>NC_133121.1:35173904-40173904 GCF_033568475.1 Henckelia pumila
TCAGATCAAGCGATTAAATTAATCGATTGTACAAAAAATTTTAGCCTCGGTTTTTGAAACAAAATAAATTTTTTTTTTAAATTAAAAATTTTTCGGGCAAAAACACGGGCAGCGCACGGCGCTGCCCTAGGGGCAGCCGGGCAGCCCGGGAGCGTCCCAGGCGGCCCGCGAAAAATTAATTTTTAATTTTTTAAAATTAAAATTTTAATATGTTAAAATTCTATTTTTGGTCCGATCTAAAATTGTTTTTGATTGGTCCACGAGGCGTCGGATCGAATTGTTCGAGTCCGAAAATTTTAAAATTGATTTTTGGATAAATTTGAATTTTTGGAAAATTTATATATTTTATCCGTTAAATCTGATTTTATGAAATTAATTATTTTTGGTACAATTGATGATAAGATATGATCTTATGGAAATATTGAGTAAAATATGATTTTATGTATAAAATTGGATTTTATATGTAAAATATGATTTTATTTGATAAAAAGATAAAATATGATTTTGTATGTAAAATAAGATTTTATATATGGAATATGATTTTATCCTTTTAATTTAAATTGCCATGCATGTTATCCAATAAATTAATTTTGAATTACATATTATTGGATAAGGATGATCGATTGCCATAACCAATTTTGTAGGTGTATGTTAGGAATTTACATTTGTTTTTATTGTTGTTGGATTTATTAATGGGCCTGGTTTATGGCCCAATATGAATTGTCATATGTAATAAAAGTGGGCCTGGTTTATGGCCCGTTCCCACCCCTTGAAATGTATCCCCTACTTGTCATGGTTATTTATTGTAAATACATTAGACTTAGCGGGAGATGAAGATTTGAAGATGGAGGTGGGCCCAGCAGACAATAAAGACTGAAGAAATGTAAATTGGAAGTGTAATAGGATTTCATTGCATACCTGCATATTATCTAGGATTGGACTAAGACTCGTGATTGGCAACCACGGGTCGGTTAGAAATGGAATCGATCATCCTATATAATATATGATATTATTGTTGTATGCATGTTTTAGACTAAATTATGTGAATCCGGCAAGCATACAAAATTTTAAAATGATGAGACAAATTTTCAAAATTAAAATTCCTCATTTTAAATATGATTTAAAATTGATATCAAGATAAATAAAGGAAATTTAAAATTGTTTAAATGTTCCTACCTTCCATTAACGATCAATGTATGAGATGCTACCCGCGGATACGGTCCGGCTCATATTATTGGGGGGGCCCGTTCGTCGGAAAGCTGTACATTGGATCGACACATGTTGTAAGTTGGGTGGAACTCCCATGGGATCGGCTCATATTATTGGGGGATCCACATGGCGACCGTCCATCACAACTTAATATTGATGGGTCATCTTGACATGTCACAATAAACGGCGTCATATTATTGGGCCCTTATTGGACATGAGGTAAAAAACGTGGAGGTTGCTTTGGAAGCAATTGGGCTCTACCTTTTGAAAATTATGGTTGGCTGATATTATTCGGGACCATAGTTTGTCAATTGGACTCCATGTTCTCACTAAGGAAAACAGTTTCCCGTTTTCACTAGAGGGTAGTGAAATCGTTAAAATAGTGGGAGTGAAATTCATAAAATAAATTTCGCCTATTTTATGTCTTAGTAAATTAATTAAACAATCACTGATATTTGTCTGTTTCTTTTCAGTATTTCATAAAGATGAATTCGCGTAATCCACTTTTCTCTATCCTCGAACAAAATAAACTGACTGGCGCAAACTATACGGAATGGTTCCGTAAGTTGAAGATTGTCTTGACTTCGGAGAAGATGCTCTACGTGTTAGAAAAATCTCCTCCGAAGGAAGCACCAGCTGATGTAAGTCCAGAAGAGTTGGCCAAACTTGATAAATGGTCGGACCATGATATCAAGGACAAATGCTATATGCAAGCCTCGATGTCTGATGAACTCCAGAGGCGATTTGAGGACACCGTGAATGCTTCTGACATTCACGTACAACTCAAGGAACTTTTTGGGGCTCAATCGAGAGCTGAAAGTTTCGCTACTTTAAAAGAGCTAATGACGTGTCGCATGCGTGAAGGGACTTCGGTCCGTGATCATGGGGTACGAGTGATTTGGCTCATACAGAAGTTGGTAACGCTTGATTTGGTGTTGGAGCATGAACTCAACGTGGACTTATTACTTCCATCTCTTCCTTCTTCGTTTGACGGATTTGTGGTGAATTTCAATATGAACAAGATAGAGGCCTCCCTTGAAGAGATGGTCAATATGCTTGTAACATATGAATCCACTTTAAAGAAGGATAAACCGGCTTTCTTGGTGGGCTCCTCATCTTCTGCTAAGAAGGGGCCAAGTACAAAGGGTAAGAAACGTTCTGCCCCACCCAAGAAAACCGAACCCGAGAAGAAGTACAAGACAAAGGCTTCAAACATGGAAAAGTCCAAGGATGTTTGCCATTACTGCAAGAAGCCCGGTCATTGGAAATGTAACTGCAAGGAATATCTAGAGCAGTTGCGAACTGCGAAGGGTATGTTCTATATTGAAATAAATGTTTCACTTAATACTACTTCTTGGGTATTGGATACCGGATGTGATCTCACATTTTCAATGATTTGCAGGTGATGACAAGAAGTCGCAGGCTTAGAATGGGTGAGACCCAGCTGAGGCTCGGAAATGGTTCCAGAGTTGAAGCTAAAGCTGTGGGAGATGTTTATTTAATTTTGCAGAACGGTTTTAAGTTACTTTTGAGAGACGTTTTATTTGTTCCAGATTTGATTAAAAACATTATTTCTGTTTCTATGCTTGATAGAGATGGTTTTTCTTGCAATTTTGTGAATGGGATTTGCAATATTTACAAGAATGAATGTTTGATTGGAAATGAACAACTTGAAAATGATCTATATAACTTAAAATTGAAAGACGTTCCAATAAATTATGTTGATAAACCGGCAACAACAAACAAAAGGAAAATCGATAGTCAAAACCCGGCAAACCTTTGGCATGCTAGGCTAGGCCATATTTCCTCAAGGAGGATGAACAAGCTAGTGGGAGAGGGCATGTTTGATATGTCTGATATTAACTCTCTACCTACTTGTGAGTCCTGCCTGAAAGAAAAAATGACTAAATCTCCTTTTAAGGGGAAACCTGAGCGTAGTCAAAATCTGTTGGATTTGATCCATACAGATGTTTGTGGTCCATTTAGAATTGGTACTCAATATGGCCACACCTACTTCATTACCTTTACTGATGATTATTCAAGGTATGGGTATTTATATTTAATGAAATATAAGTCTGAATCATTTGAAAAGTTCAAAGAATTCAAGGCTGAAGTAGAAAACAAGCTAGGTAAAAGTATTAAAGCACTTCGATCGGATCGAGGGGGAGAATACTTGAGTACCGAGTTTTTGGACTATCTGAAAGAGAATGGGATTCTCTCTCAGTGGACTCCTCCTATGACACCTCAGCTGAATGGTGTATCGGAGCGTCGTAATCGAACTTTGTTGGACATGGTTCGATCCATGATGAGCTTCACTGAGCTTCCACCTTTGTTTTGGGGCTACGCGCTTGAAACGGCGGTGTTGTTGTTGAACAACGTCCACACCAAAGCAGTGGACAAAACACCATACGAGTTATGGAATGGCAAAGCTCCTAAGTATTCGTACTTGAGGATTTGGGGATGTCCTGCTTACGTGAAGCAGACAGTGGGAGATAAGTTGGATAGTCGATCCACCTTATGTTATTTTGTAGGGTATCCGAAGAATTCAATCGGATATTATTTCTATCATCCTGATGAAACAAAGGTGTTTGTTTCAAGGAATGCCACCTTCTTGGAGAAGGAGTTCTTATTGGATAAGAAAGGCGAGATGATGGAACTCGAAGAAATTCGAGAACCCGAAATACAAAATAACGATCCTACACCTCAGGAACCATTGATAGACATGCCTATACCTAGAAGATCCGAGAGGAATTCTAGACCTCCTATTCGATATGGTCTTCTTCTTGAAGGGGATCAAGATGAACCCGATGTTGGATGTGATCCAAGAAACTTCATGGAAGCAATTTCTGATGCGGATTCAAATTTATGGCTTGAAGCTATGCAGACGGAAATAGATTCGATGCATACAAACAAATTTTGGTCTTTAGTAGATCCTCCCGATGGAATTGTTCCAATAGGGTGTAAATGGATCTACAAGAGAAAGCTTGGGCCTGATGGTAAGGTATTGACCTACAAGGCGCGATTGGTGGCGAAAGGTTATACTCAAAGACAAGGAGTTGACTATGATGAAACCTTTTCACCAGTTGCAATGTTCAAGTCCATAAGAATCCTTATTGCCATAGCTGCATGGTATGACTATGAGATATGGCAAATGGATGTAAAGACTGCATTTCTTAATGGAAACATTAATGAAGAGATCTATATGATGCAGCCTGAGGGATACACATCCATGGGAAGCGAGCATAATGTATGCAAGCTTCAGAGATCAATCTATGGTCTAAAACAAGCATCAAGAAGTTGGAACCAGAAATTTGATGAAACAATAAAGGATTTTGGTTTCATCAAGAACCCGGAGGAACCATGCGTGTACAAGAAAGTAGTTAAGGATGCTGTGACATTCTTAGTACTTTATGTTGATGACATCCTACTCATTGGGAATGACGTAGGGATGTTGCAGTCAACAAAGATATGGTTATCAGGTAGATTCTCGATGAAGGATTTGGGTGAGGCATCCTATATTCTAGGGATACAGATCTATAGAGATAGATCTAAGAGAATGATAGGACTCACTCAAGCAACCTACATCGACACCATATTGAAACGGTTTTCAATGGATGGGTCCAAGAGAGGACATCTACCTATGTGTCATGGAGTTTCTCTATCCAAGTCAATGTGTCCCAAGACTGATGAAGAGATAGAGAAAATGACACATGTACCATATGCGTCAGCCATAGGTAGTATCATGTATGGGATGATATCTACCAGACCAGATGTAGCATTTGCTCTGAGTGTCACGAGCAGATATCAAGCTAATCCCGGTCAAATGCATTGGAAAGCCGTGAAGGACATTCTTAAGTACTTACGAAGGACTAAGAATATGTTCATGGTATATGGAGGAAGAGAACTAAAATTGGAAGGCTATACCGACTCTAGCTTCCAAAGTGACGTGGATGACTCGAAGTCAACCTCTGGATTTGTGTTCATGCTCAATGGCGGTGCTGTCTCTTGGAAGAGTTCCAAGCAGGACACCACAGCGGATTCCACCACTGAGGCAGAATACATTGCAGCATCAGCTGCTGCTAAAGAGGCCGTTTGGATGAGGAATTTCGTCCAAGAGTTGGGCGTCATTCCTGAAGTTGTTGGTCCAGTCCCGGTGTACTGTGACAACACGGGTGCCGTTGCTCAGGAAAAGGAACCTAGGTCTCATCAAATATCCAAACACGTACTGAGGAAATACCACATCATCCGGGAGATTGTGGAAAGAGGAGACATCACTGTCGAAAGAGTGGCCTCTGCAGACAATATCGCTGATCCACTTACTAAGCCCTTGCCAGGACCATTATTTGACAAACATCGCGAAGCAATGGGTCTACGTAGTATGACTAGTTGGCTTTAGGGCAAGTGGGAGATTGAAAGAGTGGGTGCCCGGTGAGCCAACTTGTGGCTAAGGGCTTTGATGACTCTTTGTATAAACAATCTTTTGTTTAATATAATTTACACTTTTATTAATGGCAATGACTTTATCTTTCTTCATATTGTTATATTGTGAGATACTATTGTTGTTTTGATAAAGACCTTGAATATACTATAGTGTATGTAAGATGTGGTAGCACATGGGGATGGCTATCATGAAACACATCTTATAGTCACTGTATATTCTAAACTGTTCCTAGTCGATTGAGCCGTCCGATAATAAGGATAAGGATCGCTCGAGATTGAGACTAGCATTTGCGATGCAGAGTACCACGTTTCATTGGTAAGGAACATAGAGATGTTCGAAGCATGCAAATGGATATTCATACGATGAATGATCGAACTACCCTATCCGGACTTTCCAAGTGGTTATCACTTATCGAGTGGATAAAGTCCGTGGTTTTGGTTGTACACCATTAGTCCTTACTACTTGAAACATCATTGAGACTCTATATGCTAGTACTGTGCTTTGACTCGTTTACCGACTCTATTGGGGTCATCAGGTGTCGGGATTGGGTACAGTTACAACACATATAGGAGTCGATGCTTTGTTGTCAAGGATGCACCACATACTTGCGAGTGTGGATATCCTATGCGATCTGAGGAGATATTAGTGTGACGAATCTCTGGCCAGAGTACATGATGTGTTTTAAGAAATGGTTTCTTAGTAGCACATGCGATGTCACTATTTGATCTTCAAGATGTATTGCATAGTTATCGAATCTTGAACGACTCTCGATTTACCAATGGTTGTTGATTCGATCGGGATATATGGATGAAGGGACCGTACTGTACGCTAACCAAAATCTATTGGTTCTTGCAGGCACTATCAGTGATACCTAGGGAATCATGGGGCAATGTTGCTAGGCGCTCTTACCATTATTCGATGGGCAAGTCGGAAATTGTTGTTCCGAGTCACAAGGAGTTGTGAGCCCACGGCTAGCTGTATCCCTGAACCATTGAGGGTCACACAGAGTAATGGATTTTTAATCCCTGTTGAGATAGTTAAATTTAAAGAGTTAAATTTAATGAACAAAGAAGTGGGACTTCTTATTTAAGAGTAGAGGAGTAAGATTTCCTAAAATAACATAGGGATGGGCATTTTTGGAAATCACTGAATTCGGATTCAGGAAAATTTATCTTGACTTTAAAAGGTGCAGAAATGGTTTCTGTGCACATTGATGAAATCGGTTTATCAATCAGAGTCACGATGAATTTTATATTAATTTTTGAACATGCGGGCTTTGCTTGTCAGGCTTGAACTTATGACTAATGGGCCCTAAGCTGTTAGCAGCCCACATTATAAATAAGTTATTGCAGTACATAAATTATATAACAGAGGTCACAAAATATTTTTGAAAACCCTAGCCTTGTTTTCTCTGAAGTGGCCGCCCCCCTCCTCTCTGCTCGGAAAAAATCCAGCCTGTGAATTTTGAATTACAGTCTAGTTTAACGGATCAAATTCGTTAATTCTCTTCGTAGAAACTTCTGATAGATTTTCTAGTGCAATCTATTAGAGGGATTAAATCTCTGTTCGTGGACCTGATTGAAGAACAGTTTGTCCATCAGTTCCTGGGAGATACAACAAGAGCATAGCAATCTGTTGGTGTCCATAATCTCGTTTCGAGATTGGAGGTAAAAATTTATAATTGTTATTTAATTTTTACACCCACAATTTAATCGTAAAGTTTTGATACCCATTATGGAATCGTTCCATATAAAATTTTTAAACTTCCGCTGCACCGGGTATCAATTCTGATTGATCTGATCGCGGTTCACCAACAGTATATTGGGCCGTATGAGATTCTCGAGAAGATAGGAAATCTAGCCTATCGACTCGCTCTTCCTATGTCTTTATCTGAAATACATGATGTCTTTCATGTATCGATGTTGAGGAAGTATATATCTGATGCATCTCATGTGATTCGATCTGATGAAGCTGAGTTGGATGATACTCTTTGCTACTTCGAGCGACCTATTCAGATTCTTGATAGGAAGACAAAGCAACTCCGAACGAAGACAATTCCATTGGTGAAGATTCAATGGAGTAGACACGGAGTTGAGGAGGCGACGTGGGAAGTCGAAGAAGATATGAAGCAACGATTTCCTTATCTATTTCACTAATGTGAGTTCTTATTCAGTTTTCAGTCATTCTTTATTCTTATGAGCATGCGGACTGCATATCTATACTGTTTATGAATTCGAGGACGAACTCATGTCTTAGTAGGGGAGAAATGTAAGGCCCGGGATTAATTAGAAATTAATCCGAATTTAATTTGATTTTAATCCAAATATATTTAATTTGGGAATATTTAGAGTTTCGATTTAAATTCTAATATTTTTAAATTATTTAGGATTGAAATTGAATTAAAATAAGGGCCGAGGATCGAATTGTAATTATTAAAGAATTGAGGGACTAAAGTACAAATAGAATTAAAGTTATCAGATTTTTAGAGTTATTACTCAGCATGAATACGTGTTCTCTGAATATTCAATTCAGAAAACTTGTACATAGCCGAGTTCATCTTCTTGTTTCTTGATTTCATGATTTTCGATTTGCCATAACTTTTGTCCGGTTATTCGATTTCGATTCCGTAAATTGTTCTGGAATCCTTACGACGAGGGCTTCGATTTCGTGTAAGTTTTATGTTGTGTTTGTTGGATTTCGAAATCAAGATATGGCAGAGATCAGATTTTGAGTTTTTGATCATGTTTATTGACGTATATGCGATTTTACCTCGAAACCGGATTGATGAGTTTGTGTTATTTGTATTCAACTTTGATTCCAGCATGTATATCAATTGTTATGGCTACTGAGATGAGGTTTGGAATGATATATCAGTTGGTTTGTTGAATTGAATACACGTATAATTGGTTTTGAATTTAGAAATGATTTCGGGATTACATCGGTTACCGATTTTCAATCGCTACGCCGTTTAATCGAGTTTTTGGACTGTTTTGATATTCGATAGCTAAGCTGAAACACTTATCTTGATGATGTGAATGTTATGGAATTTTATTCTTCCGTTTCAGTTGAGTTTGGAAGGCCAACGACTCGAGACAATGACTTTGAACTGAAGAAGTTGGATTGAGATTTGAAGAGTTCAGAATCAAGATAAACGAAGGTATAATGACGACATCGCGAAGTAGGGACTTTGAAACTCAATAACGACTAATCTTGAGTTGGCCCGCAAAAACCACATACTTGTTTATGTTTTTGATTTGATTGTGATGTTGTCGATCCATCTCAGGTAGTGGATCTTTATATTCGAGTTGATATGATGCTATATTGAATTGATTCTATGCCAAGGTTGTTGTTAACCTTATTTGCGAGTCAGTTACGAACTCGTTAGATGGATATCCATGTCAAGATCAGTTATGAATCTTGATGGCTTTGAAGTTATGTGAATCAATTCGTATGTAAAGCGTTTAAGTACTCTATTTGTTGAGTCGAGTTCAAATAGAGTCAAGATGATTTATTTAACGCTTTCTATATGTTGGTTATACTGAGAATATTTTCTCACCGAAGTTTATCCGGCTGTTGTTTTTTTTTTGTATGTGTGCATGACAACAGATGGGGCAGGAGCTGGTCATCGACATCATTGATAGCTGGGAGAGAGTCTAACACGTGAAGACTCGGGTTGTAGATGATGTCTTGAACTTTAGAAGCACTAAACCTTAGTTATGTTGGTTTTGGAATACATGTATGAAACTTGATATAGTTGTGGTCGTTTACGATCTTTAGCGACTTGTTTGATGTAAATAGATGCATGTATAGATGTTTGAGACCTTGGTTATGTATATATGCAAGTTTTGGAACTTTTAAATCATGCCTCATGTTGTTCTTGATGAAAAGAAGTGATAGTGCTTGGTTTTGACAGCAAAAATAATCATGCAGTTTTTCTGGAATTTGGAGGCCGCTCGATTCACAGAAGTTGACGGATCGAGCGAGCCCTGTAATTTGCGGACAAAACTTTTGAGTTTTTGGCTCGCTCGATCCGCAGAAGTTGACGGATCGAGCGAGGCCAAATTTTGTTCCATCCGAGAGTTGAGAAATTGTGCTCGCTCGATCGGGTGTTTTTCACCGATCGAGCGAGACACTGAGATTTTTAAAAAAAAAATTTTTTTTTTACTTTTCTTTTGGTTTATTAATTGATGTTTAATGAATGTTAATTGTTTATTAATTGCCCTAAGATGAGATTAGCAACCCGAGGTCCCTACAGCTATCCTACTGCCTTGTTTCTCCAGATGCTGTGCTCGATCCTATGAGTTCGTGGGATCGAGCGCATGGACTTTTACCAAAATTCTGCTTTCTTTATTTAAACATGAAATCTCCTACACATTAAACCCGAGAGCATGTTATGAAGCTAAATGCATGCAAAAGACAAAACTATGATAAAACATGAACAAAAGCAAATAAATTCATGCAAACTACTAACAAAATAACATCAAAATACGCAAACAAAACACGACTATCAAATACCCCCACACTTAATCCTTGCTCGCCCTCGAGAAAGTCATGCAAAAACAGAATGAAACAACAAACAAACACATAAGTGAGGACAATCATGCATAATATAGCCTCAAAGAAAACCACTTCCATCCAAAACAAGTCCATAGCTACTCTCAATCATCAATGATACACCTTCAGTCGAATGCGAATGTGTGTATGTGTCATGTTACCCCAGTTACATGCAACTTCAAAAAACAAAGCTTCAAGACTGTTCACCGACCTAAAACAATTCAGTGTAAGTCTCCCAATCAAGAACCCTCCTCTCAACAATCCTTCAACACAACATAACTTCCTTGAGAATAATTACGCACCATCGGATTTTGCACCCGACATTTTTAAAGTCCCAATAATTACCCTCATATTTAGCTATAACTAGATAGGATTCGAATTTCAATCCCCTCGTCTATAGCCCGGATGGAACTACAATCCCATTAGGTCCGTAGACTTAACCATAAGCAAGGTATTAGGATTTCAATTCCTTGCTTACAATCCGGATGGAATTAAAAGTTATTTATTTTTTTCTCAAAATATTAACCCAATGTAATCCGCATACTTAGCCACAAACAAGATGAATATAATTTCAAAAATCTTGCTCGCAACCCGGATGGAGTTAATTGGTTTCCAAAAATTGTTTTTTTCTTTTTTTCAAAAAAATTTTGAGGTGCGCCCAAGAAAGTGTATATCATATCAAAGAAATCATCAAGATTCAAGCACTATCAAGTTCCACAAACACCTATTGTCGTGCAATGGTCCAACAGACATCCACGATATCTAATACATCGCTACAATTCATCGGTTAAACAAGCGTGCTTGAAATATTCAACAAACAACCTACGGTTTCTCAAATCCGATCAAGAGTTTAAAATTTTTCAAAAATTCATTATTTTTCAACTACCTCGTCATAGGCTAACAATTTCATCCTCAACTCATGCATACAAGACACAAACATACAAACGACAACAATAAAAACACTATGCAAAAACAAAACAAAAAAATGCAATACAAACAAAGGAAACAAAATGCATGCAATGCAACCCCCCCACACATAAACTAAGCATTGTCCCCAATGCATCCCAACACAAAACACAACCAAACAACGTAAACAAAATGATATGCAAAAATGTAAAACTAAACTCCCCTGGTTCAATGGTCGGCGGCGTCTTCCTCTTCATGCTCGGGAGGAAGGACAGGATCGGCGCCTGGAAATTCGTACATAGGTGGGAATGGAGTAGCTGGTGGCAGCGTGATGGGATCGATCCCGAATCGCTCTGAAATGCCTCGGAAAATGAAGTCCAAGGCCTGAAAATTCGAGGCCACTGCCGCATTAAACATGTTTTGGTGCTGAGCGTAGTTGGCCAACTCCCTAACAATGACAGTAGTAGTTCGGCGGGGGAGCGGCAGAGGGCGTACTGGATCGGGGACCGGCACGAATTGAGCGTCTACCATGAACTGGCTCATCCGATATGCACGCTTGTCATTGATAGTCGCACTATCAATGGGGCGCATTGGTGGCAGCCATTCCTCTTCGGGTCGATGTGTCACACCGGCACGCAAGCACAGCTGCGTGACGATCATCGGAAAGAAAAGAACCGATGTCCTGGTAGCGATGGAATGCCGCATCTGTGCGTGAATCACTCGGCCCGCATTGATCAACAGATTGAGATCAAGAGCTTAGAGGAGCATGGTACGCTCAATATTCACTTCACTCGTGTGTGAAATGGGCATCAGACGGCGGGCTACAAAAATGTACCAAGTGGCCGGATCCATCAGTAGGTATTTCTCTTTAAAGCACTTGAACGTAACAGGATCCTGCCAGGTAGCCCCTACCATGCATAATTGCTGAATGACCTCGTGCAAATCCGGGGTGAAGGCTATGCTCTAGTACAAACTATCATCGACGTCGGGCGTCTCCAAAAGGCTATTCAGATCTTGGGGCGCATATGAAACCAAAATGCCTCAAACGAAGGCCTTACTATCCGCGCGCTCCTCAGCATTAGCGTAAAATTCCCTCACAATAGGGAAAATAGCCAGAGACGGTTGTCGAGAAAATTTTTCCCACCCACGGTTCACGACTTGGTTAGCCACATCGCTGTCGTAAGCCGCTATATCAAAACCCCTCTCAATAATAGGGGAGCGATGGGTTTTCGCATGATCGTACCTTTCTCGAGCCGCTTGGTTTACGAATCCGCCGGAAAGGTTGAGTGAATCGTGGGCATCCCTTGTTCCTTGGCGAGAAGATTCGCCGAGCTCTCGGGTGCGTTTTGGGCCCATAATGGTGTGAGAAGAGCAAGAAACTTGACCGGGGCAATTTATTGAACACTTGGCGGGCAACAATGTGAAACATCCTAAAACTCCTACTGAATTTTTTTTTTTTTAAAAAACTTTATAACGATAAAATATAAAATAATAAATATAAATATATATATATGCCCATACATATATATATACTACTTAAAAATAACTTTACTTAATTTAAAATAAGAATACACAAAAAATACAATAAAGATACACGCATGCAATTAAATACTTAAAATTAATTACTAAATAATAATTCATAAGAATTTCATAATAAAATTTCTAAATAATATTTCTTTCACAAAAATTCATGAAAACTTAGAAAATAAATACTTAAATCTAAAAATCCATGCATATACTGAAAATCTATAATAATCAATCATATGCGGAAATAAATGTTCTAGTCTCAACATAAAATTCATCTTAGAGCAATGGTCACGGGTTCTAGCCACCTGGAAACTCATACGCCCTCGCCGCCAGTCGGAAACACATTATTCTTATTGACATTTTGCTCACCTGCACCATTTAAATCTAGTGAGCCTAGAGGCTCAGCACGTTCTATCCTTACATAACAAAATGAAACCACACACAAGCACACATCATATAAAATACGTGGATAATAATTATACGTGCATGATCTTAAAATTATATGCATATAAACATAAATAAATAATCATACTGCTAAATCATCATGCTATAACATAATTCATCATACTTTATAAATCTCATAAAATAACTTATCATGATTTCTTAGTTCTCAACAGGTCGTATCCATGTCGGTGGCATCATACTAAGCGATTGATCAATCTTAAACCAACGTACGTGGCGGTGGGATTTCCACCTCTGTGCTGCCACTTCACTAGCCCTCTCAGCTGGATCCATAGACTCATCATACATAAACATTATTAGGAAGGTCACCGGGCCCAGATATCCCGGCCTCCAACCACATCACTTTCCACCTTCACTTCAACTTCCATAAAAAATATATTTTTCTTAACATGCATTTAATTATACTTATCATAAAAATTCTTACATGCTGCATGAACTTAAAAATTCTCAATATTTCTTTATTTCATGAAAGTTTGTCCGTAAATATATATTTAATTTATCTTCTTAAAAATCTTACTTATATAGCTAATAAAATACATGCATGAATTAAATATATTTTTACGGACATTTTATTTTCCAAGGACATGTTCGAGCTGCTGACCACTAGACTTAAACTCAAAAATTCTTAGACTGGCCCAAAAACCCAAAAGCCCAACCTGACCTGGCCCATTAAGCTTCATGGGCCCTCAAGCCCAAGAGAAACTAATGGGCTCACTTAAAATATAATTTAAGCCCATTAACTAATTAAATAAAAATTTAATTAATAAAAGTATTATTTAACTATTAATTATAAACTAGACCGATAAAATTATTAAACCCGACTACACTTGGCCCAATAATTCTCATGGATCACACGGTCCATGACAAATTAGTGGGCTCACTTTCATAATTATTAAAGCCCATTAAATTAGTCTAATTAATTAATTAATTTAGCCCAACCCATTTATTTACTAACTTAAACTCTTAATTAATTAAAAATAAAAATAAAAACAAGCCCAATTAATAAAAATCTAGACTCGGACTAAAATTATTTGACCCATAAATTTAGACCCGACCCGGACCCAAAACCCGGCCCGGCCCGGCCCGCCTAAACCCAAAACCCACACTGTACGACATCTCCCCATTCTCCCCTCCTAACACCTCACGGCAGACTCCCCTTTTTTTCCTTGCTACTGCCCGGCTCCGGCCACCCATGGCCGGAGCGCCGCCAGCAGGACCTCCTCAGGGTCCTGCCGGACCGACCAGACCAGGCCCTGGTCCAGCCAGCCCCCTTAACTGAGCAACCCGATCCTATCCCTTTCCCCCTTGCTGCGCAGACTGCGCAGCCCCCAAACCAGGAACTTTATGACCAGCTCCGGCCACCACTGGCCGGAGCCCCGACGACTGGACCCTCCCAGGGTCCAGCCACAACACGTGACCCAGTCCTGGCCCAAACCAAGCCATGCATGGCTCGGCCAAGGCCCCTAAATCCCGTACTACAACCTGCTCGCCTAGCTGCTGTCATGGCCCCTTCTTGCATGGTTCCAGCAGCTTCCAGCCCTGAACCAGCCTTCCAAACCCGACCCTAAGGACCCACCTAGACCCATGAACGACCAGCCAGCAGTTCGAACCAAGACATGTCCAGAAATAGTGCAAAACCAAGCCATGAAATGCAAAAACGTGAGGAACATGCATGAACTTCAATGTTTTCTTTTCTAGATCATAGCACATGCAATAACAGATCTTGTAAGCATAAAATATTTGTAATATGATTTAAATGGTGTTAAATAATGGAAATCAAACGTGCCTTGATGAATATTTGATCAAAGCGTTGATACCGACGCGTATTCGGTTACCGGACGACGAACGACGAACAAAACTTGATAAAACTCCAAAGGTCGGTTATGGTGGTCTAGAAATCTGATGAGGAGCGTGGAGATGGGGAAGAGAAGAGGTGGAGGAGGCGGCTAGGTAAATTACTGTAGGTTTTTAAAGGGGTAGGATTAGGTTAAATCTTTAATAAAACATGGTTAAGATATTAAGTAATTATTGAATAAAATAAAATTAAATTAAACTCTTAAATACAAAATAATTAAATCTGATATTTAACTTAAATCCCGAAATATAAAAATAGGGGATTTTTAAAAGTTATTAAAAGTCATTAAAATGACTTATTTTGGGTAAAAACTAGCACATAATTAAATATATATCTAAATACCTTAATTTTCTTCAAATTATACCATAAAATAATATTTTAAGGCTCCTAAAAATATCATAAAATATTTTGGGTGTAAAAGTAATATTTCGTCCGTCCACGGTCCCGCCTACGCGATCATAAAATAAACTTTATAAGATAAATTCATAAATCACATCATACCTATTTAAATGCCGAACAAATATTTAAAACATGCTAATAAATCATATAATTTAAATAATCACTCATAAAAACAATTTGACACATTTTCACATTATTTTAAAATTATTAAATCCCCTAGTTATGCATGCGGATTTACGTGCCGAATTTCTGGGCGTTACAATTCTCTCCCCCTTAAATGGAGTTTCGTCCTCGAAATTGAAACGAACTCTAGGCAAGAACAAGTTTCCTCGTGTATTCCCGAATCGAGCAATCCAAATACGACAAATTTAATGCATTAAATAAAATTACCCGTGATGCGCTGCATCACATAGACTCGTCCAGCAGCATTCTTCTTGGGACAATGCAGCATAATGTGTCCCGGTTCCTTGCAATGGTAGAACATGCCTGATCCCTTCATGCACGGTCCTGGATGGGGCTTCTGGCATTTCTGGCAGAGAGGTAGTGCTTCTGCACGAGGAACGATAGCTCCTTGCTGTCTCAGTGGATTTGGGCCTTTCGAAGACCTAGTGGACTGCTCTTTGCATCCTGTTGTGGATGCGACTCATGGTACGATGTTTGGAGCTGCCTCTTCCTCTGCTGCTCCCTCAAGATATCCTTCCTACCCTCCTCGGATCGTAGTGCCCTACTCACCGCTGCCTCATAAGTGGTGACGTCCATCATGCGTACATCATGCTTGATGTCCGCCCTAAGCCCATCAATGAGCTGTCTCAATTTCTCCGGTGCACTGTCAGCAATAAGGGGTACGAAGCGACACCCCCTCTCGAACTGTGTAATGTACTCCACCACAGACTTGTCCCCCTGACGGAGACTCATGAACTCCCGGATCATGCGGCTGCGCACATCCTCAGTGAAATACTTGGCAAAGAACATACGTCTGAACTCTATCCAAGTCAAAGTAGGTAGGTTCACGCCTCTAACAGCGCCTTCCCACCAAGAGGCTGCATCCCCTCTCATCATATAAGTCGCACAGTTCACCCTGTCGGCGTCAGTAATCCCCATGTATGCAAAGATAGACTCCAAAGAACGAATCCACCCCTCAGCCACCAATGGATCGGTGGTACCAGTGAACTCCTTCGGCCCCTTCTTCTGGAACCGCTCAGCAACGTCCTCCTCGTGGGTAAGCCTAGGCCGAGTAGCTTGCTGCTCTAACAAAGCAGTGATCCCAGCCATCATGGTTGCATTGGCCTGCTCCAATGCTGAAAGAGGGTTCTGCAGAGGTGAAGGTGGAGGTCCCCTGCGTCTATTCATCTGTCTAGGAGGCATTCTGTACCACCACATATTTCTTTACGTAAATCGCCATGCATAACTAATATTTTTGACTTTAATACTATCGTAACTTCAAATTCTCATTTTCATAAATCAATAAAACATAACTCCTGTGTCCCATGCATAAATCATAATTTAAAACACTTAAAACATACAGACTGGCAGTGCGATTTCTGAGCTCCGAGCAGCAGGCTAGTCACCCTCCAAGAACCAAGGCTCTAATACCAAATGAAACATCCTAAAACTCCTACTGAATTTTTTTTTTTTTTAAAACTTTCTAACGATAAAATATAAAATAATAAATATAAATATATATATATGCCCATACATATATATATACTACTTAAAAATAACTTTACTTAATTTAAAATAAAAATACACAAAAAATACAATAAAGATACACGCATGCAATTAAATACTTAAAATTAATTACTAAATAATAATTCATAAGAATTTCATAATAAAATTTCTAAATAATATTTCTTTCACAAAAATTCATGAAAACATAGAAAATAAATACTTAAATCTAAAAATCCATGCATATACTGAAAATCTATAATAATCAATCATATGCGGAAATAAATGTTCTAGTCTCAACATAAAATTCATCTTAGAGCAATGGTCACGGGTTCTAGCCGCCTGGAAACTCCTACGCCCTCGCTGCCAGTCGGAAACACATTATCCTTATTGACATTTTGCTCACCTGCACCATTTAAATCTAGTGAGCCTAGAGGCTCAGCACGTTCTATCCTTACATAACAAAATGAAACCGCACACAAGCACACATCATATAAAATACGTGAATAATAATTATACGTGCATGATCTTAAAATTATATGCATATAAACATAAATAAATAATGATACTGCTAAATCATCATGCTATAACATAATTCATCATACTTTATAAATCTCATAAAATAACTTATCATGATTTCTTAGTTCTCAACAGGTCGTATCCATGTCGGTGGCATCATACTAAGCGATTGATCAATCTGAAACCAACGTACGTGGCGGTGGGATTTCCACCTCTGTGCTGCCACTTCACCAGCCCTCTCAGCTGGATCCATAGACTCATCATACATAAACATTATTAAGAAGGTCGCCGGGCCCAGGTATCCCGGCCTCCAACCACATCACTTTCCACCTTCACTTCAAATTCCATAAAAAATATATTTTTCTTAACATGCATTTAATTATACTTATCATAAAAATTCTTACATGATGCATGAACTTAAAAATTCTCATTATTTTTTTATTTCATAAAAGTTTGTCCGTAAATATATATTTAATTTATCTTCTTAAAAATCTTACTTATATAGCTAATAAAATACATGCATGAATTAAATATATATTTACGGACATTTTATTTTCCAAGGACATGTTCGAGCTGCTGACTACTAGACTTAAACTCAAAAATTCTTAGACTGGCCCAAAAACCCAAAAGCCCAACCTGACCTGACCCATTAAGCTTCATGGGCCCTCAAGCCCAAGAGAAACTAATGGGCTCACTTAAAATATAATTTAAGCCCATTAACTAATTAAATAAAAATTTAATTAATAAAAGCATTATTTAACTATTAATTATAAACTAGACCGATAAATTATTAAACCCGACTACACTTGGCCCAATAATTCTCATGGATCACACGGTCCATGACAAATTAGTGGGCTCACTTTCATAATTATTAAAGCCCATTAAATTAGTCTAATTAATTAATTAATCAAGCCCAACCCATTTATTTACTAACTTAAACTCTTAATTAATTAAAAATAAAAATAAAAACAAGCCCAATTAATAAAAATCTAGACTCGGACTAAAATTATTTGACCCATAAATTTAGACCCGACCCGGACCAAAACCCGGCCCGGCCCGGCCCGCCTAAACCCAAAACCCACACTGTACGACATCTCCCCATTCTCCCCTCCTAACACCTCACCGCAGACTCCCCTTTTTTTCCTTGCTATTGCCCGGCTCCGGCCACCCATGGCCGGAGCGCCGCCGGCATGACCTCCCCAGGGTCCTGCCGGACCGACCAGACCAGGCCCTGGTCCAGCCAGCCCCCTTAACTGAGCAACCCGATCCCATCCCTTTCCCCCTTGCTGCGCAGACTACGCAGCCCCCAAACCAGGAACTTTATGACCAGCTCCGGCCACCACCGACCGTAGCCCCGACGACTGGACCCTCCCAGGGTCCAGCCACAGCACGTGACCCAGCCCTGGCCCAAACCAAGCCATGCATGGCTCGACCAAGGCCCCTAAATCCCGTACTACAACCTGCTCGCCTAGCTGCCGTCACGGCCCCTTATTGCATGGTTCCAGCAGCTTCCAGCCCTGAACCAGCCTTCCAAACCCGACCCTAAGGACCCACCTAGACCCATGAACGACCAGCCAGCAGTTCGAACCAAGACATGTCCAGAAATAGTGCAAAACCAAGCCATGAAGTGCAAAAACGTGAGGAACATGCATGAACTTCAGTGTTTTCTTTTCTAGATCATAGCACATGCAATAACAGATCTTGTAAGCATAAAATATTTGTAATATGATTTAAATGGTGTTAAATAATGGAAATCAAACGTGCCTTGATGAATATTTGATCAAAGCGTTGATACCGACGCGTATTCGATTACCGGACGACGAACAACGAACAAAACTTGATAAAACTCCAAAGGTCGGTTATGGTGGTCTAGAAATCTGATGAGGAGCGTGGAGATGGGGAAGAGAAGAGGTGGAGGAGGCGGCTAGGTAAATTACCGTAGGTTTTTAAAGGGGTAGGATTAGGTTAAATCTTTAATAAAACATGGTTAAGATATTAAGTAATTATTGAATAAAATAAAATAAAATAAAACTCTTAAATACAAAATAATTAAATCTGATATTTAACTTAAATCCCGAAATATAAAAATAGGGGATTTTTAAAAGTTATTAAAAGTCATTAAAATGACTTATATTGGGTAAAAACTAGCACATAATTAAATATATATCTAAATACCTTAATTTTCTTCAAATTATACCATAAAATAATATTTTAAGGCTCCTAAAAATATCATAAAATATTTTGGGTGTAAAAGTAATATTTCGTCCGTCCACGGTCCCGCCTACGCGATCATAAAATAAACTTTCTAAGATAAATTCATAAATCACATCATACCTATTTAAATGCCGAACAAATATTTAAAACATGCTAATAAATCATATAATTTAAATAATCACTCATAAAAACAATTTGACACATTTTCACATTATTTTAAAATTATTAAATCCCCTAGTTATGCATGCGGATTTACGTGCCGAATTTTTGGGCGTTACACAATGTTTCCGGTGTTTCTGAGAAAAATAGTGCGATGGAGAAGTGGAGAGAAGAGAAGGGATGATGAATTCAATCCTTGGAATGATGCCTGCAAGAGATGAGAAAAAATTGGTGAAGATTGAACAAATTCAAAATTTGGGGGGTTTAGGGTTCTAGTTTAACTGAGTAAGGGGGAAGGAAAAGTGAGGGGAAAAAGAAAGAAAAGAAATTAAATAACACGCACAGGGGAGCGCGCTCAATCGCGTGAGTACGTGCGATCGAGCGCGCTTCGTAAAAATCAGGGGTAGAGAACAGGGGTCAAACCGCGCGCTCGATCACGTGAGTACGCAGGATCGAGCGCGCCCTATATAAGATCCGGGCAAAGAACTAGGGAAATAACGTGCGCTCGATCGCACAATGTTAAAAAAAATTTTTTTTGTTAATTTTCCAAAAATTTTCCGAAAAACAAATTAAAGCAAAAATAAACAAAAAAAAAACAATAAAAGAAAATAAAAAAAAGGAAAAGAAACACTGGGTTGCCTCCCAGTCAGCGCTAAATTTACAGTCAGTCTATAGCTCGACTGCATGACGCGGTTTAGTCGACATTTGGCGGAGCATCTAGAGTGATATCATGCTCGTCCCCTCCTACGTTCGCTTGGACTCCTTCATAGTAGTGTTTAAGCCGGTGGCCATTCACCTTGAATGTTTTGGATGTGTCCAAACTTTGAATTTCGAGTGCACCATGAGGAAAGACATTAGTTACAACAAGCGGTCCATTCCAACGTGAACGTAACTTACCTTGAAACAACCGAAGTTGTGAATGATAGAGCAAAACTTTCTGACCGACTTCGAATTTCCGTCTAGAGATCATCTTGTCGTGGAAGACCTTTGTTTTGTCCTTGTAAATCTTGGAGCTGACATAAGCATCATTGCGGATCTCTTCCAATTCTTGCAACTGCAGCTTTTGGTGCTCGCCACTCTTATCCATCTGCATGTTAAAGTTTTTGATAGCCCAATAGGCTCTATGCTCCAATTCCACTGGCAGATGGCATGGTTTTCCAAAAATCAGCCGATATGGAAACATTCCAATAGGCGTCTTGAATGCGGTTCTATATGCCCACAAAGCATCATCCAAACGCAAGCTCTAGTCCTTTCTTCTCGGATTCACGGTATTTTCTAGGATGGATTTAATTTCTCTGTTCAATACCTCAGTTTGACCGTTGGATTGTGGATGGTATGCAATGGAGATCCTATGCGTCACATGGTACTTTTTAAGCAAACTAGCCATAGTTCGGTTGCAGAAGTATGTGCCTCTATCGCTGATGATAGCTCGTGGAATCCCAAACCTAGAGAAAAGGTTGTGCTGGATAAATTCTGCAACAACTTTAGAATCGTCAGTACGAGTGGCCTTTGCTTCCACCCATTTCGAGACATAGTCCACAACAAGCAATATATATATATACCCATATGAACTAGGAAAAGGCCCCATGAAGTCGATTCCTCAAACATCAAAAATTTCACAAACTAAAATAGGTTGTTGGGGCATCTCCTTACGTTGGGAGATATTACCTGTCTTTGGCATTGAGTGCATGACTTACAGAACATGTAAGCGTCTCGAAATAAGGATGGCCAGAAAAATCCGCAATCTAACACTTTTCTTGATGTCCTTTCCGCTCCAAAATGGCCACCACATGCATAAGAATGACAAAACGTGAGGATAGGGATTACTTCGCTCGCGGGTACACATCGATTTATAACTTGATCAGCGCAGTGTTTCCACAAGTATGGATCATTCCATACATAATACTTTGCATTGCTCTGCACTTTGTCCCTTTGCGCCTTATAAAATTCAGAAGGAAACCCTTTAGTCACTAAATAATTAACAATATTTGCGTACCAGGGTAATTCGGCGCTTGCTGAAAATAATTGCTCATCAGGAAATTCTTCTCGCAAATTCAGCTCCTCATCAACATGAACTAGGCGACTCAAGTGGTCAGCAACTCGATTCTTGGTCCCTCTTTTTTCCTTGATTTCCACATCAAATTCTCTCAAAAGTAGTATCCATCTTATCAGCCTTGGTTTTGCCTCCTTCTTCGCCATCAGAAAACGAAGAGCTGCATGATCAGAATAAACAATGACTTTAGCACTAAGTAAATAAGAGCAAAATTTTTCTAATGCAAAAACTACAGCTAAAAGCTCCTTTTCAGTGGTGGAGTAGTTCCGTTGGGAATCGTTTAGGATACGCGAAGTGTAGTATATAGCATGCGATGCTTTCCCAACTTTTTGTCCTAAAACAGCGCCAACTGCATAGTCACTGGCATCACACATAATCTCGAATGGCTTGCTCCAATCCGGTGGTTGGATTATTGGTGCATATGTCAAGGAGTCTTTGAGTTTATCAAAAGATTTTTTGCATGGTTCATCAAACTCAAACGGGGCATCTTTTTGCAATAGCTTGCACATGGGGGAAGCGATCTTGGCGAAGTCCTGAATGTACCTCCTGTAGAAACCTGCATGGCCAAGAAAAGAACGCACTTCCATCACACATGTGGGATAAGGGAGAGACTGAATAATATCAATTTTAGCCTTATCTACCTCTATTCCCTTAGATGAAATGACATGTCCCAATACAACACCTTTCCCCAACCATAAAGTGACATTTTTCAGAATTTAAGACCAAGTTGGTTTCGACACACCTCTTAAGGACAAGCTCAAGGTTAGACAGACAATTTTCGAATGAATCACCATAGACAGTAAAATCATCCATAAAAACTTCTAAGATATGCTCAATGAAATCTGAAAAGATACTAACCATACACCATTTGAAAGTGGCCGGTGCATTGCATAGTCCAAAAGGCATTCGTCGATATGCAAAGGTGCCAAACGGGCAAGTGAATGTCGTATTTTCCTGATCCTCTGGAGCGATAGAAATCTGAAAATAACCAGAATACACATTAAGAAAAAAATAATAAGTGTGACATGCTAAACGTTCAATCATTTGATCAATAAAAGGTAAAGGAAAGTGGTCCTTTCGGGTTTCGGCATTCAGCTTCCTATAATCAATACAAACCCTCCACCCATTTTGAATATGGGTGGAAACCATCTCTTCATCCTTATTTTTCACCATAGTAATTCCGGTTTTCTTGGGTACCACTTGGACCGGACTGACCCACTGACTGTCAGAAATTGGGTAGATGACCCTAACTTCAATTAGTTTTAGAATTTCAGCTTTGACCACCTCCATCATGGGTGGGTTCAACTTCCTTTGTGGCTGATGCGAGGGACTCGCTCCTTCCTCCATCAAAAATTCTGTGCATGCATGTAGAAGGGCTAATTCCCTTGATGTCTGCTATGGTCCATCCAATAGCAGTCTTGTGCTCTTGCAATACTTTGACTAACTGTTCCTCTTGATCGGCTTCCAAACTATTTGAGATGATGACTGGTAATGTTTCTTCTTCTCCAAGGAAAACATACTTAAGATGGTTTGGAAACATCTTTAGTTTGACCACTGTTTCCTGCAAAACAGATGGAAGGCGCCTAGTATTAGAGATTGGTAGAGATAAATAAGATACATTATGACTGAGGTAGCTCAGAAGCATTGTTCAGAATTCGCTCAATCTCTTTTTACTTTTTCACTGATTTCAGTTCCATCATTCCTGCTGAATGGGTGCAACGAGAGCCACCTCTAGATCATATTTTCCTGCATACTCACAATAATCTTGGGCCAAGTAATCCACAGTATCAACAGAAAATTCGCAATCATCACTATCAGGAAATTTCATGGCATCATAGATATTGAATTTCACAACTTCTCCATCAAATTCCATCGTGCTTTGAACATCAATTTTGGTCATGGAAGTTTTCAAGAATGGTCTGCCTAACAAAATAGGACTATTATGATCACCGTTTTCCATGTCTAGCACATAAAAATCTGCAGGAAATACCAATTCATTCACTTGTGCTAACACATCTTCCACTATTCCCCTAAGGTATGCATTAGACCTATCAGCTAATTGAATAAAAATCCCAGTTTTGTTCAATGGACCAAGTTTCAAGGATGCATAGTATGGGACCTCGGGGCTCGTCTAATAAAAATACCATAATTAAACAATTACAATATTTAAAAGAAGCAGCACAGGAACCAAACAAAAATATTTTTTTTTTATAAGATGACCCTCGCTCGATCGGTTGAACTTCACCGATCGAGCGAGCAATAGTTGCCAACTCTCGGGTTTGAGCAAAAACAGAGCCCGCTCGATCGGTAGAACTCTACCGATCGATCGGCAAGCTCTGTTCAGAAAATTCTGCAGATCACTTGTGCTGATTTTGCTGCTAAAAATAAACCATTAAATGATACCATTGGTTTCCCCTTCAAAACTTGAAGATTCAACAACCAAGAAACATGCTAAACTTACTCCCAACACGATCCAACAACACATAATCTATACAACTCTAGACTATGCAAAGCTATACAATACAAAAGTTGGATACCATCAAAACTCAACATGGTTTAAAAGTAAGTTCCCAACAACAAGCTACAACACAACCCGGAGCACCACTTCTAAACTCTTCCCAATGCTCATGGCCTCCTATAAATTGGCCCTGAAACACCTGTTGCAATGCACACACAAAAACAAAGCAACAACTGGAAAACCGGTAAGTCTAAAGACTTAGTATGAAAGACGGAACATATAAATAATTACAAGTAGCCATAGCATGCATTTCAAATCATAAATAACACCTTATGAAATGCAAAATAAATTAAATGACTAAGAAGGAATAAGGCTCAAAGGCAACACCGGTTTAGATGCTAAAACACATCACTCACCATTAATGCTAGAACTCCTCATTGATGTTATAAACCCGGCATTAGGTATCAATGCTCGAATCTCATCACTGATACACGATATCGATGCTTATTACTCATCAACAATATCAAGGCAAATCGGAGAGAAAGTTTAGGCACAAGGAAACACAACGAGATGACACAATACACAATCACCTCATAATATAGCCTAACAAATAAGCCACCAGCTCATAACTCCAATAAAGAATAGCAAAACACATAAACACATAAACTAGAAACTATTGTGTGATTTAAGGGATCGAGAGAACAAACACATCTCGATGCTCATTCCCTGCTTTGGTCATCGTCGAATCATACCTTCCAATCTTGATAGCTAAGTAGCTCCAATCCTCAAGCTACAATACACACCAAGCTTGCATCAATTCACTAGCTAGAATGGTAGAAATCTCAAAGCTAGCAACTCAAACCTTGACCATTCTTCAGTTGATTCGAATCGTTGCGAACTCGAACTCGATATAATCTTGAACAATCTAAAATTCATATCAATCATTCAGTATATCATTCTAACTTACTAAGAACACTATTCAACTCAAACCAATGCTCAACAACTCAAGGCTTGCTAATTTGATTGGAATTCAAACCGGCGACGCAACGGTTCGAAACCGATAATTCTAAAAACTCAAGCATCATATAAACATTGATATATAACTCATATCAATATTATTTCATCACTTAATTCTCGAAATCAGCAGCATATATTTCCATAATTTATCAAACGTAAACTGACGGCGTAACGGTACAAATTCGGAACCCAAACTTCATTTCTATCCAAAATCTCAATCATAAACAACACATACACATCTCATATCAGCTTAAACCAGCATATCAGAAGGTGCAAGGGTTCGAAATATATTCTGAAAATCATAACAATTGCATACGATGTCCGTTCGTCGTTCCAGTTTCGATATCGTAAAGCTTGTAACATCAAGAACACCATTTCCATAATTTCTCCAATTAATATTTTCCAAAATTCAGAATTTAAATCTCTAATTCCGTAATTAATAACTTAATATTTTTGGGGCCTTACACATAGATAGAATATGGAATAACATGGATTGATGCTCCTAGATCTAACATGGCCTTCTCAAGTCTAACATTCCCTATAGTACATGGGATCGAAAACATACCTGGATCCTTGCATTTTGCGGGAAATTTTTGTTGGATCACAGCAGATACGTTCTCACCAAGTTCCACTTTTTGACAACCCTTCAATGTCTGTTTCCTCTTTGCTGTGCACAGTTCTTTCAAGAACTTCGCGTATCGAGGCACCTGTCTACAAAAAGTCTCATAAAGATCCTTTATCCCTTCATCTTTTCTAGATTCCTTAAGTGCTAAGGGAAAAGGGGCAACAGGCTTATATTCATAAAGTGGAGGAAACTTATCTCTTGGCGCTTCTTCCTTGGATTCTTCTCCTTAGTCGCCTTCGGTTCTTCTTGTGTCTTCTCCTTGGGAGAAGCCTCCACTTCTCTCTCCTTGATCTTCAACTCCTTCTCATTCCTTAGAGTGATTGCACTTGCGTTTTCTCTTGGGTTCGGAATTTTTTGAGATGGTAAAGCATTGGAATGCTGTGCTTCTAAATTATTGATGGCGGTGGCGAGCTGTCCCATCTGGGTGTTCAAGTTTTGGATACTTGCTCTTGTTTCCTGTTGGAAATTTACCGTATTAGTTGCAAGATCCTTAACAATATTTTCCAGAAACTCACCTGGTGTTGGTATCTGATGTTGCTGCTGTTGTTGAGGGTACGGTGGCCTATAATCTTGATTGTGCGGTGGTGCTTGAGGCCCCGATTGATTTGCTTGAGGGTTCCCATATCTCAGATTTGGATGATCCTTCCAACCAGGATTGTGTGTATTGGAATAGGGATCATATTTCCGCTGTGGTGGTCCAGGAAATCCTCCAGTAGCATTGACCTGTTCAACCGATTCTTCTTGAAGTGTGGGACACATATCAGTAGCATGTCCCACAGCAACACAAATCTCACATGCTTTTGCAGTCTGTCCATTCCCTATAGCCATCTGACGCACAAGAGATGTCAATTAAATTGATTGCTGTTCAAGGGAAGAGACATTTACCTTGGTATTATTCATTGGTACATGCTCATTTCTGATGGTGCCAAATTGTTGACAATTGGCCGCCATACTCTCTATCAAATTCCTCGCTTGTACCGGAGTCTTGTCCACAAAAACTCCTCCATTGGCTGCGTCTAGCATACTCTTGTCATGATGTAACAAACCTTCATAGCAAAATTGTATCAATTTATTTTCACTTATCTGGTGTTGCGGACAGCTAGCACAAAGCTTCTTGAACTGCTCCCAATATTCATGCAGTGATTCCCCGGAGTATTGTTTGATTCCATATATTTCCTTCCGGATGTTCGTAGCTCTAGATGCGGGGAAATACTTTTCCACAAAGATTTTTTTCATCTCCGTCCAAGTTGTGATAGAGCCAGAGGGCAAGTAATATAGCCAATCCTTAGCATCACTCTTCAAAGAGAAAGGAAAGGCCCTCAGCTGAATCTGCTCCTCTGTCACTCCATGGGGCTTCATACTCGTGCAAACCACATGGAATTCCATCAAGTGTTTATTCGGGTCCTCACCTGCAAGACCATGAAAGGAGGGTAATAAGTGAATTAATCCAGATTTAAGCTCAAAAGTATCATTATTTTCTAGTGTAGGAAAAGTAATGCATAAAGGTTGTTGATTGGGGTCAGGGGTGCCCAATTGTCTAAGACTCAGGTTCGCATTAGCAGCCATCTCTTCTTCTGGAAAAGCAACTCAAGCAGCTGCTTCTTGTTGTTGTCTATGAAACTCTCTCATTCACCTGTGCAAAGTTCTTTCAATCTCCGGGTCGTAGAGAAAGTCTTCTTCAGCAAAATCACCTGAAAGCATGAACAAGAGAGAACTAGAAACAAAGAAAAGAGAAGAGAGTAAGATTAAACAAAGCAAAACAAAAAGAAATAGAACACAATAAATTAAACACCGTCCCCCGGCAACGGCGCCAAAACTTGGCAACGCTTAGTCGTGTCGCGCCCAAATTGACCCAACTCAGATCAAACAATGAAAAATATAGTAGTGTGAGTAGGGTTCATTCCCACGAGTAAAGATAAATTTAATATGTTCTAAATAAACAAAAAGGGGGTTTTGAGATTTGAGATTAACTACTGAAAATTTTAAGCAATTAAAATTTTAAATTATCACTATCATGCAAGAATGATAATTCAACTAGAGAAATCAATAAGAGACGAGACTTGGTATCAGTCGACTATACCCTTTATATTCATTCATTCAATCATCGATTCCCTAAAAATAATTAATCCTATTAAATATTCGTCATTGAAAATCAAATTCCTGTTTCCCCTAAATTTTAGCTAATTAGAAAACAACATTCTAAATTAACCCTTACCAATAAATTAAACCGGATTCCAGCGATCTAGATTTAAATTTACGGTAGCATTAAAACTAGTAAAACTGACGAACCTAGACAACACAATCACCAGCGGTTGTATTTAGCCTAGTCAATAGTTGACCCTACAATTTAATAAGTTCAACAGCAGACAATATCAAACGTAGTTGCTTCGCAAATTAGTTAATTCAAACAATTGCGAATTTGAATTCTAATTTAGCTATAGTTTGCATAACAAAATCCAAAGTTGGCCAATCTCAAAATCTAGGACACAAACATGAAATAAAACAGATCAAATATTGATACTTAATAAGAATTAAACACTGCAAATCGAATCTCATGAATAAATTATATCAGGGTTTCGTCTCCCTCAACCAAGTATAAAAGTTAAGCTACAACGATTCATCAAAAACTCAATAAAAATTCAAAAGAAGAGAAGAAAACTTGAGAGAGAGATGGAAAATAAAACCTAGCCACCAAGAGAGAATGTCAAAGTCTAATTATTCTTCCTCAAAAATGGAATTAAAAGCCTAATAAAGCCTAGAGTCCAAAATAAAAGAGTTTCCAAAATTACAAAATTCTTCCCGAGCAGACTTGCACGCTCGAGCGCATGAGTACGTCCGCTCGAGCGCACTAAAATATGCGATCTCACTGTCTTGAAATTCCATGTTCGTGCTCGATCGCGTGAGTTCGTCCGCTCGAGCGCGCTAAAAATTGCTATCCTACTGCCTTGTTTCTCCAGATGCTGCGCTCGATCTTATGAGTTCGTGGGATCGAGCGCATGGAATTTTACCAAAATTCTGCTTTCTTTCTTCAAACTTGAAATCTACTACACATTAAACCCGAGAGCATGTTATGAAACTAAATGCATGCAAAAGACAAAACTATGATAAAACATGAACAAAAGCAAATAAATTCATGCAAACTACTAACAAAATAACATCAAAATACGCAAACAAAACACGACTATTAGACAACATCTTGTTTTTGTTTATAATTCACACATACTGAGAGACTTCCATAGATTGGAGAATCTCTCGAAATCCAAAGCTTTTGTGAATATATCAGCTAATTGGTTATTTGTTCCAACAAACTCAATTAAGATCATGCTTTTCTCGACAAAATCTCGAATGAAGTGATGTTTAATGTCAATGTGTTTGGTTCGAGAGTGTTGTACTGGATTTTTGGATATATCAATGGCACTAGAATTATCATAGTACACAATAGGAGTATCACTCTTAACTCCATAATCATTCAGCATTTGATTCATCCATAGTAGTTGTGAGCAACAACTACTGACAGCAACATACTCAGACTCGGCAGTAGAAAGTGAGACACAATTTTGTTTCTTACTATACCAAGACACTATGTTATTCCCCAAGTAAAAACATCCTCCCGAAGTGCTCTTTCTCTCATCTAAATCCCCAGCACAATCAGCATCACTTAACCCTACCAAATTCTAATTGGTTTCTTTAGTGTATCACAAACCCAAATTCAAAGTACATGCCATATATTTCAGTATACGTTTCACGGCCTTTAGGTGAGTAATTTTTGGGTTAGACTGGTATCTAGCACACAGACAAACACTATAAATGATATCAGGTCTAGTAGCACTTAAATACAAAAGACTACCAATCATGCTTCTGTATAGGGTGTTGTCAACACCTTCGACAACATCCTCCCTAGACAGCTTCTCATTAGACCCCATAGGTGTGCGCATATGTTTAGTGTTGTCATTCAAAAACTTCTTCACAAGATTTTTAGCATACTTGCTTTGACACAAAAATATACCATCATGCATTTGTTTCAATTGCAAACCCAAGAAATAAGTTAACTCACCAACCATGATCATTTCAAATGTAGAGGACATGCACTTCACAAAATCATCAACAAGTTTATCATTTGAAGCACAGAAGATTATATCATCTACATAAATTTAGCAAATTAAGATATTACCTTGAGACTTTTGCACAAATAAAGTCTTATCAACTTCACCTCTTTTGAATCCAATATTGAGCAAGTACTGGGTTAATCTTCCATACCATGCACGTGGTGCTTGCTTCAATTCATACAATGCCTTTTTCAACTTATACACATAATCATGATGATTTGGATCCTCAAACCCTTTAGGTTGTTTCACATAAACTTCTTCATTTAGGATCTCATTCAAGAAGACACTTTTTACATCCATTTGAAAAAGTTTCATTCTCATGTTACATGAAATAGCAAATAGAAGTTGGACTGACTCAATGCGGGCTACAGGAGCAAAGATTTCATCAAAATCCACCCTCTCAACCTGTGTATACCCTTGAGCTACCAATCTAGCTTTATTTCTAATGATGTTTCCAGACTCATCTGTTTATTTTTGAAAATCCATTTAGTTCCTATAACATTACCATGAGCAGGACTCGGTACCAAGTACCAAAAATCATTCCTAACAAATTGTTCTAATCTTCATGCATAGCATTGACCCAAAATTCATCCTTTAAGGCTTATTCAACCTTTTTGGGTTCAATGTTTGACACAAAACAAGAAAATTTTACCTGAGAATACGTAAAGCTCATGCACATTAAACCTGCCATTTTTCTGTAGTCCACCTTCTCTTTCCTTCTAGTTTGCAAGTCTCCATGCACATCTCCAATTACTTGTGAGGTTGGGTGATTCTTCTGAATTCTTCTTGGAACATTCTTTCAGGCTTCGTTTACCTCAATGTCCTCATCAATATTCTCATCAGTAGGCTTTTTTCAACTTTTGTTTCTGGAATTTCTGCAGGAGGTGTTGTCGAAGGTGTTGTAACACCTTGGACAACATCTGAATTTCCAGAATTATCCAGCAGATCATCAACTTCATCCTCAGCTGTTTTCTTCTTTAGATCTGCAAAATCATCAAATACAACATTAATAGACTCAAAAATAGTCCTTGTTCTCAAGTTATACATCTATAGGCTCGGCTATTTGATGAATATCCCAAGAACATACACTTATCACTTTTTGCATCAAACTTAGCAAGATGATCCCTATCATTCAAAACGTGACATACACATCCAAAAACATGAAAATATTTAAGGTTTGGCCTCTTTCCCATGAGAATTTCATAGGATGTCATAGTAGTTCCACTCCTCAAATAAACTCTATTTGAAATATGGCATGCAGTATTCAAGGCTTCTGCCCAAAAACGTTTTGAAATATTTTTAGAACTTAACATCACTCTTGCCATTTCTTGCAAAGTCCTATTTTTTTTCTTTCGGCAATTCCATTTTGTTGTGGAGTTTTAGGAGCAGAAAATTCATGAGAAATACCTTTCTTATCACACAAACTTTAAAAAGAAGAGTTTTTGAACTCCTTACCATGATCAGTACGAATCCTGATTACCTTCAGATTGTGGATATTCGAAATCTTAGTGTGCAGTTTCTTGAAGACATCAAATGTGTCTGATTTTTCTCTCAAAATGTTTACCCAAGTATATCGTGAAAAATCATCCACACAAATAAAAGAATATTTCTTACCACCAAAGCTTTCAACATCCATTAGACCCATCATGTAGTACCCCGTAACCAAAATTGGTAATTAAGAGATTATTTATGCTAATTAAACTAATTTGGTATCTGAAGGATCGGAAGCTCCGAAGGTGAGATCGGAAGCTCCGATCAGGATCAGAAGCTCCGATGCAGGATCGGAAGCTCCGATCGATATTACGTCATGCATGACGTGTGGCAGGATCGGAAACTCCGATCGTGATCGGAAGCTCCGATCGCCCTATCCGAAGTCAACTAGTGAGATTTTGACATGTGGCAGATAATGATGTTCGAAAGCTCCGATGGCAGGATCGGACATTCCGACCGAGGATCGGAGGTTCCGATCGATGCCTATAAATATAAGGTCCGAGGCATTCATTTCTTGCCAATTCCGAATTCTCTCCTTTGCCATCGTGGTCCTATTTTAAGACTTTGGGTACTCTTATTCTAGAGTTGGAGTAGGATATTTGTTTTAGTATAGTCAGACAGTGTCTGACATAGTAGCGGAGCAGTGCTCGTGTTGTAGAGCCGTGTTCGAGGCTGTGGATTCGCAGCAGGGGAGTGCCCTAGTTGCAGGATAGTCTCCATCAGTGGGCTGACGATGGACGCAGGTATAGCTATGGTCTCCTTAAATTATTTAGGAGTATGCAATAGCTTAGTTAAGGCTTTTAGCTCTTATTGAATGATGCATGGGTATTTGCATTGTAGACTTGATGATAGGCTTGAAACCTAGAGTGGGACTACTAGGATTGCCTTAGAAAGGTACGTAAGTAGTGACTGAGATTGCCAGCGGATATGCATGCTTATATGTTGCATTTATGTGTTTGCATGTTATTATTGTTATGCGGCATGTGCATGTCATCTTGTGCCTGTACATCTGTATATCTTTCGAGATGAGCCAGTTAGGGTTGCTCAGCCATGTTAGGACGTTTGATATCAAGTACCATTAGGTACTGATACCTCGAGGACTCCGCGGTCCGCGTTCGGGATTCGGGAATGAGTGGTCGCACACAGTGGTTAGCTACCCCGATGTGACGAGCTTATATCCCATGTTCCAGTTTGAGCAGTTTGTATACAGTTATCCCAGATATGGATACCCGATCATTTGCATGCATCATATTTGTATGTTTATCCGTGCTTTCGTATTGAGCTTAGAGCTCACGTCCAGTATTTTTTGTGTATCTGGATACCCTATTCGATAGGGTAGGTATAGGTGCAGGATTGAGCACCAGGAGCCTGGAGTAGCCAGTTACCTTGAAGACAGCAGGATTAGCTGTAGGTTTTATTTAAAGTAATTCGATTGGGTTGTATAAATCGAGTTTGATTAGTCGGTTGTATTCTGCCGGTCTACTTGTATTTAGTCTTCCGCAGCAATTTGATTTAATGCTTGCTTAATTATGCTCTTAACTCTGATTAGGTAGTGGATCCGAGTAGGGTCGCTAAATTTATGGTATCAGAGCACTGCATGCAAGGGACTTAGGAAATTGATAATAAGACTTCTTGATTATCCTTGTAGGATTGATTGAGGCTAGCAAAAGAAGATTTGGTTCTTCATTGCCAAGGTTTGCGGCAGAAGTTTTTACTATAAGGAATGCAACAGTGAACACCAGTAGTAGCATATCGATAGATAGACTGACTGCTGTGGACGGTTCATCATTCGATGCATTGGGATGTTGATCGAAGAACATATGGATTCCAGCCAGGGAAGACTGGAAGAGAAGATCGGTTATATCGCGTCAGATACCTCTGAGGGCTTTTTGGAACGAATGGTGTTTAGTAATCCATGTGGTTCCAGTCCTTGAAGATTCTCCACTCATAGTTGGAGAGATTGTCAGATAGACCTTCGCCAGAGAATGCCTCGAGTGCCTAAAGCATGACAGGTTTCGAGAGTGAGGTCTTTAACATCGTGCAGAACATGGTTTTGCCGGTATGCTTGTATCGATGCTTTTGGTAGGCATACAGAAAACTTCATGTTCAAAAGCATGATTTAGATACAAGAAGAACGCTGATGGTAGATCATGAGCAGAAGAAGTCGACTGACATGCACTGACGCAGAGCATAGCTGGTTAGCTATCACGTGCCATTTCTCCGGAGTTCTTCGCTGGAGGACATGTAGAGAGACTTGGACGGAAGTATGCTTGTATCGATGCGTGTGTCGATTGGAAGCTTCATGCTCAAGGATTGAAGACAAGTTCGACGATTTTAAATACTGTATTGATGTATTTGTAAATAGTATTTCAGTTGTAATGAATCATCAGAATTTGGTTGTATCAGTTCAAGTTATTGGATGTACATTTTGTTGTATTTTGAATACTGTATGTATTACATGTGATTGTAATAAAGGAAATTGTACATAACTTGAAGTAATGATACATGTTTTACTTATTCAAAGATTCGTGTTTGATTACAAGTAATTTTACTAAGTTTGGCTTGGAATTAGTTGACTAATCAACTAGGATAGCTCATGGATTTTGAGTAAGTCAACGGTAAAGGATTGACATGGGGTTAGTCTAGGTGTCTTCCTAGGGCTGACCTAATTAGTCGTTTGACTGAGTTAGTGCCATTGATGAGGTAATTAATCTGGGAGCATGGAAATATCGATCTTGTTTGGAATTTTGAGTTTTTGTTCTAAGTTGTTTCCTTAGGACAGTAGTCTGATTGACCTGCATAGGTTGAGACTTCGTGATGATGGGATTTCATCGGGATACCAAGTCGGGTATATGCCGAGAGTTGTGGACTAGGACCATGACTAGACATGATGGAGCGCGACCCTATGCCAGTGTTACTCTGGGAGTCTTTCGTATTTCGGAGAATTCCTGAAAGTCTTCGTGCTTCAGGATTTGGCGGTGGGAAGGCTACTTAGTCTAGAGTTTTGGTAACAGTCACGATGGGGTATGACATTGGATTGGATGCCTGGTCAGGTGTCAGCGGTTTAGATATCGTCTGACTGTCTTCAGAGATATTGGTTTGCAGTTTTGTCACAAGGACCAGTCTTGGAGGGATTTTCCTTGACGAGTACGTACTCTGAACAGATAGTTTTAGTCTATTGGATACTGCTAGACTAGTGGATCTAGTCGGGGTTTGGATGCTCTTTTGATAGGGGCTATCCAGGATTTTTGGTTTGTGAAATTCCTGAAACATTTGACTCGGAGATGAGTAGTTTTCAGCATTAATGGTTTCCTTCAGTGATAGATTATATCCGATGCTAAGGATTGTACATGACTATTTGAGGCGTGAGGATAGCGTGATTTATGATAGTGTACACTTGGTGGTGATTTCAGGTGGGACACCGCGGCAAGTTACCTCAGTCTCGATTTGTTGCAGTCTTAGCAAAAGATATAGTTATCAGGATCAAGTTTAGCGACAGTTGGTAGTGAGTCAGTATCGATGCGAGATTGGTACTGGTGACTACTAATAGCTATTGTCTGACTTTGTCAAGAGATAGGTGAGTTGAATCAGCTGTGATTCTTTTGATTCCAAGTATTTGGGATATGCGGACGTATGGCCGTGAGATCATGATTATTGATCGAGCCATGTGAGATTTCAAATGACCAAGACCTGGCGGATGGTTGCCATAATTTGGTTGGTACTGACAAGTTGTGTGATAGTCACAACTTATCGACGAGGTCGATTGGTTAAGCAGATCAGTAATTAAGATATCATGAACCGAGAGATACTTTGGACGATACTATAAGCCGTCGTGCTTATGAGTTTGGATACTTTAAGTAAATGTCTCGGAACAGTAAGAGAATTATTTGCATTCAGGATTCTCGGGTGGTTGAGATTTTCGGAGTGCAGTCGTTTGGACTTTCAAGTTCGATAGATCACGGAAGGTGATTGCATGTTTTGACTTTGGTAAGTCATGGCTAGTTCGATAACTCGGGTAAAGCTATCAGTGGTAAGAGAAGACATAATTGATCTGAACATTGCTTGGTATTAGCAATGGTTGACCCAGTTTTGGAAATAGAATTGTTCCATGCTATTGGATTACAGTTTTGGGAACTGTTAGCCGAATACTTGTTTAGGCATTTCCAGCAGTTTTTTTTGGAGGATTTTCGTTAAATTGTGATTCGACGAGTGTTGCGGAATTCAATGAGCGTTATCAGGCCGATATCAGTTGTTTGTTCGTGGGATGATACGACAGCTGAGACTGTGTTCAGAGTCTAGTTAGATTGTTGTCGGTGATTTCCCAGTACATTCTGATGTGTTATGCCATTGAGGTGTTGGGATCGACCGAGATCTATCGGGTAAATTCGTTGGTGTACCGCATGTGTCATGGATTGCGCGAAGGGTTGAGGTGAACTAGTTTTGTTCATCTTGGTAGCAAGTCAAGTGTGACTTGGGATTGTTATCTATGGTTGGATAACCAGTGTTGCGAATTCAATTGATATCTCGAGTGACGAGATAGTGGTGATCTTTAATCTAGACTACTAATGTTGTAGATGTTGCGGTCCCATCTATGTGTTCAGCATTATAGCGGTGACATTCTTTGAGAATATTAGTCAGCATCGAAGAAAATAAGTACGGAATGTAAGTCTGTCGATGCTAGGAACTTTCGGGATTGGTTGTTATCTGTGGCAGGACGTCAAGTGGGAATCGATTGGTTAACACTTGCGGTTACCTCTGGGATTTGATGTCAGTGTTAGACCAGTGGAGATACAGGTTGGTTGTATCTGGTCTTCTCGTTAGTACGAACTGATTCTAGCAAGAGGGATAGTCGGTATCAAGTGGTATACTTGACGAGGAACTATCACTGCTAAGGTTCGTAGGAACAGTGGGTATTCTAAGAGCTGTCGAGAGCACTCTATTGATCGTAAGGCTCGGTTATACATCCAAAAGATCGTTCTACTTCATGGATGCTGGTGGGCATTGTCTGCGATCGAGACCCAGGTTTACTTCCATATTCTGGGGGAGTGTCCAGCGTTCTACGAGCACTGCTTTCAGTTTAAATACTGAATATCATCCAGAGCCAGATGGTCAGATGGAGAGCGCTATCCATACCTTGGAGGACATGTTTTGGGCATGTACTATGGATTTTTGGTTCAGTTTATCCAGATCAGTTGTCATTGATTAAGTTCGCGTACAAAAATAGGTACCATCGTAGCATTGGGAGGACACCTGTTGAGGCGTTGTACGGGCGACTTGTCATACTCCATTCTTCTAGAAAGAAGTGGAGGAGACACTATTTCTGAGAATGTCACTTTTTCGTAAGATTTTCAGATTTAGTCTTAAAGGCAAGTTGTCTCCCAGGTTTATCGGTCCGTTTGAGATCTTGGAGAACATTGGCGATTTCGCTTATCGACTAGCTTTGCCACCGCATCTTTCTAGTATTCACGACGTGTTCCACGTATCACTGTTGCGACGGTATGTGGCGGATGAGTCTCATATTCTGCAGCGGTCTGAGGTTCAAGTGAGCAAGGATTTGACCTATGCTGAGAAACCTATTCGTATCCTGGATTATAAGGATAAGGTTTTACGGAACAAAGTCATTCCTTTGGTTTTAGTTCAGTGGCAGCGCCGAGGCACTGAGGAAGCTACTTGGGAGCATGAAGAAAGGATACGTGAAGACCATCCTGAGTTGTTTTGATTTCAGTTTTGAGTTGTATTCGGTTGTAACGTTTGATTTGAATAAGGAGTGTTTCTGTACCTTTTATTGCATTCGGTACTTAAGATCTATTTTCGAGGACGAAATATCTTAAGTGGGGGAGAATGTAGTACCCCGTAACCGAAATTGGTAATTAAGAGATTAATTATGTTAATTAAACTAATTTGGTATCTGAAGGATCGGAAGCTCCGAAGGTGAGATCGGAAGCTCTGATCAGGATCGGAAGCTCCGATCGATATTATGTCATGCATGACGTGTGGCAGGATCGGAAACTCCGATCAAGATCGGAAGCTCCGATCGCCTTATCCGAAGTCAACCAGTGAGATTTTGACATGTGTCAGATAAGGATGTTCGGAAGCTCTGATGGCAGGATCGGACGTTCCGATCAAGGATTGAAAGTTCCGATCGAGGATCGGAGGTTTCGATCGATGCCTATAAATATAAGGTCCGAGGCATTCATTTCTTGCCAATTCCGAATTCTCTCCTTCACCCTCGTGGTCCTATTTTAAGACTTTGGGTACTCTTATTCTAGAGTTGGAGTAGGATATTTGTTTTAGTATAGTCAGACAGTGTCTGACATAGTAGCGGAGCAATGCTCGTGTTGTAGAGCCGTGTTCGAGGCTGTGGATTCGCAGCAGGGGAGTGCCCTAGTTGCGGGATAGTCGCCATCAGTGGGCTGACGACGGACGCAGGTATAGCTATGGTCTCCTTAAATTATTTAGGAGTATGCAATAGCTTAGTTAAGGCTTTTAGCGCTTATTGAATGATGCATGGGTATTTGCATTGTAGACTTGATGATAGGCTTGGAACCTAGAGTGGGACTACTAGGACTGCCTTAGAAAGGTACGTAAGTACTGACTGAGATTGCCAGCGGATATGCATGATTATATGTTGCATTTATGTGTTTGCATGTTATTATTGTTATGCGGCATGTGCATATCATCTTGTGCCTGTACATCTGTATATCTTTCGAGATGAGCCAGTTAGGGTTGCTCAGCCCTGTTAGGACGTTTGATATCGAGTACCCTTAGGTACTGATACCTCGAGGACTCCGCGGTCCGCGTTCGGGATTCGGAAATGAGTGGTCGCACACAGTGGTTAGCTACCCCGATGTGACGAGCTTATATCCCATGCGCCAGTTTGAGCAGTTTGTATACAGTTATCCCAGATATGGATACCTGGTCATTTGCATGCATCATATTTGTATGTTTATCCGTGCTTTTGTATTGAGCTTAGAGCTCACGTCTAGTATTTTCTGTGTATCTGGATACCCTATTCGATGGGGTAGGTATAGGTGCAGGATTGAGCACCAGGAGCCTGGAGTAGCCAGTGACCTTGAAGACAGCAGGATTAGCTGTAGGTTTTATTTAAAGTAATTCGATTGGGTTGTATAAATCGAGTTTGATTAGCCGATTGTATTCTGCCGGTCTACTTGTATTTAGTCTTCCGCAGCAATTTGATTTAATGCATGCTTAATTATGCTCTTAACTCTGATTAGGTAGTGGATCCGGGTAGGGTCGCTACACATCAAGTCCATATGTACAAGCTCAAGTCATCGTGTTGTCACAGATGTTGGCAACACCTCGTGTGACACCCTAGTCTGCTTCCCTTTCTGACAAGCTTCACACACAAATGGATCAACAGATTTTAAGTTAGGCATACCTCTGACAACATCTAACTTACTTATGTTCTTTAGCATCTTGAAATTTGCCTGACCCAATTTTTGATGCCATAGGACAAATTCAGTCACTTTTGTGTGCCTACAAGTCATTTCTTCTCCAAGTTGATAGCAGTTGTCGGATGACCTAGTGCCTGTCATGACACAGAGATTTGAATCATAAAAAAATTTGCATAATTTCTTATCAAATTGCACATGAAAATTATCATCACAAAGTTGTCTTATGCTTATTAGATTTGCAGTTAGTCCTTCAACATGAAGCACATTTCAAAGCATAGGAAAACCAGCAACATTCAGAGTTCCCTTTCCAACAATGTTGAAAGAGTGGGTGCCCGGTTAGCCAACTTGTGGCTAAGGGCTTTTATGACTCTATGTATAAACAATCTTTGTTTAATATAATTTACATTCAATAATGGCATTTTCTTTGTCTTTCTTCATATTGTTATATTGTGATATACTATTGTTGTTTTGATAAAGACCTTGAATATACTATAGTGTAAGTAAGATGAGATAGTGAATAAAGAGAGATCACTATTATGAAACATATCTTATAGTCACTGTATATTCTAAACAGTTCCTAGTCAATTGAGCCGTCCGCTAATAAGGATAAGGATTGCTCGAGATTGAGACTAGCATTTGTGATGCCAAGTACCATGTTTCATTGGTAATGGACATGGAGATGTTCAAACCATGCAAATGGATATTCATATGATGAATGATCGAACTACCCTATTCGGACTTTCCAAGTGGTTATTATTATTTGAGTGGATAAGTCCGCGGTTTTGGTTGTACACCATTAGTCCTTACTACTTGAAACATCATTGAGACTCTATATGCTAGTACTGTACTTTGACTCGTTTACCGACTCTATTGGGGTCATCAGGTGTCGGGATTGGGTACAGTTACGACACATATAGGAGTCGATGCTTTGTTGTCAAGGATTCACCACATACTTGCGAGTGTTGATATCCTATGCGTTCTGAGGAGATATTAGTATGACGAATCTCAGGCCAGAGTACATGATGTGTTTTAGGTTACTCGGTTTTCCTAGTAACACATGCGATGTCACTATTTGATCTCCAAGATGTAAGGCATAGTTATCGAATCTCGAATGACTCTCGATCTACCAATGGTTGTGGATTCGATCGGGATATATGGATGAAGGGACCGTACTGTACGCTAACCAAAACCTACTAGTTCTTGCAGGCACTATCAGTGATACCTAGGGAATCATGGGGCGATGTTGCTAGACGATCTTACCATGATTCGTTGGGCAAGTCGGAAATCGTTGTTCCGAGTCACAAGGAGTTGTGAGCCCATGGCTAGCTGTATCCCTGAACCATTGAGGGTCACACAAGTAATGGATTACTAAACCCCGTTGAGATAGTTAAATTTAAAGAGTTAAATTTAATGAAAGAGAAGTTGGACTTCTTAACTAAAGGGAGTGGAATTTTCTAAAATGACATAGGGATGGACATTTTTGGAAATCACTGAATTCGGATTCAGAAAAATTATCTTGACTTTAAAAGGTGCAGAAATGGTTTCTGTGCACATTGGTGAAATCAGTTTATCAATCGGAGTCATGATGAATTTTATATTAATTTTTATAATAACAGGCTTGGCTTGTTGGGCTTAAGTTATGGATTGTGGGCCCTAAGGAGTTAGAGTCCTAATACAATTATAACTTAATCTAGTCTAGAAATTATCTATAAATACATGTGTAGTGTTCGAAAGTCATAAGCTTTTCAGTCTTGCTGTAACGCCCTGTTTTTTATCTTAAATGAGTTTATTTGAGTTAATCAGAGATTACAGAGTTCTCGAGCCGGTTTGATTTTGATCAGGGTCATTTTTGCAAATTTTGGAAATTTCAGGGACTAAAACGCAAATATTGATTTTTATATATTATCTACTCATAGATTTTAATTGGAGAAGCCTCCATCTTCCTCTCCAAGACCGTGAGCCTCCATAGAAACGCCTCCTTGGAGTTTTGAGCTTTCAGATTTCAGTCCGAGCTCGATCCGTCCGTTGGAAATTATTTCTGAAGGCAGATTAGCGATCACTGCTGCGAGAGCTTCGTTCTATCGTAAGTTTTTCTACGATCAGATACATTCTAGTTTTTGGATGTTTTTAGAATCGTTCTAGATTCGAGTATGTTGTTCTCTTCGGAGTTTTGATCGTTTATTATCTGTCGGTTTTGAATTAGAGCGATGTTCGAAATTGTTATGATTTTTGGAAGCTATTTTCGAAAATCATGGTTTTGAGATTTGTTGGGTTTGTCTTGTTGTTGTTGTATTAGCATTGAATTGAGTTGATATCGCTATTGAACTGCTGTCTGCGTTGTCGGTTTGTTCAGTTTATAGCCGTTATGCCGTCGGTTGGAGTTTTGGGGATTTCGAACCGTTATTGAGTTGTGATCTTGGCTTGTAAGTTGATCGTGGTTATTGATCATTTGTTGGTATCTGAACAGATTCGTTTGGAGCTTTTCAAGCCCAAGATTAACAGCAATTGTTCGTTTCAGAGTTTTGGATGAATAACGGTATAGAGAATTACCTTGAGCCTTGTTGTTGTTTAGATTGGTTAGACTTTGATACAATCTTTTGTTTTAGCTTTCCAGAAGTTGGAACTACTGCATTGAAAGGTAAAAGCAGTCATCGTAGTGGGATAGCATACTCGAGACAGCTTGGTTCTTGAGTTCCCCTTTTTAAATCACATACTTGCATCTACACTTGTTCTAGCATGAGTGTAGTGACCCTTACCCGGATCACCTACTAAACAGAACTTATGCATGCAATTAACTTAATTAAACAGATATCAGAATGAAACTGCGGAAACCATAAACAATATACAATCCCAAGAAAAGGAATCTGTAATTTATCCAATAATATACAACCAAATCGAATAGCTGTATAAACCCAAACAACAGTAATAAAACCTAGACGAAGCTCCAGCTGGCCAACCACTGACTAGCCCCTCCTGGATCCACCCTCCTCGTCCAATCGCAAACCTGCCCCATGGGATAGGGTGTCCAGAAACACAGAGTACGAGACGTGAGCCTAAAACGCTCAGTACGAGAGTATGAGTATACATGCATGCAAAGTGAACTCCCTATAGACTCGAGGTCAAGGATCAGATAACAGAGACAGACCGGGCCCTGGTATGTAGCACGCTGTGCCGTCGCTTCAGGAGGTGGCTCCCATACCGAGATAACCATGGATACGCCGGACCCAAATCGATGGAAGTCCATCCACTAACAGGATAGGGTACAACCCTACTAACAGACATCTCGAAAGAGATACAGCAAGATGCAAATGAATGCAGCATAATATCATGGCATATAAATCATGCAGTCACATAATACATGCATACTCAGTCAGGATATTGTTGGTTATGACTGGCGGTCAGATCAATCACGATTGATACCCAGTGCAGCGGAAGTTTAAAAATTTTGTTATGGAACAATTCCATAGTGTGGGTATCAACCGTTCAACGATTAAATTATTGTGTGTGTAAAATTTAAATAACAGTTATTAAATTTTACCTCCAATCTCGCAACGAGATTAATGGACACCAACAGATTTGATCTGCTCTTGTTGTCTCTCCCTGGAACCGATGAACTCCTTCAATCAGGTCCACGAACAGAGGTTTAATCCCTCTGATAGATTGCACTAGAAAATCTATCAGAAGTTTTCTGCGAAGAGAATAAACGAATCTGATTCGCTATTCCAGACTGCAATTCAAAATCACAGACCGGAAAATCTCGGGCAGAGGGGAAGGGGTCGGCCGAACAGAGAGAGAGAGCTAGGGTTCGAAAATTTTCTCTGTCTCAAAAATTATGACCTGTTGTGTGTAATTTCTGTACTGAAATAACTTATTTATAATGCAGGCCACTAACACCTTAGGGCCCATTAGTCATAAGCTAGGGCCCGACAAGCAAAGCCCGCTCGTTCAGAAATTAATATAAAATTCATCGTGACTCCGATTGATGAACTGATTTCACCAATGTGCACAGAAACCATTTCTGCACATTTTAAAGTCAAAATAAATTTTCCTGAATCCGAATTCAGTGGTTTCCAAAAATGTCCATCCCTATGTCATTTTAGGAAATCCTACTCCCTTACTCTTATTTAAGAAGTCCAACTCCTTAGTTCATTAAATTTAACTCTTTAAATTTAACTATCTCAACGGGGATTAAAACTCCATTACACTGTGTGACCCTCAATGGTTCAGGGATACAGCTAGCCGTGGGCTCACAACTCCTTGTGACTCGGAACAACACTTTCCGACTTGCCCAACGAATCATGGTAAAGCGCCTAGCAACATCGCCCCATGATTCCCTAGGTATCACTGATAGTGTCTACAAGAACCAGTAGATTTTGGTTAGCGTACAGTACGGTCCCTTCATCCATATATCCCGATCAAATCAACAACCATTGGTATATCGAGAGTCGCTCAAGATTCGATAACTATGCAATACATCTTGAAGATCAAATTAGTGACATCGCATGTGCTACTAAGAAACCATTTTTTAAATCACATCAATTACTCTGGCCAGAGATTTATCACACTAATATCTCCTCAGATCGCATAGGATATCCACACTCGCAAGTATGTGGTGAATCCTTGACAACAATGCATTGACTCCTATATGTGTCGTAACTGTACCCAATCTCGACACCTGATGACCCCCATAGAGTCGGTAAACGAGTCAAAGCACAGCACTAGCATATAGAGTCTCCATGATGTTTCAAGTCGTAAGGACTAATGGTGTACAACCAAAACCGCGGACTTTATCCACTCGATAAGTGATAACCACTTGGAAAGTCCGGATAGGGTAGTTCGATTATTCATCCTATGAATATCCATTTGCATGCTTCGAACATCTCCATGTTCCCTACCAATGAAACGTGGTACTCCGCATCGCAAATGCTAGTCTCAAACTCGAGCGATCCTTATCCTTATTATCGGATGGCTCAATCGACTAGGAACGGTTTTTAGAATATACAGTGACTATAAGATGTATTTCATGATAGACATCTCCATGTTCTACCACATCTTACATACACTATAGTATATTCAAGGTCTTTATCAAAACAACAATAGTGTATCACAATATAACAATATGAAGTAATATAAAGTCATTGCCATAAAAGTGTAAATAATATTAAACAAAAGATTGTTTATACAAAGAGTCATCAAAGCCCATAGCCACACAGTTGGCTCACTAGGCACCCACTCTTACAGATATCTCGAACAGTACTTTCGTACCTCAAAACAGTGCAAGCTCTACCAATTCTAGGTCTACGCCTATAGTCTGCTCTACACTGCCAAATGATACTACTATCATTAAAGTGCTCTAAAAGCCTTAACTAAGCTCTTGCATACTCCTAAATATTTATAGGAATCAAAAGCTATATCTTCGTCCGTCGTTAGCCCTTTGATGTCGATGCCTCCAGAACTTGGGCACAACTCCGCTACGACTACTGAATGCCTCGCCGACCTCCGGACCAAGCCTAAGAAGACTAGAACAGCTCCAAAAGGACTAGAATGGAAAGGAGAACTCGGAATTGACAAATGAAAGTGAAGTCTCGGCCTTCTATTTATAGACAACGATCGGAACTTTCGATCCTTGATCGGAACGTCCGAACCTCGATCGGAACGTCCGATCCTGCCATCGGAGCTTCCGAAGATCCTGATCTTCCACGTGTCAAAATATCACTTGTTGACTCCGGATAGGGGTGATCGGAGCTTCCGATCCAACCACACGTCATGCCTGACGTAATATCATCGGTGCCTCCGATCGCTCATCGGAGCTTCTGATCCTGTTCGAAGCTTTCGATCGTGCCTTCGGAGCTTCCGATCCGTCCGATATCCAATTTAATTAATTAGCATTGATCCTTTAATTACTCAATTAGGGTACGGGCTACTACATTCTCCCCCACTTAAGATATTTCATCCTCGAAATCAGATCTTAAGTACCGAATGCAAATACAGAAATCAGAACATTCTTTATTCAAATCAAACGTTTACAGAGTTTGCAACTGAATACAACTTTAAAGAATGAAATTAAAACAACTCAGGATGGTCTTTACGCATCCTGTCCTCAATCTCCCAAGTAGCTTCCTCAGTGCCTCGGCGCTGCCACTGAACTAAAACCAAAGGAATGACTTTGTTCCGTAAAACCTTATCCTTATAATCCAGGATACGAAGAGGTTTTTCAACATAAGTCAAATCCTTGTCTACCTGAACCTCAGACCGCTGCAGAATATGAGATTCATCTGCCACATACCGTCGCAATAGAGATACGTGGAACATGTCGTGAATACTGGATAGATGCGGTGGCAAAGCTAGTCGATAAGCCAAATCGCCAATGCTCTCCAAGATCTCAAACGGACCGATAAATCTGGGAGACAACTTGCCCTTAAGGCCAAATCTGAGAATCTTGCGGAAAGGTGACACTCTCAGAAACACTTTCTCCCCGACCTCGAACTGCAAGGGCCTATGCTTGATATTAGCATAACTGGCCTGACGATCCTGTGCAGTCTTAATCCGTTTCTTGATTTGATCAACAATATCTATCGCCTGCTGGATAAACTCCGGTCCCTCAGCCTGTCTCTCCCCCACTTCTTCCCAGAAGAGTGGAGTACGACAAAGTCGCCCATACAACGCCTCAAAAGGTGCCATCCCAATACTAGTGTGATAGCTATTCTTGTAAGAGAACTCGATCAACGACAAATGATCCTGCCAGGCTGAACCAAAATCCATGACGCACGCTCTAAGCGTATCCTCTAAAGTACGGATAGTGCGCTCTGACTGACCATCAGTCTCCGGATGATAGGCAGTACTCAAACTGAGAGTAGTACCCATCGCACGCTGAACACTCCCCCAGAATCTAGAAGTAAACCTGGGGTCCCGATCGCTGACAATGCTCACAGGCACTCCATGAAGTCGGACGATCTCCTGAATGTACATCCGTGCCATGCGATCCACAGAGTACTCTCGGCTATAGGCAATGAAATGCGCTGACTTGGTGAGTCGGTCCACCACAACCCAGATAGCATCACAATTCCTCGGGGATACCGGCAAATGGGTCACAAAGTCCATTGTGATAAACTCCCATTTCCATTCAGGAATAGGCAGACTATGAAGCAATCCTCCAGGTCGTCGGTGCTCTGCCTTGACCTGTTGACACACCAAACATCTCGAAACAAACTGATAAACACTGCGTTTCATTCCCTTCCACCAGAAACGAGTACGGAGATCCTTGTACATCTTGTTGCTCCCAGGATGAATACTCAACTTAGTGCGATGTGCCTGAGACAAAATCTCCTCTCGCAACTCTTCATCCTGTGGAATCACAAGCCTACCAGACAAACACAGAAAGCCATCTGACTGATAATGAAATCCAGACGAGCTACCCTCGTTAGCTAGACGAGCTAAACACTGGGTCTTCGAATCAGACATCTGAGCATCTCGGATCCGCGAATACAAGGCTGTCTCAGATAATATCGCAAACATCTGGATACTCTGCATACCTTTCTTATGCTTGAAGGTATAACCTGAAGTACAACAGTCACTGATCGCACTAGACATCGAACAAATCTGAAGTGCGGATAGTCGCACCTTGTGACTCAAAGCATCAGCGGTGAGATTAGCAGCTCCCGGATGGTACTTAATCTTGCAATCATAGTCCTTAAGCAAGTCCATCCAACGTCTCTGCCTCATGTTCAACTCCGCCTGAGTAAACAAATACTTGAGACTCTTATGGTCAGTGAAGATCTCAAATTTCTCGCCATACAGATAATGACGCCAGATCTTTAAAGCGAACACAATGTCCGCTAACTCCAAATCATGGACTTGGTAGTTGTCCTCGTGAAGCTTCAGCTGTCTAATAGCGTATGCAATCACATGCCTATTCTGAGTCAGGACATAACCTAACCCTTGAAGAGAAGCATCCGTGTAAACTACATACCCTCCAGATCCTGATGGTAATGCCAACACCGGCGCAGAAGTCAACCGCCGTCGAAGCTCACAGAAATTCTCCTCACACTCGGAGGACCACTCGAAATCCACACCCTTGCGGGTAAGCTGCGTCAACGGTCGAGCTAACTGAGAGAAGTTCAGAATGAAGCGACGATAATACCCTGCTAGACCCAGAAAACTACGGATCTCAGCAACTGTCGTCGGACGCGACCAATTAAGTACCGCTTCAATCTTGCTTGGATCAACAGAAATCCCCTCCCTGGATATGATATGGCCAAGAAAGACCACTCTATCCATCCAGAACTCACACTTGCTCAGCTTGGCGTACAACTGCTCATCTCGAAGAGTCTGTAGTACCAACCGCAAGTGAGAAACATGCTCTTCCGTATTACGTGAATACACCAAGATGTCGTCAATGAAGACCACGACAAACTTATCCAAGTACTCCCTGAAGACACGGTTCATCAAATCCATGAATATAGCCGGCGCATTAGTCAAACCAAATGGTATCACTAGGAACTCGTAATGCCCATAGCGAGTACGGAATGCAGTCTTGGCTACGTCCTGATCACGGACTCTCAACTGATGATACCCAGATCTCAAGTCAATCTTGGAGTAAACTGACGTGCCCTGCAGCTGATCGAACAAGTCATCAATACGAGGCAATGGATACTTGTTCTTCACAGTGACTCGATTCAGCTGCCGATAGTTAATGCACAGCCGCATCGACCCATACTTCTTCTTCACGAAGAGAACAGGAGCTCCCCAAGGAGATACACTAGGACGAATGTACCCCTTGTCCAAAATATCCTGTAGCTGATTCTTCAACTCACGCATCTCTGACGGAGCCAGACCATACGGTGCTCTAGAAATAGGCGAAGTACCCGGCATCAACTCTATGCCAAACTCGACTTCCCTAGCAGGAGGAAAACCCGGAATCTCATCAGGAAATACATCTGGAAATTCATCCACAACAGGAATGCTCTCTATTCCCAATACTCTCAGCGGACAAATCAACTGCATAGATAAGGTAGCCTTCCCCGCCAGACTCTAGAGCTCGACAGGCTCTCAAAGCTGATACCAAAGGCATCGGAGGTCGCGCTCCCTTACCATAGAAAAACCAACTCTCACTCCCCTCTGGATGAAAGCATACTAATCTCTGATAGCAGTCCACTGAAGCTCGATAGGTAGTCAACATATCTATTCCCAGAATGCAATCAAAGTCGTCCATCGTCAGGACCATGAGATTCGCTAACAGAATGTTCCCTTCGAACTCTAAAGGGCAACCCATCACTAGACGCTTAGCCAAAGCAGATTGGCCCGTCGGAGTAGAAACAGACATCACTACGTCTAGTGCAATGCATGGTAACTTATGCCTCTTAACAAAACGTGCAGAAATGAAGGAATGAGATGCACCAGTGTCAATAAGTACAAGAGCAGGTATACCATAAAGCAGAAATGTACCTGCGATGACTTTCTCATTCTCCTCCACAACCTGATCATGTCTCAGGGCAAACACCTGGCCAGAAGCTCGTGGCCTCAAATGAGAACTCCCAGCAGACTGTCCCTGCGACCTCTGCTGAACGGTGGCCTGAGAACCAGATCCTGAACCAGAACCAGAACCGCCTCCCCCAGACAGTGGACAATCCCTCCGGATATGACCAGTCTCTCCACAATCGAAACAAGCTCCAGAAGCTCTACGGCACTTGTCGGATGGATGGTTCTTCCCACAGTGATCACACTTGTCCTTCTTACCGTAACGAACAACACCTACAGAACCATAGGAAGAAGAAGATCCAGACTTCTTGAAAGTTTGGGCACGGGGACCCAAAGAACTAGCAGGCCTCGACTGAGGGAAAGACCTGTTCCGCCGAATGCTGTCCTCCACCTGGTGACAACGGCTCACCAATCCCTCGTAGGACATGTCGTCGCCAACCGCCACACGGTCATGGATCTCAGGGTTAAGGCCCTGAACGAACAGATTATACTTCATCTCTGAGCTATCAGCAATCTCGGGGCAATAGGATAGCAGATCAAAGAACCTCTGCTGATACTCATCGATAGACATGGCTCCCTGTCGCAGACTCAGTAGCTCGCCTGCCTTCGACTGACGGAGTGCAGGAGGAAAATACCGCTTTTGGAAAGCTGTGCGGAACTCGGCCCAGGTGGCCACTCCTCTCGCCGCAACAAAAGGGGCAGAAGTAAACCTCCACCACCTGCGCGCACGCCCATCTAGAAGATAGCCAAGGGTCTCCACCTTCTGCTCCTCGGTGCATTGGAAAGTCTGAAAAGTCGTCTCCATGCGGTCTAACCAGTTCTCCGCATCCTCCGGAGACTCACCTCCAACTAAGGGCTTAGGACCCATAGCTAAGAATCGACGCACAGTGAAACGCTCCTCGTCATGATGACGATGACGCCGTTCTCGACGAGGCTCCCGGTCGGCATCACCCCAATGCCCACCAACACTGCCATGAGAACTCTGGTCGTCACGATTTGACATCTACAAAAATACCTCAAGATGAGACTAAATCCCAAGAATTATTTTGCATGCTCTGATACCATAAATGTAGTGACCCTTACCCGGATCACCTACTAAACAGAACTTATGCTTGCAATTAACTTAATTAAACAGATATCAGAATGAAACTGCGGAAACCATAAACAATATACAATCCCAAGAAAAGGAATCTGTAATTTATCCAATAATATACAACCAAATCGAATAGTTGTATAAACCCAAACAACAGTAATAAAACCTAGACGAAGCTCCAGCTGGCCAACCACTAACTAGCCCCTCCTGGATCCACCCTCCTCGTCCAATCGCAAACCTGCCCCATGGGATAGGGTGTCCAGAAACACAGAGTACGAGACGTGAGCTTAAAACGCTCAGTACGAGAGTATGAGTATACATGCATGCAAAGTGAACTCCCTATAGACTCGAGGTCAAGGATCAGATAACAGAGACAGACCGGGCCCTGGTATGTAGCACGCAGTGCCATCGCTTCAGGAGGTGGCTCCCATACCGAGATAACCGTGGATACGCCGGACCCAAATCGATGGAAGTCCATCCACTAACAGGATAGGGTACAACCCTACTAACAGACATCTCGAAAGAGATACAACAAGATGCAAATTAATGCAGCATAATATCATGGCATATAAATCATGCAGTCACATAATACATGCATACTCAGTCAGGATATCTCGAACAGTACTTTCGTACCTCAAAACAATGCAAGCTCTACCAACTCTAGGTCCACGCCTATAGTCTGCTCTACACTGCCAAATGATACTACTATCATTAAAGTGCTCTAAAAGCCTTAACTAAGCTCTTTCATACTCCTAAATATTTATAGGAAGCAAAAGATATACCTTCGTCCGTCGTTAGCCCTTTGATGTCGATGCCTCCAGAACTTAGGCACAACTCCGCTACGACTACTGAACGCCTCGCCGACCTCCGGACCAAGCCTAAGAAAACTAGAACAGCTCCAAAAGGACTAGAATGGAAAGGAGAACTCGGAATTGGCAAATGAAAGTGAAGCCTCGGCCTTCTATTTATAGACAACGATCAGAACTTCCGATCCTTGATCGGAACGTCCGAACCTCGATCGGAACGTCCGATCCTGCCATCGGAGCTTCCGAAGATCCTGATCTGCCACGTGTCAAAATATCACTTGTTGACTCCGGATAGGGGTGATCAGAGCTTCCGATCCTGATCGGAGCTTCCGATCCAACCACACGTCATGCCTGACGTAATATCATCGGTGCCTCCGATCGCTCATCGGAGCTTCCGATCCTGTTCGAAACTTCCGATCGTGCCTTCGGAGCTTTCGATCCGTCCCATACCCAATTTAATTAATTAGAATTAATCTTTTAATTACTCAATTAGGGTACGGGCTACTACAATGAGGAACTTGTGTCTTGTTTGATTGTATTGGCTTTTGTTAAATGGCTTATGTGTTATGTTTATGTTATGCATTCATCTTGAGCCAATCTTGTTTTCAGCGGGCAGAACCGCCCTTTTTGTTTAGACGTTTGGGAACTATGATTGAGTGGCCTGTGACGTAGTCGTTTCGCCTGGTGCTAGCATACTCATTATAGTTGCTCAAAGTCTAGAGGAGTGAGATACGTGGCACCACCTCGATTGGGAGAGTCGGTGAGTTGTTACGTGATCTTATCCTCGGGATCCCAAAAGCACTGCAGCAATCCCTTGTTTATCAGAATCGATATCCTGGTTTTTAAAGACATGCATATCATTAACCTTGACTTGAATATGTTTTCTTGATAGCATGTTGTTTATTTATTATTTGATATGTTTCTTTTACTGGGATTATCATTCTCACCGGTTATCCGGCTGTTGCTTTGTTTTGTATGTGTACTTGGCAACAGGTGGGGCAGGATCAAGTCAGAAGAGGCATGGTTAGCTCCGAGGGAAAGTTGTAGAAGTGAGACTCGGTATAGAAGTCGTGTCAGCATGTTCATCTAGTTTAGATTGTAGCATGTTAGAATTCGAACTTCTTATGTTTGTATTCGTATTGTAATAGCCAAGACCGTTGCATGTTCTAGCCTTTTGGGCATTTGATCAACTCTAGAACTTCATGTATTTGTTGGAGATTTCGTGATTGTAATGCATGATTATTAGTTGATGGTTTGGACTTGAGTTCTAGCATAAATTTCTGCTGTTTTTGCCCTGTATCTGTCCTCGATCGATCGGCAGAAAATTGCGGATCGAGTGAGAGCTTTTGATGCTGTTCTCTGTTTTGATATTTTGTGTCTCGCTCGATCCGCAAAATATTGCAGATCGAGCGAGAGCCGAAATTCTCGGGCAGAACCTTTTTGGTTCTAGGCTCGCTCGATCGGTAAGATCTTACCGATCGAGCGGAGCACTGTTCATTTTAAAAAAAAAATTTTTTTTTTTCATTGCTTTTAATCTTGGTTCTCAATTGCCTAATTGTTGTTTAATACCGAGATTAGTTGTTTAGAACCGAGGTCTCACATTAAGTGGTATCAGAGAGTTAAGATTCTTGGTTGAACTAGAGTGAGCGGGGTAGATCGAGTCTACGTGTATTGGCTCCTCGCATGTGTTTGAATTATTTTAACTGTGTACTTAATTCCATGCGAGCATGCTTTATTATTGAGAATTATTGAATTGCATGGTTATGTGATTTAATTTATAGAGCATGATCTACTTGAGATATAACTGTTTCTGTTATCGACTGGTATCCGGTATTCCAAGCGGTTTTAAGGGCACTGATTGTGGCGATTGAGATATCTCGTGTCCTAACCTTTGATTATCAGATGGGTCCTCTTCGAGTGATAAACAAAAACACACCGCTAGTTATCCCTGCAACTGAACAAGCTAGCACTGAAGTTGATCAGTTGGATGCTTCAGCAACGCCTATGGAAACCTTGCTGAAGAGGTTTCAGTCTTTCAATCCGCCGTTGTTGTTAGGTTCAGAAAATCCAGTTGACTGCGAGAGTTGGTTGGATGATATTGATCATGTAAGAGTGGGTGCCCAGTGAGCCAACTGTGTGGCTATGGGCTTTGTTGACTCTTTGTATAAACAATCTTTTGTTTAATATTATTTACACTTTTATGGCAATGACTTTATATTACTTCATATTGTTATATTGTGATATACTATTGTTGTTTTGATAAAGACCTTGAATATACTATAGTGTATGTAAGATGTGGTAGAACATGGAGATGTCTATCATGAAATACATCTTATAGTCACTGTATATTCTAAAACCGTTCCTAGTCGATTGAGCCGTCCGATAATAAGGATAAGGATCGCTCGAGTTTGAGACTAGCATTTGCGATGCGGAGTACCACGTTTCATTGGTAGGGAACATGGAGATGTTCGAAGCATGCAAATGGATATTGATAGGATGAATAGTCGAACTACCCTATCCGGACTTTCCAAGTGGTTATCACTTATCGAGTGGATAAAGTCCGCGGTTTTGGTTGTACACCATTAGTCCTTACGACTTGAAACATCATGGAGACTCTATATGCTAGTACTGTGCTTTGACTCGTTTACCGACTCTGAGGGGGTCATCAGGTGTCGAGATTGGGTACAGTTACGACACATATAGGAGTCAATGCATTGTTGTCAAGGATTCACCACATACTTGCGAGTGTGGATATCCTATGCGATCTGAGGAGATATTAGTGTGACAAATCTCTGGCCAGAGTACTTGATGTGATTTAAGAAATGGTTTCTTAGTAGCACATGCGATGTCACTAATTTGATCTTCAAGATGCATTGCATAGTTATCGAATCTTGAGCGACTCTCGATATACCAATGGTTGTTGATTCGATCGGGATATTTGGATGAAGGGACCGTACTGTACGTTAACCAAAATCTACTGGTTCTTGTAGGCACTATCAGTGATACCTAGGGAATCATGGGGCGATGTTGCTAGGCGCTTTACCATGATTCGTTGGGCAAGTCGGAAAGTGTTGTTCCGAGTCACAAGGAGTTGTGAGCCCACGGCTAGCTGTATCCCTGAACCATTGAGGGTCACACAGTGTAATGGAGTTTTAATCCCCGTTGAGATAGTTAAATTTAAAGAGTTAAATTTAATGAACTAAGGAGTTGGACTTCTTAAATAAGAGTAAGGGAGTAGGATTTCCTAAAATGACATAGGGATGGACATTTTTGGAAACCACTGAATTCGAATTCAGGAAAATTTATTTTGACTTTAAAACGTGCAGAAATGGTTTCTGTGCACATTGGTGAAATCGTTTCATCAATCGGAGTCACGATGAATTTTATATTAATTTCTGAACGAGCGGGCTTTGCTTGTCGGGCCCCAGCTTATGACTAATGGGCCCTAAGGTGTTAGTGGCCTGCATTATAAATAAGTTATTTCAGTACAGAAATTACACACAACAGGTCATTATTTTTGAGAGCAATTTTCGAAAACCCTACCCTCTCAAAACCGATCGGCCGTCCCCTCCCTTTGCTCTGCCCGAGAAAATTCCGGTCTGTGATTTTGAATCGCAGTAAGGAATAACGAATCAGATTCGTGTAATCTCTTCGCAGAAAACTTCTGATAGATTTTCTAGTGCAATCTATCAGAGGGATTAAACCTCTGTTCGTGGACCTGATTGAAGGCGTTCATCGGTTCCAGGGAGAGACAACAAGAGCAGAATTGTTCTGTTGGTGTCCATTAATCTCGTTGCGAGATTTGAGGTAAAATTTATTTAATTGTTATTTAAATTTTACACATACAATAATCAGACCAATTACGATTGATACCCGGTGCAGCGGAAGTTTAAAAATTTTCTCATGGAACGATTCCATGGTGTGGGTATCAACCATACAACGATTGAATTATTGTATGTGTAAAATTTAAATAACAATTAAATAAATTTTACCTCAAATCTCGCAACGAGATTAATGGACACCAACAGAACAATTCTGCTCTTGTTGTCTCTCCCTGGAACCGATGAACGCCTTCAATCAGGTCCACGAACAGAGGTTTAATCCCTCTGATAGATTGCACTAGAAAATCTATCAGAAGTTTTCTGCGAAGAGATTACACGAATCTGATTCGTTATTCCTTACTGCGATTCAAAATCACAGACCGGAATTTTCTCGGGCAGAGCAAAGGGAGGGGACGGCCGATCGGTTTTGAGAGGGTAGGGTTTTCGAAAATTGCTCTCAAAAATAATGACCTGTTGTGTGTAATTTCTGTACTGAAATAACTTATTTATAATGCAGGCCACTAACACCTTAGGGCCCATTAGTCATAAGCTGGGGCCCGACAAGCAAAGCCCGCTCGTTCAGAAATTAATATAAAATTCATCGTGACTCCGATTGATGAAACGATTTCACCAATGTGCACAGAAACCATTTCTGCACGTTTTAAAGTCAAAATAAATTTTCCTGAATTCGAATTCAGTGGTTTCCAAAAATGTCCATCCCTATGTCATTTTAGGAAATCCTACTCCCTTACTCTTATTTAAGAAGTCCAACTCCTTAGTTCATTAAATTTAACTCTTTAAATTTAACTATCTCAACGGGGATTAAAACTCCATTACACTGTGTGACCCTCAATGGTTCAGGGATACAGCTAGCCGTGGGCTCACAACTCCTTGTGACTCGGAACAACACTTTCCGACTTGCCCAACGAATCATGGTAAAGCGCCTAGCAACATCGCCCCATGATTCCCTAGGTATCACTGATAGTGCCTACAAGAACCAGTAGATTTTGGTTAACGTACAGTACGGTCCCTTCATCCATATATCCCGATAGAATCAACAACCATTGGTATATCGAAAGTCGCTCAAGATTCGATAACTATGCAATACATCTTGAAGATCAAATTAGTGACATCGCATGTGCTACTAAGAAACCATTTCTTAAATCACATCAAGTACTCTGGCCAGAGATTTGTCACACTAATATCTCCTCAGATCGCATAGGATATCCACACTCGCAAGTATGTGGTGAATCCTTGACAACAATGCATTGACTCCTATATGTGTCGTAACTGTACCCAATCTCGACACCTGATGACCCCCTCAGAGTCGGTAAACGAGTCAAAGCACAGTACTAGCATATAGAGTCTCCATGATGTTTCAAGTCGTAAGGACTAATGGTGTACAACCAAAACCGCGGACTTTATCCACTCGATAAGTGATAACCACTTGGAAAGTCCGGATAGGGTAGTTCGACTATTCATCCTATGAATATCCATTTGCATGCTTCGAACATCTCCATGTTCCCTACCAATGAAACGTGGTACTCCGCATCGCAAATGCTAGTCTCAAACTCGAGCGATCCTTATCCTTATTATCGGACGGCTCAATCGACTAGGAACGGTTTTAGAATATACAGTGACTATAAGATGTATTTCATGATAGACATCTCCATGTTCTACCACATCTTACATACACTATAGTATATTCAAGGTCTTTATCAAAACAACAATAGTATATCACAATATAACAATATGAAGTAATATAAAGTCATTGCCATAAAAGTGTAAATAATATTAAACAAAAGATTGTTTATACAAAGAGTCAACAAAGCCCATAGCCACACAGTTGGCTCACTGGGCACCCACTCTTACAATCTCCCACTTGCCCTATAGCCAACTAGTCATACTACGTAGACCCATTGCTTCGCGATGTTTGTCAAACAATGGTCCTGGCAAAGGCTTAGTAAGTGGATCAGCGATATTGTCTGCAGAGGCCACTCGTTCGACACTGATGTCTCCTCTTTCCACAATCTCCCGGATTATGTGGTATTTCCTCAGTACGTGTTTGGATCTTTGATGAGACCTTGGTTCCTTTGCTTGAGCAACGGCACCCGTGTTGTCGCAGTACACCGGGACTGGACCAACAAATTCAGGAATGACGCCCAACTCTTGGACGAAATTCCTCATCCAAACGGCCTCTTTAGCAGCAGCTGATGCTGCAATGTATTCAGCCTCAGTGGTGGAATCCGCTGTGGTGTCCTGCTTGGAACTCTTCCAAGAGACAGCACCGCCATTGAGCATGAACACAAATCCAGAGGTTGACTTCGAGTCATCCACATCACTTTGGAAGCTAGAGTCGGTATAGCCTTCCAGTTTGAGTTCTCGTCCTCCATAAACCATGAACATATTCTTAGTCCTTCGCAAGTACTTAAGAATGTCCTTCACGGCTTTCCAATGCATCTGACCAGGATTAGACTGATATCTGCTCGTGACACTCAGAGCAAATGCTACATCCGGTCTGGTAGATATCATCCCATACATGATACTACCTATAGCTGACGCATATGGTACATGTGTCATATTCTCTATCTCTGCATCAGTCTTGGGACACATAGACTTGGATAGAGAAACTCCATGACACATGGGTAGATGTCCTCTCTTGGACCCATCCATTGAAAACCGTTTCAATATGGTATCGATGTAGGTTGATTGAGTGAGTCCTATCATTCTCTTAGATCTATCCCTATAGATCTGTATCCCAAGAATGTAGGATGCCTCACCCAAATCCTTCATCGAAAATCTACCTGATAACCATATCTTTGTTGACTGCAACATCCCTACATCATTCCCAATGAGTAGGATGTCATCAACATAAAGTACTAAGAATGTCACCGCATCCTTAACTACTTTCTTGTACACGCAAGGTTCCTCCGGGTTCTTGATGAAACCAAAGTCTTTAATTGTTTCATCAAATTTCTGGTTCCAACTTCTTGATGCTTGTTTTAGACCATAAATTGATCTCTGAAGCTTGCATACCTTATGCTCGCTTCCCATGGATGTGAACCCCTCAGGCTGCTTCATATAGATTTCTTCCTTAATGTCTCCATTAAGAAAAGCAGTCTTCACATCCATCTGCCATATCTCATAGTCATACCATGCAGCTATGGCAATTAGGATTCTTATGGACTTGAACATTGCGACTGGTGAAAAGGTTTCATCATAGTCAACTCCTTGCCTTTGAGTATAACCTTTCGCCACCAATCGCGCCTTGTAAGTCAATATCTTACCATCAGGCCCAAGCTTTCTTTTGTAGATCCATTTACACCCTATTGGAACAATTCCATCGGGAGGATCCACTAAAGACCAGACTTGGTTAGTATGCATCGAATCCAATTCTGATTGCATAGCTTCAAGCCATAAATTCGAATCCGCATCAGAAATTGCTTCCTTGAAGTTTCTTGGATCACATCCAATGTTGGGTTCATCTTGATCCCCTTCAAGAAGAAGACCATATCGAATAGGAGGTCTAGAAGTCCTCTCGGATCTTCTAGGTTCAGGCGTGTCCAGCAATGGTTCCTGAGGTGTAGAATCGTTATTTTGTATTTCGGGTTCTTCTCGAACCTCTTCGAGTTCCATCATCTCGCCTTTCTTATCCAATAAGAACTCCTTCTCCAAGAAGGTGGCATTCCTAGAAACAAACACCTTTGTTTCAGCAGGATAATAGAAATAATATCCGATTGAATTCTTCGGATACCCTACAAAATAACATAAGCTGGATCGACTATCCAACTTATCTCCCACTGTCCGCTTCACGTAAGCAGGACATCCCCAAATCCTCAAGTACGAATACTTAGGAGCTTTGCCATTCCATAACTCGTATGGTGTTTTGTCCACTGCTTTAGTGTGGACGTTATTCAACAACAATACCGCCGTTTCAAGCGCATAGCCCCAAAACGAAGGTGGAAGCTCAGTGAAGCTCATCATGGATCGAACCATGTCCAACAAAGTTCGATTACGACGCTCCGATACACCATTAAGCTGTGGTGTCATAGGAGGAGTCCACTGAGAGAGAATCCCATTCTCTTTTAGATAGTCCAAAAACTCGGTACTCAAGTATTCTCCACCTCGATCCGATCGAAGTGCTTTAATACTTTTACCTAGCTTGTTTTCTACTTCAGCCTTGAATTCTTTGAACTTTTCAAATGCTTCAGACTTATATTTCATTAAATATAAATACCCATACCTAGAATAATCATCAGTAAAGGTAATGAAGTAGGTGTGGCCATGTTGAGTCCCTACTCTAAATGGACCACAAACATCTGTATGGATCAAATCCAACAGATTTTGACTACGCTCAGGCTTCCCCTTAAAAGGAGATTTAGTCATTTTCCCTTTTAGGCAGGATTCACAAGTAGGTAGAGAGTTAATATCAGACATATCAAACATGCCCTCTCCCACTAGCTTGTTCATCCTCCTTGAGGAAATATGACCTAGTCTAGCGTGCCATAGGTTTGCCGGGTTTTGACTATCGATTTTCCTTTTGTTTGTTGTTGCCGGTTTGTCAATACAATTCACTGGAACGTCTTTTAGTTTTAAATTATATAGATCGTTTTCAAGTTGTCCATTTCCAATTAAACATTCATTCTTGTAAATACTGCAAATCCCATTCACAAAATTACAAGAATAACCATCTCTATCAAGCATAGAAATAGAAATAATGTTTTTAATTAAATCTGGCACAAATAAAACATCTCTCAACAATAATTTAAAACCGTTCTGCAATATCAAACAAACATCTCCAATGGCCGTAGCTTCAACTCTGGAACCATTCCCGAGCCTCAGCTGGGTCTCACCCATTCTAAGCCTGCGACTTCTTGTCATCACCTGCAAATCATTGCAAATGTGAGATCCACATCCGGTATCCAATACCCAAGAAGTTGTATTAAGTGACATGTTTATTTCGATATAGAACATACCCTTTGCAGTTCCCAACTGCTCAAGATACTCCTTGCAGTTGCGCTTCCAATGACCCGGCTTCTTGCAGTAATGGCAAACATCCTTGGATTTTCCATCGTTTGAAGCCTTTGTCTTTTGCTTCTTCTCGGGTTCCACTTTCTTGGGTGGGGCAGAACGTTTCTTGCCCTTCATACTTGGCCCCTTCTTTGCAGAAGATGAGGAGCCCACCAAGAAAGCTGGCTTATCCTTCTTAAGTGTGGATTCATATGTAACGAGCATATTGACCATCTCTTCAAGGGTGGCCTCTATCTTGTTCATATTAAAATTTATCACGAATCCATCAAATGAAGAAGGAAGAGATAGAAGCAGCAAGTCCACATTGAGTTCATGCTCCAACACCAAATCAAGGGTCACTAACTTCTGTATGAGCCAAATCACTCGTACCTCATGATCACGGACCGAAGTCCCTTCACGCATGCGGCACGTCATCAACTCCTTAACAGTAGAGAACCTTTCAGCCCTCGACTGAGCCCCAAAAAGTTCCTTGAGTTGCGCGTGAATGTCAGCAGCATTCACCGTGTCCTCAAATCGCCTCTGGAGTTCATCAGACATCGAGGCTTGCATATAGCATTTGGTCTTGATGTCATGGTCCCACCATGCATCAAGCTTGGCCAATTCCTCCGGACTAACATCAGCTGGTGCTTCCTTCGGAGGTGCTTTCTCTAACACATAGAGCATTTTCTCCGAAGTTAAGACAATCTTCAACTTCCGGAACCATTCCGTATAGTTGGCGCCAGTCAGCTTGTTTTGTTCGAGGATCGAGAATAAAGGATTTCGCGAATTCATTGTATGAAATACTGAAAAGGAAAACAGACATATATCAATGATTGTTTAACAATTTACTAAGACATAAAATAGGCGAATTTAATTTTATGAATCTCACTCCCACTATTTTAACGATTTCACCACCCTCTAGTGAAAACGGGAAACTTTTTCCTTAGTGAGAACATGGAGTCCAATTGACAAACTTATGGTCCCGAATAATATCAGCCAACCATAATTCTCAAAAGGTAGAGCCCAATTGCTTCCAAAGCAACCCCCATGTGTTTACCTCATGTCCAATAAGGGCCCAATAATATGACGCCGTTTAAAGTGACATGTCAAGATGACCCATCAATATTAAGTTGTGATGGACGGTCGCCATGTGGATCCCCCAATAATATGAGCCGATCCCATGGGAGTTCCACCCAACTTACAACATTTGTCGATCCAATGTACAGCTTTCCGACGGACGGGCCCCCCCAATAATATGAGCCGGACCGTATCCGCGGGTAGCATCACATACATTGACCGTTGATGGAAGGTAGGAACATTTAAACAATATTTAAATTTCCTTTATTTATCTTGATATAAATTTTAAATCATATTTAAAATGAGGGATTTTATTTATAAAAATATTTGTCTCATCATATTTAATTTATTGCATGCATTGCCGGATTCACGCAATTTATGTCTAAACATGCATACAATCATAATATCACATATTATAGAGGATGATCGATTGCCATGTTGATACCCACACCATGGAATCGTTCCATGAGAAAATTTTTAAACTTCCGCTGCACCGGGTATCAATCGTAATTGGTCTGGGAACTCGCCAGTTTTCCAACAGATCAGTTGTTTGATTCCATTGATTACACAGATGACCGCAGAATCAGGTTAGTCATTCATCAGCTACGTGGGGTTGCTAAGAGCTGGTGGATCATGACAAAGAAAGCAATAGAGAATAGAGGTATGGAAGTTACTTGGTCTCTTTTTAAATCTGAATTCTATAAGCGGTTTTTCCCTATCTCGTACCGTAAGGACAAGGGAGCAGAATTTGCCAATTTGAGACAAGGGAATCTGAACATCGAAGAGTACGTTGCCAAGTTTGATAGTCTGTTGCGTTTTGCACCACTAATTGCCGGAGATGAAGAAGCTAAAGCAGATCACTTCATAAATGGCTTGAATCCTGACATCTTCACTTTGGTGAACACTGCTAGGCCAGACAACTTTGCGGATGCCATGAATCACGCAAAGGGAGTAGAAGCAGGCTTGTGGAGGCAAAGAGGTAATCAGGTAGCACCTCAGCAGCAGAGGCAGTATCAGAACCAACCATCTAAGTTTCAGAATCAGCCACCGCATCATCAGAACCAGCAGCAAAGGTATGAAGGTGGAAACAGTGGGGGGAACATAAAGGATCAGTACAAGGCAAGAGGTAAAAAGTTCAAGAGGCAGGGGAACAGTTCGTCCAGTTCCAGTGGTTCGAAGCAATTCGGTTCAGGACCGAGTTATGGGTCATCATCCTTGTACTGCAGCAAGTGTGGAGGAAGACACTCACCGGATCAGTGTGTGGGAGTCTTCGGCAATTGTAACACCTGTCAGCAACCGGGGCACTTCTCTAAAGTGTGCCCACAGCGTAACAGAGATAGAGCTCAGAGTGGGAGTTCGTCTAGACCTGCAGCTCAGCCTGAGAGGCAATCTTCTGCAGTGCACTCTTTCCAGCCTCAGCAGCAGAACAGACAGGGAGGTAGTACAAGTGCAAATCAGCCTCCGAGACAGCAAGCACGAGTCTTTGCTCTGACAGAGGATCAGGCTCAAGCAGCACCTGACGATGTTATAGCAGGTAACTGTTCGATTTTCGGTTATTCTGCTCATGTCTTGATAGATACAGGTGCTTCCCATTCTTTAATCTTTGAGAAATTCGTATTATTTCATGCTTTGCCAACTGAATTGTTGCCTACAGTAGTAGCTGTTACTTCACCTTTGGGTGGAGGAATTGTTTTTGTCAGATTAGTCAGGAACTGTGAACTGTGTTTTGAAAGAAATTTGTTAGAATTCGACTGTATTGTACTTGGACTGTCAGATTTTGATTGTATTGTCGGGATAGATGCTTTAACCAAGTACAGGGCGACAGTCGATTATTTTTTGAAAGTTGTCAGGTTCAGACCGGAAATGGCAGAAGAGTGGAAATTCTTTGGTAAGGGTTCTCGATCTAGAATTCCTTTGATTTAAGTGTTATCTATGACTCGTTTGCTACAGAAAGGTGCAGAAGTATTTTTGGTGTATGCAGTTGATGTACTGAAATCTAGCCCAGCTTTGGTAGATTTACCCCTGGTTAGAGAATTTGCGGATGTGTTCCCGGAAGATGTTCCAGGATTGCCGCCTATTCGAGAAATCGAATTCAGCATTGACTTAGTGCCAGGTACTCAACCTATTTCAAAAGCTCCTTATCGTATGGCACTTGTTGAATTGAGAGAGTTGAATGAGCAGCTTGAGGATTTGATTGCCAAGGGATACATCAGACCTAGTGTATCGCCTTGGGGTGCTACTGTTCTATTCGTTCGGAATAAGGATGGTTCTATGCGGCTCTGTATCGACTACCATCAATTGAATCAGGCTACAGTTAAGAACAGGTATCCTTTACCCCGAATAGATGACTTGTTTGATCAGCTGCAGGGTTCTTCTGTCTACTCTAAGATTGATCTGAGGTTAGGTTATCACCAGTTGAGAGTGCGAGAGGAAGACGTTCCTAAAACCGCATTCAGGACGAGGTATGGTCACTTTGAGTTTATAGTCATGCCGTTCGGTTTGACCAACGCTCCAGTGGTTTTTATGGGTTTGATGAACCGTATCTTTCAGCGCTATTTAAATGAGTTCGTCATTATCTTTATCGATGATATTCTTATCTACTCGAAGAACCGTACTGACCATGCAGAGCACTTGAGGACCGTACTGCAGATTTTGCGAGTTGAGCAGTTGTTTGCCAAGCTGTCTAAGTGTGAATTCTGGTTAGATCGAGTTGTATTTCTCGGTTATATTATTTCTGAAGATGGGATTTATGTCGATCCTAGCAAGATTGAAGCGGTTATGAATTGGCTTAGACCTACATCAGTACCTGAGATCCGAAGTTTCATGGGTTTAGCTGGTTATTATCGCCAATTCATCGAGGGTTTCTCGTCTATTGCCAAGCCTATTACCCAGCTGACTCAGAAGAATGCGCCTTTTGTCTGGATTTCAGATTGTGAGGCTAGCTTTGTTGATCTAAAGAGGAGACTGACCAGTGCTCCAATTCTTTCTATTCCGAAGGGTACTGGGGGTTTCACAGTCTATTGTGATGCTTCTAACCGAGGCTTGGGTTGTGTTCTTATGCAGCATAAGCATGTGATAGCATATGCATCGAGACAACTAAAACCGCACGAGACCCGTTATCCGGTTCACGATCTTGAACTAGCTGCGATCGTCTTTGCACTGAAGATCTGGCGTCACTATCTTTATGGTGAGTCTTTCGAGATCTTTTCTGACCATAAGAGCCTTAAGTATTTGTTTTCACAGGCAGAGCTGAATATGAGACAGAGAAGATGGTTAGATCTGTTGAAAGATTTTGACTGCGAAATCAAGTATTATCCCGGGAAGTCGAATGCAGTTGCAGATGCCTTGAGCCGAAAGCTTTGTTCTTTATCTCTTTCTACTATTGGTATTTCTCAGTTGATCGATGATTGTTGCACTTCTGGTTTAGAGTTTGAAACAGATAGGGAGACTATCAGAGTGTTTGCTATTCAAGCCGAACCGGAGTTGTTTGTTGCAATCAGAGAAGCACAGAAATCTGAGCCGAGCATTCAGGTTTCAGTAGAGAAAGTCAGATCTGAGCATCAGTCTGAATTCCAGGTTAGAGATGATGTACTGTATGTGAATAACCGTATTGTTGTGCCTGATGTTGCGGAGTTGAGACAGCGTATTCTCCAAGAGGCTCATTGCAGTCGGTTCAGTATTCATCGTGGAGGTCGTAAGATGTACAACGACCTGAAGAACCAGTTCTGGTGGAAGAGAATGAAGAGCGACGTAGCGAAGTTTGTATCTCGGTGTTTGAACTGCCAGCAAGTAAAAGCAGAGCGGAAGCGACCAGGAGGTCTTTTGCACAGCCTATCGGTTCCTGAATGGAAATGGGATCACATTTATATGGATTTTGTCACGAAGCTACCACGATCCGTTCGAGGATGCGATGCTATTTGGGTAGTGATCGACCGATTGACGAAGTCTGCTTGTTTTATTCCGTACAGGATGACGTATCATCATGATCAGATGGCTGAGTTGTATGTTAGCAATGTTGTGAGATTGCATGGTATGCCGAAGTCGATCGTTTCAGATAGAGATCCTAGATTCACTTCGCACTTCTGGCATAGTCTTCAGGAGGCACTTGGTACTCGATTGCATCTAAGTATAGCTTATCACCCTCAGACAGATAGACAGTCAGAGCGGACTATCCAGACGTTAGAGGATATGCTGCGAGCAGTGGTGCTAGAATTTGGCACTAGTTGGCAGGATTCTTTGCCTCTTGTCGAGTTTTCTTACAACAACAACTTCCAAGCGAGTATCGGTATGGCGCCTTTTGAGGCTTTGTACGGCAAGAAGTGCCGATCCCCGCTGTTTTGGGATGATTTGTTCGAGTCACCAGATTTGGGGCCGGAAATTCTTCGAGATATGGCAGAACAGGTTAAGATCATTCAGACCAGAATGAAGTCAGCTCAAGATAGACAAGCAAAGTATGCGAATGTCAGACGTAGACCTCTGAGTTTCGAGCAGGGAGACCGCGTTTTTCTTAAGATTTCTCCGTTCAGAGGTACTGTCAGATTCGGTAAGAGAGGGAAGTTGTCTCCGAGATTCATCGGGCCGTACGAGATTCTCGAGAAGATAGGCGATCTTGCCTACAGACTTGCACTTCCTCCGTCTTTATCTGGTATTCACGACGTTTTTCACGTCTCTATGCTGCGAAAGTATCATCCAGATCCTTCTCATATCCTTCAACCCGACGAAGCCGAGTTAGACGAGACTCTGAGCTATTTTGAACGACCGATTCAGATCCTTGATCGGAAAGAAAAGCAACTCAGAACCAAGTTGATTCCGTTGGTGAAAGTGCAGTGGGGCCTTCACGGAGTCGAGGAAGCGACTTGGGAGAAAGAGTCTGACATGAGACAGCGTTTTCCAGAGTTATTCGGATGACGTGAGTTCTTCTTACTGTATTTAGTTCTTTATTCTATCTTATGAGTTGTGGTTCTTGTAGATTTCGAGGACGAAATCTGTAACGCCCCGTTTTTATCTTAATTGAATTTATTTGAGTTAATCAGAGATTACAGAGTTCTCGAGCCGGTTTGATTTTGATCAGGGTCCTTTTTGCAAAAATTGGATTTTTCAGGGACTAAATGCAAATTTTGGATTGTTATATTATCTACTCATTTGTTTGACTTTGAAAGCACTCCTCCTCCTCCTCACAACCGAGCTCCACCATTGAAGACGCCTCCAACACTTTCCAAGCTTTGTGATTTTGATTTCCGGTCGATCCAGCCGTTGGAAATTATTTCTGAAGGCAGATTATCGATCACAGCAGTGAGAGCTCTGTTATATTGTAAGTTCTTCTACGATCGGATGTATTCTAGTTTTTGGATGTTGTTAGAATCGAGTTAGATTCGAGTATGTTGTTCTCTACAGAGTTCTGATCGTTTATTATCTGTCAGTTTTGAAATAGAGCGACGTTCGGAATTGTTATGATTTTTGGAAGTATTATTCGAAAATCTAGCTTTTGAGATTTGTTGGGTTTGTCTTGTTGTTGTTGTATTAGCTTTGAATCGAGTTGATATCGGTATTGAACTGCTGTCTGCGTTGCCGGTTTGTTCAGTTATAGCCGTTATGCCGTCGGTTAGAGTTTTGGGAATTTCGAACCGTTTTGAGTTATGAACTTGGCTTGTAAGTTGGTCATGGTTATTGATCAATCATCTCTTGTATCTGAACAGATTCGTTTGGAGTTTTCAAGCCCTGAGTTAGCAGCTGTTTGATCGTTTCAGAGTTTTGAACAAAGAACGGTATAGAGAAATTCTTTGCACTGTTACCTTGTTTTCGTATAAATTGGTTAGACTTTGATACAATCTCTTTGTAGCGTATCCAGACTTGGGAGCTACTGCATTGAAAGGTAAAAGCAGTCATCGTAGCGGGATAGCATACTCGGGACTGTTGGTTCTCGAGTTTCCCTTTTTAAATCACATATTGCATGGATACTTGTTCTAGCACGTGGAACTTGTAATTGTTGATTGATTGAGTTTTTGTTATGTGGCTTATGTTTATGTTTCTGTTATGCATTCATCTTGAGCCTACTTTGATTTCAGTGGGCAGAACCGCCCTTTTTGTTAGACGTTTGGGAACTATGATTGAGTGGCCTAGGTTGTAGTATTTCGCCTAGTGCTAGCATACTCATTATGGTTGCTCAAAGTCTAGAGGAGTGGGATACGTGGCACCACCTCGATTGGGAGAGTCGGTGAGTCGTTACGTGATCTCATCCTCGGGATCCCAAAAGCAGAGCAATACTCCCGTGTTTATCAGAATCGATATCCTGGTTTTAAAGACATGCATATCATTAACTTCGACTTGAATATGTGGTTTGATAGCATGTTGTGTATTCATTACTTGATATGTTGCTTTTACTGGGATTATCATTCTCACCGGTTATCCGGCTGTTGCTTTGTTTTGTATGTGTACTTGGCAACAGGTGGGGCAGGAACAAGTCAGAAGAGGCATGGTTAGCTTCGAGGGCAAGTAGTAGAAGTGAGACTCGGTTTAGAAGTCGAATTAGCATGTTTATCTAGTTTAAGATTGAAGCATGTTAGAACTCGAACTTGATATGTTTTGTTATTTGAATTAGTTTGTATTCGGATTGTAATCTGAAATCGAAGTATGTTTTTGTTGTATCGATTTAGACTTCTGGTTGTTTTTAGGCCTTCTGAAAGCATGACTTGTTATGGCATGTTTCCCTACACCCTGTTATTGCATTTGTATTTGAAGGCATGTCGGACCAAGCGCGGAATCCTTTTTTTTTTTTTTCTGCAGCCTGAGCTTTTTCTGCCCAGGCCTTCTGCGTGCAGGCGAGGCGTTCCTCGCGCGCGCGCGAGGCCTCCGTTGGGCCTCGGGATCGTTTGCCCGCGCGCGCGCGAGCTTGGTTCCTCGCGCGGGCGCGCGGCATTTTTTTTTTTAAAAAAAAAAAAAAAAAATTGACTTGTTTTACTCTTGGATTCTTGTTCGCTTAATTGTTGTTTAATCCGAGATTAGTGGTTTAGAATCGAGGTCTCACATTAAGTGGTATCAAAGCGTTAAGATTCTTGGTCGAACTAGAGTGAGCGGGGTAGATCGAGTCTGTGTGTAATGACTCCTCGCATGTGTTTGAATTATTTAATTGTGTACTTAATTCCATGCGAGCATGCTTTATTGTTTGAGCATTATTTGAATTACATGGTTGTGTGATTTAAATTAATAAAGCATGATCTACTTGAGATATAACTGTTTCTGTTCTCGACTGGTATTCGGTATTCCAAGCGGTTGTAAGGGCACTGATGGTAGCGATTGAGATATCTCGTGTGCTAACCTTTGATTATCAGATGGGTCCTCGTCGAGTGATAAACAGAAACACACCACCAGTTATCCCTGCGACTGAGCAAGCTAGCACTGAGGTTGATCAGTTGGATGCTTCAGCAACTCCTATGGAAACCTTGCTGAAGAGGTTTCAGTCGTTCAATCCGCCATTGTTGATGGGTTCAGAAAATCCAGTTGACTGTGAGAGTTGGTTGGATGATATGGATCAGTTGTTTGATTCCATTGACTACACAGATGACCGCCGAATCAGGTTAGTAATTCATCAGCTGCGTGGTGGTGCTAAGAGCTGGTGGATCATGACAAAGAAAGCAATTGAGAGTAGAGGTACAGAGGTTACTTGGACTCTTTTTAAATCTGAGTTTTATAAGCGGTTTTTCCCTATCTCGTATCGTAAGGATAAGGGAGCAGAGTTTGCAAATCTGAGGCAAGGGAATCTGAACATTGAAGAGTACGTGGCTAAGTTCGATAGTCTGTTGCGTTTTTCACCGCTAATTGCCGGAGATGAAGAAGCTATGGCAGATCAGTTCATCAACGGGTTGAACCCCGATGTCTTCACGTTGGTTAACACCAACAGGCCTAGCAACTTTGCGGATGCCATGAATTACGCAAAGGGAGCAGAAGCAGGCTTGTGGAGGCAAAGAGGTAATCAGGGGGCACCTCAGCAGCAGAGGCAGTATCAGAACCAACCATCTCAGTACCAGAATCAGCCATCTCAACATCAGAACCAGCAGCAGAGGTATGAAGATGGAAACAGTGGGGGAAACAGAAAGGATCAGTACAAGGCAAGAGGTAAACAGTTCAAGAGACAGGGGAACAGTTCGTCCAGTTCCAGTGGTTCGAAGCAATTCGGTTCAGGACCGATTTCTGGGTCATCATCCTTGTACTGCAGCAAGTGTGGAGGAAGACACTCACCGGATCAGTGTGTGGGAGTCTTCGGCAATTATAACACATGTCAGCAACCGGGACACTTCTCTAAAGTGTGCCCTCAACGTAATAGAGATAGAGCCCAGAGTGGGAGTTCATCTAGACCTGCAACTCAGACGGAGAGGCAGTCGTCTGCAGTACACTCTTTCCAACCCCAGCAACAGCAGAACAGACAAGGAGGTAGCTCTAGTGCAAATCAGCCTCCGAGACAGCAAGCACGAGTCTTTGTATTGGCAGAGGATCAGGCTCAGGCAGCACCTGACGATGTCATAGCAGGTAACTGTTCGATTTTCGGTCATTCTGCTCATGTCTTGATAGATACAGGTGCTTCCCATTCCTTTATCTCTGAGAAATATGTGTTATTGCATGCTTTGCCAACTGAATTGTTGCCTACAGTAGTAGCTGTTACTTCACCTTTGGGTGGAGGAATTGTTTCTGTCCGACTAGTCAGGAACTGTGAATTTTGTTTCGAGGGGAATTTGTTAGAATTCGACTGTATTGTGCTTGGGTTGTCAGATTTTGATTGTATTGTCGGTATAGATGCTTTGACCAAGTACAGGGCGACAGTTGATTGCTTTCTGAAGGTTGTTAGGTTCAGACCTGAAATGGCAGACGAGTGGAAATTCTTTGGTAAGGGTTCTCGATCTAGAATTCCTTTGATTTCAGTGTTATCTATGACTCGTTTGTTACAAAGAGGTGCAGAAGGATTTTTGGTTTATGCGGTTGATGTATTGAAATCTAGCCCAGCTTTGGTTGACTTACCAGTGGTTAGAGATTTTGCTGATGTGTTTCCGGAAGATGTTCCTGGATTGCCACCCATTCGAGAAGTCGAATTCAGCATTGACTTAGTGCCAGGTACTCAACCTATTTCAAAAGCTCCTTATCGTATGGCACTTGTTGAATTGAGAGAGTTGAAGGAGCAGCTTGAGGATTTGATTGCCAAGGGATACATCAAACCTAGTGTATCGCCTTGGGGTGCTCCTGTTCTATTCGTTCGGAAGAAGGATGGTTCTATGCGGCTCTGTATCGACTACCGTCAATTGAATCAGGCTATAGTTAAGAACATGTATCCTTTACCCCGAATAGATGACTTGTTTGATCAACTGCAGGGTTCTTCTGTCTACTCTAAGATTGATCTGAGGTCAGGCTACCATCAGCTGAGAGTGCGAGAGGAAGATGTTCCTAAGACCGCATTCAGAACGAGGTATGGTCACTTTGAGTTTATAGTCATGCCATTCGGTTTGACTAACGCTCCAGCTGTTTTTATGGGTTTGATGAACCGTATCTTTCAGCGTTATTTAGATGAGTTCTTCATTATTTTCATCGATGATATTCTTATCTACTCGAAGAACCGTACTGACCATGCAGAGAACTTGAGAATCGTCTTGCAGATTTTACGAGTTGAGCAGTTGTTTGCCAAGCTATCGAAATGCGAATTCTGGTTAGATCGAGTTGTCTTTCTCGGTCATATTATTTCTGAAGATGGGATTTCTGTCGATCCCAGCAAAATCGAAGCGGTTATGAATTGGCCTAGGCCGACATCAGTACCTGAGATCCGAAGCTTCATGGGTTTAGCTGGTTATTACCGTCGTTTCATCGAGGGTTTCTCGTCTATTGCCAAGCCTATTACCCAGCTGACTCAGAAGAATGCGCCTTTTGTCTGGACTCCAGATTGTGAGGCTAGCTTTGTTGATCTAAAGAGGAGACTGACCAGTGCTCCAATTCTTACTATTCCGAAGGGTACTGGAGGGTTCACAGTCTATTGTGATGCTTCTAACCGAGGCTTGGGTTGTGTTCTTATGCAGCATAAGCATGTGGTGGCGTATGCATCAAGGCAGCTGAAACCGCATGAGACTCGTTATCCTGTTCATGATCTTGAACTTGCAGCGATTGTATTTGCTTTGAAGATCTGGCGTCACTATCTTTATGGTGAGTCTTTCGAGATCTTTTCTGATCATAAGAGTCTTAAGTACTTGTTTTCACAGGCAGAGCTGAATATGAGACAGAGAAGATGGTTAGATCTGTTGAAGGATTTCGACTGTGAGATCAAGTATTATCCAGGGAAGTCGAATGCAGTTGCAGATGCCTTGAGCCGAAAGCTTTGTTCGTTATCTCTTTCAAATATCGGTGTTTCTCAGTTGGTCGATGATTGTTGCACTTCTGGTTTAGAGTTTGAAATAGATAGGGAGACTATCAGAGTATTTGCTATTCAAGCCGAGCCGGAGTTGTTTGTTGCAATCAGAGAAGCACAGAAGTCTGAGCCGAGCATTCAGGTTTCAGTAGAGAAAGTCAGAACTGGGCATCAGTCAGAATTCCAGGTTAGAGATGACGTTTTGTTTGTGAATAACCGTATTGTTGTGCCTGATATTTCGGAGTTGAGACAGCGTATTCTCCGAGAGGCTCATTGCAGTCGGTTTAGCGTTCATCCTGGAGGTCGTAAAATGTACAACGATCTGAAGAGTCAGTTCTGGTGGAAGAGAATGAAGGATGATGTTGCGAGATTTGTATCTCGGTGTTTGAATTGTCAGCAAGTGAAAGCAGAGCGGAAGCGACCAGGTGGTCTTTTGCACAGCCTATCTGTTCCTGAATGTAAATGGGATCACATTTCTATGGATTTTGTCACGAAGCTACCACGATCCGTTCGAGGATGCGATGCTATTTGGGTGGTGATCGACCGATTGATGAAGTCTGCGTGTTTTATTCCGTACAGGATGACGTATCGTCATGATCAGATGGCTGAGTTGTATGTTAGCAATGTTGTGAGATTGCATGGTGTGCCGAAGTCGATCGTTTCAGACAGAGATCCTAGATTCACTTCGCACTTCTGGCATAGTTTGCAAGAGGCGCTTGGTACTCGATTGCATCTGAGTACAGCTTATCATCCTCAGACAGATGGACAGTCAGAGCGGACTATCCAGACGTTGGAGGATATGCTGCGAGCGGTAGTGCTAGACTTTGGCACTAGTTGGCAGGATTCTTTGCCTCTTGTCGAGTTTTCTTACAACAACAGCTTCCAAGCGAGTATCGGTATGGCGCCTTTTGAGGCTTTGTATGGTAGAAAGTGCCGATCTCCGTTGTTTTGGGATGAATTGTCCGAGTCACCAGATTTGGGACCGGAGATGCTTAGATATATGGCAGAGCAGGTTAAGATCATTCAGACCAGAATGAAGTCAGCTCAAGATAGACAGGAGAAGTATGCGAATGTCAGACGTCGACCTCTGAGTTTTGAGCAGGGAGACCGTGTATTCCTTAAGATTTCTCCGTTCAGAGGCACCGTCAGATTCGGTAAGAGAGGAAAGTTATCTCCGAGATTCATCGGTCCGTACGAAATTCTCGAGAAAATAGGCGATCTTGCCTACAGACTTGCACTTCCTCCGTATTTATCTGGTATTCACGACGTTTTTCACGTCTCTATGCTGCGAAAGTATCAACCAGATATTTCTCATATCCTTCAGCCTGACGAAGCCGAGTTAGACGAGACCCTGAGCTATTTTGAGCGACCGATTCAGATCCTTGATCGGAAAGAAAAGCAACTCAGAACCAAGTTGATTCCGTTGGTGAAAGTGCAGTGGAGCCGTCACGGAGTCGAGGAAGCGACTTGGGAGACAGAATCTGACATGAGACAACGTTTTCAAGAGTTGTTCGGATGACGTGAGTTATTCTTACTGTCTTTAGTTCTTTATTCTATCTTATGAGTTATGGTTCTTGTGGATTCGAGGACGAAATCTCTTCTTAGTAGGGGAGAATTGTAACGCCCCGTTTTTATCTTAATTGAATTTATTTGAGTTAATCAGAGATTACAGAGTTCTCGAGCCGGTTTGATTTTGATCAGGGTCCTTTTTGCAAAAATTGGATTTTTCAGGGACTAAAACGCAAATTTTGGATTGTTATATTATCTACTCATTTGTTTGACTTTGAAAGCACTCCTCCTCCTCCTCACAACCGAGCTCCACCATTGAAGACGCCTCCAACACTTTCCAAGCTTTGTGATTTTGATTTCCGGTCGATCCAGCCGTTGGAAATTATTTCTGAAGGCAGATTATCGATCACAGCAGTGAGAGCTCTGTTATATTGTAAGTTCTTCTACGATCGAACGCATTCTAGTTTTTGGATGTTGTTAGAATCGAGTTAGATTCGAGTATGTTGTTCTCTACAGAGTTCTGATCGTTTATTATCTGTCAGTTTTGAAATAGAGCGACGTTCGGAATTGTTATGATTTTTGGAAGTATTATTCGAAAATCTAGCTTTTGAGATTTGTTGGGTTTGTCTTGTTGTTGTTGTATTAGCTTTGAATCGAGTTGATATCGGTATTGAACTGCTGTCTGCGTTGCCGGTTTGTTCAGTTATAGCCGTTATGCCGTCGGTTAGAGTTTTGGGAATTTCGAACCGTTTTGAGTTATGAACTTGGCTTGTAAGTTGGTCATGGTTATTGATCAATCATCTCTTGTATCTGAACAAATTTGTTTGGAGTTTTCAAGCCCTGAGTTAGCAGCTGTTTGATCGTTTCAGAGTTTTGAACGAAGAACGGTATAGAGAAATTCTTTGCACTGTTACCTTGTTTTCGTATAAATTGGTTAGACTTTGATACAATCTCTTTGTAGCGTATCCAGACTTGGGAGCTACTGCATTGAAAGGTAAAAGCAGTCATCGTAGCGGGATAGCATACTCGGGACTGTTGGTTCTCGAGTTTCCCTTTTTAAATCACATATTGCATGGATACTTGTTCTAGCACGTGGAACTTGTAATTGTTGATTGATTGAGTTTTTGTTATGTGGCTTATGTTTATGTTTATGTTATGCATTCATCTTGAGCCTACTTTGATTTCAGTGGGCAGAACCGCCCTTTTTGTTAGATGTTTGGGAACTATGATTGAGTGGCCTAGGTTGTAGTATTTCGCCTAGTGCTAGCATACTCATTATGGTTGCTCAAAGTCTAGAGGAGTGGGATACGTGGCACCACCTCAATTGGGAGAGTCGGTGAGTCGTTACGTGATCTCATCCTCGGGATCCCAAAAGCAGAGCAATACTCCCGTGTTTATCAGAATCGATATCCTGGTTTTAAAGACATGCATATCATTAACTTCGACTTGAATATGTGGTTTGATAGCATGTTGTGTATTCATTACTTGATATGTTGCTTTTACTGGGATTATCATTCTCACCGGTTATCCGGCTGTTGCTTTGTTTTGTATGTGTACTTGGCAACAGGTGGGGCAGGAACAAGTCAGAAGAGGCATGGTTAGCTTCGAGGGCAAGTAGTAGAAGTGAGACTCGGTTTAGAAGTCGAATTAGCATGTTTATCTAGTTTAAGATTGAAGCATGTTAGAACTCGAACTTGATATGTTTTGTTATTCGAATTAGTTTGTATTCGGATTGTAATCTGAAATCGAAGTATGTTGTTGTTGTATCGATTTAGACTTCTGGTTGTTTTTAGGCCTTCTGAAAGCATGACTTGTTATGGCATGTTTCCCTACACCCTGTTATTGCATTTGTATTTGAAGGCATGTCGGACCAAGCGCGAAATCCTTTTTTTTTCTGTAGCCTGAGCTTTTTCTGCCCAGGCCTTCCGCGCGCGCGCGAGCTTGGTTCCTCGCGCGGGCGCGCGGCGTTTTTTTTTTAAAAAAAAAAAAAAAAAAAAAACTTTGACTTGTTTTACTCTTGGATTCGTGTTCGCTTAATTGTTGTTTAATCCGAGATTAGTGGTTTAGAATCGAGGTCTCACAAAATCTCTTTTTAGTGGGGGAGAATTGTAACGCCCTGTTTTTATCTTAAATGAGTTTATTTGAGTTAATCAGAGATTACAGAGTTCTCGAGCCGGTTTGATTTTGATCAGGGTCTTTTTTTGCAAATTTTGGAAATTTCAGGGACTAAAACGCAAATATTGATTTTTATATATTATCTACACATAGATTTTAATTGGAGAAGCCTCCATCTTCCTCTCCAAGACCGTGAGCCTCCATTGAAACGCCTCTTTGGAGTTTTGAGCTTTCAGATTTCAGTCCGAGCTCGATCCGTCAGTTGGAAATTATTTCTGAAGGCAGATTAGCGATCACTGCTGCGAGAGCTTCGTTCTATCGTAAGTTTTTCTACGATCAGATACATTCTAGTTTTTGGATGTTGTTAGAATCGTTCTAGATTCGAGTATGTTGTTTTCTTCGGAGTTCTGATCATTTATTATCTGTCGGTTTTGAATTAGAGCGACGTTCGGAATTGTTATGATTTTTGGAAGCTATTTTTGAAAATCATGGTTTTGAGATTTGTTGGGTTTGTCTTGTTGTTGTTGTATTAGCATTGAATTGAGTTGATATCGCTATTGAACTGCTGTCTGCGTTGTCGGTTTGTTCAGTTTATAGCCGTTATGCCGTCGATTTGAGTTTTGGGGATTTCGAACCGTTATTGAGTTGTGATCTTGGCTTGTAAATTGATCGTGGTTATTGATCATTTGTTGGTATCTGAACAGATTCGTTTGGAGCTTTTCAAGCCCAAGATTAACAGAAATTGTTCGTTTCAGAGTTTTGGACGAAGAACGGTATAGAGAATTACCTTGAGCCTTGTTGTTGTTTAGATTGGTTAGACTTTGATACAATCTTTTGTTATAGCTTTCCAGAAGTTGGAACTATTGCATTGAAAGGTAAAAGCAGTCATCGTAGTGGGATAGCATACTCGAGACAGCTTGGTTCTTGAGTTTTCCTTTGTAAATCACATACTTGCATCTACACTTGTTCTAGCATGAGGAACTTGTGTCTTGTTTGATTGTATTGGCTTTTGTTAAATGGCTTATGTGTTATGTTTATGTTATGCATTCATCTTGAGCCAATCTTGTTTTCAGCGGGCAGAACCGTCCTTTTTGTTTAGACGTTTGGGAACTATGATTGAGTGGCCTGGGACGTAGTCGTTTCGCCTGGTGCTAGCATACTCATTATAGTTGCTCAAAGTCTAGAGGATTGAGATACGTGGCACCACCTCGATTGGGAGAGTCGGTGAGTTGTTACGTGATCTTATCCTCGGGATCCCAAAAGCACTGCAGCAATCCCTTGTTTATCAGAATCGATATCCTGGTTTTTAAAGACATGCATATCATTAACCTTGACTTGAATATGTTGTCTTGATAGCATGTTGTTTATTTATTATTCGATATGTTGCTTTTACTGGGATTATCATTCTCATCGGTTATCCGGCTGTTGCTTTGTATTCGTATTGTAATAGCCAAGACCGTTGCATGTTCTAGCCTTTTGGGCATTTGATCAACTCTAGAACTTCATGTATTAGTTGGAGATTTCGTGATTGTAATGCATGATTATTAGTTGATGGTTTGGACTTGAGTTCTAGCATAAATTTCTGCTGTTTTTGCCCTGTATCTGTCCTCGATCGATCGGCAGAAAGTTGCGGATCGAGCGAGAGCTTTTGATGTTGTTCTCTGTTTTGATATTTTGTGTCTCGCTCGATCCGCAAAATATTGCAGATCGAGCGAGAGATGGAATTCTCGGGCAGAACCTTTTTGGTTCTAGGCTCGCTCGATCGGTAAGATCTTACCGATCGAGCGGAGCACTGTTCATTTTTTTAAAAAATAAAATAAATAAATTTTTTCATTGCTTTTAATCTTGGTTCTCAATTGCCTAATTGTTGTTTAATACCGAGATTAGTTGTTTAGAACCGAGGTCTCACACTTGCAATTTTCGAATTACACACATATATTTTCAAGAGGATTTTTCGAAAATCCTCTACTCCTTTTTGAGATAATTCAGTCTGTAATTTTTGTGAAAAATTACATTCTGAATTGACAGATCAAATCTGTTTATTCTCTTCGATAAACATCTGATTGATTTCTAGTGCAATCAATCAAAGGGTTTTAGTTTTCTATTCGTGGACTTAATTCTGGAGGATGATCGTGATAGTCATCGGTTCCCGGGATTTACAAGAAGAGCAGATTAAATTCTGTTGGAGTCCATAATCAAGCCTTTGCTTGAATAGGTAAAATATTTAATTATTTATATATTTTACTTGCAACAATTTTAATTGTTAGGATTTGATACCCACGATATGGAATCTTTCTATATTGAAAAATAAAATTTTTAAACTTCCGCTACTCCGGGTATCACATCGGTGTGATCAGAGAACGCATGTTCCAACAGTGGTATCAGAGCCAGGTTGCAAACTTTGATCAAACGATTAAAATTAATTGATTGTAAAAAATATTTAGCCTCGGTTTTTGAAACAAAACGAAAAAATTTGTAAAATTAAATTTGAAAGGAAACAAGGCAATCGGGCAGCGCACGTCGCTACTCAGGGCAGCGATTTGATCGCTGCCCACGGGCAGCGATGAGCTGCCCACCTCCATGTGGGCAGCCCTATCCCACGTGGAGGCGCATTCCCGGGCAATCCGGAAATTTAAAAATTTGATTTTTGAATTTTTTTGAAATTTTTGAAATTTTAGTTTTTGGTCCGATCGAAAATTATTTTTGATTGGTCCATGAGGCATCGGATCAAATTGTTTGAGTCCAAAATTTTTAAAATTGATTTTTGGATAAATTTGAATTTTTGGAAAATTTATAAATTTTATCCGTTAAATTATATTTTATAAAATTAATTATTTTGGTACAATTGATGATAAGATATGATCTTATGAAAGCATAAGATAAAATTTGATTTTATCTTTTTAATTATGATGTCATTGCATGTTATCCAATTATTTAATTATTGAATTAATTATTGGATAAAAGGATGATCGATTGCCATGACCAATTTGGTAGGTGTATGTTAGGTTATTTACATTTGGTTTTATTTTTGTTGGGTTTTATTAATGGGCTTGGTTTATAGCCCAATTTGAATTGTCATTTGTAATAAAAAGTGGGCCTGGTTTATAGCCCGTTCCCACCCTTAAATATATATCCCCTACTTGTCATCGAAATTTATTGTAAATTTATTAGACTTAGTGGGAGATAAAGATTTGAAGACAAAGGTGGGCCCAGCAGACAATAAAAACCGAAGAAATGTAAATTGGAAGCTCAATGTAATAGGATTGCATTGCATACTTGCATATCACCTAGGATTGGACTTAGACTCGTGATTGGCAACCACGGGTCGATTAGTGATTGGGATCGATCATCCTTTAAATAATATATGATATTATTGATGTATGCATGTTTAGACTAAATTGTATGAATCCCGCAAGCATACAAAAATTGCATGATGAGACAATTTTCAAAATTAAAGATCCCTCATTTTAAATATGATTTAAAATTGATATCAAGATAAACAAAAGGGAATTTAAATATTGTTTAAATGTTCCTACCTTCCATCAACGATCAATGTATGAGATGCTACCCGCGGGCACGGTCCGGATCATATTATTGGGGGGGCCCGTTCATCGGAAAGATGTACATTGGATCGACACATGTTGTAAGTTGGGTGGAACTCCCATGGGATTGGCTCATATTATTGGGGATCCACATGGCGACCGTCCATCACAACTTAATATTGATGGGTCATCTTGACATGTCACATTAAAACGGCGTCATATTATTGGGCCCTTATTGGACATGAGGTAAAAACATGGGGGTTGCTTTGGAAGCAATTGGGCTCTACCTTTTGAAAATTATGGTTGGCTGATATTATTCGGGACTATAGTTTTTCAATTGGACTCCATGTTCCCACTAAGGAAACAAGTTTCCCGTTTTCACTAGAGGGTAGTGAAATCGTTAAAATAGTGGGAGTGAAATTCATAAAATTAAATCTCGCCATATATTATGTCTTAGTAGATTAATTAAACAATCACTGATTATTGTCTGTTTCTTTTCAGTATTTCATTACAATGAATTCGCGAAATCCACTATACTCAATTCTTGAACAAAACAAATTGAATGGCGCAAACTATACGGAATGGTTCCGTAAATTAAAGATTGTTCTAAACTTGGAGAAAATTTTCTACGTGTTAGAAAAGAATCCTCAAAAGGAAGCACCGGCTAATATAAGTCCGGAAGAATTGGCAAAACTTGATCAATGGTGGGACCATGATATCAAGGCTAAATGCTATATGCAAGCTTCAATGCCTGATGAACTCCAGAGGCGATTTGAGGATGTCGTGAATGCTGCTGACATACACATGCACCTCAATGAACTTTTTGGAGCTCAGTCAAGGTCGAAGAGGTATGCCACCGTCAAAGAGCTCATGACATGCCGCATGCGAGATGGGACTTCGGTCCGTGAACATGGGGTACACATGATTGGGCTCATTGAAAAGTTGGTAACACTCGATTTGACATTGGAGCATGAACTAAACGCGGACTTGTTACTTCTTTCACTTCCTTCGTCGTTTGACGGATTTGTGGTGAACTTCAATATGAACAAGATAGAGGCCACCCTTGAAGAGATGGTCAATATGCTTGTGTCTTATGAGGCCACATTAAAAAAGGATAAACCGGTACTCTTGGTTGGCTCCTCTTCTTACTCCAAGAAGGGGCCAAGTAGAAAGGGTAAGAAACGTTCTGCCCCACCCAAGAAAATTATACCACAGAAGAAGGGCAAGACAAAAGCTTCAAACGTGAACATATCTGGAGATGTTTGCCATCACTGCAAGAAACCCGGTAATTGGAAACGTAACTGCAAGGAATACCTCGAGCAGTTGCAAACTGCAAAGGGTATGTTTTACATTGAAATAAATGTTTCACTTAATACTACTTCTTGGGTATTGGATATCGGATGTGGATCTCACATTTGCAATGATTTGCAGGTGTTGACAAGAAGTCGTAAGATTAGGATGGGTGAGACCCAGCTGAGGCTCGGAAATGATTCCAGAGTTGAAGCCAAAGCAGTGGGAGATGTTTATTTAGTTTTGCAAAAAAAATTTAAGTTATTATTGAGAGATGTTTTATTTGTGCCAGATTTAGTTAAAAACATTATTTCTATTTCTATGCTTGATAGAGATGGTTTTTCTTGTAATTTTGTAAATAGGATTTGCAATATTTACAAGAATGAATGTTTGATTGGAAATGAACAACTTGAAAACGATCTATATAACTTAAAATTAAAAAATGTTCCAATTAATTATGTTGATAAACCGGTAACAACAAATAAAAGGAAAAACGATAGTCAAAACCCGGCAAACCTTTGGCATGCTAGGCTAGGTCATATTTTCTCAAGGAGGATGAACAAGCTAGTGGGAGAGGGCATGTTTGATATGTCTGATATTAACTCTCTACCTACTTGTGAGTCCTGCCTAAAAGAAAAAATGACTAAATCTCCTTTCAAAGGGAAGCCTGAGCGTAGTCAAAATCTGTTGGATTTGATCCATACAGATGTTTGCGGACCATTTAGTATCGATACTAAATTTGGTCACACCTACTTCATTACCTTTACTGATGATTATTCTAGGTATGGGTATTTATATTTAATGAAATATAAGTCTGAATCATTTGAAAAGTTCAAAGAATTCAAGGCTGAAGTAGAAAACAAACAAGGTAGAAGTATTAAAGCACTTCGATCGGATCGAGGTGGAGAATATTTAAGTACCGAGTTTTTGAGCTATCTAAAAGAGAATGGGGTTCTCTCTCAGTGGACTCCTCCTATGACACCTCAGCTGAATGGTGTCTCGGAGCGTCGCAATCGAACTTTGTTGGACTTGGTTTGATCTATGATGAGCTTTACTGAGCTCCCTCCTTTATTTTGGGGCTATGTACTTGAAACGGCGGTGTTGTTGTTGAACAATGTTCACACCAAAGAAGTGAATAAAACTCCATACGAGTTATGGAATGACAAAGCTCCTAAGTATTCGTACTTGAGGATTTGGGGATGTCCTGCTTACGTGAAGCAGACAGTGGAAGATAAGTTGGATAGTCGATCCACCTTATGTTATTTTGTAGGATATCCGAAGAATTCAATCGGATATTATTTCTATCATCCTACTGAAACAAAAGTGTTTGTTTCGAGGAATGCCACCTTCATAGAGAAGGAGTTTTTATTAGATAAGAAAGGCAAGATGATGGAACTCGAAGAAATTCGAGAAGAACCTGAGATACAAAATAACGATCCCACACCTCAAGAACCTTCAGAGGACACGCCTACACCTAGGAGATCCGAGAGGACTTCTAGACCTCCTATTCGAAATGACCTTCTTCTTGAAGGGGATCAAAGTGAACCCGACATTGGATGTGATCCAAGAAACTTCAAGGAAGCAATTTCTGATGCGGATTCGGATTTATGGCTTGATGCTATGCAGTTGGAAATAGACTCGCTGCATACAAACCAAGTTTGGTCTTTAGTAGATTCTCCCGATGGAATTGTTCCAATAGGGTGTAAATGGATCTACAAGAGAAAACTTGGGCCTGATGGCAAGGTACTAACCTACAAGGCATGATTGGTAGCAAAAGGTTATACTCAAAGACAAGGAGTTGACTATGATGAAACCTTTTCACCAGTCGCAATGTTCAAGTCCATAAGAATCATTATTGCCATAGCAGCATGGTATGACTATGAGATATGACAAATGGATGTGAAGACTGCATTTCTTAATGAAAACATTAAGGAAGAAATCTATATGATGCAGCCCGAGGGATTCACATCCATGGGAAGCGAGCATAAGGTATGCAAGCTTCAGAGATCAATTTATGGTCTCAAACAAGCATCAAGAAGTTGGAACCAGAAATTTGATGAAACAATAAAGGACTTTGGTTTCATCAAAAACCTAAAGGAACCGTGCGTGTATAAGAAAGTAGTTAAGGATGCGGTGACGTTCTTAGTGCTTTATGTTGATGACATCCTACTCATTGAGAATGACGTAGGGATGTTGCAATCAACAAAGATATGGTTATCAGGTACATTCTCGATGAAGGATTTGGGTGAGGCCTCCTATATTCTAGGGATACAGATCTATAGAGATAGATCTAAGAGAATGATAGGACTCACTCAAGCAACCTACATCGACACCATATTGAAAATGTTTTCTATGGATGAGTCCAAGAGAGGACACCTACCTATGTGTCATGGAGTTTCTCTATCCAAGTCTGTGTGTCCCAAGACTGACGAAGAGATAGAGAAAATGACACACATACCATATGCGTCAGCCATAGGTAGTATTATGTATGGGATGATATCTACCAGACATGATGTATCCTTTGCTCTGAGTGTCACGAGCAGATATCAGGCCAACCCCGGTCAAATGCATAGGAAAGCCGTGAAGGATATTCTTAAGTACTTGAGAAGGACTAAGAATATATTCATGGTTTATGGAGGAAGAGAATTGAAATTGGAAGGCTATACCGACTCTAGCTTCCAAAGCGACATGGATGACTCGAAGTCAACCTTTGGATTTGTATTCATGCTCAATGGCGGTGCTGTCTCTTGGAAGAGTTCCAAGCAAGACACCACAGCGGATTCCACCACTGAGGTAGAATACATTGCAGCATCAGCTGCTGCTAAAGAGGCCGTTTGGATGAGGAATTTCGTCCAAGAGTTGGGCGTAATTCCTGAAGCTGTTGGTCCAGTTCCGGTGTACTGCGACAACACTGGTGTCGTTGCTCAGGCAAAGGAACCAAGGTCTCATCAAAGATCCAAACACATACTGAGGAAATACCACATCATCCGGGAGATTGTGGAAAGAGGAGACATCACTGTCGAGAGAGTGGCCTCTACAGACAATATCGCTGATCCACTTACTAAGCCCTTACCAGGACCATTGTTTGACAAACATCGCGAAGCAATGTGATTACTTAGTATGACTAGTTGGCTTTAGGGCAAGTGGGAGATTGAAAGAGTGGGAGCCCGGTTAGCCAACTTGTGGCTAAGGGATTTTATGACTCTATGTATAAACAATCTTTGTTTAATATAATTTACATTCAATAATGGCATTTTCTTTGTCTTTCTTCATATTGTTATATTGTGATATACTATTGTTGTTTTGATAAAGACCTTGAATATACTATAGTGTAAGTAAGATAAGATAGTGAATAAAGAGAGATCACTATTATGAAACACATCTTATAGTCACTGTATATTCTAAATAGTTCCTAGTCAATTGAGCCGTCCGCTAATAAGGATAAGGATCGCTCGAGATTGAGACTAGCATTTGTGATGCCAAGTACCATGTTTCATTGGTAATAGACATATAGATGTTCAAAGCATGCAAATGGATATTCATATGATGAATGATCGAACTACCCTATTCGGACTTTCCAAGTGGTTATTATTATTTGAGTGGATAAGTCCGCGGTTTTGGTTGTACACCATTAGTCCTTACTACTTGAAACATCATTGAGACTCTATATGCTAGTACTGTACTTTGACTCGTTTACCGACTCTATTGGGGCCATCAGGTGTCGGGATTGGGTACAGTTACGACACATATAAGAGTCGATGCTTTTTTGTCAAGGATTCACCACATACTTGCGAGTGTTGATATCCTATGCGATCTGAGGAGATATTAGTGTGACGAATCTCTGGCCAAAGTACATGATGTGTTTTAGGTTACTCGGTTTTCCTAGTAACACATGCGATGTCACTATTTGATCTCCAAGATGTAATGCATAGTTATCAAATCTCGAACGACTCTCGATGTACCAATGGTTGTTGATTCGATTGGGATATATGGATGAAGGGACCGTACTGTACGCTAACCAAAACTTACTGGTTCTTGCAGGCACTATCAGTGATACCTAGGGAATCATGGGGCGATATTGCTAGACGCTCTTACCATGATTCGTTGGGCAAGTCGGAAATCATTGTTTCGAGTAACAAGGAGTTGTGAGCTCACGGCTAGCTGTATCCCTGAACCATTGAGGGTCACACAAGTAATGGATTACTAAACCCCGTTGAGATAGTTAAATTTAAAGAGTTAAATTTAATGAAAGAGAAGTTGGACTTCTTAACTAAAGGGAGTGGAATTTCCTAAAATGACATAGGGATGGACATTTTTGGAAATCACTGAATTCGGATTCAGAAAAATTATCTTGACTTTAAAAGGTGTAGAAATGGTTTCTGTGCACATTGGTGAAATCAGTTTATCAATCGGAGTCATGATGAATTTTATATTAATTTCTATAATAACAGGCTTGTCTTGTTGGGCTTAAGTTATGGATTGTGGGCCCTAAGGAGTTAGAGTCCTAATACAATTATAACTTAATCTAGTTTAGAAATTATCTATAAATACATGTGTAGTATTCGAAAATCATAAGCTTATCAGTCTTGCAATTTTTGAATTACACACATATATTTTCAAGAGGATTTTTCGAAAATCCTCTACTCCATTTTGAGATAATTCAGTTTGTAATTTTTGTGAAAAATTACATTCTGAATTGACAGATCAAATCTGTTTATTCTCTTCGATAAACATCTGATTGATTTCTAGTGCAATCAATCAGAGGGTTTTAGTTTTCTATTCGTGGACTTAATTCCGGAGGTTGATCGTGATTGTCATCGGTTCCCTGGATTTACAGGAAGAGCAGATTAAATTCTGTTGGAGTCCATAATCAAGCATTTGCTTGAATAGGTAAAATATTTAATTATTTATATATTTTACTTGCAACAATTTTAATCGTTAGGATTTGATACCCACGATATGGAATCGTTCCATATTGAAAAATAAAATTTTTAAACTTCCGCTGCTCCGGGTATCACATCCGTGTGATCAGAGAACGCATGTTCCAACAAATGTTTCCCTTTGAACCTCCTCCATAGGTTACTTTTCCACTTTTCTGTTCAACATAGTCAGTGAGAAAATTCTTGGAACGTGTCATATGACGTGAGCTACCGCTTTCAAAGTACCACACACCTGAAACATTAGTTCTCAAAGCAGTATAAATCATATAACAGTGATTATCAGCTTTTGGTTCCCAAACCTTTCTTACAGAAGATCTGTTTCTGTAGATGTTGTGGAAGGGTGTTGGCAACACCTTAGGCAACACCTTTGATGCAGATCTCTGTCTGTAGTCTTCCTGCTGCTTAAAACATTATAATTTGATATGACCAGGTCTATGACAGTAGTGACAAATATACTTACGTTTCCTTCTAGACATTGAAGGAGCAGTAGGTTGTGGCTTTGGTTTTGGAGGATCAATTGGTAAGGCCTTTTTGCTTGAGCTTTTAGTACTGCTACTTTCCTTGACAAACACAGGGCCTTTCAAACTTCCACCAACCTCAAATGTTTTGTTTTCATAACATAAACCAGCCGTACCATCTCTTCCCATCATGATTAGAGAATCAAGCTTGGAAGTGCTTGAATTAAAATTGGTCAATGTAGCTTTTGCTTTTCCGAGTTCTTCCTTCACTTGACTTAATTTCATGTTTTTCTTACTCAGCATAACTTCAAGTCTTGACACATCATCCTCTAAATCAGAATTTTTTTTTTGAAAGAAGATTATTTGTAGTGACCCTTACCCGGATCACCTACTAAACAGAACTTAGGCATGCAATTAACTTAATTAAATAGATATCAGAATAAACTGCGGAAACATTACAAATACTACAATCCCAAGGCAAGGAATCTGTAAAAATACAATTAGATTATACAACCATATCGAAAAGCTGTTTCAATCCAATAACAACAGAAATAAAAACCTAAGCGAAGCTTCAGCTGACCAACTGCTGCCTAGCCCCTCCTGGAACCACCCGCCTCGTCCAATCGCAAACCTGCCCCATGGAATAGGGTGTCCAGAAACACAAAGTACGAGACATGAGCATAAAATGCTCACTACGATGTTGGAAAACTGGCGAGTTCCCAGACCAATTACGATTGATACCCGGTGCAGCGGAAGTTTAAAAATTTTTCATGGAACGTTTCCATGGTATGGGTATCAACCGTTCATCGATTGAATTACGTGTGTGTAAAATTCAAATAACAATTAAATAAATTTTACCTCAAATCTCGCAACGAGATTAATGGACACCAACAGAACAATTCTGCTCTTGTTGTCTCTCCCTGGAACCGATGAACGCCTTCAATCAGGTCCACGAACAGAGGTTTAATCCCTCTGATAGATTGCACTAGAAAATCTATCAGAAGTTTTCTGCAAAGAGAATAAACGAATCTGATTCGCTATTCCTTACTGCGATTCAAAATCACAGACCGGAATTTCTCGGGCAGAGGGGGAGGGTTCGGCCGATTTGTTGAGAGAGAGGCTAGGGTTCGATTTTTGCTCTGTCTCAAAAATTATGACCTGTTGTGTGTAATTTCTGTACTGAAATAACTTATTTATAATGCAGGCCACTAACACCTTAGGGCCCATTAGTCATAAGCTGGGGCCCGACAAGCAAAGCCCGCTCGTTTAGAAATTAATATAAAATTCATCGTGACTCCGATTGATGAAACGATTTCACCAATGTGCACAGAAACCATTTCTGCACGTTTTAAAGTCAAAATAAATTTTCCTGAATCCGAATTCAGTGGTTTCCAAAAATGTCCATCCCTATGTCATTTTAGGAAATCCTACTCCCTTACTCTTATTTAAGAAGTCCAACTCCTTAGTTCATTAAATTTAACTCTTTAAATTTAACTATCTCAACGGGGATTAAAACTCCATTACACTGTGTGACCCTCAATGGTTCAGGGATACAGCTAGCCGTGGGCTCACAACTCCTTGTGACTCGGAACAACACTTTCCGACTTGCCCAACGAATCATGGTAAAGCGCCTAGCAACATCGCCCCATGATTCCCTAGGTATCACTGATAGTGCCTACAAGAACCAGTAGATTTTGGTTAACGTACAGTACGGTCCCTTCATCCATATATCCCGATCGAATCAACAACCATTGGTATATCGAAAGTCGCTCAAGATTCGATAACTATGCAATACATCTTGAAGATCAAATTAGTGACATCGCATGTGCTACTAAGAAACCATTTCTTAAATCACATCAAGTACTCTGGCCAGAGATTTGTCACACTAATATCTCCTCAGATCGCATAGGATATCCACACTCGCAAGTATGTGGTGAATCCTTGACAACAATGCATTGACTCCTATATGTGTCGTAACTGTACCCAATCTCGACACCTGATGACCCCCTCAGAGTCGGTAAACGAGTCAAAGCACAGTACTAGCATATAGAGTCTCCATGATGTTTCAAGTCGTAAGGACTAATGGTGTACAACCAAAACCGCGGACTTTATCCACTCGATAAGTGATAACCACTTGGAAAGTCCGGATAGGGTAGTTCGACTATTCATCCTATGAATATCCATTTGCATGCTTCGAACATCTCCATGTTCCCTACCAATGAAACGTGGTACTCCGCATCGCAAATGCTAGTCTCAAACTCGAGCGATCCTTATCCTTATTATCGGACGGCTCAATCGACTAGGAACGGTTTTAGAATATACAGTGACTATAAGATGTATTTCATGATAGACATCTCCATGTTCTACCACATCTTACATACACTATAGTATATTCAAGGTCTTTATCAAAACAACAATAGTATATCACAATATAACAATATGAAGTAATATAAAGTCATTGCCATAAAAGTGTAAATAATATTAAACAAAAGATTGTTTATACAAAGAGTCAACAAAGCCCATAGCCACACAGTTGGCTCACTGGGCACCCACTCTTACAATCTCCCACTTGCCCTATAGCCAACTAGTCATACTACGTAGACCCATTGCTTCGCGATGTTTGTCAAACAATGGTCCTGGCAAAGGCTTAGTAAGTGGATCAGCGATATTGTCTGCAGAGGCCACTCGTTCGACACTGATGTCTCCTCTTTCCACAATCTCCCGGATTATGTGGTATTTCCTCAGTACGTGTTTGGATCTTTGATGAGACCTTGGTTCCTTTGCTTGAGCAACGGCACCCGTGTTTTCGCAGTACACCGGGACTGGACCAACAAATTCAGGAATGACGCCCAACTCTTGGACGAAATTCCTCATCCAAACGGCCTCTTTAGCAGCAGCTGATGCTGCAATGTATTCAGCCTCAGTGGTGGAATCCGCTGTGGTGTCCTGCTTGGAACTCTTCCAAGAGACAGCACCACCATTGAGCATGAACACAAATCCAGAGGTTGACTTCGAGTCATCCACATCACTTTGGAAGCTAGAGTCGGTATAGCCTTCCAGTTTGAGTTCTCGTCCTCCATAAACCATGAACATATTCTTAGTCCTTCGCAAGTACTTAAGAATGTCCTTCACGGCTTTCCAATGCATCTGACCAGGATTAGACTGATATCTGCTCGTGACACTCAGAGCAAATGCTACATCCGGTCTGGTAGATATCATCCCATACATGATACTACCTATAGCTGACGCATATGGTACATGTGTCATATTCTCTATCTCTGCATCAGTCTTGGGACACATAGACTTGGATAGAGAAACTCCATGACACATGGGTAGATGTCCTCTCTTGGACCCATCCATTGAAAACCGTTTCAATATGGTATCGATGTAGGTTGATTGAGTGAGTCCTATCATTCTCTTAGATCTATCCCTATAGATCTGTATCCCAAGAATGTAGGATGCCTCACCCAAATCCTTCATCGAAAATCTACCTGATAACCATATCTTTGTTGACTGCAACATCCCTACATCATTCCCAATGAGTAGGATGTCATCAACATAAAGTACTAAGAATGTTACCGCATCCTTAACTACTTTCTTGTACACGCAAGGTTCCTCCGGGTTCTTGATGAAACCAAAATCTTTTATTGTTTCATCAAATTTATGGTTCCAACTTCTTGATGCTTGTTTTAGACCATAAATTGATCTCTGAAGCTTGCATACCTTATGCTCGCTTCCCATGGATGTGAACCCCTCAGGCTGCTTCATATAGATTTCTTCCTTAATGTCTCCATTAAGAAAAGCAGTCTTCACATCCATCTGCCATATCTCATAGTCATACCATGCAGCTATGGCAATTAGGATTCTTATGGACTTGAACATTGCGACTGGTGAAAAGGTTTCATCATAGTCAACTCCTTGCCTTTGAGTATAACCTTTCGCCACCAATCGCGCCTTGTAAGTCAATATCTTACCATCAGGCCCAAGCTTTCTTTTGTAGATCCATTTACACCCTATTGGAACAATTCCATCGGGAGGATCCACTAAAGACCAGACTTGGTTAGTATGCATCGAATCCAATTCTGATTGCATAGCTTCAAGCCATAAATTCGAATCCGCATCAGAAATTGCTTCCTTGAAGCTTCTTGGATCACATCCAATGTCGGGTTCATCTTGACCCTCTTCAAGAAGAAGACCATATCGAACTGGAGGTCTAGAAGTCCTCTCGGATCTTCTAGGTGCAGGCGTGTCCAGCAATGGTTCCTGAGGTGTGGGATCGTTATTTTGTATTTCGGGTTCTTCTCGAACTTCTTCGAGTTCCATCATCTCGCCTTTCTTATCCAATAAGAATTCCTTCTCCAAGAAGGTGGCATTCCGTGAAACAAACACCTTTGTTTCAGCAGGATAATAGAAATAATATCCGATTGAATTCTTCGGATACCCCACAAAATAACACAAGCTGGATCGACTATCCAACTTATCTCCCACTGTCCGCTTCACGTAAGCAGGACATCCCCAAATCCTCAAGTATGAATACTTAGGAGCTTTGCCATTCCATAACTCGTATGGTGTTTTGTCCACTGCTTTAGTGTGGACGTTATTCAACAACAATACCGCCGTTTCAAGCGCATAGCCCCAAAACGAAGGTGGAAGCTCAGTGAAGCTCATCATGGATCGAACCATGTCCAACAAAGTTCGATTACGACGCTCCGATACACCATTAAGCTGTGGTGTCATAGGAGGAGTCCACTGAGAGAGAATCCCATTCTCTTTTAGATAGTCCAAAAACTCGGTACTCAAGTATTCTCCACCTCGATCCGATCGAAGTGCTTTAATACTTTTACCTAGCTTGTTTTCTACTTCAGCCTTGAATTCTTTGAACTTTTCAAATGCTTCAGACTTATATTTCATTAAATATAAATACCCATACCTAGAATAATCATCAGTAAAGGTAATGAAGTAGGTGTGGCCATGTTGAGTCCCTACTCTAAATGGACCACAAACATCTGTATGGATCAAATCCAACAGATTTTGACTACGCTCAGGCTTCCCCTTAAAAGGAGATTTAGTCATTTTCCCTTTTAGGCAGGATTCACAAGTAGGTAGAGAGTTAATATCAGACATATCAAACATGCCCTCTCCCACTAGCTTGTTCATCCTCCTTGAGGAAATATGACCTAGTCTAGCGTGCCATAGGTTTGCCGGGTTTTGACTATCGATTTTCCTTTTGTTTGTTGTTGCCGGTTTGTCAATACAATTCACTGGAACGTCTTTTAGTTTTAAATTATATAGATCGTTTTCAAGTTGTCCATTTCCAATTAAACATTCATTCTTGTAAATACTGCAAATCCCATTCACAAAATTACAAGAATAACCATCTCTATCAAGCATAGAAATAGAAATAATGTTTTTAATTAAATCTGGCACAAATAAAACATCTCTCAACAATAATTTAAAACCGTTCTGCAATATCAAACAAACATCTCCAATGGCCGTAGCTTCAACTCTGGAACCATTCCCGAGCCTCAGCTGGGTCTCACCCATTCTAAGCCTGCGACTTCTTGTCATCACCTGCAAATCATTGCAAATGTGAGATCCACATCCGGTATCCAATACCCAAGAAGTTGTATTAAGTGACATGTTTATTTCGATATAGAACATACCCTTTGCAGTTCCCAACTGCTCAAGATACTCCTTGCAGTTGCGCTTCCAATGACCCGGCTTCTTGCAGTAATGGCAAACATCCTTGGATTTTCCATTGTTTGAAGCCTTTGTCTTTTGCTTCTTCTCGGGTTCCACTTTCTTGGGTGGGGCAGAACGTTTCTTGCCCTTCATACTTGGCCCCTTCTTTGCAGAAGATGAGGAGCCCACCAAGAAAGCTGGCTTATCCTTCTTAAGTGTGGATTCATATGTAACGAGCATATTGACCATCTCTTCAAGGGTGGCCTCTATCTTGTTCATATTAAAATTTATCACGAATCCATCAAATGAGGAAGGAAGAGATAGAAGCAACAAGTCCACATTGAGTTCATGCTCCAACACCAAATCAAGGGTCGCTAACTTCTGTATGAGCCAAATCACTCGTACCCCATGATCACGGACCGAAGTCCCTTCACGCATGCGGCACGTCATCAACTCCTTAACAGTAGAGAACCTTTCAGCCCTCGACTGAGCCCCAAAAAGTTCCTTGAGTTGCGCGTGAATGTCAGCAGCATTCACCGTGTCCTCAAATCGCCTCTGGAGTTCATCAGACATCGAGGCTTGCATATAGCATTTGGTCTTGATGTCATGGTCCCACCATGCATCAAGCTTGGCCAATTCCTCCGGACTAACATCAGCTGGTGCTTCCTTCGGAGGTGCTTTCTCTAATACGTAGAGCATTTTCTCCGAAGTTAAGACAATCTTCAACTTCCGGAACCATTCCGTATAGTTGGCGCCAGTCAGCTTGTTTTGTTCGAGGATCGAGAATAAAGGATTTCGCGAATTCATTGTATGAAATACTGAAAAGGAAAACAGACATATATCAATGATTGTTTAACAATTTACTAAGACATAAAATAGGCGAATTTAATTTTATGAATCTCACTCCCACTATTTTAACGATTTCACTACCCTCTAGTGAAAACGGGAAACTGTTTTCCTTAGTGAGAACATGGAGTCCAATTGACAAACTTATGGTCCCGAATAATATCAGCCAACCATAATTCTCAAAAGGTAGAGCCCAATTGCTTCCAAAGCAACCCCATGTATTTACCTCATGTCCAATAAGGGCCCAATAATATGACGCCGTTTAAAGTGACATGTCAAGATGACCCATCAATATTAAGTTGTGATGGACGGTCGCCATGTGGATCCCCCAATAATATGAGCCGATCCCATGGGAGTTCCACCCAACTTACAACATTTGTCGATCCAATGTACAGCTTTCCGACGGACGGGCCCCCCCAATAATATGAGCCGGACCGTATCCGCGGGTAGCATCACATACATTGACCGTTGATGGAAGGTAGGAACATTTAAACAATATTTAAATTTCCTTTATTTATCTTGATATAAATTTTAAATCATATTTAAAATGAGGGATTTTATTTATAAAAATATTTGTCTCATCATATTTAATTTATTGCATGCATTGCCGGATTCACGCAATTTATGTCTAAACATGCATACAATCATAATATCACATATTATATAGGATGATCGATTCCATTTCTAATTGACCCGTGGTTGCCAATCACGGGTCTTAGTCCAATCCTAGGTAATATGCAGTATGCAAATGCAATCCTATTACATATGCTTCCAATTTACATTTCTTCAGTCTTCATTGTCTGCTGGGCCCACCATCTTCAAATCTTGATCTCCCACTAAATCTAATGTATTTACAATAAATAACAATGACAAGTAGGGGATACATTTTTAGGGGGTGGGAACGGGCTATAAACCAAGCCCACTTTTATTACATATGACATTCATATCGGGCCATAAACCAGGCCCATTAATAAAACCAACAATAATAAAGACAAAATGTAAATTCCTAACATACACCTACAAAATTGGTCATGGCAATCGATCATCCTTATCCAATAACATTTAATTCAAAATTAATTTATTGGATAACATGCTGTGGCAATTCAAATTTAAACAAGATAAAATCATATTTTATATATAAAATCTCATTTCACATATAAAATCATATTTTATCTCCATATCAAATAAAATCATATTTTATCTATAAAATCCAATTTTACAAATAAAATCATATTTTACTCAATATATCATAAGATCATATCTTATCATCAATTGTACCAAAATAATTGATTTCAAAATTCAATTTACGGATAAAATATTAAAATTTTCTAAAAATTCAAATTTATCCAAAATCAATTTTAAAATTTACGGACTCGAACAATTCGATCCGAAATCTCGTGAACCAATCAAAAACAATTTTTGACCGGACCAAAAATAAAATTTTAACATATTAAAATTAATTTTTAATAAAATATTAATTTTTCCCGCGGGCCACCCGGGACACTCCCGGGTTGGCCCGCACCCGGGGCGCGGGCCGGGGCAGCCCGGCTGCCCCCTTAGGGCAGCAACGCTTGCTGCCCTGGCGGCGCCTGTCGCCGCCGCTGGGCGGCGCCGAGCGCTGCCCTGCGCAGCGCCGCGCGCCGCCCTGGGCGGCGACGGTCGCCGCCCTGGGCGGCGCCGTGCGCCCCCTTTGGGCGGCGCCGTGCGCCGCCCCTGGGGGCAGCGACCATCGCAGCCCCTTCCGGGCAGCGATCCAATCGCTGCCCGGGTTTCGCCCCCGAAAAAAAAAATTTTTTTTTTTATTAAAAATATTTATTTTGTTTCATAAACCGAGACTCAAAAATTTTGTACAATTGATTAATTCAATCGATTGATCTGAGCAACCTGGCTCTGATACCACTGTTGGAAAACTGGCGAGTTCCCAGACCAATTACGATTGATACCCGGTGCAGCGGAAGTTTAAAAATTTTTCATGGAACGTTTCCATGGTATGGGTATCAACCGTTCATCGATTGAATTACGTGTGTGTAAAATTCAAATAACAATTAAATAAATTTTACCTCAAATCTCGCAACGAGATTAATGGACACCAACAGAACAATTCTGCTCTTGTTGTCTCTCCCTGGAACCGATGAACGCCTTCAATCAGGTCCACGAACAGAGGTTTAATCCCTCTGATAGATTGCACTAGAAAATCTATCAGAAGTTTTCTGCGAAGAGAATAAACGAATCTGATTCGCTATTCCTTACTGCGATTCAAAATCACAGACCGGAATTTCTCGGGCAGAGGGGGAGGGTTCGGCCGATTTGTTGAGAGAGAGGCTAGGGTTCGATTTTTGCTCTGTCTCAAAAATTATGACCTGTTGTGTGTAATTTCTGTACTGAAATAACTTATTTATAATGCAGGCCACTAACACCTTAGGGCCCATTAGTCATAAGCTGGGGCCCGACAAGCAAAGCCCGCTCGTTCAGAAATTAATATAAAATTCATCGTGACTCCGATTGATGAAACGATTTCACCAATGTGCACAGAAACCATTTCTGCACGTTTTAAGTCAAAATAAATTTTCCTGAATCCGAATTCAGTGGTTTCCAAAAATGTCCATCCCTATGTCATTTTAGGAAATCCTACTCCCTTACTCTTATTTAAGAAGTCCAACTCCTTAGTTCATTAAATTTAACTCTTTAAATTTAACTATCTCAACGGGGATTAAAACTCCATTACACTGTGTGACCCTCAATGGTTCAGGGATACAGCTAGCCGTGGGCTCACAACTCCTTGTGACTCGGAACAACACTTTCCGACTTGCCCAACGAATCATGGTAAAGCGCCTAGCAACATCGCCCCATGATTCCCTAGGTATCACTGATAGTGCCTACAAGAACCAGTAGATTTTGGTTAACGTACAGTACGGTCCCTTCATCCATATATCCCGATCGAATCAACAACCATTGGTATATCGAGAGTCGCTCAAGATTCGATAACTATGCAATACATCTTGAAGATCAAATTAGTGACATCGCATGTGCTACTAAGAAACCATTTCTTAAATCACATCAAGTACTCTGGCCAGAGATTTGTCACACTAATATCTCCTCAGATCGCATAGGATATCCACACTCGCAAGTATGTGGTGAATCCTTGACAACAATGCATTGACTCCCATATGTGTCGTAACTGTACCCAATCTCGACACCTGATGACCCCCTCAGAGTCGGTAAACGAGTCAAAGCACAGTACTAGCATATAGAGTCTCCATGATGTTTCAAGTCGTAAGGACTAATGGTGTACAACCAAAACCGCGGACTTTATCCACTCGATAAGTGATAACCACTTGGAAAGTCCGGATAGGGTAGTTCGACTATTCATCCTATGAATATCCATTTGCATGCTTCGAACATCTCCATGTTCCCTACCAATGAAACGTGGTACTCCGCATCGCAAATGCTAGTCTCAAACTCGAGCGATCCTTATCCTTATTATCGGACGGCTCAATCGACTAGGAACGGTTTTAGAATATACAGTGACTATAAGATGTATTTCATGATAGACATCTCCATGTTCTACCACATCTTACATACACTATAGTATATTCAAGGTCTTTATCAAAACAACAATAGTATATCACAATATAACAATATGAAGTAATATAAAGTCATTGCCATAAAAGTGTAAATAATATTAAACAAAAGATTGTTTATACAAAGAGTCAACAAAGCCCATAGCCACACAGTTGGCTCACTGGGCACCCACTCTTACATACGAGAGTATGAGTATACATGCATGCAAAGTGAACTCCCTATAACTTGAGGTCAAAGATCAGATAACAGAGACAAACCGGACCCTGGTATGTAGCACGTTGTGCCGTCACTGCAGGAGGTGGCTCCCATACCAATATACCAGTGGATATGCCGGACCCAAATCGATGGAAGTCCATCCACTAACAGGATAGGGTAAAACCCTACTAATATATATCTCGAAGGAGATAGCTCAATATGCAGATGAATGCAGCATAAATCAATGACATATAAATCATACAGTCACATAATACATGCATACTCAGTCAGGATATCTCGAACAGTACTATCGTACCTAACACCGAAGTCTGAACTAAGCTGGAAGAAGACAACCCCTAGCTGCCTTAGGTCCAAGTTCCGACCCGACCTGGTCTCAAGACTGACCCGACCTGACCTCTCCCTTCAAGCCCGACCTGAACTGCTCCTGGTCAAGCCCGACCTGATCTGCTCATGTTCAAGCCCCGAGCTACTCCTTCTCGAACTCCCGAGCTACTCTTTCCCGAACTCCCAAGCTACTCTTTCCCAAGCTCCCGAGCTACTCTTTCCCGAGCTCCCGAGCTACTCTTTCCCGAGCTCTTGCTCAATGCCCGAGCTATTGTTGAACAACCATGACTGACCCGAGCTACTCATGACCGACCCGAGCTACTCATGTCATGTGTTCTTGATCTTAACTTGTGCTCTTGTTAATAAAATATAATTAACCAATTAATTTTGTAAATTAGAACTGGGCTACTACATTCTCCCCCACTTAAGATATTTCGTCCTCGAAATAAGATCTTAAGTACTGAATGTAATACAGAAATCAAAAACATTCTTTATTCTAATAAAACTTTTACAACTGAATACAACTCGAAAATGAAATCAAAAGAACTCAGGATTGTTGGAGAACGGCGATCAGATCAATCAGGATTGATACCCGGTGCAGCGGAAGTTTAAAATTTTTGTATGGAACAATTCCATAATGGGTATCAAAACTTTACGATTAAATTGTGTGTGTAAAAATTAAATAACAATTATAAATTTTTACCTCCAATCTCGAATCGAGATTATGGACACCAACAGATTACTCTGCTCTTGTTGTATATCCCTGGAACTGATGGACGAACTGTTCTTCAATCAGGTCCACGAACAGAGATTTAATCCCTCTGATAGATTGCACTAGAAAATCTATCAGAAGTTTCTACGAAGAGAATTAACGAATTTGATCCGTTAAACCAGACTGTAATTCAAAATTCACAGGCTGGATTTTTCCCGAGCAGAGGGGAGGGGGGCGGCCACTTTTAGAGAGAAAACTAGGGTTTTTCGAAAATTGTGACCTGTTGTGTATAATTTCTGTACTGCAATAACTTATTTATAATGTAGGCCGCTAACAGCTTAGGGCCCATTAGTCATAAGTTCAAGCCCGACAAGCAAAGCCCGCATGTTCAGAAATTAATATAAAATTCATCATGACTCTGATTGATAAACCGATTTTACCAATGTTCACAGAAACCATTTCTGCACCTTTTAAAGTCAAGATAAATTTTTCTGAATCCGAATTCAGTGATTTCCAAAAATGCCCATCCCTATGTCATTTTAGGAAATCTTACTCCTCTACTCTTAAATAAGAAGTCCCACTTCTTTGTTCATTAAATTTAACTCTTTAAATTTAACTATCTCAACGGGGATTAAAAATCCATTACTCTGTGTGACCCTCAATGGTTCAGGGATACAGCTAGCCATAGGCTCACAACTCCTTGTGACTCGGAACAACAATTTCCGACTTGCCCATCGAATCATGGTATGAGCGCCTAGCAACATCTCCCCATGATTCCCTAGGTATCACTGATAGTGCCTGCAAGAACCAATAGATTTTGGTTAGCGTACAGTACGGTCCCTTCATCCAAATATCCCGATCGAATCAACAACCATTGGTAAATCGAGAGTTGTTTGAGATTCGATAACTATGCAATACATCTTGAATATCAAATAGTGACATCGCATGTGCTACTAAGAAACCATTTCTTAAAACACATCATGTACTCTGGCCAGAGATTCGTCACACTAATATCTCCTCAGATCACATAGGATATCCACACTCGCAAGTATGTGGTGAATCCTTGACAAAAAAGCATCGACTCCTATATGTGTTGTAACTGTACCCAATCCCGAAACCTGATGACCCCAATAGAGTCGGTAAACGAGTCAAAGCACAGTACTAGCATATAGAGTCTCAATGATGTTTCAAGTAGTAAGGACTAATGGTGTACAACCAAAACCGCGGACTTTATCCACTCGATAAGTGATAACCACTTGGAAAGTCCGGATAGGGTAGTTCGATCATTCATCGTATGAATATCCATTTGCATGCTTCGAACATCTCTATGTTCCCTACCAATGAAACGTGGTACTCTGCATCGCAAATTCTAGTCTCAAACTCGAGCGATCCTTATCCTTATTATCGGACGGCTCAATCGACTAGGAACAGTTTAGAATATACAGTGACTATAAGATGTGTTTCATGATAGCCATCCCCATGTGCTACCACATCTTACATACACTATAGTATATTCAAGGTCTTTATCAAAACAACAATAGTATATCACAATATAACAATATGAAGAAAGATAAAGTCATTGCCATTAATAAAAGTGTAAATTATATTAAACAAAAGATTGTTTATACAAAGAGTCATCAAAGCCCTTAGCCACAAGTTGGCTCACCGGGCACCCACTCTTTCAATCTCCCACTTGCCCTAAAGCCAACTAGTCATACTACGTAGACCCATTGCTTCGCGATGTTTGTCAAATAATGGTCCTGGCAAGGGCTTAGTAAGTGGATCAGCGATATTGTCTGCAGAGGCCACTCTTTCGACAGTGATGTCTCCTCTTTCCACAATCTCCCGGATGATGTGGTATTTCCTCAGTACGTGTTTGGATCTTTGATGAGACCTTGGTTCCTTTGCCTGAGCAACGGCACCCGTGTTGTCACAGTACACCGGGACTGGACCAACAACTTCCGGAATAACGCCCAACTCTTGGACAAAATTCCTCATCCAAACGGCCTCTTTAGCAGCAGCTGATGCTGCAATTTATTCTGCCTCAGTGGTGGAATCCGTTGTGGTGTCCTGCTTGGAACTCTTCCAAGAGACAGCACCGCCATTGAGCATGAACACAAATCCAGAGGTTGACTTCGAGTCATCCATGTCACTTTGGAAGCTAGAGTCGGTATAGCCTTCCAATTTTAGTTCTCTTCCTCCATATACCATGAACATATTCTTAGTCCTTCGTAAGTACTTAAGAATGTCCTTCACGGCTTTCCAATGCATTTGACCGGGATTAGCTTGATATCTGCTCGTGACACTCAGAGCAAATGCTACATCCGGTCTGGTAGATATCATCCCATACATGATACTACCAATGGCTGACGCATATGGTACATGTGTCATTTTCTCTATCTCTTCATCAGTCTTGGGACACATAGACCTGGATAGAGAAACTCCATGACACATGGGTAGATGTCCTCTCTTGGACCCATCCATTGAAAACCATTTCAATATGGTGTCGATGTAGGTTGCTTGAGTAAGTCCTATCATTCTCTTAGATCTATCTGTATAGATCTGTATCCCTAGAATATAGGATGCCTCACCCAAATCCTTCATCGAGAATCTACCTGATAACCATATCTTTGTTGACTGCAACATCCCTACGTCATTCCCAATGAGTAGGATGTCATCAACATAAAGTACTAAGAATGTCACAGCATCCTTAACTACTTTCTTGTACACGCATGGTTCCTCCGGGTTCTTGATGAAATCAAAATCCTTTATTGTTTCATCAATTTTCTGGTTCCAACTTCTTGATGTTTGTTTTAGACCATAGATTGATCTCTAAAGCTTGCATACCTTATGCTCGCTTCCCATGGATGTGTATCCCTCAGGCTGCGTCATATAGATCTCTTCCTTAATGTTTCCATTAAGAAATGCAGTCTTCACATCCATTTTCCATATCTCATAGTCATACCAAGCAGCTATGGCAATAAGGATTCTTATGGACTTGAACATTGCAACTGGTGAAAAGGTTTCATCATAGTCAACTCCTTGTCTTTGAGTATAACCTTTCGCCACCAATCGCGCCTTGTAGGTCAATACCTTACCATCAGGCCCAAGCTTTCTCTTGTAGATCCATTTACACCCTATTGGAACAATTCCATCGGGAGGATCTACTAAAGACCAAACTTGGTTTGTATGCATCGAATCTATTTCCGACTGCATAGCTTCAAGCCATAAATTTGAATCCGCATCAGAAATTGCTTCCTTGAAGTTTCTTGGATCACATCCAACATCGGGTTCATCTTGATCCCCTTCAAGAAGAAGACCATATCGAATAGGAGGTCTAGAAGTCCTCTCGGATCTTCTAGGTATAGGCGTGTCTATCAATGGTTCCTGAGGTGTAGGATCGTTATTTTGTATTTCGGGTTCTTCTCGAATTTCTTCGAGTTCCATCATCTCGCCTTTCTTATCCAATAAGAACTCCTTCTCCAAGAAGGTGGCATTCCTTGAAACAAACACCTTTGTTTCAGCAGGATGATAGAAATAATATCCGATTGAATTCTTCGGATACCCTACAAAATAACGTAAGGTGGATCGACTATCCAACTTATCTCCCACTTTTTGCTTCACGTAAGCAGGACATCCCCAAATCCTTAAGTACGAATACTTAGGAGCTTTGCCATTCCATAACTCGTATGGTGTTTTGTCCACTGCTTTAGTGTGGACGTTGTTCAACAACAATACCGCCGTTTCAAGCGCGTAGCCCCAAAACGAAGGTGGAAGCTCAGTGAAGCTCATCATGGATCGAACCATGTCCAACAAAGTTCGATTACGACGCTCCGATACACCATTCAGCTGTGGTGTCATAGGAGGAGTCCACTGAGAGAGAATCTCATTCTATTTTAGATAGTCTAAAAACTCGGTACTCAAGTATTCTCCACCTCGATCCGATCGAAGTGCTTTAATACTTTTACCCAGCTTGTTTTCTACTTCAGCCTTGAATTATTTGAACTTTTCAAATGCTTCAGACTTATATTTCATTAAATATAAATACCCATACCTAGAATAATCATCAGTAAAGGTAATGAAGTAGGTGTGGCCATATTGAGTACCAATTCTAAATGGACCACAAACGTCTGTATGGATCAAATCCAACAGATTTTGACTACGCTCAAGTTTCCCCTTAAAAGGAGATTTAGTCATTTTTCCTTTCAGGCAGGATTCACAAGTAGGTAGAGAGTGAAAGAGTGGGTGCCCGGTGAGCCAACTTGTGGCTAAGGGCTTTGATGACTCTTTGTATAAACAGTCTTTTGTTTAATATAATTTACACTTTTATTAATGGCAATGACTTTATCTTTCTTCATATTGTTATATTGTGATATACTATTGTTGTTTTGATAAAGACCTTGAATATACTATAGTGTATGTAAGATGTGGTAGTACATGGGGATGACTATCATGAAACACATCTTATAGTCACTGTATATTCTAAATCGTTCCTAGTCGATTGAGTCGTCCGTTAATAAGGATAAGGATCGCTCGAGATTGAGACTAGCATTTGCGATGCAGAGTACCACGTTTCATTGGTAAGGAACATAGAGATGTTCGAAGCATTCAAATGGATATTCATACGATGAATGATCGAACTTCCCTATCCGGACTTTCCAAGTGGTTATCATTTATCGAGTGGATAAAGTCCGCGGTTTTGGTTGTACACCATTAGTCCTTACTACTTGAAACATCATTGAGACTCTATATGCTAGTACTGTGCTTTGACTCGTTTACCGACTCTATTGGGGTCATCAGGTGTCGGGATTGGGTACAGTTACGCACATATAGGAGTCGATGCTTTGTTGTCAAGGATTCACCACATACTTGCGAGTGTGGATATCCTATGCGATCTGAGGAGATATTAGTGTGACGAATCTCTGGCCAGAGTACATAATGTTTTTTAAGAAATGGTTTCTTAGTAGCACATGCGATGTCACTATTTGATCTTCAAGATGTATTGCATAGTTATCGAATCTCGAACGACTCTTGATTTACCAATGGTTGTTGATTCGATCGGGATATATGGATGAAGGGACCGTACTGTACGCTAACCAAAATCTATTGGTTCTTGCAGGCACTATCAGTGATAACTAGGGAATCATGGGGCGATGTTGCTAGGCGCTCTTACCATGATTCGATGGGCAAGTCGGAAATTGTTGTTCCGAGTCACAAGGAGTTGTGAGCCCACGGCTAGCTGTATCCCTGAACCATTGAGGGTCACACAGAGTAATGGATTTTTAATCCCCGTTGAGATAGTTAAATTTAAAGAGTTAAATTTAATGAACAAAGAAGTGGGACTTCTTATTTAAGAGTAGAGGAGTAAGATTTCCTAAAATGACATAGAGATGGGCATTTTTTGGAAACTACTGAATTCGGATTCAGAAAATTTATCTTGACTCTAAAAGATGCAGAAATGGTTTCTGTGAACATTGGTGAAATTGGTTTATCAATCTGAGTCACGATGAATTTTATATTAATTTCTGAACATGCGGGCTTTACTTGTTAGGCTTGAACTTATGACTAATGGGCCCTAAGCTGTTAGCAGCCCACATTATAAATAAGTTATTGCAGTACAGAAATTACATAACAGAGGTCACAAAATATTTTGAAAACCCTAGCTGTGTTTTAATAAGTGGCCGCCCCCTCCCTCTCTCTGTCGGGAAAAATCCAGCCTGTGAATTTTGAATTTGCAGTCTGGTTTAACGGATCAAATTCGTTAATTCTCTTCGTAGAAACTTCTGATAGATTTTCTAGTGCAATCTATCAGAGGGATTAAATCTCTGTTCGTGGACCTGATTGAAGAACAGTTCGTCCATCAGTTCCTGGGAGATACAACAAGAGCAGAGCAATCTGTTGGTGTCCATAATCTCGATTCGAGATTGGAGGTAAAAATTTATAATTGTTATTTAAGTTTTACACACACAATTTAATCGTAAAGTTTTGATACCCATTATGGAATCGTTCCATATAAAAATTTTAAACTTCCGCTGCACCGGGTATCAATTCTGATTGATCTGATCGCTGCGTTCTCCAACAGTGGTATCAGAGCCAGGTTGCTCAGATCAAGCGATTAAATTAATCGATTGTACAAAAAATTTTATGCCTCGGTTTTTGAAACAATATAAATATTTTAAAATAAAAATTTTTTTTCGGGCAAAACCCGGGCAGCGATTGGATCGCTGCCCGGGGGGGGGGGGGGGCAGCGATGGTCGCTGCCCCGGGCAGCGCAGGGCGGTGCACGGCGCTGCCCAGGGCAGCGATCGTCGCTGCCCTAGAGGCAGCCGGGCTGCCCGGCCCGAGAGTGTCCCGGGCGGCCCGCGAAAAATTATTTTTAATTTTTAAATTAAAATTTTAATATGTTAAAATTCTATTTTTGGTCCGATCGAAAATTATTTTTGATTGGTCCACGAGGCATCGGATCGAATTGTTTGAGTCCGAAAATTTTAAAATTGATTTTTGGATAAATTTGAATTTTTGGAAAATTTAAATATTTTATCCGTTAAATTGAATTTTGAAATTAATTATTTTTGGTACAATTGATGATAAGATATGATCTTATGGATATATTGAGTAAAATATGATTTTATGTATAAAATTGGATTTTATAGATAAAATATGATTTTATTTGATAAAAAGATAAAATATGATTTTGTATGTAAAATAAGATTTTATATATGAAATATGATTTTATCCTTTTAAATTTAAATTGCCATTGCATGTTATCCAATAAATTAATTTTGAATTAAATGTTATTGGATAAGGATGATCGATTGTCATGACCAATTTTGTAGGTGTATGTTAGGAATTTACATTTGTTTTTATTGTTGTTGGATTTATAATGGGCCTGGTTTATGGCCCAATATGAATTGTCATATGTAATAAAAGTGGGCTTGGTTTATGGCCCGTTCCCACCCCTCAAAAATGTATCCTCACTTGTCATTGTTATTTATTGTAAATACATTAGATTTAGTGGGAGATGAAGATTTGAAGACGGAGGTGGGCCCAGCAGACAATAAAGACAGAAGAAATGTAAATTGGAAGCACAATGTAATAGGATTGCATTGCATACTGCATATTACCTAGGATTGGACTAAGACTCGTGATTGGCAACCACGGGTCGATTAGAAATGAAATCGATCATCCTATATAATATGTGATATTATTGTTGTATGCATGTTTTAGACAAAATTGTGTGAATTCGGCAAGCATACAAAATTTTAAAAATGATGAGACAAATTTTCAAAATTAAAAATCCCTCATTTTAAATATGATTTAAAATTGATATCAAGATAAATAAAGGAAATTTAAAATTGTTTAAATGTTCCTACCTTCCATCAACGATCAATGTATGAGATGCTACCCGCGGATACGGTCCGGCTCATATTATTGGGGGGGCCCGTTCGTCGGAAAGTTGTACATTGGATCGACACATGTTGTAAGTTGGGTGGAACTCCCATGGGATCGGCTCATATTATTGGGGGATCCACATGGCGACCGTCCATCACAACTTAATATTGATGGGTCATCTTGACATGTCACAATAAACGGCGTCATATTATTGGGCCCTTATTGGACATGAGGTAAAAACGTGAAGGTTGCTTTGGAAGCAATTGGGCTCTATCTTTTGAAAATTATGATTGGCTGATATTATTCGGGACCATAGTTTGTCAATTGGACTTCATGTTCTCACTAAGGAAAACAGTTTCCCGTTTTCACTAGAGGGTAGTGAAATCGTTAAAATAGTGGGAGTGAGATTCATAAAATAAATTTCGCCTATTTTATGTCTTAGTAAATTAATTAAACAATCACTGATATTTGTCTGTTTCTTTTCAGTATTTCATAAAGATGAATTCGCGTAATCCACTTTTCTCGATCCTTGAACAATATAAATTGACTGGCGCAAACTATACGGAATGGTTCCGTAAGTTGAAGATTGTCTTGACTTCGGAGAAGATGCTCTACGTGTTAGAAAAATCTCCTCCGAAGGAAGCACCAGCTGACATAAGTCCGGAAGAGTTAGCCAAACTTGATACATGGTGGGACCATGATATCAAGGCCAAATGCTATATGCAAGCCTCGATGTCTGATGAACTCCATAGGCGATTTGAGGACACCGTGAATGCTGCTGACATTCACGTACAACTCAAGGAACTTTTTGGGGCTTAATCGAGGGCTGAAAGGTTCGCTACTGTAAAGGAGCTAATGACGTGTCGCATGCGTGAAGGGACTTCGGTCCGTGATCATGGGGTACGAGTGATTTGGCTCATACAAAAGTTGGTAACCCTTGATTTGGTGTTGGAGCATGAACTCAACGTGGACTTACTACTTCTATCTCTTCCTTCTTCGTTTGACGGATTTGTGGTGAATTTCAATATGAACAAGATAGAGGCCTCCCTTGAAGAGATGGTCAATATGCTTGTGACATATGAATCCACTTTAAAGAAGGATAAACCGGCTTTCTTGGTGGGCTCCTCTTCTTCTGCTAAGAAGGGGCCAAGTACAAAGGGTAAGAAACGTTCTGCCCCACCCTAGAAAATCGAACCCGAGAAGAAGTACAAGAAAAAGGCTTCAAACATGGAAAAATCCAAGGATGTTTGCCATTACTGCAAGAAGCCCGGTCATTGGAAGCGTAACTGCAAGGAATATCTAGAGCAGTTGCGAACTGCGAAGGTTATATTCTATATTGAAATAAATGTTTCACTTAATACTACTTCTTGGGTATTGGATATCGGATGTGGATCTCACATTTGCAATGATTTGCAGGTGATGACAAGAAGTCGCAGACTTAGAATGGGTGAGACCCAGCTGAGGCTCGAAAATGGTTCCAGAGTTGAAGCTAAAGCTGTGGGAGATGTTTATTTAATTTTGCAGAATGGTTTTAAGTTACTTTTGAGAGATGTTTTATTTTATCCAGATTTGATTAAAAACATTATTTATGTTTCTATGCTTGATAGAGATGGTTATTCTTGCAATTTTTTGAATGGGATTTGCAATATTTACAAGAATGAATGTTTGATTGGAAATGGACAACTTGAAAACGATCTATACAACTTAAAACTAAAAGACGTTCCAATAAATTATGTTGATAAACCGGCAACAACAAACAAAAGGAAAATCGATAGTCAAAACCCGGCAAACCTTTGGCACGCTAGGCTAGGTCATATTTCCTCAAGGAGGATGAACAAGCTAGTGGGAGAGGGCATGTTTGATATGTCTGATATTAACTCTCTACCTACTTGTGAATCCTGCCTGAAAGAAAAAATGACTAAATCTCCTTTTAAGGGGAAACCTGAGCGTAGTCAAAATTTGTTGGATTTGATCCATACAGATGTTTGTGGTCCATTTAGAGTTGGTACTCAATATGGCCACACCTACTTCATTACCTTTACTGATGATTATTCTAGGTATGGGTATTTATATTTAATGAAATATAAGTCTGAAGCATTTGAAAAGTTCAAAGAATTCAAGGCTGAAGTAGAAAACAAGCTAGGTAAAAGTATTAAAGCACTTCGATCGGATCGAGGTGGAAAATACTTAAGTACCGAGTTTTTGGACTATCTAAAAGAGAATGGGATTCTCTCTCAGTGGACTCCTCCTATGACACCACAACTGAATGGTGTATCGGAGCGTCGTAATCGAACTTTGTTGGACATGGTTCGATCCATGATAAGCTTCACTGAGCTTCCACCTTCGTTTTGGGGCTATGCGCTTGAAACGGCGGTGTTGTTGTTGAACAACGTCCACACCAAAGCAGTGGACAAAACACCATACGAGTTATGGAATGGCAAAGCTCCTAAGTATTCGTACTTGAGGATTTGGGGATGTCCTGCTTACGTGAAGCAGACAGTGGGAGATAAGTTGGATAGTCGATCCACCTTATGTTATTTTGTAGGGTATCCGAAGAATTCAATCGGATATTATTTCTATCATCCTGCCGAAACAAAGGTGTTTGTTTCAAGGAATGCCACCTTCTTGGAGAAGGAGTTCTTATTGGCTAAGAAAGGCGAGATGATGGAACTCGAAGAAATTCGAGAAGAACCCGAAATACAAAATAACGATCCTACACCTCAGGAACCATTGATAGACACGCCTATACCTAGAAGATCCGAGAGGACTTCTAGACCTCCTATTCGATATGGTCTTCTTCTTGAAGGGGTTCAAGATGAACCCGATGTTGGATGTGATCCAAGAAACTTCAAAGAAGCAATTTCTGATGCGGATTCAAATTTATGGCTTGAAGCTATGCAGTCGGAAATAGATTCGATGCATACAAACCAAGTTTGGTCTTTAGTAGATCCTCCCGATGGAATTATTTCAATAGGGTGTAAATGGATCTACAAGAGAAAGCTTGGGCCTGATGGTAAGGTATTGACCTACAAGGCGCGATTGGTGGAGAAAGGTTATACTCAAAGACAAGGAGTTGACTATGATGAAACCTTTTCACCAGTTGCAATGTTCAAGTCCATAAGAATCCTTATTTCCATAGCTGCTTGGTATGACTATGAGATATGACAAATGGATGTGAAGACTGCATTTCTTAATGGAAACATTAAGGAAGAGATCTATATGACGCAGCCTGAGGGATACACATCCATGGGAAGCGAGCATAAGGTATGCAAGCTTCAGAGATCGATCTATGGTCTCAAACAAGCATCAAGAAGTTGGAACCAGAAATTTGATGAAACAATAAAGGATTTTGGTTTCATCAAGAACCCGGAGGAACCATGCGTGTACAAGAAAGTAGTTAAGGATACTGTGACATTCTTAGTACTTTATGTTGATGACATCCTACTCATTGGAAATGACGTAGGGATGTTGCAGTCAACAAAGATATGGTTATCAGGTAGATTCTCGATGAAGGATTTGGGTGAGGCATCCTATATTCTAGGGATACAGATCTATAGAGATAGATCTAAGAGAATGATAGGACTCACTCAAGCAACCTACATCGACACCATATTGAAACGGTTTTCAATGGATGGGTCCAAGAGAGGACATCTACCTATGTGTCATGGAGTTTCTCTATCCAAGTATATGTGTCCCAAGACTGATGAAGAGATAGAGAAAATGACACATGTACCATATGCATCAGCCATTGGAAGTATCATGTATGGGATGATATCTACCAGACCGGATGTAGCATTTGCTCTGAGTGTCACGAGCAGATATCAAGCTAATCCCGGTCAAATGCATTGGAAAGCCGTGAAGGACATTCTTAAGTACTTACGAAGGACTAAGAATATGTTCATGGTATATGGAGGAAGAGAACTAAAATTGGAAGGCTATACCGACTCTAGCTTCCAAAGTGACGTGGATGACTCGAAGTCAACCTCTGGATTTGTGTTCATGCTCAATGGCGGTGCTGTCTCTTGGAAGAGTTCCAAGCAGGACACCACAGCGGATTCCACCACTGAGGCAGAATACATTGCAGCATCAGCTGCTGCTAAAGAGGCAGTTTGGATGAGGAATTTCGTCCAAGAGTGGGCGTTATTTCGGAAGTTGTTGGTCCAGTCCCGGTGTATTGTGACAGCACGGGTCCCATTGCTCAGGCAAAGGAACCAATGTCTCATCAAAGATCCAAACACGTACTGAGGAAATACCACATCATCCGGGAGATCGTGGAAAGAGGAGACATCACTGTCGAAAGAGTGGCCTCTGCAGACAATATCGCTGATCCACTTACTAAGCCCTTGCCAGGACCATTATTTGACAAACATCGCGAAGCAATGGGTCTACGTAGTATGACTAGTTGGCTTTAGGGCAAGTGGGAGATTGAAAGAGTGGGTGCCCGATGAGCCAACTTGTGGCTAAGGGCTTTGATGACTCTTTGTATAAACAGTCTTTTGTTTAATATAATTTACACTTTTATTAATGGCAATGACTTTATCTTTCTTCATATTGTTATATTGTGATATACTATTGTTGTTTTGATAAAGACCTTGAATATACTATAGTGTATGTAAGATGTGGTAGTACATGGGGATGACTATCATGAAACACATCTTATAGTCACTGTATATTCTAAATCGTTCCTAGTCGATTGAGCCATCCGTTAATAAGGATAAGGATCGCTCGAGATTGAGACTAGCATTTGCGATGCAGAGTACCACGTTTCATTGGTAAGGAACATAGAGATGTTCGAAGCATGCAAATGGATATTCATACGATGAATGATCGAACTACCCTATCCGGACTTTCCAAGTGGTTATCATTTATCGAGTGGATAAAGTCCGCGGTTTTGGTTGTACACCATTAGTCCTTACTACTTGAAACATCATTGAGACTCTATATGCTAGTACTGTGCTTTGACTCGTTTACCGACTCTATTGGGGTCATCAGGTGTCGGGATTGGGTACAGTTACGACACATATAGGATTCGATGCTTTGTTGTCAAGGATTCACCACATACTTGCGAGTGTGGATATCCTATGCGATCTGAGGAGATATTAGTGTGACGAATCTCTGGCCAGAGTACATAATGTGTTTTAAGAAATGGTTTCTTAGTAGCACATGCGATGTCACTATTTGATCTTCAAGATGTATTGCATAGTTATCGAATCTCGAACGACTCTCGATTTACCAATGGTTGTTGATTCGATCGGGATATATGGATGAAGGGACCGTACTGTACGCTAACCAAAATCTATTGGTTCTTGCAGGCACTATCAGTGATAACTAGGGAATCATGGGGCGATGTTGCTAGGCGCTCTTACCATGATTCGATGGGCAAGTCGGAAATTGTTGTTCCGAGTCACAAGGAGTTGTGAGCCCACGGCTAGCTGTATCCCTGAATCATTGAGGGTCACACAGAGTAATGGATTTTTAATCCCCGTTGAGATAGTTAAATTTAAAGAGTTAAATTTAATGAACAAAGAAGTGGGACTTCTTATTTAAGAGTAGAGGAGTAAGATTTCCTAAAATGACATAGGGATGGGCATTTTTTGGAAACCACTGAATTCGGATTCGGAAAATTTATCTTGACTCTAAAAGATGCAGAAATGGTTTCTGTGAACATTGGTGAAATTGGTTTATCAATCTGAGTCACGATAAATTTTATATTAATTTCTGAACATGCGGGCTTTGCTTGTTAGGCTTGAACTTATGACTAATGGGCCCTAAGCTGTTAGCAGCCCACATTATAAATAAGTTATTGCAGTACAGAAATTACATAACAGAGGTCACAAAATATTTTGAAAACCCTAGCTGTGTTTTAATAAGTGGCCGCCCCCTCCCTCTCTCTGTCGGGAAAAATCCAGCCTGTGAATTTTGAATTTGCAGTCTGGTTTAACGGTTCAAATTCGTTAATTCTCTTCGTAGAAACTTTTGATAGATTTTCTAGTGCAATCTATCAGAGGGATTAAATATCTGTTCGTGGACCTGATTGAAGAACAGTTCGTCCATCAGTTCTTGGGAGATACAACAAGAGCAGAGCAATCTGTTGGTGTCCATAATCTCGATTCGAGATTGGAGGTAAAAATTTATAATTGTTATTTAATTTTTACACACACAATTTAATCGTAAAGTTTTGATACCCATTATGGAATCGTTCCATATAAAAATTTTAAACTTCCGCTGCACCGGGTATCAATTCTGATTGATCTGATCGCCGTTCTCCAGCAGAGAGTTAATATCAGACATATCAAACATGCCCTCTCCCACTAGCTTGTTCATCCTCCTTGAGGAAATATGACCTAGCCTAGCATTCCAAAGGTTTGCCGGGTTTTGACTATCGATTTTTCTTTTGTTTGTTGTTACCGGTTTATCAACATAATTTATTGGAACGTCTTTTAATTTTAAGTTATATAGATCGTTTTCAAGTTGTCCATTTCCAATAAAACATTCATTCTTGTAAATATTGCAAATCCCATTCACAAAATTGCAAGAATAACCATCTCTATCAAGCATAGAAAAAGAAATAATGTTTTTAATCAAATCTGGAACAAATAAAACATCTCTCAAAAGTAACTTAAAACCGTTCTGCAAAATTAAATAAACATCTCCCACAGCTTTAGCTTCAACTCTGGAACCATTTCCGAGCCTCAGCTGGGTCTCACCCATTCTAAGCCTGCGACTTCTTGTCATCACCTGCAAATCATTGCAAATGTGAGATCCACATCCGGTATCCAATACCCAAGAAGTAGTATTAAGTGAAACATTTATTTCAATATAGAACATACCCTTCGTAGTTCGCAACTGCTCTAGATATTCCTTGCAATTACGTTTCCAATGACCGGGCTTCTTGCAGTAATGACAAACATCCTTGGACTTTTCCATGTTTGAAGCCTTTGTCTTGTACTTCTTCTCGGGTTCGGTTTTCTTGGGTGGGGCAGAACGTTTCTTACCCTTTATACTTGGCCCCTTCTTAGCAGAAGAAGAGGAGCCCACCAAGAAAGCCGGTTTATCCTTCTTTAAAGTGGATTCATATGTTACAAGCATATTGACCATCTCTTCAAGGGAGGCCTCTATCTTGTTCATATTGAAATTCACCACAAATCTGTCAAACGAAGAAGGAAGAGATAGAAGTAGTAAGTCCACGTTGAATTCATGCTCCAACACCAAATCAAGTTTTACCAACTTCTGTATGAGCCAAATCACTCGTACCCCATGATCACGGACCGAAGTCCCTTCACGCATGCAACACGTCATTAGCTCTTTTACAGTAGCAAACCTTTCAGCCCTCGATTGAGCCCCAAAAAGTTCCTTGAGTTGTACGTGAATGTCAGCAGCATTCACGGTGTCCTCAAATCGCCTCTGGAGTTCATCAGACATCGAGGCTTGCATATAGCATTTGGCCTTGATATCATGGTCCCACCATGTATCAAGTTTGACTAACTCTTCTGGACTTACATCAGCTGGTGCTTCCTTCGGAGGAGATTTTTCTAACACGTAGAGCATCTTCTCCGAAGTCAAGACAATCTTCAACTTACGGAACCATTCCGTATAGTTTGCGCCAGTCAGTTTGTTTGGTTGGAGAATTGAAACATGTGGATTACGAAGATTCATCATAATGATATACTGAGATGAAACAGACAATTATCTATGATTGTTTAATTAATTTACTAAGACATAAAATAGGCGAAATTTATTTTATGAATCTCACTCCCACTATTTTAACGATTTCACTACCCTCTAGTGAAAACGGGAAACTGTTTTCCTTAGTGAGAACATGGAGTCCAATTGACAAACTATGGTCCCGAATAATATCAGCCAACCATAATTTTCAAAAGGTAAGTTAGAGCCCAATTGCTTCCAAAGCAACCTCCACGTTTTTACCTCATGTCCAATAAGGGCCCAATAATATGACGCCGTTTATTGTGACATGTCAAGATGACCCATCAATATTAAGTTGTGATGGACGGTCGCCATGTGGATCCCCCAATAATATGAGCCGATCCCATGGGAATTCCACCCAACTTACAACATGTGTCGATCCAATGTACAGCTTTCCGACGAACGGGCCCCCCCAATAATATGAGTCGGACCGTATCCGCGGGTAGCATCTCATACATTGATCGTTGATGGAAGGTATGAACATTTAAACAATTTTAAATTTCCTTTATTTATCTTGATATCAATTTTAAATCATATTTAAAATGAGGGATTTTAATTTTGAAAATTTGTCTCATCATTTTAAAATTTGTATGCTTGCGGGATTCATACAATTTTGTCTAAAACATGCATACAACTATAATATCATATATTATATAGGATGATCGATTCCATTTCTAATCGACCCGTGGTTGCCAATCACGAGTCTAAGTCCAATCCTAGGTAATATGCAGGTATGCAATGCAATCCTATTACATTGAGCTTCCAATTTACATTTCTTCAGTCTTTATTGTCTGCTGGGCCCACCTCCGTCTTCAAATCTTCATCTCCCACTAAGTCTAATGTATTTACAATAAATAACCATGACAAGTAGGGGATACATTTTAAGGGGTGGGAATGAGCCATAAACCAGGCCCACTTTTATTACATATGACAATTCATATTGGGCCATAAACCAGGCCCATTAATAAATCCAACAACAATAAAAACAAATGTAAATTCCTAACATACACCTACAAAATTGGTCATGGCAATCGATCATCCTTATCCAATAACATTTAATTCAAAATTAATTTATTGGATAACATGCAATGGCAATTTAAATTAAAAGGATAAAATCATATTCCATATATAAAATCTTATTTTACATACAAAATCATATTTTATCTTTTTATCAAATAAAATCATATTTTACATATAAAATCAAATTTTATACATAAAATCATATTTTACTCAATCTTTCCATAAGATCATATCTTATCATCAATTGTATCAAAAATAATTAATTTCATAAAATCTGATTTAACGGATAAAATATATAAATTTTCCAAAAATTCAAATTTATCCAAAAATCAATTTTAAAATTATCGGACTCGAACAATTCGATCCGACGCCTCGTGGACCAATCAAAAACAATTTTCGATCGGACCAAAAATAGAATTTTAACATATTAAAATTTTAATTTAAAAATTAAAAATTAATTTTTCCGCGGGCCGCCCGGGACGCTCCCGGGCTGCCCGAGCCCCTCGGGCAGCGATCACGTCGCTGCGCTGGGCAGCGCCGTGCACTGCTTGGGGCAGCGACTCTCGCTGCCCCCCGGGCAGCGATCCAATCGCTGCCCGTGTTTTTGCCCGAAAAATTTTTAATTTAAAAAAAAATTTATTTTGTTTCAAAAACCGAGGCTTAAAAAATTTTGTACAATCGATTAATTTAATCACTTGATCTGAGCAACCTGTCTCTGATACCACTATTGGAGAACGGCGATCAGATCAATCAGGATTGATACCCGGTGCAGCGGAAGTTTAAAATTTTTGTATGGAACGATTCCATAATGGGTATCAAAACTTTACGATTAAATTGTGTGTGTAAAAATTAAATAACAATTATAAATTTTTACCTCCAATCTCGAATCGAGATTATGGACACCAACAGATTGCTCTGCTCTTGTTGTATATCCCTGGAACTGATGGACGAACTGTTCTTCAATCAGGTCCACGAACAGAGATTTAATCCCTCTGATAGATTGCACTAGAAAATCTATCAGAAGTTTCTACGAAGAGAATTAACGAATTTGATCCGTTAAACCAGACTGTAATTCAAAATTCACAGGCTGGATTTTTCCCGAGCAGAGGGGAGGGGGGCGGCCACTTTTAGAGAGAAAACTAGGGTTTTTCGAAAATTGTGACCTGTTGTGTATAATTTCTGTACTGCAATAACTTATTTATAATGTAGGCCGCTAACAGCTTAGAGCCCATTAGTCATAAGTTCAAGCCCGACAAGCAAAGCCCGCATGTTCAGAAATTAATATAAAATTCATCATGACTCTGATTGATAAACCGATTTTACCAATGTTCACAGAAACCATTTCTGCACCTTTTAAAATCAAGATAAATTTTTCTGAATCCGAATTCAGTGATTTCCAAAAATGCCCATCCCTATGTCATTTTAGGAAATCTTACTCCTCTACTCTTAAATAAGAAGTCCCACTTCTTTGTTCATTAAATTTAACTCTTTAAATTTAACTATCTCAACGGGGATTAAAAATCCATTACTCTGTGTGACCCTCAATGGTTCAGGGATACAGCTAGCCGTGGGCTCACAACTCCTTGTGACTCGGAACAACAATTTCCGATTTGCCCATCGAATCATGGTATGAGCGCCTAGCAACATCGCCCCATGATTTCCTAGGTATCACTGATAGTGCCTGCAAGAACCAATAGATTTTGGTTAGCGTACAGTACGGTCCCTTCATCCAAATATCCCGATCGAATCAACAACCATTGGTAAATCGAGAGTCGTTCGAGATTCGATAACTATGCAATACATCTTGAAGATCAAATAGTGACATCGCATGTGCTACTAAGAAACCATTTCTTAAAACACATCATGTACTCTGGCCAGAGATTCGTCACACTAATATCTCCTCAGATCACATAGGATATCCACACTCGCAAGTATGTGGTGAATCCTTGACAACAAAGCATCGACTCCTATATGTGTTGTAACTGTACCCAATCCCGACACCTGATGACCCCAATAGAGTCGGTAAACGAGTCAAAGCACAGTACTAGCATATAGAGTCTCAATGATGTTTCAAGTATTAAGGACTAATGGTGTACAACCAAAACCGCGGACTTTATCCACTCGATAAGTGATAACCACTTGGAAAGTCCGGATAGGGTAGTTCGATCATTCATCGTATGAATATCCATTTGCATGCTTCGAACATCTCTATGTTCCCTACCAATGAAACGTGGTACTCTGCATCGCAAATGCTAGTCTCAAACTCGAGCGATCCTTATCCTTATTATCGAACGGCTCAATCGACTAGGAACAGTTTAGAATATACAGTGACTATAAGATTTGTTTCATGATAGCCATCCCCATGTGCTACCACATCTTACATACACTATAGTATATTCAAGGTCTTTATCAAAACAACAATAGTATATCACAATATAACAATATGAAGAAAGATAAAGTCATTGCCATTAATAAAAGTGTAAATTATATTAAACAAAAGATTGTTTATACAAAGAGTCATCAAAGCCCTTAGCCACAAGTTGGCTCACCGGGCACCCACTCTTTCAAGGATATTCTGTGCGCATCCAATCTTCGAGTTTCCAAGTAGCTTCTTCAATGCCTCGATGCTTCCACTGAAATAAAACTAGAGGAATGACTTTGTTCCGCAAAACCTTATCCTTATGATCCAGGATACGAATAGGTTTCTCAACATAAGTCAAATTCTTGCTCACCTGAACCTCAGACCGCTGCAGAATATGAGACTCATCCGCCACATACCATCACAACAGAGATACATGGAACACGTCATGAATACTGGAAAGATACGGTGGCAAAGCTAGTCGATAAGACAAATCGCCAATGCTCTCCATGATTTCAAACGGACCGATAAATCTGGGAGACAACTTTCCCTTAAGGCCAAATCTGAGAATTCTGCGGAAAGATGACACTCTCAGAAATACTTTCTCCCCAACATCGAACTGCAAAGGCCTACGCTTGGTGTTAGTATAGCTAGCCTGAAGATCCTGTGCAGTCTTAATCCGTTTCTTGATCTGATCAACAATGTCTACCGCCTGCTGGATAAACTCCGGTCCCTCAGCCTGTCTCTCCCCTACTTCTTCCCAGAAGAGTGGAGTACGACAACGTCGGTCGTACAACGCCTCAAAAGGTGCCATTCCAATACTAGTATGATAGCTGTTGTTGTACGCGAAATCAATCAAAGGCAAATGATCTTGCCAGGATGAACCAAAGTCCATAGTGCACGCTCGAAGCATATCCTCCAAAGTACGGATAGTGTGCTCTGACTGACCATCTGTCTCCGGGTGATAAGCAGTACTCAAACTGAGAGTAGTACCCATCGCACTCTGAACACTCCCCCAGAACCTAGAAGTAAATCTGGGGTCTCGATCACTGACAATGCTCACAGGCACTCCATGAAGTCGAACGATCTCCTGAATGTACAACCGCGTCATACGATCCACAAAATACTCTCGGCTATAGGCAATGAAATGTGCTGACTTGGTGAGTCGGTCTACCACCACCCAGATAGCATCACAGTTCCTCGAGGTCATTGGCAAATGGGTCACAAAATCCATCGTGATCAACTCCCATTTCCACTCAGGAATAAGCAGACTGTGAAGCAAACCTCCAGGTCGTCGGTGTTCTGCCTTGACCTGCTGACAAACCAAGCATCTCGAAACATACTGATACACACTGCGTTTCATTACTTTCCACCAAAAAAGAGTACGTAGATCCTTGTACATCTTGTTGCTCCCTGGATAAATACTCAACTTAGTGCGATGCGCCTGAGACAAAATATCATCTCGCAACTCTTCATCCTCCGGAATCACAAGCCTACCAGACAAACACAGAAAACCATCTGACTGATAGTGAAATCCAGACGTACTACCCTCGTTGGCTAGGCGAGCCAAACGTTGGGTCTTCGAATCAGACATCTGAGCATCTCGAATTCGCGAATACAAAGCTGGCTCAGATAAAATTGCAAACATCTTGATACACTGCATACCTTTCTTGTGCTTGAAGGTATACCCTGAAGAACAACAATCCTCGATCGCACTAGACATCGAACAAGTCTGCAGTGCGGAAAGACGCACCTTGCGACTCAAGGCATCAGCAGTGAGATTAGCAACTCCCGGATGATACTTAATCTCGCAATCATAGTCTTTAAGCAAGTCCATCCAACGTCTCTGCCTCATGTTCAACTCTGCCTGAGTGAACAAATACTTGAGACACTTGTGGTCGGTGAAGATCTCAAATTTCTCGCCACACAGATAATGACGCCAGATCTTCAAAGCAAACACAATCGCTGCCAACTCCAAATCATGAACCGGATAATTATCCTCGTGAAGCTTCAGCTGTCTAGAAGCATATGCGATCACATTCCCATTCTGAGACAAGACACAACCTAACCCCTGAAGATAAGCATCAGTTTACACCACATACCCTCCAGATCCTGACGGCAATGCCAACACCGGCGCAGAAGTCAACCTTCGTCGAAGCTCACAGAAGCTCTCCTCGCACTCGGAGGACCACACGAAATCCACACCCTTGCAGGTAAGCTGCGTCAAAGGTCGAGCTAACTGAGAGAAATTCAGAATGAAACGACGATAATACCCTACTAGACCCAGAAAACTAAGGATCTCAGCAACTGTCGTCGGACGTGACCAATTAAGCACAGCCTCAATCTTGGTCGGATCGACAGAAATCCCTTCCCTGGATATGATATGGCCAAGAAAGACCACTCGATCAATCCAGAATTCGCACTTACTCAACTTGGCGTACAACTGCTCGTCCCAAAAAGTCTGCAGTACCACCCGTAAGTGAGAAACATGCTCGTCCTCATTACGCGAATACACCAGAATGTCGTCAATGAAGACCACGACGAACTTATCCAAGTACTCCCTGAAGACACGGTTCATCAGATCCATAAATATAGCCGGCGCATTAGTCAAACCAAATGGCATCACTAGAAACTCATAATGCTACGTCCTGATCTCGGACTCTCATCTGATGATACCTAGATCTCAAGTCAATCTTGGAGTAGACTGAAGTACCCTGCAACTGATCAAACAAGTCATCGATACGAGGCAAAGGATACTTGTTCTTCACAGTAACTCGGTTAAACTGACGATAGTCAATGCACAGCCGCATCGACCCATCCTTCTTCTTCACAAAGAGAACATGAGCTCCCCAAGGAGATACACTAGGACGAATGTACCCATTTTCCAAAAGATTCTGTAGCTGATTCTTCAACTCACGCATCTCTGACGGAGCCAGACGATATGGTGCTCGAGAAATAGGCGAAGTACCTGACATCAACTCTATGCCAAACTCGACTTCTCTAACAGGAGGTAAACCCGGAATCTCATCTTGAAATACATCTGGAAATTCATTCACGACCGAAATGCTCTCTATCCCTACGCTTTCAGCGGACAAATCAACTACATAGATGAGGTAACCTTCCCCGCCAGACTCTAGAGCTCGACAGGCTCTCAAAGCAGATACTAAAGGCATTGGGGGTCGTGCTCCCTCACCATAGAAAAACCAGCTATCACTCCCCTCCGGATGAAAGCGTACTAATCTCTGATAGCAGTCCACTGAAGCTCGATAGGTGGTCAACATATCTATTCCCAGAATGCAATCAAAGTCGTCCATCGCAAGAACCATGAGATTCACAATCAGAATGTTACCCTCGAATTCTAAAGGGCAACCCATCACTAGATGCTTGGCCAAAGCAGACTAACCCGTCGGAGTAGAAACAGAAAGTACTACGTCTAGTGCAATGTAAGGTAACTTATGCCTCTTAACAAAACGTGCAGAAATGAAGGAATGAGATGCACCAGTGTCAATGAGTACAAGATCAGGTAAACCATATAACAGGAATGTACCTGCAATGACCTTCTCATTCTCCTCCACGGCCTGGTCGTGCCTCAAGGCAAACACCTGGCCAGAAGCCCGCGGCCTCAAGTGAGAACTCCCAGCAGGCTTTCCTTGCGACCTCTGCTGAACGGTGGCATGAGAACCTGATCCAGAACCAGAACCGCCTCCCCCAGATAGTTGTCAATCTCTCCAGAGATGACCCACCTCTCCACAACAAAAACAAGCTCCAAAAACTCTACGGCACTTGTCTGACGGATGGTTCTTCCCACAATGATCATACTTCTCCTTCTTCCAAAAACGGATAACCCCAGCAGAACCAGAGGAAGAAGAAGTAGATCCAGACTTCTTGAAAGACTGAGCACGGGGACCCAAAGAACTAGCAGGCCTGGACTGAGAGAAAGACCGGTTCTTCCAAATGCTGTCCTCTGCCTGATGACAACGGCTCACCAAACCCTTGTAGGACATGTCATCTCCAACCGCCACACGGTCATGAATTTCAGGGTTGAGACCCTGAAGGAACAGGTTATACTTCATCTCCGAGCTGTCAGTAATCTCGGGGCAATAGGATAGAAGATCAAAGAACTTCTGCTGGTACTCGTCAATAGACATGGCACCCTGTCGCAGACTCAGTAATTCACCTGCCTTTGCCTGACGGAGTGCAGGAGGAAAATACAGCTTCTGATAAGCTGTGCGGAACTCAGCCCAAGTAGCAACCCCTCTCGCCATGACGAACGGTGCAGAAGTGAACCTCCACCACTTTCGGGCTCGCCCTTCCAGAAGATATCCCAGCGTCTCCATCTTCTGCTCCTCAGTGAAACGGAACGTTTGAAAATTCGTCTCCATGCGGTCTAACCAGTTCTCCGCATCCTCCAGAGACTCACCTCCAACCAAGGGCTTAGGACCTATCGGAAGAAATCGGCGTACGCTAAAACGCTGATCATCATGGCGACGATGATGGCGCTCACGACGATGCTCTCGGTCATCGTCTCCCCAGCGTCCACCTACACTTCCATGGCTGCTCTGATCGTCACGATCTGCCATCTACACAAATTACCTCACGGTTATCTTATGTAGAATCTAAATCCCAAGAAAACTATGCATGCTCTGATACCATAAATGTAGTGACCCTTACCCGGATCACCTACTAAACAGAACTTAGGCATGCAATTAATTTAATTAAACAGATATCAGAATAAACTGCGGAAACATTACAAATACTACAATCCCAAGGCAAGGAATCTGTAAAAATCCAATTAGATTTTACAACCATATCGAAAAGCTGTATCAATCCGATAACAACAGAAATAAAAACCTAAGCGAAGCTTCAGCTGACCAACCGCTGCCTAGCCCCTCCTAGAACCACCCGCCTTGTCCAATCGCAAACCTGCTTCATGGAATAGGGTGTCCAGAAACACAAAGTACGAGACGTGAGCATAAAACGCTCAGTACGAGAGTATGAGTATACATGCATGCAAAGTGAACTCCCTATAACTTGAGGTCAAAGATCAGATAACAGAGATAGACCGGGCCCTGGTATGTAGCACGCTGTGCCATCGCTGCAGGAGGTGGCTCCCATACCAATATACCAGTGGATATTCCAGACCCAAATCGATGGAAGTCCATCCACTAACAGGATAGGGTACAACCCTACTAATATACATCTCGAAGGAGATAGCTCAATATGCAGATGAATGCAGCATAAATCAATGACATATAAATCATACAGTCACATAATACATGCATACTCAGTCAGGATATCTCGAACAGTACTATCATACCTAACACCGAAGTCTGAACTAAGTTGGAAGAAGACAACCCCTAGCTGCCTTAGGTCCAAGTCCCGATCCGACCTGGTCTCAAGACTGACTCGACCTGACCTCTCCCTTCAAGCCCGACCTGAACTGCTCCTGGTCAAGCCCGACCTGATCTCCTCCTGGTCAAGCCCCGAGCTACTCCTTCCCGAACTCCCGAGCTACTCTTTCCCGAACTCCCGAGCTACTCTTTCCTGAGCTCCCGAGCTACTCTTTCCCGAGCTCTTGCTCAATGCCCGAGCTATTGTTGAACAACCATGACCGACCCGAGCTACTCATGTCATGTGTTCTTGATTTTAACTTGTGCTCTTGTTAATATAATATAATTAACCAATTAATCTTGTAAATTAGAACTGGGCTACTACATTATTCATCTTATTTATTTCAATCCAGTCAGTAGGTAGTTCTTCAAACATTATCCGAGCTTCTTCCATGGATATTATATCATCACCTAAATCATTATTACACACAATATCAGTAATGGAAGAATTTAAACAGACTGACCTTTGGGAGGTGTTACGACCAGGTGTGAAAACACCTGCGGCAACACCTAAAGGATTGACTTGAAACTTCTTTTTGCTTTCCAGTAGGGCAGATAAGGCAGTGTGGCTTTCTTCATCTTCCTGTTCTTCTTCATCAGACTCTTCATCACTTAAAGATGTATTCGTTCCTTTCCTAAGCATGTTAGCACACTCATTTGCATAATGTCCATAGCGTTGACAAGAATGACATTGTACCATGTCTAACTTCTTTGGTACTTACTTCTTATTCCCTTCCAACATCAGTCGAGGCTTAGGAGTATCAGTAGGTTTTCTTGGTGACTGTTCTAGTCCGGTAATTCTCAAAGGCTTGCTAGGAAACATTGGAGCCTTGAGTTTTTTATCAGTCTTTCTTGTCTCTTTCATCTTCTTCAGATAATCATTGAATTTCCTAGTCAAGAGAGAGATCGAATCATCTTCTAGATCAGACTGATGAACTTCTTGATGAAATTGAACATACTCCTCGTATGAAGGCTTTGAAGCTTGAATAGCTATTGATTTTCCTTTATCCTTCTCTTGTGCTGTAAGATTCATCTAAAAAACATGAAGGATACTAATCAGTTCAATCATCATCATCTTTGAGGTGTATTTTACTTCATCAAGCGCCCAGATCTTCCCATTTAATCTCTTTGGCAAAGATCGAAGAACCTTGTTTACCATATTCTCACTAGTAATAAGTCCTCCAAGAGCATACGCCTCTGTAGCTATCTTCCTAAGTTTCTTATCATAATCAACAATAGTCTCATTCTCATCCATCCTGATATTCTCGAATTTTGCGTTCAGCAATCTCAGTCTTGTTCTTCACACACTATTAGTTCCTTCACAGTTTTCTTGAAGAGCTTCCCATGCATCCTTAGCAATAGTGCAGTCAGTTATGAGTCCAAACATTCTCATATCCACAGATGAAAAAATTGCATTGAGTGCTTTAGCATTGTAGCTTGAACTTTTTGTTTCCTCGGCGGTCCAAGTTTCTTCTGGCTTGATAATGTATTTTCCATCTTGATGTAATGTCTTTGGAGGATTCCAACCAGTCAGAATGCTTTTCCATGCACGAACATCCATCGCCTTAATATTATAGCGCATCCTTGTCTTCCATAGTGCGTAATTTGTACCATCAAGAATCGGAGGTTTCAAGAACGAGTTTGCAACAGACGATGAGTCCATCTTATTCCCTATAATAAAATAAACAAACCAAGATCAGTTCTTAGTGTATCAAGAATATGGCTCTGATGCCACTTGTAAGGGAATAGGGGTTGCACATAAATAGTTTTAGGTATTGTCACAAGGTGCTGACAACACCTTCAATAACACTTTGAGTAATTTGCAGCGGAAAATAATTAAAGCGTGAATAAAATAAAAAAGCAACGAAATAAATTGACCCAAATAATTTAAGAAAGAGTATAAAATACTCTTGCAGCGCCTCAGGGCAAAACTCTCACTAGAAAATTATTCAAAGAGTTTTACAAACCCTAAAACTATGTGATTATTGTAAAAATCAATTTTCTCTAACATATGAGAAAATAAACCAAAGAAAAAACATCTCCTAAAATTATATACGAAATAGAATAAATAAACAAAGCAAGGAGATGAATCCTTAAGGCCGAAACACGACTAGAACACTTCAATGTTTGATCTTCGATCTTAACGTGTCCTTCAAGGCTATACGACCAACACACTTTTTTTTAATTCTCTCTCAACGTACGTATGTATATGAAGCTGTAAGGCCCGAGATTATTTAATTTTAATCCGAGAATATTTAATTTGGTAATATTTAGTGTTTAGAATTAAATTCTAATATTCTTAAATAAATTAGGATTGAAATTGAATTAAATCGCTTTTTCGGGGACTGAATTGCAAATAGTCAAAAGTTCAAGGACTAAACTGAAAATATGCAATATATATCATCAAACCCACTTTCTTAATCATTATTTTTACACGGAATATCATATTAAAGAAGAAGGAAAATCAGAAACCTCAAGAACTCCATTTTCAGCCCTTTCAAGCTCCGATAACTTTTGATCCCAGAAATTTGAGATAAATATATATCTGCGATCACCGTTCCAAGACCTTCATTTTGGTACAATTTTTATTGAGTTTTCTCATATTTTATTTTTATTTTGAAGATGAGTTTGGCTTATTCTTGGATATATGCATATAGGAGTTGTACCGATTGTACATTCACAACCGGGTCGGTAAAAGACTGTCGTTCGGATTTTATATGATTTATTGAAGCTATTTCAAAAATTCCCAAGTTCTGAATTATGTTTTGTCGTGTATATACAAGCTGATATGTTGGGGAATTATGATCTATATGATTGTTGGACTGAGTTGCTTATGGTTTGGATTGCCGGTTTTTAGTCGTTACGCCGTCGGTTTCAGAATTTGTACATGTTTGAACTTGTTTAACTAGCTATGTTGAGATTGATTTGGAAGCTGATATTTATGATTCCAACCACTTCATTTCAGATTTTTTATTGACGTATTCGAATTCGAGAATCCGGAATTGAATCGGCAAAGAGTTCAAGAAGGTTTGAAGCCCTTTTGCATTTGAAGTTTGAGTTGGAAAGTTGAGCAGATTTTAAGATATGTTCTTGATGTTATGTTTTGAGATTTGAAGTACTTTCAGACACGACATTGAAAGGTATAAATCGATACAACCTTGAAGGGACAGAATATTCGAGATAGATACAATTCTCAAATTCCCTTAAACCACGTACTTATATGCTTAGTTGCTTTTGCTTGTGTTGTATATATAATGTGATCTTACTTGATTAGCATGAGTTATGTGTTCTGGTTTTGGCTTGTTGTATATTGATTATAGCTTAATGCATTAGTTTTATATGTATTCATCTTGAGCCAAAAACCAAGACGCATAGAGGGCCTGGCGGCCTAGATTGAAATTGACGTTTGGTAAGTTGTAGTAAGTGGCAAGGGATATAGATTTAATTCTAGAGCTAGATGACTTACTATGATTGTACCAAAGTCAGGGAATGTAAGATGTTCAACACCACCTCGAGAGGGAGAGTCGGTGGTTAGTTGGATATTTTATTTTCCGGGATCCCAAGAACCAAGACTTCTTTTGATATCCTTTCCTTTGGAACATGCATTGTATTTTTGTGTAGCCTTATAGCATGTTCATATAGTTTATACTGGGAATTATGTTTCTCACCGGAATTATCCGTCTATTGCTTTGTTTTGTATGCGTGCATGGAAATAGGTGGGGCGAGATCGAGTCAACAACGACCAGGATAGATCGAGATAAAGATTAGCATATGTGGACTCGGGTTTTAAGCAAGAAAACATGTGTAATGCATGGTTTGAATTGTTAGATATGTTAGAAAGGAAACTAGAGCTTTGTATTCATATTCTAGTTGTTGTATTCTTGTTTATAACTTTGTTTACCTTGTATTTGGATAACTAGATGATGGTGATATAGACTTGTGAACATGTTTAGAACTTGTTGGTAATGAATATGCATGTGTTAGATTGGAAAAGCATGTAAAGAAGTGGTTAAAAGATCAAGTCATTAGATGCTGAAATCATAGCATCAATTCTGCCCTGAACAGGCCCAAGCTGTATAAAAGTGCAAATCGAGCGCTGCCTGAAAATCCCAACCCATAAGTTGTGTATGAGGGAGCGCTCGGTCGGCCAAAAAGTGCCGAGCGAGCGCAACCCCCCATGAAAAAAAAAATTGCTGATCTTTTTGCGACGTGGTTTTGCGTCGCCAAATGTCCTATATTATAGATTGATTATGTTTCGTTATTAATCGCCATATAAGATTAGATTAGCACCCGAGGTCCTCACAACAGGTGATATCAGAGCATATGTTTCGGGAGTAAGACAAAAGTTGTTGAGCGGGGTAGATTGAGTCTGTCTGATTGCTTTATACTGCATGAGATTGTCTGTTATCTATGATTATGTGCTTTACATGCGAGCATGCTTTATTTTACAAGAATTATGTGATTGCATGATTATGTGTTGTCAATATAAATGCATGCGTTGCATGAGCTATTATTCCAGATTATCCTCAGTCAGAACCTGAATTCTCATGAGAACGCATGGAATGCTAATCGGAGAAGGATGGGATAAATTGCAGAATATGATATTGTTTATGCACTAATCTGTTTGACAATCAGATATGCCTCCCCGTAAAGCACCAGTTACTCGACAGACATTGGCTGTTCCTCAGGCCAAACCAGCACCAGTACCACTGATAGTGGCTGAGCCTCAATGCACAGGGTAGTAAATCTGCTGATCCTATGGATGTTACTGCTACTCCGATGGAAACACTGTTGAAACGATTTTAGTCGTTCAAACCGCCAACATTGAAAGGAACAAAAAATTCAGTTGACTGTGAGAATTGGCTTGAAGATATTTAAAATTCGTTTGACTCGCTTGATTATTCAGATGATCGTGTATCAAATTGGTAATACATCAACTCCATGATGTGGCCAAAAGTTGGTGGATTACTACAAAAAGAGCTTTGGAACATCGAGGTACAACTATCACCTGGACTGTCTTTAAAACTTTGTTCTATCAACGTTTCTTTCCAGTCCCCTACAGGAAAGATAAGGGTGCTGAATTTGCCAATCTGAGGCAAGGCAATTTGAATATTGAAGAATATGTGGCCAAATTTTCAAGTCTTTTGAAGTTTGCCCCACATATAGCAGCGATTGATGAAGCTATGGCGGACCAGTTTATTAATGAACTCAATCCAGATGTGTTTACTTTAATGAACAGTGTACGACCCAATAACTTTGCTGAAACACTAAATAAAGCTAAGGGAGCAGAAGAAGGTTTATTGAGACAAAGAGGAGCACCATTCATTTCACAGCCATCTTCACAGGCAGTACCCTCAGTATTACCCCAGAATCTGCTACAGTTTCAGTAACCATCTCCTAGATTTGAGGGAGGAAGCAGTGGCAGAAAAGATTCTAGATTCAGGCCTAAGTGAAGCAATTTAAGAAGGCAGGAAGTAGTTCTTCCAGTTCTAGTGGCCAGAGGCAGTATGGCGCAGGTAAGAGATCTAGCAAATCAGGAGTGTTTTGTGGTAAGTGCGGTGGACGACATGCTACTGATCAGTGCATAGGTGTGTCAGGTAATTGTAATATTTGTCGCCAACCAGGTCATTATGCCAAGGTGTGCCCCCAAAGGACAACAGGTGCAAGTGTTTCTCAACCAATACCTCAAGCACAAAGGCCATCAGTGCATTCATTTCAGCCTCAACAACAAACCAGACCAGGAGGAAGCCAGACTGTGACTCAACCTCCTAGGCAACATGCAAGAGTGTTTGCATTGACTGAGGAGCAGGCTCAGACAGCACCTGATGATGTTATAGCAGGTAACTGCTTTATCTTTGGTTATCTTACTTATTTTTTGATAGATACAGGTGCATCACATACATTCATATCTGAAAAATTTTCTATGATGCATTCTTTATCGTCTAAGCCATTGCCTACTGTTGTTTATATTTCTTCACCTTTGGGTGAAGGTATTGTATCTGTTCGATTGATTAGAAATTGTGCCTGGCAATTTGATAGAAACATAATTTATTTGGATTGCATAGTACTTGGATTATCAAATTTCGATTGCATTATTGGTATAGACATGTTAACCAAGTACAAAGCGACCATTGACTGTTTCCAGAAAGTGTTTAGATTTCGACCTGAAATGGCAGAGGAATGGAAATTCTACAGTAAGGGTTCTCGTGCTAAGATCCATTTGATATTTGTGTTATCTATGGCCCGGTTATTGCAGAAAGTGGCAAAATAATTTCTAGTTTATGCAGTTGATGTGTTGAAAACAAGCCCAGCAGTGACAGATATTCCAGTGGTGCATGAATTTGCCGATGTATTTCCTGTTGAAATTCCTGGTTTGCCTCCAGTTTGAGAAATATATTTCAGTATTGAGTTAATACCAGGTACGCAAAAAATATCTAAAGCTCCTTACAGAATGGAATCGATTGAATTGAAGGAGCTAAAGGACCAGTTGGAAGATTTTCTAGATAAAGGGTACATTAGGCCGAGCGTTTCACCTTGGGGCGCTCCGGTACTTTTTGTACGAAAAAATATGGTTCTATTCGGTTGTGTATTGATTATCAAAAACTGAACAAGGTAACCATAAAGAATAAATATCCACTTCCTAGAATAGATGATTTGTTTGACCAGTTACAGGGTTCAGCTATCTATTCTAAGATTGATTTGCGATCCGGATATCATCAGCTAAGGGTAAGAGATGAAGATATCCCTAAAACTGCTTTCAGAACAAGGTATGGACATTATGAATTCATTGTCATTCCTTTTGGTTTAACCAATGCTCCTACAGTATTTATGGGATTGATGAATAGAGTGTTTCAGAAATATTTGGATGAATTTGTCATTATCTTCATCGATGATATCATGATATATTCCAAGAATGTGCATGATCATGCTAAACATCTCAAAATCATCTTACAGACTTTGAGAACTGAAAAATTATATGCCAAGTTATCGAAATGTGAATTTTGGTTGCAGAAAGTTGTGTTTCTTGGGCATATTATTTCAGGTGATGGCATTTCAGTGGATCCAAGCAAAGTATAGGCTGTACTGAATTGGACTAGACCTAATCAGTGCCAGAAATACGGTGTTTTATGGGATTAGCAAGATATTATCGCAGATTTATCAAAGATTTTTCCAGCATTGCCAAGCCTATTACGCAATTGACTCAGAAAAATATATAAGTCGTATGTCTGGACTGAAGCTTGCGAAACTAGTTTCTTGAAGTTGAAGAAGAGGCTTACAAAGTGCACCTGTCATGAAGATTCCTTCAGGTACACGTGATTTTGTTGTTTATTGTGATGCTTCTCCTAGGGGTCTGGGTTGTGTGCTTATGCAGCGAGGTCATGTTATTGCTTATGCTTTGAGACAGTTAAAGCCACACGAGACTCGGTATCCTATCCATGATTTGGAGCTTGCCGCTATTTTCTTTGCATTGAAGATATGACGACATTATCTTTATGGTGAGAAGTTTGAAATATTTTCTGGTCCTAAAAGTTTGAAATATCCGTTTTCGCAATCAGAATTGAATATGAGACAACGTAGATGGTTAGATGTGCTGAAAGATTTTGATTGTGAGATCAAATATTATCTAGGAAAATCCAATGCAGCTGCAGATGCCTTGAGTAGAAAGATATGTTCTTTATTCTTATCTACGATAGGTGTATCTCAAATGGTAGAAGATTGTTGTATTTCTGGATTCGTATTTGAGACAGATATGCAGCCTATCAGAGTTTGTGCTATTAAAGCTGAGCCAGAATTGTTGTTAAGAATCAAAGAAGCACAGAAGTGGATCAGAATATTCAGAAATCGATTGATATGGTCAAATGGGCATCAATATGAATATCAGGTCAGTGCTGATGATGTTTTATATGTGAATAAAAAACTTGTTGTTCCATATGTTACAGACTTGAAACAACAGATATTGAAAGAGGCTCACAGTAGTAGATTCAGTATTCATCCTGGTGGCAGAAAAATGTATAATGATCTGAAAATGCAGTACTGGTGAAAACAGATGAAGTCAGATGTGACGGAATTTGTATCCAGATGTTTGAATTGCAAATAGGTGAAAGCTAAAAGAAAGAAGCCAGGTGGTCTATTGCAGAGTTTATCAGTTCCAGAATGGAAATGGGATCACATTTCCATGGATTTCGTTACACAGCTACCACGTTCATCCAAAGGGTGCGATGCCATTTGGGTGATTATTGACAGATTGACAAAATCAGCGTGCTTTATTCCGTACAGAATGACGTACAGACATGATCAGATGGCAGAGATCTACGTCAGAGAAGTGGTAAGATTACATGGTGTGCCTAAATCTATCGTTTCAAATTGAGACACTAGATTTACATCACACTTTTGGCATAGCTTGCAACAAGCTCTTGGTACTCAATTGCATCTGAGTACAGTTTATCATCCTCAAATAGACGGATACTCAGAGTGGACTATCCAGACACTTGAGGATATGCTGAGAGCTGTAGTACTAGATTTTGGTACTAGTTGGCAAGATTCATTAACACTTGCAGAATTTTCTTATAATAACAGCTATCAGACTAGCATTGAGATGGCTCCATTCGAAGCACTGTATGGAAAGAAATGCAGATCACCTTTGTACTGGGATGATATCTCAGAAGTACCTGATGTAGGGCCTGATATGATCCGAGAAATGACTGAAAAGGTGAAGCTTATTCAGAAAAGAATGAAAACAGCTCAGTACAGACAAGAAAAGTATGCAAATATCAGACGACGACCTCTATCTTTTGATCAGGGAGACAGAGTTTTCTTGAAGATTTCTCCGTTCAGAGGCACAGTTAGATTTGTCAAGAGAGGAAAGTTATCTCCACGTTTTATCGGTCCTTATGAGATTATCAAGAAGATATGCGATCTTGCTTATCGACTCGCTTTTCCTCCATCATTGTCTGGTATTCATGATGTATTTCATGTCTCTATGATTCGCAAGTATCAGCCTGATCCTTCCCATATTCTTCAACCTGATGAAGCTGAACTTGATGAGACTCTCAGTTACTTTGAGCAACCTATTCAGATTCTTGATCGCAAAGACAAACAGCTCAGAAACAAGATTATTCAGTTAGTCAAAGTTCAGTGGAGTCGACATGGCACTGAAGATGCGACTTAGGAGACTGAGTCAGATATGAGACAGATATTTCAAGAGTTGTTTCATTGATGTGAGTTCTTATTCTGTTTTCTGTTATTTCATTATCTTATGGGTATACAGACTGCTTATATAGATTGCTTATGATTTCGAGGATGAACTCATGCCTTAGTGGGGAAGAAATGTAAGGCCTGGGATTATTAAATTTTAATTCGAGAATATTTAATTTGGGAATATTTAGAGTTTAGAATTAAATTATAATATTCTTAAAGGAATTAGGATTGAAATGGAATTAAATAGCCTTTTTGGGGACTAAATTGCAAATAGTCAAAAGTTCAAGGACTAAACTAAAAATATGCAATATATATCATCAAACCCACTTGCTTAGTCATTATTTTTACACGGCATATCAGATTAAAGAATAAGGAAAATCAGAAACCTCAAGAACGCCATTTTTAGCCCTTTCAAGCTCCGATAACTTTTGATCCGGCCCCCAGAAATTTGAGATAAATATATATCTGCGATCACCGTTCCGAGACCTTCATTTTGGTACAAACTTTATTGAGTTTTTATCATATTTGATTTTTATTTTGATGATGGGTTTGGCTTATTCTTGGATATATGCATATAGGAGTTGTACCGATTGTATATTCGCAGATGGGTCGGTAAAAGATTGTCGTTCGGATTTTATATGATTTATTGAAGCTATTTCAAAAATTCCCAAGTTCTGAATTATGTTTGGTCGTGTATATAAATGCTGATATGTTGGGGAATTATGATCTATATGATTGTTGGACTGAGTTGCTTATGGTTTGGATTGCCGGTTTTTAGTCGTTACGCCGTCGGTTTTAGAATTTGTACATGTTTGAACTTGTTTAACTAGCTATGTTGAGATTGATTTGGAAGATGATGTTTATGATTCCTACCACTTCATTTCAGCTTTGTTATTGACGTATTCGAATTCGAGAATCCGGAATTGTATCGGAAAAGAGTTCAAGAAGGTTTGAAGCCTTTTTGCATTTGAAGTTTGAGCTGGAAAGTTGAGAAAATTTTAAGATATGTTCTTGACGTTATGTTTTCAGATTTGAAGTACTTTCAGACACGACAGTGAAAGGTATAAATCGATACAATCTTTAAGGGACAAAATATTCGAGATATATACAATTCTCAAATTCCCTTAAACCACATACTTATATGCTTAGTTGCTTTTGCTTGTTTGTATGTATAATGTGATCTTACTTGATTAGCATGAGTTATGTGATCTGGTTTTGGCTTGTTGTATATTGATTATAGATTAATGCATTAGTTTTATATGCATTCATCTTGAGCCAAAAACCAAGATGCGTAGAGGGCCTGACGGCCTAGATTGCAATTGATGTTTGGTATGTTGTAGTAAGTGGCAAGGGATATAGATTTAATCCTAGAGCTAGATGACTTACTATGATTGTACCAAAGTTAGGGAATGTAAGATGTTCAACACCACCTTGAGAGGGAGAGTCGGTGGTTAGTTGGATATTTTATTTTTCGGCATCCCAAGAACCAAGACTTCTTTTGATATCCTTTCCTTTGGAACATGCATTGTATTTTTGTGTAGCCTTATAGCATGTTCATATCGTTTATACTGGGAATTATGTTTCTCATCGGAATTATCCGGCTATTGTTTTGTTTTATATGTGTGCATGGCAATAGCTGGGGCGAGATCGAGTCAACAACTATCAGGATAGATCGAGATAAATCATAGCATGTGTGGACTCGGGTTTTAAGCAAGCAAACATGTATAATTCATGGTTTGAATTGTTATATATGTTTGAAAGGAAACAAGAGCTTTGTATTCATGTTCTAGTTGTTGTATTCTTGTTTATAACTTTGTTTACCTTGTATTTGGATCACTAGATGAAGGTGATATAGACTTGTGAACATGTTTAGAACTTGTTGGTAATGAATATGCATGTGTTAGATTGGAAAATCATGAAAAGAAAAGGTTAAATTTTCAAGTCATTAGCTGCTGAAAACAGAGCATCAATTATGCCCAAAACAGGCCCGAGCTGCAGTAAAGTGCAGACCGAGCGCTGCCTGAAAATCCCAACCCGTAATTTGTGTATGAGGGAGCGCTCGGTCGGCCAAAAAGTGCCGACCGAGAGCAACCCCCCATGAAAAAAAAAATTTGTTGATCTTTTTGCGACATGGTTTTGCATCTCCAAGTGTAACGGTTTGCGTCGCCAAGTGTCCTATATTACAGATTGATTATGTTTTGTTATTAATCGCCTTATAAGATTAGATTAGCACCTGAGGTCCCCACAGAAGCTCTCGGTAAATCTCTATCGGTCTCTCTCTTATGCTTGTACATGCCTATCTCATATATAGGCTAGAATCCTTGTTATCTTGGTTTCCATGCATGCATAAGATTCTCCTAGATTTGATCATATCAAATCTACAAAATATAAAAAGAGATAAGTTAGATATGATATGATAATTAACATAATATCTCAAATCTTATTTAAACAAGGAAACTAATATTTAAAAAATATATCCAAAAGATACTTCATGTCCAAGAAAGGAAAAAGACTTTTAAAATAAAATCTTTTTAGAATTAAGGAATTTTAAGGAATAAAATATTCCTTTCAAATTTAATGTTTATCAAATGGATATGAAGTCAGCATTTCTCAATGGATTTCTACAAGAAAAATTTTATATTGAACAACCTTCAGGTTTTGTCAATCCAACTCATCCTAGTTAGGTTTTCAAATTAGATAAAACTTTATATGGTTTGAAACAACCTCATGCATGGTATGACACCCTTTGGACATTTTCACTTGAACATGATTGTAATATTCACAAAAGGAGATCATATCTTTCTTGTGCAAATGTATGTTGATGATATCAGCTTTGGGTCAACTAACCCCAACTTGTGTGAGATCTTTTCTAAGTTAATGCAGGAGAAGTTTTGAAATAAGTATGATAGGAGAACTTAACTTCTTTCTTAGACTGCAAGTAAAACAACTTGAGATGGGTATATTCAATGTTCTAAAAAGCGCTAGGCGGTAGGCGGGCGGCGACCCACCGCCTAGCCGCCTAGGTCTCTTTTTTAAACCTAAATAATAAATAACTTTGAATATTCATGAATTTTACTATAAAATATAATTTTTATGTCTTATGTTTTTTATTTTTTTTACGAAACTCTTATAAAATTTTAATAATAATAATAATAATAATAAAAACGACAACATAGATATTAATATATATGAAGTATTCATATATAATATGAGATTTAATTTTTTGCTTGAATTTCATTTATGTGCTTCTTCTTTCTTTCTGTTTTCTCGCGTTGAGTCTCTCTCTTTTTTAGTTTTTGATTTTAAATTTTTTTAATAAGAAATAGTAATCGCCTAGGCGGATTTTTGCCAGCCTAGGTGGCTTGGGCACGACATAGGTGGGAGATTAGATGGGCAATGCCTAGAGGCAACGTCTAGAGGCATAACCTAGCAAGAAAGCGAGGAGGTGGGCAACCGCCTAGCACGTAGGCGACACCTTTTAGAACACTGAGTATATTCATCAACCAGTACAAATATACCAAAGATCTCATCAAGCAATTTGGCATGGAAAACTACTATGGAACAACTACTCCCATGAGCACATCAATTAAGCTTGAAAAAGATGAAAGGGAAACACTAGCTGAGGTAACCATGTATCGTGGTATTATTGTATCCTTGCTATATCTTACTGTTAGTCGATCGGATATCTTTTTTGCAGTATGTCTCTGTGTTAGGTTTCAAGCTACACCTAAACCTTTGAGATACTTAAACAATCCCATTTTAATTCAGCTAAGTGTATTATTAAGTATCTCAATGGAACTATTAATGTGGGTCTTTGGTATCCCAAGGACTCAAGATTAACCTAATTGGATATTCAGATGCAGACTATGCAGGTTTCAAAATAGACAGGAAAAGTACCAGTGGATCATGTTAATTCCTTGCAGATAGATTTATCTCATGGTTCAGCAAGAAGCAAACTTCCATAGCTACATCAACCGATGAAGCAGAGTACCTTGCAATGGGAAGTTATTGTGCTCAAATATTGTGGATTCAACAACAAATCAGAGGTTATGGGATCCAATCGAGTAAATCTCCTATCTTCTCTAACAATGAAAGTGCTATTGTTATCACCTACAATCCTGTTATGCATTCTAGGAAAAATCATATCGATATTAGACATTACTTCATAAGGGATCATGTAATCAATAAGACAATCAAGCTGGAATAGATCTCGACCGATCAACAAGCAGCAAACATTTTCACCAAACCTCTACCAGACGCTAAGTTTTTTTTACTTTTCAATATTATTGGCTTGGTAGATTCACTACAACAAATGTTGGTATCAACAACACCTAAAAGACAACGGTTTTTTCAAAAAACTGTTGTCTTTTGGCTTTTAACAACGGTTTTAATAAAAACCGTTGTTGTTGGCCATATTTTAATGAAAGAAGACAACGGTTTTTAAAAAACCATTGTATTTTATATGTCAAAGACAACGGTTTTTAAAAATCGTTGTCTATGAGCGCGTTTTTTTATGACCTACGACAACGGTTTTAATTAAGCGTTGTCTATATGCCTTTTTTTGGGATCTACCACAACGGTTATTAAAATCGTTGTGTTTTTATGTTGTTTTATGGAATCAAAGACAACATATTATGTTAAACCGTTGTCCTTTTTTTTTTTTCCTTTTTTAAAAAAATAAATAATAATAATAATAATAATAATAATAATTTGATATATGACTTTTCGTCTTTAATTTTGTCTACCCCTTTCTTCCTTATCGCGCTATTCCTCTCACTACTCTCCCAAAACCCAACCCTAGCCGCCACTTCTTCCCGTCGATTCGCTGCCACCGCGTCGGAAATATGTGTTTGGAGATAGAATTCGGTAAGATGTCGTCCTAAGCTTCATTTTGATGCCAATAGTAGCAACCTAAAGCTTCGAAGCTGTCACCCCTGTTCGACCATAGATGTCAATATTGGTTCTCTTTTGTCTTCGTAATTTTTTACTTAGATCGGACAAGTTTTGGGTAGAGGGTTTCCAAGCGGATCTTGAAGGAGCTCAAAGATTTGCAGAAAGATCCTCCTACTTCTTGAAGCACTGGTGAATCTTTGACCCTTTTCATTTTTGTTGCTTATTCTTTTTACTGTGTGTCTAGATGTGTCTATATATATATATTTGAACTTTATTGCCATATATTTTGTATGGGATTTTTGAAATTTTTTCGTTAATATGTATGTAGACTGTAGATTGGCATTTATTCAGTGTGGGTGCCCGTGGTTTTGTTGTTTTCACTGTTGTTTGCAGGTAAAAAACTTTGTCAGCCATGAATAATGCTAATTTATTACGTGTATATGAGTGTGCAGATTATCTTATTTTTTTGTGTTTAAATAAATTTGTTGTTTTGACTGTTTTAGCGAGTAGGAATGCGGTTCTCGCCGTAATGTTTGATGTGGGTGTTGTCCATCCTCAGTGGAGCTTCTTAGTGAATTATGATTAAAAAAATGTAGCACTTTGGTTATGAACTTGTTGATTAACGGTTTTATGGTTTTATTCTAGGGACAGCTTGATTTTATGGATATAATTAACTGCTGCTGGTAAAAGTTATCTCGGTTGTTGGAAATTTTTGTTGGTGCCCATGTTGATGTTAGTAGGACTGGACAGTGCAGAATATTTAGAAAATATAATATATTATGTGAGTTTTGAGTTAATTTTTAAAGGTGGTGATGTTCTCACAATGATCTTGTGTCCATAAAGCATGATCTTGACAGAATATATGCAAGCGTTAAGGCACAGACACATAATTACTTAACGTGCCCGCCATTCGATATCTTTTCCCCAACCTTGTCCGCCCAAATCCTTACTATAAAAATGAATTAATTGAGTGACCAGAACTATCAGTACTGTAAATCTTTTCATCATCATGTCATAGGAAACATTTGTTTCTCATGAAGAATACGTCGAATCATTTAAATTGCGGAGTGGCAACAAAATACCAGCTGTAGGCTTCGGCACTTGGAGAACTGAATCCCCTCGCCAATCTATTTACACAGCCATAGTGGAGCTACGTACGTACTTTCTGGAGCTAATCATGATATATATTTAATATACTAAGCTTTATATATTAATTTTGCAAGTGTGAATTAATTTTGAGTTGATTTAATTTTGGCTGCAGGCTGGTTACAGACACGTTGATACTTCCACGGAGTATGGTGTTCATACGGAGGTTCTAATTTTGTAGCTTCATCTGTATTCAGTATTCTTACATTCCAAGTTTTATGCATGGATACCCTTTTGGTTTTTTTTCCCCATAGGTGGGACTGTGGGAGAAGGAATCGAGGAAGCCATTCATGCAGGGGTAGAACGAAATGATTTGTTCGTGACTTCTTAATGTGCTATACTTATTTCTTGGTTTGACTTTTTTGTAGGGACGACCCTGATCTTGACAAAATGCTAAGGGAAATAGTTAGATGGGGTGATCCTTGGCACGCTTGGTGAAGGTAGGTTGTATATCGTTAATCGTTTATACTTTGTTTTCGCAAAATAATTATTCACTACACTTGAGAGTCGGATAACTAAGCTGGAGTATATAGAAGAGAGATTACTCTATCGGTTTCTGGTGAAAAATGTTTGTTATATGTTGGCCTCTTTGGCACGATTTGTTTATGAAAATGAATATTGTAGTGAAAGTTGTCTTATTTTAATTGCACGTCAAATGAATCACACTTTCTGATTGTTTGAATGAGTTTGATCTTAAGTTGGTCATATATGTTGTAAATGGGGTGTAATTCAGTTTAAGTTGTCCTTTTTTATTGTGTTGTGATAAATATTGGAATTTATTTACAAGGTTGGGCTTGGTATTTTCGAACTTAAATCAGCGGACATTCTACCTTAAAAAAACACTCCATCGGGGAGAAAAGAGGGTTTCTTTGCTATTTAAACTTAATTACGTGGTCCTCCCACCCTTAATAGTGTTTTTCATCTTCCTTTCTATTTCTTAATTCTTTATTGTTGTGAATTTCAGCTGGATGAGTACTCCGATATCCTTTATCTCTCAGCAGTTTCTGCTTTTTCCTTGGCATAAATAGCAACACTCGACAACTTTCGAAAAAAATTTCAGAGCTTTGAGCGGATTTAGTCGATTTTGTGCATGAAGCTGTGACGAAAAATTGGACTAATATGGTCGCCTTTTTGCAGAAGTTTTACTCCTATAAGTTCTGGGCAGAAATTTTATTTTATTATGTTATTTTTGTACGCTAGCTAGGTAGATTAGCTAATAATCAAGTCCCGGGCTGCATGCATCTGTTGATTATGGATTCGTGTTCCATTATTAATTAATTAATTAATTAACACATTTTTTGGTTTCTCAATAGCATCTCATTCTATTAATTATCATTGGTTTCTTAACCGTGATTGTGGAGTGCAGCCAAACTGGGAGCTTTACACTATATAAGGGATAATGGCTTGTACAGGCATTTACCAGTTTGCTAGGAAAATTGGGTGGGTGCGTGGGTAAATTAATTCTTAGTATATATGATTTTGCGAATCTTGAATGTGGGCTTGGTGATTATTAATGCTAGCTACATTAATTATATATGTACAAGCACGATTGTTTCCACGAGGAGCAGGCTGTTGTAGCTAAAGAATGTTCCAAAAATCAGTACTTTAACTTAACAAATAAGTAAATACTCGACATTCTCATGTGCAGGTATTAATTTGACCTAATACATCTCTTACATGCAAGATTATTTCTTGCATTTTTGCTCTGTTTCTCCTATGAATTATCAGTGATTTGTGATGCTGAGGTTCCTATATTTTAGTGGGTGCTGAAGAATCCAAATACTAGGATTTGGCATTGAAAGGTAAATGATAGCTAAACTGCAGTAGTATGTCTGTTTCTGTTGTTCTCAGCTTAAGTCTATTTCTGTGCTTCTCAGATTTTTGGTTCTTCGTGCTTAAATGTTGTGAACATGTTGTTGCATTTTTTGTGATTCTGCTTAATTTTAGAGCACGGAACAGTAAGGTAGTATTTTTTTAGCTTTTGTGTTTCAATTGTGATTTGGGTCATGGAATGAATTTATTTGATAAATATGTGTGAAGATAAATGGTGCTTCAAGTTATCTTGCATATCCAACTAGCGGCACTTGATTTGATTCAAGATTGAATGCATTATGATTTTTTTATGAAAATTGCTCAGTCTAGAATTTGTATGCTTTATGGATTGTTTTGGTTGGGCTTGACATTTGCTAGCAGGAAGTACACTTATGGGGATTTTACTTGTTTTGTATTGTTTTATCTTTTTTGGATGAAATACAATTAGATGCTGAAATTTTGATTGATAAGTTGGATTCTTTTGATGAGTTGAGCTGCGGAGAAGAATATTGAACTCTTGAAAGTAAGTTATTTGGTGAAATGCGAAGCTACCAGTGACTGTATCAATGAACATTTTTGATATAATTGATAACATCCCAGTGTTACATGATAAATTCTTTGTTATGCAGGATGTCAGGCTTTCCAGGAATCCAATTGCAAATCGAGGGAAAGGTGGCATTCCCAGATTTGTTTTCACTGCACGTTTAGAAAAAAATTAAAATATTTAATGGCATTTTCCAGTGAGGTAAGTTTGAGATAATTTTTATTTTTTTTATAGGGTGATTGTGAGGTTTTCCTGCATTGCAGTTGACATTTTTCTGATAGGCTTTGTGTTATTGCAGATTAGTCCTCGAGAGCATAAGGACTCTGAAATTCGGTATTGCTTTTTCTTCAGAGTATTCTTAAATAATTGTCTTTATATCATTTTGCTTCTTCATTATTGATTTTTTTACTAATATAATCTATGTGTTTGTTCACAGTTCATGAAAACAATTTACTCTAATGAAGAAATTGATGAAACTGCTGTGTTTTGTGTTCTTGAAATCTTCTTAGATGTGGAAACATGTATACTCAAATTATAAAAATCTGCAGTGACTTAATTTATTTCTTGTGTTTTTGTAGAAGAAGATAAGAATGATGAGAAAGGCAATTCTGATGTTTACTGTTGTTGATACTTTTTTCTACTACTTGAATTTTTCAACTTGTGCAGATAGTCGGGATGCAAGGGATAATGGTGGATGTTAATCTAGAAGGAGTGTTTCAAGTTAATTTATATAGATTAGTTCATAACTCGATGTATAGGAAAGTTTCGAGTTAATTTATATAGACTTGTTCATAACTCGATCGATATATTTTCTAGTGTAGATTGATTTAGAATTTAGAATTAGAATATTGATTTGTAATATTGAAAAATTGTATATTAAATTTTATTTTAGAAATTTTAAATTTTGTTTTATTTATAATATTAAAAATTGGTATATTAATTTTTTTTTGTTTTGTTATTGAACAACGACAACGGATAAAATATGTTGTCTTTGTCATTTTAAAACTGTTGTAATTTTCGGTGTTGTTAAAAGTTCTATATACGACAACGGATAAAAACCGTTGTCGTTATAAGGAAAAGACAACGGATTTTGAAACGACAACGGATAAAATCCGTTGTCTTTTGAACCGTTGTCGTTTGAAAGTCGTTGGGTATATTTTCGACAACACCTTAAATTACAACGGTTTTTTTACCCTTACGACAACGGATTATATCCGTTGTTGTATCCCGTTTTTGTTGTAGTGATTTGTCATGATGCATGCTCTTAGGGGGGGATTACTTCTCCATAATGAAGAAAGCATTGTGTCATGCGAGATAATCCAATTGTCACCCGGTACATAAACTTACACTCACCTGACAGGTCGAGCGACTATATGGAAAGGCTTGATCTTATCCACCGGCTGACATATAAAATATTTGTTAATGCAATCAATTGTGATTAGTGGGAAAAAATTTTAAATCATTCATTAATTACCTGCAAAAATTTTTATATTCATCTTAAATTCAGGCAATTAATTTTTCAAATACACGATTACTAAAATAACTGATTGGCCGCTCTTTTCAAAACTTTTAAAATTCAAACCACAACACTACATACACGTGTCTGGTTGTGATTGTCCTACCTAATAATATATATAGTACACTTGCTTGCTTCCTACTCTTTATGCTTTCATATCTCTCTCAAGTTTTTTTGCATATCTTTTGCTCTCAGTTTTACTTTCTTTCAAATCCTTTGTTCTTTCACTTTGTTTCATATCCCTTTCAGCAGTAAATATGTCTCCAAAATAATAGTGTGGCTTTTGACTTGAGGAAGCCAAATCCGTCAATCATGAAGGCATCACAACCATCTTCACCATGCTAGAAGTTTCGGGACTGAAAAAGTTTTTGGAATGTGGCTCTGTGTTTAACCTGCCTCTGGTTAAGCATTTCTTTTCCTTTGCTCATTTGGAGCATGGATAGATCAAGTTTACTGACCGCCTAATTCCGTATTTACTAGCAAATATACTAGGTCAAGTAATAGTAAGTGGACAGAGAGTCCAAGTATCGATCCCACAGAGACTGTAGTCAATTCTCAAGAATTAATTATTTAGCTTAATCTAGACAGAATAATAAAAAAGGGTGCAATGAATTAAATAAAAATTTGATTATTAAAAATAATAAGAATTTAAAATAGAAGAAAAATAAATTTAATTAAAATAATACAACCAAGACACACGCAGGTACCAAATAAATTATGCAAACAAGTGGCAAATCTAGGATCTAGATTTAATCTTAAATCACGACGAATTCTTCTAATTTATTTAACAGTCTATTTCTAGAAAAATTAAACCTATTAAAATATTGACGGATTAATCTTTCATAATTCAAATAAAATTCGAATGCATTGGGAATATGAGAATTCAGTTTTCACCTAAAACCGCATACTGAAATCGAATACTATTTCTAGTCGATTTAACCATATGTCGATTACTGGAGCGATCAAAATCAATTCCTCCTCTGTCGACTCAGAATCAATTAACAAGAAAGCAAATAATTGATTAGGTTATTCACAAGAACAAAATATAAATTCAAAAATCAATAATCTAGATAATAATCTAAAAAATCCCAAATCAACATCCACATGTTCGACATAAAATTTTTCAACCCAATCTCGCGTTCTTGGTTGAAGAAAAACTAATAAATAATTGAAAACAATAATTCAAAAATAAAAAAAAAAAGAAGAAGAAACTAGATTGGAGTGTTCTTAAAATCTTCAAGCCTCCTAGTCGCCGCCTCCTTCTGTCTGCGTGCGATTCCCCTTTTTCTTCTCTTCAATCTCGTATTTATATGTCTTATAAAACCCAAGAAATAAAGCCCGCAAAATAAGAGTTTTAATTTCGGAAAATTCTGATTCGCGATCTCTCGCTCGAGGGCATAAAGCTATGCTCAAGCGAGACATGTTTTGTCTCTTTTCTTTTCACGCTCCTCCAGGCTCGCTCGAGTGCATAAACGTGCGCTCGAGCAAGACTTATTCTGCTCTTAATTTCCTCCATGCACAACATCAAGTGCAGTAGCGCCTTTTTCCAGCGCAATTGCGCTTCCTTCTCCTTCAAAGCACTATTGTGCTACTTTATTCTCTTACAAAGCGCTATAGCGCTCTTTCTTCATTTCTTCCTAGAGCTGTTTTATAGAGCTTATAGAGCTGCTGCATAGAGCTATAGCTCTACTTCTTCATATTTGTGGCGCTTCAAGCTTCTCTTCCCTTCTTTTCTTTTCTTTTGCACAAAACACTTTTAAATTCTCATCTTTCCTACAAATAAAATCTGGAGAGTGAAATGCATACAAATGCAATAAAACAAATAAAAACACACATAAAACAATATGAATGCATACAAAATAGACATAAAAATAACAAAAAATAATTCACACAAAATGCACTGATCAATTTTCTCATACTTAAACCTTGCTCGCTCTCGAGCAAGACAAACAATGCAACAAAAACACAACACAAACAAAAGTAAGAACGGTTCATGGAAAGTAACAACCTCAGAGAAGTTCTATGTTAGATTAAAAACACGAATACTCTCAACCTTTCATAATACAACTTCGGTTTAGCGTGAATGTATGTGTGTGCGATGTCATTCCAGTTACTTGCAACTTAGACAGAATCCGTTTCAAGACTGCTTAGCAACCTATGACATATCAGTGCAAGTTTCACTCTCAAGTGTCCATTTCTTCCAATTACCTCTACAAAACACACTTCCTTTGAGATTATTTTTACGCAACGCCGGATTTTACACCCGGTTTTGCTTTATCCCCAATAATTACCCGCAAACTTAGCTATAACTATGATAAGATTATAATTTCAATCCTCTCGTCTATAGCCCGGATAGAGCATCAACCCCATTGAACCCGCAAACTTAGCCATGGATCGGTGATGATATGAATCTAGAGGAGATGGATCGATGAGAAGGCGTTCGAAGATTCATATTGTTCCAAGAAATGTCTCTTAATTTGCCATCAAGAATTAAAGGGTTTGAGATCCATGGAAACTTAGTTGGAGAGCATGGAAATAATTTTGGGAATTATTATAATATTGTTGAAGCCAAAAAGATCGAGGAAGAGAAGAAAACCTTGAAGAAAATGCAAAAATAAATCAACCAGGCCGAAGCCTATGCACGCCTACGCATGTTTTGCGCAACCCATGTGCGCCCGCGTCACTCTCTTTGCGCGCCCGCGCTGACGAAGGAATTTTGATGTTGATAGGCAGAAACACATGTGCGCCCGCACCTACTACCTCGCGCGCCCGCCCCTGTTTTCTCTCTCACACACTCGGCATGTTGTGTGTGTGTATATCACCTAAAATCTAATCTACTAAATCACATGTATTAAATTTAATAAATATTATGATTATTATTTTTACGTTTAATTGATTTAAATTCTTTATTTGAAATTATGTGCTAATAAAATATTTTATTATTGTTAAAATGATTTTTTTTGATTTTACTAACTATTTAATTAATGTTTTTAAATTTTTTAAATTTATCTGTCTAAATTATTTTATTGTGCAATTTAAATTGTGTTAAAATTTTAAAGGTTTAGGTTTTTTTCTTATTTAAATGATTTAGATTTTAATTGTTTAGTATATCCTTTTAAATGATTTTAATTGTTTAGCTTATTCTCTTAAATGATTTTTACTGTTTAGCTTATTTTGTTAAATATTTTTGAGTGTCCAACTTATTTATTTTAAATAGCCTAAGCTTAGCGGTTAGTTATTTTAAATTATTTTAAACTATTTGAAATGTTTAGTTTATTTATTTAAATTTTTTTTAATTGTCCAAATCATTTTAAAGATTTTTATTTCCGCTTGTTTGTTTATTTAAATTGATTTTAAATGTTAGTCTAGTTTGTTTAAATTATTTTAATCGCTCTACTTGTTATGTAAAATATTTTACTCTTCGCCGTGACATCAGAATATTTTAAGTGTTTAATTTTTGGATTTTCATGCCTAAATCAGTCTTTAATATTTATGATTTAAATTATTTTAATTTTTTGTGTTAATTGGCTAAATATTATATTTTTCCCGCGCATTAGAATTTATTATTTTTAACTTTTGCGAAAATTTGCATTTTTATTCCCGGACTAGAAAAATCAAATTTAATATTTTAAATTAGGATTTTCAAGCTTGTATTTTTTTTAGTGCATTTTAATTCATAGTCCTAAGTTGCTATTTTGTGAGTAGCACTTTTAATAAAGTGTAGCACTTCAATACCTATACCTACACACTTAAACATTATCCCCATTTAACCCTAGCCTCCCAACACTACATACTCATTTCTCACGCCTCACACACACACAACTCACGCTTTCTCTCATTTTATATCTTCTATGCGATCGATTCATCCCCTTCTCCAAGAAATCGATCGGCTCTTCTCCTTCTTCAAGATTTCTGCCGCCGTCCCTCCAGTAGCTTCGGCCAGTCACCACCTCCGTCGCAGCTCACCCATGGCTCAAGCTGTTCGAGCAGCCCCTTTTCCCCTTTGTTTCGGGTTTAGCTTATTTAAGCTCTTGCATTTCGGTTTCTACTAGGCAATAATGTGGCTTCTTTCTTCCCCATGTAGATTAGAATATATATTGTGTATTGCATTCTATGAAATTTTCAAAATACCCATACATATTTATGCCCTTTCCTCGATCATATTAATTTTAGATCTGGAATTTCTGTGATCATTGCCTGACCGAAGCTGTTTTGATTGAAGCCAAACCGACATCTGTACCTGATAATTGAATATTTTGAGTTCTATAGCAGATTTTCGAGAGATCCTTATCGTCGTGGAGCCAATTTCTCATTTAACTCCAGAGAATGCACTTGTACCTGAACCGAATCTTATGAGATCAGTTTGTTTGGCATGAAGAAAAGATCGACCCGAGCTTCAGTATTTTTCTTATTTTCCTCTGTACTGATAATCTTCAGTGCATTGCATCGTCTTATCCAGATTCGGGAGGTATTCTTATTGAGAGGAAGTCTGTGATAGCTCAGTCATAGTAATAGCTGAAGCAGTATGAGACTCAACATCCGATTCATGATATTGAATTGGCAGTAATCTTATTGTTTGTTAGATCGGACATCTCTATCTCCAGTGAAATTTTCGAAGTCTTTTCTGAACTGAGAAGTCAGAGTATGAGTTTCGCAACCGAACTGATTTTGTGATTGAGGAGAAGATTGGATATGATGAAGAATCTGATGGTGAATTCCAGTATGATCCGAAGTAGAACAGTGCAGCAACTGAAGTTGAACAGAATGATCTATTATTATTATTTTATCTACTACCGTTATTCTCTTGAGCCTGTGAATATATTCTTATTTTATCTACTATCCTTGACTTCGCCGACCGATGAATGTTTCATTTCTGATTTAGAGTCTGGAACAGATAGGAAGTATATCAGAATTCTCTTATCCGAACTGAAATTAATTAGATGATGGAGATAGAGCAAAAACAGATCGAATTGGAGAATTTAATGAAGAAGAGTCAGAACTGGGCACAGTCTGAGTTTCGGGACAGTGACGATACCTCAAGTTTTGAGTAATTGCCTTGTCGTGCCAGAGATTTTGATTGAGACAGAGTACCTTGAGATTGACACTTCGCACTTATTCATTATTCTTTCAGACGACCGAAAGATATTCAGAGGATTGAGGAATCGACCTTTATAGTAACAGATGAAGAACGAGGTTCGAAGTATGATTTCGCAATTGCTAGTCTGTCCAATTTTGATATCTAATAGAGAGAAGGAACCGACTATCTGTGGTACAGTTAATTGTTAGATTGAAAAGAAGATTACTTTTCGACGAATACCTTTCTGAAGCTATCGACCAGTCTGGAAATTTGAATCTATCTGAGTTTTATTAGACCGATTGCAGAATAATCTACTATTTTTCCAAACAAAATGAATTCCAGACTCGACTCGATGTTGAGAAGTTGGTCAGAAAGAATATCATATTGTTTTGCTCTGTCGCAGTTTACCTGTGCAGAATAGAATTGGGAGTGTTCGGCTTGTGGTCGAAGGTATAGAACTGTCTAATTTGGAGATGCTATCTGATTGTAACCGAGATATAATTGTAGTCTGCTTCCGTTTTCGTACAGAATGGATTCCAGACACGACGATATGATTGGGATTGTTGTCAGGAGAATTTTCAGATAGTTGACTTGTCAAAGCCTGTCCTTTCAGAATGAGATTTTGAGTTAACTCTCACCTTGAACTCAGCCTTTAAGAGACTTTAATTATTGGATTATAATTGAGTTTAGTTATTATTCTCAGAACGACGAACAGCCAAGAATAAGCGATATAGACCTTAAGAGGATATGTTGAGCTGTAGTAATTGATTTTGGCACTAGCTGGATGGTTTTCTCATCTTTTGCGAAGTTTCTATACAACAGTTATCAGACGAATATCTTGATATCAATTTTGCCAATCCGTTGTACGAGAAGGAATGAGAATCCCAGTTGAATTGGGATGATTTCTGAGTTCTCTGACTTGGGATCGGATTTGATTCGAGTTTCGATAGACGGATGAAGATTTTCTGTCTAAGATGAAGACGACTTGAGAAGAAGGATAAACGAAGTATTCCGAATCCGACGCAGATCTCTGTACTTATTTTCAAGGAGTTCGAGTAATTCAGAAGATTCCTCCGTTTAGAGGCTGTGGCAATTATGTTAAGAGAGAGAAATGTCTCGATGAACTCTCGAGCTCCTTTGAGATTCAAAAGGAGATAGGCGATATCGCGTACCGCCATTTACTCTTTCAGTTCTCCTTGCTTTCCACTACTTTGATTCTCCGTATTCTTCGGGTATTCTCGACGTACTTCACGTCTTCTGTTACCAAATTTGCAGATTTTCTTTGATCTTGAGACGAAAATTGATGAGTCGCCAGTTTTGTTTGAAACGATCGATTTCAGAGTTGTTTTGAGAGAAGAATTGTTATAGCAGTATTCGAAATTTATCTTGTTTTTATGAGATTGAACTGCTTTGATTTCGAGGATGAAATCAATTCTTAGAGGGAGAGAATTGTAAGGCCCTGAAATTAATTATTTTGGGATTAGTGGAATTTGTTAATTATTAGAATTAAATTGATGGGATTTAATTGAACCGAGATTGAATTGAATTAAATTGGGAGTTTCAGGGACCGAAATGCAAAGTTGGATTTTATATATATATTATCTCATGCAACTTGGTTGACCAAGTCTTCCATCACTCCCTCAATCTCTTCCTTTCCCTCTCCATTCGTACGTTCTGAACCAGAAGCCATGGAAGGCGATTTCTCAAGCTTTTCATCCATTTGATTCGCACGATCCGACCGTCAGATTTTGATTACGAGTTGAGTTTCACGATCACTGCATCGAGGGCTTCTTTTTGACGTAAGTTTTGCTACGATTCACGAACTTTGAATTTTGTTGGGTTGTTAGAATTTGATAGTTTTTTAGTATAACGTTCTTGAGCTAGCATAGATCGTGTATTCGAAGTCGGTTCGGAAAAAGATCGAAGTTTGGATTTTATATGAATTTTTAGGCTTAAATTCGAAAATGGGTCTTTGGGTTTTGTTGGATTTTGGTTGTTTTTGATGGATTGGAAGATGATATGAGATGGTTTGAGTTGTTTGATGATGTTGTTGATTTTTGGATTGACCATTTATAGCCGTTATGCCGTCGAAATCGAGTTTTGGATTATCGGTTGTTTGAGTTAGAAGATTTATACCAAATCCGTAATTCACATTTCAGATTTGAGTTGAAAGATTCGGGTTTGGATCGAACTTGGAAGTTGAATCGATTCGAGGATCGAAGACAGTATAGTATTGAACTTCTTGTATGGCTTGTTTTGATTCGATTTGATTTTGATTGATTTCGTTGTTATTTTCAGATTTGAATCCCCGACGAACTTGAAAAGGTAAGAAGACGACAATTGAATGATTGGGACGATTAACTCAAATTTGATTTAATTAGAGTGCCCAAAAGAAATCACATACTTGTATGCTATTTGAATTATTTGATTTTTTTTCTTGGATGAGTTTATTTTTTACTTGCATACATCTTGAGCCAAAGATTCGATTCGTTTTGAACTTAGACGATTTAGGGAGCTATATTGAAGTGTCTTTGGATTTCGAGATTTTCCAATTGCTAGAATACTTCTTATAGTTGCTCTGAAGTCTAGGGGTTTGAGTTGAGCGACATCCACCCCGAATGGGTTTTGTCGGTGAGTTGTTCCTGAAAACTTGACCCTGGGATCCCAACTGTATACCTATTGATATTCGATTATCCGATTAGATAATCCCGAGTTTTGAAGTCATGCATTGCATTTTAATGCATTTCGAGTTGAGTGCTGATATGCCTTTTTGAATTGATTGACTCGTGGTTTTATATAGCATGATTTGTTACATTATTTGGAATTGCTTTATTTGTCTCTTTTACTGGGAATTATATTCTCACCGGATTATCCAGCTGTCGTTTTGTTTGTATGTGTACTTGACGGCAGGTGGGGCAGGATCGAGTCAGAAGCTGCATGAGTAGGTCGAGTTGGAAGTGATAGAAGTGAGACACCTTGAGTCGTAGGGTTGTGCCTTTGGACTTGTATTGTTTTGTTCAGTCGATCGAATTATGTTGTCGAACTTGTATTATTAATTGTTTTGATGGTATTTCGAATCCCTTATTTCATGTATGAGCTATGGATTGAACCTTGGTGGCTTGGATTGTTGATTTTGAGTTTGTAAAGATTGCTCTTGCCCTGGTTTTTCTGCAGCTCGAATGGACGGCACGGGCGCGCCGTGGTTCCGCAAGGCATGAGCGCGGGCGCGCTGTTCCTGGCGCGGGCACGCTAGCTCTTGCGAAGCTTGGGCGCGGGCGAGAAACTTCCTGGCGCGGGCGCGCTGGTTTTGGGAGGTCTCGGCGCGGGCGCGCGACCCCTTTTAAAAAAAATTAAAAAAAAATTTGATTAGTTTTTCTGCGGATCTTTGTGATTGATTTTGTTTTCTTATTCGAGATTAGATGATTGGAAACGGGGTCTCACATTAAGTGGTATCAGAGTGATAATATTCTTGGAATTGAACTAGAGTGAGCGGGGTAGATCGAGTCCGCATGAATTGAATTCTCGCATGTAATTGATTTATTTAAATGATTATTTAAATACGTGCGAGCATGATTTATTAATTCTTGAATTAATTGAATTACATGAGTTGTGATTTAATTTTCGAATCACGATAACTTGATTTGATTGAGAGCATGCTTTATTATTTATGAGTTACTTGGAATTACATGATTATGTGATTTAAATTTTAAAGAATGAATTACTTGAAATATAAACTGTATTTTTTAAATTTTGGATCCGAGTTCCACCATCTGCTTGAGCTAGCAGATCAGAGATTGTTGCGATGAGAATTAGAATCCGATTGAGATCCGAAAATTCAGTGATTTGTAGTAGAACGAACTTTTAGGACAGAGATGTGGAACACCGAATTTTGAGATGGAGATTTGGTATCCTTTCATACTGAATATCAGAATTGTCTCCTGAAGAATTTTAGCAGACGACAACCAGCAGTAACTCCTTTGACTGATTTAGATCGTACCAATAATGCCCTGGTAGATGTCACTCTGACATCGATAGGAGTTCTGCCGAGGAAGTTTTAGTCTTTTAGGTTACCGAATTTGAAGAGTACCAAGAATGCTGTTGGATGAGGGAGTTTAATAGAAGGGATCGATTAGTTGGGTGATTCTCCGAACTACACAGACGACCGGAGAATTCGGTTAGTGTGGTACTTAGAGGATCGATAAAAGTTGGTAGAAATTGGAGAAGAGAGCAATAGGGAATCAAGGTTCGATCACTTTTTGGAATCCGCTTTCATCCGAATTTCTTCGACAGATTCCTTTTCACCGTGTGATTAGAGTTAGAGGGACTTAGATATCATCTTTTATCAAAGGGAAAGCAGTTTATGAGATCAGTAAGCAGTGCCTGGAGATCAGATGATGCTGTTAGGTCTGTCATCAGCCCGGACACCATGCCAGAGTTCGTCATCATGATATTATCGAAGGATCTCCGAAGAGAATTTCCTTGTGTCTCTAACTCCGACAAAGATACTAGCCGTTTCATTGCTCCTTTTGGCCACAATAACAGAATTTATGAGAATTTAATCACATGACGAATCAATCTTCGAGGCAACAGATTCTAGTTGTACTCTTTTCGAGGATCAGATGTAGATTTCACTAATGACGACTGCAGAAAATAGTAGAGTATGGTTTCTATTCTTATTCTGATATGATCGGTTACACACCTTATCTTTCTCCTGATTGATATTTATTGATGCATCCCAGTTTGTTGAAATTTGATTATCAATATTCGCAATTCTTTGAATTGATGGGATGAGTTAGAACCGAACAGTATTGTATTTCAGATTATGATTTGATTGAGATTTTGAGTTGATTGTAACTGAGCAGTATCTTACTTCAGTTATCAGATTGTGATTTGACTGTATGTTAGTTGCTTTATTCAGTACAGGACTACTGTGGATTGTTTTAGGAAGTTGACAGATTCAGATCCAAGTCAATAGACGAACGAAAATCCTCCGCTGATGTCCTAGAATCTAGCTTGAATTGGTTGATAAACCAGTGGTTAGAGAGTTGCTGTTATCATCCAGATGAGATTTCTGGATTACCTCTGAGTCATGATGTTAGATTCAGCAATGACTTGAGATCAGACATCATCAGCTGAGAGTTGGATAGAAAGAAGTATTGAAGACTGAACTTGGATCGAGGTATGACTGCTTTGGAGTTTGGTCGTACCGTTTGTAGTGAAACTCGTCTACAGTATTGTAGATATTTTGAATTTAATCTATCAGAGGTATTTAGATGGAATTAAAAATTATTATCGATCTTTTCGGTTTTGTTCGAAGAATAGTACTGATCATACAGAGTATTGGAGGAAGGTCTTACATAATTGCGTGCCGAGACGTTGCATGCTACGTTATTGAAGTCTGAATTTTGATTGTATCGAGATGTCCTTTCCTCGATCATATTAATTTTAGATCTAGAATTTCTGTGATCATTGCCTGACCGAAGCTGTTTTGATTGAAGCCAAACCGACATCTGTACCTGAGAATTGAATATTTTGAGTTCTATAGCAGATTTTCGAGAGATCCTTATCGTCGTGGAGCCAATTTCTCATCTAACTCCAGTGAATGCACTTGTACCTGAACCGAATCTTATGAGATCAGTTTGTTTGGCATGAAGAAAAGATCGACCCGAGCTTCAGTATTTTTCTTATTTTCCTCTGTACTGATAATCTTCAGTGCATTGCATCGTCTTATCCAGATTCGGGAGGTATTCTTATTGAGAGGAAGTCTGTGATAGCTCAGTCATAGTAATAGCTGAAGCAGTATGAGACTCAACATCCGATTCATGATATTGAATTGGCAGTAATCTTATTGTTTGTTAGATCGGACATCTCTATCTCCAGTGAAATTTTCGAAGTCTTTTCTGAACTGAGAAGTCAGAGTATGAGTTTCGCAACCGAACTGATTTTGAGATTGAGGAGAAGATTGGATATGATGAAGAATCTGATGGTGAATTCCAGTATGATCCGAAGTAGAACAGTGCAGCAACTGAAGTTGAACAGAATGATCTATTATTATTATTTTATCTACTACCGTTATTCTCTTGAGCCTATGAATCTGTTCTTATTTTATCTACTATCCTTGACTTCGCCGACCGATGAATGTTGCATTTCTGATTTAGAGTCTGGAACAGATAGGAAGTATATCAGAATTCTCTTATCCGAACTGAGCCAGAATTTAATTAGATGATGGAGATAGCGCAGAAACAGATCGAATTGGAGAATTTAATGAAGAAGAGTCAGAACTGGGCACAGTCTGAGTTTCGGGACAGTGACGATACCTCAAGTTTTGAGTAATTTCTCTTGTCGTGCCAGAGATTTTGATTGAGACAGAGTACCTTGAGATTGACACTTCGCACTTATTCATTATTCTTTCAGATGACCGAAAGATATTCAGAGGATTGAGGAATCGACCTTTATAGTAACAGATGAAGAACGAGGTTCGAAGTATGATTTCGCAATTGCTAGTCTGTCCAATTTTGATATCTGATAGAGAGAAGGAACCGAATATCTGTGGTACAGTTAATTGTCAGATTGAAAAGAAGATTACTTTTCGACGAATACCTTTCTGAAGCTATCAACCAGTCTGGAAATTTGAATCTATCTGAGTTTTATTAGACCGATTGCAGAATCATCTACTGTTTTTCCAGACAAAATGAATTCCAGACTCGACTCGATGTTGAGAAGTTGGTCAGAAAGAATATCAGATTGTTTTGCTCTGTCGTCTTTTACCTGTGCAGAATAGAATTGGGAGTGTTCGGCTTGTGGTCGAAGGTATAGAACTGTCTAATTTGGAGATGCTATCTGATTGTAACCGAGATATAATTGTAGTCTGCTTCCGTTTTCGTACAGAATGGATTCCAGACACGACGATATTATTGGGATTGTTGTCAGGAGAATTTTCAGATAGTTGACTTGTCAAAGCCTGTCCTTTCAGAATGAGATTTTGAGTTAACTCTCACCTTGAACTCAGCCTTTAAGAGACTTTAATTATTGGATTATAATTGAGTTAGTTATTATTCTCAGAACGACGAACAACCAAGAATAAGAGATATAGACCTTAAGAGGATATGTTGAGCTGTAGTAATTGATTTTGGCACTAGCTGGATGGTTTTCTCATCTTTTGCGAAGTTTCTGTACAACAGTTATCAGACGAATATCTTGATATCAATTTTGCCAATCCGTTGTACGAGAAGGAATGAGAATCCCAGTTGAATTGGGATGATTTTCTGAGTTCTCTGACTTGGGATCGGATTTGATTCGAGTTTCGATAGACGAATGAAGATTTTCTGTCTAAGATGAAGACGACTTGAGAAGAAGGATAAACGAAGTATTCCGAATCCGACGCAGATCTCTGTACTTATTTTCAAGGAGTTCGAGTAATTCAGAAGATTCCTCCGTTTAGAGGCTGTGGCAATTATGTTATGAGAGAGAAATGTCTCGATGAACTCTCGAGCTCCTTTGAGATTCAAAAGGAGATAGGCGATATCGCGTACCGACTTTTACTCTTTCAGTTCTCCTTGCTTTCCACTACTTTGATTCTCCGTATTCTTCGGGTATTCTCGACGTACTTCACGTCTTCTGTTACCAAATTTGCAGATTTTCTTTGATCTTGAGACGAAAATTGATGAGTCGCCAGTTTTGTTTGAAACGATCGATTTCAGAGTTGTTTTGAGAGAAGAATTGTTATAGAAGTATTCGAAATTTATCTTGTTTTTATGAGATTGAACTGCTTTGATTTCGAGGATGAAATCGATTCTTAGAGGGAGAGAATTGTAAGGCCCTGAAATTAATTATTTTGGGATTAGTGGAATTTGTTAATTATTAGAATTGAATTGATGGGATTTAATTGAGCTGATATTGAATTGAATTAAATTGGGAGTTTCAGGGATCGAAATGCAAAGTTGGATTTTATATATATATTATCTCATGCAACTTGGTTGAACAAGTCTTCCATCACTCCCTCAATCTCTTCCTTTCCCTCCATTCGTACGTTCTGAACCGGAAGCCATGGAAGGCAATTTTTCAATATTTTCATCCGTTTGATTCGCACAATCCGACCGTCAGATTTTGATTCAGAGTTGAGTTTCACGATCACCTCATCGAGGGCTTATTTCTGACGTAATTTTTGCTACGATCCACGAACTTTGAATTTTGTTGGGTTGTTAGAATTTGATAATTTTTGAGTATAATGTTCTTGAGCTAGCATAGATCGTGTATTCGAAGTCGGTTTGAAAAAAGATCGAAGTTTGGATTTTATATGAATTTTTAGGCTTAAATTTGAAAATGGGTCTTTGGATTTTGTTGGATTTTGGTTGTTTTTAATGGATTGGAAGATGATATGAGATGGTTTGAGTTGTTTGATGATGTTGTTTATTTTTGGATTGATCGTTTATAGCCGTTATGCCAACGAAATAGAGTTTTGGATTATCGGTTGTTTATTCTATTTGATTTCCAGGTATTGTTTGAGTTAGAAGATTTATACCGAATCCGTAATTCACATTTCAGATTTGAGTTGAAATATTTGGGTTTGGATCGAACTTGGAAGTTGAATCGATTCGAGGATCGAAGACGGTATAGTATTGAACTTCTTGTATGGCTTGTTTTGATTCGATTTTATTTTGATTGAGTTCGTTGTTATTTTCAGATTTGAATCCCCGACGAACTTGAAAAGGTAAGAAGACGACAATTGAATTATTGGGACGATTAACTCGAATTTGATTTAATTCGAGTGCCCAAAAGAAATCACATACTTGTATGCTATTTGAATTATTTGATTTTTTTTCTTGGATGAGTTTATTTTTTTACTTGCATACATCTTGAGCCAAAGATTCGATTCGTTTTGAACTTAGAAGATTTAGGGAGCTATATTGAAGTGGCTTTGGATTTCGAGATTTTCCAATTGCTAGAATACTTCTTATAGTTGCTCTGAAGTCTAGGGGTTTGAGTTGAGCGACATCCACCCCGAATGGGTTGTGTCGGTGAGTTGTTCCTGAAAACTTGACCCTGGGATCCCAACTGTATACCTATTGATATTCGATTATCCGATTAGATAATCCCGAGTTTTGAAGTCATGCATTGCATTTTAATGCATTTCGAGTTGAGTGCTGATATGACTTTTTGAATTTATTGACTCGTGGTTTTATATAGCATGATTTGTTACATTATTTGGAATTGCTTTATTTGTCTCTTTTACTGGGAATTATATTCTCATCGGATTATCCGGCTGTCGTTTTGTTTGTATGTGTACTTGACAGAAAGTGGGGCAGGATCGAGTCAGAAGCTGCATGATTAGGTCGAGTTGGAAGTGATAGAAGTGAGACACCGTGAGTCGTAGGGTTGTGCCTTTGGACTTGTATTGTTTTGTTTAGTTGATCAAATTATGTTGTCGAACTTGTATTATTAATTGTTTTGATGGTATTTCGAATCCCTTATTTCATGTATGAGCTATGGATTGAACCTTGGTGGCTTGGATTGTTGATTTTGAGTTTGTAAAGATTGCTCTTGCCCTGGTTTTTCTGTAGCTCAAATGGACGGCGCGTGCGCGCCGTGGTTCCGCGATGCGTGAGCGCGGGCGCGCTGTTACTAGCGCGGGCGTGCTAGCTCTTGCGAAGCTTGGGCGCGGGCGCGCAACTTCCTGGCGCGGGCGCGCTGGTTTTGCGAGGTCTCGGCGCGGGCGCGCGACCCCTTTTAAAAAAAAATAAAAAAAAAATTGATTAGTTTTTCCGCGGATCTTTGTGATTGATTTTGTTTGCTTATTCGAGATTAGACGATTGGAAACGGAGTCTCACACTTTCTCTACAATTCACTGGTCTAACATGAGAGCTTAAATATATTCACGGTTCAACTTACGGTTTCTCATGTCGAGCCGAGCAACATTTTCACAAAAAAATTCTTTTTTCTAACTTTCATATCATCATTGGCTTCCATTTATCATCCTACTCAACACACATGCAGACAACTACTGAAACGAACAATGTGCAAACAAACTAAACGATTATGAAAGCAACACAAACACAACAAACAATGCAATAAACTATTATACCCCCCATACTTATCCAAAGCATTGCCATCAATGCTTTAAAAACAATGAACAAAATGCAGAAACGAACAAAACACAAGAAAAAAAATAAAAATAACACTACCCTGGTCTATGATTCGTCCTCTTCGTCCATATGCAAATTTCCAAAGCAACTTCTCTTATCGGGGAAACCTATTGAACATGGAAAGCGACGGGTAAGGCGGTGGATTAGAAAAAGATAATAAAAAGAAAATTAACAATAAAAAATAATAAAAAGAGAACACTGAGTAGCCTCTCAGTCAACGCTAAATTTATAGTCTATAGCCCGACTATATAGTAGCAACCATCAAAGAGCGGCTGCCGCCCATATTAAGAATCATACGACTCTACGTATGGGTCTTGATTTTCTATGCCCTCAAGCTTGGCGTGATATTGACATGGGAAGCTCTTCGGTCCAGCAATACTCGGCATGAACTGATTATTTTGGAAAGAGACTCCGAATCTAGGCTGAAGCTTATGGAGGATGTAATATTGTGGAGTTGACGTCAATGGAAAGAATGGATCTTCTAATGGTGTACATGGAAAGACCATTGACGAGGTCAAATCATTCGCCTTGTATATTTCTTCCTCATCCACTATCACTTTTGGCTCCTCGTCATTTAACAATTCTTCAAATTGTATTTCTTCTTGCTCTGGCTCAATTACTTCATTCTCTTGATAGATCTCAGAAAATGGTTCTATAAGAAGCACTATCTGTTCATCCAAAAGACACAAAGAGTTGATGCGGCTTTATAAGAACTTATTTGTATCCGCCTGCTTTTTCACAATGTTCTCCAATTGAGCCACATGATCCTCAAAATTCCCTATACACTTTTTTTGATGCCCAAATGGTTGGTTCAAAAAATTTGTGGAGTTGAATTCTGGAGGATATTGGTGACTTCAACCCTGCGGTGAAGGATCACAATGGCTATGGTAGTCAAAATCTTCTATATCATTTAACAAGTGCATAGAACTGTTATAATATCTTCTGAACAAGTGACTGTCAGTTGTCAAAGCTCCATAATCCACCCAAAGTCTTGTTGGCGCATCCAAACCACCATAAAAAATCTGAACTAGAGTTTAGTTTGAAAACTCATGGCACCAAAATCTGTCTGCCAAATCATTGAATCTCCCCAAAGCAGAAAAGAATGGTTCTGAGTATTGTTGGCCGAACCTTGTGAACGGTTGTCGATGATCCATCTCCAAGTACCTCACAAGTAAGAAAAATTAAAATTAAAATTAAAAATTAAACAAATGCAAGAAAAAAAAAGTCTAGTCTCAAGCAAATTATCTATCCTAATATTAACTAAACAGTCCCCAACAACGGCGCCAAAAAATTGACCGCTTAATTCGATATTTACAAGAAAATATACTAGGTCAAGTAATAGTAAGTAGACTCAGAGTCCAAGTATCAATCCCACAGAGACTGTAATCAGTTCTCAAGAATTAATTATTTAGCTTAATATAGACAGAATAATAAAAAAGTGTGCAATTAATTAAATAAAAATTTGATTATTAAAAATAATAAGAATTTAAAATAGGATAAAAATAAATTTAATTAAAATAAGACAACAAAGAGACACGCAGGTATCAAATAAATTATGCAAACAAGTGGCAAATCTAGGATCTAGATTTAATCATAAATCACGGTGAATTTTCCTAATTTATTTAACAGTCTATTTATAAAATAGTTAAACCTATTCAAATAATGACGAATTAATCTTTCATAATTCAAATCAAATTCGAATGCATTGGGAAATATAAGAATTCAGTTTTCACCTAAAACTGCATACTGAAACCGAATACTATTTCTAGTCGGTTTAACCATATGTCGATTATTGGAGCAATCAAAATAAATTTATCCTCTGTCAACTCAGAATCAATTAACAAGAAAGAAAATAATTGATCAGGTTATTCACAAGAACAAAATATAAATCCAAAAATCAATAATCTAGATAATAATCCAAAAAATCCCAAATCAACATCCACATGTTCGACATAAAATTGTTCAGCCCAATATTGCGGTCTTGGTTGAAGAAAAACTAATTAATCAATGATTGAAAACAATAATTCAAAAATAAAAAGAAGAAGAAGAAACTAGAATAGAGTGTTCTTCAAATCTTCAAGCCTCCTAGCCGCCGCCTCCTTCTGTCTGCGTGCGATTCCCATTTTTCTCCTCTTCAATATCATATTTATATGTCTTATTAAGCCCAAGAAATACATCACGCAAAATAAGAGTTTTAATTTTGGAAAATTCTGATTCGCGGTCTCTCGCTCGAACGCATAAAGTTGCGTTCGAGCGATACATGTTCTGTCTCTTTTCTTTTCACGCTCCTCCAGGCTCGCTCGAGCGCATAAACGTGCGCTCGAGCGAGACTTCTTCTGCTCGTAATTTCCTCCAGGCACAACATCAAGCGCAGTAGCGCCTTATTCCAATGCAATTGCGCCTCCTTCTCCTTCAAATTGCTATTGCGCTACTTTCTTCTCTTACAAAGCGTTATAACGCTCTTTCTTCATTTCTTCCTAGAGTTGTTGTATAGAGATATTGTATAAAGCTGTATCTCTACTCCTTTATCTTCATGGAGCTTCAAGCTTCTCTTCTTTCTTTTCTTTTCTTTTGCACAAAGCTCCTTTAATTTCTCATCTTTCCTACAAATAAAACCCTGAGAGTGAAATACACACAAATGCAATAAAATACATAAAAACACACATAAAACAATATGAATGCATATAAAATAGACATAAAAATAACACGAAATAATGCACACAAAATGCACTTATCATTTACCATCAACGGAAACAACTACACTTTCGATCAAAAGTACTTTGCAGACACCTTTGAGTTTCCTGCAAATGGATTGTCAAAATGGTCCGATCTTCCTTACGGTAATGCTAGCATCTGGGCTATTGAGTTCACCCTGGATGAGCACCCGATCAAGATTCCAGGTGAAAAAGTAGGGGATATGTAGAGAAATTTTTCCTTTGAACTTCCATATATTTTGTGTTCCTTTCTCCTGATTTTACTTATTTTGTTGATAGCTTTGATTGTGTGAGTACAAAAGATTCACTGAAAATTTTTCAAGTTATTTATGTACTACTTGTTGTTTGATCATTTATAGGTGTTGAGATAATTGGTCTAGTTTGTTTAACACCTAACTCAACCGGCCGCAAAACTTGGTATTTTTCTGTAAAAATTTTAATAATTGTGTATTCACCCCCCCTCCCCTCTCCCCACACACACAACCAATCTCAACATAAACAATGGATGATATTTGATAAGTGTATTTTATACACTTAATTTATATATGATTTTAATTGTTAATTATTTGTTTCGAGCAGATTTATGTGTGGATTTTGTTGTTTTTGTGGTTTTAGGAAATTATTGAAGTGTTTTAGAAAAGAAGAGAAAAATGAGATTTAAGAGAAGAAAGAAAAATTAAAGAAGAGGAAAAGAAGAACAGGAAAAGAAATAGAAAAGAAACGAGAGAAGAGTAATGGGCTTTTGTTATTGGACTTGGAAGAGAATTGTTAGCGCTTAAAGTAGCGCTAAAGAAGAGAAAATAAGTGCAAACACGCTTATTTTGTGATATTGTAAAATCGAGTCAGAGACTCATGCGCGCTCGCCTGGACTATATAAGCGCCCGCCCCGTGATCGCAATCTTGGTGTTTTAATTATCGGAAGGGAACTTTCATATTTTATTGGGCTATTTTTCATGGGCTTTTGGGTGACAGTATAAAAGGGAATTGAAGTCTGAGATTTTAGAAGAGCCGCCACAACACAACATACGTACATCAGAGATTTGAGATCAGAGTCGTGAAGATTTCTGGGAGGATTCTGGGTTTACTCGAAGAACAAAGACGGAGATCGAGAGTCCAGACACGGCATCGCATCGACGGATTTGTTTTCTTTCTTTTATTTACTTATTTCTGAATATGTTTGGATTTTTGAATATGAATTATTGTTTTATTCAGAATTTTATTATGAACTAATTTTTTTTAGAGTCTAGAGGGACGATGGAACCTGGTGTAGATGCTTTCATGAATTTTTGATTTTATTAAATTTATTTTCTTCTAGATTAATTATTTTTCTATAATTGATTGTCTTTTCAATTATCTAATCAATAATTGAATTGTAATATTTATTTGAAATCTGGCACTCGGGAGAGGATATTTTGAATAGGATCAATAGAAAATACACTGTTATTTATTTATATAGCTCGAGAGAGTGTATAATTTTAACAGAGCTTTTAAAAATAACACTGTTTTGAATAGATCACTACAAGTAGATTCTTAATAGAGATATTGGAATTGAACTGTAGTTGATAAACATTATTTGTTGTTTGGGAGTGGGAAATAATACACTTAAGTGTTCTTGGCTATTAATTGACTGAAATTCATGAAGATAAATTAATTAGGATTGATTGTTGTTGAAACCAGGTGAAATCTAAACCTATAGACCATTTTTCCTCTGATTGATTCTTATTTGAAAGTTGTGTGCGTGCTATCAAAAACCTCATTGATTATTTTATTTTTCTGCAAAATTCTTGATCATTGATTTTCTAGATAAAATTAAGACTATTTTAATTACAAGAACTAAATATTTTCATTTTACTCTCTGTGGGAACGATACTTAATTTATCACTATATTAAAACTTGACACTCATTCGCTTGCGAGCATTTTTCACAACAAGTTTTTGGCGTTGTTGCCGGTGAGTAAATTTTGATTATTTTTTATTCTTGTTACCAATTGGTCTAGATTTTAATTTAGAGTTTTTTTTTAATTTTATTTTAAGTTACTAATTGATTTCTTCTTATTTTTAAATTGCAGTTTATGCGACGATCTCAAAGTGCGAATTCTCTACTATTTGATCCGGAGATCGAAAAAACTGCACGTGCTTTGAGAAGAGCTAGAAGAGAAGAAATTGATAGAATGGCTGAAGAGAATGTGAATCAAGCTCCCCTGGTTCCTATCAGAGATCACTTCCGGCCGACGATCCAGGCTCACTATTCTGAAATCGCTCGAGGGACCATTAACGCCAACAATTTTGAACTGAAGCCGGCTTTGATCAACATGTTTCAACAGAACCAATTTAATGGGAGCGTCATCGCTGATCCTCGACTACACCTACGCACTTTCTTAGAGATAACCGATACGGTAAAAATTAATGGTGTGTCTGAGGATATTATACGTTTACGCTTGTTTTCTTTTTCTATCAGGGATCAAGCAATGAGTTGGTTGCAGTAACTGCCGCTAGGGAGCATTATGGTATTCAAATTTCTTGCAAAATATTTTCCACCTGCCAAGTCCACCCAACTGAAAATTGAAATAAGCACTTTCAGGCAGATGGATTCTGAACAGCTTTACGAGGTGTGGGAAAGGTACAAATATTTACTTAGACGTTGTCCTAACCACAATTTTGCAGATTGGGAACAAATCGAGTGGTTTTACAACGGACTGAATGCACCTACGAGAATGTCTGTGGATTCCGTGGCTGGAGGTACTATATTTGCGAAGGATCCTGCTCAGGCCTATGATATGTTGGAACAGATGACGATTAATAGCTTTCAATGGCCATCTGAGCGTATGGGAGTCAAGAATCCAGTTGGAGTGTATGCAGTGGATCCTCTCACATCTATCACTGCCCAATTATCTGCACTGACTACACAAGTAGCTTCTTTGAATAAGGTGAATGTTACAGATTCAGCTAGAATTTCAGTCGTTAATGAAGGATCTCAGTCCCTAGAAGACATGAATTATATTAATCCTAATGGCTACCAAGGGTATGGAGGCTATAGAGTTAATCCTGCTCCCAAAACTTATCACCCAGGTTTGAGAAATCATGAAAATTTTTCTTACGCTAACACTAAAAATGTGTTAAATCCTCCTCAGGGATACAACACAATTAAGGGGGAGGGTAAGCCATCTTTGGAGGACGTTGTAAGTAATTTTGTTCAGGAATCTGGTAAAAGGATAGCGAGGACTGAGACTCGTCTAGATAGCTTGGAGACGCACATGGCCAACATGGGTGTTGTACTTCAATCCATGGAGACTAGTATTGGGCAGCTAGAAAATGCCTTGAAAGATAATAACAGAGACCAGTTCCCGAGCAACACAGAGGTAAATCCCAAGGAGTAGTGTAATGATATCATGTTGAGGAGCGGGAAGCAAGTGGATAATGAAGAAGGCGAACTTGAGAGAAAGATTTCTGAAAAAGATGTAGTTGAGGAGAAGAAAGTCGAGGAGAAGAAGCCTGAACCTGAGCAGAAACCGATGTACAAGCCTCCACTTCCATATCCCCAACGGTTCAAGAAGAAGACTCTTGATGAGAAGTTCTCCAAATTCTTGGAGATTTTTAAGAATGTTCATATTAACATCCCCTTTGCCGATGCTTTGAAACAAATGCCAAATTATGCAAAATTCATCAATGAGGTGATGTCGAAGAAAAAGAGGCTGCTAGAAAACGAGGTGGTGAATCTAACTAAAGAGTGCAGTGCGGTGATTCAAAAGAAGATGCCACAAAAGCTTAAGGATCCAGGGAGTTTTATTATTCTTTGTTCTATTGGTGGATCTCATTTTACTATTGCACTATGTGATTTAGGGGCCAGTATTAATTTAATGCCGTTGTCTATTTACAGGGCCTTGGAGTTAGGAGAAATGAAATCGACCATGATTTCATTGCAGTTGGCGGATAGGAGCATTACTTACCCACTTGGAATTGTTGAAGATGTTCTAGTCAAGGTGGATAAATTCATCTTCCCAGCGGATTTTGTGATATTGGACATAGAAGCAAATCATGGTGCTCCACTGATTTTTGGGAGACCATTTTTTGCCACGGCGGATTACAAAATTGAAGTGAAGAAGGGTGAATTGTCGATGGGTGTGGAGTGCGAACAAGTGATTTTTAACTTATTCATGAAGACATCTAATACACCCATTGAAGAATTGTGCTTAATTGAGCCGGTTGTGAAGCTAGAGGGATGTCAAAGAGCTGATCTTGCGGTTGATTCATTAAAGCAGAAAGCGCCACGTTCATTAACAAAGAAGGCCACGAAAAAAAGAGAAAAATTTAAAAGGCGGTAGTGGAATTTATTTCGCGAGTGAAAGAGAAGGGGAAGACTTAATAGCGGTGAAAGTCGGGCTGACGACTCTAAACAAAGCACTTTTTGGGAGGCAACCCAAAATTTTTTTATCCTTTTATTTTTGGTTTATTTCATATTTATTTTTGTTGAATTTTTGCTTTAATTTTTTTTTGTTTTAGTTAATTAGTTAATTTATTTATGATTTTTGAATGCATTATTGGGAATTTTGGAGGCCTAATATTATAAAATTTTTGATTTTTTTTTCAGGATTTTAGAAGTTCTGGAAGAAGCTTGTGTGCGCCCGCTCGTCACCTATCCCGCGCCTGCCTCTCCTCTACGCATTGAAGCATACCTCTTCCGCAAATCATAGAGCGCAATCGCACCTCATGCTTCCTCATTAGCACAAGCTAATCTGCGCAACATCTAGCGCAAATGCGCATCTCCATCACCACATACATGCGCAAACGCGCAGCTTATCCACGCAAGACTAGGCGCAGACAAGATCCCCAACAGCGCAAGTCCTTGCGCGATTGCGCCTCACCAATTAACACCACCTCCATGCGCGAACAATTTCCTTCAGCAGCTCTCCCATGCGCGATTGCGCAACTTACCATCACCACATACATGCGCAAACCAGTTCCTTATCAGCGCTTCTTCAAGCGCAAATGCACAACCACATTCCTTACCATGCACAACTTGTCTTCTCTGCACAAATCTCTTACGTGATCGCGCTCACCAGCATCGCAACACAAGAGCTCTCGATCATCAGCTGCTGCTAAGGGCGCAAATCTTAAAGCTATTGTGCATCTCTAGCTGCAACACTCCATGCGAAAGCTGCGCACCACGAGCTAATGCATTTCTAACAGCATCATCTAATGCACTTGTGATTGTTAAGGTTGCATACTCTACATGCAATCTGTTCTCTTCCCGGATTAGGGCGGTTGTGGTTGTTCTTTATCACCTCCTCCACCATGGTATTGCAGCTGTGAATTCGTTCCATGAAGATGATTTTGATATGGATACCCTTGTACTGATGCTCGGTGCTAAGGTACGAGTCCTTGTTCTTTTTCTTGATTAATCATTGAGGACAATGATTTTAATAAGTTTGGGGGAGTAATTCAAATTTTGTGAATTTATGTTGTTTGATGTGTTGTGAGTTGAATTTTAGTATATATTGATTGATTTGATTTGGTATATTTTGAGTTTTTTTAAGTGAGTAGAGTTTAAAAAAAGTCGAGAAATAATTGGATGCATGGCTGATGGAAAAAAAATTTGTGCTATAACTGAAATCCGTGACTGTCTACCTATCTGACAAATATTTTTGAATTAATGGAACCAATTAGATGAACAATTTTTTATATACTCTGTGATTAATACTTGAATTTGATTTTTGAAACATACAAACATAGAGATGATTGAGGCATTGTTTGAAATTTTTGGGTCTGTTGTTTGTTGAAAAATTTATCCTTAGTTGCCCTTTGAGCTTTCACGAGATATACATGAGTACTTTAGGTACATGTTCTGAATTTTGTTGAAAATCATCGTTTACTGCTGATAATTATTTATTTCTGCACTGATTGAATTTGTATGATTTAATTGTGGATTGAGACTTGTCTAGTACTAGTTTGGACACTCTTCAAGGCGAAATACGAGCAAAACTGTGATTAGGGATGATTTAGGCAATTTTTCTGAAAATCATTTGAGCCTTTCAAGCTACCCATTGATAAATGTTATCCCTAGTACTTTTTTGAGCTTTATTGAAATCGAATGGTATGCGTGTAAACGCGTGATAAACCCCCATTCGTCATTGTTTCAAGGTCCTACTTTTACTGGCTGAACATCCTAAACACTATTTCCTACCTTTAAGGCAGTAATTTTAATGCTAAAATTTTATGTGCTCCTAGTTGATATTTGTAAATATGGAATGGTGTGGTGGAAGATTTGAAAAGACAAATAAATCAAGAAGGTGGTAGTTAAAAAGAGATGAAAAAGTTGTGAAAAAAAATGTTTGTGAAAAGAAGAAAAAGGAAAATGATGAATGAAAGAGAAGAAAATATGAAATATCTATGGGGTGAAAAAGAGTTGTGATATGTGAATAAAAAGGAGTGGAAATTAGAGATAAAGCAAAAATTATTCCCTCTTTTGAATTCTTAATCCTTCATTTGTAGCCATGAGCCAGGCCTTATATTATAAGCTGATTAAGCCATATTGACCGAGTCACAGTTGCCCAATATACTAGTGGAGAGGAGTTGCGAGAATTTAGTCTATGGACTGTTGATTGATACTTTTAATGATTACGAATTTTTGATCGAAACACGTACACACTGTTTTTTTTATTATTGAATTTACCTAATTTTGAGTATTTTTGATTTCATATCCTATATTTGATCCCTTACTATCTTAAAAAGTCCTCATGATCTATGAATGTGTGAATTGAACTTGGATAAGAGTGTTTTGAAACGTGAGTTGCGGAGATTGTAAGTTTATGAGGTTATCTAGTTATGATTAAAATTTTCAAGTGTTAGTAGGTTGGATTGGATTGGATACGAGTTTTTAAAATTATTTCTGAGGCCAATGATCCATAATATTTCTTGACTATTCTTGGTGATATGAGTTTTTGGAATTTATTGTTTTGATAGTTTTGCTCGGGACTAGCAAAAGTCTAAGTTTGGGAGTATTTGATAAGTGTATTTTATACACTTAATTTATATATAATTTAATTGTTAATTATTTGTTTCGAGCAGATTTATGTGTGGGTTTTGTTGTTTTTGTGGTTGTAGGAAATTATTGAAGTGTTTTGGAAAAGAAGAGAAAAATGATATTTAAGAGAAGAAAGAAGAATTAAAGAAGAGGAAAAGAAGAACAGGAAAAGAAATAGAAAAGAAACTAGAGAAGAGTAATGGGATTTTGTTATTGGGCATGGAAGAGAATTGTTAGCGCTTAAAGTAGCGCTAAAGAAGATAAAAGAAGTGCAAACGCGCTTATTTTGTGAGATTGGAAAATCGAGTCAGAGACTCATGCGCACTCGCTTGGACTATATAAGCGCCCGCCCCGTGATCGTAATCTTGGTGTTTTAATTATCGGAAGGAAACTTTCATATTTTATTGGGCTATTTTTCATGGGCTTTTGGGTGACACGGTATAAAAGGGAATTGAAGTCTGAGATTTTAGAGAAGCCGCCACAACACAACATACGTACATTAGAGATTTGAGATCAGAGTCGTGAAGATTTCTGGGAGGATTATGGGTTTACTCGAAGAACAAAGACGGAGATCGAGAGTTCGGACACGGCATAGCATTGACGGATTTGTTTTCTTTATTTTATTTACTTATTTCTGAATATGTTTGGATTTTTGAATATGAATTATTGTTTTATTCAGAATTTTATTATGAACTAATTTTTTTAGAGTCTAGAGGGACGATGTAACCTAGTGTAGACGCTTTCATGAATTTTTGATTTTACTGAATTGATTTTCTTCTAAATTAATTGTTTTTTTTAGAATTGATTGTCTTTTCAATTATCTGATCAATAATTGAATTATAATATTTATTTGAAATCTGGCACTCGAGAGAGGAGATTTTGAATAGGACCAATAAAAAATACACTGTTATTTATTTATATAGCTTGAGAGAATGTATAATTTTAACAGAGCTTTTAAAAATAACATTGTTTTAAATAGATCACTGCAAGTAGATTCTTAATAGGGATATTGGAATTGAACTGTAGTTGATAAACATTATTTGTTGCTCGGGAGAGGGAAATAATACACTTAAGTGTTCTTGGCTATTAATTGACTAAAATTCATGAATATAAATTAATTAGGATTGATTGTTGTTGAAACCAGGTGAAATCTAAACCTCTAGACCATTTTTTCTCTGATTGATTCTTATATGAAAGTTGTGTGCGTGTTATCAAAAACCTCATTGATTATTTTATTTTTCTGCAAAATTCTTGATCATTGATTTTATAGATAAATTTATGACTATTTTAATTACAAGAACTAAATATTTTTATTTTACTCTCTGTGGGAACGATACTTGATTTATCATTATATTAAAACTTGACACTCGTACGCTTGCGAGCATTTTTCACAACAATATTAGACTAGTTGGCTTATCTGATAGTTATCAAGCTAAGTAAACACACCCATAGTGTTTTTGACAACCATGATTTGAAGGTTTTTAGGGGATTTGATTTAAAATCCCATTTCTACCGTCTGGCAAGATGAATTTTTTTAAACAAATTAGATTTAGATTTTTTAAAGAATTTTTAGGATTTTGTGGGATTTCAGTAGGTGTACCAAATCCCACCAAATTTGATAATTTTTTATGGAATTTGGATTTGAAGAAATTTATAACACCGATCAAATATTTTATATTCTATTTACCCATTGCTTCCTCTCGTCATTGGTCTTCATATCTTGAAAAATATTCTATCTTGATATGTTTATCTCAAACATCCTTCTATTTTGATAATCTTAAGCTATTTATTAATCTTGATATTGTTGTCTCATTAATTCTTAAGTCCAAAAATTCATGGTTTCACAACCCATGAACATAATTCATCAACCTTGGCCGTAGTGGGGTAAAGTCTAGATGGTGGTGTTGGTGGTGGTGACACTACTATCCTTGGTCGATTATGTTGTTGGGATTGGTTGTGTGTATAAAGGGAGGGTGAATGCATAATTTTAAAATATTTTAAGGAATTTTTCAAATAAAACAACTTGTCTTGTGTTAGACTCTTAGTTTTCGTGATCACAAAATTGAACTGTCAAGTCTTGTAAAATAGGTAAAAAACTTGAACTGCACAACAGGATCTTCGAACTTCTTGAACTGCTCAAATGACTATCTGGACTGCTCAAATACACGAACTGCCTAAACTGCTCAACTAGTTATTTGAAATGCTCAAAGCATTAAAGCGCTTCTCCTTAACTCAAGAAGACTCTTCGTTATATTTGAAGATTTTCAAGAAAGAATTTATTGAACATATTAATAAGCCGAAAAGATTAAATCTCACTCATCTTGGATCTCGTCTCGCATTTATGAAGACTCTCAAAAATATAACAAGACAGTTCAGAGAGAATTTAAGTCATCTAGAAGAACGTTGAAAAATATAACTATAAATACTAGAGAGAGAGCTTCAGAAAAAAGTTATAATTGAAGATACACACAAAAAAGAACATAAAAACGCTATCTCTTCGAACATACAAAAGCTATCTCTCCGAGCACTTTGAATCTGTGGGGATCTCGGGTTGCTAATCTCATCTTAGGGTAATTAATAAATAATTAACATTCATTAAACATCAAATAAAGAAACCAAGAGCAAAGTAAATTTTTTTTTTTTTTTTAAAATTCAGTGTCTCGCTCGATCGGTGAAATACACCCGATCGAGTGAGCACAATTGCTCAACTCTCGGATGGAACACAATTTGGCCTCGCTCGATCCGTCAACTTCCGCAGATCGAGCGAGCCAAAAACTAAAATTCTCTGTTTGCAAAATTGATGGCCGCGCTCGATCCTGGTTTTTCACAGGATCGAGCGTGCCCTCTGTTTTCAGCAAAACCAGCAATTCATTTTGCTGTCAATCCGATTCCTTCCATTCTAAATCATCAAAACATGGTCCAATACATGATATATCAATTCCAAAACATGCATATACATATAAACAAGGTCACAAGCATTTATACATGCATTTTATTACATCGAACAAGTCGCTAAAGAACGATAAACGACATAAACTATCTCAAGTTTCATACATGTAATTCAAAACCAACTAGACTAAAGTTTCATGCTTCTAAAGTTCAAGACATCATCTACAACCCGAGTCCTCACGTGCTAGACTCTCTCCCAGCTGTCAGTGACATCGATGACCAGCTCCTGCCCCATCTGTTGTCATGGACACATACAAAACAAGACAACATCCGGATAAACTCCGGTGAGAAAACATTCTCAGTATAACCAACATATAGAAAGCGTTAAATAAATCATCTTGACTCTATTTAAACTCGACTCAACAAATAGAGTACGTAAACGCTTTACATACGAATTGATTCACATAACTTCAAAGCCATCAAGATTCATAACTGATCTTGACATGGATATCCATCTAAAGAGTTCGTAACCGACTCGCAAATAAGGTTAACAGCAACCTTGGCATAGAATCAATTCAATATAGCATCATATCAACTCGAATATAAAGATCCACTACCTGAGATGGATCGACAACATCACAATCAAATCAAAAACATAAACAAGTATGTGGGTTTTTGCAGGCCAACTCAAGATTAGTCGTTCTTGAGTTTCAAAGTCCCTACTTCGCGATGTCGTCATTATACCTTCGTTTATTTTGATTCTGAACTCTTCAAATCTCAATCCAACTTCTTCGGTTCAAAGTCGTTGTCTCGAGTCGTTGGCCTTCCAAACTCAACTGAAACAGAAGAATAAAATTCCATAACATTCACATCATCAAGATAAGTGTTTCAGCTTAGCTATCGAATAACAAAACAGTCCAAAAACTTGATTTAACGGCGTAGCGATTGAAAATCGATAACCGACGTAATCCCGAAATCATTTCTTTTATTCAAACCATGTGTACGTGCTCTCAATCAAGAAAACCAGCTGATATAATCTTCAAAACTTCAGCACAAACAACCATAACAATCATAAAACATGCTAGCATGAAGATTCAACATAATAACATAAGCTCTTCATCCGGTTTCGAAAATAGAAACGATACAAACTCAAAAACATGATCAATGATTCAAAATCTGATATCTGCCCTTTATTGATTTCGAAATCGATATAACACAACATAAAACTTACATGAGATCGAAGCCCTCGTTGTAAGGATTTCAGAACAATTTACGGAATCGAAATCGGACAACCGGTTCAAAAGTTACGGCAAATCGAAAATCCAAAATTCAAAAGAAATGAAGAAGGTCGGCTTGCTCTGTTCTAATATTCTGAATGAACTATCATATAACACGTAATCATGTGGACAAATCCAACAATAATCGGATATGTATTCAACTAATTGCAATTTGGCCCCTGAAACTTCGTAAATTGCAATTTAGTACTCGGCCTTATTTTTAATTCAATTTCAATCCTAAATATTTTAAAAATATTAGAATTTAAATCAAAACTCTAAATATTTCCAAATTAAATATACGCGGATTAAAATCAAATTAAATTCGGATTAATTTCTAATTAATCCCGGGCCTTACATTTCTCCCCCACTAAGACATGAGTTCGTCCTCGAAATCATAAACAATATAGATATGCAACTGCATGCTCATAAGAATAAAGAATAACTGAAAACTGAATAAGAACTCACATCAGTGGAATAGATAAGGAAATCGTTGCTTCATATCTTCTTCGACTTCCCACGTCGCTTCTTCAACTCTGTGTCGACTCCATTGAATCTTCACCAATGGAATAGTCTTCGTTCGGAGTTGCTTTGTCTTCCTATCAAGAATCTGAATTGGTCGCTCGAAGTAGCAAAGAGTATCATCCAACTCAGCTTCATCAGATCGAATCACATGAGACGCATCAGATATATATAACCTCAACATCGATACATGAAAGACATCATGTATCCCAGATAAAGACATAGGAAGAGCGAGTCGATAAGCTAGATTGCCTATCTTCTCGAGAATCTCATACGACCCAATATACCTCGGAGATAATTTTCCTCGTTTTCCAAATCGAACTGTGCCCCTGAACGGTGAAATCTTCAGAAACACTCTATCTCCCTGATCAAAAGATAACGGTCGTCGTCGTACATTTGCATATCTCGTCTGTCTATGCTGCGCATTCTCTACTGTATAAATTTCACTTTCTCAGTCATCTGTCTGATCATATCTGGCCCTAACTCAGGTACCTCAGAAACATCATCCCAATACAAAGGCGATCGACACTTCTTTCCATATAATTCTTCGAATGGTGCCATTTCTATACTCGTCTGATAACTGTTGTTATAAGAAAATTCCACGAGTGGTATAGAATTTTGCCATGTAATGCCAAAATCAAGTACTACAGCTTTGAGCATATCCTCAAGCGTCTGAATAGTTCGTTCAGATTGACCGTCAGTTTGAGGATGATAAGAAGTACTCAAATGTAAACGCGTACCTAGAGCTTCCTGTAGGCTATGCCAAAAGTGTGAAGTAAACTTCGGATCTCGGTCAGATACTATCAACTTTGGCACACCATGTAGTCTTACCACTTCTCGAATATAGAGATCCGCCATTTGATCATGACGATAAGTCATTCGATAAGGAATAAAGCACGCAGATTTCGTCAATCTGTCGATGATCACCCAAACAGCATCGCATCCTCGAGATGATCGTGGAAACTTCGTTACAAAGTCCATGGAAATGTGGTCCCATTTCCATTCAGGAATCAATAAACTCTGTAATAAGCCACCCGGTTTCTTTCTTTCAGCTTTCACCTGTTGGCAATTCAAACATTTAGATACAAATTCAGTCACATCAGACTTCATTTGTTTCCACCAGTACTGACTCTCCAAGTCGTTGTACATCTTTCTGCCTCCAGGGTGAACACTATAGCGACTGCAATGGGCTTCTTTCAAAATATTCTGTTTCAAATCTGCAATATTGGGAACAACTATTCGGTCATTCACATACAAGATATCATCGTCACTAACCTTGTACTCAGACTGATGTCCTGATCAAATCATTTCAATCGACTTCTGCACATTCTGATCGGCTTTCTGTGCTTCTTTGATACGAATCAATAACTCTGGCTCAGCACTGATTGCATACACTCTCATCGGCCTTCTATCTGTCTCAAATACATACCCCAAAATACAACAATCTTCATTTAAATTAGATACACCTATCGTAGACAAGGATAAAACACATACCTTTCTACTTAGGGCATCCGCTGCTGCATTAGATTTTTCCGGATAGTATTTGATTTCACAATCAAAATCCTTCAACAAATCAAGCCATCGTCGTTGTCTCATATTCAATTCAGATTGTGAGAACAGATACTTCAGACTTTTGTGATCAGAAAAGATTTCAAACTTCTCTCCATATAAGTAATGTATCCAGATCTTCAATGCAAAGACAATTGCAGCCAATTCAAGATCATGAATCGGATACCTGACTTCATGTGGTTTCAGTTGTCGAGAAGCATAAGCGACAACATGTCCTTTCTGCATTAAATTACATCCCAAACCCTGGTGAGAAACATCACAATAAACAACAAAATCACCAGTCAATGTAGGGATTATTAAAATCGGCGCTGTCGTCAATCTCTTCTTAAGTTTGATAAAACTCCTTTCACATGCTTCAGACCAAATAAATGGTGCATTATTTTGTGTAAGCTGTGTAATAGGCTTCGCTATTGAGGAAAAATCTCGAATGAATCGATGGTAATAACCAGCTAAGCGCATAAAACTTCGAATTTCTGGCACAGATGTCGGTCTCTGCCAACTAATCACAGCTTCAACCTTACTCGGATCAACGGAAATGCCATCTCCTGAAATTATATGCCCAAGAAATACAACTCGTTGCAACCAGAATTCACATTTAGACAACTTGGCATACAATTTTTCTTCTCGCAATGTTCTCAACACAGTACGGAGATGATCAACATGATCACACAAATGCTTTGAGTAAATCAAAATATCATCGATAAAGATAATCACAAAATCATCTAAATATCTTTGAAATACTCTATTCATCAATCCCATAAAACTGCCGGTGCATTCGTTAGACCAAAAGGCATGACTATGAATTCGTAATGGTCATACCTAGTTCTAAATGCAGTCTTAGGAATATCTTCGTCTCTAACCCTCAGTTGATGATATCCGGATCGTAAGTCAATCTTCAAATATACTGACGATCCCTGCAATTGATCAAATAAATCATCGATACAAGGTAAAGGATAGCGATTCTTTATCGTTGCTTTGTTCAATTGCCGGTAGTCTATACATAATCTCATTGATCCGTCTTTCTTTCGAACAAATAATATCGGAGCACCCCATGGGGAAACACTCGGTCTAATATATCCTTTGGCCAACAAATCTTCAAGTTGGTCCTTCAATTCTTTCAGTTCAATCGGTGCCATTCGGTACGGTGCTTTCGATATCGGCTGTGTACCTGGCATCAATTCAATACCGAAATCTACCTCTCTGTACGGTGGCAATCCTGAAATCTCATCAGGGAATACATCTGCAAACTCACTCACAACCGGTATATCAGTCAATTTCGGACTAGACTTCAGCATATCAACTTCATAGATCAAAAATCCCTCTGCTCCCTTCTGTAACAAATCAATCATAGCAATAACATATATCAAAGGAATTTTGGCTCGTGATCCCTTACCATAGAATTTCCACTCATCAGCCATATCAGGTCTGAACTTCACAATTTTCTGAAAATAGTCCACTGTTGCTCTGTACTTGGTTAGCATATCGATACCGATTATGCAATCAAAATCAGATAAACCAAGAACGATACAGTCAAGATCAACTTCATTACCTTCGTACTGTAGTACACAATTTTTAACCGACTTCACTGATACTATACCTTTTCCCAACGGTGAAGATATAGACACTACAGTAGCTAATGACTCAACAGGCAATGAATACAATGTAACAAATTGTTCAGATATGAAGGTATGCGACGCACCAGTATCGAATAAGACATAAGCAGGATAACCAGAAAGAAAACATTTACCTGCAATCACATCGTCCGGTGCTGCTTGTGCTTGCTCTTCTGTCAATGCAAACACTCGTGCTTGTTTCCTGGGAGTTTGATTCACTGTCTGACCTCCTCCTCTACTCGGTGCTGCAGGCTGTGGTTGAAAAGAGTGAACAGAAGATGAAGATTGACCTACCGGTCTCGATGATCCCGCACCCTGTGCACCTTCAGAACCTCGTTGTGGACACACTCGTGCAAAATGTCCCATCTTGTTGCAAATGTGGCAGCTTCCAAATACACCGTGGCATTGTTCATTGGTATGGCGACCACCACACTTGGTGCAATACACATCAGACCTCTGTCCAGCTCTAGACTATCGGGAGCTACCTGAACTTGTAGAGCTACTACCACCAGATCTCTTGAATTGTTTGCTCTTGCCCTTGAAGAAACTTTTCTTTCCACTACTACTACCTCCAGCTTCAAATCGAGGTGGCGGTGGAATCTGTGGCTGCTCTTGGGACTGTCTCACTGGCTGTGGCACAAACTGTGCTCCTCGTTGTTTCAATATCCCTGCTTCTGCACCCTTTGCTCGATTCAGAGCATCAGCAAAGGTATTCGGTCTTCCCGAATTCACAAGTGTAAACACATCAGGGTTCAAGCCATTGATGAATTGATCGGCTTGATCTTCATCACTAACAACAATATGTGGAGCAAACTTCAACAAACTGGTGAATTTGGCAACATATTCTTCGATATTTAACTGCCCCTGTTGTAAACTTGCAAACTCTGCTCCTTTGTCCTTGCGATAAGACACAGGAAAGAAACGCTGATAGAAAGCAGTTCGAAATACAGACCAGGTAATAACAGCACCTTGGTTCTCCAATGCTTTCTTCATCGCTATACACCAACTCTTGGCAAGGCCATGCAGTTGATGAATCACCAGTCTCACACGAAGATCATCTGAATAGTCAATAGACTCGAATAACTGCTCAATATCTTCCAGCCAATTTCCAAATTCCACAGCATTCTCAGTTCCTTGCAACTTCGGTGGTTGGAATGACTGGAATCGTTTCAGAAGTTTCTCCATCGGATTAGCATCACTAAACTCATCAGTAGAAGTACTACCCTGTCCATGTTCAGACACTGTCACTGGGACCTGTGCAGCATTTGTTTGTTCAGGCTGATTCGTAGCCAACGTCTGTCTAACTCTCGGTGCTGGTCGGGGAGGCATATCTGATAATAAAACAGATTAGTGTACAGTTCAATCTCAATTATAACAAGTCTGTTGCAGTCCACATTGCCTTCATAAAAGATCGAGTTTCGATTCATCCTCATAATACAAGCTAGTACTTCAATCAAATAACCAGATAGCATGTAATTCAAACCATTGTATAGCATATTCTTCGCAAATTATCACAGCATCATGTGACAATTTAATATCTGTAATCAATCAATCATATACCATACAATTATGAAAGCAATAAATAAATCAGAATAGAAGACTCGATCTACCCCGCTCATCTATTCTCAGTCCAAAAAACTTATGCTCTGATACCACCTGTTGTGGGGACCTCGGGTTGCTAATCTCATCTTAGGGCAATTAATAAACAATTAACATTCATTAAACATCAAATAAAGAAACCAAGAGCAAAGTAAAAATTTTTTTCTTTTTTTAAATTCATTGTCTCGCTCGATCGGTGAAATACACCCGATCGAGCGAGCACAATTGCTCAACTCTCGGATTGAACACAATTTGGCCTCGCTCGATCCGTCAACTTCCGCAGATCGAGCGAGCCAAAAACTAAAATTCTCTGTTTGCAAAATTGATGGCCGCGCTCGATCCTGGATTTTCACAGGATCGAGCGTGCCCTCTGTTTCCAGCAAAACCAGCAATTCATTTTGCTGTCAATCCGATTCCTTCCATTCTAAATCATCAAAACATGTCCAATACATGATATATCAATTCCAAAACATGCATATACATATAAACAAGGTCACAAGAATTTATACATGCATTTTATTACATTGAACAAGTCGCTAAAGAACGATAAACGACATAAACTATCTCAAGTTTCATACATGTAATTCAAAACCAACTAGACTAAAGTTTCATGCTTCTAAAGTTCAAGACATCATCTACAACCCGAGTCCTCACGTGCTAGACTCTCTCCCAGCTGTCAATGACGTCGATGACCAGCTCCTGCCCCATCTGTTGTCATGCACACATACAAAACAAGACAACAGCCGGATAAACTCCGGTGAGAAAACATTCTCAATATAACCAACATATAGAAAGCGTTAAATAAATCATCTTGACTCTATTTAAACTCGACTCAACAAATAGAGTACGTAAACGCTTTACATACGAATTGATTCACATAACTTCAAAGCCATCAAGATTCATAATTGATCTTGACATGGATATCCATCTAACGAGTTCGTAATCGACTCGCAAATAAAGTTAACAGCAACCTTGGCATAGAATCAATTCAATATAGCATCATATCAACTCGAATATAAAGATCCACTACCTGAGATGGATCGACAACATCATAATCAAATCAAAAACATAAACAAGTATGTGGTTTTTGCGGGCCAACTCAAGATTAGTCGTTCTTGAGTTTCAAAGTCCCTACTTCGCGATGTCATCATTATACCTTCGTTTATTTTGATTCTGAACTCTTCAAATCCCAATCCAACTTCTTCGGTTCAAAGTCGTTGTCTCGAGACGTTGGCCTTCCAAACTCAACTGAAACGGAAGAATAAAATTCCATAACATTCACATCATCAAGATAAGTGTTTCAGCTTAGCTATCGAATAACAAAACAGTCCAAAAACTCGATTAAACGGCATAGCGATTGAAAATCGATAACCGACGTAATTCCGAAATCATTTCTTTTATTCAAACCATGTGTACGTGCTCTAAATCAAGAAAACCAGCTGATATAATCTTCAAAACCTCAGCACAAACAGCCATAACAATCATAAAACATGCTAGCATCAAGATTCAACATAATAGCATAAGCTCTTCATCCGGTTTCGAAAATAGAAACGATACAAACTCAAAAACATGATCAATGATTCAAAATATGATATCGGCCCTTTATTGATTTCGAAATCCATATAACACAACATAAAACTTACACGAGATCGAAGCCCTCATTGTAAGGATTCCAGAACAATTTACGGAATCGAAATCGGACAACCGGTTCAAAAGTTACGGCAAATCGAAAATCCAAAATTCAAAAAAATGAAGAAGGTCGGCTTGCTCTGTTCTAATATTCTAAATGAACTATCATATAACACGTAATCATGTGGACAAATCCAACAATAATCGGATATGTATTCAACTAATTGCAATTTGGCCCCTGAAACTTCGTAAATTGCAATTCAGTCCTCGGCCTTATTTTTAATTCAATTTCAATCCTAAATAATTTAAGAATATTAGAATTTAAATCAAAACTCTAAATATTCCCAAATTAAATATACGCGAATTAAAATCAAATTAAATTCGGATTAATTTCTAATTAATCCCGGGCCTTATAGAATCTATAGATCTTATTTGCTCAAAAAAAGCCCACATATACAAGGCATTCATCAGATCATCTAAAAGATCATCAAGGGCATCAGAACAACTCTCAACTGCTCATTTACGAAGTGTTGAAAAAGAGTTTTTCAATAGATTGAATCTACGGATTCATTCAAACCCCAATTTATTTCACTCATTGCTGTTAAGACTTAATGTCTTATTTTGTGTGGTGAACTAGGTGTTTCGATCTAGGCAAAGGATATATAAGTCCTATGATTGAAGTGGGCTGTATACAAAGGAGTGTATAAACCAAAGTCTTCTAGTGAATTCTCTCCTAAGTGGAAGAAAGGGAGACGTAGAAGCAGTTTGCTTTGAACTTCCATAATATCCCGTCTTATTTATCTTATCTGCACAAGTTATTTTCACTCTTACATATATAAATATCACAAAGGCACTTGGACTGTTTATCCGCACTATTTTAGTACTCCAAACAGCTTTTGAGAATAACGGAAATAATTAACAATATCAAGCCTGCTCGTGAAAATTTTGGAAAATATTTTGAAATATTTTGAGTGTTTATTCACCCCACCTCTACACACATATTCGATCCTAACAAGTGGTATCAAAGTGGGTTTTTCTTATTCGTTGATATTATCATACTTGTTATGGCATCTACATTTAACAAGATTCCTATGTTTTCTAAGAAAGATTATGGTGATTGGAAAATTCATACGCAGGCTCATTTATCAGCACAAGATGATGATATGTGTATGTTATCATAGATGATTGATACTGTAGCAGCCATTATAGGCGGAGAACCTCAAATTTTTGATAATCATAGATCTGAATGGACTACAGAAGATAAAAAGAAGGAAAATCTAGATAATGTTGCCAAGGATATTCTCTACAAAATGCTGGACAAAAATATGTTTAGCAAGATCAATAATTGTACTACTGCAAAGAAATCTGGGATAAGCTTACTTAGTTGTGTGAAGGAAACGACCAAACCAAAGAAAACAAGCTCACTGTTGCCATCCAAAAGTTTGACAACGTCAAAATGAAGCTAGGGGAAACTATGGCTGAGTTTGATGAAAGATTTAGCAATATTATTTGTGAACTTATTTATCTTGGTAAATCTTACTCTAATCGTGAAACTGCCTTAAGGTAATGAGAGCTTTGCCTAGATAATAGGATGTCAAAACAATCTCCATGAGGGAATCCAAGGATCTAAGAAAGATCGATATAAATGATTTATTTTCAGATCTTAAGGCCTATGAGTTTGAACTTGGAATAAGAATGGAAGACGAGCCTTGAACTTCTCAACCTACAAAATCACTAACCACAACTGTTGCATGCTCACCAGTTGACGAGGTTTCAACAAATAAGCAATGAAGCCATGTCTCTCTTTGTCAAGAAGTTCGGTAAATTTATGCGTAAAAATCATTCAAAATTTACTAAGCCTTATTATAAAAATGATCATACAGATGATGGCCCTGCACACTATAACAGTGGCAAGAAAAGCCATTTTATTGCAGAATGTACCAAGCCTAGAACTAATGAAAAGAAACAATCAGCCGAGAAAAATAAAGGAAAATATGAGAGAAGGACACTCGAGAAGAAAGGAGAACAAAAAGTTCCAGTGGCTGATGATAACAAAAGAAAATGGGCGGAATCAGATTCGAAATTATCCAGTTCTGACAGTTCATCATATGAGAGAGATGATGATAAGGTGCAATTTCTTATGGTCAAGTCCCATCTTGAAGAAAAAAATAATGAGGTATTTGATTTTGGATCATTATAATTTACACGAGAAGATTTAGTAACTTCTTTACCTGAAATGACTAAAGATTACATGAAACTCACTCAATCATTCAAGGAAGTAACAACAGAAAATTATAAACTCAAAGATAAGTGAAATGAATCTAGTTGCGTGAAACTAAAGGAACTTGACAATCTGCGATAAAAGCTAAATCTGTTGATTACTGAGAATAAAGATATGAAAAGAATGCTCCAAGAGACGATGAAAGAAAATCAAAAGTTTCTTGCAACTGTTAATTCTTGGAACAAGTCTTTCTGTACCTTTGAATAAGATTCATGATAATAAAAAACAGTCCAATGACAAGACTGGTCTAGGGTTTGAAACATGCAGTGTTGCTGAGAATAGCATAAAATTGCAACTAGATTCAAGAAAGATAAATTTTGTGAGATCTAGTACAATATATGATCATGATGCACCTAAAGATAACATCTTATATAATCATGTTATACCTAAATAAAATGAAATCTCTTATGAAGTCAAGTATAATCATAAAGGATTAAGATATGAAAAACCAAAGAACAGTTTATCTAGCACAACTCGGTAGAATTCAGAACTGCTTAGAATTAATCAATATAATCAGTTAAGTTCTACATGGAAGAAACCAGTCCAATACAGATAAAATGATCAAAACAGATATCATAGACAATTTTTTAATTGTAGAGCATTTCAGAAAATGTACATGCTAGATAACAAAAATCCAAGGCCTATGCAACAAATGATCAAATCTAGCATTGTTTATGATACTCGAAGAAATGACAAATCAATGAGAATTTTTTATGAGAAAACAGGTAGATATGCTAAAGTAATCCAAATATGGGTTCCGAAAAGAATAATCTATCAAGGACCTAAACAAGATGAGGGTACCAAAGTTCATTATTGAATAACAGGTTGGAAAGACTACTTGGTTCTTAGACAGTAGATGCTCAAGACACATGACTGGAAATAAAGAGCTACTTTATGAAATAGTTGATATCAAAGGTCCAAAGATTACATTTGGAGATAACTCGAAAGGTAAAGACGTGAGTAAGGTAAGATTATCCATGGAAATATTGTTATCAATGATGTTTTACTTATTGAAAATCTTTGATAAAATTTGATTAGCATTAGACAATTATGTGATAATGGTTATGTTGTGAATTTCTTCAACAAACTTGCATGATTAAGTCTAAGAATGGAGAAGCTATATTATCTGGTTTGAGAGAAGAGAATACTTATAGGATCAACTGGAAACACAGTCAACCTTCTTCTCCTACATGTTTTATTGCACAAAATGTAAAACAATGGTTATGGCATAAATGTCTAAATCATCTAAATTTCAAGTCCATATCTAGTTTGATTAAAAATGATTTAGTTACTGTTTTGCCAAAAGGAAATTTTATCAAAGAAAAGATTTTTACTGCATGTCAGTTAGGTAAGAAGGTACGGTCTACATTCAAAAATAAGGGTTGCAACTCTTCCTCTCAATGTTTAGGATTGTTGCATATGGATCTTTTTTGTCATTCCTACAAAGAGTTTAGGGGGAATGAGGTACACTCTTGTAGTAGTAGATGATTATTCAAAATTCACTTGGGTGATTTTTCTACCATCAAAAGATCAACATGTATTCAATTGATCAAACTTTTAAACCGACTGCAAAATGAAAAAAATTATATGATCAATAGAATTCGAAGTGACAGGGGTACTGATAAGCACGAATTTTATAGCTTATTTGGCACTTTATTTTTTTGTATTCGTGCTTATCTGGCATTTTTATTCCGAGTTTTTTGCATAAATTGTCATATTTTCTGTGTTTGTAGGTTTGACTAAGAATTTGAGAAGTCCTGAATATTGAAGAAAAAGTCAAACAATGCGATGCCACGTTGGAACTTGGCCGGAGAACACAGAAAAATATTAAGTCGCTAAGAGAATTGAAGGAAGAAAATAGCATGGACCATGTGTATGCTTTGGAAGAGGGTCCGTGCATGTTTGAAGCAAAAGATATTTGAAGAAAAATAATGCACGGACCCCGTGTATCAACTGGAAGATGGTCCGTGTACCCTCGACTTTGGAGTAGCTCATTCCAGGAAAATGCACGGACACCATGTAGCATCTGGAAGAGGGTCCGTGCACCTTCGCAAAATGTTTGGGCTGGAGTTTTTAATACACGAACCTAGGCACATTTTAGTAACCCGCATTTCTGATTAGTGATTAAATGAGTAATTAATCACATGATCATGTTTAGATTAAGTAAAACATGATTAAGTAAGTACCTGTTGGGATAACGAACATCAGAAATGGATTCAGAACACTCAAATTAATTGAATTGGTTCGAATAGGAGTTCGGACGATCCGAAGTGGATCGGAAGCTCTGTTCCAGGATCGGAGGCTCCGATCGAGATCGGAAGCTCCGTCGGCAAGATCGGAAGCTCCGATCAGACTCAGTGTACACGTCATCGGTTACGTCAGCAAGGTGACGTCATGGCTGATGTAATATCGGGCGATCGGAAGCTTCAAAGGGGCGATCGGAAGTTCCGATCATGATCGGACGTTCCGAACTAGGTTCGGAGGTTCCGAACATCGCCTATAAATATAGGGTTCAAGATGCTCATTTCTAACACCAATTCCCTCTCTTCTCTCTCGATTCCTAAGCCTTCTAACTCAGATCTAGGGAGATCTAGGCGTCCTATGGGGAATCCGGAAGCGGCTAAGTGATCTAAACGTCGTCGCGGAGCTACGGCCTAGTTTTGAGGCTATCGTGAGCAAAGGGCTAACGACGGACGCAGGTATAGCTTTGGCATCCTAAAAATATTTAGGAGTATGCAATAGCTTAGTTAAGGCTTTTAGAGCTTAATTGTTGATGCATGGATATTTGCATTGTAGTAGCTAGTAGACTGGACTAGTAGGCTTGGAGTCTAGACCAGCAGAGCTAGGTTTGACCAGCAGTGTTAGACGTACGTAAGTACTGGCCGAGATAGCCGGCATGATATATTTGCTTATATGTTGCATGAGTATGTGCTATATGTTTTATCATGTTTTAGCATGTTTTACCGCCTTAGCACATACATGATTTTACGTGTGACTGCATCCGGAGAGATGTGAGTCATTGACAGTCTCCATAGGGAACGATGATCTCATTTTGGACTCGAGTCAGGTATGACAGTTTCCATATGGGACTTGTATCCTGTTTTGGATTCGGGTCAGGATGGGGTTGGCTCATTCCTGATATGGAGTATACGAGTACCCCGCGGAGTAGCTCTCTAGCCGGTACTGTATATTCTCGGCGCCATGAGTAAGTGTTTTCAGTTGAGTTTTAAATCATCTGTGTGCGCATATTTGTATTTATATCATTGCTTCGTATTGAGCGTTCTAGCTCACGCCCCTGTGTTTGGGTATTGTGTACCTTTTGGCGGGGCAGGTTTGAGGCTAGACGGTCCAGGCGGCTCCCAGCAGGATTGAGAGTTAGGGAGAGTCAAAGGTTGTAGAGGGTAGGGATTTATTTACCCTGAACCTTCCATTTGGTTGTATAAACAGTATTTTATACACTTGTGATAGCGTCGGTTGTATTATGTCGATTGGATTTGTTGTATTTTAATTATCCGCACTTTACGCTTTAAGCTTTTATTGCGTGCGCTTTTACTATAACTCTGATTAGATAGTGGATCCGGGTTCGGTCGCTACATTTTTGGTATCAGAGCGACGCATTGCACTGGGAATATCGTAAAGCGGATTAAGTAATTATCTGTTCTTATGTAACAGATGGCAGATTACGACGAAAGTCACGGTAGCGTAGACGGCGGTCGTTGGGGCAATCCGGATGATCGTAGACGTCGGGGACAACCCGAGGAGCGCAGGCGAGTGATCATGCGTAGATTCAAAGAAGTTAGCCCGAAGCCTTTGACGGGTGGTGAGACAGCCGAAGAGGCGGAGGATTGGATGGAGAGGATGGAGCAGTGCTTTCAGGAGTTCCGTTGCACGGCTGAGGATAGGATGGAGATTCTTTCCTTTATGCTTGAGGGCAGAGCGAGGAAGTGGTGGAGATCTACTTCCGCACCGTTCATAGCAGCTAGAGGTGCAGCTACTTGGGTGGAGTTCCGTACTGCTTATCAGAGATTTTATTTTCCTCCAGCTCTTCATCAGGCGAAAGCCAGCGAGTTGTTGAGTTTGCGACAGGGGACGATGACGATCGAGGAGTACCAGCATAAGTTCTTTGATCTGCTACCCTTTTGTCCTCATATTGCTGATAGTTCTATGGCGAAGTTTGATCATTTCCTTCAGGGTTTGAATCCTGACATTCATCGGATGGTTGCTGTGGGCGGCGATGGGACTTACGAGGATTTGGTGGACCGTTGTCGCCAGGCCAAGGACAGTATTCGGAGGAACATGGGACTTTATTCTTCTTCTTCCAGGCCAGCGAGCTCTAGTCCTTTGGGTCCGAGAGGACAGTCCTTCAAGAAGCCAGGAGGTACTTCTTCTTCTTCCTCTGGATCTGGTGGAGTGCATCGTTTTGGTGGTCAGAGACCGAACCGGTGTGCTCAGTGCCGACGCAGGCATCCGCCAGGACAGTGTGGTCGATCGGCCACTACATGTTTCAAGTGTGGCCAGGAGGGTCACATGAAGAGAGATTGTCCTATGCTGATTGGGGCAGCGAGTGGTTCTGGAGGTTCTCAGGCATCTGTTCAGCCACCTCAGTACCAGCAGCCACCTTTTCAGCAGCAGTATTCGCAGCAGCGCCAGCAGCCGCAGCAGTCTCAGCGACAGCCTACTCAGACTCCTTCTCAGGGTCATTCTTCTTTGAGGCCACGTGCCCAGGGTCAGGTCTTTGCGCTTAACCAGGAGCAGGCAGAGGCTGACAACGATCGGATGATTGCAGGTATCTGTAGTTTATGTGATTTTCCTGCATATGTTTTAATTGATACCGGTGCATCACATTATTTTGTCTCAGCACGTTTTGCTAAGAAGTATAAGTTGCCATATATTTCCCTAGATGTGTTATTAGTGGTTTCTACTCATATGGGTAGCGAGGTTTTAGCCAAGCGTCTAGTTGTGGGTTGTGTTTTGGATTTTGAGGGACATCAGCTTAGTGCTAACCTAATGATTCTAGCGATGGAGGATTTCGATTGCATCATTGGGATTGATCTATTGACTACCTACCGAGCGATAGTGGATTGCTATCAGAGGTTTGTTCAGTTTTGACCAGAGGATGACGAGTCATGGTATTTCTATGGTGAGGGAGCGCGACCCCCAATGCCAATGGTTTCAGCTTTGAAGGCCCGGTGTGCGTTAGAGTCTGGCGGGGAAGGCTACCTTATCTACAACATTGACGCATCCTTAGGAGAGCCAGATATCCAAGAGATACCAGTGGTTCGTGACTTTCCAGATGTGTTTCCGGAGGAGATTCCAGGTTTGCCACCAGTAAGGGAAATTGAGTTTGGCATTGAGTTAGTGCCAGGGACTGCACCGATTTCCAGAACTCCTTACCGATTGGCACCGTCAAAAATGAAAGAGCTGCAGAAGCAATTGCAAGATATTCTTGATAAGGGTTATATTAGAACTAGTGTTTCGCCATGGGGAGCCCCAGTACTGTTTGTCAAGAAGAAGGATGGTTCGATGCGGTTGTGTATTGACTACCGTCAGTTGAATCAAGTGACAGTGAAGAATAAGTATCCTCTTCCGCGGATAGATGATCTCTTTGATCAGTTGCAGGGTACTTCTGTCTATTCGAAGATTGATCTTCGGTCTGGGTATCATCAGTTGCGAGTTCGACAGGAGGATGTTCCTAAGAAAGCATTTCGTACGCGGTATGGACATTATGAGTTTCTAGTGATGCCGTTTGGTTTGACGAATGATCCAGCTGTTTTTATGGATCTGATGAACAGAGTTTTCCGCGACTTTCTGGATAAGTTCGTGGTGGTGTTCATCGATGAAATTTTGGTGTACTCTCGCAGCATGGATGAGCATGCCTACCATCTTTATACTGTACTGCAGGTCTTGAGGGAGAGACAGTTGTACGCGAAGCTGAGTAAGTGTGACTTCTGGATTGACCGAGTAGTGTTCCTTGGTCATGTCATTTCTCAGGAGGGCGTATCTGTGGATCCTAGCAAGACAGAAGCTATTTTGAATTGGTCACGTCCGACTACAGCTTCTGAGATTCGTAGTTTCCTTGGTTTAGCAGGATACTATCGTTGTTTTGTGGAGAATTTCTCTCAGATAGCTAAGCCTTTGACTCAGTTGACGAAGAAAGACGTTTCTTTCGTTTGGTCTGATGCTTGTGAAGACAGTTTTCATGAGTTGAGACATCGTCTGACGACAGCTCCAGTTCTTTCTTTACCGTCTAGATCAGGTGGTTTTGTAGTCTTCACTGATGCTTCTCTCCAGGGTTTGGGGTGTGTGTTGACTCAGAATGGCCAAGTGATCGCTTATGCTTCCAGACAGCTGAAGACTCACGAGGAGAACTATCCCGTACATGATTTAGAGCTTGCAGCCATTGTCTTTGCTCTTAAGATATGGCGTCACTATTTGTATGGAGAACGATTTGAGATCTTCACCGATCATAAGAGTTTGAAGTATCTGTTCAATCAGGCTGAGTTAAACATGCGGCAGCGTCGTTGGATGGATCTGTTGAAGGATTACGACTGTGAGATCAAGTACCATCCAGGTTCTTCAAATCCCGTTGCTGATGCGCTTAGTCGCAAAGTTTATGTGAGTTCCCTTCTTACCAGTTCGGTTTCGAAGGCAGTGGAGGAGTGTTGTTCTTTGGGATTTACGTTCCGTCATAAGAAAGTACAACAAGGGATTCGTGTCTCTTCTGTGCTTGCAGAGCCAGCGCTATACAGACGAATCCGGGAGGCTCAGAATTCTGATCCGAAGACTCAGAATTTGGCCCGGCTGGCTGAGGGTGATAATACTTCTGGTTTCCATTTGCAGGGAGACGGTCTGTTGTGTCTTTCTGGTCGAGTTGTGATACCCGAGGATTCTACTTTGAGGGATGAGATCTTATCGCAAGCTCACCGTAGTCGATTCTCTATACATCCAGGCAGCATGAAGATGTATAAGGATCTTCGCACTCGATTTTGGTGGAAAGGTATGAAGCGCAGCGTTTATCAGTTTGTATCCCGATGCCTTGTGTGTCAACAAGTCAAGGCAGAGTTTAGATGACCCGGAGGGTTACTTCACATCCTAGAGATTCATGAATGGAAGTGGGAGCATGTGACGATGGACTTTGTCACCCACTTGCCTATGTTTTCCAGAAATTGTGATGCTATTTGGTTGTCGTGGATCGGTTGTCGAAGTTAGTGCATTTTCTTCCCTATAACCGCGATTACACCTTTGATAGGATGGCACAATTATATGTGCGAGAGATTGTTCGATTGCATGGGATTCCGTTGAGCATTGTCAGCGATAGAGATCCGAGATTCACCTCGAGATTTTGGGGTAGTTTCCAGCGAGCCCTTGGTACTACTTTGAGCTTGAGTACGGCTTATCATCCAGAGACGGACGGACAGTCGGAGCGTACTATTCGCACTCTAGAGGATATGCTTTGTGCGGCGGTGATGGATTTTGGTCCAGCGTGGCATGATCATTTACCATTGGTGGAGTTCGCCTACAAAAATAGTTTCCATCGCAGCATTGACATGGCACCATTTGAGGCTCTTTATGGACGCCGTTGTCGTACACCTTTGTTTTGGGACGAGGTTGGCGAGTGTCAGGTTGAGGGTCCTTAGATGATTCAGCAGATGATTGATGCAGTAGAGTTGATCCGACGCAGGGTTAAGGCAGCCCAGGATCGACAGGCTAGCTACGCAAACACTCACCACAGACCACTTCATTTTGAGGTAGGAGAGTATGTTTTCTTGCGTGTGTCACCTTTTCGGAAGGTGATGAGGTTTGGTCGCAAGGGTAAGCTGACACCTAGATTTATTGGTCCTTTCGAGATTCTCGAGAAGGTTGGGGATATTGCTTATCGTCTGGCCTTGCCACCCAATCTTTCGGAGATCCACGATGTGTTCCACGTGTCCTTGTCGAGGCAGTATGTGGCGGACAAGTCGCATATTTTGCATCCGACCGAGGTAAAGGTAGATCGGGATCTATCGTATGTGGAGAAACCCCTACGGATTCTTGACAGGAAGGACAAGGTACTTCGTAACAAGCGCATACCATTGGTTATGGTACAGTGGCAACGCAGAGGTATAGAGGAAGCTACTTGGGAGTTGGAGAGCGGATGTTAGCCGAGAACCCCGGGTTATTTTGAGATTTTGTACTTCTTGGTATTGAGTTTGTGCTTGTTCAATTGTAATAAAGAATATTTGGTTGGCTATTCATGTTTTCCTCTAAGACTTAAATTTCAAGGACGAAATTTCTTAAGTGGGGGAGAATGTAGTAATCCGCATTTCTGATTAGTGATTAAATGAGTAATTAATCATGTGATCATGTTTAGATTAAGTAAAACATGATTAAGTAAGTACCTGTTGGGATAACGAACATCAGAAATGGATTCAGAACACTCAAATTAATTGAATTGGTTCGAAGAGGAGTTCGGACGATCCGAAGTGGATCGGAAGCTCCGTGCCAGGATCGGAGGCTCCGATCGAGATCGGAAGCTCCATCGGCGAGATCGAAAGCTCCGATTGGACTCAGTGTACACGTCATCGATTATGTCAGCAAGGTGACATCATGGCTGACGTAATATCGGGCGATCGGAAGCTCCAAAGGGGCGATCGGAAGTTTCGATCGTGATCGGACGTTCCGAACTGGGTTCGGAGGTTCCGAACGTCGCCTATAAATATAGGGTTCGAGATGCTCATTTCTCACACCAATTCCCTATCTTCTCTCTCGATTCCTAAGCCTTCTAACTCAGATCAAGGGAGATCTAGGCGTCCTATGGGGAATCCGGAAGTGGCTTAGTGATCTAGACGTCGTCGCGGAGCTACGGCCTAGTTTTGAGGCTATCATCAGCAAAGGGCTAACGACGGACGCAGGAATAGCTTTGGCATCCTAAAAATATTTAGGAGTATGCAATAGCTTAGTTAAGACTTTTAGAGCTTAATTGTTGATGCATGGATATTTGCATTGTAGTAGCTAGTAGACTGGACTAGTAGGCTTGGAGTCTAGACCAGCAGAGCTAGGTTTGACCAGCAGTGTTAGAGGTACGTAAGTACTGACCGAGATAGCCGGCATGATATATTTGCTTATATGTTGCATGAGTATGTGCTATATGTTTTATCATGTTTTAGCATGTTTTACCGCCTTAGCACATACATGATTTTACGTGTGACTGCATCCGGAGAGATGTGAGTCATTGACAATCTCCATAGGGAACGATGATCTCATTTTGGACTCGAGACAGGTATGACAGTTTCCATATGGGACTTGTATCCTGTTTTGGATTCGGGTCAGGATGGGGTTGACTCAGCCCTAATATGGAGTATACGAGTACCCCGCGGAGTAGCTCTCTAGCCGGTACTGTATATTTTCGGTTCCATGAGTAAGTGTTTTCACTTGAGTTTTAAATCATCTGTGTGCGCATATTTGTATTTATATCATTGCTTCGTATTGAGCGTTCTAGCTCACGCCCCTGTGTTTGGGTATTGTGTACCTTGTGGCGGGGCAGGTTTGAGGTTGGACGGTCTAGGCGGATCCCAGCTGGATTGAGAGTTAGGGAGAGTCCAAGGTTGTAGAGGGTAGGGATTTATTTACCCTGAACCTTCGATTTGGTTGTATAAACATTATTTTATACACTTGTGATAGCGTCGGTTGTATTCTGCCAATTGGATTTGTTGTATTTTAATTATCCGCACTTTACGCTTTAAGCTTTTATTGCGTGTGCTTTTACTATAACTCTGATTAGATAGTGGATCCGGGTTGGGTCACTACACACATACCATGTCCGGGGTCCGTGTATGCCGCAGATATGGAAAAATTAATTCGTGCAGAATTTGGGAATTTTGGAACTCTGATTATTTTGGGCAATATTGGACATTATTTTGGACGAAAAATAAGGTTTTTAGAGGAAAATATAAAAGGGAATCAGACCCTAATTGGAGAGGACTTTTTGACTGCAAAACTTTGGCGAGATTTGAGATTTGACGGCTGAGATCGGAAACGAAGTTGATTTAAGAAATATTTATTGATTAATATTTGTGCGTAATTCTTGCTTTTAATCTGGCCAATTAATTGCATGTTTGTTGTTCGATCTGGAGTTGAAAAATAAGAGATTGAAATTAGCTTCAAAAATATTGATCAACACATGGTTAAACTGACTAGAAATAGTATTCGGTTTCAGTGTGCGATTTTAGGCGAAAGCTGAAGTTCCATAACTCGTGAATGCATTTTTGTTTAATTCAATTCAATTAGAAATAATTGGACTGTTAAATGAAAATAAGATTATTAATTCTAGAAATATATTAATAATTATTCTAGGGAATTTCGTCGTGAATATGAATGAGTCTTGTTTGATTAAATCCAATACGTGACAATTATCGATGTCTGGTACCGTTATGTGTTCCTGGTCATTTTCCTAAAATTTGAATCAGTCTTAAATTTATTCTGCTTATTTAATTTTATTTAAGCTTCTGCTTTAGAATAATTTAGTTTATTTTCTTTAGTTTAATAATTCGTAAAAATCCTTTATTTTAATTAGCCTAGATTAATTTGAATAATCTATATCTTAGTATTTAAACATTAGTCTCTGTGGGATCGACTTGGACTCTGTCCAACTATATTATAACTTGACCTAGTTCACTTGCTAGAATTTTCTCAATCGAAATCGTCGGTCAAGTTTTTGGCGCCGTTGTCGGGGACTATTTGTTTAATATTAGGATTGATTATTTATTTGAGACTAGGTTTTTTTTTTACTTTGTTTAATTTTTATTCAAGTGGTTGATTTGTGCGCTTTATTTTTTATTTCAGGAGTATATCTCATGTTATATGAGCCGTGCTCGAGATTCTGAAAACCTCATACCACTTGATCTAGAGATTGAAAGCACTCTTCGTCATTACGTAGACATCGAAGGCAGAATAATTTGGCTCTTGAGTTTGAATCTGAAGAGGAGTTTGAAGATATGGCTGAAGAAGAGAATAACCGCACTCTGATGGACCTTCATCGACCATTAGTTGGAGGATACGGATCCAGCATTGTTCGACCTGCAGTTCAGGCGAACACTTTTGAACTTAAACCATCCATTATTCAGATGATTCAAATGCAAGTCAGATTTTGAGGGACGCCTTCTGAGGATCCGAATGCTCATCTGGAGCAATTCTTGTCAATCTGTGACACCTTCAAATTTAATGGAGTGACTTCTGATGATGTTCGACTGAGGCTATTTCCATTTTCTCTACAAGGAGAAGCAATTGAGTGGCTTCGAGATTTTCCAGAAGGATCAATTACTACTTGGGATGGTTTGGTTGAAGTTTTCATGCACAAGTATTTTCCACCAACCAAAGTTACACAACTGCGGAATGCAATCATGTTTTTAGGCAGAAAGATGGAGAATCACTGAATGCCGCTTGGACGAGATTTTAAAAGATGTTGAGAGTATATCTTGTACACGATCTCTCCATAGGCCAACAAGTAGAGACTTTCTACTACGGGGTTGATTCATCTGTTCGTTCCATGCTTGATGCAGCTGCCAATGGCAGCCTTTATAGAAAAACTCCTGCAGCAGCACACGAAATCATTTCAAATATGGCTGAAAGCAATGTTGGTTGGCAAGACAGCAGGAGAGAAAAGAAAGTTGGATTTCTGGACATGGATGCTCTGACAGCAATTACAGCAAAACTTGATGGACTGACTCATCAAGTATCTCAACTGCAAGCAAATAAATCTGCACCATCAAAGCAAGTAAATCAAGTCCAGGAAAGCACTGAGGCAGAGAAGGATCAGCGAGTGGCATTCCATTCATGCCAGATTCATTTTTTGATGGGCCGCCAGTTTTTGAAAGTGATTCAGTGAATTATGTGGGGAACCAAGGGCGACAACAGTTTAATCCATACAGTTTCTCATATAATCTTGGTTGGAGAAGCCACATAAATTTTGGGTGGAAACAGGCTGAAAATTCTGTCGAGACTCAATTAATCCACCTCAGCAGCCTGCACAGCAAAGACCTCCTCAGCAAGCAGTTAGACCTCCACAAGGTGTTGGACCTTCTATGCCGCCGGGTTTCAAGCCATCTGAGAAATTAATCAAATCTGGAAGACATTCTTACAAAGTACATAGCGGGGAATGAGATGAGATGGCATAATCACGATGCAATGATGCAAAGAGTGGAAACTCAGTTGGGACAGTTGGCAAACCCGTTCGCTACACGGGCACCAGGCTCACTTCCTAGTGACACAGAAAAAATCCAAAGGGCGTCAATGCAGTCATAGTAGCTAAACAGGTGAAAAAGGAGGATGTTGATGTTGAAAAAGCTAAAAAGGAGAAAGAATTAGACAAGCAGCAAGGCGAGAATTCTAGGGAGAAAGGTAAGTCTCTGAACTCAAATGTTGATATTGATATAAATTCTCTCCCTTTTTCCCAAAGATCAAAGCAACTGCAACTTGATACTCAATTTTCAAAATTTCTAGAGATTTTTAAGAAGTTGCATATTAATATCCCGTTTGCAGAAGCTTTGGCTCAAATGCCTTCATATGCTAAATTTTTGAAAGAAATTTTATCAAACAAGAGGAAACTGGAAGATTTTGAGACAGTGAAGCTTTCGGAGGAATGCTCTGCAATTTTACAAAATAAATTACCCCCGAAGCTCAAGGATCCTGGTAGTTTCTATATTCCTTGCACCATAGGAAATTCATTTTTTAGAAAAGCTTTGTGTGATCTTGGTGAAAGAATTAATTTGATGCCATATTCTTGTTTTGAGAAGTTAGGAATTGGTGAGGTGAAACCAACTACAATTTCCCTACAGTTGGCTGATAGATCAATTAAATACCCTAGGGGAATTGTAGAGGATGTCTTAGTGAAGGTCGATAAATTTATTTTCCCAGTGGACTTTGTTTTTTTGGATATGGAAGAGGATCGTGAGATTCTTCTTATTTTGGGTAGACCATTTTTGGCCACTGGGAAAGCTTTGATAGATGTCCAGAAGGGTGAATTGGTGCTAGGGTTGAATGATGAGAGGGTAGTATTTAATGTCTTTCACTCTATGAAATATCCCTCCAATGTTTCAAATTGTTTTCGAATTGATGCTACTAATGAGTTTGTTGAGTGTGATGTGCAAGAATTTATTAATGAAGATCCTTTGGAGATTTTCTTGACTCATTCATCTCCAAGCGAGTTGGATAATGAAGAGATTAAGGAATTTGTGCAGTATTTGGATGCCGGAAAACCACTCTCAAGAACGGTAAATTCAAGGATTGGGGAGCTTGGACATGTTCCAAGAGCATTAAAGCCATCAGTTGAAGAAGCCCCGATCCTTGAGATTAAACCTCTCCCTTCGCATCTAAAATATCTATTTTTGCTTAATAATCATAAACTGCCTGTAATTGATTCTTCTACTTTGACAGGGGATGAGGAACAAAAATTGACTCGCGTGTTGAGGGAGAATATCAAGGCCATTGGGTGGAGCATAGCGGATATAAAGGGGATCAGCTCTTCCATGTGCATGCACAAAATTCTGATGGAAGATGATCACAAAACATCAACCCAACCTCAACGGCGGCTCAATCCTTCTATGCAAGAAGTGGTAAAGAATGAAGTAATCAAACTTCTGGATGCAGGTATTATCTATCCCATCTCTGATAGTAAGTGGGTTAGTCCTGTCTAGGTTTTTCCGAAAAAGGGTGGGATTACTTTTGTGAAAAATGAGAATAATGAATTAATTCCCACTAGAACTGTTACGGGTTGCCGTGTTTGCATAGACTATAGAAAAATTAATGATGCAACCCGTAAAGATCATTTTTCCCTGACCTCCATTGATCAAATGTTAGAAAGATTAGCCGGACATCCTTTTTATTATTTCTTAGATGACTATTCGGGTTATATGCAAATTCCCATTGACCCTGAGGATCAAGAGAAAACCACTTTTACATGTCCTTACGGGACTTTTTCATATAAACGAATGTCGTTCGGTCTTTGTAATGCACCGGCTACTTTCCAACGCTGCGTGATGGCAATTTTCCATGACATGATTGAGGATTTTATTGAAATATTCATGGATGATTTTTCAGTGTTTGGCTCTTCATTTGATGCTTGCTTGCTGAATTTGTCTAAGGTGTTAGAGAGATGTGAAGAGTCTAATTTAGTATTGAACTGGGAAAAATGTCATTTTATGGCGAGAGAGGGAATAGTTTTGGGACATAAAATTTCTGAGAATGGAATTGAGGTTGATAAAGCGAAAATTGAGGTGATTGAAAAACTTCCTCCCCCATCAAATATTAAAGGAGTGCGTAGTTTTTTAGGCCATGCTGGATTTTATAGGAGGTTTATTAAGGATTTTTCTAGCATTGCCAAGCCGATGACTAATTTTTTGATAAAAGATGTGCCATTTGATTTTTCTGCTGAGTGTGTGCAGGCCTTTCAGATTTTGAAGAAAACGTTAATCACTGCGCCAGTGATTGTAGCACCTGATTGGGAATCACCTTTTGAGGTGATGTGTGATGCAAGTGATACAGCTTTAGGAGCAGTTTTGGGGCAGAAGCGCGACAGATGCATACATGTCATCTACTATGCTAGTATGACACTATCAGCTGCCCAACTGAATTACGCTACAACAGAAAAGGGGCTACTCGCTGTGGTTTTTGCACTTGATAAATTTAGATCTTATCTGCTTGGGTGCAAAGTGATCGTGCACACTGACCATTCGGCCTTGAAATATTTGATGGATAAGAAAGATTCAAAGCCCAGACTAATTCGTTGGATTCTTCTCTTACAGGAATTTGTTTTTAAGATCATTGATATGAAGGGAACTGAGAACCAAGTGGCGGACCATCTTTCACGCCTGGAGAATCCCATTCAGAGCGATAGCATTATTCGTGATAAATTTCCTAATGAACAGCTCTTTGAGGTGAACAATTTACCATGGTATGCTGATTTTGTAAATTACCTCTCAAGTATGTTTCTACCACCGCACTTTACTTATCAGCAAAAGAAGAAATTCTTTTCTGACTTGAAATACTATTTGTGGGAAGATCCTTATTTGTTTAGAATATGCGCAGATGGTATAATTAGGAGGTGTGTTCCCAAGGAAGAGGTAAGTGAGATTTTATTTCACTGTCATAAGAGTACAACTAGAGGTCACTTTGGTGCAACCAGAACTACATCTAAAGTTCTTCAATCTTGCTTTTATTGGTCCACTTTGTTTAAAGATGCTCATGAATATGTGCTTAACTGTGATGAATGTCAGCGAACTGGTAACATATCTAGAAGACACGAAATGCCACTTAATAATATCTTGGTTTGTGAACTTTTTGATGTGTGGGGTATAGACTTCATGGGTCCGTTTCCAATTTCTTTAGGGAACAAATATATTTTGGTTGCTGCTGTTGCAAGAATTGGAAGAGTTTTGGCTGGATGCTTATGAAAATGCCAAGCTTTACAAGGAAAATACCAAACGTTGGCATGATCAGAATGTTGTGAATCGAGAATTTGAAGTGGGACAACATGTATTACTGTATAATTATCGTTTGAAGTTGATGCCAGGTAAGTTGCGGTCGCGTTGGTTAGGACCTTATACTATCACTCAAGTCTTCCCCTATGGCACCGTGGAAATCACTAGCGAAGAAACTGGAAAATTTCAAGTGAACAGCCATAGACTTAAGGTTTATCGAGGCGGAGAGGTGGTCGATGAGCAGATCACCGTGAACTTGTGGGATCCAAATTAAACAGGGAAGAATAGTTGGGCTATAGACTATAAATTTAGCGCTTGTTGGGAGGCAACCCAGTTTCTTTTCCTTTTATTATTTTATTTTGTTTCATTTTGTTTTATTATTTAAGTTATTTCAATTCTTCTTTAGCTAATCTCAGTGAATTTTTGTGGGTGCAGATTTTTTACTGAAGCTGATATATCATTGGTTGCGGAGGAGCGCACGTATATTGTTGGGAATCATATCATTCAGTGGAGTCTCTGTACATTTATGCATCTTGCGTTCTTGAATGTTTTATCTGAAATTTTTAGATGCAAGCTAATTTGTGTGGTTTAAATTTGTGAGTTTTAGGGGTTATTTTTCGTGCCTTATTTTGAGTTGAAAAGAGAGACACGGACGCTGCACAGATCCTATGTAAGGGTTCGGATATTTAAAATGCTAGAATTTGTAAAAATGTGAAGCTACATAGACCACCGCACGGACCCTTATCCGGGGTCCGTGTAATTTGAACACCGTAATTGTCAAGGCACGGCGGTTTCACGGACCTGTTTCTAGGGTCCGTGCATATTTCCTTCGGAAATTTTTTTTCAAATGCGAGGGTACGCGGATGTTAACACGGACCCTTCTCTGGGGTCCGTGCATAATGGTTGCAAATTTTTCTCCATTCGAAGCCACACGGACCTAGACACGGACCCTTAGCCGGGGTTCGTGCATGTCGATTTTGGGTTTAAACTTCTCAGACTCGCGATCTTTATTTCTCTACCCTTTTCCAATCCCTAAATTCCCAATTTCGTTCCTCTCTCGTTTCTTGCTCTCCAGACCCCGTTCGTACTTCGCCGACCATAACGTCCGTGTCCTTCACCCGTACACCCCTTCGTGCCACCGAGAAACCACCTCCGCACCTCCTCCCTCTACCAGCGTTCCTTCTGAGCACCGCCTCTAATTCGCACGATGCCACCCATATCTCATTTTCTACTCTAGTTTCTGATCGGTCACCTCTGCTCTTTCTTTTCTCGCTATTAATCCGAGCATCTTGTTGGTTTTACTTTGGGTAAGCGTGGCTTTACTCCTCTGGTTATATATTTAGTTGCCCTTGGTTAAATTGATGTCGTGTTCAATTTGCGGTTTTGTGGTTCACGTTTGGAGATTGTTTTGGGGAATTGAAGATGGTTATCGTTGTTGATTATTGAAAGTGGTTATCGTTGTCGTGATTTTTGTGTCAAGTTTATCGCTTGAAATAGATATTGGGTGAAGTTGTGCAGACATTTATTATTGGTGACTATATTACTTCTGCGAATTTGTGACTGCTTTGGTTGGTTTCCTTCCCCGATTTGCTAAAGTGAAATTGTGCGGTGGTTGTCTGATAGTGGTTGTTGTGATTGGTTTATTGGATATATTGTTGTTTTCTTGGTTTTGATTGGGAGATTCGGCAGTGTTGTGTTGGCTCTGTATATTCTTTGATATGGCGCCGAGAAAATCAGTTAGTAAGCATGCGAGGGGAGGTGCTTCTTCTTCTCGCAGCGGTGGGGGCTGTTTTTGGTGATACTAGGTTCACTAGTTTGGAACATTATCAGTGGTACGAGAAAATGAGAGGAAATAACATGATTGTTGAGAAGTCGATCCACCCGACTATTGATGCTTAGATACCACTGCAAGCAGAGTTTGATAGATTTGGCTGGGGTTCCATTCTGGACATCCGAGGGGATTACTATCCCGAGTTGGTGTGGCAGTTTTATGCCAATATTGAGGACAAGGACAAAACAGGGATGCAGACAATTCAGACTTTTGTGAAGGGAGTTCGCATCGAGGTGACGAGTGATTTTCTAGCTCAGCTTCTGCACATTCCTAATGAGGGACCTCTGGTGGTTTACAACCAGTACGATGCTATCATGTCTGACCCATCCTACAATTTCAACCTTTCTATGTCATGCCTCACCTACCGCAGGGTCAGAACGGGTTCTCGTTACAACATCCTCCCTACTACTCTCCCTTTGATTGATCGCCTCATTTGCTACTTCATCAGTGCAAACATCATCCCTCGGAAGTCTGGGAACAATGAGGTGCGCAACCTGGACATGTATTTAATTGATAAGATGGTGTATGGGTTGGGCGATATTCCTGCAATTCCATTGGCGACTATCTTGATCACACATGTGCGTACTGTCGCTCACTTGGCTTGTGCTCCGAATGCAAAGCAGCACGCTCCTTTCGCCATTACAGTTTCAAGGATTTTGGCTTCTTGCGGCGTCGATTTTACTAGCGAGGCCTCTCTTGCACCAGCGCCGAAGCACGTGCTCACTGCCCATGCTATGACTGGTATGTATTTCATCTTTCTACAAGGTGGATGGTATAAGAACCGTGAGAGCCGCAACACTCACTATCATGCACGAGATCCCCCAGCCACCACCTACAGCTGCAGATGAAGCCCGAGAGGATCGTGTTCAGGAAGAAGCTGCCCTTGATCAGGCTGCTGATCATCCTGCCGGTGCACATGTACACGCCAGAGCTCCGAGGGGCACTCATCGTGTCTTCTTTGCTCTATTTGACTGCATGGATGATCTTCGCACACTTCTGGCTCAACTAGAGCATCATGCCACCTCTCGGTCCTACTCCACTTACATATGTGCGCCACCCTTTGATCGTTCGGCCCTGGATGAGTTTGCCGAGTCAGCTTATGCTTCGGAGGAGGAGTAGTTTAGAGTTATTTTCTGTTGTGGTTCTTTTGGATATTTTGTTATGGGTTTTGAACTATGTGTGTTTTGGAGTTTATTTGTTGTGTAGCATCTCTTTTGGCATGTTTTGCGGATATTTTAGCCTATTTTAGTTATGTCATGTGTCCTAACTATTGTTGCACTCTATCATTTTTTTCAGTTGTCGTTGTTTTAATGGATATTGTGGTTATTCCCTCAGTTGTGCTTATTCATGTTGAATTTTGTTTGGAAGCTTAATTGTGTGCTTGTGTGCCTAATTTTTCTATTTTACGCATAATGGTTGAATTTGTTGGTTTCTATGCTCAGGCTGCCACCCGCTCATTGTGTTTGCATGGTCGTCGATATTTTTCAGGGAAGTGTTTTTGTTATTGCTATTTGTCCTGCTTTATTTTTCTATTAGCTTAACGCTGAGGACAGTATCGCGTTCTAAGTGTGGGGGATAGGTTCATTGCAATCTGTTTCATATCACTTAGCAAACATAATTTTTTTTTTAAAATAGAGCGATGAGTATATTTTGAGACACCGCACTTGTGGTTTACATGACATACCAATTAGTTTGCTAGATTTTTGATCGCCTGAGAAATTTTTTTATGCCTAGAACTGAATGAGATTAGCTGTAGTTGCAAGGAGAGACTTTGATATGAACTAGTTTTGCATTGACTTTATGAGACATCCTTCATGCACTTTTGTCAGTCTTATGCAAGTTAATTGTGAATTGGTAAGAGGTGATCTCATGAAAAAAATGGAGAGTTTTTGAAGCAGTTATCCCTAGAACTTTTTTGATTAGTCCTCGAAGCGAAAAGTTGAATGATTATGACTTAGGGATGATTTAGGCGATTTTTGGACCGTTTGAGCCTTTCGAGCCTACCTGATGCATCACTTTTGTCCCTAGTAACCCCATTGAGCTTGAAAAAAATCGAATGGTGTGTGCCAATAACACACAATTAAACCCCATTCGTCATTTCTTCTGTCCTACATTGACCACCTGATTTTTTTTAGCCTATACACTATTTTTCCTTCCCAAGTTTTGAGAGAAACAAACCCTTTGGCGCTTTTCAATATACAAACTCCAAGTATTCACAGAAAAGTATTTGAAGGAGTTGGTGAATTATTTTTTAATGAAAGGAAGGGTTGAATTGAGAAAAAAAAATGAAAAAGAAAAGAAAGTACCCGAAAAGAATTCAACGGGTGTTGAAAAAAAAAAGAGGAAAAAGAAGAAGAAGGGGTTGTATTTATGAATCAAAAGAAAGTGATGAAATTCAATAATTGATGAAAAGGAGAGATTTTTAATTGCGCTAGAGGAGGAAATTATTTGTTGTCTCTCATTTTTGTTTTCCTATCCTTTATTGTAGCCGTGAGACGTAGCCTAACGTTATAAGCTTAAAAGATCTATTGACCTAGTCATAATTATTCCACATTTAGTAGAGAGGGATATGAAAGACAAGCATATGGGGCGAGAAAAAGAAAAAAAAATGTGATGAATAAGCATGAGAGATCCTTGAACCGAAAAACTTTTGAAGAGTATAAGTTCTGACACTCATACTACATACGTCTCATTATATATGTTGATCTTTTCTGGGTAGTGTTCGAGTTTTGAATTGTGACGAAAGCAAGGCTTGTGATTTTTGACGTATGAGCTTTTGACTTGGTGTGAAGAGATTTGGTAGATTTAAAGGTTTTGATTGTGCCACTCTGTGTTGTAAATCATCGATTTTTCTCATCTCTAATTTTCTTCTAATTTGTACGAGGACGAACAAAAGCTAAGTGTGGGGGATTTGATAAGCACGAATTTTATAGCTTATTTGGCACTTTATTTTGTCGTATTTGTGCTTATCTGGCATTTTTATTCCGAGTTTTGTGCATAAATTGTCATATTTTCTGTGTTTGTAGGTTTGACTAAGAATTTGAGAAGCCTTGAATATTGAAGAAAAAGTCAAACAATGCGATGTCACGTTGGAACTTGGCCGGAGAACACAGAAAAATCTTAAGTCACCAAGAGAATTGAAGGAAGGAAATAGCACGGACCCTGTGTATGTAGTAGCCCGTACCCTAATTGAGTAATTAAAGGATTAATGCTAATTAATTGAATTGGGTATTGGACGGATCGGAAGCTCCGAAGGCACGATCGGAAGCTCCGAACAGGATCGGAAGCTCCGATGAGCGATCGGAGGCACCGATGGTATTACGTCAGGCATGACGTGTGGCAAGATCGGAAGCTCCGATCAGGACCGGAAGCTCCGATCACCCCTATCCGGAGTCAACAAGTGATATTTTGACACGTGGCAGATCAGGATCTTCGGAAGCTCCGATGGCAGGATCGGAAGTTCCGATCGAGGTTCGGACGTTCCGATCAAGGATCGGAAGTTCCGATCGTTGTCTATAAATAGAAGGCCAAGGCTTCACTTTCATTTGCCAATTCCGAGTTCTCCTTTCTTTTCTAGTCCTTTTGGAGCTGTTCTAGTCTTCTTAGGCTTGGTCTAGAGGTCGGCGAGGCGTTCGGTAGTCGTAGCGGAGTTGTGCCCAAGTTCTGGAGGCATCGACATCAAAGGGCTAACGACGGACGAAGGTATAGCTTTTGCTTCCTATAAATATTTAGGAGTATGCAATAGCTTAGTTAAGGCTTTTAGAGCACTTTGATGATAGTAGTATCATTTGGCAGTGTAGAGCAGACTATAGGCGTGGACCTAGAGTTGGTAGAGCTTGCACTGTTTTGAGGTACGAAAGTACTGTTCGAGATATCCTGACTGAGTATGCATGTATTATGTGACCGCATGATTTATATGACATGATATTATGCTGCATTCATTTGCATCTTGCTGTATCTCCTTCGAGATGTCTGTTAGTAGGGTTGTACCCTATCCTGTTAGTGGATGGACTTCCATCGATTTGGGTCCGGCGTTTCCACGGTTATCTCGGTATGGGAGCCACCTCCTGAAGCGACGGCACAGCGTGCTACATACCAGGGCCCGGTCTATCTCTGTTATCTGATCCTTGACCTCGAGTCTATAGGTAGTTCACTTTGCATGCATGTATTCTCATACTCTCGCACTGAGCGTTTTATGCTCATGTCTCGTACTCTGTATTTTCTGGACACCCTATTCCATGGGGCAGGTTTGCGATTGGACGAGGAGGGTGGATTCAGGAGGGGCTAGTCAGTGGTTGGCCAGCTGAAGCTTCGCTTAGGTTTTATTACTGTTGTTTGGGTTTATACAGCTATTCGATTTGGTTGTATATTATTGGATAAATTACAGATTCCTTTACTTGCGATTGTATAATGTTTATGGTTTCCGCAGTTTTATTCTGATATCTGTTTAATTAAGTTAATTGCATGCCTAAGTTCTGTTTAGTAGGTGATCCGGGTAAGGGTCACTACATTTATGGTATCAGAGCATGCAAAAGATTTCTTGGGATTTAGTCTCATCTTGAGGTATTTTTGTAGATGTCGAATTGTGACGACCAGAGTTCTCATGGCAGTGTTGGTGGGCGTTGGGGTGATGCCAACCGGGAGCCTCGTCGAGAACGGCGTCATCGTCACCATGACGACGAGCGTTTCACTGTGCGTCGATTCTTAGCTATGGGTCCTAAGCCCTTAGTTGGAGGTGAGTCTCCGGAGGATGCGGAGAACTGGTTAGACCGCATGGAGACGACTTTTCAGACTTTCCAATGCATCGATGAGCAGAAGGTGGAGACCCTTGGCTATCTTCTAGATGGGCGTGCGCGCAGGTGGTGGAGGTTTACTTCTGCACCTTTTGTTACGGCGAGAGGAGTGGCCACCTGGGCCGAGTTCCGCATAGCTTTCCAAAAGCGGTATTTTCCTCCTGCACTCCATCAGTCGAAGGCAGGCGAGCTACTGAGTCTGCGACAGGGAGCCATGTCTATCGATGAGTATCAGCAGAGGTTCTTTGATCTGCTATCCTATTGCCCCGAGATTGCTGATAGCTCAGAGATGAAGTATAATCTGTTCCTTCAGGGCCTTAACCCTGAGATCCATGACCGTGTGGCGGTTGGCGATGACATGTCCTACGAGGGTTTGGTGAGCCGTTGTCACCAGGCAGAGGACAGCATTCGGCGGAACAGGTCTTTCTCTCAGTCAAGACCTGCTAGTTCTTTGGGTCCCCGTGCCCAAACTTTCAAGAAGTCTGGATCTTCTTCTTCCTCTGGTTCTGGAGGTGTTGTCCGTTTCGGTAAGAAGGACAAGTGTGATCACTGTGGAAAGAACCATCCATCCGACAAGTGCCGTAGAGCTTCTGGAGCTTGTTTCCGTTGTGGAGAGACTGGTCATATCCGGAGGGATTGTCCACAGTCTGGGGGAGGCGGTTCTGGTTCTGGTTCAGGATCGGGTTCTCAGGCCACCGTACAGCAGAGGTCGAAGGGACAGTCTGCTGGGAGTTCTCATTTGAGGCCACGAGCTTCTGGCCAGGTGTTTGCCCTGAGACATGATCAGGCAGTGGAGGAGAATGAGAAAGTCATCGCATGTACATTTCTGCTTTATGGTATACCTGCTCTTGTACTTATTGACACTGGTGCATCTCATTCCTTCATTTCTGCACGTTTTGTTAAGAGGCATAAGTTACCATGCATTGCACTAGACGTAGTGATGTCTGTTTCTACTCCGACGGGCAAATCTGCTTTGGCTAAGCGTCTAGTGATGGGTTGCCCTTTTGAGTTCGAAGGGAACATTCTGTTAGCAAATCTCATGGTCCTGGCGATGGACGACTTTGATTGCATTCTGGGAATAGATATGTTGACTACCTATCGAGCTTCAGTGGACTGCTATCAGAGATTAGTACGCTTTCATCCGGAAGGGAGTGAGAGTTGGTTTTTCTATGGTGAGGGAGCGCGACCCCCGATGCCTTTGGTATCAGCTTTGAGAGCCTGTCGAGCTCTAGAGTCTGGCGGGGAAGGCTACCTTATCTATGCAGTTGATTCGTCCGCTGAGAGTTTTGGGATAGAGAGCATTCCTGTTGTGGATGAATTTCCAGATGTGTTTCCTGATGAGATTCCGGGTTTTCCTCCTGCTAGGGAAGTCGAGTTTGGCATAGAGTTAATGCCGGGTACTTCGCCTATTTCTAGAGCACCGTATCGTCTGGCTCCGTCAGAGATGCGAGAGTTGAAGAATCAGCTACAGGATCTTTTGGACAAGGGGTACATTCGTCCTAGTGTGTCTCCTTGGGGAGCTCCTGTTCTCTTCGTAAAGAAGAAGGATGGGTCGATGCGGCTATGCATTGACTATCGGCAGCTGAATCGAGTCACTGTGAAGAACAAGTATCCGTTGCCTCGTATTGATGACTTGTTCGATCAGCTGCAGGGCACGTCAGTTTACTCCAAGATTGACTTGAGATCTGGGTATCATCAGTTGAGAGTCCGTGATCAGGATGTAGCCAAGACTGCATTCCGTACTCGCTATGGGCATTACGAGTTCCTAGTGATGCCATTTGGTTTGACTAATGCGCCGGCTATATTCATGGATTTGATGAACCGTGTCTTCAGGGAGTTTTTGGACAAGTTTGTCGTGGTCTTCATTGACGATATCTTGGTGTATTCGCGCAATACGGAAGAGCATGTTTCTCACTTGCGGTTGGTACTACAGACTCTTCGAGATGAGCAGTTGTACTCCAAGCTGAGCAAGTGTGAGTTCTGGATGGATAGAGTGGTCTTTCTTGGCCATATCATATCCAGGGAAGGGATTTCTGTTGATCCAAGCAAGATTGAAGCGGTACTTAATTGGTCGTGTCCGACGACAGTTGCTGAGATCCGTAGTTTTCTGGGTCTAGCAGGATATTATCGTCGCTTCATTCTGAACTTCTCTCAGTTAGCTCGACCGTTGACGCAGCTTACCCGCAAGGGTGTGGATTTTGAGTGGTCCTCCGAGTGTGAGGAGAATTTCCGTGAGCTTTGACGACGGTTGACTTTTGCGCCGGTGTTGGCATTACCGTTAGGATCTGGAGGGTATGTAGTTTACACGGATGCTTCTCTTCAGGGGTTAGGTTGTGTCCTGACTCAGAATGGGCATGTGATCGCATACGCTTCTAGACAGCTGAAGCTTCACGAGGACAACTACCCAGTCCATGATTTGGAGTTAGCAGCCATTGTGTTCGCTTTGAAGATCTTGCGTCATTATCTGTATGGCGAGAAATTTGAGATCTTCACCGACCATAAGAGTCTCGCGTATTTGTTCACTCAGGCAGAGTTGAACATGAGGCAGAGACGTTGGATGGACTTGCTTAAGGATTATGATTGCGAGATTAAGTACCATCCGGGAGCTGCTAATCTCACCGCTGATGCTTTGAGTCGCAAGGTGCGACTATCCGCACTTCAGGCTTGTTCGATGTCTAGTGCGATTAGTGACTGTTGCACTTCAGGTTATACCTTCAAGCATAAGAAAGGTATGCAGAGTATCCAGATGTTTGAGATATTATCTGAGCCAGCCTTGTATTCGCGGATCCGAGATGCTCAGATGTCTGATTCAAAGACCCAGCGTTTAGCTCGTCTAGCTAACGAGGGTAGCTCTTCTGGATTTCATTATTAGTCAGATGGCTTTCTGTGTTTGTCTGGTAGGCTTGTGATTCCACAGGATGAAGAGTTGCGAGAGGAGATTTTATCTCAGGCACATCGCACTAAGTTGAGTATTCATCCTGGGAGCAACAAGATGTACAAGGATCTACGTACTCGTTTCTGGTGGAAGGGAATGAAACGCAGTGTTTATCAGTTTGTTTCGAGATGTTTGGTGTGTCAACAGGTCAAGGCAGAGCACCGACGACCCGGAGGATTGCTTCATAGTCTGCCTATTCCGGAATGGAAATGGGAGTTTATCACTATGGACTTTGTGACCCATTTGCCAGTTTCCCCAAAGAACTGTGATGCTATCTGGGTTGTGGTGGACCGACTCACCAAGTCAGCGCATTTCATTGCCTATAGCCGAGAGTACTCTGTGGATCGCATGGCACGGATGTACATTCAGGAGATCGTCCGACTTCATGGAGTGCCTGTGAGCATTGTCAGCAATCGGGACCCCAGGTTTACTTCTAGATTCAAGGGCGAGTGTTCAGCGTGCGATGGGTACTACTCTCAGTTTGAGTACAGCCTATCATCCGGAGACTGATGGTCAGTCAGAGCGCACTATCCGTACTTTAGAGGATATGCTTAGATCGTGCGTCTTGGATTTTGGTCCAGCCTGGCAGGATCATTTGTCGTTGATCGAGTTCGCTTACAACAACAGCTATCATACTAGTATTGGGATGGCACCTTTTGAGGCGTTGTATGGGCGACGTTGTCGCACTCCACTCTTTTGGGAAGAAGTGGGGGAGAGACAGGCTGAGGGACCGGAATTTATCCAGCAGGCGATAGACATTGTTGATCAGATCAAGAAACGGATTAAGATTGCACAGGATCGTCAGGCCAGCTATGCTAACATCAAGCGTAGGCCCTTGCAGTTCGAGGTCGGGGAGAAAGTGTTTCTGAGAGTGTCACCTTTCCGCAAGATTCTCAGATTTGGCCTTAAGGGCAAGTTGTCTCCTAGATTTATCGGTTCGTTTGAGATCTTAGAGAGCATTGGCGATTTGGCTTATCGACTAGCTTTGCCACCGCATCTATCCACTATTCATGACGTGTTCCACGTATCTCTATTGCGACGGTATGTGGCGGATGAATCTCATATTCTGCAGCGGACTGAGGTTTAGGTAGACAAGGATTTGACTTATGTTGAGAAACCTCTTCGTATCCTGGATTATAAGGATAAGGTCTTACGGAACAAAGTCATTCCTTTGGTTTTAGTTCAGTGGCAGCGCAGAGGCACTGAGGAAGCTACTTGGGAGCTTGAGGACAGGATGCGTAAAGACCATCCTGAGTTGTTGTGATTTCATTCTTTAAGTTGTATTCAGTTGCAAACTCTGTAAACGTTTGATTTGAATAAAGAATGTTTCTGATTTTTGTATTTGCATTCGGTACTTAAGATCTGTTTTCGAGGACGAAATATCTTAAGTGGGGGAGAATTTAGTAGCCCGTACCCTAATTGAGTAATTAAAGGATTAATGCTAATTAATTGAATTGGGTATTGGACGGATCGGAAGCTCCGAAGGCACGATCGGAAGCTCCGAACAGGATCGGAAGCTCCGATGAGCGATCGGAGGCACCGATGGTATTACGTCAGGAATGACGTGTGGCAAGATCGGAAGCTCCGATCACCCCTATCTGGAGTCAACAAGTGATATTTTGACACGTGGCAGATCAGGATCTTCGGAAGCTCCGATGGCAGGATCGGACGTTCCGATCAAGGATCGGAAGTTCCGATCGTTGTCTATAAATAGAAGGCCGAGGCTTCACTTTCATTTGCCAATTCCGAATTCTCCTTTCCTTTCTAGTCCTTTTGGAGCTGTTCTAGTCTTCTTAGGCTTGGTCCGGAGGTCGGCGAGGCGTTCGGTAGTCGTAGCGGAGTTGTGCCCAAGTTCTGGAGGCATCGACATCAAAGGGCTAACGACGGACGAATGTATAGCTTTTGCTTCCTATAAATATTTAGGAGTATGCAATAGCTTAGTTAAGGCTTTTAGAGCACTTTGATGATAGTAGTATCATTTGGCAGTGTAGAGCAGACTATAGGCGTGGACCTAGAGTTGGTAGAGCTTGCACTGTTTTGAGGTACGAAATTACTGTTCGAGATATCCTGACTGAGTATGCATGTATTATGTGACCGCATGATTTATATGACATGATATTATGCTGCATTCATTTGCATCTTGCTGTATCTCCTTCGAGATGTCTGTTAGTAGGGTTGTACCCTATCCTGTTAGTGGATGGACTTCCATCGATTTAGGTCCGGCGTTTCCATGGTTATCTCGGTATGGGAGCCACCTCCTGAAGCGACGGCACAGCGTGCTACATACCAGGGCCCGGTCTGTCTCTGTTATCTGATCCTTGACCTCGAGTCTATAGGGAGTTCACTTTGCATGCATGTATACACATACTCTCGCACTGAGCGTTTTATGCTCACGTCTCGTACTCTATATTTTCTGGACACCCTATTCCATGGGGCAGGTTTGCGATTGGACGAGGAGGGTGGATCCAGGAGGGGCTAGTCAGTGGTTGGCCAGCTGAAGCTTCGCTTAGGTTTTATTACTGTTGTTTGGGTTTATACAGCTATTCGATTTGGTTGTATATTATTGGATAAATTACATATTCCTTTACTTGAGATTGTATAATGTTTATGGTTTCCGCAGTTTTATTCTGATATCTGTTTAATTAAGTTAATTGCATGCCTAAGTTCTGTTTAGTAGGTGATCCGGGTAAGGGTCACTACAGTGTATGCTTTGGAAGAGCGTCCGTGCACGTTCGAAGCAAAAGGGATTTGAAGAAAAATAATGCACGGATCCCGTGTATCATCTGGAAGAGGGTCCGTGTACCCTCGACTTTGGAGTAGCTCATTCCAGGAAAATGCACGGACCCCATGTAGCGTCTGTAAGAGGGTCAGTGCACCTTCGCAAAATGTTTGGGCTGGAGTTTTTAATACACGGACCTAGGCACGGACCATGTCCGGGGTCCGGTATGCGGCCGATATGGAAATATTAATTCGTGCAGAATTTGGAAATTTTGGAACTCTGATTATTTTGGGCAATATTGGACATTATTTTGGACAAAAAATAAGGTTTTTATAGGAAAATATAAAAGGGAATCAGGCCCTAATTGGAGAGGACTTTTTTACTGCAAAACTTTGGCGAGATTTGAGATTTGAAGGCTGAGAGCGGAAACGAAGAACACAAGCTAGATTCGGCACCATCGCTGAGATTTTCTTTATTCTTCTTTTTCTGATTTATTTATTATGAATTCAAAAATGAGAATTTCATCGCTTTTTGATATTATGGAGTAGTCGTCTTTTGACCGGCTCCATGATAGGTCTATACTATTGATTCTTGTTCATGGAATGGATTGATTGATTTTTTATTTATGAAATATTTATTGATTAATATTTGTGTGTAATTCTTGCTTTTAATCTGGCCAATTAATTGCATGTTTGATGTTCGATCTGGACTTAAAAAAGAAAAGATTGAAATTAGCTTCAAAAATATTGATCAACACACGGTTAAACCGACTGAAAATAGTATTCGGTTTCAGTGTGCGATTTTAGGCGAAAGCTGAAGTTCCATAACTCGTGAATGCGTTTTTGTTTAATTAAATTCAATTAGAAATAATTGGACTGTTAAATGAAAATAGGATTATTAATTCTAGAAATAGATTAATAATTATTCTAGGGAATTTCGTCGTGAATATGAATGAGTCTTGTTTGATTAAATCCAATACGTGGCAATTATTGATGTCTGGTACCGTTGTGTGTTCCTGGTCATTTTCCTAAAATTTGAATCATTGCTCATTTAATTTAATTTAAACTTCTTCTTTAGAATAATTTAGTTTATTTTCTTTATTTTAATAATTTGTAAAAATCCTTTATTTTAATTAGCTTAGATTAATTTGAATAATCTATATCTTAGTATTTAAACATTAGTCTCTGTGGGATCGACTTGGACTCTGTCCAACTATATTATAACTTGACCTAATTCACTTGCTAGAATTTTTCCAATCAAAATCGTCGGTCAGGTACTAAATTTGCAAATAAAACCCCAACTTTATATCTAGATAATCATGGAATTAGACAAAAAATTTCAGCAGCTCGAACTCCACAACAAAATGGTGTAGCAGAAAGAAGAAATCAAACTCTTGAATAAGCAGCTCGGACCATGATTTGCAGACTCTAATATATCCCAAAAGTTTTGAGCTGAAGTAGTTAATATTGCTTTCTATACTCAAAATAGGTCAATAATTAACAAGAAACACAATGAAACTCCTTATGAGATCTGGAATGATAAGAAACCTGATGTTTCATATTTTAAGGTGTTTGGATGTTCATAATAATGGAAAAACTCACCTGACAGCTTTTGATGCTAAATCATATGAAGGGATATTTATCGATTATTCAATAGTTAGTAGAGCATATAGAGTTTTTAATAAGAAATCTCTAACTATTGAAGAAACTATTCATGTTGTATTTGATGAATCATCTGTTTGTACTACATCCAGTGTTATAAATTTGAATGATTTAAGTCATAGACTTGAGAATACTATTATAGAAAAGGATGACGAAGTCAACTGCGCAGAATAGTTGTACAACAATGCTTATATTCCAACTACTGAAGTTGAAATAGAAAATTTGAGAATGTACCGTAACAAAATAATGAACCAATTATTATTAAGAAGAAAAACCAGTTCAAACTAACCATATTGAACCAAATCTTCGACGGAACAAGGATCATCCACCAGAGTTAATCATGGGTGATCCAAATGCTCCCATTAGAACAAGAATACAAAATATAGATGAATTTTTGCATGCAGCTTTTATATCTCGGAATGAACCTAAGAAGGTTGATGAAGCTTTAGCTGATGCAAGTTGGATTGATGCAATGCAAGAAAAACTCAACCAGTTCGAAAGAAGAAAATTATGGCATTTAGTACCTCGACCTGAAAATCAAAATGTCATAGGTACTAAATGGGTATTCAGAAAAAAAACTGGATGAGAATGAAACAGTGGTGAGAAACAAGGCTCGACTTGTTGCTCAAGGTTATAAACATGAGCAAGGAATTGAATTTTATGAATCATTTGCACCAGTCGCAAGACTGGAATCTATAAAAATATTCCTTGCTTATGCTTTATTCAAGGATTTCAAAGTTGATCAAATGGATGTCAATTCAGCATTTCTAAATGGTCTTCTTCAAGAAGAAGTTTTTGTCGAATAACCATCAAGTTTTGTCAATCCAACTCATCTTCATTTGTTTATCAATTAGATAAAGCTTTATATGGACTAAAGCAAACTCCTAGAGCTTGGTATGATACTCTTCTTTAATTTCTTATTGATCATGATTTTTTTTATTGGAACTGTAGATAAAACTCATTTCAAATATGCTAAAAGTGATCATATTCTCATATTCTACTGGTGTAAATATATGTCGATGACATTATTTTTGGATAAACTAACCCAAAACTGTGCCAAAAGGTTTCCAAACTCATGCAGAATAAATTTGAAATGAGTATGATAGGAGAATTAACATTCTTCTTAGGACTGAAAGTAAAGCAACTAGACAAATGAATATTCATTAACTAGTCCAAATACTCAAAAGAGCTTTTCAAATGTTTTGGAATGGAAAAATGCTCATCTATTAGTACACCAATGAGTGAACCAAATAAAATAGACAAAGATGAAGGGGGAACACTAGTTGATATTAAAATGTATAGAAGAATTATAGGTTCCCTATTATATCTGACTGCTAGTCGACCAGACATTTTGTTTGTTGTTGGCTTATGTGCGCGATTTAAAGCTTCTCCCAATAGTCACACTATATTGCAGCTAAGCGTATTTTAAGATACTTAAAAGGAACTGTTAATGTGGGTCTTTGGTATCCCAAAGACTCAAGTTTTAATCTAATCGGCTACACTAATGCAAACTATGCAGGTTGAAAAATTGATAGGAAAAGCACAAGTGGTTCATTCCAATTTCTTGGAGATAGATCAATCTCTTGGTCTAGCAAGAAACAAACATTTATTGCAACATAAACTGTTGAATCTGAGTATCTCTTAGCTGGAAGTTGATGTGCTCAAATTTTGTGGATTCAACAACAGTTAATAGACTATGGAATCCAGTCTGAAGAAGCTCCAATATTGTGTGATAACACTAATGCTATTGCTATAACTTATAACCCAATGTTACATTCAAGTACAAAGCACATGAATATCAGACATCATTTTATTCGAGATCATGTCATGAAAAATGATATCAAGCTGGAACACATATCCACAGAACTTTAGACTGCTGATATCTTTACAAAACCACTACCTGACGCTAAGTTTTCTTTTTTTCGAAATGCTCTTGGATTAATTGATTTATCTTAAATTGCATAAATTTAGAGGGAATCTTCTTATATTTTGTTCACACTTGTTATTTGCATGATATGAATAACACGAACAGTAAAACATAAAAAGAAATTTTTTCATTCAAATAGAAATTCTGGAGATCTCCCTCTCCATATCACATTTCCACAGGTTCATCCAGGAGGGGAGTCCATCTAGAGAAACCCGAGAATACTCATCGGAATTACAAATTTTGTTGAGCTCCCTCTGCTCTTTCAAGATCATCAGGAGCAAGACTACATCAGGCTTGTATATGTCTTCAACATTTTTGGTACCCAGTGATATTTTGAATCGTTGTTCTCTTGCCACTAGTCTTCTGGTGACAGTCAAAGAAAGGATAGCCAAAGGAGTCTCCATAAATCGCTACAGTCTTCTCACTTTGCACCAAGTTCGCATCACTTTTCTAAAAACGATTGAATCATATTTGGATTTTCTTATTTTCTGGATAAACTGATTGAAAGCCCGAACCAAATCATCCGAAGAAGCACTTGCACCATTCATATTTTCAAAAAAATTTCATACTAGGGTTTTCGAGATGATACAAGCCAAGACAATTGTTCAACTTTTATAAACAAACTTTTGGAATGTGTACAGTCTTCCGACTATCCATCTCTTCTTTATGTCTCTTTTTGTCCCAAACTACGAAGAGACACAATTCTTTTTAAATGAACTACCTTGTCACACATTTTTAAAATGTTTTATTATTGAAGGACAATTGTGATTTGCCCGATAATTATTTATATCATCAAGTACAATAATTTTCTTTAATGAAAATTATTGGAAAAGTTATGGTTTTATCAAATGGGAAATCACAAAATCCTATTATTATTATAATTAAAGGATTTATTTATTGGGAAAATTTTGATTTTAAATCAAAAATCATGTTTTAAGCGCTCATTTTTTAAAATTTTTAATTATTTTTCACGCGTCATTGTGTGGCCCATCAAATCCTATATATGTCATTCACTCACTCCCAATCATTTCTCATGCTAACAAACTCTCATTGCAGTTAAAATCTTTGAACTTTCATTCTATCAAACACTTTGTGCACATTTTCTCGTCTCAAATTACAGGACATATTCAAATGGTGTGCCACTCCAATGCACTATCTTTCGATTCCGAGGCTATCCGAAGTGTGAACAATGAATCTATCAACTGCATGTTGGATATGCTTGAAGCCTCAAGGCTCTGTCATTTTATGTCATGTGCATCTAATTATTCTACGAAAGTGATCACTGAGTTTTTCAAGAATTCATCTGTGAAACATGGATGTTTTTGCAGCAACGTTATGGGAGTAAACTACTCCATCTCTCAGAAATTTTTCGGTGATTCTCTCGAATTGACCACTGCTGGTGCTCAAAAGTTTTTTGATGTTCTTGAAGGAAATGTGGCTATCTGGACGAAAAAATTCTCTATTACGGGTGCTCCATTCAAAGCTTCAGGCTACAAAATGGATTTAAACATGGAGTACAGATGGTTAGCAAACATTGTGGCCAAATGCTTACTAGCAAAGGCGGGAAATTTTGAAAAGATTACTCTAGAAAAACTTCAAGTCATGGTGCTCATCTCTTCAAAGCTAGAGATCAACTTGTCAGATATTCACTTCCACATTTTTACTGAAATGGTGCAAGATAAGCATCAATCTCAGGGCTTTGTTATTCAAATTTGTTATATGTTGAAAAATTTGGGTGCAACTGTCGTTATGGATGAACTGTTTCCCCACTCCAAGGTTATGGATAATGCATTCATAACTAGATTCATTAAGAAAAACTCTTTGACTGATGATGAATTGCGACAAGTTAAGATTGAAGAAGGTGAAAATCAATCTGATTTATCAAAAACTTCAACGGGTAAATCCAAACTTCTTAAGAAGCAGAAGGGGTCAGTCAAAAGGAAAGTAGTTGTTGAATCTGAGGATGAGAAAATTGCAGATGAAACTCCTCTTATTAATGTTTTTACCAAGCAAAAATATCTTACCAAGACTGCCTCAACTCTTGATGTTCTTGCAAAATCTGTTACTGTTGATTCAACTGCTGAACCAATACGCAAGAAGTCATCCTATAAGAGGTTGAAATTGGTCAAGAACATTGGAGCTCCTCTCCGACCTGCTCCAATTCTTGCAACTACAACTCTATCAAGAATTAAGATTGTTGAACCCAACGTCACTCATATGACTTCAGGACTTCCAAAACTTGAAGGAAAAGGAAAGGAAAAAGTTGTAGAGACTCCCACCAAACCATCTTCCATCTAGTCAGCTATTGATCTAACCATTTCAATGGTTGATAAAACTATTGAAAATAGGATGATTCTTTTTTATCAGTGGGTAGAGCATAGACAAAATACCTTTTTCCCCCAGTTCAAAAGGAAAAACTTCTAAGTCAACAGAGAAAAATTGAAGAAACAATTCTCACTGGGACAGAAACCAAGAAAATAGCTAAGGCTATCAATAGAAGAGATTTTATTTTACAACTACTCAGGGAAAATTTGTTAAGGATGGTAATTCAAAGAAAAAGGAAAATTTTGTTTCCAATGCTCCAACTGCTGCTGATGATGCCGCTATAATTTCTCAATTAGAAATTTATTCTCATCATCTTTCCATGGTAATTCAAATGATGAGAAGTGATATGAATTTACCAGCATTGAAGATTGGTGAACATCTTCATACTGTCAATACTGAAGGGGAAGAGATGTTGAAAGAATTTTAAGAAGGAAGTTCTGACTCTGAAAAAACTGAATCAGACATGTCTCCACCGAGAAATGATGATACTCTTAAATTATTTGAACAACAAATTCCACCTTCTTATGATCAGGAACATATTTCATATGCTGAAATTGTCAAAGAAAGCTCTAAAATTACTGAAATTCCAAATCTTAACATTTCAACTGAAGGTACTTCAATTGCTGAAGTTTCTATTCCAGAAGTTTCAATGACTTATGTTGATGATGTTGTTCGATCGTTATTTAAACTGGAACTTCCTGAGAAACATGCTGACAACATGAAAAAAAATACAAAGGAAGAACCTCTCATATCTCTATCCAATCCAACCAAGATAATTGATTATTCCATGATTGTTCAATCTCCAATAACTTAATCTGCCAGAGATCCCTCTCTTGACATTGAAGAACCTAGGGATCCTTCTCAGAAAATACCATCTCCTCCTAAGTTTCCACAATCAGAGATCCCATAGACATCAAAACAACAGGTTCAAACATCTAAAATGATGAGTGAAGAGTTGGTATCTTCTCCTCACCAATCAGAAGATTATGACTCAGAAGACCCACAGGTTCAGGTACCCTCATTAAAAGGAAAACAATTGCTTTCTCATCGTATTTTTAGAGAATCTGAATCTCCACTTGAAGATATTCCAATTTCAAATGATAGTGTCTACTCTCATCTGGAGACTATTCTACTTTTGGTCAAAGATACAGAGACTAGGAATGCAGTTGAATCCTACTCTATGACAAATTTTCGTCGCACAATTGCGAGAGAATTATCCAAATTGGTGACCATGACAATTGATAATAAGGCTAAGCTTACAAATCTTGCACATCAAACAGCAGTCACTGCTGGTGATTATCGTTTCAGATTCATCGATCAGAGGAAAGAATTGAGGCAAAGATAAATCAAATGTAAGAAAATTTGAGTGCTCAATTGCATGAAATTTTATATCATTTAGAGCAGGGTGATGCCAAAAATGGGGAATAGAAAGAATCAGAGAAAAAAAAAAAGAAGATAAGAAGAAAGCTGGAGCTGAAAGTAGCTCTGGAAGAAATGGAGCTTCATTGTTTTGGAAGTAGTTATAAAAAATTGATTGATGTTATAAACTAATTGATAACTTGTATAACTATTTTTAAAAAACTTCTTAAATTGTTTTATCTATTCATTTTTTAAAAGAAGTTCACAGGTTTTGTCAACACCAAAAAGAGGGAAATTGTTGGACCCTTAATTTTGGTGATCACAAAATTGAACTGCCAAGTTTTGTAAAACAGGTAAAAAGCTTGAAATGCTCAAAACATTAAAGGCTTCTCGTTAGCTCAAGAAGACTCTTTGTTATATTTGAAGATTTCCAATATAGAATTTATTGAACATATTAATAAGCCACAAAGATTAAATCTCATTCATCTTGGATTTTGTCTCGCATTTATTAAGACTCTCGAAAATATAACAAGACAGTTCAAAGATAATTTAAGTCATCTAGAAGAACGTTGCAAAATATGACTATAAATACTAGAGAGAATGCTTCAGAAAAAAGTTAGTGAAGATACAAACAAAGAAGAACATACAAAAGTTATTTCTCCGAGCACTTTGAATCTACATATCTTATTTTCTCAAAAAAAGCCTACATTTACAAGACATTCATCAGATCATCTAAAGGATCATCAAGGTCATCAAGACAACTCTCATTTGCTCATTCACGAAGTGTTGAAGAAGAGTTGTTCAATAAATTGAATCTACGGATTCATTCAAACCCCAATTTGTTTCACTCGTTGCTGTTAAGACTTAATGTCTTATTTTGTGTGGTGAATTGGGAGTTTAGATCTAGGAAAAGGATATATAAGTCCTACGATTGAAGTGAGTTGTATACAAAGGAGTGTATAAACCAAATTCTTCTAGTGAATTCCTTCATAAGTGGAAGAAGGGAAGACGTAGAAGAAGTTTTCTTTGAACTTCCATAATATCTTGTTTTTTTATCTTAACTGCACAAGTTATTTTCACTCTTACATATATAGATATCACAAAGGCACTTGGACTATTTATCCGCACTATTTTAGTAGTCCAAACTTCTTTTGAGAATCACGGAAATAGTCTTGATAATTAACACTATAAAGACTGCTCGCGAAAATTTTTGAAAAATATTTTGAAATATATTGATTGTGTATTCATCCCCCCCATTACAAACATAAGAGATCCCAACATCTTGTTAGTGTTAGCTGAACAAGACCTCAAACTCAAAAATGGTTAGACCACAAATATTGTGCGGATAAATGGTCCAAGAATTTTTGAGATAATATTATAATTAAACTAGCACAAGTAACAAGAAATGAAAGAAATAAAGTAGATACCGCAGGGATTATGGAATTTCAAAGGTAAACTCCTTGTATGTCTGCCCTTCTTCCACATAGAAATGAATTCATTAGAAGACTTCGCTTTATACAACTCTTGTATACAACTCACTCCAACTTTATGACTTATCATTTGTCTAAATCGGAACTCCTAGTACACCTCAAATAGATACACACGTCTCAACACCAATACAGATACAAATAAGAGAGTATGGAATGAATCCTAAGATTCAAACTGGTGAGCAAATATTCAAAGGTCCAAACTTAGCATTTGAAAGATGGACTCTAAGCCCTTGATGATCCTTAATGATCTGATATTTGGACTTGTATGTGTGGGATGTTTGAGCACTGTATATGATTGGAAATGACAAGTGCACAAAGTATGCAAGCTTGATAAAGTTATTAGATCAATGTTTCAATCATCTTCAAGCTTGTATGCATCCATTATGTATGGGCATCAATGAAAGTGTTCTATTGTATCCTTCATTAAATGCTTGAATAAAGATGACGCCTTTCACCTTAAAAATCATTATACTTGATTCAATAAATTCTGGAAAAAAACCCTTTCCCAAAGTGGATAAGAGCGATTACTGCAATTGATAAAGTAATCTGTCCGCGGGTAACATATTTGGTAAATATTTGAACACTTAAGTCTTGAGAATTTAATGCCATAAATTTGTCTGCTCTTGAAGTGTGGCATTTCTTGCACAGATATAATTGTTGATGCATCAGTTTAACGGCAAAAATTCCAATGGAAATATCTTTAAGATGTCATCGATTTTGAGCAAGTAGACTAGTCAGCGGTTGAGATTTTTTTTTAGTTTATTTGAACTGGCTCTGTCTAGTTGAATCGATTCTGAATTTTTGAACTGGTTGACCTATTTGAATTGGTTGAACTAGTTTTCAATACCTGTAATACATGTAAATTTTTCTATAACAAAGAGATGTTTGTTTGTGATCACCAAAACGAATGGACATAGTTCCTTTCTCATTATCTACCTTTGGAAATTTTTGAGCACATTTTCTTTTCTTTCCATTAAAAAATGAATCATCAATTGGCTTCATGGGTTGGAGCCATTCCTCGTCCTCTCGTAACACCACCCCTTCTTGGGTGAAAAACTCAGTGATTATGGTGGGAAAAAAATAATCTGATTGCTGAACTATGGATTGATTGATGAATTTGGGAGCAAATCAACCGACCAACATTGATCGAGATATCTCTCGTGAGAGCATAAACTAACACAACTCGTTTTTTGTGCACATCATTTGTATGAGAAACTGGCATCATCATCTTCATACAAAATCCATACAAAAATTTCGGCTCAACCTTAAAAAAACTCTCTAGAAAATTCGAGAGTGTGTTAGGATCTCTCTAGGCAGCGCCCTCATGGCATTGAGTAGTTATGATTCAAAATAATCTAGATTAAATTTCAATGCATTATACACCATATCATCCACCTAAGGAGTTTCTAAAAATATATTCAATGTGTCTGCACCAAAAGACACCAACTTTCCCCTCACAAATGATTTAGTATCTTCCCTTTCTGTCGCATTTGCATAGAACTCTTTTACTACCGGTACCAAGCCACCTTTGGTTGAGCACAAAACTTATCTCACCCCTCTCCCTGATTGAAAATTGAATACTAGTTTACTTAGGGGAAAAAGAAAACCCACACTTGGCTATGAGGTGTCTATGAATCTTAGCATGTCCATATCTCTTCTTCGTTTCAATAAACACAAATTTCCCAAAGATAATTGAAGAGGATGATGAGGATTGGGTTACATTTGATATTTTGGGCAGCATGGCTTGAGATTTGTGGAGAGTGGTTGCTTTCCTTGATGATGAAGCCTGCAATCTGTGAAGAAAAGGAGATGGTGAGGATATTTTTTGAGATAGAGAGAGATTTTAGGAAAAAAGATTTTTTGAAGAATAAGGGGAGAGCTGCGTTTAAAATGCAGATCCGATCCTTTGTGTTGGGGCACGCAAAATTGCATGCCCTAGCACGACCTTTAATGTATTAAAGTTTGCAAGACATAAATTTCCACGATATGAAGGAAATTTCTGTAAGCTCAAGTGAGACAAAAAAATCTTTTTTAATATAAAAAAGTAATAGAAAGAAAAAAAACGAAGGTGTGAGTAGTCTAGGTTCAATAAAGCATAAGTTAACAGAAATGAAAATAATGTTATGAAAATAATTCTCAATTTATAGTCTAGAGCTCGACTGGTACCCTTTGTCACTCTTGAATTTCGTGGAACCGAATGGTCCCACTATTCGACTCCAACTCGCTGCCCAAGTATTGTTTCATTCATTGTGTGTTGACTGTGAAAGCTTCATTCTTAGCATCCCGTAAAACTACCGCACCCGATTGATACACCTTACTAATGACAAATGTCCTGACCACATTGATTTGATTTAAGCTTTCTAATAAACAACCTTAGCCTGGAATTAAAAAGAATAACGTCATCTCTTTGTTTGAACTCCCTATTATTTATCTGCTTGTTGTGTCTCTCCTTGGTGCGCTCCTTGTACGAAATTTCCCGATCATACGCTTGCTCCTTGAATTCTTCTAGTTGTTCATGTTTCAAGAATCTTTTTTCACCTGCAGAAATAAAAGCAAGTTTAGCGATTTGATTGCCCAATATGCTTTATGCTCTAATTCAACGGGCAAATGATAGAACTTACCAAGAATCAGCCTATGTGATTGATAGCGCTTAGTCGTGTCACTCCCAAATTAACCCACTCAATTCAAATAAATAAATATATAGTAGCGACAGTAGGGATCGTTCCCACGAGGAGGATTGAAATTTATTGTGCTATGAATTAAAAATACCAAAAATAAATAAAGGGGGTTTTATTTGTTCAGATTTAATTCTAAAAATTTAGAAAATAAAGAAATACTAATTCTAAAATTCTTATTAACTAACTTGTAAGATTAAAAATTAAATTCGCTAACATTCAATGAAACAAGCCTTGGTATTGGTCGACTACGCCCTTAAAGTTTATTTACTTGATCATCGATTCTCTAAAAATAATCAATTTATATTTGAATATTCACCATTGAAATATTAATTTATATCTCACATTAATTTTAAGTTAAATAAAAGCAAGCGTTCTACTATTAACTCTTACTAATGAATCAACCAAAATACAAGTGATTAAAGTTTAAATCCAAGGTAGCATTCAAACTAGTGAGATTGATGAATTTAAACAACACAAACACAAGCGGTTGTATTTAATCTAGTCAAGAGATGTTCTTACGAATTAATAAATTCAAAATCAGAAATTATCAATCGCATTTGCTCCACAAATTAAAGAGATCAAACGATTACAGATTTGATATCTAATTTAGCTTTTGATTGCATGAAAAATTACTAGGTGATCAAGCTAATAATCGAACATACAAGCATGATAAATAAATCCAAACAACTCTTGATATTCAAACCAAAATAAAACAATGAAAGTACCAAAATCTCATGAGAAAAACAAAAATTCAAGGATTCGTCTTCCTCAACCAATAATTAAAACTTAGTCACGCAGGGACATGAAAAACTAAAAAGAAAATTGAAGAACAAAAAGAATGTAAGCACAAAGGAGAGAAAACCTAGCCGCCAAGATGTTCTACACGTTTTTGCCGTCTTATTTCTCGAATTTTTTGATTATTTTCGTGTGTTTTTATCCCATAAAAATAACCTAGAGTCCTTCCAATCTTTATTTTCTTTAAAAATTAGATTTCATTATCGCGGGCGCGCTCGAGCATGGAACTCTTCTGCACAAGAAATCTTTTCTCGCCCAGGCGCGCTAGAGCACAAATGCTTTATGTCCAACTTCAAAATCCTTCACTTTGCGCGCTTGAGCGCAAGAATTGCAGGCTCGAGCGTGGGTACTTTATGTTTTGCTCCTCTTTTCTACTAATTTTCTCATCTTTTGCTCAATTTCTTCCCTTTTTCCTATATCAAACATCAAACAATGATTAGGAACTAAAAATCAATTTAATAATTGAAAATTCAACTAATCTTATCAAATTAATTCAAATAAATCTAGGAGAATATCACCACATCAATGATGCAGTTCCTATAGGTTTCTTAAAGGCAGTACTGTTAGAGTAGGTGCCCGTCGAGCCAAGTGTTGACCTATGGTCCTTGTATTAACTTGTTTGACAATCTTTATTTTAATAATATTTGAATTAATTTATTTGGCACATATCTATCAATATACTCATGCTAGTTTCATAGATAAAGCCTTTGAATATACAAATAGTAGAAATAATATGAGATGGTTATGTGATGACTATCATGAAACTCATATTTAGAATACTGTATATTCAAAACTGTTCCTAGTCTATTCAACCATTAAAAAGAAGGATAAAGGATGCTCGAGCTTGAGACCAGTATTTGCAATTTGAGTATCACGTTTCATTAGTATGGTACATAGTGATGTTCAAGCTTGCAAATAGGTGCTCCTTGTAGAAAGCACTGAACAATCCTCCCTAAATGACTTTCCAAGTGGTTCTCACTTATCGAGTGGAAAGATCCTAGTTTATGGTTTTACATCATTAGTCCTTATGACCCAAGACAACATTGAGACTATATGTTCTAGAGCTACACTTTGACTTGTTTACTGATTCTATATGCTACATAGACTCTATATGCTAGCGCTTCAGTTTGACTTGTTTACCGGCTCAACTGGGGTCATCAGGTGGCAAGTTTGGGTGTTGTGTCAAAAAATGTATAAGTCGATGCATTGTAGTCGGGGATTCACCGCTTACCTTCATGTATGGATATCTTATGTGATATCATGTATTTTTAGTTTGAAATCTCTGATCAGAGTATGTGGTAATTAAGAAAGAAGTTTCTTTAATTACACCTTCGATGCAACTACAACATGACACATAGTTATTGATCCAATGAAAACTCTCGATAAACCAATGGTTATCGAATCGTTCTGGATATATAAGTTGAAGAGACCATACTGTAAGATAACCATAATTTAATGGTTCCTGCAGACACTATCATTTGATACATTGGGAGTCATGTAAGGGATGCTGTTAGACATTTAACATGACTGGTTGGGTACCATCAGACTTGAGTTCCAACGTTCTTATTATCAAGGAGTTGATAAATAAGAATGGAGCTATATAGGAAAAGCTCATATAGGGGCTTGATGATCCCCAATCATATGGATATGTGAACCCACTACTAGTTGTATCATTGAACCATTGAGAGTCACACAAGTACTAGTTTCTAGATCTCGTTGAAAATAAAAACAGTTCAATGAATTGAACGTCTTATAAAAGAGTTTATAAGCGACATAAATTATAAGTATGACTTCTAAAGGAGAATAAAGAGGAAAGTAACTTTTAATTTGTGAAAGTGTTCCAAGATTAAAAGTTGTTTTAAATAAATAATTAGTTTTTGAAATTGGTGATTTTCAAAACTATTATTATGAACTTAATTAAATTAATTCAAGAGTTGAATTAATTAAACATTAATTGACCATATAGAGTTCAAATAATTAAATTAATTCAAGTGATGTTGGATTAATTAAACACTATTGGGTCTTGTAGAGCCCAAATGAAAATAGTGTTGAATAATTATTCTACTAGTGGGCTTAAAGAATTTCAAGTAGGATTTAATTAATTGATTGAGCTTAAATGGGTTTGAGCTTGATAATTAATTAAATGTTAAGTTCATGGGCTATGTATGTATATGTTTGACCTAAAATACATACAATACATGTGAGAGGAGATATGAAGGGTTATAAGACAAGATGCACAATATACTATGCATGCTTTAACTTTTGTCATAACACACTCTCCAAAAACAATAAAACTGTAATGGACCGGGTGCGTCCCTCTGCCTCTGGCCCATCTGTCCTCAGCTCTGGGGGCCCGCGACCATACTCATGGTCTTCTCCCCACCTGGCTGGGGAAGTTTTTTCCCTCTCCAAGAATCGAACTTGTACCACGAGGCTTAAGTACAAATTCTTCTGATTTCTTGTACCACTTGAGTTACCAGCTCGATTGCAAAATTTTTCTTAACAAATATTTTATTTTAAGAACTGATTTTTTCAGGCAGAAAAAATATCACGCACTAAATTGAACTGGTAGATTAGGCAGATAGAAAATAAGTAAAGTGCACAAGCTATTTTTTAAGGAAGTTTGAAGTCAAAGCTTCTAAATCTCCCCTTCTTCTGTTTCCAGAATGATTTCACTAGAAGAATTTTATTAATACACTTTACACAAACCCAATCCAATCAACCCTTGACCCTTGCCATCTTCGTTAAGTTTATTTCTAAAGACACATCTATTGCCAGTTACATATTGATTAGGAGGTCTAGGGACTAAGTGCCAAACTTTTCTGCGTTCAAACTGGTTTAATTCTTCAAGCATAGCATCTATCCAATTACTATCAGGCAATGCCTCATCTAATTTCTTAGGTTCTAAATGATAATTAAAGGCAGCATGCAAGAATTCATTGATCATCTGACATCTGGTTCTCAAAGGTGCAGAAGGATTACCTATCACTAGATATGAATTATGATTCTTGGTCCATTTGTAGTTAGGTCCAAGATGATCTGCATTATTAGGTTGAGAAAGATTTTCGGTCTAATCAAGATTAGGAACATGCTCTTCATTGGGTGGAGGTGCATCTGGAAATCCTTGTTCTTGATCATTCTCAAACTGAACTAGGTTAACTAGATTTTCATGTTCACAAGGTACTTCAATGTTTCTTTTTTATCTGGATCTCCTCCTCATCATCATCTGTATCTAGTTTTGAATCTTCAAATATGTTTCTTATATCATTGATACTTGAAGTTTCATTAGAAACAAATGTCTCATCAAATACCACATGAATAGATTCTTCAACAGTGAGAGTTTTGTTATTGAATACACGATAAGACTTACTTATAGATGAGTATCCAAGGAACAGTCCCGAATCTGATCTAGAATTCAGTTCAGTCAAATGGTTTCTACCACTATTTTGAATGAATCATCTGCAACCGAATACTTTGAAATATGAAAATAAATGGACTTTTTCATGCCATATCTCATAAGTAGTTTTTTCATGCTTCTTACTAATCATTGATCTGTTCTGAGTATAACATTCAGTGTTTACTGCTTCAGCCCAAAATTTTTGAGAAATGCTTGTACCAGCAAGCATTGTTCTAGCAGCCTCTTTAAGACTTCGGCAAGGGCTTGAAGATGTGGAGATCTGCTCCATCTTCTTCAGCATTTTCTTTTTCTCTCTTTTATTTTTATGATTAAAACATCTTATTGAATTATATTATCAATTATTGAGTAGTTTTCCTTCAATCAAGACCACGAGATTGGGCTGAACAGATTATTGTTGAACATTTGGATGTTTATTTAGGATTATTTTATTTTTATCAAATTTATTTATTGCTGGATTTATATTTTATGCCTGTGAATGATCTGGCCAATTATTTGCTTACTTGTTAAATGATTCTGGGTCGACCGATTAGAAATTGATTTCGATCACCCCAACAATTGACACAAGGTTAAATTGACTAGAAATAGTATTCGATTTCATTGTGCGTATTTAGGTGAAAACTGAATTATCACAAATATTGTATGCATTCAAGTTTGATTAGAATTAATTAGAACTAATTAATCTGTCTGGCTTGAATAGGTTTAACAAATTGTAGACATAGACTATTAAACAAATTAGGAGAATTCGTCGTGATTTAAGATTAAATCTGGATCCAATATTTGCCACGTGTTTGCATGATTTGTTCGGTACCTTCGTGTGTCTTGGTTGTCTCTGTTTAATTTAATTTTTTATTGTGCTTAGTTTTAGCTATTTTATAATTATTTTTTTTTCTTATTTTTATTTTTTTCAACTCATTGCAACCTTTTTATTATTTTGTCTAGATTAAGTTAAATAATTAAATCTTGAGAATTAACTACAGTCTCTGTTGGATCGATACTTGGACTCTCTGTCCACTTACTATAATTTGACCTGGTACGCTTGCCAGTAATTTATTTAATACCGAATTAGCCGATCACATTATCATGTTGAGGAAGATTTTCGGTCTGATCAAGATTAGGAACATGCTCTTCATTGGGTCGAGATGCATTTGAAAATCCTTGTTCTTTATCATTCTCAAACTGAACTGGGTCAACTAGATTTTCATGTTCACAAGGTAATTCAGTGTTTCTTCTGATCTGGATCTCCTCATCATCATCATTTGTATTTAGTTTTGAAACTTCCAATCTATTGCTGATATCATTGATATTTGAAGTTTCATTAGCAACAGTTGTCTCATCAAATACCACATGAATAGATTCTTAAACAGTGAGAGTTTTGGTATTTATTACACGATAAGACGTACTTACATATGAGTATCCAATGAACAGAACCGAATCTGATCTAGAATTCAGTTAACTCAAATGGTTTCTACCATTATTGTGAATGAATCATTTGCAACAGAATACTTTGAAGTATGAAACCACATGGACTTTTTCATACTAGATCTCATAAGGAGTTTTTCCATGCTTTTTACTAATAATTGATCTGTTCTAAGTATAACATGCAGTGTTTACTGCTTCAGCACAAAATTTTTTAGAAATGCTTGTATCAGCAAGCATTGTTCTAGCAGCCTCTTTAAGACTTCGATTCCTTATCTCAGCTACTCCATTATGCTTAGGTGTTCTAGCTACAGAGAACTCATGCCTGATTCCATGGCTTTCTAAGTAGGAAGGCAGAGTTTTATTTGCAAACTAAGTTCCTCTGTCACTCCTTATTTTATCAATCTTTTGAAATTTTTCATTTTGAAAATTTTGAAAAGTTTTGATTAATTGGGTGGTAGTTTGATATTTGGATTTTAGAAAAATCACTCAAGTGAATATTGAAAAATCATCAACAGTGACAAAGGTGTACTTTATTCCCCCTAAGCTCATTACCGGTATCGGACCAAAAATATCCATGTGCTATATTCCAAGCTTCAGGAAGAAGAGTTACAACATTTGTTTTTGAAAGTTGATCTGGCCAGCTTTCCAAGATGGCAAGCAGTGAAAATGTTATCTTGTGAAACTCAATTTTTGGCAGACTAGTAACAATATCATTTTTGCTCAGACTACAATTGCTTTGAACTTTAGGTGGTTGAACCTCATGTGTCACAACCAATTCTTTTTCATGTTTTAAGCAACCAGACATATAGTATCACTTGGTTGGGCAGCCCAACTCACTTTATAAGTGTTTCCAATTCTTTCTCCTGTCATGATTGTTTGTTCAAATTGATTTTTATCGAGACAAGTATGCTTTTGAAATTCTATCAGATAACCATGATCACATAATTGACTTGTACTAATCAAATTATATTTCAAATTTTCTACCAATAGAACATCTTTAATCACAATGTTACCATGGATAAGTTTACCCTTACCCACAGACTTACTCTTTGAGTAATCTCCAAAGGTGATTTTTGGTCCAGATCCATGTGTGAATTCAGATAGCATCTTGACTTCTCCTATCATATGTTTGGAACAACCACTATCCGATTACCAGACTGATTTCTTAGAAGTTCATCTTTTATATCCTGAAATCACAGATAAAAATAACTTTTATACCCATACCTACTTGGGTACACACTAGATTAATACCCCATGGGAACTCACACTTGAATTATCCTCAAAGACTTTCCAACATAAGATTCCCCAAGATTATATGATCTAGCTGATACCTTTGGTGCATTGTGTTTTGAGTACCTAGTGAATGATTGTTTAGACTGATTTTTCATGTCAGTCATCCAATATATCTTCTGAACTAGTTTGTTTTTAAAAAATGGTCCGTGTTTTACCTTCATAGGGCTTTCTCCTTCTTGACCATTTCCAAACCCAACTGGTCTGTATTGGTACATCTAGACTGTGAGTTCTCAGGTTCAACATAACCAAATATTTTATGTAAAAGCTTAATCTGCTGAGATTTTTGAGGACTAGTACGAATTTCAGGTTCTAAGTGTTGGAAAACTGGTGTTCAGATCAATCACGATTGATACCCGGTGCAGCGGAAGTTTAAAATTTTTATTATGAAACAATTCCATATTGTGGGTATCAACCGTTCAACGATTAAATTATAAGTGTGTGTAAAATTTAAATAACAATTATTAAATTTTACCTTCAATCTCGAAGCGAGATTATTCGACACCACACAGATTTCTCTGCGCTTCTTGTATCTCCCTGGAACTGATGAATATTCGGTCCTTCAATCAGGTCCACGAATGGAGGTTTAATCCCTCTGATAGATTGCACTAGAAAATCTATCAGAAGTTTTCTGCGAAGAGAATAACGAATTTGATTCGCTTATTCCAGACTGCAATTCAAAATCACAGACCGGAATTTCTCAGACAGAGAGGGAGGGTGTTCGGCCACTTTGAGAGAGAGGAGGCTAGGGTTTTTGAAATTTTGCTCTCAAAATTATGACCAGTTGTGTCTAATTTCTGTACTGCAATAACTTATTTATAATGCAGGCCACTAACACCTTAGGGCCCATTAGTCATAAGTTGAGGCCCGACAAGCAAAGCCCGCATGTTCAGAAATTAATATAAAATTCATCGTGACTCCGATTGATAAACCGATTTTACCAATGTGCACAGAAACCATTTCTGCACATTTTAAAGTCAAGATAAATTTTCCTGAATCCGAATTCAGTGGTTTCCAAAAATGTACATCCCTATGTCATTTTAGGAAATCCTACTCCCTTACTCTTATTTAAGAAGTCCAACTTCTTTATTCATTAAATTTAACTCTTTAAAATTAACTATCTCAACGGGGATTAAAAACTCCATTACACTGTGTGACCCTCAATGGTTCAGGGATACAGCTAGCCGTGGGCTCACAACTCCTTGTGACTCGGAACAACGATTTCCGACTTGCCCAACGAATCATGGTAAAGCGCCTAGCAACATCGCCCCATGATTCCCTAGGTATCACTGATAGTGCCTACAAGAACCAGTAGATTTTGGTTCGCGTACAGTACGGTCCCTTCATCCATATATCCCGATCGAATCAACAACCATTGGTATATCGAGAGTCGCTCAAGATTCGATAACTATGCAATACATCTTGAAGATCAAATTAGTGACATCGCATGTGCTACTAAGAAACCATTTCTTAAATCACATCAAGTACTCTGGCCAGAGATTCGTCACACTAATATCTCCTCAGATCGCATAGGATATCCACACTCGCAAGTATGTGGTGAATCCTTGACAACAATGCATCGACTCCTATATGTGTTGTAACTGTACCCATTCCCGACACCTGATGACCCCCATAGAGTCGGTAAACGAGTCAAAGCACAGTACTAGCATATAGAGTCTCCATGATGTTTCAAGTAGTAAGGACTAATGGTGTACAACCAAAACCGCGGACTTTATCCACTCGATAAGTGATAACCACTTGGAAAGTCCGGATAGGGTAGTTCAATTATTCATCCTATGAATATCCATTTGCATGCTTCGAACATCTCCATGTTCCCTACCAATGAAACGTGGTACTCCGCATCGCAAATGCTAGTCTCAAACTCGAGCGATCCTTATCCTTATTATCGGACGGCTCAATTGACTAGAAACAGTTTAGAATATACAGTGACTATAAGATGTATTTCATGATAGACATCCCCATGTTCTACCACATCTTACATACACTATAGTATATTCAAGGTCTTTATCAAAACGACAATAGTATATCACAATATAACAATATGAAGAAAGATAAAGTCATTGCCATTAATAAAAGTGTAAATTATATTAAACAAAAGATCGTTTGTACAAAGAGTCATCAAAGCCCATAGCCACAAGTTGGCTCACTGGGAACCCACTCTTTCACTAAGTGTTCATATATCATGCTGGACTTGACAAATTTAACAAAATTTGAACAGTGTTTGTCCAGACTTGACTGAGTATTGTTTCAGATATATTGTTGTCATTCATGCTAAATCCTAGTTCGGTCCTATCACCAGCTTGCTTTTGCATTCCATTCAGTTTATCCAATGAAACTGAAGATTTATTCCAAGTTTTGACTATGTTTATCAACCTTTGATTCTCTGAGAGTATGACTTTGATTTCAGTTCTCATATTTGTGTTCTCTGCAGCGACCCAACCCGGATCCACTACCTAATCAGAGTTAGAGAATAATTAAGCATGAAATTAAAATAAATTAAATAAATTTGCTGCGTAAGACTTAAATAAATGCTGGTAAACGGAATACAACCTGTTGAGACGTGCCTTCAACCAGCTAAGTTTTCTAGTGGGACTCGAAGGGGATTATTGACTGGGCCAAAACAAAGATTATTTCACTTGCCATTAATTAATTTTTTATATGGGCTCAAGTCATTAATTTGTAGCATGAAGTCCAGCCCAACAAGATGCTAGACGTTGGAGAACATGACCTTAGGCTATAACATATTCAGTTTCAACTTCTTTCAGACGGATCGTGAAAGAGTGGGTGCCCGGTTAGCCAACTTGTGGCTAAGGGCTTTTGTGACTCTATGTATTAACAATATTTGTTTAATATAATTTACATTCATTAATGACATTTTCTTTGTCTTTCTTCATATTGTTATATTGTGATATACTATTGATGTTTTGATAAAGACCTTGAATATACTATAGTGTAAGTAAGATGAGATAGTGAATAAAGAGAGATCACTATTATGAAACACATCTTATAGTCACTGTATATTCTAAATAGTTCCTAGTCAATTGAGCCGTTCGCTAATAAGGATAAGGATCGCTCGAGATTGAGAATAGCATTTGTGATGCCAAGTACCACGTTTCATTGGTAATGGACATGGAGATGTTCAAAGCATGCAAATGGATATTCATATGATGAATGATCGAACTACCCTATTCGAACTTTTCAAGTGGTTATCACTTATCGAGTGGATAAAGTCCGCGGTTTTGGTTGTACACCATTAGTCCTTACTACTTGAAACATCATTGAGACTCTATATGCAAGTACTGTACTTTGACTCATTTACCGACTCTATTGGGGTCATCAGGTGTCGGGATTGGGTACAGTTACGACACATATAGGAGTCGATGTTTTGTTTTCAAGGATTCACCACATACTTGTGAGTGTGGATATCATATGCGATCTGAGGAGATATTAGTGTGACGAATATTTGGCCAGAGTACATGATGTGTTTTAGGTTACTTGGTTTTCCTAGTAACACATGCGATGTCACTATTTGATCTCCAAGATGTAATGCATAGTTATCGAATCTCGAACGACTCTCGATGCACCAATGGTTGTTGATTCGATCGGGATATATGGATGAAGGGACCGTACTGTACGCTAACCAGAATCTACTGGTTCTTGCAGACACTATCAGTGATACCTAGGGAATCATGGGGCGATGTTGCTAGACGCTCTTACCATGAATCGTTGGGCAAGTCGGAAATTGTTGTTCCGATTCACAAGGAGTTGTGAGCTCATGGCTAGCTGTATCCCTGAACCATTGAGGGGCACAAAAGTAATGGATTACTAAACCCCGTTGAGATAGTTAAATTTAAAGAGTTAAATTTAATGAAAGAAAAGTTGGACTTCTTAACTAAAAGGGAGTGGAATTTCCTAAAATGACATAGGGATGGACATTTTTGGAAATCACTGAATTCGGATTCAGAAAAATTATCTTGACTTCAAAAGATGCAGAAATGGTTTCTGTGCACATTGGTAAAATCAGTTTATCAATCGGATTCACGATGAATTTTATATTAATTTCTATAATAACAGGCTTGGCTTGTTGGGCTTAAGTTATGGATTGTGGGCCCTTAGCAGTTAGAGTCCTAATACAATTATAACTTAATCTAGTCTAGAAATTATCTATAAATACATGTGTAGTGTTCGAAAATCATAAGCTTTCATTCTTGAAATTTTCGAATTACACACATATATTTTCAAGAGGAATTTTCGAAAATCCTCTGCTCCTTTTTTAGATAATTCAGTCTGTAATTTTTGTGAAAAATTACATTCTGAATTGAAAGATCAAATCTGTTTATTCTCTTCGATAAACATCTGATTGATTTCTAGTGCAATCAATCAGAGGGTTTTAGTTTTCTATTCGTGGACTTAATTCCAGAGGTTGATCGTGATAGTCATCGGTTCCTGGGATTTACAAGAAGAGCAGATTAAATTCTGTTGGAGTCCATAATCAAGCCTTTGCTTGAATAGGTAAAATATTTAATTGTGAATTTATATTTTTACTTGCAAGATTTTAATCGTTAGGATTTGATACCCACGATATGGAATCGTTCCATATCAAAAAAAATAAAATTTTTAAACTTCCGCTGCTTTGGGTATCACATCCATGTGATTAAAGAACGCGTGTTCCAACAGTGGTATCAAAGCCAGGTTGCTCTCAGATCAAACGATTAAATTAATCGATTGTACAAAATTTTTGACCTCGGGTTTTTGAAACAAAAACAAAATTTTAAATTAAAATTTAATGGGCACATCGGGCAGCGATCGTCGTCGCCCGGGGCAGCAAACGTCGCTGCCCAGGGAAGCGACGGGCTGCCCTGCCCGGGCCCCTTTTTGGGGCTCGGGCTGCCCGGGATTGTCCCGGGTAGCCCGGGAAAAATTAAAATTGATTTTTTAATTAAAATTTTAATATTTTGAAATTTTAGTTTTTGGTCCGATCGAAAATTGTTTTTGATTGGTTCACGAGGCATCGGATCGAATTGTTCGAGTCCGAAATTTTTAAAATTGATTTTTGGATAAATTTGAATTTTTGGAAAATTTATAAATTTTATCCGTTAAATTAGATTTTATAAAATCAATTATTTTGGTACAATTGATGATAAGATATGATCTTATGAAAGGATAAGATAAAATTTGATTTTATCTTTTTAAATATGATGCCATTGCATGTTATCCAATTATTTAATTATTGAATTAATTATGGATAAAAGGATGATCGATTGCCATGACCAAGTTTGTAGGTGTATGTTAGGTTATTTACATATGGTTTTATTGTTGTTGGGTTTTATTAATGGGCTTGGTTTATACCCCAATTTGAATTGTCATTTGTAATAAAAAGTGATCTTGGTTTATGGCCCGTTCCCACCCCTTAAATATGTATCCCCTACTTGTCATCGAAATTTATTGTAAATTTGTTAGACTTAGTGGGAGATAAAGATTTGAAGAAAATGGTGGGCCCAGCAGACGATAAAGACCGAAGAAATGTAAATGGAAGCTCAATGTAATAGGATTGCATTGCATACTTGCATATCACCTAGGATTGGACTTAGACTCGTGATTGGCAACCACGGGTCGATTAGATAATGGGATCGATCATCCTTAAATAATATATGATATTATTGATGTATGCATATTTAGACTAAATTGTATGAATCCCGCAAGCATACATAAATTGCAAGATGAGACAAATTTTCAAAAATTAAAATCCCTCATTTTAAATATGATTTAAAATTGATATCAAGATTTATAAAAGGGAATTTAAATATTGTTTAAATGTTCCTACCTTCCATCAACGATCAATATATGAGATGCTACCCGCGGATACGGTCCGGCTCATATTATTGGGGGGGCCCGTTCATCGAAAAGCTGTACATTGGATCGACACATGTTGTAAGTTGGGTGGAACTCCCATGGGATTGGCTCATATTATTGGGGGATCCACATGGCGACCGTCCATCATAACTTAATATTGATGTGTCATTTGACATGTCACAATAGACGGCGTCATATTATTAGGCCCTTATTGGACATGAGGTAAAAACATGGGGGGTTACTTTGGAAGTAATTGGGCTCTACCTTTTGAAAACTATGCTTGGCTGATATTATTCAGGACTATGATTTGTCAATTGGACTCCATGTTCCCACTAAGGAAAGGAGTTTCCCGTTTTCACTAGAGGGTAGTGAAATCGTTAAAATAGTAGGAGTGAAATTCATAAAATTAAATTTCGCCATATTTTATGTCTTAGTAAATTAATTAAACAATCACTGATTATTGTCTGTTTCTTTTCAGTATTTCATTACAATGAATTCGCGCAATCCACTATACTCAATTCTCGAACAAAACAAATTGACTAGCGCAAAATATACGAAATGGTTCCGTAAATTAAAGATTGTTCTAAACTCGGAGAAAATTTTCTACGTGTTAGAAAAGAATCCTCCAAAGGAAGCACCGGCTAATATAAGTCCGAAAGAATTGGCAAAACTTGATCAATGGTGGGACCATGATGTCAAGGCTAAATGCTATATGCAAGCTTCAATGTCTGATGAACTCTAGAGGCGATTTGAGGATGCCGTAAATGCTGCTGACATACACATGCACCTCAAGGAACTTTTTGGAGCTCAGTCAAGGTCGGAGAGGTATGCCACCGTCAAAGAGCTCATGACATGCCGCATGCGAGATGGGACTTCGGTCCATGAGCATGGGGTACACATGATTGGGCTCATTGAAAAGTTGGTAACACTCGATTTGACATTGGAGCATGAACTAAACGCGGACTTGTTACTTCTTTCACTTCCTTCGTCGTTTGACGGATTTGTGGTGAACTTCAATATGAACAAGATAGAGGCCACCCTTGAAGAGATGTTCAATATGCTTGTGTCTTATGAGGCCACATTAAAGAAGGATAAACCGGTACTCTTGGTTGGCTCCTCTTCTTACTCCAAGAAGGGGCCAAGTGGAAAGGGTAAGAAACGTTCTGCCCCACCCAAGAAAAATGTACCACAAAAGAAGGCAAGACAAAAGCTTCAAACGTGAACATATCCGGAGATGTTTGCCATCATTGCAAGAAACCCGGTCATTGGAAACGTAACTGAAAGGAATACCTCGAGCAGTTGCGAACTGCAAAGGGTATGTTTTACATTGAAATAAATGTTTCACTTAATACTACTTCTTGGGTATTGGATTTCGGATGTGGATCTCACATTTGCAATGATTTGCAGGTGATGACAAGAATTCGTAAGCTTAGGATGGGTGAGACCCAGCTGAGGCTCGGAAATGGTTCCAGAGTTGAAGCCAAAGCAGTGGGAGACGTTTACTTAGTTTTGCAGAACAATTTTAAGTTATTTTTTAGAGATGTTTTATTTGTGCCAGATTTAGTTAAAAACATTATTTATGTTTCTATGCTTGATAGAGATGGTTTTTCTTGTAATTTTGTGAATGAGATTTGCAATATTTACAAGAATGAATGTTTGATTGGAAATGGACAAATTGAAAACGATCTATATAACTTAAAATTAAAAGACGTTCCAATTAATTATGTAGATAAACCGGTAACAACAAATAAAAGGAAAAACGATAGTCAAAACCCGGCAAACCTTTGGCATGCTAGGCTAGGTCATATTTCCTCAAGGAGGATGAACAAGCTAGTGGGAGAGGGCATGTTTGATATGTATGATATTAAATCTCTACCTACTTGTGAGTCCTTCCTAAAATGAAAAATGACTAAATCTCCTTTCAAAGGGAAGCCTAAGCGTAGTCAAAATCTGTTGGATTTGATCCATACAGATGTTTGCGTACCATTTAGTATCGGTACTAAATTTGGTCACACCTACTTCATTACCTTTACTGATGATTATTCGAGGTATGGGTATTTATATTTAATGAAATATAAGTCTGAATCATTTGAAAAGTTCAAAGAATTCAAGGCTGAAGTAGAAAACAAACAAGGTAGAAGTATTAAAGCACTTCGATCGGATCGAGGTGGAGAATACTTAAGTACCGAGTTTTTGAACTATCTAAAAGAGAATGGGATTCTCTCTCAGTGGACTCCTCCTATGACACCTCAGCTTAATGGTGTCTCGTAGCGTCGCAATCGAACTTTGTTGGACATGGTTCGATCTATGATGAGCTTCACTGAGCTCCCACCTTCATTTTGGGGCTATGCGCTTGAAACGGCGGTATTGTTGTTGAACAATGTCCACACTAAAGCAGTAGATAAAACTCCATACGAGTTATGGAATGGCAAAGCTCCTAAGTATTCGTACTTAAGGATTTGAGGATGTCCTGCTTACGTGAAGCAGACAGTGGGAGATAAGTTGGATAGTCGATCCACCTTATGTTATTTTGTAGGATATCCAAAGAATTCAATCGGATATTATTTCTATCATCCTTATGAGACAAAAGTGTTTGTTTCGAGGAATGCCAACTTCATGGAGAAGGAGTTCTTATTAGATAAGAAAGAAAAGATGATGGAACTCGAAGAAATTAGAGAAGAACCCGAGATACAAAATAACGACCACACACCTCAAGAACCTTCAACGGACACGCCTATATCTAGGAGATCCGAGAGGACTTCTAGACCTCCTATTCGATATGGTCTTCTTCTTGAAGGGGATAAAAGTGAACCCGACATTGGATGTGATCCAAGAAACTTCAAGGAAGCAATTTCTGATGCGGATTCTAATTTATGGCTTGAAGCTATGCAGTCGGAAATAGACTCGATCCATACGAACCAAGTTTGGTCTTTAGTAGATCCTCCCGATGGAATTGTTCCAATAGGGTGTAAATGGATCTACAAGAGAAAACTTGGGCCTGATGGTAAGGTACTTACCTACAAGGCACGATTGGTAGCAAAAGGTTATACTCAAAGACAAGGAGTTGACTATGATGAAACCTTTTCACCAGTCGCAATGTTCAAGTCCATAAGAATCCTTATTGCCATAGCAGCATGGTATGACTATGAGATATGGCAAATGGATGTGAAAACTGCATTTCTTAATGGAAACATTAAGGAAGAAATCTATATGATGCAGCCCGAGGGATTCACATCCATGGGAAGCGAGCATAAGGTATGCAAGCTTCAGAGATCAATTTATGGTCTCAAACAAGCATCAAGAAGTTGGAACCAGAAATTTGATGAAACAATAAAGGACTTTGGTTTCATCAAAAACCCGAAGGAACCGTGCGTGTACAAGAAAGTAGTTAAGGATGCTGTGACGTTCTCAGTGCAGTCAACAAAGATATGGTTATCAGGTAGATTCTCGATGAAGGATTTGGGTGAGGCATCCTATATTCTAGAGATACAGATCTATAGAGATAGATCAAAGAGAATGATAGGACTCACTCAAGCAACCTACATCGACACCATATTGAAAAGGTTTTCTATGGATGAGTCCAAGAGAGGATATCTACCTATGTGTCATGGAGTTTCTCTATCCAAGTCTATGTGTCCCAAGACTGACGAAGAGATAGAGAAAATGACACTCATACCATATGCGTCAGCCATAGGTAGTATTATGTATGAGATGATATCTACCAGACCGGATGTAGCCTTTGCTCTGGGTGTCACGAGCAGATATCAGGCCAACCCCGGTCAAATGCATTGGAAAGCCGTGAAGGATATTCTTAAGTACTTGAAAAGGACTAAGAATATATTCATGGTTTATGGAGGAAGAGAATTGAAATTTGAAGGCTATACTGACTCTAGCTTCCAAAGCGACGTGGATTACTCGAAGTCAACCTCTGGATTTGTATTCTTGTTCATTGGCGGTGCTGTCTCTTGGAAAAGTTCCAAGCAAGACACCACAGCGGATTTCACCACTGAGGCAGAATACATTGCAGCATCAGCTGATGCTAAAGAGGCCGTTTGGATGAGGAATTTCGTCCAAGAGTTGGGCGTAATTCCTGAAGCTGTTGGTCCAGTTCCGGTATACTGCGACAACACTGGTTCCGTTTCTCAGGCAAAGGAACCAAGGTCTCATCAAAGATCCAAACACGTATCGAGGAAATATCACATCATCCAGGAGATTGTGGAAAGAGGAGACATCACTGTCGAGAGAGTGGCCTCTACAGACAATATCGCTGATCCACTTACTAAGCCCTTGCCAGGACCATTGTTTGACAAACATCGTGAATCAATGGGATTGCTTAGTGTGACTAGTTGGATTTAGGGCAAGTGGGAGATTGAAAGAGTGGGTGCCCGGTTAGCCAACTTGTGGCTAAAGGCTTTTGTGACTCTATGTATAAACAATCTTTGTTTAATATAATTTACATTCATTAATGGCATTTTCTTTGTCTTTCTTCATATTGTTATATTGTGATATACTATTGATGTTTTGATAAAGACCTTGAATATACTATAGTGTAAGTAAGATGAGATAGTGAATAAAGAGAGATCACTATTATGAAACACATCTTATAGTCACTGTATATTCTAAACACTTTCTAGTCAATTGAGCCGTCCGCTAATAAGGATAAGGATCGCTCGAGATTGAGACTAGCATTTGTGATGCCAAGTACCACGTTTCATTGGTAATGGACATGGAGATGTTCAAAGCATGCAAATGGATATTCATGTGATGAATGATCGAATTACCCTATTCGGACTTTCCAACTGGTTATCACTTATCGAGTGGATAAAGTCCGCGGTTTTGGTTGTACACCATTAGTCCTTACTACTTGAAACATCATTAAGACTCTATATGCTAGTACTGCACTTTGACTCGTTTACCGATTCTCTTGGGGTCATCAAGTGTCGGGATTGGGTACAGTTACGACACATATAGGAGTCGATGCTTTGTTGTCAAGGATTCACCACATACTTGCGAGTGTGGATATCCTATGCGATCTGAGGAGATATTAATGTGACGAATCTCTGGCCAGAGTACATGATGTGTTTTAGGTTACTCGGTTTTCCTAGTAACACATGCGATGTCACTATTTGATCTCCAAGATGTAATGCATAGTTATCGAATCTCGAACGACTCTCGATGCACCAATGGTTTTTGATTCGATCGGGATATATGGATGAAGGGACCGTACTGTACGCTAACCATAATCTACTGGTTTCTTGCAGGCACTATCAGTGATACCTAGGAAATCATGGGGCGATGTTGCTAGATGCTCTTACCATGATTCGTTGGGAAAGTCGAAAATTGTTGTTCCGAGTCACAAGGAGTTGTGAGCCCACGGCTAGCTGTATCCCTGAACCATTGAGGGTCACACAAGTAATGGATTACTAAACCCCGTTGAGATAGTTAAATTTAAAGAGTTAAATTTAATGAAAGAGAAGTTGGACTTCTTAACTAAAAGGGAGTGGAATTTTCTAAAATGACATAGGGATGGGCATTTTTGGAAATCACTGAATTCGGATTCAGAAAAATTATCTTGACTTCAAAAGATGCAGAAATGGTTTCTGTGCACATTGGTAAAATCAGTTTATCAATCGGATTCACGATGAATTTTATATTCATTTTTATAATAACAGGCTTGGCTTGTTGGGCTTAAGTTATGGATTGTGGGCCCTAAGCAGTTAGAGTCCTAATACAATTATAACTTAATCTAGTCTAGAAATTATCTATAAATACATGTGTAGTGTTCGAAAATCATAAGCTTTCATTCTTGCAATTTTCGAATTACACACATATATTTTCAAGAGGAATTTTTGAAAATCCTCTGCTCCTTTTTTAGATAATTCAGTCTGTAATTTTTGTGAAAAATTACATTCTGAATTGACAGATCAAATCTGTTTATTCTCTTCGATAAACATCTGATTGATTTCTAGTGCAATCAATCAGAGGGTTTTAGTTTTCTATTCGTGGACTTAATTCCGGAGGTTGATCGTGATAGTCATCGGTTCCCGGGATTTACAAGAAGAGCAGATTAAATTTTGTTGGAGTCCATAATCAAGCCTTTGCTTGAATAGGTAAAATATTTAATTGTGAATTTATATTTTTACTTGCAAGATTTTAATCGTTAGGATTTGATACCCATGATATGGAATCGTTCCATATCGAAAAAATAAAAATTTTAAACTTCCGCTGCTCCGAGTATCACATCCATGTGATCAGAGAACGCGTGTTCCAACAGATCGAAACACAGAAAAAGAAAGAGAAGGGAAAAGGCACAACAAGAAGCAATTTACTCCATAACTTGAAGATCTAAAGAGATACACATCTTTAATCGAAGAACAGGGGCAAAGAAGAAGTGTACAGCTAGGATTGAAGATTCATAGCTCTTTCTGAAAATTGGTGTTAAGTTCTTTCTTTGATGTTCGATTAAAAGTGTTGTATGAGACTTTGGATTGGAATAAATCAAAGTGAAGATCTCCCGTGGATGTAGGCTGGTTTTATAGCCGAACCACGTAAATTGGTGTTCTTGTTTTTCATTGCTTTAAGTTTACTGTTCTGGAATTAGTTGATCTTCTTGTTTGTGATTTTGTTGTGTTTTGTTCTGTGGAATTCTCTGGTTGAGATTGGTGTATCTTTGATTCGATAATAATGACGAATTACATTGAGGAACTAACACAACCGACTAAACAAATTTGATATACAACCCGGTCGAATTAAGTATATTTATAAAGGCAAATAAAATCTACAGCTAATCCTGTTATCTCCCTCTAGTCACCGACTACTCCAAGTCGTTGGGCGCACTGCCTGCACCTATAATTGCCCCGTCGAATTGGGTGTCCAGACAAACAGAAAAATACTGGACGTGAGCAACTACGCTCAATATGAAAGCACGGGTAAACATCCAAACATGATGCATGCAAATAAATATGACTGGGTATCCATATCTGGGATAACATTTACAAAATGCTCAGACTGGCGCCTAGGATATGAGCAGTACCGATCGAGGAATAAAACCACTGGGTACTTCCACTCACTCCTAACTTGGACGTGGACCGTGTCCCCTAGATGCCAGTACCTGGCTAATCCCGTCGACCGCAAGGGCACTCGACATCAACTATCTGAACACAGGACTGAGCGGCCCTATATGGCTCATCTCAAAAGATGTACAGGAACAATATGATATGCACATGCCGCATAATAACCCATGCAATAACATGCAAAACATGACACATAAAAGCACCACATAAGCATGCATACCCGCTAGCAATATCAGTCAGTACTTGCGTACCTTTCTAAGGAAGTCCTAGCAGTCCCACTCTAGGTTCCAAGGCAATCATTAGCTCTACAATGCAAATACTCATGCATCATTAATCATGCTCAAAAAGCCTTATCTAAGCTATTGCATACTCCTAAATATTTTTAGGAGCAAAAGCTATACCTTCGTCCGTCGTCAGCCCGCTGATGGCGGCTGCCTCAAAACATAGGCACAGCTCCGTTACAACGCTGGGATCGCTCCGCTACTTAAGGATTCCCAAAAGGACGCCTAGAAATCTCTAGATCTGACTAGAAATGCTAAGAAAAAGAGAGAGAATAGAGGAATGAGCGAGTTGAAATGAGGCCCTCTCACCCATATTTATAGACGGAGAACGTTGCGTCCGTTTCGATCGTTGCATCCGTTCTCCAGTTCGTTGCATCCGTTGTCACCTCAAGTTCGTAAGCAATGAAGTCACCTTGCTGACATCACGGATGACATCAGCTGACCAGAACTTTTCGTTCGTTCTCCAAACGTTGCATCCATTCTTAGTCACCCTTTGGGCCATTTCCGATCATTCTAAGTTCATCTCTGATGTCCTTGAACTCTTTTGAGACTTCCTTAACCTAGTTTTACTTAATCTAAACCTGAACACTTGATTAATCATCCATTAATCATTAATTCTAGATACGGGTCACTACATTCTCCCCTCCCCCCCCCCCCCCTTAAAAGATTTTGTCCCGAAATCTAGGGAATACCTGAGAATGTTTCTCAACCCCTGATTACCCCATTCACGGGATATTCTGATTCAAAACAACTGGTCGAAATAACTTTCGACAACCTAGACTAGACTCTTGTCACAAGACCACAAGTCTGTTGGCACTGTCCAAACTCTTTCAGTATCTCCAAACCCATAAGTCTGGTTCTTGCCGAACTAGATCTGCAGCATTACTGGAACAAGTCTAACTTAATAGATACTAATGTATCCCAAACTGGATACAACTTCCAACCTTAACTAGAATCACTAAAGATTCTTCCATCGAGCTAACACTCGTACATCATATCTCGCAACTCGAGACATCTTGGAGCGCCTACTGATCAACAGTATCTGATTCCCATACTGAAATCAATCATATCTATCTCTGATCATCTCTGATGACAATTCCTGTGTATCCACTGGGCACGAATCTCGCACATTCTAATCACGATTACGATGGTCAAATCAAACAAAACTTGTCCGCTCATATTCACCATCCCAAGTGAATTTCATACAGTCATTTCAAGCTATGACCTAGCAGGTTCATGGCATCTTCCAAATCACTATCTAGATTTATCCATCTAGTAATTCCCAAAAACTCTTGGTGCAGAATACTCATATTTAGGAAACACATATCCTAGCACTATTTTGTCCACCGATATCCAAATCGGTATCTCACTTCAAGAGAATTCAGCTGGCACTGAGCTATATCTTAACGTAACTGTTGTTCGATTTCCAGACTGGGGTAACCTTCCCATAACCCTTGTAATCACGAACAAGATTCTAGAGCAGCACTGGGAACCAAACCACCATGTCTAGTCTTGATCGTAGTTCACGTTTCTCACTATAACTCAACACTGTGTATTGATGAAAACTGTCATCGCTATCCACTGGTCTTAGAAACCATTCAGATAACACACGCTATTCTGGTGCCAATCGTATCTTTGAAGAACTACATCGTCTCGACCATAGGTTACTAACCCATGAATTTCAATCGATAGGCTAGTCAAATCTCTCTACAGGATTTAGTTAACTTTGGACATCCTCAAAATAGTTATACATACTTGCAATTACTGTACACTCATCAAGACTCAGGCAAGATTCCACCAAAATGCTCGATTGGGACATTCCACAGTACACCGGCATATGGAAACGTTTCCTATCATGTCTTAAAATAGACAGTCATTTTAACCTGGTATAACTCAGCTCGGAATCTCTGATGACACCATCATCGCTAATTCTATACTCGCGAGATCTAACCAACTGATCTTAAAGGAAACTAGTCCCAACGGATTCAATATTTTCACTAACTCATGTTCCTGCTGAAACGCGTCAGCCCTGACATGAATTGGAAAATACTAAGATCCTTGATGAACAGTCATCTCTGGAGCTATCACAAGTCACTAGATATCAAGTTACTCTTGGAATACTCCATGATTAAAGTAGCTCACTACACATCACACATCTTACTATTGTCCATTGCTGAAACGCAACATCCTTGACAATCAGTCTGTAATGATGTGACTCATCTTTAGACAAGATGCATTGTCCTTCGTACTGGATTATGGAAATCTCCCTCAATCCATTCTAGCATTCCATCAGCACAGCACATCAGAATTTTACTGGAAGATTAGTGACAACAATCCTTCTAGACTCTGAAAAACCAAGTCTCAGCTATTGTCTTATCCCACGATCAGACAACTGATGTTCACTCGCTAATGCCCATTAGAATCCACAATGTCGTCGAAACTAATCCCAATGGATAAATCAAATATTCTTACTGAATATCTTAGCAGAGCATTCGGCTAAAAGACTTCAAAATTGTCGTTAGCGGATGACTACTTGATCCCAATCACTTATCCTGAGTTCTTTATTGCTAATACTAAGCAATGATGGAACCAAATCAATCTCTTCTTAACAATAAGGTACTATGAAACGACCCTAACTAATTCTTATAATTAAACTAAATAAAATACAGATTTTTCAAAAATTTTGGCATGACCCATTTAATTATATCACAAACCACCTGTCACAGATAGCAAATCTAATATGCAATCAACAACACTAAATAAACTAGACCGAGAAAAGAACGAGAACCGGAGAAAAGATTCGACATTTTAAACATCAAAAGATTAAGAAATTACATATTTACATGCCCACAAATAATTCTATAAATCCTTACAATATCATTTTTCCAGTCAACAAAATAAAAGACTTTAAAGTGTTAAAATAAAAATTCTGTGGAAGACTAGCATAGGTCGGAGGGATGTGTCGTGCCCGCATCGCAATCCACTTGATAGTCTTGCCTCTCGATCTCAATGACAAACTCCTCACCTGAAAACAATAAGTGTAGTGAGCCTAAAAGACTCAGCAAGAATATTGGGGGGGGGGGGTGGGATAACGAGTACTACATAAATACAAGCACAGACAGGTTAAAACTAACTTGTAATAAAATAATTTTTGTGCCCTTAACTTAAATAAATGATTTCTGAATGAAAGGAGTGAACATGAATGAAACATATGCATGACTAAGTCGAATATAATCACCGTAACTGAATAAACTATATTGAAACATAGTCATAAATATTTGAACTTAGATCCTTGAATTGTGACTCTGTGATTTCGATCATGATCATGGCTGCAGTGCACTATGCCACAAGAAAGTCAGGATAACACCCAACTCGTCTTGCCCATACTTGGTAAGGGAAGCCAGGATTTCTCCCAACTCGTCCAAACCCATACTTGGTAAGGGAAGCCAGGATTTCTCCCAACTCGTCCAAATCCATAAATTTGGTAAGGGAATTCAGAACGTCTCCTAAATCGTCCAAACCCATACTTTTTGCAGTCACAATCATGCATATGACTCACACATGGATGATCTGGATGGTGATTTAGGGAGCAACCGAGGATGAGGATCTAAACCATAAATTTTCACTTAGGACAACCCGAGCTATTCGCCCGTAAAATCAATAACTTACTCAATTCTCACTCAAAAAGAGTTCCGCTTGAAATCACTACTCCCTTACACTTAGAAATAAATAAGAAAGTTATCCTCAAGTTATTATCCCTATCCAATCATTCTATATATAAAAATTCTTTTCCGGACAGCAACCTCCTTAAATTTCCAAAATCTGCACCTAGCCATTCAAGCGCCTAGAACTTGACCCAAAACTTAACCAAATTTACTCCCACCTTCACCATTGTATTCCTAACATCCTAGGCTAGTTTTCGACCCAAGCCCATGGTCAAAACCTTATTTGAACTCAACCCTAACCACAAATTTCCGGGCAGCTCAAACACTTCCGAAATTCTGCTCAAACCTTGCCTTTTACCCTCAACCAAAAGCTTAGCTACGTGACTCCCAAGTTCCAAGCCTATAAGCTAGGGTCAATACCAGCACTTAGGTTCATTTCCAACACCTAGACCCCGCCCATAACCTGCTTAAACTCAGCTCCAACATGGTAGCCCCAAAGCACCTCAAACTGAGCCCCTACCCCTTTCAATTTGAAATGCTCCTACATTCCAACCCAACCACTAACTTCAAGCCATCCTAAGAACTATCATGTGAAATATATTTCACCCATGGTAGCCCCTAATCCACCATCCAAATCAACACAAAAAATAACATCACAAGATTTTGAATTAAGCATACTAATCAAAATTCTGAAATTTTTGAAACATGGCATCAATGGAGACTTCATTCAAAACACTTAGCTCAATACATTTCACAATAAGTATATCATAATAAGTTAATTCCCAAAGCAAGAACGTGACAAAATCTTAGCTGAAAACTTTTGAATAGGGCATGAAAAACTTCTGAAAATTTCGAAATGCATACACATTTTTCACATAATACATATTAATCTACAAGATAAGGAAGAGAAACCCATAATTTTGCCTAAGCTATAACAATAAAAAATCGAAAACACAAGCTCCAAGAGCTATGGCCGAACGATGAGCTGGAGCGAGCTAGAACAGAGCTTGAATGAAGGGGAAACAACTTGCTCAGCTCTCCAAGGAGGAGCTACGCCGGAGAAGAAAGAAAATGGGGAGCTGGCGGCGGCGGCACATGAAGAACAAGAAGATGGAAAGCGTCGATGGTGAGCTTGAGAGCACATGGGAGATTTCGTGAATGAGTGAGTGGGTTTAGGCATGAAATGTGTGTGTGGGTGAGTGTGAGATTTTAGTGTGAAATTTAGGGATTAGGGTTATATATTAAATTGGGTGAGTGAGGGTTATATATATATATATATATATATATAAATGATATAGTGAGCAACCATTGTGAGCACCCATGTGAGCACCTGCTGACATGTCACTCAACTATTGGATGTGCATGATGCCACGTCAACAGGTGCTCACATGGGTGCTCACAGTGGTTGCTCACCATATCATTTCTCTATATATATATATATATATATATATATATATATATATATACTACACACTAATAATAATAAAAGAAAATGCTAACTTAACTCAACAACTAGGATTTATGAATTTAATTGCACTAAATAAAATACAAGCTTGAAATTCTAGTTTAAAATATTAAATTGGATTTTAATAGTCCGGGATTAAAAATGATATCCTAGAATTAAAAATCCATATTTTAAATATTTTGATGTCGCATCAACAAGTAAAATATTTAAACAACAAGCAGAGCAATTAAAATAATTTAAACAGACTAAAATAACGTTTAAAAGCAATTTAAATAAATACACAAGCTAAAATAAAAGTCTTTAAAATGATTTGGACAATTAAAAAAAGGATTTAAATAAATAAGCTAGACATTTAAAATAATTTAAAATAGCTAACTGCTAAACTTAGGCTATTTAAAATAAATAAGTTGGACCCTCGAAAATATTTAAACAAATAAACTAAACAGTTAAAATCATTTAAAATAATAAACTAAACAATTAAAATTAAAATAATTTAAATATGCAAGCTTAAACCTTTAAAATATTTAAAACAATTTAAATTGCACAATAAGATCATTTAGACAAATAAACTTAAAAACCTAAAAAAATTAATTAAATAGTTAGAAAAATAAAATCATTGAATAAATAATAAAAATATTTTATTATCACATAATTCAAATAAATAATTTAAATCAATTAAACTTAAAAATAATAATCTTAATATTTATTTAATTTAATGCATGTGATTTAGTATATTTGAATTTAGGCGCCACATACTATCCTGGAGAACTACCAATGCTCATGCTTGTTGCTACTGTTAATTTATCACCTAAACTTGACCACAAAAGTCAAATTGCATTCGTCCTCGATTAGGAAAAATCCCAAAAGATTCGTCTCTGGCAATTATAAAGATTCCAATTATACCCAAATCGCCAACTGCTCTGAGACTGTACCCAGTACCAATCTCCTAAGCAAAATTCATCAAAAATGCTATCCCATGGACTCCTCGATCTACTATATCCTAATCATCACTGATTGGACCTACTTGTTGATCTACTGCGGCTCACACTTGGCCTGTCATTTATAATCAAATCAGGAAACCACTGATTCTCGAAACCTACATGGCTCAATCAATAACCTTGACCTAATTTTCAAAATCTACTATTCCCAAATGCAATAATCACGCTGGTTCAACACATCTATCCCTGACAGCATCAGTCAATAGCTAATTAGAGTAGTCACTGGCACTCATCTTGCGCCATTTCATAACTACTAACCGCTACCTTGTTCACTCAAAGCGAACACCAAGGCATACTATACCCAAACAATTTCCTCGATCTATCAACTTAGATCATTTCCTTCACAAGGAAAATACTATGCTTAGTCTCGGAAGACATCAAACAATACTTCGCGCCATCATTGGTAGAAATTCAATTACCTACTAGATCCATCCGTATAGCAATATCTCCTAGTTCAAAACCTACCAGCTCAGAGCACTCACTCGTCAAGTAAATCCTTCCAAGACTGGTTCTGACAATAGAAAACCCAAACCAATATCTTTGAAAAAATCCAAATGATAACTAAACCACTGATAACAAACCCGGTTTCTATCCACACCAAGGTCATACCCCGTTTGTGACTGTTACCAATCCCTAGACTGAGTAGCCTTCCCACCGCCACCTCTTGAAGCACAAAAGCTTCCAGGTACATCGGCATAGGGTCGCGCCTCCTCACATCTAATCCTGGTAATATTTCACAACTCTTGGTATATATTGGACCTGGTATCCTAATGAAAACCCATCATCACAAGGTATCAACCTAAAGAGGTCAAACAAACTACTGTTCTAAGGAAAAAACATAGAACAAAACCCAACGTTCTAAAGAAAACAGTTTAGAACAATCAACTCATCACTAACACTAACCATAGTCAATCGACTAACTAGGTCAATCCTAGGAAAACACCTAGACTAACCACATGTCAATCAGTTACAATCGGCTTACTCAAAACCTATGAGTTACAATAGTTGAACACTAATCAAACTAATCACTGGATTAATCTCAAAATAATACATGTATAATTGTTTCAATCACTACAAGAAAAACAGCCAAAGACAAACGCTTTTTTCGCGTTGTTAATGCCCCCAAAAAAGCGTTGTCGTAGCCAGTGTTGTAAAAGACCACGCTCAAAGACAATGCGGAAAAAACGTTGTGGTTTTCGGAAAAGACAACGCTTAAAAAGCGTTGTGGTATTTGGATCTATTAAAAGCGTTGTGGTATTTTGAAATTACAACGCTTTAGTACACTGAGGAAGCGTTGTCGTAGCTTCAATCCACAATGCTTTATATGCGTTGTGATTTCTACAAACAACAACGCTTTTGTAGCGTTGTCTTTTATACAATCTACAACGCTTTTAAGCGTTGTATTTTCTAGTATACCACAATGCTTAAAAGCGTTGTAGATTTTATAAAAGACAACGCTTTTATAAAAGACAACGCTGCAAAAGCGTTGTTGTTTGTAGAAATCACAATGCATATAAAACGTTGTGGATTGAAGCTACGACAACACTTTCTCCGTGTAAAAAAGCGTTGTGCTTGGCAGAGGTTGCATAAAAATTCATTGTGCTTTGTTGTTAATTTGTGCCAAAATAACCAATAAAAAACGTTGTCGTTAAGAACGTTGTTTTGATTTTTTTTTTTCAAATTTAAATTTCTATATAAATAACACTATTAAAATACATGAAATTGCAAATCTGTGGCAAAATATTCTCATAAAAAAGTATAGAGTCATTGTGCTGCAATATATTGAAATTGCAAGGTATCAACAAGCATTTAACACTAGCTATCCCCACAAAGATGGTGCTGCAATATTGTAAGAAAATTTTTCTTAACAATGCAATTTTTCTAAATGCGACCACAGTTAGCGACGATCTCCGCCACCAGTAAGAACCAGACGATCTCCGCCACCAGTAAGAACCAGACTTCTGAAATACAACATTAGATAACACATGTTAAATATAACACATCATATCAAACCATAAATCTAACCATAAATTTATAAATGACAACACAATGGAAGCATATCAAACATCATGAAACAGAAAATAGACTAACAAATGTAAACCTCATAATGACAGAAAATTTCAATTCCCAGAAACTTAAATCCGCTTGCAACCAAACCCATTATCATTTAAAGATACTATCAAAGAGGTCACTGTCACTCACCTTGTGATAAAGACAGCTAGAAAATTTCAGTAATTAATGTGCCAACGCATTATCTTGTTCCATACTACGAATACTTTTTCCAGCACTCTGCAAGGTGTTTACACAAACAATCTCAACTTGAAGTCTTAACTTTAATTTCTGGAACAGAATTAAGTGAGTAGATCCAGATCATTTTGACTATTCGGATTCATGATATGCATCGATTTTTAACAATTTTGAATCATGCAGATGCAATCTAGAACGTAACATGAGACAATGAGAAGATGAATTAAGTCAGTTAACCTTCTTTTTAAGGGGAATAAACTTAAAAGGTAGTGGAACTTCAACTATGAGGTGGGCTGCTGTGAGTGATCAGTGTCAAGTTTTTGGATTCTGTGGAAATATGGGGATATGCAGTTACAATGATTCATCCCCTGTATGTGGTTGCCCTTCACAAAATTTTTACTTAATCGATCAAATGGATAGCAGGGGTTCTTGCTAATAGAACTGTTGTGGCAGTCAAGCAGTTGGAGGGGATCGAGCAAGGCGAGAAACAGTTCAGAATGGAGGTGGCGACGATCAGTAGCACCCAACATTTGAATCTAATGAGATTGATAGGATTCTGCTCAGAAGGGAGGCATAGGCTGTTAGTATATGAGTTTATGAGAAACAGTTCTTTAGACAAGTTTCTATTCACCTCTGAGGAGCAATCTGGGAAGAATTTGAACTGGGAGTATATCGCACTAGGAACCGCTAAGGGAATCACAGACGCAAAGTAAAAAGAAGCATGAAAATAACGTAAACAACACACATTCGAACCAGTTTCAGAAGGCCTCGCCTACTGTCTGCTCGAAAAAAAAATATGGACAGTAGTTGCATGTGCCCAAACCACCAAATTCACGCATGTACTCCATGCACTCGAGGCTTTAATTAATTCAATGCATCCATGCAATTTGATAGCGGTTGCATTATTCAAGACACAAAATACATGTGCATACCTATTTATAAACGTGTTCTTGTATACATTCTGTCAACTCTGAAAGCACCTCTTTAATTTCTTCTAACGAGTACTCACTGGCCTTTTGAGAACTTTCACATATATTATGTTAATAAAAAATCATATAACAATAACTTTGCAAATTTAAAACAATTTAGTTGTAATTATTTGAGTTAAGAAATATTACTATTGATCGTAGTGAAACGTTCTCGATATTCTCAACTTCTTGAATAATTTGTCTCATATATCTCATCACATAAAGACCACATTGTTTTGCATCTGGCTGCCGAGGACCCTATGGTAGTAGAGAAAAATTTTTGGTGACAAATTTAGATATTTAAACATAATATATTAAACATAAATTATGCATACCTGTACTACTACCCACATAGCATTCTTTCTACCCTTCCTTCCTTTGTTTGAGTTAAACAATCGCAAGGCCCTTCAATATATTTGATATATGAGTTTTTGTATGAGTGAAATAAATATTTGATAAAAATAAATAAATATGAACTCACATTTCCGCTACATATTTCCAATCATCATCACGAATGCGGTGACTTAAGGAATCCAACACATAAATAACATCCTTGTATGGTTGAACAACAGTGAGAATCCAATGATTGCTACGCAAAAAAAACATAATTAGTGCTTCTAATTCAATAAATAATCGAAATAAAGAAACCAAATTGATATTTAAATTTTTACTTACCCGATATTACATGGCGCCAAAACTAGTTGATCAACCGATGTACCACTCAGTCTATCTGCTAAAGCACTAGCCCTTTGGTTCAACCATTCAAGCTTACTCTTTTTGTCGTGTGTAGTTTCTCCCATATCCGAGATTCTGTGTGGATTCACAAATCTGAATTTTCCTTCCTTGTTATCTCCCAACATTTTTTTGTAAAGATACCTTTCATTGTAAATATAATAAAATAAAAATGAATGTAAGCAAAAATATGAAGTTGATGTAATACTTAGCTTAAAACCAAAAAACTTACCATATATAGGCAATTACACAATTGCCTGATATTGGCCCAACATGATACAAACCATCAATGTCCTCACAGTGCAAAAGAATTACACAATCATCATCGAACACCTCACGATCTAAACGTAGTGATATAAATCTTTCTTCACCCAAAGCATGCTTGCTATAACAATACATCATATGTAGTGACATTGGGACAGAAGGTGACACAACATGTTTCTCTTTGGGTGGTGCCAAATCCTTCTTTCGAGGCTTCTATTAATTGTAAATACATACAAGTTAGATAGGTTGAATAATGAATAAAGTTACAATATCACATATACCTTATCTTGCTCCACTATCAAGTGTTGTGGCCAAGCCACATGGGTTCCAAGAGCATCACCCACTACTTCACATTCATTTGCAATATAAAATGGCAAAGGCGCTGATTTATCAACTACTACATCAATAGAGATTCGGTAGCAATTCTTTGGTAATGGAACCCCATGAAGCAACTTTTGAGGATCAACACAAATAATTGTACCATAAGCAACAATATTTGTGCTAGATTCCAAAGTTAATGCAGCTGATTTACCCTAAAAAAGACAAATAGACATGTCAAGAAGTTTTATTACATCTATTTAATATGACTCAAACTACTGTCATACCTGTAAAGCATCGGCTTTGCTCAAAATCAGCATATCTTCATAATCATTGTCTTCCATCTTGGCTTGGTTAACTTGATTTTTCACTGAGCAACTGCCTTTGTCATCCATTAAAATGTCGCGTGCACCCATGTTATGCATCATTTCCTCAAGTCTTTGTAAACGTGCACCTTGTTCTAAAATTATTCTATTTGCTTCCATCAACTTCCTTTCATGCTCCTCGAGTACATCTGTGGGAACTCCACTGCTCTTCAATGTTCTGCCAGCATTGAAATATAAGGTTGGAGTGACATGACCTCCAATCCCCCTCACACGCCCATCATATTCTTTGGTCTCAAGTGCATTTGTAAGGATATCCTCTTTTGTCCCTTCAATTCTCAGCACACCATCTCTTTTTTGTTGGATATAATCATCATGTCATGCAAATTAAAAGAATAATTACTAAAACAATTGTCATTTCAAAAAGCATGCTGATTTTCTAAAATGTGAATTCACTTACAATCTTTTGTACTCTTTGCGTCAAATCCTCCCCTTCAAAGTCTCCTGCTTTGTTGGCTCGTCCTTTCTTCCACATAATAGCCCTGTTAATGTCATCATCGTCACCTAATTGAGCCGCCTACAAGCAAGAAAAATACAATAACACATGTGAATAAATTGTATGTGAATAATTTGGATGGTTTGTAAAGAAATACTTACTATTTCAGACGCAAAACGTGCATATCCCTTGCGTGAAAGCCGATGAGGATATACGTTTTGTTTTCTTCTATATTTTTGTTGCTCACTTAGTTTCTAGTCATTTCAAATATGCGACAAATCAAATTTGAATAATAGTTAAAGAATGACTTTTGGTTGATTATGTATAAATTATAAATAATAAAGAATCTTACAATGAAGTCTCCAGACATACGACTGATGACAAACGCACTCCAATCATCTTTTGGTATACCATGACCAACAGGTGGCTCATACAACTCCTCAGGTTTATCAAGCTTGCCTAAAATAAACTTCTGCGTAAGATGGGCTTTGTATTGACGCCACTTACTGTTTGCTGATCTCAAACAGCCCTTCTTCCACTTTGCTTCAACATTATATGACAACTACAAATAACAAAAGAGAGAATACATTAGAAAGATTTAATAACATAATAATATTAAATATATCCTATATTTTAATACATGATAAATTACTTACATTAACCGAATCCCATATCAATTCTTTAACATATATTGGAACTTGCTTCCATGTCTTGTAAGAAATCTTGACATTTTCCCGTGCAACCACGCCAATGTAACTCTGCATTCCAATAGCAGCTTCTCCAACTGGCTGTCCCAGTTTGTTGAATGCAACATCCTTTTTAATTCCTTTAACTCTTTGTATTGCAAGACTATTTATTTTTGTGCGACCTCTAGAAGTTCTAGTGGTGTCGGTGTCAGCAGAATCCAACCCAGTGTTACCACACCAACTCTCTCTAGTGGCAGCATATTCTACTTTTTCTTTACCCTTGCCCAACTTTGTGTCTTCTATAGTGGCAGCATATTCTACTTTCTCTTTACCCTTTCCCATTTTTGCTTCTTTCACTAATATTTAATGTTTGAAATTGTAGAGGGCAGAACCAACTTCACTAATCTGATTCTGGAAAAAATTTAATCTGCCATTAGCAAAGTGAGTGATTCTAACAAAAAGTTTTAACAAGACTGAAGTTAACAAGTAGAACTTGTATAACAGTATAATACCACCAATACCAAAAGTGTATGTTGAATTATACTTATAACGATCATCTCGTCTGCCTCGTGAACACCGTTAGATGTTCACAGCCAAAAACCTGCATCAAGAGGTATTATACTGTTATACAAGTTCTACTTTGTGTCATAACTTATTCCTGTTTTCATGAAGGTGTACATAACTTAAAAAACAGAATGCCAGTAGTATGGAAACCTGCAGCCAAATTTATAGGACAGGCTAAAATCTAAATCACCGCTTCACAAAAGCATCTCCCTGAATCGATCATCGCTTAAGCCCAGGTGTTTACGCAAATCAAACACAAGAAAGACATAATTAAAAAGTAAAATCCTAAAAATTCCTCATACTCAAGAAATAAATATCCCTTCGAATTAACATATACATAAAACAGACGAGAAATAGACCTAAAAACGGGGGAAAAAATCACAGAATCGGGTTCAGAATTCCAAAAACCAACAAAGTAAGCATTTTATCAACTCAAGATGATCCGGAACAAGGACAATGAAAGCAGTTCCAACGGGATTGAGATCATCTACCAAAGCTTGCTTCAAAGTATTAAAAAGTTTAGAACAAAATGTAAGTTGTAAGCTTTACAGTTCAAACCAGATTTAGCCCCAAAAAAGCAGAAAAAACCTTGAAACGGCAGATGCTAATCATGAACTTCTTTGGAAGGTTGGGCAGCTTTATATTTGTTCTCCAACAGCTTTTCAGAAGCCAAAACCTACAGCAAATACAAGCACTGATAAGTATTCGCTAGTTGTCGAACTCTATCCTGTAAACTTTTAGATTCATTATGTAATCACAAATAAATGCATTGTCTAGAAATAAGAAAGAAATATAGGCAACAACAAAAAACAAAAATTCATGTAAGATAGAAGTACTCTCAATATCCAAGAACTACTAATTTGTCATTGTTCGATTACTGAATGTCAAAAAATATCTGATCATAACTAACAATGTCAAACAAGCATCTTCAAAGCGTAAATAACATATCAATGTAAATTTTTTACAAACTCATCTCAAATGTGAAACTTAAGTACTTAATTATTTTCAACCCAAATCCCATCACAGTCTTCACGAATGCATGGTTCATTGTCATCTGCAACATCAACATCCATTGGTGCTAACCCTCTGCTTTCTGACTGATAATGCATTGCAGATTCTTCCAACTCTTCACCCTTTGTGTATTCAAAGTACTCCCTACTTGGAGTCACAAGTACAACACTCCATAAAGGATCTTCAGGAGCTTCAATGTAAAAAACTTGCTTCGCTTGGCTCGCTAAAATAAATGAATCAGATTTGTATCCAATTCTATGGAGGTTGACCAACGTGAATCCAAGATCATCTACCTTGATACCATTACTATTCTCCACCCAATTACATTTAAACATCGGAATTTGAAATTTGTGGTAATCAACCACCAATATTTCTTGTATTACTCCATAAAAAACCATATCTGACACGATAGGATGTTTATCCTTTGCACTAGAAACTTGCATTGTCTTTGCAACTAAGCTGACTTCGGAGTTTTGAACAACTCGCATATCATCACGCTCTCTTGTAGCATAAGTAACCCCATCAATCAAATAACTAGAGTACTTTAAGACTTGCTTGGAAGGTCCACGCGCTATCCACTTTAATCTGTCGGATACTTGATAAGTGGAATGATCATCTACACGTGCAACCTATATTATTTATGTGATAACTTATTATTTATGCACAGTCATGATAATAAATGTACGCCAATTGTGATAATAAATGAACTCACACGATCAAGAAACCAGGTACTAAACGTTCGGTTATGCTCATCCTGTAACCACCTCTTGGACTTAGCCCTTTGTGGAAATCTTGCATTCAAATATGCCATGTGTTCCCTATTCAAATTATTATTAAGAGTAAGCTAACATGTAGATTTAAGAAAACTTAATGAACATATTAGTAAGTGGAAGAAATTGCTCGATATAGCGATCAGTGTCAACATCATTTTCCAATACATAACGATGTGCTTGTTTCAACTCATCCTCAGTAATGGATTGCACAACTGCAACCGACAAAGGTTTAGTAATTTCTATTTGTCGATGACTTGTAGGGATCCCAATTGTGTGCCAACTACCAAGATAGTCTGAGCAAAATTCAACCGCCTCTTCAGCAATATAACATTAAGCCATGCAACCTTCCGGTCTATTGCGACTTCGCACATAACCTTTCAAAATCTTCATGTATCTTTCAAAGGGATACATGTACCTATACCAAACTGGGCCACATAATTTCACCTCTCGCACAAGATGAACTGTTAAATGAATCATTATGTAAAAAAACGAAGGTGGAAAATACTTTTCAAGTAAACACAATATGATCACAATTTCTCTCTGCAGCTCATCCAACTTTGAGGGATCCATCACTTTATTACATAGCTCATTGAAGAAGAAGCAGAAACGAGTGATAGAGTCTCTGACATGTTTGGGCAAGACACCACGTATGGCCACTGGAAGTAATTGCTGCATTAAAGTGTGGTAGTCGTGTGACTTAAGGCCAACAAGTTTCAAGTCCTTCATCGAAACAAAGTTTTTAACGTTGGATGAGTAACATGTAGGTAATTGCATTCCAGACAAAGAATTCAAAATCTTTCTTTTCTCATCTTTTGTAAGTGTATAACATGCTGCTGGAAGAAAAGATTTCTTCTCCCCTATCACTAGAGCCAAATTTGTCCTCAAATTCATTTCAGCAAGGTCTAATCTAGCTGCAATTCCATCCTTTGTTTTTCCCGAAATGTCAAGCAACGTACCGAGAAGACTTTCACAGACGTTCTTTTCTATATGCATCACATCAAGAACATGTCTAACATATAGATGTTTCCAATACTCAAGTTCAAAGAAAATTGATTTCTTTTTGAAGGATGGTTTTACATCATCCTTCATGGACTGAATCTTCTTTCTCATTTTTCCCCAATGACAATGAATTCCATCGACTTTTTTTAACACTTCATCGCCACTCAATGGTTTGGGTGCAGGGTTGAACTCTTGGTCCCCATTAAATGCCTTTCTTTGCCTTCGATAAGGATGATTTGCAGGTAGAAACCTTCTATGGCCTGTGTACGACATTTTCCTGCTATGTTTCAACCTTGTTGAATATGTTTCTTCACCACAAATCGGACATGCGTGATATCCTTTCACAATACATCCTGACATGTTTCCATATGCAGGAAAGTCATTGATGGTCCACAGCAAGATAAATCTGAGCGAGAAGGTTTCTTGTCTATATGCATCATATGCTTCAACACCTGTAGTGACCCTTACCTGGATCACCTACTAAACAGAACTTAGGAATGCAATTATTTTAATTAAACGGATATCAGAATAAAACTGCGGAAACCATAAACAATATACAATCCCAAGGCAAGGAATCTGTAAATACCCAAATATTATACAACCAGATCGAACAGCTGAATCAATCTAATAACAACAGAATAAAACCTAGGCGAAGCTCCAGCTGGCCAACAACTGCCTAGCCCCTCTTGGATCCACCCGCCTCATCCAATTGCAAACCTGCCCCATGGAATAGGGTGTCCAGAAATACAGAGTACGAGACGTGAGCATAAAATGCTCAGTACGAGAGTATGAGTATACATGCATGCAAAGTGAACTCCCTATAAACTCGAGGTCAAGGATCAGATAACAGAGACAGACCGGGCCCTCGTATGTAGCACGCTGTGCCGTCGCTTCAGGAGGTAGCTCCCATACCATAATACTAGTGGATATGCCGGACCCAAATCGATGGAAGTCTAACCACTAACAGGATAGAGAAAAACCCTACTAACAGACATCTCGAAGGAGATAGCTCAGTATGCAAATGAATGCAGCATAAATCAAAGACATATAAACCATGCAGTCACATAATACATGCATACTCAGTCAGGATATCTCGAACAGTACTTCCGTACCTCAAATACTAGGCAAGTGCTATCAGCCCTAGGTCCACGCCTATAATCTGTGCTACACTGCCAAATGATACTACTATCATTATAGCGCTCTAAAAGCCTTAACTAAGCTAAAGCATACTCCTAAATATTTATAGGAAGCAAAAGCTATACCTTCGTCCGTCGTTAGCCCTTTGATGTCGATGCCTCCAGAACTTGGGCACAACTCTGCTATGACTTCCGAACGCCTCGATGACTCCCGGGTCAAGCCTAGGAAGGCTAGAACAACTTGAATACGACTTGAGTAGAGAGGAAATCCGGAATTGGCAATTGAAAATGAATTCTCGGCCTTCTATTTATAGACAACAATCGGAGCTTCCGAACCTCGATCGGAATGTCCGAACCTCGATCGAAATTCCGATCCTGCCATCGGAGCTTCCGAAGGTCCTGATCTGCCACGTGTCAAAATATCACTTGTTGACTTCGGATAGGGGTGATCGGAGCTTCCGATCCAACCACACGTCATGCCTGACGTAATACCATCGGAGCTTCCGATCCTGTTCGGAGCTTCCGAACTCTTCCCAAGTAATTATGATTAATTTCTTAATTACTGATTTTGGTTACGGGCTACTACAACACCTATATCCCATAGGAATTTCAAGTCATCGATTAGAGGTGCTAAGTAAACATCGATATCATTTCCTGGTTGTTTGGGACAAGAAATCAACATTGTGAGCATCATAAATTTTCTCTTCATACACAACCACGGGAAAAGATTGTAAGTGATCATTAAAACTGGCCAACAACTATATGTAGAACTCATCATACCATGGGGATTGATCCCGTCAGCTGAAATGGCCAATCTAAGATTTCTTGAATCAGCAGCAAAATTTGGACACTTGTGATCTACTAATTTCCAAGAAGGTGCATCAGCTGGATGGCGTAAGTATCCGTCATTAACTCTTTTATCAGCATGCCAAGTCAGCTCCTTGGAAAACTCCTTATTCCGAAACATTCGTACAAATCTCGGATTTGGAGGGAAGTACCATAGAACCTTTGCAGGAACTCCTTCCTTTATCGTATCTTTTTGGCCCATCTTCCACCTTGACATCCCACAAGTAGGACAACTGTTAAAATCATCATACTCCTTCCGATATAAGATGCAATCATTAGGGCAAGCATGGATTTTCTCATAAGTAATCCCTAATGCACACAAGCTTTTCTTTGCATCGTAGAAAGATAAAGGCAATTCGTTGTCATCTGGAAGCATTTCTCCTAACAAATTGAGTAGGTCGGTGCAACTTTTGTCACTCCAACTATATTTGGCTTTCAAGTTGAATAATTTCACAACTGTAGATAACCTTGTAAATTTAATGCATCCAGGATATAAAGGTTTCTCAGCATCTTCAAGTAGATTTTTGAATGTGGTTGGATTATCAGCATAACTATCAAATGCATCATGTACCATATCTATTGGTTCCTCGGTGTCAAACTTTGGTACATCTTCCCTTTCTTGATCACGATCATTCTTTGAGTTCTTCATCGCAGACCTTTCACCATGCCATATCCAAGTATGATATGTCAAATCTACACCATTAGAATACATGTGTGCCCTTATAGTCTCTACCTTTTTCTTCTTCAAATTACCACATTTTGTACATGGACAAGATATTGCTTCCCGATCCTCGGCATTTTTTATTGCAAATTGCAAGAAAGACTCTACTCCATGCTCATATTCACTTGATAACCGAGACTTTGACATCCATTCTTTGTCCATTCTTTTAGTAAGTAACACTATAGAGAATAAAATATATAATGTTAATATGTATATTTTCAAGCTGATGATAATCAACAGCTTGACAACTCACAGCTGGTAAAGTAATGTATATCTAGAAAATTCTCTGTTAAATCCAAGAAAACCATTAACTAATATGCAGTGACCAGCCTCAAAACTTGAATGCAAAAATTTAACTTTGTGGAAATCATTTAACATTCCATGCTTTGAGAAAACTATGCACAACGCACTTACCAATCAGTGATCACTGAGGATGATTGGACCCTTGAACTACTAAACACATAAGTTAGAGCTAGACTTGTTTTTAAAGCAAGGAAGACACAGTAAATAATTATCTGAATTAATACTTTATGAATAAATAAATAAACCAAAATTTTCCTTCCAGATGCACAGCCAAATGCATAAATTACACTGGATAGCCTTTCCTATTCAGATCCCTTGAATTTGTTCTCTGATGTGATAAAAACTCATTCAAGTACGTGATAACATGTAAGTAAGGTGTACAAGTTTTGAGTTAACCTCCAAAAAAATTTTGAGAAGGATACAAAGTGAAATCCGAGTCTTAGATTTAACTCAGACAAAAAAAAAAAAGAAAAGAAGTAGGGAGTAACCAGCAAAACATCAAACTAGTGCAAGACAGTAAAATCAAAATCTTAACAAAAATGGTTCCACAATTAAAAAGATTCCGACGCCATATATATATCGAGAACACAACAAATACTGAAAAAGGGAAATATAGGAAGTGGAAGCCTAGACTTTGAGCCCTTTAATGAACGGAATCACACAACAAGCACACCACAGAAGTTCAAAAGTAAAAATTAAACCAAATCTCAGAACCTAATTAATAAATCCAAATCAGAAAAAAAAAATTGAACTTGGAGGGGGAGAAAAGAAAGAAAAAGTTTGGGTTACCAACAACAGAAGTCAAGCAAGACTTTTGAGTAGCCAAGATAGTTTGAAGCGCTCTAACCTCAGCGAATCTGCATACTTAGAATAGGAAAGGTTCCAATATTTCCCTAGAATTCAAGAGATTTTGTTAGCACAGGCTGTGATTAGACACACTAATTAAAGATTGTAATTAGATTTATGGATTTTATAGAACGATGGTGCTGTGCAAGGATTAGACCTAACTGATGAGTGATGAAATTAAACGATGGACCTAAGATTGTAATCCATCGATGGTGCTGTGCTGAATACCTAATCCAAAACCATAAGTCTCCTTTTCATGCAAAAAATATTTAATTAGAAGGAAGGTACAAAACCTAACTGATGAGTGATGAAATTAAAGATGAATCTCTGATAAGGAAATTATGTTCACCAGCCATTGGCTATCGAAATAATATCGATATCAAGAAAAAGTACAAATCGGATGAAGAATTGGAGTTAATAAAAACTCAAGACATCTTATGAATACCTTAAAAATCAAATTAAACTGATTTCAAGGATGAACCCAAATCTGAATTCCAAGCCATTTGACCCTTCACCCTTTCTAATTCGAAGGATTAGTCAATCAAACAGTGTTCTAACATTCATAGCCATAACACCCACCAATACGCTTTTTGTGGTACAGTTATATTTAATATATTTAAAGCAACTTGAGAGTTTAAAAATTTTTACGAGGTTGTACAAAAATTAAGGGAGAAAATATACATGATCACATATTTATCATAAATTAAATCTGATATGTTTTACTTATATTGCTAAAATTTTTAGATAATTTCATGCATTGGCAAATTAAACACATAGATACAAAGAAAATCTTTGTGGGCAAGTCGGCTGTAAGTGCAAATTTTAAACACAAATAGAATTTATCTCACTGCTTTGCAAGGGTGATTTACGCCAGAGACTTTTATGATTTAACCAATAAGTAAAAAGCACAAGATGTCTTCATGCATTTTAAACAAGATATCCGTAGATCTTGTGTGCCAAAGACTAAGAATTTCATCCACAAATAAAAGGTAATAGAGGGCTGGGGCTCAGTAAACTTTTGAGTTTTGTGATGAAAATATTACAGGCAGAATAGTAATTTTAAGCCAAGGATCTACGACTCGAAATCTATTAATTCAATAGCCAAAATCTTGATTCCTGCAGCTTTATTTAGTTAAGCCCACTCAAGATAGCAGCTAATTTCCCTTAAAACCCCATTTATGACTTCTGAATTTATAATGAAGAGATAAATAATCCAAGGCCGTAAAAATCATACTAATTTAGCCACATAGGTATAAATCACCTAAAAAACACTACAAGATCCAATCAGACTTCCATAAAGCAGAAACATTATAAAATAAAACTCTCCAAGGACATATGATTTAAATAAACCAAAATCAAAATGTATCTCTTAAGTTCTAAAAAGACAGCAAAGAAAATATAGGGCAAAAAATCATAGTTTAATTTATGGTAAAACCAGGCAGACAAATGAGTATCATATCAACACAGATACCCATTTCTTATGCCACAGAACTGCATTTCCATATTTTTCCAATACGTTTTTATATGTTTCCGAAGGTCAATTAAATCAATGTAACGAACAGATTCCTTAAACCCAACAGCTAAAACTACACGCAATCCATTGATGTGTAATTATCACAATAGAAACCATAAACTTGATCAACTCCTGAAACAAATTTTTTTTAATATTTAATTCTATATTTCTACCCTAGAACACCTAAAATGACGAGTCGCAGATACCATCAGATCAAAAAGATTGAAAAAAAGAAGGAAAAATAAATTTAAACAAGACTTCAAACACCAACTCTGATTGTACAATTGATATCACAAAACAATAAAAATCATTCAAAGTCTTGAGATGGTACAATTAGAACTCAATTATATTATATGTTCCACAGATAACAAAAGCAAGAAAGCACAATAAATCGCAATTCAGATACTGAAAAATAAAAAAAGGGCAAATTTGGATACATAAACACTTGGAATATAAAAGTGAGAAAAAACCCCCCCAAAAAAACTTTCTGATTGTTTTAAATAGATGCGGAGGCAGATAACTAAAAACTGCCTTTTTCTCATTTTCCACTTTTACATTTTTATGCCTTTCTGAAGAAGTAAACCAGATTTTGTTTTAGAGAGTCTCAACACAGGAAATTTGCAACGAAGCTCAGCATGTAAGTGTACAAAAAGCCAGAACAGCCCCACCTCGTATATAGCATATCTCATATTGTATAAGAAGTTTGAATAAATGAAGAGGGTACAGAGGGACACTCTTCAAGCATACCTCCATGAAATTGTGGAACTGCATAAACATTCTGAACATTAATTTTGCAAGAGTAATATTTCCCCTGAACAAAATTGAAACATCTTGTTCATGTATGGACTGTGAGAAACAAGAAACAACCAGAGAATGATACTGCAAAAGAACAAGGAATATTAATACCAGGACTGATCAAAGTGTACATGGGGATAACGGACTACGACTGGTTGCATAGTAAAACCCGGGATGAATGTATTTTGTATCAAATCCGAATACGAACTCAAGGCCTTCGTCTCACCAACATAAGAATAAACCGTCCTAACTTGTGCAATCGACTGCACATGCGTTAAGTTAGCAAAGCAGCTGCGATGCCAAAAGAATCGAAAAATACATTTCACCCCATTTAAAAGCTTAGTAACTTGTGAAAGAATTTACCTGCTCGGCGATTATACCAGCACTTGCGTAGGATTCGCGACTCTTGGAGGTGAGTCTCGTGAGGGTATATGCATAGAAACCCAAGTTGGAAGGAAATTAGAGCTCTTCCACTGGTGGTTGTTCCCTCAAGAAATAAAAGAAGCCGAGGAAATCGATTGCTAGAAGCTTTTCTCTGTATTCAAGTCCTAGAAAGCATATTTCGGTATCCCGATGGACGGCCGAGCGAGAACAGTTTCGAGGAAGGAAGGGTAAGAAGAAGCTCTTGGAGAAGGCTTGTCGGAGATCACTTCAAAATTCGTCTAAGAATCGAACAAAAATCGACATGGGATTTTCAATTGAAAGAGAGAAAAGGAGAAAGGCTAGGGATCAGATGCGAGAAGAGAAGGAATCGGGAAGGGTTTGATTTGGGGATCTGGGTAATATTATTTATTTTATGATTTATTTTAAATAAAAATAATAGATTTTCTACAACACTATTTAAAAAGTGTTGTTATACATGGAAAACAAACGCTAATAGACAACGCTTTTAAAAGCGTTGTCTTTGACCCCAAAAAAAGTCTATTCCACAACGCTTTGTAAATAAGGCATTGTCTTTCATAAATAAAAAACATATAAAGACAACGATTTTTTACTAAAAGCGTTGTCGTTCAAAAAATTACAACACTTTTCACTAAAAGCGTTGTCTTTTAGGTATTGTGTTAGTGCATTTTTCTTGTAGTGCAAGTTATGTACAATTTCTTTATTAAAATATCATGTAATACAAATTCAGTTTCCAAAATACTATGAAAATGTACAGTCAATAACTTGTAATGATACAACCAGAGTCTGATGATTCATTACTTACATTTGAAATTTCTTATGACCGTGACTTCTGAAACGTGTGCGGTCTCTATTTTGCTTTTCTTGATCATGAGGTATCTACTCTATTTTCCAAGCATTGACATAAGCATGCTAGTAGAGTATATTTCCTCAATCTCCCCATATCTCTTAAAGATCTGCACGAATACATCTAAAATGATCCGTTAAACGCAAGATCTTAATGACAATCTCTCCAACTACGAGTGGAGAATCTTCAGAGGTGTGTCATCATGATCGGACGTTATAGATGCAAGCATCAAGTGTGTTCCAACCAATCCTCTTCCACTGCCTCTAGCATCTGGTACTCGATCCAAAGCTAGGATCCACATGAGTAGAAAACTCGAAAACTCGGACACGATCCTTCGCTCCTATGCGTACTTGCTGGATTCCCACAAGATAAATCTTTAAAAATAATGCCGATGATGATAGTCTTCGGGCAACTTAATCGCCTCATCATCTTCTCTTATAAAGTCTCATCAATCCTACAAGAATAACCCAAACTCTCAATACTATACCCCAAAGTATATTTGCATGCGCTCTGATACCAATAAATGTAGCAACTCAACCCGGATCTAATACCAAATCAGAGTTAGAGCACAATTAAGCATGAAATTGAAATAAATTAAATAAATTTTCTGCGGAAGACTTAAATAAATGCTAGTCGGCGGAATACGACCGACTGAACAAATTTGATATACAACCCGATCGAATTAAGTATATTCCTAAAGGAAAATAAAACCTATAGCTAATCTTGTTTTCTCACTTCCTGCACCTGCACCTGCCCCGTCAAATGGGGTATCCAAACAAACAGAAAAATACTGAACGTGAGCGACTACGCTCAATATGAAAGCACGGGTAAACATACAAGCATGATGCATGCAAATGAATATGACTGGGTATCCATATCTGGGATAACTGTATACAAAATGCTCAAACTGGCGCCTAGTATATGAGCAGTACCGATCGGGGAATCAAACCACCGGGTACTTCCACTCACTCCTAACTTGGACTTGGACCGTGTCACCTAGATGTCAGTACCTGGCTAAGCCCATCGGCCGCAAAGGCACTCGACATCAATCGTCCAAACACAGGACTGAGCGGCCCCACATGGCTCATCTCAAAAGATGTACAGGCACAATATGATATGCACATGCCGCATAATAACCCATGCAATAACATGCAAAACATGACAATAAATGCAACACATAAGCATGCATACCCGCTGTCAATCTCAGTTAGTACTTACGTACCTTTCTAAGGCAGTCCTAGCAGTCTCACTCTAGGTTCGAAGCCTATCATCATGTCTACAATGCAAATACTCATGCATCATTAATCATGCTCTAAAAGACTTAACTAAGCTATTGCATACTCCTAAATATTTTTAGGAGCAAAAGCTATACCTTCGTCCGTCGTCATCCCGCTGATGGCGACTGCCTCAAAACTTAGGCACAGCTCCGCTACAACATCGGGATCGCTCTGCTACTTTCGGATTTCCAATAGGACACATAGAAATCCTTAGATTTGACTAAAAAGGCTAAGAACGAGAGAGAGAAGAGAGGAATGAGCGAGTTGAAATGAGGTCCTCGCACCCATATTTTTAGACGGAGAACGTTGCGTCCGTTCTCCAGTTCGTTGCATCCGTTGTCACCTCAAGTTCGTAATCAATTATGTCACCTTGCGGACATCACGAATGACATCAGCTTACTAGAACGTTGGGTCTGTTCTCCAAACGTTGCATCCGTTCTTGGTCACCCTTCGGGCCATTTCCGATCATTATGAGTTCATCTCTGATGTCCTTGAACTCGTCTGAGACTTCCTTAACCTAGTTTTACTTAATCTAAACCTGAACACTTGATTAATCATCCATTAATCATTAATTCTGGATACGGGTCACTACATTCTCATTCGTCAACAAACTTACTTGAGCTTCCAGACTGTCTGACCTGTTAGACTCTATATAGTCCAACTAGTCTGACTTATCTGGTATTTGGATGTGGATTTTAAATTCATGGAATTCAAATTTCATTTTGGTGTTTGGAAAAAAGTTAAAATACATATTGGAATTTTATAGCATAAATTTTAGGAAAGTGATATTTTTTAATCAAATATGTTAGGAAAACTTAAATTTATAACTAAAGTTTATAAATTTATTATTAGAAATAATTTTATTGTTTTTATAAACCCAAATCCCATGAAATCCCATGAAATCCAACCAATTTTGTAAGGATTTCACTTAGTTAAATGAAATCTCATGAAATCCCATCAAATACCAATCCCGTTTTAAAACTCCATTTTGTCAAACACCAAAACAGTATTTGCTAATCCAAATCCCACAAAATCCTCTCCAAATTCAGTCCACCAAACACAGTGTAAAGTGAATAGATAGGATCTTCCTTAGTGAATTCATTAGAAGTGAAATCAAATACCTCTCCATCGTCTATGGTTTATGATTCAGCCCATTTGTTATTTTTTTCTTCTGCCATCAAGGCCTTTTTCTCTTTATTTCTCCGGAAGTTCTTTCTTTATTGTCTAGATCTCTTCTTGTCAGATGAATTATTTTCATCTTTCTTTGGTCTGGTACACTCGGCTATGAATTGCCATTTTCTTCCACAGTTGTAAGAAGCTTGATCATCATTCACTGTTATTTTCTTCGAAAACTTGATTTGTTGGAGCTTTGAAAGTTCTTGTGGTTCTTTCTCATTAATTTTTCAAATTTCTTTACAAAGAGTGACATGACATCACTGTTAAGTTGTTCTGATGTCTTTGGATGTAGATGATTCATCTTCTGATGTTAAGGCTTTAGTGGCTTGTGGAACTGTTGGTTCTTCTTCAATTATTTCACCCAGCTCAAACTCATATGCTTTGAGGTCTGCAAACAGATCACGTAGTTCGATTTTGTTGAGGTCCTTTGATTCTCTCATGGGCCATGACAATGGTTTTAACATCCAATTATCTTGGTAATGCTCTCATAAATTTCAGAGCAACTTCTTTGTTGTTGCTAATCTTTCCCAATGCATTCAATTCAATGATGTTGCTGCTAAATATTTCATAAAACTCATTCATGATTTCTCTAATCTTTCCCAATGCATTCAATTCAAGTGTGTCTGGATACGAATTTTCCAATCATCATATTCTTCTTTTGAAAACATAGGAATCTTGTTAAATGATGACATAGCTAGCAAGAGTTGTTCAAGTTAAGCAAAAACCCCTTTTTGATACCACTTGTTAGGATAAAAAACGTGTATAGAGGGATGAGGTGAATACACACTTGAAAATATTTTCAAGAACTTATCTTACAACTGAGCTGAGTTACCAGCTCTATTGCCAAATTTTGCTTAACAAATATTTTCTTGATCCGGTCAGGTGGAAAAAAAATCCCATGCACTAAATTGATGTGATAGCTTAGGCAGACATAAAATAAGTAAAGTAAAGTGCACAAGACATTTTTAATGGAAGTTCGAAGTCAAAGCTTCGACGTATCCTATTCTTCTATTTCCAAAAGGATTTTCTCTAGAAAAATTTAATTTGTATAACACTTTGCACAAACTCAATAAAATGAACCCTTGTCTGAAACTTCTAGCAACACTATCTCAAATCAAAACAGTTTTTGATAGAGTTACAAACAAACAACAATGCTTAATTATGATCTTCAAAGCTCTAATGAGTATCACAAATTGATTACTGATATTGATCTGATTAGACAATAAGCGTGTGATAGCAGCTCGAATTTTTTGATCTGTTCTTCGCTTGAATAATGAATATGAAAGCTTTGAGAATACTTGTACGCTTGGTTGAATGGGTTGCTGAAAGAGTGGGTGCCCTGTTAGCCAACTTGTGGCTAAGGGCCTTTATGACTCTATTTGTAAAAAATCTTTGTTTAATATAATTTACACTTTATATTGGCATTTACTTTATCTTTTATCATATTGTTATGTTGTGACGTGCTATACAATGTTTAGATAAAAACCTTGAATATACTAAAGTGCATGCAAGATGTGATAGTGGATATGGATGACTATCATGAAACACATCTTGTAATCACTGTATATTCTAAACCAGTTCCTAGTCAATTGAACCGTCTGCAATAAGGATAAGGATCGCTCAAGATTGAGACTAGCATTTGCGATGCCGAGTACCACGTTTCATTGGTATGGAACATAGAGATGTTCGAAGCATGCAAATGGATATTCATTGGATGAATGATCGAACTACCCTATTCGGACTTTCCAAGTGGTTTTCACTAATTGAGTGGAAAAGCCCGTGGTTTTGGTTGTACATCATTAGTCCTTACTACTTGAAACATCACGGAGACTCTATATGCTAGTAATGTACTTTGACTCGTTTACCGACTCTATGAGGGTCATCAGGTGTCGAGATTGGGTACAGTTACAACACATAAAGGAGTCAATGCTTTGTTGTCAAGGATTCACCACACGCTTGTGAGTGTGGATATCCTATGCGATCTGAGGAGATATTAGTGTGACAAAACTCTGGCCAGAGTACATAATGTGTTTTAGGTTACTTGGTTTCCTAGTTGCACATGCGATGTCACTATTTGATCTCCAAGATACATTGCATAGTTATCGAATCTCGAACGACTCTCGATATACCAATGGTTGTTGATTCGATCGGGATATATGGATGAAGGGACCGTACTGTACGCTAACCAAAACCCACTGGTTCTTGCAGGCACTATCAGTGATACCTAGGGAATCATGGGGCGATGTTGCTAGGCGCTCTTACCATGATTCGATGGGCAAGTCGGAAATTATTGTTCCGAGTCACAAAGGAGTTGTGGACCCACGACTAGTTGTATCCCTGAACCATTGAGGGTTACACAAGTAATAGATTTCTAATCCCCGTTGAATAATTAAATTTAATGAGTTAAATTTAGCGAATGAGAAGTAGGATTTCTTATTGATGAGTAGAGGGAGTGAGATTTTCTAAAATGACATAGGGATGCCATTTTTGGAAACACTGAATTCGGATTCAGAAAATTTATCTTGATTTTAAAATGTGCAGAAAAGGTTTCTGTACACATTGGTAAAATTGGTTTATCAATTTGAGTCACGATGAATTTTATATTAATTTCTGAACATGCGGGCTTTGCTTGTCAAGCTTGAACTTACGACTAATGGGTCCTAAGCTGTTAGCATCCCATGTTATAAATAAGTTATTGCAGTACAGAAATTACAAACAAGCATTCATAGTTTTCGAAAAACCATAGAGTTTTCTCTCTAAGGTGGCCGCCCACTTCCTCTCCCTGTGTTCGAAATTCCAGTCTGCAATTTTCGAAAATTGCAGTCTGGTTTAACAGATCAGATCTGTTAATTCTCTTCGTAGAAACTTCTGATAGACTTTCTAGTGAAGTCTGTAAGAGGGTTTTAGAATTCTATTCGTGGAATTGATTCAAGAGTTGATCGATCGAGTCATCAGTTCCTGGGATATACAAGAAGAGCAGATTTTATCTGTTGGAGTCCATAACCTCAAGTTGAGACTTGAGAGGTAAAATATAATTGTTTTTTTATTTTACTTATTTGTTTTAATCGTAAGGATTTGATCCCCACGATCTGGAATCGTTCCAGATCAGAAAATAAAAATTTTTAAACCTTCCGCTGCCTTGGGTATCATATCTACAGATCCGAGAACGTGTTCCAACAGTGGTATCAGAGCCAGGTTGCTCTCAGATCTAACGATTTAAATTTATCGATTGTACAAAGCCTCGATTTTTCAGAAAACAAAACGAAGAAAAAAAAAATTTGGGGCTACCCGCAGCCCAGCGTGCTGGGCCGCGCTCGGCGGCCCAGCAGCGGGGCTGGGCCCCCGATAGTCGGGGGCTGCCCGGGATCGTCCCGGGCAGCCCAGAAAAATTAAAATTTTATCTTTTTTTAAATTTTGAATTTCGGCCCACTAATAGTTGTTGGGCCCAGTTTTTGGCCCGATCGAAAATTGTTTCGATTGGTCCACGAGGCAATGGGTCAAAATTGTTTGAACCCAAAATTTTAAGAAAATTAATTGTTGGATAAATTTTGAATTTTTGGAAATTTATAAATTTAATCCAATAAATTAAATTTTATGAAAATTAATAATTTTGGTACAATTGATTATAAAATATGATTTTATATATAAAATTAGATTTTATGTATAAAATATGATTTTATGGATATACTAGATAAAATATGATTTTATATATAAAATGGGATTTTATGTATAAAATATGATTTTATCTATTTATATTTATTGTCATTTTGAATTGCATGTTATTCAATCATTTAATTGAATTAAATAATTGGATAAAAGGATGATCGATTGTCATGACCAATTTTTTTTTAGGTGTATGCTAGGTGGTTTACATTTGGTTTTTATTATTTTTGTTGGGTTTTATTAATGGGCTTGTATTATGGCCCAATTTGATTTGTCATTTGTAATAAAAATGGGCCTGGTTTATGGTCCATTCCCACCCTTAAATATGTATCCCCTACTTGTCATTGAAATTTATTGTAAATTTATTAGACTTAGTGGAAGATAAAGATTTGAAGACAATGGTGGGCCCTACAGACATAAAGACCGAAGAAATGTAAATTGGAAACTCAATGTAATAGGATTGCATTGCATACTTGCATATCACCTAGGATTGGACTTAGACTCGTGATTGGCAACCACGGGTCGATTAGATCTAGGCATCGATCATCCTTTATTTAATATTTGATATTATTGTTATATGCATGTTTAGACTAAATTGCATGAATTCTACAAGCATACAAATTTTTTAATGATGAGACAAATTTTAAAATTAAAATTCCTCATTTTAAATATGATTTAAAATTAATATCAAGTTTAATAAAAGGGAAATTAAATATAGTTTATATTTTCCTACCTTCCATCAACTATCAATGCATGATAGATGCTACCCGCGAACGTGGTCCATCTCATATTATTGGGAAGGCACGTTCGCCGGAATGCTGTGCATTGAGTAAAAAATTGTTGTAAGTTGGGTGGAACTCCCATGGGATCACTTCATATTATAGGGGTTCACATGGCGACCGTCCATCACAACTTAATATTGATGATTCAACTTGACATATCACTTTAAACGGCGTCATATTATTGGGCCCTTTATTGGATATGAGGTAAAAACATGGAGGTTGCTCTAGCAGCAATTGAACTCTACCTTTTTAAAATTATAATTGGCTGATTTTATTCGAAAATATAATTTGAAAATTGGGCTCCATGTTCCTAATAAAAAAAAATGGTTTTCTCGTTTTTACTAGAGGGCGGTGAAATCGTAAAAATAGTGGGAGAGTAATTCAAAAAATTATACTCGTCTTATTTTATGTCTTAGTAAATTAATTAAACAATTACTGATTATTGTCTGTTTCTTTTCAGTATATCGTTATAATGAATTCACGTAATCCACTATTTTCTATTCTCAAACAACACAAACTGACTGGTGCAAACTATACGGAATGGTTCCGCAAGTTGAAGATTGTCCTATGCTCGGAAAAGATTTTCTACGTGTTAGAAAAGTCTCCTCCGAAGGAAGCCCCGGCTGATGTGAGTCCGAAAGAATTGGCCAAACTTGATAAATGGTGGGACCATGATATCAAGACCAAATGCTACATGCAGGCTTCGATGTCTGATGAACTTCAGAGGCGATTTGAGGATGCAGTGAATGCTGCTGACATTCACAAGACCCTCAAAGAACTTTTTGGAGCTCAGTAGAGATCTGAGCGGTACGCCACTATCAAAGAGCTAATGACATGCCGCATGCGAGATGGGACTTCGGTCCGTGAGCATGGGGTACACATGATTTGGCTCATTGAAAAACTGGTGACCCTAGAGTTGACATTGGAGCACGAACTGTGTGCGAACTTACTGCTTCTTTCTCTTCCTTCATCGTTTGATGGTTTTGTGTTGAACTTTAATATGAACAAGATAGAGGCCACCCTTGAAGAGATGGACAATATGCTTGTCACTTATGAGGCCACATTCAAGAAGGATAAACCGGTTCTCTTGGTCGGCTCCTCTTCTTCTACGAAGAAGGGGCCAAGTGCAAAGGGTAAGAAACGTACTGCTCCACCCAAGAAAACTGGGCCCAAGAAGAAGCACAAGACCAAAGCTTCTAACATGGACAAGTCTGAAGATGTTTGCCATCACTGCAAGAAACCCGGTCACTGGAAGCGTAACTGCAAAGAATATCTCGAGAAGTTGCGAACTGCAAAGGATATGTTTTATATTGAAATAAATGTTTCGCTTAATACTACTTCTTGGGTATTGGATACCGGATGTGGATCTCACATTTGCAATGATTTGCAGGTGATGTCAAGAAGTTGTAGGCTGAGGATGGGTGACACCCAGTTGAGGCTCGGAAATGGTTCCAGAGTTGAGGCCAAAGCTGTGGGAGATGTTTATTTAATTTTGCAGAACAATTTTAAGTTATTTCTGAGATATGTTTTATTTGTGCCAGATTTGGTTAAAAACATTATTTCTTTTCTATGCTTGATAGAGATGGTTTTTCTTGAAATTTTGTGAATGGGATTTGCAATATTTACAAGAATGAATGTTTGATTAGATATGGACAACTTGAAAACAATCTATATAACTTGAAATTAAAAGACGTTCCAGTTAATTATGTTGATAAACCGATAAAAACAATAAAAAGGAAAAACGATAGTCAAAACCTGGCAAACCTTTGGCATGCTAGGCTTGGCCATATTTTCTCACGGAGGATGAACAAGCTAGTGGGAAAGGGCATGTTTGATATGTCAGATATTAACTCTCTACCTACTTGTGAGTCTTGCCTGAAAGGAAAAATGACTAAAACACCTTTTAAGGAAAAGCCTGAGCGTAGTCAAAATATATTGGATTTGATCCATACAGATGTTTGTGGACCATTTAGTATTGGTACTAAATATGGCCACACCTACTTTATTACCTTTACTGATGATTATTCAAGGTATAGGTATTTATATTTAATGAAATATAAGTCCGAATCATTTGAAAAGTTCAAAGAATTCAAGACTGAAGTAGAAAACCAGCTAGGTAAAAGTATTAAAGAACTTCGATCTGATCGAGGCGGTGAATACTTGAGCACCGAATTTTTAGAATATCTGAAAGAAAATGGAATTCTTTCTCAGTGGACTCCTCCTGCCACACCTTAGCTTAATGGTGTAGCAGAGCGTCGTAATCGAACTCTGTTGGACATGGTTCGATCTATGATGAGCTTCACTGAGCTCCCACCTTCGTTTTGGGGCTATGCACTTGAAACGGCGGTATTGTTGTTGAACAATTTCCACACTAAAGCAGTGAATAAAACTCCATACGAATTACGGACTGGCAAAACTCCTAAGTATTCATACTTAAGGATTTGCGGATGTCATGCTTACGTGAAGCAGACAGTGGGAGATAAGTTGGATAGTCAATCCACCTTGTGTTATTTTGTAGGGTATCCGAAGAATTCGATCGGATATTACTTCTATCATCCTACTGAAACAAAAGTGTTTGTTTCTAGGAATGCCACCTTCCTGGAGAAGGAGTTCTTACTTGAAAGAAAAGGCAAGATGATGGAACTCGAAGAAGTCCGACAATAACCAGAGATACAAAATAACGATCCCGCACCTCAGGAACCAATAAATGACACGCCACTTCTTAGGAAATCCAAAAGGGCTTCTAGACCTCCTGTTCAACTTAATCATCTATTTGAAGGGAATCAAAGTGAACTTATCATTGTATGTGATCCAAGAAACTTCAAGGAAGCAATTTCTGATGCCGATTCGAATTTATGGCTTGAAGCCATGCAGTCTGAAATAGACTTCATGCATGCAAACCAAGTTTGGTCTTTAGTAGATCCTCTCGATGGAATTGTTCCTATAGGGTGTAAATTGATCTACAAGAGAAAACTTGGGCCTGATGGTAAGGTGCTAACCTACAAGGCACGATTGGTCGCAAAAGGTTATAGACAAAGACAAGGTGTTGACTATGATGAAACCTTTTCACCAGTCGCAATGTTCAAGTCCATAAGAATCTTAATTGCCATAGCAGCATGGTATGACTATGAGATATGGCAAATGGATGTGAAAGCTGCATTCCTTCATGGAAACATTAAGGAAGAGATCTATATGATGCAGCCCAAGGAATTCACATCCATGGGAAGCGAGCATAAGGTATGCAAGCTTCAGAGATCAATTTATGGTCTCAAACAGGCGTCAAGAAGTTGGAACCTGAAATTTGATGAAACAATAAAAGACTTTGGTTTCATCAAGAACCCGAAGGAACCGTGCGTGTACAAGAAAGTAGTTAAGGATGCTGTGACATTCTTAGTGCTTTATGTTGACGACATCCTACTCATTGGGAATGATGTAGGGATGTTGTAGTCAACAAAGATATGGTTGTCAAGCGACCTACATCGACACCATATTGAAGATATTGTCTATAAATGAGTCCAAGAGAGGACATCTGTGAGGCCCGGTTACTCTAATTACATTTAATTATCATACAAACAAATAATTAGAAGTCAAAGCAGCGGAAAAACGATTTAAAATAAATTTTGGGCCTATAAAAATTTCGGCATGACCTCCCCGTAAGTAGGACATCCCAAAATACACAGACAACAGTTTATTTAAAATAACTAAAACTAGGAACTCAACAAACTTAAACATCACACAACCATGTGCCGGCCAGGCACGAAAACAAATTAAAACAGTTAACACATACCTGAGCCGACAAGGCTTGATAATAATTTAAAACATAGCAGGAACTCTCAAATACAACACAAATACATCGGGGCATCTCCCCGGAGAATATAAAAATGACTCTAACATAATACATAATATAACTCCGATAATACATAATATAACTGGGAGGCAAGACATGATCCAACCTCCTCAACGAGCTCCGCTAGCGGACCCTCCGCCTGGTGCTGAAAAGTCACTTGGGTAGCCTACCATGGTGCCAAACAGCAGCCACAGTAGCCCCCCCAGAATTAACTGAGGTTAGGATTCTGGTATGAAACAGTTAGGCAACAACAACAAAACATATAAACTATGCATAAACACATTATAAAATGTAGTATGCAATGCATGAACTGGGCTCAAAGTAAACGGGATAACAGGAGCCAACAAACGGTACGATAACAACTGGAACAATGCTCGAGCTAGAACACAGGGGAGCTACATCGTCATGTAACTAAACCGCCCTGCCAAGTATGCGAGGTATGTCGTGCTGGGTGAAATTAAACACCCACGACTCGGCCTCCATACAGCTGATAACGATACAACAGATAGGCACAATAACGAACAACATACGATGTCAAGATTCCAAGTGCATATCACACAGAAAATGCATCAAGGAATAGACAATCATAATTTCGGTCTCAGGGATACTAGGCATAAAAAGCCACCAGCTGATTCCCGAAATAACAATGCGTGTGCCCAGAGTACAATACAACATGATAACGGGTAACAAGAATGATAGGGCTCAACGTGTGACGTAGTGAATATCATGCCCTATTCTAAATTCCACAAAATATATCAAATAATTTAACATATAAACAACGAGGCATTTAAATTCACATAATCCATATAGTTCACGTAATCAACATAATATCGGCAAAACAATATTTATATTTTTATCGTTGTATGTTACCAACCGTAACATACCTATACCAATTCAAACGAAGGTCCTCAACTCTAATTCCCAAAGTTTCGGCCTACAACACAATTTATATTCCATAATATATCAAAACAATGCGATATAACCAACTAATTCAAATTAAATCCAAGAGGGTAAAATCCCAAAGTCGAGCAACCTGTTATACCTCGACTAAAACAGCTGGAATTTGGGTTTAAAAGCTTCAATATTTGAAGCTAGACTGATCTGGAACCGAACAAATATTGTATCACGGCGGTGACACGGCGGCAGCTCGCCGGAGGACCCAAAACGCAACTGAAACGAGTCGAAATGGTGAGCTAGCGTTTGGACATGAACTAGGTTCCGAGTCCTACAGTTACTAAGCTTAAAAGGACTGAAACTTACCAGGAATTAGTCCGAGAAGAACCCACGAAGAACAGATCACGAACAGAGCTTCGGCATTGCACAGAAGCAGGTCACGAACTGGAATCGATTTGGGTTCAAATGGACATCAAATTCAGAGATTCTTAGCTTGAATCGAAGCCACGGATGTAAGGAAGAAAACCCAACAAACGAATCGAATTTTGGACTCCGGACGAGAAAGTTATGAGCGAAATACGCAGGCTGCACAGTTGGTGACGGGAGTGACGGGATTTGGGGTTAGGGATGAACTTTCTTTTCTCTTTCTTCCTTTTGTTTTATGCGTGTATATGTATATATGTAAGGGTGTGTGTTTGCTTCTATTTAATTATTATTTGGGCAACTTGACACAGTCCAGATAATTTAACGCTCGTGTATTATTTTAGCTCTAATATGTATTTTATATCGTTTAAATCTCGATATTCAAAAATACATATTTTTAATACACTTACTAATTTATTTGGCATAAATAATTATTTTAATTTAGCATCTCAATAATAATTCTAATTATGCCAAATTACCAGATAATTAACTTCTGGGTCTTACATTTCTCCACTACTAAAAACAAATTTCGTCCTCGAAATTTTAGTTTACACACATACATCTGAAACGCAATACACCACAAATCCAATGCTAGGAATCAAACAAATATGGATAAGAAGTTCTCATCTTCTCCTCTGTCTCCCAAGTAGATTCCTCTACCCCATGCCTCGACCACTGAACTCGAACTAGTGGTACAATTTTGTTGCGAAGTACTTTCTCCTTGCGATCCAAGATACACATAGGATACTCTATATAAGACAATGCTGGATCCAGTTCAACCTCATCAGGCTGAATGACATGAGACGGATCGGGCTCATACTTACGCAACATAGATACATGAAACACATCGTGGATGCCATCCAAAGATTGTGGCAACTCCAACCGATAAGCACAAGGCCCAATACGTTCAACAATTCTATAAGGACCAATGTAGCGTTGTCCACTCTGCTTTCCAGAACCTTCAGAACTAGTAGAACTAGAGCCAGATTTCTTGAATTGTTTCCCTTTTGGACGTAAAGATGAAGTACTAAAATGACTTGAAGATTGCTTGCCAGATTGGTGCTGGATAGGAGTCTTGTTTCCACCTCTCCTTCGAAAACTTGCCTCAGCCCTTTTTGCCAATTCCACAGCTTCGGGATAATTCATTGGCTTTCCAGTCGAGACAAATGGATGCAAGCGATCATCTAATCCTTCAGTGAAGCTTTCAACAATAGCTCCCTGACTAGCAGCAACATGAGGAGCATACTTCAACAGTTCGTAAAAAGTATCAGCATAGTCTTGCACCGACATATTTCCTTGTTTCAAGTTATGGAATTCAGTTGATTTGGCACTATAGAATGATGGAGGACAATAACTTTCCCTGAACTTCAGCTTGAATACATCCCAAGACGGTGTTACTTTCTGAGATTCCAAAGTCATCAAGGTAGTAGCCCACCACATCTTAGCACGATCCTTCAACTGATGGAGTGCTAGCTTCAAACGTTGCGCCGACGGATATTCAATCAAATCAAAGAGATCTTCAATCTCGGTAATCCAGATTTCAGCTTTTTCAGGTCCCTCATTACCAAAATAACGAGGTGGACGCATGGTATGGAAACGGGCAACTAACTCATCCATCCTAAGTTGTTCCAATCGTCCAGTAGCTTGATTAACCTCGGTATTAACATCAATGCGAGGTCTCCCACGACCACGCCCACGTTCAGCATTATTACCACTTTCAGCCATTCTATAAATATAAATCATAATAAGAATTAGAATGAAAATAAACATATCACATATGCACATAAACATGCTGAAAAATAGCAACAACAAGCGCAAAAATCAACTTTAGTGTCTAGACTCAAGTGTCCTAGACTCTAGTTTGAGCATATCCCAGTTTATGCTCTGATACCATGATGTGAGGCCCGGTTACTCTAATTACATTTAATTATCATACAAACAAATAATTAGAAGTCAAAGCAGCGGAAAAACGATTTAAAATAAATTTTGGGCCTATAAAAATTTCGGCATGACCTCCCCGTAAGTAGGACATCCCAAAATACACAGACAACAGTTTATTTAAAATAACTAAAACTAGGAACTCAACAAACTTAAACATCACACAACCATGTGCCTGCCAGGCACGAAAACAAATTAAAACAGTTAACACATACCTGAGCCGACAAGGCTTGATAATAATTTAAAACATAGCAGGAACTCTCAAATACAACACAAATACATCGGGGCATCTCCCCGGAGAATATAAAAATGACTCTAACATAATACATAATATAACTCCGATAATACATAATATAACTGGGAGGCAAGACATGATCCAACCTCCTCAACGAGCTCCGCCAGCGGACCCTCCGCCTGGTGCTGAAAAGTCACTTGGGTAGCCTACCATGGTGCCAAACAGCAGCCACAGTAGCCCCCCCAGAATTAACTGAGGTTAGGATTATGGTATGAAACAGTTAGGCAACAACAACAAAACATATAAACTATGCATAAACACATTATAAAATGTAGTATGCAATGCATGAACTGGGCTCAAAGTAAACGGGATAACAGGAGCCAACAAACGGTACGATAACAACTGGAACAATGCTCGAGCTAGAACACAGGGGAGCTACATCGTCATGTAACTAAACCGCCCTGCCAAGTATGCGAGGTATGTCGTGCTGGGTGAAATTAAACACCCACGACTCGGCCTCCATACAGCTGATAACGATACAACAGATAGGCACAATAACGAACAACATACGATGTCAAGATTCCAAGTGCATATCACACAGAAAATGCATCAAGGAATAGACAATCATAATTTCGGTCTCAGGGATACTAGGCATAAAAAGCCACCAGCTGATTCCCGAAATAACAATGCGTGTGCCCAGAGTACAATACAACATGATAACGGGTAACAAGAATGATAGGGCTCAACGTGTGACGTAGTGAATATCATGCCCTATTCTAAATGCCACAAAATATATCAAATAATTTAACATATAAACAACGAGGCATTTAAATTCACATAATCCATATAGTTCACGTAATCAACATAATATCGGCAAAACAATATTTATATTTTTATCGTTGTATGTTACCAACCGTAACATACCTATACCAATTCAAACGAAGGTCCTCAACTCTAATTCCCAAAGTTTCGGCCTACAACACAATTTATATTCCATAATATATCAAAACAATGCGATATAACCAACTAATTCAAATTAAATCCAAGAGGGTAAAATCCCAAAGTCGAGCAGCCTGTTATACCTCGACTAAACCAGCTGGAATTTGGGTTTAAAAGCTTCAATATTTGAAGCTAGACTGATCTGGAACCGAACAAATATTGTATCACGGCGGTGACACGGCGGCAGCTCGCCGGAGGACCCAAAACGCAACTGAAACGAGTCGAAATGGTGAGCTAGCGTTTGGACATGAACTAGGTTCCGAGTCCTACAGTTACTAAGCTTAAAAGGACTGAAACTTACCAGGAATTAGTCCGAGAAGAACCCACGAAGAACAGATCACGAACAGAGCTTCGGCATTGCACAGAAGCAGGTCACGAACTGGAATCGATTTGGGTTCAAATGGACATCAAATTCAGAGATTCTTAGCTTGAATCGAAGCCACGGATGTAAGGAAGAAAACCCAACAAACGAATCGAATTTTGGACTCCGGACGAGAAAGTTATGAGCGAAATACGCAGGCTGCACAGTTGGTGACGGGAGTGACGGGATTTGGGGTTAGGGATGAACTTTCTTTTCTCTTTCTTCCTTTTGTTTTATGCGTGTATATGTATATATGTAAGGGTGTGTGTTTGCTTCTATTTAATTATTATTTGGGCAACTTGACACAGTCCAGATAATTTAACGCTCGTGTATTATTTTAGCTCTAATATGTATTTTATATCGTTTAAATCTCGATATTCAAAAATACATATTTTTAATACACTTACTAATTTATTTGGCATAAATAATTATTTTAATTTAGCATCTCAATAATAATTCTAATTATGCCAAATTACCAGATAATTAACTTCTGGGTCTTACAACATCTACCTATGTGTCATGGAGTTTCTCTATCCAAGTCAATGTCTCCCAAACTGATGAAGAGATAGAGAAAATGACACACATATCATATGCGTCAGCTATAGGTAGTATCATGTATGGGATGATATCTACTAGACCGGATGTAGCCTTTGCTCTGAGTGTCACGAGCAGATATCAGGCCAACCCCGGTCAAATGCATTGGAAAGCTGTGAAGGATATTCTTAAGTACATGAGAAGGACTAAGAATATATTCATGATTTATGGGGGAAGAAAATTGAAATTGGAAGGCTATACCAACTCTAGCTTTCAAAGCGACGTGGATGACTCGAAATCAACCTCTAGATTTGTATTCATGCTCAATGGCGGTGCTGTCTCTTGGAAGAGTTCCAAGCAGGACGCCACAGCGGATTCCACCACTAAGGCAGAGTACATTGCAGCATCAGCTGCTGCTAAAGAGGTCGTTTGGATGAGGAATTTTGTGCAAGAGTTGGGGGTCATTCCTGAAGCTGTTGGTCCAGTCCCGGTGTACTGTGACAACACTGGTGCCGTTGCTCAGGCAAAGAAACCAAGGTCTCATCAAAGATCCAAACACATAATGAGGAAATACCACATCATCTGGGAGATCATGGAAAGAGGAGACATTACTGTCGAGAGAGTGGCCTCTGCAGACAATATCGCTGATCCACTTACTAAGCCCTTGCCAGGACCATTATTTGAAAAACATCGCGAAGCAATGGGACTACGAAGTATGACTAGTTGGCTTTAGGGCAAGTGGGAGATTTAAAGAGTGGGTGTCCTGTTAGCCAACTTGTGGCTAAGGGACTTTATGACTCTATTTGTAAACAATCTTTGTTTAATATAATTTACACTTTATATTGGCATTTACTTAATCTTTTATCATTTTGTTATGTTGTGACGTGCTATACGTTGTTTAGATAAAGGCCTTGAATATACTAAAGTGCATGCAAGATGTGATAGTGGATATGGATGACTATCATGAAACACATCTTATAATCACTGTATATTCTAAACCAGTTCCTAGTCAATTGAGCCGTCTGTAATAAGGATAAGGATCGCTCAAGATTGAGACTAGCATTTGCGATGCCGAGTACCACGTTTCATTGGTATGGAACATAGAGATGTTCGAAGCATGCAAATGGATATTCAATGGATGAATGATCGAACTACCCTATTCGGACTTTTCAAGTGGTTTTCACTAATTGAGTGGAAAAGTCCGTGGTTTTGGTTGTACATCATTAGTCCTTACTACTTGAAACATCATGGAGACTCTATATGCTAGTAATGTACTTTTACTCGTTTACCGACTCTATGCGGGTCATCTGGTGTCGAGATTGGGTACAGTTACAACACATATAGGAGTCAATGCTTTGTTGTCAAGGATTCACCACACGCTTGGGAGTGTGGATATCCTATGCGATCTGAGGAGATATTAGTGTGGCAAATCTCTGGCCAGAGTACATGATGTGTTTTAGGTTACTTGGTTTCCTAGTTGCACATGTGATGTCACTATTTGATCTCCAAGATGCATTGCATAGTTATCGAATCTCGAACGACTCGTGATATACCAATGGTTGTTGATTCGATCGGGATATATGGATAAAGTGAACGTACTGTACGCTAACCAAAACCCACTAGTTCTTGCAGACACTATCAGTGATACCTAGGGAATCATGGGGCGATGTTGCTAGGCACTCTTACCATGATTCGATGGGCAAGTCGGAAATTGTTGTTCCAAGTCACAAAGGAGTTGTGTGTTGGAACGCTGTTCCTGGATCTGTGTGATCCGGCACCCAAGTCAGCGGAAGTTTAAAATTTTATGATCTGGAACAATTCCAGATCTATGGATGCCAGATACTTTGTGATTAAAACAATTAAGTAAAACAATAATAACAATTATAATTTTACCTCTTCAAGCTATGGCTTGATCTATGGACTCCAACAGATTAAATATGCTCTTGTTATAAATCCCAAGAACTGAAGTCTGGATCAACTCCTTAATCAGGTCCACGAATAGAAAACTAAACCCTCTAATAAATTGCACTAGAAAATCTATCAGATGTTTCTCGATGAGATTTACAGATCTGATCTGTCAATTCAGAATGTAATTTTCCAAAAATCACAGACTGAATTCTCTCACAAAAGGGAGAAGGGATTTTCGAATTCCTAGCTTGGAATAATGTGTTTTTTCGAAAATCCCATCATGTACTATATATAATTTCTGTACTGGACTAACTTATATGTCTAATGGGACACTAACACCTTAGAGCCCATTAGTCATAACTTAAGCCCAACAAGCCAAGCCTGTTATTATAGAAATTAATATAAAATTCATCATGACTCCGATTGATAAACTGATTTCACCAATGTGCACAGAAACCATTTCTGCACCTTTTAAAGTCAAGATAATTTTTCTGAATCCGAATTCAGTGATTTCCTAAAAATGCCCATCCCTATGTCATTTTAGGAAACCTTTCTCCCTTTGCTTTATTATGAGAAGTCCAACTTCTCTGTCGCTAAATTTAACTCTTTAAATTTAACTATCTCAATGGGGATTAGAAATCCATTACTTGTATGACCCTCATTGGTTCAGGGATATGCTAGCCGTGGGTTCACAACTCCTTGTGACTCGGAACATCATTTCCGACTTACCCATCGAATCATGCTATGAGCGCCTAGCAACATCGCCCCATGATTCCCTAGGCATCACTGATAGCGCCTGCAAGAACCAGTAAGTTTTTGTTAGCGTACAGTACGGTCCCTTCATCCAAATATCCCGATCGAGTCAACAACCATTGGTATATCGAGAGTTGTTAGAGATTCGATAACTATGCAATACATTTGAGATCAAATAGTGACATCGCATCTGCAACTAGGAAACCTCGTAACCTAAAGCATATCAAGTACTCTGGCCAGAGATTTGCCACACTAATATCTCCTCAGATCACATAGGATATCCACTCCCTTAGGTGTGTGGTGAATCCTTGACAGCCAATCATTGACTCATATATGTGTCGTGACTGCGCCCAATCTCGACACCTGATGACCCTCACGGAGTCGGTAAACGAGTCAAAGTACAGAACTATCATATAGAGTCTCCATGATGTTTCTAGTAGTAAGGACTAATGGTGTACAACCAAAACTGCGGACTTCATCCACTCGATAAGTGATAACCACTTGGAAATCCTAGTAGGGTAGTTCGATCATTCATCCAATGAATATCCATTTGCATGCTTTGAACATCTCCATGTTCCTTACCAATAAAACGTGGTACTCAGCATTGCAAATTCTAGTCTCAATCTCGAGCGATCCTTATCCTTATTACAGATGGCCCAAATCGACTAGGAACGGTTTAAAATATACAGTGATTATAAGATGTGTTTCATGATAGTGTTCTCTCTCACATCACTATCGCATCTTACTTGCACTATAGTATATTCAAGGTTTTTATCAAAACAACAATATTATATCACCATATAACGATATGAAGAAAGATAAAGAATACGCCTATAAATAATGTAAATTATATTAAACAAAGATTGTTTACATAAAGAGACTCTCAAAGCCCTTAGCCACAAGTTGGCTAGTGGGGCATCCACTCTTTCAATCTCCCACTTGCCCTAAAGCCAACTAGTCATACAACTTAGTCCCATTGCTTCGCGATGTTTGTCAAACAAGGGTCCTGGCAAGGGCTTAGTAAGTGGATCAGCGATATTATCTGCAGAGGCCACTCTCTTGACAGTGATGTCTCCTTTTCCACAATCTCCCGGATGATGTGGTATTTTCTCAATATGTGTTTGGATTTCTGATGAGACATTGGTTCCTTTGCCTGAGCAACGGCACCAGTGTTGTCACAGTACACCGGAACTGGACCAACAGCTTCAGGAATAACGCCCAACTCTTGGACGAATTTCCTCATCCAAACAGCCTCTTTAGCAGCAGCTGATGCTGCAATGTATTCTGCCTCAGTGGTTGAATCTGTTGTGGTGTCTTGTTTAGAACTCTTCCAAGAGACAGCACCGCCATTGAGCACGAATACAAATCCAGAGGTTGATTTCGAGTCATCCACGTCGCTTTGGAAGCTAGAGTCAGTATAGCCTTCCAATTTTAATTCTCCTCCCCCATAAACTATAAACATATTCTTAGTCCTTCTCAAGTACTTAAGAATATCCTTTACAGCTTTCCAATGCATTTGGCCGGTGTTAGCCTGATATCTGCTCGTGACACTTAGAGCAAAAGCTACATCAGGCCTGGTAGATATCATCTCATACATAATACTACCAATTGCTGACGCATATGGTATGTGTGTCATTTTCTCTATTTCCTCGTCAGTCTTTGGAGACATCGACTTGGATAGAGAAACTCCATGACACATAGGTATATGTCCTCTCTTTGACTCATCCATAGAGAACCTCTTCAATATGGTATCGATGTAGGTCGCTTGAGTGAGTCCTATATTCTTTTAGATATGTCCCTATAGATATGTATCCCAAGAATATAGGATGCCTCACCTAAGTCCTTCATCGAAAATCTACCTGATAACCATATCTTTGTTGACTGCAACATCCCTACATCATTTCCAATGAGTAGGATGTCATCAACATAAAGTATTAAGAATGTCACAGCATCCTTAACTACTTTTTTGTACACGCACGGTTCCTTAGAGTTCTTGATGAAACCAAAACTCTTTATGGTTTCATCGAATCTTTGGTTCCAACTTCTTGATACTTGTTTGAGACTGTAGATGGATCTCTGAAGCTTGCATACCTTATGCTCGCTTCCCACAGATGTGAATCCCTCAGGCTGCATCATATAAATATCTTCCTTAATGTTTCCATTAAGAAATGCAGTCTTCACATCCATTTTCCATATTTTATAGTCATACCATGCTGCTATGGAAATTAAGATTCTTATGGACTTAAACATTGCGACTGGTGAAAAGGTTTTATCATAGTCAACCCCTTGTCTTTGAGTATATCCTTTTGCCACCAATCGTGCCTTGTAGGTCAATACCTTACCATCAGGCCCAAGTTTCTTCTTGTAGATCCATTTACACCCTATTGGAACAATTCCTTCGGGAGGATCTATCAAGGACCAAACTTGGTTTGTATGTATCGAGTCTATTTTCGACTGCATAGCTTCAAGCCATAAATTCGAATCAGCATCAGAAATTACTTCCTTGAAGTTTCTTGGATCACATCCAATGTCGGGTTCACTTTGATCCCCTTCAAGAAGCAGACCAAATCGAATAGGAGGTCTAGAAGTCCTCTCGGATCTTCTAGGAAGCGGCGTGTCATTTATTGGTTCCAGAGGTGCGGGATCGTTATTTTGTATCTCGGGTTCTTCTCGAATTTCTTCGAGTTCAATCATCTTGCCTTTCTTATTAAGTAAGAACTCCTTCTCCATGAAGGTGGCATTCCTCGAAACAAACACTTTTGTTTTAGTAGGATGATAGAAATAATATCCGATTGAATTTTTCGGATACCCTACAAAATAACATAAGGTGGATCGACTATCCAACTTATCTCCCACTGTCTTCTTCACGTAAACAGGACATCCCCATATCCTTAAGTATGAATACTTAGGAGCTTTGCCATTCCATAACTCGTATGGAGTTTTATTCACTGCTTTGGTGTGAACGTTGTTCAACAACAATAGTGTCATTTCAAGCGCATAGCCCCAAAACGAAGGTGGAAGCTCAGTGAAGCTCATCATAGATCGAACTATGTCCAACAAAGTTCGATTGCGACGCTCCGAAACACCATTTAGCTGAGGTGTCATAGGAGGAGTCCACTGAAAGAGAATCTCATTCTCTTTTAGATAGCCCAAAAACTCGGTACTTAAGTATTCTCCACCTCGATCCGATCGAAGTGCTTTAATACTCTTACCTAGCTTGTTTTCTACTTCAGCCTTGAATTCTTTGAACTTTTCAAATGATTCAGACTTATATTTCATCAAATATAAATACCCATACCTAGAATAATCATCAGTAAAGGTAATGAAGTAGGTGTGACCAAATTTAGTACCAATACTAAATGGGCCGCAAACATTTGTATGGATCAAATCCAACAGATTTTGACTACGCTCAGGTTTTCCTTTGAAAGGAGTTTTAGTCATTTTTCCTTTTAGGTAGGACTCACAAGTTGGTAGAGAGATAATATCAGACATATCAAGCATGCCCTCTCCCACTAGCTTGTTCATCCTCCTTGAGGAAATATGACCTAGCCTCACATGCCAAAGGTTTGTCGGGTTTTTGCTATCGTTTTTCCTTTTTATTGTTGTTACCGGTTTATCAACATAATTAACTGGAACGTCTTTTAATTACAAGTTATATAGATCATTTTCCAGTTGTCCATTTCCAATCAAACATTCATTCTTGTAAATATTGCAAATCTCATTCACAAAATTACAAGAAAAACCTTCTCTATCAAGCATAGAAACAGAAATAATGTTTTTGACCAAATCTGGCACAAATAAAACATCTCTCAAAAATAACTTAAAATTACTTTGCAAAATTAAAATAAACGTCTCCCACAGCTTTGGCTTCAACTCTGGAACCATTCCCGAGTCTCAAATGGGTCTCACCCATCCTTAGCTTACGACTTCTTGACATCATCTGCAAATCATTGCAAATATGAGATCCACATCCGGTATCCAATACCCAAGAAGTAGTATTAAGTGAAACATTTATTTCAATAGAAAACATACCCTTTGCAGTTCGCAACTGCTCGAGATATTCTTTTCAATCACGTTTCCAGTGACCGGGTTTCTTGTAGTGATGGCAAACGTCTTTAGACTTTTCCACTTTTGCAATTTTGGTCTTGGGCTTCTTCATTGGCCCAGTTTTCTTGGGTGGGACAGGACGTTTCTTGCCTTTTGGATTTGGCCCTTTCTTCGCAGAGGAAGACTGGCCCACCAAGAGAACCGGCTTTTCCTTCTTTATTGTGGCTTCATAATTCACAAGCATATTGACCATATCTTCAAGAGTGGCTTCTATCTTGTTCATATTGAAGTTCACCACAAAACCGTCAAACGATGGAGGAAGGGAAAGAAGAATTAAATCGGCATTTAATTCATGCTCCAATACCAAATCGAGGGATACCAATTTTTCAATGAGCCAAATCATGTGCACCCCATGCTCATGGACCGAAGTGCCCTCTCTCATGCGACACGTCATTAACTCTTTTACAGTTGCGTATCTCTCAGCTCTCGATTGAGCTCCAAAAAGTTCTTTGAGATGCCGATGTATGTCAGCTGCATGCACCGCATCCTCAAATCGCCTCTGAAGGTCATCGTTCATCGAAGCTTGCATGTAACACTTGGTCTTTAGATCATGGTCCCACCATTTATCTAATTTGGCCAACTCCTCCGTAGAAACATCTGCCGGAGCTGTCTTAGGAGGAGCCTTTTCTAACACGTAGAAAATCTTCTCCGAATTCAGGACAATCTTTAATTTGTGAAACCAATCCGTATAGTTTGCGCCAGTCAGTTTGTTTTGTTCGAGAATAACAGCAAGTGGATTACGAGTACTCATCATAATATACTGAAAATAAAATAGATAAATATCAATTATTTTTTAATTAATTTATTAAGACATAAAATAAGGCTAATTTAATTTTATGAATATCACTCCCACTATTTTGACGATTTCACCACCCTCTAGTGAAAACGAGAAACTATTTTTTTTAGTGGGAACATGGAGCCCAATTGACAAATCATGGTCCCGAATAATATCAGTCAACCATAATTTTCAAAAGGTAGAGCTCAATTGCTTCCCAAGTAATCCCCATGTTATTTACCTCATGTACAATAAGGGCCCAATAATATGACGCCTTTTATTGTGACATGTCAAGATGACCCATCAATATTAAGTTGTGATGGGCAGTCGCCATGTGGATCCCCAATAATATGAGCCAATCCCATGAGAGTTCCACCCAACTTACAACATGTGTCGATCCAATGTACAGCTTTTCGACGAACGGGCCCCCCCATTAATATGAGCCGGACCACGCCCGCGGGTAGCATCTCATACATTGATCGTTGATGGAAGGTAGGAACATTTAAACAATATTTAAATTTCCTTTTTGTTTATCTTGATATCAATTTTAAATCATATTTAAAATGTGGGATTTTATTTTGAAAATTTATCTCATCATTCCCATGTTTTGTATGCTTGCAGGATTCATGCAATTTTGTATAAACATGCATACAACATTAATATCATATATTAATTAAAGGATGATCAATGCCCAAATCTAGTCGACCCGTGGTTGCCAATCACGTGTCTAGGTCCAATTCTAGGTTAAATGTTGTATGCAATGCAATCCTATTACATTGCGTTCCAATTTACATTTCTTTGGTCTTCATCATCTGCTGCTGGGCCCACCACCTTTTCTTCAAAACATTATCTCCCACTATGTCTAACAAATTTACAATAAATTTCGATAACAAGTAAGGGATACATATTTTAGGGGATGGGAACGGACCATAAACCATGCCCACTTTTTATTACAATTGACAAATCAAATTGGGCCAGAATACAAACTCATTAATAAAAACCCAACAACAATGATAAAACCCAAATGTAAATAACCTAGCATACACCTAACAAATTGGTCATGACAATTGATTATCCTTTTATACATTATTCAAAATAATGGATAATCATGCAATTTAAAGTGGCAAAATCTTTAAACAGATAAAATCATATTTTATCTCATATCCATATACTGATAAAATCATATTTTATCACATATCCATAAGCTAATAAAATCATATTTTATCACATATCGAATATCTCCATAAAATCATATTTTATGATCAATAGTACAAAAATTATTAATTTTTCATAAAATTCAATTTAACGGATAAAATTTATAAATTTTTCCAAAAATTCAAATTTATCCAAAAATTAATTTTCTTAAAAATTCGGGCTCAAACAATTTGACCCGATGCCTCGTGGTCTAATCAAAAACAATTTTCGATTGGACCAAAAACTTAAATTTCATAAATTTAAAATTCTTAAAAAATCAAAATTTTAATTTTTTTCGGGCTGCCTGGGACGTTCCCGGGCAGCCCCCACGTGGGCCCTAGGCAGCGACGATCGTTGCCCCGGGCAGCGATCCAATCGTTGCCCAGGGAAGCGATCCAATCGCTGCCCGTTGCCAAAAAATTAAAATTTGTTTTTCAAAAATTTTTGTTTCGCTTCTCAAAAACCGAGGCCAAAATTTTGTACTATCGATTAAAATTTTAATCACACAGACCAGAAAAGCAACCTGGCTCTGATACCACTGTTGGAACGCTGTTCCTGGATCTGTGTGATCCGGCAACCAAGGCAGCGAAAGTTTAAAATTTTATGATCTGGAACAATTCCAGATCTATGGATGCCAGATCCTTTGTGATTAAAACAATTGAGTAAAACAATAATAACAATTATAATTTTACCTCTTCAAGCTATGGCTTGATCTATGGACTCCAACAGATTAAATCTGCTCTTGTTGTAAATCCCAGGAACTGAAGTCTGGATCAACTCCTTAACCAGGTCCACGAATAGAAAACTAAACCCTCTGATAGATTTCACTAGAAAATCTATCAGTTGTTTCTCGATGAGCTTTACAGATCTGATCTGTCAATTCAGAATGTAATTTTCCAAAAATCACAGACTGAATTCTCTCACGAAAGGGAGAAGGGATTTTCGAATTCCTAGCTTGGAATAATGTGTTTTTTCAAAAATCCCATCATGTACTATATATAATTTCTGTACTGGACTAACTTATATGTCTAATGGGACACTAACACCTTAGAGCCCATTAGTCATAACTTAAGCCCAACAAGCCAAGCCTGTTATTATAGAAATTAATATAAAATTCATCATGACTCCGATTGATAAACTGATTTTACCAATGTGCACAGAAACCATTTCTGCACCTTTTAAAGTCAAGATAATTTTTCTGAATCCGAATTCAGTGATTTCCAAAAAATGCCCATCCCTATGTCATTTTAAGAAACCTTACTCCTTTTGCTTTATTATGAGAAGTCCAACTTCTTTGTCGCTAAATTTAACTCTTTAAATTTAACTATCTCAACGGGGATTAGAAATCCATTACTTGTGTGACCCTCATTGGTTCAGGGATACAGGTAGCCGTGGGTTCACAACTCCTTGTGACTCGAAACATCATTTCCGACTTACCCATCGAATCATGGTATGAGCGCCTAGCAACATCGCCCCATGATTTCCTAGGTATCACTGATAGCGCCTGCAAGAACCAGTAAGTTTTGGTTAGCGTACAGTACGATCGCTACATCCAAATATCCCGATCGAATCAACAACCATTGGTATATCGAGAGTTGTTAGAGATTCGATAACTATGCAATACATCTGAGATCAAATAGTGACATCGCATATGCAACTAGGAAACCGCGTAACCTAAATCATATCAAGTACTCTGGCCAGAGATTTGTCACACTAATATCTCCTCAGATCACATAGGATATCCACTCCCGTAGGTGTGTGGTGAATCCTTGACAACCAATCATTGACTCATATATGTGTCGTGACTGCGCCCAATCTCGACACATGATGACCCTCACGGAGTCGGTAAACGAGTCAAAGTACAGTACTAGCATATAGAGTCTCCATGATGTTTCAAGTAGTAAGGACTAATGGTGTACAACCAAAACTGCGGACTTCTTCCACTCGATAAGTGATAACCACTTGGAAAGTCCAAGTAGGGTAGTTCGATCATTCATCCAATGAATATTCATTTGCATGCTTTGAACATCTCCATGTTCCTTACCAATGAAACGTGGTACTCGGTATCGCAAATGCTAATCTCAATCTCGAGCGATCCTTATCCTTATTACGGACGGCCCAAATCGACTAGGAACGGTTTAGAATATACAGTAACTATAAGATGTGTTTCATGATAGTGTTCTCTCTCACATCACTATCTCATCTTACTTGCACTATAGTATGTTCAAGGTCTTTATCAAAACAAGAATATTATATCACCATATAACGATATGAAGAAAGATAAAGAATACGCCTTTAAATAATGTAAATTATATTAAACAAAGATTGTTTACATAAAGAGACTCTCAAAGCCCTTAGCCACAAGTTGGCTAGCGGGGCATCCACTCTTTCATTGTGGGCCCACGACTAGCTGTATCCCTGAACCATTGAGGGTTACACAAGTAATAGATTTTTAATCCCCGTTGAGATAATTAAATTTAATGAGTTAAATTTAGCGAATGAGAAGTAGGACTTTTATTGATGAGTAGAGGGAGTGAGATTTCCTAAAATGACATAGGGATGCCATTTTTGGAAACCACTGAATTCGGATTCAAGAAATTTATCTTGATTTTAAAATGTGCAGAAAAGGTTTCTGTACACATTGGTTAAATTGGTTTATCAATTTGAGTCACGATGAATTTTATATTAATTTTTGAACATGCGGGCTTTGCTTGTCAAGCTTGAACTTATGACTAATTGGCCCTAAGCTGTTAGCAGCCCATGTTATAAATAAGTTATTGCAGTACGGAAATTACAAACAAGCATTCATAATTTTCAAAAAACCCTAGAGTTTTCTCTCTAAGGTGGTCGTCCACTTCCTTTCCCTGCGTTCGAAATTCTAGTCTGCAATTTTCGAAAATTGCAATCTGGTTTAACAGATCAGATCTGTTAATTCTCTTCGTAGAAACTTCAGATAGACTTTCTAGTGCAGTCTGTCAAAGGGTTTTATAATTCTGTTCGTGGACCTGATTCAGGAGTTGATCGATTGAGTCATCAGTTCCTGGGATATACAAGAAGAGCATATTTTATCTGTTGGAGTCTATAACCTCAAGTTGAGACTTGAGAGGTAAAATTTAATTGTTATTTTATTTTACTTATTTGTTTTAATCGTAAGGATTTGATACCCACGATCTGAAATCTTTCCAGATCAGAAAATAAAAATTTTTAAACCTTCCGCTGCCTTGGGTATCATATCTACGGATCCAAGAACGTGTTCCAACAGTTGCAACTTCATAATCTTCAAGTATTTATAGCCAGCAGAGAATGTTCAACGTTATAAAATCTAACATGTGCAAATTTGTTCCAAAAATAGATGACAACTAAGCAGAAATCATCACGTGTCTTTGTATTCTTTTCAAATATAGTACTTGACTGTATATGGCAATTGGAATGTAGCTAGATACGAGAATAACGTCTTTATTATCTTTGTATTTTCTCTAACAACCTAGATTGATCTTGAATTAATAATGAAAGTTTTTGAATGATTAAATGGTCTGGATATCTGAAATGGTATGGTAATGAAGATTGATCCGGAAGGTCCAAACTAGTTTCTCTTTGGCCAAAACTTGGTCCAATAAAAATACTAATATGATAATAGATTCCTTATCATCTTAGTCTTGTTTAGATCAAATATTTAAGACCGATTATGAAATTTGATGAATACGTCCTTGGTTTTTGTTCATCGTCCCCAACAAGAGTATGTCTTTTGTAGAAGGGAAATGGTTCCAAGAAGAAACAACTCTGCATTCCTTATTAATCAATAAGAAAGGTGTTGGCTTTCTCCCCTGGAGGCTGGATTAGTCTTGCAAAGATAGTCGAACCACGTAATCTCCTTGTGTTAATATCTTTCACATTCAATTCTTTCTTCTCAGTTGTTTGTCGAATTATGTGATGTGAATGAATTAAGTGCATGGTCTTACTGGGAAGAACACATTGTGTGGCTACTCCCAATCTTGGGAGTTGATTTGCTACAAATGTGTAAATATCATTATCAACGAATAATCCCATCAGTGCTTATCAGAAAAGGCTTTTGATATCATTGTTTTCTTTTATTGATAAAACCTCACTAGTAGAAAAATCGCGTAAGACTTCGGTTAATAACCGAAGTCGTAGGACCTTTTTTACCGAAGTAGTGTCACGTGAAGTAATAGGATACTTTTTTACTTCGCTGAATCGCCGAAGTCTTATACCTTAAATTACCGAAGTCTTTGGTCATTTTTTGGAGGCAGAATTGGACCGATGCCGAAGTAAAAAACATATATTTTACTTCGCTCATTTCATAAGTTACGAAGTAAAACATATATTTATACTTCGGTAGTTAATGAATTTAATGAGGTAAAAACTATGATTATACTTCGGTTCTTATACGAAGTGAAAGATTATGTTTTACTTCGTTAATTTCTTTTATTACCGAAGTAAAATTCAATCTTCTACTTTGCTTATTAATGAAATTACTGAAGCCATATAATAGTTTTTACTTCATCAATTTCGTTAACAGACGAAGTGATATAATATCTTTTACTTCAATAATTTCCTATATTACCGTAGTAAAATGCATTCTTCTACTTCGTCTATTAATGAAATTGCTGAATTAATAGAATTTGTTTTACCTCGTTATTTTGATTAAAATACGAAGTAGAAGATAATGATTTACTTCGTTTATTCTAAAATTGCCGAAGCAATAGAACACATTTTCTAAATTAAAATTTAGATACAATAATGTCATAAATATATTTTTGAAACTTAAAAATACACTAATAATTAATAAATCCATCCCAAAACGACACATACATAAATCAACAAGTACTCTATCCACCAAAATAACCCGAAATTATATGCACATATCCACACATATTTCCTCAAAACTATACGTGTACACATCCACACGTATTTCCTCAAAAAGAAGTATTATCCCAATTTCAAATGACATATTCAACCACCTAAACATGTACACATCCACACGTATTTCCTCAAAAAAAAGTATTATCCCAATTTGAAATGGCATATTCAACCACCTACATGTGAGTAGACAAATTCACTCCATTCACTTCTAACTTCATCAAATTGTTCTTGACTGTACGCCTTATTCTTGACGCATCCTGCAAACTAAAATTCAAAAAAAGATAAGAATGTCACGGTAAACCAATTTATCAAGCCAAGCCAAGCCAAATACAATTCATACACTGTTGAAATTAAATGATTATATTGACACTTTAAAATAGATTTGTTCAAAACATAAACAGATTCTTAGCAGATTGTGTTAGCATGCTGACACTTTAAAATAGATTTGTTCAATCCATATACATGCTGACACTGTTGTTCAAGATCCTTTTTCCTGCCAAGATCGATTCTTAGCAGATTGTGTTAGCATATGATGCCCAATTTATCAAGCCAAGCCAAAAATAAAATGTAAAACCTAGAGAAATCTGCAGCTACTCATGACCATACTTGATTTGAGTCGGTAATGGACATGGTATATGAGTCTATGACATTAAAATCAACTGAAAATCTAAATTGCAAAAAAATTCAAATGCAAAACTTACATACAATCTAGAAACTAAAAATGAAAAATAAGAACCTCGTCATAGCCAAGGATTCTCAAACATCGAAACCATGTAGCAGTTAATTCTTCAGTTCATGAGAAACTAGCTAAAACTCACACACAATCCTAATTTATTCTCATAGCAAGTAAAAGCATGCAAGTGCATTGAAGCCTAGGCTCAAGAGACCAGGCAAGGGAGGGCTTGAGACAAAGAAAACTACCGCATTATATTAAAAACTCTAATGCACCTTGAAATTTTTCCATATAAAAACCATCACTAATGAAAATTGTGCCTCGATCCTTTAGCACATGTGATTCAGAAGCTATAGTGCGGAAACCATCACTAACAGAAGCTATAGTGCTGAAAAACCATCACTAGCAGAAGCACATGTGATTCCTTTTGCCATATAGTAATAAAAACCATCACTAACAGAAGATATAGTGCTGAAAAACCATCACTAACTAGGGCTTTTGGAAATCCGTTTTATTTTTTCCACTAATCACGCTTGAGAATTTTAGAAAAGAAATGCAAGTTATGGCTGAGAGCAGTGTCGAAGCAGTTTAAATGGTTTGCTGAGCCTCAGTTTACCAGGCATGATTGACACTCCGTATATTAATGAAGCAAGTTGAATGTCTTACATAACGCAGGCATAACACAGGCATTTAAAATCAAATACTAAAGCATGATTCTGAAGGATAACAGATATGGTATTGGAAAATGATTCAAATTGCATAAACATAAAACTAAACAAAATTGCAGTTGGCTAGATTGCTAACGTTATGCTTAATTGGCAAGCATATTTTGAAAGGAACCAGAGCATAAAATAAAATTTGAAACTCACCATCGTTTCCACCTGTAGAACTTCACATTCAACTATTTCCTTCATATACATCATCACATAATATCCACATTCAACACCACCACTTTGTTTCAGATTTTCCTATAATAAAATTGAAACTCAATTGCATCAATCACAATCCAAATAATATTTCCCTATCAATTCATGTCATTCATACGTAAGCACACCACATACCGTCAGTTGTTTAAAACTTGGCCATTTAGGAATACCCCTCGACGCATTGTACAGCTTGACCCCACTACATTTAAAAAGTAACAAGTTATTTTTTTTCATATGTATAAGTGACTGCATATATAATATACTACCTACTTTATCACTATCTTTTTCCATGCATCATCTCAGCTTCTGTTTGTAGTAGAGTCCAACAAATATATCATATTTTCAGCTACATTGACGATGGTCAAGATCCAATGGTACCTAAAAAAATGTGATGTTGAAAGAATAACTTGCGAGTTTAGAAACAACATAAAATAATTGACTAGTATCCATTATATATTTATAAAGAACTAAAATCATACCCAGTGTTGTATGGGATGAGGCATACGCTGTCTCTACAAACCGCTTCCAACTGGTTAGCGATATGTTGTGACAAGTGACTGCCATCGCTGTCAAGTGGGCATGTAGGTAAGTGGCCAGGATCCACAAATGAAATGCAATCTGTTCGGTCTTCTTCCTTCAAATATTTGTAGAGGTGACTGCACTCAATATTACATACATGGGTGAAAAATTTATCATAGAATGGACACAAACCAAACAAAATATTAAATATGCAAACAAAAAAATTAAGTGCAACATAACATACCCCATGTAAACCAAAATCTGTCTCGCACCTATCTCCCTCATCTCCATAAATGGAACGATATCTTCTCTAATCAATCATAGGCTTTGAGAACGTCCAAACATAGATTCCTCAAACTCTATGTCCATCAATCTAACAACATATGAGAAGATATACTTGCAAGCCATGGGTAACGTTTTTTTTCAATTTCCATGAACTTTTCACGCTGTCCAGCAACATCCTTAATTTCAAATGGTTGAGGTTTCTCTTTCTACAATTTATAATATTCGTACAATTTAGAATAAAGTAAAATATTATCCAAGAAACATATATGACAATTGCATACATATAATACAGTAAAGCTTTTAAAATATCTTTGTCCTTGGAAAAATTACCAACACTTTTGGCCAACCAACGATGGCTCCAAGTTAATCCTTCATGACTATTGGTCCACAATTCATTGGGATTGGAAGCTCTGCTGCTTCATCTAGGACAACGTCAATCAACACCTTGAAGTTCTCTTCCCCAAGTGGAAGATCTTGAATCGTAACATTTGGACCTCCACTTGATACTATTGTGCCATATGCCACCACATCTCCACGTGTTTTCACAACAAGGTGGCATTTTTTCCCCTTCAAGAACAATAAATTATCATATATACATATATAATTCAAGAACCGGAAAACTTGGTACACCCACGGTTTTGGCCAACCAAAGTGGTCGTTAAAGTCATTATCATCTATGAATTGGTCCTCAAATAATCTATACCAAATTTAAATTCACGTGAAATCGAGTAATAAATAACCTTCATGTCTGGAGGGCCGCATTCATAAAAACCTTCAAAATCATCAGACAGCTTTGGGTTCAGATTTTTGGATGCATTTGGGCCCTGAATTTTGGATGACTTGTTTGATGCTACCATCTCAGAAGATCGATCGGTGATGATTGGCATAACAGCAGCAAGCTGCGCCTTCAATTTCTCCAACTCCTCCTTCAAAACTTTAGTCTCTTCCAACTGTTTTTGGGAGATTTCCATCGTAGTTGTAGGGACTGATTCCCTTTTCTTTCTAGGAGTTTTAAAAAAAACTTGAGGTGTTACAAATCCGCCGACACCTCGAACCCTCCCATAATGTTCCTTTCTGTCTAATGCAATGGTTAGGACATCATTCATTCCAGAAACTTTGAACTCTCCACTCTCCTTCTTTTTCAACAAGTCATCCTACATTTATAAACATAACAAATCAATCCAAGAAATATATATATGAAGGCATTATGGAAATCGATAAAGTTAAAAATTTACAATTTTTGCAGCGATTTCTGATGTCTCTGTATTTGTAATTTTTCCAGCTTTGTCTTCCCGAGCTTTGCGCCAAAGAATTGATCTGTCAACTTCTTCATCTTTGGCAATTATATTTTTCTCCTTCTGCAATTCAAAAATTCAGAATCTTAACTGAAGGACTATCAAAATATTTTAAAAAACAACATAGAGGATAATTACGGACACCAAATGTGATTAACAGATAAATATATACATGTAGTGACCCTTACCCAGATCACCTACTAAACAGAACTTAGGCATGCAATTAACTTAATAAAACAGATATCAGAATAAAACTGCGGAAACCAATAACATTATACAATCCCAAGTAAAGGAATCTGTAATTATCCAATAATATACAACCAAATCGAATAGCTGTATAAACCCAAAACAACAGTAATAAAGCCTAGACGAAGCTCCAGCTGGCCAACCACTGACTAGCCCCTCCTGTATCCACCCTCCTCGTCCAATCGCAAACCTGCCCCATGGAATAGGGTGTCCAGAAAATACAGAGTATGAGACGTGAGCATAAAACGCTCAGTGCGAGAGTATGAGTATACATGCATGCAAAGTGAACTCCCTATAGACTCGAGGTCAAGGATCAGATAACAGAGACAGACCGGGCCCTGGTATGTAGCACGCTGTGCCGTCGCTTCAGGAGGTGGCTCCCATACCGAGATAATCGTGGATACGCCGGACCCAAATCGATGGAAGTCCATCCACTAACAGGATAGGGTACAACCCTACTAACAAACATCTCGAAGGAGATACAGCAAGATGCAAATGAATGCAACATAATATCATGGCATATAAATCATGCAGTCATATAATACATGCATACTCAGTCAGGATATCTCGAACAGTACTTTCGTACCTCAATACAGTGCAAGCTCTACCAGCTCTAGGTCCACGCCTATAGTCTGCTCTACACTGCCAAATGATACTACTATCATTAAAGTGCTCTAAAAGCCTTAACTAAGCTATTGCATACTCCTAAATATTTATAGGGAGCAAAAGTTATACCTTCGTCCGTCGTTAGCCCTTTGATGTCGATGCCTCCAGAACTTGGGCACAACTCCGCTACGACTACCGAACGCCTCTCCGACCTCCGGACCAAGCCTAAGAAGACTAGAACAGCTCCAAAAGAACTAGAAAGGAAAGGAGAACTCGGAATTGGCAAATGAAAGTGAAGTCTCGGCCTTCTATTTATAGACAACGATCGGAACTTTCGATCCTTGATCGGAATGTCCGAACCTCGATCGGAACGTCCGATCCTGCCATCGGAGCTTCCGAAGATCCTGATCTGCCACGTGTCAAAATATCACTTGTTGACTCCGGATAGGGGTGATCGGAGCCTTCGGTCCTGATCGGAGCTTCCGATCCAACCACAAGTCATGCCTGACGTAATAACATCGGTGCCTCCGATCGCTCATCGGAGCTTCCGATCCTGTTCGGAGCTTCCGATCGTGCCTTCGGAGCTTCCGATCCGTCCGATGCCTAATTCAATTAATTAGCATTAATCCTTTAATTACTCAATTAGGGCACGGGCTACTACATTCTCCCCCACTTAAGATATTTCGTCCTCGAAATCAGATCTTAAGTACCGAATTCAAATACAGAAATCAGAAACATTCTTTATTCAAATCAAACGTTTACAGAGTTTGCAACTGAATACAACTTAAAGAATGAAATCAAAACAACTCAGGATGGTCTTTACGCATCCTGTCCTCAAGCTCCCAAGTGGCTTCCTCAGTGCCTCGGCGCTGCCACTGAATTAAAACCAAAGGAATGACTTTGTTCCGTAAAACCTTATCCTTATAATCCAGGATACGAAGAGGTTTCTCAACATAAGTCAAATCCTTGTCTACCTGAACCTCAGATCGCTGCAGAATATGAGATTCATCCGCCACATACCGTCGCAACAGAGATACGTGGAACACGTCGTGAATGCTGGATAGATGCGGTGGCAAAGCTAGTCGATAAGCTAAATCGCCAATGCTCTCTAAGATCTCAAACGGACCGATAAATCTGGGAGACAACTTGCCCTTAAGGCCAAATCTGAGAATCTTGCGGAAAGGTGACACTCTCAGAAACACTTTCTCCCCGACCTTGAACTGCAAAGGCCTACGCTTGATATTAGCATAACTGGCCTGACGATCCTGTGCAGTCTTAATCCGTTTCTTGATCTGATCAACAATGTCTATCGCCTGCTGGATAAACTCCGGTCCTTCAGCCTGTCTCTCCCCCACTTCTTCCCAGAAGAGTGGAGTACGACAACATCGCCCATACAACGCTTCAAAAGGTGCCATCCCAATACTAGTATGATAGCTGTTGTTGTAAGCGAACTCGATCAACGGCAAATGATCCTGCCAGGCTGAACCAAAATCCATGACGCACGCTCTAAGCATATCCTCTAACGTACGGATAGTGCGCTCTGACTGACCATCAGTCTCCGGATGATAGGCTGTACTCAAACTGAGAGTAGTACCCATCGCACGCTGAACACTCCCCCAGAATCTAGAAGTAAACCTGGGGTCCCGATCGCTGACAATGCTCACAGGCACTCCATGAAGTCGGACGATCTCCTGAATGTACATCCGTGCCATGCGATCCACAGAGTACTCTCGGCTATAGGCAATGAAATGCGCTGACTTGGTGAGTCGGTCCACCACAACCCAGATAGCATCACAGTTCCTCGGGGATACCGGCAAATGGGTCACAAAGTCCATAGTGATAAACTCCCATTTCCATTCAGGAATAGGCAGACTGTGAAGCAATCCTCCAGGTCGTTGGTGCTCTGCCTTGACCTGTTGACACACCAAACATCTCGAAACAAACTGATAAACACTGCGTTTCATTCCCTTCCACCAGAAACGAGTACGTAGATCCTTGTACATCTTGTTGCTCCCAGGATGAATACTCAACTTAGTGCGATGTGCCTGAGATAAAATCTCCTCTCGCAACTCTTCATCCTGTGGAATCACAAGCCTACCAGACAAACACAGAAAACCATCTGACTGATAATGAAATCCAGACGAGCTACCCTCGTTAGCTAGACGAGCTAAACGCTGGGTCTTTGAATCAGACATCTGAGCATCTCGGATCCGCGAATACAAGGCTGGCTCAGATAATATCGCAAACATCTGGATACTCTGCATACCTTTCTTATGCTTGAAGGTAAAACCTGAAGTACAACAGTCACTGATCGCACTAGACATCGAACAAGTCTGAAGTGCGGATAGTCGCACCTTGCGACTCAAAGCATCAGCGGTGAGATTAGCAGCTCTCGGATGGTACTTAATCTCGCAATCATAGTCCTTAAGCAAGTCCATCCAACGTCTCTGCCTCATGTTCAACTCCGCCTGAGTGAACAAATACTTGAGACTCTTATGGTCGGTGAAGATCTCAAATTTCTCGCCATACAGATAATGACGCCAGATCTTCAAAGCGAACACAATGGCTGCTAACTCCAAATCATGGACTGGGTAGTTGTCCTCGTGAAGCTTCAGCTGTCTAGAAGCGTATGCTATCACATGCCCATTCTGAGTCAGGACACAACCTAACCCCTGAAGAGAAGCATCCGTGTAAACTACATACCCTCCAGATCCTGACGGTAATGCTAACACCGGCGCAGAAGTCAACCGCCATCGAAGCTCACGGAAATTCTCCTCACACTCGGAGGACCACTCAAAATCCACACCCTTGCGGGTAAGCTGCGTCAACGGTCGAGCTAACTGAGAGAAGTTCAGAATGAAGCGACGATAATACCCTGCTAGACCCAGAAAACTACGGATCTCAGCAATCGTCGTCGGACGCGACCAATTAAGTACCGCTTCAATCTTGCTTGGATCAACAGAAATCCCCTCCCTGGATATGATATGGCCAAGAAAAACCACTCTATCCATCCAGAACTCACACTTGCTCAGCTTGGCGTACAATTTCTCATCTCGAAGAGTCTGCAGTACCAACCGCAAGTGAGAAACATGTTCTTCCTTATTACGCGAATAAACCAGGATGTCGTCAATGAAGACCACGACAAACTTGTCCAAATACTCCCTGAAGACACGGTTCATCAGATCCATGAATATAGCCGGCGCATTAGTCAAACCAAATGGCATCACTAGGAACTCGTAATGCCCATAGCGAGTACGGAATGCAGTCTTGGCTACGTCCTGATCACGGACTCTCAATTGATGATACCCAAATCTCAAGTCAATCTTGGAGTAAATTGATGTGCCCTGCAGCTGATCGAACAAGTCATCAACACGAGGCAACGGATACTTGTTCTTCACAGTCACTCGATTCAGCTGCCGATAGTCAATGCACAACCGCATCGACCCATCCTTCTTCTTCATGAAGAGAACAGGAGCTCCCCAAGGAGATACACTAGGACGAATGTACCCCTTGTCTAAAAGATCCTGTAGCTGTTTCTTCAACTCACGCATCTCTGACGGAGCCAGACGATACGGTGCTCTAGAAATAGGCGAAGTACCCGGCATCAACTCTATGCCAAACTCGACTTCCCTAGCAGGAGGAAAACCCGGAATCTCATCAGGAAACACATCTGGAAATTCATCCACAACAGGAATGCTCTCTATCCCAATACTCTCAGCGGACAAATCAACTGCATAGATAAGGTAGCCTTCCCCGCCAGACTCTAGAGCTCGACAGGCTCTCAAAGCTAATACCAAAGGCATCGGGGGTCGCGCTCCCTCACCATAGAAAAACCAACTCTCACTCCCTTCCGGATGAAAGCGTACTAATCTCTGATAGCAGTCCACTGAAGCTCGATAGGTAGTCATCACATCTATTTCCAGAATGCAATCAAAGTCGTCCATCGCCAGGACCATGAGATTCGCCAACAGAACATTCCCTTCGAACTCTAAAGGGCAACCCATCACTAGACGCTTAGCCAAAGCAGATTGGCCCGTCGGAGTAGAAACAGACATCACTACGTCTAGTGCAATGCATGGTAACTTATGCCTTTTAACAAAACGTGCAGAAATGAAGGAATGAGATGCACCAGTGTCAATAAGTACAAGAGCAGGTATACCATAAAGCATAAATGTACCTGCGATGACTTTCTCATTCTCCTCCATAGCCTGATCATGTCTCAGGGCAAACACCTGGCCAGAAGCTCGTGGCCTCAAATGAGAACTCCCAGCAGACTGTCCCTGCGACCTCTGCTGTACGGTAGCCTGAGAACCCGATCCTGTACCAGAACCAGAACCGCCTCCCCCAGACTGTGGACAATCCCTCCGGATATGACCAGTCTCTCCACAACGGAAACAAGCTCCAGAAGCTCTACGACACTTGTCGGATGGATGGTTCTTCCCACAGTGATCACACTTCTCCTTCTTACCGTAACGGACAACACCTCCAGAACCAGAGGAAGAAGAAGATCCAGACTTCTTGAAAGTTTGGGCACGGGGACCCAAAGAACTAGCAGGCCTCGACTGAGAGAAAGACCTGTTCCGCCGAATGCTGTCCTCCGCCTGGTGACAATGGCTCACCAAACCCTCGTAGGACATGTCGTTGCCAACCGCCACACGGTCATGGATCTCAGGGTTAAGGCCCTTAAGGAACAGATTATACTTCATCTCTGAGCTATCAGCAATCTCGGGGCAATAGGATAGCAGATCAAAGAACCTCTGCTGATACTCATCAATAGACATGGTTCCCTGTCGCAGACTCAGTAGCTCGCCTGCCTTCGACTGTCGGAGTGCAGGAGGAAAATACCGCTTTTGGAAAGCTGTGCGAAACTCGGCCCAGGTGGCCACTCCTCTCGCCGCAACAAAAGGTGCAGAAGTAAACCTCCACCACCTGCGCGCACGCCCATCCAGAAGATAGCCAAGGGTCACCACCTTCTGCTCATCGGTGCATTGGAAAGTCTGAAAAGTCGTCTCCATGCGGTCTAACCAGTTCTCCGCATCCTCCGGAGACTCACCTCCAACTAAGGGCTTAGGACCCATAGCTAAGAATCGACGCACAGTGAAATGCTCGTCGTCATGGTGACGATGACGCCGTTCTCGACGAGGCTCCCGGTCGGCATCACCCCAACGCCCACCAACACTGCCATGAGAACTCTGGTCATCACGATTTGACATCTACAAAAATACCTCAAGATGAGACTAAATCCCAAGAAATCTTTTGCATGCTCTGATACCATAAATGTAGTGACCCTTACCCAGATCACCTACTAAACAGAACTTAGGCATGCAATTAACTTAATAAAACAGATATCAGAATAAAACTGCGGAAACCAATAACATTATACAATCCCAAGTAAAGGAATCTGTAATTATCCAATAATATACAACCAAATCGAATAGCTGTATAAACCCAAAACAACAGTAATAAAGCCTAGACGAAGCTCCAGCTGGCCAACCACTGACTAGCCCCTCCTGGATCCACCCTCCTCGTCCAATCGCAAACCTGCCCCATGGAATAGGGTGTCCAGAAAATACAGAGTACGAGACGTGAGCATAAAACGCTCAGTGCGAGAGTATGAGTATACATGCATGCAAAGTGAACTCCCTATAGACTCGAGGTCAAGGATCAGATAACAGAGACAGACCGGGCCCTGGTATGTAGCACGTTGTGCCGTCGCTTCAGGAGGTGGCTCCCATACCGAGATAATCGTGGATACGCCGGACCCAAATCGATGGAAGTCCATCCACTAACAGGATAGGGTACAACCCTACTACAGACATCTCGAAGGAGATACATCAAGATGCAAATGAATGCAGCATAATATCATGGCATATAAATCATGCAGTCATATAATACATGCATACTCAGTCAGGATATCTCGAACAGTACTTTCGTACCTCAATACAGTGCAAGCTCTACCAACTCTAGGTCCACGCCTATAGTCTGCTCTACACTGCCAAATGATACTACTATCATTAAAGTGCTCTAAAAGCCTTAACTAAGCTATTGCATACTCCTAAATATTTATAGGGAGCAAAAGCTATACCTTCGTCCGTCGTTAGCCCTTTGATGTCGATGCCTCCAGAACTTGGGCACAACTCCGCTACGACTACCGAACGCCTCTCCGACCTTCGGACCAAGCCTAAGAAGACTAGAACAGCTCCAAAAGGACTAGAAAGGAAAGGAGAACTCGGAATTGGCAAATGAAAGTGAAGTCTCGGCCTTCTATTTATAGACAACGATCGGAACTTCCGATCCTTGATCGGAACGTCCGAACCTCGATCGGAACGTCCGATCCTGCCATCGGAGCTTCCGAAGATCCTGATCTGTCACGTGTAAAAATATCACTTGTTGACTCCGGATAGGGGTGATCGGAGCCTCCGGTCCTGATCGGAGCTTCCGATCCAACCACACGTCATGCCTGACGTAATAACATCGGTGCCTCCGATCGCTCATCGGAGCTTCCGATCCTGTTCGGAGCTTTCGATCGTGCCTTCGGAGCTTCCGATTCGTCCGATGCCTAATTCAATTAATTAGCATTAATCCTTTAATTACTCAATTAGGGCACGGGCTACTACAATACAAGTACATAAATTCAAAAAAATAAAACAGTGTATTATACACGAAAAATGACAATCAAATGATCTAAAGCTTACCAGCTCAGCCTCCAAGCCAATGTAACCTTTTCGAGACAGTCTATGGTGATATTTACAATGCTTGGTCCGGTCCTTTTGCTTTTAATGAGTAATCTATATCAAAATTTACTTCAGTTAAGTATAGAAATTAGTAATTCTTAAAATAAACATGAAAATTCTTAAAGTACCTCCCATGATGGATCTAGTCTTGCATCCACAAATGCCTTCCATTTTGCTACTGGTAGCTGATATTGACTTGGTGGAGAAATCAACGTTTCAGGATTATCTATGTTGGGCCAGACATATCTACTAGTCAATTTGTTTTTGAAATCTCTCCATTTTTGAGCTGCTGAACTCATCACAGCTGACTGGCTTTGTGGCGCTACTTCAAAGACATTCTGAAACAAAATATGTTAGTTGAATGATTGAATCGAATGGATTCAATCCCATAAAGAAAATTTATGTGTATAAACAAGAAAGCAGTCAACCTAGAGAGTAATACAACAATGAACCAATTAATGTTCATATTTATTATGTTTGGAAGATAAACTTACTGATATCTCTTCCCAAACCTTCTGTTGTATGTTTTCTGGAACATCAGGCCACGACTTTATATTGACTGGCACCATGGATCTAGCAATAGAGCCAATGTATGATTGAAGTGCCCTCCCATTTGCGTTGTATGTTGGCCGCCCCAAGTCATCATAGTCAATCTTTGCTTTTTTTCCCCATCTTGCAGCTGCAGTTTGCTTAGCCATCAATGTACGACCTCTCTTGTTCGTTTTCAAATCTACATGTTCTCCATTAGTAAGTACATGTGGCTCTGCATCTCCACGAGTCTTACCAAAACTTAATCCATGCATCTCCTCAACTGCAGCTTTATTTTTCTGCCTTCTCTTACTCATTATATGTGTTGTCCACTGCATAAGAATATTCAAACCACTATTAACATATAATGATAAAATAAATATAAACATATACATGATAAATAATAACAAAATACATAATAACATAGACATAAACATAAGGAAGGACAGGAGAGTTCATAACATAAACATTAATAATAACAATAATAAAACTAATTAATAAAAGTTCATAACATAAATTTTTGAAGTACATAGAGTGTCTTTACTCATACATAACAAAAAATGGCATAAAAGTGCAAAACATCATTTTTTCTGTTCGATTCCCAGACACCCTCGTGTTCTGTTCTAAAGTTTCTTCCATTAACGGGAATTTCATGAGTAACAACATTGTCAATTGGTCGGGTCTCGGGAATATTAGTCGAACAATCATCCTCCCCCTTATAACACCTATTTGGCACTGGGAGCACAATAGACCATCCTTTTCTTGCTGGGTCATCAATATAAAAGACTTGATTGACTTGACTTGCAAGGACAAATTCATTATTCTTGTGCCCTCTTTTGTTCAAATTGACCAAGGTGAAGCCACATTCATCGTTGTTTATTACTCCTTTGTCATTCGCAACCCAAGCGCACTTGAAAAGTGGAACTTGAAATTGATGATAGTCCAACTCCCATATTTCTTCAATCACTCCATAGAAAGACACATCAGCCATCAAAGGATTTTTATCTTTGGCACTACTAACAAGCATGGTGTTTGCAACTAGAGAAACCCCACTATTTTGGCAAACTATCTCATCATCTCGCGCCTTTGTCTGGTATAAATCGCTATTTACCACATAACTACTATACTTGATGACTTGGGAGCATGGTCCATGAGCCAACCATGTCAATGTCGATGTCGTTCCACAATTGCGGTTGTCTATTTCAGCAGCCACCTGAAATTTATTTAATTTGAAAGAGTGATTAAAATAGTAGATGCAACTTACCACAAAATGCTTCAAAAAATATTTATTCATCCACCCAACCTTTGCACGAAACCAGTCAATGAACCTCTTATTGTGGGCATCTTGTATCCATTTTTCATCTTTTTCTTTTTTCGGAAATATCGATTTCAGAATGGTCTTGTGTTCACTGTGGAAATATTTTTCCATAAATTTTTAAAAGACAGTAGATATTGACAGATAAAAAAAGTGCAGAACTAAGTATTAATGCAATAACTTACATTATGTAGGGAAATACTTCTCCAGTATTTTCCAGCACGGTCAAATATGCTTGTAGCATATCAATTTGTCGCACTGTCATTGGTGTGTTACATTCTAAGAAGCAAGGAAAATTTGATTTGGGGTCTCGCATTGATTGAGGGATCCCAACAGGATCAACTCCATTGAGGTATTCAGAACAAAATTCAATTGCTTCTTCTGATGAATATCACTGAACAATGCAACCTTCAGGATGTTTTCGACTGCCTACATAACTCTTAAATACTTTCATGCATCTTTCGAATGGATACATCCACCGGAAGCAAACAGGTCCACATAATCGGACTTCTCGAACAAGATGGACTGTTAAGTGCACCATAACATCAAAGAAATAAGGGGAAAAATACTGCTCCAATAAGCAGAGCGTAACAACCATGTCAGATTGCAGCTTATCTAACTTGGCTACATCTATAACCTTACTACAAATATCTTTGAAGAAGAAGCATAATCTTATGATGGCGTATCTAACATGTTTTGACAGTGCATCACGTATGAGTATTGGCAGGAAATGCTGCATTAGAACATGACAATCATGAGATTTCAAGCCAGACAACTTCAGCTCCGACATTCACACAAGATTATTCATGTTCGATGAGTAACCTTCCGGAACTTTTATATCCATTAACGATTGGCACACTTGTAACTTCTTTTTTTTTTTGTGAATGAGCATGCACTAGGAGGAATATATGTTTTTTCTCACCAAATTTAGGTCTCAATTCAGGCCTAACTCCCATTTGAAGCATGTCCAACCTAGCTGCCACATTGTCCTTAGTTTTTCCTTTAACATTCATCAAAGTATTAATGAGGGCAGGAATACCTTTCTTCTCAATGTTCTTCTTGGTTAGCTTCCAACGTGACAAGCCACATTTAGTGTAGTAGCCCGTACCCTAATTGAGTAATTAAAGGATTAATGTTAATTAATTGAATTGGGTATTGGACGGATCGGAAGCTCCGAAGGCACGATCGGAAGCTCCGAACAGGATCGGAAGCTCCGATGAGCGATCGGAGGCACCGATGTTATTACGTCAGGCATGACGTGTGGTGGGATCGGAAGCTCCGATCAGGACCGGAGGCTCCGATCACCCCTATCCGGAGTCAACAAGTGATATTTTGACACGTGGCAGATCAGGATCTTCGGAAGCTCCGATGGCAGGATCGGACGTTCCGATCGGGGTTCGGATGTTCCGATCAAGGATCGGAAGTTCCGATCGTTGTCTATAAATAGAAGGGCGAGACTTCACTTTCATTTGCCAATTCCGAGTTCTCCTTTCCTTTCTAGTCCTTTCGGAGCTGTTCTAGTCTTCTTAGGCTTGGTCCGGAGGTCGGCGAGGCGTTCGGTAGTCGTAGCGGAGTTGTGCCCAAGTTCTGGAGGCATCGACATCAAAGGGCTAACGACGGACGAAGGTATAGCTTTTGCTTCCTATAAATATTTAGGAGTATGCAATAGCTTAGTTAAGGCTTTTAGAGCACTTTAATGATAATAGTATCATTTGGCAGTGTAGAGCAGACTATAGGCGTGGACCTAGAGTTGGTAGAGCTTGCACTTTTTTGAGGTACGAAAGTACTGTTCGAGATATCCTTACTGAGTATGCATGTATTATGTGACCGCATGATTTATATGCCATGATATTATGCTGCATTCATTTGCATCTTGCTGTATCTCCTTCGAGATGTTTGTTAGTAGGGTTGTACCCTATCCTGTTAGTGGATGGACTTCCATCGATTTGGGTCCGGCGTTTCCACGGTTATCTCGGTATGGGAGCCACCTCCTGAAGCGACGGCACAGCGTGCTACATACCAGGGCCCGGTCTGTCTCTGTTATCTGATCCTTGACCTCGAGTCTATAGGGAGTTCACTTTACATGCATGTATACTCATACTCTCGCACTGAGCGTTTTATGCTCATGTCTCGTACTCTGTATTTTCTGGACACCCTATTCCATGGGGCAGGTTTGCGATTGGACGAGGAGGGTGGATCCAGGAGGGGCTAGTCAGTGGTTGGCCAGCTGGAGCTTCGCTTAGGTTTTATTACTGTTGTTTGGGTTTATACAGCTATTCGATTTGGTTGTATATTATTGGATAATTACAGATTCCTTTACTTGGGATTGTATAATGTTTATGGTTTCCGCAGTTTTATTCTGATATCTGTTTTATTAAGTAAATTGCATGCCTAAGTTCTGTTTAGTAGGTGATCCGGGTAAGGGTCACTACATTTATGGTATCAAAGCATGCAAAAGATTTCTTGGGATTTAGTCTCATCTTGAGGTATTTTTGTAGATGTCAAATTGTGACGACCAGAGTTCTCATGGCAGTGTTGGTGGGCGTTGGGGAGATGCCGACCGGGAGCCTCGTCGAGAACGGCGTCATCGTCACCATGACGACGAGCGTTTCACTGTGCGTCCATTCTTAGCTATGGGTCCTAAGCCCTTAGTTGGAGGTGAGTCTCCGGAGGATGCGGAGAACTGGTTAGACCGCATGGAGACGACTTTTCAGACTTTCCAATGCACCGATGAGCAGAAGGTGGAGACCCTTGGCTATCTTCTGGATTGGCGTGCGCGCAGGTGGTGGAGGTTTACTTCTGCACCTTTTGTTACGGCGAGAGGAGTGGCCACCTGGGCCGAGTTCCGCACAGCTTTCCAAAAGCGGTATTTTCCTCCTGCACTCCGTCAGTCGAAGGCAGGCGAGCTACTGAGTCTGCGACAGGGAGCCATGTCTATCGATGAGTATCAGCAGAGGTTCTTTGATCTGCTATCCTATTGCCCTGAGATTGCTGATAGCTCAGAGATGAAGTATAATCTGTTCCTTCAAGGCCTTAACCCTAAGATCCATGACCGTGTGGCGGTTGGCGACGACATGTCCTACGAGGGTTTGGTGAGCCGTTGTCACCAGGCGGAGGACAGCATTCGGCGGAACAGGTCTTTCTCTCAGTCGAGACCTGCTAGTTCTTTGGGTCCCCGTGCCCAAACTTTCAAGAAGTCTGGATCTTCTTCTTTCTCTGGTTCTGGAGGTGTTGTCCGTTTCGGTAAGAAGGACAAGTGTGATCACTGTGGGAAGAACCATCCATCCGACAAGTGCCGTAGAGCTTCTGGAGCTTGTTTCCGTTGTGGAGAGACTGGTCATATCCGGAGAGATTGTCCACTGTCTGGGGGAGGCGGTTCTGGTTCAGGTTCAGGATCGGGTTCTCAGGCCACCGTACAGTAGAGGTCGCAGGGACAGTCTGCTGGGAGTTCCCATTTGAAGCCACGAGCTTCTGGCCAGGTGTTTGCCCTGAGACATGATCAGGCCGTGGAAGAGAATGAGAAAGTCAACTCAGGTACATTTCTGCTTTATGGTATACCTGCTCTTGTACTTATTGACACTGGTGCATCTCATTCCTTCATTTCTGCACGTTTTGTTAAGAGGCATAAGTTACCATGCATTGCACTAGACGTAGTGATGTCTGTTTCTACTCCGACGGGCCAATCTGCTTTGGCTAAGCGTCTAGTGATGGGTTGCCCTTTAGAGTTCGAAGGGAACATTCTGTTAGCGAATCTCATGGTCCTGGCGATGGAAGACTTTGATTACATTCTGGGAATAGATATGTTGACTACCTATCGAGCTTCAGTGGACTGCTATCAGAGATTAGTACGCTTTCATCCGGAAGGGAGTGAGAGTTGGTTTTTCTATGGTGAGGGAGCGCGACCCCCGATGCCTTTGGTATCAGCTTTGAGAGCCTGTCGAGCTCTAGAGTCTGGCGGGGAAGGCTACCTTATCTATGCAGTTGATTTGTCCGCTGAGAGTTTTGGGTTAGAGAGCATTCCTGTTGTGGATGAATTTCCAGATGTATTTCCCGATGAGATTCCGGGTTTTCCTCCTGCTAGGGAAGTCGAGTTTGGCATAGAGTTGGTGCCGGGTACTTCGCCTATTTCTAGAGCACCGTATCGTCTGGCTCCATCAGAGATGCGTGAATTGAAGAATCAGCTACAGGATCTTTTGGACAAGGGGTACATTCATCCTAGTGTATCTCCTTGGGGAGCTCCTGTTCTCTTCGTAAAGAAGAAGGATGGGTCGATGCGGCTGTGCATTGACTATCGGCAGCTGAACCGAGTCACTGTTAAGAACAAGTATCTGTTGCCTCGTATTGATGACTTGTTTGATCAGCTGCAGGGCATGTCAGTTTACTCCAAGATTGACTTGAGATCTGGGTATCATCAGTTGAGAGTCCGTGATCAGGACGTAGCCAAGACTGCATTCCGTACTCGCTATGGGCATTACGAGTTTCTAGTGATGCCATTTGGTTTGACTAATGCGCCGGCTATATTCATGGATTTAATGAACCGTGTCTTCAGGGAGTATTTGGACAAGTTTGTCGTGGTCTTCATTGACGACATCTTGGTGTATTCGCGTAATACGAAAGAGCATGTTTCTCACTTACGGTTGGTACTACAGACTCTTCGAGATAAGCAGTTGTACGCCAAGCTGAGCAAGTGTGAGTTCTGGATGGATAGAGTGGTCTTTCTTGGCCATATCATATCCAGGGAGGGGATTTCTGTTGATCCAAGCAAGATTGAAGCGGTACTTAATTGGTCGCGTCCGACGACAGTGGCTGAGATCCGTAGTTTTCTGGGTCTAGCAGGGTATTATCGTCGCTTCATTCTGAACTTCTCTCAGTTAGCTCGACCGTTGACGCAGCTTACCCGCAAGGGTGTGGATTTCGAGTGGTCCTCCGAGTGCGAGGAGAATTTTCGTGAGCTTCGACAGCGGTTGACTTCTGCGCCGGTGTTGGCATTACCGTCAGGATCTGGAGGGTATGTAGTTTACACGGATGCTTCTCTTCAGGGGTTAGGTTGTGTCCTGACTCAGAATGGGCATGTGATCGCATACGCTTCTAGACAGCTGAAACTTCACGAGGACAACTACCCAGTCCATGATTTGGAGTTGGCAGCCATTGTGTTCGCTTTGAAGATCTGGCGTCATTATCTGTATGGCGAGAAATTTGAGATCTTCACCGACCATAAGAGTCTCAAGTATTTGTTCACTCGGGCGGAGTTGAACATGAGGCAGAGACGTTGGATGGACTTGCTTAAGGATTATGATTGCGAGATTAAGTACCATCCGGGAGCTGCTAATCTCACCGCTGATGCTTTGAGTCGCAAGGTGCGACTATCTGCACTTCAGACTTGTTCGATATCTAGTGCGATCAGTGACTGTTGTACTTCAGGTTATACCTTCAAGCATAAGAAAGGTATGCAGAGTATCCAGATGTTTGCGATATTACCTGAGCCAGCCTTGTATTCGCGGATCCGAGATGCTCAGATGTCTGATTCGAAAACCCAGCGTTTAGCTCGTCTAGCTAACAAGGGTAGCTCGTTTGGATTTCATTATCAGTCAGATGGTTTTCTTTGTTTGTCTGGTAGGCTTGTGATTCCGCAGGATGAAGAGTTGCGAGAGGAGATTTTATCTCAGGCACATCGCACTAAGTTGAGTATTCATCCTGGGAGCAACAAGATGTACAAAGATCTACGTACTCGTTTCTGGTGGAAGGGAATGAAACGCAGTGTTTATCGGTTTGTTTCGAGATGTTTGGTGTGTCAACAGGTCAAGGCAGAGCACCGACGACCTGGAGGATTGCTTCACAGTCTGCCTATTCCTGAATGGAAATGGGAGTTTATCACTATGGACTTTGTGACCCATTTGCCGGTATCCCCGAAGAACTGTGATGCTATCTGGGTTGTGGTGGACCGACTTACCAAGTCAGCGCATTTCATTGCCTATAGCCGAGAGTACTCTGTGGATCGCATGGCACGGATGTACATTCAGGAGATCGTCCGACTTCATGGAGTGCCTGTGAGCATTGTCAGCGATCGGGACCCCAGGTTTACTTCTAGATTTTGGGGGAGTGCTCAGCGTGCGATGGGTACTACTCTCAGTTTGAGTACAGCCTATCATCCGGAGACTGATGGTCAGTCAGAGCGCACTATCCGTACTTTAGAGGATATGCTTAGAGCGTGCGTCTTGGATTTTGGTCCAGCCTGGCAGGATCATTTGCCGTTGATCGAGTTCGCTTACAACAACAGCTATCATACTAGTATTGGGATGGCACCTTTTGAGGCGTTGTATGGGCGACGTTGTCGCACTCCACTCTTTTGGGAAGAAGTGGGGGAGAGACAGGCTGAGGGACCGGAATTTATCCAGCAGGCGATAGACATTGTTGATCAGATCAAAAAACGGATTAAGACTGCACAGGATCGTCAGGCCAGCTATGCTAACATCAAGCGTAGGCCCTTGCAGTTCGAGGTCGGGGAGAAAGTGTTTCTGAGAGTGTCACCTTTCCGCAAGATTCTCAGATTTGGCCTTAAGGGCAAGTTGTCTCCCAGATTTATCGGCCGTTTGAGATCTTGGAGAGCATTGGCGATTTGGCTTATCGGCTAGCTTTGCCACCGCATCTGTCCAGTATTCACGACGTGTTCCACGTATCTCTGTTGAGAAGGTATGTGGCGGATGAATCTCATATTCTGCAGCGGTCTGAGGTTCAGGTAGATAAGGATTTGACTTATGTTGAGAAACCTCTTCGTATCCTGGATTTTAAGGATAAGGTTTTACAGAACAAAGTCATTCCTTTGGTTTTAGTTAAGTGGCAGCGCAGAGGCACTGAGGAAGCTACTTGGGAGCTTGAGGACAGGATGCGTAAAGACCATCCTGAGTTGTTTTGATTTCATTCTTTAAGTTGTATTCAGTTGCAAACTCTGTAAACGTTTGATTTGAATAAAGAATGTTTCTGATTTCTGTATTTGCATTCGGTACTTAAGATCTGTTTTTGAGGACGAAATATCTTAAGTGGGGGAGAATGTAGTAGCCCGTACCCTAATTGAGTAATTAAAGGATTAATGCTAATTAATTGAATTGGGTATTGGACGGATCGGAAGCTCCGATGAGCGATCGGAGGCACCGATGTTATTACGTCAGGCATGACGTGTGGTGGGATCGGAAGCTCCGATCAGGACCGGAGGCTCCGATCACCCCTATCCGGAGTCAACAAGTGATATTTTGACACGTGGCAGATCAGGATCTTCGGAAGCTCCGATGGCAGGATCGGACGTTCCGATCGGGGTTCGAACATTCCGATCAAGGATCGGAAGTTCCGATCGTTGTCTATAAATAGAAGGGCGAGACTTCACTTTCATTTGCCAATTCCGAGTTCTCCTTTCCTTTCTAGTCCTTTCGGAGCTGTTATAGTCTTCTTAGGCTTGGTCCGGAGGTCGGCGAGGCGTTTGGTAGTCGTAGTGGAGTTGTGCCCAAGTTCTGGAGGCATCGACATCAAAGGGCTAACGACGGACGAAGGTATAGCTTTTGCTTCCTATAAATATTTAGGAGTATGCAATAGCTTAGTTAAGGCTTTTAGAGCACTTTAATGATAATAGTATCATTTGGCAGTGTAGAGCAGACTATAGGCGTGGACCTAGAGTTGGTAGAGCTTGCACTGTTTTGAGGTACGAAAGTACTGTTCGAGATATCCTGACTGAGTATGCATGTATTATGTGACCGCATGATTTATATGCCATGATATTATGCTGCATTCATTTTCATCTTGATGTATCTCCTTCGAGATGTCTGTTAGTAGGGTTGTACCCTATCCTGTTAGTGGATGGACTTCCATTGATTTGGGTCCGGCGTTTCTACGGTTATCTCGGTATGGGAGCCACCTCCTGAAGCGACGGCACAGCGTGCTACATACCAGGGCCCGGTCTGTCTCTGTTATCTGATCCTTGACCTCGAGTCTATAGGGAGTTCACTTTGCATGCATGTATACTCATACTCTCGCACTGAGCGTTTTATGCTCACGTCTCGTACTCTGTATTTTCTGGACACCCTATTCCATGGGGCAGGTTTGCGATTGGACGAGGAGGGTGGATCCAGGAGGGGCTAGTCAGTGGTTGGCCAGCTGGAGCTTCGCTTAGGTTTTATTACTGTTGTTTGGGTTTATACAGCTATTTGATTTGGTTGTATATTATTGGATAATTACAGATTCCTTTACTTGGGATTGTATAATGTTTATGGTTTCCGCAGTTTTATTCTGATATCTGTTTTATTAAGTTAATTGCATGCCTAAGTTCTGTTTAGTAGGTGATCCGGGTAAGGGTCACTACATTTAGGGCAGCTTACACAGTATTTATATTGCTTTCTATAAAGGATGCAATCATTGGAACAAGCATGGATCTTTTCATGACTCAACGACAAACAACTCAATGTCTTTCTTTCATCATACGTTGAGGATGGCAGATTGTGATTATCTGATAGCATATCCCTAAAATATGTTAATAGATATGAAAATAGAGCATCACTCATCCCATGCCTTGCTTTGGTATTGTACAGTTTCACTAATGCACTCAACTTTGTGTAACGCTTATATCCATTGTACAATTGTTTCTCTGCTTCCTCCAAAAACTTCACAAATTCTTCTGGATTTTCTGTATAGTTCTCGTATGCTGCCTTACACATATTAGTTGTTTCAAAGTCTTTGTGATAATCATCAATTGGATCCTGGTTGGTACTCCAATTTACTCTATCATTTTCGGCAGACTCGCCATGCCAAATCCAATTGACATAATTTTGACTAAAACCATGAAAAAAAAAAAGATGCTCTCGAATGGACGTAACCGGTCCTTTTTCAGATTTATACATTTGCAACAAGGACAATGAATTAAATTGGGGTCAACATGGAGATTTTGCAAACAACTGCTGATGAACTGTTCAACACCCTACTCGTATTGTTTAGATCTTCTATCCGAGCAAATCCAAGATTTATCCATAATTCACAACTTATCTTCAACAAACAATTAAATTTATGAAATTTATATATAATAACAAATACTAAAAGACTAATATACAAGAATCATGAATGATTTCCACTTCAAGCACTAGTTACTTGGTTTTTAAAACCAAAGGGATTTTTTAAAAAAATGGATGGCTAACCACCTCTATAGCGCAAAACATCAATGTGACTCCAAAAATCAATGCTAATTTTAGGAATAGTTCCAGAAAACCATTTTAAATTCAAATATGACTGAGCCAAGCTCAAATACAGGAAACTGTTTTCAAAATCAAGAATGAATACTTTTGGTTGCAAAGTAAAAACTGAAAATTAATTTTACTAGTGAACAGAAATAAAAAAATATAATATGCGAAATATTAATTTATTTAAACAGAAAATGAGCGAGGAAGGTTGTATCTAATCTAATTCAGAAAATGCACTGCCACTAAGATTAACAGGGAAGGACCACTAAAACATGATTGCTACAAGAAGATATTCACCACAACGAAACTTATAACCACTATGACAAATAACTTACTTTTTCAAGCACAAAAGCTAGGAAATTAATTTAACAGTCGTATCGAGCACAATTACAAGCATAAGAAACGAAATTCCCGACGCGAACAATGAATCATCATATAATCAAAATATTGTAAGCACAGGGAGAAAATATGCGATCAGGTTTAATTTCAAAGCACATTAAAACTCCACCGAAGCAGAACAAGTTCTAAAAATACCTGGTTTTGTTATGGCAGTAAAGTTTGCTGCTTATACAAGTTTCGTAGTCTTTTAACTTCTCTCTTGAGCAATTAATGCTCCACTACAGAAACATCCAGAAAGTTAAAATCAGATTCCATAAAAAACTTGTCCAATGTGTAGTGCAAGAATCCATGTTTAGATTTGTTAGATTCAGGTGCGAGCGACTAGAGCTAGGATGCTACTTTCAAGTTCAGCTTGGGTCTGAAAAGTAGCTGCAGAAAAATCAGTAACACATGCTATAGTTTTTAGCTCACCGTTAGTGAAAGAAAGCTACCAAATGCAGTCTCATTGCCCTAGTGGTGTATAAAGTATAAACCAACACAATATCACAATTATTTTCTTTGAGCATCTCGAATCCGCTTTGAAATTGATACATGTTGAAAGGAATAACATGTCATATTGAGTAAACCTACGTTTCACAAGGGAAAGTTGCATATTTTTTAAATCAAGTAAGTTAATAGGAGGAAATTAAATAATGTACGACACAAGTTGAATCAGCAAAACAGAATAAGTACTGTTTGTATGTGTAAGGCGAGGGAAAATAATAAATACTTGTCAAATTGTTGCTGAAGCAACAGAAGCTATAGTGCTGGAAAATCAAAAAAAAAAAAACCAGATGGAGTGGTAACTATCAGAACAGTAGATTGTTTAGCAAAGAAAGCAACATAAAATAATTTACTAGCATTATATTGTGGAATGATTCAGGCATGTCCCAGTGCTGGGATCCAACACTCCAAAGACCAAACGAATTGATAGGTAACTTTTTTCAATGTTTCCTAGATTCAGACTGTCATCTACTCAGTATCACTTTCCCATTCTATTTTGCATCAAACCCTTACACGTTACTTAAATTGTCCCCAAGCCCTTACATGAAAAACTCTCTAACCAAAGACCAAAGCTGCTTCTAACCACAATGGCATAGAATAGAATAGAATAGAATATGTGGCTTTACTTTACTTCCTTTCATGACAAGATGTTATAACCATACAAACAAGTATGGATAATTAGCACTTCAATTTTATCTAATCAGACCCACAATCATATGTCAACATCAATGTATGGAAATCATTAGAAAGAAAGAAACATGGTAATCAAGCAATATATCCTTCCCACTCATATCACGAAAAGAACACATTTGCTCGCGGACCTAAACACAGAGATATACAGGGTTCGTCCTTTGACTAGAAAAACTAAATAGGATAATGTATGGTGATTAACCTTGCACTTCAAAGATTTAACTAAATGGTCGTTTCTCATATGGTGGAAAAGAAGTTGGGCCGTGAGAATTATTTTCATTCATCATAATCTCCCAGGTGAGGCACCTATCACCCGTCATAATCAAGGTAATACTTAGAGCAGATTTTACGAGTCCATGAACACAAATGTACGAATATGAAACAGAGCAACGTGAATTATGCCCCCTGGAGACACACACGACTCACCCGATCGTCGAGCATTTATACTAATTAGGCACAAATTTATAATGCATGCCGTTCAATCTCTAAAATATTTTAATCAAGACGAAATTAATGATGGCTAATATTTGAGTTGAATGAATCAATAGAGAAGGATTTTGTTACATTTGGAAAATGTGTTAACCATTCGGGGATTTCAGACAAGTTAACCAAATGCGGCTACTATCATACATACACAGCACATTCAACTATGAAACCAAAGCTAAGACCTAAGAGTATGAGATGAGCCAAAAGAAGGGAGACAGGAAGAGGGAAGTGGCAAGAATAAGTGAATGAAAGCAAAACAAGAAAACATTGAAAACCAACTAGTAACGCAAGTTCAGATAAAACAAGACACACAAGCAAGTTGAAGATACAAAGGGAAGGAGGAGAAAAAGGGGATTTCTTTAAATGAAAAGAGATCGATCATCAACCTTTTCTGATATTCTAAATTTGCTTTTGACTAACAAATCCTGTAAAGATGCATAATGCAGTTCCGAAGCTATCAAACTATATAGTAGACCCAATAGTAACACTGAAAAAGCGGGAAAAAGAAAAGCAAGAGAGACCACACTACACACCAAAAAGAGGTTCAAAAGGAGGCCATCATCACATTCTACGCACAGCACTGCCACTCTATAACCCAACCAAAAAGAAGGAAACATCAAGAAAAAAACTTGCTCCATTTAAATTTTCATTTTTTTTAAAGGTTAAGAAACAATAAAACAAGGAAATAAGAGGAAAAGATTGACACTTGAAGACCAGAAAACGAAACTCAAAATGCAGCAGCATATGCATTCCACTTTACCCTCTTATTTTCTGGAGTGCTTCAAGAGATCATTCGGTACACTACAGATTTTCAAGAAGCATGGGGAATGATAAGTAACAACAAGTGTGTTATTAAACTTTTTTTTTCTATTGATGTTTTCAATAAGATGTAGCACAAAAGAGGCGATCGACGACGGCAAAAGAAAGAAGACAATGAGCATAAATGGCCGCCATTGTTATGACCCAGAAAAGCTCGTTTTTTGAGGGCACCTGCTGGTTTTTGCGCTGAGCCTGCCTGGTTTTTCAAACAGTGTGTGAGAGAGAATGAGAATGCGCTTGGCCGTGTCGTGTGTGCGCGAGAAGGAGTAATTAAGACAAAATACTCTGAGATAAAGGAGATTGGTCGTTTTGCTACTTCTGTACATGGTCCTTGAATACAGGCAATAATATAATATACACTTTTAAGTTACTTTTCGTAAAAAGGTAAGCCATACTTACATCGGCAAAGAAGGTTCAGAGATAGAAAAGGAAACAGATTTTCTGCACTGAAATCTTCCAAAACATGTAAAACCTAAATTGAAACAAAAATAGAGAGATTCAGACCTTTTGCTTTCGAAATAGGGCGTTGGCGTCGGTTCCCGGCGGTGGTTGATGGTGGGCGGCTGAAGAAGAAAAGGATCGAGCACCTAGGTTTTCTTTCCCACGATGAAGAAGAAAGGGGATCGGATCGTGTTTTGTTTTTTCACAAGTGTTGAAAAAGTTAGGAAGGTCAAAATATCCGGTTAATCCTTTTACTTCATCAATTATAATAAAAAATATTAATTTTTTTACTTTTTACTTCATCAATAATAGTATGCCGAAGTAAAATACTGTCCAAAATAATTAGTGAAGCCCGCGTTTTTCAAGTACCGAAGTAAAAGGTGCGTTTTTACTTCATCCGTGTTATTACCGAAGTAGATTCTAGCCTTTTAATTCGTAATTACTAATTGGCGAAGTAAAAACTGACGAAGTAAAAGACACATTTTCTACTAGTGGCCTGCGCCACAGTTTATCAATTTTGCAGACTTCTTGGCGGAATACAATACAAATTTCGCTCCCATGACATGTTAAATGGGCTAGATCGGCCCGGACCAAGGGCCTAGCCTATAAAAGCCCATAAATGCACGTGTAACCTAGTTATATTGGGCCATCACACCCCAGCAAAGCATGTGTTGCTTGGTCGAGATTCGAGAATATGTAACATTCCGAGAAAAAAAGAAAAGAAAAGAAAAAGAAAAAAAGGATTTGGTAGTGGTTTACACCAAACCCCCACCCCTTAAAGCAAATATGATACATGTGTTGTTTGCTAAAACTAAAAACAAAACAAAACAAAACTCTGCCCCAAAGTTGAAATGTCATGCAATAAACGATTCGAAACGACGAAAAAAGAGAAATAATAATAATAATAATAAACCAAAAAAAACAAAAAATTATCCACGAGAGCCTCCTAATTAAGTTTTGTGATTCGTGGAATGCCAAATATCCACAAGACTGTACAGTACAGCATAACGAACGAGAACCCCACAAACCATATAATAAAAATTGCACTGTTCTCTTGGATAAAATTGGACCCAATTGTTTTGGATATATATATGTGACCCAAACTCGTGATTATGTGGCAAATATCCATTACCAGTAATATATATGATTAAATCATATATCAAATAACTCTGTGCATTTGGTGCACAGATATTTTGTTCAAATCGGTTAACTTTTATTTCTTCTTCTTTTTGTTTCTTTGTTAAAAAAAAAAAACAAAAATGGCTTTTATTATTCTTCTTACAAACCATATAATAAAAGTGGATTGATTTTATCTTATTTTTTTCCTGGATGTTTATCTTCTTCAGAAATTTCCCACTTGATTGTGGAATGTAAATGCAATGTTCATGGAAGTGTGTAGTATATATATATTCATGTTATCAATATATATTTAAAATAGTTCCAAGAATTGAATGAACATCAAAATGGTGCACAACTCATCAAATAAGAAACCCGTCAAAAGAAGAGGAAATTATTTCATGCAAGATTGAACACGATGCTCACATGTGTTATTTTCTTAATGAAAAGGACATGGGTGAGTACGAGCCTGTCTGAAAGGCCAAGATTGTGAAAAAGCAAAAGGCCTAATCCCAAAATGACTAGGATAATGATAAGATCAAATTAGTTGACAAATAAATAATATCATATCAATCAAAACTATATATTTGTGTGTAGCAATGTTAGAGATAATATTGAGCGAACTAAAGCCAGAAACATCGAATACATGGTGAGAAGGCATATATGCTTCTGTGTCATGCTAATCCTCAAGCTTGAAAGCTACTGGATAAATTTATGGGACTCCACTTATTTTATGCCTATGCGATGTGAAGCAACAAATTATGAATTAATTAAGTTGCATGATTAAAATATATAATTAAATAACATAAACTTTTATAAGACCATCTCATAGATTTAACTCGCTCCGTAAAAAAGTATCGTTTTTTATGTCAGAAGTATTTTTTAGTTGTTACTATAAATATGGATCGGGTCGACTCGTGAGACTATCTTTCAAGAGAAAAACTTATTATAGATATATACTTCATGATATTGCAACTAATTTAGAATGATTAATAGTATCATAAAAATAAATTACTTTTATAAAATTAAAAAATATGTATTTTTATGTATATAATATATGTGTATCTTTATTTATATTTATCTATATATATGTGTGTGTATCTATGTAATATATTAAAGTTGAGGGGTTGTTACGTTATTGACAACTCTCTTTAGAGCATGTTCAACAATGTGAAGAAGTTGGTGTGGTAAAGTTGATAACTTGATTGTATTATGATGTTAAAATATTATTTTTTATTCTGTTTAACTAATTTTTTTAAAACATAATAAAATTGTACATAATTATAACGAATTTAAAATAAACATAATTAAAATTTAAAATTACACATAATTTTAAAAACATAACACAATTATACAAAAAAAACACACATAAATTTAAAAAAAAAGACACATAAAAATCATTTTATGTTATATAAAAAAAATGCACAGAAATAAAAAAAACACACATAATTTTATATATTTATTATTATTATTATTTAATTTCAATTTTTTTACAATTTATTTAATCTTTTTAATAAAAAAATAAATTTAAAAATTGGTGGGTTTCACCGGAAGATCTCCGCACGGGACTCACCACTTCTTCGCAGATCTTCGCCCCTTGGAGGGGTGAGTGAGGAAGTGGACCGAGGATGTTTGGCTTCCTCGCTCAACATCTTTGGTCCTTGTACCTGCTATTATATATGTTTTGTTTTTTTTTCAATTGATACCTATTAATTTATAAGAATATCACGTTTATAAAATCTCTATACTTTTCTTTTTGTTGGTTTTTCGCTAAAAAAAAATGAAATATAAGCATCCAACAAGTTCATCCAAAAATTAGTATATATTAAAAGTGTAAGAACACACCTTGGTAGAAATATTAATTTTGGTATGAAAATGGTCAAATCACCCCACCTCTATATATGGTTTTATGTGGTTTAAAAATTTCCAAATACTCAAAATAATTTGCGATACAAACTAACCCAATTTCATTTATTTTTGACATAAACAATAATTGCCAAAAGGTTAATTTCAAACAATATTTATTATTTATATAGCACTACATCAGTGTCACGTCAAAAAAATGATTAAAATTATCATAATTTAAGAATGGGGAACTAATACTTAAATTTTATAACATAAAAAGCAGAAATCACATATGCAAATATAAAGAACAAAAAATAAATCTATTTCCCCATTAAAATATAAAGAAAATTTTCGAAAAAAATCAAAGACCATATAATTAGTCACGTAACTTGGTGCGTGAGAACATTAGTATATATGATATATTATCCAATCCTAGTGTTTGTGACGTAGAAAAATGGACAAAAAGTGCGAGGTTCGCCCTTTTTCGGTCGCAACTCCCGGATGACATTATTAGCCCATGTTTCTCGATTAATCTTCTACAATCTTCTTCGCATGTCTTGTTTTTTTTTTTTTTTTTGCATATTTATTGTTGGGCTAATATGGTAGCCCGTCATTTAACATGTTTTGATTCTTTCTTTCAATCATCTTTTGTTTGAGTGAATGATGAATTTTCTTAATGTATGGTTAAAATTGTAATTGATGATTTTAATCAATAAAATTACAAGCTTTACATAAAAAAATGATAATAATTGCTACTACTTCTATCTCAAATATAAACGTCGCTTTATTTCTTTGATCGTCTCAAATTATTACTCTAATTTCCATATTTATTATCATCTTTTCATTATTTAATCAAACTACGTACAATCATAGTTAAATACATAATTAATCTCTTTCAATAATTTTATATTTTATTAAAACATTTATTAAAGAACATTAATAAAATTAAAAAAATTGTAAAATTTACTTTCTATCTAATAAATATCTTAATTTATGCTAAAACACACAGTATCCTAAAAAAAAATTGGACGGAGTGAGTGTTGATTAGCATAACGTACGAAAACTGTGCGCAATTGCGGATGACTTATAACTGGATCGTACGTATGACACCACTACACCAATATTTCATGTTTGGATGAGATTTTGTGTTTGGAAGGAACTTGGAACAGTCAAACACTACTCTAATGTCTTTAACGTTTTTTATAACATAAAATAAAAAAAATAAAAAAAAAAAAGCGTACTATGGGCGGCGTTATTATGTGGAAATTTGAGGCCCCATAGAAAGCTGGAGAGGTTGACTAGATGGCAAGATATAGAACATGGCTTTGGGTCGAATTTCTCAACCAATTCAAGAAATTAAGACATGATCGAGATAGGTGACAGCTGGATATATAATAGTTAGAACATTGGTTTTTGTTTAATTAGTTATCATATATAATATCATAGTTATTTGTGGTATAATTTTCGATAGTTTTATTAAATTATCTTGTAAATATTTAAAGTTTTACTTTAAAATATTTTATTTATCGTTAGTTGTTTAAATAAAGTAAAGAGTAAAATAATATGTTGATATTTTTTACGCATGAAATTTTGTTGGATAATAATTAGTTGTTGTAAAGTAAAGATTGGGGTTGCATTCCGATGGTTGAGTATATCATTTTTATGGTTCAAATGATTAGTAAATTAATGATGAATATGTGGTATATCGTTCTTTTTTGTTTTTCGGTTTCATTACTGAATAGTAGGATAGTAACATGAAAACTAAAATGTAAACAAGAAGTAACTTATTTTTTATAATGCAATTTGTTTTTAAAGTTTCATTGTAAAGATGGATGGAAAGACCTAATTTTCCTCTATTGTGCTGGCATACTCATAAATATTATGTAGCCTGTTGATGTTGATTAGAAAATTGTTGCGACTTTAAATCAGATTTTTTTAAAAAAATAAATACTGTCGTGTTTCAATTGGAAAAAAAAAATTCATTGTTTGATAAAAATATTTAAATATTTTTATTTCGTCCAATATTTGGCTCACTCATGTTTTGTGAACTATATCATATATTCCTATTATCATATATCATTATATTATCCGTATCAGTTATCATTTATCGTCCTATTTCATGAATTGGAGTATTTTCTTATCATTAGGAGGACAAATTTTTTTTTGATACTGTAGCTATATTTTATATTTAAGAATTGTTTAAAAATCGATATTTATTGGATCCAACATTGTACTTAATTTTGGTGACCCAGAAGGTCATTTTGGGTTGTGATCTGCCAGGTGGTGTTAATGGGCCCTAATACCATTCATGGGGTGGTGGTGATTGGAAACACGTGTTTCATAATTTTTGTTTTTATATATAAATTACATAAATTTGGAAATTTGATATATATTATTTAATGTTCAATGTATACGTGTTTTCGCTATATCATATACTATTTTAGATTATTTACTTTCTAAAATATTTCAAAATTCGAAAACCATAAAATAAAAATGATTTTGGGGGTGAATTTTTAATTAAAATAATTCTTAATCTGTATGATTCTTATCTTTGATTGGGTGTCGCGTTGGGCATGTGGACGCTTGGATTTCCATATGTTGAGATCAAATTAAAATAACTTTCAAAAACAAAAATAAAATGAAAATAATATATATATATATATATGTGTGTGTGTGTGTGTGTAATATTGGATGGGCATTGCCTTTATTGCTTAATCATGCCGACGTGGCATTCCAATATTGAAACCACAGCAAAAACAAAGATGATTACTCAAAATTATAATCTTCGTTGGAGAAGAGATTTAAAACGGATAATGCTAATTTCAGAAATTGTTCAATATTAAAATAGACAAGTTACTAAAAAATTGGAATGAGTCGAATTCGGGAAAAGAAAAAAAGGAATAAAGAAAATTCATTTGATTTTTGACTTTTTGTATTGATTGACTGAATTTATGAATTCGAGTCAGTATGGATTGATTAATTGGAAATTTATCCGCAACATGTCTTCTTCAATCTTGATATTGTAATAGACTTAGGTTGCGTTTAGGTTAAATGATTGGATTATATAAATAAATTAAAATGTAATGTTAAAGTAATTGAATAAGATTTGAAATAATAATAGATCAATAATAATATATATTACTTTGATTATGATAATGATTGATATTAAAAGCTAGAAACGTTGATTTTGATTTTTTGAACAATAAATTATAGATATTACGCATGAAATAATGAATAAATATAGAAGTAAACTTGAATGTTGGGATGTCTAGGCATGGAGAGATGTATGATTGAATTAAAATTTTCTATTATTGTTGTTTAAAACGATTAATTCTTGGAGTGAAATATTTTTGTAATGATAATAAATAAATATCATGAAACCTTTCTCATTTAATGTCTCTAATTTGTTAAACAACCGTCCGTGTGATATAAATGGAATCCAATAGATATGTGGGGCTCAAAAGTTCATTTGAAGGGAGGGATTCATGATCTTGCACGAGATTTGATTAAATCTCAAGTTAACTGGTGATGTATATTACGCCACAAAAAACCTTTTATAAGATTATTTTACAGGTCAATTTCATTAGATATATCTTATTTTGCTCATTGAAAAATTATTTGTTATATCAAAAATATTAGATGTGAGCTAGTTAAATCCGTATTACAAGAGATATACTCTTGTTACAATTAGGGTCCAAACCCAAATTTAAACTGTAGGACCAAGTGCTTGTTTTACAAAAAATTATAGATGGTGGCAACTCAAATCATTTAAACCATTCTGCAGCTAAAGTGTAACATCCCAATTTCTCAATCGAAACGTTACTCAAACATACTTACTTAAAAATTTGGTAAAAATAAAAACTTTGCGGAAGCATCATCTTATTTGTTAAAATAGCGTATAAAATGTGCACAAAATAAAATAGCATCTAAAAATATTTGCCAAAACATGGCCATCAACTAAAACAAAATTAAAACTTGTATGACTTTCATCAAATAAAAAGGTTTAAAACATCTTCTATTCTAAAGCATTCACACTCATGCATTGCCCGTTGGACCGACCCCTGCCTCTTCTTCATGTCCGCCCACATAATCATCGATAAAAACATCCACATCATCATTACCTGCACCATTCAAGTATAGTGAGTCGAAAGACTCAGCAAGAGCATGCAGAAAAGGATTTTCTAACTTTAAAAGGAAAAAATTAACTTAAACTCCCATGCAATAAACATAACTTTAATATAGCCATATCATAAAAATATTTGGGGAGATGAAGTATGAGTAGTGTGGTAACCGTCATAACGAGCCATTCATAGTTTCCTGTTGATCAACAAGCATATGGCATTACGCCCGTAAACTTTCATTCTTTGGATAGCCGCTTCGAAGCTCAACCCGAAGTGCATACCCCGTATAACCATCCCGTGAGCCATGTTTGGATAGCCGCTCCGGAGCTCCTCCCGAAGTGCATACCCCATATAATCACCATAAGACGCATAATTCATCAAAATATTTTCCATGTATCATATCATTCATCTTATCAAATCATATCATATCATTTTCATAAACCTCGTAACATGCTCATAAAATTTCTCGTGATGCTACATGCTTAAATTCCTTCAAAACATTTCATGAGAAATTAGCTTTCGTGAGAAAATCACATAATCATGCAATACATAACTTGACCGATGCACGTGAGGCATTCCGTCCGTTTCGGACCTTGAAAACTTTAACATTCTTCATGAACATTCTTAAAAATAATTAAAATACCTTAAAATATCAAAATCATGATTTTTAGGACTCAAACACTCGTAAAATGGGATGGGAAAATCGAGTCTGAGACGCGGCCGCGCTGCTTCTGCAGCACGGGCGCGCCGCCCGCTCGACTTCTTGCGACAAAGCGGCGCGGGCGTGCCGTCTGTGCATAGAGATTTTGCAGCTCAGGCGCGGACGCGCTGCTCGGCAGCGCGGGCGCGCCGTCGCGGCGTCTGATTCCGAAAACTGATTTTTTCTGCACTTTCTTCAAAACCCATAATGCTTTGGGACGTTTTTCCATCAAAATACCATTCAACAACATCAAAACTTCAAAATAACTTTTCCCAAAACAACAACCATTTCAAAGATTTTGAATCAAAAACCCTCATTCAACTTTTACCCCAATAATCTGATTTCTTGCCTTCAAATCATTCAAAACTCAATAAACTTGAACCAAAAACATCAGGAATGCTTCTCGTATCACAATCAAGCAACATACTCATAAAATTTTCAAGAAAACATTCATAGATAATCAATCAAACACCTAGGGTTTTATCTTGAAAATAACTATATTCTTGAATGGGTTTAAAAATAGTAAAAACTTGCCTGGATCGTCTGATTGGGATTAACCTGGACTGCGGAACGATCTAGCCTTGAGAAGCCGAAGAACCCTAGCTTGGAGATCGCGGTGTTTGAGAGAGATTTTGAGAAAGAAGAGTAAGCATTCAAATGAGAGTTCAGAAAACTTCTGAACACTTTTCCTCTGTGACTAATGGGCTCCAACACGGCCCATTAGTTACACTTAAAATTCTTTAAAAAATTTTTACTCTCTCAATAAAATACTTCTGCATCTACTAACTTTACTTAAAATATTTTTCTTAACTCGTTTCAAGGCTAGGCTCGTCCCTACGACCCAAAATTAAACCCAACCTAAAACTTTTTAAAAAATAATATAACACATAATTCACATAACAATTAATATTATAAATAACATGCATTAAATCATATAATTAAAACAATTAATCGTGATTAAGCTAGTGGACTTTTTGGACCTTACAACTCTACCCTCCTTAAAAAAATTTCATCCTCGAAATTTGACTTACCAAACAGTTCAGGATAGTGTGCTCGCATATCTTGTTCTGTTTCCCAAGTAGCTTCTTCAACCAACTGGTTGCTCCATAAGACTTTCACCATTGGAATCTCTCTGTTTCTCAACCTACGAACTTGTTTGTCCAAGATTTGAACAGGCATCTCCTCGTAGGACAAGTCTGGCATCCATTTCACTGGCTCATGGCGGATAACATGAGAAGGATTTGCCACATACTTCCTTAGCATAGAGATATGGAAGACATTGTGGACACCCCCCAAGTTGGGTGGTAGTGCTACTCGGTAAGCTCGAGCCTCAACTTTTTCTATGATCTCAAAAGGTCCTATATATCTTGGACTCAATTTACCTTTTTTTCCAAATCTCATAACACCTTTCCATGGTGACACCTTTAAAAATACATGGTCACCTACTTCAAACTCCAAATCTCTACGTCGCTGGTTGGCGTAACTTTTCTGTCGACTTTGAGCTGTCAACATTATGTCTCTGATCTTAGCTATTACATCCATCGTTTGAGTCACTATATCTGGTCCCAAAACAGCTCTCTCTCCAACTTCATCCCAGTGCAAGGGAGTTCTACACCTTCTCCCATACAATGACTCATAAGGAGCCATGCCAATAGTTGCTTGATAACTATTGTTGTAAGTAAACTCCACTAAAAGTAATTTCGATTCCCAATTCCCTCCAAAGTCGATCATACAAGCTCTCAACATGTCTTCGAGTATTTGGATCACTCGTTCTGACTGACCATCTGTCTGAGGGTGGAAAGCTGTACTGAAAGCTAGCTTTGTTCCCAATCCTCTATGTAAACTTCCCCAAAAGTTCGAAGTGAACTTAGGATCCCTGTCAGATACTATCCTCGCTGGAACTCCATGCAATCTGACAATTTCTCGAATGTACAGCTCTGCATACTGATTCATCGAGAAGTTATTCCTGACTGGAATAAAATGAGCTGACTTAGTTAACCTATCAACTATCACCCAAATCGAGTTCATCTTTCGCGGTGAGACTGGCAATCCTACTACGAAATCCATAGTGACATCTTCCCACTTCCATGTGGGTATTGGCAAGGGTTTTAGGAGTCCCGCTGGCCTTTGATGCTCAATTTTTACCTGTCAAAAAGTCAAACATTCACTCACAAATTCTACGATATCCTTCTTCATACCTGACTACCAATATAAGGATTGCAGATCCTTATACATTTTCGTACTTCCTGGATGAATGGAATATGGAACAGTATGGGCTTCAGTCATCACTTTCCACTCTCGATGAGTCTACTGCTGGCACCCACATTTTACCTCGGTGATGAACAATTCCATCTTTGACAGTGTACAATGTACCACCCTTGGCTTCATCTTTGTTCCTCCACAACGTCAACTGTTCATCAAAAGCTTGGCCTACTCTGATTCTCTCAAGCAAACTAGGTACTACTGTTAAGGCTGCTAGAGTGCATACCTCCATTGGTTCAAATACCTCCAAACTCATACGTTCAAATTCAAAAATCAACTCCTATTGCACTGTCAATTGGTTCAATGTTGCAGACTTGCGACTCAAGGCATCTACTACAACATTAGCCTTACCAGGATGGTAGTTAATGTCACAGTCGTAGTCCTTCACTAATTCCAGCCATCGCCTCTGCCTCATATTCAACTCTTTTTGAGTGAAGAAATATTTTAGGCTTTTGTGATCAGTGAAAATCTGACACCTTTTGCCGTACAAGTAGTGTCTCCATAGCTTCAAAGCAAAAACAACTGCCTCCAACTCAAGATCATGAGTCGGGTAATTCCTCTCATGGACCTTTAGCTGTCGAGATGCATATGCTATTACTTTATCATCCTGCATCAGCACAGCTCCTAATCCACTCTTAGAAGCATCGGTATAAACCACAAAGCGACCCGTGCCTTCAGGAATTGCTAGCACTGGCGCTGAAATCAGTCTTTCCTTCAATTCTGTAAAGCTCTTCTCACATTGTCCTGACCACACAAACTTCACACCTTTTCGAGTTAAGGAAGTCAGTGGTAGGGCTATCTTGGAGAAGTCTTGAATAAATCTCCTGTAGTAGCCTGCTAAACCCAAGAAACTTCGTATTTCTATAGCATTCTTCGGGGCAGACCAATTACGAACCGCTTCCACCTTCGACGGATCCACCTCGATCCCCTTAGCTGAAACTATATGACCCAAAAATGAAATCTGCTCCAGCCAGAATTCACACTTACTGTACTTAGCATACAGTTGCTTTTCTTTCAAAATTTGCAACACCGTAGCCAAGTGATGACGATGCTCCTCCCTACTGCGAGAATATATCAATATGTCATCTATGAAGACTATGACAAACTGATCCAAGAAAGGTTGAAACACCCTGTTCATCAAATCCATGAACACAGCTGGTGCATTGGTCAACCCAAACTGCATTACCAAGAACTCATAGTGGCCATAGCGAGTCCTGAATGCTGTCTTCTGCACATCTGCATCCTTTACCTTCAGCTGATGGTAACCTGATCGCAGATCAATTTTTGAGAACACCTCTGCCCCTTGCAATTGGTCGAACAAGTCGTCTATTCTGGGCAAAGGATATTTGTTCTTTACTGTAACTCGGTTCAGTTCTCTGTAGTCAATGCACAATCTCATTGACCCAACTTTCTTCTTGACGAACAACACCGGTGCACCCCAAGGCGATACACTCGGTCTGATGAACCCCTTATCCAGTAATTCCTGCAACTGGTCCTTCAATTCTTTCATCTCGGTCGGTGCCAATCTGTACGGTGCCTTAGAAGCTGGCTTAGTTCCAGGCAACAATTCTATCCCAAATTCGACTTCCCTGGCTGGAGGCAATCCCGCAACATCATCGGAAAAAACTTCTGGAAAGTCCTTCACTACCTCCACTTCCACAAGTTTTGGTCGTTGTACCTCCAGATCACCAATTAGACTCGCAAGAAAGCCTGTACACCCATTACTCAATAATTGCCAGGCTATTCCTGCAGAAATCATACCTGGTGCGCTCTTCTTAGAGGTAGTGCGAAACGCAAACGGTTTCCCATTCTGATCTTTCAATGAGACAGTTTTCCGTTTGCAGTCAATAATAGCCTCATGCCGAGACAACCAGTCCATCCCAAAAATCGCATCGAAATCCACCATTTTCAAAACAATAAAATCTGCACACAAAACTAGACTTTGCATCTGAACCTTGCAATTTCTTACCACACTACTACTTTTCAGTTCTTCTCCTGAGGGTAACGACACACAAAATTTTGAAATAGATTCATCCGGCAAGACCCCCAATTTCATCATAAAATTAACAGATATAAAAGAGTGCGTAGCTCCTGAATCAATCAACACGAAAGCAGGTAAACCAGCGATACGGATCATACCTATGACAATTGCAGAATCTGGGTCAACCTGATCGTGAGTCATAGCAAACACTCTTCCCCTGATAGGATCCTTTGACTGCGGGCAATCCTTGGCGAAATGCCCTGGCTTCTTGCAAAGAAAGCAAGTATTGGTCCCAAGCATGCATTGACCTGAGTGTGACACTTTTGACAGATAGGTGCATTCGCCGGCCTTGGAGCATTGGCGTTCGGCTGATTCTGTCCCTGAGGTCGCGCCTGATTGGGGTTTTGGCGCTGCTGCTGCTGCGGTCTCCTATGAGCTAGAGCTTGGTACGGCCTCTTCCGACTAGACCCTTGTTGTTCTCTCCCTTGGTAACTGGCTCTTTTCGCTTGCGATTCTTTGATAATATCATTCCCATCTTTTTCTGACAACATAGCCTCATCGACTGCTGCTCAGTACGTTTGTGCCCCACTCAATCTGACATCACGACAAATTGTGGCATTCAGTCCCTCCGTGAAATGCTTCAAATCCTCTCCAGCATTACCCGAAATCATGGGCACAAAATACCTCCCCCTTTCAAACTTCTTCACATACTCAGCAATGGAAATGCTCCCTTGGCGGAGCTCCAGGAATTCTCTAGCAAGTCTAGTCCTGGTGCTGATAGTGAAATATTTCCCATAGAACACATCTTTGAATCTATTCCAAGTCAACGTAGTCATATCCATAGCAGAACGGGCTCCCTGCCACCAAACCCTTGCATCATCACGAAACATAAAGATGGAACACCTCACACGGTCTGCATTAGTGAGCTGCATGTAGTAAAAAATGGTCTCCACTGACTGCACCCATTCCTCGGCTACAAGGGGATCAGCCCCTCCTCTGAACTCCTGCGGCCCTAGATCCTTAAACTGTTTAAAGATCGGATTAGTCAGTAGTGGTTGATTGTTGTTCCGTCCTCCCGCTTGTGCTTGAATTAACTGTTGAATCTGCTCCCCTTGGGCTCTACTCTGCTCTTGCAACAGAGTCGCCAACCCAGCCAAAAATTGGTTATTCTGATTGTCCTCATTGTTCGGATTCCTACGGTTATCCATGATCCTGATGTCCATACAGTCCACATGCTTAATTACATTATTTAAACATAACATCCTAATTAACATGTATAAATATTAATCGCAAAAGCTATCATGCATCTTTAAAAATCCATAACATAGAACTTACAGACATGAAGACGAAGCATAGGGTCGTGGCGAGAATGCATGTGTGCGACAAACCCAGAGCGAACTGCTCTGATACCAAGTTGTAACGTCCCAATTTCTCAATCGAAACGTTACTCAAACATACTTACTTAAAAATTTGGTAAAAATAAAAACTTTGCGGAAGCATCATCTTATTTATTAAAATAGCGTATAAAATGTGCACAAAATAAAATAGCATCTAAAAATATTTGCCAAAACATGTCCATCAACTAAAACAAAATTAAAACTTGTTTGCCTCTCATCAAATAAAAAGGTTTAAAACATATTCCATTCTAAAGCATTCACACTCATGCATTGCCCGTTGGACCGACCTCTGCCTCTTCTTCATGTCCGCCCACATAATCATCAATAAAAACATCCACATCATCATTACCTGCATCATTTAAGTATAGTGAGTCGAAAGACTCAGCAAGAGCATGCAGAAAAGGATTTTCTAACTTTAAAAGGAAAACATTAACTTAAACTCCCATGCAATAAACATAACTTTAATATAGCCATATCATAAAAATATTTGGGGAGATGAAGTCTGAGTAGTGTGGTAACCATCATAACGAGCCATTCATAGTTTTCTGTTGATCAACAAGCATATGGCATTACGCCCGTAAACTTTCATTCTTTGGATAGCCGCTTCGGAGCTCAACCCGAAGTGCATACCCCGTATAACCATCCCGTGAGCCATGTTTGGATAGCCGCTCCGGAGCTCATCCCGAAGTGCATATCCCATATAATCACCACAAGATGCATAATTCATCAAAATATTTTCCATGTATCATATCATTCATCTTATCAAATCATATCATATCATTTTCATAAACCTCGTAACATGCTCATAAAATTTCTCGTGATGCTACATGCTTAAATTCCTTCAAAACATTTCATGAGAAATTAGCTTTCGTGAAAAAATCACATAATCATGCAATACATTACTTGACCGATGCACGTGAGGCATTCCGTCCGTTTCGGACCTTGAAAACTTTAACATTCTTCATGAACATTCTTAAAAATAATTAAAATACCTTAAAATATCAAAATCATGATTTTTAGGACTCAAAAACTCGTAAAATGGGATGGGAAAATCGAGTCTGAGGCGAGGCCGCGCTGTCTCAGTAGCGAGGGTGCGCCAGCCCTGTGCGGCCGCGCTACTTCTGCAGCGCGGACGCGCCGCCCGCTCGACTTCTTGCGACAAAGCGGCGCGGGCGCCCTGTCTGTGCGCAGAAATTTCGCAGCTCAGGTGCGGGCGCGCTGCTCGGCAGCGCGGGAGCGCCGTCGCGATGTCTGATTCCGAAAACTGATCTTTTCTGCACTTTCTTCAAAACCCACAATGCTTTGGGACGTTTTTCCATCAAAATACCATTCAACAACATCAAAACTTCAAAATAACTTTTCCCAAAACAACAACCATTTCAAAGATTTTGAATCAAAAACCCTCATTCAACTTTTACCCCAACAATCTGATTTCTTGCCTTCAAATCATTCAAAACTCAAAAAACTTGAAACGAAAACATCAGGAATGCTTCTCGTATCACAATCAAACAACATACTCATAAAATTTTCAAGAAAACATTCATAGATCATCAATCAAACACCTAGGGTTTTATCTTGAAAATAACTATATTCTTGAATGGGTTTAAAAATAGTAAAAACTTGCCTGGATCGTCTGATTGGGATTAACCTGGACTGCGGAACGATCTAGCCTTGAGAAGCCGAAGAACCCTAGCTTGGAGATCGCGGTGTTTGAGAGAGATTTTGAGAAAGAAGAGTAAGCGTTCAAATGAGAGTTCAGAAAAATTTTGAACGCTTTTCCTCTGTGACTAATGGGCTCCAACACGGCCCATTAGTTACACTTAAAATTCTTTAAAAAAATTTTACTCTCTCAATAAAATACTTTTGCATCTACTAACTTTACTTAAAATATTTTTCTTAACTCGTTTCAAGGCTAGGCTCGTCCCTACGACCCAAAATTAAAACCAACCTAAAACTTTTAAAAAAATAATATAACACATAATTCACATAACAATTAATATTATAAATAACATGCATTAAATCATATAATTAAAATAATTAATCGTGATTAAGCTAGTAGACTTTTTATACCTTACATAAAGCGTCATGGTTCGATCGGTCTATCTAGCAAGGACAATTATTGCACACGAATAATCTATTTCCCAATAATTGCACTCTTTTCAATAAATGAGAATTAAACCCATGATCTTGGCTCTCATATCAATTGTAGGACAGATCGCTTGCCGCTTTCCAAAAAACCAGTTGTTAGGATCAAGCGCTTACCACTAGGCAAAAAACTATAGCTGTTAGCCAAGGCACAACTTTATTTCCTTATACATGTGGCAACACAAATGAGTCGGGTTGTTAAGCCCATGGGTCCAGTGAGGGGTGTGTCTTACTTCTTGGTGTTGTCTTATATCTCTTTGAGATCAGTCTTATCTTTTACCTATCGCCAGCTCTGTCCCAACAGAGACAGTATTACCCGTTAAAATCTGGTATCTCACTTTTACGAACTACTTAGCCAACCAGATCAAGCAGCACAATCTCAGCAACTTCATGCACTAGACCTTCCCAGGAGGTCATTTTTCTTTTACGACCTACTTAGCCAACCAGATCAAGCAGCACAATGTCAGCAACTTGACACACTAAATCTTCCCATGAGGTCATTCATCCTAGTACTACTCTCCGCAATGTCAACGCTTGACACACTAGTAGCTATAATTCATGCAACCTAGCGATACCGGCTCCCTAGCCCAAGCCTATAAGCAAACAATCACCGTATCACTAAATGCATACTACAAGCCTTAAATATACTAATAGCTACTCGTCAAAGCTAATCAGAGTCTAACGATATACCTGCGTCCGTAGTCAGTCCTTTGATGACGATGACCGCAAAACCTAGACACAACTCTGCTACGATCCTGGTAGCGCCTTGCTATCGACTGGCCTCTGAAACGACACCTAAAACCCATTATAATCGATCCGGAAATGAGAGAGAAATGAGCAAGGAATAATGAGCTCTCGACCTCTATTTACAGACTACGATCGGAACGTTCGATCCCTAGTTTGGAGCTTTCAAACAAACTTCGGAACTTCCGATCATCCTTTCGAACTCCCTCTACCGAATGCGTGTCTCGATTGGACAACACACTATTTCCGACACAGTTCTAAGCTTCCGAACTCTCTCAAGTCTAATCACCAAATCAAAACTCATACTCTGTCTGATTGACCCGAGATCGAGCTTCCGATCTCCAATTTGGTGCTTCCGAACTTCTCGGTACTTCTGATCACTAGCTTTGGATTTTGAACCAGTTCGGTGCTTCCGATCTATTCTTCGGAGCTTCCGAATTGTCTTAACACTTGAAGCCCTCGGAACCATTTTTTATCGTACTGAATCTTATTTTCAACTCCTTAAACCCAAATGAGAATCCCTTAATCATATTTAGGCAGTAGATTAACTTATTTAAGAGTCGAACTACTGCACTAGAGCTTCCCAAGAGTTCATTCATCCTATTACTACTCTCACCTTTACAGGATTAACCCAACATTCCCCTCCTCCCCCCAAGAAGTATAGAAATATGCTTCTTGGGAAACTCTAACCTAGCTTTTCTTTGATACAAATTGTTGAATCGAGCGCTTAAAAAAAGTTATAGCTGATGATAATGATGCAACTCAAATCTTATAAAACATACAACAGCCCAAACATCATAGTTTGATCGTTCTACTCAGCAGGAAAAATTGTTACACCCCAAAATAAACACCAAGAACTTTAATGTGATTCAGTAAAATTACAATATGATTAATAGATAGAAACTTAAATAAGTGCGTATAATTTTGCGAATAACTATTCTCAAATATAATTTGACGAAGACATTTCTCAAAAACTAAACTTAACCAGGTTATCTGAGTATTAAAAAGAATCGGTTTGAATAAAGTTATAAGCTAGTTAAAATAGTTTATATAAGTTATCTAATAACTCATAAGTTGTCTAAAAATATTTATGATATTATGATGGGACGTCTAAATGATGGTAACATGATCTGAGTTGGGCCCGAGTTGGATTTCAGGTATGGGCCAATAAGGATATAAATACACCAAGTTGAGCAAAACAGTATGAGGCTCGAGCTCAACTCGTTTAACATTTATATGGTTTTAAAATTATCAAGCTCATGAATAGCTCGAGCATGGTTTGTTAATAACTCATTTATCAAATTTAACGAGCCTGGCACGAGATCGAACCCAGAGAGCTCGTTTTTTAGATTGTTAAGCAAACTCATTTTCAAGCTCGTTATGAATACAATAGATCTCAAGTTCAAGGTCGATTCTAGCTTGTTAAAGATATAATCGAGTTTGAGAAACAATAGAATATATCATTATAAACTAATGCTAAACTAAAATGTTCGCGAACATGTTGTGAAATTTACGCTCACAAGTGCACGATTGTCAAGTTTTAATATAGTGATAAATAGAGTATCATTCCCATGAGCAGTAAAGTTAAAAATATTCAGTGCTTGTAATTAAAATAGTCTTAATTTTATTTAGAAAATCAATGATAAGAAGGTTTGCAGAAAAATAAAAATAAGCAATGGATTTTTAGTAGCACGCACACAATTTTCAGAGAAATATCAATCAGAGGAAAAATGGTCTAGAGGTTTAGATTCCACCCGGTTTCAACAACAATTACTCCTAATTAATTTATTTTCATGAATTCTATTCAATTAATAACCAATAACACTTAGATTAATCTATTTCTCTCTCCCGAGTGCAAAATAGAGTGTATCAACTACAGTTCAATTTCAATATCCCTATTAAAAATCTAGCTGCAGTGATAGATGTGTAAAATAATGTTCTTCCTAAGGCTCCATTAAAGTTATATACTCTCCCAAGTTATATAAACAATTAACAGTGTTATTTCTATCGGTCCTATTCAAAATCCCCTCTCCCGAGTGCCAGATTTCGAATAAATATTACAATTCAATTATTGATCAAGTAATTGAAAAGAAAATCAATACTAAAAACACAATTAATCTAGAGGAACTTAATTCAATAAAATCAAAAATTCATAAAAGTGTCTACACCAAGTTCCATCCGACCTCTAGACTCTAAAAATTTAGTTCATAATAAAATTCTGATAAAACCAAAACATATTCATAAAAGTAAACATCAAATCAGAATTTAATAAATAAAATAAAAAGAAAACAAAGCCGAATATTTGATCCCGTGTCCGGATCTCGATCTTCAAACTTTGTTCTTCAATTAAGCACATATTTCCTCCTTCAAAATTCACGATCAAATCTCCAAAATATTTCTCTGATATGTGGCGGCTTTCCCCCTCTTAATTTTGACTTCCAATCCTCTTATACCGTGCACAATAAAAGTCATTACGAAGCCCAATAAAATATGAAAGTTTCCTTCCCCATAATTTAAAACTCTTATCTTTCGCCGGGGCGGGCGCTCAAGAAATTCTAGGCGGGCTCGCACAATTCTCGAACTCTAATTCTTCAATTCACAAAAATAGCGCGAGTGCTCAGCGTTAAGCGTGATAGTGCTTGAATCCCTTTCCTTAGCGCTATAAATAAGCACTCTTCCTTTATTCTACAGTTACATCTCTTCTTCTTCATTCTCTTTCTTCATTTTTTTTATTTTCTTTTCTTCTTCTTTTATTCTTTTCACAATCTTAATAATTCTCCTACAAGCACACAAACAACAAAACTTGCGCATAAATCTGCTCGAAACAAATAATTAACAATTAAAATCATAATCAATTTAAGTGTATAAAATACACTTATCAAATTCCCCCAAACTTAAATATTTGCTAGTCCCGATCAACACTATCAAAACAACACAAACAAAACATCACACCAAAAAAGATAAAATCAATTAAGCAAACCAACCGGCCTCAGATATCCAACAATTAATCAATGTACAGTTAAATTTCTCAAGAGTTCTCGTGCGTGTTTGAATTATCAATCTTGTCTATTCACCTAACTTTCAATCCACTAATGCAACAAGTTTGTTTAATAGAATCATCAACTCCGCTCTCTAGTTTCAAAACACTATCCACCAAGTTCAACTTCTACTCACTAAGATCAAAAGGACTTTTCAAATTATACCATAATTATTTTTTATATAAAATCGCCAGATTTTGCACCCGGCTTTATTTTATTTTGCCCCAATAATTACCCGCAGACTTAGCTATAACTGAAGATAGGATTTGGATTTCAATCCCCTTGTCTATAGCCCGGATGGAACATCAACCCCATTATTTTTTTTCCCGCAAACTTAGCCATGGATCGGTGATTAAAATTTCAATCCCTTTCCAGGTCCGGATGGAATTGTAAATTTTTTTCAAAAATCTAATTTTTTTTACTTTTTATAACTTTGCAACCCCATTTATTCCGCAAACTTAGCCAAGGACAAAGGAATTAGGATTTTAATTCCTCATCAATGTCCCAGATGGAGTTATTAATTTACTGCCTAAATCATTTCTAAGCTTGTAGAAGTCTACCTCGGTTTTGAGTAAAAATCACCAAAATTAAGAATCAAATAATCCAATCCACTCCCAAAATCACAAAGCTTCTCTAATCACTATAGTGTCAACAATCAAGGCATAATGCATATTTTTGTGAGAACTCAAGAAAAATTTCACCACCACTAAATTTAAAATTCTATTTTCACCTCATTCATCATCATAGGCCAAACACCACTAATCAACATCAACATAAAACATTCACTATCTAACAAAAAAAATTAAAAAAATTCAACTTCAGCAAGCAAGAAACATACATGCACACAAATTATTATTCACCCCCAAACTTATTATAATCATTGTCCTCAATGATTAATCAATAACAAGAGCAAAGGACAAATACCTCATGTACCGAGCATCAGGACTCGGCATCATCATCATCATCTCCATGGAAAGAAGGCACTGCATCAACAATATCATCAAGCGACCAGTGTGGAGGAGGTGGATAAGGCACAACTGTGGGAGGGTAGTTTTGGGCAAGAGCTGCAGTGAAATTATGCATATATTCCATATGAGCTCTCATCATCTTCCACTGTTTCTTCATCTGAGCAAGCACGGCCTTAGAATCATCAGGTACAGAATGCTCATTAGCAGGATGTGATGGTAGTGACATAGGATCTTCCAAATGAGGAGGGACTGGCTCAAAGTGTGGTAGCGGCTCAGCGGGCTGCAGTGGTTCAGCTGACTATTCAGAAGTATTTGCCGCCTTCTTCTTATCTCGCCTCAATGCACCAAATTTTTTTATAGGACCTCGTATCGGAAGAAGCTGCTCCGTATCATCCCACACAACACCGGATAAACGGCAAAGTTCCGTAAATAATGATGAGTGGGGAATATTTATAGTCGATGATCCCCTAACAGCAGCAATAATAGACTCCCGAATCACCCTAACATCATCAACAAATTTTCCCGTAACTATGCAGTACACTAGACTAGCTCTAGATCTGGTCACGTCTAATGTATGCCGAGATGGAAACATCCTGGAAGCCACAAACTCATGTCAGTTATTCGCTTCTCTCCGAAGAAAGATGGATGAAAATGTAACAGGTTCTTCCTTCTCATTTCTCTTTCATTCCGCCCCATCATGACACAAAGTCTGAAGTACAAGATCATTTGGAAATGGACCATTCTTGAATACCTGATACTCATCATCTTCAATATCTGACATGCCATAGAGAGTATTAATCGTGCTTTTGTCAAAAGCAACCAATTTTCCTCGAACTATGACTTTGTGATTCACATCTTTTATCTTTAAATTGGCATAGAACTCACGAACCAAAGATATAAAAACATCTGGTGGACTCTGGACTAATGATTCCCAACCTCTTCTCCTGGCTTCAATTAATGCCGGAGAATCATACTCTCTCAAGTTCATTCCTCTTTCTTTCTGCGTTCCCTTCTCCATCAAATCAACATAGTACTCAGCGGCCGCGGCATTCCAAAAACGATGTCTATCATAATGGGAAGCAGATGACGAAGAAAGCGCTCAATTTCCTTTAGTTTTCGGCGGCATTATAACTCAACAATTGAACGCAATTCAATTCCCTTAATCAATGTAGTACACTCCCAACAATTCACAACAACGGTAAACACAAATTTTAGCCCAAACAATTCAACAAACACTTGGCATGTACTATTTCGATGATATTCAAATACACGATCATCAAATCTTCTCAAAACCACAATTATCAGAGAACTCAAATACACCTAATCAGTAGTGTCACACGACTCCAATTTTAGAAGAAAAATTTCAGCTTTTACCGTCAACAAGAAGAATCTTCAAAAACCCTTGTAAATCCGTTGTTTGAGCGACCGAGGCAGAGGAACAAATTTTAAAGCTCGGCCTTGTGACGAAGATCAAAATCCCAGAGATGTTTGTATTTTGTTCAGTTGATGATTCACAGAGGTGATAACATACGTGATATACAAGTGTGAGGGAAAGATGGAGACTTCCGTGAACAAGAGCCTGTAGTGCGATTCTAATCTCTGATGGAATTATAACTCGTGAAACAAGCGCCATTCGATTGCGCGATTGCACTTAAGTTTGCGCCTTTTGGATGCGCGATTGCGCAAGGTCTTGCGCAGTTCTGGAGCGCAATAGTGCTTGTTCTTGCGCTGTTGAGACGCGCGATAGCGCATTGGTGAGCACCCTTCATTTGCGCGATAGCGCATGTTTGAGCGATGTTCAGCATAATGAATCATGCAGGGTGCGCGAGCGCTGAACAGGCAATGAGCGGGGGCGCATGAGCCTCGAAATTCAAATCACAATCCAACGCGGGCACGCTCCAAGCTTGAGGGAGCGCGCATAAATCTCGGATAATAATTCCTCAATTCCTGAAAAAATCAAAAATTAGTAAAATTAGGCTCCAAAATCTCCAATAATGCTATCAAAAATAATAGATTAACTCATTAACAAAAAATAATGAAAAATTAAAGCATAAATTAGGTAAAAATAAAAATGAAATAAAATAAAAATAAAATAAAAATTTTGGGTTGCCTCCCAAAAAGCGTTTGGTTTATAGTCGTCAGCCCGACTTTCACCAGTCTTAGGCCTTCCCATTCTCTTTCACAAGCCAGATAAGCTCCACAAACCGCTTTTTAATTCTGTCTTTATTCTTAGGCGTTTTCTTCTTCGTTAAAATTGGCACTTTCTTCTTTGGCGATTCAACATCACTAACAGCTTTTTGACAACTCTTCAGCTTCACAACCGGCTCAATCATACATAATTCCTCAATGGGTGGATTAGGTGTCTTCATAAATATGTCAAAAATTACTCTCTCGTCTTCCACACCCATTGACATTTCACCACTCTTGACTTCAATTTTTGCATCCGCAGTAGCCAAAAACGGTCTTCCAAAAATCATTGGAGCACCATGATCCTCTTCCATATCCAAGATCACAAAATCCTCCGTAAATATGAATTTGTCCACCTTGACTAGCACATCTTCAACAATAACCCGTGGATATGTGATGCTTCTATCCGCCAACTGCAATGTGATCATGGTCGATTTAATCTATCCCAACTCCAAGACCATGTAAATAGACGATGTCATTAAATTAATACTGGCCCATAAATCACATAATGCAATAGTAAAATGATATCCACAAATAGAATAAGGAATAGTAAAACTCCCTGGATCTTTAAGCTTTTGTGGCATATCCTTTCGAAGCACCGCACTGCATTCTTCTGTTAGATTCACCACCTCGTTCTCTAGCAACCTCCTCTTCTTGGACATCACCTCTTTGATAAACTTTGCATAGTCCGGAATTTTCTCCAAAGCATCAGCAAAAAGGATGTTTATATGAATCTTCTTGAAAATCTCCAAGAATTTGGATAACTGCTCGTCCAATGCCTGCTTATTGAATCTTTGGGGATATGAAAGTGGAGGCTTGTACATCGGTTTCTGCTCAGGTTCAATCTCTTTTTCCTCAACTTTCTTCTCTTCAACAACAACTATTTCAGTTCTTTCAGATGGCTTGCTCTCATGATTGCCTTCTTCATTATCCACTTGTTTCCCACTCCTCAACAAGGTAGCATTACACCGCTCCTTCGGATTTACTTCTATGTTGCTTGGAAACTGGCCTCTGTTGTTATCTTTCAAGGCATTCGCCAGCTGCCCAATGCTAGTCTCCATAGATTGCAGCACAGCGCCCATATTGGCCACATATGTATCCAAGCTATCAAGGCGAGACTCAGTCCTCGCCATCCTCTTGGTCGATTCCTGCACAAAATTACTAACAACATCCTCCAAAGATGGCTTACCCTCACCCTTATTTATATTGTACCCCGGAGGAGGATTCAACACATTTTATTGTTAGCGTAAGAGAAATTTTCATGATTTCGCAAACCTGGGTGATAAGATTGGGCACATGATTACCTCTAAAGCCTCCATATCCTCGGTAGCCATTAGGATTGATATAATTCAATTATTCTGGGGGATGGGATCCTTCAATAGCGACTGACACTCCAGCTGAATCTGCAACATTAACCTTATTCAAAACAGCTACTTGCGTTGTCAGTGCAGATAATTGGGCAATTATTGATGTGAGAGGATCCACTGCATACACTCCAACAGGATTCTTGACTCCCATACGTTCAGATGACCATTGAAAACTATTGATCATCATATGTTCCAGCATATCATAGGCTTGTACAGGGTCTTTAGAAAATATGGTGCCTCTAGCAGCAGAGTCCACCGACAATCGAGTAGGCGCATTCAGCCCATTATAGAACAACTCGATTTGCTCTTAGTCTGCAAACTTATGGTTAGGACAATGTCTAAGTAAATACTTATACCTTTCCCATGCCTCGTAGAGCTGTTCAGAGTCCATCTTCCTGAAGGTGCTGATTTTGATTTTCAATTGGGTGGATTTGGCCGGTGGAAAATATTTTGCTAGAAACTTAACCGCCATTTCCTCCCAAGTAGTGATGCTTTCTAGCGGCAACGACTGCAACCAGCTCCTTTCCTGATCCCTGAGAGAAAAAAGAAAAAAATCATAAACGTATAATATCCTCAGACACACCATTCATCTTTACCGTATCGGTTATCTCCAAGAAAGTTCGTAGGTTTAGATGAGGATCGGCAGTTGAACTCCCATTAAACTGGTTCTGCTGAACCATGTTGATCAAGGCTGGCTTCAATTCAAAATTATTGGCATTTATCGTCCCTCGAGCGATTCCAGAATAGTGAGCCTAGATTGTCGGCCGGAAGTGATCTCTGATTGGCACCAGGGGAGCTTGATTAACATTCTCTTCAGCCATGTTCAATTATTCTTCTCTCCTCGCTCTTCTCAAAGCACGTGCAGTTCGCTCGATCTCCGGATCAAAAAGCAGAGAATTCGCACTTTGAGATCTTTGCATAAACTGCAATTAAAATTGACAAGAAATAAATCAGTAACTTACAAATAAAATAAAAAAACTCTAAATTAAAATCTAGACTAATTGGTAACAAGACTAAAGAAAATCAACAAATTACTCCCAGAAAACGGTGCCAGAAACTTGTTGCGAAATTTACACTCGCAAACGCACAATTGTCAAGTATTAATATAGTGATAATAGAGTATCGTTTCCACGAGGAGTAAAGTTAAAAATATTCAGTGCTTGTAATTAAAATAGTCCTAATTTTTTTTAGAAAATCAATGATCAGAAGGTTTGCAGAAAAATAAAAATAAGCAATAGATTTTTTAGTAGCACGCACACAATTTTCAGAGAAATATCAAAAAGAGGAAAAATGGTCTAGAGGTTTAGATTTCATCTGGTTTTAACAACAATCACTCCTAATTAATTTATTTTCATGAATTCCATTCAATTAATAACCAAGAGCACTTAGATTATTTCTCTCTCCCAAGTGCCAAATAGAGTGTATCAACTACAGTTCAATTTCAATATCCCTATTAAAAATCTAGGTGCAGTGATAGATGTGTAAAAAAATTTTCTTCCTAAGGCTCCATTAAATCTATATACTCTCCTGAGTTATATAAACAATTAACAATGTTATTTCTATCGATCCTATTCAAAATCCCCTCTCCCGAGTGCAAGATTTCAAATAAATATTATAATTCAATTATTGATCAAGTAATTGAAAAGACAATCAATACTAGAAACACAATTAATCTAGAGGAACTCAACTCAATAAAATCAAAAATTCATGAAAGTGTCTACACCAGGTTCCATCTGACCTCTAGACTAAAAATTTAGTTCATAATAAAATTCTTATAAAACCAAAACATATTCATAAAAGTAAACATCAAATCAGAATTTAATAAATAAAAGAGAAAGAAAACAAAGCCGAATATTCAATCCCGTTTCCGGATCTCGATCTTCAAACTCTATTCTTCAATTAAGCACAGATTTCCTCCAAAATTCAAGATCAAATCTCCAAAATATTTCTCTGATATGTGGCGGCTTCCCCCCCTCTTAATTCTGATTTCAATCCTTTTATACCGTGCACAATAAGAGCCCATTAAGAAGCCCAATAAGATATGAAAGTTTCCTTCCCCATAGTTTAAAACTCTGATCTTTCGCCTGGGCGAGCGCTCAAGAAATTCCAGGCGGGCTCGCACAATTCTCGGACTCTAATTCTTCAATTCACAAAAATAGCGTGATTGCTCAGCTTTTAGCACAATAATGCTTGAATCCCTTTCCTTAGCTCTATAAATAAGCGCTCTTCCTTAATTCTACAGTTACAGCGCTTCTTCTTCATTATATTTCTTTCTTTCTTTCTTCCTATTTTTTCTTTTCTTTTCTTCTTCTTTTATTCTTTTCACAATCTTAATAATTCTCCTACAAGCTCACAAAAATAAAACTTACGCATAAATATGCTCAAAACAAACAATTAACAATTAAAATCATAATCAATTTAAGTGTATAAAATACATTTATCAGAACAATAAACGAGTTGAGCTCGAGCTCTAGCTTGGGAACATGCTCGTGAGTCTATAAATGAGCATGTTGACATGACACAAGTTTAATATCCTTATGTTCAAGCTTGTATTGATAAAATTATCGAGCTCAAAATTTATATCGAACTCAACTCGATAAAATTAACGAACGATCTCAAATGAGCTCTTCTTTGAGCCGAGCTCAGAATAACTTATGAGCAGCTCGGTTAATCTAAAAAATCACAATAGGCCAAGGTGGTTTAAGATGGTGGATGGAGCTCACTAAGAAACTGGAAAAAAGGACTTAATGGATAAAGTAAAGAGTTTTTTAACTTTATGGGGGAATGAGGTAGATCGAGGGGATAGTGATCAAAGAATAGTAGGTATGAGCCAAGATCCAAGGGGTGCTGATTTGAGCTTGAGTGTCCAGACATTTATATCTTGAGTTGGCATGAACCGAGCTCGGGTGGCCCGATCGCATGACCTTGGAGAGAGGGGTCTGACTAGGAAGGAGGTTCCGTGTGGGAATTTGTAGAGGGGTATTGAGTGTAAGGTGATATACTGGTAACATTTGGGACTAACAAGACCCGACCTATGTAAGGGTGGGTTTTACTTAAAAGGGTTGAGTATGGGTCGGGATGGCCTAGATGATTATGGAATCCAACAGATACGTGGGGCTAAAGGACATTGGTAGGGACGGATTCATGATCTTGCATGTGATTTTGTTACGCCTTAAACACATATAAATCTCGAGTGATGAGATTAATATTTTTAATGCGCAGGTGACCGACATTAATGTTGTCCAACACTATTGAAACTCGCAAAAGCAAAGTGTTTTTTTTTTACTTCCAATATATTCCTAGGATCCAAATGCATTCCTAAGCATAGAAAAACATATAAAATATGTAAAACATAAGTTTAAAAACCAACATCTCGATTCCTCATATAAAAATGCAATGGATATCAAGTAACACATGCAATTATGTGAGGAAATGCCTAATCAACATGAAAAGGTAAAATGTTTAACATCAATAGATAATGTATTCATTCATAAAATTCATAATCCGGAAAGAAGGTTTATCTGATGAGTGCATGCCACACAAATCTCTCCCTTCTACATGGTCTCTTGTCCACCATCAACACTACTAACCTTAGCATCATCACTTGCCGCATCTCAGCATAGTGAGTTTAAAGAATCAACAAGTCTATGTATGATATTAAAAAATACATATTTAAACTGTAAAAAAAAAAACAAATACATATATAAAACAAATATGACATACATCATACATGGCTATGTGTATAATTTCAAACATACGTCCAAACACAGTTGTCCACTTAGGTGTCAAGAAGCTATTGACACGTCGAGGCATGCAGGAGATCGGAACGTTCGAGCTGGGATCGGATCATCCAATCGTGGTCTATAAATAACGCTTGGATTTTTCACAATCAGTGCATGTTTTAGTGTGTGATTTTTTTAGTTTAGTGTTTGTATTGAGTGATTCTAGCCATATTATCGAGGGTCGGGCACTATAGAGATGTTATTGCACTTGTATCGGAGTTGTGCTATAATTGTGGCCTTCGACAGCAAAGAAATAACGATGGACGTGGGTATAAGTTTGGACTCCTAGTAGCTTTTGGGAGTAGCTAGTGATCTAGTTAATACTTTCAGATAAGTATAGTGATGTGGTGTTTACTTGACTTGTAGGCACGGACTTTAGGCTATTGTACTTCTAGATCAGTAAGTTGAAGTACGTAAGTACAGAAGAATATAGTCAGCTGAGTATACATGTTTATGTACTACATTATTATTTGTTGCTTTATTATCTGTCGTATGATGCATATTTATATTGTCATGATTATGTATGTAGCATTTGCATACCATGTTGAGCATGTTATAATTTGGAGATAGAAAATTGTTCAAGATCGCTCAGCATTTGTTTTTCTTGTATGATCAGGTATCATTTTGACATCAACTGTATCGATAAGACAGCGTGTGCAGTTATCCAGGATGGTGACAGTCCAAGATCAGAGTCAGTATGTGTTGGAACCAACTGTATCCTTGAGGGCAGCATGCACATACTAGTGGAACCTATGTTCTAAGCACGATATTACAAAGTTTGATTACGATTTACCAGATCATTCATGTTTCATGTTGCATGCATTACATAGACCAGTATTATAAGGCCCGAAATTATTTAATTTTAATTCAAAAATATTTAATTTGAAAATATTAAGAGTTTAGAATTAAATTCTAATGTTCTTAAATTATTTAGGATTGAAATTGTAGTAGCTCATATCCGAAATCAGTGATTAAGGGATTAATCAACGCTAATTAAACAAATTGGGTATCGGACAGATCGGAAGCTCCAAAGGCGCGATCGGAGGCTCCGAACAGAATCGGAAGCTCCGATGAGCGATCGAAAGCTCCGATCGAATTACGTCAGGCATGACGTGTGGCAGGATCGGAAGCTCCGATCAACCCTATCCGAAGTCAACCAGTGATATTTTGACACGTGGTAGATAACGATGTTCGGAAGCTCCGATGGCAGGATTGGACGTTCCGATCGAGGATCGGAGGTTCCGATCGTGGTCTATAAATAGAAGGCCGAGGCTTCATTTTGATTTGCCAATTCAGAGATTTTCCTCTCCATTCTAGTCTTATTTGCTTAGTTCTAGTCTTCCTAGGCTTGATCCGGGGGTCGGCGAGGCGTTCGGTAGTCGCAGCGGAGTTGTGCCCAAGTTCTGGAGGCATCGACATCAAAAGGGCTAACGACGGACGAAGGTATAACTTTTGCTTCTTAAAAATATTTAGGAGTATGCAATAGCTTAGTTAAGGCTTTTAGAGTACTTTAATGATAATAGTATCATTTGGCAGTATAGAGCAGACTATAGGCGTGGACCTAGAGTTGGTAGAGCTTGCACTAATTTGAGGTACGAAAGTACTGTTCGAGATATCCTGACTGAGTATGCATGTATTATATGACTGCATGGTTTATATGTCATTGATTTATGCTCATTCATTTGCATACTGAGCTATCTCCTTCGAGATGTCTATTAGTAGGGTTGTACCCTATCCTGTTAGTGGATGGACTTCCATGGCTTTGGGTCCGGTAAATCCACTGGTATTATGGTATGGGAGCCACCTCCTAAAGCGACGGCACAGCGTGCTACATACCAGGGCCCGGTCTGTCTTTGTATCTGATCCTTGACCTCGAGTTATAGGGAGTTCACTTTGCATGCATGTATACTCATACTCTCATACTGAGCATTTTATGCTCACGTCTCGTACTCTGTGTTTTTGGACACCCTATTCCATGGGGCAGGTTTGCGATTGGACGAGGCGGGTGGATCCAAGAGGGGCTAGGCAGTGGTTGGCCAGCTGGAGCTTCGCCTAGGTTTTATTCTGTTGTTATTGGATTGATACAACTATTCGATTTGGTTGTATTATATTTGGGTAATTACAGATTCCTTTACTTGGGATTGTATAATGTCTATGGTTTCCGCAGCTTAATTCTGATTACTGTTTTGATTAAGTTAATTGCATGCCTAAGTTCTGTTTAGTAGGTGATCCGAGTAAGGGTCACTACATTTATGGTATCAGAGCATGCATAGAATTCTTGGGTATTTTAGACTCTGCATAAAGATAACCGCGAGGTATTTTTGTAGATGGCAGACCGCGGTGATCAGAGTTCTCACGGCAGTATTGGTGGTCGTTGGGGCGATGCCGATCGGGAGCGTCGTCGGGAACTCCATCATCGCCGCCATGATGATCAGCGTTTCAGTGTGCGTCGGTTCTTACCCATGGGCCCTAAGCCCTTGGTTGGAGGAGAGTCTCCGAATGAAGCGGAGAACTGGTTAGACCGCATGGAGATGACTTTTGGGACGTTTGACTGTACCGAGGATCAGAAGATGGATACATTGGGTTACCTTCTGGAGGGACGAGCCCATAGGTGGTGGAGGTTTACTTCGGCACCCTTTATTGCGGCAAGAGGAGTGGCCACCTGGGTCGAGTTTCGCATAACTTTTCATAAGCTGTATTTTCCTCCTGCACTCCGACAGACGAAGGCGGGTGAGCTACTGAGTCTGCGTCAGGGAGCGATGTCTATTGACGAGTATCAGCAGAAGTTCTTCGATCTATTGTCTTATTGCCCGGAGATTGCTGACAGCTCCGAGATGAAGTACAACATGTTCCTTCAGGGTCTCAACCCTGAGATCCATGACCGTGTGGCGGTCGGCGACGACATGTCCTATGAGGGTTTGGTGAGCCGTTGTCACCAGGCGGAGGATAGCATTCGGAGGAACAGGTCTTTCTCTCAGTCGAGGCCTGCTAGTTCTTTGGGTCCCCGTGCTCAGACTTTCAAGAAGTTTGGATCTAATTCTTCTTCCTCTGGCTCTGCTGGTGTTGTCCGTTTCGGTAAGAAGGACAAGTGTGATCACTGTGGGAAGAACCATCCGACAGACCGTTATCGTAGAGCTTCTGGAGCTTGTTTCCATTTTGGAGAGACTGGTCATATTCGGAGGGATTGTCCACTATCTGGGGGAGGCAGTTCTGGCTCTGGTTCAGGATCTGATTCTCAGGCCTCCATTCAGCAGAGGTCGCAGGGACAGCCTGCTGGGAGTTCTCACTTGAGGCCGCGGACTTCTGGACAGGTGTTTGCCTTGAGGCATGACCAGGCAGTGGAGGAGAATGAGAAGGTCATCGCAGGTACATTTCTGTTATATGGTTTACCTGCTCTTGTACTCATTGACACTGGTGCATCTCATTCCTTCATTTCTGCACGTTTTGTTAAGAGGCATAAGTTACCTTGCATTTCACTAGACGTAGTAGTTTCTGTTTCTACTCCGACGGGTCAGTCTGCTTTGGCCAAGCGCCTAGTGATGGGTTGCCCTTTAGAGTTCGAGGGTAACATTTTGATTGCGAATCTCATGGTCCTTGCGATGGATGATTTCGATTGCATTCTGGGAATAGATATGTTGACTACCTATCGAGCTTCAGTGGACTGCTATCAGAGATTATTACGCTTTCATCCGAAAGGGAGTGAGAGCTGGTTTTTCTATAGTAAGGGAGCGCGACCCCCGATGCCACTGGTATCTGCTTTGAGAGCCTATCGAGCTCTAGAGTCTGGCGGGGAAGGTCACCTTATCTATTGTAACGCCCCGTTTTTATCTTAAATGAGTTTATTTGAGTTAACCGGAGATTACAGAGTTCTCGAGCCGGTTTGATTTTGATCAGGGTCCTTTTTACAAATTTTGGAAATTTCAGGGACTAAAATGCAAATATGGAATTTTATATATTATCTACACTTATTTTGACTCTCAAAGGAGCTCCTCCTCTTCCTCTCAACCGTGAACTCCATTGAAGCTTGGGGAAAACGTTTCCAAGCTCTTCCAATCTCGGTTTCCGGTCGATCCGTCCGTTAGAAATTAATTCTGAAGGCAGATTATCGATCACTGCAGTGAGAGCTCTGTTATATTGTAAGTTCTTCTACGATCGGATACATTCTAGTTTTTGGATGTTGTTAGAATCGTTCTAGATTCGAGTATGTTGTTCTCTACAGAGTTCTGATCGTTTATTATCTGTCGGTTTTGAATTAGAGCGACGTTCGGAATTGTTATGATTTTTGGAAGTATTATTCGAAAATGTGGGTTTTGAGATTTGTTGGGTTTGTCTTGTTGTTGTGGTTTTAGCATTGAATTGAGTTGATATCAGTATTGAACTGCTGTCTGCGTTGCCGGTTTGTTCAGTTTATAGCCGTTATGCCGTCGGTTTGAGTTTTGAGGGTTTCGAACCGTTTTTGAGTTGTTGAACTTGGCTTGTAAGTTGGTCTTTGTTGTTGATCAATCTCTTGTATCTGAACAGATTCGTTTGGAGTTGTCAAGCCCTGAGTTAGCAGCTGATTGATCGTTTCAGAGTTGGACGAAGATCGCTTTCCTGGAGTTGGAACTACTGCATTGAAAGGTAAAAGCAGTCATCGTAGCGGGATAGCATACTCGGGACTGTTGGTTCTCGAGTTTCCCTTTTTAAATCACATATTGCATTGATACTTGTTCTAGCACGTGGAACTTGTAATTGTTGATTGATTGAGTTTTGTTATGTGGCTTATGTTTATGTTTCTGTTATGCATTCATCTTGAGCCTACTTTGATTTCAGCGGGCAGAACCGCCCTTTTTGTTAGACGTTTGGGAACTATGATTGAGTGGCCTAGGTTGTAGTATTTCGCCTAGTGCTAGCATACTCATTATGGTTGCTCAAAGTCTAGAGGAGTGGGATACGTGGCACCACCTCGATTGGAAGAGTCGGTGAGTCGTTACGTGATCTCATCCTCGGGATCCCAAAAGCAGAGCAATACTCCCGTGTTTATCAGAATCGATATCCTGGTTTTAAAGACATGCATATCATTAACTTCGACTTGAATATGTGGTTTGATAGCATGTTGTGTATTCATTACTTGATATGTTGCTTTTACTGGGATTATCATTCTCACCGGTTATCCGGCTGTTGCTTTGTTTTGTATGTGTACTTGGCAACAGGTGGGGCAGGAACAAGTCAGAAGAGGCATGGTTAGCTTCGAGGGCAAGTAGTAGAAGTGAGACTCGGTTTAGAAGTCGAATTAGCATGTTTATCTAGTTTAAGATTGAAGCATGTTAGAACTCGAACTTGATATGTTTTGTTATTCGAATTAGTTTGTATTCAGATTGTAATCTGAAATCGAAGTATGTTGTTGTTGTATCGATTTAGACTTCTGGTTGTTTTTAGGCCTTCTGAAAGCATGACTTGTTATGGCATGTTTCCCTACACCCTGTTATTGTAATTGTATTTGAAGGCATGTCGGACCAAGCGCGGAATCCCTTTTCTTTTTCTGCAGCCTGAGCATTTCTGCCCAGGCCTACCGCGCGCGGGCGAGGCGTTCTTTGCGCGCGCGCGAGGCCTCCGATGGGCCTCGGGATCGTTTGCCCGCGCGCGCGCGAGCTTGGTTCCTCGCGCGGGCGCGGGCGTTTTAAAAAAAAAAAAAAAAAACTTTGACTTGTTTTACTCTTGGATTCTTGTTCGCTTAATAGTTGTTTAATCCGAGATTAGTGGTTTAGAATCGAGGTCTCACATTAAGTGGTATCAAAGCCTTAAGATTCTTGGTCGAACTAGAGTGAGCTGGGTAGATCGAGTCTGTGTGTAATGACTCCTCGCATGTGTTTGAATTATTTAATTGTGTACTTAATTCCATGCGAGCATGCTTTATTGTTTGAGAATTAATTGAATTACATGGTTGTGTGATTTAAATTAATAAAGCATGATCTACTTGAGATATAACTGTTTCTGTTCTCGACTGGTTTTCGGTATTCCAAGCGGTTGTAAGGGCACTGATGGTAGCGATTGAGATATCTCGTGTGCTAACCTTTGATTATCAGATGGGTCCTCGTCGAGTGATAAACAGAAACACACCACCAGTTATCCCTGCGACTGAGCAAGCTAGCACTGAGGTTGATCAGTTGGATGCTTCAGCGACTCCTATGGAAACCTTGCTGAAGAGGTTTCAGTCGTTCAATCCGCCATTGTTGATGGGTTCAGAAAATCCAGTTGACTGTGAGAGTTGGTTGGATGATATGGATCAGTTGTTTGATTCCATTGACTACACAGATGACCGCCGAATCAGGTTAGTAATTCATCAGCTGCGTGGTGGTGCTAAGAGCTGGTGGATCATGACAAAGAAAGCATTTGAGAGTAGAGGTACAGAGGTTACTTGGACTCTTTTTAAATCTGAGTTTTATAAGCGGTTTTTCCCTATCTCGTATCGTAAGGATAAGGGAGCAGAGTTTGCAAATCTGAGGCAAGGGAATCTGAACATTGAAGAGTACGTGGCTAAGTTCGATAGTCTGTTGCGTTTTGCACCGCTAATTGCCGGAGATGAAGAAGCTAAGGCAGATCAGTTCATCAACGGGTTGAACCCCGATTTCTTCACGTTGGTTAACACCAACAGGCCTAGCAACTTTGCGGATGCCATGAATTACGCAAAGGGAGCAGAAGCAGGCTTGTGGAGGCAAAGAGGTAATCAGGGGGCACCTCAGCAGCAGAGGCAGTATCAGAACCAACCATCTCAGTACCAGAATCAGCCACCTCAACATCAGAACCAGCAGCAGAGGTATGAAGGTGGAAACAGTGGGGGAAACAGAAAGGATCAGTACAAGGCAAGAGGTAAACAATTCAAGAGACAGGGGAACAGTTCGTCCAGTTCCAGTGGTTTGAAGCAATTCGGTTCAGGACCGAGTTCTGGGTCATCATCCTTGTACTGCAGCAAGTGTGGAGGAAGACACTCACCGGATCAGTGTGTGGGAGTCTTCGGCAATTGTAACACATGTCAGCAACCGGGACACTTCTCTAAAGTGTGCCCTCAATGTAATAGAGATAGAGCTCAGAGTGGGAGTTCGTCTAGACCTGCAGCTCAGCCGGAGAGGCAGTCGTCTGCAGTGCACTCTTTCCAACCCCAGCAACAGCAGAACAGACAGGGAGGTAGCTCTAGTGCAAATCAGCCTCCGAGACAGCAAGCACGAGTCTTTGCATTGACAGAGGATCAGGCTCAGGCAGCACCTGACGATGTCATAGCAGGTAACTGTTCGATTTTCGGTCATTTTGCTCATGTCTTAATAGATACAGGTGCTTCCCATTCCTTTATCTCTGAGAAATATGTGTTATTGCATACTTTGCCAACTGAATTGTTGCCTACAGTAGTAGCTGTTACTTCACCTTTGGGTGGAGGAATTGTTTCTGTCCGACTAGTCAGGAACTGTGAATTTTGTTTCGAGGGGAATTTGTTAGAATTCGACTGTATTGTGCTTGGGTTGTCAGATTTTGATTGTATTGTCGGGATAGATGCTTTAACCAAGTACAGGGCAACAGTTGATTGTTTTCTGAAGGTTGTCAGGTTCAGACCTGAAATGGCAGACGAGTGGAAATTCTTTGGTAAGGGTTCTCGATCTAGAATTCCTTTGATTTCAGTGTTATCTATGACTCGTTTGTTACAGAGAGGTGCAGAAGGATTTTTGGTTTATGCGGTTGATGTACTGAAATCTAGCCCAGCTTTGGTTGACTTACCAGTGGTTAGAGATTTTGCTGATGTGTTTCCGGAAGATGTTCCTGGATTGCCACCCATTCGAGAGGTTGAATTCAGCATTGACTTAGTGCCAGGTACTCAACCTATTTCAAAAGCTCCTTATCGTATGGCACTTGTTGAATTGAGAGAGTTGAAGGAGCAACTTGAGGATTTGATTGCCAAGGGATACATCAGACCTAGTGTATCGCCTTGGGGTGCTCCTGTTCTATTCGTTCGGAAGAAGGATGGTTCTATGCGGCTCTGTATCGACTACCGTCAATTGAATCAGGCTACAGTTAAGAACAGGTATCCTTTACCCCGAATAGATGACTTGTTTGATCAACTGCAGGGTTCTTCTGTCTACTCTAAGATTGATCTGAGGTCAGGCTACCATCAGCTGAGAGTGCGAGAGGAAGATGTTCCTAAGACCGCATTCAGAACGAGGTATGGTCACTTCGAGTTTATAGTCATGCCGTTCGGTTTGACTAACGCTCCAGCTGTTTTTATGGGTTTGATGAACCGTATCTTTCAGCGTTATTTAGATGAGTTCGTCATTATTTTCATCGATGATATTCTTATCTACTCGAAGAACCGTACTGACCATGCAGAGCACTTGAGAATCATCTTGCAGATTTTACGAGTTGAGCAGTTGTTTGCCAAGCTATCGAAATGCGAATTCTGGTTAGATCGAGTTGTCTTTCTCGGTCATATTATTTCTGAAGATGGGATTTCTGTCGATCCCAGCAAGATCGAAGCGGTTATGAATTGGCCTAGACCGACATCAGTACCTGAGATCCGAAGCTTCATGGGTTTAGCTGGTTATTACCGTCGTTTCATCGAGGGTTTCTCGTCTATAGCCAAGCCTATTACCCAGCTGACTCAGAAGAATGCGCCTTTTGTCTGGACTTCAGATTGTGAGGCTAGCTTTGTTGATCTGAAGAGGAGACTGACCAGTGCTCCAATTCTTTCTATTCCGAAGGGTACTGGAGGTTTCACAGTCTATTGTGATGCTTCTAACCGAGACTTGGGTTGTGTTCTTATGCAGCATAAGCATGTGGTGGTGTATGCATCAAGGCAGCTGAAACCGCACGAGACTCGTTATCCTGTTCATGATCTTGAACTTGCAGCAATTGTATTTGCTTTGAAGATCTGGCGTCACTATCTTTATGGTGAGTCTTTCGAGATCTTTTCTGATCATAAGAGTCTTAAGTACTTGTTTTCACAGGCAGAGCTGAATATGAGACAGAGAAGATGGTTAGATCTGTTGAAGGATTTCGACTGTGAGATCAAGTATTATCCAGGGAAGTCGAATGCAGTTGCAGATGCCTTGAGCCGAAAGCTTTGTTCGTTATCTCTTTCAACTATCGGTGTTTCTCAGTTGGTCGATGATTGTTGTACTTCTGGTTTAGAGTTTGAAACAGATAGGGAGACTATCAGAGTGTTTGCTATTCAAGCCGAGCCGGAGTTGTTTGTTGAAATCAGAGAAGCACAGAAGTCTGAGCCGAGCATTCAGGTTTCAATAGAGAAAGTCAGAACTGGGCATCATTCAGAATTCCAGGTTAGAGATGACGTTTTGTTTGTGAATAACCGTATTGTTGTGCCTGATATTTCGGAGTTGAGACAGCGTATTCTCCGAGAGGCTCATTGCAGTCGGTTTAGCGTTCATCCTGGAGGTCGTAAAATGTACAACGATCTGAAGAGTCAGTTCTGGTGGAAGAGAATGAAGGACGATGTTGCGAGATTTGTATCTCGGTGTTTGAATTGTCAGCAAGTGAAAGCAGAGCGGAAGCGACCAGGTGGTCTTTTGCACAGCCTATCTGTTCCTGAATGGAAATGGGATCACATTTCTATGGATTTTGTCACGAAGCTACCACGATCCGTTCGAGGATGCGATGATATTTGGGTATTGATCGACCGATTGATGAAGTCTGCGTGTTTTATTCCGTACAGGATGACGTATCGTCATGATCAGATGGCTGAGTTGTATGTTAGCAATGTTGTGAGATTGCATGGTGTGCCGAAGTCGATCGTTTCAGACAGAGATCCTAGATTCACTTCGCACTTCTGGCATAGTTTGCAAGAGGCGCTTGGTACTCGATTGCATCTGAGTACAGCTTATCATCCTCAGACAGATGGACAGTCAGAGCGGACTATCCAGACGTTGGAGGATATGCTGCGAGCGGTAGTGCTAGACTTTGGCACTAGTTGGCAGGATTCTTTGCCTCTTGTCGAGTTTTCTTACAACAACAGCTTCCAAGCGAGTATCGGTATGGCGCCTTTTGAGGCTTTGTATGGTAGAAAGTGCCGATCTCCGTTGTTTTGGGATGAATTGTCCGAGTCACCAGATTTGGGACCGGAGATGCTTAGAGATATGGCAGAGCAGGTTAAGATCATTCAGACCAGAATGAAGACAGCTCAAGATAGACAGGCAAAGTATGCGAATGTCAGACGTCGACCTCTGAGTTTTGAGCAGGGAGACCGTGTATTCCTTAAGATTTCTCCATTCAGAGGCACCGTCAGATTCGGTAAGAGAGGAAAGTTATCTCCGAGATTCATCGGTCCATACGAGATTCTCGAGAAGATAGGCGATCTTGCCTACAGACTTGCACTTCCTCCGTCTTTATCTGGTATTCACGACGTTTTTCACGTCTCTATGCTGCAAAAGTATCATCCAGATCCTTCTCATATCCTTCAGCCTGACGAAGCCAAGTTAGACGAGACTCTGAGCTATTTTGAGCGACCGATTCAGATCCTTGATCGGAAAGAAAAGCAACTCAGGACCAAGTTGATTCCGTTAGTGAAAGTGCAGTGGAGCCATCACGGAGTCGAGGAAGCGACTTGGGAGACAGAATCTGACGTGAGACAACGTTTTCCAGAGTTGTTCGGATGACGTGAGTTCTTCTTACTGTCTTTAGTTCTTTATTCTATCTTATGAGTTGTGGTTCTCGTTGATTTCGAGGACGAAATCTCTTCTTAGTGGGGGAGAATTGTAACGCCCTGTTTTTATCTTAAATGAGTTTATTTGAGTTAACCGGAGATTACAGAGTTCTCGAGCCGGTTTGATTTTGATCAGGGTCCTTTTTACAAATTTTGGAAATTTCAGGGACTAAAATGCAAATATGGAATTTTATATATTATCTACACTTATTTTGACTCTCAAAGGAGCTCCTCCTCTTCCTCTCAACCGTGAACTCCATTGAAGCTTGGGAAAAACGTTTCCAAGCTCTTCCAATCTCGGTTTCCGGTCGATCCGTCCGTTAGAAATTAATTCTGAAGGCAGATTATCGATCACTGCAGTGAGAGCTCTGTTATATTGTAAGTTCTTCTACGATCGGATACATTCTAGTTTTTGGATGTTGTTAGAATCGTTCTAGATTCGAGTATGTTGTTCTCTACAGAGTTCTGATCGTTTATTATCTGTCGGTTTTGAATTAGAGCGACGTTCGGAATTGTTATGATTTTTGGAAGTATTATTCGAAAATGTGGGTTTTGAGATTTGTTGGGTTTGTCTTGTTGTTGTGGTTTTAGCATTGAATTGAGTTGATATCAGTATTGAACTGCTGTCTGCGTTGCCGGTTTGTTCAGTTTATAGCCGTTATGCCGTCGGTTTGAGTTTTGAGGGTTTCGAACCGTTTTTGAGTTGTTGAACTTGGCTTGTAAGTTGGTCTTTGTTGTTGATCAATCTCTTGTATCTGAACAGATTCGTTTGGAGTTGTCAAGCCCTGAGTTAGCAGCTGATTGATCGTTTCAGAGTTGGACGAAGATCGCTTTCCTGGAGTTGGAACTACTGCATTGAAAGGTAAAAGCAGTCATCGTAGCGGGATAGCATACTCGGGACTGTTGGTTCTCGAGTTTCCCTTTTTAAATCACATATTGCATTGATGCTTGTTCTAGCACGTGGAACTTGTAATTGTTGATTGATTGAGTTTTGTTATGTGGCTTATGTTTATGTTTCTGTTATGCATTCATCTTGAGCCTACTTTGATTTCAGCGGGCAGAACCGCCCTTTTTGTTAGACGTTTGGGAACTATGATTGAGTGGCCTAGGTTGTAGTATTTTGCCTAGTACTAGCATACTCATTATGGTTGCTCAAAGTCTAGAGGAGTGGGATACGTGGCACCACCTCGATTGGGAGAGTCGGTGAGTCGTTACGTGATCTCATCCTCGGGATCCCCAAAGCAGAGCAATACTCCCGTGTTTATCAGAATCGATATCCTGGTTTTAAAGACATGCATATCATTAACTTCGACTTGAATATGTGGTTTGATAGCATGTTGTGTATTCATTACTTGATATGTTGCTTTTACTGGGATTATCATTCTCACCGGTTATCCGGCTGTTGCTTTGTTTTGTATGTGTACTTGGCAACAGGTGGGGCAGGAACAAGTCAGAAGAGGCATGGTTAGCTTCGAGGGCAAGTAGTAGAAGTGAGACTCGGTTTAGAAGTCGAATTAGCATGTTTATCTATTTTAAGATTGAAGCATGTTAGAACTCGAACTTGATATGTTTTGTTATTCGAATTAGTTTGTATTCAGATTGTAATCTGAAATCGAAGTATGTTGTTGTTGTATCGATTTAGACTTCTGGTTGTTTTTAGGCCTTCTGAAAGCATGACTTGTTATGGCATGTTTCCCTACACCCTGTTATTGTAATTGTATTTGAAGGCATGTCGGACCAAGCGCGGAATCCCTTTTCATTTTCTGCAGCCTGAGCATTTCTGCCCAAGCCTACCGCGCGCGGGCGAGGCGTTCCTCGCGCGCGCGCGAGGCCTCCGATGGGCCTCGGGATCGTTTGCCCGCGCGCGCGCGAGCTTGGTTCCTCGCGCGGGCGCGGGCGTTTTAAAAAAAAAAAAAAAAAAACTTTGACTTGTTTTACTCTTGGATTCTTGTTCGCTTAATAGTTGTTTAATCCGAGATTAGTGGTTTAGAATCGAGGTCTCACATCTATGCAGTTGATTTATCCGCTGAGAGCGTTTGGATAGAGAGCATTCCGGTCGTGGATGAATTTCCTGATGTATTTTCTGATGAAATTCCGGGTTTTCCTCCTGTTAGGGAAGTCGAGTTTGGCATAGAGTTGATGCCTGGTACTTCTCCTATTTCTCGAGCACCGTACGTCTGGCTCCATCAGAGATGCGAGAGTTGAAGAATCAGCTACAGGATCTTTTGGACAAGGGGTACATTCATCCTAGTGTATCTCCTTGGGGAGCTCCTGTTCTCTTTGTGAAGAAGAAGGATGGGTCGATGCGGCTGTGCATTGACTATCGGCAGCTGAATCGAGTTACTGTGAAGAACAAGTATCCTTTGCCTCGTATTGATGACTTGTTTGATCAGCTGCAGGGCACTTCAGTTTACTCCAAGATTGACTTGAGATCTGGGTATCATCAGTTGAGAGTCCGAGATCAGGACGTAGCCAAGACTGTATTCCGTACTCGCTATGGGCATTACGAGTTTCTAGTGATGCCATTTGGTTTGACTAATGCACCGGCTATATTCATGGACCTGATGAACCGTGTCTTCAGGAAGTATTTGGATAAGTTTGTCGTGGTTTTCATTGACGACATTCTGGTCTATTCGAGGAATACGGAAGAGCATGTTTCTCACTTGCGGTTGGTACTGCAGACTCTTTGGGATGAGCAGTTGTACGCCAAGCTGAGCAAGTGTGAGTTCTAGATGGATCGAATGGTCTTTCTTGGCCATATCATATCCAGGGAGGGGATTTTTGTTGATCCGAGCAAGATTGAAGTTGTACTTAATTGGTCGCGACCGACGACGGTTGCTGAGATCCGTAGCTTTCTGGGTCTAGCAGGATATTATCGTCGCTTCATTTTGAATTTCTCTCAGCTAGCTCGACCTTTGACGCAGCTTACCCGCAAGGGTATGGATTTCGAGTGGTCCTCCGAGTGTGAGGAAAACTTCTATGAGCTTCGACAGTGGTTTACTTCTACACTGGTGTTGGCATTATCATCAGGATCTGGAGGGTATGTGGTGTACACTGATGCTTCTCTTCAGGGGTTAGGTTGTGTCCTGACTCAGAATGGGCATGTGATAGCATATGCTTCTAGACAGCTGAAACTTCACGAGGACAACTATCCAGTCCATGATTTGGAGTTAGCAGCCATTGTGTTCGCTTTGAAGATCTGACGTCATTATCTGTTTGGCGAGAAATTTGAGATCTTCACCGACCACAAGAGTCTCAAGTATTTGCTCACTCAGGCAGAGTTGAACATGAGGCAGAGACGTTGGATGGATTTGCTTAAGGATTATGATTGCGAGATTAAGTACCATCCGGGAGCTGCTAATCTCACTGCTGATGCTTTGAGTCGCAAGGTGCGACTATCCGCACTTCAGACTTGTTCGATGTCTAGTGCGATCAGTGACTGTTGTACTTTAGGGTATACCTTCAAGCATAAGAAAGGTATGCAGAGTATCCAAATTTTCGCGATACTATCTGAGCCAGCTTTGTATTCGAGGATTCGGGATGCTCAGATGTCTGATTCGAAGACCCAACGTTTAGCTTGTCTAGCTAACAAGGGTAGCTTGTCTGGATTTCACTATCAGTCAGACGGCTTTCTATGTTTGTCTGGTAGGCTTGTGATTTCACAGGATGTAGAGTTGCGTGAGGAGATTTTGTCTCAGGCGCATCGCACTAAGTTGAGTATTCATCCGAGGAGCAACAAGATGTACAAGGATCTACGTACTCAGTTTTGGTGGAAGGGGATGAAACGCAGCGTGTATCAGTACGTCTCGAGATGTTTGGTGTGTCAACAAGTCAAGGCAGAGCACCGACGACCTGGAGGTTTGCTTCACAGTCTGCCTATTCCTGAGTGGAAATAGGAGTTTATCACGATGGATTTTGTGACCCATTTGCCGATGTCCCCGAGGAATTATGATGCTATCTGGGTTGTGGTGGACCGACTCACCAAGTCAGCGCATTTCATCGCCTATAGCCAAGAGTACTCTGTGGATCGCATGGCACGGTTGTATATTCAGGAGATCGTTCGACTTCATGGAGTGCCTGTGAGCATTGTCAGCGATCGAGACTCCAGGTTTACTTCTAGGTTCTGGGAGAGTGTTCAGCGTGCGATGGGCACTACTCTCAGCTTGAGTACTGCCTATCATCCGGAGACAGACGGTTAGTCAGAGCGCACTATCCGTACTTTGGAGGATATGCTTCGAGCATGCACTATGGATTTTGGTTCAGCCTGGTAGGATCATTTGCCTTTGATCGAGTTCGCGTACAACAACAACTATCATACTAGCATTGGGATGGCACCTTTTGAGGCGTTGTACGGACGACATTGTCGTACTCCACTTTTCTGGGAAGAAGTGGGGGAGAGACAGGCTGAGGGGCCAGAGTTAATCCAGCAAGCTACAGACATTGTTGATCAGATCAAGAAACGAATTAAAATTGCACAGGATCGCCAGGCCAGCTATGCTAACACTAAGCGTAGGCCTTTGCAGTTCGATGTCGGGGAGAGGGTGTTTTTGAGAGTGTCACCTTACCGCAGGATTCTCAGATTTGGCCTTAAGGGCAAGTTGTCTCCCAGATTTATCGGTCTGTTTGAGATCTTGGAAAGCATTGGCGATTTGGCTTATCGTCTGGCTTTACCACCGTATCTCTCCAGTATTCACGATGTGTTCCACGTATCTTTGTTGCGACGGTATGTGGCGGATGAGTCCCATAGACAAATAGAAATTTGTAGGAAACTGACCAGAGAAGGGATGCAAATGCAGGAATTGATCATGATCAGCCTTCACTGAGACCACAATATCAGCATTGCTATAAAACCAAATCTTATTATTCACATTAGCAATGATATAAGAAAACCAAAACTTACGAGCAGGCACTGATCGAGTCCTCTTTGGAGGTCTTCTAGGCCCTCGTCTTATCGATTTGTCCCTCTAAGGTATACTTGGGTCCTCTAGCAAGGATGTCTGAATATTAATACAAGTGATCACCCCATCTATGTGAGATGTTGAAGCTTCAATATTATCCAACTCACCCACTTTTTTTTGTAGAACTTGCATATCACCGATCACTGTTTCTGTCGCTAGTGGAAATACATTAACCAAATCCTCCTCGGGAGAATTCAAACCATTTTTATTAACATCACCCCCCCCCCCTCTCCGCTACAATATCATGATCTGTTGTACGAAGGCGACTTCTGCTTTCTCCTCCATTCCATGTTCAATAAAAACACCATAAACCAACTGACCATCCCACAATCCATCATATGTTTTCCTCTGGAGGCTGCTAATATTTGGCATGACAACATCTCTAGCAAGAACGAGATCCTCCTCAATATTAACTAAACCAAGATCGGCCATGAGAGGATCAAATCTGTTAGGGCTTACCAACTTCCGTCCCGAACTGTTTAAAATCTGCAAACCTTCATCCACTTTCTCTTTTCCTTTTTTCGATCCCACTCTAACCCACTCCATCCGATGTTTCTCATGTTGTTTCGGTTCTGGATCAAATGGAGCTGCACCCTGATCTCTCTTATAATCAAGAACCTCTATAAGGTCTTTTGATCGAGATCTATTAGCTGGCCTTGTATTCTTACCATTAGCATAACAAGAGGCAGCATCATGTCCCACGTGATTACATTCCAACCAATATTTGGGAAGATTTTCAAAGATAACTTTCTGCTCTATAATTTGTTCGCCCAGACCAATATACACTTTTGAAAGCAATGGTTGTAACAGATCAACTTCAATACACACTCGTGCCACTATGAGACGTTCTGATTTAGAAGTCAATTCGTCCATCTTCAATGGTTTTCCAACAAGATTAGCAACGGAATATAGATGAGTCTTTTGAAAAAGCGATATTGGCAAGTCAGGAAACTTCACCCAAATTGGAATGATAGAAGATTCTTTCTGATAATCAAAATACGGCGTCCACTTGAACACCCGCAGTAAGTTCCCTTGAACAAACCATCGCCCCTTTCCCCAAAAGTGAACCATATCTTCCTCTCGCATGAAGTCAATGAATAGAAACCTCGGCCTAAAAAATTTTACAGAATATGGACCAGAGAATCCCACCGAAGCAAAAGCTCAGGCGTCTTATCTTTGGTCGGCCAACCCCCAGAGAACTTTCCAATCAATGCGAAGGGATGAGCTTTGCCCATATCAAGAACTTCATCTTCCGTAAAGAAAACTCCTGGAAGATTTTTGTACATCACCTTTGGTTTGGACGCGAGCGGAGCATCTCCTTCCAAAAAACTTTTATTCAAGGTGCATGGGGAGGATGCCATGAAGACAGCAGCATAACTTTTTCGGCCACCATCCGGCGGTTCTGGCTCCACCGTACAGCCACCTTTGGTGTCCGAGCTAGGGTTACGATTTCCCATGGTTTAATCATCAATCAGTTTTGATTATAGCATGTATTGTTCCAGTTGCTTGACTGGAAGCTATCAAGATATTCCTTGCCTATGCCTCTTACAAGAACTTCAAAGAATATCAAATAGATGTGAAGAGTTCATTCTTGAATGAAATTTACAATAAGAAGTCTACCAACCACCAGTTTTTTCAATCATCTATACCCTGATCATGTATATCATTTAAATAAAGCTCTATATGGATTGAAACATGGCTTCAAGAGCATGATATAAGACTCTAACCAAATTCATCTTGACCACAATTTCACAATAGGCATAGTGGATAAAACCTTTTTTAAATTCCCTAAGGATGATCACATGTTGTTAGTTCGAATTTATGTTGATAACATTATTTTTATGTCAACTAACTCCAAGCTACGCAAAAAGTTCGCTAAGTTAATGCATGCCAAATTTGAAATGATCATGATGGGTGAAATGACATTCTTTCTTGCCCTACAAGTGAAGCAATTGAAAATTGGATATTCATTAATCAAACCAAGTACACCAAAGAACTTCTCAAGAAATTTGGAATGGAATCATGCTCATCAGAAGCTAACCCAATGATATGAATCTAGGAGGTGCTCGAAGATTCATATTGTTCCAAGATTTGCTCCGTAATTTGCTGTCAAGAATTGAAGGATTCGGGATCCATGGAAATTTAATTGGAGATCATGGAAATAATTTTGGAGACTATTATGATATTTTCCAAGATCAAAAGGATCAAGAAAGTGAAGAAAATGAAGGCCAAAGTCGAAGCGAAGGCGCGCCCGCGCATCTGAACTAGCGCGCCCGTGCCCGCGCCCGCGCCCGCGCCATCATCTACAAAAGGCCAGCGCGCTCGCGCCCCTAAACCTGCGCGCCCGCGCTGCCGAGTGGATTTTTCATGATGAAAATGAGAAGGTGACGCACACCCATGCAACCTGTCCGCGCGCCCGCGCTGTGTTCTCTCACACACACTTCGTCATGTTTGTGTGTGTTCGAGGATATTTGATATATTTTGATATATTATGTTATTTTGAGTGTTATAAGTCTATTAGGAAACTTCTAGATGATATCTTTGATATCTTTTGCATTATTTTTCATTATCTTTAGGATTTTGGAATTATAATCCAACTAGGAAATCTTTAGTCTAATTCTATTAGGATTCCTAGTTTATTTCTTCTATATATTGTAAACTTCTCATTCATGAGACACAGTTAATTATGATTTATTGAATTATTGATTCTTATCAATTCTTAAAATTCTTTCTAGAATTTTTCCAAAGCTTTGCTTGGTTTTTTTTTTCAAATCAAGATTTGAGGACAAATCTTTTTGAAGAAGGGGAGTCTGATATGAATCTAGGAGGTGCTCGAACAAGGCCAAACGATTGAATGCACATAAAATCATTGCATTTAGACCTAATGGTCAATTTAACATCTCTCCATTAAAGCTCATGGAAGCCAAAAAGGAAAATGGAAAAGAACAAGAGAAAGCCAGGAAGTCAGTCAAACCAACCAAGCAAAGCTACAAAACTAAGGCAAGTCCAGTTTCGATGACTAAGTATAAAAAGATAATGTTCATGAGTGACATTGAGAAGAGGTTGAAGATCCCTCAATTAAACACCTGATCAAAAAGCCTCGGACTACCAAGACTAGGCCAATTTCCTCTCCAAGCAAATTAATTCCAAGCATATGGAAAAGGCTGTTGTGAAAGAGGCTGAAACAGTAGAGCCAACTTCTCAAAAGTCAACTAAGGCAGTTTCCACTCAACGAAGGGACACTCAACCGAGGACAAAAGTTCCAAGGGCAAGGGAAAAGGAAAATCAGTTGGTACAAAGGCCTAACTTAAGATTATCAATAGACCAACTATTCTTCCTGCTACTATTCTTCCTGTTGCCAGACAAAAGGCAGTAGGTATTTGAGATCCAATTGAGGATAATTTCTCCGAATTAGACTCCAATTGGAGTATTAATAAAGGAAATGAAAAGTTAACAGAACCAGAAGAACTAAAAATGAAGTCACCTGTTCAAACCCAAATTGTTCTATTGACGGGAGAAGTGAATGAACAATCCGAAACCAAAGCTTAAAAATATGATGAATAGTATAGCTTGAGAACTGAGTTCTTGGCCAAAAAACATTGAAAAGGCCTAAACATCTCAAGAGGTTTATTTCTATGGAAGCAACAATTCTAAAGTTAGTAAAGGTTGTCTCGCCTTGGAACGGAGACCTTACTTTTTTGACCTTATGAGGATAAGGAAGTTTACTGATGTATGTGAAGAGCTTAAACTAAATTATTATCCAACTGGCCCAACATTACATGATGACCAGGCAGTGTTCGCTCAATTAGACACTGGCTTAAGCACACTTCAAACCCGTGTCAAATTCTAGGATATGGATCGGGAGCTATAATTAGTTGAGCATATGTAACGCCCCGTTTTTATCTTAATTGAGTTTATTTGAGTTAATCGGAGATCGCAGAGTTCACGAGCCGATTTGATTTTGATCAGGGTCCTTTTTGCAAATTTTAGAAATTTCAGGGACTAAAACGCAAATTTGGAGTTTAATATATTATCTACACTTAGAATTCATTTGAATTAGTCTCTTATCCTTCCTCTCCTTCCCTTCCATCGGCTAGACTCCATTGAAGACGCCTCTTGGAGCTTTTGAGCTTTCTAATTTCAGTCCGAGCTCGATCCGGCCGTTGGAAATTAATTCTGAAGGCAGTTTAGCGATCACGGCTACGAGAGCTTCGTTCTATCGTAAGTTTTCCTACGATCAGATACATTTTAGTTTTTGGATGTTGTTAGAATCATTCTAGATTCGAGTATGTTGTTCTTGGCAAAGTTCTGATCGTTTATTATCTGTCGGTTTTGAAATAGAGCGACGTTTGGATTTGTTATGATTTTTGGAAGCCTTTTTCGAAAATTATGGTTTTGAGATTTGTTGGGTTTGCCTTGTTTTGGTTGTATTGGCTTTGATATGAGTTGATATCAGTATTGAACTGCTGTCTGCATTTTCGGTTTGTTCAGTTTATAGCCGTTATGCCGTCGGTTTGAGTTTTGGGGATTTCGAACCGTTTTTGAGTTGTGATCTTGGCTTGTAAGTTGATCGTGGTTATTGATCATTAAATTGTATCTGAACAGATTCGTTTGGAGTTGTCAAGCCCTGTGTTAGCAGCATTTGGTCGTCGAGAATTGGACGAAGAACGGTAAAGAGATTACCTTGAACCGTTGCCTTTGTTGTTGGATTGTTTAGTTGTTGATTAAACCTTTTGTTGTAGCTTATCCAGAGTTGGAACTACTGCATTGAAAGGTAAAGGCAGACATCGATAGCGGGATAGCATACTCGGGATAGTTGGTTCTCGAGTTTCCCTTAAAATCACATACTTGCATCTACACTCGTTCTAGCATGAGGAACTTGTGTTTTGTTGTTTTGATTGAGCTTTTGTTATATGGCTATGTTTTATGTTTCTGTTATGCATTCATCTTGAGTCAATATTGTTTTCAGCGGGCAGAACCGCCCTTTTTGTTTAGACGTTTGGGAACTATGATTGAGTGGCCTAGGTCGTAGTTGTTTCACCTAGTGCTAGCATACTCATTATAGTTGCTCAAAGTATAGAGGAGTGGGATACGTGGCACCACCTCGATTGGGTGAGTCGGTGAGTCATTACGTAATCTCACCCTCGGGATCCCAAAAGCACAGCAGTAATCCCTCGTTATCAGATTTGATATCCCGATTTAAAGACATGCATTTCATTACATCGTTATTGATTTCGTTGTTGTCTTGAAAGCATGTTTATTGTTGTATTACTTGATATGTTGTTTATACTAGGATTATCATTCTCACTGGTTATCCGGCTGTTGCTTTGTTTTGTATGTGTACTTGGCAACAGGTGGGGCAGGAACAAGTCAGAAGAGGCATGGTTAGCTCCGAGGGAAAGTTGTAGAAGTGACACTCGGTTTAGAAGTCATGTCAATATGTTTATCTAGTTATATTAGAACATGTTTAGATCTCGAACTTCGTTGTTTATGTTGTATCGATTATGCGAGTCTTATGTTGCATGTTATAGACTGGTTCGTAGTTGATCAACGTTAGCATTTCATGTAATAACTGGAGAAGTTATGTTTTTAATGCATGAATTTGAGTTTGATGTATGGAATAACTTTTAGTTTGAGCTGCCAAGCTTTTTCTGCTCTGTTCTGTTTCTGTTGCAGGGGGGGCGCCCGAGCTGCAGTTTTTAGCAGCCTGAGCGCACCCCAGTTCGAGTAATCCAGCAGCGCTGGAGTTTAGGGCGCGCTCGAGCGGCAGTTTTTGCCCGCCCGAGCGCACCCCCCTTTTAAAAAAAATTTTCTTTCTTACTTTGGTCTTGGATCTTGTATGCTTAATTGTTGTTTAAGCCGAGATTAGTTGTTTAGAACCGAGGTCTCATATTAAGTGGTATCAGAGAGTTAAGATTCTTGGTCGAACTAGAGTGAGCGGATAGATCGAGTCTGCGTGTATTGGCTCCTCGCATGTGTTTGAATTATTTTAACTGTGTACTTAATTCCATGCGAGCATGCTTTATTATTGAGAATTATTGAATTACATGGTTATGTGATTTAATTTATAAAGCATGATCTACTTGAGATATATCTGTTTCTGTTATCGACTGGTATCCGGTATTCCAAGCGGTTGTAAGGGCACTGATTGTAGCGATTGAGATATCTCGTGTCCTAACCTTTGATTATCAGATGGGTCCTCATCGAGTGATAAACAGAAACACACCTCCAATTATTCCTACGACTGAGCAAGCTAGCACTGAAGTTGATCAGTTGGATGCTTCAGCAACGCCTATGGAAACCTTGCTGAAGAGGTTTCAGTCGTTCAATCCGCCGTTATTGATGGGTTCAGAAAATCCAGTTGACTGCGAGAGTTGGTTGGATGATATTGATCAGCTGTTCGATTCCATTGATTACACAGATGACCGCAGAATCAGGTTAGTCATTATCAGCTACGTGGGGTTGCTAAGAGCTGGTGGATCATGACAAAGAAAGCAATGGAGAGTAGAGGTACGGAAGTTACTTGGACTCTTTTTAAATCTGAATTTTATAAGCGGTTTTTCCCTATCTCGTATCGCAAAGATAAGGGAGCAGAGTTTGCCAATCTGAGGCAAGGGAATCTGAACATTGAAGAGTACGTGGCTAAGTTTGATAGTCTGTTGCGTTTTGCACCGTTAATTGCCGGAGATGAAGAAGCTAAGGCAGATCAGTTCATCAATGGTTTGAACTCCGACATCTTCACGTTGGTAAATACCAACAGGCTTAACAACTTTGCGGATGCCATGAATCACGCAAAGAGAGCAGAAGCAGGCTTGTGGAGGCAAAGAGGTAACCAGGTAGCACCTCAGCAACAGAGGCAGTATCAGAACCCACCATCTCAGTATCAGAATCAGCCACCGCAGCATCAGAACCAGCAGCAAAGGTACGAAGGTGGAAACAGTGGGGGAAACAGAAAAGATCAGTACAAAGCAAGAGGTAAGCAGTTTAAGAGGCAAGGAAACAGTTTTTCCAGTTCCAGTGGTTCGAAGCAATTCGGTTCAGGACCGAGTTCTGGGTCATCATCCTTGTACTGCAGCAAGTGTGGAGGAAGACACTCACCGGATCAGTGTGTGGGAGTCTTTGGTAATTGTAACACCTGTCAGCAACCGGGACACTTCTCTAAGGTGTGCCCTCAGCGTAACAGAGATAGAGCTCAGAGTGGGAGTTCGTCTAGACCTACAGTTCAGCCAGAGAGGCAGTCGTCTGCAGTGCACTCTTTCCAGCCTCAGCAGCAGAACAGACAGGGAGGTAATTCTAGTGCGAACCAGCCTCTGAGACAGCAAGCACGTATCTTTGCTTTGACGGAGGATCTGGCTCAGGCGGCACCTGATGATGTTATAGCAGGTAACTGTTCAATTTTTGGTCATTCTGCTCATGTTTTGATAGATACAGGTGCTTCCCATTCCTTTATCTCTGAGAAATTTTTGTTATTGCATGCTTTGCCAACTGAATTGTTGCCTACAATAGTAGCTGTTACTTCACCTTTGGGTGGAGGAATTGTTTCTGTCAGACTAGTCAGGAACTGTGAACTTTGTTTTGAAGGGAATTTGTTAAAATTTGACTATATTGTGCTTGGGTTGTCAGATTTTGATTGTATTGTTGGTATAGATGCTTTGACCAGGTACAGGGCAACAGTTGATTGTTTTCTGAAGGTTGTCAGGTTCAAACCTGAAATGGCAGACAAGTGGAAATTCTTTGGTAAGGGTTCTCGATCTAGAATCCCTTTGATTTCAGTGTTATCTATGACTCGTTTGTTACAGAGAGGTGCAGAAGGATTTTTGGTTTATGCGGTTGATGTACTGAAATCTAGCCCAGCTTTGGTTGACTTACCAGTGGTTAGAGATTTTGCTGATGTGTTTCCGGAAGATGTTCCTGGATTGCCACCTATTCGAGAAATCGAATTCAATATTGACTTAGTGTCAGGTACTCAACCTATTTCAAAAGCTCCTTATCGTATGGCACTTATTGAATTGAGAGAGTTGAAGGAGCAGCTTGAGGATTTGATTGCCAAGGGATACATCAGACCTAGTGTATCGCCTTGGGGTGCTCCTGTGCTTTTTGTTCGGAAGAAGGATGGTTCTATGCGGCTTTGTATCGAGTACCGCCAATTGAATCAGGCTACAGTTAAGAACATGTATCCTTTACCCCGAATAGATGACCTTTTTGATCAACTGCAGGGTTCTTCTGTCTACTCTAAGATTGATCTGAGGTCAGGTTATCACCAGTTGAGAGTGCGAGAGGAAGACGTTCCTAAGACCGCTTTCAGAACGAGGTATGGTCATTTTGAGTTTATAGTCATGTCGTTCGGTTTGACTAACGCTCCAGTGGTTTTTATGGGTTTGATGAACCGTATCTTTCAGCGTTATTTAGATGAGTTCGTCATTATCTTTATCGATGATATTCTTATCTACTCGAAGAACCGTACTGACCATGCAGAGCACTTGAGGACCGTACTGCAGATTTTACGAGTTGAGCAGTTGTTTTCCAAGCTGTCTAAGTGTGAATTTTGGTTAGATCGAGTTGTCTTTTTCGGTCATATTATTTCTGAAGATGGGATTTCTGTCGATCCCAACAAGATTGAAGCGGTTATGAATTGGCCTAGACCTACTTCAGTACCGGAGATCCGAAGCTTCATGGGTTTAGCTGGATATTACCATCGTTTCATCGAGGGTTTCTCGTCTATTGCCAAGCCTATTACCCAGCTGACTCAGAAGAATGCGTCTTTTGTCTGGACTACAGATTGTGAGGCTAGCTTTGTTGATCTGAAGAGGAGACTGACTAGTGCTTCGATTCTTTCTATTCCGAAGGGTACTGGAGGTTTCACAGTCTATTGTGATGCTTCTAAACGAGGCTTGAGTTGTGTTCTTATGCAACATAAGCATGTGGTGGCGTATGCATCGAGGCAGCTGAAACCGCACGAGACTCGTTATCCGGTTCATGATCTAGAACTAGCTGCGATTGTATTTGCTCTGAAGATCTGGCGTCACTATCTTTATTGTGAGTCTTTCGAGATCTTTTCTGACCATAAGAGCCTTAAGTACTTGTTTTCGTAGGCAGAGCTGAATATGAGACAGAGAAGATGGTTAGATCTGTTGAATATTTCGACTGTGAAATCAAGTATTATCCGGGAAAGTCGAATGCAGTTGTAGATGCCTTGAGCCGAAAGCTATGTTCTTTATCTCTTTCTACTATTGGTGTTTCTCAGTTGATCGATGATTGTTGCACTTTTGGTTTAGAGTTTGAAACAGATAGGGAGACTATCAGAGTGTTTGCTATTCAAGCCGAGCTGGAGTTGTTTGTTGCGATCAGAGAAGCACAGAAGTCTGAGCCGAGCATTCAGGTTTCAGTAGAGAAAGTCAAATCTGGGCATCAGTCTGAATTCCAGGTTAGAGATGATGTTTTATTTGTGAATAACCGTATTGTTGTGCCTGATGTTTCGGAGTTGAGACAGCGTATTCTCCGAGAGGCTCATTGCAGTCGATTTAGTATTCATCCTAGAGGTCGTAAGATGTACAACGACCTGAAGAACCAGTTCTGGTGGAAGAGAATGAAGAGCGATGTTGCGAGGTTTGTATCTCGGTGTTTGAACTGTCAGCAAGTAAAATCAGAACGGAAGCGACCAGGAGGTCTGTTGCACAGTCTATCTGTTTCTGAATGGAAGTGGGATCACATTTCCATGGATTTCGTCACGAAGCTACCACGATCCGTTCGAGGATGCGATGCCATTTGGGTAGTGATCGACCAATTGACGAAGTCTGCGTGTTTTATTCCGTACAGGATGACGTATCGTCATGATCAGATGGCTGAGTTGTATGTTAGCAATGTTGTGAGATTGCATGGGGTGCCGAAGTCGATCGTTTCAGACCGAGACCCTAGATTCACTTCGCACTTCTGGCACAGTCTTCAGGAGGCACTTGGTACTCGATTGCATCTGAGTACAGCTTATCATCCTCAGACTGATGGACAGTCAGAGCGGACTATCCAGACGTTAGAGGATATGCTGCGAGCGGTAGTGCTAGACTTTGGCACTAGTTGGCAGGATTCTTTGCCTCTTGTCGAGTTTTCTTACAACAACTGCTTCCAAGCGAGTATCGGTATGGCGCCTTTTGACGCTTTGTACGGCAAGAAGTGCCGATCTCCGCTGTTTTGGGATGACTTGTCCGAGTCACCAGATTTGGGACCGGAGATGCTTAGAGATATGGCAGAGCAGGTTAAGATCATTCAGACCAGAATGAAGTCAGCTCAAGATAGGCAGGCGAAGTATGCGAACGTCAGACGTAGACCTCTGAGTTTCGAGCAGGGAGACCGTGTTTTCCTTAAGATTTCTCCTTTCAGAGGCACTGTCAGATTCGGTAAGAGAGGGAAGTTGTCTCCGAGATTCATCGGACCGTATGAGATTCTCGAGAAGATAGGTGATCTTGCCTATAGGCTTGCACTTCCTCCGTCATTATCTGGTATTCACGACGTTTTTCATGTCTCTATGCTGCGAAATTATCAACCAGATATTTCTCATATCCTTCAGCCTGACGAAGCCGAGTTAGACGAGACTTTGAGCTATTTTGAACGACCGATTCAGATCCTTGATCGGAAAGAAAAGCAGCTCAGAACCAAGTTGATTCCGTTAGTGAAAGTGCATTGGAGCCGTCACGGGGTCGAGAAAGCGACTTGGGAGACAGAATCTGACATGAGACAGCGTTTTCCAGAGTTATTCGGATGACGTGAATTCTTCTTACTGTCTTTAGTTCTTTATTTTATCTTATGAGTTGTGGTTCTCGTTGATTTCGAGGACGAAATCTCTTCTTAGTGGGGGAGAATTGTAACGCCCCGTTTTTATCTTAATTGAGTTTATTTGAGTTAATCGGAGATCGCAGAATTCACGAGCCGATTTGATTTTGATCACGGTCCTTTTTGCAAATTTTGGAAATTTCAGGGACTAAAACGCAAATTTGGAGTTTAATATATTATCTACACTTAGAATTCATTTGACTTAGTCTCTTATCCTTCCTCTCCTTCCCTTCCATCGGCTAGACTCCATTGAAGACGCCTCTTGGAGCTTTTGAGCTTTCTAATTTCAGTCCGAGCTCGATCCGGCCGTTGGAAATTAATTCTGAAGGCAGTTTAGCAATCACGGCTACGAGAGCTTCGTTCTATCGTAAGTTTTTCTACGATCAGATACATTCTAGTTTTTGGATGTTGTTAGAATCGTTCTAGATTCGAGTATGTTGTTCTTGGCGAAGTTCTGATCGTTAATTATCTGTCGGTTTTGAAATAGAGCGACGTTTGGATTTGTTATGATTTTTGGAAGCCTTTTTCGAAAATTATGGTTTTGAGATTTGTTGGGTTTGCCTTGTTTTGGTTGTATTGGCTTTGATATGAGTTGATATCAGTTTTGAACTGCTGTCTGCGTTTCCGATTTGTTTAGTTTGTAGCCGTTATGCCGTCGGTTTGAGTTTTGGAGATTTCGAACCGTTTTTGAGTTGTGATCTTGGCTTGTAAGTTGATCGTGGTTATTGATCATTAAATTGTATCTGAACAGATTCGTTTGGAGTTTTCAAGCCTTGTGTTAGCAGCATTTGGTCGTCGAGAATTGGACGAAGAACGGTAAAGAGATTACCTTGAACTGTTGCCTTTGTTGTTGGATTGTTTAGTTGCTGATTAAACCTTTTGTTGTAGCTTATCCAGAGTTGGAACTACTGCATTGAAAGGTAAAGGCAGACATCGATAGCGGGATAGCATACTCGGGACAGTTGGTTCTCGAGTTTCCCTTAAAATCACGTACTTGCATCTACACTCGTTCTAGCATGAGGAACTTGTGTTTTGTTGTTTTGATTGAGCTTTTGTTATATGGCTATGTTTTATGTTTTTGTTATGCATTCATCTTGAGCCAATCTTGTTTTCAGCGGGCAGAACCGCACTTTTGTTTAGACGTTTGGGAACTATGATTGAGTGGCCTAGGTCGTAGTCGTTTTACCTAGTGCTAGCATACTCATTATTGTTGCTCAAAGTCTAGAGAAGTGGGATATGTGGCACCACCTCGATTGGGTGAGTCGGTGAGTCGTTACGTAATCTCACCCTCGGGATCCCAAAAGCACAGCAGTAATCCCTTGTTATCAGATTTGATATCCCGATTTAAAGACATGCATTTCATTACATCGTTATTGATTTCGTTGTTGTCTTGAAAGCATGTTTATTGTTGTATTACTTGATATGTTGTTTTTACTGGGATTATCATTCTCACCGGTTATCCGGTTGTTGCTTTGTTTTGTATGTGTACTTGGCAACAGGTGGGGCAAGAACAAGTCAGAAGAGGCATGGTTAGCTCCGAGGGAAAGTTGTAGAAGTGAGACTCGATTTAGAAGTCGTGTTAATACGTTTATCTAGTTATATTAGAACATGTTTAGATCTCGAACTTCTTTGTTTATGTTGTATCAATTATGCGAGTCTTATGTTGCATGTTATAGACTGGTTCGTAGTTGATCAACGTTAGCATTTCATGTAATAACTGGAGAAGTTATGTTTTTAATGCATGAATTTGAGTTTGATGTATGGAATAACTTTTAGTTTGAGCTGCCAAGCTTTTTCTGCTCTGTTCTGTTTCTGCTGCAGGGGGGGCGCCCGAGCTACAGTTTTTAGCAGCCCGAGCACACCCCAGTTCGAGTAATCCAGCAGCGCTGGAGTTTAGGGCGCGCTCGAGCGGCAGTTTTTGCCCGCTCGAGCGCACCCCCCTTTTAAAAAAAAAATTTCTTTCTTACTTTGGTCTTGGATCTTGTATGCTTAATTGTTGTTTAAGCCTAGATTACTTGTTTAGAACCGAGGTCTCACAGCATAGGAGCTCAAATAAAAATGATTTCACCCCGAATGAAGTCAAATAATCAACTGGTGAGGAGAAAAATGTAACTAAGGATGAACTTCTGAGCTGGACAAGACAATGGATGAGGTTCACCATGAGATTAGTCGACCTGAACTTGTGTTAACTCAACTCTTGAAGCACAATTGACAAAAAAAATCAGTTGAGGATATTTCCATGGTAAATGTGGATGAAATTATCCACAAAGTGACCTCAAAAATCAACATTGAGGATGTAGCAACTGAAAATACTATTAATATTGAAGAAATGATGAATGAAGAAATTCTGGCTTCTGTAATGAAGGATTCAACTAAGGTATCAAAAGATTCAGCTAAGGAGGTAGAATTTCTGAGTGAGAGTGTTATTATCACCGAACCAGTTGTGGTTTCAGCCCAAGTAACTGAAGACAAACTTTCGGAGATAGTGGCACTATCTCCGTAATTGAAGAAGCCCAAGAAACATTATTCAGGCAATCAGTGACTGAGAAAGCTGTTGAGATACAAGTAGAGAAAGAGGTTATTGAGAGTCAAAAATTCAATACATAGGTTGTTGAGAGTCAACAAGTCGAGATAGAGGCTATTGGAAGTCAAAAAGTTGAGACTAAGAAGGTAGTAGAGAGGAAGTCAGTTGAGCGACAAGCAGTTGAAGGAACATCAACTGGCCAGATGATAAGTGCAATTTATGCACTTAATTATTAAATGATTTGGATTGGATTTTGTTATAAATTGAGTGGTATTATGTGTATTTTGGTGTTGTTTCTGTGGTATGCAGGAGGCAGACAAAATATATGAATTTCATTAAAAGAGAAGTGTTGATGATGCAAGGCGGTCGAGGAGAAACAAAATAATGATCTTTTTTAATACAAATGAAGAGCCTAAGCACCAATAAGAGGCGCCTGAGCGCCTAAATGGAAAGAAAAATCAAATTAGTAGTGCTTAGGCGCTAAGATGTCACGCATAGGATCCAATACCTGGACAAGAGAAGCACCTAGGCACCAGTCTCAAGTACCTAGGCGCTTAACCTATGCATCTTGAAGAAAAATTCAGCGTTGCAGCGCCGTTATTAGAGCCTAGGCGTTATCCCTGCGAAAAATATGGAAAAAAAGAGTTCTTGTTAAGCAATCAATGTAATTCACTAATCTCAATTCAATCAATACCAAGAACAACGCAAAGAATTTCCCAGATCAATTAACAGAGATTACTTAAGCAAGACGATCAACAATCGAATCTAAAAATTTAAATTAATATAAATCAGAACACCAATTTACGTGGTTAGGCTATAATGAGCCTACATCCACGAGAGATCGCCACTTCTTATTAGAACAATCCAATATCCAATACACTTCTTCAATCGAACAATAAATAATTAAGAACAATACAAATTTATAGATTGAGCTTCTAAATCCTCAATCACAGCTGTTATCTTGCTTCTATGTTTCCTTGATTTCTAGTGTGTGTAATCCCTCGTGATCTTCAAGTTTCTGGAGAATTTCCTCTCGTGTGTCTCGATCGCCTTATCTGATCTCTTTCTTGTTCTGTTATCTCTCGAAGAAGAAGAACTAAATCTGTTATAAGATAACGCCCAATTCCCCAATGGCTAGCACATTGATGGGCTTCTTTATAAGAGACCATGCTTTGGGCCCAAAGAATTAAGTCATGGCCAGTGACTTAATGCTTACATTTGGCCCAACAATAATATTTACTCTCGAGTCCCATTGTAAATCAGCTGGTTTGAAAGGCACACCTCAACAAATCTCCACCCTGACTGGTAACCATGGATGATCTCCTTTCCTCCTCCTTATTGTTTACTTCAATTCCACTGCTCCAATCAAGTCTGTTTCTCATTTACTCTCTTCTTCCTTTCTGGAAAATCCCTTTTGAAATGACCTTCCTTGTGACAAGTAAAGCATTCGTATCTAGTTTTACTCTTAGATCTAGATCTGTACTTAACTGATTTTTGTACTCTTCTTTCTGTTCTACCTCTTACATTCAGTCATTCTCCCAGAGACACCCCAGTGAGCTGGATTTTCCTCTGTAACTCTTTTGATTGAATAGCTGACTGTACTTCTTCCAGAGAGATATATTGATCTCTTCAGTACAACATAGCATCCTTAAAGTTTTCATAGGACTTTGGTAGAGCATTCTGAAAGAGTGGGTGCCCAGTGAGCCAACTTGTGGCTATGGGCTTTGATGACTCTTTGTACAAACGATCTTTTGTTTAATACAATTTACACTTTTATTAATGGCAATGACTTTATCTTTCTTCATATTATTATATTGTGATATACTATTGTTGTTTTGATAAAGACCTTGAATATACTATAGTGTATGTAAGATGTGGTAGAACATGGGGATGTCTATCATGAAATACATCTTATAGTCACTGTATATTCTAAACTGTTCCTAGTCGATTGAACCGTCCGAGAATAAGGATAAGGATCGCTCGAGTTTGAGACTAGCATTTGCGATGCGGAGTACCACGTTTCATTGGTAGGGAACATGGAGATGTTCGAAGCATGCAAATGGATATTCATAGGATGAATAATCGAACTACCCTATCCGGACTTTCCAAGTGGTTATCACTTATCGAGTGGATAAAGTCCGCGGTTTTGGTTGTACACCATTAGTCCTTACTACTTGAAACATCATGGAGACTCTATATGCTAGTACTGTACTTTGACTCGTTTACCGACTCTATGGGGGTCATCAGGTGTCGGGATTGGGTACAGTTACAACACATATAGGAGTCGATGCATTGTTGTCAAGGATTCACCACATACTTGCGAGTGTGGATATCCTATGCGATCTGAGGAGATATTAGTGTGACAAATCTCTGGCCAGAGTACTTGATGTGATTTAAGAAATGGTTTCTTAGTAGCACATGCGATGTCACTAATTGGATCTTCAAGATGTATTGTATAGTTATCGAATCTTGAGCGACTCTCGATATACCAATGGTTGTTGATTCGATCGGGATATATGGATGAAGGGACCGTACTGTACGCTAACCAAAATCTACTGGTTCTTGTAGGCACTATCAGTGATACCTAGGGAATCATGGGGCGATGTTGCTAGGCGCTTTACCATGATTCGTTGGGCAAGTCGGAAATCGTTGTTCCGAGTCACAAGGAGTTGTGAGCCCACGGCTAGCTGTATCCCTGAACCATTGAGGGTCACACAGTGTAATGGAGTTTTAATCCCCGTTGAGATAGTTAAATTTAAAGAGTTAAATTTAATGAATAAAGAAGTTGGACTTCTTAAATAAGAGTAAGGGAGTAGGATTTCCTAAAATTACATAGGGATGGACATTTTTGGAAACCACTGAATTCGGATTCAGGAAAATTTATCTTGACTATAAAATGTGCAGAAATGGTTTCTGTGCACATTGGTAAAATCGGTTTATCAATCGGAGTCACGATGAATTTTATATTAATTTCTGAACGTGTGGGCTTTGCTTGTCGGGCCTCAACTTATGACTAATGGGCCCTAAGCTGTTAGTGGCCTGCATTATAAATAAGTTATTGCAGTACAGAAATAACACACAACTGGTCATTAATTTGAGAGACAGAAATCGAAAAAACCCTAGCTCTCTCTCATAACTATTCGGCCGACCCCTTCCTCTCTGTCAGAGAATTTTCCGGTCTGTAATTTTGAATTGCAGTCAGGAATAGCGAATCAAATTCGTTTATTCTCTTCGCAGAAAACTTCTGATAGATTTTCTAGTGCAATCTATCAGAGGGATTAAACCTCTATTCGTGGACCTGATAGAAGGAGTTCATCAGTTCCTGGGAGATACAAGAAGCGCAGAGAAATCTGTGTGGTGTCCAATAATCTCGCTTCGAGATTGAAGGTAAAATTTAATAATTGTTATTTAATTTTACACACACAAATAATTTAATCGTTAAACGGTTGATACCTACACTATGGAATTGTTCCATAATAAAATTTTTTAAACTTCCGCTGCACCGGGTATCAATCGTGATTGATCTGAACGCCAGTTTTCCAACAGTGGTATCAGAGCCAGGTTGCTCAGATCAAACGATTAAATTAATCGATTGTACAAAAATTTTTGAGTCTCGGTTTTTGAAACAAAATAAATATTTTTAAATAAAAAAAAAAAAAATTTTTCGGGGCAAAACCCGGGCAGCGATTGGATCGCTGCCCGGTGGGGCAGCAATTGTTGCTGCCCCGGGCGGCGCACGGCGCCGCCCAAAGGGGGCGCACGGCGTCGCCCACGGCGGCGCACGGCGTCGCCCAGGGGGCGGCGCACAGCGCCGCCAGGGCAGCGCTCGGCGCTGCCCAGGGAGGCGCACGGCGCCGCCCAGGGCAGCGCACGGCGCCGCCCAGCAGCGGCGCCAGGCGCCGCCAGGGCAGCAACTGTTGCTGCCCTAAAGGGGCAGCCGGGCTGCCCCGGCCCGTGCCCACGGGTGCGGGCCGGCCCGGGAGTGTCCCGGGCGGCCCGCGGGAAAAAAAAAATTAAATTTTTTATTTTAAAATTAATTTTAATGTGTTAAAATTTTATTTTTGGTCCGGTCAAAAATTGTTTTTGATTGGTTCACGAGATTTCGGATCGAATTATTCGAGTCCGTAAACTTTAAAATTGATTTTTGGATAAATTTGAATTTTTGGAAAATTTTAATATTTTATCCTTAAATTGAATTTTGAAATCAATTATTTTTGGTACAATTGATGATAAGATTTGATCTTATGAATATATTAAGTAAAATATGATTTTATCTATAAAATTGGATTTTGTAGATAAAATATGATTTTATTTGATAAAGAGATAAAATATGATTTTATATGTAAAATGAGATTTTATATATAAAATATGATTTTATCCTGTTTAAATTTGAAATGCCACTGCATGTTATCCAATAAATTAATTTTGAATTAAATATTATTGGATAAGGATGATCGATTGCCATGACCAATTTTGTAGGTGTATGTTAGGAATTTACATTTGTTTTTATTGTTGTTGGTTTTATTAATGGGCCTGGTTTATGGCCCGATATGAATGTCATATGTAATAAAAGTGGGCTTGGTTTATGGCCCGTTCCCACCCCTAAAAATGTATCCCCTGCTTGTCATTGTTATTTATTGTAAATACATTAGATTTAGTGGGAGATCAAGATTTGAAGATGGTGGGCCCAGCAGACAATAAAGACGAAGAAATGTAAATTGGAAGCTAATGTAATAGGATTGCATTGCATACTGCATATTACCTAGGATTGGACTAAGACTCGTGATTGGCAACCACGGGTCAATTAGAAATGGAATCGATCATCCTATATAATATATGATATTATGATTGTATGCATGTTTTAGACATAATTGCGTGAATCCGGCAAGCATGCAATAATTTGAAAAATTGATGAGACAAATTTTTATAATTAAAAATCCCTCATTTTAAATATGATTTAAAATTGATATCAAGATAAATAAAGGAAATTTAAATTTGTTTAAATGTTCCTACCTTCCATCAACGGTCAATGTATGTGATGCTACCCGCGGATACGGTCCGGCTCATATTATTGGGGGGGCCCGTCCGTCGGAAAGCTGTACATTGGATCGACACATGTTGTAAGTTGGGTGGAACTCCCATGGGATCGGCTCATATTATTGGGGGATCCACATGGCGACCGTCCATCACAACTTAATATTGATGGGTCATCTTGACATGTCACTTTAAACGGCGTCATATTATTGGGCCCTTATTGGACATGAGGTAAATACATGGGGGTTGCTTTGGAATCAATTGGGCTCTACCTTTTGAGAATTATGGTTGGCTGATATTATTCGGGACCATAAGTTTGTCAATTGGACTCCATGTTCTCACTAAGGAAAAAGTTTCCCGTTTTCACTAGAGGGTAGTGAAATCGTTAAAATAGTGGGAGTGAGATTCATAAAATTAATGTTGTAAAAACTGGCGGTCAGATCAATCACGATTGATACCCGGTGCAGCGGAAGTTTAAAAATTTTTTATCATGGAACAATTCCATGGTGTGGGTATCAACCATTCAACGATTAAATTATTGTGTGTGTAAAATTCAAATAACAATTAATTAAATTTTACCTTCAATCTCGCAACGAGATTACTGGACACCAACAGATTTTATCTGCTCTTGTTGTCTCTCCCTGGAACCGATGAACTCCTTCAATCAGGTCCACGAACAGAGGTTTAATCCCTCTGATAGATTGCACTAGAAAATCTATCAGAAGTTTTCTGCGAAGAGAATAAACGAATCTGATTCGTTATTCCTTACTGCGATTCAAAATCACAGACCGGAAAATCTCGGGCAGAGTATGGGGAGGGTTCGGCCGAAACAATCTTTGAGAGGAACTAGGGTTTTCGATTTTTGCTCTCAAAAATTATGACCTGTTGTGTGTAATTTCTGTACTGAAATAACTTATTTATAATGCAGGCCACTAACACCTTAGGGCCCATTAGTCATAAGCTAGGGCCCGACAAGCAAAGCCCGCACGTTCAGAAATTAATATAAAATTCATCGTGACTCCGATCGATGAACCAATTTCACCAATGTGCACAGAAACCATTTCTGCACATTTTAAAGTCAAAACAAATTTTCATGAATCCGAATTCAGTGGTTTCCAAAAATGTCCATCCCTATGTCATTTTAGGAAACCCTACTCCCTTACTCTTATTTAAGAAGTCCAACTCCTTTGTTCATTAAATTTAACTCTTTAAATTTAACTATCTCAACGGGGATTAAAACTCCATTACACTGTGTGACCCTCAATGGTTCAGGGATACAGCTAGCCGTGGGCTCACAACTCCTTGTGACTCGGAACAACACTTTCCGACTTGCCCAACGAATCATGGTAAAGCGCCTAGCAACATCGCCCCATGATTCCCTAGGTATCACTGATAGTGCCTACAAGAACCAGTAGATTTTGGTTAGCGTACAGTACGGTCCCTTCATCCATATATCCCGATCGAATCAACAACCATTGGTATATCGAGAGTCGCTCAAGATTCGATAACTATGCAATACATCTTGAAGATCAAATTAGTGACATCGCATGTGCTACTAAGAAACCATTTCTTAAATCACATCAAGTACTCTGGCCAGAGATTTGTCACACTAATATCTCCTCAGATCGCATAGGATATCCACACTCGCAAGTATGTGGTGAATCCTTGACAACAATGCATTGACTCCTATATGTGTCGTAACTGTACCCAATCTCGACACCTGATGACCCCCATAGAGTCGGTAAACGAGTCAAAGCACAGCACTAGCATATAGAGTCTCCATGATGTTTCAAGTCGTAAGGACTAATGGTGTACAACCAAAACCGCGGACTTTATCCACTCGATAAGTGATAACCACTTGGAAAGTCCGGATAGGGTAGTTCGATTATTCATCCTATGAATATCCATTTGCATGCTTCGAACATCTCCATGTTCCCTACCAATGAAACGTGGTACTCCGCATCGCAAATGCTAGTCTCAAACTCGAGCGATCCTTATCCTTATTATCGGACGGCTCAATCGACTAGGAACGGTTTTTAGAATATACAGTGACTATAAGATGTATTTCATGATAGACATCTCCATGTTCTACCACATCTTACATACACTATAGTATATTCAAGGTCTTTATCAAAACAACAATAGTATATCACAATATAACAATATGAAGTAATATAAAGTCATTGCCATAAAAGTGTAAATAATATTAAACAAAAGATTGTTTATACAAAGAGTCATCAAAGCCCATAGCCACACAGTTGGCTCACTGGGCACCCACTCTTACAATCTCCCACTTGCCCTATAGCCAACTAGTCATACTACGTAGACCCATTGCTTCGCGATGTTTGTCAAACAATGGTCCTGGCAAAGGCTTAGTAAGCGGATCAGCGATATTGTCTGCAGAGGCCACTCGTTCGACAATGATGTCTCCTCTTTCCACAATCTCCCGGATTATGTGGTATTTCCTCAGTACGTGTTTGGATCTTTGATGAGACCTTGGTTCCTTTGCTTGAGCAACGGCACCCGTGTTGTCACAGTACACCGGGACTGGACCAACAAATTCAGGAATGACGCCCAACTCTTGGACGAACTTCCTCATCCAAACGGCCTCTTTAGCAGCAGCTGATGCTGCAATGTATTCAGCCTCAGTGGTGGAATCCGCTGTGGTGTCCTGCTTGGAACTCTTCCAAGAGACAGCACCGCCATTGAGCATGAACACAAATCCAGAGGTTGACTTCGAGTCATCCACATCACTTTGGAAGCTAGAGTCGGTATAGCCTTCCAATTTGAGTTCTCGTCCTCCATAAACCATGAACATATTCTTAGTCCTTCGCAAGTACTTAAGAATGTCCTTCACGGCTTTCCAATGCATTTGACCAGGATTAGACTGATATCTGCTCGTGACACTCAGAGCAAATGCTACATCCGGTCTGGTAGATATCATCCCATACATGATACTACCTATAGCTGACGCATATGGTACATGTGTCATATTCTCTATCTCTTCATCAGTCTTGGGACACATAGACTTGGATAGAGAAACTCCATGACACATGGGTAGATGTCCTCTTTTGGACCCATCCATTGAAAACCGTTTCAATATGGTATCGATGTAGGTTGATTGAGTGAGTCCTATCATTCTCTTAGACCTATCTCTATAGATCTGTATCCCAAGAATGTAGGATGCCTCTCCCAAATCCTTCATCGAAAATCTACCTGATAACCATATCTTTGTTGACTGCAACATCCCTACATCATTCCCAATGAGTAGGATGTCATCAACATAAAGTACTAAGAATGTCACCGCATCCTTAACTACTTTCTTGTACACGCAAGGTTCCTCCGGGTTCTTGATGAAACCAAAATCTTTTATTGTTTCATCAAATTTCTGGTTCCAACTTCTTGATGCTTGTTTTAGACCATAAATTGATCTCTGAAGCTTGCATACCTTATGCTCGCTTCCCATGGATGTGTACCCCTCAGGCTGCTTCATATAGATTTCCTCCTTAATGTCTCCATTAAGAAAAGCAGTCTTCACATCCATTTGCCATATCTCATAGTCATACCATGCAGCTATGGCAATTAGGATTCTTATGGACTTGAACATTGCAACTGGTGAAAAGGTTTCGTCATAGTCAACTCCTTGCCTTTGAGTATAACCTTTAGCCACCAATCGCGCCTTGTAGGTCAATACCTTACCATCAGGCCCAAGCTTTCTTTTGTAGATCCATTTACACCCTATCGGAACAATTCCATCGGGAGGATCTACTAAAGACCAAACTTGGTTTGTATGCATCGAATCCAATTCTGACTGCATAGCTTCAAGCCATAAATTCGAATCCGCATCAGAAATTGCTTCCTTGAAGTTTCTTGGATCACATCCAATGTCGGGTTCATCTTGATCCCCTTCAAGAAGAAGACCATATCGAACTGGAGGTCTAGAAGTCCTTTCGGATCTTCTAGGTGCAGGCGTGTCCAGCAATGGTTCCTGAGGTGTAGGATCGTTATTTTGTATTTCGGGTTCTTCTCGAACTTCTTCGAGTTTCATCATCTCGCCTTTCTTATCCAATAAGAATTCCTTCTCCAAGAAGGTGGCATTCCTAGAAACAAACACCTTTGTTTCAGCAGGATAATAGAAATAATATCCGATTGAATTCTTCGGATACCCTACAAAATAACATAAGCTGGATCGACTATCCAACTTATCTCCCACTGTCCGCTTCACGTAAGCAGGACATCCCCAAATCCTCAAGTACGAATACTTAGGAGCTTTGCCATTCCATAACTCGTATGGTGTTTTGTCCACTGCTTTAGTGTGGACGTTGTTCAACAACAATACCGCCGTTTCAAGCGCATAGCCCCAAAACGAAGGTGGAAGCTCAGTGAAGCTCATCATAGATCGAACCATGTCCAACAAAGTTCGATTACGATGCTCCGATACACCATTAAGCTGTGGTGTCATAGGAGGAGTCCACTGAGAGAGAATCCCATTCTCTTTCAGATAGTCCAAAAACTCGGTACTCAAGTATTCTCCACCTCAATCCGATCGAAGTGCTTTAATACTTTTACCTAGCTTGTTTTCTACTTCAGCCTTGAATTCTTTGAACTTTTCAAATGCTTCAGACTTATATTTCATTAAATATAAATACCCATACCTTGAATAATCATCAGTAAAGGTAATGAAGTAGGTGTGGCCATGTTGAGTCCCTACTCTAAATGAACCACAAACATCTGTGTGGATCAAATCCAACAGATTCTGACTACGCTCAGGTTTCCCCTTAAAAGGAGATTTAGTCATTTTTCCTTTTAGGCAGGATTCACAAGTAGGTAGAGAATTAATATCAGACATATCAAACATGCCCACTCCCACTAGCTTGTTCATCCTCCTTGAGGAAATATGACCTAGCCTAGCATGCCAAAGGTTTGCCGGGTTTTGACTATCGATTTTCCTTTTGTTTGTTGTCGCCGGTTTATCAACATAATTCACTGGAACGTCTTTTAGTTTTAAGTTGTATAGATCGTTTTCAAGTTGTCCATTTCCAATTAAACATTCATTCTTGTAAATATTGCAAATCCCATTCACAAAATTGCAAGAATAACCATCTCTATCAAGCATATAAATAGAAATAATGTTTTTAATTAAATCTGGCACAAATAAAACATCTCTTAACAATAATTTAAAACCATTCTGCAAAGTCAAACAAACATCTCCAATGGCCGTAGCTTCAACTCTGGAACCATTCCCGAGCCTCAGCTGGGTCTCACCCATTCTAAGCCTGCGACTTCTTGTCATCACCTGCAAATCATTGCAAATGTGAGATCCACATCCGGTATCCAATACCCAAGAAGTTGTATTAAGTGACATGTTTATTTCAATATAGAACATACCCTTTGCAGTTCCCAACTGCTCAAGATATTCCTTGCAGTTGCGCTTCCAATGACCCGGCTTCTTGCAGTAATGGCAAACATCCTTGGATTTTCCATTGTTTGAAGCCTTTGTCTTTTGCTTCTTCTCGGGCTCGACTTTCTTGGGTGGGGTAGAACGTTTCTTGCCCTTCATACTTGGCCCCTTCTTCGCAGAAGATGAGGAGCCCACCAAGAAAGCTGGCTTATCCTTCTTAAGTGTGGATTCATATGTAACGAGCATATTGACCATCTCTTCAAGGGTGGCCTCTATCTTGTTCATATTAAAATTTATCACAAATCCATCAAATGAAGAAGGAAGAGACAGAAGCAATAAATCCACATTGAGTTCATGCTCCAACACCAAATCTAGGGTCGCCAACTTTTGTATGAGCCAAATCACTCGTACCCCATGATCACGGACCGAAGTCCCTTCACGCATGCGGCACGTCATCAGCTCCTTAACAGTAGCGAACCTTTCAGCCCTCGACTGAGCCCCAAAAAGTTCCTTGAGTTGCGTGTGAATGTCAGCAGCATTCACCGTGTCCTCAAATCGCCTCTGGAGTTCATCAGACATCGAGGCTTGCATATAGCATTTGGTCTTGATGTCATGGTCACACCATGCATCAAGTTTGGCCAATTCCTCCGGACTTATGTCAGCTGGTGCTTCCTTCGGAGGTGCTTTTAACACGTAGAGCATTTTCTCCGAAGTTAAGACAATCTTCAACTTCCGGAACCATTCCGTATAGTTGGCGCCAGTCAACTTGTTTTGTTCGAGGATCGAGAATAAAGGATTTCGCGAATTCATTGTATGAAATACTGAAAAGGAAAACAGACATATATCAATGATTGTTTAACAATTTACTAAGACATAAAATAGGCAAATTTAATTTTATGAATCTCACTCCCACTATTTTATCGATTTCACCACCCTCTAGTGAAAACGGGAAACTTTTTCCTTAGTGAGAACATGGAGTCCAATTGACAAACTTATGGTCCCGAATAATATCAGCCAACCATAATTCTCAAAAGGTAGAGCCCAATTGCTTCCAAAGCAACCCCCATGTATTTACCTCATGTCCAATAAGGGCCCAATAATATGACGCCGTTTAAAGTGACATGTCAAGATGACCCATCAATATTAAGTTGTGATGGACGGTCGCCATGTGGATCCCCCAATAATATGAGCCGATCCCATGGGAGTTCCACCCAACTTACAACATTTGTCGATCCAATGTACAGCTTTCCGACGGACGGGCCCCCCCAATAATATGAGCCGGACCGTATCCGCGGGTAGCATCACATACATTGACCGTTGATGGAAGGTAGGAACATTTAAACAATATTTAAATTTCCTTTATTTATCTTGATATAAATTTTAAATCATATTTAAAATGAGGGATTTTATTTATAAAAATATTTGTCTCATCATATTTAATTTATTGCATGCATTGCCGGATTCACGCAATTTATGTCTAAACATGCATACAATCATAATATCACATATTATTTAGGATGATCGATTCCATTTCTAATTGACCCGTGGTTGCCAATCACGGGTCTTAGTCCAATCCTAGGTAATATGCAGTATGCAAATGCAATCCTATTACATATGCTTCCAATTTACATTTCTTCAGTCTTCATTGTCTGCTGGGCCCACCATCTTCAAATCTTGATCTCCCACTAAATCTAATGTATTTACAATAAATAACAATGAGAAGTAGGGGATACATTTTTAGGGGGTGGGAACGGGCTATAAACCAAGCCCACTTTTATTACATATGACATTCATATCGGGCCATAAACCAGGCCCATTAATAAAACCAACAATAATAAAGACAAAATGTAAATTCCTAACATACACCTACAAAATTGGTCATGGCAATCGATCATCCTTATCCAATAACATTTAATTCAAAATTAATTTATTGGATAACATGCTGTGGCAATTCAAATTTAAACAAGATAAAATCATATTTTATATATAAAATCTCATTTCACATATAAAATCATATTTTATCTCTATATCAAATAAAATCATATTTTATCTATAAAATCCAATTTTACAAATAAAATCATATTTTACTTAATATATCATAAGATCATATCTTATCATCAATTGTACCAAAATAATTGATTTCAAAATTCAATTTACGGATAAAATATTAAAATTTTCCAAAAATTCAAATTTATCCAAAATCAATTTTAAAATTTACGGACTCGAACAATTCTATCCGAAATCTCGTGAACCAATCAAAAACAATTTTTGACCGGACCAAAAATAAAATTTTAAATATTAAAATTAATTTTTAAATAAAAATATAATTTTTCCCGCGGGCCACCCGGGACACTCCCGGGCCGGCCCGCACCCGGGGCGCGGGCCGGGGGCAGCCCGGCTGCCCCCTTAGGGCAGCGCCTGGCGCCGCCCCTGGGCGGCGCCGTGCGCTGCCCTGGGCGGCGCCGAGCGCCGCCCCTGGGCAGCGCCGAGCGCTGCCCTGCGCAGCGCCCAGCGCTGCGCTGGGCAGCGCACAGCGCTGCCCTGGGCGGCGACGGTCGCCGCCTTGGGCGGCGCCGTGCGCCCCCTTTGGGCGGCGCCGTGCGCCGCCCGGGGCAGCAACAATTGCTGCCCCACCGGGCAGCGATCCAATCGCTGCCCGGGTTTTGCCCCGAAAAAAAAATTTTTTTTTTTTATTTAAAAATATTTATTTTGTTTCAAAAACCGAGACTCAAAAATTTTGTACAATTGATTAATTTAATCGTTTGATCTGAGCAACCTGGCTTTGATACCACTGTTGTAAAAACTGGCGGTCAGATCAATCACGATTGATACCCGGTGCAGCGGAAGTTTAAAAATTTTTATCATGGAACAATTCCATGGTGTGGGTATCAACCATTCAACGATTAAATTATTGTGTGTGTAAAATTCAAATAACAATTAATTAAATTTTACCTTCAATCTCGCAACGAGATTACTGGACACCAACAGATTTTATCTGCTCTTGTTGTCTCTCCCTGGAACCGATGAACTCCTTCAATCAGGTCCACGAACAGAGGTTTAATCCCTCTGATAGATTGCACTAGAAAATCTATCAGAAGTTTTCTGCGAAGAGAATAAACGAATCTGATTCGTTATTCCTTACTGCGATTCAAAATCACAGACCGGAAAATCTCGGGCAGAGTATGGGGAGGGTTCGGCCGAAACAATCTTTGAGAGGAACTAGGGTTTTCGATTTTTGCTCTCAAAAATTATGACCTGTTGTGTGTAATTTCTGTACTGAAATAACTTATTTATAATGCAGGCCACTAACACCTTAGGGCCCATTAGTCATAAGCTAGGGCCCGACAAGCAAAGCCCGCACGTTCAGAAATTAATATAAAATTCATCGTGACTCCGATCGATGAACCAATTTCACCAATGTGCACAGAAACCATTTCTGCACATTTTAAAGTCAAAACAAATTTTCATGAATCCGAATTCAGTGGTTTCCAAAAATGTCCATCCCTATGTCATTTTAGGAAACCCTACTCCCTTACTCTTATTTAAGAAGTCCAACTCCTTTGTTCATTAAATTTAACTCTTTAAATTTAACTATCTCAACGGAGATTAAAACTCCATTACACTGTGTGACCCTCAATGGTTCAGGGATACAGCTAGCCGTGGGCTCACAACTCCTTGTGACTCGGAACAACACTTTCCGACTTGCCCAACGAATCATGGTAAAGCGCCTAGCAACATCGCCCCATGATTCCCTAGGTATCACTGATAGTGCCTACAAGAACCAGTAGATTTTGGTTAGCGTACAGTACGGTCCCTTCATCCATATATCCCGATCGAATCAACAACCATTGGTATATCGAGAGTCGCTCAAGATTCGATAACTATGCAATACATCTTGAAGATCAAATTAGTGACATCGCATGTGCTACTAAGAAACCATTTCTTAAATCACATCAAGTACTCTGGCCAGAGATTTGTCACACTAATATCTCCTCAGATCGCATAGGATATCCACACTCGCAAGTATGTGGTGAATCCTTGACAACAATGCATTGACTCCTATATGTGTCGTAACTGTACCCAATCTCGACACCTGATGACCCCCATAGAGTCGGTAAACGAGTCAAAGCACAGCACTAGCATATAGAGTCTCCATGATGTTTCAAGTCGTAAGGACTAATGGTGTACAACCAAAACCGCGGACTTTATCCACTCGATAAGTGATAACCACTTGGAAAGTCCGGATAGGGTAGTTCGATTATTCATCCTATGAATATCCATTTGCATGCTTCGAACATCTCCATGTTCCCTACCAATGAAACGTGGTACTCCGCATCGCAAATGCTAGTCTCAAACTCGAGCGATCCTTATCCTTATTATCGGACGGCTCAATCGACTAGGAACGGTTTTTAGAATATACAGTGACTATAAGATGTATTTCATGATAGACATCTCCATGTTCTACCACATCTTACATACACTATAGTATATTCAAGGTCTTTATCAAAACAACAATAGTATATCACAATATAACAATATGAAGTAATATAAAGTCATTGCCATAAAAGTGTAAATAATATTAAACAAAAGATTGTTTATACAAAGAGTCATCAAAGCCCATAGCCACACAGTTGGCTCACTGGGCACCCACTCTTACAATTAAATTCGCCTATTTTATGTCTTAGTAAATTGCTTAAACAATCATTGATATATGTCTGTTTTTCTTTTCAGTATTTCATACAATGAATTCGCGTAATCCATTATTCTCGATCCTCGAACAAAACAAGTTAACTGGCGCAAACTATACGGAATGGTTCCGGAAGTTGAAGATTGTCTTGACTTCGGAGAAGATGCTCTACGTGTTAGAGAAATCACCTCCGAAGGAAGCACCAGCTGACGTAAGTCCGGAGGAATTGGCCAAACTTGATACATAGTGGGACCATGACATCAAGACCAAATGCTATATGCAAGCCTCGATGTCTGATGAACTCCAGAGGCGATTTGAGGACACCGTGAATGCTGCTGACATTCACGCTCAACTCAAGGAACTTTTTGGGGCTCAATCGAGGGCTGAAAGGTTCGCTACTGTTAAGGAGCTAATGACGTGTCGCATGCGTGAAGGGACTTCGGTCCGTGATCATGGGCTACGAGTGATTTGGCTCATACAAAAGTTAGCGACCCTTGATTTGGTGTTGGAGCATGAACTCAACGTGGATTTACTGCTTCTGTCTCTTCCTTCTTCGTTTGACGGATTTGTGGTAAATTTTAATATGAACAAGATAGAGGCCACCCTTGAAGAGATGGTCAATATGCTTGTGACATATGAATCCACACTTAAGAAGGATAAGCCAGCTTTCTTGGTGGGCTCCTCATCTTCTGCAAAGAAGGGGCCAAGTATGAAGGGCAAGAAACGTTCTGCCCCACCCAAGAAAGTCGAGCCCGAGAAGAAGCACAAGACAAAGGCTTCAAACAATGCAAAATCCAAGGATGTTTGCCATTACTGCAAGAAGCCCGGTCATTGGAAGCGCAACTGCAAGGAATATCTTGAGCAGTTGGGAACTGCAAAGGGTATGTTCTATATTGAAATAAACATTTCACTTAATACAACTTCTTGGGTATTGGATACCGGATGTGGATCTCACATTTGCAATGATTTGCAGGTGATGACAAGAAGTCGCAGGCTTAGAATGGGTGAGACCAGCTGAGGCTCGGGAATGGTTCCAGAGTTGAAGCTACGGCCATTGGAGATGTTTGTTTAACTTTGCAGAATGGTTTTAAGTTATTTTTAAGAGATGTTTTATTTGTTCCGGATTTAATTAAAAACATTATTTCTGTTTCTATGCTAGATAGAGATGGTTATTCTTGCAATTTTGTGAATAGGATTTGCAATATTTACAAGAATGAATGTTTGATTGGAAATGGACAACTTGAAAACGATCTATACAACTTAAAACTAAAAGACGTTCCAATAAATTATATTGATAAACCGGAGACAAAAAACAAAAGGAAAATCGATAGTCAAAACCCAGCAAACCTTTGGCACGCTAGACTAGGTCATATTTCCTCAAGGAGGATGAACAAGCTAGTGGGAGAGGGCATGTTTGATATGTCTGATATTAACTCTCTACCTACTTGTGAATCCTGCCTAAAAGGAAAAATGACTAAATCTCCTTTTAAGGGGAAACCTGAGCGTAGTCAAAATCTGTTGGATTTGATCCATACAGATGTTTGTGGACCATTTAGAGTTGGGACTCAATATGGCCACACCTACTTCATTACCTTTACTGACGATTATTCAAGGTATGGGTATTTATATTTAATGAAATATAAGTCTGAAGCATTTGAAAAGTTCAAAGAATTCAAGGCTGAAGTAGAAAACAAGCTAGGTAAAAGTATTAAAGCACTTCGATCGGATCGAGGTGGAGAATACTTAAGTACCGAGTTTTTGGACTATCTAAAAGAGAATGGGATTCTCTCTCAGTGGACTCCTCCTATGACACCACAGCTTAATGGTGTATCGGAGCGTCGTAATCGAACTTTGTTGGACATGGTTCGATCCATGATGAGCTTCACTGAACTTCCACCTTCGTTTTGGGGTTATGCGCTTGAAACGGCGGTATTGTTGTTGAACAACGTCCACACTAAAGCAGTGGACAAAACACCATACGAGTTATGGAATGGCAAAGCTCCTAAGTATTCGTACTTGAGGATTTGGGGATGTCCTGCTTACGTGAAGCGGACAGTGGGAGATAAGTTGGATAGTCGATCCAGCTTATGTTATTTTGTAGGGTATCCGAAGAATTCAATCGGATATTATTTCTATTATCCTGCTGAAACAAAGGTGTTTGTTTCTAGGAATGCCACCTTCTTGGAGAAGGAGTTCTTATTGGATAAGAAAGGCGAGATGATGGAACTCGAAGAAGTTCGAGAAGAACCCGAAATACAAAATAACGATCCTATGCCTCAGGAACCATTACCGGACACGCCTGAACCTAGAAGATCCGAGAGGACTTCTAGACCTCCTGTTCGATATGGTCTTCTTCTTGAAGGGGATCAAGATGAACCCGACATTGGATGTGATCCAAGAAACTTCAAGGAAGCAATTTCTGATGCGGATTCAAATTTATGGCTTGAAGCTATGCAGTCTGAATTGGATTCGATGCATACAAACCAAGTTTGGTCTTTAGTAGATCCTCCTGATGGAATTGTTCCAATAGGGTGTAAATGGATCTACAAGAGAAAGCTTGGGCCTGATGGTAAGGTATTGACCTACAAGGCACGATTGGTGGCAAAAGGTTATACTCAAAGAAAAGGAGTTGACTATGATGAAACCTTTTCACCAGTTGCAATGTTCAAGTCCATAAGAATCCTTATTGCCATAGCTGCATGGTATGACTATGAGATATGGCAAATGGATGTGAAGACTGCCTTTCTTAATGGAGACATTAAGGAAGAAATCTATATGAAGCAGCCTGAGGGGTTCACATCCATGGGAAGCGAGCATAAGGTATGCAAGCTTCAGAGATCAATTTATGGTCTAAAACAAGCATCAAGAAGTTGGAACCAGAAATTTGATGAAACAATAAAAGATTTTGGTTTCATCAAGAACCCGGAGGAACCGTGCGTGTACAAGAAAGTAGTTAAGGATGCTGTGACATTCTTAGTACTTTATGTTGATGACATCCTACTCATTGGGAATGATGTAGGGATGTTGCAGTCAACAAAGATATGGTTATCAGGTAGATTCTCGATGAAGGATTTGGGTGAGGCATCCTACATTCTTGGGATACAGATCTATAGAGATAGATCTAAGAGAATGATAGGACTCACTCAATCAACCTACATCGACACCATATTGAAACGGTTTTCAATGGATGGGTCCAAGAGAGGACATCTACCCATGTGTCATGGAGTTTCTTTATCCAAGTATATGTGTCCCAAGACTGATGCAGAGATAGAGAATATGACACATGTACCATATGCGTCAGCTATAGGTAGTATCATGTATGGGATGATATCTACCAGACCGGATGTAGCATTTGCTCTGAGTGTCACGAGCAGATATCAGTCTAATCCTGGTCAAATGCATTGGAAAGCCGTGAAGGACATTCTTAAGTACTTACGAAGGACTAAGAATATGTTCATGGTATATGGAGGACGAGATCTGAAATTGGAAGGCTATACCGACTCTAGCTTCCAAAGTGACGTGGATGACTCGAAGTCAACCTCTGGATTTGTGTTTATGCTCAATGGCGGTGCTGTCTCTTGGAAGAGTTCCAAGCAGGACACCACAGCGGATTCCACCACTGAGGCTGAATACATTGCAGCATCAGCTGCTGCTAAAGAGGCCGTTTGGATGAGGAAGTTCGTCCAAGAGTTAGGCGTCATTCCTGAATTTGTTGGTCCAGTCCCGGTGTACTGTGACAACACGGGTGCCATTGCTCAAGCAAAGGAACCAAGGTCTCATCAAAGATCCAAACACGTACTGAGGAAATACCACATCATCCGGGAGATTGTGGAAAGAGGAGACATCACTGTCGAACGAGTGGCCTCTGCAGACAATATCGCTGATCCGCTTACTAAGCCCTTGCCAGGACCATTGTTTGACAAACATCGCGAAGCAATGGGTCTACGTAGTATGACTAGTTGGCTATAGGGCAAGTGGGAGATTGAAAGAGTGGGTGCCCAGTGAGCCAACTTGTGGCTATGGTCTTTGATGACTCTTTGTACAAACGATCTTTTGTTTAATACAATTTACACTTTTATTAATGGCAATGACTTTATCTTTCTTCATATTGTTATATTGTGATATACTATTGTTGTTTTGATAAAGACCTTGAATATACTATAGTGTATGTAAGATGTGGTAGAACATGGGGATATCTATCATGAAATACATCTTATAGTCACTGTATATTCTAAACTGTTCCTAGTCGATTGAACCGTCCGAGAATAAGGATAAGGATCGCTCGAGTTTGAGACTAGCATTTGCGATGCGGAGTACCACGTTTCATTGGTAGGGAACATGGAGATGTTCGAAGCATGCAAATGGATATTCATAGGATGAATAATCGAAATACCCTATCCGGACTTTCCAAGTGGTTATCACTTATCGAGTGGATAAAGTCCGCGGTTTTGGTTGTACACCATTAGTCCTTACTACTTGAAACATCATGGAGACTCTATATGCTAGTACTGTACTTTGACTCGTTTACCGACTCTATGGGGGTCATCAGGTGTCGGGATTGGGTACAGTTACAACACATATAGGAGTCGATGCATTGTTGTCAAGGATTCACCACATACTTGCGAGTGTGGATATCCTATGCGATCTGAGGAGATATTAGTGTGACAAATCTCTGGCCAGAGTACTTGATGTGATTTAAGAAATGGTTTCTTAGTAGCACATGCGATGTCACTAATTGGATCTTCAAGATGTATTGTATAGTTATCGAATCTTGAGCGACTCTCGATATACCAATGGTTGTTGATTCGATCGGGATATATGGATGAAGGGACCGTACTGTACGCTAACCAAAATCTACTGGTTCTTGTAGGCACTATCAGTGATACCTAGGGAATCATGGGGCGATGTTGCTAGGCGCTTTACCATGATTCGTTGGGCAAGTCGGAAATCGTTGTTCCGAGTCACAAGGAGTTGTGAGCCCATGGCTAGCTGTATCCCTGAACCATTGAGGGTCACACAGTGTAATGGAGTTTTAATCCCCGTTGAGATAGTTAAATTTAAAGAGTTAAATTTAATGAATAAAGAAGTTGGACTTCTTAAATAAGAGTAAGGGAGTAGGATTTCCTAAAATTACATAGGGATGGACATTTTTGGAAACCACTGAATTCGGATTCAGGAAAATTTATCTTGACTATAAAATGTGCAGAAATGGTTTCTGTGCACATTGGTAAAATCGGTTTATCAATCGGAGTCACGATGAATTTTATATTAATTTCTGAACGTGTGGGCTTTGCTTGTCGGGCCTCAACTTATGACTAATGGGCCCTAAGCTGTTAGTGGCCTGCATTATAAATAAGTTATTGCAGTACAGAAATAACACACAACTGGTCATTAATTTGAGAGACAGAAATCGAAAAAACCCTAGCTCTCTCTCATAACTATTCGGCCGACCCCTCCCTCTCTGTCAGAGAATTTTCCGGTCTGTAATTTTGAATTGCAGTCAGGAATAGCGAATCAAATTCGTTTATTCTCTTCGCAGAAAACTTCTGATAGATTTTCTAGTGCAATCTATCAGAGGGATTAAACCTCTATTCGTGGACCTGATAGAAGGAGTTCATCAGTTCCTGGGAGATACAAGAAGCGCAGAGAAATCTGTGTGGTGTCCAATAATCTCGCTTCGAGATTGAAGGTAAAATTTAATAATTGTTATTTAATTTTACACACACAAATAATTTAATCGTTAAACGGTTGATACCTACACTATGGAATTGTTCCATAATAAAATTTTTTAAACTTCCGCTGCACCGGGTATCAATCGTGATTGATCTGAACGCCAGTTTTCCAACAGATTCAATAGTATGAGAGTCTTGTCCTCATCATCAAGTTTGACTTCTACATTTTCCAAATCATCCAAGATCTTGATAAACTCATCAATCTGGTCCTTAATGCCTTTGTCATCCTTTATCTTAAAGGAGTACAAGCGCTGTTTCATGTATAGTCTATTAGCAAGGGACTTAGTCATATATATACTCTCCAATTTAAGCCACATAGCAGATGCTGATTTCTCCCTTGCCACTTATCTTAACGGCTTGTCTCCCAAACATAGAATGATAGCACATTGAGCCTTTTCCAGTATGTCATCCTTTTCTTGATCTTTCAATGAAGTTGACGTTTCCTCTTTAGTTTTCAAAGCTTCTCCCAAACCCTATTGAATCAAGATAGCCTTCATCTTGATTCTCCAAAGGGCAAAGTCGTTCTTCCCGGTAAAATTTTCGATATCGAATTTCATTGACCCAAACATGGTTTTATTTATTCCCACGGATGGCACCACTGTTAAGCAATCAATGTAATTCACTAATCTCAATTCAAGCAATACCAAGAACAACACAGAGAATTTCCTAGATCAACTCATAGAGATTACTCAAGCAAGACGATCAACAATAAAATCTAAAAACTTAAAGTAATAAAAATCAAGAACACCAATTTACGTGGTTTGGCTATAATGAGCCTACATCCACGAGAGATCGCCACTTCTTATTAGAACAATCCAAGATCCAATACACTTCTTCAATCGAACAATAAAGAAGTAAAAACAATACAGATTTATAGATTGAGCTTCTAAATCCTCAATCATAGATGTTATCTTGCTTCTATGTTTCCTTCGATTTCTAGTGTGTGTAATCCCTTATGATCTTCAAGTTTCTGGAGAATTTCCTCTCGTGTGTCTCGATTGCCTTATCTGATATGTTTCTTGTTCTTTTATCTCTCGAAGAAGAAGAACTGAATCTGTTATAAGATAAACGCCCAATTCCCCAACGGCTAGCACATTGATGGGATTCTTAATAACAGACCATGCTTTTGGCCTAAAGAATTAAGTCATGGTCAGTGACTTAATTCTTACATTGGGCCCAACAATAATATTTCCTCTCGAGGCCCATTGTAAATCAGCTGGTTTGAAAGGCACACCTCAACAGTTTCTATTTGAAGAAACTAGGATTGTTGAGCTTTATTCTTCGGGCTTCGAGAACATATAAAAGAGAAATACTCTAACCTATAGGGTGCATGACACACAAAAAATCACACATGAGAGCGGATTGCAGCGAAAGAATAAAAAATTTAGAGAACTCACACGCGCGAAGCACGAGATTGGAAGCAAGAATCGATCGCGAAGATGAAGAATGTTGAATCTGGGGACAGAGATGCAACTTCAGCTTCGTTACTTCTTTTATTTTCTTTTAAATTCTGAAAAATTGATTTCTATACTCATGAACATGTTTGGTTTTTTTTTTTGTATCATAAACTAAATTTTTTATTCTAGAGGAATGATGTAGCTTAGTTAAAATTATTTCTATGATTTCTCAGTTTATGTGATTGAATTTCAGTAACTTTGATAGTGTTTCTAGATTTTAATGCTTTCAGTTTACTGGTCATGAATTGAATGATTTAATTATGATTATATCACTCGGGAGAGGGGACTTGAATCAAGTTCACAAGAAACACATTGTTGAAAATTTATATAGTTCGGAATGCGTATAACTTCATTGATAGTTATGTTTTTATATCATTTTTTAATGTCATTTTGTTGTTGTTTTGCATTAGTTTACGTACTTTATTTATGTATTTTGTTTGTATTTCATATTCTGTGTTTGCATGATTTGTTCTCCGGTTTTGTGGTTAGGTCGTATATTTTGGCGGACTTGGACGGAACTTTGGAGTCATGGAAATGCTGAAAATTTTTTGAAGAATTTTGGCCGCTCGATCTGCAGCTTTTCACCGATCGAGTGGGCGCCTATTTGATGAAGGCAGTAGCTATGGGATTTTCAACCGCTCGATCTGCAACTTCCTACCGATCAAGTGGCACACGTATTTTGAAAACAGTAGGTTCGGGAATTTTGGCTCGCTCGATCGGCCAATGTTTACCGATCGAGCGAGCGTCGTTATTCGGGAAAAAATTTGTAATTTTGGAAACTTTGTTATTTTAGCTTCTAGTTATTATTAGGTTTTAATTCCATTTTGGATAGGGGATTATCAGACTTTTGGAGATTTCCTTGGAGGCTAGGTTTTATTTTCCATCTCTCTCTCAAGTTTTCTTCTTTTCTTTTGAATTTTTCTTGAGTTTTTGAGGAATCGTTGTAGCTAAATTTTTATTCTTGGTTGAGGGAGATGAAACCTTGATATAATTTATTCATGAGATTTGATTTTCAGTGTTTAATCTTTATTAAGTATCAATAGTTGATCTATTTTATTTTATGCTTGTGTGCGAGATTTTAGGACTGGCCATCTTAGAATTTTGTTATGCAAACTATAGCTAAATTAGAATTCAAATTCGTAATTGTTTGAATCAACTAACTTGCGAAGCAACTACGTTTGATATTTTCTGCTGTTGAATTTATTAAATCGTAGGGTCAACTTTTGACTAGGCTAAATACAACTGTTGGTGTTTGTGTTGTATAGATTCGTCAGTTTTACTCGTTTGAATGCTACCTTAGATTTAAATCTAGATCGCTGGAATCCGTATTAATTTATTGGTAAGGGTTAATTTAGAATGCTGGTTTCTAATTAACTAAAATTAAGGTGAAACATAAATTTGATTTTTAATGATGAATATTTGATAGGATTAATTATTCTTAGGGAATCGATGATTGAATGAATGAATATCAAGGGTGTAGTCGATCGATACCAAGGCTTGTCTCTTATTGATTTCTCTAGTTAAATTTTCATTCTTGCATGATAGTGATAACATTTATCTTTAATTGTTTAATCTTTAGTAGTTAATTTCTAAACTCAAAACCCCCCTTTTAGTTTGTTTAGAACACATTAAATTTATCTTTCCTCGTGGGAACGATCCCTACTCACACTACTACATTTTCGTGGTTATCTGATTGAGTTGGGTAATTTGGGCGTGACGCGACTTAGCGCTACCAAATTTTGCGCCGTTGCCGGGGACAGTGTTTAATTTATTGTGTTCTATTTCTTTTATTTTTTATATTTACTTTGTTTAATCTCACTCCACTCTCTTTTCTTTGTTTCTAGTTCTTTCTCGTTCATTCTTTCAGGTGATCTTGCTGAAGAAGACTTTCTCTACGACCCAGAGATTGAAAGGACTTTGCACAGGCGAAGGAGAGAACTTCGTAGGAAACAACAAGAAAAAGCTGCTTTAGCTGCTTTTCCAGAAGAAGAGATGGCTGCTTATGCGAACCTGAGTCTTAGACAATTGGATACTCCTGATCCCAATCAACAACCTTTATGCATTACTTTTCCTACACTAGAAAATAATGCTACTTTTGAGCTTAAGTCTAGATTGATTCACTTATTACCTGCTTTTCATGGTCTTGCAGGTGAGGACCTGAATAAACACTTAATGGAATTACACGTGGTTTGCACGAGTATGAAACCCCATGGAGTGACAGAGGAGCAGATTCAACTGAGGGCCTTTCCTTTCTCTTTGAAGAGTGCTGCTAAGGATTGGCTATATTACTTGCCCTCTCGTTCTATCACAACTTGGACGGAGATGAAAAGAATCTTTCTGGAAAAGTATTTCCCAGCCTCTAGAGCTGCGAACATCCGAAAGGAAATCTATGGAATCAAGCAATACTCAGGGGAATCACTGCATGAATATTGGGAGCGGTTCAAGAAGCTTTGTGCTAGCTGTCCGCAACACCAGATAAGTGAAAATCATTAATTCAATTATGCTATGAAGGTTTGTTGCCTCATGACAGGAGTATGCTACATGCGACAAGTGGAGGTGTTTTCATGGATAAAACACCGGTACAAGCGAGGAACTTAATTGAGAATATGACTGCCAATTCTCAACAATTTGGCACCATCAGGAATGAGCATGGACTGAAGAAGAATAATGAGGTAAATGTCTCTTCCCTTGAATAACAATTAATTAAATTGACGTCTCTTGTGCGTCAGATGGCTATAGGGAATGGATAGACTGCAAAGGCGTGTGGGATTTGTGCTGCAGTGGGACATGCTACTGATATGTGTCCCACACTTCAAGAAGAATCGGTTGAACAGGTCAATGCTAGTGGAGGATTTCCTGGACCACCACAGCAGAAATATGATCCATATTCCAACACATACAATCCTGGTTGGAAGGATCATCCAAATCTGAGATATGGGAACCCTCAAGCAAATCAATCTGGGCCTCAAGCACCACTGCACAATCAAGATTTTAGACCACTGTATCCTCAACAGCAGCAGCGTCCTCAGATTCCCAATCCGGGTGAGTTTCTTGAAAATATTGTTAAGGAGCTTTCTACTAATACTGTAACTTTCCAACAGGTAACAAGATCAAGTATCCAAAAATTGAATACCCAGATGGGACAACTTGCCACCGCCATCAATAAGTTGGAAGCACAACATTCCAACGCTTTGCCATCACAAACAATTCCAAACCCAAGAGAAAATGCAAGTGCCATCACTCTAAGGAATGGGAAGGAGTTGAAGATCAAGGAGAAAGAAGTGGATACTTCGGCTAAGGAGAAACCGCAAGAAGAGCCGAAATTGACTGATGGAGAAGCATCCAAGGAAGAAGCGCCAAGAGGTAAGTTTCCTCCACTTTCTGAGTATAAGCATGTTGCCCTTTTTCCCTTAGCACTTAAGGAGTCTAGAAAAGATGAAGGGATAAAAGATCTTTATGAGACTTTTCGTAGATATGAGGTGAATATTCCGTTGCTAGATGCTATTAAGCAGGTACCTCGATACGCAAAGTTCTTGAAGGAACTGTGCACAGCAAAGAGGAAACAGACATTGAAGGGCTGTCAAAAAGTGGAGCTTGGTGAGAACGTATCTGCTGTGATCCAAAGAAAATTGCCCGCAAAATGCAAGGATCCAGGTATGTTTTCTGTCCCATGCACCATAGGGAATGTTAGACTTGAGAAGGTCATGTTAGATCTAGGAGCATCAATTAATGTTATGCCATATTCTATCTATGCATCTTTGAAACTTGGTCCATTGAACAAAACTGGAATTGTTATTCAACTAGCTGATAGGTCTAATGCATACCCTAGAGGAATAGTGGAAGATGTGTTAGTGCAAGTGAATGACTTGGTATTTCCTGCAGATTTTTATGTGCTAGACATGGAAAATGGTGATCATAATAGTCCTATTTTGTTAGGCAGACCATTCTTGAAAACTTCCATGACTAAAATTAATGTTCACAGTGGCACACTCACTATGGAATTTGATGGCGAGGTTGTGAAATTTAATATTTATGATGCCATGAAATTTCCTGATAGTGATGATTGCGTATTTTTTGTTGATATTGTGGATTACTTGGCCCAAGATTATTGTGAGTATGCAGGAAAAGATGATCTAGAGGTGGCTCTCGTTGCATCCATTCAGCATGATGATGGAATTGAAATCAGTGAAGAAGTAAAAGAGATTGAGCGAATTCTGAACAATGCTTTTGAGCTACCTCAGTCAGGTAATGTCTCTTATTTATCTTTACTTTTCTCTAATACTAGGCGCCTTCCATCTGTTTTGCAGGCACCAGTGGTCGAACTAAAGACACTTCCAAAACATCTCAAGTATGTTTTCCTTGGAGAAGGAGAAACATTACCAGTCATCATCTCCAATAGTTTGGAAGCCGACCAAGAGGAAGAATTAGTCAAGGTACTACAAGAGCACAAGATTGGTATTGGGTGGACTATAGCAGACATCAATGGAATTAGCCCTTCCACATGCATGCACAGAATTTTGATGGAGGAAGGAGTGAATCCCTCACGTCAGCTGCAAAGAAAGTTGATCCCACCAATGATGGAGGTGGTGAAGGCTGAAATTTTGAAACTCCTTGAAGTTGGAGTCATCTATCCGATTTTTGACAGCCAGTGGGTCAGCCCAGTCCAAATGATGCCCAAGAAAACAGGGATAACTGTGGTGAAGAACAAGGATGATGAATTGGTTCCCACCCAAATCCAAAACGGGTGGAGGGTTTGTATAGACTATAGGAAGTTAAATGCGGGAACCCGAAAGGTTCACTTTCCTTTACCATTTATTGATAAAATGATTGAACGTTTAGCATGTCATTCTTATTATTGTTTTTTTTATGGCTATTCTGGTTATTTTCAGATTGCTAATGCGCCAGAGGATCAGGAAAAGAAAACATTCACTTGCCCGTTTGGCACCTTTGCATATCGACGGATGCCCTTTGGACTTTGTAATGCGCCGGCCACATTCCAACAGTGTATGGTTAGTATTTTTTCAGATTTCATCGAGCATATCTTAGAAGTTTTTATGGATGATTTCACTGTCTATGGTGATTCATTTGAAAACTGTCTGTCTAACCTTGCTCTTGTCCTCAAGAGGTGTGTCGAAACCAACTTAGTCTTAAATTCTGAAAAATGTCATTTTATGCTTGGGCAAGGTGTTGTGTTAGGTCATGTTGTTTCATCTAAGGGAATAGAGGTAGACAAAGCTAAAATTGATATTATTCAGTCTCTCCCTTATCCCACATGTGAGCAGGAAGTGCGTTCTTTTCTTGGCCATGCAGGTTTCTACAGGAGATACATTCAAGACTTCGCCAAGATCGCATCCCCCATGTGCAAACTGTTGCAAAAAGATGTCTCATTTGAGTTTGATGAACCATGCAAAACATCTTTTGATAAACTCAAATACTCATTGACATCCGCACCAATAATCTAGCCACTGAATTGGAGCAAGTCATTCGAGATCATGTGTGATGCCAGCGACTATGTAGTTGGCGTTGTTTTAGGCCAAAAAGTTGGGAAAGCATCACATGCTATATACTACGCTTCGTGTATCCTAAACGATGCCCAACGGAATTACTCCACCACTGAAAAGGAGCTTTTAGCTGTTGTTTTTGCATTAGAAAAATTTTGCTTTTATTTACTTGGTGTTAAAGTCATTGTTTATTCTGATCATGCAGCTCTCGTTTTCTGATGGCGAAGAAGGAGGCAAAACCAAGGCTGATAAGATGGATACTACTTTTGAGCGAATTCGATGTGGAAATCAAAGACAAAAGAGGGACAGAAAATCGAGTCGCTGACCACTTGAGCCACCTAGTTCATATCGATGAGGAGCTAATCTTGCGTGAAGAATTTCCTGATGAACAATTGTTTTCAGCAAGCGCCGAATTACCCTGGTACGCAAATATTGTCAATTATTTAGTTACTAAAGGGTTTCCTTCTGAATTTTCTAAGGCACAAAAGGACAAGGTGAGGAGCGATGCAAAGTATTATGTGTGGGATGATCCATACTTGTGGAAACACTGCGCTGATCAAGTCATACGACGATGTGTACCGGCAAGCGAGGTAATCTCTATTCTTACGTTTTGTCATTCTTATGCATGTGGTGGCCACTTTGGATCAAAAAGGACCGCAAGAAAGGTGTTGAACAGCGGGTTTTTTTGGCCATCCTTATTTCGAGACGCTTACATTTTTTGTAAGTCATGCACTCAATGCCAGAAGACAGGTAATATCTCCCAGCATAATGAGATGCCTCAACAACCTATTTTAGTTTGTGAAATATTTGATGTATGGGGCATCGACTTCATGGGGATTTTTCCAAGTTCGTATGGATTTATTTATATATTACTTGCTGTGGACTATGTCTCGAAATGGGTGGAAGCAAAGGCCACACCCTTACTGACGATTCTAAAGTTGTTGCAGAGTTCATCAAGAACAACCTTTTCTCTAGGTTTGGGATTCCAAGAGACATCATCAGTGATATAGGAACACATTTCTGCAACCGAACTATGGCTAGTTTGCTTAAAAAGTACCATGTGACACACAGGATCTCTACTGCATACCATCCACAATCCAATGGTCAAGATGAAGTATCGAACAGAGAGATCAAGTCCATCCTAGAAAAGACCGTGAATCCAACAAGAAAGGACTAGAGCTTGCATTCGGATGATGCATTGTGGGCGTATAGAACCGCATTCAAGATGCATTGGATTGTCTCCATATCGGCTAATTTTTGGAAAACCATGTCATCTGCCTGTGAAATTGGAGCATAGAGCCTATTGAGCTATTAAAAACTTTAACATGCAGATGGATGAGAGTGGCGAGAACCGGAAGCTACAGTTGCAAGAATTGGAAGAAATCCGCAATGATGCTTATGTCAGCTCTAAGATTTACAAGGACAAGACAAAGGCCTTTCATGACAAGATGATTTCTAGACGAGAATTCGAAGTCGGACAGAAAGTTCTGCTCTATCATTCACGACTTCGACTAATTCCATGTAAGTTGCGTTCACGTTGGAATGGTCCGTTTGTTGTTACTAATGTCTTTCCCCATGGTGCAGTCAAAATTCAAAGTTTGGACACATCCAAAACATTCAAGGTGAATGGCCACCGGCTTAAACACTACTATGAAGGAGTCCAAGCGAACATAGGAGGGTACGAGCATATCTTACTTTAGATGCTCCACCAAATGTCGAGTAACTTGCGGCATGCAGTCGAGCTATAGACTGACTGCAAATTTAGCGCTGACTGGGAGGCAAACCAGTGTTTTTTTCCCTTTTGTTTTTGTTTGATTTTAATTTTTGGTTTGTTGTGCTTTTGGTTGTTTTTTTTTCTCTTTCGAAATTTTGAAAAAAACAAAAAATATTTGAAAATTTTTTGGCCCGCTCGATCGGTCATATCTTACCGATCGAGCGGGCGCCTTTTCTATGCGGACAGTAAGTTGGGTCCTTTCTCTCGCTCGATCGGTCACATTTAACCGATCAAGCGAGAACTTTTTTTTGTGCGGGTAGAGATTTGGTACTTTTCTCTCGCTCGATCGGCCTCATTTAACCGATCGAGCGAGAGCCTTATTACGTGAATACAACCAGATTTCTCCCCTTTCCCCATCTCATTCTATCTTTTCCCACTTCTAATCCCTAAACCCCCAACACCCTTCCTCCATATTTTCTCTCATCTATTTCCTCTTAATTCGCAGGGATTTCGAAGGAGCCAACGCCAAGGGATTCCGGGCACCATCATCACAATCCATCTTCTCCGGAATTTGCTTGCCTCTCTCCAGTCGCCTGTCACCGCCGTACCTACACTGCTCTGTAACAACATTCGTTTCGCTATTTTCTCTTCGGCTTCACTCTTACTCTTGGTTGTGCACCTCCACCACACCTTATCACTTGTTCGTTCATCTCCCATATCTTGGAGAATCCGCCGGAATTTTGTTGCATGCCAAGTGTTTGACGTATTTCCTCTTCTACTCTAGGTGTCATCTTCATACTTTCCATGGGGCCTAAACGCATTCGAGTTACAGGAGAATCTTCTCGCCAAGGCGCGGCCGCGGCTCGTTCTTCATCTAACATCGCCGAGCACTTTGTGAATCAAGCGGCGCGTGATCGCTACGATCACGCCAAGGTAAATTATTCCCCCATTCCCGAACGCGGATTTGAATTAGAATTTGGCGATACTGAAATTTTTGGAATTATTCAAGAGTGTGGTTGGACAAAATTTTGCGCGCAATCGCCTCCCACTGTAGTATCGATTGTTCGTGAATTTTATGCCAATGCAGCGGAAAGGACGGATAGCAAGGCAGTTGTTAGGGGGAAACTGATTTCTTTTCTGCCCCATAAGTTGAATGCTTTGTTTGAAATAGCGGAGGTTGACGATTCTCTCTATCAAAGCCTTAAAATCGACCCGGATTTGGATGAGTTGCTTGTCCAACTGGCATAACCTGGAGCTGCGTGGATTGACCCAGTATCCGTCGTGAATTTCAAGGAGTGTTTTTTACATGTGCTTCCTGCTTCTTGGTATGCTTTTGTGACTCGGCGTCTGATGCCGATCTTACATTCTAGCGAGGTCAATATTGAGCGTGCTCTCCTACTTTACGCGCTTGATATGGGGTGGCCAGTCAATGTGGGGTGCTTCGTTCATAGCGAGATTCACCGGTCGATCACTAATGTCACCGTGGGTCTCTACTTCCCCATGATCATCACTTTTTTGTGCATTCGCATCGGGGTCCCCATTCGTAGTGATGAAGAGTGGCTGCCACCTATGCAGCAAATCGATGCAGCCTTTATAGAAGCCAAGAGGGCATATCGTGTTAAGCATTTCATAAGGGACGGTCACTTTCAACAACCGCCAGCACCGCCAAGGCCGCCTCCACCTCATCGTCGATCCCAGGCTGAATCCATTCTAGAGTTAACCGCCTTTGCTCATCATCAGGATGCATTTAATACTGTGGCGGCTCATAACGCTCTATCTCTTAACTCTCTCATGCGGGGCCTCTATTTGCACTGGGGTATCGATATCTCCGCCATTCCTGCTGCTCTGCCGTATCCACCGCCTTACCCGTTCCAGTATGCCGCTCCTGTCCTTCCTCCGGAGGCTGAAGAGGAGGACGACACCGACCACTAGATCAGGGGAGTTATGTTTTTCTTTTGTTTTCATAGCATTCTGTTTAGTTGTTTGGTTGTGTTTGGGTTGTGATGCATTGGGGAAAATACTTTGTTTAAGTGTGGGGGGGAGTTGCATGCATATTGTTTCATTTCGTTGTATTGCATTATCTTGTTTTGTCATTGCATATTGTTGTTGTCGTTTGTGTTGTTCGAATGCATGAGTTGAGGATGAGTTTGTTAGCCTATGATGAGGTAATGGAAAAAATGAAAAAATTTTGAAAAATTTTCACTCTTGATAAGATTTGAGAAACCGTAGGTTGTTTGTTGAATATTTTTAAGCACGCATGTTTAACCAGTGAAGTGTAGCGATGTATTAGATATTGTGGATGTCTGTTGGACCATTGCACGACGATAGGTGTTTGTGGAACATGATAGTTCTTGAATTTTGATGATTTCTTTGATGTGGCATATACTTTCTTGGGCGCACCTAAATTTTTTGTTTTTAAGAAGAAAAAAAATAATTTTTTGGAAACCAATTAACTCCATCCGGGTTGCGAGCAAGATGTTTGAAATCCTATTCATCTTTTTTGTGGCTAAGTATGTGGATTACATGGGGTTAATCTTTTGAAAAAAAAAAGAGAAGATAACACTTTAATTCTATCCGGACTGTAAGTAAGGAATTGAAATCCTAATGCCTTGCTTATGGTTAAGTCTGCGGGGAAAATGGGATTAAATAATTTTTGAAAAGTTTTGAAATAACAATTCCATCTGGGCTTGGAAAGTGATTGAAATTCTAGTCACTATTTCATAGCTAAGTTTGCGAACTTAATGGTATTGTAGTTCCATCCGGGCTATGCACAAGGGGATTGAAATTCGAATCCTATCTAGTTATAGCTAAGTATACGGGTAATTATTTGGACTTTAAAAATTTCGGGTGCAAAATCCGACGGTGCGTAATTATTCTCAAGGAAGTTGTATTGTGTTGATGGATTGTTGAGATGAGAGTTCTGGATTGTGAGGCTTGCACTGAATTATTCTAGGTCGGCGAACAATCTTGAAGCTTTGTCTTTTGAAGTTGCATGTAACTGGGATAACATGACACACACAAACGTTCGCATTCGACTGAAGGTGTATCATTGATGATTGAGAGTAGCTATGAACTTGTTTTAGTTGAAAGTGGTTTTCTCTGAGGCTATGTTGTGTATGCTCATTCTTGCTTATGTATTTGCATTGTTTCATTTTGTTTTGCATGACTTACTCGAGGGCGAGTAAGGAGTAAGTGTGGGGGAGTTTGATAGTTATGTTTTTATTGCATTTGTTAATGTCATTTTGTTGTTGTTTTGCATTAGTTTACGTGTTTTATTTATGTATTTTGTTCGTATTTCATATTCTGTGTTTGCATGATTTGTTCTCCGGTTTTGTGGTTAGGTCGTATATTTTGGCGGACTTGGATGGAACTTTGGAGTCATGGAAATGCTGGAAATTTTCTGAAGAATTTTGGTCGCTCGATCTGCAGCTTTTCACCGATCGAGCGGGCGCCTATTTGATGAAGGCAGTAGCTATGGGATTTTCAGCCGCTCGATCTGCAACTTCCTACCGATCGAGCGGCACACGTATTTTGAAAACAGTAGGTTCAGGAATTTTGGCTCGCTCGATTGGCCAATGTTTACCGATCGAGCGAGCATCGTTATTCGGGAAAAAATTTGTAATTTTGGAAACTTTGTTATTTTAGCTTCTAGTTATTATTAGGTTTTAATTCTGTTTTGAAGAGGGGATTATCAGACTTTTGGAGATTTTCTTGGAGGCTAGGTTTTATTTTTCATATATCTCTCAAGTTTTCTTCTTTTCTTTTGAATTTTTCTTGAGTTTTTGAGGAATCGTTGTAGCTAAACTTTTATTCTTGGTTGAGGGAGACGAAACCTTGATATAATTTATTTATGAGATTTGATTTTCAGTGTTTAATCTTTATTAAGTATCAATAGTTGATCTGTTTTATTTTATGCTTGTGTGCGAGATTTTAGGACTGGCCATCTTAGGATTTTGTTATGCAAACTATAGCTAAATTATAATTCAAATCCGTAATTGTTTGAATCAACTAATTTGCGAAGCAACTACGTTTGATATTTTCTGCTGTTGAATTTATTAAATCGTAGGGTCAACTTTTGACTAGACTAAATAAAACCGCTGGTGTTTGTGTTGTCTAGATTCGTCAGTTTTACTTGTTTGAATGCTACCTTAGATTTAAATCTAGATCGCTGGAATCCGGATTAATTTATTCGTAAGGGTTAATTTAGAATGCTGGTTTCTAATTAACTAAAATTAAGGTGAAACAGGAATTTGATTTCCAATGATGAATATTTGATAGGATTAATTATTCTTAGGGAATCGATGATTGAATGAATGAATATCAAGGGTGTAGTCGACCGATACCAAGGCTTGTCTCTTATTGATTTCTCCAGTTAAATTTTCATTCTTGCATGATAGTGATAACATTTATCTTTAATTGTGTAATCTTTAGTAGTTAATTTCCAAACTCAAAAGCCTTCTTTTAGTTTGTTTAGAACACATTAAATTTACCTTTTCTCGTGGGAACGATCTCTACTCACACTACTACATTTTCATGGTTATCTGATTAAGTTGGGTAATTTGGGAGGGACGCGACTTAGCGCTACCATTCATCAAATCTTAAGTAAGAACATTGTTTCACAATTTCATTAAGTCTAGATTTTTAAGAGAGATATTGGAATCAAAACTTAATTGATATGTTCTATTTGTTACTTGTGAAAGGAAAATAAGAATTAATTAAATGTTCTTACCTATTAAACAAGTGGAATTCATGAACATAAACTTGATCAGGAATAGTAATCGTAGAAACTAAGTGAAATCAAACCTACAGATAATTTCTCTTATTTATATCTCTCAATTGTGCGTATTTTCTTACCAGACGTCTTACATCATTGAGAATATTCTTATGGATGATTGAGGCCATGAAATTGTGAATATGTTGCTCCCAAGACTTGTCCAGCTCCTGAATTCCAGAGTTTGTAATAGAAGACAACTAAAACATTCACAACATCTCTGTAAGTCTGTTTGAGATCAACTCATCTCTGAATCAACTCAAAACATGACACAACTATATTACCATGGAGATTGCTTTGCTCAAGGAAAAATGTTTCGAGATTTGTCCCTCATCACAAAGGAAGTCCAGACTGTATTTGTTAAATTATACATCTTGAAAATCACTTCTACAAATCAATTGCTCAGCACTCGGGAGAATATTTCAGAAACCATGAATATTTCCTATAGAAATCTTAATGTTAAGATCGACTTTATTCACACTCAATTGACCTCTCAAATCAATACTATTCTACCCAAATATCAACTTTAGTGAATTTCATATGAAAGTACAGTGGTACTTCAACTCTTATCCCTAGTGTTAATGACAAAAATGGGGAAGTGAGTCAAAGAAGTCAGAAGCCTTAAAGAGAGTAAACAAGAATCATGGTAATCAAGAGAAGAACAGTCAGACTAGAGTAGTTTTTCAGAAGTCTATTTGCTTTTATTTTATCTACAATATACTCGGGGTTTCAATTTATCTATACGATTCAGTTCTAATCAATTCAATTGATCAAAGTTCTTTTTGACTAGATTGAAGGATATTTCTTAGTTTTGTCAAACACCAAAAATAGAGAAATTTTTGGAAAATCAATTATAAGTTTTGGTTTCTAACAAAAAAATTAAAGGAAAAGAACTGAATTAATTCTGAATTAATCTTAACTGAAGTAAATGAACTTGGTATGTGAACTTAACTGGAGGAGTACTTGTAAGGTCCAGTAGTGCACTAATCCAATCACGAGATTTTAAATGGTTTTTATAGTTTTATATATTTATTTAGGAGATTTAAAACTTATGTCATGATTGTGCCTGATGTTTTAATGTTGCAAGTTACTTTAATGTTTTTAGGTTTGGTATTAATTCTGGACTGAGGGACGAGACTGCCTACGAACGAGGTTAAGCAGAAATTTTTATATTTATTTTAAGTTTAATATTGGTGCAGTTTTATTTTTAAATTTGAGAGGATAAAATTTTAAAATTCAGGCTTGGTGACTAATGTGATGACTTCCAAGCCCATTAGTCATATAGTGAGTTGGCATTCAATCTTCTCATTCTTTTCTCACAAAAATGCCTCAAAAAAACGTTGCCTACTCCATCTCCCCCTCCTCCTCTCTTTCAAATCCTGCACCAATGGAGAAAGACGTCCCTCAATCGCGTTCGTGCAAGGTTAGATCGTTACCAAAGCCAGTTTATACCCAACCTACGACGATCAGGCAAGTTTTAAATGTTTTTTAAACCACCATTCAAGAATATAGGTATTTTTATATGAAAATTTTGCGTGTTGATGTGTATGCAATGCATATTGCATTGATTCTATGAGATTTTTAAGAGCATTATGTAGAATTGTGATACGTGAATCGTTCTTGATGTTTTGTTTAAAGATTGTTGAAATTTGATGAGAAAGATGTGTGAATCTGAGAATTTAGGTGTGTGTGTTTTGAACGTAAAGTTTTTTATGCAAATATTTTGAAGATGTTTGTCTTGATTAAATCCTTTTCTTTGAACTTTTTCATGAGGATGATCAAAAGTTTCAATGTGTGAGTGAGTTTGATTGAATTAGAATCGAAAAAGATCAAAAAATAAAACAAAATCTCGAAAATCCTTTGTTTTTCGCAGCAGGTAGGTGCTGAGGCACCACCGAAGACGCCTAGGCACTACCAAGGTCAAAGCCCTGGCGCCTAGAAGCCACCCAGGGGCACCTAGGTGCTGCCTGGGTGTGGCTCTAGCTCCCACGCGCCAATCGGGGGGGCCTCAAAGCTAGGGGTCACCACGAAACGTCTTTTAATTGCGATTTTAATGTCCTAAAGGTACTTTTAAGGTATTTTAAGGTGTTGGAACTATTTAGAAAATGTTTCCATGGAAAGTTGTTCACTTTTTGAAGTTAGAACGGAAAGAACGACTCACACGAATCGATTTAGATATGTAGTTCATCTTATGTACTTTTTCCTCACGAAAGTTATATTTATTATGAAAGCATGAAGTTTTATGAAGGTAAAGTTGTTGTACTCATTTCTTTCAAATAGCATGCATGATTTTCAAACACAAAATGTTTCAAAGCATGAAATGTTTATTAAAGTTGATGAGAAGATTTTATGAGAAAGTTTATGAGAGGTTCATGATGATGAAGTTTTATGATGAAGTTTTTATGAAAGAATGAAGATGATGTTTCATGATGATGAGGAAGTATGATGATGTTATGTATGGATGAAAAAAAATATTTTGATGTTGTATGTATTCTTGTGGTAACAGTACGGGTTGGTACTCCGGATTGAGCCCCGGAGGAGCCCTTCCAAAGAATAAAATTTTAAGCAGTCAAGAGTGAGATGAGATGCATGAATATTGACCGAGGCCATTATGTTCCATATGATTGTTGTACAACGATCGTGATCACGAGAATCCAATATGCTCATAAAAAGTGGTTACCACAATTGCATGTATTTCATCACCCAAAATGAAGAAGTTTTTTCCATAAGTTCTTATCCATGATGTTTTTGTTTAGTTATGCATATGCAATATGTTTTATTATGTTTTAGCTATGAAATGAAATTTTCTTGTTGAGTCGTTAGACTCATTATACTTAAATGGTACAGTGATGACATTTAAGATGATGTGATTGATGAGTATGTTGAGGGACATGAAGCAGAGTAGCGGATCCAGCGAAGGATGATGCACAAGCGCTCTGTTATAGGAATTTTTTATTGTGCATTTTAATGTGTTGTTGAGGAGGAAATTTTTTTTTAATATTTTCATGATGACAAACTTTGATGAACGATTTTATTAAAGTTTTTTGGTGCACAGTTATTTTTAAATGAAAGTTTTTATTTTTCGCATTTTCTTAAGTTTTAAATAATGTGTGTTTAGTAGCGTCCTCGAGTTTTGGGGACGTTACAGTAATTAACTGGACGAAGTTCGGAACTGATCAAAATTACTTGACTGGACAAATTTTGGAACAGATCAAACTACTTGACTAGAATAAGTTGATTTAATGGACTGTAGGGGTGTGTAATCAGTCAAAACCGAACAGACTGAACCGATATTTCTAGAAATCGAACCGACCGATCATACTTTCTAACAAACCAAACCGACCGAATCTTTATATAAAAACCGACCTAACCGAATAGATAAAAAATTGTTTACTTCGGTTTTCAAAAAAATAACCGATTTTTATTTGTTTTTTATATAAAAACCGACCTAACCGAATCGATAAAAAATCGGTTACTTCGGTTTTCAAAAAAAAAACCGATTTTTATTTGTTTTTTAAAAAACAAATTTCAGGATTGTACCCAAAAAAATGAAATTTTACAGGAATTTTCAAGCGCACAAGCTTTTCCATTTAATTTACAAGTATTTTCAAGCACACGGTTTTTTACCAAAATACAAATAAAAATCGAAATACCGGCGAACAAGATTCTCCATTGAATTTGGGAGGAAACTTCGACGTGAAGATGATGATGAATTGTGGTGTTAGGACTTAGGGCAATGATTGTGAAAGTATAAGATGTTTTTTTGTTGGGTATGTGGGCTTATAACAAAATTGGGTATATATATTTGAAGTCCAACAAAAGAAAATAAACAATTATAGTTCAGAGTAAAGGCCCAATATTATATTTTTTAATATATATATAAATCTCGGTTTAATCGATATTTAAAAAAAAAAAACAAACCGATTAAACCGACTTACCGATGTTAAAAAAAAATTAATCGACCAACCGAATAAACAGAACCGGATTTCCTATTTTTTTCGGTTCGGTCAGTTTTTTTGATTTTATCGATATTTTGCTCACCCCTAATGGAGTCCCGTAATTGGAGTTGATACCTTGAGTGGATGGAGTACCTGAACCTTAACTGGACAAGGATCCTCAACAGGACTCAAGCTAAACTGAAGTGGAATCAAAACTGAAATACTCGAAAGAATATTCAAATTATCAGTCATATTTTCAAAAATACAATCAGTTATGCCAACTACTTTTTTGTATAAGGATTTTCGTACACTTCAAACGGCTAATTGAAAGTATCTAGGAGCACTACCTCGTGCTAATGATAGGATTGATGACATGGACTACAAGATAAGAGAACAACTACTATTTTTGGAAGCATATCAACTTTGAAATCAGTTACCATTTCATGTTGTCCATAAATAGCAGACCATGTTCAGTTGATAAAACTGCTCCAACACTCGAGAATCTTCAAGAAATCTAAGCTTTCAAGTCAACTGAAATTTACACAGCTCTCAAACTAACCGATCAAAGAATTCAAACACACTTCACAAGTTGTATATTTGATCGATCAAGGATCACATTGTGTTAAACATTCTGAGTTGTAACATTGTAATTCAAATCAGTTGTGTATTATAACTATTTAGTTGAGATACTTGGAGTTTCAGTTTTGGCAGTGCTAACTCCAAAACTTAATCCGGATTTTGCAAGAGTTGTAAGATTCAAAGTCTTCTAATGATATCCTTCCAACCTTAGAGAAGGAGTGACGTAGGAGTCTTTGATTCTCCGATCCGAACATCCATAAACATCTTCTTGATCACTTACTTTGAGTTGATCTTTACTTCTTGCCATTTTATATTTTTCTAATATGTCAGTTGACTTTATTCTGCACAAACATTGTTAGTTAACTAATATTGACAGTTGAGAAACACTGAGTTCAATTGTTAACCAAATTGAATTCATTTAAAGTAATTTTTTTTTTTAAAAGTGTGTATTCCTCTCCCTCTACACACCAAAACGATCCTCACACACTTGAACACTAGCTAAATTTAGAAACTAATGGCTCTTTAGAGGGTGTTTAGCGGAGGTTATAAACTCTTATTTTGATATTTTACTTCTACATATTATCCTTGTATATTTTATTAAATTTCCACCATCCGCTCTGCCCATTTTTCGTACATAATTTCTCAAATTTTTTTCTAAATTAAAATTAAAAATAGTTTATTTTTTAATATATTTTAAAATTTATGATAAATTTAAAACTATTTTTGTATATATTACGATTTACATTACTTTCATAATATTATATTTTTTTGATAATTTTGACAATAAAAATATCTTATATTATCAAACGCTTCAAGATCTCTAAGTTGTTTAAAATAAGTTCATACAAACACTTTAACAGCTTATTTTTAAAATAAGATCTGACACCTTATAAGCTCTTAAAACAACTTATAAGCTCTAAAAACTTATAAGCTATTTTTAATAGGTCGAACACCCACTTAGAGGATGTTTGGGAGAGCTTATAAGCTCTTGAAAACAACTTATAAGCTCTAAAAACTTATAAGCTGTTTTCAAAATAAGTTCATACAAACACTTTAACAGCTTATTTTTAAAATAAGATCTGATAGTTTATAAGCTCTTGAAAATAGCTTATAAGCTATCAAAATAAGTTGTTTGACAGCTTATAAGCTGTTTTTTAAAAAATAAGGTTACTCTTACTTTTTTTAAAAAAAAGATCTTATTTTGATGTTTTGCTTCTCCATATTATCCTTATATAGTTTATTAAATTCTAACCACGCCCTCTGCTAATTTTTTATACATAATTTATCAATTTTTTTTCTAAATTAAAATTAATAATAGTTTTATTTTTTAATATATGTTTAACATTTATGATAAATTTAAAACTATTTTTTATGTATATTACTATTTAAATTATTTTCATAGTATTTTACCGTTTTTGATAATTTCGACAATAAAAAAATCTTATAATATCAAACACATTAACATCTTTAAGTTGTTTAAAATAAGTTCATCCAAACACTTTAACAACTTATTTTTAAAATAAGATCTAACAGCTTATAAGCTCAAGAGGGTGTTTGACTAAACTTATTAAAAAAAACTTATAAGCTATAAGTTGTTTTAATAAGTATAGTCAATAAGTCAAACACTCTCTTGATCTTATTTCATGAGAGATAATGTATTTTAATAAAATTTGTCCTCGTTTGGAAACCTTCTCAGTCAAACAAGAATAACCTGCTGATTTACGGTGCTCGCATGTCTGCAGTTGGCTGGTGGTCACTTGAAGATTCAAGACAGACAATATATAAAGTTTAGATAAATTTAATTATAACAGTTATTTTGGATGAAAATTTACTAAAAAATTAATAAATTGTTTTTTGGTATAGAAAATGTGGGAATGCGCTTTTAGGTTAAAAAAAAAAGATCCTAAGTAACTTTTCAAAGTCATTACTAATTGTTTTATTATACATAATAATATTACGTAAACGGTGAATTAATCTGTCCATAGTTTCTTACACAATACGAGTTGACTTCCATTTCAATGATTTTGTCATGTTCATCAACTTTAATTTGTTACATGAAAACAAAATATTAAATAATAATAAATAAATAAATAAATAAAACATATTCGTTACTTGGTTAATTGGTTTGCAGTCTTAGCCTAACCTAAGAGCGGGTGATTCTTGGCTCCACTGGGTGAAATTCACCCGGTGGATCTTGGTCGTTCATGGCCCGGGCCCCAAACACAAATTGTGTGGGTCCTGGCTCATGAACGGTGGTGCTACACCGAGTGAGCATAGAATGAGCCCCTAAGAACCCATCGTCTAATAATATTTAAATAATTTCTCTAAAAATTTAATTTAAGAAATAACTACTAAATATGGATTTTTTTTAGTTGGAAACTTGAGATCGGTTAATTAGTTTACGTCCTTCGATTAAATATAAACATGTCGTACTACTGTGTTCTATGTTGATATAGGAGATTGATTGATTACTATTTTTTTATTGCTTCAACGTAATATTCGACTAAATTTTATTTAAAAAAATTAGTGTCATTAGGTATTATTTTATTTAAATATATTTTAATTTGTCATCTATATGTGATACATCATTCATTATCTATTCACGAGCTAACCAGTGTTTTAAGTATTCCGTAACGAAAGCATAAAATCATATCGATTGCACGATTGGACTACTCAAGCCAATTTTATACTATTCATTACGTTATCCACAATTTATTTCAATTTCCGAAATCAAATAAAGAATTCACCTCCAAAATTTTTATTAAATAACGATTGCATCGAGACATACAAAATTTTTATTAAATAATAATAATATAGTCAGGTCTCCTTGCATTTATGCCGTTGTGTAATTAAAAATCAGATATTATATTTAAAATTGTAACTTTTATGCTGGTTACTGGTGTTTCTGATTGCAGATTATATGTTAAAAATATTCAATGATTAAGGAGCTCAATGGGTTATTATCGAACCTGGGCAAGTATGCTGTGTACTCTCGAGAGAAGAGGAACATAGATCGGGGATAGATTACTCCGAGAACAGACCTCGAGAGCTCTGGCGTGATTGGAAGGAACTAGGCAGGAGTAGCGAGAAATAGAGAAAAATGGTAGCTCGGAGTAAACTGTTCGGATAGGAAAACCGAGTTAAGAGATGGTGAGTCATTCTCATCACCCATATTTTAGGGGCACGTTCTCCCATAACCTCACTCGAACATGACCAAAAAACGTGGCCATTCTAAAGAAACACACACCTCTGCATTTTTATGTCTCGTGTGCACATTTTTTTTACTGACTTAAGTATCGGAGATTGTTAAGGGTGAGGCCCATTAAAGAATCCCACATCGGAAGTTTGAAGAATGAAGAATGAAGGATCTACTATAAATAGAGCTCCCTTATTTCAGTTATTGTATGTCATTCTTCTCTTTTGTATTGACAGTAAAGAAGAAAATAAAGAGTAGAAAAAAAGAGTTGTTCTTTTTTTCGGTGATCTCTTGTGTGAGTTAGAGAAATATTTTCTCGGTAATACTCGAGGCTTGGGTGTGGAGAGATATAGTGTTTTATATACACTTGTAATATTTCTTCGGTAATAAAGATTTGCAGCAGCTTCGTGGACGTAGCTTATATTAGGTGAACCACGTAAATCTTTGGTGTTCTTGAAGATTATTTTATTCCGCAATTTCTATTATCGTCATGTTCGCTTCGGTATAATCCACAACAACTGGTATCAGAGCTGTTACGGTGTTCGGGAGCCTTGGAGAAAAGATTTTTTGAAATTTTATTAAGGCAGGAGAAGCGATGGCCGAAAATGACGGATCGGGACCTGGAATCAATAAGTTCGACGGTACAGATTTCACGTTCTGGCGGTTACAAATTAAAGATTATTTGTACAGCAAGAAGCTACATCAACCTCTATCCGGGGAGAAGCCAGGAAAGATGGAGGATGATGAGTGGGAGCTCCTTGACCGACAGGTGTTAGGTGTAATACGATTGACCCTAACAAAGAATGTGGCACACAACGTGGCGGAGACAAAAACCACAGAGGAGATGATGTCCATTTTGTCGGACATGTACGAGAAGCCATCAGCAAATAATAAAGTGTTCCTCATGAAAAAGTTATTCAACTTGAAGATGGAGGAAGGTGCTTCGGTGGCGGCACACATCAATGAATTCAACACGATTGTTTCCCAGCTAACATCGGTGGAAATCAAGTTTGATGATGAGATCCGTGCACTTATTCTTTTGACGTCTTTACCAAATATTTGGGAGCCGATGCCGGCAGCGGTTAGTAATTCTGCTGGCAAAGGAAAATTACAATTCAATGATGTCAGAGATCGAATTCTTGGTGAAGAAGTTCGCAGGATGGATTCGGGAGAAGCGACATCATCGAGATCTGCTCTTAATCTCGAGAATAGAGGCAGAGGCAGAAGCAGCGTAAAAAGTTCTAACCGATGGCGTGGCAGATCCAAATCAAGAATTGGAAAAGACAAAAATACTTTTGAAAAGAAATTGAAGTGCTGGAGCTGTGGTGAAACTGGTCATATGAAAAAGGACTGCAAATCACCCAAGAATAATGCAAATGTTGTTATTGAGAATGTACATGATGCCTTAGTACTATCCATGGAAAGCCCGGTTGATTCTTGGGTTATGGATTCGGGAGCTTCGTTTCATACCACTAGTGATCGTGAGCTATTCAGTAATTACACTGTTGGTAATTATGGAAAAGTTTTCCTGGCTGATGAAAAACCTTTGGAAATAGCTGGTATGGGTGATGTCAGTTTGAAAATGTCAAACGGATCTATCTGGAAGCTCAACAAAGTGAGGCATGTACCAAAGTTGACCCGGAATCTAATCTCAGTGGGACAGCTCGATGACGAAGGCCATAAAGTGACCTTTGGTGATGGCTCTTGGAAAGTTAGCAAAGGAGCCATGATTATTGCTCGAGGAACAAAAACTGGAACTCTTTATATGACTTCCAGTTGCAGAGAAATGTTAGCAGCTGTGGATGTTGGAGCCAACTCAAGTCTATGGCATTGTAGACTTAGACATATGAGTGAGAAGGGAATGAAGATGCTGATATCAAAAGGAAAGCTACCGGAGTTAAAAACTGTCGAACACAAATTGTGTGAAAGTTGTGTTCTTGGAAAACAGAAAAGGGTGAGCTTTTCGAAAGGCGATAGAGAACCAAAAGCAGCAAAATTGGAGTTGATTCATACTGATGTATGAGGACCATCTCCTGTGACATCCCTTGGCAGCTCACGATATTATGTCATATTTATTGATGATTCGAGCAGGAAGGTTTGGGTTTATTTTTTAAAAAATAAATCTGATATTTACGAAACCTTTAAGAGGTGGAAAGTCATGGTGGAAAATGAGACCAACTTAAAGGTGAAGTGCTTACGGTCTGATAACGGAGGAGAATATGAAGATTTTGAGTTCAATAAGTATTGTGCACAAAACGGGATCAAGATGGAGAAAACCATTCCTGGTACACCTCAACAGAATGGTATGGCTGAAAGAATGAACAGAACCCTGAATGAACGTGCCAGGAGCATGAGATTGCACGCAAGACTGCCGAAATCATTCTGGGCTGATGCAGTTAACACTGCAGCGTATCTGATCAACAAAGGACCTTCGGTACCACTTGATTGCAGAATACCAGAGGAGGTCTGGAGTGGCAAAGGAGTAAACCTTTCGTTCTTGAAAGTGTTTGGTTGTCTCTCATATGTTCACATCGGTTCAGCCAGTAGAACGAAACTTGATCCGAAATCAAAGAAATGTTTCTTTATTGGTTATGGAGATAATGATTTTGGTTATCGGTTCTGGGATGACCAAAATCGAAAGATCATTCGGAGCAAAGATGTCATTTTCAATGAGCAAGTTTTGTACAAAGACAAGTCAGACATTGCAGCAGGAGATAAATGTCCTGAAGTCCAGAAGTCAAATGAAGTGTCATTGATAGATATTCCTATGAATGAGTCAGAGGATAGTAAGCAGGAAGAAGAAACTGCACAAGAAGTTGATCCACAAACTCCGGTGATTGAACTCAGGAGATCGTCAAGAACAATCAGACCACCTCAGAAATACTCCCCTGCACTTCATTATATTTTGCTGACAGATAAAGGTGAACTAGAGACCTTTGATGAAGCGATGCAAAATGATGATTCAATCAAGTGGGAGTTAGCCATGAAAGACGAGATGGATTCACTGTCATCCAATCAGACTTGGGAGTTAACAGAACTTCCGAAAGACAAAACGACATTACACAACAAGTGGGTGTACCGGATCAAAGAAGAAGTTGACGGTAGCAAGCGGTACAAGGCGAGACTTGTTGTAAAAAGTTTTCAACAGCGGGAAGGTGTTGATTATACCGAGATTTTCTCTCCAGTGGTGAAGTTAACCACTATCAGAACTGTACTTGGACTAGTGGCTAAGGAAGACTTATATCTGGAGCAGTTGGATGTAAAGACAGCGTTTCTTCATGGTGATTTGGATGAAAAAATTTATATGAAGCAGTCACAGGGATTTGAAGTACGAGGGAAGGAGAAAATGATATGCAAACTTCAGAAGAGTATACGGTCTCAAACAAGCTCTAAGACAGTGGTACAAGAAGTTTGATGGATTCATGAATAACAACGGTTTCTTGAGGTGTCAGGCGGATCACTGTTGTTATATGAAGAAGATTAATGGTTTTTATATCATTCTACTGCTATATGTGGATGACATGTTGATAGCAGGATCGTGTCTGGTGGAGATTGATAAACTCAAGAGAGAATTATCAAAAGAATTTGCAATGAAGGATTTGGGTGCTGCAAAGAAAATCCTTGGAATGAGGATCTCAAGAGATCGGGTGAACGGAGTCTTGAAGTTATCTTAGGCAGAGTACGTGAAAAAGGTGCTTAGCAGATTCAACATGGATGAAGCTAAACCAGTGAGTACTCCTTTGGCTAGTCATTTCAAACTAACCAAAGTCCAATCACCATCGACGGAGCAGGAATATGCTTATATGAATAAGATTCCTTATGCCTCTGCTGTCGAAAGCCTCATGTATGCAATGGTGTGCACCAGACCAGACATAGCACATGCAGTGGGAGTTGTGAGCAGGTTTATGAGCAATCCGGGAAAACAACACTGGGAAGCAGTGAAGTGGTTCTCAGATACTTGAAAGGTACTACTGGTTTATCTCTATGCTTCAGGAGGACTAATCAGGACTTACAAGGATATGTCGATGCCGACATGGGTGGTAAATTAGATGGCAAAAAGAGTACTACTAGATATGTGTTCACATTTGGTGGTACGGCAGTAAGTTGGGTGTCCAAGTTGCAAAAGTTTGTTGCACTTTCAACTACTGAAGCTGAGTACGTTGCAGTCACGGAAGCGAGCAAAGAGATGATTTGGTTGAGATCATTCTTTGAAGATTTGGGTCAGAAGCTTGAGGATAGCACATTACACTGTGACAGTCAGAGTGCTATTCATTTGGCAAAGAATCCTGTTTATTATACTAGGACGAAGCATATATAGGTTCGGTACCATTTTATCAGATCAATTTTGGAAGATGGAATCTTGATGCTTGAGAAGATTTCTGGAAGTAAAAATCCAGCTGATATGTTCACAAAGGCGGTGACCACTGACAAACTGAAGTTGTGTTCGACTTCAGTTGGATTGCAAGTATAAGCAAGGAGGGATGAGTTGCTGCATTTACTGTGTGAAGCCATGATTGAAATCAAGTCTTCAAGTGGGAGAATTGTTAAGGGTGAGGCCCATTAAAGAATCCCACATCGGAAGTTTGAAGAAAGAAGAATGAAGGATCTACTATAAATAGAGCTCCCTTATTTCAGTTATTGTATCTCATTCTTCTCTTTTGTATTGACAGTAGAGAAGAAAATAAAGAGTAGAAAAAAAGGGTTGTTCTTTTTTTCGGTGATCTCTTGTGTGAGTTAGAGAAATATTTTCTCGGTAATACTCGACGCTTGGGTGTGGAGAGATATAGTGTTTTGTATATACTTGTAATATTTCTCCGGTAATAAATATTTGCAGCAGCTCCGTGGACGTAACCTATATTGGGTGAACCACGTAAATTTTTGGTGTTCTTGAAGATTATTTTATTCCGCAATTTCTATTATCGTCATGTTCGCTTCGGTATAATCCACAACAGAGCTCTGGCGTGATTGGAAGGAACTGGGCAGGAGTAGCGAGAAATAAAGAAAAATGGTAGCTCGGAGTAAACTGTTTGGATGGAAAGACCGAGTTAAGAGATGGTGAGTCGTTCTCATCACCCATATTTTAGGGGCACGTTCTCCCATAACGCTCACTCGAACATGACCAAAAAACGTGGCCCATGATCTTATGTCATGGTCATGACCCGAGATTGAGAATCCCGGGAAAGATATAATCGCCTAGGCCTATAAATACGCAAACAAAGGTACAACAGGGAGTTCACTTATTTCTAAAAAAACACACACCTCTGCATTTTTATGTCTCGTGTACACATTTTTTTTACTGACTTAAGTATCGGAGTGATCACGCCAGAAAATATTTCGGCTTCCAATGATGTTAAGTAAATTTCCTGCAAGCCAACTGTTGGTTAGGAATTTTATTGACTCAAGTGTAATAAAAAATATTTATTTTAATATAATTACTCTTTTATTCAATTTTGGCATTTACTTTATCTGCAGACTCATGCAAGCTGCATAGATAAAGACTTTGAAAATACTATATTAAATAAATATGTGGTTGTACATGCTATGTAGCGATCCAACCCGGATCCACTACCTAATTAGAGTCTTAATAGCGCATGCAATAATAATTAACTGAAGCGTAAAAGCGAAAAATTAAAATACAACAAATCTAATCGGCAGAATACAATCGATGATCAAAAGTTGTGCATAATATCTGTTACCAGATCGAAACTAGGGTCAAATCCCTATCCACTACACTCACTTTGTAGTGCTGACATCGGCCTCACTCCGGACGCGAACCTCTAGGACCGTCAAGCCTCAGACCTGCCCCGCCACAAGGTATCCTAAAACACCAAACATAGGGGTACGGGTGGGCACGTGTCGGGTATTTCGGGTTTCGGGTAGTTCGGGTCGGGTACCCGATTAGCCGGGTAGTGTTTTATACTACCCGAAACCGAACCGATAACCTCGGGTACCCGACTTATCGGATACCCGATTAAGTCGGTTCGGTTCGGTTCGGTTTCGGGTTACCCGCTTTTTAAAAAAATTGATGCAAACTACAAAATAATATTCTACCATCTCAAACCAAATCTCAAATTTTTTATAAAAAAAATCATTATCACAACGAAAGTTTTGCTCACTAATTCCTTGTGGGCCTGTAGCTTATTTAGGATAAGTGATACATTCAAAGAATCAAAAGGCACTGGGGAAAGAAACTAGAAAGTTTCATAAAACTGCTCCAGTTTTAATTATTTGTTTTAATGCCTCAAATTCTAAAGGATTAATGGAGGCTACGGCTCTGCCTTGTTGCAACCAAATCATGCATATTTTTATATAAAAAAAAAATTGGGTTTATCGATAAAGTCCAAATCAATAGCCCAAATTTTTTTTATATTTTTTAAATAAATTAATAATATTTGGGTTGTCGGGTACCCGATCGGGTATTTCGGGTAGTCGTTTACTACCCGAACCCGACCCGAATAAATTTTAATCGGGTTCGGTTACTACCCGAACCCGATTTAAAACCCGATCTACCCGAATTTTGTACCCGATCGGGTTCGAGTCGCGACCTACCCGAACCGATTGCCCACCCCTACATAGGGGCGTGAGCGACAACGCTCAATACGAAAGCAATGATATATAAACAAATATGATTGAAAAGTGCATTTTATGCACTTAATTTGCATATGATTTGACTTGGCTTTTGTGATATATCGAGTGGATTTTATGCTTATTTGTTGTTGTTTTTGTGAGATGCAAGGATTGGAGGAAAAGTACCGAGAGGAGACGGAAAAAGTAAGTACGAAGCTACAAGTTTAAAAACTTATTGAAGCAAGATTGTAGTTGTACTCTAAAAAAAAATACTAAGATAAATAACAAAGAATTGGTTATTATTCTCACACGGCATGCTGCAAACTAGAAGCTAGCATACATAAGAATTTGAAAGAATACGTAAGAGCTGTCTCATAATTAATTGTGATTAGTTAAGAAAATGATGTTTGTTTTGTCATATTGTATCAATTTAATAATATATATAAAAAAAATTAAAATTTAAACGTTTGTTAATGAAGGGAAGATGATTTGTCGCTCAATTTGACTCCAAAATTCGAATTTAAAACAACATTTTGAATAACCTAATTATTACAATCTCCTCTCTTAATAAAAAACACACACACACACAAAATCTTATAACACGGTCTCACGGATAAATTTTGTAAGATATATCTTTTAATTGAAACATCAATAATAATATATTACTTTTTAATGCTAAAATTATAACTTTTTATTATAAATATGAGTGAATTTGACCCTCTAACATGAGACCATGTTTTAAAAAATTTTAGTAAAGACCAAATAGGTTTTTTCTTGTCATTTAAAACAAAATAAAACATGGGTTTAAAAATTTTAACCTCATCCATCTTAATTATTTCCAAAATTTGAAGTGTTTAACCTTCTTATCTATATTTCTCTCAATTTAATAAAGAAGAAAACCTCACACACCACAAATAACAATATCATAGTGAGGGAGAAGTCCATGATTTGGCGGAAAATGCTATTGAAAAGTAGTACTCTCACGGTACAATCAATAGTTAAATTTTAATTTAATCATATAAAATTCATATATTAATTTATTTCACATCAAATATTCAAAATAATTTTTGATCATTGGATTTTTTCGGTCTTGAGCCATATTATATCCACAATTAAGCAAGATAATTATTAAAACAATTTTAGAAAGTGAGATTTTTCTAGATCCTAATTGAAATACATATGGTTGGAAGTCGATATTCTCACTTCAAAATCATATAATATTTTAAAAAAATCAGAGATTCATACTACTCGTCAAGAAATTTAATCTCCAAACCATATTACGAGACAGGTGTTTCCATCTGTATAAATTTCTAGTTTAATAAAATGTAGTCTTAATTTTCTTTGCCTCCCTAATTATTAGGGCATTTTAGTTTAGTTTAGGAGTGCATACAATTCAATTATTTATAATTAAGCCATGATCATGACTCTTAAACTAACCAGTGGCTCTTTTTCTCCTAACATCACCATAGAATCATTAAGAGGAGATTGAATTAGTGAAATAGACTTCTGACAATTACTCTCCCTTATTCCAAAGTGAATTGATTTTGAACTTGGAAGAGCCAAATTTTGTCATATTTCATGTCTCATTGCATTTAAATTTTAAACGTCATATAATATTATACCATCAAGAAAAAAAAATCACCACAATCTCGCGGGATAGTCAGCAAAATAATATTTGATCAAATGTTGTTTCAATTTTAAAATAAGTCTCTTATTTGTATTTGAATATAATCAAATACATTTGGAGTTGATTGTGTTTCAAAATGATATTTGACCAAAGTGCAATTCATCTAAAATTGTAATTCTTTTTAATCGGAACGAGTGATGATAGATCTCGATGTTTACTTTTTTATAAACCAGAATACACTTTTTTATAACCTACACTAATCGGGGATAAATATCATATTATAAGGCTTCGTTCTACAAGTTCTTAAAAACGCTTTTAATATCTCGTAAGTGAAAAGATTAAAAATATATATTTGGACAAGATTTTTGTAAAATATTTTTGAAAAATATTTTTTGAAAATTTTTCTTCAAATATAATTTTTTAAAAATAATTAAGACGTATTTATATAATAGTCGTACAAATACATATTTATTCTTTAAAATAGTTTTTAAAACATTTTATAAACTTTTTTTAAAAAATAATATTATAAAAATGTTTTTTAAGTAATTTTTCCAAAGAGAGCTTAAAATTATATATATATTTTAAAAAAAAATGAATGATTCATTTACAAAACAAAAGCAAACAAATTAAAGTAGAATATAAAATTTTGCTTTGTTTATTTAACACGAAATTAAGAGGTAATCATCAATTACATTGGAGCTCAACACTCTCTTCCCAAGGCGCGTGATGCTACGTTGCAGACCGCGTTTTGTCATGAGGACCGTTTTCCTTTTCCTATAAATCCTATTGAGGAGACCGACAGCGTTGCCGGCTGTAAACACAATCTATCTGCACTTTGACGCATTTTCAAAATTTTTATATATAAAAATAAAAATAGTTAAGCTTATTGTGTAAAGTACTACGCTTGAGTTTTGACATAAAACGTATGACTTGTTCTCAAGTGAAATGGGTATTTGTCCATGTCAACAACAAAAAATAATAATTTTTATCAACCGGATCTAGTCCGAGATTAGTATAATAAAATCTCGTAAAACGATAACATAGAGATTTTTTTAATAAGTATTAATTTTTCATAGACCAGGTCGGAAATGATATTAATTTCACTAAATTGACATGAGAGACGTTATTATAGAATTTTTGTTATAAAAATATATATTTATATAATTCTCCAAAAATACAATTATATGTATTTTTTGAATTAATTTGCAACTTTAAAATTTAAGTTACTGTTTTTTTTTAAATATTAAGTTACTTATGATTGTTCCATTTGATATTTCCACCGAATATATATATATGAGTTTTTTTCAAGTGCTCACCTACTATGACCACCACCATGTCCACCAATGATGTGACACTATTCTATTGGGTTCCAATAGAATAGTGTCACATCATTGGTGGGCATGGTAGGTGGGCACTTGAAAGAAACTCATATATATATATATATATATATAAAACATAAAGAATATTTCACAAGAAGCAATGAAAACGTAAAGCATAAAAAATATATGGTAAATTACCTTTGGAACAAACATAAATTCAGTTGGCTTTGATACGTTTTGCGGTTACCTAATTACCATATTTATTTAAAACATTAATCATACATAAAGATGTTTATGGGTCCGTAAATAATATCTTACCTATGTTGATAATGTCTCAATTCAAATTTAAGAGTTGAGATTTATCAATATATCTGTGGTTTATAATTTTTTTCAGTGAACCCCATACATATTGATAAATATTTACCCTTAAATACATTAACAATACCAGTAAAAATATGATGAAATTATCGGTCTGGGTCAATTTGGAACCAATTTCAATCAATCCCATTTAGGTCATGTTTGAAAATGATTTTTTTTAAAAATATAATTTCTCAATACCATCTTAATCTGTTTAATTCATTTTGGATTGAACTGAAATCCGATACCAATATTGAATTAGATTGAGTTTATTGGAAACATATTCAAAGATATTCTAATTTAATTCGGTGGAATCAGATCCGATAATTTATTTAATTTGTTATTATTTTGTTTGATCCGTAACTTCTCTACGGAGTAAGTGCACAGTGATTATCAAAAGATTAAATGATTATTCCAATTATGTTTTAATGCAGTTTAATTAGATTGATACTGGCAATAATCCAATAAATCCAATCTAATATCCTATGAGATCGGTTTGTTTGTTTGTTTTTTATTAATCCTATAATTCACAACCGATTTGATCCGATTGGGGAGCTGGTTCAAGCCGGTCTCATTAACATGAGAAAATGGTTTTTTTTTTTAATTCTATAATTTTTTAAAGCTTTGTCTGATTTAGTAATTTGGATTTTTTTTGTCTGTTTTAATCGGAAGTTACCAATCAGTCGATTATTATTTATTTGGTGTCGCAATTTTTATGTAAGACTCGTAGAATTAAATTTATATTACACCCCAAGTTTCATTGTAAACGTTACATCAATTGATCATGCTTTCCTTCAAATATTTAAATTTAAAATAAAGAAAAGAGAATAGTCTAATCATTATTATACTGCTATTTTTATTTATTTTGTTTATTAATTGTGAATAAAAGGAAAGGGGGAAACGATGGGGCCCATTTGTGGGTCCGAAAGTCTAAACGGGTCCCACAGTCACTCTCATAACCACCCATCCCTTTTTCTGTTTATAAAAGCAGCTGCAAAGCACCCCATCACTCGCAGCTCCCCAAAAATCTCGTTTCATTACACAACACTAAGCTCATAGATAACACACTTTTACTGTGTGTCTTTGTGGCCTTGTTCAGCCATCATTTCTGAGGGGAAAGGGGAAAAAAAACAAGATCAATATTTGAGAATAGGCCGTCCATTTCTTGACCGTGTGTTGCTAAAAGAAGTATAGAATAAAGTGTAGGAGGGAAAGAAGGGCCAAAGAATATAGTAAAGAAAGTTGGGGTGAAAAGAGGCTACTGTTTTTTAAAAGCTGAAATCTTGAAGGGCTTTGGAATTATGGGTGGGAAGATTGCATTTTGCAATGTATTTTGGCTTGTGGGATTGGTGTTTTTGAGTTCTTGGATTCCTTGTGGAATGGGTTCTGTTTCGTACGACCATAGGGCGATTTCTGTCAATGGGCAGAAAAGGATTCTTATTTCTGGATCTATTCACTATCCTAGAAGCACACCTGAGGTATATCTTTGTGCTAAACGTAGTTGGTTAAATATTTCATGGAATGAATCTGCACATCCCAAATGCAGTTTTCTTGATTTCTCTTTCTGGTAATGCTGTTTTAGTTTTCTATTTTTATCAAATATACTGCATTTTTTTTGAAGAAATGTTTCTATCTTTGGGATGTTATAGATGTGGCCAAGTCTTATTCAGAAAGCAAAAGAAGGTGGTTTGGATGTGATACAAACTTATGTTTTTTGGAATGGGCATGAACCTGAACCGGGGAAGGTTGGTTATTTATGGCCAGTTGTGATATTTATGTGTATATCCTGCTTCAGTTGTTTAAGTATTTGTTTTCTCTTCTTCCTTTTTTCAGTATTATTTTGAAGGGAGGTTTGATTTGGTAAAGTTTATCAAAGTGGTGCAGCAAGCAGGGCTTTATGTTCATCTCAGAATTGGCCCCTATGCTTGTGCTGAGTGGAATTTTGGGTAATATATCATATTATAGAGTGCAAATAGAATTTCCCATATTCTTTGACAGAATGGTCGTATTTTGAGCACCTTCTGTGTATTTATTCCAGGGGATTTCCAGTTTGGCTAAAGTACGTTCCAGGCATTAGTTTCAGGACAAATAATGGGCCTTTTAAGGTCAGGCAACTGATATTTTGTCATATGAATAATAAGATCAGTATTATCTTATTTGAGACTGATCGGTGTCAGATTGTGTTTTTGGTGTCTGAAATGTTTTACAAAAGGATGCCATGCAAAAATTCACAACCAAGATCGTGAATATGATGAAAGCTGAAAGGTTGTATGAAACTCAAGGTGGCCCAATCATTCTATCTCAGGTAGATGAAATGCCCCCAGTTTTTGTCTAGTTTGCGATTCTTTGAATCAAAACGAGCCATTATGGACCCAGAGCTTCATTCAAGGAAGCCTAGGAGGGTTCAGGGCTCAATTTGATTGTTTTTTGGGGAAAAACTCGCATTATATGATAGATGATGTATGAAAACGCAAATATGAGCCAATTTGTAAGATTTCTTGTGTGTGCCAGATCGAGAATGAGTATGGACCTTTGGAAAACGAGCTTGGTGCTGCTGGCAAGGCATACTCCGATTGGACGGCCAAAATGGCTGTGGAACTTGGTACTGGTGTTCCATGGGTCATGTGCAAGCAAGATGATGCCCCTGATCCAGTTGTACGTATTCCGGTTTTGTTTTTGTTTTTTAATAAAAAAAATCAGATTATTTGTCATTCATATACTTTGTTTCCAAATCTAAGTGGTAAGGTTCTTGTTTGACTGTGTTCCCTCCCCATATTTGATCACTTCTCTGGCTTGGCTTACTCGTGCAAAAATACCAACCACAGTTTTTGTCTTGTATATGTGTATGTATGTTTAATATTTATTGATTATAATGTCTCATGCTCCAATACCTCATATTGTCTCATAACTCTATGAGCCTCTTTTTCGCATTAAACACTAAAACTTTTTCGGATGTATTATTATATGAATATTTTTTTTGATATTCAGCTTTGGTGTTGCTCTCATTGTGCAGATTAATACCTGTAATGGTTTCTATTGTGATTACTTCTCTCCCAATAAGGCTTACAAACCCAAGATGTGGACTGAAGCCTGGACTGGCTGGTAGATATTGAAACAACTGATATGATTAACTTCCTTTAACTTCAACGCCTTTTTTATGCTCCATGTCACTGGAAAATAACACATCACAACATTTTATAGGTTCACTAAATTTGGTGGTCCAGTTCCATACCGACCAGTTGAGGATTTGGCATTCTCTGTTGCAAAATTTATTCAGAAAGGGGGATCTTTTATTAACTATTATATGGTAAAAATGGACCTCCAGTTAAATACATAACTGTGTACATGTGGTGATAGATTTGGCTTGATGTCTTCTGTTTCTCCTGCTTTGTCAGTATCATGGAGGAACAAACTTCGGGAGGACTGCTGGTGGCCCATTCATTGCAACTAGCTATGATTATGATGCCCCGCTTGATGAATATGGTATGACTCCTGAGTTTTTTTTGTTGTTCTTGTTATTTGCTCATGATATATGTAGAGCACGGTATGCCATGCATAATTTTAACTTGGAACTATTGATCTGTGCTATTTTGATTGGTAAACATATCAACTTGTCTAGAACAAATCATCATTCGCCACGTTTGGGGAAGATGACTTCTTTTTTTATTAGCAAAATAGATAAGAGGGAGTGCTTATAAAATTTATACGACTAATTGCACTCGTCACCCTCAATATCAGTGTCATTGTGGGCTGTAATGATTAAAGTGAGACAAAGGGATTGTGGAGAACTGACCTCATGTTGATAGATGACATGTTGGTCTTGTAGGACAATTTGAGGCAAAAGGTGGTGGAAGAATAAAGCATACACCAAGTATCGATTCAACTTTCTCTAGATCGTTCCCCTCAAATCAAATGAGAAACAAATTCAAAATTATGTATACTTTTTTTAATTAATTTTGCCGCTGTATTCAAAATCCTGGATGTGCCCGTGCTTTAGGCCCATTCTTCATTTCATGAGACGACCAATTATGTGCCCTCAGGCGTTACATCACAAATCCCTTGTCACATATATTTCAAATATCGCCGATATTTTGGCACCATTCTTGTTTCGTTATCAGACCTCCTTCACCTTCCTTCCAATAGTTTTATATCTAGTTGTATCGTTAATTTCATCAACTTCTAAAGTAATAAGAGGCTCAAGCTGAAGTAACGAAACCTTCTTTTCGACGCAGGGCTACTGAACCAGCCTAAATGGGGTCACCTGAAGGATCTTCATAGAGCTATAAAACTCTGTGAGCCAGCTCTTTTATCCGGAGTTCCCTCTGTTATTTCACTCGGAAACTTTCAGGAGGTTGGGATTAGTTTTGATTCTATTTTATGGGTAATCTGTTTGTAATGGAAATGAACACCGTACCATTTCTACATTTTTACCTTACAGGCTCATGTCTTCAAATCAACATCTGGAGCCTGTGCTGCTTTTCTTGCAAACTACAACCAGCATTCTTTTGCAAAGGTGTCTTTCGGGAATGCGCACTACAACTTGCCTCCATGGTCTATCAGCATCCTTCCCGATTGCAAGAATACGGTTTATAACACCGCAAGGGTGAGCAAAAGATCGTTCATTGTATCTTTTATGTTTATTGTTACATATAAAAAGTTTCTCTAGTTCATCTTCAAAAAAATTGTTTGTGGAGAATTAAGTTGACATCCATCTTAACTTCTTGTGAAGATTGGTTCTCAAAGTGCACAAATGAAGATGACCCCAGTTGGCAAAGGATTTTCTTGGCAGTCCTACAATGAAGAGACATCATCTTATGACGATAATTCGTTCACAATGGTTGGATTGCGTGAACAGCTCAATACCACCAGAGACAACACCGATTATTTGTGGTATTCAACAGAGTAAGTGCACATGTAACTGTTGGAAATCAAGGAATATATACTAGAATCGGATATGATATTATCAAGATTATGAATCGTTTAAAAAACACTACCACAATTTAGTGATATTTTTTGTTTCTGTTTTTCAGTGTGAAGATTGATCCACGTGAAGGATTTCTAAGAGGTGGAAAGTGGCCTGTTCTTACCGTCTTATCTGCTGGCCATGCCTTGCATGTATTCATTAATGGGCAATTATCAGGTGGGTAATTCTTTTGATAAGCACATCTAAAGACTATATGATCTTGTTCGAACAATGGACAACCAAAAGCACTCTGCTTCAATTTATTCATCCAGAGAAGTAATTTTTTGGGAAATCCCTTCACTTTGGGGATGAGGCGTTAAAAATGATATTTTATGTTTCGGTTTGGCTTTTGGATTCTTTACGATCGTCACAGTTCTGTCTAAACATAAGAATTATGTTCCTTCATGTTGTAAAATTTTTTTCAGGAGCCTTAACAATCTACTGCCGGACCATTTTTTGTGATTCACTCACTTGTGCACATTCTTGCAGGAACTGCCTACGGAAGTCTTGAGAACCCCAAGCTAACTTTCAGTCAAGGTGTGAATCTGAGAGCTGGGATCAACAGAATATCTCTGCTTAGCATTGCTGTTGGTCTTCAGGTTTGTTCAGTTCTCTTTCTCCTCTAAATACAAACAGACGAAGAATAATTTTTTTGACCAAAAACAATCAAATTAGATAATTTCCTAGATTGTATATAGTTGGATGCATTATATTCACTCTCGTTTTTTCTTCTTTTGTGCACTGAGCTCAGAATGTTGGCCCACATTTTGAAACATGGAGTACTGGTATTCTTGGTCCAATTTCACTCAGTGGTCTGAACGAGGGGAGAAGAGACTTAACATGGCAAAAATGGTCTTATACGGTTAGTCTTAATATGCTCATAATTGTCTCATTTGCCAAGATTCTGGTTGTTTCTCTTTTCTTAAACCTCAGCCTTATTTTTGTGGCAGATTGGTCTTCAAGGAGAATCTCTGAGTCTTCATTCAATTAGTGGAAGCTCTTCTGTCGAATGGGTTGAAGGTTCTTTAGTTGCTGAACGACAACCCTTGACTTGGTACAAGGTGAGTGTGTTTTCCTCATCTTGATAACCCCAAAATTCCTCCAACTTTTAGCCGGAATCTACTAAATCTAGAGAACCTGCTAATACTTATTTGCCAGACTACTTTCAATGCTCCGGATGGCAACGAGCCGTTGGCTTTGGATATGAACACCATGAGTAAAGGTCAGGTTTGGATAAATGGCCAAAGCATTGGACGATATTGGAATCAGTACAAAGCATCTGGTAACTGTGGGGCCTGCAATTATGCTGGCTGGTTCGATGAGAAAAAATGCCTGAGAAACTGTGGTGAAGCTTCTCAGAGATGGTAAAGTAAAAAAAATCTATGTAACAGCTTTCTCATCCTACGAATGATGGGTTGGGACTAAACCACGAAACATATGTTTTTCAGGTATCATATTCCTCGTTCCTGGCTCTATCCATCAGGAAATCTGTTGGTTGTTTTTGAAGAATGGGGAGGAAACCCAGATGGAATTTCTTTAAACAAAAGGGAAGTAGCAAGTGTCTGTGCTGATATAAACGAATGGCAACCAACCTTAATGAACTGGCAAATGCAATCATCAGGAAAAGTAAACAAACCACTGAGGCCTAAAGCTCACCTGTCCTGTGACGCTGGCCAAAAGATTTCTTTAATCAAATTCGCTAGCTTTGGTACCCCGGAGGGCATTTGTGGAAATTACCGAGAAGGAAGTTGTCATGCTTTCCATTCCTACGACGTTTTTGAAAGGGTACATACGTGACTTTAAGCTATTAATCCTCACTTCTTTCCTTTACTTTGTTTTAGATTAGCTCGAGCCTTCTGAGTATTGTGGTGGATATGGGCCTTTCTGGCCGAGCCACATAATTTTATGCTCTGTTCATTCTCTTTTCACCTATTTGCACTATTTAAAATTCAACGAGATACGAGACCGGGCTTGTAGCCCTGCAGTTTCACCTGTCCGCCTGTTTGGTGGGACTCTTCGAGTCCTATCCCCCTCCCCTGTAGTTAAAAAAAAATAATAAGCAAGATCTTTCTTCTGGTGTCTTATCCAGTCATTGGCTTGTCCTTGTTCTGTTTTTGCAGTATTGTGTTGGACAACAATCTTGTACAGTACCCATTACGCCCGAAATCTTTGGGGGAGATCCATGTGGAAATGTCATGAAGAAACTCTCCGTTGAGGCCATCTGCAGTTGATGTTCCCTAAAGCATCCCCGTTTCATCTCTACCTGTCTTGGACACAGATAGATCCTCTGATGTTTTCTATTCGTTACAGCTATTTTGTTCGAGCTTTGCTAATGGTGAAGTTGTACATATATGCAACACACCATTTTAGCCGAAGCTTGCATAGAATTTGATACCAAAGATAAGAATACCACCAGTAGTAGATATTGTAGTATATATGTTGTCCCTTTGGCCTGCCAATTTTTAACTTGAAATTTGGGGTGAAGTGGGATTAGAATGCTGCACATTGGGACCGATAAATGAGTCCACGTGCGTGTGGTGGTGTTTTCTTGTTTTGTTTAGGTGAGCAATAATCTCATTGTTTCGCTTTCATATGTTTTGAATTTGTTGCCTATTTGTCAAGGAAGAAAGAAAGCTTTATGTTACAGATCTGCTTTCAATAAATATTCTGAGTGTACTCCAATTTTTAAGATAAAGTCATTCCGAGATATCCTTATTCTCCTGTCACAAAACAAAAAACTCGTGTGATCTTTTCACAAGTCAAAGAATGTTTGGGAGAGTTTTTAGAAAGTATTTTTCAACTTTTTTTTAATAAAATTTCACAAATTTTCAAAAAAATTTAAGAAAAAGTTGAGAAATACTTTATAAAAGTTTTCCCAATCATTACCATAATCTTATGAGGTTGATCTATTACTCGATGCCATCCATGTGAATGTATTATTTTTTAGGTCAAAATGTAACTTTTCACTTTATATATGGAACGAGTCGATCGTCTCATGGATATAGAATTGTGAGACCCTTTCATAGGAGATCTATACCACACTTTCCCAATTGATTTTTAGTAAATATGTTTGATATATTTTAAGGTGTTTACAGGGACGGAGCCACCCCAAAGGCTGGGGTGGGCTCCGGCCCTGCTCATTTTGTTTAAGTTATTAGAATTTTTTTTATTGTGTTTGATGTGTGTTTTTCATTTTTTATTGGGTTTTAGTCCTAGTTAAATTTTTTTTTGGATCTTTAGCCCATTGAATTTATGTAGCCTATTAATTTAATTAGCACATTGATTTTTTATTTCATTAAATTTAATTATCCCATTAATATAACATTCATGATTAAACAATTTTTCTATTTCTCTCTCATTTCAAAATCACTTAATAGCTATGATAGTTAAATTTAAATATATTCCTAATGACCAAGTTTATTGTTGAAAATTTGTTACTTTTTAAGTTTATTTGTTTGGATAAGTCAATTTTATTTATGGTGATATATTTTGTTGAATTCTTAAACTATTATTGAGATTATGTTTGTGTTTTGCATTTATTTGTGTTGTCATCGATTTATAGCTTGTATATTGGTTATGTATTATTACTTGTATTGTTCGAGGAAATGGTTCCCAAATTTTTTTTTCATCTTGCAATTTTTTCTTTTTCGTTGTGTTTTTTGGGACTTTATTGTTACATGTTGAATGTATAAATTTTTTTAAAAATTTAATTGTATATTTAAGGAAAAATAAGTTTTTTGGTCCATTAACTTGTCCATATTTTGGTTTTGGTCCATTAATTTTTTCGATATGGGTTTTGGTATACTAACTTTGCATTTTCAGTATTTTTTGGTCCAATTGTATATGTGTCAACTTCTGATTGGCCCAAAATGATGACGTGGACCTATAAAAAACTGACACGTATGCAGTTGGACCAAAAAACACTGAAAATCCAAAGTTAGTGTAACAAAACCCACATCGGAAAAGTTAATGGACCAAAATCCAAAAGGGATAAAGTTACTGAACAAGAAAATTTATTTTCCCTATTTATTTCATAATAAGCTGATTTTTCTAACGAAAGTGCAATGACGACGAACAACCCGTCAAAAGGCAGTCAGCCCAAGGTCGAAAAAATTTCTTACTACATCCCTGGGTGTTTATGTTATTAATGTATATTTCTTGGGTGGTAAAGCTTTAGTATGATATTGAACAACATTTGAAAAGAGTAGGGAAACTACAAACGGCAGGTGTGCGTTCGTTTACAAAGTTAAAAACTAAAAATCGACAATATAATTACTATTTTTGGAGGGGAAGCCAAATAACCATTTGTTTGCACATAAAAATTGGCAAATTGTGTATGTTGCGCAGGCGTGCCAGGAACGTGAGTGCCGAAATGAAATAAAAAAGAAAAATAAAATCTAACTTCTAAAATCAAGCGAATGTGAGTCCCGGTTTCATCGTCGGTCTCAATTCTACCGGTTAAACGTCAAAGAACATAAAGAATAATGAAGAAAAATCATTAATTGCCATTTAAGCATCAACATTATTACTAAAAATTTAAAAATGACAAGTGTTTGCCATAAAACAAAATAAAAAATGTTGCTGGAAAGCTCGAGAAACTACAAAATATGACTGAAAATATAAAAAAATTCAAGAACAATGATGAAATTTCGAAAATGTGCAGAAATATGCTGAAGAATTCGATCTTTTGGATCTTGGAGTTGTTGGATTGTTGGTTGTCCCCTTGTGTTCTGCATGAATGCACCTTTTATATGCTGGTTCCCGAGTCAGTTCCTGAACTGCTCACCTGCACTAGCCCCACTACTTGCAGCACTAACAACCCCATTAACAGCCCCTCTAACTTTTAACTGCTTTGACTTGGTCTTCTTCTCACTCTTTCTCAGCTTGGTTCCCCGAGTGGCGAAGGTTCCCCGAGTGCCCAACTTCATCATCCCACTACTTGTAACTGTTTTGACTTGGTCTTCTTCTCTTTCTCTGCTTGGTTCCTCGAGAGTCAATCTGGTTCCCCGAGTTCCCAACTGCACCATCCCACTACTTGCATTGTGGGTCTTGGAAGTTGTTGACCAATTCTTTGCAGTTCCTGTAACTTTATTGGGCTTTAATTTACCGAGACCTATCATTAAATTTTTTAATTGATTAAATGATAAATTAGTAGCACAAATTAATTTATGGGTCAAACAAATGCCCCCCGCAGGCTTTTGGCCCAACGGGCCAATATGCCTGGATATAATACCACGCATTGAGTTGAGTTTTCCACAAGATTTTGGCCCAGCCAACCAATATGCTGGAGAAAACCTGTTCCTTGATCGTGAAATTTTGTTCCTTTGCTGGTAAGTATCGCTTTGTGGCCCTTGGGCCATGGTTCCTACTTGTATATATGGCAGTTCTTTGATGTCACATTTTCACAATGATATAAAATGTTCCTTGGCCTGTGGGCCATGGTTCCTCCAGCAAGCGAGTAGTTCTTCGACCTTAGGATCTTGGTTCCTCCAGGACGTAACGGGTTCCTCGGTCCTCGAGTGGTTCTTTGATACACTTTATACTTACTTTTGTACCTGTACAAAAAGTGTGTGATAACCAAAGGTTGAGGGAGATATGGTGCCCCCGAGCATTCATAGAATTGTGTTCTTGATTGATGGTTCCCTGTAACCCTGCAGAACACTTTTGGTCAATGACAAAAAATTGTTGAAATACTGGAATCTTACTGTTATATTTCAGATTTTGAGGAGTTCTTTTTCACACTTCTTCCTCTCTTTTGTGAAGTGGAGTGCATCGATCAACATCATTCTCTTGATTGAGATTTACCAAGCGGCGGGTATCGCCTGCTGGAGAACTCCCACTTGATTTTTCACCTTCATTGGGGTTACAACTTTCCTCAGCAGTTTTCTTCGGGTTCACCGTCTGTTCTTGAGAGATGGTGATTTTAGGAACAGATTCTCCAACATATTTAATTTTGCTCATCTCACCTCGCATGAAGCCCATGGCTGAAATCACAAGCCTATGTGCCTCCTCCATACGTTCCATGGTGTTCAACATTATTTCCATCATCTCCAGTTCCTTAGTGTTGATGGAATCAAGATGAACTGAACAGATCCTCACATTTTCTGATCCATAATGTTCTGGAGGTTCCTCGGACTCTTCTTCCTATGCAAAAAAATCGTCACCTCCTTCGTTAATGCTTTCTTTGGTCTTTGACGTCATTGGTCCCACTGGGCATGCCAAAATTATGTTTGCACATAATAATTGGCAAATTGTGTGTGTTGTGCAGGCGTGCCAGGCACGTGAGTGCCGAAATGAAATAAAAAAGAAAAATGAAATCTAACTTCTAAAATCAAGCGAATGTGAGTCCCGGTTTCATCGTCGGTCTCAATTCTACCGGTTAAACGTCAAAGAACATAAGGAATAATGAAGAAAAATCATTAATAGCCATTGAAACATCAACATTACTACTAAAAATTTGAAAATGACAAGTGTTGCCATAAAACAAAATAAAAGATGTTGCTGAAAAGCTCGAGGAACTACAAAATATGACTGAAAATATAGAAAAATTCAAGAACAATGATGAAATTTCAAAAATGTTCAGAAATATGCTGAAGAATTCTAGCTTTTGGAGCTTGGAATTGTTGGATTGTTGGTTGTCCCCTTGTGTTCTGCATGAATGCACCTTTTATATGCTGGTTCCCGAGTCAGTTCCTGAACTGCTCACCTCCACTAGCCCCACTACTTGCAGCATTAACAGCCCCATTAACAGCCCCACTAACTTTTAACTGCTTTGACTTGGTCTTCTTCTCACTCTTTCTCAGCTTGGTTCACCGAGTGGCGAAGGTTCCCCGAGTGCCCAACTTCATCATCCCACTACTTGTAACTGTTTTGACTTGGTCTTCTTCTCTTTCTCTGCTTGGTTCCTCGAGAGTCAATCTGGTTCCCCGAGTTCCCAACTGCACCATCCCACTACTTGCATTGTGGGTCTTGGAAGTTGTTGACCAATTCTTTGCAGTTCCTGTAACTTTATTGGGGTTTAATTCACCGAGACCTATCATTAAAATTTTTAATTGATTAAATGATAAATTAGTGGCACAAATTAATTTATGGGTCAAACACCATTGTGTTATAATTGTTAAGAGAGTGTTTGAATCAATTTATAAGAGGTTGTGCAGAGGTTATACACTTTCAAATTTTGTAATTTTTTTTAATGTGCATGCAGTAAAACTTATAAATTGATAAATGTTGTGATCATGAAATTTTATTAATTTATAAATGTATTAATTACTTGATAGATTAATAATTTATAATTTAAAGAATGTATTTTCGATCTCACTAATATATAGTAATTAAATTAATGCAGCATAGAAATTTTCGTATTATTTACTAAAAAATAATTCCATATTATACAAGTGAAAATGAATTAGTTTCCAAATGCAAAACGTAAAAGAATTACTGCTAGTTCAATTGAAAATCTCATTAATAGTAAAGTTGAATATGATATGACATCTTTGGAATCAGTTACGCAAAAGGAAGCATTAATTTAGAGAACTCTTCACATTTTTTCGTTACAGTTCGAGAATGCAACACGGATACAAGAAATTTAGATATATAATTCAATTAGAATCAAAATAAAATTCAATTAGATTTGAATGTAAAGGAAAAAACAAATCAATAAAATTACATTTTACTAACTTGTGCTAGTTATATTTTGTAATTTAGAGGATTATTAATTTATGGTATTGATGAGATTATATATTTATACAAGAGTCCGAAAATTTATTATTTTATTAGTTTATTGAAATTATTGATTTAATAAATTGATAAGTCAAGATTGAAAAAAATATTTTTTAGAGAGGTTATTAATTGGAAAAATGATCTACAAATCCCCATCAGCAAATATAAGTTTGCTATCGGTTCTCATGTCAGCGTTTATGTGTTCTCACTCTTTGATAAAAGCTTGTCATTTGTTTGAACTCCATTATTCATGCCAAAATACGGATTTGCATGCCCTAAATAATTTCAAAACCCCTCGCTACCCTACATTATTTTTCTGAAAAATTGAAAAATCATTCTCATATCTATACTATCTATACTATATAGGGGATGTAAATGAGCCGAGCCGAGCCGGACAATATCAGGCTCGGGCTCGGCTCGTTTGGCAGAAATAAGGGCTCGAGCTCGGCTCGAGCTCGATCCGAGCTTTTATCATAAGGCTCGGGCTCGGCTCATTTAGTATATATAAAAGCTTGGGCTCGTCTCTAGCTCGGCTCGTTTATCATATTAAACGAGTCTGGATCGAGTTCGGCTCGTTAAGCAGGCTCGTGAGAGAGCTCATTTTCAGGCTCGTTAGTGAGTTCGTTTTCGGGCTCGTTAAGCAAGGCTTGTTAGCAAACTCGTTAAGGAAGCTCAGACTCGTTAAGTGAGCTCGTTAAGCAGGCTTTTTAGCAAGCTCGCTTTCAGGATCGTTTTCTGGCTCGTCAAACATATAACAGAGCTCGAGTTTGATTTTTTTTTTCGATTATAATTTTTCGATCAAATTGACTATAACTTAATTTATAAGCTTACCATGATCTAAAACTTCAACCTCCGACACAGCCCAATTCGAAAAATCCACTAATTTTATTTATTAAAGTTTTCGATCTTTATGAATTTACAACATTATTACTAACTGCTCAAGTCATGATATTTCTTGAAATCTTTGAATTTATAATAGATCAAATTCTATATGCAAATTTCAACCACAATCATTCGATTTCTTTCAATATGTACAAGTTCAATGTGCACTATCCTATGCTATATAGTACACAATTGTATTCATCATTCCAGAAATTTCACCACACGATCAAATAATTAATAAACTCAAAATTCAAGCTTCGTTATTCTTTATATCTTTCAAATAAAATCTGAAGCTCCCAACTAAAAATCCTAAACCCAAGTTTCGAGCACTTACTTTTGAAGAAAATCAACATAGTCAATGCTTATTTTACAAGTATATAAAACTTTATTGTGTGACTTAATTATTATAATATATATATTTTTAGATTTCAAAAAAATGTATATTTATTTTAATTTTTTTTTAAAATTCACTACACTATTATTTTTATAATGAGATATAATCATTACATGTGATACGATCTGCCCGTATATAAAATATTTTATGTAATGATATTATATAAATTTATTAAAATGTTGAGCATATATACATATATTGAGTTAAAAGGTTTTAACTCAACAAATTTAATTTAGATAATTTCACAACTTCTTTCTAAATTTTTTTAATATAATTCATCTATCACATATATAGTTTTAATTCTCGTAAGACATTTTAAATAAAATTTTTATTTTGGTTCTTTAAAAATGTATTGATTGAATTGTCATTCACTAGTAATATTGCACATATAAATATTTTATTTATTGTGGTTTTAAGAAAATTTTAATACAATGATTTTAAAGTTTAAATAAAAAATACAAATTGTGGCTACATCCTATATATTGTAAATTCATCTTTATTTCAACAAAGTATTATGTTCTAATCATGTCATTTGCATTAATATTAATATTTTTTATTTGTCCACTCAAACTCAAACTAGATAAAGTCACATAAATTAAATGAACATATTCGTGAGCCTTCGAAACGAGCCAAGCCCAAGCCGGAGCTCGCGAGCCTCCTAAACGAGTCGAGCCCGAGCTCGGGCTCCCGAGCCTATTAACAAACATGTTCGCGAGCTCAGAAGTCGAACTTCCTAAAGCTCAAGATCGGCTCGTGAAAATTGTCGAGCCCAAAATCATGCTCGGACTCGGCTCGATAAGCTTACCAAACGAGCTCGAACAAGATTTCTATCGAGTCGAGCTCCGAATAGCTCGCGAACCATTCGATTTGTTTACATCCCTAATGCTATATAATAAAACATCAACTCCTTAGAGTAAATAACTTGGTAATTTAATGAATGGAAAAAAATACCCTTATTTATTTCATCCAATAAAATTTGTTGCAACAAAATTATTTCAGTAAATTTAAAAACTAAAATGATTTTTAATTATAATCAATATCTTAAATATTTTCTTAAAAAACATCTTAGAAATTTTATTGTGAAAAATTTATGCACGCGAATTATTGCATGCATGATTTTCTAGTTTTTATTCTTTGTAAACGGCGGAAGGGTCAATGCTGGATTCAGAGTACTGCTATGAAGCCAGGATCAATGGCCCGGATCATCTTTGTAGATCAAATAAATTGATCTGCAAAAAGACCCGGGCCGTCCGATCCCCACCCGAGAACTGCCCGGGTGGGGTAGCATTGACCCTTCCATAAATGGCATCATCGTTGAGAAAGAAACGGTGCACATCGAAGTAGGTTATCCCTGGCAGAAATCCTCCAAGCTTATATTTTCGAATCTCTCATCTATTTTGATGAACTTTTTTTGTTCGTTTATCGCAAATATGTTATGATTTTAGATATTTTGTTAATTTAGAACTACTTTCGATTTTATGAATTTGACCCCAATATCTAGGGTTTTGGTTTTGATTTTGTTGCAATTTATTTTGTTTAAAGTATTTTTTTATAAAAAAAATTAAAGCTTAATTGAAATGGTTGAATGAGCATGCTAAAGTTTATAATGTTGGTTATAATTCTTAAATGTAATTATGTTATCCCCAATTTTGAAAGCGATGACGTTGAGACGACGAAGAGTGAAAAACGATTTTTTTCCAATGCTCTCCCAATTTTGAAAAAAAAAACTATGAAAAAATTGAAGTCAATTATAGGAAGTGAACAAGTATGAAAAAAAAACTATGAAAAAATTGAAGTCCCAATTTTTGTAAATTGATCTACATGCTCATGGTTCCCATCAACACTGCCATAAGAGACTATTTGTTATCCAACATATTTTTCCATTTCTTGTAGTGTTTTTGTATGACAAAAATTAGTTTGTAGGACAAACTAGTCACGTGAACCTTTTGAAAAAACCAGAAACCACTGATAACATATAACAGACAACCGAGGCCTATAAAATTACATTTTTCTTAAAACTAATTCGTCCTCTCCCGGATGTGCTCGGATGATCATGACAGACGTCTGTTTCCCAGGATACAACGGTATAACCCTGTAGTCACCTAGCACGAAGGTACTACACCGGCGAACTGAATACGTAAATGAACGATATCACGTAGAAGCCCAACATGAACAGTAAGGAACAAAGAAAACTCCCTAATATATGAGCAGTAGAATAATAGCTCGAGCAGTGATGAACAAACCAGTATTGCATGTACTTTTCCACAAGAATGATGAAGCAGAAAGCTTTTCACGTGAGAAGGAATTGAATTTCTTGTGTGTTGTCTTCTCAATCATGCACATTTGCTATTAAATACACATGCACTTGGGCAGCACACAATCTCGGGCAGCAGACTTGTTGGGCATCTCGGGTAGCAGTTCAATTACGGATTCCAAGCAGCCCATGTTGAAAATACAAAATGCACAGGCACTTGGACATTTATTGAGGGACATGCACTTGGACAAATCTATTGAGGGATGGCCGAGAACCATTAATTCAATTCACATTTCCATTCACATTAATGAATGGTCCAACAATCCCTCACAAGAATTGAAATTTATAGATAAACGAAGATATACGTGATACAGTTCAACAGTTGAATCCTGCATAGGATAGATAGGTGTTATCCTTTGAACCTTCCCTTGTGAAAGTATAGTAATTCATTGGTTGACAGTAGACGCGATATCTTTGAACTGTACAACCGTTTTAGTAAATTAATTTATACTTCACACAGGACTCTCCCTGATACAACTCAGTTCTCATGATCGTGTTCGTTTTGGCCATGAACACTTGCCTGGTTCTGTGAGAGGGTCTAGAATTGTGCCTTGCAATTCCTTCGAAGCGGCCCCACTTCTCTCTCACATAGGTGATTCTATGTTCAATCTATCAGAATCATTAAAAGCTATATGCTTATCCTCTACACTCATTGTTTTAAAAAAGGAATAGACTGGGGATTAACCCCCACAGTGATCTACCAAACTAGTGCAGTTAGGTTGTCCCATTGAACCTAGTTCTTGGGATCTACAGTCATCGTAGGTTGGGTTTTTCCTTCGCAACAATTTATTCTTTAGGCTTCAGTCCCATTCCTTTTGACGATTTTTGAAATAACTCTCTGTTTAACTCTTTGGTTAACGGATCCGCTATATTATCCTTTCATTTTACATAATCAATAGAGATAACTCCAGTTGAGAGTAGTTGTCTAATGGTATTATGTCTACGACGTATATATCTAGATTTACAATTATACATATTGCTTTGCGCCCTTCCTATTGCAGATTGACTGTCACAATGAATGCAAATAGCCGGTATAGGTTTTACCCATCCTGGAACATCTTCTAAGAATAGACGCAACCATTCAGCCTCTTCAGCACACTTATCAAGTGCTATAAACTCAGATTCCATCGTGGATCTGGCTATTACAGTTTGTTTAGAAGATTTTCATGCAATTGTTGCACCTCCTAAAGTGAATACAAATCCACTTGTAGATTTTGAATCTTTCATATCAGATATCCAGTTTGTATCACTGTATCCTTCAATAACAGCGGGATATCTAGTATAGTGCAGCCCATGGTCATGAGTGTATCTTAAATACCTTAGCAATCTGATAATTGCTTTCTAGTGGTCAGCTTCTGGATTACTCGTGAATTTGTTCAATTTGCTTACAGCATAGGCTATGTCTGGCCATGTACAACTCATTAAGTACACCAGACTTCCAATGACTCGAGAGTATTCTAATTGGGAGATAATCTCACCCCAATTTTTCGATAGATGTTGACTTGTATCTATCGGGGTTTTATCCAATGCAGTGTCATCCTTACTGAATTTTTCAAGTATTTTGTGCACATAATGTGGCTGACTTAGACCTATCCCTTCTGATGTTCTATGTATTTTAATTCCAAGGATGACTTCGGCTAATCCCAAATCTTTCATGTCGAATTTTGAGTTAAACAATTTCTTAGTGGATTGAATCATCTTATCATTACTCCCGATGATAAGCATGTCATCTACGTAAAGATATAAAATGACATATCCCTTTTCAGTGTTCTTAACGTATACACATTTGTCACACTCATTGATTTTAAATCCACTTCCTAGCATGACTTTATCAAATTTTTTATGCCATTGTTTTTGTGCTTGCTTTAAGCCATATAAAGATTTCACCAATTTACAAATTTTATTTTCTTGCCCAGGTGCAGAAAATCCCTCAGGTTGTTCCATGTAAATTTCTTCTTCTAAATCTCCATTTAGAAAAGCAGTATTTACATCGATTTAGTGTACTTCAAGATTCCGCAAAGCGGCAATTGCAAGTATCACTCGGATTGAAGTTATTCTCGTCACTGGAGAATAAATGTCAAAGTAATCAAGCCCTTCACGTTGACGGTAACCCTTGATTACCAATCTGGCTTTATACTTATCTATTGTTCCATCTGATTTCATCTTCCTTTTGAAAATACATTTAGAACCTAGAGGTTTACTTCCTGGAGGAAGGTCCTCTAGTTCCCATGTATGATTTTGCAAAATAGATACTATTTCAGAATTTATAGCCTCTTTCCATTGAGGTCCTTCAGATGAATTCACAGCTTCATTGAAGCTTTGAGGTTCACTTTCCATTATGAAAGTGATGAAATCCGGACCAAAGGAATTCTCAATTCTAGCTCTCTTACTACGTCTAGGTTCAACCTCATGGTTAACCTCTTGTTCCAATGTCTCGTGAGATCTTTTGGATGAACCTGGTTCTTCCTTAGATTTGCAAGGGAACACATTTTCAAAAAATGAAGTTTTTCTTGATTCCATTATTGTATTCTTATGAATGTCAGGTATTTGATTCATATACAATAAATCGATAAGCACTACTATTGTGTACATATCCAATGAAAATACAATCAAAAGTTTTAGGTCCAATCTTGACCTTTTTCGGAGGAGGTACAACTACTTTAGCAAGACACCCCCACACACACAAATATTGATATGAAGGTGTTCTTCCTTTCCATAACTCATATGGAATTTTATCTTGCTTCTTTCGGGGTACCTTATTTAAAAGATAATTAATTGTTAGTACAGCTTCTCCACACATGTTTTTTGATAAACCAAAACTCAATAATAGTGCATTCATCATTTCTTTCAAAGTGCGATTTTTTCTCTCTGCAACACCATTTTGCTGAGGATAATAAGGTGCAATTATTTCGTGTCTGATACCATGTTGAGCACAAAACTCAGCAAAAGGTGATTCATACTCACCTCCATGATCACTTCTTAGCACCTTAATTTTCTTATCAAGTTGGTTTTCAACTTCACTTTTATAGTGGACAAATTTTCCAATAGCTTCATCTTTACTTTTAAGAAGATACACATAACAATATTTTGTGCTATCATCAATAAAAGTAATGAAGTATTTATTTTCACCACGTGTTTGCACTATTTTGAAATCACATATATCAGTGTGAATTAAATCAAGGGGTCCATTATTTCTTTCAATGGATTTAAAAGATGATCTTGTTAGTTTTGCCTCAACACAAATTTCACATTTGTGGTTTTTATCAATATGAAATGTGGGTATGTTTTTCAAGTTAATTAATCTACGAATTGTATCATAATTAACATGTCCTAGTCTACCATGCCACAAATTGGAAGAATCGAGCAAATAAATAGAAGCAGTCGCTTTATTTATTTTTGGCTTAATAGCCATGACATTGAGCTTAAACAAGCCATTACAAACATAACCCTTTCCAACAAACATTCCACATTTGGACAAAACAACCTTATCTGACTCAAAAACAATACGAAACCCATGCTTATTCAAAAGCGAACCAGACACCAAATTCTTTCGAATTTCTGGCACATATAATACATTGTTAAGAGTCAGCTCTTTCCCGGATGTCATTTTCAAGATCACTTTCCCTTGTCCTTTGATATTAGAGGTAGAAGAATTGCCCATAAACAATTTTTCACCATTTTCTGATTCATCAAGAGTAGCAAATATGCTCTTGTCATAACAAACATGACGGGTGGCACCAGTGTCAATCCACCATTCCCTTGGATTTGATCCAACCATATTTACTTCAAAAATGACAGCACTGAGGTCCATGTTTGAAACCTCTTTAGATATGTCCTCCAAGAGATTTGCCTCATGGTTTCTTTTCGGTTTCTTGCATTCAGAAGACTTGTGGCCTGGACCGCCACAATTATAGCACTTACCAAGAAACTTCTTTTTGAATGTGTCTTTCTTTGGGCCCAACTTGGAGCCTCCACCAGCAAATCTCTTTGCCTTTGAATTTTTCTTCTGCTCAATAATATTAGCTTTAGCAGCACTTGGAGAATACAATCATTTTTCAGAACTCTTGTTGTCTTCCTCGATATGAAGTCGAACAATGAGTTCTTCAACATTCATCTCCTTTCGTTTGTTTTTCAGATAATTCTTGAAATCATTCCAAGCCGAAGGCAACTTCTCAATAATAGCAGCCACTTGGAAAGTTTCACTAAGCACCATGCCCTCTGCGTGTATCTCATGCAAGAGCACTTGTAGTTCTTGAACTTGAATGATCACTGATTTAGAGTCAATCATCTAGTAGTCCAAGAATTTATCAACAATAACCTTTTTATCCCCGACATCTTTGGTTTTATATTTCCGATCCAAAGACTCCCATAACTCTCGGGCCTTCCTTTTCTCACTATACACGTTGTACAGTGAATCAGCTAAGCCATTCATTATATAATTTCTACACAAGAAATCCGAATGGTGCCATGCATCAACTGCACTAGTAGTATGCACATCTTCCTCAACAGATTTGGGAGCATCCTCAGAGAGGAACTTTGCTAGATTCAAAGTCTTTAGGTAGAACAACATCTTTTATTGCCACCTTTTGAAATTCAAGCCTTCGAATTTCTCCGGCCTGTCAGCATGGCTTAGAGGCACCGTAGCAGCAGCAGGAAGAGTCATCTTTGTAGAATTTGAGTAAGTAGAATAAGCTTCCATATATGAACTTGATTCACGTAACCAAATGATGAAGAAAATCTATTTTAAGTTTGTATGACAAAAATTAGTTTGTAGGACAAACTAGTCACGTAAACCTTTTGAAAAAACCAGAAACCATTGATAACATATAACAGACAACCGAGGCCTGTAAAATTACAGTTTCCTTAAAACAGATTCGTCCTCTCCCGGATGTGCTCGGAGGATCACGATGGACGTTTGTTTCCCAGGATACAACGGTATAACCCTGTAGTCACCTAGCACGAAAGTACTACACCGGCGAGCTGAATACGTAAATGAACGATATCACATAGAAGCCCAACTTGAACAGTAAGGAACAAAGCAAACTCCCAAATATCTGAGCAGTAGAATAATAGCTCGAGCAGTGATGAACAAACCAGCATTTCATGCACTTTTCCACAAGAATGATGAAGCAAAAAGCTTTTCACGTGAGAAGGAATTGAATTGCTTGTGTGTTGTCTTTTAAATCATGCACATTTGCTATTAAATACACATGCACTTGGGCAGCACACCATCTCGGGCATCAGACTTGTTGGGCATCTCGGGTAGTAGCCATGCATTCAATTACGGATTCCAAGCAGCCCATGTTGAAAATACAAAATGCACAGGCACTTGGACATTTATTGAGGGACATGCACTTGGACAAATCTATTGAGGGATGGCCGAGCACCATTAATTCAATTCGCATTTCCATTCACATTAATGAATGGTCCAACAGTTTTTATTTGGTAGAATGACGTTGTGAGGTTAATGAGACCTCTGTTATGTGATTTCTTGTTTGAAAATTCTATTTAATGTGAAATAATAAATGTCTATATGTGATGTTTGCAAAAAATCAATATTGATTATGGAAGAAATTTTTTTTTGCATTGACACGACAGTATGTTTGGATGCCTAAAAAATGGAATTTGGAATTGAATTTGGAATTGTAATTGATTTTAAATTCATAGAATTAATTCCATTTTGGTGTTTGGATAAAAATTAAAATACATATTGGAATTTACTAGCATAAATTTTAGAAAAATGATATTTTGTAAAAAAAAATGTTAGGAAAACTTAAATTTATAACTAAAGTTTTTGAATTTATTATTAGAAATAATTTTATTATTTTTATAAACTCAAGTCCCATGAAATCCGACCAATTTTGTAAAAATTTCAAACAGTTAAATGAAATCCCATTAAATATCAATCCCGTTTTAAAATTTTATTTTGCCAAACATTAAAACGATATTTGCAAATCCAAATCCCACCAAATCCCCTCCAAATCCAGTCCACCAAACACCGTGGAAGGTGCAGGTTAGTAGAAATTTGAAGTTAATTCATTTGTTTCTTTATATTTTGATATGATATCAGTTTATGATTGTCTTATTATTTTATTTATTTGAAGAGAGAAGTACTTGACCAATTGTCTCTACGTGGAGAAGACAGAAGGTCAAGAATGGTGATTATGAGATATTCTTTGTGCAAAATACATCATTTTCCCACCGAATCACAAGTGACATTGATTTTTGTTGGTTTTTCATGCATCTCAATGGACATTCCAAATTCGGCATTCAAAATTTCAGCTTCGGGACATTGGTTTCTGCTAGTTTTATATTCTATTTGATCTTCTAAAGCTTAATGTAAACTGTTTTTGTAACGTCCGAAAAATCCATAAATTCACACACGGGTGTTAAAGGAATTTGAATGCATTTTAATTTAATTTAATTTATTTATTTATGATTTAAAATTTATTTTTAATTAAATGATTTTAATGTGATATATTCATGATTTAAAAGATTGTGTTTAAAGGATTTCATTCAATTTATTTTGCATGAGATTTCATGTTGAAAACTAATTTTTGGGATGTTTAAATATTGTGTTAAATAATTTTAATAGTTTTATTTATTTTATTTATGAGATCAATAGTTATGATATAATGGTATGGTGTTTAATAGTTGCAAGTTAGATTTTGATGTTTTTCAGGTATGAGTTTAATTCGGGTGATGAAGGGAATCGAGACTAGCCTATGAACGAGGTTTAAGAAATTTTAAGCTAAGCGTGTTTCTCACAGATATTTATTTTTTAAGTTTCAAATATGTATTTGTGCAACCTTTTATTTTTAAAGATGAGCTTGACTTTTAATTTTAAAAGTTTAGAGGAATTTGTGAGTATTTTAAGTTGTTAGTCTTACTTTTGGCCCAAGAGTTTTACACCCAAACTTAAACGTCAAACCTTTTATTTTTCTTCCTCTCTTCTCACGTCACGCAGCCGCCTCCCTCTCTCCCTACCCTTCTCAAGCAGTCACCATCTCTTCTCCTTCCCTTTTTTCAAAAATCTACACTATTAGAGGGTAGTTATTATCGTTCGACTCGTTCGTGGCAAGGCTAGGTCATGTTCTTGAGGTCCAGATTGCTCCCTACTAAGAAAAAAGGCAAGTTTTAAATTCTATTGAAATCACCAATCGAGAATATATGTATATTAATATTAAAAAGATGTATGTTGATGTGTATGTAATGTATATTGCATGATTTTAAGAGATTTTGAAGAGCATGATACAGAACTGTGAAATGTGAATCGTTCTTGATGTTTTGGTTAAATATTTTTGAGAAAAAATATTTAATATTTTTGAGAAAAGATGCTTGAATATGAGTATTTTTTGTGTATGTATTTTTAGTTTAAAGTTTTTGAAGTTGTGGTGTTTTTGATCGAATCCTTTCAAGTTTTGAAGATTTTTCATGTGAAAAATCTAGGTTCCAACGAGTGAATGTTTCGTCTAAAGATTTTGAGATTTGATGAAAAAGATGTGTAAATCTGAGAATTTTGGTGTGTGTATTTTGAATGAAAAAGTATAGATGTAAATGCTTTGAAGGTGGATGTTTTGGGTAAATCATTTTCAAGTTTTTGAAGTTTCATATGTTTGATCAAAAGTTTCAATGAGTGAGTGAGTAGCTTTGAAAAGGAATCGAAAAATATCAAAAAAGAACGAAGAAAATGAAATTCGCGCTGTTTTTGTAGCGCCCCCAAACTGGGGGCGCGCAGGGGCGCCTCCTTTTGGGCGCCCTAGCGCCCACTGTTGCGCAGGGGCGCCAAAAAACACGGGTGATTCTGCCCCAAAATTATTTTACACCATATTTGAATCCTAAATTCATTTTTATGATATTTTAAGGCGTTTTAAGTATTTTTAAGAGTTCCTGTGCAAAGTGTTTCGAATTTTGATGTCAAGACTGAAAATAATGACTTACATGGATCACTTTAGTTATATAATGCATTATATGCTAGTACGTTCTCACGAAAGTTATGTTCATTATGAAAGAATGAAATTTTATGAATGCAAATATGATGTACTCATTATTTTTTATTTAGCACGCATGATTTTCAAGCATGAAAGGATTTTTAAGACATGATATGTTGAGTTTCAAGTTATTTTCAAGGTTCATGATGACATGATAATTTTAAGATGTTTTTTAGTATGTTTCATGAATGATAAAAATTTTCTGATGAAAATGTTTTATGATGAGTATGATGAAGTTATAAGAATGTTTTATGACGATGAAGTTTATGATGAGAAAGTATGATGATAAATGTTATGATGATGCATGAGAATATTTTTGATGTTGTATGTGTTCTTGTGGTGGAAGTACGAGATTGGTATTTCGAGATGAGCTCCGGAGGGGCCTTTCCAAAGAATGAAGTGTGCATATTGGTCAAGGTCAGTATTGACGGTATTTGGTGCGCATATTGGCCAAGACCGGTATGGACGACAAAGAGATGGTGCGCATATTAGCCAAGGTCAGTATGGACGGCATTCGGTGCGCATATTCGCCAAGGCTAGTATGGACGGTATAGAGATGGTGCACCTATTAGCTAAGGCCAGTATGGATGGTATTCGGTGTGCATATCAGCCAAGGCTAGTAGGAATGGTACATCTATATGTTTGTTGTACAACGATCGTGATCATTGGGAACCCCATGTGCTCATATGATATGTTATGTTTACCATAATTACATGTATCTCATCACCCTTAAATGACAAATTTTTAAGATATGTTTATGTTATGTCTTTGCATTAATTTTTATGTTTCATATATGGTATATGTATGTATATTCTTGTTGAGTTTTTAGACTTACTATGCTTGAAGTTATATTTGAGATGTAAATGAATTAAAAGCTTTTGTGGAAAGGCTGAAGAGTCCAAGAGGCAAAAGCATTGCATGACACGACAGTTTCGAAGCTTTGACATTTTAAAGCAAGAAGTTTTCATATGTTTATTGTTATTTAGTTATTAAATTATTTGATGCACGACTGTTAAGAGTCAGTGTTAAAGAAAAATTTAGATTTTTGTATTTTCAATGATGGTATCGTGACGACGAGTTTTATTGATTTTAAGTTTTTATCCTTTATGTTGTTTATTTCTTTATGATAGTTAATGCATGGTTTCACAAATATTTTAAAAGGTATTTTCCACACTAAGTTTGTTTTATCAAAACTCCCGTTTCGTTTCTTCCTAAGATTTTAATTATCGGTTCAGGTTTTCTTTGTAAGTAATAGTTTTGGCGTGAATGTATAGGAATCGATTATTGATTGTAGGGTTGCATCCTTCATTCAAATATTTTTATGCACGTGAGAGACATTAGACCAATATATCGTAAATAAAAACCACGACAAACTTGTCCAGATAATTGCGAAAGACCCAGTTCATCACGTCCATGAATACTACAGGTGCGTTCGTTAGTCCAAAAGGCATCACTAAAAACTCGTAGTGATCATACCTAGTACAAAATGCCGCCTTTGAAACATCCGCATCTCGAACACGCAATTGATGATACCCTGACCTCATATCAATCTTGGAGTACATAGAGGTACCCTGAAGTTGGTCGTACAAATCATCAATGTGCGGCAAATGATACTTGTTCTTAATCTCCGCTTGGTTCATTGTCTGTAGTAAATACAAAGATGCATGGAACCATCCTTGTAGTGACCCGTACCGTGATCACCTACTAATCAGAAACTTAATCATGCAATTAATCTATAAATAAGTATAATCAGAGTAACTATGGAATTAAGTCAAAATATTGAACCGACGGAATACAACCGGTAAATAAATCCAAATAATACAACTTAATCGAATTAACTTAATACAATTGAAATATAACCTAGCGAGTAACCCTGCAACCTTGTCTTGTCATCGCCTAATCCCAAAATCTCTGAATGAACTACCTGAAACTGCCCCGTCGAATGGGGTGTCTAAGAAATAAAAAATACTAGACGTGAGCGAACTACGCTCAGAACGTAAGCCTGGGTAACCATACTAACATGATGCATGCATAATGAATGACTAGGTATCCATATCTGGGAATATTGATCAATCCTACTCAGACTGGCGCCTAGGATATGAGAAGTACCATCGGGGAATCAAACAACTAGGTACATCCACTCACTCTTACCCGGACGTGGATGTACAATGTACAAGAACACTAGAGTCCGCTCGACCCATCGGTCACTATGACTCTCAGCGTCTATCCGTCCAAACAAGGGTTGAGTAACCCCACCACATGTTCATCTTGAAAGAGACACGGGCTCAATATGATCTATGCACATGAAAGATAATAATATCAAAGCAATAACATGCAATCATGACACATAAATGCAATACATACGCATGCATACCCGCTGACAATCTCAGTTAGTACTTACGTACCTCAATAATAGTTCTAGATGTGCAGGTATCTACAGTCCATCACTACAAGTCAAGATAATCATGCATCACTATCAATATCTAAAAGCATTAACGAAGCTAATAGATACTCCCAAACTATTTATAAATTCTCTAATATACCTCCGTCCATCGTCAGCCGGTTGATGTCGATTGCCCCAGAACATAGGCACAACTCCTCCACGACTCCAGAAACACCGTGCCAAGACCCCCCCTTGCTAAATAAAACTAAAAACCCCTAAAATATCCTAAGAAATGAGAGGAAAAAAATTTGAATTGCCAATTGAAAATGAGTCTCGGATGCCCTATTTATAGGCAGAGATCGGATCGTCCGATCTCGAGTTCGGACGCTCCAATCCTGCATGATGGCCACGTCTCCTGATGCGCTGATCGGACGCTCCGATCAGCACTTCGGATCGTCCGATCCCTAGCATAAACAACACTTGTCCAAATCTATGACGCTTTTTGAGCCACGACTTCGGATGCTCTGATCTTGGACTTCGGACGGTCCAATATTTGCCACGTGTCAATCACAAGTTGACAAAACATTGGACACCTCGCTGCTAGAGTTTGAATCATCCGATCGTGGGATCGGGTCGTCCGATCTCTCCCCTTCCGAACTCCATTCTAGCTTCCAAACTTGTGCAGTTCGGACCATCCAAACTTGGGTTCGGATTCATCCGATCCACCGGAATATTTGGACACTTTCGGACAATTTTCAAACGTCCTGAATCCGATTTTTAACTCCAATAACTCAATTGAAATCTCCTTAATCATGTTTAAGTCACTTAATATTGTAAAATGGAACTGTTATACTACAATCCTTCTTCTTAAAGAAAAGCATTGACGCTCCCCAATGTGAAACGCTCGGACGGATATATCCCTTATCCAATAAATCCTGCAAATGCTGTTGCAACTCTCTCATCTCTGCTGGTGCCAGACAATAAGGTGAACGGAAATTGATGTCATCCCGGGCACAAGCTCTATCCCAAAATCAACTTCTTGAATTGGAGGAAACCTTGGAATATCATCAAAAAAAATCTGGGTACTCGCAAACTACTGGTAACTCCTCCATAGACCTATTACCTGTGGACGTATCAATCTCATAGATAAGGTAGCCTTCCCCACCCGCCTCCAAAGCCTGACAAGTCTTCAGAGCTGATACCAGAGGAACAAGGGGTCGTGCTCCCTCACCATATAAAAACCAACTATCTCCCTCAACCGTACGAAAATGAACAACCTTTTGATAAAATCGATACCCAAAATACATCAAAATCATCCATCGCTAGAATCATAAGATTCTCCGATAACTCATAGCCCTCAAACTCTAAAGAACAACCCAAGACTAAATGCTTGGCCAAAGCCGAATGACCTGTCGGGGTAGATACATAAAGTACTACGTCTAGGGATATGTACGAAAATCTATGTCGCTTAACAAAACGTGCCGAAATAAATGAATGTGATGCACCAGTATCTATGAGAACGAAAGAAAGAATTTCACACAAAATAAATGTACCTGCGATAACATCCTCATTCTCCTTCTGAACCTGATCTTGGCTCAGTGCAAAAACTTGTCTGGGGATAAGTGGCTTCTGGTTGGTGCTCCCAATCGAATGTCCTGATTGCCTCTGCCAAACTGATGCTTGAGAACCCGAGCCAGATGCTGATGCTCCACTCGTCTGTGGGCAATCCCTCCTCATGAGACCTATCTGACCACAACGAAAACAAGCACCTCCTATTCCATGGCATTTGTCTATAGGATGGCGTCCCCCACACTTCTCGCACTACCCTCTCGTCTTCCCAAAGTGGAACATTCCTCCTCCAGAACCTGAACCTGAAGAAGAAGACGCACCAGGCTTCTTGAAAGACTAGGCTTTAGGACCCAAAGAGTTACCTGATCAGAAAGAAGAGAAGTTCTTGTTACGCTTGATGTTATCTTTTGCCTGTCGACAACGATTAACCAACACTTCATACGAAGTCGGATAGTTGCAGATAGCCATTAGGTCGTGAATCTCTATATTAAACCCCGACATAAAATGGTCATACTTGGCCTCGGAGCTATTAGTGACGTACGATCAATACAGTAACAGTTTGAAGAACTTCTCCTGGTACTCGTCTATAGTCATGTTGCCTTACCTCAAGTTCATCAGCTCGTTCATATTTTCTTGACGGAGTGCTGGAGGGGACTACAACTTTCTAAATTCTTCACGGAACTCGGACCAAGTGGCTACACCTCGCTCGAATATCAAGGGCACAGAAGTAGACTTTTACCATTTGCGGGCACTCTCTTCCAAAAGGAAGTTAACGACCTGCATCTTTTTCTCATCGGTGTAGTGATACACCTGGAAGCAATTCTTCATTATATCTAACCAGTTCTCCGCGACCTCCGAAGTCTCGCCACCCTCCAATGTCTTAGGAGCCATCTGGACAAATCTGTGCAAGTTGAAGCGGTCACTGTCATCTCTGTGGTGACGGTGTCTCTGAGGATGATCCCTCTCCTCGTCGTCTACCCAGCGTCCACCGACACTCCCATAACTCTCGTCTCCACGTCCTGCCATCTATAAAAGTAACAGAAATTTTACCTCAAGACTATTTACCTAGATCCCAAATCTCGATACATGCTCTGATACTAAAAATATAGTGATCCATCCCAAAATCACTAACTAATCAAAGTGTAAGCATGAAAAATAACTTAAAACACAATAATCAATTAAACCAGCGAAAACTTTAAATAATTCAACTAAAACTACCGGCAATAATACATCCGGCACCAAAACAAATGTCGAATAATGTTATACAACCCCATCGAAAATAATACTAAATTCCACCAATGGAAACCTGGTATAGTACAATCCACCCTACTACAGCTCAACAACTGCTACCTCCCGGTTCATCCAACATAAATCTTGTCTCATAGAATGGGGTGTCCATAACCAAAATCGAGGACGTGAGCTAAAAATTCTCAGTACGAAAGTATGAGTATACATATGCTATGAAAGCTAATGTAAATGAACGAGTACCAAAAACTTATCATGTAGAAAATCTTGTTTAACAAATGGCGCCATGGTATGTAGCACACTGGGCATTCGCATCAGAAGGTACTCCCATACCATAAGAAATACGTGAAAATAACCGGACTCAAATCCATGAAATCCATCCACAAAAATTCAGGGTTGAGAAACCCCTTCTACTGGTATTATCAAGGTATAGACTCAACGTGATAATGTATGCAACATAATAAATGTGACATAATAAATGCACATAAGTCATGTCATATAAACCATGCAAACATATAACATGCATATTCAATCAGGTTATCTTGAATAGTACGTTTGTACGACGTACCTCAAAATAATTAACCTAGCGATACTGGATCTCTAGTCCAAGCCTATAAATAGATAATCACTGTATCACTAAATGTCTACTAAAATCTTTAACTAGATTAATAGCTACTTGCTGAATCTAATCAGATTTTAGCGATATACCTACGTCCGCAAGCCCTTTGATGACGATTGCCCTAAACTCGAGGCACAACACTGCTACGATCCCGGTAGCACTTCGTCACCACCTAGCCCTCGAATATGTTGACCAAAAACCCTTTAAACTTGACTGGAAAAGATAGAGAAACTTGGAAAAGTTGTGCGGAAAATGAAGCTCTCGGCCCCTATATATAGATCTCAATCGTAATTTCTGATCTCTTGTTCGGAGTTTTCGAACGCACTTCGGAACTTCCTAATGCACGTCGGAACTTCCGATCATCCTTCCGAACTTCTTCTACCGAACACGTGTCTCTGATTGGACAACACATTGCTGCCGACATAGTTTGGATCTTCCGAACTCTAGTTCAGAGCTTCCGAACTCTCTCAAGTTAAATCACCAGTCAAAACCCATATCCTGTATGACTGACACAAGATCGGAGCTTTCGATCTCCAGTTCGGTGCTTCCGAACTACTCGGTGATTCCTGTCGACAATACTGGCTTCCGAATTAGTTCGGTGCTTCCGAACTGTCCCAACACTTGAAACCCTCGGAACCATTTTGATCATTCTGAATCTGATTCCAACTCCTTAAACTCAAATGAGAATCTCTTAATCACGTTTAAGCAGTAGATTAACTTAGTTAGGAGTTAGGCTACTACAAGTAAAACATTGATCATGGCACATAATTTGAAACACATATGCATGCATACTCGCCGGCTATCTCAGTCACTACTTTACGTACCTCAACAATCTTCTTAGATGTACAGGTATCTACAGTCCATCACTACAAATCAAGATAATTACGCATCACTAATACCGATCTAAAAGCCTTAACTAATCTAATAGATACTGTCTAAGACTATTACGGATCTCGAACTATACCTCCATCCGTCATCAGTCGGCTGATGTCGAAGTCCCCAATCCTGGCACAGCTCCGCTACAAGCCCCCTAGCACCTCGCTATCACCGACCTTGATGGTATGCCCCAAAACACTCAAATATAGACTAATGGTCCAAAAACCATCTAAATTTGCACTTGGAAATTATATTTCCGCCCATATTTATAGGCTAGGGTTCGGAAGGTTCGATATGAGTTCAAAAGCTCCAATTTGGGCATGAATTTCATGTGTATACAACATTTTGACACTTGGAGTTTGGAAGGTCCGAACTGGGTTCGTAAGGTCCGAAATTGTAGTAACCCGTATCCAAAATTAACGATTAATGAGTATATTAATCAAGTGATCATGTTTAGATTAATTAAAACATGATTAAGGGAATTCCTGATGGATTAACGGAGTCCGGAAATGGACCCAGAATGATCAGAAATGGCTTGGAGGGTCAGGTAGAACGGATGCAACGTTCGTGGGACGGACGCAATGTTCTGGTCAGCTGATGTCATTTGTGACGTCAGCAAGATGACATCATTGCTTACGAACATGATGGGACATCGGACGCAACGTTCGTCGAACGGATGCAATGATGGCGAACGGACGCAACGATTGAGGAACGGATGTTCCGTTCTCTGTATATAAATAGAAGGCCGAGACTTTATTTTTAGGCGCACCAACTTCTCTGTTCTCTCATTTCTTTGGCCTTCTATCTTAGATCTAGGACATTCTAGGCTTCTTTTTGGGAATTCGGAAGCGGCAGCGCGGTCCAGGCATTGTAGCGGAGCTGTGGCCTAGTTTTGAGGCAAGCAACAGCAACAGGCTGACGACGGCATAAGTATAGCTTTTGATTTCTAAAAATATTTAGGAGTATGCAGTAGTTTAGTTAAGGCTTTTGGAGTAATATAATGTATTAGTATCATTTCGCAGTGTAGTGCGGACTATAGGCATGGACCTAGAGCTGGTAGAGCTTGCCTAGTAGTTGAGGTACGAAAGTACTGTTCGAGATATCCTGACTGAGTATGTATGTATGTATGTATTATGTGCTTGCATGATTTTATGTGCATATTTTATGACATGATTTTATGTTGCATGCATATTACACATCGAGCTATATCCTTTGGATATTATAGGGTCTTACCCTATCCTGTTAGTGAATAGACTTCAATCGATTTGGGTCCGGAGTATCCACTGGTATTCGGTATGCGAGCCACCTCCTGAAATGACGGCACAATGTGCTACATATTAGGGCCCGGTATGTCTTTGTTATCTGATCTTTGGCCTCTAGTTTCAGTAGGCGGTACACTTTCATTCATGCATCCATATTATACTGTATACTCATACTCTCATGCTGAGCATTTTATGCTCACGTCTCGTATTTTGTGTATCTGGACATCCTATTCCGTGGGGCAGGTTTGCGATTGGACGAGGCGGGTGGATCCAGGAAGGACTAGGTGGTGGTTGGCCAGTTGGGGGTATCACCTAGGGTTTTATTTTGATGTATTTGGGATAATACATTATTCGATATGGTTGTATAATTATTTGGGTAATTGCAGATTCTTTCTCTTGGGATTGTATGATGTTTATTGCTTCCGCAGTTTATTCTGGTTTATTGTTTTAGTTAAGTTAATTGCATGCTTAAGTTTCTGATTAGTAGGTGATCTCGGTAAGGGTCACTACATTTATGGTATCAGAGCATGCATAGTAATCTTGGGATTTAGATTTTGCATAAGATAACCATGTGGTAAATTTTGTAGATGGTGAATTACGATGATCAGAGTAACCATGGTAGTGGAGGTGGATGCTGGGGAGATGATGATTGTGATCGTCCTCGGGAGCGCCATCATCGTCATCGTGATGATCATCGTCATTTCAGTATGCATCAATTCATGCAGATGGGTCCTAAGCCCATGGTTGGAGGAGAGACTCCTAAGGATGCTGAGAACTGGTTAGAGCACATTGAGAGTTATTTTCAGACATTCCGCTGTACCTAGGAGCAGAAGATGGAGACTCTTGGTTATCTCTTGGAGGGACGAGCCCGTAAGTGGTGGAGGTTCACTTCTGCACCATTCATTGTGGCGAGAGTAGTTGCTACTTGGGCCGAGTTCTGCATAGCTTTTCAAAAGCTGTATTTTTCTCATGCACTTCGCCAGGCGAAGGCGAGCGAGTTGTTGGGTCTACGTCAGGGAGCCATGTCGATTGATGAGTATCAGCAGAAGTTTTTTGATTTGTTATCCTATTGCCATGAGATTGCTGACAGCTCCGAAATGGAGTATAATCTGTTTCTTCAAATCCTTAATCCAGAGATTCATGACCGGGTAACGGTTGGTGATGGTATGACTTATGAGGGATTGGTGATCCGGTGTCACCAGACAAAGGATAGCATTCAGTGTAACAGGTCTTTCTCTTAGTCTAGGCCTGTGAGTTCCTTGGGTCCCCGTGCTCAGTCTTTCAAGAAATCTGGATCTTCTTCTTTCTTTGGTTCCGGTGGAGTGGTACGTTTTGGGAAGAAAGAGAAGAGAGACCATTGTGGGAAGAATCATCTGACGGACAGATGTCGTAAAGCTTCTAGAGCATGCTTTCGATGTGGAGATGTCGGACATCTCCGGAGGGATTTTCCACTAGTTGGAGGAGGCGGTTCTGGTTCTGGTTCAGGATCGGGTCCTCAGGCTACCATTCAGCAGAGATTGCAGGGACAGTCTACTGGGAGTTCTCATCTGAAGCCGCAGACATCTAGTCAGGTGTTTGCCTTGAGGCATGATCAGGCAGTGGAGAAGAATGATAGGGTTATCGCAGGTACATTTCTGTTATATGACATGCCTGCTTTTGTATTCATTGACACTGGTGCATCTCATTCCTTCATTTCTGCACGTTTCGTTAAGAAGCATAAGTTGCCATGCATTGCACTAGACGTAGTGATTTTTGTTTCTACTCTGACGGGTCAATCTCCATTGGCTAAACGTCTAGTGATGGGTTGCCCTTTAGAGTTTGAAGGAAACATTCTGATATCAAATCTCATGGTTCTTGCGATGGAGGATTTTGATTATATTCTGGGGATTGATATATTGACTACCTACCGAGCTTCAGTGGACTGTTATCAGAGGTTGGTATGCTTTCATCTGGTTGGGGGTGATAGCTAGTTTTTCTATGGTGAGGGAGCGCGACCTCCAATGCCGTTGGTATTAGCTTTGAGAGCCTGTCGAGATCTAGAGTCTGGCGGGGAAGACTAACTCATCTATGCAGTTGAGTTGTCCACTGAGAGTGTTGGTATAGAAGGTATACCAGTTGTGAATGAATTTCCAGATTTATTTTCAGATGAGATTTCGGGTTTTCCACCTACTAGGGAAGTCGAGTTTGGCATAGAGTTGATGCCAGATACTTCACCTTTTCTCGAGCACCATATCGTCTGGCTTTGTCAGAGATGTGTAAATTGAAGAATCAGTTTCAGGATCTTTTGGATAAGGGGTACATTCGTCCTAGTATATCTCCTTGGGGATCTCCTGTTCTTTTTGTGAAAAAGAAGGATGGGTCGATGCGGCTGTGCATTGACTATCGACAGTTGAATCGAGTTACTGTGAAGAACAAGTATCCTTTGCCTCGTATTGGTGATCTGTTTGATCAGTTGCAGGGTACTTCGGTTTATTCCAAGATTGACTTGAGGTCTGGGTATCACCAGATGAGGGTCCGAGATCAAGATATAAGCCAAGACTGCGTTCCGTACTCGCTATGGGCATTACGAGTTTCTAGTGATGCCGTTTGGCTTGACTAATGCGCCGGATATATTTATGGATCTGATGAACTGTGTCTTCAGGAAGTTTTTGGATAAGTTTGTCGTGGTTTTCATTGACGACATTCTGGTGTATTCGCGTGATGCGGATGAGCATGCTTCTCACCTGTGGTTGGTGCTGCAGACTCTTCGAGATGAGCAGCTGTACGCCAAATTGAGTAAGAGCGAGTTCTGGATGGATCGAGTGATTTTTCTTGGTCATATCATATCCAGGGATGGAATTTCTGTTGATCCGATTAAGGTTGAGGCTGTGTTGAACTGGTCTCGTCCGACGACGGTTGCTGAGATCCGCAGGTTTTTTGGGTCTAGCAGGATATTATCGTCGCTTCATTGCAAATTTCTCTCATCTAGCTCGACCTTTGACTCAGCTCACTCAGAAGGGTGTTGATTTCGAGTGGTCCTCAGAGTGTGAGGAGAGCTTTTGTGAGCTTCGATGATGGTTGACTTCTGCGCATGTGTTGGCATTACCGTCAGGATCTGGAGGGTATGTGGTCTACCCAGATGCTTCTCTTCAGGGGCTAGGTTTTGTTCTGACTCAGCATGGGCATGTGATCGCATACGCTTCTAGACAGTTGAAGGTTCACGAGGATAGATATCCAGTGCATGATTTGGAGTTGGCAGCTATTGTGTTTGCTTTGAAGATCTGGCGTCATTATCTCTATGACGAGATATTTGAGATTTTCACAGACCACAAGAGTCTCAAGTATTTGTTCACTCAGACAGAATTGAACATGAGACAGAGACGTTGGATGGACTTGCTGAATGATTATGATTGCGAGATTAAGTACCATCCATGAGCTGCTAATCTCACTGTTGATGCTTTAAGTCTCAAGGTGCGATTGTCCGCACTTCAGATTTGTTCGATGTCTCGTGAGATCGAGGATTGTTGTTCTTCAGGGTATACCTTCAAGCACAAGAAGGGTATGCAGGGCATCCAGATGTTTGCGATATTATCTGAGCCAGCTTTGTATTCGCGGATTCGGGATGCTCAGATGTCTGATTCGAAGACCCAGCATTTGGCTCGTCTAGCCAACGAGGGTAGTATGTCTGGATTTCATTATCAGTCAGACGGTTTTCTTTGTTTGTCGGGTCGGTTTGTGATTCCGGAGGATGAGGATCTGCGGGGGAGATTTTGTCTCAGGCACATCGTACTAAGTTCAGTATTCATCCAGGGAGCATCAAGATGTACAAGGATCTGCGTATTAGGTTTTGGTGGAAAGGAATGAAACGCAGCGTGTATCAGTATGTTTCGAAATGCTTGGTTTGTCAGCAGGTCAAGGCAGAGCACCGAAGACCTGGAGGTTTGCTTCACAGTCTGCCTATTCCTGAATGAAAATGGGATCTTATCACGATGGATTTTGTGACCCATTTGCCGGTATCTTCGAGGAATTGTGATGCTATTTGGGTTGTGGTGGACAGACTCACCAAGTTAGCACATTTTATTCCCTATAGTCGAGAGTACACTATTGATCGTATGGCTCGGTTGTACATCCAGGAGATCGCTCGACTTCATGGAGTGCCGGTGAGCATTGTCAGCGATTGAGACTCCAGGTTTACTTCCAGATTCTGGGGGAGTGTTCAGCATGCCATGGGCACTACTCTCAGTTTGAGTACTGCCTATCACGCGGAGACTGATGGAAAGATAGAGCGCACTATCCGTACCTTAGAGGATATGCTTTGGGAGTGTACTATGGATTTTGGTTCAGCCTGGCAAGACCATTTGCCATTGATTGAGTTCGCGTACAACAACAGCTACCATAGTAGCATTGGGATGGCACCTTTTGAGGCGTTGTACGGGCGACGTTGTCGTACTCTACTCTTTTGGGACGAAGTGGGGGAGAGACAGGCCGAGGGACCAGAGTTAGTCCAGCAGGCCGCAGATATTGTTGATCAGATCAAGAAATGGATTAAGACTGCACAGGATCGTCAGGCCAGCTATGCTAATACCATGCATAGACCTCTGCAGTTCGATGTTGGGGAGAAAGTATTTCTGAGAGTTTCACCTTTCCGCAGGTTTCTCAGATTTGGTCTCAAAGGAAAGCTGTCTCCTAGATTTATCGATCCGTTTGAGATCTTGGAGAGCATTGGTGATTTGGCTTATCGGTTAGCCTTGCCACCGTATTTGTCCAGTATCCATGACGTGTTTCACGTATCCCTGTTGCGACGGTATGTGGCAGATCAGTCTCATATTTTGCAGCCGTCTGAAGTTCAGGTGGATACTGATTTGACTTATGTAGAGAGATCGGTTCGTATTTTGGACCGTAAGGATAAATTGTTGCGGAATAAAATTATCCCTTTGGTTCTAGTTCAGTGGCAGCGCCGAGGAACTGAAGAAGCCACTTGGGAGCTTGAGAGCAGGATGCGTTCAGAACATCCTGAGTTATTCTGATTTTATTCCAGTGTTGTATTCAGTTGTAAAATTCTGTAAAAGTATAATCTGAATAAAGATGTTTCTGCATGTTGTTTTATTTTGATACTTAAGATCTGATTTCGAGGACGAAATATCTTAAGTGGGGGAGAATGTAGTAACCCGTATCCGAAATTAATGATTAATGAGTATATTTATCAAGTGATCATGTTTAGATTAATTAAAACATGATTAAGGAAATTCTTAATGGATTAACGGAGTCCGAAAATGAACCTAGAATGATCAGAAATGGCCCAAAGGGTCAGGTAGAACTGACGCAACGTTCGTGGGATGGACGCATCGTTCTGGTAAGTTGATGTCATTCGTGACGTCAACAAGATAACGTCATTGCTTACGAACATGATGGGACATTGGACGCAACGTTTGTCGGATGGACGCAACGTTGACGAACAGACGCAACGATGGAGGAACGGACGTTCCGTTCTCTGTTTATAAATAGAAGGCCGAGACTTCTTTTTTAGGCGCACCAACTTCTCTCTTCTCTCGTTTCTTTGGTCTTCTATCTTAGATCTAGGTTGTTCTAGGCTTCCTTTTGGGAATTCGGAAGCGGCAGCGCGGTCCAGGCGTCATAGCGGAGCTGTAGCCTAGTTTTGAGGCATGCAAAAGCAATGGGCTGACGACGGACGTAGGTATAGCTTTTGCTTCCTAAAAATATTTAGAAGTATGCAGTAGCTTAGTTAAGGCTTTTGGAGTAATATAATGATATTAGTATCATTTCGTAGTGTAGTGCGGACTATAGGCGTGGACCTAGAGCTGGTAGAGCTTTCCTAGTAGTTGAGGTACGAAAGTATTGTTCGAGATATCCTGACTGAGTATGTATGTATGTATTATGTGCTTGCAAGATTTTATGTGCATATATTATGACATGATTGTATGCTGCATGCATATTACACATCGAGCTATATCCTTGGGATATTATAGGGTCTTACCCTATCCTGTTAGTAGATGGACTTCAATCGATTTGGGTCCGGAGTATCCACTGGTATTCGGTATGGGAGCCACCTCCTGAAGCGACGGCACATCGTGCTACATACCAGGGCCCGGTCTGTCTTTGTTATCTGATCCTTGGCCTCTAGTTTCAGTAGGCGGTACACTTGCATTCATGCATCCATATAATACTGTATACTCATACTCTTGTGCTGAGCATTTTATGCTCACGTCTCGTACTTTGTGTATCTGGACATCCTATTTCATGGGGCAGGTTTGCGATTGGACTAGGCGGGTAGATCTAGGAAGGACTAGGCGGTGGTTGATCAGGTTTGCAGATTCCTTCTCTTGGGATTGTATGATGTTTATTGCTTTCGCAGTTTATTCTGGTTTACTGTTTTAATTAAGTTAATTACATGCTTAAGTTTCTGATTAGTAGGTGATTTCGGTAAGGGTCACTACAGAATTGCACCTCACTTTCCACGCGTAAAACACATTTTGACACATGTTTCCTACTGAGTTCGGAAGATCCGAACCGGTTCGAAAGCTTCGAACTGCTCCTGCTCCAGCCTAACTGGTTCGGCAGCTTCCAAAATGTTCGGGGCCCCGGAACACTCGCTACCATTTTTGGACGTTCCAGAGCTTATTTTCTACTTATATTTGCCAAATAATGACCCCGTAATCATGTTTTTACACTTTTAAAATTTTGTATCATTTTCTAACATGTAAAATGAAACTCGGGTTACTACAAGATATCTCATGTGAAAGTTCTCATTATCTTTATCCGTAAAATGAGTCAATACGATTCATATCTACCGTGAAAACTAATATATTTAACATAAAAAAATATTTTCATGAGTTGGATCAGATAGGAGATCCGTCTATCAGATATGTGAGACAGTATCTGTAGTAACCCGTATCCAAAATTAATGATTAATAGATAATTAATCAAGTGATCATGTTTAGATTAAGTAAAACATGATTAAGAGATTTTTTAAAGGGTCTAAAAAGTTATAAAAATGGATCTAGAACACTTGAAATAGCCGAAAAGGGTTCCAAGTCTAAGCAGGATCGTAGGATCCGAGATTAGGATCGGACGGTCCGAAGTGGTAGAGTTCGGAGGGTCTGATCTAGTTCGGAAGGACGGAGTTTGGACGATCCGAAGAAGGATCGAACGGTCCTATCACCACCGGATAAGATAAGATAATGAAAATAATTTGATTGGCTGAGAGTAGAGATCGGATGGTTCGAAGTCTAGGATCGGACGGTCCAAACAGTAGCCAAGCCAGGTGTCTGAGAAGGTGACGTCACAGATGACGTAATACTCGAGATCTGACGATCTGAAGTCCAGTTCGGATGCTCCAAAGTGGTGTCAGGGACACGTGGAAGACATGCAGGGATCAGACGATCCGAAGGAGTTTTCGGATGGTCCGAACCCATGTCTATAAATATGGCCGTGGGGCTCATAATTCAAGCGCTCAGAAACTTCTCTCATTTGCCCTCGTGGCTCTATTTTAGGTCTTTTGGGTACTCTTATTTTAGAGTTGGAGTAAGAAGTATATTTTAGTATAGTCAGACACTGTCTGACATAGTAACGAGACGGTGCCTGAGTAGCGGAGCTGTGCTCGTAGCTGCGAAGCTGCATCAGGAGTGTGCCCAAGTGGTTGGATATTCGCCATCAGTCGGCTGACGATGGACGCAGGTATAGCTCTGGCTTTTTAAAAATATTTAAGAGTATGCAATAGCTTAGTTAAGTCTTTTAGAGCATAAATAATTATGCATGAGTATTTTGCATTGTACAGCTGATGATAGGCTTGGAACCTAGAGTGGGACTTCTAGGACTGCCTTTAGTAAGGTACGTAACGGCATGATATATGATATATGTGTTGCATGAATATGTGCTATGTGTTTTACCATGTTTTACTGCTTTAGCACATGCATTTTTTTATACTTACTAGACTGTATCTGATATGATGTGAGTTATGACAGTTTCCATATGCGATGAGTTTCTCCTTATGGATTCGTGTCTGGTTTTGGAGAGGCTCAGTCCCCGGTTTTTCTATCATTAGGAGCGACCACGACGGTGGAGTAGACACTATAGTGATAGGGGAATATAGGAGTGCCCCGCGGACTAGCTATCCAGCACGGCGTTGTATATTCATGGCGCCCCTGAGCAGACTGTTTTACCCGAGTTTTAAAGTAATTTGTATGCTGCATATATTTTATATATCATTACTTTCGTACTGAGCATAGTCGCTCATGTCCAGTGTTTTTTGTATGTCTGGACACCCCATTCGACGGGGCAGGTACAGGTGCAGGTATTGCACCAGGTGACTTGGAGTAGTCGGTGACCAGAGAGATCAGCAGGATTAGCTGTAGGTTTTATTGTTAAGATTTATTCTATTGGGTTGTATATCAAATTTATTTAACCGGTTGTATTCTGACGATCAGAATTTATTTAAGTTTTTCGCAGCGTATTTCTGATTAGTGTTATTGCACGCTTAATTATGCTCAAACTCTCTGATTAGTAGTAGATCCTGGTTGGGTTGCTACAGTATCATTAGAGTTTTTGTGATTTTGAAAATGATTGTAAACCGGATAACCATTTAAAAAAAATTATTTTAAAAATATTAGTTGATTTAAAAAAAACTAATATTTTTCATGGGTTGCATCGGATATGAGATCCGTCTATCAGATATGTGAGACAATATCATTGGAGTTTTTGTGATTTTGAAAATGATTGTTCACCGGAAAATCATTTTTTAAAAAAAAATTATTTATTTTCAAAATATTAGTTGATTTTAAAAAATAATTACTATTTTTCATGGGTTGGATAGGAGATCTGTCTATCATATATTTGAGACAGTGTCATTGGAGTTTTTCTGATTTTGAACATGATTGTTATTCGAAAAACCATTTTTTATAAAAAAAAAAATATTTTAAAAATATTAGTTGATTTATCATATATTTTTTTATTTTAAAAAATCAAGATTTTTCATGAGTTGGATCGGATAGGAGATTCGTCTATCACATATATGAGATAGTATCTGGAGTTTTTGTGATTGTTAACCGGATAACCATTTGTTTTAAAATAAATTATTTATTTTAAACATATTAATTGATTTATTAGATATTAGCTATTTTTTAAAAATTAAAGATAAATAAACTAATATTTTTTTAAAAAAAATGGTTATCCGGTTAACAATTATTTTCAAAATCACTAAAACTCCGATGATATTGCCTCACATATCTGATAGACGTATTTCTTATTCGATCCTACCCATGAAAAATATTAATTTTCATGTTAAAAGTATTATTTTTTACGGTAAATATGAATCAGATTGACCCGTACGTATTTCTTATTCGATCCAACCCATAAAAATATTATTTTTCATGTTAAAAGTATTATTTTTTACGATAAATATGAATCAGATTGACCCGTTAATTTTCACAAGATATACATTTTTAGAAAAGTTATTTGCCTTTCGAATTAGTGAAATTCATTTGTTTGATATATTTAATGTGTGACCTCAAATTTTGTGGGGACCTCGGGTTGCTAATCTCAAATTTTAAGGGGCAATTAATGAATAAGCATCATTAATCTAATAAGGAAATAATAAGGATCAAACAAAAAATATATTTTTTTTTTCAAAGGGGGGGTGCGCCCGGGCGGTTAAAAACATCCGCCCGGGCGCCCCTGTTTTTTTTCCAAAATAGTAAGCTGAGCCCCGGGTGCGACCGGGCTGTAATTTTCTGCCGCTCGGGCGAATCCTGGGCAGAAAAATCTTCTCTGATCTTTTGTCAACAACTTGATCCTTTCAATCCATCCAGCTCAAGTCTAAAACATGATATATAAGACCAAATCATGCATATAAACATAAACAAGATCTCAAGAATCTATACATGCATTTGTTACATCGAACAAGTCTCTAAATAACGATAAACGGCATAAACTATCTCAAGTTCATACATGCATTTCAAAACCAACATGTTCTAATGTTTGATGCTTCTAGATCTTAAGACTTCATCTACAACCCGAGTCCTCACGTGCTAGACTCTCTCTCCCAGCTGTCAATAACGTCGTTGATCAGCTCCTGCCCTCTCTGTTGTCATGCACACATACAAAACAAGACAACAGTCGGATAAACTCCGGTGAGAAATCATTCTCAGTATAATCGACATATAAATGCATTAAATAAAATTCATATCAACTCTAAACATGTTCAAGAATAGAGTTAAAATAACGCATATATCAACTCAAACTTCAAATCAAGACTTCAATTTATATAGCGCGCTTATCTCAAGAATTGATTCTTATCACTTCATTGCCATCAAGATTCGTAACCGATCTTGACATGGATATCCATCTATCGTAGCCATTTCGGGCTAGAAAATAAGGTTAACCGCAACCTTGGCATAGAACCAATTCAATATACAATCATATCAAGAGCAATAAAGATCCACTACCTGTGATGGATCGACAATAACATAAGTTCTACATCAAGAACAAGTATTTAAACAAGTATGTGATTTGTTCGGGATAACTCAAGAATCATCATTCTCGAGTATCGAATCCCTGACTCTCGATGTCATCTTATACCTTTCATTCTCGAGTTTGTCATGTTCCACATCTAGATAGGAAGTACCACAACTCCTACAAAAAATTTGATCATTCAAACATCAATCAATCTTCAATCAAATTCACTTCAATCTTGATCACTTCTTCTTCGGTTTCAAGTTGAGGTTCTTGAGTCAATATTCTCCTATTAAACTCTGAAACATATCATCAAAACATGCATATCAAACTTCATTCTATTCAATAATTTCAGAATTGAATCAAAATCATCAATATAGATTCAATCAACATCATTTCAAACTTCAACTTCTTCTTATTCGGTACAACTCGGAGTCGTGAATCGTTAGCCTTCGAAACTCAACTGAAATCGAGAAATAAAAATGCCATAACATTCATAACATCTAAACAACTATCTCAACTCAGTTATAGGCTATCAAAACGATGTCAAAACATCAACTGGCGGCATAGCGATTCAAAATCGGTAATCGACTTAATATCGACTTCGAAGCTAACTTCTTTAACTTCAATCCAATTCATACGTCCATTCCAAATCATTAATACATCATTCTAATCCTCATAACAGAAACTAAGTATATCAAATACATGCTGGATATCATAACAAATTCATTCCTTAATCCATATTCGATCCGATTTCGAAAATAAACAATACAACACGTCAAGAACATAATCATATACCAAAGTACTGATCTCTACCAAATTTCGTTCTTCAAAACATGCCAAGATGATTAAATACTTACATCAAATCGAAGGCCTCGTCGCAAGGATTCCAGAACGCTTTTCGAAATCGAAATCGGACAATCGGATCAAAAATTATGGGGTTTTGAAAATTGGAAATCAAAAGAACTTGAAGGTCTCGGCTACCTCTGTTCAAAATTCTGAATGAAATATCTGAATTACACGTTGAAGCTGACTAAGACATGTAATTTCGGATATATTCAATCAATATTGCAATTTAGTCCCTCAAGTCTTCATTAATTGCAATTGAGTCCTCGACCTTCTTTTTAATTCAATTTCAATCCAAAATAATTTAAGAATATTAGAATTAAAATCGAAACTCTAAATATTCTAAAATTAAATATACTCGGATTAAAATTAAATAAATTCGGATTAATTAAATAATCTTGGTTTTTTGCACTTTAGCCCTTGCAACTTCGATATTTGCAAATCAGTCCCTGATCGGGTTGTATCTTCAAAATTAATCTTCTTTAATTCCCGAAACATGGAATTTAATCTTAAATCCCATAAATATTCAAATTGAATATTTATTCTTTTAATTTAAGAATTCTCGGAATTTAATTCTCAAAATCCGTAAATTCTCAAATTAAATATTTTCGGCTCGGAAATTAAATCTATCATGTCCATAACTTCTCAAATCAATATTAGCCCATAATATGGAATTTAATTCTCAAATCCCATAATTAATAATTTAATATTTTCGGGCCTTACAATTCCTCCCCTCTAAGAAATGATTTCGTCCTCGAAATCGTAGTCAATCCAAATATCAAGTCTGATAGACTGAATGATTATCTGAAGTTATTCTTACTTCAATCATTCAATTCTAATATTCGTATCTTATCTCTTCATCTCTTATCAGATTATTTCTACGAATCTGTTTCTATTTTCGTGTATTTTAATTAACCGATAAGAATTCTTTCTGAGTGGTTTCTTTCCTCAATCAAGGATCTGTCAAATAATCGACTTAACTCAGAATCTTTTCAATATCTATCTCATCGGATTAACGCACGTAGGAAGAAAAATCGATTGATACTTCTTTCACATAGATACGTGAAACAAATCAGATCCATCATATCAAACTGAAAAGATTAAATCGTTCAATCGAATCATCAATTCCATCTGATATCTCAGTCAGTGAAATTCAACTTCAGTAACGACTTGTTTCTTTCTCGATATCATTATATGCTCCGCATATAAGATATATCAAGTCTACACTGTTATTCTATTCATCGCTTCAAAATCAGTATTCACATTCATATTCTGAATCTGTATCTCAACTTCGTTCTTTCTCAATTCTGAATCGATTGATGTTCAGGAATAACTTTTACTCTTAACGAGTCAGTTTCAGCTTCAAAAGTTATATCTATCATTCAATTACTTACTCTGATTCTTCTTTTCTGTTTTTGCTTCGTACAGATTCATCTTCATCATCCTTGTGTTTCTCAAATCAAATCTGATCTGATATCGACAAATCATGGTTGATCTGATATTATATACTTCAATAGTAGCATTTCAACACAAAGAAATCGGATTTTCTTTCATCATATCATCATAACATTATCTCAAAATCGACTCATTAGCTGTTACATGAATTGTAATCATTAAGTGGCAACACATCAAGACAAATAATACCGAATCATGTATTAAAGTTCTGAGAATAATCTCAAAATCTGGAAAATCAAGTTAGATAATCCATCAATCGAACAATGGTATAATGTAATGACATATAACCAACTCTCAGAACATCAATCAATCAATCGATGCCACATCTGTCGAATAAATCTAAAGTCTTAATCCTGACAATAGATTTTAATCATTCCTGTAATTTCATCATATCTCTATCTTCTTCACAGATCTGAATAGATAGCTGTTATTCACAGCTCATACAGTGTATTCAGAGCTGTTGATAATCGGTATCATGTCAGATAAAATTCATTCTCGAAATTCAATTCATCTACTCTGATTATTCTTCTAATTCAAGATATCATGTTTTACCTCAAAAAGTACTCAAAGTCTTCGGATCATCTGTATTACAATGTAATAGTAAACCCAATGTTTCAATATGAAACATTATTTCTTGGCTTACTGTTTGTCTTGCAACGAATCTAATCACAATTCAGTGATTTGATCATACAGACAGATTATCGTATCCAGTAATTTCAATCAACCTGTTCATAAATACCACCTGTTTACTTCATATAAACTGTTTCATCTTGGTAGTTTCACAAAATACTCTTTCAAATCATGATCTCAAACCAATTCTGGAATTTCTAAACTATCATTGAACTCATCTGGTCAACGATTTTCAACTTCATCAGAAACTCTCTGTACGTTTAACTTCGAAAATGTACTAATTCTGTTACCTCTATTTGCTTTATCTTCTGATAAAACAATTATTGGATGAATCTTAAATTCATTTTCGTGCATTATCTTCAAAATCTGATATTTCTTTTCGGACATATTAATCACAATCAGATAATCAATCATAATAGAATTCATTCATTCTGATCTGAGGCTTCAATTCATATCTCTATATGGCATTCTATACTGAATTCTCATCGCTTCAGTTTACTTTCTGTGTTTCTTTCATCTTCTAAACAGTTCTGGATTGCTTTCAATCAAAAATTATTCTAATTGGTCATATATTCATCTGAATATTCAAACCAGAATACACAAAATCTGAAATCAATTGATCGAATGCCTGATTCATTCTTCATTTCTATTTCTCAATTGAATTCTAATAACTTGATCTCATCTCAATGTGCTTTAATCCTTCCAAATCAATTCTCACTTAATTTGGATTACAGCAATTCTTACTGTTTTAGTATCTATCTCGATACTTCAAGCACATAAATTCAAAAGATCAATCAATAACGCATTCATTTCTTCTTTTCGTTCTATTTCCCAAATCTCAATTGGAAATTCTATCAGTTACAAGTCAAAAATATTATAATATACTGAATGTATACATCAAACAATCAGTTACTCTTGAAATTCATAATCAGGGAAACTCACTTAAGTCAAGATCATCCACAGAACAATAATATGAATGACAATATGCTAAGTGAAAACAACTCACTAGCATCTCAACTTAAGACAAGTAAATCAAATCAGACCCTAACAAAGAATAAGAGTCCATCAAAATCGATTGAGGTCGGTACCAAAACCTCAAAATCAATATCAAGAATTTCAAAAATCATGATTTATGATGTAATAACTTCAGTAAAATCAAATAAAAGACTCATCTGTAACTGATTTTCATATCATCATCTATTTTGTAAACCTCAAAAGCAGTAGTCAATTCACAAACTCATCAATTCTCTGATAAATTCCAGGTCACAACTTAAACTAAAGTCAAGAATCTTACTGAAATATATCTGCCATCTCTACTCATTGGCATATCTTTCAATTCTGGTTTAGATCATGAACATATCTAGTGCATTGAATATACTTATTTCAGAATATTTCTGTAATCAAACATCATATATCGAACCGAAATCACAGAATCTTAATTCGAGATTCTATATCATCATATTCAATTGCACATTATGTTCTTATTGATCTAATTTAATCGCTTCTTATCATCAATTCTTCTACTCATCTGTATTCAATTATTGCATCATCATCTATCATGCAATATAAACAGATATTTCAATACGAACAAAATCATCTTCAGTTTCAGTTCATCGAAGCAATAGTTCCATTCTTCAGTTCAATTCACACAGTCTCTTTTCTGATACAGAGGTGATCATATATTAAGCTTTCAGCTATCATGAATCTATTGCACCAATAATAAACAGGTCAAAACAAAATAAATCTGTTACCTGAAATTTCATTCTCAGGTGCAATTTCATTCTGATTCTCTGTATACTTCTAGAATAGAAATTGTAGCTAAATATGTGTTTCTCTCACACACCGTAGCATCTTTACAATTTCAGTCCTTTTGCTTCATCATTCAGCTTCAGTTATATTAAACAAGACTATGTCTTTCATAACATGTTTCAGTCGTCAACATTTATTCAGACATATTCTTCGAATTCAAGATATAATTAAACAACTCAATCTTGAGCTTCATTATTATTATTATCCATAATTCAAAGAATTATAATAGGCTTGAAAATCTAATAAGACATTCTTCAAAATTCAAAATATTCAGCTTCAAGAGGGTATATTTTTCCTTCTCATCATTTTTATCTATTGTGGCAAAGAAACATTAATAAAACTCTGTTCTAAGCACTTACCAACAAATAAATATACCTTTATTTTGTCAGAATTTCTTCGTCAAACTCTATCAGTTGGTTGCTAGGTTTCGAAGTTGGTATATAATCCATCTGATACATCATTCATCGGTATCTTTCAGATATCCGAACATTAGGTCTTCAGAACAACTTCTACCTGCAATACCTCTATTCATTCGCTGATATTCTGTTTTGTTCAATCAGAGATACTTCATTCAGCTGAGCAATAATACAGTTCTGTTCAATCTGGCCATACCATTCTGTTCAATCTGGCCATACAACTCTGTCAGTCTGGGTGCTTACGTCACCCAAAGAACAATGTTCTCTTCGATTCTGGGTGCTTACATCACCCGGGGAAATTCTTATAATAACATCGATAAGAATTCGAAAATTTACAAATCAGTAAATTAATCAATTCAATTTCAAAGGTAGATCACGAGCACATGCCTTTTATCAAATCATCGAATCAAATACTGCATAATCATGCAATACTAAAAATGCATGTGGCTCACTCTTCCCCGCTCAACTTCTATCTCAGTCCAGAACCTACGCTCTGATACCACCTGTTGTGGGGACCTCGGGTTGCTAATCTCAAATTTTAAGGGGCAATTAATAAACAAGCATCATTAATCTAATAAGGAAAGATTAAGGATCAAACAAAAAATTTTTTTTTTTTTTTTCAAAGGTGGGGTGCGCCCGGGAGGTTAAAAACAGCCGCCCGGGCGCCCCTGTTTTTATCCAAAACAGTAGGCTGAGCCCCGAGTGCGCCCGGGCGGTAATTTTCTGCCGCTCGGGCGAATCCTGGGCAGAAAAATCTGCTCTGATCTTTTGTCAACAACTTGATCCTTTCAATCCATCCAGCTCAAGTCTAAAACATGATATATAAGATCCAAATCATGCATATAAACATAAACAAGTTCTCAAGCATCTATACATGCATTTGTTACATCGAACAAGTCTCTAAATAACGATAAACGACATAAACTATCTCAAGTTCATACATGCATTTCAAAACCAACAAGTTCTAAGGTTTGATGCTTCTAGATCTCAAGACTTCATCTACAACCCGAGTCCTCACGTGCTAGACTCTCTCTCCCAGCTGTCAATAACATCGTTGATCAGCTCCTGCCCTCTCTGTTGTCATGCACACATACAAAACAAGACAACAGCCGGATAAAATCCGGTGAGAAATCATTCTCAGTATAATCGACATATAAATGCGTTAAATAAAATTCATATCAACTCTAAACATGTCAATTCAAGAATAGAGTTAAAATAACGCATATATCAACTCAAACTTCAAATCAAGACTTCAATGTATATAGCACGCTTATCTCAAGAATTGATTCTTATCACTTCATTGCCATCAAGATTCGTAACCGATCTTGACATGGATATCCATCTATCGTAGCCATTCTGGGCTAGAAAATAAGGTTAACCGCAACCTTGGCATAGAATCAATTCAATATACAATCATATCAAAAGCAATAAAGATCCACTACCTGTGATGGATCGACAATAACATAAGTTCTACCTCAAGAACAAGTATTTAAACAAGTATGTCATTTGTTCGGGATAACTCAAGAATCATCATTCTCAAGTATCGAATCCCTGACTCTCGATGTCATCTTATACCTTTCATCTCGAGTTTGTCATGTTCCACATCTGGATAGGAAGTACCACAACTCCTACAAAAAATTTGATCATTCAAACATCAATCAATCTTCAATCAAATTCACTTCAATCTTGATAACTTCTTCTTCGGTTTTAAGTTGAGGTTCTTTAGTCAATAGTCTCCTATTAAACTCTAAAACATATCATCAAAACATGCATATCAAACTTCATTCTATTCAATCATTTTAGAATTGAATCAAAATCATCAATATAGATTCAATCAACATCATTTCAAACTTCAACTTCTTCTTATTCGGTACAACTCGGAGTCGTGAATCGTTAGCCTTCGAAACTCAACTGAAATCGAGAAATAAAAATGCCATAACATTCATAACATCTAAAAATATCTCAACTCAGTTATAGGCTATCAAAACGATGTTAAAACATCAACCGGCGGCATAGCGATTCAAAATCGGTAATCGACTTAATATCGACTTCGAAGCTAATTTCTTTAACTTCAATCCAATTCATACGTCCATTCCAAATCATTAATACATCATTATAATCCTCATAACAGCAACTAATATATCAAATACAAGCTGGATATCATAACAAATTCATTTCTTAATCCATATTCGATCCGGTTTCGAAAATAAACAATACAACACGTCAAGAACATAATCATATACCAAAGTACTGATCTCTACCAAATTTCGTTCTTCAAAACATGCCAAGATGATTAAATACTTACATCAAATCGAAGGCCTCGTCTCAAGGATTTCAGAACACTTTTCGAAATCGAAATCGGACAATCGGATCAAAAATTACGGGGTTTTGAAAATTGAAAATCAAAAGAACTTGAAGGTCTCGGCTACCTCTGTTCAAAATTCTGAATGAAATATTTGAATTACACGTTGAAGCTGACTAAGACATGTAATTTCGGATATATTCAATCAATATTGCAATTTAGTCTCTCAAGTTTTCATTAATTACAATTGAGTCCTCGACCTTCTTTTTAATTCAATTTCAATCCAAAATAATTTAAGAATATTAGAATTAAAATCGAAACTCTAAATATTCTAAAATTAAATATACTCGGATTAAAATTAAATAAATTCGGATTAATTAAATAATCTTGGCTTTTTGCACTTTAGCCCTTGCAACTTCGATATTTGAAAATCAGTCCCTGATCGGGTTGTATCTTCAAAATTAATCTTCTTTAATTCCCGAAACATGAAATTTAATCTTAAATCCCATAAATATTCAAATTGAATATTTATTCTTTTAATTTAAGAATTCTCGGAATTTAATTCTCAAAATCCGTAAATTCTCAAATTAAATATTTTCGACTCGGAAATTAAATCTATCATTTCCATAACTTCTCAAATCAATATTAGACCATAATATGAAATTTAATTCTCAAATTCCATAATTAATAATTTAATATTTTCGGGCCTTACAAATTTTATTTTAGTAAAATGAACGTAATTGTAAATTAAAAAATCAACAAAAAAACTAATAATAATAAAAGAAAAAGGATGTGGCACTGCGACGCGCTTGATGGAGTTTTACAGTACTTTTGCAAAACTCGACAACTCAAAATATTTTTAATTTTTTTATTTTTAAATTAATTATAAAAAAATCCATCTAACCATGTGTCATGCTTTTATTGGATTTGTTTTTCACTTAAATAACATTTTAAATTAATATATTTATTTTAGTTTTTAATTTGATATTATTATTAATTTTTTACATATTTGAGAGATTTATATGTATTTTCTTGAATATAAGTATTATCGATATTATTACTGATTTTACTACTTTAAATTTAACTTAAATACCACAATAAATTTTGGGGTGTTACAATATTCAATCTTGATTTTCCAGAAATTATCTAATCGAAACAACCAGTTTTTCACAAAAATCAAACAATTTTGCATCATTAAATTCTACTCGAGTCAAGCCCCAATGTAAAACCTCTAAATTAAAACTCGAGTTGAATTGTGTGCCGTAGGAAACAACCGAAGAGTGAATATACATACATTAGAAATGAAAACGATAAATGGAAGAAAGGGTGAAATAAACAAATATATAAAGAACAAAGACCATAATCCCTTAGCTACAACTAGATGGGTGCCCTAAAGTGAACAAAACCATAATTCATTAAGATAAGGCAAGGGCTACGCTGATAACAGAAACATGGAAAAGTTTCGCAGTTACTGAAAATTTTACATAGTTTAAAGATCTCATCATGCAGATTCCAAGCACCTGATTTTACTGTTCATTCTATAATCCCGAAATGATACGGGCCAAACTACATCGAAACTGTAGAATTTCATTCCAAATCACTCATTCTTGCATCAGTCGATTTTCACAGAGGAATAGATCTTCCGGACAAACCAGAAGCATGCGTAGAAGCCAATTGTTCCAGTCAACACGAAGAAGGCATATGATGCAATTAGCATGTACCCAAAATACAAAATACCAGAAACCAGTTTGGTGATTTCCAGTTTGGTGAAGAAGTAGAAAGCTGAGTATAAGAAAAGGTACAAAGCGGAGGAGCCAGCAGTTAAGTATGCTCTCCACCACCAATGATAGTCTTCGCTGCACAACTGGAAATAGCATAGGACAATTGTAATCTCAGCAGACGTGACGATTAGTATCAGAAAGACTATGAAGAGGAAACCAAAGATGTAATAGAACTGGTTTAGCCAGATGGAAGTCAAGATGAAGAACAATTCGATAAAAACGGCCCCAAACGGAAGGATGCCTCCTATGAGTATAGAGAATATCGGTTTCATGTACCAGGCTTGTTCAGGAACTTGTCTTGGGATTTTGTTGGTCTTTACTGGATCTTCAATTACAGGTTTTTTGAAACCAAGATAACTACCAACAAAAACCAACGGTACTGATATTCCAAACCATAAGCACACAAGGGCGAACATGGTTCCAAAGGGTACAGCTCCAGATGATTTTTCCCCCCAGATGAGAACGTTCAGCACAAAAAAGAATGCAAACAAGATACCAGGAAACATGAAAGCCGTTTTTAAGGTGTTTCTCTTCCACTCGGTGCCTTTGAACATTTTGTACAGGCGAGAGGACGAGTAGCCAGCAAATAATCCCATGAACACCCATAACAGAACCATCGCGGTCATAAGCCCTCCACGGTTGGAAGGTGAGAGGAAACCGAGCAATGCAAAGATCATTGTCACTAATGTCATCCCAAAGATCTGGACACCAGTACCAACATAAACACATAGCAGTCCAGAATTTATAGGTGCCCGGAAAACGTCTCCATGAACAAGTTTCCACCCTGTTTCTTCTTGAGCTTCATCTTGGGTTTCCAATTGATTATAGTTTGCAATATCTCGGTAAAGAGTTCTCATCATTATCATGGCAACCATACCAGACAAGAAGAGAACGATCATCAAAGAGTTGATGATAGAGAACCAGTGAATTTGATCATCGTTCATCAGGAGGTACGTATCCCAGCGTGATGCCCACTTAATATTACTTTCCTACAACATATTACGTGCCTTAAATTTAGCAGAAGACACTAAAACAATAGGAAAAATTAGTGTTGAGGAACAAGTACCTTGAAAGTAACGTCGTAAGAAAATACAACATCTTTGCCAGCAGCTACTTCCTGCGGTGCAGTGCCTCCCTGGATCAAATTTTTGGTGTTTGGGGAGCACGTTGTCACCTTAGGGTTGTTTTCGTCCCACTCTTTAAACTCGTGATTGATACTGTTGAAACATATTTTGTGAAAATACAAGCGTTTCATATATATAATTTAAAAATTGCCCGAGAAGGAAGCGCTCTTTATCACTTCTATAATGACAAAAAGTAATTCCGATTATAACACATGGGCGGTCTCATCAAGAATACAAAGCAAGAAATTTATCTAAAAGGTCATAGGAAATAGCGAACCTGGCTGGAGAAACTTCAAACCCAACAATTCGAGCTGATTCAGTTTCAGGATCTTTATGGTACATGACTCTGAAGCTTAGGTGGTTATGAATGAAATACTTTCCCTCTTTGCTCTGCAGAGGACTTAAAAATATTGAATCAGAGACCAATATGTATTGTTAAAGAAAGGGAAAAAACTGTAACTTACCCCAGCATAATTTCCTATGAACCCAACACGGAAACCGTGCTCATAAGTTGGAGATGTAATTCCATCTCGCCTTTGCCGAATTACAGCTACAGGAAGGTTATCTAGAATCCTGAATGTTTAGATGTCGGATTAGAAAACGAGAAATTATTTAGCAGCTAGTCACATGGTTTGCAGGCTGATCCAAACAAAGTATATGGTAACTAGAACACCAGACATGAAGAGCTAAAAAGCATGCGACACCAAACAAGGACAATGAAGGAAAACTACATCATGCACTTACATATTGGCTCTGTATTCATCGTCAATTTTTTCCTTGAAATTTTTTGCGTCTTGCTCTTCAAGAGTAACTTTACAAGCTACTGTACAAGACTGCTCCTCTCTCATACGAAACTAACACCAATAATTTTGTATTAGAACATATACATGACTCGGACTATGATGTCTAAACAGGAAAGTCTAATGAAACAGTCATGGAAGCTTACTGTATACACTGAATTCTCTATGCGGTCACCTCGAAGGACCTCTCCCAAGTTTTCAGCAACATTCATAATAGTTTTTGGCTTGCAGTATTTTAAGTAATAGAAGTCATAGGGAAGTTGCGTCTTAGTAGATGATAGCTTGTTCACTTTGACAGAGAGGTCATCCCCCTGTTAACAATAAATAGACAGCCATATCACATATTTTATTTTTAAATTAAAGAATAAATGATTAAAACAACAATCAGCTACTTAAAATCAACAGATATACAAAACTGCGATGATTATTTAAATTAATATATTTATCAACAATGTAATATAACCCATCCATTTCAAATCTATAGATAAATATATGACAAGCTAAACCATTCTTGGGCAGACTCTTTACAGGGTTAGAAAGTGTATGTACACTTGCATCAACTCCATAGTGGCTCATGCCTCATATTCGTACTTACCAATGAGGAAAATAAATCAACTATCCTTTTAAATTGCTACATAACAACTGGAAACCGAGATTGCAAGAAGTTTATCAAATGACATTAAGATGTCACCAATTTTCAAAAAACTACCATCAAAATGTTAGCTATCAATGGATTTGCTTACTGAACATACAAATTACTCCGGCTCTCCAGGACCCACAAAAGTCTATTAATCAGAACCAACCATTCGTATAAAATATCTCCGAGGATGAAATTTCGGAAAGATTTTGGAAAATTATCATTTCATTGGCTCTGAAAATTCTTAAGGCTCACTGTGTCTCAAGCAAAGGGACTAAGGTTCCCAAAATTTTCCTCGAATACAACTCTGTAAGAATGGAATGGTGATAAAATACAACTAATAACCCCACTGAATACATATGTATCATTAAAAATCCTTAATCAAAATGTAAATGCCGAAAAGTCCTGATTCACCTCCAATAAAACTTTATCAGCGATAACCAGAAAGCACAACATTACCAGTAAAATTAAATGACAACGCAAATAACATCGAAGAAACGGATAACCCCAGAATCCAAATCCAACAAATATTGCAAAAACCCTAGATCTTTCACTGATCACTAAAAAAATTAAGGAAACCGAGATTCACATACGAAACCGAAACAAAATACCCATAAATCGAGTATATTGCTCGTAGATCCACTAATCAAAAAAATAAACCTCTATATGCTAATCGAAGACAGAATGCAGAATGCGAAAAAAAATTCAGTACTTGCAGAAAATCGCGAGGTGCAACCCCCGGGAGGTAGAAGGAGTGCACCGACGAAAGCAACAGAAGAAAACCGACGGCTGCGGCGGCGATACGACCCATGATTCGGCGGCCCATGGATTGAATTGAGGGTTAACTCTGCTGAAGCGTCGTCCCGTCCCCGATCTGTTTTCTATACTTACGTCTCGTCCAAGAAGCAACTTAAACAAAAGTCATACGCCTCATTAATTAATTAATTAACAATTTATTTCACTTATCTTATTTAGAAAACGATAATAAATGATAATAATTGAATCACCACTTCTGTTTCATAAATTTCTAATTTCATATCACTCTTCCTAATATTTCTTTTATGATGTCCAACACTATATGCTCACTTTATGCCCACCATGTACAAGTCAACTCATCTATTGTACCGGTCAACTCATCTATTGTACATGGTGGGCATGAAGTTGTCATATAGTGTTGGGCACCATAAAAGAACTCTATATGTATATCACTTTATGCCCACCATGTACAAGTCAACTCATCTATTGTACCGGTCAACTCATCTATTGTACATGGTGGCATGAAGTTGTCATATAGTGTTGGGCACCATAAAAGAACTCTATATGTATATACATATAGAGTTCTTTTATGGTGCCCAACACTATATGACAACTTCATGCCCACCATGTACAATAGATGAGTTGACCGGTACAGCATAAAAGTTTTTTTATGGTGCCCAACACTATATGCCCACTTCATGCCCACCATGTACAATAGATGAGTTGACCGGTACACCATAAAAGAACTCTATATGTATATATATATATATATATATATATATATAATTTTACTATGTTGCCCACCTATCATGCTCACCACTATGCCCACCAATGATGTGGCACTATTCTATTATACAATCCAATCAATCACCTAAATATCATCTATATATAACACTCTCCCTTAGATGATTGGTGGAGAGTCTAATGTTGCATCGTTAAAACCTTGTCAGTAAAACCCAGTGGAAAAAACCAGAACGAAGGAAAAAGAGTACAACATTTGATACTCCCCCAGATTTCAATCACCGAATGTCTTTTAATTGATGCATCTCTATCTTGTGCACCAATTTCTTGAATGTTGATGTTGGTAATGCTTTTGTGAATAAATCAGCTACATTGTCATTGGAGCGAATTTGTTGGACATCGATATCACCTTTCTTTTGAAGTTTTTGCGTGTAGAAGAACTTTGGGCGAAATATGTTTCGTTCGATCATCTTTAATATATCATTCCTTTAATTGTGCAATGCAAGCAGTATTATCTTCGAATATAGTCGCCGGAATATCTTTCGTTGTTGGTAGTCCACATGATTCTTGAATATGTTGTGTTACGGACCTCAACCATACACATTCTCGGCTTGCTTCATACATTGCAATAATTTTTGAGTGATTTGATGATGTTGCTGTTAAATTTTGCTTTGTCGAATTTCATGATATAACAGTGCCCCCTAGTGTAAACACATAACTTGTTTGGGATTTGTCTTTATGTGGATCTGAAAGATAGCCTGCATCTGCATATCCTAATAAAGAGAAATTTGATTTTTTCGAATAAAACAAACTTATGTCAGTTGTACCACGAAGGTAACGAAAAATTTGTTTTACACCATTCCAATGTCTTCGGGTTGGAGAAGAATTATATCTCGCTAGAAGGTTAACAGAAAAAGCTATATCTGGTCATGTACAATTTGCAAGATATGATAATGCACCAATCGCACTCAGATAGTACTTCTGGACCAATGATATTATCTCCATCTTCAAGTGGACGAAAATGATCTTTCTTAGTGTCAAGTCATATAACGACCATTGATGATGCTAATGGATGTGCTTTATCCATGTAAAACCATTTTAATTTTTTTTTCTGCGTATGAGGATTGATGAACAAATATTCCTTCTTGTAAATGTTCAATTTGCAAGACAAGACAAAATTTTTTCTTTCCCAAATCCTTCATCTCAAATTCACTTTTTAAATAATTGGCAGTTTTGGTGAGCTCTTCGGGAGTTCCTTTGAGATTTAGATCATCCACATATACTGCCACAATTGCAAAACCTTCATCCGTATTTTTCGTAAAAACGCATGGACAAATAACATCGTTTGTGTAACCTTCTTATAATAAATACTCACTAAGGCGATTGAACCACATGCGCCCGGATTGTTTTAATCCATATAATGACTTTTGCAGTTTTATTGAGAACATGGCCTTAGGGATTGTATCACTTGCTTCTGATGGCTTAAATCCTTCAAGGATTTTCATGTATATGTCGCTGACCGCTTAATTCGGTATTTATTATCAAGTACTTAGTCAAGTAATAGTAAAGTGGACAGAGAGTTCAAGTATCGATCCTACAGGGATTGTTGTCAAATATTAAGATTTGATTATTTTACTTAATATAGACAAAATCATAAAAAAAATTTGATTTAAATAAAATAGGAATTTAAAATAAAAACTGCTTAAGAAATAAGAATTAAAATAGTTGAAAGAAAAATTTAATTAAAACGAAACAACAAAGACACACGTAGGTACCGAACAAATCATATAACATGTAGCCGACTTAGGACTCAGATTTAATCTTAGATTACGGGAATTCTCCTAACTTGTTCAAAGGTCTATTTCTAGAACAATCAAACCTATTCAAATATTCACGGATTAATATTTCATAATTCTAATCAAATTTGAATGCATTAAATATTTGTGAAAATTCAGTTTACACCCAAACCGCACACTGAAACCGAATTCTATTTCTAGTCTGTTTTACCATGTGTTGATTATTAAAGTGATCAAAATCAATCCCTCCTCTGTCGACTTGGAACCGATTAACAGGCAAGAAAATAGTTGATCAGACTATCCACAAGATAAATATGAATCTAACAATCAATAAAATAAAATCAAGTCTGAAAAATCCCAAATAAACATTCACGTTTTCTACATAAATTTGTTCGGCCCAATCACGCCATCTTGGTTGAATAAAATCTACTCAATAATTGAAAATATAATTCAAAAATAAAAAGAAGATGAAGAAAGGAAGAAAAAACTCTAAAGAAGATGGAGTAGATCTTCAATCTCCAAGCCTCCTAGCCGTCTCACGATCTCTGCGTTTGGAACCCTTAATCTGATGATTAAAAATGATATGTAAGTGTCCAAGATCCCCAAAAGATAATAACCTTCCCGAGCAAGAGTTTTCAATTTAAAAATTTTGTACGCACGTCTCGCTCAAGCGGACACAAGGTGCGCTCGAGCGAGCAAATCTCTGCCCCGAGGATTTCTGATCACGTATTTTTCGCTCGAGCGAGCATAACTTGCGCTCGAGCGAGCAAGTTTCTGCCAAAGAAAAACTCATGCACAGACCAAGCCATGCGCGATATCTCCTTGTCTTGCGCGATTGCGCATGGGCGATAGCGCATCTTCATGCTCCCTTCACCATGCACTGAACCTTCTTCCTCAACAACGCACAGATTCTTCCGCATATGCGTATCTTCTTCCATATCTGCGCACCTTCTCTTTAGTCTTCATGGCTTGTGCAGCTGCTCTCGTCTTCTACAAGCTTCCAAACGCTGCAGTCTCCATTCTTTAATACAGAAACGCAGCTGCTCATCTTTGTTTCTTCAAAGGAAAATCCTCATTCAACTCATCATGCGTGTTGTTCTTCTTCTTGCAACAATGCTGGGTTTCCTTCTATTTTTCAAGCCATGCGCTAAACCCATGCGCTCATCACCTGCGCTATTCCTCCATCTGTAGCGCTAAGTTGATGCTTCCTTTAACAACAACGCTACTTTCTTGCTTCTATTTAGCGCATGACATGCGTCCTTCCTTTATTTTCCTTCAGAAATGTGCCTCATGCACAGATGCATCAATTCCCAGCTGCAAATCTCTTCATGGCACAGCTGCTCAACATTTATCTTGTTCATTGGTGCAGAAGCTTTGCTGCCTTCTTTCGATTCCTTGCGTTTTTGCCTACAAATAAACCGAGGAAAGTGAAATGCATGCATAAAATAATAAATAAAACATACAAAAACACAAACGAGACACAATGAATCAATGCAAAATAGACATAAAAAAATCACATAATAATGCATACAAAATGCACTTATCAACACCCCCATACTTAACTCTTGCTCGCCCTCGAGCAAGAAATGCAAAAACAATATGCAAACAACGACATAAAAAAGAATGAATCATGAACAACATAGCCTCCGATAAGTTCCAACTTCAACAACTAAAAACCACAAATACTTCTTATTGACCACAATACACTGTCAGTTTAACGTAAATGTGTGTGTGTGCCATGTCATTCCATTTTCATGCAACATCAAAAGAATCTGTCCTAAAAATGCTTAGCGACCTATGACAAATCAGTGCAAGTGTCACACTCCAGGACTCTTTCATCCCAACCATCCCAAACAAAAACATGTACTTTCTTGAGATTAATTACACACCTCCGAATTTTGCACCCGGTTTTTCTTAAACCCCAATAATTACCTGCAAACTTAGCTATAACTAAGATAGGATTAGAATTTCAACCCCCTCGTCTATAGTCTGGATGGAGCTACAATCCCATTTAGTCCGCAAACTTAGCTATGGAAGAATGATTAGAATTTCAATCATTTTCCAAGCCCGGATGGAATTGTTATTTTAAAATTTTCAAATTTTTAACCGCATGAAATCCGCATACTTAGCTACAAACAAAGGATTAGGATTTCAATCCTGCTCGTAACCCGGATGGAGTTAACTTAATTTATTTTTTCAAATAATTTTGGTAAAAATTTCTAGGTGCGCCAAAGATCATACATGAAACGTCATAAAATCATCAGGAGTCCAAAGACACTATCATGATCAACAAACATCTATTGTCGTGCAATGGTCAAGCAAACACGAACTTCATCAATTACATCACTACATTACACTAGTCTAACATACGTGCTTAAAATGATTCACGATTCAACCAACAGTTTCTCATGTTCAATCAAAAGCAACCTTTTCTCAAATTTTTTTTTTCACAACTCTATCATCATCGGCCAACATTCATCATTCTATTTATTCACTCAACACAAACACAAAACATAATGATATGCATGATTACGAACTATATGCAAAAAACTAAACCATATGAATGCAAAACACAATGATGAACGACACAAAACTAAATAACACCCCATACTTATCCAAAACATTACCCTCAATGCTTCAGAAATAATGAACAGAATGCACAAACAAAGAACAAATGCAAGATGAACAACAAAAATAGAATGAAACTGAAAACTGAAACTCCCCTGGTTAATTCGCTGGCATCCCATCATTCTCTTCCTCTGCACACTCTAGCAGCAACATATTTTGAGGTGACAGTAGCAGACTGTGTGAATCGACATTCACGGCAAACTGGCATGGGAAAGAACAAAAATTAAAAAAAAAACAAAAACCAAAATTTGAACTAAAGAGCAAGGGAAAGAATACTGGGTTGCCTCTCAGTCAGTGCTAAGTTTATAGTCTACAGCCCGACTATTCAGAAGAAACCATCAAAGAGCGTTGCCGCCCATAGTAAGAATCATACGACTCTACGTATGGGTTTTGATTTTCTACGCCCTCAAGCTTGGCGTGATATTGACATGATAAGCTCGACGGTCCAGCAATACTCTTTAAGAACTGATTATTTTGGAAAGAGACTCCGAATCTAGGCTGAATCTCATCGAGGATGTAATATTGTGGAAGTGGCGTCAATGGCAAGAATGGATCTTCTAATGATATGCATGTAAAGTCCATTGACGAGGTCAAATATGTCGCCTTGGAAATTTATTCCTCCTCCACTGTCATTTTTGACTCCTCTTTGTATGAAGGTTTCTCAAAAATTATTTTCTCTTGATCTAGCGCAATTACTTCATTCTCTTGACAGATCTCAGAAAATGGTTCTATAAAACGCTCAATCTGCTCATCCATGAGACTCAAAGAGTTGATGCGGCTTTCTAAAAACTTATTTATCTTTGTCTGATGTCGCACAATGTTCTCCAACTGAGCCACATGATAATCCTCAAAATGCCCGATACACTGTTCTTGATAATCCGGTGGTTGGTTCGCAAAATTTTTGGAGTTAAATTCTGGAGGATATTGGTGACTCCAACCCTGTAGTGAAGGATAGAAATGCCAATGGTAGTCGAAATCCGCCATATCATTTAACAGGTGCATCACACTGTTATCATCTCTTCTGAACAAGTGACTGCCAGTGGCTAAAGATCCATAATCTACCTAACGTCTTGTTGTCTCATCCAAATTACCATAGAAAATCTGAGTTAGTGTGTAGTGTGAAAAATCATGGCATCGAAATCCGTTTGCCAAATAATTGAATCTCCCCCAAGTAGCATAGAATGACTCTGAGTATTGCTGGACAAAACTTGTGAAACCCTGTCGATGATCCATCTCCAAGTACCTCACAAGTAAGAAACAAAAAAATTAATAATAAATAATAAATAACTAAAAATAATAAAATATCTAGTCTCAAGCAAATAATCTATCCTAATATTAACTAAACAGTTCCCGGCAATGGCGCCAAAAACTTGACCGCTTAATTCGGTATTTACTAGCAAGTATACTAGGTCAAGTAATAGTAAAGTGGACAGAGAGTCCAAATATCGATCCCACAGGGACTTTTGTCAATTCTCAAGATTTTATTATTTTACTTAATCTAGACAAAATCATAAAAATCAATTTGATTTAAATAAAATAAGAATTTAAAATAAAAACTGCTTAAGAAATAAGAATTAAAATAGTTGAAAGGAAAATTTAATTAAAAAGAAACAACCAAGACACACGTAGGTACCGAACAAATCATGTAACATGTAGCCTACTTAGGACTCAGATTTAATCTTAGATTATGGAAATTCTCCTAACTTGTTCAAATGTCTATTTCTAGAACAATCAAACCTATTCAAATATTGATGGATTAATCTTTCGTAATTCTAATCAAATTTAAATGCATTAAATATTTGTGAAAATTCAGTTACACCCAAACCGCACAATGAAACCAAATTCTATTTCTAGTCGGTTTTACCATGTGTTGATTATTAAAGTGATCAAAATCAATCCCTCCTCTGTCGACTTGGAACCGATTAACAGGCAAACAAACAGTTGATCAGACTATCCACAAGACAAATATGAATCTAACAATCAATAAAATAAAATCAAGTCTGAAAAATCCCAAACAAACATTCACATTTTTTAAATAAATTTGTTCGTCCCAATCACGCCGTCTTAGTTGAATAAAATGTACACAATAATTGAAAATATAATTCAAAAATAAAAAGAAGATGAAGAAAGGAAGAAAAAAATCTAAAGAAGATGGAGCAGATCTTCAATCTCCAAGCCTCCTAGCCGCCTCACGATCTCTGCGTTTGGAACCCTTAATCTGATGATTAAAACTATATTTAAGTGTCAAAGATCCCCAAATGATAATATCCTTCCCGAGCAAGAGTTTCCAATTTTAAATATTCTGTATGCGCGTCTCGCTCATGCGGACACAAGGTGTGCTCGAGCGAGTAAGTTTCTGCCCGAGAAAAACTCATGCACAGACCAAGCCATGCGCGATAGCTCCTTGTCTTGTGCGATAGCGCATCTTCGTTCTCCCTTCACCATGCGCAATCGTGCTTCTTCATGCACTGAATACTATGCGCAATCGCGCTTCCCTTCTTCCTCAACAGCGCACAGCTTCTTCCGCATCTGCACATCTTCTTCCGCATCTGCGCACCTTCTCTTTAGTCTTCATGGCTTGTGCAGCTGCTCTCGTCTTCTACAAGCTTCCAAATGCAGCAGTCTCCATTCTTTAATACAAAAACGCAGCTGCTCATCTTTGTTTTTTCAAAGGAAAATCCTCATTCAACTCATCATGCGTGTTGTTCTTCATCTTGAAACAATGCCGGGTTTCCTTCTATTTTTCAAGCCATGCGCTAAACCCATGCTCTCTTCACCTGCGCTATTCCTCCATCTGTAGCGCTAAGTTGATGCTTCCTTTAACAACAGCGCTACTTTCTTGCTTCTCTTTAGCGCATGACATGCGTCCTTATTTTCTTTTCCTTAAAAAACGTGCCTCATGCACAGATGCATCAATTCCCAGCTACAAATCTCTTCATGGCACAACTGCTCAACATTTATCTTGTTCATTGGATTCACCAATATCCTCCATAATTCAACTCCAAAAATTTTGCGAACCAACCACTGGAGTATCAAGAAGAGTGTATCGGGCATTTTGAGGATGATCATGTGGATCAGTTGGAGAACATTGTGCGACATCAGACATAGATAAATAAGTTCTTAGAAAGCTGCATTAACTCTTTGAGTCTCTTGGATGAGCAGATTGAGCATTTTATAGAACCATTTTATGAGATCTGTCAAGAGAATGAAGTAATTGCGCTAGATCAAGAGGAAATAACTTTTGAGGAACCTTCATACAAAGAGGAGTCAAAAGTGACAGTGGAGGAGGAAGAAATTTCCAAGGCGATAGATTTGACCTCGTCAATGGACTTTACATGCACATCATTAGAAGATTCATTCTTGCCATTGACGCTACTTCCACAATATTACATCCTCGATGAGCTTCAGCCTAGATTTGGAGTCTCTTTCCAAAATAATCAGTTCTTGAAGAGTAATGCTGGACCGACGAGCTTCTCATGTCAATATCACGCCAAGCTTGAGGGCGTAGGAAATCAAAACCCATACGTAGAGTCGCATGATTCTTACTATGGGCGTCAACCGCTCTTTGATGGTTGCTTCTACATAATCGGGCTGTAGACTATAAACTTAGCGCTGACTGGGAGGCAACCCAGTATTCTTTCCCTTTCTCTTTAGTTCAATTTTGGTTTTTGTTTATTTCTTTTTGATTTTTGTTTTTTCCCATGCCAGTTTGCCGTGAATGCCGATTTACCCAGTCTTCTACTGTCACCTCAAAAGATGTTGCTGCTAGAGTGTGCAGAGGAAGTGATATGAATCTTAAGTATGAAAGGCAACACGATTTCAACGAATCACACCTCAATTCGATAACAAAAGAATTCAATAATGTTGTCCCGACTTTGAAACAAGTAACAGATTTTGGAATCTCCACCTCTAGTTGAACCTGTAACTAGCAACAGAGAATTCAAAATAGAAAACAATCAAAGATTCAATTAGACCTTCAAAGGAACCTGTCTTTGACAAACCAATTGAAAATCGATTGACAAACTCCACAAAGCTATGAAACTTTGATAAGTTTAATTTTGGGTAAAGCAAAAGCTTTGATAAATTCTAAAGAGAATTTTGTATTGAATAATCAATAATATGACAATCTTAGTTATTATTAAAATAATGAATATTGTAGTATTTATATTACAACCCAAAATATTGAAAGATAACGCAAAATAAATCAAAAAGATATCAAAGATATCTCCTAAAATTTCCTAGTAGGAATAAAAGAACTAAAATAAACAAAGTAAATCCTAAATATTAAAAATCTCGAACACACACGCAAACACCTTCGGTGCATGTAAAAGGACATGGCGCGGACGCACTAGGGAGAGGCGTGGGCGCGCCGACGTTGCGAGACAATGGCGCGGGCGCGCGATAAGGTAGCGCGGGCGCGCCGAGAGCTCGCAAAACATCGTCAATTTGGCATCCGTAAGCGCGAGCGCGCGATCATGAGGCGCGGGCGCGCTTCTTCTCCGCAAAATAATGGCGCGGGCACGCCTTGGCTTCAAACATAGTCTTCCATTTCTTCACTTTATTGACCTCTTTTGACCTCAATAAGATTATAACTTCCTCCAAATTGAATATCAAGAATTCCAACGCCCTCTTGTGTCTTCAACAACAAAGATTGAAGTGCTTCCTTAAACTTCTGAGCTCGGCCTCTCGTAACCGGTCCTCGTGGTATCTCCAACGGATCCTTAGTCACTTTATCAGCATGCAAGCCATCCATGATCGCATCATCCTTCCCTTCTTGAAAAGGATTTGTCCTCAAATCTTGATCATCACCTACATAAAACGGAGATAAATCAGAAACATTAAAAGTAGCACTGACATTATACTCACCTGGCAAATCTAATTTGTAAGCGTTGTCGTTGATGCGCTCCAATACTTGAAACGGTCCATCGCCTCTAGGTAGAAGCTTTGAGCGCCGTTTTTCAGGAAACCGCTCTTTCCTCAAATGCAACCACACCCAATCTCCTGGTTCAAACACAACTCTCTTCTTTCCCTTATTTGCTTGCTTTGTATACTGCAAATTCTTTTTCTCAATGTTCTCCTTCACTTTTTCATGAAAATTTCTCACAAATTCCGCCTTTTTCTTACCATCCATGTTAACCCTTTCACTCATAGGCAAAGACATCAAATCCAACGGGGTTAAAGGATTAAAACCATACACAATTTCAAAGGGTGAAAAATGTGTAGTAGAATGCACATTACGATTATATGCAAACTCAACAAATAGCAAACATTCTTCCCAACTCTTCAAATTCTTTTTAATTATAGCACGCAACAAAGTTCCTAACATTCTATTAACAACTTCAGTTTGACCATCTGTTTGAGGATGACATGTAGTCAAAAACAGTAGTTTAGTACCAAGTTTGCACCATAATGTTTTCCAAAATTAGCTCAAGAAACGAGTATCTCTATCAGACACAATACTCCTAGGCATGCCATGCAATCTAACAATTTCATTAAAGAACAATTCAGCAACATGAGAAGCATCATCAGATTTATGACAAGCAATAAAATGAGCCATCTTAGAAAATCTATCAACCACAACAAAAATTGAATCCCTCCCCTTCTTAGACCTCGGTAGTCCTAAAACAAAATCCATAGAAATATCTACCCACGGTTCACTAGGAACGGGAAGTGGAGTATACAAATCATGTGGATGTTGTCTAGACTTTGCTTTCTTACAAGTCACACATCTTTCACAAATTTTCTCAACATCATGCTTCATATGTGGCCAATAAAAATGTTCATGCAAAGTTTCATAAGTTTTAGCCACTCCAAAATGTCCCATTAAGCCACCCCCATGTGATTCCCTCACAAGTAATTCACGAATAGATGACTTAGGAATACATAACTTATCCTCCTTAAACAAATACCCATCATGCATGAAGAATTTATCTTTTGGACCATGTAAACATGACGCATATATCTCACCAAAATCAAGATCACTAGTATATAACTCTTTCACATACTCAAATCCTAAGAATTTAGAATCTAGAGTAGATAAAAGTACATACCTTCGTGATAGAGCATCCGCTACCACATTTTCCTTCCCTTGCTTGTATTTGATAACGTAGGGAAAAGTTTTCACAAACGCCACCCACTTAGCATGCCTCTTGTTTAACTTGTGTTGTCCTTTGAGATGCTTCAATGATTCATGATCCGTATGAATAACAAATTCCTTTGGCCTCAAATAGTGTTGCCATGGCTCAAGTACCCTTACCAACGCATAAAACTCCTTGTCATAGGTAGGATAATTCAAGGACGCCCCACTAAGCTTCTCACTGAAGTAAGCAATCGGTCGCCCACCTTGCATCAAGACACCTCCAATTCCTACACCTGACGCATCACATTCAATTTCAAAAGTGTTAGTAAAATCAGGTAAAACAAGTAAAGGAGCATTAATTAATTTATGCTTGATAATATTAAAAGACTTCTCTTGCTCCTCGCCCCAATGAATGGAACGTTCTTCTTGATCACTGCAGTCATAGGTGCCGCCAAAGTAATGAAATCTTTCACAAATCTCCGATAGAAACTTGTAAGACCATGAAAACTTCGAACTTGACCAATAGAAGTAGGCGTTGGCCAATCTCGAATGACACTTACCTTGTCCTCATCAACTCTGAAACCTTGGGAACTCACAACAAAACCAAGAAACATAAGTTCTTTTGTACAAAACACACACTTCTTCAAGTTAGCATACAATTGTTCAGCTTTTAGTGTGATTAGCACAATTCTCAAATGTTCGACATGCTCATCCAAATTTTTGCTATATACCAAGATATCATCAAAATATACCACAACAAATTTTCCAATATAAGCACGCAACACATGATTCATCAATCTCATAAAAGTGCTAGGTGCATTAGTTAGTCCAAAGGGCATAACCAACCACTCATACAAGCCGTATTTGGTTTTAAAAGCAGTTTTCCACTCATCACCTTCTCTCATCCTAATTTGATGGTAACCACTTTTTAAATCAATTTTACTAAAGACGCTAGAACCATGCAACTCATCCAACATATCATCTAGTCTAGGAATAGGATCCCTATACTTGATGGTAATGTTATTAATGGCCCTACAATCCATACACATTCTCCATGAACCGTCTTTCTTAGGAACTAACAAAACAGGAACAACACACGGTGACATGGACTCACGCACAAAATGTTGGAAAATGCGGCGATCAGATCAATCAGGATTGATACCCGGTGCAGCGGAAGTTTAAAAATTTTATATGGAACGATTCCATAATGGGTATCAAAACCTTACGATTAAATTGTGTGTGTAAAAATTAAATAACAATTATAAATTTTTACCTCCAATCTCGAATCGAGATTATGGACACCAACAGATTGCTCTGCTCTTGTTGTATATCCCTGGAACTGATGGACAAACTGTTCTTCAATCAGGTCCACGAACGGATATTTAATCCCTCTGATAGATTGCACTAGAAAATCTATCAGAAGTTTCTACGAAGAGAAATAACGAATTTGATCCGTTAAACCAGACTGTAATTCAAAATTCACAGACTGGATTTTCACGAGCAGAGGGGAGGGGGCGGCGGCCACACTAAAATAAAATTAGGGTTTTCGAAAATTATTTTGTGACCTGTTGTTTTTTTTTTGTTTTTTTTTAATTTCTGTACTGCAATAACTTATTTATAATGTAGGCCACTAACAGCTTAGGGCCCATTAGTCATAAGTTCAAGCCCGACAAGCAAAGCCCGCATGTTCAGAAATTAATATAAAATTCATCATGACTCCGATTGATAAACCGATTTCACCAATGTGTACAGAAACCATTTCTGCACCTTTTAAAGTCAAGATAAATTTTTCTGAATCCGAATTCAGTGGTTTCCAAAAATGCCCATCCCTATGTCATTTTAGGAAATCTTACTCCTCTACTCTTAAATAAGAAGTCCAACTTCTTTGTTCATTAAATTTAACTCTTTAAATTTAACTATCTCAACGGGGATTAAAAATCCATTACTCTGTGTGACCCTCAATGATTCAGGGATACAGCTAGCCGTGGGCTCACAACTCCTTGTGACTCGAAACAACAATTTCCGACTTGCCCATCGAATCATGGTAAGAGCGCCTAGCAACATCGCCCCATGATTCCCTAGGTATCACTGATAGTGCCTGCAAGAACCAATAGATTTTGGTTATCGTACAGTACGGTCCCTTCATCCATATATCCCGATCGAATCAACAACCATTGGTAAATCGAGAGTCGTTCGAGATTCGATAACTATGCAATACATCTTGAAGATCAAATAGTGACATCGCATGTGCTACTAAGAAACCATTTCTTAAAACACATCATGTACTCTGGCCAGAGATTCGTCACACTAATATCTCCTCAGATCGCATAAGATATCCACACTCGCAAGTATGTGGTGAATCCTTGACAACAAAGCATCGACTCCTATATGTGTTGTAACTGTACCCAATCCCGACACCTGATGACCCCAATAGAGTCGGTAAACGAGTCAAAGCACAGTACTAGCATATAGAGTCTCAATGATGTTTCAAGTAGTAAGGACTAATGGTGTACAACCAAAACCGCGGACTTTATCCACTCGATAAGTGATAACCACTTGGAAAGTTCGGATAGGGTAGTTCGATCATTCATCATATGAATATCCATTTGCATGCTTCGAACATCTCTATGTTCCCTACCAATGAAACGTGGTACTCTGCATCGCAAATGCTAGTCTCAAACTCGAGCGATCCTTATCCTTATTATCGGACGACTCAATCGACTAGGAACAGTTTAGAATATACAGTGACTATAAGATGTGTTTCATGATAGACATCCCCATGTTCTACCACATCTTACATACACTATAGTATATTCAAGGTCTTTATCAAAACAACAATAGTATATCACAATATAACAATATGAAGAAAGATAAAGTCATTGCCATTAATAAAAGTGTAAATAATATTAAACAAAAGATTGTTTATACAAAGAGTCATCAAAGCCCTTAGCCACAAGTTGGCTCACCGGGCACCCACTCTTTCAATCTCCCACTTGCCCTAAAGCCAACTAGTCATACTACGTAGACCCATTGCTTTGCGATGTTTGTCAAATAATGGTCCTGGCAAGGGCTTAGTAAGTGGATCAGCGATATTGTCTGCAGAGGCCACTCTTTCGACAGTGATGTCTTTTCTTTCCACAATCTCCCGGATGATGTGGTATTTCCTCAGTACGTGTTTGGATCTTTGATGAGACCTTGGTTCCTTTGCCTGAGCAACGGCACCCGTGTTGTCACAGTACACCGGGACTGGACCAACAACTTCAGGAATGATGCCCAACTCTTGGACGAAATTCCTCATCCAAACGGCCTCTTTAGCAGCAGCTGATGCTGCAATGTATTCTGCCTCAGTGGTGGAATCCGCTGTGGTGTCCTGCTTGGAACTCTTCCAAGAGACAGCACCACCATTGAGCATGAACACAAAACCAGAGGTTGACTTCGAGTCATCCACGTCACTTTGGAAGCTAGAGTCGATATAGCCTTCCAATTTTAGTTCTCTTCCTCCATATACCATGAACATATTCTTAGTCCTTCGTAAGTACTTAAGAATGTCCTTCACGGCTTTCCAATGCATTTGACCGGGATTAGCTTGATATCTGCTCGTGACACTCAGAGCAAATGCTACATCCGGTCTGGTAGATATCATCCCATACATGATACTACTTATGGCTGACGCATATGGGACATGTGTCATTTTCTCTATCTCTTCATCCGTCTTGGGACACATAGACTTGGATAGAGAAACTCCATGACACATGGGTAGATGTCCTCTCTTGGACCCATCCATTGAAAACCGTTTCAATATGGTGTCGATGTAGGTTGATTGAGTGAGTCCTATCATTCCCTTAGATCTATCTCTATAGATCTGTATCCCTAGAATATAGGATGCCTCACCCAAATCCTTCATCGAGAATCTACCTGATAACCATATCTTTGTTGACTGCAACATCCCTACGTCATTCCCAATGAGTAGGATGTCATCAACATAAAGTACTAAGAATGTCACAGCATCCTTAACTACTTTCTTGTACACGCATGGTTCCTCCGGGTTCTTGATGAAACCAAAATCCTTTATTGTTTCATCAAATTTCTGGTTCCAACTTCTTGATGCTTGTTTTAGACCATAAATTGATCTCTGAAGCTTGCATACCTTATGCTCGCTTCCCATGGATGTGTACCCCTCAGGCTGCTTCATATAGATTTCTTCCTTAATGTCTCCATTAAGAAAAGCAGTCTTCACATCCATTTGCCATATCTCATAGTCATACCAAGCAGCTATGGCAATAAGGATTCTTATGGACTTGAATATTGCAACTGGTGAAAAGGTTTCATCATAGTCAACTCCTTGTCTTTGAGTATAACCTTTCGCCACCAATCGCGCCTTGTAGGTCAATACCTTACCATCAGGCCCAAGCTTTCTCTTGTAGATCCATTTACACCCTATTGGAACAATTCCATCGGGAGGATCTACTAAAGACCAAACTTGGTTTGTATGCATCGAATCTATTTCCGACTGCATAGCTTCAAGCCATAAATTTGAATCCGCATCAGAAATTGCTTCCTTGAAGTTTCTTGGATCACATCCAGCATCGGGTTCATCTTGATCCCCTTCAAGAAGAAGACCATATCGAATAGGAGGTCTAGAAGTCCTCTCGGATCTTCTAGGTACAGGCGTGTCTATCAATGGTTCCTGAGGTGTAGGATCGTTATTTTGTATTTCGGGTTCTTCTCGAATTTCTTCGAGTTCCATCATCTCGCCTTTCTTATCCAATAAGAACTCCTTCTCCAAGAAGGTGGCATTCCTTGAAACAAACACCTTTGTTTCAGCAGGATAATAGAAATAATATCCGATTGAATTCTTCGGATACCCTACAAAATAACATAAGGTGGATCGACTATCCAACTTATCTCCCACTGTCTGCTTCACGTAAGCAGGACATCCCCAAATCCTCAAGTACGAATACTTAGGAGCTTTGCCATTCCATAACTCGTATGGTGTTTTGTCCACTGCTTTAGTGTGGACGTTGTTCAACAACAATACCGCCGTTTCAAGCGCATAGCCCCAAAACGAAGGTGGAAGCTCAGTGAAGCTAATCATGGATCGAACCATGTCCAACAAAGTTCGATTACGACGCTCCGATACACCATTCAGCTGTGGTGTCATAGGAGGAGTCCACTGAGAGAGAATCCCATTCTCTTTCAGATAGTCCAAAAACTTGGTACTCAAGTATTCTCCACCTCGATCCGATCGAAGTGCTTTAATACTTTTACCTAGCTTGTTTTCTACTTCAGCCTTGAATTCTTTGAACTTTTCAAACGTTTCAGACTTATATTTCATTAAATATAAATACCCATACCTAGAATAATCATCAGTAAAGGTAATGAAGTAGGTGTGGCCATATTGAGTACCAACTCTAAATGGACCACAAACATCTGTATGGATCAAATCCAACAGATTTTGACTACGCTCAGGTTTCCCCTTAAAAGGAGATTTAGTCATTTTTCCTTTTAGGCAGGATTCACAAGTAGGTAGAGAGTTAATATCAGACATATCAAACATGCCCTCTCCCACTAGCTTGTTCATCCTCGTTGAGGAAATATGACCTAGCCTAGCGTGCCAAAGGTTTGCCGGGTTTTGGCTATCGATTTTCCTTTTGTTTGTTGTTGCCGGTTTATCAACATAATTTATTGGAACGTCTTTTAGTTTTAAGTTATATAGATCATTTTCAAGTTGTCCATTTCTAATCAAACATTCATTCTTGTAAATATTGCAAATCCCATTCACAAAATTGCAAGAATAACCATCTCTATCAAGCATAGAAACAGAAATAATGTTTTTAATCAAATCTGGAACAAATAAAACATCTCTCAAAATTAACTTAAAACCGTTCTGCAAAATTAAATAAATATCTCCCACAGCTTTAGCTTCAACTCTGGAACCATTTCCGAGCCTCAGCTGGGTCTCACCCATTCTAAGCCTGCGACTTCTTGTCATCACCTGCAAATCATTGCAAATGTGAGATCCACATCCGGTATCCAATACCCAAGAAGTAGTATTAAGTGAAACATTTATTTCAATATAGAACATACCCTTTGCAGTTCGCAACTGCTCTAGATATTCCTTGCAGTTACGCTTCCAATGACCGGGCTTCTTGCAGTAATGGCAAACATCCTTGGACTTTTCTATGTTTGAAGCCTTTGTCTTGTACTTCTTCTCGAGTTCGATTTTCTTGGGTGGGGCAGAACGTTTCTTAACCTTTGTACTTGGCCCCTTCTTAGCAGAAGAAGAGGAGCCCACCAAGAAAGCCAATTTATCCTTTTTTAAAGTGGATTCATATGTCACAAGCATATTGACCATCTCTTCAAGGGAGGCCTCTATCTTGTTCATATTGAAATTCACCACAAATCCGTCAAACGAAGAAGGAAGAGATAGAAGTAGTAAGTCCACGTTGAGTTCATGCTCCAACACCAAATCAAGGGTTACCAACTTCTGTATGAGCCAAATCACTCGTACCCCATGATCACGGACCGAAGTCCCTTCACGCATGCGACACGTCATTAGCTTCTTTACAGTAGCGAACCTTTCAGCCCTCGATTGAGCCCCAAAAAGTTCCTTGAGTTGTACGTGAATGTCAGCAGCATTCACGGTGTCCTCAAATCACCTCTGGAGTTCATCAGACATCGAGGCTTGCATATAGCATTTGGCCTTGATATCATGGTCCTTCCATGTATCAAGTTTGGCTAACTCTTCCGGACTTATGTCAGCTGGTGCTTCCTTCGGAGGAGATTTTTCTAACACGTAGAGCATCTTCTCCGAAGTCAAGACAATCTTCAACTTACGGAACCATTCCGTATAGTTTGCGCCAGTCAATTTATTTTGTTCGAGGATCGAGAAAAGTGGATTACGCGAATTCATCTTTATGAAATACTGAAAAGAAACAGACAAATATCAGTGATTGTTTAAGTAATTTACTAAGACATAAAATATGGCGAAATTTATTTTATGAATCTCACTCCCACTATTTTTACGATTTCACTACCCTCTAGTGAAAACGGGAAACTGTTTTTCTTAGTGAGAACATGGAGTCCAATTGACAAACTATGGTCCCGAATAATATCAGCCAACCATAATTTTCAAAAGGTAGAGCCCAATTGCTTCCAAAGAAACCTCCACGTTTTTACCTCATGTCCAATAAGGGCCCAATAATATGACGCCGTTTATTGTGACATGTCAAGATGACCCATCAATATTAAGTTGTGATGGACGGTCGCCATGTGGATCCCCCAATAATATGAGCCGATCCCATGGGAGTTCCACCCAACTTACAACATGTGTCGATCCAATGTACAGCTTTCCGACGAACGGGCCCCCCAATAATATGAGCCGGACCGTATCCGCGGGTAGCATCTCATACATTGATCGTTGATGGAAGGTAGGAACATTTAAACAAATTTAAATTTCCTTTATTTATCTTGATATCAATTTTAAATCATATTTAAAATGAGGGATTTTAATTTTGAAAATTTGTCTCATCATTTTTTAAAATTTTGTATGCTTGCCGGATTTACACAATTTTGTCTAAAACATGCATACAACAATAATATCACATATTATATAGGATGATCGATTCCATTTCTAATCGACCCGTGGTTGCCAATCACGAGTCTTAGTCCAATCCTAGGTTATATGTAGTATGCAATGCTATCCTATTACATTGAGCTTCCAATTTACATTTCTTCTGTCTTTATTGTCTGCTGGGCCCATCTCCGTCTTCAAATCTTCATCTCCCACTAAATCTAATGTATTTACAATAAATAACAATGACAAGTAGGGGATACATTTTTAAGGGGTGGGAACGGGCCATAAACCAAGCCCACTTTTATTACATATGACAATTCATATTGGGCCATAAACCAGGCTCATTAATAAATCCAACAACAATAAAAATAAATGTAAATTCCTAACATACACCTACAAAATTGGTCATGGCAATCGATCATCCTTATCCAATAACATTTAATTCAAAATTAATTTATTGGATAACATGCAATGACAATTTAAATTTAAAAGGATAAAATCATATTCCATATATAAAATCTTATTTTACATACAAAATCATATTTTATCTTTCTATCAAATAAAATCATATTTTATCTATATAAAATCCAATTTTATACATAAAATCATATTTTACTCAATATATCCATAAGATCATATCTTATCATCAATTGTACCAAAAATAATTAATTTCAAAATTCAATTTAATGGATAAAATATTTAAATTTTCCAAAAATTCAAATTTATCCAAAAATCAATTTTAAAATTTTCGGACTCGAACAATTCGATCCGATGCCTCGTGGACCAATCAAAAACAATTTTCGATCGGACCAAAAATAGAATTTTAACATATTAGCAGCGCCGTGCGCTGCCCGAGGCAGCGACCATCGCTGCCCGGGTTTTTGCCCGAAATTTTTTTTTTATTTTTAAAATATTTATTTTGTTTCAAAAACCGAGGCTTAAAATTTTTTTGTACAATCGATTAATTTAATCTCTTGATCTGAGCAACCTGGCTCTGATACCACTGTTGGAAAACGCGGCGATCAGATCAATCAGGATTGATACCCGGTGCAGCGGAAGTTTAAAAATTTTATATGGAACGATTCCATAATGGGTATCAAAACCTTACGATTAAATTGTGTGTGTAAAAATTAAATAACAATTATAAATTTTTACCTCCAATCTCGAATCGAGATTATGGACACCAACAGATTGCTCTGCTCTTGTTGTATATCCCTGGAACTGATGGACAAACTGTTCTTCAATCAGGTCCACGAACGGATATTTAATCCCTCTGATAGATTGCACTAGAAAATCTATCAGAAGATTTTACGAAGAGAATTAACGAATTTGATCCGTTAAACCAGACTGTAATTCAAAATTCACAGACTGGATTTTCACGAGCAGAGGGGAGGGGGCGGCGGCCACACTAAAATAAAATTAGGGTTTTCGAAAATTATTTTGTGACCTGTTGTTTTTTTTTGTTTTGTTTTGTTTTTTTTTAATTTCTGTACTGCAATAACTTATTTATAATGTAGGCCGCTAACAGCTTAGGGCCCATTAGTCATAAGTTCAAGCCCGACAAGCAAAGCCCGCATGTTCAGAAATTAATATAAAATTCATCATGACTCCGATTGATAAACCGATTTCACCAATGTGTACAGAAACCATTTCTGCACCTTTTAAAGTCAAGATAAATTTTTCTGAATCCGAATTCAGTGGTTTCCAAAAATGCCCATCCCTATGTCATTTTAGGAAATCTTACTCCTCTACTCTTAAATAAGAAGTCCAACTTCTTTGTTCATTAAATTTAACTCTTTAAATTTAACTATCTCAACGGGGATTAAAAATCCATTACTCTGTGTGACCCTCAATGGTTCAGGGATACAGCTAGCCGTGGGCTCACAACTCCTTGTGGCTCGAAACAAAAATTTCCGACTTGCCCATCGAATCATGGTAAGAGCGCCTAGCAACATCGCCCCATGATTCCCTAGGTATCACTGATAGTGCCTGCAAGAACCAATAGATTTTGGTTATCGTACAGTACGGTCCCTTCATCCATATATCCCGATCGAATCAACAACCATTGGTAAATCGAGAGTCGTTCGAGATTCGATAACTATGCAATACATCTTGAAGATCAAATAGTGACATCGCATGTGCTACTTAGAAACCATTTCTTAAAACACATCATGTACTCTGGCCAGAGATTCGTCACACTAATATCTTCTCAGATCGCATAGGATATCCACACTCGCAAGTATGTGGTGAATCCTTGACAACAAAGCATCGACTCCTATATGTGTTGTAACTGTACCCAATCCCGACACCTGATGACCCCAATAGAGTCGGTAAACGAGTCAAAGCACAGTACTAGCATATAGAGTCTCAATGATGTTTCAAGTAGTAAGGACTAATGGTGTACAACCAAAACCGCGGACTTTATCCACTCGATAAGTGATAACCACTTGGAAAGTCCGGATAGGGTAGTTCGATCATTCATCATATGAATATCCATTTGCATGCTTCGAACATCTCTATGTTCCCTACCAATGAAACGTGGTACTCTGCATCGCAAATGCTAGTCTCAAACTCGAGCGATCCTTATCCTTATTATCGGACGGCTCAATCGACTAGGAACAGTTTAGAATATACAGTGACTATAAGATGTGTTTCATGATAGACATCCCCATGTTCTACCACATCTTACATACACTATAGTATATTCAAGGTCTTTATCAAAACAACAATAGTATATCACAATATAACAATATGAAGAAAGATAAAGTCATTGCCATTAATAAAAGTGTAAATAATATTAAACAAAAGATTGTTTATACAAAGAGTCATCAAAGCCCTTAGCCACAAGTTGATTCACCGGGCACCCACTCTTTCACAAAACCTTTATCTAAAAGTTCACTTACCTGTCTTTGCATCTCTTTTGTTTCCTCCGGGTTACTCCTATACGCTGGACGGTTTGGCAACGCACTTCCGGGCACAAAATCAATTTGATGTTCAATCCCCCTCAAAGGTGGTAATCCTTGAGGCAAATCCTCCGGAAATAAATCTTCAAATTCCTGCAAAAGAGAAACAATATTGCTCGGAAGATTTCCGGCTATATCACTTGTGTTAAGGAGAAACTCCTTATAGAAAATCAACACAAGTGGAGTATGCTCATGTAAAATCTCTCGCAACTCACTCTTTTGGGCCATAAATATTTTTTTATCGGCCTCTTTCCTCTCAATTTTTTTTTCATCTTTTTTTCTCTCTATGTTTTTTCCTAAGGCCATATCACTTTTTTGTTCACTCTTTTTTTCGGCCTCTTCTTTCTTTTTCTTTTTCAAATGGTCCTCCAACACTTGCTTTGGAGTCATCGGTAACAATACAATAGGCTCCTTTTTAAAGGTAAAAGAATAACGATTTTTAAAACCGTCATGTATCACCTTTCTATCAAATTGCCACGGCCTACCCAACAAAATATGACAAGCTTGCATAGGCACCACATCACACAACACTTCATCTACATATTTACCAATGGAAAATGGTACTACCACCTGCTTATGCACTCTCACCTCCGAGCTATCATTAAACCACTGCAATTTATAAGGTTAAGGATGCTTTATAACAGGCAAACTCAACTTTTCCACCAGCTCATAACTCGCTACATTAGTGCAACTCCCACTATCAATAATCACACTACATACTTTGTTATTCACAAAACATCTAGTATGGAATAAATTCTCCCTTTGAGTTTCTTCCTCCTCCTTTTGTTGTACATTCAACACTCTCCTGGTCACTAGCAATTCTCCAACCACCGCATCATATCCCTCTTCATCAGGATCCTCCAACGCAGGCATACTATTATATTTCTCATCCTCACTCTCCGACTCAATCTCACCACCAGCATTCATAATCATAATTTTTTTATTAGGACACTGACTGGCAATATGACCAAGTCCTTGACATCTAAAACATTTAATATTCCTAGAACGAGTATTAGTAGTTTCAGGTGTACCTTTACCCACTTGTTTTTGTGCTTCCAATTTAGTGTCAAATTTTGGTTTGGTCACCGACTTGTTGTCCTCCCGTTTTGCAACGCTTGGACGCCAAGGAGTTGACGATCCTCCACCGGTAGGAAGTCGACCAACTCCTCTCCTCTTGAGCTGTTGCTCCACCTTCATGGCTGTCTGCACCATCTCATCCAAATCAAAATAGTGGCGAAGATCCACTTGATCTTGGATTTCTCTATTCAAACCGCACAAAAATCTGGCCATTGTAGCTTCATTATCCTCCTCAATGTTGGCCCGGATCATCGTGGTTTCCAACTCCTTGTAGTAATCCTCCACGCTTCTTGGACCTTGCTTCAGAATTTGTAATCGCCTGTACATGTCACGATAATAATAGTTAGGCACAAAATGCTTCTTCATGACACGCTTCATCTCCTCCCACGTCTCAATAGGCGGCTCTCCACACCTTCTTCTAGCGGTACTAGTTGATCCCACCAGATTAACACATAGTCTACAAACTCAACCACTGCCAACCTCACTTTCTTAAGGTCAGAATAGTGATGGCAATCAAACACAAACTCCACACGCTTCTCCCATTCCAAATATGCCTCCGGGTCAGACTTCCCATGAAACGCTGGAATTTTCATCTTAATACTACTAATATTTCCATCCTCCTTACTGCACTCCGTATGTTTTCCTCGTACCGCTTCTCGCCTATGTCTAACCTCATGTACTCTTCTCCCTCCATCCCAATTCTCATCAAAACTCTCCTCATCTCCTTCAAAATTATTTCCCTTCCTACCTTTAATTTTTTTTTTCACTACCACTACTCTCCTCCGATCTACTCATCCGCTCATGAAGAGGTTCCAACTCCGACCTCATCACCCTAGTAAATTGACCCATCAACGCATCCATTTGAACCTTGGAAATTCCTTGGTTCACACTTTCACTAGCATCTTTATTAGGATTCATGGTACCTGCAAGAAAAAGGTTAGTAGTAAAATTCCTCACACAAGTTCTCACAGATCACTCCAAACGAATCACTCCAACACTCTTTTTCTTTCCACTAAATTTATGTAGGCTTTTGCTTTGTGTAAAAGTGAATCAAACTCTCAAGTTCACAACTTTTAGACGCTTGAAGATCGACTCTCGAAGATTGACAAAAACAAGAAGAATAAATTTAGGGATGCTCGAATTTTGACTTGCATCCAAGGATGAACAAGAACGAAAATTGTCCACAAGTTATCTTGCTTCTTCTATTATTTTTTTTATTTTTTTTTTTGAAGCTTTTTCGGTCTCTACTTTTTTTTATTTTTATTTTTATTTATTTTTTTTTGAATTTTTCAAGATAACTTGAAGAAGGACGAAGAACATGAAGAACAGATAGTCACAAAGATGTGAAAACTTACTTGTTTCAAACCTTTGCTTTGATACCAAATGATATGAATCTTAAGTATGAAAGGCAACACGATTTCAACAAATCGCACCTCAATTCGATAACAAAAGAATTCAATAATGTTGTCCCGACTTTGAAACAAGTAACAGATTTTGGAATCTCCACCTCTAGTTGAACCTGTAACTAGCAACAGAGAATTCACAATAGAAAACAATCAAAGATTCAATTAGACCTTCAAAGGAACCTGTCTTTGACAACCCAATTGAAAATCGATTGACAAACGCCACAAAGCTATGAAACTTTGATAAGTTTGATTTTGGGTAAAGCAAAAGCTTCGATAAAATTCTAAAGAGAATTTTGTATTGAATAATCAATAATCTGACAATCTTAGTTATTATTAAAATAATGAATATTGTAGTATTTATATTACAACTCAAAATATTGAAAGAAAACGCAAAATAAATCAAAAAGATATCAAAGATATCTCCTAAAGTTTCCTAGTAGGAATAAAAGACCTAAAATAAACAAAGTAAATCCTAAATATTAAAAATCCAGAACACACACACAAACACCTTCGGTGCATGTAAAAGGACATGGTGCGGGCGCGCTAGGGAGAGGCGCGGGCGCGCCGACGTTACGCAGACAATGGCGCGGGCGCGCCGAGAGCTCGCAAAACATCGTCAATTTGGCATCCGTAAGCGCGGGCGCGCGATCATGAGGCGCGGGCGCGCTTCTTCTCCGCAAAATAATGGCGCGGGCGCACGAGTCTGGGGCGCGGGCGCGCCTTGGCTTCGAACAGGGTCTTCCATTTCTTCACTTTCTTGACCTCTTTTGACCTCAATAAGATTATAACTTCCTCCAAATTGAATATCAAGAATTTCAACGCCCTCTTGTGTCTTCAACAACAAAGATTGAAGTGCTTCCTTAAACTTCTGAGCTCGGCCTCTCGTAACTGGTCCTCGTGGTATCTCCAACGGATTCTTAGTCACTTGATCAGCATGCGAGCCATCCATGATCGCATCAGGAAGAGAACGATGGAGATTCCAGCGAATTAACAAGGGGAGTTTCAGTTTTTACTTTCATTCTATTTTTGTTGTTCGTCTTGCATTTGTTCTTTGTTTGTTCATTCTGTTCATTGTTTCTGAAGCATTGAGGGCAATGTTTTGGATAATTATGGGGGAGTGTTATTTAGTTTTGTGTCGTTCATCATTGTGTTTTGCATTCATATGGTTTAATTCTTTGCATATAGTTCATAATCATGCATATCATTATGTTTTGTGTTTGTGTTGTGTGAATAAGTAGAATTATGAATGTTGGCCGATGATGATAGAGTTGTGAATTTTTTTTTTTTTTTGAGAAAATGTTGCTTTTGATTGAACATGAGAAACTATTGGTTGAATTGTGAATCATTTTAAGCACACATGTTAGACTAGTGTAGTGTAGTGTAGTGTAGTGTAGTGTAGCGATGTAATTGATGAAGTTCGTGTTTGCTTGACCATTGCACGACAATATGTGTTTGTTGATCATGATAGTGTCTTTGGACTCTTGATGATTTTATGACATTGCATGTATGACTTGGGCGCACCTAGAAATTTTTACCAAAATTCTTTGAAAAAAAATTAAGTTAACTCCATCCGGGTTACGAGCAGGATTGATATCCTAATCCTTTGTTTGTAGCTAAGTTTAAGGATTTTATGGGGTTAAAAATTTGAAAATTTTAAAATAACAATTCCATCCGGGTTTGGAAAATGATTGAAATTCTAATCATTCTTCCATAGCTAAGTTTGCGGACTAAATGAGATTGTAGCTCCATCCGAGCTATAGACGAGGGGATTGAAATTCTAATCCTATCTTAGTTATAGCTAAGTTTGCGAGTAATTATTGGGGTTTAAGAAAAACCGGTTGCAAAATCCGGAGGTGTGCAATTAATCTCAAGAAAGTAAATATTTTTGTTTGGGATGGTTGAGATGAAAGAGTGCTGGAGTGTGACACTTGCACTGATTTGTCATAGGTCACTAAGCATTCTTAGGACATATTCTTTTGAAGTTGCATGAAACTGGAATGACATGGCACACACACACGTTTACGTTAAACTGACAATGTATTGTGGTCAATCAGAAGTATTTGTGGTTTTTAGTTGTTGAAGTTGGAACTTATCGGAGGCTATGTTGTTCATGATTCATTATTTCTTATGTCGTTGTTTGCATATTGTTTTTGCATTTCTTGCTCAAGGGAGAGCAAGAAAGTAGCGCTGTTGTTAAAGGAAGCATCAACTTAGCGCTAGAGATGGAGGAATAGCGCAGGTGAAGAGCGCATGGGTTTAGCGCATGGCTTGAAAAATAGAATAAAACTCGACATTGTTGCAAGAAGAAGAACAACACACATGATGAGTTGAATAAGGATTTTCCTTTGAAGAAACAAAGATGAGCAGCTACGTTTCTGTATTAAAGAATCGAGAAGAACAATCAAACCTATTCAAATATTGATGGATTAATCTTTCGTAATTCTAATCAAATTTGAATGCATTAAATATTTGTGAAAATTCAGTTTACACCCAAACCTCACACTGAAACCGAATTCTATTTCTAGTCGGTTTTACCACGTGTTGATTATTAAAGTGATCAAAATCAATCTCTCCTCTGTCAACTTGGAACCGATTAACAGGCAAGCAAACAGTTGATCAGACTATCCACAAGACAAATATGAATCTAACAATCAATAAAATAAAATCAAGTCTGAAAAATCCCAAACAAACATTCACGTTTTCTACATAAATTTTTTCGGCTCAATCACGCCGTCTTGGTTGAATAAAATCTACTCAATAATTGAAAATATAATTCAAAAATAAAAAGAAGATGAAGAAAAGAAGAACAAACTCTAAAGAAGATGGAGCAGATCTTCAATCTCCAAGCCTCCTAGCCGCCTCACGATCTCTGCGTTTGGAACCCTTAATCTGATGATTAAAAACGATATTTAAGTGTCCAAGATCCCCAAATATAATATCCTTCCCGAGCAAGAGTTTTCAATTTTAAAAATTCTGTACGCGCGTCTCGCTCGAGAGGACACAAGGTGCGCTCGAGTGAGAAACTCTCTTCCCCAAGGATTTATGATCACGTATTTCTCGCTCGAGCGAGCATAACTTGCGCTCGAGCGAGCAAGTTTCTGCCCGAGAAAAACTCATGCACAGACTAAGCAATGCGCGATAGCTCCTTGTCTTGCGCGATTGCGCATGGGCGATAGCACATCTTCGTGCTCCCTTCACCATACGCTTTGCTTCTTCATGCGCTGAATACCATGCACAATCGCGCTTCCATTCTACCGCAACAGCGCACAGCTTCTTCCGCATCTGCGTATCTTCTTCCGCATCTGCGCACCTTCTCTTTAGTCTTCATGGCTTGTGCAGCTGCTCTCATCTTCTACAAGCTTCCAAACGCAGCAGTCTCCATTATTTAATACAAAAACGCAGCTGCTCATCTTTGTTTCTTCAAAGGAAAATACTCATTCAACTCATCATGCGTGTTGTTCTTCTTCTTGCAACAATGCCGGGTTTCCTTCTATTTTTCAAGCCATGCGCTAAACCCATGCGCTCTTCACCTGCGCTATTCCTCCATCTGTAGTTGTAAGTTGATGGTTCTTTTAACAACAACGCTACTTTCTTGCTTCTCTTTAGCGCATGACATGCGTCCTTCCTTTATTTTCCTTCAGAAACGTGCCTCATGCACAAATGCATCAATTCCCAGCTACAAATCTCTTCATGGCACAGCTGCTCAACATTTATCTTGTTCATTGGTGCAGAAGCTTTGCTGCCTTCTTTCGATTCCTTGCGTTTTTGCCTACAAATAAACCGAGGAAAGTGAAATACACACGCATGCATAAAATAATAAATAAAGCACACAAAAATACAAACGAGACACAATGAATGAATGCAAAATAGACATAAAAAATCACAAAATAATGCATATAAAATGCACTTATCAGTCGCTATCAAGTGAACCAAATAAATATGCAGTAACCCCATCCACAAGTCGCATGTTCAATTTTTCTGATACATCCAAGCTAATCAAGAATCGGAAAGTGGTGGCATCCATTACAGATGAGTACGTTTCCTCATAGTCAATTTCAGGTTTTTAAGAGAAACCTTGGGCTACAAGTCTGGCTTTATATCTTAACATTTCGCCATTTTAATTTTTTTTCGTACGAACACCCATTTGTATCCTACAGGGATTATATTTTTAGGTGTTTGAACTATGGGCCCAAACACTTTATGTTTCTCTAAAGAATCTAATTCAATTTGTATAGCCGCCTTTCATTTTGGCCAATAATTTCTTTGTTGGCAATCTTTAACAGATTGTGGTTCGGGATCATCATTGCCTTGCATAATATCAAGGACTACGTTTAGAGTGAAAACATCATCGATGTTTGTATTACTTCGATCCCATATTTTACGAGATATCAAATAATTATTTGAAATCTCGATATTTTCATGTGATTGTGAAGATATTCTTCATGAATCATGTTTTCCACATCTGTTTCATTTATTTATCTTGTTGTATCATGTAAAGTTGTCTTTTTTGGAGCTGTAACTACTTCTTTATCTTGTACCTTTCTTTTTCTAGGTACCCTATCATTCGAACCAATTGGTCGACCAAGCTTCTAGCGTATTTTAGATTCGTTTGTGGGTAAAGTATTACATGGTCCTACAGGGACATTAATCTTCACCAGAGTATTCTCTACTTGTGTGTATGATTTTGTCACATTTTTTGTATTAACAAAAGCAACGGGTAATTGATTTGCAATTCTTTGTAAATGAATAATTCTTTCAACTTCTTGCTCACATTGATTGTTTCGGCGATCATAACGAGATAATGTTTTCTCATTCCAACAAATTTTTCGTTGTTCCTCAGGATACAAATTTGCTCCCCCTAGAGTTAGAAAATCAGTTTCATCAAAGTGACAGTCTGCAAATCTTGCAGTAAATAAATCACCTATTAAAGGCTCCAAATATCTGATGATTTATGGTGAATCATATCCCACGTAAATTCCAAGTCTACGTTGTGGACCCATTTTGGTCCGTTGTGTAGGTGGGATAGGGACTTGTAACGCACAATCAAATACTCAAAAATGAGAAACTTCAGGTTCTTGACCATATGCAAGTTGCAAAGGTGAGTATTGGTGGTAATTAGTTGGTCTCGCATGAATCAATGATGCAGCGTGTATTATAGCATGACCCCAAGCTGCAGATGGTAGTTTTGTTTTCATGAGTAGCGGTCTATCAATCAATTGCAATCATTTAATAAATGATTCTGCAAGACCATTCTATGTATGAACACGAGGAACTGAATGCTCAACTGAAATCCCAATCGACATACAAAATTCATCAAATGCTTGTGATTTGAATTCAGCAGCATTATCAAAACAAATTGCCTTGATTGAGTGATCAGGGAACTGAGCTCGTAATTTAATTATTTGCCCAAGTAATCTATCAAAAGCTATATTTCGAGAGGCTAACAAACTAACATGTGACCACCTAGTTGAGGCATCAATCAATACCATGAAGTATCGAAATGATCCTAATCGTGGGTGTATAGGATCACAAATATCCCCGTGAATTCTTTCCAAGAAGGTTGGAATTTCAATATCAACCTTTGTTGGGGAAGGTCTTATAATTAATTTTCCTTGTGAATGTTGCGATATTTAAAATCTCCCAATCCAGCGACGGGGCGGGCGCACATATGCTTTGAAATTCAACTTCCCACGTCTTCACAAAAGTAGCGCGTTTGCTCTTTTCTCTTCTTCTTTAGCGCTTCTTTAGCGCTAAACTCTTCCTTTCTTTTTCTTTTCTTTTTCCTTTTATTTTATTCTTCGTACAGCCTTCTTTTTTTTTTCCATTATTTCTTCTTCTCTCTTATTTTCTTCTCCTTTTTACAACAATTCAGTAATTTTCTACAAACATAAAAACAACAAAACTCGAGCATAAATCTTCTCGAAATAAACAATTAACAATTAAAATCATAATTAATTTAAAGGTATAAAATACACTTATCAAATACCCCCAAACTTAGATTTTTTCTAGTCCCGAGCAAAACTTAATTAACACAAACTCCAAAAACTCATATCACCAAACCAACAATAAAAAATCAACAAGAAAAGTCAAGAAATATTATGGAGCAATGACCTCAGCAATAATTTTAAAAAAAAAATCAAATTCAATCCCATCCAACTTACTAACACTTGAAACTTTTAATCATAACTAGATAACCGCATAAACTTACAATCTCCGCAACTCACGTTTCAAAACACCCTTATCCAAATTCAATTCACGCATTCATAGATCATGAGAACTTTTCAAGGTAGCAAATTAGGGGTGATCACGGTGCGGTTTGACGGTTTTTCATAAGAAATTCAAACCGAATCGCCAATTGCGGTTTTATATGTAAAATCGTTTTCGCGGTTTTTGGCGGTTTTAAGCGGTTGCGGTCGGTTCGCGGTTTTTTTAATGATAGATAAAATGAAAAAAAAATAATGCTATTCAAATTATTAGAATAATGAATGAAAACTATAATAAACAAAATAAAACTAAATAAAATAGCAATCAAGCGACAAAATAAAGTTAATAAACTATAATATGTTTAGGCAAGTTGATGATTAATATTTGTATAGAGAAGTAGTAAATAGATTATGAAGAGAGAAAGAAGGGAAAATTTTTTGAAGAAGAGTTGGGAGAGAAGAGAGTGGAGGCGGCATAGGATCGAATGCATTGTGTATAATGTATATACAATGTTCTGTAAATATAACCCTAGTTAAATACCACTATATACGGCGGTGCGGTGCGGTGCGGGACGGTTTGGGCCAAAAATTATAACCGAACCATGGCGGCGGGACGGTTTTTATTTTTTTTTAAAACCGCGGTTATTTCAAAAAATGAAATACGATGGTGCGGGGTGGTCGGTTCGGGCGGTTTTTGAAAAAATGTGATCACCCCTATAGCAAATGATAAAATATAAGGATATTAATAAAAAAACACTCACAATCAGGTTAATTCAAAGAAAAATAGTGTGTGCGTTATTTCAATCAAAAATTCATACTCATTAAAAGTGTCAATCAACAGTCCATATGCTAAATTATCACAACTCTTCTCCACTAGTATATTGAGCGACTTGGTCAATAGGACTTAATCAGCTTATAATATCAGGTCTGGCTCATTGCTACAAATGAAGGAATAAGAATTCAAAAAAGGGAGTAATTTATGCTGAATATCTAATTTCCACTCCTTTTCATTCACATTTACACATCTTCTTCACCCATTGATATTTCATCTTTTCTTTATTTTTCTCATCATATTTCTTTTTTTTTTTCAAAACTTTTTTTTTCTACAACTTTTTTTTTTCTTCACTACTACCTTTTTCTTTTCAATTCATCTACCACACCATTCTATATTCACAAATATAAACTAGAAGCATAAAAAAAAATAAATCTAACTTTCAAATTACTCCCTTAAAGGTAGAAAATAGTGTCTAGGTTATTTATAGGTAGTAAATATAGGACCTTAAAACGATGCCGAATGGGGGTTTATCACACGTTTGCACGCATGTCATTCGATTTTCAATAAGGCTCAAACAAGGTACTTGGGATAACATGCATCAATGGGTAGCTTGAAAGGTACAAACGATTTTTAGAAAAATTGCCCAAATCATCCCTAATCACAGTTATGCCCGTATTTTGACTCGAGGAGTGTCCGAACTAGTTCTAGACAAATCTCAATCCACAATTAAATCATACAAATTTTAATCAGTGCAAAAATAAATAATCATCAGCAGTAAACGATGATTTTGAACAAATTTCAGATTTTGTACCTCATATATTCATATACGTGTAGGCTCAAATGGGCAACTAAGAAAAAATACCTTTTCAACAAAAATCAGACCCAAAAAATCCAAACAATGCATAAATCATCTCTATGTTTATATGTTTCAAAATTCAGATTTAAGCATTCATCACAGAGTATATAGGAAAATTTTCATCTAATTGGTTCCATTTTCAAAAATCAGAATTTGGTTAAATAGGTAGACAGTCATGGAAATCATTTACAGCACAATTTTTTTTTCATCATTGGTCATGCATCCAATTTTTTCTCGACTCAATTCAAAACTACTCACTTCAACAAACTCAAAATATACCAAAACACATCGATCAGAAAATCCTTAATCTCAAGAAAGTAAGAACGACTACTCATAAATTCACAAAATTTGAATAACTTCCCCAAACTTATTAAAATAATTGTCCTCAATGATTAATCAATAAAAAAAATAAGGACTCTGACCGCTTAAATCGGTATGATTAAGAATCTACTGGCAAGCGTACTAGGTCAAGTAATAGTAAAGTGGACAAAGGTCCAGATGTCGAACCCACATGGACTGTATAATTATGAATACCAAAATATGATTATTCCTACTTAATCTAGACTAATGAATAAGAGTGTTTCAGATTTTAAACTAAGAAATTAAATAGCAAATAAAATTCAACTCAGTAAAAACACAGCAAAGATTTTGGAAAAGTTCGATCAAGGACACACGTAGGTATCAGACAAATTATGTAACAAGTAGTCGATCCAAGACTCAGATTTAATCTTAATTCAAGGGAATTCTCCTAATTTTTTCAAAGGAATATTTTTAGAACAATCAAACCTATTCAAATATTGATGGATTAATATTTCGTAATTCTAATCAAATTTGAATGCATGAATAACTGTGAGAATTCAGTAAACACCTAAACCGTACATTGAAATCGAATTCTATTTCTAGTTGGTTTTACAATATGTTGATTATCAAAGTGATCGAAATCGAAACCTCCTTCGTCGACTTAGAATCGATTAACATGCAAGCAAACAGTTGATCAGGCTATTCACAAGATAAATATAAATATGATAATCAATAAAATAAAATCAAGTCTAAAAAATCCCAAACAAAAATCCAAGTTTTCTACATAAATTTGTCTGGCCCAATCACGTGGCCTTGATCGAAAGAAAAACTACTCACGAACCAAAATCATGATTCAAAAAATGTTTTAATCATGAACTAAAAATAAAAATAAGTAAAGAAGAAGAAACGAGAAATCTTCTCTCCCAAGTTGTAGTAGCTTCGCTCTGCGTTCTCTGCGTGTTGGAAACCTTTAATCTGATGATTAGATTTGTATTTATCTGCCCAAGGGTCTTCAAAAGATATCATCCAATCCGAGCAAGAGTTTTCAAAAATACAAAATCTGCACGCTCCACTCGCTCGAGCAAGCACAGGTCTCGCTCGAACGAGAATGACTCTGTTCCGAAGGATTTCTAGGCCCGCTTCGCTCGCTCGAGCGAGCATGACTCTCGCTCGAGCGAGCAACTTTCTGTCTCGGAAGATTTTTGGAACGTCTCTCTCGGTCGAGCAAGCACAAGTCTCGCTCGAGCGAGTGGATTTTTTAGCTCCGCGCGACGATTTTGAAAAATTTATATCTTGAGTTCTAGTCGTCGGATCGAGTTAAAATTTGGGCAGCAGCTTCAAAACATCTTAAAATATATTTTGAACGGTGGAGATTGGATTTGGGTTTCTCTAAAAGTAAATTTGAATTTTTGACCAATAATGCTCCGTAATTCATTCTTCAGAAATCTATTTTCCTACAAAATTAACCCGGAGAGTGAAATATACAAACATGCACTGAAACACATGAAAAGCATAAAAACAATATGAATGTACACAAAATAGACATAAACCTATCATGAACTAATGCATATAAAATACACTCATCAACACCCCCATACTTAACTCTTTCTCGCCCTCGAGCAAGACATACAAAAACAATATGCAAAAAAAAAACATAAGTAAGAATGAATCATGAAAAACATAGCCTCCGATAAATCCAACTTCAAAATTTAAAAACCACAAACTTCTGATTGTTCACAATACACTGTCAGTTTAACGTAAACGTGTGTGTGTGCCATGTTATTCCAGTTTCGTGCAACTTCAAACAAATCCATTCTAAGAATATTTAGCGACCTATGACAATTCAATGCAAGTATCATAATCTAGCACTCCGTCATCTCAACAATCCCAAACAAAAATATGCACTTTTTTTCAGATTAATTACGTACCTCTGGATTTTGCACCCGGTATTTTTTTATAAGCCCTAATAATTACCCGCAAACTTAGCTATAACTAAGATAGGATTCGGATTTTAATCCCCTCGTCTATAGCCCGAATGGAGCATCTCATTTAACCCACAAACTTAGCTATGGAACAATGATTAGAATTTCAATCATTGTCCAAGCCCGGATGAAATTGTTATTTTAAAATATCAAAATTATTAACCCCATGTAATCCGCATACATAGTCAAGAACAAGAGATTAGGATTTCAATCTCTGCTCGTAACCCGGATGGAGTTAACTTAATTTTCAACAGAAGTTTTTTTTTTTCAAAAATTTTATAGGTACGCCCAATATCACACATGCAATGTCTAACAATCATCAAGAATCCAAAGATACTATCATGATCAACGAGCATCTATTGCCGTGCAATGGTCAAACAAACACGAACTTCATCAATTACTTCGCTACACTACATTAGTCTAACATGCGTGCTTAAGATGATTCACGATTCAACCAACAGCTTCTCATGTTCAATCAAAAGCAACATTTTCTAAAAAAAAAATTATTTTTTTCACAACTTTATCATCATCGGCCAACAGTCATCATTCTACTTATTCACACAACACAAACACAATAACATAATGATATGCATGAATACGAACTATATGCAATAAACTAGACCAAATGAATGCAAAACAACAAAACAAACAAAAATAATCTACCCCCCATACTTATCCAAAGCATTGCCCTCAATGCTTTAGATACAATAAACAGAATGCATAAACAAACACACAAATGTAAGACGAACAAAAACACAATGAAAACAAAAATAACACTTCACTGGTTTATGCTTCGTTCTCTTCCTCTCAGCCGTATCAGTTGGGGCGATAGCAGCATATTGGGTAGAGCGGCAGACATGGCAACTAGCATGGGAAATAACAAAAATCAAATAGAAATAAACAAAAACAAAAAATTAAAATAAAGAGCAAAGGAAAGAAATGTAACACCCGGTATTTTTAATAAGTAAATTCGCATGCATAATTAGGAAATTTATTTATTTGAAATTTTAGATTATGGGCTAAATATTTATGTGAATTATTTGTGCATGATTTAATTGATTTTCAAGCATTTAACCCATAATTAGAGATTTTCATGATTTATGGTAATTGAATTATTTTATCGCGTTAGCGGGACCGTGGACGGACGAGATGACAACTTTATATCCAATTTGTTTCATGAGCATTTTTAGAGCCCAAAAATATTATTTTGAGTTTTATTTCCTCAAAATTATTAGTATTTAATTTTATATGATTTTAGGAGTCCATTTTTATTAAAAATAAACCAAAATAATGACTTTTTATTATCTTTAAAATTCCCTTAATTATTTATTTCGGGATTTTTAAATTAGTTATCAGATTTTAATTATTAGTTAGAGTTTTTAAGTTATATATTTCATAATTAAAAATCCATATTAATATTTTATTATCCTAAAAACCTATTTTTAATTAAAACCTTACCCTAAACCCAAACCTCACGCCTCCAAGCTCTCAGCCGACACCTCCCCCTCTCCTTCATCTTCTTCATCGGCTAGCAATCTCCAAGGCTCCATAGCCACGATTTTGAAGCTTCCGAGTTGAGTCATCGTCGTCCCGTCGTCCCGGATTCGTTCTACACGCTCCTATCTCTTCTTTTAACCGTTGCAAGGCATGTTTCTTTCTCAAATTTTCATGTCATATCAGTGGTTAATAGTGTGCGTGTGTATGCATTAGAATTATTCAAGGAAATTTCAGAAAAATCGTTTGGTTTTGGTTGTTATGCACCTTATTCATGTTTTTCTTCCATCATGCTCATGTTTTCTTGCTTCATGACTTGTATGGCTGCTGGTCAGAGGTTGCGGGGGGTTCCTTAGGGTCCCTAGGTTGGTGTGGTTCGGCCGGTTTGGGGCTGGAAAGGGGCTGAGGCGCTGGTTCAGTTTTGGTCCAAGGGGGGTGCAGTTTAGGGTTCAGTGGAAGAGGGCTTCGGGTTTGAGGTAGGGACCGTGGCTCGGACTGAGCCATGGTGGGTTAGGATCATCCAGACGTGGGTTAAGTCTGGGCGGCGGCGCTCCGGCTAGGGGTGGCCGGAGCTGGCCGGCAGCAGGCCATGAAGGCCTGCTGCTCACGGCCGAGGGGAAGTCGGGTAAGGGGGGATCGGGTTAGAGGTTTTGGGGGATCCGGGTCGGGTTGTTGGGTCCGGGTCGGGTTCAATAAATCATGGGTCAAGTCTAGTGGGTCCGGGTTCGGGTTAAGTGAGTCGGGCTCGGGTATTTTTATTTTTAAGTATTAAGTATAATTAAGTGTTAAATGGGCTCAATTAAATCCCAAAAATTTAATTGGGTTACATTTAATTAATTGGGTGAAATTTAATTATTATTGGGCTTAAATAAATTTAATTAAGTTAGTCCAATGATTTTTAGGGGCTTGGGGGCCCATGAAAATTATTGGGCCAGTCTTTGGGATTTTGGGCCCATTGGGCCAGAATAGGTTGTTATTGGGCCAGGAATGTTGTAATGGGCTTGAATTTATTAATTGGGCCTAGAAATGTATTTTTGGGTTTAAGTGTGTTAATGGACCAGTCTCAGTGTTAATGGGCCAGAATTTAAGAAAATGGGCTTGAGTGTTAGGGCCAGCAGTTCAGTACAACCCATGAGAAATTGCATGTGTCCTGAATATATATTTAATTATTTTTATGCATGGAAGTTATTTTTAATATTTATATGTTAGTATGAAATTAAATTAAATATATATGAAGGACACACATTTTATTTAAGTACATGCATTCATGAAATAATTTTTATGCATGATTTAATGTTTGAGGTCGAGCAAAAGAAAATAATTTTATGTTGGAAGTTGAAGTAGTGTGACAATTTAAGGGGGATTCGTCCCCATATGTGAACTATTGAAGGGCAGTTTACTGCCAATTTAAGAGGTGATTCGTCACCGCCACGTACGTTGGTTTACCACGCTGATCAGTATTTAATGTATGTATGGTTACACTATGGATACGACCTTTCGATGTTAGAAAATACTTTGCTCAACAATGTTTATGTATTATTATGATATTCAAGTCTAATTTAAGTTTATGTTATGTTCATGATATTTTTAAGCATGCTCATTCATGTATATGTTATGTATTAGTATTAAAGTGATTTAAATTATTTTAAACCTTTGTTATGTTAGCATGTTGGGCCTCTAGGCTCACTACACTGATATGGTGCAGGTGAGTACGTAGAGGAGGACGTAGTACCCACCGGCGGCGAGGACCTATGAGCGGACATGCAGTAACCCCGTGACCGTTGTCTGAGTCTATATCATGTTTTGAATATTTTTATCGTGATTATACATTTTTATTTATTTTCAGTGGTGGATATTATTACTCGTCTTATTTAAATATTTTCAGTGCATGCAAATTTTATTTATTTTGCTTATGTCAGTATTTTATTAAATGTTAGACTCAGATATTTAATTTATTAAAGGTTTCATTTTTATTTAAGTTATTTATTTTTAAATCTATTTATTCTGTGCATATATATATGGGCATGTATGTACATATTATTACTAAGTAAGTATAAAAAAATAAAAAATATTTTCGCATATTTATTTATATTTAGAGAGTTAGGGTCGTTTCAAGAAAACTGGGTTGCCTCCCAGTCAGCGCTAAGTTTATAATCTACAGCCCGACTATGCAGAAGCAACCATCAAAGAGCGGCTGCCGCCCATAGTAAGAATCATACGACTCTACGTATGGGTTTTGATTTCCTTTGCCCTCAAGATTGGCGTGATATTGGCTTTTTAAGCTCGTCGGTACAACAATACTCTTCAAGAACTGATTATTTTGGAAGGAGACTCCGAATCTAGGCTGAAGCACATCGAGGATGTAATACTGTGGAGTTGGCGTCAATGAAAAGAATGAATCTTCAAGTGGTGTGCATGTAAAGTCCATTGACGAGGTCAAATCTTTCACCTTGAATATTTCCTCCTCCTCCATTGTCACTTCTGGCTCATCCTCACAAGAAGATTCCTCAAAAATTATTTTCTCATGATCTGGCTCAATTACTGCTGCAGGATCACATGCCCATGATAACTGATCAGCATAAATAGCTGCAGTCTCTTGGAGAATATCAGAAGATGGTTCTATAAAAAGCGCAATCTGTTCATCCAAAATACTCAAAGGTTGATGTGGCTTTCCAAGAACTGATTTATCTTTGTATGTTGTCACACAATGTTCTCCAACTGAGCCACATGATCCTCAGAACACCCTATACACTCTTATTGATGCTCAAATGGTTGGTTTGCAAAATTTTTAGAGTTGATATCTGGAGGATATTGGTGACTCCAACCCTGCAGTGAAGGATCACAATGCCAATGGTAGTCGAAATCCGCCAAATCATTTAACAAGTGCATAGCACTGTCATAATCTCTGTGAAACAAGTGACTACCAGTGGCCAAAGCTCCATAATCTACCCAGCTTCTTGTTATCTCATCCAATCCACCATAAAAAATCTACACTAGAATGTAATTCAAAAATTCATGGCATCGAAATTTGTTTGACAAATCATTGAATCTCCCCCAAGTAGCAAAGAATGGCTCTGAGTATTGTTGGCCAAACCTTGTGAACACATGTCGATCATCCATCTCCAAGTACCTCACAAGTAAGAAAAAAATGTGACGATCCGAGTTCTAATCTCTCATTAATCAAATCATTGTAAATAATAGTCAAAGAATCAAAGACTAAATAAAATAAATTTATTTTTTTTAAAAATAGAGCACCTTGCTCGATCGGGGAAAAACACCCGATCGAGCGAGCCACGAAGCCCAACTCTCGGGTGAAAGCAATGTTGGCCTCGCTCGATCGGTCAATCTTCACCGATCGAGCGAGCCAACTATGCTCACTATTCTGCCTCCACACTGAAAGCCTCGCTCGATCGGTGACAATCACCCGATCGAGCGGGATCAATTCCCAGAAAATCAGCAGGAGCTTTTGCTGTCAAAACTATGCATTTCCTCCAACATGCTCTAGTAATTCATGATATAATTGTACAACAACAATTCAGTCTTGTAATCACAACTAACATACATCCTAAACATGATATAGTTGAAGAGAAACAAGATCACCATATACTAGAATAAAGTCTCATGCTAGAATTACATATCATGGATGAAGGGACCGTACTGTACGCTAACCAAAATCTATTGGTTCTTGTAGGCACTATCAGTGATACCTAGGGAATCATGGGGCGATGTTGCTAGGCGCTCTTACCATGATTCGATCGGCAAGTCGGAAATTGTTGTTCCGAGTCACAAGGAGTTGTGAGCCCACGGCTAGCTGTATCCCTGAACCATTGAGGGTCACACAGAGTAATGGATTTTTAATCCCCGTTGAGATAGTTAAATTTAATGAACAAAGAAGTGGGTCTTATTTAAGAGTAGAGGAGTAAGATTTCCTAAAATGACATAGGGATGGACATTTTTGGAAATCACTGAATTCGGATTCAGAAAATTTATCTTGACTCTAAAAGATGCAGAAATGGTTTCTGTGAACATTGGTGAAATTGGTTTATCAATATGAGTCACGATGAATTTTATATTAATTTCTGAACATGCGGGCTTTGCTTGTCAGGCTTGAACTTATGACTAATGGGCCCTAAGCTGTTAGCAGCCCACATTATAAATAAGTTATTGCAGTACAGAAATTACACAACAGATTTCACAAAATATTTTCAAAAACCCTAGCTGTGTTTTAAAAGGTGGCCGCCCCCCTCCCTCTCTGCTCGGGAAAATCCAGCCTGTGAATTTTGAATTTGCAGTCTGGTTTAACGGATCAAATTCGTTAATTCTCTTCGTAGAAACTTCTGATAGATTTTCTAGTGCAATCTATCAGAGGGATTAAATTTCCGTTCGTGGACCTGATTGAAGAATTGTTCGTCCATCAGTTCCTGGGATATACAACAATAGCAAAGTAATCTGTTGGTGTCCATAATCTCGTTTCGAGATTGGAGGTAAAAATTTAATTGTGATTTAATTTTTACACGCACAATTTAATCGTAAAGTTTTGATACCCATTATGGAATCGTTCAATACAAATATTTTTAAACTTCCGCTGCACCGGGTATCAATCGAGATTGATCTGATCACCGGTTCTCCAACAACATTCTCCCCAAATTAAGAGATTTCATCGTCGAAATCCAAACTAGGGTAATCAGAACAAAACAACACTGGAAAACAACCTTATTATAATACTATAGTTTCAAATACAACTACTTCTCAAGAAAACAAAATACAATCAAAACAACTCCCAGAAGCTCGGAACGCACACGACTCTCTATCTCCCAAGTTGCTTCCTCGGTGCCTCGGCGCTATCATTGAACCGTAACAAGAGGAATGTGTTTATTCCGAAGTACCTTTTCCTTCTTGTCGAGAATCTTAAGCGGTCTCTGCACATATGAAAAATCGTGCTCTAGTAAGACCTTTGTCGGATGCAGAATTTGCGACTGATATGCAATATACTGACGGAGTAACGATATGTGGAACACATTGTAAATGCTAGAGAGATATGGTGGTAACTCCAAATAGTATGCCACATCTTCAACCTTCCCTAGTATCTTGAACAGACCAATAAATCTCGGCGCTAACTCAGACCAAATTTCATCACATTCCGAAAAGATGACACTCGCAGGAAAACATGTTCTTCACCTCAAAATGTAATGGTCTGCGCTTGGTAGTGGCATAACTGGTCTGTCTGTCCTGCGCGGTTTTGATCCTTTTCTTGATCAACTCAACCTTGTCTACAATCTATTGGATCAATTCCAGTCCTTCTACCTGTCGTTCCCCTACCTCGTCCCAAAATAAGGGTGTCCGACAACGACGACCATAAAAAGCCTCGAATGGTGTCATGTCAATACTACGAAGATAGATATTGTTGAAAACGAACTCTATCATCGGTAAGTGATCCTGCCAGGATAACCCAAAATCCATCACTGAAATCCTCAGAAAATCTTCTAATGTAAGAATAGTCCTCTCAGACTAACCTTCAGTCTCTAGGTGATATGCAGTACTCAAACTACCCAAAACCATGAGGTGAACCTCGGATCTCTTTCACTGACAATGCTCAAAGGAACTCCATGCAATCGCACGATCTTCTGGATGTAACATTGTCATGCGATCAAAAGTGAACTCGTGGTTATAAGGAAGAAAATGAGCAGATTTGGACAACCTGTCCACAAAAACCCAAATAGTATCACACTGCATGTAAGACATCGGCTAGTGGATGACAAAATCCAACGTCACATGATTCTACTTCAATTTTGGAATCTCCAAGCTCTGCATCAGAGCACCCGATCGATGATGCTCAGCCTTGACCTGCTGACAAACAAGACATCAAGAGACAAAATGGTAAATTCTACTCTTCATACATTTACACAAAAATCTTGTACGTAGATCCTTATACATCTTGGCACTGCCCGGGTTCACAGTTAATCTAATGTGATGAGCCTGAGATAGAATCTCATCTCACAAGGTTGGATTTTCAAGTACCACCACTCTACCAAACAAACACAACAACCCTTATGTATGAAAATGGAAAACGGATGTGTTGTCTCCCTGAGTAAGTCTCGCTAACTTTTGCTTCGGATCAGAAAACTACACTTATAGGATGCGGTAAAACAATTATGGCTCAGATAGCATTGAAAACACTCAGATTCCCTGTTGTCCTTTCTTATGCAGGAACATGAAGTCCAAAGAACAACATTCCTGAACTGTACTAGCCACTGCACTGGAGCGAAGAGCACTCACACTCACCTTACGGCTAAGTGTGTCTGCTACTGGATTCGCAGAACCTGGATGGTAATTAATCTAACAATCATAGTCCTTAAGAAGATCCATCCAACGACGATGCCGCATGTTCATTCTGCTCGAGTGAACAAATATTTCAAACTCTTGTGGTCCAAAAAGATCTTGAACTACTCACCATACAGGTAATGGTGCAAAATCTTCAGTGCAAACACGATCGCTGCAAGATCTAGATCGTGCACTGTTGGGTAGTTCCATTCGTGAGTTTTCAATTTCCTGGAAGCATAGGCAATAACATGCCCCGTAGAGACCCAAGCCGGATCCGCTACTAATCAGAAGCTAACTAAGAATGCATTTAACTTAAGCAAAATATAATCAGAATTTAACAGCGGAAAGGTAAAGAATCTAGATCCAAATATAGTCGGCAGAATACAACTGACAGAAAAACTCATAAATAAACACTGTATAATTCAACCAAATCGAACAGTGTGTCAAATCCCTAACAACTAAGGGAAACTCACTGGAACCCTGAATCCTGGTCTCCGCCCTGCCGCAAACCTCCGGTGTCACCCAATCTGAGACCTGTAAACAAATATGATGCAAGAATGACTTAAAACCCAGTAAAAACTCAGTATGCTCAGGGGCGCTAATCGAATTTGCAGTACCGGCTGGAGAGCGACTCCGCGGGGTACATCCACATACTTTCCCTAACACCGTAGCGTTAGTCTCCTCCATCACGGCGTCTCCCAGTGATAGACAAAATAATACGGGGCTGAGCATCCCCTCACATGACCCACCTCTCACGAGATGCTGTCTAGAGTAAATCATACATGTGCTAAAACATTAAAACAATAAAACATGGCATATACAATGCAACATAGAAGTGTATATATCATGTCGGCTATCTCGGTCAATACTTACGTACCTCAATCTCAGAAATAAGAGCAACCTAACAAGTCCTACTCATTAGTCCAAGCCTATAATCAAATAGTCGCTATATCACTTATAGTGCTTAACTAAACTATTAGATACTCCCTAAAACTGCTAGGAGCCCAAAGTTCTACCTGCGTCCGTCGTTAGCCCACTGATTGCGACTGCCTCCAAAACTTAATCACAGCTCCGCTGCTATCCCCGTAGCGCTCGACCACTCCCATACTTCCAGTAGGACGCCAAGAAAGCCTTAGAATCGACTAAAAGGGACTAGAATAGAGAGAGAAGAGGTGAATTGGCGAATGAAAAGTGAGCCTCGTGACCGCTTAAATCGGTGTGATAAAAATCTACTGGCAAGCGTACCAGGTCAAGTAATAGATAGTGGACCGAAGTCCAGATGTCAAACCCACAAGGACTGTTATTTTGTAATTACCAAAATATATTTATTTCCTACTTAATCTAGACTAGCGAATAAAAGGATTCAGATTTTAAACTAATAAATAAAATTGGAAATAAAATTAAGTTAAGTAAAACGCAGCGAGAAAATTTGGATTGAATTCAAATATGAGAAAAACTCGATCAAGGACACATGTAGGTACCAAACAAATCATGTAACATGTAGCCGATTCAGGACTCAGATTTAATCTTAAATTACAGTGAATTTTCCTAACTTGTTTAAAGGTCTATTTCTAGAATAATTAAACCTATTCAAATATTGACGGATTAATTTTCATAATTTTAATCAAATTTGAATGCATCAAATATTTGTGAAAATTCAGTTTGCACCTAAAACCGCACGATGAAATTGAATACTATTTCTTGTCAATTTTATCTCGTGTTAATTATTAAAGTTATCAAAATAAATTCCTTCTCTGTCGACTTAGAACCGATTAACATGCAAGCAAATAGTTGATCAGGCTATTCACAAGACAAATATAAATTTAACAATCAATAAAATAAAACCAAATTTGAAAAATCCCAAATAAACATCAAAGTTTTCTACATGAATTTCTTCGGCCCAATCACGTGGCCTTGATCGAAAAAACGACTACCCCATAAATAAAATCATGATTCAAAAAATATTTTTAATGATGAATTAAAAACAAAAAAAAGAAAAGAAGAAAGAAAAGAGAAATCTTATCTTCCAAGCCTGTAGTCGCCTTGTACGATCTCTGCGTTCTTGAACCTTCGAACCTGGTCCAGAACCCGTACCAATAAATTTCCTTATGCCAAAATTAATTTCCAAATTTTCAATCTCGCGAATTTGCGCTCGAGCACAGAAAAATACGCACTCCTATAGAAATTCGGTTTGCGCTCGAGCGCAGTATTTTACCGCTTGAGCGCGACATTTTTCTCAACTTTCTTGAATCGGGTTTCACGCTCGAGCGCAGGATTTTCCCGCTCAAGCACCACACAATTTCTGCTGCGAGCGAAGATTTTGAAAAATTCATATCTCGAGTTATAGCCGTCGGATTGAGCTGAAATTTGGACAGCAGCTTCAAAAATCTTGATATTCATTTTGAACGGTGGAGATCGGATTTGGATCTCTGTAAAATTAAAAATGATTTTTTGATCAAGGCTGCTCCATAATTAATTCTTGCGGATCTCTTATGTTGCTCCAAATTCTTTATTTATTCATTGCACCTTCATTAAAATCGAGGAAAATGAAATGTAGACCATATGAATGACATAAATAAATAAATTAAACAAAAAAAAATCTAAAAACATAATAAATGCATGCAAACTTGACTCGAAACTAGCACAAAATAATGCATAAAAACACACTTATCAACTCCTCCATACTTAAATCTTGCTCACCGTCAAGCAAGACGGAAAATGCAATAAACACACAACAAAACAACAAAAACGGAAGTAGGAAATATTCATGGGAATTTGCCTTAGAGAAGTTCTATTCCAACTTAAAAACACGAATGCTCTCAACCTTTCATAATACACCTTCGGTTTAGTGTGAACATGTGTGTGTGCATTTTCATTCTAGTTACATGCAACTTAGATAGAATCAGTTTCAAGACTTCTTAGCGACTTATGACAAATCAGTGCAATTTTCACTCTCAAGTGTCCATTTTTTCCAACAACCTCTTAACAAAATACACCTCCCTTGAGATTATTTTTACGCACCGTCGAATTTTGCACCCAACATTTTGAAGCCCCAATAATTACCCGCAAACTTAGCTATAACTGTGATAGGATTAGAATTTCAATCCCTCGTCTATAGCCCGGATGGAGCATCAACCCCATTGAATCCGCAAACTTGACTAGGTGATTAGGATTTCAATCCCTTGCCTGAAACCCTGATGAAGTTTAATTTTTCAAAAATTTTCATCTATTTCACTTTTTAAAATTTTTTTTGTGCGCCCAAGATCATAAGTGCAATTTTTAGAGGATCATTAGAATTCAAAAGAAACAATGGAGATCACTAAACACCTAGTGTCGTGTAATGGTGAAATAGACACAAACTTCATCAATTTTATTGCTACACTTCACTGGTCTAACATGAGTGCTTAAAAGTATTCATGGTTCAACCTACAGTTTCTCATGTCAAGTCAAGAGCAAAATTTTTTACCAAAAATTATTTTTTGTAACTTCATATCATCATTGGCTCCCAATTATCATCTTACTCAACAAAAATGCAAACAAGTTATGAAAACGAACGAGATGCAAACAAACTAAAACATGACAGATGCAACACAAACACAACACAAATAAAAACATAAATACTACACTACCCCCATACTTATCCAAAGCATTGCCCTCAATGCTTTAGAACAATGAACAAAATGCAAAATAAACAAATTCAAATAAAACAAAAATAACACTCCCATGGTTATAGATTCGTCCTCTTTCGCCTCGACAGTATCAGTTTTGGCAATAACAGCAGACTGGGTATAGAGGCAGGAATGAAAAATGATATGGGAAATAAGCAAAAATCAAATAAAAATAAACATAAACCAAAAATAAAATAAAAAGCAAGGGAAAGAACAATGGGTTTCCTCCCAGTCAGCGATAAATTTAAGTCTATAGCCTGACTATATTCCCCTCTGTATTGGCCAAATGCAAGGTGGCTCATCCACCGTCTTGGATGAAGTCTGATCAATCCTACTACTGCTTGCTTCACTTCTATATAGATTTTGCATGAGATCGATTCCTTTGGAGGGCTGAACCTGCTGATATTCCCCAACATCATTAATCACATCAATAAAATATACAGTAGAACAAGATTGTGAAATTGGGCTATCGCTATCCGACTTCAACATATTAAAGACCACTTGCTCATAATTCATTTTTAACACTAATTCCCTTTTTCAACATCAATTAAGGCCCTACTAGTAGCAAGAAACATACAACATAAAATCATAGAAACCTCATAATCATCATACATATCAAGAACGACAAAATCAATAGGGAAAATTAGTTTATCCACTTTAAATAAGACATTCTCCACTACCCCTCTAGGATATTTGACAGAACGATGTACAAGCTTAAGAGAGATGGTAGTGGGTTCAATTACCCTCATACCTAATTTCTTAGCAAGTGAATAAGACATCAAATTGATACTTGACCCTAAGTCACACAATGCATTATCAATAGAAAATTGACCAATATTGCACGGTTTAGAGAAACACCATGGATCTTGAAATTTTTGTGGGAGCCTATTGTGGATCACCGCTGAGCACTCCTCATCAATTGTGACTTGCGCCAGATCGTTCAGCTTCTTTTTATTTCTCAAAAAATCCTTTAGAAATATGACAATTCGGTGTCTGAGCTAAAACATCTGCAAAAGGTATGTTAATATGCAGTTTCTTGAAAATTTCAAGAAACTTTTTAAACTTATGATCAGAAAATAATTGCTTAGCTCTTTGAGGAAAAGGTAAAGTAGACATATCAACATCATCATTAACATTAGAATCTACTTTCCTACCTTTCTTACCTGTAGTCGATGGTGGTGGGGGGCTGCGCTTGTCCTATTTTTTCTCATCTTGATCTTCGTCGATCTTCTTCTCGGGTATGTCAAATTGTGATCTAGTCATGATCATAATAGCATTCACGTCCCTAAGATTTGTTTCGGTGTTGATTGGCAGTGAACCGGGTGCTCTGGTTGAAAGTTGGGTTGCTATCTGAGCCATCTGAGTCTCCAAATTTTGCAACATAGCTTCTTGATTCTGCAGTCTTGCCTCAGTTCTCGCAACAAACTTCATCATTATCTCCTCAAAGCTCGGATTCTGCACCTCTTGCTTAGGTTCATTCTGCCAATTCTGATTGTAGGTGTTGTTGTATGAGTTGTACGGCTGCAGTCCATGATTTCCTGCAAAATTAGTCGCCTCCACCTCAAACAACTGTTGTTCCTCTTGCATATTCTCCTGTACTTGGTTCACTGGCGTTGCTTTCATAAGTGTCATCTGGTGTGTCAGAGCATCAATATTCGCATTCAAAGTTGTCAATGCGTCGATCTCCAGAATTCCAGCCGTCTTCACTTTTTTCATATCCGGCCACCAAATATTACTTTCTGCCATATTGCAAATTATTTCCCAAGCATCTGCCGGTGTCTTCCTGAATAGACTTCCACTGGTTGTAGCATTCAACATAAAACGCACTGATGGATCGGCTCCATTATAGAATGTATGCGTCTAGTGGCTTTGGGTAAGATTATGTTGAGTACACATCCTCAACATCTTCTTGAATCTGGTACAGGCTGCATGCAAAGACTCCCCCTCCTTCTGCTTAAAACTGATAATATTAGAGAAAAGTTTCGCCATCTTCGTCGGTGGGAAATACTTGTTCAAACAGGTTTGAACAAGCTCAGTCCAGGTGGTGATAGAACCAGTAGGTAGATCATCTAGCCACTCGAGTGCATCCCCCTATAGAGAAAATGGTAATAACCGCAGTCTCACTGCATCGGAGGTTACCCCATTAAATTTGAATGTGTCGCAGATCGAAAGGAATCGCTCCAGATGAGCATAGGGATCGTCCACAGAAGTGCCTCCAAAACGTGCTTGAAGCTGGATCATCTGAATAATAGAGGGATTCAGCTCAAAAGTGTTCGCCTCAACAGCCGGGCGAACTAAGCTAGATCCATAACCTTCAACTGACGGACGAATTAAATCAAGAACTGTTCTATTATCTGCCATATCTTCTTCTCGCTCTGACTCTGTTTCAAGTTTTAGATTAATAGCTCTTCTAGCTCTCCGAATTTTGCTGAGCGTGCGTTCAATCTCCAAGTCAAGTGGAACGAGCTCTTTGGAAGATCGAGTGTTATGCATACACAGACAAAATGTACCTGAAAATCAAAGATAGAGGGAAATAATCAGAATTCAAATAAATAAATACAAAAAAATAAAAGTCTAGTCTCAAGTAAAAGAAAAATTCTGATATCACAAACAGTCCCCGGCAACGGCGCCAAAAACGTGATCACTTAAATAGGTGTGATAAAAATATACTGACAAGCGTACCAGGTCAAGTAATAGATATTGGACCAAAGTCCAGATGTCGAACCCACAGGGACTGTTATTTTGTAATTACCAAAATATATTTATTTCTACTTAATCTAGACTAGCGAATAAAAGGATTCAGATTTTAAAGTAATAAATAAAATTGCAAATAAAATTAAATTAAGTAAAACGCAGCGAGAAAATTTGGATTGAATTCAAATATGATAAAAGCTCGATCAAGGACACACGTAGGTACCGAACAAATCATGTAACATGTAGCTGATTCAGGACTCAGATTTAATCTTAAATTACAGTAAATTTTCCTAACTTTATTAAAGGCCTATTTTTAGAAAAATTAAACCTATTCAAATATTGACGGATTAATTTTCCTAATTCTAATCAAATTTGAATGAATTAAATATTTGTGAAAATTCAGTTTTCACCTAAAACCACACGATGAAATCGAATACTATTTCTAGTTAATTTTACCTCATGTTAATTATTAGAGTGATCAAAATCAATTCCTCATCTTTTGACTTAAAACCGATTAATATGCAAGCAAATAATTGATCAGGCTATTCACAAGACAAATATAAATCTAACAATAAATAAAATAAAACAATATTTGAAAAATTCCAAATAAACCTTCAAGTTTTCTACATGAATTTGTTCGGTCCAATCATGTTGCCTTGATTGAAAATAAACGACTACTCCATAAATAAAATCATGATTCAAACAATGTTTTTAATCATGAACTAAAAATAAAAAGAAGAAAAGAAGAAAGAAAAGAGAAATCTTCTCTCTCAAGCCTGTAGCCTCCTTGTACGAACGACTCTACGTTCTTGAACTTTCGAACCCTTAAAAAATATGTTATATCTTCTATTTATATGGTCCGGAACCCGTACCAATAAATTTCCTTATGCCACAAGGAATTTTCGACTATTCAATCTCGCGTATTCGCACTCGAGCGAGTAGAAATCCCGCTCGAGTGCGCAAAAATATGCACTCCTTTGTAAATCCGGTTCGCACTCGAGCGCGACATTTTTCTCAACTTTCTGGAATCAAGTTTCGCGCTCGAGCGCAGGATTTTCCCGCTCGAGCGCCACACAATTGTTGCTGCGAGCGACGATTTTGAAAAATTCATATCTTGAGTTCTAGCCGTCGGATTGAGCTGAAAGTTGGACAGCAGCTTCAAAACATCTTGATCTTCATTTTGAACAGGGAAGATCAGATTTGGATCTTTCTAAAATTAAAAATTATTTTTTTGATCAAAGCTGCTCCGTAATTCATTCTTGCGGCTCTTCTCTTGCTCCAAATTCTTGATTTCTTCGTTGCACCTTCATTAAAACCAAGAAAAATGAAATGTAGACCACATGAATGCCATAAATAAATAAATTAAACAAAAAAAATCTAAAAACATAATAAATGCATGCAATCTTGACTCGAAACTAGCACAAAATAATGCATAAAAACACACTTATCACCTCGCACCCCATATTTATATACTGCGATCGAAACGTCCGATCCCCTGCTTCCGATCTCTCTCCTCCAACCATGTGTCGTTCAATAGCTGGATGTCGATAGTCGATCAGAGCTTCCAATCACACGACGTCATCAATGTTGAACTCATCCATGACAACTAAACTCGGGTAAAGTTCGGAGCTTCCGAACCCTGATCGGAGCTTCCGATCGTGACAGGGCTTCCGATCCTAAACTGTGCTTCCAAACTACCTGATTTCTTGGAACCCTCAGGGATATTTTCGAGCGTTCTGAATCCATTTTTGAACTTCTTAGACCATTTGGAATCTTTTAATCAAGTTTTACCAAATTTAATTATGATTACGAAGTTAATTACTCATTTTGGGTATGGGTGACTACATTTTCCCCCACTTAAGAAATTTAGTCTTCGAAATTCAATCTTGAGGAATAAAGTAGACAAATCATAAAAGAAGTCTTTATTACATCTGATTCTCAAATATTACAACACTATCCAAACGAAAATACAAGATTCAAAACAACTCTGGATGCTTTGCCATAACTAACGGTATGCTCTTATTAAAAAGTACCATATCCTTTCTGTCAAGGATCCAGATAGGTCTCTCCACGTATGACAGATCCTGCTCTAACTGAACCTCTGTCGGTTGTAACACATACAACTCATCCGCAACATACTGCCTCAGTAAGGACACATGGAACACATCATGAATCCCAGAGATAAGGTGACAAGGCTAAAAGATAGGCCACAGCTCCAACTTTCTCAAAAATCTCGAATGGTCCTATGAATCTTGCGATAACTTGCCTTTAAGCACATCACTCTCCGAAAAGGTGAAACCATCTGAAAAACATGCTTTCCTAGCTGAAACTGCAACGGTCTACGATGTGTGTTAGCGTAACTAGCCTGTCGATCTTGGGTAGTATTGATCCTCCTCCTGATCAACTTTACCGCATCAGTCATTTGCTGAAATAACTCCGGACCTTCAACTTGACGCTCGTCAACCTTATCCCAAAACAAAGGCGTACGACAGCGTCATCCATATAGATCCTTGAATGGTGCCATGCCGATACTGCGATGGTAGCTGTTATTATATGCAAACTCAACCAACGCCAGATGGTCATGCCAAGATGGAGCAAAATCCATCACGGTAGCTCTAAGCATGTCCTCAAGAGTACGAATCTTCCTCTCAGTCTGTCCATCAGTTTCCGGATGATACGCGGTACTCAAGCACAAAGTAGTACCAAGAAAACGCTGGAAGCTTCCCCAAAACCTAGAGTTAAACCTCGGATCTCTGTCTCTAACGATGCTCAGCAGAATCCCATGCATACGAACAATCTCTTGCACATACAATCGTGCCATACGATCAAAAGTGAAATCCCGATTATACGGAAGAAAATGCGCGGACTTCGATAATCGATCAACAACAACCCAAATGACATCACAATTCCTGGAAGACAACAGTAAGTGGGTGACAAAATCCATCGTCACATGTTCACATTTCCACTCAAGAATCTCTAAACTCTGAAGCAAACCACCGGGTCCTCGAAATTTTTCCTTGACATATTGACACATAAGGCGAGACACGAACTTATACACGTTGTGCTTCATTTCTTTCCACCAAAATCTTGTTCGTAGTTCCTTATACATCTTCATACTTCCTAGGTGAACAGAGAATCTACTACGATGAGCCTGCGTTAAGATCTCATCCCTCAGTGTGGAATCATCAGGAAATACCACACGTCCGAAAAGACACAGCAAACCATCATCCTGGAGATGGAAACCCAAAGTATTCACAACCTGAGCCAATCGCGCTAACTTTTGAGTCTTCGGATCGGCAATCTGTGCCTCTCTGATTCGAGTATACAAAGCTGGCTCGAAAAGTATTGAAGAAATGCGAATCCCCTGTTGCTCCTTCTTGTGACAAAACGTAAACCCCAAGGAACAACACTCTTCTACCACTCGCGAAACTGAGCTGGTATGAAGGGAACTCAAATGTACTTTGCAACTAAGCGCATCAGCAACCGGATTTGAAGAGCCTTGATGGTACTTGATTTCACAATCATAGTCCTTCAATAGATCCATCCAGCGATGTTGTCTCATGTTCAACTCAGCCTGAGTGAACATATATTTCAAACTCTTATGATCTGTGAAGATCTCAAACCTCTCACCGTACAAATAATGACACCAAATCTTAAACGCAAAGACAATGGTTGCAAGCTCCAAATCATGTAGGGGATAGTTCTCCTCATGGGTATTCAGCTGCCTAGAGGCATAGGCAATTGCATGCCCATTCTGAGTCAGCACACACCCCAAACCCTGGAGAGAAGCATCGGTGTAGACTACGAGACCATCAGATCCAGAAGGCAATGCTAGTACTGGAGCTGTCATCAAACGACGTCGCAACTTGCGGAAACTCTCTTCGCACTCTGTAGACCAAACAAAAGAAACATCCTTTTTCGTCAACTGTGTCAAAGGCTTGGATAACTGAGAAAAATTCTCTACAAATCGTCACTAGTATCCTGCTAACCGTAGGAAACTACGGATCTCCGAAGCTGTCGTAGGACGCGACCAATTCAGAATAGCTTTTGTCTTGCTTAGAACAACTTCCACACCATCTCGAGAGATCACATGACAAATAAAGACAACTCAGTAAATCCAAAAATCGCACTTACTGAGCTTAGCATACAACTGTCGCTCTCTCAGTATCTGCAAAACGGATCTGAGATGAAAGGCATGCTCGTCAACATTGCGAGAATACACCAAGATATCATCTATGAACACTACCATGAACTTGTCCAAGAAATCGCGGAAAACTCTGTTAATCAAGTCCATGAAAACAGCTGGTGCATTCGTCAATCCTAATGGCATCACCAAGAACTCATAGTTCTCATACCGTGTGCGAAATGCTCTCTTAGAGATTTCCTCATCTCTAACTCTCAACTGATGAATAATCGTAGATCAATTTTAGAATAAATAGAAGTACCCTGAAGCTGAGCAAACAGATCATCTATCCATGGAAGAGGATAATTATTCTTGACAGTCAACTGGTTCAGCAGGTGGTAGTCTATCCAAAGACGCATCAAACCATCCTTCTTCTTTAATAAACACTAGGTCGAATGTAGCCCTTATCAAGAAGATCCTGCAATTTCTTATGCAATTATCTCATCTCTGATGGAGCCAGACGATAAAGTGCTCGGAAAATTGATGATGTCCCTGGCAACAAATTAATGCCAAACTCTACCTCACGAACACGAGTCAATCCTGGAATTCCGTCAAGAAACACATCCGGAAACTCTCGGACCACTGGTACCTCCTTAATCTCTGAACCCTCTAAGGATGCATCAAACGCGTAGATAAGGTAGATTCCCCGCCAAAATTTAAAGCACGACAAGCTTTCACAGAAAAAACCACTGTCATCGGGGGTCGCGCTCCCTCACCATAGAAATACCACGCATCCTCATCCTCAAGGAAAAACTGGACAAATGTTGTGAATTTTCCTCGCAAGCGTATGAGTGTCAAGTTTTAGTATAGTGAAAGAAAGAGTGTCGATCCCACAGGGAGTAAAATGAAAAGATTCAATACTTGTAATTAAAATAGTCTTAATTTTATCTAGAAAATCAAACTTCAAGAGTTTTGCAGAATAAATAAAATAAATAAATAGAAATTATTCAGCTCACAAACACACAAATTTTGAAGAATTATCAATCGGAGAAAAATAGTCCAGAGGTTTTGATTTCACTTGGTCTCGACAATATTCAATCCTAATTAATCTATTTTATGAATTTCCTTCGATTAATAACCAAAAACACTTAGAGTATTCTATTCCCCTCTCCCGAGCAATAAATAGAGTGTATCAACTTACAATTCGATTTCAATATCCCTATTAAAAATCTAGATGTAGTGATATGTGTAAAATGATGTTCCTTAAAGGTTCTATTAAAGCTATATACTCTCCCGAGCTATATAAACAATTAACAGTGTAGTTCCTATTGATCCTACTCAAAATCCCCTCTCCCGAGCAATGATTCTAAGTAAATATAACAACTCAATTTATGGCCAATAAATTAAGAAGACATTCAATTCTAGAAACACAATTAATATATAGAAATTCAATTCATTAAAATCAAAGATTCATGAATATGTCTCAACCAAGCTACGTCAACCTCTAGACTAGAAAAGTTTAGTTCATGCTCGAATTCAATAAAAACCAAATCATGTTTAATATCTCAAACATAATTCAAAAATCAAAAGAAACTAAAAAGAAGAAACAAAGCCGTAATCTTTCTTCCGTGTCCGGTCGAAAAGTCTTCGTCTTCGTTCCAAGCAATCTTCAGTTCTTCAACTCCAAAAAACTCAGAGAAGTTCTCTCTCGAATATTGTGTGTATTGGTGGCTGATCGATCCCTCCTATGACTCCGAAAAATCCCTTAAATATGACCTAACAATCGTCCAAAAAATACCAAAGATATCCCCCAAGTTTCCATAAAAAATCGGACTCTAAAATTCCATACAGACGACGGCACGGGCGCGCCGAAAACAGGGCGGGCGCCCTGTCAACTCGCAAAACATGCTTTTAAAAATCCCTCAACGGCGTGGGCGCGCCTAGTGTCAGTGCGGGCGCGCTCCCAGCCCGCCCTGTCAACTCGCAAAACATGCTTTTAAAAATCCCTCAACGGCGTGGGCGCGCCTAGTGTCAGTGCGGGCGCGCTCCCAGCTCGACTCTTTATCTCGAATTCTTCATTAACAGCGCGGGCGCGCCTAAGGATAGGGCGGGCGCGCCTCTTGCTCGAACTCAGCCTTTTTTCTTCACTTTTCCAACTCTTGAATTTCCGTGTAAACTTCCATCTTGTAAGCTTATTTCCACTTGAACACATCAAAATCCATAACTTCCTACAAACACAAAAACAACAACAATTTCACGCAATATCTACCAATAAATTCCAAAAGTCAAGTAAAACCATATACAAATTAAGTACACAAAAAACAAAACCAAAAGCAACTAAATAAAAACAATAAAAGTCAGAATTGACACAACTCCCCCAAACTTAGTACATTCGTTGTCCTCAAGGAATTAAAACAAGAAAGCATAAAGGACATGTACCACAAACGACGACCGTCAGTGGTCGTCGCCATCATCAGCAGCATCATCATGGGACGGATCAGAAGGGCCAAAAGTGGGCGGCCACTGTGGATACAGAGGAAATGGATGAGCCGAACTAGCAGCCTGTGGAAACTGATGTCTCAAAGCATCTGTAAAATCCATCATGTAGTCCATAAAGACACCAGTAGTCTGCTGAAATGTCCGAAACTCTTGACGGTGTGCTCTCAATTCATCCTCCAGAATAGCAACACGATCGGGCGCAACAGGGGGTGCTTGAGGTCGGGGTGCAGGGCCGCTTCGTGCAGCTGCTCGCTCATTAAAATCTCGCCTCTCAGCGCGAGTTCGGTGCTCAGAAGCTGGTATCATGCGAAAAGGAGTATGACAAGCAATAGGAGCAGTAGCTTTCAACAATTCTTCATTTTGGCCCCACTCAACTCCAGCCGCTTCACAAAGATCAGTGATAAGTGCGGGCAAAGCAAACCCGCCAGTCGTCTTACCTGCCGCCACACCCTGAATAGTTTCTTGACAAATCTGTCCCAAGTCGATTGTTTTGCCCTCCAAAATACAATAAACAAGAATCGCTCGTTCTCGTGTCACCTCATGCTCGTGGTCAGTCGGTTTAAGACGAGCACACACAAAGTTGTATCATAGCTTAGCATCAGGAATTAGCTCGGTCTTCTTCAACTTAGAAGGCTGATGATCACGGCCCATGCGCCATTCCGCACCCGGAACACAAATACGGCTCAGAATCGCCGCGTAATCCACTTCATTCGCTCGGTACTCCGCATACTCATCGTGAAATACTGGTGGAAGATTGTACAAGGTGTTAATAGTGTGAGCATCAAAAGGCACCAGCTGGCCTCGGACAAGCACTTTCAACTGCATGTGCTTTACTTTCAAGTTCGCATAAAATTCACGAACGACTGGGACGACTGCATCCTGAGGTGGCTTAACAAAATTTAACCATTGACGCCCATTCACGGCCCTACCAATTGTATGCAAAAACTCATCGTTCCCAAATCCCAATGTCGTGTCAAACCCCCGCTCCGGTAGTATCGTTTTGCCTAGACAATTTTGATAATGCTGTTCGGCACTCTCATTCCAGAAACGCTGCGGCTCATGCTCTGGATTAGCATGAGAAGAGGATGCAACAGATTTTTGTTTCTTCTTTGGGGCCATGAATCAAACACTTAGTAGGCACCACACGTCACGCACAAATAACCAATTTACCACAATCACAACTTCCCCAAACTTAAATCTACTCCACAATCCACACACAACAACAACCGCTTCCGCAACAATCCAATAGAATTCACACTTCAAAGATCGATTAATCAATTAATAGTTCAAGACCCACGAATCGCACGAGTAGAATTTTGCGAAATACTCACCACCCAAAACAATTGTAGAAGTACCAAAAGAATGACTTACTCCATATGAGTTCAAGAAGAGTAGATAATCAAAAGCTTCCCCAATCTCCAATCCTCCAAAAATTAAAATAGGCGTGCCCCGGATAAAAGTGTTTCGACCGTCCCGCGTCAAAGAGAGGATGAAAGAAATTAGATTGGGGGGGATTTGGAGATGATGAGAGACACTAGCCGATTATAACAAGAAAAGAGGGGAAGAATTCGTGAGGAAGAAAGTTGACAAGAAATTAGGAAAAATATTTGGGAGAAAGGAAAGAAAATAGTAGGTTAAATAGAAGAGATCGGTGACGGGGCGGGCGCGCAAGAGGTAAGGGCGGGCGCGCCTCTTGCTCGTTTTGTGAAATAGCAGGGCCGGGGCGGGCGCGCTGAAGACGGGGCGGGCGCGCCTACGTCTCGAAATTTTTTTCAAAAATATGGTATAGGGACGGCGCGGGCGCGCTGAAGACTGGGCGGGCACGCCTTGAGCTCGAAAAAAAAATCACAAAATCATTGTAGGAGAGGCGCGGGCGCGCCTAATAGAAGAGCGGGCGCGCCTTCACCTCGAGATTTGCATCCAAAATTCTGAAAAATTCAAAGAAAAAAAAACAAATTAATTCAAAAACAACAAAATTAACAGTAAAAACTAAAGAACAAAAATTAAAACGAGAAAGCAAAGACAAAAACTAAAAAAAATTTGGGTTGCCTCCCAAAAAGCGCTTGTTTTAAAGTCATAAGCCCGACGTGCACCAGTCTTTAGTTGGGATCATTAAGCAATGCGCTGGATGCAGGTGGTACTTCATTGCCAAAGTAGTGCTTGACTCTCTGCCCATTGACCTTAAAAAACTCTTCCATCTGTACATCGCAATTCAATGGCACCATGTGGATACACAGTCTCAACGAGAAACGGCCATGACCATCGCGATTTCAACTTCCCTGGAAATAATTTCAACCGAGAGTTAAATAGCAAAACTCTCTGACCCTTTTCGAATTCCCTATACGCCGATAAAACCCTGCATGGCCTAAAAAACTTCTGATGCCCTTGATATTCTTCGGAGGTGGAAGCTTCTCTATTGCAACCACTTTGGCTCGATCCACCTCTAATCCATTGGATGACACTTTATGTCCAAGGACAATGCCCTCTTGAACCATGAAGTGACATTTTTCCCAGTTAAGAACTAAATTCTTTTCTTGGCACCTCTGCAAAACAAGAGACAGATTATGCAAGCAATGATCAAAAGAGGAGCCAAATACTGAAAAGTCATCCATAAACACTTCCATCACGTCCTCCACCATATCTGCAAAAATCGCCATCATACACCTCTGAAAAGTTGCAGGTGCATTACACAGTCCAAACGGCATCCTCCTGAAAGCAAATGTGCCATAGGGACACGTAAAGGTAGTCTTCTCCTGATCTTCCGGTGCTATAGCAATTTGATTATAGCCTGAATAACCATCTAAGAAACAGTAATAGCAATAACCAGCAAGTCTATCAAGCATTTGATCAATAAAAGGAAGTGAAAAATGATCTTTACGAGTAGCTTTATTCAACTTCCTATAATCTATACAAACTCGCCAGCCAGTTACTGTACGTGTGGAGATTAACTCATTATTCTCGTTCTTAACCACAGTAATCCCACCCTTCTTAGGCACCACTTGAACAAGAGATACTCAAATACTGTCAGAAATAGCATAAATCACTCCTGCATTCAACAGCTTTAACACTTCTTTCTTAACTACCTCTTTCATGGCGGGATTCAACCTTCTCTGATGATCAACATAAGGAGTATACGACTCTTCCATCAAAATTTTATGCATGCAAATTGTTGGACTAATACCCTTAATGTCAGAAATTGACCATCCTAGAGCGGTTTTAAAATTTCTCAGAACTCTCAACAACTTATCTTTTTCTACAGCAGACAAATGCGCAGATATAATAACAGGACAAGTAGAATTTTCACCAAGAAATTCATAACATAAGTGCGCAGGCAATGCTTTCAGATCATGAGTTTCAGGGGATACCTCTGGTGCATTATTTTCCAAAATTTCAGATTCCTTAGAACTCACCAGTTTTTCTTTCGGAGCGCTGTCTAGGAATACTTTTTGTTCATGTAACTCCCAATCCTCTTCTTTCTCAATCATCTCGTCCGCCACCAAACATCGTTCGAGAGGTTCCGTACTTTCTACACATGAAAAAGAGTTATGAGAATCAATAATTTCAATGCTCTTACATGTACTTACCTCATTTGGGCCCCTCATGGTGTGATAAATATTAAAAATCACCGCTTCACCACCAACTCGAAGTGTGAGTTCTCCCTTGTGTACATCGATCAATGCGCGTGCAGTAGCTAGAAAAGGTCTCCCAAAAATTAAGGGAGTTTCTTCATCTTCATCCATGTCCAAAATCACGAAATCTGCTGGAAATATGAACTTATCGACCTTTACCAAAACATCCTCCACAATACCCCGTGGGTATGTGATACTCCGATCCGCCAGCTGTAATGTGATGGTGGTCGCCCTGACTTCTCCAAGCTCCAAAGTCCTGTAAACAGAAAAAGGCATTAAATTTATACTGGCTCCTAAATCACATAAAGCTCTATTTACCTTAGAACCACCAATAAAACAAGGGATAGTAAAACTCCCTGGATCCTTCAACTTTTGTGACAATTTTTTCTGCAGGATTGCGCTACATTCTTCTGTCAAATTCACCACTTCGTTGTCCTGCAATCTCCTCTTCTTAGACATTACATCTTTGATGAATTTTGCATAATTAGGCATTTGTTCCAAGGCATTTGCAAATGAAATATTGATGTGTATCTTCTTGAAGATATCTAGAAACTTGGAAAATTGCTCATCAAGTGCCTTCTTCTTAAACCGCTGTGGATAAGGAAGTTGTGGCTTGTACATCGGTTTAGATTCAGCTTCCTTCTTGGGCTCTTCAACCACAATTTCTTCAGTCACTGGTTCTTCACTTTCTTTGGCTTTGCTCTGCTCTTTCTCTTCTAACTTCTTCCCACTTCTCAACTCAACTGCTTTGCACTGCTCTTTTGGATTTACTTCAGTATTGCTAGGAAACTGTCCTCTGTTTTGATCCTTCAAAGCATTTGCAAGCTGTCCAATCTGTGTCTCCATGGATTTCATCATAGCTCCCAAACTACACATGTGTGTCTCCATGCTATCCATTCGAGTTTCAGTTCTTGATATCCGCTTGTTAGATTCAGTAACAAATGTAGACACCACATCCTCCAACGATGCTTTACCTTCCCCTTGATTTGTATTGAATCCCGGAGGGGGTTTCAACACATTCTTGTTGTTGGCATAAGAAAAGTTTTCATGGTTACGTAAACCAGGATGATAAGTATTAGGAGGAGGGTTACCTCGATAGTTTCCATAGCCTCTGGGATTGATATATTGAGCTTCCTCAGGTGGATGAGATTCATCTATGGCAACCGACACACCTGCAGGTTCTGCGATATTCACCTTGTTCAGAGAAGCCACTTGTGTACTCAACGCAGATAGCTGTGCAGTAATGGATGTAAGAGGATCCACACTGTACACTCCTTTCTTGACTCCCATACGTTCAGATGGCCATTGATAACTATTGATAGTCATCTGTTCCAGCATATCATACGCCTGAATGGGATCATTGGCAAATATGGTACCTCCAGCAGCAGAGTCCACAGACATTCTTGTAGGCGTATTCAATCCATTGTAGAAAAACTCTATTTCTTCCCAATCTGCAAAATTATGATTAGGACAATGCCTTAACAAATCTTTGTACCTTTCCCATGCCTCGTATAGTTGTTCTGAATCATGCTGTTGAAAGGTACTGATCTCAATCTTTAGCTGGGTTGCCTTGGATGGTGGAAAGAATTTCTCTAAGAATTTCACAGCCATGCCCTCCCAAGTTGTTATGAGTCCTAGTGGCAATGACTGCAGCCAACTCCGTGCTTTGTCCCTAAGAGAAAAAGGAAACAAACATAAGCGTATTGTATCCTCAAAAACACCATTTATTTTAATAGTATCAGTAATCTCTAGAAAAGTGCGCAAGTGTAAATGAGGATCAGCTGTGGCAGTTCCATTGAATTGGTTCTGCTGAACCATGTTGATTAAGGCCGGCTTCAACTCAATGAATTGCCTTTGGTGCCAATTAGAGATCATTTCAGGCCAACGATCCAGGCTCACTATTCTGGAATCGCTAGAGGGACAATAAATGCCAACAACTTCGAGTTGAAGCCGGCCTTAATCAACATGGTTCAGCAGAACCAATTCAATGGAACTGCCACAGCTTATCCTCATTTACACTTGCGCACTTTTCTAGAGATTACTGATACTGTTAAAATAAATGGTGTTTCTGAGGATACAATACGCTTACGTTTGTTTCCTTTTTCTCTTAGGGACAAAGCACGGAGTTGGCTGCAGTCATTGCCACTAGGACGCATAAAAACTTGGGAGGGCATGGCTGTGAAATTCTTAGAGAAATTCTTTCCACCATCCAAGGCAACCCAGCTAAAGATTGAGATCAGTACCTTTCAACAAAATGATTCAGAACAACTATACGAGGCATGGGAAAGGTACAAAGATTTGTTAAGGCGTTGTCCTAATCATAATTTTGCAGATTGGGAAGAAATAGAGTTTTTCTACAATGGATTGAATACGCCTACAAGAATGTCTGTGGACTCTGCTGCTGGAGGTACCATATTTGCCAAGGATCCCATTCAGGCGTATGATATGCTGGAACAGATGACTATCAATAGTTATCAATGGCCATCTGAACGTATGGGAGTCAAGAAAGGAGTGTACAGTGTGGATCCTCTTACATCCATTACTGCACAGCTATCTGCGTTGAGTACACAAGTGGCTTCTCTGAACAAGGTGAATATCGCAGAACCTGCAGGTGTGTCGGTTGCCATAGATGAATCTCATCCACCTGAGGAAGCTCAATATATCAATCCCAGAGGCTATGGAAACTATCGAGGTAACCCTCCTCCTAATACTTATCATCCTGGTTTACGTAACCATGAAAACTTTTCTTATGCCAACAACAAGAATGTGTTGAAACCCCCTCCGGGATTCAATACAAATCAAGGGGAAGGTAAAGCATCGTTGGAGGATGTGGTGTCTACATTTGTTACTGAATCTAACAAGCGGATATCAAGAACTGAAACTCGAATGGATAGCATGGAGACACACATGTGTAGTTTGGGAGCTATGATGAAATCCATGGAGACACAGATTGGACAGCTTGCAAATGCTTTGAAGGATCAAAACAGAGGACAGTTTCCTAGCAATACTGAAGTAAATCCAAAAGAGCAGTGCAAAGCAGTTGAGTTGAGAAGTGGGAAGAAGTTAGAAGAGAAAGAGCAGAGCAAAGCCAAAGAAAGTGAAGAACCAGTGACTGAAGAAATTGTGGTTGAAGAGCCCAAGAAGGAAGCTGAATCTAAACCGATGTACAAGCCACAACTTCCTTATCCACAGCGGTTTAAGAAGAAGGCACTTGATGAGCAATTTTCCAAGTTTCTAGATATCTTCAAGAAGATACACATCAATATTCCATTTGCAGATGCCTTGGAACAAATGCCTAATTATGCAAAATTCATCAAAGATGTAATGTCTAAGAAGAGGAGATTGCAGGACAACGAAGTGGTGAATTTGACAGAAGAATGTAGCGCAATCCTGCAGAAAAAATTGCCACAAAAGTTGAAGGATCCAGGGAGTTTTACTATCCCTTGTTTTATTGGTGGTTCTAAGGTAAATAGAGCTTTATGTGATTTAGGAGCCAGTATAAATTTAATTCCTTTTTCTGTTTACAGGACTTTGGAGCTTGGAGAAGTCAGGGCGACCACCATCACATTACAGCTGGCGGATCGGAGTATCACATACCCACGGGGTATTGTGGAGGATGTTTTGGTAAAGGTCGATAAGTTCATATTTCCAGCAGATTTCGTGATTTTGGACATGGATGAAGATGAAGAAACTCCCTTAATTTTTGGGAGACCTTTTCTAGATACTGCACGCGCATTGATCGATGTACACAAGGGAGAACTCACACTTCGGGTTGGCGGTGAAGCGGTGATTTTTAATATTTATCACATCATGAGGGGCCCAAATGAGGTAAGTACATGTAAGAGCATTGAAATTATTGATTCTCATAACTCTTTTTCATGTGTAGAAAGTACGGATCCACTCGAACAATGTTTGGTGGCGGACGAGATGGTTGAGAAAGAAGAGGATTGGGAGTTACATGAACAAAAAGTATTCCTAGACAGTGCTCCGAAAGAAAAACTGGTGAGTTCTAAGGAATCTGAAATTTTGGAAAATAATGCACCAGAGGTATCCCCTGAAACTCATGATCTGAAAGCATTGCCTGCGCACTTATGTTATGAATTTCTTGGTGAAAATTATACTTGTCCTGTTATTATATCTGCGCATTTGTCTGCTGTAGAAAAAGATAAGTTGTTGAGAGTTCTGAGAAATTTTAAAACCGCTCTAGGATGGTCAATTTCTGACATTAAGGGTATTAGTCCAACAATTTGCATGCATAAAATTTTGATGGAAGAGTCGTATACTCCTTATGTTGATCATCAGAGAAGGTTGAATCCCGCCATGAAAGAGGTAGTTAAGAAAGAAGTGTTAAAGCTGTTGAATGCGGGAGTGATTTATGCTATTTCTGACAGTAGTTGGGTATCTCCTGTTCAAGTGGTGCCTAAGAAGGGTGGGATTACTGTGGTTAAGAACGAGAATAATGAGTTAATCACCACACGTACAATAACTGGCTGGCGAGTTTGTATAGATTATAGGAAGTTGAATAAAGCTACTCGTAAAGATCATTTTCCACTTCCTTTTATTGATCAAATGCTTGATAGACTTGCTGGTTATTGCTATTACTGTTTCTTAGATGGTTATTAAGGCTATAATCAAATTGCTATAGCACCGGAAGATCAGGAGAAGACTACCTTTACGTGTCCCTATGGCACATTTGCTTTCAGGAGGATGCCGTTTGGACTGTGTAATGCACCTGCAACTTTTCAGAGGTGTATGATGGCGATTTTTGCAGATATGGTGGAGGACGTGATGGAAGTGTTTATGGATGACTTTTCAGTATTTGGCTCCTCTTTTGATCATTGCTTGCATAATCTGTCTCTTGTTTTGCAGAGGTGCCAAGAAAAGAATTTAGTTCTTAACTGGGAAAAATGTCACTTCATGGTTCAAGAGGGCATTGTCCTTGGACATAAAGTGTCATCCAATGGATTAGAGGTGGATCGAGCCAAAGTGGTTGCAATAGAGAAGCTTCCACCTCCGAAGAATATCAAGGGCATCAGAAGTTTTTTAGGCCATGCAGGGTTTTATCGGCGTATAGGGAATTCGAAAAGGGTCAGAGAGTTTTGCTATTTAACTCTCGTTTGAAATTATTTCCAGGGAAGTTGAAATCGCGATGGTCAGGGCCGTTTCTCGTTGAGACTGTGTATCCACATGGTGCCATTGAATTGCGATGTACAGATGGAAGAGTTTTCAAGGTCAATGGGCAGAGAGTCAAGCACTACTTTGGCAATGAAGTACCACCCGCATCCAGCGCATTGCTTAATGATCCCAACTAAAGACTGGTGCACGTCGGGCTGATGACTTTAAAACAAGCGCTTTTTGGGAGGCAACCCAAATTTTTTTTAGTTTTTGTCTTTGCTTTCTCGTTTTAATTTTTGTTCTTTAGTTTTTACTGTTAATTTTGTTGTTTTGGAATTAATTTTTTTTTTTTCTTTGAATTTTTCAGAATTTTGGATGCAAATCTCGAGGTGAAGGCGCGCCCGCTCTTCTATTAGGCGCGCCCGCGCCTCTCCTACAATGATTTTGTGATTTTTTTTTCGAGCTCAAGGCGCGCCCGCCCAGTCTTCAGCGCGCCCGCGCCGTCCCTATACCATATTTTTGAAAAAAATTTCGAGACGTAGGCGCGCCCGCCCCGTCTTCAGCGCGCCCGCCCCGGCCCTGCTATTTCACAAAACGAGCAAGAGGCGCGCCTGCCCTTACCTCTTGCGCGCCCGCCCCATCACCGATCTCTTCTATTTAACCTACTATTTTCTTTCCTTTCTCCCAAATCTTTTTCCTAATTTCTTGTCAACTTTCCTCCTCACGAATTCTTCCCCTCTTTTCTTGTTATAATCGGCTAGTGTCTCTCATCATCTCCAAATCCCCCCCAATCTAATTTCTTTCATCCTCTCTTTGACGCGGGACGGTCGAACCACTTTTATCCGGGGCACGCCTATTTTAATTTTTGGAGGATTGGAGATTGGGGAAGCTTTTGATTATCTACTCTTCTTGAACTCATATGGAGTAAGTCATTTTTTTGGTACTTCTACAATTGTTTTGGGTGGTGAGTATTTCGCAAAATTCTACTCGTGCGATTCGTGGGTCTTGAACTATTAATTGATTAATCGATCTTTGAAGTGTGAATTCTATTGGATTGTTGCGGAAGCGGTTGTTGTTGTGTGTGGATTGTGGAGTAGATTTAAGTTTGGGGAAGTTGTGATTGTGGTAAATTGGTTATTTGTGCGTGACGTGTGGTGCCTACTAAGTGTTTGATTCATGGCCCCAAAGAAGAAACAAAAATCTGTTGCATCCTCTTCTCATGCTAATCCAGAGCATGAGCCGCAGCGTTTCTGGAATGAGAGTGCCGAACAGCATTATCAAAATTGTCTAGGCAAAACGATACTACCGGAGCGGGGGTTTGACACGACATTGGGATTTGGGAACGATGAGTTTTTGCATACAATTGGTAGGGCCGTGAATGGGCGTCAATGGTTAAATTTTTTTAAGACACCTCAGGATGCAGTCGTCCCAGTCGTTCGTGAATTTTATGCGAACTTGAAAGTAAAGCACATGCAGTTGAAAGTGCTTGTCCGAGGCCAGCTGGTGCCTTTTGATGCTCACACTATTAACACCTTGTACAATCTTCCACCAGTATTTCACGATGAGTATGCGGAGTACCGAGCGAATGAAGTGGATTACGCGGCGATTTTGAGCCGTATTTGTGTTCCGGGTGCGAAATGGCGCATGGGCCGTGATCATCAGCCTTCTAAGTTGAAGAAGACCGAGCTAATTCCAGATGCTAAGCTATGGTACAACTTTGTGTGTGCTCGTCTTAAACCGACTGACCACGAGCATGAGGTGACACGAGAACGAGCGATTCTTGTTTATTGTATTTTGGAGGGCAAAACAATCGACTTGGGACAGATTTGTCAAGCAACTATTCAGGGTGTGGCGGCAGGTAAGACGACTGGCGGGTTTGCTTTGCCCGCACTTATCACTGATCTTTGTGAAGCGGCTGGAGTTGAGTGGGGCCAAAATGAAGAATTGTTGAAAGCTACTGCTCCTATTGCTTGTCATACTCCTTTTCGCATGATACCAGCTTCTGAGCACCGAACTCGCGCTGAGAGGCGAGATTTTAATGAGCGAGCAGCTGCACGAAGCGGCCCTGCACCCCGACCTCAAGCACCCCCTGTTGCGCCCGATCGTGTTGCTATTCTGGAGGATGAATTGAGAGCACACCGTCAAAAGTTTCGGACATTTCAGCAGACTACTGGTGTCTTTATGGACTACATGATGGATTTTACAGATGCTTTGAGACATCAGTTTCCACAGGCTGCTAGTTCGGCTCATCCATTTCCTCTGTATCCACAGTGGCCGCCCACTTTTGGCCCTTCTGATCCATCCCATGATGATGCTGCTGATGATGGCGACGACCACTGACGGTCGTCGTTTGTGGTACATGTCCTTTATGCTTTCTTGTTTTAATTCCTTGAGGACAACGAATGTACTAAGTTAGGGGGAGTTGTGTCAATTCTGACTTTTATTGTTTTTATTTAGTTGCTTTTGGTTTTGTTTTTTGTGCACTTAATTATCGGCATACCATTGGTTTGAGGATGGTATGCGCACGCCACCTTATGCCTGAAACCATACTTCGTGAGCAAGGTATTAAAAATCTTATTGCAGAAATGCGTACCTTCATCACTGATTATTGCTCGTGGAGTTCCAAACCGCGTGAAGATATTCTTTTGCAAAAAATTAACTAAAACATGAGCGTCATTAGTCGAGGTGGCAATGGCTTCCACCCATTTCGAAACGTAATCAACTGCTAACAAAATATAAGTGTACCCAAAAGAAGGGGGAAAGGGACCCATAAAATCAATACCCCACACATCAAATAATTCTACTTCTAAAATATTTGTGAGAGGTAATTCATGCCTTCTTGAAATATTTCCCGTTCTTTGACACTTATCACATGATTTCACCAAGGTATAACTATCTTTAAACAACGTAGGCCAATAAAAACCAGATTGTAATACCTTAGCAGCAGTGCGGGTGGGTCCAAAATGTCCTCCATAGGGGGAGGAATGGCATTGTTCCAAGATTTCATTTGCCTCTTGTCCCGCCACACATCTCCGAATCACTTGATCGGCACAACGTTTGAAAACATAGGGATCATCCCACAAGTAGAACTTAATGTCATGGAAAAACTTCTTCTTTTGATGTCTATTCAACTCTGGAGGCATAGCACCACAAGAAAAGAAATTTGCAATATCAGCAAACCATGGAATAAAGGAACTTACCTCAAAGATTTGTTCATCCGGAAACAATTCCTTTATGCTCTCCTCTTCTTTCACGTCTTCTAGCTCCAATCTTGACAAGTGATCAGCAACTTGATTTTCACTACCCTTCTTATCCTTGATCTCAAAATCAAACTCTTGTAAAAGTAGAATCCACCTTATCAAGCGTGGCTTGACATCCTTTTTTGCAAACAAGTAGCGAATTGCTGCATGGTCAGTAAAAACAACTACTTTAGTACCAATTAAATATGGACGAAATTTATCAAAAGCAAAGACTACTGCAAGCATCTCTTTTTCAGTGGTAGTGTAGTTTTGTTGTGCGGCGTCCATGGTGCGACTAGCGTAATATATAGCTCTGAAAATCTTATCTCTCCTTTGGCCTAATACCGCGCCCACTGCATAGTCACTAGCATCACACATAAGCTCAAAGGGCTCCTTCCACTCTGGCACAATCATGATGGGTGCTGTGGTCAATGCCGTCTTGATCTTTTCAAATGCCTGCAGACAATCATCATCAAAAATGAATGTTGAATCTTTTTCAAGCAAATTACACAGAGGTTTTGTGATTTTAGAAAAATCCTTGATGAAACGCCGATAAAACCCTGAATGGCCTAAAAAACTTCTGATGCCCTTGATATTCTTCGGAGGTGGAAGCTTCTCTATTGCAACCACTTTGGCTCGATCCACCTCTAATCCATTGGATGACACTTTATGTCCAAGGACAATGCCCTCTTGAACCATGAAGTGACATTTTTCCCAGTTAAGAACTAAATTCTTTTCTTGGCACCTCTGCAAAACAAGAGACAGATTATGCAAGCAATGATCAAAGGAGGAGCCAAATACTGAAAAGTCATCCATAAACACTTCCATCACGTCCTCCACCATATCTGCAAAAATCGCCATCATACACCTCTGAAAAGTTGCAGGTGCATTACATAGTCCAAACGGCATCCTCCTGAAAGCAAATGTGCCATAGGGACACGTAAAGGTAGTCTTCTCCTGATCTTCCGGTGCTATAGCAATTTGATTATAGCCTGAATAACCATCTAAGAAACAGTAATAGCAATAACCAGCAAGTCTATCAAGCATTTGATCAATAAAAGGAAGTGGAAAATGATCTTTACGAGTAGCTTTATTCAACTTCCTATAATCTATACAAACTCGCCAGCCAGTTACTGCACGTGTGGAGATTAACTCATTATTCTCGTTCTTAACCACAGTAATCCCACCCTTCTTAGGCACCACTTGAACAGGAGATACCCAACTACTGTCAGAAATAGCATAAATCACTCCCGCATTCAACAACTTTAACACTTCTTTCTTAACTACCTCTTTCATGGCGGGATTCAACCTTATCTGATGATCAACATAAGGAGTATACGACTCTTCCATCAAAATTTTATGCATGCAAATTGTTGGACTAATACCCTTAATGTCAGAAATTGACCATCCTAGAGCGGTTTTAAAATTTCTCAGAACTCTCAACAACTTATCTTTTTCTACAGCAGACAAATGCGCAGATATAATAACAGGACAAGTAGAATTTTCACCAAGAAATTCATAACATAAGTGCGCAGGCAATGCTTTCAGATCATGAGTTTCAGGGGATACCTCTGGTGCATTATTTTCCAAAATTTCAGATTCCTTAGAACTCACCAGTTTTTCTTTCGGAGCGCTGTCTAGGAATACTTTTTGTTCATGTAACTCCCAATCCTCTTCTTTCTCAACCATCTCGTCCGCCACCAAACATCGTTCGAGCGGATCCGTACTTTCTACACATGAAAAAGAGTTATGAGAATCAATAATTTCAATGCTCTTACATGTACTTACCTCATTTGGGCCCCTCATGGTGTGATAAATATTAAAAATCACCGCTTCACCAACAACTCGAAGTGTGAGTTCTCCCTTGTGTACATCGATCCATGCGCGTGCAGTAGCTAGAAAAGGTCTCCCAAAAATTAAGGGAGTTTCTTCATCTTCATCCATGTCCAAAATCACGAAATCTGCTGGAAATATGAACTTATCGACCTTTACCAAAACATCCTCCACAATACCCCGTGGGTATGTGATACTCCGATCCGCCAACTGTAATGTGATGGTGGTCGCCCTGACTTCTCCAAGCTCCAAAGTCCTGTAAACAGAAAAAGGCATTAAATTTATACTGGCTCCTAAATCACATAAAGCTCTATTTACCTTAGAACCACCAATAAAACAAGGGATAGTAAAACTCCCTGGATCCTTCAACTTTTGTGGCAATTTTTTCTGCAGGATTGCGCTACATTTTTCTGTCAAATTCACCACTTCGTTGTCCTGCAATCTCCTCTTCTTAGACATTACATCTTTGATGAATTTTGCATAATTAGGCATTTGTTCCAAGGCATCTGCAAATGGAATATTGATGTGTATCTTCTTGAAGATATCTAGAAACTTGGAAAATTGCTCATCAAGTGCCTTCTTCTTAAACCGCTGTGGATAAGGAAGTTGTGGCTTGTACATTGGTTTAGATTCAGCTTCCTTCTTGGACTCTTCAACCACAATTTCTCCAGTCAATGGTTCTTCACTTTCTTTGGCTTTGCTCTGCTCTTTCTCTTCTAACTTCTTCCCACTTCTCAACTCAACTGCTTTGCACTGCTCTTTTGGATTTACTTCAGTATTGCTAGGAAACTGTCCTCTGTTTTGATCCTTCAAAGCATTTGCAAGCTGTCCAATCTGTGTCTCCATGGATTTCATCATAGCTCCCAAACTACACATGTGTGTCTCCATGCTATCCATTCGAGTTTCAGTTCTTGATATCCGCTTGTTAGATTCAGTAACAAATGTAGACACCACATCCTCCAACGATGCTTTACCTTCCCCTTGATTTGTATTGAATCCCGGAGGGGGTTTCAACACATTCTTGTTGTTGGCATAAGAAAAGTTTTCATGGTTACGTAAACAAGGATGATAAGTATTAGGAGGAGGGTTACCTCGATAGTTTCCATAGCCTCTGGGATTGATATATTGAGCTTCCTCAGGTGGATGAGATTCATCTATGGCAACCGACACACCTGCAGGTTCTGCGATATTCACCTTGTTCAGAGAAGCCACTTGTGTACTCAACGCAGATAGCTGTGCAGTAATGGATGTAAGAGGATCCACACTGTACACTCCTTTCTTGACTCCCATACGTTCAGATGGCCATTGATAACTATTGATAGTCATCTGTTCCAGCATATCATACGCCTGAATGGGATCCTTGGCAAATATGGTACCTCCAGCAGCAGAGTCCACAGACATTCTTGTAGGCGTATTCAATCCATTGTAGAAAAACTCTATTTCTTCCCAATCTGCAAAATTATGATTAGGACAACGCCTTAACAAATCTTTGTACCTTTTCCATGCCTCGTATAGTTGTTCTGAATCATGCTGTTGAAAGGTACTGATCTCAATCTTTAGCTGGGTTGCCTTGGATGGTGGAAAGAATTTCTCTAAGAATTTCACAGCCATGCCCTCCCAAGTTGTTATGCGTCCTAGTGGCAATGACTGCAGCCAACTCCGTGCTTTGTCCCTAAGAGAAAAAGGAAACAAACGTAAGCGTATTGTATCCTCAGAAACACCATTTATTTTAACAGTATCAGTAATCTCTAGAAAAGTGCGCAAGTGTAAATGAGGATCAGCTGTGGCAGTTCCATTGAATTGGTTCTGCTGAACCCTGTTGATTAAGGCCGGCTTCAACTCGAAGTTGTTGGCATTTATTGTCCCTCTAGCGATTCCAAAATAGTGAGCCTGGATCGTTGGCTTGAAATGATCTCTAATTGGCACCAAAGGCAATTCATTGACATCTTCTTCAGCCATGTTTAATTGTTCTTCTCTCCTAGCTTTTCTCAAAGCTCTTGCAGTTCGTTCAATCTCTGGATCAAAGAGCAAATAATTCGCACTTTGAGATCTTCGCATAAACTGCAATTACGAACAATAGCAATTTATTAGTACTTAAATTAAAATAAGAAAAACTCTAAATTAAAACTTCGACTAATTGGTAACAAGATTAAAAAATAATCAAAATTACTCCCCGGCAACGACGCCAAAAACTTGTTGTGAATTTTTCTCGCAAGCGTACGAGTGTCAAGTTTTAGTATAGTGAAAGAAAGAGTGTCGATCCCACAGGGAGTAAAATGAAAAGATTCAATACTTGTAATTAAAATAGTCTTAATTTTATCTAGAAAATCAAACTTCAAGAGTTTTGCAGAATAAATAAAATAAATAAATAGAAATTATTCAGCTCACACACACACAAATTTTGAAGAATTATCAATCAGAGAAAAATAGTCCAGAGGTTTTGATTTCACTTGGTCTCGACAATATTCAATCCTAATTAATCTATTTTATGACTTTCCTTCGATTAATAACCAAAAACACTTAGAGTATTCTATTCCCCTCTCCCGAGCAATAAATAGAGTGTATCAACTTACAATTCGATTTCAATATCCCTATTAAAAATCTAGATGTAGTGATATGTGTAAAATGATGTTCCTTAAAGGTTCTATTAAAGCTATATACTCTCCCGAGATATATAAACAATTAACAGTGTAGTTCCTATTGATCCTACTCAAAATCCCCTCTCCCGAGCAATGATTCTAAGTAAATATAACAACTCAATTTATGGCCAATAAATTAAGAAGACATTCAATTCTAGAAACATAATTAATCTATAGAAATTCAATTCATTAAAATCAAAGATTCATGAATATGTCTCAACCAAGCTACGTCAACCTCTAGACTAGAAAAGTTTAGTTCATGCTCGAATTCAATAAAAACCAAATCATGTTTAATATCTCTAACATAATTCAACAATCAAAAGAAACTAAAAAGAAGAAACAAAGCCGTAGTCTTTCTTCCGTGTCCAGTCAAAAAGTCTTCGTCTTCGTTCCAAGCAATCTTCAGTTCTTCAACTCCAAAAAACTCACAGAAGTGCTCTCTCGAATATTGTGTGTATTGGTGGCTGATCGATCCCTCCTATGACTCCGAAAAATCCCTTAAATATGACCTAACAATCGTCCAAAAAATACCAAAGATATCCCCCAAGTTTCCATAAAAAATCGGACTCTAAAATTCCATACAGACGACGGCGCGGGCGCGCCGAAAACAGGGCGGGCACCCTGTCAACTCGCAAAACATGCTTTTAAAAATCCCTCAACGGCGCGGGCGCGCCTAGTGTCAGCACGGGCACGCTCCCAGCTCGACTCTTTATCTCGAATTCTTCATTAACAGCGCGGGCGCGCCTAAGGATAGGGCGGGTGCGCCTCTTGCTCGAACTCAGCCTTTTTTCTTCACTTTTCCAACTCTTGAATTTCCGTGTAAACTTCCATCTTGTAAGCTTATTTCCACTTGAACACATCAAAATCCATAACTTCCTACAAACACAAAAACAACAACAATTTCACGCAATATCTACCAATAAATTCCAAAAGTCAAGTAAAACCATATACAAATTAAATGCACAAAATGCACTTATCAACAAATCTCTGGAAGAAATTCACTACGGCACTATAGGTAGTCAAAAGATCGCTCCCAATAATGCAATCAAAATCATCAATTGCTAAGATCATCAGGTTAGCACTGAATTGATGACCCTCAAATCCCAAAGTACAACCTACCACTAGATGCTTAGCCAATACCTCCTGATCCATCGGATTTGAAACAGCTAATAACACGTCTAAGGGAACATACGAAAATCTAAATCTCTTAACAAATTGAGCTGATATGAAAGAATGAGACGCACTAGTATCTATAAAAATGCATGCAAGACAACAACACAAACTAAAGGTACCTGAAATCATGCGCTCACTATCAGCCTGAGCCTGATCCTGGTTCAGCGCAAAGAATTGCCTCTAAACACGAGGACTCAAAGAAGAATGTCCACGAGAAGAAGTCTGAGGACACTGCTATTGCGACTGCTAACACAAATGCTGCTGCGATAGCTGATGTCGTTGGAATGTAGCCTGAGAACCTCCATCGCTATCAGAACCACTCGCTGCTCCCATAAGGTTAGGACAGTCCTTCTTCAAATGACCCATCTCACCACAGAGGAATCAGACACCGAAAGCACGATGACACTGCCCTGGAGGATGTCTCCTCCTACACTGCTCACAATGACTATCCTTCTGATGGCCAAAATGGTTAACACTGCGGATCCTGAAGAAGAAGAGGAAGTAGTACCTTGCTTCTTAAAAGACCAGGCTCGCGGACCCAAAGAAATCGAAGGCCAAAAATTTGAAACTCTCTCCCTCGCCTCGAAATGATCTCTGCCTGGTGACAACGGTTCATCAAGCCCTCATACGATGTAGGATCTTCACAAACAGTCACCCTTTCAAAGATCTCCTGGTTCAAGCCTTGAAGAAAATGATCGTACTTTGCCTCAGAACTTGAACCAACATGCGGACAATAAGGAAGTAGATCAATGAACTTCTGTTGGTACTCATCAATGGAAATCGTCCCCTGCTTCAAATTAAGAAGCTCTATTTCCTTTTCCTGATGAAGGGGTGGAGGAAAGTGCAACTGAAGGAAAAAGCGACAAAAGTCTGACCACAAAGCATGACCCTGATCATGGATTAACTGAGCGGACGTGGATCTCCACAACTTATGGGCTCGTCCCTCCAACAAAAAAGTAGCAGCCTCCATCTTCTGTTCCTCGGAACAATCGAATGCACGGAAACAATGCTCCATCCGTTGAAGCCAATCCTCTACTGCCTCCAGAGTCTCGCCTCCCACTAAAGTCTTAGGTCCGAGTTGAACAAACTTATGCAAATAAAATCGACGTCTACCCTCTATACGATGACGGTGAGCTCGTTGATGCCTCGGAGGATTCTCATCACCCGAACGCCCATCGGTAGCCTGACTCTCATAGTCTCTACCAGCCACTTGAAAGAATAATGGTACATTAAGAACCCAAAAAGCCAAACCTAAATCCCAATAATATTCTATGCATGCTCTGATACCAATAAATGTAGCGACCCAACCCCGATCTGCTACTAATCAGAAGCTAATTAAGCATAAATTTAAATTAAGAAAAATATAATAAGAATTTAACAGCGAAAAGGTAAAGAATCTAGATCCAAATACAGTCGGCAGAATAAAACCGACAGAAAAAACCATAAATAAACACTATATAATACAACCAAATCGAACAGTGTATCAAATCCCTAACAACTAAGGGAAACTCATAGGAACCCTGAATCCTGGTCTCTACCCTGCCGCAAACCTCCGACGTCGTCCACTCTGAGACCTGCCCCGTCGAATAGGATGTCCAAAAAATACAAAAATACTGGACGTGAGTGGCTACGCTCAATACGAAAGAAATGATATATAAACAAATATGATGCAAGAATTACTTAAAACACAGTAAAAACTCAGTCTGCTTAGGGGCGCCAATCGAATATGCAGTACCGGCTGGAGAGCGACTCCGCAAAATACATCCACTTACTCGACCTATCACCGTAGCATCAGTCTCCGTCATCGCGGTATCTCCCGATGATAAACAAAACAATACCGGGCTGAGCCTCCCCTCATATGACCCACCTCTCACGAGATGCAGTTTAGTGTAAATCATGCATGTGCTAAAACATTAAAACAGTAGAACATGGCACATACAAAGCAACATAGAAGTGTATATATCATGCCGGCTATCTCGGTCAGTACTTATGTACCTCAATCTCAGAAATAAGAGCAACCTAAAAAGTCCTGCTCTTTAGTCCAAGCCTATAACCAGATAGTCGCTATATCACTTATAGTGCTTAACTAAACTATTAGATACTCCCTAAAACTACAAGGGTCCCAAAGTTATACATGCGTCCATCGTTAGCCCACTGATGGCGACTGACTCCAAAACATAGGCACATCTCTGCTGATATCCCCGTCGCGCTCTGCCATTCCCAGACTTCCAGTAGGACGCCAAGAAAGCCCTAGAATAGGCTAAAAGGGACTATAATAGAGAGAGAAGAGGCCATATTTATAGACTGCAATCGGAACCTCCGTTCGCATGATCGGAATGTTTGATCCCCTACTTCCGATCTCTCTGCGCCAACCATGTGTCGTTCAATAGCTGGCTGCCAACAGTCGATCGGAGCTTCTGATCACCTCTTCGGAGATTCCGATCACACGACGTCATCAATGCTGACCTCATCCATGACAACTAACCTCAGGTACAGTTCGGAGCTTCCGATCGTGACAGAGCTTCCGATCCTAAACTGTGCTTCCGAACTACCCGATTGCTTGGAATCCTCTGGGCTATTTTCGAGCGTTCTGAATCCATTTTGAACTCCTTAGACCCATTTGGAAATCCTTTAATCAAGTTTTACCTAATTTAATTATGATTAGCAAGTTAATTATTCATTTTGGGTACGGGTCACTACATGCCCACTCTGTGTCAGCACATAGCCTAACCCTTGAAGAGATGCATCGGTGTAAACCATATAGACTTTGGGTCCATATGGTAACGCAAGAACAGGCACGGTAGTTAGTCGAATACTCAACTCGTTGAAGCTTTGCTCATACTCACCCGACCCGACAAAAGGAACATCCTTCCTTGTCAACTATGTCAACGACCTAGCAATTTGTGAGAAATTCTTGATGAATCGTTGGTAATAGCCTGCTAAACCCAAAAATCTACAAATCTATGACGCTGTCATCGGACTTGACCAATTCAATATATCTTTAGTCTTACTCGAGTCCACTGACACACCCTCTCGAGAAATGACATGACCCAATAATACCACTTAGTCAATCCAAAACTCGCACTTACTGAACTTGGCATATAACTGCTTATCTCGGAGAATCTGTAGTACAAGCCTCAAGTGCCACGCATGCTCATCAATACTACGCGAGTAGACCAAAATTTCGTCAATAAAAACTATGACAAACTTGTCCAGATAATTGCAGAATACTCTATTCATCAAGTCCATGAACACTATAGATGCGTTCGTTAGTCCAAAAGGCATCAATAAAAACTCGTAGTGACCATACATGGTACAAAATGCTGTCTTTGATACATCTATGTATTGAAAATGCAATCAATGATATCCTGACCTCAAGTCAATATTGGAATACATAGAGGTACCCTGAAGTTGGTCTAAAAATCATCAATGCATGGAAAATAATAGTTTTTCTTAACCGTCGCTTGGTTCAACGTCTGTATTCAATACAGAGACGCATGGAAACATCCTTATTCTTGAAGAAAAGTACTGGCGCTCCCCAAGGTGAAATGCTTGATCGGGTATATCCCAATCCAAAAAATCATGCAACTGCTGCTTCAACTCCCTCATATCTGCTCGTGCTAAATGATAAGGTGCATGAGAAATCAGTGTCATCCCGGATACAAGCTCGATCTCGAACTCGACTTCTCGTACTGGAGGAAACACTGGAATCTCATCCGAAAAAACATCTTGTTACTCGCAAACTAATAGTAACTCCTCAACAGACCTGCTAATTTTGAACGTATCAATCGCATAGATAAGGTAGCCTTCCTCCCCCACCTCTAAAGCCTGACAAGCCGTTAGAGCGATACCAAAGGCATAAGGATCGCGCTACCTCAACATAGAAAAACCAACTATCGCCATCCACCGAACGAAACTGAACAACCTTTTGATAACAATCTACAGTAGCTCAATAAGAGGTTAAAACATTGATATCCAAAATACAGCCAGGGCAAAAACTTCTTCGGGGATATGTGGTCTCTGGTTGGTGCTCCCAAACGACTGTCTTGATGGCCTCTGTGGAACCGATTCTTGAGAGCCCGAGCCGGATGCTGATACTCCACTTGTCTGCAGGAAATCACTCTTCATGTGACCCATCTGGCCACAACGGAAACAAGAATCTCCTGCTTCACGACATTTTTCCATAGGATGAAGTCCCCCACACTTCTCGCACTGACCTCTCTTCTTCCTAAAGTGGAATACACCTCCACCAGATCCTGAACCTGAAGAAGAAGACACATCAGGCTATTGAAAAACGCGGCGATCAGATCAATCAGGATTGATACCCGGTGCAGCGGAAGTTTAAAAAATTTTATATGGAACGATTCCATATTGGGTATCAAAACTTTTACGATTAAATTTTCTGTGTGTAAAAATTAAATAACGATTATAAATTTTTACCTCAATCTCGAATCGAGATTTTGGACACCAACAGATTGCTCTGCTCTTGTTGTATATCCCTGGAACTGATGGACGAACTGTTCTTCAATCAGGTCAACGAACGTATATTTAATCCCTCTGATAGATTGCACTAGAAAATCTATCAGAAGTTTCTACGAAGAGATTAACGAATTTGATCCGTTAAACCAGACTGCAATTCAAAATTCACAGACTGGATTTTACCGAGCAGAAGGGAGAGGGGGTCGGCCACTTCAGAGAGAAAAATAGGGTTTTTTTCGAAAAATTGTGACCTTGTTGTGTATAATTTCTGTACTGCAATAAATTATTTATAATGTAGGCCACTAACAGCTTAGGGCCCATTAGTCATAAGTTCAAGCCCGACAAGCAAAGCCCGCATGTTCAGAAATTAATATAAAATTCATCGTGACTCCGATTGATAAACCGATTTCACCAATGTGCACAGAAACCATTTCTGCACCTTTTAAAGTCAAGATAAATTTTTCTGAATCCGAATTCAGTGGTTTCCAAAAATTTCCATCCCTATGTCATTTTAGGAAATCTTACTCCTCTACTCATAATTAAGAAGTCCAACTTCTTTGTTCATTAAATTTAACTCTTTAAATTTAAATATCTCAACGGGGATTAAAAATCCATTACACTGTGTGACCCTCAATGGTTCAGGGATACAGCTAGCCGTGGGCTCACAACTCCTTGTGACTCGGAACAACAATTTCCGACTTGCCCATCGAATCATGGTAAGAGCGCCTAGCAACATCGCCCCATGATTCCCTAGGTATCACTGATAGTGCCTATAAGAACCAATAGATTTTGGTTAGCGTACAGTACGGTCCCTTCATCCATATATCCTGATCGAATCAACAACCATTGGTATATCGAGAGTCGTTCGAGATTCGATAACTATGCAATACATCTTGAAGATCAAATAGTGACATCGCATGTGCTACTAAGAAATCATTTCTTAAACCACATCATGTACTCTGGCCAGAGATTCGTCACACTAATATCTCCTCAGATCGCATAGGATATCCACACTCGCAAGTATGTGGTGAATCCTTGACAACAAAGCATCGACTCCTATATGTGTTGTAACTGTACCCAATCCCGACACCTGATGACCCCAATAGAGTCGGTAAACGAGTCAAAGCACAGTACTAGCATATAGAGTCTCAATGATGTTTCAAGTAGTAAGGACTAATGGTGTACAACCAAAACCGCGAACTTTATCCACTCGATAAGTGATAACCACTTGGAAAGTCCGGATAGGGTAGTTCGATTATTCATCGTATGAATATCCATTTGCATGCTTCGAACATCTCTATGTTCCTTACCAATGAAACGTGGTACTCTGCATCGCAAATGCTAGTCTCAAACTCGAGCGATCCTTATCCTTATTATCGGACGGCTCAATTGACTAGGAACAGTTTAGAATATACAGTGACTATAAGATGTGTTTCATGATAGACATCTCCATGTTCTACCACATCTTACATACACTATAGTATATTCAAGGTCTTTATCAAAACAACAATAGTATATCACAATATAACAATATGAAGAAAGATAAAGTAAAGTGTAAATTATATTAAACAAAAAATTGTTTATACAAAGAGTCATCAAAGCCCTTAGCCGCAAGTTGGCTCACCGGGCACCCACTCTTTCACAGGCTTCTTGAAAGATTGGACTTTAGGCCCAAAATAGTTACCTGGTTGGAAGGAGGAGAATTTCTTGTTACGCTTGTTGTTGTACTCTGCTTGTTGACAGCGGTTAACCAACATTTCATACGATGTCGCATCATCGCAGATAGCCACTCGGTCATGAATCTCTGGATTAAGGCCCTACAGAAAATGGTCATACTTACGGGTAATATGATAAAAACTCAAAGAACTTCTGTTGTTACTCATCTATAGTCATGTTGCCCTACCTCAAATTCATCAGCTCGTTTGTCTTCTCTTGACGGAGTGCTAGAGGAAATACAGCTTCTTAAACGCCTCACATAACTCAGCCCAGGTATCTATGCCTCGCTCAAATATCAAGGGCGCAGAAGTGAACTTTCACCACTTGCGGGCACTCCCTTCCAAAAGGAAGTTAACAACCTACATCTTTTGCTCATCGACGCAGTGATACACCTGGAAACAATTATCCATATTCTCTAACAAGTTCTCCACGACCTCCGGAGTCTCGCCAACCTCCAATGGCTTAGGATCCATCTGCACAAACCTGCGCAAGTCAAAGCGTTGTCTGTCATCCCTGTGGTGACGGTGTCTCCGAGGATAATCCCACTCCTCATCGTCTCCCCAATGTCCAGCGACACTCCCATAGCTCTCGTCTCCACGTCCTGCTATCTATAAAAGTAACAAAATTTTAACCTCAAAACTATTTACCTAGATCCCAAATCTCAATGCATGATCTGATACAAAAAATGTAGTGACCGGTCCCGGAATCATTAACTAAGCAAAGTTTAAGCATGCAAAATAAAAAAATAATTAGTTTAAACTAGCAAAAACTTAAATAATTCAAATAAAAATACTGGAAAGAATACAACCGACCCCAAAAAAAATATTGATAAATGTTATACAACCCCATATATAGAAAGTAATACTAAATTCCACAAATGAAAACCTGGTACAGTACAATCCACCCTGCTACAGCTCAATGACCGCTACCTCCCGGTCCATCAAACCTAAGTCCTACCCATAGAATGGGGTGTCCAGAACCAAAATCGAGAACATGATCTAACAATAATCAGTACGAAATTATGAGTATACACATGCTATGAATGCTAAATGCAAATGAACTGGTACCAAAAACATATCACGGTAGAAAATCTTGCTCAACAAATAACTCCATGGTATATAGAACACTAGACCTTCGCAGCAGGAGGTACTCCCATACCATAAGAAATACGTGAAATATCCGGACCCAAATCCATGGAATCCATCCACAAAACTTCAGGGCTGAGCAACCCCTCTACTGTTAATATCAATGTTGATGATCTTATTAATAATATAGGAGATATTCTGTATATTTTATATTATACAGTTTCCTTATAAAGTAATTAGAATAGGAAATAATTACTGGGCTAATCAATTATGGATTTATTTACCTTTTTTATTAACTTTGTATTGTGTATATAGGCTATATCAATTTCAGAAGTAATGCAAGCAGGATATTTCTTTTCTCCAATTATTCTTGTTTCATGGTATCAGAGATAAGGTTCGATCCTCTCTTCCAAAAACACAAAAAATACTAAGGTTTGTTGTGGTTGTGACGAACGTTCTTTCTCCGCCACAATAGCCAACATTCTCTCGCTGTGACAGGAGTGAATTTTACATCACCTCGTCGCCTTATTTATTGTTGGTCCACTGACGGTTGGCTCTTTTTTGGGCTTCACGCCTATGGTAGAAAATCAGCAAAAACAGGGAAGTTTTCCTGTCTCATCCTCGTCTAATCCCTTATTTGAGAACCATTAACTGCAAATAACTAAGCATAAGCTAAATGGAGTGAGTTTTCGTGAGTGGTTCCAGTCTGTTATCCTTGTGATAACAGGTAGAGGAAATATTGGGTATCAAACAGGTGTAGTTAAAGCCCCGTTGACAACTGAACCAAGCTACAATACTTGGGAGGCAGAAAATTATACTTTATTGGCCTGGCTCATCAATTCCATGGAGCCAAATAATGGTCAAATGTACATGTTCAATAAGACAACAAAGGAGATTTTGAAAGCAGCCCCAGAAATCTACTCGGATTTAGAAAATACATCTCAATGTTTTGAGATTCGTTCTAAGATCCAAAACACCAAACAAGGAAGCTGCAACGTGACTAAATATTTCAAATCACTGTTGGAATTATGGCAGGAGATTGATCTATTTTATGAGATGGGTTGGGAGTGTTTCAGAGATGCTGAAAAATATAAGATGCTTGAAAAATAGTGCATTTTTTATTTTTTTTTACTGGGATTGAACCCTGTTTTGGATAAGGTGCGTGGAAGATTACTCGGGACAAAGCCTTTCCCATCTCTAAGGGAATAATTTGTGGAAGTGAGACGAGAGGAAAGCAAAAGAAGAGTCATGATGAATCCATCTTAACAAGATGCGATATCATTAGATTTTTTTGGCTCTGCCTTGGTAGTGAGCAAAAAGGATGGAATTCGCGGGTCACAAAAAATGAGAAAACTAGTTGTGATTACTGCCACACACAAAATCATACCCGTGAACATTGTTGAGAATTACATGGCAAGCCTCCCGATTGGAAATCAATGAAGCAAAGAAGGCAATCTAAATCAGCGCATGTGGCTGACTCAAATTCAAGTACAACCACTAGTTTTGAATTCTCAAATGAGGAGATGAACATGTTGTGCTAACTTCTCAACAAAAATAAGCCATCAAAAATGGCTGAAAATCCAAATTCAAAGACACCTACTGCAGCTATGGCAAGGACAGGTACAATTCACCACGTTTTTTTTTTTTTTTTATCAAAATCACAACAAACATATTGTTGGATTGTAGATACATGTGCTTACGATCATATGAATCGTTCAATGGATGTCTTTGAAAGTTATAGTAAATGCAAAAATCGAGTTGATGTGAGGGTGGCGATGGTAAATTATCCCCTGCTGTAGCTTGGGCACAGTTCATGAATCAAATATTAAACTGAAATCAGTGTTGTTTGTGCCCAAATTGACATACAATCTTCTGTCCGTATGTAAGCTCATTTTGAAATAAATTAAACATCTAATTTTGAAAATATTTTTAAAATGCATGACAGCAAAACATTTAAAGTAGTAACATAAATAAGACTACATATAAAATTCACAGGATAGAGGGATTTGCCGTACTCGCATCGCAGTCCACTCGAGAGTCATACCCCTCGAACTCAATGAAAATCTAGCTTGCACCAAGAAAAGGTAGTGAGCCTAAAGGCCCAGCAAGTATAAACCACGAAATAACGAGGGTTTAAAATACATGCAAAATACTTAAAATACTAGTACGTACAATACCTTGAAACTTTCTCGGAGAGGTCTTAAATGAAAGAGGATATGATACTTGGAACTAAAAAGAAAAATCGCATACAATGAACTCACGTCTTTAAACATAAAATTTCCATATACTTTACTTTGAACTTTCCTCTGTAACTTTCGTAAATTTTAACTTTAAACTTTCCTCTACGAATTTAGATCCTCGATTTAGACTCTTTTTGTTTTGATCGATCAATGGCTACAGTACTATGTCGGCAAGGAAACCGAGTCCTTCTTGGCTCCACATTTCCCCTCTGATTTTGTATGGAAGCTGCCGAGATGTCTTCCGACCACACACTACACGTATGATTTGGTAGGAAAGCCGAGATGTCACCCGACCACACACTACACATATGATTTGGCAAGTGAGCCGAGGCATCCCCCGACCCAACATTGCACGTATAAAGTCACAATCAACTTTCCTCAGTCAACCTTTTACATTTAATATAACTTTTCATCTTTTCATGACGCAAAACTCCTGGACTTGAACACGACTTCAAATGATGAATGAAATCTGTAAAACCATGGAAAAATGATATATAAGTAGCTGTCCCTAAGCAGTAAATCTCCCGTTATAATCTTAGAATTATCCCGAAAAAGTGTCAATACGGGCGTTCGGCCCGTACGGACCTTAATCTAGCCCATTCATAATCGAATGAACTCCCAATTGAACCGACATCTCCTATACATCCTAATTAACCCAAATGATCAGATCATAGCCTCTCAATCAAAGCCGAACAATCCAAACAAAACCAATTTCCGGGCAGCAACTACACTTTACCAAAAATCTGCACAACCACCTTATATTGACTCGCCCTTAACTTAGTCATAACTTAACCGAACGACTCCAAAAACAAACCGACACGTTCACCAAATCGTACACTTGATTTAACAAGCTCATCCTCTGCTTAGACCCCTTAACCTAGCAATTCAGAACCAACCCTTGAGGCCAATCGACGAGACGACAAAAATCTGTACTAGTTCAATATTAACTTAACCCCGTTAAGGACCTTTCCACGATGGAATATCCCAAATTATGACCTATTTAACAACACTAAATACTTACCTTGACCAGAATAAGAACCTTGAGCCAAGCCTCAGGCCCGAAGCTAGCTCAAGCCAATAATTAGACCGACTCGCCTCACTCGGACTACCCGAACACCCCGACAACATTCCCAACTACAAAACCTTCACCTCCAGCCCATCATACTTATCTAAGCCTCATCCAAAACCACATTTGAACTCCCTTTCTTCTAGTATGGACAGCCCTTAATACCATTCAACCGAATTTTCAGAAATCAAGCCCAAACACCACAAACTAACATGCTGAATTTTTCCGAATGCACAAGCAACATCAAGATTTGATCAATACACAATACATGGCTCATATCCACTCCAAAATTCAAGAAAATTTCGAAAATCAACAACAACCCCTACTGAAATATAGAAAAATCTCAAAATACTAGCATGATTGGACCAAGTTTCAACTCCGAATCAATATCCAACTCATTTTAACAACAAAATGCAAGTGGGATTCGAAATATACACACACACCCACTAAAATTTCGAAATAGGGCATGAACAATACTGAAAATTTATGAAAAATTCGAAATCTAAGCTAAAAAATCCAATAAATTTGAAATGCACAAAGAAACTCATAGCACACACATAATAGCTTTACTTGGTGGCCAAGGGGTGATTTATACTTGCCTTTAAATCTAAGAAACTCGAAATATAGGGCTGGAAATGATGAAAAAACGTGAGAGATATGACTCCCTTGCTCCAAAGTGCGATTTCCGGCCGGTTGGAGGGCGGCTGGTGGCGGCTGGGTGGATGGAGGTGGTGGTCGACGGGATTGAGCAAGAAAGATGAAGGGGGCAGCTCCTTGGGTCTTTTGGGACCTAGGGTTTCTAATTTAATTTGTGATATGTGTTGTGTTAGGTTTTAGAAATATAAGTGTGTGTGTGTATAGGTGTAAGCATGTGTGTGTGTGTGAGTCAAAGTCAAAAGTGTTACTTTATGACTTATAAAAATGTTGCTAGTGTTTTTACAACTTTAACACTTCTACACTTAAGTCTCTCAAAATCCTTTATTGAAAATCCAAGAATTGCAATAAATAATTTAATTTCACTTACCCGGGTTTAAAAATACTAAATTTTTGGACAATTCTAAAATAAAATAAAAAATGCCTTAAAAGCGATTTTCGGTCACCCGAAAAATTTTAAAAGTAAAAAAATTGATTTATTTCCTCAATTCCTCACAAATCTCAAATCTTGCAAATCTAAGAATTACCGCCAAAATCCACCGTCTCAACGCGCTAGGCCCGGAACCACTGAACTTAAAAACTCAAGAATTATTTTAAAATCAATATTTAAATATTTTGATGTCACAACGATAAGTAAAATATTTAAATAATAAATGAAGTGATTAAAATAATTTAAACAAACTAGATGAACATTTAAATTCATTTAAATAAATACACAAGAGGAATAAAAACCCTTAAATCCAATTGGAAAATTTAAAAAGCATTTAAATAAATAATCTAGAAACTTAAAATAATTTAAAATAACTAACCGCTAAATTTAAGTTATTTTAAATAAATAAGTTTGATAATAAAAATCATTTAAATAAGCAAGCTTATACTTTTAAAATCTTTAAAATGATTAATTTGCACAATAAAATCATTTAAATAAATAAAACTAAATAATTAAAAAAGCTTTAATTAAATAGTTAGTAAAATAAACTCATTTAAATTAAATAATAATTATTTAAATAAATAATTAACATTTTATTAACACATAATTCAAATAAAGAATTTAAATTAATTAAACTTAACATAATATACATAATATTTATTTAATTTAATGCATGCGATTTAGTAGATTGGATTTTAGGTGCTACAATTCCTTCCCCCATTAAATGTAATTTCGTCCTCGAAATTCAAGACTTATTAACTAGATCCAGATTCAAACAATCAGGTCAAAACTAAATTTTCTAACTCTGCCCCATTTGAGTCGGCTCTATTCAGCTTTCGCTGTGTAATTTGAGACTAATCGACACCTAAAAATCAAGGAGCTGACCAACTCCCACTGCAAGATAAATTCGCAATTTTTTATTTGTTTCCAAGATGGTATTCTAAGAGAAATTTCTATTAACTGTTCCAAAGACTTTAAGATTTTTAATTCGCCGCCTAATGTCCTAAAATATTTGATACTTGCCTAAGTTCGATAACCTTAAATCCTGGATATATATATATATATAGAATATAGAATATATATAAAATCCAAATAGGCAACTAAACAGATCACATTCATCCATTCACCAATTTATACCTTCGTCCCTTTGATATTCTAGATTCTACCAAAAGTTCAATCCTTAGTTAAAATTTTCCAATGGTTTTAGCCACCTTTTCTATCTCAGACCCAAACACTAAGTAATCCCTATTTACTCTTGAAGCCAGAATATACCATAAGCTATTATCCGTTTATGGGATTAGATTGTCTTTAATTACCAAATAATTCTTACATATCGCATGAAGACATATCTCAAACCTCTAGTTTGACTTGACAGCAGGTCTGGAAATCCAAAAATTCCCAAATTATTATATGGTGCAACCTAAATTCATATTTCAAGAACTTTAGTATACAATTAGACACCTCGAAGAGTTAGTAACCCGATCGTAAATGCTTCCTCATTGTTCCACCAGTACATTAGTATTTCATCGATAAATAAATCTACAGCTTATCCAGAAAAACTACCTCAATATTCTATTAATCATTCTATACAAATAGTTGGTGCATTAGTCTTACCGGTTGAAATTCACAAAATATTGGCACGCAAATGTAAAGTACTCAAAATTGCTATAGGGACAGCTGACCGGCTAAATTGGTGTGATATGAATCTACTGGCAAGCGTACCAGGTCAAGTAATAGTAAAGTGGACTGAGAGTCCAAGTATCGATCGCACAGGGACTGCAGTCAATTCTCAAGAATTAATTATTTATCTTAATCTAGACAAAATAATAAAAATGATTTTGAATGGAATAAAATAAGAATTTAAAAATAAAAATTGCTTAAGAAATAAGAATTAAAATAACTAAAGATAAAAATAATTAAAAAGAGACAACCAAGATACACGTAGGTACAGAACAAATAATGTAACAAGTAGTCGATTCAGGACTCAGATTTAATCTTAAATTACGAGAATTCTCCTATCTTGTTCAAAAGTCTATTTCTAGAACAATCAAACCTATTCAAATATTGACGGATTAATCTTTCGTAATTCTAATCAAATTTGAATGCATTAAATATTTATGAAAATTCAATTTACACCTAAACCGCACACTGTAACCGAATTTTATTTCTAGTGGGTTTTACAATATGTTGATTATCAAAGTGATCGAAATCAATACCTCCTCTGTCGACTTGGAATCCATTAATATGCAAGAAAACAGTTAATCAGGCTATTCACAAGACAAATATAAATCTTACAATCAATAAAATAAAATCAAGTTTGAAAAATCCCAAACAAACATCCAAGTTTTCTACATGAATTTGTTCGGTCCAATCACGCCATCATGGTTGAAAATAAACTACTCAATAATTAAAAACAATAATTCAAAAATTAAAATAAGAAGAAACGAAAAGAAAAGAGAAATCTTCTATCCCAAGCATTGTAGCCGGCTCTCTTGCGTTGTCTGCGTTATGGAACTTTGGAACCCCCAAAAATATGATATATCTTCTATTTATATGGTCTGGAACCCATACTAATTAATTTTCTTTAAAAACAAGGACTTTTCGGAACAAATCTGACGCCAGAACACGCGCGCGCGTGCGCAGAAAAAAAAAAGAGTTTTGAAACTCTTATTCGCGCGCGGGCGAGCTTGATTCTCGCGCGCGCAGTACAAAATTTCTACTGCGAGCGACGATTTTGAAAAATTTATATCTCCGGTTCTAGTCATCGGATCAAGCTGAAATTTGGACACCAGCTTTAAAATATCTTGAAAATCATTTTGAATAGTGGAGATCAGATTTAAATCTATCTAAAATTAAATTTGATTTTTCGACCAAAGCTGCTCCGTAATTCAATCTTCATAAATTCATTTTCCTACAAAATTAATCGGAAGAGTGAAATACACACACATGAAATAAAACACATAAAAATAATATGAATGCACATAAAATGGACATAAAAATATCACAAACTATGCATACAAAATGCACTTATCAACACCCCCATACTTAAACTTTGCTTGCCCTCGAGCAAGACATGCAAAAACAACATGCAAACAAAAACATAAGTGAGGACGAATCATGAATGTGCACAGCCTCCGAGAAGTTCAATCACAAAACAAAATCACACACGCTCTCAACTTTACATAATAAACATTCAGTTTAACGTGAACGTGGGTGTGTGAACTGTCATTCCAGTTTCATACAACTTAGACCAAATTCATTTCAAAACTGCTCAGTGACCTATGACAAATCAGTGAAAGTTTCATTCTTCAAGTGCCCATTCCTTCCAACGACGTCTAGACTAAACCCACCTTCTTTGAGATAATGAATTACACACCTCCGGATTTTGCACCCGGTATTGCTTTAGCCCCAATAATTACACGCTGACTTAGCTATAAATGGCTAGGATACAAAAATTTATTTCTTTTCTAATCCCCACCGTCTATAGCTCGGATGGAGCATCAACCCGATTTAATCCGCATACTTAGCCATGGATTAAATCTTTTAGGATTACAATCCTTTCAAGGTCTGGATGGAGTTGAATTTTTTTTTTCCTAGGTGCGCCCAAGATCATAAGTGTAAACTAGAGTCTCATCAAAATTAATAGAACACAATCAAGATCCACAAACCACCTATTGTCGTGCAATGGTCAAACAGACAAAAACTTCATCAAATCTTTCGTTACAGTCCACTGTTCTAACACAAGTGCTTATAAATATTCATGGTTCAACCTACAGTTTCTCATGTCAAGTCAAGGGCAAATTTTTTTTCAAAAACCAATTTTTTCAAATAAATTTCATCATCATTGGATATTATGACTCATCCTACTCATGCAAGACAAAACAAACAACAACAAAAATAGACTAGATGCAAACAAACACAAAATATTACTAATGCAACATAAACATAACAAACAATGCAATAAACTAGTCTACCCCCCATACTTATCCAAAGAATTGCCCTCAATGCTTTAGAACAATGAACATAATGCATAACAAACACACAAATGCAAAGAAAAACAAAAACACAATGAGAACAAAAATAACACTCCCCTGGTTTTCGATTCATCCTCTTCCTTCTTGACAGTATTAGCTGGGACAGTAGTAGAAGACTGTGTATATCGGCAGGCTCGACAAACTGGAATGGGAAAGAAGTAAAAATTAAATAAAAAAAAACAAAAACCAAAAATAAAATAAAAAACAAGGGAAAGAACTCTGGGTTGCCTCCCAATCAGCGCTAAATTTATAGTCTAACGTCCGACTATGTAGTAGCAACCATCAAAGAGCGGCTTCCGCCCATAGTAAGAATCATACGACTCTGCGTATGGGTCTTGATTGCGTACGCCCTCAAGTTTGGCGTGACATATGCAGTTTAAGCTTGTCGGTCGAGCAATACTCGGCATGAACTTTTTCTTTTGTAAGGAGACTCCAAATCTAGGCTGAAGCTCATAGAGAATGGAATATGTTGGAGGTGGCATCAATGGCAAGAAAAAATCTTCTAACGATTTACATGAAACGACCATTGAAGAGGTAAAATTTGTAGCCTTGTATGTGCCTTCCTCCTCCAATTTTACTGTTGGCTCATCATCACAAGATGATTCCTCAATTGATATGTAGTGACCCTGCATGGTATCACCTACTAACTGACAACTAATAGCATGCATTAAACTTAATACAGCAAAATAACTTAACAGAGTAAGACATGCGGAAACAAAACCATAATTTACATATCAGCTTAGTAACATAATCCAGACTTAAATCTGTAGTGATACAACCAAATCAAAATCTTAAACAGTAAACATTATACAGCTATATCGAATTCTGCTGTATAATAAAATCCTTAAGGCTTCTGCTCCCTAGTCCTGCCTTGAACTACCAGCTCCGTCCATCCTGCGACCTGCCCCATGGAATAGGGTGTCCAAGATAAAAACTAGGACGTGAGCGCTACGCCCAGTACATAGGCATGAGTAAACATATGTATATAATGCATGCAACATGATGACTTGTAAAAGATCATCTGAAAAGTCATGCTCAGAACCGGCGCCATATGAGTGCTGCCACCGCACGGATCAACCTCTGGGTGCAACCACACTCGTCTAGTACACCAGAGTAGACAGACATAAATGCCTCCGCCGTCGCGGTACTCTCAGTGACAGACTATCGAGTATAGAGATGAGGGGCTCTATAATCAGGTATAATAGGGAATAGGCTCAACGTGTATATGCACATGACATATGAGTATAGAAAACGGTAAATCATACATCATGCAATATAATAATGCCAAATAAATGCAACATATAAACATGTATACTCGCTGGCAATCTCAGTCAATGTGTACGTACCTCTAGGCTAGTTCAAGTAAAGTAGATCCTAGGTTCCAAGCCTATATTCAAAAGTTCACCGTATCACTACACAAGTTCTATAAGCCTTAACTAAGCTAATAAGTACTCCCAAAACTTAAATCGATTCCCGAACCATACCTTCGTCCGAAGTAAGCCCTTTGAAGACGCTAGTCCCGGATGACTATAACCACAACTTGGTTATTCCAAAACTTCGATTATAACCGATAGGGCCCTCAAGTGTATATCTCACACTATATCACTGAAGAAGGAAACTCGGAAATTCGTAATTCAGAAATGAATCTGAGAAGCCCTATTTATAGGAAAATTTCTCGGCCAGGATCGGAACTTCCGATTTCGGTATCGGAGCTTCCGATCCAGCTCATTGCGTGCATGTCTGCCACGCCAGGATCGGAACTTCCGATCTACGATCGGAGCTTACTATCTGGGATCGGAGCTTACTATCCGGCCCAAAATTAAAAAGCCCAAATTTTACTTCTGAAGTCCAATAACACTCCGAAATTGGTTAAATACCAACCCTTAATCATGTTTAACATATTATTATCTTTAAATGGTTTCTGGGTTACTACATTCTCCCCACCTTTAAATATTTCGTCCGCGAAATAACATCTAAATACAAATCAAGATAACAATATGAAACATCAAACCATGTCTTATTACAACAACGGTAATTACATCTTACATGGTAATAAAAAATACAAAGCAAACAACTCAGGATATTCTGCTCGCAACCGACTCTCAGTTTCCCAAGTTGCTTCTTCAACGCCTCGGCGCTGCCACTGTACCATTACAAATGGTATAGTCTTGTTCCGAAGAACTTTCTCCTTCCTGTCTAGGATACAGATTGGTCGTTCAACAAAAGACAGATCCGGTTCTAGCTGAATATCAGTAGACTGAATCACATGAGATTCATCAGCTATGTACTGTCGAAGCAACGACACATGAAAAACATTGTGTATACTGGAAAGAGATGGCGGTAAAGCCAAACGATAAGCAACATATCCGATCTTCTCCAGTATCTGGAAAGGCCCAATGTAACGAGGAGACAACTTGCCTTTCACACCGAATCTCATCACCTTCCTGAAACGTGATACTCGCAGAAAAACATATTCACCAGGCTCAAAATGAAGTGGCCTGCGAAGAATATTCGCATAATTGGCTTGTCTATCTTGCGCAACTTTGATCCTATGCTTGATCAAATCTACCTTGTCTACAATCTGCTGCACCAATTCAGGACCCTCGACTTGCCGTTCCCCGACTTCATCCCAGAATAACGGAGTACAACACCATCGACCATACAATGCCTCGAAAGGTGCCATATCAATACTATGATGATAACTGTTATTGTAGGAAAATTCAATCAAAGGTAACTGATCCTGCCAAGATAAACCAAAGTCCATGACAGAAGAACGTAGCATATCCTCCAGAGTACGAATAGTGCGCTCTGACTGTTGGAAAACTCGGCTCTCAGATCAATCACGATTGATACCCGGTGCAGCGGAAGTTTAAAAATTTTATCATGGAACAATTCCATGGTGTGGGTATCAACCGTTTAACGATTAAATTATTGTGTGTGTAAAATTCAAATAACAATTAATTAAATTTTACCTTCAATCTCGCAACGAGATTACTGGACACCAACAGATTTTATCTGCTCTTGTTGTCTCTCCCTGGAACCGATGAACTCCTTCAATCAGGTCCACGAACAGAGGTTTAATCCCTCTGATAGATTGCACTAGAAAATCTATCAGAAGTTTTTCTGCGAAGAGAATAAACGAATCTGATTCGTTATTCCTTACTGCGATTCAAAATCACAGACCGGAAAATCTCGGGCAGAGTATGGGGAGGGTTCGGCCGAAACAATCTTTGAGAGGAACTAGGGTTTTCGATTTTTGCTCTCAAAATTATGACCTTTTGTGTGTAATTTCTGTACTGAAATAACTTATTTATAATGCAGGCCACTAACACCTTAGGGCCCATTAATCATAAGCTGGGGCCTGACAAGCAAAGCCCGCTCGTTCAGAAATTAATATAAAATTCATCGTGACTCCGATTGATGAAACGATTTCACCAATGTGCACAGAAACCATTTCTGCACGTTTTAAAGTCAAAATAAATTTTCCTGAATCCGAATTCAGTGGTTTCCAAAAATGTCCATCCCTATGTCATTTTAGGAAATCCTACTCCCTTACTCTTATTTAAGAAGTCCAACTCCTTAGTTCATTAAATTTAACTCTTTAAATTTAACTATCTCAACGGGGATTAAAACTCCATTACACTGTGTGACCCTCAATGGTTCAGGGATACAGCTAGCCGTGGGCTCACAACTCCTTGTGACTCGGAACAACACTTTCCGACTTGCCCAACGAATCATGGTAAAGCGCCTAGCAACATCGCCCCATGATTCCCTAGGTATCACTGATAGTGCCTACAAGAACCAGTAGATTTTGGTTAGCGTACAGTACGGTCCCTTCATCCAAATATCCCGATCGAATCAACAACCATTGGTATATCGAGAGTCGCTCAAGATTCGATAACTATGCAATACATCTTGAAGATCAAATTAGTGACATCGCATGTGCTACTAAGAAACCATTTCTTAAATCACATCAAGTACTCTGGCCAGAGATTCGTCACACTAATATCTCCTCAGATCGCATAGGATATCCACACTCGCAAGTATGTGGTGAATCCTTGACAACAATGCATCGACTCCTATATGTGTCGTAACTGTACCCAATCTCGACACCTGATGACCCCCATAGAGTCGGTAAACGAGTCAAAGCACAGCACTAGCATATAGAGTCTCCATGATGTTTCAAGTCGTAAGGACTAATGGTGTACAACCAAAACCGCGGACTTTATCCACTCGATAAGTGATAACCACTTGGAAAGTCCGGATAGGGTAGTTCGATTATTCATCCTATGAATATCCATTTGCATGCTTCGAACATCTCTATGTTCCCTACCAATGAAACGTGGTACTCCGCATCGCAAATGCTAGTCTCAAACTCGAGCGATCCTTATCCTTATTATCGGACGGCTCAATCGACTAGGAACAGTTTAGAATATACAGTGACTATAAGATGTATTTCATGATAGACATCTCCATGTTCTACCACATCTTACATACACTATGGTATATTCAAGGTCTTTATCAAAACAACAATAGTATATCACAATATAACAATATGAAGTAATATAAAGTCATTGCCATAAAAGTGTAAATAATATTAAACAAAAGATTGTTTATACAAAGAGTCATCAAAGCCCATAGCCACACAGTTGGCTCACTGGGCACCCACTCTTTCAATCTCCCACTTGCCCTATAGCCAACTAGTCATACTACGTAGACCCATTGCTTCGCGATGTTTGTCAAACAATGGTCCTGGCAAGGGCTTAGTAAGCGGATCAGCGATATTGTCTGCAGAGGCCACTCGTTCGACAGTGATGTCTCCTCTTTCCACAATCTCCCGGATGATGTGGTATTTCCTCAGTACGTGTTTGGATCTTTGATGAGACCTTGGTTCCTTTGCTTGAGCAACGGCACCCGTGTTGTCGCAGTACACCGGGACTGGACCAACAAATTCAGGAATGACGCCCAACTCTTGGACGAAATTCCTCATTTAAACGGCCTCTTTAGCAGCAGCTGATGCTGCAATGTATTCAGCCTCAGTGGTGGAATCCGCTGTGGTGTCCTGCTTGGAACTCTTCCAAGAGACAGCACCGCCATTGAGCATGAACACAAATCCAGAGGTTGACTTCGAGTCATCCACGTCACTTTGGAAGCTAGAGTCGGTATAGCCTTCCAATTTGAGTTCTCGTCCTCCATAAACCATGAACATATTCTTAGTCCTTCGCAAGTACTTAAGAATGTCCTTCACGGCTTTCCAATGCATTTGACCAGGATTAGACTGATATCTGCTCGTGACACTCAGAGCAAATGCTACATCCGGTCTAGTAGATATCATCCCATACATGATACTACCTATAGCTGACGCATATGGTACATGTGTCATATTCTCTATCTCTGCATCAGTCTTGGGACACATAGACTTGGATAGAGAAACTCCATGACACATGGGTAGATGTCCTCTTTTGGACCCATCCATTGAAAACCGTTTCAATATGGTATCGATGTAGGTTGATTGAGTGAGTCCTATCATTCTCTTAGACCTATCTCTATAGATCTGTATCCCAAGAATGTAGGATGCCTCTCCCAAATCCTTCATCGAAAATCTACCTGATAACCATATCTTTGTTGACTGCAACATCCCTACATCATTCCCAATGAGTAGGATGTCATCAACATAAAGTACTAAGAATGTCGCAGCATCCTTAACTACTTTCTTGTACACGCACGGTTCCTCCGGGTTCTTGATGAAACCAAAATCTTTTATTGTTTCATCAAATTTCTGGTTCCAACTTCTTGATGCTTGTTTTAGACCATAAATTGATCTCTGAAGCTTGCATACCTTATGCTCGCTTCCCATGGATGTGAACCCTCTGGCTGCTTCATATAGATTTCTTCCTTAATGTCTCCATTAAGAAAAGCAGTCTTCACATCCATTTGCCATATCTCATAGTCATACCATGCAGCTATGGCAATAAGGATTCTTATGGACTTGAACATAGCAACTGGTGAAAAGGTTTCATCATAGTCAACTCCTTGCCTTTGAGTATAACCTTTCGCCACCAATCGCGCCTTGTAGGTCAATACCTTACCATCAGGCCCAAGCTTTCTTTTGTAGATCCATTTACACCCTATTGGAACAATTCCATCGGGAGGATCTACCAAAGACCAAACTTGGTTTGTATGCATCGAATCCAATTCTGACTGCATAGCTTCAAGCCATAAATTCGAATCCGCATCAGAAATTGCTTCCTTGAAGTTTCTTGGATCACATCCAATGTCGGGTTCATCTTGATCCCCTTCAAGAAGAAGACCATATCGAACTGGAGGTCTAGAAGTCCTTTCGGATCTTCTAGGTGCAGGCGTGTCCAGCAATGGTTCCTGAGGTGTAGGATCGTTATTTTGTATTTCGGGTTCTTCTCGAACTTCTTCGAGTTCCATCATCTCGCCTTTCTTATCCAATAAGAATTCCTTCTCCAAGAAGGTGGCATTCCTAGAAACAAACACCTTTGTTTCAGCAGGATAATAGAAATAATATCCGATTGAATTCTTCGGATACCCTACAAAATAACATAAGCTGGATCGACTATCCAACTTATCTCCCACTGTCCGCTTCACGTAAGCAGGACATCCCCAAATCCTCAAGTACGAATACTTAGGAGCTTTGCCATTCCATAACTCGTATGGTGTTTTGTCCACTGCTTTAGTGTGGACGTTGTTCAACAACAATACCGCCGTTTCAAGCGCATAGCCCCAAAACGAAGGTGGAAGCTCAGTGAAGCTCATCATACATCGAACCATGTCCAACAAAGTTCGATTACGACGCTCCGATACACCATTAAGCTGTGGTGTCATAGGAGGAGTCCACTGAGAGAGAATCCCATTCTCTTTCAGATAGTCCAAAAACTCGGTACTTAAGTATTCTCCACCTCGATCCGATCGAAGTGCTTTAATACTTTTACCTAGCTTGTTTTCTACTTCAGCCTTGAATTCTTTGAACTTTTCAAATGCTTCAGACTTATATTTCATTAAATATAAATACCCATACCTTGAATAATCGTCAGTAAAGGTAATGAAGTAGGTGTGGCCATATTGAGTCCCAACTCTAAATGGTCCACAAACATCTGTATGGATCAAATCCAACAGATTTTGACTACGCTCAGGTTTCCCTTAAAAGGAGATTTAGTCATTTTTCCTTTTAGGCAGGATTCACAAGTAGGTAGAGAGTTAATATCAGACATATCAAACATGCCCTCTCCCACTAGCTTGTTCATCCTCCTTGAGGAAATATGACCTAGTCTAGCGTGCCAAAGGTTTGCCGGGTTTTGACTATCGATTTTCCTTTTGTTTGTTGTCGCCGGTTTGTCAATACAATTCACTGGAACGTCTTTTAGTTTTAAATTGTATAGATCGTTTTCAAGTTGTCCATTTCCAATTAAACATTCATTCTTGTAAATATTGCAAATCCCATTCACAAAATTACAAGAATAACCATCTCTATCAAGCATAGAAATAGAAATAATGTTTTTAATTAAATCTGGCACAAATAAAACATCTCTCAACAATAATTTAAAACCATTCTGCAAAATCAAACAAACATCTCCAATGGCCGTAGCTTCAACTCTGGAACCATTTCCGAGCCTCAGCTGGGTCTCACCCATTCTAAGCCTGCGACTTCTTGTCATCACCTGCAAATCATTGCAAATGTGAGATCCACATCCGGTATCCAATACCCAAGAAGTTGTATTAAGTGACATGTTTATTTCAATATAGAACATACCCTTTGCAGTTCCTAACTGCTCAAGATACTCCTTGCAGTTGCGCTTCCAATGACCCGGCTTCTTGCAGTAATGGCAAATATCCTTGGATTTTCCATTGTTTGAAGCCTTTGTCTTTTGCTTCTTCTCGGGTTCCACTTTCTTGGGTGGGGCAGAACGTTTCTTGCCCTTCATACTTGGCCCCTTCTTAGCAGAAGATGAGGAGCCCACCAAGAAAGCTGGCTTATCCTTCTTAAGTGTGGATTCATATGTAACGAGCATATTGACCATCTCTTCAAGGGTGGCCTCTATCTTGTTCATATTAAAATTTATCACGAATCCATCAAATGAAGAAGGAAGAGATAGAAGCAGCAAGTCCACATTGAGTTCATGCTCCAACACCAAATCAAGGGTCGCTAACTTCTGTATGAGCCAAATCACTCGTACCCCATGATCACGGACCGAAGTCCCTTCACGCATGCGGCACGTCATCAACTCCTTAACAGTAGAGAACCTTTCAGCCCTCGACTGAGCCCCAAAAAGTTCCTTGAGTTGCGCGTGAATGTCAGCAGCATTCACCGTGTCCTCAAATCGCCTCTGGAGTTCATCAGACATCGAGGCTTGCATATAGCATTTGGTCTTGATGTCATGGTCCCACCATGCATCAAGCTTGGCCAATTCCTCCGGACTAACATCAGCTGGTGCTTCCTTCGGAGGTGCTTTCTCTAACACATAGAGCATTTTCTCCGAAGTTAAGACAATCTTCAACTTCCGGAACCATTCCGTATAGTTGGCGCTAGTCAGCTTGTTTTGTTCGAGGATCGAGAATAAAGGATTTCGCGAATTCATTGTATGAAATACTGAAAAGGAAAACAGACATATATCAATGATTGTTTAACAATTTACTAAGACATAAAATAGGCGAATTTAATTTTATGAATCTCACTCCCACTATTTTAGCGATTTCACCACCCTCTAGTGAAAACGGGAAACTTTTTCCTTAGTGAGAACATGGAGTCCAATTGACAAACTTATGGTCCCGAATAATATCAGCCAACCATAATTCTCAAAAGGTAGAGCCCAATTGCTTCCAAAGCAACCCCCATGTATTTACCTCATGTCCAATAAGGGCCCAATAATATGACGCCGTTTAAAGTGACATGTCAAGATGACCCATCAATATTAAGTTGTGATGGACGGTCGCCATGTGGATCCCCCAATAATATGAGCCGATCCCATGGGAGTTCCACCCAACTTACAACATTTGTCGATCCAATGTACAGCTTTCCGACGGACGGGCCCCCCCAATAATATGAGCCGGACCGTATCCGCGGGTAGCATCACATACATTGACCGTTGATGGAAGGTAGGAACATTTAAACAATATTTAAATTTCCTTTATTTATCTTGATATAAATTTTAAATCATATTTAAAATGAGGGATTTTATTTATAAAAATATTTGTCTCATCACATTTAATTTATTGCATGCATTGCCGGATTCACGCAATTTATGTCTAAACATGCATACAATCATAATATCACATATTATATAGGATGATCGATTCCATTTCTAATTGACCCGTGGTTGCCAATCACGGGTCTTAGTCCAATCCTAGGTAATATGCAGTATGCAAATGCAATCCTATTACATATGCTTCCAATTTACATTTCTTCAGTCTTCATTGTCTGCTGGGCCCACCATCTTCAAATCTTGATCTCCCACTAAATCTAATGTATTTACAATAAATAACAATGACAAGTAGGGGATACATTTTTAGGGGGTGGGAACGGGCTATAAACCAAGCCCACTTTTATTACATATGACATTCATATCGGGCCATAAACCAGGCCCATTAATAAAACCAACAATAATAAAGACAAAATGTAAATTCCTAACATACACCTACAAAATTGGTCATGACAATCGATCATCCTTATCCAATAACATTTAATTCAAAATTAATTTATTGGATAACATGCTGTGGCAATTCAAATTTAAACAAGATAAAATCATATTTTATATATAAAATCTCATTTCACATATAAAATCATATTTTATCTCTATATCAAATAAAATCATATTTTATCTATAAAATCCAATTTTACAAATAAAATCATATTTTACTTAATATATCATAAGATCATATCTTATCATCAATTGTACCAAAATAATTGATTTCAAAATTCAATTTACGGATAAAATATTAAAATTTTCCAAAAATTCAAATTTATCCAAAATCAATTTTAAAATTTACGGACTCGAACAATTCGATCCGAAATCTCGTGAACCAATCAAAAACAATTTTTGACCAGACCAAAAATAAAATTTTAAATATTAAAATTAATTTTTAAATAAAAATATAATTTTTCCCGCGGGCCGCCCGGGACACTCCCGGGCCGGCCCGCACCCGGGGCGCGGGCCGGGGGCAGCCCGGCTGCCCCCTTAGGGCAGCGCCTGGCGCCGCCCTTGGGCGGCGCCGAGCGCCGCCCCTGCGCAGCGCCCAGCGCTGCGCTGGGCGGCGCCGAGCGCCGCCCTGGGCAGCGCCGAGCGCTGCCCTGCGCAGCGCCCAGCGCTGCGCTGGGCAGCGCACAGCGCCGCCCTGGGCGGCGCCGTGCGCCGCCCTGGGCGGCGACGGTCGCCGCCTTGGGCGGCGCCGTGCGCCCCCTTTGGGCGGCGCCGTGCGCCGCCCGGGGCAGCAACAATTGCTGCCCCACCGGGCAGCGATCCAATCGCTGCCCGGGTTTTGCCCCGAAACGGCGCCGCCCGGGGCAGCAACAATTGCTGCCCCACCGGGCAGCGATCCAATCGCTGCCCGGGTTTTGCCCCGAAAATTTTTTTTTTTTTTATTTAAAAATATTTATTTTGTTTCAAAAACCGAGACTCAAAAATTTTGTACAATTGATTAATTTAATCGTTTGATCTGAGCAACCTGGCTCTGATACCACTGTTGGAAAACTCGGCTCTCAGATCAATCACGATTGATACCCGGTGCAGCGGAAGTTTAAAAATTTTATCATGGAACAATTCCATGGTGTGGGTATCAACCGTTTAACGATTAAATTATTGTGTGTGTAAAATTCAAATAACAATTAATTAAATTTTACCTTCAATCTCGCAACGAGATTACTGGACACCAACAGATTTTATCTGCTCTTGTTGTCTCTCCCTGGAACCGATGAACTCCTTCAATCAGGTCCACGAACAGAGGTTTAATCCCTCTGATAGATTGCACTAGAAAATCTATCAGAAGTTTTTCTGCGAAGAGAATAAACGAATCTGATTCGTTATTCCTTACTGCGATTCAAAATCACAGACCGGAAAATCTCGGGCAGAGTATGGGGAGGGTTCGGCCGAAACAATCTTTGAGAGGAACTAGGGTTTTCGATTTTTGCTCTCAAAATTATGACCTTTTGTGTGTAATTTCTGTACTGAAATAAATTATTTATAATGCAGGCCACTAACACCTTAGGGCCCATTAATCATAAGCTGGGGCCTGACAAGCAAAGCCCGCTCGTTCAGAAATTAATATAAAATTCATCGTGACTCCGATTGATGAAACGATTTCACCAATGTGCACAGAAACCATTTCTGCACGTTTTAAAGTCAAAATAAATTTTCCTGAATCTGAATTCAGTGGTTTCCAAAAATGTCCATCCCTATGTCATTTTAGGAAATCCTACTCCCTTACTCTTATTTAAGAAGTCCAACTCCTTAGTTCATTAAATTTAACTCTTTAAATTTAACTATCTCAACGGGGATTAAAACTCCATTACACTGTGTGACCCTCAATGGTTCAGGGATACAGCTAGCCGTGGGCTCACAACTCCTTGTGACTCGGAACAACACTTTCCGACTTGCCCAACGAATCATGGTAAAGCGCCTAGCAACATCGCCCCATGATTCCCTAGGTATCACTGATAGTGCCTACAAGAACCAGTAGATTTTGGTTAGCGTACAGTACGGTCCCTTCATCCAAATATCCCGATCGAATCAACAACCATTGGTATATCGAGAGTCGCTCAAGATTCGATAACTATGCAATACATCTTGAAGATCAAATTAGTGACATCGCATGTGCTACTAAGAAACCATTTCTTAAATCACATCAAGTACTCTGGCCAGAGATTCGTCACACTAATATCTCCTCAGATCGCATAGGATATCCACACTCGCAAGTATGTGGTGAATCCTTGACAACAATGCATCGACTCCTATATGTGTCGTAACTGTACCCAATCTCGACACCTGATGACCCCCATAGAGTCGGTAAACGAGTCAAAGCACAGCACTAGCATATAGAGTCTCCATGATGTTTCAAGTCGTAAGGACTAATGGTGTACAACCAAAACCGCGGACTTTATCCACTCGATAAGTGATAACCACTTGGAAAGTCCGGATAGGGTAGTTCGATTATTCATCCTATGAATATCCATTTGCATGCTTCGAACATCTCTATGTTCCCTACCAATGAAACGTGGTACTCCGCATCGCAAATGCTAGTCTCAAACTCGAGCGATCCTTATCCTTATTATCGGACGGCTCAATCGACTAGGAACAGTTTAGAATATACAGTGACTATAAGATGTATTTCATGATAGACATCTCCATGTTCTACCACATCTTACATACACTATGGTATATTCAAGGTCTTTATCAAAACAACAATAGTATATCACAATATAACAATATGAAGTAATATAAAGTCATTGCCATAAAAGTGTAAATAATATTAAACAAAAGATTGTTTATACAAAGAGTCATCAAAGCCCATAGCCACACAGTTGGCTCACTGGGCACCCACTCTTTCACTGACTGCCCATCAGTCTCCGGATGATACGCAGTGCTCAAACTCTGAGTGGTACCCAACGCCTGCTGAAAACTACCCCAAAAACGTGAAGTAAATCGTGGATCTCTATCACTGACAATACTCACTGGAATCCCATGTAATCGCACAATCTCCTGGATATATAAGCGTGTCATGCGATCATAAGAATACTCCCGGTTATAAGAAATAAAATGTGCTGATTTTGTCAAACGGTCAATGACAATCCAGATAGCATCACACTGACGTGATGTCATAGGCAAGTGGGTAACAAAATCCATAGTCACGTGCTCCCACTTCCATTCGGGAATCTCAAGATTCTGCAGTAATCCACCTGGTCATCGATGTTCAGCCTTGACCTGTTGACAAACCAAACATCTCGAAACAAACTGATAAACACTTCGCTTCATTCCCTTCCACCAGAATCTAGTTCGCAAGTCCTTATACATTTTCATACTTCCAGGATGAATTGATAATCGAATCCTGTGAGCTTGAGATAGAATATCATTCCTGAGCTCCGCAACATTAGGTACAACCACTCTATTGGATAGGCACAATAAACCATCTGCCTGAAAATGGAATCCAGATGTATTAACTCTATTGGCTAGACGTGCTAATCGCTGAGTCTTAACATCAGATATCTGAGCATCTCTGATCCGAGAATACAATGCTGGCTCAGATAGAATAGTATACAAATGAATCCCATTCCTCCCTTTCTTGTGCTTGAGCGTAAAACTCAATGAACAGCACTCTTGAATCATATGAGATATTTCATTAGTCTGAAGTGCAGACAGTCTCACCTGCCGACTCAAGGCATCAGCAGTAAGATTAGCAGAACCTGGATGATATTTGATTTCACAATCATAATCGTTCAGGAGATCCATCCAGCGTCTCTGTCGCATATTCAACTCTGCCTGAGTGAATAAATACTTCAAACTCTTGTGATCCGTAAATATCTCAAATTTCTCGCCATAAAGATAATGTCTCCAAATCTTGAGCGCAAATACAATGGCGGCTAACTCAAGATCATGCACTGGATAGTTATTCTCATGCGTCTTCAACTGTCGAGAAGCATAGGCAATAACATGTCCATGCTGTGTCAACACACATCCCAACCCCTGACCAGAGGCATCAGTATAAACAACATAACCTCCTGATCCAGAAGGTAGAGCTAGCACAGGTGCAGTAGTAAGACGTCTACGCAGCTCGTGAAACGACTCCTCACAATCCGAGGACCAAATGAAGGTAACATCTTTCCGAGTAAGCTGAGTCAAAGGCCTGGCCAACTGTGAAAAATTCTCGATGAACCGACGGTAATATCCCGCTAGACCCAAGAAACTACGAATCTCAGCAACCGTTGTCGGATGAGACCAGTTCAGCACTGCCTCTATCTTACTAGGATCAACAGATATCCCTTCTCTAGAAATCACATGACCGAGAAATACTACCCGATGAAGCCAGAATTCACACTTGCTCAATTTCGCATATAGCTGCTTATCTCGTAACGTCTGTAGAACAATCCTCAAATGTTGTGCATGCTCATCCTTGCCATGAGAATAAACAAGAATATCATCTATGAAGATGATGACAAATCTATCCAGATAATCTCGAAATACCTGATTCATCAGATTCATAAAGACTGCCGGTGCATTCTTCAAACCGAATGGCATCACCAGAAACTCATAATGCCCGTATCTGGTCCTGAAAGCAGTCGTAGATATATCTGAGTCTCGTACCCGCATATGATGGTATCCAGATCTCATATCTATCTTCGAATAAACAGAAGTACCCTGTAGTTGATCGAACAGATCATCAATCCACGGCAAAGGATACTTATTCTTGATGGTGACACGATTCAACTGCCTGTAATCAATACATAATCGCATCGATCCATCCTTCTTCTTGACAATCAAAACAGGTGCTCCCCACGGAGAAACACTCGGACGAATATATCCCTTATCAAGCAGATCTTGCAACTACTGTTTCAATTCTCTCATCTCTGACGGTGCCAGACGATAAGGTGCTCGGGATATAGGCGTAGTTCCTGGTACTAGATCAATACCAAATTCAACCTCTCGAACCGGAGGAAAACCCGGAATCTCATCAGGGAATACGTCAGGAAACTCGCTGACAACCGGTAGCTGATCAATACCCGTACTACTCATGGACATATCAACTGCATAGATGAGGTAGCCCTCCCCACCTGACTCCAAGACATGACATGCCTTCAGAGCCGAAACAAGTGGCATCGGAGGTCGTGCACCTCACCATAAAAGTACCAGCTATCACCCTCAACGGGATGAAACTATACCAGACGCTGATAACAATCCACAGTAGCGTGATACAAAGTCAGCATATCTATTCCCAAAATACAATCAAAATCCGTCATCGCTAATATCATCAAATTAGCCGATAACACATTACCCTCAAACTCCAGAAGGCAACCCATCACTAGACGCTTAGTTACTACCTCCTGCTCCAACGAAGTAGATACAACTAAATCCATATCTAATGATACGTAAGGTAATCTATGTCTCTTAATGAAGCGACTAGAAATAAAGTAATGCGATGCTCCAGTATCAATTAATACAAGTGCAGGAATACCACATAACAAGAAGTTACCTCCCAACATGCGATCGCTTCCCTCAGTAGCCTGCTCCTGAGACAGAGAAAACACCTGCCCTTGAGTCTGGGGATGAAAACCAGAAGAACTCTGTGGTGCTGGCTGCTGACGTGGAAAAGTAGAAGCCTGAGATCCAACCTGGGATCCCGATCCACTGGCAGAACCCATACGCTGAGGACAATCTCTCCGCAGATGTCCCTGCTGACCACAAATATAACAAGCCCCAGTAGCTCTCCGACATGAAGCTGCAGGATGCTTCCCACCACAGTGGCTACAAAACTCCTCCTTCTTCTTCTTCTTCTTCCGAAAGCGGAATGTACCTCGTGAACCATGAGAACCAGACGAAGTAGTAGGAGTAGAAGAAGACGTAGGTACAGATGGCACAACAGATTGAGCTCGAGGCTCAATAAATCCACTAGGCTGTGCTGGCATCATCAACTGTCCACGCCTGTTTCTGGTCTCCACAAGACGGCAACGGTTCACCAAAATCTCATAAGACACCGGGTCATCACAGACGACAACCTGTGCGTAGATATCTTGGTTCAGGCCTTGCAGAAAGATATCATACTTCGACGCATCACTCACATTGATATGAGGACTGAAAGGTAGCAGATCAAGAAATCGCTGCTGATACTGATCAATAGTCATTGATCCTTGCCTCAAAGTAAGCAACTCCATAGATCGTGCTTGGCGAACAGCCGGAGGAAAATATAATTTCTGAAACTCCCGACAGAAATCCCCCCAAGTCACTTGTCCTCTCTCAGTACGTGCCTGAGCAACCTTGGCATCCCACCAAAAACGTGCTCTATCCTCTAGAACAAATTCTAGAACTTCCAGTTTCTGCTCCTCAGTACACTCGAAAGCTCGGAACGTGCTCTCAAGTTTAGACATCCAGCTTCTAGCTTGTTCAGGATTCTCGCCTCCTACTAAGGGTTTCGGTCCTACCTGCATGAACTTATTAATAGTATAGCGACGTAGACCCTCATGAGGACGATGTTGATCATCCTGATGATGATGGCGACGATGATGATGACCACCTCCCTGGCCAACACTACCGTGACTCTCGTCAGCCATATCCTGAAAAGAATTGCACATTAAAACCCCAAATGCGCAAGAATTACTCTAACTAATTCTAAATCCCAAGTACTAATCCCAAAATCTAAGCATGCTCTGATACCAAAAATGTAGTGACCCTGCATGGTATCACCTACTAACTGGTAACTAATAGCATGCATTAAACTTAATACAGCAAAATAACTTAACAAAGTAAGACATGCGGAAACAAAACCATAATTTACATATCAGCTTAGTAACATAATCCAGACTTAAATCTGTAGTGATACAACCAAATCGAAATCTTAAACAGTAAACATTATACAGCTATATCGAATCCTGCTGTATAATAAAATCCTCAAGGCTCCTGCTCCCTAGTCCTGCCTTGAACTACCAGGTCCGTACATCCTGCGACCTGCCCCATGGAATAGGGTATCCAAGATAACAACTAGCACGTGAGCGCTACGCCCAGTACATAGACATGAGTAAACATATGTATATAATGCATGCAACATGATGACTGGTAAAAGATCATCTGAAAAGTCATGCTCAGAACCGGCGCCATATGAGTGCTGCCACCGCACGGATCAACCTCTGGGTGCAACCACATTCGTCTAGTACACCAGAGTAGACAGACATAAATGCCCCCGCCGTCGCGGTACTCTCAGTGACAGACTATCGAGTATAGAGATGAGCGGCTCTATAATCAGGTATAACAGGGAATATGCTCAACGTGTATATGCACATGACATATGAGTATAGAAAACGGTAAATCATACATCATGCCATATAATAATGCCAAATAAATGCAACATATAAACATGTATACTCTCTGGCAATCTCAGTCAATGTGTACGTACCTCTAGGCTAGTTCAAGTAAAGTAGATCCTAGGTTCCAAGCCTATATTCAAAAGTTCACCGAATCACTACACAAGTTCTATAAGCCTTAACTAAGCTAATAAGTACTCCCAAAACTTAAATCGATTCCCGGACCATACTTTCGTCCGAAGTAAGCCCTTTGAAGACGCTAGTCCCGGATGACTATAACCACAACTTGGTTATTCCAGAACTTCGATTATAACCGATAGGGCCCTCAAGTGTATATCTCACACTATATAACTGAAGAAGGAAACTCGGGAATTCGTAATTCAGAAATGAATCTGAGAAGCCCTATTTATAGGCAAATTTCTCGACCAGGATCGGAACTTCCGATTTCGGGATCGAAGATTCCGATCCAGCTCATTGCGTGCATGTCTGCCATGCCAGGATCGGAACTTCCGATCTACGATCGGAGCTTACTATCTGGGATCGGAGCTTACTATCCGTCCCAAAATTAAAAAGCCCAAATTTTACTTCTGAAGTCCAATAACACTCCGAAATTGGTTAAATACCAACCCTTAATCATGTTTAACATATTAATATCTTTAAATGGTTTCTGGGTTACTACATGATAGTTCTTCTTGATCTGACTCAATTTCTTCATTCTCTTGGCAGATTTCAGAAATAGGTTCTCTAAGAAGCGCAATCTGTTCATCCAAAATACTCAAAGGTTTGATGCGTCTTCCTAAGAACTAATTTATCTCTGTCTTTTGTCGCACAATGTTCTCCAACTGAGCCACATGATCCCCAGAACGCCCTATACACTCTTCTTGATGCTCAGGTGGTTGGTTCACAAAATTTTTAGAGTTGGTATCTGGAGGATATTGGTGACTCCAACCCTGCAGTGAAGGATCACAATGCCAATGGTAGTCAAAACCTGACATATCATTTAACAAGTGCATCGCACTGTTTTTATCTTTGTTGAACAAGTGACTGCAAGTTGCAAAAGCTCCATCATCTACCCAACTTTTTTTTATCTCTTCCAAACCACCATAAAAAATCTGAGTTAGGGTGTAGCTCAAAAAATGATGACATCAAAAATTATTCGTCAATTCATTGAATCTCCCCCAAACAGCATAGAATGGCTCTGAGTATTATTGGCCAAATCTTGTGAATACCCATTGATGATCCATCTCCAAGTACCTCACAAGCAAAGAAAAAATAAAATTAATAAAAATTAATAAATAAATAACAATAAAAAAACAGTCTAGTCTCAAACAAATAATCTATCTTAATATTAACTAAACAGTCCTCGGCAACGGCGCCAAAAACTTGACCGGCTAAATCGGTGTGATATGAATCTACTAGCAAGCGTACCAGGTCAAGTAATAGTAAAGTGGACTGAGAGTCCAAGTATCGATCCCACAGGGACTGCAGTCAATTTTCAAGAATTAATTATTTAGCTTAATTTAGACAAAATAATAAAAAGGATTTTGAATGGAATAAAATAAAAATTTAAAAATAAAAATTTCTTAAGAAATAAGAATTAAAATAACTAAAGATAAAAATAATTAAAACAAGACAACCAAGATACACGTAGGTATCGAACAAATCATGTAACAAGTAGTCGATTCAGGACTCAGATTTAATCTTAAATTACGGGAATTCTCCTATCTTGTTCAAAGGTCTATTTCTAGAACAATCAAACCTATTCAAATATTGACGGATTAATCATTTGTAATTCTAATCAAATTTGAATGCATTAAATATTTATAAAAATTCAGTTTACACCCAAACCGCACACTGAAACCGAATTTCATTTCTAGTCGGTTTTACAATATGTTGATTATCAAAGTGATCAAAATCAATACCTCCTCTGTCAACTCTGAATCCATTAACATTCAAGAAAATAGTTGATCAGGCTATTTACAAGGCAAATATAAATCTGACAATCAATAAAATAAAATTAAGTCTGAAAAATCCAAACAAATATCCAAGTTTTCTACATGTATTTGTTCGGCCCAATCACGCCGTCTTGGTTGAAAATAAACTACTCAATAATTAAAAACAATAATTCAAAAATAAAAATAAGAAGAAAAGAAAAGAAAAGAAAAATCTTCTCTCCCAAGCCTTGTAGCCGCCTCTCTTGCGTTGTCTATGTTATGGAACTTCGGAACCCCCAAAAATATGATATATCTTCTATTTATATGGTCCGGAACCCATACCAATTAATTTCCTTTCAAAACAAGGACTTTTCGGAACAAATATGACGCCAGAACATGCGCGCGCGCACGGAATAGGTCTCGCGCGCATGCAGAACAAAAAAACAGAGTTTTGAAACTCTTATTCGCGCGCGAGCGAGCTTGATTCTCGCGCGCGCGCAGTACAAAATTTCTGCTGCGAGTGACGATTCTGAAAAATTCATATCTTCAGTTCTAGCCGTCGGATCGAGCTAAAATTTGGACAGCGCTTAAAAAATCTTGAACTTCATTTTGAACGGTGGAGATCATATTTGGATCTCTCTAAAATAAAATTTGATTTTTCGACCAAAGCTGCTCCGTAATTCACACTTCATAAATCCATTTTCCTACAAAATTAACCGGGAGAGTGAAATACACACACATGAACTAAAACATATAAAAACACATAAAAACAATATGAATGCACATATAATGGACATAAAAATATCACAAACTAATGCATACAAAATGCACTTATCAACAGCTCTAATTCCCTATCTCGCGACTGATCACCCCAATTATCGATTCTAAATGGGAAATATTCACTCCCGAATATGCTCCAAATCCTAATCAGGTCATTAACACAACCATTCAGCTTACCAAAGTCATCTGTTTATTCTTAATGATCCTGTTTAAAATGAAATAACTCATTCAACTAATTCACTAACTAGAAGACTTCTCGCAAGAACTAGATATAATTGGTAGTCGTCATTCCTCGGATCACAACGATAACTTAGGATTAATTTATCTAGTATTAATACTAAATCGCAATGGTCTAAACACTTACTATGCGGTTACGAGCCAATTCCCTATAGAAGAAATCGAAATGATAATTGTGAAATAGTGTCTGTCAAGCCTTAAGCCAAAAAGAACTTTGAGCCAAGCCTCACGCTCGAAGCTAGCTCAAGCCAATAATTATACTGACTCGCCTCACTCGGACTACCCGAACACCCCGACCACATTCCCAACTACAAAACCTTCAACTCCAGCCCTTCATACTTATCTAAGCCTCATCCAAAACCACATTTGAACTCCCTTTCTTCTAGTATGGACAACCCTTAACACCATTCAACCGTTTTCAGAAATCAAGCCCAAACACCTCAAACTAACATGCTGAATTTTTCCGATTGCACAAGCAACATCATGATTTGATCAATACATGGCTCATCTCCACTCCAAAATGCATGCAAATTTCGAGAATCAACAAGAACCCCTATTGAAATATAGAAAAATCTCAAAATACTAGAATGATTGGACCAAGTTTCAACTCCGAATCAACATCCAACTCATTTTAACAACAATATGCAAGTGGGGTTCGAAATATACACACACCTACTGAAATTTCAAAATAAGGCATGAACAGTACTGAAAATTTATGAAAAATTCAAAATCTAAGCTCAAAAATCCACTAAATTCGAAATGCAAAGAAAATCATAACACACACATAATAGCTTTACTTGGTGGCCAAGGGGTTATTTATACTTGCCTTTAAATCTAAGAAACTTGAAATATAGGGCTGGAAATGCTGGAAAAAACGTGAGAGAGATGACTCCCTTGCTCCAAAGTGCGATTTTCGACAGGTTGGAGGGCGGTTGGCGATGGCTGGGTGGATGGAGGTGGTGTTCGACGGGATTGAGCAAGAAAGATGAAGGAGTCGGCTCCTTGGGTCTTTTGGGGTCTAGGGTTTCTAATTTAATTTGTGATATGTGTTGTGTTAGGTTTTAGAAATATAAGTGTATGTGTGTGTATAGGTGTAAGCATGTGTGTCTGTGTATGTGAGTCAAAGTCAAAATTGTTACTTTTATGACTAATAAAAGTGCTACTAGTGTTTTTACAACTTTAATACTTCTACACTTAGTCTCTCAAAATCCCCTGATTGAAAATCCAAGAATTTCAATAAATAATTTAATTTCACTTGCCTGGGTTTAAAAATACTAAATTTTTGGACAATTCTAAAATAAACTCAAAAATGATTTAAAAGAGATTTTCGATCACCCGAAAAATCTTTAAAATAAAAAAACTTTATTTATTTCCCTCAATTCCACACAAATCTCAAATCTTGCAAATCTAAGAATTACTGCCAAAATCCACCGTCTCATCGCGCCGGGCCCGGAACCACTGAACTTAAAAACTCAAGAATTTTTTAAAATAAATACTTAAATATTTTGATGTCACAGTGATAAGTAAAATATTTAAGTAATAAACTTAGAGATTAAAATAATTTAAACAAACTACATGAACGTTTAAAAGTCATTTAAATAAATACACAAGCGGAATAAAAACCTTTAAATCCAATTGGACAATTTAAAAGCATTTAAATAAATTATAAGCTTGATACTTAAAATAATTTAAAATAACTAACCGCTAAACTTAAGTTATTTTAAATAAATAAGTTGGACAGTTAAAAGCATTTAAATAAGCAAGCTTATACCTTTAAAATCTTTAAAATGAATAAGTTTCACAATAAAAAATAAACTTAAATAATTAAAATCATTAATTAAATAGTTAGTAGAATAAAATCATTTAAATTAAATAATTATTATTTAAATAAATAATTAACATTTTATTAACTCATAATTCAAATAAAAAATTTAAATCAATTAAACTTAAAAATAATAATCATAATATTTATTTAATTTAATACATGCGATTTAGTAGATTGGATTTTAGGTGCTACAGGAAAAATACTAATCAAGAAAGTACTTGGGATATTACCGTGTCTCTTGCTATATCGCTAGAGGGCTGTCATCAAATGAATTCAGCTTACATTGATTCATCCTCACCTGAAAATTCAGTTCCTACACGTGTTCCTAATCCCACTTTGGTACATTCTTCTTCATTTCCCCTGCTTTCAGTCGTGAGAAGAATAAGAAGAGAGAGCCGAAGAAAACCAACACCATTTTCATCCTTTCGAGCTACGATCCGGCTTTATCCAACCATTAGATTTTAAAGATAACTACATATTTGGAATCTCAGCGTTGAGGGCTACATTATATATGTAAGTTTGGTAAGATTCTACCAAATTCTAAATTTTGGATTATTTTGGATTTGAGATTTGAGATTATAAATATGTTCTTCAGTTGATAGAGATGATATATCTAAGACGGTTTGAGAAAATACCATCGTTTGAGCATGTTTTGATTTTTGGAAGCATTTTCGAAAATGTCCTGATTTTTGGTTGAAGGTACAGTACGAAGGTAATGTGATAGATCTAGATTGTATCATGCTTGGTTTGTCAGATTTTGACTGCATTATCGGCAGAGATATGTTAACCAAGTATAAGGCCACAGTCGATTGTTTTCAAAAAATAGTCAGATTCAGACCAGATGTAGTAACCCGCACCCAATTAAAGTGATTAATAAAATTAATCATAATTAATATTCCTAAGTTCGGACGGCCCAAAGTAGAGGATCGGAGGATCCGAAGGCGTTTGGACGATCCGATCATAGTTCAGAGGATCCGAACTCAAGCAGCCCGTTGTCCCAAAATATTACGTCATTGGTGACATCACTGAGAGGAGTTCGGATGATCCGAAGTTGTATCGGAGGCTCCAAACTAGTGTCGGCAGGCGTCCTCTAGAAGCTAGACACGTGTTTGGCCAGGAGAGTTCGGACGCAAGGATTGGACTGTCCGAACTAGATCGGACTCTATGAACTCGAGATCGGACGCTCCGATCTCCGCCTATAAATAGAGGGACCGAGGCCTCATTTCACTCGCACCTTCATTCTTCTCTCTCTCATTTCCTAGGCCTTATAGCTTAGATCTATGAAATTCTAGGCATCCTATTGGGAATCCGAAAGTAGCGGAATGATCAGGCGTCATAGCGGAGCTGTGGCCTAGTTTTGAGGCAAGCGACAACAAAGGGCTGACGACGGACGCATGCATATCTTTGGCTTCCTAAAAATATTTAGGAGTATGAAATAGCTTAGTTAAGGCTTTTAGAGTTTAAATAATGATGCATGGGTATTTGAATTATAGTCGCAGTAGAGCGGACTTGTAGACGTGGGATCTAGACCAGTTTGTTAGGTTTGACCCGTAGTAGTAGAGGTACGTAAGTACTGACCGAGATATCCGGCATGATATATATGCTTATATGTTGCATTCGTATATGCTATATGTTTTCCATGATTTACTGCTTTAGCACATGCATATTTTATACTAGACTGCATCTTGTGAGATGTGAGTCATTAACAGTTTTCATAGGGAGCTTGTAGCTCATCATGGACTCGAGTCAGGTATTTTTAGTTTCCATGTAAGCCTTGTGTACTATTTTGGATTCGGGTCAGGTTTTGGGGAGGCTAAGCCCCTGGTTTTGCTATCACTAGGAGCGACCACGTCGGTGGGATTGACGCTATAGTGGTAGGGTGAATATATGAGAACCCCCGCGGAGTCGCTCTCTGGCAAGGTGCTGTATATTCGGTGGTGCCCTGAGCAGACTGTTTTACCCAGGATTTTAAAGTCATTTATGTGTTGAATATTTGTTTATATATCATTGCTTTCGTATTGAGCATTGTCGCTCATGCCTTTGTATTTGGTGTTCTTGGGATACCTTGTGGCGGGGCGTGTTTGAGGCTAGACGGTCCCGAAGGTTCGCACCAGGAGTGAGGTTGGTGCCGGCGGCAGTAGGGATTTAGTGGTAGGGTTGTGACCCTATGAACTTTTGATATTGGTTGTATAAGTATTATACACTTTTATTTTCGTTGGTTGTATTCTGCCAATCAGATTTGTTATATTTTGAGTTATCCGCTATTCACGCTTTTAATATTATTGCATGCACTTTATTACTCTGATTTGGTAGTGAATCCGGGTAGGGTCGCTATATTTATTGGCATCAGAGCGCATTGAAACTGGGCAAATTAAGCAAAACGAATTGAAATAATCTTTGTTATTGAATAGATGACAGATTACGACGAGAGTCAAGATGGTGGAGGCGGTCGATGGGGCGATTGAGATGGTCGTAGGCAAGAACGGCGCAGGAAACGTGTGGATCGGGATCGTTTCAGTATGCGCCGATTTCTTCAGATGAGTCTGAAGCCATTGGTAGGTGGCGAGACACCTGGAGTTGTCGAGGACTGGATTGAGCGCTTAGAGAACTTCTTTCGACAGTATCAGTGTACTGAGGAGCATAATATGGAGACGCTGGGTTTCCTGCCCGAAGGCAACACTAGGAAGTGGGAGAACCATTTCCACAATGATCATAGCAGCCAGAGGAGTTGCTACATGGGCGGAGTTCCGGGAGGCTTTCGAGAAGCTATATTTTCCTCCAGCCCTACTGCAGTCGAAGGCTAGCGAGTTGTTGAGCTTGCGGCAGGGATCGATGACTATCAACGAGTACCAGCATAAGTTCATCGAGCTTCTTCTTTATTGTTCGTTGTTTTCCGATAGCTCTACGGCGCAGAATACTCTCTTCCTTCAGGGTCTTAACCCTGAGATCCACCAGTTGGTTGCAGTGGGTGGTGATCTGACTTATGAGGACTTGGTGAGCTGTTGTCACCAGACAGAGGACAGTATCTGGAGGAACAGGTCCATTTGGTTCTTCCTCTTCCAGACCAACTAGCTCTTTGGGGCCGAGAGGCCAGTCTTTCAAGAAACAGGGAGGTAGTTTTCTGCATCCTCTGGATCCGACGGAGTGCACCGGTTTAGTGGAAATGAGTGGAACCGTCACCAGTGTAGGCGGAGACATCCTGGAGTATAGTGTCCTCGATTGACCAGCTCATGTTTTCAGTGCGGACAGGAGGGCCAAATGAAGAGGGACTTCCCTACGCTGATGGAATCAGCGAATGGATCCATAGGCTCTCAGGCTTCAGTGCAGCAGCCGCAACAACAATATTAGCAGCAGCCCTTTCATCAGTAGTGCCAGCAGTCGCAGCCGTTGCCATGACAGACTTCTTCTCGAGTTCATTCTTTCTTATGACCACGTGTTCAAGGGCAGATCTTTGCATTGAACCAGGAGCAGGCGGAGGTGGACAGTGACCGGATGATCGCAGGTACCTGTAGTTTATGTGGTATTTCTGCTTATGTCTTGATTGACACTGGTGCATCACACTCATTCATCTCAGCACATTTTGCTAAGAGGTATAGATTACCGTTTATCCCTTTAGACGTCTTGCAAACAGTATTGACTCCGATGGGTCAAGAGGTCTTGGCCAAGCGTCTAGTTATGGGTTTCATTTTTTACTTTGAGGGGCATCAGCTTAGTGCTAACCTGATGATTTTAGCCATAGAGGATTTCGACTGTATTATTGGGATTGATCTCCTGACTATATACAGAGCCATAGTTGATTGTTATCAGCGATTTGTTCAATTTTGTCCTGAGGATGGTGAGGCATGGTACTTCTATGGTGAGGGAGCGCGACCCCCGATGCTAGTGGTTTCTGCTCTGAAAGACCGGCGTGATTTAGAGTTTGGCGGAAAAGGCTACCTTATCCACGCCATCGATGCATCCTTGGAGGGACCAGACATCCAGGAGATACCCGTAGTCCGTGAGTTTTCCAATGTGTTTTCGGAGGAGATTCCAGGTTTACCACCAGTGAGGGAGATCGAGTTTGACATTGAGTTAATGCCAGGGACAGCGTCGATTTCCAGAGCACCGTATCGATTAGCACCTTCAGAGATAAGAGTTGCAGAAGCAAATTCAAGATATTCTTGATAAGGGTTACATTCGGTCGAGTGTTTTGCCATGGGGAGCCCCAGTCCTTTTTGTCAAGAAGAAAGATGGGTCGATGCATCTTTTCATAGACTATCGACAACTTAACCAAAAAACGGTGAATAAAAAATATCCTATTCCGCGGATAGATGTTCTTTTTGATCAGTTACATGGTACTTTCGTTTACTCGAAGATTGATCTGCGGTCGAGATACCATCAGTTGAGAGTGAGAGAGGAGGATATCTCCAAGACAGCATTTAGCACACGGTATGGTCACTACGAATTCTTGGTGATGTCGTTTGGTTTGACGAATGCTCCAGATGTCTTCATGGATTTGATGAGCAGAGTGTTTCGCGACTTTTTGGATAAGTTTGTGGTAGTGTTCATTGGAGATATCTTGGTGTATTCTCGCAGTATGGACGAGCACGTTTTCCATCTCCGCACAGTATTGCAGATACTGAGAGAGAGGCAGTTGTACGCTAAGTTGAGTAAGTGCGACTTCTGGATTGATTGAGTTGTCTTCCTTGGTCATGTGATTTCACGAGACGGAGTTTCTTTTGATCCTAGCAAGACGGAAGCCATTTTGAATTGGTCGTGGCCGACGATAGTCTCGGAGAGGAATGGCAGGTTATTATCGTAGATTCGTGGATAATTTTTCTCAGATTACTAAGCCTTTGACGCAGCTGACGAAGAAGGATGTGCCATTCGTTTGGACGTTAGAGTGCGAGGAGAGTTTTCACGAGTTACGGCGCCATTTTACTATCGCTCCAGTGTTGGCTTTACAGTCTAGATCAGGTAGTTTGTAGTTCACACCGATGCTTCTCTCCAGGGTTTGGGATGTGTGTTATCACAGAGAAGTCATGTGATTGCCTATGCCTCTTGGAAATTGAAGACTCGTGAAGAGAATTATCTCGTACACGATTTGGATCTTGGGGCCATTGTCTTTTCTCTTAAGATATGGCGTCATTATTTGTACGGTGAGAGGTTCGAGATCTTCACTGACCATAAAAACTTAAAGTATTTGTTTACTCAGGTTGAGTTGAACATGAGGCAGCGAAGATGGATGGATCTACTGAAGGACTATGATTGTGAGATCAAGTATCATCCAGGATCTTTCAATCCAATTGCGGATGCTCTTAGCCGCAAAGTTTATGTGAGTTTGCTTCGTACCAGCTCGGTTGCGCGAGTTGTAGAGGAGTGTTGTTCCTTGGGTTTCACGTTTCGACACAAGAAGGAACAACAGGGAGTTCACCTTACTTCTGTACTTGCCGAACCAGCCTTGTATACTCGTATACGTGAATCTCAGTTCGTTGATCCAAAGACGCAGAAGTTAGCCTGATTGGATCAGGATGAAAATACTTCTGCTTGTCATTTGCAGAATGACGGACTGTTGTGTCTTTTCGGACGTGTGGTGGTTCCTGATGATTCCACACTACGAGAGGAGATTTTGTCTCAAGCTCACCGTAGTAGATTTTTTGTACATCCAAGCAATATGAAAATGTACAAAGATCTACGTACGAGGTTTTGGTGGAAAGTAATGAAGCACAGTGTTTATCAGTTTGTGCCTCAACGCCTTGTGTGTCAGCGGTCAAGGCAGAGTTTCGACGACCCGGTGGATTGCTCCAAAGTTTAGAGATTCCGGAGTGGAAGTGGAAGCATGTGACGATGGATTTTGTAACCAACTTGCCGATGTCTTTCAGGAATTGTGATGCTATCTGGGTTGTTGTTGATCGATTGTCTAAGTCCGCGTATTTCTTGCCTTACAATAGGTACTTTAGTTTCGATCGGATGGCATGTCTATACGTGCAAAAGATTGTTTGTCTGCATGGAATTATGTTGAGCATTTTCAGTGACAGAAATCCGAGGTTTACCTCTAGGTTTTGGGGTAGCTTCCAGCGAGCTCATGGCACTACTCTGAGTCTGAGTACAGCTTATCATCCGGAGACCGACGGACAGAGTGAGAGGACTGTTCGTACACTCGAGGACATGCTTTGAGTGACAGTGATGAATTTTGGACCAGCGTGTCATGACCATTTGGCGTTGGTGGAGTTTTCTTATAATAGCAGTTACCATCGCAGCATTGGAATGGCACCATTCGAAGCTCTATATGGACGTCGTTGTCGTACACCGTTGTTTTGGGACAAAGTTGGAGAGCATCAAGTTGAAGGTCCACAAATGATCCAGCAGATGACCGATGCAGTGGAGTTGATCCGTAGGAGGATTAAGGCGGCCCAGGATCAACAAGCTAGCTACGCTAACACTCACCGCATACCTATAAATTTTGACTTAGGAGAGCACGTGTTCCTACGAGTGTCACCTTTCCGAAAGGTGATGAGATTTGGACTCAAATGAAAGTTATCGCCGAGGTTTATTGGTCCGTTCGAGATTCTTGAGAAGATTGGAGACGTGGCTTACCTTCTAGCTTTGCCACCGTATCTTTATAATATTCATGATGTGTTTCATGTGTCCTTGTTGATACAATACGTGGCAGATGAGTCGCAAATCTTGCATCCGACTAAGGTGCAATTGGATCAGGATCTGTCCTATGTGGAAAGACCTTTTCGGAATTCTTGATAGGAAGGACAAGGTGCTTCGCAACAAACACATACCATTGGTGATGGTGCGGTGGTAGCGTAGGGGATCAGAGGAAGCGACTTGGGAGCTGGAGAGCCGAATGCGAGCTGAGCATCCAGAGTTGTTTTGATGTTTTGTACTTTTATTTGTAAGAATGATTTGTACTTTGTATTTTTCAGTTGTAATGAATAACATTGCTTGGACTTACCTTGTTCTTCCTCAAGACTTAAAAATTTCGAGGATGAAATTTCTTAAGTGGGGGAGATTGTAGTAACCCGCACCCAATTAAAGTGATTAAGAAAATTAATCATAATTAATATTCCTAAGTTCGAACGGCCCGAAGTAGATGATCGGAGGATCCGAAGGCATTCGGACGATCAGATAATAGTTCGGAGGATACGAACTCAAGCATCCAGCAGCCCCAAAATATTACGTCATTGGTGACGTCACTTAGAGAAGTTTGGACGATCCGAAGTTGGATCGGAGGCTCCGAACTAGTGTCGGCAGGAGTCCTCTAGAAGCTAGACACGTGTTTGGCCAGGAGAGTTTGGACGCAAGGATCGGACGGTCCAAACTGGATCAGACGCTCCGAACTCGAGATCGAACGCTCTGATCTCCGCCTATAAATAGAGGGTTCGAGGCCTCATTTTACTCGTACCTTCATTCTTCTCTCTCTCAACCATGACGGTGTGATTGACGCTATAGTGGTAGGGTGTATATACGAGTACCCCCGCGGAGTCACTCTCTGACAAGGTGCTGTATATTCGATGGCGCCCTGAGCAGACTGTTTTACCCATGATTTTAAAGTAATTTATGTGTTGCGTATTTGTTTATATATCATTGCTTTCGTATTGATCGTTGTCGCTCACGCCCCTGTGTTTGGCGTTCTTGGGATACCTTGTGGCGGGGGAGGTTTGAGACTAGACGGTCCCGGAGGTTCGCACCAGGAGTGAGGTCGGTGCCGGCGGTAGTATGGATTTAGTGGTAGGGTTGTGACCTTATGAACTTTCGATATTGGTTGAATAAGTATTATACACTTTTGTTTTCGTCGGTTGTATTCTTTCGATAAGATTTATTGTATTTTGAGTTATCCGCTATTCACGCTTTTAATATTATTGCATTCGCTTTATTACTATGATTTGATAGTGGATCCGGGTAGGGTCGCTCCACCAGATATGTCAGATGAATGGAAATTTTAAGGTAAGGGCTTTAGAGCTAAAATTCCATTGATTTCTGTATTGTCAATGACCCGATTGTTTCAGAAAAGAGTAAAGGGATTCCTTATTTATGGAGTAGATGTGTTGAAACCTAGCCTAGAATTGGCAGATTTTCCAGTGGTTAGTGAATTTTCTGATGTCTTTCAAGATGAGATTTCGGGATTATCTCCAGTTCGGGAGATAGACTTCAGTATTGAACTGATGCTAGATACATTACCTATTTCAAAAGCTCCTTACAGAATGGCACCAGTTGAGTTGAAATAATTGAAAGAACAACTGGAAGATCTTTTGGAAAAAACATACATTAGACCGGGCGTTTCACCTTGGGGCAAGAAGTGTGAGACCTCGGTTTTAAACGACAATTAAAGGAGTAATTCAATAAGTAAGCAATTAAAAGCCAAGAGCATTTTTTTTTAAAAGGGGACGCGCGGGCGCGCATAGCTCCTGCCCAAGCCCTAGCGCGGGCGCGCCACCCGAGGCGCGGGCGCGCCTGAAGCTCTGCCCAAAACTTCCGAAACAAAGTGTGGGACGCGCGGGCGCGCCACCCTAGGCGCGGGCACGCATGGCCTGCTGAATTGGCTCAAAACAAGCCTCCAAAAGTGCAATAACATAACCAAAAGAACTCTAACATGATCCAACAAATATATATCCAACAACGTAGCATTTAAATACATAAAAGTGAAGAACACGCATCGATGCTAGCTATTACAAGCCGAATACAGAATACAAGAGTTCTAACCACAAGCAAGACCACTTCCAATCCAAGTTCAAGTTCTTAACATGCTTCAAAACATAAGCTAGATTTTCATGCTAACAAGACTTCTAAACCGAGTCTCACTTCTACATCATTCCCTCAAAGCTAACCATGCCTCTTCTGACTTGATCCTGCCCCACCTGTTGCCAAGTACACATACAAAATCAAAGCAACAGCCGGATAACCGGTGAGAATGATAATCCCAGTAAAAGCAACATACAAGTAATACAACAACAAACATGCTTTCAAAACAACAACGAGATCAATAACAACGTAATGAAATGCATGTCTTTAAATCAGGATATCAAATCTGATAAACGAGGGATTGCTGCTGTGCTTTTGGGATCCCGAGGGTGAGATTACGTAACGACTCACCGACTCACCCAATCGAGGTGGTGCCATGTATCCCACTCCTCTAGACTTTGAGCAACTATAATGAGTATGCTAGCACTAGGCGAAACGACTACGACCTAGGCCACTCAATCATAGTTCCCAAACGTCTAAACAAAAAGGGCGGTTCTGCCCGCTGAAAACAAGATTGGCTCAAGATGAATGCATAACAAAAACATAAAACATAGCCATATAACAAAAGCTCAATCAAAACAACAGAACACAAGTTCCTCATGCTAGAACGAGTGTAGATGCAAGTATGTGCTTTTAAGGGGAACTCGAGAACCAACTGTCCCGAGTATGCTATCCCGCTATCGATGACTGCTTTTACCTTTCAATGTCGTAGATCCAACTCCGGACAAGCTACAACAAAAGATTGTATCAACAACTATACAACCTAAACAACAAACAACGGTTCAAGGAAATCTCTTTACCGATCTTCGTCCAACTCTTGACGAACAATGCTGCTAACACGGGCTTGAAAAACTCCAAACGAATCTGTTCAGATACAAATCAAAGATCAATTACCATGATCGACTTACAAGCCAAGTTCAACAACTCAATCACGGTTCGAAATCCCCAAAACTCAAACCGACGGCCTAACGGCTATAAACTGAACAAACCGACAACGCAGACAGCAGTTCAATAGCGATATCAACTCAATTCAATGCTAATACAACAACAACAAGACAAACCCAACAAATCTCAAAATCATGATTTTCGAAAATAGCTTCCAAAAATCATAACAATTCCGAACGTCGCTCTAATTCAAAACCGACAGATAATAAACGATCAGAACTCCGCCAAGAACAACATACTAGAATCTAGATCGATTCTAACAACCTCCGAAAAACAAAACATATCTGATCGGAGAAATACTTACGGTATAACGGAGCTCTCACTGCAGTGATCACTAATCTGCCTTCAGAAATAATTTCTAACGGCCGGATCGAGCTCGGGAAGAAATTTGGAAGCTTGGAAAATCTTGAAGACGTCTTCAATGGAGGAGCTCGATTTAGGGAAGAGGATGAAATGATTTCCAAGTCAAACAAATGTGTAGATAATATATAAAAATCAATATTTGCATTTTAGTCCCTGAAATTTCCAAAATTTGCAAAAAGGACCCTGATCAAAATCAAACCGGCTCGAGAACTCTGAAATCTCTGATTAACTCAAATAAACTCATTTAAGATAAAAACAGGGCGTTACAATTCTCCCCCACTAAGAAGATATTTCGTCCTCGAAATCAATGAGAACCACAACTCATAAGATAGAATAAAGAACTAAAGACAGTAAGAAGAACTCACGTCATCCGAATAACTCCGGAAATCGCTGTCTCATGTCAGACTCTGTCTCTCAAGTCGCTTCCTCGATGCCGTGACGGCTCCACTGCACTTTCACCAACGGAATCGACTTGGTCCTGAGTTGTTTCTACTTTCGATCAAGGATCTGAATCGGTCGCTCAAAGTAGCTCAGAGTCTCGTCTAACTCGGCTTCGTCAGGCTGAAGGATATGTGAAGGATCTGGATGATAATTTCGCAGCATAGAGACGTGAAAAACGTCGTGAATACCAGATAAAGACGGAGGAAGTGCAAGTCGATAGGCAAGATCGCCTATCTTCTCGAGAATCTCGTACGGACCGATGAATCTCGGAGATAACTTCCCTCTCTTACCGAATCTGACAGTGCCCCTGAACGGAGAGATCTTAAGGAAAACGCGGTCTCCCTGCTCAAAACTCAGAGCTCTACGTCTGACGTTCGCATACTTCGCCTGTCTATCTTGAGCTGACTTCATTCTGGTCTGAATGATCTTAACCTGCTCTGCCATATCTCTAATCATATCCGGTCCCAAATCTGGTGACTCGGACAAGTCATCCCAAAATAGCAAAGATCGGCATTTCTTACCGTACAATGCCTCAAAAGGCGCCATACCGATACTCGCTTGGAAGCTGTTGTTGTAAGAAAACTCGACAAGAGGCAAAGAATCCTGCCAACTAGTGCCAAAATCTAGCATTACCGCTCGCAGCATATCCTCTAACGTCTGGATAGTCCGCTCTGACTGTCCATCGGTCTGAGGATGATAAGCTGTACTCAGATGCAATCGAGTACCAAGTGCCCCCTGAAGACTGTGCCAGAAGTTAGAAGTGAATCTAGGATCTCTGTCTGAAACGATCGACTTCGGCACACCATGCAATCTCACAACATTGCTAACATACAACTCAGCCATCTGATCATGACGATACGTCATCCTTGTTGGAAAACTGTGATCAGATCAATCAGAATTGATACCCGGTGCAGCGGAAGTTTTAAAAATTTTATATGGAACAATTCCATATCATGGGTATCAAAACATTACGATTAAATTGTGCGTGTAAAAATTAAATAACAATTAAATTTTTACCTCCAATCTCGAAACGAGATTATGGACACCAACAGATTACTCTGCTCTTGTTGTATATCCCAAGAACTGATGGACGAACAATTCTTCAATCAGGTCCACGAACAGAATTCGAATCCCTCTGATAGATTGCACTAGAAAATCTATAAGAAGTTTCTACAAAGAAAATTAACGAATTGGATCCGTTAAACCAGACTGCAAATTCAAAATTCACAGGCTGGAATTTTCAGAGAGAAAACACAGAGGGGCGGCCGAATTCTCTAAACTGGAGGCTAGGGTTTTCGAAAATTTGACCTCTGTTGTATAATTTCTGTACTACAATAACTTATTTATAATGTGGGCTGCTAACAGCTTAGGGCCCATTAGTAATAAGTTCAAGCCTGACAAGCAAAGCCCGCATGTTCAGAAATTAATATAAAATTAATCGTGACTCAGATTGATAAACCAATTTCACCAATGTGCACAGAAATCATTTCTGCATCTTTTAAAGTCAAGATAAATTTTCTGAATCCGAATTCAGTGATTTCCAAAAAATGCCCATCCCTATGTCATTTTAGAAAATCTTACTCTTCTACTCTGATATATAAGAAGTCCTACTTCATTGTTCATTAAATTTAACTCTTTAAATTTAACTATCTTAACGGGGATTAAAAATCCATTACTTGTGTGACCCTCAATGGTTCAGGGATACAACTAGCCGTGGGCTCACAACTCCTTGTGACTCGGAACAACAATTTTCGACTTGCCCATCGAATCATGGTAAGAGCGCCTAGCAACATCGCCCCATGATTCTCTAGGTATCACTGATAGTGCCTGCAAGAACCAATAGATTTTGGTTAGCGTACAATACGGTCCCTTCTTCCATATATCCCGATCGAATCAACAACCATTGGTAAATCGAGAGTCGTTCGAGATTCGATAACTATGCAATGCATCTTGAAGATCAAATAGTGACATCGCATGTGCTACTAAGAAACCATTTCTTAAAACACATCATGTACTCTAGCCAGAGATTCGTCACACTAATATCTCCTCAGATTGCATAGGATATCCACACTCGCAAGTATGTGGTGAATCCTTGACAACAAAGCATCGACTCCTATATGTGTCATAACTATACCCAATCCCGACACCTGATGACCCCAATAGAGTCGGTAAACGAGTCAAAGTACAGTACTAGCATATAGAGTCTCAATGATGTTTCAAGTAGTAAGGACTAATGGTGTACAACCAAAACCGCGGACTTTATCCACTCGATAAGTGATAACCACTTGGAAAGTCCGAATAGGGTAGTTCGATCATTCATCATATGAATATCCATTTGCATGCTTCGAACATCTCTATGTTCCCTACCAATGAAACTTGGTACTCTGCATCGCAAATGCTAGTCTCAAACTCGAGCGATCCTTATCCTTATTTTCGGACGGCTCAATCGACTAGGAACTGTTTAGAATATACAGTGACTATAAGATGTGTTTCATGATAGTCATCCCCATGTACTACCACATCTTACATACACTATAGTATATTCAAGGTCTTTATCAAAACATCTTATAGTATGTCACAACATAATAATATGATAAAAGATAAAGTAAACGCCATTATAAAAGTGTAAATTATATTAAACAAAAGATTGTTTATACATAGAGTCATCAAAGCCCTTAGCCACAAGTTGGCTCACCGGGCACCCACTCTTTCAATCTCCCACTTGCCCTAAAGCCAACTAGTCGTACTACGCAGACCCATTGCTTCGCGATGTTTGTCAAATAATGGTCCTGACAAGGGCTTAGTAAGTGGATCAGCGATATTGTCTGCAGAGGCCACTCTCTCGACAATGATGTCTCCTCTTTCCACGATCTCCCGGATGATGTAGTATTTCCTCAGTACGTGTTTGGATCTTTGATGAGACCTTGGTTCCTTTTCCTGAGCAACGGCACCCGTGTTGTCACAATACACCGGGACTGGACCAACAACTTCAGGAATGACGCCCAACTCTTGGACGAAATTCCTCATCCAAACGGCCTCTTTAGCAGCAGCTGATGCCGCAATGTATTCTGCCTCAGTGGTGGAATTCGCTGTGGTGTCCTGCTTGGAACTCTTCCAAGAGACAGCACCGCCATTGAGCATGAACACAAATCCAGAGGTTGACTTCGAGTCATCCTCGTCACTTTGGAAGCTAGAGTCGGTATAGACTTCCAATTTTAGTTCTCTTCCTCCATATACCATGAACATATTCTTAGTCCTTCGTAAGTACTTAAGAATGTCCTTCACGGCTTTCCAATGCATTTGACCGGGATTAGCTTGATATCTGCTCGTGACACTCAGAGCAAATGCTACATCCGGTCTGGTAGATATCATCCCATACATGATACTACCTATGGCTGACGCATATGGTACATGTGTCATTTTCTCTATCTCTTCATCAGTCTTGGGACACATGGACTTGGATAGAGAAACTCCATGACACATAGGTAGATGTCCTCTCTTGGACCCATCCATTGAAAACCTTTTCAATATGGTGTCGATGTAGGTTGCTTGAGTGAGTCCTATCATTCTCTTAGATCTATCTCTATAGATCTGTATCCCTAGAATATAGGATGCCTCACCCAAATCCTTCATCGAGAATCTACCTGATAACCATATCTTTGTTGACTGCAACATCCCTACATCATTCCCAATGAGTAAGATGTCATCAACATAAAGTACTAAGAATGTCACAGCATCCTTAACTACTTTCTTGTACACGCACGGTTCCTCCGGGTTCTTGATGAAACCAAAATCCTTTATTGTTTCATCAAATTTCTGGTTCCAACTTTTTGATGCTTGTTTGAGACCATAGATCGATCTCTGAAGCTTGCATACCTTATGCTCGCTTCCCATGGACGTGTATCCCTCAGGCTGCATCATATAGATCTCTTCCTTAATGTTTCCATTAAGAAATGCAGTCTTTACATCCATTTGCCATATCTCATAGTCATACCATGCAGCTATGGCAATAAGGATTCTTATGGACTTGAACATTGCAACTAGTGAAAAGGTTTCATCATAGTCAACTCCTTGTCTTTGAGTATAACCTTTCGCCACCAATCGTGCCTTGTAGGTCAATACCTTACAATCAGTCCCAAGCTTTCTCTTGTAGATCCATTTACACCCTATTGGAACAATTCCATCGGGAGGATCTACTAAAGACCAAACTTGGTTTGTATGCATCGAATCTATTTCCGACTGCATAGCTTCAAGCCATAAATTTGAATCCGCATCAGAAATTGCTTCCTTGAAGTTTCTTAGATCACATCCAACGTCGGGTTCATCTTGATCCCCTTCAAAAAGAAGACCATATCGAATAGGAGGTCTAGAAGTCCTCTCGGATCTTCTAGGTATAGGCGTGTCCATCAACGGTTCCTGAGGTGTAGGATCATTATTTTGTATCTTGGGTTCTTCTCGAATTTCTTCGAGTTCCATCATCTCGCCTTTCTTATCCAATAAGAACTCCTTCTCCAAGAAGGTGACATTCCTTGAAACAAACACTTTTGTTTCAGTAGGATGATAGAAATAATATCCGATTGAATTCTTCGGATACCCTACAAAATAACATAAGGTGGATCGACTATCCAACTTATCTCCCACTGTCTGCTTCACGTAAGCTGGACATCCCCAAATCCTCAAGTACGAATACTTAGGAGCTTTGCCATTCCAAAACTCGTATGGTGTTTTGTCCACTGCTTTGGTGTGGACGTTGTTCAACAACAACACCGCCGTTTCAAGCGCGTAGCCCCAAAACGAAGGTGGAAGCTCAGTGAAGCTCATCATGGATCGAACCATGTCCAACAAAGTTCGATTACGACGCTTCGATACACCATTCAGCTGAGGTGTCATAGGAGGAGTCCACTGAGAGATAATCCCATTCTCTTTCAGATAGTCCAAAAACTCGGTACTTAAGTATTCTCCACCTCGATCCGATCGAAGTGTTTTAATACTTTTACCTAGCTTGTTTTCTACTTCAGCCTTGAATTCTTTGAACTTTTCAAATGCTTCAGACTTATATTTCATTAAATATAAATACCCATACCTAGAATAATCATCAGTAAAGGTAATGAAGTAGGTGTGGCCAAATTGAGTACCAATTCTAAATGGACCACAAACATCTGTATGGATCAAATCCAACAGATTTTGACTACGCTCAGGTTTCCCCTTAAAAGAAGATTTAGTCATTTTTCCTTTCAGGCAGGACTCACAAGTAGGTAGAGAGTTAATATCAGACATATCAAACATGCCCTCTCCCACTAGCTTGTTCATCCTCCTTGAGGAAATATGACCTAGCCTAGCATGCCAAAGGTTTGCCGGGTTTTGACTATCGATTTTCCTTTTGTTCGTTGTTACCGGTTTATCAACATAATTTATTGGAACATCTTTTAATTTTAAGTTATATTGATTGTTTTCAAGTTGTCCATTTCCAATCAAACATTCATTCTTGTAAATATTGCAAATCACATTCACAAAATTGCAAGAAAAACCATCTCTATCAAGCATAGAAACAGAAATAATGTTTTTAATCAAGTCTGGAACAAACAAAACATCTCTCAAAAGTAACTTAAAATCGTTCTGCAAAATTAAATAAACATCTCCCACAGCTTTGGCTTCAACTCTAGAACCATTTCCGAGCCTCAGCTGGGTCTCACCCATTCTAAGCTTGCGACTTCTTGTCATCACCTGCAAATCATTGCAAATGTGAGATCCACATCCGGTATCCAATACCCAAGAAGTTGTATTAAGTGAAACATTTATTTCAATATAAAACATACCCTTCGCAGTTCGCAACTGCTCTAGATATTCCTTGCAGTTACGTTTCCAATGACCGGGTTTCTTGCAGTGATGGCAAACATCCTTGGACTTTTTCATGTTTGAAGCCTTTGTCTTGTTCTTCTTCTCGGGTCCGGTTTTCTTGGATGGGGCAGAACGTTTCTTACCCTTTGTACTTGGCCCCTTCTTAGCAGAAGAAGAGGAGCCCACCAAGAGAACCGGTTTATCCTTCTTTAAAGTGGCTTCATAAGTTACAAGCATATTGACCATCTCTTCAAGGGAGGCCTCTATCTTGTTCATATTGAAATTCACCACAAAACCGTCAAACGATGAAGGAAGAGAGAGAAGTAATAAGTCCACATTGAGTTCATGCTCCAATACCAAATCAAGCGTTACCAACTTCTGTATGAGCCAAATCACGCGTACCCCATGATCACGGACCGAAGTCCCTTCACGCATGCGACACATCATTAACTCTTTTACAGTAGCGAACCTTTCAGCTCTCGATTGAGCCCCAAAAAGTTCCTTGAGTTGTACGTGAATGTCAGCAGCATTCACGGTATCCTCAAATCGCCTCTAGAGTTCATCAGACATCGAAGCTTGCATATAGCATTTGGCCTTGATATCATGGTCCCACCATATATCAAGTTTGGCCAACTCTTCCGGACTTATATCAGCTGGTGCTTCCTTCGGAGGAGATTTTTCTAACACGTAGAGCATCTTCTCCGAGGTCAAGACAATCTTCAACTTACGAAACCATTCCGTATAGTTTGCGCCAGTCAGTTTATTTTGTTCGAGAATAGAGAATAGTGGATTGCGCGAATTCATCTTAATGAAATACTGAAAAGAAACATACAATAATCAGTGATTGTTTAATTAATTTACTAAGACATAAAATATGGCGAAATTTTTTTATTTTATGAATCTCACTCCCACTATTTTAACGATTTCACTACCCTCTAGTGAAAACGGGAAACTGTTTTTTTTAGTGGGAACATGGAGTCCAATTGACAAACTATGGTCCCGAATAATATCAGCCAACCATAATTTTCAAAAGGTAGAGCCCAATTGCTTCCAAAGCAACCCCCATGTATTTACCTCATGTCCAATAAGGGCCCAATAATATGACGCCGTTTATTGTGACATGTCAAGATGACCCATCAATATTAAGTTTTGATGGACGATCGCCATGTGGATCCCCCAATAATATGAGCCGATCCCATGGGAGTTCCACCCAACTTACAACATTTGTCGATCCAATGTACAACTTTCCGACGAACGGGCCCCCCCAATAATATGAGCCGGACCGTATCCACGGGTAGCATCTCATACATTGATCGTTGATGGAAGGTAAGAACATTTAAACAATATTTAAATTCCCTTTATTTATCTTGATATCAATTTTAAATCATATTTAAAATGAGGGATTTTAATTTTGAAAATTTGTCTCATCATTTAAAATTTGTATGCTTGCGGGATTCATACAATTTAGTCTAAAACATGCATACAACAATAATATCATATATTATTTAGGATGATCGATTCCATTTCTAATCGACCCGTGGTTGCCAATCACGAGTCTAAGTCCAATCCTAGGTGATATGCAAGTATGCAATGCAATCCTATTACATTGTGCTTCCAATTTACATTTCTTCAGTCTTTATTGTCTGTTGGGCCCACCTCCGTCTTCAAATCTTCATCTCCCACTATGTATAATGTATTTACAATAAATAACTATGACACGTAGGGGATACATTTTAAGGGGTGGGAACGGGCCATAAACGAGGCCCATTTTTATTACATATGACAATTCATATTGGGCCATAAACCAGGCCCATTAATAAATCCAACAACAATAAAAACAAATGTAAATTCCCTAACATACACCTAAAAAATTGGTCATGGCAATCGATCATCCTTATCCAATAATATTTAATTCAAAATTAATTTATTGGATAATATGCAATGGCAATTAAATTAAAAAGGATAAAATCATATTCCATATATAAAATCTTATTTTACATACAAAATCATATTTTATCTTTTTATCAAATAAAATCATATTTTACATATAAAATCCAATTTTATACATAAAATCATATTTTACTCAATATTTCCATATGATCATATCTTATCATCAATTGTACCAAAAATAATTAATTTCATAAAATCTGATTTAACGGATAAAATCTATAAATTTTCCAAAAATTCAAATTTATCCAAAAATCAATTTTAAAATTTTCGGACTCGAACAATTCGATCCGACGCCTCGTGGACCAATCAAAAACAATTTTCAATCGGACCAAAAATAGAATTTTAACATATTAAAATTTTAATTAAAAAAATAAAAATTAATTTTTCCCGGGCCGCCCGGGACGATCCCGGGCAGCCCGCGCCCCAAAAGGGGCTCGGGCCGGGCAGCCCGTCGCTGCCCGTGTTTTGCCTGTAAAAAAAAAATTATTTTAAAAATTTATTTTGTTTCAAAAACCGAGGCTTAAAAATTTTTGTACAATCGATTAATTTAATCGCTTGATCTGAGCAACCTGTCTCTGATACCACTGTTGGAAAACTGTGATCAGATCAATCAGAATTGATACCCGGTGCAGCGAAAGTTTTAAAAATTTTATATGGAACAATTCCATATCATGGGTATCAAAACTTTAAGATTAAATTGTGCGTGTAAAAATTAAATAACAATTAAATTTTTACCTCCAATCTCGAAACGAGATTATGGACACCAACAGATTACTCTGCTCTTGTTGTATATCCCAGGAACTGATGGACGAACAATTCTTCAATCAGGTCCACGAACAGAATTCGAATCCCTCTGATAGATTGCACTAGAAAATCTATAAGAAGTTTCTACGAAGAGAATTAACGAATTTGATCCGTTAAACCAGACTGCAAATTCAAAATTCACAGGCTGGAATTTTCAGAGAGAAAACACAGAGGGGCGGCCGAATTCTCTAGACTGGAGGCTAGGGTTTTTGAAAATTTGACCTCTGTAGTATAATTTCTGTACTGCAATAACTTATTTATAATGTGGGCTGCTAACAGCTTAGGGCCCATTAGTCATAAGTTCAAGCCTGACAAGCAAAGCCCGCATGTTCAGAAATTAATATAAAATTCATCGTGACTCAGATTGATAAACCAATTTCACCAATGTGCACAGAAACCATTTCTGCATCTTTTAAAGTCAAGATAAATTTTCTGAATCCGAATTCAGTGATTTCCAAAAAATGCCCATCCCTATGTCATTTTAGGAAATCTTACTCTTCTACTCTGATATATAAGAAGTCCTACTTCTTTGTTCATTAAATTTAACTCTTTAAATTTAACTATCTCAACGTGGATTAAAAATCCATTACTTGTGTGACCCTCAATGGTTCAGGAATACAGCTAGCCGTGGGCTCACAACTCCTTGTGACTCGAAACAACAATTTCCGACTTGCCCATCGAATCATGGTAAGAGCGCCTAGCAACATCGCCCCATGATTCCCTAGGTATCACTGATAGTGCCTGCAAGAACCAATAGATTTAGGTTAGCGTACAGTACGGTCCCTTCATCGATATATCCCGATCGAATCAACAACCATTGGTAAATCGAGAGTCGTTCGAGATTCGATAACTATGCAATGCATCTTGAAGATCAAATAGTGACATCGCATGTGCTACTAAGAAACCATTTATTAAAACACATCATGTACTCTGGCCAGAGATTCGTCACACTAATATCTCCTCAGATTGCATAGGATATCCACACTCGCAAGTATGTGGTGAATCCTTGACAACAAAGAATCGAATCCTATATGTGTCATAACTGTACCCAATCCCGACACCTGATGACCCCAATAGAGTCGGTAAACGAGTCAAAGTACAGTACTAGCATATAGAGTCTCAATGATGTTTCAAGTAGTAAGGACTAATGGTGTACAACCAAAACCGCGGACTTTATCCACTCGATAAGTGATAACCACTTGGAAAGTTCGAATAGGGTAGTTCGATCATTCATCATATGAATATCCATTTGCATGCTTCGAACATCTCTATGTTCCCTACCAATGAAACGTGGTACTCTGCATCGCAAATGCTAGTCTCAAACTCGATCGATCCTTATCCTTATTTTCGGACGGCTCAATCGACTAGGAACTTTTTAGAATATAGAGTGACTATAAGATGTGTTTCATGATAGTCATCCCCATGTACTACCACATCTTACATACACTATAGTATATTCAAGGTCTTTATCAAAACATCTTATAGTATGTCACAACATAATAATATGATAAAAGATAAAGTAAACGCCATTATAAAAGTGTAAATTATATTAAACAAAAGATTATTTATACATAGAGTCATCAAAGCCCTTAGCCACAAGTTGGCTCACCGGGCACCCACTCTTTCAATCTTGTACGGAATAAAACACGCAGACTTCGTCAATCGGTCAATCACTACCCAAATGGCATCGCATCCTCGAATGGATCGTGGTAGCTTCGTGACGAAATCCATGGAAATGTGATCCCACTTCCATTTAGGAACAGATAGACTGTGCAACAGACCTCCTGGTCGCTTCCATTCTGCTTTCACCTGTTGACAATTCAAACACCGAGAAACAAACCTCGCTACGTCGCTCTTCATTCTCTTCCACCAGAACTGGTTCTTCAGATCGTTGTACATCTTACGACCTCCAGGATGAATACTAAACCGACTGCAATGAGCCTCTCGGAGAATACGCTGTCTAAACTCCGAAATATCAGGCACAACAATACGGTTATTCACGAACAAAACATCGTCTCTAACCTGGAATTCAGACTGATGACCCGATCTGACTTTCTCTACTGAAATATGGATGCTCGGCTCAGACTTCTGTGCTTCTGTGATTGCAACAAACAACTCTGGCTCGGCTTGAATAGCAAACACTCTGATAGTCTCCCTATCTGTTTCAAACTCTAAACCAGAAGTGCAACAATCATCGATCAACTGAGAAACACCGATAGTATAAAGAGATAAAGAACAAAGCTTTCGGCTCAAGGCATCTGCAACTGCATTAGACTTCCCCGGATAGTACTTGATTTCACAGTCGAAATCCTTCAACAGATCTAACCATCTTCTCTGTCTCATATTTAGCTCTGCCTGTGAAAACAAGTACTTAAGGCTCTTATGGTCAGAAAAGATCTCGAAAGACTCACCATAAAGATAGTGACGCCAGATCTTCAGAGCAAAGACGATCGCAGCTAGTTCAAGATCATGGACCGGATAACGAGTCTCGTGTAGTTTCAGCTGCCTCGATGCATACGCTATCACATGCTTATGCTGCATAAGAACACAACCCAAGCCTCGGTTAGAAGCATCACAATAGACTGTGAAACCTCCAGTACCCTTCGGAATAGAAAGAATTGGAGCACTGGTCAGTATTCTCTTCAGATCAACAAAGCTAGCCTCACAATCTGGAGTCCAAACAAAAGGCGCATTCTTCTGAGTCAGCTGGGTAATAGGCTTGGCAATAGACGAGAAACCCTCGATGAAACGACGATAATAACCAGCTAAACCCATGAAGCTTCGGATCTCCGGCACTGAAGTAGGTCTAGGCCAATTCATAACCGCTTCAATCTTGCTGGGATCGACAGAAATCCCATCTTCAGAAATAATATGACCGAGAAAGACAACTCGATCTAACCAGAATTCACACTTAGACAGCTTGGCAAACAACTGCTCAACTCGCAAAATCTGCAGTACGGTCCTCAAGTGCTCTGCATGGTCAGTACGGTTCTTCGAGTACATAAGAATATCATCGATAAAGATAATGACAAACTCATCTAAATAACGCTGAAAGATACGGTTCATCAAACCCATAAAAACCGCTGGGGCGTTAGTCAAACCGAACGGCATGACTATAAACTCAAAGTGACCATACCTCGTCCTGAATGCGGTCTTAGGAACGTCTTCCTCTCGCACTCTCAACTGGTGATAACCTGACCTCAGATCAATCTTAGAGTAGACAGAAGAACCCTGCAGCTGATCAAACAAGTCATCTATTCGGGGTAAAGGATACCTGTTCTTAACTGTAGCCTGATTCAATTGACGGTAGTCGATACAGAGTCGCATAGAACCATCCTTCTTCCGAACGAATAGAACAGGAGCACCCCAAGGCGATACACTAGGTCCGATGTATCTCTTGGCAATCAAATCCTCAAGTTGCTCCTTCAACTCTCTCAATTCAACAAGTGCCATACGATAAGGAGCTTTTGAAATAGGTTGAGTACCTGGCACTAAGTCAATGCTGAATTCGATTTCTCGAATAGGTGGCAAACCAGGAACATCTTCCGTGAACACATCCGCAAATTCTCTAACCACCGGTAAATCTACCAAAGTTGGGCTAGATTTCAGTACATCAACTGCATACACCAAAAATCCTTCTGCACCTTTCTGTAGCAAACGAGTCATAGATAACACTGAAATCAAAGGAATTCTAGATCGAGAACCCTTACCAAAAATTTCCACTCGTCTGCCATTTCCGGTCTGAACCTGACAACTTTCTGGAAACAATCGACTGTCGCCCTGTACTGGGTTAAAGCATCTATCCCGACAATACAATCAAAATCTGACAGTCCCAGTACAATACAGTCGAATTCTAACAAATTTCCTTCAAAACACAGTTCACAGTTCCTGACTAATCTGACAGAAACAATTCCTCGACCCAAAGGTGAAGTAACAGTTACTACTGTAGGCAACAATTCAGTTGGCAAAGCATGCAATAATACGAATTTCTCAGAGATAAAAGAATGGGAAGCACCTGTATCTATCAAGACATGAGCAGAATAACCGAAAATCGAACAGTTACCTGCTATAACATCGTCAGGTGCTGCTTGAGCCTGATCCTCTTTCAGAGCAAAGACTCGTGCTTGCTGTCTCGGAGGCTGATTTGCACTGGTACTACCTCCCTGTCTGTTCTGCTGCTGAGGCTGGAAAGAGTGCACTGCAGAAGACTACCTCTCAGGCTGAGCTGCAGGTCTAGATGAACACCCACTCTGAGCTCTATCTCTGTTACGCTGAGGGCACACCTTAGAGAAGTGTCCCGGTTGCTGACATGTGTTACAATTGCCGAAGACCCCCACACACTGATCCGGTGAGTGTCTTCCTCCACACTTGCTGCAGTACAAGGATGATGACCCAGAACTCGGTCCTGAACCGAATTGCTTCGAACCACTGGAACTGGACGAACTGTTCCCCTGCCTCTTGAACTGTTTACCTCTTGCCTTGTACTGATCCTTTCTGTTTCCCCCACTGTTTCCACCTTCATACCTTTGCTGCTGGTTCTGATGTTGCGGTGGCTGATTCTGATACTGAGATGGTTGGTTTTGATACTGCCTCTGCTGTTGAGGTGCTACCTGATTACCTCTTTGCCTCCACAAGCCTGCTTCTGCTCCCTTTGCAAGATTCATGGCGTCCGCAAAGTTGTCTGGCCTAGCAGTGTTCACCAAAGTGAAGATGTCAGGATTCAAGCCATTTATGAAGTGATCTGCCTTAGCTTCTTCATCTCCAGCAATTAGTGGTGCAAAACGCAACAGACTATCAAACTTGGCAACATACTCTTCGATGTTCAGATTCCCTTGTCTCAAATTGGAGAATTCTGCTCCCTTGTCCTTACGGTACGAGATAGGGAAAAACCGCTTATAAAATTCAGATTTAAAAAGAGTCCAAGTAACTTCCGTACCTCTATTCTCTATTGCTTTCTTTGTCATGATCCACCAGCTCTTAGCAACCCCACGTAGCTGATGAATGACTAACCTGATTCTGCGGTCATCTGTGTAATCAATGGAATCGAATAGCTGATCAATATCATCCAACCAACTTTCACATTCAACTGGATTTTCTGAACCTAACAACAACGGCGGATTGCAAGACTGAAACCTCTTCAGCAAGGTTTCCATAGGCGTTGCTGAAGCATCCAACTGATCAACTTCAGTGCTAGCTTGCTCAGTTGCAGGGATAACTGGCGGTGTGTTTCTGTTTATCACTCGACGAGGACCCATCTGATAATCAAAGGTTAGGACACGAGATATCTTAATCGCTAAAATCAGTGCCCTTACAACCGCTTGGAATACCGGATACCAGTCGATAACAGAAACAGATATATCTCAAGTAGATCATGCTTTATTAATTTAAATCACACAACCATGTAATTCAAATAATGCTCAAACAATAAAGCATGCTCGCATGGAATTAAGTACACAATAAAATAATTCAAACACATGCGAGGAGCCAATACATGCAGACTCGATCTACCCGCTCACTCTAGTTCGACCAAGAATCTTAACTCTCTGATACCACTTAATGTGAGACCTCGGTTCTAAACGACAATTAAAGGAGTAATTCAATAAGTAAGCAATTAAAAGCCAAGAGCATTTATTTTTATTTTTAAAAGGGGACGCGCGGGTGCGCATGGCGTCCTGCCCAAGCCCTCGCGCGGGCGCGCCACCCTAGGAGCGGGCGCGCATGGCCTGTTGAATTGGCTCAAAACAAGCCTCCAAAAGTGCAATAACATAACCAAAAGAACTCTAACATGATCCAACAAATATATATCCAACAACGTAGCATTTAAATACATAAAAGTGAAGAACACGCATCGATGCTAGCTATTACAAGCCGAATACAGAATACAAGAGTTCTAACCAAAATCAAGACCACTTCCAATCCAAGTTCAAGTTCTTAACATGCTTCAAAACATAAGCTAGATTGTCATGCTAACAAGACTTCTAAACCGAGTCTCACTTCTACATCATTCCCTCAAAGCTAACCATGCCTCTTCTGACTTGATACTGCCCCACCTGTTGCCAAGTACACATACAAAAACAAAGCAACAGCCGGATAACCGGTGAGAATGATAATCCCAGTAAAAGCAACATACAAGTAATACAACAACAAACATGCTTTCAAAACAACAACGAGATCAATAACAACGTAATGAAATGCATGTCTTTAAACCGGGATATCAAATCTGATAAACGAGGGATTGCTGCTGTGCTTTTGGGATCCCGAGGGTGAGATTACGTAACGACTCACCGACTCACCCAATAGAGGTGGTGCCACGTATCCCACTCCTCTAGACTTTGAGCAACTATAATGAGTATGCTAGCACTAGGCGAAACGACTACGACCTAGGCCACTCAATCATAGTTCCCAAACGTCTAAACAAAAAGGGCGGTTCTGCCCGCTGAAAACAATATTGGCTCAAGATGAATGCATAACAGAAACATAAAACATAGCCATATAACAAAAGCTCAATCAAAACAACAGAACATAAGTTCCTCATGCTAGAACGAGTGTAGATGCAAGTATGTGCTTTTAAGGGAAACTCGAGAACCAACTATCCCGAGTATGCTATCCCGCTATCGATGACTGCTTTTACCTTTCAATGTCGTAGATCCAACTCCGGACAAGCTACAACAAAAGATTGTATCAACAACTATACAACCTAAACAATAAACAACGGTTCAAGGAAATCTCTTTACCGATCTTCGTCCAACTCTTGACGAACAATGCTGCTAACACGGGCTTGACAAACTCCAAACGAATCTGTTCTGATACAAATCAAAGATCAATTACCATGATTGACTTACAAGCCAAGTTCAACAACTCAATCACGGTTCGAAATCCCCAAAACTCAAACCGACGGCCTAACGGCTATAAACTGAACAAACCGACAACGCAGACAGCAGTTCAATAGCGATATCAACTCAATTCAATGCTAATACAACAACAACAAGACAAACCCAACAAATCTCAAAATCATGATTTTCGAAAATAGCTTCCAAAAATCATAACAATTCCGAACGTCGCTCTAATTCAAAACCGACAGATAATAAACGATCAGAACTCCGCCAAGAACAACATACTAGAATCTAGATCGATTCTAACAACCTTCGAAAAACAAAACATATCTGATCGGAGAAATACTTACGGTATAACGGAGCTCTCACTGCAGTGATCACTAATCTGCCTTCAGAAATAATTTCTAACAGCCGGATCGAGCTCGGGAGGAAATCTGGAAGCTTGGAAAATCTTGAAGGCGTCTTCAATGGAGGAGCTCGATTTAGGGAAGAGGATGAAATGATTTCCAAGTCAAACAAATGTGTAGATAATATATAAAAATCAATATTTGCGTTTTAGTCCCTGAAATTTCCAAAATTTGCAAAAAGGACCCTGATCAAAATCAAACCGGCTCGAGAACTCTGAAATCTCTAATTAACTCAAATAAACTCATTTAAGATAAAAACAGGGCGTTACAAGAAGGATGGATCAATGTGACTCTGTATCGACTACCGTTAATTGAATAAAGCAACGGTAAAGAATAAATATCCACTGCCTAGAATAGATGATTTATTTGATCAGCTGCAGGGTTTATCAGTTTATTCCAAGATCGATTTGAGATCAGGATATCATCAGTTGAGAGTTCGAGATAAAGATATACCTAAGACTGCCTTCATAACAAGGTATGGCTATTATGAGTTTATTGTCATGCCATTTGGACTGACCAACGCTCCAACAGTATTTATGGGACTTATGAATAGGATATTTCAGAAGTATGCAGATGACTTTGTCATTATCTTTATTGAAGATATTCTGATTTATTCTAAGAATCTTTGTGATCATGCTGAGCATCTGAGAATTATATTACAGACTTTGAGAACAGAGAAATTATATGTCAAACAAAGTTGAGGTTGTGATCAATTGGTCTAGACCTACATCAGTTCCAGAAATACGCAGTTTTATAGGTTTAGCAGGATATTATCGCAGATTTATCAAAGATTTCTCCAGAATTGCCAAGCCTATTACTCAACTGACTCAGAAGAATGCACTATATGTCTGGACAGAAGCTTGTGAGGCTAGTTTCATTGAACTGAAGAAGAGATTAACTAGTGCACCCATGTTAACTATTCATTTAGGTACTGGTGATTTTACTATATATTGTGATGCTTCTCATAGGGGATTAGGATGTGTGCTTATGAAGAAAGGGCATGTCATTGCTTATGCCTCGAGACAATTGAAACCCCATGAGACCATATATCCTATCAATGATCTGGAGCTTGCAGCCATTGTATTTTCTTTGAAGATATGGCAACATTATCTCTATGGTGAGAAATTTGATATTTATTTTGTTCACAAAAGTTTGAAATATCTGTTTTCGCAGTCTAAATTGAATATGGGGCAACGAAGATGGCTAGACTTGTTGAAAGATTTTGATTACGAGATCAAATACTATCCAGAGAAATCCAATGCAGGTGCAGATGCCTTGAGTAAAAAGGTGTGTTCTTTATCCTTATATACGATAGGAGTATCCAGATTGGTAGAAGATTGTTGTATTTATAGATTAATATTTGAGACAGATATGCAACCTATTCAAGTTTGTACCACTCAAGCTGAGCCATAATTTTTTATAAGAATTAAAGAAGCGCAGAAAGCAGATTTGGATATTCAGAAGTCGATTGAAAGAGTCAGATCTGGGCATCAGCCAGAATATCAGGTTATTGATGACAGTGTTTTTTTTGTGAATAACAGAATTGTTGTGCCAGATGTTTGAGACTTGAAACAACAGGTTTTGAAAGAAGCTCATAGCAGTAGATTCAGTATTCATCCTGGTGGCAGAAATATGTACAATGATTTAGAGAATCAGTATTGGTGGAAACAGATGAAATTTGATGTTACAGAATTTGTGTCTCGATGTCTTAATTGCCAACAGGTGAAAGCCGAAAGAAAGAAACCTGGTGGTCTATTACATAGCTTGTCTATTCCAGAATGGAAATAAGATCATATTTCCATGGATTTCGTTGCGAAGCTACCACGTTCATCCAGAGGTTGCGATGTCATTTGGGTAGTTATTGACATATTGACGAAATCAGCATGCTTTATTCCGTATAAGATGACGTATAGACATGATAAGATGATAGAGATTTACGTCAGAAAAATGGTAAGATTACATTGTGTGCCTAAATCTATCGTTTCAGATCGAGACCCTATACTTACATCTCAGGTTTGGCACAGTCTGCAGCAAGCTCTAGGTACTCAATTGCACCTGAGTACAACATGTCATCTTATGAAAGATGTATAGTCAGAGCGGACTATCCAGACTATTGAGGATATTCTTAGAGCTGCAGCAATAGATTTTAGCACTAACTGACAAGATTCTCTACCACTTGTGGAGTTCTCGTATAATAAGAGCTATAAGACGAGAATCGAGATGGCTCAATTTGAGGCATTGTACGGGAAGAAGTGCAGATATCCTCTTTATTGGGATGATATCTCAGAGGTGCCGGATATTGGGCCAGATATGATCCGAGAAATGACAGATAAAGTGAAGCTTATTCAGAAAAGAAAGAAAACAGCTCAAAACGGACAAGATAAATATGTGAATATCAGACACAGACCTTTATGTTTTGAACAGGGGGACATAGTATTTTTGAAGATTTATCCTTTCAGAGGCACTGTCAGATTTGGAAAAAAAAGTGAAGTTATCTCCAAGATTTATTGGACCTTATGAGATTATCGAGAAGATAGGCAATCTTTCTTATCGTCTAGCTCTTCCTCCTTTGTCTGGTATACATGATGTCTTTCATATTTCTATGTTGCGTAAGTATGAACCTGATCCTTCTCATGTATTCCAGTCATACGAAGCAGAACTAAACGAGACCTTGAGTTACTTCCAACAACCGATACAGATTCTTGATCAGAAAGAAAAGAAACTCAAAAACAAGACTATTTCTTTGGTTAAAGTGCAATGGATTAGTCATGGAGTTGTTGAAGCTACCTGGGAAGTTGAATCAGATATGAGACATTACTTTCCCAGGCTATTTCACTGATGTGAGTTCTTATTCAGTTTTCTGTTATTTCATTACCTTATATGTGTACAGATAGCATGCGATTTCGAGGACGAAATCATGTCATAGAGGGGGAGAATTGTAAGGCTCGAGATTATTTAATTTTAATCCGAGAATATTTAATTTGGAAATTTTTGGGGTTTAGATTTAAATTTCAATATTCTTGAATTATTTAGGATTGAAATTGAATTAAAAATGTTGACCGAGGACTGATTTGAAAATATTGAAGATTTCAGGGGCTAGAGTGAAAATATTGGAATTTGAGTGGGACACATGTCATTTAATTGAGATGAACGTGTATATCTTGTATTCATATCAGATTTTTAGACCAAATAATCGAGAACTCGGATTTCCAAGTCCATTTTCATTCTTCCAACTTTGATTCCTTAAGATCCGTTCATCCGATTTCAAATCCAATCATAATTATGTGATCCTTTCAACAAGAGCTTCAAACGGATGTAAGTATTATCTTGATCCAGTATTTTTCTAAATTGAGATGTTTTAGGAATCAGAAGTGGATCATGTATATATGTTCTTGATGTTATGATGATAGTATATCGAAGTCGGATCGAAGAACGGATATCGTATGAATTTGTTATGACTTTTTAGAATTTATCTTTGACCCTCTGCTTCTTATTTTGCTGATATATGATGATATATTGTTGGTATGAGATGTGTTTGGTGGTGATATGATTGATATAATTGATATAGATGCATTTTGGTTGCCGGTTTTTCTACCGTTATGTCGTGGGTTCGAAAATGATTAAGTTTGAGTCTAGATTGATTGACCTGGACATTTTTGAGTTGATTGCTGATATATGTAGCATAATTATCCTTCATTTTCGGATTTGGTTGAGGTCTTGAAGATCTCAAATTTTCAGATTCGAATCGGGAAATAAAAGATCAAGGTTTGTGACTTTTACACCTTGGAGATTGAATGAGTTTAAGCAGAATTTTGACAAGAGTTTGAATGGATTTTGATATAAATATCTTGATGTAGTTGTTCAAATTTGGAGCACTTTAGAACCAAGAGTTGAAGGTATAAGCTTCATCATCCAAATGGGATAGAATACTCAAGATAAATCCATTTCTTGAGTTCCCTAAAATCACATATTTTCTTGTGTTTTTTTATTACTTGAGATTATTTGATTTATTTGCATTGCTCGATTATCATGTATATATGTTGGCTTTGATTCTAATGCTTCTACATTATGTTGCATCCATATTGAGCCAACTAGTCCTTTGGAATTTTGAATGGTAGATCCGCCGAAATAATACAGATGTTTGGACGTATATCTAGGAACTTAGGAGATAGATCGACTTCTATTGCCAAAATATCAATATAATGGGCCAAAATCCGGGAATAAGAATGAAACGCCACCTTGAATGGGAGATTAGGTGGGATAGTTGTTGTGTTCTTCTTCCCCGGGATCCCAAGAACCGATATAGATGTGGGAACCTCTGTGCTAATCCAATATTATTGGGCATACAATACTTAAGAATAAATCTTCCAAAATAGACAAGTAAATTTTTTTTTAAAAAAAAAGGTTTTATCCTAGTGTAGCACAGCTGCTCCAGAAACATGGAGCAGCTGCGCTCCATGCCTAGCGCAGAAGCGCTAGAACTTGCGCCCCTTTCTCTAGCGCAGCTTTGCTCCCAGATTTCTCAGCACACTGTATTAAAGCGCATCTGCTCATCCACAAAGCGCTTATGCTCTTTTAAAATTTGAAAATCTCTGTTTTATCACGCATCTGTGCTTCATCAAAGCGCATATGCGCCTGTTCCATTTTTGGGAGTGTGACTTTAAAAGCTTCTGCGCTCTATCTAGGTGCATCTGCTCAACAGAACAATAACAGTGACTGCTAATTTTTTCAACATCTGATCTTTTCTCAAAATCTGTTATTTCATACAAAATCCAAAAAAATCAAAACATGGATATAACATACAAATTCTAAAACATGTTATACAAATGTTAATCTTCTAAAATTCAACACATAATCCAATTATAGATAAAAAAATAAATTATAGATGAGCAACTATCTATTCTCATATTCTCATGATAGCAACTTTTACTTTTTAAACCGAAGTCCCATGTCTATGACTCAATCTTGAAATACCCAAGTCAACTCTGACCAGCTCCTGCCCCACCTGTTATCAAGTACACATACAAAATCAGGCAACAACCGAATAAATCCGGTGAAGATAACTCTCAGTATGAATGACAAAACATGAAATCTCATATAAACATATCAAAGCATAATTTCAATTCCATAGACGATCTTCTATGAATAATGCTACAATGCATTGCATGTTGAAAGAAAGGGGCTATCAAATGTTGAAATCAAATCTGAATCTCAGTTTTTGGGATCCCGAGGAAAAAGATCTCACTACATTACCACCAACACTCTCCTTCAGGTGGATGTGGAGTATCTCAACCCAGGACTCTGGCGACAATATATTGAGTTATGTGACTATAGGTACTGTTCTATAACCTACGCCACTCAAATATAGACTCCAAACGTCCATTGCACTTTGGGTCATTCTTCTCTCTGTGTTCAAGGTTTCTGACTCAAGATGAATGCATATAAATCAAGATGCATCAAGCTATATTCATCAATTATAACTCATGCTCATCAATCAATAGCATAAGAAAAGTAAGCAGATTTAAAATATCTAAAATCTTAGATGCAATCTCATTATTATCATATATTCAAATCATGAATATACAATCGATAATCATCGAAATAAACAAGTAAAACATATATCATGCTAGTCAATCAATTGTAAACATATCTCATGCTGATCACCAAATCATATAAATCAAATAAATCAAGCAAGAGTATATAACATGCAAGTATGTGATTTAAACAGAAACTCGAGAATATCAATCTACCTAGAGTATTTGTTCCCTTCTTAATCGATGTCAGTTCATACCACAATCTCGGTTTGAAGTGCTCGACTCTTGCAAGCTACAACAATATAATTCTTGTATCAAATTCTGCTCAAACAAATCTTCAATCTTCAAGGTAAAATCAATACCTACTTTGATTTTACTCTTTCAACTCGAATCCTTGCTATCTCGAGTTCGATCATATTCCATCAAATCTGAAATGAATGTGTCAAGCATGTTTAAAATCATACTTATCAGCTTATATTCACTGCTTAGGTAAATCAAGGGTTAATCAATTCTAAATCTCAAACCGGCGGCGTAACGATTCGAAATCGGTAATTCCGAAAGCATAATCCTCATCATTTCTATTAAATTCAACTAAAATAATCATCATTTAAATCTACAAATCTCGAAACCATTAGCATAAAAAATTCAGATTTCTGAAAATTCTTCTAAAATTCATAAATATATTCAAACGACGATATTTTCTCGATCTGTCTTAGATATACTATCATCGTCTATAATAGAACATATTTATACAATCAAATCTTAATTCTAACATCATCTTAAAATTAAAACATGATAAAAATTAATCAAAATTACGTCAAAGTGTAGCTCTCGATGTCGTGATCGCAAATATACAATCAATTTTGAAATCTAACGGGCAGATCAATTTGAATTGGAATTTGAAAAGTATGGAATGGCTTAAAATCTAGTTTCTCGATTCTTCCTACTCTCTTTTTCGTGGAAATGGAAGATATACATACAATATATGCATTTATATCTAAACGCCAAGTGTAATCCACCATTTCAAGGTAATTGCATTTTAATCCTTGAATTTCTTACTAATTACAATTCAGTTCTTAATCAATTTTTCAAATATCAATTCAGCCCCTCAATTTATTAATCTTTGGAATTTAAATCCAAATTCCCCTAATTTATTAAATTGAGTATTTTTTAAACTCGGAATTTAAATCTCAAATTTCGTAAATTCTCAAATTAATTATTTCGCAATTTGGAATTTAAATCTCAAATTTCAAAAATTAATAACTTAATATTTTTTGGTCTTACATATTTCGAACTATTGGTGGATTATTTGTGTTGTTATTCAGTTTTTATTGAGTTGTTATGGATGTTGAGATTTTGGGGATATCCGATTTTTATCCGTTATACCATCAGATTGATTTTGAAAGAGTTTATTGGGTTTTGTTGAGCAGAGAATTTGGGTTGTTGAGAAATTCGGTCGAGGTAGGTTCGGTTAATTTCTTTGAAATGCTGAGTTTTGATCGAATGAAATTGTTTGAGTTTGATTGAGTTATTACTTTCAAGGATTGAGTCTTTTTCCAGAGTTTTAAGAATCGAAGGTATGATCAGACAATGAAAGAATGAGATTGAATCTTTGAGACGGTCATGAGATTTCTCAAGACCTTAAACCATACACTTACTTGCTTAAATATTATTTGATCATGAGATTTGATATAATAGCATGAAATATGTTTTCTTTGCTTTTTAGCTAGATAATTATCGTTATTTACGTTCATGCAATTTATATGATTTGCATGAGATGATCATATTGAGAAAATATTTTGATTTATTGAATTGCATCAACTCGTTCATATTGAGCCAATTCCTTTGAGATTTGATGGCAGAATTGCCTATGCTGCAGCGAACGTTTGTGTCTATATTTGAGTGGCATGGGATGCAGAGCAGCTCCTATGACCAGAATACTTTATATAGTTGCGCCAAAGTCTGGGATTGAGAAGCGCCCAACACCCACCTCGATGGGAGATTAGCTGGTGTTGTTGTGTTTTCTTTTCCCTTGGGATCCCTATAGCCGAGATCCAGATTGAATCAGAGATTTGATAGCCCACATATTATTGAGCATGCATTTCATTTGAGCATCATTCATTGAGATTATTTATGAATTTAGATTATTGTTTTGAAATGCTTAAATGCTTATTTTCTCCTTCGTTCATATTGAGTTTATTCTCACCGGTTTTCTGACTGTTGCTTTGTCTCGTGTGTGTGCATTGCGACAGGTGGTTCATGGTCGAGCTTTAGAGGATCTTGAGGGCGATGGGATTGAGAGTATAAGTGGAGCTCGGGTTTACCATTCAAGTTGTTGAACTTATTTTGGAAAAGTGTAGAACATGTTGTATTTTTATCTCGTTTTGATGGTGTTTGAACTCCTCTTGATTGTAGGATTTGATCATTTATCGAGAAGGCACTGTTCCAAGTTTTGATGATTAAATAAAAACAAAAAGAGAAAACAACAAAGCGGAAGAAGGAGCAGCATAGCTGCGCCACTCGAGGAGTGCAGCCACGCTACTCCCACGTAGCATGAGCGCGGCCGTGGCTGCGCTTCTGGATTTGACTTTTTTTAAAAAAATTATCTCGGTTGGTTGCTTGTTGTTTGTAGATTGAACCCGGGGCCTCCACATAAGGTGGTATCAGAGCGATAAGTGTCTTGGATCGAGTTAGAAGTTTGTGAGCAGAGTCGATGGAGTCCGAGTGATTTTATTTTTGCATGAGATTGATTTCATTGCTTGATTAAATTAATTCCATGCGAGCATGATTTACTGATTTAAGATTATATTCCTACATGATTTTTTGAATTACTTGTAAATCATGTGATATTTGAAAAGTGAATCAAAGATATTCTTGATAAGAATTTGAGCAATCTTGAGTTTGATGAGCAGAGGATGATCGATATTGATTTGATGATTATGATATCTTGATTATATATGTGTTGATCTCCTGTATATCAGATATGCCTACTCGTAGAACAAGAAATAGGTCTTTGACAGATGAAGTCCCTCAAACTGAGCAAGGCAGTTCCGCCATTGAGCCTATGGATGTTTCTCCTACACCGATGGAGGTGTTACTGAAAATATTTCAATCTTTTAAGCCACCAAATTTTAAAGGGACGGAAAATGCTATTTAATGTGAGAGTTGTCTTAAAGATATTGAGCAGTTGTTCGAATATTTAGATTACTCTGACGATCACAGGATCAGATTGATTGTGCATCAGCTTCTTGATGTGGCTAAAAGTTGGTGAATTATGACCAACAAATCTTTGGAGAGTCAAGGTACTTATACTATTTTGACTGCATTTAATACTGAGTTTTATCAACGTCTCTTTCCTACATCATACAAAAAAGACAGGGGAGCTGAGTTTGCTAACCTGAGGCAAGGTAACTTGAATATCAAGGACTACGTTGCTAAGTTCTCGAGTTTTTTGAGGTTTGCTGATAAGTGCATTTTATGCACTTAATTTTCATATGATTTGATTGTCTTTTGTGATGTATCGAGCGGGTTTATGCGTATTTGTTTGTTGTTTTTGTGATATGCAAGGATTGGAAGTTAAGTGCCGAGAAGAGCCGGATTAAGGAATTATAAAGCTGCAAGTTTAAAAAATTACTGGAGCTATTAGAAATTAACATCCAAATCCAATCTTTACCGTTCAAAATGAAGCTTAATATTTTTAAATTTGCTGTCAAAATTTCAGCTCGATCCGACGGTTAGAAAGTGATATATGATTTTTTGGAAAAATTTCGCGTGCTTGACTATGAAGGAGAAGAGCAGCAGCACAGAATCGCAGAAAAAAAGATAAGCTACGCCTATTGTTCGAAGAAGAAGAGCAGCAACGCTTTGATGGAAGAGCAGAATCGCTTGTGAGCACAATTTCACGAAGCAGAATGGCAGAATCGCAATGGAGTAAGAGCTTTAGCACATGGGGTTCGAACATGAAGCGCTTCTGCGCTGAATGAGAAGGAACTTCTGCGCTACTGCTGAAGAAAAGAAAAAATTAGAATTTTAGAAATCTGAAAGTTTGGGATCTTTGGGCTTCAATCAACGGACTTTGCGTTGGACTTTAACTAATATAAAGCCGCAATGAAAACGCGTAGCAAGAGGGGAGAGCCGCACACACAACTCATGAACAACACAGCTGCACTCACAAAACTTTTGAAGCACAACGGATCACGCACAAGGAGAGAATTAAGAGAGAACAAGGGGGGTGGAGATGCAAACGATCAAAAACCAAAACACAATAGCAAAGTGAAGGAAAGAAGAAAATCTATTCTACACACGTTGAAGAAGAGCTACACGTGAAGACAAAGTTGGACGCGGACGCGTACTTCGGCTTTGTTTCTCTTTATCTTTTCTAATTAAATTCTGAATTGGTGTTTAGTTTGAAGAACATGATTTATTTTTGCAATATTTTGATTATGAACTAAACTCTTTAAGTTTAGAGGATGATGTAGCTTGGTGTAGACAACTTCTACGACTTTTTGATTTTATGTGATTGAATTCCCTTAATTTAATTTTGTTTTCTAGATTTGATTGTCTTTTCAATTACTTGATAAATAATTGAATTGTCTATTTATTCGAAATAAGTACTTGGGAGAGAGGATTTTGAATAGGGCCATTAGAAAATACACTTTTAATGTTTATATAGCTCATGAGAGTATATTAATAGAGCTTGGGTAAGAACATTTTTTAACACATATCATTAAGCTTAGATTTTTAATAGGGATATTGGAATCGAAGTTTATTTGATACATTATATTTATTTCTCGGGAGAGGAAAATAGAAACACATAAGTGTTCTTGGTTATTAGATGAAAGAAATTCATGAGAATAAATTAATTAGACATAGTTGTTGTCAAAACCATGTAAAATCAAACCCTCAGTGATATTTGTAACGCCCGAAAATTCGTTACGTAAACCCGTATGCATAACTAGGGAATTTAATGATTTAAAAATAAAAAAAATGGGTTAAATAATTTTATGTGCTATTATGTGAATTATGTGATTTATTTTCATGATTTAAATGTTATTTTAGCATTTAACCAACTATTATGAAATTTATGAATTTCTTTGATAGAGGTTATTTTGTGATCGCGTAGATGGGACCGTGGACGAATAAGATAAAGGTTTTCATCCAAAACTCATGACTAGGATTTTTAAAAGTTATAAATTATTATTTTAAGATTTTATTTTTCGAAAATAAGAGTTTAATGTATAGAAGTCCATTTTTCACAAAAATAAACCATTTTAAGGGATTTTAAAATGTTTTCAAAATCCCATACTTATATATTACGAAAATTATAAGTTTTTAATCTGAAAATTAGTGGGCTTAAGTGTTTTTTTAACTTATTTTAATTTACTAATTGAGCCCAACCCATTAAACATACAAATATATAATAAATATTAAGCCCCATTCTTCTCCATCATCACGTGAACACCTTCTTAGCCGACTCCATTAGATTTCACAGCCTCCATACACACACTCACACACACTTTCACGTAAATTTTGAGAAATCTCGAAGGTTCGATGCCCCGTTCATCCCGAAAGGCGATCTACGCGATGGTACGTAGTTTCAAGCGAATCTAGCTCAAAGGTACGCCTCGAATCCATTTTTGCTCATCATTTAAGTCATAATACACTGTTTTAAGCATGAATGATCAGATTATGCATGTTTATGTGGTTTAGAATGATAAATTTCATGGTTCATGCATGCCTCTCACGTTTTTCACATGTATTTTGGATTTGGAGTGTTTTTTGACCCATGGTTGTTCGAGGGGCTGCGCTATCGGTTTGCGGTCTGAGTCAAGGTCCCTAGGATTTTGTTTGTAGGGTGGCTGAGTCGTGAGAGTTGCTGATTGAAGGCTGGAATCCATTTGAGTCCAGGGGGGATCGCACGCGGCTGCTTGGGGAAACTTGGATTCGGTGGTCCATGCAGGTGAAGGTTAGGGCTGAGGCAGGTCTGGTTAGGACCAACAGGACCTTGGGGTGGTCTTACTAACAGGTCTCCGGCCGAGGGTGGCCGGAGCAAGGCGATTGAAGGGCTGAGAGGAGGCTGCACGCGAGAGGGGGTAAAGAGAGGCTAGGGTTTGGTGATTTGAGTTATGTTGGGCCGGGCTTGGGTTTGGGTCCGGTTCAGGTCAGAATATTTCATGAGTCAAGTAAGTGGGTCCGAGTCCGGGTTATTTTAGTTTGGGCTCGAGAATTTTTAATTAACTGATTTTGAGTTAATTAATTAATGGGCTTAAATAATGTTTTAAGTTAGCCCATTAGTTTTTCATGGGCCTGGGGGTCCATGAGAATTATTGACAAAGTCATGTTGGGCTAAATGCTTAATGAGTCAGTCTAGAAATTTATGGGCTTAAGTCTAAGGGGTCATCCGCTCGAACACGTTCTTGGAGAAAAATAAATGGTCCGTAAATATATATTTAATTCATGCATGTATTTTTATGATATATATAAGTATGATTTTTGAGAAAATAAATTAAATATATATATATGGGTGAATTTTCATGAAATAAAGAAATAATGAAGAATTTTTAAGTTCATGCATCATGTAAGGATTTTTAATTTGAAGTTTAATTTAAGGGCATGTTAAAAAAATAAAGTTTTAAAGAAGTTGAAGTGAAGGTGGAAAGTGATGTGGTTGGAGGCCGGGATACTGGGCCCGATGACCTTCTTGTTAATGTTATGATGAGATTATGGATCCAGCTGAGAGGGCTGGTGATGTGGCATAAGAGGTGGAGATCCCACCGCCACGTACGTTGGTTTTTATGATTGATCAATCATTAAGTATGAGGCACCGACATGGATGCAACCAGTTGAATTTTAAGAAATTAAGACATGTCATATTATGATAAGTACCAAGTATAAAGTTATTATGTTAATGTTTATGATGAGATATGATAACGATGTTTAAGACGCAACATTATTTAACGTTTTTAAGAACATGCATGTAAAAGTTATATGTATGATATTTTATAAGATGAGTGCTTTATGTGATTTCATATTGTTATATAAAGATAGAACGTACTAAGCCTCTAAGCTCACAAGATTTAAATGATGCAGGTGAACATGAGTCAGTCAAGGATGATGTGGTTCCAACTGGCGGCGAGGGCATATAAGCATTCATGGCAGCAGCTAGTACCCGTGACCATAGCTTATGTTAAGATATTGATGTTTTGAGAGTTAAAACAAAGGGCTTCAAGTTATTTGAGGGTTCGGAAACTCCGAAGAGTAGTTCGGAAGCAGCGATGAATGATGACTACATTTTGTGTGCATTATTTTGTGTCAATTTTATGTTTATTTTGCATGCATTCATATTGTCTCGTTGTGTTTTTACGTGTTTTATTTATGATTTATTTATTGTGTGTGCATTTCACTCTCCGGGTTATTTTTGTAGGAAAATGGAAAATTAAAGGAAAAGTCAAGCAGAAGAACTCACGCTCGAGCGCGAGCCAATATTCCAGAAGTCTCAATAAATGGCATGCTCGAGCGGACCTTTCTCGCGCTCAAGCGCGATCGAATTTCCAGCGAAGCACGTAAGATGGTGCACTCAAGCGGGACATTCCACCGCTTGAGCGCGAATTCGGGAAATCAAATATTCGGAAAATCCTTGTGGCAGAAGGAAATAATTATTTACGGGATCCCGGACATATAAATAGAAGATTTATCATATTTTGAAGGGTTCTGAGCACTACAACACAGAAGAGGCGGCGGCTAGAGCTTGGAGTAGTGAAGATTTCTCTGTTTTTTTTCTTCTTCTATTCTTCTTTCTAGTTTTTGTTTGATGATTAAACCTTTGATTGGAATTATGATTTCAATTATGGAGTAGTCTTTTTTCTTCGATTGAGGCTGCGATATTGGGCCGAACATATTTTTGTTGAACAAGTAGAATTGATTTGGGATTTTCAGATTTTTATTAAAATTATTAATTTTTGGATTTATATTTTGTCTTGTAGGCCAATTATTTACTTGCATGTTAATTGATTCTGAGTCGACACATTAGGAATTGATTTCGATCACCCCAATAATTGACATATGATTAAACCGACTAGAAATCGTATTCGGTTTCAGTATGCGATTTTAGGTGAAAACTAAATTATCACAAATATTGAATGCATTCATGTTTGATTAGAATTATTAATTAATCCATCAATACTTGAATAGGTTCAGCAAATTCTAGACATAGACTGTTAAACAAGATAGGATTATTTACTTGCTTGTTTGCGCTATGTGCCGCACGGGGCTCCCAACATGGGCACCCATGGCGGCATGAATCCAACACCTTAGATGCATTATTTATGCATGAAAACTCGAGAGGGAAAATATTTTTGCCATGAGAATCATCAATTTACTCGCTTGTTTGCGCTACGCGCCGCACGGTGCTCCCAACATGGGTGGTTTAAGATTAAATATGGATCCTGGATCTGCCCCTTGTTTGCATGATTTTTTCGATACCTGTGTGTGTCCTTGATCGAATCTCTCGTTATTGAAGATCATTCCCAATTTCTTGCTATGTTTTTATCTATTTAATTATTAATTTATTTCTGAATTTTTAGTTTAATTGAATAAATCAAATCAACCTTTATTATTTGGTCTATATTTTGGTAATCCATAAAGCAGTCCCTGTGGGTTCTACATCCGAACTCTTTGTCCACTTACAATAACTTGACCTGGTACGCTTTTCAGTACTTATTAAATACCAAATTGGTCGGTCAATGAACTTCGGCGGTAGAGGGTGAGTTCGAAAGCTCCAAACTCAAGAGCGGAATGTCCGATCACCTTTGGATAAGAAATTATGGGCTTTATGATTGGTGAACAGACATGAGATAGATCAAAAGCTCCGAAACCCAGTTCGGAAGGTCCGAACTCCATCGACAGCAATGTGTTGTCCAATCAAAGACACGCGTTCGGTGGCTAGAGATTTGAAGCTCCGAACGTGGGATAGGTAGTTCCGATTGTTGTCTATAATATGGGTCGAGGGCTTCACTTTTTTCTCCAATTCACTCTTCTCTTTCTTGTTTTTGGTTGTTTTGGAGGGCTTCCGGGTGTCATCTTGAGGGCCAAGCGATAGCGAGGTGCTACCGGGATCGTAGCGAAATTGTGCCTTGAGTTTTAGGCCATCGTCATCAAAGAGATAACGACGAACGCATGTATAAGTTTAGAATCTGATTAGACTCTGTGAGTAGCTATTAGTCTATTTAAAGCTTTTAGTATACAGTATGTGATATGGTGATTATCTGCTTATAGGCTTGGACTAGAGAGCCAGTGTTTTTAGGTTGCTTGTATTGAGGTACAATCGTACTATCCCAGATATCTTGGTTGAGTATGCATGTTCTATGTTTGCATGTTTTATATAGCATGGCTTATTTTCATATATTATGTCATGATTATGTTGCATGCATTATCATGTTGAGCATGTACCTTGATATTACAAGTAGTGGGATCGCTCATCCCCAAGTTATTGAGTGGATGGTTGGACCCGTTGGATTATGTGGTCAGGTCACCTATATCAACATTTTCCTTTTGGTATCGGATCCACCTCCTGATTCGATGGCCAAGCGTGATACATACCATGGTTCCACTTGATTGAGCAGTGTTTTTCTACCGTAATAGGTTTTCGATGTCGGTTCATTTTCATTAGCGTTCATAGCATGTGTATACTCATACTTTCGTACTGAGCGTTGTTAGCTCACATCCTAGTTTTTTGTTTCTAGAAAACCCAGTCCACAATGTAGGGATTAGGTTAGACAGATCGGGTGGTACCGGTCGTTGAGATGCAGCAGTGTTGTGATTGTTCCGTACCAGGTTTCTGTTTGTGGATTTTTAGTACTGTCATTCAATCGTGTTGTATAACAATTATATACAGTTGATTTTGGTACCCAGGGGCGGCCCTGCCCCAGGGCAGGCAGGGCCCATGCCCAGGGTGGGAACCCCAATTTTATTAAAATTTTTTATTATATATGTAATATAATTATTATATATTAATGAGGTCCAATTAAATATTAAAAATTATTATATTATAATTATTATTATAAACAAAATAAAATCGAAAAATATTCACGCACAACCTAACAAATCTGTCGTCCAAACCTATATATTGAATCTTTATTTCGTTCAACACTTCTCATTCTAGTGTTATTTGTCGTCGAACATCGCTCCACATTGCCCTCCTGTGATCATCGATTTTCCTATCCTTGAGTTCTTAGCTTGAGTTGTTTTAGCGATTTTTTCTCTACCTCTGATTGTGCTAAAATTTGATTTATGTGTTGTTCAATTTAATTTTGATTTCATGTTAGATTTTAATATTTGTTGTTAATTTCATGTGGGGGTTAAAAATTCATGGATTGGAAGCATGATTTTTGAAATCTAATTTTGAAAATTGGGTTTTTTTTAGTTTAAATTTTGAATAGCTAAATTAACTATTTATAAATTGAATTTACACCTGAATTGTAAGTGTGAATAGTTTATTTTGATTTTTTATAGGATAATTCATGATTACGTAATATGAAGGATAATTTTGTATATCTCAATTATATTTGAATTTTCAAGTTAATGTAAGAGGTCTTTTTTTTTAAACTTTGTCCGAGACCTCATTTTACCTAGGACCGCCCCTGTTGGTACCGGTTGTATTATGCCGGTGTTATTGTTGAATTGTTTGAGTTTTCACTGGTTTTAATTGATTATTGTTCTTTAAGATATTTATTGCATTCTTCAATTTGATTAGTAGGTGATTCCGGCACGGGTCACTACAGATCAGTTCAGCAAATTCTTCTTGGTTCACATACTCTCTGAGTGTCTGGTCTGATCTTGTCATGCCCCAAACCCAGGACCGCGTCTGTGCGACTGCACAATGGGTTCATATAGAAACTACTTCGTATTTCCTCGTTTTACAAAAATTATTAACTCAAGTTGCTATAGAAGTCCATTGTAGTCCACTATAAACTCGTTTTAAATCTTTCATTTTTTGCCCATGTGGGATAGGGGTAAGAAAGTGATGTCCTCATCGCGACCTGGCCTTCAATCCAGCAGCACCAAAAATCTAGAGATGGATCCTACAGGTTCAAGAGGTGGATCCCGTCATATAGAACTTTGTCCCACAGGTTCAAGAGGTGGCTCTCACGCACGTAGAACTTTGTCCCGCATAGCACTTATTTCCCGGGGTTCCTGATGGTGACCATCTTTGATACCATTCTGTCACGTCCTGGGCCTTGGCCCGTGTCTGCGCGACTGCACAATGAACCCCCTATAGAAACTACTTCATATTCGTCCTCGCTTAACGATATTTTAAATCTCTCATTTTTTCCCCATTTGGGATAGGGTTATCACAGATCTGGAACAATAACCAGTGCAAGCTCAGTCATGGAAACATCTTCATGAGGAGTAGATTCTTCTTGATGTGTGATGTTGAGTAGTTGAGGAATGACTTGGCAGATAGAACAGAGTGGATCTGCTCCTTGCAAAATATCATCTTCAATGGGCTTAAGCATCTCATCACTGGAGGTAAGAGGTACCTCTGGAAATCGTTTGATCTCAACTATTTGAGAGTGATCAGACTTATCTTGCCTGAGCAATAATTTTGCTGGATCATTATTCTGCTTATATTGTGGCTCATTGTGATTTGATGAAGCTTGACACTCATCCTGAGGCTTGTCGTGATCTGAAATAATTTCTACAATGTGAGATTCAACATATGGAACATCAACATTAGTGTATACATGTTTAGTGTGATCATGATGCCCCGATGGCTCAATGATCTGATCTGGATTAGACTCATTTGTATCAAAAGCATTTTCGAAGTCAAATTGGTCCCGATCAGATGATGGCCCTTCAATCTGTTTTGATTCCTGTTGTTCTAGTGGTAAGGACAAATTAAGAGCTTGTTGCATGGATTTGGAGATCATAACCAAGGACATTGCATCGATTTCCAGTTTAATAATGACTATCTAATCCTCAAATTCAATCAGACTATTCAGATTGAAGTTTGATATTTTATGACTAGCAACTTGGCAGAGCACACTTTCCTTCATCATAGTATCAATTAGTTCTCTCCTCTACAATGCTTGAGTGAAGTCTTTGGTTTCTGCCCACTCTAAGATCGTTTGTTCAAGAGCAGAAATATTTGTGACCATATTCCAAGACCTGAAGTTAGAAAAGTGAATCTTCATTTTGTATTTGGACCACTTGCAAAACACTTCATCTTTTCTAAGATATGATCGTTTACAACTTGAGGTTCTAGATTGATAGCAGTTTGAACACTTGATAGAAACTCAGACTGGGTGTTCTCACTGGTGTCTTGGTTCTTGAATTGATTTAATCCAGAGTCCAAAGATGTGATGTGTGTCTCAACTACTGAAATTGTTACCCGAACTTTTGAAATAGGAATAGCTGGAATAGGAGTTGGGTGGTAAGCTGGAGTATTCACATGCTTGACCAAATGAGATCTCTTCTTGGTCTGGACTCTTGGTGAGGCAGGAATGATTCTAGATAATGGAACTTGATCTGATTCATATTCCTCATCTTCTGACCCATTTGTGATAACCTTTCTTTTAAATCTCTTAGATTTGGGAGCATGAGCCCTTTTGAAGGAGAAGAAATAACCAGAGCTTAGACTTGCTCTGTTCGAACTGATATATGACATCTTCAATGCCATCATCTTCATAGGTTTTGTTCTTTGAGGTGATTAGCTGCTTGGTACGGTATACAACAATGCCCTCGCATTCAGTGTCGTGTGCACATGCAGTGCAGTAGATGCTCCCAAGTTCAATTTCTGTTCGTACAATAAGTAACTTATCTTGAATGCAAACACTTGGGATCGAACAGATGGAATAGTAATAATACAGGTAATAACTTTGAACATTACCTCAAACCAATTGATTTTGGTACCAGTGGAGATGGAAGCCATAACATCAAACTTCTCCACAGTGATGGCATCAAAGGATGCTGCTTTAGCCCGAAGAGACTTGGCCACAATATCATGAAGGATGCATAATTCCAGCTTTAATTCCTACTTCTTTCATGGAATCTTTACTGGAGATTCAGTTAGAGAATACAAGGCTTTCATCTAGGTCCTTTGAGCACTAGTGATGGATGAAAACTCAGTCAGACTAGAGTTGGGTAGATTGAATGCCTTAGAGAAGCAATCTGGAGTGATGGTAAGTGGTTCTCCTCCATTGAGCTTTTGATTGTCCCTTCAGTGACGGTAGTAGATTGAAAGAATTTGGGCAAATCTTGCTTGAAGATGTTCTTGCCACAACTCAAAAAATTTCCGTGTGAAAATTTTGAAGGTCATAAACTGTGTGAAAATCGACAAGGATAAAGTTTTGGGTGATAGAAGATATTTTCTGCAAAGATTAAGCAAGAAAGTGAAAAGTAAAGTGCTCGAGAATTCTATGGTTAGAAAAGTTTTTAGAAAGCAGTAAGGTAGAAGAATAGACAAACAAATATAAGTGAGTTATATATAAGATTTCTCGTACGACATGTCGACCTATGTGAAAACATGTTTAAATTTTGAAAATTTAAAAATACATTGAACGCGGCAAAAAAATATTTAATATGAAATATTTAAAGACCCAATACTACGTGGATAAATCATATTATTTGCACTGGTCCGGATTGTGTTAAGGTTTTGATCTGCATCATACCAATTCCAAAGATTGTCTGTACATCTTCTGATCTGCTCTGTAGTTTCCATTCCCCCATATAAAACCATTGCGTCTCTTTGTATTCGAATAGTACCTGAAAAGACATGAAGGAAGTTAAACAAACATGTGATTTTTCACATTATTGAGTTTTACTAAGTAGAGTTTTGTCTATAAATACAAATAAATTGTTCTGGATTTTAAACATAAAAAAAAAATCAATATCAAAATCAATGGCAGATAATTTTCAAGATAAACCATCAATGGAAAAGGCAGGTTTGTCATCTACACTACCCACAGAAGAATTATCTGAGGCTTTTGAGAAGTTTCTTCTAGAGGAAAGAAAGGCGACGTATGAATACATTGTTTTTTAGAACACAATGTCGACTTGGCCAAAGATTGAAGAGATGCAAATGTTCAATGCACCTCTCCCACCAACAAGACTAGCAGACATCAGAAGATTGGTGTTTACAGAAAGGAAATACCAACGAAGTCTTGGCAAAGCCAAAACCAAGGAAAATTTTGAATCATAAAATATTCTCCTTCTGGTGCTCATGAAATAGCGCCAGGCTCTGAGGAAAATCTCCTCTTCTCCTGAATTCCTGTAGTCATCACAGTTAAGTTATATACCTGGATGAACTTCTGGAAAGATGTTATAGATGTGGAGATAAATATTTGTACAATAACAAATGAAATGAATTTCTTATTTTAATCTGTTGTCTTTTTATATATGCAACGAGTTATACCAAATATTTTAAAAAGGAATGATAAACATGAAACAATTTAGAGCAAAATACCCAAAAATCATAAGTTTTGAATATAAATCCCCCCTAAATTAATGCATAATTATCTTAAATCAATTAAACCAAGAATATTGCGAAAATAAGAAAAATTAGCGTCTCGAAGTGGCTTTGTGAAGATTTCTGCCACTTGCTGATCTGTTGAAATGCACTGCAGTCTGATATCCGTTTTGATAACAGGATCTCTAATAAAATGATTTTTTATGTCAATGTGCTTTGTCCTTGAATGGAGTAATGGATTGTAAGTAATGGCAATTGCACTAGTATTATCACAAAATATAGGTGCTCCAGATGAGTTGACATCGTAGTCTCTTAATTGTTGAATCCAGGGAAATGGTGCACAATAACTTCCAACTGCTAAATATTATGCTTCTTCCATGGATGTAGCAATGGAAGTTTTCTTCTTATTGAACCACGATATCAGTCTATCTCAAATAAATTGACATAAGCCACTAGTACTCTTTCAGTCTATTCTGTATCCAGTGTAGTATGCATCGGAGTATCCTATTGGATTGAAATTTGAGTCCTTTGGATACCACAGACCTACATTTTTAGTGCCTTTCAAGTAATTTAAATTTCTCTTTACAGCTACATAGTGAGATTGCCTCGGATCAGATTGAAATTTGGCACGGAGGCAGACTGAAAAGACAATGTCTGGTTTGCTAACCGTGAGATAGAGTAAAGATCCGATAAGTCCTCGATAAAAAGTTTGATCTACTGAAATGCTAGTTTCATCTTTATCAAATTTGATGGAGGAAATCATAGGTGTAGCGACAGCATTGCAAGTTTCCATCCCAAACTTCTTTAAAAGTTCCTTCGTGTGCTTGGTCTTATTGATAAAAAAAATATAGTTTCCAGTTGTTTTACTTGTAATCCCAGAAATAATGTTAATTCTTCCATCATACTCATTTCAAATTTATCCTGCATAAGCTTAGAGAATTTCTCACAAAGTTTGGGGTTAGTTGACCCAAGGATGATATAATCTACATAGATCTGTACTAATAATGTATGATCACCTTTGACAAATTTGAACAATTTTTTTTTCAAAATTCCCAATTACAAAGTCACGAGAAATGAGAAATTGTGATAGAGTGTCATACAAGGCTCGAGGAGCTTGTTTTAACCAACAAAGAGTCTTGTCCACCTTGAATACATGGTCTGGATAAGTATGCTTGTGAAATCCAGGAGGTTGTTCAACATAGACTTCCTCTTGTAACAAACCATTTAATAATGCCCTTTTAACATCCATCTGGAACACTTTGAAATTTTTTTAAGCAACTAAATGCCAAAATTTTATGCATTCAAACTGATTTAATTCTTCCTGCATAGCATATATCCAATTATTATCAGCTAATGATTCATCTACCTTCTTAGGTTTTAACTAAAAAATGAAGGAAACATGCAAAAATTCATTAATCATATGACCTCTGGTTCTCAAAGGTCCAGATGGGTTACCTATTACTAGGTTTTGAGGATGATTTCTTGGTCCACTTGTAGTTTGGTCCAAGTTGATCTACAATATTGGGTTGATCTGGAATCTCAATTTTTTCTGGATTAAGAGCAAGTTCTTCATGAAGTGGAGCTATATCTGGAATTCTTGGTTCTTGATTTGGATCAATATCAAACTGGACTGGTTTAGTTGGATGTTCTGGTTCACAAGGTAATTCAGTGTTTCTTCTGATATGAATTTCCTCATTATCATATATATCCAATTATGAATCTTCCAATATGTTGCTTATATAATTGACACTTGAAGATTCATTAGCAACATTTTTTTCATCAAATACAACGTGAATAGATTCTTCAACAGTAAGAATTTTAGTATTTAATAGTCTATATGCCTTACTTACAGATGAATATCCCGAAAATAGACCAGAATCTGATCTAGCATCTAATGCTGTTAGATGAGTCTTTCAATTGTTGTGAATGAAGAATCTATAAACAAAAACTTTGAAATATGAAACCACAGGGACTTTTCCATATCGGATCTCATAAGGTATGTTCTTACTAATCATTGATCTGTTCTGAGTATAACATGCGGTGTTTACTGCTTCTGCCCAAAACATCTGAGAAATACCAGAATCAGCAAGTATTGTTCTTGAAGCCTCTTTAAGAGTTCGATTTCTCCTTTCTGCAATACCATTTTTATGAGATGTTCTGCCTGCAGAGAACTCATTCCTGGTTCCACGGATTTCTAAGTATGTAAACAGAGTTTGATTTTAAAACTCAGTGCATCTGTCACTCCTGATTTTATCAATCTTTTGAGAATTTTTAATTTTGAAACCGTTGGAAAGCATTGATCAATTGGGTGGCAGTTTAATCTTTGGATTTTAGAAAAATCACCCAAGTGAATCTTGAAAAATAATCAACAATAACCAAGGTGTACTTCATTCTCCCTAAGATCATTACAGGTATTGGACCAAAAATATCCATATGCAGTAATTCTAAGATTCTGGAAAAGGAGGTACAACCTTTGTTTTTGAAAGTTGATCTGACCTGCTTACCAAGTTGGAAAGCAATGCAAATTTTATCTTTGAAAACTCAATTTTGGACAGACCAGTAACAAAATCATGTTTGCTCAGACTGTCAATAGCTTTGAAGTTTAGGTGGTTGAATCTCTTATTCCACAACCAGTTCTTGTTCATATTCGAAGCAACTAGAAAAATAGTATCATTTGGTTGAGCAAACTAGTTCACTTTGTTGGTGTTTCCAATTCTTTCTCCTGTCATTATTGTTAGTGCAGATTGATCTTTAACCATACAAGTATGTTTTTTGAAATTCTACCAAATAACCATGATCACATAATTGATTTATACTAATCAAATTATATATTTCAAATTTTCTGTTAACAAAACAGCTTTAATAATAATATTACCATGGATAAGCTTACCATTACACATAGTTTTATCCTTTGAGTTATCTCCATAGGTGATCCTTGGTCCGGAGCTATGTGGGAATTTAGATAACAACTTGACTTCTCCTATAATGTGTCTGAAACATCCACTATCTAGATACCAGATTGATTGCTTTAGCAGTTCACCTTTCCTTTCTAGAAATAAAAAAAAAATAACTTTGGTACCCATACCTACTTGGGTTCATACTAAATTAATCTCTTGGGAACCCATACTTGAATTATCCTTATAGAGCTTCCAGCATACAGGCCCCAAAGATTGTATATCTATCTAATACCTTTGGTGCAATGTGTTGTGAGTGACTAGTGAAAGAGTGTCTAGTCTGATTTTTTATGTCAGGCTTTCAATATTTCTTTTGAACTGGTTTTCTTTGGAAATATGGTTTATGTTTTTCCTTCATAGAATTCTATCTGTCTTGTCCATGTAAAAACCTATCTGGTTTGGTTTTGGTCCATCTAGACTGTGAACTCTCTAGTTCAACATATCCCAACCCTTTGTGTAAAATTTTGTTTTGTTGAAATATTGGAGGACTAGCAGGAATTTCAGGCTCCAAGTGTTCATATTGTTAGAGTAGGTGGTCATCAAGCCAAGTGTTGGTCGAGGGTCTTTATAATAACTCTTGTATGAATTTATTTTTATAATATTTTATTTGATTAATTTGACACATCTTTATCTGTATACCCATGCTACTTGAATATATAAAGCTCTTGAACATAAAAATACTAGAACGAATATGAGATGGTCATGTGATGACTATCATGAAACTCATATTTGGAATATTGTATATTCAAACAGTTTCTAGTCGATTCAGCCGCCAAAAAAAGTATAAAGGCCGCTCAAACATGAGACTATATTTGCGATGTGAGTACCACCTTTCATTGGTAAGGGACATTGTGATGTCCAAGCATGCAAATAGGTGCTCTTTGCAGAGTGCACTGAACAACCCTCCCTAAAGAACTTTCGAAGTGGTTCTCACTTATCAAGTGGAAAGATCCTAGTTTATGGTTGTACACCATTAGTCCTTATGACCTGGGACAACATGGAGACTCTATGTGCCAGCGCTTCACTTTGACTTGTTTACCGACTCAACTGGAGTCATCAGGTGGCAAGGTTGGGTGTTGTGTCGAAATATGTAGGAGTCGATGCATTGTAGTAGGGGATTCAATAAAAAATTTGAAACAAACTTGCAACTAGAACTTTGATTATGAATTCAATTAAAATAAATCGATCAAGACACACGAAGACACCGAGCAAATCATTCAAACACGTGGCAAAATCTAGGATTCAAGTTTAATCTAAATCACGGCGAATTTTCCTATTCTGTTCAACAGTCTATTTCTAGAATTTATCAAACCTATTCAAGTTGGATAGATTAATTATTTGTAATATAATTCTAATCAAACTCAAACGCATTAGAAGCTATGAAAATTTAGTTTTCACCTAAAACCGCACAATGAAATCGATTACTATTTCTAGTCGATTTAACCTTGTGTTAATTCTTGGAGCGAAGCACAATTATTCCTAATATTTCGACTCAGAATAAACCAAAAACTTGAGTAAACAACTGGCCAAATCATTCACAAGAACAAAAAGATAAATCCAACAATCAATATCTGACATAAATAAAAAAATCCTAAACAACTATCCACGTGTTCAACATAAATTTGTCCCGGCCCAATCTCGGGGCCTCAATAGATAATAAAATTTTACTCTATAACTAAAAACATGATTCAAAACAAAAGTTTAATCATAAAAAAAAAATCAAAAGAAGAATTTAGAAGATGAAGTGGAGCGTTCTACAATTTTCTCAAAGCCTAGTTGTTGTCTTCCTTCAATCAAAGTCTCCTCCACAAAAATTTTTATTTATACTCCCCCCCTTCCCCCCCCCCCCCCCAAAAAAAAAAAAAATCCATGATCTATTTGTTTTCCTTTTTTAAGAATCCGCTCAATGCAAAACTCCTCTCGTGATCGCGCTCGAGCGGATTAAATTCCCTGAGCGCAAACTATTCTAACTTCACCTTATTTTCTTCTTGGGCGCGCTTGAGCGATATAAAGATCATGCTCAAGAACGATCTTTTATGCCTTGGTCTTTGATTTTCCACCTTGCACACTCGAGCGGTATAAAGATCCCGCTCGAGCACGATCTTTTCTGTCCAAATATTCCGAGATTCTTCATTGTTTCTACAAATAAACCCCAGAAAGTGAAATGTAGACTACATGCATGAAATAATAAATTAATTAAACAAAAACAACTCTAAAGACATAAAAAATGCACGCAAACTAAACTCAAAAATAGCACAAAATAATGCACGAAAACACATTTATCAATATCCTATGTGATCTCATGTATATGTAGTTTGAAATCTCATATTACAGCAGATGGTAATTAAGAAAGGAGTTTCTTGAATTACACCATTGATGCAAATACGACATGACACATAGTTATCGATTCTATGTCAACTCTAGATAAACCAATGGTTGTCGAATTGGTCGGGATATATGAGTTGAAGGGACCGTACTGTACGCTAACCATAATTGAATGGTTCTTGCAGGCACTATCATTTGATACCTAGGAAGTCATGTGAGTGATGCTTCTAGACGTTTAACATGGCTGATTGGGTACCATCAGACTTGAGTTCAGACGTTCTTATCATCAAGGAGTTGATAAATAATAATGGAGATAGGTAAGCTCATATAGGGACTTGATGATCCCGAATCACATAGAGATGTGAACTCACTGCTAGTTGTATCATTGAACCATTGAGGGTCACACAAGTACTAACTTTTTAGATCACATTGAGAATATAAATTAATTCAGTGAGTTGAACGAGTTATAAAGGAGTTTGTAAGCAAGAGAAATTAGAAGTATGACTTCCAAAGGATAATAAAGGGGAATGTAACTTTTAATTTGTGAAAGTGTTCTAAGATTAAAAGTTTACTTAAATAAATAATTAGTTTTTGAAAATGGTAATTTTCAAAACTATTATTATGAACTTAATTAAATTAATTCAATAGATGAATTTATTAAACTCTAGTGGACCTTGTAGAGTCCAAATAATTAATTTAATTCAAGTGTTGCATTAATTAAACACTATTGGATCTTGTAGAGCCCAAATGGAAATAGTGTTGAATATTTATTCTACTAGTGGGCTTGAATGAGTTCACGTAGGATTTAATCAATTGATTGGACTTAAATGGGTTTAGTTTTGTCAGTTAATTAAATATTCAGTTCATTAAGTCTTGTATGTATATGTTTGACCTAAAATGCATACAATACATGTGAGAAAGGAGATAAAGGGTTACAAGACAAGATGCACAATATACAATGCATGCTTTAACTTTTGTCGTAGCACACTTCTCCAAGACCAAGAAAACTCTCCTCCCTCTCTCCTCAACCCTCATGGCCGTCCACCCCCTTCCAAATATCCTCCAATTTTTGTCTTTCATCTTATGAAGTTGAGGCAAGGGATTCTCAATGAAATATGATCTAAATATTCTAGTGCATATATAGAGTGGATCTAGTTTGACTAGTCGTGGACCCAATTTGAAGGAGAAGTCATTTTTGAGCAAGGTGTGATTTTGGAAGCTTATTCTATTTTTGAGCAAGGTGTGCTCTTGGAAGCTTGTTCTATTTTTTACGAAGGTGTTCTCTTGGAAGCTTGAAGAAATGGTCAACCTTTCTCAAGAGCTAAATTTTTTACAACTTTGTTTGAACCATCATCAATCTTTTAAGATTGATAGGTAAAAACTTCTTTAAAACCCTATGGATGTTTATGATTTTTGGATGCTACACAAGTGCTTGTTTTTTTACATAAAAATTTTAAACTTTTGTTGTGTTTTCGGGCACGAGAATCGAGATCCAACAGTGATATCAGAGCCTAGGTTGCTCTTTATTGTGTAGCATTTTTTGAATCTTGTATTGAGGTCAATTTCTAACCGCATGAGAAAACCTGATTCACAAAAATTAGGGGCTGTTTTTCATTTTTTTTTTTGGAAAATGTAGCTGCCCGTTTCTGGCAGCTCTTCGAGCAACCTACGGGTTGCCCCTTTTAAATTAAAAAAAATTGTTGGCCAGAATCTGGCGATAGAACTCTAGCAACGACTATGACGACTAGGGTTTTCAAAAGATGTTTTGGGATATCCAAGTGTCATGGGCCATTAAGTTTAAATTTTATAAATGTATATATATTTTCTCATGAAATAAATAATTAAAGTGGAACTTTGATTATTTATATTAAATAGTTATTTACAAGAAATTTAGTTATAAATAAGTTAATTAGAAAGTAAACAAAGGAGTTTGCTTCTTTTGTTAATTTAATTTATAATCGTGGCGGTTATTGATTGGACCAAGATATATAATATTTTATCAATTACCTCAATTGGCTAAGAAATCTAAAAATCATCTTGAACTCGGAAAGGATAACATATACACTTGAAAAGTTGCTTCCTATTGAGGTTCCGGTTGGTTGCAGTCCTGAGGAGCTGCAAAAGTTCAAGGATAGGTTTGACCATGACTTGAGAGCCAAGTGTTATATGCAGGCTTCTATGTCTGATGAGCTGCAGAGGTGTTTTGAGGATGCTAAGAATGCTGCTAACATTCATTTGCATCTCAAATATCTCTTTGGTGAGAAAACACGCCCGCTTAGACATGTGACCATCAGTGAGTTTATCACTTTGCGCATGCGAGATGGAGCTTTGGTCCATGAGCATGGCATGAGGATGATTGGGCTTGTGGAAAAGCTCGTTGGCATGGATATTGTGTTGCTAGATGATTTGACCATGGACGTGTTACTCTTGTCACTAGCGAGCTCATTTGACTCTTTTGTGGTAAACTTCAGCATGAACAAGATGGAGTCATCCCTTGAGGAGTTGGTAAACATGCTTGTTACGTATGAGTCCACAATAAAGAAGGAGAACCTGGTTCTTTATGTGGGTTCTTCATCTGGTGCGAAGAATAAACCACTTGGTAAGGGAAAGAAGTGTTCTATCCATACTCACGAGAAGAACGTGCCCTTGAAGAGGCAAGCTCCGAGTCCCGTTGTGACAACCACACCAGAAAAAACTGACAAGAAAAGTGACGTCTGTCATTACTACAAGAAGCCTGGACATTGGATGCATAACTTCAAGGAATATCTTGCCCAAAATGGTTCTGGAAAGAGTATGTTCTATATTGAAGTAAAAATTTCAATTAACTCTACTTCTTGGGTATTGGATACAAGCTGTGGCTCACGTCTCTGTAACGATTTGCAGGTTATGTGAAGAAGTGGGAGACTCAAGGAAGTTGAGACCTTCTTGAGGATGGTCAATGGGGAAAGAGTTGTTGCCAAAGCCGTGGGAGATGTTTACTTATTATTGAAAAATGATTTTAAATTATTATTGAAAGATGTTTTATTTTTACCAGATTTGGTGAAAAACATTGTTTCCATTTCTATGCTTGATAAATATGGATATTCTTGTTTATTTGGTAAAGGTGTTTGAAATATTTACAAGAATGAATATTTAATTGGTACAGGTGAATTATAAAATGATCTCTATAATTTAAAATTGAAAGAAATTCCATTGAATAATGTCCAAGTAATATCAACAACACACAATAGAAAACAAGATACTTTGAATCCGGTACACTTGTGGCATGCTCGATTTGGTCATATTTCCCTAAGAAGGATTAACAAGATAGTGGGAGAAGGCATGTTTGATATGTCTGATATTAATTCTCTTACTACTTGTGAACCCTGTGTAAAAGGAAAGATGACCAAAACAGTTGGGATGAAGCATCAAGGCACTTCGATTGGATCAAGGTGATGAGTACTTGAGTGCTGAATTCCAAGCGTATCTTAGGGAGAATGAGATTCTATCACAGTGGACTCCGCCTGCTACACCTCAATTGAATTGTGTTTCATAACATCGTAACCGAACTTTGATAGACATGGTTCGGTCTTTGATGGGGTTCACGGAGTTGCCGCTATCCTTTTGGGGATATGCGCTTGAAATAGCGGCACTGTTATTGAACAATGTCCATTCAAAGACAGTTGATAAGACACCATATGAGATATGGATGGGAAAGCCTCCTAAGTATTCTTATCTTAGAATATGGGGGTGCCCTGCTTATGTGAAGAAGATAAGAGATAAATTGGATGGTTGATCCATTTTATGCTACTTCATGGGATATCCAAGGAATTCGGTTGTATATTATTTCTATCATCCCAAAGAAGCAAAGGTGTTTGTTTCTAGGAATGCAACCTTCTTGGAGAAGGAATTTCTATTGGATAGAAGATGGAAGATGATAGAACTCGAAGAGGTTCGAGATAAACCCATGATTGTAGAGCCCATACACGAACAGCCAAGAGAGGAGATACAAGCTTCCAGAAGATCTGAGAGGGTCTCGAGACCACATATGAGGTATGGTCTGCTTATTAAAGAGGGTCATGATGAGCCTGACCATGGATGTGATCCAAGGACCTTCAAGAAAGCGAGTAAGTTCTCTATGCAGGACTTGGATGAAGCATCTTTTGTATTGGGAATACAGATCTATTGGGATAGATTGAAAAGATTGCTTTGTCTCACCCAGTCCATATACATTGATACCATCATGAAGAGGTTCTCGATGGAAGAGTCCAAGAGAGGACATATACCAATGTTTCATGGCGTGTCCCTATCCAAGACCATGTCTCCCAAGATTGGTGCAGAGATAGTGGCGATGACAAGCATTCCATATGCATATGCAATTGATAGTATCATGTATGGGATGATATCTACACGTCTTGACGTGGCATTTGCACTGAGTATTGCAAGTAGATATCAATCAAACCCTGATCTTCCACACTAAAAATCTGTGAAAGATATCCTCAAGTATTTGAGAAGGAATAAGAATGTGTTCTTGGTCTATGGGGTGGAGAACTCAAATTGGAAGGCTATACCGACTCTAGCTTCCAAAGCAATATCGATGATTCGAAGTCAACCTCTAGGTTTGTATTCATGCTCAATGATGTTTCTGTCTGTTGGAAGAGTTTCAAGCAAGACAACAATGCGGATTTCACCACTGAAGCCGAATGCATTGATGCATCAGATGCAGCAGAGGATTGTATGAAGAGTTTCGTCCAAGAGTTGGGCGTTATTTTCTAATGGAGTTGCTCCAGGTCTCATCAGAAATCCAAACGTATACTGAGAAAAATACCACATGATTCGACAAATTTTGGAAATAGGAGATTTGTCATTAGATAGAGTCGCCTCCGCACATAATGATACTAATCCACTAGCTAAGTCTTTACCTAGACCATTATTCGAATAGAATCGCGAATCAATGGGTTTGATGCATATGGGTAGTTGCCTCTAGTGCAAGTGGGAGATTGTTAGAGTAGGTGCCCGTCGAGCCATGTGTTGGTATTGTGAAAATTCCTCGCAAGCGTATGAGTGTCAAGTTTTAATATAGTGATTGAATCAGATATCGATCCCACAGGGAGTAAAATGAAAATATTCAGTGCTTGTAATTAAAATAGTCTAAACTTTGTCTAGAAAATCAATATTTGAGAAATTTGCAATAAATAAAAATAATCAGGATGATTTCGATAACACGCACACAACTTGCAGATATAATCAATCAGAGAAAATTGGTCTAGAGGTATAGAATTCACATGGTTTCAACAACAGTCAATCCTAATTAATTAATCTTCATGAATTTCAATCAATTAATAGCCAAGAACACTTACGTTTATTATTTCCTTCTCCCGAGCAACAAATAATTTTTATCAACTACAATTAAATTCCAATATCCCTATTAAGAATTTATCGCAGTGATCTATCACAAAACAATGTTCTCTTTAAAAGCTCTATTAAAGTTATAAGCTCTCCCGAGTCAGATAAACAATTAACAGTGTAGTTTCTAATGTCCTATTCAAAATCCCCTCTCCCGAGCAATGATTTCAAATAAATAATACAAATCAATTATTGATCAGATAATTGAAAAGACAATCAATTCTAGAAAAAACAATTAATCTAGAAGAAACTCAATTCAATAAAATCAAACATTCATGAAAGTGTCTACACCAGGTTCCATCCGACCTCTAGACTATAAAAATTTAGTTCATAATAAAACTCTGAATAAAACAAATCATGTTCAGAAAATTCAACATAAATTCAGATTAAATAAAAGGATAAGAAACAAATCCGTCGTCGATGCCGTGTCCGGTCTATCGAACTCCGTCTTTGTTCTTCGGATAAACTCCAGAAATCCTCCAGAAAATTCACGTTCCAGCCTCTGATATCTTCTGTATAAGTGTGCCGGCTCTCTTTTCTCTCAGACATAAATTTCCTTTTTATAGCATGCACCAAAAGCCCAATCAAAAGCCCATAAAATATAGAAGTTTCCTTCCCGATTAAAATTTCCAACTTCAGAATTATCGCGACACGCGGGCGCTTCACACTCTCAGGCACGCGCGCAAAGACTCCTGGATTCCACTTCTTCACGCCTTCAGAAACTTGAGCGATAGCGCTTGAAGAAGCGCTAACAAGGAGTGCTGACTTGAGGCCCATTAAGAAAGCCCATTTCCTTCCTTCTTTTCTTTGTCTGTACGTTCTTTTCTTTTCCTTTCTTTTCTTTCTTCTTTCTTTTCTTTTATCCTTTAATTCCTTTTCTCCATTTTCTCTTTAATTCATTTTTCTTCTCTTTTTCACAATAATTCAATAATTCTCTGCAAACACAAAAACAACAAAACACCCACATAAATCTGCTCAAAACCAACAATTAACAATTAAAATCATATATAAATTATGTGTATAAAATACACTTATCAAATACTCCCAAACTTAAACTTTTGCTAGTCCCGAGCAAAACTATTCAAAACAAATAAATTCTAAAAACTCAATCTCTCAAACCCACATGAATAGTCAAGAAATATTATGGAGCAATGACATCAACGATAATATCAAAAATTCAAATCCAATCTCATCCAACCTACTAACACTTGAAAGTTTTAGCCAATAACAAAATAACCGCATAAACTCACAATCTCCGCAACTCACATTCAAAACACCATTCTCCAAGTTCAATTCACACATTCATAGATCATGAGGACTTTTCAAGGATAGCATAGGATCAAATAAAGGATATTGAATCAAAAACACTCACAATCAGGTAAATGAAACGAATAAGCGTGTGTGCGTGTTTCGATCAAAATTCATAATCATTAAAAGTATCAATCAACAGTCCACAAGCTAAATTCTCGCAACTCTTCTCCACTAGTATATTGGGCAACTGAGACTCAGTCAATAGGACTTAATTGGCTTATAATGTAAGGCCTGGCTCATGGCTACAAACGAAGAATAAGAATTCAAATTAAGGAGTAATTCATATTTATGCTCTAATTACGACTCCTTTTCATTCACAATTTCACACTTTTTCTCTTCAATACACTTCATTGATTTTTTCATTTTTTTTTTCACAACTTCTTTCAACTCTCATTTACAACTTTTCCAACCACATTTTTTTTTCTTCTACTACCTCTTTTCATCTTTTCAATTCATCCACCACACCATTCAATTTTTCACAAATAAAACTAGGAGCATACAACATTTTAGCATTAAAATTACTCCCTTAAATGTAGGAATTAGTGTTTAGGCTAATTAGGTAGTCAATGTAGGACCTTGAAATAATTACGAATGGAGGCTTATCACACGTTTACATGCATGCCATTCGATTTTCAATAAAGCTCAAACAAGGTATTAGGGATAACATATTAATAGGTAGCTTGAAAGGCTCAAACGAATTCAGAAAAATCGCCTAAATAATTCCTAATCTCAGTTTTGCCCGTATTTCGCCTCGAAGAGTGTCCGAACTAGTTCTAGACAAGTCTCAATCCACAATTAAATCATACAAATTCAATCAGTGCAAAAAAGATAATCGTCAGCAGTTAACGATGATTTTCACAAAAAATTCAGATTTTCTCGTACCTCAATGTACTAATATACGTGTAGGCTCAAATGACAATTAAGGATAAATTTTTTTCAATAAAATCAGGCCCAAAATTTCAAACAATGCCTCAATCATATCAATGTTTGTATGTCTCAAAAATCAGATTCAAGTATTAATCACAGAGTATATAGGAAATTTTTCATTCATTTGGTTCCATTTTTCTCAAAAATATTTGTCACATAGGCAGACAATCATGGATTTCAGTTATAGCACAAAAAATATTTTTTCATCAGTCATGCATCCATTTCTTTCTCGACTTCAAATAAATTCAATTCAACTCAAATTTTATCTATTAAATTCAAAACTCAACTGCTCAACTTTCAACCAAACAATTCAATCAAAAATTAATTCATCCCCCCAAACTTAAAGTAATCATTATTCCTAATGATTAAAAACTAGAAAAAGAACACGAGACACATACCTTCGACACTGAGCATCAGTACGCAGTGTTATCATCCTCCATGAGAAAAAATTCCAGCATGTAATAAACCATAAAATAAACCCTCAGGGAAAATGAACATGCATAGTAACGTCATGGCGAGCTTTAGATGTGAATTCGCAAGGAAGAAGAGCCCTTGGAGATGCATGGATAGGTGCTACAGCTCGGTACGCGCGATTGCACAATATTCAGCGCAGATAAGAAGTATTTTGCGCAGAATGCAAATGGTGATTGGTGAAGCGCGTTAGCTCTTGAATCAGTGCAGAAAAGGGATAGGGAAGCGTGTTTGCTCTTGTGAGGCGCTAATGGAGAGGGTATGCGCGTTTGCGCTAATGGAAACGCTGCTGGGGCTTGATGGCTGCGTGATTGCACTTGAGATGGAGCGCTGATGGGGAATTGGAGGGCATGGAGGAGTAGCAGCTGGTGAAGCGCATGAGGTAGCAGATAGGGAAATGGTTTGCATAAGAAGTGCAGCAGCTGGTAGGAGCATTTGGCATAGTGAAGCACAGATGAGCAATGGGGAGGCTGGGAGGCGCGTTAGCACTAAGTGAGGCGCTAATGGGAAGGGCGATAGCTCTATCTCTAGCGCTGATGGGGAGATGTAGGAGCGATAGCGCAGGTGGGAGAGCAGTTGGTGGATGGGGTTGCACATTAGCGCATCCTGGTGCGCTAATGGAGAAGGATAGATAGCTTGATAGCGCATAGAATGTGCTGAGGAGTTGGTTAGCGCGATAGCGCATAGATATTGTGCGATAGCGCAAGGTGAGTCGCTGCTGAGTTGCGCGATAGCTCATGGTTCTGAACTTAAGGATGCGTAGAGGAGAGGCGGGCGCGGCGGATTCACGAGCAAGCGCGCATAAGCGTCTGCCCAGACTTTTAAAATCCTTAAAAAAATTCAACACATTTATAAAATCAGGTCTCCATAATTCCCAACAATAATTTCAAAAACAAAAACATAAATTAATCTAATGAACAAGAATAAAAATTAAAGCATAAATTATAAATAATAAAAAAATAAAAATAAAAAATAAAATAAAACAAAAATTTTGGGTTGCCTCCCAAAAAGCGCTTGGTTTAGAGTCGTCAGCTCGACTTTCACCGGTGTTAATTCTTCCCTTTCTCTTTAACGCGCCAAATAAATTCCACGAACCGTCTTTTAAATTTCGCTCTCTTTTTCGTGGCCTTCTTTGGTGGTAAATTTGGCGCTTTATCCTTCGATGAATTGACCGCAAAATCAGATCTTTTACAGTTCTCCAACTTCATAACTGGTTCAATTGAGCATAAGTCTTCGATGGGTGGATTAGATGTCTTCATGAATAAGTTGAAAATCACTCTCTCGCCTTCTACACCCATCGACAACGCACCCTTCTTCACCTCTATCTTGGCATCAGCAGTGGCCAAGAAAGGTCTCCCCAATATCAGGGGCATATTTGCATCCTCCTCCATATCTAACACAACAAAATCCGCAGGAAAAATAAATTTATCTACTTTTACCAGAATATCTTCAATGATTCCAAGTGGATATGTGATAGATCTATCAGCTAACTGCAACGCGATCATTGTGGGCTTCACCTCACCAAGTCCTAAACTCCTGAACACAGACAAAGGCATTAGATTAATGCTAGCTCCTAAATCGCAAAGTGCATTATTAAAATAAGAAGAACCAATAGTGCAAGGAATAGTAAAACTCCCTGGATCCTTAAGCTTCTGTGGCATCTTCTGTTGAAGCACGGCACTGCACTCTTCTGTTAAATTCACCACCTCGTTCTCTAGCAGCCTCCTCTTCTTGGACATCACCTCTTTGATGAACTTTGCATAGTTTGGCATTTGTTCCAAAGCATCAGCAAAGGGGATGTTAATTTGAATTTTCTTGAAAATCTCCAAGAATTTGGAGAACTGCTCGTCCAAAACTTTCTTCTTGAACCTCTGCGGGTAGGGGAGTGGCGGCTTGTACATCAGTTTCGGGTCAGGTTCAGGCTCCTTCTCTTTCTCCTCTTCAATAGCAGGTGCTTGGACTTCAGCTTCTTTTCCACTCCTCAACTCTATGGCATTACACTGCTCCTTTGGATTTACCTCAGTGTTGCTCGAAACTGGCCTCTGTTATTATCCTTCAGTGCGTTCGCCAATTGCCCTATGCTGGTTTCCATGGATTGCAACACCGCGCCCATGTTGGCCATGTGTGTTTCTAAGCTGTCAGGGCAAGACTCAGTTCTAGCCATCCTCTTACCTGATTCCTGCAAAAAGGTACTAACCACATCCTCCAAAGACAACTTACCATCACCCTTACTAGTATTGTTAGCATAAGAAAAATCTTCATGATTTCGAAAGATAGGATGGTAAGTATTAGGGATATGATTACCTCTGAAAGCTCCATAACCTCGGTAGCCATTAGGATTGATATAATTAGCTTCCTCTGGGGCATGTGATCCTTCAAATCCAGTTGAATCTGCAACATGAATTTTATTCAAAGAAGCTGCCTGTGTAGTCAGTGCAGATAATTGAGCGGTGATGGATGTGAGAGGATCCACTGCATACACTCCAGCTGGCTTCTTGACTCCCATACGCTCAGATGGCCATTGAAATCTATTGACCTTCATCTGCTCTAACATATCATAGGCTTGAGCGGGGTCCTTTGCAAAAATAGTTCCTCCAGAAGCAGAATCCACGTTGATCCTCGTAGGCGCATTCAGTCCATTGTAAAACCACTCGATCTGTTCCCAATCTGCAAAATTGTGGTTAGGACAACGTCTAAGTAGTTCTTTGTACCTTTCCCATGCCTCGTAGAGTTGTTCAGAATCCATCTGCCTGAAAGTGCTGATCTCGATCTTCAACTGGGTGGACTTGGCAGGTGGAAAATATTTAGCAAGAAATTTTTCTGCCATCCCCTCCCAAGTAGTGATTCTTCCAAGCGGCAGTGATTGCAACCAACTTCTGGCTTGATCCCTGAGAGAAAACGAAAACAGGCATAAACGAATAATATCCTCAGGAACACCGTTAAATTTTACCGTATCAGTAATTTCTAAAATGGTCCTGAGATGCAAGTGAGGATCAGCTGTGGCACTCCTATTAAATTGGTTCGATTGAACCATGTTGATCAAGGTCGGCTTTAGCTCAAAATTGTTGGCATTGATTGTTCCTCGACCTATTCCAGAGTAGTAAGCCTGGATCTTCGGCCTGAAGTGATCTCAGATAGGCACCAGGGGAGCTTGATTCACATTCTCTTCAGCCATGTTATTAATTTCTTCTCTTCTCGCTCTTCTCAAAGCACGTGCAGTTCGTTCGATCTCCGGATCAAAAAGTAGAGAATTCGCACTTTGAGATCGTCGCATAAACTGCAATTAAAATTATGAAGAATTTAATTAGTAACTTCAAAATAAAATAAAAAAAACTCTAAATTAAAATCTAGAATAATTGGTAACAAGACTAAAAAAAATAATCAAAATTACTCCCCGACAACGGCGCCAAAAACTTGTTGTGAAAATTTTTTGCAAGCGTACGAGTGTCAAGTTTTAATATAGTGATTGAATCAGATATCGATCCCACAGGGAGTAAAATGAAATATTCAATGCTTTCCAAAAACTTCTTGTGAAAATTCCTCGTAAGCGTACGAGTGTCAAGTTTTAATATAGTGATTGAATCAGATATCGATCCCACAGGGAGTAAAATGAAAATATTCAGTGCTTGTAATTAAAATAGTCTAAACTTTATCTAGAAAATCAATATTTGAGAAATTTGCAATAAATAAAAATAATCAGGATGATTTCGATAACACGCACACAACTTGCAGATATAATCAATCAGAGAAAATTGGTCTAGAGGTATAGATATCACCTGGTTTCAACAACAGTCAATCCTAATTAATTAATCTTCATAAATTTCAATCAATTAATAGCCAAGAACACTTACGTTTATTATTTCCCTCTCCCGAGCAACAAATAATTTTTATCAACTACAATTAAATTTCAATATCCCTATTAAGAATTTATCGCAGTGATCTATCACAAAACAATGTTCTCTTTAAAAGCTCTATTAAAGTTATAAGCTCTCCCGAGTCAGATAAACAATTAACAGTGTAGTTTCTAATGTCCTATTCAAAATCCCCTCTCCCGAGCAATGATTTCAAATAAATAATACAAATCAATTATTGATCAGATAATTGAAAAGACAATCAATTCTAGAAAAAACAATTAATCTAGAAGAAACTCAATTCAATAAAATCAAACATTCATGAAAGTGTCTACACCAGGTTCCATCCGACCTCTAGACTATAAAAATTTAGTTCATAATAAAACTCTGAATAAAACAAATCATGTTCAGAAAATTCAACATAAATTCAGAATTAAATAAAAGGATAAGAAACAAATCCGTCGTCGACGTCGTGTCCGATCTATCGAACTTCGTCTTTGTTCTTCAGATAAACTCCAGAAATCCTCCAGAAAATTCACGTTCCAGCCTCTGATATCTTGTATAAGTGTGCCGGCTCTCTTTTCTCTCAGACATAAATTTCCTTTTTATAGCATGCACCAAAAGCCCAATCAAAAGCCCATAAAATATAGAAGTTTCCTTCCCGATTAAAATTTCCAACTTCAGAATTATCGCGACACGCGGGCGCTTCACACTCTCAGGCGCGCGCGCATAGACTCCTGGATTCCACTTCTTCACGCCTTCAGAAACTTGAGCGATAGCGCTTGAAGAAGTGCTAACAAGGAGTGCTGACTTGAGGCCCATTAATAAAGCCCATTTACTTCCTTCTTTTCTTTGTCAGTACGTTCTTTTCTTTTCCTTTCTTTTCTTTCTTCTTTCTTTTCTTTTATCCTTTAATTCCTTTTCTCCATTTTCTCTTTAATTCATTTTTCTTCTCTTTTTCACAATAATTCAATAATTCTCTGCAAACACAAAAACAACAAAACACCCACATAAATCTACTCGAAACCAACAATTAACAATTAAAATCATATATAAATTAAGTGTATAAAATACACTTATCAGTTGGCCGAGGGTCCTTGAAATAACTTTTGTATAACAATATTTATATTAATAATATTTTAATTAATTTGGCATATCTTTATATGTATACCCATTCTAGTTGCGTAAATAAATCCCTTGAATATACAAATAGTAGAAAGAATATGAGATGGTCATGTGATGACTATCATGAAACTCATAAATGGAATATTGTATATTCTAAACCGTTTTTAGTTGATTCAGCCGCCACAAAGAAGGATAAAGGTCACTCGAGCTTGAGACTAGTATTTGCGATGTGAGTATCACGTTTCATCGGTAGGAGACATGGTGAAGTCCAAGCATGCAAATAGTGAAAAAGTGGGTGCCCGGATAGCCAACTTGTGGCTAAGGGCTTTTATGACTCTTTGTGTAAATAATCTTTGTTTAATATAATTTACATTTTATTAATGGCAATGACTTTATCTTTCTTCATATTGTTATATTGTGATATACTATTGTTGTTTTGATAAAGACCTTGAATATACTATAGTGTATGTAAGATGTGGTAGTACATGGGGATGACTATCATGAAACACATCTTATAGTCACTGTATATTCTAAACAGTTCCTAGTCGATTGAGCCGTCCGAAAATAAGGATAAGGATCGCTCGAGTTTGAGACTAGCATTTGCGATGCAGAGTACCACGTTTCATTGGTAGGGAACATAGAGATGTTCGAAGCATGCAAATGGATATTCATATGATGAATGATCGAACTACCCTATTCGGACTTTCCAAGTGGTTATCACTTATCGAGTGGATAAAGTCCGCGGTTTTGGTTGTACACCATTAGTCCTTATTACTTGAAACATCATTGAGACTCTATATGCTAGTACTGTACTTTGACTCGTTTACCGACTCTATTGGGGTCATCAGGTGTCGGGATTGGGTACAGTTACGACACATATAGGAGTCGATTCTTTGTTGTCAAGGATTCACCACATACTTGCGAGTGTGGATATCCTATGCGATCTGAGGAGATATTAGTGTGACGAATCTCTGGCCAGAGTGCATGATGTGTTTTAGGTTAATGGTTATCCTAGTAACACATGCGATGTCACTAATTGATCTCCAAGACGTAATGCATAGTTATCGAATCTCGAACGACTCTCGATGTGCCAATGGTTGTTGATTCGATCGGGATATTTGGTTGAAGGGACCGTACTGTACGCTAACCAAAATCTACTGGTTCTTGCAGGCACTATCAGTAATACCTAGGGAATCATGGGGCGATGTTGCTAGACGCTCTTACCATGATTCGTTGGGTAAGTCGGATATTGTTGTTCCGAGTCACAAGGAGTTGTGAGCGCACGGCTAGCTGTATTCCTGAACCATTGAGGGTTACACAAGTAATGGATTACTAAAACCCCGTAGAGATAGTTAAATTTAAAGAGTTAAATTTAATGAAAGAGAAATTGGATTTCTCAACTAAAGGGAGTGGAATTTCCTAAAATGACATAGTGATGGGCATTTTTGGAAATCACTGAATTCGGATTCAAAAAAATTATCTTGACTCTAAAAGATGCAGAAATGGTTTCTGTGCACATTGGTGAAATCAGTTTATCAATCGGAGTCACGATGAATTTTATATTAATTTCTATAACAACGGGCTTGGCTTGTTGGGCTTAAGTTATGGATTGTGGGCTTTAAGGAGTTAGAGTCCTGATACAATTATAACTAGAAATTATCTATAAATATAGGTGTTGGGTTCGAAAATCAATGACTTTGTGTCTTATAATTTTCGAAATTACGCTCTAAATATTCTAAGGGTTTTTCGAAATCCTTGTCCCTCCCGGAGAAAATTCAGACTTGTGATTTTTGTGAAAAATTACAATTCTTAATTAACAGATCATATCTTTTTATTCTCTGCGAAAAACTTCTGATTTATTTCTAGTGCAGTCAATCAGAGGGTTTTTGTTTTCTGTTCGTGGACCTTATTCTAATGATTGATCGTGACGCCATCGGTTCCCGGGATATACAAGAAGAGCAGATTAAATTCTGATGGTGTCCATAATCTCGCTTCGAGATTGGAGGTAAAATATTTAATTAATTATTATTTATTTTACTTGTGTGATTTCATCGTTAAACGTTTTGATACCCATGATATGAAATTGTTTCATATCAAAGAAAAATAAAATTTTTAAACTTCCGCTGCACCGGGTATCAATTCAATTGATCTGAACACGGTTTACCAACAGTGGTATCAGAGCCAGGTTGCTCAGATCAAACGATTAAATTAATCGATTGTACAAAAATTTTTGGCCTCGGGTTTTTTTGAAACAAAACATATTTTTAAAAATCAAAAATTTTATTTTTCTGACGGGCAAGAAAAAGGGCAGCGATTGGATCACTGTCCAAGGGCAGCGATCGTCGCTGCCCAATGGGCAGCGGCGGGCTGCCCAGGATTGTCCCGGGCAGCCCGGAAAAATTAAAAATTGATTTTTGAAAATTTTGAATTTTTGAAATTCTAGTGTTTGATCCGATCGAAAAATGTTTTTGATAAGATCACGAGGCATCGGATCGAATTGTTCGAGTCCAAAATTTTTAAAATTGATTTTTGGATAAATTTGAATTTTTGGAAAATTTAAATATTTTATCCGTTAAATTGAATTTTGAAAATTGATTATTTTGGTACAATTGATGATAAGATGTGATCTTATGAATGGATAAGATAAAATATGATTTTATCTTTTAAATTATGATGCCACAGCATGTTTATCCAATTATTTAAATTTTGAATTTAAAATTGGATAATGGGATGATCGATTGCCATAACCAATTTTGTAGGTGTATGTTAGGAATTTACATTTGTTTTATTGTTGTTGGTGTTTATTAATGGGCTTGGTTTATAGCCCAATATGATTGTCATATGTAATAAAAGTGGGTCTGGTTTATGGCCCGTTCCCACCCCTACAAATGTATCCCATATTTGTCATCGAAATTTATTGTAAATTTATTAGACTTAGTGGGAGACAAAGATTTGAAGAAATGGTGGGTCCAGCAGACAATGAAGACTGAAAAAATATAAATTGGAAGCTCAATGTAATAGGATTGCATTGCATACCTGCATATTACCTAGGATTGGACTTAGACTCGTGATTGGCAACCACGGGTCGAATAGATAATGGGATCGATCATCCTTAAATAATATATGATATTATTGATGTATGCATGTTTAGAACAAATTGTATGAATCCCGCAAGCATACATAAAAATGAATGATGAGACAAATTTTCAAAAATTAAAAATCCCTCATTATAAATATGATTTAAAATTTATATCAAGATTAATAAAAGAGAATTTAAATATTGTTTAAATTTTCCTACCTTCCATCAACGATCAATGTATGAGATGCTACCCGCGGATATGGTCCGGCTCATATTATTGGGGGGGCCCGTTCGTCGGAAAGTTGTACATTGGATCGACAAATGTTGTAAGTTGGGTGGAACTCCCATGGGATCGGCTCATATTATTGGGGGATCCACATGGCGACCGTCCATCACAACTTAATATTGATGGGTCATCTTGACATGTCACAATAAACGGCGTCATATTATTGGGCCCTTATTGGACATGAGGTAAATACATGGGGGTTACTTTGGAAGTAATTCGGCTCTACCTTTTGAAAATTATGGTTGGCTGATATTATTCGGGACTATGATTTGTCAATTGGACTCCATGTTCTCACTAAGGAAAAAGTTTCCCGTTTTCACTAGAGGGTGGTGAAATCGTTAAAATAGTGGGAGTATAATTCATAAAATTAAAATTCGCCATATTTTATGTCTTAGTAAATTAATTAAACTATCACTGATTATTGTATTTTTCCTTTTCAGTATATCGTTACAATGAATTCGCGTAATCCACTATTTGCAATTCTCGAACAAAACAAACTCACTGGCGCAAACTATACGGAATGGTTCCGTAAGTTAAAGATTATTCTCACTTCGGAAAAGGCTTTCTACGTGTTAGAGAAGCCGCCCCCGAAGGAAGCCCCGGCTAATACAAGTCCGGAAGAGTTGGCCAAACTAGATTTATGGTGGGACCATGATATCAAGGCCAAATGCTACATGCAGGCTTCGATGTCTGATGAACTCCAGAGGCGATTTGAGGATGCCGTGAATGCTGCTGACATTCACAAAGCACTCAAGGAGCTATTTGGAGCTCAGTCAAGGTCGGAGAGGTATGCCACTGTCAGAGAGCTCATGACAAGCCGCATGCGAGAGGGGACTTCTGTCCGTGAGCATGGGGTGCGCATGATTGGGCTCATTGAAAAGTTGGTAACACTCGACTTGACTTTGGAGCATGAACTCAGCTCGGACTTGTTACTCCTTTCACTTCCTTCATCGTATGACAGTTTTGTGGTGAACTTCAACATGAACAAGATAGAGGCCACCCTTGAAGAGATGGTCAATATGCTTGTCACATATGAAGCCACACTAAAGAAGGATAAACCGGTACTCTTGGTTGGGTCCTCTTCTAACTCGAAGAAGGGGCCAAGTGGAAAGGGTAAGAAGCGTTCTGCCCCGCCCAAGAAGAGTGTACCGAATAAGAAGGGGAAGGCCAAGGTTTCATATGAGAAGAAGGATGAAAACTTTTGCCATTACTGCAAGAAGCCCGGTCATTGGAAACGTAACTGCAAGTAATACCTCGATCAGTTGCGAACTGAAAAGGGTATGTTTTACATTGAAATAAATGTTTCTCGTAAGCTAAGGATGGGTAAGACCCAACTGAGACTCGGGAATGGTTCAAGAGTCGAAGCCAAAGCGATAGGAGACATTTATTTAATTTTGCAAAACAATTTTAAGTTATTTTTGAGAGATGTTTTGTATGTTCCGGATTTGGTCAAAAACATTATTTCTATTTCTATGCTTGATAGAGATGGTTATTCTTGCAATTTTGTGAATGGGATTTGCAATATTTACAAGAATGAATGTTTGATTGGAAATGGACAACTTGAAAACGATCTATATAACTTAAAATTAAAAGACGTTTCAATGAATTATGTCGATAAACCGGTAACAACAAATAAAAGGAAAAACGATAGTCAAAACCCGGCAAATCTTTGGCATGCTAGGCTAGGTCATATTTCCTCAAGGAGGATGAACAAGCTAGTGGGAGAGGGCATGTTTGATATGTCTGATATTAACTCTCTACCTACTTGTGAATCCTGCCTGAAAGGAAAAATGACTAAATCTCCATTCAAGGGGAAACCTGAGCGTAGTCAAAATCTGTTGTGCCTGAAAGGAAAAATGACTAAATCTCCATTCAAGGGGAAACCTGAGCGTAGTCAAAATCTGTTGGATTTGATCCATACAGATGTTTGTGGTCCATTTAGAATTGGTACTCAATTTGGCCACACCTACTTCATTACCTTTACTGATGATTATTCAAGGTATGGGTATTTATATTTAATGAAATATAAGTCTGAAGCATTTGAAAAATTCAAAGAATTCAAGGCTGAAGTAGAAAACAAACTAGGCAAAAGTATTAAGGCACTTCGATCGGATCGTGGTGGAGAATACTTAAGTGCCGAGTTTTTGGACTATCTAAAAGAGAATGGGATTCTCTCTCAGTGGACTCCTCCTATGACACCACAGCTGAATGGTGTTTCGGAGCGTCGTAATAGAACCTTGTTGGACATGGTTCGATCCATGATGAGCTTCACTGAGCTCCCACCATCGTTTTGGGGCTACGCGCTTGAAACGGCGGTTTTGTTGTTGAACAACGTTCACACTAAATCAGTAGATAAAACACCATACGAGTTATGGAATGGCAAAGCTCCTAAGTATTCGTACTTGAGGATTTGGGGATGTTCTGCTTACGTGAAGCAGACAGTGGGAGATAAGTTGGATAGTCGATCCATCTTTTGTTATTTTGTGGGGTATCCAAAGAATTCAATCGGATATTATTTCTATCATCCTGCTGAAACAAAGGTGTTTGTTTCAAGGAATGCCACCTTCTCGGAGAAGGAATTATTATTGGATAAGAAAGGCAAGATGATGAAACTCGAAGAAATTCGAGAAGAACCCGAAATACAAATTAACGATCCTACACCTCAAGAATCATCACAAGACACGCCTATTGCTAGAAGATCCGAGAGGACTTCTAGGCCTACTGTTAGATATGGTCTTCTTCTTGAAGGGGATCAAAGTGAACCCGATATTGGATGTGATCCAAAAAACTTCAAGGAAGCAATTTCTGATGCGGATTCTAATTTATGTCTTGAAGCAATGCAGTCGGAAATAGACTCGATGCATTCAAACCAAGTTTGGTCTTTAGTAGATCCTCCTGATGGAATTGTTCCAATAGGATGTAAATGGATTTACAAAAGAAAACTTGGGCCTGATGGCAAGGTGTTGACCTATAAGGCACGATTGGTTGCAAAAGGTTATACTCAAAGACAAGGAGTTGACTATGATGAAACCTTTTCACCAGTCGCAATGTTCAAGTCCATAAGAATCCTAATTGCCATAGCAGCATGGTATGACTATGAGATATGACAAATGGATGTGAAGACTGCATTTCTTAATGAAAACATTAAGGAAGAAATCTATATGATGCAGCCTGAAGGATTCACCTCCATGGGAAGCGAGCATAAGGTATGCAAGCTTCAGAGATCAATTTATGGTCTAAAACAAGCATCAAGAAGTTGGAACCAGAAATTTGATGAAACAATAAAGGATTTTGGTTTCATCAAGAACCCGGAGGAACCATGCGTGTACAAGAAAGTAGTTAAGGATGCGGTAACATTCTTAGTACTTTATGTTGATGACATCCTACTCATTGGGAATGACGTAGGGATGTTGCAGTCAACAAAGATATGGTTATCGGGTAGATTCTCGATGAAGGATTTGGGTGAGGCATCCTATATTCTAGGGATACAGATCTATAGAGATAGATCTAAGAGAATGATAGGACTCACTCAAGCAACCTACATCGACACTATATTGAAAAGATTTTCAATGGATGAGTCCAAGAGAGGACATCTACCTATGTGTCATGGAGTTTCTCTATCCAAGTCTATGTGTCCCAAGACTGACGAAGAGATAGAGAAAATGACACATATACCATATGCGTCAGCCATAGGTAGTATCATGTATGGGATGATATCTACTAGACCAGATGTGGCCTATGCTCTGAGCGTCACGAGCAGATATCAAGCCAATCCAGGTCAAATGCATTGGAAAGCCGTGAAGGATATTCTTAAGTACTTGAAAAGAACTAAGAATATATTCATGGTTTATGGTGGAAGAGAATTGAAGTTGGAAGGCTACACCGACTCTAGCTTCCAAAGTGACGTGGATGACTCAAAATCAACCTCTGAATTTGTATTCGTGCTCAATGCCAGTGCTGTCTCTTGGAAGAGTTCCAAGCAAGACACCACAGCGGATTCCACCACTGAGGCAGAATACATTGCAGCATCAGCTGCTGCTAAAGAGGCGGTTTGGATGAGGAAATTCATCCAAGAGTTGGGTGTAATTCCAGAATCTTTTGGTCCAGTCCCGGTGTACTGCGACAACACTGGTGCCGTTGCTCAGGCAAAGGAACCAAGGTCTCATCAAAGATCCAAACACATACTGAGGAAATACCACATCATCCGGGAGATCGTGGAAAGAGGAGACATTACAGTCGAGAGAGTGGCCTCTGCAGACAATATCGCTGATCCGCTTACGAAGCCCTTGCCAGGACCATTGTTTGACAAACATTGCGCAGCAATGGGTTTACGTAATATGACTAGTTGGCTTTAGGGTAAGTGGGAGATTGAAAGAGTGGGTGCCCGGATAGCCAACTTGTGGCTAAGGGCTTTTATGACTCTTTGTGTAAACAATCTTTGTTTAATATAATTTACATTTTATTAATGGCAATGACTTTATCTTTCTTCATATTGTTATATTGTGATATACTATTGTTGTTTTGATAAAGACCTTGAATATACTATAGTGTATGTAAGATGTGGTAGTACATGGGGATGACTATCATGAAACACATCTTATAGTCACTGTATATTCTAAACAGTTCCTAGTCGATTGAGCCGTCCGAAAATAAGGATAAGGATCGCTCGAGTTTGAGACTAGCATTTGCGATGCAGAGTACCACGTTTCATTGGTAGGGAACATAGAGATGTTCGAAGCATGCAAATGGATATTCATATGATGAATGATCGAGCTACCCTATTCGGACTTTCCAAGTGGTTATCACTTATCGAGTGGATAAAGTTCGCGGTTTTGGTTGTACACCATTAGTCCTTATTACTTGAAACATCGTTGAGACTCTATATGCTAGTACTGTACTTTGACTCGTTTACCGACTCTATTGGGGTCATCAGGTGTCGGGATTGGGTACAGTTACGACACATATAGGAGTCGATGCTTTGTTGTCAAGGATTCACCACATACTTGCGAGTGTGGATATCCTATGAGATCTGAGGAGATATTAGTGTGACGAATCTCTGGCCAGAGTGCATGATGTGTTTTAGGTTAATGGTTATCCTAGTAACACATGCGATGTCACTAATTGATCTCCAAGACGTAATGCATAGTTATCGAATCTCGAACGACTCTCGATGTACCAATGGTTGTTGATTCGATCGGGATATTTGGTTGAAGGGACCGTACTGTACGCTAACCAAAATCTACTGGTTCTTGCAGGCACTATCAGTAATACCTAGGGAATCATGGGGCGATGTTGCTAGACGCTCTTACCATGATTCGTTGGGTAAGTCGGAAATTGTTGTTCCGAGTCACAAGGAGTTGTGAGCCCACGGCTAGCTGTATTCCTGAACCATTGAGGGTTACACAAGTAATGGATTACTAAAATCCCGTAGAAATAGTTAAATTTAAAGAGTTAAATTTAATGAAAGAGAAATTGGATTTCTCAACTAAAGGGAGTGGAATTTCCTAAAATGACATAGTGATGGGAATTTTTGGAAATCACTGAATTCGGATTCAGAAAAATTATCTTGACTCTAAAAGATGCAGAAATGGTTTCTGTGCACATTGGTGAAATCAGTTTATCAATCGGAGTCACGATGAATTTTATATTAATTTCTATAACAACGGGCTTGGCTTGTTGGGCTTAAATTATGGATTGTGGGCTTTAAGGAGTTAGAGTCCTGATACAATTATAACTAGAAATTATCTCTAAATAGAGGTGTTGGGTTCGAAAATCAATGAATTTGTGTCTTATAATTTTTGAAATTACACTCTAAATATTCAAAGGGTTTTTCGAAATCCTTGTCCCTCCCGGAGAAAATTCAGACTTGTGATTTTTGTGAAAAATTACAATTCTGAATTAACAGATCATATCTGTTTATTCTCTGCGAAAAACTTCTGATTGATTTCTAGTGCAGTCAATCAGAGGGTTTCTGTTTTCTGTTCATGGACCTTATTCCGGTGATTGATCGTGACGCCATCGGTTCCCGGGATATACAAGAAGAGCAGATTAAATTCTGTTGGTGTCCATAATCTCGCTTCGAGATTGGAGGTAAAATATTTAATTAATTATTATTTATTTTACTTGTGTGATTTAATCGTTAAATGTTTTGATGCCCATGATATGAAATTATTTCATATCAAAGAAAAATAAAATTTTTAAACTTTCGCTGCACCGGGTATCAATTCAATTGATCTGAACACGCTTTACCAACAAATAGGTGCTCCTTGTAGAGTGCACTAAAAAACCCTCCCTAAAGGACTTTCCAAGTTGTTCTCATTTATTGAGTGGAAATCTGCTAGTTTATGGTTGTATACCATTACTCCTTATGACCTGGGACAACATGGAGACTCTATGTGCTAGCTCTTCACTTTGACTTGTTTACCGACTCAACTGGAGTCATCAGGTTGCAAAGTTGGGTGTTGTGTCGAAACATGTAGGAGTCGATGCATTGTAGTCGGGGATTCACCGCTTACCTTTGGGTATGGATATCATATGTGATCTCATGTATATGTATTTTTAAATCTCTGATCAGAGTAGGTAGTAATTAAGAAAGAAGTTTCTTGAATTACACATTCGATGCAACTACGGCATGACACATAGTTATTGATTCTATGACAACTCTCGTTAACCAATGGTTGTCGAATCGATCGGGATATATGAGTTGAAGGGACCGTATTGTACGCTAACCACAATTGAATGGCTCTTGCAGGTACTATCATTTGATACCTAGGGAGTCATGTAAGCGATGTTGCTAGACATTTAACATGACTGATTGAATACCATCAGACTTGAGATTTCTGACGTTCTTATTATCAAGCAGTTGATAAATAAGAATGGAGCGATATAAGGTAAGCTCATATAGGGACTTTTTGATCCCGAATCACATGAAGATGTGAACCCACTGCTACTTGTATCATTGAACCATCGAGGGTCACACAAGTACTTGCTTTCTGGATCACGTTGAGAATAAAATTAGTTCAATGAGTTGAACGACTTATAAAGAAGTTTATAAGTGAGATAAATTAGAATTATTACTTCTAAAGGAGAATAAAGGGGAAAGTAACTTTTAATTTGTGAATGTGTTCCAAGGTTAAAAGTTGACTTGAATAAATAATTAGTTTTTGAAAATGGTGTTTTTCAAAACTATTATTATGAACTTAATTTAATTAATTCAAGATTTGAATTAATTAAACATTAGTAGACCTTGTAGAGTCCAAATAATTAAATTAATTTAAGTGTTGGATTAATTAAACACTATTGGCAATGGAAATTGTGTTGAATAATTATTCTACTAGTGGTCTTGAATAAGTTCAATTTGGATTTCATTAATTGATTGAGCTTAAATGGGTTTGAGTTTGATAATTAATTAAATACTAGGTACATGGGTCCAGTATGTATATTTTTGACATAAAAAACATACAATACATGAGAGAGAGAATATGAGGGGTTAAAAGACCAGATGCACACTTTTCTATGCATGTTTTAATTTTTTCTATGCATGCTTTGTCTTTTGTCATAACACACTTTTTAATTACCAAGACAAGAAATATTCCTTCACTCTCTCAACCCTCTTGGCCGAACCCATCATCCCCATTCTCTCAAATTTTTGTCTTTTATCTTGGGAGAAAAGGCAAAGAAATTTTCAATGAAAAATGCTGTAAATATTCTAGTGCATATTTAGGGTGGATCTAGTTTGACTAGTCGTGGACCTAATTTTAAGAAGGAATTTATTTTCAAGCAAGGTGTGCTCTTGGAAGCTTATAGATAATGTATACCTTTTCAAGAGCTAAGTTGTTTACAAATTGGTTGGAGCCATAATCAATCTTTTAAAGACCGATAGGTAAAAATTTCTTAAACACCCTATGGATGTTTAATGTTTTTAAATGTTACACAAATGCTCGGTTTTTACATAAAAATTTTAAACTTCTGTTGTGTTTTCGGGCACGAGGAAACTGATTCCCAATAGTGGTATCAGAGCCTAGGTTACTCTTTAGTTTGTAGATTTTGTTGGATATTGTATTGAGGTCAATTTCTAACCGCATGAGCAAATCGAAATCTCTCAACTTAGGGGCTGTTTTTCGGAAATTGTCTGCCCCTTTTCGGGCAGCAAGTGTAAGGTCCAAGTCTACTAAACTCGCTTACGATGATTTTAAAATAACTTTTAGTGATTTTATGTCCTAATTTGTTTAAGTTATGATTTAATGATTATGATTTTATGATTATGTTTATTTTACATTTAACAATTTTGACTAAGTAAATGATTTCAGGTCGAGTTTGATTCTGGACTCACGGGACGAGGCTAACCTATGAACGAGATGTTAGAACGTATTTTTACGAGTGTTTTAAGTATAATATTGAAATGTTTTTTTATAAATGAGTTGAGAGGTAGTAATTTTATCAATACAAGTCGGGATGTGTTTTGAATTTGTTTTATGTAGTCAACACACAATTTATATTATGCGATTGTTATCCTATCTATCTACCCGGGTTCCCACCCCATTAATTCCATGTTCCCTTGTCCCCTTGACTTACCACCCCATCTCCTTCACGTTTCCTTCCCTCATTTTTGATATCCTCATTCTTCTTCCTCATTCTTACTCCACGGTCTTCAAGCTTTGTGTAAGTTCACCTTCGATCTCGCTCGTTTCGTGGTTAACTCGTTACCAAGAATCCGGATCAACTCCTCCTCCATTCAAGGCAAGTTTTTAAATAGTTTTAATCCACCATTCAAGATATATCTATTTTGATAAGAAATGACGTGTGTTGATGAGTTTTATGCATGATTTTAAATATTTGAGAAGCATAAATGCATGATGTTTTTGATATCATGATATGTAAGTTGTTCTTGTGAAATTCTTGATAAATTCTTGATATTTGATGTGTGTTGATGGATTCTTATGGTTTAGAGTTGAAAAAGGAATGATTTTGAAAGTATGTGTTGAGTTAGTTTGAGTTAATGTTTTGAAATGTTACATGTGTTGGGTTGATTCGGATTAGCGACACTCATCACAATTTTGAGGATCAAGACTAGTGTACTAATCCAAATGAGATTAGGCTTACTTTTTTTGAAATATAGTTTAAATGTCTACAATTTTCATGTTTTGAGTTTTGTCAAAATCATTTGGAAGTTTGGCCAAAATTGCCCCGAATGTATTGGTTGGTTTGATTTTTTCTGCACTGACCAATATTGGGAGAATGAGAATAACTTTTTACAAAAATATCCAATTAAGGTGAGGTTTTCGGCATGTTAAATCCAATATCAAGGGCGGCATCTTTCATTTTTACAACGTTTCCTAATTCATAGTGAAAAATAATGTTTTAACGCATGCAAAGAACCATACCCGCGCAGAGAAGCGCCCTGGCAGGTGCCTAGGCGGGAATATTTAACCGCTTAGGCGAAAATAGTTCAGTGAAAATGAATGATATGTTGATGCGTGTAAATATTTTGATGTCTTATGTGTCTTTGTGGTGGCAATACGGGAACGGTACTCCGGTTTGGGCTCCGGAGGGGCCCTCCCTAATACGACTCAATGTACGGGTTAGGTACTCCGGGATGAGCTCCGGAGGGGCCTCCAAAAATGAATGAACGAATGTTACGAGGCATAATTCCATATGATTTTTGATCAACAAGAAAAGATGAATGTGCCCATTATGTCGGTTGCCACAATTTCGCATAATTCGTCACCAAATAATAATTTTATGTTATGTTATGTTAGGTTAATTTTAAATGATATTTGAAATCTCATGATTTTTACTGCATATACTTGCTGAGTCTTTAGACTCACTATACTTGAATGGTGTAGGTAATGAAGATGACATTTATGCATATGTTGATGCATTTGATGTCGGACATGAGGAGGAGCCAAGAGTCGAGCCGACGAGAGATGCATGAGTGTATTTGTGTCGAGTTAATGAACTAAATGTAGTTATGTTGATGGAAGAAAATAAGCTTTATGTTTCAAATTGTCATGATTTGGTTTGTAAACTATTCTGAAAATGTTTTAAGTAATGTTTGATATATGCATACATCTTTCAAAAGTTTTCTTTTCCGCGCTAGTTTTAAAGTCATGTTAGTTTTGTAACATCTTCATCGGTTGAGGTCGTTACAGTTTGGTATCAGAGCAGTTCGCTCTGGGTTTTATTGAAACACTCATGCATACTCGCCATGACTCCAACGCTCCGTCTTCATGTCTATAAGTTATGAGTTTTTATGTGATTGTGTGTATTATAATGCAATGAGATATATGTATGCATGTTATATGTTAAGGTATATTTACGTTTTGAATCGTGACTGAGCGGTGTGGATAATATTGGACTTTAGGACTATGGCATCATGTAGGGGATATAACACCAACGCCAAGTGAGAACAATCAAAACAACCAGTTTTTGGCGGGATTAACTGCTCTGCTTTAAGAGCAAAGTCGTGCTTAGGGAGCTCAAATCCAATAGTTGCTTCAAGCCAGACAGCTAATGCTGGAAATAACCTTCCTGCAGCTAATCAGAACCCTATCTACAAAAGGTTCTTAGATTTGGGACCACCTGAGTTCAAATGAGAGACTGATCCTTTGATAGCGGAACAATGGTTCCAAGCTATGGAGACTGCTTTGAATTCATGCAGATCACGGATGCGGATAGATTGAGATGTGCTACCTATATGTTCCGCGACGACGCTCGTGCTTGGTGGAATGGAGCCAAAGAAGCGTTGAACCTAACCACCCTTACTTGGAATGGATTCAAGGATGTGTTCTACGGCAAATATTTCACAGTGAGCACCCGAACCCGATTGGCCAGAGAGTTTTTGGAGATCATTCAAGGAAACATGTCTATTGCGGAGTATGTGAAGAAGTTTGAAAGGGGAATATACTTTGTACCGATGATTTCTGGTGATCTTGCTGAAGAGTTGAAACACTTTAAAGAAGGATTGAATGCCTCCATTAGAAAGGATGTTAGAATAATTGGAGCGAAATATTACAAAGATGTGGTGGATCAGGCCATGCTGTCCGAAAAGGACAGAAATGACATTATCAGAGAGTCACAGGCAAAGAGATCTAGTTATCAGAATTGGGACCAGCAAGGAAGTTCTAGAAGAAAGAGACCGTACCAAGCCCCACCCCAACACCGACCGTACCAACAACAGCAGCCTCGACCTCAGGGGCAGAAACAGTTGACTCTACCAGCACCAAAACCGTCAAGTGCACCAACAGCTTGTCAAAAACGTGGAAAACTTCACTCAGGTCAATGCATGGTGAGTGTGTTTCCTTTGCAAAAAGCCAGGGCACTATTGGAAAGATTGCCCTCAATCCAAAGAACCGGTAAGAGGACGAGTTTTTTCAATGGCACATGATCAAGTGGATCCAAATACAGCCATCATTACAGGTATGATTAATATTTCCAGTAATCCCGCTCATGTCTTAATTGATACTGGAGCTACACATTCATTCATATCTGTTGAATTTGTTAATAAATTGGGTTTAGTACTGGATAAGTCAATATCAGGATTTAGTATATCCTTGCCTTCATGGGAAGAATTGAGTAGTGATTTGATTATCAGAGGATGCAGTGTACAGATGCAGAGTCATGAGTTGCTTGCTGATCTTACTATCCTGAGTATGTCTGACTTCGACGTGATATTTGGGATGGATTGGTTGTCTCGATACGAGGCTATTATAGACTGTAAATAGAGGACGTTTTCCTTGAAAACTAAGGATGGAGAACCGTTTCTATTCCATGCCACACCAAAAAATAATTCATCTCTTTTAATTTCAGTGGGTAAGGCATGTCAACCGTTGAGTAAAGGATGTGCAGGTTTCATTGCAAGTGTCACTTGCGACCAAGAATTACCTTGACCGAAACTTGAAGACGTCGAGGTAGTGAGAGATTTACCAGAAGTATTTCCTGATGATATTGCATGATTACCTCCAGCTGGGAAGGTAGAATTTGGGATTGAATTAATGCCCGGAACCCAACTAGTTTCCAAAGCACCATACAGGTTAGCACCGACGGAAATGAAGGAATTGAAGGAGAAACTACAAGAGCTACACAATAAAGTCTTTATTAGACCATGTGTATCGCCTTGGGGTGCACCGGTATTGTTTGTCAAGAGGAAAGATGGGTCTATGAGACTGTACATCGATTATAGAGAGTTGAATCGAGTAACAGTGAAGAACAAATACCCACTTCCAAGGATAAATGATTTGTTTGATCAGTTACAAGGGGCAGTAGTGTTCTCCAAGATCTATTTGAGATCAGGTTATCACCAATTGAAGGTGAAAGATGAAGATATTCATAAAACGGATTTCAGGACTCTTTATGGCCACTACGAGTTCTTAGTCATGCCGTTTGGAGTTACCAATGCACCGGCAGTATTCATGGATCTTATGAATAGAGTGTTCCACCCTTTCTTGGATCAGTTTGTCATATTATTCATAGATGACATACTGATTTACTCTCGTAGTTTGGATGAGCATCGTCAGCATCTAACTACGATCTTGCAGATTCTGAAAGAAAAAAAATTGTTTGCTAAGTTTAGTAAGTGTGAATTTTGGCTGGAACAGATTGCATTTTTGGGTCACCTAGTTTCGGAAAAGGGAATAGAGGTCGATCTAGCAAAGATATAAGCAATTAAAAATTGGGTTACTCCAAAGAATGATACAGAGATACGAAGTTTCTTGGGATTAGCGGGTTACTATAGGAGATTCATTCAGGATTTCTCCAAAATAGCGCTGCCACTAATGTCATTAACTCGCAAAAGTGTGAAGTTTGAATGGTCTAATCAGTGTGAGAAAATCTTTCTGGAGTTGATGGAAAAATTGATGACATCACCTATACTCGCCATACCAGAAGGCACAGGTCTATTCGTAGTTTATACAGAAGCTTCCAAGAGTGGATTAGGGGTTGTTTTGATGCAAGATGGAAAGGTAATAGCATATGCATCACGAAAGCTGAAGATTCATGAAAAGAATTACCCTACCCATGACCTCAAATTGGCAGCAGTTGTCTTGGCACTGAAACTATGGAGACATTACCATTATGGTGAGAAGTGTCAGATTTTCACAGATCATAAGAGTTTGAAGTACTTCTTCACCCAAAAGGAGTTGAACATGAGACAGAGAAGATTACTCGAATTCGTGAAATATTATGATTGTGATATTAGCTACCACCCAGGTAAAGCTAATGTAGTAGCTGATGCTTTGAGTCGTAAGTCTGCAACTTTGAACAGAATGACAACTCAATAGGAGTTGATTGCAGATTTTGAATGACTCAGATTGGAAATAGTTGAGAAAATGGAAGTTTGTACCCTATCAGCCTTAACAATGGTTCCATGTTTGCTCGACAAGATTCGAACAGGTCAGGCTTCAGACCAGAAATTATTAACTTGGAAACTTAAAGATGAAGCCTAAGGGGGTGCATTGTATACAGTGAAGGATGGGATCCTGCATCACAAAGGGAAAATGTGGGTACCAGCAGTAGATTCACTGAGAGAAAATGTGATGACTGAGGCCCACACTGTACCATATTCTATTCACCCAAGGAGTACAAAGATGTTCAATGATGTGCAGATGCTATACTGGTGGCCAGGTATGAAGAAATACATCGTTAAGTTTGTTAACGAATGTTTGACATGTCAACAGGTGAAAGTTGAACATCAAAGTCAGCTCACTTCTTACTAGTTAGAAACAACTTTTTGATGAATCAATATGTAGAGTTGTATATTCGAGAGATAGTTAGATTGAATGGAGTTCCAGCAAGGATAGTTTCTGATAGGGATCCCAGGTTCACTTCAAAGTTTTGGAAGAGTTTACATCATGGATTGGGAAAAAATCTAGCTTTTAGTACAGCTTTTAATCCGCAGACAGATGGACATTCTGAGCGGGTGATTCAGATATTAGAGTATTTACTCAGGGCTTGCATGATTGACTTCGGAAGTAATTGGGAATCGAAGTTGCCTTTAGTGGAGTTCACATATAACAATAGTTATCAAGCTACTATTGGAATGGCTCATTATGAGGCTTTGTATGGGAGAAAGTGTAGGACTCCATTGCATTGGGATAAAGTGAGAGAAAGAGTTGTATTAGGGCTAGAAATAGTGCAACAGACAGCCGACATGATAGAAAAAGTCAAGGACAGAATGTTGACAGCTCAGAGTCGACAGAAAAGCTATGCCGATCAAAGGCGTAGAGATTTGGAGTTCCAGGTAGGTGATCACGTGTTTTGAATGTGTCACCTTGGAAGGGACTTTTAAGATTTGGGAAGAAAGGGAAGCTGAGCCCAAGATATATAGGACCTTTCGAAATCCTAGACAAGGTTGGAACAAGAGCTTACCAAGTAGCATTGCCTCCAAACTTGGAAGGTGTATACAACGTATTCCATGTCTCAATGTTGAGAAAGTATATCTCAAATCCTTCCCACGTCATTCACCACGAGAAAGTTCTAGGGACACCAGACTTGTCTTATGAAGAAATACCTATCCAAATTTTGGATACACAAGTCCGAAAGCTGAGAAACAAAGATATCAAGATGGTAAAGGTCTTATGGCACAATCAATTAGTGGAAGAGGCTAATTGGGAGACCCAACAATATATGTGTAGCCGATACCCAGAATTATTTGGTGAGTCGAATTTCGAGGACAAAATTCTTTTAAGGAGGGTAGATTTGTAAGGTCCAAGTCCACTAAACTCGCTTACGATGATTTTAAAATAATTTTTAGTGATTTTATGTCATAATTTGTTTAAGTTATGATTTAATGATTATGATTATGATTATTTTAAGTTTAACAATTTTGACTAAGTAAATGATTTCAGGTCGAGTTTGATTCTGGACTCACGGGACGAGGCTAACCTATGAACAAGGTGTTAGAACGTATTTTTACGAGCGTTTTAAGTATAATATTGAAATGTTTTTGATAAATGAGTTGAGAGGTATTAATTTTATCAGTATGAGTCGGGATGTGTTCTGACTCTGTTTTATGTAGTCAACACACAATTTATATTATACGATTGTTATCCTATCTATCTACCCGGGTTCCCACCCCATTAATTCCATGTTCCCTTGTCCCCTTGACTTACCACCCCACCTCCTTCACGTTTCCATCCCTCATTTCTGGTATCCTCATTCTTCTTCATCATTCTTACTCCACGGTCTTCAAGCTTTGTGTAAGTTCACCTTCGATCTCGCTCGTTTTGTGGTTAACTCGTTACCAAGAATACGGATCAACTCCTCCTCCATTCAAGGCAAGTTTTTAAAGAATTTTAAACCACCATTCAAGATATATCTATTTTGATAAGAAATGATGTGTGTTGATGAGTTTTATGCATGATTTTAAAGATTTGAGAAGCATAAAAGGATGATGTTTACGTAAGTCGTTCTTGTGAAATTCTTGATAAATTCTTGATATTTGATGTGTGTTGATGGATTCTTATGGTTTAGAGTTGAAAAAAGAATGATTTTGAAAGTATGTGTTGAATTTGAAGTGTTGAGTTAGTTTGAGTTAATGTTTTGAAATGTTACATGTGTTGGGTTGTTCCGAATTAGCGACACTCATCACAATTTTGAGGATCAAGACTAGTGTACTAATCCAAATGAGATGAGCCTTAATGTTTTTGAAATATAGTTTAAATATCTACAATTTTCATGTTTTGAGTTTTTTCAAAATCATTTTGGAAGTTTGGCCAAAATTGCCCCGAAGTGTATTGGTTGGTTTGATTTTTTCTACACTGACTAATCTTGGTAGAATGAGCATAACGTTTTACTGAAATATCCAATTAAGGTGAGGTTTTCGGAATGTTAAAGCCAAGATCAAGGGCTACAACCTTAATGTTTACCACTTGTCCTAATTCATAGTGAAAAATAATGTTTTAACGCATGCAAACGACCATACCCGCATAGAGCAGCGCCCTGGCCGGCGCCTAGGCGGGAATATTTTACCGCCTAGGTGAAAATAGTTCTGTCCCAACTTTTAACATTTCACATTTCAAGTCCTAAATTGATGTTTTTGTACTTTTAAGCTCTTTTAAGTGTTATTAAGAGGTTATATTTGAAAAAGTTTCAAGTTTTACGTCAAGAACAAAAATAACGGCTTACGTGGACCGATTACGTTATATGATGCATGTACATGTCTATGTTCATTCATGAGAGCTATATTCAATATGCAAGTTTGATTTTTAATCATCTATGATATTCATGAAGTTATCGAATAAGTTTTGAAGAACACGACATAAAAGTTTATGAAAGGAATCATGATGTTATGATGAATATTTTATGGCATACAAGTCATGCAAAGATGGAATGTTATGAGGAGATGATAATGATATGATATGAAAAATGAATGATATGTTGATGCGTGTAAATATTTTGATGTCTTATGTGTTTTTGTGATGGCAATACGGGAACGGTACTCCGGTTTGGGCTCCGAAGGGGCCCTCCCAAATACGGCTCAATGTACGGGTTAGGTACTTCGGGATGAGCTCCAGAGGGGCCTCCGAAAATGAATGAGCGAATGTTACGAGGCATAATGCCATATGATTGTTGATCAACAAGAAAAGATGAATGTGCCCATTATGACGGTTGCCACAATTTAGCATAATTCGTCACCAAATAATAAGTTTATATTATGTTATGTTATGTTTTGTTATGTTAAGTTTAAATGAAGAAATCTCATGATTTTTACTTCATATACTTGCTGAGTCTTTACACTCACTATACTTGAATGGTGCAGGTAATGAAGATGAAATTTATGCATACGTCGATGCATTTGATGCCAGACATGAGGAGGAGCCAAGAGACGAGCCGGCGAGAGATGCATGAGTGTATTTGTGTCGAGTTAATGAACTAAATGTTGTTATGTTGATTTAAGAAAATAAGCTTTATGTTTCAAATTGTCATGATTTGGTTTGTAAACTATTCTGAAAATGTTTTAAGTAAAGTTTGATGTATGCATACATCTTTCAAAAGTTTTCTTTTCCGCGCTAGTTTTAAAGTCATGTTAGTTTTGTAACATCTTCATCGGTTGAGGTCGTTACAGCAAGGGGCAGCCTTTTCTGCCCGTTGGGCATCCTTTTTAATTATAAAAAAAATTTGCCTGGAATCCCACGACGGAGCTCCGGCAACGACTATGACGACTAGGGTTTCCAAAAGTGTTTTCAGATATCCAAGTTTCATGAGCCCTAAGTTATGTATTTTCTCATGAAATAAATAATTAAAGTGAAATTGATTATTTATAGTAAATGGTGATTTACAAAAAATTCGGTTATAAATAAATTAATTTGAAAGTAAACAAAGGTGTTTGTTTATTTTGTTAATTTAATTTATAATCGTGGCGCTTAAAGATTGGACCAAGATATATAATATTTGATCAATTGATTATTGTGATAATTAATTGATGATGTATGATATGTGATATTATGCATGAAGGATGATCAAAAGCCCAAACCCGATTTTCTAGGTGTATGCTAGGATATTTTATGTTGAATGAGTTGTAATAATTATCAAATTTAAAGTGGGTTAGGTTTATAGCCCCCGTTCCCACCCCATGAGATGTATCCTTATTTTCCATGTACATTTTATTGTAAAATATTTGATAGTGGAATATCAAGATTGGATGATGGTGGGCCATGATGAATTATGAATATCCAAGACATGTAAATATTGGAAACTTGTGTAATTGTTGCATTTGCATCCCATGCATTTCCTAGGATTGGACCTAGGTCCGTGTTTGGCTCACACGGGTCATATAGTGTTGGGGCGGTTGATCATCCTTGTTAGTTTACTGTTTATAATATATGCATGATATATTATAAATAGCGAGTATGTGCGTTATTATTTTATAATAATAAATTTGGATGAATCATGCAATCATATGAACAAACATGGAGAGCTTTTAAAATTAATGCTAAGACCATTTCAAAATTAAAAACTCTCATTTAGAATAAGATTCAAAATTAATAGCAAGCCCAAAAAATAGAATTATAAAGGTGTTTATAATTTCCTTGTCTTCCATCGGCAATGGGTGCATGATGAATGCTACCCGCGGTCAATGCTCGGCTCATATTATTAGGGGGCTTGGACGCCGGAAAGCTGTGACATCCATTGACTTGGTGATGTGAACTACGTGGAACTCCCATGATTTCGGCTCATATTATTGGGGGAACTCATGGCGACCGTCCATTAAGATTCAACATCGATGGGTAAGGCTTGACACAAAAATATGATCGACGTCATATTATTGGGTCCTCATCAAGCGTGAGACAAAAGTTTACGTAGAGGATTGCATTGAGATGCAATTGGAAACTAACTTTTAGGAATTGTGATTGGCTGATATTATTTGGGATCATGATTGGCTAATTGGACCTGTAAGGCCGGGATTATTTAATTTTAATCCGAAAATATTTAATTTGGGAATATTTAGAGTTTAGAATTAAATTCTAATATTCTTAAATGAATAAGGATTGAAATTGAATTAAATCACTTTTCCGGGGACTGAATTTCAAATAACCAAAAGTTCAGGGACTAAACTGCAATTTGGATATATTTATCTTAATTCCCACTTGTAATATCGGATTTCAACGTGCAAAGCAGAAGAAAAAGGCAGAGAAAACTTTCCAACCCTCCAAGACACCATTTTTTATCCAAAAAAGCTTCGATAACTCGCGCTCCGGTTGTCAGAAATTCCGAATAAATATATATCTGCGATCACCGCTCCAAGACCTTCGTTTTGGTACAAGTTTCATTCATCTTTATCAGACTTTATTTGTATGTTGAAGATGGAAATTTATGATTTTAAGATATAAGCATTTATGAGCTGTACCGATTATGTATTCGCAAATGGTTCGGAAAAAAACTATCGTTTGGATTTTATATAATTTTAGCAAGCAAAATTCGAACCCTACCTTATCTAATTATGATGCTTTTGATGGTATTGAGATGATATTATATGTTATCTTGATTGTTGGATTGAATTGGATATTGTTTGGATTGCCGGTTTTTAGCCGTTATGCCGTCGATTCGAAAAATGTCAAGACTTTGATATTGTTGATTTAATGAAACATGAAGTGGAGTTGAAATCTGATCTTGTGAGATTGTATACAAATCATTTCAGATCTTAGCACAAGATTGACGACTCGAGAAGTAGTCTTCGAACCGTGACAAAGTTGAAGCAAGGTTTGCTAGCATTGTATTTGAAATGAAGTTGAGAAGCTGAGCAGATTTTGACATGTTGTTGTTGATTGTATTTACAGATTTGAAGTAATTTCAGACTCGACATCGAAAGGTATAAATGACAGCTAATCCAGATGGGATAGAACACTCGAAATAGTATTGTTTCGAGTAGTCCCTTGTCAATCACATACTTATTTGCTTATGTACCTTATGTGATTACATGATTGTGTTGCTTTACTTGCTTTGTGATTAGTTGTTCAAGATGTTTTATAGCATTAAATGCATACAAAACATGTTGAATTCATCTTGAACTCCAGCCAGATAAGCACAGAGGGTTGAAAGGCCTAGAGTGCATATGACGTTTGGAGGGCTGTAGTTGAGTGGCACGGAATGCAAATTTACTTCCAGAGCCAGAAGACTCACTATAGTTGCACCAAAGTCAGAGGAAATAAAGTATTTGACTTCACCTCGATTAGTAAGTTGGTGTTCGTTAAAAATTTTATTTTCTCGGGATCCCAAAGAACTTATATTCGATTGATATCAGCTTGATAGCCTCTTTTGGTCATATGCATTGCATTCACGTTTATTATCTCGTGCTTTATGTTGTTTATACTGGGATTTTATTCTCACCGGAGGTATCCGGCTATTGCTTTGTTTTGTATGTGTGCATTCAATAGGTGGGGCAGGAGCTGGTCAGAAAATACAGGGATAGCTCGAGATAGAGTCTTAGCATGTGAGGACACGGGTTTTAGCAGCACGACATGTACTTTGAGTTGATGAACCATGTTAGAACAGATACAAGAATGTTGTATAAGTTGTTGTATATGTCTTAGCTTGTGTATGGAAGCTTATAAGATGTTATGAGATAGAATGTATCTTATTTGGTAGATTGTACAAGAGATTATGGTTATTGTTTCTACCTTTGACAACACTTTGTTAGTAGCAGATTTTTCAAGAATTGAAGCCCGCTCGATCGGGTGAAATTCACTGATCGAGCGAGCCATGTATTTTGCAAAACAGAGGAGATGATTTTCTTGGCCGCTCGATCGGCTGAAGTTCACCGATCGAGCGAGGCCAAGAATTCCCTGGACCCGAGAGCTTCTAGTTTGAGCTCGCTCGATCGGGCAACTTTCGCCGATCGAGCGAGACACTGTAAATTTAAAAAAAAAAAAAATTTAGCTCTTGGTTCTTTATATCCTTTGTGTACTTGATTAATTGTTAATTATAATAAATTGCCCTAAGATAAGATTAGCAACCCGGGTCCCCACAGGACCTTACGTACCTACTGAGGAAAAACGTTACTTGTTTTTCACTAAAGGGTAGTGAAAATATCAAAAGCAGTGGGAGTGAAAATTTATAAAGTTAAAGTTCATACTTTATATCTTATTAAATATTATAAAATATTCATTAACATTTATCTGTTATTGTTTTTCAGTGCAAAGTTTTTGACATGTCAATCAATTTGCAATACATTATCTGCAATACTTGAAAAAAATGTACTGACCGGTCCGAATTACCTCAATTGGCTAAGAAATATGAAAATCGTCTTGAACTCGGAAAGGATAACATATACACTTGAAAATTCGCCCCCTGTTGAGGGTTCGGCTAGTTGCAGTCCTGAGGAGCTGCAAAAGTTCAATGATTGGTGTGACCATGACTTGAGAGCCAAGTGTTATATGTTGGCTTCTATGTCTGATGAGCTGCAGAGGCATTTTGAGGATGCTAAGAATGTTGCTGACATTCCTTTGCATCTCAAAGAGCTCTTTGGTGAGCAAACACGCCCACTTAGACATGTGACCGTCAAGGAGATGATCAATTTGTGCATGCGAGATGAAGCTTTAATCCATGAGCATGGTGTGAGGATGATTGGGCTTGTGGAAAAGCTCTTTGGCATGGATCTTGTGTTGCCAGTAAAATTGACCACGGACGTGTTAATCTTGTCACTACCGAGCTCATTTGACTCTTTTGTGGTGAACTTCAACATGAACAAGATGTAGCCATCCCTTGAGGAGTTGGTAAACATGCTTGTTACATATGAGTCCACAATCAAGAAGGATAATCTGATTATTTATGTTGGTTCTTCATCTGGTGCGAATAATAGACCACTTGGGAAGGTAAAGAAGCGTTTAATCCATACTTCAAGAAGAACGTGCCCTTGAAGAGGAAAGCTCCGAGTCCCGTTGTGGCAGCCACACCAGTAGAGGCTGACAAGACATGCAAGAATCCAGGACATTGGATGCGTAACTGCAATGAATATCTTGCCCAGAATGGTTCTGGAAAGAGTATGTTCTACATTGAAGTAAACATTTCAATTGAATCTTCTTCTTGGTGGCTCACATCTCTATAATGATTTGCAGGTGATGGAAAGAAGTAGGAGATTCATGGAAGGTGAGACCTTCTTGAGGATGGGCAATGGGGCAAGAGTTGCTGCCAAATCCATGGGAGATGTTTACTTATTGTTTAACAATGATTTTAAATTAGTATTGAGAGATTTTTTGTTTGTACCATATTTGGTGAAAAATATTGTTTCCATTTCTATGCTTGATAAAGATGGATATTCTTGTTTATTTGGTAAAGGTGATTGCAATATTTACAATAATGAATGTTGAATTGGTACAGGTGAATTAGACAACGATCTCTATAATTTAAAATTGAAAGATATTCCATTGAATAATGTCCAAGAAATATAAACAACAAACAAGCTGAAACAAGATACTCTGAATCCGACACACTTGTGGCATGCTCGATTAGGTCATATTTCTCTAAGAAGGATGAACAAGCTAGTGAGAGAAGGCATGTTTGATATATCTGATATTAATTCTCTTATTACTTGTGAAACCTGTCTAAAAAGAAAGATGGCTAAAATTTCCTTTAAGGGCCATGTGGAGCTAGCCAAAGGTCTATTGGATTTGATCCATATAGATGTGTGCGGTCCACTTAGAATCACCACTAAGTATGAACATGCCTACTTCATCACCTTTACCGATAATTTCTCAAGGTATGGGTGTGTGTATTTGATGAAATACAAATCTAAAGCTTTTGAAAGGTTCAAAGAATTCATAAATGAGGTATAGAAACGGTTGGGATGAAGCATCAAGGCACTTCGATCGGAATGAGGTGGTGAGTAAATGAGTGCTGAATTCCAAGAGTATCTTAGAGAGAATGGGATTCTCTCGCAGTGGACTCTGCCTGCTACACCTCATTTGAATGGTGTTTCAGAATGTCATAACCGGACTTTGATGGACATGGTTCGATCTATGATAGGGTTCACGGAGTTGCCGCTATCCTTTTGGGGATATGTGCTTGAAACAGTGGCACTGTTGTTGAACAATGTTCATTCAAAGGCAGTTGATAAGCACTGTATGAGATATGGATGGGAAAGCCTCCAAGTATTCATATTTTAGAATATGGGGGTGCCCTGCTTATGTGAAGCAGATAGTGGAAGATAAATTGGATGGTCGATCCATTTTATGCTACTTCGTGATATATCCAAGGAATTTGGTTGGATATTATTTCTATCATCCCAAAGAAACAAAGGTGTTTGTTTCAAGGAATGCAACCTTTTTGGAGAAGGAATTTCTATTGGATAGAAAATGGGAGGTGATAAAACTCGAATAGGTTCGAGATAAACCCACGGTTGTAGAGCCCATAGCCGAACAGCCAAGAGAGGAGATACAAGTGTAAGAGTGGGTGCCCAGTGAGCCAACTGTGTGGCTATGGGCTTTGATGACTCTTTGTATAAACAATCTTTTGTTTAATATTATTTACACTTTTATGGCAATGACTTTATATTACTTCATATTGTTATATTGTGATATACTATTGTTGTTTTGATAAAGACCTTGAATATACTATAGTGTATGTAAGATGTGGTAGAACATGGAGATGCCTATCATGAAATACATCTTATAGTCACTGTATATTCTAAAAACCGTTCCTAGTCGATTGAGCCGTCCGATAATAAGGATAAGGATCGCTCGAGTTTGAGACTAGCATTTGCGATGCGGAGTACCACGTTTCATTGGTAGGGAACATGGAGATGTTCGAAGCATGCAAATGGATATTCATAGGATGAATAATCGAACTACCCTATCCGGACTTTCCAAGTGGTTATCACTTATCGAGTGGATTAAGTCCGCGGTTTTGGTTGTACACCATTAGTCCTTACGACTTGAAACATCATGGAGACTCTATATGCTAGTGCTGTGCTTTGACTCGTTTACCGACTCTATGGGGGTCATCAGGTGTCGAGATTGGGTACAGTTACGACACATATAGGAGTCAATGCATTGTTGTCAAGGATTCACCACATACTTGCGAGTGTGGATATCCTATGCGGTCTGAGGAGATATTAGTGTGACAAATCTCTGGCCAGAGTAATTGATGTGATTTAAGAAATGGTTTCTTAGTAGCACATGCGATGTCACTAATTTGATCTTCAAGATGTATTGCATAGTTATCGAATCTTGAGCGACTCTCGATATACCAATGGTTGTTGATTCGATCGGGATATATGGATGAAGGGACCGTACTGTACGCTAACCAAAATCTACTGGTTCTTGTAGGCACTATCAGTGATACCTAGGGAATCATGGGGCGATGTTGCTAGGCGCTTTACCATGATTCGTTGGGCAAGTCGGAAAGTGTTGTTCCGAGTCACAAGGAGTTGTGAGCCCACGGCTAGCTGTATCCCTGAACCATTGAGGGTCACACAGTGTAATGGAGTTTTAATCCCCGTTGAGATAGTTAAATTTAAAGAGTTAAATTTAATGAACTAAGGAGTTGGACTTCTTAAATAAGAGTAAGGGAGTAGGATTTCCTAAAATGACATAGGGATGGACATTTTTGGAAACCACTGAATTCGGATTCAGGAAAATTTATTTTGACTTTAAAATGTGCAGAAATGGTTTCTGTGCACATTGGTGAAATCAGTTCATCAATCGGAGTCACGATGAATTTTATATTAATTTCTGAACGAGCGGGCTTTGCTTGTCGGGCCCCAGCTTATGACTAATGGGCCCTAAGGTGTTAGTGGCCTGCATTATAAATAAGTTATTTCAGTACAGAAATTACACACAACAGGTCATAATTTTTGAGACAGAGAAAATTTTCGAACCCTAGCTCTCTCTCTCTGTTCGGCCGACCCCTCCCCCTCTGCCCGAGATTTTCTGGTCTGTGATTTTTGAATTGCAGTCTGGAATAGCGAATCAGATTCGTTTATTCTCTTCGCAGAAAACTTCTGATAGATTTTCTAGTGCAATCTATCAGAGGGATTAAACCTCTGTTCGTGGACCTGATTGAAGGAGTTCATCGGTTCCAGGGAGAGACAACAAGAGCAGATCAAATCTGTTGGTGTCCATTAATCTCGTTGCGAGATTGGAGGTAAAATTTAATTAATTGTTATTTGAATTTTACACACACAATAATTTAATCGTTGAACGGTTGATACCCACACTATGGAATTGTTCCATAACAAAATTTTTAAACTTCCGCTGCACCGGGTATCAATCGTGATTGATCTGACCGCCAGTTTTCCAACAGTGGTATCAGAGCCAGGTTGCTCAGATCAAACGATTAAATTAATCAATTGTACAAAATTTTTGAGTCTCGGTTTTTGAAACAAAATAAATATTTTTAAATAAAAAAAAAATTTTTCGGGGCAAAACCCGGGCAGCGATTGGATCGCTGCCCGGTGGGGCAGCAATTGTTGCTGCCCCGGGCGGCGCACGGCGCCGCCCAAAGGGGGCGCACGGCGCCGCCCAAGGCGGCGACCGTCGCCGCCCAGGGCGGCGCACGGCGCCGCCCAAAGGGGGCGCACGGCGCCGCCCAAGGCGGCGACCGTCGCCGCCCAGGGCGGCGCACGGCGCCGCCCAGCGCAGCGCTGGGCGCTGCGCAGGGCAGCGCTCGGCGCTGCCCAGGGGCGGCGCTCGGCGCCGCCCAGGGCAGCGCACGGCGCCGCCCAGGGCAGCGCACGGCGCCGCCCAGGGGCGGCGCCAGGCGCTGCCCTAAGGGGGCAGCCGGGCTGCCCCCGGCCCGCGCCCCGGGTGCGGGCCGGCCCAGGAGTGTCCCGGGCGGCCCGCGGGAAAAATTATATTTTTATTTAAAAATTAATTTTAATATTTAAAATTTTATTTTTGGTCCGGTCAAAAATTGTTTTTGATTGGTTCACGAGATATCGGATCGAATTGTTCGAGTCCGTAAATTTTAAAATTGATTTTGGATAAATTTGAATTTTTGGAAAATTTTAATATTTTATCCGTAAATTGAATTTTGAAATCAATTATTTTGGTACAATTGATGATAAGATATGATCTTATGATATATTAAGTAAAATATGATTTTATTTGTAAAATTGGATTTTATAGATAAAATATGATTTTATTTGATATAGAGATAAAATATGATTTTATATGTGAAATGAGATTTTATATATAAAATATGATTTTATCTTGTTTAAATTTGAATTGCCACAGCATGTTATCCAATAAATTAATTTTGAATTAAATGTTATTGGATAAGGATGATCGATTGCCATGACCAATTTTGTAGGTGTATGTTAGGAATTTACATTTTGTCTTTATTATTGTTGGTTTTATTAATGGGCCTGGTTTATGGCCCAATATGAATGTCATATGTAATAAAAGTGGGCTTGGTTTATAGCCCGTTCCCACCCCCTAAAAATGTATCCCCTACTTGTCATTGTTATTTATTGTAAATACATTAGATTTAGTGGGAGATCAAGATTTGAAGATGGTGGGCCCAGCAGACAATGAAGACTGAAGAAATGTAAATTGGAAGCATATGTAATAGGATTGCATTTGCATACTGCATATTACCTAGGATTGGACTAAGACCCGTGATTGGCAACCACGGGTCAATTAGAAATGGAATCGATCATCCTATATAATATGTGATATTATGATTGTATGCATGTTTAGACATAAATTGCGTGAATCCGGCAATGCATGCAATAAATTAAATATGATGAGACAAATAATTTTATAAATAAAATCCCTCATTTTAAATATGATTTAAAATTTATATCAAGATAAATAAAGGAAATTTAAATATTGTTTAAATGTTCCTACCTTCCATCAACGGTCAATGTATGTGATGCTACCCGCGGATACGGTCCGGCTCATATTATTGGGGGGGCCCGTCCGTCGGAAAGCTGTACATTGGATCGACAAATGTTGTAAGTTGGGTGGAACTCCCATGGGATCGGCTCATATTATTGGGGGATCCACATGGCGACCGTCCATCACAACTTAATATTGATGGGTCATCTTGACATGTCACTTTAAACGGCGTCATATTATTGGGCCCTTATTGGACATGAGGTAAACACATGGGGGTTGCTTTGGAAGCAATTGGGCTCTACCTTTTGAGAATTATGGTTGGCTGATATTATTCGGGACCATAAGTTTGTCAATTGGACTCCATGTTCTCACTAAGGAAATAGTTTCCCGTTTTCACTAGAGGGTGGTGAAATCGTTAAAATAGTGGGAGTGAGATTCATAAAATTAAATTCGCCTATTTTATGTCTTAGTAAATTGTTAAACAATCATTGATATATGTCTGTTTTTCTTTTCAGTATTTCATACAATGAATTCGCGAAATCCATTATTCTCGATCCTCGAACAAAACAAGTTGACTGGCGCCAACTATACGGAATGGTTCCGGAAGTTGAAGATTGTCTTAACTTCGGAGAAAATGCTCTACGTGTTAGAGAAAGCACCTCCGAAGGAAGCACCAGCTGACATAAGTCCGGAGGAATTGGCCAAACTTGATGCATGGTGTGACCATGACATCAAGACCAAATGCTATATGCAAGCCTCGATGTCTGATGAACTCCAGAGGCGATTTGAGGACACGGTGAATGCTGCTGACATTCACGCGCAACTCAAGGAACTTTTTGGGGCTCAGTCGAGGGCTGAAAGGTTCTCTACTGTTAAGGAGTTGATGACGTGCCGCATGCGTGAAGGGACTTCGGTCCGTGATCATGGGGTACGAGTGATTTGGCTCATACAGAAGTTAGCGACCCTTGATTTGGTGTTGGAGCATGAACTCAATGTGGACTTGCTGCTTCTATCTCTTCCTTCTTCATTTGATGGATTCGTGATAAATTTTAATATGAACAAGATAGAGGCCACCCTTGAAGAGATGGTCAATATGCTCGTTACATATGAATCCACACTTAAGAAGGATAAGCCAGCTTTCTTGGTGGGCTCCTCATCTTCTGCTAAGAAAGGGCCAAGTATGAAGGGCAAGAAACGTTCTGCCCCACCCAAGAAAGTGGAACCCGAGAAGAAGCAAAAGACAAAGGCTTCAAACAATGGAAAATCCAAGGATGTTTGCCATTACTGCAAGAAGCCGGGTCATTGGAAGCGCAACTGCAAGGAGTATCTTGAGCAGTTAGGAACTGCAAAGGGTATGTTCTATATCGAAATAAACATGTCACTTAATACAACTTCTTGGGTATTGGATACCGGATGTGGATCTCACATTTGCAATGATTTGCAGGTGATGACAAGAAGTCGCAGGCTTAGAATGGGTGAGACCCAGCTGAGGCTCGGAATGGTTCCAGAGTTGAAGCTACGGCCATTGGAGATGTTTGTTTGATTTTGCAGAATGGTTTTAAATTATTGTTGAGAGATGTTTTATTTGTGCCAGATTTAATTAAAAACATTATTTCTATTTCTATGCTTGATAGAGATGGTTATTCTTGTAATTTTGTGAATGGGATTTGCAATATTTACAAGAATGAATGTTTAATTGGAAATGGACAACTTGAAAACGATCTATACAATTTAAAACTAAAAGACGTTCCAGTGAATTGTATTGACAAACCGGCGACAACAAACAAAAGGAAAATCGATAGTCAAAACCCGGCAAACCTTTGGCATGCTAGGCTAGGTCATATTTCCTCAAGGAGGATGAACAAGCTAGTGGGAGAGGGCATGTTTGATATGTCTGATATCAACTCTCTACCTACTTGTGAATCCTGCCTAAAAGGAAAAATGACTAAATCTCCTTTTAAGGGGAAACCTGAGCGTAGTCAGAATCTGTTGGATTTGATCCATACAGATGTTTGTGGTCCATTTAGAGTAGGGACTCAACATGGCCACACCTACTTCATTACCTTTACTGATGATTATTCAAGGTATGGGTATTTATATTTAATGAAATATAAGTCTGAAGCATTTGAAAAGTTCAAAGAATTCAAGGCTGAAGTAGAAAACAAGCTAGGTAAAAGTATTAAAGCACTTCGATCGGATCGAGGTGGAGAATACTTGAGTACCGAGTTTTTGGACTATCTGAAAGAGAATGGGATTCTCTCTCAGTGGACTCCTCCTATGACACCACAGCTTAATGGTGTATCGGAGCGTCGTAATCGAACTTTGTTGGACATGGTTCGATCTATGATGAGCTTCACTGAGCTTCCACCTTCGTTTTGGGGCTATGCGCTTGAAACGGCGGTATTGTTGTTGAACAACGTCCACACTAAAGCAGTGGACAAGACACCATACGAGTTATGGAATGGCAAAGCTCCTAAGTATTCGTACTTGAGGATTTGGGGATGTCCTGCTTACGTGAAGCGGACAGTGGGAGATAAGTTGGATAGTCGATCCAGCTTATGTTATTTTGTAGGGTATCCGAAGAATTCAATCGGATATTATTTCTATTATCCTGCTGAAACAAAGGTGTTTGTTTCTAGGAATGCCACCTTCTTGGAGAAGGAGTTCTTATTGGATAAGAAAGGCGAGATGATGGAACTCGAAGAAGTTCGAGAAGAACCCAAAATACAAAATAACGATCCTACACCTCAGGAACCATTGCTGGACACGCCTGCACCTAGAAGATCCGAAAGGACTTCTAGACCTCCAGTTCGATATGGTCTTCTTCTTGAAGGGGATCAAGATGAACCCGACATTGGATGTGATCCAAGAAACTTCAAGGAAGCAATTTCTGATGCGGATTCGAATTTATGGCTTGAAGCTATGCAGTCAGAATTGGATTCGATGCATACAAACCAAGTTTGGTCTTTAGTAGATCCTCCCGATGGAATTGTTCCGATAGGGTGTAAATGGATCTACAAAAGAAAGCTTGGGCCTGATGGTAAGGTATTGACCTACAAGGCGCGATTGGTGGCTAAAGGTTATACTCAAAGGCAAGGAGTTGACTATGACGAAACCTTTTCACCAGTTGCAATGTTCAAGTCCATAAGAATCCTAATTGCCATAGCTGCATGGTATGACTATGAGATATGGCAAATGGATGTGAAGACTGCTTTTCTTAATGGAGACATTAAGGAGGAAATCTATATGAAGCAGCCTGAGGGGTTCACATCCATGGGAAGCGAGCATAAGGTATGCAAGCTTCAGAGATCAATTTATGGTCTAAAACAAGCATCAAGAAGTTGGAACCAGAAATTTGATGAAACAATAAAAGATTTTGGTTTCATCAAGAACCCGGAGGAACCTTGCGTGTACAAGAAAGTAGTTAAGGATGCGGTGACATTCTTAGTACTTTATGTTGATGACATCCTACTCATTGGGAATGATGTAGGGATGTTGCAGTCAACAAAGATATGGTTATCAGGTAGATTTTCGATGAAGGATTTGGGAGAGGCATCCTACATTCTTGGGATACAGATCTATAGAGATAGGTCTAAGAGAATGATAGGACTCACTCAATCAACCTACATCGATACCATATTGAAACGGTTTTCAATGGATGGGTCCAAAAGAGGACATCTACCCATGTGTCATGGAGTTTCTCTATCCAAGTCTATGTGTCCCAAGACTGATGAAGAGATAGAGAATATGACACATGTACCATATGCGTCAGCTATAGGTAGTATCATGTATGGGATGATATCTACCAGACCGGATGTAGCATTTGCTCTGAGTGTCACGAGCAGATATCAGTCTAATCCTGGTCAAATGCATTGGAAAGCCGTGAAGGACATTCTTAAGTACTTGCGAAGGACTAAGAATATGTTCATGGTTTATGGAGGACGAGAACTCAAATTGGAAGGCTATACCGACTCTAGCTTCCAAAGTGATGTGGATGACTCGAAGTCAACCTCTGGATTTGTGTTCATGCTCAATGGCGGTGCTGTCTCTTGGAAGAGTTCCAAGCAGGACACCACAGCGGATTCCACCACTGAGGCTGAATACATTGCAGCATCAGCTGCTGCTAAAGAGGCCGTTTGGATGAGGAATTTCGTCCAAGAGTTGGGCGTCATTCCTGAATTTGTTGGTCCAGTCCCGGTGTACTGCGACAACACGGGTGCCGTTGCTCAAGCAAAGGAACCAAGGTCTCATCAAAGATCCAAACACGTACTGAGGAAATACCACATAATCCGGGAGATTGTGGAAAGAGGAGACATCATTGTCGAACGAGTGGCCTCTGCAGACAATATCGCTGATCCGCTTACTAAGCCCTTGCCAGGACCATTGTTTGACAAACATCGCGAAGCAATGGGTCTACGTAGTATGACTAGTTGGCTATAGGGCAAGTGGGAGATTGTAAGAGTGGGTGCCCAGTGAGCCAACTGTGTGGCTATGGGCTTTGATGACTCTTTGTATAAACAATCTTTTGTTTAATATTATTTACACTTTTATGGCAATGACTTTATATTACTTCATATTGTTATATTGTGATATACTATTGTTGTTTTGATAAAGACCTTGAATATACTATAGTGTATGTAAGATGTGGTAGAACATGGAGATGCCTATCATGAAATACATCTTATAGTCACTGTATATTCTAAAAACCGTTCCTAGTCGATTGAGCCGTCCGATAATAAGGATAAGGATCGCTCGAGTTTGAGACTAGCATTTGCGATGCGGAGTACCACGTTTCATTGGTAGGGAACATGGAGATGTTCGAAGCATGCAAATGGATATTCATAGGATGAATAATCGAACTACCCTATCCGGACTTTCCAAGTGGTTATCACTTATCGAGTGGATTAAGTCCGCGGTTTTGGTTGTACACCATTAGTCCTTACGACTTGAAACATCATGGAGACTCTATATGCTAGTGCTGTGCTTTGACTCGTTTACCGACTCTATGGGGGTCATCAGGTGTCGAGATTGGGTACAGTTACGACACATATAGGAGTCAATGCATTGTTGTCAAGGATTCACCACATACTTGCGAGTGTGGATATCCTATGCGGTCTGAGGAGATATTAGTGTGACAAATCTCTGGCCAGAGTAATTGATGTGATTTAAGAAATGGTTTCTTAGTAGCACATGCGATGTCACTAATTTGATCTTCAAGATGTATTGCATAGTTATCGAATCTTGAGCGACTCTCGATATACCAATGGTTGTTGATTCGATCGGGATATATGGATGAAGGGACCGTACTGTACGCTAACCAAAATCTACTGGTTCTTGTAGGCACTATCAGTGATACCTAGGGAATCATGGGGCGATGTTGCTAGGCGCTTTACCATGATTCGTTGGGCAAGTCGGAAAGTGTTGTTCCGAGTCACAAGGAGTTGTGAGCCCACGGCTAGCTGTATCCCTGAACCATTGAGGGTCACACAGTGTAATGGAGTTTTAATCCCCGTTGAGATAGTTAAATTTAAAGAGTTAAATTTAATGAACTAAGGAGTTGGACTTCTTAAATAAGAGTAAGGGAGTAGGATTTCCTAAAATGACATAGGGATGGACATTTTTGGAAACCACTGAATTCGGATTCAGGAAAATTTATTTTGACTTTAAAATGTGCAGAAATGGTTTCTGTGCACATTGGTGAAATCAGTTCATCAATCGGAGTCACGATGAATTTTATATTAATTTCTGAACGAGCGGGCTTTGCTTGTCGGGCCCCAGCTTATGACTAATGGGCCCTAAGGTGTTAGTGGCCTGCATTATAAATAAGTTATTTCAGTACAGAAATTACACACAACAGGTCATAATTTTTGAGACAGAGAAAATTTTCGAACCCTAGCTCTCTCTCTCTGTTCGGCCGACCCCTCCCCCTCTGCCCGAGATTTTCCGGTCTGTGATTTTTGAATTGCAGTCTGGAATAGCGAATCAGATTCGTTTATTCTCTTCGCAGAAAACTTCTGATAGATTTTCTAGTGCAATCTATCAGAGGGATTAAACCTCTGTTCGTGGACCTGATTGAAGGAGTTCATCGGTTCCAGGGAGAGACAACAAGAGCAGATCAAATCTGTTGGTGTCCATTAATCTCGTTGCGAGATTGGAGGTAAAATTTAATTAATTGTTATTTGAATTTTACACACACAATAATTTAATCGTTGAACGGTTGATACCCACACTATGGAATTGTTCCATAACAAAATTTTTAAACTTCCGCTGCACCGGGTGTCAATCGTGATTGATCTGACCGCCAGTTTTCCAACCACAAGCTCTTAGAATATCCGAGAGGGTCTCGAGACCACCTATGAGGTATGGTTTGCTTCTTGAAGAGGGCCATGATGAGCCTGACCATGGATGTGATCCAAGGACCTTCAACGAAGCGTTATCTGATGCATCGGAAGTGTGCATAAGGTATGCAAACTTCAAAGATCTATTTATCTTCTCAAACAGGTATCTTGGAGCTGGAACATCATATTTGACGGTACAATCAAAGATTTTTGTTTTACTAAAGAGTCCTGAGGAACCCTGTGTGAATAAGAAGGTCAGTGGCAGTGTTGTGACATTCCTGATACTTTATGTTGATGACATTCTACTCGTTGGAAATGATGTTGGAATGTTACAATCAACTAAAGTATGATTAGCGAGTAAGTTCTCAATGCAGGACTTGGGTGAATCATCTTTTGTATTGGGAATATAGATCTATTGGGATAGATTGAAAAGATTGCTTCGTCTCACCCAGTCAACATACATTGATACCATCGTGATGAGGTTCTCGATGGAAGATTCTAAGAGAGAACATCTACCAATGTTTCATGGCGTTTCCCTATCCAAGACCATGTCTCGCAAGACTGGTGCAGAGATAGTGGCGATGACATGCATTCCATATGCATATGCAATTGGTAGTATCATGTATGGGATGATATCTACACGTCTTGACATGGCATTTTCACTGAGAATTACAAGTAGATATCATTCGAACCCCGGTCTTCCACTTTGAAAATCTATGAAAGACATCCTCAAGTATTTGAGAAGGAATAAGAGCGTGTTCTTGGTATATGGGGTGGAGAACTGAAATTGGACGGTTATACCGTCTCTAGCTTCCAAAGAGATAACGATGATTCGAAGTCAACCTATGGGTTTTTATTCATGCTCAATAGTGTTGTTGTCTATTGGAAGAGTTCCAAGAAAGACAACAATGTGGATTCCACCTCAGAGGCCGAATAAATTATTGCATCAGATGCAGCAGAGGAGGGTGTTTGGATAAGGAATTTCATCCCAGAATTGGGAGTTATTCCTAATGGAGGTTCTCCAGATCTCATCAGAAATCCAAACGTATACTGAGAAATATACCACATGATCCGGGAGATTGTGGCAATAAGAGATGTGTCATTAGACAGAGTTGCCTCCGCAGATAAGGTTACTAATTCACTAGCTAAGCCTTTCCCTAGACCATTATTCGAATAGCATTGCAAATCAATGGGTTTGATGCATATGGGTAATTGGATCTAATGCAAGTGGGAGATTCTTAGATTAGGTACTCGTCAAGCCAAGTGTTGGCCGAGGGTCCTTGAGATAACTCTTGTATGAAAATCTTTATTTTAATAATATTTAAATTAAGTTGGCACATCTTTATCTGTATACCCATGCTAATTGCATAGATAAAGCCCTTGAATAATTAAACTCGTATTTGGAATACTGTATATTCTAAACCGTTCCTAGTTGATTAAGCCGCTACAAATAAAGATAAAGGCCGCTCGAGCTTGAGACTAGTATTTGCGATGTGAGAACCACGTTTCATTGGTAGGGGACATGGTGATTTCCAAGCATGCAAATAGGTGCTCCTGTAGAGTGCACTAAACTACCCTCCCTAAAGCACTTTCCAAGTGGTTCTCGTTTATCGAGTGGAAAGCTCTTAGTTTATGGTTGTACACCATTAGTCCTTATGACCCGGGACAATATGGAGACTCTATGTGCTAGCTTTTCACTTTGACTTGTTTACCGACTCATTGGAGTCATCAGGTGGCAAAGTTGGGTGTTTTTTTGAAACATGTAGGAGTCGATGCATTGTATTCGTGGATTCACCGCTTACCTTTGGGTATGAATAGCCTATGTGATCTCATGTTTATGTAGTTTAAAATATCTTATCAGAGTAGGTGGTAATTAAGAAAGGAGTTTCTTGAATTACACCTTTGATGCAACTATGGAATGACACATAATTATCGATTCTATGACATCTCTCGATAAACCAATGGCTGTCGAATCGGTTGGGATATATGAGTTGAAGGGACCGTACAGTAAGCTAACCATAATTGAATGGTTCTTGCAGGCACTATCATTTGATACCTAGGGATTCATGTAAGCGATGTTGCTAGACGTTTAACATGACTGGTTGGATACCATCAAACTTGAGTTTTCTAACGTTCTTATTATCAAAGAGTTGATAAATAAGAATGAAGCTATATAGGGTAAGATCATATAGGGACTTGTTGATCTCGAATCACATGGGGATGTAAATCTACTGCAAGTTGTATCATTCAACCATTGAGGGTCACACAAGTACTGGCTTTCTAGATCCTGTTGAGAATAAAATTAGTTCAATGAGTTGAGCGACTTATAAAGGAGCTTATGAGTAAAATAAATTAGAAGTATGACTTCAAAGGTATAATAAAGGAGAAAGTAACTTTTAATTTGTGAATATGTTCCAAGGTTAAAATTTGACTTGAATAAATAATTAGTTTTTGAAAATGATGATTTTTAAAACTATTATTATGAACTTAAATAAATTAATTGAAGAGTTGAATTAATTAAACACTAGTGGACCTTGTAGAATCCAAATATTTAAATTAATTCAAATGTTGGATTAATTAAAAACTATTGGGTCTTGTAGAGCCTAAATAAAAATAGTGTTGAATAATTATTCTACTAGTGGGCTTGTATAATTTCAAGTTGGATTTAATTAATTTATTGAGCTTAAATGGGTTTGAGTTTGACAATTATTTAAATATTAATTTCACGGGGCATGTATGTATATGATTCACATAAAAATACATACAATACATGAGAGAGAGAAAATATGAAGGGCTAAAAGAAAATATGCACATTTTTCTATACATATTTTAACTTTTTCTATGCATGTTTTGTCTTTTGTCATAACACACTTTTTTAGTACCAAGACAAACAATATTCCTTCACTCTCTCAACCCTTTTGGTGGAATCCATCATCCCCATTTTCTCAAATTTTTGTCTTTCATCTTGGGAGAAAAGGCAAAGAAATTCTCAATGAAAAATGGTCTAAATATTCTAGTGCATATTTTGGGTGGATCTAGATTGACTAGTCGTGGACCTAATTTGAAGAAGGAGTCCATTTTCAAGCAAGGTGTGCTCTTGGAAGCTTGTAGATAGTGTCTACCTTTTCAAAATCTAAGTTGTTCACAAATTGGTTGGAGCCATAATCAATCTTTAAGATTGATAGGTAAAAATTTTCTTAAACATCCTATGGATGTTTTATGTTTTTTAATGCTACACAAGTGCTTGGTTTTTACAAAAAAATTTTAAACTTCCGCTTCTCTTGAAGCTGAAAAGTACTTCTCTAAGAAGATCCTCTTCATCTCTGTCCAGGTGGTAATGGATCCAGAAGGTAGGTAGTATAGTCAATCCTTAGCAGCATTCTTTAAAGAAAAAGAAAAGGCTCTCAATTGAATTTGCTCCTCTGTTACTCCATGGGATTTCATGCTCGTGCATACCACATGGAATTCCATTAGGTGCTTGTGAGAACCTCACCTGCAAGACCATGAAACGAAGGTAATTAGTGAATTAACCCAGATTTAAGCTCAAATGTAGCATTATTTTCTAAGGTAGGAAAAATAATGCATAAAGGTTGTTGATTCAAGTCAGGAGTGCCCAGTTGTCTTAGACTCAGATTTGCGTTATCAGCCATCTGTTGCTCAAGATTTGCAGTCCGAATCTCTTTCTCTTCTTGTATCCTTCTCGCTTCTCCCCTTTGACTATGCAATGATCTTTCTACTCTGGATCGTATGGAAATTCTTCTTCAGAAGAGTCACCTAAAAGCATGAACGAACTAGATAAGCACAGGGGAAAAGAATAGAAATAAAATATAAAAATAAAAATAAAAATAAAAACAAGAACACAACTAAATTAAACGCCTTCCCCGGCAACGGCGCCAAAATTTGTTAAACACTAAGTCGTGTCATGCTCAAATTACCCAATTCAAATCAGATAACAAAATATGCAGTAATGTGAGTAGGATCCGTTCCCACGAGGAAAGTGAAATTTAAATAGTGTTCTTAAAATATTGAAAATAATAAAAGGGGTTTTTTGGATTTTACTAACTACTATGCAAGAATTAAAATAAGAAAGATCAATAACTAACGAGACTTAGTATTGGTCGACTACACCCTTGAAATTATTCATTCGATCATCGATTCCCTAAAAATAATTAATTCACATTGAATATTCATCATTGGAAATTTAATTCCTGTTTCACCTTAATTTTAGTTAACTAGACACCAGCGTTCTAAGTTAACCTTTACCCCATAAATTAACCCAATACCAGCGATTAGATTTAAATCCATGACAGCATTCAAATGAGTAAAACTGATGACTCTAGACAACACAAATACCAGCGATTGTATTTAATCTAGTCAATTGTTGTTCCTACGATTTAACAAATTCAACAGCAGAGAATATTAATCATAGTTGCTTCACAAATCAGATGATTCAAACAATTACTGATTTGAATTCTAATTCAGCAATAGATTGTATAGAAAAATCTTAAGGTGATCAATCCTAAAATCTCACATACAAGCATGGCAATCAATCCAAAACTGAATCTCACAAATAACATAACTCAAGGGTTCGTCTTCCTCAACCAAGTACTAAAACTTAGCCACAAATATTCATGAATTCTAGAGAAAATTTCATGAAAGAAAAATTAAATCTAAGAAAAGAGAGAAAAAAAAACCTAGCCGCCAAGAGAGTTCTATTGCTTAATGTCATCAAACACGTCCAAAATGATACCCCAGACTCTAAAATTCCAGATATATATTTTAATTGAAGCTAGAGTCCTTAAAAATAAAACTTCCTAAATTACAGATTTTTTTTTTGGAACAGCCCGTCTCGCTCGATCGGTAAAGATTGACCGATCGAGCGAGACAAAATCTTGGACCCTACTGCCTTGCATTTTTCATACGGCCCGCTCGATCGGTTGAAGTGTACCGATTGAGCGGCCTCTTTTATCTTGCAAATCTGTACGCAAATAGCATCAGCGCAAACAAGTACCCTTCAAGCTCAAATGCGCATCTTGTTTCTCCATCTGCGCTTCAAGTAGCGCTAACGACATGTGCAAACGCGCATAATTGCTCTCAACACCACAACAAGCTTCCTGGTCTTCATTCCTCAATAGCGCATCATGCTGTGCAAACAACATGTGCAAATGCGCTTCCTCAATCCTTATCTGCACTACTTTTTGTGCAAATGCGCATGATTCTCCCTTATTTGTTGTGCAAACAACATCATGTGCAAACAACATGTGCAAACAACATCCAAGCCTTCATCCTTATTCCTTCCTTGTGCAGATCAGAGCTCTTGTTTCTTCTCTTCTTCAACTTGCAGCTCATTTCCTTCTTTTCCTAAATCAAAACAAAAACATTCATTAGGAAAGATACGATGAATTTAATCAATGCACACTCTCCTAATCACACCAATTAACACACAAAAATATAGGAAAATATCATCACATCAAACTCCCCCATACTTAATCATTGCTCGCCCTCGGGCAACACAAAACCAATAATAAGTTCGAGCTCATGATTCATAACAAAAATAACCATGATTTACACATTTGTGCCTCAGGAATAAACTCAATGCATGATCAAGAAAGGCGTTAAAATGCTAACAACAGAACAAGTTCAATATCCAGACATTTCAACTAGAGATATAGCTCCGAACGTGTGTGTATTTGGTCATTAGCCAGTTTCATGCACACTTCACATATCCATTCAATGTAAAACCCCACAATAGCTCAAGTTGCACACCAACAAATCTAATTAAACCATTGAAAAATTTTATAGTCTTTTCACTTGTCCGAGTAATTGCACCCGCTTATAATCAACTCTGTACATTCTCCTTCATATTTAGCTCTTGGAATTTATAGGACTAGAATTTCAATCATCATTCCAATGCCTCCCCTCACCTTAGTAACTCCATTCTTTTTTCTATTTTTTTGATTAAACTCAAAAGGGAGGTTGATAGGCTAGAGACTTCCTAAGACTATCACAAGGCTCGCACGACCTTCACTATGTCATATACAATTCACAAGCCATGACTCATGCGTGCTAAAGAATATTCAAAAACCACATCAAATTCTAATTTTCATTGGAGATCAAAGTGTTACAAGGTTAGAAAATCATCTATTTTCTAAAGCATGCATGTCATCAATTAGAATTCATCATGGGCTAGTGATTTTCAACAGTCAAATTCATCACAAACTATGAGCTCATAAATTTTTTTTTTCATAAAAACGGCTAAATTCTCTCAATGACTGGCTAAGTCTCTCCCCCATACTTAAAATCTTACATTGTCCACAATGTAAGCAAAAAAGCAAAATAAAAAAAATTAATAAAAACTAAGAATGAAAGAAAATACTCCCCTTGGTTTGCCTCCCAAGCAGCGCCTCTGTTTACAGTTGTCGGCCCGACTGTATGCTTCTTTTGCTCATAGTGGTTCATATCTAGTTTTTCTAACCACCTTCACCCACTTGCGTAGTTTTGCAGTAATTTTTGGTCTTTCTTCCTCTGCTTCGATTTCCTGGGTACCTGCAGATCAGAACGAAAACTTTCAGCAGTAAAACTCTCAATAGGTCTTGCAATAACGTCCTTAACTTTATCCCCATTCACAACCTTCTTGTGTTCTCGCGACAAGTGATTAATGACATCAAGATTATTAACAACACTTTCACAATCAGGAATTTGCAGGGTATCAAAAATATGAAACTTAACAACCTCCCAATCAAACTCCATAGTGAGAGTGTCATTGTTAACATCTATGATGGACTTTGAAGTTTTAAGAAATGGTCTTCCTAAAAAAATAGGACTATTCAAATCATTGCTTTTCATGTCAAGAACATAGAAATCAGCAGGAAAGACCAAATTGTCAACTTGCACAAGAACATCTTCTAACAGACCCCTAGGATAAATAGTAGATCTATCAGCCATCTGGAAAACAATTTCAGTTTTATTTAAAGGCTAAGTATAAATAGAGTATGGCATGACATTAATTTTAACGCCTCAATTTTATCTTAATTGAGCTTAATTTAGTTAATCGGAGATTACAGAGTTCAAGAGCCGACTTGATTTTGATCAGGGTCTATTTTGAAAATTTTAAAAATTTCAGGGACTAGCAAAATAGGAGTTTAATATATTATCTACACTTGGTTTGACTTCTTGACTCCTCCATCATCTTCTTCCCTCCCCTTTGCACGCCTCCTCCACCATTGTTGAGAGGAAACGCCTCTTTCAAGCTTTCCAATCCTGGTTTCTGCTCGATCCGTTCGTTGGAATTTATTTCTGAAGGCAGATTAGCGATCACAGCAGCGAGAGCTTCGTTCTATCGTAAGTTTTTCTACGAGCAACTACACTTCTATTTTTGGATGTTGTTAGAATCAATTGAGTTTCGGTTAGGTTGTTCTTGACAGAGTTCTGATCGTTTATTCTCAGTCGGTTTTGAAATAGAGCGTCGTTCGGATTTGTTATGATTTTTGGAAGCCTATTTTCGAAAATTGAGTTTTGAGATTTGTTGGGTTTGAGCCTTTATTGTTGTATTAGCATTGATATGAGTTGATATCGATATTATACTGTTTTCTGTGTTTCCGGTTTGATCAGTTTATAGTCGTTACGCTGCCGGTTTGAGTTTTGGTTATCGAATAGTTTGAACTGATCGAATCGTATTTGTTGAAGTTCGAGTGTCGATATTGATCTACTTGGCTTCATTTCAGATTCGTTGAAGTTTGTCGAGCCCAGAGTTAGCAGCAGTCGATTGTCGGAGAGTTGGACGAAGAACGATAAAGATATTACCTTGAGTCATTGTTGCTGTTAGGTTGTATAGTTTCTGATATAACCTTTTATTGTAGCTTATCCAGAGTTGGAGCATTTCGTATCGAAAGGTACAAGAAGTCATCGTTTAGCGGGATAGCATACTCGGGACAGTTGGTTCTTGAGTTTTTCCTTAAAATCACATACTTGCATCAATACTTGTTCTAGAATGTGGGACTTGTATTTTGTGTTTGAGTTTTGTTATATGGATTAATGCTTTATGTTTTCTTATGCATTCATCTTGAGTCAAACTTTTGATTTCAGCGGGCAGAACAGCCCTTTTTATGTTAGACTTTTTGGGGGCTATACTGCGAGTGGCCTTGGTTGTAGAAGTTCACCTAGTGTCAGCGTACTCATTATAGTCGCACCAAAGTCAAGGGAATTGGGATACGTGGCACCACCTCGATTGGGAGAGTCGGTGAGTTGTTACGTGATCTCAACCTTGGGATCCCAAAAGCATAGCAGCAATCCCTTGTTTATCAGAGTTGATATCCCGTTTACAAAGACATGCATTTCATTTATATTGTATATGTTGTTGTCTTGAAAGCATGTTGTTGATATTTTACTTGTTATGTTGCTTTTACTGGGAATATCATTCTCGTCGGAGTTATTCGGTTGTTTCTTTGTTTTGTATGTGTACTTGGCAACAGGTGGGGTAGGATCATGTCAGCAAAGACCTGGTTAGCATCAAGAGGGAGAGATAGTAGTGGGACTTGGTTTAGAAGTCGTGTCAGCATGTCTATCTAGTTTATGTTGGAACATGTTTAGATCTCGAACTTCGTTGTTTATGTTGTATCGAATATGCGAGCTTTATGGTTAAATGTTGTCGTTGCATGTTCTATCCTTTTGAGTAGTTGATCAACTCTAGAACTTCATGTATTATTTGGAGAGATTGTGATTGTAATGCATGATTATGATTTGAATGTATTGGGTTTGAGTTTTATCAAGTTTTTGCTGTATTTTTGCTTCTGTAATGTCACTGCTCGATCGGTGAGATTTGACCGATCGAGCTAGTGACATTTTGCCATGTTTCTGTTCTTGATTCAGGGTGCCCGCTCTATCGATGGTTTTTGACCGCTCGAGCTGTGATGGTTTTTACCCGGGCAGAAAGTTGAAACTTTTTGGCTCCCTCGATCGGTTGAATTCTACCGATCGAGCGAGGCACCCCTTTTAAAAAAAAAATTATTTTTTTTAGTCTTGGATCTTGTATACCTAATTGTTGTTTAATCCAAGATTAGTTGTTTAGAACCGAGGTCTCAAATTAAGTGGTATCAGAGAGATAAGATTCTTGGTTGAACTAGAGTGAGCGGGGTACTTCGAGTCCGCATGTATTGGCTCCTCGCATGTGTTTGAGTTATTTAATTGTTTATTTAATTGCATGCGAGCATGATTTATTATGAGAATTATTTGGATTACATGATTATGTGATTTAATTTATAAAGCATGGACTACTTGAGATATAACTGTTTTTGTTATCGACAGGTATCCAATTTTCTGAGAGGTTGGAAGGGCACCGATTTGTAGCAATTGAGATATATCGTGTCCTAACCTTTGATTATCAGATGGGTCCTTGTCGAGTTATTAACAAAAACCCACCGCCAGTTACTTCTCCGAATGAGCAAGCTAGTACAGAAACTGATCAGATGGATGCCACAGCGACGCCTATGGAAACCTTGCTGAAGAGGTTTCAGCCTTTTAATCCGCCTTTGTTGCTAGGTACAGAGAATCTTGTTGACTGTGAGAGCTGGTTGGACAACATTGATCAGTTGTTCAATTCCCTTGATTACTCTGACGACCGCCGAACTAGGTTAGTCATTCATCTGCTTTGTGGTGTTGCTAAAAACTGGTGGATCACGACGAAGAGATCCACGGAGAATTGAGGTACAGTTGTTACTTGGTCTCTTTTCAAAACTGAGTTTTATAAGCGGTTTTTCCCTATTTCGTACCGAAAGGATAAGGAAACCGAGTTTGCTAATCTGAGGCAAGGGAACTTGAACATTGAAGAGTATGTTGCCAAATTTGGTAGTCTGTTGCATTTTGCACCGCATATCGCTGACAATGAAGAAGCCAAAGCCGACCAGTTCATTAATCGTCTGAACCCCAACATCTTCACGTTGGTAAACACTGCTAGGCCCGATAACTTTGCGGATGCCATGAATCATGCAAAGGGAGCCGAAGCAGGTTTGTGGAGACAGATATGAAATCATATGGTACCTCAGCAGCAGAGACAGGCTCAGAATCAACCGTCATAGTGTTAGAATCAGCCATCACAGTATCAGAACCAACCACAAAGGTACAAAGGAGGAAGCAGTAGCGGTAACAGGATGGATCATTACAAAGCAAGAGGGAAACAGTTCAAGAAGCAGGGGAACAGTTCTTCTAGTTCCAGTGGTTCCAAGCAGTTTGGCTCAGGACAGAGTTCTGGATCTTCATCTTTGTTCTGAAACAAGTGTGGGGGTAGACACTCCACGGATCAGTGTGTAGGAGTCTTTGGGAACTGCAACACCTGTAAGCAATCGGGATACTTTTTTAAGGTACGTCCTCAGCGAGGTACAGATCGAGCTCAGAGTGGGAGTTCTTCTAGACCCACAGCTCAGCCTGAGAGGCAGTATTCTGCGGTTCACTCATTCCAGCCTCAGCAGCAAAACAGGCAGGGAGGTAACCCGAATGCGAACCAGCCTCCGAGACAGCAGACACAAGTCTTTTCTTTGACAGAGGATCAGGCTCAGGCAGCACTTGGCGATGTTATAGCAGGTAACTGTTTGATTTATGGTTATTCTGCTCATGTATTGACAGATACAGGTGCTTTTCATTCCTTTATCTCTGAAAAATTTGTGTTGATGCATGCTTTGCCTACTGAGTTGTTGCCTACTGTAGTAGCTGTTACCTCACCTTTGGGTGGAGGAATTGTTTCTGTTAGATTAGTCAGGAACTGTGAACTTTGTTTTGAGGGAAATTTATTAGAGTTCGACTGTATTGTACTTGGGCTGTCAGATTTTGACTGTATTGTACTTGGGTTGTCAGATTCAGACCTGAAATGGCAGATGAGTGAAAATTCCTTGGTAAGGGTTCTTGATCTAGAATTTCTTTGATTTCAGTGTTATCTATGACTCGTTTGTTACAGAGAGATGCAGAGGGATTTTTGGTTTATGCAGTTGATGTACTGAAATCTAGCCCAGCATTGGTTGATATACCCATGGTTAGAGAGTTTGCTGATGTGTTTCTGGAAGAAATTCCTATATTGCCGCCTATTCGAGAGATCAAATTCAGCATCGATTTAGTGTCAGGTACTCAACCTATTTCCAAAGCTTCATATCGTATGGCACCGGTCAAATTGAGAGAATTGAAGTAGCAACTTGAGGATTTGATTGCCAAGGGATCCATCAGACCTAGTGTGTTGACTTGGGGTGCTCCTGTTCTTTTTGTTCGGAAGAAGGATGGTTCTATGCGACTCTGTATCGACTACCGTCAACTGAATCAGGCTACAGTAAAAAACAAGTATCCTTTACCCCGAATAGATTATTTTTCTGAAGAAGACTTTCCCTACGACCCTGAGATCGAAAGAACTTTACACACGCAAAGGAGAGAAGCTCATAGAAGACAGGAAGAGGAAGAAATTCGTACTGAAATTCCTAAGCACGAAATGACTGAAAACGCTAATCTGAGTATTAGACAATTGGGCACCCCTGATCCAAACCAACGCCCTTATGCATTACTTTTCCTCGTTTTTTTTGCTCCAAAGTGACCCCCACAAGCATATGAGTGACAAAATGTGAGAATAGTAATTACCTCGCTTGCCGGTACACATCGTCGTACTACTTGATCAGCACAGTGTTTTCATAAGTATGGATCATACCACACAAAATACTTAGCATCGCTTCGAACTTTATCTCTCTGTGCCTTAGAAAATTCAGAGGGAAACCCATTAGTAACTAAATAATTCACAATATTCGCATAACAGGGTAATTCTGTGCTTGCTGAAAACAGTTGCTCAGCAGGAAATTCTTCTCGCAAGATCAGCTCCTCATCAATATGAACTAGACGGCTCAAGTGGTCAGCGACTCGATTCTCCATTCCTCTTTTGTCCTTGATTTCCACATAAAATTCGCTCAAGAGTAGTATCCATCTTATTAGCCTTGGTTTTGCCTCTTTCTTCGCCATCAGAAAACGAAGAGCTGGATGATCAGAATAAACAATGACTTTATCACCAAGTAAATAAGAACGAAATTTTTCTAAAGCAAAAACTACAGCCAAGAGCTCTTTCTCAGTGGTAGAATAATTTCATTGGGCATCATTCAGAATACGCGAAGCATAGTAGATTGCATGCGATGCTTTTCCAACTTTCTGGCCAAATACCGCTCCTACAGCATAGTCGCTGGCATCACACATGATTTCAAATGGTTTTCTCCAGTCCGGTGGTTGGATGATTGGTGCAGATGTCAATGAGTCCTTAATTTTGTCAAAATACTTTTTGCATGGTTCATCAAACTCAAACGAAACATCTTTCTGCAACAGTTTTCACATAGGGGTTGCGATCTTGGAAAAGTCCTGAATGTATCTCCTTTAAAAACCTGCATGGCCAAGAAAAGATCGCACTTTCCGCACACTTGCGGGGTAAGGTAGAGACTGAATAATATCGATTTTAGCTTTATCCACCTCTATTCCCTTAGATGAGACAACATGACCCAAAACAATACCTTTCACAACCATAAAATGACATTTTTCAGAATTTAGGACTAGGTTGGTTTCGACACACCACTTTAGGACTAGAGCAAGATGAGACAAGCATTTTTCGAATGAATCACCATAGACAGTAAAATCATCCATAAAAACCTCTAATATATGCTCAATATAGTGAGAAAAAAAAAAGCTAACCATACACCATTGGAATGTGGCTGGTGCATTACAGAGTCCAAAGGGAATGCGTCGATATGCAAAGGTTCCGAACGGGCAAGTGAACGTCGTCTTCTCTTGATATTCTGACGCAATCGCAATCTAAAAATAACCAGAATACCCATCAAGAAAATAATAGTAAGAATGACATGCTAACCTTTCAATCATTTGATCAATAAAGGGTAAAGGAAATTGGTCCTTTCGGGTTCCAGCATTCAACTTCCTGTAATCTATACAAACCCTCCACCCATTTTGAATGCGGGTGGGAACCAATTCATCATCCTTGTTCTTCACCACAGTAATCCCGGTTTTCTTGGGTACCACTTGGACTTGACTGACCCACTGACTGTCATAAATTGGGTAGATGACTCCAACTTCAAGGATTTTTAGAATTTCAGCCTTCACCACCTCCATCATAGATGGGTTCAACTTTCTCTGCGGCTAATGCGAGGGGTTTGCTCCTTCCTCCATTAAAATCCTATGCATGCACGTAGAAGGTTTGATTCACTTGATATCTGCTATGGTCCACCCAATAGCAGTCTTGTGCTCCTTTAGAACTTTGACCAATTTCTCCTCTTGTTCGGCTTCCAAACTGTTAGAGATGATAACTGGTAATGTTTCTCCTTCTCCAAGGAAAACATACTTAAGATGTTTGGGAAGCGTTTTCAGTTCAACCACTGGTACCTGCAAAACAGATGGAAGACGCCGAGTGTTAGAAATCGGTAAAGAGAGATAAGCAAGATTACCTGACTGGGGTAGTTCAGGAGCACTGTTAAGGATGTTATCAATTTCTTGTGCTTCTTCACTTCGTCCAATTCTATCCTCATCCTGATGAATGGATGCAACAATAGCCACCTCTAGCTCATCTTTTCCTGCATGCTCACAATATTCTTATGTCAAGTAATCCACAATATCGACAGAATAAACACAATCATCAGTGTTAGGAAATCTCATGGCATCATAAATATTAAAATTTGCAATCTCACCATCAAATTCCATAGTGAGTGTGCCACTGTGAACATCAATTTTAGTCATCGATATTTTCAAGAATGGTCTACCTAACATAATAGGACTATTGTGATCACCGTTTTCCATGTCAAGCACATAAAAATCCGCAGGGAATACTAAGTTATTCACTTGCACTAACATATCTTCTACTATTCCCCTAGGGTATGTATTAGACCTATCATCTAACTGTATGACAATTCTAGTTTTATTCAACGGACCAAGTTTCAAGGACGCATAAATAGAGTATGGCATAACATGGCCTTCTCAAGTCTAACATTCCCTATAGTGCATGGAATAGAAAACATATCTGGATCCTTGCATTTTGCGGTCAATTTTCTTTGGATCACTGCAGATACATTCTCACCTAACTTTACTTTTTGACATCCCTTCAATGTCTGTTTCCTCTTTGCTGTGCACAATTCCTTCAAAAGGTTCGCGTACCGAGGTACCTGCTTAATAGCATCTAGCAATGGAATGTTCACCTCATATCTATGAAAAGTCTCATAAAGTTCCTTTATCCCTTCATCTTTTCTAGACTCCTTAAGTGCTAAGAGAAAAGGGGCAATAGGCTTGTAATCAGAGAGAGGAGGAAACTTACCTTTTGGCGCTTCTTCCTGGATTGATTCTCCATCATCCACTTTTGGTTTTTCATTCTGCTCATTCTTGGATGACGCATCTACTTCTTTCTCCTTGATTTTCAACTCCTTCTCATTCCTTAGAATTATGGCACTTGCGTTCTCTCTTGGGTTCGGAATTGTTTGGGATGGCAAAGCATTGGAATGCTGTGCTTCCAACTTATTGATTGCGGTGGCAAGATGTCCCATCTGGGTATTCAAGTTCTGGATGCTTTCTCTAGTTTTCTGTTGAAAAGTTACAGTATTAGTAGCAAGATCCTTAACAATATTTTCGAGAAACTCACGTGGAGCTAGAATCTGAGGACGCTGCTGCTGTTGAGGATACGGTGGCCTATAAGCTTGATTGTGCGGTGGTTCTTGAGGCCTCGATTGATTCTCCTGAGGATTTTCGTGTCTAAGATTTGGATGATCCTTCCAAACAGGATTGTATGTGTTTGAATATGGATCATACTTCCGCTGTGGTGGTCCAGGAAATCCGCGAGTAGCATTGACATGTTCGACCGATTCTTCTTGAAGTGTGGGACACATATCAGTAGCATGTCCCACTATAGCACAAATTCCACATGCCTTCGCAGCTTGTCCATTCCCTACAGCTATTTGACGCACAAGAGACGTCAGTTCAATCAGTTATTTCTCAAGGGAAGAGACATTTACCTCATTATCTTTCCTTGGTGCATAATCATACCTGTTGGTGCCAATTTTTTTAGAATTGGTAGTCATGTTCTCAATTAAATTCCTCGCTTGTACCAGAGTTTTATCCACAAAAAATCCTCCACTGGCCGCATCTAGCATACTTGTGAGGACCTCGGGTTGCTAATCTCGTCTTAGGACAATTAATGACTAATAAAACAATTAATCAACAATAGGAAAAATACAAACCAAGAGCTAAAAAAAAAAATTTTTTTTTTTAAAATTTCCAGAGCCTCGCTCGATCGGGTGAACTCACCCGATCGAGCAAGCTCAATAGCTCAGCTCTCGGGTCTGCACACAAAATGGCCTCGCTCGATCGGGCAAAATCAGCCGATCGAGCGGGCAAGATTTTTTCTATTTTCTGCCCATAAACTCAGGCTGCGCTCGATCGGCGAAAAGTACCCGATCGAGCGAGCACCATTTCCAGAAAAGGTTCAGAATATTCTTTGCTATCAAAACTAGAACCAAAGCATGATTCATCAACAAAATTCGAGTCTAAACATGTTATAAAAATCTGAAAACATGCATACATTAATACATCAAGTTCTTAACATCAAATCATACATGTATTACATCAAATAAATAGCTCAAAAGACATGAAACTACAAGCTATTCCACATAGCATAAATAAACTTCAAGTCTCAAGTTTCTTGCTATGTTTGATGCTATCTATATACCATTCTTCATCTTAAAAACCCAAGTCCACACTTGCTACATCTCTCTCTCCTGAGCTATCAATGTCGTCTTTGATAAGCTCCTTCCCCATCTGTTGCAATGCACACATACAAAATAAAGCAACAGCCGGATAAACTCCGGTGAGAAATCATTCTCAGTATAAGAAACATATCAAAAGCGTTAAATAAATCATATCGACTCTATTTAACTCGACTCAACAAATAGAGTAAATAACGCTTCGAATAAGAATTGATTCATATAACTTCGTACCATCAAGATTCGTAAACGATCTTGACATGGATATCCATCTATCGTAGCCATTCTCGGGCTAGAAAATAAGGTCGCCTCATACCTTGGCATAGAATCAATTTAATATCATATCATATCATAATAGTATCGAATCAAAACAAAGATCCACTACCTGAGATGGATCGACAACATCAAAAGAAATCAAAACAATAAATACGTATGTGGTTTTGGCGGGACAACTCAAGAAGAATCGATCTTGAGTTCCAAAAATCCCTGACTCTCGATGTCGTCATTATACCTCTGTATACCTCGGTTCTGAATGCTTCAATCTGAAATATAATCATCAAAACAGAAACATCAAACTTCATTCCATTTAAGCATTTTAGAATCAAGTCAATTTCATCAATATATCTTCATTCGAATTCATTTCAAACCTCACTTCTTATTCTTCGGTTCATAATTGGAGTCATGTGTCGTTCGTCTTCCAAACTTGACTGAAATTGAAGAATAAAATTGCTATATCATCAGCAACATCTCAATAACATCTTAGTTCAGTCATTGGTTATCAAAAATGGTTTAAAACATCAATCGACGGCGTAGCGATTCAAAATCGGTAACCGACGAAATATCAAAATCATTCAAACTTTATATACAATCATGTATATATATCAAACCAACAATATATCTAACTGATTCAACTAAAATCATTGTCATTTCAGCATCATAATCTCGAACTCAACAGCATCATATTCTCAGAATTCATAAACCGCAAAACCAACGGCGTAATGGCTCAAATTCGATACCCGAACAATGTCTCAATCCTTTCAAACTCTTTTACATATTAAACCAGCCAACATATATCATAACTCAGCCATATTAGAAGGATGAGAGTTCGAACCATAAGCTGGAAATTCACATCTCATGCAAACAATAGTTGTTCGTCTATTCGGTTTCGATATCGGAACATATACAAGTTGAAGAACATGATTATATATCAACATACTGATTTCTGTAATATTTCGATCCATAAAAATACATGAAGTACTCAGAAACTTACATCAATTCGAAGGCCTCGTTGCAAGGATTCCAGAACACTTTTCGGAATTAAAATCGGACAACCGAATCAAAAGTTACGACGATTTGAAGAAATCGAATTATAAAGAAAAGAGAAGAGGTTTCGGTCCCCTGTTCAAGTTTCCAGAATTTTATTTCCTTCACACACGTATCCTTAATGATAAATCTGATGGAATTCGGATATACATTCAATAATTGCAACTTAGTCCTCGAAACTTCGAAAATTGCAATTTAGTCATCAGCCTTCTTTTTAATTCAATTTCAATCCAAAATAATTTAAGAATATTAGAATTTAAATCGAAACTCTAAATATTCCCAAATTAAATATACTCGGATTAAAATTAAATAAAATCGGATTAATTAAATAATCCTGGCTATTTGCAATTTAGCCCTTAAAACTTCGATAATCACAAATCAGTCTCTGATCGGGTTGAATCCTCAAAATTAATCTTCTTTAATTTCCGAAACATGGAATTTAATCTTAAATTCCATAAATATTCAATTCAAATATTTATTCTTTTAATTTAAGAATTCTCGGAATTTAATTCTCAAAATCCGTAAATTCTCAAATTAAATATTTTCGGCTCGGAACATAAATCTATAATTTCTTTCGCTTCTCAAATCAATATTAGCCCATAATATGGAATTTAATTCTCAAATCCCATAATTATTAATTTAATATTTCTGGGCCTTACAATACTCCTGTCATAATGCAACAAACCTTCATAGCAAAATTGAATTAATTGGTTTTCACTTATCTGATGTTGCGGAGAGCTAGCACAAAGCTTTTTGAACCATTTCCAGTATTCGTAAAGTGATTCCCCTGTGTATTGCTTTATCCCATAGATTTCCTGCCTGATATTTGCGGCTCTAGAAGCTGGGAAGTACTTCTCCAGAAAAATTATTTTCATCTCAGTCCAAGTCGTGATGGATCCAGAGGGTAAATAATACAGTCAATCCTTAGCAGCACTCTTCAAAGAGAAAGGAAAGGCCCTCAGTTGGATTTGCTCCTCTGTCACTCCATGGGGTTTCATACTTGTGCAAACCACATGGAATTCCATCAAGTGCTTGTTAGGATCCTCACCTGCAAGACCATAAAAAGAAGGCAATAAGTGAATCAATCCAAGTTTAAGCTCAAAAGTAGCATTATTTTCTAGAGTAGAAAAATTAATGCATAAGGGCGTTGGTTTGGATCAGGAGTGCCCAATTGTCTAATACTCAGATTAGCGTTTTCAGCCATTTCGTGCTTAGGAATTTCAGTATGAATTTCTTCCTCTTCCTGTCTTCTATGAGCTTCTCTCCTTCGCGTGTGTAAAGTTCTTTCGATCTCTGGGTCGTAGGGAAAGTCTTCTTCAGAAAAATCACCTGAAATCATGAACGAGAGAGAAAAACTAGAAACAAAGAAAAGAGAAGAGAGTGAGATTAAACAAAATAAAAGGAAAAAGAACACAATAAATTAAACATTGTTCCCCGACAACGGCGCCAAAATTTGGTAGCGCTAAGTCGTGTCACGCCCAAATTACCCAACTCAATCAGATAAACAAAATATGCAGTAGTGTTAGTAGGGATCGTTCCCACGAGAAAAGTGAAATCTAATTAATGTGTTCTAAAGTAAAAGAAAAGGGGTTTTGAATTTTTGAGATTAACTACTGAAAATTTAAAAACAATATTTAATGAATTTCTAACAACTAATCATGCAAGATTAAATTATAACGACGAAAGAAATGAGAAAAAAGCCTTGGTATCGGTCGACTATACCCTTGATATCATTCATTCAATCATCGATTACCTAAAAATAATTAATCCTATCAAGTATTCATCATTGAAAATTAAATTCCTATTTTACCTTAATCTTAGTTAATAAGACACCAGCGTTCTAGATTAATTTTTACCAATAAATCAAACCGGATACCAGCGATCTAGATTTAAATTTAAGGTAGCATTCAAATGAGTAAAACTGATGAATCTAGACAACACAAATACCAGCGATTGTATTTAGCCTAGTCAATTGTTGTTCCTACGATTTAACAAATTCACCAGAGAAAAATATTAAACGCAGTTGCTTTGCAAATTAGTTGAATCAAACAATTACGGATTTGAATTCTAATTTAGCAATAGATTTTATAGAAAAATCCTAAGATGGCCAATCCAAAAATCTCACATACAAGCATGGAATAAATCAGAACAACTTTTGATACTCAATAAGGATTAAACACTAAAAAATTAGAATCTCATGAATAAACAATATCAAGGGCTTATCTTTCTCAATCAAGTTCTAAGGTTTAGCTACAACGATTCATGAAAAACAAAAGAAAAATTAAAAAAAAGGAAGAAATCTTCAGAAAAGTTAGAACACTAAACCTAGCCTACAAAGGAACTTCAAGGTCTGATTTCCTGTCTGAAAAATGGAATAAAAACCTATTAAAAGTCTAGAGTCCAAAATAAAAGAGTTTCCAAAAATAAAAACTCCTTCCCGAACAGCAACGCTCGCTCGATCGGTAATCACTTGCAGATCGAGCGAGATCAAAAATGTGATCCTACTGTCTTCAAACTTCATGCTGCCGCTCGATTGGTAGAAGTTAACCGATCGAGCAATACTAAACTTCATTCCCTGTTGTTTTGCAACTTCACATGACCCGCTCGATCGGTAGAAGTTGGCAGATCGAGCGGGCAACTTTTCTTCAAAATAATTTCAGCATTTCCCTTGCTTCAAGGGTCCATCCATACGTCCTCCAAAACGCACAACCTACACACAAAACCGGGAAACAAATCATGTAGACACACAAAATGCAATACAAACAAAATACGTAATTAAAACAAATAAATGAATGCAAAACAACAATTAAATGACATTAAAATATGCAACACAAACACAACTATCAAATTCCTCCATACTTACTCCTTACTCGCCCTCGAGTAAGTCATGCAAAAATAAAATGAAACTGAACAAACACATAAGCAAGGACGAATCATGCAAAACATAGCCTTAGAGAAGTTTTCTCACACAAAAACAAACTTACAACTACTCTCGATTATCAATGATACACCTTCAGCCGAATGAGAACATGCATGTGTGACATGTTACCCCAGCTACATGAAACTTCAAAAGATAAGATTCAAGACTATTCGCCGACCTAAGACAATTCAGTGCAAGTTTCACAATCAAGAACTATCCTCCCAACAATCCATTAACACAACACAACTCTCTTGAGATATAATTACGCACCGTCGGATTTTTCACCCGACATTTTTAAAATTCCCACTAATTACCCACATACTTAGCTATAACTAGATAGGATTCGAATTTCAATCTCCTCGTCTATAGCCCGAATGGAACTACAATCCCATGGAATCCGCAAACTTAGCCATGAAATAGTGAATAAAATTTCATTCACATTCCAAGCCCGGATGGAATTGTTATTTTAAAAAAATTTCAAGAAATCAACCCCATGTTATCCGCATACTTAGCCACAAACAAGACGAGTCGGATTTCAAACATCTTGCTTGCAACCCGGATGGAGTTAATATTTCATCAATGCATAAAAGAAAATTCAAAAAGATGCGCCCAAGAGTGTATATGACATATCAATGAGATCATCGAGATTAAAGAAACTATCAAGTTCCACAATCAACCCCATGTTATCCGCGTACTGAAATGGGAAGGGTGGCGGATATGGTAGAGCAGTGGGGACAGCAGTCGGATCAAGGCCAAGATGCAATGTGATATTCCACAGGAGAGCATCCACAACTTGAGATTTGTGAGCCACCACAGTATTGTTTGCATCTTGGTGATGGGCATAGGCGGTGAGCACACGGATGGAATCGGCCTGGGAGCGACGAGGAGGCGGAGGTGGCCTTTGGGGATCCAGACGAAGAACAAAATGGTCATCCTGCACAAAGTGCTTAATTCGATAAACTCTCTTGGCCTCAATAGCAGCTGCGTCTATTGGTCGCATAGGTGGCAACCATTCTTCATCGAAACGAGTGGGAACCCCAACGCGGATACACAAGGCTGTGATAATCATTGGGAAGTAAAGAACCAGGGTGGCGGAAGTAATCAACCGGCGGATCTCGCTGTGAATCATGCATCCCACATTAATCGACCAACCCATATCAAGAGCGTAGAGAAGTAAGGCACGCTCGAGATTGACTTCACTGGTATGCAATATCGGCATCAGACTCCGAGTCAGAAAGGTATGCCATGTGGCCGAAACCAAATGCAAATATTGTTCCTTAAAGTTCAGAGAAGAAACAGGGTCTAACCATGAAGCTCCAGGGTAGGCCAGCTGGACAAGCAACTCATCCAAATCCGGGTCGAGTTTTAGGCTTTGATATAGAGAATCATTGACATCCGGTGTCTCAAGCAGTGAATTCAACTCAGTGGGTGCACATGAAACCAATTTCCCCATGACAAAAGCCTTAATATTCGTCCTCTCCGCTGCGTTTGCATAGAATTCTCGCACAATTGGTACGACAGCGGGAGGAGGATGCTTGCAAAATAATTCCGACCCCCATGCTTGAATGATGCGAAATACTTCACTATCACCAAAATCCAATTCAAACCCACGCTCGAGAATAGGAGAGCGGTTTACCTTAGCGTGATCGTATCGATCACGAGCCGCTTGATTGACAAATTTTTCGGCGAGGTTTTGGGAAAAGGACTCTTTGGTGACTCTAACTCGCTTAGGGCCCATGTATATTTGAAAATAAAGAAGGTAAAAAATATCCCGATGCTCGAAGAGATGCGAGAACAATCAGAGAAGATGAGGGCCGGTGGCAATCGCCGGAACAGGTGTGGAAGCACTAAGTCGCGTCACGCCCAAATTACCCAACTCAATCAGATAACCACGAAAATGTAGTAGTGTGAGTAGGGATCGTTACCACGAGGAAAGGTATATTTACTGTGTTATAAATAAACTAAAGGGGTTTTTGAGTTGGAAATTAACTACTGGAATTTCAAAAGAATAAAATTATATATTATCACTATCATGCAAGATTGAGAATTAAACTGGAGAAATCAATAAGAGACAAGCCTTGGTATCGGTCAACTACACCCTTGATATTTATTCATTCAATCATCGATTCCCTAAAAATAATTAATCATATCGAATATTCGTCATTGAAAAACAAATTCCTGTTTCACCTTAATTTTAATTAATTAGAAACCAGCGTTCTAAATTAACCCGGATTCCAGCGATCTAGATTTAAATCTAAGGTAGCATTCAAACGAGTAAAACTGACGAATCTGGACAACACAAACACCAGCAGTTGTATTTAGCCTAGTCAAAGTTGACCCTACGATTTAATAAATTCAACAGCAGAAAATATCAAACGTAGTTGCTTCGCAAATTAGTTAATTCAAACAATTACGGATTTGAATTCTAATTTAGCTATAGTTTGTATAACAAAATCCTAAGATGGCCAATCCAAAAATCTCGCACACAAGCATAAAATAAAACAGATCAACTATTGATATTCAACAAGGATTAAAGCATGAAAATCGAATCTCATGAACAAATTATATCAAGGATTCTTCTCCCTCAACCAAGTATAAAGGTTTAGATACAACGATTCATCAATAACTCAATAAAAAATCAAAAGAAATGAATAAATCTTGAGATAGAGTTGTAAGAACAAAACCTAGCCTCCAAGGAGATTGTAAAGTCTGATAACAATCCCCCAAAAACGGAATAAAAGCCTATTAAAAACTAGAGTCCAAAATAAACAAGTTTCCAAAATTAAATAATTTTTCCCGAACAGACTAGCGCGCTCGATCGCGTGAGTACGCAGGATTGAGCGCATAAAAAATAGCGAACCCACTGTTTTGAATTTCCTCGGTCGTGCTCGATCCTGCGAGTTCCTTGGATCGAGCGCATGAAAAATGCATCGCCTACTGCCTTGATTCTTCAGAAGCCGCGCTCGATCCTGTGATTTTATCCGATCGAGCGCATGAAACTTTGCAGAAAATCTGATTTCTTCATGAAACTTGATAATTCCTACACATTAAACCCGGGAGTAGATTATGTAGCCAAATGCATGAATAGAAACAAAACTAAGATAAAACACGAACAAAAAACAATTAAATGAATGCAAACTACTAACAAAATAACATTAAAATATGCGAACCAAACACGACTATCAAATACCCCCACACTTAATCCTTGCTCGACCTCGAGCAAGTCATGCAAAAACAAAATGAAATAGGACAAACAAGAATCAAGAAATACTATGGAGCACCAGCCTCATCAATTTTCAAAATTTTCACATCCAACCATATCCAACTCACGAACGTTCTTTTGAAAATTTTAAAACACGGACTAATTTCACCGCACAAACTTATAAACTCCCCAACTCAAATTCAAAACACTCTCTTCCAAATTCAATTCACACATTTATAGATCATGAGGGTTTTTCAAGGTATCATAGGATCAAAATGAATAGACAATTACATCAACACACTCACAATTGGTCAAATGCAAAGAATTCTAGTGTGTGAGTGTTTCGATCAAAAATTCATACTTATTGAAAGTGTCAATTGACAGTTCATAGACAAGATTCTCGCAACCCCTCTCCACTAGTATATTGGGCGACTGTGACTCGGTCAATAGTTCTTAATTAGCTTGTAACGTTAGGCTTGGCTTATAGCTACAAATGAAGGAAAAGTATTCAAAGAGGGAGTAAATTATGCTCTTCTTTTAAAGTCCACTCCTTTTTATCCGGATTTCAACCTCTTTGCACTTCATTGATATTCAAACTTTTTATTGCTTTTCACCAACAAATTTTTTTTTCTTTTTCTAATCACCACTTTCTTTTTCATTTTTTTTTCTATCCCCTTTCACTAAAATCTTTTGTTTTCAAATTTCTATCACCACACCATTCCATATTCACAATACAAAGTAGGAGCATAAAATAATTTTGACATTCAACTTACTCCCTTAAAGGTAGGAAATAGTGTTTAGGCTATAGGTAGTAGTTGTAGGACCTTGAAACAATGTCGAATGGGGGTTTACCACACGTTTACACGCGTGCCACTCGTTTTTTAATTAAGCTCAAACAAGGTGCTAGGGATAAATAATTCAGTGGGTGGCTTGAAAAGCTTAAATGATATGCAAAAAAATTGCCTACATCATTCCTAAGTCACAGTTTACCCGTATTGCGCCTTGAGGGTTGTCCGAACTGGTTTTAGACATGTCTCAATTCACCTTCAATTCATACAAATTTCAATCAGTGCAGAAAAGAGAAATCATCAACAGTAAACGATGATCTTGCACAAAGTTCAGAACTACACACCTCATGTGTTCATGTATACGTGAAAGCTCAACACGGAATCTAAGGATAATTCACGAAAAAAAACTTTAAGCCCAAACATGCAAAGAATGCCTCAATCCTGTCTATGTTTGTATGTTTCAAAGTTCAGATTTAAGCATAATTCACCGAGTGTATAAGAGTTCAATCGTCTATTTGGTTCCATCAGTTCAAATTTTTTGTTAGATAGGCATGTGATTCAGTTACTGAACAACAAAAAGAATTTTTCATCATTGGACAGGCTACCATTTCTTTCTCAATTCAATACGAATGCAACACAATGATATGATATTATCATGAATGAAATGCAACAATGCAACAAACAAAATAAATGCATAAATGCACACATAATGCATGAAACACCCCCCCCCCCCAACACACACACACACACTTAAACTATGCATTGTCATCAATGCTCGAGAACAAAATGAACAAAACAAACAACAAACCAAAAAAAAAAAAAGTAACAGGAATGCAATGCAAAGAAAAGTAAAACAAGACTCCCCTGGTTTAACGGTTGGCGTCGTTCTCCTCTTCATGCTCGGGAGGAGGGACAGGATCGGAGAATGGAAACTCGAAAGGTGGTGGGAATGGAACAGCCGGTGAAAGCGTGGTAGGGTCGATCCTGAGTCTCTCAGAAATGCCACGACAAATGTAGTCCAAGGCCTGAAGATTCGACGTTGTGGCTGCATTGAATGCATTTTGGTGCTGTGCGTAGTTGGCCAACTCCCTAACAGTGACAGTGGTAGTGCGGCGGGGGAGCAGTATAGGGCGTACGGGATCGTGGACCGCTACGAATTGGTTATCCACCACGAATTGGGTCCTTCGATAAGCCAGCTTTGCATCGATAGCCGCTTTGTCAATGGGCTGTTTTGGTTGCAACCATTCTTCGTCGAGTCGAGGTTGCACACCGGTGTGCAGGCACAGCTGTGTGATGATCATCGGGAAGAAAAGACCCGATGTCCTGGTAATGATAGAATGCCGCATCTGATCGTGAATCACTCGTCCCACATTGACTGGCAAATTAAGATCAAGAGCGTAGAGTAGCAAGGCACACTCAATGTGAACTTCACTCGTGTGGGAGATGGGCATCATACGGTGGGTAACAAAGGAGTACCAAGTGGCCGGACCCATCTGTAGGTATTTCTCCTTAAAGCATTTGAAAGTGATAGGGTCCAGCCAAGCAGCCCCGACAAAGCATAATTGTTGAAGGACCTCGTGCAAATCCGGGTCGAGGGCGATGCTTTGGTACAAGCTATCATCAACATCTGGCGTCTCCAAAAGATTATTCAGATCTTTGGGCGTATAAGAAACCAAAATGCCTCTAACGAAGGCCTTACTATCCGTTCGCTCCACAGCGTTAGCATAAAATTCCCTAACAATAGGGACAATGGCCGGAGACGGTTGTGTACAAAATTTTCCCCACCCACGGTTCAAGACTTGGGCAGACACTTCACTCTCGTGAATATCAAGATCAAAACCCCTCTCGGTAATAGGGGAACGATGGAGTTTAGCATGATCATACCTATCCCGAGCCATTTGATTGGCGAATCGGTCGGCGAGGTTGAGTGAATCGGGTGCAGCCCTTGTGCCCTGACAAGAAGATTCGCCTATCTCTCTATTGCGTTTCGGGCCCTTAATGTCGCAAGAATTGCAAGAAAACTTGACAGGGGCAATTTGTCGAACACTTGGTGTGCACCAAAATTTCCGGCGTTCCTTAGCAAAATATGGTGATTGAGAAGTGGAGATGAGAGAAGGGGTGATGAATTCAAGCCGTAGGATGATGCCTACAAGAGATGAAGAACAATTGGTGAAATTTTAAAGAATTCAAAATTTGTGGATTTAGGGTTCTAGGTAGCCGAGGGAGTGAGTGAGGGGAGAATGAGGGAAAAGAAAAGAAAAGAGGGAATATATCACGAACAGGGGAGCGCGCTCGATCCTTTGAGTACGCAGGATAGAGTGCGCTACTTAAAAATCATGGGCAATAAGTTCGGGATTTCTGCGCGCTCAATCCCATGAGTTGCAAGGATCGAGCGCGCCCAATAAAATTTTCGGGGAAGAGATTTGGGTAAAAAACGCGCGCTCGATCCTATGAGTACACAGGATCGAGCGCGGCATATCTTCATTGAAACTTTTTGTAATTTTTCAAAAATTTCCGAAACCAAGTAAAAATAAAGCAAACAAAAAACTACTAAGATGAAATAAAACAAAAGGAAAAGAAATGTTGGGTTGCCTCCCAGTCAGCGCCTTTGTTTACGGTCGTTGGCTCGACTGAATGCTGCAATTTACTCGACATTTGGCGGAGCATCTAGAGTGATATCATGCTCGTCCCCTCCGATATGTGCATGGGCTCCTTCATAGTAGTGTTTAAGCCTGTGGCCATTGACCTTGAATGATTTGGATGTGTCCAAGCTTAGAATTTTGACTGCACCATGGGGAAAGGCATTAGTAACAACAAACGGACCATTCCAACGTGAACGCAACTTACCTGGAAATAGTCGAAGTCGTGAGTGATAGAGTAAAACTTTCTGACCGACTTCGAATTCCCTCCTAGAAATCATCTTGTTGTGGAAAGCCTTTGTCTTGTCCTTGTAAATCTTAGAGCTGACATAAGCATCATTTTGGATTTCTTCTAATTCTTCCAACTGTAGCTTCCGGTGCTCGCCACTCTCATCCATCTGCATGTTAAAGTTTTTAATAGCCCAATAGGCTCGATGCTCCAATTCCACAGGCATATGACATGGTTTTCCAAAAATTAGCCGATATGGAGACATTCTGATCGGCATCTTGAATGTGGTTCTATATGCCCATAAGGCATCATCCAAACGCAAGCTCTAGTCCTTTCTTGTTGGATTCATGGTCTTTTCTAGGATGGACTTGATCTCTCTGTTCGATACTTCAGCTTGACCGTTGGATTGTGGATGGTATGCAGTAGAGATCATGTGCGTCACATGGTACTTTTTAAGCAAACTAGCCACAGTTCGGTTGCAGAAGTGTGTTCCTCTATCCCTGTTGATGGCTCTTGGAATCCTAAACCTAGAGAAAAGGTTATGCTTGATAAACTCTGCAACAACTTTAGAATCGTCAGTACGGGTGGCCTTTGCTTCCACCCGTTTCGAGACATAGTCCACAGCAATTAATATATAAATAAATCCATACGAACATGGGAAAGGCCCCATGAAGTCGATGCCCCACACATCAAATATTTCACAAACTAAAATAGGTTGTTGAGGCATCTCATTACGCTGGGAGATATTACCAGTCTTCTGGCATTGAGTGCACGACAAGGCCAGAAAAATTCGCAATCCAACACCTTTCGCGCTGTCCTTTTTGCTCCAAAATGGTCACCACATGCATGGGAATGACAAAACGTGAGAATAGGAATTACCTCACTCGCAGGTACACATCGACGTATAACTTGATCAGCGCAGTGTTTCCACAATTATGGATCATCCCACACATAATACTTGGCATCGCTTCTCACCTTGTCCTTTTGTGCCTTAGAAAATTCAGAAGGAAACCCTTTAGTAACTAAATAATTGACGATATTTGCGTACTAGGGTAATTCGGTGCTTGCTGAAAACAATTGTTCATCAGGAAATTCTTCACGCAAGTTCAGCTCCTCATCGATATGAACTAGGCGGCTCAAGTGGTCAGCGACCCGATTTTCTGTCCCTCTCTTGTCCTTGATTTCTACGTCAAATTCTCTCAAAAGCAGTATCCACCTTATTAACCTTGATTTTGCCTCCTTCTTTGCCATCAGAAAGCGAAGAGCTGCATGATCAGAATAAACAATGACATTAGCACCAAGTAAATAAGAGCGAAATTTTTCTAATGCAAAAACAACAGCTAAGAGCTCCTTTTCAGTGGTGGAGTAGTTCTGTTGGGCATCGTTCAGGATACGCGAAGCGTAGTATATAGCATGTGATGTCTTTCCCAACTTTTTGGCCTAAAACTGCGCCCACAGCATAGTCGCTGGATCACACATGATCTCGAATGGTTGGCTCCAGTCCAGTGGTTGGATTATTGGTGCAGATGTCAATGAGTCTTTGAGTTTGTCAAAAGATGTTTTGCATGGTTCATCAAACTCAAACAGGACATCTTTTTGCAGCAATTTGCACATGGGGGATGCGATCTTGGAAAAGTCCTGAATGTATCTCATGTAGAAACCTGCATGGCCAAGAAAAAAATGCACTTTCCGCACACATGTGGGATAAGGGAGAGACTGAATAATATCAATTTTATCTTTGTCTACCTCTATTGACTTAGATGAAACGACATGACCCAACACAACACCTTGTCCAACCATAAAGTGACATTTTTCAGAATTTAAGACTAAGTTGGTTTCGACACACCTCTTAAGGACAAGAGCAAGGTTAGACAGACAGTTTTCGAATGAATCACCATAGACAGTAAAATCATCCATAAAAACTTCTAAGATATGCTCAATGTAATCTGAAAAGATACTAACCATACACCGTTGGAAAGTTGCCGGTGCATTGCAGAGTCCAAAGGGCATCCGTCGATATGCAAAGGTGCCAAACAGGCAAGTGAATGTTGTCTTTTCTTGATCTTCCGGCGCAATAGCAATCTAAAAATAACCAGAATACCCATCAAGAAAACAATAATAAGGATGACATGCTAAACTTTCAATCATTTGATCAATAAATGGTAAAGGGAAATGGTCCTTTCGGGTTCCAGCATTTAACTTCCTATAATCTATACAAACCCTCCACCCATTTTGAATTCGGGTGGGAACCAATTCATCATCCTTGTTCTTCACCATAGCTATCCCGGTTTTCTTGGGTACCACTTGGACTGGACTGACCCACTGACTGTCAGAAATCGGGTAGATGACTCCAACTTCGAGAAGTTTTAGAATTTTAGCCTTCACCACCTCCATCATCGGTGGGTTCAACTTTCTTTGCGGCTGACGTGAGGGATTTGCTCCTTCCTCCATCAAAATTCTGTGCATGCATGTAGAAGGGCTAATTCCCTTGTTGTCTGCTATGGTCCATCCGATAGCAGTCTTGTGCTCTTATAATACTTTGACTAATTGTTCCTCTTGGTTGGCTTCCAAAGTATTGGAGATGATGACTGGTAATGTTTCTCCTTCTCCAAGGAAAACATACTTGAGATGTTTTGGAAGTGTCTTTAGTTCGACCATTAGTGCCTGCAAAATAGATGGAAGGCGCCTAGTATTAGAAATTGGTAGTGATATATATGATATATTACCTGACTGAGGTAGCTCAGGAGCGCTGTTCAGAATTCCCTCAATCCCTTTCACTTCTTCGCTGAATCCAATTCCATAATCCTGCTGAATGGGTGCAACAATAGCCACCTCTAGATCATCTTTTCCTGCATGCTCACAATAATCTTGTGCCAAGTAATCCTCAATATCAACAGAAAATACACAATCATCACTATTAGGAAATTTCATGGCATCATAAATATTAAATTTCACAACCTCGCCATCAAATTCCATAGTGAGTGTGCCACTGTGAACATCAATTTTAGTCATGGAAGTTTTCAAGAATGGTCTGCCTAACAAAATAGTACTATTATGATCACCGTTTTCCAACCATATCCAACTCACGAATGTTCTTTTGAAAATTTTAAAACACGGACTAATTTCACCGCACAAACTTATAAACTCCCCAACTCAAATTCAAAACACTCTCTTCCAAATTCAATTCACACATTCATAGATCATGAGGGTTTTTCAAGGTATCATAGGATCAAAATGAATAGACAATTACATCAACACACTCACAATTGGTCAAATGCAAAGAATTCTTGTGTGTGCATGTTTCGATCAAAAATTCATACTCATTGAAAGTGTCAATTGACAGTCCATAGGCAAGATTCTCTCAAACCCTCTCCACTAGTATGTTGGGTGACTGTGACTCGGTCAATAGTTCTTAATTATCTTGTAACGTTAGGCTTGGCTTATAGCTACAAATGAAGGAAAAGTATTCAAAGAGGGAGTAAATTATGTTCTTCTTCTAAAGTCCACTCCTTTTTATCCGGATTTCAACCTCTTTGCACTTAATTGATATTCAAACTTTTTATTGCTTTTCACAAACTAATTTTTTTTTCTTTTTCTAATCACCACTTTCTTTTTCATTTTTTTTCTATCCCCTTTCACTACAATCTTTTGTTTTCAAATTTCTATCACCACACCATTCTATATTCACAATACAAAGTAGGAGCATAAAATAATTTTGATATTCAACTTACTCTATTAAAGGTAGGAAATAGTGTTTAGGCTATAGGTAGTAGTTGTAGGACCTTGAAACAATGTCGAATGGGGGTTTACCACACGTTTACACGCGTGCCACTCATTTTTCAATTAAGCTCAAACAAGGTGCTAGGAATAAATAATTCAGTGGGTAGCTTGAAAAGCTCAAACGATATGCAGAAAAAATTGCCTACATCATTCCTAAGTCACAGTTTACCCGTATTGCGCCTCGAGGGTTGTCTGAACTGGTTCTAGACATGTCTCAATTCACCGTCAATTCATACAAATTTCAATCAGTGCAGAAAAGAGAAATCATCAACAGTAAACGATGATCTTGCACAAAGTTCAGAACTACACACCTCATGTGTTCATGTATACGTGAAAGCTCAACAGGGCATCTAAGGATAATTCACGAAAAAAAACTTTAAGCCCAAACATGCAAAGAATGCCTCAATCTTGTCTATGTTTGTATGTTTCAAAGTTCAGATTTAAGCATAATTCACCGAGTGTATAAGAGTTCAATCGTCTATTTGATTCCATCAGTTCAAAATTTTTGTTAGATAGGCATGTGATTCAGTTACTGAACAACAAAAAGAATTCTTCATCATTGGCCAGGCTACCATTTCTTTCTCAATTCAATATGAATGCAACACAATGATATGATACTATCATGAACGAAATGCAACAATGCAACAAAACAAAATAAATGCATAAATGCACACAGAATGCATGAAACACCCTCCCCCCCCCCCCCTCCCACACTTAAACTATGCATTGTCATCAATGCTCGAGAACAAAACGAACAAAAAAAACAACAAAACAAAAAAAAAACAAAAAAGTAACAGGAATGCAATGCAAAAAAAGTAAAACAAGACTCCCCTGGTTTAACGGTTGGCGTCGTTCTCCTCTTCATGCTCGGGAGAAGGGACAGGATCGGCGAATGGAAACTCGAAAGGTGGTGGGAATGGAACAGCCGGTGAAGGCGTGGTAGGGTCGATCCCGAGCCTCTCAGAAATGCCACGACAAATGTAGTGCAAGGCATGAAGATTCGAAGTTGTGGCTGCATTGAATGCGTTTTGGTGCTGGGCGTAGTTGGCCAACTCCCTAACAGCGATAGTGGTAGTGCGGCGGGGGAGCAGTATAGGGCGTACGGGATCGTGGACCGCTACGAATTGGTTATCCACCACGAATTGGGTCCTCCGATAAGCCAGCTTTGCATCGATAGCCGCTTTGTCAATGGGCCGTTTTGGTTGCAACCATTCTTCGTCGAGTCGAGGTTGCACACCGGCGCGCAGGCACAGCTGTGTGATGATCATCGGGAAGAAAAGACCCGATATCCTGGTAATGATAGTATGCCGCATCTGATCCTGAATCACTTGTCCCACATTGACTGGCAAATTAAGATCAAGAGCGTAGAGTAGCACAGCACACTCAATGTGAACTTTACTCGTTTGGGAGATGGGCATCATACGGTGGGTAGCGAAGGAGTACCAAGTGGCTGGACCCATCTGTAGGTATTTCTCCTTAAAGCATTTGAAAGTGACAGGGTCCAGCCAAGCAGCCCCGACAAATCATAATTGTTGAAGGACCTCATGCAAATCCGGGTCGAGGGCGATGCTTTGGTACAAGTTATCATCAACGTCTGGCGTCTCCAACAGATTATTCAGATCTTTGGGCGTATAAGAAACCAAAATGCCTCTAACGAAGGCCTTAATATCCATTCGCTCCGCAGCGTTAGTGTAAGAGTGGGTGCCCAGTGAGCCAACTGTGTGGCTATGGGCTTTGTTGACTCTTTGTATAAACAATCTTTTGTTTAATATTATTTACACTTTTATGGCAATGACTTTATATTACTTCATATTGTTATATTGTGATATACTATTGTTGTTTTGATAAAGACCTTGAATATACTATAGTGTATGTAAGATGTGGTAGAACATGGAGATGTCTATCATGAAATACATCTTATAGTCACTGTATATTCTAAAACCGTTCCTAGTCGATTGAGCCGTCCGATAATAAGGATAAGGATCGCTCAAGTTTGAGACTAGCATTTGCGATGCGGAGTACCACGTTTCATTGGTAGGGAACATGGAGATGTTCGAAGCATGCAAATGGATATTCATAGGATGAATAGTCGAACTACCCTATCCGGACTTTCCAAGTGGTTATCACTTATCGAGTGGATAAAGTCCGCGGTTTTGGTTGTACACCATTAGTCCTTACGACTTGAAACATCATGGAGACTCTATATGCTAGTACTGTGCTTTGACTCGTTTACCGACTCTGAGGGGGTCATCAGGTGTCGAGATTGGGTACAGTTACGACACATATAGGAGTCAATGCATTGTTGTCAAGGATTCACCACATACTTGCGAGTGTGGATATCCTATGCGATCTGAGGAGATATTAGTGTGACAAATCTCTGGCCAGAGTACTTGATGTGATTTAAGAAATGGTTTCTTAGTAGCACATGCGATGTCACTAATTTGATCTTCAAGATGTATTGCATAGTTATCGAATCTTGAGCGACTCTCGATATACCAATGGTTGTTGATTCGATCGGGATATATGGATGAAGGGACCGTACTGTACGTTAACCAAAATCTACTGGTTCTTGTAGGCACTATCAGTGATACCTAGGGAATCATGGGGCGATGTTGCTAGGCGCTTTACCATGATTCGTTGGGCAAGTCGGAAAGTGTTGTTCCGAGTCACAAGGAGTTGTGAGCCCACGGCTAGCTGTATCCCTGAACCATTGAGGGTCACACAGTGTAATGGAGTTTTAATCCCCGTTGAGATAGTTAAATTTAAAGAGTTAAATTTAATGAACTAAGGAGTTGGACTTCTTAAATAAGAGTAAGGGAGTAGGATTTCCTAAAATGACATAGGGATGGACATTTTTGGAAACCACTGAATTCGGATTCAGGAAAATTTATTTTGACTTTAAAACGTGCAGAAATAGTTTCTGTGCACATTGGTGAAATCGTTTCATCAATCGGAGTCACGATGAATTTTATATTAATTTCTGAACGAGCGGGCTTTGCTTGTCGGGCCCCAGCTTATGACTAATGGGCCCTAAGGTGTTAGTGGCCTGCATTATAAATAAGTTATTTCAGTACAGAAATTACACACAACAGGTCATAATTTTTGAGAGCTAATTTTCGAAAAACCCTAGCCTCTCTTAAGAATATTTCGGCCGCCCCTCCCTACCTCTGCCCGAGATTTTCCGGTCTGTGATTTTGAATCGCAGTAAGGAATAACGAATCAAATTCGTGTATTCTCTTCGCAGAAAACTTCTGATAGATTTTCTAGTGCAATCTATCAGAGGGATTAAACCTCTGTTCGTGGACCTGATTGAAGGCGTTCATCGGTTCCAGGGAGAGACAACAAGAGCAGAATTGTTCTGTTGGTGTCCATTAATCTCGTTGCGAGATTTGAGGTAAAATTTATTTAATTGTTATTTAAATTTTACACACACAATAATTCAATCGTTGTATGGTTGATACCCACACCATGGAATCGTTCCATGAGAAAAATTTTTAAACTTCCGCTGCACCGGGTATCAATCGTAATTGGTCTGGGAACTCGCCAGTTTTCCAACAGTGGTATCAGAGCCAGGTTGCTCAGATCAATCGATTGAATTAATCAATTGTACAAAATTTTTTGAGTCTCGGTTTTTGAAACAAAATAAATATTTTTAATAAAAAAAAATTTTTTTCGGGGGCGAAACCCGGGCAGCGATTGGATCGCTGCCCGGAGGGGGCAGCGATGGTCGCTGCCCCCAGGGGCGGCGCACGGCGCCGCCCAAAGGGGGCGCACGGCGCCGCCCAGGGCGGCGACCGTCGCCGCCCAGGGCGGCGCACGGCGCTGCCCAGGGCAGCGCTGTGCGCTGCCCAGCGCAGCGCTGGGCGCTGCGCAGGGCAGCGCTCGGCGCTGCCCAGGGCGGCGCTCGGCGCCGCCCAGGGGCGGCGCTCAGCGCCGCCCAGGGCGACGCACGGCGCCGCCCAGCGGCGGCGCCAGGCGCCGCCAGGGCAGCAAGTGTTGCTGCCCTAAGGGGGCAGCCGGGCTGCCCCGGCCCGCGCCCCGGGTGCGGGCCAACCCGGGAGTGTCCCGGGCGGCCCGCGGGAAAAAATTATTATTTTTATTAAAATTAATTTTAATATGTTAAAATTTTATTTTTGGTCCGGTCAAAAATTGTTTTTGATTGGTTCACGAGATTTCGGATCGAATTGTTCGAGTCCGTAAATTTTAAAATTGATTTTGGATAAATTTGAATTTTTGGAAAATTTTAATATTTTATCCGTAAATTGAATTTTGAAATCAATTATTTTGGTACAATTGATGATAAGATATGATCTTATGATATATTAGATAAAATATGATTTTATTTGTAAAATTGGATTTTATAGATAAAATATGATTTTATTTGATATGGAGATAAAATATGATTTTATATGTGAAATGTGATTTTATATATAAAATATGATTTTATCTTGTTTAAATTTGAATTGCCACAGCATGTTATCCAATAAATTAATTTTGAATTAAATGTTATTGGATAAGGATGATCGATTGCCATGACCAATTTTGTAGGTGTATGTTAGGAATTTACATTTTGTCTTTATTGTTGTTGGTTTTATTAATGGGCCTGGTTTATGGCCCGATATGAATGTCATATGTAATAAAAGTGGGCTTGGTTTATAGCCCGTTCCCACCCCTAAAAATGTATCCCCTACTTGTCATTGTTATTTAATTGTAAATACATTAGATTTAGTGGGAGATCAAGATTTGAAGATGGTGGGTCCAGCAGACAATGAAGACTGAAGAAATGTAAATTGGAAGCATATGTAATAGGATTGCATTTGCATACTGCATATTACCTAGGATTGGACTAAGACCCGTGATTGGCAACCACGGGTCAATTAGAAATGGAATCGATCATCCTATATAATATGTGATATTATGATTGTATGCATGTTTAGACATAAATTGCGTGAATCCGGCAATGCATGCAATAAATTAAAAATGATGAGACAAATATTTTTATAAATAAAATCCCTCATTTTAAATATGATTTAAAATTTATATCAAGATAAATAAAGGAAATTTAAATATTGTTTAAATGTTCCTACCTTCCATCAACGGTCAATGTATGTGATGCTACCCGCGGATACGGTCCGGCTCATATTATTGGGGGGGCCCGTCCGTCGGAAAGCTGTACATTGGATCGACAAATGTTGTAAGTTGGGTGGAACTCCCATGGGATCGGCTCATATTATTGGGGGATCCACATGGCGACCGTCCATCACAACTTAATATTGATGGGTCATCTTGACATGTCACTTTAAACGGCGTCATATTATTGGGCCCTTATTGGACATGAGGTAAATACATGGGGGTTGCTTTGGAAGCAATTGGGCTCTACCTTTTGAGAATTATGGTTGGCTGATATTATTCGGGACCATAAGTTTGTCAATTGGACTCCATGTTCTCACTAAGGAAAAAGTTTCCCGTTTTCACTAGAGGGTGGTGAAATCGTTAAAATAGTGGGAGTGAGATTCATAAAATTAAATTCGCCTATTTTATGTCTTAGTAAATTGTTAAACAATCATTGATATATGTCTGTTTTTCCTTTTCAGTATTTCATACAATGAATTCGCGAAATCCTTTATTCTCGATCCTCGAACAAAACAAGCTGACTGGCGCCAACTATACGGAATGGTTCCGGAAGTTGAAGATTGTCTTAACTTCGGAGAAAATGCTCTACGTGTTAGAGAAAGCACCTCCGAAGGAAGCACCAGCTGACATAAGTCCGGAGGAATTGGCCAAACTTGATGCATGGTGTGACCATGACATCAAGACCAAATGCTATATGCAAGCCTCGATGTCTGATGAACTCCAGAGGCGATTTGAGGACACGGTGAATGCTGCTGACATTCACACGCAACTCAAGGAACTTTTTGGGGCTCAGTCGAGGGCTGAAAGGTTCTCTACTGTTAAGGAGTTGATGACGTGCCGCATGCGTGAAGGGACTTCGGTCCGTGATCATGGGGTACGAGTGATTTGGCTCATACAGAAGTTAGCGACCCTTGATTTGGTGTTGGAGCATGAACTCAATGTGGACTTGCTGCTTCTATCTCTTCCTTCTTCATTTGATGGATTCGTGATAAATTTTAATATGAACAAGATAGAGGCCACCCTTGAAGAGATGGTCAATATGCTCGTTACATATGAATCCACACTTAAGAAGGATAAGCCAGCTTTCTTGGTGGGCTCCTCATCTTCTGCTAAGAAGGGGCCAAGTATGAAGGGCAAGAAACGTTCTGCCCCACCCAAGAAAGTGGAACTCGAGAAGAAGCAAAAGACAAAGGCTTCAAACGATGGAAAATCCAAGGATGTTTGCCATTACTGCAAGAAGCCGGGTCATTGGAAGCGCAACTGCAAGGAGTATCTTGGGCAGTTAGGAACTGCAAAGGGTATGTTCTATATCGAAATAAACATGTCACTTAATACAACTTCTTGGGTATTGGATACCGGATGTGGATCTCACATTTGCAATGATTTGCAGGTGATGACAAGAAGTCGCAGGCTTAGAATGGGTGAGACCCAGCTGAGGCTCGGGAATGGTTCCAGAGTTGAAGCTACGGCCATTGGAGATGTTTGTTTGATTTTGCAGAATGGTTTTAAATTATTGTTGAGAGATGTTTTATTTGTGCCAGATTTAATTAAAAACATTATTTCTATTTCTATGCTTGATAGAGATGGTTATTCTTGTAATTTTGTGAATGGGATTTGCAGTATTTACAAGAATGAATGTTTAATTGGAAATGGACAACTTGAAAACGATCTATATAATTTAAAACTAAAAGACGTTCCAGTGAATTGTATTGACAAACCGGCAACAACAAACAAAAGGAAAATCGATAGTCAAAACCCGGCAAACCTATGGCACGCTAGACTAGGTCATATTTCCTCAAGGAGGATGAACAAGCTAGTGGGAGAGGGCATGTTTGATATGTCTGATATTAACTCTCTACCTACTTGTGAATCCTGCCTAAAAGGAAAAATGACTAAATCTCCTTTTAAGGGGAAGCCTGAGCGTAGTCAAAATCTGTTGGATTTGATCCATACAGATGTTTGTGGTCCATTTAGAGTAGGGACTCAACATGGCCACACCTACTTCATTACCTTTACTGATGATTATTCTAGGTATGGGTATTTATATTTAATGAAATATAAGTCTGAAGCATTTGAAAAGTTCAAAGAATTCAAGGCTGAAGTAGAAAACAAGCTAGGTAAAAGTATTAAAGCACTTCGATCGGATCGAGGTGGAGAATACTTGAGTACCGAGTTTTTGGACTATCTAAAAGAGAATGGGATTCTCTCTCAGTGGACTCCTCCTATGACACCACAGCTTAATGGTGTATCGGAGCGTCGTAATCGAACTTTGTTGGACATGGTTCGATCCATGATGAGCTTCACTGAGCTTCCACCTTCGTTTTGGGGCTATGCGCTTGAAACGGCGGTATTGTTGTTAAATAACGTCCACACTAAAGCAGTGGACAAAACACCATACGAGTTATGGAATGGCAAAGCTCCTAAGTATTCATACTTGAGGATTTGGGGATGTCCTGCTTACGTGAAGCGGACAGTGGGAGATAAGTTGGATAGTCGATCCAGCTTGTGTTATTTTGTGGGGTATCCGAAGAATTCAATCGGATATTATTTCTATTATCCTGCTGAAACAAAGGTGTTTGTTTCTAGGAATGCCACCTTCTTGGAGAAGGAGTTCTTATTGGATAAGAAAGGCGAGATGATGGAACTCGAAGAAGTTCGAGAAGAACCCGAAATACAAAATAACGATCCCACACCTCAGGAACCATTGCTGGACACGCCTGCACCTAGAAGATCCGAAAGGACTTCTAGACCTCCAGTTCGATATGGTCTTCTTCTTGAAGAGGGTCAAGATGAACCCGACATTGGATGTGATCCAAGAAGCTTCAAGGAAGCAATTTCTGATGCGGATTCGAATTTATGGCTTGAAGCTATGCAGTCAGAATTGGATTCGATGCATACTAACCAAGTCTGGTCTTTAGTGGATCCTCCCGATGGAATTGTTCCAATAGGGTGTAAATGGATCTACAAAAGAAAGCTTGGGCCTGATGGTAAGGTATTGACCTACAAGGCGCGATTGGTGGCTAAAGGTTATACTCAAAGGCAAGGAGTTGACTATGACGAAACCTTTTCACCAGTTGCAATGTTCAAGTCCATAAGAATCCTAATTGCCATAGCTGCATGGTATGACTATGAGATATGGCAGATGGATGTGAAGACTGCTTTTCTTAATGGAGACATTAAGGAAGAAATCTATATGAGGCAGCCTGAGGGGTTCACATCCATGGGAAGCGAGCATAAGGTATGCAAGCTTCAGAGATCAATTTATGGTCTAAAACAAGCATCAAGAAGTTGGAACCAGAAATTTGATGAAACAATAAAAGATTTTGGTTTCATCAAGAACCCGGAGGAACCTTGCGTGTACAAGAAAGTAGTTAAGGATGCGGTGACATTCTTAGTACTTTATGTTGATGACATCCTACTCATTGGGAATGATGTAGGGATGTTGCAGTCAACGAAGATATGGTTATCAGGTAGATTTTCGATGAAGGATTTGGGTGAGGCATCCTACATTCTTGGGATACAGATCTATAGGGATAGATCTAAGAGAATGATAGGACTCACTCAATCAACCTACATCGATACCATATTGAAACGGTTTTCAATGGATGGGTCCAAGAGAGGACATCTACCCATGTGTCATGGAGTTTCTCTATCCAAGTCTATGTGTCCCAAGACTGATGCAGAGATAGAGAATATGACACATGTACCATATGCGTCAGCTATAGGTAGTATCATGTATGGGATGATATCTACCAGACCGGATGTAGCATTTGCTCTGAGTGTCACGAGCAGATATCAGTCTAATCCTGGTCAGATGCATTGGAAAGCCGTGAAGGACATTCTTAAGTACTTGCGAAGGACTAAGAATATGTTCATGGTTTATGGAGGACGAGAACTCAAACTGGAAGGCTATACCGACTCTAGCTTCCAAAGTGATGTGGATGACTCGAAGTCAACCTCTGGATTTGTGTTCATGCTCAATGGCGGTGCTGTCTCTTGGAAGAGTTCCAAGCAGGACACCACAGCGGATTCCACCACTGAGGCTGAATACATTGCAGCATCAGCTGCTGCTAAAGAGGCCGTTTGGATGAGGAATTTCGTCCAAGAGTTGGGCGTCATTCCTGAATTTGTTGGTCCAGTCCCGGTGTACTGCGACAACACGGGTGCCGTTGCTCAAGCAAAGGAACCAAGGTCTCATCAAAGATCCAAACACGTACTGAGGAAATACCACATAATCCGGGAGATTGTGGAAAGAGGAGACATCAGTGTCGAACGAGTGGCCTCTGCAGACAATATCGCTGATCCACTTACTAAGCCTTTGCCAGGACCATTGTTTGACAAACATCGCGAAGCAATGGGTCTACGTAGTATGACTAGTTGGCTATAGGGCAAGTGGGAGATTGTAAGAGTGGGTGCCCAGTGAGCCAACTGTGTGGCTATGGGCTTTGTTGACTCTTTGTATAAACAATCTTTTGTTTAATATTATTTACACTTTTATGGCAATGACTTTATATTACTTCATATTGTTATATTGTGATATACTATTGTTGTTTTGATAAAGACCTTGAATATACTATAGTGTATGTAAGATGTGGTAGAACATGGAGATGTCTATCATGAAATACATCTTATAGTCACTGTATATTCTAAAACCGTTCCTAGTCGATTGAGCCGTCCGATAATAAGGATAAGGATCGCTCAAGTTTGAGACTAGCATTTGCGATGCGGAGTACCACGTTTCATTGGTAGGGAACATGGAGATGTTCGAAGCATGCAAATGGATATTCATAGGATGAATAGTCGAACTACCCTATCCGGACTTTCCAAGTGGTTATCACTTATCGAGTGGATAAAGTCCGCGGTTTTGGTTGTACACCATTAGTCCTTACGACTTGAAACATCATGGAGACTCTATATGCTAGTACTGTGCTTTGACTCGTTTACCGACTCTGAGGGGGTCATCAGGTGTCGAGATTGGGTACAGTTACGACACATATAGGAGTCAATGCATTGTTGTCAAGGATTCACCACATACTTGCGAGTGTGGATATCCTATGCGATCTGAGGAGATATTAGTGTGACAAATCTCTGGCCAGAGTACTTGATGTGATTTAAGAAATGGTTTCTTAGTAGCACATGCGATGTCACTAATTTGATCTTCAAGATGTATTGCATAGTTATCGAATCTTGAGCGACTCTCGATATACCAATGGTTGTTGATTCGATCGGGATATATGGATGAAGGGACCGTACTGTACGTTAACCAAAATCTACTGGTTCTTGTAGGCACTATCAGTGATACCTAGGGAATCATGGGGCGATGTTGCTAGGCGCTTTACCATGATTCGTTGGGCAAGTCGGAAAGTGTTGTTCCGAGTCACAAGGAGTTGTGAGCCCACGGCTAGCTGTATCCCTGAACCATTGAGGGTCACACAGTGTAATGGAGTTTTAATCCCCGTTGAGATAGTTAAATTTAAAGAGTTAAATTTAATGAACTAAGGAGTTGGACTTCTTAAATAAGAGTAAGGGAGTAGGATTTCCTAAAATGACATAGGGATGGACATTTTTGGAAACCACTGAATTCGGATTCAGGAAAATTTATTTTGACTTTAAAACGTGCAGAAATAGTTTCTGTGCACATTGGTGAAATCGTTTCATCAATCGGAGTCACGATGAATTTTATATTAATTTCTGAACGAGCGGGCTTTGCTTGTCGGGCCCCAGCTTATGACTAATGGGCCCTAAGGTGTTAGTGGCCTGCATTATAAATAAGTTATTTCAGTACAGAAATTACACACAACAGGTCATAATTTTTGAGAGCTAATTTTCGAAAAAACCCTAGCCTCTCTTAAGAATATTTCGGCCGCCCCTCCCTACCTCTGCCCGAGATTTTCCGGTCTGTGATTTTGAATCGCAGTAAGGAATAACGAATCAAATTCGTGTATTCTCTTCGCAGAAAACTTCTGATAGATTTTCTAGTGCAATCTATCAGAGGGATTAAACCTCTGTTCGTGGACCTGATTGAAGGCGTTCATCGGTTCCAGGGAGAGACAACAAGAGCAGAATTGTTCTGTTGGTGTCCATTAATCTCGTTGCGAGATTTGAGGTAAAATTTATTTAATTGTTATTTAAATTTTACACACACAATAATTCAATCGTTGTATGGTTGATACCCACACCATGGAATCGTTCCATGAGAAAAATTTTTAAACTTCCGCTGCACCGGGTATCAATCGTAATTGGTCTGGGAACTCGCCAGTTTTCCAACAGTTAGCATAAAATTCCCTAACAATAGGGACAATGGCCGGAGATGGTTGTGTACAAAATGTTCCCCACCCACGATTCAAGACTTGGGCAGCCACTTCACTCTCGTGAATATCAAGATCAAAACCCCTCTCAGTAATAGGGGAACGATGGAGTTTAGCATGATCATACCTATCCCGAGCCGTTTGATTGACGAATCGGCCGTCGAGGTTGAGTGAAGCGGGCGCAGCCCTTGTGCCCTGGCGAGAAGATTCTCCTATCTCTCTATTGCATTTCGGGCCCATAACGTCATAAGAATTGCAAGATAACTTGACAGGGGCAATTTGTCGAACACGTGGTGTGCACCAAAATTTCCGGCGTTCCTTAGCAAAATATGGTGATTGAGAAGTGGAGATGAGAGAAGGGGTGATGAATTCAAACCGTAGGATGATGCCTGCAAGAGATGAAGAACAATTGGTGAAATTTTAAAGAATTCAAAATTTGGGGATTTAGGGTTCTAGGTAGCCGAGGGAGTGAGTGAGGGGAGAATGAGGAAAAAGAAAAGAAAAGAGGGAATATATCACGAACAGGGGAGCCCGCTCGATCCTATGAGTACGCAGGATCGAGTGCGCTACTTAAAAATCAGGGGCAGTATGTTTGGGATATCTGCGCGCTCGATCCCATGAGTTGCCAGGATCGAGCGCGCCCAATAAATTTTCCGGGGCAGAGAGTTGGGTAAAAAATGCGCGCTCGATCCTATGAGTACGCAGGATCGAGCGCGGCATATCTTCAGTGAAACTTTTTGTAATTTTTCAAAAATTTCCGAAAACCAAGTAAAAATAAAGCAAACAAAAAACTACTAAGATGAAATAAAACAAAAGGAAAAGAAACGTTGGGTTGCCTCCCAGTCAGCGCCTTTGTTTACGGTTGTTGGCTCGACTGAATACTGCGATTTACACGAAATTTGGCGGAGCATCTAGAGTGATATCATGCTCGTCCCCTCCGATATGTACATGGACTCCTTCATAGTAGTGTTTAAGCCTGTGGCCATTGACCTTGAATGATTTGGATGTGTCCAAGCTTTGAATTTCGACTGCACCATGGGGAAAGACATTAGTAACAACAAACGGACCATTCCAACGTGAACGCAACTTACCTGGAAATAGTCGAAGTCGTGAGTGATAGAGTAAAACTTTCTGACCGACTTCGAATTCCCTCCTAGAAATCATCTTGTTGTGGAAAGCCTTTGTCTTGTCCTTGTAAATCTTAGAGCTGACATAAGCATCATTTTGGATTTCTTCTAATTCTTCCAACTGTAGCTTCCGGTGCTCGCCACTCTCATCCATCTGCATGTTAAAGTTTTTAATAGCCCAATAGGCTCGATGCTCCAATTCCACAGGCATATGACATGGTTTTCCAAAAATTAGCCGATATGGAGACATTTCGATCGGCGTCTTGAACGCGGTTCTAAATGAGGCATCATCCAAATGCAAGCTCCAGTCCTTTCTTGTTGGATTCATGGTCTTTTCTAGGATGGACTTGATCTCTCTGTTCGATACTTCAGCTTGACCATTGGAATGTGGATGGTATGCAGTAGAGATCATGTGCGTCACATGGTACTTTTTAAGCAAACTAGCCACAGTTCGATTGCAGAAGTGTGTTCCTCTATCACTGATGATGGCTCTTGGAATCCCAAACCTAGAGAAAAGGTTATTCTTGATAAACTCTGCAACAACTTTAGAATCGTCAGTACGGGTGGCCTTTGCTTCCACCCATTTCGAGACATAGTCCACAGCAAGTAATATATAAATAAATCCATACGAACTTGGGAAAGGCCCCATGAAGTCGATGCCCCACACATCAAATATTTCACAAACTAAAATAGGTTGTTGAGGCATCTCATTATGCTGGGAGATATTACCTGTCTTCTGGCATTAAGTGCACGACTTACAAAAAATGTAAGCGTCTCAAAATAAGGATGGCCAGAAAAATCCGCAATCCAACACCTTTCGCGCTGTCCTTTTTGCTCCAAAATGGCCACCACACGCATGAGAATGACAAAACGTGAGAATAGGAATTACCTCACTCGCAGGTACACATCAACGTATAACTTGATCAGCGCAATGTTTCCACAATTATGGATCATCCCACACATAATACTTGGCATCGCTTCTCACCTTGTTCTTTTGTGCCTTAGAAAATTCAGAAGGAAACCCTTTAGTAACTAAATAATTGACGATATTTGCGTACCAGGGTAATTCGGTGCTTGCTGAAAACAATTGTTCATCAGGAAATTCTTCACGCAAGTTCAGGTCCTCATCGATATGAACTAGGTGGCTCAAGTGGTCAGCGACCCGATTTTCTGTCCCTCTCTTATCCTTGATTTCTACGTCAAATTCTCTCAAAATCAGTATCCACCTTATTAACCTTGATTTTGCCTCCTTCTTCGCCATCAGAAAGCGAAGAGCTGCATGATCAGAATAAACAATGACTTTAGCACCAAGTAAATAAGAGCAAAATTTTTCTAATGCAAAAACAACAGCTCAGAGCTCCTTTTCAGTGGTGGAGTAGTTCCGTTGGGCATCGTTCAGGATACGCGAAGCGTAGTATATATCATGCGATGCTTTCCCAACTTTTTGGCCTAAAACTGCACCCACAGCATAGTCGCTGGATCACACATGATCTCGAATGGTTGGCTCCAGTCCGGTGGTTGGATTATTGGTGCAGATGTCAATGAGTCTTTGAGTTTGTCAAAAGATGTTTTTCATGGTTCATCAACTCAAACGGGACATCTTTTTGCAGCAATTTGCACATGGGGGATGCGATCTTGACGAATTCCTGAATGTATCTCATGTAGAAACCTGCATGGCCAAGAAAAAACGCACTTCCCGCACACATGTGGGATAAGGGAGAGACTGAATAATATCAATTTTAGCTTTGTCTAACTCTATTCCCTTAGATGAAATGACATGACCCAACACAACACCTTGTCCAACCATAAAGTGACATTTTTCAGAATTTAAGACTAAGTTTGTTTCGACACACTTCTTAAGGACAAGAGCAAGGTTAGACAGACAGTTTTCGAATGAATCACCATAGACAGTAAAATCATCCATAAAAACTTCTAAGATATGCTCAATGAAATCTGAAAAGATACTAACCATACACCGTTGGAAAGTGGTCGGTGCATTGCAGAGTCCAAAGGGCATCCGTCGATATGCAAAGGTGCCAAACAGGCAAGTGAATGTTGTCTTTTCTTGATCTTTCGGCGCAATAGCAATCTGAAAATAACCAGAATACCCATCAAGAAAACAATAATAAGGATGACATGCTAAACGTTCAATCATTTGATCAATAAATGGTAAAGGAAAATGGTCATTTCGGGTTCCAGCATTTAACTTCCTATAATCTATACAAACCCTCCACCCATTTTGAATTCGGGTGGGAACCAATTCATCATCCTTGTTCTTCACCACAGCTATCCCGGTTTTCTTGGGTACCACTTGGACTGGACTGACCCACTGACTGTCAGAAATCGAGTAGATGACTCCAACTTCGAGAAGTTTTAGAATTTTAGCCTTCACCACCTTCATCATCGGTGGGTTCAACTTTCTTTGCGGCTGACGTGAGGGATTCGCTCCTTCCTCCATCAAAATTCTATGCATGCATGTAGAAGGGCTAATTCCCTTGATGTTTTCTATGGTCCATCCAATAGCAGTCTTGTGCTCTTGTAATACCTTGACTAATTGTTCCTCTTGGTCGGCTTCAAAACTATTGGAGATGATGACTGGTAATGTTTCTCCTTCTCCAAGGAAAACATACTTGAGATGTTTTGGAAGTGTCTTTAGTTCGACCATTGGTGCCTGCAAAACAGATGGAAGGCGCCTAGTATTAGAAATTGGTAGTGATATATATGATATATTACCTGACTGAGGTAGCTCAGGAGCGCTGTTCAGAATTCCCTGAATCCATTTCACTTCTTCTCTGAATCCAATTCCATAATCCTGCTGAATGGGTGCAAAAATAGCCACCTCTAGATTATCTTTTCATGCATGCTCACAATAATCTTGTGTCAAGTAATCCACTATATCAACAGAAAATACACAATCATCACTATCAGGAAATTTCATGGCATCATAAATATTAAATTTCACAACCTCGCCATCAAATTCCATAGTGAGTGTGCCACTGTGAACATCAATTTTAGTCATGGAAGTTTTCAAGAATGGTCTGCCTAACAAAATAGTACTATTATGATCACCGTTTTCCATGTCTAGCACATAAAAATCTGCAGGAAATACCAAGTCATTTACTTGTACTAACACATCTTCCACTATTCCCCTAGGGTATGCATTAGACCTATCAGCTAACTGAATAACAATTCCCGTTTTATTCAATGGACCAAGTTTCAAGGATGCATAGATAGAATATGGCATAACATTGATTGATGCTCCTAGATCTAACATGGTCTTTTCAAGTTTAACATTCCCTATAGTGCATAGGATAGAAAACATACCTGGATCCTTGCATTTTGCGGGCAATTTTTGTTGGATCACAGCAGATACATTCTCACCAAGCTCTACTTTTTGACAGCCCTTCAATGTCTGTTTCCTCTTTGCTATGAATAATTCCTTCAAAAACTTCGCGTGTCGAGGTACATGCTTAATAACATCTAGCAACGGAATATTCACCTCACATCTACGAAAAGTCTCATAAAGATCCTTTATCCCTTCATCTTTTCTAGACTCCTTAAGTGCTAAGGGAAAAGGGGCAACAGGGTTATATTCAAAAAGTGGAGAAAACTTACCTCTTGGTGCTTCTTCCTTGGATGCTTCTCCATCAGCCAATTTTGGCTCTTCTCGCAGCTCCTCTTTGGCTAAAGTATCCACTTCTTTCTCCTTGATCTTCAACTCCTTCCCATTCCTTAAAGTGATTGCACTTGCGTTCTCTCTTGGGTTGGGAATGGTTTGAGATGGTTGGGAATGGTTTGAGATGGTAAAGCATTGGAATGATTTTCTTCTAACTTATTGATGGCGGTGGCGAGCTGTCCCATCTGGGTATTCAAGTTTTGGATACTTGCTCTTGTTTTCTGTTGAAAAGTTACAGTATTAGTAGCAAGATCCTTAACAATATTTTCAAGAAACTCACCTGGATGTGGAATCTGAGGACGCTGCTGCTGTAGAGGATACGGTGGCCTATAAGCTTGATTGTGCGGTGGTGCTTAAGGCCCAGATTGATTTGCCTGAGGGTTCCCATATCTCAGATTTGGATGATCCTTCCAACCAGGATTGTATGTGTTGGAATAGGGATCATATTTCCGCTGTGGTGGTCCAGGAAATCCTCCAGTAGCATTGACCTGTTCAACCGATTCTTCTTGAAGTGTTGGACACATATCAGTAGCATGTCCCACTGCAGCACAAATCCCACACGCCTTTGCAGTCTGTCCATTCCCTACAGTCATCTGACGCACAAAAGACGCCAATTAAATTAATTGTTGCTCAAGGGAAGAGACATTTACCTCGTTGTTCTTTTTCAGTACATGCTCATTCCTGATGGTGCCAAATTGTTGAGAATTTGCAGCCATGTTCTCAATTAAATTTCTCGCTTGTACCGACGTTTTATCCATAAAAACTCCTCCACTTGCTGCATCTAGCATACTCCTGTCATGAGGCAACAAACCTTCATAGCATAATTGAATTAATTGATTTTCACTTATCTGGTGTTGCGGACAGCTAGCACAAAGCTTCTTGAACCGCTCTCAATATTCATGCAGTGATTCCCCTTAGTATTGCTTGATTCCATAGATTTCCTTCCGGATGTTCGCAGCTCTAGAGGTTGGGAAATATTTTTCCAGAAAGAATCTTTTCATCTCCGTCCAAGTTGTGATAGAACCAGAGGGCAAGTAATATAGCAAATCCTTAGCAGCACTCTTCAAAGAAAAAGGAAAATCTCTCAGCTGAATCTGCTCCTCTGTCACTCCATGGGGTTTCATACTCGTGCAAACCACATGGAATTCCATCAAATTTTTATTCGGGTCCTCACCTGCAAGTCCATGAAACGCAGGTAATAAGTGAATCAATCAAGATTTAAGCTCAAAAGTAGCATTGTTTTCTAATGTAGGAAAAGTAATGCATAAAGGTTGTTGATTGGGATCAGGAGTGCCCAATTGTCTAAGACTCAGGTTCGCATTAGCAGCCATCTCTTCTTCTGGAAAAGCAGCTCGAGCAGCTTCCTCTTGTTGTTTCCTACGAAGTTCTCTCCTTTGCCTGTGCAAAGTTCTTTCAATCTTTGGGTCGTAGAGAAAGTCTTCTTCAGCAAAATCACCTGAAAGCATGAATGAGAGAGAACTAGAAACAAAGAAAAGAGAGGAGAGTGAGATTAAACAAAACAAAAACAAAAGGAAATAGAACACAATAAATTAAACACCGTTCCCCGGCACCGCACCAAAATTTGGAAGCGCTAAGTCGCGTCACGTCCAAATTACCCAACTCAATCAGATAACCACGAAAATTTAGTAGTCTGAGTAGGGATTGTTCCCACGAGGAAAGGTAAATTTAATGTGTTCTAAATAAACTAAAGGGGGTTTTTGAGTTGGAAATTAACTACTGGAATTTCAAATGAATAAAATTAAATATTATCACTATCATGCAAGATTAAGAATTAAACTGGAGAAATCAATAAGAGACAAGCCTTGGTATCGGTCGACTACACTCTTGATATTTATTCATTCAATCATCGATTCCCTAAAAATAATTAATCCTATCAAATATTCGTCATTGAAAATCAAATTCCGGTTTCACCTTAATTTTAAATAATTAGAAACCAGCGTTCTAAATTAACCCTTACCAATAAATTAACCCGGATTCCAGCGATCTAGATTTAAATCTAAGGTAGCATTCAAACGAGTAAAACTGATGAATCTAGACAACACAAACACCAGCAGTTGTATTTAGCCTAGTCAAAAGTTGACCCTACGATTTAATAAATTCAACAGCAGAAAATATCAAACGTAGTTGCTTTGCAAATTAGTTAATTCAAACAATTACGGATTTTAATTCTAATTTAGCTATAGTTTGTATAACAAAATCCTAAGATGGCCAATCCTAAAATCTTGCACACAAGCATAAAATAAAACAGATCAACTATTGATATTCAACAAGGATTAAGGCATGAAAATCGAATCTCATGAACAAATTATATCAAGGTTTCATCTTTCTCAACCAAGTATAAAGGTTTAGCTACAACGATTCATAAAAAACTCAATAAAAATCAAAAGAAAGGAAGAAATCTTGAGATAGAGTTGTAAGAACAAAACCTAGCCTCCAAGGAGATTGTAAAAGTCTGATAACAATCCCCCAAAAACGGAATAAAAGCCTAATAAAAACTAGAGTCCAAAATAAACAAGTTTCCAAAATTACATATTTTTTCCCGAACAGACTAGCGCGCTCGATCGCGTGAGTACGCAGGATCAAGCGCATAAAAAATAGAGAACCCACTGTTTTGAATTTCCTCGGTCGTGCTCGATCCTGGGAGTTCCTTGGATCAAGCGCATGAAAAATGCATCGCCTACTGCCTTGATTCTTCAGAAGCCGCGCTCGATCCTGTGAGTTTATCCAATCGAGCGCATGAAACTTTGCAAAAAAATTGATTTCTTCATGAAACTTGATAATTCCTACACATTAAACCCGGGAGTAGATTATGTAGCCAAATGCATGCATAGAAACAAAACTAAGATAAAACACGAACAAAAAACAATTAAATGAATGCAAACTACTAACAAAATAACATTAAAATATAAAAAAAACACGACTATCAAGGTGCAGCACGGCAGATGGCAGATGGTCGGTGGTGGGTAAATCGACGCCAGAGTAGAGGCGGTGGAGATGAACCAGAGTTGGCGAAGATAAAGCAGCGAAGCAGGTGGCGAGCGAGGGACGTGGCTCGGTGGTGACAGGCAGATAAGGTGCAGCACGGCAGATGGCGGAGAAGACGACCAGAGGTGATGACCGGAGCGTAGTGATGGCCACTGATGGATTCCCTGTTATTTAAGAGGAGGATTGTGTGAGAAATTGAGAGAAAGGGGGATTAGGGAGTTAGGGTTTTTAGAGGAGAGAATGAGAGAATGGGAAAAGGGGAGAGTGAAATCGGGATTTAATTTGCGTAAAAGGTGTCTCGCTCAATCGGTAAAGATTGACCAATCGAGCGAAACCAAAAGTTCAAATCCACTGCCCAACTTAAAAATATTCCCGCTCGATCGGTAAAGATTAACCAATCGAGCGAGCAAAAAATTGCGAACCTACTGACTTACCAAAGGAGAGCTCTCGCTCGATCGGTAGAATTCTATGGATCGAGCGAGCAAAAAACACGTAACTTACTGCCTGTTCAAAAGAGTGCTCTCGCTCGATTGGTAGAACTTGACCGATCGAGCGAGCAAACAAAATTCAAAATATTTTTGGGTTTTTCTATTTTCCGAAATAAAAAAACAAAAGGAGCTTTCGATCCATGCTTCCGATCTCTCTCCCGCAACCACGTGTCTGGCTTCTAGAGGAAGCCTGCCGACAGTCGATCGGAGCTTCCAATCCCACTTTGAAGCGTCCAATCTCCTTGACGGCATTTCTTACGTAATATTTCAGACAACTGACATTTGGTGGCGATCGGAGCTTCCGATCCCTCTTCGGAGCTTCCGAACCCAAAACTATGGCTCCGATCACTTCGGAGCTTCCGAACTCTGTTCGGAACTTCCGATCCTTCCGAAGCTCAAAGCTTCTACCGGACCATTTTTGAGTGTTCTGGATCCATTTTTTAACTTCTTAAACTCATTTGGAAATCTTTTAATCATGTTTTACTTAATTTAAACATGATCACTTGATTAATTATCACTTAATTATTAATTCTGGATACGGGTCACTACACGGGGATTCACATTTTACCTTCAGGTATGGATATCCTATGTGATCTCATGTATTTGTAGTTTGACATCTCTTATCAAAGTAGGTGGTAATTAAGAAGAAATTTATTCAATTACACTTTCGATGCAACTACGGCATGTCACATAGTTATCGATTTTTTCACAACACTCGATAAACCAATAGTTATCGAATCGGTCGGGATATATGAGTTGAAGGGACCTTATTGTATGCTAACCATAATTGAATGGTTCTTGCAGGCACTATAATTTGCTACCTAGGGAGTCATGTAAGCGATGCTGCTAGACGTTTAACATGACTGGTTGGGTACCATCAGACTTGAGTTCTAACGATTTTAATATCAAGGAGTTGATAAGCAAGAATGGAGCTACATAGGGTAAGCTCATATAGGGACTTGATGATACCAAATCACATGGAGATGTGAACCCACTGCTATTCGTATCATTGAACCATTGAGGGTCACACAGTTACTGGCTTTTTAGATCCCGTTGAGAATAAAAATTAGTTCAATGGGTTGAACAGCTTATAAAGGAGTTTATAAACAAGAGAAATTAGAAGTATGACTTCTAAAAGAGAATAAAGGGGAATGTAACTTTTAATTTGAGAAAGTGTTCCAAGATTAAAAGTTGACTTAAATAAATAATTTGTTTTTGAAAATGGTGATTTTCAAAACTATTATTATGAAATTAATTAAATTAATTCAAGAGTTGAATTTATTAAATACTAGTGGAACTTGTAGAGTCCAAATAATTAAATTAATTCAAGTGTTGGATTATTTAAACACTATTGGGTCTTGTATAGCCCAAATGAAGTAGTGTTGAATAATTATTTTGCTATTATTGGGTCTTGTATAGCCCAAATGAAGTAGTGTTGAATAATTATTTTGCTAGTGGGCTTGAATGAGTTCAAGTAGGATTTAATTAATTTATTAGACTTATTTGGGTTTGGATTTGTCAATTAATTAAATATTAAGTTCATGGGGTCTTGTATGTATATGTTTGACCTAAAATACATACAATATATGTGAGAAAATATATGAAGAGTTACAAGACAATATGCACAATATACAATGCATGCTTTAATTTTTTTCAGAACACACTTCTCCAAGAACCAAAAAACTCTCCTCTCTCTCTCCTCAACCCTCATGGCCTTCCACCCCTTCCAAATATCCCTCAATTTTTTCCTTTTATCTTATGAAGTTCAGGCAAGGGATACTCAATAAAAAAAAATGCTCTAAATATTCTAGTGAATATATAGAGTGGATCTAATTTGACTAGTCGTGGACTTAATTTAAAGGAGAAGTTGTTTTTTAGCAAGGTGTGCTTCTGGAAGTTTGTTCCATTTTTTAGCAAGGTATGCTCTTGGAATCTCGTAGAAGTGGTCAACCTTTCTCAAGAGCTAAGTTGTTTACAACTTGGTTGGAGACATCATCAATCTTTTAAGATTGATAGGTAAAAACTTCTTAAACATCATATGGATTTTTATGATTTTCGAATGCTACACAAGTGCTCGATTTTTTACATAAAAATTTTAAATTTCCGCTGCATTTTCGGGCATGAGAGGACCAAGCTACAACACATATATCGTGTTGGACCAGACGAATTTCATAAATTTTGAATTGTGCGTGTCCAAACAGGACTGAGTAATTGTTTTGGATGTACTGCTTTCATTTATGATAAAGCCTAGGCTAGTTCGATCACCAGCTTGCTTTTGCATTACATTCAGTTTATCCAATGAAACAGAAGACTTATTTCAAGTATTGACTAAATTCATACCTTTGATTCTCTTAGGGTACAACTTGGACTTCATTTCTCATATTAGTGTTTTTAGTAATTAGCAGACTTACTTGAGCTTTCAGACTGTCGGATCCTTAGACTCTGTAGATTCCATCTGATCTGACTTATCTGATATACTCTTTATGTTTTTTTTTTACTTTCTCAAACTGATGAGATAGTTTTCTATACTCAATTACCATCTCATTTAGAGCAGAGATAAGATCTTCCTTAGTGAAGTCATCAGAAGTAAATCAAATACCTTTCCATCGTCTGTGATCTGAGTCATCACCAGTCATCAAGAACTTGACAGCTTCCTCATCACTTTCACAGGAGGATGTTTCTAAGCATGATGATTTTGTATCTGACTCGGTCCACTTGCTGCTGTTCTCTTCTGTCATCAATGTTTTTTGTTCTTCCTTTCTTCGAAAGTTCTTCATCTCTTCTCTGGATCCCTTCTTATTAGATGAATTAATCTCATATTTGTTTGTTCTGGTACATTCTGCTATGAAGTGTACATTTCTTCCATTATTGTAACATGCTTGATCATCGTTTACTGGTTCTTTCCTTTGAAAAATGGACTTGTTTGAGCTTTGAAAATTCTTGTGGTTATTCCTCAGAAATTTTCCAAATTTCTTCACAAATAGTGGCATTGCATCATTGTTGAGTTGATCTAATGTCTTAGCTATAGATGTGTCATCTGTTGCAGTTAGAGCTTTAGAGGCTTGTGGGATAGTTGGTTCTTCTCCAATTCTAGCACGAAGCTCGAACTCATATTCTTTGAGGTCTGAAAACAGATCATGCAGTTCAATCTTGTTGAGATCTTTGACTCTCTCATAGCAATGGTCTTGACGTCTCATTCTCTTGGTGATGCCCTCATAACTTTTAAAGCAATTTCTCTGTTGTTGTATCTCTTTCCCAGTGCATCCAATTCAATAATGATGCTGTTAAATTTCTCATCGAACTCATTCATAGTTTCTCCAGACTTCATTTTTATACTATCAAACTTTTGAATGGCCACTATAAGTTTGCTTTCTTTGGTCTGATCATTGTATTCACATAGTTATGTGAATTCTCCCCAAATCTCCTTGGCAGTGTGCATGTTTTTATCTGGAAAAAAATGTTCTTATCCAAAGTTTTGTACAGTATGTCCTTTGCCACATTATCAAGATTGGACTTCATTTTGTATTTAGTCGTCCACTCTGATCTGGGATTTTCTATCATCTAAGGTGAACCATCAGTTATGGCCACTACAGTGTTGGCTTTCATGATCTTCATTGATCCATCGGTGATGATGTATCATCATTTTGTGTAGATAAATGTGCCTACATACGAATTTTTCAGTCATCATACTCTCTCTTTGAAAACATGGGAATCTTGTTAAAGGATTTCATAGCTATCAAGATCAGTTCAAGTTAAGCAAAAAAACAGCTCTGATTCCACTTGTTAGGATCGGAAACGTGTGTAGAGGAGGGAAATACACACTTTAAAATATTTGTGAACTTGTCTTACAATTAAGCTGAGTTACCATCTCGATTGTTAAAATTTTGCTTAACAAAAATTTGCTTGCAAGAACTGATCTAGTCAGGAGAAATGTTTTTCACACACTAATTGAACTGGATAACTTGTAGGTAGACTGAATTAAATTGTGCAGAAAATAAAATTAAGGAACAAGAGATTTTTTGTGGAAGTTCGAAACTAAAACTTCTATATCTCCCCTTCGTTTCCACTAGAATAATTTGATTTATACAAAAATTTGCACAAACTCAGTCCAATCAACCCTTGAAAGGAACTTCTAGTAGCACAATCTCAATTCAGATTACCTTCTGATTGAGTTACAAAGTATAATGAAACAACAACAATTCTTATTCAAAGCTTCACTGCTTGATCACTCTGATTGATCTGATATAACACTTTGAATATGATAGCAGTCTCGAGATTTGATATGGTTCTTGAATCACTTGTATGCTTGATGATCTTAGAATCCTTGAATGTGCAAGAGCTGGGTGGGCAGCAACTACGTCCCTCATCAAGTATTTATAATGGTGATTCGTTCAACGTTTGAATTTTTAGCCAGTGAGGTTTTGATCCAAGAATATCCGAAAATCAAGCAGAACGTGCCACATGTCCTCATCCTCTTTCCAAAAATAGTACTGAAGGTAGTGGGACAATTTGAATTTTGTCGAGTACGAATTTCAACGTCTTTATCTCCACCAACATGTATTGGCTTTATCTTCAACAACTTAGACTGAATTAGCATGATGTTCAAAATACATGATTTACATGTTCTGGTCCTCTCTGATCTAGTCAGGTTCTCTCTGATCTGGTCTGATCTGTTTGATCTGGTCTAATAATGCAATCTGGTCTGGTTGTGAGAATAGTTCTAAAGATTGTTCTAAATAGTCCAAAGTAGTTCTACGATCGCCAATTTAAAATCAAATGTTTCCTTAGAATAAGATCAAGTGTTATTCTTGGTTTTGTTTAACTGACTTGTTCAGTGATTGAAAGTTTCACAAGTGTCATCACCAAAATTAAGATTTTCTTTTATCATAATAGAATCGTAAAATAATGTTGGATGTAAAAAGATTGAAATACAGCGATGACAGAACAATAAACAAAAGAGGTATTTTAACAGTAAACAGTTGTATAACGTGAAGTAGTAAGGAAACAATAAAGAAAACTGAGGATTGTAACTAGTACAATTTCCTTAAAACAGATTTGTCCCCTCCGATACGTGCTGCGAAGATGAAGATGGACGCCTGTTTCCCAAGATACAACGGCTAAACCAGAAATAACCAAGAACAAAATTATGGAACTGACAAACTAAATACAGTACCTGAACTCTATATAGGAAATAGAGGAAGAAAACGAGAGATAGAAGAAAGAAGGAGTTGTTGTTGTGTGTTTTGAGGGCTCTGGACAGCATCTATTTATAGGTGTACAAAACCATGTAGATAGTCATAACTTTGGCATACAAAAGGCCAAATGTTCACCAGCAGAAGCACCAAGAGACTATCAACAGAAGCACCAAGGGACAACTAGATGAAAGGTCTCATCCAGAAGCTTGTTCCATGGGATGTGGAAGGTTTTTTCTCATCTGAAATTGAAAAATAAAATTTCAAAAATGTGGCTAACGCTAGGAAGGAAATTTTTGCCTTGATCGGTCTGAAATTCGATGCACCCAGGTCGTGCTCATATGCTTGAACTGTTGGAAAAACTGGCGAGTTCCCAGATCAATCACGATTGATACCCGGTGCAGCGGAAGTTTAAAAATTTTTGTTATGGAACAATTCCATAGTGTGGGTAACAACCGTTCAACGATTAAATTATTGTGTGTGTAAAATTTAAATAACAGTTATTAAATTTTACCTCCAATCTCGCAACGAGATTAATGGACACCAACAGATTTGATCTGCTCTTGTTGTCTCTCCCTGGAACCGATGAACTCCTTCAATCAGGTCCACGAACAGAGGTTTAAATCCCTCTGATAGATTGCACTAGAAAATCTATCAGAAGTTTTCTGCGAAGAGATTAAACGAATCTGATTCGTTATTCCTGACTGCAATTAAAAATCACAGACCGGAATTTCTCGGGCAGAGGGGGAGGGTTCGGCCGATTTGTTGAGAGAGAGGCTAGGGTTCGATTTTTGCTCTGTCTCAAAAATTATGACCTGTTGTGTGTAATTTCTGTACTGAAATAACTTATTTATAATGCAGGCCACTAACACCTTAGGGCCCATTAGTCATAAGCTGGGGCCCGACAAGCAAAGCCCGCTCGTTCAGAAATTAATATAAAATTCATCGTGACTCCGATTGATGAAACGATTTCACCAATGTGCACAGAAACCATTTCTGCACGTTTTAAAGTCAAAATAAATTTTCCTGAATCCGAATTCAGTGGTTTCCAAAAATGTCCATCCCTATGTCATTTTAGGAAATCCTACTCCCTTACTCTTATTTAAGAAGTCCAACTCCTTAGTTCATTAAATTTAACTCTTTAAATTTAACTATCTCAACGGGGATTAAAACTCCATTACACTGTGTGACCCTCAATGGTTCAGGGATACAGCTAGCCGTGGGCTCACAACTCCTTGTGACTCGGAACAACACTTTCCGACTTGCCCAACGAATCATGGTAAAGCGCCTAGCAACATCGCCCCATGATTCCCTAGGTATCACTGATAGTGCCTACAAGAACCAGTAGATTTTGGTTAACGTACAGTACGGTCCCTTCATCCATATATCCCGATCGAATCAACAACCATTGGTATATCGAGAGTCGCTCAAGATTCGATAACTATGCAATACATCTTGAAGATCAAATTAGTGACATCGCATGTGCTACTAAGAAACCATTTCTTAAATCACATCAAGTACTCTGGCCAGAGATTTGTCACACTAATATCTCCTCAGATCGCATAGGATATCCACACTCGCAAGTATGTGGTGAATCCTTGACAACAATGCATTGACTCCTATATGTGTCGTAACTGTACCCAATCTCGACACCTGATGACCCCCTCAGAGTCGGTAAACGAGTCAAAGCACAGTACTAGCATATAGAGTCTCCATGATGTTTCAAGTCGTAAGGACTAATGGTGTACAACCAAAACCGCGGACTTTATCCACTCGATAAGTGATAACCACTTGGAAAGTCCGGATAGGGTAGTTCGACTATTCATCCTATGAATATCCATTTGCATGCTTCGAACATCTCCATGTTCCCTACCAATGAAACGTGGTACTCCGCATCGCAAATGCTAGTCTCAAACTCGAGCGATCCTTATCCTTATTATCGGACGGCTCAATCGACTAGGAACGGTTTTAGAATATACAGTGACTATAAGATGTATTTCATGATAGACATCTCCATGTTCTACCACATCTTACATACACTATAGTATATTCAAGGTCTTTATCAAAACAACAATAGTATATCACAATATAACAATATGAAGTAATATAAAGTCATTGCCATAAAAGTGTAAATAATATTAAACAAAAGATTGTTTATACAAAGAGTCAACAAAGCCCATAGCCACACAGTTGGCTCACTGGGCACCCACTCTTACAATCTCCCACTTGCCCTATAGCCAACTAGTCATACTACGTAGACCCATTGCTTCGCGATGTTTGTCAAACAATGGTCCTGGCAAAGGCTTAGTAAGTGGATCAGCGATATTGTCTGCAGAGGCCACTCGTTCGACACTGATGTCTCCTCTTTCCACAATCTCCCGGATTATGTGGTATTTCCTCAGTACGTGTTTGGATCTTTGATGAGACCTTGGTTCCTTTGCTTGAGCAACGGCACCCGTGTTGTCGCAGTACACCGGGACTGGACCAACAAATTCAGGAATGACGCCCAACTCTTGGACGAAATTCCTCATCCAAACGGCCTCTTTAGCAGCAGCTGATGCTGCAATGTATTCAGCCTCAGTGGTGGAATCCGCTGTGGTGTCCTGCTTGGAACTCTTCCAAGAGACAGCACCGCCATTGAGCATGAACACAAATCCAGAGGTTGACTTCGAGTCATCCACATCACTTTGGAAGCTAGAGTCGGTATAGCCTTCCAGTTTGAGTTCTCGTCCTCCATAAACCATGAACATATTCGTAGTCCTTCGCAAGTACTTAAGAATGTCCTTCACGGCTTTCCAATGCATCTGACCAGGATTAGACTGATATCTGCTCGTGACACTCAGAGCAAATGCTACATCCGGTCTGGTAGATATCATCCCATACATGATACTACCTATAGCTGACGCATATGGTACATGTGTCATATTCTCTATCTCTGCATCAGTCTTGGGACACATAGACTTGGATAGAGAAACTCCATGACACATGGGTAGATGTCCTCTCTTGGACCCATCCATTGAAAACCGTTTCAATATGGTATCGATGTAGGTTGATTGAGTGAGTCCTATCATTCTCTTAGATCTATCCCTATAGATCTGTATCCCAAGAATGTAGGATGCCTCACCCAAATCCTTCATCGAAAATCTACCTGATAACCATATCTTTGTTGACTGCAACATCCCTACATCATTCCCAATGAGTAGGATGTCATCAACATAAAGTACTAAGAATGTCACCGCATCCTTAACTACTTTCTTGTACACGCAAGGTTCCTCCGGGTTCTTGATGAAACCAAAATCTTTAATTGTTTCATCAAATTTATGGTTCCAACTTCTTGATGCTTGTTTTAGACCATAAATTGATCTCTGAAGCTTGCATACCTTATGCTCGCTTCCCATGGATGTGAACCCCTCAGGCTGCTTCATATAGATTTCTTCCTTAATGTCTCCATTAAGAAAAGCAGTCTTCACATCCATCTGCCATATCTCATAGTCATACCATGCAGCTATGGCAATTAGGATTCTTATGGACTTGAACATTGCGACTGGTGAAAAGGTTTCATCATAGTCAACTCCTTGCCTTTGAGTATAACCTTTCGCCACCAATCGCGCCTTGTAAGTCAATATCTTACCATCAGGCCCAAGCTTTCTTTTGTAGATCCATTTACACCCTATTGGAACAATTCCATCGGGAGGATCCACTAAAGACCAGACTTGGTTAGTATGCATCGAATCCAATTCTGACTGCATAGCTTCAAGCCATAAATTCGAATCCGCATCAGAAATTGCTTCCTTGAAGCTTCTTGGATCACATCCAATGTCGGGTTCATCTTGACCCTCTTCAAGAAGAAGACCATATCGAACTGGAGGTCTAGAAGTCCTCTCGGATCTTCTAGGTGCAGGCGTGTCCAGCAATGGTTCCTGAGGTGTGGGATCGTTATTTTGTATTTCGGGTTCTTCTCGAACTTCTTCGAGTTCCATCATCTCGCCTTTCTTATCCAATAAGAACTCCTTCTCCAAGAAGGTGGCATTCCGTGAAACAAACACCTTTGTTTCAGCAGGATAATAGAAATAATATCCGATTGAATTCTTCGGATACCCCACAAAATAACACAAGCTGGATCGACTATCCAACTTATCTCCCACTGTCCGCTTCACGTAAGCAGGACATCCCCAAATCCTCAAGTATGAATACTTAGGAGCTTTGCCATTCCATAACTCGTATGGTGTTTTGTCCACTGCTTTAGTGTGGACGTTATTCAACAACAATACCGTCGTTTCAAGCGCATAGCCCCAAAACGAAGGTGGAAGCTCAGTGAAGCTCATCATGGATCGAACCATGTCCAACAAAGTTTGATTACGACGCTCCGATACACCATTAAGCTGTGGTGTCATAGGAGGAGTCCACTGAGAGAGAATCCCATTCTCTTTTAGATAGTCCAAAAACTCGGTACTCAAGTATTCTCCACCTCGATCCGATCGAAGTGCTTTAATACTTTTACCTAGCTTGTTTTCTACTTCAGCCTTGAATTCTTTGAACTTTTCAAATGCTTCAGACTTATATTTCATTAAATATAAATACCCATACCTAGAATAATCATCAGTAAAGGTAATGAAGTAGGTGTGGCCATGTTGAGTCCCTACTCTAAATGGACCACAAACATCTGTATGGATCAAATCCAACAGATTTTGACTACGTTCAGGCTTCCCCTTAAAAGGAGATTTAGTCATTTTCCCTTTTAGGCAGGATTCACAAGTAGGTAGAGAGTTAATATCAGACATATCAAACATGCCCTCTCCCACTAGCTTGTTCATCCTCCTTGAGGAAATATGACCTAGTCTAGCGTGCCAAAGGTTTGCCGGGTTTTGACTATCGATTTTCCTTTTGTTTGTTGTCGCCGGTTTGTCAATACAATTTACTGGAACGTCTTTTAGTTTTAAATTGTATAGATCGTTTTCAAGTTGTCCATTTCCAATTAAACATTCATTCTTGTAAATATTGCAAATCCCATTCACAAAATTACAAGAATAACCATCTCTATCAAGCATAGAAATAGAAATAATGTTTTTAATTAAATCTGGCACAAATAAAACATCTCTCAACAATAATTTAAAACCGTTCTGCAATATCAAACAAACATCTCCAATGGCCGTAGCTTCAACTCTGGAACCATTCCCGAGCCTCAGCTGGGTCTCACCCATTCTAAGCCTGCGACTTCTTGTCATCACCTGCAAATCATTGCAAATGTGAGATCCACATCCGGTATCCAATACCCAAGAAGTTGTATTAAGTGACATGTTTATTTCGATATAGAACATACCCTTTGCAGTTCCCAACTGCTCAAGATACTCCTTGCAGTTGCGCTTCCAATGACCCGGCTTCTTGCAGTAATGGCAAACATCCTTGGATTTTCCATTGTTTGAAGCCTTTGTCTTTTGCTTCTTCTCGGGTTCCACTTTCTTGGGTGGGGCAGAACGTTTCTTGCCCTTCATACTTGGCCCCTTCTTAGCAGAAGATGAGGAGCCCACCAAGAAAGCTGGCTTATCCTTCTTAAGTGTGGATTCATATGTAACGAGCATATTGACCATCTCTTCAAGGGTGGCCTCTATCTTGTTCATATTAAAATTTATCACGAATCCATCAAATGAAGAAGGAAGAGATAGAAGCAGCAAGTCCACATTGAGTTCATGCTCCAACACCAAATCAAGGGTCGCTAACTTCTGTATGAGCCAAATCACTCGTACCCCATGATCACGGACCGAAGTCCCTTCACGCATGCGGCACGTCATCAACTCCTTAACAGTAGAGAACCTTTCAGCCCTCGACTGAGCCCCAAAAAGTTCCTTGAGTTGCGCGTGAATGTCAGCAGCATTCACCGTGTCCTCAAATCGCCTCTGGAGTTCATCAGACATCGAGGCTTGCATATAGCATTTGGTCTTGATGTCATGGTCCCACCATGCATCAAGCTTGGCCAATTCCTCCGAACTAACATCAGCTGGTTCTTCCTTCGGAGGTGCTTTCTCTAACACATAGAGCATTTTCTCCGAAGTTAAGACAATCTTCAACTTCCGGAACCATTCCGTATAGTTGGCGCCAGTCAGTTTGTTTTGTTCGAGGATCGAGAATAAAGGATTTCGCGAATTCATTGTATGAAATACTGAAAAGGAAAATAGACATATATCAATGATTGTTTAACAATTTACTAAGACATAAAATAGGCGAATTTAATTTTATGAATCTCACTCCCACTATTTTAACGATTTCACCACCCTCTAGTGAAAACGGGAAACTTTTTCCTTAGTGAGAACATGGAGTCCAATTGACAAACTTATGGTCCCGAATAATATCAGCCAACCATAATTCTCAAAAGGTAGAGCCCAATTGCTTCCAAAGCAACCCCCATGTATTTACCTCATGTCCAATAAGGGCCCAATAATATGACGCCGTTTAAAGTGACATGTCAAGATGACCCATCAATATTAAGTTGTGATGGACGGTCGCCATGTGGATCCCCCAATAATATGAGCCGATCCCATGGGAGTTCCACCCAACTTACAACATTTGTCGATCCAATGTACAGCTTTCCGACGGACGGGCCCCCCCAATAATATGAGCCGGACCGTATCCGCGGGTAGCATCACATACATTGACCGTTGATGGAAGGTAGGAACATTTAAACAATATTTAAATTTCCTTTATTTATCTTGATATAAATTTTAAATCATATTTAAAATGAGGGATTTTATTTATAAAAATATTTGTCTCATCATATTTAATTTATTGCATGCATTGCCGGATTCACGCAATTTATGTCTAAACATGCATACAATCATAATATCACATATTATATAGGATGATCGATTCCATTTCTAATTGACCCGTGGTTGCCAATCACGAGTCTTAGTCCAATCCTAGGTAATATGCAGTATGCAAATGCAATCCTATTACATATGCTTCCAATTTACATTTCTTCAGTCTTCATTGTCTGCTGGCCCACCATCTTCAAATCTTGATCTCCCACTAAATCTAATGTATTTACAATAAATAACAATGACAAGTAGGGGATACATTTTTAGGGGGTGGGAACGGGCTATAAACCAAGCCCACTTTTATTACATATGACATTCATATCGGGCCATAAACCAGGCCCATTAATAAAACCAACAACAATAAAGACAAAATGTAAATTCCTAACATACACCTACAAAATTGGTCATGGCAATCGATCATCCTTATCCAATAACATTTAATTCAAAATTAATTTATTGGATAACATGCTGTGGCAATTCAAATTTAAACAAGATAAAATCATATTTTATATATAAAATCACATTTCACATATAAAATCATATTTTATCTCCATATCAAATAAAATCATATTTTATCTATAAAATCCAATTTTACAAATAAAATCATATTTTACTCAATATATCATAAGATCATATCTTATCATCAATTGTACCAAAATAATTGATTTCAAAATTCAATTTACGGATAAAATATTAAAATTTTCCAAAAATTCAAATTTATCCAAAATCAATTTTAAAATTTACGGACTCGAACAATTCGATCCGAAATCTCGTGAACCAATCAAAAACAATTTTTGACCGGACCAAAAATAAAATTTTAAATATTAAAATTAATAAAAATATAATTTTTCCCGCGGCGCCCGGGACACTCCGGGGCCGGCCCGCACCCGGGGCGCGTGCCGGGGGCAGCCCGGCTGCCCCCATCGGGCAGCAACAATGGCTGCCCTGGCGGCGCCTGGCGCCGCCGCTGGGCGGCGCCGAGCGCTGCCCTGCGCAGCGCCCAGCGCTGCGCTGGGCAGCGCACAGCGCTGCCCTGGGCAGCGCCGTGCGCCGCCCTGGGCGGCGACGGTCGCCGCCCTGGGCGGCGACGGTCGCCGCCCTGGGCGGCGCCGTGCGCCCCCTTTTGGGCGGCGCCGTGCGCCGCCCCTGGGGGCAGCGACCATCGCTGCCCCCTCCGGGCAGCGATCCAATCGCTGCCCGGGTTTCGCCCCCGGAAAAAAAAAAAAAAATTTTTTTATTAAAAATATTTATTTTGTTTCATAAACCGAGACTCAAAAATTTTGTACAATTGATTAATTCAATCGATTGATCTGAGCAACCTGGCTCTGATACCACTGTTGGCAAACTGGCGAGTTCCCAGACCAATTACGATTGATACCCGGTGCAGCGGAAGTTTAAAAATTTTTCATGGAACGTTTCCATGGTATGGGTAACAACCGTTCAACGATTAAATTATTGTGTGTGTAAAATTTAAATAACAGTTATTAAATTTTACCTCCAATCTCGCAACGAGATTAATGGACACCAACAGATTTGATCTGCTCTTGTTGTCTCTCCCTGGAACCGATGAACTCCTTCAATCAGGTCCACGAACAGAGGTTTAAATCCCTCTGATAGATTGCACTAGAAAATCTATCAGAAGTTTTCTGCGAAGAGATTAAACGAATCTGATTCGTTATTCCTGACTGCAATTAAAAATCACAGACCGGAATTTCTCGGGCAGAGGGGGAGGGTTCGGCCGATTTGTTGAGAGAGAGGCTAGGGTTCGATTTTTGCTCTGTCTCAAAAATTATGACCTGTTGTGTGTAATTTCTGTACTGAAATAACTTATTTATAATGCAGGCCACTAACACCTTAGGGCCCATTAGTCATAAGCTGGGGCCCGACAAGCAAAGCCCGCTCGTTCAGAAATTAATATAAAATTCATCGTGACTCCGATTGATGAAACGATTTCACCAATGTGCACAGAAACCATTTCTGCACGTTTTAAAGTCAAAATAAATTTTCCTGAATCCGAATTCAGTGGTTTCCAAAAATGTCCATCCCTATGTCATTTTAGGAAATCCTACTCCCTTACTCTTATTTAAGAAGTCCAACTCCTTAGTTCATTAAATTTAACTCTTTAAATTTAACTATCTCAACGGGGATTAAAACTCCATTACACTGTGTGACCCTCAATGGTTCAGGGATACAGCTAGCCGTGGGCTCACAACTCCTTGTGACTCGGAACAACACTTTCCGACTTGCCCAACGAATCATGGTAAAGCGCCTAGCAACATCGCCCCATGATTCCCTAGGTATCACTGATAGTGCCTACAAGAACCAGTAGATTTTGGTTAACGTACAGTACGGTCCCTTCATCCATATATCCCGATCGAATCAACAACCATTGGTATATCGAGAGTCGCTCAAGATTCGATCACTATGCAATACATCTTGAAGATCAAATTAGTGACATCGCATGTGCTACTAAGAAACCATTTCTTAAATCACATCAAGTACTCTGGCCAGAGATTTGTCACACTAATATCTCCTCAGATCGCATAGGATATCCACACTCGCAAGTATGTGGTGAATCCTTGACAACAATGCATTGACTCCTATATGTGTCGTAACTGTACCCAATCTCGACACCTGATGACCCCCTCAGAGTCGGTAAACGAGTCAAAGCACAGTACTAGCATATAGAGTCTCCATGATGTTTCAAGTCGTAAGGACTAATGGTGTACAACCAAAACCGCGGACTTTATCCACTCGATAAGTGATAACCACTTGGAAAGTCCGGATAGGGTAGTTCGACTATTCATCCTATGAATATCCATTTGCATGCTTCGAACATCTCCATGTTCCCTACCAATGAAACGTGGTACTCCGCATCGCAAATGCTAGTCTCAAACTCGAGCGATCCTTATCCTTATTATCGGACGGCTCAATCGACTAGGAACGGTTTTAGAATATACAGTGACTATAAGATGTATTTCATGATAGACATCTCCATGTTCTACCACATCTTACATACACTATAGTATATTCAAGGTCTTTATCAAAACAACAATAGTATATCACAATATAACAATATGAAGTAATATAAAGTCATTGCCATAAAAGTGTAAATAATATTAAACAAAAGATTGTTTATACAAAGAGTCAACAAAGCCCATAGCCACACAGTTGGCTCACTGGGCACCCACTCTTACATGAACACAAGTCAAGATTTTCCGGTGCAAATTGGGCCCTTGATTTGCAACACCACACCCCACCCCCGCCTACTCTAGAGATATCCTCTTGACCAATCATTCTTATACCTTTATAAAGTGTAAATCAATATAAGCTCGACCATTCTAAGTTAATTTTCCAATGTGGGACGTTTATTATGCCCCTCTAACCATCCACTTAACAAGCCCATTAGTTACTTGTCCAATTTCCATTCACCTAAATGGGACATGCCCAATCAACATAACACACCTCAATATACTATATATATTATCCAACAATCCTCCACATGAATGGAAATTGAAAGGTAAACAAAGATCTTTGTGATAAAGTTAACTGTTGAATCCTACATAGGATAGATAGGCATTACGCTTTGAACCTTCCATTGTGAAAGCACAATAATTCACTGGTTGACAGTAGACGTGATTTCTTTGAACTATACAAATGTTTGTGTAAATTATGATTTACTTGACATAGGAATCTTCCTGATACAATTCAGCTCTCATGATTGTGTTCGTTTTTTTCCATGAACACACGTCTGGTTCTATAAGAGGGTTGAGAATTGATCCTTGCAATTCCTTCGAAGCGGCCCACTTCTCTCTTATATAGGTGATTCTATATAGCTTTCTATCAGAATCATTAAAAGACATATGATTATCTTCAATATTCAATGTTTCATAATGGGAATAGGCTAGGGATAACCCCTACAGTGATCCACCAAATCAATACGATTAGGTTGTCCCATCGAACCTAGTTCTTGGGATCTCAAGTCAGCGTAGGATAGGTTTTCCTTTGCACAAATTTATTAGATAGGATTCAGTCTCATTCCAAGTGATGATTTCGCTACTAACTCTCTGTTAACCCTTTAGTTAATGGATCTGCTATATTATCCTTTGAATTTACATAGTCAATAGATATAACTTCAGTAGAGAGTAGTTGTGTAATGGTATTGTGTTGACGACTTATGTGTCTAGACTTATCATTACACATATTTTTGTGTACCCTTCTGATCACCGATTGACTATCACAATGTATGCAAATAGCCGGCACAGGTTTCACCCATCCTGGAACATCTTCTAAGAAAAGACGCAGTCATTCAGCCTCTTCTGCACACTTTTCTAGGGCTATAAACTCAAATTCCATCCTGGATCTGGCTATTAAAGTTTTTTTAGAAGATTTACATGCAATTGTTGCACCTCCTAAAGTGAATACAAATCCACTTGTAGATTTTGAGTCTTTTATATCATATATCCAGTTGCATCATTGTATCCTTCAATAACAACGGGATATCTGGTATAGTGCAGCCCATGGTCACGAGTGTACCTTAAGTACCTTAGCAATCTGATAATTGATTTTCAGTATTAAGCTCTTGGATTACTCGTGAATCTACTCAACTTGCTCACTAAATAAGCTAGTTCTAGTCTTTTACAACTCTTTAAGTACATCAGACTTTCAATTACTCGAGATTATTCTAATTGGGAGATACTCTCACCTTGATTCTTTGATGGATGTTGACTTGTATCTATCGGGGCTCTAGCCAATGCATAGTCATCCTTACTGAATTTCTCAAGTATTTTGTCCATATAATGTGACTGACTTAGAACTATCCCTTCTCATGTTCTATGGATTTTAATTCCAAGGATAACATTGGCTAAGCCCAAATATTTCATGTCGAATTTTGAGTTCGACAATTTTTTGGTGGATTTGATTATCTTGTCATTGATTCCAATGATAAGCATTTCATCTACCTAAAGACATAAAATGACATTCATTTTCAGTGTTCTTAACGTATACACATTTTTCACACTCATTGACTTTAAATCCACTTTCTAACATGGTTTTGAATTTTTTATGACATTGTTTTGGTACTTGCTTCAAGCCATATAGAGACTTCACCAATTTACAAACCTTGTGTTTCTTGCCCAGGTACAGAAAAGTCCTCAGGTTGTTCCATGTAAATTTTCTCTTCTAAATCTCCATTTAGAAATTTAGTCTTTACATTCATTTGTTGTATTTCAACATTCCGCAAGGCGACAATCACAAGTATCACTCGGATTGAAGTTATTCTCATTACCGGAGAATAGGTTTCAAAGTAATCAAGTCTTTCACATTGACGATAACCCTTGATTATCAATCTGGATTTATACTTATCTATTGTTCCATATTATTTCATTTTCCGTTTAAAAATCATTTATAACTTAGTGGTTTGCTTCCCGCGGGAAGGTCCACTAGTTCCAATTAATGATGTTGTAAAATGGATTCTATTTCGAAATTTATATCTTCTTTCCATTGAGGTCCCTCAGATGAATTCATAGCTTTCTTGAAGCTTTGAGGTTCACTTTCCATCATAAAAGTGATGAAATCCGGACCAAATGATTTCTATGTCCGAGCTCTCTTGCTATGTCTAGGTTCAACCTCATGGTTAACCTCTTGTGTTTCTTTCATTGTCTCGTGTGATCTTTTGGATGAACTTGGTTCTTCATTATATTTTCAAGAAAACACATGTTCAAAGAACGAGACATTTCTTGATTCCATTATTGTATTGTTGTGAATTTTAGGTATTTGAGATTCACATACAAGAAAACAATAAGCGCTACTGTTGTGTGCATATCCAATGCAAATGCAATCAATAGTTTGTGGTCTTATCTTTATCATCTTTGGAGTGGGTACTGCTACTTTGAAAAGACACCCCTACACTCGCAAGTATTGGTAGGAATGTGTTCTTCATTTTCATAACTCATATGGACTTTTATCTTGCTTATTTTGGGGTACCTTATTTAAAAGGTAATTTTCTATTAGAACATCTTCCCCCGCATGTTCTGTGGTAAACCAGAGCTTAATAAAATTGAATTTATCATTTCTTTCAAAGTGTGATTCTTTCTCTTTGAAATGTCATTTTGCTGAGGAGAATAAGGTGTGGTTCTTTCATGTATGATACCATGTTGAACACAAAACTCAACAAATGGTGATTCACATTCACCTCCACGATCACTCCTTACCACCTTAATTTTCTTGTTAAATTGATTCTCAACTTCACTTTTGTATAGGACAAATTTCTCTGTGGCTTCATCTTTACTTTTGAGAAGATGAATGTAACAAAATCTTGTGATATCATCAAAAAAAGTAATAAAATATTTATTTCCGCCATATGTTTGCACTCATTTTAAATTACATACATCTGTGTGAATTATATCAAGAATTCATTATTTTTTTTCAATGGTTTGGAAATATGATCTTGTTAGTTTTGCCTAGAGTTATCAAATGGGCCAACCCATGGCGGGGCGGACCGGCCCACCAAAAACCCATCTTTTGGAGGGTCGATGGCGGGCCGAAAATCCTCAACCCAACCCAACCCGAGGTGGGTTGCGGGTTAGGCGGGCCGGCTCGTGGGTTGGCTCATGACAAATAAAAATAAATAAAAAAAATTATAATTAATTATAAATATCATTTCATAAATAAATAGTAATAGAAATATATTAATAAAAATTTAAATTATTGATTTTATGTGTGTAAATTTTATATAAAGTAATTAATACAAAAAAAATCATAACTTTTATTAAAAAAATACATTTATCATAATAAAAATAAAAATAAATTATTAATCCTCCAGGCCCGCGAGCCAACCCGGGCGGGTCGCGGGCCTTGGCGGGTTGGCCCATCTAGGCCCACCTTTTGTTGGGTTGAAAAAATGTCAGCCTAACCCATTTAAATTATGTGGTGGGTCAGGCCGACCCTGAAAGAGTGGGTGCCCGGTGAGCCAACTTGTGGCTAAGGGCTTTTATGATTCTATGTATAAACAATCTTTTGTTTAATATAATTTACAATTTTATAATGGCGTTTACTTTATCTTTTATCATATTATTATGTTGTGACATACTATAAGATGTTTAGATGAAGACCTTGAATATACTATAGTGTATGTAAGATGTGGTGGCACATGGGGATGGCTATCATAAAACACATCTTATAGTCACTGTATATTCTAAACAGTTCCTAGTCGATTGAGCCGTCCGTTAATAAGGATAAGGATCGCTCGAGATTGAGACTAGCATTTGCAATGCCGAGTACCACGTTTCATTGGTATGGAACATAGAGATGTTCAAAGCATGCAAATGGATATTCATACGATGAATGATCGAACTACCCTATCCGGACTTTCCAAGTGGTTATCACTTATCGAGTGGATAAAGTCCGCGGTTTTGGTTGTACACCATTAGTCCTTACTACTTGAAACATCATTGAGACTCTATATGCTAGTACTGTACTTTGACTCGTTTACCGACTCTATTGGGGTCATCAGGTGTCAGGATTGGGTACAGTTACGACACATATAGGAGTCGATGCTTTGTTGTCAAGGATTCACCACATACTTGCGAGTGTGGATATCCTATGCAATCTGAGGAGATATTAGTGTGACGAATCTCTGGCCAGAGTACATGATGTGTTTTAAGAAATGGTTTCTTAGTAGCACATGTGATGTCACTATTTGATCTTCAAGATTCATTGCATAGTTATCGAATCTCGAACGACTCTCGATTTACCAATGGTTGTTGATTCGATCGGGATATATGGATGAAGGGACCGTACTGTACGCTAACCAAAATCTATTGGTTCTTGCAGGCACTATCAGTGATACCTAGGGAATCATGGGGCGATGTTGCTAGGCGCTCTTACCATGATTCGATGGGCAAGTCGGAAATTGTTGTTCCGAGTCACAAGGAGTTGTGAGCCCACGGCTAGCTGTATCCCTGAACCATTGAGGGTCACACAAGTAATGGATTTTTAATCCCCGTTGAGATAGTTAAATTTAAAGAGTTAAATTTAATGAACAAAGAAGTAGGACTTCTTATATCAGAGTAGAAGAGTAAGATTTCCTAAAATGACATAGGGATGGGCATTTTTGGAAATCACTGAATTCGGATTCAGAAAATTTATCTTGACTTTAAAAGATGCAGAAATGGTTTCTGTGCACATTGGTGAAATTGGTTTATCAATCTGAGTCACGATGAATTTTATATTAATTTCTGAACATGCGGGCTTTGCTTGTCAAGCTTGAACTTATGACTAATGGGCCCTAAGCTGTTAGCAGCCCACATTATAAATAAGTTATTGCAGTACAGAAATTAAACAACAGAGGCTCATAATTTCGAACACTAGGGTTTTTGAGACCTAGAGTGGCCGCCCCCCTCTGTGTTTTCTCTCTGAAAATTTCAGCCTGTGAATTTTGAATTTGCAGTCTGGTTTAACGGATCAAATTCGTTAATTCTCTTCGTAGAAACTTCTGATAGATTTTCTAGTGCAATCTATCAGAGGGATTAAACTTCTGTTCGTGGACCTGATTGAAGAATTGTTCGTCCATCAGTTCCTGGGATATACAACAAGAGCAGAGTAATCTGTTGGTGTCCATAATCTCGTTTCGAGATTTCAAGGTAAAAATTTAATTGTTATTTAATTTTTACACGCACAATTTAATCGTAAAGTTTTGATACCCATGATATGGAATCGTTCCATATAAAATTTTTAAACTTCCGCTGCACCGGGTATCAATTCTGATTGATCTGAACATCGTTCTTCAACAGTGGCGTCAGAGACAGGTTGCTCAGATCAAGCGATTAAATTAATCAATTGTACAAGAATTTTTAAGCCTTGGTTTTTGAAACAAAAGATTTTAAAAATTTAAAAATTAAAGGGCAAACCCGGGGCAGCGATTGTCGCTGCCCAGGGCAGCGCACGGCGCTGCGCAGGGCAGCGATCGGCGCTGCCCAAGGGGCAGCGACGGGCTGCCCGGCCCGAGCCCCTTTTGGGGCGCGGGCTGCCCGGCCCGAGCCCCTTTTGGGGCGCGGGCTGCCCGGGATCGTCCCGGGCGGCCCGGGAAAATTTTTTTTTAATTTTTTAATTAAAATTTTAATATGTTAAAATTCTATTTTTGGTCCGATCGAAAATTGTTTTTGATTGGTCCACGAGGCGTCGGATCGAATTGTTCGAGTCCGAAAATTTTAAAATTGATTTTGGATAAATTTGAGTTTTTGGAAAATTTATAGATTTTATCCGTTAAATCAGATTTTATGAAATTAATTATTTTTGGTACAATTGATGATAAGATATGATCTTATTGAAATATTGAGTAAAATATGATTTTATGTATAAAATTGGATTTTATATGTAAAATATGATTTTATTTGATAAAAAGATAAAATATGATTTTGTATGTAAAATAAGATTTTATATATGGAATATGATTTTATGCTTTTAAATTTAATTGCCATTGCATGTTATCCAATAAATTAATTTTGAATTAAATATTATTGGATAAGGATGATCGATTGCCATGACCAATTTTGTAGGTGTATGTTAGGAAATTTACATTTGTTTTTATTGTTGTTGGATTTATTAATGGGCCTGGTTTATGGCCCAATATGAATTGTCATATGTAATAAAAGTGGGCCTGGTTTATGGCCCGTTCCCACCCCTTAAAATGTATCCCCTACTTGTCATAGTTATTTATTGTAAATACATTAGACTTAGTGGGAGATGAAGATTTGAAGACGGAGGTGGGCCCAGCAGACAATAAAGACTGAAGAAATGTAAATTGGAAGCTCAATGTAATAGGATTGCATTGCATACCTGCATATTACCTAGGATTGGACTTAGACTCGTGATTGGCAACCACGGGTCGATTAGTAATGGAATCGATCATCCTAAAATATAATATATGATATTATCGTTGTATGCATGTTTAAGACTAAATTGTATGAATCCCGCAAGCATACAAATTTTAAATGATGAGACAAATTTTCAAAATTAAAATCCCTCATTTTAAATATGATTTAAAATTGATATCAAGATAAATAAAGGAAATTTAAATATTGTTTAAATGTTCCTACCTTCCATCAACGATCAATGTATGAGATGCTACCCGCGGATACGGTCCGGCTCATATTATTGGGGGGGCCCGTTCGTCGAAAAGCTGTACATTGGATCGACAAATGTTGTAAGTTGGGTGGAACTCCCATGGGATCGGCTCATATTATTGGGGGATCCACATGGCGACCGTCCATCACAACTTAATATTGATGGGTCATCTTGACATGTCACAATAAACGGCGTCATATTATTGGGCCCTTATTGGACATGAGGTAAATACATGGGGGTTGCTTTGGAAGCAATTGGGCTCTACCTTTTGAAAATTATGGTTGGCTGATATTATTCGGGACCATAGTTTTTCAATTGGACTCCATGTTCCCACTAAGAAAAACAGTTTCCCGTTTTCACTAGAGGGTAGTGAAATCGTTAAAATAGTGGGAGTGAGATTCATAAAATAAATTTTGCCTATTTTATGTCTTAGTAAATTAATTAAACAATCACTGATTATTGTCTGTTTCTTTTCAGTATTTCATTAAGATGAATTCGCGCAATCCACTATTCTCTATTCTCGAACAAAATAAACTGACTGGCGCAAACTATACGGGATGGTTCCGTAAGTTGAAGATTGTCTTGACCTCGGAGAAGATGCTCTACGTGTTAGAAAAATCTCCTCCGAAGGAAGCACCAGCTGATATAAGTCCGGAAGAGTTGGCCAAACTTGATATATGGTGGGACCATGATATCAAGGCCAAATGCTATATGCAAGCTTCGATGTCTGATGAACTCCAGAGGCGATTTGAGGATAACGTGAATGCTGCTGACATTCACGTACAACTCAAGGAACTTTTTGGGGCTCAATCGAGAGCTGAAAGGTTCGCTACTGTAAAAGAGTTAATGACGTGTCGCATGCGTGAAGGGACTTCGGTCCGTGATCATGGGGTACGAGTGATTTGGCTCATTCAGAAGTTGGTAACGCTTGATTTGGTATTGGAGCATGAACTCAATGTGGACTAATTACTTCTCTCTCTTCCTTCTTCGTTTGACGGTTTTGTGGTGAATTTCAATATGAACAAGATAGAGGCCTCCCTTGAAGAGATGGTCAATATGCTTGTAACATATGAAGCCACTTTAAAGAAGGATAAACCAGTTCTCTTGGTGGGCTCCTCTTCTTCTGCTAAGAAGGGGCCAAGTACAAAGGGTAAGAAACGTTCTGCCCCATCCAAGAAAACCGGACCCGAGAAGAAGAACAAGACAAAGGCTTCAAACATGGAAAAGTCCAAGGATGTTTGCCATCACTGCAAGAAACCCGGTCATTGGAAACGTAACTGCAAGGAATATCTAGAGCAGTTGCGAACTGCGAAGGGTATGTTTTATATTGAAATAAATGTTTCACTTAATACTATTTCTTGGGTATTGGATACCGGATGTGGATCTCACATTTGCAATGATTTGCAGGTGATGACAAGAAGTCGCAAGCTTAGAATGGGTTAGACCCAGCTGAGGCTCGGAAATGGTTCTAGAGTTGAAGCCAAAGCTGTGGGAGACGTTTATTTAATTTTGCAGAACGATTTTAAGTTACTTTTGAGAGATGTTTTATTTGTTCCAGATTTGATTAAAAACATTATTTCTGTTTCTATGCTTGATAGAGATGGTTTTTCTTGCAATTTTGTGAATGGGATTTGCAATATTTACAAGAATGAATGTTTGATTGGAAATGGACAACTTGAAAACGATCTATATAACTTAAAATTAAAAGACGTTCCAATAAATTATGTTGATAAACCAGTAACAACAAACAAAAGGAAAATCGATAGTCAAAACCCGGCAAACCTTTGGCATGCTAGGCTAGGTCATATTTCCTCAAGGAGGATGAACAAGCTAGTGGGAGAGGGCATGTTTGATATGTCTGATATTAACTCTCTACCTACTTGTGAGTCCTGCCTGAAAGGAAAAATGACTAAATCTCCTTTTAAGGGGAAACCTGAGCGTAGTCAAAATCTGTTGGATTTGATCCATACAGATGTTTGTGGTCCATTTAGAATTGGTACTCAATTTGGCCACACCTACTTCATTACCTTTACTGATGATTATTCTAGGTATGGGTATTTATATTTAATGAAATATAAGTCTGAAGCATTTGAAAAGTTCAAAGAATTCAAGGCTGAAGTAGAAAACAAGCTAGGTAAAAGTATTAAAGCACTTCGATCGGATCGAGGTGGAGAATACTTAAGTACCGAGTTTTTGGACTATCTGAAAGAGAATGGGATTCTCTCTCAGTGGACTCCTCCTATGACACCTCAGCTGAATGGTGTATTGGAGCGTCGTAATCGAACTTTGTTCGACATGGTTCGATCCATGATGAGCTTTACTGAGCTTCCACCTTCGTTTTGGGGCTACGCGCTTGAAACGGCGGTATTGTTGTTGAACAACGTCCACACCAAAGCAGTGGATAAAACACCATACGAGTTATGGAATGGCAAAGCTCCTAAGTATTCGTACTTGAGGATTTGGGGATGTCCTGCTTACGTGAAGCAGACAGTGGGAGATAAGTTAGATAGTCGATCCACCTTATGTTATTTTGTAGGGTATCCAAAGAATTCAATCGGATATTATTTCTATCATCCTACTGAAACAAAAGTGTTTGTTTCAAGGAATGCCACCTTCTTGGAGAAGGAGTTCTTATTGGATAAGAAAGGCGAGATGATGGAACTCGAAGAAATTCGAGAAGAACCCAAGATACAAAATAATGATTCTACACCTCAGGAACCATTGATGGACACGTCTATACCTAGAAGATCCGAGAGGACTTCTAGACCTCCTATTCGATATGGTCTTCTTCTTGAAGGGGATCAAGATAAACCCGACATTGGATGTGATCCAAGAAACTTCAAGGAAGCAATTTCTGATGCGGATTCTAATTTATGGCTTGAAGCAATGCAGTCGGAAATAGATTCGATGCATACAAACCAAGTTTGGTCTTTAGTAGATCCTCCCGATGGAATTGTTCCAATAGGGTGTAAATGGATATACAAGAGAAAGCTTGGGTCTGATGGTAAGGTATTGACCTACAAGGCACGATTGGTGGCGAAAGGTTATACTCAAAGACAAGGAGTTGACTATGATGAAACCTTTTCACCAGTTGCAATGTTCAAGTCCATAAGAATCCTTATTGCCATAGCTGCTTGGTATGACTATGAGATATGGAAAATGGATGTGAAGACTGCATTTCTTAATGGAAACATTAAGGAAGAGATCTATATGACGCAGCCTGAGGGATACACATCCATAGGAAGCGAGCATAAGGTATGCAAGCTTCAGAGATCGATCTATGGTCTCAAACAAGCATCAAGAAGTTGGAACCAGAAATTTGATGAAACAATAAAGGATTTTGGTTTCATCAAGAACCCGGAGGAACCATGCGTGTACAAGAAAGTAGTTAAGGATGCTGTGACATTCTTAGTAATTTATGTTGATGACATCCTACTCATTGGGAATGACGTAGGGATGTTGCAGTCAACAAAGATATGGTTATCAGGTAGATTCTCGATGAAGGATTTGGGTGAGGCATCCTATATTCTAGGGATACAGATCTATAGAGATAGATCTAAGAGAATGATTTGACTCACTCAAGCAACCTACATCGAAACCATATTGAAAAGGTTTTCAATGGATGGGTCCAAGAGAGGACATCTACCTATGTGTCATGGAGTTTCTCTATCCAAGTCCATGTGTTCCAAGACTGATGAAGAGATAGAGAAAATGACACATGTACCATATGCGTCAGCCATAGGTAGTATCATGTATGGGATGATATCTACCAGACCGGTTGTAGCATTTGCTCTGAGTGTCACGAGCAGATATCAAGCCAATCCCGGTCAAATGCATTGGAAAGCCGTGAAGGACATTCTTAAGTACTTACGAAGGACTAAGAATATGTTCATGGTATATGGAGGAAGAGAACTGAAATTGGAAGGCTATACCGACTCTAGCTTCCAAAGTGACGTGGATGACTCGAAGTCAACCTCTGGATTTGTGTTCATGCTCAATGGCGGTGCTGTCTCTTGGAAGAGTTCCAAGCAGGACACCACAGCGGATTTCACCACTGAGGCAGAATACATTGCGGCATCAGCTGCTGCTAAAGAGGCCGTTTGGATGAGGAATTTCGTCCAAGAGTTGGGCGTCATTCCTGAAGTTGTTGGTCCAGTCCCGGTGTACTGTGACAACACGGGTGCCGTTGCTCAGGCAAAGGAACCAAGGTCTCATCAAAGATCCAAGCACGTACTGAGGAAATACCACATCATCCGGGAGATCGTGGAAAGAGGAGACATCACTGTCGAGAGAGTGGCCTCTGCAGACAATATCGCTGATCCACTTACTAAGCCCTTGCCAGGACCATTATTTGACAAACATCGCGAAGCAATGGGTCTACGTAGTATGACTAGTTGGCTTTAGGGCAAGTGGGAGATTGAAAGAGTGGGTGCCCGGTGAGCCAACTTGTGGCTAAGGGCTTTTATGACTCTATGTATAAACAATATTTTGTTTAATATAATTTACAATTTTATAATGGCGTTTACTATATCTTTTATCATATTATTATGTTGTGACATACTATAAGATGTTTAGATGAAGACCTTGAATATACTATAGTGTATGTAAGATGTGGTGGCACATGGGGATGGCTATCATGAAACACATCTTATAGTCACTGTATATTCTGAACAGTTCCTAGTCGATTGAGCCGTCCGTTAATAAGGATAAGGATCGCTCGAGATTGAGACTAGCATTTGCAATGCCGAGTACCACGTTTCATTGGTATGGAACATAGAGATGTTCAAAGCATGCAAATGGATATTCATACGATGAATGATCGAACTACCCTATTCGGAATTTCCAAGTGGTTATCACTTATCGAGTGGATAAAGTCCGCGGTTTTGGTTGTACACCATTAGTCCTTACTACTTGAAACATCATTGAGACTCTATATGCTAGTATTGTACTTTGACTCGTTTACCGACTCTATTGGGGTCATCAGGTGTCGGGATTGGGTACAGTTACGACACATATAGGAGTCGATGCTTTGTTGTCAAGGATTCACCACATACTTGCGAGTGTGGATATCCTATGCAATCTGAGGAGATATTAGTGTGACGAATCTCTGGCCAGATTACATGATGTGTTTTAAGAAATGGTTTCTTAGTAGCACATGCGATGTCACTATTTGATCTTCAAGATGCATTGCATAGTTATCGAATCTCGAACGACTCTCGATTTACCAATGGTTGTTGATTCGATCGGGATATATGGATGAAGGGACCGTACTGTACGCTAACCAAAATCTATTGGTTCTTGCAGGCACTATCAGTGATACCTAGGGAATCATGGGGCAATGTTGCTAGGCGCTCTTACCATGATTCGATGGGCAAGTCGGAAATTGTTGTTCCGAGTCACAAGGAGTTGTGAGCCCACGGCTAGCTGTATCCCTGAACCATTGAGGGTCACACAAGTAATGGATTTTTAATCCCCGTTGAGATAGTTAAATTTAAAGAGTTAAATTTAATGAACAAAGAAGTAGGACTTCTTATATCAGAGTAGAAGAGTAAGATTTCCTAAAATGACATAGGGATGGGAATTTTTGGAAATCACTGAATTCGGATTCAGAAAATTTATCTTGACTTTAAAAGATGCAGAAATGGTTTCTGTGCACATTGGTGAAATTGGTTTATCAATCTGAGTCACGATGAATTTTATATTAATTTCTGAACATGCGGGCTTTGCTTGTCAGGCTTGAACTTATGACTAATGGGCCCTAAGCTGTTAGCAGCCCACATTATAAATAAGTTATTGCAGTACAGAAATTAAACAACAGAGGCTCATAATTTCGAACACTAGGGTTTTTGAGACCTAGAGTGGTCGCCCCCCTCTGTGTTTTCTCTCTGAAAATTCCAGTCTGTGAATTTTGAATTTGCAGTCTGGTTTAACGGATCAAATTAGTTAATTCTCTTCGTAGAAACTTCTGATAGATTTTCTAGTGCAATCTATCAGAGGGATTAAACTTCTGTTCGTGGACCTGATTGAAGAATTGTTCGTCCATCAGTTCCTGGGATATACAACAAGAGCAGAGTAATCTGTTGGTGTCCATAATCTCGTTTCGAGATTTCAAGGTAAAAATTTAATTGTTATTTAATTTTTACACGCACAATTTAATCGTAAAGTTTTGATAACCATGATATGGAATCGTTCCATATAAAATTTTTAAACTTCCGCTGCACCGGGTATCAATTCTGATTGATCTGAACATCGTTCTCCAACAGACCCGGCGGGCCTAACCCAAATTGACGGCTCTAGTTTTGCCTCAACACAAGTTTCGCATTTGTATTATTTATTTATTTGGAATGTAGGAATGTTTTTAAGTTAACTAATCTACGAATAGTATCATAATTAATATGTCCTAGACGGGTTGAGAGACAGCACTTTCCCAGACGTCATTTTCAATATCGTTTTCCCTTGTCCCTTGATGTCTGAGGTAGCAGAGTTCCCCATAAACAGTTTTTCTCCATTCTTTGATTCATCCAGATTTGCAAACATGTCCTTATCATAGCAAATATGACGGGTTGCACTAGTGTCAATCCACCACTCACTTGGATTCAATCCAACCAAATTCACTTCAGAAATGACATCGCAGAGGTTTATGTTTGAAACCTCCTTAGATATGTCCTCCACGAGATTGGCCTCATGGTTTCTTCTTGGCTTATTGCATTCAGAAGCCTTGTGGCCCGAACCACCATAGTTATAAAACTTCCTAGGAAATTTCTTTTTGAACATATCTTTATCAGGTCTCAACTTGGAACCTCCACCAGCAAATCTCTTTACCTTCAAGCTTGTCCGTGTTCAACAATATTGACTGTAGTAGCCCGGTTCCATTTTACAAGATTAGGTGATTTTAAACATGTAAGGCCTAGATTCTAATCATGCAATCTCAGGGTAATTAAATTAATCAACTCAAATAAAAGAATAGGATTAAAGAATTCAAGGAAAACTTTTTTTAAAAAAAAAAAAATAAAGAGGTGCTCGCTCGATCGGTAAAATCTTACCGATCGAGCGGGCCAAAGATTCCAACTCCCTGTCCAAGGATCAGGACCCCTCGCTCGATCGGTAAAATCTTACCGATCGAGCGAGCATAAAAATCACATACTCTGCCTCGCAAATAAAGGTGCTCGCTCGATCCGCAAGAATTCGCCGATCGAGCGAGACCCCCTGCCCAGAAAAATTCTGGTTTTCTCCTCTAATTTTCAATTCCATTCAATCCACAATAACAACATCAAAATCCCATTCAACAAGATACGACATAAATGTAATGAGTTATACAAACCTCACAAAATAAAGCATGCATAATAAGGTCCATCTAGTTCGGACTTATTTAATACAAAAAAGAGTTCAATTACAAAAAGACTCCTAACATCCAAGCCTCACTCTATTCTCTCAATCGCCTAGCCATGATGTCTCTTACTCGTTCCTGCCCCACCTGTTGCCAAGTACACATACAAACAAAGACAACAGCCGGATAATCCAGTGAGAATAATATTCTCAGTAAAAGAGACTGACATGCGATCAAATAAACATATAAAGTCATATAAGAACTCGTTCCCCATATAATCAATTAATCCAATCGAGTACTGTATTTAAAATGATATGCATGTCTTTAAACTTCTGGATTATCAGACTCAGATAATCAAATGAAATTCTTCTATTCTTTCTTTCTTCGGTTTGGGATCCCGAGGCTAAAAACATCCACAATCACACCGACTCTCCTCTCGAGGTGGACATGGCATGCTTTAATCCTCTAGACTCAAGAGCATTATGGTGAGCTACTCGACAAGGTAGTAAATCGCCTACCAAGCTACTCAACTACAATCCCTAGATCGTCTAATTCAAATTGAATAAATCAAGGCTCAATATGAATGCATATGTAATCTCATGCACTCAATATAAATTCAATCATATAATCAAATAAGCAATTAAACATGCAGAATGTGATTTCTTCTAGGACACTCAAATCAATCTTGATTCGAGTTAATCGTCCCATTCCAATTCAAAGTCGTCTTATACCTCTTCTTTGTCATTCCAAACTTCAATCTGAAAATAACAATTCTCAATTCAAAAACTATCCAATCAAGTTCATTAATCGATATAGAAAGACATCGATACTATACCGGCTCAACTCTTCCAAACTTGCCAAAAGCTGCAACTCTAGCAACTTCAAGGACTCCCAATCAATCTATCAAAAGAAGTCACGGATCAAAATCGATATCAAAACTCAATCAAAACTCAATACGATCAAAATATCGAAACGATATCCAAAAACTCAAACTGACGGCATAACGGCTATAAACTGACCAATCCGGGAATACAGACAGCCAAACAATAGCTCAACAAACTCATTACAATCCTCAAACATCAAACCCAACATAAAATCAACACATCTCAAAATCATCATTTTCAAAAATGACAAGAAAAATCATAACAATTCCGATTGTCGTTAGATCTTCGAACCGTCTTAGATAAACGATCACTGCTAACTCATAATCATCCTCTCCGAATACAAACAAATTCTGAAAACATCAATAAATTCAAACTTCTCAGAATTAAGATAAACTTACTTCCAAACGGAGCACTCATCGCTGTGATCGCAAATATCAAGTCAGAAATCAATTCTATCGGACGGATTGAGCTAGAAATGAAATCACAAAAGCTTGAAGAAGCTTTTTGGTTGCTTCAATGGATGGAACACGGTTGGGGAAGGAGATGAGAGGATAAAAAAATGACCAAGTCAAGTAGATAATATAACAAATCCCATAATTGTGTTTCAGTCCCTGAAAATTCCAAAAATTGCAAAATAGTCCCTGATCAATAAAAAGTCCGATCTCGAATTCTAAAATCACTGCTTATCTCAAATAACATCAATTAAGATAAAAACGGGGCATTACAATTCTCCCCCTCTAAGAAAAGATTTCGTTCTCGAAATCATCGATATCAACTCATAAGAAGATAATTACGAATTCAAGAACAGAAATAAGAACTCACATCAGATGAATAACTCAGGAAATCTATGTCTCATGTCAGATTCTATCTCCCAAGTCGCTTCTTCGACTCCGTGATGACTCCACTGAACTTTCACCAAAGGTATCGATTTGGTTCTGAGCTGTTTCTCCTTTCTGTCAAGGATCTGAATCGGCCTCTCGAAATAACTCAGAGTTTCATCAAGTTCGGCTTCGTCAGGCTGAAGTACATGAGAAGGATTGGGATGGTATTTCCTCAACATCGAGACGTGAAAGACGTCGTGAATACCAGATAAAGAAGGAGGAAGTGCTAATCGGTAGGCTAGATCGCCTATCTTCTGTAAAATTTCATACGGACCGATGAATCTCGGCGACAACTTCCCTCTCTTTCCAAATCTAACAGTACCTCTAAACGGAGAAATCTTCAAGAATACGCGGTCTCCCTGATCAAAATATAGAGGTCTGCGTCTGATATTCGCATACTTCGCTTGTCGGTCCTGAGCAGTCTTCATTCTCAATCGAATAATCTTCACCTGCTCAGCCATATCACGAATCATATCTGGTCCCAAGTCTGGGGACTCAGACATCTCATCCCAGTACAGAGGAGATCTGCACTTCTTTCCGTACAATGCTTCAAAGGGTGCCATTTCTATACTCGTCTGGAAGCTGTTGTTGTACGAAAACTCAACGAGAGGCAATGAATCTTGCCAAGTAGTGCCAAAGTCAAGCACCACTGCTCGTAACATATCCTCCAGAGTCTGAATCGTCCGTTCTGATTGACCGTCGGTCTGAGGATGGTATGTTGTACTCAAGTGCAATCTAGTACCAAGAGCCTCTTGTAGACTGTGCCAGAAGTGAGAAGTAAACCGAGGATCTCGGTCAGAAACAATGGATCTCGGCACACCGTGCAATCTGACGATCTCTCTGACGTAAAACTATGCCATCTGGTCGTGTCGATAAATCATCCGATACGGAATGAAACAAGCAGACTTCGTTAACCTATCAATCACAACCCAAATAGCATCACAACCCCGAACAGACCGGGGTAGTTTTGTGACGAAGTCCATCGAAATATGATCCCACTTCCATTCTGGAATAGACAAACTGTGCAGAAGACCTCCCGGCCTTTTTCTCTCGGCTTTCACTTGTTGACAGTTCAGACATCGGGAAACAAACCTCGCAACATCACTCTTCATCTTCTTCCACCAAAACTGACTCTTCAGGTCGTTATACATCTTTAGGCCTCCGGGATGAACACTGAACCGACTGCAATGCGCCTCTCTCAGAATACGCTGTCTTAACTCATCAATCTCAGGCACAACAATACGGCTACTCACAAACAAAACATCATCCCTGACCTGAAACTCAGACTGGTGTCCTGATTTCACTTTCTCTATCGACTTCTGAATATTCTCATCTGATTTTTGTGCTTCTCTGATCGACACAAACAAATCTGGCTCGGCCTGAATCGCACAAACTCTGATCGGATTCCAATCTGACTCAAACTCCAATCCAGAATTGCAACAGTCGTCAATCAAACGAGACACACCGATCGTCGAAAGAGATAAAGAGCAAAGCTTACGACTCAAAGCATCGACAGCTGCATTCGACTTCCCCGGGTAATACTTAATCTCGCAGTCGAAGTCTTTCAGAAAATCTAACCATCTCCTCTGTCTCATATTCAACTCAGACTGTGAAAATAAGTATTTAAGACTCTTATGATCCGAAAAGATCTCAAAAGACTCACCGTACAAGTAGTGACGCCAAATCTTCAAGGCAAAAACAATAGCAGCAAGTTCAAGATCATGAACTGGGTAGCGAGTCTCGTGCGGTTTCAGCTGCCTCGACGCATATGCTATCACGTGCTTCCTCTGCATAAGAATACAACCGAGACCAAGATGAGAAGCATCGCAATAAACTGTGAAACCTCCAGTACCAGATGGAATAGAAAGAATCGGAGCACTGGTTAATCTCTTCTTCAACTCAACAAAACTGGCTTCACAATCATCTGTCCACAGAAAAGGAGCATTCTTCTGAGTCAGCTGGGTGATAGGCTTCGCAATAGAAGAGAAACCCTGAATAAATCTACGATAGTAACCCGCCAAACCCATAAAACTGCGGATTTCTGGCACAGAAGTCGGCCTGCGCCAGTTCATCACTGCTTCTATCTTGCTGGGATCCACAGCAATCCCATCTCCTGAAATAATGTGCCCCAGAAAGACAACTTTGTCAAGACAAAACTCATATTTCGAAAGCTTGGCGAATAACTGTTCTGTCCTCAAAATCTGCAACACAGTTCTCAAATGCTCTGCATGCTCGGTACGGCTCTTAGAATAGATCAAGATATCGTCAATGAAAATAATCACAAACTCATCAAGAAAACGCTGAAAGATTCGGTTCATCAACCCCATAAAGACCGCTGGGGCATTCGTCAAACCGAACGGCATGACAAGAAATTCAAAATGGCCATACCTCGTTCGAAACGCCGTCTTAGGGACATCCTCTTCACGAACTCTCAGCTGGTGATACCCAGACCTCAAATCTATCTTCGAATAGATACACGAACCCTGCAATTGATCAAAAAGATCATCTATACGCGGTAAAGGATACCTGTTCTTAACTGTCGCCTGATTCAATTGGCGGTAGTCAATGCAGAGACGCATAGAGCCATCTTTCTTCCTAACAAACAGGATAGGAGCACCCCAAGGCGATACACTGGGTCGAATGTATCCCTTGGCAATCAAATCTTCCAACTGCTCCTTCAGTTTCTTCAATTAGATCGGAGCCATTCTGTACGGAGCTTTCGAAATTGGTTGAGTACCTGACGTCAGTTCGATGCCAAATTCAATCTCACGAATAGGTGGTAATCCCGGAATCTCATCTGCAAACACATCAGGGAATTCCCTAACCACTGGTATATCGTTCAGCTCAGGGCTAAACTTCAAAATATCGATTGCATAAACAAGAAATCCTTCGGCTCCTCTCTGTAATAATCTAGTCATGGATAAGACAGATATCAAAGGAATTTTAGAACGAGAACCCTTACCGAAGAATCTCCATTCATCTGCCATCTCTGGTCTGAAACGTACTATCTTCTGAAAACAATCTACTTTAGCCCTGTACTTAGTCAAAACATCTATGCCAACTATGAAGTCAAAGTCAGACAACCCAAGTACAGTCGAACTCGATCAAATTTCCTTTAAAACTCAAACCACAATTTCTAACAAAATTCTTCAAAACAATTCCTCCACCCAAAGGTGAAGTAATAGAAACTACAGCAGGCAAAGGCTCAAAAGGCAAGGCATGCATCGACACAAATTTCTCAGATAAGAAAGAGTGAGAAGCACCTGTATCTATCAGAATAAATGTAGGATAACCAAAAATCTTACAGTTACCTGTAATCACATCATTCGGTGCAGCTAGAGCCTCATCTTCGTTCAGAGCAAACACTCTAGCCTGAGGTCGAGAAGATTGATTCGAACTTTGATTACCTCCCTGACGATTCTGCTGTTGAGGTTGGAACGAGTAAACTGCATTTGATTGCCTCTGAGGCTGAGATGACTGTCGAGAGGCATTTCCACTCTGAGTCTGGTCAGAACCCTTCTGAGGACACTGTCTGGCATAATGTCCCGTCTGCTGGCAGATGTAGCAGTTTCCAAAGATTCCCCTACACTGGTCACTGGAGTGTCGTCCTCCGCACTTGCTACACAAAGCTCCAGAAGATCCTGAACCCTGACCAGAACTGAACTATCTCGAACCACTCGAGCTCGAAGAACTGCTTCCAGACTTCTTGAACTGCTTTCCTTTGGGACGGAAATAGTTCTTCTTGCCACCACCACTGTTACCACCCTCATTCATTTGTGGCTGATTTTGATACTGCCTCTGCTGTTGCTGTTGAGGCTGGTACTGATTCTCCCTCTTCCTTAACATTCCCGCTTCTGCCCCCTTGGCCTGATCCATCGCATCTGAAAAGTTATCTGGCCTCCCAGTATTCACCAGAATAAAGATGTCAGGGTGCAAACCGTTAATGAACTGGTCTGCATTGGCCTCCTCATTGTCGGCAATATGCGGGGCGAACCTCAGTAAACTGTCAAATTTCGCAACATAGTCCTCGATACTCATATTCCCTTGCTTCAAATTTGCAAACTCGGCACCTTTGTCCTTTCGATAGGAAACTGGGAAAAATCTTTTATAGAATTCAGATTTAAAAAGTGCCCAAGTGATTTTCGTACCTCTGTTCTCTTTGGCTTTCTTGGTTGTCATCCACCAACTTTTTGCCACTCCCTGCAGTTGATGAATAACCAATCTAACCCTGCGGTCGTCAGAGTAGTCGAGCGAATCGAAGAGCTGATCTATATCATCAAACCAACTCTCGCAATCTACCGGATTCTCTTTCCCATTCAAATACGGTGGCCTGAAGGATTTGAATCTTTTCAGTAAGGCTTCCATAGGCGTGATCGTTTCATCCATCTGTACCACCGTAGGAGTCATAACCGGAGGAGTTTCTATAGTAGGAACAATCGGTGGAGTATTCATGTCTAGCCTTCTTCGAGTACCCATCTAAATTGACAGGGTTTAGAACACGGATAATTCAATTCACATCTCACCATTCAGTGTTAAGAAACCTCTGGTCGTCTTACCAATACGACAGATGGAACTCAGATCAATGCATGAATACAGTTCATATCTCAATCAAATCATGCTTTAACAATTTGAATCTCCAAGTCACGTAATTCAAATAAATTTTCAATCCATAAAGCATGCTCGCATATTCTGTAATCATAGAATTAATCAATCACATGCGAGAAATCAAGGTCAAGAGGACTCGATCTACCCCGCTCACTTCTAGAACAAAATCCAGGAACTTATTTCTCTGATACCACTTAATGTGAGGCCTAGATTCTAATCATTCAATCTCAAGGTAATTAAATTAATCAACTCAAATAAAAGAATAGGATTAAAGAATTCAAGGAAAACTTTTTTTAAAAAAAAAAAAAAAAGAGGTGCTCGCTCGATCGGTAAAATCCTACCGATCGAGCGGGCCAAAGATTCCAACTCCCTATCCAAGGATCAGGACCCCTCGCTCGATCGGTAAAATCTTACCGATCGAGCGAGCATAAAAATCACATACTCTGCCTCGCAAATAAAGGTGCTCGCTCGATCCGCAAGAATTCGCCGATCGAGCGAGACCCCCTGCCCAGAAAAATTCTGGTTTTCTCCTCTAATTTTCAATTCCATTCAATCCACAATAACAACATCAAAATCCCATTCAACAAGATACGACATAAATTTAATGAGTTATACAAACCTCACAAAATAAAGCATGCATAATAAGGTCCATCTAGTTCGGACTTATTTAATACAAAAAGGAGTTCAATTACAAAAAGACTCCTAACATCCAAGCCTCACTCTATTCTCTCAATCGCCTAGCCATGATGTCTCTGACTCGTTCCTGCCCCACCTGTTGCCAAGTACACATACAAACAAAGACAACAGCCGGATAATCCGGTGAGAATAATATTCCCAGTAAAAGAGACTGACATGCGATCAAATAAACATATAAAGTCATATAAGAACTCGTTCCCCATATAATCAATTAATCCAATCGAGTACTGTATTTAAAATGATATGCATGTCTTTAAACTTCTGGATTATCAGACTCAGATAATCAAATGAAATTCTTCTATTCTTTCTTTCTTCGGTTTGGGATCCCGAGGCTAAAAACATCCACAATCACACCAACTCTCCTCTCGAGGTGGACATGGCATGCTTTAATCCTCTAGACTCAAGAGCATTATAGTGAGCTACTCGACAAGGTAGTAAATCGCCTACCAAGCTACTCAACTACAATCCCTAGATCGTCTAATTCAAATTGAATAAATCAAGGCTCAATATGAATGCATATGTAATCTCATGCACTCAATATAAATTCAATCATATAATCAAATAAGCAATCAAACATGCAGTATGTGATTTCTTCTAGGACACTCGAATCAATCTTGATTCGAGTTAATCGTCCCATTCCAATTCGAAGTCGTCTTATACCTCTTCTTTGTCGTTCCAAACTTCAATCTGAAAACAACAATTCTCAATTCAAAAACTATCCAATCAAGTTCATTAATCGATATAGAAAGACATCGATACTATACCGGCTCAACTCTTCCAAACTTGCCAAAAGCTGCAACTCTAGCAACTTCAAGGACTCCCAATCAATCTATCAGAAGAAGTCACGGATCAAAATCGATATCAAAACTCAATCAAAACTCAATACGATCAAAATATCGAAACGATATCCAAAAACTCAAACTGACGGCATAACGGCTATAAACTGCCCAATCCGAAAATACAAACAGCCAAACAACAGCTCAACAAACTCATTCCAATCCTCAAACATCAAACCCAACATAAAATCAACACATCTCAAAATCATCATTTTCGAAAATGACAAGAAAAATCATAACAATTCCGATTGTCGTTAGATCTTCGAACCGTCTTAGATAAACGATCACTGCTAACTCATAATCATCCTCTCCGAATATAAACAAATTCTAACAACATCAATAAATTCAAAGTTCTCAGAATTAAGATAAACTTACTTCCAAACGGAGCACTCATCACTGTGATCGCAAATATCAAGTCAGAAATCAATTCTATCGGGCGGATTGAGCTAGAAATGAAATCACAAAAGCTTGGAGAAGCTTTTTGGTCGCTTCAATGGATGGAACACGGTTGGGGAAGGAGATGAGAGGATAAGAAAATGACCAAGTCAAGTAGATAATATAACAAATCCCATAATTGCGTTTCAGTCCCTGAAAATTCTGAAAATTGCAAAATAGTCCCTGATCAATAAAAAGTTCGATCTCGAATTCTAAAATCACTGCTTATCTCAAATAACATCAATTAAGATAAAAACGGGGCATTACAAAACATGTTAGAAAATTACATATAATTTTAAAAGTGTCAAAACATGTTTAAGGATTCCTTATTTGGTTAAAATAAGTGGAAAATCAGATCCGGAACGTTCGAAAATTGTAGGGTAGGTCCCGGGGGTCCAAAACCAGTTCGGAAGCACCCGGAAACAGTTCGGAAGAAGCGGTTCGATCGGAGCTTCCGATCCCCGTTCGGAGCTTCCGATCCCTGTCCAGTGCCAAGTGTCTTCGAGGATTGAACACGTAGCTGCAGGTGGAGATCGGAGATTCCGATCCTATGATCGGAGCTTCCGATCATGGCCTATAAATATGGGTTCCGAGGGCCATAATTTCACACCAATTCCTATCTTTCTCTCTCGGTTTCAGCCTAGTTTTAGGAGTTTAGGAGTGATTCCATCCTTCCTAGGCTTGGTTCGGAGGTTGGCGAGGCGCTCCAGGGTTGCTGCAGAGTGGTGCCCAAGTTCTGGGGCAATCGTCATCAGCGGGCTGACGACGGACGCAGGTATAGCTTTGACTCCTTATAGTAAATAGGGAGTATGCTATAGCGAAGATAAGGTTTTAGAATATTGTTATAATGCATGAGTATTTTTGCATTGTAGTGCGGATTATAGGCTTGGACTTTAGAGCTGGTATATCTTGCCTAGTAGAACTAAGGTACGTAAGTACAGACTGAGATAGCCAGCTGAATATACATGTTTATGTGTTGCATTATTATCTGTCATAATATGCATGATTTACTGTTCATGATTTGTATGCGGCATTTGCATACTATGTTGAGCCTGTTATCCTTTTGAGATAACCAGTTGTTCTAGGGTCGCTCAGCCCTAGGGGGGTTGTTATTATACGATCGGGTACCGTGTGACACCCACTGGACCGACGGGGCAGCGTGTACGGTTTTTACCCAGGACGGTGATAGTCCAAGATCGGGTTCAGTATGTGTGGCACCCACTGGATCTTCAGAGCAGCGTGCGCATACTGGACGCGCCTATGAACTGAGCATGATTTTTCAGATATGATCCCAGTTACCCAAATCATTCATAGTTCATGTTGCATGCATCATATAGACATGTATATTCAATACTTTACGTACTGGGCGTTAGCGCTCACGTCCCTACTTTTATCTCGGACACCCCATTCGACGGGGCAGGTTTTGCAGGTGGACCAGGAGCGAGATCAGTAGTTGATCGGTGACCAGGGCTTGGTAGCAAGGGTCATCAGAGGATTTCTAGATTAAGATTTTATTCGGTATATATTCGATTTGGTTGTATCAATATTTATTTATCTTGGAATTGTTTATCTTTAAGATTTTTTGGTGTTATTTCTCTGATTATGTTTAATTAAGTTTAATGCATGCTTAAGTTCTGATTAGTAGGTGATCACGGAGCGGGTCACTACATTTATGGTATCAGAGCATGCATAGTAATCTTGGGAACTAGATTGTTGGAATTGGGTTTAACCTTTAATCATCGTGTAGATGGCGGGTCATGGTGACAAGAGTAGTCAAGGCAGCATAGGTGGACGCTGGGGTGATCAGGATGATCGAGAGCATCGTCGGGGCCGTCATCACCATCGCCATGATGATCATAGGCGTTTTAGCATGCATAGGTTTATGCAGATGGGTCCGAAGCCTTTAGTCGGAGGAGAGTCACCGGAGGATGCGGGAAACTGGCTACGACGTATGAAAGTTTGTTTCCGGGAGTTCCGATGCACTGAGGAGCAGCGGATGGAGACTCTTGATTTTCTGGTCGAAGGACGAGCTCGGAAGTGGTGGGATTCTACTTCTGCGCCTTTTATTGTAGCCCGAGGAGTTGCTACCTGGGATGAGTTCCGCATGGCTTTTCATAAGCTATATTTTCCTTCTGCTCTCCGACAGATGAAGACAAGTGAGTTGCTGGGTTTGCGGCAGGGATCAATGTCGATTGAGGAGTATCAGTTGAAGTTCTTTGAGTTGTTGCCTTATTGCCCCCAGATTTCCGATAGTTTAGAGGCAAAGTATAATCTGTTCCTCCAAGGCCTTAATCCAGATATTCATGACCAAGTTGCTGTGGGAGATGACATGACTTACGAGGGTTTAGTGAGTCGATGTCACCAGGCAGAGGACAGCATTCGATGCAACACGTCATTCATCTCGTCAAGACCCACGAGGTCTTTGGGTCCCCGTACTCAGTCGTTTAAGAAATCCGGATCTTCTTCATCTACAGGATCTGGTGAGACTCGTCAGTCGGGAAAGAAAAAGTTGCAGTGTGATCATTGTGGGAGAGATCATCCCACTGAGAATTGTAGAGCCGCTGCTGGAGCTTGTTTCATCTGTGGAAGTGTTGATCACTTCAAGAGAGATTGTCCCAAGCGTAGCGGACAGAGTGGACAAGCATCTAGGATGGGATCTCAGGTGAGTAGACAGTCTGAGGCATCAGTGCAGTAGAGGACCCAGAGTAGGCATCATGGAGATGGTCAACAGTCTCGGATGCAGGGTCAGATTTATGCTTTGCAGGGATCTCAGACGCAGTCAGAAAAGAATGATGACACTCAGAATGATTTTGACGGATGATATATTTGAGTATTCCGTTTGATAATTCTGTTTTGTGATAACATAATGTTAATAAGTTGTATTCTGACAATCATGTGGATTTATGATTTGGGAATTTTCTAAATTTAAATTCCAAGTATTTTCTGATCAATATTCAACTGTGTTGAATTAGTTGATATTTGCATAACCAAGGATTAGAGTTGTTCTAGTTTTCAGATGATCAGTTCTAGGATTTTTCCTTTGATTCAAAAAGTCAGTGATTTGACATAGTGCCAGAGTTGACTTGTTTCCTCAGATACTCAGTGTTTGATTAATTGTTTATTGATGATGGATTTTCATCATACTTTTAGTGATGCATTATACCAGGTGCTGAGGACTGTGCTGGATTGTTCAAAGATGGGATAGGAAGCGCGACCTACGCCGGTGTTTTCTGGGAGGTTTATTCGAGATAGGCTATTGGGGGAGGCTACCTGAGTCTTGATATTTTGCACAGTTATAGCAAGGGGTATAATTACCAAAAGGAATATTCTTATGAATTTTATATTGGTACTGGATTAGTGCCAAGATAATTGAAAGTTATCGTCTGACTTTATCAGAGATACAAATTTTAGTTTTCATTGACAGAATGGTCTTGGAAAGGATTCTTTGACAAGAGTACATTCTGGAAGGAAAGTTTTCGCAGGTGGTACTGGGGGAGAACCAGGAGATTTGATCAGTATAGTCTGGCCTTAGCAGAGTTTTAGATAGGGATCGGGGATATGATCAGCATGGTGATTTGGGTTTTTTATTAAGTGATTGTAAGACTTATTTGGGTGGTTTTCCCATGAGATTAGAGATATGATTTTGAGTTGTCAAGTGATTACAATTTTTCATCAAGACACAGTGATGATTGATAATGAGAGAATAAAGAACTTGTTGTTCTTATTCAAGTCCATATCGGTACTTAATATGTTTATTTAGTATTTTACTGCATTTAGTACTTAAGATTGTACGAGGACGAAATATCTTAAGTAGGGGGAGAATGTAGTAGCCCGGTTCCATTTTACAAGATTAGGTGATTTTAAACATGTTAGAAAATGACATATAATTTTAAAAGTGTCAAAACATGTTTAAGGAGTCCTTATTTGGTTAAAATAAGTGGAAAATCAGATCCGGAACGTCCGAAAATGGTAGGATAGGTCCCGAGGGTCCAAAACCAGTTCGGAAGCACCCGGAAATAGTTCAGAAGAAGCGGTTCGATCGGAGCTTCCGAACCAGTTCGGAGCTTCCGATCCCTGTCCAGTGCCAAGTGTCTTCGAGGATTGAACACGTAGCTGCAGGTGGAGATCGGAGCTTCCGATCCTACGATCGGAGCTTCCGATCGTGGCCTATAAATATGGGTTCCTAGGGCCACAATTTCACACCAATTCCTATCTTTCTCTCTCGATTTCAGCCTAGTTTTAGGAGTTTAGGACTGATTCCATCCTTCCTAGGCTTGGTCCGGAGGTTGGCGAGGCGCTCCAGGGTTGCTGCAGAGTGGTGCCCAAGTTCTGGGGCAATCGTCATCAGCGGGCTGACGACGGACGCATGTATAGCTTTGACTCCTTATAGTAAATAGGGAGTATGCTATAGCGCAGTTAAGGTTTTAGAATATTGTTATAATGCATGAGTATTTTTGCATTGTAGTGCGGATTATAGGCTTGGACTTTAGAGCTGGTATAGCTTGCCTAGTAGAACTATGGTACGTAAGTACAGACTGAGATAGCCAGCTGAATATACATGTTTATGTGTTGCATTATTATCTGTCATAATATGCATGATTTACTGTTCATGATTTGTATGCGGCATTTGCATACCATGTTGAGCCTGTTATTCTTTTGAGATAACCAGTTGTTCTAGGGTCGCTCAGCCCTAGGGTTGTTGTTATTATACAATCGGGTACCGTGTGACACCCACTGGACTGGCGGGGCAGCGTGTACGGTTTTTACCCAGGACGGTGATAGTCCAAGATCGGGTTCAGTATGTGTGGCACCCACTGGATCTTCGGAGCAGCGTGCGCATACTGGAGGCGCCTATGAACTGAGCATGATTTTCCAGATATGATCCCAGTTACCCAAATCATTCATAGTTCATGTTGCATGCATCATATAGACCTGTATATTCAATACTTTACGTACTGGGCGTTAGCGCTCACGTCCCTGCTTTTATCTCGGACACCCCATTCGATGGGGCAGGTTTTGCAGGTGGACCAGGAGCGAGATCAGTAGTTGATCGGTGACCAGGGCTTGGTAGCAAGGGTCATCAGAGGATTTCTAGATTAAGATTTTATTCGGTATATATTCGATTTGGTTGTATCAAGATTTATTTATCTTGGAATTGTTTATCTTTAAGATTTTCCGGTGTTATTTCTCTGATTATGTTTAATTAAGTTTAATGCATGCTTAAGTTCTGATTAGTAGGTGATCACGGCGCGGGTCACTACATTGGCCCTCTCCATAGCAGTATTGAGAAACCTTCTTTCGGAAACTGTAGTGACCCGTACCCAAAATACGATGATTAAGGGGTTTAATCACAATTAAACAAAATAATTAAGAGAATGGTTATTGGCCGGATTGGACGTTCCGATTGGATATCGGACTCCGTTCGTGCAGGGATGATGTCATTAGTGAGGTCATCAAGGTGACGTCATTGCTTACAAACTAGATGGGACATCGGATGCACCGATGGTGATCGGACGTTCTGATCTGCGTCTATAAATATAGGGTCGAGGGGTGTCATTCCTTGCTCATTCCTCTCTTCTCTCTCTCGTTTCTTAGCCTTTCTAGTCAGATCTAGGGAATTATAGGTGTCCTATTGGGAATCCGAAAATAGCAGAGCGATCCCGGCGTCATAGCGGAGCTGTGCCTAAGTTTTGGGAAAGTCGCCATCAGCGGGCTGACGACGGACGAAGGTATAGCTTTTGCTTCCTAAAAATATTTAGGAGTATGCAATATCTTAGTTAAGGATTTTATAGCTTAAATAATGATGCATGGGTATTTACATTGTAGAGCTGATGATAGGCTTGGAACCTAGAGTGGAACTGCTAGGAATGCCTTTAGTGAGGTACGTAAGTACTGACTGATATTGTCAGTGGGTATGCATGCTTATATGTTGCATTTTATGTGTCATGATTGCATTGATTATTTATGCGGTATTTGCATATCATATTATGTATGTACATCTTTTGAGATGAGCCAGTGTTAGGGCCGCTCAACCCTGTTTGGACGTTTGATGTCGAGGGCCCTGCTGACCGACGGGTCTATCCGGCACTGACATCGAGGGATTCTAGTCCACGTCCAGTTAGGAGTGAGTGGAAGTGCCCAGTGCTTTGATTCCTCGATCGGTACTACTCATGTCCTAGGCGCTAGTCTGAGCAGTTTGGATACAGTTATCCCAGATACGGATACCCAGACATTACATCATGCATGCATCATGACTGTATGTTTACCCATACTAGCGTATTGGGCTTTAGAGCTCACGTCCAGTGTTTTTCTATTTTATGGACACCCCATTCGACAGGGCAAATGCAGGTGCAGGCAGTACACCTAAAAACTTGGAGGAGACAGTGCCCATTGAAGACAACAGGATTAGCTGTATGTTTTATTTAATTCGATTTGGGTTGTATAATCAAATTTGTTTTAGTCGGTTGTATTCCGCCGACCAACATTTATTTAAGTCTTCCGCAGCAAATTTATGTATTTATTTTAATTGCATGCTTAATTATGCTCTAAATCTGATTAGGTAGTGGATCCGGGTTGGGTCGCTACAGATACCTTGTTGCTTTCTTCAATACGAAGCCTAACAACCAGTTCTTACACATTCATCTCCTTTCGTTTGTGCTTCAGATAATTTTTGAAATCATTTCATGCCAGAGTTAGCTTCTCAATGATATTTGCCACTTGGAAGGTTTCACTCAACACCATGTCCTCTGTGTGTATATCATGCAGGATCACTTGGAGGCCCTGAACCTAACTGATCACTGTTTTGGAGTCAACCATCTTGTAGTCCAAGAATCGAACAACAATAAACTTCTTGGCCCCGACATATTCAGTTTTGTATTTCCGATCCAGTGGCTCCCACAATCCCCGAACCATCTTTTTCTCAATATAGTACACATTGTACAGCAAATTAGCCAAACCATTCATTATATAATTTCTACGCAGAAAATCTAAATGGTGCCATGCATCAATAGCACTAGAAGTCTGCATATCTCCGTCAACATCATCTGGTTTGGGAGCATCCTCGGTGAGGAACCTTTCTAGATTCAAGGTAGTAAGATAGGAGAACATCTTCTGTTGCCACCTTTTGAAATTTGATCCGTCGAATTTCTGCGGCTTGTCAACATGGCTCAGAGGCATCGTAGTAGCAAGAGCAGTGACATTGACAATGGGGGTAGTGGTCTTTGGCACATTCGATTTGTTCGAATCAGTAGCCATATTTGAAACAATTAGCATAATGAGTATACAAAAAAAAAACGGATCTTTTTTAAGATTGTTAGCCAAATTGCTAAAATCCGAATATGAACAGAATCGTAAAATAATGTCGGATGTAACGTGATTGAAATACAATGATGATAGAACAACAAACGAAAGAGTATTTTAACAGTAAACGACTGTATAACATGAAGCAGTAAGAAAATAGTAAAGCAAACAGAGGCCTGTAACTAGTACAGTTTCGTTAAAACAGATTTGTCCCCTCCAGTATGTGTTGCGAGGATGAAGATGGATGACTATTTCCCAGGATACAATGGCTAAACCAGCAATAACCACACACGAAATTACTGAACGATGAACTGAAGACAGTACCTGAACTCTATCACGGAAATGAAGGAAGCAAACAAGAGGCGGAAGAAGGAAGTAGTTGTTGCTATGTGTTTTGAGGGCTCTGGACATCATCTATTTATAGGTGTACAAAACCATGTAGACAGACACAACTTTGGAATATGAAAGGCCAATGGTTGACTAGCTAAAGTACCAAGAGACTGTCAGTAGAAGCACCAAGGGACAACGAGATGAAGGGTCTCGTCCAGAAGCTTTTTCCAGGGGATGTGGACGGTCTTTTCTCATCCGAAATTGAAAAATAACATTGCAAAAAGGTGGCTAACACACTAGAAAACGATTTTTTTTCCTTGATTGGCCCGACATTCAATGCACCCAAGTTGCGCTCGTATGCTTGCAAACAAGTCAAGCCTTTTTCAGTGCAAATTGGCCCCTTGATTTGCACCCTCACTTGTGCAAGCGCGTGCGAGAGAGAGCCTTCTGACCAATCATTCTTACACATTCATAAAATGCAACTCAATATAAGCTCACTCATTCCAAGTTAATTTTCTAATGTGGGACATTTATTATTCCACTCTAACCATCCACTTAACAAGCCCATTAGTTACTTGTCCGATTTTCATTCACCTAAATGGAAAATTCCAATCAACATAGCACACATCGATATATTATATATATTATCCAACAAATTCACTGTAGTAGATCTAGCTGTCTTGCTTTGTAATTCAGGTACTCGGCCGCACTCTTTGACGACTTCAAGAGTACTCATCCGGACTCAAGTTGTAGAGTATTCACCTGGTCTCAAGCTGTAGAGTGCTCATCCCCTCTCAAGTAGTATAGCACCTGTCTGGTACCAAGCATCCTAGTGATATCAATTGGTATTTGTATATTAAGAAGATCTACTCGTCCGTTCCGGTAATAGATGGCTCACTCAACGGATTACTCCAATGAAGATTTTGTAACAATCATAATATATCTTCCGATTAAAGCTTCACAACTTGCAAGGTGTTCAACACACTCTCTCAGAAAAGTTGGTTGCCAAGACCCATGTTTTAAAAACTGGACCAGACTGATCTGTTCGACCGGTTCAAACACGAACCAATCATGGGTACGAACCGAAATAATCTCAAAAACTGTTTTCCAGCTAAATCGCTCGAAACCGGTCAAAAACCGGTTTGACCAGCCTTTAACCGGTGAACCGGTGAACCTAAATCTTAAAAAAATAATTTTTTAAAAAATAAATTTTTAAAAAATATAGTTATTTCTTATTTCCCATATTTTAAATTTAAAAGTTTTATTTTTGGTTACATATACATGATTATTTGGTTTTAAACCTTTTAAAAATAGTAATTTTAGTAGTATATAAGCTTATTTTAATTAATTTTTTGTTTATACAATATATAATAATTATATTTCATATTTTGATCATATTATATATATATATATATATATATATATATATATATATGTTGTTGTTTAAATTTTAAACTTTGGTATGTAGATATATTATTATTATTATATGTATATATACACATATATTTAAGCTTTTATTACAAATTTAAAATATATCAGTTACTATATTATATTATTATTTTATACAGTATAATTATATTCCAGTCCGATCGTCCGGTTGAATTGGTCTTAGCGATTGAACTATTTTTTTATGGATTTACCGATTCGATTATGAAAATATTGGTCAAGACATGCACAGCTAACAAAGAATCAGAATATCATAATGTTTTCCGAAATGTATACTGCAATATTTGTGCACAGGAGTTGTCTGCGACCGTAGCCTCCCATATTTGGAAAGATCAAAATTTCGCATTTATTTAAGTGTACTATATATCAAGAAAGGACGGCAACAACATTGATTTTTCATTTATGGGCCAACAGTCGAACGTTGATTTGTCTCATTCAAAAGTCACTATAAATAGAGGATGCATCAAAGAGAAAAAGGCAAAGAACTGAACTTAAGCATTTTTGAATCGTTGTCTCTTTCGCTTACAAGCTTTGCATTATCACACAAAAAGCTTCATATTACTCTGTTCAAATCAACCCTCGCTCATTTGAAATACATTTGATCTGCAGGATCTATCAGTACGTTAAAGCTTCTCGACCGCTTCAAATAGAAGAATTTCGAAGAAAAAGTTTGATAGCTTGGATCTCAGGATTCAAACTGTGACATCATGTGTGTTTTATTGTGATAAGATTTGAAGTATTATCTTGTAATGAACTAGGAGTTCCGATTTAGGCAGTGTATAAGTCCTAAAGTTGGAGTGGGTTGTTACATCGTCTGTGTAAAGCCAAAGTCTTCTAGTGAATTCCTACCTAAATGGAGGAAGAGGAAACGTAAAAGGATCAACCTTCAAACTTCCATATTTCTTGTATTCTTTGATTATTTGCATCTTACTCTATCTTGTCGATATCCTGTTGAGTTGAGTATAGAGATTCATTGAAAGCTATCAAACTGATTTCGCACTTTTTGTTGTTTGAGTGTTTACAAAAGTTAAGAACTTAGGTTTAGTTGGTTATATAACACCTACTCGATCGATCAAATTATTTTTAAAGTTTTTTTAAAAAGTATGTATTCACCTCATCCCACCCACACGCATATTCGATCTCAATAGTAGTTCTCCGAATTCTTTCATCACATTTTCAAATCGTTTTTCCCCATTTTTTAGGAGATTCATTTTTTACATGATTTACAAACTTCATGTTAAGGAGTTTTCTGAATTTATAATGGATAAATACTACATTTTGAAAAGTTAAAACGGTGAATTATCAATACAGATTCATTGTAATATAATTCTTTAAATAAATATTTTTTGTTAAAAAAATAATCTTGAAAATAAAAATGTGTGCCTAATTATTGAATTTAAAAAGAACATGTATCTTGTGAGAAGTTTCACAAATATTTATCTATGAGATTGATCACTCGATCTAGATATAAAGTGAAAATTAATAATTTCGGCATAAAAAATAATATTTTTATAGGTCCTGTCTAGTTAAAAATATGTCTAAAAAATTAACCCATGAGAAAGTTTCACAAGAGTTTTTGTGATTTAATAATAATAGTTGGACTTAAATTTAGATTTGAGGGAAAATATTGAACTTTTAGTTGAACCATGTATTAGTTAAATTATTTACAATATTCATGTATCAATTTTTTTATTTGTTAATAATTCTTATACCAAAATAATTTTTACTCATAAAAAATATTCACATTGTATCGTTAAGTCTTTTTTAAAAAATTAGTATTTAAAAAATGATATTTTTGTATTTAAAAAATCCATAAAAGGACAAAAAAAATATAGTGAAAAAGACATTTGTGTAAATAAGTAGTTATCAATTAAAAAAAATAAAATACATTTTGATAATTAAATATAAACTAAATGGCAAAATGAAAGAGGTCAGACATACCAACGTACGAACCCCTCAATTTTAATAAAATAGAATAGAAGAATAGATATTTAATCTTTGAGTATATACTGTATTATTTTCCTATTTTTCTTTTCTTGATTTTTATATCGTAATATACTTTTTTTTCATGTAATACACATTCTTCGTAATGTTTTTATTCTTATGAGAAAATAAAGCGTAGGAAAATATTATATTATCTCAATATTTAAATTGAAATATTATAATTTATATAAAAAATTATATATGTGTGTGTAGATAGAATATATATATGCCCGACGTCATTAGATCGACTAGTAGCAAAGCACTTTGACATGGATTCATATTTTCAAGTTTTAATCTTTTAGTCACCAACTACTTTATTTCAAAAATAAATAAAAGAGAACTATAATTTGAATTTTAGAAATAGGTTTAGCATCTCTGATTTTCTTTGATTCTTAATTTGTAAAACACAGATACAATTTGAGAGAATTCAAAAGATGGATATTGATAAATATTCGTGCAATACTTTTAAGGTTCGTTTGAAGTTGAAGATAAGATAAATAATATAGAGATAAGTAATATATTGTAATACAAAATAAATAAAAATGATAGTTAATATAAGATTTGATTTGATTGATAGATTATAGTTTGTTTGATTTGATTGATTATATATTATATGAAAATAGTAAATTACTATTTTATCCTTTTAATAATTAATAAAAATATGAATAATATTATTTATAAAGGGTAATATAGTAATTTAAATTCAATGATTTGATTGATGTACGATAAATAATTTATGATTGATTGATGTGAGATAAATAATTGAAAGATGGATAAATAATATGACAAAAAAACGTGAGATAGATAAGATAATTTATAGGTAGATTAATTATCTATAACTTCAAACACACCCTTAGAATAACATCTCATCTCCCGTCTGTAAAATGATAATGACTCCGTAGACGACTTAAGGCTGCGTTTACTTGCCTTGATAAATGAAGGATAACATAGATAATACCAACTAATCCTATGTTTACTTGCAAAATTGAGAAATTGTATAAATCATTAGGCCCGTTAATGATAGGATTGTGAGATGATTTTTAGTCCTAAATTTTTAATGAGATTATAAATATTATGGAGTGAGAGAATGAAAAAAATCAATTATGCTCTTCCTTTTTATCTTTCATCTTCTTCCTTTCTTTGTAGAACATATGATTATTATGATAGCTTAAAGGTGAAATCGTAATTTATTCTTAAGTATAATTCAATCCCAAAATTAATCGATCCAACTAAATATATTATTATTTATCCATAACCACTCTCTATCCTATCAAATTATATTAATAATCATATTTTAATCTATCTTTGCTCAATCCATCATTCAAAGTAAACGTAGCCTTATAATATAATGTATATCTAATACCATAAAGTTTCGTCAGAGGTTGTTTGGTGGGAAAAGCCAACAGACTAAAAGAACTTATTTATAAAAAAAAACATATGTAGTTTTTTTACAAAAGTTGTTTTCAGAAGAACTTACACAAATGTTTTTTTTAGAAGATGTAATTTCTTTTTTTTTTTTACTTTTTCTTATAGCTTCATTTAGAAATAAAAACAAATTATTTTTCATTAATTATCCATACACAAAAATGGTTTCTATTTTTTAAAACAAAAGATTTAAAAAATCATAATTTGTTTTTGAAAGAAAATCAAATTCATTCCACAAAATCATAAGAAATTACATCTGAAATAAAAGAAGACGGAAGAGTAATCCCGCCTTCACAACCAGACATAGAACCAATTGTCTTAGCTAAAGCGTGAGCCGCTTGATTCGCTGATCGACGTACAAAAATAAAAGAACACGAAAGCAGTTCCAAAGCTTTTACGAGTTTTTTTAAAATTCGAACTTTTGTAATGAAACTAACTTTTAAAATATTGTTTCGAATTCGAGACATAATTATAATATTTTTTTATTAAACGAAAAAGTAAAAAAGGTAGAACAATAAATGACCATTGGATCGCCAAAACTTCTAGCCTAAGTGGCACCAACACTCCTTAAAATAAGAGATGTCTTCGGTTCAAGATCTACCAACCCCACCCCAATTTTAAAAAAAAATAAAAAATCATTGGATCATGTATCGCTCTGGCAGATGAATGTGGGGAAGGGTGTCCTCCTCTTTTTACATGTATTTATAAAATGCAAAAAGAATTATGGTCGGTGAGGGCAGCCTGACTTTGGGTCACCGCCGTCTCAGCTTTTTCAGGAGTGATGCACACGCGCTAATATTAGTTAGCTAACGTTATAAAGTTATACTTTTATTTTTACGATATTAAAAATAAAAATTTCCAATAACAGAAAAAAAAAAATGCAAGTCACATCATTAAAAATACAAATTCATCGATAACAAGATTTAAATTGAAAGAAATACAAATAATAGGACAAAAAATATAGTTCTTTCATAATAAAACATTTTCGTACCACAGACCTAATATTGTTTAAAAAAAAATTACTTGGCCGCAACAACAGTGCATATTTAATTACTACAAAGTATAACGTTTAAGTATTATAAAAGTTTAAAATGTGGGATGTCTTTTAAATTTCACAACGATTGAACAATATTTTATTGGAGGGTTTGATGAAAAAAAACTCTTATAAAATTCAACATAAGTTCGATGTCTAGTCATGAGTTATATAAATCGTCCATTTTTTTTCCTGTTTTTATTTTATTGTTTTTATGATATCAGAGTTCGAGACAAGTGCAATACTAAACTTATAAATTATAAATTAAAGAGAGGAAGTCGATAGATTTAATTTTCGAGATTTAGGAGTTGTTTAGTTTAAATAGTCCATTTAATTAAGGAGGTTGTATTATTATTATTATTATTATTATTATTATTATTATTATTATTATTATTATTATTTAATAATGCATCAACTCATTAAAATAACTAATTTTATCGTTTTAATAGATGGACAAAACTACCCTTATCTTCTTTCCTTCAACAACATTATTATAAAAAACTTATATTAGTTAATTTTAAAAAGATTTGTTAAATTAAAGAAAGATTTGTTAAAAATGTTCACAATTTAATAATACATCAACCTTTAAAATAATTAACTTGATCGTTTTAATAGATTGACAAAACTAGCCCTTATCTTCTTTCCTTCAACAAAATGATTATAAAAAACTTATTTTAGTTAATTATAAAAATGATTTGTTGAAAATGTTAACAAATTATTATTATTATTATTATTATTATTATTATTATTATTATTATTATTATTATTATTATTATTATTATTATTATTATTATTATTCTATTACAAATATGTGCAAACAAATTGTTGGTTGCGTGAGTCACTAGTTATTATTATTACCAATTACAAGCAATAAAACTGAAAAGGAAAAAGGAATACGACAACATTAAATTACGTAGCTAGATTTTGACCAATTAAATGATCATTAATGTTTTACCTAAATTTATCCTCGAAATTGTTTAAACATTATCATAAAAAAAAAAAAGAAATTGTTTAAACACGATACATACATACATACATGTACATATATATATACTAACGCCCTAGCATGCTATGCGTGCATTTAAATAAATTTTTTTGAATACATAAATATTATCATCAAAGGCGTACAATTGGGCCAAAAACTATAGCTGTTAACCAAAACAAAACTTTATTTTCTTATATTTATGACAGCGTAGATGGGTCGAATTGTTAAACTAATGAGTCCAGAGAGAGACGTGTCTTACTACTGCTTATTTGAATGAAAAATCCCGGGACAGCTATACCGATGTGTCAACGGTACTTCTCTGATCCAATTTGTAAGGGCTTCAATGAATGAAGTCCTTGGTTCGGAAAGACCTGAACCGAAAGTGTCTCATATTGAGAGCAATCTTATCATTTTCCTACCGCCGGCCCTGTTTTTCGTAGAGATTATCTTACCCCTTAAGATCTGGTGTCCATCTTTTACAACGTTAGCAGATTGACGCACTAGAGCTTCCCAAGAAGTCACTCATCCTAATACTACTCTCACCATGCACGCTTAACCCAACATTCTCCTCCCCTCAGAAAGTATAGAAATATGCTTCTTGGAAAATTTGAATCCATGAACTTGGCTCTGTTATAGGATCAAGTGTTTACCACTAGGCCAAAATCTATAGTTGTTAGCTAAGGCGCAATTTTACTTCCTTATACTTGTGATAACGAAAATGTGTCGTGTTGTTAAGTCCATGAGTTCAATGAGGGATGTGTCTTATTGCTAATGTTGTCTCATATCCCTTCGAGGGAAGTCTTATCATTTTTCTATTGTTGGCTCTGTCTCCCGCGTATAGAGTATTAGCCGTTAAAATCTAGTGTCTCTCTTTACAGCTCACCTAACCAACCAGATTAAACAGCGCAACGTCAGCAACTTGACGCACTCGAGTTTTTCAGAGGTCACTCATCCTAGTACTACTCTTACTCATGCACGCTTAATCCAACATAAATTATTTTATGTTAACTAATTTTTAATTTATTTTCAGGACTGACATAATAAATTAAATATTCATAAGTTTAGATTAATATAAAAAATCTTAGTAATTTAATTTTTTTAAAATACATAAAAATATGATAAACGATAATGAAATAGTACATTATTGCACACGCATACCTGTAAAAAAATATAAAGATTTTACATTATAAGAAACGGGATGAAACATATTTGTAAAATATGTAACTGAATGGACAAAGAAAATGATGGGAATTATAGAAAAGTTTCACCAGCATACCAAAATAAACTGCATAGATAAGTGATATGATATTATAGGAGATAAGTTTGAACGTATATATATTAAAGGAAAATGATTATTTGAGGGTAATTTTTTAAGATTAATTGATGTTTCACTAAATTGATTGAAAATTAGTTATTAAAAAGAGTATATTTTTACTAAATATAATGATATATATATTACACGCAATACATGCTTATACCGTTGAAATATTTTTGTTATTTTTAAATTAATAATTTTTTATATTTTTATTAGTAGTAAAGTAATAAACTATCTAATTTTTTTTATTAAATTTAAAAATATAAATAGAGATAGGATGATAGATTAAAAAAATTCTATGTCAAGGAAAATAAAAATTTAATCCATCAATAAAATTATATAACAGGGTATATTTTTAAATTTAAACAAGACTTCACAAAATCAATTAAAATTTGGTTAATATAGAGGACTCTCTCAATTATATATACATAGTCACCGTAGCACACACGATACATATACGAAAAATGTAGAATATAAACGCTTTTTTAACAAAAAAACATAATTATATAAAAGTAAATGATTTATATATCATGTTACAGTCGAACGAATGCATTATTTCGTCAAAAAAAAGCAAATAATTTTTTTTAAAAAAAAAGTGAGTCAAAGTTTTAAAAAAACAAATAAATTAAATTTATTTTTGAATATAAAAAAAAAACTTTGCCAAAATAGTTATTATCAACCCCTCTTTTTATTAATAGTATAGAAATATAGGTGTAGCGACCCGATCCAGGATCACCTACTTAATAAACTAAAGCATGCAATTATCCTAAGATAACCAAAAGAAATTAAACCAGCGAAAACTTAAACATACAATAAAGCAACCGACAGAATACAATCGAAAAATAAACACAAGTGATAAAGTGTTATACAACCATATCGAATAACAGTACGAAACCAACCCTAAAACATTAAGATAACTGCGGTCCTGAAGAATACAGCTGCAACCTCAGCTCACCGACCACTCTCATTGGGTCCGTCTAACCTAAGCTCTGTCCCGTGGAATAGGGTGTCCAAAACAAAACCAATGACTTGAGCGATAACAGCGCTCAACACGGAAGTATGAGTATACACAGGCTATGAGTGCGTGAATGCAAATGTACAAGGATACCGAAAACCTATCACAGTAGAAATTTGCTCAGTCTGGAAGGCGTCGTGGTATGTAGCACTCTGCGCCATCGCATCAGGAGGTGGATCACACACCAGAAGGAAATCTTTGGATATAGGTGACCTGACTCCGTATTAACGGGTCTAACTATCAGCTAAAAAATAAAGGTTGAGCGACCCCACTACATGCTATAACAAGGTATAGGCTCAACATGATAATGCATGCAACATAATAATCATGACATATTATATATGCACATAAAATATCTCAGATAAACATGCAACATATAGAACATGCATACTCAACCAGAATATTTCGGATAGTACGTCCATACCTCTAAACCGTAATTCTAGCAATCTGGCTCACAAGTCCAAGCCTATAACCAGATAAGTATCATATCACTTATTGCTTATTAAAAGCCTTAACTAGACTAATAGCTGCTCCCAAAGGCTATCAAGAGTCTAGACTTATGCATGCATTCGTAGTCAACCCTTTCAAGTCAAAGGCCCTGCCTCTTGGACACAGCTCCGTCTCTACTCCGGAAGCGCCCTGCTTGTGTTCGGCCTCGATCGGATGGCTAGAACGCCCAAGAACACAAAACAAAGGGAGAGAAGGAGTTGTAAATGAGCAATGAATTGTGATCTCGTATGGTCTATTTATAGGCGACGATCAGAAGCTCCGATCTCTGCATGAAAACAACGTGTCGAACTGGTCACTTCGGAAGATCCGATCTCCACTTTGGATCTTCCGATCCATGTATGCAACGACGTGTCTAAAACCTCTTGACACCTAAGTGGTTACCTGGGTTCGGACCTTCCGAACTCCCACGTGCTGTGAGTATTTGACTCCTCAAAAACTGCATGGCCTAACTCACTTCGGAGGTTCTGATCCTTGTTCGGATCTTCCGAACTCTACCATTGCCTCCGATCTTGCTTCTGATGAGTTCGGATATTTAGAACACTTCGGAGAGTCTGAAGCCTATAATTGCTTCTGAACTCGTTTAAGTCATATATTTATTATAATTAATAACCTTTAATCTTGTTTATATTTTAATCACCTTAAAAAATGTAGTGACACGACCTGAATCACCTACTAATTAACTTATTAAGCTTGAAATTAAATATAATCCTAAAACAGTACTCAAGCAATGGAAAATAATGAGTTCACAACCCAAACCGGTAATATACAACTGGTGACTAAAAACCCAAAGCATGAATAGTGATAATACAACCAAATCGAAATACCAGTAGTAATATAACTGAAACAAATCCGGAAATGGGATAACACTGCATTGCAACCACTGGTCATGTGACGCCTAAAATTCAATCTACTAAATCGCATGAATTAATTTAATAAATATTAGGATTATTATTTTTAAGTTTAATTGATTTAAATTCTTTATGTGAATTTTGTGTTAATAAATATTTTTATTATTTATTCAAATGATTTTATTTTACTAGCTATTTAATTATTATTTTTTAATTGTTTAGGTTTATCTGTCCAAATGATTTTATTGTGCAATTTAAATTGTTTTAAATATTTTAAAGATTTAAGCTTGCATATTTAAATGATTTTAATTGTTAGTTTATTCATTAAAATTATTTTAACTATTTAGCTTATTTATTTAAATACTTTTGATTGCCCAATTTATTTATTTTAAATAACTTAAATTTAGTGGTTAGTTATTTTAAATTATTTTAATTCTTAGTTTATTTATTTAAAAGATTTTATCTGACCAAATCATTTTAAGGTTTTTATTTCTGCTCGTGTATTTATTTAAATTACTTTTAAACATTCGTCTAGTTTGTTTAAATTATTTTAATCGCTCTGTTTATTATTTAAAAATATTAATTATCGTTGCGACATCAAAATATTTAAAGTGTTGATTTTAATTCCTAAGATAGTGCCTAAATTCATTTTCAATAATTATGATTTTAATTGCTTGGAATTAATTGCTTAAGTTTTCTTTAAAGTTCTAATGCTCAAATATTTTAAGTTGTTTATTATTGAAATTTTTGAGACAATGACTTCCGGTTCCGGCGTTTGGCGATGGTGGATTTCGGCGGTGAATTCCAAGATTTTTTTATTTTAATAGTTTAGTAGGGAGGTAAGAGGAATTTAGATGAGAGTTCAAAAGTTAGAAGTTTTCGGGTATCAGAAAGCATTTTTTTTTATTTCAATATTGGGCTTATTCTTTAACTTTTTCAAAAGTTAGAATTTTCATAAACCCGGATTAGTAAAACCCAATTTAATATTTTTAATTTGGGGTTTTTAAACTTAGAAATTTTATTAGTGTAAGTTAGTAGGCAAAAGTTGTACTTTAAAGTTGTACTTTTAAAGCAACACTCACACCTACTTTTAATCACTTACACCTATGCTTACACACACATGTACACACTACACACTCAACTTTTAAACACAAATTAAAACATTTTTGGGAAACCCTAGCCCCATTTCTATCAAAAGAGCCGATTCCCCTCCCCCCTCTCTTTTCCTTCTCTTCCCTTCCCTTCGGCCGTCCCCTTGTCCAAGCTCCAGCCGCCGTCGCCGTTGCCAGAGGACCACCTAGGGAGGTTGTTCTTGAAGTTAGTCAAGTGTTTCCAGCCTTCATCCCTCTCATTTTGATTTTCTTGGGTTTTTGGTAGGCAAGTCAAGTATGAGCATTCCTTGGGCATTCAAGCTAGTTATTATGTTCTTGCTCTTAGATTTTTCTTAAATTTCGAAATGATGGTGATTTTTCAACATGTAGGGCTCGATTTTACCTCTGAAAATTCAAATTTTCATGTGTGATTTTCGAATTTATGCTTTAGCTTGGGTTTTAAGTTGTTGTATGGTGATTTGTGATTGGAGGCATGAGGTATTTTGAATGTTTGATGTAATTTCGATGTTTCCAGAATTTGTGTGCCCTATAATTCGAAAGTTTGCATGTGTAAGGGCTGGAATTGAAGTGAGTTTGAAGCATTTTAATGATTTGCATTGGTTTTGATTGATTATTCATGAGTTTGACGCATTTTGGTGCATGATCACGTGATTTTCAAAATGTGGAGTTAGAGTGTGGTTGAGGGCTGCCTAAGTGTTTGTGGAAAGTCCTAAGACATGTATATAGGCGTGTTTGGTGGTTTGGAAGGAGTTAGAGGCAAGGGAAAAGGGCTTGGGATGGTTTCCTACAAGAAGAAGGGTTGTAAGGTGTGACCTCCATGGGCATGGCAGTCTGATTTCGGGGCAGGGGAGGAACTGAACGAGGTCTGGGCATGGTTAGGGCTGGTCCTAGGTCTAGGTTATGATGTTTTGGTCGCTTCGGTATAAAATGAGCTCGTTTCGATTAAGTATTCAATGAGTTATGGGTCTTTGAAGTTGAGGTGTCGGTGCAGAATTTTTGGAAGAAATAAGGGGTTGTCCAAAGTTGAGTTGTGTATGCATTGTTTGAGCTGTCAAATGAGGATACAATTTGGTCCTAGGGGTTTTTGGTAGTGTATGGTGAGTGTCGGTTTGAGCGGGGTCGAATTCGGTTAAGGTAAGAATGAGATATGGGCTTTTGGGTGCGATTGCTCGGGTTATGCCTTGGTTGTGAGCAATAGAGTTAAGTATGAGTCTTAGCACCTAGGGGCAGCCACTCTCCCACCCTATGTCCACAATTTTGTGTTGATTCTCATTTTCTAAAGTTGCATACTTGTATGTTTGGGTCTCGCCTTTGAGCCGAGCAAATGTTTATAAAGGAAGTCGCATTTAACCATGCATGCTAAGTATTTTGAGCCGAGTCAAAGAAGGAAAAGGAAAACATATTTTTTTAAAAAAATTGAAGTGATTTGATTGTGACAAGACAGGGTATTGATGGGTGGGGGATGCCTCACTCACTTACCATAGACGGGTAGATCGAGATCGGGAGACATCCCGGGAACCCAACCAAAATAGACGGGTAGTGTGAGATCGGGAGAAATCTCGGGATCCCTACCAAATGACAGATAAAAGGGTAAGTTGCGTCGGGAGGAATCTCGGCGTCTTGCCGACATAGTGCACTGCAGCCATTGATCGATCAAAACAGAGGGTCACAATTCAAGGATCTAAGTTTACAGTTTACAGTTTACAGTTTACAGTTTACAGTTTACAGTTTACAGTTTCAGTTTCAGTATCAGTTTGACTCGTCTTATTGCATTCAGTTTTCAGTCATGCATGAGTTTCAGTTAAGTTTAGAAAGTTCAGGAGTTTCAAAGCGTGAGTTGGCGTGTGTTCATCATTCACATGTTGTCTCATTCTCTTGTAGCATGCGCATTCTTACAGCTTATGTTTCAAGTATATTATGTACTGTATTTTAAGTATTACCGCAGTTATTTTAAACTCTTGTTATTACACTGCTTATACCTGCTGGGTCATTAGACTCAATATGATTGTTTGTTTGCCAGGTGAGAAGGAGTACGTAGGGACCGAGGGGCAGGGTCCTTGAGGGGAGGTCTCCGGCGGAGCGAGGCCCTATGACCGATGCTATTTTATGTTTTCCGCATTAGTGATGATGTAATAATGCATTTTTTTAAACTAAGTATTTATGGTGATAGCCAGGATGTGTTTTTCCTGTGCTTGGAGTTTATGGTTTAAAGTTTGTTATCGATATTATTGCAACCGTGTGAGGTTGCCTTTATTTTTCTTTATGGATGACTGTCGTAGTATGCAACCTTCTTTTCTCCTACGTCTCCTTTTTTTCTTTTATGCTCGTATGGTTGCTTGACACAGATTGGCTTGTCTACTTACAAACAAGTCATGGCAAAATATTTTTAAAAATCCGTATTTTCTTTTATTATTTAATTAAGTATAGAGGATAGGGTCGTTTTAGGTCCAGCTCTCAACCTTGCCTCGAACCACTAGCCTCGTCTAATTTGAGTTATGTCCCATCGAAATAGATGTCCAAGAAAACACAATAACCAGGACATGAGAGAACTACGCTCAGAACGCAAGCACGAGTATAAAAACCTACTATGATGTATACAAATGACGGGGACACTGGTCAAATCTCTAGTCATGCTCAGTTAATGAACCAATGAGTGTATAGTACTATCTGAGACCAAATCCGCTGGGTACATCCACACACTCGCCGAGGATCACCGTAGCGTCAGTCTCCGTCATCATGCCATCTCCCGATGTCCAACAATAACAATGATGAAGGGTTGAGCGACCTTACTCAAATGGCTATCTTGAAAGAGATTAGGCTCAACATGAATATGCACATGCAACATAATATATAAAGCAGTAAAACATGGATCATGACACATAAAATGCAACATATAAGCATGCATACTCGCTGACAATATCAGTCAGTACTTACGTACCTCTCTAAGGCAGTCCTAGCAGTACCGGTCTAGGGTCCAAGTCTACAAGACAGTAATTATCATATGACTAATGAAGGGTCCAAAAGTTCACTAGCTCGATCACGAATGTTTTAAATGATTTATATGATTTTATGTTTTTTATTTATGAAATTTAAATGTTATGCTTAATTTATGTGATTCTAGGATATGTGATAAGTGCAATTTATGCACTTAATTTGACTTGGCTTTTGTGATGTATGGAGTGAGTTTTATGCATATTTTTTGTTGTTTTTGTGAGATGCAATGATTGGAGTTAAAGTACCGAGAAGAAGCGAAAAGAGGAATTACAGACAGCAAACTTCAAAAACTTACTGGGAATGTTTGATATATCTAAATCCAATATCCACCATTCAGAATAACTTTTAAGATGTTTTGAAGCTACTGTCAAAATTTCAGCTCGACCCGACGATTAGATTGCGAGATATGATTTTTTGAAATTTTCCGCGCAGAAGAATTCCGAGAGCCATGCGCGGGACCCCCCTATCCGTCTGCGCTCCCACGCCTGTTGAGCTGTACAAAAAATTAAAAAAAGACAGAGAGCCATGCGCGGGCGCCCCTATCCATCTGAGCGCCCGCGCAGCCGCGATTATCAGATTTCAGAGTTTGATTTTGTAAGGAAATTTTGGGTTTTCTTTGGGCTTTTCTTGGACGATTTTAGTGGCAATAAAAGGAGATATTTAGGCACAATTTGAGGGAAAAAGCCGCACAATAGCCGCACAGAATTTGACAAGAATCTAGGGAAGAAGAAGCGGCACCCAAAACAACACAACCACGTACAACTACGTATTCAAGTAGGCTTGAGACACGAATTTGAGACGTGGGAGCGATTGACAAGGGATAACCGAATCACAAAATAGAGAAAATTCATCTGGGGATAGAGAAAATTATTCATCTGGGGATAGAGAATCAACTCTAATCTGTGATTTTTATTATCTGTCTTGATTTATTATGAGATTTTTGAATATGTCTATGTGTTTAATTATTTCATTATAAACTTATTGGTTGTTTCTAGAGATTGACGGATCTTAATTTGATTTTCATGTTTTGAATATTATTTTGCCTAATATTATTTGTTTTTAACAATTTATTTGTGTATTCTTGATTTGATTGTCTTTCAATTTACTGGCCATAGATTGAATGTTAAATTTATTTGAAATCTGGCACTCGGGAGAGGAAATTTTGAATAGGATCATAGAAAAACACAACCTAGGATTTTTGTAGAGTTCGGGAGGCTTACATGTTTCTTTGAGGTCATTGAAAGAGAACCATAGAACTTGATTAAATTATTTTGTTGTTTGATTTCTGATAGGGATATCGAAATTATCATTAGAATAATAATATTTACTCGGCGCTCGGGAGAGGCAGTAAATAAATGACTAAGTTTGCGGAAAAAATGGGGATGATGCTCCATTCGGGCTATAGACGAGGGGATTGAAATCCGAATCCTATCTTTAGTTATAGCTAAGTTTGCGGATAATTTATAGGGCTAAAACAAAACTCGGGTGCAAAATCCGGCGTTATGAAAAAGCTGTGATATACCTTGAAAAGTCCTTTTGAACTTAGTGAGTAGACGTTGAACTTGGTAGCGAGTGTTTTGAAACTAGAGAGAGGAGTTTATGAATCTATGAAACAAACTTGTTAAACTAGTGTATCGAAAGTGAGGAGGATAGGCAAGATTGACAAATCACACACACATGAAAACTCTTGAGAAAATTACTTACATGTGGGTTGAATCTTGAAATCAAATTCGGAGGCCGACTATATTACTCATTATTGTTTTGATCGGTACTAGCAAAAGTCTAAGTTTGAGTGGATTTGATAAGTGTAATTTATTCACTTAATTTATATATGATTTGACTTGGCTTTTGTGATATATCGAGTGGGTTTTATACATATTTGTTGTTGTTTTTGTGAGATGCAAGGATTGGAGTTGAAGTACCGAGAAGAAACGGAAAGAGGAATTATGGACAACAAAATTCAAAAAATTACTGGGATTGTTTGATACATCTAAATCCAATCTTCACCGTTCATAATAAATTTTAAGAATCTTTGAAGCTACCGTCAAAATTTCAGCTTGATCCGATGGTTATATTGTGAGATATGAGTTTTTTGCAATTTGCTGCACAGCAGAAATCCGAGAGCCATGCGCGGGACGCCCCTATCCGTCTGCGCGTCTGCGCCTGTTGAGCTGTACAGAAAAATAAAAAAAGAAAGAGAGCCATGCGCGGGCACCCCTATCCATATGAGTGCCCACGCAGTCGCGACTATCTGATTTCAGAGTTTGATTTTGGAAGGAAACTTTGGGTTTTCTTTAGGCTTTTCTTGGAAGATTTTAGGGGCATATAAAAGGAGATATTTAGGCACAATTTGAGGAAAAAAGCCGCACAAGAGCCGCACAGAATTTGACAGGAATCTAGGAAAGAAGAAGCGGCACCCAAAACAACACAATCACACACAACTACGCATTCAAGTTAGCTTGGCACACGAATTTGAGAAGTGGGAGCGAACGACAAGGGATAATCGAATCACAAAACAGAGGAAATTCATCTGGGGACGGAGAATCAACTCTAATCTGTGATTTTTATTATCTGCCTTGATTTATTATGAGATTTTTGAATATGTCTATGTGTTTAATTATTTCATTATAAACTTATTGGTTGTTTCTAGAGATTGACGGATCTTGATTTGATTTACATGTTTTGAATATTATTTTGCCTAATATTATTTGTTCTTAAAAATTTATTTGTGTATTCTTGATTTGATTGCCTTTTAATTTACTGGCCATAGATTGAATGTTGAATTTATTTGAAATCTGGTACTCGGGAGAAGAGATTTTGAATAGGATCATAGGAAAACGCAACCTATGATTTTTGTAGAGTTCGGGAGGCTTACAAATTCTTTTGAGGTCATTGAAAGAGAACCATGGAACTTTATTAAATTATTTTGTTGTTTGATTTCTGATAGGGATATCGAAATTAGCATTAGAATAAAAACATTTACTCGGCGCTCGGGAGAGGCAGTAAATAAAAATTAAGGGTTCTTGGCCTATAAATTGGAATAGATGATATAATCAATTGATATGATTTGCATGAATGAAAATCGACTGATATCTTGTATCTAGAACCCGTCTCAGATCGTGTACCCAAAGCCATCCTTGAAATTCTGGATTTTTTCTTTTATTTTAGATTATTGAATTTTAAACTTTGATTTTTTAAAAAAAGTTGAGATTATTTTAATTACAGTATTTAGTGTGAATATAAATTTTTAATCCTTGTGGGAACGATACTATACTAATCATATATTAAAACTTGTTACCGTACACTTGCGGGCACAAAAATACGCAACAATATGCCTGATATTTAATGTTTTGCGAGTTAGTTTAATGTTTTCAGGTTGAAATTAATACTGGACTGAAGTAACGAGACTAATCGTCGAATGAAGTTAGGAGAAAATATTTCATAATATGTAAGTTTAATGTTTTAATGCAATTTAAAAGTTGAGAGGAGGAAAACTTTAAAAGTTAGTGTTTGAGACTAACGAGTTAACTTCTAAGCCCATTAGTCACAAACTGATTAGGCGTCAAAAGTTTTTCATTCTTTTCTCTCTTGGACGCCGCATTCTCCCTTTTCCCCCCTTCACGTTCAAAAGCTATGACAAGATTCTTCACCGTTCGAGGCTAGATCGTTTCCAAAGTGCAGGTTAAATCCAAAGTTCAACAATCAGGCAAACTTTTAATATTTTGAAACCACCATTCAAGAGTATAAATATTTTTACTATGAAAATTCATGTGTATTGATGTGTATAGGTTGTATTATGCATGATTTATGAGAGTTTTTTTTAATATCATGATGTAAATTGTGAAGCGTGATTCGTTCTCGATGTTTTGGATGCAAATTTTAAAGATGTTTATTAGTTTAGATGTGAAAGTTAAGACTTTTGGTGTGAGTGTGTTGGATGTGAAATTCTGAATCAAACTTTTAAAAGTTGGATTGTTTTGAATGGATCTTTTCGATTTATCTTGAAGTTTTCATGTGTTTGTTCAAAAATTTCAATGGGTGGGTGGGTGAGTGAGTAGAATTGAATTGGGATCGAAAAGGACAAAAAAACAAAGCCAAAAATCGTGTTTTTCACCCTGCGTGCCGCTGCTTGCGTGCGCAGGCAGCAGCCCAGGTGGAGGAGCGCAGTTTTCTGGCGCCCCCGCGCCTGGAGGTCGCGCTGGGGCGACGCTTGTTGGGCGCTCCAGTGCCCACTACAAGTGCAGGGGAGCAGAAGAAAATTTTTATCCCGTTTTTATGTTCCAAATTCATGTTTGTGATATTTTAAGGTGTTTTAAGTACTTTCAAGAGTTCATATGCAAAAAATTCAAGTTTTGATGTCCGGGACGGACGAAACGAATCACGTGGATCGATTAAGCTATGTAATGCATCTATATGTTATAATTCTTCATGAAATCTATGTTTACATGAAATTCATGAAATCTTTTGAAGTATTATTATGCGTGAATGAGTTTACATCACTTTTAGCATGTATGATGTTTATCACGAAAGTTTTAAAGAGCATGAAATGATGAAGTTATGAGAATTATGATGGATGTGATGTTTCATGATGCATGAAAATATTTTATGTTGTATGTGTAATTGTGGTGACAATACGGGACTGATACTCCAAGATGAGCTTCGGAGGAAATACCTAATAGAAGAGATGATGTTTTAACTACTTAGGGTGACCATTCTTAACAAAAAAATTATTTTTATTGCTATAAATTTATTAGATTTTTTTATTAAAATTAAGTATAAAAAAAGTTTCGTCACACACATCGTGTGTGCAAATATGCTAGTAATAATAATAATAATAATTCGTGTTAGAAACATAGAATACAAGCAGAAGTGATGTGAATAATCCTAGAATCAAAATCGATTTTTTTTAAAAGTAGAATATATCAATAAATTTTTATGAAATAGTTTCACGGGATTCGGTCAAGATCAATCATCCAAATTTGGAATCTTATTGAAGAAAAATGGTTATCTTGTTTCTCTATTGATAAAAAATTTCAATTTTCAGAAATTATCATGATCATCAATAGAAAAGAGGTTTTCCATTTTTTTTTTCAAATGAATAATTTGACTACAAATTGATTATAAAAATAATAATTATTATAATAACATTAATATAAAAAATAGTACAATAACTTATTTGCTTTAAATTTTAGGAATTTAGGAATTAAAATATTACATTATAATTCAAAAACTTTTCATCAATTGAAATGTAAATGACATTGAATATATACAAAAAAACAAAAAATGGTGCTTTTGTGAATTGTGAGTATAAAACAAAAATTATTAATAATATAAATAAATATAAATAACAAATAAATATTCAAATACGTGGGGGGTCCTATTGGTAATTTTGTATTTCAAGTTTATTACATTTTCCTTCTTCTACTTTTTTTTTTTTTTTTTTTTTTTTAAATAATGAATAAGATACAGGTTGAAGTCTTATGTCGTACGAGTACAAATCCCAATTCGAGATCTTCTACTTTGATTCTCTCCTTTTTCTTCTCCAATTTACCGATCTTCAAATCCCCGGGAAGTTCCCAGCTTTGATCGGACCCAATTGTTTCTTGCACACATGGGTAAACTTTTGATCAGTTTCCGTTTCACTCAATTTTTCTTGTTTTTGTTTTCTTCTTTTTTCCATTAAACCCTCAATCTGAATGATGCGTTTTGATTAATTGTTAATGATTAGATTATGAGCTTGCAAGCATAACGTTCTTATTTAATTGTTTTGTGAGTTTAACTACAGGCTTCGGTTTCGGTTTGTTGCAGTAGAGTTAGGATAAGATTTTCGGGTTTGTTCTGGTTATTTCTTGATGTTACTTTTGAGTTCTGATTAAATTAATTTTGTATGTTTGAGTTTTAGGGTTTTTCTGGGTTTGTTGAGTTGTCGCTCCCCCGGAGTAAACTTTGGACAAGAATTTCTGTTTTCTCTGTCCGTTTGTTCTTTTGGTGATATCTCAATAAAACTTAATTTTGGTGTTGATCCTGTGAATTGGTGTTTATCTGGGTTCCTGCGATTTGATGGCTTCGATGAGTTCTTCACTATTGCTCTTTGATTTTTAACTTCGTTGGAAGATGGACCTCGTGCATGATATTTGTTGAAATTCAGAGTATCTGTCGGGTATTCATATGATGATGTAGATTATTAAATTATGGATAACATTCAGAAATGTTTTAAAGTAGTGGAGATTCAGAATATCATATGCTTGCTTAGTTTTGGAAACGTATATATGAGTTATCTTTGTTTTACTTTATGTTTTAACAAAGTGTCCCAACCTAATGGTATGGTTTTCTCAATGTACTCAAGGTACTTTCTCCATTAATCATTTGATGAGCACTCTTTCTGTCTTGTGCTTCGTGTTGATATATTTTCTGTTAATTTTGTCCAGATAAAAACAATGAGTCTTGTTCAACTCATCTCATAGATGGGGATGGTAATTTCAATGCTGCTGGAATTGACAAATTTACAAAAGAAGTCAAACTGGCAGAATGTGGTCTTTCTTATGCTGTAGTAGCCATCATGGGCCCTCAAAGTAGTGGTAATAGTTTTGGAACAATTTTGTATAAGTGACTTTATGATTGATTTATAGTTAATAAACGTATGATGGTCACCGAGACACAGGGATGACCTCGAGCCTAGGTGCAAGGTTAGGCTCACTTTTTGTCGAATCAAGGTGCAGTGAGACATAATATACCTGAATCTAGATATATGGAGAAAATTACATTGCATGTTGTTTGATATGCATTCTACAAAGTATTTGAACAAAAATAAAAATATATATTTATTTTTCTACCATCAAGTATCAATATGAATTGCAAATAAGTTGCATTTTGATCGGTTCAAAATCTCTACTTTGAGACATGCTTAAAGTTCACTCGAGTGTTTAGGTTTGGCAAGATGTGTTCATAATGGTCTTGGTGCGTTCTTCACTATAGAGTTATGTCTTGGCTTGCCTTTCACCTCACCTTGAGCCTATGTGCATGCCTTATGTGCTTTTGATAAATTCGAGTTCTTGGATTCTGGTTTGGTTGACTAAGGAATTTTGCCAACCTAGCACAGATATTGTTTTGTCTACATGATTATGATCATAAATCTTCACGTGGACAGCTGAAATTATTTGTTCATTATTGCTGTTAACAATTGTCAATTAATTTGAACCTTTGGTGTTTTTGACAGGGAAGAGTACATTATTAAATCACCTGTTTGGTACAAATTTCAGGGAGATGGATGCTTTTAAGGGGAGGTATACATGTTTTGAGGCTTATGTTTTGTTTGATTACTTATCAGAATTAAAAGTACCGACATTGTTTCAACTTCATCAGGTCGCAGACCACAAAAGGTATATGGATGGCACATTGTGTTGGCATTGAACCTTGCACACTTGTTATGGACTTAGAGGGTACTGATGGAAGAGAACGAGGAGAGGTTAATATAAATTATTCTTATTCTTATTCTTATTATTTTCTTGTGACAGCACTGTCTTTTCTTTTTAGTGATATATGCTCTTTCACAACACAGTCTATGTTTCTGAGTGCTTAGCCTGTTAGTGTTATGTTAATCTCATCGTTCTGTGTTTGCTCAAAGAGCTAAGTGGAGTCTTATGACAACGCATTGTTAGTTTTTCTTGCTACGTTAAATATATACTTATTAATGAAAAGTTATATTTCTTGAACCTTAAGTTTTCTCTTCATCGCCCCATTCTCTAATGAGCCTCGGTAATATGATTTGGGTTCTATCCAGTGACCAGAATTTAATTAATAGTCTTAACATTTCATATTTGAGAATTCTTATTAGCTTTGAAGTATCTTCATCTTTATCTCTGAATTGATTGCTGGCTAACTGTGTGGCTCCTTTTCAGGATGATACGGCCTTCGAAAAGCAGAGTGCTCTTTTTGCCCTTGCTGTTTCAGATATTGTGTTGATAAACATGTAGGACTGTTGTATCTTAATATAAGTGATCTAATTTTATTATTATTGAATAATGATACCATCAATCAGTTTCTGAATTGGGAGAACATACAATATTGCAGGTGGTGTCATGACATTGGCCGCGAGCAGGCTGCAAATAAACCTCTGTTGAAAACTGTATTTCAGGTAAATTGACATGTGATATATGCCAACGCTTAATTAAGTGGCGATGTTTAACAATTTCTTTATGTTGAACAGGTTTTGATGAGATTATTTAGCCCTCGTAAGACAACTCTGTTGTTTGTTATTCGTGATAAAACACGGGTATTTTCTCCCTCTTGTTTGTCATTTGTTGACGCTCTTGAATATATTGACAGCTTCAAAGTTTTCTGGACCACTGAGTCCCATGGAAGAATTTGTTGGATGCTGGAGCATTATTGTTTTGTTTTTGTACTATATTGCAGACACCGTTGGAGAACCTGGAACCACTTTTGAGGGAAGACATTCAGAAGGTACAGGATAAACAGCATTTCACTGTCTTTTTTGGCCTTTGTTATGGTCGACTTCTAACATTTTTCTTCGTTGGAAGATATGGGATTCTGTTCCTAAGCCACAAGTTCACAAGGAAACTCCAATAAGTGAATTTTTCAATGTAAGACGCTTGATTGGTTGAAAAAACGCTCTTATCTAACCTCTATGTGTGATGTAAAGTTTAACATTGGTTCTCTTTTATATGATTGAATGATAAGGTTGAAGTTGTGGCTCTCTCTAGTTATGAAGAGAAGGAAGAACAATTCAAAGAACAGGTTCAAGCTCTTTCGGTCTTCATGTTATAACGACTATTTGGTTCCGCTATTCAGCAAGTTGTACATTTGTGTGTTTCTGTTGGGAAAAAATGGCTGCTCATGCGGTTATTGGAGAAATGAATCTTACTATTAGACCCATTTTTGTAATAGTTACATAATATTGTTTCTTGCGCATAATATCAAAATTTACTCAGTTAAATACCAACTTCTAAGTTATCATATAAAATTCTACAAAATTTTCTGAAGTATTTGCATTTGAAGCAGGCGAATAAACCATATTGCACCTTACTATTTTAATGTCTTGTAATTTTGTTAAGGTGGCGAACTTAAGACAGCGATTTTTCCATTCCATTGCACCTGGTGGGCTTGCTGGGGACAGGCGTGGTGTCGTTCCTGCTTCTGGCTTTTCATTTAGTTTACAGCATATATGGAAGGTCATTAAAGAGAACAAGGATCTTGACCTTCCCGCTCACAAGGTTCGTTCAAAACATTTATATAGAATTCAAAATTTAATTTTTTAGGAGTTTCTCATTGAAATTTGTCTTTCGATTATTAGGTTATGGTTGCCACAGTACGTTGTGAAGAAATTGCAAATGAGAAGTTCTCTTCTTTTATTGCTAATGAGGTACTTCTCCAGAGGCGTGTTTTGAGGAATAATTTTTGTCTGTGGACATGTTTAATTGTCTAATTGTTGGGTTCATACATCTGTAGGAATGGCGTCAGTTAGAACAGACTGTACAATCCCAGCCAGTGCCTGGATTTGGAAGGAAGCTCACATCAATTCTTGATGTTTGTCTTTCGGAGTGAGTGAGATACTTATATATTTTTTTTTGGCGGGCTAATAAGATTTTGCTTATAGGAGATGCTGCATTTTTAATCCTCTTCTATGCAAGCACCCTTGTTGGATTTGTTGCAATCTCTATACAAGGCCCCAAGAGGATCACTAATGTTTTGATTTGACCAGCCTGATATTATGTAGAAACCTTGTACCTCTCTTGACCGGTGATCATTGTTCATTAAAGCGAATGATATCATCATTTACTCAGCTTAAACATCCCTCATATCCGATTGCTAAATAGAGACTATGGGAGCACTGAAATTTTCATTCAACCATGTCTTAATTTTCTGTTTTGTAGTTTCATGGTTACTGTGAAGAGCCTATGAGCTTGTGAATTTGGGTTCATGAAATTAAGTTTTATATCTTTTTCAGCATTTAATATGGTTATCCAAGTTCATTGGACAGAAATAATAATCCTGCTGCTAAGATTTTGGGGAACCAAATACATTTATCTTGTATTTTCTATGATAGGTATGATTCTGAGGCCACATATTTTGACGAAGGTGTTAGATCTTCAAAGAGGAAACATTTGGAAGAGAAACTTCTGCAAGTAATACCTTTAAGCTTCACGTTGATTTTACACTTGCCTGCACATAAATAAAGCACGTAATGTAACATGAAATTTCATTCCCCTTTTTGCACTTATTTGGATGTCCTTTCTTATTGAATATTGCAGGTATTTTTGATATGCATGAACTGATTTTACATGATCATTGAAATTTGAACTTCTGGACTTGGTGTTTTACGCTGACAGTTTTGCATTCTTGTTTGTACTAGCTTGTTCACCCAACGTACCAATGCATGTTGGGACACATACGCTCTGGAACCTTGGACAGATTTAAAGAAGCTTTTGCTAGTGCCTTGAATGGGGGGAAAGGATTTGCAGTGTCTGCACGGGATTGCACCGAGTTCTTTATGTCACATTTTGACAAAGAATCTGCAGGTACGCGAATTTATGTTAGCCTACTCTATTTATTTTCTGCATAACATCTAATGTCGTTATGTGTTTACTTATTTATTTATTTATTTTAACCGGATCCCTGAATGAAGCACATTAGCATCAACATTTGAAGTTTAAGTTTCTTCAAGTGGCCAGTACCTCGGTATCTTGGCCCCACAATTTATCTTTCATGTGATAGCAACCTCCACACTCGGTGATCTCAATAAATTTGTTATAGCATGTCAAATGAAGTTCCTTTTCAGTGTCCATTATCTGATACGCTAAATATGGTGGCAACCTAGCTGATAACTCTGAGTTTCGTAGATGCGGACATCAATCAAGCAAACTGGGACTCTTCTAGAGTTAGAGAGAAGCTCCAACGCGATATAGATGCACATATTGCTGAAGTTCGTGCTGCCAAGTTGTCTGAACTTGCAACCAAGTATGAGGTATGGGATTTGTTCTGGTTAAACCTGTGATGATAGCAAAATGTTGTGCTCCTCCAAGTGCAAGTGAAATGATTGTTGAAAAATTATTCAAATGTATTTTGCTAGGAATATATTGTCAATGGTTACATGTATTTGTTGGGCAACTTTGTTGTCATTAGTTACCTTCTTTAATATTTGGGTTATTAATTCATCGCTGAACTCCATCAGCTTGAAAGAGATGGTTGTGTAAATAGTTTTTGTTTTATATTATGCGGCATACCAAGTTTCTCCGTGTACTGTCCAACGAATACTGATGATTTTCATTGGCAGACAAAACTGAATGAAGCATTATCTGGACCTGTTGAATCTTTATTGGATGGAGCTAGTGATGATACATGGCCTGCGATTAGAAAACTTCTTCGGCGAGAGACTGAAATTGCTGTTACTGGGTTTTCAAGTGCGCTTTCTGGTTTTGAAATGGATGAGGTCACGAAAAGTAAAATGATATCGAAGTTGGAAGATCATGCTAGAGGAATAGTTGAAGCGAAAGCAAAAGAAGAAGCTGGAAGGGTTTTGATCCGTATGAAAGACAGGTCCTTGCTGTGCTTTTTGCTATCTTGACCTGCAATGCAAACATTTTGAAGCTTCCTCGTGTTTCTATCAATAGGAACTGACCAGGCTTATTTTGCAGGTTTTTAACGTTATTTAGCCAGGATTCTGATTCAATGCCACGGGTCTGGACTGGCAAGGAAGATATTCGGGCAATCACCAAAACTGCTCGTTCCTCTGTATGATTTTCTCTACCAGTGCCTGGTGTGATTAATGATTTATTTTTTTAAAGGCATATTAACTATGTATATATGTGTGTTTATCTCGTTTCTGGCCCTAGTCTTTGAAGCTACTCTCTGTTATGGCTGCCATCCGCCTGGACGATGATGCTGATGCAATTGAAAATACTTTGTCCCTTGCTCTCGTGGAACCACCCAAAAGTGGGACTTCTACAACTAGAAGTGTTTCCATGGACCCTCTTGCTTCAAGCACTTGGGAAGAGGTAGTTAGCATACTTCTATGAATACATTCAAGTGTGCAAAACTTTAATTTTGAAAGAAACATATCCTGTAATTGAAATGACAATTAGATTTACTATGTGACAGTATGAATAATTTGTTTTGTAAGCATCTGTGCTCCTCCTGAATTTGAAGTAACTGAGATTTGTCTTCTCGTGAGCTTGTTCTGCGTATTAAATCCGCTATGAACGAATGACTTATATTGCATTTTCTTAACCCAGGTTCCATCGTCAAAAACCTTGTTAACACCAGTCCAGTGTAAATCTTTGTGGAGGCAATTTAAAACTGAGACAGAGTATACTGTTACTCAAGCCATTGCTGCTCAGGTAGACGTCCTTACCCATTGCTTCAGTCTCACACTGGAATAGGTCACATTATAATACTTGTGCTGGCATCTGCTTCTGCTCTAACGCATCTCCATTCTTTAGGGTTAAAATTTATGGAGATTATTTACCGGAAATTAACAGATTATTACTCGTCTTTTTCTCAAATTTCAGGAAGCTAGTAGACGAAATAACAACTGGTTACCGCCTCCATGGGCTATTCTTGCTATAGTTGTCTTGGGTTTTAATGAATTCATGACTCTATTGAGGTACGCTTATTCTTTATTTTTGTCTTGGAAGTAATTAATTATAGGGTCTTCACCTTTTATTAAAGTCTGTGCTGGAGGATACTCATGCCTGTCTTTTCACAGGAATCCTTTGTATTTGGGCATCATTTTTGTTGCTTTTCTCCTTATAAAAGCCCTTTGGGTGCAATTAGACATCTCTGGTGAATTCCGCAATGGAGCTGTAAGTGAACCATTGCTTATTTTATCTATATTATCTTCTTTAGTTTAACAAAATGCCTTTCTGCCGCAGTTTTTTATGAAACATCTACGGTACATTCAAGTATTTTGTAGGTCTACAGTCTACTAATCCATATTACTGAGGCTTTATTAATAATCCATCTTGATGAGGTCAAATGGAAATCATCAGTTTGAAAATTCTTTGAGAATGCAGTAGAAGTATCCCCAAGTACACTTTAATGGCCAAGTGTCTTTCTTTCTTTTCCATTTTAGATAACAAAAAATCTCGGTTTGACACGGAATTTTAGACATTAAAATATTCTCATGGCTTTGAAAATGAATTTATCAGAATTTCCTGGATGCTTGATCACCTCACTCCTATTCAAACTGCTCTCGTCAAGTGCTCGGTGCTTTTCAATGATTTATCTGTGTAGATTCATTCTGTTGGAAACAGTAGTTCATGAATAAGATTATTTTCTTTGTTTTTGTACTTTGCTGGTGCTACTTACAATCACTTTAAGGCAACAGGATTGGAAATTATCATATAGCTTTCATATTGAGAATCATAGGTTTGATCCAACTGATTCTTCCCATTTTTGGTCTGATTTGTTTTCTTTTTTTCTTTCTTCGTTTTCTTTTTGTTCTGCATGCAGCTACCTGGAATACTCTCAATATCCACCAAGTTTCTCCCTACTGTCATGAACCTTCTGAAAAAACTAGCCGATGAGGGCCAACGACCTACTAATTCTGGTCCTCAACAAAACTCTCCATTTCTGGCAAAGAACTCGACAAATGATCAAAGTCACATGTCATCAGTTGCCTCCTCTGAGGTTACTTCTTCAGAAAATGGAACAGAATACTCTAGCCCCTTGGTGCATCACAAAGCACAGTAAGCTCTTGATCACACCTTTTTACTCGGAGTCTCGAACCTGTCCTTCATATGATTATTTAAACTACAATACCAAGCTCACACATATCACCTTCAAATTACATGTCTCGAAATCATGATTTTGTCTGTTGGGGTGTCGGGGCCTGCTGTTTTTTACCAGTAGTGTCCTTGTTTGTATTATTTTCGTCGTTTGGTTTCGGTTTTGTATCATAGAAACTAAAATCATCGTGTGTATTTCTTGAACTGGTAGTTTTTGCCCCATCTTGTATTTAAATGAGAAATGTAATTCTTCGCGACAGGCTTTCTTTCTGTTGAACTCGAGTCTAATTTATGTATGGTTTAATTCATATTAATAAATTTCTGTCTCATTTGTTATATACGTGACACAATATAAGGAGAAGCATTGAAGTCACCAAAAATATGGAACATGTAGATAATTAAAGTTGTAATATACCAAGTACCTCAATTCATCCGATTTGAATTCAGTCTGAATACAATTATGTGATAGTGATTTGTGAATCTAGCAGTTTTGACTTGGCGACTGGCGAGTCCATACGTTTTGGTGGTTATTATTATTAGTATTATTATTATTATTGTGAAAAAAAAAAATTTTATGGTAAAAAGTAAAAACTCCAAAACTTAAAATATATCAAAGAAGAAGTAAAAATTTATGGTAAAAAGTAAAAACTTCAAAACTCAAAATATATCAAATTCTACATTTCATAAATTTTTCTCTCAATTCAATTGTGTTTTTTTACACAAATGGAGAGATCTATTTATAGATCTCATTTGGAGATTAGTCCAAAAATTAAAACATCATCATCTACATCATCACACACTAATTTTTCATATTTTACAACTCAATATTCAACATTCAACTTTAAATAATAATAATAATAATAATATCATATTTTTAACACTCCCCCTTGTGATGATGATCGTGATATGATGACTGTCTTTATTACGTGTTTTATACTGTCTAGTTAAAAACATTACTAGAAAAAACCAAGTGGGATAAAAATCATAGTAAAGAAAAAAGAGTCCAACCACGTAAACTTCCCCTCATGTTAGCACGAACGATTCTTCACATATTTCGTATATTGCGCATCCCAATATTATATATATGCTTTCTGAATATTGTCGTAGGAAGTGCCTTTGTGAAGAGATCTGATGAGTTCTCACTTGATTGAATGTAACAGATATCGATATCCTTGTTCTTCTCAAGTTCTTGAGTGTAGGCAAAGAACTTTGGGGGGATATGTTTGGTTCTGTCACTTTTGATGTATCATTCTTTCATTTGAGCAATACATGCACCATTATTTTCATACAGCGTCACATGCTTCTTGTCTACTGACAATCCACACGATGTTTGGATATGTTTGGTCATTGACTTTAACCATACACATTCACGACTTGCTTCATGTAATGCAATAATCTCGGCGTGATTTGACGAAGTTGTTACGATTGTTTGTTTCTGTGAACGTCAAGAAATTGCAGTGCCTCCACGAGTAAATACATATCCGATTTGGGAACGTGCCTTATGTGGATCAGATAAATATCCAGCATCAGCATAACCAATTATACTTTGAGTGGTGTCTTTTGAGTACAAAAGTCCCAAATCTGTCGTTCCTCGTAGATAACAGAATATATGTTTAATTCCGTTTCAGTGCCTCTTTGTTGGATATGAGCTGAATTTTGCCAATAAATTTACAGCAAAGATATATCAGGTCTAGTACAATTTGCAAGATACATAAGGGCACCAATGTCACTTAGATATGGTAATTCTGGACCAAGAATAACTTCATCATCTTCACATGGACGAAATGAATCATTTTCTATATTTAATGATCTAACAACCATGTAGTTCTTAATGGATTTGATTTATCCATATTAAAACGTTTAAGTACCTTTTCTGTATAATTTGCCTGGTGAACAAAAATTCCACATTCTTTTTGTTCGATTTGCAAACGCAGACAATACTTGGTTTTTCCAAGATCATTTCGAATTTTTTCTTCAAGTGCATCATAACTTCTTGAATTTTCTTATTCGTTCCAATGATGTTTAAATCATCAACATATACAACAATAATTACACATCCGGTTGTTGTTTTCTTGATGAAAACACAAGGGCATATTGGATCATTTACATATCCCTTTTTCATCAAGTGCTCACTTAGCCGATTATTCCACATTCGACCAGATTGCTTCAACCCATATAATGATCTTTGCAATTTCACAGAATAAAATTCTCTGGGTTTTGAACTTTGTGCTTCAGGCATCTTAAATCCTTTAGGTATTTTCATGTATATATCACTATCAAGTGATCCGTATAAGTAAGCTGTAACAACATCCATAAGACACATTTCCAAATTTTCAGACACTGCCAAACTAATCAAATATCGAAACGTAATTGCATCCATAACAGGAGAATACGTTTCTTCATAATCAATTTTAGGCATTTGATAAAAAACCTTGTGCAACAAGTCTAGCTTTATATCTTACTATTTCATTTCTCTCATTTCTCTTTTGAATAAAAACTCATTTGTATCCAACAGGTTTTACACCTTCAGGTGTAAGGACTATAGATCCAAAAATATTACGTTTATTTAGCGAATCCAATTCAACCTGGATGATATCTTTTCATTTTGCCCAATCATGCCGAGTTTTACATTCACCAAAAGATTTTGGTTCATGATCCTCATTCTCATTTACAATGTTACATGTCATATTATAAGAAAATATCTCATCAATATCTTCTATATCTTTTCGGTTCCATATTTTTTCAGTATTAATATAATTGATAGTGATTTCACGATTCTCGTCAGTTTGTGGTTCTGACAGAACATTTTCATCATCATGTGTTTTTTCTGGAATACCATTTTCTATTTCGTGATAATCGTGTTTCTCTATGCTTTTTTTTTTCCAAGAATTTTTAAACTTGGAACCGACTAGCCTTCCACGCTTCAGGCGTTTTATGACATCATGAGTGTCTTCAATTTATTTCTTTGGAATTTTAATTCGAGCAGGGGCATTTACAACAGGTATATATGATTTTGTTACCACTTTTGTGTCTGCAAATGCATCTGGCATTTGATTTGCTATTCTTTGCAAATGCACAATTTGCTGTACATATTTTTCACATTGTTTGTTCCTTGGATCCAAATGTAACAATGATGGTACATACCATGTGATTTCTTTTTAGATGTGTTTCTTTTCTTCCCCTAACATTGAGAAGATTTTTTCATTAAAACGACAATCAACAAAACGTGCTGTAAACACATCGCCTGTCTGAGGCTCAAGATATCGAATGATTGATAGACTATCATAACCGATATAAATATCGATTTTTCTTTGAGGACCCATTTTTGATCATTGAGGTGGTGAAATAGGCACATACACCATACATCCAAAAATTCTCAGATAAGAAATATTTGGTTATTTACCAAATGCAAGCTGCAATGGGGAGAATTTATGATATGCAATTGGTCTAATGCGAATTAATGCCGCATCATGTAAAATTGCATGTCCCCATATAGAAATAGGGAGTTTTGTTCTCATAATCATTGGTCTAGCAATCAGTTGTAGACATTTAATCAATGATTCAGCTAATCCATTCTGTGTATGAATATGAGCAACAAGATGTTCAACAATAATTTCCATTGACATACAATAGTCATTGAAAGTTTGGGAATAAATTCTCCATCATTATCAAGTCTTATTTTCTTGTTGGTATAATCGGAAAATTGATTCCGCAATTTTATTATGTGAGCCATTAATCTTGCAAATGCCACATTTCGAGTTGACAATAAGCATACATGTGACCATCTGCTAGAGGCATCGATCAATACCATAAAGTATCGAAATGGTTCACATGGTGGATGAATTGACCCACAAATTTTGCCCTGAATACGTTCAAAAAATATGGGTGATTCTGTTTGGATTTTAGCTGGTGATGGTCTTATAATAAGTTTTCCAAGAGAACATGCTTTACATTGAAACTTATTATTATGAAAGATCTTCTGGTCTTTTAATGGATGACAATGTATATTTTCAATAATTCTTCACATCATTATTGAACCAGGATGTCCCAATCGATCATGCCAATTGGTTAATATTGAAGAACTATTAACCACCATATTTGATTCGATTGGACTTATATGTGTATAATGTAATCCAGTAGGGAGCATTGATAATTTTCAACCACATATTTCTTTCCTGATTTATATATGGTAAGACATATATATTTTCGATTTGCATCAGTTATCGTCTCAGTATCATACCCATGAGAATATATGTCATTAAAACTCAACAAATTTCTTTTTGATTGTGTTGAATATAAAGCATCATTTATCAAAAATTTTGTACCATTAGGTAACAAAAAATGTGCTTTTCCAAAACCTTCAATCAAATCTACAGGTGATCGAGCAAATACTACCAAGGAAAATCAACTCAAATATATCTATCAATTAAGCTCGAATAAATCGCAAGTGCACGAGTCAAGTAATAATATAGCATACAAAGTATGAATATCGTCCCACAGAGATTGATTTATGACAAAATTACCTCGAGTATTATTCTTTAGTTAATTAAGATGAGAGAGAATAAATTAATTAACTAAAATTAAGATGAAACGAATGGAAAAAAAATAAAATAAACTCAAGAAATAAATAAACAATTGTTAGAATCTCGGTTCACCTACCCCTTAAACTTCTCTACGATTGAATTTTAATTCTCAAGTCATGTTTTTGAGGGAATTGTTGGAAAACGGTGTTCAGATCAATTAGAATTGATACCCGGTGCAGCGGAAGTTTAAAAATTTATTTTATTAATATGGAACGATTCCATATCTGGGTATCAAAACTTTTACGATTAAATTCATACAAGTAAAACAAATAATCACAATTAATGTTTTACCTTAAATCTCGAAACGAGATTATGGACTCCAACAAAATTTAATCTGCTCTTCTTGTAAATCCCGGGAACTGATGGCGTCACGATCAATCAACGGAATAAGGTCCACGAACAGAAAACAGAAACCCTCTGATTGACTGCACTAGAAATCAATAAGAAGTTTTGCGTAGAGAATAAACAGATATGATATGTTAATTCAGAATTGTAATTTTTCACAAAAATCACAATCCGAATTTTCTCAAAGGAGCAAGGATTTTCGAAAAAACCTTAGAAAATAATATACAGTGTTTGAAAATTAAGACTGAGTCACACACAATTTTTGAACCCAATACATGTATTTATAGATAATTTCTAGACTAGGTTAAGTTATAATTGTGTTAGGACTCTAACTCCTTAAAGCTCACAATCCATAACTTAAGCCCAACAAGCCAAGCCCGTTGTTCTAAAAATTAATATAAAATTCATCGTGACTCCGATTGATAAACTGATTTTATCAATGTGCACAGAAACCATTTCTGCATCTTTTAGAGTCAAGATAATTTTTCTGAATCCGAATTCAGTGATTTTCAAAAATGCCCATCCCTATGTCATTTTAGGAAATCCCACTCCCTTTAATTAAGAAGTCCAACTTCTCTTTCATTAAATTTAACTCTTTAAATTTAACTATCTCTACGGGGTTTTAGTAATCCATTACTTGTGTAACCCTCAATGGTTCAGGAATACAGCTAGCCGTGGGCTCACAACTCCTTGTGACTCGGAACAACAATTTCCGACTTACCCATCGAATCATGGTAGGAGTGCCTAGCAACATCGCCCCATGATTCCCTAGGTATTTCTGATAGTGCCTGCAAGAACCAGTAGATTTTGGTTAGCGTACAGTACGGTCCCTTCATCCATATATCCCGATCGAATCAACAACCATTGGTATATCGAGAGTCGTTCGAGATTCGATAACTATGCATTACATCTTGGAGATCAAATAGTGACATCGCATGTGTTACTAGGATAACCAATTAACCTAAAACACATCATGTACTCTGGCCAGAGATTCGTCACACTAATATCTCCTCAGATCGCATAGGATATCCACACTCGCAAGTATGTGGTGAATCCTTGACAACAAAGCATCGACTCCTATATGTGTCGTAACTGTACCAAATCCCGACACCTGATGACCCCAATAGAGTCGGTAAATGAGTCAAAGTACAGTACTAGCATATAGAGTCTCAATGATGTTTCAAGTAATAAGGACTAATGGTGTACAACCAAAACCGCGGACTTTATCCACTCGATAAGTGATAACCACTTGGAAAGTCTGAATAGGGTAGTTCGATCATTCATCATATGAATATCCATTTGCATACTTTGAACATCTCTATGTTCCATACCAATGAAACGTGGTACTCGGCATCGCAAATGCTAGTCTCAATCTCGAGCGATCCTTATCCTTATTTGCGGACGGCTCAATTGACTAGGAACAGTTTAGAATATACAGTGACTATAAGATGTGTTTCATGATAGACATCCCCATGTGCTACCACATCGTACATACACTATAGTATATTCAAGGTCTTTATCAAAACAACAATATTATATCATAATATAACAATATGAAGAAAGATAAAGTCAATACCATTATAAACGTGTAAATTATATTAAACAAAAGATTGTTTATACATAAAGTCATAAAAGCCCTTAGCCACAAGTTGGCTAACCGGGCACCCACTCTTTCAGGAATTTCCTAATCTATGAATATACTCTGTCGAGCTATATTAATCTAATTAACAAATTGCAATAACCAAGTGTTCTTGCGTTATTTAACAATTGCAACCGCATTAACTATTTGTGGAATCCTCTAGCTTTCGACCTATTGGACTATGACTATCAACATGTATCCAACCTCATATGTCTATGCAAGTTGTAGATCCATGGATTGTATTATTCTATCATGTTGTAAAATCTCCTTTTGGTCTCAATCACAACGAATAAAATCACTTCAAAGATGATCAATCTCCAAAGATGCAATAAACTCAATAATATAATCAAGAATGCATAAAAATCAAATTCAATCTTCAAGAAGAAATCAAAACAAAGTTTTGGGGGTAGAATCCCCTAAATCCCAACAAATATAAAAGAAAAAAGGAGAAAATATAAAACTAGTGTTTGCGGTTCTTGTTTCTGGTTGAGTTCTTCACGCCGTCTCCCTCTTCTCACGTTCCTTTCTCTCCTTGGTTGATGGCGGCTGCTCTCCTTCTCCATCTGATGCGTCTCAAAAGTCCTTTTTATATGCCCTTGAAAGTCCGTCAAACAAAGTCCGACAAGTTGAGACTTTAAAATTTTGAAAATCTGATTTTTTTCAGTCTGTTTCGCGCCTAGGCGGCCAAAAAATCCCGCCTAGGCGCCCAAGGTTCTGCCCCAAAAATGTGTTTCTCGCATATGATTTTCTGCAGCGCGCGACAATTTTTTAAAAAAACACATCTCATAATCTAACCGCCGGATTGAGAAGAAATTTGGATAGAAACTTCAAAACATCTTGAGCTTCAATCTGGACGGTGAAGATTGGATTTGGAACTCTCAATTATTAAAAATAGATTTTTGACCATTGCTGTTCCGTAATTCATTCTTGTGACTCTACTCTTGCTCAAACTCTTACTTTTCTCCATCTTTTGCCTACAACCTATCAAAAATCACGAGGAGTGATCCGAATGCAATAAATACTCGATAACTAAACATGAATGACATTAACAATATAAAAACATGCAAAACAAATGCAAAATAATGCAATAAAACACATAAAAACAACACCTATCACATCCCCATACTAACCTTTTGCTCGCCCTCGAGCAAAATAGGTGACAAAAAGAAAATAACTAAAACACAGAATGATGAACGACTGATTTGCAGATGATCTCATGGATATTTTTCGAGCCTCAAAGAACTCAGAAAGATTTACTAGCAATTAGAAACACCCTTATGCTTTTCATACCATACCTTTAGATTGCACGTGAATGTGTGTGTGTGATGTTATTTCGGTTGCATGCAACTCAAGTAGAATCCGTTTATATGACTGCTCAGTGACCTATTAACACATCAGTGAAAGTATCCTTATTATGTATCCATTCCTTCTAGATACCCCTAACATTCACACCTCCCTCAAGATTATTAAATAACAAAAAAAAATATGGGTGATTTATATTTTTAAAGCACCTCCAGATTTTGCACCCGTCTTACATTAGCCCCATAAATTACCCGCAAACTTGGCTACAACTTAGATAGGATTAGGATTTTAATCCCCTTGTCTATAGCCGGATGGAACACCAACCCCATTACATCCGCATACTTAGCCTTCATTTGGGGATTAGGATTTTAATCCCTGGTTCATGGCCCGGATGAAGTTGTTATCTCTCTTTTTTTTAAAGAGTGCACATAAAATCACCCAATTTTGGAGTCACAAAAAAAAAAACAAATCCGAGATCATAAGTGCACTTGTAGTGACCCTGCATGGTATCACCTACTAACTGACAACTAATAGCATGCATTAAACTTAATACAACAAAATAACTTAACAGAGTAAAACATGCGGAAACAAAACCATAAAATACATATCAGCTTAGTAATAAAATCCAGGCTTAAATCTGTAGTGATACAACCAAATCGAAAACTTAAACAGTAAACATTATACAGCTATATCGAATCCTGCTGTATAATAAAATCCTCAAGGCTCCTGCTCCCTAGTCCTGCCTTGAACTACCAGCTCCGTTCATCCTACGACCTGCCCCATGGAATAGGGTGTCCAAGATAACAACTAGGACGTGAGTGCTAACGCCCAGTACATAAACATGAGTACACGTAAATATATGATGCATGCAACATGATGACTGGTAACGGGTCATCCAAAAATCATGCTCAGTACCGACGCCACATGAGTGCTGCCACCGCACGGATCAACCTCTGGGTGCAACCACACTCGTCTAGTACACCAGAGTAGACAGACATAAATGCCCCCGCCGTTGCGGTACTCTCAGTGACAGACTATCGAGTATAGAGCTGAGCGGCTCTATAGTCAGGTATAACAAGGTATAGACTCAACGTGTATATGCACATGACATATGAGTATAGAAAACGGTAAATCATACATCATGCCATATAATAATGCCAAATAAATGCAACATATAAACATGTATACTCGCTGGCAATCTCAGTCAATGTGTATGTACCTCTAGGCTAGTTCAAGTAAAGTAGGATCCTAGGTTCCAAGCCTATATTCAAAAGTTCACCGTATCACTACACAAGTTCTATAAGTCTTAACTAAGCTAATAAGTACTCCCAAAACTTAAATAGATTCCCGGACCATACCTTCGTTCGTAGTTAGCCCTTTGGAGTCGTTAGTCCCGGATGACTATAACCACACCTTGGTTATTCCAGAACTCTATTATAACCGATAGGGCCCTCAAGTGTATATCTCACACTATATAACTGTAGAAGGAAACTCGGAAATTTGTATTTCAAAATAAAATCGAACGAGCCCTATTTATAAGAAAAATTTCCGGACGAGTTCGGATCCTCCGAAGCTGAGTTCGGATCGTCCGTTCCAACTCACTGTCTGCATGCGAGACACGTCGAGTTCGGACCGTCCGAACGCCTCTTCGGGTCGTCCGAAGTGGCCTAAATCCGACACTTGTCAAAACACCATGCTGAGTAATCCTGATTGCTTGGCACAAGGGAGTTCGGGCCGTTCGAAGTCCTCTTCGGATCATCCGAACGTGCCTTAACTCCTAAGTCAACAAGCTCACCTTCGGAGCCCCCGATGGTCGAGTTCGGGTCGTCCGAAGTTATCTTCGGATTGTCCAAACTGACTCAGAAACATGAAATTTAAATTCTTAATTCTAAAGTCCGACTGAACCTCGGAATTGGTTAATTACCAACCCTTAATCATGTTTAACATATTATTATCTTAAAATGGTTTCTGGGTTACTACATTCTCCCCACCTTTAGACATTTCGTCTGCGAAATAACATCTAAAGACAAATCAAGATAACAATATGAAACATCAAACCATGTTTTATTACAAAACTGTAATTACATCTTACATGGTAAATCAAAAGTACAAAGCAAACAACTCAGGATATTCCGCTTGCATACGACTCTCAGTTTCCCAAGTTGCTTCTTCAACGCCTCAGCGCTGCCACTGTACCATCACAAGTGGTATAGTCTTGTTCCGAAGAACTTTCTCTTTTCTGTCTAAGATACGGATTGGTCGTTCAACAAAAGACAGATCTGGCTCTAGCTGAATATCAGTGGACTGAATCACATGAGATTCATCAGCTATATATTGTCGAAGTAACGACACATGAAAAATATTATGTATACTGGAAAGATTTGGCGGTAAAGCCAAACGATATGCAACATCTCCGATCTTCTCCAGTATCTGGAAAGGTCCAATAAAACGAGGAGACAACTTGCCTTTCACGCCGAATCTCATCACCTTCCTGAAAGATGATACTCGAAGGAACACATATTCACCAGGCTCAAACTGAAGTGGCCTGCGGCGAATATTAGCATAACTGGCTTGTCTATCTTGAGCAACTTTGATCCTATGTTTGATCAAATCTACCTTGTCTACAATCTGCTGCACCAATTTAGGATCCTCGACTTACCGTTCCCCGACTTCATCCCAAAATAACGGAGTACGACACCGTCGACCGTACAATGCCTCGAAAGGTGCCATATTAATACTACAATGATAACTGTTATTGTAGGCAAATTCAATCAAAGGTAATTGATCCTGCCAAGATAAGCCAAAATCCATAACAGAAGAACGTAGCATATCCTCCAGCGTACGAATAGTGCGCTCTGACTGCCCATCAATCTCCGGATGATATGCAGTGCTCAAACTCAGAGTGGTACCCAACGCCTCCTGAAAACTACCCCAGAAACGTGAGGTAAATTGCGGGTCTCTATCACTAACTATGCTAACTGGAATCCCATGCAATCGCACTATCTCCTGGATGTATAAGCGTGCCATGCGATCATAAGAATACTCCCGGTTCTAAGGAATAAAGTGTGTTGATTTCGTCAAACGGTCAACGACAACCCAAATAGCATCACACTGACGTGTAGTCATAGGCAAGTGGGTGACAAAATCCATAGTCACGTGCTCCCACTTCCATTCGGAAATCTCAAGATTCTGCAGTAATCCACCTGGTCGTCGATGTTCAGCCTTGACCTGTTGACAAACCAACATCTAGAAACAAATTGATACACACTTCGCTTCATCCATTTCCACCAGAATCTAGTTCGCAAGTCCTTATACATTTTCATGCTTCCAGGATGAACAGATAATCGACTCCTGTGAGCTTGAGAAAGAATATCGTTCCTGAGCTCCGCAACATTAGGTACAACCACTCGATTAGATAAGCACAATAAACCATCTGCCTGAAAATGGAATCCAGATGTATTAACTTCATTGGCTAGACGTGCCAAATGCTGAGTCTTAACATCAGATATCTGAGCATCTCTGATTCGAGACTACAATGCTGGCTCAGATAGAATAATATACAATCGAATCCCATTCCTCCCTTTATTGTGCTTGAGCGTAAAACTCAATGAACAACACTCTTGAATCATATGAGATACTTCACTAGTCTGAAGTGCAGAAAGTCTCACCTGCCGACTCAAGGCATCAGCAGTAAGATTGGCAGAACCTGGATGATATTTGATTTCACTATCATAATCTTTTAGAAGATCCATCCAGCGTCTCTGTCGCATATTCAACTCTGCCTGAGTGAATAAATACTTCAAACTCTTGTGATCCGTAAATATCTCAAATTTCTCGCCATAAAGATAATGCCTCCAGATCTTGAGCACAAATACAATGGCGGATAACTCGAGATCATGCACTGGATAATTATTCTCATGTGTCTTCAACTGTCGAGAAGCATAGGAAATAACATGTCTATGCTGTGTCAGAACACATCCTAACCCTGACCAGAGGCATCAGTATAGACAACATAACCTCCTGATCCAGAAGGTAGAGCTAGCACAGGTGCAGTAGTAAGATGTCTACGCAGCTCGTGAAATGACTCCTCACAATCCGAGGACCATATGAAGGAAACATCTTTCCGAGTAAGCTGAGTCAAAGGCCTGGCCAACTGTGAAAAATTCTCGATGAACCGACGGTAATATCCCGTTAGACCCAAGAAACTACGAATCTCAGCAACCGTCGTCGGACGAGACCAGTTCAGCACTGCCTCTATCTTACTAGGATCAACAGATATTCCTTCACTAGAAATCACATGACCGAGAAACACTACCCGATCAAGCCAAAATTCACACTTGCTCAATTTCGCATACAGCTGCTTATCTCGTAACATCTGTAAAACAATCCTTAGATGCTGTGCATGCTCATCCTTGTCATAAGAATAGACAAGAATATCATCAATGAAGACGATGACAAATCTATCCAGATACTCTTGAAATATCTGATTCATCAGATTCATGATGACTGCCGGTGCATTCGTTAAACTGAATGGCATCACCAGAAATTCATAATGCCCATATCTGGTCCTGAAAGCAGTCGTAGAAATATCAGAGTCTCGTACCCGCATCTGATGGTATCCAGATCTATCTTCGAGTAAACAGAAGTACCCTATAGTTGATCAAATAGATCATCAATCCGCGGCAAAGGATACTTATTTTTGATGGTGACACGATTCAACTGCCTGTAATCAATACATAATCGCATCGATCCATCCTTCTTCTTGACAAATAAAACAGGTGCTCCCCACGGAGAAACACTCGGACGAATATATCCCTTATCAAGCAAATCATGTAACTGCTGTTTCAATTCCCTCATCTCTGACAGTGCCAGACGATAAGGTCCAGATTGCACAACAGATTGAGCTCTAGGCTCAAAAGATCCACTAGACTGTCCTGGCATCATCAACTGTGCCCGCCTGTTGCTAGTCTCCACAAGACGACAACGGTTCACCAAAGCCTCAAAAGATACCGGGTCATCACAGACGACAACCTGAGAGTAGATATCTTGGTTCAAACCTTGTAGAAAGATATCATACTTCGACGCATCACTCTCATTGATATGAGGACTGAAAGGTAGCAGATCAAGAAATCGTTGCTGATATTGATCAATAGTCATTGATCCTTGCCTCAGAGTAAGCAACTCCATAGATCGTGCTTGGCGAACAGCCGGAGGAAAATACAGTTTCTGGAACTCCCGACAGAAATCCCCCTTAGTCACCTGTCCTCTCTCAGTACGTGCCTGAGCAGCCTTGGCATCCCACCAAAAACGTGCTCGATCCTCTAGAACGAATTCTAGAACTTCCAGCTTTTGCTCCTTAGTGCAATCGAAAGCTCGAAAAGTACTCTCGAGTTTAGACATCCAGCTTCTAGCTTGTTCAGGATTCTCGCCTCCCACCAAGGGTTTCGGTCCTACTTGCATGAATTTATTGATAGTGTAGCGACGTCTACCCTCATGAGGATGATGTTGATCATCCTGATGACGATGGTGACGATGATGATGACCACCTCCCTGGCCAACACTACCGTGACTCTCGTCAGCCATATCCTGAATGAATTGCACATTAAAATCCCAAATGCGCAAGAATTACTCAAGACTAAACTAAATCCCAAGTACTAATACCAAAATCTAAGCATGCTCTGATACCAAAAATGTAGTGACCCTGCATGGTATCACCTACTAACTGGCAACTAATAGCATGCATTAAACTTAATACAGCAAAATAACTTAACAGAGTAAAACATACGGAAACAAAACCATAAAATACATATCAGCTTAGTAATAAAATCCAGGCTTAAATTTGTAGTGATACAACCAAATCGAAAACTTAAACAGTAAACATTATACAGCTATATCGAATCCTGTTGTATAATAAAATCCTCAAGGCTCCTGCTCCCTAGTCCTGCCTTGAACTACCAGCTCCGTCCATCATGCAACCTGCCCCATGGAATAGGGTGTCCAAGATAACAACTAGGACGTGAGCGCTAACGCCCAGTACATAAACATGAGTACACGTAAATATATGATGCATGCAACATGATGACTGGTAACGGGTCATCCGAAAATCATGCTCAGTACCGGCGCCACATGAGTGCTGCCACAGCACGGATCAACCTCTGGGTGCAACCACACTCTTCTAGTACACCAGAGTAGACAGACATAAATGCCCCCGCCGTCGCGGTACTCTCAGTGACAGACTATCGAGTATAGAGCTGAGCGGCTCTATAGTCAGGTATAACAAGGTATAGGCTCAACGTGTATATGCACATGACATATGAGTATAGAAAACGGTAAATCATACATCATTCCATATAATAATGCCAAATAAATGCAACATATAAACATGTATACTCGCTGGCAATCTCAGTCAATGTGTACGTACCTCTAGGCTAGTTCAAGTAAAGTAGGATCCTAGGTTCCAAGCCTATATTCAAAAGTTCACCGTATCACTACACAAGTTCTATAAGTCTTAACTAAGCTAATAAGTACTCCCAAAACTTAAATAGATTCCCGGACCATACCTTCGTCCGTAGTTAGCCCTTTGGAGTCGTTAGTCCCTGATGACTATAACCACACCTTGGTTATTCCAGAACTCTATTATAACCGATAGGGCCCTCAAGTGTATATCTCACACTATATAACTGTAAACGGAAACTCGGAAATTCGTATTTCAAAATGAAATCGAACGAGCCCTATTTATAGGAAAATTTCCGGACGAGTTCGGATCCTTCGAAGCTGAGTTCGGATCGTCCGTTCCAACTCACTGTCTGCATGCGAGACACGTCAAGTTCGGACCATCCGAACGTCTCTTCAGGTCGTCCGAAGTGGCCTAAATCCGACACTTGTCAAAACACCATGCTGAGTAATCATGCTTGCTTGGCACAAGGGAGTTCGGGCCGTCCGAAGTCCTCTTCGGATCGTCCGAACGTGCCTTAACTCCGAAGTCAACAAGCTCACCTTCGGAGCCCCCGATGGTCGAGTTCGGGTCATCCGAAGTTATCTTCGGATTGTCCGAACTGACTCAGAAACATGAAATTTAAATTCTTAATTCTAAAGTCCGACTGAACCTCGGAATTGGTTAATTACCAACCCTTAATCATATTTAACATATTATTATCTTAAAATAGTTTCTGGGTTACTACAGCACTATTAGAGTATCACCAAAAATCACAAGACACATTTGAAATCACTAAACACCTAGTGCCGTGCAATGTTCAAGCAGTCAAAAATGTTCATCACTTTTCACTACAATTCACTGGTTTAACTATGGTGCATAAAAAATATTCACAACGCAATCTAAGGTTTTCAAATTAAATTCAAGGGTGACACTTCCCAAAAAAAATTTCTTCATCAGAGGCTACCATTTTCTCATCCGAATTCAGCACATGCAAAGAACTCGACACTAGACACATGCATGCAAAAATAAATAACTAAACACAAAAATTACAAAAATCCCCCTCCCCATACTAAAACTTTGCATTGTCCCTAATGCAAAACATCAACATGACCATAAAAAATGCATGAAAGAAGAATAACACACAATGCAAACATGACAAAAAAAATGAAACGGAAACTCCCCTGAACAATCGTCGTTCTCATCACAGTGGTGCACATCCAACTTCTCCTGCTACTCCAAACTTCTTAGGCCATCAATATTCTTATATATTCACCTTGAAAATCCAAAAATTGAGGGATTAAACATGATCAACTCAATACGAAACAACACTAGATAAAAAAAACTGAAATTAAATAAACAAAACAAAACGAATTAGAATTCTTGGGTTTCCTCCCAATTAGCGCCTGATTTTTAGTTCTTGGCTCGACCCTCAGAAGCACTCATCAAAGAGAGGCTGACGCCCATAGTAAGTGTCAAATGACACCACAAATGGGTCTTTGTTCCATGTGCCCTCAAGCTTGGCCAGATAAATGTGGTTAAAACTCGTCACCTCAACAACACCCCATAACAGCTGGTAAACATGGGAAGAGAACATCTCTGTAGGTTCTCCATGTTGATGGGTAAAACTCGTGAATACTTGTCGATTGAACATCTCAAAGTATTACACCAAATAAATTCCTGCAAAATAAAAATAGAAAAAAGGTAGATCACGCAGGAATAAAATAGAATAAATAAATAAAAAAAATATTAACTAAAGATAACAAGAAGTTAAAATTATCTATTCAATCCCCGGTAACAGCGCCAAAAACTTGATCGAGCAAATACTACCAAGAAAAATCAACTCAAATATATCTATCAATTAAGCTCGAATAAATCGCAAGTGCACGAGTCAAGTAATAATATAGCGTACAAAGTACGAGTATCGTCCCACGGAGATTGATTTATGACAAAATTAACTCGAGTATCATTCTTTAGTTAATTAAGATGAGAGAGAATAAAATAATTAACTAAAATTAAGATGAAATGAATGCAAAAGAAATAAAATAAACTCAAGAAATAAATAAATAATTGTTAGAATCTCGGTGCACCTACCTCTTAATCTTCTCTACGATTGAATTTTAATTCTTAAGTCATGCTTTTGACGGAATTCCCTAATCTATGAATATACTCTGTCAAACTATATTAATCTAATTAACAAATTCCAATAACCAAGTATCCTTGCGTTATTTAACAATTGCAACCGCATTAACGATTTGTGGAATCTTCTAACTTTCGACCTATTGGACTATGACTATCAACATGTATCCAACTCATATGTCTATGCAAGTTGTAGATCCATGGATTGTATTACTCTATCATGTTGTAAAATCTCCTTTCGGTCTCAATCACAACGAATAAAATCACTTCAAAGATGATCAATCTCCAAAGATACAATAAACTCAATAATATAATCAAGAATGCATAAAAATCAAATTCAATCTTCAAGAAGAAATCAAAACAAAGTTTTGGGGGTAGGATCCCCTAAATCCCAACAAATATAAAAGAAAGAAGGAGAAAATATAAAACTAGTGTTTGCGTTCTTGTTTCTGGTTGAGTTCTTTACGCTGTCTCCCTCTTCTCACGTTCCTTTCTCTCCTTGGTTGATGGCGGCTGCTTTCCTTCTCCATCTGATGCGTCTCAAAAGTCCTTTTTATATGCCATTGAAAGTCCGTCAAACAAAGCCCGACAAGTTGACACTTTAAAATTTCGAAAATCTGATTTTTTTCAGTCCGTTTCGCGCCTAGGCGGCCAAAAAATCCCGCCTAGGCGCCCATGGTTCTGCCCCAAAAATGTGTTTCTCGCATATGATTTTCTGTAGCGCGCGACAAATTTCAAAAAGACATATCTCACAATTTAACCATCGGATTGAGCTGAAATTTTGACAGAAACTTTAAAACAACTTGAGATTGAATCTGGACGGTGGAGATTGGATTTGGTAATCTCAATCATTAAAAACGAATTAAGTTTTGACCATTACTGTTCCGTAATTCATTCTTGTGACTCTACTCTTGCTCAAACTCTTCCTTTTCTCCATCTTTTGCCTACAACCAATCAAAAATCATGAGGAGTGATCCGAATGCAATAAATACTCGATAACTAAACATGAATGACATTAACAATATAAAAACATGCAAAACAAATGCAAAATAATGCAATAAAACACATAAAAACAACACCTATCAACATGACCTGATATTGTATTCACCATTGTTTTTGTTGGTTTTAATTCCAAAAAATATCTTTTTATCTCGGAAAATAGTGTGCGTTGTACCACTATCGGGTATGCAAATTTTCATGAGATTATTTTCTTGTTTAGCTTTGCTCATACCATTTTCCATTTTGAACTTCAAAAAAAAATATGCAATAAAGAAAATTAATGACATTATATGAAAAATATAACATGTTTCATAATATAAGAATACATGAAAAATACAGTATGTTACATTCTAGTACCACCAATAAATTAATCAATGTCCTCAAAATCATTTGAAAAATCAGCAGCATCGAAATGTGTTGAACCACTTAAATGGTTACTGTTTTCAACAAAATTGGTCTCTTTTCCTTTACCCTTTATCGATTCTTTATAGAGCTTACATAGGTGCTCAGAGGTTCGACAAATATGTGACCAATGTCTTGGAGTGCCACATCTATAACAAATACTCTAAGATCTTTTTGAGTGATTTTCATTTTAACTCGTGTTTTCATGCTGCCTTTTTGGTGGGTGGTTCGTGACGTTTTTTTGAGATGAGTTAATGAAGTAACTATCTCGATTATTTTCATATCCACGGCCGCGACCACGACAGCGATCAATTTTACATCCACATCCACGTCCACGCCCACGTCCTCGACCTCGTCCACGACCAAAATCTTGTCTATGTCTTTGATTTTGGTTTTTATTTTTAATTACGACATTTGCTTCTGGAAATGCCGTTGATCCAGTGGGTCAGGATTGATGATTTTTCACTAACAATTTGTTGTTCTTTTCCGCCACAAGAAGACATGCGATGAGTTCAGAATATCTCGAAAATTCACGCACTCTATACTGTTGTTGTAAAGTTATATTCGATGCGTGGAAAGTGAAAAATGTTTTTTCAAGCATTTCCATATCAGTAACAACATGCCCACAAAATTTCAATTGCGAGACTATTCGATACATCGCAGAATTGTAATCACTGACTTTTTTAAAGTCTTGGAATCTCAACGTATTCCATTCATCACGGGCAGTTGGAAGTATAACTTCCCTTATATGCTCAAATCTTTCTTTAAGCCCTTTCCATAAAATCATTGGGTCTTTTTTGTGAGATACTCACATTTCAATCCTTCATCAAGATGTCTACGTAAGAAAATCACAAACTTTGCTTTTTCTTGTGAGGATGATATATTATTTTTTTTGATGGTATCACTTAGACCCAATGACTCAAGATGCATTTGTACATCGAGAGTCCATGACATATAATTCTTTCCAGTGATATCGAGTGCAACGAATTCAATCTTTGCCAAATTTGACATGGTGGTACTAGAAAAATAACAATGCATTTTATTAGTTAATTTATATTAATATGACAATACAAATTAATGGAAAAACGACGAGTACAAGCATGTTTAAAAATAAATAAAAAGTGCGAGTCGGATATTCACCGATAAATACAAGAATCGTAAGCATGATAACCATAATAGTTATAAAAAATAGCCTTAAAAATGCCATCATTTTCTTCTTCAAAAAATCGAGGAGAAATTATTTTGAGAGAAAGAGTGAATTTGGTGTGATTGAAAATGAGTTTGAGTGATCATATTTATAGGGCAAAAACTAGCCGTTTTATTACCGTTTGTGACCATTGGGATAAGAAAAAAAATGATTATGAGTTGAATAAAAATTTGTGATAATCATGTGATGCATATAATGATAATCATAATTAAATAATTATGTATATCATATCACATTATTATAAGGTCGGTGTCATAGACATCCTTTTATATAATAATATGAGATTATACGAATATGGTTAGTATATAAATACACAATAATATATATCATATCACGTTATTATAAGATCGGTGCCGTAGACATCATTTTATATAATAACATGAAATTATATATTAATATAGTTAGTATATATACATAATAAATATATATCATATCACGTTATTATAAGGTCGGTGTCATAGACATTCTTTTATATAATAACATGAAATTATATATTAATATAGTTAGTATATATACATAATAAATATGTATCATATCACATTATTATAAGGTCGGTGAGATAGACATCCTTTTATATAATAATATGAAATTATATAATAATATAGTTAGTATATATACATAATAAATATATATCATATCACGTTATTATAAGGTCGGTGTCATAGACATCATTTTATATAATAACATGAAATTATATATTAATATATATACATAGTAAAAATATATAAACAGTAAAATAAATATTCTTACTTATTGAATATTTTTGTCCTATCCTTGTGTTTTGGAGCGTTGGAAATTATAGAGAACCTTCGAACGATCGTGCTGATAACGTATTGTGAAAACGTAAAAATTTATGGTAAAAAGTAAAAACTCCAAAACTGAAAATATATCAAGAAAAAATAAAAATTTATGGTAAAAAGTAAAAACTCCAAAACTCAAAATATATCAACTCTACACTTCACAAATTAATGGAAAAACGACGAGTACAAGCATGTTTAAAAATAAATAAAAAGTGCGAGTCGGATATTCACCGATAAATACAAGAATCGTAAGCATGATAACCATAATAGTTATAAAAAATAGCCTTAAAAATGCCATCATTTTCTTCTTCAAAAAATCGAGGAGAAATTATTTTGAGAGAAAGAGTGAATTTGGTGTGATTGAAAATGAGTTTGAGTGATCATATTTATAGGGCAAAAACTAGCCGTTTTATTACCGTTTGTGACCATTGGGGTAAGAAAAAAAATGATTATGAGTTGAATAAAAATTTGTGATAATCATGTGATGCATATAATGATAATCATAATTAAATAATTATGTATATCATATCACATTATTATAAGGTCGGTGTCATAGACATCCTTTTATATAATAATATGAGATTATACGAATATGGTTAGTATATAAATACACAATAATATATATCATATCACGTTATTATAAGATCGGTGCCGTAGACATCATTTTATATAATAACATGAAATTATATATTAATATAGTTAGTATATATATACATAATAAATATATCATATCACGTTATTATAAGGTCGGTGTCATAGACATTCTTTTATATAATAACATGAAATTATATATTAATATAGTTAGTATATATACATAATAAATATGTATCATATCACATTATTATAAGGTCGGTGAGATAGACATCCTTTTATATAATAATATGAAATTATATAATATAGTTAGTATATATACATAATAAATATATATCATATCACGTTATTATAAGGTCGGTGTCATAGACATCATTTTATATAATAACATGAAATTATATATTAATATATATACATAGTAAAAATATATAAACAGTAAAATAAATATTCTTACTTATTGAATATTTTTGTCCTATCCTTGTGTTTTGGAGCATTGGAAATTATAGAGAACCTTCGAACGATCGTGCTGATAACGTATTGTGAAAACGTAAAAATTTATGGTAAAAAGTAAAAACTCCAAAACTGAAAATATATCAAGAAAAAATAAAAATTTATGGTAAAAAGTAAAAACTCCAAAACTCAAAATATATCAACTCTACACTTCACAAATTTTTCTCTCAATTCAATTGTGTTTTTCTACACAAATGGAGAGATCTATTTATAGATCACATTTGGAGATTAGTCCAAAAATTAAAACATCATCATCTACATCATCACACACTAATTTTTCACATTTTACAACTCAATATTCAACATTCAACTTTAAATAATAATAATAATATCATATTTTCAACAATTATTACTATTTTAATTTTTTTTTAATTTTTTATTTTGCATCTAAGTGGTTGGATTATTATTATTTTTTCACTCCTGATTAAGGTATACTTGATTCGATTAAGAATCTGGATCATAATTAGTTGAGAAATGCATATCAATATCTAAAAAAGTTTCGAACAAATCATTTGCGGCCAGAATTTTCCCCCACCTTACAAATGTGTTTGAAAAACAAAACATTAATGGTCATTGAAGAACACTTTTTTTTTTTTTTTTGAGAGGAGAAGCTTGTAATTTTATTAATAGGTAATAATGTCATCTATTACAAAATTTATTAGCCAAAAAGTAAAATTCTGATGTTCCCAAAAGATCGGAGAACGAGAAGAAATAACAAAATAACAAAATTCTGATGTTGCACACTTCTATTCATGTTCAGGAGTTGACGGACTGCTTTCCAAATGCAAACACCAGGTGACCCTCATGATCTCGGACAGCCCCTCCAATCGCAAAGTAATGTGAGGCCACGTTATATGCAGCATCCATGTCCAGCCTCAACTGCCCCCGCGGAGGAGCAATCCATTTGTCATGCGTATGTTGGAGATTGCTGCCAAGTGGAGAATACAGAGATCGACGAGCATTCTGAAATTCTCAGAGAACAACCGCACTTCCGTCCACTGAATCGGTGTTCATACTAGAAGAGTTCCCATGTACAATTTTCAGCCTTTGAACCCACACTTTTAATGCAATAGTGGGACGTGACATTTAACTATGTTCGGATAATTAATTCATCATAATTTTGCAACTATATAGTTCACCATTGGATCTATTACAAGTGAAAGGTATCGACATGACATAATAGTCTTGAAAAGTTTGACATGCTGATGTTCTATGATGTTGGTAACATCAGAGACAACATCAACCAATGATTAATAAGTTTGAATTAAAACACTTAAGCTAGAATAAAATAATATTCAATTATAAAAATCAATCATAATAATTCCTATAAAATTTAGATCTCTCAACACGTTGAGAAATCCAAACAAACTCTAAATTCAATCCTAGATTGAAAAGAAAAACTAAAGAGTGTAAAAGAAAAGATCAAATATCTCAAACAAATCGAGATATTAAAACTACACCCTAACAACTATAAAAAAAATTATAGAAAAACCAAAGGGTGAGAATCAGAAACAAAGCCGCAAGTAAAAGGCCAGAAAGATCTTCAACAGGCAGTGGCCATAGTATTAGCTGCTAGTGTTGTGTGACACCACCGACAACACCAAAAAGCGGCAAGAATTCTTCAACCGGAACATAAAATCTTCGATTGCTTGGTTTCAGAATTCTTTTCTTCAATTTCTGTGTATGCTCTCTTCTGTCGTTCAAGTTCATCGATCTCTTTTTCACGCTTCAAATAAATAAATTGATTTGTTTTCTTGATAGAGTCCTGCTAAGATGGAAACCACACTTTTGTTAGGAAACAACTCGTTTAAATAAAAGATATCAATAATCAACTAATCTAATCGTATCACTTAATAAAAATAATAATATTTTCAATTAAGGAGTCAAAGAAAGACAAAACATATAATTATAATTTAAATCAAAAAAGAAAATAATTGAATAGAATTTATGTCTGAGCTTTCTTTAAAAGTGTTAGGAATGCCATAAAAGGTGTTAATTACTGAGGCATCGAATTCGTACAAACACCCTCGCACAAAGACTTTCCCAAAGTTCATTGAGTGTTCATCCCCAACTGCAGCAGTGAGATTGCAGTAGAATTGATGCACAGGGGATGCACAGTAAGGAATCACATAAGACACAGTGGAGAAGATTTTTCGATCGACCAGAAAAGACACCATATTGTACTTCTCAAAAGATGGAAGATCCAAATTTCTTTCATCTATCAGGACACAAATTTCATACAATGTCCAAAGTGAAGCATCATCAGCAGAATAAAACTTATCAGAAAAAGAGTTTTGAAGATCATACTCATCATTCACTTAAATGTTGTCACCATCAGTGTTGGCAACATCGTCTGTAGCAACATCAGACACCTTAGTTACCTCAGAAGTAGATTCTGACTCAGCAGCAGCAAAAGAGTAACTGGAAGAACTAGTGGAATTTGAAGGCCTGGTGTCACCAGATTCCTGGGTCATCTCATCATCAGATTCGGGCACAATAGTCTTCGAGGGTTTTCCACTTTCTGTCTTCAAATTTACAAAAAAAATGAACCAATGACATCTCAAACTCAGCAGTGTCTTCCTCAGTATAAGGAGAAGCAATAGGAGATGTGGGAGGAGCAGAGTGTGAAGATTCATCATTCTATGATTAATCTTCATTAGCAACAGAGGAAGAACCACAACCAACTGAGGGTTTTGATCGAGCAAGCAACTCAAAATTCTCATCTACAGAGTCATCACTAGAAGAGAAATCTGGATCAAACTTGTTTCCTGCAATGGTGAGTGAGATTATGAAAGAAATAAAAATTCATAGGGAAAATAGAACAGAGAGGCGATGAGAGCAACAGTGCAAATGATCAGAGTAAGTGTCAATCTTAAGCCCTAATGTTTCAATTTAAACAGCCAAAGATACAATAAATGATTCGTTGGACAGTAAGAGAATCAACCCTTCACAATCACCTCCACAGTAACGGTAAAATAACGGGCAATTTTCAAAATTTTTTTGAGAAATTTGGAAATCCGATATACAAGGTAATAACCTAACAGAATCAATATCCGTATTAACCCAAAAATAAAAAATCCACACCACATGTAACACCACTGAAATTGAAATTCCAAATATCAAATTTATGGTTAATTTGATTTTTCACCATAATCATCCAAAAAATACGAAACAATTTCACCAGTTAAATTATTCACAAAATAATACAAATGCATGACCTGAAAATGCCTAAAACAGAATGTTGATTAGCAAAAATGCAACAACAATGCATGAGAGATGTTTACGAGTGTGGTGTTTGCATCTGATGTTGGCAACATCGCCTGAGCACTGTAGTTTTTCAAAAATTGAGAAAGATTTCACACTTAGTTGGCCATAATTTAATTTTATTAGTTCAGAAGTGGTAGCTCCTGCATACTAAGAGAACGGTCTTCATATGACTCCTTAGGTAGTTTTTTTCATTTTTTTTTTCTGAAATTTGATGTGTTTGATAATTGCGTCAACACTTGTCTAATTTGTTCACATATAAATTTTCTGAGTCACTTTTCACATGCAACAAGATTATGGAATACACAAACATTCTTCAACTACTTGGTGACTTCAATGAGTGAAAAGAATGGCTTATTGTGTGACAGAAAAATTTAAGCATAAAAACTACTGATTATCCAGTTAATGACCATAACAGAGCAAACAATACACTGAACAAAGAACATGAATAAAATGCAAGATTCCTACAATCGTAAAAATGCACATACATGCTTGGTGTTGTCCCATGTTGTTGGAAACATCACGAAGCAACATCACGGAGTGATCAAAGTGAAAACATGCCAAGAGACTTCTTAAGATTGAAAAATCTCTCAAAATCCAATTCTTTTGTGAATATATCAACTAGTTGATTGTCAGTACCAATGAATTCCATACGAATCAAATCTTTCTCAACCAAATCACGGATAAAGTGATGTCTTATGTCAATGTGTTTAGTGTGGGAGTGTTGTACTGAGTTTTTCGAGATATTAATAGCACTAGAATTATCATAAAATGAATCGGAGTTTTACTTTTAAAACCATAGTCATCAATCATTTGATTCATCCATATAAGTTGAGAACAACAACTTCCAACTATCATATATTCAGATTCAGCAGTCGAAAGTGAAACAAAGTTTGATTTCTACTATGCCAAGAAACCAAATTGTTACCAAGGTAAAAATAACCACCAGTTGTACTCTTCCTATCATCTAAATCACCTGCCCAATCAACATCAATAAAACCAACTAGGTTAGTATTAGTTTCTTTGGTATATCACAATCCTAATTTCACTGTTCATGCAACATATTTCAAAATTATTTTTACCGCTTTGAGATGTGAGACTTTAGGATTAGACCCATATTTAGCACATAAACAAAATCTAAACATGATATTAGTGCAGCTAGGAGATTACCTATGATGTTGCAGTACATGGTGTTTTCAACACCGTCCGCAACAACATCTTTGTACAGCTTCTTACTTGAGCTCATAGAAGTTTTCATGTGTTTCAAATTATCACCACAAAATTTCATTACTAAATTCTTAGCAGGACCGATCTTATTAGTTTTTTGGCTTGAGTCTAACTTAAAAAAGGCCCCTGTAAACCCTCATAATACTTCATAACAATTTTCTTAAGTTAAATCAACAAGACTAAATACAATATTTATTACAATGCAATATTTATATTATAACTAAACAATCATGCCAAACATATTGCAAATAGTCACTTAAACACAACTCACCTTACAGTTTTGGTGGCAAAAATATTAATCAAATCTATATAATCAAGTTGTTCAATAACTTATTTTTCAATTGATAACATAGTCAACCCATTCAATCTTTCTTGTGACATAATCGACCGAAGAAATGTTTTGATGAGCTCCAACTTTGAAAAACTTCGTTACGCACTTGCCACTGTAACAGGTATTGTTAACAAGATTTTGTAATCAACATGAGCGTTAGAAAATCAACCATCCATCCTTTTCAAATAATCTAATATATCAATGGCTGATTTTGATTCCTCCGGTAAAGAGCACTTCAAAAATGTTAACTCCGACACAAATCATCCCCATTAACATCAGAAAAAACCATTATGTTTTAGAGAACTTTCAATATTTTTGCAAGACGTCAACGAGCTTTCATCATCCGAACGTCGTAATCTCTCCACCTTGAATAGAAAACCAAATATTTCTTCATATTTTTTTAAACTGTTCAAATCGAGACTCTATAGATGAACGAGCTTGATCAACTATAAATAGAAAGTAGTTAACTATGAAGGACTCATTTGTTGACAATGCTACTTCAGTACTACTACTTTCATCAAAATTGTTTTTTTCTATGGACAACTCGTTTTTCTCGAAATACAGCTTCAATATCCATTACACTTGCCATTCCTTTAGCTTCAACAATTGCCTTATCAAAATCAGATTCTCTATAGTTTTCAAGAAATATCACAATTCCTTGTAAGAGTTTGATAGCAACATCAATATCCATATTTTTGGATTGAAAAAATTTACTCACTGTGTTTATTGCGCATAACAACTTATACCAAATCACCACACCAAGTAAGAATTCAAACTTCTCAAGTTCATATAATGACAAGGACTCTGCTTCACTCTTTGTTTTGGGATCTTCAGTTTTTTTTTGTCAAATCAAGAAAAACATCTATAATTTGTGAAATTTGTTCTTTTATAGGTTTCACGCTCTCTACATGACTTTCTGTGACGACCCGAGTTCTAATCTCTCAATAAACATTAATCAACAATAATAGACAACAATCAATGTCTAAACAAAAGAATAAAAAATTTTTTTTTTTTTTTTAGATTGCCCTGCGCACGCGCGGGCATCACCCCTCGTGCGTGCACCGGCCAATGAGACCGAGGTCTCAAGAGCTGGCTCGCGCACGCGCGAGTACTAGCTCGCCCGTGCGCAGGCCACTGCACCAGAAAAAAAAAGAAGGTGCACAGCTGCTGTCAAAACTGTTCTTCATGCATTTCCATTCAAGGTCATCTCCTACAAGGTCTCATACAAGATCTAATCCATAGCAACATCTAACATGCATTCTAACATGCGATAATTGATAGGAATAAACTATTACAAGGCCTTAAATCATAATCATAAACATACAAGAAACATTGCCATATCAACAAGAACAAGATACATCATGTTGTCTCAAAGAGTTACATCAAATCTCAAATCCTATAAACATTAACAAGACAACAACTAGATCATTTACAAGTCTTGATACAAGTATCTAAAACATGCTCATGTTTAGAATTCAACTCTACAACATGACAGCTCACTCAACTCATCTAACTCGGATCATCACATTATGTTCATCTCATCCCTTGTTCTTTAAGTACGCCTTTGCCCGGTTCCACTCCCTCCTATTGCCATGACACATACAACAAAACAATAGCCGGATAACTCCGGTGAGAAATAGATTTCCCAGTAAAAGCAACTAAACATGCATAACAACATATATCAAGATCATGATATAAAAGTAAGTACAATGCATGTTTTCAAAACAAGGTTCATTTCGTCATTCGTCGGTTGGGATCCCGAGAAGTAGATATCATAACTAATCCACCGACTCTCCCAATCGAGGTGGGGTTACTTATCTTTCTTCTCTAGACTTTGAAGCAATCATATATGCAAATCAGACGCTAGGCTAAAACAACCACCCAGGCCATACATATACGATTCCTCAAATCGTCTATTCGAACGTTTCCGTTCATTTCAAAATCAAATAATAAGTCTTCAAGATGAATGCAACATATATATATCATTCTCAAAGCATTCATTATAACAACAACTTATTCAATAACTCAAGGTAAACACATAAGAGCAATTAAGCAAACAAGTATGTGATTTAGGGGAACTCGATACAAACCATCTCGAGTTGTATTCCCAATCAAATAATAGTCCACTTTTACCTTTCAAATGTGATGTTTGGGATGTCTTCTAACTTGTTCTAGCTTGTACAAATCTGTACCATACAACCCCCAAATCTATATCAAAAAGCTGCTCAATCTTCAAACAAACTTCAAGGCAAAACTTTACCAACCTTGTGCTTTCTTCTATTGGTTTCAGAGGCGATGTTTTCAAGCTCAATGTGTCCTATTTATACACTGTAAACATAGCATACAACCAAGGAAATATCAGCTATGATACACCTCAATAGCAGCTCAAGCACAAGCTAGCAAAACATTGCAAATCAAGAGTTTGACGGCATATCGGTATAACTCGGCGATCCCGAACGCAACTCTAACAAGTCTATATTCATATCAGCTATATACCAGTCCAAAACCCCACATATCAGCAGGTATAAAAGTCGAATAATAGCTGAGAAAACATAAGAACACGATATAACAATCAATCTTCAAGCCAATCTCAAGAACACAAAAGATAGAAGCTTAACAACAACACTTCATATCAACATATGATATCTGTCCAATTCAACTTCTCCAACCTTGATGAACAAAGAAGAAACTTACATCAAATCGAAGGTCATCTTGCGAGGATTCCAGAACATCTTTCGGAATCGAAATCGGATATCCGTAGCTCAAGATATATGCATTTGAAGAAGAAGATTGAAAGTTGGAATTCTGCTCTCGGTTTCTTCCTTCTAACTTTGAGAAATCTGATGGAATAATCATATACACGTGAATGAGTTTACAAAATCACACATGTCCTGGTCATTTTCAGAATTTTGCACTTTGGCCCCTCAACTATGCAATAATTGCAATTCAGTCCTCACATTCTCATGTTATTCAATTTCAATCCTAATCAATTTAAGAATATTAGAATTTAAATCAAAACTCCAAATATTCCCAAATTAATTATTCTCGGATTAAAATTAAATAATTTCGGGCGTTACAATTCTCCCCTACTAAGACACAATTTCGTCCTCGAAATCTAAAGTAATATCAACAGATCATATATCAAATATCAGATAACAAAAAATTAAAGAAAACTCACATCAATGAAACATCTCAGGAAATCTTGCTTCATATCAGATTCAGTTTCCCACGTCGCTTCTTCAATACCATGACGACTCCACTGGACTTTCACAAGTGGAATAGTCTTCGTTCGTAATTGCTTCTCTTTATGATCAAGAATCTGAATTGGCTTTTCAAAATAACTCAAGGTCTCGTCGAGTTCAGCCTCATCAGATTGAAGCACATGAGATTCATTAGCAAGATATTTTCGAAGCATCGATACATGAAAGACATCATGTATTCCAGATAATGATGGAGGAAGAGCTAATCGATAGGCAAGATTGCCTATTTTCTCCAGAATTTCATAAGGACCGATGTAGCGTGGAGACAATTTTCCTCGTTTGCCAAATCTGACAGTGCCTCTGAACGGAGAAATCTTCAAAAATACACGATCCCCCTGTTCAAAAGACAACGGTCGACGTCGAATGTTGGCATATTTCGTCTGTCTATCTTGAGCTATCTTCATTCGTTTCTGAATAAGCTTCACCTGGTCATTTATATCACGTATCATATCAGGACCAGTATCAGGTACTTCAGAAATATCATCCCAGTACAAAGGAGATCGACATTTTCTTCCGTATAAAGCTTCAAAAGGAGCCATTCCTATACTCGATTGATAGCTGTTGTTGTACGAGAATTCACAAAGAGGTAGTGATTCTTGCCAACTAGTTCCAAAATCAAGCACTACAGCTCTCAACATGTCCTCCAATGTTTGAATAGTACGCTCTGACTGTCCGTCAGTCTGTGGATGATAAGCTGTGATCAAGTGTAACTGAGTACCCAAAGCACTCTGTAAGCTGTGCCAAAAATGTGATGTGAATCGAGGAACACGATCTGATACAATAGATTTCGGCACTCCGTGCAATCTGACAACTTCACAGACATAAATCTCTGCCATCTGGTCGTGTCTATACGTCATACGATAAGGAATAAAACACGCTGATTTTGTCAATCTGTCAATAATCACCCAGATAGCATCACAGCCTTTAGAAGATCGAGGTAATCTAGTCACAAAATCCATGGAAATATGATCCCATTTCCATTCCGGTACAGACAAACTCTATGACAAACCAGGCGGTCCCTTCCTCTCAGCCTTCACCTGTTGGCAATTCAAACATCGAGCTACAAAATCAGTGATATCAGTCTTCATTTGCTTCCACCAATAATGAGCTTTCAGATCATTATACATCTTCCTACCACCAGGATGAATACTGTAACGACTACAATGCGCCTCTTTCAGTAGTTGTTGACGTACATCAGAAATATCAGGCACTACAAGGCGATTGTGAATGTAAAAAAGATCATCTCGAACCCGGTATTCAGATATATGCCCTGATCTAACTTTCTCAATCGAGTTCTGTACATTCTGATCAAGTTTCTGAGCATTTCGAATTCTTACTAATAAAGCTGGTTCAACTTGAATTTGATAGAGTCGAAGAGGTTGATAATTCGTGTCAAATACTAATCCAGATAAACAACAGTTTTCAATCAAATTCGATACACCAATCGTCGATAAGGATAAAGAACATACCTTTCGACTAAGTGCATCTGCTGCTGCATTCGATTTTCCTGGATAATATTTAATCTCGCAGTCAAAGTCTTTCAGCAAATACAGCCATCTCCGCTGTCTCATATTCAGTTCTGACTGAGAAAACAGATATTTCAAACTCTTGTGATCAGAATAGATTTCAAATTGTTCCCCGTACAAATAATGTCGCCAAATCTTCAAAGCAAATACAATGGCGGCCAATTCAAGATCATGAATCGGATATCTGGTCTCGTGAGGCTTCAACTGTCTCGAGGCATAAGCAATCACATGTCCTCGCTGCATCAAAACACACCCCAAACCTCGATGAGATGCATCACAATAAACAGTGAAACCACTAGTACCTGAAGGAATTGTCAAGACTGGTGCACTGGTCAATCGTTTCTTCAACTCCAGAAAACTGGATTCACAAGCATCAGACCAGACAAATGGAGTATTCTTCTGAGTCAATTGAGTAATCGGCTTCGCAATACTGGAAAAATCTTTAATAAATCAACGATAATATCCAGCTAATCCCATAAAACTTCGGATCTCAGGAACAGATGTCGGTCTCGACCAACTGATCACTGCTTCAACTTTACTTGGATCCACAGAAATACCATTTCTAGATATAATATGTCCAAGAAAGACAACCTGTTTCAGCCAAAACTCGCATTTCGACAGTTTAGCATATAGTTTCTCGGCTCTTAAAGTCTTCAATACTGTTCTCAGATGTTCAGAATGATCAATCAAATTATTTGAATATATCAGAATATCATCAATAAAGATAATCACAAAATCATCTAGATACTTCTGAAATACACGGTTCATCAAAGCCATAAAAACAGCTGGAGCATTCGTCAAACCAAACGGCATAACTATAAACTCATAATGGCCATACCTGGTTCTGAACGCAGTCTTAGGAATATCAGAATCCCTAACTCTCAACTGATGGTATCCAGATCTCAGATCAATCTTGGAATACACAGAAGAACCCTGCAACTGATCAAATAAATCATCAATACGAGGCAAATGGTATTTGTTCTTTACCGTAGCCTTGTTCAGTTGCCGGTACTCGATACATAATCTCATTGAACCGTCTTTCTTTCTAACAAACAGTACTGGAGATCCCCAAGGAGAAACACTGGGTCGAATGTATCCCTTGGCCAGTAAATCTTCTAACTGTTCCTTCAATTCATTCAGTTCAACTGGTGCCATTCGATAAGGTGCTTTCGAAATCGGTGCAGTTCCTGGCATCAGTTCTATGCTGAAATCAATCTCTCGATACGGAGGTAATCCTGGAATCTCATCAGGGAAAACGTCCGCAAACTCACTAACCACTGGCAAATCAGCCAGGTTCGGGCTAGTTTTCAACACATCAACTGCATAAACAAGAAATCCCTCTGCTCCTTTCTGCAAAAGTCGGGTCATAGATAATACAGAAATAAGAGGAATCTTGGCACGTGAACCCTTACCATAGAACTTCCATTCTCTAGCCATTTCAGGCCTGAATCTCACTATCTTCTGGAAACAGTCTACGGTAGCTCTGTACTTATTCAGCATATCAATCCCCATAATACAGTCGAAATCAGACATATCAAGTACGAAGCAATCTATCTCAATTTCATTACCCTCATACTGTAGTAAACAATTCTTAACTATCTGAATCGAGATAAGACCCCTCCCCAAAGGAGAAGAAACAGATACTACAATAGGTAATGTTTCAACAGGAAAAGCATGCAATGCAACAAATTTGGCAGATATAAACGTATGGGATGCACCTGTATCAATCAAGACATATGCAGGATAACCATAAAGAGAACAGTTACCTGCAATCACGTCATATGGTGCTCCCTGTGCCTGTTCCTCCGTCAGTGCATAGACATGAGCCTGCTGTCTCTGTGGCTGACTGCCTGCCTGACTTCCTACTGGCCTCGATTGTTGCTAAGGTGGTGATGGTTGAAAGTAATGAACAGAGGAGGCTTGCCTCGCGGGTTGAGCCACTGATCGTGATGACTCTGCACCTCGTGCCTGTCCAGCACCTCTCTGAGGGCATACTCTCGCAAAATGGCCAGTCTGATGGCATATATGGCATCTCCCAGTTACACCTCGACACTGATCAGTTGGATGTCCTCCACCACAAGTGTTACAAAATACCCCAGACTTCTGTTTCGTACCACTGGAACTTGAAGAACTGCTTCCAGATTTCTTAAATTGTTTTCCTCTAGCTTGCAAATATCCCTTCTTGCCACTGCTACTGCCACCACTGTCAAATCGAGACGACTGTTGCTAAGTTGAAGCTGAATGTTGTGACTGTTTCGGAGGCTGTGCAATATACGAAGCTCCTCGCTGCTGTATCAAGCCAGCTTCTGCGCCTTTGGCACTGTTCAAGGCATCAGCAAAATTATTCGGTCGTCTTGTATTCACAAGGGTAAAAACATCAGGATTCAGTCCATTAATGAACTGATCAGCCATAGCCTCGTCACTATCTGCAACATGTGGAGCAAAACGTAGTAATGTCGTGAATTTTGCAACATAGTCTTCAATGTTCAAGTTTCCCTACCTCAGATTAGCAAATTCGGCACCCTTGTTTTTTCGATAAGATACCGGAAAGAAACGTTGATAGAATTCAGTCTTGAAGACATTCCAGGTCAGAACAGTTCCTCTACGCTCCAGAGATTTCTTTGTTGTGAACCACCAGCTTTTAGCAACCTCATGCAACTGATGACCAACAAGTCTGACTCTTCGTTCATCACCGTAGTCAAGTGAATCAAATAACATCTCCATGTCATCAAGCCATCCTTCACATTCAACTGCATTCTCAGTACCTTTCAGAGTTGGCGGCTTGTAGGATTGAAAACTTTTCAGTAGTGTTTCCATGGGAGTTGCAGTCATATCTGTCATATCTCGTGATGTACTGCCCTATTCATTACTCGGGACTGCAGTTGCAGGCACTATCGGTGTGACAACTGTTGGTGGAGTATGAACTGTCTGTTATGGTAGAGAAATAGGAACATGGGGTCTCAGAGGAGGTCGTCCTGGTCTTCGAGACATATCTGATTATCAAAATGGTTAGGATACCAAATCATCAAATTATCTCAGTCCTCCTCTGATCATCTTACCTCTGATCAAGACTCGGTTCTGATTCAATCTTAAATAAATAATCACAATCTTCAAATAAAACATGTTTCCAATCAATTCAGATAATCAGGTAGCATGTCATAATTCATCAGGATACATGCCTCTATCAGTTCAGATATTCCCATAAGCATGCATCTTTAATCATTGTAATCATACTTTCAAATAAAATAAATACAACATCTTGTAATAAAATACTTGAAAGTAAATCATGCTAGCATTTAAAACATGTAATTCAATCACGTAATTAAATCATAGCATGATAAAAACAAACATAAATAAGTAAGGCAGAAGACTCGATCTACCCCACTCACTGTCTATCTAAGTCCAGAATTGTCTTTCTCTGATACCACCTGTTGTGACAACCCGAGTTCTAATCTCTCAATAAACATTAATCAACAATAATAGACAACAATCAATGTCTAAACAAAAGAATAAATTTTTTTTTTTTTTTTAGATTGCCCTGCGCACGCGTGGGCATCACCCCTCGCGCGCGCGCCGGCCAATGAGACCGAGGTCTCAAGAGCTGGCTCGCACGCGCGCGAGTACTAGCTCGCCCGTGCGCAGGCCACTGCACCAGAAAAAAAAAAGGTGCACAGCTGCTGTCAAAACTGTTCTTCATGCATTTCCATTCAAGGTCATCTCCTACAAGGTCTCATACAAGATCTAATCCATAGCAACATCTAACATGCATTCTAACATGCGATAATTGATAGGAATAAACTATTACAAGGCCTTAAATCATAATCATAAACATACAAGAAACATTGCCATATCAACAAGAACAAGATACATCATGTTGTCTCAAAGAGTTACATCAAATCTCAAATCCTATAAACATTAACAAGACAACAACTAGATCATTTACAAGTCTTGATACAAGTATCTAAAACATGCTCATGTTTAGAATTCAACTCTACAACATGACAACTCACTCAACTCATCTAACTCGGATCATCACATTATGTTCATCTCATCCCTTGTTCTTTAAGTACGCCTTTGCCCGGTTCCACTCCCTCCTATTGCCATGACACATACAACAAAACAATAGCCGGATAACTCCGGTGAGAAATAGATTTCCCAGTAAAAGCAACTAAACATGCATAACAACATATATCAAGATCATGATATAAAAGTAAGTACAATGCATGTTTTCAAAACAAGGTTCATTTCGTCATTCGTCGGTTGGGATCCCGAGAAGTAGATATCATAACTAATCCACCGACTCTCCCAATCGAGATGGGGTACTTATCTTTCTTCTCTAGACTTTGAAGCAATCATATATGCAAATCAGACGCTAGGCTAAAACAACCACCCAGGCCATACATATACGATTCCTCAAATCGTCTATTCGAACGTTTCCGTTCATTTCAAAATCAAATAATAAGTCTTCAAGATGAATGCAACATATATATATCATTCTCAAAGCATTCATTATAACAACAACTTATTCAATAACTCAAGGTAAACACATAAGAGCAATTAAGCAAACAAGTATGTGATTTAGGGGAACTCGATACAAACCATCTCGAGTTGTATTCCCAATCAAATAATAGTACACTTTTACCTTTCAAATGTGATGTTTGGGATTTCTTCTAACTTGTTCTAGCTTGTCCAAATCTGTACCATACAACCCCCAAATCTATATCAAAAAGCTGCTCAATCTTCAAACAAACTTCAAGGCAAAAATCTACCAACCTTGTGCTTTCTTCTATTGGTTTCAGAGGCGATGTTTTCAAGCTCAATGTGTCCTGTTTATACACTGAAAACATAGCATACAACCAAGGAAATATCAGCTATGATACACCTCAATAGCAGCTCAAGCACAAGCTAGCAAAACATTGCAAATCAAGAGTTTGACGGCATATCGGTATAACTCGGCGATCCCGAACGCAACTCTAACAAGTCTATATTCATATCCGCTATATACCAGTCCAAAACCCCACATATCAGCAGGTATAAAAGTCGAATAATAGCTGAGAAAACATAAGAACACGATATAACAATCAATCTTCAAGCCAATCTCAAGAACACAAAAGATAGAAGCTTAACAACAACACTTCATATCAACATCTGATATCTGTCCAATTCGACTTCTCCAACCTTGATGAACAAAGAAGAAACTTACATCAAATTGAAGGTCGTCTAGCGAGGATTCCAGAACATCTTTCGGAATCGAAATCGGATATCCGTAGCTCAAGATATATGCATTTGAAGAAGAAGATTGAAAGTTGGAATTCTGCTCTCGGTTTCTTCCTTCTAACTTTGAGAAATCTGATGGAATAATCATATACACGTGAATGAATTTACAAAATCACACGTGTCCTGGTCATTTTTAGAATTTTGCACTTTGGCCCCTCAACTATGCAATAATTGCAATTCAGTCCTCACATTCTCTTGTTATTCAATTTCAATCCTAATCAATTTAAGAATATTAGAATTTAAATCAAAACTCCAAATATTTCCAAATTAATTATTCTCGGATTAAAATTAAATAATTCCGGGCGTTACACTTTCCCAGCGTGTTTGTGATAATGGCTTACCTATCAAACCCTTTACACGATCTTTAAAAATTCTCCATCGCTTGGTCGAAGAGGAGAATAATGTATAAATGCGTTGTTTCACTCCGAAAAATGAAATAGCTTGAGGACAACAGTTTGCCATATCACATAATGCCAAATTAAGGCTATGACAACCACAAAGAGTATAAAAGGCTCTGGGATTTATTTCAAGAAACCTTTTTTGTACACCTTTGAGTTTCTCTTTCATGTTAGATCCATTGTCGTACCCTTGACCTTGTACATCGTCAATATCAAGCCCAAGATTGATCAAAGAATCCTTAAAATGCATAAAAAGCCCTTGCCCAGTCATGTCATCCACCTCTAAAAATTCTATCCAATATTCTTTCACTTTTGTTGAATTTTCCGACTCATCCAAACATCGTATGACAAGAGACATTTGCTCCTTATGACTAATATCTGGAGTACAATCTAAGTTGATTGAAAAATATTTTGCCTTTTTGACTTTCGCAAGTAATTTCTTTCTTACTTCATCTGCCAGCACTTGAATCAATTCATTCTAAATTTTGTTATCAAGATATTTGAAAGAGTGGGTGCCCGGTGAGCCAACTTGTGGCTAAGGGCTTTGATGACTCTTTGTATAAACAATCTTTTGGTTAATATAATTTACACTTTTATTAATGGCAATGACTTTATCTTTGTTCATATTGTTATATTGTGATATACTATTGTTGTTTTGATAAAGACCTTGAATATACTATAGTGTATGTAAGATGTGGTAGTACATGAGGATGTCTATCATGAAACACATCTTATAGTCACTGTATATTCTAAATCGTTTCTAGTCGATTGAGCCGTCCGATAATAAGGATAAGGATCGCTCGAGTTAGAGACTAGCATTTGCGATGCAGAGTACCACGTTTCATTGGTAAGGAACATAGAGATGTTCGAAGCATGCAAATGGATATTCATACGATGAATGATCGAACTACCCTATCCGGACTTTCCAAGTGGTTATCACTTATCGAGTGGATAAAGTCCACGGTTTTGGTTGTACACCATTAGTCCTTACTACTTGAAACATCATTGAGACTCTATATGCTAGTACTGTGCTTTGACTCGTTTACCGACTCTATTGGGGTCATCAGGTGTCGGGATTGGGTACAGTTACAACACATATAGGAGTCGATGCTTTGTTGTCAAGGATTCACCACATACTTGCGAGTGTGGATATCCTATGCGATCTGAGGAGATATTAGTGTGACGAATCTCTGGCCAGAGTACATGATGTGTTTTAAGAAATGGTTTCTTAGTAGCACATGCGATGTCACTATTTGATCTTCAAGATGTATTGCATAGTTATCGAATCTCGAACAACTCTCGATTTACCAATGGTTGTTGATTCGATCGGGATATTTGGATGAAGGGACCGTACTGTACGCTAACCAAAATCTATTGGTTCTTGCAGGCACTATCAGTGATACCTAGGGAATCATGGGGCGATGTTGCTAGGCGCTCTTACCATGATTCGATGGGCAAGTCGGAAATTATTGTTCCGAGTCACAAGGAGTTGTGAGCCCACGGCTAGCTGTATCCCTGAACCATTGAGGGTCACACAGAGTAATGGATTTTTAATCCCCGTTGAGATAGTTAAATTTAAAGAGTTAAATTTAATGAACAAAGAAGTGGGACTTCTTATTTAAGAGTAGAGGAGTAAGATTTCCTAAAATGACATAGGGATGGGCATTTTTGGAAATCACTGAATTCGGATTCAGAAAAATTATCTTGACTTTAAAAGGTGCAGAAATGGTTTCTGTGAACATTGGTAAAATCGGTTTATCAATCAGAGTCACGATGAATTTTATATTAATTTCTGAACATGCGGGCTTTGCTTGTCGGGCTTGAACTTATGACTAATGGGCCCTAAGCTGTTAGCGGCCTACATTATAAATAAGTTATTGCAGTACAGAAATTACACAACAACAGGTCACAAAATAATTTTCGAAAACCCTGTTTTTCTTAAGTGTGGCCGCCGCCCCCCTCCCCTCTGCTCGGAAAAATTCAGCCTGTGAATTTTGAATTACAGTCTGGTTTAACGGATCAAATTCGTTAATTCTCTTCGTAGAAACTTCTGATAGATTTTCTAGTGCAATCTATCAGAGGGATTAAATCTCTGTTCGTGGACCTGATTGAAGAACAGTTCGTCCATCAGTTCCTGGGAGATACAACAAGAGCAGAGTAATCTGTTGGTGTCCATAATCTCGATTCGAGATTGGAGGTAAAAATTTATAATTGTTATTTAATTTTTACACACACAATTTAATCGTAAAGTTTTGATACCCATTATGGAATCGTTCCATATAAAATTTTTAAACTTCCGCTGCACCGGGTATCAATCCTGATTGATCTGATCACCGTTATCCAACAGTGGTATCAGAGAAAGGTTGCTCAGATCAAGCGATTAAATTAATCGATTGTACGAAAATTTTTTAGCCTTGGTTTTTGAAACAAAATAAATTTTTTTTAAAAATAAAATTTTTTTTTTCGGGCAAAACCCGGGAAGCGATTGGATCGCTGCCTAGGGGGGCAGCAATGGTCGCTGCCCCGGGCAGCGATCACGTTGCTGCCCCGGGCAACGACGTGATCGCTGCCCTAGGGGCAGCCGGGCTGTCCGGCCCGAGCCCCTTTGGGGCGCGGGCAGCCCGGAAGTGTCCCGGGCGGCCCGCGAAAAAAAATTAATTTTTAATTTTTAAAATTAAAATTTTAATATGTTAAAATTCTATTTTTGGTCCGATCAAAAATTGTTTTTGATTGGTCCACGAGGCATCGGATCGAATTGTTCGAGTCCAAAATTTTTAAAATTGATTTTGGATAAATTTGAATTTTTGGAAAATTTAAATATTTTATCCGTTAAATTGAATTTTGAAATTAATTATTTTTGGTACAATTGATGATAAGATATGATCTTATGGAAATATTGAGTAAAATATGATTTTATGTATAAAATTGGATTTTATATGTAAAATATGATTTTATTTGATAAAAAGATAAAATATGATTTTGTATGTAAAATAAGATTTTATATATGGAATATGATTTTATCCTTTTAATTTAAATTGCCATTGCATGTTATCCAATAAATTAATTTTGAATTAAATGTTATTGGATAAGGATGATCGATTGCCATGACCAATTTTTTAGGTGTATGTTAGGAATTTACATTTGTTTTTATTGTTGTTAGATTTATTAATGGGCCTGGTTTATGGCCCAATATGAATTGTCATATGTAATAAAAGTGGGCCTGGTTTATTGTCCGCTCCCACCCCTTAAAATGTATCCCCTACTTGTCATGGTTATTTATTGTAAATACATTAGACTTAGTAGGAGATGAAGATTTGAAGACGGAGGTGGGCCCAGCAGACAATAACGACAGAAGAAATGTAAATTGGAAGCACAATGTAATAGGATTGCATTGCATACCTGCATATTACCTAGGATTGGACTAAGACTCGTGATTGGCAACCACGGGTCGATTAAAAATGGAATCGATCATCCTATATAATATGTGATATTATTGTTGTATGCATGTTTTAGAAAAAATTGTGTGAATCCGGCAAGCATACAAATTTATAAAATGATGAGACAAATTTTCAAAATTAAAATCCCTCATTTTAAATATGATTTAAAATTGATATCAAGATAAATAAAGGAAATTTAAAATTGTTTAAATATTCCTACCTTCCATCAACGATCAATGTATGAGATACTACCCGCGGATACGGTCCGGCTCATATTATTGGGGGGGCCTGTTCGTCGAAAAGCTGTACATTGGATCGACACATGTTGTAAGTTGGGTGGAACTCCCATGGGATCGGCTCATATTATTGGGGGATCCACATGGCGACCGTCCATCACAACTTAATATTGATGGGTCATCTTGACATGTCACAATAAACGGCATCATATTATTGGGCCCTTATTGGACATGAGGTAAAAACGTGGAGGTTGCTTTGGAAGCAATTGGGCTCTACCTTTTGAAAATTATGGTTGGATGATATTATTCGGGACCATAGTTTGTCAATTGGACTCCATGTTCTCACTAAGGAAAACAGTTTCCCGTTTTCACTAGAGGGTAGTGAAATCGTTAAAATAGTGGGAGTGAAATTAATAAAATAAATTTCGCCTATTTTATGTCTTAGTAAATTAATTAAACAATCACTGATATTTGTCTGTTTCTTTTCAGTATTTCATAAAGATGAATTCGCGTAATCCACTTTTCTCGATCCTCGAACAAAATAAATTGACTGGCGCAAACTATACGGAATGGTTCCGTAAGTTGAAGATTGTCTTGACTTCGGAGAAGATGCTCTACGTGTTAGAAAAATCTCCTCCGAAGGAAGCACCAGCTGATGTAAGTCCAGAAGAGTTGGCCAAAATTGATACATGGTGGGACCATGATATCAAGGCCAAATGCTATATGCAAGCCTCGATGTCTGATGAACTCCAGAGGCGATTTGAGGACACCGTGAATGCTGCTGACATTCACGTACAACTCAAGGAACTTTTTGGGGCTCAATCGAGGGCTGAAAGGTTCGCTACTGTAAAGGAGCTAATGACGTGTCGCATGCATGAAGGGACTTCGGTCCGTGATCATGGGGTACGAGTGATTTGGCTCATACAGAAGTTGGTAACGCTTGATTTGGTGTTGGAGCATGAACTCAACGTGGACTTATTACTTCTATCTCTTCCTTCTTTGTTTGACGGATTTGTGGTGAATTTCAATATGAACAAGATAGAGGCCTCCCTTGAAGAGATGGTCAATATGCTTGTAACATATGAATCCATTTTAAAGAAGGATAAACCGGCTTTCTTGGTGGGCTCCTCTTCTTCTGCTAAGAAGGGGCCAAGTACAAAGGGTAAGAAACGTTCTGCCCCACCCAAGAAAACCGAACCCGAGAAGAAGTACAAGACAAAGGCTTCAAACATGGAAAAGTCCAAGGATGTTTGCCATTACTGCAAGAAGCCCGGTCATTGGAAACGTAACTGCAAGGAATATCTAGAGCAGTTGCGAACTGCGAAGGGTATGTTCTATATTGAAATAAATGTTTCACTTAATACTACTTCTTGGGTATTGGATACCGGATGTGGATCTCACATTTGCAATGATTTGCAGGTGATAACAAGAAGTCGCAGGCTTAGAATGGGTGAGACCCAGCTGAGGCTCGGAAATGGTTCCAGAGTTGAAGCTAAAGCTGTGGGAGATGTTTATTTAATTTTGCAGAACGGTTTTAAGTTACTTTTGAGAGATGTTTTATTTGTTCCAGATTTGATTAAAAACATTATTTCTGTTTCTATGCTTGATAGAGATGGTTTTTCATGCAATTTTGTGAATGAGATTTGCAATATTTACAAGAATGAATGTTTGATTGGAAATGGACAACTTGAAAATGATCTATATAACTTAAAATTAAAAGACGTTCCAATAAATTATGTTGATAAACCGGTAACAACAAACAAAAGGAAAATCGATAGTCAAAACCCGGCAAACCTATGGCATGCTAGGCTAGGTCATATTTCCTCAAGGAGGATGAACAAGCTAGTGGGAGAGGGCATGTTTGATATGTATGATATTAACTCTCTACCTACTTGTGAGTCCTGCCTGAAAGGAAAAATGACTAAATCTCCTTTTAAGGGGAAACCTGAGCGTAGTCAAAATCTGTTGGATTTGATCCATACAGATGTTTGTGGTCCATTTAGAATTGGTACTCAATATGGCCACACCTACTTCATTACCTTTACTGATGATTATTCTAGGTATGGGTATTTATATTTAATGAAATATAAGTCTGAAGCATTTGAAAAGTTCAAAGAATTCAAGGCTGAAGTAGAAAACAAGCTAGGTAAAAGTATTAAAGCACTTCGATCGGATCGAGGTGGAGAATACTTAAGTACCGAGTTTTTGGACTATCTGAAAGAGAATGAGATTCTCTCTCAGTGGACTCCTCCTATGACACCTCAGCTAAATGGTGTATCGGAGCGTCGTAATCAAACTTTGTTGGACATGGTTCGATCCATGATGATCTTCACTGAGCTTCCACCTTCGTTTTGGGGCTACGCGCTTGAAACGGCGGTGTTGTTGTTGAACAACATCCACACCAAAGCAGTGGACAAAACACCATACGAGTTATGGAATGGCAAAGCTCCTAAGTATTCGTACTTGAGGATTTGGGGATGTCCTGCTTACGTGAAGCAGACAGTGGGAGATAAGTTGGATAGTCGATCCACCTTATGTTATTTTGTAGGGTATCCGAAAAATTCAATCGGATATTATTTCTATCATCCTGCTGAAACAAAGGTGTTTGTTTCAAGGAATGCCACCTTCTTGGAGAATGAGTTCTTATTGGATAAGAAAGGCGAGATGATGGAACTTGAAGAAATTCGAGAAGAACCCGAAATACAAAATAATGATCCTACACCTCAGGAACCATTGATGGACACGCCTATACTTAGAAGATCCGAGAGGACTTCTAGACCTCCTATTCGATATGGTCTTCTTCTTGAAGGGGATCAAGATGAACACGATGTTGGATGTGATCCAAGAAACTTCAAGGAAGCAATTTCTGATGCGGATTCAAATTTATGGCTTGAAGCTATGCAGTCGGAAATAGATTCGATGCATACAAACCAAGTTTGGTCTTTAGTAGATCCTCCCGATGGAATTGTTCCAATAGGGTGTAAATGGATCTACAAGAGAAAGCTTGGGCCTGATGGTAAGGTATTGACCTACAAGGCGCGATTGGTGGCAAAAGGTTATACTCAAAGACAAGAAGTTGACTATGATGAAACCTTTTCACCTGTTGCAATGTTCAAGTCCATAAGAATCCTTATTGCCATAGCTGCTTGATATGACTATGAGATATGGCAAATGGATGTGAAGACTGCATTTCTTAATGGAAACATTAAGGAAGAGATCTATATGACGCAGCCTGAGGGATACACATCCATGGAAAGCGAGCATAAGGTATGCAAGCTTCAGAGATCAATCTATGGTCTCAAACAAGCATCAAGAAGTTGGAACCAGAAATTTGATGAAATAATAAAAGATTTTGGTTTCATCAAGAACCCGGAGGAACCATGCGTGTACAAGAAAGTAGTTAAGGATGCTGTGACATTCTTAGTACTTTATGTTGATGACATCCTACTCATTGGGAATGATGTAGGGATGTTGCAGTCAACAAAGATATGGTTATCAGGTAGATTCTCGATGAAGGATTTGGGTGAGGCATCCTATATTCTAGGGATACAGATCTATAGAGATAGATCTAAGAGAATGATAGGACTCACTCAAGCAACCTACATCGACACCATATTGAAAAGGTTTTCAATGGATGGGTCCAAGAGAGGACATCTACCTATGTGTCATGGAGTTTCTCTATCCAAGTCTATGTGTCCCAAGACTGATGAAGAGATAGAGAAAATGACACATGTACCATATGAGTCAGCCATTGGTAGTATCATGTATGGGATGATATCTACCAGACCGGATGTAGCATTTGCTCTGAGTGTCACGAGCAGATATCAAGCTAATCCCGGTCAAATGCATTGGAAAGCCGTGAAGGACATTCTTAAGTACTTACGAAGGACTAAGAATATGTTCATGGTATATGGAGGAAGAGAACTAAAATTGGAAGGCTATACCGACTCTAGCTTCCAAAGTGACGTGGATGACTCGAAGTCAACCTCTGGATTTGTGTTCATGCTCAATGGCAGTGCTGTCTCTTGGAAGAGTTCCAAGCAGGACACCACAGCGGATTCCAACACTGAGGCAGAATACATTGTAGCATCAGCTGCTGCTAAAGAGGCCGTTTGGATGAGGAATTTCGTCCAAGAGTTGGGCGTCATTCCTGAAGTTGTTGGTCCAGTCCCGGTGTACTGTGACAACACGGGTGCCGTTGCTCAGGCAAAGGAACCAAAGTCTCATCAAAGATCCAAACACGTACTGAGGAAATACCACATAATCCGGGAGATTGTGGAAAGAGGAGACATCACTGTCGAAAGAGTGGCCTCTGCAGACAATATCGCTGATCCACTTACTAAGCCCTTGCCAGGACCATTATTTGACAAACATCGCGAAGCAATGGGTCTACGTAATATGACTAGTTGGCTTTAGGGCAAGTGGGAGATTGAAAGAGTGGGTGCCCGGTGAGCCAACTTGTGGCTAAGGGCTTTGATGACTCTTTGTATAAACAATCTTTTGTTTAATATAATTTACACTTTTATTAATGGCAATGACTTTATCTTTCTTCATATTGTTATATTGTGATATACTATTGTTGTTTTGATAAAGACCTTGAATATACTATAGTGTATGTAAGATGTGGTAGTACATGAGGATGTCTATCATGAAACACATCTTATAGTCACTGTATATTCTAAATCGTTCCTAGTCGATTGAGCCGTCCGATAATAAGGATAAGGATCGCTCGAGTTAGAGACTAGCATTTGCGATGCAGAGTACCACGTTTCATTGGTAAGGAACATAGAGATGTTCGAAGCATGCAAATGGATATTCATATGATGAATGATCGAACTACCCTATCCGAACTTTCCAAGTGGTTATCACTTATCGAGTGGATAAAGTCCGCGGTTTTGGTTGTACATCATTAGTCCTTACTACTTGAAACATCATTGAGACTCTATATGCTAGTTGTAAGAGTGGGTGCCCAGTGAGCCAACTGTGTGGCTATGGGCTTTGTTGACTCTTTGTATAAACAATCTTTTGTTTAATATTATTTACACTTTTATGGCAATGACTTTATATTACTTCATATTGTTATATTGTGATATACTATTGTTGTTTTGATAAAGACCTTGAATATACTATAGTGTATGTAAGATGTGGTAGAACATGGAGATGTCTATCATGAAATACATCTTATAGTCACTGTATATTCTAAAACCGTTCCTAGTCGATTGAGCCGTCCGATAATAAGGATAAGGATCGCTCGAGTTTGAGACTAGCATTTGCGATGCGGAGTACCACGTTTCATTGGTAGGGAACATGGAGATGTTCGAAGCATGCAAATGGATATTCATAGGATGAATAGTCGAACTACCATATCCGGACTTTCCAAGTGGTTATCACTTATCGAGTGGATAAAGTCCGCGGTTTTGGTTGTACACCATTAGTCCTTACGACTTGAAACATCATGGAGACTCTATATGCTAGTACTGTGCTTTGACTCGTTTACCGACTCTGAGGGGGTCATCAGGTGTCGAGATTGGGTACAGTTACGACACATATAGGAGTCAATGCATTGTTGTCAAGGATTCACCACATACTTGCGAGTGTGGATATCCTATGCGATCTGAGGAGATATTAGTGTGACAAATCTCTGGCCAGAGTACTTGATGTGATTTAAGAAATGGTTTCTTAGTAGCACATGCGATGTCACTAATTTGATCTTCAAGATGTATTGCATAGTTATCGAATCTTGAGCGACTCTCGATATACCAATGGTTGTTGATTCGATCGGGATATATGGATGAAGGGACCGTACTGTACGTTAACCAAAATCTACTGGTTCTTGTAGGCACTATCAGTGATACCTAGGGAATCATGGGGCGATGTTGCTAGGCGCTTTACCATGATTCGTTGGGCAAGTCGGAAAGTGTTGTTCCGAGTCACAAGGAGTTGTGAGCCCACGGCTAGCTGTATCCCTGAACCATTGAGGGTCACACAGTGTAATGGAGTTTTAATCCCCGTTGAGATAGTTAAATTTAAAGAGTTAAATTTAATGAACTAAGGAGTTGGACTTCTTAAATAAGAGTAAGGGAGTAGGATTTCCTAAAATGACATAGGGATGGACATTTTTGGAAACCACTGAATTCGGATTCAGGAAAATTTATTTTGACTTTAAAACGTGCAGAAATGGTTTCTGTGCACATTGGTGAAATCGTTTCATCAATCGGAGTCACGATGAATTTTATATTAATTTCTGAACGAGCGGGCTTTGCTTGTCGGGCCCCAGCTTATGACTAATGGGCCCTAAGGTGTTAGTGGCCTGCATTATAAATAAGTTATTTCAGTACAGAAATTACACACAACAGGTCATAATTTTTGAGACAGAGCAAAAATCGAACCCTAGCCTCTCTCTCAACAAATCGGCCGAACCCTCCCCCTCTGCCCGAGAAATTCCGGTCTGTGATTTTGAATCGCAGTAAGGAATAGCGAATCAGATTCGTTTATTCTCTTCGCAGAAAACTTCTGATAGATTTTCTAGTGCAATCTATCAGAGGGATTAAACCTCTGTTCGTGGACCTGATTGAAGGCGTTCATCGGTTCCAGGGAGAGACAACAAGAGCAGAATTGTTCTGTTGGTGTCCATTAATCTCGTTGCGAGATTTGAGGTAAAATTTATTTAATTGTTATTTGAATTTTACACACACGTAATTCAATCGATGAACGGTTGATACCCATACCATGGAAACGTTCCATGAAAAATTTTTAAACTTCCGCTGCACCGGGTATCAATCGTAATTGGTCTGGGAACTCGCCAGTTTTCCAACACTAGTACTGTGCTTTGACTCGTTTACCGACTCTATTGGGGTCATCAGGTGTCGGGATTGGGTACAGTTACAACACATATAGGAGTCGATGCTTTGTTGTCAAGGATTCACCACATACTTGCGAGTGTGGATATCCTATGCGATCTGAGGAGATATTAGTGTGACGAATCTCTGGCCAGAGTACATGATGTGTTTTAAGAAATGGTTTCTTAGTAGCACATGCGATGTCACTATTTGATCTTCAAGATGTATTGCATAGTTATCGAATCTCGAAAAACTCTCGATTTACCAATGGTTGTTGATTCGATCGGGATATTTGGATGAAGGAACCGTACTGTACGCTGACCAAAATCTATTGGTTCTTGCATGCACTATCAGTGATACCTAGGGAATCATGGGGCGATGTTGCTAGGCGCTCTTACCATGATTCGATGGGCAAGTCGGAAATTATTGTTCCGAGTCACAAGGAGTTGTGAGCCCACGGCTAGCTGTATCCCTGAACCATTGAGGGTCACACAGAGTAATGAATTTTTAATCCCCGTTGAGATAGTTAAATTTAAAGAGTTAAATTTAATGAACAAAGAAGTGGGACTTCTTATTTAAGAGTAGAGGAGTAAGATTTCCTAAAATGACATAGGGATGGGCATTTTTGGAAATCACTGAATTCGGATTCAGAAAAATTATCTTGACTTTAAAAGGTGCAGAAATGGTTTCTGTGAACATTGGTAAAATCGGTTTATCAATCAGAGTCACGATGAATTTTATATTAATTTCTGAACATGCGGGCTTTGCTTGTCGGGCTTGAACTTATGACTAATGGGCCCTAAGCTGTTAGCGGCTTACATTATAAATAAGTTATTGCAGTACAGAAATTACACAACAACAGGTCACAAAATAATTTTCGAAAACCCTGTTTTTCTTAAGTGCGGCCGCCGCCCCCCTCCCCTCTGCTCGGAAAAATCCAGCCTGTGAATTTTGAATTACAGTCTGGTTTAACGGATCAAATTCGTTAATTCTCTTCATAGAAACTTCTGATAGATTTTCTAGTGCAATCTATCAGAGGGATTAAATCTCTGTTCGTGGACCTGATTGAAGAACAGTTCGTCCATCAGTTCCTGGGAGATACAACAAGAGAAGAGTAATCTGTTGGTGTCCATAATCTCGATTCGAGATTGGAGGTAAAAATTTATAATTGTTATTTAATTTTTACACACACAATTTAATCGTAAAGTTTTGATACCCATTATGGAATCGTTCCATATAAAATTTTTAAACTTCCGCTGCACCGGGTATCAATCCTGATTGATCTGATCACCGTTATCCAACAATATGTAGTAAAGGTTTCATGGTATTTGATACGCCGAAGATGCTCTTTCATTATCGGATAAAACTCAGCAATCATTTCAATCATCTGCAAAAAGAGGCCATTATTTTCAACATAAAGTTTCTCACAACTTTCTCGAACTGCCAAGTTATTTTTCGCTAATCTTTGCACTATGGAAATTATCCTGTGTAACACATGTTTCCGGTGTTCTTTTTCTTTTTTCAATTGTACTTTTGCTTTTGCATCAATTGTCTGATTCTTTTGTAACCTTCGTTCCAATTCAAGCCAATCAGTCATACACTCCATATGCTCCTTAATCGCTTCATGGGCTATAAGACAACTACTTAAATTATGCCAGTCGTTGTATCCTTCATTAGCTAATTGGATACCAATCTTGTTCTTTTGTTTTTTGAACAATTTACAACAAAAACAAAAGATTTTGTCCACATAATTTGAATATAACAGCCATCTTCTATCATTTTTCTCCCCATTTGGCAAAATTATTTTATAATGCAATACATTAAAATGTCTGTTGGTACTATTTTTGGAAACAAAGTACGAACATCTATCTTTGAACCTCTCTCAAGTTTATCATTTTTTGATCAATATTATCCCACTTTCTCATCATTTTTCTCAGAAAAATTGGATTCCTCTACAATGAGAGGTTCAAGAATCTCCTCATTGTTGCCCATTTCATCCATATTGACAAATTCAAACACTTTCTCATCATCATTTAATTCAATATATTCTTCTTCATTCACCAAATTTTCTGCCACATTTTTACTCTCGACAATATTGGGAGTGAAATACTTGTTGATATCTCCAACTTGACTTTGAATTAATGATTCCATCCTCAACCTTCTTTTTCTTTTTTGATATCCCGACATGTACTTGAGAGACATGATATATGAATTTGTCTAACAAACAAACAATGAAACAAAATATAATTTTTTTTTCACTTAATCAATTGACAAAATAACAATGTAATAGCTGTAAAAATGCAATCACAATTTAAAAATAATATAAATTAGATGGCACCAAAAACACAATTTGCAACAGTAAGCCTAAAAAAATAAAAATTACAATCCAAATATCTCATTTCATAGTGTAATCAAACAAATTATTGAGTATTTTCAAAGCAAGATGAGCAATCCGATTATCCGAGTAGAATAAATCAACACAAGTATAGTCCAAGTCCAAACAACGTAACCCAATTCTATAATCTAGAAATTAATTTCAACACTTTAATTTAAGAAAGATGTTTAACAATTCAATACAAATTTTGAAGCACATCAAACAATAATTTAATATTAAATAATATTAAAAAAAAAAATAAATAACAATATTCAGTTAGGGCTCCCGACTCCCCAAATCTAAAACACAAAAATATTCCATATTTACTAACCCGTGGGGTGGACGGTAGATTTTACTGATTTAATTAAATTTATCTACTAATATGGATAAATTATGATGAAAAACTTAAAGTTCCAAGCCTTAAAAGCAGAGAACTATTTTTCTCAGAGAAACAAAAAGCAGAAAGAAGCTTTGCCCTTCACGTAAAATGAGAATGGTTGAATGAGAAAGAATCATAAAATAGGCCGATTGGATTAGAAGTACAATTTAATTTTAACATAATTATGCTTTTTCACAATCACAAAATTAATGAGCTTGTATTTATTATTATTACTATATACTTATGTAAACCCAAAAAATGGGTCCTAAAAAATGAATTTTTGGGGCTTGAGTCCATTGACTCTTCAGTCTCAAGAAAGGAGCGACCCTGATTCTTAGCATACTTACTTTGACACAAGAGAATACCATCATCCATTTGTTTAACTTGAAGACCAAGAAATAACTCATCTCTCCTACCATGCTCATTTCAAAAGTAGATGTCATGCATGCAACAAAGTGATCAACATAATTTTGAGAAAAAACACAAAACAGTATGTCATTCACATAAATTTGACAAATTAAGATATCACATTTGAGCTTTTGAATAAAGAGAGTTTTATCCACTACATATCTTTTGAAGCCAATACCCAACAAATATTCTGTCAACCTATCATACCATGCACGGGGAGGTTTCTTGAGTCCATATAGAGCCTTCTACAATTTGTAGACTTGATCCAAATGCTTAGGGTCTTCAAAACCCTTAGGATGTTTGACATAAACTTCTTCATGCAAAATAACATTAAGAAAAACACTTTTCACATCCATTTGATACAGTTTAAGACCCATATGACAAGCAATAGCAAGCAACAATCGAATAGATTTGATACGAGCAACAAGAGCAAAAGTTTCATCAAAATCTACTCCTTCAACTTGAGTGTACTCCTGAGCAACCAAACGAGCTTTATTCCTAACAATGTTCCCCGACTCATCAGTTTTGTTTTTGAAAATCCACTTAGTACCGATCACATTACCATGAGCAGGAGGGGGTACGGGAAACCATACATTATTTCTAACAAATTGCTCAAGTTCTTCATGCATAGGATACACCCGGCCTCATTCATATTCATAGGTTCAATAAGAGACAGAAAGCTGGCATACATTACCTGAGAAAACACAGAAGTATTGCACACTAACCCGATCATCTTTTGATAGTCCACTTTTTCCTTGTCTCGGGTTCGCATGCTTTCCTGCAAATTACCAATTACCTGTGATATGGGATGATTCTTCTAATCTTCCTTGGAACTTCCTGTTCACCATTTTCTTCTTCCACATCAGTCTGTATCTCCTCACCAGAGTGACTGATAAGTGCATTTTGTGTGCATTATTTCATGTTATTTTTATGTCTATTTTGTGTGCATTCATATTGTTTTATGTGTGTGTTTATGTGTTTTAGTTTATGTGTGTGTATTTCACTCCTCGGGTTAATTTTGTAGGAAAATGAATTGTTGAAGAGTGAATTACGGAGCAGCTTTGGTCAAAAAATCAAATTTAATTTTAGAAAGATCCAAATCCGATCTCCACCATTCAAAATAAAGATCAAGATGTTTGAAGCTGCTGTTCAAATTTCAGCTCGATCCGATGACTAGATCTCAATATATAAATTTTTCAAAATCATCGCGCGGAGCAGAAAAATTGACTCGCTCGAGCGAGAGTATATGCTCGCTCGAGCGAGCGAGACCTGTACTGAAAAAAAAAAAATTTGGACAGAGAGTTGCTCGCTCGAGCGAGACCTGTGCTCGCTCGAGCGAGCGTGGCATGCAGATTCCATATATTTGGAAACTCTTGGTCGAAAAGGAGGCTATCTTTTAGAGATCCTTGGACACTTAAATACCGATTTTTGCATCAGAAAGAGGGGTTCCGAACACAGACAACACAAGGGAGGCGACTTCAAAGCTTGGGAAAAGATTTCTACACTTTTTCTTCTTCTGTTCTTCTTTATTTTTATTTATTGAATTATAATTTCAATTAATGATTAGTTTGTTTTCAACCAAGACGGCGTGATTGGGCCGAACAAATTCATGTATAAAACTTGGATGTTTGTTTGATATTTTTTAGAGTTGATTTTATTTTATTGATTGTCAGATTTATATTTGTCTTGTGAATAGTCTGATCAACTGTTTGCTTGCATGTTAATCGATTCCAAGTCGACAGAGGAGGTTTTGATTTCGATCACTCTGATAACCAACATATTGTAAAACCGACTAGAAATAGAATTCGGTTTCAGTGTGCGGTTTGGGTGCAAACTTAATTTTCACAAATATTTAATGCATTAAAATTTGATTAGAATTACGAAATATTAGTTCATCAATATTTGAATAGGTTTGATTGTTCTAGAAATAGTCCTTTGAACAAATTAGAAGAATTCCCGTGAATTAAGATTAAATCTGAGTCCTGAATCGACTACATGTTACATGTTGGTTGTCTTTATTTTAATTATTTTTATCTTCAGTTATTTTTATTCTTATTTCTTAAGCAGTTTTTATTTTATTTTCTTATTTTATTTAAATCAAATTTTTTTTATTATTTTGTCTAGATTAAGTAAAATAATTAATTCTTGAGAATTGACAACAGTCCATGTGGGATCGATACTTGAACTCTCAGTGCACTTTACTATTACTTGACCTGGTACGCTTGCCAGTAGATTTATATCACACCGATTTAGCCGGTCAGTGACCTTCTCTAGATTGAGTCAACTGGGAGTCCGATGTTGTGACTTCGGTGTTGGCAACACCGGGGACAACATGTGGAGTTTTTAGTTGTTCATCCATCAAGTCTTGGACATCATCTTCCACCGTATTTCTTTTGATATCTGCAAGATCATCAAAAATAACATTAATAGATTCCATGATAGTTCTAGTTCTTAAGTTGTACATCCTATAAGCATGGCAGTTAGTTGCATATCCAAAAAACATGTATTTATCACTTTTAGAATTAAACTTAGATAGATGATCCCTATCATTCAACACATAGCAAATACATCCAAAGATATGAAAAATATTTGATATTAGGCCTCTTTCCCATGACAATATCATAAGAAGTCATAGTAGAACCAGTTCTAAAATATACCCTATTCGGAAATATGGCAAGTTGTATTCAAAGATTCAGCCCAAAAACGCTTAGCAATTTTCTTTAAACTCAACATCACTCAAGCCATTTCTCCAAGGTCCTGTTTTTCCTCCCGGCAATACCATTTTGTTGAGGAGTCTTTGGTGCGGAAAATTCTTGTGATATTCGCTTCTTTTCACACATTTCTGTAAACAATGAATTCTCAAATTATTTTCCATGATCAGTGTTAATATGACTCACCTTCAAATTGTGCAAATTGGTGATCTTTGTAAGCAATTTCTTAAAAACATCAAATGCGTCAAATTTTTCTCTAATAAATCTTATCTAAATAAAACGTGAGAAATTATCTACACATACAAGAGAATAACGCTTACCACGACAACTTTCAACTTTCATGGGACCCATAAGATCCAAGTGTAAAATTTCAAGACAACTGTGTTGTCCCATGATGTTGTAACACTGGGTGCGCAACATAAGTCTGTTTACCTTTTTGGAATGGTACACAAATGAATGGAGTTCCAGAAGTAAGGTTAGGCATACCTCGAATATCTTCATACTTAATCAGATTCTTCAGGGTTTTGAAATTTGCATGTCCAAGATTTTGGTGCCATAAATCCAATTCACTTACCTTAAAGATTCTACAACTGTGTTTTTCACTAAGGTGGTAGCAGTTATCGCCAGATCTAGTACCTGTTATAACACAAACATTAGCTTCATAAAAAACCTCACATGAATTTTTATAAAATTTAACAACATGTTATCATCATATAATTGACTAATGCTAATTAGATTAGCATTTAGTTCTTCAACATGAAGCACATTATGAAGCTCTGGAAGTCCTTCAACATCTAAAGTTCTTTTCCCAACAATTCTTCCTTTTGAACCTCCACCATAGGTCACACATACATTGTCTTGATCCACATAATCAGTGAGGAAGTCCTTTGACCCCGTCACATGACGTGAAATCCCATTGTCAATGTACAATTTACCTGCAGTGTCAGTTTTAAGTGAATTATAAATAACAAAACAATTAGATTTATTCTTTGGTACCCAAACCCTTTTTCCACAAAACTTTTTCTTGTTGATGTTGAAATATCTGAAAAATCCATAAATCTATTCATGATTTATTACAATAATTTTAAATGATTTTAAGTTATTTCATTTGATTATTTATGATTTAAACGTTATTCTTAATTAAATGATTTTATGTGTTGTGTAAATGATTTAAAAGTGAATAATTCATGTTTTAAAAATATACTTTTATTTATTGTGTTAAATGATTTTAATAGTTTGTGCACTTTAATTATGAAGTGTAAAGTAATGATTTAAATTAATTGATGCTAGGTATATGCCTAATATATATTTATTTCTTACAAGATAGTTAAATGTGTTCACGATTGAGTTAATCATGGACTGTGAAAACGAGATTATTCTACGCAAGAGATTGTAGGATATAATTCTACGAGTATTTTGAGTATAATATTGCTATGGTTTTATTTCAATCATCGTAAGGAGAAAATCTTTTTAGTCGAGTTTGAGGCGTGTTCGACAGACTACGTTGATGTAGTCTTCCTATCCACCGCCCCTTATTGCTATCTACTCCCTACCCCACCATTGATAACCATGTCCCCCCCTAATCAATTCTTGTCCCTCAATTATTCCCCTATGCACGTGCTTTCCCTTTTCCTTTTCTTCTTTCTTGTACTTGTTATTCCTCTTGTTGTTTTGCCATCTCCTTCTCTCCCCTTCTTTGTTCCATAGGCTCCCCTAGTTCTATGTGAAGTTTAGCTTCTAAAATTCATCTGTGTCAAGTTAGCTCGTTGCCGAGGTTACGGATCATCTCAATCTCCAAATCATTCAAGCTCGCCCCCCTCTGTGCAGCTGCTGTATTTTCATCATAACTTCTTCACCCGGTAGCGAAACTTCAATCCATTTGAAGGGTTATCTTCCTTACATCCATACCTTCGATTTAAGCTATAAATCGCTATTTTTGGCGGATGTTTCAGCCTAGATCAAAACCTTCTTGTAAGCTGTTTCTGCACTTGATTTATGATGCAATTCTTCTTTGGTTTTGTCTTTGGTTTTTGGTGTCTCCTCACCATGTAAAGGTGTTGTCTTGATCTTAGGAACAACTAAACAACCTCTTGGATTTCATCTTCATTCGGCTACCTTTATATAATGTCTCGATTCCGTTTAAGTAAGGCTAGTTCTCTACAGGTCCATGTTGATTCCATTTTTCGAAGATCTAAGGCAAGTACAAATTTTAAAGGCTTTGAAACCACCATTCAAAATATAATTATTTTGATATGAAAAAATGTATGTTGGGATATGTATGCATTATTTTCCAGAATTTCAAGAGCATGAAGTTTTGATTTTAAGGATTTTAAGAACATGTTATGTGATGGTATGAAATCATGAAGCATAAGTCGTTCTTGTCATGTTCTTGATTTGATTCAAGAGATACATGTTTCTTTTAAGTTTTGATGTGTTCTTGATGTTTCAAGGGATGTTTTATTTAAATTATATAGCTAGAGTAGTATAAAATACCATATTTTGAAGTATTGAGTTAGTTTGAGTTAAATCTTTGAAATGTTGCATGTGCTGGATTGTCCCGGATTAGCAACATTCATTACTATTTTGAAGATCAAAATTAGTGTATTGATTCAAATGATATGAGGCCAATTGTATTGGAAATATAGCTTATTTATATACAACTTTCATGTTTTGAGTTTTGTCAAAATAATTTTGAAAGATTGGCCAAAATTGCCCCGAAGTGTGTCGAGTGGTTTGAATTTCTGGCAGTGACACATCTCGGGAGAATGAGCATAACCTTTAACTGAAAAATCCAATTGAGGTGATATTTTCGGCATTGGAAATCGAAGTTCAAGGGTTACAACTTCATGTTTACCACTTTTCCAAATTCCGATTGAAAAATAGAGTTTCATTGCCTGCAATATGTGAGACCAGAACAGGTCTCGCTCGAGCGAGAGTCTTTTACCGCTCGAGCGAGTTGTGCTCTGTCCAAAAATATTTCTTGCATGTTTTTAAGTTCTAAATGCATGTTTATGATTTATTAAGGTGTTTTAAGTATGTTTAAGAGTTCCTATGCAAAAAGTTTCAAGTTTTACTTCAAGAACAAAAATAACGACTTACGTGGATCGATTACGTTATGTGATGCATGTACATGTCTAAGTTTCTTTCATGAAACCTATGTTCAATATGAAAGTATGATTTTCATCATCTATGACATGCATGAAGTTATTGAATAAAGTTGTATGTTCATGAAATGAAAGTGATGACGAAAGTTACGATGAAACTATGATGCTTCATAATGAATGAATGATATGATGAATGATAAGTTATGATGAAATGAAAGATGATGAAGCATGAATGAATAATGTTATGATGAAACATGAAGATATGCTATGTTGATGCACGAAAATATTTTGATGCTTTATGTGTCTTTGTGGTGGCAAACACGGGATTGGTGCTCCGGTTTGAGCTCCGGAGAAGGCCTTTCCAAACATGGCTCATGAGACAGATAAGTACACGAGACTGGTGCTCCGGGATGAGCTCCGGAGAGGGTCTTTCCAAAAAACGAATGTTATGAGGCTTAGTGCCATATGCTTGTTGATCAACAGGAACTACGAATGTGCCCATTATGAAGGTTGCCACAATTTCACATAATTCATCACCCCAAAATGATAAGTTTCTATGTTATGTTCAAGGTTTATGTTCATGGTCTAATGTTTGTCCAAGTTGCATGATTTTCATGAGATGTTAAGTGCAAATGTTTATTTAAGAATGAAATGATAAAGTTTTGAGAAAATGAATGAAGTCTATTTTTAAGACTTAAAGTTAAGTGAGTTGATGTTCATGTTTAAGTTCCTTGCATCTTTTAAGAGTTTTGAGTTCATGTTCAAGATTATAAGTTCAAAGTTCCATGATGTTTACATTAAAATTCTTCAAGTTCAAGGTATCATGTTATGTATGTTTAAGTCATTTTAAGTTTAAAATATTTTGAAGCTATTACGATATCAATATGCTTATTTTAATCTTGTTGAGTCTTTTAGACTCACTATACTTGAATGGTGTAGTTGGTTTAGAATTTTTGATTTAAAAAGCTTGGGTAGCATGACTGAAGAGCCCAAGAGGCGAAGACATTGCATGACACAATAGTTCAAAAGCTCTGATATATTTAAAGAGAAAATATTTATCTATGTTTATTTATGTTATGTTGTTACAATATGTTATGTACGATGTTTAAATGTAATGGTTTAATTATTTTCATTGTCAGTCTTTTAAAGATGAGTTTTGAGGATCTCAAATGTTTCGTCTTTGAAATGTATTTTATATACTTAGTTAATTAATTGAACTCACTTTTCCCTATCCTCTTTTAATGTTAGTAGCAGGTTTTGACGTGCCGTATCTTAGATGGACTTAAATGTAGGGTTGCATCCGTATTTCATATAATGAATTTGTTGATTTACTAGGGCGATGCACTCCCAGCATAGTTTAAAAAGTTTTGAAAAATTTCCTCACTCTTTTTCCGCAACTCTTTTATTAAATGTTTTAAAATACGGGACGTCATAGATGTTGTGGCTGATTTTGTGCAACATCGGAGACAACATCGACTTGACAGTCCATCTCATATAGTCCTTCCTCAACTTGCAGCAGTAGGGCTTAATGTGTACAAGTTTGTGATAGTAATGACAGATAATATGTGGTTTCTTATCTTTTTGTTTCTGAGTGTAAACCTGTTTTGGTGGAATGTTGGCAGTGGGAACACCTTTAGTGGATACGTTACTTCCACTTTCTTTCACAAATACAATAGGATTAGGAGCACTGTTTGATGATTTACCAACTTCAAAAACACTATTTTTGATTCTTAAGCCAGCTTTGTCATCCTTTCCAACTGACAGTAAATCATTGAGCTTGATTGATCTCGAGTTGTACCTAGAAAAAATCTGATTTGCTCGAGCCAATTCATCATTCATTCTGCAAAACTCGATATCTCTCACGATCATGATTTCCTCAATATTGGCCAAAGAGCTCTTCAAATCAGTGTTCTACTTTGAAAGTGCGAGGTTCAACTTGTTCGTTTTTCAACCAATCAATAGAGAATTCCTCGTACATGCTTTGAACACTTTCCAATGCGAGTTCTTCTTCATCCTGATCATCATGAACACTGAACAACATTCAAACACAAGGAATTATTTATATACCGTCTGATGTTGTGACCTCGTGTTGAGGTACCAGAGGCAACATCGTGGCGATTGACTTGCAAAAACTGCTTTCTCTTCAAGAGAGCAGTAAGTGATGTATGATTCTCTTCATCAGTAGACTCATGCTCTTCATTATTTTCATCATCATTAAAAGATTCAGTTATTCTTTTCCTCAATCTGTTAGCACATTCATTAGCATAGTTCCCAAATCCCGAATACTCACAACATTGAACAGATTCAATCTTCTTGGGATCAACTTTGTACTTCAACTTTTTCAACTTATTATGACCCTGAGAAGGAGATGGTCGTTGAGTCTTCAAATGTGTAGGCACAAATAGGGGTGTTCATCAGTCAATTCGATTTAATTTTTTAACATTTCGGTTCGGTTTTTCATTTTTTGGTTTTCAGTTTTACATATTCCTAATCCGATATCCGAACTATTCTAGTTCGGTTCGGTCCAGTTTTTTCGTAATACGGTTTGGTGTTTTCGGTTTGATCTTTTCGGTTCAAGGCTTTAATTTTAGAGAAATAAAATTTTATAAGTTTTGAAAAATCAGTCAATTTAAATAATTGAAAAGGGAAGGTGTGAAGTAGGCGCAAGAGCACAGCGAAGGCTTGAAGCTGTGCGCGAGGTTTTCTTCTCCAATCTAGATTGTGCCCTTAATTGAAAAGAGAAGGTGTGAAGCAAGTGCACAACAGGGCGCGATGTCTTCTTCTCAAGTCTTGATTTGTGCGGCTGAACCCTAACATTTATTTGCTTATTCTAGTATTTATACACTTGTTTTTAAGTTTTATTTTTAAGTTTTAGGTTGAGGGCATGTTTGGGTACAATATAAAAAAACAAAGAATTCTAACATATTTCAGTTTTTTGGTTTTTTTGGTGTTTTTCCTCTTAAAGCCGAAAATCGAATCGGAAAATCGAAATTATGCAAAGTCAAAACCAAAACCGATCAAATAATCAAAAAAACCGAACCGAAAAAACTTGTTCAAATTTCAGATAAAACCAAAAAAATCGACCGAACCAAAAAAATCAATTTTTTCGGTTCGGTCGATTTTTTTGGTTTTATCTGAAATTTGAACACCCCTAAGCACAAATAGAGGCTTGGATTTTTGCTCAATTTTGTTCTTATATCTGATTTTCTTCAAGTAATTGCCAAATTTCTTCGTAATCAGAGATATAGACTCTTCACATAGATCCGATTCATTAAATTCTTGCAGATCCGTGTAAGAGTCTTGTACTTCAATATTGTACCTGTCGAAAAGAAAAACCTAAATCGACTCTTAGTGTCGTCAAGAGAAGGCTCTGATACCAGATGAAAGATATCGACAAGTCATAACAAGCAACCTTGAAAATTTTGACATGATAATGTTGTCCTATGATGTTGTAACTTCAGAGAAAACATCAACCAGTGCTTAATACGTTTGAATTAAAACACTTAAGAACAAATAATTACGCAGTGGAAATAAACAATAAAGTAATACAAAGTTATCACAGAAATTACTGTGCACAAGTGCGATGCCTCATGGAAAAAACGATTACTAGATTAAAGTAACATTCAATTACAAAAATCAATCCTAATAGTTCCTATAAAATTCAGATATCTCAACACGTTGAGAAATCCAAACAAATTTTAAATTCAATCCTAGATTGAAAAGAAAAACTAAAGAGTGTAAAAGAAAAAAAATCAAATATCTCAAAAAAATTGAGATATTAAAACTACACCCTAACAACTGTAAAACAATTATAGAAAAACCAAAGGGTGAGAATCAGAAACAAAGCCTCAAGTAAAAGGCCAGAAAGATCTTCAATAGGCAGTGGCCACAATGTTATCTTCTAGTGTTGTGCGATACCACCGACAACACCAGAAAGCGGCGAAAATTCTTCAACCGGAACTTGAAATCTTCGATTGCTTGGTTTCAAAATTCTTCTCTTCAGTTTTTGTGTATGCTCTTTTCTGTCGTTCAAGTTCATCGATCTTTTTTTTACGCTTCAATAAAAGTGTGGGAAACAACTCGTTTAAATAAAAGATATCAATAATCAACTAATTTAATCATATCACTTAATAAAATATAATAATATTTTCAATTAAGGATAAAAAAGAGTCAAAGAAAGACAAAACATATAATCATAATTTAAATCAAAAAGAAAAATAATTGAAGAGAATATATGCACAAGTCATATTTTCCTTTTTTATAACTTCTTTGCATGTTTTGATATTTCAGGGGCTGCAGCGTCTGAGTCTCGATATCGAACAAGTATTTAATCCAAGAAATTAACCTACTTTTGCATTTTCTTCTGAGTTTCTTGAGAAATATGTTTTCTAAAATGTAATTATAATGGGACATGTTGAAAAATATGATATATATATATATATATATATATATATATATATATATATATAGAGTTTTGCGATGTTGCCTACCTCCCATGCCCACCTTCATGCCCACCTATGAGGTGACACTCATCCATTTGATGAACCATTTGTATATAATTCATCTCATCCATGGGATGATTGGCACCTCATAGGTGGGCATGGAGGTGGGCACGGGAGGTGAACTCTCTCTCTCTCTCTCTCTCTATATATATATATATATATATATATATATATATCCTTAGTCTTTTACAACAAATGACTATGGCTGCAAATGCTTATAAAACCCAGATTGGGACTCATGATAAAACCATTGCAGAACTCTTCATAGCAGGATTCTCTGGTCAAATAAAAGGATGGTGGGATTATTATCTCACAAACCAACAACAAGTGGGTTTTATAACACCACTGATATATACATATATGTATATATTGCTGGAATTTAAATTGCAGAAATTAAAAGCTGGAATTTAAACGTCTCAGATAATATTATGGTTCCTCCAGTTTCTGATACATATAATCAAAGATTATATGCAGAGCATACTTTTGCAAAGAACACCACGAATATTAACGGACTCGTTAGGCGGTAGAACCGACCATATAATATTTATAGATATAAGTATACATAAATATATATATATATATATATATATATATATATATATAATATATTTATATAGTGTTTAGGCGGTAGAACCGTCCATGTAATATATTTATATAGGTATTTAAATAAATAATATAAATAACACAAGAATAATAATAATTAAAACTTCATTACAAACCTTGGAATTTGTACAACACTTGGAATCTTCAAATATTTACAACTTTCTTCAAGATTCTTGAAGAACTTGATGCATAATATAAACAAGTTTTTAAAGGTATTTAGAAGGTTGAAGGGATCAAAAAGGTTTTATGAAGAACAAGGATGAAGAAAGAAAGAGAAGAAAGGAAAAGGTTTTGAAGAAAGGTTGAGGGAATTTGGAAAAGAGGTTTGAAAGGAATTTAGAAGTGTTGGAGTGTTTTTAAGTGTCTCCAATTTTTTCAAGTGGTTTAGAATGGGGTGATGAGTGGTTATTTATAGGCAAAGTAAAGAGGTGGAATAATATAATATATTATATTATATTATTATATTTTATATTATTTTCGTTTTTTTTTAAAATACAATATTTACAACTTCTAATAAAAATATACAATTCATAAAGCAAAATTTATTTTTCACTGTCTCCGCCTTGGTCATCGATCAAGCATTTCTTGTATGAATTCTTCTAAATCGGAATTCACCTCTTCATGTTCATCACTATTATAGGGATTTGCCTTGTAACAGACATCTTCTTTATCTTGTACGTGTGGTATCAAGATCTTGAATTTGTTTGGCCCAAAAATTTGGGTTAGGTATGTTTCCGAGATTAATCTGTAATCTGACCAGTTGACTAGGTAATTGTATGGGCGTGCTCCGAGCATTTCATAAAATTCATGGCATTCAATATGATTGTATCTCAGATTTTCTATTGGGAATTTGTATCTTCCTCCAACAGCACTATCCATAAATATTCTGTGTGTCGCTGGTTTATTGCAAACCCTTTTATTTTAGGAACTGTAGAAAACACTTGGAAAAGTTGAGTTTTTTGATTTTTTAAATATGTTGCTTTGTGATATTCATTTAAAACCAATTTAGTTCTATCTCCCAATGATTCTAGTTATATGCTTTCAAAAGATCAAGTACTTCTTCTAGATGTTTTAAAAAATATTGATGATCCAAATATTCAAAAAGACTATTTAGAAAAAATTCTAAAAACATTAAAAGGTAAAGAAGAAAATAAAATTTTACCAAGTACTACTAAGAAAGCTTACGACTTAACTAATATTTTAGATAAGAAAATTAAAAATAAAAATGTGTCCATTCAAGATATACAAAGAGAGATAAAAAAAATTAAATTAGAAATAAAAGAATTAAAAGAAAATCAAGTTCAAAATACTGATGCAATAAAATTAATTCTTCAAAATATTAATACCGACAATATTTCTGAAATTGAAGAAGAAACACAAGATATTCAAAACATTGAAAAAGTTCCAGAGGATTTTCTTTTTGTATTAAGAGAAATAACTTCTAAAAAATATTTCTTAAAAATAAAAACCGTTTTCTCAGAAAAATTTGAAATTGATACTATAGCTCTTTTTGATACTGGTGCAGATTTAAATTGCATAAAATCAGAAATTGTGCCAAAAAATTCCATAAAAAAACTCATGAAAAATTATCTACTGCTAATAATTCAAGATTAAATGTAAATTCTAAAACAGAAGCTTCGATAGTAAAAAATGGTGTTTATATAAAAACTGCTTTCATTCTTGTTAATGATATCCACCACACTGTAATCTTAGGAACACCTTTTATTAATTTAATTACCCCGTATATAGTAAATAATGATTCCATAGCTTTTGAAATTAATCATAAAAAATTAAATTTTGATTTCTTAGAAAAACCTAAACTTAGAAATGTAAATCTGATTAAAGCTTGTTCAATTTATAAAAATAGTATTAATGTAATTAGAAATAACAAAAATATTGAAACCAGCAATGATCATTTGAAAAATGATTTACAGATGAAAGACCAGCACAGCAATCCAAAAAATTGGATTCCTTCAAAAAAGCAAAAACCTTACACAGCTCATTTCCAAGGAATTATGAGATCATTGGAAACTGCCGAACCTTACCAACCAGGTAGAAGAGGTAATTTCATTCAATTCTGCGATATTAGATTACCTATTTTTCAACAAAATAAATTTAATTTACGTCTTGGACAACAAGTAAATCATTTTCAGCAAAATATATTGGATAATATTTGGAATTTGGATAACCAAAGAACAGCAAAACTCCAAGTTTGTAATGCTTTGACAAATTATTTTATGATTGGAGAAAATTGTGGAATTAGTAACAATCCTCCAAGAATAAATTTCAGCCATTATGTAATTTTTTCTGAAAATATTCTAGGAATGTTTCATGAATGGAAAGCAATAGCCAAAAATATAAAAAATTACCCTAATCCTTTATATAAAGGATATTATTCTTACAGCGAAGCATTAACTGCTTGCAGAAAAACCATTGGATTAAATTTTTATATCCAGCCAGGATGTAAAGAAAAAATTTGTGAAAATCCTTTAGCCAGCACAGATTGTGCATCCACATCACACACTCAAGATACTTCCGGTAATTGTATGGGCATGCTCCGAGCATTTCATAAAATTCATGGCATTCAATATGATTGTATCTCAGATTTTCTATTGGGAATTTGTATCTTCCTCCAACAGCACTATCCATAAATATTCTGTGTCTCGCTGGTTTTATTGCAAACCCTTTTATTTTAGGAACTGTAGAAAACACTTGGAAAAGTTGAGTTTTTTGATTTTTTAAATATGTTGCTTTGTGATATTCATTTAAAACCAATTTAGTTCTATCTCCCAATGATTCTAGTTGAGAGATATTACTAAATCTAAAAGTACGGACTACTCCGAAGTCCATAAGACGACCAATAGTCATTTTTGAATGGTCATAAATAGATAAATCAAGCTCGACTGTTAATAGTCCCATAGTCTCGATTTTTTCACTGTTTTCAAAATAATATTCATTGAGATCTTGCCAAATGGAAAGTTCGGGAATAGGACTTGTGGCTGCTGAGGCTATGAAATCTTGGATCTCAATTATATCTGAAAAGAAGCTATCAACAAGTTTATATTGTATAACAGTTTTTAATTCAGGTTCGAAAGAAAAAAGTGGGTTTAGGGTATCTTGGGTTTTTAATATCAATCTGGTTTTTAGATGTTTTTCAGGGATGATTTGTTATTCATAATTTCCTTGGGCAAAAAGGGAATTATTTTGGGATTTTAAGTATTGGTTCTTTTCATTGAGTTCAGAATATTTTTGGTTCAAAATTTCAAGTTCTTCACTCAATGATTCAATCTCTTTTTCAAGAGTCGATACCTTTTGGGAAGTATCTTGAGTGTGTGATGTGGATGCACAATATATGCTGGCTAAAGGATTTTCACAAATTTTTTCTTTACATCCTGGCTGGATATAAAAATTTAATCCAATGGTTTTTCTGCAAGCAGCTAATGCTTCGCTGTAAGAATAATATCCTTTATATAAAGGATTAGGGTAATTTTTTTATATTTTTGGCTATTGCTTTCCATTCATGAAACATTCCTAGAATATTTCCAGAAAAAATTACATAATGGCTGAAATTTATTCTTGGAGGATTGTTACTAATTCCACAATTTGCTCCAATCATAAAATAATTTGTCAAAGCATTACAAACTTGGAGTTTTGCTGTTCTTTGGTTATCCAAATTCCAAATATTATCCAATATATTTTGCTGAAAATGATTTACGTGTTGTCCAAGACGTAAATTAAATTTATTTTGTTGAAAAATAGGTAATCTAATATCACAGAATTGAATGAAATTACCTCTTCTACCTGGTTGGTAAGGTTCGGCAGTTTCCAATGATCTCATAATTCCTTGGAAAGGAGCTGTGTAAGGTTTTTGCTTTTTTGAAGGAATCCAATTTTTTGGATTGCTGTGCTGGTCTTTCATCTGTAAATCATTTTTCAAATGATCATTGCTGGTTTCAATATTTTTGTTATTTCTAATTATGTAACGCCCGGAATTATTTAATTTTAATCCGAAAATAATTAATTTGGGAATATTTGGAGTTTTGATTTAAATTCTAATATTCTTAAATTGATTAGGATTGAAATTGAATAACATGAGAATGTGAGGACTGAATTGCAATTATTGCATAGTTGAGGGGCCAAAGTGCAAAATTCTGAAAATGACCAGGACACGTGTGATTTTGTAAACTCATTCACGTGTATATGATTATTCCATCAGATTTCTCAAAGTTAGAAGGAAGAAACCGAGAGCAGAATTCCAACTTTCAATCTTCTTCTTCAAATGCATATATCTTGAGCTACGGATATCCGATTTTGATTCCGAAAGATGTTCTGGAATCCTCGCAAGACGACCTTCTATTTGATGTAAGTTTCTTCTTTTTTCATCAAGGTTGGAGAAGTCGAATTGGACAGATATCAGATGTTGATATGAAGTGTTGTTGTTAAGCTTCTATCTTTTGTGTTCTTGAGATTGGCTTGAAGATTGATTGTTATATCGTGTTCTTATGTTTTCTCAGCTATTATTCGACTTTTATACCTGCTGATATGTGGGGTTTTGGACTGGTATATAGCTGATATGAATATAGACTTGTTAGAGTTGCGTTCGGGATCGCCGAGTTATACCGATATGCCGTCAAACTCTTGATTTGCAATGTTTTGCTAGCTTGTGCTTGAGCTGCTATTGAGGTGTATCATAGCTGATATTTCCTTGGTTGTATGCTATGTTTTCAGTGTATAAACAGGACACATTGAGCTTGAAAACATCGCCTCTGAAACCAATAGAATAAAGCACAAGGTTGGTAGAGTTTTGCCTTGAAGTTTGTTTGAAGATTGAGCAGCTTTTTGATATAGATTTGGGGGTTGTATGGTACAGATTTGGACAAGCTAGAACAAGTTAGAAGACATCCCAAACATCACATTTGAAAGGTAAAAGTGGACTATTATTTGATTGGGAATACAACTCGAGATGGTTTGTATCGAGTTCCCTTAAATCACATACTTGTTTGCTTAATTGCTCTTATGTGTTTACCTTGAGTTATTGAATAAGTTGTTGTTATAATGAATGCTTTGAGAATGATATATATATATGTTGCATTCATCTTGAAGACTTATTATTTGATTTTGAAATGAACGGAAACGTTCGAATAGACGATTTGAGGAATCGTATATGTATGGCCTGGGTGGTTGTTTTAGCCTAGCGTCTGATTTGCATATATGATTGCTTCAAAGTCTAGAGAAGAAAGATAAGTAACCCCACCTCGATTGGGAGAGTCGGTGGATTAGTTATGATATCTACTTCTCAGGATCCCAACCGACGAATGACGAAATGAACCTTGTTTTGAAAACATGCATTGTACTTACTTTTATATCATGATCTTGATATATGTTGTTATGCATGTTTAGTTGCTTTTACTGGGAAATCTATTTCTCACCGGAGTTATCCGGCTATTGTTTTGTTGTATGTGTCATGGCAATAGGAGGGAGTGGAACCGGGCAAAGGCGTACTTAAAGAACAAGGGATGAGATGAACATAATGTGATGATCCGAGTTAGATGAGTTGAGTGAGCTGTCATGTTGTAGAGTTGAATTCTAAACATGAGCATGTTTTAGATACTTGTATCAAGACTTGTAAATGATCTAGTTGTTGTCTTGTTAATGTTTATAGGATTTGAGATTTGATGTAACTCTTTGAGACAACATGATGTATCCTGTTCTTGTTGATATGGCAATGTTTCTTGTATGTTTATGATTATGATTTAAGGCCTTGTAATAGTTTATTCCTATCAATTATCGCATGTTAGAATGCATGTTAGATGTTGCTATGGATTAGATCTTGTATGAGACCTTGTAGGAGATGACCTTAAATGGAAATGCATGAAGAACAGTTTTGACAGCAGCTGTGCACCTTTTTTTTTTTTTCTGGTGCAGTGGCCTGCGCACGGGCGAGCTAGTACTCGCGCGCGCGCGCGAGCCAGCTCTTGAGACCTCGGTTTCATTGGCCGGCGCGCGCGCGAGGGGTGATGCCCGCGCGTGCGCAGGGCAATCTAAAAAAAAAAAATTTTTTTTTATTCTTTTGTTTAGACATTGATTGTTGTCTATTATTGTTGATTAATGTTTATTGAGAGATTAGAACTCGGGTCGTCACAAATTACATTAATACTATTTTTATAAATTGAACAAGCTTTAATCAGATTTACATTTCTAAGTTTAAGTTTTTCTAAGAAATCAAAATTTAATTTTTTATGATTAATTTCAAAAGCTATGGAATCATTATTTACTATATACGGGGTAATTAAATTAATAAAAGGTGTTCCTAAGATTACAGTGTGGTGGATATCATTAACAAGAATGAAAGCAGTTTTTATATAAACACCATTTTTTACTATCGAAGCTTCTGTTTTAGAATTTACATTTAATCTTGAATTATTAGCAGTAGATAATTTTTCATGAGTTTTTTTATGGAATTTTTTAGGCACAATTTCTGATTTTATGCAATTTAAATCTGCACCAGTATAAAAAAAAGCTATAGTATCAATTTCAAATTTTTTCTGAGAAAACGATTTTTATTTTTATGAAATATTTTTTAGAAGTTATTTCTCTTAATACAAAAAGAAAATCCTCTGGAACTTTTTCAATGTTTTGAATATCTTGTGTTTCTTCTTCAGTTTCAAAAATATTGTCGGTATTAATATTTTGAAGAATTAATTTTATTGCATCAGTATTTTGAACTTGATTTTCTTTTAATTCTTTTATTTCTAATTTAATTTCTTTTATCTCTCTTTGTATATCTTGAATGGACACATTTTTATTTTTAATTTTCTTATCTAAAATATTAGTTAAGTCGTAAGCTTTCTTAGTAGTACTTGGTAAAATTTTATTTTCTTCTTTACCTTTTAATGTTTTTAGAATTTTTTCTAAATAGTCTTTTTGATTATTTGGATCATCAATATTTTTTAAAATATCTAGAAGAAGTACTTGATCTTTTGAAAGCTTATTAATTTGATTTTCAGATTCTTCACTAGTTGTGATTAAATAATCAATTTGTAAACATTCATCATGATTAGAATTTTCAAATTCTGTATCTTTATCAGAGGAATCTATTAAAAGATTAGAGATTTTATCTAAAATTTCTTCACTTAATTTTAATTCATTTAGTTTTTTGTTTAATCTACAATAATTTGCTGTATGACCTGTTTTATGACATCTATAGCATTCAATATCTTTAAAGGGTGTTTTTTGTTTAGAATTGTCTGGTTTTTTCAAAGGTTTTCTGTAAATTCTTTTATATGGTTTTTTATAATATTCTTCTTTTGGTTTATCAAAATTCTTTTGGGTTTTCTTAAAAGGTTTTTTATTTGAGTTTTTAAAGGTTTCTTGACAATCTCCTATGCATTTTGAAGAAGATGGTTTATTGGTATTTATATCAAATTGTTTACAAAAAGTTCCTAACTCTTGTTTTGTTCTTTTCATTTCCCATTTTAAATGTTTTTGTAATTTTAAATCTTGACAGATTTTTAATCCTTCTTGTTGAGTTAAACTTATTAATTGTCCATAAGTAAAATCTTCATAAGATATTATATGGTTATTGTTAGTTTCTATAATTTTATTTCTTACCTTTTCTCCTAAGAGAGTGGGTAATCCTGCAAGAAATTTTTCTTTCCAAAAAGGTTGATTAGAGTCTTCTCTTAACATTATTCTTGTTAAGAAAGTATTTTTATACCATTGAAAATCACTTAATTTTTTACATTTTAAATTTGATAATAATTCTGAGTTTTTATCTTTTAAATGTGTAGGATCACCAATAAAATGTAAAGAAATTGTTAAGATTAAAGTTGCTACAGCATCTTGTTGAGGATTACCATTTTCATCAAGAACTGGTATTCCTTCTTCATCTGTTTTTATAGAATTTAAAATTTCTTCTTGTTGTTGGTTTGTGAGATAATAATCCCACCATCCTTTTATTTGACCAGAGAATCCTGCTATGAGGAGTTCTGCAATGGTTTTATCATGAGTCCCAATCTGGGTTTTATAAGCATTTGCAGCCATAGTCATTTGTTGTAAAAGACTAGGGATATTATACTCGGTCATTCCATCTATGTTCCAATCATAGACAGAAGAGGCATTGAAGCGATACTGTGCTAAAGGTTTAACTATTCCAAGATCTGGAGCAGGGATTATTTGTAATGGTTGTTGTATGGGTAAATCCCAAGTTATTTTATTAACATTTGTAGGATTTTGAAATTGTTCTAAAGCTTCACTAATATCAGATTCATTATTTAAAACATTTACTCTTAGATTAGATATTGGGGTATCAGGGGCTACAAGATCTGTTGGTTCATTGGAGCTACTAGTTGTAGCGGTCATTCTACTCAACTGATCTTGAACGGTTTTTATAAATTCAGACTTATTATCTTGAATATTTTTAACACTGGTTTTTGAAATTTGAAATGGTTTAAAAACTGGATTTTTAATATCCATCTTTTTAAGATTTTCAATACTAACTATAGGTTGTTTCTGTAGATGTTTTTCTATTCTATCTAATTGTTTTCCTATGGTATTTAAATTTGTATTTGTAAAATTACTTTGTTTTATGATATTTTTAATATTATTTTTATCGCTATCTCGTGGAGTTTTTATTGGAATAGCTTCAATTTGTTGATTTTGAATATTTTTTTTTATTCCTTGCAAAGGAGGATGATTTGATTGAATTTTTCGAGAATCAGAAATAGTTTCCCATTCTGTTTCTTTAGTAAGAGGATTTATATTTTTTGAAAAGGGATATTCTAGGAAATTTTTTGAAGCATATATTTCAAACCAATCAAAGAAAAGTATGTGTATTTTATTTGAATTAACAAATTCATAAAACTGTTTTTGTATAATTTTTCTAGACTCTAAGAAATTTTCAAAAAACCATAATCTCTTTTTTAAATTATATTTTGCATAAAAATCATTATGTAGGAAGTTTTTATTAATTTCAAACTCTTTTTCTATAACATTTAATTCATTAAAATTTTCTGTGATAGAATAAAATGTAGGGCTAGTAGGCTCTAGATCTTGATTATTATTTTGAGTAGAATAAGTTTTTATTCTACTGCTGTTATAGACTGGTCTAGGAATTTCTGAAGTATAATCAACATTTCTTATAATTGAATTTGGTATATCTGAAGTGGAATGTCTATGTCTAGTTTTACAAGGAGTGTTTACTACTGAAGGGATTTGAGAAACTCTATCTAAATCTATAGTATCTGAGGTAGAAGAATTTTCAGAAACTCTATATAAAATTTAAGAGATGCCAGATTTACACATTTTGAAGATTCTTTACTAAGTTCAGTTGAATCTAGTCTATGTACTGGACCAATCTCTTTTGATTGTTATCCTAATTTTTCAGTTTCTTTAAGTGACAAAAATATTTTAAAATCTTTAGTTTTACAAATAAAAACTCACAATTACAACATGCTTAAAGGATCAATTCCAGTGGCAATAATTTTTAGAATCCATTACAAAGCTATGATTTCTGCTTTTGCTACAAAAGTAAAAAATCATAGTAAAAAAGGTGAAACCCTTTTATTACAAACAGATTTAACTAGATCTAATACTGTAATCCCCAAACCAATTCAATGGAGTGATATAAATTTACCAGAAGAATGAGTCTTAGAAGGAGTTGCTAAACCTGAACCAATAGAAGATCCAGAACCAAATACCCAACTAAAAAAAATAACTCAATATCTAGATGGAAAAGTTAAAATTTCTTTTGAAAGAAAAAATAGTAGTGACAAATCTGAAAATTCTTTTACCTCAGATACTATAGATTTAGGTAGAGTTTCTCAAATCCCTTCAGTAGTAAACACTCCTTGTAAAACTAGACATAGACATTCCACTTCAGATATACCAAATTCAATTATAAGAAATGTTGATTATACTTCAGAAATTCCTAGACCAGTATATAACAGCAGTAGAATAAAAACTTATTCTACTCAAAATAATAATCAAGATCTAGAGCCTACTAGCCCTACATTTTCTTCTATCACAGAAAATTTTAATGAATTAAATGTTATAGAAAAAGAGTTTGAAATAAATAAAAACCTTCTACATAATGATTTTTATGCAAAATATAATTTAAAAAAGAGATTATGGTTTTTTGAAAATTTCTTAGAGTCTAGAAAAATTATACAAAAACAGTTTTATGAATTTGTTAATTCAAATAAAATACACATACTTTTCTTTGATTGGTTTGAAATATATGCTTCAAAAAATTTCCTAAAATATCCCTTTTCAAAAAATATAAATCCTCTTACTAAAGAAACAGAATGGGAAACTATTTCTGATTCTCGAAAAATTCAATCAAATCATCCTCCTTTGCAAGGAATAAAAATAAATATTCAAAATCAAAAAATATAAGCTATTCCAATAAAAACTCCAGGAGATAGCGATAAAAATAATATTAAAAATATCATAAAACAAAGTAATTTTACAAATACAAATTTAAATACCATAGGAAAACAATTAGATAGAATAGAAAAACATCTACAGAAACAACCTATAGTTAGTATTGAAAATCTTAAAAATATGGATATTAAAAATCCAGTTTTTAAACCATTTCAAATTTTAAAAACCAGTGTTAAAAATATTCAAGATAATAAGTCTGAATTTATAAAAACCGTAAAAGATCAGTTGAGTAGAATGACCGCTACAACTAGTAGCTCCAATGAACCAACAGATCTTGTAGCCCCTGATACCCCAATATCTAATCTAAGAGTAAATGTTTTAAATAATGAATCTGATATTAGTGAAGCTTTAGAACAATTTCAAAATCCTACAAATGTTAATAAAATAACTTGGGATTTACCCATACAACAACCATTACAAATAATCTCTGCTCCAGATCTTGGAATAGTTAAACCTTTAGCACAGTATCGCTTCAATGCCTCTTCTGTCTATGATTGGAACATAGATGGAATGACCGAGTATAATATCCTTAGTCTTTTACAACAAATGACTATGGCTGCAAATGCTTATAAAACCCAGATTGGGACTCATGATAAAACCATTGCAGAACTCCTCATAGCAAGATTCTCTGGTCAAATAAAAGGATGGTGGGATTATTATCTCACAAACCAACAACAAAAAGAAATTTTAAATTCTATAAAAACAGATGAAGAAGGAATACCAGTTCTTGATGAAAATGGTAATCCTCAACAAGATGCTGTAGCAACTTTAATCTTAACAATTTCTTTACATTTTATTGGTGATCCTACACATTTAAAAGATAAAAACTCAGAATTATTATCAAATTTAAAATGTAAAAAATTAAGTGATTTTCAATGGTATAAAAATACTTTCTTAACAAGAATAATGTTAAGAGAAGACTCTAATCAACCTTTTTGGAAAGAAAAATTTCTTGCAGGATTACCCACTCTCTTAGGAGAAAAGGTAAGAAATAAAATTAGAGAAACTAACAATAACCATATAATATCTTATGAAGATTTTACTTATGGACAATTAATAAGTTTAACTCAACAAGAAGGATTAAAAATCTGTCAAGATTTAAAATTACAAAAACATTTAAAATGGGAAATGAAAAGAACAAAACAAGAGTTAGGAACTTTTTGTAAACAATTCGATATAAATACCAATAAACCATCTTCTTCAAAATGCATAGGAGATTGTCAAGAAACCTTTAAAAACTCAAATAAAAAACCTTTTAAGAAAACCTAAAAGAATTTTGATAAACCAAAAGAAGAATATTATAAAAAAACCATATAAAAGAATTTACAGAAAACCTTTGAAAAAACCAGACAATTCTAAACAAAAAACACCCTTTAAAGATATTGAATGCTATAGATGTCATAAAACAGGTCATACAGTAAATTATTGTAGATTAAACAAAAAACTAAATGAATTAAAATTAAGTGAAGAAATTTTAGATAAAATCTCTAATCTTTTAATAGATTCCTCTGATAAAGATATAGAATTTGAAAATTCTAATCATGATGAATGTTTACAAATTGATGATTTAATCACAACTAGTGATGAATCTGAAAATCAAATTAATATGCTTTCAAAAGATCAAGTACTTCTTCTAGATGTTTTAAAATATATTGATGATCCAAATATTCAAAAAGACTATTTAGAAAAAATTCTAAAAACATTAAAAGGTAAAGAAGAAAATAAAATTTTACCAAGTACTACTAAGAAAGCTTACGACTTAACTAATATTTTAGATAAGAAAATTAAAAATAAAAATGTGTCCATTCAAGATATACAAAGAGAGATAAAAGAAATTAAATTAGAAATAAAAGAATTAAAAGAAAATCAAGTTCAAAATACTGATGCAATAAAATTAATTCTTCAAAATATTAATACCGACAATATTTCTGAAACTGAAGAAGAAACACAAGATATTCAAAACATTGAAAAAGTTCCAGAGGATTTTCTTTTTGTATTAAGAGAAATAACTTCTAAAAAATATTTTTTCAAAATAAAAATCGTTTTCTCAGAAAAATTTGAAATTGATACTATAGCTTTTTTTGATACTGGTGCAGATTTAAATTGCATAAAATCAGAAATTGTGCCTAAAAAATTCCATAAAAAAACTCATGAAAAATTATCTACTGCTAATAATTCAAGATTAAATGTAAATTCTAAAACAGAAGCTTCGATAGTAAAAAATGGTGTTTATATAAAAACTTCTTTCATTCTTGTTAATGATATCCACCACACTGTAATCTTAGGAACACCTTTTATTAATTTAATTACCCCGTATATAGTAAATAATGATTCCATAGCTTTTGAAATTAATCATAAAAAATTAAATTTTGATTTCTTAGAAAAACCTAAACTTAGAAATGTAAATCTGATTAAAGCTTGTTCAATTTATAAAAATAGTATTAATGTAATTTGAAATAACAAAAATATTGAAACCAGCAATGATCATTTGAAAAATGATTTACAGATGAAAGACCAGCACAGCAATCCAAAAAATTGGATTCCTTCAAAAAAGCAAAAACCTTACACAGCTCCTTTCCAAGGAATTATGAGATCATTGGAAACTACCGAACCTTACCAACCAGGTAGAAGAGGTAATTTCATTCAATTCTGCGATATTAGATTACCTATTTTTCAACAAAATAAATTTAATTTACGTCTTGGACAACACGTAAATCATTTTCAGCAAAATATATTGGATAATATTTGGAATTTGGATAACCAAAGAACAGCAAAACTCCAAGTTTGTAATGCTTTGACAAATTATTTTATGATTGGAGAAAATTGTGAAATTAGTAACAATCCTCCAAGAATAAATTTCAGCCATTATGTAATTTTTTCTGGAAATATTCTAGGAATGTTTCATAAATGGAAAGCAATAGCCAAAAATATAAAAAATTACCCTAATCCTTTATATAAAGGATATTATTCTTACATCGAAGCATTAGCTGCTTGTAGAAAAACCATTGGATTAAATTTTTATATCCAGCCAGGATGTAAAGAAAAAATTTGTGAAAATCCTTTTGCCAGCACATATTGTGCATCCACATCACACACTCAAGATACTTCTCAAAAGGTATCGACTCTTGAAAAAGAGATTGAATCATTGAGTGAAGAACTTGAAATTTTGAACCAAACATATTCTGAACTCAATGAAAAGAACCAATACTTAAAATCCCAAAATAATTCCCTTTTTGCCCAGGAAAATTATGAAAAACAAATCATCCCTGAAAAACATCTAAAAACCAGATTGATATTAAAAATCCAAGATACCCTAAACCCACTTTTTTTTTCGAACCTGAATTAAAAACTGTTATACAATATAAACTTGTTGATAGCTTCTTTTCAGATATAATTGAGATCCAAGATTTCATAGCCTCAGCAGCCACAAGTCCTATTCCCGGACTTTCCATTTGGCAAGATCTCAATGAATATTATTTTGAAAAAAGTGAAAAATCGAGACTATGGGACTATTAACAGTCGAGCTTGATTTATCTATTTATGACCATTCAAAAATGACTATTGGTCATCTTATGGACTTCGGAGTAGTCCGTACTTTTAGATTTAGTAATATCTCTCAACTAGAATCATTGGGAGATAGAACTAAATTGGTTTTAAATGAATATCACAAAGCAACATATTTAAAAAATCAAAAAACTCAACTTTCCAAGTGTTTTCTACAGTTCCTAAAATAAAAGGGTTTGCAATAAAACCAGCGAGACACAGAATATTTATGGATAGTGCTGTTGGAGGAAGATACAAATTCCCAATAGAAAATCTGAGATAAAATCATATTGAATGCCATGAATTTTATGAAATGCTCGGAGCACGCCCATACAATTACCTAGTCAACTGGTCAGATTACAGATTAATCTCGAAAACATACCTAACCCAAATTTTTGGGCCAAACAAATTCAAGATCTTGATACCACACGTACAAGATAAAGAAGATGTCTGTTACGAGGCAAATCCCTATAACAGTGATGAACATGAAGAGGTGGATTCCGATTTAGAAGAATTCATACAAGAAATGCTTGATCGATGACCAAGGCGGAGACAGTGAAAAATAAATTTTGCTTTATGAATTGTATATTTTTATTTCTTGTATTTTTATTAGAAGTTGTAAATATTGTATTTAAAAAAAAAACAAAAAAAAAACGAAAATAATATAAAATATAATAATATAATATAATATATTATATTATTCCACTTCTTTACTTTTCCTATAAATAACCACTCATCACCCCATTCTAAACCACTTGAAAAAATTGGAGACACTTAAAAACACTCCAACACTTCTAAATTCCTCTCAAACCTCTCTTCCAAATTCTCTCAACCTTTCTTCAAAACCTTTTCCTTTAGTCTCTTTCTTTCTTCATCCTTGTTCTTCATAAAACCTTTTTGATCCCTTCAACCTTCTAAATAGCTTTAAAAACTTTTTTATATTATGCATCAAGTTCTTCAAGAATCTTGAAGAAAGTTGTAAATATTTGAAGATTCCAAGTGTTGTACAAATTCCAAGGTTTGTAATGAAGTTTTAATTATTATTATTCTTGTGTTATTTATATTATTTATTTAAATACCTATATAAATATATTACATGGACGGTTCTACCGCCTAAGCACTATATAAATATATTATATATCTATATATATATATATATATATATTTATGTATACTTATATCTATAAATATTATATGGTCGGTTCTACCGCCTAACGAGTCCGTTAATATTCGTGGTGTTCTTTGCAAAAGTATGCTCTGCATATAATCTTTGATTATATGTATCAGAAACTGGAGGAACCATAATATTATCTGAGACGTTTAAATTCCAGCTTTTAATTTCTACAATTTAAATTCCAGCAATATATACATATATGTATATATCAGTGGTGTTATAAAACCTACTATATTTAAATTCCAGCATTTAAATTCCGCACTATATTATATATATATATATTATCATTGGATTCCTTTCATTAGGAACCATTTTAAGTTTTAATATATATTTCTAAGTTTGTGGTGTCCTTTCAAAGGAACCATCATATTATTTTATGTTTCTTTGTTGATCATTGTGTTTTCCATTATTTGTTTACTTTTTAAAGTTCTTTATAATTATTTCTTTATGTTCCTTATCCCCTGAGTGTTTTTGCCCAAGAGGGTTGGGTCGTAAGTCCTCGAGTGAAGGCTGTAAAACCTACGAAGTGCTTGGGATTGTAGGGAGAAAATAGGTTTCAAAAACAAAAAAATTTTATAAATATGGATTCAAGTTTCAGTAGATCTACCTCTTTAAACTCTGTTACTACGAGCTCATATGATTCTAAAAGGATAATTAATACTGAAGAAATTATTATAGAAAATTTTGAAAAATCTATAGATAATTGGGAAATCCCTAGAGTTAATAAAGATCAAATTTATAAGCATTCAAGATTTCAACTTTTTAAAACCGACTTTTCTATTAAAACTAAAGAAAGAGATATACAACTTACAAAACCTTTTGAAACAATCAAGTTATTATCTCAAAATTCCTTACAAAAATATAAAGATAAAAATTATAAATATATTCATATTGGATTAGTCCAAGTAGGAATAAAACCTTTAACTAAAGAAGGATTGAATACTTCGATCCTTGCTATTTTAAGAGATGCCAGATTTACACATTTTGAAGATTCTTTACTAAGTTCAGTTGAATCTAGTCTATGTACTGGACCAATCTCTTTTGATTGTTATCCTAATTTTTCAGTTTCTTTAAGTGACAAAAATATTTTAAAATCTTTAGTTTTACAAATAAAAACTCACAATTACAACATGCTTAAAAGATCAATTCCAGTGGCAATAATTTTTAGAATCCATTAAAAAGCTATGATTTTTGCTTTTGCTACAAAAGTAAAAAATCATAGTAAAAAAGGTGAAACCCTTTTATTACAAACAGATTTAACTAGATCTAATACTGTAATCCCCAAACCAATTCAATGGAGTGATATAAATTTACCAGAAGAATGGGTCTTAGAAGGAGTTTCTAAACCTGAACCAATAGAAGATCCAGAACCAAATACCCAACTAAAAAAAATAACTCAATATCTAGATGGAAAAGTTAAAATTTCTTTTGAAAGAAAAAATAGTAGTGACAAATCTGAAAATTCTTCTACCTCAGATACTATAGATTTAGATAGAGTTTCTCAAATCCCTTCAGTAGTAAACACTCCTTGTAAAACTAGACATAGACATTCCACTTCAGATATACCAAATTCAATTATAAGAAATGTTGATTATACTTCAGAAATTCCTAGACCAGTCTATAACAGCAGTAGAATAAAAACTTATTCAACTCAAAATAATAATCAAGATCTAGAGCCTACTAGCCCTACATTTTCTTCTATCACAGAAAATTTTAATGAATTAAATGTTATAGAAAAAGAGTTTGAAATAAATAAAAACTTCCTACATAATGATTTTTATGTAAAATATAATTTAAAAAAGAGATTATGGTTTTTTGAAAATTTCTTAGAGTCTAGAAAAATTATACAAAAACAGTTTTATGAATTTGTTAATTCAAATAAAATACACATACTTTTCTTTGATTGGTTTGAAATATATGCTTCAAAAAATTTCCTAGAATATCCCTTTTCAAAAAATATAAATCCTCTTACTAAAGAAACAGAATGGGAAACTATTTCTGATTCTCGAAAAATTCAATCAAATCATCCTCCTTTGCAAGGAATAAAAATAAATATTCAAAATCAACAAATTGAAGCTATTCCAATAAAAACTCCAGGAGATAGCGATAAAAATAATATTAAAAATATCATAAAACAAAGTAATTTTACAAATACAAATTTAAATACCATAGGAAAACAATTAGATAGAATAGAAAAACATCTACAGAAACAACCTATAGTTAGTATTGAAAATCTTAAAAAGATGGATATTAAAAATCCAGTTTTTAAACCATTTCAAATTTCAAAAACCAGTGTTAAAAATATTCAAGATAATAAGTCTGAATTTATAAAAACCGTTCAAGATCAGTTGAGTAGAATGACCGCTACAACTAGTAGCTCCAATGAACCAACAGATCTTGTAGCCCCTGATACCCCAATATCTAATCTAAGAGTAAATGTTTTAAATAATGAATCTGATATTAGTGAAGCTTTAGAACAATTTCAAAATCCTACAAATGTTAATAAAATAACTTGGGATTTACCCATACAACAACCATTACAAATAATCCCTGCTCCAGATCTTGGAATAGTTAAACCTTTAGCACAGTATCGCTTCAATGCCTCTTCTGTCTATGATTGGAACATAGATGGAATGACCGAGTATAATATCCTTAGTATTTTACAACAAATGACTATGGCTGCAAATTCTTATAAAACCCAGATTGGGACTCATGATAAAACCATTGCAGAACTCCTCATAGCAGGATTCTCTGGTCAAATAAAAGGATGGTGGGATTATTATCTCACAAACCAACAACAAGAAGAAATTTTAAATTCTATAAAAACAGATGAAGAAGGAATACCAGTTCTTGATGAAAATGGTGCATCGAGAGTCGTTCGAGATTCGATAACTATGCACAACATCTTGGAGATCTATTAGTGACATCGCATGTGTTACTAGGATAACCATTAACCTAAAACACATCATGTACTCTGGCCAGAGATTCGTCACACTAATATCTCCTCAGATCGCATAGGATATCCACACTCGCAAGTATGTGGTGAATCCTTGACAACAAAACATTGACTCCTATATGCGTCGTAACTGTACCCAATCCCGACACCTGATGACCCCCATAGAGTCGGTAAACGAGTCAAAGCACAGTACTAGCATATAGAGTCTCAATGATGTTTCAAGTAATAAGGACTAATGGTGTACAACCAAAACCGCGGACTTTATCCACTCGATAAGTGATAACCACTTGGAAAGTCCGAATAGGGTAGTTCGATCATTCATCATATGAATATCCATTTGCATGCTTCGAACATCTCTATGTTCCCTACCAATGAAACGTGGTACTCTGTATCGCAAATGCTAGTCTCAAACTCGAGCGATCCTTATCCTTATTTTCGGATGGCTCAATCGACTAGGAACTGTTTAGAATATACAGTGACTATAAGATGTGTTTCATGATAGACATCCCCATGTACTAACACATCTTACATACACTATAGTATATTCAAGGTCTTTATCAAAACAACAATAGTATATCACAATATAACAATATGAAGAAAGATAAAGTCATTGCCATTAATAAAATGTAAATTATATTAAACAAAGATTGTTTACACAAAGAGTCATAAAAGCCCTTAGCCACAAGTTGGCTATCCGGGCACCCACTCTTTCAATCTCCCACTTGCCCTAAAGCCAACTAGTCATATTACGTAATCCCATTGCTTCGCGATGTTTGTCAAAAAATGGTCCTAGCAAGGGCTTCGTAAGCGGATCAGCGATATTGTCTGCAGAGGCCACTCTCTCGACTGTAATGTCTCCTCTTTCCACGATCTCCCGGATGATGTGGTATTTCCTCAGTATGTGTTTGGATCTTTGATGAGACCTTGGTTCCTTTGCCTGAGCAACGACACCAGTGTTGTCGCAGTACACCGGGACTGGACCAACAGATTCTGGAATCACACCCAACTCTTGGATGAATTTCCTCATCCAAACCGCCTCTTTAGCAGCAGCTGATGCTGCAATGTATTCTGGCTCAGTGGTGAAATCCGCTGTGGTGTCTTGCTTGGAACTCTTCCAAGAGACAGCACCGCCATTGAGCACGAATACAAATCCAGAGGTTGATTTCGAGTCATCCATGTCACTTTGGAAGCTAGAGTTGGTGTAGCCTTCCAACTTCAATTCTCTTCCACCATAAACCATGAATATATTCTTAGTTCTTCTCAAGTACTTAAGAATATCCTTCACGGCTTTCCATTGCATTTGACCTGGATTGTCTTGATATCTGCTCGTGACGCTCAGAGCATAGGTCACATCCGGTCTAGTAGATATCATCTCATACATGATACTACCTATGGCTGACGCATATGGTATATGTGTCATTTTCTCTATCTCTTCGTCAGTCTTGGGACACATAGACTTGGATAGAGAAACTCCATGACACATAGGTAGATGTCCTCTCTTGGACTCATCCATTGAAAACCTTTTCAATATAGTGTCGATGTAGGTTGCTTGAGTGAGTCCTATCATTCTCTTAGATCTATCTCTATAGATCTGTATCCCTAGAATATAGGATGCCTCACCCAAATCCTTCATCGAGAATCTACCTGATAACCATATCTTTGTTGACTGCAACATCCCTACGTCATTCCCAATGAGTAGGATGTCATCAACATAAAGTACTAAGAATGTTACCGCATCCTTAACTACTTTCTTGTACACGCATGGTTCCTCCGGGTTCTTTATGAAACCAAAATCCTTTATTGTTTCATCAAATTTCTGGTTCCAACTTCTTGATGCTTGTTTTAGACCATAAATTGATCTCTGAAGCATGCATACCTTATGCTCGCTTCCCATGGAGGTGAATCCTTCAGGCTGCATCATATAGATTTCTTCCTTAATGTTTCCATTAAGAAATGCAGTCTTCACATCCATTTTCCATATCTCATAGTCATACCATGCTGCTATGGCAATTAGGATTCTTATGGACTTGAACATTGCGACTGGTGAAAAGGTTTCATCATAGTCAACTCCTTGTCTTTGAGTATAACCTTTTGCAACCAATCGTGCCTTATAGGTCAACACCTTGCCATCAGGCCCAAGTTTTCTTTTGTAAATCCATTTACATCCTATTGGAACAATTCCATCAGGAGGATCTACTAAAGACCAAACTTGGTTTGAATGCATCGAGTCTATTTCCGACTGCATTGCTTCAAGCCATAAATTAGAATCCGCATCAGAAATTGCTTCCTTCAAGTTTCTTGGATCACATCCAATATCGGGTTCACTTTGATCCCCTTCAAGAAGAAGATCATATCTAATAGGAGGCCTAGAAGTCCTCTCGGATCTTCTAGCAATAGGCGTGTCTTGTGATGATTCTTGAGGTGTAGGATCGTTAATTTGTATTTCGGGTTCTTTTCGAATTTCTTCGAGTTCCATCATCTTGCCTTTCTTATCCAATAAGAATTCGTTCTCCAAGAAGAAGGCATTCCTTGAAACAAACACCTTTGTTTCAGCAGGATGATAGAAATAATATCCGATTGAATTCTTCGAATACCCCACAAAATAACATAAGATGGATCGACTATCCAACTTATCTCCCACTGTCTGCTTCATGTAAGCAGGACATCCCCAAATCCTCAAGTACGAATACTTAGGAGCTTTGCCATTCCATAACTCGTATGATGTTTTATCTACTGCTTTAGTGTGAACGTTGTTCAACAACAAAACCGCCGTTTCAAGCGCGTAGCCCCAAAACGATGGTGGGAGCTCAGTGAAGCTCATCATGGATCGAACCATGTCCAACAAGGTTCTATTACGACGCTCCGAAACACCATTCAGCTGTGGTGTCATAGGAGGAGTCCACTGAGAGAGAATCCCATTCTCTTTTAGATAGTCCAAAAATTCGGCACTTAAGTATTCTCCACCACGATCCGATCGAAGTGCCTTAATACTTTTGCCTAGTTTGTTTTCTACTTCAGCCTTGAATTCTTTGAACTTTTCAAATGCTTCAGACTTATATTTCATTAAATATAAATACCATACCTTGAATAATCATCAGTAAAGGTAATGAAGTAGGTGTGGCCAAATTGAGTACCAATTCTAAATGGACCACAAACATCTGTATGGATCAAATCCAACAGATTTTGACTACGCTCAGGTTTCCCCTTGAATGGAGATTTAGTCATTTTTCCTTTCAGGCAGGATTCACAAGTAGGTAGAGATTTAATATCAGACATATCAAACATGCCCTCTCCCACTAGCTTGTTCATCCTCCTTGAGGAAATATGACCTAGCCTAGCATGCCAAAGATTTGCCGGGTTTTGACTATTGTTTTTCCTTTTATTTGTTGTTACCGGTTTATCGACATAATTCATTGAAACGTCTTTTAATTTTAAGTTATATAGATCGTTTTCAAGTTGTCCATTTCCAATCAAACATTTATTCTTGTAAATATTGCAAATCCCATTCACAAAATTGCAAGAATAACCATCTCTATCAAGCATAGAAATAGAAATAATGTTTTTGACCAAATCCGGAACATACAAAACATCTCTCAAAAATAACTTAAAATTGTTTTGCAAAATTAAATAAATGTCTCCTATCGCTTTGGCTTCGACTCTTGAACCATTCCCGAGTCTCAGTTGGGTCTCACCCATCCTTAGCTTACGACTTCTTGTCATCACCTGCAAGTCATTGCAAATGTGAGATCCACATCCGATATCCAATACCCAAGAAGAAGTATTAAGAGAAACATTTATTTCAATGTAAAACATACCCTTTTCAGTTCGCAACTGATCGAGGTATTCCTTGCAGTTACGTTTCCAATGACCGGGCTTCTTGCAGTAATGGCAAACGTTTTTATCCTTCTTCTCATATGAAACCTTGGCCTTCCCCTTCTTATTCGGTACACTCTTCTTGGGCGGGGCAGAACGCTTCTTACCCTTTCCACTTGGCCCCTTCTTCGAGTTAGAAGAGGACCCAACCAAGAGTACCGGTTTATCCTTCTTTAGTGTGGCTTCATATGTGACAAGCATATCGACCATCTCTTCAAGGGTGGCCTCTATCTTGTTCATGTTGAAGTTCACCACAAAACCGTCATACGATGAAGGAAGTGAAAGGAGTAACAAGTCCGAGATGAGTTCATGCTCCAAAGTCAAATCGAGTGTTACCAACTTTTCAATGAGCCCAATCATGCGCACCCCATGCTCACGGACAGAAGTCCCCTCTCGCATGCGGCTTGTCATGAGTTCTCTGACAATGGTAATCCTCAACAAGATGCTGTAGCAACTTTAATCTTAACAATTTCTTTACATTTTATTGGTGATCCTACACATTTAAAAGATAAAAACTCAGAATTATTATCAAATTTAAAATGTAAAAAATTAAGTGATTTTCAATGGTATAAAAATACTTTCTTAACAAGAATAATGTTAAGAGAAGACTCTAATCAACCTTTTTGGAAAGAAAAATTTCTTGCAGGATTACCCATTTTCTTAGGAGAAAAGGTAAGAAATAAAATTAGAGAAACTAACAATAACCATATAATATCTTATGAAGATTTTACTTATGGACAATTAATAAGTTTAACTCAAAAAGAAGGATTAAAAATCTGTCAAGATTTAAAATTACAAAAACATTTAAAATGGGAAATGAAAAGAACAAAACAAGAGTTAGGAACTTTTTGTAAACAATTCGATATAAATACCAATAAACCATCTTCTTCAAAATGCATAGGAGATTGTCAAGAAACCTTTAAAAACTCAAATAAAAAACCTTTTAAGAAAACCCAAAAAAATTTTGATAAACCAAAAGAAGAATATTATAAAAAACTATATAAAAGAATTTACAGAAAACCTTTGAAAAAACCAGACAATTCTAAACAAAAAACACCCTTTAAAGATATTGAATGTTATAGATGTCATAAAACAGGTCATACAACAAATTATTGTAGATTAAACAAAAAACTAAATGAATTAAAATTAAGTGAAGAAATTTTAGATAAAATCTCTAATCTTTTAATAGATTCCTCTGATAAAGATACAGAATTTGAAAATTCTAATCATGATGAATGTTTACAAATTGATGATTTAATCACAACTAGTGAAGAATCTGAAAATCAAATTAATATGCTTTCAAAAGATCAAGTACTTCTTCTAGATGTTTTAAAAAATATTGATGATCCAAATATTCAAAAAGACTATTTAGAAAAAATTCTAAAAACATTAAAAGGTAAAGAAGAAAATAAAATTTTACCAAGTACTACTAAAAAAGCTTACGACTTAACTAATATTTTAGATAAGAAAATTAAAAATAAAAATGTGTCCATTCAAGATATACAAAGAGAGATAAAAGAAATTAAATTAGAAATAAAAGAATTAAAAGAAAATCATGTTCAAAATACTGATGCAATAAAATTAATTCTTCAAAATATTAATACCGACAATATTTCTGAAACTGAAGAAGAAACACAAGATATTCAAAACATTGAAAAAGTTCCAGAGGATTTTCTTTTTGTATTAAGAGAAATAACTTCTAAAAAATATTTCTTAAAAATAAAAACCGTTTTCTCAAAAAAATTTGAAATTGATACTATAGCTCTTTTTGATACTGGTGCAGATTTAAATTGCATAAAATCAGAAATTGTGCCTAAAAAATTCCATAAAAAAACTCATGAAAAATTATCTACTGCTAATAATTCAAGATTAAATGTAAATTCTAAAACAGAAGCTTCGATAGTAAAAAATGGTGTTTATATAAAAACTACTTTCATTCTTGTTAATGATATCCACCACACTGTAATCTTAGGAACACCTTTTGAAGATTCTTTACTAAGTTCAGTTGAATCTAGTCTATGTACTGGACCAATCTCTTTTGATTGTTATCCTAATTTTTCAGTTTCTTTAAGTGACAAAAATATTTTAAAATCTTTAGTTTTACAAATAAAAACTCACAATTACAACATGCTTAAAGGATCAATTCCAGTGGCAATAATTTTTAGAATCCATTACAAAGCTATGATTTCTGCTTTTGCTACAAAAGTAAAAAATCATAGTAAAAAAGGTGAAACCCTTTTATTACAAACAGATTTAACTAGATCTAATACTGTAATCCCCAAACCAATTCAATGGAGTGATATAAATTTACCAAAAGAATGGGTCTTAGAAGGAGTTGCTAAACCTGAACCAATAGAAGATCCAGAACCAAATACCCAACTAAAAGAAATAACTCAATATCTAGATGGAAAAGTTAAAATTTCTTTTGAAAGAAAAAATAGTAGTGACAAATCTGAAAATTCTTCTACCTCATATACTATAGATTTAGGTAGAGTTTCTCAAATCCCTTCAGTAGTAAACACTCCTTGTAAAACTAGACATAGACATTCCACTTCAGATATACCAAATTCAATTATAAGAAATGTTGATTATACTTCAGAAATTCCTAGACCAGTCTATAACAGCAGTAGAATAAAAACTTATTCTACTCAAAATAATAATCAAGATCTAGAGCCTACTAGCCCTACATTTTCTTCTATCACAGAAAATTTTAATGAATTAAATGTTATAGAAAAAGAGTTTGAAATAAATAAAAACTTCCTAAATAATGATTTTTATGCAAAATATAATTTAAAAAAGATATTATGGTTTTTTGAAAATTTCTTAGTGTCTAGAAAAATTATACAAAAACAGTTTTATGAATTTGTTAATTCAAATAAAATACACATACTTTTCTTTGATTGGTTTGAAATATATGCTTCAAAAAATTTCCTAGAATATCCCTTTTCAAAAAATATAAATCATCTTACTAAAGAAACATAATGGGAAACTATTTCTGATTCTCGAAAAATTCAATCAAATCATCCTCCTTTGCAAGGAATAAAAATAAATATTCAAAATCAACAAATTGAAGCTATTCCAATAAAAACTCCAGAAGATAGCGATAAAAATAATATTAAAAATATCATAAAACAAAGTAATTTTACAAATACAAATTTAAATACCATAGGAAAACAATTAGATAGAATAGAAAAACATATACAGAAACAACCTATAGTTAGTATTGAAAATCTTAAAAAGATGGATATTAAAAATCCAGTTTTTAAACCATTTCAAATTTCAAAAACCAGTGTTAAAAATATTCAAGATAATAAGTCTGAATTTATAAAAACCGTTCAAGATCAGTTGAGTAGAATGACCGCTACAACTAGTAGCTCCAATGAACCAACAGATCTTGTAGCCCCTGATACCCCAATATCTAATCTAAGAGTAAATGTTTTAAATAATGAATCTGATATTAGTAAAGCTTTAGAACAATTTCAAAATCCTACAAATGTTAATAAAATAACTTGGGATTTACCCATACAACAACCATTACAAATAATCCCTGCTCCAGATCTTGCAATAGTTAAACCTTTAGCACAGTATCGCTTCAATGCCTCTTCTGTCTATGATTGGAACATAGATGGAATGACCGAGTATAATATCCTTAGTCTTTTACAACAAATGACTATGGCTGCAAATGCTTATAAAACCCAGATTGGGACTCATGATAAAACCATTGCAGAACTCCTCATAGCAGGATTCTCTAGTCAAATAAAAGGATGGTGAGATTATTATCTCACAAACCAACAACAAGAAGAAATTTTAAATTCTATAAAAACAGATGAAGAAGGAATACCAGTTCTTGATGAAAATGGTAATCCTCAACAAGATGCTGTAGCAACTTTAATCTTAACAATTTCTTTACATTTTATTGGTGATCCTACACATTTAAAAGATAAAAACTCAGAATTATTATCAAATTTAAAATGTAAAAAATTAAGTGATTTTCAATGGTATAAAAATACTTTCTTAACAAGAATAATGTTAAGAGAAGACTCTAATCAACCTTTTTGGAAAGAAAAATTTCTTGCAGGATTACCCACTCTCTTAGGAGAAAAGGTAAGAAATAAAATTAGAGAAACTAACAATAACCATATAATATCTTATGAAGATTTTACTTATGGACAATTAATAAGTTTAACTCAACAAGAAGGATTAAAAATCTGTCAAGATTTAAAATTACAAAAACATTTAAAATGGGAAATGAAAAGAACAAAACAAGAGTTAGGAACTTTTTGTAAACAATTCGATATAAATACCAATAAACCATATTCTTCAAAATGCATAGGAGATTGTCAAGAAACCTTTAAAAACTCAAATAAAAAACCTTTTAAGAAAACCCAAAAGAATTTTGATAAACCAAAAGAAGAATATTATAAAAAACCATATAAAAGAATTTACAGAAAACCTTTGAAAAAACCAGACAATTCTAAACAAAAAACACCCTTTAAAGATATTGAATGCTATAGATGTCATAAAACAGGTCATACAACAAATTATTGTAGATTAAACAAAAAACTAAATGAATTAAAATTAAGTGAAGAAATTTTAGATAAAATCTCTAATCTTTTAATAGATTCCTCTGATAAAGATACAGAATTTGAAAATTCTAATCATGATGAATGTTTACAAATTGATGATTTAATCACAACTAGTGAAGAATCTGAAAATCAAATTAATTTGCTTTCAAAAGATCAAGTACTTCTTCTAGATGTTTTAAAAAATATTGATGATCCAAATATTCAAAAAGACTATTTAGAAAAAATTCTAAAAACATTAAAAGGTAAAGAAGAAAATAAAATTTTACCAAGTACTACTAAAAAAGCTTACGACTTAACTAATATTTTAGATAAGAAAATTAAAAATAAAAATGTGTCCATTCAAGATATACAAAGAGAGATAAAAGAAATTAAATTAGAAATAAAAGAATTAAAAGAAAATCATGTTCAAAATACTGATGCAATAAAATTAATTCTTCAAAATATTAATACCGACAATATTTCTGAAACTGAAGAAGAAACACAAGATATTCAAAACATTGAAAAAGTTCCAGAGGATTTTCTTTTTGTATTAAGAGAAATAACTTCTAAAAAATATTTCTTAAAAATAAAAATCGTTTTCTCAGAAAAATTTGAAATTGATACTATAGCTCTTTTTGATACTGGTGCAGATTTAAATTGCATAAAATCAGAAATTGTGCCTAAAAAATTCCATAAAAAAACTCATGAAAAATTATCTACTGCTAATAATTCAAGATTAAATGTAAATTCTAAAACAGAAGCTTCGATAGTAAAAAATGGTGTTTATATAAAAACTGCTTTCATTATTATTAATGATATCCACCACACTGTAATCTTAGGAACACCTTTTATTAATTTAATTACCCCGTATATAGTAAATAATGATTCCATAGCTTTTGAAATCAATCATAAAAAATTAAATTTTGATTTCTTAGAAAAATCTAAACTTAGAAATGTAAATCTGATTAAAGCTTGTTCAATTTATAAAAATAGTATTAATGTAATTAGAAATAACAAAAATATTGAAACCAGCAATGATCATTTGAAAAATGATTTACAGATGAAAGACCAGCACAACAATCCAAAAAATTGGATTCCTTCAAAAAAGCAAAAACCTTACACAGCTCCTTTCCAAGGAATTATGAGATCATTGGAAACTGCCGAACCTTACCAACCAGGTAGAAGAGGTAATTTCATTCAATTCTGCGATATTAGATTACCTATTTTTCAACAAAATAAATTTAATTTACGTCTTGGACAACACGTAAATCATTTTCAGCAAAATATATTGGATAATATTTGGAATTTGGATAACCAAAGAACAGCAAAACTCCAAGTTTGTAATGCTTTGACAAATTATTTTATGATTGGAGAAAATTGTGGAATTAGTAACAATCCTCCAAGAATAAATTTCAGCCATTATGTAATTTTTTCTGGAAATATTCTAGGAATATTTCATGAATGGAAAGCAATAGCCAAAAATATAAAAAATTACCCTAATCTTTATATAAAGGATATTATTCTTACAGCGAAGCATTAGCTGCTTGCAGAAAAACCATTGGATTAAATTTTTATATCCAGCCAGGATTTAAAGAAAAAATTTGTGAAAATCCTTTAGCCAGCACAGATTGTGCATCTACATCACACACTCAAGATACTTCCCAAAAGGTATCGACTCTTGAAAAAGAGATTGAATCATTGAGTGAAGAACTTGAAATTTTGAACCAAAAATATTCTGAACTCAATGAAAAGAACCAATACTTAAAATCCCAAAATAATTCCCTTTTTGCCCAGGAAAATTATGAAAAACAAATCATCCCTGAAAAACATCTAAAAACCAGATTGATATTAAAAACCCAAGATACCCTAAACCCACTTTTTTCTTTCGAACCTGAATTAAAAACTGTTATACAATATAAACTTGTTGATAGCTTCTTTTCAGATATAATTGAGACCAAGATTTAATAGCCTCAGCAGCCACAAGTCCTATTCCCGGACTTTCCATTTGGCAAGATCTCAATGAATATTATTTTGAAAACAGTGAAAAAATCGAGACTATGGGACTATTAACAGTCGAGCTTGATTTATCTATTTATGACCATTCAAAAATGACTATTGGTCGTCTTATGGACTTCGGAGTAGTCCGTACTTTTAGATTTAGTAATATCTCTCAACTAGAATCATTGGGAGATAGAACTAAATTGGTTTTAAATGAATATCACAAAGCAACATATTTAAAAAATCAAAAAACTCAACTTTTCCAAGTGTTTTCTACAGTTCCTAAAATAAAAGGGTTTGCAATAAAACCAGCGAGACACAGAATATTTATGGATAGTGCTGTTGGAGGAAGATACAAATTCCCAATAGAAAATCTGAGATACAATCATATTGAATGCCATGAATTTTATGAAATGCTTGGAGCACGCCCATACAATTACCTAGTCAACTGGTCAGATTACAGATTAATCTCGGAAACATACCTAACCCAAATTTTTGGGCCAAACAAATTCAAGATCTTGATACCACACGTACAAGATAAAGAAGATGTCTGTTACGAGGCAAATCCCTATAACAGTGATGAACATGAAGAGGTGGATTCCGATTTAGAAGAATTCATACAAGAAATGCTTGATCGATGACCAAGGCGGAGACAGTGAAAAATAAATTTTGCTTTATGAATTGTATATTTTTATTAGAAGTTGTAAATATTGTATTTTTTTTTTTTAAAAAAAAAACGAAAATAATATAAAATATAATAATATAATATAATATATTATATTATTCCACCTCTTTACTTTGCCTATAAATAACCACTCATCACCCCATTCTAAACCACTTGAAAAAATTGGAGACACTTAAAAACACTCCAACACTTCTAAATTCCTCTCAAACCTCTTTTTCCAAATTCCCTCAACCTTTCTTCAAAACCTTTTCCTTACTTCTCTTTCTTTCTTCATCCTTGTTCTTCATAAAACCTTTTTGATCCCTTCAACCTTCTAAATACCTTTAAAAACTTGTTTATATTATGCATCAAGTTCTTCAAGAATCTTGAAGAAAGTTGTAAATATTTGAAGATTTCAAGTATTGTACAAATTCCAAGGTTTGTAATGAAGCTTTAATTATTATTATTCTTGTGTTATTTATATTATTTATTTAAATACCTATATAAATATAGTACATGGACGGTTCTACCGCCTAAGCACTATATAAATATATTATATATCTATATATATATATATATATATTTATGTATACTTATATCTATAAATATTATATGGTCGGTTCTACCGCCTAACGAGTCCGTTAATATTCGTGGTGTTCTTTGATTATATGTATCAGAAACTGGAGGAACCATAATATTATCTGAGACGTTTAAATTCCAGCTTTTAATTTCTGCAATTTAAATTCCAGCAATATATACATATATGTATATATCAGTGGTGTTATAAAACCCACTATATTTAAATTCCAGCATTTAAATTCTGCACTATATGATATATATATATTATGCTTGGATTCCTTTCATTAGGAACCATTTTAAGTTTTATTATATATTTCTAAGTTTGTGGCGTCCTTTCAAAGGAACCATCATATTATTTTATGTTTCTTTGTTGATCATTGTGTTTTCCATTATTTGTTTACTTTTTAAAGTTCTTTATAATTATTTCTTTATGTTCCTTATCCCCTTAGTATCCTGTTGTGTCTTCTTGGTATCATATATATATATATATTCTCAGTTTTTGGTTGAGGATAGTTTTACACTTTTACTATGGCATACCATGTAAGAATGTTTTGAAAATTACGTGTTATTTTGGATATAAATAATTAAATATTATACAAAAATATCATATTATTGATGATAAATTTCAGGGAGTGGTAAAAAGTTAAATTAGTACTCTGTTTGTGTCTCTATATTTTGGGTGGAGACTCGATAATTGTAAAGGAGTGAGACCCAACAATGCGAGCAGTCCAATGTATGATGAACCCTGACGGGTACAATTGAATTTATTTATTTATTTAAAAAATTATGTTAAAATTTTAATAGAAAATGAAAGAGAATACTTGGTTATGTTTGGATCGACGAATGTTAAATTAAGATTGATGCCCCTAAAAATATATGGGTTTGACCCGACCCAAACCCAATAACCCATGTTCTTGGAAGGGTACTTTGAAGCCCATCCAATCCTATTTTATGAGAAGTCCAGGCTGGAATAGCCCAGTTAGGGTAAAAGGCAATGGTTTGAAGCTCAAGCCTTAACCATAAAGGTCCGTTGGGCCGAGTCCTAGTTAGGCAGGGCAAATGCCCGACCTGGGCCTAACATGAGGTCTAAGGGTGGGGTGAAAGCCCAATCAATTTGTTACGCCTTAAACGCATAAAAATCTCGTGTAATGAGATTAATGTTTTTAATGCATTAACAAATATCAAAATATTGTATTTTGATGATTACAAATCTCGGTTAATTATATTACTAACAGTTTAAAATGAGAAATTTGCAGATAATAATATTTTTGTGTATGGACAATATTGGAAGCAAGAACCGATAATAAAAAATTGGAGATAAAATTTGAAATGTTCGAATTTGCCCAGGTTCGGACGGTCCGAAGAAGGTTTGGACCATCCGAAAATTATTCAGTATTTAAATATGTTCAGATGACAAGCTCGGAGGCCACAAAAAACTTGTTCGGACGATCCAAAGCCAGTTCGGACGGCCCGAAGTTTTTTTGAAATTAAATATTTCTCGGAGGCACTCTCGAAGGGCACGAAAGGCATACCTCGGAGGATCCGAAGCTATGATCGGGGGCTCCGAACTTCTTTACGGCGACTGAAGATTTTGTTGGAAGAAATTTGCCGGAAGGAATTTAATGCATCCGTTCGGACGACCCGAAGACTTGTTCGGATCATCCGAACAGTACAACAGCCGTAGAAATTTGAAAATCAATCAGTGAAGTTCGGAGGACCCGAAGACCCGTTCGGAGGATCCTAACCTGCTCGAATTTGCAACTATAAATACAGGCCATTCCAAGCCATTTGAGATATCCCAATTCACTCCCATCTCTTGCAAGCATCTCCTCTCATTCAAAATGTTCTATCAAGATTTATTCGATATATTCACTTAAAAATTGAGAGTTGTTTGTAAAAATCATTTGTGAGTTGGTTGTGAGATCATTGTAAATACTTGAGTGTGAAGCCAAGTGTGTTGTGTGATTGTTGAGGCTATCATTGGAGCCCTTAAGGCTAAGTGTATCGAGTTGTATCGGCGCGGTGATCGTCTTGAGTTGTACGACTATCCTTGGAGCCATCAAGGCCAAGACATTCGAAGTGCTAGTGGATCCTTGGTTAATCGATTTTAACCAAGAAGGGTAGACGTAGACGATTTATAGTCGAACTTTCATAAACATCTCTTATCCTTTTTACTGATTTATTTACATTAAGCATTTATTTACCGCATTTATTATTGATTGCTTTAAGTCTTCTGCTTACGTAATTGCATAATCGTTTTAAATTGTTAAAGTTGCCAATAGAACCTAAATCCCCCCCATTAGATTCTAACAAGTGGTATCAGAGCCACCCTTTTATAAAATATTTTCAAAAAGGCTCTATGGAAAATCTAGCAAGCGATTACGGTCAAGGGCAATCAACCAATTGTCCTCCTCTTTTCAACGGCATAAACTACGGATATTTGAAAAATCAAATGTCCTTATATATCCAATCCGTAGACTATAACCTTTGGAACGTAATAGTGAAAGGTCCCTATATACCTATGAAAGAGGTTGAAGGGGTTAACATTCCTAAGGGAATGAATGAATTTTCAAAGGATGATATGGAATTAATTTCTCAAAATGCTAAAGCTATGAATATTTTGCATTGTTCCGTAGATATGAACGAGTACAACCGGATCTCGATGTGCTCTTCCGCAAAAGAGATTTGGGACAAATTGGAGATATGCCACGAGGGAACCAACCAAGTCAAAGAGACAAAGATCGATCTTCTACAACCCAAATACGAGACATTTGAGATGGATTCCAATGAAGACGTAGATACAATGTTCCGGAGGATCTCTCAAATCATCAATGAGCTAGCCCAACTTGAAGAACAATATCCAACCAAGAAAGTGCGGAGGAGAGCTTTGCGCGCCTTACCCAAGGATTGGGATGCCAAGAGAAGGCCATAATTGAGTCCAACAAAGGCGACACAACTTTCTATGATCTTGATCAACTCCATGGGACCCTAAAAACCCATGAGTCATAAGTATATACAAGGAAAGAATTAAAGAAGGAGGATGAGAAGATCAAGGCAAAGGGGATTGCCTTAGCCACCCAAGTCGAAGAAGAAGATGATGATGATATGACACTCTTCGCAAGAAAGTTCAAACGATTCATGCGAGGAAACAAATTCAAAAAAGAGAAGAAGTCGGACAAGGAAGTAACATGCTAAAACTTTCAACAACAAGACCACTATTCAAATGAGTGCCCCCTCAAGAAGAAAGTTGACAAAGGCAAGAAGAAAGCCCTAATAGCAACTTGGAGCGACATCGATGATGACGAGGAGAAAGCTAACATCTGCCTCATAGCTAGGAGTGATGACATCTTCTCCGACGACGATGATGAGGTACTTTCCTACGATGAATTAATACATGCCTATAAGCTTCTGTTTGACACGACTAAATCACTTAGAAAGAAAAATAGAAACCTAAAAAATGAATTAGAAACTAAGAATCATGAAAACCTAAGATTAAAGGATGACATAGCTCACTTAGAAAAATCATTTGATAAATTCAATGTTAGTAGGAATAAATTGAATAATTTACTAAGCATGCAAAAATGTAGCCTTGATAAAGGTGGAATAGGGTATAGTAAGAAATCTATAGACTTTGCTAGCCTTATTGCTAAAGCCAAAATGAGATCACCCCCTACATGCTCTTACTGCTGTAAAATAGGTCATGCTAGACATAAATGTAGATATTTGAAATATCAATATGATAAAAAGTGCTATATGAAATGGAGGCCTAAGAGTACTTAACATCTCATCAGTCGGCATTATGAAAACATGATCTAAGGGAGTTCATCATAAACCGGTTTAAACTTCCTTGACTTGCGACTGGTCTTCCTGATGAACGCTGCTCTGTCCAAAAAAATAGGTTTTTAAAGAAGCCATAGCCCTACCTACTACTGAGAGCACTCTTGGAAAGTGTCGATGATGTCGCTATGAGAGACTGAACTCTTAGAAGTCCATTTTGTATCTCTCTTTTCTAACACTATGGACCCAAAAGAACTAAAGGGTACCAAAATCAATTCTTGCAGGGAAATAGGAAAAATGTTCTCCATAGTATATGGTATCTAGACAGTGGATTTTCTAGACATATGACGGGAAAAAAGGAGCTACTACAATCAATCAAACCAAAGGAGAAGGGAACTGTCACCTTTGGAGACAACAACAAAGGAGTAATTGAAGGAATCAACTCAATAGGTATATCTAAATCCTACTTGATTGATGATGTACTCCTAGTGAAAAGACTTAATCATAATATACTAAGCATAAGTCAATTGTGCGATAGAGTTTATGAAGTCAAATTCACTCCCCAACACTGCATTATATCACTCACGATTGACAAATCCATATATTTCAAAGGATATAGAAGTGAAAATGTTTACAAGGTTTATTTAAATAATTTATCTTTATCAAATATTAAAAGCCTTGTATCCTTGATTGTTGATGACAACATCCTTTGGCATAGACGATTAGGTCATGTTGGTCCTAGTACCATTGAATTTTTTTTTAAACTTGATTTATTAGTTGGTATGCCAAAACTCAATTTAAAATTAGATTCTGTTTGTGATGCATGTCAACTTGGCAAACATACAAAGGAATATTTTAAAAGCAAAAAATTTGTATCAACTTCTATGCCCCTTGAACTTCTCCACCTAGATCCTTGTGGTCCCTCGAGGAATGCTAGCCTAGGAGGAAAGCTTTATGCATTTGTCATTGTGGATTATTTCTCACGTTTCACGTGGACGTTGTTTTTAGCCCACAAAAATAATGCCTTTGATTATTTTAAAAATTTTGTCAAACGTGTTGATAATGAGAAAAATCTTTCAATAAAACAGATCCATAGTGACCACAGAACTGAATTTCAAAATGAGAGTTTTACAAATTTTTGTGAAGAGAAAGGCATCGGTCACAATTTTATTGTCCTAGAACTCCTCAACAAAACGGGGTCGTTGAGAGGAAAAATAGGACACTCGTGGAAATTGCGAGGACCATGATATGTGAGCATTCTCTACCAAAATATTTTTGGGCTGAAGCAATGAACACTTCCTGTTACATCATCAATCGTGTATCAATAAGGCCTATTTTCAAGAAAACTTAATATGGATTATGGAGAAGGAGAAAGCCTAACATTTCATATTTTCGCGCTTTCGGATCAAAATGCTACATCCATAATAATAGTAAGGATAATCTCAGTAAGTTTGATGCCATGTTTGACAAAGGCATCTTTCTCGGATATTCTACCTCTAGTAAGGCTTTTAGAGTATTTAATAAACGTACTTTATTAGTTGAAAACTCTATGCATGTTATATTTGATGAATCTATATCTGTAGTTTCTCGTACTACTAACGATGATGTAGAATTACTCGAAGAAGAGATGACTTCCTCAAGCCTAAATGATAAAGATGTTTTTGTTGAGTAAATTCCACTACCGAAGGAATGGACGCTTCACAAAGATCACCCTATGGATCTTATCATTGGAAGTCATTCGAAGGGAGTAACCACTCGATCTTCTCTTAATAAGATTTGCAATCATATTTCTTTTGTTTTGCATGTTGAACCTAAGTGTATTGATGATACTTTATTAGATGATTCTTGGATAATTGCTATGAAAGATTGATTAAATGAATTCAAACACAATGATGTTTGGTGTCTTGTTCCTAGGCCGCATGATAGATCTATTATTGGTACTAAATTGGTCTTTAGGAATAAAATTGATGAGCATGGTACTATCACTAGAAATAAACCTAGACTTGTAGCAAAAAGATACAGTCAAGAGGAAGACATTGATTATGATGAAACATATGCTCCTGTTTCCCGACTTGAATCTATTCGCATGTTGCTTGCTTTTGCCTGCTTTAGAAACTGTAAATTATTTCAAATGGATGTCAAAAGTGCCTTTTTAAATGGTGATTTAAAAGAGGAAGTTTATATTGAAAAACCTGATGTCTTTGTTGATTCTTTATTGCCTGATCATGTGTATAGACTAAACAAAGCTTTGTATGGTTTAAAACAAGCTCCTTGAGCTTGGTATGAAAAACTGTCAACTTTCCTTCTTTCAAATGGTTTTTCGAGAGGAAATATTGACATCACTTTGTTTACCAAAAATGTCAAAAATGATTTATTGATTGTGCAAATTTATGTTGATGACATAATTTTTGGTTCTACTAACGAAACTCTCTGTCAAGAATTCTCCAAGCTTATGCAGGATCACTTCGAGATGAGCATGATGAGGGAACTTAACTATTTCCTCGGATTGCAAATCAAACAGTGCAAGGATGGGTTCTTTGTGAACCAAAGCAAGTACATCAAGGAGATTCTAAAGAATTTTGGGATGGAGAACACAAAATCATCATCCACACCGATGAGCACAACAATCAAACTCAACAAGGATGAAAATGGTAAATCTGTAGATCAATCTTCCTTTCGTAGTATGATTGGCTCCTTACTGTATGCTAATGCTAGTCAGCCAGACATTATGTTTAGTGTTTTCTTGTGTGCACGATTTCAATCATGTCCAAAGAAATCACATTTTTTCACCTTAAAACGCATTTTCAAATATCTTTCAAATACTCAAAATCTCGGCTTGTGGTATTAAAAAAACTCTTTCTTTGATTTAAAATCATACTACGATGCCGACTTTGGTGGATATAAGGTGGATAGAAAAAACACTAGTGGAACCTGTTTCTTTTTAGGAAACTGTTTGGTTTCTTGGTTTTCAAAGAAGCAAAATTGTGTTGCATTGTCAACAACTGAAGACGAATATATGGCTGCCGGTAGTTGTTGTGCTCAAATTCTTTGGATGAAGCATCAATTGCTCGACTATGGCATCTCCTTTTCAAAAATTCCCATTTTTTGTGATAACACTACCGCCATATATCTAACAAAGAATCCGATTCAACACTCTCGCACCAAACATATTGATATTCGTCATCATTTTATTCGTGACCACGTCGAACGAAATGAAGTTGAACTTCAATATGTTGACACGAAAAATCAAATTGCCGATATTTTTACAAAACCACTAGATGAAAACACTTTTATTCGTTTGCGTGGTGCACTTGGCATGATTGAGTTGTAATCGCTTGTAGACATAAAATAAATTTAATGTCACATTAAGGAGGAGCTTAATATTAAATCTGAGCAACTTAATTTTGAATAATATAAATCAATTATATTTATTCAAAATTAAAAAGCTCACATTTTATGTGAATTATTTGCTTTAAAGACTTAATTGCAAAATAAATAATTAAAGAGTCATCTTTGAAATTCTATCTTCGTCCAGTTCGGACCATCCAAACACTAGTTTGGAACACCCGAACTGGCTCGCGCCTTTTCAGTTTAAACCTTTCAAAATTTCCTCCAAAATGGTCAGTTCGTACCCTCCGAACCTAGCTTTGGGCCGTCCGATCCTTGAGCGGTAAAACTTCAAAATTTGACTGTCTTAACTTCGGGTCGTCCGAAACCATTCGGACGACACGAACTCAATTTTAACTATCCGGATGCTCCGAACGCACTTCGGGCCGTCCGAACCTCAATGCAGCCTGTCAGATAAGATCAAATCTTATCACCTTGGTAATTAGGATCGGGCAGTCCGAACCTATGTTCGGACCGTCCGAACCCTCTGCTATAAATACTTCTCGGACCATCCATTTTATTCACTCTAAAAATCCTTCACTTTTCTTCCTTAGTCCGAAATTTAGCCTACAAAATGCATGACAAACGTCGTCGTGATCAAGCTAGTTTTAGTCGTCCAATTTCTATCCATGATCCTAACCTACCTGCTGTTTCTTGTCCTATCCCGGACGATTACCCCTCTCGACCGATTTTACCCGGTCGTATTTTCGATGTCGGCTATCTTACGACATCTCATCTCCTCTTGCTGCCCCTTATTGTTTCCCAGCATTGGGAATCCTTTTTTCAGCCTTCCATTCCAGATTTTATCTTCACTGCTCTGATGTATGAGTTCTATGCCAACCTAGAACTCAAACTTGGCAATGAACTTCACATTGCTACGATTGTTCAGGGTCGGCATGTTCTTTTTTTAGTCTCCAACTTTGCTGAGTGGTTCCAACTTCCTACGGTGGGACCCAGTCTCTACTTAGGTCAGGGATGGCCTCAGGACGATCCTACTTTTGATCGAGATAAGGTCCTTTCTACTACTCTTGGTCGTCCAACCACTGATGCCGACAATCATCTCCTTTTGAAACAACTTCGTCCTGATTTTCAAATCATTCAAAAATTGATCACCTCTTCTATCATTCCTCGCAGTGGAGACTCCTCAACCTGCAAATATATTTATCTTTAAATTTTCTATCACATTGTCTCCTCCGGTCCATTCAACCTCCCTCGCTTCATTATGCAAGTCATGCATAATGCAGCTAAAGCCACAAGGAAGGTCACTCTTCCTTTTGCTCGTCTCATCAACCGCATTTTGACTCACTTTGATATCTCTTTCGATCACTTGGATCCCCTTCCCATCAATGATTCCCACACTTTCAACCATTCTTCGATCACAAAGATGGAATTGTGTTGGAACCCTGTCTTCTCTCGTTGGGTTGATGACCCAACTCGTGCCTTTAAAAAATACCTTTCGGATAAACACTTTTCAATTCCTTATTCGAGTCTTTCGCCCTCTTCTCAGGCTAAGGGCTTTCCCAATGGACCGCATGATGAAGAAGGACATTCTTCTTCTGGCTTTCAGACCTTTCCGGCCAATCTTGGCGAGCTTCCATTCGAGATTCCCTAGATCCCTGCTACCCCCGCTCACCAGTTTGATTGTCTTTTTGAGAATGATAAGTGCAATTTGTGTGCATTATTTCGTGTTATTTTTATGTCTATCTTGTGTGCATTCATATTGTTTTATGTGTGTTTTTATATGTTTTAGTGCATGTGTGTGCATTTCACTCTCCCGATTGATTTTGTAGGAAAATGGATTTTTGAAGAGTGAATTATGGAGCAGCCTTGGTCAAAAAATCATTTTTAATTTTAGAAATATCCAAATCCTATCTTCACTGTTTAGAATGAATTTAAAGAGGTTTTAAAGCTTCTGTCCAAATTTCAACTCGATCCAACGGCTAGAACTTGAGATATAAACTTTTCAAAATCGTCGCTCGCAGTAGAAATTGTGTGGTGCGCGAGCGAGATTTGAACTCGCCCGCGCGCGAGTTACAATTCCAGAAAGTTGCTTAATTTTGCACGCTCAAGCGAGAATTCCACTCGCTCGAGCGCAAATTTGGAAGAATTTTGAGTCCGGAAAATTAATTGTTGCGTAGGGAATTAATTGGTACGGGATCCGGATACTATAAATAGAAGATATAACATATTTTTGGGGGTTCCGAAGTTCCAGAATGCAGACAACACAAGGGAGGCGACTAAAAGGCTTGGGAGAGAAGATTTCTCTTTTCTTTTCTTCTTCTTTTTATTTTTGAATTATTGTTTTCAACTATTGATTAGTTTGTTTTCAACCAAGACGGCGTGATTGGGCCGGACAAATTTATGTAGAAAACTTGGATGTTTGTTTGGGATTTTTCAGACTTGATTTTATTTTATTGATTGTCAGTGTAAGGGAAAAGGTGTTGTACATAAACAATTTGAGGTGTTGTCACAAGGTGTTGACAACACCTACAATAACATCTTGAGTAATTTGCAGCGAAATATAATTTAAACGTGAATAAAATAAACAAGCAACCAAAATAAATAGACTCAGATAAATAAGCAAGAGTATAAAATACTCTTGCAGCGCCTCAGGGCAAAACTTTCACTAGAAACGAATTAAAGAGTTTACAAAACCCTAAAAATAGTGATTATTGTAAAACCAATTTTTTCAAAACATGTGAGAAAAAAAACCATAAAAATAACTCCTAAAAATTCTATTCACGATAGAATAAATAAACGAAAGAAAGGAGTTGAAAAACTTGATGCCAAAACTTCGTCGAAATGGAACCCTTTTGATCTTTGATCTCCAAATTGTTCTTCAATGCATCAAGTAGTCTTGACCGATATGAACTTTTAGAAGATGTTCAATTTTCCTCACAAAGTACGTTCGTGAAGCTCTTAGGAAAATCTCACAGTCTCTCTCACTTTACGATCGGTCACGCCTATCACCTTAAATAGCACAAGAATCCTTCTTCAACATGTTTCCTTGTAGACGTAGGATTCTCTTGATTTGATCATATCTAATCTACACAATTAAAGAAAAATATATATTAGATATGATATGATAAATATTATAATAAGATTATCAATATCTCAAATCAACTTATTTAAAGAAATAATTAACTTGTTACTTTACATCCAAGAAATACAAAAGATGTCAAATAAAATCTTTTCAAAATTTGAAAAATTGAAGGAATAAAATATTTCTTTCAATCTCACCCTTTTTTCCTTTCTAGACAAACACTTTTAATCCAAAAACAAATCAACTTAACTCCCCCTGAATACTTAACCAAATTCTCCCCCTAAGTGTAAGAGGAGGTGTTGTCATGAGATGTTGGAAACATCTAGCGACGACACTCCAGATCAGAAAACATAAGTGAACGAAGAGACAAAAAGAATATATCAGAGCTAAAAACACAAAACCAGTTTTGATTAGGAGCAGAGCAAAAATAAAAACTTAGAAAAAAATAATAAAAACAAACTAAATTAGAAAAACAAATTTATCTAGAATTGATTGCTCTCAGATGAGCCATCAGCTTCAGCTTCTTCTTCTTCAGCTTCACTTTTTTCTCCACCTTTTTGTTCAGAAGGGCCAGCTCCACTTAGTAGTGACTCGTAGTGAGCCTTCAACCCTTCATAGTAGGCAAGATCAGCCTTAGCATGTGCAATCTTCTGCTCAGCATGCAATAATTGAGCTTGAAAAAATGTAGGATCATTGTTCTGAGCGGCAGAGGGGGGTACAAAAATTTCAGTGGCAGAGGGGGTATTGGAAACACCTGCCACAACACCTGCAGCAACACCTGATTCAGACCAAGGGAGGTATATCGTTCTGTTGCCTCGCAGCAATGGAGGTGCTATCTTCAGCAGCTCTCCAGATTCAATTAGAACCTCATCATCATCCTTCTCAATCTCTTGAGGCAACAACATAGAATAGATGAGTGATGGATAAGGCAGCTTCAAGGTTGGTTGAGCACAGTCTGCAAAGACCATGACTGTGTCAAACACAAGTCGACCATAGTTGAAATTGATTCCTGTTCCAATGGCGTACAAGATTGGAGCCTGATTCTTGGTAACGACAGTAGAATTCCCAGATGGAGTCCATGTCTTGACAGCAGTCTTGTGTAGAATAGAGTAGAAGGAGGTGAGCTTGGCAGCCTGCAAATTCTTAGGGTGAGCTGGAAATACCGTGACTTGACCTCCTGTGATAACAGATGTCATCTCATCCAAATTAGGTAGTGCAGCATCATCACCAGTAAGTGTATGGAAGAATCCATTGATTATAGCAAGACTGAAGGCAAAAATCTGTCCTCGCACATACACCTTCCCATACTTAACATAACGGGGATCCTTCACAACTTCAGTCAAATTATAGTAGAATTCTCTAACAATTTCCCGGCAATACGGACCAGCAGTGGAGACGGTGGCCAACAAATTTCTCACTTCAAAGAATCTGACCAAATTTTGAGCTTCATAGCTCTCCACATCAATATTGCGTTCCTTAAGGAACTCACGATCATCATACTTGTCCCAACAATCTACAATTTCCTTGGAATAAAAAGTTGAGGAATAAGACTCATTTACCCGATAGTCTTCACCCAAGGTGTTGTCCAGGGTGTCATCAACACCTTCCTCAACATCCTCTTCTTCTTCCTCAGAGTCATCAGAATCTGACTCTTCATCCAATTCTTTCTCAGCATCTGAGTCTTCACTTGAGTCAGTGCTGGAACTATCAGAGGGATGTGGGCGGTTATCAGCAAATTCCTGAAGCATCTCCTTATCTGGTTCATTATCAGAATTGAGAGGATGGTCTTCAACAGGCTTGTCCACTTTTGACTTCTTCATTCCAGCCATGAACTTGGCTATTGAATCTTCCTTGTCATCTGAAAATACAAGAGGAGCAGCAGATGATGAACTCCCCTTTGATTTCTCAGATTCAAATGGCACTGGATTGGTTGGGACAGTGGGTTCCATAACACTAGCTTTGCCTCTTTTTCGATGTATTAGCTTGTAATCTTCATCATCACTGGCATCACCCGAAGAATACTCTGTATCCATCATAAAAGGCCTTGATGGTTGACCTTTCCCATGGAATTGTTTGGAGGCAGTGTAGTCTGGATTGTATCCTGCTTGACATTTGGATCAGCGAGTCAAGGGTTTCGTGGGAAACACCTTGTTTAGCACAGCCATGTCTAGAAAATTATCCACATCAAGAGCATTACCAGGCTCTCCTGGAGCAATGGAGTCCAGGGGCACAGGTTCCTCAAAAACTGGAACCATCGCTTGCTCTGTCATAGGGTGTGGTGAAATAGGTGTCGTGACACCTTCAGCAGCGTCCTCTGTAAATCCCATCTCAGATCGAATATCTTGAGGATCAAAGTTCTTTCCTGCCATTAAAATTTCTGAGAGTGAAAATTCGAAAGCAAATTTAGGCAATTTTTAGATAGGGGCAAGGAAGATGGAAAGAAATCGAGGGCTAGAACAAGAGACTAATGAATTTCCAAAAACAGATAAACACTGGATTATATCACACAATGTATTATAAACCCACTCGGATTCTCAGTAGGCCACAACGGTCACAAAATCTCCCAACGGTAACAAATCCAAATTAAAGTAGGCAATAATTCTTTTTGATTTTCACCGATAATCTAGGCCCAAATATTTCACCAAATATTTCCAATTTTAACTCCTCATCAGAGTATAACACCACTGAAAGAAAATCCATTCCCATTCAAATTCAAAAATTCAATGGATAGGGCAAAAATCAAAATTTTTATTTGATCAGAATTTATAACCTTTCGGCCCAAGATATTCACAAATTAAAAATATGCATGTCCTAATTATGTCTAAAACAGAGTGTGACAATAATTAAAATGCTATCACATGCAAAAAAAAATATATGATGAAAAATGAGGTGTTTTCAACGATGTTGGCAACATCTTCCAGCAACACTTCAGGATTCTGAAAAATTTTTGGTATCCAATTCATTATTACAGAAGTGGTAGCCTGCACACTAAAGAAAACGATCTTCAATGGACCTCTTTAGGTAGCTTTTTCCATTTGCTTCTCATTTTCAATCAAATTTGATGATTGATACAATTCAAGTTTAATCATTCTTGTTCTTTTGTGGTTTTGATTTTGTAAAGTCACTTTTCATTTGGGACAAGATCTGTTGGAAAACTGGCGGTCAGATCAATCACGATTGATACCCGGTGCAGCGGAAGTTTAAAAATTTTTTTTATCATGGAACAATTCCATGGTGTGGGTATCAACCGTTCAACGATTAAATTATAAGTGTGTGTAAAATTCAAATAACAATTAATTAAATTTTACCTTCAATCTCGAAGCGAGATTAATAGACACCACACAGATTTCTCTGCGCTTCTTGTATCTCCCAGGAACTGATGAACTCCTTCAATCAGGTCCACGAATGGGGTTTAAATCCCTCTGATAGATTGCACTAGAAAATCTATCAGAAGTTTTCTGCGAAGAGATTAAACGAATCTGATTCGTTATTCCTGACTGCAATTAAAAATCACAGACCGGAATTTCTCGGGCAGAGGGGGAGGGTTCGGCCGATTTCTTTTGAGAGAGAGGAGGGTTTCGAAAATCCTGTCTCAAAAATTATGACCTGTTGTATGTAATTTCTGTACTGCAATAACTTATTTATAATGCAGGCCACTAACACCTTAGGGCCCATTAGTCATAAGCTAGGGCCCGACAAGCAAAGCCCGCACGTTCAGAAATTAATATAAAATTCATCGTGACTCCGATTGATGAACAGATTTCACCAATGTGCACAGAAACCATTTCTGCACATTTTAAAGTCAAAATAAATTTTCCTGAATCCGAATTCGGTGGTTTCCAAAAATGTCCATCCCTATGTCATTTTAGGAAATCCTACTCCCTTACTCTTATTTAAGAAGTCCAACTCCTTAGTTCATTAAATTTAACTCTTTAAATTTAACTATCTCAACGGGGATTAAAACTCCATTACACTGTGTGACCCTCAATGGTTCAGGGATACAGCTAGCCGTGGGCTCACAACTCCTTGTGACTCGGAACAACGATTTCCGACTTGCCCAACGAATCATGGTAAAGCGCCTAGCAACATCGCCCCATGATTCCCTAGGTATCACTGATAGTGTCTACAAGAACCAGTAGATTTTGGTTAACGTACAGTACGGTCCCTTCATCCATATATCCCGATCGAATCAACAACCATTGGTATATCGAGAGTCGCTCAAGATTCGATAACTATGCAATACATCTTGAAGATCAAATTAGTGACATCGCATGTGCTACTAAGAAACCATTTCTTAAATCACATCAAGTACTCTCGCCAGAGATTTGTCACACTAATATCTCCTCAGATCGCATAGGATATCCACACTCGCAAGTATGTGGTGAATCCTTGACAACAATGCATTGACTCCTATATGTGTCGTAACTGTACCCAATCTCGACACCTGATGACCCCCATAGAGTCGGTAAACGAGTCAAAGCACATCACTAGCATATAGAGTCTCCATGATGTTTCAAGTCGTAAGGACTAATGGTGTACAACCAAAACCGCGGACTTTATCCACTCGATAAGTGATAACCACTTGGAAAGTCCGGATAGGGTAGTTCGATTATTCATCCTATGAATATCCATTTGCATGCTTCGAACATCTCCATGTTCCCTACCAATGAAACGTGGTACTCCGCATCGCAAATGCTAGTCTCAAACTCGAGCGATCCTTATCCTTATTATCGGACGGCTCAATCGACTAGGAACGGTTTTAGAATATACAGTGACTATAAGATGTATTTCATGATAGACATCCCCATGTTCTACCACATCTTACATACACTATAGTATATTCAAGGTCTTTATCAAAACAACAATAGTATATCACAATATAACAATATGAAGTAATATAAAGTCATTGCCATTAATTAAAAGTGTAAATAATATTAAACAAAAGATTGTTTATACAAAGAGTCATCAAAGCCCATAGCCACACGGTTGGCTCACTGGGCACCCACTCTTACAATCTCCCACTTGCCCTATAGCCAACTAGTCATACTACGTAGACCCATTGCTTCGCGATGTTTGTCAAACAATGGTCCTGGCAAAGGCTTAGTAAGCGGATCAGCGATATTGTCTGCAGAGGCCACTCGTTCGACAATGATGTCTCCTCTTTCCACAATCTCCCGGATTATGTGGTATTTCCACAGTACGTGTTTGGATCTTTGATGAGACCTTGGTTCCTTTGCTTGAGCAACGGCACCCGTGTTGTCACAGTACACCGGGACTGGACCAACAAATTCAGGAATAACGCCCAACTCTTGGACGAACTTCCTCATCCAAACGGCCTCTTTAGCAGCAGCTGATGCTGCAATGTATTCAGCCTCAGTGGTGGAATCCGCTGTGGTGTCCTGCTTGGAACTCTTCCAAGAGACAGCACCGCCATTGAGCATGAACACAAATCCAGAGGTTGACTTCGAGTCATCCACATCACTTTGGAAGCTAGAGTCGGTATAGCCTTCCAATTTGAGATCTCGTCCTCCATACACCATGAACATATTCTTAGTCCTTCGCAAGTACTTAAGAATGTCCTTCACGGCTTTCCAATGCATTTGACCAGGATTAGACTGATATCTGCTCGTGACACTCAGAGCAAATGCTACATCCGGTCTGGTAGATATCATCCCATACATGATACTACCTATAGCTGACGCATATGGTACATGTGTCATATTCTCTATCTCTGCATCAGTCTTGGGACACATAGACTTGGATAGAGAAACTCCATGACACATGGGTAGATGTCCTCTTTTGGACCCATCCATTGAAAACCGTTTCAATATGGTATCAATGTAGGTTGATTGAGTGAGTCCTATCATTCTCTTAGACCTATCTCTATAGATCTGTATCCCAAGAATGTAGGATGCCTCTCCCAAATCCTTCATCGAAAATCTACCTGATAACCATATCTTTGTTGACTGCAACATCCCTACATCATTCCCAATGAGTAGGATGTCATCAACATAAAGTACTAAGAATGTCACCGCATCCTTAACTACTTTCTTGTACACGCAAGGTTCCTCCGGGTTCTTGATGAAACCAAAATCTTTTATTGTTTCATCAAATTTCTGGTTCCAACTTCTTGATGCTTGTTTTAGACCATAAATTGATCTCTGAAGCTTGCATACCTTATGCTCGCTTCCCATGGATGTGTACCCCCTGGCTGCTTCATATAGATTTCCTCCTTAATGTCTCCATTAAGAAAAGCAGTCTTCACATCCATTTGCCATATCTCATAGTCATACCATGCAGCTATGGCAATTAGGATTCTTATGGACTTGAACATTGCAACTGGTGAAAAGGTTTCGTCATAGTCAACTCCTTGCCTTTGAGTATAACCTTTAGCCACCAATCGCGCCTTGTAGGTCAATACCTTACCATCAGGCCCAAGCTTTCTTTTGTAGATCCATTTACACCCTATCGGAACAATTCCATCGGGAGGATCTACTAAAGACCAAACTTGGTTTGTATGCATCGAATCCAATTCTGACTGCATAGCTTCAAGCCATAAATTCGAATCCGCATCAGAAATTGCTTCCTTGAAGTTTCTTGGATCACATCCAATGTCGGGTTCATCTTGATCCCCTTCAAGAAGAAGACCATATCGAACTGGAGGTCTAGAAGTCCTTTCGGATCTTCTAGGTGCAGGCGTGTCCAGCAATGGTTCCTGAGGTGTAGGATCGTTATTTTGTATTTCGGGTTCTTCTCGAACTTCTTCGAGTTCCATCATCTCGCCTTTCTTATCCAATAAGAACTCCTTCTCCAAGAAGGTGGCATTCCTAGAAACAAACACCTTTGTTTCAGCAGGATAATAGAAATAATATCCGATTGAATTCTTCGGATACCCTACAAAATAACATAAGCTGGATCGACTATCCAACTTATCTCCCACTGTCCGCTTCACGTAAGCAGGACATCCCCAAATCCTCAAGTACGAATACTTAGGAGCTTTGCCATTCCATAACTCGTATGGTGTTTTGTCCACTGCTTTAGTGTGGACGTTGTTCAACAACAATACCGCCGTTTCAAGCGCATAGCCCCAAAACGAAGGTGGAAGCTCAGTGAAGCTCATCATAGATCGAACCATGTCCAACAAAGTTCGATTACGACGCTCCGATACACCATTAAGCTGTGGTGTCATAGGAGGAGTCCACTGAGAGAGAATCCCATTCTCTTTCAGATAGTCCAAAAACTCGGTACTCAAGTATTCTCCACCTCGATCCGATCGAAGTGCTTTAATACTTTTACCTAGCTTGTTCTCTACTTCAGCCCTGAATTCTTTGAACTTTTCAAATGCTTCAGACTTATATTTCATTAAATATAAATACCCATACCTTGAATAATCATCAGTAAAGGTAATGAAGTAGGTGTGGCCATGTTGAGTCCCTACTCTAAATGGACCACAAACATCTGTATGGATCAAATCCAACAGATTCTGACTATGCTAAGGTTTCCCCTTAAAAGGAGATTTAGTCATTTTTCCTTTTAGGCAGGATTCACAAGTAGGTAGAGAATTAATATCAGACATATCAAACATGCCCTCTCCCACTAGCTTGTTCATCCTCCTTGAGGAAATATGACCTAGCCTAGCATGCCAAAGGTTCGCCGGGTTTTGACTATCGATTTTCCTTTTGTTTGTTGTCGCCGGTTTATCAATATAATTTATTGGAACGTCTTTTAGTTTTAAGTTGTATAGATCGTTTTCAAGTTGTCCATTTCCAATTAAACATTCATTCTTGTAAATATTGCAAATCCCATTCACAAAATTGCAAGAATAACCATCTCTATCAAGCATAGAAATAGAAATAATGTTTTTAATTAAATCTGGCACAAATAAAACATCTCTTAACAATAATTTAAAACCGTTCTGCAAAGTCAAACAAACATCTCCAATGGCCGTAGCTTCAACTCTGGAACCATTCCCGAGCCTAAGCTGGGTCTCACCCATTCTAAGCCTGCGACTTCTTGTCATCACCTGCAAATCATTGCAAATGTGAGATCCACATCCGGTATCCAATACCCAAGAAGTTGTATTAAGTGACATGTTTATTTCAATATAGAACATACCCTTTGCAGTTCCCAACTGCTCAAGATATTCCTTGCAGTTGCGCTTCCAATGACCCGGCTTCTTGCAGTAATGGCAAACATCCTTGGATTTTCCATTGTTTGAAGCCTTTGTCTTTTGCTTCTTCTCGGGCTCGACTTTCTTGGGTGGGGTAGAACGTTTCTTGCCCTTCATACTTGGCCCCTTCTTAGCAGAAGATGAGGAGCCCACCAAGAAAGCTGGCTTATCCTTCTTAAGTGTGGATTCATATGTAACGAGCATATTGACCATCTCTTCTAGGGTGGCCTCTATCTTGTTCATATTAAAATTTATCACAAATCCATCAAATGAAGAAGGAAGAGACAGAAGCAATAAATCCACATTGAGTTCATGCTCCAACACCAAATCTAGGGTCGCCAACTTCTGTATGAGCCAAATCACTCGTACCCCATGATCACGGACCGAAGTCCCTTCACGCATGCGGCACGTCATCAACTCCTTAACAGTAGCGAACCTTTCAGCCCTCGACTGAGCCCCAAAAAGTTCCTTGAGTTGCGTGTGAATGTCAGCAGCATTCACCGTGTCCTCAAATCGCCTCTAGAGTTCATCAGACATCGAGGCTTGCATATAGCATTTGGTCTTGATGTCATGGTCACACCATGCATCAAGTTTGGCCAATTCCTCCGGACTTATGTCAGCTAGTGCTTCCTTCGGAGGTGCTTTCTATAACACGTAGAGCATTTTCTCCGAAGTTAAGACAATCTTCAACTTCCGGAACCATTCCGTATAGTTGGCGCCAGTCAACTTGTTTTGTTCGAGGATCGAGAATAATGGATTTCGCGAATTCATTGTATGAAATACTGAAAAGAAAAACAGACATATATCAATGATTGTTTAACAATTTACTAAGACATAAAATAGGCGAATTTAATTTTATGAATCTCACTCCCACTATTTTAACGATTTCACCACCCTCTAGTGAAAACGGGAAACTTTTTCCTTAGTGAGAACATGGAGTCCAATTGACAAACTTATGGTCCCGAATAATATCAGCCAACCATAATTCTCAAAAGGTAGAGCCCAATTGCTTCCAAAGCAACCCCCATGTATTTACCTCATGTCCAATAAGGGCCCAATAATATGACGCCGTTTAAAGTGACATGTCAAGATGACCCATCAATATTAAGTTGTGATGGACGGTCGCCATGTGGATCCCCCAATAATATGAGCCGATCCCATGGGAGTTCCACCCAACTTACAACATTTTTCGATCCAATGTACAGCTTTCCGACGGACGGCCCCCCCCAATAATATGAGCCGGACCGTATCCGCGGGTAGCATCACATACATTGACCGTTGATGGAAGGTGGGAACATTTAAACAAATTTAAATTTCCTTTATTTATCTTGATATAAATTTTAAATCATATTTAAAATGAGAGATTTTTAATTATAAAAATATTTGTCTCATCATATTCATTTTATTGCATGCTTGCCGGATTCACACAATTATGTCTAAACATGCATACAATCATAATATCAAATATTATATAGGATGATCGATTCCATTTCTAATTGACCCGTGGTTGCCAATCACGGGTCTTAGTCCAATCCTAGGTAATATGCAGTATGCAATGCAATCCTATTACATGTGCTTCCAATTTACATTTCTTCAGTCTTTATTGTCTGCTGGGCCCACCGTCTTCAAATCTTGATCTCCCACTAAATCTAATGTATTTACAATAAATAACAATGACAAGTAGGGGATACATTTTTAGGGGTGGGAACGGGCTATAAACCAAGCCCACTTTTATTACATATGACATTCATATCGGGCCATAAACCAGGCCCATTAATAAAACCAACAACAATAAAAACAAAATGTAAATTCCTAACATACACCTACAAAATTGGTCATGGCAATCGATCATCCTTATCCAATATCATTTAATTCAAAATTAATTTATTGGATAACATGCAGTGGCAATTCAAATTTAAACAAGATAAAATCATATTTTATATATAAAATCTCATTTCACATATAAAATCATATTTTATCTCTATATCAAATAAAATCATATTTTATCTATAAAATCCAATTTTACAAATAAAATCATATTTTACTCAATATATCATAAGATCATATCTTATCATCAATTGTACCAAAATAATTGATTTCAAAATTCAATTTACGGATAAAACATTAAAATTTTCCAAAAATTCAAATTTATCCAAAATCAATTTTAAAATTTACGGACTCGAACAATTCGATCCGAAATCTCGTGAACCAATCAAAAACAATTTTTGACCGGACCAAAAATAAAATTTTATCACATTAAAATTAATTTTAAATAAAAATTTAATTTTTCCCGCGGGCCGCCCGGGACACTCCCGGGCCGGCCCGCACCCGGGGCGCGGGCCGGGGGCAGCCCGGCTGCCCCCTTAGGGCAGCAACAATTGCTGCCCTGGCGGCGCCTGGCGCCGCCGCTGGGCGGTGCCGTGCGTCGCCCTGGGCGGCGCCGAGCGCCGCCACTGGGCGGCGCCGAGCGCTGCCCTGCGCAGCGCCCAGCACTGCGCTGGGCAGCGCACAGCACTGCCCTGGGCGGCGCCGTGCGCCTCCCCCGGGGGCAGCGACCATCGCCGCCCGGGTTTTGCCTCGAAAAAAAAAAAATTTATTTAAAAATATTTATTTTGTTTCAAAAACCGAGACTCAAAAATTTTGTACAATTGATTAATTCAATCGTTTGATCTGAGCAACCTGGCTCTGATACCACTATTGGAAAACTGGCGGTCAGATCAATCACGATTGATACCCGGTGCAGCGGAAGTTTAAAAAATTTTTTTATCATGGAACAATTCCATGGTGTGGGTATCAACCGTTCAACGATTAAATTATAAGTGTGTGTAAAATTCAAATAACAATTAATTAAATTTTACCTTCAATCTCGAAGCGAGATTAATAGACACCACACAGATTTCTCTGCGCTTCTTGTATCTCCCAGGAACTGATGAACTCCTTCAATCAGGTCCACGAATGGGGTTTAAATCCCTATGATAGATTGCACTAGAAAATCTATCAGAAGTTTTCTGCGAAGAGATTAAACGAATCTGATTCGTTATTCCTGACTGCAATTAAAAATCACAGACCGGAATTTCTCGGGCAGAGGGGGAGGGTTCGGCCGATTTCTTTTGAGAGAGAGGAGGGTTTCGAAAATCCTGTCTCAAAAATTATGACCTGTTGTATGTAATTTCTGTACTGCAATAACTTATTTATAATGCAGGCCACTAACACCTTAGGGCCCATTAGTCATAAGCTAGGGCCCGACAAGCAAAGCCCGCACGTTCAGAAATTAATATAAAATTCATCGTGACTCCGATTGATGAACCGATTTCACCAATGTGCACAGAAACCATTTCTGCACATTTTAAAGTCAAAATAAATTTTCCTGAATCCGAATTCAGTGGTTTCCAAAAATGTCCATCCCTATGTCATTTTAGGAAATCCTACTCCCTTACTCTTATTTAAGAAGTCCAACTCCTTAGTTCATTAAATTTAACTCTTTAAATTTAACTATCTCAACGAGGATTAAAACTCCATTACACTGTGTGACCCTCAATGGTTCAGGGATACAGCTAGCCGTGGGCTCACAACTCCTTGTGACTCGGAACAACGATTTCCGACTTGCCCAACGAATCATGGTAAAGCGCCTAGCAACATCGCCCCATGATTCCCTAGGTATCACTGATAGTGCCTACAAGAACCAGTAGATTTTGGTTAACGTACAGTACGGTCCCTTCATCCATATATCCCGATCGAATCAACAACCATTGGTATATCGAGAGTCGCTCAAGATTCGATAACTATGCAATACATCTTAAAGATCAAATTAGTGACATCGCATGTGCTACTAAGAAACCATTTCTTAAATCACATCAAGTACTCTCGCCAGAGATTTGTCACACTAATATCTCCTCAGATCGCATAGGATATCCACACTCGCAAGTATGTGGTGAATCCTTGACAACAATGCATTGACTCCTATATGTGTCGTAACTGTACCCAATCTCGACACCTGATGACCCCCATAGAGTCGGTAAACGAGTCAAAGCACAGCACTAGCATATAGAGTCTCCATGATGTTTCAAGTCGTAAGGACTAATGGTGTACAACCAAAACCGCGGACTTTATCCACTCGATAAGTGATAACCACTTGGAAAGTCCGGATAGGGTAGTTCGATTATTCATCCTATGAATATCCATTTGCATGCTTCGAACATCTCCATGTTCCCTACCAATGAAACGTGGTACTCCGCATCGCAAATGCTAGTCTCAAACTCGAGCGATCCTTATCCTTATTATCGGACGGCTCAATCGACTAGGAACGGTTTTAGAATATACAGTGACTATAAGATGTATTTCATGATAGACATCCCCATGTTCTACCACATCTTACATACACTATAGTATATTCAAGGTCTTTATCAAAACAACAATAGTATATCACAATATAACAATATGAAGTAATATAAAGTCATTGCCATTAATTAAAAGTGTAAATAATATTAAACAAAAGATTGTTTATACAAAGAGTCATCAAAGCCCATAGCCACACGGTTGGCTCACTGGGCACCCACTCTTACAAGATCATGTAATACACGAACGTCCATCCACTACTTTGTGACATAGTCAGAACTCTTCTTCAATTAATCCAAATTAAACTGTAAAATATTTTGCAAAGAATCCTGAGTGAAAAACAGTAGATGGTTACAAAGTATCCAACACATCACAAAACAGAATGAATGCATGAATGCAATATGCCTAAGATACTAAAAATGCACATGCATGAAAAGGTGTTGTCACAGGGTATTGGCAACACTCCTGACAACATCTCGGTTCTGTCTATAATGGACAAATACTGAGAGACTTCCTTGGACTGAAGAATCTCTCGAAATCCAAAGCTTTTGTGAATATATCAGTTAATTGGTTATTTGTTCCAATAAACTCAATTAAGATAATGCTTTTCTCAACCAAATATTGAATGAAGTGATGTCTAATGTCAATGTGTTTGGTTCGAGAGTGTTGTAATGAATTTATGGATATATCAATGGCACTAGAATTATCACAGTACACAATAGGAGTATCACTCTTAACACCATAATCATTTAGCATTTGATTCATTCAAAGGAGTTGTGAGCAACAACTACCAACAACAACATACTCAGACTCGACAGTATAAAGTGAGACACAGTTTTGTTTCTTGCTATACCAAGACACTAAGTTATTTCCCAAGTAGAAACATCCTCCCGAAGTTCTCTTTCTCTCATCTAAATCCCCAGCCCAATCAGCATCACTAAACCCTACCAAATTCGAATTGGTTTCTTTAGTGTACCACAAACCCAAATTCAAAGTACCTGCCACATATTTCTGTATATGTTTCACAGACTTTAGGTGAGTAATTTTTGGGTTAAACTAGTATCTAGCACACAAACAAACACTATACATGATATCAGGTCTCCTAGCACTTAAATACAAAAAACTACCAATCATGCTTCGGTAGAGGGTGTTGTCAACGCCTTCGGCAACATCCTCCATAGACAGTTGATAAGTGCATTTTGTATGCATTATTTTGTGATAGGTTTATGTCTTTTTTGTGTGCATTCATATTATTTTTATGTGTTTTTATGTGTTTTAGTGCATGTGTGTGTATTTCACTCCTCGGGTTGATTTTGTAGGAAAATTGATTTTTGAAGTGTGAATTACAGAGCATCTTTGTTCGAAAAATCAAATTAAATTATAGTTAGATCTAAATCCGATCTTCACCATTCAGATTATATTTCAGAATGTTTTGAAGTTGCTGTCCAAATTTCAGCTCGATCCGAAGGCTAGATCTCAAGATATGAATTTTTGAAAATCGTCGCTCGGCGTAGAAAATTTGTACTGCGCGCGCGAGTTGGACGTCCAGACTTTTGTTTTTTAATGCTGAGCGCGCGCGTGTTTTGGGGTCATATGTGATCCGAAAAATCCTTGTTTTGAGAGAAAATTAACTGGTAGGCGTTCCGGACCATATATATACAAGATATAACATATTTTTGAGGGTTCCAAAGTTCCAGAGCGCAGACAACATAGAGGGAGGAGGCTACCGGCTTGGAAGAGAAGATTTCTCTTTTCTTTTTTTCTTCTTATTTTTATTTTTGAATTCTAGTTTCAATTATTGAGTAGTTTATTTTCAACCAAGGCGGCGTGATTGGGCCGAACAAATTTATGTAGAAAACTTGGATGTTTGTTTGGGATTTTTCAGAGTTGATTTTATTTTATTGATTTTCAGATTTATATTTGTCTTGTGAATAGTCTGATCAACTGTTTGTTTGCGTGTTAATCGATTCCAAGTCGACAGAGGAGGAATTGATTTCGATCACTTTGATAATCAACACATGGTAAAACCGACTAGAAATAGAATTTGGCTTCAGTGTGCGATTTGGGTGTAAACTGAATTTTCATAAATATTTAATGCATTAAAATTTGATTAGAATTACGAAACATTAGTTCATCAATATTTGAATAGGTTTGATTGTTCTAGAAATAGTCATTTGAACAAATTAGGAGAATTCCCGTGAATTAAGATTAAATCTGAGTCCTGAATCGACTACATGTTACATGATTTGTTCGGTACCTACGTGTGTCTTGGTTGTCTTTGTTTTAATTATTTTTATCTTCAGTTATTTTTATTCTTATTTCTTAAGCAGTTTTTATTTTATTTTCTTATTTTATTTAAATCAAATTGCTTTTTATTATTTTGTCTAGATTAAGTAAAAAATTCTTGAGAATTGACAACAGTCCCTGTGGGATCGATACTTGGACTCTCTGTCCACTTTACTATTACTTGACCTAGTACGCTTGCCAGTAGATTTATATCACACCGATTTAGCCGGTCAACAGTTTTTCATTAGACCCCATAGGTGTGTGCATGTGTTTAGTGTTGTCATTCAGAAACTTCTTCACAAGATTTTTAGCATACTTGCTTTGACACAAAAATATTTCATCATGCATTTGTTTCACTTGCAATCGCAAGAAATAAGTTAACTCACCAACCATGCTCATTTCAAATGTAGAAGACATGCACTTCACAAAATCATCAACAAGTTTTTCATTTGAAGCAAAAAAGATTATATCATCTACATAAATTTGGCAAATTAGGATATTACCTTGAGACATTTGCAAAAATAAAGTCTTATCAACTTCACCTATTTTGAAGCCAATATTAAGCAAGTACTCTGTTAGTCTTTCATACCATGCATGTGGTGCTTGCTTCAATCCATACAATGCCTTTTTCAACTTATACACATAATCAAGATTATTTGGATCTTCAAACCCTTTAGGTTGTTTTACATAAACTTCTTCATTTAGGATCCCATTTAAAAAGGCACTTTTTAAATCCATTTGAAAAAGTTTCATTTCCATGTTACATGAAATAGCAAGCAAAAGTCGGACTGACTCAATGCGGGCTACAGGAGCAAAGGTTTCATCAAAATCCACCACTTCAACCTGTGTATACCCTTGAGCTACCAACCTAGCTTTATTTCTAATGATTTTTCCCGACTCATCAGTTTTATTTTTAAAAATCCACTTAGTTTCTATGACATTACCATGAGCACGACACGGTACCAAGTACCAAACTGTAAGAGTGGGTGCCCAGTGAGCCAACTGTGTGGCTATGGGCTTTGATGACTCTTTGTATAAACAATCTTTTGTTTAATATTATTTACACTTTTATGGCAATGACTTTATATTACTTCATATTGTTATATTGTGATATACTATTGTTGTTTTGATAAAGACCTTGAATATACTATAGTGTATGTAAGATGTGGTAGAACATGGAGATGTCTATCATGAAATACATCTTATAGTCACTGTATATTCTAAAACGGTTCCTAGTCGATTGAGCCGTCCGATAATAAGGATAAGGATCGCTCGAGTTTGAGACTAGCATTTGCGATGCGGAGTACCACGTTTCATTGGTAGGGAACATGGAGATGTTCGAAGCATGCAAATGGATATTCATAGGATGAATAGTCGAACTACCCTATCCGGACTTTCCAAGTGGTTATCACTTATCGAGTGGATAAAGTCCGCGGTTTTGGTTGTACACCATTAGTCCTTACGACTTGAAACATCATGGAGACTCTATATGCTAGTACTGTGCTTTGACTCGTTTACCGACTCTGAGGGGGTCATCAGGTGTCGAGATTGGGTACAGTTACGACACATATAGGAGTCAATGCATTGTTGTCAAGGATTCACCACATACTTGCGAGTGTGGATATCCTATGCGATCTGAGGAGATATTAGTGTGACAAATCTCTGGCCAGAGTACTTGATGTGATTTAAGAAATGGTTTCTTAGTAGCACATGCGATGTCACTAATTTGATCTTCAAGATGTATTGCATAGTTATCGAATCTTGAGCGACTCTCGATATACCAATGGTTGTTGATTCGATCGGGATATATGGATGAAGGGACCGTACTGTACGCTAACCAAAATCTACTGGTTCTTGTAGGCACTATCAGTGATACCTAGGGAATCATGGGGCGATGTTGCTAGGCGCTTTACCATGATTCGTTGGGCAAGTCGGAAAGTGTTGTTCCGAGTCACAAGGAGTTGTGAGCCCACGGCTAGCTGTATCCCTGAACCATTGAGGGTCACACAGTGTAATGGAGTTTTAATCCCCGTTGAGATAGTTAAATTTAAAGAGTTAAATTTAATGAACTAAGGAGTTGGACTTCTTAAATAAGAGTAAGGGAGTAGGATTTCCTAAAATGACATAGGGATGGACATTTTTGGAAACCACTGAATTCGGATTCAGGAAAATTTATTTTGACTTTAAAACGTGCAGAAATAGTTTCTGTGCACATTGGTGAAATCGTTTCATCAATCGGAGTCACGATGAATTTTATATTAATTTCTGAACGAGCGGGCTTTGCTTGTCGGGCCCCAGCTTATGACTAATGGGCCCTAAGGTGTTAGTGGCCTGCATTATAAATAAGTTATTTCAGTACAGAAATTAGACACAACAGGTCATAATTTTTGAGAGCTAATTTTCGAAAAACCCTAGCCTCTCTTAAGAATATTTCGGCCGCCCCTCCCTACCTCTGCCCGAGATTTTCCGGTCTGTGATTTTGAATCGCAGTAAGGAATAACGAATCAAATTCGTGTATTCTCTTCGCAGAAAACTTCTGATAGATTTTCTAGTGCAATCTATCAGAGGGATTAAACCTCTGTTCGTGGACCTGATTGAAGGCGTTCATCGGTTCCAGGGAGAGACAACAAGAGCAGAATTGTTCTGTTGGTGTCCATTAATCTCGTTGCGAGATTTGAGGTAAAATTTATTTAATTGTTATTTAAATTTTACACACACAATAATTCAATCGTTGTATGGTTGATACCCACACCATGGAATCGTTCCATGAGAAAAATTTTTAAACTTCCGCTGCACCGGGTATCAATCGTAATTGGTCTGGGAACTCGCCAGTTTTCCAACAGTGGTATCAAAGCCAGGTTGCTCAGATCAATCGATTGAATTAATCAATTGTACAAAATTTTTGAGTCTCGGTTTTTGAAACAAAATAAATATTTTTAATAAAAAAAAAATTTTTTTCGGGGGCGAAACCCGGGCAGCGATTGGATCGCTGCCCGGAGGGGGCAGCGATGGTCGCTGCCCCCAGGGGCGGCGCACGGCGCCGCCCAAAGGGGGCGCACGGCGCCGCCCAGGGCGGCGACCGTCGCCGCCCAGGGCGGCGCACGGCGCTGCCCAGGGCAGCGCTGTGCGCTGCCCAGCGCAGCGCTGGGCGCTGCGCAGGGCAGCGCTCGGCGCTGCCCAGGGCGGCGCTCGGCGCCGCCCAGGGGTGGCGCTCAGCGCCGCCCAGGGCGACGCACGGCGCTGCCCAGGGCGGCACTCGGCGCCGCCCAGGGGTGGCGCTCAGCGCCGCCCAGGGCGACGCACGGCGCCGCCCAGCGGCGGCGCCAGGCGCCGCCAGGGCAGCAAGTGTTGCTGCCCTAAGGGGGCAGCCGGGCTGCCCGGCCCGCGCCCCGGGTGCGGGCCAACCCGGGAGTGTCCCGGGCGGCCCGCGGGAAAAATTATTATTTTTATTAAAATTAATTTTAATATGTTAAAATTTTATTTTTGGTCCGGTCAAAAATTGTTTTTGATTGGTTCACGAGATTTCGGATCGAATTGTTCGAGTCCGTAAATTTTAAAATTGATTTTGGATAAATTTGAATTTTTGGAAAATTTTAATATTTTATCCGTAAATTGAATTTTGAAATCAATTATTTTGGTACAATTGATGATAAGATATGATCTTATGATATATTAGATATAAATATGATTTTATTTGTAAAATTGGATTTTATAGATAAAATATGATTTTATTTGATATGGAGATAAAATATGATTTTATATGTGAAATGTGATTTTATATATAAAATATGATTTTATCTTGTTTAAATTTGAATTGCCACAGCATGTTATCCAATAAATTAATTTTGAATTAAATGTTATTGGATAAGGATGATCGATTGCCATGACCAATTTTGTAGGTGTATGTTAGGAATTTACATTTTGTCTTTATTGTTGTTGGTTTTATTAATGGGCCTGGTTTATGGCCCGATATGAATGTCATATGTAATAAAAGTGGGCTTGGTTTATAGCCCGTTCCCACCCCCTAAAAATGTATCCCCTACTTGTCATTGTTATTTATTGTAAATACATTAGATTTAGTGGGAGATCAAGATTTGAAGATGGTGGGCCCAGCAGACAATGAAGACTGAAGAAATGTAAATTGGAAGCATATGTAATAGGATTGCATTTGCATACTGCATATTACCTAGGATTGGACTAAGACCCGTGATTGGCAACCACGGGTCAATTAGAAATGGAATCGATCATCCTATATAATATGTGATATTATGATTGTATGCATGTTTAGACATAAATTGCGTGAATCCGGCAATGCATGCAATAAATTAAATATGATGAGACAAATATTTTTATAAATAAAATCCCTCATTTTAAATATGATTTAAAATTTATATCAAGATAAATAAAGGAAATTTAAATATTGTTTAAATGTTCCTACCTTCCATCAACGGTCAATGTATGTGATGCTACCCGCGGATACGGTCCGGCTCATATTATTGGGGGGGCCCGTCCGTCGGAAAGCTGTACATTGGATCGACAAATGTTGTAAGTTGGGTGGAACTCCCATGGGATCGGCTCATATTATTGGGGGATCCACATGGCGACCGTCCATCACAACTTAATATTGATGGGTCATCTTGACATGTCACTTTAAACGGCGTCATATTATTGGGCCCTTATTGGACATGAGGTAAATACATGGGGGTTGCTTTGGAAGCAATTGGGCTCTACCTTTTGAGAATTATGGTTGGCTGATATTATTCGGGACCATAAGTTTGTCAATTGGACTCCATGTTCTCACTAAGGAAAAAGTTTCCCGTTTTCACTAGAGGGTGGTGAAATCGTTAAAATAGTGGGAGTGAGATTCATAAAATTAAATTCGCCTATTTTATGTCTTAGTAAATTGTTAAACAATCATTGATATATGTCTGTTTTTCCTTTTCAGTATTTCATACAATGAATTCGCGAAATCCTTTATTCTCGATCCTCGAACAAAACAAGCTGACTGGCGCCAACTATACGGAATGGTTCCGGAAGTTGAAGATTGTCTTAACTTCGGAGAAAATGCTCTACGTGTTAGAGAAAGCACCTCCGAAGGAAGCACCAGCTGACATAAGTCCGGAGGAATTGGCCAAACTTGATGCATGGTGTGACCATGACATCAAGACCAAATGCTATATGCAAGCCTCGATGTCTGATGAACTCCAGAGGCGATTTGAGGACACGGTGAATGCTGCTGACATTCACACGCAACTCAAGGAACTTTTTGGGGCTCAGTCGAGGGCTGAAAGGTTCGCTACTGTTAAGGAGTTGATGACGTGCCGCATGCGTGAAGGGACTTCGGTCCGTGATCATGGGGTACGAGTGATTTGGCTCATACAGAAGTTAGCGACCCTTGATTTGGTGTTGGAGCATGAACTCAATGTGGACTTGCTGCTTCTATCTCTTCCTTCTTCATTTGATGGATTCGTGATAAATTTTAATATGAACAAGATAGAGGCCACCCTTGAAGAGATGGTCAATATGCTCGTTACATATGAATCCACACTTAAGAAGGATAAGCCAGCTTTCTTGGTGGGCTCCTCATCTTCTGCTAAGAAGGGGCCAAGTATGAAGGGCAAGAAACGTTCTGCCCCACCCAAGAAAGTGGAACCCGAGAAGAAGCAAAAGACAAAGGCTTCAAACGATGGAAAATCCAAGGATGTTTGCCATTACTGCAAGAAGCCGGGTCATTGGAAGCGCAACTGCAAGGAGTATCTTGAGCAGTTGGGAACTGCAAAGGGTATGTTCTATATCGAAATAAACATGTCACTTAATACAACTTCTTGGGTATTGGATACCGGATGTGGTTCTCACATTTGCAATGATTTGCAGGTGATGACAAGAAGTCGCAGGCTTAGAATGGGTGAGACCCAGCTGAGGCTCGGGAATGGTTCCAGAGTTGAAGCTACGGCCATTGGAGATGTTTGTTTGATTTTGCAGAATGGTTTTAAATTATTGTTGAGAGATGTTTTATTTGTGCCAGATTTAATTAAAAACATTATTTCTATTTCTATGCTTGATAGAGATGGTTATTCTTGTAATTTTGTAAATGGGATTTGCAGTATTTACAAGAATGAATGTTTAATTGGAAATGGACAACTTGAAAACGATCTATATAATTTAAAACTAAAAGACGTTCCAGTGAATTGTATTGACAAACCGGCAACAACAAACAAAAGGAAAATCGATAGTCAAAACCCGGCAAACCTTTGGCACGCTAGACTAGGTCATATTTCCTCAAGGAGGATGAACAAGCTAGTGGGAGAGGGCATGTTTGATATGTCTGATATTAACTCTCTACCTACTTGTGAATCCTGCCTAAAAGGGAAAATGACTAAATCTCCTTTTAAGGGGAAGCCTGAACGTAGTCAAAATCTGTTGGATTTGATCCATACAGATGTTTGTGGTCCATTTAGAGTAGGGACTCAACATGGCCACACCTACTTCATTACCTTTACTGATGATTATTCTAGGTATGGGTATTTATATTTAATGAAATATAAGTCTGAAGCATTTGAAAAGTTCAAAGAATTCAAGGCTGAAGTAGAAAACAAGCTAGGTAAAAGTATTAAAGCACTTCGATCGGACCGAGGTGGAGAATACTTGAGTACCGAGTTTTTGGACTATCTGAAAGAGAATGGGATTCTCTCTCAGTGGACTCCTCCTATGACACCACAGCTTAATGGTGTATCGGAGCGTCGTAATCGAACTTTGTTAGACATGGTTCGATCTATGATGAGCTTCACTGAGCTTCCACCTTCGTTTTGGGGCTATGCGCTTGAAACGGCGGTATTGTTGTTGAATAACGTCCACACTAAAGCAGTGGACAAAACACCATACGAGTTATGGAATGGCAAAGCTCCTAAGTATTCATACTTGAGGATTTGGGGATGTCCTGCTTACGTGAAGCGGACAGTGGGAGATAAGTTGGATAGTCGATCCAGCTTGTGTTATTTTGTGGGGTATCCGAAGAATTCAATCGGATATTATTTCTATTATCCTGCTGAAACAAAGGTGTTTGTTTCACGGAATGCCACCTTCTTAGAGAAGGAGTTCTTATTGGATAAGAAAGGCGAGATGATGGAACTCGAAGAAGTTCGAGAAGAACCCGAAATACAAAATAACGATCCCACACCTCAGGAACCATTGCTGGACACGCCTGCACCTAGAAGATCCGAGAGGACTTCTAGACCTCCAGTTCGATATGGTCTTCTTCTTGAAGAGGGTCAAGATGAACCCGACATTGGATGTGATCCAAGAAGCTTCAAGGAAGCAATTTCTGATGCGGATTCGAATTTATGGCTTGAAGCTATGCAGTCTGAATTGGATTCGATGCATACTAACCAAGTCTGGTCTTTAGTGGATCCTCCCGATGGAATTGTTCCAATAGGGTGTAAATGGATCTACAAAAGAAAGCTTGGGCCTGATGGTAAGGTATTGACCTACAAGGCGCGATTGGTGGCTAAAGGTTATACTCAAAGGCAAGGAGTTGACTATGACGAAACCTTTTCACCAGTTGCAATGTTCAAGTCCATAAGAATCCTTATTGCCATAGCTGCATGGTATGACTATGAGATATGGCAAATGGATGTGAAGACTGCTTTTCTTAATGGAGACATTAAGGAAGAAATCTATATGAAGCAGCCTGAGGGGTACACATCCATGGGAAGCGAGCATAAGGTATGCAAGCTTCAGAGATCAATTTATGGTCTAAAACAAGCATCAAGAAGTTGGAACCAGAAATTTGATGAAACAATTAAAGACTTTGGTTTCATCAAGAACCCGGAGGAACCTTGCGTGTACAAGAAAGTAGTTAAGGATGCGGTGACATTCTTAGTACTTTATGTTGATGACATCCTACTCATTGGGAATGATGTAGGGATGTTGCAGTCAACAAAGATATGGTTATCAGGTAGATTTTCGATGAAGGATTTGGGTGAGGCATCCTACATTCTTGGGATACAGATCTATAGGGATAGATCTAAGAGAATGATAGGACTCACTCAATCAACCTACATCGATACCATATTGAAACGGTTTTCAATGGATGGGTCCAAGAGAGGACATCTACCCATGTGTCATGGAGTTTCTCTATCCAAGTCTATGTGTCCCAAGACTGATGCAGAGATAGAGAATATGACACATGTACCATATGCGTCAGCTATAGGTAGTATCATGTATGGGATGATATCTACCAGACCGGATGTAGCATTTGCTCTGAGTGTCACGAGCAGATATCAGTCTAATCCTGGTCAGATGCATTGGAAAGCCGTGAAGGACATTCTTAAGTACTTGCGAAGGACTAAGAATATGTTCATGGTTTATGGAGGACGAGAACTCAAACTGGAAGGCTATACCGACTCTAGCTTCCAAAGTGATGTGGATGACTCGAAGTCAACCTCTGGATTTGTGTTCATGCTCAATGGCGGTGCTGTCTCTTGGAAGAGTTCCAAGCAGGACACCACAGCGGATTCCACCACTGAGGCTGAATACATTGCAGCATCAGCTGCTGCTAAAGAGGCCGTTTGGATGAGGAATTTCGTCCAAGAGTTGGGCGTCATTCCTGAATTTGTTGGTCCAGTCCCGGTGTACTGCGACAACACGGGTGCCGTTGCTCAAGCAAAGGAACCAAGGTCTCATCAAAGATCCAAACACGTACTGAGGAAATACCACATAATCCGGGAGATTGTGGAAAGAGGAGACATCAGTGTCGAACGAGTGGCCTCTGCAGACAATATCGCTGATCCGCTTACTAAGCCCTTGCCAGGACCATTGTTTGACAAACATCGCGAAGCAATAGGTCTACGTAGTATGACTAGTTGGCTATAGGGCAAGTGGGAGATTGTAAGAGTGGGTGCCCAGTGAGCCAACTGTGTGGCTATGGGCTTTGATGACTCTTTGTATAAACAATCTTTTGTTTAATATTATTTACACTTTTATGGCAATGACTTTATATTACTTCATATTGTTATATTGTGATATACTATTGTTGTTTTGATAAAGACCTTGAATATACTATAGTGTATGTAAGATGTGGTAGAACATGGAGATGTCTATCATGAAATACATCTTATAGTCACTGTATATTCTAAAACGGTTCCTAGTCGATTGAGCCGTCCGATAATAAGGATAAGGATCGCTCGAGTTTGAGACTAGCATTTGCGATGCGGAGTACCACGTTTCATTGGTAGGGAACATGGAGATGTTCGAAGCATGCAAATGGATATTCATAGGATGAATAGTCGAACTACCCTATCCGGACTTTCCAAGTGGTTATCACTTATCGAGTGGATAAAGTCCGCGGTTTTGGTTGTACACCATTAGTCCTTACGACTTGAAACATCATGGAGACTCTATATGCTAGTACTGTGCTTTGACTCGTTTACCGACTCTGAGGGGGTCATCAGGTGTCGAGATTGGGTACAGTTACGACACATATAGGAGTCAATGCATTGTTGTCAAGGATTCACCACATACTTGCGAGTGTGGATATCCTATGCGATCTGAGGAGATATTAGTGTGACAAATCTCTGGCCAGAGTACTTGATGTGATTTAAGAAATGGTTTCTTAGTAGCACATGCGATGTCACTAATTTGATCTTCAAGATGTATTGCATAGTTATCGAATCTTGAGCGACTCTCGATATACCAATGGTTGTTGATTCGATCGGGATATATGGATGAAGGGACCGTACTGTACGCTAACCAAAATCTACTGGTTCTTGTAGGCACTATCAGTGATACCTAGGGAATCATGGGGCGATGTTGCTAGGCGCTTTACCATGATTCGTTGGGCAAGTCGGAAAGTGTTGTTCCGAGTCACAAGGAGTTGTGAGCCCACGGCTAGCTGTATCCCTGAACCATTGAGGGTCACACAGTGTAATGGAGTTTTAATCCCCGTTGAGATAGTTAAATTTAAAGAGTTAAATTTAATGAACTAAGGAGTTGGACTTCTTAAATAAGAGTAAGGGAGTAGGATTTCCTAAAATGACATAGGGATGGACATTTTTGGAAACCACTGAATTCGGATTCAGGAAAATTTATTTTGACTTTAAAACGTGCAGAAATAGTTTCTGTGCACATTGGTGAAATCGTTTCATCAATCGGAGTCACGATGAATTTTATATTAATTTCTGAACGAGCGGGCTTTGCTTGTCGGGCCCCAGCTTATGACTAATGGGCCCTAAGGTGTTAGTGGCCTGCATTATAAATAAGTTATTTCAGTACAGAAATTAGACACAACAGGTCATAATTTTTGAGAGCTAATTTTCGAAAAACCCTAGCCTCTCTTAAGAATATTTCGGCCGCCCCTCCCTACCTCTGCCCGAGATTTTCCGGTCTGTGATTTTGAATCGCAGTAAGGAATAACGAATCAAATTCGTGTATTCTCTTCGCAGAAAACTTCTGATAGATTTTCTAGTGCAATCTATCAGAGGGATTAAACCTCTGTTCGTGGACCTGATTGAAGGCGTTCATCGGTTCCAGGGAGAGACAACAAGAGCAGAATTGTTCTGTTGGTGTCCATTAATCTCGTTGCGAGATTTGAGGTAAAATTTATTTAATTGTTATTTAAATTTTACACACACAATAATTCAATCGTTGTATGGTTGATACCCACACCATGGAATCGTTCCATGAGAAAAATTTTTAAACTTCCGCTGCACCGGGTATCAATCGTAATTGGTCTGGGAACTCGCCAGTTTTCCAACACAAACATCATTCATAACAAATTGTTCTAATTTTTCATGCATAGCATTGACCCAAAATTCATCCTTTAAAGCTTCCTCAACCTTTTTGGGTTCAATGTATGACACGAAACAAGGGAATCTTACTTGAGAATACATAGAGCTCATGCACATTAGACTTGCCATTTTTCTGTAGTCCACCTTATCTTTCCTTCTAGTTTGCAAGTCTCCATGCACATCTCCAATTACTTGTGAGGTTGGATGATTCTTCTGGATTCTGCTTGGAATATTCTTTCCAGCCTTGTTTACCTCACTATCCTCATCAGTATTCTCATAAGTAGGCTTTTCAACTTTTGTTTCTGGAATTTCTGTAGGAGGTGTTGTCGGAGGTGTTGTAACAAATTGGACAACATCTAAATTTTCAGAATTATCAAGCAGATCATCAACTTCATCATCAGCTGTTTTCTTATTTAGATCTACAAAATCATCAAATACAACATTAATTGACTCAAAATAGTTCCACTTCTCATGTTATACATCCTATAGGCTTGGCTATTTGATGAATATCACAAGAACATACACTTAATCACTTTTTGCATCAAACTTAGCAAGATGATCCCTATAATTCAAAACATGACATACAAATCCAAAAACATGAAAATATTTAAGGTTTGGCCTCTTTACCATGAGAATTTCATAGGATGTCATAGTAGTACCATTCTTCAAATACAATCTATTTGAAATATGACATGCAATATTCAAGGCTTCAGCCCAAAAATGTTTTGAAATATTTTTCGAACTCAGCATCACTCTTGCCATTTCCTGCAAAGTTTTATTTTTTCTTTCAGCAATTCCATTTTGTTGTGAAGTTTTAGAAGCAGAAAATTCAAGAGAAATACCTTTCTTATCACACAAACTTGCAAAAAAAGAGTTTTCGAACTCCTTACCATGATCAGTACGAATCCGGATTACCTTCAGATTGTGTAGGTTTGAAATCTTAGTGAGCAGTTTCTTGAAGACATCAAATGTGTCTGATTTTTCTCTCAAAAGGTTTACCCAAGTATATCATGAAAAATCATCTACACAAACAAAAGAATATTTATTACCACCAAAGCTTTCAGCATCCATTGGACCCATCAAGTCCATATGCACAAGCTCAAGGCAGCGTGTTGTCACAGATGTTGGCAACACCTCATGTGACACCCTAGTCTTCTTCCCTTTCTGACAAGCTTCACACACAAATGGAACACCAATTTTTAAGTTAGGCATACCTCTGAAAATATCTAACTTACTCAACTTCTTTAGTATCTTGAAATTCGCATGACCCAATTTTTGATGCCATAAGTCAAATTCAGTTACTTTTGTTTGACTACAAGTCATCTCTTCTCCAAGTTGATAGCAGTTGTTAGATGACCTAGTACCTGTCATGACACACAAATTTGAATTATCAAATACTTTGCATAATTTCTTATCAAATTGCACATGCAAATTATCATCACAAAGTTGGCTTATGCTTATTAGATTTGCAGTTAGTTCTTCAACATGAAGCACATTGCGAAGCTTAGGCAAACCAACAACATTCAGAGTTCCCTTTCCAACAATGTTTCCCTTTGAACCTCCTCCATAGGTTACTTTTCCACTTTTCTGTTCAACGTAGTCAGTGAGAAACTTCTTGGAACCTGTCATATGACGTGAGCTGTCACTATCAAAGTACCAAGCACCTGAAACATTAGTTTCAAAGCAGTATAAATCATATGACAGTGATTATCGGCTTTTGGTACCCAAACCTTTCTTACAGAAGATCTGTTTCTGTAGATGTTGTGGGAGGGTGTTGGCAACACCTTAGGCAACCCTTTTGATGGAGATCTCTATCTGTAATATTCTTGCATCTTAAAACAGTATGGTTTGATATGACCAGGTCTATGACAGTAGTGACAAATATACTTACGTTTCCTTCTAGACATTGAAGGAGCAGTAGGCTGTGGCTTTGGTTTTGGAGGATCAATTGGTAAGGCCTTTTTGCTTATGTTTTCAGTACTGCTACTTTCTTTGACAAACACAGGGCCTTTCAAACTTTCACCAACTTCAAATTTGCTATTTTCAAAACCTAAACCAGCCATACCATCTCTTCCCATCATGAGTAGAGAATCAAGCTTCGAGGTGCTTGAATTAAACATGGCCAATGTAGCTTTTTATTTTTTGAGTTCTTCCTTCACTTGACTTAGTTACATGTCTTTCTTACTCAGCATGACTTCAAGCCTTGACACATCAGCCTTCAGATCAGAATTTTCTTTTGAAAGAATGATATTTAACTTATTCCTTTCAATCCAATCAGTATGTAATTCTTCAAACATCATTCGAGCTTCTTCCATGGATATAATATCATCACCTGAATCATTATCAGTAATGGAGGAATTTAAACAGACTAACCTTTGGGAGGTGTTACGACCAGGTGTGGCGACACCTGCGGTAACACTTAAAGGATTGGCTTGAAACTTCTTTTTTTTTTTTTTTCCAGTAGGGCAGATAAGGCAGCGTGGCTTTCTTCATCTTCTTGTTCTTCTTTATCAGACTCTTCATCACTCAAAGACGTATTCATACCTTTCCTAAGCGTGTTAGCACACTCATGTGCATAATTTCCAAAGCCTTGACAAGCATGACATTGTACCGTGTCTAACTTCTTTGGTACTGTAGTAACCCATAATCCATTTTAAGATAATAATATGTTAAACATTATTAAGGGTTAGTAATTAACCAATCCCTGAGTGTAATTGGACTTCAAAAGAAAAATTGGGCTTTTGACTTTTGGGCCGGATCGGAAGCTCCAAACCCAGATCGGAAGCCGATCAGAAGCACCGAGATCGGAAGCTCCGATCGAGGAACATAAGTTCCGATCTCCAGATGCCAGCAATGTTCGATGACCCAACCACGAGTTTTGACAAGTGTTGAACGTAGAGCAGATCGGAAGCTCCGATTGCCCGATCGGAAGTTCCGATCCCGACGTGTCATGCATGCACGCAGTGAGCTGGATCGGAAGCTCAGATCCCGAAATCGGAAGTTCCGATCGTGGCCGAGAATTTTTCCTATAAATAGGGGTCTCCGGAGTTCATTTTGAAATACAATTCCGAGTTTCCTTCTTTGATAAGTTATATAGAGTGAGTTATACACTTTAGGGCCCTATCGGTTATAATAGAGGTTCTGGAATAACCAAGGTGTGGTTATAGTCATCCGGGACTAGCGACTCCAAAGGGCTATCTACGGACGAAGGTATGGTCCGGGAATCTATTTAAGTTTTGGGAGTACTTATTAGCTTAGTTAAGACTTATAGAACTTGTGTATTGATACGGTAAACTTTTGAATATAGGCTTGGAACCTAGGATCTACTATACTTGAACTGGCCTAGAGGTACGTACACATTGACTGAGATTGCCAACGAGTATACATGTTTATATGTTGCATTTATTTGGAATTATTATATGGCATGATATATGATTTACCACTTCCTATACTCATATGTCATGTGCATATACACGTTGAGCCCATACATTGATATACCTGATTATAGAGCCGCTCAGCTCTATACTCGATAGTCTGTCACTGAGAGTACCGCGACGGCGGGGATATGTATGTCTGAGTACTCTGGTGTACTAGACGAGTGTGGTTGCACCCAGAAGTTGATCCGTGCGGTGGCAGCACTCATGTGGCACCGGTACTGAGCATGACTTTTCAGATGACCCTTTACCAGTCATAATGTTGCATGCACTATATACATATGTTTACTCATGTTTATGTACTAGGCATTAGCGCTCATGTCCTAGTTGTTATCTTGGACACCCTATTTTACGGGGCACATTGCAGGATGGAAGGAGCTGGTAGTTCAAGGCAGGACTAGGGAGTAGGGGCCTTGAAGAGTTAGTTATACAGCAGGATTCGATATAGCTGTATAATGTTTACTTTTAAGTTTTTCGATATGGTTGTATCACTACAATATTAAGCCTGGATCTGTTATACTAAGCTGATATGTAAATTATAGATTATGTTTCCGCACGTTTTACTCTGTTCAGTATTTTGCTGTATTAAGTTTAATGCATGCTATTAGTTGCCAGTTAGTAGGTGATTCCATGCAGGGTCACTACATTTTTTGGTATCAGAGAATGCATAGATTTTGGGATTAGTACTTGGGATTTAGAATTATTCTTGAGTAATTCTTGCGCATTTGAGATACTAATGTGCAATTCTTTTCAGGATATGGATGACGAGAGTCACGGTAGTGTTGGCCAGGGAGGTCGTCATCATCGTCATCATCGCCATCGTGATGATCATTATCGTCCTCATGAGGGTAGACGTCACTACACTATCAATAAGTTCATGCAAGTTGGACCGAAACCCTTGGTGGGAGGCGAGAATCCTGAACAGGCAAGAAGCTGGATGTCTAAACTTGAGAGTGCTTTTTGAGCTTTCGATTGCACTGAGGAGCAGAAACTGGAAGTTCTAGAATTAGTTCTAGAGGATCGAGCACGTTTATGGTGGGATTCCAAAGCTGCTCACACACGTACTGAGAGAGGACATGTGACTTGGGGAGATTTCTGTCAGCAGTTTCAGAAACTGTATTTTCCTCCAGCTGTTCGCCAAGCACATTCTATGGAGTTGCTGACTCTGAGGCAAGGATCAATGACTATTGATCAATATCAGCAATGATTTTTTGATCTGCTACCTTTTAGTCCTCATATTAATGACAGTGATGCGTCCAAGTATGATATCTTCCTGCAAGGCTTAAACCAAGATATCTACTCACAAGTTGTCGTCTGTGATAATCCGACATCTTATGAGACTATAATCCGACATCTTATGAGACTTTGGTGAACCGTTGCCGTCTAGTGGAGACCAGCAACAGACGGGCACAGTTGATGATGCCAGGACAGCCTAGTGGATCTTTTGAGCCTAGAGCACAATCTGTTGTGCAATCTGGACCTATGTCTTCTTCTACTACTACTACTTCGTCTGGTTCTCGTGGTTCACGAGGTACATTCCGTTTCGGGAAGAAGAATAAAAAGGAGGAATTTTGCAGCCACTGTGGAGGAAAACATCCTGCAGCTTCATGTCGGAAGGCTACTGGTGCTTGTTATATTTGTGGTGAGCAGGGACATCTACGGAGAGATTGTCCTCAGCGTATGGGTTCTGCTAGTGGATTGGGATCACAAATTGGATCTCAGGCTTCTACTTTTCCAAGTCAGCAGCCAGCACCACAGAGTTCTTTTGGTTACCGTCCTCAGTCACAAGGGCAGGTGTTTGCTCTGTCTCAGGATCAGGATACTGAGGGAAGCGATCGCATGTTGGCAGGTACCTTTTTGTTATGTGGTATTACTGCACTTGTTTTAATTGATACTGGAGCATCACATTCCTTTATTTCTAGCCGTTTTGTTAAGATACATAGATTACCTTATGTATCATTAGATATGGATTTGGTTGTATCTACTCCGCTGGAACAGGAGGTAGTAACTAAGCATCTAGTGATGGGTTGCCTTCTAGAGTATGAGGATAATATGTTATCGGCTAATCTGATGATATTAGCGATGGCAGATTTTGATTGTATTTTGGGAATAGATATGCTGACTTTGTATCACGCTACTGTGGATTGTTATCAGCGTCTGGTAGAATTTCATCCGGTTGAGGGTGATAGCTGGTACTTTTATGGTGAGGGTGCGCGACCTCCGATGCCACTTGTATCGGCTCTGAAGGCATGTCATGTCTTAGAGTCAGGTGGGGAGGGCTACCTCATCTATGCAGTTGATATGTCCACGAGTAGTACGGGTATCGATCCATTACCGGTTGCCAGAGAGTGTGAGACCCCGTTTCTAATCCACTAATCTCGATTAATTAAACAAAATCGAACACGAAGAGCCGCGGAAAAACGAATAAATTTTTTTTTTAAAAGAACACGCGCGCCCGCGCCAACCTCAGGCGCATCCGCGCGAGGATCCTCGCGCGCCCGCGCACAGCCCTCAGGAAAAAAATCCCTTTGCTGCACAATGAGGCATGTCCATGCGTCAAAGTCGCGCGGCCGTGCGTGCCCTTCGGGTTGCTGAAACCTGGACCAGAAATATTCACTCCACAAGCTCAAAACAACACTCCAAACAACCAAGGTTTCAAATCAAAGCTTAAACATGAAATCATGAGCTTGAAACACCAACAAAAAGAGGTTAACAATACAAGTTCGACGACATAATTCGATCGACTAATCAAAATAGTACAAGTCCAAAAGGTACAGCCCCACGACACATGGTGTCTCACTTCTATCATTCTCACCCCGAGCTAACCCAAACGACTCGGTCCTGCTCCTGATTCTCTTGTTGCCAAGTACACATACAAACAAAGACAACCGCTGGATAAACCGGTTAGAAATATAATTTCTAAGTAAAAGAGACAGACATGCAATATCAGATAAACATCTCATAACGAAAAATATCAATCAATAACAATTCAAAATGAGAATGAATGTATGCATGACTTAAAAACTCGGGACTATCAAATCAGATAATCGAAATATCAATCGGTATTCGGTTGGAATCCCGGGGCCAAGTCTTCACAACAACTCACCGACACACCCATTCGGAGTGGATGTTGTTCAACTCAACCCCTAGACTTCAGAGCAACTATAAGAAGTATTCTGGCACTTGGAAAAACTCGAAATCCAAAGCCACTTCAATATAGCTCCCTAAAACGTCTATCTTCAAAACGAATCGAATAATCGGCTCAATATGAATGCGAGTGTAAACAATTAATCAATCAAGTTCACACAAGCAATTAACATGCAGTATGTGATTTTCAGGGCTCGAGAATCAATCGAACTCGAGTATTCAACCCCATTCAAGTCAATGTCGTCTTTTACCTTTCAAGTTCGTCGATGATTCAAATCTGAAAATAACAACGAATTCAAATAAATGATCAATCGAATCACAACAATAGAAACAAGGAAAACTCAATCAATATACCGTCTTCGATTCTCAATTCGATCAACTCCCAAGTTCGATCCAAACCCAAAACTTCAATCCAAATCTGAAAATGAAGATTATATGGATTCGGTGTCAATCCAACAACTCAAACAAACCCGGAATTGAACCAAACAAACAACCGATAAACCAAAACCCGATTTCGACGGCATAACTGCTAAAATTGGCCAAACCAAAAATCATCAACATCATCAAACCATACTATACCATCCATATCAACTTCTCAACCAACAAATCAATCAAAATCCAACCAAAATCCAACACCCCAATTTTGAAATATACCTCAAAATTCATAGAAAATCCAAACTTTGTTCTTTAACCAAACCGACTTCGAATACATGATCTAAGCTAACTCAATAACAACATACTCGAAGATTATCAAATTCTGACAACCCAACAAAAATCAAAGTTTGAAGATCGTAGCAAAACTTACGTCAGAACGAAGCCCTCGTTGCAGTGATCATGAAACTCAACTCGGAATCAAAATCTGACGGTCGGATTGTGCAAATCAGGGGAAGGAAAAGCTCAAAAAGTCGATGGCCATGGCTTCTTGTTCGGTATGCACGGATTGAGAGGGAGGAAGGAGAGGGAAATGAGTGATGTGATGTGAAGTGATGGTGAAGACAACTTGCATTAGATAATATCTAAAATCCAACTTGTGCATTTTGGTCCGTGAAACTCCAAATTTAATTCGATTCAATTCCGGCTCAATAAATCTCCAAAATAATTAATAATAAATTCCAATAATCACAAAAAGTAATTAATTTCAGGGCCTTACAATTCTCCCCCTCTAAGATTCGATTTCGTCCTCGAAATCTGACAGATCATAGACTGAACAAGAAAGAACCATACTAAAAATGAACTCACCTCAATCGAACAATTCTGGAAATCACTGCCTCATATCATATTTGGTCTCTCAAGTTTCTTCTTCGACTCCGTGATGACTCCACTGAATCTTCACCAACGGAATTGACTTGTTCCTGAGCTGCTTCTCTTTTCTATCTAGAATCTGAATCGGTCGCTCGAATTAACTCAGAGTCTCATCAAGTTCGGCCTCATCTGGTTAAAGAACATGCGACGGATCCGGATGATTTTTCCGCAACATCGAAACGTGAAACACATCGTGGATGCCTGAAAGAGACGGAGGAAGAGAAATCCTATAGGCAAGATCGCCTATCTTTTCCGGAATCTCATACGGACCAATGAATCTTGGAGACAACTTTCCTCTCTTCCCGAATCTGACAGTGCCTCTGAATGGAGAAATCTTCAGAAACACACGGTCTCCCTGATCGAAACACAGTGGTCTGCGTCTGATGTTCGCATACTTGGCCTGTCGATCTTGGGCTGTCTTCATCCTGATTCAAATCAACTTCACTTGCTCTGCCATGTCACGAATCATATCTGGACCCAACTCAGGTGATTCTGAAATCTCATCCCAAAATAACGGAGATCTGCACTTATTCCCGTACAAGGCTTCAAAGGGTGCCATTCCAATACTCGCCTGGAAGCTGTTATTGTACGAAAACTCCACTAGAGGTAAAGACTCCTGCCAACCTGAGCCAAAATCAAGCACTACTATGCGAAGTATATCCTCCAAAGCCTGGATTGTACGCTCGGACTGACCATCGGTCTGAGGGTGATATGCTGTGCTCAAGTGCGAACGAGTACCCAATTCCCCCTGTAGACTGTGCCAAAAGTAAGAAGTGAACCTCGGATCTCTGTCTGATACTATCGACTTCGGCACGCCGTGCAATCTCACAACCTCTCTGACATACAATTCGGCCACTGATCGTGACGGTATGTCATACGGTATGGAATGAAACAAGCAGATTTCGTCAACCGATCAATCACTACCCAAATCGCATCACAACCTCTGATAGAACGCGGTAGCTTTGTGACGAAATCTATAGAGATGTGATCCCACTTCCATTCCGGAACTGGCAATCTGTGCAATAAACCACCTGGTTTCTTCCTCTTGGCTTTCACCTGTTGACAATTCAGACAACAGGACACAAACCTCGTGACATCTCCTTTCAACTGCTTCCACCAGAACTGAGTTTTCAAGTCGTTATACATCTTTCGCCCTCTAGGATGAACACTGAACCGACTGCAATGCGCCTCTCGAAGAATACACTGTCTCAACTCAAAAACATCGGGCACAACAATACGGTTATTCATGAATAGCACATCATCCCTGACCTGAAACTCTGACTGATGACCTGATCTAACCTTCCCAATCGTACTCTGACTGCTCGGATCGGATTTCTGAGCCTCTCTGATCGACTGAAATAACTCTGGCTCTGCCTGAATCACAAAAACTCTGATGGATCTTCTATCGGTCTCAAACTCCAAATCAGAAGTACAACAGTCTTCAATCAACTAAGAGACACCAATCGTAGCAAGGGATAAAGAACAAAGCTTCCGACTAAGAGCGTCTGCAGCTGCATTCGAATTTCCAGGGTAATACTTGATCTCACAGTCGAAATCCTTAAGCAAATCCATCCATCTCCTCTGTCTCATGTTAAGCTCGGTCTGGGAAAACAAGTATTTCAGGCTCTTATGGTCAGAAAATATCTCAAACGACTCACCATAAAGATAATGGTGCCAGGTCCTCAAATCAAACACAATCGCCGCAAGCTCAGATAACGAGTCTCGTGCGGCTTCAGCTGCCTCAAAGCATAAGCTATGACATGCTTCCTCTGCATAAGAATGCATCCAAGACCACGGTGAGAAGCATCACGGTAAACAGAATAACCTCCCGTACCTGATGAAATAGACAAGATCGGAGCGCTGGTCAATCTCTTCTTCAATTCAATGAAACTGGCCTCACAATCCTCGGACCAAACAAACGGTGCATTCTTCTGGGTCAACTGAGTAATCGGCTTTGCAATCGAAGAGAAACCCTCGATAAATCGGTGATAATACCCTTCTAAACCCATGAAGCTTCGGATCTCTGGCACTGATGTCGGTCTCGGCCAATTCATTACTGCCTCGATCTTACTGGGGTCAACAGAAATTCCATCTCCTGATACAATGTGGCCTAAGAAAACCACTTGGTCCAACCAAAACTCGCACTTTGATAGCTTAGCATACAACTGTTCGGCTCGCAAAGTCTGCAATACAATCCTCAAATGCTCTGTATGATCTGAACGGTTCTTCGAATAGATCAGAATGTCGTCAATAAAGATAATGACAAACTCATCCAAATACCGCTGGACGATACGATTCATCAGATCCATAAAAACTGCTGGAGCATTTGTCAAACCAAACGGCATGACTACGAACTCAAAATGCCCATATCTGGTTCTGAAAGCTGTCTTAGGCACATCCTCGTCGCAAACTATCAGCTGATGATACCCTGATCTTAGATCTATCTTCGAATACACTGAAGAACCCTGCAGTTGATCAAAAATATCGTCGATCCTAGGTAGAGGATACTTGTTCTTGACCGTCGCTTGATTCAACTGGCGATAGTCGATGCAGATTTGCATAGAACTGTCTTTCTTCCTCACAAAGATCACTGGAGCACCCCAAGGCGATACGCTAGGTCGGATGTATCCCTTGGCAATCAAATCTTCTAATTGCTCCTTCAACTCCTTCAATTATAACGGAGCCATTCGATAAGGTGCTTTCGAAATGGGCTGAGTACCTGGTGCAAGTTCGATGTTGAATTCAATCTCTCGAATCGGCGGCAAACCAGGAATCTTGTCTGGAAAAACATCAGGAAATTCGCTAACCACCGATATCTCAGTCAACTCAGGACTAGACCTCTGAACATCTACTTCATAAATCAGGAATCCTTCTGCTCCTCTCTGAAGCAAATGAGACATGGACAATGCAGAAATCAAAGGAATCCTGGATCGAGAACCCTTACCGAAAAACTTTCAATCATCTGCCATCTCAGGTCTGAAACGAACCACTTTCTGAAAGCAATCTACTGTCGCTCTATACTTGGTCAGAACATCAATCCCGACAATACAGTCAAAATCAGATAATCCAAGTACAATGCAGTCAATCTCAATCGAATTCCCCTCGGATTCTAACACACAGTTTCGGACCATTCTCACCGAAATAATTCCTCCACCCAAAGGTGAAGTGATAGAAACGACATCAGATAATGGCTCAGCAAATAAATCATGCATTACGACAAATCTTTCAGAAATAAAATAGTGAGAAGCACCCGTATCAATCAAAACAAACGCAGGATAACAAAAGATCAAATAGTTACCTGCTATCACGTCATTAGGAGCTGCATTGGCCTGATCCTCTGTCAGGGCAAACACCCTCGCCTGCTGTCGAGGAGGTTGGTTCTGATTCTGATTACCTCCCTGACGAGTCTGTTGCTGGGGCTGAAAGGAATGAACTGCATAAGCTGATCTCTCGGGCTGAGCTGGCGGTCAAGAAGAACTGCCGCTCTGAGCTCTACAGATCCTCGCTGAGGACATACTCTAGCAAAGTGACCCGACTGCTGGCAGATATTGAAACTAACAAACACGCCTCGACACTGATCACTTGGGTGGCGTCCTCCACACTTGCTACACGATGCTCCTGAAAACCCTGAATTCTGTCCGGAACTGAACTGTCTAGAGCCACCGGAGCTCGATGAACTGCTCCCAGACTTCTTGAATTGCTTCCCCTTCGGTCGATACTGATCTCGCCTGTTTCTGCCACTGTTGCCTCCCTCAACCCTCCGAGACTGATTCGACTGCTGAGAAGGTTGGTACTGATACTGGGATTGCTGAGGCTGAAACTGAACAGGCTGATTCTGAAAAGATCTCTGATGCTGCTGAGGAGCTACATGATTTACTCGTTGCATCAAAAGTCCCGCTTCGGCTCCCTTTGCCTGATCCATAGCATCTGCAACGTTGTTGGGTCTCCCGGTATTGACCAAGGTAAAGATCTCAGGATTCAAGTCATTGATGAAATGATCGGCTTTGGCTTCCCCGTGATCTGCAATGTGAGGTGCAAACCTCAAGAGACTGTCAAACTTGCTCACGTACTCCTCGATACTCAGATTCCCTTGCTTTAGATTCGCAAATTCGGCACCCTTTTCCTTACGATACTAGACAGGAAAGAATTGCTTGTAGAACTCCGTCTTGAATAAATCCCAAGTAACAACGGTGCCTCGATATTTTCCCTCTTGGTTGTGGTCCACCAATTCTTGGCAACACCCTGAAGCTGGTGAATGACTAACCTGATTCTGCGGTCATTGGTATAGTCAAGGGAATCAAAGAGGTGATTGATGTCCTCTAGCCAACTCTCACAGTCAACAGAGTTCTCGGTACCAGTCAAGGTAGGCGGTCGGAAAGATCGAAATCTCTTCAATATAGTCTCCATCGGGGTCACTGTAGTACTACCCTGATCATTCGGAGGAGTTATTACTGGCGACGGATTCTCAGTAGAAGGAGGAGTCAAAGGTGGTGGATTTCTTCTCACAGATCGTCGAGGTGCCATCTGATATCAAAGGTTAGGACACAATATCTCAAACTCAATCTCAATCTCAAACCTCGGTGTCCAAACTCTGCTCTGAGTACTCATGAATCTCAATGATATCCAATGACAGATAATAGCTCATTTACAGATATATATCACGTAATTCATGCTTTATAAATTAAATCACAAATCATGTAATTCAATTAATTCAAGAATCAATAAAGCATGCTCGCACGTATTTAAAATAATCATTTAAATAAATCAATCACATGCGAGAATTCAATTCATGCGGAATCGATCTACCCCGCTCGCTCTAGTTCAAATCCAAGAATCTTATCGCTCTGATACCACTTAATGTGAGACCCCGTTTCTAATCCACTAATCTTGATTAATTAAACAAAATCGAACACGAAGAGCCGCGGAAAAACGAATAATTTTTATTTTTTTTAAAAGAACACGCGCGTCCGCGCCAACCTCAGGCGCGCCCGCGCATGACACTCTGCCGGCCACGCGCGCCCGCGCAAGGATCCTCGCGCGCCCGCCCATAGCCCTCGGGCAGAAATCCCTTTGCTGCATAACGAGGCGTGCGCCCGCGCGTGCCCATCGGGTTGCTGAAACCTGGACCAGAAATATTCACTCCACAAGCTCAAAACAACACTCCAAAAAACCAAGGTTTCAAATCAAATCTTAAACATGAAATCATGAGCTTGAAACACCAACAAAAAGAGGTTAACAATACAAATTCGACGACATAATTCAATCGACTAATCAAAACAGTACAAGTCCAAAAGGTACAGCCCTACGACACACGGTGTCTCACTTCTATCATTCTCACCCCGAGCTAACCCAAACGACTCGGTCCTGCTCCTAATTCTCCTGTTGCCAAGTACACATACAAACAAAGACAACCGCCAGATAAACCGCTTAGAAATATAATTTCTAAGTAAAAGAGACAGACATGCAATATCAGATAAACATCTCATAACAAAAAATATCAATCAATAACAATTCAAAATGAGAATGAATGTATGCATGACTTAAAAACTCGGGACTATCAAATCAGATAATCAAAATATCAATCGGTATTCGGTTGGGATCCCGGGGCCAAGTCTTCACAACAACTCACCGACACACCCATTCGGGGTGGATGTTGTTCAACTCAACCCCTAGACTTTAGAGCAACTATAAGAAGTATTCTAGCACATGAAAAAACTCAAAATCCAAAGCCACTTCAATATAGCTCCCTAAAACGTCTATCTTCAAAACGAATCGAATAATCGGCTCAATATGAATGCAAGTGTAAACAATTAATCAATCAAGTTCACACAAGCAATTAACATGCAGTATGTGATTTTTGGGGCTCGAGAATCAATCGAACTCGAGTATTCAACCCCCTTCAAGTCAATGTCGTCTTTTACCTTTCAAGTCCATCGAGGATTTAAATCTGAAAATAACAATGAATTCAAATAAATGATCAATCGAATCACAACAATCAAAACAAGGAAAACTCAATCAATATACCGTCTTCGATTCTCAATTCGATCAACTCCCAAGTTCGATCCAAACCCGAAACTGAAAGAGTGGGTGCCCGGTGAACCAACTTGTGGCTAAGGGCTTTGATGACTCTATGTATAAACAATCTTTTGTTTAATATAATTTACACTTTTATAATGGCAATGACTTTATCTTTCTTCATATTGTTATATTGTGATATACTATTGTTGTTTTGATAAAGACCTTGAATATACTATAGTGTATGTAAGATATGGTAGTACATGGGGATGACTATCATGAAACACATTTTATAGTCACTGTATATTCTAAACAGTTCCTAGTCGATTGAGCCGTCCGTTAATAAGGATAAGGATCGCTCGAGATTGAGACTAACATTTGCGATGCCGAGTACCACGTTTCATTGGTATGGAACATAGAGATGTTCAAAGCATTCAAATGGATATTCATACGATGAATGATCGAACTACCCTATCCGGACTTTCCAAGTGGTTATCACTTATCGAGTGGATAAAGTCCGCGGTTTTGGTTGTACACCATTAGTCCTTACTACTTGAAACATCATTGAGACTCTATATGCTAGTACTGTGCTTTGACTCATTTACCGACTCTATTGGGGTCATCAGGTGTTGGGATTGGGTACGGTTATGACACATATAGGAGTCGATGCTTTGTTGTCAAGGATTCACCACATACTTGCGAGTGTGGATATCCTATGCAATCTGAGGAGATATTAGTGTGACGAATCTCTGGCCAGAGTAGATGATGTGTTTTAAGAAATGGTTTCTTAGTAGCACATGCGATGTCACTATTTGATCTTCAAGATGCATTGCATAGTTATCGAATCTCGAACGACTCTCGATTTACCAATGGTTTTTGATTCGATCGGGATATATGGATGAAGGGACCGTACTGTACGCTAACCAAAATCTATTGGTTCTTGCAGGCACTATCAGTGATACCTAGGGAATCATGGGGCGATGTTGCTAGACGCTCTTACCATGATTCGATGGGCAAGTCGGAAATTGTTGTTCCGAGTCACAAGGAGTTGTGAGCCCACGGCTAGCTGTATCCCTGAACCATTGAGGGTCACACAAATAATGGATTTTTAATCCCCGTTGAGATAGTTAAATTTAAAGAGTTAAATTTAATGAACAAAGAAGTGGGACTTCTTATTTAAGAGTACAGGGAGTAAGATTTCCTAAAATGACATAGGGATGGGCATTTTTGGAAATCACTGAATTCGGATTCAGAAAATTTATCTTGACTTTAAAAGATGCAGAAATGGTTTCTGTGCACATTGGTAAAATTGGTTTATCAATCTGAGTCACGATGAATTTTATATTAATTTCTGAACAAGAGGGCTTTGCTTGTCAGGCTTGAACTTATGACTAATGGGCCCTAAGCTGTTAGCAGCCCACATTATAAATAAGTTATTGCAGTACAGAAATTACACAACAGAGGTCACAATTTTCGTAAACCCTAGCTGTTTTTCTCTCAAGTGGCCACCCCCCTCCCTCTCTGCTCGGAAAATTCCAGCCTATGAATTTTGAATTTGCAGTCTGGTTTAACGGATCAAATTCGTTAATTCTCTTCGTAGAAACTTCTGATAGATTTTCTAGTGCAATCTATCAGAGGGATTAAACTTCTGTTCGTGGACCTGATTGAAGAATTGTTCGTCCATCAGTTCTTGGGATATACAACAAGAGCAGAGTAATCTGTTGGTGTCCATAATCTCGTTTCGAGATTGGAGGTAAAAATTTAATTGTTATTTAATTTTTACACGCACAATTTAATCGTAAAGTTTTGATACCCATTATGGAATCGTTCCATATAAAATTTTTAAACTTCCGCTGCACCGGGTATCAATTCTTATTGATCTGAACACGGTTTTCCAACAGTGGTATCAGAGCCAGGTTGCTCAGATCAAGCGATTAAATTAATCGGTTGTACAAAAATTTTTAAGCCTCGGTTTTTTGAAACAAAATAATTTTTTTTTAAAATAAAATTAAATTTTTCGACGGGCAAAACACGGGCAGCGATTGGATCGCTGCCCGGGGGGCAACGATCGCCCTTGGGCTGCCCGGCCCGAGCCCCTTTTGGGGCGCGGGCTGCCCGGGAAAATTTATTTTTAATTTTTTAATTAAAATTTTAATATGTTAAAATTCTATTTTTGATCCGATCGAAAATTGTTTTTGATTGGTCCACGAGGCTTCAGATCGAATTGTTCGAGTCCGAAAATTTTAAAATTGATTTTTGGATAAATTTGAATTTTTGGAAAATTTATAGATTTTATCCGTTAAATCAGATTTTATGAAATTAATTATTTTTAGTACAATTGATGATAAGATATGATCTTATGGAAATATTGAGTAAAATATGATTTTATGTATAAAATTGGATTTTATATGTAAAATATGATTTAATTTGATAAAAAGATAAAATATGATTTTGTATGTAAAATAAGATTTTATATATGGAATATGATTTTATCCTTTTAATTTAAATTGCCATTGCATGTTATCCAATAAATTAATTTTGAATTAAATATTATTGGATAAGGATGATCGATTGCCATGACCAATTATGTAAGTGTATGTTAGGAATTTACATTTGTTTTTATTGTTGGATTTATTAATGGGCCTGGTTTATGGCCCAATATGAATTGTCATATGTAATAAAAGTGGGCCTGGTTTATGGCCCGTTCCCACCCCTTAAAATGTATCCCCTACTTGTCATAGTTATTTATTGTAAATACATTAGACTTAGTGGGAGATGAAGATTTGAAGATGGAGGTGGGCCCAGCAGACAATAAAGACAGAAGAAATGTAAATTGGAAGCTCAATGTAATAGGATTGCATTGCATACCTGCATATTACCTAGGATTGGACTTAGACTCGTGATTGGCAACCACGGGTCGATTAGAAATGGAATCGATCATTCTATATAATATATGATATTATCGTTGTATGCATGTTTTACACTAAATTGTATGAATCCCGCAAACATACAAATTTTAAATGATGAGACAAATTTTAAAAATTAAAATCCCTCATTTTAAATATGATTTAAAATTGATATCAAGATAAATAAAGGAAATTTAAATATTGTTTAAATTTTCCTACCTTCCATCAACGATCAATGTATGAGATGCTACCCGCGGATACGGTCCGGCTCATATTATTGGGGGGGCCCGTTCATCGGAAAGCTGTACATTGGATCGACACATGTTGTAAGTTGGGTGGAACTCCCATGGGATCGGCTCATATTATTGGGGGATCCACATGGCGACCGTCCATTACAACTTAATATTGATGGGTCATCTTGACATGTCACAATAAACGGCGTCATATTATTGGGCCCTTATTGGACATGAGGTAAAAACGTGGAGGTTGCTTTGGAAGCAATTGGGCTCTACCTTTTGAAAATTATAGTTGGCTGATATTATTCGGGACCATAGTTTGTCAATTGGACTCCATGTTCCCACTAAGAAAAACAGTTTTCCGTTTTCACTACAGGGTAGTGAAATCGTTAAAATAGTGGGAGTGAGATTCATAAAATAAATTTCGCCTATTTTATGTCTTAGTAAATTAATTAAACAATCACTGATTATTGTCTGTTTCTTTTCAGTATTTCATTAAGATGAATTCGCGCAATCCACTATTCTCTATTCTCGAACAAAATAAACTGACTGGCGCAAACTATACGGAATGGTTCCGTAAGTTGAAGATTGTCTTGACCTCGGAGAAGATGCTCTACGTGTTAGAAAAATCTCCTCCGAAGGAAGCACCAGCTGACATAAGTTCGGAAGAGTTGGCCAAACTTGATACATGGTGGGACCATGATATCAAGGCCAAATGCTATATGCAAGCCTCGATGCCTGATGAACTCCAGAGGCGATTTGAGGACACCGTGAATGCTGCTGACATTCACGTACAACTCAAGGAACTTTTTGGGGCTCAATCGAGAGCTGCAAGGTTCACTACTGTAAAAGAGCTAATGACGTGTCGCATGCATGAAGGGACTTCGCTCCGTGATCATGGGGTACGAGTGATTTGGCTCATTCAGAAGTTGGTAACGCTTGATTTGGTGTTGGAGCATGAACTCAACGTGGACTTATTACTTCTCTCTCTTCCTTCATCATTTGATGGTTTTGTGGTGAATTACAATATGAACAAGATAAAGGCCTCCCTTGAAGAGATGGTCAATATGCTTGTAACATATGAAGCCACTTTAAAGAAGGATAAACCGGTTCTCTTGGTGGGCTCATCTTCCTCTGCTAAGAAGGGGCCAAGTACAAAGGGTAAGAAACGTTCTGCCCCACCCAAGAAAACCGGACCCGAGAAGAAGAACAAGACAAAGGCTTCAAACATGGAAAAGTCCAAGGATGTTTGCCATCACTGCAAGAAACCCGGTCATTGGAAACGTAACTGCAAGGAATATCTAGAGCAGTTGCGAACTGCGAAGGGTATGTTCTATATTGAAATAAATGTTTCACTTAATACTACTTCTTGGGTATTGGATACCGGATGTGGATCTCACATTTGCAATGATTTGCAGGTGATGACAAGAAGTCGCAAGCTTAGAATGGGTGAGACCCAGCTGAGGCCCGGAAATGGTTCTAGAGTTGAAGCCAAAGCTGTGGGAGATGTTTATTTAATTTTGCAGAATGATTTTAAGTTAATTTTGAGAGATGTTTTATTTGTTCCAGATTTGATTAAAAACATTATTTCTGTTTCTATGCTTGATAGAGATGGTTTTTCTTGCAATTTTGTGAATGAGATTTGCAATATTTACAAGAATGAATGTTTGATTGGAAATGGACAACTTGAAAACAATCTATATAACTTAAAATTAAAAGACGTTCCAATAAATTATGTTGATAAACCGGTAACAACGAACAAAAGGAAAATCGATAGTCAAAACCTGGCAAACCTTTGGCATGCTAGGCTAGGTCATATTTCCTCAAGGAGGATGAACAAGCTAGTGGGAGAGGGCATGTTTGATATGTCTGATATTAACTCTCTACCTACTTGTGAGTCCTGCCTGAAAGGAAAAATGACTAAATCTCCTTTTAAGGGGAAACCTGAGCGTAGTCAAAATCTGTTGGATTTGATCCATACAGATGTTTGTGGTCCATTTAGAATTGGTACTCAATTTGGCCACACCTACTTCATTACCTTTACTGATGATTATTCAAGGTATGGGTATTTATATTTAATGAAATATAAGTCTGAAGCATTTGAAAATTTCAAAGAATTCAAGGCTGAAGTAGAAAACAAGCTAGGTAAAAGTATTAAAGCACTTCGATCGGATCGAGGTGGAGAATACTTAAGTACCGAGTTTTTGGACTATCTGAAAGAGAATGAGATTCTCTCTCAGTGGACTCCTCCTATGACACCTCAGCTGAATGGTGTATCGGAGCGTCGTAATCGAACCTTGTTGGACATGGTTCGATCCATGATAAGCTTCACTGAGCTTCCACCTTCATTTTGGGGCTACGCGCTTGAAACGGCGGTATAGTTGTTGAACAATGTCCACACCAAAGCAGTGGATAAAACACCATACGAGTTATGGAATGGCAAAGCTCCTAAGTATTCGTACTTGAGGATTTGGGGATGTCCAGCTTACGTGAAGCAGACAGTGGGAGATAAGTTGGATAGTCGATCCACCTTATGTTATTTTTTGTAGGGTATCCAAAGAATTCAATCGGATATTATTTCTATCATCCTACTGAAACAAAAGTGTTTGTTTCAAGGAATGCCACCTTCTTGGAGAAGGAGTTCTTATTGGATAAGAAAGGCGAGATGATGGAACTCGAAGAAATTCGAGAAGAACCCGAAATACAAAATAATGATCCCATACCTCAAGAATCTTCAGAGGACACGCCTATACTTAGAAGATCTGAGAGGACTTCTAGACCTCCTATTCGATATGGTCTTCTTCTTGAAGGGGATCAAGATGAACCCGACGTTGGATGTGATCCAAGAAACTTCAAGGAAGCAATTTCTGATGCGGATTCAAATTTATGGCTTGAAGCTATGCAGTCGAAAATAGATTCGATGCATAAAAACCAAGTTTGGTCTTTAGTAGATCCTCCCGATGGAATTGTTCCAATAGGGTGTAAATGGATCTACAAGAGAAAGCTTGGGCCTGATGGTAAGGTATTGACCTACAAGGCGCGATTGGTGGCGAAAGGTTATACTCAAAGACAAGGAGTTGACTATGATGAAACCTTTTCACCAGTTGCAATGTTCAAGTCCATAAGAATCCTTATTGCCATAGCAGCATGGTATGACTATGAGATATGGCAAATGGATGTGAAGACTGCATTTCTTAATGGAAACATTAAGGAAGAAATCTATATGATGCAGCCCGAGGGATTCACATCTATGGGAAGCGAGCATAAGGTATGCAAGCTTCAGAGATCGATCTATGGTCTCAAACAAGCATCAAGAAGTTGGAACCAAAAATTGTTGGTTTCATCAAGAACCCGGAGGAACCATGCGTGTACAAGAAAGTAGTTAAGGATGCTGTGACATTCTTAGTACTTTATGTTGATGACATCCTACTCATTGGGAATGATGTAGGGATGTTGCAGTCAACAAAGATATGGTTATCAGGTAGATTCTCGATGAAGGATTTGGGTGAGGCATCCTATATTCTAGGGATACAGATCTATAGAGATAGATCTAAGAGAATGATAGGACTTACTCAAGCTACTTACATCGAAACCATATTGAAAAGGTTTTCAATGGATGGGTCCAAGAGAGGACATCTACCTATGTGTCATGGAGTTTCTCTATCCAAGTCCATGTGTCCCAAGACTGATGAAGAGATAGATAAAATGACACATGTACCATATGCGTCAGCCATAGGTAGAATCATGTATGGGATGATATCTACCAGACCGGATGTAGCATTTGCTCTGAGTGTCACGAGCAGATATCAAGCTAATCCCGGTCAAATTCATTGGAAAGCCGTGAAGGACATTCTTAAGTACTTACAAAGGACTAAAAATATGTTCATGGTATATGGAGGAAGAGAACTGAAATTGGAAGGCTATACCGACTCTAGCTTCCAAAGTGACGTGGATGACTCGAAGTCAACCTCTGGATTTGTGTTCATGCTCAATGGCGGTGTGATAAGTGCATTTTGTATGCATTATTTCATGTTATTTTTATGTCTATTTTGTGTGCATTCATATTATTTTTATGTATTTTTATGTGTTTTAGTGCATGTGTGTGTATTTCACTCCTGGGGTTAATTTTGTAGGAAAATATATTGTTGAAGAGTGAATTGCGGACCAGCTTTGTTCAAAAAATCAAATTTAATTTTAAAGAGCTCCAAATCCGATCTCCACCAGTCAGATTAAAGTTCACGATGTTTTGAAGCTGCTGTCCAAATTTCAGCTCAATCCGACGGCTAGATCTTGAGATATGAATTTTTGGAAATTGTCGCTCGGTGCAGAAAACTTGTACTGCGCGCGCGCGAGAATCAAGCTCGCGCGCGCGCGAGTTTCGTGATCAGATCTCTGTTTTTAACTTCTGCGCGCGCGCGAGGCCTATGCCGCGCGCGCGCGCGTGTTCGGAGGTCATATGTGCTCCGAAAATTCCTATTTTGTGGAGGAAATTAACTGGTAGGCGTTCCGGACCGTATATATAGAAGATATAACATATTTTTGAGTGGTTCGGAAGCTCCAGAGCGCAGACAACGCAAGAGGAGGCGGCTACAAGGCTTAGGAGAGAAGATTTCTTCTTTCTTTTCTTCTTTTTATTTTTATTTTTGAATTATTGTTTTTAATTATTGAGTAGTTTATTTTCAACCAAGACGGCGTGATTGGACCGAACAAATTTATGTAGAAAACTTGGATGTTTGTTTGAGATTTTTTAGAGTTGAATTGAGTTTATTGATTATCAGATTTATCTTTGCCTTACAAATTTCTTGGCCAGTTATTTGTTTGCTTGTTAATCGATTCCAATTTGTACAGAGGAGGTTTCGATTTTGATCACTCTGATAATTAACATATTGTAAAACCGACTAGAAATAGAATTCGGTTTCAGTGTGCGGTTTAGGTGTAAACTAAATTTTCACAAATATTTAATGCATTCAAATTTGATTAGAATTACGAAAGATTAGTTCATCAATATTTGAATAGGTTTGATTGTTCTAGAAATAGACCTTTGAACAAATTAGGAAAATTTCCGTGAATTAAAATTAAATCTGAGTCCTGAATCGACTACATGTTACGTGATTTGTTCGGTACCTACGTGTGTCTTGGTTGTCTTTGTCTTGATTATTTTTATCTTCAGTTATTTTTATTCTTATTTCTTAATCAGTTTTTATTTTATATTCTTATTTTATTTAATTCAAAATCCTTCTATTATTTTGTCTAGATTAAGTAAAATAATTAATTCTTGAGAATTGACTGCAGTCTCTGTGGGATCGATACTTGGACTCTCAGTCCACTTTACTATTACTTGACCTGGTGCGCTTGCCAGTAGATTTTTATCAAACCGATTTAGCCGGTCAAGTTTTTGGCGCCGTTGCCGGGGACTGTTTGATATCAAAATTTTTATTTCTCTTGAGATTAGACTATTTTTTTTTTTATTTATTTGCTTTCTGAATTTTTTTATTTGTGTTGTCAGGTACTCATCTTCTAGTGCATGCGTCGATCTAGACTATTCAAAAATCTTCTACCACTCGATTTGGAGATAGAACGCACACTTAGCAGGATTCGGAGAGCTAGGAAATATCTTAATTTGGAGCTTGATTCTGAGTCTGAGGAAGAGATGGCTGACGAAGTTGACAACCGCACTGTTTGGGATCTTATTAGGCCTCCGGTTGAAGGTTATGGATCCAGCATCGTTCGCCCCGCTGTTGAGGCGAACAGCTTTGAGCTTAAACCCTCCACTATTCAGATGATCCAACTTCAAGCACGGTTTGGAGGCACTTCTACTGAAGATCCTTACGCTCATCTAGAGCGATTCCTGTCGATCTGCGACACCTTCAAAGTCAATGGGGTAACCTCTGATGCAGTGAGACTGCGGTTATTCCCCTTCTCATTACAGTGCGAAGCCTTGGAGTGGCTTGATGACCTGCCGACTGGTTCTATTACTACTTGGACGGGACTTGTCCAAGAATTCTTAAAGAAATATTTCCCTCCTACGAAGATGGCTAAGTTATTCTCTGATATTATATCTTTCAAGCAAAAGGAGGGAGAATCTCTACATGCGGCATGGACTAGGTTCAAAAAGATGTTGAGGACATGTCCTCAACATAATCTTACTCAAAGCCAGCAGACCCAGACGTTCTACAACGGAGCCAATCAGTCGGTTCGATCTATGCTGGATGCTGCTGCCAATGTATGTCTATTCAGGAAAACGCCAGCTGATGCGTGGGAGATCATAGGCAATATGGCAGAGAGTAACATTGGATGGCCGGATGTAAAGAAGGAAAAGAAGGCTGGAATTCTGGAGGTCGATGCTTTGATGGCCCTGAACGCTAAGATCGACTCTCTAACACATCAAGTGGCACTCATGAAAACAGCGCCAGCACAAGAGAATCTGAAAGAGGATCAGCAGTTGTTTGAAGTTGATGCTGTAAATTTTATGGGAAATCAAGGACGGCAGCCGTACAACTCCTACAACAATAATTATAATCAGAACTGGCAGTCCAAGCAAGAGGAGAAGAAGCCGAGCTTCGAGGAAATAATGATGAAATATGTGGCGGGTACTGAGGCTCGTTTACAAAATCAAGAAGCTATGATGCAGAGGTTGGAAAGTCAGATGGGTCAAATTGATTCCCAATTGTCAAATCGTCCTACTGGATCTCTACCGAGCAACACTGAGCTCAATCCCAAAAGCGTGAATGCAATTATGATAGTGACGAGATCACAATCTGAACAGTCTGAGAAGCAACCGGAAGACGAGAAGACTGTGGAAGGGCCGAAAATTGATGAAGAAAAAGAGGAGGTGCGTACAGAAAAATCCTCCACGACAGGTAAGAAAGGTAAGACTTCAAAATTTGAAGTTAATAAAAATGTTGATTTATCTACTTTACCTTTCCCTCTTAGAGCTAAGTAACTATTATTTGATTCTCAATTTAAGAAGTTTCTTGAAATTTTCAAGAAACTGCATATTAACATACCTTTTGCAGATGCTTTAGCTCAGATGCCGAGATATGCAAAGTTTCTGAAAGACTTGCTGAAAAATAAAAAGAAGCTGAATGATCTTACGCAAGTCACAATGAAGGAGGAGTGCTCGGCGGTGTTGCAAAAGAAGCTTCCAACAAAATCTCAGGATCCAGGGAGTTTTTCTATACCCTGTCATATTGGAAGTTTGTCTTTTGAGAATGTGTTGTGTGATCTTGGGTCGAGCATTAATTTAATGCCTTATTCTATTGCTCAAAAATTAGGAGTTGAAAATATAGAACCTGCTACTATCTCTCTTAAATTTGCTGATGGTTCTATTAAATATCCGAGAGGGATCGTAGAGAATGTCCTAGTCAAGATAGAACACTTTATATACCCTGTAGATTTTGTTATTCTTGACATGGATGAGGACTGTGAGGTTCCACTGATTTTAGGGCGTCCTTTTCTTGTTGCTAGTAGAGCCCTAGTTGATGTTGAGAAGGGAGAGTTGGTTCTGAGATTGAATGATGAGCAAGTTGTTTTTAAAATGTTTAAGTCGGCTACCGATAGCCTAACTGTCAAATCTTGCTCTCATGTTAATTTTATTGATGTAATTTATGCTGATGTTGGTAAATGTCTGCAGGTGCAGTTGTCTGCAGGAATTAATCCCTTGCACAAGTTCTTTAATGATGTAGCATGCAAGTGCAGGACTGATTCGAGTTTTTCACAGACGGTGGATAAACCACCTTGAATTTCACCACTCAAAGAGGAGTATAGTCGGGCTATAGACTATAAATTTAGCGCTGACTGGGAGGCAACCCAGTGTTTTTGTTTTTTTTTTTTATTATGTTTTTGGTTTTTATTTTTGTTTTTATTTGATTATTGTTTCTTTCCCATGCCAGTTGGTCGTGCCCGCCGATAATCTAGACTACTGATACCGTCCCAGAGGATACTGTCAAGAAGGAAGAGAATTCATCGAAAAACAGGGGAGTGTTATTTTTGTTTTTCATTACATTGTGTGTTTGTTTGCATTCTGTTCATTGTTCTGAAGCATTGAGGGCAATGCTTTGGATAAGTATGGGGGGTAGACTAATTTATAGCATTTGTGTGTTTGTTTTGCATTTGTCGTGTTTCGTTTTTGTTTGAATATAGTGTGTTTTTGTTGTTGTTTGCATTGCATGAGTAGGATGAGTCATGATAGCCAATGATGATGAAGTTATGTTGAGAAAAAAAAAAATTTTGAAAAATTTTGCTCTTGACTGGACATGAGAAACTGTAGGTTGAACCGTGAATATTTTTAAGCACTAATGTTAGACCAGTGAATTGTAGCGAAAGATTTGATGAAGTTTCTGTCTGTTTGACCATTGCACGATAATAGGTGGTTTGTGGATCTTGATTGTGTTCTATGAATTTTGATGAGGCTCTAGTTTACACTTATGATCTTGGGCGCACCTAGAAAAATTTATATACAATTCCATCCGGGCCTTGAAAGGATTAAAATCCTAAAAAAAAAAAATCAAATTTAAGGCTAAGTATGCGGATTCAATGAGATTGATGCTCCATCCGGGCTATAGACGAGGGGATTAGAAAGAAAAAATAGAATGATTTTTCGTATCCTAGCCAGTTATAGCTAAGTCAGCGGGTAATTATTGGGGCTAATGCAATACCGGGTGCAAAATACGGAGGTGTGTAATTCATTATCTCAAGGGAGGTGGGTTTAGTCTAGAGGTCGTTGAAAGGAATGGGTACTTGAAGAGTGAAACTTGCACTGATTTGTCATAGGTCGCTAAGCAGATTTGAGACGAATTCGGTCTAAGTTGTATGAAACTGGAATGACATTTCACACACACACGTTCACGTTCAACCGAAGGTGTATTATGAAAAGTTGAGAGCATGTCTGTGTTTTATGTTTTGTGATTAAACTTCTCGGAGGCTGTGCACTCTCATAACTCATCATTACTTATGTTTTTGTTTGCATTTTGTTTTTTCATGTCTTGCTCGAGGGCGAGCAAGAGTTAAGTATGGGGGTGTTGATAAGTGCATTTTGTATGCATTATTTCATGTTATTTTTATGTCTATTTTGTGTGCATTCATATTATTTTTATGTGTTTTTATGTGTTTTAGTGCATGTGTGTGTATTTCACTCCTGGGTTAATTTTGTAGGAAAATATATTGTTGAAGAGTGAATTGCGGACCAGCTTTGTTCAAAAAATCAAATTTAATTTTAGAGAGCTCCAAATCCAATCTCCACCAGTCAGATTAAAGTTCACGATGTTTTGAAGCTGCTGTCTAAATTTCAGCTCAATCCGACGGCTAGATCTTGAGATATGAATTTTTGGAAATCGTCGCTCGGTGCAGAAAACTTGTACTGCGTGCGCGCGAGAATCAAGCTCGCGCGCACGCGAGTTTCGTGATCAGATCTCTGTTTTTAACTTCTGCGCGCACGCGAGGCCTATGCCGCGCGCGCGCACGTGTTCGGGGGTCATATGTGCTCCGAAAATTCCTATTTTGTGGAGGAAATTAACTGGTAGGCGTTCCGGACCATATATATAGAAGATATAACATATTTTTGAGGGGTTTGGAAGCTCCAGAGCGCAGACAACGCAAGAGGAGGCGGCTACAAGGCTTGGGAGAGAAGATTTCTTCTTTCTTTTCTTCTTTTTATTTTTATTTTGAATTCTTGTTTTTAATTATTGAGTAGTTTATTTTCAACCAAGACGGCGTGATTGGACCGAACAAATTTATGTAGAAAACTTGGATGTTTGTTTGAGATTTTTTAGAGTTGAATTGAGTTTATTGATTATCAGATTTATCTTTGCCTTACAAATTTCTTGGCCAGTTATTTGTTTGCTTGTTAATCGATTCCAATTTGTACAGAGGAGGTTTCGATTTTGATCACTCTGATAATTAACATATTGTAAAACCGACTAGAAATAGAATTCGGTTTCAGTGTGCGGTTTAGGTGTAAACTAAATTTTCACAAATATTTAATGCATTCAAATTTGATTAGAATTACGAAAGATTAGTTCATCAATATTTGAATAGGTTTGATTGTTCTAGAAATAGACCTTTGAACAAATTAGGAAAATTTCCGTGAATTAAAATTAAATCTGAGTCCTGAATCGACTACATGTTACGTGATTTGTTCGGTACCTACGTGTGTCTTGGTTGTCTTTGTCTTGATTATTTTTATCTTCAGTTATTTTTATTCTTATTTCTTAATCAGTTTTTATTTTATATTCTTATTTTATTTAATTCAAAATCCTTCTATTATTTTGTCTAGATTAAGTAAAATAATTAATTCTTGAGAATTGACTGCAGTCTCTGTGGGATCGATACTTGGACTCTCAGTCCACTTTACTATTACTTGACCTGGTGCGCTTGCCAGTAGATTTTTATCAAACCGATTTAGCCGGTCACGGTGCTGTCTCTTGGAAGAGTTCCAAGCAGGACACCACAGCGGATTCCACCACTGAGGCTGAATACATTGCGGCATCAGCTGCTGCTAAAGAGGCCGTTTGGATGAGGAATTTCGTCCAAGAGTTGGGCGTCATTCCTGAAGTTGTTGGTCCAGTCCCGGTGTACTGTGACAACATGGGTGCCGTTGCTCAGGCAAAGGAACCAAGGTCTCATCAAAGATCCAAACACGTACTGAGAAAATACCACATCATCCGGGAGATCGTGGAAAGAGGAGACATCACTGTCGAGAGAGTGGCCTCTGCAGACAATATCGCTGATCCACTTACTAAGCCCTTGCCAGGACCATTATTTGACAAACATCGCGAAGCAATGGGTCTACGTAGTATGACTAGTTGGCTTTAGGGCAAGTGGGAGATTGAAAGAGTGGGTGCCCGGTGAGCCAACTTGTGGCTAATGGCTTTGATGACTCTATGTATAAACAATCTTTTGTTTAATATAATTTACACTTTTATAATGGCAATGACTTTATCTTTCTTCATATTGTTATATTGTGATATACTATTGTTGTTTTGATAAAGACCTTGAATATACTATAGTGTATGTAAGATGTGGTAGTACATGGGGATGACTATCATGAAACACATCTTATAGTCACTGTATATTCTAAACAGTTCCTAGTCGATTGAGCCGTCCGTTAATAAGGATAAGGATCGCTCGAGATTGAGACTAGCATTTGCGATGCCGAGTACCACGTTTCATTGGTATGGAACATAGAGATGTTCAAAGCATGCAAATGGATATTCATACGATGAATGATCGAACTACCCTCTCCGGACTTTCTAAGTGGTTATCACTTATCGAGTGGATAAAGTCCGCGGTTTTGGTTGTACACCATTAGTCCTTACTACTTGAAACATCATTGAGACTCTATATGCTAGTACTGTGCTTTGACTCATTTACCGACTCTATTGGGGTCATCAGGTGTCGGGATTGGGTACGGTTACGACACATATAGGAGTCGATGCTTTGTTGTCAAGGATTCACCACATACTTGCGAGTGTGGATATCCTATGCAATTTGAGGAGATATTAGTGTGACGAATCTCTGGCCAGAGTACATGATGTGTTTTAAGAAATGGTTTCTTAGTAGCACATGCGATGTCACTATTTGATCTTCAAGATGCATTGCATAGTTATCGAATCTCGAACGACTCTCGATTTACCAATGGTTGTTGATTCGATCGGGATATATGGATGAAGGGACCGTACTGTACGCTAACCAAAATCTATTGGTTCTTGCAGGCACTATCAGTGATACCTAGGGAATCATGGGGCGTTGTTTCTAGACGCTCTTACCATGATTCGATGGGCAAGTCGGAAATTGTTGTTCCGAGTCACAAGGAGTTGTGAGCCCACGGCTAGCTGTATCCCTGAACCATTGAGGGTCACACAAGTAATGGATTTTTAATCCCCGTTGAGATAGTTAAATTTAAAGAGTTAAATTTAATGAACAAAGAAGTGGGACTTCTTATTTAAGAGTAGAGGGAGTAAGATTTCCTAAAATGACATAGGGATGGACATTTTTGGAAATCACTGAATCGGATTCAGAAAATTTATCTTGACTTTAAAAGATGCAGAAATGGTTTCTGTGCACATTGGTAAAATTGGTTTATCAATCTGAGTCACGATGAATTTTATATTAATTTCTGAACATGCGGGCTTTGCTTGTCAAGCTTGAACTTATGACTAATGGGCCCTAAGCTGTTAGCAGCCCACATTATAAATAAGTTATTGCAGTACAGAAATTACACAACAGAGGTCACAATTTTCGAAAACCCTAGCTGTTTTTCTCTCAAGTGGCCGCCCCCCTCCCTCTCTGCTCGGAAAATTCCAGCTTGTGAATTTTGAATTTGCAGTCTGGTTTAACGGATCAAATTCGTTAATTCTCTTCGTAGAAAATTCTGATAGATTTTCTAGTGCAATCTATCAGAGGGATTAAACTTCTGTTCGTGGACCTGATTGAAGAATTGTTCGTCCATCAGTTCCTGGGATATACAACAAGAGCAGAGTAATCTGTTGGTGTCCATAATCTCGTTTCGAGATTGGAGGTAAAAATTTAATTGTTATTTAATTTTTACACGCACAATTTAATCGTAAAGTTTTGATACCCATTATGGAATCGTTCCATATAAAATTTTAAACTTCCGCTGCACCGGGTATCAATTCTGATTGATCTGAACACGGTTTTTCAACAGAAACTTCAATCCAAATCTGAAAATGAAGATTATACGGATTCTGTGTCAATCCAACAACTCAAACAAAGCCGGAATTGAACCAAACAAACAACGGATAAACCAAAACTCGATTTCGACGACATAACGACTAAAATCGGTCAAACCAAAAATCATCAACATCATCAAACCATACTATACCATCCATATCAACTTCTCAACCAACAAATCAATCAAAATCCAACCAAAATCCAACACCCCAATTTCAAAATATACCTCAAAATTCATATAAAATCCAAACTTCGTTCTTTAACCAAACCGAATTCGATACACGATCTAAGCTAACTCAATAACAACATACTTGAAGATTATCAAATTCTGACAACCCAACAAAAATCAAAGTTCGAAGATCGTAGAAAAACTTACGTCAGAACGAAGCCCTCGTTGCAGTGATCGTGAAACTCAACTCGGAATCAAAATCTGACGGTCGGATCGTGCGAATCAGGGGAAGGAAAAGCTCAAAAAGTCGATGGCCATGGCTTCCTATTCGGTACACATGGATGGAGAGGGAGGAAGGAGAGGGAAATGAGTGATGTGATGTGAAGTGATGGTGAAGACAACTTGCATTAGATAATATCTAAAATCCAACTTGTGCATTTCGGTCCCTGAAACTTCCAATTTAATTCAATTCAATCCCGGCTCAATAAATCTCCAAAATAATTAATCAATTCCAATAATCACGAAAAGTAATTAATTTCAGGGCCTTACAGCGAGTTTCCTGATGTATTCCCTGATGAGATTCCTGGTTTTCCTTCGGTTCGAGAGGTTGAATTTGGTATTGATCTAGTACCAGGAACTACGCCTATATCCCAAATACCTTATCGTTTGGCACCGTCAGAGATGAGGGAATTGAAATAGCAGTTGCAGGATCTGCTTGATAAGGGATATATTCATCCGAGTGTTTCTCCGTGGGGAGCACCTGTGTTATTTGTCAAGAAGAAGGATGGATCGATGCGATTGTGTATTGACTACAGGCAGTTGACTCGTGTCATCATCAAGAATAAGTATCCTTTGCCGCGGATTGATGATCTGCTCGATCAATTAAAGGGTACTTCTGTAACGCCCCATTTTTATCTTAAATGAGTTTATTTGAGTTAATCGGAGATTTCAGAGTTCACGAGCCGATTTGATTTTGATCAGGGTCCTTTTTGCAAATTTTGGAAATTTCAGGGACTAAAACGCAAATTTAGAGTTTTATATATTATCTACACTTAGAATTCATTTGACTAAGTCTCTTATCCTTCCTCTCCTTCCCCTCCATCGGCTAAACTCCATTGAAGACGCCTCTTGGAGCTTTTGAGCTTCCAGAATTCAGTCCGAGCTCGATCCGGCCGTTGGAAATTATTTCTGGAGGCAGTTTAGCGATCACGGCTGCGAGAGCTTTGTTCTATCGTAAGTTTTTCTACGATCAGATACATTCTAGTTTTTGGATGTTGTTAGAATCGTTCTATATTCGAGTATGTTGTTCTCTACAGAGTTCTGATCGTTTATTATCTGTCGGTTTTGAATTTGAGCGACGTTCGGAATTGTTACGATTTTTGGAAGCCATTTTCGAAAATTTTGATTTGAGATTTGTTGGGATTGCCTTGTTTTGGTTGTCTTAGCATTGTTATGAGGTTATATCAGTATTGAACTGCTGTCTGCATTTCCGGTTTGTTCAGTTTATAGCCGTTATGCCGTCGGTGTGAGTTTTGGAGATTTGAACCGTTTTTGAAGTTGTTGAACTCGAATTGTAAGTTGATCTTGGTTATTGATCTTGTATTTCATCTGGACAGATTCGTTTGGAGTTTTTCAAGCCAGAGTTAACAGCGTTTTGTTCGTCAAGAGTTGGACGAAGATCGGTAAAAAGTTTTCTTTGAACCGTCGTTTGTTTTTAGGTTGTATAGATGTTGATACAATCTTTTGTTGTAGAGTTTCCAGAGTTGGAGCTACTTACCTTGAAAGGTAAAAGCAGTCATCGTCGCGGGATAGCATACTCGGGACAGTTGGTTCTCGAGTTTTCCCTTTCAAATCACATGTTGCATCAATACTTGTTCTAGCATGTGAAACTTGTATTTGTTGGTTGATTGAGTTTCGTTATGTGACTTTTGCTTATATTTATGCTATGCATTCATCTTGAGCCTACTTTGTTTACAGCGGACAGAACCGCCCTTTTTGTTTTAGATGTTTGGGAACTATGATTGAGTGGCCTAGGTCGTAGTCCTTTTGCCTAGTGCTAGCATACTCATTATGGTTGCTCAAAGTCTAGAGGAGTGGGATACGTGGCACCACCTCGATTGGGAGAGTCGGTGAGTTGTTACGTGATCTCATCCTCGGGATCCCAAAAGCACAGCAGCAATCCCTCGTTTATCAGATTTGATAACCCGTTTTAAAGACATGCATTCATTACATTAACATTGATTACTTGTTACCTTGAAAGCATGTTTATTGAATTTTTTACTTGCTATGTTGCTTTTACTGGGATTATCTTTCTCACCGGTTATCTGGCTGTTGCTTTGTTTTGTATGTGTACTTGGCAACAGGTGGGGCAGGACCAAGTCAGTGTAGGCCTGGCTAGCAGCAAGAGGGAGAGCTAGTAGTGAGACTCGGTTTAGAAAGTCGTGTCAGCATGTCTACCTAGTTGTATTGGAACATGTTTAGATATCGAACTTCGTTTTGTTGTTGTATTGATTATGCGAGCTGTGTTTAAAGATTGTCGTTACAATCCATTAGTTTTGAGTGGTTGTGTAACCCTAGAACTTCATGTATTAGTTGGAGAACTTGTGATTGCAATGCATGATATTATTTTGTGGGTTTTGGACTCAAGTTTCTAGCATGAATTCTGTTATTTTTTTCCGTGTTTCTGTCGCCGCTCGATTGGTAGAATATCACCGATCGAGCGAGGGCAAGCGTTGCAGTTCTCAGTTTTAAATTTTGTGGCTCGCTCGATCCGCAAGATCTTGCGGATCGAGCGAGGGCTGATTTTCTCGGGCAGAACCTTTTAAGTTTTTGGCTCGCTCGATCGGTAAGATCTTACCGATCGAGCAGAGCACTGTTTCAAAAAAAAAAAAAAATTTTTTTTTGCTTTGATTATTGGATATTAGTTTGGACTAATTGTTGTTTAATTACCGAGATTAAATGTTTAGAATCGAGGTCTCACATTAAGCGGTATCAGAGAATTAAGATTCTTGGTCAAACTAGAGTGAGCGGGGTAGATCGAGTCTGTGTGTATTGGCTCCTCGCATGTGTTTGAATTATTTAAACTGCGTACTTAATTCCATGCGAGCATGCTTTATTGCTGAGAATTATTGAATTACATGGTTTTGTGATTTAAATTTATAAAGCATGATCTACTTGAGATGTATCTGTTTCTGTTATCGACTGGTATCCGGTATTCCAAGTGGTTGTAAGGGCACTGATTGTAGCGATTGAGATATATCGTGTCCTAACCTTTGATTATCAGATGGGTCCTTGTCGAGTGATAAACAGAAACACACCGCCAGTTATTCCTACGACTGAGCAAGCTAGCACTGAAGTTGATCAGTTGGATGCTTCAGCGACTCTTATGGAAACCTTGCTGAAGAGGTTTCAGTCTTTCAAACCGCCTTTGTTGTTGGGTTCAAAAAATCCAGTTGACTGTGAGAGTTGGTTGGATGATATGGATCTATTGTTTGATTCCATTGACTACACCGATGACCGCCGAATCAAGTTAGTAATTCATCAGCTGCATGGTGGTGCTAAGAGCTGGTGGATCATGACAAAGAAAGCAATAGAGAGTAGAGGTACGGAGGTTACTTGGAATCTTTTTAAATCTGAGTTTTATAAACGGTTTTTCCCTATCTCGTATCGTAAGGATAAGGGAGCAGAGTTTGCAAATCTGAAGCAAGGGAATCTGAACATCGAAGAGTACGTTGCCAAGTTTGATAGTCTGTTGCATTTTGCACCGCTAATTGCCGGAGATGAAGAAGCTAAGGCAGATCAGTTCATAAATGGGTTGAACCCCGACGTCTTCACGTTGGTTAACACCAACAGGCCTAACAACTTTGCGGATACCATGAATCACGCAAAGGGAGCAGAAGCAGGCTTGTGGAGGCAAAGAGGTAATCAGGTGGAACCTCAGCAACAGAGGCAGTATCAGAACCAACCGTCTCAGTATCAGAATCAACCATCTCAACATCAGAACCAGCAGCAGAGGTATGAAGGTGGTAGCAGTGGGGGAAACAGAAAGGATCAATACAAGGCAAGAGGTAAACAGTTCAAAAGGCAGGGGAACAGTTCGTCTAGTTCCAATGGTTCCCGACAGTTTGGTTCAGGACAGAGCTCTGGATCATCATCCTTGTACTGCAGCAAGTGTGGAGGAAGACACTCACCAGATCAGTGTGTGGGAGTCTTTGGCAATTGTAACACCTGTCAGCAACCGGGACACTTCTCTAAGGTGTGCCCACAGCGTAACAGAGATAGAGCTCAGAGTGGGAGTTCGTCTAGACCTGCAGCTCAGCCTGACAGGCAGTCTTCTGCAGTTCACTCTTTCCAACCTCATCAGCAGCAGAACAGATAGGGAGGTAGTACCAGTGCAAATCAGCCTCCGAGACAGCAAGCACGAGTCTTTGCTCTGACAGAGGATCAGGCTCAAGCAGCACCTGACGATGTTATAGCAGGTAACTGTTCAATTTTTGGTTATTCTGCTCATGTATTGATAGATACAGATGCTTCCCATTCCTTTATCTCTGAGAAATTTGTGTTATTGCATGCTTTTCCTACTGAGTTGTTGCCTACAGTAGTAGCTGTTACTTCACCTTTGGGTGGAGGAATTGTTTCTGTCCGATTAGTCAGGAACTGTGAACTATGTTTTGAAGGAAATTTGTTAGAATTCGACTGTATTGTACTTGGACTGTCAGATTTTGATTGTATTGTCGGTATAGATACTTTATCCAAGTACAGGGCAACAGTCGATTGTTTTCTGAAAGTTGTCAGGTTCAGACCTGAAATGGCAGACGAGTGGAAATTCTTTTGTAAGGGTTCTCGATCTAGAATTCCTTTGATTTCAGTGTTATCTATGACTCATTTGCTACAAAAAGGTGCAGAAGGATTTTTGGTGTATGCAGTTGATGTACTGAAATCTAGCCCAGCTTTGGTAGACTTACCGGTGGTTAGAGAATTTGCTGATGTGTTTCCGGAAGATGTTCCAGGTTTGCCACCTATTCGAGAGATCGAATTCAGTATTGATTTGGTGCCAGGTACTCGACCTATTTCCAAGGCTCCATATCGTATGGAACCTATTGAATTGAGAGAGTTGAAGGAACAGCTCGAGGATTTGATTGCCAAGGGATACATCAGACCCAGTGTGTCGCCTTGGGGAGCTCTTGTGCTGTTTGTGCGGAGGAAGGATGGTTCGATGCGGCTCTGTATCGACTACCGCCAATTGAATCAGGCTACAGTTAAGAACAGGTATCCTTTACCCCGAATAGATGACCTTTTTGATCAGCTGCAGGGTTCTTCTATCTATTCAAAAATTGATCTGAGGTCAGGTTATCACCAGTTGAGAGTGCGAGAGGAAGACGTTCCTAAGACCGCATTCAGAATGAGGTATGGTCATTTTGAGTTTATAGTCATGCCGTTCGGTTTGACTAACGCTCCAGCTATTTTTATGGGTTTGATGAACCGTATATTTCAGCGTTATTTAGATGAGTTTGTCATTATCTTTATCGATGATATTCTAATCTACTCGAAGAACCGTACTGACCATGCAGAGCACTTGAGGATCGTATTGCAGATTTTGCGAGTTGAGTAGTTGTTTGCCAAGCTGTCGAAATGTAAATTCTGGTTAGATCGAGTTGTTTTCCTCGGTCATATTATTTCTGAAGATGGGATTTCTGTCGATCCCAGCAAGATCGAAGCGGTAATAAATTAGCCTAGACCAACGTTAGTACCTGAGATCCGAAGCTTCATGGGTTTAGCGGGTTATTATCGCAGATTCATCGAGGGTTTCTCGTCTATTGCCAAGCCAATTACCCAGCTGACTCAGAAGAATGCGCCTTTTGCCTGGACTTCAGATTGTGAGGCTAGCTTTGTTGATCTGAAGAGGAGACTGACCAGTGCGCCGATTCTTTCTATTCCGAAGGGTACTGGAGGTTTCACAGTCTATTGTGATGCTTCTAACCGAGGCTTAGGTTGCATTCTTATGCAGCATAAGCATGTGATAGCGTATGCATCGAGGCAGCTGAAACCGCACGAGACTTGTTATCCGGTTCATGATCTTGAACTAGCTGCGATTGTATTTGCTCTGAAGATCTGGCGTCACTATCTTTATGGTGAGTCTTTCGAGATCTTTTCTGATCATAAGAGTCTTAAGTACTTGTTTTCACAGGCAGAGCTGAATATGAGACAGAGAAGATGGTTAGATCTATTGAAGGATTTTGACTGCGAAATCAAGTATTATCCGGGAAAGTCAAATGCAGTTGCAGATGCCTTGAGACGAAAGCTTTGTTCTCTATCTCTTTCGACTATCGGTGTTTCTCAGTTGATCAATGATTGTTGCACTTCTGGTTTAGAGTTTGAAACATATAGGGAGACTATCAGAGTGTTTGCTATTCAAGCCGAGCCAGAGTTGTTTGTTGCAATCAGAGAAGCACAGAAGTCTGAGCCGAGCATTCATGTTTCAGTAGAGAAAGTCAGATCGGGACATCAGTATGAATTCCAAGTTAGAGATGATGTTTTGTTGGTGAATAACCGTATTGTTGTGCCTGATATTCCAGAGTTGAGACAGCGTATTCTCCGAGAGGTTCATTGCAGTCGGTTCAACGTTCATCCTGGAGGTCGTAAGATGTACAACGATTTGAAGATTCAGTTCTGGTGGAAGAGAATGAAGAACGACATCGCGAGGTTTGTATCTCGGTGTTCGAACTGTCAGCAAGTGAAAGCAGAGCATAAACGATCGGGTGGTCTGTTGCACAACCTATCTGTTCCTGAATGGAAATGGGATCATATTTCTATGGATTTTGTCACGAAGCTACCACGATCCGTTCGAGGATGCGATGCCATTTGGGTAGTAATCGACCTATTGACGAAGTCTACATGTTTTATTCCTTATAGGATGATGTATCGTCATGATCAGATGACTGAATTGTATGTTAGAAATGTTGTGAGATTGCATGGGGTGCCGAAGTCGATCGTTTCAGACAGAGATCCTAGATTCACTTCGCACTTCTGGCATAGTCTTCAGGAGGCACTTGGTACTCGATTGCATCTGAGTATAGCTTATCATACTCAGATGGATGGACAGTCAGAGCGGACTATTCAGACATTAGAGGATATGCTGCGAGTGGTAGTGCTAGACTTTGGCACTTGTTGGCAGGATTTTTTGCCTCTTGTCGAGTTTTCTTACAACAACAGCTTCCAAGCGAGTATCGGTATGGAGCCTTTTGAGGCTTTGTACGGCAAGAAGTGCCGATCTCCGTTGTTTTGGGATGACTTGTCTGAGTCACCAGATTTGGGACCGGATATGCTTCGAGATATGGCAGAATAGGTTAAGGTCATTCAGTCGAGAATGAGGTCCGCTCAGGATAGACAGGCTAAGTATGCGAACGTCAGGCGTAGACCTCTGAGCTTCGAGCAAGGAGACCATGTTTTCCTTAAGATGCATTGTTAGATTTGGGAAGAGAGGTAAGTTATCTCCGATATTCATCGGGCCGTATGAGATTCTCGAGAAGATAGGCGATCTTGCCTACAGACTTGCACTTCCTCCGTCTTTATCTGGTATTCACAACATTTTCACGTTTCTATGCTGCGGAAGTATCATCCAGATCCTTCTCATATCCTTCAGCCTGACGAAGACGAGTTAAACGATACTCTGAGCTATTTTGAACGACCGATTCAGATCCTTGATCGGAAAGAAAAGAAACTCAGAACCAAGTTGATTCCGTTAGTGAAATTGCAATGGAGCCATCACGGTGTTGAGGAAGCGACTTGGGAGACAGAATCTGACATGAGACAGCGATTTTCGGAGTTGTTCGGATGACGTGAGTTCTTCTTACTATCTTTAGTTCTTTATTCTATGTTATGAGTTGTGGTTCTTGTTGGAGAACGCGGCGATCAGATCAATCCGAATTGATACCCGCTGCAGCGGAAGTTTAATAATTTTATATGGAACGATTCCATAATGGGTATCAAAACTTAACGATTAAATTGTGTGCGTAAAAATTAAATAACAATTATAAATTTTTACCTCCAATCTCGAATCGAGATTATGGACACCAACAGATTGCTCTGCTCTTGTTGTATATCCCTGGAACTGATGGACGAACTGTTCTTCAATCAGGTCCACGAACGGATAATTAATCCCTCTGATAGATTGCACTAGAAAATCTATCAGAAGTTTCTACGAAGAGAATTAACGAATTTGATCCGTTAAACCAGACTGTAATTCAAAATTCACAGACTAGATTTTTCCGAGCAGAGGGGAGGGGGGCGGCCACTGTTAGAGAAAATACTTAGGGTTTTCGAAAATTTGTGACCTGTTGTATCTAATTTCTGTACTGCAATAACTTATTTATAATGTAGGCCGCTAACAGCTTAGGGCCCATTAGTCATAAGTTCAAGCCCGACAAGCAAAGCCCGCATGTTCAGAAATTAATATAAAATTCATCATGACTCCGATTGATAAACCGATTTCACCAATGTGTACAAAAACCATTTCTGCACCTTTTAAAGTCAAGATAAATTTTTATGAATCCGAATTCAGTGGTTTCCAAAAATGCCCATCCCTATGTCATTTTAGGAAATCTTACTCCTCTACTCTTAAATAAGAAGTCCAACTTCTTCGTTCATTAAATTTAACTCTTTAAATTTAACTATCTCAACGGGGATTAAAAATCCATTACTCTGTGTGTCCCTCAATGGTTCAGGGATACAGCTAGCCGTGGGCTCACAACTCCTTGTGACTCGGAACAACAATTTCCGATTTTCCCATCGAATCATGGTAAGAGCGCCTAGCAACATCGCCCCATGATTCCCTAGGTATCACTGATAGTGCCTGCAAGAACCAATAGATTTTGGTTAGCGTACAGTACGGTCCCTTCATCCATATATCCCGATCGAATCAACAACCATTGGTAAATCGAGAGTCGTTCGAGATTCGATAACTATGCAATACATCTTGAAGATCAAATAGTGACATCGCATGTGTTACTAAGAAACCATTTCTTAAAACACATCATGTACTCTGGCCAGAGATTCGTCACACTAATATCTCCTCAGATCGCATAGGATATCCACACTCGCAAGTATGTGGTGAATCCTTGACAACAAAGCATCGACTCCTATATGTGTTGTAACTGTACCCAATCCCGACACCTGATGACCCCAATAGAGTCGGTAAACGAGTCAAAGCACAGTACTAGAATATAGAGTCTCAATGATGTTTCAAGTAGTAAGGACTAATGGTGTACAACCAAAACCGCGGACTTTATCCACTCGATAAGTGATAACCACTTGGAAAGTCCGGATAGGGTAGTTCGATCATTCATCGTATGAATATCCATTTGCATGCTTCGAACATCTCTATGTTCCTTACCAATGAAACGTGGTATCTGCATCGCAAATGCTAGTCTCAAACTCAAGCGATCCTTATCCTTATTATCGGACGGCTCAATCGACTAGGAACAGTTTAGAATATACAGTGACTATAAGATGTGTTTCGTGATAGACATCCCCATGTTCTACCACATCTTACATACATTATAGTATATTCAAGGTCTTTATCAAAACAACAATAGTATATCACAATATAACAATATGAAGAAAGATAAAGTCATTGCCATTAATAAAAGTGTAAATTATATTAAACAAAAGATTGTTTATACAAAGAGTCATCAAAGCCCTTAGCCACAAGTTGGCTCACCGGGCACCTACTCTTTCAATCTCCCACTTGCCCTAAAGCCAACTAGTCATACTAAGTAGACCCATTGCTTCACGATGTTTGTCAAATAATGGTCCTGGCAAGGGCTTAGTAAGTGGATCAGCGATATTGTCTGCAGAGGCCACTCTTTCGACAGTGATGTCTCCTCTTTCCACAATCTCCCGGATGATGTGGTATTTCCTCAGTACGTGTTTGGATCTTTGATGAGACCTTGGTTCCTTTGCCTGAGCAACGACACCCGTGTTGTCACAGTACACCGGGACTGGACTAACAACTTCAGGAATGACGCCCAACTCTTGGACGAAATCCCTCATCCAAACGGCCTCTTTAGCAGCAGCTGATGCTGCAATGTATTCTGCCTCAGTGGTGGAATCCGCTGTGGTGTCCTGCTTGGAACTCTTCCAAGAGACAGCACTGCCATTGAGCATGAACACAAATCCAGAGGTTGACTTCGAGTCATCCACGTCACTTTGGAAGCTAGAGTCGGTATAGCCTTCCAATTTTAGTTCTCTTCCTCCATATACCATGAACATATTCTTAGTCCTTCGTAAGTACTTAAGAATGTCCTTCACGGCTTTCCAATGCATTTTACCGGGATTAGCTTGATATCTGCTCGTGACACTCAGAGCAAATGCTACATCCGGTCTGGTAGATATCATCCCATACATGATACTACCTATGGCTGACGCATATGGTACATGTGTCATTTTCTCTATCTCTTCATCCGGCTTGGGACACATAGACTTGGATAGAGAAACTCCATGACACATGGGTAGATGTCCTCTCTTGGACCCATCCATTGAAAACCGTTTTAATATGGTGTCGATGTAGGTTGATTGAGTGAGTCCTATCATTCTCTTAGATCTATCTCTATAGATCTGTATCCCTAGAATATAGGATGCCTCACCCAAATCCTTCATCGAGAATCTACCTGATAACCATATCTTTGTTGACTGCAACATCCCTACGTCATTCCCAATGAGTAGGATGTCATCAACATAAAGTACTAAGAATGTCACAGCATCCTTAACTACTTTCTTGTACACGCATGGTTCCTCCGAGTTCTTGATGAAACCAAAATCCTTTATTGTTTCATCAAATTTCTGGTTCCAACTTCTTGATGCTTGTTTTAGACCATAAATTGATCTCTGAAGCTTGCATACCTTATGCTCGCTTCCCATGGATGTGTACCCCTCAGGCTGCTTCATATAGATTTCTTCCTTAATGTCTCCATTAAGAAAAGCAGTCTTCACATCCATTTGCCATATCTCATAGTCATACCAAGCAGCTATGGCAATAAGGATTCTTATGGACTTGAACATTGCAACTGGTGAAAAGGTTTCATCATAGTCAACTCCTTGTCTTTGAGTATAACCTTTTGCCACCAATCACGCCTTGTAGGTCAATACCTTACCATCAGGCCCAAGCTTTCTCTTGTAGATCCATTTACACCCTATTGGAACAATTCCATCGGGAGGATCTACTAAAGACCAAACTTGGTTTGTATGCATCGAATCCATTTCCGACTGCATAGCTTCAAGCCATAAATTTGAATCCGCATCAGAAATTGCTTCCTTGAAGTTTCTTGGATCACATCCAACATCGGGTTCTTCTTGATCCCCTTCAAGAAGAAGACCATATCGAATAGGAGGTCTAGAAGTCCTCTCGGATCTTCTAGGTACAGGCGTGTCTATCAATGGTTCCTGAGGTGTAGGATCGTTATTTTGTATTTTGGGTTCTTCTCAAATTTCTTCGAGTTCCATCATCTCGCCTTTCTTATCCAATAAGAACTCCTTCTCCAAGAAGGTGACATTCCTTGAAACAAACACCTTTGTTTCAGCAGGATAATAGAAATAATATCCGATTGAATTCTTCGGATACCCTACAAAATAACATAAGGTGGATCGACTATCCAACTTATCTCCCACTGTCTGCTTCACGTAAGCAGGACATCCCCAAATCCTCAAGTACGAATACTTAGGAGCTTTGCCATTCCATAACTCGTATGGTGTTTTGTCCACTGCTTTAGTGTGGACGTTGTTCAACAACAATACCGCCGTTTCAAGCGCATAGCCCCAAAACGAAGGTGGAAGCTCAGTGAAGCTCATCATGGATCGAACCATGTCCAACAAAGTTCGATTACGATGCTCCGATACACCATTCAGCTGTGGTGTCATAGGAGGAGTCCACTGAGAGAGAATCCCATTCTCTTTCAGATAGTCCAAAAACTCGGTACTTAAGTATTCTCCACCTCGATCCGATCGAAGTGCTTTAATACTTTTACCTAGCTTGTTTTCTACTGCAGCCTTGAATTCTTTGAACTTTTCAAATGCTTCAGACTTATATTTCATTAAATATAAATACCCATACCTAGAATAATCATCAGTAAAGGTAATGAAGTAGGTGTGGCCATATTGAGTACCAACTCTAAATGGACCACAAACATCTGTATGGATCAAATCCAACAGATTTTGACTACGCTCAGGTTTCCCCTTAAAAGGAGATTTAGTCATTTTTCCTTTCAGGCAGGATTCACAAGTAGGTAGAGAGTTAATATCAGACATATCAAACATGCCCTCTCCCACTAGCTTGTTCATCCTCCTTGAGGAAATATGACCTAGCCTAGCATGCCAAAGGTTTGCCGGGTTTTGGCTATCGATTTTCCTTTTGTTTGTTGTTGCCGGTTTATCAACATAATTTATTGGAACGTCTTTTAGTTTTAAGTTATATAGATCATTTTCAAGTTATCCATTTCCAATCAAACATTCATTCTTGTAAATATTGAAAATCCCATTCACAAAATTGCAAGAATAACCATCTCTATCAAGCATAGAAACAGAAATAATGTTTTTAATCAAATCCAGAACAAATAAAACATCTCTCAAAAGTAACTTAAAATCGTTCTGCAAAATTAAATAAATATCTCCCACAGCTTTAGCTTCAACTCTGGAACCATTTTCGAGCCTCAGCTGGGTCTCACCCATTCTAAGCCTGCGACTTCTTGTCATCACCTGCAAATCATTGCAAATGTGAGATCCACATCCGGTATCCAATACCCAAGAAGTAGTATTAAGTGAAACATTTATTTCAATATAGAACATACCCTTCGCAGTTCGCAACTGCTCTAGATATTCCTTGCAGTTACGCTTCCAATGACCGGGCTTCTTGCAGTAATGGCAAACATCCTTGGACTTTTCCATGTTTGAAGCCTTTGTCTTGTACTTCTTCTCGGGTTCGATTTTCTTGGGTGGGGCAGATCGTTTCTTACCCTTTGTACTTGGCCCCTTCTTAGCAGAAGAAGAGGAGCCCACCAAGAAAGCCGGTTTATCCTTCTTTAAAGTGGATTCATATGTCACAAGCATATTGACCATCTCTTCAAGGGAGGCCTCTATCTTGTTCATATTGAAATTCACCACCACAAATCCGTCAAACGAAGAAGGAAGAGATAGAAGTAGTAAGTCCACGTTGAGTTCATGCTCCAACACCAAATCAAGGGTTACCAACTTCTGTATGAGCCAAATCACTCGTACCCCATGATCACGGACCGAAGTCCCTTCACGCATGCGACACGTCATTAGCTCCTTTATAGTAGCGAACCTTTCAGCCCTCGATTGAGCCCCAAAAAGTTCCTTGAGTTGTACGTGAATGTCAGCAGCATTCACGGTGTCCTCAAATCGCCTCTGGAGTTCATCAGACATCGAGGCTTGCATATAGCATTTGGCCTTGATATCATGGTCCCACCATGTATCAAGTTTGGCTAACTCTTCCGGACTTATGTCATCTGGTGCTTCCTTCGGAGGAGATTTTTCTAACACGTAGAGCATCTTCTCCGAAGTCAAGACAATCTTCAACTTACGGAACCATTCCGTATAGTTTGCGCCAGTCAATTTATTTTGTTCGAGGATCGAGAAAAGTGGATTACGCGAATTCATCTTTATGAAATATTGAAAAGAAACAGACAAATATCAGTGATTGTTTAAGTAATTTACTAAGACATAAAATAGGCAAAATTTATTTTATGAAACTCACTCCCACTATTTTAACGATTTCACTACCCTCTAGTGAAAACGGGAAACTGTTTTCCTTAGTGAGAACATGGAGTCCAATTGACAAACTATGGTCCCGAATAATATCAGCCAACCATAATTTTCAAAAGGTAGAGCCCAATTGCTTCCAAAGCAACCTCCACGTTTTTACCTCATGTCCAATAAGGGCTCAATAATATGACGCCGTTTATTGTGACATGTCAAGATGACCCATCAATATTAAGTTGTGATGGACGGTCGCCATGTGGATCCCCCAATAATATGAGCCGATCCCATGGGAGTTCCACCCAACTTACAACATGTGTCGATCCAATGTACAGCTTTCCGACGAACGAGCCCCCCCAATAATATGAGCCGGACCGTATCCGCGGGTAGCATCTCATACATTGATCGTTGATGGAAGGTAGTAACATTTAAACAAATTTAAATTTCCTTTATTTATCTTGATATCAATTTTAAATCATATTTAAAATGAGGGATTTTAATTTTGAAAATTTGTCTCATCATTTTTAAAATTTTGTATGCTTGCCGGATTCACACAATTTTGTCTAAAACATGCATACAACAATAATATCACATATTATATAGGATGATCGATTCCATTTCTAATCGACCCGTGGTTGCCAATCACGAGTCTTAGTCCAATCCTAGGTAATATGCAGTATGCAATGCAATCCTATTACATTGAGCTTCCAATTTACATTTCTTCTGTCTTTATTGTCTGCTGGGCCCACCACCGTCTTCAAATCTTCATCTCCCACTAAATCTAATGTATTTACAATAAATAACAATGACAAGTAGGGGATACATTTTTAAGGGGTGGGAACGGGTCATAAACCAAGCCCACTTTTATTACATATGACAATTCATATTGGGCCATAAACCAGGCCCATTAATAAATCCAACAACAATAAAACAAATGTAAATTCCTAACATACACCTACAAAATTGGTCATGGCAATCGATCATCCTTATCCAATAACATTTAATTCTAAATTAATTTATTGGATAACATGCAATGACAATTTAAATTTAAAAGGATAAAATCATATTCCATATATAAAATCTTATTTTACATACAAAATCATATTTTATCTTTTTATCAAATAAAATCATATTTTATCTATAAAATCCAATTTTATACATAAAATCATATTTTACTCAATATATCCATAAGATCATATCTTATCATCAATTGTACCAAAAATAATTAATTTCATAAAATCTGATTTAACGGATAAAATATTTAAATTTGCCCGAAAATTTTTTTATTATTTTTAAAATATTTATTTTTTTTCAAAAACCGAGGCTTAAAAATTTTTTGTACAATCGATTAATTTAATCGCTTGATCTGAGTAACCTGTCTCTTATACCACTGTTGGAGAACGCAACGATCAGATCAATCAGAATTGATACCCGGTGCAGCAAAAGTTTAAAAATTTTATATGGAACGATTCCATAATGGGTATCAAAACTTAACGATTAAATTGTGTGCGTAAAAATTAAATAACAATTATAAATTTTTACCTCCAATCTCGAATCGAGATTATGGACACCAACAGATTGCTCTGCTCTTGTTGTATATCCCTGGAACTGATGGACGAACTGTTCTTCAATCAGGTCCACGAACGGATAATTAATCCCTCTGATAGATTGCACTAGAAAATCTATCAGAAGTTTCTACGAAGAGAATTAACGAATTTGATCCGTTAAACCAGACTGTAATTCAAAATTCACAGACTGGATTTTTCCGAGCAGAGGGGAGGGGGGCGGCCACTGTTAGAGAAAATACTTAGGGTTTTCGAAAATTTGTGACCTGTTGTATCTAATTTCTGTACTGCAATAACTTATTTATAATGTAGGCCGCTAACAGCTTAGGGCCCATTAGTCATAAGTTCAAGCCCGACAAGCAAAGCCCGCAGGTTCAGAAATTAATATAAAATTCATCATGACTCCGATTGATAAACCGATTTCACCAATGTGTACAGAAACCATTTCTGCACCTTTTAAAGTCAAGATAAATTTTTCTGAATCCGAATTCAGTGGTTTCCAAAAATGCTCATCCCTATGTCATTTTAGGAAATCTTACTCCTCTACTCTTAAATAAGAAGTCCAACTTCTTCGTTCATTAAATTTAACTCTTTAAATTTAACTATATCAACGGGGATTAAAAATCTATTACTCTGTGTGACCCTCAATGGTTCAGGGATACAGCTAGCCGTGGGCTCACAACTCCTTGTGACTCGGAACAACAATTTCCGACTTGCCCATCGAATCATGGTAAGAGCGCCTAGCAACATCGCCCCATGATTCCCTAGGTATCACTGATAATGCCTGCAAGAACCAATAGATTTTGGTTAGCGTACAGTACGGTCCCTTCATCCATATATCCCGATCGAATCAACAACCATTGGTAAATCGAGAGTCGTTCGAGATTCGATAACTATGCAATACATCTTGAAGATCAAATAGTGACATCGCATGTGTTACTAAGAAACCATTTCTTAAAACACATCATGTACTCTGGCCAGAGATTCGTCACACTAATATCTCCTCAGATCGCATAGGATATCCACACTCGCAAGTATGTGGTGAATCCTTGACAACAAAGCATCGACTCCTATATGTGTTGTAACTGTACCCAATCCCGACACCTGATGACCCCAATAGAGTCGGTAAACGAGTCAAAGCACAGTACTAGCATATAGAGTCTCAATAATGTTTGAAGTAGTAAGGACTAATGGTGTACAACCAAAACCACGTACTTTATCCACTCGATAAGTGATAACCACTTGGAAAGTCCGGATAGGGTAGTTCGATCATTCATCGTATGAATATCCATTTGCATGCTTCGAACATCTCTATGTTCCTTACCAATGAAACGTGGTACTCTGCATCGCAAATGCTAGTCTCAAACTCGAGCGATCCTTATCCTTATTATCGGACGGCTCAATCGACTAGGAACACTTTAGAATATACAGTGACTATAAGATGTGTTTCATGATAGACATCCCCATGTTCTACCACATCTTACATACACTATAGTATATTCAAGGTCTTTATCAAAACAACAATAGTATATCACAATATAACAATATGAAGAAAGATAAAGTCATTGCCATTAATAAAAGTGTAAATTATATTAAACAAAAGATTGTGTATACAAAGAGTCATCAAAGCCCTTAGCCACAAGTTGGCTCACCGGGCACCTACTCTTTCAGTTCTCGTTGATTTCGAGGACGAAATCTCTTCTTAGTAGGGGAGAATTGTAACGCCCCGTTTTTATCTTAAATGAGTTTATTTGAGTTAATCGGAGATTTCAGAGTTCACGAGCCGATTTGATTTTGATCAGGGTCCTTTTTGCAAATTTTGGAAATTTCAGGGACTAAAACGCAAATTTAGAGTTTTATATATTTTCTACACTTAGAATTCATTTGACTAAGTCTCTTATCCTTCCTCTCCTTCCCTTCCATCGGCTAAACTCCATTGAAGACGCCTCTTGGAGCTTTTGAGCTTCCAGAATTCAGTCCGAGCTCGATCCGGCCGTTGGAAATTATTTCTGAAGGCAGTTTAGCGATCACGGCTGCGAGAGCTTCGTTCTATCGTAAGTTTTTCTACGATCAGATACATTCTAGTTTTTGGATGTTGTTAGAATCGTTCTAGATTCGAGTATGTTGTTCTCTACAGAGTTCTGATCGTTTATTATCTGTCGGTTTTGAATTTGAGCGACGTTCGGAATTGTTACGATTTTTGGAAGCCATTTTCGAAAATTGTGATTTGAGATTTGTTGGGATTGCCTTGTTTTGGTTGTCTTAGCATTGTTATGAGGTTATATCAGTATTGAACTGCTGTCTGCATTTTTCGTTTGTTCAGTTTATAGCCGTTATGCCGTCGGTTTGAGTTTTGGAGATTTGAACCGTTTTTGAAGTTGTTGAACTCGAATTGTAAGTTGATATTGGTTATTGATCTTGTATTTCATCTGAACAGATTCGTTTGGAGTTTGTCAAGCCAGAGTTAACAGCGTTTTGTTCGTCAAGAGTTGGACGAAGATCGGTAAAGAGTTTTCTTTGAACCGTCGTTTGTTTTTAGGTTGTATAGATGTTGATACAATCTTTTGTTGTAGAGTTTCCAGAGTTGGAGCTACTTACCTTGAAAGGTAAAAGCAGTAATCGTCGCGGGATAGCATACTCGGGACAGTTGGTTCTCGAGTTTTCCCTTTCAAATCACATATTGCATCAATACTTGTTCTAGCATGTGAAACTTGTATTTGTTGGTTGATTGAGTTTCGTTATGTGACTTTTGCTTATATTTATGCTATGCATTCATCTTGAGCCTACTTTGTTTACAGCGGGCAGAACCGCCTTTTTTGTTTTAGACATTTGGGAACTATGATTGAGTGGCCTAGGTCGTAGTCCTTTCGCCTAGTGCTAGCATACTCATTATGGTTGCTCAAATTCTAGAGGAGTGGGATACGTGGCACCACCTCGATTGGGAGAGTCGGTGAGTTGTTACGTGATCTCATCCTCGGGATCCCAAAAGCACAGCAGCAATCCCTCATTTATCAGATTTGATAACCCATTTTAAAGACATGCATTCATTATGTTAACATTTATTACTTGTTACCTTGAAAGCATGTTTATTGAATTTATTACTTGCTATGTTGCTTTTACTGGGATTATCTTTCTCACCGGTTCTCCGGCTGTTGCTTTGTTTTGTATGTGTACTTGGCAACAGGTGGGGCAGGACCAAGTCAGCGTAGGCCTGACTAGCAGCAAGAGGGAGAGCTAGTAGTGAGACTCGGTTTAGAAAGTCGTGTCAGCATGTCTACCTAGTTGTATTGGAACATGTTTAGATATCGAACTTCGTTTTGTTGTTGTATTGATTATGCGAGCTATGTTTAAAGATTATCGTTACAATCCATTACTTTTGAGTGGTTGTGTAACCCTAGAACTTCATGTATTAGTTGGAGAACTTGTGATTGAAATGCATGATATTAATTTGTGGGTTTTGGACTCAAGTTTCTAGCATGAATTCTGTTATTTTTTTGCCCTGTTTCTGTCGTCGCTCGATCGGTAGAATATCACCGATCTTGCGGATCGAGCGAGGGCTGGTTTTCTCGGGCAGAACCTTTAAGTTTTTGGCTCGCTCGATCGGTAAGATCTTACCGATCGAGCAGAGAACTGTTTCAAAAAAAAAAAAAAAATTTTTTGCTTTGATTATTGGATATTAGTTTGGACTAATTGTTGTTTAATTATCGAGATTAGATGTTTAGAATTGAGGTCTCACAACTTCTGTTTACTCGAAGATAGATCTGAGATCTGGATACCATCAGATGCGGGTACGAGACTCAGATATTGCTACTACTGCTTTTAGGACCAGATACAGACATTTTGAATTTCTAGTTGATAAGTGCATTTTGTGCACGTAATTTGCATATGGTTTTACTTGACTTTTGATATTTATTGATAGATATTGCGTGAAAGTGTTGTTGTTTTTGTGTTTGTAGGTAGTTATGGACCTTGATGAGTATTTAAAGGATTTGAGCCTAAAAGATGAAAATTAAAGGAAGACTCAAGAGCTGAAAAAGAGAAGAAAAGGGCAAAAATCGAGATCAAGGCGCGCCCGCGCCAACTGATGGGGCGCCCGCGCTGTTATTGAAGAATTAGGCAGAAAAGTCAAGCTGAAGGCGTGCCCGCGCTGTTGAAGAAGATTCTGAAGAGTGCTTTGCGAGTCTAAGGCACGCCCGCCATGTTCCCTGCGCGCCAGCGCCGTCGTCTGTGAGGAAATAAAGAGTCCGACTGTTTATGGAAACTTTGGGGATATTTTTGTTATTATGTTTGGACGATTGTTAGGTCATATTTAAGGGATTTTTCTGAGTCATTAAGCTATCTATCAGCCGCCAATACACACAATATTCTTGAGAGCACTTTTGTGAGTTTTTGGGATCAAGAATTGAAGATTGCTTGGAACGAAGACGAAGATTTTCAACCGGACACGGAAGAAAGACTACGGCTTTGTTACTTCTTTTTATTTTCTTTTGATTGTTGAATTATGTTTGAGATATTAAACATGATTTGGTTTTTATTGAATTTGAGCATGAACTAAAATTTTCTAGTCTAGAGGTTGACGTAGCTTGGTTGAGACATATTCATGAATATTTGATTTTAATGCATTGAATTTCTATAGATTAATTGTGTTTCTAGAATTGAATGTCTTCTTAATTTACTGGCCATAAATTGAGTTGTTATATTTAATTAGAATCGTTTCTTGGGAGAGGGGATTTTGAGTAGGATTATTAGGAACTACTGTAAGAGTGGGTGCCCAGTGAGCCAACTGTGTGGCTATGGGCTTTGATGACTCTTTGTAAAAACAATCTTTTGTTTAATGTAATTTACACTTTTATTAATGGCAATGACTTTATATTACTTCATATTGTTATATTGTGATATACTATTGTTGTTTTGATAAAGACCTTGAATATACCATAGTGTATGTAAGATGTGGTAGAACATGGAGATGTCTATCATGAAATACATCTTATAGTCACTGTATATTCTAAACTGTTCCTAGTCGATTGAGCCGTCCGATAATAAGGATAAGGATCGCTCGAGTTTGAGACTAGCATTTGCGATGCGGAGTACCACGTTTCATTGGTAGGGAACATGGAGATGTTCGAAGCATGCAAATGGATATTCATAGGATGAATAATCGAACTACCCTATCCGGACTTTCCAAGTGGTTATCACTTATCGAGTGGATAAAGTCCGCGGTTTTGGTTGTACACCATTAGTCCTTACGACTTGAAACATCATGGAGACTCTATATGCTAGTGCTGTGCTTTGACTCGTTTACCGACTCTATGGGGGTCATCAGGTGTCAAGATTGGGTACAGTTACGACACATATAGGAGTCGATGCATTGTTGTCAAGGATTCACCACATACTTGCGAGTGTGGATATCCTATGCGATCTGAGGAGATATTAGTGTGACAAATCTCTGGCCAGAGTACTTGATGTGATTTAAGAAATGGTTTCTAAGTAGCACATGCGATGTCACTAATTTGATCTTCAAGATGTATTGCATAGTTATCGAATCTTGAGCGACTCTCGATGTACCAATGGTTGTTGATTTGATCGGGATATATGGATGAAGGGACCGTACTGTACGCTAACCAAAATCTACTGGTTCTTGTAGGCACTATCAGTGATACCTAGGGAATCATGGGGCGATGTTGCTAGGCGCTTTACCATGATTCGTTGGGCAAGTTGGAAATCGTTGTTCCGAGTCACAAGGAGTTGTGAGCCCACGGCTAGCTGTATCCCTGAACCATTGAGGGTCACACAGTGTAATGGAGTTTTAATCCCCGTTGAGATAGTTAAATTTAAAGAGTTAAATTTAATGAACTAAGGAGTTGGACTTCTTAAATAAGAGTAAGGGAGTAAGATTTCCTAAAATGACATAGGGATGGACATTTTTGGAAACCACTGAATTCGGATTCAGGAAAATTTATCTTGACTTTAAAATGTGCAGAAATGGTTTCTGTGCACATTGGTAAAATTGGTTTATCAATCGGAGTCATGATGAATTTTATATTAATTTCTGAACATGCGGGCTTTGCTTGTCGGGCCTCAACTTATGACTAATGGGCCCTAAGCTGTTAGTGGCCTGCATTATAAATAAGTTATTGCAGTACAGAAATTAGACGCAACAGGTCATTATTTTGAGAGCAGAATTTCGAAACCCTAGCCTCTCTCTCAAACATATTTCGGCCGCCCCCCTTCACTCTGTCAGAGAAAATTCCGGTCTGTGATTTTTAATTGCAGTCAGGAATAACGAATCAGATTCGTTTAATCTCTTCGCAGAAAACTTCTGACAGATTTTCTAGTGCAATCTGTCAGAGGGATTTAAACCTCATTCGTGGACCTGATTGAAGGAGTTCATTGGTTCCAGGGAGAGACAACAAGAGCAGATTAATTCTGTTGGTGTCCAATAATCTCGTTTCGAGATTGAAGGTAAAATTTAATTAATTGTTATTTGAATTTTACACACACTTATAATTTAATCGTTGAACGGTTGATACTCACACTATGGAATTGTTCCATAATAAAATTTTTAAACTTCCGCTGCACCGGGTATCAATCGTGATTGATCTGAACGCCAGTTTTTTTCAACAGTGGTATCAGAGCCAGGTTGCTCAGATCAAACGATTGAATTAATCAATTGTACAAAATTTTTGAGTCTCGGTTTTTGAAACAAAATAAATATTTTTAAATAAAAATTTTTTTTTTTCCGGGGCAAAACCCGGGCAGCGATTGGATCGCTGCCCGAAGGGGGCGGCGATGGTCGCTGCCCCCGGGGGAGGCGCACGGCGCCGCCCAAAGGGGGCGCACGTCGCCGCCCAGGGCGGCGACCGTCGCCGCCCAGGGCGGTGCACGACGCCGCCCAGGGCAGCGCTGTGCGCTGCCCAGCGCAGCTCTCGGCGCTGCCCAGGGCGACGCATGGCGCCGCCCAGCGGCGGCACCAGGCGCCGCCAGGGCAGCAATTGTTGCTGCCCTAAGGGGGCAGCCGGGCTGCCCCCGGCCCGCGCCCCGGGTGCGGACCGGTCCGGGAGTGTCCCGGGCGGCCCGCGGGAAAAATTAAATTTTTATTAATTTTAATGTGATAAAATTTTATTTTTGGTCCGGTCAAAAATTGTTTTTGATTGGTTCACGAGATTTCGGATCGAATTGTTCGAGTTCGTAAATTTTAAAATTGATTTTGGATAAATTTGAATTTTTGGAAAATTTTAATGTTTTATCCGTAAATTGAATTTTGAATTCAATTATTTTGGTACAATTGATGATAAGATATGATCTTATGATATATTGAGTAAAATATGATTTTATTTGTAAAATTGGATTTTATAGATAAAATATGATTTTATTTGATATAGAGATAAAATATGATTTTATATGTGAAATGAGATTTTATATATAAAATATGATTTTATCTTGTTTAAATTTGAATTGCCACTGCATGTTATCCAATAAATTAATTTTGAATTAAATGTTATTGGATAAGGATGATCGATTGCCTTGACCAATTTTGTAGGTGTATGTTAGGAATTTACATTTTGTTTTATTGTTGTTGGTTTTATTAATGGGCTTGGTTTATGGCCCGATATGAATGTCATATGTAATAAAAGTGGGCTTGGTTTATGGCCCGTTTCCACCCCCTAAAAATGTATCCCCTACTTGTCATTGTTATTTATTGTAAATGCATTAGATTTAGTGGGAGATCAAGATTTGAAGATGGTGGGCCCAGCAGACAATAAAGACTGAAGAAATGTAAATTGGAAGCATATGTAATAGGATTGCATTGCATACTGCATATTACCTAGGATTGGACTAAGACTCGTGATTGGCAACCACGGGTCAATTAGAAATGGAATCGATCATCCTATATAATATTTGATATTATGATTGTATGCATGTTTAGACATAAATTGCGTGAATCCGGCAAGCATGCAATAAATTGAATTGATGAGACAAAATTTTTATAATTAAAAATCCCTCATTTTAAATATGATTTAAAATTGATATCAAGATAAATAAAGGAAATTTAAATTTGTTTAAATATTCCTACCTTCCATCAACGGTCAATGTATGAGATGCTACCCGCGGATACGGTCCGGCTCATATTATTGGGGGGGCCCGTTCGTCGGAAAGCTGTACATTGGATCGACAAATGTTGTAAGTTGGGTGGAACTCCCATGGGATCGGCTCATATTATTGGGGGATCCACATGGCGACCGTCCATCACAACTTAATATTGATGGGTCATCTTGACATGTCACTTTAAACGGCGTCATATTATTGGGCCCTTATTGGACATGAGGTAAACACATGGGGGTTGCTTTGGAAGCAATTGGGCTCTACCTTTTGAGAATTATGGTTGGCTGATATTATTCGGGACCATAAGTTTGTCAATTGGACTCCATGTTCTCACTAAGGAAAAAGTTTCCCGCTTTCACTAGAGGGTAGTGAAATTGTTAAAATAGTGGGAGTGAGATTCATAAAATTAAATTCGCCTATTTTATGTCTTAGTAAATTGCTTAAACAATCATTGATATATGTCTGTTTCATCTCAGTAATCCACATGTTTCTATTCTCCAACAAAACAAACTTATTGGCGCAAACAATACAGAATGATTCCATAAGTTAAGATTGTCCTAAGTTCGGAAAAGATTTTCTAAAGTGTTAGAAAAGGCTTCTCCAAAAACAGCCCCGGCTGATGTAACTGCCGAAAGGTTGGCCGAACTAGAGAAATGGTTGGACCATGATCTCAAGGCCAAATGTTACATGCAAAATTGGACAAGTCTAAACAAGTTTGCCATCACTGCAAGAAACCCGGTCATTGGAAACGTAACTGCAAGGAATACCTCAAGCAGTTGCGAACTGCAAAGGGTATGTTTTTACATTAAAATGTTTTTCTTAATACTACTTCTTGGGTATTGGATACCAGATGTAGATCTCATATTTGCAATGAGTTGCAAATGATGACAAGAAGTAATAGGCTAAGGATGGGTGAGACCCAGTCAAGGCTCGGGAATGGTTCCAGAGATAAATCCAAAGCTATAGGAGACATTTTTGCAGAACAATTTTAAGTTTTTATTAAGAGATGTTTTATTTGTTCCAGATTTAATTAAAAACATTATTTCTATTTCTATGCTTGATAGAGATGGTTATTCTTGCAATTTTGTGAATGGGATTTGCAATATTTACAAGAATGAATGTTTGATTGGAAATGGACAACTTGAAAACGATCTATACAACTTAAAACTAAAAGACGTTCCAATAAATTATATTGATAAACCGGCGACAACAAACAAAAGGAAAATCGATAGTCAAAACCCGGCAAACCTTTGGCACGCTAGGCTAGGTCATATTTCTTCAAGGAGGATGAACAAGCTAGAGGGAGAGGGCATGTTTGATATGTCTGATATTAACTCTCTACCTACTTGTGAATCCTGCCTAAAAGGGAAAATGACTAAATCTCCTTTTAAGGGGAAACCTGAGCGTAGTCAAAATCTGTTGGATTTGATCCATACAGATGTTTGTGGACCATTTAGAGTTGGGACTCAATATGGCCACACTACTTCATTACCTTTACTGATGATTATTCAAGGTATGGGTATTTATATTTAATGAAATATAAGTCTGAAGCATTTGAAAAGTTCAAAGAATTCAGGGTTGAAGTAGAAAACAAGCTAGGTAAAAGTATTAAAGCACTTCGATCGGATCGAGGTGGAGAATACTTGAGTACCGAGTTTTTGGACTATCTGAAAGAGAATGGGATTCTCTCTCAGTGGACTCCTCCTATGACACCACAGCTGAATGGTGTATCGGAGCGTTGTAATCGAACTTTGTTGGACATGGTTCGATCTATGATGAGCTTCACTGAGCTTCCACCTTCGTTTTGGGGCTATGCGCTTGAAACGGCGGTATTGTTGTTGAACAACGTCCACACTAAAGCAGTGGACAAAACACCATACGAGTTATGGAATGGCAAAGCTCCTAAGTATTCGTACTTGAGGATTTGGGGATGTCCTGCTTACGTGAAGCGGACAGTGGGAGATAAGTTGGATAGTCGATCCAGCTTATGTTATTTTGTAGGGTATCCGAAGAATTCAATCGGATATTATTTCTATTATCCTGCTGAAACAAAGGTGTTTGTTTCTAGGAATGCCACCTTCTTGGAGAAGGAGTTCTTATTGGATAAGAAAGGCGAGATGATGGAACTCGAAGAGGTTCAAGAAGAACCCGAAATACAAAATAACGATCCTACACCTCAGGAACCATTGCTGGACACGCCTGAACCTAGAAGATCCGAGAGGACTTCTAGACCTCCTATTCGATATGGTCTTCTTCTTGAAGGGGATCAAGATGAACCCGACATTGGATGTGATCCAAGAAACTTCAAGGAAGCAATTTCTGATGCGGATTCGAATTTATGGCTTGAAGCTATGCAGTCAGAATTGGATTCGATGCATACAAACCAAGTTTGGTCTTTAGTAGATCCTCCCGATGGAATTGTTCCAATAGGGTGTAAATGGATCTACAAAAGAAAGCTTGGGCCTGATGGTAAGGTATTGACCTACAAGGCGCGATTGGTGGCGAAAGGTTATACTCAAAGGCAAGGAGTTGACTATGATGAAACCTTTTCACCAGTTGCTATGTTCAAGTCCATAAGAATCCTTATTGCCATAGCTGCATGGTATGACTATGAGATATGGCAAATGGATGTGAAGACTGCGTTTCTTAATGGAGACATTAAGGAAGAAATCTATATGAAGCAGCCTGAGGGGTACACATCCATGGGAAGCGAGCATAAGGTATGCAAGCTTCAGAGATCAATTTATGGTCTAAAACAAGCATCAAGAAGTTGGAACCAGAAATTTGATGAAACAATAAAAGATTTTGGTTTCATCAAGAACCCGGAGGAACCTTGCGTGTACAAGAAAGTAGTTAAGGATGCGGTGACATTCTTAGTACTTTATGTTGATGACATCCTACTCATTGGGAATGATGTAGGGATGTTGCAGTCAACAAAGATATGGTTATCAGGTAGATTTTCGATGAAGGATTTGGGAGAGGCATCCTACATTCTTGGGATACAGATTTATAGAGATAGGTCTAAGAGAATGATAGGACTCACTCAATCAACCTACATCGATACCATATTGAAACGGTTTTCAATGGATGGGTCCAAAAGAGGACATCTACCCATATGTCATGGAGTTTCTCTATCCAAGTCTATGTGTCCCAAGACTGATGCAGAGATAGAGAATATGACACATGTACCATATGCGTCAGCTATAGGTAGTATCATGTATGGGATGATATCTACCAGACCGGATGTAGCATTTGCTCTGAGTGTCACGAGCAGATATCAGTCTAATCCTGGTCAAATGCATTGGAAAGCCGTGAAGGACATTCTTAAGTACTTGCGAAGGACTAAGAATATGTTCATGGTGTATGGAGGACGAGATCTCAAATTGGAAGGCTATACCGACTCTAGCTTCCAAAGTGATGTGGATGACTCGAAGTCAACCTCTGGATTTGTGTTCATGCTCAATGGCGGTGCTGTCTCTTGGAAGAGTTCCAAGCAGGACACCACAGCGGATTCCACCACTGAGGCTGAATACATTGCAGCATCAGCTGCTGCTAAAGAGGCCGTTTGGATGAGGAAGTTCGTCCAAGAGTTGGGCGTTATTCCTGAATTTGTTGGTCCAGTCCCGGTGTACTGTGACAACACGGGTGCCGTTGCTCAAGCAAAGGAACCAAGGTCTCATCAAAGATCCAAACACGTACTGAGGAAATACCACATAATCCGGGAGATTGTGGAAAGAGGAGACATCATTGTCGAACGAGTGGCCTCTGCAGACAATATCGCTGATCCGCTTACTAAGCCCTTGCCAGGACCATTGTTTGACAAACATCGCGAAGCAATGGGTCTACGTAGTATGACTAGTTGGCTATAGGGCAAGTGGGAGATTGTAAGAGTGGGTGCCCAGTGAGCCAACTGTGTGGCTATGGGCTTTGATGACTCTTTGTAAAAACAATCTTTTGTTTAATGTAATTTACACTTTTATTAATGGCAATGACTTTATATTACTTCATATTGTTATATTGTGATATACTATTGTTGTTTTGATAAAGACCTTGAATATACCATAGTGTATGTAAGATGTGGTAGAACATGGAGATGTCTATCATGAAATACATCTTATAGTCACTGTATATTCTAAACTGTTCCTAGTCGATTGAGCCGTCCGATAATAAGGATAAGGATCGCTCGAGTTTGAGACTAGCATTTGCGATGCGGAGTACCACGTTTCATTGGTAGGGAACATGGAGATGTTCGAAGCATGCAAATGGATATTCATAGGATGAATAATCGAACTACCCTATCCGGACTTTCCAAGTGGTTATCACTTATCGAGTGGATAAAGTCCGCGGTTTTGGTTGTACACCATTAGTCCTTACGACTTGAAACATCATGGAGACTCTATATGCTAGTGCTGTGCTTTGACTCGTTTACCGACTCTATGGGGGTCATCAGGTATCGAGATTGGGTACAGTTACGACACATATAGGAGTCGATGCATTGTTGTCAAGGATTCACCACATACTTGCGAGTGTGGATATCCTATGCGATCTGAGGAGATATTAATGTGACAAATCTCTGGCCAGAGTACTTGATGTGATTTAAGAAATGGTTTCTTAGTAGCACATGCGATGTCACTAATTTGATCTTCAAGATGTATTGCATAGTTATCGAATCTTGAGCGACTCTCGATGTACCAATGGTTGTTGATTCGATCGGGATATATGGATGAAGGGACCGTACTGTACGCTAACCAAAATCTACTGGTTCTTGTAGGCACTATCAGTGATACCTAGGGAATCATGGGGCGATGTTGCTAGGCGCTTTACCATGATTCGTTGGGCAAGTCGGAAATCGTTGTTCCGAGTCACAAGGAGTTGTGAGCCCACGGCTAGCTGTATCCCTGAACCATTGAGGGTCACACAGTGTAATGGAGTTTTAATCCCCGTTGAGATAGTTAAATTTAAAGAGTTAAATTTAATGAACTAAGGAGTTGGACTTCTTAAATAAGAGTAAGGGAGTAAGATTTCCTAAAATGACATAGGGATGGACATTTTTGGAAACCACTGAATTCGGATTCAGGAAAATTTATCTTGACTTTAAAATGTGCAGAAATGGTTTCTGTGCACATTGGTAAAATCGGTTTATCAATCGGAGTCACGATGAATTTTATATTAATTTCTGAACATGTGGGCTTTGCTTGTCGGGCCTCAACTTATGACTAATGGGCCCTAAGCTGTTAGTGGCCTGCATTATAAATAAGTTATTGCAGTACAGAAATTAGACGCAACAGGTCATTATTTTGAGAGCAGAATTTCGAAACCCTAGCCTCTCTCTCAAACATATTTCGGCCACCCCCCTTCACTCTGTCAGAGAAAATTCCGGTCTGTGATTTTTAATTGCAGTCAGGAATAACGAATCAGATTCGTTTAATCTCTTCGCAGAAAACTTCTGACAGATTTTCTAGTGCAATCTGTCAGAGGGATTTAAACCTCATTCGTGGACCTGATTGAAGGAGTTCATCGGTTCCAGGGAGAGACAACAAGAGCAGATTAATTCTGTTGGTGTCCAATAATCTCGTTTCGAGATTGAAGGTAAAATTTAATTAATTGTTATTTGAATTTTACACACACTTATAATTTAATCGTTGAACGGTTGATACTCACACTATGGAATTGTTCCATAATAAAATTTTTAAACTCCCGGTACCGGGTATCAATCGTGATTGATCTGAACGCCAGTTTTTTTCAACAACTACACTATTAATTGTTTATATAGCTCGGGAGAGTATATAGCTTTAATAGAACCTTTAATGAACATCGTTTTACACATATCACTACATCTATATTTTTAATAGGGATATTAAAATCGAACTGTAGTTGATACACTCTATTTATTGCTCGGGAGAGGGGAATAGAATAATCTAAGTGTTCTTGGTTATTAATCGAAAGAAATTCATAAAATAGATTAATTAGGATTGAATATTGTTGAGACCAAGTGAAATCAAAACCTTTGGACTATTTTTTCTCTGATTGATAATTTCCCAAAATTTGTGTGTGCGTGAGCTTGATAATTCTTCATTACTTTTTTAAGTTTTCAGCAAATTTCCAAAGTTGATTTTCTAGATAAAATTAAGACTATTTTAATTACAAGTATTGAATATTTTCAAATTACTCTTCGTGGGATCGACACTCTCTCTTTCACTATACTAAAACTTGACACTCGTACGCTTGCGAGAAATTTTTACAACAAGTTTTTGGCGCCGTTTGTTGTGAGATTTCCTCGCAAGCGTACGAGTGTCAAGTTTTAATATAGTGATTAAATCAGATATCGATCCCACAGGGAGTAATATGAAAATATTTAGTACATGTAATTAGAATAGTCTAAACTTTATCTAGAAAATCAATAATCAAGAATTTTGCAATAAAAATAAATAATCAGATGATTTTAGATAGCACGCACACAACTTTCGGGAATAATCAATCAGAGAAAAATGGTTTAGAGGTATAGATTTCACCTGGTTTCAACAACAGTCAATCCTAAATGATTAATCTTCATGAATTTCAATCAATTAATAGCCAAGAACACTTACGTATATTATTTCCCTCTCCCGAGCAACAAATAATGTTTATCAACTACAATTAAATTCCAATATCCCTATTAAGAATTTACTTGCAGTGATCTATCACAAAACAATGTTCTTTTTAAAAGCTCTGTTAAAATCATACACTCTCCCGAGCTGTATAAATAATTAACAGTGTAGTTTCTAATGTCCTATTCAAAATCCCCTCTCCCGAGCAATGATTTCAAATAAATATTACAAATCAATTATTGATCAGATAATTGAAAAGACAATCAATTCTAGAAAAAATAATTAATCTAGAAGAAACTCAATTCAATAAAATCAAAAATTCATGAAAGCGTCTACACCAAGTTCCATCTGACCTCTAGACTATAAAAATTAGTTCATAATAAAATTTTGAATAAAATAATAATTCATAAATTCAAACATATTCAGAATAAAATAAAAGTAAGAAATCAAATCCGTCGTCGATGCCGTGTCCGGTCGATCGAACTCCGTCTTCGTTCTTCAGTTAAGCTCCAGAAAAATCACAAAAGTTCACGATCTCAATCTCTGATATCCTAATGTGTGTGTGGCGGCTCTCCTCCCTTTCTCAAGTCTGACAAAAATCCTTTTATAACGTGCACAAAATCCCACAAAATCAAGCCCATAAAAATTTTCCGATTTAATAAAATTTCCAAAACACAGCGAAGGGGCGGGCGCTCAAGTGAACGGCGCGGGCGCGCCTTCAACTCGAAATCTCAATCCTCCAGTCTTCAGGAACTTAGCGCGATTGCTCTTGAAATCCTCTTTAGCGCTAACTTTTAGCGCTAACTTTTAAGCCCTATAAGAAAGCCCAACAATATTCCTTCTCTTCTTTTGTCTGATCGTTCTTTTCTTTTCCTTTTATTCTTATTTTCTCTTTCTCTTCCAACTTTCTCTATTTTCTTCACAAATTCTCATTTTTCATCACTTTTCAAAATAAATTCAATAATTCTCTGCAAGCACAAAAACAACACAACACAGCATAAATCTGCTCGAAACAAGCAATTAACAATTAAAATCATATATAAATTAAGTGTATAAAATACACTTATCAAATATCCCCAAACATAGACTTTTGCTAGTCCCGAGCAAAACTATTCAAAACCAAATTACTTCAAAAACTACTACTCATCATAAACTCACAAGAATAGTCAAGAAATATTATGGAGCAATGGCCTCATCAATGATTTCAAATAATTTTCAATTCCAATCATGTCACACCTACTAACACTTGAAAGTTTTAGCCAATCACAAAATAATAACCGCATAAACTCACAATCTCCGCAACTCACGTTCAAAACACCCTTATCCAAGTTCAATTCAAACATTCATAGATCATGAGGACTTTTCAAGGATAACATAGGATCAAATATAGGATATAAATAAAAAACACTCACAAATAGGTAAATGCAAAGAATAATAGTATGTGCATGTTTCGATCAAAATTCATAATCATTAAAAGCATCAATCAACAGTCCATAGGCTAAATTCTTGCAACTCTTCTCCACTAGTATATTGGGCAACTGAGACTCGGTCAATAGGACTTATTCAGCTTATAATGTAAGGCCTGAATCATGGCTACAAATGAAGGATAAGAATTCAAAAATAAGGAGTAATTTATATTCATCAAACTCTAATTACGACTCCTTTTTCATTCACAATTTCACATTTTATTTTTCCACTTCATTTATTTTTTTTCAACTTATTTCACAAATTTTTTCTTTCTTTCACAACTTTTAAAACTCTTTTTTTTTTCTACTACCTTTTTTCATCTTTTCAATTCAATTCACCACTACACCATTCCATTTTTTTTTTCACAAATATAAACTAGGAGCATATAACAATTTATCATTCAAATTACTCTCTTAAAGTTAGGAATTAGTGTATAGGATATTTAGGTAGTCAATTGAGGACCTTGAAATAATGACGAATGGGGGTTTCATCACACGTTTACACGCATGTCATTCGATTTTCAATAAAGCTCAAATAAGGTACTAGGGATACATGCAATTCGGGTAGCTCGAAAGGCTCAAACGAATTCAAAAAAATCGCCTAAATCATTCCTAATCTCAGTTTTGCCCGTATTTCGCCTCGAAGAGTGTTCGAACTAGTTCTAGACAAGTCTCAATCCACAATTAAATCATATAAATTCAATCAGTGCAGAAAAAGAATAATCATCAGCAGTTAATGATGATTTTCACAAAAATTTCAGATTTTCTCGTACCTCAATGTACTAATATGCGTGTAAGCTCAAATGGGCAAGTAAGGATAAATTAATTAAATAAAAAATCAGGCCCAAAACTTCAAACAATGCCTCAATCATATCTATGTCTGTATGTCTCAAAAATCAGATTCAAGTATTAATCACAGAGTATATAAGAAATTGTTCATCTAATTGGTTCCATTTTTTCAAAAATATTTGTCAGATAGGCAGAAAGTCATGGATTTCAGTTATAGCACAAAACAAAAAATTTTCAGCCATGCATCCATTTCTTTCTTGACTTCTTTTCAACTCAACTCTCAACAAAAATTTTATCTATGAAGCACACAATAAAATTCAACTACTCAACTAAATCTTTGCACAAAATGATTCATCCCCCCAAATTTAATATAATCATTGTCTCTAATGATTAAAAACAATAAAAAAACAAGGGACTCATACCTTCAACACCGAGCATCAGGACTCGGCGTCATCATCATCATCTCCATGGAAAGATGGAGCAACATCAACAGTATCATCAGAAGACCACTGCGGAGGAGGTGGATATGGCACAACAGTGGGAGGATAATTCTGGGCGAGAGCGGCAGTGAAGTCATGCATGTATGTCATATGTGCTCGCATCATCTTCCACTGCTTCTTCATCTGAGTAAGCACGGCCGTAGAATCATCATGAGTAGAATACTCAGTGGTCGGATGCGTCGGTAGTGACATAGGTCCTTCCAAATGGGAAGGTGCTGGCTCAAAGTATGGTAGTGGCTCAGAGGGCTGCGGTGGTTCAGCTGCCTGTTCAGAAGTACTAGCTGCTTCGTCTTCTTATCTCGTTTCAAAGCACCAGTAATTTTTATAGGACCCCGTATCTGAAGAATCTGCTCAGTATCATCCCACACAACACCGGCACTCTGACAAAGCTCAGTAATCAACGAAGAATGGGGTAAACTTATAGTCGAAGATCCCCTAGCAGCAGCAATGATAGACTCTTGAATTACCCTCCCAGCATCAATAGATTTTCCGGTCACAATGCAGTAAACAAGAGTGGCCTTAGCCTTTGTCACATTTGATTATGCCCAGATGGCAACATCCTGGCAGCTACAAACTCATGCCAGTTATTCGCTTCTCGTCGCAGAAAAATAGATGAAAATGTAACAGGCTCGTGCCTTGCATTTTTCTTCCATTCCGCTCCCTCATGACATAAAGTCTGAAGGACTAAATCATCGGGAAATGGCACATTTTTGAATGCCTGATACTCATAATCTTCAATGTTTGGCATGTCATAAAGATCATTAATTGTGCGACTATCAAACTAACTCTAACCTTGATATTCACATCTTTTACCATTAGATTGGCATAAAATTCACAAACCAAAGATATAACGACCTCTGACGGACTCTTAACAAACGTTTCCCATCCTCTTCTTCTTGCTTCAATTAGTGCCGGAGCATCAAGCTCTCTCTGGCTCATTCCTCTTTCTTTTTGCATTCCCTTTTCCGTCAAATCAACATAATTTGATTCGGCTGTAGCATTCCAAAACCGATGACGATCATATGGGGCAGTGGAGGATGAAGACAGTGATCCCTTACCCTTAGTCTTTGGCGGCATTATAACTCAATAATTCAACACAAATCAATAGGAATAGCCGATTGAATTATCAAAGTCTCAACACATGGCACAACACGTTTAACCACAACCATTTCCCAGATAATTCATCAAACACATGGCGTGCACTACTTCAATGATACCCAAACATACACGCAATACCGTTCATAATACCAAAAAATAGTTGAAATCAACTTCTCAAGTCAAATAGAACACAGCTTGAATTGAGGATAAACTAATTTGAGCTTTTTACCGTTCACAAAAAAAATCTTCAAAATCCCTCCGCAATCCCCCTGTTTCTGTGCGATAGCGTGGAGGAATCAGAGAAACAACTTCTGAGATTTTGTTCTAGTAAAGAAGATGAACTCCCAATGATGCTCTTAATTTGAATGATAGGAGGATTTTCGAAGGCAATTGGTGCACAAATAGGAGAATTTGAGACAGACAGTGAATTCCAAGAACTCTGTGATGCAATTTTTAATATGCTCAGGATCCCGTTTGCGCAAGATTTGCGCGTTCCATATGCGCGTTTGCGCTCAATTGTTGCGCGATTTTGTTGCGCGTTTGCGCTAATTTCAGCGCAGATGGGAATCGTTGTTTGCGCCTGGATTATGCGCTGATGATGTGCGCGTTTGCGCCTGATGTGCGCGGATGGGACTCTCTTTTGCGCTTAATGAGGCGCTAACGGGCTAATGGGATGCGCGATTGCGCTTTGTGTTGCGCGGTTGGAGTGCTCGTTTGCATCAGAGAAGCGATAAGGCTGCGCGGGCGCTCAAGATAAGTGGCGCGGGCGCGCCTCTGGTTCGCAAATCAAGCCAATTTCTTCCGGGGTAAGGCGCGCGTGCTCAGATTAACGGGGCGGGCGCGCCTCTTGCTCGAATTTGAGTTTCTGTAGCCATTCACAAAAAAATTGAAAATTAACAAGAATTAAGCTCAAAAAATTGAAAAAAATAAAATAATTAAAACAATTAAATAAAAAAATTAAATAAATTGAAAATAAAAGCAAATAAAATAAAATAAAAATGCTTGGGTTGCCTCCCAAGTAGCTCTTGGTTTAAAGTCGTCAGCCCGACTTTCACCGGTGTTAGATCTTCCCTTTTTCCTTCACACGCCAAATAAATTCCACGATCCGCCGTTTAAGTTTTGCTCTCTTTTTCGTGGCCTTCATTGGTGGTAAATTTGGCTTTTTCTTCTTTGACGATTCAACCACAATATTAGCTCTTTGACAGCCCTCTAGCTTCACAACCGGCTCAATTAAGCATAATTTTTCGATGGATGGATTAGGTGCGTTCATAAATAGATTAAAAATCACCCGTTCGCACTCCACACCCATCGACAATTCACCCTTTTTCACTTCAATTTTTGCATCAGCCGTAGCCAAAAATGGACGTCCAAAAATCAACGGAGCCCCATGATCCGCTTCAATATCCAGGATCACAAAATCCGCTGGGAAGATAAATTTATCCACCTTGACTAGAACATCTTCAACAATGCCAAGGGGATATGTAATGCTCCGATCCGCCAATTGCAATGAAATCTTAGTTTATTTCATGTCTCCCAACTCCAAGGACCTATAAATAGATAACGACATTAAACTAATACTAGCCCCTAAATCACAAAGTTCATTATTAAAATAAGAACCACCAATGGAACAAGGAATAGTAAAACTCCCTGGATCCTTAAGCTTTTGTGGCATTTTCTTTTGAAGCACCGCACTGCACTCTTCAGTCAGATTGACAACCTCGTTCTCTAGCAGTCTCCTTTTCTTGGACATCATCTCCTTGATAAATTTTGCGTAGTTCAGCATTTGTTCCAAAGCTTCAGCAAAGGGGATGTTGATGTGAATTTTCTTGAAAATCTCCAAGAATTTGGAGAACTGCTCATCCAACGCCTTCTTCTTGTACCTTTGCGGGTAGGGAAGTGGAGGCTTGTACATCGGTTTCGGCTCAGTTTTAAGGTCCTTCTCTTTGAGTTCCTTTTTTTTCTCGACATCAGCTGCATGTTCCTGGACTCCAACATCTTTTCCACTCGTCAACTCTATGGCCTTACACTGTTCTATGGGATTCACCTCAGTATTGCTAGGAAACTGGCCTCTGTTATTATCCTTCAGTGCGTTCGCCAATTGCCCTATGATAGTCTCCATGGATTGCAACATAGCACCCATGTTGGCCATGTGCGTCTCCAAGCTGTCAAGGAAAGACTCAGTTCTTGCCATCCTCTTACCTGATTCCTGCACAAAAGTACTAACCACATCCTCCAAAGACAACTTACCATCACCCTTATTAGTATTGTTAGCATATGAAAAATTTTCATTATTCCTCAAACTAGGGTGATAAGCATTAGGAATAGGATTACCTCTGTAAGCTCCATAACCTCGGTAGCCATTAGGATTAATATAATAAACTTCCTCTGGGTGATGTGATCCTTCAACTCCAATGGAATCTGCAACAGTGATCTTATTCAAAGAAGCTACCTGTGTAGTCAGTGCAGATAATTGGGCCGTGATAGATGTGAGAGGATCTACTGCATACACTCCAGCTGGCTTCTTGACTCCCACACGCTCAGATGGCCATTCAAAACTGTTTATCGTCATCTGTTCCAGCATATCATAGGCTTGAGCGGGGTCCTTTGCAAAAATAGTTTCTCCAGAAGCAGAATCCACGTTCATCCTCGTAGGCGCATTCAATCCATTGTAAAACCACTCGATCTGTTCCCAATCTGCAAAATTGTGGTTAGGACAACGTCTAAGTAGTTCTTTGTACCTTTCCCACGCCTCGTAAAGCTGTTCAGAATCCATCTGCCTGAAAGTGCTGATCTCGATCTTCAACTGGGTGGACTTGGTAGGTGGAAAATATTTAGCAAGAAATTTTTCTGCCATCCCCTCCCAAGTAGTGATTCTTCCAAGTGGCAGTGATTGCAACCAAATTCTGGCTTGATCCTTGAGAGAAAACGGAAACAAGCGTAAACGAATAATATCCTCAGGAACACTGTTAAATTTTACCGTATCAGTAATTTCTAAAAAGGTCCTGAGATGCAAGTGAGGATCAGCTGTGGCACTCCCATTAAATTGGTTCGATTGAACCATGTTGATCAAGACCGGCTTTAGCTCAAAATTGTTGGCATTGATTGTTCCTCGAGCTATTCCAGAGTAGTGAGCCTGGATCGTCGGCCTGAAGTGATCTCTGATAGGCACCAGGGGAGCTTGATTCACATTCTCTTCAGCCATGTTATTAATTTCTTCTTTTCTCGCTCTTCTCAAAGCACGTGCAGTTCGTTCGATCTCCGGATCAAAAAGTAGACAATTCGCACTTTGAAATCGTCGCATAAACTGCAATTAAAATCACGAAGAATTTAATTATTAACTTCAAAATAAAATAAAAAAAACTCTAAATTAAAATCTAGACTAATTGGTAACAAGACTAAAAAAAATAATCAAAATTACTCCCCGGCAACGGCACCAAAAACTTGTTGTGAGATTTCCTCGCAAGCGTACGAGTGTCAAGTTTTAATATAGTGATTAAATCAGATATCGATCCCACAGGGAGTAATATGAAAATATTTAGTACTTGTAATTAGAATAGTCTAAACTTTATCTAGAAAATCAATAATCAAGAATTTTGCAATAAAAATAAATAATCAGATGGTCTAGAGATCTCTGATTTAATGGTCTAGAGATATAGATTTCACCTGGTTTCAACAACAGTCAATCCTAAATGATTAATCTTCATGAATTTCAATCAATTAATAGCCAAGAACACTTACGTATATTATTTCCCTATCCCGAGCAACAAATAATGTTTATCAACTACAATTAATTTCCAATATCCCTATTAAGAATTTACTTGCAGTGATCTATCACAAAACAATGTTATTTTTAAAAGCTCTGTTAAAATCATACACTCTCCCGAGCTGTATAAATAATTAACAGTGTAGTTTCTAATGTCCTATTCAAAATCCCCTCTCCCGAGCAATGATTTCAAATAAATATTAAAAATCAATTATTGATCAGATAATTGAAAAGACAATCAATTCTAGAAAAAATAATTAATCTAGAAGAAACTCAATTCAATAAAATCAAAAATTCATGAAAGCGTCTACACCAGGTTCCATCTGACCTCTAGACTATAAAAATTAGTTCATAATAAAATTCTGAATAAAATAATAATTCATAAATTCAAACATATTCAGAATAAAATAAAAGTAAGAAATCAAATCCGTCGTCGATGCCGTGTCCGGTCGATCGAACTCCGTCTTCGTTCTTCAGTTAAGCTCCAGAAAATTCACAAAAGTTCACGATCTCAATCTCTGATATCCTAATGTGTGTGTGGCGGCTCTCCTCTCTTTCTCAAGTCTGACAAAAATCCTTTTATAACGTGCACAAAATCCCACAAAATCAAGCCCATAAAAATTTTCCGATTTAATAAAATTTCCAAAACACAGCGACGGGGCGGGCGCTCAAGTGAACGGCGGGGGCGCGCCTTCAACTCGAAATCTCAATCCTCCAGTCTTCAGGAACTTAGCGCGATTGCTCTTGAAATCCTCTTTAGCGCTAACTTTTTGTGCTAACTTTTAAGCCCAATAAGAAAGCCCAACACTATTCCTTCTCTTCTTTTGTCTGATCGTTCTTTTCTTTTCCTTTTATTTTTCTTTTCTCTTTCTCTTCCAACTTTCTCTATTTTCTTCACAAATTCTCATTTTTCATCACTTTTCCAAATAAATTCAATAATTCTCTGCAAGCACAAAAACAACACAACACAGCATAAATCTGCTCGAAACAAGCAATTAAAAATTAAAATCATATATAAATTAAGTGTATAAAATACACTTATCACCGTTGCCGGGGAGTTATGTTTGATTTTGTTTAGTCTTGTTACCAATTAGTCTAAGTTTTAATTTAGAGCTTTTATTTCATCTTATTTTTAGTACTAATTAATTTTTTCTTATTTTTAATTGCAGTCTATGCGACGATCTCAAAGTGTGAACTCTCTATTATTTGATCCGGAGATCGAGCGCACTGCATGTGCTCTAAGAAGTTTTAGAAGAGAAGAATTAAGGAACATGGCTGAAGAATAAGCACAACAAGCTCCTCTGGTGCCAATCAGAGATCACTTCAGGCCGACGATCCAGGCTCACTATTCTGGAATCGCTCGAGGGACAATAAATGCCAACAACTTTGAGTTGAAGCCGGCCTTAATCATAATGGTTCAGTAGAACCAATTCAATGGAACTGCCACAGCTGATCCTCACTTACACTTGCACACTTTTCTAGAGATTACTGATACTGTAAAAATAAATGGTGTTTCTGAAGATATAATACGCTTACGTTTGTTTCCTTTTTCTCTCAGGGTAAAGGCACGGAGTTGGCTACAGTCATTGCCGCTAGGAAGCATAACAACTTGGGAGGACATGACTGTGAAATTTTTAGAGAAGTTCTTTCCACAATCTAAGGCAACCCAGCTGAAGATTGAGATCAGTACCTTTCAACAGCATGATTCAGAACAACTATACGAGGCATGGGAAAGGTACAAAGATTTGTTAAGGTGTTGTCCTAATCATAATTTTGCAGATTGGGAAGAAATAGAGTTTTTCTACAATGGACTAAATACGCCTACAAGAATGTCTGTGGACTCTGCTGCTGGAGGTACCATATTTGCCAAAGATCCCATTCAGGCTTATGTTATGCTGGAACAGATGACTATCAATAGTTATCAACGGCCGTCTGAATGTATGGGAGTCAATAAGGGAGTGTACAGTGTGGATCCTCTCACATCCATCACTGCACAGTTGTCTGCGTTGAGTACACAAGTTGCTTCTCTGAATAAGGTGAATATTGCAGAACCTGTAGGTGTGTCGGTTGTCATAGAAGAATCTCATCCACCTGAGGAAGCTCAATATATCAATCCCAGAGGCTATGGAAATTATCGAGGTAACCCTCCACCCAATACTTATCATCCTGGATTACGTAACCATGAAAACTTTTCTTATGCCAACAACAAAAATGTGTTGAAACCCCCTCCGGGATTCAATAAAAATCAAGGGGAAGGGAAAGCGTCTTTGGAGGATGTTGTGTCTACATTTGTTACTGAATCTAACAAGAGGATGTCGAGGACTGAAACTCGAATGGACAGCATGGAGACACACATGTGCAGTTTGGGAGCTATGATGAAATCCATGGAGACACAGATTGGACAGCTTGCACATGTGTTGAAGGATAAAAATCGAGGACATTTCCCAGCAATACTGAAGTGAATCCAAAAGAACAATGCAAAGCAGTTGAGTTAATAAGTGAGAAGAAGTTAGATGCTGAGGAGAAGAGCAGAGCAAAAAAATTAGATGAACCAGTGGTTGAAGAGCCCAAGAAGGAATCTGAATCTAAACCGATGTACAAGCCACAGCTTCCATACCCACAGCGGTTTAATAAGAAGGCACTTGATGAGCAGTTTTCCAAGTTTCTAGACATCTTCAAGAAAATACACATCAATATTCCATTTGCAGATGCCTTGGAACAAATGCCTAACTATGCAAAGTTCATCAAAGATATAATGTCCAAGAAGAGGAGATTGCAAGACAATGAAGTGGTGAATTTGACAAAAGAGTGTAGCGCAATCCTGCAGAAAAAATTGCCACAAAAGCTCAAGGATCCAGAGAGTTTTACTATCCCTTGTTTTATTGGTGGTTCTAAAGTAAATAGAGCTTTATGTGATTTAGGAGCAAGTATAAATTTAATGCCTTTTTTTGTGTACAGGACCTTGGAGCTTGGAGAAGTCAGGGCGACTACCATCACATTACAGCTGGCTGATCGGAGTATCACATATCCACGTGGTATTGTGGAGGATGTTTCGTCGTGATTTTGGACATGGATGAAGATGAAGAAACTCCCTTGATTTTTGGGAGACCTTTTCTAGCTACTGCACGCGCATTGATTGATGTCCACAAAGGAGAACTCACACTTCGAGTTGGTGGTGAAGCGGTTATTTTCAATATTTATCACACCATGAGGGGACCAAATGAGGTAAGTACATGTAAAAGTATTGAAATTGTTGATTCTAATAATTCTTTTTCATGTGCGGGAATTACTGATCCACTCAAAAGATATTTAGTGGCAGATGAGGTATTTGAGAAGGAAGAGGATTGGGAGCTACATGAACAAAAATAATTCCTTGACAGCGCTCCGAAAGAAAAAATGGTGAGTACTAAGGAATCTGAAGCATTGGAAAATAGTGCGCCAGAGGTATCCACTGAAACTCATGATCTGAAAGAATTGCCTGCGCATTTATGTTATGAATTCCTTGGTGAAAATCTACTTGTCCTGTTATTATCTCTGCTCACCTGTCTGTTGTAGAAAAAGATAAGTTGTTGCGAGTTTTGAGAAATTTTAAAACTGGTCTAGGATGGTCAATTTCTGACATTAAGGGTATTATTAGTCCAACAATTTGCATGCATAAAATTTTGATGGAAGAGTCTTATACCCCTTATGTTGATCATCAGAGGCGCTTGAATCCCGCCATGAAAGAAGTATTTAAGAAAGAAGTTTTAAAGTTGTTGAATGCTGGAGTGATTTATGCTATTTCTGACAGTAGTTGGGTATCTCCTGTTCAAGTGGTGCCTAATAAGGGTGGGATTACCGTGGCTAAAAACGAAAATAATGAGTTAATCTCCACACGTACAGTAACTGGCTGGAGAGTTTGTATAGATTATAGGAAGTTGAATAAAGCTACTCGTAAGGATCATTTTCCACTTCCTTTCATTGATCAAATGCTTGATAGACTTGCTGGTTATTGCTATTACTGCTTCTTAGATGGTTATTCAGGGTATAATCAAATTGCTATTGCACCGGAGGATCAGGAGAAGACTACTTTTACGTGTCCCTATGGCACGTTTGCTTTCAGGAGGATGCCGTTTGGATTGTGTAATGCACCTGCAACTTTTCAGCGGTGTATGATGGCGATTTTTGCAGATATGGTGGAGGAAGTGATGGAAGTTTTTATGGATGAATTTTCAGTATTTGGTACCTCTTTTGATCATTGCTTGCATAATCTGTCTCTTGTTTTGCAGAGGTGCCAGGAAAAGAATTTAGTTCTTAACTGGGAGAAGTGTCACTTTATGGTTCAAAAGGGCATTGTCCTTGGACATAAAGTGTCATCCAATGGATTAGAGGTGGATCGAGCCAAAGTGGCTGCAATTGAGAAGCTTCCACCTCCGAAGAATATCAAGGGCATCAGAAGTTTTTTAGGCCATGCAGGGTTTTATCGGCGTTTCATCAAGGATTTTTCTAAAATCACAAAACCCTTGTGTAATTTACTTGAAAAAGATTCTACATTCATTTTTTATGATGATTGTTTGCAGGCCTTTGAAAAGATCAAGACGGCATTGACCACCGCACCCATCATGATTGTTTCGGATTGGAAGGAGCCCTTTGAGCTTATGTGCGATGCTAGTGACTATGCAGTGGGCGCTGTATTAGGCCAGAGGAGAGATAAAATTTTCAGAGCAATCTATTACGCCAGTCGCACCATGGATGCCGCGCAGCAAAACTACACTACTACAGAAAAAGAGATTCTTGCAGTATTTTTTGCTTTTGATAAATTTCGTCCTTATTTAATTGGTACTAAAGTAGTTGTTTACACTGACCATGCAGCGATTCTCTACTTTTTTTCCAAAAAGGATGCTAAGCCACGCTTGATAAGGTGGATACTACTTTTACAAGAGTTTGATTTTGAGATCAAGGATAAAAAGGGTAGCGAAAATCAAGTTGCTGATTATTTGTCGAGATTGGAGTTTGAGGACGTTAAGGAGGAGGAGAGCATAAAGGAATTATTTCCGGATGAACAGATCTTTCAGGTAAGTTCTTCTATTCCATGGTTTGCTGATTTCGCTAATTTTTGTCTTGTGGTGCTATGCCTCCGGAATTGAACCGACATCAGAAAAAGAATTTTTTCCATGACGTTAAGTTCTACTTGTGGGATGATCCCTATGTTTTCAAACGTTGTGCCGATCAAGTGATTCGGAGATGTGTGGCGGGGCAAGAGGCAAATGAAATTTTGGAACAATGCCATTCCTCACCTTATGGAGAACATTTTGGAGCCACACGAACTGCTGCTAAGGTACTACAATCTTGTTTTTATTGGCCGACACTGTTTAAAGATAGTTATACCTTAGTGAAATCATGCGATAAGTGTCAAAGAACGGGAACTATTTCTAGAAGGCATGAATTACCCCTCACAAATATTTTAGAAGTGGAATTGTTTGATGTGTGGGGTATTGATTTTATGGGTCCCTTTCCCCCTTCTTTCGGGTACACTTGTATTTTATTAGCAGTCGATTATGTTTCGAAATGGGTGGAAGCCATTGCCACCTCTACTAATGATGCTCGTGTTGTAGTAAAATTTCTGCAAAAGAATATCTTTACGAGGTTTGGAACTCCATGAGCAATAATCAGTGATGAAGGTACGCAATTTTGCAATAAGATTTTTAATACCTTGCTCACTAAGTATGGTGTCAGGCATAAGGTGGCGTGCACATACCATCCTCAAACCAATGGCCAGACGGAGATCTCTAACCGGGAAATCAAGAAAATCTTGGAGAAAACGGTTAAGACAAATCGGAAAGATTGGGCAATCAAGCTAGATGATGCCATTTGGGCCTACCGCACTGCATTCAAAACACCCATTGGGATGTCTCCCTACAGGCTGGTTTTTGGTAAGGAATGCCATTTACCTTTGGAGTTGGAGCACAAGGCATTTTGGGCTATCAAGAAGCTAAACATGGATCTCGAAGCATCCGGGGAGTTACGTTAATTGCAGTTGACGGAATTGGACGAGTTTTGAAGTGAAGCATATGAGAATGACAAGCTATACAAAGAACAAACAAAGAAGTGGCATGATAAAAACATTGTGCATAGGGAATTCGAAACGGGTCAGAAAATTTTGTTATTTAACTCTCGTTTGAAATTATTTCCAGGGAAGTTGAAATCGCGATGGTCCGGGCCGTTTCTCGTGGAAACCGTTTATCCACATGGTGCCATAGAATTGCGGTGTACATATGGAAGAACTTTCAAGGTTAATGGGCAGAGAATCAAGCACTACTTTGGCAACGAAGTACCACCCGCATCCAGCGCTTTGCTTGATGATCCCAACTAAAGACTGGTGCAAGTCGGGCTGATGACTTTAAACCAAGCGCTTTTTGGGAGGCAACCCAAACCTTTTAGTTTATGTCTTTATTTTTCCTTATTTTCTCGTTGTATTTTTTTGCTTTTTAGTTTTTACTATTATTTTTGTATGCTTTGGTTATTTTTCTATGTTTGTTTCAGGATTTTGGAGCCCAAGTTTGAGCTCAAGGCGCGCCCGCCCCAATAACCAGCGCGCCCGCGCCTCTCCTGAGTTATTTCGGTGAATTTTTCGAGCCTAAGGCGCGCGCTCCCTATCCATCCGCGCGCCCGCCCCGACTGCATGATATTTTTTTCGAGCAAGAGGCGCGCCCGCCCTTTTCCTTGCTTGCCCGCCCCGCCATTGTATTCTTAAAATCGACAACAATCGAGCTGGAGGCGCGCCCGCCCTATCACGCCGAGCGCCCTCCCCGCCTCTGTTATTCCATATATCCGACTTTCCCTTCTATTCTTTCTTCAAATCTTTTCCCTCATTTTCCTAGACGCCTCCATCCTCACGCCACCTTCCATTCTCACACTTCACAATTTGGCGATTCTATCTACTAATCTCCAACATACACCCTCTAATTTCTTTTCTCATCATCTTTTCGAAGCGGGTCGGTGTATCACATTAAAAGAAGGCGCTCCTCGATTTGGAATTCTATCGGTTCTACAACGGGAAACTTTTAATTCTCTACTCTTATCGGACTCATCTAGCGAAAGTTCATCTTCTTCTGATCATAAACTTGATTTGGGTGAAGAGTATTCAGAAATTCTATCTATTGTGGTGTGTGGATATTGACGTGTTGTGTGGTTAATCAATCTGTGGAGTGTGGATTCTATTGGATTGTAGTTGAAGCGTTCGTTGTTGTTTGTGGATTGGGAATTCTATTCAAGTTTGGGGGAGTTGTGATTGTTGCAAATTGGTTAATTGTTGTGTTACTTGGGGTTCATACTAAGTGTTTGATTAATGGCACCAAAGAAGAAACAAAAATCTGTTGCATCCTCTTCTACTGTCGCTCCGGAGCCTGAACCGCAGCGTTTTTGGAATGAGATTGCCGAAGAGCATTACCAATGCTGTCTAGGGAAAACGATACTACCAAAGCGTGGGTTTGATACGACATCGGGATTTGAGAATGATGAGTTTTTGAGTACAATTGGTCGGGCTGTGGCTGGGTGTCAATGGTTACATTTTGTTAAGCCTCAGGATGCAGTCGTCCCAGTAGTTTGTGACTTTTATGCGAACTTGAAAGTAAAGCACATGCAGTTTAAAGTGCTTGTCCGCGGCCAGCTGGTGCCTTTTGATGCTCACACTATTAACACCATGTACAACCTCCCGCTAGTGTTTCACGATGAGTACGAGGAATACCGAGCTAATGACGTGGATTACGCGGCGATTCTGAGCCGTATATGTGTTCCGGGTGCGGAATGGCGCATGGGCCGTGATCATTTGCCCTCCAAATTCAAGAAGACGGAGCTAATTCCTGATTCTAAGCTGTGGTATAACTTTGTGTGTGCTCGCCTTATACCGACTGACCACGAGCATGAGGTGACACAAGAACGAGCGATTTTTGTTTATTTTATTTTGGAGGGAAAAGCAATTGATTTGGGACAGATTTGTCAAGCAATGATTCAAGGTGCGGCGGCAGGTAAGACGATTGGCGGGTTTGCATTGCCGGCACTTATCACTGACTTTTGTGAACAGGCAGGAGTATAGTGGAGCCAGAATGAAGAATTGCTGAAAGTTACTGCTCCTATTGATTGTCATGCTCAATTCCGTATGGTGTTGACTTCTGAGCAGAGAACGCGTGCTGAGAGGCGAGATTTTAATGAGAGAGCAGCTGCACGAAGCGGCCTTGCCACCCGACCTCAGGTTCCCCTAGTTGCGCCTGATCGTGTTGCTCTTCTGGAGGATGAATTGTGATTGCACCGTCAAGAGTTTCGAACGTTTCAGCAGACTACTGGTGTCTTTATGGACTACATGATGGATTTTACAGATGCTTTGCGACATCAGTTTCCACAAGCTGCTATTTCGACTCATCCGTTCCCTCCGTATCCACAGTGGCCGCCTACTTTTGGCCCTTCCGGTCCTGCCCATGATGATGTTGCTGGGGATGGCGACGACCACTGAAGGTCGTCGTTTGTGGTACATGTCCTTTATGCTTTCTTGTTTTAATTCCTTGAGGACAATGAATGTACTAAGTTTGGGGGGATTGTGTCTTTTTTTTTTTACATTTGGTGTTTTTGCTTTTGCTTTTGCTTTTGATTTTATTTTGTTTTGTGTTTTCTTTTAGTTGTTTGGTTCTTAGGCGTTGTGTTGTGTTGGTGTGTGGCTGAATTTGAGTAATTGTGTTTTTGGTGAATGATGTTGAGAAGTCATGAATGAAATGGATTGATGGCCAATGATGTTAACTTTTTTGTTTTATAACTGAAATCCATGACTATCTGCCTAGCTGACAAAATTTTAAAATAAACGGAACCAAGTGAACAATTGAACTTCTATATACTATGGGATTTTGCTTGAATCTGAATCTTGAGACAGACAAACATAAAAATGATTGAGGCATTGTTTGGATTTTTTGGGCCTGAATTTTATTGAATCAATGTATCCTTAGTTGCCCAGTTGAGCCAACACGTTTATTAGTACATTGAGGTACTGAAAAATCTGAATTTTTGTGAAAATCATCGTTTACTGCTAATGATTATTCTTTCCTGCACTAATTGGAATTCGTATGATTTAATTGTGGATTGAGACTTGTCTAGAACTAGTTCAAACACTCCTCGAGGCAAAATACGGGCATAACTGTGATTAGGAATGATTTAGGCAATTTTTCTGAAATCATTTGAGCCTTTCAAGCTACCTTGTAATGCATGTATCCCTAGTACCGTGTTTGAGCTTTATTTGAAAATTGAATGGCATGCGTGTAAAAGTGATAAACCCCCATTCGTCATTATTTCAAGGTCCTACATTGACTACCTAATTAGCTTAAACACTAATTCCTACCTTTAAGGGAGTAATTTGAGTGCTAAAATGTTATATGCTCCTGTTGTTATTTGTGAAAAATGGAATGGTGTGGTGGATGAATTGAAAATATGAAACGAGGTAGTAGAAAAAAGTGTTGAAAAAAAGTTGTGAAAAAAAGTGTGAAAAGTTTAAAAATCAATGAAGTGAAGAAAAAAGTGTAAATTTGTGAATGAAAGGAGTTGAAATTAGAGTTTAAGCATAAGTATGAATTACTCCTTATTTTGAATTCTTATCCTTCAATTGTAGCCATGAGCCAGACCTAACATTATAAGCCGATTAAGTCCTAATTGACCGAGTCACAGTTGCCCAATATACTAGTGGAGAGGGGTTGCGAGAATTTAGCCTATGGACTGTTGATTGAAACTCTTAATGATTATGAATTCTTGATCGAAACACGCACATACTATTATTCTTTGAAATACTCTTATTGTGAGTGTTTTTGATGATACCTCCTTGAATTTGATCCTGTGCTACCATGAAAGTCCTCATGATTTGTGAGTGTTTGAATTGAGTTAAGAGAAGAGAATTTTGAACTGTGAGTTGCGGGGTTTCTTAAGTTTATGAGGTTGAATTATTTTTCTGGTTAACTTATTTTTCAAGTGTTAGTAGGATAGATTTGATTGGATTTAAATTTTTTTGGAATTCCAAAATGAGGTCATTGATCCATAGTAATTCTTGATGGTTCGTGTTCATGCATTTGTGGTGAGTTGTGTTAGTTTTGCTCGAAACGAACAAAAGTTCAAGTTTGGAGGAATTTGATAAGTGCATTTTGTGCACGTAATTTGCATATGGTTTTACTTGACTTTTGATATTTATTGGTAGATATTGCGTGAAAGTGTTGTTGTTTTTGTGTTTGTAGGTAGTTATGGACCTTGATGAGTATTTAAAGGATTTGAGCCTAAAAGATGAAAATTAAAGGAAGAATCAAGAGCTGAAAAAGAGAAGAAAAAGGCAAAAATCGTGGTCAAGGCGCGCCCGCGCCCACTGATGGGGAGCCCGCACTGATATTGAAGAATTAGGCAGAAAAGTCGAGCTGAAGGCGCGCCCGCGCTGACCATCCGCGTGCCCGCGCTGTTGAAGAAGATTATGAAGAGTGCTTTGCGAGTCTAAGGCACGCCCGCCCTGTTCCCTGCGCGCCCGCGCCGTCGTCCGTGAGGAAATAAAGAGTCCGACTGTTTATGGAAACTTTCGGGATATTTTTGGTATTATGTTTGGACGATTTTTAGGTCATATTAAAGAATTTTTCTGAGTCATTAAACTATCTATCAGCCGCCAATACACACAATATTCTTGAGAGAACTTTTGTGAGTTTTTGGGATCAAGAATTGAAGATTGCTTGGAAAGAAGACGAAGATTTTCAACCGGACACGGAAGAAAGACTACGGATTTGTTACTTCTTTTTATTTTCTTTTGATTGTTGAATTATGTTTGAGATATTAAACATGATTTGGTTTTTATTGAATTTGAGCATGAACTAAACTTTTCTAGTCTAGAGGTTAACGTAGCTTGGTTGAAACATATTCATGAATATTTGATTTTAATGCATTGAATTTCTATAAGTTAATTGTGTTTCTAGAATTGAATATTTTCTTAATTTACTGGCCATAAATTGAGTTGTTATATTTACTTAGAATCGTTGCTCGGGAGAGAGGATTTTGAGTAGGATCATTAGGAACTACACTATTAATTGTTTATATAGCTCGGGAGAGTATATAGCTTTAATAGAACCTTTAATGAACATCGTTTTACACATATCACTACATCTAGATTTTTAATAGGGATATTAAGATCGAACTGTAGTTGATAGACTCTATTTATTGCTAGGGAGAGGGGAATAGAATAATCTAAGTGTTCTTGGTTATTAATCGAAAGAAATTCATAAAATAGATTAATTAGGATTGAATATTGTTGAGACCAAGTGAAATCAAAACCTCTGGACTATTTTTTCTCTGATTGATAATTTCTCAAAATTTGTGTGTGCGTGAGCTTGATAATTCTTCATTACTTATTTAAGTTTTCAGAAAATTTCCAAAGTTGATTTTCTAGATAAAATTAAGACTATTTTAATTACAAGTATTGAATATTTTCAAATTACTCTTCGTGGGATCGACACTCTCTCTTTCACTATACTAAAACTTGACACTCGTACGCTTGCGAGAAATTTTTACAACACTAGTGATGCCATTCGGACTGACGAATGCATCGGCAGTCTTTATGAATCTGATGAATCAAGTATTTCGAGAATATCTGGATAGATTTGTCATCGTCTTCATTGATGATATTCTTGTTTATTCTCATGACAAGAATAAGCATGAACAACATCTGAGAATTGTTTTACAGACGTTACGAGATAAGCAGCTGTACGCGAAATTGAGCAAATGTGAATTTTGGCTTGATCGGGTAGTGTTTATCGGTCATGTGATTTCTAGTGAAGGAATATATGTTGATCCTAGTAAGATAGAGGCAGTGCTGAAATGGTCTCGTCCAATGACGGTTGCTGAGATTCATAGTTTCTTGGGTCTAGCTGGTTATTACCATCGGTTCATCGAGAATTTTTCACAGTTGGCCAGGCCTTTGACTCAGCTTACTCGGAAAGATGTTTCCTTCATATGGTCCTCGGATTGTGAGAAGTCATTTCATGAGTTGCGTAGACGTCTTACTAATTCACCTGTGCTAGCTCTACCTTCTAGATCAGGAGGTTATGTTGTCTATACTGATGCCTCTGGTCAGGGGTTAGGATGTGTTCTGACACAGCATGGACATGTTATTGCCTATGCTTCTCGACAGTTGAAGACGCATGAGAATAATTATCCAGTGCATGATCTCGAGTTAGCCGCCATTGTATTTGCGCTCAAGATCTGGAGGCATTATCTTTATGGCGAAAAATTTGAGATATTTACGAATCACAAGAGTTTGAAGTATTTATTCACTCAGGCGGAGTTGAATATGCGACAGAGACGCTGGATGGATCTTCTGAAGGATTATGATTGTGAAATCAAATATCATCCAGGTTCTGCTAATCTTGTTGCTGATGCCTTGAGTCGGCAGGTGAGACTGTCTACACTTCAGACTAGTGAAGTATCTCATATGATTCAAGAGTATTGTTCATTGAGTTTTACGCTCAAGCACAGGAAAGGGAGAAATGGGATTTGATTGTATACTATTCTATCTGAGCCAGCATTGTATTCTTGGATCAGAGATGCTCAGATATCTGATGTTAAGACTCAGCATTTGGCAAGTCTAGCCAATGGAGTCAATACATCTGGATTCCATTTTCAGGCAGATGGATTATTGTGCTTATCTAATCGAGTGATTGTACCTGATGTTGCGGAGCTCAGGAACGATATTCTTTCTCAAGCTGACATGAGTCGATTATCAGTTCATCCTGGAAGCATGAAAATGTATAAGGACTTGCGAACTAGATTCTGGTGGAAAGGGATGAAGCGGAGTGTGTATCAATTTGTTTCGAGATTTTTGGTTTGTCAACAGGTCAAGGCTAAACATCGACGACCAGGTGGATTACTGCAGAGTCTTGAGATTCCCGAATGGAAGTGGGAGCACGTGACTATGGATTTTGTCACCCACTTCCATATGACTTCATGTCAGTGTGATGCTATCTAGGCTGTCGTTGAACATTTGATGAAATCAGCACACTTTATTCCTTACAACCGGGAGTATTCTTATGATCGCATGGCACACTTATATGTCCAGGAGATAGTGCGATTACATGGGATTCCAGTGAGCATAGTCAGTGATAGAGACCCACGATTTACCTCACGTTTCTGGGGTAGTTTTCAGCAAGCAATGGGTACCACTTTGAGTTTGAGCACAACATATCATCCGGAGACTGACGGGCAGTCAGAGCGGACGATTCGTACATTGGAGGATATGCTACGTTCTTCTGTCATGGATTTTGGCTTATCTTGGCAGGATCAGTTACCTTTGATCGAATTTGCCTACAATAACAGTTATCATCGTAGTATTGATATGGCACCTTTCGAGGCATTGTACGGTCGACAGTGTCGTACTCCGTTATTCTGGGATGAAGTCGGGGAACGACAAGTTGAGGGTCTTGAGTTGGTGCAGCAGATTGTAGACAATATAGATTTGATCAAGCATAGGATCAAAGTTGCTCAAGATCGGCAAGCCAGTTATGCTAATATTCACCGCAGGACACTTCAGTTTGAGCCTGGTGAATATGTGTTTCTTCGAGTATCACCTTTCAGGAAGGTGATGAGGTTTGGTGTGAAAGGAAAGTTGTCACCTCGCTTCATTGGGCCTTTCCCGATACTGGAGAAGATCAGAGATGTTGCTTATTGTCTGGTGTTACTGCCAAATCTTTCCAGTATACATAATGTTTTTCATGTCTCGCAGCTTCGACAGTATATAGCTGATGAATCTCATGTGATTCAGTCTACTGATATTCAGTTAGAGCTAGATCTGTCTTTTGTTGAACGACCACTCCGTATCCTAGACAGGAAGGAGAAATTTCTTCGGAACAAGACTATACCACTTGTGATGGTACAGTGGCAGCGCCGAGGCGTTGAGGAAGCAACATGGGAAACAGAGAGCCATATGCGAGCAGAATATCCTGAGTTGTTTGCCTTGTACTTTTGATTACCATGTAAAGATGTAATTACAGTTGTTGTAATAAAACATGGTTTGATGTTTCATATTGTTATCTTAATTTGTCTTTAAATTTTATTTCACGGACAAAATGTCTAAAGGTAGGGAGAATGTAGTAACCCAGAATCTATTTTAAGATAATAATATATTAAACATGATTAAGGGTTAGTAATTAACCAATCCCGGAGTGTAATTGGACTTCAGAATAAAAATTGGGCTTTTGACTTTTGGTCCGGATCGGATGCTCCGAACCCAGATCGGAAGCTCCGATCCCAGCCACTTCGGAATCCGATCAGAAGCACCGAGATCGGAAGCTCCGATCCAGAAATGGAAGTTCCGATCTCCAGCTGCCAGCAATGTTCGATGACTCAGCCACGAGTTTTGACAAGTGTTGAACGTAGAGTAGATCGGAAGCTCCGATCGCCCGATCAGAAGTTTCGATCCCGACGTGTCATGCATGCACGCAGTGTGCTGGATCGGAAGCTCCGATCCTGAAATCGGAAGTTCCGATCGTGGCCGAGAATTTTTCCTATAAATAGGGGTCTCCGGAGTTCATTTTGAAATACGAATTCCGAGTTTCTTTCTTCGATCAGTTATATAGAATGAGTTATACACTTGAGGGCCCTATCGGTTATAATAGAGGGTCTGGAATAACCAAGGTGTGGTTATAGTTATCCGGAACTAGCGACTCCAAAGGGCTATCTACGGACGAAGGTATGGTCCGGGAATCTATTTAAGTATTGGGAGTACTTATTAGCTTAGTTAAGGCTTATAGAACTTGTGTAGTGATACGGTAAACTTTTGAATATAGGCTTGGAACCTAGGATCTACTATACTTGAACTAGCCTAGAGGTACGTACACATTGACTGAGATTTCCAGCGAGTATACATGTTTATATGTTGCATTTATTTGGCATTATTATATGGCATGATATATTATTTACCGCTTTCTATACTCATATGTCATGTGCATATACACGTTGAGCCCATACCTTGATATACCTGATTATAGAGCCGCTCAGCTCTATACTCGATAGTCTGTCACTGAGAGTACCGCGACGGCGGGGACATGTATGTCTGACTACTCTGGTGTACTAGACAAGTGTGGTTGCACCCAGAGGTTGATCCGTGCGGTGGCAGCACTCATGTGGCGCCGGTACTGAGCATGACTTTTCAGATGACCCTTTACCAGTCATAATGTTGCATGCACTATATACATATGTTTACTCATGTTTATGTACTGGGCGTTAGTGCTCACGTCCTAGTTGTTATCTTGGACACCCTATTTTACGGGGCAGGTCGCAGGATGGACGGAGCTGGTAGTTCAAGGCAGGACTAGGGAGCAGGGGCCTTGAAGAGTTAGTTATACAGCAGGATTCGATATAGCTGTATAATGTTTACTTTTAAGTTTTTAGATATGGTTGTATCACTACAATATTAAGCCTGGATCTGTTATACTAAGCTGATATGTAAATTATGGATTATGTTTTCGCACATTTTACTCTGTTAAGTATTTTGCTGTATTAAGTTTAATGCATGCTATTAGTTGCCAGTTAGTAGGTGATTTCATGCAGGTTCACTACAGGTATTGACTTCTTCTTCCCTTCCAACATCAGTCTAGGCTTAGGAGTATCAGTAGGTTTCTTTGGTGACTGTTCTGGTCCAGTAATTCTCAAAGGCTTGCTAGGAAAAATTGGAGCTTTGAGTTTTTGATCCGTCTTTCTAGTCTCTTTCGTCTTCTTCAGATAATCATTGAATTTTCTAGTCATGAGAGAGATCGAATTATCCTCTAGATCAGACTGATGAACTTCTTGGTGGAATTGAACATACTCCTCATATGAGGGTTTTGAAGCTTGAAGTGCTATGATTTCCCTTTATCCTTCTCTTTTGCTGTAAGGTTCATCTCAAAAACTTGAAGGATACTAATCAGTTCAGTCATCTTCATCTTTGAGGTGTCTTTCACTTCCTCAAGATCCCAAATCTTCCCATTGAATATCTTTGGCAGAGATCGAAGAACCTTGTTCACCATACTTTCACTAGCAATAGGTCCTCCAAGAGCATGCGCCTATGTAGCTATCTCCCTAAGTCTTTTATCATAATCAACAATAGTCTCATTTCATCCATCCTGATTTTCTCGAATTTTGTGTTCAGAAATCTCAGTCTTGTTCTTCTCACACTATCAGTTCCTTCACAGTGTTCTTGAAGACCTTCCCAAGCATCCTTAGCAACAGTGCAGTCAGCTATGAGTCCAAACATTCTCATATCCACAGATGAAAAAATTGCATTGAGTGCTTTAGCATTTTAGCTTGAACTTTGTGTTTCTTCGGCGGTCTAAGTTTCTTATTGCTTGATAATATATTCTCCTTCTGGATCTAACATATTTGGAGGAGTCCAACCAGTCAGAATGCCTTGCCAAGCACGAACATCCATTGCTTTGATAGTATATCGCATCCTAGTCTTCCATAGTGCGTAATTCGTGCCACCAAGGACCGGAGGTTTCAAAAACGAGTTTGCAACAGACGATGAGTCCATCTTATTCCCTGTAATAAAATAAACAAACAAAGATCAGTTCTTAGTGTATCAAGAATATGGCTCTGATGCCACTTGTAAGGGAAAAGGGTTGCACATAAACAATTTGAGGTGTTGACAACACCTACAATAACACCTTGAGTAATTTGCAGCAGAATATAATTTAAACGTGAATAAAATAAACAAGAAACCAAAATAAATAGACTCAGATAAATAAGCAAGAGTATAAAATACTCTTGCAGCGCCTCAGAGCAAAACTTTCACTAGAAACGAATTAAAGAGTTTACAAAACCCTAAAACTAGTGATTATTGTAAAACCAATTTTCTCAAAACATGTGAGAAAATAAACCATAAAAATAACTCCTAAAAATTCTATGCATGATAGAATAAATAAACGAAAGCAAGGAGTTGAAAAACTTGATGCCAAAACTTTGTCGAAACAAAACCCTTTTGATCTTTGATCTCCAAGTTGGTCTTCAATGCATCAAGTAGTCTTGACCGATATGAACTTTTAGAAGATGCTCAATTTTCCTCACAAAGTACGTACGTGAAGCTCTTAGGAAAATTTCATAGTCTCTCTCACTTTACGGTCGGTCATGCCTATCACCTTAAATAGCACAAGAATCCTTGTTCAACATGTTTCCTTGTGGACGTAGGATTCTCTTGATTTGATCATATAAAATCTACACAATTAAAGAAAAATATATATTAGATATGATATGATAAATATTCTAATAAGCTTATCAATATCTCAAATCAACTTATTTAAAAAAATAAATAACTTGTTACTTTACGTCCAAGAAAGGCAAAATATGTCAAATAAAATCTTTTAAAAATTTGAGAAATTTAAGGAATAAAATATTTCTTTCAGTCATATTTATATTTGTCTTGTGAATAGCCTGACCAACATTTGCTTTCATGTTAATCGATTCCAAGTCGACAGAGGAGGTATTGATTTCGATCACTTTGATTGTCAACACATGGTAAAACCGACTAGAAATAGAATTCGGTTTCATTGTACGGTTTAGGTGTAAACTGAATTTTCACAAATATTTAATGAATTCAAATTTGATTAGAATTACGAAAGATTAATCCGTCAATATTTGAATAGGTTTGATTGTTCTAAAAATAGACCTTTGAACACGATAGAAGAATTCCCGTAATTTAAGATTAAATCTGAGTCCTGAATCGACTACATGTTACATGATTTGTTCGGTACCTACATGTGTCTTGGTTGTCTCGTTTTAATTAATTTTTTTTTTCAGGTTTTTTAATTCTCATTTCTTAAGAAGTTTTTATTTTAAATTCTTATTTTATTTAAATCAAATTGTTTTTTATTATTTTGTCTAGATTAAGGCAAATAATTAATTCTTGTGAATTGACTGCAGTCCCCTTTGGAATCGATACTTGGACACTCAGTCCACTTTACTATTAATTGACCTGGTACGCTTGCCAGTAGATTCATATAACACCGATTTAGCCGGTCAAGTTTTTTGGTGCCGTTGCCGGGGACTGTTAGTTAATATTAGGATAGATTATTTGCTTGAGACTAGATATTTTATTATTGTTATTTATTTATTATTTATTTTTAATTTTATTGTTTTTTACTTGTGAGGTACTTGGAGATGGATCATCGACAGGTGTTCACAAGGTTTGGTCAACAATACTTAGAGCCTTTCTATGCTACTTGGGGGAGATACCGGTAAGCAATTACCCCCAGAATGGAACATGCCTGACCTTGTTCAAGGAAGGGAACCATTTCCATCTATATAAGTATTTGCCTTTCCTTTATTAGGTTAGAATTGAGACCCCCTCACCTTGGCCTTCTAGGAAGAATTTCCAGTACTGTGGATTCAATGATTTGGCGAACAACTTTTGATGCCATAATTTTTCGAATTACACTCTAGTGCAGATTTTTTATGGTGGATTGGATGAGATAACAAGAAGTTGGGTGGATTATGGAGCTTTAGCCACTGACAGTCACTTGTTCAAAAGACATGATAACAGTGTAATGCACTTGTTAAATGATATGGCGGATTTCGACTATCATTGGCATTGTGATCCTTCACTATAGGGTTGGAGTCACCAATATCCTCTAGAATTCAATCCCAAAAATTTTGCAAACCAACCACCCGAGTATCAAAAAGAGTGTATAGGGCATTTTGAAGATCATGTGGCTCAGTTGAAGAACATTGTGCGACAACAGACAGAGATAAATCAGTTCTTGGAAAGCTGAATCAACTCATTGAGTCTTTTGGATGAACATATTACGTTTTTATAGAACCATCTTTTGAGATTCTCCAAAAGACTGAATCAAGTTGTGTTGATCAGTTATCATGGGCATGTGATTCTAAAGCAGTAATAGAGCCAGAGAAAGAAGAAATATTTTTTGAGGAATCTTCATGCGACGAGGAGCCAAACGAGACAGTGGAGGAGGAAGAAACATTCAAGGATAAAGAGTTGAACTCGTCAATGGTCTTTACATGCACACCATTAGAAGATCCGTTCTTTCTATTGACGCTAACTCCACAGCATTACATTCTCTATGAGCTTCAGCCAGAATTCCGAATCCCTTCCCAAAATAATCAGTTCATGAAAAGTATTGCTGGACCAACAAGCTTAAACTGCATATATCACGCCAAGCTTGAGGGCGAAGGAAATCAAAACCCATACGTAGAGTCGTACGATTCTTACTATGGGCGGCAGCCGCTCTTTGATGGTTGCTTCTGCATAGTCGGGCTGTAGACTATAAATTTAGCGCTGACTGGAGGCAACCCAGTGTTCTTTTCCTTGCTCTTTTATTTTACTTTTTGTTTATGTTTCTTTTTTTATTTTATTTTTGCTTCTTTCTCATTCCAGTTTTCTGTGCCTCACTATGTATCCAGTCTATTATTGTCATCTCAAAAGATGCTGCCGAAGAGGAAGATGAAGAGGATTCTTATGACCAGAAGAGTGTTATTTTTGTTTTCTTTTCATTTGTTCGTTTGCATTCTGTTCATTGTTTCTAAAGCATTGAGGAAAATGCTTTGGATAAGTATGGGGGGTAGATTAGTTTTGTTTGTGTTGTTGTTTGCATTCATTTGGTCTAGTTTATTGAATATAGTTTGTATTCATGCATATCATTATGTTTTGTGTTTGTTTTTGTGTTGTGTGAATAAGTAGAATGATGACTGTTGGCCTATGATAATGGAGTTGTTAAATTTTTTTTTTAAAACTTGTTGCTTTTGATTGAACATGAGAAACTGCTGGTTGAACGCATGTTAGGCTGGTGTAGTATAACGATGTAATTGATGAAGTTCGTGTTTGCTTGACCATTGCACGACAATAGGTGTTTGTTGATCATGATAGTATTTTTGGATTCCCGATGATTGTTAGACATTGTATGTATGATATTGGGCGTACCTATAAAAAATTTTTGAAAAATTTTGGTTAAATTTTAAAATAACAATCCTATCTGGGCTTGAAAAATTATTGAAATCATAATTAATTTTTCCATGGCTAAGTTTGCGGGTTAAATGAGATTGATCCTCCATCCGAGCTATAGACGAGGGGATTGAAATCCGAATCTTATCTTAGTTATAGATAAGTTTGCGGGTAATTATTGGGGCTTATAAAAAAATATCGGGTGCAAAATCCGGAGGTACGTAATTAATCTCAAGAAAATTTATGTTTTTGTTTGGGATTGTTGAGATGACGGAGTGATGGATTGTGATACTTGAATTAAATTGTCATAGGTCGCTAAACATTCTTAGGATGGATTCTTTTAAAGTTGCACGAAACTGGAATGACATGGAACACACACACATTTATGTTAAACTGACAGTGTATTGTGGTCAATCAGAATTTTTTGTGGTTTTTAGTTGTTGAAGTTGAAACTTATCGGAGGAAATATTGTTCATGATTTATTCTTATTTATGTTGTTGTTTGCATATTGTTTTTGCATTTCTTGCTCGAGGGCGAGCAAGGTTTAAGTATGGGGGTGTTGATAAGTGCAATTTGTGTGCATTATTTCGTGTTATTTTTATGTCTATCTTGTGTGCATTCATATTGTTTTATGTGTGTTTTTATGTTTTTTAGTGCATGTGTGTGCATTTCACTCTCCCGGTTGATTTTGTAGGAAAATGGATTTTTGAAGAGTGAATTACGGAGCAGCCTTGGTCAAAAAATAATTTTTAATTTTAGAGAGATCCAAATACGATCTCCACCATTCAGAATGAATTCAAGATGTTTTGAAGTTGCTGTCCAAATTTCAGCTCGATCCGATGGCTAAAACTCAAGATATGAATTTTTCAAAATCATCGCTCGCAGTAGAAATTGTGTGGAGCGTGAGCGAGATTTGAACTCGCCCGCGAGCGAGTTACAATTCCAAAAAGTTGCTTAATTTTGCGCGATCGAGCGAGAATTCCACTCGTTCGAGCGCGAATTCAAAAGAATTTTGAGTCCGGAAAATTACTTGTTGCGTAGGGAATTAATTGGTACGGGATCCGAACACTATAAATAGAAGATATAACATATTTTTTGGGGTTCCAAAGTCCCAGAACGCAGACAACACAAGGGAGGCGGCTACAAGGCTTGGGAGAGAAAATTTCTCTTTTCTTTTCTTCTTATTTTATTTTTGAATTATTGTTTTCAATTATTGATTAGTTTGTTTTCAACCAAGACGACGTGATTGAGCCGGACAAATTTATGTAAAAAACTTGGATGTTTATTTGAGATTTTTCAGACTTGATTTTATTTTATTGATTGTCATATTTATATTTATCTTGTGAATAGACTGATCAACTGTTTGCCTGCATGTTAATCGATTCCAAGTCGACAGAGGAGGTATTGATTTTGATCACTTTGATTGTCAACACATGGTAAAACCGACTAGAAATAGAATTCGGTTTCAGTGTGCGGTTTAGGTGTAAACTAAATGTTCACAAATATTTAATGCATTCAAATTTGATTAGAATTACGAAAGATTAATCCGTCAATATTTGAATAGGTTTGATTGTTTTAGAAATAGTCCTTTGAACAAGATAGGAGAATTTCAGTAATTTAAGATTAAATCTGAGTTCTGAATCGGCTACATGTTACATGATTTTTTCGGTACCTACGTGTGTCTTGGTTGTCTCGTTTTAATTAATTTTTTCTTCAGAATTTTTAATTCTCATTTCTTAAGCAGTTTTATTTTAAATTCTTTTTTTAATTAAATCAAATTGATTTTTATGATTTTGTCTAGATTAAGGTAAATAATTAATTCTTGAGAATTGACTGCAGTCCCTGTGTGATCGATACTTGGACTCTTAGTCCACTTTACTATTACTTGACCTTGTACGCTTGCCCGTAAATTCATATAACACCGATTTAGCCGGTCAGAGACTATTCAGCGTATTTAAGGGAATCTAGCCAGCCACTTCGCATCTTTTACTGCCTTTATGGATGCGCTGACTATGAGAGTTGCCTCATTGGAGACTCGCTTTGATGACTTCATTTCCCGCTATCCTCCACCGCATCACGATGATGGCTCCTAGATTTTTATTTTGCATTTTATGTTGTATTTTCTAATGCTTTTTATGTAAAATTCAAGTTTTATGAAATGAAATTATTGTATTTTCTCTCTTTTACTTTATTGCTTTTTTATTATCGCAAAAGGGGGAGAATTTAGTTGGTTAAATTAGTCAATAATTATTAAATTGAGGTGGAGTTTAATAAACAAATTGAATGCTTAATTTTTATTTTATTAAATGCTCATTATTTTTTTCATTATTTTATTATTGCTTATATTTTATTTCTCTCATTTAATCAAATTTTGTGATCATAAAAAAAGGGGAGATTGTTACGCCTTAAACCCATACAAATCTCGTGTAATGAGATTAATATTTTTAATGCATTAACAAATATCAAAATATTGTGTTTTGATGATTACAAAACTTGGTTAATTATATTACTAACAGTTTAATGTGAGAAATTTGCATATAATAACATTTTTGTGTGAGAACAATATTGAAAGCAAGAACCGATAATCAAAAATTTGAGATAAAATTTAAAATGTTCGAATTTGCCCAGGTTCTGACGGTCTGAAGAAGGTTTGGACCATCCGAAAATTATTCAGTATTTAAATATATTTGGATGACAAGCTCGGAGGCCACGAAAGACTTGTTCGGACGATCCGAAGCCAGTTCGGACGTCTCGAGTTTTTTTGAAATTAAATATTGCTCGGAGGCACTCTCGGAGGGCACCAAAGGCATACCTCGGAGGATCCGAGGCTATGATCAGGGGCTCCGAACTTCTTTACGGCGACTGAAGATTTTGTCGAAAGAAATTTGCCATAATGAATTTAATGCAGCCGTTCGGACGACCCAAAGACTTGTTTGGACCATCCAAACAGTACAACAGCCGCAGAAATTTGAAAATCAATCAGTGAAGTTCGGAGGACCCGAAGACCCGTTCGGAGGATCCGAACCTGCTCGAATTTTTAACTATAAATACAGGACATTCCAAGACATTTGAGATATCCCAATTCACACTTATCTCTTGCAATCATCTCCTCTCATTCAAAGTGTTCTATCAAGAGTTATTTGATATATTCGCTCAAAAATAGAGAGTTTTTTGTAAAAATCATTTGTGAGTTGGTTGTGCTTGTAAACACTTGAGTGTGAAGTCAAGTGTGTTGTTTGATTGTGGAGGCTATCCTTGGAGCCCTTAAGGCCAAGTGTATCGAGTTGTATCGGCGTGGTGATCGTGTTGAGTTGTACGGCTATCCTTGGAGCCATCAAATCCAAGACGTTTGAAGTGCTAGTGGATCCTTGGTTAATCGATCTTAACCAAGAAGGGGAGACGTGGACGATTTATCGTCAAACTTTCATAAACATCTCTTATCCCTTTTACTGCTTTATTTACATCATGCATTTATTTGCCGCATTTATTATTGATTGCTTTAAGTCTTTCGCTTGCATATTTGCATAAATGTTTTAAATTGCTAAAGTTGCCAATAGAACCTAAACCCCCCATTAGGTTCTAACAAAATTATCAAGGGTGATTCATGATGCACAACCTTAGTTACCGAGCCCATTGAGTACACTAGAATTGGGTGGCATAGAGGCCCGACCCGGGCCCAACATCTAGAAGCTTCAATCGTCGAAAATATCTGAAGATCTTTAGCAGATAAGGATAAGATCCAACAAATCTGTGATTTGATACAATTTGTAGGTTGGTTCAAGACTCCTAATTTCCATGGTGACCGAGTTCTACTTGATTTAGGTCCCTACTTGAGTAGAGTCCCACTCTGACACAAATTATACCTCAAAAAGGTAACTTACCCCTCCAGCTCCTATAAATATAGATATTTCTTATGGTTTTACACATTTACTTCTTGCTCACATATTCACACACCTTTATTCTCTCTTTTGCTCTCGTTTTTTTTTTCTGAGCACTGACTTAGGCATCGGAGGGGTCACGCTGAAAACACCTTCGGCGCCCCCTAACGGAGTTTTTGTCTGTGCAGAGCACGAGACACCCGACCCAACCCAATTTATCAAAGATTTGGAGATCTGCTCTACCAGACCGAACCCAAAGTAAAATTTTTGTATCGTCAATTGGCGCTGTCTGTGGGAATTTGAAGAAGAAAGAGTTGAGATGGCTGACGCGAATGGAGTAAACGTACCTATGGAACAACTTATTGCCGCCTCTGTTGAAAGAGCCTTGGCTGCAAGGGAGGTAGCCAATCCTCCTCCACACGATCAGAATGCCTAGTTGGAAGAAATCAAAAGACAGAAGGAGGAGATGGAGCTTTTGAAGAAGAAGCAATCCGGATACCTAGTTACGCTAGTCCGGAACATCGCTTTCTCTACTGAAATACTAGAGTCAGAACTCCCTAAAAATTTTAAGTTTCCGCACATTGGGAAATACGATGGAAAGGGGGATCCGAAAGAGCACTTGTCCTGTTTCAAGAATGCCGCCCTGTTGCACAAATATTACGATTTGATTAAGTGTCGGTTTTCCTCACCAACCTGATAGGGCCAGCACAACAGTGGTTCAACCTATTGCACCCCAGAGACATTAATGAGTTCAAGGATTTTAGCAAGGCTTTCCTTCACCACTTTGTTAGTAGTAAAATGCATCCCACGACTAATTTTAGTCTTTTTGCTATCAAGAAACAAGATCAAAAAGACTTGCGGGCGTATATTCGCAGATTTAATGCTTTGGCCCTCGAGGTAACCACAGCTATGACTGATTTTCTTATCAGTGCCTTCATCCAAGGACTCACTACGGAAGATTTTCTCAAATCATTGATAAAAAATCACCCTCCACGTATGTTGAATTATTGTCCCGGGCCGAAAAATACGTGAATTTGGAGGAGATAAAAGTTTATCGATCGAGTAAGAAGATGGAAAGGCCTAAAAGTCCAAAAAATACCAAGCCTTCAGCGCACCACGGAGGAGTGGACCACCACCCGGCCTGAACTCCTGGGACAGTTCTCTTATTTTACTCCTCTAAGGATGAGCAAGACTTGAGCTCTCCAGATATGCGAGAAAAAATGACTTTTACAAAGGCCCCCGTGGAGTGAGCATGGGCTTCGCAAGCCAAAATCAGACAAGTATTGTGACTTTCATAATGAGTATGGACATAATACCAATGATTGTCGAAAATTGGAACAAGATATTGAGAGGATAATTCAATAGGATCCGAGGATGATGGATATATTAGCACGAAAAAATGGAGGATATCAGTCAAATAAAAGGGGTCGGGATGGTCTCGACCATTTAGGACAGAGAGCAAGACCTGAGCCGCCACGAGGTAACTTTTAGCGCCCGAACCAAAACCAATCCAGTAATAATCAAGGGCCAGCCCTCCTGCGATAGGAGTTATTAACATGATCTCCGGAGGACCAACAGATGGGGATTCCAACAGAGCTTGAAAGACGTGTAGTCGGAAGCTGAGAAATATGAAAATTACCGATCAGATAGTTCGGACAGACCCGACCATTTATTTTGGGTCAGAAGATCTAAAAGTTATATCTGATACTCACAACGATGCACTGGTTATTCGAGCTATGGTCGCTAATTATGATATAGATCGAATTTTGTGGATTTCAGAAGCCCAGTTAACGTACTATTTCAAGAAACAATAATCAGATGGATTTAGAAGAGTATAAGATGGAACAAGTGGTGACTGAATTATTTGGATTCACCGGGCATGCGATCCGACCCATAGAGCTAATTAATTTGCAACTTACTTTAGGCAAGGCTCACATGAGGAAGACCAGGATCGTTAGTTTTATCGTCGTGGACGCACCATCAACATACAACGCTATTTTGGGAAGGCCAGCCATGACCACTTTCATGGCTATTGCTTCAGCCCTATATCAGAAGATTAAATTCCCGGTGGGTAATGAAGTTGGTGAGGTTCAAGGAGATCAAAAAACTTCTCGAAAGTGCTACGTAGAAGAAGTGCGGATAGAACAAAAAGTGGTTAAGGTTGGTCATGATGACCAACCCGGACCCCGAGGCCGGGAGAAAGTAAATACGCTTGAAGAAAGTGTCCCGGTTACTGCAGAGGAAGAGTGTGAGGAGATCCTGATCTCCCTTCCAACAGGATCTGTAAAGGTGGCTCAGACTTTGGAAGCTTCTCTCAAAGAACAGTTGGTGAAGTTTCTGATGGAAAACAAGGATGTCTTTGCATGGGCCGTGTCCGATCTCTTAAGAGTGTGGAGATAAGTAATGGAGCATAAGTTGAATGCTATCAGGGAATACCGCCCTATCATTCAAAAGAAACGACACTTCGGACCAGAAAAAAGATGTCGTGATTCAAGAACAATTGGAAGAACTATTGAAGGCTGGACATATCCAAGAGATTCACTTCCCGACCTGGTTGTCAAACATAGTGTTGGTGCCCAAGTACATGGGCAAATGGCGCATGTGCATAAACTTTTGAGATCTTAACAAGGCATGACCAAAAGATTGCTACCTCTGACCTCGGATAGATCAGCTGGTTGATTCTACATCTGGACACGAGCTGTTATGTTTCTTGGATGCCTATCAGGGGTACCACCAAATTCCGTTGGCCAAGGAAGATCAGGATAAAGTAAGCTTTGTCACCTCCAAGGGAACTTATTGTTATGTGGTTATGTCCTTTGGACTAAAAAATGTTGGTGCTACTTATTAGAGGTTGATGGAAAAAGTATTCAAATAACAAATAGGGAAGAACATTGAAGCGTATGTGGATGACATCTTGGTCAAGACCCGGACAACTGAACAATTCATTTCCGAACTGAGCCAAACATTTCGGACTCTGCGAGATTATCGATTGAAATTAAACCCAAGCAAGTGTACATTCGGGGTGAAAACTGGGAAATTCCCAGGGTACATGGTCACAAGGAGAGGAATCGAAGCTAACACGGAGAAAGTTCAGGCCATTATCTCCATGGGATCTCCCAGGAATATTCAGGATGTAAAAAGACTGTCTGGAAGGATTGCTGCATTGGCTCCGTTCATATTAAGATCAGCGGATAAGAGTTTCCCATTATTCAAAGCACTAAGGAAAACAAAGAATTTTGAGTGGGATGAACAGAGCGAGCAAGCTTTCCAAGAATTGAAGACATACTTTAAAGAACTACCAGTGTTGAATAAGCCAGTCCAGGGGGAAGAGCTCTTTGTTTACTTGTCTGTCACCCCTCGAGCCGCCACCTCGGTTTTGGTCAGGAAGAAGGGAATGAGTCATCTGCCTACTTATTTTTTCAGTCATGCCCTGAAGGGAGCGGAACTTAATTACATGACTCAAGAAATGTTGGCCCTGAGCCTTGCCATTACGGCTAAGAAGTTGAGGCCATACTTCTTATCACACCCGATCACTGTCCTCACTAATAGTTCTTTGGAAAAAATTGCAGTCAACCCAGATGCATCAGGAAGACTGATCAAGTGGATCACTGAATTAAGCGAGTATGACATAAAGTTTGAGCCCCAAACTGCTATAGAAAAAGAAGAGTAGTGGAAGATATTTTTAGATGGATCATCTTGCCGAACAGGAAGTGGAGTCGGAATTGTGATAATTTTACCTTGAGGTGAGGAAACCAACATCTCAATAAAGTTAAATTTCCGAGCATCTAATAATGAAGCGGAATACGAAACACTCTTGCTCGGACTAAAAGCTGCTCGGAATCTTGTTGTTTCCCGAGCCATTCTATACTCTGACTCACAATTAGCTATACAACAGAGTAATGGGAATTTTGAGATCAAGAATGAGAAGATGAAAAAATATGCTCAAGCACTAGATAAAGCTAAAGATGAGTTCGTTGAGCTCACAATGGAGTTAATCCCGCGCACTGAGAATGAAAAGGCTGATCACTTAGCTCACCTGGCCAGCTATATGGGAGAACCACCCGAGCCTGGACTGTAAGGGCAAGAGCTCATATCCCAACTTGAGAGTCTAGATGACATCTGGTCGAGCAAATACTACCACGAAAAATCAACTTAAATATGTATATATATATCAATTAGGCTCGAATAAATTCGCAAGTGCACGAGTCAAGTAATAATATAGTGTACAGAGTACGAGTATCGTCCCACAGAGATTTATTTATGACAAAATTACCTCAAGTATGATTCTTTAATTAATTAACACGATAGATGGAGAATAAATTAATAAACTAAAATAAAAATAAGAATTAAAAGAAAAAAAATAAATTAATCTCAGAAAATAAATAAACGATTGCTAGGATCTCGGTTCACCTACCCATTTGTTCTCTAATGATTGAATTTTATTTCTCAAGTTATGCTTTTGACGAAATTCCCTAGTCTATCAATATACTCTCTCAAGCTATATTAATATAATTAACGAATTGTAATAACCAAGTCTCCTTAACAATTGCAATTGCATTAACGATTTATGGAATCCTCTAGCTTTCGACCTGGTGGACTATGACTATCAACATGTATCCAACCTCATATCTCTATGCAAGTTGTAGATCCATGAATTATATTACCCTTTCATGTCATAAAATCTCCTCTCGGTATCAATTATAACACATAAAATCAATAAGAAGTTGATCAAACTCCAAAATTGCAATAAACACAATAATATAATCAAGAACGCTTAAAAACCAAATTCAATCTTCAAGAATAAATCAAAGCATAATTTTGGGGGTAGGATCCCCTAAATCCCAACAAATAAAAGAAAAAAAAAAGATAAAACTATTGTTTGCGGTTCTTGAGTTCTTCAAGTTTTTTTCCTCTTTTCGTTCTTCTCCTTGGATGATCGCCGCTTCCTCCTGCGTTTCTCATCTTTGGAACCCTTAAAACGTCAGAATTTTTCCTATTTATAGTGCCCACTAGTTCTTTCCATATAAAACACCCGCAAAATATAAATTTTCAACTTCGCGAGGGCGCTCGGTCTGTCATTTTTTACCGACCGAGCGCTGAAAATTATGCCTGCTTTCTGCCTGTTTTTACGATGCGGCGCGCGACATTTTTGAAAAATTCATAACCTAAGTTCTAACCGTCAGATTGAGCTGAAATTTTGACAGCAACTTCAAAACATCTTAAATTTAATTTGGACGGTGGAGATTTGATTTGAAAATCTCTAAAATTAAATTTGAATTTTTGACCAAGGCTGCTCCGTAATTCATTATTCAAAAACCCATTTTCCTACAAAATTAACCTGGAGAGTGGAATGCAAAAATAAGCAATAAATCACATAAAACAAAACACTTAAAACAATATGAGACCATACATATGCATGCAAAATAGACATAAAATAATGCACACAAAATGCACTTATCAACACCCCCATACTTAAATCTTGCTCTCCCTCGAGCAAGACATGCAAAACAATATGCAAACAACAACAAAAGTAAGAATGAATCATGAACGTGCACAACCTCCGAGAAGTTCCCACATTCAAAAATTAAAAACCACAAACTTCTGATTTTTCACAATACACTGTCAGTTTAACGTAAACGTGTGTGTGTGCCATGTTATTCCAGTTTCATGCAACTTCAAAAGAATCCATCCTAAGAATGTTTAGCGACCTATTACAATTCAATGCAAGTATCACAATCCAGCACTCTGTCATCTCAACAATCCCAAACAAGAACATGCACTTTCTTGAGATTAATTACGTACCTCCGAATTTTGTACTCGGTATTTTTATAAGCCCCAATAATTATCCGCAAACTTAGCTATAACTAAGATAGGATTCGGATTTCAATCCCCTCGTCTATAGCCCCGATGGAGCATCAATCCCATTTAACCCGCAAACTTAGCTATGGAACAATGATTAGGATTTCAATCATTATCCAAGCCCGGATGGAATTGTTATTTTAAAATTTCAAAATTATTAACCCCATGAAATCTGCATACTTAGTCAAGAACAAAAGATTAGGATTTCAATCCATTGCTCGTAACCCGGATGGAGTTAACTTAATTTTCAACAAAAGTTTTTTTTTCAAAAATTTTATAGGTACGCCCAAGATCACACATGCAATGTCTAACAATAATCAAGAATCCAAAGACACTATCATGATCAACAAGAATCTATTGTCGTGCAATGGTCAAACAAACACGAACTTCATCAATTACTTCGATACACTACACCAGTCTAACATGCGTGCTTAATATGATTCACGATTCAACCAACAGCTTCTCATGTTCAATAAAAAACAAAAATTTTTCAAAAACAATTTTTTTCACAACTCTATCATCATCGGCCAACATTCATCAGTCTACTTATTTACACAACAAAAACACAAAATATAATGATATGAATGAATACAAACTATACGCAATAATCTAAATCATATGAATGAAAAACACAATGATGAACGAAACAAAACTAATTAACACCCCACATACTTATCTAAAGCATTGACCTCAATGCTCTAAAACAATAAACAGAATGAGAAACGAACAAATGCAACACAAAAATAAACAAAATGAAAACAAAATAAAACTCCCCTGGTCAATCATCGTGGTGTATATCCATATGCCGCTGCTGCACCACATTTCTTAGGCCATCAATATTCCCATATATTCACCTTGCAAATCAAAAATTTTGAGGGATTAAACATGATCAACTCAATATAAAGCAACAACTAGATAAAAACTAACACTAAAAAAATATGAAGTAAAAATCTTGGGTTGCCTCCCAAGTAGCGCTTGATTTTCAGTCTTCGGATCGACCCTCAGAAGCACTCATCAAAGAGCGGTTGACGCCCAAAGTAAGTGTCATATGACACCACCAATGGGTCTTTGTTCCATGTGCCCTCAAGCTTGGCCAGATGTATGCAGTTTATGATCGTCACCTCAACAATACTCCATAGAAGATGATAAACATGGGAAGAGAACATCTCTGTGGGCTCTCGGAGAACAAATTCTTGTGAAACCGGTGTTGGCATTGTATCTGCATATATTTTCTCCCTCAGAACTCCTTTCGGTTGAGGTTCAATGGGAAGAGAAAACTCAAACACCTCAAGATCTTCACATGAATTGATTCGCACTCCAAATCATGGTTCTCTGAGTCATCATCATCGAACCAAATTTTGGGGATCACTATTTGAGTATCTTTCTTCACTTCATGTTCTTGGTGTTCATGGAGAATTGATATTTTGAGATTCTCTATCGTCTCCTCAAGGTGGCATCTAGAATTTATTAGATCTTCTATAGCTCGCTCATTCATGGCCACGTACTTGTCCACCATATCCTCCTGTGAATGGAACATCAATTGAGAACAATTTACCTCCTCTTCTTGAAGCTCGACTGGTTGGTCTGAAAATTCTGGGTAATGAGCATCTTGTGGGTCTTGGTGGCTCCAAATATTGGTGTAAGATTCCAATACCTGTGGTAGTCAAATTCTGCCATATCCTCTAGTATGTATATCACACTGTCATCATCTCGACAAAATAGTGGAAAACTAGTTTGCAAAGCTCTATTAATTACCCATCTCCTTGTCACTGCATCCAAACCATTAAGAAAAAAATTTAAGAAGAGAATAATTGGAGAAATCATGATACTGGAATGTGCTCGCCAAATTATTGTATCTCTCCCATGCTGCGTAGAATGGCTCTCCATGTTGCTGGGTAAAACTCGTGAATACTTGTCGATGGAACATCTCAAAGTATTACACCAGATGAATTCCTGCAAAAATAAAATATAAAAATGGTAGATCACGCAGGAATAAAATAGAACAAAGAAATAAAAAAAATTAACTAAAGATAACAAGAAGTAAAAATTGTCTATTCAATCCCCGGCAACGGCGCCAAAAACTTGGTCGAGCAAATACTACCACGAAAAATAAACTTAAATATATATATCAATTAGGCTCGAATAAATTCACAAGTGCACGAGTCAAGTAGTAATATAGTGTACAGAGTACGAGTATCGTCCCACAGAGATTGATTTATGACAAAATTACCTCAATTATGATTCTTTAATTAATTAACACGATAGATGGAGAATAAATAATAAAATAAAATAAAAATAATAATTAAAAGCAAAACAATAAATTAAGCTCAGAAAAAAAATAAACGATTGCTAGGATCTCGGTTCACCTACCCCTTTCTTCTCTAATGATTGAATTTTATTTCTCAAGTCATGCTTTTGATGGAATTCCATCTATCAATATACTCTCTCAAGCTATATTAATCTAATTAACGAATTGTAATAACCAAGTCTCCTTGCATTATTTAACAATTGCAATTGCATTAAAAATTTATGGAATCCTTTAGCTTTCGACCTAGTGGACTATGATTATCAACATGTATCCAACCTCATATCTCTATGCAAGTTGTAGATCCATGAATTATATTACCCTTTCATGTCATAAAATCTCCTCTCGATATCAATTATAACACATAAAATCAATAAGAATTTTATCAAACTGCAAAATTGCAATAAACACAATAATATAATCAAGAACGCTTAAAAACCAAATTCAATCTTCAAGAATAAATCAAAACATAGTTTTGGGGGTAGGATTCCCTAAATCCCAACAAATAAAAGAAAAAGAAAAGAGAAAACTAGTGTTTGCGGTTCTTGAGTTCTTCAAGTTTTCTCACTCTTTTCGTTATTCTCCTTGGATGGTCGCCGCTTCCTCCTGCGTTTCTCATCTTTGGAACCCTTAAAACGTCGGAAATTTTCCTATTTATAGTGCCCAAGAGTTCTTTCCATGTAAAACACCCGCAAAATATAAATTTTCAACTTCGCGAGTGTAGTGACCCTTACCCGGGTCACCTACTAAGCAGAACTTAGGCATGCAATTAACTTAATTAAACAGATATCAGAATAAAACTGCGGAATCCATAAACAAAATATACAATCCCAAATAAAGGAATCTGTAATTTATCCAACAATATACAACCAAATCGAATAGCTGTATAAACCCAAAACAACAGTTATAAAACCTAAGCGAAGCTTCAGCTGGCCAACCACTGACTAGCCCCTCCTGGATCCACCCTCCTCGTCCAATCGCAAACCTGCCCCATGGAATAGGGTGTCCAGAAAATACAGAGTACGAGACGTGAGCATAAAACGCTTAGTGCAAGAGTATGAGTATACACGCATGCAAAGTGAACTCCCTATGGACTCGAGGTCAAGGATCAGATAACAGAGACAGACCGGGCCCTAGTATGTAGCACGCTGTGCCGTCGCTTCAGGAGGTGGCTCCCATACCGAGATAACCGTGGATACGCCGGACCCAAATCGATGGAAGTCCATCCACTAACAGGATAGGGTACAACCCTGCTAACAGACATCTCGAAAGAGATACAGCAAGATGCAAATGAATGCAGCATAATATCATGGCATATAAATCATGCAGTCACATAATACATGCATACTCAATCAGGATATCTCAAACAGTACTTTCGTACCTCAAAACAGTGCAAGCTCTACCAACTCTAGGTCCACGCCTATAGTCTGCCCTACACTTCCAAATGATACTACTATCATTAAAGTGCTCTAAAAGCCTTAACTAAGCTATTGCATACTCCTAAATATTTATAGGAAGCAAAAGCTATACCTTCGTTCGTCGTTAGCCCTTTGATGTCGATGCCTCCAGAACTTGGGCACAACTCCGCTACGACTACCGAACGCCTCGCCGACCTCCGGACCAAGCCTAAGAAGACTAGAACAGCTCCAAAAGGACTAGAATGGAAAGGAGAACTCGGAATTGGCAAATGAAAGTGAAGCCTCGGCCTTCTATTTATAGACAACGATCAGAACTTCCGATCCTTGATCGGAACGTCCGAACCTCGATCGGGACGTCCGATCCTGCCATCGGAGCTTTCGAAGATCCTGATCTGCCACGTGTCAAAATATCACTTGTTGATTCCGGATAGGGGTGATCGGAGCTTCCGGTCCTGATCGGAGCTTCCGATCCAACCACACGTCATACCTGACGTAATATCATCGGTGCCTCCGATCCTGCCATCGGAGCTTCCGAAGATCCTGATCTGCCACGTGTCAAAATATCACTTGTTGATTCCGGATAGGGGTGATCGGAGCTTCCGGTCCTGATCGGAGCTTCCGATCCAACCACACGTCATGCCTGACGTAATATCATCGGTGCCTCCGATCGCTCATTGGAGCTTCCGATCCTGTTCGGAGCTTCCGATCGTGCCTTCGGAGCTTCCGATCCGTCCGATACCCAATTCAATTAATTTGCATTAATCCTTAAATTACTGATTTTGGTTACGGGCTACTACATTCTCCCCCACTTAAGATATTTCGTCCTCGAAATCAGATCTTAAGTACCGAATGCAAAAATAGAAATCAAAAACATTCTTTATTCAAATCAAACGTTTACAGAGTTTGCAACTGAATACAACTTAAAGAATGAAATCAAAACAACTCAGGATGGTCTTTACGCATCCTGTACTCGAGCTCCCAAGTAGCTTCCTCAGTGCCTCGGCGCTGCCACTGAACTAAAACCAAAGGAATGACTTTTTTCCGTAAAACCTTATCCTTATAACCCAGGATACGAAGAGGTTTCTCAACATAAGTCAAATCCTTGTCTACCTGAACCTCATACCACTGCAGAATATGAGATTCATCTGCCACATACCGTCGCAACAGAGATACGTGGAACACGTCGTGAATACTGGATAGATGCGGTGGCAAAGCTAGTCGATAAGCCAAATCGCCAATGCTCTCCAAGATCTCAAACGGACCGACAAATCTGAGAGACAACTTGCCCTTAAGGCCAAATCTGAGAATCTTGCGGAAAGGTGACACTCTCAGTGTAGTAGCCCGTAACCAAATCAGTAATTAAGGAATTAATCTAAATTACTTGGGTAGAGTTCGAAAGCTCCGAAGGTGAGTTCGGACGCTTCGATCGAGATCGGAACCTCTGAACAGGATCGGAAGCTTCGATCGATATTACGTCAGGCATGACGTGTGGCAAGATCGGAAGCTCCGATCAGGACCGGAAGCTCCGATCACCCCTATCCGGAGTCAACAAGTGATATTTTGACACGTGGCAGATCAGGATCTTCGGAAGCTCCGATGGCAGGATCGGACGTTCCGATCGAGGTTCGGACGTTCCGATCAATGATCGGAAGTTCCGATCGTTGTCTATAAATAGAAGGCCGAGACTTCACTTTCATTTGCCAATTCCGAATTCTCCTTTCCATTCTAGTCCTTTTAGAGCTGTTCTACACTTCTTAGGCTTGATCCGGAGGTCGGCGAGGCGTTCAGTAGTCGTAGCGGAGTTGTGCCCAAGTTCTGGAGGCATCGACATCAAAGGGCTAACGACGGACGAAGGCATAGCTTTTGCTTCCTATAAATTTTTAGGAGTATGCAATAGCTTAGTTAAGGCATTTAGAGCACTTTAATGATAGTAGTATCATTTGGCAGTGTAGATCAGACTATAGGCGTGGACCTAGAGTTTGTAGAGCTTGCACTATATTGAGGTACGAAAGTACTGTTCGAGATATCCTGACTGAGTATGCATGTATTATGTGACTGCATGATTTATATGCCATGATATTATGCTGCATTCATTTGCATCTTGTTGTATCTCTTTCGAGATGTCTGTTAGTAGGGTTGTACCCTATCCTGTTAGTGGATGGACTTCCATCGATTTGGGTCTGGCGTATCCACGGTTATCTCGGTATGGGAGCCACCTCCTGAAGCGACGGCACAGCGTGCTACATACCAGGGCCCGGTCTGTCTTTGTTATCTGATCCTTGACCTCGAGTTTATAGGGAGTTCACTTTGCATGCATGTATACTCATACTCTCGCACTGAGCATTTTTATGCTCACGTCTCGTACTCTGTATTTTCTGGACACCCTATTCCATGGGGCAGGTTTGCGATTGGACGAGGAGGGTGGATCTAGGAGGGACTAGTCAGTGGCTGGCCAGCTGGAGCTTCGCTTAGGTTTTATCACTGTTGTTTGGGTTTATACAGCTATTCGATTTGGTTGTATATTATTTGGATTAATTACAGATTCCTTTCCTTGGGATTGTAAATTATTTATGGTTTCCGCAGTTTCATTCTGATATATGTTTAATTAAGTTTATTGCATGCATAAGTTCTGTTTAGTAGGTGATCCGGGTAAGGGTCACTACATTTATGGTATCAGAGCATGAAAAAGAATTCTTGGGATTTAGTCTCATCTTGAGGTATTTTTGTAGATGGCAAATCATGACGACCAGAGTTCTCATGGCAGTGTTGGTGGGCGTTGGGGTGATGCCGACCGGGAGCCTCGTCGAGAACGGCGTCATCGTCATCATGACGACGAGCGTTTCACTGTGCGTCGATTCTTAGCTATGGGTCCTAAGCCCTTAGTTGGAGGTGAGTCTCCGGAGGATGCGGAGAACTGGTTAGACCGCATGGAGACGACTTTTCAGACTTTCCAATGCACCGAGGAACAGAAGGTGGAGACCCTTGGCTATCTTCTGGATGGGCGTGCGCGCAGGTGGTGGAGGTTTACTTCTGCACCTTTTGTTGCGGCGAGAGGAGTGGCCACCTGGGCCGAGTTCCGCACAGCTTTCCAAAAGCGGTATTTTCCTCCTGCACTCCGACAGTCAAAGGCGGGCGAGCTACTGAGTCTGCGACAGGGAGCCATGTCTATCGATGAGTATCAGCAGAGGTTCTTTGATCTGTTATCCTATTGCCCCGAGATTGCTGATAGCTCAGAGATGAAGTATAATCTGTTCCTTCAGGGCCTTAACCCTGAGATCCATGACCGTGTGGCGGTTGGTGACGACATGTCCTACGAGGGTTTGGTGAGCCGTTGTCACCAGGCGGAGGACAGTATTCGGCGGAACATGTCTTTCCCTCAGTCGAGGCCTGCTAGTTCTTTGGGTCCTCGTGCCCAAACTTTCAAGAAGTCTGGATCTTCTTCTTCTTCCTCTGGTTCTGGAGGTGTTGTTCGTTACGGTAAGAAGGACAAGTGTGATCACTGTGGGAAGAACCATCCATCCGACAAGTGCCGTAGAGCTTCTGGAGCTTGTTTCCGTTGTGGAGAGACTGGTCATATCCGGAGGGATTGTCCACTGTCTGGGGGAGGCGGTTCTGGTTCTGGTTCAGGATCGGGTTCTCAGGCCACCGTACAGCAGAGGTCGCAGGGACAGTCTGCTGGGAGTTCTCATTTGAGGTCACGAGCTTCTGGCCAGGTGTTTGCTCTGAGACATGATCAGGTTGTGGAGGAGAATGAGAAAGTCATCGCAGGTACATTTCTGCTTTATGGTATATCTGCTCTTGTACTTATTGACACTGGTGCATCTCATTCCTTCATTTCTGCACATTTTGTTAAGAGGCATAAGTTACCATGCATTGCACTAGACGTAGTGATGTCTGTTTCTACTCCGACGGGCCAATCTGCTTTGGCTAAGCGTCTAGTGATGGGTTGCCCTTTAGAGTTCGAAGGGAACATTCTGTTGGCGAATCTCATGGTCCTGGCGATGGACGACTTTGATTGAATTCTGGGAATAGATATGTTGACTACCTATCGAGCTTCAGTGGACTGCTATCAGAAATTAGCACGCTTTCATCCAGAGGGGAGTGAGAGTTGGTTTTTCTATGGTGAGGGAGCGCGACCCCCGATGCCTTTGGTATCAGCTTTGAGAGCCTGTCGAGCTCTAGAGTCTGGCGGGGAAGGCTACCTTATCTATGCAGTTGATTTGTCCGCTGAGAGTATTGGGATAGAGAGCATTCCTGTTGTGGATGAATTTCCAGATGTGTTTCCTGATGAGATTCCGGGTTTTCCTCCTGCTAGGGAAGTCGAGTTTGGCATAGAGTTGATGCCGGGTACTTTGCCTATTTCGAGAGCACCGTATCGTCTGGCTCCGTCAGAGATGCGTGAGTTGAAGAATCAGCTACAGGATCTTTTGTACAAGGGGTACATTCGTCCTAGTGTATCTCCTTGGGGAGCTCCTGTTCTCTTCGTGAAGAAGAAGGATGGGTCGATGCGGCTGTGCATTGACTATCGACAGCTGAATCGAGTCACTGTGAAGAACAAGTATCCGTTGCCTCGTATTGATGACTTGTTTGACCAGCTGCAGGGCACGTCAGTTTACTCCAAGATTGACTTGAGATCTGGGTATCATCAGTTGAGAGTTCGTGATCAAGACGTAGCCAAGACTGCATTCCGTACTCGCTATGGGCATTACGAGTTCCTAGTGATGCCATTTGGTTTGACTAATGCGCCGGCTATATTCATGGATTTGATGAACCGTGTCTTCAGGGAGTACTTGGACAAGTTTGTCGTGGTCTTCATTGACGACATCTTGGTTTATTCGCGTAATACGGAAGAGCATGTTTCTCACTTGCGGTTAGTACTACAGACTCTTCGAGATGAGCAGTTGTACGCCAAGCTGAGCAAGTGTGAGTTCTGGATGGATAGAGTGGTCTTTCTTGGCCATATCATATCCAGGAAAGGGATTTCTGTTGATCCAAGCAAGATTGAAGCGGTACTTAATTGGTCGCGTCCGACGACGGTTGCTGAGATCCGTAGTTTTCTGGGACTAGCAGGGTATTATCGTCGCTTCATTCTGAACTTCTCTCAGTTAGCTCGACCATTGACGCAGCTTACTCGCAAGGGTGTGGATTTTGAGTGGTCCTCTGAGTGTGAGGAGAATTTCCGTGAGCTTCGACGGCGGTTGACTTCTGCTCCGTTGTTGGCATTACCGTCAGGATCTGGAGGGTATGTAGTTTACACGGATGCTTCTCTTCAGGGTTTAGGTTGTGTCCTGACTCAGAATGGGCATGTGATCGCATAGGCTTCTAGACAGTTGAAGCTTCACGAGGACAACTACCCAGTCCATGATTTGGAATTGGCAGCCATTGTGTTCGCTTTGAAGATCTGGCGTCATTATCTGTATGGCGAGAAATTTGAGATCTTCACCGACCATAAGAGTCTCAAGTATTTGTTCACTCAGGCAGAGTTGAACATGAGGCAGAGACGTTGGATGGACTTGCTTAAGGACTATGATTGCGAGATTAAGTACCATCCGGGAGCTGCTAATCTCACCGCTGATGCTTTGAGTCGCAAGGTGCGACTATCCGCACTTCAGATTTGTTCGATGTCTAGTGCGATCAGTGACTGTTGTACTTCTGGTTATACCTTCAAGCATAAGAAAGGTATGCAAAGTATCCAGATGTTTGCGATATTATCTGAGCCAGCCTTGTATTCGCGGATCCGAGATGCTCAGATGTCTGATTCAAAGACCCAGCATTTAGCTCGTCTAGCTAACGAGGGTAGCTCGTCTGGATTTCATTATCAGTCAGATGGCTTTCTGTGTTTGTCTGGTAGGCTTGTGATTCCGCAGGATGAAGAGTTGCGAGAGGAGATTTTGTCTCAGGCGCATCGCACTAAGTTGAGTATTCATCCTGGGAGCAACAAGATGTATAAGGATCTACGTACTCGTTTCTGGTGGAAGGGAATGAAACGCAGTGTTTATCAGTTTGTTTCGAGATGTTTGGTGTGTCAACAGGTCAAGGCAGAGCACCGACGACCTGGAGGATTGCTTCACAGTCTGCCTATTCCTGAATGGAAATGGGAGTTTATCACAATGGACTTTGTGACCCATTTTCCGGTATCCCCGAAGAACTGTGATGCTATCTGGGTTGTGGTGGACCGACTCACCAAGTCAGCGCATTTCATTGCCTATAGCCGAGAGTACTCTGTGGATCGCATGGCACGGATGTACATTCAGGAGATCGTCAGACTTCATGGAGTGCCTGTGAGCATTGTCAGCGATCGGGACCCCAGGTTTACTTTTAGATTCTGGGGGAGTGTTCAGCGTGCGATGGGTACTACTCTCAGTTTGAGTACTGCCTATCATCCGGAGACTGATGGTCAGTCAGAGCGCACTATCCATACGTTAGAGGATATTCTTAGAGCGTGCGTCATGGATTTTGGTTCAGCCTGGCAGGATCATTTGCCGTTGATCGAGTTCGCTTACAACAACAGCTATCACACTAGTATTGGGATGGCACCTTTTAAGGCGTTGCATGGGCGACGTTGTCGTACTCCACTCTTCTGGGAAGAAGTGGGGGAGAGACAGGCTGAGGGACCGGAGTTTATCCAGCAAGCGATAGACATTGTTGATCAAATCAAGAAACGGATTAAGACTGCACAGGATCGTCAGGCCAGCTATGCTAATATCAAGCATAGGCCTTTGCAGTTCGAGGTCGGGGAGAAAGTGTTTCTGAGAGTGTCACCTTTCCGCAAGATTCTCAGATTTGGCCTTAAGGGCAAGTTGTCTCCCAGATTTATCGGTCTGTTTGAGATCTTGGAGAACATTGGCGATTTGGCTTATCGACTAGCTTTGCCACCGCATCTATCCAGTATTCACGACGTTTTCCACGTATCTCTGTTGTGACGGTATGTGGCGGATGAATCTCATATTCTGCAGCGGTCTGAGGTTCAGGTAGACAAGGATTTGACTTATGTTGAGAAACCTCTTCGTATCCTGGATTATAAGGATAAGGTTTTACGGAACAAAGTCATTCCTTTGGTTTTAGTTCAGTGGCAGCGCCGAGGCACTAAGGAAGCTACTTGGGAGCTTGAGGACAGGATGCGTAAAGACCATCCTGAGTTGTTTTGATTTAATTCTTTAAAGTTGTATTCAGTTGCAAACTCTGTAAACGTTTGATTTGAATAAAGAATGTTCTGATTTCTGTATTTGCATTTGGTACTTAAGATCTAATTTCGAGGACGAAATATCTTAAGTGGGGGAGAATGTAGTAGCCCGTAACCAAATCAGTAATTAAGGAATTAATCATAATTACTTGGGTAGAGTTCGGAAGCTCCGAAGGTGAGTTCGGATGCTCCGATCGAGATCGGAACCTCCGAACAGGATCGGAAGCTCCGATCGATATTACGTCAGGCATGACGTGTGGCAAGATCGGAAGCTCCGATCAGGACCGGAAGCTCCGATCACCCCTATCCGGAGTCAAAAAGTGATATTTTGACACGTGGCAGATTAGGATCTTCGGAAGCTCCGATGGCAGGATCGGACGTTCCGATCGAGGTTCGGACGTTCCGATCAATGATCGGAAGTTCCGATCGTTGTCTATAAATAGAAGGCCGAGACTTCACTTTCATTTGCCAATTCCGAATTCTCCTTTCCATTCTAGTCCTTTTGGAGCTGTTCTAGTCTTCTTAGGCTTGATCCGGAGGTCGGCGAGGCGTTCAGTAGTCGTAGCGGAGTTGTGCCCAAGTTCTGGAGGCATCGACATCAAAGGGCTAACGACGGACGAAGGTATAGCTTTTGCTTCCTATAAATATTTAGGAGTATGCAATAGCTTAGTTAAGGCTTTTAGAGCACTTTAATGATAGTAGTATCATTTGGCAGTGTAGAGCAGACTATAGGCGTGGACCTAGAGTTGGTAGAGCTTGCACTGTATTGAGGTACGAAAGTACTGTTCGAGATATCCCGACTGAGTATGCATGTATTATGTGACTGCATGATTTATATGCCATGATTATATGCTGCATTTATTTGCATCTTGTTGTATCTCTTTCGAGATGTCTGTTAGTAGGGTTGTACCCTATCCTGTTAGTGGATGGACTTCCATCGATTTGGGTCCGGCGTATCCACGGTTATCTCGGTATGGGAGCCACCTCCTGAAGCGACGGCACAGCGTGCTACATACCAGGGCCCGGTCTGTCTCTGTTATCTGATCCTTGACCTCGAGTCTATAGGGAGTTCACTTTGCATGCATGTATACTCATACTCTCGCACTGAGCGTTTTTATGCTCACGTCTCGTACTCTGTATTTTCTGGACACCCTATTCCATGGGGCAGGTTTGCGATTGGACGAGGAGGGTGGATCCAGGAGGGACTAGTCAGTGGCTGGCCAGCTGGAGCTTCGCTTAGGTTTTATCACTGTTGTTTGGGTTTATACAGCTATTCGATTTGGTTGTATATTATTTGGATTAATTACAGATTCCTTTCCTTGGGATTGTAAATTATTTATGGTTTCCGCAGTTTCATTCTGATATCTGTTTAATTAAGTTTATTACATGCATAAGTTCTGTTTAGTAGGTGATCCGGGTAAGGGTCACTACACTCAGAAACACTTTCTCCCCGACCTCGAACTGCAAAGGCCTACGCTTGATATTAGCATAGCTGGCTTGACGATCCTGTGCAGTCTTAATCTGTTTCTTGATTTGATCAACAATATTTATCGCCTGCTGGATAAAATCTGGTCCCTCAGCTTGTCTCTCCCCCACTTCTTCCCAGAAGAGTGGAGTACGACAACGTCGTCCATACAACGCCTCAAAAGGTGCCATCCCAATACTAGTCTGATAGTTGTTGTTGTAAGCGAACTCGATCAACGGCAAATGATCCTGCCAGGCTGAACCAAAATCCATGACGCACGCTCTAAGCATATCCTCTAACGTACGGATAGTGCGCTCTGACTGACCATCAGTCTCCGGATGATAGGCTGTACTCAAACTGAGAGTAGTACCCATCGCACGCTGAACACTCCCCCAGAATCTAGAAGTAAACTTGGGGTCCCGATCGCTGACAATGCTCACAGGCACTCCATGAAGTCGGACGATCTCCTAAATGTACATCCGTGCCATGCGATCCACAGAGTACTCTCGGCTATAGGCAATGAAATGCGCTGACTTGGTGAGTCGGTCCACCACAACCCAGATAGCATCACAGTTCTTCGGGGATACCGGCAAATGGGTCACAAAGTCCATTGTGATAAACTCCCTTTTCATTCAGGAATAGGCAGACTGTGAAGCAATCCTCCAGGTCGTCGGTGCTCTGCCTTGACCTGTTGACACACCAAACATCTCGAAACAAACTGATAAACACTGCGTTTCATTCCCTTCCACCAGAAACGAGTACGTTGATCCTTGTACATCTTGTTGCTCCCAGGATGAATACTCAACTTAGTGCGATGCGCCTGAGACAAAATCTCCTCTCGCAACTCTTCATCCTGCGGAATCACAAGCCTACCAGACAAACACAGAAAGCCATCTGACTGATAATGAAATCCAGACGAGCTACCCTCGTTAGCTAGACGAGCTAAATGCTGGGTCTTCGAATCAGACATCTGAGCATCTCGGATCCACGAATACAAGGCTGGCTCAGATAATATCGCAAACATCTGGATACTCTGCATACCTTTCTTATGCTTGAAGGTATAACCTGAAGTACAACAGTCACTGATCGCACTAGACATCGAACAAGTCTGAAGTGCGGATAGTCGCACCTTGCGACTCAAAGCATCAGCGGTGAGATTAGCAGCTCCCGGATGGTACTTAATCTCGCAATCATAGTCCTTAAGCAAGTCCATCCAACGTCTCTGCCTGATGTTCAACTCCGCCTGAGTGAACAAATACTTGAGACTCTTATGGTCGGTGAAGATCTCAAATTTCTCGCCATACAGATAATGACGCCAGATCTTCAAAGCGAACACAATGGCTGCCAATTCCAAATCATGGACTGGGTAGTTGTCCTCGTGAAGCTTCTGCTGTCTAGAAGCGTATGCGATCACATGCCCATTCTGAGTCAGGACACAGCCTAACCCCTGAAAAGAAGCGTCCGTGTAAACTACATACCCTCCAGATCCTGACGGTAATGCCAACACCGGCGCAGAAGTCAACCGCCGTCGAAGCTCACGGAAATTCTCCTCACACTCGGAGGACCACTCAAAATCCACACCCTTGCGTGTATGCTGCGTCAACGGTCGAGCTAACTGAGAGAAGTTCAGAATGAAGCGACGATAATACCCTGCTAGACCCAGAAAACTACGGATCTCAGCAACTGTCGTCGGACGCGACCAATTAAGTACTGCTTCAATCTTGCTTGGATCAACAGAAATCCCTTCCCTGGATATGATATGGCCAAGAAAGATCACTCTATCCATCCAGAACTCACACTTACTCAGCTTAGCGTACAACTGCTCATCTCGAAGAGTGTGCAGTACCAACCGCAAGTGAGAAACATGCTCTTCCGTATTACGTGAATACACCAAGATGTCATCAATGAAAACCACGACAAACTTGTCCAAATACTCCCTGAAGACACGGTTCATCAGATCCATGAATATAGCCGGCGCATTAGTCAAACCAAATGGCATCACTAGGAACTCGTAATGCCCATAGCGAGTACGGAATGCAGTCTTGGCTACGTCCTGATCACGGACTCTCAACTGATGATACCCAGATCTCAAGTCAATCTTGGAGTAAACTGACGTGCCCTGCAGCTGATCAAACAAGTCATCAATACGAGGCAACCTATACTTGTTCTTCACATTGACTCGGTTCAGCTGCCGATAGTCAATGCACAGCCGCATCGACCCATCCTTCTTCTTCACGAAGAGAACAGGAGCTCCCCAAGGAGATACACTAGGACGAATATACCCCTTGTCCAAAAGATCCTGTAGCTGATTCTTCAACTCACGCATCTCTGACGGAGCCAGACGATACGGTGCTCTAGAAATAGGCGAAGTACCCGGCATCAACTCTATGTCAAACTCGACTTCCCTAGCAGGAGGAAAACCCGGAATCTTATCAGGAAACACATCTGAAAATTCATCCACAACAGGAATGCTCTCTATCCCAAAACTCTCAGCGGACAAATCAACTGCATAGATAAGGTAGCCTTCCCCACCAGACTCCAGAGCTCGACAGACTCTCAAAGCTGATACCAAAGGCATCGGGGGTCGCGCTCCCTCACCATAGAAAAACCAGCTCTCGCTCCCCTCCGGATGAAAGCGTACTAATCTCTGATAGCAGTCCACTAAAGCCCGATAGGTAGTCAACATATCTATTCCCAGAATGCAATCAAAGTCGTCCATCGGCAGGACCATGAGATTTGCTAACAGAATGTTCCCTTCGAACTCTAAAGGGCAACCCATCACTAGACGCTTAGCCAAAGCAGATTGGCCCGTCGGGGTAGAAACAGACATCACTACGTCTAGTGCAATGCATGGTAACTTATGCCTCTTAACAAAACGTGCAGAAATGAAGGAATGAGATGCACCAGTGTCAATAAGTACAAGAGAAGGTATACCATAAAGCAAAAATGTACCTGCGATGACTTTCTCATTCTTCTCCACAACCTGATCATGTCTCAGGGCAAACACCTAGCCAGAAGCTCGTGGTCTCAAATGAGAACTCCCAGCAGACTGTCCCTGCGAACTCTGCTGTACGGTGGCCTGAGAACCCGATCCTGAACCAGAACCAGAACCGCCTCCCCCAGACAGTGGACAATCCCTCCGGATATGACCAGTATCTCCACAACGGAAACAAGCTCCAGAAGCTCTACGGCACTTGTCGGATGGATGGTTCTTCCCACAGTGATCACACTTGTCCTTCTTACCGTAACGAACAACACCTCCAGAACCAGAGGAAGAAGAAGATCCAGACTTCTTGAAAGTTTGGGCACGGGGACCCAAAGAACTAGCAAGCCTCGACTGAGGGAAAGACCTATTCCGCCGAATGCTGTCCTCCGCCTGGTGACAACGGCTCACCAAACCCTCGTTGGACATGTCGTCGCCAACCGCCACACGGTCATGGATCTCAGGGTTAAGGCCCTGAAGGAACAGATTATACTTCATCTCTGAGCTATCAGCAATCTCGGGGCAATAGGATAGCAGATCAAAGAACCTCTGCTGATACTCATCGATAGACATGGCTCCCTGTTGCAGACTCAGTAGCTCGCCTGCCTTTGACTGACGGAGTGCACGAGGAAAATACCGCTTTTGGAAAGCTGTGCGGAACTCGGCCCAGGTGGCCACTCCTCTCGCCGCAACAAAAGTTGCAGAAGTAAACCTCCACCACCTGCGCGCACGCCCATCTAGAAGATAGCCAAGGGTCTCCACCTTCTGCTCCTCGGTGCATTGGAAAGTCTGAAAAGTCATCTCCATGCGGTCTAACCAGTTCTCCGCATCCTCCGGAGACTCACCTCCAACTAAGGGCTTAGGACCCATAGCTAAGAATCGACGCACAGTGAAACGCTCGTCGTCATGATGACGATGACGCCGTTCTCGACGAGGCTCCCGGTCGGCATCACCCCAATGCCCACCAACACTGCCATGAGAACTCTGGTCGTCACGATTTGACATCTATAAAAATACCTCAAGATGGACTAAATCCCAAGAATTCTTTTGCACGCTCTGATACCATAAATGTAGTGACCCTTACCCGGGTCACCTACTAAACATAACTTAGGCATACAATTAACTTAATTAAACAGATATCAGAATAAAACTGCGGAATCCATAAACAAAATATACAATCCCAAATAAAGGAATCTGTAATTTATCCAATAATATACAACCAAATCGAATAGCTGTATCAACCCAAAACAACAGTTATAAAACCTAAGCGAAGCTCCAGCTGGCCAACCACTGACTAGCCGCTCCTGGATCCACCCTCCTCGTCCAATCGCAAACCTACCCCATGGAATAGGGTGTCCAAAAAATACAGAGTACGAGACGTGAGCATAAAACGCTCAGTGTGAGAGTATGAGTATACATGCATGCAAAGTGAACTCCCTATGGACTCGAGTGTTGGTAAACTGGCGAGTTCCCAGACCAATTACGATTGATACCCGGTGCAGCGGAAGTTTAAAAATATTTCATGGAACGTTTCCATGGTATGGGTATCAACCGTTCATCGATTGAATTACGTGTGTGTAAAATTTAAATAACAATTAAATAAATTTTACCTCAAATCTCGCAACGAGATTAATGGACACCAACAGAACAATTCTGCTCTTGTTGTCTCTCCCTGGAACCGATGAACGCCTTCAATCAGGTCCACGAACAGAGGTTTAATCCCTCTGATAGATTGCACTAGAAAATCTATCAGAAGTTTTCTGCGAAGAGAATACACGAATTTGATTCGTTATTCCTTACTGCGATTCAAAATCACAGACCGGAATTTTCTCGGGCAGAGGGAGGGAGAGGCGGCCGAAAACGTTTTTGAGAGGGGCTAGGGTTTCGAAAATCCTGTCTCAAAAATTATGACCTGTTGTGTGTAATTTCTGTACTGAAATAACTTATTTATAATGCAGGCCACTAACACCTTAGGGCCCATTAGTCATAAGCTGGGGCCCGACAAGCAAAGCCCGCTCGTTCAGAAATTAATATAAAATTCATCGTGACTCCGATTGATGAAACGATTTCACCAATGTGCACAGAAACCATTTCTGCACGTTTTAAAGTCAAAATAAATTTTCCTGAATCCGAATTCAGTGGTTTCCAAAAATGTCCATCCCTATGTCATTTTAGGAAATCCTACTCCCTTACTCTTATTTAAGAAGTCCAACTCCTTAGTTCATTAAATTTAACTCTTTAAATTTAACTATCTCAACGGGGATTAAAACTCCATTACACTGTGTGACCCTCAATGGTTCAGGGATACAGCTAGCCGTGGGCTCACAACTCCTTGTGACTCGGAACAACACTTTCCGACTTGCCCAACGAATCATGGTAAAGCGCCTAGCAACATCGCCCCATGATTCCCTAGGTATCACTGATAGTGCCTACAAGAACCAGTAGATTTTGGTTAACGTACAGTACGGTCCCTTCATCCATATATCCCGATCGAATCAACAACCATTGGTATATCGAGAGTCGCTCAAGATTCGATAACTATGCAATACATCTTGAAGATCAAATTAGTGACATCGCATGTGCTACTAAGAAACCATTTCTTAAATCACATCAAGTACTCTGGCCAGAGATTTGTCACACTAATATCTCCTCAGATCGCATAGGATATCCACACTCGCAAGTATGTGGTGAATCCTTGACAACAATGCATTGACTCCTATATGTGTCGTAACTGTACCCAATCTCGACACCTGATGACCCCCTCAGAGTCGGTAAACGAGTCAAAGCACAGTACTAGCATATAGAGTCTCCATGATGTTTCAAGTCGTAAGGACTAATGGTGTACAACCAAAACCGCGGACTTTATCCACTCGATAAGTGATAACCACTTGGAAAGTCCGGATAGGGTAGTTCGACTATTCATCCTATGAATATCCATTTGCATGCTTCGAACATCTCCATGTTCCCTACCAATGAAACGTGGTACTCCGCATCGCAAATGCTAGTCTCAAACTCGAGCGATCCTTATCCTTATTATCGGACGGCTCAATCGACTAGGAACGGTTTTAGAATATACAGTGACTATAAGATGTATTTCATGATAGACATCTCCATGTTCTACCACATCTTACATACACTATAGTATATTCAAGGTCTTTATCAAAACAACAATAGTATATCACAATATAACAATATGAAGTAATATAAAGTCATTGCCATAAAAGTGTAAATAATATTAAACAAAAGATTGTTTATACAAAGAGTCAACAAAGCCCATAGCCACACAGTTGGCTCACTGGGCACCCACTCTTACATCGAGGTCAAGGATCAGATAACAGAGACAGACCGGGCCCTGGTATGTAGCACGTTGTGCCGTCGCTTCAGGAGGTGGCTCCCATACCGAGATAACCGTGGATACGCCGGACCCAAATCGATGGAAGTCCATCCACTAACAGGATAGGGTACAACCCTACTAACAGACATCTCGAAAGAGATACAGCAAGATGCAAATGAATGCAGCATAATATCATGGCATATAAATCATGCAGTCACATAATACATGCATACTCAATCAGGATATCTCGAACAGTACTTTCGTACCTCAAAACAGTGCAAGCTCTACCAACTCTAGGTCCACGCCTATAGTCTGCCCTACACTTTCAAATGATACTACTATCATTAAAGTGCTCTAAAAGCCTTAACTAAGCTATTGCATACTCCTAAATATTTATAGGAAGCAAAAGCTATACCTTCGTCCGTCGTTAGCCATTTGATGTCGATTCCTCCAGAACTTGGGCACAACTCCGCTACGACTACCGAACGCCTCGCCGACCTCCGGACCAAGCCTAAGAAGACTAGAACAGCTCCAAAAGGACTAGAATGGAAAGGAGAACTCGGAATTGGCAAATGAAAGTGAAGCCTCGGCCTTCTATTTATAGACAACGATCGGAACTTCCGATCCTTGATCGGAACGTCCAAACCTCGATCGGAACGTCCGATCCTGCCATCGGAGCTTCCGAAGATCCTGATCTGCCACGTGTCAAAATATCACTTGTTGATTCCGGATAGGGGTGATCGAAGCTTCCGGTCCTGATCGGAGCTTTCGATCCAACCACACGTCATGCCTGACGTAATATCATCGGTGCCTCCGATCGCTCATCGGAGCTTCCGATCGTGCCTTCGGAGCTTTCGATCCGTCCGATACCCAATTCAATTAATTTGCATTAATCCTTAAATTACTGATTTTGGTTACGGGCTACTACAGCGAGAGTGCTCGGTCTGCCATTTTTTACCGACGAGCGCTGAAAATTATGCATGCTTTCTGCTTGTTTTTACGATGCGGCGCGCGACATTTTTGAAAAATTTATAACATAAGTTCTAACTGTTGGATTGAGCTAAAAGTTTGACAGAGTCTTTAAATTATTATGAAATTAAATTTGGACGGTAGAGATTTGATTTGCTGCTTTCTTAAATTAAATTTGAATTTTTTACCAAGGCTGCTTTGTAATTCATTCTTCAAAAACCCATTTTCCTACAAAATTAACCCGGAGAGTGAAATGCACAAATAAGCAATAAATCACATAAAACAAAACACATAAAACAATATGAGACCATACATATGCATGCAAAATAGACATAAAATAATGCACACAAAATGCACTTATCAACATCATAATAGAAGTACTTGAGAGCGATTGGAGATATGACTTACACAAATACTTGACTAAGGGTGAACTCCAGAATGATAACAAGAAGGCTCGGGAAGTTAAGAGAAGAGCCTTACGTTTTGTGATGATTGATCGAATTCTTTTCAAAAGGTCATTCTCCCAACCTCTTCTGAAATGTCTAGGCCCGGACGAAGCAAATTATGTTCTACATGAAATTCATGAAGGATGTTGTGGCAATAACTTGAGCAGCATAGCCCTCGCCAGAAAAGCTCTCCTAGTCGGTTTCTTTTGGCCTACCATGCAAAAGGATGCATCCATCTTAGTAAATTCATGTTATAACTGTCAAAGGCATGCTAATCTACAGTGGAAGCCTGCGAATTTCATTAAAGCAGTAGTAGCAGCCTGCCCTTTTGATCAGTGGGGGATGAATATTGTTTGACCATTCCCTATCAATACGTGACAAAGAAAGTTTTTTTTGGTGGCAGTTGATTACTTTTCCAAGTGGGTGGAGGCAGAACTCCTGGCAAAAATTACAGAAAAAGAAGTATTGAGTTTCTTATGGAAAAATATTGTTTGTTGGTTTGGGATACCACGTCGGTTCATATCAAACAATGGAAGACAATTTTGTGGGTCCAAAGTCCGATCTTGTTGTGAAGAGATGAAAATTTAACAAATTTTCACGTCTGTTTCCTACCCACAAGAGAACGGGCAAGTAGAAGTCACTAATAGAACAATCGTCGAAGCACTCAAAGTGCGATTGGACACAACTCAAGGAAAGTGGGTGGATGAGCTCCCATCAGTGTTATGATCTCACCTAACAACCACCAGGTCCGGGACGGGCAAAACACCATACAACATGGTGTACAGTACAGAAGAAGTTCTTTCGGAAGAGATCGGACAGGAAAGTGCTACGATAATAGCCTATGGCCCTGCCAATATAGAGTTGCGAGCAATGAACTTAGATTTGGTAGAAGAGAGCAGGGCCAGAGCAGATATAAGATTGACAACTTACCGCAAAATAATGACCCGAGCATATAACAAGAAAGTATACCCCCGAGCCTTTCAAGAAGGAGATTTCGTTATGAGAAAAATACAACACCAAGGGGAAAGAGGAAAATTAGACGCAAAATGTGAAGGACATTTAAAGGTGATAGGTAAGGTGGGAGTGACCGCCTAATACTTGGAAGATGCTCAAGGAAAGAAGGGAAAGAGGCCACGGAATACCCAACACTTGAAAAATATTATTCCTAAAGACTTGGGTTGACTGACTTCATTACCGAGCCTCATAACGTAATGGGTTGTAAGTTATTTCGTTACTTTTGTTTTTTTAAAAAAATTGATAGTAGTAATATCCAAGTTCTTTTGTTATTTCTCAATTTTTGGAAACATCTTTTTGAGTTATTAATGAAAAAATATATGTTTTTGTCAAACACAAAGAATTCAAAAGGCCGACCAGCACAACACCCACCACATACTTCTTGGTCAAACACAAAAGTCCGACCAGCTCGGCACCCACCATGCACTTCGTGGTTAAACTCAAAAGCCCGACCAGCTCGGCACCCACCACGCACTTTGTGGTCAAACACAAAATTCCGATCAGCTCGACACCCACCACGCAACTCGTGGTCAAATTCAAAATCCCAACCAGCTCGAAACCCACCACGCAATTCGTGGTCAAATTTAAAAGCCCGACCAGCTCGGTACCTACAATGCACCTCGTGGTCAAATTCAAAAGTCCGACCATTTCTGCACCTACCACACAACTCGTGGTCAAATTCAAAAGTCCGATCAGCTCAAAACTGACCACGCGCTTCGTGGTCAAATTCAAAAGCCCGAACAGCTCGAAACCCACCATATACTTTGGGGTCAAACACAAAAGCCCAACCAGCTCGGCACCCACCACGCAATTCGTGGTCAAATTCAAAAGCCCTACCAAATCGACACTTACCACGCAATTCTTTGTCAAATTCAAAAGTCCGACCAGCTCGACACCAACCACGCAACTCGTGGTCAAACGCAAAAGCCCGACCAGCTCGGCACCTACCATGCAACTCGTGGTCAAACTCAAAAGCCCGACCAGCTCGGCACCTACCATGCAACTCGTGGTCAAATGCAAAAGCCCGACCAGCTCAGCACCTACCACGCAACTCGTGGTCAAATTCAAAAGCCCGACCATCTTGGCACCTACCCTGCAACTCGTGGTCAAATTCAAAAGTTCGATAAGCTCGGCACTGACCACGCGCTTCGTGGTCAAATTCAAAAGTCAGATCAGCTCGACACTTACCACACAATTCGTGGTCAAACAAAAAAGCCCAACCAAGTTTGGCACATACCACGCAAAATTTCCAGCTCGGGAATATGGTATATACTTGTTAAAATTTTCAATTTCATTCTAGCTCGGGAATATGGTATATAATTGTTAAAATTTTCAATTGTATTCCAGTTCGAGAATATGGTATATACTTTTTAAGCTTTCAATTAGTATAGTTTATACTTGCTAGACTTGAAATTATACCCCAGCTCAGGATATAATTTAAACTTTACTTTCTTCTTGGGAATAATCTTAATTTCTAGCTCGGGAATTCATTTCATACTTGGCAAAATTGTGTTATATTTCCAGCTCGGGAACATATTTGATACTTGGCAAAAAATTGTCATGAGTCCAGTTAAGGAATATGTTTGATACTTAGCAAAAAATTTTCATGTTTCCAGTTTGGGAATATTTCTGACACTAGGCAAAATTTTGTCATATTTCTAGTTCGGGAATATTGTGTAATATTTAGCAATATTTGGTCATGCCATCTGTGGGGAAATGTGGTTTTGCGCTTAATAAAATACGACAAAATGAACACTCAAAACATGATATTGTTATAGCCCAAGTCGGGCAGGTACAAAAAGCCATGTAGGGCTAGGGACAGAGGAAATATTGTTTTCATACAAAATAAAAATAAGCTAAGAGTCAAGGTTGGAAGTGTCATTGGGATCGGATTTTTTTTTCTGGCTCAATTTCTCTGTCCCTTGGGAAGTTTCCTCCTTATCATCAGACATGTCCACCAGAGCCTTTTTGGAGTCCAAGAAGGGAGCTGGGTGCTCGGTTTCCGAGTAGCTGTTAGCTTGGAATTGGGACAAGCAACCCTTGAAACCCTTGTCAAAGAAGACCACAGCTTCGGCCGCAACCCGTTCGACAAATTCAGAGGAATTAAGGAATTCCTCCTCTTTTTTTGGATCCATTGGGACTCCATCAAGGCCTGGGTCTCAGTATCTTTGGCTTGGGCTTCATCCTCTAGCTCGGCGATCCTTCTTTTAGCCCTCTCTAGTGTGTCCTGGCCCGAATCTATTTCAACCCGCATGTCGGCCACCTCTTCACCATGGTCATACTGCAGGTCACGGATCCTTTGAGTTAACTCCTCAATCCGTTTGATAAAGGCATCCAGATCGAAGTCATGATCACTACGAGCTTTCATAGCTCCGGCAGTGATTTCCCCGGCCCACGAAAGAGTCTGCAATTGAAAAAAATGTTAGGTTAATTTAGGGGAGCCCGAGTGGGGGATTAATGAAAATATAGAATAATATAATACCTGCATAAAACTCAGTGCAAAGGTTTGCTCAGCCTCAGGGTCCGGGACATTTTGAATAATTTTCAAGTCAGCACGGGAGATGAGATGCTGCAGCATACCCAAGCTCCCACGAGGGTCGGGTTTGCCAAAGAAAGATATCTCAAGACTCCCAGAATGAGGAGCATGTTCTCGAGATGCATCTTCAGAGGTAGGATCGAGATCTACTATGGGGCTCTTTCCCTTGGCCCAGGAAGGAATTCCAAGATCTTGGGGTTCAGGCTCGGGCATACTTGAGCTGCTCTTTGCCTTAGTATTCTTGGAGGACTTCCTTTCCAACTGATCGGGGATATCTTGCTCGGGCTCAGTAGCCTCTACTGAAGCCTCAGGTTTCTTTCTTTTCAAATTCTTCATGGAAGCCTTCACGTTCACAGGCATATCCGATAAGAGTTTCCGATCGTCTGAAAATTCAAAGGATATAGTTAAGGGGTCGGATTAATGTGATCTACTTCAAGAAAATAAGTAAGATAAAGGGTCCTACCCAATTCTCCCATGACTTCTAGTCCTTTCCTACAGAAGCCACAGTTTCATAGCAGATCATCCTCGATCAGGCATTCAATATAAAAGGTTTTAACAGATAAGGTGGCAAGGAAATTTGTGAAATTATGGCTAGGCTGAGCGGGAAAGTCTGGAGGGGTGAAGTTCATGGCCCAATTGGATCGACATCGCCAAGGCTGTTCGGGCTCGGGCCGGACAAATAATGTGAGAGCTCGGTTTTCCTTTCAAGAATTGATACTCGGGTCAGACAAAAATATAAAATCGGCCCGACACAATCTTTTTAATTTGGAGAAATTTGGTAAAATTACCTATATCTAGGGGAACTCGGAAAAAAACAAAACAAAACTCCTAAGGACAGGATGGAACTAAAGGAGTTAGGGGTGAGCTGACTAGGGCATATACAAAAGTATTGACACAAGTCTAAGATGATATCTAGGATAGGGAATCTCAGGCCCATCTTTACCTGATCTAAGCTAAAACTCAAGAAACCCGTAGGAGGTTTATGTGCCCGATCTCAGCACCCAGGGAGTAACAGTTCATAGGCCTCGGGCATGCCCGATCTTTCTCTAATGGTTGGACCCATGTCTAGACCAAGATGAGAAGCTAGTAACTCGACCCAATGTTTACCCTCTTCTCTTAGATTGGCTTCATTGGTCCTAAGTTTGTGGAGCCTTCTCATTTTGGCTTCCCGAGTTTCAGAAAGGCTCGGGTCAGTATCCGATCCCTCAGGGTTTAAGGGTTCGGGGAATTCAGGAGGAGGAGAGGAAGGAGTGTCTGTGAAAATGGCTAACTCCGTAATTGCAGACTTATCAGGGGAAGACATTCTCACCTAATATTCGAAAAAGGGGGGAAGGTGATATGAATCTAGAAGGATATCGAAGATTTATATTGTTCCGAGATTTTTCTCATAATTTTCCATCGAGATTAGAAGGAATTGGGATCCATGACAATCAAGTTGGGAAGCAAGGGAGCCAAGTTGGAATGCATGGAGCTCGAGATGGAGGACTGAAATTTATTGACAACTCTAAATAGATCAAAATCCGATCTCCACCATTCAGAATATAGATTAAGATTTATAAAGCTACAGTCCAAATTTCAGCCCGATCCGAAGGCTATAACTCGAGATATGAATTTTGAAAGAATACTGCATGAAATAAAAGCCTCTAGGCGCCCCAGCACTGCATCTTGAGCGCTCCAGCTCCAGTTCGAGATTTACACACACTCGGTGTGTAGTGTGTGTTTTTGAATTTTTAATTATATTTATTATTTTTTGTTTATTTTATCTATTTTTGAGTATTATAAGCCTATTAGAAAACTTTTAGATGATATCTTTTAATATCTTTTGTATTATTTTACTTTATCTTTTATTATTTTGTAGTTCTATTATAAATACAACATATACATTCATTATTGAATATAGAATGAAAATTATGGAAATTGATTTTTATCAATTATAATTCTTTCTAAAATTATGACTAAGCTTTGCTTTGTGTATCAAATCAAACTTATCAAAGTTCATAGCTTTGTGGCATTTGTCAATTGATTATCTTCGTGGATTGTCAGAAACAAGTTTTCTAAAGGTTTCGTTGTGATTAATTTTTTATCTCGTAATTATCTTTTGCTAGTTTCGTTGTAAACTAGAGGTGGATATCCAAACTTACTTGTGTCAAAAAGATTGGGACAACACAATTGAATATTTTTGTTATTTAATTGAGGGTGCGATTTGTTTATAATCGTGTTTATTTTCATGTCATCCAAGATTCTTATCAGCATAGTACTAAAATCACAATGGGCATAATATATTGGGCTCGGGGTCCGACCAGTCTGTATGGTCTAAACTTCATACTTTCTTTATACCAAAATGTTGAGGTACTATTGATGCCTTTAAAAATAAATGGGTCTGACCCGACCCGAACCCAATAACTTATGTTCTTGGAAGGGTACTTTGAATCCCATCCAATCCTATTTTATGAGAAGCTCAGGCCGAAATAGCCCAGTTAGGGTAAAAGGCAATGGTTTCAAGCTCAAGCCTTAACCATAAAGTTCCGTTGGGTCGAGACCTAGTGGGCAGGGCAAATGCCCGACCTGGGCCTAACACGAGGTCTAAGGGTGGGGTGAAGGCCCAATCAATTATCAAGGTTGATTCATGGTGTACAACCTTAGTTACCGAGCCCATTGGGCTAAGCTAGAATTTGGTGGCATAGAGGCCCGACCCGAGCCCAACATCTGGAAGCTTCAACCGTCGGAAATATCTGAAGATCTTTAACAGATAAGGGTAAGATCCAACAAATCTGTGATTTGATACGATTTGTAGGTTGGTTCAAGGCTCTTAATTGCCATTGTGACCGAATTCTACTTCATTTAGGTCCCTACTTGATTAGAGTCTCACTCTAACACAAATTCTATCTCAACAAGATAACTTACCCCTCCAACCCCATAAATATAAGTATTTCTTATGGTTTTACACATTGACTTCTTGCTCACATATTCACACACCTTTATTCTCTCTTTTGCTCCCCTTTTTTTTTTTTTTTTTTTCTGAGCACTAACTTAGGCATCGGAGGGGTCACGCCAAAAACACCTGCGACTCCCTCTAACGGAGTTTTTGTCTGTGCAGAGCACGAAACATCCGACCCGACCCGCCTTATCAAAGATTTGGAGATCCGCTCTATCAGACCGAACCTGAGATAAAATTTTGGTATCATCAAAGATGGATTTCAAGGTCACCCAATAATTATTTCAAATGAATCTATTAAACTATGTATTAATAATGTGTAAATATATAATTAAGGTGTTGATTTAAATTTTGATCTATTTGTTTTATTGTTTGAGGGAGATCGTTTTGAAATAATAAAATCTTTGTGAATCCATCAAGCTTGACCGTACGGTTACATATTTCATCACCAGCCTAGCTAAACTAAACACATTGATTTTATGTCATTAAATGGGAAATATTTCGAAAGGACACAAGTAGAGTGTAGTAGGGGGGAAGATTAATTGCACCAATTGACAATTCAGTTGACACAGTATCAACATTGATTTATTATATAAAGACAAATTTGATTTCATTGAAAGCTTGTTAGGTGGTTTCATGGGACATCCTACCATTAATATTCATATATATACAACATTATTATGAGTAAATTATTTTAACCTTAAATTTAATGGCCTAAATTATTATGAAATCAATGGCTTTAAGATTTCTTCTTCAATTTTACAGGACAAGAAAACAGTTGGACCGTTCAAAAGATTCAATTCCCATGTGACTGCCTATAAATCCGTAGGAGAAGGGTAAGGGTGACCTTAATTTAGTTGTATTAAATCATATATTTCGGGAAATACAAGATTAATTTGTGGAAAATACTTCTCAATTAAGATGAATGGTTTAGGATCGATTACCTCTCGAACTACAGTTTTGTACGTGATATCACGTACTTGTTTTTATTTTTATTTTTATTTTTTTAAAAGCTAACATCTTCCCTATTAACATTTTATCGAACATGCCTATTGCGCAAGGTAATTTGCTTAGTACGGTCTATCTAATTAATGTAATTTGTAAGCTGCTACGTTAATTAGCCCCAAAAAAATTTCAAATTTTATTTTAAAGAAAGATAACATCTTTGAGTTTCACATTATGAAGCATAAGGTAATTGATTGTCCATAATGAGAAAGAAATGAACAAAAATCCCATTAGTCAATGGACCAAATTTGCAAGGGAATTGAAGTGAGAGCCCGAACAATGTGTTGGGAGAGAATATTATATTTTCCTGTTAGTATTCTTTTTTTGTTATTTGATAATGACATACACATCTGTATGATGTTAGGAAATATATGAAATTAAAAGCTCCACATTCTAATTAGGAAAATATGTAATGAACTTTTATTTTCTACTTTCTAGTCCATATTTTTGGTCTTGCCCAACTGTTCCCGCTATTGGTCACATCGTCTGTTTAGTGTCTAGATGTTTAATGTCACAACAAACAAGATCTCCCCATCAAATAAGAATCAACGTGCCAAAGAGGAGAATTATTGCATTTAAAATCTATATTATTAGGAAAATTTTGGGAAAAAAAAAATCCATTTTATTTCGTATCGCATGTCTTTATATATAGATGCTCATTAGAGCTTTCAGACGGGCCAACCCATATCGGGATGGGCCAGCCCACCAAAAATCTACCGTTTAGAGGGTCGAGAGCAGGCCGCCCCACAATATCGAAGGGCTGAAAATCCTCAACCCAATCCAAGGTGGGTTATGGGTTAGGCGGTCTGGCCCGTGGGTTGACTCACAACATCAAAATAAATAAATGAAAATAAATCATTATCTGTACTATATATATAAAAAAAAAAAAAAAAGCACCGTAGTGGTCTCTTGGTATGCTTACTGTTGGAACAACGGAACCCGATATCTCACATTGGTATGATATTGCCCACTTTGGGCAAAAGCCCTCATGGTTTTGCTTTTGGAACCACCCAAAAGGCCTCTTACCAATGAAGATATCATTCCATTTATTAACTCATGATCATTTCTTTGATCTACAAATGTGGAACTTTGGCTAATATCCCAACACTCCTCCCCTCAAACGAAGTCATACCATTATTCCAATGGTCCGAGCCTCCCCTCAATCCGTCCTCCAATTGAAGCTACTCCACTTCAATGCGTTGAGGCACGCGCCTTACATGAATTCCCTGGAGCATCACCCCTCGAGAGCTTAACACGGATCTTACCGGGAGCCTCACCTCCTACGTTTAATTTCGAGAATTCCACCGACATTGGCTCGATCAGACCATGGCTCATATACCACTTGTTGGAACAACGGAACCCGATATCTCATATTGGTATGATATTGTCCACTTTGGGCACAAGCCCTCATGGTTTTGCTTTAGGAACCACCCAAAAGGTCTCTTACCAATGAAGATATCATTTAATTTATTAACTCATTGTCATTTACTTGATCTACCAATGTGGGACTTTGGTTTTGTGGGGACCTCGGGTGCTAAACTCATCTTATAGGGGATTAATAACTGGAAACATTCAAACTAAGATACAGGGCATTTGGCGACGCAAAACCTTACATTTTGCGACGCAAACATACGTCGCAAAAGATCAACAAATTTTTTTTAATTTTTTTTAACTATGGTGGCTCGCTCGAGCGAGCTTCACCTCTCGCTCGAGCGAGCTCCACTTGGGTTGACACACCCAAGGCTCGCTCGAGCGAGCTGAGTTATGCTCGGCTTGCTAAATTGCTGCTCTATTGCTGATCTTGGTGGTTGAAATGATGGAAATGCTTCTATACATGCCAAATATGATGTATAAAGGACAAACACAGCAAAACTCAATCTACTCATGTATTGCTATTCTAATTTTTCCAAAGTTGGTACCAACCATACACACATGCTCAATACAACCAAAACCAAGTGTTCTACAAGGTTTATACTATGTACAATAAAGGTCCAACAAAAAGCAATACAATAGTTTTCAACAACTCTAATCATAGCCTGAAGTCACCACGTACTAATCTTGCTATCTTGAGCTATTCACGACCTCTCTGTTCAGCTCCTGCCCCACCTATTACCATGCACACATACAAAACATAGCAATAGTCTGAAAACTCCGGTGAGAATAAATCCCAGTATAAATAACAAAACATGTAATATAATAAACATGGATGCAATGCATGTGTCAAAGGCAGGCTATCAAATCTGATTTCAACTGAATATTGGTTCTTGGGATCCCGAGGAAATAAAATCTTCAACTAACACCAACTCACCCAACCAAGATGAAGTCAAGTATTTTATTTTCTCTGACTTTGGTGCAACTATAGTGAGTCTTCTGGCTCTGAAAGTACCTCTACATTCCGTGCCACTCAACTACAACCCTCCAAATATCATATGCACTCTAGGCCTTTCAACCCTCAGTGCTTTTCAGGCTGGAGTTCAAGATGAATGCAACATAATCTGTATACATTAAAGACTATAAAACATCTTGAACATCTACACATATAATCAAGAAAAGCAACATAATCATCTAATCACATAAAGCACATAATCAAACAAGTATGTGATTAACAAGAGAATACTCGAAACAATAGCTATTTCGAGCGTTCTATCCCAGCTGGATTAACTGTCATTTATACCTTTTGATGTCATGTCTGAAAGTACTTCAAATCTGCAATTACATCAATGAGAATTCATATCAAAAGGCTGCTCAACTTTCAACTCAAACTTCAATTACAAAAGGCTTCAAACCTTCTTGCCTTCTTCGCCGATTCAATTCCGGATTCTCGAATTCGAATACATCAATAACAAAGCTGTAATGAAATGTTTGGAATCATAAACATCAACTTCCGAATCCATTTCAACATAGCTAGGTAAACAAGGTTAAACTTGTACAAATTCTGAAACCGGTGGCGTAACGGCTAAAAACCGGCAACCAAATCAATATCACAATCAATCCAACAATCAATATAACTCATAATCTCCAACAAAACAGCAATATATATATACTTTCAGCAACATATCAGAAAGGGTAACTTTTGAATTTTACTTCTAAATTCATATAAAATCCGAACGATAGTCTTTTTCCGAACCGTCTGCGAATACACAATCCGTACAGCTCATATATACATATATCTTAAAATCATGAAATTCCATCTTCAAAATAAAAATAAAGTCTGAGAAAAGTGAATGAAACTTGTACCAAAATGAAGCTCTCGGAGAGGTGATCACAGATATATATTTATTTTGAATTTCTGACGACCGGATCGCGAGTTATCGAAGCTTTTACGGAACCAAAAATGGCATTTTCTTGGGTTTCAGATTTCTCACTTTTGCTTCTGTCCCTCACACGTAAATATGCTGAATAATAAGTATAATTTTAGATAAATATTAGCCAAATTGTAGTTTAGTCCCTGAACTTTTGGCTATTTGCAATTCAGTCCCGAAAAAGTGATTTAACTCAATTTCAATCCTTATTCATTTAAGAATATTAGAATTGAATTATAAACTCTAAATATTTCCAAATTAAATATTCTCGGATTAAAATTAAATAATCCCGGGCCTTAAATTTCTCCCCCACTAAGGCATGAGTTCGTTCTCGAAATCATAAGCAAGCTGTATATGAAATCTGTATACACATAAGAGAATGAAATAACGAAAAACAGAATAAGAACTCACATCAATGAAACAACTCTCGAAATCTCTGTCTCATATCTAACTCAGTCTCCCAAGTCGCTTCTTCTGTGCCATGTCGACTCCACTGAACTTTGACCAACTGAATTGTTTTCTTTCTGAGCTGTTTGTCTATACGATCAAGAATCTGAATAGGCTGCTCAAAATAACTGAGAGTCTCTTCAAGTTCAGTTTCATCAGGCTAAAGAATATGGGAAGGATCAGGCTGATACTTCCGCAGCATAGAGACATGAAATACATCATGAATACCAGACAATGATGGAGGAAGAGCGAGTCGATAAGCAAGATCGTCTATCTTCTCGATAATCTCATACGGACCGAGAAAACGCGGAGATAATTTTCCTCTCTTGCCAAATCTGACTGTACCTCTAAACGGAGAAATCTTCAAGAAAACTCTGTCTCCCTGATCAAAAGATAGAGGTCGTCGTTTGATATTCGCATACTTTGCTTGTCTGTCGTGAGCTGTTTTTATTCTTTTTTGTATAAGCTTTACCTTTTCAGTCATTTCTCTGATCATATCTGGCCCAACATCTGGTACATTTGAGATATCATCCCAATACAACGGTGATCTACATTTCTTTCCGTACAGTGCTTCAAAAGGAGCCATCTCAATGCTAGTCTGATAGCTGTTATTATAAGAAAATTCTGCAAGTGGTAATGAATCTTGCCAACTAGTACCAAAATCTAGTACTACAGCTCTCAACACATCCTCAAGTGTCTGGATAGTCCGCTATGACTATCCGTCTATTTGAGGATGATAAGCTGTACTCAGACGCAATTGAGTACCAAGAGCTTGTTGCAAGCTATGCCAAAAGTGTGATGTAAATCTAGGGTCTCGATCTGAAATGATAGATTTAGGCACACCATGTAATCTTACCACTTCTCTGACGTAGATCTCTGCCATCTGATCATGTCTGTACGTCATCTTGTATGGAATGAAACATGCTGATTTCGTCAACCTGTCAATAATCACCCAAATGGCATCGCAACCTCTGGATGAACGTGGTAGCTGTGTGACAAAATCCATGGAAATGTGATCTCATTTCCATTCTGGAACTGATAAACTCTGCAATAGACCACCTATCTTCTTTTGTTTAGCTTTCACCTGTTGGCAATTCAAACATCTAAATACAAATTCAGTCACATTTGACTTCATCTGTTTCCACCAATACTGCTTTTTCAAATCATTATACATTTTTCTGCCACCAGGATGAATACTGAATCGACTGCTGTGAGCCTCTTTCAATATTTGTTGTTTCAAATCTGAATTATCTGGAACAACAAATCTGTTATTCACATATAACACATCATCAGCACTGACCTGATATTCGGATTGATGTCCAGATCTAACCATATCAATCGAATTCTGAATAGTCTGATCAACTTTTTGTGCTTTTTTAATTCTGATCAACAGTTCTGGCTTAGCTTTTGTAGCACAAACACGAATAGGCTGTATATCTGTTTCAAATACTAATCCAGAAATACAACAATCTTCCACCATTTGAGATACACATATCGTAGATAAGGATAATGAGCATACCTTTCTACCCAAGGCATCTGCAGCTGTTGGAAAACTGGTGTTCAGATCAATCACGATTGATACCCGGTGCAGCGGAAGTTTAAAAATTTTATTATGGAACAATTCCATATTGTGGGTATCAACCGTTCAACGATTAAATTATAAGTGTGTGTAAAATTTAAATAACAATTATTAAATTTTACCTTCAATCTCGAAGCGAGATTATTGGACACCACACAGATTTCTCTGCGCTTCTTGTATCTCCCTGGAACTGATGAATATTCTGTCCTTCAATCAGGTCCACGAATGGAGGTTTAATCCCTCTGATAGATTGCACTAGAAAATCTATCAGAAGTTTTCTGCGAAGAGAATAACGAATTTGATTCGCTTATTCCAGACTGCAATTCAAAATCACAGACCGGAATTTGTCAGACAGAGAGGGAGGGTGTTCGGCCACTTTGAGAGAGAGGAGGCTAGGGTTTTCGAAATTTTGCTCTCAAAATTATGACCAGTTGTGTGTAATTTCTGTACTGCAATAACTTATTTATAATGCAGGCCACTAACACCTTAGGGCCCATTAGTCATAAGTTGAGGCCCGACAAGCAAAGCCCGCATGTTCAGAAATTAATATAAAATTCATCGTGACTCCGATTGATAAACCGATTTTACCAATGTGCACAGAAACCATTTCTGCACATTTTAAAGTCAAGATAAATTTTCCTGAATCCGAATTCAGTGGTTTCCAAAAATGTACATCCCTATGTCATTTTAGGAAATCCTACTCCCTTACTCTTATTTAAGAAGTCCAACTTCTTTATTCATTAAATTTAACTCTTTAAATTTAACTATTTCAACGGGGATTAAAAACTCCATTACACTGTGTGACTCTCAATGGTTCAGGGATACAGCTAGCCGTGGGCTCACAACTCCTTGTGACTCGGAACAACGATTTCCGACTTGCCCAACGAATCATGGTAAAGCGCCTAGCAACATCGCCCCATGATTCCCTAGGTATCACTGATAGTGCCTACAAGAACCAGTAGATTTTGGTTCGCGTACAGTACGGTCCCTTCATTCATATATCCCGATCGAATCCACAACCATTGGTATATCGAGAGTCGCTCAAGATTCGATAACTATGCAATACATCTTGAAGATCAAATTAGTGACATCGCATGTGCTACTAAGAAACCATTTCTTAAATCACATCAAGTACTCTGGCCAGAGATTTGTCACACTAATATCTCCTCAGATCGCATAGGATATCCACACTCGCAAGTATGTGGTGAATCCTTGACAACAATGCATCGACTCCTATATGTGTCGTAACTGTACCCAATCTCGACACCTGATGACCCCCATAGAGTCGGTAAACGAGTCAAAGCACAGCACTAGCATATAGAGTCTCCATGATGTTTCAAGTCGTAAGGACTAATGGTGTACAACCAAAACCGCGGACTTTATCCACTCGATAAGTGATAACCACTTGGAAAGTCCGGATAGGGTAGTTCGACTATTCATCCTATGAATATCCATTTGCATGCTTCGAACATCTCCATGTTCCCTACCAATGAAACGTGGTACTCCGCATCGCAAATGCTAGTCTCAAACTCGAGCGATCCTTATCCTTATTATCGGACGGCTCAATTGACTAGGAACAGTTTAGAATATACAGTGACTATAAGATGTATTTCATGATAGACATCCCCATGTTCTACCACATCTTACATACACTATAGTATATTCAAGGTCTTTATCAAAACAACAATAGTATATCACAATATAACAATATGAAGAAAGATAAAGTCATTGTCATTAATAAAAGTGTAAATTACATTAAACAAAAGATCGTTTGTACAAAGAGTCATCAAAGCCCATAGCCACAAGTTGGCTCACTGGGCACCCACTCTTTCAGCAGCTGCATTGGATTTTTCTGGATAATATTTGATCTCGCAATCGAAATCTTTCAGTAAATCAAGCCATCTACGCTGTGTCATATTCAATTCTTATTGCGAAAACAGATATTTTAAGCTTTTGTGATCAGAAAAGATTTCAAACTTCTCACCATAAAGATAATGTCGCCATATCTTCAATGCAAAGACAGTAGCGGCAAGCTCCAAATCATGGATAGGATACCGAGTCTCGTGTGGCTTTAACTGTCTCGAAGCATAAGCGATAACATGCCATCGCTGCATAAGCACACAACCCAGACCATTGTGAGAAGCATCACAATATACAACAAAATCACCCGTACCTGATGGAATCATCAAGACAGGGGCACTGGTAAGCCTTTTATTCAACTCCAAGAAACTAGTTTCACAAGCTTCAGACCATACATACGGCATATTTTTCTGAGTCAATTGCGTAATAGGCTTCGCAATGCTGGAAAAATCTCTGATAAAGCGTCTATAATAACCTGCCAAGCCCATAAAACTTCGTATTTCTGGCACTGATGTAGGTCTCGGCCAATTCAGTACAGCCTCTACCTTTCTTGGATCCACTGAAATCCCATCACCTGAAATAATATGTCCAAGAAACACAACTTTCTGCAACCAAAACTCACATTTCGATACCTTGGCATATAATTTCTCATTTCTCAAAGTCTGTAAGATGATTCTGAGATGTTCAGCATGATCATACATATTCTTGGAATATATCAAGATATTCATCGATAAAAATAATGACAAAGTCATCCAAGTATTTCTGAAATACCCTATTCATCAATCCCATAAATACTGCAGGAGCATTGGTTAAACCAAAAGACATGATAATGAATTCATAATGTCCATACCTTGTTCTGAAAGCAGTTTTAGGGATATCTTCATCTCGTACTCTCAGTTGATGATATCCGGATCGTAAATCAATCTTAGAATAGATAGCTGAACCCTGTAGCTGATCAAACAAATCATCAATTCGAGGCAATGGATATTTATTCGTTATGGTTACCTTGTTCAGTTGACGATAATCTATACACAACCGCATTGAGCCATCTTTCTTTCGTACAAATAGTACCGGAGCTCCCCAAGGTGAAACACTCGGCCTAATGTACCCTTTGGCCAACAAATCTTCCAATTGATCCTTCAACTCCTTCAATTCAATAGGTGCCATTCTGTAAGGAGCTTTGGATATTGGTTGCGTACCTGGCATTAACTCAATACTGAAATCTATCTCTTGAACTGGAGGTAAACCAGGAATTTCATCAGGAAATATATCAGCAAATTCATGCACAACTGGAATATCTGTTACTGCTGGACTGGATTTCAATACATCAACTGCATAAATTAGAAATCCTTCTGCACCTCTCTGCAATAAACGGGTCATAGATAACACAGATATCAAAGGGATCTTGGCTCTGGAACCCTTACCATAGAATTTCCATTCAGTTGCCATTTCTGGTCTAAATCTGACCACTTTCTGAAAACAATCTACAGTCGCTCTGTACTTGGTTAACATGTTTATACCGATAATACAATCGAAATCTGATAATCCAAGTACTATACAATCTATATCAATCACATTTCCATCATATTGCAAAGCACAATTTCGATACCTTCACCCAAAGGTGAAGAAATAGAAACAACAGTAGGCAATGGCTCAGACGATAAAGAATGCATCATAACAAATTTTTCAGATATGAATGTATGTGATGCACCTGTATGTATCAAAACATTGGCAGGATAACCAAAGATAAAACAGTTACCTGCTATAACATCATCAGGTGCTGCCTGAGCCTGTTCCTCCGTCAATGCAAACACTCGTGCCTGTTGTTTACGAGGTTGAGCCATAGTCTGGCTTCTTCCTGCTCTAGTCTGTTGCTAAGGCTGAAATGAATGCACTGATTGCCTTTCTGCCTGAGGTGCTGGTCGAGAAGAACTTGCACCAGTTGTTCTTTGAGGACACACCTTGGCATAATGACCTGGTTGGCGATAGATATTGCAATTACCTGACACACCTCTGCACTGATCAGTAGCATGTCGTCCACCACTCTTACCACAAAATACTCCTGACTCACCAGTTCTTTGCCCTGTACCAAACTGTCTCTGTCCACTAGAACTGGAAAAACTACTGCCAGACTTCTTAAACTGTTTACCTTTAGGCCTGAATCTAGAATCCTTTCTGCCACTGCTTCCTCCCTCAAATCTGGGAGATGGTTGCTAAAACTGTGGCGGATTCTGTGGAACTGATGTTGATACCGGCTGTGGAGATGGTTGTGAATGAAATGGTGCTCCTCTTTGTCGCAATAAACCTGCTTCTGCTCCCTTAGCTTTATTCAGTGCATCAGCAAAGGTATTGGGTCGTCCACTGTTCACCAGTGTAAACACATCTGGATTGAGGCCATTGATAAACTGGTCTGCCATGGCTTCATCAGTCGCTGCTATATGTGGAGCAAACTTCAAAAGACTTGAAATTTTTGTAAGAGTGGGTGCCCAGTGAGCCAACTGTGTGGCTATGGGCTTTGATGACTCTTTGTATAAACAATCTTTTGTTTAATATTATTTACACTTTTTAATGGCAATGACTTTATATTACTTCATATTGTTATATTGTGATATACTATTGTTGTTTTGATAAAGACCTTGAATATACTATAGTGTATGTAAGATGTGGTAGAACATGGAGATGTCTATCATGAAATACATCTTATAGTCACTGTATATTCTAAAACCGTTCCTAGTCGATTGAGCCGTCCGATAATAAGGATAAGGATCGCTCGAGTTTGAGACTAGCATTTGCGATGCGGAGTACCACGTTTCATTGGTAGGGAACATGGAGATGTTCGAAGCATGCAAATGGATATTCATAGGATGAATAGTCGAACTACCCTATCCGGACTTTCCAAGTGGTTATCACTTATCGAGTGGATAAAGTCCGCGGTTTTGGTTGTACACCATTAGTCCTTACGACTTGAAACATCATGGAGACTCTATATGCTAGTGCTGTGCTTTGACTCGTTTACCGACTCTATGGGGGTCATCAGGTGTCGAGATTGGGTACAGTTACGACACATATAGGAGTCGATGCATTGTTGTCAAGGATTCACCACATACTTGCGAGTGTGGATATCCTATGCGATCTGAGGAGATATTAGTGTGACAAATCTCTGGCCAGAGTACTTGATGTGATTTAAGAAATGGTTTCTTAGTAGCACATGCGATGTCACTAATTTGATCTTCAAGATGCATTGCATAGTTATCGAATCTTGAGCGACTCTCGATATACCAATGGTTGTTGATTCGATCGGGATATATGGATGAAGGGACCGTACTGTACGCTAACCAAAATCTACTGGTTCTTGTAGGCACTATCAGTGATACCTAGGGAATCATGGGGCGATGTTGCTAGGCGCTTTACCATGATTCGTTGGGCAAGTCGGAAAAGTGTTGTTCCGAGTCACAAGGAGTTGTGAGCCCACGGCTAGCTGTATCCCTGAACCATTGAGGGTCACACAGTGTAATGGAGTTTTAATCCCCGTTGAGATAGTTAAATTTAAAGAGTTAAATTTAATGAACTAAGGAGTTGGACTTCTTAAATAAGAGTAAGGGAGTAGGATTTCCTAAAATGACATAGGGATGGACATTTTTGGAAACCACTGAATTCGGATTCAGGAAAATTTATTTTGACTTTAAAATGTGCAGAAATGGTTTCTGTGCACATTGGTGAAATCAGTTCATCAATCGGAGTCACGATGAATTTTATATTAATTTCTGAACGAGCGGGCTTTGCTTGTCGGGCCCCAGCTTATGACTAATGGGCCCTAAGGTGTTAGTGGCCTGCATTATAAATAAGTTATTTCAGTACAGAAATTACACACAACAGCTCATAATTTTTGAGAAGCAAAAATCGAACCCTAGCCTCTCAAAATTTCGGCCGTCCCCTCCCTGTCCTCTGCCCGAGAAAATTCCGGTCTGTGATTTTGAATCGCAGTAAGGAATAGCGAATCAGATTCGTTTATTCTCTTCGCAGAAAACTTCTGATAGATTTTCTAGTGCAATCTATCAGAGGGATTTAAAACCTCATTCGTGGACCTGATTGAAGGAGTTCATCGGTTCCAGGGAGAGACAACAAGAGCAGATAAAATCTGTTGGTGTCCAGTAATCTCGTTGCGAGATTGAAGGTAAAATTTAATTAACTGTTATTTAAATTTTACACACACAATAATTTAATCGTTGAACGGTTGATACCCACACCATGGAATTGTTCCATGATAAAAATTTTAAACTTCCGCTGCGCCGGGTATCAATCGTGATTGATCTGATCGCCAGTTTTCCAACAGTGGTATCAGAGCCAGGTTGCTCAGATCAAACGATTAAATTAATCAATTGTACAAAATTTTTGAGTCTCGGTTTTTGAAACAAAATAAATATTTTTTAAATAAAAAAAAAAAAATTTTTCAGGGCAAAACCAGGGGCGGCGCCAGGCGCTGCCCTAAGGGGGCAGCCGGGCTGCCCCCGGCCCGCGCCCCGGGTGCGGGCCGGCCCGGGAGTGTCCCGGGCGGCCCGCGGGAAAAATTATATTTTTATTTAAAAATTAATTTTAATATTTAAAATTTTATTTTTGGTCCGGTCAAAAATTGTTTTTGATTGGTTCACGAGATTTCGGATCGAATTGTTCGAGTCCGTAAATTTTAAAATTGATTTTGGATAAATTTGAATTTTTGGAAAATTTTAATATTTTATCCGTAAATTGAATTTTGAAATCAATTATTTTGGTACAATTGATGATAAGATATGATCTTATGATATATTAAGTAAAATATGATTTTATTTGTAAAATTGGATTTTATAGATAAAATATGATTTTATTTGATATAGAGATAAAATATGATTTTATATGTGAAATGAGATTTTATATATAAAATATGATTTTATCTTGTTTAAATTTGAATTGCCACAGCATGTTATCTAATAAATTAATTTTGAATTAAATGTTATTGGATAAGGATGATCGATTGCCATGACCAATTTTGTAGGTGTATGTTAGGAATTTACATTTTGTCTTTATTATTGTTGGTTTTATTAATGGGCCTGGTTTATGGCCCGATATGAATGTCATATGTAATAAAAGTGGGCTTGGTTTATAGCCCGTTCCCACCCCCTAAAAATGTATCCCCTACTTGTCATTGTTATTTATTGTAAATACATTAGATTTAGTGGGAGATCAAGATTTGAAGATGGTGGGCCCAGCAGACAATGAAGACTGAAGAAATGTAAATTGGAAGCATATGTAATAGGATTGCATTTGCATACTGCATATTACCTAGGATTGGACTAAGACCCGTGATTGGCAACCACGGGTCAATTAGAAATGGAATCGATCATCCTATATAATATGTGATATTATGATTGTATGCATGTTTAGACATAAATTGCGTGAATCCGGCAATGCATGCAATAAATTAAATATGATGAGACAAATATTTTTATAAATAAAATCCCTCATTTTAAATATGATTTAAAATTTATATCAAGATAAATAAAGGAAATTTAAATATTGTTTAAATGTTCCTACCTTCCATCAACGGTCAATGTATGTGATGCTACCCGCGGATACGGTCCGGCTCATATTATTGGGGGGGCCCGGCCGTCGGAAAGCTGTACATTGGATCGACAAATGTTGTAAGTTGGGTGGAACTCCCATGGGATCGGCTCATATTATTGGGGGATCCACATGGCGACCGTCCATCACAACTTAATATTGATGGGTCATCTTGACATGTCACTTTAAACGGCGTCATATTATTGGGCCCTTATTGGACATGAGGTAAATACATGGGGGTTGCTTTGGAAGCAATTGGGCTCTACCTTTTGAGAATTATGGTTGGCTGATATTATTCGGGACCATAAGTTTGTCAATTGGACTCCATGTTCTCACTAAGGAAAAAGTTTCCCGTTTTCACTAGAGGGTTGTGAAATCGTTAAAATAGTGGGAATGAGATTCATAAAATTAAATTCGCCTATTTTATGTCTTAGTAAATTGTTAAACAATCATTGATATATGTCTGTTTTCCTTTTCAGTATTTCATACAATGAATTCGCGAAATCCTTTATTCTCGATCCTCGAACAAAACAAGCTGACTGGCGCCAACTATACGGAATGGTTCCGGAAGTTGAAGATTGTCTTAACTTCGGAGAAAATGCTCTACGTGTTAGAGAAAGCACCTCCGAAGGAAGCACCAGCTGACATAAGTCCGGAGGAATTGGCCAAACTTGATGCATGGTGTGACCATGACATCAAGACCAAATGCTATATGCAAGCCTCGATGTCTGATGAACTCCAGAGGCGATTTGAGGACACGGTGAATGCTGCTGACATTCACGCGCAACTCAAGGAACTTTTTGGGGCTCAGTCGAGGGCTGAAAGGTTCTCTACTGTTAAGGAGTTGATGACGTGCCGCATGCGTGAAGGGACTTCGGTCCGTGATCATGGGGTACGAGTGATTTGGCTCATACAGAAGTTAGCGACCCTTGATTTGGTGTTGGAGCATGAACTCAATGTGGACTTGCTGCTTCTATCTCTTCCTTCTTCATTTGATGGATTCGTGATAAATTTTAATATGAACAAGATAGAGGCCACCCTTGAAGAGATGGTCAATATGCTCGTTACATATGAATCCACACTTAAGAAGGATAAGCCAGCTTTCTTGGTGGGCTCCTCATCTTCTGCTAAGAAGGGGCCAAGTATGAAGGGCAAGAAACGTTCTGCCCCACCCAAGAAAGTGGAACCCGAGAAGAAGCAAAAGACAAAGGCTTCAAACAATGGAAAATCCAAGGATGTTTGCCATTACTGCAAGAAGCCGGGTCATTGGAAGCGCAACTGCAAGGAGTATCTTGAGCAGTTAGGAACTGCAAAAGGTATGTTCTATATCGAAATAAACATGTCACTTAATACAACTTCTTGGGTATTGGATACCGGATGTGGATCTCACATTTGCAATGATTTGCAGGTGATGACAAGAAGTCGCAGGCTTAGAATGGGTGAGACCCAGCTGAGGCTCGGGAATGGTTCCAGAGTTGAAGCTACGGCCATTGGAGATGTTTGTTTGATTTTGCAGAATGGTTTTAAATTATTATTGAGAGATGTTTTATTTGTGCCAGATTTAATTAAAAACATTATTTCTATTTCTATGCTTGATAGAGATGGTTATTCTTGTAATTTTGTGAATGGGATTTGCAATATTTACAAGAATGAATGTTTAATTGGAAATGGACAACTTGAAAACGATCTATACAATTTAAAACTAAAAGACGTTCCAGTGAATTGTATTGACAAACCGGCGACAACAAACAAAAGGAAAATCGATAGTCAAAACCCGGCAAACCTTTGGCATGCTAGGCTAGGTCATATTTCCTCAAGGAGGATGAACAAGCTAGTGGGAGAGGGCATGTTTGATATGTCTGATATTAATTCTCTACCTACTTGTGAATCCTGCCTAAAAGGAAAAATGACTAAATCTCCTTTTAAGGGGAAACCTGAGCGTAGTCAGAATCTGTTGGATTTGATCCATACAGATGTTTGTGGTCCATTTAGAGTAGGGACTCAACATGGCCACACCTACTTCATTACCTTTACTGATGATTATTCAAGGTATGGGTATTTATATTTAATGAAATATAAGTCTGAAGCATTTGAAAAGTTCAAAGAATTCAGGGCTGAAGTAGAAAACAAGCTAGGTAAAAGTATTAAAGCACTTCGATCGGATCGAGGTGGAGAATACTTGAGTACCGAGTTTTTGGACTATCTGAAAGAGAATGGGATTCTCTCTCAGTGGACTCCTCCTATGACACCACAGCTTAATGGTGTATCGGAGCGTCGTAATCGAACTTTGTTGGACATGGTTCGATCTATGATGAGCTTCACTGAGCTTCCACCTTCGTTTTGGGGCTATGCGCTTGAAACGGCGGTATTGTTGTTGAACAACGTCCACACTAAAGCAGTGGACAAGACACCATACGAGTTATGGAATGGCAAAGCTCCTAAGTATTCGTACTTGAGGATTTGGGGATGTCCTGCTTACGTGAAGCGGACAGTGGGAGATAAGTTGGATAGTCGATCCAGCTTATGTTATTTTGTAGGGTATCCGAAGAATTCAATCGGATATTATTTCTATTATCCTGCTGAAACAAAGGTGTTTGTTTCTAGGAATGCCACCTTCTTGGAGAAGGAATTCTTATTGGATAAAAAAGGCGAGATGATGGAACTCGAAGAAGTTCGAGAAGAACCCGAAATACAAAATAACGATCCTACACCTCAGGAACCATTGCTGGACACGCCTGCACCTAGAAGATCCGAAAGGACTTCTAGACCTCCAGTTCGATATGGTCTTCTTCTTGAAGGGGATCAAGATGAACCCGACATTGGATGTGATCCAAGAAACTTCAAGGAAGCAATTTCTGATGCGGATTCGAATTTATGGCTTGAAGCTATGCAGTCAGAATTGGATTCGATGCATACAAACCAAGTTTGGTCTTTAGTAGATCCTCCCGATGGAATTGTTCCAATAGGGTGTAAATGGATCTACAAGAGAAAGCTTGGGCCTGATGGTAAGGTATTGACCTACAAGGCGCGATTGGTGGCGAAAGGTTATACTCAAAGGCAAGGAGTTGACTATGATGAAACCTTTTCACCAGTTGCTATGTTCAAGTCCATAAGAATCCTTATTGCCATAGCTGCATGGTATGACTATGAGATATGGCAAATGGATGTGAAGACTGCTTTTCTTAATGGAGACATTAAGGAAGAAATCTATATGAAGCAGCCTGAGGGGTACACATCCATGGGAAGCGAGCATAAGGTATGCAAGCTTCAGAGATCAATTTATGGTCTAAAACAAGCATCAAGAAGTTGGAACCAGAAATTTGATGAAACAATAAAAGATTTTGGTTTCATCAAGAACCCGGAGGAACCGTGCGTGTACAAGAAAGTAGTTAAGGATGCTGTGACATTCTTAGTACTTTATGTTGATGACATCCTACTCATTGGGAATGATGTAGGGATGTTGCAGTCAACAAAGATATGGTTATCAGGTAGATTCTCGATGAAGGATTTGGGTGAGGCATCCTACATTCTTGGGATACAGATCTATAGAGATAGATCTAAGAGAATGATAGGACTCACACAATCAACCTACATCGACACCATATTGAAACGGTTTTCAATGGATGGGTCCAAGAGAGGACATCTACCCATGTGTCATGGAGTTTCTCTATCCAAGTCTATGTGTCCCAAGACTGATGCAGAGATAGAGAATATGACACATGTACCATATGCGTCAGCTATAGGTAGTATCATGTATGGGATGATATCTACCAGACCGGATGTAGCATTTGCTCTGAGTGTCACGAGCAGATATCAGTCTAATCCTGGTCAAATGCATTGGAAAGCCGTGAAGGACATTCTTAAATACTTGCGAAGGACTAAGAATATGTTCATGGTTTATGGAGGACGAGAACTCAAATTGGAAGGCTATACCGACTCTAGCTTCCAAAGTGATGTGGATGACTCGAAGTCAACCTCTGGATTTGTGTTCATGCTCAATGGCGGTGCTGTCTCTTGGAAGAGTTCCAAGCAGGACACCACAGCGGATTCCACCACTGAGGCTGAATACATTGCAGCATCAGCTGCTGCTAAAGAGGCCGTTTGGATGAGGAATTTCGTCCAAGAGTTGGGCGTCATTCCTGAATTTGTTGGTCCAGTCCCGGTGTACTGCGACAACACGGGTGCCGTTGCTCAAGCAAAGGAACCAAGGTCTCATCAAAGATCCAAACACGTACTGAGGAAATACCACATCATCCGGGAGATTGTGGAAAGAGGAGACATCACTGTCGAACGAGTGGCCTCTGCAGACAATATCGCTGATCCGCTTTCTAAGCCCTTGCCAGGACCATTGTTTGACAAACATCGCGAAGCAATGGGTCTACGCAGTATGACTAGTTGGCTATAGGGCAAGTGGGAGATTGTAAGAGTGGGTGCCCAGTGAGCCAACTGTGTGGCTATGGGCTTTGATGACTCTTTGTATAAACAATCTTTTGTTTAATATTATTTACACTTTTTAATGGCAATGACTTTATATTACTTCATATTGTTATATTGTGATATACTATTGTTGTTTTGATAAAGACCTTGAATATACTATAGTGTATGTAAGATGTGGTAGAACATGGAGATGTCTATCATGAAATACATCTTATAGTCACTGTATATTCTAAAACCGTTCCTAGTCGATTGAGCCGTCCGATAATAAGGATAAGGATCGCTCGAGTTTGAGACTAGCATTTGCGATGCGGAGTACCACGTTTCATTGGTAGGGAACATGGAGATGTTCGAAGCATGCAAATGGATATTCATAGGATGAATAGTCGAACTACCCTATCCGGACTTTCCAAGTGGTTATCACTTATCGAGTGGATAAAGTCCGCGGTTTTGGTTGTACACCATTAGTCCTTACGACTTGAAACATCATGGAGACTCTATATGCTAGTGCTGTGCTTTGACTCGTTTACCGACTCTATGGGGGTCATCAGGTGTCGAGATTGGGTACAGTTACGACACATATAGGAGTCGATGCATTGTTGTCAAGGATTCACCACATACTTGCGAGTGTGGATATCCTATGCGATCTGAGGAGATATTAGTGTGACAAATCTCTGGCCAGAGTACTTGATGTGATTTAAGAAATGGTTTCTTAGTAGCACATGCGATGTCACTAATTTGATCTTCAAGATGTATTGCATAGTTATCGAATCTTGAGCGACTCTCGATATACCAATGGTTGTTGATTCGATCGGGATATATGGATGAAGGGACCGTACTGTACGCTAACCAAAATCTACTGGTTCTTGTAGGCACTATCAGTGATACCTAGGGAATCATGGGGCGATGTTGCTAGGCGCTTTACCATGATTCGTTGGGCAAGTCGGAAAAGTGTTGTTCCGAGTCACAAGGAGTTGTGAGCCCACGGCTAGCTGTATCCCTGAACCATTGAGGGTCACACAGTGTAATGGAGTTTTAATCCCCGTTGAGATAGTTAAATTTAAAGAGTTAAATTTAATGAACTAAGGAGTTGGACTTCTTAAATAAGAGTAAGGGAGTAGGATTTCCTAAAATGACATAGGGATGGACATTTTTGGAAACCACTGAATTCGGATTCAGGAAAATTTATTTTGACTTTAAAATGTGCAGAAATGGTTTCTGTGCACATTGGTGAAATCAGTTCATCAATCGGAGTCACGATGAATTTTATATTAATTTCTGAACGAGCGGGCTTTGCTTGTCGGGCCCCAGCTTATGACTAATGGGCCCTAAGGTGTTAGTGGCCTGCATTATAAATAAGTTATTTCAGTACAGAAATTACACACAACAGCTCATAATTTTTGAGAAGCAAAAATCGAACCCTAGCCTCTCAAAATTTCGGCCGTCCCCTCCCTGTCCTCTGCCCGAGAAAATTCCGGTCTGTGATTTTGAATCGCAGTAAGGAATAGCGAATCAGATTCGTTTATTCTCTTCGCAGAAAACTTCTGATAGATTTTCTAGTGCAATCTATCAGAGGGATTTAAAACCTCATTCGTGGACCTGATTGAAGGAGTTCATCGGTTCCAGGGAGAGACAACAAGAGCAGATAAAATCTGTTGGTGTCCAGTAATCTCGTTGCGAGATTGAAGGTAAAATTTAATTAACTGTTATTTAAATTTTACACACACAATAATTTAATCGTTGAACGGTTGATACCCACACCATGGAATTGTTCCATGATAAAAATTTTAAACTTCCGCTGCGCCGGGTATCAATCGTGATTGATCTGATCGCCAGTTTTCCAACAATTTGGCCACACATTCTTCAATATTCATATTGACTTGCCTCAGATTTGCAAATTCAGCACCCTTATCTTTCCTGTAGGAGACTGGAAAGAAACATTGATAGAATTCAGTTTTAAAGACATTCCAAGTGATAGTCGTACCTCGTTGTTCCAACGCCCATTTTGTCGTAATCCACCAACTTTTGGCAACTTCGTGAAGTTGATGTATTACCAATCTGATACGACGATCATCGGTATAATCAAGTGACTCAAACAACTATTCAATGTCTTCTAACCAATTTTCACAATCAACTGAATTTTCTATTTCTTTCAGTTTTGGCGGTTTGAACGACTGAAATCGTTTCAGCAGTGTCTCCATCGGAGTAGCAGTAGCATCCATAGAATCAGCAGATGTACTACCCTGTGCATTCTGAGGTTCAGCAATTGGCGGTGGTACTGGTGCTGGTTCGGCTTGAGGAACAACCAATGTATGTCTAGGAACCGGTGCTTTACGGAGAGGCATATCTGATTGTCAAACATATTATTGCATAAACAATATCATATTCAGCAATTTATTCTATCCTTCTCTGATAAGCATTCTCATGCGTTCTCATAAGAATTCAGGTTCTGACCAAGGATAATCTGGAATACAATTGCATATATAACATGCAGTAGCAATGAAAGCACATAATCATGCCATCACATAATTATTGCAATATAAAGCATGCTAGCATATACTGCACATAATCAGGTACAACATGTAATCTCATGCAATATCAAACAATCAGACAGACTCAATCTACCCCGCTCGTCAACTTCTATCTAAATCCAGAAACTTACGCTCTGATACCACCTATTGTAGGGACCTCGGGTGCTAATATCATCTTATAGGGAGATTAATAACTGGAAAAATTCAATCTGTGATACAGGACATTTGGCGATGCAAAACCTTACATTTGGCGACGCAAAAGTACGTCGCAAAAGATCAACAAATTTTTTTTTTAACCATGGTGGCTCGCTCGAGCAAGCTTCACCTCTCGCTTGAGCGAGCTCCACTCAGGTTAACACACCCAAGGCTCGCTCGAGCGAGCCCAGGCTTCGCTCGAGCGAGCTGAGTTCTGTCGGGCTTGCTAAATTGCTGCTCTATTGCTGATCTTGATGGTTGAAATGATGGAAATGCATCTATACATGCCAAATATGATGTATAAAGGACAAACACAGCAAAACTCAATCTACTCATGTATTGCTATTCTCATTTTTCCAAAGTTGGTACCAACCATTCACACATGCTCAATACAACCAAAACCAAGTGTTCTACAAGTTTTATACTATGTACAATAAAGGTCCAACAAAAAGCAATACAATATTTGTCAATATCTCTAATCATAGCCCGAAGTCACCACGTACTAATCTTGCTATCTCGAGCTATTCACGACCTCTCTGTCCAGCTCCTGCCCCACCTATTGTCATGCACACATACAAAACATAGCAATAGTCGGAAAACTCCGGTGAGAATAAATCCCAGTATAAATAACAAAACATGTAATATAATAAACATGGATGCAATGCATGTGTCAAAGGCAGGCTATCAAATCTGATTTCAACTGAATATTGGTTCTTGGGATCCCGAGAAAATAAAATTTTCAACTAACACCAACTCACCCAACCAAGGTGAAGTCAAGTATTTTATTTTCTCTGACTTTGGTGCAACTATAGTGAGTCTTCTGGCTCTGGAAGTACCTCTACATTCCGTGCCACTCAACTACAGCCCTCCAAACATCATATGCACTCTAGGCCTTTCAACCCTCTATGTTTTTCAGGCTGGAGTTCAAGATGAATGCAACATAATCTGTATACATTAAAGACTGTAAAACATCTTGAACATCTACACATATAATCAAGCAAAGCAACATAATCATCTAATCACATAAAGCACATAATCAAACAAGTATGTGATTAACAAGGGAATACTCGAAACAATAGCTATTTCGAGCGTTCTATCCCAGCTGGATTAACTGTCATTTATACCTTTCGATGTCAAGTCTGAAAGTACTTCAAATCTGCAATTACATCAATGAGAATTCATATCAAAAGGCTGCTCAACATTCAACTCAAACTTCAATTGAAAAAGGCTTCAAACCTTCTTGCCTTCTTTGCCGATTCAATTCCAGATTCTCGAATTCGAATACGTCAATAACAAAGCTGTAATGAAGTGTTTGGAATCATAAACATCAACTTCCAAATCCATTTCAACATAGCTAGGTAAACAATCTTAATCTTGTACAAATTCTGAAATCGACGGCGTAACGGCTAAAAATCGGCAACTAAATCAATATCACAATCAATCCAACAATCAATATAACTCATAATCTCCAACAAAACAGCAATATACATATACTTTCAGCAACATATCAGAAAGGGTAACTTTCAAATTTTACTTCTAAATTCATATAAAATTCGAACGATAGTCTTTTTTCGAACCTTCTGCGAATACACAATCGGTAAAGCTCATATATGCATATATCTTAAAATCATGAAATTCCATCTTCAATATAAAAATAAAGTCTGAGAAAAGTGAATGAAACTTGTACCAAAATGAAGCTCTCGGAGCGGTGATCGCAGATATATATTTATTTCAAATTTCTGACGACCGGATTTCGAGTTATCGAAGCTTTTACGGAACCAAAAATGGCGTTTTCTTGGGTTTCTGATTTCTCACTTTTGCTTCTGTCCCTTACACGTAAAGATGCTGAATAATAAGTATAATTTTAGATAAATATTAGCTAAATTGCAGTTTAGTCCCTGAACATTTGGCTATTTTCAATTCAGTCTCCGAAAAAGTGATTTAATTCAATTTCAATCCTTATTCATTTATGAATATTAAAATTTAATTCTAAACTCTAAATATTCCCAAATTAAATATTCTCGGATTAAAATTAAATAATCTCGCGCCTTACAGGTTGATATCCCAACACTTACTTTTATTTTTATTTAAAAAAATACGCCATAAAATTATCAAACTGCAAAAAAAAAAAAATCAAATCAAATCAAGTAATTGAAAAAAAAATAAATTTACATTATATATATATATACAGAACATAATATTTGTATATAACATTACACACAATGCGTGTGCGGTGCGGCTAGTAATTAATTATAAATTTTATTTCATAAATAAATATTAATAAAAAAATATTAATAAAATTTATAATTCTTGATTTCACATGTGTAAATTTTATATAAAATGAATAATACAAAAAATATTCTTAATTTTTATTAAAAAAATACATATATCACCATAAAGTAAAAAAAAAAAAAAATTCTCCAATCCTGCCTAGGCCAGCTACCCATCTTTAGTTGAGTTGAAAAAATTTCAACCTAATTCACTTGAATTGTGTGGCGGGATGAACCGACCCGACGGACCTAACTCAAATTCACCGCTATAATGCTCCTTAAGACAACTTGTGGATATTGATTTGTAATCTTATTGAAAAAAAATATTCTTTATTTACCAACTGTAATGTTACTTAGCTTTGAAACCCTTTATCTGTCTCCACGTGTTTTTATATATAAAAATAATTGTAAAATTACTATAAGTCATGTGAATTCGATCTTGATCGATTAGCGTCTATTAAAAATGATTTTTCTTGCTTGTTCAAAACAAGTATTTCTGATATATTATTATGTTTCATCAACATAAATGCATAAATACATGCATACACAATTAGATGATTTGAGATTACAAAGCGATGACTGAGAGAGCCACCCTGAACGATCATTCTCATTTTCACGATGGTCCAACGCTGGAGCCAGAGCCACCGGATGGGGGAAAGAAATCTTATGCAGCAGTGTTTATGGCTTCTTCTCCTCGCATTCTTCGTAAAAGTTTTTTGGAAGGAGGAGAGTGTAATTTGGAAGGGAAGCCGATGATCTTGTACAAAAATACTCCTAGTATTATTTTCTCGGAGGAGGAAACTCTAGCAATGGGGAAGGTACATCCTTATGCATTGATTGGAAAATTTTTAGGGGGATGGCCTACACGATCGGATGTTGCAAGCCTTTGCATCAGTAGGGTTTTCTGAACCTTATGATGTTAAGTTTCTACGTCCCGGCTTTTTTTTTATTGATTTTAAGCTCGAGGAAGAGGAAAAGGATGTTGGTTTTTGCAAGGACATCTGATTCAAGTGTTTAAGTGGACGCCAACGCTCGATTATCAAAAAGAAATCTCGATTGTTCCAGTTTTTGGTGCGGCTACCTGATCTTCCAATACCTCTCTTTGATAAGAAACACTTATTCTTTATGGCAAATTTTATTGGAAAGCCTCTTAAGATGAATGTACCAACTTCAAAATCTGAGCGGCTGACGGTGGCAAGGGTATGTGTTGAAATCGATCTTTTACAGAATCTGCATGATAAAATTTTCATTGGGTTTGGAGAGAAAATTGTTGAGCAGCGTGTGATATATGATAATCTTCCTAAATATTGTGTAGATTCATGTCATGTGGGACATGGTGTGAGACCTCGGTTCTAAACATCTAATCTCGATTTAAACATTAACTAAGCATACAAGATCCAAGATTAAAAAGCAATAAACAAATTTTTTTTTTTTGAAGAACAGGGCCTCGCACGATCGGTAAAACTCAACTGATCGAGCGAGCTGGTTTCATACTCTGTTGTCCGCCTCAAGACCAACTTCGCTCAATCGGTAACATTCAACCGATCGAGCGGACAAGTTTTGACAAAAACAGAACATAAGCCACTACTCCCTCACTCGATCGGTTAATCTCTATCGATCGAGCGAAGGCAGCTCTGCACAAAAGCTTCAGAAATAAACTTATCAACTCAACTCCAATATCCAATCCAATACATAACGAGTTACAAAATACATGCAACCATAGCATACAAACCTCAATACTCTCATAACGATACAACATAATCAACAAGTTTGAGTTTTCAACATGTTTTAAAACACAAACTAGATTGACATGATGATTCGACTTCTAAATCGAGTCTCACTTCTATTACTTGATCCTGATGCTAACCAAGTCTTCGCTGATTTGATCCTGCCCCACCTATTGTCAAGTACACATACAAAACAAAGCAACAGCCGGATAACTCCGGCGAGAAAGATATTCCCATTAAAAGCAACATAACGTGCAATAACAAGTAATATATATCAATAATATGATATAACGACAACATATACAATGTTAATACGAAAGATATGCATGTCTTTAAAACCGGGATATCAACTCTGATAATCAAGGAATTGCTGCTATGCTTTTGGGATCCCAAGGATGAGATCACGTAACAACTCACCGACTCTCCCAATCAAGGTGGTGCCCTGTGTCTCCATCCTATAAACTTTGGTGCGACTATAAGGAGTATACTGGCACTAGGTGAACTACTACAACCCAGGACACTCGCAGTATAGCCCCCAAGCCCCCAAAACGTCTGAACAAAAAGGGCAACCGCTGTAATCAAAGATTTAGGCTCGAGATGAATGCATAAGAAAAACATAAAGCATTAAGCCATAATAAAAAAGTTCAAACAACAAAATACAAGTTTTCCATTCTAGAACAAGTATTGATGCAAGTATGTGATTCAAGAAAAACTCAAGAACCCTATGTCTTGAGTGTTCTATCCCACTTAAATGATGACTGCTTGTACCTTTCGACTCAAATAGCTCCAACTCTGGATAAGCTACAATAAGAGGTTATATCAAAATCTATACAACCAAAAACAACAAACGCTCAAGGTAAAATCTTTACCGCTCTTCGTCTAATCTCTTCGACGTTCGACTTCTGCTAACTCTGGGCTCAACAAACTTCAAACAAATTTGTACGGAGGCAAAATAAGATCACAACGACGAACAAACTCAAGAGCCAAAAGTTCAACAACTCAAACGGTTCAAAATCCCAAAACTCAAACTGGCAGCATAACGAATATATTCTAATCAAACCGGAAACACAGACAGCAGTATAGCATTGCAAGCAACTCAAACCAATGCTAAAACATCAATAACCAATCAAATCCAACACATATAAAAATCCACTTTTTCGAATTATGCTTTCAAAAATCATAACAAATCCGAACGATGCTCTATTTCAAAACCAACTGAGAATAATCGATAAGAGCTATCTCAAGAATGACATAACCGAAACTCAATAGATTCTAACAACATCTGAAAATAGAAGTATAACTGATCGGAGAAATATTTACGATAGAACGAAGCTCTTGCTGCCGGGATCACGAATCTGCCTTTGAAAATAAATTCTAACGGACAGATCAACCAGGAAATGAAATCACAAAGCTTGAAAGGCTCTTTGGAGCTCAACAATGGTGGAAGGTGAGATGGAGGAGGTGATGGAGAATGGAAGACAAGTCAACCAAGCCTAGATATTATATAAAATCTCAAATTTGCATTTTAGTCCCTGAAATTTCTAAAAATTACAAAATAGACCGTTATCAAAATCAAATTGGCTCTTGAATTTTATAATCTTCGATTATCTCAAATAAACTCAATTAAGATAAATTTGGGGTGTTACAATTATCCCTATCTAAGAATATATTTCGTCCTCGAAATAAAAAAGAATCAATCACATAAGATAGAATTTAGAACTTAAGACAGAAAAAAGAAGTCACGTCATCCGAATAACTATGGAAACCGCTGTCTCATATCAGTTTTTGTCTCCCAAGTCACTTCCTCGACTCTGTGATGACTCCATTGAACTTTCACCAAAGGAACCAACTTGGTTCTAAGTTGCTTCTCCTTTCGGTCAAGGATCTGAATCGTTCTTTCAAAGAAGCTCAAATTCTTGTCAAGCTCGGCCTCGTCAGGCTGAAGAATATGAGAATGATCTGGATGATATTTCGCAACCATGAGACGTGAAAAATGTCATGAATACCAGATAAAGATGAAGGAAGTGCAAGTCTGTAGGCAAGATCGCCTAACTTCTCGAGAATCTCGTACGGTCTGATGAATCTCGGAGATAACTTCCCTCTCTTTTCAAATCTGACAGTGCCTCTGAAAGGAGAAATCTTCAAGAATACTCGGTATTCCTGTTCAAAACTCATAGGTATACTTCTGATATTCGCATACTTCGCCTGTCTATCCTGAGCTGACTTCATTCTCGACTGAATGATCTTTACTTGCTCTGCCATATCTCTAAGCATATCCGGTCCCAAATCAGGTGACTTGGACATATTGTCCCAAAAAAAAGGAGATCGGCACTTCTTACCTTACAAAGCCTCAAAAGATGTCATACCGATACTCGCTTGATAACTGTTGTTGTAAAAAAAACTCGACAAGAGGCAAAGTATCCTACCAACTAGTGCCAAAGTCTAGCACTACTGCTCGTAGCATATCCTCAAGAGTCTGGATAGTCCGCTTTGACTGTCCGTCGGTCTGATGATGATATGTTGTACTCAGATGCAATCGAGTACTAAGGGCCTCTTGAAGACTGTGCCAAAAGTGCAAAGTGAATCTAGGGTCTCGGTCTGAAACTTTCGACTTCGGGACACCATGCAATCTCACAACATTGCTAACATACAACTCAGCCATCTGATCGTGATGATACGTCATCCTGTACAGAATAAAGCATGCAGAATTCGTCAATCTCTCGATCACTAACCAAATAACATTGCATCCTCGAACAGATCGCGGTAGCTTCGTGACGAAATCCATCAAAATGTGATCCCACTTCCATTCAGGAACAGCTAAACTGTGCAACAGACCACCCGGTCGCTTCGTCTCTGCTTTCACTTGCTGACACTTCAAACATCGGGATACAAATCTCGCAACATCTCTCTTCATCTTCTTCCACCAGAACTGATTCTTCAAATCGTTATACATCTTCCGACCTCCAAGATGAATACTCAACCGAATGCAATGTGCCTCTCAGAGAATACGCTGCCTCAACTCCGAAACATCGGGCACAACAATATGATTATTCACAAACAAAACATCATCTCTAACCTGGAATTCAGGCTGATGCCCATATCTAACTTTCTCTACTGAATTATGAGTGATCGGATCACACTTTTGTGCTTCTTTGATCAAAATAAATAACTCTGGCTTGGCTTGAATAGAAAATACTCTGATAGTCTTCCTATATGTTTCAAACTCCAAACCAAAAATGCAACAATCATCGATCAACTGAGAAACACCGATAGTAGAAAGAAATAAAGAACAAAGCTTTCGGCTCAAGGCATTTGCAGCTGCATTCGACTTTCCCGGGTAGTATTTGATTTCACAGTTGAAATCCTTCAACAAATCTAACCATCTTCTCTGTCTCATATTTAGTTCTGCCTGTGAAAACAAATACTTAAGGCTTTATGATCATAAAAAATCCTGAAATACTCACCATAAATTTAGTGACGCCAGATCTTCAAAGAAAATACGATCGCAGCGAGTTCAAGATCATGAACCGGATAACGAGTCTCGTGCGGCTTCAGCTGCCTTGATACATACGCTATTACATGCTTATGCTGCATAAGAACATATCCCAAGCCTCAATGAGAAGCATCGCAATAACCGGTAAAACCTCCAGTACCTGATGGAATCGGAGCACTGGTCAGTCTCTTCTTCACATCAACAAAACTAGCCTCACAATCTGTAGTCCAGATAAAAGGTGCATTTTTCTGAGTCAGCTGGGTAATCAGCTTTGCAATATATGATAATCCCTCAATGAATCGGTGATAATAACCAGCTAAACCCATAAAGCTTAGAATCTCAGGCGCTTATATCGGTCTAGACCAATTCATAACCACTTCCATCTTGCTGTGATCGACAAAAATCCCATCTCCTGAAATAATGTGACCAAGGAAGACAACTTGGTCCAATCAGAACTCACACTTAGAAAACTTGGCAAACAACTGCTCAGCCCGCAAAATCTGCAAGACAATCCTCAAATGCTCTGCATGGTCAATACGGTTCTTCGAATAGATAAGAATTTCATCGATGAAGATAATAAAAAACTCATCCAAATAAAGCTAAAAGATGCGATTCATCAAAACCATAAAAACCACTGAAGCGTTAATCAAATCGAACGGCATTACTATAAACTCGATATGACCATACCTCGTTCTGAATGCGGTCTTAGGAATATCTTCCTCTCGCACTCTCAGCTGATGATATCCCGACCTCAGATCAATCTTCTAATAGACAGAAGAACCCTGCAGTTGATCAAAAAGGTCATCTATTCTAGGTAAAGGATACATGTTCTTTACCGTAGCTTGATTCAGCTGACGGTAATCAATACAGAGCCGCATAGAACCATCCTTCTTCCGAACAAAGAGGACAGGAGCACCCAAAGGCAACACACTAGGTCTTATGTATCCCTTGGCAATAAAATCCTCAAGTTGTTCTTTCAATTCTCTCAATTCGACCGGTGCCAAAAAATAAGGAGCTTTGGAAATAGGTTGAGTACCTGACAATAAATCAATGCTGAATTCGATCTCTCGAATAGGCGGAAATCCAGGAATCTCATCCGAAAAGACGTCAGCGAATACTCTAACCGCTGGTATATCAACCAATTCTAGGCTAGATTTCAGGACATCCACTGCATAGATCAAGAATCCCTCTGCTCCTTTCTGTAGCAAATGATTCATTGACAAAACATAAATGAAAGGAATTCTGGATTGAGAACCCTTACCAAAGAATTTCTACTCCTCTGCCATCTCCGCTCTAAAACGGACTAATTTTTGAAAACAGTCAACGGTAGCCCTGTACTTGGTCAAAGCATCTATGCCGATAATACAGTCAAAATATGACAACCCAAGCATAATACAATCAAAAATAATCACGTTATCTTCGAAATGAAGTTCACAGTTCCGAACCATTCTTACGGACACAATTTCCCCACCCAAAGGTGAAGTAACAGCTACTACAGCAGGCAAAGGCTCACAAGGCAAGGCATGCATCAAAACAAATTTATCAGATATAAAAGAATGAGACGCACTATATCAATCAATACATGAGCAGAATAACCAAAAATCGAACATTTATCTGCTATAACATCGTCAGGTTCTGCCTGAGCCTGATCCTCTGTCAGAGCAAAGACTCGTGCCTGCTGTCTCGAGGCTGATTCGCATTCGGGTTACCTCCCTGTCTATTCTGCTGCTGAGGCTGGAAGGAGTAAACTGCAGAAGTCTGCCTCTCAGGCTAAGCTGTAGGTCTAGAAGAACTCTCACTCTAAGCTCGTTCTTTACCTCTCTGAGGACACACCTTAGCAAAGTGTCCAGGCTGCTGACAGATATTGCAGTTCCCGAAAACTCCTACACACTGCTCTTGGGAGTGTCTACCTCCACACTTGTTACAAAACATAGATGAAAATTCAGGACTCTGTCCTGAACCAAACTACTTGGAGCCACTGAAGCTAGACGAACTGTTCCTCTGCTTCTTGAACTGTTTCCCTTTTGCTCTAAAATGATCCCTTCTATTACCCCCACTGCTTCCTCCTTCAGACCTCTGTGGTTGGTTATGATATTGCGATGACTGATTCTGATACTGAGATGGTTGGTTCTGAGTCTGTCTCGGCTGCTGAGGTATCATCTGATTTCCTCTCTGTCTCATCAAACCTGCTTCAGCTCCCTTTTCATGATTCATGGCATCCGCAAAGTTAGCAGGCCTAGTAGTGTTTACCAACGTGAAGATGTCGGGGTTCAAGCCATTGATGAATTGATCGGCTTTTGCTTCTTCGTTGTCGGCAATGTGCGATGCAAATCTCAGCAAACTATCAAACTTTGCTACATACTCCTCGATATTCAAGTTCTCTTGCCTCAGAGCGGCAAAATCGGCTCCCTTATACTTCCTGTACGAGACTGGGAAAAACCACTTATAAAACTCGGATTTGAAAAGATTCCAGTTAATAGCTGTACATTGATTTTCAATGGCTCTCTTTGTCGTGATCCACCAGTTCTTAGCAATACCTTACAACTGATGAATAACTAACCTGGCTCTGCGGTCATCTGAATAATCAAGGGAATCAAACAACTGATCAATGTCATCCAATCGGCTCTCACAGTCAACAGGATTCTCTGTACCCTGCAACATTGGCGGGTTAAACAACTGAAACTTCTTTAGTAAGGTTTCCATAGGCGTCGCTGTGGCATCCATCTGATCAGTTTCGGTACTAGCCTGCTCATTCGGAGGAGTAATTGGCGGTGGGTTTCTGTTAATTACTCAACGAGGACCCATCTGATAATTAAAGGTTAGGACACAAGATATCTCAATCGCTAGAATTCGGTGTCCTTCAACCTCTCATAATTTCGGATACAAGTCGATAAAAAAAAAAACAGTTATATCTCAAGTAGTCCATGCTTTATAAATTGAATCACATAATCATGTAATTCAAATAATACTCAAAAAAAAAAAGCATGCTTGAATGGAATTTAAATAATCAAATAAATAACTCAATCACATGCGAGGAGCCAATTCAAGCGGCCTTGATCTACCCCGCTCACTTCTAGTTTAACCAAGAACTTATAGCTCTGATACCACTTAATGTGGGACCTAGATTCTAAACATCTAATATCGGTTTAAACAATAACTAAGTATACAAGATCCAAGATTAAAAAGCAATAAACAAATTTTTTTTTGAAGAACAGGGCCTCGCTCGATCGATAAAACTCAACCGATCGAGCAAGCATGGTTTCATACTCTGTTGTTCGCCTCAAGACCAGCTCCGCTCGATCGGTAACATTCTACCGATCGAGTGGGCAAGTTTTGACAAAAACAGAACATAAGCCACAACTCCCTCGCTCAATCGGTTAATCTCTACCGATCGAGCGAAGGCAGCTTTGCTCAAAAACTTCATAAATAAACTTACCAACTCAACTCCAATATCCAATCCAATACATAACAAGTTACAAAATACATGCAACAATAGCATACAAACCTCAATACTCGCATAACGATACAACATAATAAACAAGTTCGAGTTATCAACATGCTTCAAAACATAAACTAGATTGACATGCTGATTCGACTTCTAAACCGAGTCTCACTTCTATTCCTCGATCCTGATGCTAATAAAGTCTCCGCTGACTCGATCCTGCCCCACCTGTTGCCAAGTACACAGACAAAATAAAGCAACAGCCGGATAACTCCGGTGAGAAAGATATTCCCAGTAAAAGCAACATAACATGCAATAACAAGTAATATATCAATAACATGATATAACGACAACATATACAATGTTAATACGAAATATATGCATGTCTTTAAAACCGGGATATCAACTCTAATAATCAAGGAATTAATGTTATGCTTTTGGGATCCCGAGGATGAGATCACGTAACAACTCACCGACTCTCCCGATCGAGGTGGTGCCCCGTGTCTCCATCCTCTAGACTTTGGTGCGACTATAAGGATTATGCTGACACTATGTGAACTTCTACAACCCAGGCCACTCGCAGTATAGCCCCCAAAATGTCTAAACAAAAAGGGCGTACAGCCCGCTGAAATCAAAGATTTAGGCTCAAGATGAATGCATAAGAAAAACATAAAGAATTAAGCCATAATAACAAAGTTCAAACAACAAAATACAAGTTTCCCATTCTAGAACAAGTATTGATGCAAGTATGTGATTCAAGGAATACTCAAGAACCCTCTGTCTTGAGTGTTCGATCCCGCTTAAACGATGACTGCTTGTACCTTTCGATTTGAATAGCTCCAACTCTGGATAAGCTACAATAAGAGGTTATATCAAAATCTATACAACCAAAAAAAACAAATGCTCAAGGTAAACTCTTTACCTCTCTTCGTCTAATCATTTCGACGTTAGACTTCAACTAACTCGGGGCTCAACAAACTTCAAACGAATATGTACGGAGGCAAAAGAAGATCACAACGATGAACAAACTCAAAAGCCAAATGTTCAACAACTTAAATGGTTCAAAATCCCAAAACTCAAACTGGCGGCATTACGGCTATATTCTGATCAAACCAGAAACACAGACAGAAGTATAGCATTGTAAACAAATCAAACCAATGCTAAAACATCAATAACCAATCAAATCCAAAACATCTCAAAATCCACTTTTTCGAATTATGCTTTCAAAAATCATAACAAATCCGAACGACGCTCTATTTCAAACCGATTGAGAATAAACGATAAGAACTATCTCAAGAACGACATAACCTAAACTCAATTGATTCTAACAACATCCGAAAAAAGATTTATAAATGATCGGAGAAATACTTACGATAGAACGAATCTCTCACTGCCGGGATCGCGAATCTGCATTCAAAAATAAATTCTAACGGACGGATCGACCGGGAAATGAACTCACAAAGCTTGAAAGGCGCTTTGGAGCTCAACAATGGTGGAAGACGAGATGGAGGAGGTGATGGAGAAGTGAAGACAAGTCAACCAAACCTAGATATTATATAAAATCTCAAATTTGCATTTAGTCCCTGAAATTTCCAAAAATTTCAAAATAGACCCTGATCAAAATCAAATCAGATCTTGAATTCTATTGTAAGAGTGGGTGCCCAGTGAGCCAACTGTGTGGCTATGGGCTTTGTTGACTCTTTGTATAAACAATCTTATGTTTAATATTATTTACACTTTTATGGCAATGACTTTATATTACTTCATATTGTTATATTGTGATATACTATTGTTGTTTTGATAAAGACCTTGAATATACTATAGTGTATGTAAGATGTGGTAGAACATGGAGATGTCTATCATGAAATACATCTTATAGTCACTGTATATTCTAAAACCGTTCCTAGTCGATTGAGCCGTCCGATAATAAGGATAAGGATCGCTCGAGTTTGAGACTAGCATTTGCGATGCGGAGTACCACGTTTCATTGGTAGGGAACATGGAGATGTTCGAAGCATGCAAATGGATATTCATAGGATGAATAGTCGAACTACCCTATCCGGACTTTCCAAGTGGTTATCACTTATCGAGTGGATAAAGTCCGCGGTTTTGGTTGTACACCATTAGTCCTTACGACTTGAAACATCATGGAGACTCTATATGCTAGTACTGTGCTTTGACTCGTTTACCGACTCTGAGGGGGTCATCAGGTGTCGAGATTGGGTACAGTTACGACACATATAGGAGTCAATGCATTGTTGTCAAGGATTCACCACATACTTGCGAGTGTGGATATCCTATGCGATCTGAGGAGATATTAGTGTGACAAATCTCTGGCCAGAGTACTTGATGTGATTTAAGAAATGGTTTCTTAGTAGCACATGCGATGTCACTAATTTGATCTTCAAGATGCATTGCATAGTTATCGAATCTTGAGCGACTCTCGATATACCAATGGTTGTTGATTCGATCGGGATATATGGATGAAGGGACCGTACTGTACGCTAACCAAAATCTACTGGTTCTTGTAGGCACTATCAGTGATACCTAGGGAATCATGGGGCGATGTTGCTAGGCGCTTTACCATGATTCGTTGGGCAAGTCGGAAAGTGTTGTTCCGAGTCACAAGGAGTTGTGAGCCCACGGCTAGCTGTATCCCTGAACCATTGAGGGTCACACAGTGTAATGGAGTTTTAATCCCCGTTGAGATAGTTAAATTTAAAGAGTTAAATTTAATGAATAAAGAAGTTGGACTTCTTAAGAGTAAGGGAGTAGGATTTCCTAAAATGACATAGGGATGTACATTTTTGGAAACCACTGAATTCGGATTCAGGAAAATTTATTTTGACTTTAAAACGTGCAGAAATGGTTTCTGTACACATTGGTGAAATCGTTTCATCAATCGGAGTCACGATGAATTTTATATTAATTTCTGAACGAGCGGGCTTTGCTTGTCGGGCCCCAGCTTATGACTAATGGGCCCTAAGGTGTTAGTGGCCTGCATTATAAATAAGTTATTTCAGTACAGAAATTACACACGATAGCTCATAATTTTGAGAGAAAAAAAATCGAAACCCTAGCCCCTCTCTCAAGCTTGGCCGTCGCCCCCCCTCCCTCTCTGTCTGAGAAATTCCGGTCTGTGATTTTGAATTGCAGTCTGGAATAGCGAATCAAATTCGTGTATTCTCTTCGCAGAAAACTTCTGATAGATTTTCTAGTGCAATCTATCAGAGGGATTAAACCTCTGTTCGTGGACCTGATTGAAGGCGTTCATCGGTTCCAGGGAGAGACAACAAGAGCAGAATTGTTCTGTTGGTGTCCATTAATCTCGTTGCGAGATTTGAGGTAAAATTTATTTAATTGTTATTTAAATTTTACACACACGTAATTCAATCGATGAACGGTTGATACCCATACCATGGAAACGTTCCATGAAAAATTTTTAAACTTCCGCTGCACCGGGTATCAATCGTAATTGGTCTGGGAACTCGCCAGTTTTCCAACAGTGGTATCAGAGCCAGGTTGCTCAGATCAATCGATTGAATAATCAATTGTACAAAATTTTTGAGTCTCGGTTTATGAAACAAAATAAATATTTTTAATAAAAATTTTTTTTTTTTTCGGGGCAAAACCCGGGCAGCGATTGGATCGCTGCCCGGTGGGGCAGCAATTGTTGCTGCCCCGGGCGGCGCACGGCGCCGCCCAAAGGGGGCGCACAGCGCCGCCCAAGGCGGTGACCGTCGCCGCCCAGGGCAGCGCTGTGCGCTGCCCAGCGCAGCGCTGGGCGCTGCGCAGGGCAGCGCTGGGCGCTGCGCAGGGCAGCGCTGGGCGCTGCGCAGGGCGGCGCTCGGCGCCGCCCAGGGCAGCGCACGGCGCTGCCCTAAGGGGGCAGCCGGGCTGCCCCGGCCCGCGCCCCGGTGCGGGCCAACCCGGGAGTGTCCCGGGTGGCCCGCGGGAAAAATTATATTTTTATTAATTTTAATATTTAAAAATTTTATTTTTGGTCCGGTCAAAAATTGTTTTTGATTGGTTCACGAGATTTCGGATCGAATTGTTCGAGTCCGTAAATTTTAAAATTGATTTTGGATAAATTTGAATTTTTGGAAAATTTTAATATTTTATCCGTAAATTGAATTTTGAAATCAATTATTTTGGTACAATTGATGATAAGATATGATCTTATGATATATTAGATAAAATATGATTTTATTTGTAAAATTGGATTTTATAGATAAAATATGATTTTATTTGATATGGAGATAAAATATGATTTTATATGTGAAATGTGATTTTATATAAAATATGATTTTATCTTGTTTAAATTTGAATTGCCACAGCATGTTATCCAATAAATTAATTTTGAATTAAATGTTATTGGATAAGGATGATCGATTGCCATGACCAATTTTGTAGGTGTATGTTAGGAATTTACATTTTGTCTTTATTGTTGTTGGTTTTATTAATGGGCCTGGTTTATGGCCCGATATGAATGTCATATGTAATAAAAGTGGGCTTGGTTTATAGCCCGTTCCCACCCCCTAAAAATGTATCCCCTACTTGTCATTGTTATTTAATTGTAAATACATTAGATTTAGTGGGAGATCAAGATTTGAAGATGGTGGGCCCAGCAGACAATGAAGACTGAAGAAATGTAAATTGGAAGCATATGTAATAGGATTGCATTTGCATACTGCATATTACCTAGGATTGGACTAAGACCCGTGATTGGCAACCACGGGTCAATTAGAAATGGAATCGATCATCCTATATAATATGTGATATTATGATTGTATGCATGTTTAGACATAAATTGCGTGAATCCGGCAATGCATGCAATAAATTAAATATGATGAGACAAATATTTTTATAAATAAAATCCCTCATTTTAAATATGATTTAAAATTTATATCAAGATAAATAAAGGAAATTTAAATATTGTTTAAATGTTCCTACCTTCCATCAACGGTCAATGTATGTGATGCTACCCGCGGATACGGTCCGGCTCATATTATTGGGGGGGCCCGTCCGTCGGAAAGCTGTACATTGGATCGACAAATGTTGTAAGTTGGGTGGAACTCCCATGGGATCGGCTCATATTATTGGGGGATCCACATGGCGACCGTCTATCACAACTTAATATTGATGGGTCATCTTGACATGTCACTTTAAACGGCGTCATATTATTGGGCCCTTATTGGACATGAGGTAAACACATGGGGGTTGCTTTGGAAGCAATTGGGCTCTACCTTTTGAGAATTATGGTTGGCTGATATTATTCGGGACCATAAGTTTGTCAATTGGACTCCATGTTCTCACTAAGGAAAAAGTTTCCCGTTTTCACTAGAGGGTGGTGAAATCGTTAAAATAGTGGGAGTGAGATTCATAAAATTAAATTCGCCTATTTTATGTCTTAGTAAATTGTTAAACAATCATTGATATATGTCTGTTTTTCCTTTTCAGTATTTCATACAATGAATTCGCGAAATCCTTTATTCTCGATCCTCGAACAAAACAAGCTGACTGGCGCCAACTATACGGAATGGTTCCGGAAGTTGAAGATTGTCTTAACTTCGGAGAAAATGCTCTACGTGTTAGAGAAAGCACCTCCGAAGGAAGCACCAGCTGACATAAGTCCGGAGGAATTGGCCAAACTTGATGCATGGTGCGACCATGACATCAAGACCAAATGCTATATGCAAGCCTCGATGTCTGATGAACTCCAGAGGCGATTTGAGGACACGGTGAATGCTGCTGACATTCACACGCAACTCAAGGAACTTTTTGGGGCTCAGTCGAGGGCTGAAAGGTTCTCTACTGTTAAGGAGTTGATGACGTGCCGCATGCGTGAAGGGACTTCGGTCCGTGATCATGGGGTACGAGTGATTTGGCTCATACAGAAGTTAGCGACCCTTGATTTGGTGTTGGAGCATGAACTCAATGTGGACTTGCTGCTTCTATCTCTTCCTTCATTTGATGGATTCGTGATAAATTTTAATATGAACAAGATAGAGGCCACCCTTGAAGAGATGGTCAATATGCTCGTTACATATGAATCCACACTTAAGAAGGATAAGCCAGCTTTCTTGGTGGGCTCCTCATCTTCTGCTAAGAAGGGGCCAAGTATGAAGGGCAAGAAACGTTCTGCCCCACCCAAGAAAGTGGAACCCGAGAAGAAGCAAAAGACAAAGGCTTCAAACGATGGAAAATCCAAGGATGTTTGCCATTACTGCAAGAAGCCGGGTCATTGGAAGCGCAACTGCAAGGAGTATCTTGAGCAGTTGGGAACTGCAAAAGGTATGTTCTATATCGAAATAAACATGTCACTTAATACAACTTCTTGGGTATTGGATACCGGATGTGGATCTCACATTTGCAATGATTTGCAGGTGATGACAAGAAGTCGCAGGCTTAGAATGGGTGAGACCCAGCTGAGGCTCGGGAATGGTTCCAGAGTTGAAGCTACGGCCATTGGAGATGTTTGTTTGATTTTGCAGAACGGTTTTAAATTATTGTTGAGAGATGTTTTATTTGTGCCAGATTTAATTAAAAACATTATTTCTATTTCTATGCTTGATAGAGATGGTTATTCTTGTAATTTTGTGAATGGGATTTGCAGTATTTACAAGAATGAATGTTTAATTGGAAATGGACAACTTGAAAACGATCTATACAATTTAAAACTAAAAGACGTTCCAGTAAATTGTATTGACAAACCGGCGACAACAAACAAAAGAAAAATCGATAGTCAAAACCCGGCAAACCTTTGGCACGCTAGACTAGGTCATATTTCCTCAAGGAGGATGAACAAGCTAGTGGGAGAGGGCATGTTTGATATGTCTGATATTAACTCTCTACCTACTTGTGAATCCTGCCTAAAAGGGAAAATGACTAAATCTCCTTTTAAGGGGAAGCCTGAACGTAGTCAAAATCTGTTGGATTTGATCCATACAGATGTTTGTGGTCCATTTAGAGTAGGGACTCAACATGGCCACACCTACTTCATTACCTTTACTGATGATTATTCTAGGTATGGGTATTTATATTTAATGAAATATAAGTCTGAAGCATTTGAAAAGTTCAAAGAATTCAAGGCTGAAGTAGAAAACAAGCTAGGTAAAAGTATTAAAGCACTTCGATCGGATCGAGGTGGAGAATACTTGAGTACCGAGTTTTTGGACTATCTAAAAGAGAATGGGATTCTCTCTCAGTGGACTCCTCCTATGACACCACAGCTTAATGGTGTATCGGAGCGTCGTAATCGAACTTTGTTGGACATGGTTCGATCCATGATGAGCTTCACTGAGCTTCCACCTTCGTTTTGGGGCTATGCGCTTGAAACGGCGGTATTGTTGTTGAATAACGTCCACTCTAAAGCAGTGGACAAAACACCATACGAGTTATGGAATGGCAAAGCTCCTAAGTATTCATACTTGAGGATTTGGGGATGTCCTGCTTACGTGAAGCGGACAGTGGGAGATAAGTTGGATAGTCGATCCAGCTTGTGTTATTTTGTGGGGTATCCGAAGAATTCAATCGGATATTATTTCTATTATCCTGCTGAAACAAAGGTGTTTGTTTCACGGAATGCCACCTTCTTGGAGAAGGAGTTCTTATTGGATAAGAAAGGCGAGATGATGGAACTCGAAGAAGTTCGAGAAGAACCCGAAATACAAAATAACGATCCCACACCTCAGGAACCATTGCTGGACACGCCTGCACCTAGAAGATCCGAGAGGACTTCTAGACCTCCAGTTCGATATGGTCTTCTTCTTGAAGAGGGTCAAGATGAACCCGACATTGGATGTGATCCAAGAAGCTTCAAGGAAGCAATTTCTGATGCGGATTCGAATTTATGGCTTGAAGCTATGCAATCAGAATTGGATTCGATGCATACTAACCAAGTCTGGACTTTAGTGGATCCTCCCGATGGAATTGTTCCAATAGGGTGTAAATGGATCTACAAAAGAAAGCTTGGGCCTGATGGTAAGGTATTGACCTACAAGGCGCGATTGGTGGCTAAAGGTTATACTCAAAGGCAAGGAGTTGACTATGACGAAACCTTTTCACCAGTTGCAATGTTCAAGTCCATAAGAATCCTTATTGCCATAGCTGCATGGTATGACTATGAGATATGGCAAATGGATGTGAAGACTGCTTTTCTTAATGGAGACATTAAGGAAGAAATCTATATGAAGCAGCCTGAGGGGTACACATCCATGGGAAGCGAGCATAAGGTATGCAAGCTTCAGAGATCAATTTATGGTCTAAAACAAGCATCAAGAAGTTGGAACCAGAAATTTGATGAAACAATTAAAGACTTTGGTTTCATCAAGAACCCGGAGGAACCTTGCGTGTACAAGAAAGTAGTTAAGGATGCGGTGACATTCTTAGTACTTTATGTTGATGACATCCTACTCATTGGGAATGATGTAGGGATGTTGCAGTCAACAAAGATATGGTTATCAGGTAGATTTTCGATGAAGGATTTGGGTGAGGCATCCTACATTCTTGGGATACAGATCTATAGGGATAGATCTAAGAGAATGATAGGACTCACTCAATCAACCTACATCGATACCATATTGAAACGGTTTTCAATGGATGGGTCCAAGAGAGGACATCTACCCATGTGTCATGGAGTTTCTCTATCCAAGTCTATGTGTCCCAAGACTGATGCAGAGATAGAGAATATGACACATGTACCATATGCGTCAGCTATAGGTAGTATCATGTATGGGATGATATCTACCAGACCGGATGTAGCATTTGCTCTGAGTGTCACGAGCAGATATCAGTCTAATCCTGGTCAGATGCATTGGAAAGCCGTGAAGGACATTCTTAAGTACTTGCGAAGGACTAAGAATATGTTCATGGTTTATGGAGGACGAGAACTCAAACTGGAAGGCTATACCGACTCTAGCTTCCAAAGTGATGTGGATGACTCGAAGTCAACCTCTGGATTTGTGTTCATGCTCAATGGCGGTGCTGTCTCTTGGAAGAGTTCCAAGCAGGACACCACAGCGGATTCCACCACTGAGGCTGAATACATTGCAGCATCAGCTGCTGCTAAAGAGGCCGTTTGGATGAGGAATTTCGTCCAAGAGTTGGGCGTCATTCCTGAATTTGTTGGTCCAGTCCCGGTGTACTGCGACAACACGGGTGCCGTTGCTCAAGCAAAGGAACCAAGGTCTCATCAAAGATCCAAACACGTACTGAGGAAATACCACATAATCCGGGAGATTGTGGAAAGAGGAGACATCAGTGTCGAACGAGTGGCCTCTGCAGACAATATCGCTGATCCACTTACTAAGCCTTTGCCAGGACCATTGTTTGACAAACATCGCGAAGCAATGGGTCTACGTAGTATGACTAGTTGGCTATAGGGCAAGTGGGAGATTGTAAGAGTGGGTGCCCAGTGAGCCAACTGTGTGGCTATGGGCTTTGTTGACTCTTTGTATAAACAATCTTATGTTTATAATATATTTACACTTTTATGGCAATGACTTTATATTACTTCATATTGTTATATTGTGATATACTATTGTTGTTTTGATAAAGACCTTGAATATACTATAGTGTATGTAAGATGTGGTAGAACATGGAGATGTCTATCATGAAATACATCTTATAGTCACTGTATATTCTAAAACCGTTCCTAGTCGATTGAGCCGTCCGATAATAAGGATAAGGATCGCTCGAGTTTGAGACTAGCATTTGCGATGCGGAGTACCACGTTTCATTGGTAGGGAACATGGAGATGTTCGAAGCATGCAAATGGATATTCATAGGATGAATAGTCGAACTACCCTATCCGGACTTTCCAAGTGGTTATCACTTATCGAGTGGATAAAGTCCGCGGTTTTGGTTGTACACCATTAGTCCTTACGACTTGAAACATCATGGAGACTCTATATGCTAGTACTGTGCTTTGACTCGTTTACCGACTCTGAGGGGGTCATCAGGTGTCGAGATTGGGTACAGTTACGACACATATAGGAGTCAATGCATTGTTGTCACGGATTCACCACATACTTGCGAGTGTGGATATCCTATGCGATCTGAGGAGATATTAGTGTGACAAATCTCTGGCCAGAGTACTTGATGTGATTTAAGAAATGGTTTCTTAGTAGCACATGCGATGTCACTAATTTGATCTTCAAGATGCATTGCATAGTTATCGAATCTTGAGCGACTCTCGATATACCAATGGTTGTTGATTCGATCGGGATATATGGATGAAGGGACCGTACTGTACGCTAACCAAAATCTACTGGTTCTTGTAGGCACTATCAGTGATACCTAGGGAATCATGGGGCGATGTTGCTAGGCGCTTTACCATGATTCGTTGGGCAAGTCGGAAAGTGTTGTTCCGAGTCACAAGGAGTTGTGAGCCCACGGCTAGCTGTATCCCTGAACCATTGAGGGTCACACAGTGTAATGGAGTTTTAATCCCCGTTGAGATAGTTAAATTTAAAGAGTTAAATTTAATGAATAAAGAAGTTGGACTTCTTAAGAGTAAGGGAGTAGGATTTCCTAAAATGACATAGGGATGTACATTTTTGGAAACCACTGAATTCGGATTCAGGAAAATTTATTTTGACTTTAAAACGTGCAGAAATGGTTTCTGTACACATTGGTGAAATCGTTTCATCAATCGGAGTCACGATGAATTTTATATTAATTTCTGAACGAGCGGGCTTTGCTTGTCGGGCCCCAGCTTATGACTAATGGGCCCTAAGGTGTTAGTGGCCTGCATTATAAATAAGTTATTTCAGTACAGAAATTACACACGATAGCTCATAATTTTGAGAGAAAAAAAATCGAAACCCTAGCCCCTCTCTCAAGCTTGGCCGTCGCCCCCCCTCCCTCTCTGTCTGAGAAATTCCGGTCTGTGATTTTGAATTGCAGTCTGGAATAGCGAATCAAATTCGTGTATTCTCTTCGCAGAAAACTTCTGATAGATTTTCTAGTGCAATCTATCAGAGGGATTAAACCTCTGTTCGTGGACCTGATTGAAGGCGTTCATCGGTTCCAGGGAGAGACAACAAGAGCAGAATTGTTCTGTTGGTGTCCATTAATCTCGTTGCGAGATTTGAGGTAAAATTTATTTAATTGTTATTTAAATTTTACACACACGTAATTCAATCGATGAACGGTTGATACCCATACCATGGAAACGTTCCATGAAAAATTTTTAAACTTCCGCTGCACCGGGTATCAATCGTAATTGGTCTGGGAACTCGCCAGTTTTCCAACATCTATAATCTCCGATTATCTCAAATAAACTTAATTAAGATAAATTTGGGGTGTTACACATGGTGTCGAGGAATGTTATGTCAATGGTCGAGCTACTAGACCACCTCCAAAATCCAGGAATCAAATTAAGGATCTATGTGATGTGATCAATGAAAAAAGGGGACAAGGTTCAAAGGGTTTGCAGCAGCAGAATCCAAATTCGAATATTATTTTGAGTTTTCCTAGAATAGAGAAGTTTGAATGGAATAAAGTGGGGTCAAGGGAAGATGAAGGTAATAGTGCACGGGGTGGTGATGATTGGGAATCAGGAGGAGTTTTGGTATGAATCTCTTGTGGTTCAAATAGGTTCGACCTTTTCTCCTTGACTTGGAGGAGGATGGGTTGATTGTTATGGAAAAATCTAAAGATAGTTGCTTGAAATTTCATAACAGTAAGGGGAAAGAAAAAGTGGTTGTGGAGGAAGGGTTGCTTGAGAATGTAGATTATTGTTTTAAGATGGGTTGAGTGGTTTTTGAGAAACTAATCATTCCAATCCAACATCCTGCTTGAATTGTTCAGCAAGAGGGCAGCTCAAGTTCTTTTAAGGGTGGCGGTCAGCCTACCAATGCCATTTTGGGGTGACAGATGCAGCTGTTCCTGCCACTCGGGTAGGTGCTACAGATGGTGGAGCTAGTCTTGAGATGGAAAATCGTATTCCGGAGGAAAAATTTTCTGAAAATTGTAGTATGGATGAGGAGCAAGGAGATTTGGATGGATTGGAGGATAGAGAGATGGACAGTTTGGATTCGGGTGCTTTAGAAAATTCTTTGGAGGATATTAATCCTGATGCAGCAGTTATACAATCTTGGAAATTAATGAAACTCTAAATTTGGGTGATCAATCTAAACCTATGGAGTTGTCTTAGAAAAGGGGATGCAAAAGACCACCAAAAAGGACTAAATTGGTGCCAGTCTTGCAGACTCGAGGTAATTATAAGAACTTGGATTTGGGATATAATGATATTTATAAATGAATTGTTTGATTTGGACATCAGAAGAATTGGGAATAAAGCTGCTCAGAGGAGGACTAAACCTCTTAAGGAAATTAATAAATTTATTTTCATTGCCATTTTGGAACCGATGAATCAACTTCATCACTCGGTGATGACTAGGATGTTTGGTTTTGTGAAGGTTATTGCTAATACCAGTAATAAAATTTGGTTCTTCTATAATTTGGAGGTGTCGGTTGTGGTGCTTCATGATCATGATCAATTCTTTCATGCTAAATTGCCTTCTAATCTGTTCCCGGTGGATATTTACATGTTGATAAGCTATGCTAAATGTATTAGGGATGCTTGGTTATCTCTATGGGAGGGCTTACTTGGTTTCCAACCTGTTGATGGCAGCCCATAGGTGGTTGGTGGAGATTTTAATGTAATTGCTGATATTTTGGATCACTCATCGGGGGTGGTCACTGTCCTACTACAATGCATGATTTTGCAGAATTTATAGTGTCAGCTGGCTTATCAGATGCGGGGTTTGTGGGCTCTCGTTTCACATGGACTAATATGAGAGTGTGGAAACGTTTAGATAGAATGCTTATTTCTTCAGTTTGGGCGAATATTTTCAACTCTTTTAAGGTTGAACATTTACATAGGGGTACAGTCCTCTCTAGATTTCAGCTCTTTTTTTTTTGCCCCGACAGGCTAGTTCTATCAAATTTTAGAATATGTGGACTATGCATCCTGAATTCTTACAGACGGTCAAATTGAAGTGGAATTTACCTTGTTGTGAGATGCGGATATCTAGGTTGATTATTAAATTGAAATGCCTTAAGCACTACCTGAAGTGGAGGAATAGGGATGTATTTGGCAATATATTGGATAAAGTCCCAGGGTTGGACAAGCTAGCGGCAGAAGCAGAAAAGAAATTTGATGATGAGCCTTCTGATATTCGAAAGGCAGCCTTATATCTTGCAAAAGCTAATTTAGCTCTTGGGCTTGCTATAGTGGAGGCATTTTGGAAACAAAAGTTGCTGCTAGATGGGTTGCTGAAGGAGAAAATACTAAACTTTTTCATGATATGGTAAATTGGAGGAGAGCAGCTAATAAAATTTATCGTATCTGGGAAGATGGTGAACCCTTGGATAACCCCATGCAAATTTGAGAATCAGGAGCTAAGTTCTTTGAATCTTTATTATCGGGTGATCCTACTGTTCTTAATCGGCCTGATTTCTCTCACATTCCTAATCTGGTACATGAAGGTGACAATGCGTGTATGATGGCTACTTTCTTGAAGGAGTAGTTATTTGATTGTATTAAGTCCTTGCAAGAAGATAGCACTGATGGTCCAGACGGATATTCTGCCAGTTTCTTCAACAAGTGCTGGAATATTATCAAAACCGACTTGCTGGCGGCAACCCATGAATTTTTTTTGGGTTCTCCATTGCCTAGAGCTTTCACTGCAACCACTATTATTTTGATCCCTAAGAATGCTGATGTACAGAGATGGTCGGATTTTAGGCCTATCAGTTTGTGTAACGTGGTCAATAAAATCTTCACTAAGATTTTATCTATGCGATTGAAGCTCTTGATGCCAAAACTGATCTCCTCTTCATAGAGTGGATTTATTGCTGGTCGGAAAATTTCTGATAACATTCTTATGGCCCAAGAATTGGTTAACCAATTGAATTATCAGGTTAGGGGATGAAACTTAATTCTGAAGCTGGATATGGCTAAGGCCTATGACAAGATTCAATGGGATTTTCTGTTGAACGTGCTCAAGGCCTTTTTATTCTCAGCTGGGGTTTGTGATGTGATTTTGGGATGTGTGAATAACTTCTAGTTCTCAGTTAATATTAATGGTTCGTTGGGTGGTTTTTTCCATCCAATAGAGGATTTCGACAAGGAGATCCATTATCCTTTTTTCTGTTTGTTTTAGCAGCGGAATATTTTTCAAGGGGTTTGGATAACTTACTTCAGTAGTACAGAGGTCTGAAATTTCATAATGGGCGTAGCTATGTTATTTCTCACCTGGAATATGCGGATCATATTATGATTTTTTCTAATGAAGCAATTCAAAGTGTTCGAAGATTGAGAAAGTTCCTCTATCACTATGAGTAATGTTCTGGGCAGCTTATCAATAATTCGAAGAGTGTGATCATTGCTCCTAACTCTTGCTCAGCGGTTTTTAAATTAAATATTACTCTATTACATGGTTTGGAGAAGGAGTTTTACCAATTCAGTATTTAGGATCTCCCCTATTTTTGGGCCCTTGCAAGAGCACTTATTTCAGCAGTATCATTTCTAAAGCTATCAGGAAACTTCATGGGTGGGATAATACTACTCTCTCGTATGGTAGTAGGCTGATTTTGATCAAGAGTGTATTATGTTCTTTGCCAATTTATTTGTTTCATGTTCTTCAACTACCAGTAATTGTTTTGCACATGTTTGAAATGCTTTGTGCTAAATTCCTATGGGGGTCAAAACCTGGAGTAGCTAAAATACATTGGATTTCTTGGGAATAGGTGTGTCGGCCTGTAAAAGAAGGGGGACTAGGAATTCGAAGGTTGAAAGATGTGTTGACAACCTTTACATTCAAGATTTGGTATCTGTTTCGTACTAGTGACTCTATCTATAGTAGATACCTACATATGAGATACTGTCATTCTGAATCTCCTGCGCAGATTCAATTAAAACAGGTTGTTTCTCCTACCTGGAGAAGAATGATTAAAATCATAGATAGGGCGGAAAGTTGTATTGGGTGGAAGATTGGCAGTGGGAATTTGAGTTTCGGGTTTGATTCCTGGCTTCCTGTGGGGCCTCTTGCATCTCTTGTTCCGGTCCAAGCACAGCCTATGCGCAAAGTTAATTGGTTCCTAGAGGAGGGAAGATGGAACTTGGATTGGCTGCTTACTGTGGTGACACCTGAGATCATGGCTCGGATTTTGAAAATTCCCATTCACCCAATTGCTTTAGATCGGGCTGTCTGGAAACCTTCGAAACATGCATGGGATTATATCTACTAAGTTTGTGTTGGAATAGGTTCGTTACAAAGATCCAGATATTGTTTGGTTTGGTGGTTTTTGGTCTAGACTCTTGAAAGCTTCTATTTCTATTTTTTTGCTGGCGTTGGTATTTTTGGAGACTTCAAGTAGATGATATCCTTCCATCGAAGGAGTGGCTCTTGCTTTGTCTTGTCATTGATGTAGAAGTCATGAGACTTTTGATCATCATTTCTTTTCAGGGAATCTAGCTGCGTCTGTTTGGACCCATTTCTCTAATATTTTTGGATTTCAACAGCCTCACTTATTTGATAACTAGCGGGTTAGATATTTCTGGTGTAAGAAAGATCATGTGCGGGAGATGATGCCGTTTTTGATTTTGTGGTTCTTGTGGAAAATCAGGAATGGATTTCGGCACAAAGGATTTGTGGTTTCGGCGGATACAATTATTAAATATTTGATGGAGCATGTTGTTGCTGCTTCTAGAGCGGGGTGATACAGCCAAAACATTGGTTAGGATATGAAGATCGAGCTGGATTTTTTGGTATAAATGTCTAGCATATTAGAAGCACTTCTATTCTTTTGGTTAGGTGGACTCCTCCTCCTGTGAGTGTTTTCAAGCTTAACACTGATGGCTGTTTGAAAAGATGTGGAAATTCTGCGATTGGTGGGATTGTAAGGGATCATTTGGGAAACACTGTATTGGCATTCCATAAGAATATTGGTTTGGGAACTAATATGCGGGCTAAGTTGTTTGCCATTTTGAGAGGACTTTCTATCTGTCAGGAATTTGGTTATTTCCCTCTTTGGTTGGAGGTTGATTCGCAGGCTGCCTTGGTTATTATTGATTCAGATAATACTTGCTGGGACCTTTGTGCTACATTGATTAATATTCAGCTTATTTTATTCAACCCCCCACTCTTAAAATCTCATGTTTACAGGGATGCAAATACAGTGGCTGATGAACTTGCTAATATGGGGATCTTCAATCAGGGTTTTATTATTCTTCATTTGGGGCAGATGCATGGAAAACTTCGGGGTATATGCAGGCTGGATAAAGCAGGATTTCTTTATATTAGGATTAAGCCTAAATAATTTATTTTATGTATGCAATTTTTTTAGAGGTCTTGGCCTAGTTCCCTTCTCTTATAATTTCTTTTTTTACTGAAATAAACAGGTAGAGGTCTGTCTAACCCCCTTCCACATCAGATGGTTTTTTTTCAATTAGATGATTATGCCATGAGTTTGGTGAATAACCCTTTTAAGGTGTACTTTGGGAAAATAGATTAGAAATCCATGAATTTATATTATAATTTTATTGTTTACAATGAAACAATTGATTACATATTAAATATGCATCTTACCTAAATATTTAAATATTAATTATATATTAGTAATATAAAATATAATGAATTGAAACTTACATCATTATTAGCTAAACCTGAAATACATCATAATTAATATAAAATACTCTATAAACACGTAACAAGTGGATTTCAAGTTTAAGGTATTACATCTTTAAAAAACAAAAATATATTTGACATTTATCAATTCCAAATACAACCATATATTAAAGACATTATGTATATCTAGCATGTTTGCAGTAAAAAAACGCTTCATATTGTTGTGTTTTATAAAACCATAGCAAATATTTAAAAATGCAAAACGTCTCACAATTGTAGCTTTTGAAACGAGCATTGCATGTAACTTGTTTTCTTGAATCCAGAAAGGTAACAAAGTGGTGGTGGTGTCAGTGTCATTAAAAATTATATATGTAGATTGATCTTCTACATTGAATTTCAAGAGTAATTTACGTTTATATCTCTCACACCTTTTCTTTTTTATTAATACATAAAGTATAGGAAGATGAATGCAAACCAAATACATTAATATTGAAAGCTTAGATAGACATCTCTTGCCAGCAACCTGTAGCCTAAGCCCTATTGGAACCACCCGCCTCATTCAAACGCAAACCTGCCCCATGGAATAGTGTGTCCAGAAACAACAGTACGAGGACGTGACCATAAAACGCTCAGTACGAGAGTATGAGTATACAATATTATATGTGCATGTATGCAAGTGTACGGGTACCAAGACTCAAGGTCAAAAATATCTGATCAAGAATAGACATGGGCCCTGGGTAGGTTGCCCGTTGTGCCGTCGCTTTAGGAGGTGACCTACATACCCAACTGATGGTGACCTGACACAAGTCCATGTGTCCAACTATCCACTAACAGGATAGGGTAAACACCCTACTACAGGATATCACAAGGATACAAGCTGAAGATGATCATGCATTCAGCATAATAACAAGTCATAATATATGCAGATAAAATCATGCCATATAAACAATGAAACACATAATACATGCATACTCAGTCAGTGTATCTCGAACAGTACTTTCGTACCTCTGATAACTAGGAAAGTTAAACCAGATCTATGTCCAAGTCTATTTTCGCACTACAATGAAAAATAATCATGCATCATAATCTTATTCTACAAGCATTAACATAGCTATAGCATACTCCCTATTTTCTATAAGGAGCCAGAGCTATACCTTCATCCGTCTTCAGCCAGCTGATGACGACTGCCCCAGAACTTGGGCACCACTCCGCTGCGACTTCGGAGCACCTTGCCCACTCCCGGACCAAGCCTAGGAAGGCTGGAAATCATCCCAAAACACCTATAATACACTAAAACCGAGAGAGAGAGAGAGAGATAGAGATAGAGAGAGAGAGAGAGAGAGGAGTGAAAGGTGTGAGAATTCTGAATCTCGGAACCCCTATTTATATACGAAGATTGGACGCTCCGATCGGGGGTTTGGACGCTTCGATCTCTGCATGCAGACCACGTCACTGCATGCACAGTTCAGACTCTCCGATCTCAAATTCGGAGGCTCCGAACTGCTATGTGTCCGATCAGTGTTGACACCTCAAGCTGCATGGCCTAACTGAGATCGGACGCTCCGATCTCTCCGTAGCCTCCGATCCTCGCATTGTGCCTCCGAAGGGTTCGGACCCTCCTATCTTAAGTTTGGATCCTCCGAACTTCCCTTGGCCAAAAATCCAAAAATTTTCCAGTCAAATCTAAATTAAGTTTCTAATTTATGTTTAACCATTTTTATTCAATTAATCTTAGAAAATGGAACCGGGCCACTGTTGGAGAACGCGGCGATCAGATCAATCAGAATTGATACCCGGTGCAGCGGAAGTTTAAAAATTTTATATGGAACGATTCCATAATGGGTATCAAAACTTTTACGATTAAATTGTGTGTGTAAAAATTAAATAACAATTATAAATTTTTACCTCCAATCTCGAATCGAGATTATGGACACCAACAGATTACTCTGCTCTTGTTGTATATCCCTGAAACTGATGGACGAACTGTTCTTCAATCAGGTCCACGAACGGATAATTAATCCCTCTGATAGATTGCACTAGAAAATCTATCAGAAGTTTCTACAAAGAGAATTAACGAATTTGATCCGTCAAACCAGACTGTAATTCAAAATTCACAGGCTGGATTTTCCTGAGCAGAGGGGAAGGGGGCGGCCACTGTTAGAGAAAATACTTAGGGTTTTCGAAAATTTGTGACCTGTTGTGTCTAATTTCTGTACTGCAATAACTTATTTATAATGTAGGCCGCTAACAGCTTAGGGCCCATTAGTCATAAGTTCAAGCCCGACAAGCAAAGCCCGCATGTTCAGAAATTAATATAAAATTCATCATGACTCCGATTGATAAACCGATTTCACCAATGTGCACAAAAACCATTTCTGCACCTTTTAAAGTCAAGATAAATTTTTCTGAATCCGAATTCAGTGATTTCCAAAAATGCCCATCCCTATGTCATTTTAGGAAATCTTACTCCTCTACTCTTAAATAAGAAGTCCAACTTCTTTGTTCATTAAATTTAACTCTTTAAATTTAACTATCTCAACGGGGATTAAAAATCCATTACTCTGTGTGACCCTCAATGGTTCAGGGATACAGCTAGCCGTGGGCTCACAACTCCTTGTGACTCGGAACAACAATTTCTGACTTGCCCATCGAATCATGGTAAGAGCGCCTAGCAACATCGCCCCATGATTCCCTAGGTATCACTGATAGTGCCTGCAAGAACCAATAGATTTTGGTTAGCGTACAGTACGGTCCCTTCATCCATATATCCCGATCGAATCAACAACCATTGGTAAATCGAGAGTCGTTCGAAATTCGATAACTATGCAATGTATCTTGAAGATCAAATAGTGACATCGCATGTGTTACTAAGAAACCATTTCTTAAAACACATCATGTACTCTGGCCAGAGATTCGTCACACTAATATCTCCTCAGATCGCATAGGATATCCACACTCGCAAGTATGTGGTGAATCCTTGACAACAAAGCATCGACTCCTATATGTGTTGTAACTGTACCCAATCCCGACACCTGATGATCCTAATAGAGTCGGTAAACGAGTCAAAGCACAGTACTAGCATATAGAGTCTCAATGATGTTTCAAGTAGTAAGGACTAATGGTGTACAACCAAAACCGCGGACTTTATCCACTCGATAAGTGATAACCACTTGGAAAGTCCGGATAGGGTAGTTCGATCATTCATCGTATGAATATCCATTTGCATGCTTCAAACATCTCTATGTTCCTTACCAATGAAACGTGGTACTCTGCATCGCAAATGCTAGTCTCAAACTCGAGCGATCCTTATCCTTATTATCGGATGGCTCAATCGACTAGGAACAGTTTAGAATATACAGTGACTATAAGATGTGTTTCATGATAGACATCCCCATATTCTACCACATCTTACATACACTATAGTATATTCAAGGTCTTTATCAAAACAACAATAGTATATCACAATATAACAATATGAAGAAAGATAAAGTCATTGCCATTAATAAAAGTGTAAATAATATTAAACAAAAGATTGTTTATACAAAGAGTCATCAAAGCCCTTAGCCACAAGTTGGCTCATCGGGCACCCACTCTTTCAATCTCCCACTTGCCCTAAAGCCAACTAGTCATACTATGTAGACCCATTGCTTCGCGATGTTTGTCAAATAATGGTCCTGGCAAGGGCTTAGTAAGTGGATCAGCGATATTTTCTGCAGAGGCCACTCTTTCGACAGTGATGTCTCCTCTTTCCACAATCTCCCGGATGATGTGGTATTTCCTCAGTACGTGTTTGGATCTTTGATGAGACCTTGGTTCCTTTGCCTGAGCAACGGCACCCGTGTTGTCACAGTACACCGGGACTGGACCAACAACTTCCGGAATAACGCCCAACTCTTGGACGAAATTCCTCATCCAAACGGCCTCTTTAGCAGCAGCTGATGCTGCAATGTATTCTGCCTCAGTGGTGGAATCCGCTGTGGTGTCCTGCTTGGAACTATTCCAAGAGACAGCACCGCCATTGAGCATGAACACAAATCCAGAGGTTGACTTCAAGTCATCTACGTCACTTTGGAAGCTAGAGTCGGTATAGCCTTCCAATTTTAGTTCTCTTCCTCCATATACCATGAACATATTCTTAGTCCTTCGTAAGTACTTAAGAATGTCCTTCACGGCTTTCCAATGCATTTGACCGGGATTAGCTTGATATCTGCTCGTGACGCTCAGAGCAAATGCTACATCCGATCTGGTAGATATCATCCCATACATGATACTACCTATGGCTAACGCATATGGTACATGTGTCATTTTCTCTATCTCTTCATCAGTCTTGAGGCACATAGACTTGGATAGAGAAACTCCATGACACATGGGTAGATGTCCTCTCTTGGACCCATCCATTGAAAACCGTTTCAATATGGTGTCGATGTAGGTTGATTGAGTGAGTCCTATCATTCTCTTAGATCTATCTTTATAGATCTGTATCCCAAGAATATAGGATGCCTCACCCAAATCCTTCATCGAGAATCTACCTGATAACCATATCTTTGTTGACTGCAACATCCCTACGTCATTCCCAATGAGTAGGATGTCATCAACATAAAGTACTAAGAATGTCACAGCATCCTTAACTACTTTCTTGTACACGCATGGTTCCTCCGGGTTCTTGATGAAACCAAAATCCTTTATTGTTTCATCAAATTTCTGGTTCCAACTTCTTGATGCTTGTTTTAGACCATAGATTGATCTCTGAAGCTTGCATACCTTATGCTCGCTTCCCATGGATGTGTATCCCTCAGGCTGCATCATATAGATTTCTTCCTTAATGTCTCCATTAAGAAAAGCAGTCTTCACATCCATTTGCCATATCTCATAGTCATACCAAGCAGCTATGGCAATAAGGATTCTTATGGACTTGAACATTGCAACTGGTGAAAAGGTTTCATCATAGTCAACTCCTTGTCTTTGAGTATAACCTTTCGCCACCAATCGCGCCTTGTAGATCAATACCTTACCATCAGGCCCAAGCTTTCTCTTGTAGATCCATTTACACCCTATTGGAACAATTCCATCGGGAGGATCTACTAAAGACCAAACTTGGTTTGTATGCATCGAATCTATTTCCGACTGCATAGCTTCAAGCCATAAATTTGAATCCGCATCAGAAATTGCTTCCTTGAAGTTTCTTGGATCACATCCAACATCGGGTTCATCTTGATCCCCTTCAAGAAGAAGACCATATCGAATAGGAGGTCTAGAAGTCCTCTCGGATCTTCTAAGTATAGGCGTGTCTATCAATGGTTCCTGAGGTGTAGGGTCGTTATTTTGTATTTCGGGTTCTTCTCGAATTTTTTCGAGTTCCATCATCTTGCCTTTCTTATCCAATAAGAACTCCTTCTCCAAGAAGGTGGCATTCCTTGAAACAAACACCTTTGTTTCAGCAGGATAATAGAAATAATATCCGATTGAATTCTTCGGATACCCTACAAAATAACATAAGGTGGATCGACTATCCAACTTATCTCCCACTGTCTGCGTCACGTAAGCAGGACATCCCCAAATCCTCAAGTACGAATACTTAGGAGCTTTGCCATTCCATAACTCGTATGGTGTTTTTTCCACTGCTTTAGTGTAAACGTTGTTCAACAACAATACCGCCGTTTCAAGAGCATAGCCCCAAAACGAAGGTGGAAGCTCAGTGAAGCTCATCATGGATCGAACCATGTCCAACAAAGTTCGATTACGACGCTCCGATACACCATTCAGCTGTGGTGTCATAGGAGGAGTCCACTGAGAGAGAATCCCATTCTCTTTTAGATAGTCCAAAAACTCGGTACTTAAGTATTCTCCACCTCGATCCGATCGAAGTGCTTTAATACTTTTACCTAACTTGTTTTCTACTTCAGCCTTGAATTCTTTGAACTTTTCAAATGCTTCAGACTTATATTTCATTAAATATAAATACCCATACCTAGAATAATCATCAGTAAAGGTAATGAAGTAGGTGTGGCCATATTGAGTACCAACTCTAAATAGACCACAAACATATGTATGGATCAAATCCAACAGATTTTGACTACGCTCAGGTTTCCCCTTAAAAGGAGATTTAGTCATTTTTCCTTTTAGGCAGGATTCACAAGTAGGTAGAGAGTTAATATCAGACATATCAAACATGCCCTCTCCCACTAGCTTGTTCATCCTCCTTGAGGAAATATGACCTAACCTAGCATGCCAAAGGTTTGCTGGGTTTCGGCTATCGATTTTCCTTTTGTTTGTTGTTGCCGGTTTATCAACATAATTTATTGGAACGTCTTTTAGTTTTAATTTATATAGATCATTTTCAAGTTGTCCATTTCCAATCAAACATTCATTCTTGTAAATATTGCAAATCCCATTCACAAAATTGCAAGAATAACCATCTCTATCAAGCATAGAAACAGAAATAATGTTTTTAATCAAATCCGGAACAAATAAAACATCTCTCAAAAGTAACTTAAAACCGTTCTGCAAAATTAAATAAATATCTCCCACAGCTTTAGCTTCAACTCTGGAACCATTTCCGAGCCTCAGCTGGGTCTCACCCATTCTAAGCCTGCGACTTCTTGTCATCACCTGCAAATCTTTGCAAATGTGAGATCCACATCCGGTATCCAATACCCAAGAAGTAGTATTAAGTGAAACATTTATTTCAATATAGAACATACCCTTCGCAGTTCGCAACTGCTCTAGATATTCCTTGCAGTTACGCTTCCAATGACCGGGCTTCTTGCAGTAATGGCAAACATCCTTGGATTTTTCCATGTTTGAAGCCTTTGTCTTGTACTTCTTCTCGGGTTCGATTTTCTTGGGTGGGGCAGAACGTTTCTTACCCTTTGTACTTGGCCCCTTCTTAGCAGAAGAAGAGGATCCCACCAAGAAAGCCGGTTTATCCTTCTTTAATGTGGATTCATATGTCACAAGCATATTGACCATCTCTTCAAGGGAGGCCTCTATCTTGTTCATATTGAAATTCACCACAAATCCGTCAAACGAAGAAGGAAGAGATAGAAGTAGTAAGTCCACGTTGAGTTCATGCTCCAACACCAAATCAAGGGTTACCAACTTCTGTATGAGTCAAATCACTCATACCCCATGATCACGGACCGAAGTCCCTTCACGCATGCGACACGTCATTAGCTCCTTTACAGTAGCGAACCTTTCAGCCCTCGATTGAGACCCAAAAAGTTCCTTGAGTTGTACGTGAATGTCAGCAGCATTCACGGTGTCCTCAAATCGCCTCTGGAGTTCATCAGACATCGAGGCTTGCATATAGCATTTGGCCTTGATATCATGGTCCCACCATGTATCAAGTTTGGCTAACTCTTCCGGACTTATGTCAGCTGGTGCTTCCTTCGGAGGAGATTTTTCTAACACGTAGAGCATCTTCTCCGAAGTCAAGACAATCTTCAACTTACGGAACCATTCCGTATAGTTTGCGCCAGTCAATTTATTTTGTTCGAGGATCGAGAAAAGTGGATTACGCGAATTCATCTTTATGAAATACTGAAAAGAAACAGACAAATATCAGTGATTGTTTAATTAATTTACTAAGACATAAAATAGGCGAAATTTATTTTATGAATCTCACTCCCACTATTTTAACGATTTCACTACCCTCTAGTGAAAACGGGAAACTGTTTTCCTTAGTGAGAACATGGAGTCCAATTGACAAACTATGGTCCCGAATAATATCAGCCAACCATAATTTTCAAAAGGTAGAGCCCAATTGCTTCCAAATCAACCTCCACGTTTTTACCTCATGTCCAATAAGGGCCCAATAATATGACGCCGTTTATTGTGACATGTCAAGATGACCCATCAATATTAAGTTGTGATGGACGGTCACCATGTGGATCCCCCAATAATATGAGCCGATCCCATGGGAGTTCCACCCAACTTACAACATGTGTCGATCCAATGTACAGCTTTCCGACGAACGGGCCCCCCCAATAATATGAGCCGGACCGTATCCGCGGGTAGCATCTCATACATTGATCGTTGATGGAAGGTAGGAACATTTAAACAAATTTAAATTTCCTTTATTTATCTTGATATCAATTTTAAATCATATTTAAAATGAGGGATTTTAATTTTGAAAATTTGTCTCATCATTTTTAAAATTTTGTATGCTTGCCGGATTCACACAATTTTGTCTAAAACATGCATACAACAATAATATCACATATTATATAGGATGATCGATTCCATTTCTAATCGACTCGTGGTTGCCAATCACGAGTCTTAGTCCAATCCTAGGTAATATGCAGTATGCAATGAAATCCTATTACATTGAGCTTCCAATTTACATTTCTTCTGTCTTTATTGTCTGTTGGGCCCACCTCCGTCTTCAAATCTTTATCTCCCACTAAATCTAATGTATTTACAATAAATAACAATGACAAGTAGGGGATACATTTTTAAGGGGTGGGAACGGGCCATAAACCAAGCCCACTTTTTTTACATATGACAATTCATATTGGGCCATAAACCAGGCCCATTAATAAATCCAACAACAATAAAACAAATGTAAATTCCTAACATACACCTACAAAATTGGTCATAGCAATCGATCATCCTTATCCAATAACATTTAATTCAAAATTAATTTATTGAATAACATGCAATGGCAATTTAAATTTAAAAGGATAAAATCATATTCCATATATAAAATCTTATTTTATATACAAAATCATATTTTATCTTTTTATCAAATAAAATCATATTTTATCTATAAAATCTAATTTTATACATAAAATCATATTTTACTCAACATATCCATAAGATCATATCTTATCATCAATTGTACCAAAAATAATTAATTTCAAAATTCAATTTAACGGATAAAATATTTAAATTTTCCAAAAATTCAAATTTATCCAAAAATCAATTTTAAAATTTTCGGACTCGAACAATTCGATCCGACGCCTCGTGGACCAATAAAAAACAATTTTCGATCAGACCAAAAATAGAAGTTTAACATATTAAAATTTTAATTTAAAAATTAGAAATAATTTTTCGCGGGCCGCCCGGGACATTCCCGGGCTGCCCGCGCCCCAAAGGGGCTCGGGCCAGGCAGCCCGGCTGCCCCTAGGGCAGCGACCATTGCTGCCCCCCCCCCCCCGGGCAGCGATCCAATCGCTGCCCAGGTTTTGCCCGGAAAAAAAAAATTTATTTTTAAAATATTTATTTTGTTTCAAAAACCGAGGCTTAAAAATTTTTGTACAATCGATTAATTTAATCGCTTGATCTGAGCAACCTGTCTCTGATACCACTGTTGGAGAACGCGGCGATCAGATCAATCAGAATTGATACCCGGTGCAGCGGAAGTTTAAAAATTTTATATGGAACGATTCCATAATGGGTATCAAAACTTTTACGATTAAATTGTGTGTGTAAAAATTAAATAACAATTATAAATTTTTACCTCCAATCTCGAATCGAGATTATGGACACCAACAGATTACTCTGCTCTTGTTGTATATCCCTGGAACTGATGGACGAACTGTTCTTCAATCAGGTCCACGAACGGATAATTAATCCCTCTGATAGATTGCACTAGAAAATCTATCAGAAGTTTCTACGAAGAGAATTAACGAATTTGATCCGTTAAACCAGACTGTAATTCAAAATTCACAGGCTGGATTTTCCTGAGCAGAGGGGAAGGGGGCGGCCACTGTTAGAGAAAATACTTAGGGTTTTCGAAAATTTGTGACCTGTTGTGTCTAATTTCTGTACTGCAATAACTTATTTATAATGTAGGCCGCTAACAGCTTAGGGCCCATTAGTCATAAGTTCAAGCCCGACAAGCAAAGCCCGCATGTTCAGAAATTAATATAAAATTCATCATGACTCCGATTGATAAACCGATTTCACCAATGTGCACAGAAACCATTTCTGCACCTTTTAAAGTCAAGATAAATTTTTCTGAATCCGAATTCAGTGATTTCCAAAAATGCTCATCCCTATGTCATTTTAGGAAATCTTACTCCTCTACTCTTAAATAAGAAGTCCAACTTCTTTGTTCATTAAATTTAACTCTTTAAATTTAACTATCTCAACGGGGATTAAAAATCCATTACTCTGTGTGACCCTCAATGGTTCAGGGATACAGCTAGCCGTGGGCTCACAACTCCTTGTGACTCGGAACAACAATTTCCGACTTGCCCATCGAATCATGGTAAGAGCGCCTAGCAACATCGCCCCATGATTCCCTAGGTATCACTGATAGTGCCTGCAAGAACCAATAGATTTTGGTTAGCGTACAGTACGGTCCCTTCATCCATATATCCCGATCGAATCAACAACCATTGGTAAATCGAGAGTCGTTCGAGATTCGATAACTATGCAATGCATCTTGAAGATCAAATAGTGACATCGCATGTGTTACTAAGAAATCATTTCTTAAAACACATCATGTACTCTGGCCAGAGATTCGTCACACTAATATCTCCTCAGATCTCATAGGATATCCACACTCGCAAGTATGTGGTGAATCCTTGACAACAAAGCATCGACTCCTATATGTGATGTAACTGTACCCAATCCCGACACCTGATGACCCTAATAGAGTCGGTAAACGAGTCAAAGCACAGTACTAGCATATAGAGTCTCAATGATATTTCAAGTAGTAAGGACTAATGGTGTACAACCAAAACAGCGGACTTTATCCACTCGATAAGTGATAACCACTTGGAAATTCCGGATAGGGTAGTTCGATCATTCATCGTATGAATATCCATTTGCATGATTCGAACATCTCTATGTTCCTTACCAATGAAAAGTGGTACTCTGCATCGCAAATGCTAGTCTCAAACTCGAGCGATCCTTATCCTTATTATCGGACGGCTCAATCGACTAGGAACAGTTTAGAATATACAGTGACTATAAGATGTGTTTCATGATAGACATCCCCATGTTCTACCACATCTTACATACACTATAGTATATTCAAGGTCTTTATCAAAACAACAATAGTATATCACAATATAACAATATGAAGAAAGATAAAGTCATTGCCATTAATAAAAGTGTAAATAATATTAAACAAAAGATTGTTTATACAAAGAGTCATCAAAGCCCTTAGCCACAAGTTGGCTCATCGGGCACCCACTCTTTCAGCCACTACATCACCTGTTCTCGCATTACCGTCTAGACCCGGAGGCTATGTAGTGTATACAGATGCATCACTTCAAGGATTGGGTTGTGTGTTGACACATAATGGGCATGTGATTTCCTATGCTTCTAGAAAGTTGAAGACCCACGAAGGAAATTACCCTGTGAACGATCTAAAGCTTGCAACGATCGTGTTTGTGCTATAGATTTGGAGTCTTTATCTGTTTGGCGAGTGATTAGAAATCTTTTCGGACCACAATAGTTTGAAGTATTTGTTCACTCACGCAGAGTTAAACATGCGACAACGTCTATGGATGGATATTCTTCTCAAGGACTATGATTGTGAGATTAAGTACCATCCGGGTACTACGAATCCAGTGGCAAACGCATAGAGCCATAAGGTGAGTATTAGTGCTCTCCGCACTAGTGCTAGAATTAGTACCATTCAGGATTGTTGTTCTTCAGGCTTTATGTTTCGGCATACTGAGCCATCTTTGTTTGCTCGTATTAGAGAAGTGCATTTTTCTAATCTGTAGACGCAGATGTTAGCAAGAATTGCTCGGGGATACAACACATCTAGTTTCCACTTTCATACAGATGGATTGTTTTGCTTTTCTAGTAGAGTTGTAGTACCTGATGATTTGGCCTTACGAGACAAATTTCTGTCTCAAGCCCATCGTAGTAGATTCACTGTACACCCAGGCAGTGCTAAGATTTATAAGGATCTTTGTACCAAATTCTGGTGGAAAGTTATGAAGTGCAGTGTGTATAAGTTTTTATCTCGATACTTTGTTTGTCAGCAGTTCAAAGTGGAGCATTGACAACCAGGTGGTCTGATTCAGAGTTTGTAGACTACAGAATGGAAGTGGGAGCATATGACGATGAATTTTGTTACACATTTGCCAATGAACTCCAAACAGTGTGATGCTATTTGGGTTTTTGTGGACAGGTTGTCCAAGTCTACTCATTTTATTCCGTATAACTGAGAGTTCACTTTCAATCGCATTACAAGGTTATACATTCAGGAGATAGTGCTATTCCATGGAGTTGCTTTGAGCATAGTCAGTGATAGAGATCCAAGATTTACCTCACAGTTTTGGTATAGATTTTAGCAAGATTTGGGTACTACTCTGAGTCTGAATACAACTTATCACCCAGAGACAAACGGTCAGTCTAAGAGGACTATTCGGACTTTGGAAGACATGCTAAGGACTTCAGTAATGGACTTTGGGTTATCCTGTCAGGATCATTTGCCATTGATACAGTTCGCCTATAATAACAGCTATCATCGTAGCATTGGCATGATACCATTTGAGGCTCTTTATGGTCGTCGTTGTCAGACACCTTTGTTTTGGGATGCGAGGTTGGGGAACGACAGGTCGAAAGACCGAAAAGAATAGGATCAGGACAGCACAAGACAGGAAGTCCAGTTACGCCAATACCAAGAGCGGACCACTACATTTTGATGCATGAGAGTACGTTTTATTGCGAGTATCACCTTTCCGGAAGGTGATGAAATTTGGTCTAAAGGGCAAGTTAGCACCTAGATTCATTGATCCATTCGAGATATTGGAGAAGGTTGGAGATTTGGCTTATCGTTTGACATTACCACCATATCTCTCCAGCATTCACAATGTGTTCCATGTATCCTTACTTTGACAGTATATGTTGCAGATGAGTCTCACATTTTGCACCCGTCATATGTGCAGTTGAAGCATGACCTATCTTACGTGGAGAGGCCACTAAGGATTCTTGACAGAAAATACAAAGTACTTCGGAAAAAAAACACATTCCTCTAGTCATGGTTCAATGGCATCGACGAAGAACTAAGGAAGAGACTTGGGAGTTAGAAAGTCGTATGCGTTCTGAGCATCCGGAGTTATTCTGATTGTAATTGTTCCTTTTGTAAATATTTTACTATATTTTGTAAGCTGCAGTGATTGCAATCATTAATTTCACATTGATTAATCTGATTATCCTAGTCTAGATTTCTAGGATGAAATCTCTTAAGTGGGGGAGAATATAATATCCCGACTACTAATTTAACTAATACATTTCCTAAAACATGATTAAAGAGTTTTCAAATGAGTTAAAAAAGTGGAAAATAGTATTCGGGACATTGGAAATAGTCCAAGAGGAGTTCCTAGCGCCTAGGAGTTCGGATGATCCGAACTAAGAAAGGCAATAGATCGGAAGCTCCGAAGATATCGGACGATCTGAAACTAGGATTGAACGATCCGATCTCCATTGGATAAGATAAGATAAAATCTAGATTTGATTGGACAGCTGCAGGTGTTCAGACGATCCGATCTGTTCAGAGACTCCGATTGAGTTCGGAAGCATAGGGAGTTCGGATGATCCGAACTTGAGATCGGACCATCCGAACTCTGTCGGCAACAAGCTGTCAAGATAATGGGACACATGTTTGGAGGGAAATCTTTGGGGATGATCGGACGATCCGAACTTGGGGATCGGATCATCCGATCTTCGCCTATAAAAAGGAGCTCGAGTGCCCCATTTGGAAATCACACAATCCACTTCCCTCTCCCATTCTAGGTCGATTCTAGGGTTTTAGACATTTTTCTCGATGGCCACGGGGCGACAGAGCGCTTCCGGGGTTGTAGCAGAGTTGTGCCTAAGTTTTGGGACTATCTCCATCAGTGGGTGATAATTGTATTGTGTATGCATTATTTTGTATCATTTTTATGGTTTTCTCGCATGCATTTATTTTCTTTCATGTGTTTTATTGGTATTTTGTTTATTGTGCATGCATTCTACTCTCCTGGTTGAATTTTGTAGGTTAATGGAGCGTTTAGAAGAAAACTGGGCTACAGACTCGCGCAGGGGCGGACCCATATCTCGCGCGTGCGCCATAGCAAATTCCATAAACATGAGATTCAACACGCGCGCGGGCGGCCTTCTTCCTCGCGTGAGTGCAAAAGGAAAATCCAAAAACGTTGAATTCAACACGCGCGTGGGCGAGCATCTATCTCGCGTGCGCGCGAGAGGATGTTACAGCCTCTGTTTTATAACATTGCGCGCGCGAGACACATACCAGGCGCGGGCGCGAGTTCGGATGGCTGTTTGTTCGAGAATTTCTAGGTTGAAAAGGATTCTAATTGGCACGGACCCTATAAATAGAAGTTTTATGATCTTTTTGGGAACTTTTTGTCTTTTGATTTTTGCACGCGAAGGCTAAAGGAGGCTGCTCTTGAACACTTCTCCAGTTTTTCTTCTATTCTAGTATTTTCTAGTTTATGTTTTTAAACTTTGTTTGATTAATTATGTTTATTAGTGAGTAGTAGTTTTTCTTCGATCAAGGCCACGTGATTGGGCCAAACAATTTATGTAGAAAACTTGATTTGTTTATTTGAGATTTTTAGACTTCATTTTATTTTATTGATTATCGAATTTATATTTGTCTTGTGAATTTCCTGGCTAGTTATTTGCTTGCATGTTAATTGATTCCAATTCGACAGAGGAGGTTTCGATTTTGATTACTTCGATATTAAACATATTGTAAAACCAACAAGAAATAGAATTTGGTTTCATTATGCGGTTTGTGTAATGCCCCGATTTTATCTTAATTGAGCTTATTTGAAATAATCAGAGTTTCCAGAGTTCAAGGACCAAAATGCAAATTTGAGTTTTTATATATTATCTACACTTGTATTGAGTTGTAAAATTCTTCACCCTCATTCTCTCATCCTCTCCAAGCCATCTCCCACCATTTTCACGCCTCCAAGATTTTCCAAGCTTTGGAAATTCAGTCCGATCTCGATCCGGCTGTTGGAATTTATTTCTGAAGGCAGATTAGCGATCACGGCTGCGAGAGCTTCATTCTATCGTAAGTTTTTCTACGATCAGATTAATTCTAATTTTCGTATGTTGTTAGAATCGATTGATTTTCAAGTATGTTGTTCTTGACAGAGTTCTGATCGTTTATTCTCAGTCGGTTTTGAATTAGAGTGTCGTTTGGAATTGTTATGATTTTTGGAAGCCATTTTCGAAAATCTAGTTTTGAGATTTGTTGGGTTTGAGCCTTTATGGTTGTCGTAGCATTGAATTGAGTTATTTGCAAAGCTATACTGCTGTCTTCATTTCCGGTTTGTTCAGTTATAGCAGTTATGCCGCTGGTTTGAGTTTTGGAGATTTTGAACCGTTTTGTGTTGTTGAACCTTGGCTTGTGAGTTGATCGTCATTTGTTGATCTTCTTTGCCTCCGTATAGATTTGTTTTGAGTTTGTCCAGCCCTGTGTTTGCAGCATTTGATCGTCGAGGAATTGGACGTAGAATGGTAAAGAGATTACCTTGAGCAGTTGTTGTTGTTAGGTTGTTTAATTTCTGATATAACATTTTGTTGTAGCTTATCCAGAGTTGGAGCTAATTTTATTGAAAAGGTAAAAGCAGTAATCATTAGCGGGATAGCATACTCGGGATAGTTGGTTCTCGAGTTTCCCTTAAAATCACATATTACATCGATACTTGTTCTAGCATGTGGAACTTGTATTTTTTTGTTATTTGAGTTTTGCTATATGGCTTATGTGTTATGTTTTCTTATGCATTCATCTTGAGACAAACCTTTGTTTCAGCACGCAGAACATCCCTTTTTATTTAGACATTTTGGGGGCTATGTTGTGAGTGGCTTGGGTTGTAGAAGTTCACCTAGTGTCAGCATACTCCTCATAGTCGCACCAAATTCTAGAGGTATGAGATACGTGGCACCACCTCGATCGGGAGAGTCGGTGAGTTGTTACGTGATCTCATAATCGGGATCCCAAAAAGCACAGCAGCAATCCCTCGTTTATCATAATTGATATCCCGATTTAAAGACATGCATTTCCTTACGTGGATATTGATTATGTTGTTGTCTTGAAAGCATGTTTGTTGTTGTATTACTTGTTATGTTGTTTTTACTGGGAATATATTTCTCACCGGAGTTATCCGGCTGTTGCTTTGTTTTGTTTGTGTACTTGGCAACAGGAGGGACAGGATCAAGTCAGCGAAGACCTGGTCAGCATCAAGTCTGAGAGATAACGGTGGGACCCGGTTTAGAAGTTGAATATGCATGCCAACCTAGTTTTATGTTTTGAGGCATGTTAGAATTCAAACTTGTTATGTTTTGTATTCGGATTGTAATAGCTAGAATAGATGCATGTTCTACATTTTTGAGTAGTTGATCAACTCTAGAACTTCATGTATTATTTGGAGGAACTGCGTTTGTAATGCATGATTATGATTTGAATGTGTGGGAATGTTTTGGAATTTAGTTTCTGAGGTTTCTGCTCTGTTTCTGGTTTTGCAGCAGGGGGCGCATGGTCTGCAGTTTTTAGCAGATCGAGCGCACCCCCTTTTGGGCAAGGCAGTAGGTTTACTGTTTTGGCCACGCTCGATCTGCTGTTTTTAGCAGACCGAGCGTGACCCCTGTTGAGCAGAATAGTAGGGTTGTGATTTTGGAGGCGCCCGATCTGCAGTTTTTAGCAGACCGAGCGCACCCCCTTTAAAAAAAATAATTCTTTTACTTTTAGTCTTGTATCTTGTATGCTTAATTGTTGTTTAATCCGAGATTAGTTGTTTAAAACCGAGGTCTCACATTAAGTGGTATCAGAGAGATAAGTTCTTGGTTGAACTAAAGTGAGCGGGGTAGATCGAGTCTGCGTGTATTGGTTCCTCGCATGTGATTGAGCTATTTAACTGTTTATTTAATTCCATGCGAGCATGCTTTATTATTTGATAATTAATTGAATTACATTATTATGTGATTTAATTTATAAAACATGATCTACTTGAGATATAATTGTTTCTGTTATCGACAGGTATCCGACATTCTGAGCGGTTGTAAGGGCACCAATTTTAGCGATTGAGATATCTTGTGTCCTAACCTTTGATTATCATATGGGTCCTCGTCGAGTTATTAACAGAAATGCACCGCCAGTTACTCCACCGAATAAGCATGCTAGTACTGAAACTGTTCAGATGAATGCTACAGCGACGCCAATGGAAACCTTGCTGAAGAGGTTTCAGTCATTTAATCCGCATTTGTTTCTAGGTACAGAGAATCCGGTTGACTGTGAGAGCTAGTTGGACGACATTGATCAGTTTTTCCATTCCTTGATTACTCTGACGACCGCCGAACTAGGTTAGTCATTCATCAGCTTCTTGGTATTGCTAAGAACTGGTGGATCATGACGAAGAGATCCATGGAGAATCGAGGTACAGTTGTTACTTGGTCTCTTTTCAAAACTGAGTTTTATAAGCGGTTTTTCCCTGTTTCGTACCGAAAGTACAAGGGAGCCGAGTTTTCCAATCTGTGGCAAGGGAACTTGAACATTGAAGAGTATGTTGCCAAATTCGATAGTCTGTTGCGTTTTGCACCGCATATCGCTGACAATGAAGAAGCTAAAGCCGATCAGTTCATCAATGGCTTGAATCCCGACATCTTCACTGTAGTAACCCAGATACCATTTTAAGATAATAATATGTTAAACATGATTAAGGGTTGGTATTTAACCAATTTCGGAGTGTTATTGGACTTCAGAAGTAAAATTTGGGCTTTTTCATTTTGGGCCGGATAGTAAGTTCCGATCCCGGATAGTAAGCTCCGATCGGAACGGAAGCTCCGATCCTGGAACGGAAGTTCCGATCCCCAGCTGTCAAAAATGATCGATGACTCAGTCGCGAGTTTTGACAAGTGTCGGTCATAGAGCAGATCGGAAGCTCCGATCGTAGATCGGAAGTTCCGATCCTGGCATGGCAGACATGCACGCAATGAGCTGGATCGGAAGCTCCGATCCCGAAATCGGAAGTTCCAATCCTAGCCGAGAAATTTGGCTATAAATAGGGCCGTTCAGAGTTCATTTCTGAATTACGAATTCCCGAGTTTCCTTCTTCAGTTATATAGTGTGAGTTATACACTTGAGGGCCCTATCGGTTATAATAGAGGTTCTGGAATAACCAAGGTGTGGTTATAGTCATCCGGGACTAGCAACTTCAAAGGGCTATCGACGGACGAAGGTATGGTCCGGGAATCTATTTAAGTTTTGGGAGTACTTATTAGCTTAGTTAAGGCTTATAGAATTTATGTAGTGATACGGTGAACTTTTGAATATAGGCTTGGAACCTAGGATCTACTTTACTTGAACTAGCCTAGAGGTACGTACACATTGACTGAGATTGCCAGCGAGTATACATGTTTATATGTTGCATTTATTTGGCATTATTATATGGCATGATGTATGTTTTACCGTTTTCTATACTCATATGTCATGTGCATATACACGTTGAGCCTATACCTTGTTATACCTGATTATAGAGCCGCTCAGCTCTATACTCGATAGTCTGTCACTGAGAGTACCGCGATGGCGGGGGCATTTATGTCTGTCTACTCTGGTGTACTAGACGAGTGTGGTTGCACCCAGAGGTTGATCCATGCGGTGGCAGCACTCATATGGCGCCGGTTCTGAGCATGACTTTTCATATGACCCTGCACCAGTCATCATGTTGCATGCATTATATACATATGTTTACTCATGTCTATGTACTGGGCGTAGCGCTCACGTCCTAGTTGTTATCTTGGACACCCTATTCCATGGGGCAGGTCGCAGGATGGACGGAGCTGGTAGTTCAAGGCAGGACTAGGGAGCAGGAGCTTTGAGGATTTTATTATACAGTAGGATTCGATATAGCTGTATAATGTTTACTGTTTAAGATTTCGATTTGGTTGTATCATTATAGTATTAAGCCTGAATTATATTGCTAAGCTGATATGTAAATTATGGTTAAGTTTCCGCACGTTTTTACTCTGTTAAGTATTTTGCTATATTAAGTTTAATGCATGCTATTAGTTGCCAGTTAGTAGGTGATTCTATGCAGGGTCACTACATTTTTGGTATCAGAGCATGCATAGATTTTGAGATTAGTACTTGGGATTTAGTTTAGTCTTGAGTAATTCTTGCGCATTTGGGATTTTAATGTGCAATTCTTTTCAGGATATGGCTGACGAGAGTCACGGTAGTGTTGGCCAGGGAAGTGGTCATCATCATCATCGCCATCATCATCAGGATGATCAACATCGTCCTCATGAGGGTCGACGTCGCTATACTATTAATAATTTTATGCAGGTAGGACCGAAACCCTTAGTGGGAGGCGAAAATCCTTAACAAGCTAGAAGCTGGATGTCTAAACTTGAGAGCACGTTCCGAGCTTTCGAGTGTACTGAGGAGCAGAAACTGGAAGTTCTAGAATTCGTTCTAGAGGATAGAGCACGTTTTTGGTGGGATGCCAAGGTTGCTCAGGCACGTACTGAGAGAGGACAGGTGACTTGGGGGGATTTCTGTCAGGAGTTTCAGAAATTGTATTTTCCTTTGGCTGTTCGCCAAGCACGATCTATGGAGTTGCTTACTTTGAGGCAAGGATCAATGACTATTGATCAGTATCAGCAGCGATTTCTTGATCTGCTACCTTTCAGTCCCCATATTAATGCGAGTGATGCGTCGAAGTATGATATCTTTCTGCAAGGCCTGAACCAAGATATCTACTCTCAGGTTGTCGTCTGTGATGACCCGGTGTCTTATGAGACTTTGGTGAACCGTTGCCGTCTTGTGGAGACCAGCAACAGGCATGGACAGTTGATGATGCCAGCACAGCCTAGTGTATTTGTTGAACCTCGAGCTCAATCTGTTGTGCCATCTGTACCTACGTCTTCTTCTACTCCTACTACTTCGTCTGGTTCTCGTGGTTCACGAGGTACTTTCCGCTTTGGGAAGAAGAAGAAGAAGGAGGAGTTTTGTAGCCACTGTGGTGGGAAGCATCCTGCAGCTTCATGTCGGAGAGCTACTGGGGCGTGTTATATTTGTGGTCAGCAGGGACATCTGCGGAGAGATTGTCCTCAGCGTATGGGTTTTGCTAGTGGATCGGGATCCCAGGTTGGATCTCAGGCTTCTATTGTTCCACGTCAGCAGCTAGCACCACAGAGTTCTTCTGGTTATCGTCCCCAGACTCAAGGGCAGGTGTTTGCTCTGTCTCAGGAGCAGACTACTGAGGGAAGCGATCGCATGTTGGCAGGTAACTTCTTGTTATGTGGTATTCCTGCACTTGTATTAATTGATACTGGAGCATCGCATTCCTTTATTTCTAGTCGCTTTGTTAAGAGACATAGATTACCTTACGTATCATTAGATATGGATTTAGTTGTATCTACTCCGTTGGAGCAGGAGGTAGTAACTAAGCGTCTAGTGATGGGTTGCCTTCTGGAATTTGAGGGTAATGTGTTATCGGCTAATTTGATGATATTAGAGATGACGGATTTTGATTGTATTTTGGGAATAGATATGCTGACTTTGTATCACGCTACTGTGGATTGTTATCAGCGTCTGGTACAGTTTCATCCCGTTGAGGGTGATAGCTGGTACTTTTATGGTGAGGGTGCGCGACCTCCGATGCCACTTGTTTCGGCTCTGAAGGCATGTCATGTCTTGAAGTCAGGTGGAGAGGGCTACCTCATCTATGCAGTTGATATGTCCATGAGTAGTACGGGTATTGATCAGCTACCGGTTGTCAGCAAGTTTCCTGACGTATTCCCTGATGAGATTCCTGGTTTTCCTCCGGTTCGAGAGGTTGAATTTGGTATTGATCTAGTACCAGGAACTACGCCTATATCCCGAGCACCTTATCGTCTGGCACCGTCAGAGATGAGGGAATTGAAACAGCAGTTACAGGATCTGCTTGATAAGGGATATATTCGTCCGAGTGTTTCTCCATGGGGAGCACCTGTTTTGTTTGTCAAGAAAAAAGATGGATCGATGCGATTATGTATTGATTACAGGCAGTTGAATCATGTCACCATCAAGAATAAGTATCCTTTGCCGCGGATTGATGATCTGTTCGATCAACTACAGGGTACTTCTATTTATTCGAAGATAGATCTAAGATCTGGATACCATCAGATGCGGGTACGAAACTCAGATATATCTACGACTGCTTTCAGGACCAGATACGGGCATTATGAGTTTCTGGTAATGCCATTCGGTTTGACGAATGCACCGGCAGTTTTTATGAATCTGATGAATCAGGTATTTTGAGATTATCTGGATAGATTTGTCATCGTCTTCATAGATGATATTCTTGTCTATTTTCATGACAAGGATGAGCATGCACAGCATTTGAGTATTGTTCTACAGACGTTACGAGATAAGCAGCTATATGCAAAATTGAGCAAGTGTGAATTCTGTCTTGATCGGGTAGTATTTCTCGGTCATGTGATTTCTAATGAAGGGATATCTGTTGATCCTAGTAAGATAGAGGCAGTGCTGAACTGGTCTCGTTCGACGACGGTTGCTGAGATTCGTAGTTTCTTGGGTCTAGCTGGATATTACCGTCGGTTTATCGAGAATTTTGCACAGTTGGCAAGGCCTTTGACTCAGCTTACACGGAAAGATGTTGCCTTCATTTGGTCCTCGGATTGTGAGGAGTCATTTCACGAGCTGCGTAGACGTCTTACTACTGCACCTGTGTTAGCTCTACCTTCTGGATCAGGAGGTTATGTTGTTTATACTGATGCCTCTGGTCAGGGGTTGGGATGTGTGTTGACACAGCATGGACATGTTATTGCCTATGCTTCTCAACAGTTGAAGACGCATGAGAATAACTATCCAGTGCATGATCTCGAGTTAGCCGCCATTGTATTTGCACTCAAGATTTGGAGACATTATCTTTATGGCGAGAAATTTGAGATATTTACGGATCACAAGAGTTTGAAGTATTTATTCACTCAGGCAGAGTTGAATATGCGACAAAGACGCTGGATGGATCTCCTGAAGGATTATGATTGTGAAATCAAATATCATCCAGTTTCTGTTAATCTTACTGCTGATGCCTTGAGTCGGCAGGTGAGACTGTCTGCACTTCAGACTAATGAAATATCTCATATGATTCAAGAGTGCTGTTCATTGAGTTTTACGCTCAAGCACAAGAAAGGGAGGAATGGGGTTCGTTTGTATACTATTCTATCTGAGCCAGCATTGTATTCTCGAATCAGAGATGCTCAGATATATGATGTTAAGTCTCAGCGATTGGCACGTCTAGCCAATGGAGTTAATACATCTGGATTCCATTTTTAGGCAGATGGTTTATTGTGCCTATCCAATAGAGTGGTTGTACCTAATATTGCGGAGCTCAGGAATGATATTCTATCTCAAGCTCACAGGAGTCGATTATCAGTTCATCCTGGAAGTATGAAAATGTATAAGGACTTGCGAACTAGATTCTGGTGGAAGGGGATGAAGCGAAGTGTGTATCAATTTGTTTCGAGATGTTTGGTTTGTCAACAGGTCAAGGCTGAACATCGACGACCAGGTGGATTACTGCAGAATCTTGAGATTCCCGAATGGAAGTGGGAGCACGTGACTATGGATTTTGTTACCCACTTGCCTATGACTTCACGTCAGTGTGATGCTATCTGGGTTGTCGTTGACCGTTTGACAAAATCAGCACATTTCATTCCTTATAACTGGGAGTATTCTTATGATCGCATGACACGCTTATATATCCAGGAGATTGTGCGATTACATGGGATTCCAGTGAGTATCGTCAGTGATAGAGATCCGCGATTTACTTCACGTTTTTGGGGTAGTTTTCAGCAGGCGTTGGGTACCACTCTGAGTTTGAGCACTGCGTATCATCCGGAGACTGACGGGCAGTCAGAGCGCACTATTCGTACGCTGGAGGATATGCTACGTTCTTGTGTCATGGATTTTGGCTTATCTTGGCAGGATCAGTTACCTTTGATTGAATTTGCCTACAATTACAGTTATCATCGTAGTATTGATATGGCACCTTTCGAGGCATTGTATGGTCGACGGTGTCGTACTCCGTTATTCTGGGATGAAGTCGGGGAACGGCAAGTCGAGGGTCCTGAATTGGTGCAGCAGATTGTAGACAAGGTAGATTTGATCAAGCATAGGATCAAAGTTGCTCAAGATAGACAAGCCAGTTATGCGAATATTCGCCGCAGGCCACTTCAGTTTGAGCCTGGTGAATATTTTTTTCTGCGAGTATCACCTTTCAGGAAGGTGATGAGATTTGGTGTGAAAGGCAAGTTGTCTCCTCGTTACATTGGGCCTTTCCAGATACTGGAGAAGATCGGAGATGTTGCTTATCGTTTGGCTTTACCGCCATCTCTTTCCAGTATACACAATGTTTTTCATGTGTCGTTGCTTCGACAGTACATAGCTGATGAATCTCATGTGATTCAGTCTACTGATATTCAGCTAGAGCCAGATCTGTCTTTTGTTGAACGACCAATCTGTATCCTAGACAGGAAGGAGAAAGTTCTTCGGAACAAAACTATACCACTTGTGATGGTACAGTGGCAGCGCCGAGGCGTTGAAGAAGCAACTTGGGAAACTGAGAGTCGTATGCGAGCAGAATATCCTGAGTTGTATGCTTTGTATTTTTTATTACCATATAAGATGTAATTACCGTTGTTGTAATAAGACATGGTTTGATGTTTCATATTGTTATCTTGATTTATCTTTAGATGTTATTTCGCGGATGAAATATCTAAAGGTGGGGAGAATGTAGTAACCCAGATACCATTTTAAGATAATAATATGTTAAACATGATTAAGGGTTGGTATTTAACCAATTTCGGAGTGTTATTGGACTTCAGAAATAAAATTTGGGCTTTTTCATTTTGGGCCGGATAGTAAGTTCCGATCCCGGATAGTAAGCTCCGATCGGAACGGAAGCTCCGATCCTGGAACGGAAGTTCCGATCCCCAGCTGTAAAAAATGATCGATGACTCAGTCGCGAGTTTTGACAAGTGTCGGTCATAGAGCAGATCGGAAGCTCCGATCGTAGATCGGTAGTTCTGATCCTGGCGTGGCAGACATGCAGGCAATGAGCTGGATCGGAAGCTCCGATCCCGAAATCGGAAGTTCCGATCCTAGCCGAGAAATTTGGCTATAAATAGGGCCGTTCAGAGTTCATTTCTGAATTACGAATTCCCAAGTTTCCTTCTTCAGTTATATAGTGTGAGTTATACACTTGAGGGCCCTATCGGTTATAATAGAGGTTCTGGAATAACCAAGGTGTGGTTATAGTCATCCGGGACTAGCGACTTCAAAGGGCTATCGACGGACGAAGGTATGGTCCGGGAATCTATTTAAGTTTTGGGAGTACTTATTAGCTTAGTTAAGGCTTATAGAATTTATGTAGTGATACGGTGAACTTTTGAATATAGGCTTGGAATCTAGGATCTACTTTACTTGAACTAGCCTAGAGGTACGTACACATTGACTGAGATTGCCAGCGAGTATACATGTTTATATGTTGCATTTATTTGGCATTATTATATGGCATGATGTATGTTTTACCGTTTTCTATACTCATATGTCATGTGCATATACACGTTGAGCCTATACCTTGTTATACCTGATTATAGAGCCGCTCAGCTCTATACTCGATAGTCTGTCACTGAGAGTACCGCGACGGCGGGGGCATTTATGTCTGTCTACTCTGGTGTACTAGACGAGTGTGGTTGCACCCAGAGGTTGATCCGTGCGGTGGCAGCACTCATATGGCGCCGGTTCTGAGCATGACTTTTCAGATGACCCTGTACCAGTCATCATGTTGCATGCATTATATACATATGTTTACTCATGTCTATGTACTGGGCGTAGCGCTCACGTCCTAGTTGTTATCTTGGTCACCCTATTCCATGCGGCAGGTCGCAGGATGGACGGAGCTGGTAGTTCAAGGTAGGACTAGGGAGCAGGAGCCTTGAGGATTTTATTATACAGTAGGATTCGATATAGCTGTATAATGTTTACTGTTTAAGATTTTGATTTGGTTTTATCATTACAGTATTAAGCCTGAATTATATTGCTAAGCTGATATGTAAATTATGGTTAAGTTTTCGCACGTTTTTACTCTGTTAAGTATTTTGCTATATTAAGTTTAATGCATGCTATTAGTTGCCAGTTAGTAGGTGATTCCATGCAGGGTCACTACATTTTTGGTATCAGAGCATGCATAGATTTTGGGATTAATACTTGGGATTTAGTTTAGTCTTGAGTAATTCTTGCGCATTTGGGATTTTAATGTGCAATTCTTTTCAGGATATGGCTGACGAGAGTCACGGTAGTGTTGGCCAGGGAGGTGGTCATCATCATCGTCGCCATCATCATCAGGATGATCAACATCGTCCTCATGAGGGTCGACGTTGCTATACTATTAATAAGTTTATGCAGGTAGGACCGAAACCCTTAGTGGGAGGCGAAAATCCTGAACAAGCTAGAAGATGGATGTCTAAACTTGAGAGCACATTCCGAGCTTTCGAGTGTACTGAGGAGCAGAAACTGGAAGTTCTAGAATTCGTTCTAGAGGATAGAGCATGTTTTTGGTGGGATGCCAAGGTTGCTCAGGCACGTACTGAGAGAGGACAGGTGACTTGGGGGGATTTCTGTCAGGAGTTTCAGAAATTGTATTTTCCTCCGGCTGTTCGCCAAGCACGATCTATGGAGTTGCTTACTTTGAGGCAAGGATCAATGACTATTGATCAGTATCAGCAGCGATTTCTTGATCTGCTACCTTTCAGTCCCCATATTAATGCGAGTGATGCGTCGAAGTATGATATCTTTCTTCAAGGCCTGAACCAAGATATCTACTCTCAGGTTGTCGTCTGTGATGACCCGGTGTCTTATGAAACTTTGGTGAACCGTTGCCGTCTTGTGGAGACCAGCAACAGGCGTGGACAGTTGATGATGCCAGCACAGCCTAGTGTATTTGTTGAGCCTCGAGCTCAATCTGTTGTGCCATCTGTACCTACGTCTTCTTCTACTCCTACTACTTCGTCTGGTTCTCGTGGTTCACGAGGTACTTTCCGCTTTGGGAAGAAGAATAAGAAGGAGGAGTTTTGTAGCCACTGTGGTGGGAAGCATCCTGCAGCTTCATGTCGGAGAGCTACTAGGGCGTGTTATATTTGTGGTCAGCAGGGACATCTGCGGAGAGATTGTCCTCAGCGTATGGGTTCTGCTAGTGGATCGGGATCCCAGGTTGGATCTCAGGCTTCTATTGTTCCACGTCAGCAGCCAGCACCACAGAGTTCTTCTGTTTATCGTCCCCAGACTCAAGGGCAGGTGTTTGCTCTGTCTCAGGAGCAGGCTACTGAGGGAAGCGATCGCACGTTGGCAGGTAACTTCTTGTTATGTGGTATTCCTGCACTTGTATTAATTGATACTGGAGCATCGCATTCATTTATTTCTAGTCGCTTCGTTAAGAGACATAGATTAATTTACGTATCATTAGATATGGATTTAGTTGTATCTACTCCGTTGGAGCAGGAGGTAGTAACTAAGAGTCTAGTGATGGGTTGCCTTCTGGAATTTGAGGGTAATGTGTTATCGGCTAATTTGATGATATTAGAGATGACGGATTTTGATTGTATTTTGGGAATAGATATGCTGACTTTGTATCATGCTACTGTGGATTGTTATCAGCGTCTGGCACAGTTTCATCCCGTTGAGGGTGATAGCTGGTACTTTTATGGTGAGGGTGCGCGACCTCCGATGCCACTTGTTTCGGCTCTGAAGGCATGTCATGTTTTGAAGTCAGGTGGGGAGGGCTACCTCATCTATGCAGTTGATATGTCCATGAGTAGTACGGGTATTGATCAGCTACCGGTTGTCAGCAAGTTTCCTGACGTATTCCCTGATGAGATTCCTGGTTTTCCTCCGGTTCGAGAGGTTGAATTTGGTATTGATCTAGTACCAGGAACTACGCCTATATCCCAAGCACCTTATCGTCTGGCACCGTCAGAGATGAGGGAATTGAAACAGCAGTTACAGGATCTGCTTGATAAGGGATATATTCGTCCGAGTGTTTCTCCATGGGGAGCACCTGTTTTGTTTGTCAAGAAAAAAGATGGATCGATGCGATTATGTATTGATTACAGGCAGTTGAATCGTGTCACCATCAAGAATAAGTATCCTTTGCCGTGGATTGATGATCTGTTCGATCAACTACAGGGTACTTCTGTTTATTCGAAGATAGATCTAAGATCTGGATACCATCAGATGCGGGTACGAGACTCAGATATATCTACGACTGCTTTCAGGACCAGATACGGGCATTATGAGTTTCTGGTAATGCCATTCGGTTTGACGAATGCACCGGCAATTTTTATGAATCTGATGAATCAGGTATTTCGAGATTATCTGGATAGATTTGTCATCGTCTTCATAGATGATATTCTTGTCTATTCTCATGAAAAGGATGAGCATGCACAGCATTTGAGGATTGTTCTACAGACGTTACGAGATAAGCAGCTATATGCGAAATTGAGCAAGTGTGAATTCTGGCTTGATCGGGTAGTATTTCTCGGTCATGTGATTTCTAATGAAGGGATATCTGTTGATCCTAGTAAGATAGAGGCAGTGCTGAACTGGTCTCGTCCGACGACGGTTGCTGAGATTCGTACTTTCTTGGGTCTAGCTGGATATTACAGTCGGTTCATCGAGAATTTTGCACAGTTGGCAAGGCCTTTGACTCAGCTTACACGGAAAGATGTTGCCTTCATTTGGTCCTCGGATTGTGAGGAGTCATTTCACGAGCTGCGTAGACGTCTTACTACTGCACCTGTGTTAGCTCTACCTTCTGGATCAGGAGGTTATGTTGTTTATACTGATGCCTCTGGTCAGGGGTTGGAATGTGTGTTGACACAGCATGGACATGTTATTGCCTATGCTTCTCGACAGCTGAAGACGCATGAGAATAACTATCCAATGCATGATCTCGAGTTAGCCGCCATTGTATTTGCGCTCAAGATTTGGAGACATTATCTTTATGGTGAGAAATTTGAGATATTTACGGATCACAAGAGTTTGAAGTATTTATTCACTCAGGCAGAGTTGAATATGCGACAAAGACGCTGGATGAATCTCCTGAAGGATTATGATTGTGAAATCAAATATCATCCAGGTTCTGTTAATCTTACTGCTGATGCCTTGAGTCGGCAGGTGAGACTGTCTGCACTTTAGACTAATGAAATATCTCATATGATTCAAGAGTGTTGTTCATTGAGTTTTACGCTCAAGCACAAGAAAGGGAGGAATGGGGTTCGTTTGTATACTATTCTATCTAAGCCAGCATTGTATTCTCGAATCAGAGATGCTCAGATATATGATGTTAAGACTCAGCGATTGGCACGTCTAGCCAATGGAGTTAATACATCTGGATTCCATTTTCAGGCAGATGGTTTATTGTGCCTATCCAATAGAGTGGTTGTACCTAATGTTGCGGAGCTCAGGAATGATATTCTATCTCAAGCTCACAGGAGTCGATTATCAGTTCATCCTGGAAGTATGAAAATGTATAAGGACTTGCGAACTAGATTCTGGTGGAAGGGGATGAAGCGAAGTGTGTATCAATTTGTTTCGAGATGTTTGGTTTGTCAAAAGGTCAAGGCTGAACATCGACGACCAGGTGGATTACTGCAGAATCTTGAGATTCCCGAATGGAAGTGGGAGCACGTGACTATGGATTTTGTTACCCACTTGCCTATGACTTCACGTCAGTGTGATGTTATCTGGGTTGTCGTTGACCGTTTGACAAAATCAGCACATGTCATTCCTTATAACTGGGAGTATTCTTATGATCGCATGGCACGCTTATATATCCAGGAGATTGTGCGATTACATGGGATTCCAGTGAGTATCGTCAGTGATAGAGATCCGCGATTTACTTCACGTTTTTGGGGTAGTTTTCAGCAGGCGTTGGGTACCACTCTGAGTTTGAGCACTGCGTATCATCCGGAGACTGACGGGCAGTCAGAGCGCACTATTCGTACGTTGGAGGATATGCTACGTTCTTGTGTCATGGATTTTGGCTTATCTTGGCAGGATCAGTTACCTTTGATTGAATTTGCCTACAATAACAGTTATCATCGTAGTATTGATATGGCACCTTTCGAGGCATTGTATGGTCGACGGTGTCGTACTCCGTTATTCTGGGATGAAGTCGGGGAACGGCAAGTCGAGGGTCCTGAATTGGTGCAGCAGATTGTAGACAAGGTAGATTTGATCAAGCATAGGATCAAAGTTGCTCAAGATAGACAAGCCAGTTATGCGAATATTCGCCGCAGGCCACTTCAGTTTGAGCCTGGTGAATATTTTTTTCTGCGAGTATCACCTTTCAGGAAGGTGATGAGATTTGGTGTGAAAGGCAAGTTGTCTCCTCGTTACATTGGGCCTTTCCAGATACTGGAGAAGATCGGAGATGTTGCTTATCGTTTGGCTTTACCGCCATCTCTTTACAGTATACACAATGTTTTTCATGTGTCGTTGCTTCGACAGTACATAGCTGATGAATCTCATGTGATTCAGTCTACTGATATTCAGCTAGAGCCAGATCTGTCTTTTGTTGAACGACCAATCTGTATCCTAGACAGGAAGGAGAAAGTTCTTCGGAACAAGACTATACCACTTGTGATGGTACAATGGCAGCGCCGAGGCGTTGAAGAAGCAACTTGGGAAACTGAGAGTCGTATGCGAGCAGAATATCCTGAGTTGTATGCTTTGTATTTTTGATTACCATATAAGATGTAATTACCGTTGTTGTAATAAGACATGGTTTGATGTTTCATATTGTTATCTTGATTTATCTTTAGATGTTATTTCGCGGACGAAATATCTAAAGGTGGGGAGAATGTAGTAACCCAGATACCATTTTAAGATAATAATATGTTAAACATGATTAAGGGTTGGTATTTAACCAATTTCGGAGTGTTATTGGACTTCAGAAGTAAAATTTGGGCTTTTTCATTTTGGGCCGGATAGTAAGTTCCGATCCCGGATAGTAAGCTCCGATCGGAACGGAAGCTCCGATCCTGGAACGGAAGTTCCGATCCCCAGCTGTCAAAAATGATCGATGACTCAGTCGCGAGTTTTGACAAGTGTCGGTCATAGAGCAGATCGGAAGCTCCGATCGTAGATCGGAAGTTCCGATCCTGGCGTGGCAGACATGCACGCAATGAGCTGGATCGGAAGCTCCGATCCCGAAATCGGAAGTTCCGATCCTAGCCGAGAAATTTGGCTATAAATAGGGCCGTTCAGAGTTCATTTCTGAATTACGAATTCCCGAGTTTCCTTCTTCAGTTGTATAGTGTGAGTTATACACTTGAGGGCCCTATCGGTTATAATAGAGGTTCTGGAATAACCAAGGTGTGGTTATAGTCATCCGGGACTAGTGACTTCAAAGGGCTATCGACGGACGAAGGTATGGTCCGGGAATATATTTAAGTTTTGGGAGTACTTATTAGCTTAGTTAAGGCTTATAGAATTTATGTAGTGATACGGTGAACTTTTGAATATAGGCTTGGAACCTAGGATCTACTTTACTTGAACTAGCCTAGAGGTACGTACACATTGACTGAGATTTCCAGCGAGTATACATGTTTATATGTTGCATTTATTTGGCATTATTATATGGCATGATGTATGTTTTACCGTTTTCTATACTCATATGTCATGTGCATATACACGTTGAGCCTATACCTTGTTATACCTGATTATAGAGCCTCTCAGCTCTATACTCGATAGTCTGTCACTGAGAGTACCGCGACGGCGGGGGCATTTATGTCTGTCTACTCTGGTGTACTAGACGAGTGTGGTTGCACCCAGAGGTTGATCCGTGCGGTGGCAGCACTCATATGGCGCCGGTTCTGAGCATGACTTTTCAGATGACCTTGTACCAGTCATCATGTTGCATGCATTATATACATATGTTTACTCATGTCTATGTACTGGGCGTAGCGCTCACGTCCTAGTTGTTATCTTGGACACCCTATTCCATGGGGCAGGTCGCAGGATGGACGGAGCTGGTAGTTCAAGGCAGGACTAGGGAGCAGGAGCCTTGAGGATTTTATTATACAGCAGGATTCGATATAGCTGTATAATGTTTACTGTTTAAGATTTCGATTTGGTTGTATCATTACAGTATTAAGCCTGAATTATATTGCTAAGCTGATATGTAAATTATGGTTAAGTTTTCGCACGTTTTTACTCTGTTAAGTATTTTGCTATATTAAGTTTAATGCATCCTATTAGTTGCCAGTTAGTAGGTGATTCCATGCAGGGTCACTACATTTACGTTGGTAAACACTGCTAGGTCTGATAACTTTGCGGATGCCATGAATCATGCAAAGGGAGCTGAAGCGGGTTTGTGGAGACATAGAGGAAATCAGATGTTACCTCAGCACCCGAGACAGTCTCAGAACCAACCGTCTCAGCATCAGATCAGCCATCACAGTATCAGAACCAACAACAGAGGTATGAAGGTGGAAGCAGTGGGGGAAACAGAAAGGATTAGTACAAAGAAAGAGAGAAACAGTTCCAAGCAATTCGGTTCAGGACAGAGTTCTGGATCTTTATCTTTGTTCTGCAACAAGTGTGGAGGTAGACACTCATCGGATCAGTGTGTAGGGGTCTTTGGGAACTGCAATACATGTCAGAAACCGGGACACTTTTCTAAGGTGTACCCTCAGCGTAGTAGAGATCGAGCTCAGAGTGGATGTTCATCTAGACCTACAGCGCAGCCTGAGAGACAGTCTTCTGCAGTTCACTCCTTCCAACCTCAGCAGCAGAACAGACAGGGAGGTAACCCTAGTGCGAACCAGCCTCCGAGACAGCAAGCACAAGTCTTTGCTCTGATACAGGATCAGGCTCAGGCAGCACCTGACGATGTTATAGCAGGTAACTGTTCGATTTTCGGTTATTCTGCTCATATTTTGATAGATACAGGTGCTTCCCATTCCTTTATCTCTGAGAAATTTGTGTTGTTGCATGATTTGCCTACTAAGTTGTTACCTACTGTAGTAGTTGTTACTTCAACTTTGGGTGGAGGAATTATTTCTGTCAGATTAGTGAGGAACTGTGAACTCTGTTTTGAGGGAAATTTTTTAGAGTTCGACTGTATTGTGCTTGGGCTATCAGATTTTGACTGTATTGTTGGTATAGATGCTTTAACCAAGTACAGGGCAACCGTCGATTGTTTTCTGAAGGTTGTCAGATTCAAACCTAAAATGGCAGACGAGTGGAAATTCTTTGGTAAGGGTTCTCGATCTAGAATTCCTTTGATTTCAGTGTTATCTATGACTCGTTTGTTACAGAGAGGTGCAGAGGGATTTTTGGTTTATGCAGTTGATGTACTGAAATATAGCCCTGAATTGGTTGATATGTCAGTGGTTAGATAATTTGCTGATGTGTTTCCGGAAGATATTCCTAGATTGCCACCTATTTGAGAGATCGAATTCAGCATTGACCTAGTGTCAGGTACTCAACCTATTCCCAAAGCTCCGTATCGTATTGTACCGATTGAATTGAGAGAATTGAAGGAGCAGCTTGAGGATTTTATTGTCAAGGGATACATCAGACCTAGTGTATCGCCTTGGGGTGCTCCTGTTATGTTTGTTTGGAAGAAGGATGGTTCTATGCGGCTCTGTATCGACTACCGTCAACTGAATCAGGCTACAGTCAAGAACAGGTATCCTTTACCCCGAATAGATGACCTTTTTGATCAGCTGCTGGGTTCTTCTATCTATTCGATGATTGATCTAAGGTCGGGTTATCATCAGCTGAGAGTGTGTGAGGAAGATGTTCCTAAGACCGCATTCAGAATGAGGTATGGTCATTTTGAGTTTATAGTCATGCCGTTCGGTTTGACTAACGCTCCAGCGGTTTTTATGGGTTTGATGAACCGTATCTTTCAGCGCTATTTAGATGAGTTTGTCATTATCTTCATCGATTATATTCTTATCTACTCAAAGAACCGTACTAACCATGCAGAACATTTGAGGACCATCTTGCAGATTTTGCGAGTTGAGCAGTTGTTTGCAAGCTATCTAAGAGTGAGTTCTGGTTGGATCGAGTTGTCTTTCTCGGTCATATCATTTCAAGAGAGGAGATTTCTGCCAATCTCAGCAAGATTGAAGCGGTTATGAATTGGCCTAGACCGACATCAGTACCTGAGATCTGAAGCTTTATGGGTTTAGCTGGTTATTACCGCCGATTCATAGAGGGTTTCTCTTCTATTGCCAAGCCAATTACCCAGCTTACTCAGAAGAATGCGCCTTTTATTTGGACTGCAAATTGTGAGGCTATCTTTGTTGATCTTAAGAGGAGACTGACCAGTTCTCCGATTCTTTCTATTCCGAAAGGTACTGGAGGTTTCACAGTCTATTGTGATGCTTCTAACCGAGGTTTGGGTTGTTTTCTTATGCAACATAAGCATGTTATAGCGTATGCATCGAGGCAGCTGAAACCACACGAGACTCATTATTCGGTTCATGATCTTGAACTAGCTGTGATCGTATTTGCTTTGAAGATCTAGCGTCACTATATTTATGGTTAGTCTTTCGAGATCTTTTCTGATCATAAGAGTCTTAAGTACTTGTTTTCATAAGCAGAGCTGAATATGAGACAGAGAAGATGGTTAGATCTGTTGAAGGATTGCGACTGTGAAATCAAGTATTATCCGGGAAAGTCGAATGCAGTTGCAGATGCCTTGAGCTGAAAGATTTCTTCTTTATCTCTTTCTACTATCGGTGTTTCTCAGTTGATCGATGATTGTTGCACTTCTGGTTTAGATTTTGAAACAGATAGGAAGACTATCAGAGTATTTACTATTCAAGCCGAGCCGGAGTTGTTTATTGCGATCAAAGAAGCACAGAAGTCTGATCCGAGCATTCAGGTTTCAGTAGAGAAAGTCAGATCTGGGCATCAGTCTGAATTCCAGGTTATGTTGAATAACTGGCGGTCAGATCAATCATGATTGATACCCGGTGCAGCGGAAGTTTAAAATTTTTTATCATGGAACAATTCCATGGTGTGGGTATCAACCATTCAACGATTAAATTATTGTGTGTGTAAAATTCAAATAACAATTAATTAAATTTTACCTTCAATCTCGAAGCGAGATTATTGGACACCACACAGATTTCTCTGCGCTTCTTGTATCTCCCAGGAATTGATGAACTCCTTCAATCAGGTCCACGAATGGGGTTTAAATCCCTCTGACAGATTGCACTAGAAAATCTATCAGAAGTTTTTCTGCGAAGAGATTAAACGAATCTTATTCGTTATTCCTGACTGCAATTAAAAATCACAGACCGGAATTTCTCAGACAGAGGGGGAGGGTTCGGCCGATTTCTTTTGAGAGGAGGCTAGGGTTTCGAAAATCCTGTCTCAAAAATTATGACCTGTTGTGTCTAATTTCTGTACTGCAATAACTTATTTATAATGCAGGCCACTAACACCTTAGGGCCCATTAGTCATAAGCTAGGGCCCGACAAGCAAAGCCCGCACGTTCAGAAATTAATATAAAATTCATCGTGACTCCGATTGATGAACCGATTTCACCAATGTGCACAGAAACCATTTCTGCACATTTTAAAGTCAAAATAAATTTTCCTGAATTCGAATTCAGTGGTTTCCAAAAATGTCCATCCCTATGTCATTTTAGGAAATCCTACTCCCTTACTCTTATTTAAGAAGTCCAACTCCTTAGTTCATTAAATTTAACTCTTTAAATTTAACTATCTCAACGGGGATTAAAACTCCATTACACTGTGTGACCCTCAATGGTTCAGGGATACAGCTAGCCGTGGGCTCACAACTCCTTGTGACTCGGAACAACACTTTCCGACTTGCCCAACGAATCATGGTAAAGCGCCTAGCAACATCGCCCCATGATTCCCTAGGTATCACTGATAGTGCCTACAAGAACCAGTAGATTTTGGTTAGCGTACAGTACGGTCCCTTCATCCATATATCCCGATCGAATCAACAACCATTGGTATATCGAGAGTCGCTCAAGATTCGATAACTATGCAATACATCTTGAAGATCAAATTAGTGACATCGCATGTGCTACTAAGAAACCATTTCTTAAATCACATCAAGTACTCTGGCCAGAGATTTGTCACACTAATATCTCCTCAGATCGCATAGGATATCCACACTCGCAAGTATGTGGTGAATCCTTGACAACAATGCATTGACTCCTATATGTGTCGTAACTGTACCCAATCTCGACACCTGATGACCCCCATAGAGTCGGTAAACGAGTCAAAGCACAGCACTAGCATATAGAGTCTCCATGATGTTTCAAGTCGTAAGGACTAATGGTGTACAACCAAAACCGCGGACTTTATCCACTCGATAAGTGATAACCACTTGGAAAGTCCGGATAGGGTAGTTCGATTATTCATCCTATGAATATCCATTTGCATGCTTCGAACATCTCCATGTTCCCTACCAATGAAACGTGGTACTCCGCATCGCAAATGCTAGTCTCAAACTCGAGCGATCCTTATCCTTATTATCGGACGGCTCAATCGACTAGGAACGGTTTTAGAATATACAGTGACTATAAGATGTATTTCATGATAGACATCCCCATGTTCTACCACATCTTACATACACTATAGTATATTCAAGGTCTTTATCAAAACAACAATAGTATATCACAATATAACAATATGAAGTAATATAAAGTCATTGCCATTAATAAAAGTGTAAATAATATTAAACAAAAGATTGTTTATACAAAGAGTCATCAAAGCCCATAGCCACACAGTTGGCTCACTGGGCACCCACTCTTACAGGTTAGAAATGATGTTTTGTTTGTGAATAACCGTATTGTTGTGCCTGATATTTCGGAGATGAGACAGTGTATTCTCCGAGAGGCTCATTGCAGTCGGTTCAGTGTTCATCCTGGAGGTCGAAAGATGTATAACGATCTGAAGAACCAGTTCTGGTGGAAGAGAATGAAGAGCGATGTTGCAAGGTTTGTATCTCGATGTTTGAACTATCAGCAAGTGAAATCAGAAAGGAAGCGACCGGGTGTTCTGTTGCACATTCTATCTGTTCCTGAATGGAAATGGGATCACATCTCTATGGATTTCGTCACGAAGCTACCGCGATCTATTTGAGGATGCGATGCTATTTGGGTAGTGATCGATCGATTGACGAAGTCTGCTTGCTTTATTCCGTACAGGATGACGTATCGTCAAGATCAGATAGCTGAGTTGTATGTTAGCAATGTTGTGAGATTGCATGGAGTGTCGAAGTCGATCGTTTCAGACCGAGACCCTAGATTCACTTTGCACTTTTGGCACAGTCTGCAGGAGGAACTTGGTACTCGTTTGCATCTGAGTACAGCTTATCATCCTCGAACCGATGGACAGTCAGAGCAGATTATCCAGATGTTAGAGGATATGCTGCGAGCAGTAATGCTAGACTTTGGCACTAGTTGGCAAGATTCTTTGCCTCTTGTTGAGTTTTCTTACAACAACAGCTTCCAAGAGAGTTGTACGGCAAGAAGTGACGATCTCCGTTGTTTTGGGATGATTTGCCCGAGTCACCAGATTTGGGACCGGATATGCTTCAAGATATGGTAGAGCAAGTAAATATCATTAAGTTGAGAATGAAGTCAGATCAAGATATACAGGCGAAGTATGCGAATGTTAGACGTAGACCTCTGAGTTTCGAGCAGGGAGACCGAGTATTCCTTAAGATTTCCCCTTTCAGAGGCACTGTCAGATTTGGTAAGAGAGGAAAATTATCTCCTAGATTCATCGGGCCGTACGAGATTCTGGAGAAGTTAGGCTATCTTGCCTACAGACTTGCACTTCCTCCGTATTTATCTGGTATTCACGACGTTTTTCACGTCTCTATGCTGCGGAAGTATCATCCAGATCCTTCTCATATTCTTCAGCTTGACGAAGCCGAGTTAGACGAGACTCTGAGCTATTTTGAACGACCAATTCAGATCCTTGATCGGAAAGAAAAGCAACTCAAAACCAAGTTGATTCCGTTGGTGAAAGTGCAGTGGAGCCGTCACGAAGTCGAGGAAGCGACTTGGGAGACATAATCTGACATGAGAAAGCGATTTTCGGAGTTATTCGGATGACGTGAGTTCATCTTACTGTCTTTAGTTCTTTATTCTATCTTATGAGTTGTGATTCTTATTGATTTCGAGGACGAAATCTCTTCATAAAGGGGGAGAATTGTAATGCCCCGATTTTATCTTAATTGAGCTTATTTGAGATAATCAGAGTTTTCAGAGTTCAAAGCCGACTTGTTTTTTATCAGGGTCTATTTTGCAAATTTTGGAAATTTCATGGACCAAAATGCAAATTTGAGTTTTTATATATTATCTACACTTGAATTGAGTTGGAAAAATCTTCACCCTCATCCTATCATCCTCTCCAAGCCTTCTCCCACCATTTTCACGCCTCCTAGCTTTGGAAATTTAGTCGGAGCTCGATCCGGCCGTTGGAATTTATTTTTGAAGGCAGATTAGCGATCACGTCTGCGAAAGGTTCGTTCTATCGTAAGTTTTTATACGATCAGATTCATTCTAATTTTTGGATGTTGTTATAATCGATTGAGTTTCAAGTATGCTATTCTTGACAGAGTTATGTACATTTATTCTCAGTCGGTTTTGAATTAAAGCGTCGTTCGGAATTGTTATGATTTTTGGAAGCCATTTTCGAAAATCTAGTTTTGAGATTTGTTGGGTTTGAGCCTTTATGGTTGTCGTAGCATTGAATTGAGTTATTTGCAAAGCTATACTCCTGTCTGCGTTTCCGATTTGTTCAGTTATAGCAGTTATGCCACCGGTTTGAGTTTTGGAGATTTTGAACCGTTTTGTGTTGTTGAACCTTGGCTTGTGAGTTGATTGTCGTTTGTTGATATTCTTTGCCTCCGTACAGATTTGTTTGGAGTTTGTCCAGCCCTGTGTTAGTAGCATTTGATCATCGAGGAATTGGACGAAGAACTGTAAAGAGATTACCTTGAGCAGTTGTTGTTGTTAGGTTGTTTAGTTTCTGATATAACCTTTTCTTGTAGCTTATCCAGAGTTGGAGCTACTTGCATTGAAAAGGTAAAAGCAGTCATCGTTAGCGGGATAGCATACTCGGGACAGTTGGTTCTCGAGTTTCCCTTAAAATCACATATTGCATCGATACTTGTTCTAGCATTTGGAACTTGTATTTTGTTGTTATTTGAGTTTTTCTATATGGCTTATGTGTTATGTTTTCTTATGCATTCATCTTGAGCCAAACCTTTGTTTCAGCGTGCAGAACATCCCTTTTTATTTAGACGTTTTGTGGGCTATGTTGTGAGTGGCCTGGGTTGTGGAAGTTCACCTAGTGTCAGTATACTCCTCATAATCGCACCAAAGTCTAGAGGTATGAGATACGTGGCACCACCTCGATCGGGAAAGTCGGTGAGTTGTTACGTGATCTCATCCTTGGGATCCCAAAAAGCACAACAGTAATCCCTCGTTTATCAAAATTGATATCCCGATTTAAAGACATGCATTTCCTTACGTGGATATTGATTATGTTGTTGTCTTGAAAGCATGTTTGTTGTTGTATTACTTGTTATGTTGTTTTTACTGGGAATATCTTTCTCACCAGAGTTATCTGACTGTTGCTTTGTTTTGTATGTGTACTTGGCAACAGGAGGGACAAGATCAAGTCAGCGAAGACCTGGTTAGCATCAAGTCTGAGAGATAGCGGTGGGACTCGGTTTATAATTTGAATATGCATGCCAACCTAGTTTTATGTTTTGAGGCATGTTAGAATTCAAATTTGTTATGTTTTGTATTCGGATTGTAATAGCTAGAATTGATGCATGTTCTATCTTTTTGAGTGGTTGATCAACTCTAGAACTTCATGTATTATTTGGAGGAACTGCGTTTGTAATGCATGATTATGATTTGAATGTGTGGGAATGTTTTGGAATTGAGTTCCTGACGTTTCTGCTCTGTTTCTGGTTTCGCAGCAGGGGGTGCATGGTCTGCATTTTTTAGCAGACCGAGCGCACCCCCTTTCGAGCAAGGCAGTAGGTTTGCTGTTTTGGCCACACTCGATCTGCTGTTTTTAGCAGACCGAGCGTGACCCCTGTTGAGCAAAACAGTAGGGCTGTGATTTTGGAGGCGCCCGGTCTGCAGTTTTTAGCAGACCGAGTGCACCACCTTTTAAAAAAAAAATTTATTTTACTTTTAGTCTTGGATCTTGTATGTTTAATTGTTGTTTAATCCGATATTAGTTGTTTAGAATCGAGGTCTCACAGTTTGAGTGTAAACTGAATTTTTGCGGTTCGTCATGCATTCAAATTTGATTAGAATTACGAAAGATTAATCCGTCAATATTTGAATAGGTTTGATTGTTCTAGAAATAGTCCTTTGAATAATTTAAGAAAATTCCTGTGAATTAAGATTAAGTCTGATGTCTTAAATCGACTACTTGTTACAAGAATTTTCTGGTACCTACGTGTGTCCTTGATCGAATTCTTTCCAATTGAAAGTTTTATTCTAAAAATTTCTGCTGCATTTTTATTGATTTAAAATTTAATTGCAATTTAGTTTCTTGGTTAAATTCTAAAAATCACTTTTTTGATTATTCTAGATTAAGTAGAAGTAAATATATTTTGGTAGTCATAATTATACAGTATCTGTGGGTACGATATCTGATTTTAATCACTTTACTATTACTTGACATGGTACGCTTGCCAGTAGAATTTATTCACACCGATTTAGCCGGTCAGTGGGCTAACGACGGGTTTATGTATACTACTAGACTCAGATTAGTCTAAGTGAGTATCTATTAACCTAGTTAAGGCTTTTGGAGAATAAATAGTGATACAATGATTGTCTACTTATAGTCTTGGACTAGAAGACTTGTATCGCTAGGTTGCTTACTTTGAGGTACGGACGTATTATCCGAGATATCCTGATTGAGTATGCATTTTCTATGATCGCATGTTTTATGTGGCATTAATTATATGTGCATTCATTATGTCAAGGATATTATGCTGCATGCACATTGACACGTTGAGACTGTATTTTATTGATACTACCAGTAGAGGGGTCGCTCAGTCCCATGTTATTTTGTGGATGGATGTCATGGTTTTGGATCCGGATAGTCCACGATTTGATGGTATGGGAGCCACCTCCTGATGTGACGGCCCAGATTGCTACATACTGTAGCGCCTTTGAATGACCAGTATTCCTTAGAGGTTCCCAGTATCTTTCACTTGCGTATGCACTCATAGAACTTGTATACTCATGCTTACGTACTGAGCTTTTTATGCTCACGTCATCGGTTTTTGTTTTGGAAACCCCATTTCACGTGGCAGGACTCAGGTTGGACGGATCCGGTGGTAGCGATCGTTGAGCTACAGTATGGTGGATTTGTACTGTACTAGGATTTCATTGTAATTGGGATTCTAGTTTTACCTTCGATGGGGTTGTATAACATTATTGGTTGTTATAGTATTTGTTTGTACCGGTTGTGTTCTGCCGGTGGATTTTAGTTGTTTTAATTAAGTTTCCGCTGAATTTTTTGATTACTGCTTTTAAGTCGATTTGTATGCTTTAAGATTTTGTTATTTATTGATTTCGGGCTGGGTCACTACACACCTCTTATTAAACCAACAATTTTTATATCCCATTTGTATATCTCTGTTATTGTGTAGTACCATTTATTAGAGGCAGATTAATTCATTTAGTAGGAAGATTGATCTTGGTCCTGAGTATCGACAAACCCTACTGTTTTGAATAGATTATAATAAACAATACGATCTGTCGACAGCAAATGTCTAGTAGTATATCTATCTCCGTGTATGATTTTAACAATGAATTTTGTTTTTGTTTTGTATAATGGAAATTTTACGGTTCGAAAACTTACATACTCTAGAGCATATCCAAATTGAGAACCAAAGATACTCCAATTTTTTGAAGTGCATCTCTATTTTAGAGGATGCTAGAGTGATTAGAATAATCACGTAGCATTGAAAACTCATTTTGAATTATGACATTATTTACGAAAATGTCATTCTCCAAAATTGTAAAATGATCATTTTGTATTTTTTTTTGGTTCATTTCATATACATAGTTGTGATCATTTCAATCTTTTTATTTAATTTTAGTGTATTTTTGTTGTTTTTAATGTATTTCAAGTTTTCTCTTTTCTCTTATTTATTTATTTATTTATTTTAATTGAATTATTCGGAATAAAAAAGAACAAATGGAATTGAGATCGTTTAATAATACATTACATAATTAATATTTTTTTATGTTAACAATATCGAATGAGAAGATGTTAAAAATATAAAATTTTATAAAATTAGAACATATGAGTTGGAGAGTATTTTTTTGAAATAGAAAATACAACATTCTATTTTAGAGAATCCATAGAAAAATGAACAATATGGTTGGAGATTCTCTAAAATCTCTATTCGTTTTTAGTATACCGATAATAATAAAGTTTTATGTTTGGCAAAATTTAACAATCTTGAAAGTAATATTTTATTTCTAAAATTTCTCAAGTTGTGAAAAGATTTTATTTAATATATTTTATCTTTCTTGGACATAAAGTAACTTAAAAATTATATGTTTAAATTATTTATTTCCTTAGTTAAGTAGATTTGAGATATTATTATGTTTAAATATGATATTCAATTATCTCATATCTAACTAATCTTTTATTATTTATGTAGATTGATATCATCAAATATTGAGAAATCTCACGCCTACAAGAAAACCAAGACAAGAAGGATTCTTGCCTATATATTGATTTAGGCGTGCACAAGAAGAAAAAGAGAGAGACCGAGATCAAAGATATTCCTAAGAAGCTTCACGTACGTACATTGAGAGAAGAAGAGCTTTTGAAGCTCATATCGGTCGTGATCACTTGATGCTTTGAAGAACACTTGAAGATCAAAGATCAAAGAGTGTTTAGTCTCTACGAGTTTTTGCATCTAGATTTTTTTCTCCTTGCTTCGTTTTATTATTCTATCTTGCATAGAATTTTTAGGAGAACTTTTATGGTTTATTTTCTCACATGTTTTGAGATTAATTGATTTTACAATAATCACTAATTTTAGGGTTTGTAATACTCTTTGAATTATTTTCTAGTTAAAGTTTTGCTCTGAGGTGCTGCAAGAGTATTTTATACTCTTGTTTAATAATCTAAGTTTATTTATTTGGTTGCTTGTTTATTTTATTCATTCTTTAATTATTTTTCGCTGCATATAACTCGAGGTGTTATTGAAGGTGTTTTCAGCACCTTGTGACAACACCTAAAACTGCTTATGTGCAACCATTATTTCCTTACAAGTGGTATCAGAGCCATATTTTTGATACACTAAGAACTGATCCTGTTTTGTTTATTTTATTATAGGGAATAAGATGGACTCATCTAATACTGCAAATTCATTTTTAAAGCATCTGGTTCTTGATGGCACGAATTATTCTCTATGGAAGACAAGGATGCGATTTACCAGAAAATCTATGGATGAATGTGCATGGCAAAGCATTCTTACAGGTTGGACTGCTCCAAAACTCGTGGACAAAGATGGTGACTATATCATAAAGCCAGAAACTACATGGACAATTAAGGAGACACAACTTTCTAGCTTTAATGCTAAGGCCATCAATGCCATATTTTCCAGTGTAGACATAAAGATGTTTGGCCTAATTGCTTACTGTGTTGTAGCCAAGGATGCATGGGATACTTTACAGGAGCCTTGTAAAGGGTCTGAAAGTGTCAAGAGAACAAGGATGAGGTTACTAAATTCAAATTTCGAGAATCTTTGCATGAGTAAAGAAGAAACAATTTCTGAGTATGATCAACGTCTTCGGGAGCTCGTCACTGAAGCATACACTCTTGGAGAACTAATTGCAAATGAAAGACTTGTGAATAAAGTCCTTCGATCTCTACCTGAGAGATTCAATGGTAAAATTTGGGCACTTGAAGAGGTCAAGGATACATCGAAGATGAAGCTGACAGAACTGATAAGTATACTTCAAGTGTTTGAGATGAATAACACTGCACAAAAGAAGGATAAAGGGAAGGAAATTGCCCTGCAAACTTCTGATGAATCATATGAGGAGTATGTTCAATTTCGTCAAAATGTTCTTCAATCTGATCTCGGAGAAGATACGATTTCATTGATGACTAAAAAGTTTAATGAATATCTAAGAAGAATGAAGGAAGTCAAGAATTATGATAAAAAAATCAAGGCTCCGATGTTCTCCAACAAGCCTTTGAAAATCACGGGGTCAGAACAATCACCAAGGAAGTTTACTAATACTCCTAAGCCTAAACTGATGTTGGAAGGAAAGAAAAAGCCTGGTTCAAATAAGTTGGACACTGATAAGTGCATTTTATGCACTTAATTTATATATGATTTGACTTGACTTTTGTTATGTACGGAGTGGATTTTATGCGTGTTAGTAGTTGTGTTTTGTGAGATGCAAGGAATGACGCAAAAGTAGAGAGAAGAAGCGGAAAGCCGAATTACGGGACAGCAAACTTCAGAAAATTACTGGGTCTTTTAGAGACATCAAAATCCAATCTCTACCGTTCACAATGAAGTTTGGGATGTTTTAAAGCTGCAGTCAAAATTTCAGCTCAATCCGATAGCTAGAAATTAATTATTATTTTTCCAAGAATGTTGCGCGAGTTGGATGCGATGTAGCGCACCCGTGCTCAGAACCAGCGCACCCGCGCCCTGTAGCTTTTATTTTGAGAAAATTATCGGCGATCAGTGCCCCTGCACCCTAGGACAGCGCACCCGCGCCTGACGTGTCTTATTTTTGGAAACTTTTAGTCTCAAACTTTAAAAGGACTCTTTGGCATATATCAGAGGGGAATCGAGGGTTTTCATTAGTTTTTGAAGGCTAGAGACCAAGGAAAAGGGAGAAGAATCATTCTTGGCACGAAGACGAACGAAGCGACTATCGGAGACGGAGAAGCATCATCTACCTACGTTTTTATTTCATTCTTTCTCCTAATTTTTGAATGATGTTCAAGAACATGCTTTGTTTGATTTTTATTTTCATTATGAACTAATTTCTTTGTCTAGAGGGACGACTTAGCTTTACTTGAAACCATGTTTTTGATATTTTGATTGATATATTAGAATTATTCATTTGGTTTATTTGTGTTTTCCTGAATTGATTGCGTTCAATTTACTGGCATAGATTGAATGATATTTTATTTAGAATCTATCACTAGAGAGATGAGATTTTGAATATGACATAGGAAAATACATCTTTGGTGTTTATATTGTTCGAGAGGCATATAACTTCATAAAAGTCATAGAAGAATTCTTGTGCTATTTACCGGATTTAATAATTGAACTTTGATAGAGATATTGAGTTTGCTATTGAATACGAATTTCTGCTTGACACTCGAGAGAGGTAGTAGAAAATAATAGAAATTCTTGGTCAATAAACTAGAAGAATTTATGATATAAATTTCTTTATGAATTAACTTGGCGGATGGTTAAGTGATGTCGAACCTCTAGAATTTGTCTCTCATTGAATTTCGTCTTGCGAACTCGTCGTTAATTAATTTTATTTATTGCAAATTTTAGTTTGATATAACTCAAATCATTCTCGTAGCTCTACATAGGATTAAGATTTGATTAGTTGCAAATATTCAATATAATATCATTTTATTCATTTTCCGTGGGATCGACTTGGACTCATTTTCTATATTAAAACTTGACACCGTGCACTTGCAGGCACAAAATTACGCAACAGACACTGTTCAGTTTCATGCATGTCAAGGCTTTGGACACTATGCCAATGAGTGTGCTAACACGCTTAGATTGGGAATGAACATGTCTTTGAGTGATGAAGAATCTGAAGAAGATGAAGAACAGGAAGATGAAGAGAGTCACACTGCATTATCTGCCTTACTGGAAAGCAAAAAGTTTTTTCAAATCAATTCTTTAGGTGTTGCCGCAGGTGTTGCCACACATGGTCGCAACATCTCCCAAAGGTCAGTTTGTTTTAATTCTTCTACTACTGATAAAGTGTGTAACTCTTATGCAGGTGATGGAACATTGACTATGGAAGAAGCTCTGAAGATGTATGAAGAACTTTACGTTGACTGGATTGAAAGGAATAAGTTGAATACTATTCTTTCAAAAGAAAATACGGATCTAAAGGCTGTTGTTTCGAGACTTGAAGTGATGTTAAGGAAGAAAGATCTGGAAGTGTGCAAATTAAAGGAAAAACTTGGAAAAGCAAAAGCTACTTTGGCAAAGTTTAATTCAAGCACTACCAAGTTTGATTCTTTACTCATGATGGGAAGAGATGGTACAGCTAGTTTAGGTTTTGAGAACAGTAAATTTGAAGTTGGTGAAAGTTCGAAAGGCCCTGTGTTTGTTTAGGAAAGCAACAGTACTGAAATCTCAACCACGAAGGCCACTCAAATTGATTCTCCAAAACCAACACCATAGCCTACTTCTCCTTCAATGTCTAGAAAGAAATGAAGACTACAGACAGATAGAGATCTGCATCAAAGGTGTTGCCTAAGGTGTTGCCAACACCCTCACACAACATCTACAAAAATAGATCTACTGTAAGAAAGGTTTGGGTACCAAAAGTTGATACTCACTGTTATATGATTTACACTGCCTTGAGAACTAATGTTTCAGGTTCTTGGTACTTTGATAGCGGCAGCTCACGTCATATGGCAGGTTCCAAGAAGTTTCTCACTGATTATGTTGAACATAAAAGTGGTAAAATAACCTATGGAGGAGGTTCAAAGGGAAACATTGTTGGAAAAAAAACACTTAATGTTGCTGGTTTGCCTAAGCTTCGCAATGTGCTTCATGTTGAAGGTCTCACCGCAAACTTAATAAGAATTAGTCAACTTTGTGATGATAATTTGCACGTGCAATTTGATAAGAAAATGTGCAAAGTATTTGATAGTTCTAATTTATGTGTCATGACAGGTACTAGGTCATCCGACAACTGCTATCAACTTGGATAAAAGATGGCTCGTAGACACACAAAAGTGACAGAATTTGACCTATGGCATCAAAAATTGGGTCATGAAAATTTCAAGACACTAAAAAACTTGAGTAAGTTAGATGCTGTTAGAGGTATGCCTAATTTAAAATCTTTTGTTCCATTTTTGTGTGAAGCATGTCAAAAAGGAAAGCAGACTAGGGTGTCACATGAGGTGTTGCCAACATCTCTGACAATACGCTGCCTTGAACTTATACGTATGAACTTAATGGGTCCAATAGATGTTGAAAGCTTCGGTGGTAAGAAATATTCTTTTGTTTGTGTTGATGATTTTTTACGATATACTTGGGTAAACTTTTTGAGGGAAAAATCAGACACATATGATGCCTTCAAGAAATTTCTTACTAAGATTTCAAATCTCCATAATCTGAAGATAATCCGAATTTGCACTGATCATGGTAAGGAGTTCGAAAACTCTTCTTTTGCTAGTTTGTGTGATAAAAAGGGTATTTCTCATGAATTTCCTGCTCCTAAAACCCCACAACAGAATGGAATTGCTTAAAGGAAAAATAGGACTTTGCAAGAAATGGCAAGAGTGTTGTTAAGTTCAAAAAATATTTCAAAATGTTTTTGGGATGAAGCCTTGAATACTGCTTGTCATATTTCAAATAGATTTTATTTAAGGAATGGTATTACTATGACATCCTATGAAATTGTAGTGACCCTTACCCGAATCACCTACTAAACAGAACTTAGGCATGTAATTAACTTAATAAAACAGATATCAGAAATAATCTTGCGGAAACCAAAAATAAATACAATCCCAAGGAAAGGAATCTGTAATTTATCCAAATATTATACAACCAAATCGAATAGCTGTATCAACCCAAAACAACAGAAATAAAACCTAAATGAAGCTCCAGCTGGCCAACCACTGCCTAGCCTATCTTGGATCCCCCAGCCTCGTCCAATCGCAAACCTGCCCCAAGGAATAGGGTGTCCAGAAACACAGAGTACTAGACGTGAGCATAAAATGCTCAGTACGAGAGTATGAGTATACATGCATGCAAAGTGAACTCCCTAAAAACTCGAGGTCAAGGATCAGATAACAGAGACAGACCGGGCCCTGGTATGTAGCACGTTGTGCCGTCGCTTCAGGAGGTGGCTCCCATACCATAATACAAGTGGATATGCCGGACCCAAATCGATGGAAGTCCAACCACTAACAGGATAGGGAAAAACCCTACTAACAGACATCTCGAAGGAGATAGCTCAGTATGCAAATGAATGCAGCATAAATCAATGACATATAAACCATGCAGTCACATTATACATGCATACTCAGTCAGGATATCTCGAACAGTACTTCCGTACCTCAAATCAGTGCAAGCTCTACCAACTCTAGGTCCACGCCTATAGCCTGCTCTACACTTCCAAATGATACTACTATCATTAAAGCGCTCTAAAAGCCTTAACTAAGCTATTGCATACTCCTAAATATTTATAGGAAGCAAAAGTTATACCTTCGTCCGTCGTTAGCCCTTTGATGCCGATGCCTCCAGAACTTGGGCACAACTCCGCTACGACTATCGAACGCCTCGACAACTCCCGGGGCAAGCCTAGGAAGGCTAGAACAACTCGAATACGACTTGAGTAGAGAGGAAATCCGGAATTGGCAATTGAAAATGAATTCTCGGCCTTCTATTTATAGACAACGATCGGAACCTCCAATCCTCGATCGGAACGTCCGAACCTCGATCGGAACGTCCGATCCTGCCATCGGAGCTTTCGAAGATCCTGATCTGCCATGTGTCAAAATATTACTAGTTGACTTCGGATAGGGGTGATCGGAGCTTCCGATCTTGCCACACGTCATGCCTGACGTAATACCATCGGAGCTTCCGATCCACCTTCGGAGCTTCCGATCCTGTTCGGAGCTTCCGAACTCACCTTCGGAGCTTCCGAACTCTACCCAAGTAATTATGATTAATCCCTTAATTACTGATTTTGGTTACGGGCTACTACATTCTCCCCCACTTAAGATATTTCGTCCTCGAAATCAGATCTTAAGTACTAAATGAAATACAGAAATCAAAAACATTCTTTATTCAAATCAAACGTTTACAGAGTTTGCAACTGAATACAACTTAAGAATGAAATCAAAACAACTCAGGATGGTCTTCACGCATCCTGTTCTCAAGCTCCCAAGTAGCTTTCTCAGTGCCTCGGCGCTGCCACTGAACTAAAACCAGAGGAATGACTTTGTTTCGCAAAACCTTATCCTTATAATCCAGGATACGAATAGGTTTCTCAACATAAGTCAAATCCTTGTTCACCTGAACCTCAGACTGCTGCAGAATATGAGATTCATCTGCCACATACCATCGCAACAGAGATACATGAAACACGTCGTAGTATGTGTGCATTATAGACAGAAATAATTCTAGTTCCGTTGATATATTCAAAAATCCAGTACAACACTCTCGAACCAAACACATTGACATTAGACATCATTTTATTCGAGATTTGGTCGAGACAATCATGATCTTAATTGAGTTTGTTGGAACCAATAATCAATTAGCTGATATATTCACAAAATCTTTGGATTTCGAGAGATTCTCCAATCTAAGGAAGTCTCTCAGTATGTGTGCATTATAGACAGAAATAAGATGTTGTTAGGAGTGTTGCAAATACCCTGTGACAACACCTTTTCATGCATGTGCATTTTTAGGATATTAGGCATATTGCATGCATGCATTCACTTTGTTTTGTGACGTGTTTGATACTGTGTAACCATTGACTAGTTTTCACTCAGGATTCTTTGCAAAAAGTTTTACAGTTTAATGAGATTTAATCGAAAATGAGTTCTGATTAAATCACAAAGTAGTGGAGGGATGTTCGTGTATTCCATGGTCTTGTCCCAAGTGAAAAGTGATAGCATAATCAGAAACTCAAATTATCAATTTGGTAAAACGTAATCAATTCAATCATCAAATTTGATTGAAGAATCAGAAGAAAATGGAAAAAGCTACTTAAATGGGTCCTTTGAAGATCGTTTCATTTAGTGTGCAGGCTACCACTTCTGCAATAATGAATTGGATACCAAAATTTTTCTGAATCCTGAAGTGTTCTGGAAGATGTTGCCAACATCGTTGAAAACACCTCACTTGTCAAAAATTTTTTTGCATGTGATTGGATATTATTTTTATGTCACACTCTGTTTTAAACATAATTAGGACATGCATATTTTTATTTGTGAATATTTTTGGCTGAAAGGTTAGAATTTTTGATCGAACAAAATTTTGAATTTTTTCCCTATCCACTGAATTTTGAATTTGAATGTGATTGGATTTTGTTTCAGTCGTGTTATATTCCGATGAGGATTTAAATTTGGAGATATTTGGTGAAATATTTGGGCCTAGATTATTGGTAAAAATTGAAGAGATTTTCTTCCTAATTAAATCGAATTAGAGTGCCGTTAGGATTGGTTACCATTGGGAATTTCTTTACCTTTAGAGAGGTTGTAAATTCGAGTGAGGATAGGAAAAGTTGAGTAATATATATTTGGGTATTTATTTGTTTTTGGAAATACATTATTTTCTTGTTTCAACCCACGCTCCTTCTTTTGTTCATCGCCTCTGCTTACATATTGCCCTAATTCCTTCTCTATTTTTCACTCTAGAATATTTTAAATGGCAAGAAAGTGTTATGATTCCCACGATATTAGATCTGAGATGGGTTTTACAAAGGATGTTGTTGAAGGTGTCACAACACCTCTGTCACCACACCTCATGAACGAGCAAGCCCTAGTTGTAATTGCTGAGGAATCCGTTCCTCTGGATGAAATTGCTCCAGGAGAACCTGGTAATGCCATCAACGTGGAGAACTTGCCTGATATGTCTGTGGTCAACAAAGTATTTCCGGCGAAACCCTTGACTTGCCGATCCAAACGTCAAGCCGGATACAATCCTGACTACACTGCCTCCAAGAGATTTCGAGGGAAGGGTCAACCATCGATACCTTCTCTGGTGGACACCAAATTTTCCTCTGGTGATGCGAGCTCTGATGAAGATTTTAATCTGGTGCATCGAAAAAGGGGAAAGGCGAGTGTCATGGAACCATCTGTTTAAACTATCCCAGTTCCTTTTGAAGTAGAAGAACAATCAACGAAGGACTCCTCTTCTACTAATGACTCAACAGAGTTTGTGAATCCTTCTGCTACGAATGACAAGAAAGATGCATCGGCATCTGCTCCTATTTTGGAGGAGACCACCACTGCTGCACCTCTTGTGTTTTTTGATAATGAGGTAGGGTCTATTGCCAAATTCATGGGTGATATGAAGAAATCCAAGGCTCCGAAGTCCACTGACCAGTATCAAAACTCTGATGATAAAACACATGAGGAAATGCTGTAGGAATTCGAAGACAATCGCCCACATTCCACTGATAGTTCCAGCACTGACTCTAGTAAAGACTCAGATGTTAAAAAAGAATTGGAAGAAGAGTCTGATTCTGATGACTCCGCAAATGATAAAGAGGATGTTGAGGAAGGTGTTTCCGACATCCTGGACAACACCTTGGGTGAAGACTATCGGGTAAATTCTTCTTACTCCTCTGCTTTTTATTCCAAGGAGATTGCAGATTGCTGGAATAAGTACGTTGATCGTGACTTCTTGGACGAGCACAATATTGATTTGGAAATTTATGGAGTTCAAAATATGGTCAAATTCTTTGATGTGAGAAATTTGCTTGCTACCGCCACTACAGTTGGTTCATATTGCAGGGAGCTCGTGAGGGAGTTTTATTGCAACCTTACTGAGGCCGTGAAGGACCCACGATATGTCAAGTATGGGAAGGTATATGTGCGAGGACAGATTTTTGCCTTTAGTCCTGCTATCATCAATGGTTTTCTCCGTACCCCTTTTGTTGATGATGCGGCACTACCTACCATGGATGAGATGACCTCTGTCATCACTGGTGGTCATGTAACAACTTTTCCAGCTCATCCCAAGAAGTTGTCTGCAGCAACTCTCACTTCTTTGTACTCTGTTCTACACAAGACCGTTGTCAAGACATGGACTCCATCTGAAAATTCCACCATTGTCACAAAGCATCAGGCTACAGTCTTGTACGCTATTGGAACAGGAGTCAATTTTAACTATGGCCGACTGGTGTTTGACATAGTCAAGGCCTTTTCCGACTGCGCTCAACCAACTTTGAAGTTGCCTTATCCATCTCTAGTCTATTACATGATGTTGTCTCAGGAGATTGAAAAGGATGATGATGAGGTTCTTACTGAACCTGGAGAGCTGTTGAAAATTGCGCCTACACTACTACGAGGAAACAGGAAGATAGACTTACCTTGGTCTGAATCAGGTGTTAGTTGCTACAGGTGTTGGCCGATGTTTCCAACACCTCCTCTGCCATTGTAATTTTTGTACCTCCCCCCCCCCCCCCTCTGCTGCTCAGAACGTTGATACTGCATTTATTCAAGCTCAATTGTTGCATGCTGAGCAGAGGATCACTCAAGCAAAGGCTGATCTAGCCTATTATGAAGGGTTGAAGGCTCACTATGAGAATCTGCTAAGTGGAGCTGACTCTTCTGGACAAAAAGGGGGAGATGAAAGTAATGCAGCTGCCACTGACAAAGATGATGCTGATGATGATGATGACTCATCTGAGAGCAATCAATTCTAGATTGCTTTAGTTGATTTAGTTTTTTTTTTTATTCTTTTTGCTGATAAGTTGTTGTATTTGATCTGCTTTTAATCAAAACTGTGTTTTTGTGTTTAAGCTCTAATATGATGTTTGTTTCTCCTTTACATATGTTTTTGTATGGAGTGTTGTAGCTAGATATTGTCAACATCTAGTGACAACACCTCGGCTTATACTTAGGGGGAGAATCTGTTTAGGAAAAGTTTGATTAAGGGGGAGTTGAGTTGCACTGAATTGTTTTAAGGTATTTTGTCCAGAAAGGCAAAAAGGGAGAGATTGAAAGAAATATTTTATTCCTAAAATTTCTCAAGTTTTGAAAAGATTTTATTTAATATCTTTTGTCTTTCTTGGACATGAATTAACTTAAAGATGATATGTTTAAATTATTTATTTTCTTAGTTAAGTACATTTGAGATATTATTATGTTTATAATATTCAATTATCTCATATCTAACTAATCTTTTCTTATTTATGTAGATTTGATATGATCAAATATTGAGGAATCTTACGCCTACAAGAAAACCAAGACAAGAAGGATTTTTGCCTATATATTGAGTTAGGCGTGCACAAGAAGAAAAAGAGAGAGACCGAGATCAATTAAGATATTCCTAAGAAGCTTCACGTACGTACATTGAGAGAATAATCGAAGAGCTTTTGAAGATCGGTCGTGATCACTTGATGCTTTGAAAAAAACTTGAAGATCAAATGTGTTATTGAAGGTGTTGTCAGCACCTTGTGACAACACCTAAAACTGTTTATGTGCAACCACTATTTTCTTACAAATCTCCCCAAAAAAATCTTTAATTCTCATCAGTACTAAGATTTTCATTTAATTAAAAATATTATTTACATTGTATCTTAAAGTAATCCAATTGCTTTATTCGATCAATATTTTCCAAAACATCAGTAAAAAAAAATAAAAAAATAAACCATCAAGTAAGTTTTATCACTTAACTAGAAAATTTTCATTAAAATCAGCCCATTAATAATCGAGTACGATTTAAAAAACAAATGTCAGTAAAAATATTGATGCATAAATTAAAAAGCACACAAAATTTATATTTTCCAGCTGGGTAGATAGCAATTTTTCATGTGCAATTGTCTGTGTAGATTAAATGTGACAGATCTGAGTTAGGGGCTCACATTAATTAATGTTCATCCAACCCATGTTTTAAATCTTTTTCGTTTTATATATATACGCACACACACAAACTTTATTTCCGGGACAATTTTGCTCCAATTCTAGGAATAATATATCAAACATCCCTAACATTTTTTACTAAATTAAATATACACTTAAAAAATTCTTTTGAAGACGGTCGTTACTCCAAATCTATCATCAATTTTTATTTAAATGATTTTTTAAAATATGTATACAGCATAGGGGTGGGATCGGATAGGGACCCGTTCCGTAACCCTAAGACCCAATTATTTTCCCGATAAGAATCGAGAATTTTTTTTTTTTTTGATTTCGCACCCGACACATATCGGAACCCGAATATTTGAGATCCTGTCAGGTAGGGAGAGGATATTCCGATAATTTTTTCATATTCAAAACTGTGTTAAAAAAATTGTTTTATTGTTTTTTTAAAAAAACAGTATTTAGAAACTTATATGTTTAAAGAAAAATAAACATATAATATTAAAATATTATGGATAATGTTTTAAAATTTTCTCAGAAAACTAAAAAAAATTGTTACTATTGTAAATGTTTTTTTAAAAAGAAATTATATAAAAACTTATATATTGTTTTAAAAAATGACTCTTTCAACTAAAAGCATATAAGTGCATAACAAGATCATTATATATGTTCATAATTAAATTTGATCATCATAAATCTCTAAGTATTGTATGCAATAAATAAGATCAGACAAAATTATCACGAAATATGTAGTTTATACACAACCCAGTTTTACATCGAAAGTTGTTATTAACATATAAAAATTTTGTATTTCACATATTTGTCAAGAAGAACATCAATTATGTATCGGATAATTATTGATAAGATGTCCGGGTTACAAATTACAAATTAACAGATAAATGTTGTTTAATATATGAAGGGCAACTTGCATATCTTATTATGTATATTTTTTGTAATCAAATAATTATAAATATGAGTTAATTAAATTACTAATATATTTTCAAAAAATATACTTGAATTTTTTTATTTTGTGATTCTAATATTCGATAATTTCAACAATAAATAATTATGCGAAATAAGTTTACAATTAATTTTTTGAATAGATTGAGTCCCAATAATCTATAGCTCAATATGTTAATAAAATTATAATAAAATATATTAATAATATTACTTCAGGTCGGGTCGAAAATTCTGTCAGGAAGAAGTTTATTCTCGATCTCTCTAGGAAAATCCCGACAATTCGGTTTGATAAAATTTCGAATTGAGATTTTCTGAGACGAAAATGAGATGAGATTCCGGAAATGTCAGAATTTTGAGAAATTTGTTAGCCCTATTACAACGTGGTCAGACGAAAATGAGATTAGATTCCAGAAATGTCAGAATTTTGAGAAATTTGTTAGCCCTATTACAACGTGGTCATTAATTTGATTTAGGATGGTGAAACTAAAATGCTACAACTTAGAATAACGAAAAAACGAAAATTATTTAAATATGAATCAAAGTACCTTTTTTTGGGTAACATGAATTAAAGTATGTTTATGCAGTAGAGATGTGACCTATTTCCTCCGGTCCTGCTGCTGCTAGCTACCATAGTATGGAAAAATAAAAGAATAATTAATTTGATGACTAAATTTAACGGCTGGTAAATAATGCAAATGGTCTAAACTCAAATCTATGGACTAATGTCGACGATTTATAGCTCATTTGATATTAAAATTTTAATATTTTTTTTTACAAAATGTTCGCATAAATATCTCTTGACGATCATGGATACCCCAACAACAAATACTCGTGAAAACATAACTATAATTAGGATATCTTGGATGTTTGTTTTTGGACACTTCATGAGCATCATAACATGTTCATATGAACATCTTAATGAATGCATTAAATGTTTCTACGATATATGCTCACATAAACATCTCGCGGTGTCTAAAAAAAACCCATAAAATCAAAATTATAATAAATAAATAAATATACAACCATATATGGATATATGTTTAAATAAATATATACGTATATATATATATATATTGTATATGTCTATATTACAAAAATTTATGTGATTTAGGCATCTGTGTGCGACTTTTTCTTTTTTCTTTTTTGAGAATCAACCAAACTCCATGAATTTGGTGTGTGATTTTTAAGTGTTCAACCATGAATTTATTGGATGAGATGAACAACGTGACTCATAGTACAATATATATAATACGAAGTCAGAATATGTATGTATATATATATATATATAGAGAAATTTTCAGCTGTCCAACCAATGATGTCCAACTCGTCCACGACAACCAAAACCCGGTACCATTTTTTAGTTATGCGAAAAATAAAAAAAATAACTAAAACTCGATACCGGGTTTTAGTAATCTGGGACGAGGTGGAGAAAATTGGTTGGGCAGCTGAAAAGTCCTTCATATATAAATATATATAAGTTTCAAGAAAGTCAGTGACTTGCCCTGAATGTTTGGCCCCAGTTTCAACTTTTTAATTTAATTTGCAAACAGCAAATTATTATTCTACTACTATATACTTTATATTAAATAATAATATGTATCTTAAGTTATTGTCTTCTAAGAAGTTCAAAACCAAGAAATACTTCACTAGAGCACCTATATTTTTTAGAAAATTACATTTTTGTCATGACATGTAATTTTTATTTTTTTCATTTTTTAAAATCTCGTTAACAATATATTATTTTAGTCTTGTAATTTATATTTCATTTTTATTTTTGTTCATGTTATGGTTAGAGACATCAATTTGGGTTAGATTCGTCGGGTTGACCCGTCCCCCACACAATTTAAATGGGTTGAGTTGAAAATTTTCAACCCAATTAAAGGCAGGCCAACCCGCACGGGTCGCGGGCCTAGGCGAGCCAACCCTAGGCGGGCTTAGAGAATTTTTTTAAAATGAACATCAGGGATTTATATGTATTTATTAATTAAAAAATTTGAATTTTTTGTATTAATTACTTTATATAAAATGTACACGTATGAAATCAATGATTAGAAATTCTATTAATATGTTTTTATTATTATTTATAAAATTTATAATTAATGATAATAATTTTTTTGTTTTATTTATTTATTTTTATTTGTTGTGACTTGTGAGCCAATCCGTGGGCCGGTCCACTTAATCCGCAACCCACATCGGGTTGGGTTGGTTGAGGATTTCCAGCTCGCCGAGATAGTGGACTGACCCACCCCTGTCCCGTTAGAAGGCAGGTTTTTTATGGAGCGGGCTTGGCCCATCTGACAGCTCTAATTACAATGAATATTTATTTTTATTCTTGTAACTGGTATATTTTTTAAATTTTTAAACGTTTGGTTATATTTTACTGGAGTTCATCGTATTTATCCGGAAAAAGGACCAAAAATAGAAGGAAAAAAACATAAAAGTCAAAGTACCACAAATGAAAACAACATATAATAAGTTATAATATTAAAAATAAAAATTCAACGCAACAATAACACATGTGATAAAAAAAACATGTAAATTAAATGATTGAAATTACAATTCATCCTTGATATGACTACAAATTAAGAAAGCACAATTGTAACACCAAAAATGTGGTATTTCCTTTTTCCGATGGTGGAATAATGAGCGATTGAAACTAATATTATATTAATTATTCTAAAAAAATTAAATTTATTTTTGTTAATATTTTACATCTATATACCTTACAAATTTGTTCGTATATTTTCTATGCAACCCTTCGTCTCTATGAAGATAGATTACTTAGCTCAAAATCACCGTTCCTACTTCCCTTGGACATAATTACAAAAAATATTTTCAAAATATTATAATCCAAGTAATTAATATGTACGTGTATAAATTTTTTATCGTTTTATCAAAAGTTATTATAAATAGTAGTATTTGTGCTACTCAAATATTTTTATCTCATAACAACCCAAACACCAATGTCCAATATTGCTATCCTAACATAGAGTAATTATTGCATTTTAAGAATTAAATTCCTTAAAATCCACGTGAATCGAACATATGACATCTGACTCTAATACAATTATAGCTAAGTTCAAACGTTTGTCACTTTATTAAAAGCTATTAGTGATGGCAGGGGTGGAGTCACCCTTGGGTTAGATGGGCACCAGCCCCACCCATTTTTTTTTAAAAAAATTCTAGTTTCAAATTTTTTTAAAAAAAATTCATCCCCAGGAAAAAAAATAAAAAATTCAGCCCCAAGCAAATTTTTTTGGTTGATTCATTGTCGTAGGTTTTGAAATACGCGATCTGAGATAAATTCGAAAACTTTAAAATTTTGTCAAATATTTAGTTGCGTTAATATTGATTTATGATACATATGGATTTTCAAGTTTGGATTTTTACCCTAAAAGATATTGTTGCGAAATTTAAGAAAAATAATCAATTTGTTGAAAATTGAGATATTTGAGAATTATTGACTTTGCAATTATTATTGATCTTGTATTGCGATTTATCTAGTTAGAATAACTGTAAATTCAATAATTATGAGATGTTGAAAAATGACCGTTAATTGTAAATTTTTGGGATGATTGAAAATTTTTAGTTGGGTATTTTAGGAAATGAAGAAAATAAAAACTTAAAAGTTATTGGTATGATCTATGGGTGGGTGGGTGGGAACTGCTCTTGTTACTATTTGATGAGATCGGTTATGGGGTGAGAAACTGCTTGATAAGCTGATTTCTCGATATTATTGTAGCAGTTGACCCTCGTAACTCTTAGTTTGGTTTAGTTACGGTTAGTCAACTGAACTCCTTTCTTTTCGTGTGTTGATGTTAATTGACAAACAAGTGTATTTTGCGGAATGATGCCAACTAACAGATTCGAACTAGTAATCCAATGGATTGATCGGAGCAGCAAGTAGGTGAGTGTTAGAGTAGGTGCCCGTCGAGCCAATGTGTTGGTCGATGGTCCTTGAGAGAACTCTTGTATGACAATTTTTATTATAATAATATTTGACATTATTTAATTTGACACACCTTTATCTGTATACACATGCTAGTTGCATAGATAAAGCCCTTGAATATACAAATAATAGAAAGAATATGAGATGGTCATGTGATGACTATCATGAAACTCATATTTGGAATACTGTATATTCTAAACTGTTCCTAGTCGATTCAGCCACCATAAAGAAGGATAAAGGCCGCTCGAGCTTAAGACTAGTATTTGCGATGTGAGTACCATGTTTCATTGGTAGGGGACATGGTGATGTCCAAACATGCAAATAGATGCTCCTTGTAGAGTGCACTGAACAACCATCTCTAAAGGATTTTCCAAGTGGTTATCACTTATCGAGTGAAGAAGTCCTAGTTTATGGTTTTACACCATTAGTCCTTATGACCCGGGACAACATGGAGACTCTATATGCTAGTGCTTTACTTTGAATTATTTACCGACTCAACTGGGGTCATCATGTGACAATGTTGAGTGTTGTGACGAAACATATAGGAGTCGATGCATTGTAGTCGGGGATTCACCGCTTACCTACGAGTATGGATATCCTATCTGTTCTCATGCATATGTAGCTTGAAATCTCTGATCAGAGTAGGTGGTAATTAAGAAATGGTTTTTTGAATTACACCTTAGATGCAACTACGACATGACAGATAGTTATCGATTCAATGACAACTTTCGATAAACCAATGGTTGTCGAATCGGTTGGGATATATGAGTTAAAGGGATCGTACTATACGTTAACCATAATTGATTGGTTCTTGCATGCACTATCATTTGATACCTAGGGAGTCATGTAAGCGATGCTGCTAGAAGTTTAACATGACTGGTTGGATACTATCAGATTTGAGTTTTCTGACATTCTTATTATTAAGGGGTTGATTAATAATATTGGAGCTATATAGGGTATGCTCACATAAGGGACTTGTTGATCCCGAATCACATGGAGATGTGAACCCACTGCTAGTTGTATCAATGAACCATTTAGGATCACACAAGTACTAGCTTTTTAGATCCCGTTGAGATTAAAATTAGTTCAATGTGTTGAACAACTTATAAAGGATTTTATAAGTAATATATATTAGAAGTATGACTTCTAATGGAGAATAAAAGGGAAAGTAACTTTTAATTTGTAAATGTGTTCCAAAATTAAAAGTTGATTTGAAAAATAATTAGTTTGCAAAAATGGTGATTTTCTAAACTATTATTTTAAACTTAATTAAATTAATTCAAGAGTTGAATTAATTTAACACTAGTAGACTTTGTAGTGTACAAATAATTAAATTAATTCAAGTGTTGGATTAATTAAACACTATTGAGTCTAGTAGAGCTCAAATCGATATAGTGTTGAATAATTATATACTAGTGGACTTGAATAAGTTCAAGTTAGATTTAATTAATTATTTAAACTTATATGGGTTTAAGTTTAATATTTAATTAAATATTAAGTTCAAAATTCATGTATATATATATATATATATATATATATATATATATATATATGTGTGTGTGAGGGAGTTTGAAGGTTGAAAGAATGGATACAATTTTTCATGCAAGTCTTGCATTTTTTCATGCATGGTTTAATTGCTAATTTTATCTTTGACAATGAATAATATATATCAAATATTCCACCACTAATATACATGCATGGCCGTGGCTTTCTCTTAAGAAATTCTCCAATTTCTCTTTTGAATTTTGGGAGAAAAGGCAAGAAACATCTCAATAAAAATGCTCTAAATATTCTAGTGCATATTTAGAGTGGATCTAGTTTATCTAGTCGTGGATCTAATTCGAAGGAGGAGCAATTTTCGAACAAGGTGCATTCTTGAAGAGTTGAATCCATTTCGAGCAAGGTGTGCTCTTGGAAGCTTGTAGATAGTGTCTGTCATTTCAAGAGCTAAGTTGTTCACAACTTGGTTGGAGCCATAAACCAATCTTTGAGATTGATAAGTAAAACTTCTAAACACCCTATGGATGTTTGCTACACAAGTGCTCGGTTTTTTTTTGATAAAAATTTTAAATTTCCGCTGCGTTTCTGGGCACGAGTTAACTGATCACCAACAGTGGTATCAGAGCCTAGGTTACTCTTTTGTGTATTATTTGTTGAATATTATGTTGAGATCAATTTATAATCGCATGAGAAAATCATTTCTTCAACTTTCGGGACTGTTTTGAAATTTTTTTTATGGTCGTGGGCTGCCCGAGGGGCGTTTAGGGAAGCCTACGGGCTGCCTCATTTTATATAAAAAAAAAAGATTTGGCCGGAATCCGGCAACGGAGTTTTGGTAACGACTATGACGACTTGTGTTTCCAAAAGGTGTTTTGGGATATAAAGTGTCATAGGCCCTAAGTTGTTAAAATCATTGTAGTTGATTTTTGTGAAAAATTAAAATTTATGATGTATGATTTTTCTCATGAAATAAATAGTTAAAGTGAGACTTTGATTATTTATAGTAAATTGTGATTTACAAGAAATTCGGTTATAAATAAATTAATTGAAAAATAAATAAAGGTGTTTGTTTATTTTGTTAATTTAATTTATAATTATGGCGGTTAGTGATTGAACCAAGATATATAATATTTGATCAATTGATTATTGTAATAATTAATTGATGGTGTATAATATGTAATATTATGCATGAATGATGATCAAAAGCCCAAGACCAATTTTCTAGGTGTATGCTAGGATATTTTGTGTTGAATGAGTTGTAATAATTATCAAACAATAAAGTGGGATTGGTTTATAGCCCGTTTCCACCCCATGAGATGTATTCCTATTTGCCATGAATATTTTATTGTAAAATATTTGATAGTGGAAGATCAAGATTGGAAGATGATGGACCATGATGAATTATGAAGATCCAAGATATCTAATATTAGATGCTTATGTAATTGTTGCATTTGCATCCCATACATTCCCTAGGATTGGACCTAGGCCCGTGTTTGGCTCACACGGGCCGAATATTTTTGGGGCGATTGATCATCCTTGTTAATTTACTGTTTATAATATATGCATGATATATTATAAATAATGATTATGTGCGTTATTATTTTATAATAACAAAGTTGCATGAATCCGGCAAACATACGACCAAACATGGCGAGTTTTTAAAATTAAAGATGAGACCATTTCAAAATTAAAAACCCTCATTTTGAATTAGATTCAAAATTTATATCAAGCCCGAAAAAGGGGAATTATAAATTTGTTTATAATTTCCATGTCTTCCAACGACAATGGATGCATGATGAACTCTACCCGTATTCAATGCTCGGCTCATATTATTGGGGGGCTTGGATGCCGGAAAGCTGTGACATCCATTGACATGGTGATGTGAACTATGTGGAACTCCCATGACTTCGGCTCATATTATTGGGGGAAATCATGGCGACCGTCCATTAAGATTCGATATCGATGGGTAAGACTTGACGTAAAGATGAACGAGTCATATTATTGGGTTCTAATCAAGCGTGAGACAAAAGTTTACGTAAGGGTTGCATGAAAATGCAATTGGAAACTACCTTTTAGGAATTGTGATTGGCTGATATTATTCGGGATCATGATTGACTAATTGGACCTTACGTACCTAATGTGGAAAGGAGTTTCCCATTTTTCACTAGAGCGTAGTGAAAATGTCAAAATAGTGGGAGTAAAAATTTATAAAGTTAAAGTCCATACTTTATATCTTATTAAATATTTTAAAATATTCATTAAAATTTATATGTTATTATTTTTCAGTACAAAGTTTTTGACAATGTCATCAATTCGCAACCCATTATCTACAATACTCGACAAACATATACTGACCGGTCCCAATTACCTCGACTGGCTTAGAAATCTAAAAATCTTCTTGAACTCGGAGAGGATTGCATATGCAATTGATAAGTCGCCCCCTGCTGAGGCTCAGACTGGATGTAGCCCTGCTGAACTACAGACTTACAAGGATTAGTGTGACCATGACTTGAAAGCCAAGTGTTATATGCAGGCTTCTATGAATGATGAGCTACAGCGGCGTTTTGAGGATGCAAAGCATGCTGCTGAAATTCATTTGCATCCCAAAGAACTCTTTGGTGAACAAACACGCCCACTTCGACATGTGATTGTCAAGTAGCTAATCACTTTATGCATGCGAGATGGGGCTTCGGTCCATGAGCATGGCCTAAAGATGATTGGGCTAGTGGAGAAACTCGTTAGCATGGATCTTGTGCTACCAGCTGAGTTGACCACATACGTGTTGCTCTTGTCACTGCCTAGCTCATTTGACTCTTTTGTGGTTAATTTCAACATGAACAAGTTAGATCCAACCCTTGAGGAGTTGATTAACATGCTTGTTACGTTTGAATTCACAATCAAGAAAGAGAAGCCAGTTTTTTATGTGGGATCTTCATCTGGTGCAAAGAATAAACCACGTGGGAAGGGAAAGAACCATTCTTTCCATGCTCCCAAAAAGAATGTGCCCTTGAAGAGGCAAGCTCCGAGTCCCGTTGTGGCAGCCACACCAGTTAAGGCTAACAAGACAAGTGACTTCTGTCATTACTGCAAGAAACCTGGACATTGGAAGCGTAATTGCAAGGAATATCTTGACCAGATTGGTTCTGAAAAAGGTATGTTCTACATTGAAGTGAACATTTCACTTAACTCTTCTTCTTGGGTATTGGATACCGGCTATGGCTCACATCTCTGTAATGATTTGCAGGTGATGGCAAGAAGTAGGAGACTCAGGGATGGTGAGACTTCTTGAGGATGGGCTGTAACGCCCTGTTTTTATCTTAAATGAGTTTATTTGAGTTAATCAGAGATAACAGAGTTCTCGAGCCGGTTTGATTTTGATCAGGGTCCTTTTTGCAAATTTTGGAAATTTCAGGGACTAAAACGCAAATATTGATTTTTATATATTATCTACACTTGGATTTGTGTGGAGAAGCCTTCTCCTCCTTCCTCAAGCACGCCTCCTCCATTGGAGACGCCACTTTTGAGCTTTTGAGCTTTGTGATTTCATTCCGGGCTCGATCCGTCCGTTGGAAATTATTTCTGAAGGCAGATTATCGATCACTGCAGTGAGAGCTCTGTTATATCGTAAGTTCTTCTTCGATCCGATACATTCTAGTTTTTGGATGTTGTTAGAATTGTTCTAGATTCGAGTATGTTGTTCTTGACAGAGTTCTGATCGTTTATTATCTGTCGGTTTTGAAATAGAGCGACGTTCGGAATTGTTATGATTTTTGGAAGCCATTTTCGAAAATCATGGTTTTGAGATGTGTTGGGTTTGCCTTGTTGTTGTTGTATTAGCATTGAGATGAGTTGATATCGGTATTGAACTGCTGTCTGCATTGCCGGTTTGTTCAGTTTATAGCCGTTATGCCGTCGGTTTGAGTTTTGGGGATTTTGAACCGTTTTTGAGTTGTTGGAACTTGGCTTATAAATTGATCTTGGTTATTGATCATTCATTTGTCTCCGTACAGATTCGTTTGGAGGTATCAAGCCCAGAGTTAGCAGCTGTTTGATCGTTTCCGAGATTTGAACAAAGAACGGTATAGAGCATTTCCTTGAACCGTTGCCTTGTTGTTGTTAGATTGTATAGTTGTTGATACAGTCTCTTTTGTAGCGTATCCAGAGTTGGAAGCTACTGCATTGAAAGATAAAAGCAGTCATCGTAGCGGGATAGCATACTCGGGATTGTGGTTCTCGAGTTTTCCCTTTTGAAATCACGTACTTGCATCTACACTTGTTCTAGCATAAGGAACTTGTGTTTTGTTTGATGGTTTTGGCTTTTGTTAAACGGCTTATGTTTTATGTTTCTGTTATGCATTCATCTTGAGCCAATCTTGTTTTCAGCGGGCAGAACCGCCCTTTTTGTTTAGACGTTTGGGAGCTATGATTGAGTGGCCTAGGTTGTAGTATTTCGCCTAGTGCTAGCATACTCATTATGGTTGCTCAAAGTCTAGAGGAGTGGGATACGTGACACCACCTCGATTGGGAGATTCGGTGAGTCGTTACGTGATCTCATCCTCGGGATCCCAAAAGCAGAGCAGCTGTAGTGACCCTTACCCAGATCACCTACTAAACAGAACTTAGGCATGCAATTAACTTAATTAAACAGATATCAGAATAAAACTGCGGAATCCAAAAACATTATACAATCCCAAGTAAAGAAATCTGTAATTATCCAATAATATACAACCAAATCGAATAGCTGTATAAACCCAATCAACAGTAATAAAACCTAAGCGAAGCTCCAGCTGGCCAACCACTGACTAGCTCCTCCTGGATCCACCCTCCTCGTCCAATCGCAAACCTGCCCCATGGAATAGGGTGTCCAGAAAATACAGAGTACGAGACATGAGCATAAAACGCTCAGTGCAAGAGTATGAGTATACATGCATGCAAAGTGAACTCCCTATAGACTCGAGGTCAAGGATCAGATAACAGAGACAGACCGGGCCCTGGTATGTAGCACGCTGTGCCGTCGCTTCAGGAGGTGGCTCCCATACCGAGATAACTGTGGATACGCCGGACCCAAATCGATGGAAGTCCATCCACTAACAGGATAGGGTACAACCCTACTACAGACATCTCGAAGGAGATACAGCAAGATGCAAATGAATGCAGCATAATATCATGGAATATAAATCATGCAGTCACATAATACATGCATACTCAGTCAGGATATCTCGAACAGTACTTCCGTACCTCAATACAGTGCAAGCTCTACCAACTCTAGGTCCACGCCTATAGTCTGCTCTACACTGCCAAATGATACTACTATCATCAAAGTGCTCTAAAAGCCTTAACTAAGCTATTGCATACTCCTAAATATTTATAGGAAGCAAAAGCTATACCTTCGTCCGTCGTTAGCCCTTTGATGTCGATGCCTCCAGAACTTGGGCACAACTCCGCTACGACTACCGAACGCCTCTCCGACCTCCGGACCAAGCCTAAGAAGACTAGAACAGCTCGAATATGACTAGAAATAGAGAGGAAATCCGGAATTGGCAAGGAGAAATGAAGTCTCGGCCTTCTACTTATAGACAACGATCGGAGCCTCCGATCCTCGATCGGAACGTCCGAACCTGGATCGGAACGTCCGATCCTGCCATCGGAGCTTCCGAAGATCCTGATCTACCACGTGTCAAAATATCACTTGATGACTCCGGATAGGGGTGATCGGAGCCTCCGGTCCTGATCGGAGCTTCCGATCCAGCCACACGTCATGGATGACGTAATATCATCGGTGCCTCCGATCCTCATCGGAGCTTCCGATCCCGATCGGAGCTTCCGATCGTCCCTTCGGAGCTTCCGATCCATCCAATCCCCAATTTATTTAATTAGCATTAATCCTTAATTACTCAATTAGGGTTCGGGCTACTACAGCAGCACTCCCTTGTTTATCAGAATCGATATCCTGGTTTTAAAGACATGCATATCTTTAGCTTCAACTTGAATATGTTGTTTTGATAGCATGTTGTATATCCATTATTTGATATGTTGCTTTTACTGGGAATGTCGTTCTCACTGGTTATCCGGCTGTTGCTTTGTTTTGTATGTGTACTTGGCAACAGGTGGGGCCGGATCAAGTCAGAAGAGGCATGGCTCTGAGAGAAAGTTGTAGCAGTGAGACTCGGTTTAGAAGTCGTGTCAGCATGTCTACCTAGTGTTGTTAGAATATGTTTAGATAACGAACTTCATTATTATGTTGTATTGTCATGCCAGCTTTGCCGTATTGCTATCGTGGCATGTTCTATTTTGGAGTAGTGGTTAAAATCTAGAACTTCATGTATTAATCGGAGGAACTGTATTTTTAATGTATGTGTTGATTTGGATTGCATTGGAATAGTTTTAGATGGAATTGCAAAGCATGTTTTCTGCTGTTCTGTTTCTGCTGTAGGGGGCGCCCGAGCTGCAATTTTTAGCAGCCCGAGCGCACCTCACTCTGAGAACTCAGTAGCGCCTCTGTCCAGGGCGCGCTCGAGCGGCGGTTTTTGGCCGCCCGAGCGCGGCCCTCCTTAAAAAAAAAAAAAAAATTCCTTTGCTTTGCTTTTAGTTCTTAGATCTTGTGTGTTTAATTATTGTTTACTTCTTAATTAGATGTTTAGAACCGAGGTCTCACATTAAGTGGTATCAGAGCCGTTAAGATTCTTGGTTGAACTAGAGTGAGCGGGTAGATCGAGTCTGCGTGTATTGGCTCCTCGCATGTGTTTGAATTATTTTAACTGTGTACTGAATTCCATGCGAGCATGCTTTATTATTGAGAATTATTGAATTACATGGTTATGTGATTTAATTTATAAAGCATGATCTACTTGAGATATAACTGTTTCTGTTATCGACCGGTATCCTGTATTCCAAGCGGTAGTAAGGGCACTGATTGTAGCGATTGAGATATCTCGTGTCCTAACCTTTGATTATCAGATGGGTCCTCGTCGAGTGATAAACAGAAACACACCGCCAGTTATTCCTACGACTGAGAAAGCTAGCACTGAAGTTGATCAGTTGGATGCTTCAGCGACTCCTATGGAAACCTTGCTGAAGAGGTTTCAGTCGTTCAATCCGCCGTTGTTGATGGGTTCACAAAATCCAGTTGACTGTGAGAGTTGGTTGGATGATATGGATCAATTGTTTGATTCCATTGACTACACAGATGACCGCCGAATCAGGTTAGTAATTCATCAGCTGCGTGGTGGTGCTAAGAGCTGGTGGATCATGACAAAGAAAGCATTTGAGAGTAGAGGTACAGAGGTTACTTGGACTCTTTTTAAATCTGAGTTTTATAAGCGGTTTTTCCCTATTTCGTATCGTAAGGATAAGGGAGCAGAGTTTGCAAATCTGAAGCAAGGGAATCTGAACATTGAAGAGTACGTGGTTAAGTTTGATAGTTTGTTGCGTTTTGCGCCACTAATTGCCGGAGATGAAGAAGCTAAGGCAGATCATTTCATTTATGGCTTGAATCCTGACATCTTCACTTTGATGAACGCTGCTAGGCCAGACAACTTTGCGGATTCCATGAATCACGCAAAGGGAGCAGAATCAGGCTTGTGGAGGCAAAGAGGTAATCAAGGGGCACCTCAGCAGCAGAGGCAGTATCAGAACCAACCATCTCAGTACCAGAATCAGCCACCTCAACATCAGAACCAGCAGCAGAGGTATGAAGGTGGTAGAAGTGGGGGAAACAGAAAATATCAGTACAAAGCAAGAGGTAAGCAGTTTAAGAGGCAAGGAAACAGTTCGTCCAGTTCCAGTGGTTCGAAGCAATTCGGTTCAGGACCGAGTTCTGGGTCATCATCCTTGTACTGCAGCAAGTGTGGAAGAAGACACTCACCGGATCAGTGTGTGGGAGTCTTCGGCAATTGTAAGACCTGTCAGCAACCGGGACACTTCTCTAAAGTGTGCCCACAACGTAACAGAGATAGAGCTCAGAGTGGGAGTTTGTCTAGATCTGCAGCTCAGCCTGAGAGGCAGTCTTCTGCAGTGCACTCTTTCCAGCCTCAGCAGCAGAACAGACAGGGCGGTAGTACCAGTGAAAATCAGCCTCCGAGACAGCAAGCACGAGTCTTTGCTCTGACAGAGGATCAGGCTCAAGCAGCACCTGATGATGTTATAGCAGGTAACTGTTTGATTTTTGGTCATTCTGCTCATGTTTTGATAGATACAGGTGCTTCCCATTCCTTTATCTCTGAGAAATTCGTATTATTGCATGCTTTGCCAACTGAATTGTTTCCTACAGTAGTAGCTGTTACTTTACCTTTGGGTGGAGGAATTGTTTCTGTCAGATTAGTCAGGAACTGTGAACTGTGTTTTGAAGGAAATTTGTTAAAATTCGACTGTATTTTACTTGTACTGTCGGATTTTGATTGTATTGTCGGGATAGATGCTTTAACCAAGTACAGGGCGACAGTCGATTGTTTCCAGAAAGTTGTCAGGTTCAGACCGGAAATGGCAGACGAGTGGAAATTCTTTGGTAAGGGTTCTCGATCTAGAATTCCTTTGATTTCAGTGTTATCTATGACTCGTTTGCTACAGAAAGGTGCAGAAGGATTTTTGGTGTATGCAGTTGATGTACTAAAATCTAGCCCAGCTTTGGTCGATATACCAGTGGTTAGAGATTTTGCGGATGTGTTTCCGGAAGATGTTCCTGGATTGCCGCCTATTCGAGAAGTCGAATTCAGTATTGACTTAGTGCCAGGTACTCAACCTATTTCAAAAGCTCCTTATCGTATGACACTTGTTGAATTGAGAGAGTTGAAGGAGCAGCTTGAGGATTTGATTGCCAAGGGATACATCAGACCTAGTGTATCGCCTTGGGGTGCTCCTGTTCTATTCGTTCGAAAGAAGGATGGTTCTATGCGGCTCTGTATCGACTACCGTCAATTGAATCAGGCTACAGTACTAAGAACAGGTATCCTTTACCACGAATAGATGACTTGTTCGATCAACTGCAGGGTTCTTCTGTCTACTCTAAGATTGATCTGAGGTCAGGTTACCATCAGCTGAGAGTGCGAGAGGAAGATGTTCCTAAGACCGCATTCAGAACGAGGTATGGTCACTTTGAGTTTATAGTCATGCCGTTCGGTTTGACTAACGCCCCAGCGGTTTTTATGGGTTTGATGAACCGTATCTTTCAGCGTTATTTAGATGAGTTCGTCATTATCTTTATCGATGATATTCTTATCTACTCGAAGAATCGTACTGACCATGCAGAGCACTTGAGGACCATACTGCAGATTTTGCGAGTTGAGCAGTTGTTTGCCAAGCTGTCTAAGTGTGAATTCTGGTTAGATCGAGTTGCCTTTCTCGGTCATATTATTTCTGAAGATGGGATTTCTGTCGATCCCAGCAAGATTGAAGCGGTTATGAATTGGCCTAGACCTACATCAGTACCTGAGATCCTAAGCTTCATGGGTTTAGCTGGTTATTACCGTCGTTTCATCGAGGGTTTCTCGTCTATTTCCAAGCCAATTACCCAGCTGACTCAGAAGAATGCGCCTTTTGTTTGGACTCCAGATTGTGAGGCTAGCTTTGTTGATCTGAAGAGGAGACTGACCAGTGCTCCAATTCTTTCTATTCCGAAGGGTACTGGAGGTTTCACAGTCTATTGTGATGCTTCTAACCGAGGCTTGGGTTGTGTTCTTATGCAGCATAAGAATGTGGTGGCGTATGCATCGAGGCAGCTGAAACCGCACGAGACTCGTTATCCGGTTCATGATCTTGAACTAGCTGCGATTGTATTTGCTCTGAAGATCTGGCGTCACTATCTTTATGGTGAGTCTTTCGAGATCTTTTCTGATCATAAGAGTCTTAAGTACTTGTTTTCACAGGAAGAGCTGAATATGAGACAGAGAAGATGGTTAGATCTGTTGAAGGATTTCGACTGTGAGATCAAGTATTATCCGGGGAAGTCGAATGCAGTTGCAGATGCCTTGAGCCGAAAGCTTTGTTCCTTATCTCTTTCTAATATCGGTGTTTCTCAGTTGTTCGATGATTGTTGCACTTCTAGTTTAGAGTTTGAAACAGATAGGGAGACTATCAGAGTGTTTGCTATTCAAGCCGAGCCAGAGTTGTTTGTTGCAATCAGAGAAGCACAGAAGTCTGATCCGAGCATCCAGATTTCAGTAGAGAAAGTCAGATCGGGTCATCAGTCTGAATTCCAGGTTAGAGATGATGTTTTGTTCGTGAATAACCATATTGTTGTGCCTGATATTTTGGATTTGAGATAGCGTATTCTCCGAGAGGCTCATTGTAGTCGATTTAGTATTCATCCTGGAGGTCGTAAGATGTACAACGATCTGAAGAACCAGTTTTGGTGGAAGAGAATGAAGAACGACGTAGCGAGGTTTGTATCTGGGTGTTTGAATTGTCAACAGGTGAAAGGAGAACGGAAGAGACCAGGAGGTCTGTTGCACAGTCTATCTGTTCCTGAATGGAAGTGGGATCACATTTCCATGGATTTCGTCACGAAGCTACCACGATCCTTCGAGGATGCGATGCTATTTGGGTAGTGATCGACCGATTGACAAAGTCTGCGTGTTTTATTCCGTACAGGATGACGTATCGTCATGATCAGATGGCTGAGTTGTATGTTAGCAATGTTGTGAGATTGCATGGTGTGCCAAAGTCGATCGTTTCAGACAGAGATCCTAGATTCACTTCTCACTTTTGGCACAGTCTTCAGGGGGCACTTGGTACTCGATTGCATCTGAGTACAGCTTATCATCCTCAGACCGATGGACAGTCAGAGCGGACTATCCAGACGTTAGAGGATATGCTGCGAGCGGTAGTGCTAGACTTTGGCACTAGTTGGCAGGATTCTTTGCCTCTTGTCGAGTTTTCTTACAACAACAGCTTCCAAGCGAGTATCGGTATGGCGCCTTTTGAGGCTTTGTATGGTAAGAAGTGTCAATCTCCGTTGTTTTGGGATGACTTGTCCGAGTCACCAGATTTGGGACCGGATATGCTTAGAGATATGGCAGAGCAGGTTAAGATCATTCAGACCAGAATGAAGTCAGCTTAAGCGAAGTATGCGAATGTCAGGCGTAGATCTCTGAGTTTTGATCAGGGAGACCGAGTCTTTCTGAAGATTTCTCCGTTCAGAGGCACTATCAGATTCGGTAAGAGAGGGAAATTATCTCCGAGATTCATCGGGCCGTACGAGATTCTCGAGAAGATAGGCGATCTTGCCTACAGGCTTGCACTTCCTCCGTCTTTATCTGGTATTCATGACGTTTTTCACGTCTCTATGCTGCGAAAGTATCATCCTGATCCTTCTCATATCCTTCAGCCTGACGAAGCCGAGTTAGACGAGACTCTGAGCTATTTTGAACGACCGATTCAGATCCTTGATCGAAAAGAAAAGAAACTCAGAACCAAGTTGATTCCGTTGGTGAAAGTGCAGTGGAGCCATCACGGAGTCGAGGAAGCGACTTGGGAGACAGAGTCTGACATGAGACAGCGATTTTCGGAGTTATTCGGATGACGTGAGTTCTACTTACTGTTTTTAGTTCTTTATTCTATCTTATGAGTTGTGGTTCTCATTGATTTCGAGGACGAAATCTTTTCTTAGTGGGGGAGAATTGTAACGCCCTGTTTTTATCTTAAATGAGTTTATTTGAGTTATTCAGAGATTACAGAGTTCTCGAGCCGGTTTGATTTTGATCAGGGTCCTTTTTGCAAATTTTGGAAATTTCAGGGACTAAAACGCAAATATTGATTTTTATATATTATCTAAACTTGGATTTGTGTGGAGAAGCCTTCTCCTCCTTCCTCAAGCACGCCTCCTCCATTGTAGACGCCACTTTTGAGCTTTTGAGCTTTGTGATTTCATTCCGGGCTCGATCCGTCCGTTGGAAATTATTTCTGAAGGCAGATTATCGATCACTGCAGTGAGAGCTCTGTTATATCGTAAGTTCTTCTTCGATCCGATACATTCTAGTTTTTGGATGTTGTTGGAATTGTTCTAGATTCGAGTATGTTGTTCTTGACAGAGTTCTGATCGTTTATTATCTGTCGGTTTTGAAATAGAGCGACGTTCGGAATTGTTATGATTTTTGGAAGCCATTTTCGAAAATCATGGTTTTGAGATGTGTTGGGTTTGCGTTGTTGTTGTTGTATTAGCATTGAGTTGAGTTGATATCGGTATTGAACTGCTGTCTGCGTTGTCGGTTTGTTCAGTTTATAGCCGTTATGCCGTTGGTTTGAGTTTTGGGGATTTTGAACCGTTTTTGAGTTGTTGGAACTTGGCTTATAAATTGATCTTGGTTATTGATCATTCATTTGTCTCTGTACAGATTCGTTTGGAGGTATCAAGCCCAGAGTTAGCAGCTGTTTGATCGTTTCCGAGATTTGAACAAAGAACGGTATAGAGCATTTCCTTGAACCGTTGCCTTGTTGTTGTTAGATTGTATAGTTGTTGATACAGTCTCTTTTGTAGCGTATCCAGAGTTGGAAGCTACTGCATTGAAAGGTAAAAGCAGTCATCGTAGCGGGATAGCATACTCGGGACTGTGGTTCTCGAGTTTTCCCTTTTGAAATCACGTAGTTGCATCTACACTTGTTCTAGCATAAGGAACTTGTGTTTTGTTTGATGGTTTTGGCTTTTGTTAAACGACTTATGTTTTATGTTTCTGTTATGCATTCATCTTGAGCCAATCTTGTTTTCAGCGGGCAGAACCGCCATTTTTGTTTAGACGTTTGGGAACTATGATTGAGTGGCCTAGGTTGTAGTATTTCGCCTAGTGCTAGCATACTCATTATGGTTGCTCAAAGTCTAGAGGAGTGGGATATGTGGCACCACCTCGATTGGGAGAGTCGGTGAGTCGTTACGTGATCTCATCCTCGAGATCCCAAAAGCAGAGCAGCACTCCCTTGTTTATCAGAATCGATATCCTGGTTTTAAAGACATGCATATCTTTAGCTTCAACTTGAATATGTTGTTTTGATAGCATGTTGTATATCCATTATTTGATATGTTGCTTTTACTGGGAATGTCGTTCTCATCGGTTATCCAGCTGTTGCTTTGTTTTGTATGTGTACGTGGCAACAGGTGGGGCCGGATCAAGTCAGAAGAGGCATGGTTAGCTCCGAGAGAAAGTTGTAGTAGTGAGACTCGGTTTAGAAGTCGTGTCAGCATGTCTACCTAGTGTTGTTAGAATATGTTTAGATAATGAACTTCATTATTATGTTGTATTGTCATGCCAGCTTTGCCGTATTGCTATCGTGGCATGTTCTATTTTGGAGTAGTGGTTAAACTCTAGAACTTCATGTATTAATCGGAGGAACTGTATTTTTAATGTATGTGTTGATTTGGATTGCATTGGAATAGTTTTAGATGGAATTGCAAAGCATGTTTTCTGCTGTTCTGTTTCTGCTGTAGGGGGCGCCCGAGCTGCAATTTTTAGCAGTGACTAATGGGCCCTAAGGTGTTAGTGTTTTATTAGACATATAAGTTAGTCTAGTACATAAATTATATATAGGAGTTGATGGGATTTTCAAACAACACACACATCTACAGTTTTCGAAAATCCTAGATTAATTCTAAGGAGAATTTTCGAACTCTGTCTCCCTTTTGTGAGAGAATCCAGTCTGTGATTTTTCGAAAATTACATTTTGAATTGACAGATCAAATCTGTAAATCTCTTCGATAAACATCTGATTGATTTCTAGTGCAATCAATCAGAGAGTTTTAGTTTTCTATTCGTGGACCTAATTCAGGAGTTGATCGAGCGAGTCATCGGTTCTTGGGATTTACAACAAGAGCATATTTAATCTGTTGGAGTCCATAGTTCAAGCCATAGATTGAATAGGTAAAATTATAATTGTTATTATTATTTTACTTGTTTAATTTTAATCGTAAGGATTTGATGCCCATGATCTGGAATCATTACAGATCAAAAAATAAAATTTTTAAACTTCCGCTGCTATTGGTATCAGATCTGACTGATCCGAGAACGCGTGTTCCAACAGTGGCATCAGAGATAGGTTGTTTTCAGATCAAACGATTAAAATTTATCGATTGTACAAAATTTTGGCCTCGATTTTTGGATAAAAAAACAAAATTTTTAAAAATTAAATTTTATGGGCAACACGGGCAGCGATTGGATTGCTGCCCAGGGTAGCGATCCCATCGCTGCCCAGGCCCCACGTGGGGCTGCCCTGCCCCACGTGGGGGCGGGGCTGCCCGGGAATGTCCTGGGCAGCCCGGAAAATTAAAAATTGATTTTTTTTAAAGAATTTTAAATTTTTGAAATTTTAGTTTTTGGTCCGATCGAAAATTATTTTGATTAGTCCACGAGGCATTGGGTCAAAATTGTTTGAGCCCAAAATTTTTAAAATTGATTTATGGATAAATTTGAATTTTTGGAAAATTTATAAATTTATCCGTTAAATTAGATTTTATAAAATTAATTATTTTGGTACAATTGATGATAAAATATGATCTTATGATTATATTAGATAAAATTTGATTTTATCTTTTTAATTATGTTGCCATTGCATGTTATCCAATGATTTAATTATTGAATTAATTATTGGATAAGAGGATGATAGATTGTCATGACCCATTTTGTAGGTGTATGTTAGGTTGTTTACATTTGGTTTTTATTATTGTTGTTGGGTTTTATTAATGGGCTTGGTTTATGGCTCAAATTTGATTTGTCATTTGTAATAAAAGTGGGCCTGGTTTATGGCCCGTTCCCACCCTTAAATATGTATCCCCTACTTATCATCGAAATTTATTGTAAATTTATTAGACTTAGTAGGAGATAAAGATTTGAAGACAATGGTGGGCCCAACAGACAATAAAGACCGAAGAAATGTAAATTTGAAGCTCAATGTAATAGGATTGCATTGCATACTTGCATATCACCTAGGATTGGACATAGACTTGTGATTGGCAACCACGGGTCGATTAGATCTAGGCATCGATCATCCTTTATATAATATTTGATATTATTGTTGTATGCATGTTTAGACTAAATTGCATGAATCCCGCAAGCATACAAATTATTGAATGATGAGACAATTTTTCAAAATTAAAATTTCTCATTTTAAATATGATTTAAAATTGATATCAAGATTAACAAAAGAGAATTTAAATATTGTTTAAATGTTCCTACCTTCCATCAACGATCAATGTATGAGATGCTACCCGCGGGCATGGTTCGGCTCATATTATTGGGGGGGCCCGTTCGTCGGAAAGCTGTACATTGGATCGACACATGGTGTAAGTTTGGTGGAACTCCCATGGGATTGACACATATTATTGGGGATCCACATGGCGACCGTCCATCACAACTTAATATTGATGGATAATCTTGACATGTCCCAATAAACGGCGTCATATTATTGGGCTCTTATTGGACATGAGGTAAAAAAACATGGGGGTTTCTTTGGAAGCAATTGGGCTCTACCTTTTGAAAATTATGGTTGGTTGATATTATTCGGGACTATGGTTTGTCAATTGGACTCCATGTTCCCACTAAGGAAACCAGTTTTTCGTTTTCATTAGAGGGTAGTGAAATCGTTAAAATAGTGGGAGTGTGATTCATAAAATAATCTCGCCTTATTTTATGTCTTAGTAAATTAATTAAGCAATCACTGATAATTATCTACTTTCATCTCAGTATTTCATTATGATGAATTCGAGTAATCCACATGTTTCTATTCTAAAACAAAATAAAATGACTGGCGCAAACTATACGGATTGGTTCCGTAAGTTAAGATTGTCCTGAGTTCGGAGAATATTTTCTACGTGCTAGAAAAGGCTCCTCCGAAAATAGCCCCGGCTGAGGTAACTTCGGAAAGGTTGGCCGAACTAGAGAAATGCTAGGTTAGGTCATATTTCCTAAAGGAGGATGAACAAGCTAGTGGGAGAGGGCATGTTTGATATGTCTGATATAAACTCTCTACCTACTTGTGAATCCTGCCTAAAAGGAAAAATGACTAAAACTTCATTTAATGGAAAACCTGAGCGTAGTCAAAATCTATTGGATTTGATCCATACAAATGTTTGCGACCCATTTAGTATTGGTACTAAATTTGATCACACCTACTTCATTACCTTTACTGATGATTATTCCCGGTATGGGCATTTATATTTGATGAAATATAAGTCTGAATCATTTGAAAAGTTCAAAGAATTCAAGGCTAAAGTAGAAAACAAGCTAGGTAAGAGTATTAAAGAACTTCGATCGGATCGAGAAGGAGAATACTTAATTACCGAGTTTTTGGACTATCTAAAAGAGAATGGGATTCTCTCTCAGTGGATTCCTCCTGCTACACCTTAACTTAATGGTGTTTCGGAGCGTCGTAATCAAACTCTGTTGGACATGGTTCGATCTATGATGAGCTTCACTGAGCTTCATCTTCGTTTTGGGGCTATGCGCTCGAAACGACATTATTGTTGTTAAACAATGTACATACTAAAGCAGTGAATAAAACTCCATACGAGTTATGGAATGGCAAAACTCCCAAGTATTCGTACTTGAGGATTTGAGGATGTCCTGCTTACGTGAAGCAGACAGTGGGAAATAAGTTGGATAGTCGATCCACTTTATGTTATTTTGTAGGGTATCCGAAGAATTCGATCGGATATTATTTCTATCATCCTTCTGAAACAAAAGTATTTGTTTCTAGAAATTCCACCTTCATGGAGAAGGAGTTCTTACTTGATAAAAAAGGCAAGATGATGGAACTTGAAGAAATTCGAGAAGAACCCGAGATACAAAATAACGATCCCACACCTCAGGAACCATTAATTGACACGACACCTCTTAGAAGATCCGAAAGGACTTCTAGACCTCCTATTCGATATGGTCTTCTTCTTGAAGGGGATCAAAGTGAACCCGACATTGGATGCGATCCAAGAAACTTCAAGGAAGCAATTTTTTATTCTGATTCAAACTTATGGCTTGAAGCTATGCAGTCTGAAATAGACTCCATGCATGCAAATGAAGTTTGGACTTTAGTAAATCCTTCCGATGGAATTGTTCCTATAGGGTGTAAATGGATCTACAAAAGAAAACTTGGGCCTGATGGTAAGGTACTGACCTACAAGGAATGATTGGTCACAAAAGGTTATACTTTAGAACTGCCTCGTCAAGGCGACCAACATACTCAAATTTCAGGTAATTCGGAGTTGTTTTGCCCGGTCAAATGCTCGATTGAATTTTCAAATTTTCCGTCCAACTCCGCGATTCCGGCCGTCGGTGCTCCGATGGACAAGCCCATTGTATCATCTGATGCGCCTTTTCAAGGCGAACAAACGGTCCAAATTTTAGCCAATTTGGAGTCCGATTGCCCTGTCAAATCTCCGGTCATAGTTCCAACGTCACTGTTCATGCGACAGCCGCCCGTTGTTTCTCCGATCTCCGGCGTGTCCGGCAGTGCCCAGTCGATAGGGACCCCGATTTGGAATCCTCATTCCAAGACGCTTCCTTTGCCACCGGTCGTGAGTCCATCGGAGTTTCCTAGCTCCGGCAATTTTGGATCTGAGTCTCGGCTGCCACTATTCACTCGCCCTCCGGAGTCTTTTCTCAATTACTCCGTCATCGGTGCTCCGATGATGACGATTTTTGGATCGAACACTCCTCAGGTCATGTGCTTTCCAATGGTGCAATCAATTTTGTCATTGCCTTCACCGTTTGCAAACGCCCAATTTCAGGCGAGTCAACCCACTCCGGCCACTGAGTTGCCCCGTTTCACATCCGATTTGGCCGAGTCTTTGGGTTTGGTGACCGGTTCCTTGCTCCCCTCGCCGTCGCCAGTAGTCGGTGGTAGCTCCTTGCCTGACTCGAAAGTTGACTCGGCCGAGCCAGCGAGTCAACCCGTTGTGGTTCACTCGGCAGTCAATCCTTCGAGTACTATGGCTCCGTCTGCTCCTGTTGCTGTTTCGGCTCATCCAGCGCCTCCTAAGGTCTCTTTCAGGGATGTGGTGGCTCCTCCGTCTGCTAATTCGCAACTTTTGAGCTTTGAAGGGGTTGCGGATTCAGAATTTGGGACTCTTGCATCGTCGGTACGTGATGGGATTCCTGGGATTCTCTACCCAGATCAGGTTATTTCCTCCCTCTCTGAACCCTTTAAATTTGCGTTGGTTGGGAGGATTTTAGGAAACAGAGGGGTGACCCCTAATTGTGATATTATTGATTGCGATTTCCCGTATTGGTTTGGTGGGTTCTCATACGGTGAAATTCCTTCCTCGCGGTTTTTTGTTTATTAATTTTTCTCTAGAGGAAGATTATCTGATGTTTTGGGGCAAACCTGAAGTCTCCATTCGGTCTGTTACGATTTGGTTTTCTAAATGGACTCCGGAGTTCAGGTTTGAGGAGGAGTCTTCAGTGGTTCCGGTTTGGGTCAAATTTCAGAATTTACCCCTGCACCTTTATGATAAAAAAAAGTCTGTACCCGATAGCAAAGATCCTAAGTAACCCTATTAAGATTGATGAGATTACTGCTGATGGTTCCAGGGGGTCTTTTGCTCGTGTGTGTGTGGATATGGATGTTCTCTTGGCTCTTCCAGAGCGTATTTGGGTTGGCTGGGGTGACCAATGTCAGACAGTTGAGGTTGTTTATGAACAGGTTCCCCATTTTTGTACTCATTGTCGCTTGCTGGGCAATTCCCTTGAGTTTTGCTCTCGGAATGGGCCCCCTGTTCGCAGAAGAAGACCCCGTCGTCGGGGTAAGTTTCCACGTGTTCCTCAGGATTCTGGTACAGTTCCTGGGGATCAAGAGCAGACTGTTCAGCAGGACTTGGGTCCCCCTTCCAGTGTTGTTCTGCCTGCTAATTTGGATGGATGGACTGTTCAGAGGGGTAGACAGTGGTTTCGTCAGCCTCAGCGTCGTGTGCTACCTCAGTCTTTGAGGAATTCCTTTGAAGTCCTCCGAAACTTCAAAGAGGATGTTGGTCAGGATGTTGCTTTGGGTGGCATCCCTGCTTTTGGTGTTAGTTCTACTTCGGACTCGCAATTGGCTACTGAAGTTGAGTCCGGGCAGATAGAGGTGGTGTCTTCTGTTACACCATTGCCAGTGGTCTCTACTGATGTTCAGAGCTCGGGAGCTGATCCTACAGATCCTATATGTCTTCCAGTGTTGGATGTTTCCACGGATAGTAGAAGACTGACGAAGACTTCGACGGCTCCTGCTGCCTCTTCGAGTCATTCCCCGTTCCTATCTGTTCGCACGCGCTCTCAGAAGCGATATGGATCTTTGACTCAGCAGCGTCGACAGCGTGCTCCCTCAGGGCGTCCTCCTTGAGTAGCTGTTTTGATGTTGGTATTATTAGGTGGGCGATTTCTGCAGGTTTCTCTTTGCCCACTGATGTTATATTTTGTATTTTGGACTATTGTAGACTTTTATGTCTTATGCTCTGATGTTCCTTTGTTTCCTTTGGAGAGGTCTTGGCCTAGTCCCCCTCTCTAGTTGGTGTTTGTTCTGCTGTGTTTATATAATAAGTGGCACTGCCACCTTTCTTTTTTTTTAAAAAAAAAAAAAGTTATACTCAAAGACAAGGTGTTGACTATGATGAAATTTTTTCACCAGTCGCAATGTTCAAGTCCATACGAATCCTTATTGCCATAGCAGCTTGGTATGACTATAAGATATGGCAAATGGATATGAAGACTGCATTTCTTAATGGAAACATTAAGCAAGAGATCTATATGATGCAGCCCGAGGGATTCACATCCAAGGGAAGCGAGCATAAGGTATGCAAGCTTCAGAGATCAATTTATGGTCTCAAACAGGCATCAAGAAGTTGGAACCAGAAATTTGATGAAACAATAAAGGACTTTTGTTTCATCAAGAACCCGGAGGAACCGTGCGTATACAAGAAAGTGATTAAGGATGCTGTGACATTCTTAGTGCTTTATGTTGATGACATCCTACTCATTGGGAATGATGTAGGGATGTTACAGTCAACAAAGATATGGTTATCAGGTAGATTCTCGATGAAGGACTTAGGTGAGGCGTTCTATATTCTAGGAATACAGATCTATAGAGATAGATCTTAGAGAATGATAGGACTCACTCAAGCAACCTACATCGACACCATATTGAAAAGGTTTTCTATGGATGAGTCCAAGAGAGGACATCTACCTATGTGTCATGGAGTTTCTCTATCCAAGTCTATATCTCCCAAGACTGACGAAGAGATAGAGAAAATGACACACATACCATATGTGTCAGTCATAGGGAGTATCATGTATGGGATGATATCTACCAGACCGGATGTGGCCTATGCTCTGAGTGTCACGAGCAGATATCAAGCCAATCCCGGTCAAATGCATTGGAAAGTTGTGAAGGATATTCTTAAGTACTTAAGAAGGACTATAAATATATTCATGGTTTATGGGGGAGGAGAATTGAAATTGGAAGGCTATACAGACTCTAGCTTCCAAAGTGACGTGGATGACTCGAAATCAACCTCTAGATTTGTATTCATGCTCAATGGCGGTGCTGTCTCTTGGAAGAGTTCCAAGCAGGACACCACAGCGGATTCGACCACTGAGTCAGAATACATTGCAGCATCAGCTGCTGCTAAAGAGGCCGTTTGGATGAGGAATTTCCTCCAAGAGTTGGGCGTAATTCCTGAAGCTGTTGGTCCAGTCCCGGTGTACTGTGACAACACTGGTGCCGTTGCTCAGGCAAAGGAACCAAGGTCTCATCAAAAATCCAAACACATACTGAGGAAATACCACATCATCCGGGAGATCGTGGAAGGAGGAGACATCACTATCGAGAGAGTGGCCTCTGCAAACAATATCGTTGATCCACTTACTAAGCCCTTGCCAGGACCATTATTTGACAAACATCGCGAAGCAATGGGACTACATAGTATGACTAATTGGCTTTAGGGCAAGTGGGAGATTGAAAAAGTGGGTGCCCGGTTAGCCAACTTGTGGCTAAAGGCTTTTGTGACTCTATGTGTAAACAATATTTGTTTAATATAATTTACACTTTTATATTGGCATTTACTTTATCTTTTATCATATTATTATGTTGTGACGTACTATATGATGTTTAGATAAAGACCTTTAATATACTAGAGTGCATGTAAGATGTGATAGTAGAATTGAATGACTATCATGAAACACATCTTATAATCACTGCATATTCTAAATAGTTCCTAGTCAATTGAGCCGTTCGCTAATAAGGATAAGGATCCCTCGAGATTGAGACTAGCATTTGCGATGCCTAGTACTACGTTTCATTGGTATAGAACATAGAGATGTTCGAAGCATGCAAATGGATATTCATATGATGGATGATCGAACTACCCTATTCGGACTTTCTAAGTGGTTATCATTAAATGAGTGGATACGTCCGCGGTTTTGGTTGTACACCATTAGTCCTTACTACTTGAAACATCATGGAGACTCTATATGTTAGTACTGTACTTTGACTCGTTTACCGACTCTATGAGGGTCATCAGGTGTCGATATTGGGTACAGTCACGACACATATAGGAGTCAATGCTTTGTTGTCAAGGATTCACCACACGCTTGCGAGTGTGGATATCCTATGCGATCTGAGGAGATATTAGTGTGACAAATCTCTGGCTAGAGTACATGATGTTCTTTAGGTTACTTGGTTTCCTAGTAGCACATGCGATGTCACTATTTGATCTTCAAGATGCATTGCATAGTTATCGAATCTCGAACGACTCTTGATATACCAATGACTGTTGATTCGATCGGGATATATGGATGAAGGGACCGTACTGTACGCTAACCAAAACCTACTGGTTCTTGCAGGAACTATCAGTGATACCTAGGGAATCATTGGGTGATGTTGCTAGGCGCTCTTACCATGATTCGATGGGTAAGTCGAAAATTGTTGTTCCGAGTCACAAGGAGTTGTGAGCCCACGGCTAGCTGTATCCCTGAACCATTGAGGGTTACACAAGTAATGGATTTCTAATCCCCATTGAGATAGTTGAATTTATAGAGTTAAATTTGGCGAAAGAGAAGTTGGACTTGTTATAATAAAACAAAGGGAGTAAGGTTTCCTAAAATGACATAGGGATGGACATTTTTGGAAATCACTGAATTCAGATTCAGAAAAATTATCTTGACTTTAAAAGGTGCAGAAATGGTTTCTGTGCACATTGGTGAAATCAGTTTATCAATCGGAGTCATGATGAATTTTATATTAATTTCTATAATAACAGGCTTGGCTTGTTGGGCTTAAGTTATGACTAATGGGTCCTAAGGTGTTAGTGTCCTATTAGACATATAAGTTAGTCCAGTACAAAAATTATATATAGGATTTGATGGGATTTTCAAACAACACACACATCTACAGTTTTCAAAAATCCTAGATTAATTCTAAGGAGAATTTTCGAACTCTGTCTCCCTTTTGTGAGAGAATTCAGTCTGTGATTTTTCGAAAATTACATTCTGAATTGACAGATCAAATCTGTAAATCTCTTCGATAAACATCTGATTGATTTCTAGTGCAATTAATCAGAGAGTTTCAGTTTTCTATTCGTGGACCTAATTCAGGAGTTGATCGAGCGAGTCATCGGTTCCTGGGATTTACAACAAGAGCAGATTTAATCTGTTGGAGTCCATAGTTCAAGCCATAGCTTGAATAGGTAAAATTATAATTGTTATTATTATTTTACTTGTTTAATTTTAATCGTAAGGATTTGATGCCCATGATCTGGAATCGTTTCAGATCAGAAAATAAAAATTTTTAAACTTCCGCTGCTCCGGGTATCAGATCTAACTGATCCGAGAACGCGTGTTCCAACAGTTGATCCGAGAACGCGTGTTCCAACAGCTCGATCCATTTTTTGCTACTTCGTGAGATATCCAAGGAATTCGGTTGGATATTATTTCTATCATTCAAAAAAAACAAATGTGTTTGTTTCTAGGAATGCAACCTTCTTGGAGAAGGAATTTCTATTGGATAGAAAATGGAAGATGATAGAACTTAAAGAAGTTCAAGAAACACCCACAATTGTAGAGCCCATACCCAAACAACCAAGAGAGGAGATACAAGCTCCTAGAAGATCCGAGAGGATCTCGAGACCACCTATGAGGTATGGTCTGCTTCTTGAAGAGGGCTTGAAGTGGCTTGAAGCTATGGCATCTGAGATGAATTCCATGCATTCAAACCAAGTGTGGAATCTTAAGGATCCATCTGAGGGAATTGTATCTATAGGGTGATTTACAAGAGGAAACTTGGAGCGGATTGGAAGGTGGTGACCTTCAAGACGAGATTGGCAGCAAAAGGGTATACTCAAAGGCAAGGAGTTGACTTTGAGAAAAAATTTTCTCCAGTCGCAATGTTCAAGTCTATAAGGATAATTCTTGACATAGCTGCATGGTATGACTATGAAATATGGCAGATGAATGTAAAGACAGATTTTCTTAATGGGGATATTAAGGAAGATATTTACATGTCTCAACCTGAAGGGTTCACATCTATCGGAAGTGAGCATAAAGTATACAAACTTCAGATATCTATTTATGGCCTAAAACAGGCATCTAGGACTTGGAACCTCAGATTTGATAGTACAATCAAAGAGTTTGGTTTTATTAAGAATCCTGAGGAACCATGTGTGTATAAGAAAGTCAGTGGGAGTGCTGTGACATTCCTGGTACTTTATGTTGATGAAATTCTACTCATTGGGAATGATGTAGGAATGTTGCAATCAACTAAAGTATGGCTAGCGAGTAAGTTCTCGATGAAGGATTTGGGTGAAGCATCTTTTGTATTGGGAATACAAATATATCGAGATAAATCAAAAAGATTGCTTGGTCTCACCCAGTCTACATATATTGATACCATCGTGAAGAGGTTCTCGATGGAAGAGTCTAAGAGATGACATCTACCAATGTTTCATGGCATGTCTTTATCCAAGTCCATGTCTCCCAAGAATGATGCTAAGATAGAGGACGACACGCATTCCATATGAATCTGCAATTCGTAGTATCATGTATGCAATGATATCTACACGTCCTGACGTGGCATTTGCACTAAGTGTTACAAGTAGATATCAATCGAACCCTAGTCTTCCACACTGGAAAGCTGTGAAATACATTCTCAAATATTTGAGAAGGACTAAGAATATGTTCTTGGTTTATGGGGGTGGAGAACTAAAATTGGAAGGCTATACCGACTCTAGCTTCCAAATCGATGTTGATGATTTGATGTCAACTTCCGATTTTGTATTCATGATCAATGGTGCTGCTGTTTGTTGGAAGAGTTCCAAGCAAAACAACACTGCGGATTCAACCACTGAGGCAAAATATATTGCTGCATCCGATGCTGCAAAGGAACCTGTTTGGATTAGGAATTTCGCCCAAGAGTTGGGCGTTATTCCTATTGGAGTTGATCCAGTTCCGGTGTACTGCGACAACACTGGTGCCGTTGCTCAGGCAAAAGAACCAAGGTCTCATCTAAAATCCAAACATGTACTGAGAAAATACCACATCGTCCGAGAGATTGTGGAAAGAGGAGAGGTCTCGTTAGACAGAGTCGCCTCCGCAGATAATGTTGCTGAACCACTAACTAAGCCTTTACCAGGACCATTGTTCAAAAAGCATCGTGAATCAATGGGTTTGAAGAATATGGGTAGTTGGCTCTAGTGCAAGTGGGAGATTGTTAGAGTAGGTGCCCATCAAGCCAATGTGTTGGTCGATGGTCCTTGAGAGAACTATTGTATGACAATATTTATTTTAATAATATTTGACATTATTTAATTTGGCACACCTTTATCTGTATACCCATGCTAGCTTCATAGATAAAACCCTTGAATATACATATAGTAGAAAGAATATGAGATGGTCACGTGATGACTATCATGAAACTCATATTTGGAATACTGTATATTCTAAATTGTTCCTAGTCGATTCAGCCGCCACAAAGAAGGATAAAGGCCGCTTGAGCTTGAGACTAGTATTTGCTATGTGAGTACCATGTTTCATAGGTAGGGGATATGGTGATGTCCAAGCATGCAAATAGGTGATCCTTGTAGAGTGCACTGAACAACCCTTCCTAAAGGATTTTCCAAGTGGTTATCACTTATCGAGTGTAAAAGTCCTAGTTTATGGTTGTACACCATTAGTACTTATGACCCGGTACAACATGGAGACTCTATATGCTAGTGCTTCACTTTGACTTGTTTACCGACTCAACTGGGGTCATCAGGTGGCAATGTTGGGTATTGTGACGAAATATATAGGAGTCGATGCATTGTAGTCGGGGATTCACCGCTTACCTATGGGTATGGATATCCTATGTTTTCTCATGCATATGTAGATTGAAATCTCTGATCAGAGTAGGTGGTAATTAAGAAATGGTTTCTTGAATTACACCTTCGATGCAACTACGGCATGACACATAGTTATCGATTCAATGACAACTCTCGATAAACCAATGGTTGTCGAATCGGTCGGGATATATGAGTTGAATGGACCGTATTGTACGTTAACCATAATTGATTGGTTCTTGCCGACACTATCATTTGATATCTAGGGAGTCATGTAAGAGATGCTGCTAGAAGTTTAACATGACTGGTTGGGTACTATCAGACTAGAGTTTTCTGACATTCTTATTATTAAGAGGTTGATTAATAAGATTGGAGCTATATAGGGTATGCTCACATAAAGGGACCGTATTGTACGTTAACCATAATTGATTGGTTCTTGCCGACACTAGTAGACTTTGTAGTGTACAAACAACTAAATTAATTCAAGTGTTGGATTAATTAAATACTATTGAGTCTAGTAGAGCTCAAATCGATATACTGTTGAATAATTATATACTAGTGGACTTGAACAAGTTAGATTTAATTAATTATTTAAACTTAAATGTGTTTAAGTTTAATATTTAATTAAATATTAAGTTCAAAAGTCATGTATATATATTTATATATGTTTGAAATATATATATATATACATATAAAATATATGTGTGAGAAAATTTGAAGGGTTGGAAGAATGGATGCAATTTCCCATACAAGTCTTGCATTTTTTCATGCATGGTTTAATTTCTAATTTTATCTTTGACAATGAATAATATATATCAAATATTCCTCCACTAATATACAAGCATGACCGTGGCTTTCTCTTAAGAAATTCTCCAATTTGTCTTTTGAATTTTGGGCGAAAAGACAAGAAACATCTCAATGAAAATGCTCTAAATATTCTAGTGCATATTTAGAGTGGATCTAGATTGTCTAGTCGTGGATCTAATTCAAAGGAGGAGAAATTTTCGAACAAGGTGCATTCTTGAAGAGTTGAATCCATTTCGAGCAAGGTGTTCTCTTGGAAGCTTGTAGATAGTGTCTACCATTTCAAGAGCTAAGTTGTTCATAACTTGATTGGAGCCATAAATCAATCTTTGAGATTGATAGGTAAAATTTCTAAACACCCCATGGATGTTTGATACACAAGTGCTAGGTTTTATTTTGATAAAAAATTTAAATTTCCGCTACGTTTCCGGGCACGAGTTAACCGATCACCAACAGTGAGAATGCACAATTGAAAGTAAGATGAAACAGTGATTTGTTTCTGGATGTTCAGAGATTTCAAAGACTTCTACGTCATAGCTTCTTTCACCACGGAAGGATTCACTCTAAAAAACTTTGACTATTATAATCAACTTACAACAGCCCACTCCAAGACTAGGACTTACACACTATTGTCTATCCCAAAACTCTTAGAACCAAGAACTCAGCCCTCGACTGATTTATGTTACAATGAGGTTTGCAGCACCTCAACTGATAAATCACAGATACAACACTTTGTATTACAACTCAATACTTAGCACAATGTGATCCTCACTGATCTTATATACTACTATACGTGCTTGTGTTCTTCGACTCTAGAGTATAAGCTTTAAAATGCTTCTGCCTGTTTCCTTGACGGAGTGTTTGAATCAGTAAACTGAAGGAATTCACTTTACCTTTGATGACTTCAATATATGTGCGAGAATTATTGATGAATCGGATGATTCTCAAGTGCCTCATTGATGTGTATTTATACTTGGCGGTCAATAACTCTTTCAATTTCAAATTATAGCCGTTAGCTTGTCTTTTCCGCAACATTCCTTGACGAGATGGTACACCGTTGTGCTTTGATTTTTGCTGCCTCAGATCTGTAAGGTTTATCTTATCTATGAGAATTAAACTGATGAAGAAATCACGAAGTCTGATGGATGATTCAGTTGATCGTTTAGTTAGTCTTTGGTTTAGCTTTTGAGGTAGTTTGGCTATGATCAACTGCCACAATTTGGATTATTCAGTTTAGCTCTCTAAATTGAATTCAATTCTTCTCTTTTGCTTCAGTTGAGCTTTGGTCAATGGTCAACTAAGTTGATGTCTTTAGTTTAGCTCCTAGACTTGACTATGCTTCTTCTTCGATTTTGAGTGAGTGCAGTTTAATACTGGCTTTGATTGTTCAGTTTTGCAAATATCAAAACTATGTAAATTTCCAACAATTTCCCTCTTTTTGATATTATCAAAATTCTTCGACAATTTATCCCTTCTTGATATTACTTTGGATGTTTTGGTCTTTGCGATATTTGAATGAGTCTTCTATCAATCTTTGATTAACGTCTTAGATCATCTCAAGTGCTCTAGGGTCTTCACCTTGTGGTTTAGCTAAATTATTCCTCCTCAATTTATAATGTATTTAAGTTGAGTCAGCTGGATTTGATAAGATCAGTTGAGCTCATCGACTAAGATTGTTTGTTGGGGTTTAATCTGCTCCAATTGTTTTAACAGTTGACCATTGCAACACATTTTCCTTCCTCTTTAATTAATGAAATCGCTACAATAGATGTATTGGAAATCGTGTTGTCTCTTCATATTCTCATGAGTGCCTGAAATGTACATGGGAAATTTTGAGCATGTCCGTATTCTCAACTGTGTCTATAAAGAGATGCTCATATTCATTGGCTAAGCTATATTATTGATAAAGAACAGCATATCATTGAAAGAGTGGGTGCCCGGTTAGCCAACTTGTGGCTAAGGGCTTTTTTGACTCTATGTATAAACAATCTTTGTTTAATATAATTTACATTCATTAATGGCATTTTCTTTGTATTTTTTCATATTGTTATATTGTGATATACTATTGATGTTTTGATAAAGACCTTGAATATACTATAGTGTAAGTAAGATGAGATAGTGAATAAAGAGAGATCACTATTATGAAACACATCTTATAGTCACTGTATATTCTAAACAGTTCCTAGTCAATTGAGCCGTCCGCTAATAAGGATAAGGATCGCTCGAGATTGAGACTAGCATTTGTGATGCCAAGTACCACGTTTCATTGGTAATGTACATGAAGATGTTCAAAGCATGCAAATGGATATTCATATGATGAATGATCGAACTACCCTATTCGGACTTTTCAAGTGGTTATCACTTATCGAGTGGATAAAGTCCGCGGTTTTGGTTGTACACCATTAGTCCTTACTACTTGAAACATCATTGAGACTCTATATGCTAGTACTGTACTTTGACTCGTTTACCGACTCTATTGGGGTCATCAGGTGTCGGGATTGGGTACAGTTACGACACATATAGGAGTCGATGCTTTGTTGTCAAGGATTCACCACATACTTGCGAGTGTGGATATCCTATGTGATCTGAGGAGATATTAGTGTGACGAATCTCTGGCCAGAGTACATGATGTGTTTTAGGTTACTCGGTTTTCCTAGTAACACATGCGATGTCACTATTTGATCTCCAAGATGTAATGCATAGTTATCGAATCTCGAACGACTCTCGATGCACCAATGGTTGTTGATTCGATCGGGATATATGGATGAAGGGACCGTACTGTACGCTAACCAAAATCTACTGGTTCTTGCAGGCACTATCAGTGATACCTAGGGAATCATGGGGCGATGTTGCTAGACACTCTTACCATGATTCGTTGGGCAAGTCGGAAATTGTTGTTCCGAGTCACAAGGAGTTGTGAGCCCACGGCTAGCTGTATCCCTGAACCATTGAAGGTCACACAAGTAATGGATTACTAAACCCCGTTGAGATAGTTAAATTTAAAGAGTTAAATGTAATGAATGATAAGTTGGACTTCTTAACTAAAAAAGAGTGGAATTTCCTAAAATGACATAGGGATGGACATTTTTGGAAATCACTGAATTCGGATTCAAAAAAACTATCTTGACTTTAAAAGGTGCAGAAATGGTTTCTGTGCACATTGGTGAAATCGGTTTATCAATCGGAGTCATGATGAATTTTATATTAATTTCTATAACAACGGGCTTGGCTTGTTGGGCTTAAGTTATGGATTGTGGGCCCTAAAGAGTTAGAGTCCTAATACAATTATAACTTAATCTAGTCTAGAAATTATCTATAAATACATGTGTAGTGTTCGAAAATTGACACAATTAATTCTAGCAATTTTCGAAATTCACATAAAATAATTCAAGGGGATTTTCAAAAATCCTCTGCTCCTTTTTGAGAAAATTCGATTTGTGATTTTTGCAAAAAATTACATTCTGAATTAACAGATCAAATCTGTTTATTCTCATCGATAAACATCTGATTGATTTCTAGTGCAATCAATCAGAGGGTTTATGTTTTCTGTTCGTGGACCTTATTCCGAAGATTGATCGTGAAGCCATCGGTTCCCGGGATATACAAGAAGAGCAGATTAAATTCTGTTGGTGTCCATAATCAAGCCGTTGCTTGAAGAGGTAAAATATTATTAATTGTGATTATTATTATTTTACTTGCATAATTTAATCGTAAAGTTTTGATACCCATGATATGGAATCGTTCCATATAGAAAAATAAAAAAATTTTAAACTTTCGCTGCATCGGGTATCAATTCTTAATTGATCTGAACACGTTTTCAAATAAAATCATATTTTACATATAAAATCCAATTTTATACATAAAATCATATTTTACTCAATATTTCCATAAGATCATATCTTATCATCAATTGTACCAAAAATAATTAATTTCATAAAATCTGATTTAACGGATAAAATCTATAAATTTTCCAAAAATTCAAATTTATCCAAAAATCAATTTTAAAATTTTCGGACTCGAACAATTCGATCCGACGCCTCGTGGACAAATCAAAAACAATTTTCGATCGGACCAAAAATAGAATTTTAACATATTAAAAATTTAATTAAAAAATTAAAAATAAATTTTCCCGAGCAGCCCGTCGCTGCCCCTTGGGCAGCGCCGTGCGCTGCCCTGAGCAACGACCATCGCTGCCCGTGTTTTGCCCATCGAAAAATTTAATTATATTTTAAAAAAATTTATTTTGTTTCAAAAAACCGAGGCTTAAAAATTTTTGTACAACCGATTAATTTAATCGCTTGATCTGAGCAACCTGGCTTTGATACCACTGTTGGAGAACGGTGATCAGATCAATCAGAATTGATACCAGGTGCAGCGGAAGTTTTAAAATTTTATATGGAACGATTCCATAATGGGTATCAAAACTTTACGATTAAATTGTGCGTGTAAAAATTAAATAACAATTATAAATTTTTACCTCCAATCTCGAAACGAGATTATGGACACCAACAGATTACTCTGCTCTTGTTGTATATCCCAGGAACTGATGGACGAACAATTCTTCAATCAGGTCCACGAACAGAAGTTTAATCCCTCTGATAGATTGCACTAGAAAATCTATCAGAAGTTTCTACGAAGAGAATTAACGAATTTGATCCGTTAAACCAGACTGCAAATTCAAAATTCACAGGTTGGAATTTTCAGAACAGAGAGAGGGGGGCGGCGGCCACTATGATGAAAAATTAGGGTTTTCGAAAATAATTTGTGACCTCTGTTGTGTAATTTCTGTACTGCAATAACTTATTTATAATGTGGGCTGCTAACAGCTTAGGGCCCATTAGTCATAAGTTCAAGCCTGACAAGCAAAGCCCGCATGTTCAGAAAATAATATAAAATTCATCATGACTCTAATTGATAAACCGATTTCACCAATGTGCAAAGAAACCATTTCTGCACCTTTTAAAGTCAAGATAAATTTTCTGAATCCGAATTCAGTGATTTCCAAAAATGCCCATCCCTATGTCATTTTAGGAAATCTTACTTTCTCTACTCTTAAATAAGAAGTCCCACTTCTTTGTTCATTAAATTTAACTCTTTAAATTTAACTATCTCAACGGGGATTAAAAATCCATTACTTGTGTGACCCTCAATGGTTCAGGGATACAGCTAGCCGTGGGCTCACAACTCCTTGTGACTCGGAACAACAATTTTCGACTTGCCCATCGAATCATGGTAAGAGCGCCTAGCAACATCGCCCCATGATCCCCTAGGTATCACTGATAGTGCCTGCAAGAACCAATAGATTTTGGTTAGCGTACAGTACGGTCCCTTCATCCATATATCCCGATCGAATCAACAACCATTGGTAAATCGAGAGTCGTTCGAGATTCGATAACTATGCAATGCATCTTGAAGATCAAATAGTGACATCGCATGTGCTACTAAGAAACCATTTCTTAAAACACATCATGTACTCTGGCCAGAGATTCGTCACACTAATATCTCCTCAGATTGCATAGGATATCCACACTATCAAGTATGTGGTGAATCCTTGACAACAAAGCATCAACTCCTATATGTGTCGTAACTGTACCCAATCCCGACATCTGATGACCCCAATAGAGTCGGTAAACGAGTCAAAGTACAGTACTAGCATATAGAGTCTCAATGATGTTTCAAGTAGTAAGGACTAATGGTGTACAACCAAAACCGCGGACTTTATCCACTCGATAAGTGATAACCACTTGGAAAGTCCGGATAGGGTAGTTCGATCATTCATCGTATGAATATCCATTTTCATGCTTTGAACATCTCTATGCTCCATACCAATGAAACGTGGTACTCGGCATCGCAAATGCTAGTCTCAATCTCGAGCGATCCTTATCCTTATTAACGAACGGCTCAATCGACTAGAAACTGTTTAGAATATACAGTGACTATAAGATGTGTTTCATGATAGTCATCCCCATGTACTACCACATCTTACATACACTATAGTATATTCAAGGTCTTTATCAAAACAACAATAGTATATCACAATATAACAATATGAAGAAAGATAAAGTCATTGCCATTAATAAAAGTGTAAATTATATTAAACAAAAGATTGTTTATACATAGAGTCATCAAAGCCCTTAGCCACAAGTTGGCTCACCGGGCACCCACTCTTTCACAATGTATGAGATTCTACCCGCGGATACGGTCCGGCTCATATTATTGGGGGGGCCCGTTCGTCGGAAAGCTGTACATTGGATCGACACATGTTGTAAGTTGGGTGGAACTCCAATGGGATTGGCTCATATTATTGGGGGATCCACATGGCGACCGTCCATCACAACTTAATATTTATGGGTTATCTTGACATGTCACAATAAACGGCGTCATATTATTGGGCCCTTATTGGACATGAGGTAAAAACATGGGGGTTACTTTGGAAGTAATTGGGCTCTACTTTTTGAAAATTATGGTTGGCTGATATTATTAGGGACTATGATTTGTCAATTGGACTCCATGTTCCCACTAAGGAAAGGAGTTTCCCGTTTTCACTAGAGGGTAGTGAAATCGTTAAAATAGTGGGAGTGAAATTCATAAAATTAAATTTCGCCATATTTTATGTCTTAGTAAATTAATTAAATAATCACTGATTATTGTATGTTTCTTTTCAGTATTTCATTACAATGAATTCACGCAATCCACTATACTCAATTCTCGAACAAAAAAAATTGATTGGCGCAAACTATACGGAATGGTTCCGTAAATTAAAGATTGTTATAAACTCGAAGAAAATTTTCTACGTGTTAGAAAAGAATCCTCCAAAGGAAGCATCGGCTAATATAAGTCCGGAAGAATTGGCAAAACTTGATCAATGGTGGGACCATGATGTCAAGGCTAAATGCTATATGCAAGCTTCAATGTCTGATGAACTCCAGAGGCGATTTGAGGATGCCGTGAATGCTGCTGACATACACATGCACCTCAAGGAACTTTTTGGAGCTCAGTCAAGGTCGGAGAGGTATGCCACCGTCAAAGAGCTCATGACATGCCGCATGCGAGATGGGACTTCGGTCCGTGAGCATGGGGTACACATGATTGGGCTCATTGAAAAGTTGGTAACACTCAATTTGACATTGGAGCATGAACTAAACGCGGACTTGTTACTTCTTTCACTTCCTTCGTCGTTTGACGGATTTGTGGTGAACTTCAATATGAACAAGATAGAGGCCACCCTTGAAGAGATGGTCAATATGCTTGTGTCTTATGAGGCCACATTAAAGAAGGATAAACCGGTACTCTTGGTTGGCTCCTCTTCTTACTCCAAGAAGGGGCCAAGTGGAAAGGGTAAGAAACATTCTGCCCCACCCAAAAAAATTATACCACAAAAGAAGGCCAAGACAAAAGCTTCAAACGTGAACATATCCGGAGATGTTTGCCATCACTGCAAGAAACCCGGTCATTGAAAACGTAACTGCAAGGAATACCTCGAGCAGTTGCGAACTGCAAAGGGTATGTTTTACATTGAAATAAATGTTTCACTTAATACTACTTCTTGGGTATTGGATACCGGATGTGGATCTCACATTTGCAATGATTTGCAGGTGATGACAAGAAGTCGTAAGCTTAGGATGGGTGAGACCCAGCTGAGGCTCGGAAATGGTTCCAGAGTTGAAGCCAAAGCAGTGGGAGACGTTTATTTAGTTTTGCAGAACAATTTTAAGTTATTTTTGAGAGATGTTTTATTTGTGCCAGATTTAGTTAAAAACATTATTTCTGTTTCTATGCTTGATAGAGATGGTTTTTCTTGTAATTTTGTGAATGGGATTTGCAATATTTACAAGAATGAATGTTTGATTGGAAATGGAAAACTTGAAAACGATCTATATAACTTAAAATTAAAAGACGTTCCAATTAATTATGTTGATAAACCGGTAACAACAAATAAAAGGAAAAACGATAGTCAAAACCCAGCAAACCTTTGGCATGCTAGGCTAGGTCATATTTCCTCAAGGAGGATGAACAAGCTAGTGGGAGAGGGCATGTTTGATATGTCTGATATTAACTCTCTACCTACTTGTGAGTCCTGCCTAAAAGGAAAAATGACTAAATCTCCTTTCAAAGGGAAGCCTGAGCGTAGTCAAAATCTGTTGGATTTGATCCATACAGAAGTTTGTGGACCATTTAGTATAGATACTAAATTTGGTCACACCTACTTCATTACCTTTACTGATGATTATTCTAGGTATGAGTATTTATATTTAATGAAATATAAGTCTGAATCATTTGAAAAGTTCAAAGAATTCAAGGCTGAAGTAGAAAACAAACAAGGTAGAAGTATTAAAGCACTTCGATCGGATCGAGGTGGAGAATACTTAAGTACCGAGTTTTTGAGCTATCTAAAAGAGAATGAGATTCTCTCTCAGTGGACTCCTCCTATGACACCTCAGCTGAATGGTGTCTCGGAGCGTCGCAATCGAACTTTGTTGGACATGGTTTGATCTATGATGAGCTTCACTGAGCTCCCACCTTCGTTTTGGGGCTATGCGCTTGAAACGGAGGTATTGTTGTTGAACAATGTCCACACTAAAGCAGTAGATAAAACTCCATACGAGTTATGGAATGGCAAAGCTCCTAAGTATTCGTACTTAAGGATTTGGGGATGTCCTGCTTACGTGAAGCAGACATTGGGAGATAAGTTGGATAGTCGATCCACCTTATGTTATTTTGTAGGATATCCAAAAAATTCAATCGGATATTATTTCTATCATCCTTATGAGACAAAAGTGTTTGTTTCGAGGAATGCCACCTTCATGGAGAAGGAGCTCTTATTAGATAAGAAAGGCAAGATGATGGAACTCGAAGAAATTCGAGAAGAACCCGAGATACAAAATAACGACCACACACCTCAAGAACCTTCAACGGACACGCCTATATCTAGGAGATCCGAGAGGACTTCTAGACCTCCTATTCGATATGGTCTTCTTCTTGAAGGGGATCAAAGTGAACCCAACATTGGATGTGATCCAAGAAACTTCAAGAAATCAATTTCTGATGCGGATTCTAATTTATGGCTTGAAGCTATGCAGTCGGAAATAGACTCGATGCATACAAACCAAGTTTGGTCTTTAGTAGATCCTCCCGATGGAATTGTTCCAATAGAGTATAAATGGATATACAAGAGAAAACTTGGGCCTGATGGTAAGATACTTACCTACAAGGCACGATTGGTAGCAAAAGGTTACACTCAAAGACAAGGAGTTGACTATGATGAAACCTTTTCACCAGTCGCAATGTTTATGTCCATAAGAATCCTTATTGCCATAGGAGCATGGTATGACTATGAGATATGGCAAATGGATGTGAAGACTGCATTTCTTAATGGAAACATTAAGGAAGAAATCTATATGATGCAGCCCGAGGGATTCACATCCATGAGAAGCGAGCATAAGGTATGAAAGCTTCAGAGATCAATTTATGGTCTCAAACAAGCATCAAGAAGTTGGAACCAGAAATTTGATGAAACAATAAAGGACTTTGGTTTCATCAAAAACCCGGAGGAACCGTGCGTGTACAAGAAAGTAGTTAAGGATGCGGTGATGTTCTTAGTGCTTTATGTTGATGACATCCTACTCATTGGGAATGACATAGGGATGTTGCAGTCAACAAAGATATGGTTATCAGGCAGATTCTCGATGAAGGATTTGGGTGAGGCCTCCTATATTCTAGGGATACGGATCTATAGAGATAGATCTAAGAGAATGATAGAACTCACTCAAGCAACCTACATCGACACCATATTGAAAAGGTTTTCTATGGATGAGTCCAAGAGAGGACATCTACCTATGTGTCATGGAGTTTCTCTATCCAAGTCTATGTGTCCCAAGACTGACGAAGAGATAGAGAAAATGACACACATACCATATGCGTCAGCCATAGGTAGTATTATGTATGGGATGATATCTACCAGACCGGATGTAGCCTTTGCTCTGAGTGTCACGAGCAGATATCAGGCCAACCCCGGTCAAATGCATTGGAAAGCCGTGAAGGATATTCTTAAGTACTTGAGAAGGACTAAGAATATATTCATGATTTATGGAGGAAGAGAATTGAAATTGGAAGGCTATACCGACTCTAGCTTCCAAAGCGATGTGGATGACTCGAAGTCAACCTCTGGATTTGTATTCATGCTCAATGGCAGTGCTGTCTCTTGGAAGAGTTCCAAGCAAGACACCACAGCGGATTCCACCACTGAGGCAGAATACATTGCAGCATCAGCTGCTGCTAAAGAGGCCGTTTGGATGAGGAATTTCGTCCAAGAGTTGGGCGTAATTCCTGAAGCTGTTGGTCCAGTTCCGGTATACTGCGACAACACCGGTGCCGTTGCTCAGGCAAAGGAACCAAAGTCTCATCAAAGATCCAAACACGTACTAAGGAAATACCACATCATCCGGGAGATTGTGGAAAGAGGAGACATCACTGTCGAGAGAGTGTCCTCTATACACAATATCACTGATCCACTTACTAAGCCCTTGCCAGGACCATTGTTTGACAAACATCGCGAAGCAATGGGATTGCGTAGTGTGACTAGTTGGCTTTAGGGCAAGTGGGAGATTGAAAGAGTGGGTGTCCGGTTAGCCAACTTGTGGCTAAGGGCTTTTGTGACTCTATGTATAAACAATCTTTGTTTAATATAATTTACATTCATTAATGGCATTTTCTTTGTCTTTCTTCATATTGTTATATTGCGATATACTATTGATGTTTTGATAAAGACCTTGAATATACTATAGTGTAAGTAAGATGAGATAGTGAATAAAGAGAGATCACTATTATGAAACATATCTTATAGTCACCGTATATTATAAACAGTTCCTAGTCAATTGAACCGTCCGCTAATAAGGATAAGGATCGCTCGAGATTGAGACTAGCATTTGTGATGCCAAGTACCACGTTTCATTGGTAATAGACATGGATATGTTCAAAGCATGCAAATGTATATTCATATGATGAATGATCGAACTACCCTATTCGGACTTTCCAAGTGGTTATCACTTATCGAGTGGATAAAGTCCGCGGTTTTGGTTGTACCCCATTAGTCCTTACTACTTGAAACATCATTGAGACTCTATATGCTAGTACTGTACTTTGACTCGTTTACCGACTCTATTGGGTTCATCAGGTGTCGGGATTGGGTACAGTTACGACATATATAGGAGTCGATGCTTTGCTATCAAGGATTCACCACATACTTGCGAGTGTGGATATCCTATGCGATCTGAGGAGATATTAGTGTGACGAATCTCTGGCCAGAGTACATGATGTGTTTTAGGTTACTCGGTTTTCCTAGTAACACATGCGATGTCACTAGTTGATCTCCAAGATGTAATGCATAGTTATCGAATCTCGAACGACTCTCGATGCACCAATGGTTGTTGATTCGATCGGGATATATGGATGAAGTGAACGTACTGTACGCTAACCAAAATCTACTGGTTCTTGCAGGCACTATCAGTGATACCTAGGGAATCATGGGGCGATGTTGCTAGATGCTCTTACCATGATTCGTTGGGCAAGTCGGAAATTGTTGTTCCGAGTCACAAGGAGTTGTGAGCCCACGGCTAGCTGTATCCCTGAACCATTGAGGGTCACACAAGTAATGGATTACTAAACCCCGTTGAGATAGTTAAATTTAAAGAGTTAAATTTAATGAAAGAAAAGTTGGAATTCTTAACTAAAAAGGAGTGGAATTTCCTAAAATGACATAGGGATGGGCATTTTTGGAAATCACTGAATTCGGATTCAGAAAAATTATCTTGACTTTAAAAGGTGCAGAAATGGTTTCTGTACACATTGGTGAAATCGGTTTATCAATCGGAGTCATGATGAATTTTATATTAATTTCTATAACAACGGGCTTGGCTTGTTGGGCTTAAGTTATGGATTGTGGGCCCTAAGGAGTTAGAGTCCTAATACAATTATAACTTAATCTAGTCTAGAAATTATCTATAAATACATGTGTAGTGTTTGAAAATTGACACAATTAATTCTATCAATTTTCGAAATTCACATAAAATAATTCAAGGGGATTTTCGAAAATCCTCTGCTCCTTTTTGAGAAAATTCGGTTTGTGATTTTTGCGAAAAATTACATTCTGAATTAACAGATCAAATCTGTTTATTCTCATCGATAAACATCTGATTGATTTCTAGTGCAATCAATCAGAGGGTTTCTGTTTTCTGTTCGTGGACCTTATTCCAGAGATTGATCGTGTAGCCATCGGTTCCCGGGATATACAAGAAGAGCATATTAAATTCTGTTGGTATCCATAATCAAGCCGTTGCTTGAAGAGGTAAAATATTATTAATTGTGATTATTATTATTTTACTTGCATAATTTAATCGTAAAGTTTTGATACCCATGATATGGAATCGTTCATATAGAAAAATAAAAAAAATTTAAACTTCCGTTGCACCGGGTATCAATTTTTAATTGATCTGAACGCGTTTTCCAACAATCATATCCTGGAGGTGTTAAAGAAAATTTATGAAGAAGAAGTTGCAACAAATATAGAGTCAATGAAGACTAAAGTGAAGGTGCTACAGTTGGTTCCAGCTCCTCTTTCACAGAGTGAAGACAAAAGGCTGGAGAAAGACAAAAGACGACTTGGTACTATCAAGTCTGAAGATGTCTTCAGTATTTGAAGGCATCTTTCTTTTGATGCTCATTAAAGAGATTCAGACTCTTAATGGGATTACTGCCACACCAAAATTGCAGAAGGCTTCAGCTGGTGAGCTGGGCCTTTGGATGGGTTTCTGGATGATGACAGTTGAGTGAAAAATATGCATTACAAGAAATCATCTATGAATAAAACTCTATTATTATTTACTGTATTTCAATTCATGCAATATTACTTACAAATGATCGATAATAGTCAACGTAAGAACATATCAATAGTTGAGAAGTAAGCTTAATTAATAAAACCAACTAATGCTTAAGATTTTAAAAAAGATAAGGATGAGAAGGCTTAGTCTTGAATCAAGATGAATGATTTAGATTATGTCTTCAAGAATTAAACAATCTTCTGCAACGTCTTGCACAACTGATGTTCTCCCTCACTTCAGTTTCCCTCTAAGACTGATTTTCTTTTGAGTTTACTTTTGCTTCAGTTTGCGGTAAACTGTCAGTTTAGCTATCTATGCTAAACTGATCTCTTGAATCCTTTAGCTCTTTATCACCTGCAAACACAAAATCAAACTAGACATGATACACAAATCTAAGTGGATCCTCGAAGGATTAGTCCTTTAGGAACTAAACTTGAATTCAAAATGGTTGATTATTGCATGTATCCCATAAGGTTCGCACATTGTGTTTTGTGTGCTTGTGTGGTAAATAATATGCACTGTGATGTGAGTGGTTTGTATAATGAATGTTGTGCAGTGGATGATGTGTTCGTGAATATTCTCGTGATAAAGTGTGTGATTTCATCTTTTCCCTATCATGAATCTCTATGTTTCCTTTTAGATCAAGCCTTTTGTAAGGTCTACGGTTGTATCGCTCTGTCATCGAAATAATTTTAGCTTGACTGGATTTTCAGTCTTGCTTTGCACAAGTGCTCTCCGGCACATATCCAATTCCAAACTTCTGGACATTGTTCCAAGTCTCAACATTTTCATCATTCTGTAACGAAAGACTACTTTGTTCACGTAACAAACTGGGTTTGACAAAGTGAATATACTTCCCTTTGCATATATTCAGTTCTGGTAGAGTACTTGTGTAGTGACCCTGCATGGAATCACCTACTAACTGGCAACTAATAGCATGCAATAAACTTAATAAAGCAAAAAGCTTAACAGAGTAAAACGTGCGGAAACATAATCCATAAATTACATGCTTAGTAAAATATATCCAGGCTTAATATTGTAGTGATACAACCATATTGAAAAACTTAAAAGTAAACATTATACAGCTATATCGAATCCTGCTGTATAATTAACTCCTCAAGGCTCCTGCTCCCTAGTCCTGCCTTGAATTACCAGCTCCGTCCATCCTGCGACCTGCCCCGTGGAATAGGGTGTCCAAGATAACAACTAGGAAGTGAGCGCTAACGCCCAGTACATAAACATGAGTAAACATATGTATATAATGCATGCAACATGATGACTGGTAAAGGGTCATCTGAAAAGTCATGCTCAGTACCGGCGCCACATGAGTGCTGCCACCGCACGGATCAACCTCTGGGTGCAACCACACTCGTCTAGTACACCAGAGTAGTCAGACATACATGTCCCTGCCGTCGCGGTACCCTTAGTGACAGACTATCGAGTATAGAGCTGAGCGGATCTATAATCAAGTATAACAAGGTATAGGCTCAACGTGTATATGCACATGACATATGAATATAGAAAGCAGTAAATCATATATCACGTCATATAATAATGCCAAATAAATGCAACATATAAACATGTATACTCGCTGGCAATCTCAGTCAATGTGTATGTACCTCTAGGCTAGTTCAAGTATAGTAGATCCTAGGTTCCAAGCCTATATTCAAAAGTTAACCGTATCACTACACAAGTTCTATAAGCCTTAACTAAGCTAATAAGTACTCCCAAAACTTAAATAGATTCACGGATCATACCTTCGTCCGTAGTAATCCCTTTGAAGTCGCTAGTCCCGGATGACTATAACCACACCTTGGTTATTCCAGAACCTCTATTATAACCGATAGGGCCCTCAAGTGTATAACTCACACTATATAACTGATCGAAGAAGGAAACTCGGAATTCGTATTTGAAAATGAACTCCAAAGACCCCTATTTATAGCAAAAAATTCCGGACACAAACGTTGCGTCTGTTCAAGGTTCGTTGCGTCCGTTCCTGCATGTTTGACACTTGTAAAAACTCGTAGCTTAGTCATCAGGCCACCTCATGCCTGCCTGTATCTCAAGGTTCGTTGCGTCCGTTCTGAGGAACGTTGCGTCCGTTCTGCCCCTCCATCGTTGCGTCCGTTCACCAACGGAAGCTCCGTTATCTTACTTATCTTTTTAGTTTTGATTAATCATGTAATTACTTAAATTGAGATGCGGGTTACTACAACTTGTCTCAGTTGGTCTGCAGTCCTTGAATAAAACCCGATAGTAGTTTTGTCTTCTATCGGTATTTGTGAATATTAGCGTAACTGGCTTGTCTATCTTGAGCAGCTTTGATCCTCCGCTTGATCAAATCTACCTTGTCTACAATCTGCTGCACCAACTCAGGACCCTCGACTTGTCGTTCCCCGACTTCATCCCAGAATAATGGAGTACGACACCATCGATCATACAATGCCTCGGAAGGTGCCATATCAATACTACGATGATAACTGTTATTGTAGGCAAATTCGATCAAAGGTAATTGATCCTGCCAAGATAAGCCAAATTCCATGACAGAAGAACGTAGGATATCCTCCAATGTACGAATCGTCCGCTCTGACTGCCCGTCAGTCTCCGGATGATATGAAGTGCTCAAACTCAGAGTGGTACCCAACGCCTTCCGAAAACCACCCCAAAAATGTGAGGTAAATCGCGGGTCTCTATCACTAACTATGCTCACTGGAATCCCATGTAATCGCACTATATCCTGGATATATAAGCGTGTCATGCGATCATAAGAATACTCTCTGTTGTAAGGAATAAAGTGTGCTGATTTCGTCAAACGGTCAACAACGACCCAAAAGCATCACACTGATGCAAATTCATAGGAAAGTGGGTGACAAAATCCATAGTCACGTGCTCCCACTTCCACTCGGGAATCTCAAGATTCTGCAATAATCCACCTGGTCGTCGGTGTTCAGCCTTGACCTGTTGACAAACCAAACATCATGAAACAAATTGATATACACTCCGCTTCATCCCTTTCCACCAGAATCTGGTTCGCAAGTCCTTATACATTTTCATGCTTCCAGGATGAACTGACAATCGACTCCTGTGAGCTTGAGATAGAATATCATTCCTGAGCTCTGCAACATTAGGTACAACCACTCGATTCGACAAGCACAATAAACCATCTGTCTGATAATGGAATACAGATGTATTAACCCCATTGTCAAGACGTGCCAAACTCTAAGTCTTAACATTAGACATCTGAGCATCTCTGATTCGAGAATACAATGCTGCCTTAGATAGAATAGTATACAATCGAATCTCATTCCTCTATTTCTTGTGCTTGAGCGTAAAATTCAATGAACAACACTCTTGAATCATATGAGATATTTCACTAGTCTGTAGTGCAGAAAGTCTTACCTGCCGACTCAAGGCATCAACAGTAAGATTACCAGAACCTGGATGATATTTTATTTCATAGTCATAATCCTTCAGAAGATCCATCCAGCGTCTCTGTCGCATATTCAACTCCGCCTGAGTGAATAAATATTTCAGACTCTTGTGATCCGTAAATATCTCAAATTTCTCGCCATAAAGATAATGTCTCCAGATCTTGAGTGCAAATACAATGGCGGCTAACTAGAGATCATGTACTGAATAATTATTCTCATGCGTCTTCAACTGTCGAGAAGCATAGGCGATAACATGTCCATGCTGTGTAAGAACACATCCTAACCCCTGACCAGAGGCATCAGTATAGACAACATAACCTCCTGATCCAGAAGGTAGAGCTAGCACAGGTGCAGTAGTAAGACGTCTACGCAGCTCATGAAATGTCTCCACACAATCCGAGGACCATATGAAGGCAACATATTTCTGAGAAAGCTGAGTCAAAGGCCTGGCCAACTGTGGAAAATTCTCGATGAACCGATGGTAATAACCCGCTAGACCCAAGAAACTTTGAATCTTAGCAACCGTCGTCGGACGAGACCAGTTCAGCACTGCCTTTATCTTACTAGGATCAACAGATATTCCTTCACTAGAAATCACATGACCGAGAAACACTACCCGATTAAGCCAGAATTCACACTCGCTCAATTTTGCATGCAGCTGCTTATCTCGTAACGTCTGCAAAACAATCCTCAGATGTTGTGCATGCTCATCCTTGTCATGAGAATAGACAAGAATATCATCAATGAAGACGATGACAAATCTATCCATATATTCTCAAAATACCTGATTCATCAGATTCATAAAGACTGCCGGTGCATTCGTCAAACCAAATGGCATAACCAAAAATTCATAATGCCCGTATCTGGTCCTAAAAGCAGTCGTAGAAATATCTGAGTCTCGTACCCGCATCTGATGGTATCCAGATCTCAGATCTATCTTAGAGTAGACAGAAGTACCCTGCAATTGATCGAAAAGATCATCAATCCGCGACAAATGATACTTATTCTTGATGGTGACACGATTCAACTGTCTGTAATCAATACATAATCGCATCGATCCATCCTTCTTCTTGATGAAAAAAACAGGTGCTCCCCACGGAGAAACACTCGGACGAATATATCCCTTATCAAGCAGATCCTGCAACTGCTGTTTCAATTCTCTCATCTCTGACGGTGCCAGACGATAAGGTGCTCGGGATATAGGTGTAGTTCCTGGTACTAGATCAATACCAAATTCAACCTCTCGAACCGGAGGAAAACCAGGAATCTCATCAGGGAATACGTCAGGAAACTCACTGACAATCGGTAACTGATCGATACCCAGACTACTCGTGGACATATTAACTGCATAGATAAGGTAGCCCTCCCCACCTGACTCTAAGACATGACATGACTTTAGAGCTGATACAAGTGGCATCGAAGGTCGCGCACCCTCACCATAAAAGTACCAGCTATCACCCTCATCCGGATGAAACTGTACCAGACGCTGATAACAATCCACAGTAGCGTGATACAAAGTCAGCATATCTATTCCCAAAATACAATCAAAATATGTCATCTCTAGAATCATCAGATTAGCAGACAACACGTGACCCTCAAACTCTAGAAGGTAACCCATCACTAGATGCTTAGTTACTACCCCCTGCTACAGCGGAGTAGATACAACTAAATCCATATCTAATGATACATAAGGTAATCTATGTCTCTTAACAAAACAGCTAGAAATAAAGTAATGCGATGCTCCAGTATCAATTAAAACAAGTGCAGGAATACCACATAACAAAAAGGTACCTGCCAACATGCGATTGCTTTCCTCAGTAGCCTGATCCTGAGAAAGAGCAAACACCTGCCCTTGAGTCTGTGGACAGTAACTAGAAGAACTCTGTGGTGCTGGATGCTCACATGGAAAAGTAGAAGCCTGAGATCCAACCTGTGATCTCGATCCACTAGCAGAACCCATACGCTGAGGACAATCTCTCTATAGATGTCCCTGCTCACCACAAATATAACAAGCACCAGTAGCCTTCCGACATGAAGCTGCAGGATGCTTCCCACCACAGTGACTACAAAACTCCTCCTTCTTCTTCTTCTCGAAACGGAATGTACCTCATGAACCACGAGAACCAGACAAAGTAGTAGGAGTAGAAGAAGACATAGGTCCAGATTGCACAACAGATTGAGCCCTAGGCCCAAGAGATTCACTAGGTTGTCCTGGCATCATCAACTGTGCCCGCCTGTTGCTGTTCTCCACTTGACGGCAACGGTTCACCAAAGTCTCATAAGATATCGGATCATCATAGACGACAACTTGTGAGTAGATATCTTGATTCAAGCCTTGCAGAAATATATCATACTTGGACGCATCACTATCACTGATATGAGGACTGAAAGGTAGCAGATCAAGAAATTGTTGCTGATATTGATCAATAGTAATTGATCCTTGCCTCAGAGTCAGCAACTCCATAGATCGTGCATGTCGAACAGCTGGAGGAAAATATATTTTCTGAAACTGTTGACAGAAATCCCCCCAAGTCACCTGTCCTCTCTCAGTACGTGCTTGAGAAGCTTTGGCATCCCACCATAAGCGTGCTCGATCCTCTAGAACAAATTCTAGAACTTCCAGTTTCTGCTCTTCAGTACACTCGAAAGCTCGAAAAGCACTCTCGAATTTAGACATCCAACCTCTTGCCTGTTCAGGATTCTCGCCTCCCACCAAGGGTTTCGATCCTACTTGCATGAATTTATTGATAGAGTAGCGATGTCTACCCTCATGAGGACGATATTGATCATCAGGATGGAAATGATGAGGATGATGACCACCTCCCTGGCCAACAGTACCATGACTCTCGTCAGCTATATCCTGAAAAGAATTGCACATTAAAATCCCAAATGCGCAATAATTACTCAATACTAGACTAAATCCCAAGTACTAATCCCAAAATCTATGCATGCTCTGATACCAAAAATGTAGTGACCCTGCAAGAAATTACCTACTAACTGGCAACTAATAGCATGCAATAAACTTAATAAAGCAAAAAGCTTAACAGAATAAAACGTGCGGAAATATAATCCATAAATTACATATCAGCTTAGTAAAAATATATCCAAGCTTAATACTGTAGTGATACAACCATATTGAAAAACTGAAAAGTAAACATTATACAGCTATATCAAATCCTGCTGTATAATTAACTTCTCAAGGCTCCTGCTCCCTAGTCCTGCCTTGAACTATCAGCTTCATTCATCCTGCGACCTGCCCCGTGGAATAGGGTGTCCAAGATAACCACTAGGACGTGAGTGCTAACGTCCAGCACATAAACATGAGTAAACATATGTATATAATGCATGCAACATGATGACTGGTAAAGGGTCATCTGAAAAGTCATGCTCAGTACCGGCGCCACATGAGTGCTGCCACCGCACGGATCAACCTCTGGGTGCAACCACACTCGTCTACACCAGAGTAGTCATACATAAATGTCCCCGCCGTCGCAGTATTCTCAGTGACAGACTATCGAGTATAGAGCTGAGCGGCTCTATAATCAAGTATAACGAGGTATAGGCTCAACGTGTTTATGCACATGACATGAATATAGAAAGCAGTAAATCATATATCACGTCATATAATAATGCAAAATAAATGCAACATATAAACATGTATACTCGCTGGCAATCTCAGTCAATGTATACGTACCTCTAGGCTAGTTCAAGTATAGTAGATCCTAGGTTCCAAGCCTATATTCAAAAGTTCACCGTATCACTACACAAGTTCTATAAGCCTTAACTAAGCTAATAAGTACTCCCAAAACTTAAATAGATTCCCGGACCATACCTTCGTCCGTATTAATCCCTTTGAAGTCGCTAGTCCCGGATGACTATAACCACACCTTGGTTATTCCAAAACCTCTATTATAACCGATAGGGCCCTCAAGTGTATAACTCATACTATATAACTGATCGAAGAAGGAAACTCGGAATTTGTATTTGAAAATGAACTCCGAAGATCCCTATTTATAGCCAAAAATTCCGGACACGAACGTTGCGTCCGTTCAAAGTTCGTTGCGTCCGTTTCTGCATGTTTTACACTTGTCAAAACTCGTAGCTTAGTCATCAGGCCACCTCATGCCTGCCTGTATCTCAAGGTATGTTGCGTCCGTTCTGAGGAACATTGCGTCCGTTCTGCCCGTCCATAGTTGCGTCCGTTCACCAACGGAAGCTCCGTTCTCTTACTTATCTTTTTAATTTTGATTAATCATGTAATTACTTAAATTGAGATGCGGGTTACTACAACTTGTCTCAGTTGGTCTGCAGTCCTTGAATAAAACCCAATAGTAGTTTTGTCTTCTATCGGTATTTGTGACTTTTGCAATTCTGTCAACAAAACTGAGGACTTATTCTAAGTTTGAATAAGTTCAGTCACAGATTCTCTGATTTTAACCGCTGACTCTCAACTTTTAGCTTATCATTCTCAGATTTGAGCTTAGCAATCTCTGCCTCTAGACTGATCTTCTCAACCAACATCTCCCAGTCAGGTTCAGTTGAACCGTCTGACAAGTAATTTTGTTTTGATTTAACTTCTTCGAATGCTAAGAACAGTCTCTGGTACTCATTAGCTATGTCATGCAATGCCTCAGCTAACTCCTCTCGTGTAAAATTACTCGAGTTGAAATCAAATACATGTCCACTCGACAAGGGTTGCTCTAATTCTTGCTCATTAACTTGCTCACGGATGGAAGTTTGATCATCATGAGACATGAAGCAGTTTTCTTCATTCATATTCGTGTCTTTGACCGAGAAGTAGGGTTCTTCAATGGGCTCAATTGATGGACTCCTGCTTTCTTTAGTTTTTATCTCCTCATCGCATAGCTCGATCAACTGCTGCCAAATATTCTTGGCTGTAGAACATGCCTCAACATTATTGGCAGTGCAGTTGTCAACAGTTGTGTACCAAAAACTCTTAGCGATTTCTCCAAGTGCGTCCATTTGATATGAGTTCAAAAATGAGAAGGAACCTCGCCCTGATACCACTTGATAATATCTGTTGAAGGGGTGAACTGCTCTTGTTACTTCTTGATGGAATCGGTTATGGGGTGAGAAACTGCATGAAAAGTTGATTTCTCGATATTACTGTAGCACTTGTCCCTCGTACCTCTTAGTTTGGTTCAGTTGCGGTTAGTCAACTGAACTTCTTTATTCTCGTGTGTCAATGTTAATTGGAAAACAAGTGTATTATTGAAATGATGCCAACTAACAGATTAGAACTACTAGTTCAATAGATTGAACAGAGAAACAAGTAGGTAAGAATACACAACTGAAAGTAAGATGACACAGTGGTTTGTTTTTGGATGTTCGGAAATTTCAAAAACTCCTACGTCACCCCTTATTTCACCTCGGAAGGATTCACTTTAGAAGACTTTGACTATTGTAATCAAGTTGCAACATCCCACTCCAAGACTAAGACTTACGCACAATTGTCTATCCCAGAACTCCTAGACCCAAGAACTCAACCCTCGACTGATTCTTGTTACAATGAGGTTTGCAGCACCTCAACTGATAAATCACAGATACAACACTTTGTATAACAAATCAACACTTAGAAAAATGTGATCTTCACTGATCTTGTATACTAGTATATGTTCTTGTGTTTTTCGACTCTAGAGTATAATGTTTGAAATGCTTCTGCTTATTTCCTCGACTGAGTGTTTGAATCGGTAAACTGAACCTCTGATGACTTCAATATATGTGCGAGAATTCTTTATGAGTCGGATGATTCTCAAGTTCCTCATTGATGTGTATTTATACTTGGCGGACAACGGCTCTTTCAAATTCAAATTAAAGTTGTTAGCTTGTCTTTTCCGCAACATTCCCTGAGGAGATGGTACATCGTTTGTGAAACCCCTGTCCCACATTGAAAAAATGAAAGCTTTAAAATGATGTTAAAATGGGCTACAATGGACTTATATAAAAACTTGAGTTAATCATTTTCGTAAAACTAGGAAGAATACGAAGTAGTTGCTATAGAGGCTCATTGTGCAGTCGCGCAAGCGCGGGCCTGGGCCCGGGGCGTGACAGAATGGTATCAGAGACGGTCACTGGAAGGAACCCCGGGAAATATGTGTTATGCGAGACAAATTTCTACGTGTGTGGGAGCCACCTCTTGAACCTGCGAGACAAAGTGCTACATGATGGGATCCACCTCTTGAACATATAGGAGTCATCTCTAGATTTCCGATGCTGGTGGATCGAAGGTCAGGTCGTGACGAGGACGTCGCGTTCTAAAGGAGGGGTGATTGTTAGACCACTGTCCCGCATGAAAAAAATGAAAGTTTTAAATTGAGTTTAAAATGGGCTACAATGGACTTCTATAACAACTTGAGTTAATCATTTTCGTAAAGCGAGGACGAATACGAAGTAGTTGCTATTAGGGCTCATTGTGTAGTCGTGCAAGCGCGGGCCTGGGCCCGGGCATGACACCGTTGTGCTTTGATTTTTAATGTGTTAGATCTATACAGTTGATCTTATCCATGTGAGTTAAACTGATGAAGCAATTACACAGTTTTATGGATGATTCAGTTGATCGTTTAGTTAGTCTTCGGTTTAGCTTTTGAGGCAGTTTGACTCTAATCAACTGTCACAATTTGGCTTTATTCAGTTTAGCTCCCTAAACTGAATGCAGTTAATCTCTTTGCTTCGGTCGAGCTTTGGTCAATGGTCAACTAAGTTGATGTCTTTGGTTTAGCTCCGAGACTTGACTATTCTTCTTATTTGGTTTTGAGCGAGTGCAGTTTACTACTGGCTTTGATTGATCAGTTTCGTAAATATCAAAACTATGTAAGTTCCAATAGTTATGTTTAAAGCGAAAGAGCATATATCTACATATCAGGGTCAAACATCAATTACAATCTAGATGAGCAGATAAATATCAATTTCAATCAAAATAACCTATCGAGTTGAATTCATCTAAAAAATCGGTCCAGTTTATTCAAAAATTTGTTTTTAGATTTTAAAAATATTGTTTATGTCGCTTTGGTTTTGGATTTTAACATAATAGTTTTAATTTGTTTATTGAACAAACCTAATATTTATATATAAAAATTTTAATATTGTTAAATTTTCTAATAAAATTTTATTGGACAATAAAACTAGACTTGAAAATATATTTTTTAATAAATAATTTAAATTTATATAATTCAATTTTTAACTAAAATATTTGAAGGAACTTGATTTTTTTAAAAAAAATTCTAAAAAATCGAGACGTTTAATTTGGTTACTGATCAAAATAATAGATTTTTTTTTGTTTGATTTTTTTTTTTGTCTTTGTAATAAAGTTCGATTGGTTCATTTTATTGAAAAAATTTTAATTCGATTTTAAAAAATTCTGTTCGATTTTAACTGACTTTTCATACATACATATATGTCTAACACGGGCGGAGCCAAACCCAGATACCTTTAAATCCTGGTTTCGCCCATACAACTCAAATATTTTAACTATATGTCAATTGAAAGATCACTAATAGATCACTATCTTGACCGAGACAATTATTTCATTCTAATAACATACTGATCTTGTATATATATACTTACATATATATACATCATACAAATATATATAAATTATATATACGTAGTTGGCTCGTAGTCGTTCTGACGTCTACCATAATTATAAGTAGATCTCCTTACACCGAGCTGTCCACACTCCACAGGAACTCACACACACACACAACGTAAAATATATATATATTTTTTGCACGAAACGAATAAAAAATATAACGATTCCTTAATTCTTTCATATATAAAATCATACTAGTAATTATATTAAACATATATTATATTTAAAAAACGAAAAGAAAAAAGAATCCAAATGCCGCTTCATGCAATGAATGATCTTTCCAACCGTGCCATTCATTTCCCCATTAAATGCCATTTTTCCCAGTTGGGATTTCTGTTACATTAAATGCACTTTATATTACGAAAATACGGGCAAAATCACCCAAAATAATTCATCTCATCTCTTGCTCAAATTTAGAATCACATTGCATCCATTACATTCAAATCTAACCACATTCTTAATGGTTCTTATCAAATCCTGTGAATTATTATTATTCAGGAAATTAATCATCATGAATTATTGTTTTTGCATGCATGCATTAATTTAAATTAATTTCATACCAAATTCAAATAAAATTAATGAAATGAATTAAAAAGGGTTGTTTTGCATCTCCCTCCCTCAACTCATATAAGACAGAGAAAGAAAGCCAACCAGAGAAAGACACATAGAAGTGGAGGTGTAATTGGGGGGAATCAGTGTGTGTAGTGCGCGGTTTTCTGTTGTTATTTTATTTTATTTTATTTTTGGGGTGCTGCAGCTGCTGCTGCCTCCTTAGATCCCCCCCCAAATGGCTTTTCTTGGTGGCGGTGTTGGTGTTTATTATGCTCTTCTTCTCTTCTTCTTCTTCATCACCATTTTGCTCACTTTTTGTCGAGGTTTTTACACCAAACCCCTTGTCTCTCTATCTTCATCATCATGTATGCATGGATATGTATTATCTAGTTTTTGCCCAAAAAATTCAATGTTTTCTAGCTTGTTCAAGATATGGGATTCCATACACTTGTAACTTAGGTCCAAGTCCATGTTTTTAGATACATTTATTTATTTATGAAATGACATGACTTTTGAGTGAGTTTTATTTATCCACACCTTGCTTCTTTTGTCCTTTTGAAGTTGGAAATGTGGAGGATATATATAATTTTGAAATTTTGTTGGCCAAGATTAGGATAATATGTATATGTTGAAAATTATTGATAATCTACATTATTTTGCAAATCCTTTATTTTGAACAAAAAGATTTGATGCATTTTGTCTCATTTCCTAACATTTGGGGGTTATATTATTTTCCTCATAAAGTAATTGATTTGTCACGATTTTAAGTGATTGTGGACTTGAAATAGTGATGTGGGTTGTTTCTTTCAGGTGCTGAATATGAACATCCAGCGCAATACCGCTACCCATTCATCGGACCCTCAAGCTCATTCTCATCTCCGCCGCCGCCTTCATCCAATTCTCACCTCCGGAGCGGAGACGGCGCGTTCGATTACATCATCGTCGGCGGCGGCACTGCGGGTTGCCCCCTCGCCGCCACCCTGTCGCAAAACTACAGCGTTTTGCTGCTGGAAAGAGGAGGGACCCCGTTCGCCAATTCTAATGTTTCGTTCTTGGAGAATTTCCACATTTCTCTGGCCGACATTTCGCCCACCTCCGCCTCTCAGATGTTCATTTCGACGGATGGGGTTTTTAATTCTAGGGCTCGGGTTTTGGGCGGAGGCACTTGCATTAACGCTGGATTTTACTCCCGGGCAAGCCCAAGGTACAACTCTCCCACTATTTTTTTTTTCAACTCTCATTTATTTATCTCTTTCTTTTGCTTTTTGATAGTGTCGTGGATTTTATGACGATGTTCTATGTGTCGTGTGGTAATTGGAGGCTTTCCAAATTGATTGCATTTATTGTGAATCAAATGATCCATGTGAACGAATTTATTTTCCAGAGTTTACATCTATTCTGTGGTTCAGTCATTTAGCATACGGACATCCAGTACAAGTAAGCTTGATTGTTGTTCCATTCGTTGTTGGTTTTCAAATACACAATACCTATGATTTTATACATAAGAAAATGCGTCACCTCTGCCCAATATTAGGAACTACTAAAATTTGTTGATTTCCATGCCAAAGGTGTAATGTGTGTCTTTGTATGCAACGTCCAAATAAAAGATGATATTTTTAAGAGGGATATGTGGGAACCTTTTTTTTTATAAAAAAAATTGCTTATATTTTTAGTCGTGGGAAACGAATGACACACCAGTCACGGTGCAGCTTGGCTCTCAATCCATATTTTAATTTAATCAACCATGATTTGAACCTTTTATTAAATAATATGACAATCTAGATAGAAAGTGGGTTAATAATGCAACTAAAATTTATGACTATTGGTACCATTAATGAGCCTAAATGGCTACAATAGTTTGGTAGAGATGATTACGTATTCAAGATTTGTGTGGTAGGCAAAAATATATGTTGTCGTTAATACTTTATCAAAATTATGCTATATTTTACATGCCTTTTCAGCTGGTGATAATCTATTGAGTCAGGTTTACTCAATCGAGTTTGTCTCATTTGATTTGGATTGTGATTATTTAAGACTCTTAGGTAGAGAAAAACACGTATATGCTTGTACTTACTTATTGGAATTGATCTTTTATCTTGATCGCCATGGAATGGAAACGGCTTTATACTCTGAATTTACAAGACATTTAATCATGTCTTAAACTGATATTCTTTATTGATTTTTTTCCAAAGGGTTAGATTTATATGGAATACCTTTATAGAATCTTAAACCAGCATTGTGCATTACTACACATGAGCAAATGGAACAGTTCTAGTTGACATTTTGTGGTTCATCTAGTGACTGAATTGGCATGATGTTGATTCTTATATTTTGTGATTTTGCAGTGACATTAAGAGATTAGGCTGGGATGCTGAATTGGTGAACGAGTCATTTCCTTGGATTGAGAAGCAAATTGTTCATCGGCCGCCGTTCAGGTCATGGCAGAGAGCAATTAGGGATAGCCTAGTAGAAGTTGGAATTTCTCCTTTCAATGGATTCACCTACGACCACTTGTATGGTACCAAAGTTGGTGGAACCATCTTTGACAGATTTGGCCGTCGCCACACTGCTGCCGAGCTTCTTGCCTCCGCTAATCCTGAAAATCTCCGTGTGTTAGTACATGCTGTAGTACAGAAAATTGAATTTGATACAACGGGTAGGTCCGAAAAGAAAATTTTAGTTGAGTTCACATCCAAAGCATATAGTCAATTTATGATTAGCTAGGAACTCTTGGAAATGCCATGTAATGGTAAATATGAGTTGTACGTTAGGTCCCAGTATGCTATAGTAACAAATTTATGATCAACACATGATGATGTTATGGTAATCGTCTAATTTTTTGAACAGGGAAAAGGCCAAGAGCAGTTGGAGTTACTTTCAAAGATGAAAAGGGGAAAATACACCGAGCATTTATCTCAAAAAGAGCTCATAGCGAAGTCATTGTTTCATCCGGTGCAATTGGGAGCCCTCAACTGCTGATGCTTAGTGGTATTGGCCCTAAGCATGAGCTTGAAAAATTCAACATTCCTGTAGTGCTTGATAATGAATTTGTGGGAAAGGGCATGTCTGATAACCCTCTCAACACTATTTTTGTTCCGACTATTAAACCTGTAAAGATGTCCCTCATAGAAACTGTTGGTATTACAAAGTTGGGAGTATACATTGAAGCCAGCTGTGGTTTTGGACAGTCTACTGCGAGTATTCATCGGGATCATGGAATCGCTTCAGCTGAGGTGGATAAAGAAACTTATAATTTTTTTTGAAGCAACTTCTTTTTATTTCCTTTATATTATATTTATACTTGCATATTGAATTTTTTCCTTAAATCAAATAAAATTTGAAGCATCTTGTGTTTATCATTTTCTGTGATGTTACCAGATTGGTCAGCTGTCAACTATTCCTCCAAAGCAAAGAACACACGAAGCAATTCAAGCCTTCAGAGAAAGAAAAAGAAACCTGCCATATGAAGTTTTTCAGGGAGGCTTCATCCTCGAAAAGATTGCCAAGCCACTGTCAACTGGCCACATAAGCTTACAAAACACGAATATTGAGGACAACCCCTCAATCACCTTCAACTACTTTAGTCATCCAGATGATCTAGCACGATGTGTAGATGGAATAAGACTGGTGGAAAAGATTCTTAGATCGGAACGCTTCACCAACTACACACAGTGTGACAAGGAAACAATGGAGAAGTTGCTAAATATGAGTGTGGAAGCCAACGTGAATCTTATACCGAAGCATACCAACAACACATCGTCGCTGGAACAGTTTTGTAAAGACACTGTTATTACAATTTGGCATTATCATGGAGGGTGCCAAGTGGGCAAAGTGGTGAACTCTGATTATAGAGTTCTTGGAGTTGACAGGCTCCGTGTTATTGATGGTTCAACATTCTACGATTCCCCAGGGACTAATCCTCAAGCCACGGTTATGATGATGGGCCGGTAAGTTTACTACTTAATAATTTCCTACATGCTAAGATAATCAACATCAAAAAGAAACATTCGTTGAAAGCTTTGAATCGATAGAAAGCTGATTAAATTTGAAATTGATTTACGTAATGTGGAATATAAACATGCAGGTACATGGGAGTGAAGATACTGAGAGAGAGATTAGGCAGAGCAGCTGGAGTTTAGGTACCGGGCACCAATTACAAGTAAAAGAGGTTCAATTTGTTTTTGTTATTATAGGGAAAATTTCATTCTTTTCCATCCTTAGTTAGCTAGCAATTAAATGTAGAGACGCAGGCTTGCATTTGAGGATGTAGAAATCATTGATATCTATTATGTTGTATCTTGAAGGATCAGTTCTCCCGATACTGCCATGTATGAATCTACTGTATCTTTTCTCAAATGGAGTTTCCTTCTATGATTGCACTTAAATTTTTTTTTATTCTTTTTCCTATTTCATATCATCAGTAAAATAAATAATTAGGTATCTTTACTCCTGTAATTGTTTGAGCATGTTTAGAAAGTGTGTTAATTTGTGAAAGGATGGGAAGGCCATTAAAAGCTAGTTGTACAACTGTCGGGAGTTCACAGAAGAGCAGTTTTTTTTTTTTTTTTTTTTTTTTTTTTTTGGTTGAAATTAGAAGGGCAGTGGTTTTAAGACTATCAACTACCCAAAAATTAAATGAGAGTTGGTACTTCTCTAGATAGATAATGAAAAGGCCGTGGTTAGATTTCATAATTATTGCTGTTTCACTTTTTCACTCATTTGAACAAAGCTGCACCAATAGGTCAGCTACCTTGCTGACTGCTGAGGACATCCTTCAATAAGATCTTGGAAGTTGAAGCTATTCCATCAAACATATACGTCTAAACTATCTAAATTTGAGACATATAATAACTATTTTTATGTAACTTATGTCATATCAGTTTTTATCGCAAAAATATCCTTACCTCATAAATATCATAATTTTTTATAAATAAAATAAATAATAAAAAAACATAACATTAACTATAAATTACTTAATTTTTGTTATGTTTCATATAAAAGTTCCTTATGCACAAATATAAAACTATATTTTAAATAAAAATTTAATTTATATGCATGCACCATTTTGCATATATTTACTAGTATATATATATATATATATATATACATGTTTAATTGCTATGCTTGATTCGAATTATTCAATGATGAGAAAATAAGTGATAAATAAATGATAGAGAAAAAAAAATATATGATGATCAAATAATAAATATATTTGGCATAATTTTTTAGATAAAATAAATAAGAATATTTCCACCTTATATCAAAAAATATCTTTCTAATATCTTACCATTACAAAACTCTTACCCGACATTTGAGAAATATAAAGGGTAGTTTAAAATGATGATGGTTAATACAAGGGTGTAGAAGAGTTTATTTTCAACTTTTAAATCCACATAATCACACGCGATTGATTTAGTGAGATTGTTAAAAAACGTACCAAACAACAACAAAGGTTAAACCTCAAAGCAGCCGAAAATCCCACATTATCTCTCATACCAAACACAGTATATTCAATACATCAGCATATGATGAATCTTATTAGTATTATTTTTTTAATGAAATATCCACTAATACCAATTTAGAAAGTCAAGTTTTACAATATAAAAAAGCCTACATGGCATTGCAACCATGAAGCAATTCTAAAGATAGAGATGACTTGAGTACTTCATGTGTTAGTTGGTGAGTAACTTTGTTTGTCGATCTTATATTAGCATATGTTTGAAGATAGGAAATCAATAGAAGCGAGCAAAGATGGAATTTTCATGGCTATCACGTGCTTAGGGCCTAGGTTCTCGAATTGTTGGTCAACTGCTTGACCGTCGATCTGAAGAGAATCCGAGAAGATGCATATGCTGGTGAATTCCCTGTCTCTTGCAAAAATCCATCCGAAAGTGAAGCTAGGGCTTCCAACTCTACGCCTTTGATTGATCCAAGATGCCAAATAATGAATTTCACTGTCCAAACAAAGCCCTGACTGTTCCTACACTGAACTTGTTCTTTAAATTATCAAAACTGGCATATGTAAATGGCATGGAGCTAGTTTGAGCCTTTCAATCCTTGTCTAAAGACTGCACAGCAAAACTTAGGAGCCCGCACCTCAGACTCTATATGGGGACGTCTCCAAAAATGCATCCGAAAATCGATAAATCCAATCACGAGATTTAATTAATTATTATGGAAAAATTTATGTGCTTAGATGTTTAAATTATGAATTCTTATGCAAAAGTTAACTTTGATATTTTTCAGGTATGAGCATAATTCCGACGATGAAAAGAATCGAGACTAGCCTATGAACAAGATTTAAGAAAATTTAAATCAAGTATGTTTCATGAAGATTGTTTTTTAAAAAAAATGGTGCAAGATATTTAATTTTTAAGTGTAGGGAGTGATATTTTAAAGCTGTGTTTTTAAGTTAATGGACCAACATTTGGCCCATAGACCATTTCAATTTAAAAGTTAGAGTCCAAACGTTATGCAGTCAAAAAGTTAACGTGAAAATCATTCATCCTTTCTCTCTTTTCATGCTAGCAACTGCCCCACCCCATCCCTAGGTTTTCGAAATTTTCTCTCTCAAATTTTAAAGGATTTCTGCATCGTTTGATCGTGATAAGACGAGAATTGTATTTCTCGAGTCTGGATTTCCATTCCGAGGAATAAAAATACAAGTTTTAAACGCTTTAGAAACTACCATTCAAGAATATAGATATTTCAATATGAAAACCTACATGTTGATGTGTATATATTGTATAATGCATGATTTTTGAGAGTTTTTAAGAGCATGATGTAGATTCGTGAAGCGTGAATCGTTCTTGATGTTACGTGTTTACTTTTTTTTTTTTTTATGTCAAAAGAGGATCATAGATGGTTAAAAACTCAAATTTTTTGTGTGTGTATTTCGAATAAAAAGTTTTGATGCAAATATTTGGAAGATGGTTGTTTTTGGATGAATCTAATTTTTGAGTTTTTGAAGTTTTCATGTGTTTGATCAAAAGTTTCAATGTGTGAGTATGTTTGAATCGGAATTGAAAAGGACCGAAAAAGAGACCAAAACCATGAAATTTGTTCTTTTTTCGCACCAGGCAGGTGCTGAGGCGCTATCAGGGGAACCTAGGCCCCGCCAAGGTTGAAGCCCTAGCGCCTAGGTGCTTCCTGAGCGTGGCCCTAGTGCCCAGGGCGCCTCAGCGCTAGGGGTTGCACGAAAACCCTTTTAAACGATGTTTTGAAGCCCCAAATTCATTTTTTAAAGGTATTTAAAGGTGTTTGCAATCTTTTAAGCTAGTTCCATGGAAATATTTTCAAGTTTAGAAGTTAGAACAGAAAGAACGACTCACATGGATTGATCTAGATATTTAGTGCATCTATATGTACTTTTCTTCACGAAAGTTATGTTTATTATGAAAGAATGAAGTTTTATGAATGTAAAGATGATGTAATCATAGTTAAAAATCATTGCATGATATTATGTTAGATAAAAAAAAGGTTTCATGAAAGAATGATGAAGGTTTATGAAGTTCATGATGTTTTGATGAAGCTTATGACGATATTTATAAGGATGATTTTAAGATGATGAATGATGTTATGTATTCATGTAAACATTTTGATGTCTTGTATGGTCTTGTGGTGGGAGTACGAGATTCGTGCTCTGGGATGAGCTCCGGGAGGGTCTTTCCAAAAGAATGAACGTTTAATGTTCATATCAAAGACAATCGGTATGGGAAGGTACGCATATTGGCACAAGACTGATATGGGCTGTACCAAATTACATGCTTGTTGCTATGATGGTTGCCACATTTACACATATTTTATTACCCCAAAATAAAATAGTTTATTTTATTTTCTATGCATGATTATGTTGTTAGACATGTCCAATGCATGTTTTAAATTTTATTATGTATACTTTAATACATATATATGCTTGTTGAGTCTTTAGACTAGCTATTCTTGAATGGTGTAGATGAAAAATGAAGAAGTTAATGGTTTAAGAGTTGATCATGGAGCCGAGTAGTCGAGGAGACGAGAAAGATTTGCATGACACGAATGTGCGAGAACCTTATGTCAAGCATGTATACGAAAGTTTATGTATTTTATTTATGTTATGCATATTTATTTTAACTCATATTTTAGCATGTCATTTTAAGAGCAAATCATGTTTTAAATACATTAGTTTGAGATTGAATATTTCATAGTTTCTAGTTTTGCAAGTATGAGAAAGTTCTGGCGTTCCGTATGTGTGTTAGCATCATTTTGTCCAAATATATTTTATACAATTTTGAGTCATGAGATTTTGAGTCGATTGATTGAACTTGAATTTAAACACACGGTTTATGATACTTACGAGCGCGATGCATGTTTTACAAAAATGAAAAAGTATTCGCATTTCATATTTTCATAAGCATGAGTGAGAAATACGAGACATCACAACATATACCCAATCAATATTGAACTCCATCTGATGCGATTAAGTATACACCCTAATGCATGTCTTCTGCCGGATTACCCAAGACATGATAGCAAAGACCTCAAACTCCTCTTTTGTACGAGTCTTCAACAAGACTAAGCCACAATCAATAAAAGATGCCCACTGTAGCAACCTCAATTTCTTCCAGTAAATCGCGTGTTTCTAAATATTCTATGCTTCATCACAGGAAAAAATAAAACAATGTGTCGTGCTACATAGTGAAACTTTCAAAGGGAGCAAACACCATCAATCCACACATGCTTTGTAAATAAATTTGTTGCAGTCTGGATAAAATCCCAAGATTCTCTCCACAGAAAAAAAGTGAACCTTTGGGGAATATGAAGGTGCCAAAGGATTGACCACCAATATTGATTCAGTTGTGAGGATTGGAATGGAGGAGCGACCATACTATTCATTTCTAATTCTCACCAACATCCAGAGTATTGCGCCTTTATAAAATTTAATGTCTTGACTGCCCCTTTGGTTCAAAGAGATGTCAAGAACTGCTTGTGCTTCATATAGAGTAAGGTTAGTCGGATGACCATATCATCTCATGCCTCCATAGGGGTGATGAACTCTGCCTCTCTGGTTGTAGATCCTGTCAGAGAGTTAAATCTACTCTTGTATGAATGTAAACCAGGGATCCAAGGATCTGATAGAACCGATATAGATTGTCCATATCATACTCTTCGATGCAACTCTTTCCGGAAAAAATCCCGACTCCACAATAGAGAGCACTAGACAGATGAAGGATTGAGGTCTAAATCTGTGGGTCCAATTTGTAATATAATCAACTAACAGTAGTGGAAGCGTGTATACAAGTCAAAACCAAAGTAAACCAAAGTGAATTCTTTCTTATAACTTACAAAAACCAAGTGAAATAATGGCATGCATATTCACTTTTCAACTTTGGGGATATATGTTTTTCTAAAAGAAACCATTAAAATCCATGAGTAGCATTTGCGGCAAGTCATTGTCACTTATTATCCATATCTGAATCTTGTAATCATGTCCTTGTAAATTATAACATATAAAATAAAATAAAAGATTAAGTCTTTGAGGACTTAGTGAGTATAATATATTAAATAATTTTCAGTAATCATGGAGCAGTTAATAATGATACTCGATAATTTGCGATGAAATGAGAATTATAGAAGATGCAATTATGGAAGTGACAGTAGATGTTAATATCAACAAATATTTATGGTTATCGGTCAGCTATTCATGATTAACGTTTATTGGGAAACTATTCATGATCACGATTATCGATAAAGGAACAATTATCGAATAATGAACAATTATCGATCGATCAATGAAAAATCATCGACCAATGAACAATTATCGAGCGATGAAAAATTATTGAGAAATTATCGATCAATGAACAATTATCGATCAGTGAACAATTATTGATCAATGAAACAATTATCGATCAATGAACAATTATCTATTACTGAACAAATTACCGATCAATGAACATCGATCAATGAACGATTGTCGATCCAGGATGAACCATTCTCCTGACCGAAATATTCGGTACGCCTTGTTCAGATAAACTATATACCGGAGTCTTTGACCTGTTGTTCATTGGAATCACTTTTTAGGTTGAAGCCATGTTGTCCAATGAACTCAATTTCTAGATCGAAGTGTGTTGTCTAGGGATCTATTACAATCAATCACTGTAAACTTTCAATAAATCTTTCATTCGATCATTATACATTTCAGTACAATGGTTAACCAGTGTAGTGACCCAACTCGGAATCACTAATTAACCAAAGCTTAAAGCATGCAAATCAAATTAAAAGCGGTAAATCAGAAAACTCGGCGGGAACTTAAATAATAAATACAAGATCACCGACAGAACAACCGGGCTTAAATCGAATAATGTTATACAACCCTATCGAATGGAAAACACTAAAATCCATAACTAACAACCTGATACGGAAATAGGCAAAAACCACGGAACCACTGCAGCTTAACGACCGCTACCTCCGGGTCCGTCCAACCTAATCTGATATGAATCCTCTTGAGAATAATAAGCAAACACGATTATAAATTAAATCGCATTCTCAAATAAATAAACAAAAGATTCAAAGTGTTTTTCCATATCTTTGAAACAAGTAAAACTGATAAAATTTGGAATTCCACCTTTAATCGACAAAACGATTAACAACAGAAATCACGAACAATCAAAACAAAAAAAACCTTCAGATAACTTATATCTGACAATCTTCAGTGAGAAATCAATTCACAAATGTTTTCAAGTAATTAAACTGTGAAAAGTTTGATTTGAAAACCAAAGGAAAGCTTTGAAGAAAATTCTTGCTGTGAAAAGTTTGATTTGAAAACCAAAGGAAAGCTTTGAAGAAAATTCTTGAGAGAATTTTAATATTATGTATAAAATGAATCTGAATTATTATTAATGAAAATAAACAAAATATTTATAGTTTACAATAAAAAATAAAAGATATATCAAAATATTGCATAAAGATATCAAATATATCATCTAGAAAGTTTCCTAGTAGACTTAGAACTCTCAAAAATAGCAAAATATAATAAAATATTAAAATACTCTGAAACACACATAACATGCCGAAGTGTGTGTAAATTCCTCGGAAATTCCACCTCGCTCGAGCGATTGAAACCCGCGCTCGAGCGGAGAATTTTCTGTCCCGCAAATTTTCCCGAGCTCGCTCGAGCGGACAAAACCCGCGCTCGAGCGAGAACAACTCTGCCTGAAATCTTCTACTCATCTCGCTCGAGCGGTAAAATGTGGCGCTTGAGCGAGACATCCTCTATCCCAAAATTATTTTCTTCACTCTTTTTGAATTCTAACACTTCAAGGATGCATAGACAACTCCCAAACTAATCTTCAAGTACTCCAACTCCATCTTGATAATTTAACATCATTATTTGAAGTGCCTTCTTGAATTTGTCAGCTCGGCTCCTCGTTATTGGTCCATGTGGCAACTCCAATGGATCTCGAACTCGCCTTGCCACTTGATCCTCATGTGAGCTATCCATGATCGCATCATCCTCCCCTTCTTGAAAAGGATTTGTCCTCAAATTTCGTTCATCACCAAATCAAACAAAGATTAGTCAGAAACATTAAATGTAGTACTCACATTATACTCATTTGGAAAATCTAGGTTGTAGGTATTCTCGTTAATCTGCTCCAAGACTTGAAAATGACCATCTCCTCGAGGTAACAACTCTAAACGCCTCTTCTCCGAAAACTGCTCTTTTCTTAAGTGCAACCAAACCCAATTACCTGGTTCAAACACAACCTTCTTTCTCCCCTTGTTTTCTTGTTTGGTATACTGCAAATTCTTTTTCTCGATATTTTCACGTACTTTCTCATGCAAGCTCCTCACAAATTCAGCTTTCTTCTTGCCATCCATATTAACCCTTTCACTCAGAGGTAACGACATCAAATCCAACGGAGTCAATGAGTTAAAACCATAAACAATTTCAAATGGCGAATAACTCGTAGTAGAATGCACACTACGATTATAAGCAAACTCAATAAATGACAAACAATCCTCCCAATTTTTCAAGTTCTTTTTAATAATAGAGCGCAACAAAATTCCTAAGGTTCTATTTACTACCTCAGTTTGACCATCAGTTTGTGGATGACAACTAGTAGAAAATAATAACTTAGTTCCAAGTTTACACCACAATGTCTTCCTAAAATAAATCAAAATAGAGTAACCCTATCAGATATAATACTTCTAGGCATGCCATGCAATCTCACAATTTCATTAAAGAACAAATCTGCAACATGCGAAGCATCATCTGATTTTTGACATGCAATAAAATGTGCCATTTTAGAAAACCTATCAACCACTACATAAATAGAATCCATCCCCTTCTTAGACCTCGGTAACCCAAGAACAAAATCCATAGAAATATCTACCCATTGTTCACTAGGTACTGGAAGTGGAGTATATAACCCATGTGGTTGTGATCTAGACTTTTCCTTCCTACAAGTCACACACATCTCACACATTCTCTCAAAATCATGCTTCATATGTGGCCAATAAAAGTGTTCATGCAAAATTTGATATATTTTAGCCACACCAAAATTCCCCATTAAACCACCACTATGCGATTCCCTAACAAGTAATTCTCTAATTGAAGACCTAGGAATGCATAATTTATATTCCTTAAACAAATAACCATCATGTATGTAAAACTTATCCTTTTGACCACGTATACACGATGCATAAATTTCACCAAAATCACCATCACTCGCATACAACTCTTTCACATGCTCAAACCCCAAAAATTTAGAATCCAAAGTAGTTAAGAGCACGTACCTTCGTGACAATGCATCCGCTACCACATTCTCCTTACCTTGCTTGTACTTGATTACATAAAGAAAAGTCTCCAAGAACGCTACCCATTTGGCATGTCTTTTATTCAAATTATGTTGCCCCTTGAGATGCTTCAAGGATTCATGATCCATATGAATCACAAACTCTTTTGTCCTCAAGTAGTACTACTACCATGTCTCAAATACCCTCACCAACGCATAAAACTCCTTTTAGTAGGTAGGATAATTCAAAAATGCTCAACTCAACTTCTCGCTAAAATACGCTACTGGTCGTCCCCCTTGTGTCAAGACGCCTTCAATTCCTACACCTGATGCATCACATTCAATCTCAAAAGTATTAGTAAAATCAGGCAAACCAAGTAAAGGAGAATTAATCAACTTTTGTTTAATGATATTAAAAGACTTCTCTTGTCCTCGCCCCAATTGAATGAAATGTTTTTCTTAATAACCGCAGTCATGGATGCCGCCAATGTGCTAAAATCCTTCACGAACCTCCTATAAAAACTCGCAAGCCCATGAAAACTTCGAATTTGACCTATGGACGTAGGCATCGTACAATCTCGAATGGCGCTTACCTTTTCTTCAACAACTCTCACACCTTGTTCACTCACAACAAAACCAAGAAATACGAGTTCACTTGTACAAAACACACATTTCTTCAAGTTAGCATATAAATGTTCAGCACGTAATGTGATTAATACAACTCTCAAATGTTCCACATTGTAACCCCCCGTTTTTATCTTAAATGAGTTTATTTGAGTAAATCGGAGATTACAGAGTGCAAGAGCCGACTTGATTTTGATCAGGGTCTATTTTGCAAATTTTGGAAATTTCAGGAACTAAAGTGCAAAAATGGAGTTTTATATATTATCTTGTCTTGTTTGACTTGGGAATAGTCTTCATACCTCTCCCTTGGCCGTTACTCCTCCATTGAAATGCCCCTTAGCCTTTTCAAGCTTTCAGATTTAGGTTTTTGGTCGATCCATCCGTTGGAAATTATTTCTGAAGGCAGATTAGCGATCATTGCATCAAGAGCTTCGTTATATCGTAAGTTTTTCTACGATCAGATACATTCTAGTTTTCGGATGTTGTTAGAATCGTTCGAGATTCGAGTATGTTTTTTCTTGGCAGAGTTCTGATCGTTTATTATCTGTCAGTTTTGAAATAGAGCGACGTTCGGATTTGTTATGATTTTTGGAAGCCTATTTTCGAAAATCTAATTTTGAGATTTGATGGGTTTGCCTTGTTTTTGTTGTCTTAGAATTGTTATGAGTTAGTATCGTTGTTGAACTGCTGTTTGCATTTTCGGTTTGTTCAGTTATAGCCGTTATGCTGCCGGTTTGAGTTTTGGGATTTCGAACCGTTTTTGAGTTGTTGAAACTTTGGCTTGTGAGTGATCGTTGTTGTTGATCATCTCTTGTCTTCGTACAGATTCTTTGGAGTTTGTCGAGCCTTGTGTTAACAGCATTTGATCGTCAAGAGATTGGACGAAGAACGGTAAAGATATTTACCTTGAGCCGTGTTGTTGTTTAGGTTGTATTGTTTTTGATACAATCTTTTGTTGTAGCTTATCAAGATTTGGAACTACTGCGTTGAAAGGTAAAAGCAGCCATCGTTAGCGGGATAGCATACTCGGGACAGCTGGTTCTCGAGTTTCCCTTGAAATCACATATTGCATCAATACTTGTTCTAGCATGTGGAACTTGTATTTTGTTGATTGAATGAACTATTATTATGTGGCTTATGTTTTATGTTCTGTTATGCATTCATCTTGAGCCAAATTTGATTTCAGCGGGCAGAACAACCCTTTTTGTTTAGACGTTTTGGGAGCTATACTGTGAGTGGCCTGGGTGTAGAGGTTCACCTAGTGTCAGCATACTCCTTATAGTTGCACCAAAGTCTAGGGGAGTGAGATGCGTGGCACCACCTCGATTGGAAGAGTCGATGAGTCGTTACGTGATCTTATCCTCGGGATCCCAAAAGTACAGCAGCAATCCCTTGTTTATCAGAATTGATATCCCTATTTTAAAGACATGCATATCATTACCTTGAACTGATTATGTTGTCTTGTAAGCATGTTGTTGAGATATTACATGTATTAATTGTTATGTTGCTTTTACTGAGAATATCATTCTCACCGGTTTATCCGGCTGTTGCTTTGTTTTGTATGTGTACTTGGCAATAGGTGGGGTAGGACCAAGTCAGAACAGGCATGGTTAGCTTCGGGATCAAGGGATAGAAGTGAGACTCGGTTTAGAAGTCGTGTCAGCATGTCTACCTAGTGATGTTGGAACATGTTTAGATATCGAACTTTGTTATTATGTTGTATTGTTTATGCGAGCTTTTTGATTGAATGTGTTGTTGCACGTTCTATACCTTGAGCAATTGTTAAGCTCTAGAACTTCATGTATTAGTTGGAAGAAGTGCTTTTGTATTGCATGATTATGATTTGAATGTGTTGGAATCAAGTTTTCTGAGTTTCTGCTCTGTTTTGGCTGTGCAGCAGGGGGCGCACGGTCTGCTGTTTTTAGCAGACCGAGCGCCACCCCCTTCTGAGCAAGACAGCAGGCTGCTGTCTTGGCCTCGCTCGGTCTGCTATTTTTAGCAGACCGAGCGCATCCCTTGTTGAGCAGAATAGTGGGATGCATGGACTGGAGGCGCACGGTCTGCTGTTTCTAGCAAACCGAGCGCACCCCCTTTTAAAAAAAAATATTTTCTTGCTTTGCTTTTAGTCTTGGATCTTGTATGCTTAATTATTGTTTAATCCGAGATTATTTGTTTAGGACCGAGGTCTCACATTATGTGGTATCAGAGACGTTAAGATTCTTGGTTGAACTAGAGTGAGCGGGGTAGTTTGAGTCCGCTTGTATTGGCTCCTCGCATGTGTTTGAGTTATTTATTTGTTTATTTAATTCCATGAGAGCATGCTTTATTATTTGAGAATTAATTGAATTACGTGATTTTGTGATTTAATTTATAAAGCACGAACTACTTGAGATATAACTGCTTTTGTTATCGACTTGTATCCGGTATTCCAAGCGGTTGTAAGGGCACTGAATTGTAGCGATTAAGATATTATGTGTCCTAACCTTTGGTTATTAGATGGGTCATCGTCCAGTTATAAACAGAAACCCACCGCCAGTTATTCCTACGACCGAACAAGCTAGTACTGAAACTGTTCAAATGGATGCTACATCGACGCCTATGGAAACCTTGCTGAAGAGGTTCCAGTCGTTTAACCCACCGTTGTTGTTGGGTACAGAGAATCCAGTTGACTGTGAGAGTTGGTTGGATGACATTGATCAGTTGTTCGATTCCATTGATTATACAGATGACCGCCGAACCAGGTTAGTCATTCATCAGCTTCGTGGTGTTGCTAAGAACTGGTGGATCACGACCAAGAGATCCATGGAGAACCGAGGTACAGTTGTTAATTGGACTCTTTTCAAATCTGAATTTTATAAGCGGTTTTTCCCTGTTTCGTACCGAAAGGAGAAGGGAGCCGAGTTTGCCAATCTGAGGCAAGGGAATCTGAACATTGAGGATGTAAGAGTGGGTGCCCAGTGAGCCAACTGTGTGGCTATGGGCTTTGTTGACTCTTTGTATAAACAATCTTTTGTTTAATATTATTTACACTTTTATGGCAATGACTTTATATTACTTCATATTGTTATATTGTGATATACTATTGTTGTTTTGATAAAGACCTTGAATATACTATAGTGTATGTAAGATGTGGTAGAACATGGAGATGTCTATCATGAAATACATCTTATAGTCACTGTATGTTCTAAAACCGTTCCTAGTCGATTGAGCCGTCCGATAATAAGGATAAGGATCGCTCGAGTTTGAGACTAGCATTTGCGATGCGGAGTACCACGTTTCATTGGTAGGGAACATGGAGATGTTCGAAGCATGCAAATGGATATTCATAGGATGAATAGTCGAACTACCCTATCCGGACTTTCCAAGTGGTTATCACTTATCGAGTGGATAAAGTCCGCGGTTTTGGTTGTACACCATTAGTCCTTACGACTTGAAACATCATGGAGACTCTATATGCTAGTACTGTACTTTGACTCGTTTACCGACTCTGAGGGGGTCATCAGGTGTCGAGATTGGGTACAGTTACGACACATATAGGAGTCAATGCATTGTTGTCAAGGATTCACCACATACTTGCGAGTGTGGATATCCTATGCGATCTGAGGAGATATTAGTGTGACAAATCTCTGGCCAGAGTACTTGACGTGATTTAAGAAATGGTTTCTTAGTAGCATATGCGATGTCACTAATTTGATCTTCAAGATGTATTGCATAGTTATCGAATCTTGAGCGACTCTCGATATACCAATGGTTGTTGATTCGATCGGGATATATGGATGAAGGGACCGTACTGTACGTTAACCAAAATCTACTGGTTCTTGTAGGCACTATCAGTGATACCTAGGGAATCATGGGGCGATGTTGCTAGGCGCTTTACCATGATTCGTTGGGCAAGTCGGAAAGTGTTGTTCCGAGTCACAAGGAGTTGTGAGCCCACAGCTAGCTGTATCCCTGAACCATTGAGGGTCACACAGTGTAATGGAGTTTTAATCCCCGTTGAGATAGTTAAATTTAAAGAGTTAAATTTAATGAACTAAGGAGTTGGACTTCTTAAATAAGAGTAAGGGAGTAGGATTTCCTAAAATGACATAGGGATGGACATTTTTGGAAACCACTGAATTCGGATTCAGGAAAATTTATTTTGACTTTAAAACGTGCAGAAATGGTTTCTGTGCACATTGGTGAAATCGTTTCATCAATCGGAGTCACGATGAATTTTATATTAATTTCTGAACGAGCGGGCTTTGCTTGTCGGGCCCCAGCTTATGACTAATGGGCCCTAAGGTGTTAGTGGCCTGCATTATAAATAAGTTATTTCAGTACAGAAATTACACACAACAGGTCATAATTTTTGAGACAGGATTTTCGAAACCCTACCCCTCTCAAAAACGTTTTCGGCCGACCCCTCCCCTCTGCCCGAGAAAATTCCGGTCTGTGATTTTGAATCGCAGTAAGGAATAACGAATCAAATTCGTGTATTCTCTTCGCAGAAAACTTCTGATAGATTTTCTAGTGCAATCTATCAGAGGGATTAAACCTCTGTTCGTGGACCTGATTGAAGGCGTTCATCGGTTCCAGGGAGAGACAACAAGAGCAGAATTGTTCTGTTGGTGTCCATTAATCTCGTTGCGAGATTTGAGGTAAAATTTATTTAATTGTTATTTAAATTTTACACACACGTAATTCAATTGATGAACGGTTGATACCCATACCATGGAAACGTTCCATGAAAAATTTTTAAACTTCCGCTGCACCGGGTATCAATCGTAATTGGTCTGGGAACTCGCCAGTTTTCCAACAGTGGTATCAGAGCCAGGTTGCTCAGATCAATCGATTGAATTAATCAATTGTACAAAATTTTTGAGTCTCGGTTTTTGAAACAAAATAAATATTTTAAATAAAAAAAAAAAAAATTTTTTCGGGGCAAAACCCAGGCAGCGATTGGATCGCTGCCCGGTGGGGCAGCAATTGTTGCTGCCCCGGGCGGCGCACGACGCCTACAGCCCAAGGCGGCGACCGTCGCCGCCCAGGGCGGCGCACGGCGCCGCCCAGGGCAGCGCTGTGCGCTGCGCAGGGCGGCGCTCGGCGCCGCCCAGGGGCGGCGCCAGGCGCTGCCCTAAGGGGGCAGCCGGGCTGCCCCCGGCCCGCGCCTCGGGTGCGGGCCGGCCCGGGAGTGTCCCGGGCGGCCCGCGGGAAAAATTATATTTTTATTAATTTTAATATTTAAAATTTTATTTTTGGTCCGGTCAAAAATTGTTTTTGATTGGTTCACGAGATTTCGGATCGAATTGTTCGAGTCCGTAAATTTTAAAATTGATTTTGGATAAATTTGAATTTTTGGAAAATTTTAATATTTTATCCGTAAATTGAATTTTGAAATCAATTATTTTGGTACAATTGATGATAAGATATGATCTTATGATATATTGAGTAAAATATGATTTTATTTGTAAAATTGGATTTTATAGATAAAATATGATTTTATTTGATATGGAGATAAAATATGATTTTATATGTGAAATGTGATTTTATATATAAAATATGATTTTATCTTGTTTAAATTTGAATTGCCACAGCATGTTATCCAATAAATTAATTTTGAATTAAATGTTATTGGATAAGGATGATCGATTGCCATGACCAATTTTGTAGGTGTATGTTAGGAATTTACATTTTGTCTTTATTGTTGTTGGTTTTATTAATGGGCCTGGTTTATGGCCCGATATGAATGTCATATGTAATAAAAGTGGGCTTGGTTTATAGCCCGTTCCCACCCCCTAAAAATGTATCCCCTACTTGTCATTGTTATTTATTGTAAATACATTAGATTTAGTGGGAGATCAAGATTTGAAGATGGTGGGCCCAGCAGACAATGAAGACTGAAGAAATGTAAATTGGAAGCATATGTAATAGGATTGCATTTGCATACTGCATATTACCTAGGATTGGACTAAGACCCGTGATTGGCAACCACGGGTCAATTAGAAATGGAATCGATCATCCTATATAATATGTGATATTATGATTGTATGCATGTTTAGACATAAATTGCGTGAATCCGGCAATGCATGCAATAAATTAAATATGATGAGACAAATATTTTTATAAATAAAATCCCTCATTTTAAATATGATTTAAAATTTATATCAAGATAAATAAAGGAAATTTAAATATTGTTTAAATGTTCCTACCTTCCATCAACGGTCAATGTATGTGATGCTACCCGCGGATACGGTCCGGCTCATATTATTGGGGGGGCCCGTCCGTCGGAAAGCTGTACATTGGATCGACAAATGTTGTAAGTTGGGTGGAACTCCCATGGGATCGGCTCATATTATTGGGGGATCCACATGGCGACCGTCCATCACAACTTAATATTGATGGGTCATCTTGACATGTCACTTTAAACGGCGTCATATTATTGGGCCCTTATTGGACATGAGGTAAATACATGGGGGTTGCTTTGGAAGCAATTGGGCTCTACCTTTTGAGAATTATGGTTGGCTGATATTATTCGGGACCATAAGTTTGTCAATTGGACTCCATGTTCTCACTAAGGAAAAAGTTTCCCGTTTTCACTAGAGGGTGGTGAAATCGTTAAAATAGTGGGAGTGAGATTCATAAAATTAAATTCGCCTATTTTATGTCTTAGTAAATTGTTAAACAATCATTGATATATGTCTGTTTTTCCTTTTCAGTATTTCATACAATGAATTCGCGAAATCCTTTATTCTCGATCCTCGAACAAAACAAGCTGACTGGCGCCAACTATACGGAATGGTTCCGGAAGTTGAAGATTGTCTTAACTTCGGAGAAAATGCTCTACGTGTTAGAGAAAGCACCTCCGAAGGAAGCACCAGCTGACATAAGTCCGGAGGAATTGGCCAAACTTGATGCATGGTGTGACCATGACATCAAGACCAAATGCTATATGCAAGCCTCGATGTCTGATGAACTCCAGAGGCGATTTGAGGACACGGTGAATGCTGCTGACATTCACACGCAACTCAAGGAACTTTTTGGGGCTCAGTCGAGGGCTGAAAGGTTCTCTACTGTTAAGGAGTTGATGACGTGCCGCATGCGTGAAGGGACTTCGGTCCGTGATCATGGGGTACGAGTGATTTGGCTCATACAGAAGTTAGCGACCCTTGATTTGGTGTTGGAGCATGAACTCAATGTGGACTTGCTGCTTCTATCTCTTCCTTCTTCATTTGATGGATTCGTGATAAATTTTAATATGAACAAGATAGAGGCCACCCTTGAAGAGATGGTCAATATGCTCGTTACATATGAATCCACACTTAAGAAGGATAAGCCAGCTTTCTTGGTGGGCTCCTCATCTTCTGCTAAGAAGGGGCCAAGTATGAAGGGCAAGAAACGTTCTGCCCCACCCAAGAAAGTGGAACCCGAGAAGAAGCAAAAGACAAAGGCTTCAAACGATGGAAAATCCAAGGATGTTTGCCATTACTGCAAGAAGCCGGGTCATTGGAAGCGCAACTGCAAGGAGTATCTTGAGCAGTTGGGAACTGCAAAGGGTATGTTCTATATCGAAATAAACATGTCACTTAATACAACTTCTTGGGTATTGGATACCGGATGTGGATCTCACATTTGCAATGATTTGCAGGTGATGACAAGAAGTCGCAGGCTTAGAATGGGTGAGACCCAGCTGAGGCTCGGGAATGGTTCCAGAGTTGAAGCTACGGCCATTGGAGATGTTTGTTTGATTTTGCAGAATGGTTTTAAATTATTGTTGAGAGATGTTTTATTTGTGCCAGATTTAATTAAAAACATTATTTCTATTTCTATGCTTGATAGAGATGGTTATTCTTGTAATTTTGTGAATGGGATTTGCAATATTTACAAGAATGAATGTTTAATTGGAAATGGACAACTTGAAAACGATCTATACAATTTAAAACTAAAAGACGTTCCAGTAAATTGTATTGACAAACCGGCGACAACAAACAAAAGGAAAATCGATAGTCAAAACCCGGCAAACCTTTGGCACGCTAGACTAGGTCATATTTCCTCAAGGAGGATGAACAAGCTAGTGGGAGAGGGCATGTTTGATATGTCTGATATTAACTCTCTACCTACTTGTGAATCCTGCCTAAAAGGGAAAATGACTAAATCTCCTTTTAAGGGGAAGCCTGAACGTAGTCAAAATCTGTTGGATTTGATCCATACAGATGTTTGTGGTCCATTTAGAGTAGGGACTCAACATGGCCACACCTACTTCATTACCTTTACTGATGATTATTCTAGGTATGGGTATTTATATTTAATGAAATATAAGTCTGAAGCATTTGAAAAGTTCAAAGAATTCAAGGCTGAAGTAGAAAACAAGCTAGGTAAAAGTATTAAAGCACTTCGATCGGATCGAGGTGGAGAATACTTGAGTACCGAGTTTTTGGACTATCTAAAAGAGAATGGGATTCTCTCTCAGTGGACTCCTCCTATGACACCACAGCTAAATGGTGTATCGGAGCGTCGTAATCGAACTTTGTTGGACATGGTTCGATCCATGATGAGCTTCACTGAGCTTCCACCTTCGTTTTGGGGCTATGCGCTTGAAACGGCGGTATTGTTGTTGAATAACGTCCACACTAAAGCAGTGGACAAAACACCATACGAGTTATGGAATGGCAAAGCTCCTAAGTATTCATACTTGAGGATTTGGGGATGTCCTGCTTACGTGAAGCGGACAGTGGGAGATAAGTTGGATAGTCGATCCAGCTTGTGTTATTTTGTGGGGTATCCGAAGAATTCAATCGGATATTATTTCTATTATCCTGCTGAAACAAAGGTGTTTGTTTCACGGAATGCCACCTTCTTGGAGAAGGAGTTCTTATTGGATAAGAAAGGCGAGATGATGGAACTCGAAGAAGTTCGAGAAGAACCCGAAATACAAAATAACGATCCCACACCTCAGGAACCATTGCTGGACACGCCTGTACCTAGAAGATCCGAGAGGACTTCTAGACCTCCAGTTCGATATGGTCTTCTTCTTGAATAGGGTCAAGATGAACCCGACATTGGATGTGATCCAAGAAGCTTCAAGGAAGCAATTTCTGATGCGGATTCGAATTTATGGCTTGAAGCTATGCAGTCTGAATTGGATTCGATGCATACTAACCAAGTCTGGTCTTTAGTGGATCCTCCCGATGGAATTGTTCCAATAGGGTGTAAATGGATCTACAAAAGAAAGCTTGGGCCTGATGGTAAGATATTGACTTACAAGGCGCGATTGGTGGCGAAAGGTTATACTCAAAGGCAAGGAGTTGACTATGATGAAACCTTTTCACCAGTCGCAATGTTCAAGTCCATAAGAATCCTAATTGCCATAGCTGCATGGTATGACTATGAGATATGGCAGATGGATGTGAAGACTGCCTTTCTTAATGGAGACATTAAGGAAGAAATCTATATGAGGCAGCCTGAGGGGTTCACATCCATGGGAAGCGAGCATAAGGTATGCAAGCTTCAGAGATCAATTTATGGTCTAAAACAAGCATCAAGAAGTTGGAACCAGAAATTTGATGAAACAATAAAAGATTTTGGTTTCATCAAGAACCCGGAGGAACCTTGCGTGTACAAGAAAGTAGTTAAGGATGCGGTGACATTCTTAGTACTTTATGTTGATGACATCCTACTCATTGGGAATGATGTAGGGATGTTGCAGTCAACAAAGATATGGTTATCAGGTAGATTTTCGATGAAGGATTTGGGTGAGGCATCCTACATTCTTGGGATACAGATCTATAGGGATAGATCTAAGAGAATGATAGGACTCACTCAATCAACCTACATCGATACCATATTGAAACGGTTTTCAATGGATGGGTCCAAGAGAGGACATCTACCCATGTGTCATGGAGTTTCTCTATCCAAGTCTATGTGTCCCAAGACTGATGCAGAGATAGAGAATATGACACATGTACCATATGCGTCAGCTATAGGTAGTATCATGTATGGGATGATATCTACCAGACCGGATGTAGCATTTGCTCTGAGTGTCACGAGCAGATATCAGTCTAATCCTGGTCAGATGCATTGGAAAGCCGTGAAGGACATTCTTAAGTACTTGCGAAGGACTAAGAATATGTTCATGGTTTATGGAGGACGAGAACTCAAACTGGAAGGCTATACCGACTCTAGCTTCCAAAGTGATGTGGATGACTCGAAGTCAACCTCTGGATTTGTGTTCATGCTCAATGGTGGTGCTGTCTCTTGGAAGAGTTCCAAGCAGGACACCACAGCGGATTCCACCACTGAGGCTGAATACATTGCAGCATCAGCTGCTGCTAAAGAGGCCGTTTGGATGAGGAATTTCGTCCAAGAGTTGGGCGTCATTCCTGAATTTGTTGGTCCAGTCCCAGTGTACTGCGACAACACGGGTGCCGTTGCTCAAGCAAAGGAACCGAGGTCTCATCAAAGATCCAAACACGTACTGAGGAAATACCACATAATCCGGGAGATTGTGGAAAGAGGAGACATCAGTGTCGAACGAGTGGCCTCTGCAGACAATATCGCTGATCCACTTACTAAGCCTTTGCCAGGACCATTGTTTGACAAACATCGCGAAGCAATGGGTCTACGTAGTATGACTAGTTGGCTATAGGGCAAGTGGGAGATTGTAAGAGTGGGTGCCCAGTGAGACAACTGTGTGGCTATGGGCTTTGTTGACTCTTTGTATAAACAATCTTTTGTTTAATATTATTTACACTTTTATGGCAATGACTTTATATTACTTCATATTGTTATATTGTGATATACTATTGTTGTTTTGATAAAGACCTTGAATATACTATAGTGTATGTAAGATGTGGTAGAACATGGAGATGTCTATCATGAAATACATCTTATAGTCACTGTATGTTCTAAAACCGTTCCTAGTCGATTGAGCCGTCCGATAATAAGGATAAGGATCGCTCGAGTTTGAGACTAGCATTTGCGATGCGGAGTACCACGTTTCATTGGTAGGGAACATGGAGATGTTCGAAGCATGCAAATGGATATTCATAGGATGAATAGTCGAACTACCCTATCCGGACTTTCCAAGTGGTTATCACTTATCGAGTGGATAAAGTCCGCGGTTTTGGTTGTACACCATTAGTCCTTACGACTTGAAACATCATGGAGACTCTATATGCTAGTACTGTACTTTGACTCGTTTACCGACTCTGAGGGGGTCATCAGGTGTCGAGATTGGGTACAGTTACGACACATATAGGAGTCAATGCATTGTTGTCAAGGATTCACCACATACTTGCGAGTGTGGATATCCTATGCGATCTGAGGAGATATTAGTGTGACAAATCTCTGGCCAGAGTACTTGATGTGATTTAAGAAATGGTTTCTTAGTAGCACATGCGATGTCACTAATTTGATCTTCAAGATGTATTGCATAGTTATCGAATCTTGAGCGACTCTCGATATACCAATGGTTGTTGATTCGATCGGGATATATGGATGAAGGGACCGTACTGTACGTTAACCAAAATCTACTGGTTCTTGTAGGCACTATCAGTGATACCTAGGGAATCATGGGGCGATGTTGCTAGGCGCTTTACCATGATTCGTTGGGCAAGTCGGAAAGTGTTGTTCCGAGTCACAAGGAGTTGTGAGCCCACAGCTAGCTGTATCCCTGAACCATTGAGGGTCACACAGTGTAATGGAGTTTTAATCCCCGTTGAGATAGTTAAATTTAAAGAGTTAAATTTAATGAACTAAGGAGTTGGACTTCTTAAATAAGAGTAAGGGAGTAGGATTTCCTAAAATGACATAGGGATGGACATTTTTGGAAACCACTGAATTCGGATTCAGGAAAATTTATTTTGACTTTAAAACGTGCAGAAATGGTTTCTGTGCACATTGGTGAAATCGTTTCATCAATCGGAGTCACGATGAATTTTATATTAATTTCTGAACGAGCGGGCTTTGCTTGTCGGGCCCCAGCTTATGACTAATGGGCCCTAAGGTGTTAGTGGCCTGCATTATAAATAAGTTATTTCAGTACAGAAATTACACACAACAGGTCATAATTTTTGAGACAGGATTTTCGAAACCCTACCCCTCTCAAAAACGTTTTCGGCCGACCCCTCCCCTCTGCCCGAGAAAATTCCGGTCTGTGATTTTGAATCGCAGTAAGGAATAACGAATCAAATTCGTGTATTCTCTTCGCAGAAAACTTCTGATAGATTTTCTAGTGCAATCTATCAGAGGGATTAAACCTCTGTTCGTGGACCTGATTGAAGGCGTTCATCGGTTCCAGGGAGAGACAACAAGAGCAGAATTGTTCTGTTGGTGTCCATTAATCTCGTTGCGAGATTTGAGGTAAAATTTATTTAATTGTTATTTAAATTTTACACACACGTAATTCAATTGATGAACGGTTGATACCCATACCATGGAAACGTTCCATGAAAAATTTTTAAACTTCCGCTGCACCGGGTATCAATCGTAATTGGTCTGGGAACTCGCCAGTTTTCCAACAGAGGAGTACGTAGCCAAGTTTGACAACTTGTTGCATTTTGCACCACACATTGCTGACAGTGAAGAAGCCAAAGCCGATCAGTTCATCAACGGTTTAAATCCTGACATCTTCACGTTGGTAAACACTGCTAGACCTGATAACTTTGCGGATGCCATGAATCACGCAAAGGGAGCTGAAGCGGGTTTGTGGAGACAGAGAGGGAATCAGATGGTACCTCAGTAGCAGAGACAGTCTTAGAACCAACCGTCTCAATATCAAAATCAGCCACCTCAGTATCAGAACCAACAGCAGAGGTATGAAGGTGGAAGCAGTGGGGGGAAACAGAAAGGATCAGTACAAAGCAAGAGGGAAACAATTCAAGAGGAAGGGGAACAGTTCTTCTAGTTCCAGTGGTTGCAAGCAGTTCGGTTTAGGACAGAGTTCTGGATCATCATCCTTGTATTGCAGCAAATGTGGAGGTAGGCACTCGACAGATCAGTGTGTAGGAGTCTTTGGTAACTGCAACACCTGTCAGCAACCGGGACACTTTTCCAAGGTGTGCCCTCAGTGTAGTAGAGATCGAGCTCAGAGTGGGAGTTCATATAGACCTACAGCTCAGCCTGAGAGACAGTCTTCTGCAGTTCACTCTTTTCAGCCTCAACAGCAGAACAGACAGGGAGGTAACCCTAGTGCGAACCATCCTCCGAGACAGCAGGCACGAGTCTTTGCCTTGACAGAGGATCAGGCTCAGGCAGCACCTGACGATGTTATAGCAGGTAACTGTTCGATTTTCGGTTATTCTTCTCATGTTTTGATAGATACAGGTGCTTCCCATTCCTTTATCTCTGAGAAATTTGTGTTATTGCATGCTTTGCCTACTGAGTTGTTGCCTACTGTAGTAGCTGTTACTTCACCTTTGGGTGGAGGAATTGTTTCTGTCCGATTAGTCAGAAACTGTGTACTCTGTTTTGAGGGAAATTTTCTAGAGTTTGACTGTATTGTACTTGGGCTGTCAGATTTTGACTGTATTGTTGGTATAGATGCTTTAACCAAGTACAAGGCAACAGTCGATTGTTTTCTGAAGGTCGTCAGATTCAGACCTGAAATGGCAGACGAGTGAAAATTCTTTGGTAAGGGTTCTCGATCTAGAATTCCTTTGATTTCAGTGTTATCTATGACTCGTTTGTTACAGAAAGGTGCAGAGGGATTTCTGGTGTATGCAGTTGATGTACTGAATTCTAGCCCTGTTTTGGTTGATATACCGGTGGTTAGAGAATTTGCTGATGTGTTTCCGGAATATGTTCCTGGATTGCTACCTATTCGAGAGATCGAATTCAACATCGATTTGGTGTCAGGTACTCAACCTATTTCCAAAGCTCCTTATCGTATGGCACCGATTGAATTGAAAGAGTTGAAGGAGCAGCTGGAGGATTTGATTGCCAAGGGATACATCAGACCTAGTGTATCGCCTTGGGGTGCTCCTGTTCTATTTGTTCGGAAGAAGGATGGTTCTATGCGACTCTGTATTGATTACCGTCAATTGAATCAGGCTACAGTCAAGAACAGGTATCATTTACCCCAAATAGATGACCTTTTTGATCAGCTGCAGGGTTCTTCTGTCTATTCAAAGATTGATCTGAGGTCAGGTTATCATCAGCTGAGAGTGCGAGAAGAAGATGTTCCTAAGACCGCATTCAGAACGAGGTAAGGTCATTTTGAGTTTATAGTCATGCCGTTCGGTTTGACTAACGCTCCAGAGGTTTTTATGGGTTTAATGAATCGTATCTTTCAGCGTTATTTAGATGAGTTTGCCATTATCTTCATCGATGATATTCTTATCTACTCGAAGAACCGTACTGACCATGCAGAGCACTTGAGGATTGTCTTGCAGATTTTGCGAATTGAGCAGTTGTTTGCCAAGTTGTCTAAGTGTGAATTATGGTTGGATCGAGTTGTCTTTCTCGATCACATTATTTCTGGAGATGGGATTTCTGTCGATCCCAGCAAGATTGAAGCGGTTATGAATTGGCCTAGACCGACATCAGTACCTGAGATCAGAAGCTTTATGGGTTTAGCTGGTTATTATCGCCGATTCATCAAGAGTTTTTCTTCTATTGCCAAGCCGATTACCCAGCTGACTCAGAAGAACGCGCCTTTTGTCTGGACTGTAGATTGTGTGGCTAGCTTTGTGTATCTGAAGAGGAGGCTGACCAGTGCTCCGATTCTTTCTATTCCGAAAGGTACTGGAGGTTTCACAGTCAATTGTGATGCTTCTAACTGAGGCTTGGGATGTGTTCTTATGCAGCATAAGCATGTGATAGTGTATGCATCAAGGAAGCTGAAACCGCATGAGACTCGTTATTCGGTTCATGATCTTGAACTAGCTGCGATTGTTTTTGCTCTGAAGATCTGGCGTCACTATCTTTATGGTGAGTCTTTTGAGATCTTTTCTAATCATAAGAGTCTTAAGTACTTGTTTTCTCAGGCAGAGCTGAATATGAGACAGAGAAGATGGTTAGATCTGTTGAAGGATTTTGACTATGAAATCAAGTATTATCCAGGAAAGTCGAATGCAGTTGCAGATGCCTTGAGCCGAAATCTTTGTTCTTAATCTCTTTCTACTATTGGTGTTTCTCAGTTGATCGATGATTGTTGCACTTCTGGTTTAGAGTTTGAAACAGATAGGGAGACTATCAGAGTGTTTGCTATTCAAGCCAAGCCGGAGTTGTTTATTGCGATCAAAGAAGCACAGAAGTCTAATCCGAGCATTCAGGTTTCAGTAGAGATGATGTTTTGTTTGTGAATAACCGTATTGTTGTGCCTGATATTTCGGAGTTGAGACAGCGTATTGTAACGCCCTGTTTTTATCTTAAATGAGTTTATTTGAGTTAATCAGAGATTTCAGAGTTCTCGAGCCGGTTTGATTTTGATCAGGGTCCTTTTTGCAAATTTTGGAAATTTCAGGGACTAAAACGCAAATATTGATTTTTATATATTATCTACACATTTGTTTGACTTGGAAATCATTTCATCCTCTTCCCTAAATCGAGCTCCTCCATTGAAGATGCCTTCAAGCTTTTCCAAGCTTCCAGATTTCCTCCCGAGCTCGATCCGGCCGTTAGAAATTATTTCTGAAGGCAGATTAGTGATCACTGCAGTGAGAGCTCCGTTATACCGTAAGTATTTCTCCGATCAGATATGTTTTGTTTTTCGGAGGTTGTTAGAATCGATCTAGATTCTAGTATGTTGTTCTTGGCGGAGTTCTGATCGTTTATTATCTGTCGGTTTTGAATTAGAGCGACGTTCGGAATTGTTATGATTTTTGGAAGTTATTTTCGAAAATCATGATTTTGAGATTTGTTGGGTTTGTCTTGTTGTTGTTGTATTAGCATTGAATTGAGTTGATATCGCTATTGAACTGCTGTCTGCGTTGTCGGTTTGTTCAATTTATAGCCGTTATGCCGTCGGTTTGAGTTTTGGGGATTTCGAACCGTGATTGAGTTGTTGAGCTTGGCTTGTAAGTCGATCATGGTAATTGATCTTTGATTTGTATCTGAACAGATTCGTTTGGAGTTTTTCAAGCCCATGTTAGCAGCATTGTTCGTCAAGAGTTGGACGAAGATCGGTAAAGAGATTTCCTTGAACCGTTGTTTGTTGTTTAGGTTGTATAGTTGTTGATACAATCTTTTGTTGTAGCTTGTCCGGAGTTGGATCTACAACATTGAAAGGTAAAAGCAGTCATCGATAGCGGGATAGCATACTCGGGACAGTTGGTTCTCGAGTTTCCCTTAAAAGCACATACTTGCATCTACACTCGTTCTAGCATGAGGAACTTGTGTTCTGTTGTTTTGATTGAGCTTTTGTTATATGGCTATGTTTTATGTTCCTATTATGCATTCATCTTGAGCCAATCTTGTTTTCAGCGGGCAGAACCGCCCTTTTTGTTTAGACGTTTGGGAACTATGATCGAGTGGCCTAGGTCGTAGTCGTTTCGCCTAGTGCTAGCATACTCATTATAGTTTCTCAAAGTCTGGAGGAGTGGGATACGTGGCACCACCTCGATTGGGTGAGTCGGTGAGTCGTTACGTAATCTCACCCTCGGGATCCCAAAAGCACAGCAGCAATCCCTCGTTTTTCAGATTTGATATCCCGGTTTAAAGACATGCATTTCATTACGTTGTTATTGATTTCGTTGTTGTTTTGAAAGCATGTTTGTTGTTGTATTACTTGTATGTTGCTTTTACTGGGATTATCATTCTCACCGGTTATCCGGTTGTTGCTTTGTTTTTGTATGTGTACTTGGCAACAGGTGGGACAGGATCAAGTCAAAAGAGGCATGGTTAGCTTTGAGGGAATGATGTAGAAGTGAGACTCGGTTTAGAAGTCTTGTTAGCATGACAATCTAGCTTATGTTTTGAAGCATGTTAAGAACTTGAACTTGGATTGGAAGTGGTCTTGCTTGTGGTTAGAACTCTTGTATTCTGTATTCGGCTTGTAATAGCTAGAATCGATGCATGTTCTTCACTTTTATGTATTTAAATGCTACGTTGTTGGATATATATTTGTTGGATCATGTTAGAGTTTTTTTGGTTATGTTATTGCACTTTTGGAGGCTTGTTTTGAGCCAATTCAGCAGGCCATGCGCGCCCGCGCCTAGGGTGGCGCGCCCGCGCGTCCCACACTTCGTTCCGGAAGTTTTGGGCAGAGCTTCAGGTGCGCCCGCGCCTCGGGTGGCGCGCCCGCGCGAGGGCTTGGGCAGAACGCCATGCGCGCCCGCGCGTCCCCTTTTTTTTTTAAAAAAAAATGCTCTTGGCTTTTAATTGCTTACTTATTGAATTACTCCTTTAATTGTCATTTAGAACCGAGGTCTCACATTAAGTGGTATCAGAGAGTTAAGATTTTTGGTCGAACTAGAGTGAGCGGGTAGATCGAGTCTACATGTATTGGCTCCTCGCATGTGTTTGAATTATTTTATTGTATACTTAATTCCATGCGAGCATGCTTTATTGTTTGAGCATTATTTGAATTACATGGTTGTGTGATTTAAATTAATAAAGCATGATCTACTTGAGATATATCTGTTTCTGTTATCGACTGGTATCCGGTATTCCAAGCGGTTGTAAGGGCACTGATTGTAGCGATTAAGATATCTCGTGTCCTAACCTTTGATTATCAGATGGGTCCTCGTCGAGTGATAAACAGAAACACACCGCCAGTTATCCCTGCAACTGAGCAAGCTAGCACTGAAGTTGATCAGTTGGATGCTTCAGCAACGCCTATGGAAACCTTGCTGAAGAAGTTTCAGTCTTTCAATCCGCAGTTGTTGTTAGGTTCAGAAAATCCAGTTGAATGTGAAAGTTGGTTGGATGATATTGATCAGCTATTAGATTCCATTGATTACACAGATGACCGCAGAATCAGGTTAGTCATTCATCAGCTACGTGGGGTTGCTAAGAGCTGGTGGATCATGACAAAGAAAGCAGTAGAGAATAGAGGTACGGAAGTTACATGGACTCTTTTTAAATCTGAATTTTATAAGCGGTTTTTCCCTATCTCGTACCGTAAGGACAAGGGAGCAGAATTCTCCAATTTGAGACAAGGGAATCTGAATATCGAAGAGTATGTTGCCAAGTTTGATAGTCTGTTGCGTTTTGCACCCCTAATTGCCGGAGATGAAGAAGCTAAGGCAGATCAATTCATAAATGCATGAATCCTGACATCTTCACTTTGGTGAACACTGCTAGGCCAGACAACTTTGCGGACGCCATGAATCACGCAAAGGGAGCAGAAGCAGGCTTGTGGAGGCAAAGAGGTAATCAGGTAGCACCTCAGCAGCAGAGGCAGTATCAGAACCAACCATCTCAGTATCAGAATCAGCCACCGCAACATCAGAACCAGCAGCAAAGGTATGAAGGTGGAAACAGTGGGGGAAACAGAAAGGATCAGTACAAGGCAAGAGGTAAACAGTTCAAGAGGCAGGGGAACAGTTCGTCCAGTTCCAGTGGTTCGAAGCAATTCGGTTCAGGGCCGAGTTCTGGGTCATCATCCTTGTACTGCAGCAAGTGTGGAGGAAGACACTCACCGGATCAGTGTGTGGGGGTCTTCGGCAATTGTAACACATGTCAGCAACCGGGACACTTCTCTAAGGTGTGCCCTCAGCGTAACAGAGATAGAGCTCAGAGTGGGAGTTCGTCTAGACCTGCAGCTCAGCCTGAGAGGCAGTCTTCTGCAGTGCACTCTTTCCAGCCTCAGCAGCAGAACAGACAGGGAGGTAGTACCAGTGCAAATCAGCCTCCGAGACAGCAAGCACGAGTCTTTGCTCTGACAGAGGATCAGGCTCAAGCAGCACCTGACGATGTTAAAGCAGGTAACTGTTCGATTTTCGGTTATTCTGCTCATGTCTTGATAGAACAGGTGCTTCCCATTCTTTTATCTCTGAGAAATTCGTATTATTGCATGCTTTGCCAACTTAATTGTTGCCTACAGTAGTAGATGTTACTTCACCTTTGGGTGGAGGAATTGTTTCTGTCAGATTAGTCAGGAACTGTGAACTGTGTTTTGAAGGAAATTTGTTAGAATTCGACTGTATTGTACTGGGACTGTCAGATTTTGATTGTATTTTTGGGATAGATGCTTTAACCAAGTACAGGGCGACAGTCGATTGTTTCCAGAAAGTTGTCAGGTTCAGACCGGAAATGGCAGACGAGTGGAAATTCTTTGGTAAGGGTTCTCGATCTAGAATTCCTTTGATTTCAGTGTTATCTATGACTCGTTTGCTACAGAAAGGTGTAGAAGGATTTTTGTTGTATGCAGTTGATGTACTGAAATCTAGCCCAGCTTTGGTAGATTTACCGGTGGTTAGAGAATTTGCGGATGTGTTCACGGAAGATGTTCCTGGTTTGCCAACTATTCGAGAAATCCAATTCAGCATTGACTTAGTGCCAGGTACTCAACCTATTTCAAAAGCTCCTTATCGTATGGCACTTGTTGAATTGGGAGAGTTGAAGGAGCAGCTTGAGGATTTGATTGCCAAGGGATACATCAGACCTAGTGTATCGCCTTGGGGTGCTCCTGTTCTATTCGTTCGGAAGAAGGATGGTTCTATGCGGCTCTGTATCGACTACCGTCAATTGAATCAGGCTACAGTTAAGAACAGGTATCCTTTACCCCGAATATATGACTTGTTTGATCAGCTGCAGGGTTCTTCTGTCTACTCTAAGATTGATCTGAGGTCAGGTTATCACCAGTTGAGAGTGCGAGAGGAAGACGTTCCTAAGACCGCATTCAGGACGAGGTATGGTCACTTTGAGTTTATAGTCATGCCGTTCGGTTTGACTAACGCCCCAGCGGTTTTTATGGGTTTGATGAACCGTATCTTTCAGCGTTATTTAGATGAGTTCGTCATTATCTTTATCGATGATATTCTTATCTACTCGAAGAACCGTACTGACCATGCAGAGCACTTGAGGACCGTAATGCAGATTTTGCGAGTTGAGCAGTTGTTTGCCAAGCTATCTAAGTGTGAATTCTGGTTAGATCGAGTTGTCTTTCTCGGTCATATTATTTCTGAAGATGGGATTTCTGTCGATCCCAGCAAGATTGAAGCGGTTATGAATTGGCCTAGACCTACTTCAGTGCCGGAGATCCGAAGCTTCATGGGTTTAGCTGGTTATTATCGTCGTTTCATCGAGGGTTTCTCATCTATTTCCAAGCCTATTACCCAGCTGACTCAGAAGAATGCGCCTTTTGTTTGGACTCCAGATTGTGAGGCTAGCTTTGTTGATCTGAAGAGAAGACTGACCAGTGCTCCAATTCTTTCTATTCCGAAGGGTACTGGAGGTTTCACAGTCTATTGTGATGCTTCTAACCGAGGCTTGGGTTGTGTTCTTATGCAGCATAAGCATGTGATAGCGTATGCATCAAGGCAGCTGAAACCGCATGAGACTCGTTATCCGGTCCATGATCTTGAACTAGTTGCGATCGTCTTTGCTTTGAAGATCTGGCGTCACTATCTTTATGGTGAGTCTTTCGAGATCTTTTTTGACCATAAGAGCCTTAAGTACTTGTTTTCACAGGAAGAGCTAAATATGAGACAGAGAAGATGGTTAGATCTGTTGAAGGATTTCGACTGTGAAATCAAGTACTATCAGGGGAAGTCTAATGCAGTTGCAGATGCCTTGAGCCGAAAGCTTTGTTCTTTATCTCTTTCTACTATCGGTGTTTCTCAGTTGATCGATGATTGTTGCACTTCTGGTTTAGATTTTGAAACAGATAGGGAGACTATCAGAGTGTTTGCTATTCAAGCCGAGCCAAAGTTGTTTGTTGCAATCAGAGAAGCACAGAAGTCTGAGCCGAGCATCCAGATTTCAGTAGAGAAAGTCAGATCGGGTCATCAGTCTGAATTCCAGGTTAGAGATGATGTTTTGTTCGTGAATAACCGTATTGTTGTGCCTGATATTTTGGAGTTGAGACAGCGTATTCTCCGAGAGGCTCATTGCAGTCGGTTTAGTATTCATCCTGGAGGTCGTAAGATGTACAACGATCTGAAGAACCAGTTCTGGTGGAAGAGAATGAAGAGCGACGCAGCGAGGTTTGTATCTCGATGTTTGAATTGTCAACAGGTGAAAGCAGAACGGAAGCGACCAGGAGGTCTGTTGCACAGTCTATCTATTCCTGAATGGAAGTGGGATCACATTTCCATGGATTTCGTCATGAAGCTACCACGATCCATTCGAGGATGCGATGCCATTTGGGTAGTGATCGACCGATTGACGAAGTCTGCGTGTTTTATTCCGTACAGGATGACGTATCGTCATGATCAGATGGCTGAGTTGTATGTTAGCAATGTTGTGAGATTGCATGGTGTGCCGAAGTCGATCGTTTCAGACAGAGATCCTAGATTCACTTCTCACTTCTGGCACAGTCTTCAGGGGGCACTTGGTACTCGATTGCATTTGAGTACAGCTTATCATCCTCAGACCGATGGACATTCAGAGCGGACTATCCAGACGTTAGAGGATATGCTGCGAGCGGTAGTGCTAGATTTTGGCACTAGTTGGCAGGATTCTTTGCCTCTTGTCGAGTTTTCTTACAACAACAGCTTCCAAGCGAGTATCGGTATGGCGCCTTTTGAGGCATTGTACGGTAAGAAATGCCGATCTCCGCTATTTTGGGATGACTTGTCCGAGTCACCAGATTTGGGACCAGATATGCTTAGAGATATGGCAGAGCAGGTTAAGATCATTCAGACCAGAATGAAGTCAGCTCAAGATAGACAGGCGAAGTATGCGAACGTCAGACGTAGACCTCTAAGTTTTGAGCAGGGAGACCGCGTTTTCCTTAAGATTTCTCCGTTCAGGGGCACTGTCAGATTCGGTAAGAGAGGGAAGTTATCTCCGAGATTCATCGGTCCGTACGAGATTCTCGAGAAGATAGGCGATCTTGCCTACCGACTTGCACTTCCTCCGTCTTTATCTGGTATTCACGACGTTTTTCACGTCTCTATGCTGCGAAAGTATCATCCAGATCCTTCACATATCCTTCAGCCTGACGAAGCCGAGTTAGACGAGACTCTGAGCTACTTTGAGCGACCGATTCAGATCCTTGATCGGAAGGAGAAACAACTCAGGACCAAGTCGATTCCGTTGGTGAAAGTGTAGTGGAGCCGTCACGACGTCGAGGAAGCGACTTGGGAGACAGAGTCTGACATGAGATAGCGATTTCCGGAGTTATTCGGATGACGTGAGTTCTTATTACTGTCTTTAGTTCTTTATTCTATCTTATGAGTTGTGGTTCTCATTGATTTCGAGGACGAAATCTCTTCTTAGTGGGGGAGAATTGTAACGCCCTGTTTTTTTATCTTAAATGAGTTTAGTATGTTGTTCTTGGCAGAGTTCTGATTGTTTATTATCTGTCGGTTTTGAATTAGAGCGACGTTCGGAATTGTTATGATTTTTGGAAGCTATTTTCGAAAATCATGATTTTGAGATTTGTTGGGTTTGTCTTGTTGTTGTTGTATTAGCATTGAATTGAGTTGATATCGCTATTGAACTGCTATCTGCGTTGTCGGTTTGTTCAGTTTATAGCCGTTATGCCGTCAGTTTGAGTTTTGGGGATTTCGAACCGTGATTGAGTTGTTGAACTTGGCTTGTAAGTCGATCATGGTAATTGATCTTTGATTTGTATCTGAACAGATTCGTTTGGAGTTTGTCAAGCCCGTGTTAGCAGCATTGTTCGTCAAGAGTTGGACGAAGATCGGTAAAGATATTTCCTTGAACCGTTGTTTGTTGTTTAGGTTGTATAGTTGTTGATACAATCTTTTGTTGTAGCTTGTCCGGAGTTGGATCTACAACATTGAAAGGTAAAAGCAGTCATCGATAGCGGGATAGCATACTCGGGACAGTTGGTTCTCGAGTTTCCCTTAAAAGCACATACTTGCATCTACACTCGTTCTAGCATGAGGAACTTGTGTTCTGTTGTTTTGATTGAGCTTTTGTTATATGGCTATGTTTTATGTTCCTGTTATGTATTCATCTTGAGCCAATCTTGTTTTCAACGGGCAGAACCGCCCTTTTTGTTTAGACGTTTGGGAACTATGATTGAGTGGCCTAGGTCGTAGTCGTTTCGCCTAGTGCTAGCATACTCATTATAGTTGCTCAAATTCTGGAGGAGTGGGATACGTGGCACCACCTCGATTGGGTGAGTCGATGAGTCGTTACGTAATCTCACCCTCGGGATCCCAAAAGCACAGCAGCAATCCCTCGTTTTTCAGATTTGATATCCCGGTTTAAAGACATGCATTTCATTACGTTGTTATTGATTTCGTTGTTGTTTTGAAAGCATGTTTGTTGTTGTATTACTTGTATGTTTATTTTACTGGGATTATCATTCTCACCGGTTATCCGGTTGTTGCTTTGTTTTTGTATGTGTACTTGGCAACAGGTGGGGCAGGATCAAGTCAGAAGAGGCATGGTTAGCTTTGAGGGAATGATGTAGAAGTGAGACTCGGTTTAGAAGTCTTGTTAGCATGACAATCTAGCTTATGTTTTGAAGCATGTTAAGAACTTGAACTTGGATTGGAAGTGGTCTTGCTTGTGGTTAGAACTCTTGTATTCTGTATTCGGCTTGTAATAGCTAGCATCGATGCGTGTTCTTCACTTTTATGTATTTAAATGCTACGTTGTTGGATATATATTTGTTGGATCATGTTAGATTTCTTTTGGTTATGTTATTGCACTTTTGGAGGCTTGTTTTGATCCAATTCAGCAGGCCATGCGCGCTCGCGCCTAGGGTGGCGCGCCCGCGCGAGGGCTTGGGCAGGACGCCATGCGCGCCCGCGCGTCCCCTTTTAAAAAAAAATGCTCTTGGCTTTTAATTGCTTACTTATTGAATTACTCATTTAATTGTCATTTAGAACCGAGGTCTCACACGTATTCTCCGAGAGACTCATTGCAGTCGGTTCAGTGTTCACCCTGGAGGCCGTAAGATGTACAACGATCTGAAGAACCAGTTCTGGTGGAAGAGAATGAAGAGCGATGTTGCGAGATTTGTATCTCGATGTTTGAACTGTCAGCAAGTGAAAGCAGAAAGGAAGTGACCGGGTGGTCTGTTGCCCAGTCTATCTGTTCCTGAATGGAAATGGGATCACATTTCTATGGATTTCGTCACGAAGCTACCATGGTCCGTTCGAGGATGCGATGCTATTTGGGTAGTGATCGACCGATTGACGAAGTCTGCTTGTTTTATTCCATACTGGATGACGTATCGTCACAATCAGATGGCTGAGTTGTATGTTAGCAATATTGTGAGATTGCATGGGGTGCCGAAGTCGATCGTTTTAGATCGAGACCCTAGATTTACTTCGCACTTTTGACATAGTCTGCAGGAGGCACTTGGTACTCGATTGCATCTGAGTACAGCTTATCGTCCTCGGACCGAAGGACAATCAAAGAGGACTATCCAGACGTTAGAGGATATGCTGCGAGCGGTAGTGCTGGACTTTGGCACTAGCTGGCAAGATTCTTTACCTCTTGTCGAGTTTTCTTACAACAACAGCTTCCAAGAGAGTATCGGTATGGCACCTTTTGAGGCTTTGTACGGTAAGAAATTCCGATCTCTGTTGTTTTGGGATGATTTGTCCGATTCACCGGATTTGGGACTGGATATGCTTAGAGATATGGCAGAGCAAGTTAAGATCATTCAGTTGAGAATGAAGTCAGCTCAGGATAGATAGGCGAAATATGCGAATGTCATACGTAGACCTCTGAGTTTTGAGCAGGGAGACCGTGTATTACTTAAAATTTCTCCTTTCAGAGGTACTGTCAGATTTGGGAAGAGAGAGAAGTTATCTCCGAGATTCATCGGTTCGTACGAGATTCTCGAGAAGATAGGCGATCTTGCCTACAAACTTTCTCTTCCTCCGTCTTTATCTGGTATTCATGACATTTTTCACGTCTCTATGCTGCGGAAGTATCATCCATATCCTTCTCATATTCTTCAGCCTTATGAAGCCGAGTTAGACGAGACTCTTAGCTATTTTGAGCGACCGATTCAGATCCTTGATCGGAAGGAGAAGCAACTCAAAACAAAGTTAATTCTATTGGTGAAAGTGCAGTGGAGCCATCACGGCATCGAAGAAGCAACTTGGGAGACAAAATCCGACATGAGACAGCGTTTTCCTGAGTTATTCGGTTGACGTGAGTTCTTCTTAGTGTTTTTAGTTCTTTATTCTATCTTATGAGTTGTGATTCTTATTGATTTCGAGGACGAAATCTCTTCTTAGTGGGGAAGAATTGTAACGCCCCATTTTTATCTTAAATGAGTTTATTTGAGTTAATCGGAGATTACAGAGTGCAAGAGCCGACTTAATTTTGATCATGGTCTATTTTGTAAATTTTGGAAATTTTAGGGACTAAAGTGCAAAAATGGAGTTTTATATATATATTATCTTGTCTTGTTTGACTTGGGAATAGTATTCATCCCTCTCCTTTGGCCGTTCCTCCTCCATTGAAACGCCCCTTAGCCTTTTCAAGCTTTCAGATTTAGGTTTCCGGTCGATCTGTCCGTTGGAAATTATTTCTGAAGGCAGATTAGCGATCACTGCAGCGAGAACTTCGTTATATCGTAAGTTTTTCTACGATCTGATACATTCTAGTTTTCGGATGTTGTTAGAATCGTTCGATATTCGAGTATGTTGTTCTTAGCAGAGTTCTGATCGTTTATTATCTGTCGGTTTTGAAATTGAGCGAAGTTCGGATTTGTTATTATTTTTGGAAGCCTATTTTCAAAAATCTAATTTTGAGATTTGATGGGTTTGCCTTGTTGTTGTTGTCTTAGCATTGTTATGAGTTAGTATCGTTGTTGAACTGCTGTCTGGGTTTCCGATATGTTTAGTTATAGTCGTTATGCCGTCGGTTTGAGTTTTAGGATTTTGAACCGTTTTTGAGTTGTTGAAACTTTGGCTTGTGAGTGATCGTTGTTGTTGATCATCTCTTTTCTTCGTACAAATTCGTTGGAGTTTGTCGAGCCCTGTGTTAATTTCATTTGATCGTCAAGAGATTAGACGAAGAACGGTAAAGAGATTTACCTTGAGTCGTGTTGTTGTTTAGGTTGTATTGTTTTTGATACAATATTTTGTTGTAGCATATCCAGAATTGGAACTACTGCATTGAAAGGTAAAAGCAGTCATCGTTAGCGGGATAGCATACTCGGGATAGTTGGTTTTCGAGTTTCCCTTAAAATCACATATTGCATCAATACTTGTTGTAGCATGTGGAACTTGTATTTTGTTGATTGAATGAACTATTATTATGTGGCTTATGTTTTATGTTTCGTTATGCTTTCATCTTGAGCCAACTTTGATTTCAGCGGGCAGAACAACCCTTTCTGTTTAGACATTTTGGGAGCTATACTGTGAGTGACCTGGGTGTAGAGGTTCACCTAGTGTCAGCATACTCCTTATAGTTGCACCATAGTCTAGGGGAGTGAGATGTGTGGCACCACCTTGATTGGGAGAGTCGGTGAGTCTTTACGTGATCTTATCCTCGGGATTCCAAAAGTACAGCAGCAATCCCTTGTTTATCAGAATTGATATCTGTAACGCCCCGTTTTTACCTTAATTGAATTTATTTGAGTTAATCAGAGATTACAGAGTTCTCGAGCCGGTTTGATTTTGATCAGGGTCCTTTTTGCAAAAATTGGATTTTTCAGGGACTAAAACGCAATTATCGGTTTTTATAGATATTTATAAGGCTTTTGGGCTCATTCTCTTCTCCATCACCTCCATTGCATCGCCTCCCTCCATTGAAGTCGATTCATTGAGCTTTCCAGCTTTCTGATTTCAGTCCGAGCTCGATCCGGCCGTTGGAAATTAAATCTGAAGGCAGATTAGCAATCACAGCAACGAGAGCTTCGTTATATCGTAAGTTCTTCTTCGATCGGATACATTCTAGTTTTTGGATGTTGTTAGAATCGTTTGAGATTCGAGTATGTTGTTCTCTACAGAGTTCTGATCGTTTATTATCTGTCGGTTTTGAATTAGAGCGACGTTCGGATTTATTATGATTTTTGGAAGCCATTTTCGAAAATGTGGTTTTGAGATTTGTTGGGTTTGTCTTGTTGTTGTTGTTTGGGCATTGATATGAGTTGATATCGGTATTGAACTGCTGTCTGCATTTCCGGTTTGTTCAGTTTATAGCCGTTATGCCGTCGGTTTGAGTTTTGGGTTTTCGAATCGTGTTTGTATTGATTGGAGTCTAGGCGTGTGAGTGATCGTGGTTGTTGATCAACTCTTGAATTCTTACAGATTCGTTGGAGTTTGTCGAGCCCTGTGTTAGCAGCATTGTTCGTCGAGAGTTGGACGAAGAACGGTATAAAGAGTTTTCCTTGAACCGTTGCCTTGTTGTTGTTAGATTGTGTAGTTGTTTATACAATCTCTTTTGTAGCTTATCCAGAGTTGGAGCTACTGCATTGAAAGGTAAAAGCAGTCATCGTAGCGGGATAGCATACTCGGGACTGTTGGTTCTCGAGTTTCCCTTTTTAAATCACATATTGCATTGATACTTGTTCTAGCACGTGGAACTTGTAATTGTTGATTGATTGAGTTTTTGTTATGTGGCTTATGTTTATGTTTCTGTTATGCATTCATCTTGAGCCTACTTTGATTTCAGCGGGCAGAACCGCCCTTTTTGTTAGACGTTTGGGAACTATGATTGAGTGGCCTAGGTTGTAGTATTTCGCCTAGTGCTAGCATACTCATTATGGTTGCTCAAAGTCTAGAGGAGTGGGATACGTGTCACCACCTCGATTGGGAGAGTCGGTGAGTCGTTACGTGATCTCATCCTCGGGATCCCAAAAGCAGAGCAATACTCCCGTGTTTATCAGAATCGATATCCTGGTTTTAAAGTCATGCATATCATTAACTTCGACTTGAATATGTGGTTTGATAGCATGTTGTATATTCATTACTTGATATGTTGCTTTTACTGGGATTATCATTCTCACCGGTTATCCGGCTGTTGCTTTGTTTTGTATGTGTACTTGGCAACAGGTGGGGCAGGAACAAGTCAGAAGAGGCATGGTTAGCTTCGAGAGCAAGTAGTAGAAGTGAGACTCGGTTTAGAAGTCGAATTAGCATGTTTATCTAGTTTAAGATTGAAGCATGTTAGAACTCGAACTTGATATGTTTTGTTATTCGAATTAGTTTGTATTCGGATTGTAATCTGAAATCGAAGTATGTTGTGGTTGTATCGATTTAGGCCTTCTGTAAGCATGACTTGTTATGGAATGTTTCCCTACACCCTGTTATTGCATTTGTATTTGAAGGCATGTCGGACCAAGCGCGGAATCCTTTCTTTTTTTTTTTTTGCAGCCTGAGCATTTCTGCCCAGGCCTTCCGCGCGCGGGCGAGGCGTTCCTCGCGCGCGCGCGAGGCCTCCGTTGGGCCTCGGATTTGTTTGCCCGCGCGCGCGCGAGCTTGGTTCCTCGTGCGGGCGCGCGGCGTTTAAAAAAAAAAAAAAGTAAAACTTTGACTTGTTTTACTCTTGGATTCTTGTTCGCTTAATTGTTGTTTAATCCGAGATTAGTGGTTTAGAATCGAGGTCTCACATTAAGTGGTATCAGAGCGTTAAGATTCTTGGTCGAATTAGAGAAAACGGGTAGATCGAGTCTGCGTGTATTGGCTCCTCGCATGTGTTTGAATTATTTTAACTGTGTACTTAATTCCATGCGAGCATGCTTTATTATTGAGAATTATTGAATTACATGGTTATGTGATTCAATTTATAAAGCATGATCTACTTGAAATATAACTGTTTCTGTTATCGACTGGTATCCGGTATTCCAAGCGGTTGTAAGGGCACTGATTGTAGCGATTGAGATATCTCGTGTCCTAACCTTTGATTATCAGATGGGTCCTCGTCGAGTGATAAACAAAAACACACCACCAGTTATCCCTGCGACTGAGCAAGCTAGCACTGAGGTTGATCAGTTGGATGCTTCAGCGACTCCTATGGAAACCTTGCTGAAGAGGTTTCAGTCTTTCAATCCGCCGTTATTGATGGGTTTAGAAAATCCAGTTGACTGCGAGAGTTGGTTGGATGATATTGATCAGCTGTTCGATTCCATTGATTACACAGATGACCGCAGAATCAGGTTAGTCATTCATCAGCTACGTGGGGTTGCTAAGAGCTGGTGGATCATGACAAAGAAAGCAATGGAGAGTAGAGGTACGGAAGTTACTTGGACTCTTTTTAAATCTGAGTTTTATAAGCGGTTTTTCCCTATCTCGTATCGTAAGGATAAGGGAGCAAAATTTGCAAATCTGAGGCAAGGGAATCTGAACATTGAAGAGTACGTGGCTAAGTTCGATAGTCTGTTGCATTTTGCACCGCTAATTGCCGGAGATGAAGAAGCTAAGGCAGATCAGTTCATCAACGGGTTGAACCCCGATGTCTTCACGTTGGTTAACACCAACAGGCCTAGCAACTTTGCGGATGCCATGAATTATGCAAAGGGAGCAGAAGCAGGCTTGTGGAGGCAAAGAGGTAATCAGGGGGCACCTCAGCAGCAGAGGCAGTATCAGAACCAACCATCTCAGTACCAGAATCAGCCACCTCAACATCAGAACCAGCAGCAGAGGTATGAAGGTGGAAACAGTGGGGGAATCAGAAAGGATCAGTACAAGGCAAGAGGTAAATAGTTCAAGAGACAGGGGAACAGTTCGTCCAGTTCCAGTGGTTCGAAGCAATTCGGTTCAGGATCGAGTTCTGGGTCATCATCCTTGTACTGCAGCAAGTGTGGAGGAAGACACTCACCGGATCAGTGTGTGGGAGTCTTCGGAAATTGTAACACATGTCAGCAACCGGGACACTTCTCTAAAGTGTGCCCTCAACGTAATAGAGATAGAGCTCAGAGTGGGAGTTCGTCTAGACCTGCAGCTCAGCCGGAGAGGCAGTCGTCTGCAGTGCACTCTTTCCAACCCCAGCAACAGCAGAACAGACAGGGAGGTAGCTCTAGTGAAAATCAGCCTCCGAGACAGCAAGCACGAGTCTTTGCATTGACAGAAGATCAGGCTCAGGCAGCACCTGACGATGTCGTAGCAGGTAACTGTTCGATTTTCGGTCATTCTGCTCATGTCTTGATAGATACAGGTGCTTCCCATTCCTTTATCTCTGAGAAATATGTGTTATTGCATGCTTTGCCAACTGAATTGTTGCCTACAGTAGTAGCTGTTACTTCACCTTTGGGTGGAGGAATTGTTTCTGTCCGACTAGTCAGGAACTGTGAACTTTGTTTTGAGGGGAATTTGTTAGAATTCGACTGTATTGTACTTGGGCTGTCAGATTTTGATTGTATTGTCGGGATAGATGCTTTAACCAAGTACAGGGCGACAGTTGATTGTTTTCTGAAGGTTGTCAGGTTCAGACCTGAAATGGCAGACGAGTGGAAATTCTTTGGTAAGGGTTCTCGATCTAGAATTCCTTTGATTTCAGTGTTATCTATGACTCGTTTGTTACAGAGAGGTGCAGAAGGATTTTTGGTTTATGCGGTTGATGTACTGAAATCTAGCCCAGCTTTGGTTGAGTTACCAGTGGTTAGAGATTTTGCTGATGTGTTTCCGGAAGATGTTCCTGGATTGCCACCCATTCGAGAGGTTGAATTCAGCATTGACTTAGTGCCAGGTACTCAACCTATTTCAAAAGCTCCTTATCGTATGGCACTTGTTGAATTGAGAGAGTTGAAGGAGCAGCTTGAGGATTTGATTGCCAAGGGATACATCAGACCTAGTGTATCGCCTTGGGGTGCTCCTGTTCTATTCGTTCGGAAGAAGGATGGTTCTATGCGGCTCTGTATCGACTACCGTCAATTGAATCTGGATACAGTTAAGAACAGGTATCCTTTACCCCGAATAGATGACTTGTTCGATCAACTGCAGGGTTCTTCTGTCTACTCTAAGATTGATCTGAGGTCAGGCTACCATTAGCTGAGAGTGCGAGAGGAAGATGTTCCTAAGACCGCATTCAGAACGAGGTATGGTCACTTTGAGTTTATAGTCATGCCGTTCGGTTTGACTAACGCTCCAGCTGTTTTTATGGGTTTGATGAACCATATCTTTCAGCGTTATTTAGATGAGTTCGTCATTATCTTCATCGATGATATTCTTATCTACTCGAAGAACCGTACTGACCATGCAGAGCACTTGAGAATCGTCTTGCAGATTTTACGAGTTGAGCAGTTGTTTGCCAAGCTATCGAAATGCGAATTCTGGTTAGATCGAGTTGTCTTTCTCGGTCATATTATTTCTGAAGATGGGATTTCTGTCGATCCCAGCAAAATCGAAGCGGTTATGAATTTGCCTAGACCTACTTCAGTGCCGGAGATCCGAAGCTTCATGGGTTTAGCTGGTTATTACCGTCGTTTCATCGAGGGTTTCTCGTCTATTGCCAAGCCTATTACCCAGCTGACTCAGAAGAATGCGCCTTTTGTCTGGACTGCAGATTGTGAGGCTAGCTTTGTTGATCTGAAGAGGAGACTGACCAGTGCTCCAATTCTTTCTATTCCGAAGGGTACTGGAGGTTTCACAGTGTATTGTGATGCTTCTAACCGAGGTTTGGGTTGTGTTCTTATGCAGCATAAGCATGTGATAGCGTATGCATCGAGGCAGCTGAAACCGCACGAGACCCGTTATCCTGTTCATGATCTTGAACTTGCAGCGATTGTATTTGCTTTGAAGATCTGGCGTCACTATCTTTATGGTGAGTCTTTGAGATCTTTTCTGATCATAAGAGTCTTAAGTACTTGTTTTCACAGGCAGAGCTGAATATGAGACAGAGAAGATGGTTAGATCTGTTGAAGGATTTTGACTGTGAGATCAAGTATTATCCAGGAAAGTCGAATGCAGTTGCAGATGCCTTGAGCCGAAAGCTTTGTTCTTTATCTCTTTCAACTATCGGTGTTTCTCAGTTGGTCGATGATTGTTGCACTTCTGGTTTAGAGTTTGAAACAGATAGGGAGACTATCAGAGTGTTTGCTATTCAAGCCGAGCCGGAGTTGTTTGTTGCAATCAGAGAAGCACAGAAGTCTGAGCCGAGCATTCAGGTTTCAGTAGAGAAAGTCAGAACTGGGCATCAGTCAGAATTCCAGGTTAGAGATGACGTTTTGTTTGTGAATAACCGTATTGTTGTGCCTGATATTTCGGAGTTGAGACAGCGTATTCTCCGAGAGGCTCATTGCAGTCGGTTTAGCGTTCATCCTGGAGGTCGTAAGATGTACAACGATCTGAAGAGTTAGTTCTAGTGGAAGAGAATGAAGGACGATGTTGCGAGATTTGTATCTCGGTGTTTGAATTGTCAGCAAGTGAAAGCAGAGCGGAAGCGACCAGGTGGTCTTTTGCACAGCCTATCTGTTCCTGAATGGAAATGGGATCACATTTCTATGGATTTTGACACGAAGCTACCACGATCCGTTCGAGGATGCGATGCTATTTGGGTAGTGATCGACCGATTGACGAAGTCTGCGTGTTTTATTCCGTACAGGATGACGTATCGTCATGATCAGATGGCTGAGTTGTATGTTAGCAATGTTGTGAGATTGCATGGTGTGCCGAAGTCGATCGTTTCAGACAGAGATCCTAGATTCACTTCTCACTTCTGGCACAGTCTTCAGGGGGCACTTGGTACTCGATTGCATCTGAGTACAGCTTATCATCCTCAGACAGATGGACAGTCAGAGCGGACTATCCAGACGTTGGAGGATATGCTGCGAGCAGTAGTGCTAGACTTTGGCACTAGTTGGCAGGATTCTTTGCCTCTTGTCGAGTTTTCTTACAACAACAGCTTCCAAGCGAGTATCGGTATGGCGCCTTTTGAGGCTTTGTATGGTAGAAAGTGCCGATCTCCGTTGTTTTGGGATGAATTGTCCGAGTCACCAGATTTGGGACCGGAGATGCTTAGAGATATGGCAGAGCAGGTTAAGATCATTCAGATCAGAATGAAGTCAGCTCAAGATAGACAGGCGAAGTATGCGAATGTCAGACGTCGACCTCTGAGTTTTGAGCAGGGAGACCATGTATTCCTTAAGATTTCTCCGTTCAGAGGCACCGTCAGATTCGGTAAGAGAGGAAAGTTATCTCCGAGATTCATCGGTCCGTACGAGATTCTCGAGAAGATAGGCGATCTTGCCTACAGACTTGCACTTCCTCCGTCTTTATCTGGTATTCACGACATTTTTCACGTCTCTATGCTGCGAAAGTATCATCCAGATCCTTCTCATATCCTTCAGCCAGACGAAGCCGAGTTAGACGAGACCCTGAGCTATTTTGAGCGACCGATTCAGATCCTTGATCGGAAAGAAAAGCAACTCAGAACCAAGTTGATTCCATTGGTGAAAGTGCAGTGGAGCCGTCACGGCGTCGAGGAAGCGACTTGGGAGACAGAATCTGACATGAGACAGCGATTTTCGGAGTTATTCGAATGACGTGAGTTCTTCTTACTGTCTTTAGTTTTTTATTCTATCTTTGAGTTGTGGTTCTCGTTGATTTCGAGGACGAAATCTCTTCTTAGTGGGGGAGAATTGTAACGCCCCATTTTTACCTTAATTGAATTTATTTGAGTTAATCAGAGATTACAGAGTTCTCAAGCCGGTTTGATTTTGATCAGGGTCCTTTTTGCAAAAATTGGATTTTTCAGGGACTAAAACGCAATTATCGGTTTTTATAGATATTTATAAGGCTTTTGGGCTCATTCTCTTCTCCATCACCTCCATTGCATCGCCTCCCTCCATTGAAGTCGATTCATTGAGCTTTCCAGCTTTCTGATTTCAGTCCGAGCTCGATCCGGCCGTTGGAAATTAAATCTGAAGGCAGATTAGCAATCACAGCAACGAGAGCTTCGTTATATCGTAAGTTCTTCTTCGATCGGATACATTCTAGTTTTTGGATGTTGTTAGAATCGTTTGAGATTCGAGTATGTTGTTCTCTACAGAGTTCTGATCGTTTATTATCTGTCGGTTTTGAATTAGAGCGACGTTCGGATTTATTATGATTTTTGGAAGCCATTTTCGAAAATGTGGTTTTGAGATTTGTTGGGTTTGTCTTGTTGTTGTTGTTTGGGCATTGATATGAGTTGATATCGGTATTGAACTGCTGTCTGCATTTCCGGTTTGTTCAGTTTATAGCCGTTATGCCGTCGGTTTGAGTTTTGGGTTTTCGAATCGTGTTTGTATTGATTGGAGTCTAGGCGTGTGAGTGATCGTGGTTGTTGATCAACTCTTGAATTCTTACAGATTCGTTGGAGTTTGTCGAGCCCTGTGTTAGCAGCATTGTTCGTCGAGAGTTGGACGAAGAACGGTATAAAGAGTTTTCCTTGAACCGTTGCCTTGTTGTTGTTAGATTGTGTAGTTGTTTATACAATCTCTTTTGTAGCTTATCCAGAGTTGGAGCTACTGCATTGAAAGGTAAAAGCAGTCATCGTAGCGGGATAGCATACTCGGGACTGTTGGTTCTCGAGTTTCCCTTTTTAAATCACATATTGCATTGATACTTGTTCTAGCACGTGGAACTTGTAATTGTTGATTGATTGAGTTTTTGTTATGTGGCTTATGTTTATGTTTCTGTTATGCATTCATCTTGAGCCTACTTTGATTTCAGCGGGCAGAACCGCCCTTTTTGTTAGACGTTTGGGAACTATGATTGAGTGGCCTAGGTTGTAGTATTTCGCCTAGTGCTAGCATACTCATTATGGTTGCTCAAAGTCTAGAGGAGTGGGATACGTGGCACCACCTCGATTGGGAGAGTCGGTGAGTCGTTACGTGATCTCATCCTCGGGATCCCAAAAGCAGAGCAATACTCCCGTGTTTATCAGAATCGATATCCTGGTTTTAAAGTCATGCATATCATTAACTTCGACTTGAATATGTGGTTTGATAGCATGTTGTATATTCATTACTTGATATGTTGCTTTTACTGGGATTATCATTCTCACCGGTTATCCGGCTGTTGCTTTGTTTTGTATGTGTACTTGGCAACAGGTGGGGCAGGAACAAGTCAGAAGAGGCATGGTTAGCTTCGAGAGCAAGTAGTAGAAGTGAGACTCGGTTTAGAAGTCGAATTAGCATGTTTATCTAGTTTAAGATTGAAGCATGTTAGAACTCGAACTTGATATGTTTTGTTATTCGAATTAGTTTGTATTCGGATTGTAATCTGAAATCGAAGTATGTTGTGGTTGTATCGATTTAGGCCTTCTGTAAGCATGACTTGTTATGGAATGTTTCCCTACACCCTGTTATTGCATTTGTATTTGAAGGCATGTCGGACCAAGCGCGGAATCCTTTCTTTTTTTTTCTGCAGCCTGAGCATTTATGCCCAGGCCTTCCGCGCGCGGGCGAGGCGTTCCTCGCGCGCGCGCGAAGCCTCCGTTGGGCCTCGGATTTGTTTGCCCGCGCGCGCGCGAGCTTGGTTCCTCGCGCGGGCGCGCGGCGTTTAAAAAAAAAAAAAAAAGTAAAACTTTGACTTGTTTTACTCTTGGATTCTTGTTCGCTTAATTGTTGTTTAATCCGAGATTAGTGGTTTAGAATCGAGGTCTCACAATATCCCTATTTTAAATACATGCATATCATTACCTTGAACTGATTATGTTGTCTTGTAAGCATGTTGTTGAGATATTACATGTATTAATTGTTATGTTTCTTTTACTGAGAATACCATTCTCACTGTTTTATCCGGCTGCTGCTTTGTTTTGTATGTGTACTTGGCAACAGGTGGGGAAGGACCAAGTCAGAAGAGGCATGGTTAACTTTGGGATCAAGGGATAGAAGTGAGACTCGGTTTAGAAGTCGTGTCAGCATGACTACCTAGTGATGTTGGAACATGTTTAGATATCGAACTTCGTTAATTATTATGTTGTATTGTTTATGCGAGCTTTTTGATTGAATGTGTTGTTGCATGTTCTATACCTTGAGCAGTTGTTAAGCTCTAGAACTTCATGTATTAGTTGGAAGAACTACTTTTGTATTGCATGATTATGATTTGAATGTGTTGGAATCAAGTTTTCTGAGTTTCTGCTCTGTTTTGGCTGTGCAGCAGGGGTGTTGAGCAGAACAGTGGGATGCATGGACTACAGGCGCACGGTCTGCTATTTCTAGCAGACCGAGCGCACCTCCTTTTAAAAAAAAAAATTCTTGCTTTGCTTTTAGTCTTGGATCCTGTATGCTTAATTATTGTTTAATCCGAGATTAGTTGTTTAGGACCGAGGTCTCACACACATGATCATCCAAGTTTTTGCTATATACCAATATATCATCAAAATAGACAACCACAAACTTTCCAATGTATGCACGCAAAACATGATTCATGAGACGCATAAAAGTATTAGGTGCATTAGTTAAACCAAAAGTCATAACCATCCATTCACACAAACCATATTTTGTTTTAAAAGAAATTTTTTATTCATCTCACTCTCTCATCCTAATCTGATGATAACCACTCTTAAGATCAATTTTGCTAAACACACTAGTACCATGCAGTTCATCTAACATACCATCTAGTCTAGGAATAGGATTCCTATACTTTATTGTAATGTTATTTATATCCCTACAATCAACACACATATGCCAAGAACCATCTTTCTTAGGTACTAACAACACAGGTATTACACATGGTGAAATCGATTCATGCACAAATCCTTTATCTAAAAGCTCACTTACCTACAATTGCAGCTCCTTAGTTTCCTCCGGGTTGCTCCTATAAGCTGGACGATTCGGAAATGGACTTCCGGGTACCAAGTCGATTTGATGCTCAATCCCTCTCAAAGGTGGTAATCCATGAGGTAGCTCCTTCGGGAATAATCATCGAAATCCTGCAAGAGAGAGATAACAACGCTCGGAAGATCTCCGGCTATATCACTTGTGTTAAGGAATACCTCCTTATAAAATATCAACACAAGTGGAACATGAGAATTCAAAACATCTCTCAACTCACTCTTTTAGGTCATACATATTTTTTTATCGGCCTCTTTTCTCTCAATTTTTTTTTTCATCTCTTTTTTTTTTATCATTCTTCTTTTCTAAGGCCATCTCACTTTTTTGTTCGGTCTCATCTCTATTTTTCTTTTTCATTTGATCCTCCAACACTTGCTTTGGAGTCATAAGCAACAATACAATATGTTCATTTTTCATTACAAAAGAATATTTATTTTTTAAATCATCATGCACCACTCTCCTATCAAATTGCCACGGTCTTCCCAATAAAATATGACACGCTTGCATAGGGACTACATCACACAAAACTTCATCAACATACTTGCCAATAGAAAATGGCACCACAACTCTCTTGTTAACTCTCACCTCCGCGCAGTCATTAAACCATCGCAACCTATATGGTTGAGGATGCTTTAAAAGAGGCAACCCTAATTTTTCCACAAGTTCACAACTCGCCACATTCGTAATATTACCTCCATCAAAAGACTGCACACCTTCCCATTCACAAAACAACGAGTATGAAAAAGATTTTCCCTCTGGCTCTCTTCCTCTTCCTTAGGTTGTGCATGTAACACTCTCCTAGTCACCAATAATTCACCAACAATAGCACCAAACCCATCCTCATCATCAGGATCTACCAACGCAGACATACCATCATAATTTTCCTCTCCCTCATCACTTTCAGACTCCACATCACCACAAGCATTAATAATCATCAATTTTTTATTTGGACATTGGCTAGAAATAAGGCCAACACCTTGACACCTAAAACAATTAATATGTCTAGACCGAGCATTAGAAGTTTCACATGTACCTTTTACTACTTGCTTTGGAGCCTCTAATTTGGTGTCATATTTTGGTTTGGACACCGACTTGTTATCCTCCTCTTGAGCCGTTGTTCCACTTTCATGGCCGTCTGCACCATTTAATCCAAATCAAAACAGTGACGAAGCTCCACTTGATCTTGGATCTCCCTATTTAGGCCACACAAAAATCGAGCCATTGTAGCTTCATTATCTTTCTCAACATTGGTCCAGATCATCGTGGTCTCCAGTCCTTGTAGTAATCCTCCACGCTCCTAGACCCCTGCTTCAAAGTCTGCAAACGCCTAAACATATCACGATAATAATGGTTAGGCACAAACTGCTTTTTCATGACACACTTCATCTCATCCCACGTCTCAATAGGCTGCTCTCCACACCTCCTTCTAGTGGTCACTAATTGATCCCACCTAATTAATGCATAGTCAACAAACTCAACCACTGCCAACCTCACTTTCTTAAGATCAGAATAGTGATGGCAATCAAACACAAATTCCACACGGTTCTCCCACTCCAGATATGCCTCCGGATCTGACGTCCCATGAAACGTTGGAATATTCATCTTAATGCTACTAATATTTCCATCCTCCCTACTGCCCTCCGTATATTTTTCACGTACCGCTTCTCGCTTATGTCTACCCCCATGTACTCGTCTCTCCCCATCCCAATTTTCATCAAAACTCTCTCTTCACCATCTTCAAAGTCATCTCCCTTCCTATTTTTATTTTTTTCACTATCACGACTCTTCTCCAATCTACTCATCCGCTCATGAAGAGGCTCCAACTCCGACCTCATCACTTTAGTAAATTTTCCCATCAATGCATCCATCTGAACCTTGGAAATTCCTTGGTTCACACCCTCACTAGCATCATTGTTAGGATTCATGGTACCTACAAGAAAATTGTTAGTAATAAATTTTCTCACACAAGTTCTCACAGTTGACTCCAAACGAATCACTCAAACACTCCTTTTTTTTTCACCCAAATTTCTGGTAAGGCTTTGATTTTTAGAGTAAAAGATCAAACCTTCAAGTTAAAAAACTCTTAGACGCTTGAAAATTGACTCACAAAGATTACACAAACAAGTAGGGAATTTTATGGACACTCACTTTAACTCGCACCCAAGGATGAACAAAGACAAAGGAATTGGCCACAAGTTACTTCTTCTTCACTTGTTTTTGACAAATTTCGGCCCTCTCAAATTTTTAACCATTTTTTTTCAAATAACTTGTAGCACAAGAAGAAAAATCTTGGGCAACAAGACTGAAACAGAAATGACTTTGAAATCTGGAAAATAATAGACTTAGATGAAGAACGAGAGATGAAGAATGAAAAACACGAAGAACAGATATAGATGAAGATAAGATACTTACTTGATTCAAAACCTTGGCTTTAGATACCAAATGATATGAATCCTCTTGAGAATGATAAGCAAACACGATTATAAAATAAATCGCACCCTTAAATCAATAAACAAAATATTCAAAGTGTTTTTCCCAATCTTTGAAATAAGTAAAACTGATAAAATTTGTTATTCCACCTTTAATCGACAAATCGATTAACAACAGAAATCACGAACGATCTAAACCAAAAAAAAATTCAAATAACTTGTATCTGACAATCTTCAGTGAGAAATCAATTGACAAACGTTTCTAAGTAATTAAATTGTGAAAAGTTTGTTTTGAATAACCAAAGCAATGCTTTGAAGAAAATTCTTGAGAGAATTTCACTATTGTGTATAAACTGAATCTGAATTATTATTAATGAAAATAAACAAAGTATTTATAGTTTACAATAAAAAATAAAAGATATATCAAAATATTTTTTAAAGATATCAAAGATATCATCTAGAAAGTTTTCTAGTAGGCTTAGAACTCTCAAAAATAGCAAAATATAATAAAATATTAAAATACTCCGAAACACACACAACACGCCGAAGTGTGTCCTCGGAAATTACACCTCGCTCGAGCGGTTGAAACCCGCGCTCGAGCAGAGAAGTTTTTGTCTCGCAAATTTTCTCGTGCTCGCTCGAGCGGACAAAACCCGCGCTTGAGCGAGAACAACTCTGCCCGAAATCTTCTACTCATCTCGCTCGAGCGGTAAAATGTGGCACTCGGGCGAGACATCCTCTGTCCCAAAATTATTTTCTTCACTCTTTTTGACTTATAACACTTCAAGGATGCATAGACAACTCCCAAACTGATCTTCAAGTGCTCCAACTCCATCTTGATAATTTAACATCATTATTTGAAGTGCCTTCTTGAATATTTTTAGCTCGAATCCTCGTTATTGGTCCACATGGCAACTCCAATGGATCTCGACCTTGCCTTGCCACTTGATCCACATACGAGCTATCCATGATCACATCATAATCCCTGTCCCATAAAATAGAGTGTCCAACACAAAACACTATGAAAGTGAGCATAAAACGCTCATTACAGAAGTAAGAATATACATATATCATGCATGCACATGCAATATGATGGGTACGGGAAGACCTAACCAGAAGACTGCTCAGTCAAGGCGCCATGGTATGTACCACACTGGGCCGTCGCATCAGGAGGAGGCTGCCATACCATAAAATTGTGGATATATCCAGATCCAAATCCATGGAATCCATCCACTAAAAATACGTGGCTGAGCGACCCCTACTACGGCTATGCATCAAGGCATAAAGCTCAACATGTTCATGCATACAACATAATATCAATGCATATACAGATGCCACAAAAAACATGCAAACATAATACATGTATATTCAACCTAGTATCTCGGATAATACATTTATACCTCTATCCAGACAACTCAAGCACCGTAGCAACCTAGAAGTCCAGGTACTCAAAGTTCAAGCCTATAAGCAATAATCCCCATATCACTTATAATACTCTAAAAGCCTTAACTAAGCTATTACATAATCTTTAATCTTTATAGGGATCCAATGATATACCTGCATCCGTCGTCAACCCGCTGATGGCGACTGCCTCAAAACTTAGGAACTGCTACGCTACTATCCCCATAGCGCTCTGCCACTCTCGGCCCTCCAGTAGGACTCCTAGAGACCGCTAAAAGCTCAAAAGACTAGCTAGAATGAAGATAAAAAAGAGTAAGGTGCGATTTTCAATGGAGGTCTCAGACCCTATATATAGACAACAATCGGAACCTCCGATCGCACTCCCGATCCATGCTTCCAAACTCCCTCCACCAACCACGTGTCCTTCTTTTAGAAGCTTGCTGCCGACAGTCAATCGGAGCTTCCGATCGCACATGTCATCATCTTGCTGACATCATTTCTGGACACCTGTGTTTGGGACGTTCGGAACATCCGATCACAGTTTGGAGCTTCCGATCTGTTCGAAGATCCAAGCTTTACCAGACCATTCTTGATCGCTTGAATCCATATTTCCAATTTCTTAATCTTATTTGAAGATCCTTTAATCATGCTTAGGCCAATTAACCATAATTAGGTGATTGATTAACTTAATCTGGATACAGGCAGCTACATTCTCCCCCATATAAGATATTTTTCTCTCGAAATCAGAATTAGGATAACAGAGCAAAATAATACTGAAACAACTTGTTATTACAATACTGCAGTTTACAACTGAACTGCAAAATACATTTACAATCAAAATAACTCCGGATGTTCAGAACACATACGACATTATAACTCCCAAGTCGCTTCCTTAGTGCCTCGATGCTGCCATTGAACCATGAATAGAAGAATACGTTTATTCCAAAGTACTTTGTCCTTTCTGTCGAGAATCCTTAACGGTCTCTCCACATATGACAAATATGACTCTAACTGTACTTCTTTCGGATGCAAAATGTGCGACTCATCTGCAACATACTGACGAAGTATTGACACGTGGAACACGTTGTGAATGTTAGAAAGATACGGTGGTAATGCCAAAAGGTAAGCCACATCTCCGACTTTCTCCAAGATCTCAAACGGACCAATGAATCTATGCGCTAACTTTACCTTGAGACCAAATCTCATCACCTTTTGGAAAGGTGAAACTCGCAAGAAGACATGCTCCCCTATATCAAAATGCAAAGGTCTGCGCTTGGTGTTGACATAGCTAGCATGCCTATCCTGTGTAGTCTTGATCCTCTTCTTGATCAGTTCAACTTTATCCACAATATTCTGAATCAACTCTGGTCCCTCCACCTTTATTTATCCTACCTCATCCCAGAATAAGGGCGTTCGACAACGATGACCATAAAGAGCTTCAAACGATGCCATTCCAATACTGCGATGATAGCTATTATTATAAGCGAACTCTATCATCGGCAGATGATATTTCCAGGATAACCAAAAATACATCACTGAAGGCCCTCAAAATATCCTCTAATGTTCGAATAGTCCTCTCGGACTGGCCATCAGTCTCTGGATGATACGCCGTGTTGAGACTCAAAGTGGTACCCAAGGCTCGCTGAAAACAAACCCCAAAACCATGAGGTGAACCTCGGATCTCTATCACTGACAATACTCAGCGGGACTCCATGCAACCGCACAATCTCCTGGATGTACAATCTCACCATGCGATCAAAACTGAACTCCCGATTATACAGGAGGAAATGAATAGACTTGGACAATCTGTCCACCACAACCCAAATGACATCACACTGCCTAGAAGACATCGGCAAATGGATGACAAAACCCATCGTCACATGCTCCCACTTCCACTCTGAGATTTCCAAACTATGCATCAGACCACCCGGTCGACGATGCTCCGCTTAACCTGCTGACAAACAAGGCATCGGGAAACATACTAGTAAACACTGCGCTTGATTCCTTTCCACAAGAATCTCGTACGTAGATCCTTGTACATCTTAGCACTACCTGGGTGTACGGTGAATCTACTACGACAAGCTCGAGACAGAATCTCTTCACGCAAATATGAATCATCAGGCACAATCGCTCTACCATACAAATACAACAAAACCATCAGACTGGAAATGGAAACAAGAGGTGTTGTCTCTCTGAGCAAGCCTATCTATCTTTTGCGTCTTTGGATAAAAAATTTGAATTTCTCAGATACGAGCAAACAACGTTGACTCAGCTAACATTGAAAAATACTCGAATCCCTTACTGATCTCTCTTGTGGCGAAAAGTGAAACCCAAAGAACACCACTCATGAACAATACTAGACTCATGAACAGCACTAGACACAACACTAGAATGAAGGGCACTAACATAAACCTTACGGCTGAGCGCATCTGCAGCTGGATTCGCAGAACCCGGATGATACTTGGTCTCACAATCATAATCTTTGAGAAGATCCATCCAACGAACCTGCATCATGTTCAACTCAGCCTGAGTGAACAAATATTTCAAACTCTTGTGGTCAGAGTAAATTTCAAAACTCTCACCGTACATGTAATGTTTCCAAATCTTGAGTGAAAACACTATCGCAGCAAGTTTTAAATCATGCACTGGATAATTTTGTTCGTGAGTCTTCAACTGTCGGGAAGCATAAGCAATCACATGCCCATTCTATGTCAACACACATCCCAAACCCTGGAGAGATGCGTCTGTATAAACCACATAACCACCAGAACCAAATGGCAAGGCAAGCACAAGAGCACTAGTCAGATGTCCCCTCAACTCATCAAAGCTCTGCTCATATTCCGCGGACCAAAAAAAAAGAAAATTTTTCCTCGTCAACTGCATAAATGGTCTAGCAATCCGTGAAAAATTCTCGATGAACAGTCGGTAGTATCCTGCCAAACCCAAGAAACTACGAATCTCAGAAGCTGTCATCGGAAGCGAGCAATTCAGAATATCTTCCATCCTACTCGGATCCACTAAAACACTATCTCGAGAAATGACATGACCGAGAAACACTACTCGATCAATCAAGAACTCGCACTTTAATGAACTTGGCATACAACTACCTCTCTTGAAGAATCTGCAGCACAACTCTCAAGTGCTGAGCCTGATCCTCGATGCTGCGGGAATAAATCAGAATTTTGTCGATAAACACCACGACAAACCTATTCAAGTAATCTCGGAAAACTCTATTCATTAAATCCATGAACACCGTTGATGTGTTCATAAAACCAAAAGGCATCACTAAGAACTCATAGTGACCATACCTAATACAAAACACAGTCTTCAAAACATCCTCATCTCGAACTCGCAATTGAAGGTATCCTGATCTCAAATCGATATTGGAATACATTGAATTACCTTGAAGCTGATCGAACAAATCATCAATGCGCGGTAAAGGATACTTGTTCTTAATCGTCACCTAGTTCAACTATTTGTAACCGATACAGAGACTCATATAACCATATTTCTTTTTGACGAATAACACTGGCGCTTCCCAAGGCAAAACGCTCGGACGAATATATCCTTGTCCAATAAATCCTGCAGCTTCTGCTGCAGCTCCCTCATTTCCGATGGAGCCAAACGATAAGGTGCACGAGAAATCGGTGTCATCCCTGGTACGAGCTCAATCCCGAACTCAACCTGTGGACTGGGGGAAACACTGGAATCTCATCAGGAAAAATATCTGGGTACTCGCAGACAACTGGAAAATCCTCAAGAGCCCTAATCCCCGTGGACGCATCAATAGCATAGATAAGGTAGCCTTTTCCACCAGCCTCCAAAGCCCGGCAAGCTCTCAAATTTGATACAAAAGGCATAGGGGTTCGCGCTACCTCACATAGAAAAACCAGCTATTGCCCTCAACCGGATGAAACTGCAATATCTTCTGATAGCAGTCCACAGTAGTTCTATATGTAGTCAAAAGATCTATACCCAAGATACAATCAAAATCCTCCATCGCTAGAGTCATAAGATTTTTTGCTATCTCAGAACCCTCGAATACTAAAGAGAAACCCAAGACTAATCACTTAGCTAAAGAAGAATGACCAATATGGTAGAAATAGAAACCACTATGTCTAGAGACACATACGGCAATCTATGACGCTTAACAAACCGTGCAGAAATGAAGGAATGCAATACACTGATATCAATGAGAACGAATGCAGGAATACTGCAGAGAAGAAATGTATCTGCAATAACATTCTCGTTCTCCTATTGAATCTGATATTGACTTAGTGCAAACACCTGCCCGGAAACATGAGGCCTCTGATTGGTGCTCCCGATATACTGTCCCTGAGTTCTTTGTGGAACAGAAGGCTGAGAACCAGAACCAGACGCTATTCCTCCGGCAGCCTGCAGGAATCTCTCGTCATGTGGCCAACCTCGCCACAACGGAAACAAGCTCCTGACCTGCGACACTTCTCAGTCGGATGATGACCTCCACAAGTCGCACACTGACCCTATATTTTCTTCTTCCAAAAATGGTGAACACCACCTAAACCGGAACCAAAAAAAGAAGAAGAAGAAGACACACCCTTCTTATTGAAAGATTGAGTCCTCGGACCCAAGGAACTAGCTGGTCTAGATGAGAGAAAAAACCTGTTATGCCAAAGACTATCCTCCGCCTGACGACATCAGCTAATCAGACCCTCATAAGTCATTTCGTCACCAACAACAACACGGTCATGGATCTTCGGACTAAGACCCTAAAGGAAAAGATCATACTTTGCCATAGAGATGTCAGCAATATGCGGACAATACGTCAATAGCTCATAGAACTTCTGTTGATACTCATCGATAGACATCGTACTCTGCTTCAGACTCAGCAGCTCACTAGACTTTGATTGTCGAAGTGCGGGAGGAAAATACAGCTTTTGGAAGGCTGCACGAAACTATGCCCAAGTAGCTGCGCCTCGTTCAGCCACGAAAGGTGCAGACGTGGACTTCCACCACTTACGAGCACGCCCCTCCACTATAAAGTTAACACTCTCCATCTTATGCTCCTCTAAGCACTGAAACTCTCGGAAGAAGTTCTCCATGCGTTCTAGCCAATTTTATGCATCCTCCAGAGACTCGCCTCCAACCAAAGTTTGAGGACCCATCTGTGTGAACCTATGCATACTAAAACAGCGATGATCATCACGATGATGACGATGGCCTTGGCGACGTTTGCGATCATCCTCGTCACCTCAGCGTCCACCCCCGATACCGTGACTCTCATCATAGTCCGCCATCTAATAAAAGACAACAATGATTATCCCAAAGACTGCTTTACTATATCCCAAATTCAATGCATGCTCTGATACCAATAAATGTAGTGACCCATCTCGGAATCACTAATTAACCAAAGCTTAAAGCATGCAAATCAACTTAAAAGCGGTAAATCAGAAAATTCAGCAAAAACTTAAATCATAAATACAAGATCACCGGCAGAACAACCGGGCTTAAATCGAATAATGTTATACAACCCAATCAAATGGAAAACACTAAAATTCATAACTAAAAACTTGATACGGAAACAGGAAAAAACCAAGAAACCACTGCAGCTCAACGACCGCTACCTCCGGGTCCGTCCAACCTAAGTCCTGCCCATAGATTAGGATGTCCAACACAAAATACTATGGATGTGAGCATAAAAAGCTTAGTACAGAAGTAGGAATATACATATACCATGCAATATGATGGGTATTGCAAAACCTAACAAGAAGACTGCTCAATCAAGTCCCTATGTTATATAGCACGCTGGGCCGTTGCAATATTAGGTGGCTCCCATACCATAAAATTGTGGATATATCCGGATCCAAATCCATGAAATCTATCCATTAAAAATACGGGGCTGAGCGACCCCTACTACGGCTATGAAAACAAGACAAAAAGCTCAACATGTTCATGCATGTAGCATAATATCAATGCATATAAAGATGCCTGATAAGTGCATTTTGTGTACTTAATTTGTTTATGATTTTACTTTTCTTTTGTGATTTATTGAGAGATATTGCGTGAATTGATGTTGTTTTTGTGATTGTAGGAAATAATGGAGTATGATGAGTTTAAGTGAAATTAAGCCCAAAATATTGGAGAGAAGAGTGGAAATTAAGAGTTGAAAAAGAGAATAAAATGGACAAATTCGAGAACAAGACGCGCCCGCGCAAGTTATAGGAGTGCCCGCGCAGTCTTTGAAGAAATTTAAGAAACAAAGTCGAGGGAAAGGCGCGCCTGCATGATCCGGGAATTTTTGGAGAATGAATCAGCGAGACTCATGCGCACCAGCTCAGTAATACGCGCGCCCGCGCCGTCACTCATTCAGAATTTTATTATCTGAGTTTTTATGGAAATTTTGGGGATTTTCTTGGGCCTACTTTGGACGATATTGAGGGCATATAAAAGAGAGTTTTCTGAGTGAAAAGGGTACCTAGCAGCCGCCACAATACAATACTTTTGAGAGAAAAAATTTGTGAGATTTTTGGGAGTTTAACGGTGATCGTGAATTGAAGATTTATTTGGAACGAAGACGAAGGCTTTCCAACCGGACACGGAAGAAAGACTAAGGCTTTGTTATTCTATCTTTATTTATCTTTTAGTTGTTGAATTATGTTTGGATTAGTGAACATGATTTGTTTGTGCTTGAATTTTATTATGAACTAAATTTTTCTAGTCTAGAGGTTGATGTAGCCTGGTTGAAACATGTTTATGAATAGTTTATTTTATTGAATTGAATTTCTTTAGATTAATTGTGTTTCTAGATTTGAATGTCTTTTCAATTTACTGGCCATAAATTGATCTGTTAAATTTATTTGGGATCCGACATTCGGGAGAGTGGATTTTGAATATAACCATTAGAATTCACACTATCAATTGTTTATATAACTCGGGAGAGTATATAACTTTAATAGAACCTTTAAGGAACATCGTTTTACAAATATCACTGTGGCTAGATTTTTGATAGAGATATTGAAATTGAACTGTAGTTAATACAATTTATTTGTTGCTCGGGAGAGGGAAATAAAATAATCTAAGTGTTCTTGGTTATTAATTGAAAGAAGTTCATGAAAATAGATTTATTAAAAGTGAATATTGTTGAAACCAGGTAAAATCAATACCTCTAGACCATTTCTCGTTGATTGATAAACCTTTAAAAATTGTGTGTGCACTTGTTAATTTCTATCATTTATTTAATTTTCTAGCAAATCCCTCGAAATTTTGTTTTCTAAATAAAATTAGGACTATTTTAATTACTAGTATTGAATATTTTTACGTTACTCCTTGTGGGATCGACACTTCACTTACTCTTTACTAAAACTTGACAATCGTGCGCTTGCGAGCGTAAATTTTGCAACAAGTTTTTGGCGTCGTTGCCGGGGAGTAAATTTTTTATTTTGTTTAGTCTTGTTACTAATTAGTATAAGTTTTAATTTAGAGTTTTTCTTTATTTTATTTTAAGTTACTAAGAAATTTTAATTCGTCTTGCTGTTAATGCGAAGATCTCAAAGTGCGAATTCTCTACTTTTTGATCCAGAGATAGAGCGAATTGCACATGCTTTGAGAAGAGATAGAAGGGAAGAACAACAAAATATGTCTGAAAAAAATCAAGCTCCCTTGGTGCCAATCAGAAATCTCTTCCGGCCAACGATCCAAACTCACTATTCTGGAATCGCTCGAGGGACGATAAATGCCAAAAACTTTGAACTCAAACCGGCATTGATCAACAAGGTTCAGCAGAACCAATTCAGTGGGAGCACCACCGCTGATCCTCATATACAACTACGGAATTTCTTTGATATAACTGATACGGTAAGATGAATGGTGTTTCTGAGAATATTATACGTTTACGTTTGTTTCCTTTTTCTCTCAAGAACTAGGCTAGAAGTTGGTTACAATCATTGCCGTTGAGCTGTAATAATACATGGGAGAAAATGGCAGTCAAGTTTATTGCAAAATATTTTCCACCTGCCAAGTCCACCCAGCTGAAGATTGAGATCAGCACCTTTCATCAGCATGATTCAGAACAGCTATATGAGGCGTGGGAAAGGTATAAAGATTTGTTGAGGCATTGTCCTAACCATAATTTTGCAGATTGGGAAGAAATCGAGCTTTTCTACAATGGTTTGAACACGCCTACAATGTCAGTGGACTTTGCAGCTGGTGGTACCATATTTTCAAAGGATTCCATTCAGACATATGAGATGCTGGAACAAATGACCATCAATAGTTATCCATGGCCATCTGAACGCATGAGCGTCAAGAAAGGAGTGTATAGCATTGATCTTCTCACTTCCATCACTGCACAATTATCTGCATTGACTACACAAGTTGCTGCGTTGAATAAGGTGAGTGTAGCAGATCCATCAGGTGTGTCGGTTGCCATAGAAGAATCTCATCCACATGAGGATGCTCAGTATATAAATCCCAGAGGCTATGAAAATTATCGAGGTAACCCTCCCCCTAATACTTATCATCTTGGATTACGTAACCATGAGAATTTTTCCTATGCCAACAACAAAAATGTGTTGAATCCTCCTCCGGGATTCAATACAAACAAGGGTGAAGGTAAGACATATTTGGAGGATGTTGTCTCTACATTTGATAATGAATCTAGCAAGAGAATGTTGAGAACTGAGACTCGACTTGATAGCGCGGAGTCACATATGTGTAGTTTGGGGGCTATGATGAAATCCATGAAAACAAAGATTAGGCAGCTTGCAAATTCTTTGAAGGATCAAAATCGAGGACAGTTTCCCAGCAATACTGAAGTGAACCCAAAAGATCAATGCAAAGTGGAGTTAAGGAGTGGTAAGAAGTTCGAGGATGAGGAGCAGAGAAAGTAAAGGAAGTTGAAGAACCAGTGGTTGAAGAAATCATTATTGAAAAGAAAAAGGATGATTTTGATTCAAAACCGATGTACAATCCACATCTTCCTTATCCACAGCGGTTCAAGAAGAAGGCACTTGATGAGAAATTTTCCAAGTTCCTAGACATCTTCAAGAAGATACACATCAATATTCCGTTTGCAGATGCTCTAGAACAGATGCCTAACTATGCTATGTTCATCAAAGATTTGATGTCCAAGAATAGGAGGTTGCAAGACAATGAAGTGGTGAACCTAACAGAAGAGTGCAGCGCAATCCTGCAGAAAAAGTTGCCACAAAATCTTAAGTATCCAGGGAGTTTTACTACTCCTTGTTTTATTGGTGGTGTTAAAGTAAATAGAGATTTATGTGATTTAGGAGCGAGTATAAATTTAATGCCCTTTTTTGTTTACAGGACTTTGGAGCTTGGGGAAGTCAAGGCAATTACCATCACATAATAGCTGGTAGATCGAAGTATTACATATCCACGGGGTATTGTGGAAGATGGTTTGGTGAAGGTTGACAAGTTCATAATTCCAGCATACTTCATGATATTGGACATGGATGAGGATGAAGAAACTCCCTTGATTTTTGGGAGACCCTTTCTGGCTACTGCTAGAGCGCTAATAAATGTCCATAAAGGCAAGCTCACACTTAGAGTTGGTGGTGAAGCTGTGATCTTCGATATCTATCATACCATGAGGGGACCAAACGAGGTAAGTACATGTAAAAGCATTGAAATTATTGATTCTCATAATTCTTTTTCATGTGCAGGATGTAATGATACATTAGAAAGATTTTTGGTTGCGGATGAGGCATTTGATAAGGATGAAGATTGGGAGCGATGTTAACAAGAAGCATTTCTCGAGGGAGCTCCGAAAGAAAAAAGGGTGAGTCCTAAGGAATCTGAAGCATGGGAAAATAGTGCACCAGAGGTATTTGCTGAAACCCATGATCTTAAAGAGTTGTCAGCACATTTATGTTATGCATTCCTTGGTGAGAATTCTACTTGTCCTGTCATTATCTCTTCTCATTTGTCTGAAGTAGAAAAAATAAGTTGTTGAGAGTTTTGAGAAATTTTAAAACTGATTTAGGATGGTCAATTTCTGATATTAAGGGTATTATTCCAACAATCCGCATGCATAAAATCTTGATGGAAGAATCTTATACTCCTTATGTTGACCATCAGAGGCGGTTGAATCCCGCCATGAAAGAAGTTGTTAAGAAAGAAGTTTTAAAATTGTTAAATGCGAGTGTGATATATGCTATTTCTGATAGTAGTTGGGTGTATCCTGTACAAGTGGTGCCTAATAAAGATGAGATTACTATGGTAAAAAATGAAAACAATGAGTTAATCTCCATACGTACAGTAACTGGCTGGCGAGTCTGTATAGATTATAGGAAGTTGAACAAAGCTACTCGTAAGGATCATTTTCCACATCCTTTCATTGATCAAATGCTTGATAGACTTGCTGGTTATTTATATTACTGTTTCTTAGATGGTTATTCAAGGTATAATCAAATTGTTATAGCACCGAAGGATCAGGAGAAGACTACTTTTACGTGCCCTTTGGCTTGTGTAATGCATCAGCGACTTTTTAGCGGTGTATGATGGCGATTTTTGTAGATATGGTGGAGGACGTGATGGAAGTATTCATGGATGATTTTTCAGTCTTTGGTTCCTCTTGTGATCACTGTTTGCATAACCTTTCCCTTGTTTTACAGAGATGTCAAGAAAAGAACTTAGTTCTTAACTAGGAGAAATGTCACTTTATGGTTCGAGAGGGCATTGTCCTCAGACACAAAGTGTCATTACAAAGATTAGAGGTTGATCGGGCCAAAGTGGTTGCAATTGAGAAGCTTCCACCTTCAAAGAATATCAAGGGCATCAGAAGTTTTTTAGGCCATGCGTGGTTTTATCGGAGATTCATCAAGGATTTTTCTAAAATCACATAACCCCTATGTAATTTGCTTGAAAAAAATTCTACTTTCATATTTGATGATGATTGTTTGCAGGCTTTTGAGAAGATAAAGACGGCATTAACCACAACACCTACCATGATCGTTCCGGATTGGAAAGAACCGTTCGAGCTGATGTGTGATGCCAGTGACTATGCAGTGGGGGCTGTTTTGGGCTAGCGGAGAGAGATGTTTAGAGCTATTTACTATGCCAGTCGTACAATGGATGTTGCACAGCAAAACTACACCACCACAAAAAAGGAGATGCTAGCAGTAGTTTTTGCTTTTGATAAATTTAGACCATATTTAATTGGCACTAAAGTTGTTGTGTACACTGATCATGCAGCAATTCGTTACCTATTTGCCAAGAAGGATGCCAAGCCATGCTTGATTAGGTGGATTTTGCTTCTACAAGAATTTGATTTTGAGATCATGGATAAAAAGGGAAGCCAAAATCAGGTTGCAGACCACTTGTCAAGACTGGATCTAGAAGACGTTAAGGAGGAGGACATCATAAAAGAAGTGTTTTCGGATGAACAGATCTTTCAGGTAAGTTCTTCCATTCCATGATTTGCTAATATTGCTAATTTTTTGTCTTTTGGTGCTATGCCTCCAGATTTGAATAACCATCAAAAGAAAAAATTCTTCCATGATGTCAAGTTATTTCTATGGGATGACCCTTATGTGTTCAAAAGATGCAATGATCAAGTGGTCAGGAGATGTGTGGCGGGTCAAGAAACACATGAAATCCTAGAAAAATGCCATTCTGCGCCATATGGAGTACAATTTGGAGCAACACGGACTGCTGCTAAGGTACTAAAATATGGTTTTTACTGGCCTACATTGTTTAGAGATAGTTACACTTTATTGAAATCATGTGATAAGTGTCAAAAAACTGGGAATATCTCTAGAAAACATGAACTTCCCCTCACCAATATTTTAGAAGTTGAATTGTTTGATGTGTGGGACATTGATTTTATGGGTCTATTTCCCCCTTCTTTTGGTTACACTTATATTTTACTAGCCATGGACTATGTTTCGAAATGGGTGGAAGTAATTGCCACCTCGACTAACGATGCTCGTGTTGTAGTAAAATTCTTACAAAAGAACATTTTTACGCGGTTTGGAACTCCACAAGCAATAATCAGTGATGAAGGTACGCACTTTTGCAGTAAAATTTTTAATACCTTGCTCACTAAGTATAGTGTCAGGCATAAGGTGGCGTGCGCATAACATCCGCAAACCAATGGTCAGGTTGAGATCTCTAACCGGGAAATCAAGAAAATTTTGGAGAAAAAGGTTAAGACGAATCGGAAAGATTGGGCAATCATGCTAGATGACGCTCTTTGGGCCTACCGCACTGCATTCAAAACACCTATTGGGATATCGCCTTATAGGTTGGTGTTTGGTAAGTCATGTCATTTGCCATTGGAGTTGGAGCACAAAGAGTTTTGGGCTGTCAAGAAGCAGAACATGGATCTTGAAGTATGCGGGGACTCGTGGAAATTTCAGTTGAATTAACTGGATGAATTCCGAAATGACGCATATGAGAATGCCAAGATATACAAGGAGCAAACAAAGAAGTGGCATGAAAAATACATTGTGCGCAGAGAATTCAAAACGTGTCAGAAAGTTTTGTTGTTTAACTCACGTTTGAAATTATTTCTAGGAAAGCTGAAATCGCGATGGTCTGGGCCATTTATCATGGAGACTGTTTATCCACAATGTGCCATTGAGCTGAGATGTACAGATGGACGAATTTTCAAAGTGAATGGGCAGAGAGTCAAGCATTACTTTGGCAAAGAAGTACAACATGCGGCTAGCACAATGCTTGAGGACCCCAACTAAAGACAGACACAGTCGGGCTGACGACTATAAACCAAGAGCTTTTTGGGAGGCAACCCAAAAATTTTAGTTTTAAGTCTTTTTTTTTTTTTTTAATAATTTTGTTTTTTAGTTTACTAAGTTATATTTTTGTGTGTCTTAGAATTAATTTCATTAATTTTGATGAATTTTTTCAGGAATTTCGAGTCCTAATTCAAGAGTATGGCGTGACCGCTTGCTTTATAGGCGCGCCCGCGCGCTCCTTGATGCCTATCCAACATATTTGTGCGAAGTCCCTGCGCACCCACGCCTTTACGTCTCACATAAATTACTAAATGCACAAAAACAACGCGCCCGCCCAGACATACAGAGCGCGCGCGTCGTTTAAAGCCCTGTTTCATGAAAAAATTTGCAACCTATGCACGTGAGCCCCATCCAAACGTGCGCCCACGCATCCAATCCACGTTCCCAGAAACCAAGTGCGAACCTACTGCGTGCGCGCCCATCCTACTGAGCGCCCTCACCGCTCACTTCTATATCACTAATTCACACGCTCCTCACTTTCTTTTCTCACGTTTACCCAATTATTTTCTACCCTAATTCTGTCCATTCCTAATCCTCCATTCTCATGCCTTCTTTACTTCTTCTGATTCTTCTATTCCATTCGGCCATCCCTTATCACCCTCCCACACATTTAATCTCCCTTTTCTTTCTCAAAATTTTCCAGTGTCGGGTCGTTCTTCACGTTCAATAGGGGTACTCGCATTTCTGCGTAGTTCAACAGGTGTGTTGTTGCTTTCTCCATATTGCTATCACGATCCGGAGTAAGTTTCTTCTTTGTTGTGATTTCAAATTCATATTTGTGTCGTGATTGTACGGGATTTGAGTCTATTTCCTTTGGAGGTGTGTGCCGTGTTGTTTGATTCAAAAATATTGAGTGGTTCTTGAATTCGGAAGTTTGTGGAGTTTTTTTGTAACTTCAGTTCAATTTTGGGGGAGAAATTGTTTTTTATCAATATTTGTTGTTGGGAGTGCATCTAAAGTGTTCGACGAATGACTCCTAAGAAGAAGTTGAAGACTAGTGCTTCTTCATCTGCATCTGTTCCTGCTCAAGAAAACCAATGTTTTTGGAATGCTACTGCTGAGGAACATTATCAAAGGTGGTTAGGCAAGAATGTATTACCATAGAGGGGTTTTGACATTTCGATGGGGTTTGAGCCAGGGAAATTCATGGTTCTATAGGCCGGACTGCTATAGCTCGTCACTGGCAGAAGTTTTTCAAGCAACCACAAGATGCGGTTGTTCCTTTTGTCAGAGAATTCTATTCGAATTTTAAGGTGAAACATGTTCAATTCAAAGTCTTAGTTTGTGGAAAGTTGGTCCCGTTTGATGCTTACACCATCAATACCCTTTATGACCTTCCGCCGGTGTTTCACGATGAATATGTGGAGTATCAAAGTAATGAAGTGGACTATGCGGTGATTCTGAGCCGAATTTGTGTTTCGGGAGCTGAGTGGCGGTTGGGACGTGATCACAGAACCAATAAATTGAAAAAGACTGATTTTATTAACGATGCTAAGCTCTGTTATAATTTTGTCTGTGCTCGCCTAAAACCCACAGATCATGAACATGAGGTTACAAGAGAACGAGCCGTCTTAGTATACTGTATCCTGGAGGGCAATTCAATTGATTTGGGGCTAATTTGCAAGAGACAATTCAGAACGTGGTGGCTGGCCATACTAGTGGCGGTTTTGCATAGCCAGCTCTCCTGACTTATCTATGTGAAGAGGCGGGGGTGGAATGGAGCCCGAATGAGGAATTACAGAAACCTACAGCTCCCATTGTATGCCATGAACCATTCCGTATGATATCCACTTCTGAGCAGAGAGAGCGTGCAGAACAACGAGAGTTTAATGAGAGAGCTGCGGCAAGGAGAGGCCCTGCACCTCAACCTCGGGCTCCCACTGCTGATCCTGATCGGATTGATATTTTGGAGGAGGAGTTGCGGTAGCATAGACATGAGTTTCACATGTTTCAGAAGACGTCAGGAGTGTTCATGAATTTTATGATGGAATTTACTGAGACTCTGATGCACCATTTTCCTGCGGCTGCCAGCTCTGCGTATCCCTTTCCTCCACATCCATAGTGGCCCCCGGTGTTTGGCCCTACTGACCTTTCTGACCACCCACATTCAGAGCATGATGGTGAGGATGGTGACGACAACTGACGGTCGCTACATGAGGTACCTGTCCTTTATTTTTACTATCATATCATTGAGGACAATGAATGTACCTAAGTTTGGGGGGAGTTTGGTTTTTGGTTTGTTTTTACAAATTTGATGCAATTTTTTGATGTTTTTGTTTTTTTAGAGTAGTTTTGCTTTGGTTTTAAGTGTGTTGTTTTGTGATTTGTTTTAGTAGTTGGCTGGTGTAATTTGAAGTGATTATTTTTGTTGAATTTTTGAGTTTTTATGTGTTGTGTGCATTTGAATTAAGTTGTTGAGTTGATGAGTGAGTGTTGTAAGAAGTCAAGAAAATAAGTGGAAAGATGGCCAATGATGATAAAATTTGTGTTTTGTAATGAAAATCCTTGAATATCTGCCTTCTTGACCAAAAATTTTGAACTGAGGAAACCAATTAGACGATTAAACTCCTATATACTCTGTGATTTGTTCTTAAATCTGAATTTTGAAACATACAAACATAGAAATGATTAAGGCATTTTTTTATGAAATCGTTTGTGCCTTTCAAGCTACCCACTGATTAAATTATCCCTAGTACCTTGTTTGAGCCTTATTGAAAAACGAATGACATGCGTGCAAACGTGTGATAAACCCCCATTCGACATCATTTCAAGGTCCTATATTTACTACCTATGAATAGCCTAAACACTATTTCCTACCTTAAAGGAAGTAATTTGAATGTTAGAATTTTATATGCTCCTAGTTTATATTGTGAATATGGAATGGTGTGGTGGAAGAATTGAAAATAAAAAGGGTAGTTATTAAAAGAAAAAAAAAAGAGATGAAAAGGGGATTGAAAAAAGTTGTGAAAATAAAAAAATGTTGGTGAAAAAAGAAACATGATGAAAAATAAATAAAAGATGAAAAATCAATGGGGTGAAAAAAAAGTGAGAAGTGTGAATGAAAAGGAGTGGAAATTAGAGATAGAGCATAATTTACTCCCTCTTTTGAATTTTTATTCCTTATTTTGCATCCATGAGCCAGGCCTGACATTAAAAGCTGATTAAGTCCTATTGACCGAGTCATAGTCTCTCAATATACTAGTGGAGAGGGGTTGCGAGAGTCTAGTCTATGGACTGTCGATTGACACTTTTAATGAGTGTGAATTTTTTTATCGAAACACGCACACACTATTTTGTTTAATTACCCTGAGTGTGAGTGTTTTTGATTTAATATCTTTAACTTTGATCATGTGCTACCTTGAAAGTCCTCATGATCTTTGAATGTTTGAATTGAATTTGGAGAAGAATATTTTGAACATGAGTTGCAGAGTTTATAAGTTTATGAGGTTAAGCTATTTTTCTTGATAAACAATTTTTCAAGTGTTAGGAGGTTTGATGTGATTGGATTTGAAATTTTTTTTGAAATCAATGTTGAGGCTATTGATCCATAGTACTTCTTGATGATTCTTGTTGTTGCTTGTGTTATGAATTTGTTTGATGTTGTGTTTAGTTTTGTTTGGGACGAACAAAAGTCTAAGTTTGGGAGAATTTGATAAGTGCATTTTGTTCACTTAATTTGTTTATGATTTTACTTGGTTTTTGTGATTTATTTGGAGATATTGCGTGAATTGGTGTTGTTTTTGTGATTGTAGGAAATAATAGAGTATGATGAGTTTAAGTGGAATTAAGCCCAAAAGATTGGAGAGAAGAGTGGAAATTAAGAGTTGAAAAGAGAAGAAAATGGACAAATTCGAGAACAAGGCACGCCCGCGCAAGTTAGAGGAGCGCCCATGTAGTTTATGAAGAAATTGAAGAAACAAAGTCGAGGGAAAGGCGTGCCCATGAAGCTCTTATGTGTGCCCGTGCGATCCAGGAATTTTTGGAGAATGAATCAACGAGACTCATGCGCGCACACTCAGTTATATGCGCTCCCGCGCCGTCGCTCGTTCAGAATTTTATTATCTGAGTTTTTATGGAAATTTTGGGGATTTTCTTGGGCCTACTTTGGAAGATATTGAGGGCATATAAAAGAGAGTTTTCTGAGTGAAAAGGGTACCTAGCAGCCGCCACAATACAATATTTTGAGAGCACAAATTGTGAGATTTTTGGGATTTATATAACTTGGAAGAGTATATAACTTTAATAGAACCTTTAAAGAACATCGTTTTACAAATATCACTACGGCTAGATTTTTAAAAGGGATATTGAAATTGAACTGTAGTTGATACAATCTATTTGTTGCTCGGGAGAGGGAAATAGAATAATCTATGTGTTCTTGGTTATTAATTGAAATAATTTCATGAAAATAGATTGATTAGGAGTGAAAATTGTTGAAATCAGGTGAAATAAATACCTCTAGACCATTTCTCGTTGATTGATAAACCTTTAAAAATTATGTGTGTGCGCTTGTTAATTTCTATCATTTATTTAATTTTCTAGCAAATCCCTCGAAATTTGGTTTTCTAAATAAAATTAGGACTATTTTAATTACAAGCATTGAATATTTTCACGTTACTCCTCGTGGGATCGACACTTCACTTACTCTTTACTAAAACTTGATAATCGTGCGCTTGAGAGCGTAAATTTCGCAACAATGCCACAGAAAACATGCAAACATAATACATGTATATTCAACCTGGTATCTCGGATAATACGTCCGTACCTCTATCAAGACAACTCAAGAACCCTAGAAACCTAGCAGTCCATGTACTCAAAGTCCAAGCCTATAAGCAATAATTACCATATCACTTATAATATTCTAAAAGGTTTAACTAAGCTATTACGTACTCCCTAATATTTATAGGGATCCAATGATATACCTACGTCTGTCGTCAGTCCACTGATGGCGACTGCCTCAAACTTAGGCACTTCTCCGCTACTATCCCCGTACTGCTCTGCCACTCCCGGCCCTCCAATAGGACGCCCAGTGAAACGACCCTAACTTCTACTTTAAATAAACTTAAATAAAAATGCGAATTTTTCAAAAATTTCGGCATGACCCATCTTTTTATTTTAAAACCCACCTGACACAGACAGCAAACAACAAAAGCAACCGACAATACAGATAAACTAGACTAGAATAAATGAAAAAGAAACTAGGGGAAAAGGTTCAACATCGCAATCATCAAAATATTGCAATTTAATCCTTACAGAACAAGAAACAAATCTTAAAAATCATTTAATTTATATTTTTCAAATAAACAAAAAAAATATGTCATAACATTTAAGTTTGAATAAAATTCTACGGAATAATAGCATAGGTCGGAGGGATGTGCCATGCCCACATCGCAGTCCACTCGAGAGTCATGCCCCTCGATCTCAACAAAGTACAACCTGCACCAAGAATAGTAGTGAGCCTAAAAGCCCAGCAAGATTTAAATAATAAAGCAAGGGTTAAAAATAATGTATCGTACTAAAAGTATTACTAAGTATACAATGAAATTCACACGAAGGGGGAGCGTCATAACATGCCCGAAGTAGGAACAATAGCAATATGCGATGAAAAACAACATTCATGAGTCAGTTATCCTTTACATTTACATTTGAAATTAGATCCTCGATTGTGACTATGATTTTGATCGATCAATGGCTATAGTATACAATGACGGCAAGGAAGCCAAGATTTCTTCGGACCCCACATTGCCCTTTAATTGGTAGGGAAATCGAGATTGCTCCCGACCTCGTACTACACGTCCATTTGGTAGGAAAATCGAGATTGCTCCCAACCTCGTACTACACGTCTATTTGGTAGGGAAATCGAGATGTCCCTCGACCTCATACTACATGTCATTTGGCAAGTGAACCAGGGCATCCCCCGACCCATCATTGCACGTCCAAGTCTCAACCAACTCACTTCATTCTTTAACTTCCCTTTCATTTCTACTTTTACCTTCATAAGCATTCTTTAATAAAAGTTTGGGACTAGAACGTTAAATAAATTTGAAGCCACAAACACGAATAAATGGCGTTGAATAATTTAAATGACATGAAACTCAAATTTTAGTGTAAATTTATAATGATGGATGATTGGAGTATAGGTGAGCACCCTAGTTTTAAGGGCTTTCTATTTATTACTTAGACTTACGCCCAAGAAGACTTAACAAGAGCGGTTGGTCCGTACGACCCATAACTTAGCCTATTCTTATCCAAAAGGCTTTTTGTTCAAACCGTCACCTCAAACACCTCTTAAAGTACACCTAGGATCAGTAGTCATCCTTCAATGATGGCCCGGACAACCTAAATGATTTAAATTCCCGGACAACCCATAGACAATGGAAAATTCTGCTCACAATACTTCAACTTAAAACGTACATAACTTAATCGATTATTAGCCGAAATAAGCCCAATTTGCACCGACATGACCCTAACATCACGCACATTAAGAAAATCAGAGGTATCCCACGTACAGACCTCAAGAACCGACCCTATCAGACCTGTTTCCCCGAGACATGACGCGATGGTAAAAATTCTATTTTGAACAACTTGAAACTATGGACTACCAAGCTCATCCCTCAACCTATTGTACCTCAAAAACCCATGAGAACAACTAGTAACCATGCATAGACAATCAGCTAGGGCCCTTGGACAAGGCTCTAGCCCGACGCTACCCTACTTCTCCCTTCTTGCCCAAAACATTAGCCCAACGCCTAAAAACTCTACTAAACGTCTACCCAACCTAATTGCTCCTTGACCAGCCTTATGGACCTCCTCAAACACATCCAAAGGCAGATGTATAACCTCAAAATCACCCCATGGCAGCCCCTCAAATCCATTCATCAATTCGTTACAAAAATTCCGATTCAACGCCACAAACTCAATATTTTTCACAACACTTCATAGCATATGCATTATATAACTTGCCCACCATCTTGTGAGACTTAAAAAAAACCATACACACTCAATAATGGATCAAAATCAGCAGGGCATAATCTGATTTTCCATTCACAACATGCAAAATTTCATTTAGATGCAAGAAATTCATTCCTACAAGTTCATTGCACAAGCTAGAATTTGAAAAACACAAAACCAACCCCGTGGCCACTTTACCTACTGAAAATCGAACACAACACACACCAATACACATAAAAATCTGCACCATTTCGAAATAAAGAGAAGGGAGCCAAGAGAACTTATATCCTATGCTTAGGTTTTAAAAATGAAGGAGTTTTCTTGCCTCAAACACAACAAGCAAACAAGAAAGGAGGGCAGTTGGGCACAAACACACGACTAGAAGCTGGAACACCTCCTAAGGCGTCCTCCACGGCGGCATCTAGGCTGGGAAGGGCGGTCGGCGGCAAGGGAGAAGGAGAAGAGAGTGGCATAGGGGCTTTCTTGGAGGAGAAGATGAAAATGGCGTGAGAGAAGGGGAGAAGGATGAGGGGCGGCTGATGAGGGATAAAATATGCTAGGGTTTAATTGTGTTTTGTAATATTTTAAGTGTGTGTAGGTATAAGTGTGAGTGTGTGAGTGTAGGGCATGAAAAAGTGCTATTCCACTAATAAAAGTGCTAGGTTAGGTATTACAACTTTAAGTTGTAAAATTTCCCTCATTTGAACTTTTAAGTCTAGAATCTTTAAATTTAAATATCAAGAATGGAATTTCACTAGTCCAAGTCCAAAAAGACTAATTTTGGGAAATAAGGGAATTACGCGCAAGAATTCGCTTAAGCGATTTTTTTTACCCGAAAAAATTTAAAATAATATTTTCTTTTTATTTTCTTCAACTCTCAAGAATTTTAGGCCATCTAAATTTAAAATAAGAGATTTTTCCGTCGTGTCCACCTTTGCCGCGTGCCGTAGCCGAAGGTCACGAATTTCAAGTATCTCACACAATTAAATTTAAATATTTGAGCAATTAAATTCTAAGGAAATTTTAAGGCATTTAAATCATAATGAATTTAGGAATTTAAATATCGAGGTTAAATTAGACATGGAATTTAAATTATTGAAGTTAGGCATCACAAAAATAAATAAATATTTGAAGGAATTTAAACACTAACTTAGAAATTAAAATCAGTACTTTAGTTATTTTGATGTCACAATGTAAAATAAAATATTTAAATAATAAACAGAGCAATAAAATAATTTAAATAAACTAAATGATTGTTTAAAAGTCATGTAAATAAAATACACAAGCGGAATAAAAATCTTTAAAATGACTTGGACGTTTAAAAGGTTATTAATAAATAAACTAGACATTTAAAATTATTTAAAATAACTAACCGCTAAACTTAAGTTATTTAAAACAAATAAGTTGGACAATCCAAAAATATTTAAATAAATAAGCTTAACAGTTAAAATCATTTAAATAACTATCCAATAAAATTAAATCATTTTAAATAAATAAGTGGGACAGTTAGGATCATTTAAACGAATAAAATAAATAATTAAAATCATTTAATTAACCAAACTTAAACCTTTAAAATATTTAAAACAAATAAGTTGCACAATAGAAATCATTTTGGCAATTAAACTTAAGCAATTACAAGTGTTAATTAAATAGTTAGTACAATAAAAACATTTAAATAAATAATTAATATTTTATTAACAAATAATTAAGATAAATAATTTTAAATCAATTAAACTTAAAAATAATAATCATAATATTTATTTAATTTAATGCATGCGATTTAATAGATTGGATTTTAGATGCTACAATTCCTTCCCTCCTTAACAGATAGCTTCAATAAAATGGTTTTCTCAAAATTTTTCATGAAGTGCAGTTCAAAATTTTCTACATCATTAGTCGAAGTCAAAGCTCTGTCAAAAATCATTGAAAGATATGTTTAAAAGTTTTAAATAAATAATTTATGCACGGGAGCTATCAAAGTCCATGCTTTCAAAAATTATATTTTTGTTGCCAAAACATTTTCTTAAAAAAAATTTCTCACAATTCAGCGCATTCCTCAAAAATATTTTTGCATGTAAACAAATAATTTCAGATATCATTTTAGAAATGAAAGTTTCAATGGAAGTTTGTTGCCCACAAAGTTCTAAAATCCTTAATCGCCTCGCTGGACTTGTTCAAACTTCTAAAATCATTTAAAACTTCTTCCAAAATTTCTTATGGTCGATTCTCTTATCAACACTCCCCTACGCGCCCCAAACTCTGACTCATACCCAAGAATAAAATTTCAGACCTTAAACTCGATAAGGACAGAAACTTAAATAGCTGATACCTCAACTTTTAGACAACCTACTGGAACTAGACTAATTACATCCATTAATCATGTAGTAGCAACTTAAATTAACAAAACATAAATGTTCATCCGCCACTAGAAAAATCCACAATAACCCCAAGATTGGACAACAATAATTTCTTACTGTTAGCAGCATAGCAGAATCAATTGATAATTTTGTATACTGTCCATAGCAAGAACCCACTTCTCAAGTCTTACCTGTCACACTAGCATGCATCCTAAACACTAAAGTGAAGTCCTGGCTACACTATCGTCTCAAAATATATCCCAATTTCAGAAGCACATAACAGTAAGTGAAAGATTTCCAAGAAAATGGTACCAAAACTTGCTTAGTCTAACGGCTTGCTTACCTAGACTTTTAGAATCTTCTCTACCCAAACCGATGCTTCTCCAATATTCTAAGTTATCTCCTAGATCACCACTCGTAATTCTTTTCATTTCAAAATATGAAATCATTCTTAACAACGCTAGAACACAGTCACCAGTTACAACCAACGACCCAAATCCTCGATTGACTCAACTTCTTGACCAAAGAACTTACTCCCAACAACCCATAACATAGCTGATAAAATTCTCAACACAATAGCAACAACCATCAAAATAAGATCAAGAAGAAAAAAAAATTCCCATCGGCGTCAAAAAATGAAAATATGGGAAAATAACTAAATAAATTAATAAAATATCAAAAAAATGTTTAAACATCATTTAAAACTTGATTGATGATGATTTTTTTTTATACACGCAATTCATCAATAACAAAGCTAGGACCTCCAATTGTAGTACAGAAATGTGGATGCATGCAGTTTTAAATTGGTTTTGAAGCTATCAATTAGGACTCTAACTATATTCTAAATACTTTACTTTAATTCTAGTGCGCAACATTCCTCAGTTTAATGTTCGCACAAAAATAGCAATGATTCTTTAAGTTTATCCCAAGTCCTCACACGAGTTTCGATTCAATAACTTAACTTACAAAACATATGTCGATCAATTTCTAAACAACTATGCACTTAGTTGTATCCAGCTAAAATCCATTCATAAGAAAATGAATTACAACAATAACATAACATTTAATATTTCCTAATGCGCAAGTTTATTATTTTCAACAAACTCTTACAATCCCATAAAAATTATTAAAACTTCTTAATAACTCAAACAACTTCCATGTACTGTATAAAATTGGAAGAAATATTAGTACACCAACTATGTTTAACTAGAAGTCGCATGCCATAAAATAATCATTTAAATGTCACACTTTAATCTACTAAAAGAAATTTTTAAACAAAATAAACACTGAGCTACTCATTTAAATAAATTAAACACCTAATTATATAAAAATATTTCAAAAAGGAAGGACATCAAAACATTTAAAGTATTAATTCAAGTATGAATAGCATATAAAATTCTTTAAAACTTACAGACTTTGAGGCGAGACTTCTCGAGTTTTTTGCAACCGACAGTAGACACAACCCAAACCAGAACCATGCTCTGATACTAACTGAAACGACCCTAAATTCTACTTTAAATAAACTTAAATAAAAATGCAAATTTTTCAAAATTTTGGCATGACCCATCTGTTTATTTTAAAACCCACCTGACACAGGCAGCAAACAACAAAAGCAACCGACAATACAGATAAACTAGATCAGAATAAATGAAAGAGAAACTAGGGGAAAAGGTTCAACATCACAATCATCAAAATATTACAATTTAATCCTTACAGACCAAGAAACAAATCTTAAAAATCATTTAATTTACATTTGTCAAATAAACAAAATAAATATTTCATAAAATTAAGTTTGAATAAAATTCTACGGAAGAATGGCATAGGTCGGAGGGATGTGCCGTGCCCGCATCGCAGTTCACTCGAGAGTCATGCCCCTCGATCTCAACAAAGTACAACCTGCACCAAGCATAATAGTAAGCCTAAAAGCCCAGCAAGATTTAAATAATACAGCAAGGGTTCAAAATAATCTATCGTACTAAAAGTATTACTAAGTATACAATGAAATTCAAACGAAGGGGAAGCGTCATAACATGCCCAAAATAGGAACAATAGCAATATGCGATGAAAAACAACATTCATGAGCCAATTATCCTTTACATTTACTTTTGAAATTAGATACTCGATTGCGACTATGATTTTGATCGATCAATGGTTATAGTATACAATGCCGGCAAGGAAGCCAAGATTTCTCCGGACCCCACATTGCCCTTTAATTGGTAGGGAAATCGAGATTGCTCCCGACCTCTTACTACACATCCATTTGGTAGGGAAATTGAGATTGCTCCCGACCTCTTACTACACATCTATTTGGTAGGGAAACTGAGATGCCTCTTGACCTCGTACTACACGTCATTTGACAAGTGAACTAGGGCATCCCCCGACCCATCATTGCACGTCCAAGTCACAACCAAATCACTTCATTCTTTAACATTCCTTTCATTTCAACTTTTACCTTCATAAGCATTCTTTAATAAAACTTCGGGACTAGAACGTTAAATAAATTTGAAGTCACACACGCGAATAAATGGCGTTGAATAATTTAAATGACATGAAACTCAAATTTTAGTGTAAATTTATAATGATGAATGATTGGAGTCTAAGTGAGCACCCTAGTTTTAAGGGTTTTCTATTTATTATTTAGACTTACGCCCAAGAAGACTTAACAAGAGCGGTTGGCCCGTACGACCCATAACTTAGCCTATTCTTATCCAAAAGACTTTTCGTTCAAACCGGCACCTCAAACACCTCTTAAATTACACCTAGGATCAGTAGTCATCTTTCAAAGATGGCCTGGACAACCCAAACGATTTAAATTCCCGGACAGCCCATAGACAATGGAAAAATATGCTCATGACACTCCAACTTAAAACGTACATAACTTAATCGATTCTTAGCCTAAATAAGCCCAATTCACACCGACACGACCCTAACATCACACACATTAAGAAAATCAGAGGTAACCCCCGTACAGACCTCAAGAACTGACCCTATCAGACCTGTTTCCCCGAGACATGACGCGATGGTAAAAATTCTGTTTTGAACAACTTGAAACTATGGACTCCCGAGCTCATACCTCAACCTATTGTACCTGAAAACCCATGAGAACAACTAGTAACCATGCCTAGACAACCAGCTAGGGCCCTTGGACAAGGCTCTAGCCCGACGCTACCCTACTTCTCCCTTCTTGCCCAAAACATTAGCCCAACGCCTTCAAAACTCTACTAAACATCTACCCAACCTAATTGCTCCTTGACCAGCCTTATGGACCTCCTCAAACACATCCAAATGCACATGTATAACCTCACGATCACCCCATGGCAGCTCCTCAACTCCATTCATCCATTCGTTACAAAAATTCTGATTCAACGCCATAAACTCAATATTTTTCACAACACTTCAAAGCATATGCATTATATAACTTGCCCACCATCTTGTGAGACTTAAAAATTAACCATACACACTCAACAATGCATCAAAATCAGCAGGGCATAATCTGATTTTCCATTCACAACATGCAAAATTTCATTTAGATGTAAGAAATTCATTCCTACAAGTTCATTGCACAAGCTAGAATTTGAAAACACCACTACAACAAATTTGATGTACAACAACGTCTAAACGATAACGGTTTTGTGAAAAAACTGTTGTCTCATGAGCTTTCACAACGGATTTATTAAAATCCGTTGTCGTTTGCCTTATTTTGTTAAAAAACGACAACACAATATGACCTACGATCCGTTGTCTATTAGCGCTTTTTTTATGGCCTATGACAACGGATATTAAAATTCGTTGTCGATGAGCATTTTTTTATGGTCATACGACAACAGATTATGGCCTATGACAACGGATTTTAAAATTTGTTGTCTATTAGCGCTTTATTTTTTTATGGCCTACGACAATGGATTTTAAAATTCGTTGTCTTTGAGCGCGTTTTTTATGGCCTACGACAACGGATTCTACAAAACCGTTGTTGTATTATTATTTTACATATTAATAAAAAAAATTTTAAATATGTTATAATACTTATAACTTAAAGAGAAAACACACTTTCATTCTCTTTTGATTTCTCGTCTCTCTCCTCATCGCTCTCACCATCAATTACCAAACCCTAGCAACCATAGCCCTCTAGCCGACTTCAAATCGAGAGCGATTGCAGAAAGAGGAGAGCCGCAGCAATGAAAACCATGTCTCTGCCATTAAAACCTACAGATCTAAGATCGAATCCGAGCTCGCATATATCTGCCATGGAATTCTAAAGCTAATCGACTCCAAACTCATCGGATCCGCTGCTAACAGAGATTCCAAGGTCTTTTACTTGAAGATGAAAGGAAATTATCATCTTTACGAGGCGGAGTTTAAGATTGGAGCCGGCTGAAAAGAATCCGCGGAGAACACACTATTTACTGATCAAGCAGCTCAGGTTAATCCTCTTTTCTCATTATCAAGTGTTAAATAAAAAAGAATAATCAAGAAGGATTAATAGGTACCAAGTAATACGTTCCCGCTTTTATCAGTGCTGTTCTTGTCCCTATGATTGTTAGCAAATAGTCTGGTGTGGTGTCGTTTTTGAACAACGATAAAAGTCACTGGAGGTTGGTAGTTTTGCTCCAGTGACGCACATGTCTGCAAGAAATTTCTTGCTGATTAGAGGCTGTGAACATATTATTGTAGCAGCATGTTATGCAGTAAGTTCAGGCTGAGGAATTAAGATGGTGAAACCCCCTCACGGACCTTTCGAATTGCATCCAACTCGAACAATAGCACTTGATACAATTGCCCTTCACTTACACCATCCCTGTTCATTATCTCTTACTAATTTGTATAATGCGTAAATAAGATTGTCCATCTGTTTGAAACACATTAGAATGTACATATTCATTATCAATTTCCTTCTGTTTGTGATCAATTATACGATACAAACAGCAAAGAAGCTAGCTGTTCATTTCTGATAGGCATAAAGTGATGAACATTGACGGGCTTCCAGGAATCTAATTAGGTTGTAGATGCGGTATGCTTTCGCTTCAAATCTAAAAATTTCAGTGGTTTCATCTCCTTTTGCTCAGTAGTATGTATCATCATTCTTTGTAATTGTTCCAGGAGAAGGCTCCCTTTGTCTCCAAGGCTGAGAAGAGAAAGGCTAAATACGAAAAGACCATCCAAGCCTACAACAAGAAAATTGTAATTTATTGATTTTTAACCTCAATTGAGCTATCGATTGCATCTATGTTTGCATCCACTAAAGTGTTTCAAAATAATCGCTCAGCTGGCAGAAGGAACTGATGCTGAAGAAAAGAGCGACAAGTCAAATTCTGAAGTGCACGACGACAAAGATGACGGCAATGCAGAGGTATGTGAGTTGTTTTCTGATTTTTTCCCTCCCCCTAATTTTCATTTATCAAGAATTTTATTGGGATTTATCAGTTCATTCGGGTAAAATTCTTCCAAATTTCTAGGATGATGATGAAGACGATGAAGATCAATCCAATCCATGATATCTTGCGAAGAAGTTTGGGGGTTAGAAATTATGCCATAAAAAATTTTCTCTGAGCTGTTATGTATAAGTAAGATCCTATTTGGTAGAAAAAGGAAACGATTTTAGTTAAACTCAAATCGATAGGTCAGATGGGATTGTTTATTTTGTATTCCATTGTTTTCTTGTGCTCCCGATGCTGCCTAATGATAATCCGACTCTTTCGTTTCTCTCCGTTAGTGTTTAGATTTTTGTGCATTTGAGAAAAGAGGATTAACCTTGAGGGGGAATTGTGTTCGTTTTGCTTCTTTTTTTATGCTAGCGGAGGGGATGAGGTTTGGGAGTGCAGCTTTGTCTATCTAGTTGATTTTAGAAATTGAATCACTTGAGTGTGATTGAGCTATTGAATCTCATGCATATGCTGCACCATGTTTCACGTTTCCTGATTTGTTCAATGATGTGTGTAAACTCATTTTAATCACTAGTAAACTTATGAACAGTTTTGGAAACTCTGCTGATTCACTCTCCAATGGTGATTTTACTCACAGCATCAACAAGGTTGGTTCTTGGTTGCCACCCCGGTTCATATGAGTGCCGTAAAATAACGAATCTTTTGCTCTCTGTTTTGGGTTCTTGGCCATGGTTTTTGGCTGGAATTCTTGATCATAGTTTCTGTTTTTAATCTCAACCCAAGAAGTTTTTGGCTGGAATTCTGGATTTTTTCTCCCTTTTTTGATGGGTTTTTAGTGTATATTCTTATGTTATTGCATCACTTTGACAATCCATCAGTATATAAGAAATCACTGGAAGGGACTTGGGAGGGCAGACAGTATCTTTGATGATAATGTGAATTTTTGTTGGTTTAGCAACATAAAATTGATCCCTAGCTTACAAAGATCATATGATTCCCTGTTGCTAATGTACTCTTTTATTTCAGGTATCGCGGTCTCTTTATGATGGGGTGATATATTTGAATAGGCATCACATAAGACAGCTTAAAGAAGAATTCGGTAGGTGGCCAAGTTTTTTGTAATTATACTTGTTTGCCTGTCGCAGACTTTACAGTTGCTTGGGTAACTGGATTTTTGATATGTTTACAGTTGTACCAAACATTCTAGTTTTGAATTCTTCATCATTAACAGTTTTACTCCATAATGGGGAATATTTTGCATGTCAAAGACGTATTGCTAGTTTTCTACTACAGAAATATGTATTCTTCTAGTGAATTAGTTTCTCTTTTCACAGAAGTGGAGCCTTGGTCATTTGAACATCATATAGGAGAAGCTATCTTCATCCCTGCTGGATGTCCTTTCCAAGCAAGGCATATTCAGGTGAGTTGCAGATTTCAACCCTCTGTTAGCACGATGGCCAGCTATTTATGTTTATTCAGACTGAAAAGATATCAATCACATTAGTCCCAATGGTTCTCATCTTATTCTATTCTTGAGATTTGATACACTAATACTTGAGTGACTTGGATCTTTGCCGCTTCAATATTTCCTCAATATATATATTTTTTTAAGGAGCCTTATATCGATATCCGTCTCTGGCCTTCCTGGTTATTTAACTACATAATATTCGCGTATTCGGATGCTCTACAAGGGACTTTGAGATTAGGACTCAGGCAAGGTTTAGCTAAAGGTTTGACTATCGGGAGTAATTGTGTAGTAGTTGGAGAGATTGGATGGGACGCACTTGATTCTTGCATCTGTATCGTCCATACCATGATGACACTACTCTGAAGATTCTCCACTAGTAGTTGGAGAGATTGTCAGATAGACCTTCACCAGAGAATGCCTCGAGTGCCTAAAGCATGACAGGTTTCGAGCGTGAGGTCTTTAACCTCATGCAGAACATGGTTTTGCCGGTATGCTGATATCGATGCTTTCGGTAGGCACACGGGAAACTTCATGTTCAAAAGCATTATTTGGTTGCAAGAAGAACGGTGATGGTAGATCGTGAGCAATGCACTGACGCAGAGCATAGCTGGTTAGCTATCACGAGCCATTTCTCCAGAGTTCTTCGTAGGAGGAAATGTAGAGAGACTTGGTTGGGAGTATGCTTGTATCGATGCACGTGTCGATTAGAAGTTTCATGCTCAAGAATCGAAGACTAGTACGATGATTTTAATACTGTATCGTTGTAGTTGTAAACAGTATTTCAGTTGTAAAGTATCATCATACTTTGGTTGTATCATTTCAAGTTCGATTGTACATTTCATTGTATTTTGAACACTGTATGTATTACATGGGATTGTAATGGAGAAATTGTACATAAATGGAAGAAGTGATACTTTTTTTACTTATCCAGCGATTCGTGAATGATTGCGAGTGATTTTGCTAGGATTGGCATTGTTTTAGTTGATTAGTGTTCAACTATTGCAGTTCATGGGATTGGAGTGGGCCAACTGTGACTGTTTGACTTGTGGTTAGTCTAGGCGTTTTCCTAGAATTGACCTAGTTAGTCGGTGGACTAAGTTAGTACCAACGATGAGTGTACTAATCTAGAGGCATTAAGGGTATTGCTCGGTTTAGAACATTGGGCTTTATTCTAAGTTGTCTCCTTAGAATAGTAGGCTGCCTGACCTTTGGTAGGTGTAGACTTGTGATGATGGGTTTTTTTTCAGGGATATCAGGTCCAGTATATGCCGAGAGTTGTGGACTATGACCATGACTAGTCGTGATGGGGCGCGACCCTATGCCAGTGTTACCTGGGAGCTTTGGTGCTTCAGGATTGGCGGTGGGAAGGCTACTCAGTCTAGGGATTTGGTAGCAGTCACGACGAGGTATGACCTTGGATTAGATATCAGGTTTGATATCGATGGTACGATATCGTCTGGTGTGCCATAGATATAGTTTGAGTGTTCTGCTATGGGAACCAATCATGGAGGGATTTCCTTGACGAGTGTGTACTCTGAGCAGATAGGTTTTGACCTATGAGTTACTGCTAGATGTGTGGATCTAGTAGGCGGGCGGATTTCTACCAGCGATGACTAGGGGTTGTCATCAGAATTGTGATTAGAGTTTTTCTATGATAGGAGTCATCCAAGCACTTGGATCGGATGTTGTTACGAGACTTTGACTCGAATACGAGGACTACACCATGATGATTGGGGATATCATCTGACTAGTATCATATTAGAAATATGATTGGATTCTCCTGATATGAGACTTATTCAGGAGGGGAGAGTGAAGACTATCTGAGACGTTGACTCGGAGGTGAGTATTTCCAGCGATGTTAGTTTTTCATCAGTAATGGGGTTGTATCAGACGCTATGGATTGTATAAGACAAATAGAGGCATGAGGGAAGCGTGATGCCAGTATACGCTTGGTGGTGATTCCAGGTGGGACATAGTGGTAGGCTACCTCGGTCTTAATTTGTTGAACAATCTTAGCGAGGGATATAATCAAGATTGTGTCCGAAGATTGTGGAAATCTTTGGGATTCTTTAGTTATTCTTCTTGGACTTGACGAGCCGTGGTGTTCATTCTGATTGAACGAGGTAAGGATAGTGAGTCCAGTGGTTGCGCTAAGTACTGTCTGATATTTTCAGAGATTGAGCGTAGGATTTTCCATGGGATGGAATGGTCTTAGTTTATCTTGATGTTTGCCTTGGGTGAACAAGACAACAATTAGTAGTGCTAAGGTGGCACGGGATCTGTGCTAGTGACTACTAGTGGTTATTGGGTAACTCTGTCAAAGTTAGGATGATTAAGTTCAGAATACGAAGCAGCGGTTAGTAGTGCTGAAAAGGCGCAGGACTTGTGCCAAGTAAACTACTTATGTACCGTGATCTGACACCGTTTGGAAATGGTTCTTTGTGGCAGTTGAGTCATGGTTATTGACCGAACCATGTAGGTTGGATGATCAGTGGTGGTCTGATCTGATAAGTGCGAGCTTAAGTAGATCTACGAATTCGATTGGTTGAGCTAATCAGAGTTGATTAGGATGTAGCAATTAAGAAATACTTGGGATAGTATTTTGTCGAGTAATGCTTATGAAATGAGTACTGAATACCATCTCAGAGAAATCGGAGATTTGAGTTATTTAGTCTCAATGATCTCCAGAGATGAATCTTCTGGAATTGCTGTAATCGGGAACGACTGCAAGTGGACTTGTATGATCAAGTTAGGTGCGAACTTGACAGTGGAGACAAGCAAGTGAGTTGGTAGTTTCCAGTATAGTGAATTCTTGTTAAGAAAGAAGCTGATATTGATTCAATCAATTGCTTAGTGATAGCAATAGGTCAGGAAAGGATCATGTTGTTGTTTCATGTGAGAAGTTTTCCATTGAACAACAATAGTGAAGATTGTTGACCGGACATTTCGGTTAAGTGAGGGAATCTATGTGTACCATTGTGTTTGGATCCAACGAGTAGTTGGAAATGCTAATGGATATTAGAAAGGAAACAACAGTTGTCTGATCTGTGCGACATTAGCTAGGATCTGATTCTCGAGATCCAGCAGGTTGTGTCATTAATCTTCCAGCGAGTGATGTGCGATATGAGACTGAGATAGTCAAGGATCGACTTAGTAGCCAACGAGGTTTGCCTTTGGGGTCGAAGCTTTCGCAAGATCGTGACGGATCGAGTTTGTTCTTTCGAGTCAGTGAGTCACATCTATGCAGACTGTTTGTCAAAGATGTTGCATTGTAGCAATAAACGACAATCAGAGACGCATTGTGTGGCAAGTTACTTCGAGCACAAGTGTTTCCCAGGATTGACTAGGGAATCGACGAATTAGATCGTTCAATGCTGAGACTGATGCGTTCGGCAAGGAAACGATTTGACTATTGAGAATTTGTTGGGATTTAGTTCCAGGATCAGTATGTTCAACCTTGGGAGGTTGGTATGAGCTGATGGTATTATCAGAGACTCTGAGTTGAGTTATACAAGGTGCAATGACTGTCGAGTTTCGAGACGGAATAGGAAGCGTTTCCATATGTCTGTGCACTATGGAAAGTCCCAGTCGAGCATATTGGTGGGATCTTGCCTTAGTCTTGATGTGTGTACAGTGGTTGCGAGTATGTATAACTAACCAGAGGATGTCTATCGATTGAAATTCATGAGGTGAATAACCTATGATCGAGATGATGAAGATCATCAGAGATGTGATGACTTTCATTGCAATGTATGCATGATTTCGCAGGCCAATGGCTAGGAGATAACGTAGCATCATAAATTGCAAGTGATGATAGTTATCATCAGGGCACAGTGTTGAGGTTATACTAAGAAACGTGGACAGCAGAATGTACTAGACATGATGGTTTAAGTTCCCAGTATTCCTTGGGAAGCCGGTTGTGCTTCAGGGAGAGTGGGGAGGATAACCAGTCTAGGGAACATTGCGAGCAATTACGTTGGAGTATAGACTTGAGTCAACTGGATTATCTTAAAGCGAGATTCATGGCAGAATGTGTCAGCACAAGGTTTGGATTAGTGTTTTCCTGACTAGAGGTGTTGAACACCGAGAAATTTTGAAACCATTAGATGGTTAGATTCGATAAGTAATTCGACGAATGTCGTAAACCAGTCAGTTCATGACTTGGTCTTCGTTAGTCTAAAATTACTTTGGGACGATGATATTGATCAAGCAAGTATTGTATCCTTCGTGATCAGGAAGATCTTGGTCCGAGTGAAAGATGTATCAGTGTTACGATACGCTAGCGCTAGGGAAGTTCGACTTTAGACCAGTAGCGCAGTAATATTCAGTGAAAGAATATTAATGCGGTTAAGCATTAATGGAGCTTATAGGGAATTCGATGAGAGTCTGAGTGTGTCGGAAGCTATTTCGACCAGACCCTCAATTAGTGGTCTATCTTATGTTCTCGAGGTATTACCTTGGATTTCGAGAACGAAATCTTTTAAGGAGGGAAGAATGTAGTGAGCCGTATCCAGAATTAGCGATTAATGAGTATATTAATCATGTAATCATGTTTAGATTAATTAAAACATGATTAAGGAAACTCCAAAAGAGTTAACGGAGTCCAGAAATGGATTCAGGACACTCAAAATAGCCGGGAAGGTCCCGAAGGTCCGGAGGGTTTGGAAGCTCCGAACAAAGTCAGGAGGCTCCGAACTGGATCGGAGGATCCGAACTCAGGATCGGAGGCTCCAAAGTGGATCGGAAGCTCCGTCAGTAAGATCGGACGTTCCGATCAGGACCAGGGCACACATCATCGCTTACGTCAGCAAGGTGACATCATGGCTGGCGTAATATTGGGGCGATCGGACGCTCCGAAGATGGGATCGGAGGATCCGATCATGTTCGGACGTTCCGAACCTGGTTCGGAGGCTCCGAACTCCGTCTATAAATAGGGGGCCGAGATTTCATTTTCAAGTGCACCTTTCCCTCTCTTCTCTCTGATTCCTAAGCCTTCTAACTCAGATCTAGGGAGTTCTAGGCATCCTATTGGGAATTCGGAAGTTGCATAGCGATCCAGGCGTCGAGGCGGAGCTGTGGCCTAGTTTTGAGGCAATTGTCATCAGCGGGCTGACGACGGACGCAGGTATAGCTATGGTCTCCTTAAATTATTTAGGAGTATGCAATAGCTTAGTTAAGGCTTTTAGAGCTTAATTATTGATGCATGGGTATTTGCATTGTAGAGCTGATATAGACTTGGAACCTAGAGTGGGACTGCTAGGATTGCCTGTAGTAAGGTACGCAAGTACAGACTGAGATTGCCAGCGGGTTTTGCATGCTTATATGTTGCATTTTGTATGTCATTTATTATGCAGCATGTGCTGATCATATTATGCCTGTCCATCTTGTGAGATGAGCCACGTAGGGCCGCTCAGCCCTGTCTGGACGGTTGATGTCTAGCACTCAGTGACTGACGGGCCATGAGTGATTAGCATCTGGGGACACAGTCCACGTCCTATAGGAATGAGCAGTGTACGCAGGGTTTGCTCCCCGGGTTGTACCACTCATGTCCTAAGCGCCTTTACTGAGCAGTTATATACAGTTATCCCAGATATGGATACCCTATCATTTGCATGCATCATATTTGTATGTTTTTCCCAGTGCTTTCGTATTGAGATTAGAGCTCACGTCCAGTCTTTTCTGTGTATCTGGACACCCCATTCGACGGGATAAGTGTAGGTGCAGGATTGAGCACCAGGAGCTTGGAGTAGCCAGTGACCAGTGAAGACAACAGGATTAGCTGTAGGTTTTGCCTTTAGGCTATTTATACTATTTGGTTGTATAAATCGAATTTATTTAACCGGTTGTATTCTTCCGGTCTGTTTTTATTTAAGTCTTGCGCAGCGATTTATTTAATGCATGTTTAATTATGCTCTTAACTCTGATTAGGTAGCGGATCCGGGTAGGGTTGCTACAGTTATAGTGAATGAAAGCTAACAATTTCCTTTCGTTTCAATGGACAGATCATTAGGTTTAGGTTTGTGCAACGTCAAATATTTCTCCGAGGCAAGCGCGAATAAAGACAGTCATCTAGCGAGTGCCTAAGATAGACTCGGATAGTATGGAAGGTCAAGTGCTACAAAACGTGTCCGAAGAGGTCGAATTCAAGCACGTTTCTTTCCCTCATCTAAAAATGCAGCTTCTCCAGGACAACCTCACTTTGTGGACTTCGGATATGCTGGTAGTTTTCCTCTTCCTTACATGTATGTCTACCCACTACGAGGGAGAAAATGATCTCACTAATGGATTCGTTAATTGTCCTGGTACATGCATTGGATCTTTGAGTAAATGTGAGAATGATAATTGGTAGACTTTGTTTTTCAAGTTGATTTAAGTTTTGTTATTGATGTCTGCTTCAGAGGGTGATAAACCGAAGATCGAAGAGTAGTAGATGTGAGCTGGAGCTAATTACACCATCAAGGATGCAAAGGGTCTAACTACCCTGTCGATATTTTTTGTAGTGTGCATTGAATTAGAATTTTAATTTCGAGTGATTTGTAACACTAAAAAATTGTATATTAAATTTTATTTATGAAATTTTAAATTTTTGCTTATTTATAATATTAAAATTTATATAAAAATTTTGTTTTTTTATATAGAAAAAGACAACGGATTTTATCCGTTGTCGTAGGGGTCTAAAATTGTTGTAACTGATGGTGTTGTCAAAACTGTGCCCCTACGACAACGGATTTTTTTCGTTGTCGTTTCTCTCAAAGACAATGGATTTGTGCCAACGACAACGGATTTTATCCGTTGTCGTAGGGGCACAGTTTTGACAATACCATCAGTTACAACAATTTTAAACCCCTACGACAACGGATATAATCCGTTGTCTTTTTGCGTTTTTCTTGTAGTGCACAAAACCAACCCCATGGCCCCTTTACCTACTGAAAATCGAACACAACACACACCAATAAACATAAAATCTGCACCATTTTGAAATAAAGAGAATGGATGTAGTAACCCAGAGACCATTTTAAGATAATAATATGTTAAACATGATTAATGGTTGGTAATTAATCAATTTCGGAGTATTCTTAGACTTCGGAAGAGAATTTGGGCTTTTGACTTTGGGCCGGATCGGAAGCTCCGAACCCAGATCGAAAGCTCCGATCCCAGCCACTTCGGAAGCTCAGCGGAAGCACCGAGATCGGAAGCTCTGATCCTGGAACGGAAGTTCCGATCTCCAGCTGCCAGCAATGCTCGATGACTGAGCCGTGAGTTTTGACAAGTGTTGAATGTAGAGCAGATCGGAAGCTTCGATCGCCCGATCGGAAGTTCCGATCCCGACGTGTCACACATGCACGCAGTGAGCTGGATCGGAAGCTCCGATCCTAAAATCGGATGTTCCGATCCTGGCCGAGAATTTTGCCTATAAATAGGGCTTCTCAGATTCAATTATGAATTACGAATTCCCGAGTTTCTTTCTTCAGTTATATAGTGTGAGATATACACTTGAGGGCCCTATCGGTTATAATAGAGGTTCTGGAATAACCAAGGTGTGGTTATAGTCATCCGGGACTAGCAACTCCAAAGGGCTAACTACGGACGAAGGTATGGTCCGGGAATCTATTTAAGTTTTGGGAGTACTTATTAGCTTAGTTAAGGCTTATAGAATTTATGTAGTGATACGGTGAACTTTTGAATATAGGCTTGGAACCTAGGATCTTACTATACTTGAACTAGCCTAGAGGTACGTACACATTGACTGAGATTGTCAGCGAGTATACATGTTTATATGTTGCATTTATTTGGCATTATTATATGGCATGATATATGATTTACCGCTTTCTATATTCATATGTCATGTGCATATACACGTTGAGCCTATACCTTGTTATACCTGAGTATAGAGCCGCTCAGCTCTATACTCGATAGTCTGTCACTGAGAGTACCGCGACGGCGGGGGCATTTATGTCTGTCTACTCTGGTGTACTAGACGAGTGTGGTTGCACCCAGAGGTTGATCCGTGCGGTGGCAACACTCATGTGGCGCCGGTTCTGAGCATGACTTTTCAGATGACCCGTTATCAGTCATCATGTTGCATGCATCATATGCATATGTTTACTTATGTCTATGTACTGGTCGTTAGCGCTCACGTCCTAGTTGTTATCTTGGACACCCTATTCCATGGGGCAGGTCGCAGGATGGACGGAGCTGGTAGTTCAAGGCAAGACTAGGGCGCAGGAGCCTTGAGGATTTTATACAGCAGGATTCGATATAGCTGTATAATGTTTACTGTTTCGATTTGGTTGTATCACTACAGATTTAAGCATGGATTATGTTACTAAGCTGATATGTAAATTATGGTTTTGTTTCCGCATGTTTTACTCTGTTAAGTTATTTTGCTGTATTAAGTTTAATGCATGCTATTAGTTGCCAGTTAGTAGGTGATACCATACAGGGTCACTACATTTTTGGTATCAGAGCATGCTTAGATTTTGGGATTTAGTTTAGTCTTGAGTAATTCTTGCGCATTTGGGATTTTAATGTGCAATTCTTTTCAGGATATGGCTGACGAGAGTCACGGTAGTGTTGGCCAGGGAGGTGGTCATCATCATCGTCGCCATCATCATCATGATGATCATCATCGTCATCATGAGGGTAGATGTCGCTACTCTATCAATAAGTTCATGCAAGTAGGACCGAAACCTTTGGTGGGAGGCAAGAATCCTAAACAGGCGAGGAGTTGGATGTCTAAACTCGAGAGTACTTTTTGTTCTTTCGATTGTACTGAGGATCAGAAATTGGAAGTTCTAGAATTTGTTCTAGAAGATCGAGCACGTTTTTGGTGGGATGCCAAGGCTGCTTAGGCACGTACTGAGAGAGGACATGTGACTTGGGGGGATTTCTGTTGGGAGTTCCAGAAATTGTATTTTCCTCCGGCTGTTCGCCAAGCACGATCGATGGAGTTGCTTACTCTGAGGCAAGGATCAATGACTATTGATCAATATCAGCAACGATTTCTTGATCTGCTACCTTTCAGTCCTCATATCAATGAGAGTGATGCGTCAAAATATGATATCTTTCTACAAGGTTTGAACCAAGATATCTACTCACAGGTTGTCGTCTGTGATGACCCGGTATCTTTTGAGACTTTGGTGAACCGTTGCCGTCTTGTGGAGACTAGCAAGAGGCGGGCACAGTTGATGATGCCAGCACAGCCTAGTGGATCTTTTGAGCCTCGAGCTCAATCTGTTGTGCAATCTGGACCTACGTCTTCTTCTACTCCTAGTACTTCATCTGGTTCTCGTGGTTCACGAGGTATGTTTCGTTTCGGAAAGAAGAAGAAGAAGGAAGAGTTTTGTAGTCATTTTGGAGGGAAGCATCCTGTAGCTTCATGTCGGAGAGCTACTGGTGCTAGTTATATTTGCGGTCAGCAGGGACATCTGCGGAGAGATTGTCCTCAGCGCATGAGTTCTGCTAGTGGATCGGGATCACAGGTTGGATCTCAGGCTTCTATTGTTCCGCGTCAGCAGCCAGCACCACAGAGTTCTTCTGGTTATCGTCCCCAGACTCAAGGGCAGGTGTTTGCTCTGTCTCAGGAGCAGGCTACAGAGGGAAGCGATCGCATGTTGGCAGGTACCTTTCTGTTATGTGGTATTCCTGCACTTGTATTAATTGATACTGGAGCATCGCTTTCCTTTATTTCTAGTCGCTTTGTTAAGAGACATAGATTACCTTATGTATCATTAGATATGGATTTAGTTGTATCTACTCCGTTGGAGCAAGAGATAGTAACTAAGCGTCTAGTGATGGGTTGCCTTCTGGAGTTTGAGGGTAATGTGTTAGTAGCTAATTTGATGATATTAGCGATGACAGATTTTGACTGTATCTTGGGAATTGATATGCTGACTTTGTATCATGCTACTGTGGATTGTTATCAACGTCTGGTACAGTTTCATCCGGTTGAGGGTGATAGCTGGTATTTTTATGGTGAGGGTGCGCGACCTCCGATGCCACTTGTTTCGGCTCTGAAGGCATGTCATGTCTTGGAGTCAGGTGGGGAGGGCTACCTCATCTATGCAGTTGATATGTCCACGAGTAGTAGGGGTATTGATCAGTTACCAGTAGTCAACGAGTTTCCTGATGTATTCCCTGATGAGATTCCTGGTTTTCCTCCGGTGCGAGAGGTTGAATTTGGTATTGATTTAGTACCAGGAACTACGCCTATATCCCGAGCGCCTTATCGTCTGGCACGGTCAGAGATGAGGGAATTGAAACAACAATTACAAGATCTGCTTGATAAGAGATATATTCGTCCGAGTGTTTCTCCGTGGGGAGCACCTGTTTTGTTTGTCAAGAAGAAAGATGGATCGATGCGATTATGTATTGATTACAGGCAGTTGAATCGTGTCACCATCAAGAATAAGTATCCTTTGCCGCGGATTGATGATCTATTCGATCAACTACAGGGTACTTCTGTTTATTCTAAGATAGATATGAGATCTGGATACCATCAGATGCGGGTACGAGACTCAGATATATCTACGACTGCTTTCAGGACCAGATACGGGCATTATGAATTTCTGGTGATGTCATTCGGTTTGACGAATGCACCTGCAGTCTTCATGAATCTGATGAATCAGATATTTCAAGAGTATTTGGATAGATTTGTCATCGTCTTCATTGATGATATTCTTTTCTATTCTCATGACAAGGATGAGCATGCACAACATCTAAGGATTGTTTTACAGACGTTACGAGATAAGCAGCTATATGAGAAATTGAGCAAGTGTGAATTTTGGCTTGATCGGGTAGTGTTTCTCGGTCATGTGATTTCTAATGAAGGGATATCTATTGATCCTAGTAAGATAGAGGCAGTGCTGAACTGGTCTCGTCCGACGACGTTTGCTGAGATTCATAGTTTCTTGGGTCTAGATGGATATTACCGTCGGTTCATCGAGAATTTTGCACAGTTGGCAAGGCCTTTGACTCAGCTTACTTGGAAAGATGTTTCCTTCATATGGTCCTCGGATTGTGAGGAGTCATTTCACGAGCTGCGTGGACGTCTTACTACTGCACCTGTGCTAGCTCTACCTTCTGGATCAAGAGGTTATGTTGTCTATACTGATGCCTCTGGTCAGGGGTTAGGATGTGTGCTGACACAGCATGGCCATGTTATTGCCTATGCTTCTCGACAGTTGAAGACGCATGAGACTAACTATCCAGTGCATGATCTCGAGTTAGCCGCCATTGTATTTGCGCTCAAGATTTGGAGGCATTATCTTTATGGAGAGATATTTGAGATATTTACGGATCACAAGAGTTTGAAGTATTTATTCACTCAGGCGGAGTTGAATATGCGACAGAGACGCTGGATGGATCTTCTGAAAGATTATGATTGTGAAATCAAATATCATCCAGGTTCTGCCAATCTTACTGCTGATGCCTTGAGTCGGCAGGTGAGACTTTCTGCACTTCAGACTAGTGAAGTATCTCATATGATTCAAGAGTGCTGTTCATTGAGTTTTACGCTCAAGCACAAGAAAGGGAGAAATGGGATTCGATTGTATACTATTCTATCTGAGCCAGCATTGTATTCTCGGATCATAGATGCTCAGATATCTGATGTTAAGACTCAGCGTTTGGCACATCTAGCCAATGGAGTTAATACATCTTGATTCCATTTTCAGGCAGATGGTTTATTTTGCTTATCTAATCGAGTGGTTGTACCTAATGTTGTGGAGCTCAGGAATGATATTCTTTCTCAAGCTCATAGGTGTCGATTATCAGTTCATCCTGGTAGCATGAAAATGTATAAGGACTTGCGAACTAGTTTCTGGTGGAAAGGGATGAAGAGGAGTGTGTATTAATTTGTTTCGAGATGTTTAGTTTGTCAACAGGTCAAGGCTGAAATCGACGACCAGGTGGATTACTGCAGAATCTTGAGATTCCCGAATGGAAGTGGGAGCACGTAACTATGGATTTTGTTACCCACTTGCCTATGACTATACGTCAGTGTGATGCTATCTGGGTTGTCGTTGACCATTTGACAAAATCAGCACACTTTATTCCTTATAACTGGGAGTATTCTTATGATCGCATGGCACGCTTATATATCCAAGAGATAGTGCGATTACATGAGATTCCAGTGAGCATAGTCAGTGATAGAGACCCGCGATTTACCTCACATTTTTGGGGTAGTTTTCAAAATGCGTTGGGTACCACTCTGAGTTTGAGCACTGCATATCATCTGGAGACTGACGGGCAGTCAGAACGAACGATTCGTACGTTGGAGGATATGCTACGTTCTTCTGTCATGGATTTTGGCTTATCTTGGCAGGATCAGTTACCTTTGATCGAATTTACCTACAATAACAGTTATCATCGTAGTATTAATATGGCACCTTTTGAGGCATTGTACGGTCGACGGTGTCGTACTTTGTTATTCTGGGATGAAGTCGGGAATGACAAGTCGAGGGTCCTGAATTGGTGCAGCAGATTGTAGACAAGGTAGATTTGATCAAGCATAGGATCAAAGTTGCTCAAGATAGACAAGTCAGTTATGCTAATATTCGCCGCAGGCCACTTCAGTTTGAGCCTGGTGAATATGTGTTCCTTCGAGTATCACCTTTCAGAAAGGTGATGAGATTCGGCGTGAAAGGCAAGTTGTTTCCTCGTTTTATTGGACCTTTCCAGATACTGGAAAAGATAGAAGATGTTGCATATCGTTTGGCTTTACCGCCAAATCTTTCCAGTATACATAATGTTTTTCATGTGTCGTTACTTCGACAGTATATAGCTGATGAATCTCATGTGATTCAGTCTACTGATATTCAGCTAGAGCCAGATCTATCTTTTGTTGAACGACCAATCCGTATCCTAGACAGGAAGGAGAAAGTTCTTCGGAACAAGACTATACCACTTGTGATGGTACAGTGGCAGTGCCGAGGCGTTGAAGAAGCAACTTGGGAAACTGAGAGTCGTATGCGAGCAGAATATCCTGAGTTGTTTGCTTTGTACTTTTTATTTACCATGTAAGATGTAATTACAGTTGTTGTAATGAAACATGGTTTGATGTTTCATATTGTTATCTTAATTTTTCTTTAGATGTTATTTCGCGGACGAAATATCTAAAGGTGGGGAGAATGTAGTAACCAAGAGACCATTTTAAGATAATAATATGTTAAACATGATTAATAGTTGGTAATTAATCAATTTCGGAGTATTCTTAGACTTCGGAAGAGAATTTGGGCTTTTGACTTTGGGCCGGATCGGAAGCTCCGAACCCAGATCGGAAGCTCCGATCCCAGCCACTTCAGAAGCTCAGCGGAAGCACCGAGATCGGAAGCTCTGATCTTGGAACGGAAGTTCCGATCTCCAGCTGCCAGCAATGCTCGATGACTGAGCCGCGAGTTTTGACAAGTGTTGAACGTAGAGCAGATCGGAAGCTCCGATCGCCCGATCGGAAGTTCCGATCCCGACGTGTCACACATGCACGTAGTGAGCTGGATCGGAAGCTCCGATCCTGAAATCGGAAGTTCCGATCCTGGCTGGGAATTTTGCCTATAAATAGGGCTTCTCAGATTCAATTCTGAATTACGAATTCCCGAGTTTCTTTCTTCAGTTATATAGTGTGAGATATACACTAGAGGGCCCTATCGGTTATAATAAAGGTTCTGGAATAACCAAGGTGTGGTTATAGTCATCCGGGACTAGCAACTCCAAAGGGCTAACTATGAACGAAGGTATAGTCCGGGAATCTATTTAAGTTCTGGGAGTACTTATTAGCTTAGTTAAGGCTTATAGAATTTATGTAGTGATACGGTGAACTTTTGAATATAGGCTTGGAACCTAGGATCTTACTATACTTGAACTAGCCTAGAGGTACGTACACATTGATTGAGATTGCCAGCGAGTATACATGTTTATATGTTGCATTTATTTGGCATTATTATATGGCATGATATATGATTTACCGCTTTCTATATTCATATGTTATGTGCATATATACGTTGAGCCTATACCTTGTTATAGCTGACTATAGAGCCGCTCAGCTCTATACTCGATAGTCTGTCACTGAGAGTACCGCGACGGCGGGGGCATTTATGTCTGTCTACTCTGGTGTACTTGACGAGTGTGGTTGCACCCAGAGGTTGATCCGTGCGGTGGCAGCACTCATGTGGCGCCGGTTCTGAGCATGACTTTTCAGATGACCCGTTATCAGTCATTATGTTGCATGCATCATATGCATATGTTTACTCATGTCTATGTACTGGGCGTTAGCGCTCACGTCCTAGTTGTTATCTTGGACACCCTATTCCATGGGGCAGGTCGCAGGATGGACGGAGTTGGTAGTTCAAAGCAGGACTAGGGCGTAGGAGCCTTGAGGATTTTATACAGCAGGATTCGATATAGCTGTATAATATTTACTATTTTGATTTGGTTGTATCACTATAGATTTAAGCATGGATTATGTTACTAAGCTGATATGTAAATTATGGTTTTGTTTCCGCATGTTTTACTCTGTTAAGTTATTTTGCTATATTAAGTTTAATGCATGATATTAGTTGCCAGTTAGTAGGTGATACCATGCAGGGTCACTACAATGGAGCCAAGAGAACTTATATCCTATGCTTGGGTTTTAAAAATGAAGGAGTTTTCTTGCCTCAAACACAACAAGAAAACAAGAAAGGAGGGCAGCTGGGCACAAACACACGGCTAGCAGTTGGAACGCCTCCTAAGGCATCCTCCACGGTGGTAGCAAGGCGGCAGCTAGGCTGGGAAGGGCGGCCGGTGTTGGAAAACGGTGTTCAGATCAATCAGAATTGATACCCGGTGCAGCGGAAGTTTTAAAATTTTATATGGAACGATTCCATATCGTGGGTATCAAAACTTTACGATTAAATTGTGCATGTAAAAATTAAATAACAATTAAATTTTTACCTTGAAATCTCGAAACGAGATTATGGACACCAACAGATTACTCTGCTCTTGTTGTATATCCCAGGAACTGATGGACGAACAATTCTTCAATCAGGTCCACGAACAGAAGTTTAATCCCTCTGATAGATTGCACTAGAAAATCTATCAGAAGTTTCTACGAAGAGAATTAACGAATTTGATCCGTTAAACCAGACTGCGAATTCAAAATTCACAGGCTGGAATTTTAGAACAGAGAGAGAGGGGGCGGCGGCCACTATAAGAAAAACTAGGGTTTTCGAAAAATTTTGTGACCTCTGTTGTATAATTTCTGTACTGCAATAACTTATTTATAATGTGGGCTGCTAACAGCTTAGGGCCCATTAGTCATAAGTTCAAGCCTGACAAGCAAAGCCCGCATGTTCAGAAATTAATATAAAATTCATCGTGACTCAGATTGATAAACCAATTTCACCAATGTGCACAGAAACCATTTCTGCATCTTTTAAAGTCAAGATAAATTTTCTGAATCCGAATTCAGTGGTTTCCAAAAATGTCCATCACTATGTCATTTTAGGAAATCTTACTCCCTCTACTCTTAAATAAGAAGTCCCACTTCTTTATTCATTAAATTTAACTCTTTAAATTTAATTATCTCAACGGGGATTAAAAATCCATTACTTGTGTGACCCTCAATGGTTCAGGGATACAGCTAGCCGTGGGCTCACAACTCCTTGTGACTCGGAACAACAATTTCCGACTTGCCCATCGAATCATGGTAAGAGCGCCTAGCAACATCGCCCCATGATTCCCTAGGTATCACTGATAGTGCCTGCAAGAACCAATAGATTTTGGTTAGCATACAGTACGGTCCCTTCAACCAAATATCCCGATCAAATCAACAACCATTGGTGCATCGAGAGTCGTTCGAGATTCGATAACTATGCACAACATCTTGGAGATCTATTAGTGACATCGCATGTGTTACTAGGATAACCATTAACCTAAAACACATCATGTACTCTGGCCAGAGATTCGTCACACTAATATCTCCTCAGATCGCATAGGATATCCACACTCGCAAGTATGTGGTGAATCCTTGACAACAAAGCATCGACTCCTATATGCGTCTTAACTGTACCCAATCCCGACACCTGATGACCCCCATAGAGTCGGTAAATGAGTCAAAGCATAGTACTAGCATATAGAGTCTCAATGATGTTTCAAGTAATAAGGACTAATGGTGTACAACCAAAAACGTGGACTTTATCCACTCGATAAGTGATAACCACTTGGAAAGTTCGAATAAGGTAGTTCGATCATTCATCATATGAATATCCATTTGCATGCTTCGAACATCTCTATGTTCCCTACCAATGAAACGTGGTACTCTGCATCGCAAATGCTAGTCTCAAACTCGAGCGATCCTTATCCTTATTAACGAACGGCTCAATCGACTAGGAACTGTTTAGAATATACAGTGACTATAAGATGTGTTTCATGATAGCCATCCCCATATGCCACCACATCTTACATACACTATAGTATATTCAAGGTCTTCATCTAAACATCTTATAGTATGTCACAACATAATAATATGATAAAAGATAAAGCAAATGCCATTATAAAATTGTAAATTATATTAAACAAAAGATTGTTTATACATAGAGTCATAAAAGCCCTTAGCCACAAGTTGGCTCACCGGGCACCCACTCTTTCAATCTCCCACTTGCCCTAAAGCCAACTAGTCATACTACGCAGTCCCATTGCTTCGCGATGTTTGTCAAATAATGGTCCTGGCAAGGGCTTAGTAAGTGGATCAGCGATATTGTCTGCAGAGGCCACTCTCTCGACAGTGATGTCTCCTCTTTCCACGATCTCCCGGGTGATGTGGTATTTCTTCAGTACGTGTTTGGATCTTTAATGAGACCTTGGTTCCTTTGCCTGAGCAACGGCACCCGTGTTGTCACAGTACACCGGGACTGGACCAACAACTTCAGGAATGACGCCCAACTCTTGGACGAAATTCCTCATCCAAACGGCCTCTTTAGCAGCAGCTGATGCCGCAATGTATTCTGCCTCAGTGGTGGAATCCGTTGTGGTGTCCTGCTTGGAACTCTTCCAAGAGACAGCACCGCCATTGAGCATGAACACAAATCCAGAGGTTGACTTCGAGTCATCCATGTCACTTTGGAAGCTAGAGTCGGTATAGCCTTCCAATTTCAGTTCTCTTCCTCCATATACCATGAACATATTCTTAGTCCTTCGTAAGTACTTAAGAATGTCCTTCACGGCTTTCCAATGCATTTGACCGGGATTGGCTTGATATCTGCTCGTGACACTCAGAGCAAATGCTACATCCGGTCTGGTAGATATCATCCCATACATGATACTACCTATGGCTGACGCATATGGTACATGTGTCATTTTCTCTATCTCTTCATCAGTCTTGGGACACATGGACTTGGATAGAGAAACTCCATGACACATAGGTAGATGTCCTCTCTTGGACCCATCCATTGAAAACCTTTTCAATATGGTGTCGATGTAGGTTGCTTGAGTGAGTCCTATCATTCTCTTAGATATATCTCTATAGATCTGTATCCCTAGAATATAGGATGCCTCACCCAAATCCTTCATCGAGAATCTACCTGATAACCATATCTTTGTTGACTGCAACATCCATACATCATTCCCAATGAGTAAGATGTCATCAACATAAAGTACTAAGAATGTCACAGCATCCTTAACTACTTTCTTGTACACGCACGGTTCCTCCGGGTTCTTGATGAAACCAAAATCCTTTATTGTTTCATCAAATTTCTGGTTCCAACTTCTTGATACTTGTTTGAGACCATAGATCGATCTCTGAAGCTTGCATACCTTATGCTCGCTTCCCATGGATGTGTATCCCTCAGGCTGCGTCATATAGATCTCTTCCTTAATGTTTCCATTAAGAAATGCAGTCTTCACATCCATTTGCCATATCTCATAGTCATACCAAGCAGCTATGGCAATAAGGATTCTTATGGACTTGAACATTGCAACTGGTGAAAAGGTTTCATCATAGTCAACTCCTTGTCTTTGAGTATAACCTTTCGCCACCAATCGTGCCTTGTAGGTCAATACCTTACCATCAGGCCCAAGCTTTCTCTTGTAGATCCATTTACACCCTATTGGAACAATTCCATCGGGAGGATCTACTAAAAACCAAACTTGTTTTGTATGCATCGAATCTATTTCCGACTGCATAGCTTCAAGCCATAAATTTGAATCCGTATCAGAAATTGCTTCCTTGAAATTTCTTGGATCACATCCAACGTCGGGTTCATCTTGATCCCCTTCAAGAAGAAGACCATATCGAATAGGAGGTCTAGAAGTCCTCTCGGATCTTCTAGGTATAGGCGTGTCCTCTGAAGATTCTTGAGGTATGAGATCATTATTTTGTATTTCGGGTTCCTCTCGAATTTCTTCGAGTTTCATCATCTCGCCTTTCTTATCCAATAAGAACTCCTTCTCCAAGAAGGTGGCATTCCTAGAAACAAACACTTTTGTTTCAGTAGGATGATAGAAATAATATCCTATTGAATTATTCGGATACCCTACAAAATAACATAAGGTGGATCGACTATCCAACTTATCTCCCACTGTCTGCTTCACGTAAGCAGGACATCCCCAAATCCTCAAGTACGAATACTTAGGAGCTTTGCCATTCCATAACTCGTATGGTGTTTTATCCACTGCTTTGGTGTGGACGTTGTTCAACAACAATACCGCCGTTTCAAGCGCGTAGCCCCAAAACGAAGGTGGAAGCTCAGTGAAGCTCATCATGGATCGAACCATGTCCAACAAAGTTCGATTACGACGCTCCGATACACCATTCAGCCGAGGTGTCATAGGAGGAGTCCACTGAGAGAGAATCCCATTCTCTTTCAGATAGTCCAAAAACTCGGTACTTAAGTATTCTCCACCTCGATCCGATCGAAATGCTTTAATACTTTTACCTAGCTTGTTTTCTACTTCAGCCTTGAATTCTTTGAACTTTTCAAATGCTTCAGACTTATATTTCATTAAATATAAATACCCATACCTATAATAATCATCAGTAAAGGTAATGAAGTAGGTGTGGCCAAATTGAGTACCAATTCTAAATGGACCACAAACATCTGTATGGATCAAATCCAACAGATTTTGACTACGCTCAGGTTTCCCCTTGAATGGAGATTTAGTCATTTTTCCTTTCAGGAAGGATTCACAAGTAGATAGAGAGTTAATATCAGACATATCAAACATGCCCTCTCCCACTAGCTTGTTCATCCTCCTTGAGGAAATATGACCTAGCCTAGCATGCCAAAGGTTTGCCGGGTTTTGACTATCGTTTTTCCTTTTGTTCGTTGTTACCGGTTTATCAACATAATTTATTGGAACCTCTTTTAATTTTAAGTTATATAGATTGTTTTCAAGTTGTCCATTTCCAATCAAACATTCATTCTTGTAAATATTGCAAATCTCATTCACAAAATTGCAAGAAAAACCATCTCTATCAAGCATAGAAACAGAAATAATGTTTTTAATCAAATCTGGAACAAATAAAACATCTCTCAAAAGTAACTTAAAATCGTTCTGCAAAATTAAATAAACGTCTCCCACAGCTTTGGCTTCAACTCTAGAACCATTTTCGAGCCTCAGCTGGGTCTCACCCATTCTAAGCTTGCGACTTCTTGTCATCACCTGCAAATCATTGCAAATGTGAGATCCACATCCGGTATCCAATACCCAAGAAGTAGTATTAAGTGAAACATTTATTTCAATATAGAACATACCCTTCGCAGTTCGCAACTGCTCTAGATATTCCTTGCAGTTACGTTTCCAATGACCGGGTTTCTTGCAGTGATGGCAAACATCCTTGGACTTTTCCATGTTTGAAGCCTTTGTCTTGTTCTTCTTCTCGGGTCCGGTTTTCTTGGATGGGGCAGAACGTTTCTTACCCTTTGTACTTGGCCCCTTCTTAGCAGAAGAAGAGGAGCCCACCAAGAGAACCGGTTTATCCTTCTTTAAAGTGGCTTCATATGTTACAAGCATATTGACCATCTCTTCAAGGGAGGCCTCTATCTTGTTCATATTGAAATTCACCACAAAACCATCAAACGATGAAGGAAGATAGAGAAGTAATAAGTCCACATTGAGTTCATGCTCCAATACCAAATCAAGCGTTACCAACTTCTGTATGAGCCAAATCACTCGTACCCCATGATCATGGACCGAAGTCTCTTCACGCATGCAACACGTCATTAGCTCTTTTACAGTAGCGAACCTTTCAGCTCTCGATTGAGCCCCAAAAAGTTCCTTGAGTTGTACGTGAATGTCAGCAGCATTCACGGTATCCTCAAATCGCCTCTGGAGTTCATCAGACATCGAAGCTTGCATATAGCATTTGGCCTTGATATCATGGTCCCACCATATATCAAGTTTGGCCAACTCTTCCGGACTTATATCAGCTGGTGCTTCCTTCGGAGGAGATTTTTCTAACACGTAGAGCATCTTCTCTGAGGTCAAGACAATCTTCAACTTACGGAACCATTCCGTATAGTTTGAGCCAGTCAGTTTATTTTGTTCGAGAATAGAGAATAGTGGATTGCGCGAATTCATCTTAATGAAATACTAAAAAGAAACAGACAATAATCAGTGATTGTTTAATTAATTTACTAAGACATAAAATAGGCGAAATTTATTTTATGAATCTCACTCCCAATATTTTAACGATTTCACTACCCTCTAGTGAAAACGGGAAACTGTTTTCCTTAGTGGGAACATGGAGTCCAATTGACAAACTATGGTCCCGAATAATATCAGCCAACCATAATTTTCAAAAGGTAGAGCTCAATTGCTTCCAAAGCAACCTCCACGTTTTTACCTCATGTCCAATAAGGGCCCAATAATATGATGCCGTTTATTGTGACATGTCAAGATGACCCATCAATATTAAGTTGTGATGGACGGTCGCCATGTGGATCCCCCAATAATATGAGCCGATCCCATGGGAGTTCCACCCAACTTACAACATGTGTCGATCCAATGTACAACTTTTCGACGAACGGGCCCCCCCAATAATATGAGCCGGACCGTATCCGCGGGTAGCATCTCATACATTGATCGTTGATGGAAGGTAGGAACATTTAAACAATATTTAAATTTCCTTTATTTATCTTGATATCAATTTTAAATTATATTTAAAATGAGGGATTTTAATTTTGAAAATTTGTCTCATCATTTAAAATTTGTATGCTTGCGGGATTCATACAATTTAGTCTAAAACATGCATACAACGATAATATCATATATTATATAGGATGATCGATTCCATTTCTAATCGACCCGTGGTTGCCAATCACGAGTCTAAGTCAAATCCTAGGTAATATGCAGGTATGCAATGCAATCCTATTACATTGAGCTTCCAATTTACATTTCTTCATCTTTATTGTCTGTTGGGCCCACCTTTGTCTTCAAATCTTCATCTCCCACTAAGTCTAATGTATTTACAATAAATAACTATGACAAGTAGGGGATACATTTTAAGGGGTGGGAACGGGCCATAAACCAGGCCCACTTTTATTACATATGACAATTCATATTGGGTCATAAACCAGGACCATTAATAAATCCAACAACAATAAAACAAATGTAAATTCCCTAACATACACCTACAAAATTGGTTATGGCAATCGATCATCCTTATCCAATAATATTTAATTCAAAATTAATTTATTGGATAACATGCAATGACAATTTAAATTAAAAAGGATAAAATCATATTCCATATATAAAATCTTATTTTACATACAAAATCATATTTTATCTTTTTATCAAATAAAATCATATTTTACATATAAAATTCAATTTTATACATAAAATCATATTTTACTCAATATTTCCATAAGATCATATCTTATCATCAATTGTACCAAAAATAATTAATTTCATAAAATCTGATTTAACGGATAAAATCTATAAATTTTCCAAAAATTCAAATTTATCCAAAAATCAATTTTAAAATTTTCGGACTCGAACAATTCGATCCGACGCCTCGTGGACCAATCAAAAACAATTTTCGATCGGACCAAAAATAGAATTTTAACATATTAAAATTTTAATTAAAAAATAAAAATTAATTTTCCCGGGCCGCCCGGGACGATCCCGGGCAGCCCGCGCCCCAAAAGGGGCTCGGGCCGGGCAGCGACAATCGCTGCCCCGGGTTTGCCCATTAATTTTTAAATTTTTAAAATCTTTTGTTTCAAAAACCAAGGCTTAAAAATTTTTTGTACAATCGATTAATTTAATCGCTTGATCTGAGCAACCTGTCTCTGATACCACTGTTGGAAAACGGTGTTCAGATCAATCAGAATTGATACCCGGTGCAGTGGAAGTTTTAAAATTTTATATGGAACGATTCCATATCATGGGTATCAAAACTTTACGATTAAATTGTGCGTGTAAAAATTAAATAACAATTAAATTTTTACCTTGAAATCTCGAAACGAGATTATGGACACCAACAGATTACTCTGCTCTTGTTGTATATCCCAGGAACTGATGGACGAACAATTCTTCAATCAGGTCCACGAAGAGAAGTTTAATCCCTCTGATAGATTGCACTAGAAAATCTATCAGAAGTTTCTACGAAGAGAATTAACGAATTTGATCCGTTAAACCAGACTGCAAATTCAAAATTCACAGGCTGGAATTTTAGAACAGAGAGATAGGGGGCGGCGGCCACTATAAGAAAAACTAGGGTTTTCGAAAAATTTTGTGACCTCTGTTGTATAATTTCTGTACTGCAATAACTTATTTATAATGTGGGCTGCTAATAGCTTAGGGCCCATTAGTCATAAGTTCAAGCCTGACAAGCAAAGCCCGCATGTTCAGAAATTAATATAAAATTCATCGTGACTCAGATTGATAAACCAATTTCACCAATGTGCACAGAAACCATTTCTGCATCTTTTAAAGTCAAGATAAATTTTCTGAATCCGAATTCAGTGGTTTCCAAAAATGTCCATTACTATGTCATTTTAGGAAATCTTACTCCCTTTACTCTTAAATAAGAAGTCCCACTTCTTTATTCATTAAATTTAACTCTTTAAATTTAATTATCTCAATGGGGATTAAAAATCCATTACTTGTGTGACCCTCAATGGTTCAGGGATACAGCTAGTCGTGGGCTCACAACTCCTTGTGACTCGGAACAACAATTTCCAACTTGCCCATCGAATCATGGTAAGAGCGCCTAGCAACATCGCCCCATGATTCCCTAGGTATCACTGATAGTGCCTGCAAGAACCAATAGATTTTGGTTAGCATACAGTACGGTCCCTTCAACCAAATATCCCGATCGAATCAACAACCATTGGTGCATCGAGAGTCGTTCGAGATTCGATAACTATGCACAACATCTTGGAGATCTATTAGTGACATCGCATGTGTTACTAGGATAACCATTAACCTAAAACACATCATGTACTCTGGCCAGAGATTCGTCACACTAATATCTCCTCAGATCGCATAGGATATCCACACTCGCAAGTATGTGGTGAATCCTTGACAACAAAGCATCGACTCCTATATGCGTCTTAACTGTACCCAATCCCAACACCTGATGACCCCCATAGAGTCGTTAAACGAGTCAAAGCATAGTACTAGCATATAGAGTCTCAATGATGTTTCAAGTAATAAGGACTAATGGTGTACAACCAAAAACGCGGACTTTATCCACTCGATAAGTGATAACCACTTGGAAAGTCCGAATAGGGTAGTTCGATCATTCATCATATGAATATCCATTTGCATGCTTCGAACATCTCTATGTTCCCTACCAATGAAACATGGTAATATGCATTGCAAATGCTAGTCTCAAACTCGAGCGATCCTTATCCTTATTAACGGACGGCTCAATCGACTAGGAACTGTTTAGAATATACAGTGACTATAAGATGTGTTTCATGATAGCCATCCCCATGTGCCACCACATCTTACATACACTATAGTATATTCAAGGTCTTCATCTAAACATCTTATAGTATGTCACAACATAATAATATGATAAAAGATAAAGCAAATGCCATTATAAAATTGTAAATTATATTAAAAAAAAGATTGTTTATACATAGAGTCATAAAAGCCCTTAGCCACAAGTTGGCTCACCGGGCACCCACTCTTTCAGCCGGCGGCAAGGGAGGAGGAGAAGAGAGTGGCCGAGGGGCTTTCTTGGAGGAGAAGATGAAAATGGCGTGAGAGAAGGGGAGAAGGATGAGGGGCGGCTGATGAGGGATAAAATATGCTAGGGTTTAATTGTGTGTTGTAATATTTTAAGCGTGTGTAGGTATAAGTGTGAGTGTGTGAGTGTAGGGCATGAAAAAGTGCTATTCCACTAATAAAAGTGCTAGTTTAGGTATTACATCTTTAAGTTGTAAAATTTCACTCATTTGAACTTCTAATTCTAGAATCTTTAAATTTAAATATCAAGAATGGAATTTCACTAGTCCGGGTCCAAAAAGACTAATTTTGGGAAATAAGGGAATTACGCGCAAGAATTCGCTTACGCAATTTTCCCAGTACTAGACATGATGGTTTAAGTTCCCAGTATTCCTTGGGAAGCCGGTTGTGCTTCAGGGAGAGTGGGGAGGATAACCAGTCTAGGGAACATTGCGAGCAATTACGTTGGAGTATAGACTTGAGTCAACTGGATTATCTTAAAGCGAGATTCATGGCAGAATGTGTCAGCACAAGGTTTGGATTAGTGTTTTCCTGACTAGAGGTGTTGAACACCGAGAAATTTTGAAACCATTAGATGGTTAGATTCGATAAGTGATTCGACGAATGTCGTAAACCAGTCAGTTCATGACTTGGTCTTCGTTAGTCTAAAATTACTTTGGGACGATGATATTGATCAAGCAAGTATTGTATCCTTCGTGATCAGGAAGATCTTGGTCCGAGTGAAAGATGTATCAGTGTTACGATACGCTAGCGCTAGGGAAGTTCGACTTTAGACCAGTAGCGCAGTAATATTCAGTGAAAGAATATTAATGCGGTTAAGCATTAATGGAGCTTATAGGGAATTCAATGAGAGTCTGAGTGTGTCGGAAGCTATTTCGACCAGACCCTCAAGTAGTGGTCTATCTTACGTTCTCGAGGTATTACCTTGGATTTCGAGAACGAAATCTTTTAAGGAGGGAAGAATGTAGTGAGCCGTATCCAGAATTAGCGATTAATGAGTATATTAATCATGTAATCATGTTTAGATTAATTAAAACATGATTAAGGAAACTCCAAAAGAGTTAACGGAGTCCAGAAATGGATTCAGGACACTCAAAATAGCCGGGAAGGTCCCGAAGGTCTGGAGGGTTTGGAAGCTCCAAACAAAGTCAGGAGGCTCCGAACTGGATCGGAGGATCCAAACTCAGGATCGGAGGCTCCAAAGTGGATCGGAAGCTCCGTCAGTAAGATCGGACGTTCCGATCAGGACCAGGGCACACATCATCGCTTACGTCAGCAAGGTGACATCATGGCTGGCGTAATATTGGGGCGATCGGACGCTCCGAAGATGGGATCGGAGGATCCGATCATGTTCGGACGTTCCGAACCTGGTTCGGAGGCTCCGAACTCCGTCTATAAATAGGGGGCCGAGATTTCATTTTCAAGTGCACCTTTCCCTCTCTTCTCTCTGATTCCTAAGCCTTCTAACTCAGATCTAGGGAGTTCTAGGCATCCTATTGGGAATTCGGAAGTTGCATAGCGATCCAGGCGTCGAGGCGGAGCTGTGGCCTAGTTTTGAGGCAATTGTCATCAGCGGGCTGACGACGGACGCAGGTATAGCTATGGTCTCCTTAAATTATTTAGGAGTATGCAATAGCTTAGTTAAGGCTTTTAGAGCTTAATTATTGATGCATGGGTATTTGCATTGTAGAGCTGATATAGACTTGGAACCTAGAGTGGGACTGCTAGGATTGCCTGTAGTAAGGTACGCAAGTACAGACTGAGATTGCCAGCGGGTTTTGCATGCTTATATGTTGCATTTTGTATGTCATTTATTATGCAGCATGTGCTGATCATATTATGCCTGTCCATCTTGTGAGATGAGCCACGTAGGGCCGCTCAGCCCTGTCTGGACGGTTGATGTCTAGCACTCAGTGACTGACGGGCCATGAGTGATTAGCATCTGGGGACACAGTCCACGTCCTATAGGAATGAGCAGTGTACGCAGGGTTTGCTCCCCGGGTTGTACCACTCATGTCCTAAGCGCCTTTACTGAGCAGTTATATACAGTTATCCCAGATATGGATACCCTATCATTTGCATGCATCATATTTGTATGTTTTTCCCAGTGCTTTCGTATTGAGATTAGAGCTCACGTCCAGTCTTTTCTGTGTATCTGGACACCCCATTCGACGGGATAAGTGTAGGTGCAGGATTGAGCACCAGGAGCTTGGAGTAGCCAGTGACCAGTGAAGACAGCAGGATTAGCTGTAGGTTTTGCCTTTAGGCTATTTATTCTATTTGGTTGTATAAATCGAATTTATTTAACCGGTTGTATTCTGCCGGTCTGTTTTTATTTAAGTCTTGCGCAGCGATTTATTTAATGCATGTTTAATTATGCTCTTAACTCTGATTAGGTAGCGGATCCGGGTAGGGTCGCTACAGTTATAGTGAATGAAAGCTAACAATTTCCTTTCGTTTCAATGGACAGATCATTAGGTTTAGGTTTGTGCAACGTCAAATATTTCTCCGAGGCAAGCGCGGTAGGGGAGCGAATAAAGACAGTCATCTAGCGAGTGCCTAAGATAGACTCGGATAGTATGGAAGGTCAAGTGCTACAAAACGTGTCCGAAGAGGTCGAATTCAAGCACGTTGCTTTCCCTCATCTAAAAATGCAGCTTCTCCAGGACAACCTCACTTTGTGGACTTCGGATATGCTGGTAGTTTTCCTCTTCCTTACATGTATGTCTACCCACTACGAGGGAGAAAATGATCTCACTAATGGATTCGTTAATTGTCCTGGTACATGCATTGGATCTTTGAGTAAATGTGAGAATGATAATTGGTAGACTTTGTTTTTCAAGTTGATTTAAGTTTTGTTATTGATGTCTGCTTCAGAGGGTGATAAACCGAAGATCGAAGAGTAGTAGATGTGAGCTGGAGCTAATTACACCATCAAGGATGCAAAGGGTCGAACTACCCTGTCGATATTTTTTGTAGTGTGCATTGAATTAAAATTTTAATTTCGAGTGATTTGTAACACTAAAAAATTGTATATTAAATTTTATTTATGAAATTTTAAATTTTTGCTTATTTATAATATTAAAATTTATATAAAAATTTTGTTTTTTTATATAGAAAAAGACAACGGATTTTATCCGTTGTCGTAGGGGTCTAAAATTGTTGTAACTGATGGTGTTGTCAAAACTGTGCCCCTACGACAACGGATTTTTTTCGTTGTCGTTTCTCTCAAAGACAATGGATTTGTGCCAACGACAACGGATTTTATCCGTTGTCGTAGGGGCACAGTTTTGACAATACCATCAGTTACAACAATTTTAAACCCCTACGACAACGGATATAATCCGTTGTCTTTTTGCGTTTTTCTTGTAGTGCACAAAACCAACCCCATGGCCCCTTTACCTACTGAAAATCGAACACAACACACACCAATAAACATAAAATCTGCACCATTTTGAAATAAAGAGAATGGATGTAGTAACCCAGAGACCATTTTAAGATAATAATATGTTAAACATGATTAATGGTTGGTAATTAATCAATTTCGGAGTATTCTTAGACTTCGGAAGAGAATTTGGGCTTTTGACTTTGGGCCGGATCGGAAGCTCCGAACCCAGATCGAAAGCTCCGATCCCAGCCACTTCGGAAGCTCAGCGGAAGCACCGAGATCGGAAGCTCTGATCCTGGAATGGAAGTTCCGATCTCCAGCTGCCAGCAATGCTCGATGACTGAGCCGCGAGTTTTGACAAGTGTTGAATGTAGAGCAGATCGGAAGCTTCGATCGCCCGATCGGAAGTTCCGATCCCGACGTGTCACACATGCACGCAATGAGCTGGATCGGAAGCTCCGATCCTAAAATCGGATGTTCAGATCCTGGCCGGGAATTTTGCCTATAAATAGGGCTTCTCAGATTCAATTCTGAATTACGAATTCCCGAGTTTTTTTCTTCAGTTATATAGTGTGAGATATACACTTGAGGGCCCTATCGGTTATAATAGAGGTTCTGGAATAACCAAGGTGTGGTTATAGTCATCCGGGACTAGCAACTCCAAAGGGCTAACTACGGACGAAGGTATGGTCCGGGAATCTATTTAAGTTTTGGGAGTACTATTAGCTTAGTTAAGGCTTATAGAATTTATATAGTGATACGGTGAACTTTTGAATATAGGCTTGGAACCTAGGATCTTACTATACTTGAACTAGCCTAGAGGTACGTACACATTGACTGAGATTGTCAGCGAGTATACATGTTTATATGTTGCATTTATTTGGCATTATTATATGGCATGATATATGATTTACCGCTTTCTATATTCATATGTCATGTGCATATACACGTTGAGCCTATACCTTGTTATACCTGAGTATAGAGCCGCTCAGCTCTATACTCGATAGTCTGTCACTGAGAGTACCGCGACGGCGGGGGCATTTATGTCTGTCTACTCTGGTGTACTAGACGAGTGTGGTTTCACCCAGAGGTTAATCCGTGCGGTGGCAACACTCATGTGGCGCCGGTTCTGAGCATGACTTTTCAGATGACCCGTTATCAGTCATCATGTTGCATGCATCATATGCATATGTTTACTTATGTCTATGTACTGGTCGTTAGCGCTCACGTCCTAGTTGTTATCTTGGACACCCTATTCCATGGGGCAGGTCGCAGGATGGACGGAGCTGGTAGTTCAAGGCAAGACTAGGGCGCAGGAGCCTTGAAAATTTTATACAGCAGGATTCAATATAGCTGTATAATGTTTACTGTTTCGATTTGGTTGTATCACTACAGATTTAAGCATGGATTATGTTACTAAGCTGATATGTAAATTATGGTTTTGTTTCCGCATGTTTTACTCTGTTAAGTTATTTTGCTGTATTAAGTTTAATGCATGCTATTAGTTGCCAGTTAGTAGGTGATACCATACAGGGTCACTACATTTTTGGTATCAGAGCATGCTTAGATTTTGGGATTAGTACTTGGGATTTAGTTTAGTCTTGAGTAATTCTTGCGCATTTGGGATTTTAATGTGCAATTCTTTTCAGGATATGGCTGACGAGAGTCACGGTAGTGTTGGCCAGGGAGGTGGTCATCATCATCGTCGCCATCATCATCATGATGATCATCATCGTCATCATGAGGGTAGATGTCGCTACTCTATCAATAAGTTCATGCAAGTAGGACCGAAACCTTTGGTGGGAGGCAAGAATCCTAAACAGGCGAGGAGTTGGATGTCTAAACTCGAGAGTACTTTTTGTGCTTTCGATTGTACTGAGGATCAGAAATTGGAAGTTCTAGAATTTGTTCTAGAAGATCGAGCACGTTTTTGATGGGATGCCAAGGCTGCTCAGGCACGTACTGAGAGAGGACATGTGACTTGGGGGGATTTCTGTCGGGAGTTCCAGAAATTGTATTTTCCTCCGGCTGTTCGCCAAGCACGATCGATGGAGTTGCTTACTCTGAGGCAAGGATCAATGACTATTGATCAATATCAGCAACGATTTCTTGATCTGCTACCTTTCAGTCCTCATATCAATGAGAGTGATGCGTCAAAATATGATATCTTTCTACAAGGTTTGAACCAAGATATCTACTCACAGGTTGTCGTCTGTGATGACCCGGTATCTTTTGAGACTTTGGTGAACCGTTGCCGTCTTGTGGAGACTAGCAAGAGGCGGGCACAGTTGATGATGCCAGCACAGCCTAGTGGATCTTTTGAGCCTCGAGCTCAATCTGTTGTGCAATCTGGACCTACGTCTTCTTCTACTCCTAGTACTTCATCTGGTTCTTGTGGTTCACGAGGTATGTTTCGTTTCGGAAAGAAGAAGAAGAAGGAAGAGTTTTGTAGTCATTTTGGAGGGAAGCATCCTGTAGCTTCATGTCGGAGAGCTACTGGTGCTAGTTATATTTGCGGTCAGCAGGGACATCTGCGGAGAGATTGTCCTCAGCGCATGAGTTCTGCTAGTGGATCGGGATCACAGGTTGGATCTCAGGCTTCTATTGTTCCGCGTCAGCAGCCAGCACCACAGAGTTCTTCTGGTTATCGTCCCCAGACTCAAGGGCAGGTGTTTGCTCTGTCTCAGGAGCAGGCTACAGAGGGAAGCGATCGCATGTTGGCAGGTACCTTTCTGTTATGTGGTATTCCTGCACTTGTATTAATTGATACTGGAGCATCGCTTTCCTTTATTTCTAGTCGCTTTGTTAAGAGACATAGATTACCTTATGTATCATTAGATATGGATTTAGTTGTATCTACTCCGTTAGAGCAAGAGATAGTAACTAAGCGTCTAGTGATGGGTTGCCTTCTGGAGTTTGAGGGTAATGTGTTAGTAGCTAATTTGATGATATTAGCGATGACAGATTTTGACTGTATCTTGGGAATTGATATGCTGACTTTGTATCATGCTACTGTGGATTGTTATCAACGTCTGGTACAGTTTCATCCGGTTGAGGGTGATAGCTGGTATTTTTATGGTGAGGGTGCGCGACCTCCGATGCCACTTGTTTCGGCTCTGAAGGCATGTCATGTCTTGGAGTCAGGTGGGGAGGGCTACCTCATCTATGCAGTTGATATGTCCATGAGTAGTAGGGGTATTGATCAGTTACCAGTAGTCAACGAGTTTCCTGATGTATTCCCTGATGAGATTCCTAGTTTTCCTCCGGGGCGAGAGGTTGAATTTGGTATTGATTTAGTACCAGGAACTACGCCTATATCCCGAGCGCCTTATCGTCTGGCACGGTCAGAGATGAGGGAATTGAAACAGCAATTGCAGGATCTGCTTGATAAGGGATATATTCGTCCGAGTGTTTCTCCGTGGGGAGCACCTGTTTTGTTTGTCAAGAAGAAAGATGGATCGATGCGATTATGTATTGATTACAGGCAGTTGAATCGTGTCACCATCAAGAATAAGTATCCTTTGCCGCGGATTGATGATCTATTCGATCAACTACAGGGTACTTCTGTTTATTCTAAGATAGATATGAGATCTGGATACCATCAGATGCGGGTACGAGACTCAGATATATCTACGACTGCTTTCAGGACCAGATACGGGCATTATGAATTTCTGGTGATGTCATTCGGTTTGACGAATGCACCTGCAGTCTTCATGAATCTGATGAATCAGATATTTCGAGAGTATTTGGATAGATTTGTCATCGTCTTCATTGATGATATTCTTTTCTATTCTCATGACAAGGATGAGCATGCACAACATCTAAGGATTGTTTTACAGACGTTACGAGATAAGCAGCTATATGCGAAATTGAGCAAGTGTGAATTTTGGCTTGATCGGGTAGTGTTTCTCGGTCATGTGATTTCTAATGAAGGGATATCTATTGATCCTAGTAAGATAGAGGAAGTGCTGAACTGGTCTCGTCCGACGACGTTTGCTGAGATTCATAGTTTCTTGGGTCTAGATGGATATTACCGTCGGTTCATCGAGAATTTTGCACAGTTGGCAAGGCCTTTGACTCAGCTTACTTGGAAAGATGTTTCCTTCATATGGTCCTCGGATTGTGAGGAGTCATTTCACGAGCTGCGTGGACGTCTTACTACTGCACCTGTGCTAGCTCTACCTTCTGGATCAAGAGGTTATGTTGTCTATACTGATGCCTCTGGTCAGGGGTTAGGATGTGTGCTGACACAGCATGACCATGTTATTGCCTATGCTTCTCGACAGTTGAAGACGCATGAGACTAACTATCCAGTGCATGATCTCGAGTTAGCCGCCATTGTATTTGCGCTCAAGATTTGGAGGCATTATCTTTATGGAGAGATATTTGAGATATTTACGGATCACAAGAGTTTGAAGTATTTATTCACTCAGGCGGAGTTGAATATGCGACAGAGACGCTGGATGGATCTTCTGAAAGATTATGATTGTGAAATCAAATATCATCCAGGTTCTGCCAATCTTACTGCTGATGCCTTGAGTCGGCAGGTGAGACTTTCTGCACTTCAGACTAGTGAAGTATCTCATATGATTCAAGAGTGTTGTTCATTGAGTTTTACGCTCAAGCACAAGAAAGGGAGAAATGGGATTCGATTGTATACTATTCTATCTGAGCCAGCATTGTATTCTCGGATCATAGATGCTCAGATATCTGATGTTAAGACTCAGCGTTTGGCACATCTAGCCAATGGAGTTAATACATCTTGATTCCATTTTCAGGCAGATGGTTTATTTTGCTTATCTAATCGAGTGGTTGTACCTAATGTTGTGGAGCTCAGGAATGATATTCTTTCTCAAGCTCATAGGTGTCGATTATCAGTTCATCCTGGTAGCATGAAAATGTATAAGGACTTGCGAACTAGTTTCTGGTGGAAAGGGATGAAGAGGAGTGTGTATTAATTTGTTTCGAGATGTTTAGTTTGTCAACAGGTCAAGGCTGAAATCGACGACCAGGTGGATTACTGCAGAATCTTGAGATTCCCGAATGGAAGTGGGAGCACGTAACTATGGATTTTGTTACCCACTTGCCTATGACTATACGTCAGTGTGATGCTATCTGGGTTGTCGTTGACCATTTGACAAAATCAGCACACTTTATTCCTTATAACTGGGAGTATTCTTATGATCGCATGGCACGCTTATATATCCAGGAGATAGTGCGATTACATGAGATTCCAGTGAGCATAGTCAGTGATAGAGACCCGCGATTTACCTCACATTTTTGGGGTAGTTTTCAAAATGCGTTGGGTACCACTCTGAGTTTGAGCACTGCATATCATCTGGAGACTGACGGGCAGTCAGAACGAACGATTCGTACGTTGGAGGATATGCTACGTTCTTCTGTCATGGATTTTGGCTTATCTTGGCAGGATCAGTTACCTTTGATCGAATTTACCTACAATAACAGTTATCATCGTAGTATTAATATGGCACCTTTTGAGGCATTGTATGGTCGACGGTGTCGTACTTCGTTATTCTGGGATGAAGTCGGGGAACGACAAGTCGAGGGTCCTGAATTGGTGCAGCAGATTGTAGACAAGGTAGATTTGATCAAGCATAGGATCAAAGTTGCTCAAGATAGACAAGTCAGTTATGCTAATATTCGCCGCAGGCCACTTCAGTTTGAGCCTGGTGAATATGTGTTCCTTCGAGTATCACCTTTCAGAAAGGTGATGAGATTCGGCGTGAAAGGCAAGTTGTTTCCTCGTTTTATTGGACCTTTCCAGATACTGGAAAAGATAGAAGATGTTGCATATCGTTTGGCTTTACCGCCAAATCTTTCCAGTATACATAATGTTTTTCATGTGTCGTTACTTCGACAGTATATAGCTGATGAATCTCATGTGATTCAGTCTACTGATATTCAGCTAGAGCCAGATCTATCTTTTGTTGAACGACCAATCCGTATCCTAGACAGGAAGGAGAAAGTTCTTCGGAACAAGACTATACCACTTGTGATGGTACAGTGGCAGTGCCGAGGCGTTGAAGAAGCAACTTGGGAAACTTAGAGTCGTATGCGAGCAGAATATCCTGAGTTGTTTGCTTTGTACTTTTTATTTACCATGTAAGATGTAATTACAGTTGTTGTAATAAAACATGGTTTGATGTTTCATATTGTTATCTTAATTTTTCTTTAGATGTTATTTCGCGGACGAAATATCTAAAGGTGGGGAGAATGTAGTAACCAAGAGACCATTTTAAGATAATAATATGTTAAACATGATTAATGGTTGGTAATTAATCAATTTCGGAGTATTCTTAGACTTCGGAAGAGAATTTGGGCTTTTGACTTTGGGCCGGATCGGAAGCTCCGAACCCAGATCGGAAGCTCCGATCCCAGCCACTTCAGAAGCTCAGCGGAAGCACCGAGATCGGAAGCTCTGATCCTGGAACGGAAATGCTCGATCACTGAGCCGCGAGTTTTGACAAGTGTTGAACGTAGAGCAGATCGGAAGCTCCGATCGCCCGATCGGAAGTTCCGATCCCGACGTGTCACACATGCACGTAGTGAGCTGGATCGGAAGCTCCGATCCTGAAATCGGAAGTTCCGATCCTGGCTGGGAATTTTGCCTATAAATAGGGCTTCTCAGATTCAATTCTGAATTACGAATTCCCGAGTTTCTTTCTTCAGTTATATAGTGTGAGATATACACTTGAGGGCCCTATCGGTTATAATAAAGGTTCAAGAATAACCAAGGTGTGGTTATAGTCATCCGGGACTAGCAACTCCAAAGGGCTAACTATGAACGAAGATATAGTCCGGGAATCTATTTAAGTTCTGGGAGTACTTATTAGCTTAGTTAAGGCTTATAGAATTTATGTAGTGATACGGTGAACTTTTGAATATAGGCTTGGAACCTAGGATCTTACTATACTTGAACTAGCCTAGAGGTACGTACACATTGATTGAGATTGCCAGCGAGTATACATGTTTATATGTTGCATTTATTTGGCATTATTATATGGCATGATATATGATTTACCGCTTTCTATATTCATATGTTATGTGCATATACACGTTGAGCCTATACCTTGTTATACCTGACTATAGAGCCGCTCAGCTCTATACTCGATAGTCTGTCACTGAGAGTACCGCGACGGCGGGGGCATTTATGTCTGTCTACTCTGATGTACTTGACGAGTGTGGTTGCACCCAGAGGTTGATCCGTGCGGTGGCAGCACTCATGTGGCGCCGGTTCTGAGCATGACTTTTCAGATGACCCGTTATCAGTCATTATGTTGCATGCATCATATGCATATGTTTACTCATGTCTATGTACTGGGCGTTAGCGCTCACGTCCTAGTTGTTATCTTGGACACCCTATTCCATGGGGCAGGTCGCAGGATGGACGGAGTTGGTAGTTCGAAGCAGGACTAGGGCGTAGGAGCCTTGAGGATTTTATACAGCAGGATTCGATATAGCTGTATAATATTTACTATTTTGATTTTGTTGTATCACTATAGATTTAAGCATGGATTATGTTACTAAGCTGATATGTAAATTATGGTTTTGTTTCCGCATGTTTTACTCTGTTAAGTTATTTTGCTATATTAAGTTTAATGCATGATATTAGTTGCCAGTTAGTAGGTGATACCATGCAGGGTCACTACAATGGAGCCAAGAGAACTTATATCCTATGCTTGGGTTTTAAAAATGAAGGAGTTTTCTTGCCTCAAACACAACAAGAAAACAAGAAAGGAGGGCAGCTGGGCACAAACACACGGCTAGCAGTTGGAACGCCTCCTAAGGCATCCTCCACGGCGGTAGCAAGGCGGCAGCTAGGCTGGGAAGGGCGGCCGGTGTTGGAAAACGGTGTTCAGATCAATCAGAATTGATACCCGGTGCAGCGGAAGTTTTAAAATTTTATATGGAACGATTCCATATCGTGGGTATCAAAACTTTACGATTAAATTGTGCATGTAAAAATTAAATAACAATTAAATTTTTACCTTGAAATCTCGAAATGAGATTATGGACACCAACAGATTACTCTGCTCTTGTTGTATATCCCAGGAACTGATGGACGAACAATTCTTCAATCAGGTCCACGAACAGAAGTTTAATCCCTCTGATAGATTGCACTAGAAAATCTATCAGAAGTTTCTACGAAGAGAATTAACGAATTTGATCCGTTAAACCAGACTGCAAATTCAAAATTCACAGGCTGGAATTTTAGAACAGACAGAGAGGGGGCGGCGGCCACTATAAGAAAAACTAGGGTTTTCGAAAAATTTTGTGACCTCTTTTGTATAATTTCTGTACTGCAATAACTTATTTATAATGTGGGCTGCTAACAGCTTAGGGCCCATTAGTCATAAGTTCAAGCCTGACAAGCAAAGCCCGCATGTTCAGAAATTAATATAAAATTCATCGTGACTCAGATTGATAAACCAATTTCACCAATGTGCACAGAAACCATTTCTGCATCTTTTAAAGTCAAGATAAATTTTCTGAATCCGAATTCAGTGGTTTCCAAAAATGTCCATCACTATGTCATTTTAGGAAATCTTGTTGGAAAACTGGCGGTCAGATCAATCACGATTGATACCCGGTGCAGCGGAAGTTTAAAAATTTTTATCATGGAACAATTCCATGGTGTGGGTATCAACCATTCAACGATTAAATTATTGTGTGTGTAAAATTCAAATAACAATTAATTAAATTTTACCTTCAATCTCGAAGCGAGATTATTGGACACCACACAGATTTCTCTGCGCTTCTTGTATCTCCCAGGAACTGATGAACTCCTTCAATCAGGTCCACGAATGGGGTTTAAATCCCTCTGATAGATTGCACTAGAAAATCTATCAGAAGTTTTTCTTCGAAGAGATTAAACAAATCTGATTCGTTATTCCTGACTGCAATTAAAAATCACAGACCGGAATTTCTCGGGCAGAGGGGGAGGGTTCGGCCGATTTCTTTTGAGAGGAGGCTAGGGTTTCGAAAATCCTGTCTCAAAAATTATGACCTGTTGTGTGTAATTTCTGTACTGCAATAACTTATTTATAATGCAGGCCACTAACACCTTAGGGCCCATTAGTCATAAGCTAGGGCCCGACAAGCAAAGCCCGCATGTTCAGAAATTAATATAAAATTCATCGTGACTCCGATCGATGAACCAATTTCACCAATGTGCACAGAAACCATTTCTGCACATTTTAAAGTCAAAATAAATTTTCCTGAATCCGAATTCAGTGGTTTCCAAAAATTTCCATCCCTATGTCATTTTAGGAAATCCTACTCCCTTACTCTTATTTAAGAAGTCCAACTCCTTAGTTCATTAAATTTAACTCTTTAAATTTAACTATCTCAACGGGGATTAAAACTCCATTACACTGTGTGACCCTCAATGGTTCAGGGATACAGCTAGCCGTGGGCTCACAACTCCTTGTGACTCGGAACAACACTTTCCGACTTGCCCAACGAATCAAGGTAAAGCGCCTAGCAACATCGCCCCATGATTCCCTAGGTATCACTGATAGTGCCTACAAGAACCAGTAGATTTTGGTTAGCGTACAGTACGGTCCCTTCATCCATATCCCGATCGAATCAACAACCATTGGTATATCGAGAGTCGCTCAAGATTCGATAACTATGCAATACATCTTGAAGATCAAATTAGTGACATCGCATGTGCTACTAAGAAACCATTTCTTAAATCACATCAAGTACTCTGGCCAGAGATTTGTCACACTAATATCTCCTCAGATCGCATAGGATATCCACACTCGCAAGTATGTGGTGAATCCTTGACAACAATGCATTGACTCCTATATGTGTCGTAACTGTACCCAATCTCGACACCTGATGACCCCCATAGAGTCGGTAAACGAGTCAAAGCACAGCACTAGCATATAGAGTCTCCATGATGTTTCAAGTCGTAAGGACTAATGGTGTACAACCAAAACCGCGGACTTTATCCACTCGATAAGTGATAACCACTTGGAAAGTCCGGATAGGGTAGTTCGATTATTCATCCTATGAATATCCATTTGCATGCTTCGAACATCTCCATGTTCCCTACCAATGAAACGTGGTACTCCGCATCGCAAATGCTAGTCTCAAACTCGAGCGATCCTTATCCTTATTATCGGACGGCTCAATCGACTAGGAACGGTTTTAGAATATACAGTGACTATAAGATGTATTTCATGATAGACATCCCCATGTTCTACCACATCTTACATACACTATAGTATATTCAAGGTCTTTATCAAAACAACAATAGTATATCACAATATAACAATATGAAGTAATATAAAGTCATTTCCATTAATAAAAGTGTAAATAATATTAAACAAAAGATTGTTTATACAAAGAGTCATCAAAGCCCATAGCCACACAGTTGGCTCACTGGGCACCCACTCTTACAATCTCCCACTTGCCCTATAGCCAACTAGTCATACTACGTAGACCCATTGCTTCGCGATGTTTGTCAAACAATGGTCCTGGCAAGGGCTTAGTAAGCGGATCAGCGATATTGTCTGCAGAGGCCACTCGTTCGACAATGATGTCTCCTCTTTCCACAATCTCCCGGATTATGTGGTATTTCCTCAGTACGTGTTTGGATCTTTGATGAGACCTTGGTTCCTTTGCTTGAGCAACGGCACCCGTGTTGTCACAGTACACCGGGACTGGACCAACAAATTCAGGAATAACGCCCAACTCTTGGACGAACTTCCTCATCCAAACGGCCTCTTTAGCAGCAGCTGATGCTGCAATGTATTCAGCCTCAGTGGTGGAATCCGCTGTGGTGTCCTGCTTGGAACTCTTCCAAGAGACAGCACCGCCATTGAGCATGAACACAAATCCAGAGGTTGACTTCGAGTCATCCACATCACTTTGGAAGCTAGAGTCGGTATAGCCTTCCAATTTGAGATCTCGTCCTTCATACACCATGAACATATTCTTAGTCCTTCGCAAGTACTTAAGAATGTCCTTCACGGCTTTCCAATGCATTTGACCAGGATTAGACTGATATCTGCTCGTGACACTCAGAGCAAATGCTACATCCGGTCTGTAGATATCATCCCATACATGATACTACCTATAGCTGACGCATATGGTACATGTGTCATATTCTCTATCTCTGCATCAGTCTTGGGACACATAGACTTGGATAGAGAAACTCCATGACACATGGGTAGATGTCCTCTTTTGGACCCATCCATTGAAAACCGTTTCAATATGGTATCGATGTAGGTTGATTGAGTGAGTCCTATCATTCTCTTAGACCTATCTCTATAGATCTGTATCCCAAGAATGTAGGATGCCTCTCCCAAATCCTTCATCGAAAATCTACCTGATAACCATATCTTTGTTGACTGCAACATCCCTACATCATTCCCAATGAGTAGGATGTCATCAACATAAAGTACTAAGAATGTCACCGCATCCTTAACTACTTTCTTGTACACGCAAGGTTCCTCCGGGTTCTTGATGAAACCAAAATCTTTTATTGTTTCATCAAATTTCTGGTTCCAACTTCTTGATGCTTGTTTTAGACCATAAATTGATCTCTGAAGCTTGCATACCTTATGCTCGCTTTCCATGAATGTGTACCCCTCAGGCTGCTTCATATAGATTTCCTCCTTAATGTCTCCATTAAGAAAAGCAGTCTTCACATCCATTTGCCATATCTCATAGTCATACCATGCAGCTATGGTAATTAGGATTCTTATGGACTTGAACATTGCAACTGGTGAAAAGGTTTCGTCATAGTCAACTCCTTGCCTTTGAGTATAACCTTTAGCCACCAATCGCGCCTTGTAGGTCAATACCTTACCATCAGGCCCAAGCTTTCTTTTGTAGATCCATTTACACCCTATCGGAACAATTCCATCGGGAGGATCTACTAAAGACCAAACTTGGTTTGTATGCATCGAATCCAATTCTGACTGCATAGCTTCAAGCCATAAATTCGAATCCGCATCAGAAATTGCTTCCTTGAAGTTTCTTGGATCACATCCAATGTCGGGTTCATCTTGATCCCCTTCAAGAAGAAGACCATATCGAACTGGAGGTCTAGAAGTCCTTTCGGATCTTCTAGGTGCAGGCGTGTCCAGCAATGGTTCCTGAGGTGTAGGATCGTTATTTTGTATTTCGGGTTCTTCTCGAACTTCTTCGAGTTCCATCATCTCGCCTCTCTTATCCAATAAGAACTCCTTCTCCAAGAAGGTGGCATTCCTAGAAACAAACACCTTTGTTTCAGCAGGATAATAGAAATAATTTCGATTGAATTCTTCGGATACCCTACAAAATAACATAAGCTGGATCGACTATCCAACTTATCTCCCACTGTCCGCTTCACGTAAGCAGGACATCCCCAAATCCTCAAGTACGAATACTTAGGAGCTTTGCCATTCCATAACTCGTATGGTGTTTTGTCCACTGCTTTAGTGTGGACGTTGTTCAACAACAATACTGCCGTTTCAAGCGCATAGCCCCAAAACAAAGGTGGAAGCTCAGTGAAGCTCATCATAGATCGAACCATGTCCAACAAAGTTCGATTACGACGCTCCGATACACCATTAAGCTGTGGTGTCATAGGAGGAGTCCACTGAGAGAGAATCCCATTTTCTTTCAGATAGTCCAAAAACTCGGTACTCAAGTATTCTCCACCTCGATCCGATCGAAGTGCTTTAATACTTTTACCTAGCTTGTTTTCTACTTCAGCCCTGAATTCTTTGAACTTTTCAAATGCTTCAGACTTATATTTCATTAAATATAAATACCCATACCTTGAATAATCATCAGTAAAGGTAATGAAGTATGTGTGGCCATGTTGAGTCCCTACTCTAAATGGACCACAAACATCTGTATGGATCAAATCCAACAGATTCTGACTACGCTCAGGTTTCCCCTTAAAAGGAGATTTAGTCATTTTTCCTTTTAGGCAGGATTCACAAGTAGGTAGAGAATTAATATCAGACATATCAAACATGCCCTCTCACACTAGCTTGTTCATCCTCCTTGAGGAAATATGACCTAGCCTAGCATGCCAAAGGTTTGCCGGGTTTTGACTATCGATTTTCCTTTTGTTTGTTGTCGCCGGTTTATCAACATAATTCACTGGAACGTCTTTTAGTTTTAAGTTGTATAGATCGTTTTCAAGTTGTCCATTTCCAATTAAACATTCATTCTTGTAAATATTGCAAATCCCATTCACAAAATTGCAAGAATAACCATCTCTATCAAGCATAGAAATAGAAATAATGTTTTTAATTAAATCTGGCACAAATAAAACATCTCTTAACAATAATTTAAAACCGTTCTGCAAAGTCAAACAAACATCTCCAATGGCCGTAGCTTCAACTCTGGAACCATTCCCGAGCCTCAGCTGGGTCTCACCCATTCTAAGCCTGCGACTTCTTGTCATCACCTGCAAATCATTGCAAATGTGAGATCCACATCCGGTATCCAATACCCAAGAAGTTGTATTAAGTGACATGTTTATTTCAATATAGAGCATACCCTTTGCAGTTCCCAACTGCTCAAGATATTCCTTGCAGTTGCGCTTCCAATGACCCGGCTTCTTGCAGTAATGGCAAACATCCTTGGATTTTCCATTGTTTGAAGCCTTTGTCTTTTGCTTCTTCTCGGGCTCAACTTTCTTGGGTGGGTTAGAACGTTTCTTGCCCTTCATACTTGGCCCCTTCTTAGCAGAAGATGAGGAGCCCACCAAGAAAGCTGGCTTATCCTTCTTAAGTGTGGATTCATATGTAACGAGCATATTGACCATCTCTTCTAGGGTGGCCTCTATCTTGTTCATATTAAAATTTATCACAAATCCATCAAATGAAGAAGGAAGAGACAGAAGCAATAAATCCACATTGAGTTCATGCTCCAACACCAAATCTAGGGTCGCCAACTTCTGTATGAGCCAAATCACTCGTACCCCATGATCACGGACCGAAGTCCCTTCACGCATGCGGCACGTCATCAACTCCTTAACAGTAGCGAACCTTTCAGCCCTCGACTGAGCCCCAAAAAGTTCCTTGAGTTGCGTGTGAATGTCAGCAGCATTCACCGTGTCCTCAAATCGCCTCTGGAGTTCATCAGACATCGAGGCTTGCATATAGCATTTGGTCTTGATGTCATGGTCACACCATGCATCAAGTTTGGCCAATTCCTCCGGACTTATGTCAGCTGGTGCTTCCTTCGGAGGTGCTTTCTCTAACACGTAGAGCATTTTCTCCGAAGTTAAGACAATCTTCAACTTCCGGAACCATTCCGTATAGTTGGCGCCAGTCAACTTGTTTTGTTCGAGGATCGAGAATAATGGATTTCGCGAATTCATTGTATGAAATACTGAAAAGAAAAACAGACATATATCAATGATTGTTTAACAATTTACTAAGACATAAAATAGGCGAATTTAATTTTATGAATCTCACTCCCACTATTTTAACGATTTCACCACCCTCTAGTGAAAACGGGAAACTTTTTCCTTAGTGAGAACATGGAGTCCAATTGACAAACTTATGGTCCCGAATAATATCAGCCAACCATAATTCTCAAAAGGTAGAGCCCAATTGCTTCCAAAGAAACCCTCATGTGTTTACCTCATGTCCAATAAGGGCCCAATAATATGACGCCGTTTAAAGTGACATGTCAAGATGACCCATCAATATTAAGTTGTGATGGACGGTCGCCATGTGGATCCCCCAATAATATGAGCCGATCCCATGGGAGTTCCACCCAACTTACAACATTTGTCGATCCAATGTACAGCTTTCCGACGGACGGGCCCCCCCAATAATATGAGCCAGACCGTATCCGCGGGTAGCATCACATACATTGACCGTTGATGGAAGGTGGGAACATTTAAACAAATTTAAATTTCCTTTATTTATCTTGATATAAATTTTAAATCATATTTAAAATGAGGGATTTTTAATTATAAAAATATTTGTCTCATCATATTCATTTTATTGCATGCTTGCCGGATTCACGCAATTTATGTCTAAACATGCATACAATCATAATATCAAATATTATATAGGATGATCGATTCCATTTCTAATTGACCCGTGGTTGCCAATCACGGGTCTTAGTCCAATCCTAGGTAATATGCAGTATGCAATGCAATCCTATTACATGTGCTTCCAATTTACATTTCTTCAGTCTTTATTGTCTGCTGGGCCCACCATCTTCAAATCTTGATCTCCCACTAAATCTAATGCATTTACAATAAATAACAATGACAAGTAGGGGATACATTTTTAGGGGTGGGAACGGGCTATAAACCAAGCCCACTTTTATTACATATGACATTCATATCGGGCCATAAACCAGGCCCATTAATAAAACCAACAATAATAAAAACAAAATGTAAATTCCTAACATACACCTACAAAATTGGTCATGGCAATCGATCATCCTTATCCAATAACATTTAATTCAAAATTAATTTATTGGATAACATGCAGTGGCAATTCAAATTTAAACAAGATAAAATCATATTTTATATATAAAATCTCATTTCACATATAAAATCATATTTTATCTCTATATCAAATAAAATCATATTTTATCTATAAAATCCAATTTTACAAATAAAATCATATTTTACTCAATATATCATAAGATCATATCTTATCATCAATTGTACCAAAATAATTGATTTCAAAATTCAATTTACGGATAAAATATTAAAATTTTCCAAAAATTCAAATTTATCCAAAATCAATTTTAAAATTTACAGACTCGAACAATTCGATCCAAAATCTCGCGAACCAATCAAAAACAATTTTTGACCGGACCAAAAATAAAATTTTAATATATTAAAATTAATTTTTAATAAAAATAATAATTTTTCCCGCGGGCCGCCCGGGACACTCCCGGGCCGGCCCGCACCCGGGGCGCGGGCCGGGGGCAGCCCGGCTGCCCCCTTAGGGCAGCAACAATTGCTGCCCTGGCGGCGCCTGGCGCCGCCGCTGGGTGGCGCCGTGCGTCGCCCTGGGCGGCGCCGAGCGCTGCCCTGCGCAGCGCCCAGCGCTGCGCTGGGCAGCGCACAGCGCTGCCCTGGGCGGCGCCGTGCGCCGCCCTGGACGGCGATGGTCGCCGTCCTGGGCGGCGCCATGCGCCCCCTTTGGGCGGCGCAGCAACAATTGCTGCCCCACCGGGCAGCGATCCAATCGCTGCCCAGGTTTTGCCCCGGGAAAAAAAAAATTTTTTATTTAAAAATATTTATTTTGTTTTCCAAAAACCGAGATTCAAAAATTTTGTACAATCGATTAATTTAATCGTTTGATCTGAGCAACCTGGCTTTGATACCACTGTTGGAAAACTGGCGGTCAGATCAATCACGATTGATACCCGGTGCAGCGGAAGTTTAAAAATTTTTATCATGGAACAATTCCATGGTGTGGGTATCAACCATTCAACGATTAAATTATTGTGTGTGTAAAATTCAAATAACAATTAATTAAATTTTACCTTCAATCTCGAAGCGAGATTATTGGACACCACACAGATTTCTCTGCGCTTCTTGTATCTCCCAGGAACTGATGAACTCCTTCAATCAGGTCCACGAATGGGGTTTAAATCCCTCTGATAGATTGCACTAGAAAATCTATCAGAAGTTTTTCTGCGAAGAGATTAAACGAATCTGATTCGTTATTCCTGACTGCAATTAAAAATCACAGACCGGAATTTCTCGGGCAGAGGGGGAGGGTTCGGCCGATTTCTTTTGAGAGGAGGCTAGGGTTTCGAAAATCCTGTCTCAAAAATTATGACCTGTTGTGTGTAATTTCTGTACTGCAATAACTTATTTATAATGCAGGCCACTAACACCTTAGGGCCCATTAGTCATAAGCTAGGGCCCGACAAGCAAAGCCCGCATGTTCAGAAATTAATATAAAATTCATCGTGACTCCGATCGATGAACCAATTTCACCAATGTGCACAGAAACCATTTCTGCACATTTTAAAGTCAAAATAAATTTTCCTGAATCCGAATTCAGTGGTTTCCAAAAATGTTCATCCCTATGTCATTTTAGGAAATCCTACTCCCTTACTCTTATTTAAGAAGTCCAACTCCTTAGTTCATTAAATTTAACTCTTTAAATTTAACTATCTCAACGGGGATTAAAACTCCATTACACTGTGTGACCCTCAATGGTTCAGGGATACAGCTAGCCGTGGGCTCACAACTCCTTGTGACTCGGAACAACACTTTCCGACTTGCCCAACGAATCAAGGTAAAGCGCCTAGCAACATCGCCCCATGATTCCCTAGGTATCACTGATAGTGCCTACAAGAACCAGTAGATTTTGGTTAGCGTACAGTACGGTCCCTTCATCCATATATCCCGATCGAATCAACAACCATTGGTATATCGAGAGTCGCTCAAGATTCGATAACTATGCAATACATCTTGAAGATCAAATTAGTGACATCGCATGTGCTACTAAGAAACCATTTCTTAAATCACATCAAGTACTCTGGCCAGAGATTTGTCACACTAATATCTCCTCAGATCGCATAGGATATCCACACTCGCAAGTATGTGGTGAATCCTTGACAACAATGCATTGACTCCTATATGTGTCGTAACTGTACCCAATCTCGACACCTGATGACCCCCATAGAGTCGGTAAACGAGTCAAAGCAAAGCACTAGCATATAGAGTCTCCATGATGTTTCAAGTCGTAAGGACTAATGGTGTACAACCAAAACCGCGGACTTTATCCACTCGATAAGTGATAACCACTTGGAAAGTCCGGATAGGGTAGTTCGATTATTCATCCTATGAATATCCATTTGCATGCTTCGAACATCTCCATGTTCCCTACCAATGAAACGTGGTACTCCGCATCGCAAATGCTAGTCTCAAACTCGAGCGATCCTTATCCTTATTATCGGACGGCTCAATCGACTAGGAACGGTTTTAGAATATACAGTGACTATAAGATGTATTTCATGATAGACATCCCCATGTTCTACCACATCTTACATACACTATAGTATATTCAAGGTCTTTATCAAAACAACAATAGTATATCACAATATAACAATATGAAGTAATATAAAGTCATTGCCATTAATAAAAGTGTAAATAATATTAAACAAAAGATTGTTTATACAAAGAGTCATCAAAGCCCATAGCCACACAGTTGGCTCACTGGGCACCCACTCTTACAAATCTTACTCCCTCTACTCTTAAATAAGAAGTCCCACTTCTTTATTCATTAAATTTAACTCTTTAAATTTAATTATCTCAACGGGGATTAAAAATCCATTACTTGTGTGACCCTCAATGGTTCAGGGATACAGCTAGCCGTGGGCTCACAACTCCTTGTGACTCGGAACAACAATTTCCAACTTGCCCATCGAATCATGGTAAGAGCGCCTAGCAACATCGCCCCATGATTCCCTAGGTATCACTGATAGTGCCTGCAAGAACCAATAGATTTTGGTTAGCATACAGTACGGTCCCTTCAACCAAATATCCCGATCAAATCAACAACCATTGGTGCATCGAGAGTCGTTCGAGATTCGATAACTATGCACAATATCTTGGAGATCTATTAGTGACATCGCATGTGTTACTAGGATAACCATTAACCTAAAACACATCATGTACTCTGGCCAGAGATTCGTCACACTAATATCTCCTCAGATCGCATAGGATATCCACACTCGCAAGTATGTGGTGAATCCTTGACAACAAAGCATCGACTCCTATATGCGTCTTAACTGTACCCAATCCCGACACCTGATGACCCCCATAGAGTCGGTAAATGAGTCAAAGCATAGTACTAGCATATAGAGTCTCAATGATGTTTCAAGTAATAAGGACTAATGGTGTACAACCAAAAACGCGGACTTTATCCACTCGATAAGTGATAACCACTTGGAAAGTTCGAATAGGGTAGTTCGATCATTCATCATATGAATATCCATTTGCATGCTTCGAACATCTCTATGTTCCCTACCAATGAAACGTGGTACTCTGCATCGCAAATGCTAGTCTCAAACTCGAGCGATCCTTATCCTTATTAACGAACGGCTCAATTGACTAGGAACTGTTTAGAATATACAGTGACTATAAGATGTGTTTCATGATAGCCATCCCCATATGCCACCACATCTTACATACACTATAGTATATTCAAGGTCTTCATCTAAACATCTTATAGTATGTCACAACATAATAATATGATAAAAGATAAAGCAAATGCCATTATAAAATTGTAAATTATATTAAACAAAAGATTGTTTATACATAGAGTCATAAAAGCCCTTAGCCACAAGTTGGCTCACCGGGCACCCACTCTTTCAATCTCCCACTTGCCCTAAAGCCAACTAGTCATACTACGCAGTCCCATTGCTTCGCGATGTTTGTCAAATAATGGTCCTGGCAAGGGCTTAGTAAGTGGATCAGCGATATTGTCTGCAGAGGCCACTCTCTCGACAGTGATGTCTCCTCTTTCCACGATCTCCCGGATGATGTGGTATTTCTTCAGTACGTGTTTGGATCTTTGATGAGACCTTGGTTCCTTTGCCTGAGCAACGGCACCCGTGTTGTCACAGTACACCGGGACTGGACCAACAACTTCAGGAATGACGCCCAACTCTTGGACGAAATTCCTCATCCAAACGGCCTCTTTAGCAGCAGCTGATGCCGCAATGTATTCTGCCTCAGTGGTGGAATCCGTTGTGGTGTCCTGCTTGGAACTCTTCCAAGAGACAGCACCGCCATTGAGCATGAACACAAATCCAGAGGTTGACTTCGAGTCATCCATGTCACTTTGGAAGCTAGAGTCGGTATAGCCTTCCAATTTCAGTTCTCTTCCTCCATATACAATGAACATATTCTTAGTCCTTCGTAAGTACTTAAGAATGTCCTTCACGGCTTTCCAATGCATTTGACCGGGATTGGCTTGATATCTGCTCGTGACACTCAGAGAAAATGCTACATCCGGTCTGGTAGATATCATCCCATACATGATACTACCTATGGCTGACGCATATGGTACATGTGTCATTTTCTCTATCACTTCATCAGTCTTGGGACACATGGACTTGGATAGAGAAACTCCATGACACATAGGTAGATGTCCTCTCTTGGACCCATCCATTGAAAACCTTTTCAATATGGTGTCGATGTAGGTTGCTTGAGTGAGTCCTATCATTCTCTTAGATATATCTCTATAGATCTGTATCCCTAGAATATAGGATGCCTCACCCAAATCCTTCATCGAGAATCTACCTGATAACCATATCTTTGTTGACTGCAACATCCATACATCATTCCCAATGAGTAAGATGTCATCAACATAAAGTACTAAGAATGTCACAGCATCCTTAACTACTTTCTTGTACACGCACGGTTCCTCCGGGTTCTTGATGAAACCAAAATCCTTTATTGTTTCATCAAATTTCTGGTTCCAACTTCTTGATACTTGTTTGAGACCATAGATCGATCTCTGAAGCTTGCATACCTTATGCTCGCTTTCCATGGATGTGTATCCCTCAGGCTGCGTCATATAGATCTCTTCCTTAATGTTTCCATTAAGAAATGCAGTCACATCCATTTGCCATATCTCATAGTCATACCAAGCAGCTATGGCAATAAGGATTCTTATGGACTTGAACATTGCAACTGGTGAAAAGGTTTCATCATAGTCAACTCCTTGTCTTTGAGTATAACCTTTCGCCACCAATCGTGCCTTGTAGGTCAATACCTTACCATCAGGCCCAAGCTTTCTCTTGTAGATCCATTTACACCCTATTGGAACAATTCCATCGGGAGGATCTACTAAAGACCAAACTTGTTTTGTATGCATCGAATCTATTTCCGACTGCATAGCTTCAAGCCATAAATTTGAATCCGTATCAGAAATTGCTTCCTTGAAATTTCTTGGATCACATCCAACGTCGGGTTCATCTTGATCCCCTTCAAGAAGAAGACCATATCGAATAGGAGGTCTAGAAGTCCTCTCGGATCTTCTAGGTATAGGCGTGTCCTCTGAAGATTCTTGAGGTATGAGATCATTATTTTGTATTTCGGGTTCCTCTCGAATTTCTTCGAGTTTCATCATCTCGCCTTTCTTATCCAATAAGAACTCCTTCTCCAAGAAGGTGGCATTCCTAGAAACAAACACTTTTGTTTCAGTAGGATGATAGAAATAATATCCGATTGAATTATTCGGATACCCTACAAAATAACATAAGGTGGATCGACTATCCAACTTATCTCCCACTGTCTGCTTCACGTAAGCAGGACATCCCCAAATCCTCAAGTACGAATACTTAGGAGCTTTTCCATTCCATAACTCGTATGGTGTTTTATCCACTGCTTTGGTGTGGACGTTGTTCAACAACAATACCGCCGTTTCAAGCGCGTAGCCCCAAAACGAAGGTGGAAGCTCAGTGAAGCTCATCATGGATCGAACCATGTCCAACAAAGTTCGATTACGACGCTCCGATACACCATTCAGTCGAGGTGTCATAGGAGGAGTCCACTGAGAGAGAATCCCATTCTCTTTCAGATAGTCCAAAAACTCGGTACTTAAGTATTCTCCACCTCGATTCGATCGAAATGCTTTAATACTTTTACCTAGCTTGTTTTCTACTTCAGCCTTGAATTCTTTGAACTTTTCAAATGCTTCAGACTTATATTTCATTAAATATAAATACCCATACCTATAATAATCATCAGTAAAGGTAATGAAGTAGGTGTGGCCAAATTGAGTACCAATTCTAAATGGACCACAAACATCTGTATGGATCAAATCCAACAGATTTTGACTACGCTCAGGTTTCCCCTTGAATGGAGATTTAGTCATTTTTCCTTTCAGGAAGGATTCACAAGTAGATAGAGAGTTAATATCAGACATATCAAACATGCCCTCTCCCACTAGCTTGTTCATCCTCCTTGAGGAAATATGACCTAGCCTAGCATGCCAAAGGTTTGCCGGGTTTTGACTATCGTTTTTCCTTTTGTTCGTTGTTACCGGTTTATCAACATAATTTATTGGAACCTCTTTTAATTTTAAGTTATATAGATTGTTTTCAAGTTGTCCATTTCCAATCAAACATTCATTCTTGTAAATATTGCAAATCTCATTCACAAAATTGCAAGAAAAACCATCTCTATCAAGCATAGAAACAGAAATAATGTTTTTAATCAAATCTGGAACAAATAAAACATCTCTCAAAAGTAACTTAAAATCGTTCTGCAAAATTAAATAAACGTCTCCCACAGCTTTGGCTTCAACTCTAGAACCATTTTCGAGCCTCAGCTGGGTCTCACCCATTCTAAGCTTGCGACTTCTTGTCATCACCTGCAAATCATTGCAAATGTGAGATCCACATCCGGTATCCAATACCCAAGAAGTAGTATTAAGTGAAACATTTATTTCAATATAGAACATACCCTTCGCAGTTCGCAACTGCTCTAGATATTCCTTGCAGTTACGTTTCCAATGACCGGGTTTCTTGCAGTGATGGCAAACATCCTTGGACTTTTCCATGTTTGAAGCCTTTGTCTTGTTCTTCTTCTCGGGTCCGGTTTTCTTGGATGGGGCAGAACGTTTCTTACCCTTTGTACTTGGCCCCTTCTTAGCAAAAGAAGAGGAGCCCACCAAGAGAACCGGTTTATCCTTCTTTAAAGTGGCTTCATATGTTACAAGCATATTGACCATCTCTTCAAGGGAGGCCTCTATCTTGTTCATATTGAAATTCACCACAAAACCGTCAAACGATGAAGGAAGATAGAGAAGTAATAAGTCCACATTGAGTTCATGCTCCAATACCAAATCAAGCGTTACCAACTTCTGTATGAGCCAAATCACTCGTACCCCATGATCATGGACCGAAGTCTCTTCACGCATGCGACACGTCATTAGCTCTTTTACAATAGCGAACCTTTCAGCTCTCGATTGAGCCCCAAAAAGTTCCTTGAGTTGTACGTGAATGTCAGCAGCATTCACGGTATCCTCAAATCGCCTCTGGAGTTCATCAGACATCGAAGCTTGCATATAGCATTTGGCCTTGATATCATGGTCCCACCATATATCAAGTTTGGCCAACTCTTCCGGACTTATATCAGCTGGTGCTTCCTTCGGAGGAGATTTTTCTAACACGTAGAGCATCTTCTCTGAGGTCAAGACAATCTTCAACTTACGGAACCATTCCGTATAGTTTGAGCCAGTCAGTTTATTTTGTTCGAGAATAGAGAATAGTGGATTGCGCGAATTCATCTTAATGAAATACTAAAAAGAAACAGACAATAATCAGTGATTGTTTAATTAATTTACTAAGACATAAAATAGGCGAAATTTATTTTATGAATCTCACTCCCAATATTTTAACGATTTCACTACCCTCTAGTGAAAACGGGAAACTGTTTTCCTTAGTGGGAACATGGAGTCCAATTGACAAACTATGGTCCCGAATAATATCAGCCAACCATAATTTTCAAAAGGTAGAGCTCAATTGCTTCCAAAGCAACCTCCACGTTTTTACCTCATGTCCAATAAGGGCCCAATAATATGATGCCGTTTATTGTGACATGTCAAGATGACCCATCAATATTAAGTTGTGATGGACGGTCGCCATGTGGATCCCCCAATAATATGAGCCGATCCCATGGGAGTTCCACCCAACTTACAACATGTGTCGATCCAATGTACAACTTTTCGACGAACGGGCCCCCCCAATAATATGAGCCGGACCGTATCCGCGGGTAGCATCTCATACATTGATCGTTGATGGAAGGTAGGAACATTTAAACAATATTTAAATTTCCTTTATTTATCTTGATATCAATTTTAAATTATATTTAAAATGAGGGATTTTAATTTTGAAAATTTGTCTCATCATTTAAAATTTGTATGCTTGCGGGATTCATACAATTTAGTCTAAAACATGCATACAACGATAATATCATATATTATAGGATGATCGATTCCATTTCTAATCGACCCGTGGTTGCCAATCACGAGTCTAAGTCAAATCCTAGGTAATATGCAGGTATGCAATGCAATCCTATTACATTGAGCTTCCAATTTACATTTCTTCATCTTTATTGTTTGTTGGGCCCACCTTTGTCTTCAAATCTTCATCTCCCACTAAGTCTAATGTATTTACAATAAATAACTATGACAAGTAGGGGATACATTTTAAGGGGTGGGAACGGGCCATAAACCAGGCCCACTTTTATTACATATGACAATTCATATTGGGTCATAAACCAGGACCATTAATAAATCCAACAACAATAAAACAAATGTAAATTCCCTAACATACACCTACAAAATTGGTTATGGCAATCGATCATCCTTATCCAATAATATTTAATTCAAAATTAATTTATTGGATAACATGCAATGGCAATTTAAATTAAAAAGGATAAAATCATATTCCATATATAAAATCTTATTTTACATACAAAATCATATTTTATCTTTTTATCAAATAAAATCATATTTTACATATAAAATTCAATTTTATACATAAAATCATATTTTACTCAATATTTCCATAAGATCATATCTTATCATCAATTGTACCAAAAATAATTAATTTCATAAAATCTGATTTAACGGATAAAATCTATAAATTTTCCAAAAATTCAAATTTATCCAAAAATCAATTTTAAAATTTTCGGACTCGAACAATTCGATCCGACGCCTCGTGGACCAATCAAAAACAATTTTCGATCGGACCAAAAATAGAATTTTAACATATTAAAATTTTAATTAAAAAATAAAAATTAATTTTCCCGGGCCGCCCGGGACGATCCCGGGCAGCCCGCGCCCCAAAAGGGGCTCGGGCCGGGCAGCCCGTCGCTGCCCTGGGCAGCGACAATCGCTGCCCCGGGTTTGCCCATTAATTTTTAAATTTTTAAAATCTATTGTTTCAAAAACCAAGGCTTAAAAAATTTTTGTACAATCGATTAATTTAATCGCTTGATCTGAGCAACCTGTCTCTGATACCACTGTTGGAAAACGGTGTTCAGATCAATCAGAATTGATACCCGGTGCAGCGGAAGTTTTAAAATTTTATATGGAACGATTCCATATCATGGGTATCAAAACTTTACGATTAAATTGTGCGTGTAAAAATTAAATAACAATTAAATTTTTACCTTGAAATCTCGAAACGAGATTATGGACACCAACAGATTACTCTGCTCTTGTTGTATATCCCAGGAACTGATGGACGAACAATTCTTCAATCAGGTCCACGAAGAGAAGTTTAATCCCTCTGATAGATTGCACTAGAAAATCTATCAGAAGTTTCTACGAAGAGAATTAACGAATTTGATCCGTTAAACCAGACTGCAAATTCAAAATTCACAGGCTGGAATTTTAGAACAGAGAGAGAGGGGGCGGCGGCCACTATAAGAAAAACTAGGGTTTTCGAAAAATTTTGTGACCTCTGTTGTATAATTTCTGTACTGCAATAACTTATTTATAATGTGGGCTGCTAACAGCTTAGGGCCCATTAGTCATAAGTTCAAGCCTGACAAGCAAAGCCCGCATGTTCAGAAATTAATATAAAATTCATCGTGACTCAGATTGATAAACCAATTTCACCAATGTGCACAGAAACCATTTCTGCATCTTTTAAAGTCAAGATAAATTTTCTGAATCCGAATTCAGTGGTTTCCAAAAATGTCCATTACTATGTCATTTTAGGAAATCTTACTCCCTCTACTCTTAAATAAGAAGTCCCACTTCTTTATTCATTAAATTTAACTCTTTAAATTTAATTATCTCAATGGGGATTAAAAATCCATTACTTGTGTGACCCTCAATGGTTCAGGGATACAGCTAGTCGTGGGCTCACAACTCCTTGTGACTCGGAACAACAATTTCCAACTTGCCCATCGAATCATGGTAAGAGCGCCTAGCAACATCGCCCCATGATTCCCTAGGTATCACTGATAGTGCCTGCAAGAACCAATAGATTTTGGTTAGCATACAGTACGGTCCCTTCAACCAAATATCCCGATCGAATCAACAACCATTGGTGCATCGAGAGTCGTTCGAGATTCGATAACTATGCACAACATCTTGGAGATCTATTAGTGACATCGCATGTGTTACTAGGATAACCATTAACCTAAAACACATCATGTACTCTGGCCAGAGATTCGTCACACTAATATCTCCTCAGATCGCATAGGATATCCACACTCGCAAGTATGTGGTGAATCCTTGACAACAAAGCATCGACTCCTATATGCGTCTTAACTGTACCCAATCCCGACACCTGATGACCCCCATAGAGTCGTTAAACGAGTCAAAGCATAGTACTAGCATATAGAGTCTCAATGATGTTTCAAGTAATAAGGACTAATGGTGTACAACCAAAAACGCGGACTTTATCCACTCGATAAGTGATAACCACTTGGAAAGTCCGAATAGGGTAGTTCGATCATTCATCATATGAATATCCATTTGCATGCTTCGAACATCTCTATGTTCCCTACCAATGAAACATGGTAATATGCATTGCAAATGCTAGTCTCAAACTCGAGCGATCCTTATCCTTATTAACGGACGGCTCAATCGACTAGGAACTGTTTAGAATATACAGTGACTATAAGATGTGTTTCATGATAGCCATCCCCATGTGCCACCACATCTTACATACACTATAGTATATTCAAGGTCTTCATCTAAACATCTTACAGTATGTCACAACATAATAATATGATAAAAGATAAAGCAAATGCCATTATAAAATTGTAAATTATATTAAACAAAAGATTGTTTATACATAGAGTCATAAAAGCCCTTAGCCACAAGTTGGCTCACCGGGCACCCACTCTTTCAGCCGGCGGCAAGGGAGGAGGAGAAGAGAGTGGCCGAGGGGCTTTCTTGGAGGAGAAGATGAAAATGGCGTGAGAGAAGGGGAGAAGGATGAGGGGCGGCTGATGAGGGATAAAATATGCTAGGGTTTAATTGTGTGTTGTAATATTTTAAGCGTGTGTAGGTATAAGTGTGAGTGTGTGAGTGTAGGGCATGAAAAAGTGCTATTCCACTAATAAAAGTGCTAGTTTAGGTATTACATCTTTAAGTTGTAAAATTTCACTCATTTGAACTTCTAATTCTAGAATCTTTAAATTTAAATATCAAGAATGGAATTTCACTAGTCCGGGTCCAAAAAGACTAATTTTGGGAAATAAGGGAATTACGCGCAAGAATTCGCTTACGCAATTTTCTTTACCCGGAAAATTTAAAATAATATTTTCTTTTTATTTTCATCAAATCTCAAGAATTTTAGGCCATCTAAATTTAAAATAAGAGATTTTCCCGTCGTGTCCACCTTTGCCGCGTGCCGGAGCCGAAGGTCACGAATTTCAAGTATGTCATGCAATTAAATTTAAATTTTTGAGCAATTAAATTCTAAGGAAATTTTAAGGCATTTAAATCATAATGAATTTAGGAATTTAAATATCGAGGCTAAATTAGACATGGAATTAAATTATGGAACTTAGGCATCACAAAAACAAATAAATATTTGAAGGAAAATTTAAACACTAACTTAGAAATTAAAATCAATACTTTAGTTATTTTTATGTCACAATGTAAAATAAAATAATTAAATAATAAACATAGCGATTAAAATAATTTAAATAAACTAAATGATTGTTTAAAAGTCATGTAAATAAAATACACAAGCGGAATAAAAATCTTTAAAACGACTTGGATGTTTAAAAGGTATTTAATAAATAAACTAGAGATTTAAAATTATTTAAAATAATTAACTGCTAAACTTAAGTTATTTAAAACAAATAAGTTGGACAATCCAAAAATATTTAAATAAATAAGCTTAACAGTTAAAGTCATTTAAATAACTATCCAATAAACTTAAATCATTTTAAATAAATAAGTGGGACAGTTAGGATTATTTAAAAGAATAAACTAAATAATTAAAATCATTTAATTAACCAAACTTAAACCTTTAAAATATTTAAAACAAATAAGTTGCACAATTGAAATCATTTTGGCAATTAAACTTAATCACTTACAAGTATTAATTAAATAGTTAGTACAATAAAAACATTTAAATAAATAATTAATATTTTATTAACAAATAATTAAGATAAAGAATTTTAAATCAATTAAACTTAAAAATAATAATAATAACATTTATTTTTTTAATGCATGCGATTTAATAGATTGGATTTTAGGTGCTACACCTAGAAACCCTTAAAAGCCCAAAATACTAGCTAGAATGGAGAGAAAAATGAGGAAGGCGCGATTTTCAATGAGCTCTCGGCCCCTATATATAGACAGCGATCGGAACCTCTGATCGCACGTTTGGAGCTTCTGATCCGATCAAAAATTACGATCCATGCTTCCGAACTCCCTCCGCCAACCACGAGTCCTTTTTCTAAAAGTTGGCTGCCGACAGTCGATCGGAGCTTTCGATCCTACCTTCGGAGCGTCCGATCGTACATGACATCATCTTGCTGACCTCATTTCTAGACACCTGTCTTTGGGATGCTCGGAACATCCGATCACTGTTCAAAGCTTCCAATCTGTTCGAAGCTCCAAACTTTATCGGACCATTCTTGATCGCTTGAATCCATTTTTCCAATTTCTTAATCCTATTTGAAGATCCCTTAATCGTTCTTAGGCCAATCATAATTAGGCGATTGATTAACTTAATCTGGATATGGGCTACTACAACCAGAATATCATTCATTATAGATCTATAAGGAATGAGAATCAATTCAATACTACTATAAAATCGATACGATGGAATATTCGATATTGAAGAATAATAAGTACTTGATCAATAAATAAGTTCCATAAGAAGGACGATGAGGGTAGTAGAATGAAATAATCATGGAGTTCAATATGATGAACAATGAATGAGGTGAAATCAAAAGGATGAATAATTACTGATATGCGATAATATGGTGGAAAAATCAGATACGATCATTACGATGGACATTCAGTAGAAATGAAACAATTATAAAGGAACATTAGTGCAATTGAAGATACTATCAATAGAACAAATTATTACAACGATATGATAAATAGGTATTGTAACACCCCAAATTTATATTAATTGAATTTATTTGAGATAATCGGAGATTATATAATTCAAGGGCCGATTTGATATTTGATCGGGGGTTGTTTTGCAATTTGCAAAATTTCATGTTCTAAAGTGCGATTTTTTGTCTTTGACTTGGTCTTTATTTTGGATGCTTGACTAGACTTCCTCCTTCATTTCCTTTCTTCTCCATCGGTTTCTCCCCCCATTGAAGACAAGAAGCGAGATCTTCAAGCTTTTGATCCTCCAGTTTTGCTCGATCCATCCGGCAGAAATTAAATCCGAAGTTGTATTCGCGATCCCGACATCGAAGGATTCGTTCTATCGTATGTATCTCTTTGATCAGTTACACTTAAATTTTGGGATGTTGTTGGAATCGAATTATTTTTGGATATGTCGTGCTTGAGCTAGCCTATATCATTTATTCTCAGTCAGATCGGAAAAAGAACGCCATTCGGAATTGTTATGAATTTTTGAGTGATTTTCGAAAAGTTGGGTAATGAGATTTGTTGGTTGAGTTGTTTTTAATGAGAATGAAGTTATATTGAGTTGTTTATGATTGATATGCTGAGTTGTGGTTTTTTGGTTGATCGAAATATAGCCGTTATGCCGCCGGTTTGAGTTTTGGGATATCGGTTGATTTGAATTGTTTGAGCCGTAGTTCGACTGAGTTTGAATGTCGATATTGATCTATATTTCTTCATTTCAGATTGTTTTGAAGGCCGTTGAGTTGGAGTTGCAGAATTCGATTCAATACAGAGATTGAATCCGGTATAGTATATATTCTTTATTGTCGATTGTTTTGGATTCGAATGAGTTTTGATATGGGATTATCATTGTGGTAGCGCTAAGTCGTGTCACGCCCAAATTATCCAAATCAAATCAGATAACAAAATATGCAGTAGTGTGAGTAGGGATCATTTACACGAGGAAAGTAAAATTTAAAAGTGTTCTAAAATAAAATAAAGGGGTTTTTGACATTTTACTAACTACTATGCAATAATTAAAATAAGAAAGATCAATAAACTAACGAGACTTGGTATCGGTCAACTGTTCCCTTGAAATTATTCATTCGATCATTGATTCCATAAACATAATTAATCCACATTGAATATTCATCATTGGAAATTTAATTCCTGTTTCACCTTAATTTTAGTAAACTAGACACCAACGTTCTAAGTTAACCCTAACCCCATAAATTAACCCAATACCAGCGATTAGATTTAAATCCATGACAGCATTCAAATGAGTAAAACTGATGAATCTAGACAACACAAATACCAGCGATTGTATTTAATTTAGTCAATTGTTGTTCCTAAGATTTAACAAATTCAACAGCAGAAAATATTAATCATAGTTGCTTCAAAAATCAGATGATTCAAACAATTACGGATTTGAATTCTAATTTAGCAATAGATTGTATAGCAAAATCCTAAGGTGATCAATCCTAAAATCTCACATACAAGCATGAAAATCAATCCAAAACAACTCTTGATATGCAATTTGGAATTAAACAATAGAAAACTGAATCTCACAAATAAAATAACTCAAGGGTTCGTCTTCCTCAACCAAGTACTAAACTAAGAAAGAATTAAATCTAAGAAAAGAGAGATAAAACCTAGCCACCAGGAGAGTTCTTCCACGTTCTAAGCCTCCCAATCTGATGAATGATGTGTAAAAATTGGAATCGAGACCTAATAAAAGTCTAGAGTCTAAAATAAAAGAGTTCCCGAAAATAAAAATTCTTCTCGAACAGACCCGCTTGCTCGATCGGTAAAGATTGACCGATCGAGCGAGCTAAAATTATCCAGCTACTGTCTTCATACTTTTTTGGCCACTCGATCGGTAAATTTTAACCGATCGAGCGAGCTCACTTTTTTCCAGCACGCAACGTTTTTGAAAATTTCATATCTCGAGATCTAGCCATCGAATTGAACTGAAATTTGGACAGCAACTTCAAAACATCTTGAATTTCATTCTGAATGGTGAGATTGGATTTGGTGGTCTCTAAAATTAAAAATGATTTTTGGATCATTTCTGCTCCGTAATTTATTCTCGCACAATAGTTTTTCCATCTTTACCTCTCAAATTCATCTAACTTTTGCTCATTCTCCTTCTTTTCCTAAATCCAACCAAAAATAATAATTAGGAACTATAAAATGAATTAAAGCAATGCAAATTCTCCTAATCATATCAATTTAACACAAATAACCATAATAAATTATCACCACATCACATTGTTTATCCAGATTTGGAGCACTTGGATTTATCGAGAAAGGTATAAGACGACATCGACTTGAATGGGACGAATACTCGAATCCGAATTGATTTCGAGTTTTCCCAAAGTAATCGCATACTTGAATGTTATTTGAATTACTTGAGTTATTTGAATAAATGATTATTGCACATCCATTCATATTGAGCCAAATGAATTCTCTTTCTTTATGAATTAGACGTTCTAGGATTATAGTCGAGTGGCATGGGTCGTTGACTAGTAATCCATTGGCCCGATCAACTCTCTATAGTTGCCCCAGAGTCTAGAGGATTGAAATAAGCATCGTTCACCTCTAATGGGAGAGTCGGTGTGATCGTTGTAGTATTTTGTTCTCGGGATCCCAACCGATGAACGAAAACTGAATTACCTTTCCATTATCCGATTTAGATAATCTCGAATTCAAAGACATGCATTTCATTCTAATTCTCTCCTTGGACTTACTTTGTTGTTATATATATCATGAGTTGATATATTTTGTGGAATTGCATGTTATATCTCTTTTACTGGGAATATTATTCTCATCGGTTTATCCGGTTGTTGTCTTGTCTTTGTATGTGTGCTTGGCAATAGGTGGGGCAGGATCGAGTTAGAGATCACATGGCTAGATGGGATGTGATGATAGAGTAAGGACTTGGTGTCTTAGAAGTAGAATTTTTAATTCGAACTTGATATGTATTTTGTATTGGAAACCTAGAACCGAAGCATGTTCTACTAGTTTGAATAAATGTATAACTCTAGAACTATCATGTATTGTATTTTGTTGGATTGAGGTTGTGATGTATGTTATAGATCATGGCTTGAAGTTGTTTTAGCATGGAAATCTGATCTGTCTAGCTTTTTATTTTTGCTGGTTTAGCAGGGCACGGACCCCGTGCACACCCCCGTGCAAGGGTCCGGACATACTCTGCCTCCGTTCTTTGAGTTGTGTTTGACATGCAAGGACCCCGTGCCACCTCCGTGTAGGGGTCCGTGTGATGTTTGGTTGAGGCAGTAAGTTGAGTTTTTGTGCATTCCGTGCACGGACCCAGGCACGGAGGTGTGCATGGGGTCCGTGTCCTTATAGCCTTCGAAACTTTGGCTACCGCTTAATGCACGGACCCGAGCACGGAGGGTGCACGGGGTCCGTGCATACTTTAAAAAAAATAAAATTTTACTTGTTTTTTGCCTCTACTTTTATTATTGATTGAATGATTAATTTCTTGATTAGATGATTAGAATCGAGGTCCTCACATTAAGTGGTATCAGAGAGATAAGATCTTGGACTGAATTTAGAAGCGAGCGGGGTAGATCGAGTTCGCTTGAATCTGTTTCTCGTATGTGATTGAATTATTTATTTGATTATTTAATTCCATGCAAGTATGCTTTATTATTTGAAGATTATTTGAATTACATGATTTGTGATTTAAATTGTAAAACATGAACTACTTGAGATACAAACTGTATTTGATTTCCTGTTCGAATCCGAATTCCCAAGAGGTTGAAGGGCACCGAATGGTTGAATTGAGGTATTGTGTCCTAACCTCTTTGATTATCAGATATGGCACCTCGAAGAGTTTTGAACAGGGAACGACAGCAGTAACTCCTCCGAATGATCAGGGTAGTACTGAGGCTAAGGTGATGGATGTCGCTGCGACTCCTATGGAGACCTTACTGAAGAGGTTCCAATCTTTTAAGCCGCCAACCTTGAAGGGTTCAGAGAATGCAATTGACTGTGAGAGTTGGCTGGAGGACATTGATCAGTTGTTCGATTCTCTAGATTATTCTGACGATCACCGAATCAGGTTAGTGATTCATCAGCTGCAGGGTGTTGCTAAGAGCTGGTGGATTTCGATGAAAAAGGCTATCAATAATCGAGGTACGGCTGTCACTTGGAGTTTGTTTAAGATTGAATTCTATAAGCATTTCTTCCCAGTGTTTTATAAAAAGGACAAATGTGATGAATTTGCCACTCTGAAGCAAGGGAACATTAATATTGAGGAGTATGTGTCTAAATTTGATAGCTTGCTGAAGTTTGCACCGCACTTTGCCGAAAACGAAGAAGCAAAAGCCGACCAGTTCATTAATTGCTTGAACCCCGATATCTTTACATTGATAAACACGGGTAGGCCTGTTAATTTTGCTGATGCTATGAACAAAGCCAAAGGAGTCAATCAAGGTTGATGAGACAGCGAGGAGCTCAGTTTGTGCCTCAACAACAGAGACAGTATCAGAACCAAACACCACAGTTTCAGAATCAGCCACCGAGATCTGAGGGAGGTGGCAGTAGCAACAACAAAAAGGATTACTATCGTCCGAAGGGGAAACAGTTTAAGAAGCCCGGAAGCAGTTCATCGAGTTATAGTGGCTCGAAGCAGTTCGGATCAGGGCAGAGTTCTGGCCCATCAGGTATGTCTTGTACCAAATGCGGAGGTCGTCATCCCAGCAATCAGTGTAGGGGAATTTTTGGGAGCTGTCATATCTGTAACCAAACCGGTCATTATGCTAGAGTTTGTCCCCAGTGAGGGTCCGATCGAACACAGAGTGGAGGCTCTTCGAGGTAGTCAGCATAACCTGACAGACAAGTGTCTGCAGTCCACTCTTTCGAGCCTCAGCAGCAAACACGACAAGGAGGTAACCAGAATGCAAATCAGCCTCCTAGGCAGTAGGAGAGAGTTTTTGCATTAACTGAGGATCAGGCTCAGGCATCATCTGGTGATGTAATAGTAGGTAAATGTTTGATTTTTGGTTATCTTGCTCATGTTTTGATAGATACGGGTGCTTCTAATTTTTTTATATCTAAACAATTTATCTTGATGCATGCTTTATTTACTGAGCCTTTGCCTGCTCTAGTTGCCGTTACTTCACCTTTGGGTGGGGGAATTGTATCTGTGAATTAGTTTGGAACTGTGAATTGCGATCTGAAGGGAATTTGCTTGAATTAGATTTTATTGTACTTGGGTTATCCAATTTTGACTGCATAGTTGGTATAGATGCCTTAACCAAGTACAGGGCTACAGTCGATTATTTTCAAGAAGTGGTCACATTCAGACCAGAGATGGCAGAGGAATGGAAATTATTTGGTAAGGGTGGTTCTCGATATAGAATCCCTTTAATATATGTTTTGTCGATGACTCGTTTATTACAGAAAGGAGCAGAGGGATTCTTGATTTATGCTATCGATGTCCTGAAGTCTAGCCCTGAGTTGATTGATATACCAGTGGTTAGGGAATTTGCTGATGTTTTCCCAGATGATATTCCAGGATTGCCGCCTATTCGTGAGGTCGAATTCAGCATTGAGTTGACATCAGGTACGCAACCGATTTCTAAAGCTCCTTACCGAATGGCTCCAGTTGAATTGAAGGAATTGAAAGAGCAGTTTCAAGACTTGATTTCCAAGGGATACATCAGACCTAGTATATCGCCTTCGGGTGCTCCTGTTCTCTTTGTGCAGAAAAAATATGGATCTATGCGACTCTGTATTGATTACCGCCAACTGAATCAAGAGACGATAAAGAACAGGTATCCGTTACCTCGAATAGATGAACTTTTTGATCAACTGCAGGGTTCTTCTGTCTATTCGAAGATTGATCTGAGGTCGGGATATCATCAGCTGAGGGTTCGTGAAGAATATGTGCCTAAGACAGCTTTTAGAATGAGGTATGATCATTTCGAGTTTATAATCATTCCGTTCGGTTTGACTAATGCTTCAGCAGATTTTATGGGTTTGATGAATCGTATCTTTCAGCGCTATTTAGATGAGTTTGTGATTATATTAATTAATGATATCCTTATCTATTCGAAGAGCCGTACTGACCATGCAGAGCACTTGAGGATCTTCTTGAAGATTTTACGGGCCGAGCAATTGTTTTCCAAGCTGTCTAAGTGTGAGTTCTGGTTGGACCGAGTCATATTTCTCGGTCATATTATTTCTGGAGATGGTAATTTTGTCGATCCCAACAAGATTAAAGCAGTCATGAATTGTCCTAGACCAACATCAGTGCCTGAAATCAAAATTTTTATGGGTTTAGCGGGTTATTATCGTCGATTTATTAAGGGATTTTCATCTATTGCGAAGCCGATTACCCAGCTGACTCAGAAAAATGCACCTTTTGCCTGGACTAAAGAGTGCGAGACCAGTTTTATTGATCTGAAGAAGAGATTGACAAGTGCCCCGATTTTTCTATTCTGTCAGGTACGGGTGGATTTTCAGTTTATTACGATGCTTCTCACCGAGGTTTGGGTTGTATTCTTATGCAGAGGAAGCATGTGATAGCATATGCATTGAGGCAGCTGAAGCTGCACGAGACTCGATATCCGATTCATGATCTTGAGCTCGCTGCGATTGTTTTTGCTTTGAAGATCTGGCGACACTACCTTTACGATGAGACTTTCGAAATCTTTACAGATCATAAAATCTTGAAATATTTGTTTTCGCAGTTCGAACTGAATATGAGACAGAGGAGATGGTTAGATTTGCAGAAAGACTTCGATTGTGAAATCAAATATTATCCGGGAAAGTCTAATGCAGCTGCTGATGCATTAAGCCGAAAGCTTTGTTCTTTATCTCTTTCTACTATCAGTGTTTTTCAGTTGATCAATGACTGTTGCACTTCTGGTTTGGAGTTTGAATCGGATAGGATTTCTATCAGAGTTTTCGATATTCAAGCCAAGCCAGAGTTATTTGTGACGATCAAAGAAGCACAGAAGTCTGATCCGAGTATTCAAAGTTCGATAGAGAAATTCAGATCAGGACACGAGTCTGAGTTTCAGGTTAGGTATGATGTTATGTTTGTGAATAATCGTATGGTTGTGCCTGATATTTTTGAGTTGAAACAGCGTATTCTACGAGAGCCACATTGCAGTCGTTTCAGTATTCATCCAGGTGGCCAAAAGATGTTTAATGATTTGAAAAATCAGTTCTGGTGGAAGAATATGAAGGGAGATGTCGTGAGATTTGTGTCTCGTTGTTTGAACTGTTAGCAGGTGAAAGCAGAGAGGAAGAGACCGGGTGGCCTGTTGCGCATTTTACCTGCTCCTGAATGGAAATGGGATCACATCTTAATGGATTTCGTCAAGAAGCTACCGCGTTCAGTCCGAGGTTGTGATACTATCTGGGTAGTGATTGACCGATTGATGAAATCTGCCTGCTTTATTTCGTACCGGATGACATATTGTCACGATCAGATGACCGAGTTATATGTCAGGGAGATCGTTAGATTATGGTGTGCCGAGATCTATTGTTTCAGGCCGAGATCCTCGGTTTACTTCTCACTTCTAGAATAGTCTACAGGAGGCACTTGGTACTCATTTGCACTTGAGTACAACATATCATCCTCAGACCAAAGGTCTGTCAGAGTGGATGATTTAGACTCTTGAGGATATGCTACGAGTCGTGGTGCTTGACTTTGGCACGAGTTGGCAGGATTCCTTACCTCTTGTGGAGTTTTCGTACAACAATAGCTTCCAGATGAGTACTGGTATGGCACCCTTCGAAGCGTTGTACGGAAAGAAGTGCAGATCTCCTTTGTACTTGGATGAGATTTCTGAGTCGCCTGATTTGGGACCAGATATGATTTGTGACATGGCTGAGTAGGTGAAGATTATTCGATTGAGAATGAAGACGGCTCAGGATAGACATGCGAAGTATGCGAATATCAGACGTCGACCTCTGTACTTTGATCAGGGAGACCGAGTATTTCTGCAGATTTCTCCTTTCAGAGGCACTGTTAGATTTGGGAAGAGAAAAAAGTTGTCTCCAAGATTATGGAGAACATAGGTGATCTTGCCTACAGACTGGCTCTTCCTCCATCTTTATCGGGTATTCACGACGTATTTCACGTCTCTATGTTGCAGAAATATCATCCAGATCCTTCTCATATTCTTCAACCTGACGAGGCCGAGCTTGACGAGACTCTGAGCTACTTCGAGCGAACTATATAGATTCTTGACCGAAAGGAAAAGCAGTTCAAAACCAAATCGATTCCATTGGTGAAAGTTCAGTGGAGCCGACACGGAGTCGAGGAAGCGACATGGGAGATAGAGTCCGATATGAGACAGTGATTTCCAGAGTTATTTTGATGACGTGAGTTCTTATTTCAGTTTCTGGTTCTTTATTCTATCTTATGTGTTTTATTTTATCCGATTTCGAGGGCAAAATCTATTCTTATCCGATTGCAAAATTTTAGGGTCTAAAGTGCAATTTTTGGTCTTTGACTTAATCTTTATTTTGGATGCTTGACTAGACTTCCTCCTTCATTTCATTTCTTCTCCATCGGTTTCTCCCTCCATTGAAGACAAGAAGTGAGATCTTCAAGCTTTTGATCCTCCAGTTTTGCTCGATCCGTCCGGCAGAAATTAAATCCAAAGGTGTATTCACGATCCCGGCATCGAAGGCTGCGTTCTATCGTAAGTATCTCTTCGATCACTTATACTTCAATTTTGGGATGTTGTTGGAATCGAATTATTTTCGAATATGTCGTGCTTGAGCTAGCATATATCATTTATTCTCAGTAAGATCAAAAAAAGAACGTCATTCGGAATTGTTATGAATTTTTGTGTGATTTTCGAAAAGATGGGTTTTGATATTTGTTGGTTTTGAGTTGTTTTTAATGAGAATGAAGTTTTATTGAGTTGTTTACGATTGATATGCTGAGTTATGGTTTTTTGGTTGATCGAAATATAGCCGTTATGCCGCCGGTTTGAGTTTTGGGATATCGATTGATTTGAATTGTTTGAGCCGTAGTACGATCGAGTTTGAATGCCGATATAGATCTATATTGCTTCATTTCAGATTGGTTTGAAGTCTTTGTGAGACCTCGATTCTAAACATCTATTCTCGGATAAAACAATCAATAAACATAAGATTCAAGATTGAAACGCAATAAAAAAAATTATTTTTCTCATGCAGCAAGCCTTGCTCGATCGGTAATTTCTTACCGATTGAGCGAGCAGAACCCTGCCCGAAATCTCCAGGGCCTCTCGCTCGATCGGTGAGAAGTTACCGATCGAGCAAGAAAATTTCGGTCACGCAGAGTGAGGACTCCTCGCTCGATTGGTAACTTTCCACCGATCGAGCGAGCCCAACTCTGAACTCAGACAACAGACTTTCTCAAATAAAAATCTTCAACTCACAAATCCAAACACCACATGTCAACATATAAAATACAACCAACATCAACATACAAACTCCAATATTCAAATAGTCGCTACAACATGCTTCAAACAAAGCTCGGGTTCTAAACATGATATGAAATACAACAAAAGTTTGACATGATAATAGTTCCTAAACCAAAGTCCCACTTCTATCCCTCGATCTCGATGCTAACCAAGTTTCCTCTAACTCGATCTTGCCCCACTTGTCGCCAAGTATACATACAAAACAAAGCAACAGCCGGATAACTCCGGTGAGAACGATATTACCATTAAAAGAAACATAACATGCAATAAAAAGTAATATATAAATAACATGAGATAAGGACAACATATTCAATGTTAATACGAATGAATGCATGTCTTTAAAACCGGGATATCAACTCTGATAATCGAAGGAATTTCTGCTATTCTTTTGGGATCCCGAGGATGAGATCACGTAACAACTCACCGACTCTCCCGATCGAGGTGGTGTCACGTATCTCCTTCCTCTAGACTTTGGTGCGACTACAAAGAGTATGCTGGCACTAGGAAAACTTCTACATCCTAGGCCACTCGATTATAGCCCCCAAAACATCTAATATAAAAGAGCCATTCAGCCCGCTGAAATCAAAGATTTAGGCTTGAAATGAATGCATATAGAAAACACAAGGCATTAAACCATAATTCAATTAATAACAAGAGTTCAATCAACAAAATTCAAGTTCTCCACTCCAAAACAAGTATTGATGCAAATATGTGATTTAGGGAAACTCAAGAACCATCTATTGAGTGTTCTATCCCGCTTAACTGATGTCTTCTTATACCTTTTCGATTCAAAAGCTCCAACTCTGAATAAGCTACAATAAGAGATTTATATCAAAATCTATTTAACCAATAATTCAAACGATCAAGGTAAAACTCTTTACCGTTCTTCGACTAACTCTTCGACGATTCGAATTCTGCTAACTCTGGACTGAACAATCTTCAAACCAATCTGTACATAGGCAATAGAGGATCAATAACAACAATCAAACCCAAACTAACACGGTTCAATCATTTCAACTCAAACGATATTTCAAAGCTCAAACCGGCAGCATAACGGCTATATTCTTATCAACCGATATCACAGATAGCAGTATAATATCGAACCAACTCAATACAACCCCAAAATCAACAAAATGACTCAAAACCAACAAATCTCAAAACTCCATTTTCGAAAAAACACTTCAAAAATTCATAACAATTCCAAACGACGTTCTTTTTCTGATCCGACTGAGAATAAACGATAAGAACTAATTCAAAATCATCATATCCAAATTTCATTCGATTCTAACAACATCTGAAAATTGAATTATAACTGATCGGATAAATACTTACGATAATACGAAGCCCTCGCTGCCGTGATCGCGAATCTACCTTCGGATTAAATTTCTACCTAGCGGATCGAGCAAAACCCGGAGAAGAAAAGCTTGAAGATCTCGTTCTATGCATCAATGGAGGAGAAAACGTTGGGGAAGGAGGAGGAATAATGAAGGAAGCCTAGTCATGCCTCTAATAATAATAAGACTTAATCAACTCCAAAATTACATTTTAGTCCCCGAAATTCCAAAAATTGCAGAACAACCCCTGATCAAAATCAATTCGGCCCTCGAATTCTATAATCTCTGAATATCAATAGTACATTCAATTAAGATAATTCAATGGCGTTACATCCGTTGAGTTGGAGTTGCAGAATTCGATTCAATACAGAGATTGAAGCCGGTATAGTATAGATTTTTTATTGTCGATTGTTTTGGATTCGAATGAGTTTTGATATGGAATTATCATTGTTTATCCAGATTTGGAGCACTTGGATTTATCGAGAAAGGTATAAGACGACATCGAATTGAATGGGACGAATACTCGAATCCGAATTGATTTAGAGTTTTCCCAAAGAAAACACATACTTGCATGTTATTTGAATTACTTGAGTTATTTGATTAAATGATTATTGCACATGCATTCATATTGAGCCAAATGAATTTTCTTTCTTTTTGAATTAGACGTTCTGGGGATTATAGTCGAGTGGCATTGGTCGTCGACTAGTACTCCATTGGCCCAATCAACTCTCTATAGTTGCCCCAAAGTCTAGAGTATTGAAATATGCATTGTCCACCTCGAATGGGAGAGTCGGTGTTATCGTTGTAGTATTTTGTCCTCGGGATCCCAACCGATGAACCGCAGAACTGAATTACCTTTAGATTATCCGATTTAGATAATCTCGAATTTAAAGGCATGCATTTCATTATAATTCTCTCCTTGGACTTAATTTGGTGTTATATATATGATGAGTTGATATATTTTGTGGAATTTCATGTTATGTCTCTTTTACTGGAAATATTATTCTCACCGGTTTATCCGGCTGTTGTCTTGTCTTTGTATGTGTTCTTGGCAACAGGTGGGGCAGGACCGAGTCAGAGATCGCATGGCTAGATGGGATATGATGATAGAGTGAGGACTTCTTGTTTTACAAGTGGAATTTGTAATTCGAACTTGATATTTATTTTGTATTGGAAACCTAGAACCGAAGCATGTTCTACTAATTTGAATAAATTTACAACTCTAGAACTATCATGTATTGTATTTTGTTGAATTGAGGTTGTGATGAATGTTATAGATCATGACTTGAAGTTGTTTTAGCATAGAAATCTGATCTTTCTAGCCTTTTATTTTTGCTGGTTTAGTAGGACACGGACCCCGTGCACACCCCCCGTGCAATGGTCCGGACATACTCTGCCTCCGTTCTTTGAGTTGTGTTTGACATGCACGGACCCCGTGCCACCTCCGTGTAGGGGTCCGTGTGATGTTTGGTTGAGGCAGTAAGTTGAGTTTTTGTGCATTTCGTGCACAAACCCAGGCACGGAGGTGTGTACGGGGTCCGTGTCCTTGTAGCCCTGGAAACGTTTGCTACAGCTTAATGCACGCACCCGAGCATGAAGGGTGCACGGGGTCCGTGCATGCTTTTTAAAAAAAAAATATTACTTGTTTTCTGCCTTAACTTTTATTATTGATTGAATGATTAATTTTTTTATTAGATTATTAGAAGCGAGGCCCTCACATGTATAATAAAAAATATGAACATGTGTCATATTTCAATAATATGATGAAATACTTATTATATTATAATTTTCAAACTAAATGCCAAAAGAGTTGTATTGAAGAAAACCAATAGTAAACTTCACCTTGTAACTTGTTGTTTAAGCTTGGGTGGAAACCCAGAAGTTGGTCATATGATTGATATTTCTTGAATTAAAGTCATAAACAGATATTTGATTATTTTAAAATCATTTTTGTATATAATTTGGTTCGGTTGGCTTTGTTTATTTCATAAAAATTTCAAAATTCATAGCAATTAAAATATATTTCCTTAAGAAAGTTGGTAAAAAGGTCGGGAACAACATTAGGAAGATTAGGAAGTCGGATTATTTCCGATACGGCGGCGCATGACAGGTACTTCTGTGGCCACGTGTGGCTGGCTTTTTTCAGTAGATGTACTGCTTTAAGATCTACAATTTTTATGCTGAAACTTTTTCAAATTTCCAACCGATCAATACAAGATTTTGAATTACTGATGTGATCATCAGCAGAATTTGGTCGCCAAAAGGGGTACATCTGTTGCGTAATTTCTTGCTCGCAAGTGCACGATTGTCAATTTTTAATATAGAGTATTGTTCTCACGAGGAGTATGCTTTGAAAATTATATCAGTGCTTATAATTAAAATAATCTAAAATTCATTTAAAAAATTAAATAGAGAATTTTTTATATTCAAAAATTAAATAATTAAGAAAAACTAGTAAAAAAACTCTCACACTTGAGATAAATACCACTGAGATAAAATATCTAGAGGATTTGATTCATTTAGTTTCGATAACAACTTCTTCTAATTAATTTATGCTCATGAATTCTTTTCATCTAATAACCAAGAACAATTAAGTATTTTTATTTCTCTCTCCGGAGAAAAAAATAGAATATATCAAATAAACTTTGATTCCAATATCCCTATTAAAAATCTAAGCTCAATGATATGTGATAAACGATGTTCTTTCAAAAGCTATGTTAAAGTTATACACTCTTTCGGGCTATATAAATATTAACAGTGTATTTTCTAATGGTCCTATTCCAAATCCCCTCTCCCGAGCACCGATTTCAAATAAATATGACAATTCAATTATTGATCAAGTAATTGAAAGACAATAAATTCTATAAAACACAATTACATTAAGGGAATTCAATCAAATAAATTAAAAAGTTGTAGAAGTTGCTTCAACTAAGCTACATCAACCTTTAGACTTAAAAAGTTTAATTCATGATAAAAATAAATAAAAACAAATCATGTTTATGAAACTAGACATCAAGTTTCAGAATTTAAGAAGAAAAGATAAGGAAAACAAAGTTGAAGTAGCGTTCCCATCCTTCGTTTTCGATCTTATTTCTTCTCTTCCGAATTCTTCTTCACTTCCTTCAACGTGTTGCTCTTCTTCTCTCTCAAATCTCTCATGTTTTGTGCTGTGATTTCTGTTGTGTCGATTCTGATGTGTGCGGCTCTCCTCCTTGTATTGCTCTTCAAGTTCTCTTTTATACATGTTCAAGAGCCCGGCAAACAAAATCCCAAAAAAGTCGTTCTTCAGATTTTCGACTTCTGATTTTGTTTCCAAATCTGCACAGAAGTGCAGAATCGCTACTTTCTAGATCAGAATCGCTTCCTTCACGATGCGCTTCATTCTTGCGATTCTGCTCTTCCTTCTCGTCAAACCAGCGCAGCATCTCTTCATTCTAGCGCAGCTATGCTAGTGCTTTGTGTCCAGGGCGCACGACATTTTTCAAAAAAATAATATATCACGTTCTAATCGTCGGATCGAGCTTAAAATTTTGACTGCAACTTTAAAACGTATTAAATTCATTTTGAACGGTGGAGATCGGATTTGATGTCTCTAGCATCTCCGATAATTTTTTAAAGTTTGTTGCTCCACAATTCCTTCTTTTGTCTCTTCTCGGTTTTTAACTTTCAATCCTTCCATATCACAAAAACAACAACAAATACACATAAAATCCGCTCGATACATCACAAAAGCTAAGTTAAATCATATACAAATTAAATGCATAAATTTCACTTATCAAATTCCTCCAAACTTAGACTTTTTCTAGTCCCGAGCAAAACAATAATGAATAATATATCATCTCCGAATTTTATATTCCAAGATTCAATCTATGTGTTGGCTAATTTTCTCAAAAGTTCTTGTGTGCGTGTGTGATTTGTCAATCTCATCTATCCATCTAACTTTCGACAAAATCATGCAATCCGTAAGCTTCATAAATTCATTAACTTCGCCCCCAAGTTTCAAAATACTCTCAACCAAGTTCAACTTTTATTTACACAGATCAAAAGTACTTTTTCGGTTAACTTTTAAGCTGAAATATAATCTGCAGGAGATAAGTATCCAGATATATATCATTGGTAATCAAGAATTCGGGATTCAAGTAAAGGGAATGAATATTTTTAAATTTGAACAGTATTGAGTAGCTAAAATATTATTTTCATTGCATTGCCAGATATTTATTTTTGCTTTCTTCTACTCCGATCCATACATTCTCCATCTTTTTGCCCTTTATTTTTTATTAGAATTTCAATCCATTTTTTTTCAAGACCTCCCCTCACCTTACTTTCTCCGTCATTTACTTTTTTCTTTAAACTTTTTAGCTACTCATTTTTAAAATTCGTCTTCCATGAATACAGAATGGCTAAAAAGGCTCAATTGATTCAAAAATGCCTAAATCACTTTTGTGTTCGTAAAAATCTACCTCAGTTTCAAGCAAAAATCACAAGAGTTAAGAATCAAATCCTCCAATCCACATCACAAATCCACATAATTTTTTTCTAATTGCCAGGAATATAAAAAATCATTACATTCGTGTATATGAGTGAGAACTCAAGATTAAATATAGCTAACACTGCTTTTTTAGCACAAAAAAATTTATTTTCATCATCATAGGACAAAACATTTACACATCATGCCTTTAACTCAAACTAACTCATCAAAAATTTTAAAATTTTTACACACCCCCAAAAACTTAAATATGTGCATTGTCCTCAATGTACAGTAGTAAATAAAAACAAGGACACGTACCTTGGACACCGAGCATCAGTACTCGGCACCATCTTGATCATTCAATGTTATTCTTTCAAGGGTAGCGCCTAAACTCTTGCAGCTTCACAATGTTCAACTACACAAATCAAAATTATTATTTATATCTAATTTTATCATGCAAAAAAATAAATTATAAAAGAAAACAACTAAAATAAAATAAAAATAAATAAAGCAAATAAATAAAAATACTAGCTTGGGTTGCCTCCCAAAAAGCACTTAGTTTATAGTCCATAGCCCGACTATATGTCAATTCTAGCCTGTTGCCACTTTGTTGGAGGTTTTTCAATTCTCTTTCACCCTCCAAACATACTCAATAATTTTCTTAAACTTTGCTTCATTTTTCTTTTTATTTTTCTTTTTCTTTGGCACCGAAGAATAATTTTCTCTTGGAAAAGCTACTTTCCTCTCAAATTTGCAGCAGCATTCCATCTTCTTTGCTTGTTCGATCATGAACACCTTCTTGGTTGATGAATTTATAGCCTCCTTGAATAAATTAAAAATAATTTTCTCACCTTTAACTCCCATCATCGGCTCACCTTTCTTGACATCTATCTTGGCTTCAGCAGTAGCCAATAACGGTCTCTCCAAGATCAATGACATATTTACATTCTCCTCCATATCATATTTTACACATGAAGTGGAGTGTAGATAACACAAAATAGAGTGTAAATATTAACTCTCCATAAATATACATAAACCAATATATAAACAATTAAAAATTAAACAAATAGTTATAGGATAATAAATGATAATTAAGATATAGATATAAACAAAAACGATACATTAATATATAATAAATGATAATTAAGATATAAACCAATTATGAACTCGGTATCTTATAAAAGTTCAACAGGGAAAGTTAAATTACAAACACACAAAAAATAAAATAAAAAATAAATCACAAGTAATTAATTAGCAAAACACCCCCCATAAACCTAGCACCACAAAATCTGCAGGAAAAATAAATTTGTCAATTTTTACCAGAACGTCCTCAATAATTCCACGCGAATATTTGAGCAATCTATCAGCTAGCTGCAATGCGATTATTGTGGGCCTTATCTCGCCAAGTCCTAAACTCCTAAAAATAGTCAAAAACATTAAATTAATGCTAGCTTCTAAATCACAAAATGCTTTATTAAAATTAGAAGAACCAATAGTGCAAGGAATAGTAAAACTCCCTGGATCTTTTAATTTCTATGGAAGCTTCTTTTGAAGGATGCACTACATTCCTCAATCAGGTTCACGGTCTCAACTCCTCCAATTTCCGCTTCTTAGACATCAATTCCTTCAAGAATTTAGCATAATCTGGCATTTGCAACAAAGCATCGGCGAATGAAATATTGATGTGAAGTTTCTTGAAGATCTCTAGAAATTTGGCAAACTGCTCATCCAACGCTTTCTTCTTGAATTTCTAAGGATAAGGAAGCTTCGGCATAAACATGGGTTTCTGTTCAAGCTCATCCTTCGACTCCATAGGCTTGTTCTCACCGATATTGCTCTCATCGACCTCAGCATCTTCCACTTTCATCTCCTCCTTCCCCACTTCAGATTTTGGCTCTTTGAGTCCAAATTATTTTCCAATCCTCAACTATATGACTTTATAGTATTCTAATGGATTCACCTCAGTATTACTCTGGAACTGAACTTTGTTTCGATCTTTCAGTGCATTTGCCAGCTGCCCAATTTGTGTCTCCATAGATTTCATCATAGCACCCATATTAACCATATGCGTCTCCAAATTATCGAGACGAGACTTCATCCTTACCATTTTTTTTCCAGATTTCGCAACAAAAGTGAAACGACCCTAAATTTCTACTTTAAATAAACTAAAATAAAAATGCGGATTTTTCAAAAATTTTGGCATGGCCCATCTGTTTATTTTAAAACCCACCTGACTCAGACAACAAATACCATAAGCAACCGACAATACAGATAAACTAGACCAGAACAAATGAAAGAGAAACTAGGAGAAAAGGTTCAACATCACAAACATCAAAGTTTTACAATTTAATCCTTACAGACCAAGAAACAAATCTTAAAAATCATTTCATTTACATTTTCCAAATAAACAAAATAAATATTTCATAAAATTTAAGTTTGAATAAACTTCTACGGAAGAATAGCATAGGTCGAAGGGATGTGCCGTTCCCGCATCGCAGTCCACTCAAGAGTCATGCCTCTCGATCTCAACAAAGTACAACCTGCACCAAGCATAGTAGTGAGCCTAAAAGCCCAGCAAGATTTAAATAATACTGTAAGGGTTCAAAATAATGCATCGTACTAAAAGTAGTACTAAGTGTACAATGAAATTCACACGAAGGGAGAGCGTCATTATATGCCCGAAGTTGGAACAATAGCAATATGCAATGAAAAACATCATTCATGAGTCAGTTATCCTTTACATTTACTTTTGAAATTCGATCATCGATTGTGACTATGATTTTGATCGATCAATGGCTATAGTATACAATGTCGGCAAGGTAACCGAGTTCTTTTCGGCCCCACATTGCCCCTCTGATTTGGTAGGAAAGTCGAGATTTCTCCCAACCCCGATCTACACGTCTAATTTGGTAGGGAAGCCGAGATGTCTCCCGACCCCGATCTACACGTCTCATTTTGGCAAGTGACCCAGGGCATCCCTTGACCCATCATTGCACGTCTAAGTCACAATCAACTCACTTTATTCATTAACTTATCCTTTCATTCAACAATTTCTCATTTAAACATTTGTCTTTACAAGCATTCTTTAAATAAAACTTCGGGACTAGAATATAAATGAATTTGAAGTTACACATGCGAATAAATGGGCGTTGAATAATTTAAATGACAAAACTCAAAAGATAGCATGACATGAATTTTATGGATGATTGGAGTGTAGGGGAGCACTATCAGCTTAAAGGCTTTGCTCCTTCCACTTTAAATTTACGCTCACAAGGGCCTAACTCGAGCGGCTAACCCACTAGATTCATAACTCATCCTATTAAAATTCAAAAGGCTTTTCGTTTGAACCGGCACCTCAAACACACCTTAAAATACTCCTATGACCAGTATTTTCATTTTTATAATGGCCCAAATAACCCAAACGATTTAAATTCCCGGACAGCCCATAGTTATTAGAAAAATCTGCTCACGCTACACTAACTTAAAACGCACCTAACTTAATCAATTCTTATCCAAAATGAGCCCAATTTTCACCGACACAACCCCAACATCACACAAATTTAGAACATAAGGGGTAGCCCCTGTCCAGACCTCATAAACCAATCCAACCAGCCCTGTTTTCCCGAGACAAGACGAAGTGACAAAAATTCTGTTTTGGTCATCTTACAACTATGGCTACACAAACTCATCCCTCAAGCTATTAAACCTAAAAAAACCCTCAAGGACAACTATTAAACATGCCTATGCCACCAGCTAGGGCCCTTGGACAAGGCTCTAGCTCGACGCTACCTTACTTCTCCCTTTTTGCCCAAAACATTAGCCCGACGTCAACAAAACTCCACTAGGCGACCATCCAACCTATTTGCCCCATGACCAGCCCTATAACTCATCTCTAACCCATTCAAATACCCATGTTTACCCCAAAGAACATACCATGACAGCCCCTCAACTCAATTCATCCATTCACACAAAAATTTCCAATTCAACGCCGCAACTCAATTCGATTTACATCATTTCAAAGCATATATAATACATAACTTAACCAACATCATGTGGGCTTAAAAACCAACCAAAAACACATGAAAATGTATCAAATCAACATGATGCATTCTGATTTCTCCTTCGAATCATACAAAATCTCATTTAGATGCAAGTAAATCGTTCATACAAGCTCACTATGCAAGCTAGAAATTAAATAATACAAAACCAACCCCATGGCCCCTTTACCTACTGAAAATCGAACACAACACACACCAATACACATAAAAATCTGCACCATTTCGAAATAAAAAGAAGGGAGCCAAGAAAACTTATATCCTATGCTGGGTTTTAAAAATGGAGTTTTCTTGCCTCAACTTGAAGAACAAGGAAGAAGGGGACGGCTGATGCTCTAATAACTATGACCAGCAGCTGGATTTCCACTTAAGAGTGACCTTGAGGCGGCTTGAAGGCGGCAGGTGGCTGGAGGTGGACGGCCGGCGAGATGGGGAGGAGAATTGAGGAGCCGATTGAAGAAAAATGGGGGAGGATGAAAGATGGCGTGAGGGAGGATGGAGAGGGAGTGAATGGCGGCTGATGAGGGGGTGTAGGGCTAGGGTTTTAATTTGTGGTGTGATATAATAAATGTATGTATGTATAAGTATGAGTGTGTGAGAGTATGACAAATTAAAAAGTGATTTTAGTAAAAAGTGATTTTTAACTAATAAAAGTGCTAGTTTGAATATTACAAATTTATGTTGTAGAATTGCACTTATTTTAAATTTCTAAGTCTAAAATCTTCAATTTAAATATTAAAATTACGATTTCACTAGTCCGGATCCAAAAAGGCTAATTTTAAGAAATATTGAAAATTACGCGCAAGAATTCACATACGCGATTTTCTTTACCCGGAAAATTTAAAATAAAATTTTCTTTTTATTTTCTTCAACTCTCAATAGTTTTAGGTCATCAAGATTTAGAATATGAGATTTTCCCGCCGTGTCCACCTTTACCGCGTGCCGGAGCCAAATGTGACTAATTTCAAGTATCTCAAGTAATTAAATTTAAATACTTGAGCAATTAAATTCTAAGGAAATTTAAATCATAATCACCATGAATTTTAGAAAGTTAAATATCGAAGCTAATTTAGACATGAAATTTAAATTATGAAATTTAGGCGTCACAAAAAAAAATAAACATTTGAAGAGATTAAACACTAACTTAGAAATTAAAATCAATACTTTAGTTATTTTGATGTCACAATGTTAAATAAAATATTTAAATAATAAACTAAGCGATTAAAATAATTTAAATAAACTAAATGATTGTTTAAAAGTCATTTAAATAAAATACACAAGCGGAGTAAAATCTTTAAAACGACTTGGATGTTTAAAAGTATTTAATAAATAAGCTAGACATTTAAAATGATTTAAAATAACTAATCGCTAAACTAATTTGTTTAACATAAATAAGTTGTACAATAAATATTTAAATAAATAAGCTAAAAAGTTAAAATCATTTAAATAATTTTCCAATAAACTCAAGTAATTTTAAATAAATAAGCGGAATAATTAGGGTCATTTAAACAAATAAACTAAATAATTAAAATCATTTAATTAAGAAAACTTAAACATTTAAAATATTTAAAATAATTAAGTTGCATAATAAAAATTATTTTGACAAATAAATTTAAACAATTAAAAGCATTAATTAAATATTTAGTACAATAAAAATGATTTGAATAAATACTTAATATTTTATTAGTAAATAATCCAGATAAAGAATTTTAAATCGATTAAACATAAAAATTATAATAATAATATTTATTTAATTTAATGCATGCAACTTAATATATTGGATTTCAGGTGCTACAATAAGTACTAACCACGTCCTCTAAATATGGCCTCCCTTCACCCTTATTTGTTGATAAGTGTATTTTATACACTTAATTTATATATGATTTTAATTATTAATTGTTTGTTTCGAGCAGATTTATGTGGGTATTTTGTTGTATTTGTGTTTACAGTGAATTATGGAATTTTGTGGAGAAAAGAAGAATTATTGAATTTATTTGAAATTTAGAAGAGAAAAGAATAAAAGAAAGTAAAAAAGAAAAGAAGAAAAGAAACGTACAGAGAAGAGAAGAAAAGAATTGGAACAGAGTTGGGCTTTCACAATTGGGCCTAGAGATTAGCGCTTCCCTTTAGCGCTTCAAGAAGTGCTATCGCGCTGCTGCTATTTTTCTGAAGATTGGAATTTCGAGATTAAGGCGCGCCCGCGCCTTCACTTAGCGCGCCCGCCCCGATCGCTGTTTGGAATGTTTTAATTATTTCGGGCAAGTATTTTAATGGGCTTTTGAGTGGGTTTTTTCTTGAGCAATATAAAAGGGAATTTTTCATCAGACTTGAAGGGAGGAGGAGCCGCCATAACACATTACGCACATATCAGAGAGATTTGAACGCGTGATTTCTGAAGTATTTTTGGAGCTTTACTTGAAGAACGAAGACGGAGATCGATAGACCGGACACGGCGTTGACGACGGATTTATTTTCTATCTTTTATTTTATTTTGAATATGTTTGGATTTATGTTTTTTTTATTCAGAATTTTATTATGAACTAAATTTTTAGAGTCTAGAGGTCGGATGGAACCTGGTGTAGACACTTTCATGAATTCTTGATTTTATTGAATTGAATTTCTTCGAGATTAATTGTTTTTTCTAGAATTGAGTATCTTTTCAATTATCTGATCAATAATTGATTTGTTATATTTATTTGAAATCATTGCTCGGGAGAGGGGATTTTGAATAGGACATTAGAAAATACTGTTAATTATTTATACAGCTCAGGAGAGTGTATAATTTTAACAGAGCTTTTTAAAAAAGAACATTGTTTTGTGATAGATCACTGCGATAAATTCTTAATAGGGATATTAAAATTGAATTGTAGTTGATAAACATTATTTGTTGCTCGGGAGAGGGAAATAATACACGTAAGTATTTTTTGCTATTAATTGATTGGAATTAATGAAGATTAATTAATTAGCATTGATTGTTGTTGAAACCAGGTGAAATCTATACCTCTAGACCATTTTTTCTCTGATTGATATTATCTGAAAGTTGTGTGCATGCTTATTAAAAATATCTTGATTATTTTATTTTTCTGCAAAATTCTCAAAGTTTGATTTTCTAGATAAAGTTTGGACTATTTTAATTACAAGCACTGATTATTTTCATTTTACTCTCTGTGGGATCGATATCTGAATTATTCACTATATTAAAACTTGACACTCGTATGCTTGCGAGGAATTTTCACAACAAGTTTTTGGCGCCGTTGTCGGGGAGTAAATTTTGATTATTTTTTAGTCTTGTTATCAATTAGTCTAGATTTTAATTTAGAGTTTTTTATTTTATTTTAAGTTACTAATTAATTTCTTCTTATTTTTAATTACAGTCTATGCGACGATCTCAAAGTGCGAATTCTCTACTGTTTGATCCGGAGATCGAGCGCACTACACGTGCTTTAAGAAGAGCTAGAAGAGAAGAAATTGAAAGAATGGCTGAACAAGAAGCACAACAAGCTCCCCTGGTGCCAATTAGAGATCACTTCAGGCCAGTAATCCAGGCTCACTATTTTGGAATAGCTCGTGGAACTATCAACGCAAACAATTTTGAGCTGAAGACGGCCTTGATCAATATGGTTTAACAGAACCAATTTAATAGGAGCACCACTGCTGATCCTCACCTACACCTACGCACGTTCTTGGAGATAACCGATATGGTAAAAATTAATTGTGTATTTGAGGATATTATTCGTTTACTCTTGTTTCCTTTTTCTCTCATGGATCAAGCCAGAAGTTGGTTGCAATCACTGCCGCTAGGAAACATCACTACTTGGGAGAGAATGGCAGAAAAATTTCTTGCGAAATATTTTCCACCTGCCAAGTCCACCCAACTGAAGATAGAGATCAGCACATTCCGGCAGTTGGACACTGAACAGCTATACGAGGCGTGGGAAAGGTACAAAGAATTACTTAGATGTTGTCCTAACCAAAATTTTGCAGATTGGGAACAGATCGAGTGGTTTTACAACGGATTGAATGCGCCTACAAGGATGAACGTGGATTCTGCTTTTGGATTAACTATTTTTGCAAAGGACCCCGTACAGGCCTACGATATGCTAGAAAAGATGACGGTCAATAGTTTCCAATGGCCATCTGAGCGTATGGGGGTAAAGAAGCCAGCTGAAGTGTATGCAGTGGATCCTCTCACATCCATCACTGCTCAATTATCTGCACTGACTACACAGGTAGCTGCATTGAATAAAGTGAGTGTTGCAGAACCAGCAGGTGTGCTGGGTGCTATGGATGAATCTCACTATCATGAACAAGCCAGTACATCAATAAAAGAGGTTATGGAGGCTATCGATGTAACCCTGTCTCTAATACTTACCATCCTAGCTTGCGAAATCATGAAAATTTTTCTTATGCTAACAATAATAATGTGTTGAATCCTTTGGGGTTCATGACAAATAAGAGTGAGGGTAAGCCGTCTTTGGATGATGTGGTTAGTACTTTTGTGCAGGAATCAGGTAAGAGGATGGCCAGAACTGAGTCTTGCCTTGACAGCTTGGAGATGCACATGGCCAACATGGGCGCGGTATTGCAATCCATGGAGACTAGCATTGGGCAGTTGGAAAACGCACTGAAAGACAACAACCGCGGCCAGTTCCCTAGCAATACTGAGGTGAATCCTAAGGAACAGTGCAATGCCATAGAGTTGAGAAGTGGAAAAGAAGTTGGAGTCCAAGAACATGCTGTTGAAGAGGAGAAATCTGAGGAAAAAATCGAAGAGAAGGAGTCTAAACCTGAGCCAAAACCAATGTACAAACCTCCACTTCCATACGCGTAGAGGTTCAAGAAGAAAGCATTGGATGAGCAGTTCTCCAAATTTTTGGAGATTTTCAAGAAAATTCACATCAACATCCCCTTTGCTGATGCTTTGGAGCAAATGCCAAATTATGCAAAATTTATCAAGGAGATGATGTCCAAGAAAAGGAGACTGCTAGAGAACGAGGTGGTGAATTTGAATGAAGAGTGCAGTGCGGTGCTTCAAAAGAAGATGCCCCAAAAGCTTAAGGATCCATGGAGTTTTACTATTCCTTGTTCTATTGGTGGTTCTCATTTTAATAATGCACTTTGTGATTTAGGGGCCAGTATTAACTTAATGCCATTATTTATTTACAGGGCCTTGGAGTTGGGCGAGATGAAATCCACTATAATTTCATTGCAGTTGGCGGATTGGAGCATTACATATCCCCTAGGAAATGTTGAAGATGTTCTAGTCAAGGTGAATAAATTTATCTTCCCAGCAGATTTTGTGATATTGGACATTGAAGCGGATCATGGTGCTCTGCTGATTTTTGATGGGTGTGGAGTACAAACGAGTGGTCTTCAACTTATTCACGAAAGCACCCACTTCACTCATTGAAGAATTGTGTTTAATTGATCCAGTGGAGAAGTTGGAAGTGCCAAATTTACCAACAAAGAAAGCCACAAAGAACAAGAAAGAAAAATTTAAAAGGCGGTTCGTGGAATTTATTTGGCGAGTAAAAGAGAAAGGGAATATCTAACACCGGTGAAAGTCGGGCTGACGACTTTAAACCAAGCGCTACTTGGGAGGCAACCCAAGAATTTTCTTTTATTTTAGTTTATTTGCTTTTATTTTCAGTTTATTTAATTTTTGTTATTTAATTGTTTTAAGTATTTTTTTTTAAAATTTTTTAGCTTAATTTTTCTTAATTTTCACAATTATTTTCAGGCTTAAAAATCTCAATGCCGAGCAAAGGGCGCGCCCGCCCCACTTAATTGAGCACCCGTGCGATACCCTGTATGAAATTGGAGTTGTTTGCGAATTAAAGGCGCGCCCGCGCCACTCCTCTCGAGCGCCCGCGCCTCCCCTTCGTTTCACTAAGTCAAGAACAGAGCTACACCTTGCGCTATCGCACAATCCAAAGGCGCATACTTAAGCGCTATCGCGCTCACTTACATCGCCTCGCTATGCGCTATCGCGCTCTCTCAACCGCACAATCTCCAGCGCTATCGCGCTTGTTAACCGCGCAACATCAGGCGCTATCGCGCACGTGAACAGCGCTTCACTAAGCGCTATCGCGCAACTTAAGGGGCCGCAAATAAATTTTGATTCAGAGATTAAAAAGCCAGTCTGCTCGTTTCCATTCCATCTCTAAATTTCATCTCACACTCTCGCACGATCCGTTGTCAATCTTCCACTCAACAAAATATCACCATCTCTAGGATTTTGATCTTCATTACAAGGCAAAGATTCCCAGAATTTGTTCTTGCTCCATTACGCTCGTCCAGAAACAGGGTAATCTTGGAAGGTTTGGGAAGTTTTTTTTCTTGAACGGTACAAAAGCTGAAATTTTATCTATTACATTTGAGCCGTGTTGTGATTTGAGGCTATTGGGTTGTCTGAGCTGTGGTGTAAAGTACGTTTGATGCAGTGAATTTCGATATCATTTTCTTCATGCATACCAAGTGTTTGTTGAATTTCTTGGGTTAAAGTTGTGTTTGAACGTTGCTGGAATTGTTTAGAGTTTAGTGAATTGTTTGAGGCATTTGATTTTAGTTGAATTATTGTGTTATAATGCCACTGAAAACCAAAGGAAAGGGAGCACTTTCTTCATCCTCTGCTGCTCCATATGATAGACACAGATTTTGGAACTCCACAGCAGAGGAGTATTGTTTTGATGTAATGGAGAGAGGGATGCACAAAGAAAGGGGAATGAGCTTGAGAGAGTGTAATGCGCCGGCGTTAATTGAAGCTGAGAGAAGAGGTTGGGAGACATTTGTGAGGAGTCCACCAAATGCTGTTATATCATTGATTCATGAGTTTTATGCAAATTTGATGGTCAAAGACGTGAATCTGAAAGTTCGAGTTCGAGGAAAATTGGTGCCTTTTGATAAGAGTACAATTAACAGTCTCTATGACATGCCGGATTTGGACATTGCAGATGATGAGTATGAGGTATTCAAGAATGAGTCATTTCCAGATAATCTAGTACTTTAGACTTTGTGTCAGGATGGGGCGGAATGAAAGAGGAATGCGAAGGATGAAGCTGTTACATTTCCATCCATCTTTCTTAGAAGATAAACGAATAATTGGCATGAGTTTGTGGCTGCCAGGATGTTGCCATCTGGGCATACATCCGATGTGACTAAGGTTAGAGCTGGTCTTGTGTACTGCATTGTCACTGGAAAATCTGTTGATGCTGGGAGGGTAATTCAGGAATATATTATTGCTGTAGTTAGGGGTTCTTCGACTATCAGTTTACCCCACTCGTCTTTGATTACTCAACTTTGCCAGTTAGCTGGTGTTGTGTGGGATGATACGGAGCAGATTCTTCCAATTCGAGGTCCTATAAGAATTACTGTTGCACTGAGACGGGACAAGAAGAAGAAAGCAACCGGTACTTCTGAACAGGCAGCTGAACCACCGCAGCACTCTGAGCCACTACCACACTTTGAGCAAGCACCTTCCCATTTGGAAGGACCAATGTCACTACCAATGCATCTGGCCACTGAGTATTCTACTCGTGATGAGTTTACGGCCGTGCTTGCTCAGATGAAGAAGCAGTGAAAGATGATGCGAGCACATATGACATATATGCATGACTTCACTGCCGCTCTCGCCCAGAATTATCCTCCCACAGTTGTGCCTTATCCACCTCCTCCGCAGTGCTCTCCTGATGATACTGCTGATGTTGCACCTTCTTTCCATGGAGATGATGATGATGACGCCGAGTCCTGATGCTCGGTGTCGAAGGTATGAGTCCCTTGTTCTTTTTATTGTTTTTTTTAATCATTAGGGACAATGATTACATTAAGTTTGGGGGGATGAATCAATATTGTTTGATTTAGTTGTTTGGTTGATAGTTGAGTAGTTGAGCTTTATTGTGCTTCATACATAAAATTTTTTGTTTGAGTTTATTTGTTGTTTAAGTGAGTGAGTTAAGTTTTTAAATGAAGTTGAGAAAGAAATTGATGCATGGCCAATGATGAAATTTTTTTTGCTATAACTGAAATCCATGATTGTCTGCCTATCTGACAAAATTTTGAAATAAATGGAACCAAGTGAACAATTGAACTTCTATATACTCTGAGATTTTGTTTGAATCTGAATCTTGAGACAGACAAACATAAAAATGATTGTGGCATTGTTTGGAATTTTTGGGCCTGAATTTTATTGAATCAATGTATCTTTAGTTGCCCAGTTGAGCCTACACGTTTATTAGTACATTGAGATACTGAAAAATCTGAATTGTTGTGAAAATCATCATTTACTGCTGATGATTATTCTTTCCTGCACTGATTGGAATTCGTATGATTATGAATTCTTGATCGAAACACGCACACACTATTATTATTTGAATTACACTGATTGTGAGTGTTTTTGATGATACCTCCTTGAATTTGATCCTATGTTACCATGAAAGTCCTCATGATTTGTGAATGTTTGAATTGAGTTAAGAGAAGAGCATTTTGAACTTTGAGTTGCGGGGTTTCTTAAGTTTATGAGGTTGAATTATTTTTCTGGTTAACTTATTTTTCAAGTGTTAGTAGGATAGATTTGATTGGATTTAAATTGTTTTGGAATTCCAAACTGAGGTCATTGATCCATAGTAATTCTTGATGGTTATTGTTCATGCATTTGTGGTGAGTTGTGTTAGTTTTGCTCGGGACTAGCAAAAGTCTAAGTTTGGGGGTATTTGATAAGTGTATTTTATACACTTAATTTATATATGATTTTAATTATTAATTTTTTGTTTCGAGCAGATTTATGTGGGTATTTTGTTGTATTTGTGTTTACAGTGAATTATGAAATTTTGTGGAGAAGAGAAGAATTATTGAATTTATTTGGAATTTAGAAGAGGAAAGAATAAAAGAAAGGAAAAAGAAAAGAAGGAAAGAAACGTACAGAGAAGAGAAGAAAAGAATTGGAACAGAGCTGGGCTTTCACAATTGGGCCTAGAGATTAGCGCTTCAAGAAGTGCTATCGCGCTGCTGCTATTTTTCTGAAGATTGGAATTTCGAGATTAAGGCGCGCCCGCGCCTTCACTTAGCGCGCCCGCCCCGATCGATTTTTGGAATGTTTTAATTATTTCGGTCAAGTATTTTAATGGGCTTTTGAGTGGGCTTTTTCTTGAGCGATATAAAAGGGAATTTTTCATCTGACTTGAAGGGAGGAGGAGCCGCCATAACACATTACGCACATATCTGAGAGATTTGAACGCGTGATTTCTGAAGTATTTTTGGAGCTTTACTTGAAGAACGAAGACGGAGATCGATAGACCGGACATGGTGTCGACGACGGATTTATTTTCTATCTTTTATTTTATTCTGAATATGTTTGGATTTATGTTTTGTTTTATTCAGAATTTTATTATGAACTAAATTTTTAGAGTCTAGAGGTCGGATGAAACCTGGTGTAGACACTTTCATGAATTCTTGATTTTATTGAATTGAATTTCTTCTAGATTAATTATTTTTTCTAGAATTGATTGTCTTTTCAATTATCTGATCAATAATTGATTTGTTATATTTATTTGAAATCATTGCTCTGGAGAGGGGATTTTGAATAGGACATTAGAAAATACACTGTTAATTATTTATACAGCTCGGGAGAGTGTATAATTTTAACAGAGCTTTTTAAAAAAGAACATTGTTTTGTGATAGATCACTGCGATAAATTCTTAATAGGGATATTGGAATTGAATTGTAGTTGATAAACATTATTTGTTGCTCGGGAGAGGGAAATAATACACGTAAGTGTTTTTGGCTATTAATTGATTGGAATTCATGAAGATTAATTAATTAGGATTGATTGTTGTTGAAACCAGGTGAAATCTATACCTCCAGACCAATTTTTTCTCTGATTGATATTATCTGAAAGTTGTGTGCGTGCTTATCAAAAATATCTTGATTATTTTATTTTTCTGCAAAATTCTCAAAGTTTGATTTTCTAGATAAAGTTTTGACTATTTTAATTACAAGCACTGATTATTTTCATTTTACTCCATGTGGGATCGATATCTGAATTATTCACTCTATTAAAACTTGACACTCGTACGCTTGCGAGGAATTTTCACAACATTTGTATTAAATCTTGGAGGGGGAATCAATACATTCTTGTTATTTTCATAAGAAAAATTTTCACTGTTACGCAATTCAGGATGATAAGAATTAGGGAAAGGGGTACATCGATATCTTTCATAGCCTCTGGTGTTAATGTATTGGGCCTCGTCAGGAATGTGTGCCTTTGAAAAAGTTACAACCTTACCTTCAGAATTTTTAGTACTCATAACCGCTATCTATAAAGTCAATGCCAAGACTTGAGCAGATAAAGAAGTGAGAGGATCCACATCATAAACTCCGGCTGATTTCTGGATACTAGCTCATTCATTCGACCATTGAAAGTTGTTGATTGTCATTTGCTCCAACATCTCATACGCTTGAACAGGATCGTTTGCAAATATTTTGCCTTCAGCTGCAGAATCCACAGACATCCTTGTAGACGCATTCAGTCCATTATATGAAAATTAAATTTGCTCCCAATCAGCAAAGTTGTGGTTCGGGAACCGTCTCAACAAATCATTGTAGCTCTCACATGCCTCGTACAACTACTCAGAATCATTCTATCTAAAAATGTTGATCTCGATCTTGAGTTGAGTGGACTTGGCAGGTGAAAAATATTTCGCAAAAAATTTCACTGTCATGTCTTCCCAAGTAGTAATACCTCTCAACGACAGTGATTGCAGCCAATATCTAGCCTGATCCCTAAGAGAAAAAGGAAACCAACGCAGTCTAATTATATCTTCAGAAACTTCATTAATGTTTACCGTGTGTGTTATCTCCAGGAGCATCCTCAAATGCAAATGAGGATCAGCAGTAGCACTTCCATTGAACTGGTTTTGCTGAACCATATTGATCAAAGCAGGCTTAAGCTCGAAATTGTTGGCATTAATGGTTCCACGAGCTATTCCAGAATAGTGAGCCTGGACTATGAGCTTGAAGTGATCTCTAATGGTGCCCAAGGGAGGTGGATTATTCTCAGCCATTGATCTAAGTTCTTCTCTTCTTTTCTTCCTTAAAAAGTAGAGAATCAAAGCTATGAGATTTTCTCATTAACTGCAAATCAAAGAAACTGAAAAAAAAATCAGTAACTAAAAAAATAAAGAGAAACTCTAAATTAAAATCTAGACTAATTGGTAAAAATACTAATATAAATTCAATTAAAATACTCCCCGACAATGGCGCCAAAACTTGTTGCGTAATTTCTTGCTCGCAAGTGCACGATTGTCAAGTTTTAATATAAGAGTAAATAGAGTATCGTTCTCACGAAGAATATGCTTTGAAAATTAAATTAGTGCTTGTAATTAAAATAATCTAAACTTTATTTAGAAAATTAAATAGAGATTTTTTGCTATTCAAATTTAAATAATTAATAAAAAAATAGTAAACAACTCGCACACTTGAGATAAATACCACTAAGAAAAAATATCTAGAGGACTTGATTTCACTTAGTTTCGACAACAACAACTTCTATTTAATTTATGCTCCTGAATTCTTTTCATCTAATAACCAAGAACACTTAAGTTTTTATTTCTCTCTCACGAGTAACAAATAGAATGTATCAAATAAAATTTGATTTCAATATCCCTATTAAAAATCTAAGCTCAATGATATGTGATAAACGATGTTCTTTCAAAAGCTCTGTTAAAGTTATACACTGATCTCCCGGGCTATATAAACATTAACAATGTATTTTCTAATGGTCCTATTCAAAATCCCCTCTCCCGAGCACCGATTTCAAATAAATATGACAATTCAATTATTGATCAAGTAATTTAAAGACAATAAATTCTAAAAAACACAATTAAATTAAGGGAATTCAATCAAATAAATTAAAAAATTGTAGAAGTTATTTCAACTAAGCTAAATCATCCTCTAGACTTAAAAATTTTATTTCATGATAAAAAATAAATAAAAACAAATCATGTTTATGAAACTAGACATCAAGTTTCAAAATTTAAGAAGAAAAGATAATGTAACGCCCCGTTTTTATCTTAAATGAGTTTATTTGAGTTAATCGGAGATTATAGAGTTCACGAGCCTACTTGATTTTGATCAAGGTCCTTTTTGCAAAATTTGAATTTTTCAAGGACTAAAACGCAATTATCAGTTTTCATAGATATTTATAAGGGAAATGGCTTATTCTATTCACTCATCTCCTTCCCTTAGCCGCCTCCCCTCCATTGAAACGCTTCCAACGTTTCTCCAAGCTCCCAGATTTCAGTCTGAGCTCGATCCGGCCGTTGGAATTTATTTCTAAAGGCAGATTATCGATCACTGCAGTGAGAGCTCTGTTATATTGTAAGTTCTTCTACGATCGGATACATTCTAGTTTTTGGATGTTGTTAGAATCGTTTGAGATTCGAGTATGTTGTTCTAGACAGAGTTCTGATCGTTTATTATCTGTCGGTTTTGAATTAGAGCGACGTTCGGATTTGTTATGATTTTTGGAAGCCTTTTTCGAAAATGTGGATTTTGAGATTGATGGGTTTGCTTTGTTATTGTTGTTTTGGGCATTGATATGAGGTTATATCGGTATTGAACTGCTGTCTGCGTTTCCGGTTTGTTCAGTTTATAGCCGTTATGTCATCTGTTTGAGTTTTGGAGATTTCGAACCATTTTTGTATTGATTGAAGCTTTGGCTTGTGAGTGATCATGGTTGTTGATCAACTCTTGTATTCGTACAGATTCGTTGGAGTTTGTCGAGCCCTGTTTTAGCAGCATTGTTCATCGAGAGTTGGACGAAGAACGGTAAAGAGATTTCCTTGAACCGTTGTTTGTTGTTTAGGTTGTATAGTTGTTGATACAATCTTTTGTTGTAGCTTGTCTGGAGTTGGATCTACGACATTGAAAGGTAAAAGCAGTCATCGTAGCGGGATAGCATACTCGGAACAGTTGGTTCTCGAGTTTCCCTTTCAAATCACATATTGCATCTACACTTGTTCTAGCATGAGGAACTTGTGTCTTGTTGATTGATTTTGCTTTTGACTATGTGGCTTATGTTTTATGTTTCTGTTATGCATTCATCTTGAGCCTACGTTGATTCAGCGGGCAGAACCGCCCTTTTTGTTTGGACGTTTGGGAACTATGATTGAGTGTCCTAGGTCGTAGTCGTATCGCCTAGTGCTAGCATACTCATTATGGTTGCTCAAAGTCTAGAGGAGTGAGATATGTGGCACCACCTCAATTGGGAGAGTCGGTGAGTCATCACATAATCTCATCCTCATGATCCCAAAAGCACAGCAGCAATCCTTCGTTTATCAGATTTGATATCCCGGTTTAAAGACATGCATTTCATTACATTGCTATTGATGGTGTTGTTGTCTTGAAAGCATGTTTATTGTTGTATTACTTGATATGTTGCTTTTACTGGGATTATCATTCTCACAGGTTTATCCGGCTGTTGCTTTGTTTTGTATGTGTACTTGGCAACAGGAAGGGCAGGATCAAGTCAGCATAGACCTGGTTAGCATCCAGAGCAAGAGATAGAAGTGAGACTCGTTTAGAAGTCGAATCAGCATGTCAACCTAGTTATGTTTTGCGAACATGTTTAGTCATTCGAACTTCTCGTATTTGTTTTGTAAGCAAGAAACGATGTAGGTACTACCAAATTGAATGTTTCACTTCCCTAAACCTTACTTGTATTGTTATTGGCATGTCAAATACTTTTAATGCAAGTGTTTAGGTTTTGTTGAGTTTATTTCGGTGCCTTAACTCTTCTGGGCATGAGGACGGCGCGGGCGCGCGGCCTCTTTGCGAGGTAGGGGCGCGGGCGCTCTTACTTAGAGCGCGGGCGCGCTGGTATTTGCGCAGAATCGGTGCAGGCGCGCTGCCTTAGGCGCGGGCGCGCTGGTTTTAGCGAAGCTTAGGCGCGGGCGCGCGAGCCTTCGTTTAAAAAAAAATAATATAATAGGTTGTTTGTCCGAGTTTAGTTGATTAGAAACGAGGTCTCACATTAAGTGGTATCAGAGAGATAAGATTTTTGGTTGAACTAGAGTGAGCGGATAGATCGAGTCTGTGTGTATTGGCTTCTCGCATGTGTTTGAATTATTTTAACTGTATACTTAATTCCATGCGAGCATGCTTTATTGTTGAGAATTATTTGAATTACATGGTTATGTGATTTACTTTTATAAAGCATGATCTACTTGAGATATAACTGCTTATGTTATCGACTGGTATCCGGTTTTCTGAGCGGTTGTAAAGGGCACCAGTTGTAGCGATTGAGATATCTCGTGTCCTAACCTTTGTTATTCAGATGGGTCCTCGTCGAGTGATAAACAGAAACACACCGCCAGTTGTCCCTGCGATTGAGCAAGCTAGCACTGAAGTTGATCAGTTGGATGCTTCAGCAACTCCTATGGAAACCATGCTGAAGAGGTTTCAGTCGTTCAATCCGCCGTTATTGATGGGTTCAGAAAATCCAGTTGACTGCGAGAGTTGGTTGGATGATATCGATCAGCTGTTCGATTCCATTGATTACACCGATGACCGCCGAATCAGGTTAGTCATTCATCAGCTTCGTGGGGTTGCTAAGAGCTGGTGGATCATGACAAAGAAAGCAATGGAGAGTAGAGGTACGGAAGTTACTTGGACTCTTTTTAAATCTGAGTTTTATAAGCGGTTTTTCCCTATCTCGTATCGCAAAGATAAGGGAGCAGAGTTTGCCAATCTGAGGCAAGGGAATCTGAACATTGAAGAGTACGTGACTAAGTTTGATAGTCTGTTGCGTTTTGCACCGCTAATTGCCGGAGATGAAGAAGCTAAGGCAGATCAGTTCATCAATGGTTTGAACCCCGACGTCTTCACGTTGGTAAACACCAACAGGCCTAACAATTTTGCGGATGCCATGAATCACGCAAAGGGAGCAGAAGCAGGCTTGTGGAGGCAAAGAGGTAACCAGGTAGCACCTCAGCAACAGAGGCAGTATCAGAACCCACCATCTCAGTATCAGAATCAGCCACCTCAGCATCAGAACCAGCAGCAAAGGTATGAAGGTGGAAACAGTGGAGGAAATAGAAAGGATCAGTACAAAGCAAGAGGTAAACAGTTCAAGAGGCAGGGGAACAGTTCTTCTAGTTCCAGTGGTTCCAAGCAATTCGGTTCAGGACAGAGTTCTGGATCTTCAGCCATGTACTGCAGCAAGTGTGGGGGAAGACACTCACCGGATCAGTGTGTGGGAGTCTTTGGTAATTGTAACACCTGTCAGCAACCGGGACACTTCTCTAAAGTGTGCCCTCAGCGTAACAGAGATAGAGCTCAGAGTGGAAGTTCATCTCGACCTGCAGCTCAACCCGAGAGGCAGTCTTCTGCAGTGCACTCCTTCTAGCCCCAGCCGCAGAACAGACAGAGAGGTAACTCTAGTGCGAACCAGCCTCCGAGACAGCAGGCATGAGTCTTTGCTTTGACAGAGGATCAGGCTCAGGCAGCACCTGACGATGTTATAGCAGGTAACTGTTCGATTTTTGGTTATTCTGCTCATGTTTTGATAGATACAGGTGCTTCCCATTCCTTTATCTTTGAGAAATTTGTTTTATTGCATGCCTTGCCTACTGAGTTGTTGCCTACTATAGTAGCTGTTACTTCACCGTTGGGTGGAGGAATTGTTTCTGTCAGACTAGTCAGGAACTGTAAACTTTGTTTTGAGGGGAATTTGTTAGAATTCGACTGTATTGTACTTGGACTGTCAGATTTTGATTGTATTGTCGGTATAGATGCTTTGACCAAGTACAGGGCAACAGTTGATTGTTTTCTGAAGGCTGTCAGGTTCAGACCTGAAATGGCAGACGAGTGAAAATTCTTTGGTAAGGGTTCTCGATCTAGAATTCCTTTGATTTCAGTGTTATCTATGACTCGTTTGTTACAGAGAGGTGCAAAAGGATTTTTGGTTTATGCAGTTGATGTACTGAAATCTAGCCCAGCTTTGGTAGATTTACCAGAGGTTAGAGATTTTGCTGATGTGTTTCCGGAAGATGTTCCTGGATTTCCACCTATTCGAGAGATCGAATTCAGCATTGATTTGGTGCCAGGTACTCAACCTATTTCCAAAGCTCCTTATCGTATGGCACCTATTGAACTGAGAGAGTTGAAGGAGCAACTTGAAGATTTGATTGCCAAGGGATACATCAGACCTAGTGTATCGCCTTGGGGTGCTCCTGTTCTGTTTGTTCGGAAGAAGGATGGTTCTATGCGGCTTTGTATCGACTACCGTCAGTTGAATCAGGCTACAGTTAAGAACATGTATCCTTTACCCCGAATAGATGACCTTTTTGATCAGCTGCAGGGTTCTTCTATCTATTCGAAGATTGACCTGAGGTCAGGTTATCACCAGCTGAGAGTGCGAGAGGAAGATGTTCCTAAGACCGCATTCAGAACGAGGTATGGTCACTTTGAGTTTATAGTCATGCCATTCGGTTTGACTAACGCTCCAGCGATTTTTATGGGTTTGATGAACCGTATCTTTCAGCGTTATTTAGATGAGTTCGTCATTATCTTTATCGATGATATTCTTATCTACTCGAAGAACCTTACTGATCATGCAGAGCACTTGAGGACTGTACTGCAGATTTTGCGAGTTGAGCAGTTGTTTGCCAAGTTGTCTAAGTGTGAATTCTGGTTGGATCGAGTTGTCTTTCTCGGTCATATCATTTCTGGAGATGGGATTTCTGTCGATCCCAGCAAGATTGAAGCGGTTATGAATTGGCCTAGACCGACATCAGTACCTGAGATCCGAAGCTTCATGGGTTTAGCTGGTTATTATCGCCGATTCATAGAGGGTTTCTCGTCTATTACCAAGCCTATTACCCAGCTAACTCAGAAGAGTGCGTCTTTTGTCTGGACTGCAGATTGTGAGGCTAGCTTTGTTGATCTGAAGAGGAGACTGACCAGTGCTCCGATTATTTCTATTCCGAAGGGTACTGGAGGTTTCACAGTCTATGTGATGCTTCTAACCGAGGCTTGGGTTGCGTTCTTATGCAGCATAAGCATGTGGTGGCGTATGCATCGAGGCAGCTGAAACCGCACGAGACTCGTTATCCGGTTCATGATCTTGAACTAGCTGCGATCGTCTTTGCTCTGAAGATCTGACGTCACTATCTTTATGGTGAGTCTTTCGAGATCTTTTCTGACCATAAGAGCCTTAAGTACTTGTTTTCACAGGCAGAGCTGAATATGAGACAGAGAAGATGGTTAGATCTGTTGAAGGATTTCAACTGTAAAATCAAGTATTATCCGGGAAAGTCGAATGCAGTTGCAGATGCCTTGAGCCGAAAGCTTTGTTCTTTATCTCTTTCTACTATTGGTGTTTCTCAGTTGATCGATGATTGTTGCACTTCTGGTTTAGAGTTTGAAACAGATAGGGAGACTATCAGATTGTTTGCTATTCAAGCCGAGCCGGAGTTGTTTGTTACAATCAGAGAAGCACAGAAGTCTGAGCCGAGAATTCAGGTTTCAGTAGAGAAAGTCAGATCTGGGCATCAGTCTGAATTCCAGGTTAGAGATGATGTTTTGTTTGTGAATAACCGTATTTTTGTGCCTGATATTTCGGAGTTGAGACAGCGTATTCTTCGAGAGGCTCATTGCAGTCGATTTAGTATTCAACCTGGAGGTTGTAAGATGTACAACGGCCTGAAGAACCAGTTCTGGTGGAAGAGAATGAAGAGCGATGTTGCGAGGTTTGTATCTCGGTGTTTGAACTGTCAGCAAGTAAAAGCAGAACGGAAGCGACCAGGAGGTCTGTTGCACAGCCTATCTGTTCCTGAATGGAAGTGGGATCACATTTCCATGGATTTCGTCACGAAGCTACCACGATCCGTTCGAGGATGCGATGCCATTTGGGTAGTGATCGACCGATTGACAAAGTCTGCGTGTTTTATTCCGTACAGGATGACGTATCATCATGATCAGATGGCTGAGTTGTATGTTAGCAATGTTGTGAGATTGCATGGTGTGCCGAAGTCGATTTTTCAGACAGAGATCCTAGAGTCACTTCTCACTTTTGGCACAGTCTTCAGGGGGCACTTGGTACTCGATTGCATCTGAGTACAGCTTATCATCCTCAGACCGATGGACAGTCAGAGCGGACTATCCAGACGTTAGAGGATATGCTGCGAGCGGTAGTGCTAGACTTTGGCACTAGTTGGCAGGATTCTTTGCCTCTTGTCGAGTTTTCTTACAACAACAGCTTCCAAACGAGTATCGGTATGGCGCCTTTTGAGGCTTTGTATGGTAGAAAGTGCCGATCTCCGTTGTTTTGGGATGAATTGTCCGAGTCACCAGATTTGGGACCGGAGATGCTTAGAAATATGGCAGAGCAGGTTAAGATCATTCAGACCAGAATTAAGTCAGCTCAAGATAGACAAGCAAAGTATGCGAATGTCAAGCGTAGACCTCTGAGTTTTGATCAGGGAGACCGAGTCTTTCTGAAGATTTCTCCGTTCAGAGGCACTGTCAGATTCGGTAAGAGAGGGAAGTTATCTCCGAGATTCATCGGGCCGTACGAGATTCTCAAGAAGATAGGCGATCTTGCCTACAGACTTGCACTTCCTCCGTATTTATCTGGTATTCACGACGTTTTTCACGTCTCTATGTTGCGAAAGTATCATCCAGATCCTTCTCATATTCTTCAGCCTGACGAAGCCGAGTTAGACGAGACTCTGAGCTACTTTGAGCGACCGATTCAGATCCTCGATCGGAAGGAGAAACAACTCAGAACCAAGTTGATTCCGTTGGTGAAAGTGCAGTGGAGCCGTCACGGAGTCGAGGAAGCGACTTGGGAGACAGAATCTGACATGAGACAGTGATTTTCGGAGTTATTCGGATGACGTGAGTTCTTCTTACTGTCTTTAGTTCTTTATTCTATCTTATGAGTTGTGGTTCTCGTTGATTTCGAGGACGAAATCTCTTCTTAGTGGGGGAGAATTGTAACGCCCCGTTTTTATCTTAAATGAATTTATTTGAGTTAATCGGAGAATATAGAGTTCACGAGCCGACTTGATTTTGATCAGGGTCCTTTTTGCAAAATTTGTATTTTTTCAGGGATTAAAATGCAATTATCAGTTTTCATATATATTTATAAGGGAAAGGGCTTATTCTATTCACTCATCTCCTTCCCTTAGCCGCCTCCCCTCCATTGAAACGCTTCCAACGTTTCTCCAAGCTCCCAGATTTTAGTCCGAGCTCGATCCGGCCGTTGAAATTTATTTCTGAAGGCAGATTATCGATCACTGCAGTGAGAGCTCTGTTATATTGTAAGTTTTTCTACGATCGGATACATTCTAGTTTTTGGATGTTGTTAGAATCGTTTGAGATTCGAGTATGTTGTTCTAGACAGAGTTCTGATCGTTTATTATCTATCAGTTTTGAATTAGAGCGACGTTCGGATTTGTTATGATTTTTGGAAGCCTTTTTCGAAAATGTGGATTTTGAGATTGATGGGTTTGCTTTGTTATTGTTGTTTTGGGCATTGATATGAGGTTATATCGGTATTGAACTGCTGTCTGCGTTTCCGGTTTGTTCAGTTTATAGCCGTTATGTCATCGGTTTGAGTTTTGGAGATTTCGAACCATTTTTGTATTGATTGAAGCTTTGGCTTGTGAGTGATCATGGTTGTTGATCAAATCTTGTATTCGTACAGATTCGTTGGAGTTTGTCGAGCCCTGTTTTAGCAGCATTGTTCATCGAGAGTTGGACGAAGAACGGTAAAGAGATTTCCTTGAACCGTTGTTTGTTGTTTAGGTTGTATAGTTGTTGATACAATCTTTTGTTGTAGCTTGTCTGGAGTTGGATCTACAACATTGAAAGGTAAAAGCAGTCATCGTAGCGGGATAGCATACTCAGAACAGTTGGTTCTCGAGTTTCCCTTTCAAATCACATATTGCATCTACACTTGTTCTAGCATGAGGAACTTGTGTCTTGTTGATTGATTTTGCTTTTGACTATGTGGCTTATGTTTTATGTTTCTGTTATGCATTCATCTTGAGCCTACGTTGATTCAGCTGGCAGAACCGCCCTTTTTGTTTGGACGTTTGGAAACTATGATTGAGTGGCCTAGGTCGTAGTTGTATCGCCTAGTGCTAGCATACTCATTATGGTTGCTCAAAGTCTAGAGGAGTGAGATATGTAGCACCACCTCGATTGGGAGAGTCGGTGAGTCGTCACATTATCTCATCCTCGGGATCCCAAAAGCACAACAGCAATCCTTCGTTTATCAGATTTGTTATCCCGGTTTAAAGACATGCATTTCATTACGTTGCTATTGATGGTATTGTTGTCTTGAAAGCATGTTTATTGTTGTATTACTTGATATGTTGCTTTTACTGAGATTATCATTCTCACCGGTTTATCCGGCTGTTGCTTTGTTTTGTATGTGTACTTGGCAACAGGAAGGGCAAGATCAAGTCAGCATAGACCTGGTTAGCGTCCAGAGCAAGAGATAGAAGTGAGACTCGTTTAGAAGTCGAATCAGCATGTCAACCTAGTTATGTTTTGCGAACATGTTTAGTCATTCGAACATCTCATATTTGTTTTGTTAGCAAGAAACGATGTAGGCACTACCGAATTGAATGTTTCTCTTCCCTAAACCTTACTTGTATTGTTATTGGCATGTCAAATACTTTTAATGCAAGTGTTTAGGTTTTTGTTAAGTTTATTTTGGTGCCTTAACTCTTCTGGGAGAGAGGACGGCGCGGGCGAGCGATTATTGGCACGGGTGCGCGGCCTCTTTGCGAGGTAGGGGCGCGGGCGCTGTTACTTAGAGCGCGGGCGCGCTGGTCTTTGCGCAGAATCGGTGCGGGCGTGCTGCCTTAGGCGCGGGTGCGCTGGTTTTAGCGAAGCTTAGGCGCGGGCGCGCTGATGTCAGCGCAGGCACGCGAGCCTTCGGTTAAAAAAATAATAATAATATAATAGGTTGTTTGTCCGAGTTTAGTTGATTAGAAACTAGGTCTCACAGATAAGGAAAACAAAGCCGAAGTAGCATCCACGTCCTTCGTCTTCGATCTTATTTCTTCGCTTCCGAATTCTTCTTCACTTCCTTCAACATGGAGCTCTTCTTCTCTCTTAAATCTCTCACATTTTTTGCTATGATTTTTGTTGTGCCGATTCTAATGTGTGCGGCTCTCCTCCTTGTATTGCTCTTCAAATTCCCTTTTATACATGCTCAAAATCCCGGCAAACAAAAGCCCAACAAATTCGTTCTTCAGATTTTTGACTTTTGATTTTGTATCCAAATTTGCACATAAGCGCAGAATCGCTACTTTCTGGAGCATAATCGCTTCCTTCGCGAACCACTAGCGCACCAGCGCTTCTTTCTAGCGATTCTGCTCTTTCTTCTCGTCAAACCAGTAAAGCATCTCTTCATTTTAGCGCAGCTGCGGTAGTGCTTTGTGTCTAGGGCGCGCGACATTTTTTTTAAAAAAATCATATCTCACGTTCTATCCGTCGGATCGATTTGAAATTTTGACAGCAGTTTTAAAACATCTTAAATTCATTTTGAATGGTGGAGATTGGATTTGAATGTCTCTAGCATCTTCGATAATATTTGAAAGTTTTCTGCTCCGTAATTCCTTCTTTTGTCTCTTCTCGATACTTAACTTTCAATCCTTACATATCACAAAAAAACAACAAATACGCATAAAATTCGGTCGATACATCACAAAAGCTAAGTTAAATCATATGTAAATTAAGTGCATAAATTGCACTTTTCAACATCCGACCATGTTTTCGACCGATGGCAGACATGCACCTGTTCTTGGATACTAGATAAACATCTTTTATGTTACAATCAAAACTTGAAAATATCAAATAGAATAAGAAAATAAGGCTAGAACTTCCAACATTGCAAAGGTTTTCTTCTTAGTCCAGATGACAGAAATTTTCTTGGTTTTTTGATCGAATTTGGCTGATGATTTTTAATCAACTCCTTTACTCAATGTTTTCCCTATATAATAGGGGGGTTTGAAAAGGTTTTGTAATTTTTTGGTCTTTTTCCCTATTTTTATTTATTTTTTTTCTTTCCTTTCTCTTCTTCCCTTCTCTTCTTCCCCTCCTCTTCCTCTTTGTCTTTCCATTTCCATTTCCATTTTTTGTGTGTAATCTGATGAAGTTTACGGTTATTTATAATTGAGAGGACTAGTAAGATTATGCCAAGTGGTCCAATAATTTATTTTTAATCTTTATTATTAAAATTTAGGTAAATTGGATAATTATAAATCATATATTATATTATATTATATTATTATTTTATTTATTATTAATATTATTTAATTTCGTTTTATTATTTTATTATTATATATTTTTAATAATTTATTATATATTTATTATATTTTGGATATTTTGCTTTTGAATGAGTTCATCAAAATTAGTTACACATTTTTTATGTAGCTAAGTGTATTATGATGTATTATGAACTATTTTTAAACACGTTAAACAAATAAAAATTTATACCGAAAATTAATGCGGTCAAAAATTTTAAATCCATAAACATATAATTTATTAAGTATAGACTTTAAAATGCAAGAAAATATAAATTCATGCACATTTATGTTTTTAAGTTATCACATTATCAAAAAAAAACATTTAAAAAAAGTTTTCATATTATCATATGTACACTAGTTTTACTTAATCATGTAATCATTTTCTTATTTATATGTTTTAAATATCTATTCTTGAGCACCCTGATCATCAAAGAACATGGAAATGAGTGATACATACGTCTTGTCTGTTTAGTCAACAAATCTTTGTCATAGGCAACCAGATTGTGGAAGCCCAATCCACCAAACCATTATTGTTTACATAGATTTTTCCATTTCGACCAATGAAATTCATATTTACCATTCTTGTCACTCCATCGGAATTTGATACAAGCTTGTTCAATTATGTAGAAAATGGATGTAGGGAATACTACCCATCCATAATGCACAAATTTTTATTTCATGAATCATATCAACACCATCCAACTTGTTCCTTTATGACTCTCACGAATTCAAAATCTAATCAAAATATAGTGCTATAAATTTGAGCTACAATGATAATGTTAAATGGCGCATAACTATATCTATAAGTTAATTATTACTTAATTAGTGAGGTACTTGAACAATATAAGGTAAAGATAGCAAAAATTTGTGCAAAAGTTTCCACATTAGTTTTGATTGTAAAAAAAGTACATGAGGAATACATATTATTTTTAGAGAGCTAAATGATATATTTCTTCTCAAATATAGTCACAAAGTGCAGTGACCCAACTCGGATTACCTAACAGACAGAACTTTAAGCATGCGATTATTTTAAGAAGGTAAACAACATCAAAAATAACTGTGAAAATTACATAAACTGCTAACCGGACAAAATACAACCGAAAACCCAAGTAACCAATAGGTGAATATACACATTTTTGCTATTTTTGCTATTTTGCTTTTGAATGAGTTCATCAAAATTAGTTACACATTTTTTTATGTAGCTAAGTGTATTATGATGTATTATAAAATATTTTTAAACATGTTAAACAAATAAAAATTTATACCAAAAATTACTGCGGTCAAAAATTTTAAATCCATAAACATATAATTTATTAAGTATAGACTTTAAAAGGGAAAATGAGGGATATAAACCTGGTTTTATTTTTAATTCAATAGATAGACCTCTGATCGAAAAGACTATATTACCCTTGCTTTAAATGTTTTCTCTCTCCTCCTTCTTCTTCTTTCACGTCTCTGCGTTATTTTTTTTCTATCTTTTTTCTCTCTCCCCCCTTCCTCATTTTCCCTCCTCTTCTTCTTTTTTTTTTTAAAATTCACCAAGCGGTTGACCGCCTTTCCTGCCCAAGCGGTCGACCAAGACTTGGGCTCGGTCGACCGCCTTGGGAAAGCGGTCAACCAAGGCTTGGGCTCGGTTCCCTGCCCAAGCGATCGACCCCCTTGTGAAAGCGGTCGACCAAGGCTTGGGCTTGGTCGACCGCTTTGACAGCGTGGTCGATCGCTTGGGTCGAGCTTGTGTCGACCAAACCTGGGTTGACCCAAGCCTGGGTCGACCCAGCCCGGCTTGGTCGACCCAGGCTTGGGTCAACCCAAACCATTGTTTATATATTTTATTGTGTAGTATTATTATCAAAAATATTGGTGTTTTAGTGGTTAAAGTCTAGGAGGAGAGAGGAGTGCTAGGTTCGAATCCTGGAGAGGAGAGAGGGAAGGAAGGGAGGAGGAAAAATGAGAGTTAGACACAATTTTTTTTTTCAAAAAACAAGACCAAATTACCCTTAATTGAGACCCTTTGACTGAATTAAAAAGACAAGAGTCTCTTTTATTGAATTAAAAACAAGACCAGGCCTATATATTTAAATGGCCCGACTTTAAAATGCGTGAAAATATAAATTCATGAACATTTATGTTTTTAAGTTATCACATTATCAAAAATTTTTAAAACAATTGTCATTTTATCATATGTCCACTAGTTTTACTTAATCATTTAATCAATTTCTTATTTATATGTTTAAATAATTTATCCTTGAGAACCCTAGTCAACAAAGAACATGAAAATGAGTGATACATACGCCTTGTCTGTTTAGCCAACAAATCTTTGTCATAGGCAACCAGATTGTGGAAGCCCAATCCACCAAAACGATATGGTTTACATAGATTTGTCCATTTCGACCAATGAAATTCCTGTTTATCATTCTTGTCATTCCCTCGAAATTTGAAACAAGCTTGTTCAATTAAGTAAAAAATGGATGTAGGGAATACTACCCATATATAATGCACAAATTCTTATTTCATTAATCACATCAACACCACCCAACTTGTTGCTTTATGACTCTCACGAATTCAAAATCTAATCAAAGTATAGTGCTATAAATTTGAGCTACTGTAGTGACACAACCCGGATCCACTATCTAATCAGAGTTATAATAAAGCGCATGCAATAATACTTAAAGCGTAAGGAGCGGATAATTTAAAATACAACAAATCCAATCGGCAGAATACAACCGACGATAACATAAGTGTATAAATACTATTATACAACAAAATCGAAGGTTCAGGGTAAACAAATCTCTACCCTCTAAAACCTCACGCTCTCGGATCCTCAATCCTACTGAGAGCCGACTGGACCGTCCAGCCTCAAACCTGCCCCGCCACATGGTACACCACAATACCCAAACACAGGGGCGTGAGCGACTACGCTCAATACATAAGAAATGATATAAGTACAAATATGCGCACACAGATGATTTAAAATCCCAGGTAAAACACTTTCTCAAGGTGCCAGGAATATACAGTATCGGCTAGAGAGCGAATCCGCGAGGTACTCGTATATTCTATATCAGGGCTGAGCCAACCCCATCCTGACCCGAATCCAAAACAGGATACAAGTCTCATATGGAAACTGTCATACCTGACTGATAAGTTCATTTTGTATGCATTATTTCATGTTATTTTTATGTCTATTTTGTGTGCATTCATATTTTTTTTATGTGTTTTTATGTGTTTTAGTGCATGTGTGTGTATTTCACTCCTTGGGTTAATTTTGAAGGAAAATATATTTTTGAAGAATGAATTCCGGACCAGTTTTGTTCAAAAAATCAAATTTAATTTTAGGGAGCTTAAAATCCAATCTCCACAATTCAGAATGAAGTTCAAGGTATTTTGAAGCTGCAGTCCAGATTTCAGGTAAATCCGACAGCTAGAACTCAAGATATGAATTTTTCAAAATTGTCGCTCGGAGCAGGTTGAAAGTGGCGCTGTTGGTGAATGTCTAGCGCGATTGCTCTAGTTTGTAGCGCAATTTCTCTAGTTTGTTGCGCGATTGCCCAAGTTTTTAGCGCTTCATGATAGCGCTATTGCGCAAGGTGAGAAAGGGGTTAGCGCATGAAGTTGGCGCAGCTAGGAAGAAGTTGGCGCATGGATGTAGCGCAATCGCGCAAGGCTTTTGCATTTCAGAAATTAAAGAACGCGCGCGGGCGAGCTTTACACCTCGCACGCGCGCAAGAGGAAATTCCAGAGAATTGTGAGAAGAACGCGCGCAAGCGAGCTTCTACCTCGCGCGCGCGAGAGAGGAAGTCTGGGCCGCTGTTTATTATAACTGCGCGCGCGCGAGGATCTCATGGCGCACGCGCGCGTGTGGTGAAGAGAGTTATTTCCGAGAATTTCTTTTTACGTAAGGAATTAATTTTTTAGGGAATTAAAATACTATAAATAGGAGTTTTCAATATTTTTGAAGGGTTCCTGACCAGATTCCAGATTTCAGAGAGGCGGCTAGGCTATGGCTTGGGAGAAGAATTCTTTTCTTTTCTTTTATTTTTATTTTGCAAATTCATGATTAAAACTTTTGTTTGAATTATGGATTTGATTTTTGAGTAGTTTTTCTCTTTCGATCAAGGCCACGTGATTGGGCCAGATAATTTATGTAGAAAACTCGTTTGTTTATTTGAGATTTTTAGACTTGATTTGATTTTATTAATTATCGAATTTATATTTGTCTTACAAATTTCTTGGCCAGTTATTTGTTTGCTTGTTAATCGATTCCAAGTCGACAGAGGAGGTCTCGATTTTGATCACTTCGATAATCAACATAGTGTAAAACTGACTAGAAATAGAATTCGGTTTCATTATGCGGTTTAGGTTTTTACTGAATTTTCACAGAAATTTATGCATTCAAATTTGATTAGAATTACGAAAGATTAGTTCATCAATATTTGAATAGGTTTGACTGTTCTAGAAATAGTCCTTCGAACAAATTATAAAAATTCCCGTGAATTACGATTAAGTCTTATATCTTAGATTGACTGCTTGTTACATGAATTGTCTGGTACCTACGTGAGTCCTTGATCGAAGCTTTTCCCAAATTTGAATTAATCCAAAATTTTCTGCTGTGTTTTTATTTAATTAAATCTTTTTGCAATTTTATTTATTAGTTTAAAATCTGAATCCTTCCTCTTAATTAGTCTAGATTAGGTAAAAATAAATATATTTTGGTAATCATTTTTATACAGTCCCTGTGGGTTCGACACTTGGACCTTTGTCCACTATATTATTACCTGACCTGGTACGCTTGCCAGTTGAATTTATTCACACCGATTAACGCGGTCAAGTTTTTGGCGCCACTGCCGGGGACTGTTTATGATATCATAATTTTTATTTCTCTTGAGATTAGACTGTTTTTTTTTTAATAAAATTTTGAATTTTTTTATTTTCTTTTTGTTTGTCAGGTACTCGTCTGCTAGTGCATGCGTCGATCTAGATTTTTTAAAAATCTCCTACCACTCGACTTATAGATAGAACGCACACTCAGAAAAATTCGTTGTGCTAAGAGAGATCTTAATCTGGAACTTAGTTCTGAGTTTGAGGAAGAGATGGCAGAAGAAGTTGAAAACCGCACTGTTTGGGATCTTATTAGGCCTCCGGTTAAAGGTTATGGATCCAGCATCGTTCGCCCCGCTGTTGAGGCGAACAGCTTTGAGCTTAAACCCTCCACTATTCAGATGATCCAACTTCAAGCACGGTTTGGAGGCTCTTCTACAGAGGATCCTTACGGCCATCTGGAGAGATTCTTGTCGATCTGCGACACATTCAAGTTCAATGGGGTAACCTCTGATGCAGTGAGACTGCGGTTATTCCCATTCTCTCTGCAGTGCGAAACCTTGAAGTGGCTCGATGATCTGTCGACTGGTTGTATTACTACTTGGACGGGTCTTGTCCAAGAATTCCTAAAGAAATACTTTTCTCCTACGAAGATGGCTAAGTTATTCTCTGATATTATATCTTTCAAGCAAAAGGAGGGAGAATCTCTACATGCGGCGTGGACCAGGTTCAAAAAGATGTTGAGGACATGTCCTCAGCATAATCTTACTCAAAGCCAACAAACCCAGACATTCTACAACGGATGCTTATTCAGGAAATATGGCGGAGAGTAACATTGGATGGCCGGATGTAAAGAAGGAAAAGAAGGCCGGAGTTCTAGAGGTCGATGCTTTGATGGCCCTGAATGCTAAGATTGACGCTCTAACACATCAAGTGGCACTCATGAAAATAGCGCCATCACAAGGGAATCTGAAAGAAGATCAGCAGTTGTTTGAAGTTGATGCTATAAATTTTATGGGAAATCAAGGACGAAAGCCATACAACTCCTACAACAACAATTATAATCAGAACTGGCAGCCCAAGCAAGAGGAGAAGAAGCCGAGCTTCGAGGAAATAATGATGAAATATGTGGCGGGTACTGAGGCTCGCTTACAAAATCAAGAAGCTATGATGCAGAGGTTGGAAAGTCAGATGGGTCAAATTGCTTCCCAATTGTCAAATCGTCCTACTGGATCTCTACCGAGTAACACTGAGCTCAATCCCAAAAGCGTGAATGCAATTATGGTAGTGACGAGATCACAATCTGAACAGTCGGAAAAGCAGATGGACGAAGAAGAGACCATGGAGGGGCCGAAAAATGCAGAAGTTATGGAGGATGTGCGTGTTGAAAAGTCCTCCAAGGCAGGTAAGAAAGGTAAGACTTCGAAATTTGAAGTTAATGAAAATGTTGATATATCTTCTTTACCTTTCCCCCTTAGAGCTAAGCAACTGTTATTTGATTCTCAATTTAAAAAATTTCTTGAAATTTTCAAGAAACTGCATATTAACATTCCTTTTGCCAATGCTTTAGCTCAGATGCCGAGATATGCTAAATTTTTGAAGGACTTGCTGAAAAATAAGAAGAAATTAACTGATCTTACGCAAGTCACAATGAAGGAGGAGTGCTCGGCGGTGTTGCAAAAGAAGCTTCCAACAAAATTTCATGATCCAGGGAGTTTTTCTATACCCTGTCATATTGGAAGTCTGTCTTTTGATAATGTGTTGTGTGATCTAGGATCGAGTATAAATTTAATGCCATATTTTATTGCTCGAAAACTAGGTGTTGAAAATATAAAACCTGCTTCTATCTCCCTTAAATTTGCTGATGGATCTATTAAATACCCGAGGGGGATAGTGGAGAATGTCTTAGTCAAGATAGATCAATTTATTTATCCTGTAGATTTTGTTATTCTTGACATGGAGGAGGATTTAGAGGTGCCTCTGATTTTAGGACGTCCTTTTCTTGCTGCTAGTAGGGCATTGATTGATGTTGAGAGAGGAGAGTTGGTGTTGAGACTGAATGATGAACAAGTAGTTTTTACTATGTCTTATTGGCAAACCGTGTTCAGATCAATTGAATCGATACCCGGTGCAGCGGAAGTTTAAAAATTTTATTTTTCTTTGATATGAAACAATTTCATATCATGGGTATCAAAACGTTTAACGATTAAATCACACAAGTAAAATAAATAATAATTAATTAAATATTTTACCTCCAATCTCGAAGCGAGATTATGGACACCAACAGAATTTAATCTGCTCTTCTTGTATATGCCGGGAACCGATGGCGTCACGATCAATCACCGGAATAAGGTCCACGAACAGAAAACAGAAACCCTCTGATTGACTGCACTAGAAATCAATCAGAAGTTTTGCGTAGAGAATAAACAGATATGATCTGTTAATTCAGAATTGTAATTTTTCACAAAAATCACAAGTCTGAATTTTCTCCGGGAGGGACAAGGATTTCGAAAAACCCTTAGAATATTTAGAGTGTAATTTCGAAAATTATAAGACACAAAGTGTTTGATTTTCGAACCCAACACCTCTATTTATAGATAATTTCTAGTTATAATTGTATCAGGACTCTAACTCCTTAAAGCCCACAATCCATAACTTAAGCCCAACAAGCCAAGCCCGTTGTTATAGAAATTAATATAAAATTCATCGTGACTCCGATTGATAAACTGATTTCACCAATGTGCACAGAAACCATTTTTGCATCTTTTAGAGTCAAGATAATTTTTCTGAATCCGAATTCAGTGATTTCCAAAAATGCCCATCACTATGTCATTTTAGGAAATTCCACTCCCTTTAGTTGAGAAATCCAATTTTTCTTTCATTAAATTTAACTCTTTAAATTTAACTATCTCTATGGGGTTTTAGTAATCCATTACTTGTGTAACCCTCAATGGTTCAGGAATACAGCTAGCCGTGGGCTCACAACTCCTTGTGACTCGGAACAACAATTTCCGACTTACCCAACGAATCATGGTAAGAGCGTCTAGCAACATCGCCCCATGATTCCCTAGGTATTACTGATAGTGACTGCAAGAACCAGTAGATTTTGGTTAGCGTATAGTACGGTCCCTTCAACCAAATATCCCGATCGAATCAACAACCATTGGTGTATTGAGAGTCGTTCGAGATTCGATAACTATGCATAACATCTTGGAGATCTATTAGTGACATCGCATGTGTTACTAGGATAACCATTAACCTAAAACACATCATGTACTCTGGCCAGAGATTCGTCACACTAATATCTCCTCAGATCGCATAGGATATCCACACTCGCAAGTATGTGGTGAATCCTTGACAACAAAGCATCGACTCCTATATGCGTCGTAACTGTACCCAATCCCGACACCTAATGACGCCCATAGAGTCGGTAAACGAGTCAAAGCACAGTACTAGCATATAGAGTCTCAATGATGTTTCAAGTAATAAGGACTAATGGTGTACAACCAAAAACGCGGACTTCATCCACTCGATAAGTGATAACCACTTGGAAAGTTCGAATAGGGTAGTTCGATCATTCATCATATGAATATCCATTTGCATGCTTCGAACATCTCTATGTTTCCTACCAATGAAACGTGGTACTCTGCATCGCAAATGCTAGTCTCAAACTCGAGCGATCTTTATCCTTATTTTCGGACGGCTCAATCGACTAGGAACTGTTTAGAATATACAGTGACTATAAGATGTGTTTCATGATAGTCATCCCCATGTACTACCACATCTTACATACACTATAGTATATTCAAGGTCTTTATCAAAACAACAATAGTATATCACAATATAACAATATGAAGAAAGATAAAGTCATTGCCATTAATAAAATGTAAATTATATTAAACAAAGATTGTTTACACAAAGAGTCATAAAAGCCCTTAGCCACAAGTTGGCTATCCGGGCACCCACTCTTTCAATCTCCCACTTGCCCTAAAGCCAACTAGTCATATTACGTAATCCCATTGCTTCGCGATGTTTGTCAAACAATGGTCCTGGCAAGGGCTTCGTAAGCGGATCAGCGATATTGTCTGCAGAGGCCACTCTCTCAACTGTAATGTCTCCTCTTTCCACGATCTCCCGGATGATGTGGTATTTCCTCAGTATGTGTTTGGATCTTTGATGAGACCTTGGTTCCTTTGCCTGAGCAACGGCACCAGTGTTGTCGCAGTACACTGGGACTGGACCAACAGATTCTGGAATCACACCCAACTCTTGGATGAATTTCCTCATCCAAACCGCCTCTTTAGCAGCAGCTGATGCTGCAATGTATTCTGCCTCAGTGGTGGAATCCGCTGTGGTGTCTTGCTTGGAACTCTTCCAAGAGACAGCACCGCCATTGAGCACGAATACAAATTCAGAGGTTGATTTCGAGTCATCCACGTCACTTTGGAAGCTAGAGTCTGTGTAGCCTTCCAACTTCAATTCTCTTCCACCATAAACCATGAATATATTCTTAGTTCTTCTCAAGTACTTAAGAATATCCTTCACGTCTTTCCAATGCATTTGACCTGGATTGGCTTGATATCTGCTCGTGAAGCTTAGAGCATAGGCCACATCCGGTCTAGTAGATATCATCCCATACATGATACTACCTATGGCTGACGCATATGGTATATGTGTCATTTTCTCTATCTCTTCGTCAGTCTTGGGACAATAGACTTGGATAGAGAAACTCCATGACACATAGGTAGATGTCCTCTCTTGGACTCATCCATTGAAAACCTTTTCAATATAGTGTCGATGTAGGTTGCTTGAGTGAGTCCTATCATTCTCTTAGATCTATCTCTATAGATCTGTATCCCTAGAATATAGGATGCCTCACCCAAATTCTTCATCGAGAATCTACCTGATAACCATATCTTTGTTGACTGCAACATCCCTACGTCATTCCCAATGAGTAGGATGTCATCAACATAAAGTACTAAGAATGTTACCGCATCCTTAACTACTTTCTTGTACACGCATGGTTCCTCCGGGTTCTTGATGAAACCAAAATCCTTTATTGTTTCATCAAATTTCTGGTTCCAACTTCTTGATGCTTGTTTTAGACCATAAATTGATCTCTGAAGCTTGCATACCTTATGCTCGCTTCCCATGGAGGTGAATCCTTCAGGCTGCATCATATAGATTTCTTCCTTAATGTTTCCATTAAGAAATGCAGTCTTCACATCCATTTGTCATATCTCATAGTCATACCATGCTGCTATGGCAATTAGGATTCTTATGGACTTGAACATTGCGACTGGTGAAAAGGTTTCATCATAGTCAACTCCTTGTCTTTGAGTATAACCTTTTGCAACCAATCGAGCCTTATAGGTCAACACCTTGCCATCAGGCCCAAGTTTTCTTTTGTAAATCCATTTACATCCTATTGGAACAATTCCATCAGGAGGATCTACTAAAGACCAAACTTGGTTTGAATGCATCGAGTCTATTTCCGACTGCATTGCTTCAAGCCATAAATTAGAATCCGCATCAGAAATTTCTTCCTTGAAGTTTCTTGGATCACATCCAATATCAGGTTCACTTTGATCCCCTTCAAGAAGAAGACCATATCTAACAGGAGGCCTAGAAGTTCTCTCGGATCTTCTAGCAATAGGTGTGTCTTGTGATGATTCTTGAGGTGTAGGATCGTTAATTTGTATTTCGGGTTCTTCTCGAATTTCTTCGAGTTCCATCATCTTTCCTTTCTTATCCAATAAGAATTCCTTCTCCAAGAAGGTGGCATTCCTTGAAACAAACACCTTTGTTTCAGCAGGATGATAGAAATAATATCCGATTGAATTCTTCGGATACCCCACAAAATAACATAAGATGGATCAACTATCCAACTTATCTCCCACTGTCTGCTTCACATAAGCAGGACATCCCCAAATCCTCAAGTACAAATACTTAGGAGCTTTGCCATTCCATAACTCGTATGGTGTTTTATCTACTGCTTTAGTGTGAACGTTGTTCAACAACAAAACCGCCGTTTCAAGCGCGTAGCCCCAAAACGATGGTGGGAGCTCAGTGAAGCTCATCATGGATCGAACCATGTCCAACAAGGTTCTATTACGACGCTCCGAAACACCATTCAGCTGTGGTGTCATAGGAGGAGTCCACTGAGAGAGAATCTCATTCTCTTTTAGATAGTCCAAAAACTCGACACTTAAGTATTCTCCACCACGATCCGATCGAAGTGCCTTAATACTTTTGCCTAGTTTGTTTTCTACTTCAGCCTTGAATTCTTTGAACTTTTCAGATGCTTCAGACTTATATTTCATTAAATATAAATACCCATACCTTGAATAATCATCAGTAAAGGTAATGAAGTAGGTGTGGCCAAATTGAGTACCAATTCTAAATGGACCACAAACATCTGTATGGATCAAATCCAACATATTTTGACTACGCTCAGGTTTCCCCTTGAATGGAGATTTAGTCATTTTTCCTTTCAGGCAGGATTCACAAGTAGGTAGAGAGTTAATATCATACATATCAAACATGCCCTCTCCCACTAGCTTGTACATCCTCCTTGAGGAAATATGACCTAGCCTAGCATGCCAAAGATTTGCCGGGTTTTGACTATCATTTTTCCTTTTATTTGTTGTTACCGGTTTATCGACATAATTCATTGAAACGTCTTTTAATTTTAAGCTATATAGATCGTTTTCAAGTTGTCCATTTCCAATCAAACATTCATTCTTGTAAATATTGCAAATCCCATTTACAAAATTGCAAGAAAAACCATCTCTATCAAGTATAGAAATAGATATAATGTTTTTGACCAAATCCGAAACATATAAAACATCTCTCAAAAATAACTTAAAATTGTTCTGCAAAATTAAATAAATGTCTCCTATAGCTTTGGCTTCGACTCTAGAACCATTCCCGAGCCTTAGCTGGGTCTCACCCATCCTTAGCTTACGACTTCTTGTCATCATTTGCAACTCATTGCAAATGTGAGATCTATATCTGGTATCCAATACCCAAGAATTAGTATTAAGTAAAACATTTATTTCAATGTAAAACATACCTTTGCAGTTCTCAACTGCTCGAGGTATTCCTTGCATTTACGTTTCCAATGACCGGGTTTCTTGCAGTAATGGCAAACTTGTTTAGACTTGTCGAATTTTGCATGTAACATTTGGCCTTGAGATCATGGTCCAACCATTTCTCTAGTTCGGCCAACCTTTCGGCAGTTACATCAGCCGAGGCTATTTTCGGAGAAGCCTTTTCTAACACTTAGAAAATCTTTTTCGAACTCAGGACAATCTTAACTTATGGAACCATCCTGTATTGATTGCGCCAGAAAGTTTGTTTTGTTCGAGAATTGAAACATGTGGATTATGAATTCATTGTAATGAAATACTGAGATGAAACAGACAATAATCGATGATTTGTTTAATAATTTACTAAGACATAAAATATGACGAATTTTATTTTATGAATCACACTCCCACTATTTTGACGATTTCACTACCCTCTAGTGAAAACGAGAAATATTTTCTTTAGTGGGAACATGGAGTCCAATTGACAAATCATAGTCCCGAATAATATCAGCCAACCATAATTTTCAAAAGGTAGAGGCCAATTACTTCCAAAGTAACCCCCATGTATTTACCTCATGTCCAATAAGTGCCCAATAATATGACGCCGTTTATTGTGACATGTCAAGATGACCCATCAATATTAAGTTGTGATGGACGGTCGCCACGTGGATACCCCAATAATATGAGCCGATCCCATGGGAGTTCCACCCAACTTACAACATTTGTCGATCCAATGTACAGCTTTCCGACGAACGGGCCCCCCCAATAATATGAGCCGGACCATATCCGCGGGTAGCATCTCATACATTGATCGTTGATGGAAGGTAGGAAAATTTAAACAATATTTAAATTCCCTTTTATTAATCTTGATATAAATTTTAAATCATATTTAAAATGAGGGATTTTTAATTTTGAAAATTTGTCTCATCATTCATTTTTATGTATGCTTGCGGGATTCATACAATTTGTTCTAAACATGCATACATCAATAATATCATATATTATTTAAGGATGATCGATCCCATTATCTATTCGACCCGTGGTTGCCAATCACGAGTCTAAGTCCAATCCTAGGTAATATGCAGGTATGCAATGCAATCCTATTACATTGAGCTTCCAATTTACATTTCTTCAGTCTTCATTGTCTGCTGGGCCCACCATTTCTTCAAATCTTTGTCTCCCACTAAGTCTAATAAATTTACAATAAATCTCGATGACAAATATGGGATACATTTGTAGGGGTGGGAACGGGCCATAAACCAGGCCCACTTTTATTACATATGACAATCATATTGGGCTATAAACCAAGCCCATTAATAAACACCAACAACAATAAGACAAATGTAAATTCCTAACATACACCTACAAAATTGGTTATGGCAATCGATCATCCCATTATCCAATTTTAAATTCAAAATTTAAATAATTGGATAAACATGCTGTGGCATCATTATTTAAAAGATAAAATCATATTTTATCTTATCCATCCATAAGATCACATCTTATCATCAATTGTACCAAAATAATCAATTTTCAAAATTCAATTTAACGGATAAAATATTTAAATTTTCCAAAAATTCAAATTTATCCAAAAATCAATTTTAAAAATTTCGGACTCGAACAATTCGATCCGATGCCTCGTGATCTTATCAAAAACATTTTTCGATCGGATCAAACACTAGAATTTCAAAAATTCAAAATTTTCAAAAATCAATTTTTAATTTTTCCGGGCTGCCCGGACAATCCCGGGCAGCGCACAGTGCTGCGCTGGGCAGCGACGATCGCTGCCCTTTTTTCTTGCCCGTCAAAAAAATAAAATTTTTGATTTTTTTTAAAAATATGTTTTGTTTCAAAAACCCGAGGCCAAAAATTTTTGTACAATCGATTAATTTAATCATTTGATCTGAGCAACCTGGCTCTGATACCACTGTTGGCAAACCGTGTTCAGATCAATTGAATCGATACCCGGTGCAGCGGAAGTTTAAAAATTTTATTTTTCTTTGATATGAAACAATTTCATATCATGGGTATCAAAACGTTTAACGATTAAATCACACAAGTAAAATAAATAATAATTAATTAAATATTTTACCTCCAATCTCGAAGCGAGATTATGGACACCAACAGAATTTAATCTGCTCTTCTTGTATATCCCGGGAACCGATGGCATCACGATCAATAACCGGAATAAGGTCCACGAACAGAAAACAGAAACCCTCTGATTGACTGCACTAGAAATCAATCAGAAGTTTTGCGTAGAGAATAAACAGATATGATCTGTTAATTCAGAATTGTAATTTTTCACAAAAATCACAAGTCTGAATTTTCTCCGGGAGGGACAAGGATTTCGAAAAACCCTTAGAATATTTAGAGTGTAATTTCGAAAAATATAAGACACAAAGTGTTTGATTTTCGAACCCAACACCTCTATTTATAGATAATTTCTAGTTATAATTGTATCAGGACTCTAACTCCTTAAAGCCCACAATCCATAACTTAAGCCCAACAAGCCAAGCCCGTTGTTATAGAAATTAATATAAAATTCATCGTGACTCCGATTGATAAACTGATTTCACCAATGTGCACAGAAACCATTTTTGCATCTTTTAGAGTCAAGATAATTTTTCTGAATCCGAATTCAGTGATTTCCAAAAATGCCCATCACTATGTCATTTTAGGAAATTCCACTCCCTTTAGTTGAGAAATCCAATTTCTCTTTCATTAAATTTAACTCTTTAAATTTAACTATCTCTACGGGGTTTTAGTAATCTATTACTTCTGTAACCCTCAATGGTTCAGGAATACAGCTAGCCGTGGGCTCACAACTCCTTGTGACTCGGAACAACAATTTCCGACTTACCCAACGAATCATGGTAAGAGCGTCTAGCAACATAGCCCCATGATTCCCTAGGTATTACTGATAGTGTCGGCAAGAACCAGTAGATTTTGGTTAGCGTACAGTACGGTCCCTTCAACCAAATATCCCGATCGAATCAACAACCATTGGTGCATCGAGAGTCGTTCGAGATTCGATAACTATGCACAACATCTTGGAGATCTATTAGTGACATCGCATGTGTTACTAGGATAACCATTAACCTAAAACACATCATGTACTCTGGCCAGAGATTCGTCACACTAATATCTCCTCAGATCGCATAGGATATCCACACTCGCAAGTATGTGGTGAATCCTTGACAACAAAGCATCGACTCCTATATGCGTCGTAACTGTACCCAATCCCGACACCTGATGACCCCCATAGAGTCGGTAAACGAGTCAAAGCACAGTACTAGCATATAGAGTCTCAATGATGTTTTAAGTAATAAGGACTAATGGTGTACAACCAAAAACGCGGACTTCATCCACTCGATAAGTGATAACCACTTGGAAAGTTCGAATAGGGTAGTTCTATCATTCATCATTTGAATATCCATTTGCATACTTCGAACATCTCTATGTTCCCTTCAATGAAACGTGGTACTCTGCATCGCAAATGCTAGTCTCAAACTCGAGCGATCCTTATCCTTATTTTCGGACGGCTCAATCGACTAGGAACTGTTTAGAATATACAGTGACTATAAGATGTGTTTCATGATAGTCATACCCATGTACTACCACATCTTACATACACTATAGTATATTCAAGGTCTTTATCAAAACAACAATAGTATATCACAATATAACAATATGAAGAAAGATAAAGTCATTGCCATTAATAAAATGTAAATTATATTAAACAAAGATTGTTTACACAAAGAGTCATAAATGCCCTTAGCCACAAGTTGGCTATCCGGGCACCCACTCTTTCATGTCTAAGTCGGCTACTGAGAGCCCAATTTTGAAAGCTTGTTCTGCTATTCGTTTTATTGATATGATTGATGTTGTTGGTGATGCATGTCAGCAGGTGCAGTTATTTGCAGGAATTGGTCAAGTGCACAAATTCTTTAATGGTGTAGCATGCAAGTGCCGGACTGATTTGAGTTTTTCACAGACGGTGGATAAACCACCTTGACTTTCGCCACTCAAGAGAAGAGTATAGTTGGGCTATAGACTATAAATTTAGCGCTGATTGGGAGGCAACCCAGTGTTTTTGCTTTTGCTTTTTATTTTGTTTTCGGTTTTTGTTTTGTTTTTATTTGATTTTTGTTTCTTTCCCATGCCAGTTGGTCGTGCCTGCCAATATTCTAGAATGCTGATACCGTCCCGAAGGATTCTATCAAGAAGGAAGAGGATGAATCGAAAACCCGGGGAGTGCTATTTTTGTTCTCATTGTGTTTTTGTTCGTCTTTGCATTTGTGTCTTTGTTATGCATTATGTTCATTGTTCTGAAGCATTGAGGGCAATGCTTTGGATAAGTATGGGGGGTAGACTAGTATTGCATTATCTATGTGTTTGTGTTGCATCTGTCATGTTTCGTGTTTGTTTTCATATTGTTTGTTTTTGTTCGTTTTTGTTGTCTTGCATGAGTTGGATGAATCATAATAGCCAATGATGATGAAGTTTATTTGAAAAAATGGTTTTTTAAAAAAAAAAAATTGCTCTTGACTGGACATGAGAAACTGTAGGTTGAACCGTGAATATTTTTAAGCACTAATGTTAGACCAGTGAATTGTAGCGAAAGATTTGATGAAGTTTCTGTCAGTTTTACCATTGCACGGCAATAGGTGGTTTGTGGATCTTGATTGTGTTCTATAAATTTTGATGAGGCTCTAGTTTACACTTATGATCTTGGGCGCACCTAGAGAAAAAAAAAATTTTACAATTCCATCCGGGCCTTGAAAGGATTAAAATCCTATAAAAGAATAAATTTAAGGCTAAGTATGCAGGTTAAATGGGATTGATGCTCCATCCGGGCTATAGACGAGGGGATTAGAAAGAAAAAATAGAATGATTTTTTGTATCCTATCCAGTTATAGCTAAGTCAGTGGGTAATTATTGGGGCTAAAGCAATACCGGGTGCAAAATCCGGAGGTATGTAATTCATTATCTCAAGGGAGGTGGGTATGTCTAGAGGTCGTTGGAAGGAATGGGCACTTGAAGAGTAAAACTTGCACTGATTTGTCATAGGTCGCTAAGCAGATTTGAGACGAATTCGGTCTAAGTTGCATGAAACTGGAATGACATTTCACACACACACGTTTACGTAAAACCAAAAGTGTATTATGAAAAGTTGAGAGCATGTCTGTGATTTTGTTTTCTGATTGAACTTCTCGGAGGCTTTGCACATTTATGAATCGTCCTTACTTATATTTTTGTTTGCATTTTGTTTTTGCATGTCTTGTTCGAGGGCGAGCAAGAGTTAAGTATGGGGGTGTTGATAAGTTCATTTTGTATGCATTATTTCATGTTATTTTTATGTCTATTTTGTGTGCATTCATATTATTTTTATGTGTTTTTATGTGTTTTAGTTCATGTGTGTGTATTTCACTCCTTGGGTTAATTTTGTAGGAAAATATATTTTTGAAGAATGAATTCCGGACTAGCTTTGTTCAAAAAATCAAATTTAATTATAGTATATCTTCAAATCCGATCTTCACCATTCAGAATTAAGTTCAAGGTGTTTTGAAGCTGCAGTCCAAATTTCAGATCAATCCGACGGCTAAAACTCAAGATTTGAATTTTTCAAAATTGTCCCTCGGAGCAGGTTGAAAGTGGCGCTGTTGGTGAATGTCTAGCGCGATTGCTCTAGTTTGTAGCGCGATTGCTCTAGTTTGTTGCGCGATTGCTCTAGTTTGTTGCGCGATTGATCAAGTTTTTAGTGCTTCATGATAGCGCTATTGCGCAAGGTGAGAAAGGGGTTAGCGCATGTGGTTGGCGCAGCTGGGAAGAAGTTGGCGCATGGGTGTAGCGCAATCGCGCAAGGCTTTTGCATTTCAAAAATTAAAGAACACGCGCGGGCAAGCTTTACACCTCGCACGCGTGCAAGAGGAAATTCCAGAGAATTGTGATGAGAACGCGCGCGAGCGAGCTTCTACGGCTTATGCTATGCTACTCCTGGAGATATACACTCTAGGAGGAAATGGTGACATGTGTCCATTATTTGCCCATTATTTATTATTAATTATAAATTATTTTCAATTCTTCTAACCATGGACGGAAAATGAGAGTAGGTAGAGTTAAAAAATCTAACTCACAATTTTTTATTTTTTCAAATTATATATTAATTTTTAAAATTATATAATCAAAACTAAAAATTTGAAATACATGTTTTTCCCCGACAGGAAATTAACCAATTTTTTTAAAAAATAATTTTAACCAACCGAGTTAATTATGTCGTTAACCAATTTTTTTTAAAAAAAATAATTTTTTAAAAAAATTATTGATTGAAAACCGAACCAAACTATTTACCGCTTTAACCGAAATTTTATAATACTAAGCTAAATTTCTGAATTAACCAATCGAATTTCTGAATTCATTCGGTTTGATCATTTTAGATTGTGTTTGGGTGAGCTTATAAGTTCTCCAAAACTGTTTGATAATTTTTTTAAAAAACAGCTTATAAGCTGTCAAATAAGCTGTTTGACAGTTTATAAGCTGTTTTTAAAAAAATAGATACACCCTTACTTTTTTAAAAAATATCTTATTTTAATATTTTGTTTCCAACTATTATCCTTTTATATATATTTTTTTCAATTTCATAATATATTCAATTACAGTTTTCTTTATCAATTTGTTATATATATTAAAATAATATTTTGTTCCCGATCAAAAAAATAATGTTTTGTTCTATAATTTTTTTATAATTTAAAAAACTAAACTATCGATATACTATTTTAACATTAAATATATTTGAAAATAAATCAAAGCATACGATTTTTATATATTAAAATATAAAATAATATATATATAATTTTAAATATTTTTTTTCTATCGTTTTCTTATAATTAAAAAAATATATACTATCAAGATATTATTGAGTAATTTTAAAATAATACATATATTATTTTAAAAAAAAATTCATAGTGTCAGATTTATATAAATTAAAATGTAAAATAGTTTTTATTTAATTTTAAAATTTATCATAAAATTTTAAAATTATTTTTATATATATATAATATTTACATCACCTTCATGTTATTATACCATTTTGGTAATTTTAACAATAAATAGATCTTATAAAGCCAAAAGCATCAACATATTTAAGTTGTTTAAAATAAGTTTATGCAAACATTTTAACAACTTATTTTTAAAATAAGACCTAACAGCTTATAAGCTTCTAAAACAGCTTATAAGCTCCTACAGCTTAATTCGGTTTCATTACGCGGTTTAGGTTTTTACTGAATTTTCACAGAAATTTATGCATTCAAATTTGATTAGAATTACGAAAGATTAGTTCATCAATATTTGAATAGGTTTGACTATTTTAGAAATAGTCCTTCGAACAAATTAGAAAAATTCCCGTGAATTACGATTAAGTCTGATATCTTAGATTGACTACTTGTTACATGAATTGTCTGGTACCTACGTGAGTCCTTGATCGAAGCTTTTCCCAAATTTGAATTAATCCAAAATTTTCTGCTGTGTCTTTTTTAATTAAATCTTGTTTCAATTTTATTTATTAGTTTAAAATCTGAATCCTTCCTCTTAATTAGTCTAGATTAGGTAGAAATAAATATATTTTGGTAATCATTTTTATACAGTCCATGTGGGTTCGACACTTGGACCTTTGTCCACTATATTATTACCTGACCTGGTACGCTTGCCAGTTGAATTTATTCACACCGATTAATGCGGTCAAGTTTTTGGCGCCGCTGCCGGGGACTGTTTATGATATCATAATTTTTATTTCTCTTGAGATTAGACTGTTTTTTTTATTTAATAAAATTTTGAATTTTTTTATTTTCTTTTTGTTTGTCAGGTACTCTTCTGCTAGTGCATGCGTCGATCTATATTTTTTAAAAATCTCCTACCACTCGACTTGGAGATAGAACGCACACTCAGAAAAATTCGTTGTGCTAAGAGAGATCTTAATCTGGAACATAGTTCTGAGTTTGAGGAAGAGATGGCAGAAGAAGTTGACAACCGCACTGTTTGGGATCTTATTAGGCGTCCGGATGAAGGTTATGGATCCAGCATCATTCGTCCCGCTTTTGAGGCGAACAACTTTGAGCTTAAACCCTCCACTATTCAGATGATCCAACTTCAAGCACGGTTTGGAGGCACTTCTACTGAGGATCCTTACGCTCATCTGGAGCGATTCTTGTCGATCTGAGACACATTCAAGTTCAATAGGATAACCGCTGATGCAGTGAGACTGCGGTTATTCCCATTCTCTCTACAGTGCGAAGCCTTGGAGTGGCTCGATGATCTGCCGACTGGTTGTATTACTACTTGGACGGGTCTTGTCCAAGAATTCCTAAAGAAATACTTCCCTCCTACGAAGATGGCTAAGTTATTCTCTGATATTATATCTTTCAAGCAAAAGGAGGGAGAATCTCTACATGCGGCGTGGACCAGGTTCAAAAAGATGTTGAGGACATGTCCTCAGCATAATCTTACTCAAAGCCAGCAGACCCAGACATTCTACAACGGAACCGATCAGTCGGTTCGATCTATTCTGGATGCTGCTGCTAATGGATGCTTATTCAGGAAGACGCCAGCTGAAGCCTGGGAGATCATTGGAAATATGGCGGAGAGTAACATTGGATGGCCGGATGTAAAGAAGGAAAAGAAGGCCGGAGTTCTAGAGGTCGATGCTTTGATGGCCCTGAATGCTAAGATCGACGCTCTAACACATCAAGTGACACTCATGAAAACAGCGCCATCACAAGGGAATCTAAAAGAAGATCAGCAGTTGTTTGAATTTGTTGCTATAAATTTTATGGGAAATCAAGGACGACAGCCGTACAACTCCTACAACAACAATTATAATCAGAACTGGCAGCCCAAGCAAGAGGAGAAGAAGCCGAGATTCGAGGAAATAATGATGAAATATGTGGCGGGTACTGAGGCTTGCTTACAAAATCAAGAAGCTATGATGCAGAGGTTGGAAAGTCAGATGGGTCAAATTGCTTCCCAATTGTCAAATCGTCCTACTGGATCTCTACCGAGCAACACTGAGCTCAATCCCAAAAGCGTGAATGCAATTATGGTAGTGACGAGATCACAATCTGAACAGTCGGAAAAGCAGATAGACGAAGAAGAGACCATGGAGGGGCCAAAAAATGCAGAAGTTATGGAGGATGTGCGTGTTGAAAAGTCCTCCAAGGCAGGTAAGAAAGGTAAGACTTCAAATTTGAAGTTAATGAAAATGTTGATATATCTTCTTTACCTTTCCCCCTTAGAGCTAAGCAACCGTTATTTGATTCTCAATTTAAAAAATTTTTTGAAATTTTCAAGAAACTGCATATTAACATTCCTTTTGCAGACGCTTTAGCTCAGATGCCGAGATATGCTAAATTTTTGAAGGACTTGCTGAAAAATAAAAAGAAATTAACTGATCTTACGCAAGTCACAATGAAGGAGGAGTGCTCGGCGGTGTTGCAAAAGAAGCTTCCAACAAAATTTCATGATCCAGGGAGTTTTTCTATACCCTGTCATATTGGAAGTCTGTCTTTTGATAATGTGTTGTGTGATCTAGGATCGAGTATAAATTTAATGCCATATTTTATTGCTCGAAAACTAGGTGTTGAAAATATAGAACCTGCTTCTATCTCCCTTAAATTTGCTGATGGATCTATTAAATACCCGAGAGGGATAGTGGAGAATGTCTTAGTCAAGATAGATCAATTTATTTATCCTGTAGATTTTGTTATTCTTGACATGGAGGAGGATTTAGAGGTGCCTCTAATTTTAGGACTTCCTTTTCTTGCTGCTAGTAGGGCATTGATTGATGTTGAGAGAGGAGAGTTGGTGTTGAGACTGAATGATGAACAAGTAGTTTTTACTATGTCTAAGTTGGCTACTGAAAGCCCAATTTTGAAAGCTTGTTCTGCTATTCGTTTTATTGATATGATTGATGTTGTTGGTGATGCCTGTCAGCAGGTGCAGTTGTTTGCAGGAATTGGTCAAGTGCACAAATTCTTTAATGGTGTAGCATGCAAGTGCCGGAATGATTTGAGTTTTTCACAGACGGTGGATAAACCACCTTGAATTTCGCCACTCAAGAGAAGAGTATAGTCGGGCTATAGACTATAAATTTAGCGCTGACTGGGAGGCAACCCAGTGTTTTTGCTTTTGCTTTTTATTTTGTTTTTGGTTTTTGTTTTGTTTTTATTTGATTTTTGTTTCTTTCCCATGCCAGTTGGTCGTGCCTGCCAATATTCTAGAATGCTGATACCGTCCCGAAGGATTCTATCAAGAAGGAAGAGGATGAATCGAAAACCCGGGGAGTGTTATTTTTGTTCTCATTGTGTTTTTGTTCCTCTTTGCATTTGTGTCTTTGTTATGCATTATGTTCATTGTTCTGAAGCATTGAGGGCAATGCTTTGGATAAGTATGGGGGGGGTATACTAGTATTGCATTATCTATGTGTTTATGTTGCATCTGTCATGTTTCGTGTTTGTTTTCATATTGTTTGTTTTTTTTCGTTTTTGTTGTCTTGCATGAGTTGGATGAATCATAATAGCCAATGATGATTAAGTTTATTTGAAAAAATGGTTTTTTTTAAAAAAAAATTTGCTCTTGACTGGACATGAGAAACTGTAGGTTGAACCGTGAATATTTTTAAGCACTAATGTTAGACCAGTGAATTGTAGCGAAATATTTGATGAAGTTTCTGTCTGTTTGACCATTGCACGACAATAGGTGGTTTGTGGATCTTGATTGTGTTCTATAAATTTTGATGAGGCTCTAGTTTACACTTATGATCTTGGGCGCACCTAGAGAAAAAAAAAATTTTACAATTCCATCCGGGCCTTGAAAGGATTAAAATCCTATAAAAGAATAAATTTAAGGCTAAGTATGCGGGTTAAATGGGATTGATGCTCCATCCGGGCTATAGACGAGGGGATTAGAAAGAAAAAATAGAATGATTTTTCTTATCCTAGCCAGTTATAGCTAAGTCAGTGGGTAATTATTGGGGCTAAAGCAATACCGGGTGCAAAATCCGGAGGTGTGTAATTCATTATCTCAAGGGATGTGGGTATGTTTAGAGGTCATTGGAAGGAATGGGCACTTGAAGAGTGAAACTTGCACTGATTTGTCATAGGTCGCTAAGCAGATTTGAGACGAATTCGGTCTAAGTTGCATGAAACTGGAATGACATTTCACACACACACGTTTACGTAAAACCGAAAGTGTATTATGAAAAGTTGAGAGCATGTCGGTGATTTTGTTTTCTGATTGAACTTCTCGGAGGCTTTGCACATTTATGAATCGTCTTTACTTATATTTTTGTTTGCATTTTGTTTTTGCATGTCTTGTTCGAGGGCGAGCAAGAGTTAAGTATGGGGGTGTTGATAAGTTCATTTTGTATGCATTATTTCATGTTATTTTTATGTCTATTTTGTGTGCATTCATATTATTTTTATGTGTTTTTTTGTGTTTTAGTGCATGTGTGTGTATTTCACTCCTTGGGTTAATTTTGTAGGAAAATATATTTTTGAAGAATGAATTCCGGACCAGATTTGTTCAAAAAATCAAATTTAATTTTAGTATATCTTCAAATCCGATCTTAACCGTTCAGAATTAAGTTCAAGGTGTTTTGAAGCTGCAGTCCAAATTTCAGATCAATCCGACGGCTAAAACTCAAGATATAAATTTTTCAAAATCGTCGCTCGGAGCGGGTTGAAAGTGGCGCTGTTGGTGAATGTCTAGCGCGATTGCTCTAGTTTGTTGCGCGATTGCTCAAGTTTTTAGCGCTTCATGATAGCGCTATTGCGCAAGGTGAGAAAGGGGTTAGCGCATGTGGTTGGCGCAGCTGGGAAGAAGTTGGCGCATGGGTGTAGCGCAATCGCGCAAGGCTTTTGCATTTCAGAAATTAAAGAACGCGCGCGGGCGAGCTTTACACCTCGCACGCGCGCAAGAGGAAATTCCATAGAATTGTGAGAAGAACGCGCGCGAGCGAGCTTCTACCTTGCGCGCGCGAGAGAGGAAGTCTTGGCCGCTGTTTATTATAACTGCGCGCGCGAGGATCTCATGGCGCACGCGCGCGTGTCGTGAAGAGAGTTATTTCCTAGAATTTCTTGTTACGCAAGGAATTAATTTTTTAGGGAATTAAAATACTATAAATAGGAGTTTTCAATATTTTTGAAGGGTTCCTGACCAGATTCCAGATTTCAGAGAGGCGGCTAGAAAACTCGTTTGTTTATTTGAGATTTTTAGACTTGATTTGATTTTATTAATTATCGAATTTATATTTGTCTTACAAATTTCTTGGCCAGTTATTTGTTTGCTTGTTAATCGATTCCAAGTCGACAGAGGAGGTCTCGATTTTGATCACTTCGATAATCAACATAGTGTAAAATTGACTAGAAATAGAATTCGGTTTCATTATGCGGTTTAGGTTTTTATTGAATTTTCACAGAAATTTATGCATTCAAATTTGATTAGAATTACGAAAGATTAGTTCATCAATATTTGAATAGGTTTGACTATTTTAGAAATAGTCCTTCGAACAAATTAGGAAAATTCCCGTGAATTACGATTAAGTCTGATATCTTAGATTGACTGCTTGTTACATGAATTGCCTGGTACCTACGTGAGTCCTTGATCGAAGCTTTTCCCAAATTTGAATTAATCCAAAATTTTCTGCTGTGTCTTTTTTAATTAAATCTTGTTTCAATTTTATTTATTAGTTTAAAATCTGAATCCTTCCTCTTAATTAGTCTAGATTAGGTAGAAATAAATATATTTTGGTAATCATTTTTATACAGTCCATGTGGGTTCGACACTTGGACCTTTGTCCACTATATTATTACCTGACCTGGTACGCTTGCCAGTTGAATTTATTCACACCGATTAATGCGGTCAAGTTTTTGGCGCCGCTGCCGGGGACTGTTTATGATATCATAATTTTTATTTCTCTTGAGATTAGACTGTTTTTTTTATTTAATAAAATTTTGAATTTTTTTATTTTCTTTTTGTTTGTCAGGTACTCTTCTGCTAGTGCATGCGTCGATCTATATTTTTTAAAAATCTCCTACCACTCGACTTGGAGATAGAACGCACACTCAGAAAAATTCGTTGTGCTAAGAGAGATCTTAATCTGGAACATAGTTCTGAGTTTGAGGAAGAGATGGCAGAAGAAGTTGACAACCGCACTGTTTGGGATCTTATTAGGCGTCCGGATGAAGGTTATGGATCCAGCATCATTCGTCCCGCTTTTGAGGCGAACAACTTTGAGCTTAAACCCTCCACTATTCAGATGATCCAACTTCAAGCACGGTTTGGAGGCACTTCTACTGAGGATCCTTACGCTCATCTGGAGCGATTCTTGTCGATCTGAGACACATTCAAGTTCAATAGGATAACCGCTGATGCAGTGAGACTGCGGTTATTCCCATTCTCTCTACAGTGCGAAGCCTTGGAGTGGCTCGATGATCTGCCGACTGGTTGTATTACTACTTGGACGGGTCTTGTCCAAGAATTTCTAAAGAAATACTTCCCTCCTACGAAGATGGCTAAGTTATTCTCTGATATTATATCTTTCAAGCAAAAGGAGGGAGAATCTCTACATGCGGCGTGGACCAGGTTCAAAAAGATGTTGAGGACATGTCCTCAGCATAATCTTACTCAAAGCCAGCAGACCCAGACATTCTACAACGGAACCGATCAGTCGGTTCGATCTATTCTGGATGCTGCTGCTAATGGATGCTTATTCAGGAAGACGCCAGCTGAAGCCTGGGAGATCATTGGAAATATGGCGGAGAGTAACATTGGATGGCCGGATGTAAAGAAGGAAAAGAAGGCCGGAGTTCTAGAGGTCGATGCTTTGATGGCCCTGAATGCTAAGATCGACGCTCTAACACATCAAGTGACACTCATGAAAACAGCGCCATCACAAGGGAATCTAAAAGAAGATCAGCAGTTGTTTGAAGTTGATGCTATAAATTTTATGGGAAATCAAGGACGACAGCCGTACAACTCCTACAACAACAATTATAATCAGAACTGGCAGCCCAAGCAAGAGGAGAAGAAGCCGAGATTCGAGGAAATAATGATGAAATATGTGGCGGGTACTGAGGCTTGCTTACAAAATCAAGAAGCTATGATGCAGAGGTTGGAAAGTCAGATGGGTCAAATTTCTTCCCAATTGTCAAATCGTCCTACTGGATCTCTACCGAGCAACACTGAGCTCAATCCCAAAAGCGTGAATGCAATTATGGTAGTGACGAGATCACAATCTGAACAGTCGAAAAAGCAGATGGACGAAGAAGAGACCATGGAGGGGCCGAAAAATGCAGAAGTTATGGAGGGTGTGCGTGTTGAAAAGTCCTCCAAGGCAGGTAAGAAAGGTAAGACTTCTAAATTTGAAGTTAATGAAAATGTTGATATATCTTCTTTACCTTTTCCCCTTAGAGCTAAGCAACTGTTATTTGATTCTCAATTTAAAAAATTTCTTGAAATTTTCAAGAAACTGCATATTAACATTCCTTTTGCAGACGCTTTAGCTCAGATGCCGAGATATGCTAAATTTTTGAAGGACTTGCTGAAAAATAAGAAGAAATTAACTGATCATACGCAAGTCACAATGAAGGAGGAGTGCTCGGCGGTGTTGCAAAAGAAGCTTCCAACAAAATTTCATGATCCAGGGAGTTTTTCTATACCCTGTCATATTGGAAGTCTGTCTTTTGATAATGTGTTGTGTGATCTAGGATCGAGTATAAATTTAATGCCATATTTTATTGCTCGAAAACTAGGTGTTGAAAATATAGAACCGCTTCTATCTCCCTTAAATTTGCTGATGGATCTATTAAATACCCGAGGGGGATAGTGGAGAATGTCATAGTCAAGGTAGATCAATTTATTTATCCTGTAGATTTTGTTATTCTTGACATGGAGGAGGATTTAGAGGTGCCTCTGATTTTAGGACGTCCTTTTCTTGCTGCTATTAGGGCGTTGATTGATGTTGAGAGAGGAGAGTTGGTGTTGAGACTGAATGATGAACAAGTAGTTTTTACTATGTCTAAATCGGCTACTGAGAGCCCAATTTTGAAAGCTTGTTCTGCTATTCGTTTTATTGATATTATTGATGTTGTTGGTGATGCATGTCAGCAGGTGCAGTTGTCTGCAGGAATTGGTCAAGTTCACAAATTCTTTAATGGTGTAGCATGCAAGTGCCGGACTGATTTGAGTTTTTCACAGACGGTGGATAAACCACCTTGAATTTCGCCACTCAAGAGAAGAGGATGAATCGAAAACCCGGGGAGTGTTATTTTTGTTCTCATTGTGTTTTTGTTCGTCTTTGCATTTGTGTCTTTGTTATGCATTATGTTCATTGTTCTGAAGCATTGAGGGCAATGCTTTGGATAAGTATGGGGGGGTAGACTAGTATTGCATTATCTATGTGTTTGTGTTGCATCTGTCATGTTTCGTGTTTGTTTTCATATTGTTTGTTTTTGTTCGTTTTTGTTGTCTTGCATGAGTTGGATGAATCATAATAGCCAATGATGATGAAGTTTATTTGAAAAAATGGTTTTTTTTAAAAAAAATTTTGCTCTTGACTGGACATGAGAAACTTTAGGTTGAACCGTAAATATTTTTAAGCACTAATGTTAGACCAGTGAATTGTAGCGAAAGATTTGATGAAGTTTCTGTCTGTTTGACCATTGCACGACAATAGGTGGTTTGTGGATCTTGATTGTGTTCTATAAATTTTGATGAGGCTCTAGTTTACACTTATGATCTTGGGCGCACCTAGAGAAAAAAAAAATTTTACAATTCCATCCGGGCCTTGAAAGGTTTAAAATCCTATAAAAGAATAAATTTAAGGCTAAGTATGCGGGTTAAATGGGATTGATGCTCCATCCGGGCTATAGACGAGGGGATTAGAAAGAAAAAATAGAATGATTTTTCTTATCCTAGCCAGTTATAGCTAAGTCAGTGGGTAATTATTGGGGCTAAAGCAATACCGGGTGCAAAATCCGGAGGTGTGTAATTCATTATCTCAAGGGATGTGGGTATGTCTAGAGGTCGTTGGAAGGAATGGGCTCTTGAAGAGTGAAACTTGCACTGATTTGTCATAGGTCGCTAAGCAGATTTGAGACGAATTCGGTCTAAGTTGCATGAAACTGGAATGACATTTCACACACACACGTTTACGTAAAACCGAAAGTGTATTATGAAAAGTTGAGAGCATGTCGGTGATTTTGTTTTCTGATTGAACTTCTCGGAGGCTTTGCACATTTATGAATCGTCTTTACTTATATTTTTGTTTGCATTTTGTTTTTGCATGTCTTGTTCGAGGGCGAGCAAGAGTTAAGTAGGGGGTGTTGATAAGTTCATTTTGTATGCATTATTTCATGTTATTTTTATGTCTATTTTGTGTGCATTCATATTATTTTTATGTGTTTTTATGTGTTTTAGTGCATGTGTGTGTATTTCACTCCTTGGGTTAATTGGGTTAATTTTGTAGGAAAATATATTTTTGAAGAATGAATTCCGGACCAGCTTTGTTCAAAAAATCAAATTTAATTTTAGAGAGCTCAAATCCGATCTTCATCGTTCAGAATTAATTTCAAGGTGTTTTGAAGCTGCAGTCCAAATTTCAGGTCAATCCGACGGCTAAAACTCAAGATATGAATTTTTCCAAATCGTCGCTCGGAGTAGGTTGAAAGTGGCGCTGTTGGTGAATGTCTACCGCGATTGCTCTAGTTTGTAGCGCGATTGCTCTAGTTTGTTGCGCGATTGCTCAAGTTTTTAGCGCTTCATGATAGCGCTATTGCGCAAGGTGAGAAAGGGGTTAGCGCATGTGGTTGGCGCAGCTGGGAAGAAGTTGGCGCATGGGTGTAGCGCAATCGCGCAATGCTTTTGCATTTCAGAAATTAAATAACGCGCGCGGGCGAGCTTTACACCTCGCACGCGCGCAAGAGGAAATTTCAGAGAATTGTGAAAGAACGCGCACGAGCGAGCTTCTACCTCGTGCGCGCGAGAGAGGAAGTCTGGGCCGCTGTTTATTATAACTGCGCACGCGCGAGGATCTCATGGCGCACGCGCGCGTGTCGTGAAGAGAGTTATTTCCGAGAATTTCTTGTTACGTAAGGAATTAATTTTTTAGGGAATTAAAATACTATAAATAGGAGTTTTCAATATTTTTGAAGGGTTCCTGACCAGATTCCAGATTTCAGAGAGGCGACTAGGCTACGGCTTGGGAGAAGAATTCTTTTCTTTTCTTTTATTTTTATTTTGCAAATTCATGATTAAAACTTTTGTTTGAATTATGAATTTGATTCTTGAGTAGTTTTTCTCTTTCGATCAAGGCCACGTGATTGGGCCAGACAATTTATGTAGAAAACTCGTTTGTTTATTTGAGATTTTTAGACTTGATTTGATTTTATTAATTATCGAATTTATATTTGTCTTACAAATTTCTTGGCCAGTTATTTGTTTGCTTGTTAATCGATTCCAAGTCGATAGAGGAGGTCTCGATTTTGATCACTTCGATAATCAACATAGTGTAAAACTGACTAGAAATAGAATTCGGTTTCATTATGCGGTTTAGGTTTTTATTGAATTTTCACAGAAATTTATGCATTCAAATTTGATTAGAATTTCGAAAGATTAGTTCATCAATATTTGAATAGGTTTGACTGTTCTAGAAATAGTCCTTCGAACAAATTAGGAAAATTCCCGTGAATTACGATTAAGTCTGATATCTTAGATTGACTGCTTGTTACATGAATTATCTGGTACCTACGTGAGTCCTTGATCGAAGTTTTTTCCAAATTTGAATTAATCCAAAATTTTCTGCTGTGTTTTTATTTAATTAAATCTTTTTGCAATTTTATTTATTAGTTTAAAATCTGAATCCTTCCTCTTAATTAGTCTAGATTAGGTAGAAATAAATATATTTTGGTAATCATTTTTATACAGTCCCTGTGGGTTCGACACTTGGACCTTTGTCCACTATATTATTACTTGACCTGTTACGCTTGCCAGTTGAATTTATTCACACCGATTAACGCGGCCACTGACTCGAGTCCAACATGAGATCATTGTTCCCTATGGATACTGTCAATGACTCATATCTCTTAGGATGCAGTCATACGTAAAATCGTGCATGTGCTAAGGCGGTAAAACATGCTAAAACATGATAAAAAATATAGCACATACTCATGCAACATACATGCAAATATATCATGCCTGCTATCTCGGTCAGTACTTACGTACCTCTAACAATTGCAGGCAATTCCTAGAACCACCGGTCTAGATCCCACGCCTACTAGTCCACTCTACTTCTACTACAATGCAGTTACCCATGCATCAATAATTAAGCTCTAAAAGCCTTAACTAAACAATTCTATACTCTTAAATATTTTTAGGAAGCCAAAGCTGTACATGTGTCCATTGTTAGCCCTTTGTTGTCGCTTGCCTTAAAACTAGGTCACAGATCCGCTACGACGCCTAGATCGCAATGCCACTTCTAGATTCCCCATAGGACACCTAGATCTCCCTAGATCTGAGTTAGAAGGCCTAGGAATCGAGAGAGAAGAGAGGAGAGGTGCGAGTGAAAATGAATTTTGGCTCCCCTATTTATAGCCAAAGTTCGGAGCCTCTGAACTCGACTTCGGACCCTCCGAACTGGTTCGGATCCTCCGTTCCTAAATTCAGTTCCTCCGAAGTCCCATCAGTGACCTCACCCATGACTTAATATCTTCGGAGCCTCCGATCCGAGTTCGGATCCTCCGAACCCGTTCGAAGCCTCCTAACCTGGTTCGGAGCCTCCGAACCCTCCGAACTCTCGGAACCTTTCCGGCCATTTTCAAGTGTTCTGGATCCATTTTTGGACTCCTTAGACTCTTTTGGAAACCCCTTAAATGTTCTTTATTACAACTGAACATTACAAAGTACAAATCATACTTACAAAGAAAAGTACAAAACAACTCTGGATGCTCGGCTCGCATTCGGATTTCCAGCTCCCAAGTAGCATCCTCTGTACCTCTGCGCTGCCACTGGACCATCACCAAGGGTATGCTCTTATTGCGAAGCACCTGGTCCTTCCTGTCAAGAATCCTGAGAGGTATCTCCACGGAGGACAAATCCTGATCCAATTGCACCTCTTTCGGATGCAAGATGTGCGACTCATTCGCCACGTACTGCCTCAGCAAAGACACGTGAAACACATCATGGATACTGGAAAGATATGGTGGAAAAGCTAAACGATAAGCCACGTCTTTAAATTTCTCAAGAATCTCAAACGGACCGATAAATCTCGGCGATAACTTGCCCTTGAGTCCAAATCTCAACACCTTCCGGAAAGGTGACACTCACAGGAACACATGATCCCCTGCCTCAAAATGTAATGGTCTGCGGTGAGTGTTAGCGTAACTAGCCTGTCGATCCTGGGTTGCCTTAATCCCCTTATGGATCATCTCCACTGCATCAGTCATCTATTGAATCATCTGAGGACCTTCGACTTGACGTTCGCCAACCTCGTCCCAAAACAAAGGCGTACAACAACGGCGTCCGTATAAGGCCTCAAATGGTGTCATGCCAATGATGTTGTGGTAACTGTTGTTATAAACAAACTCCACTAACGCCAAGTGGTCATGCCACGCTGGACCAAAATCCATCACTGTAGCTCGAAGCATATCCTCGAGAGTACGAATAGTCCTCTCACTCTGCCCGTCGGTCTCCGGGTGGTAAGCTATACTCAAACTTAGAGTAGTGCCAAGAGCTCGCTGGAAGCTACCCTAAAACCTAGAGGTAAACCTCGGATCTTTGTCACTGACAATACTCAACGGAATGACATGTAATCGAACAATCTCTCGCACATACAATTGCGCCATCCTATCAAAGGTATAATCTCGATTATAGGGAAGAAAATGCGCTGACTTAGATAATCGATCCACGACAACCCAAATAGCATCACAATTCCTAGAAGACATAGGCAAGTGGTGTTGGAAAAACTGGCGGTCAGATCAATCACGATTGATACCCGGTGCAGCGGAAGTTAAAAATTTTTATCATGGAACAATTCCATGGTGTGGGTATCAACCATTCAACGATTAAATTATTGTGTGTGTAAAATTCAAATAACAATTAATTAAATTTTACCTTCAATCTCGCAACGAGATTACTGGACACCAACAGATTTTATCTGCTCTTGTTGTCTCTCCCTGGAACCGATGAACTCCTTCAATCAGGTCCACGAACAGAGGTTTAATCCCTCTGATAGATTGCACTAGAAAATCTATCAGAAGTTTTTCTGCGAAGAGAATAAACGAATCTGATTCGTTATTCCTTACTGCGATTCAAAATCACAGACCGGAAAATCTCGGGCAGAGTATGGGGAGGGTTCGGCCGAAACAATCTTTGAGAGGAACTAGGGTTTTCGATTTTGCTCTCAAAAATTATGACCTGTTGTGTGTAATTTCTGTACTGAAATAACTTATTTATAATGCAGGCCACTAACACCTTAGGGCCCATTAATCATAAGCTGGGGCCTGATAAGCAAAGCCCGCTCGTTCAGAAATTAATATAAAATTCATCGTGACTCCTATTGATGAAACGATTTCACCAATGTGCACAGAAACCATTTCTGCACGTTTTAAAGTCAAAATAAATTTTCCTGAATCCGAATTCAGTGGTTTCCAAAAATGTCCATCCCTATGTCATTTTAGGAAACCCTACTCCCTTACTCTTAATTAAGAAGTCCAACTCCTTAGTTCATTAAATTTAACTCTTTAAATTTAACTATCTCAACGGGGATTAAAACTCCATTACACTGTGTGACCCTCAATGGTTCAGGGATACAGCTAGCCGTGGGCTCACAACTCCTTGTGACTCGGAACAACACTTTCCGACTTGCCCAACGAATCATGGTAAAGCGCCTAGCAACATCGCCCCATGATTCCCTAGGTATCACTGATAGTGCCTACAAGAACCAGTAGATTTTGGTTAGCGTACAGTACGGTCCCTTCATCCATATATCCCGATCGAATCAACAACCATTGGTATATCGAGAGTCGCTCAAGATTCGATAACTATGCAATGCATCTTGAAGATCAAATTAGTGACATCGCATGTGCTACTAAGAAACCATTTCTTAAATCACATCAAGTACTCTGGCCAGAGATTTGTCACACTAATATCTCCTCAGATCGCATAGGATATCCACACTCGCAAGTATGTGGTGAATCCTTGACAACAATGCATTGACTCCTATATGTGTCGTAACTGTACCCAATCTCGACACCTGATGACCCCCTCAGAGTCGGTAAATGAGTCAAAGCACAGTACTAGCATATAGAGTCTCCATGATGTTTCAAGTCGTAAGGACTAATGGTGTACAACCAAAACCGCGGACTTTATCCACTCGATAAGTGATAACCACTTGGAAAGTCCGGATAGGGTAGTTCGATTATTCATCCTATGAATATCCATTTGCATGCTTCGAACATCTCCATGTTCCCTACCAATGAAACGTGGTACTCCGCATCGCAAATGCTAGTCTCAAACTCGAGCGATCCTTATCCTTATTATCGGACGGCTCAATCGACTAGGAACGGTTTTTAGAATATACAGTGACTATAAGATGTATTTCATGATAGACATCTCCATGTTCTACCACATCTTACATACACTATAGTATATTCAAGGTCTTTATCAAAACAACAATAGTATATCACAATATAACAATATGAAGTAATATAAAGTCATTGCCATAAAAGTGTAAATAATATTAAACAAAAGATTGTTTATACAAAGAGTCATCAAAGCCCATAGCCACACAGTTGGCTCACTGGGCACCCACTCTTACAATCTCCCACTTGCCCTATAGCCAACTAGTCATACTACGTAGACCCATTGCTTCGCGATGTTTGTCAAACAATGGTCCTGGCAAGGGCTTAGTAAGCGGATCAGCGATATTGTCTGCAGAGGCCACTCGTTCGACAATGATGTCTCCTCTTTCCACAATCTCGGATTATGTGGTATTTCCTCAGTACGTGTTTGGATCTTTGATGAGACCTTGGTTCCTTTGCTTGAGCAACGGCACCCGTGTTGTCACAGTACACCGGGACTGGACCAACAAATTCAGGAATGACGCCCAACTCTTGGACGAACTTCCTCATCCAAACGGCCTCTTTAGCAGCAGCTGATGCTGCAATGTATTCAGCCTCAGTGGTGGAATCCGCTGTGGTGTCCTGCTTGGAACTCTTCCAAGAGACAGCACCGCCATTGAGCATGAACACAAATCCAGAGGTTGACTTCTAGTCATCCACATCACTTTGGAAGCTAGAGTCGGTATAGCCTTCCAATTTGAGTTCTCGTCCTCCATAAACCATGAACATATTCTTAGTCCTTCGTAAGTACTTAAGAATGTCCTTCACGGCTTTCCAATGCATTTGACCAGGATTAGACTGATATCTGCTCGTGACACTCAGAGCAAATGCTACATCCGGTCTGGTAGATATCATCCCATACATGATACTACCTATAGCTGACGCATATGGTACATGTGTCATATTCCCTATCTCTTCATCAGTCTTGGGACACATAGACTTGGATAGAGAAACTCCATGACACATGGGTAGATGTCCTCTTTTGGACCCATCCATTGAAAACCGTTTCAATATGGTATCGATGTAGGTTGATTGAGTGAGTCCTATCATTCTCTTAGACCTATCTCTATAGATCTGTATCCCAAGAATGTAGGATGCCTCTCCCAAATCCTTCATCGAAAATCTACCTGATAACCATATCTTTGTTGACTGCAACATCCCTACATCATTCCCAATGAGTAGGATGTCATCAACATAAAGTACTAAGAATGTCACCGCATCCTTAACTACTTTCTTATACACGCAAGGTTCCTCCGGGTTCTTGATGAAACCAAAATCTTTTATTGTTTCATCAAATTTCTGGTTCCAACTTCTTGATGCTTGTTTTAGACCATAAATTGATCTCTGAAGCTTGCATACCTTATGCTCGCTTCCCATGGATGTGTACCCCTCAGGCTGCTTCATATAGATTTCCTCCTTAATGTCTCCATTAAGAAAAGCAGTCTTCACATCCATTTGCCATATCTCATAGTCATACCATGCAGCTATGGCAATTAGGATTCTTATGGACTTGAACATTGCAACTGGTGAAAAGGTTTCGTCATAGTCAACTCCTTGCCTTTGAGTATAACCTTTAGCCACCAATCGCGCCTTGTAGGTCAATACCTTACCATCAGGCCCAAGCTTTCTTTTGTAGATCCATTTACACCCTATCGGAACAATTCCATCGGGAGGATCTACTAAAGACCAAACTTGGTTTGTATGCATCGAATCCAATTCTGACTGCATAGCTTCAAGCCATAAATTTGAATCCGCATCAGAAATTGCTTCCTTGAAGTTTCTTGGATCACATCCAATGTCGGGTTCATCTTGATCCCCTTCAAGAAGAAGACCATATCGAACTGGAGGTCTAGAAGTCCTTTCGGATCTTCTAGGTGCAGGCGTGTCCAGCAATGGTTCCTGAGGTGTAGGATCGTTATTTTGTATTTCGGGTTCTTCTCGAACTTCTTCGAGTTCCATCATCTCGCCTTTCTTATCCAATAAGAATTCCTTCTCCAAGAAGGTGGCATTCCTAGAAACAAACACCTTTGTTTCAGCAGGATAATAGAAATAATATCCGATTGAATTCTTTGGATACCCTACAAAATAACATAAGCTGGATCGACTATCCAACTTATCTCCCACTGTCCGCTTCACGTAAGCAGGACATCCCAAAATCCTCAAGTACGAATACTTAGGAGCTTTGCCATTCCATAACTCGTATGGTGTTTTGTCCACTGCTTTAGTGTGGACGTTGTTTAACAACAATACCGCCGTTTCAAGCGCATAGCCCCAAAACGAAGGTGGAAGCTCAGTGAAGCTCATCATAGATCGAACCATGTCCAACAAAGTTCGATTACGACGCTCCGATATACCATTAAGCTGTGGTGTCATAGGAGGAGTCCACTGAGAGAGAATCCCATTCTCTTTCAGATAGTCCAAAAACTCGGTACTCAAGTATTCTCCACCTCGATCCGATCGAAGTGCTTTAATACTTTTACCTAGCTTGTTTTCTACTTCAGCCTTGAATTCTTTGAACTTTTCAAATGCTTCAGACTTATATTTCATTAAATATAAATACCCATACCTTGAATAATCATCAGTAAAGGTAATGAAGTAGGTGTGGCCATGTTGAGTCCCTACTCTAAATGGACCACAAACATCTGTGTGGATCAAATCCAACAGATTCTGACTACGCTCAGGTTTCCCCTTAAAAGGAGATTTAGTCATTTTTCCTTTTAGGCAGGATTCACAAGTAGGTAGAGAATTAATATCAGACATATCAAACATGCCCTCTCCCACTAGCTTGTTCATCCTCCTTGAGGAAATATGACCTAGCCTAACATGCCAAAGGTTTGCCGGGTTTTGACTATCGATTTTCCTTTTGTTTGTTGTAGCCGGTTTATCAACATAATTCATTGGAACGTCTTTTAGTTTTAAGTTGTATAGATCGTTTTCAATTTGTCCATTTCCAATTAAACATTCATTCTTGTAAATATTGCAAATCTCATTCACAAAATTGCAAGAATAACCATCTCTATCTAGCATAGAAACAGAAATAATGTTTTAATTAAATCTGGAACAAATAAAACATCTATCAAAAGTAACTTAAAACCGTTCTGCAAAAATAAATATTTCCCATAGCTATGGATTTAACTCTGGAACCATTCCCGAGCCTTGACTGGGTCTCACCCATCCTTATCCTATTACTTCTTGTTATCATTTGCAACTCATTGCAAATATGAGATCTACATCTGGTATCCAATACCCAAGAAGTAGTATTAAGAAAAACATTTATTTCAATGTAAAACATACCCTTTGCAGTTCGCAACTGCTTGGGGTATTCCTTGCAGTTACGTTTCCAATTACCGGGTTTCTTGCAGTGATGGCAAACTTGTTTAGACTTGTCCAATTTTGCATGTAACATTTGGCCTTGAGATCATGGTCCAACCATTTCTCTAATTCGGCCAACCTTTCGGCAGTTACATCAGCCGGGGCTGTTTTCGGAGAAGCCTTTTCTAACACTTAGAAAATCTTTTTCCGAACTTAGGACAATCTTAACTTATGGAATCATTCTGTATTGTTTGCGTCAATAAGTTTGTTTTGTTGGAGAACAGAAACATGTGGATTACTGAGATAAAACAGACAATTATCGATGATTGTTTAAATAATTTACTAAGACATAAAATTGGCGAATTTTATTTTATGAATCTCACTCCCACTATTTTAACGATTTCACCACCCTCTAGTGAAAACGGGAAACTTTTTCCTTAGTGAGAACATGGAGTCCAATTGACAAACTTATGGTCCCGAATAATATCAGCCAACCATAATTCTCAAAAGGTAGAGCCCAATTGCTTCCAAAGCAACCCCCATGTGTTTACCTCATGTCCAATAAGGGCCCAATAATATGACGCCGTTTAAAGTGACATGTCAAGATGACCCATCAATATTAAGTTGTGATGGACGGTCGCCATGTGGATCCCCCAATAATATGAGCCGATCCCATGGGAGTTCCACCCAACTTACAACATTTGTCGATCCAATGTACAGCTTTTCGACGGACGGGCCCCCCAATAATATGAGCCGGACCGTATCCGCGGGTAGCATCACATACATTGACCGTTGATGGAAGGTGGGAACATTTAAACAAATTTAAATTTCCTTTATTTATCTTGATATAAATTTTAAATCATATTTAAAATGAGGGATTTTTAATTATAAAAATATTTGTCTCATCATATTCATTTTATTGCATGCTTGCCGGATTCACGCAATTTATGTCTAAACATGCATACAATCATAATATCAAATATTATATAGGATGATCGATTCCATTTCTAATTGACCCGTGGTTGCCAATCACGGGTCTTAGTCCAATCCTAGGTAATATGCAGTATGCAATGCAATCCTATTACATGTGCTTCCAATTTACATTTCTTCAGTCTTTATTGTCTGCTGGGCCCACCGTCTTCAAATCTTGATCTCCCACTAAATCTAATGTATTTACAATAAATAACAATGACAAGTAGGGGATACATTTTTAGGGGGTGGGAACGGGCTATAAACCAAGCCCACTTTTATTACATATGACATTCATATCGGGCCATAAACCAGGCCCATTAATAAAACCAACAATAATAAAGACAAAATGTAAATTCCTAACATACACCTACAAAATTGGTCATGGCAATCGATCATCCTTATCCAATAACATTTAATTCAAAATTAATTTATTGGATAACATGCTGTGGCAATTCAAATTTAAACAAGATAAAATCATATTTTATATATAAAATCTCATTTCACATATAAAATCATATTTTATCTCTATATCAAATAAAATCATATTTTATCTATAAAATCCAATTTTACAAATAAAATCATATTTTACTTAATATATCATAAGATCATATCTTATCATCAATTGTACCAAAATAATTGATTTCAAAATTCAATTTACGGATAAAATATTAAAATTTTCCAAAAATTCAAATTTATCCAAAATCAATTTTAAAATTTACGGACTCGAACAATTCGATCCGAAATCTCGTGAACCAATCAAAAACAATTTTTGACCGGACCAAAAATAAAATTTTAAATATTAAAATTAATTTTTAAATAAAAATATAATTTTTCCCGCGGGCCACCCGGGACACTCCCGGGCCGGCCCGCACCCGGGGCGCGGGCCGGGGGCAGCCCGGCTGCCCCCTTAGGGCAGCGCCTGGCGCCGCCCCTGGGCGGCGCCGTGCGCTGCCCTGGGCGGCGCCGTGCGCCCCCTTTGGGCGGCGCCGTGCGCCGCCCGGGGCAGCAACAATTGCTGCCCCACCGGGCAGCGATCCAATCGCTGCCCGGGTTTTGCCCCGAAAAATTTTTTTTTTATTTAAAAATATTTATTTTGTTTCAAAAACCGAGACTCAAAAATTTTGTACAATTGATTAATTTAATCGTTTGATCTGAGCAACCTGGCTCTGATACCACTGTTGGAAAAACTGGCGGTCAGATCAATCACGATTGATACCCGGTGCAGCGGAAGTTAAAAATTTTTATCATGGAACAATTCCATGGTGTGGGTATCAACCATTCAACGATTAAATTATTGTGTGTGTAAAATTCAAATAACAATTAATTAAATTTTACCTTCAATCTCGCAACGAGATTACTGGACACCAACAGATTTTATCTGCTCTTGTTGTCTCTCCCTGGAACCGATGAACTCCTTCAATCAGGTCCACGAACAGAGGTTTAATCCCTCTGATAGATTGCACTAGAAAATCTATCAGAAGTTTTTCTGCGAAGAGAATAAATGAATCTGATTCGTTATTCCTTACTGCGATTCAAAATCACAGACCGGAAAATCTCGGGCAGAGTATGGGGAGGGTTCGGCCGAAACAATCTTTGAGAGGAACTAGGGTTTTCGATTTTGCTCTCAAAAATTATGACCTGTTGTGTGTAATTTCTGTACTGAAATAACTTATTTATAATGCAGGCCACTAACACCTTAGGGCCCATTAATCATAAGCTGGGGCCTGATAAGCAAAGCCCGCTCGTTCAGAAATTAATATAAAATTTATCGTGACTCCTATTGATGAAACGATTTCACCAATGTGCACAGAAACCATTTCTGCACGTTTTAAAGTCAAAATAAATTTTCCTGAATCCGAATTCAGTGGTTTCCAAAAATGTCCATCCCTATGTCATTTTAGGAAACCCTACTCCCTTACTCTTAATTAAGAAGTCCAACTCCTTAGTTCATTAAATTTAACTCTTTAAATTTAACTATCTCAACGGGGATTAAAACTCCATTACACTGTGTGACCCTCAATGGTTCAGGGATACAGCTAGCCGTGGGCTCACAACTCCTTGTGACTCGGAACAACACTTTCCGACTTGCCCAACGAATCATGGTAAAGCGCCTAGCAACATCGCCCCATGATTCCCTAGGTATCACTGATAGTGCCTACAAGAACCAGTAGATTTTGGTTAGCGTACAGTACGGTCCCTTCATCCATATATCCCGATCGAATCAACAACCATTGGTATATCGAGAGTCGCTCAAGATTCGATAACTATGCAATGCATCTTGAAGATCAAATTAGTGACATCGCATGTGCTACTAAGAAACCATTTCTTAAATCACATCAAGTACTCTGGCCAGAGATTTGTTACACTAATATCTCCTCAGATCGCATAGGATATCCACACTCGCAAGTATGTGGTGAATCCTTGACAACAATGCATTGACTCCTATATGTGTCGTAACTGTACCCAATCTCGACACCTGATGACCCCCTCAGAGTCGGTAAACGAGTCAAAGCACAGTACTAGCATATAGAGTCTCCATGATGTTTCAAGTCGTAAGGACTAATGGTGTACAACCAAAACCGCGGACTTTATCCACTCGATAAGTGATAACCACTTGGAAAGTCCGGATAGGGTAGTTCGATTATTCATCCTATGAATATCCATTTGCATGCTTCGAACATCTCCATGTTCCCTACCAATGAAACGTGGTACTCCGCATCGCAAATGCTAGTCTCAAACTCGAGCGATCCTTATCCTTATTATCGGACGGCTCAATCGACTAGGAACGGTTTTTAGAATATACAGTGACTATAAGATGTATTTCATGATAGACATCTCCATGTTCTACCACATCTTACATACACTATAGTATATTCAAGGTCTTTATCAAAACAACAATAGTATATCACAATATAACAATATGAAGTAATATAAAGTCATTGCCATAAAAGTGTAAATAATATTAAACAAAAGATTGTTTATACAAAGAGTCATCAAAGCCCATAGCCACACAGTTGGCTCACTGGGCACCCACTCTTACAAGTGGGTGATAAAATCCATCGTCACATTCTCCCACTTCCACTCAGTAATCTCTAAGCTATGAAGTAACCCTCCGAGTCGTCTAAACTCAGCCTTGACCTGCTGACACACAAGGCATCGGGATACAAACTGATAGACGCTGCGCTTCATCCCTTTCCAACAAAATCGAGTGCGAAGATCCTTATACATCTTCATGCTGCCTGGATGTACAGAAAATCTACTGCGGTGAGCTTGCGATAAGATCTTGTCCCTCAAAGCTGAATCTTCGGGCACCACTACTCGATAAGAAAGACACAACAGACCGTCTCCCTGCAGATGGAAACTAGAAGTATTACCACTCTCATCCAGATGGGCTAACTTCTGAGTCGATACAATGCTGGCTCTGCAAGCACAGAAGAAACACGAATCCCTTGCTGTTCTTTCTTATGACGGAATGTGAATCCCAAAGAACAACATTCCTCCACTACCTTCGAAACTGAACTGGTACGAAAGGAACTCACATAGACCTTGCGACTAAGCGCATCAGCAACGGGGTTCGATGAACCTGGATGGTACTTGATCTCACAATCATAATCCTTCAACAGATCCATCCAACGATGCTGCCGCATGTTCAACTCAGCCTGAGTGAACAGATACTTCAAACTCTTATGATCGGTGAAGATTTTGAATCTTTCTCCGTAAAAATAGTGACGTCATATCTTCAGAGCAAAGACAATGGCTGCAAGCTCTAGATCATGTACGGGATAGTTCTCCTCGTGAGTTTTCAACTGTCTGGAAGCATACGCGATCATGTGGCCATTCTGAGTCAACACGCACCCAAACCCTGGAGAAAAGCATCAGTGTAGACTACAAACCCACCTGATCCAGACGGCAAAGCAAGAACTGGCGCTGTCATCAAACGACGTCTCAGCTCTCGAAAACTATCTTAACAAGCATCAGACCACACGAAAGAAGCATTTTTCTTCGTCAGCTGTGTCAAAGGCCTAGCTATATTAGAGAATTTCTCCACAAAAGTCTATACAAAGACGCATCGACCCATCTTTCTTCTTAACAAAAATTACTGGGGCTCCCATGGCGAAACAATCGGCCAAATGTAGCCCTTATCAAGAAGATCCTGAAGTTGATTTTGCAACTCTCTCATCTCAGAGGGTGCTAATCGATATGGAGCTCTAGAAATCGGTGATGTCCCTGGCATTAACTCAATGCCAAACTCGATCTCCCTCCTCGTATGTACAACAAAACTCCTGAAAACACTGCTCCATCCTCTCGAGCCAATTCTCAGCCTCCTCAGGCGTCTCACTACCTGTCAAGGGCTTCGGGCTCACCTCTTTAAACATGCGCATGCTCAATCGTTTTTGCTCCTCAGGATGACCTCAACGACGTCTACGATCGTTCGAATCGCCCCATCGGCTGCTGCCTCCGCTATCGTGGCTCTCATCGTAATCTTCCATCTGTTACATAATAACAGATAATTACTTAATCCGCTTTAGGTAATTCCCAGTGAAATGCGCTCTGATACCAAAAAGTGTAGTGACCCAACCCGAATCCAGTATCTAATCAGAGTTATAATAAATCGCATGCAATAATACTTAAAGCGTAAGGAGCGGATAATTTAAAATACAACAAATCCAATCGGCAGAATACAACCGACGATAACATAAGTGTATAAATACCATTATACAACCAAATCGAAGGTTAAGGTTAAAAAAATTTCTACAGGTTTGGATCCTCAATCTTGCTAAGAGTCGTCTGGACCGTCCAGCCTCAAACCTGCCCCGCCACAAGATACACCACAATACCCAAACACAGGGGCGTGAGAGACTACGCTCAATACATAAGCAATGATATAAATACAAATATGCGCACACAGATGATTTAAAATCTCACGTAAAACACTTGCTCAAGGCGCCAGGAATATACAGTACCGACTAGAGAGAGACTCCGCGGGATACTCGTATATTCTATATCAGGGCTGAGCCAACCCCATCCTGACCCAAATCCAAAACAGGATACAAGTCTCATATGGAAATTGTCATACCTGACTCGAGTCCAACATGAGATCAATGTTCCCTATGGAGACTGTCAATGACTCACATCTCTCGGGATGCAGTCATACGTAAAATTGTGCATGTGCTAAGGCGGTAAAACATGCTAAAACATGATAAAACATATAGCACATACTCATGCAACATACATGAAAATATATCATATCGGCTATCTCGGTCAGTACTTACGTACCTCTAACAATTGCAGGCAATTCCTAGCACCACCGGTCTAGATCCCACGCCTACTAGTCCAGTCTACTGCTACTACAATGCAGTTATCCATGCATCAATAATTAAGCTCTAAAAGCCTTAACTAAACTATTCTATACTCCTAAATATTTTTATGAAGTCAAAGCTATACTTGCGTCCGTCGTTAGCCCTTTGCTATCGCTTGCCTCAAAACTAGGCCACAGCTCCGCTACGACGCCTGGATCGCTATGCCACTTTCGGATTCCCCATAGGACGCCTAGATCTCCCTAGATCTGAGTTAGAAGGCCTAGGAATCGAGAGAGAAGAGAGGAGAGGTGCGTGTGAAAATGAATTTCGGCTCCCCTATTTATAGCCACAGTTCGGAGCCTCCGAACTCGACTTCGGACCCTCCGAACTGGTTCGGATCCTCCGTTCCTGACTTCAGATCCTCCAAAGTCCCATCAGTGACCTCACCCATGATGTAATATCTTCGGAGCTTCCGATCCGAATTCGGAGCCTCCTAACCTGGTTCGGAGCCTCCGAATCCTCCGAACTCTCGGAACCTTCTCGGTCATTTTCAAGTGTTCTAGATCCATTTTTGGACTCCTTAGACTCTTTTGGAAATCCCTTAATCATGTTTTACTAAATCTAAACATTATCACACGATTAATAACTCATTAATTAGTAATTCTGGATACGGGTCACTACAGCTACAATGGTAATGCTAAATGGCACATAACTATATCTATAAGTTAATTATTACTTAATTAGTGAGGTAATTGGACAATATAAGGTAAGGATAGCAAAAAAAATTTCAAAAGCTTTCACATTAGTTTTGATTGTAACAAAAGTACTGTTGGAAAAAACTGGCGGCTCTCAGATCAATCACGATTGATACCCGGTGCAGCGGAAGTTTAAAAATTTTATCATGGAACAATTCCATGGTGTGGGTATCAACCGTTTAACGATTAAATTATTGTGTGTGTAAAATTTAAATAACAGTTATTAAATTTTACCTTCAATCTCGCAACGAGATTACTGGACACCAACAGAACAATTCTGCTCTTGTTGTCTCTCCCTGGAACCGATGAACGCCTTCAATCAGGTCCACGAACAGAGGTTTAATCCCTCTGATAGATTGCACTAGAAAATCTATCAGAAGTTTTCTGCGAAGAGAATACACGAATTTGATTCGTTATTCCTTACTGCGATTCAAAATCACAGACCGGAATTTTCTCGGGCAGAGGGAGGGAGAGGCGGCCGAAAACGTTTTGAGAGGGGCTAGGGTTTCGAAAATCCTGTCTCAAAATTATGACCTATTGTGTGTAATTTCTGTACTGAAATAACTTATTTATAATGCAGGCCACTAACACCTTAGGGCCCATTAGTCATAAGCTGGGGCCCGACAAGCAAAGCCCACTCGTTCAGAAATTAATATAAAATTCATCGTGACTCCGATTGATGAAACGATTTCACCAATGTGCACAGAAACCATTTCTGCACGTTTTAAAGTCAAAATAAATTTTCCTGAATCCGAATTCAGTGGTTTCCAAAAATGTCCATCCCTATGTCATTTTAGGAAATCCTACTCCCTTACTCTTATTTAAGAAGTCCAACTCCTTAGTTCATTAAATTTAACTCTTTAAATTTAACTATCTCAACGGGGATTAAAACTCCATTACACTGTGTGACCCTCAATGGTTCAGGGATACAGCTAGCCGTGGGCTCACAACTCCTTGTGACTCGGAACAACACTTTCCGACTTGCCCAACGAATCATGGTAAAGCGCCTAGCAACATCGCCCCATGATTCCCTAGGTATCACTGATAGTGCCTACAAGAACCAGTAGATTTTGGTTAGCGTACAGTACGGTCCCTTCATCCATATATCCCGATCGAATCAACAACCATTGGTATATCGAGAGTCGCTCAAGATTCGATAACTATGCAATACATCTTGAAGATCAAATTAGTGACATCTCATGTGCTACTAAGAAACCATTTCTTAAATCACATCAATTACTCTGGCCAGAGATTTATCACACTAATATCTCCTCAGATCGCATAGGATATCCACACTCGCAAGTATGTGGTGAATCCTTGACAACAATGCATTGACTCCTATATGTGTCGTAACTGTACCCAATCTCGACACCTGATGACCCCCATAGAGTCGGTAAACGAGTCAAAGCACAGCACTAGCATATAGAGTCTCCATGATGTTTCAGGTCGTAAGGACTAATGGTGTACAACCAAAACCGCGGACTTAATCCACTCGATAAGTGATAACCACTTGGAAAGTCCGGATAGGGTAGTTCGATTATTCATCCTATGAATATCCATTTGCATGCTTCGAACATCTCCATGTTCCCTACCAATGAAACGTGGTACTCCGCATCGCAAATGCTAGTCTCAAACTCGAGCGATCCTTATCCTTATTATCGGACGGCTCAATCGACTAGGAACGGTTTTAGAACATACAGTGACTATAAGATGTATTTCATGATAGACATCTCCATGTTCTACCACATCTTACATACACTATAGTATATTCAAGGTCTTTATCAAAACAACAATAGTATATCACAATATAACAATATGAAGTAATATAAAGTCATTGCCATAAAAGTGTAAATAATATTAAACAAAAGATTGTTTATACAAAGAGTCATCAAAGCCCATAGCCACACAGTTGGCTCACTGGGCACCCACTCTTACAATCTCCCACTTGCCCTATAGCCAACTAGTCATACTACGTAGACCCATTGCTTCGCGATGTTTGTCAAACAATGGTCCTGGCAAAGGCTTAGTAAGTGGATCAGCGATATTGTCTGCAGAGGCCACTCGTTCGACAATGATGTCTCCTCTTTCCACAATCTCCCGGATTATGTGGTATTTCCTCAGTACGTGTTTGGATCTTTGATGAGACCTTGGTTCCTTTGCTTGAGCAACGGCACCCGTGTTGTCACAGTACACCGGGACTGGACCAACAAATTCAGGAATGACGCCCAACTCTTGGACGAACTTCCTCATCCAAACGGCCTCTTTAGCAGCAGCTGATGCTGCAATGTATTCAGCCTCAGTGGTGGAATCCGCTGTGGTGTCCTGCTTGGAACTCTTCCAAGAGACAGCACCGCCATTGAGCATGAACACAAATCCAGAGGTTGACTTCGAGTCATCCACATCACTTTGGAAGCTAGAGTCGGTATAGCCTTCCAATTTGAGTTCTCGTCCTCCATAAACCATGAACATATTCTTAGTCCTTCGCAAGTACTTAAGAATGTCCTTCACGGCTTTCCAATGCATTTGACCAGGATTAGACTGATATCTGCTCGTGACACTCAGAGCAAATGCTACATCCGGTCTGGTAGATATCATCCCATACATGATACTACCTATAGCTGACGCATATGGTACATGTGTCATATTCTCTATCTCTGCATCAGTCTTGGGACACATAGACTTGGATAGAGAAACTCCATGACACATGGGTAGATGTCCTCTCTTGGACCCATCCATTGAAAACCGTTTCAATATGGTATCGATGTAGGTTGATTGAGTGAGTCCTATCATTCTCTTAGACCTATCTCTATAGATCTGTATCCCAAGAATGTAGGATGCCTCTCCCAAATCCTTCATCGAAAATCTACCTGATAACCATATCTTTGTTGACTGCAACATCCCTACATCATTCCCAATGAGTAGGATGTCATCAACATAAAGTACTAAGAATGTCACAGCATCGTTAACTACTTTCTTGTACACGCACGGTTCCTCCGGGTTCTTGATGAAACCAAAATCTTTTATTGTTTCATCAAATTTCTGGTTCCAACTTCTTGATGCTTGTTTTAGACCATAAATTGATCTCTGAAGCTTGCATACCTTATGCTCGCTTCCCATGGATGTGAACCCCTCAGGCTGCTTCATATAGATTTCTTCCTTAATGTCTCCATTAAGAAAAGCAGTCTTCACATCCATTTGCCATATCTCATAGTCATACCATGCAGCTATGGCAATCAGGATTCTTATGGACTTGAACATTGCAACTGGTGAAAAGGTTTCATCATAGTCAACTCCTTGCCTTTGAGTATAACCTTTCGCCACCAATCGCGCCTTGTAGGTCAATACCTTACCATCAGGCCCAAGCTTTCTCTTGTAGATCCATTTACACCCTATTGGAACAATTCCATCGGGAGGATCTACTAAAGACCAAACTTGGTTTGTATGCATCGAATCCAATTCTGACTGCATAGCTTCAAGCCATAAATTCGAATCCGCATCAGAAATTGCTTCCTTGAAGTTTCTTGGATCACATCCAATGTCGGGTTCATCTTGATCCCCTTCAAGAAGAAGACCATATCGAACTGGAGGTCTAGAAGTCCTTTCGGATCTTCTAGGTGCAGGCGTGTCCAGCAATGGTTCCTGAGGTGTAGGATCGTTATTTTGTATTTGGGGTTCTTCTCGAACTTCTTCGAGTTCCATCATCTCGCCTTTCTTATCCAATAAGAATTCCTTCTCCAAGAAGGTGGCATTCCGTGAAACAAACACCTTTGTTTCAGCAGGATAATAGAAATAATATCCGATTGAGTTCTTCGGATACCCCACAAAATAACATAAGCTGGATCGACTATCCAACTTGTCTCCCACTGTCCGCTTCACGTAAGCAGGACATCCCCAAATCCTCAAGTACGAATACTTAGGAGCTTTGCCATTCCATAACTCGTATGGTGTTTTGTCCACTGCTTTAGTGTGGACGTTATTCAACAACAATACCGCCGTTTCAAGCGCATAGCCCCAAAACGAAGGTGGAAGCTCAGTGAAGCTCATCATGGATCGAATCATGTCCAACAAAGTTCGATTACGACGCTCCGATACACCATTAAGCTGTGGTGTCATAGGAGGAGTCCACTGAGAGAGAATCCCATTCTCTTTTAGATAGTCCAAAAACTCGGTACTCAAGTATTCTCCACCTCGATCCGATCGAAGTGCTTTAATACTTTTACCTAGCTTGTTTTCTACTTCAGCCTTGAATTCTTTGAACTTTTCAAATGCTTCAGACTTATATTTCATTAAATATAAATACCCATACCTAGAATAATCATCAGTAAAGGTAATGAAGTAGGTGTGGCCATGTTGAGTCCCTACTCTAAATGGACCACAAACATCTGTATGGATCAAATCCAACAGATTTTGACTACGCTCAGGCTTCCCCTTAAAAGGAGATTTAGTCATTTTCCCTTTTAGGCAGGATTCACAAGTAGGTAGAGAGTTAATATCAGACATATCAAACATGCCCTCTCCCACTAGCTTGTTCATCCTCCTTGAGGAAATATGACCTAGTCTAGCGTGCCAAAGGTTTGCCGGGTTTTGACTATCGATTTTCCTTTTGTTTGTTGTCGCCGGTTTGTCAATACAATTTACTGGAACGTCTTTTAGTTTTAAATTGTATAGATCGCTTTCAAGTTGTCCATTTCCAATTAAACATTCATTTTTGTAAATATTGCAAATCCCATTTACAAAATTACAAGAATAACCATCTCTATCAAGCATAGAAATAGAAATAATGTTTTTAATTAAATCTGGCACAAATAAAACATCTCTCAACAATAATTTAAAACCATTCTGCAAAATCAAACAAACATCTCCAATGGCCGTAGCTTCAACTCTGGAACCATTCCCGAGCCTCAGCTGGGTCTCACCCATTCTAAGCCTGCGACTTCTTGTCATCACCTGCAAATCATTGCAAATGTGAGATCCACATCCGGTATCCAATACCCAAGAAGTTGTATTAAGTGACATGTTTATTTCGATATAGAACATACCCTTTGCAGTTCCCAACTGCTCAAGATACTCCTTGCAGTTGCGCTTCCAATGACCCGGCTTCTTGCAGTAATGGCAAACATCCTTGGATTTTCCATTGTTTGAAGCCTTTGTCTTTTGCTTCTTCTCGGGTTCCACTTTCTTGGGTGGGGCAGAACGTTTCTTGCCCTTCATACTTGGCCCCTTCTTAGCAGAAGATGAGGAGCCCACCAAGAAAGCTGGCTTATCCTTCTTAAGTGTGGATTCATATGTAACGAGCATATTGACCATCTCTTCAAGGGTGGCCTCTATCTTGTTCATATTAAAATTTATCACGAATCCATCAAATGAAGAAGGAAGAGATAGAAGCAGCAAGTCCACATTGAGTTCATGCTCCAACACCAAATCAAGGGTCGCTAACTTCTGTATGAGCCAAATCACTCGTACCCCATGATCACGGACCGAAGTCCCTTCACGCATGCGGCACGTCATCAACTCCTTAACAGTAGAGAACCTTTCAGCCCTCGACTGAGCCCCAAAAAGTTCCTTGAGTTGCGTGTGAATGTCAGCAGCATTCACCGTGTCCTCAAATCGCCTCTGGAGTTCATCAGACATCGAGGCTTGCATATAGCATTTGGTCTTGATGTCATGGTCACACCATGCATCAAGTTTGGCCAATTCCTCCGGACTTATGTCAGCTGGTGCTTCCTTCGGAGGTGCTTTCTCTAACACGTAGAGCATTTTCTCCGAAGTTAAGACAATCTTCAACTTCCGGAACCATTCCGTATAGTTGGCGCCAGTCAGCTTGTTTTGTTCGAGGATCGAGAATAAAGGATTTCGCGAATTCATTGTATGAAATACTGAAAAGGAAAAACAGACATATATCAATGATTGTTTAACAATTTACTAAGACATAAAATAGGCGAATTTAATTTTATGAATCTCACTCCCACTATTTTAACGATTTCACCACCCTCTAGTGAAAACGGGAAACTTTTCCTTAGTGAGAACATGGAGTCCAATTGACAAACTTATGGTCCCGAATAATATCAGCCAACCATAATTCTCAAAAGGTAGAGCCCAATTGCTTCCAAAGCAATCCCCATGTATTTACCTCATGTCCAATAAGGGCCCAATAATATGACGCCGTTTAAAGTGACATGTCAAGATGACCCATCAATATTAAGTTGTGATGGACGGTCGCCATGTGGATCCCCCAATAATATGAGCCGATCCCATGGGAGTTCCACCCAACTTACAACATTTGTCGATCCAATGTACAGCTTTCCGACGGACGGGCCCCCCCAATAATATGAGCCGGACCGTATCCGCGGGTAGCATCACATACATTGACCGTTGATGGAAGGTAGGAACATTTAAACAATATTTAAATTTCCTTTATTTATCTTGATATAAATTTTAAATCATATTTAAAATGAGGGATTTTATTTATAAAAATATTTGTCTCATCATATTTAATTTATTGCATGCATTGCCGGATTCACGCAATTTATGTCTAAACATGCATACAATCATAATATCACATATTATATAGGATGATCGATTCCATTTCTAATTGACCCGTGGTTGCCAATCACGGGTCTTAGTCCAATCCTAGGTAATATGCAGTATGCAAATGCAATCCTATTACATATGCTTCCAATTTACATTTCTTCAGTCTTCATTGTCTGCTGGGCCCACCATCTTCAAATCTTGATCTCCCACTAAATCTAATGTATTTACAATAAATAACAATGACAAGTAGGGGATACATTTTTAGGGGGTGGGAACGGGCTATAAACCAAGCCCACTTTTATTACATATGACATTCATATCGGGCCATAAACCAGGCCCATTAATAAAACCAACAATAATAAAGACAAAATGTAAATTCCTAACATACACCTACAAAATTGGTCATGGCAATCGATCATCCTTATCCAATAACATTTAATTCAAAATTAATTTATTGGATAACATGCTGTGGCAATTCAAATTTAAACAAGATAAAATCATATTTTATATATAAAATCTCATTTCACATATAAAATCATATTTTATCTCTATATCAAATAAAATCATATTTTATCTATAAAATCCAATTTTACAAATAAAATCATATTTTACTTAATATATCATAAGATCATATCTTATCATCAATTGTACCAAAATAATTGATTTCAAAATTCAATTTACGGATAAAATATTAAAATTTTCCAAAAATTCAAATTTATCCAAAATCAATTTTAAAATTTACGGACTCGAACAATTCGATCCGAAATCTCGTGAACCAATCAAAAACAATTTTTGACCGGACCAAAAATAAAATTTTAAATATTAAAATTAATAAAAATATAATTTTTCCCGCGGGCCGCCCGGGACACTCCCGGGCCGGCCCGCACCCGGGGCGCGGGCCGGGGGCAGCCCGGCTGCCCCCTTAGGGCAGCGCCGTGCGCTGCCCTGGGCGGCGCCGAGCGCCGCCCCTGGGCAGCGCCGAGCGCTGCCCTGCGCAGCGCGAGCGCCGCCCCTGGGCAGCGCCGAGCGCTGCCCTGCGCAGCGCCCATCGCTGCGCTGGGCAGCGCACAGCGCTGCCCTGGGCGGCGACGGTCGCCGCCTTGGGCGGCGCCGTGCGCCGCCCGGGGCAGCAACAATTGCTGCCCCACCGGGCAGCGATCCAATCGCTGCCCGGGTTTTGCCCCGAAAAAATTTTTTTTTATTTAAAAATATTTATTTTGTTTCAAAAACCGAGACTCAAAAAGTTTGTACAATTGATTAATTTAATCGTTTGATCTGAGCAACCTGGCTCTGATACCACTGTTGGAAAAACCTGGCGGCTCTCAGATCAATCACGATTGATACCCGGTGCAGCGGAAGTTTAAAAATTTTATCATGGAACAATTCCATGGTGTGGGTATCAACCGTTTAACGATTAAATTATTGTGTGTGTAAAATTTAAATAACAGTTATTAAATTTTACCTTCAATCTCGCAACGAGATTACTGGACACCAACAGAACAATTCTGCTCTTGTTGTCTCTCCCTGGAACCGATGAACGCCTTCAATCAGGTCCACGAACAGAGGTTTAATCCCTCTGATAGATTGCACTAGAAAATCTATCAGAAGTTTTCTGCGAAGAGAATACACGAATTTGATTCGTTATTCCTTACTGCGATTCAAAATCACAGACCGGAATTTTCTCGGGCAGAGGGAGGGAGAGGCGGCCGAAAACGTTTTGAGAGGGGCTAGGGTTTCGAAAATCCTGTCTCAAAATTATGACCTATTGTGTGTAATTTGTGTACTGAAATAACTTATTTATAATGCAGGCCACTAACACCTTAGGGCCCATTAGTCATAAGCTGGGGCCCGACAAGCAAAGCCCACTCGTTCAGAAATTAATATAAAATTCATCGTGACTCCGATTGATGAAACGATTTCACCAATGTGCACAGAAACCATTTCTGCACGTTTTAAAGTCAAAATAAATTTTCCTGAATCCGAATTCAGTGGTTTCCAAAAATGTCCATCCCTATGTCATTTTAGGAAATCCTACTCCCTTACTCTTATTTAAGAAGTCCAACTCCTTAGTTCATTAAATTTAACTCTTTAAATTTAACTATCTCAACGGGGATTAAAACTCCATTACACTGTGTGACCCTCAATGGTTCAGGGATACAGCTAGCCGTGGGCTCACAACTCCTTGTGACTCGGAACAACACTTTCCGACTTGCCCAACGAATCATGGTAAAGCGCCTAGCAACATCGCCCCATGATTCCCTAGGTATCACTGATAGTGCCTACAAGAACCAGTAGATTTTGGTTAGCGTACAGTACGGTCCCTTCATCCATATATCCCGATCGAATCAACAACCATTGGTATATCGAGAGTCGCTCAAGATTCGATAACTATGCAATACATCTTGAAGATCAAATTAGTGACATCGCATGTGCTACTAAGAAACCATTTCTTAAATCACATCAATTACTCTGGCCAGAGATTTATCACACTAATATCTCCTCAGATCGCATAGGATATCCACACTCGCAAGTATGTGGTGAATCCTTGACAACAATGCATTGACTCCTATATGTGTCGTAACTGTACCCAATCTCGACACCTGATGACCCCCATAGAGTCGGTAAACGAGTCAAAGCACAGCACTAGCATATAGAGTCTCCATGATGTTTCAAGTCGTAAGGACTAATGGTGTACAACCAAAACCGCGGACTTAATCCACTCGATAAGTGATAACCACTTGGAAAGTCCGGATAGGGTAGTTCGATTATTCATCCTATGAATATCCATTTGCATGCTTCGAACATCTCCATGTTCCCTACCAATGAAACGTGGTACTCCGCATCGCAAATGCTAGTCTCAAACTCGAGCGATCCTTATCCTTATTATCGGACGGCTCAATCGACTAGGAACGGTTTTAGAACATACAGTGACTATAAGATGTATTTCATGATAGACATCTCCATGTTCTACCACATCTTACATACACTATAGTATATTCAAGGTCTTTATCAAAACAACAATAGTATATCACAATATAACAATATGAAGTAATATAAAGTCATTGCCATAAAAGTGTAAATAATATTAAACAAAAGATTGTTTATACAAAGAGTCATCAAAGCCCATAGCCACACAGTTGGCTCACTGGGCACCCACTCTTACAAGTACATGATGAATACATTATTATTTTTAGAGAGCTAAAGGATATCTTTCTTCTCAAATATAGTCACAAAGTGCAGTGACCAAACTCGGATCACCTAACAGAAAAAACTTTAAGCATGCGATTAATTTAAGAAGATAAACAACATCAAATATAACTTTGAAAATTACATAAACTTCTAACCGGACAGAATACAACTGAAAACCCAAGTAAACAATAGGTGAATATACACATGTTTGCTATTTTGGCTATTTTTCTTTTGTTTGAGTTCATCAAAATTAGTTACACATGTTTTTTATGTATCTAAGTGTATTATGATGTATTATGAACTATTTTTAAACACGTTAAACAAATAAAAATTTTTATCGAAAATTAATGCGGTCAAAATTTTTAAGCCATAAACATATAATTTTTTAAGTATAGACTTTAAAATGCATGAAAATATAAATTCATGCACATTTATGTTTTTAAGTTATCACATTATCAAATTTTTTTAAAAAAAATTGTCATATTATCATATGTCCACTAGTTGTACTTAATCATTTAATCAATTTCTTATTAATACGTTTAAAATATCTATTTTTGAGCACCCTGGTCATCAAAGAACATGAAAATGAGTGATACATACGCCTTGTCTGTTTAGCCAACAAATCTTTGTCATAGGCAACCAGATTGTGGAAGCCCAATCCACCAAAACATTTGGTTTACATAGATTTGTCTATTTCGACCAATGAAATTCATGTTTACCATTCTTGTCATTCCATCGGAATTTGAAACAAGCTTGTTCAATTTTGTGAAAAATGGATGTAGGGAATACTACCCATCCATAATGCACAAATTCTTATTTCATGAATCACATTAACACCACCCAACTTGTTTCTTTATGACTTTCACGAATTCAAAATCTAATCAAAGTATAGTGCTATAAATTTGAGTTATAATGGTAATGCTAAATGGCGCATAACTGTATCTATAAGTTAATTATTATTTAATTAGTGAGGTACTTGGACAATATAAGGTAAGGATAGCAAAAATTTGTGCAAAAGTTTCCACATTAGTTTTGATTGTAACAAAAGTTCATGATGAATACATTATTATTTTTAGAGAGCTAAAGGATATCTTTCTTATCAAATATAGTCACAAAGTGTAGTGATCCAACTCAGACCACCTATTAGACAGAACTTTAAGCATGCGATTAACTTAAGAAGGTAAACAACATCAAAGATAACTGTGAAAATTAAATAAACTGCTAACCCGACAGAATACAACCGAAAATCCAAGTAAACAATAGGTCAAAATACAACCCAATCGAATACCCAAAGTAAAGTTTAAGAAACTAATGGCAACCTCTACATCCCAGCCTTGGTCACCTACTACGCACATGTCCAACTTTGAGTCACTTGCAGCAAACCCGTCGAATGGGATATCCAAGAAATAACAACAAGGACGTGAGCGACTAACTCTAAGAACATAAAGTATGAGTATACAACTGACATGATGCATGCAAATGACTGAGTATTGGTATTCTATCAAGTCATGCTTAGTCTATGCTCCAATAACTATGTAGTACCATCTGAGGTCAACTCCCTTGGGTAACTCTCCACACTCGTCGAAGATCACCGTAGCTTTATTCCTCGTCATCACGGCGTCTCCCGGAGTCCGACAATAACAAGGATATAGGGCTGAACGACCTTACTAGAAAGGGTATCTTGAAAAAGATACGACTCAACATGAATATGCATATACAACATAATATAATAAAACAGTAAAATATGGATGATGACATATAAAATGCAACATATAAGCATGCATACTCGTTGGTATCTCAGTCAGTACTTACGTACCTCAACAACTGGCCTAGATGTATAAGCATCTACAATCCATCACTACAAGTCAAGACAATTACATAACACTAATACTGATCTAAAATTTTTAACTAAGCTAATAGATATTTCTTAATGCTACTAGGGATCTCGGACTATACCTGCGTCCGTCGTCAGCCCGCTGATGTCGAAAGCCCTAATCTCGGTGCAGCTATGCCACAAGCCTCGTAGCACCTCGCTATCGCCCGACCCTCGAGAAGATGACTAGAACCCTAAGGATATATATTGATCAAATCATTTCACCTCAAACACACACTAAATTATGAGAAATCTCGGCCTATTTATAGACAGAATTCGGAAGGTCCGAACTCACATGCTTGTCGTCTCCGAACAACCCTTATTGGAAGCTCCGATCTGCACTTCGAAAGTTCCGATCATCTTCGGAAGCTCCGAACTCCCATTTCGGAAGCTCCGATCTGCATGCATTCTCACGTGTTGGTACACTCTTGATACGATGATAATGCGCATGATCTAACTCTTCGGAAGATCCGATCTTGAGTTCGGACTTTCCGAACTCATCCCTAGCTTCCAAACCCCCAATGAACAGTTCGGTGCTTCCGAACCCACCTCGGATCTTTCAAACTTCCTTTGGGTCCAAGTTGGTGGTTCCGAACTACCCGAGCCCATTTTGTACTATGACCCATTTTCGATCAATCCGAAATCTTTTATCCACTTGATTTTATCATATTAAAACTCTTTAATCATTTTTTACTTATACTAAATATGATTACCCATATAATCATGCAAAACGAATTTCGGGTTACTACACAAATAATGTTGCGACCTCAAGTTCTATCAACACAACTTGCATGAGTATCAAAATAAATAATACTAATTGTCAGTGTTATAAAAAACATGGATTGTCATGCAAAATAAATAATACTAATTGTCAGTGTGATAAAAAGCATGGATTGAGCACGGAACGTGGAAAAAAAAAAGAAAAGAATTTTATGTTTGAGAAAAAACTATCAACTTATGATAACCACATTAAGTTAGTATTTGAGAGAGCTTTTAAGAAGCACTTTTCAACTTTTTACTTGACAAAATTTTGAAAATGCCAACTTTTGTTTTTTCGAATTAAAAAGTCAATTATATTATTATTATTATTTTATACAAATTAACATTTAAATTTTAAAAATTTGATAATGCAAAAAAGCTTGAACAAAAAAAACACTAAAATAATCATAGTGGTTACTCTTGTTAGTGAAAAAGTTTATCATATTTCATGCATTCATTCTTAAATTTATATGTTTATGTAATTATGTATTATTTCATATACTGATTGATTAAAACTATTACAAATACTAACAGCATTTTTCACGCTTAAGTCACGTATCACACTTTCTAGAACCTTTCTATTATTATACTTGTTTTCGAAATAATAATGTTCAGAATATCAATGGTTGATTTGCAGAACACCTGCTCTATCAAAAAGATAGCTTCGAGTTAATTCAACAAAGTGCAACTCGGTGGGCTATATGGCCTTGCTAATCACTTGAATTTGAACCAAAGATGAACTTCAACAAGTGCAATATCGATAGTATACTCCCTGAGATCCGAGAATTACATACAATAACTTGAAGATATTTATTACTATTCATCATTTGTTTTTTGTTTAAAAAATTCATCATTTCGAGCTTAATAAAATGTGATTTTATGGGAAAATTTACGACAAGATGGAAGAAAGAATATACTTGAATCACAATTTCGATGAAAACTCGTGTTCACTCATGCTGCCTCTGGAAAGCCCTTTCAGTTTCTGCCAGAATTTCTTTTTTCTTCCCATTACCAAAGGAGCTGAATTGAACTGCCTCCTAAAAGACTCAGATTCCTGCCCTTCAAATCCCACTGATGCATTCTTCAAATCTACAGCAGATAATGCTATTTTAGCATCTAAAGCGGAATCACATTTGCCTAAAGCCTCCACAAGTTCCGCAGATGTTCTGCTTCGTTTACTTTCTATGTCCATATCGAAATCCTCTTGGCTGCAGCTTCTAGACATTTGCTCTTTTGTTTCTTCAAAATCGTTGCACACGAGCTTCAAAGCTTGAACAACTTCTCCCATAAAGGGACGGTGAGAAACTTCTGGTTGAACGCACATTGATGCAATTGCTGCAACTTTTGAAACACTATCTAATGGTACATTTGGTTTTAAAGTTGGGTCGATGATTGTTTCTAGGCCGCCGTTGATGGTGAGGAGTGGACGGGCCCAAGTAACTAGGTTTTCTTGGCCTGGTGGCTGCGTCAAATCCACCGGTTTTCGCCCTGTTAGTAGCTCAAGTAGAACTACACCATAGCTATAAACATCACTTTTAACAAGGAGATGGCCTGTCATCGCATATTCAGGAGCTAAGTAGCTGCAAAAGGAATATGCCTAAGTAGATAAAAAAATAAGATCTTTTAAATAGTTTCAGTAAAAGACATGGAAATACGCAAACTCAATTGGATTGTGGTGCCACATTGGAAAAGAGAGACAATTGTTGTTTCCTAAATGTTTTATATTGGTATCGATGATGGTGATGGACATTTAATAGCAAAATGACGCTTACCCAAAAGTTCCCATGACATGAGTTGAAATATGTTTATCTCCTCCATCCGCTGCTGTTCTAGCCAAACCAAAATCTGAAACTTTAGGTGTATAGTCGTCTTCCAACAAGATGTTGCTCGACTTAAAGTCTCGGTGTATCACACGAGGACTTGAATCCTCATGCAAGTATGCCAAACCTCGAGCTGCACCTAAGGCGATCTTCATACGGGAATACCAGTCCAGAGGAGCAATCTCCTTATCAACTCCTATACCATCAAATAGACCACCAAGAATCTTATGGATGGACACACACTTTTACCAACAAATTGAGGAAATATGTACTGACCATGTAAATGAGATTCAACGCTTCCATTGGGAACAAGCTCATAGACAAGGCATCTACAATGGTCCTCTGGGCAGATGCCTATCAATTTGACCAAGTTTCTGTGATGTAGCCTTCTAAGCATCTCAACTTCTGCCAAAAATTCACGGCTTCCTTGTTGGTCGTCTCTCTTGAGAACTTTCACTGCCACCTTTCTTCCATCATCAAGAACCCCGCCATATACAAGTCCAAAGCCACCTTCTCCTAGTTTTCTTGAAGTGTTGTAGTTATCTGTGGCTCTCTCAATGTCATCAATGCTAAAAACCTTAGCAGTTCCTGTATACGCTACAAGGCTAGAACTGAAGGACATTGAAGCTGAGCTAATTCCACTTTTAATTGCCAACAATCTATTGCCACCTGCCATTTTGAATTTATTACATACAACCCACGGTTGATATCTGAATAATAAACATGTTTGGATACAGAAGTACTTGAGTTAAATCTTAGAATACGCTTTTTTGAACAGTGGAAAAAATTGTCTTGTTAAGCAGCCTCTCTTAGGTGTTTTTTACTATTCTAACCTTTCAAAGATAGGATGCAATGAATAAATATGAATTTTATGAAACTCTAAATTCATTGTTTTCTTTATGTCATTTTATCAGAATGTGGTACCTGAGGTTTTTTGGTCCGAAGATATTAACCCTTGTGGATCTTGTCTGTGTGGACAAAAGAAGCATCCCCATTTTGATAAAACCAGCCACATACAGCCTATAAACAATACAAAAGCTGTAACAGATGATAGAATGGTTATCACCACTATGCTTTTGCCAGGCTCATTTTTCTTATGACTTGTTATGTCTACCCCAAACGGTTTTACAGGACCGTCGTCATTCCTACTGCTTGGAAAAGGATGGTCGTCAATTGTGGCCGAAGCAAAGGATGGTGCAGGAGGAGATGGTGGTAGACCTATAAACATCACTCGTTAAAGCACCAAGAATCTTGTTATCATGTAATATTTGATAGAATAGACTTCTGTCGATAAGTTCACAATAGTCATTGCATTAGTGGTAACCTGGATAGCGAACATAGAGCACATCATAAGTGCCGAAAACAGACTTTTTGATGGGGATATCTCTCTTCCAGAATCTCGTATATATTGAAAAAGCTGTTTCAGTTTTGAAATTCTGTTCCAGGGGAACCAGTTTGATTAGGACAGTGGTTTTCTCAAGTTGTTGGTCTACTGCATCTGCTCCCACTATTCGAACTTGACTTTTGTTTAATGGAATGGCAGTAGAGATTTCTACAGCAAGTTCAGGGACCAGAGGGAAAAATGAATACAAGGATATTCTAAAGCTAAGTTTGATTTCAATTGGCCAAACACAACCACAGGGTGCTCCGGGAGGTGCATAGGTAAGTGGCTCGGTGCAAATTACAGAGTTACACCCTGTAATGATAGATCGTAAGGATCTTTTGTCAAATGAAGTTATAAACTAGGAGGTAATACTATAGAAACTATGCACCAAGTAAACATACATTGATTTCGAGGAGATGGTAATGCAAGACTTGGTATTGGTGGTAGAGATTTCTCATTGGTTTCCGTGGTTGGAGAAATTGCAGGCGAAGGGCTCGGGCTGTTGGGCTCTAGCGGAGACAGAGATAATGGTTAGTAGTTCATCTACATAGTACATCAAATCAACTTCAAACTGAAAAAAATATAAAAAGAAAATGAGTGGAAATTTATTATCTTACTATTCATGTGATGATTGTGTGGAATGGCTGGCAAAGGCAACTGCCCGGATGAAATTCGCCCCTTTATTGAAGGTAATGGAGATGGAGAATGGCTGATACTAGATCCTGCAAACAAGAGCCGAAAAGATTCTGTTTTATTAACTTGAGCAAGTTGAATAATAAAAACAGATGTTTTCAGTAGCTAGAGAACTGACCAGGGGGAAGCTGATGATATGGTTTGGGAGCAAAGTGGTATATTTTTTTATGCACGTGGTGATTTTTGAGCACATTTCTTGTGTTATTTATTTTGTGACTATTGGGGGCTAGAAGTAGAAAAATAAACTGTCAAAATTAGTGGCAAATATATTTAATTTGCAAGATCTATTTACTGTGTTTAATAACATACATTCGATTGATAGATTGTATGCAGGTGATTTGTCATGAAGCGCTTTGAGATCAGGCTCCGCAGTGAAAGTTCCATGTTCACTATGCTGTGTGCTGGTGTCAGCTGATGTTGGTGAGAGAGCAAGATCTAGAATAACCAACCACTGATTATGGGGAAGTCAATATGATACATTATGTGTTATTTTATATTTTATATGATTTTCTTGAATCAGAATTTTCTACAAGTTTTTCAATGATTCTGATAGTAATTTCTTGACATAATCCAGACAACAAAAGTCATGAGCAAACCGAGCCAAGTACTCGAGAGAGAAGAAACGTCACCATTTTGCAATAACATATAACGCCATTTGCCTCTGTAAAGCGTGACATCAGGGGCTCTCACTTTGATGGAATGAAGCAAGGAAGCCACAGACAGAGACTGGGAACTTAAACCTGCACTTAGAAGTCACATCAGAGTTCAACAAAAGGAAGAAAGACGGTTCAAGAAGGTATCTGGTGAAGCCATCCACTTAAATGCAATCACATTGTAACACTAATAGCATGGAAACGGTATACACGCTACGATCCGAACAAGGCGATGAAGATTCGAGCAAACATTCTTTCGGAGCGTAAGCATCTAAGAATTCAAGAAACATTTATGAAAGGGAAAGATTATCTCTAAATCATGGTTTCAGTAGGTTGGATAAAAATGGAAGAGTTCTAACTTCCAACATGAACAGCAGGTAACCAAAGAAGTGCCACCAGGAAGCACTGCATCCAAACGGCGCACCTAACTCATTTTAAATGAATAACATCGTTATATTTCACATGTGGTTTTCGTAAATGAGTCATCCCTACTGAATCTCCAATGTGACCGCTGGAAACAGCAAAGATCACATTCTTTTAGAACCATAGTAGTATAGGTTAACTTAAAAGAATATCCAAAGCAAGTCTAAAATCGACATTGGTGAGTTATTCTCAAAAAATCAAATCCGAGGCATAAAGAGAGAAAAAAGGAGTTTATAGCATATTAAACTTCAAACACCGGAAACTCTCTTTCAGAATATCATCATGATTTTGGAGAATTATCATTGCAAAGTTCGTACACCTTCAACAATCAAATCAAGAATCCATGGATCCCAGTCTAGTTCAAAGGGAAACAAATCAATCTAGTACACCACTAACTTTAACAATAAGCAGAACCCATTACCTGCAGATTCTTGAAATAACACAGCACAGAGGATCAAACAAATCTCCACAACCAAGAAACTCATTTGCAGCTCCATTTTGCCCAGCAAGAAATACAGAGACCAACCCTCAAGATTGATCTCCCCAAATACCCATCTCAATCAAGAAATAAACATCACCGATATCAACAAAAAAATCTGCATAATGTACGACAAACTTACATGGGCCTGTCTTAGAAAAACATCAAAAACACAGAGTGAGGTACGAAAATACCCAGACCCACAAGTAGTACCACCCAAGTAGTAAAGACTAGACAGTGTGGCAAATAAAAGTTTACAACTACATTAGGTGCAAGAATAAATTTTCTATAGCTCATACACACCAGATTTAACCCTGCTAAAAAAACTAATTTTTTGGGCAGAGTTTGAGTGTTCGGGGCGAGATAGTATCCCTTTCATTGATAAAAGATCACTCCCAAAACCGACGAGGCAAAAAGAAGGAAGCATTACAGTCTTTAACAAAGGAACAAAACAACAATAATCTCGTTGTGGGGGATGACACAGAAATTCCAAGAATTATATAAATAATAAATAAGAAATATTCCTGGTTTCTTTGAAAAACTAGGACTTGTGTCCCTCCCTTTGATGTGTTCGTTGAAAATTTGATGTCTTGAAATTCGTGTAGATTTGTTTGATTGAGAAAAAAAAAAGGGGGGGTGTGAAATCTTTTTCAAATAACAGTTTTCCACCTTCAAATCATTTCATAATTGGCTAATGCAGAGCACATCATGGGAACGTATGTATGTATACACACGCATGTTTCACTAGTTGATTGGAAAATGAGCATGGAATCGCTAATGCTCAATTCCATGGTATTCGGATGTACACGACCCCAATTCTTAACTATTTTTCACTGAGTCGACATTAATCAGGAATAATTTTTTTAAAGCTAAGGTCAATCATTTTTTTCAAAAAAAAAAAAAAAAAAAAACTCCTGCAGTGTATTTCAAATACACTTTGGGAAATCATATTTTTAAAAAGAAATATTCAAGAGATTTCCCACGTTAATAATAGACTATCCGTATATAGGTCGATTTGGGGTCATGGATAACCTTGCTTCACCATGGAATAATCTTCATTTAACAAATAAACAAATTTTAGCGTCTTAAATAGATACCATGTCAAAAAATTTAGTCAATCGATAAATATGTATAAATAGTAATATTTTAAATAAATGCCTGAAAACACATGATCAAATTCATTTCAATATTTTAAAAAGTATAATTTTGTCGAAATAAATATAAAGGATACATTCATAATTGTATTCTCAAACTGTAACTTATAGCCCAATATCTTGCATGTTATGTATATTATTATGGAAGTAAAACAGACAAAAACTCTCATAAAAAAGTATGGCTTTCAAGCCACACATATACAATATATAATATTCTTCAAAAAAAATATATACAATATATAATAAAATGGCAATATAATATTATCACTCTCAAAAAAAAAAAAGCAATATAATATTATAATATTATACACATATAGCTATTACTACATGGGGATTGGAGCTTGTCCCCACTTGTCAAAGTTAGGCTGGTTTTTGGAATATGGCGCCATACACCACAAATTTCAGAGCTAACGATCACAAAGAGAATTCTCATGGGTCCTAAATTATTTCACTTGACCCTAATTATATAGTATTTTTTCTTTTTTTTTAAAATATAATGTAGTATTCTAAATAAATTGTTTGAACTTGTCGGTGTGAAAGAGCCTAAAATTGAATAAAGAAAAGTCACATTTTGGTTAGGTGAGATCTCATTTTTTGCGGAGTGGTGCATTTTGGTGGGGAAATTACCGCACCATTCCCAGTAAAAGTGACAAGGGCTATTGCCATCTTTTGGATTATAAATGGGTTTGGTTAAAGAAGTCAATTAAAATAAAACATATTTTTTTAATAAGTGTTTTTCTAAAAAAAATTAGCCCTTTGTGTAAAGCAAATTAATCAATGCCTTTTTTTTTAAAAAAAAAAACACCTCATTTATTTAAATGTTTTTTTAGAAGCTAAAAAGGTGTTTGATGTCTTGACTACCAACTCCTGCACTCAAAATTTGTGGAAAAAAAAACTCAAGATTGTTTCATAGAAATAATCTCATATACTACCTTAAATTCTTTTTAAAAAAACTTTTTAACATCAAACACCAAAACTGCTTTGGATTTTTTTAAAAATAAAAGTACTTTAAAAAGATGGACTATTTAAAATTTTTTTAAGCTACAACTATGTATCCAAACTTATCAAGATTTTTTATTTTTAATTTTCTATAGATATATATTTTTATTTGCAAAATTCTTCAGATACCTTCTCACTAGATGAGTTTGATATCCTAATCATATCGATAATAAAAGGGATTTTCCAATAATTTATCAAAATTGATTTTTTTTATTTTCATATATTTAAATTATGGGGTTTTTTTTATTTGGGTAAAAGGGAGTATTCTGTGCGTACATTTTTTCTTTTAAAAAAATAGGATACCCCGTGTATTTCACAAAATCATCAATCCTGAAAGCCTCGTACCTTTTTTTAAATGATTTTTTTTTTATTATTTATGAGTGGATTAGTGTTGTGTTTTGATCGGTAGTGTTCCATGTGTACTTGACAGTAATCACTACTTATCAAAGTGTTCTCTTTGAATCAATAGACCATTTGCTCAGTGGGATTTAAACAAGAAGCAACTTTAGTGGCTAAAATCATTTAAAACCCATTTTGTTTTTCTAGCACGATCTGAAAGAGACGTGGACAGTTTTTTTTTAGTACAAATTACATGGAATCTCGAAATTACATCATAATACTACACTAAAGAGTGAAATTTGCCCGTACAATCGACGAGACTTGAGCATGGACTCGAGAAATGCTTGTTTCGAGCAAAGAAAGTACTTAAATCTACCTAAATCAATTAGAAAATCTATCCGCAGTCAGCGAAAATCGAACCTGAGACCACGTGGTCTCAGGGCCTCAGTCTTGAGCACTAGGCCAAAACCTCATCGGCAAAGAGACTTGAACAGTTGTAACTACAGTCGTCCCGTAACTAAAGATAAAAATATATATATATATACATATATTTCTATTAAAATCTGTATAAACTAATATTGGATAGATTAAAAAATTCTCTAAAGTTAGATTTTTTCTTGTTCTCGATTTGGACCAATTAGCTAAATTAATAATATAACAAATTTTTAGAAGGCCCTAGCATAAATCTTTCGTGAAAGTTAAATTTTCTCGGTGAACTCCTAGATGTAAGTGAATTGTATTCAAATGGTACAATGAATTTTTTTTTTTTTTTTAGGAAAAACAAACTTCATTAAATCAACTAAGTAAGTCAACTATTACAGAGTGAGCAAGAAAAGGTGGACTAAAATCAATAAAATACAAAAGAGTCCCACGAGATAAACCATGAGCAGCTAGGAGATGTGCTACGTGATTAGCTTGACGTCGACAACAATGGAGCTCCCAAGAAGCAAGGTTGGCATTGAAGATATGGTTCCGAATAAATGAAATGGTGGCTGCATTTGGTGCAAACGGAGAAGGAAATGAAATCGCCGAAAACACATTGCTAGAATCTATCTCTATAATAACGTTCGACCAGCGATAGATACTAGTTAGCAAAATACCTTCTCTAGCAGCCATCAATTCTGCTCTAAAAGGTGTGAAAGATCCATACAGAAAATTGGCCCGAGATAAGAGCACAACTCCTTGATCATCTCGAGCCACCACCCCCACTCCAATGCCTGGAAGAGTCTTCGATACTGCTGCATCTGTAATCTTACAATGAATTTTATTTTACTAGTAGTAAATAAAAGGAACATTATTTAATTATTAAAAAAAGAATGCCCCTTGTTCTTAGGACCGATATAGGTTTTTAGAGTGGATGTTTGAATAAACCTTTATTAGATCCTCGACTGGTCACTAGTCGACTGATCTGCTACATCGATTGTGAGTTTAGTTGTGGTTAACAATTGAACTCTAGTCTTTCTCTCGTGTGTCGATATTAATTGACCAACAAATTGATTATGTGGGAAAAAAAGCCAACTAACCTTCAAAGGTTACCATAGCTTTTGAAGTGGATCTGTGGTTTCCCTGTACCGTGTGTGCATTGTTTATAAAAAAAACAAGTATCAAATGGCTTGACTGAATATGTGCGTGAGTGAGAGTGCTTGACTAAATAGTAGAGTGACACAGAATTTTTTTCTGGATGTTCGGAGACTGAAACTCCTATATCACCCCTTCTTCCACTTCGAAAGGATTCACTCTAGAAGACTTTGACTATTAAAATCACTTTGAAACAGCTCAATCCAAGATTAGGACTTACACCCAACTGTCAATCTTAAAACTTCTAGACTTAACACAAATTCAGTCCTCGACTAAAATAACTTATAATTGAATATGTGTATGTACAACACTTAACTGATCTTTATATTGAGTATTATAATTCGATATACTTAGAGCAATTGATCCTATATTTGATCAAATGTATCTTGAAACGTGTGGTTGATCAGTTTGATTCAATTGTTCTTGAAGATCTTTGCTTAACTGAGTGAATGCTTTCATAATGCGAGAATATACAAAGTGTGAGAGTTCCAAACTTCTTGTTTTTCTCAAATGATCTTCATCTACTATTTATAACTTTGGATTACAACGGTCACATTTGAATTAAAGCCGTTCAAACACATATTCGTTGCTTTTTCTTTAGCTTCTGGAATCCGTACTCTATTCAGTGCATTCTACTATTATGCTATTTTGTACGAGAAACTTTATTCAAAGGTTATTGTCTTTGACTGATGGTCTCTGAGAAGTTGATAACTGAACATACTGTGTCACTTCTAGTTGAGATTTTATTCAGTTGCCTTGATATATTCAATCTCGCTTTGCTCAAATGAATTGCTTTACTAGTCTAGTCGTGGTTTCAGTAAGCTTGTGGACTAGTTTAGTCGTCTTTTCATTCAGTTGAGCTTCAGTTTTAGTCGTGGACAAGTTCAGTTCTCATAAAGATAGTTTGTCAACACTGAAACTATGATATTCTAACAATTTCCTCATTTTTGGTTTTAACAAAAGATCATCATGTAACTTCATCTTTAAAATAGAATATAATGGAACTGTTTTTCAAACAATTTAAATCTGCTCTGAATCCCCCCCCCCCCTTTTTGTCAATCACCATTTGATGAGAATCACTTGTAAAGATCAGTGGTGAGTAGATTGTCCTTTGGTCGATTGATCCTCAATTGCATCAGTTTATATGCTTCAGTTAGGGTGCCAAACTTGATTTTGGCTTATCAGTTGGCTTGCTCAAGATTCTTCATTCCCCCTCAACAAATGCATAGATTTGGAGATATGATATTCTTCTATGAAAGCATGATCTCCGAATTGATATTCCCCCTGAATTGATAATTCTTCGAATAATTCCCCCTCAATGTTTGTCTTCTTAAGTTGATAAGCTCGTGATGGTAGCATAATCCAGTTACGACTACTTTGACAGTTGTTAAAGAGGATTTTTCAGTTCAGCAAAGGTAGTTCGGTCGCAATATCAATTGGGCTTTCACAGTTGACCTTTAGTCTTGAGTACAATAATTGCATCAGTTTATATGCTTCAGTTAGGGTGTCAAACTTTATTTTGGCTTATCAGTTGGCTTGCTCAAGTGAAACGACTCACACATCTAACTAATTTAATTAATAAAAAAAATGCGGGATTTTTTTAAAAAAATTGCCATGACCTTATTTAATATTAAAAGCCAACTTGTCACATTCAGCAAATTAAAAACAATTAAAATAAGAATAAACGACCGAAGAATATTCAAACAGAGCCATAGGATTTAAAATAGGAAGTTTAATTCCATACAGATGCGGAAAATAAATTATTAAGTTTACATACCCAAATAATCCTACGCGGGGAAAGCTCGACCTGCTAACTAAGGAAATAATAAAGCGAGTGTAAACAATTTCTTATTACATAGAACTAAAATAGAGCGGAAACAGTGAAGCGATGGTCAAGGGCCTGCACCACCGGTGTCCTCGCCCTGGGGATCCTGCCCCTCAATCTCAGTGTAGATCTCCTCACCTGAAAACAATAAGTGTAGTGAGTCTAATGGACTCAGCAAGAATATGGGAGGGATAACGAGTATTACATAAATACAAGCACATGCATATTTAAAATAATTGATACTAAAAGTACTATTATTCCCTTAACTTTAAATGAAAGATTTCTGACAATAATGTGTTCATGTCATAACGTATGCATGGCTAAGTCGAATATAATCAACGTAAAAGAATAAATGTAGTGAAACATAAACATATAAGTTTTTGGTGAACTTAGATCCTTGAATTTTGACTCTGAGATTTCGATCATGATCATGGCTGCAGTGCACTATGCCGCAAGGAAGTCAGGACATCTCCCAACCCGTCTTGCCCTATGGGTGGTAAGGGAAGCTAAACGTCTCCAGCCCCACACATTACGCATGAATAGTTGGTAAGGGAAGCTAAACGTCTCCAGCCCCACACATTACACTTGAATAAATATAGTCACAATCATCTCACTTCGTTCAAAATATTTTCTTTCCTTCTAGAATATGGAACTTAGCATGCATATGTAAATATGACGTACATGTAAATGTTAATCAATAATCATGCATATGACTCACACATGGATGATTGTGATGGTGATTTAGGAGGTAAACCAAAGGATGGAAGAAACTAAACCATAAAGTAACCTTAAGACAATGCGAGTGGTTTGTCCGCAAAATTTGTAACTTACTCAATTCTCACTCAAAAAGAGTTTCACTTGAAACCACTACTTCCTTACGCTTAGAACTAAATTAAGAAATCATTCTCGGATTTTAATTCCCAAGCAACCAATTTATGAAAAACCAAATTCCGGGCAGCAAGCCTCCTAAGATTTCCAAAAATCTGCACCTAGCTATTGAAGCATCTAGAACTTGACCAAAACTTAACCGAATTACTCCCCCCTTGAGATGACGTATTCCAAAAATCCTAGACCATTTCTAAACCCGTGCCCTTATCCAAAACCCGAGTTTAAACCCTGTTTAAAACCCAGCTTCCGAATAGCCCATGCATGTCCAAAATTATGCTCAAGTCTCACTTTGTGCTCAAATAAAAGAAAAAAAAGAAACTAGCCACAAGACTTCCAAGTTCCAAGCTACTAGACTAGGTTCGAGACCAACATTTAAGTTCATCTCAGCTCCTTAGAACTCACCCCAAACCAGCCTAACATAACTTGAAAATGGCAGTCCCTAACATCACCAAAACCGAATCCCAACCATACTCAAACTCAAATGGTTCTCAACTCCATCTACAAGCTAACATCAAGCCATCTTAAACACTACCATGTGGACTAAAATTCCACCCATGGTAGCTCCTAAATCACCAACCAACTAACACAACAAACACAAAGCATTTGAACACAATCCAAGTAACATTTCTGGAAAAAAAAATTCGAACCAAGCCATAAAAGAATTTCTGGAAATTTTCGAATCCAAAACATGTACTCATTTCAATCTTCAACAACCCAAATTCATGGCATCAATAATCATAAAGAATAATATACGAAATGCACAAGAAATTTCCAGGAGATGAGGGCTGAAAGAAGGGCATGTATATATATATATTTCAAAAATTCCTTAAAGGAATGCCACACACAAAAATCCACTAATCTATAGGGTGAGGAAGGAACCACATCTTGCCTAGCTAAGAAATTCGAAGAAACCCAAAAAAAAAACTTTCACAACAATGGCCGATTGAAGGAGCTAGGAAGGAGCTGAAAAATTGAGCTCAAAAGGGATGACCAGATTGTCCAGCTTGCTTGAAGCGATTCACCGGAGAAGAAAATGATGATAGTGGAGCTTAATGATGAAGAAGGATGAAGCCGATGGACTCCATGAAGAGAAGGGGATTTTTCTGTGTTGTGCGGTGTGTGTGTGTGTGTTTGAGCATAGGTGTGTGCGTGTGTTGTGAGTAAGAATTAGGGATTAGGGTTATGCATTATGTTTGAGTGTAAAAGTGCTACTCTAAAATTAAAAGTGCTACTTTCAAAGTGGTAACTTAAACCCATGAACTAAATTGCACAAATTAAACACACAAGCTAGAATTTTCTAATTTAAAAATAAAAGATTGGATTTCACAAGTCTGGGAATTAAAATGCTAATTTCGCAAGAATTTAAAAATAAGCTCTAGTGCGCGGGATAAAAATTTAAATTTCAAAATCGACTAACACCGAAAATTTAAAATAATTAAAATTATAAATATTAAAGACTGATTTAGGCATGAAACTTAAATTAAAAAATTATAGGCGTCACAATTCCTCCCTCCCTAATATGGAATTTCGTCCACGAAATTAATACTTACCAAAAAGCTCTGGTAACGAGTCCTGATATCCGCCTCTGCTTCCCAAGTGGCCTCTTCATCCGAATGGTTCTGCCATCTCACTTTGATCATAGGAATCGAATTGTTACGGAGTCTCCTCTCCTGTCTATCCAAAATCCGGATGGGCCTCTCCTCATACGTCATGTGAGGAGATAACTGAAGAGGTTCTAAGCTAAGCACATGGGACGGATTCGAGACGTACTTCCTCAGCATCGATATGTGGAAGACGTTATGAACTCCATTTAGGTTAGACGGCAAGGCCACCCTATAAGCCAATGCCCCTACTCTGTCCAATATCTCGAAGGGTCCTATGAACCTTGGTGCTAATTTTCCTTTCTTCCCAAATCTCATAACACCCTTCATAGGTGCTACTCTAACAAACACATGACCTCCCACCGAGAACTCCAAGTCCCTCCTTCTATGATCGGCATAACTCTTCTGCCTGCTCTGTGCAGTCCTCATCCTATCACGGATCTTGGCTACAACCTCGACAGTCTGCTGAACAATCTCGGGTCCCAACTCTGACCTCTCACCAATCTCGGTCCATAATATCGGTGATCTACATGTTCTCCCATAGAGTGCCTCATAAGGCGCCATACCAATGGTGGCCTGATAGCTGTTGTTATATGCAAATTACACAAATGGTAACCTCGACTTCCAACCATCATGAAAGTCAATAACACAAGCTCTCAAAAGATCCTCTAGAATCTGAATCACCCTCTCGGAATGTCCATCCGTCTGTGGGTGAAAGGCAATGCTAAACAAAAGCTTCGTCCCAAAGCTGAATGAAGACTCTTCCAAAAAGTCGAAGTAAACTGCAGATCTCTATCAGACACTATGGAAACAGGGATACCATGTAGTCTGACTATCTCCCGGATATACAACTCCGCATACTGAGTCATAGAGAAATTCGTCCTTACTGGCAAAAAGTGGGCCGACTTAGTGAGACGGTCGACAATAACCCAAATAACATTCGAACATCTCACTGTCCTTGGTAAGCCAACAACAAAATCCATAGTAATATTCTCCAATTTCCACTCGGGAATAGGGAGTGGCCTAAGCAATCCTGCAGGTCTCTGATGTTCTGCTTTGACCTGCTGGCATGTCAGGCACTCTGACACAAAACGAGCAATATCACCCTTCATACCCGGCCACCAATACAACTGCTGAAGGTCCCGATACATCTTCGTACTACCTGGGTGGATAGAGTACGATGATGTATGTGCCTTTGCCATGATAGTAACTCGCAGAGAATCACCTGCGGGAACCCAAAATCCACTGTCTTTCTCCCAGCTCTCTATCTCCACTTCCTCAATTGCTCATCAGCTACTTGAGCAACTCTAATACGGTCGAATAATGTAGTCTGCACTGTCAAGGCTGACAGTCTAGGAGCTCTACCCTCAGCATAAAACTCCAATCCAAATCTCTGAATCTCATACTGCAACGGTCTAGACACCGTCAAAGAGGCAATCACTGCTGTCTTCTGGCTCAAAGCATCTGCGACCACGTTATCTTTACCCGGATGGTAACTAATGTTGCATTCGTAATCTTTCACCAACTCTAACCATTTTCGCTGCCTCATATTCAACTTCTTCTGGATGAAGAAGTACTTGAGGCTTTTATGGTCTGTGAATATCTTGTACTTCTCTCCATAGAGATAGTTCCTCAAAATCTTGAGAGCGAAAATCACTGCGGCCAACTCCAAATCATGGGTAGGGTAGTTCTTCTCATTCTCCTTCAACTGTCTAGAAGTATAAGCAATAACCTTGTCTCGCTGCATAAGAACTGCTCCAAGTTCCAACTTAGAAGCATCGGTATAAACCACAAAATCTCCCTTTCCTGATGGCATAGCTAACACTAGTGCCGTCATAAGAGCTTCCTTCAACACATCAAAGCTCTCTTGACACTCTGGCTTCCAGATAAACTTGGCATTTTTCTTGGTCAATGCTGTCAAGGGCACAACAATTGACGAAAAGCCCTTGATAAACATCCTATAGTAACCGGCCAATCCAAGAAAACTGCGAATCTCCGATGCATTTCTAGGTACATGCCACTCCTTCACTGCTTGAACCTTGGAAGGATCTACTTCCACTCCACTCTTGGAAATAATATGGCCCAATAATGCTACTCTCTCCAACCAAAACTCACATTTCAAACTTGGCAAACAACTTCTGCCCTCAGAGTACCTCTAGAACCGTCTTCAAATGCCGCGAGTGTTCCACTCTATCCTTCAAGTAAATGAGGATATCATCAATGAAGACAATGACAAACTGGTCCAAGTAGGGCTGAAACACGCGGTTCATAAGATCCATGAAGACCGCGGGCGTGTTCGTCAGTCCGAACGGCATCACAAGGAACTCGTAGTGGCCATAACGAGTCCTAAAAGCTGTCTTGAACACATCTGACTCCTTCACTTTCAACTGGTGATAACCAGAACGGAGATCAATCTTTGAAAATACCGAGACTCCTTGTAACTGATCAAAGAGATCCTCAATCCTTGGAAGTGGGTACTTTTTCTTTATCGTCACTCCATTCAACTCTCGGTAGTCTATGCACAATCTTAGACTTCCGTCCTTTTTTTTCTCAAAGAGAACTGCTGCGCCCCACGAAGAGAAACTAGGGCGTATGAATCCCTTATTAAGCAACTCGTGAATATGCTCTTTTAGTTCTTTCATTTCCGTATGAGCCAATATATACGGTGCCTCAGATATTGGCACAGTATCCGGTACCAAGTCAATAGAGAACTCGACTTCTCTATCAGGCGGAATACCTGCAAAATCACCTGGAAACACATCCTTAAAATCTCTGAAAACGTCCATATTTGAAATATCTGGACGTGCTGGAAACTCTGTCAAAGATATGCTGGCTAAGAATGCCTCACATCCATCATGCACCAACTACTTAGCTTGCAAAAAAGATATAACTTGAGTCCTCCTTGAACTCCTAGTAGCCTCAAACCAAAATGATTCTTCTCCCTCCGGTTTGACCAATACTGATCTTTGCTGAAAGTCAATCACCACTGCATTCTTCGTCAACCAGTCCAACCCAAGAATCAGATCGAACACAGGCATGGGCAACACTATCAAATATGCAATCGTGATTGCCCTTGCATCAAGAGCTCAAGATTCTTCACTATAATTTTGGTGGACAACTCTTCCCCCGACGGGATGGTCACCGTGAATCCACTAATCAGTTCTTCGCACACAATACCCCGCTTGCGGGCAAAAGCCTCAGAAATAAAAGAATGAGTAGCCCCCGAGTTTAACAAGGCTCTAGTGGCTACTCCGGCTACTAATATTCTACCTGCATTGACAGTGGTTACAACCTCGAAAATATTGAAATCAATTACGACAGGTTCTACTCAGATTAATCCTAAGTCATCAATTTCAAAATTCTTCTCTACACATGCTAACACAATCAATATTCATCAAACAAACAACAAAACAAGTCCTCATGCCAACTCAACTTTTAAGAATTACCCAAATATTAGCATGCTGCACAATCCCAATAAGAAAACTCATAATAAAAATCGCATCAATAATTCGGTTAAATCACTCTCAACTAAATACTTTAAGCATTACTTGTGATGAGTGTGGTATCAGGATCAGCCTCCTTGGCCTGCATCACGTAGACTCTCCCCTGAGTCGGCATCGCGCGCAATGGACAATCTGAAACCATGTGCCCTGGCTTCTTGCACCGATAACAGACTCCTGCACCTATCAGACACTTTCCAAAGTGAGCACGTTTGCAATTCATGCACATGAGTTTCTCCCCAGTCTTGGGAGGAGCGGGTCTCGGGGCTTGGGGTCTCTGGGCATGATGTCCCTGGGGTTTTGGGGCCTGCTGCCCCTAAGGCCTAAAGGGTCGCTGCTGATGCTGTGGCCCAGTAAATGGCCTCTTCCCCTGCTGCTGCTGATAACCCTGAAGAGCAAAGGATCTCTTGCCATGAACCTCAGCACTAATGTCCTTCAAGGACTGCTCCGACCGTAAAGCCTTCTTGACAGCGGCTGCATAGTCCATGGGTTCCGCCATGGTCACATCCCTAGAGATAGTAGGCCTCAAACAGGCCACAAAATGCTGAAACTTCTCCGCCTCATCATTCCCTATTAATGGCACAAAGTGGCAGCCCCTCTCGAATTTGCGCACAAACTCGGATACAGACAGATCTCCCTGCCGGAGACTCATAACTTTTTCTTCAACTGCGCCCTCACTTCAGCTGTATAGTACCTCTCATAGAAGAGGGTCTTGAATGCTTCCCAAGTCAGGGTGGTAACATCAACAGTCTTCTCCACACCCTCAAACCACAAAGCAGCGTCGTCCTTGAGTAGGAACGCCATGCAGCAAACTCGTTCCTTATCTCCCAAATCCATATAGGTGAAAATCGCCTCAAGAGAGCGAATCCAGCCCTCCGCTACCATCGGATCCGTAGTGCCAGAAAAGTCCTTGGGATCCATCTTTTTGAACTGCTCGTAGACAGTACTGGGTCTAACCCTCGGAACAATAGCATGTTGCTCCAAGATGCGGGCTAATCCTGCAAGCACCTTAGCCCTAACATCTACTGGTGGAGGGGGCGGAGGAGGTGGTGGCAGCGGCGGAGGTGCATGAGGATCACGACGAGGTGCCATCTATACGCAAGTTCAAATTTCAAAATTCAAATTTCATGCCTTAAGAAAAAGATTTTATTTAAACTTATATAGGCTCAAATAATTTAGGAAAATATTGCTACTAAACTTAATAAATGGTAGTAAATGTAACTTAAATCTTATAGACTTTGAGGCGAGATCCCTTCGAGTTTTGGAAACCGGCAGTAGGCACAACCCAAACCAAGACCGTGTTCTGATACCAACTGAAACGACTCACACATCTAACTAATTTAATTAATAAATAAAATGCGCGATTTTAAGAAAAAATTTGCCATGACCATATTTAAAATATTAAAAGCAAACCTGTCACAATCAGAAAATTCAAAACAATTAAAATAAGAATAAACGGCCGAAGAATATTCAAACAGAGCCATATAATTTAAAATAGGAAGTTTAATTCCACATAGATGCGGAAAATAAATTATTAAGTTTACATACCCAAATAATCCTACGCAGGGAAAGCTCAACCTGCTAACTAAGGAAATAATAAAGCGAGTGTAAACAAATTCTTATTACATAGAACTACAATAGAGCGGAAACAGTGAAGCGAAGGTCAAGGGCCTCCACCACTGGTGTCCTCGCCCTGGGGATCCTGCCCCTCAATCTCAGTGTAGATCTCCTCACCAGAAAACAATAAGTGTAGTGAGTCTAAAGGACTCAGCAAGAATATGGGGGGGATAACGAGTACTACATAAATACAAGCACATGCAGATTTAAAATAGCTGATACTAAAAGTACTATTATGCCCTTAACTTTAAATGAAAAATTTCTGACAATAATGTGTTCATGCCATAACGTATGCATGGCTAAGTCGAATATAATCAACGTAAAAGAATAAATGTACTGAAACATAAACATATAAGTTTTGGTGAACTTAGATCCTTGAATTGTGACTTTGAGATTTTGATCATGATCATGGCTGCAGTGCACTATGCTGCAAGGAAGTCAGGACATCTCTCAACCCATCTTGACCTATGGGTGGTAAGAGAAGCCAAGATTTCTCCCAGCCCCACGCATTACACATGAATAGTTGGTAAGGGAAGATAAACGTATACAGCCCCACACATTACACATGAATAGTTGTTAAGGGAAGCTAAACGTCTCCAGCCCCACACATTACACATGAATAAATATAGTCACAATCATCTCACTTCGTTTAAAATATTGTCTTTCCTTCTTGAATATGGGACTTAGCATGCATATGTAAATATGATGTACATGTAAATGTTAATCAATAATCATGCATATGACTCACACATGGATGATCGTGATGGTGATTTAGGAGACAAACCGAAGGATGGGAAAAACTAAACCATAAAGTAGCGCTTAAGACAATGCGAGCGGTTTGTCCACAAAATTTGTAACTTACTCAATTCTCACTCAAAAAGAGTTCCGCTTGAAACCACTACTTCCTTACGCTTAGAACTAAATTAAGAAATCATTCTCAGATTTTAATTCCCAAGCAACCAATTAATGAAAAACCAGATTCCGGGCAGCATGTAGCGACCCTACCCGGATCCGCTAGCTAATCAGAGTTAAGAGCATAATTAAACATGCATTAAATAAATCGCTGCGGAAGACTTAAATAAAAACAGACCGGCAGAATACAACCGGTTAAACCAATTCGATTTATACAACCAAATCGAATAAGTAGCCTAAAGGCAAAACCTATAGTTAATCCTGCTGTCTTCACTGGTCACTGGCTACTCCAAGCTCCTGGTGCTCAATCCTGCACCTACACCTACCCCATCGAATAGGGTGTCCAAATACATAGAAAAGACTGGACGTGAGCTCTAAGCTCAATACGAAAGCACTGGGTAAAACATACAAACATGATGCATGCAAACGATAGGGTATCCATATCTGGGATAACTGTATATAACTGCTCAGTAATGGCTCCTAGGACATGAGTGGTACAACCCGGGGAGCAAACCCTGCGTACACTGCTCATTCCTACAGGAAGTGGACTGTGTCCCCAGATGCTAACTACCCATGACCCGTCAGTCACTGAGCACTAGACATCACCCGTCCAGACAGGGCTGAGCGGCCCTACATGGCTCATCTCACAAGATGGACAGGCACAATATGATATGCACATGCTGCATAATAATATGACACACAAATGCAACATACAAGCATGCAAAACCCGCTGGCTATCTCAGTCTGTACTTACGTACCTTTCTACAGGCAGTTCCTAGCAGTCCCACTCTAGGTTCCCAACCTATTATCAACTCTACAATGCAAATATCAATGCATCATTATTTAAGCTCTAAAAGCCTTAACTAAGCTATTGCATACTCCTAAATAATTTAAGGAGACCATAGCTATACCTGAGTCCGTCGTCAGCCCACTGATGACAATTGCCTCAAAACTTAGGCACATCTTCGCCTCGACGTCGAAATCGCTATGCCACTTTCGGATTCCCAATAGGATGCCTAGAACTCCCTAGATGTGAGTTAGAAGGCCTAGGAATTGAGAGAGGAAAAGGAGAGGTGCGAGTTGAAAATGAAATTTCGGACCTCTATTTATAGGCGAAGTTCGGGCCGTCCGAACTCGATTTTGGATCCTCCGAACTGGTTCGAATCCCCCGTTCCTGACTTCAGAGCCTCCGTTCTTGTTCGGAGCCTCCGATCCAGACTTCGGATCCTTCGAAGTCCCATCAATGATGTCACCTATGACGCATTATCTTCGGAGCCTACGATCCGAGTTCGGATCCTCCGAACCTGTTCGGATCCTCCGATCTTTGGTTCGCATCCTCCGATCCAGTTCGGAGTCTCCTAACCCGGTTCGGAGCCTCCGAACCATCCGAACCCTCGGAACCTTCCTGACCATTTTCGAGTGTCCTGAATCCATTTCTGGACTCCATTAACCCATTTGAAATTTCCTTAATCATGTTTTACTTAATCTAAACATGATTACATGATTAATTATTCATTAATCGTTAATTTTGGATACGGGTCACTACATTCTCCCCTCCTTAAAAGATTTCGTCCTCGAAATCTAGGGTAAAACCTCGAGAACGTACAAGAAACCCCTGCTCGAGTGTCTGGTCGAAATATCCTCCGACACACTCAGACTCCCGTCGAATTCTCTGCAAGCTTCATTAATGCTGAACCGCATTAACATTTTCCCAGCTGAAAATTACTACGCTACTGGTCGACAATCGAATTCCTCTAGCACTCGCATATCACAACATTGATACATCTTTCACTCGGACCATGATCTTCCTGACCACGAAGGATACAATACCCACTTGATCAAGATTATCGTCTCAAAGGAAATCTTATACTGACGAAGGCCAAGTCATAACCTGACTGGTTTTACTGCATTTGTCGAATCACTAATCAAAACTAACCATCTAATGGTTCCAAAAGTTCTCGGTGCTCAACACCTCTAGTTAGGAAAACACTAATCTCAACATTGTGCTGACACATTCTAACATGAATCTCGCTTTAAGATAATCCAGTTGACTCAAGTCTATACTTCAACGTAACTGCTCACAATGTTCCCTAGTCTGGTTATCCTCCCCACTCTCCCTGAAGCACAACCGGCTTCCCAAGAAATATTGGGAACTTAAACCATCATGTCTAGTACATTCTGCTGTCCACGTTTCTTAGTATAACCTCAACACTGTGCCCTGATGATAACTATCATCACTTGCAATTTATGACGCTACGTCATCTCCTAGCCATTGGCCTGCGAAATCATGCATACATTGCAATGGAAGTCATCATGCCTCTGATGATCTACACCATCTCGATCATAGGTTATTCACCTCATGAATTTGATCGATAAACATCCTCCTGATAGTTATACATAATCGCAACCACTGTACACACATCAAGACTAAGGCAAGCTTCCACCAATATGCTCGACTGGGACATTTCCACAGTGCACAGACATATGGAAACGCTTCCTATTCCATCTCGAAATTCGACAGTCATTGCACCTGGTATAACTCAACTCAGAGTCTCTGATAATACCATCAGCTCATACCAACCTCCCAAGGTTGAACATACTGATCCTGGAACTAAATCCCAACGGATTCTCAATAGTCAAATCGTTCCCTTGCTAAATGCATCAGTCTCAACACTGAACGAACTAATTCGTCGATTCCCTAATCGATCCTGGGAAATACTTGTGCTCGAAGTAACCTGCCACCCGATGCACATCCAGATATCGATCATTGCTAACGCGCAATATTCTTGACAAAACAATCCGCATAGATGTGACTCACTGACTCGAAAGAATAATTTCGATCCGTCACGATCTTGCGAAATCTTCGATCACAAAGGCAAACCTCGTTGGCTACTAAGTTGAAATTCTACTATCTCTGTCATTTCAGAGACATCGTTCATCACACGCTAGAAGACTAGTGACATATCCTGCTAGATCTCGAGGATCAGATCCTAGCTAATGTCACACAGATCAGACAACTGATGTTTCCTTGCTAATGTCCATTAGCATTTCCAACTACTCGTCGGATTCAACCACAACGGTACACATAGATGCCCTCACTTAACCGAAATGTCCGGTCAACAATCTTCACTATTGTTGTTCAATGGAAAACTCTCACATGAAACAATAACATGATCCTTTCATGACCTATTGCTATCACTAAGCAATTGATTGGATCAATATCAGCTTCCTTCTTAACAAGAATGCACTATACTGGAAACTACCAACTCCTTTGCTTGTCTCCACTGTCAAGTTAGCACCTAACTTGATCATACAAGTCCACTTGCAATCGTTCCCGATTATAGCAATCCCAGAAGATTCATCTCTGGCGATCATTGAGACTAAATAACTCAAATCTCCGATTTCTCTGAGATGGTATTCAGTACTCATCCCATAAGCATTACTCGACAAAATACTATCCCAAGTATTTCTTAATTGCTACATCCTGATCAACCCTGACTGGCTCAACCAATCGAATTCGTCGATCTACTTAAGCTCGCACTTATCAGATCAGACCACCACTGATCATCCAACCTTCATGGCTCGGTCAATAACTATGACTCAACTGCCACAAAGAACCACTTCCAAACGATGTCAGATCACAGTACATAAGTAGTTTAATTGGCACAAGTCCTGCGCCTTTTCAGCACTACTAACCGCTGCTTCGTATTATGAACTTAATCATCCTAACTCTGACTGAGTTAGCCAATAACCACTAGTAGTCAATAGCACAGATCCCGTGCAACCTTAGCACTACTAATCGTTGTCTTGTTCACCCAAGGCAAACATCAAGATAAACTAAGCCCATTACCATCCCATGGAAAATCCTACGCTCAATCTCTGAAAATATCAGACAGTACTTAACGCAACCACTGGACCCACTATCCTTACCTCGTTCATTCAGAATGAACACCACGGCTTGTCAAGTCCAAGAAGAATAACTAAAGAATCCCAGAGATTTCCACAATCTTTGGACACAATCTTGATTATATCCCTCGCTAAGATTGTTCAACAAATTAAAACCGAGGTAGCCTATGTAAGAGTGGGTGCCCAGTGAGCCAACTGTGTGGCTATGGTCTTTGATGACTCTTTGTATAAACAATCTTTTGTTTAATATTATTTACACTTTTATGGCAATGACTTTATATTACTTCATATTGTTATATTGTGATATACTATTGTTGTTTTGATAAAGACCTTGAATATACTATAGTGTATGTAAGATGTGGTAGAACATGGAGATGTCTATCATGAAATACATCTTATAGTCACTGTATATTCTAAAAACCGTTCCTAGTCGATTGAGCCGTCCGATAATAAGGATAAGGATCGCTCGAGTTTGAGACTAGCATTTGCGATGCGGAGTACCACGTTTCATTGGTAGGGAACATGGAGATGTTCGAAGCATGCAAATGGATATTCATAGGATGAATAATCGAACTACCCTATCCGGACTTTCCAAGTGGTTATCACTTATCGAGTGGATAAAGTCCGCGGTTTTGGTTGTACACCATTAGTCCTTACGACTTGAAACATCATGGAGACTCTATATGCTAGTGCTGTGCTTTGACTCGTTTACCGACTCTATGGGGGTCATCAGGTGTCGAGATTGGGTACAGTTACGACACATATAGGAGTCAATGCATTGTTGTCAAGGATTCACCACATACTTGCGAGTGTGGATATCCTATGCGATCTGAGGAGATATTAGTGTGACAAATCTCTGGCCAGAGTACTTGATGTGATTTAAGAAATGGTTTCTTAGTAGCACATGCGATGTCACTAATTTGATCTTCAAGATGCATTGCATAGTTATCGAATCTTGAGCGACTCTCGATATACCAATGGTTGTTGATTCGATCGGGATATATGGATGAAGGGACCGTACTGTACGCTAACCAAAATCTACTGGTTCTTGTAGGCACTATCAGTGATACCTAGGGAATCATGGGGCGATGTTGCTAGGCGCTTTACCATGATTCGTTGGGCAAGTCGGAAAGTGTTGTTCCGAGTCACAAGGAGTTGTGAGCCCACGGCTAGCTGTATCCCTGAACCATTGAGGGTCACACAGTGTAATGGAGTTTTAATCCCCGTTGAGATAGTTAAATTTAAAGAGTTAAATTTAATGAACTAAGGAGTTGGACTTCTTAAATAAGAGTAAGGGAGTAGGATTTCCTAAAATGACATAGGGATGGACATTTTAGGAAACCACTGAATTCGGATTCAGGAAAATTTATTTTGACTTTAAAATGTGCAGAAATGGTTTCTGTGCACATTGGTGAAATCGGTTCATCAATCGGAGTCACGATGAATTTTATATTAATTTCTGAACGTGCGGGCTTTGCTTGTCGGGCCCTAACTTATGACTAATGGGCCCTAAGGTGTTAGTGGCCTGCATTATAAATAAGTTATTTCAGTACAGAAATTACACACAACAGGTCATTATTGAGAGACAGGATTTTCGAAAATAAACCCTAGCCTCCTCTCAAGTTTTCGGTCGCCCCCCTTTAACTCTGTCAGAGAAAATTCCGGTCTGTGATTTTTGAATTGCAGTCAGGAATAACGAATCAGATTCGTTTAATCTCTTCGCAGAAAAACTTCTGATAGATTTTCTAGTGCAATCTATCAGAGGGATTTAAAACCTCATTCGTGGACCTGATTGAAGGAGTTCATCAGTTCCTGGGAGATACAAGAAGCGCAGAGAAATCTGTGTGGTGTCCATTAATCTCGCTTCGAGATTGAAGGTAAAATTTAATTAATTGTTATTTGAATTTTACACACACAATAATTTAATCGTTGAATGGTTGATACCCACACCATGGAATTGTTCCATGATAAAATTTTTAAACTTCCGCTGCACCGGGTATCAATCGTGATTGATCAGAGAGCCGCGTTTTCCAACAGTGGTATCAGAGCCAGGTTGCTCAGATCAAACGATTAAATTAATCGATTGTACAAAATTTTTGAATCTCGGTTTTTGGAAAACAAAATAAATATTTTTAAATAAAAAAATTTTTTTTTTTCCGGGGCAAAACCCGGGCAGCGATTGGATCGCTGCCCGGTGGGGCAGCAATTGTTGCTGCCCCGGGCGGCGCACGGCGCCGCCCAAAGGGGGCGCATGGCGCCGCCCAGGACGGCGACCGTCGCCGCCCAGGGCGGCGCACGGCGCCGCCCAGGGGCGGCGCTCGGCGCCACCCAGCGGCGGCGCCAGGCGCCGCCAGGGCAGCAATTGTTGCTGCCCTAAGGGGGTAGCCGGGCTGCCCCCGGCCCGCGCCCCGGGTGCGGGCCGGCCCGGGAGTGTCCCGGGCGGCCCGCGGGAAAAATTATTATTTTTATTAAAAATTAGTTTTAATATGTTAAAATTTTATTTTTGGTCCGGTCAAAAATTGTTTTTGATTGGTTCACGAGATTTCGGATCGAATTGTTCGAGTCCGTAAATTTTAAAATTGATTTTGGATAAATTTGAATTTTTGGAAAATTTTAATGTTTTATCCGTAAATTGAATTTTGAAATCAATTATTTTGGTACAATTGATGATAAGATATGATCTTATGATATATTGAGTAAAATATGATTTTATTTGTAAAATTGGATTTTATAGATAAAATATGATTTTATTTGATATAGAGATAAAATATGATTTTATATGTGAAATGAGATTTTATATATAAAATATGATTTTATCTTGTTTAAATTTGAATTGCCACTGCATGTTATCCAATAAATTAATTTTGAATTAAATGTTATTGGATAAGGATGATCGATTGCCATGACCAATTTTGTAGGTGTATGTTAGGAATTTACATTTTGTTTTTATTGTTGTTGGTTTTATTAATGGGCCTGGTTTATGGCCCGATATGAATGTCATATGTAATAAAAGTGGGCTTGGTTTATAGCCCGTTCCCACCCCTAAAAATGTATCCCTACTTGTCATTGTTATTTATTGTAAATACATTAGATTTAGTGGGAGATCAAGATTTGAAGACGGTGGGCCCAGCAGACAATAAAGACTGAAGAAATGTAAATTGGAAGCACATGTAATAGGATTGCATTGCATACTGCATATTACCTAGGATTGGACTAAGACCCGTGATTGGCAACCACGGGTCAATTAGAAATGGAATCGATCATCCTATATAATATTTGATATTATGATTGTATGCATGTTTAGACATAAATTGCGTGAATCCGGCAAGCATGCAATAAAATGAATATGATGAGACAAATATTTTTATAATTAAAAATCCCTCATTTTAAATATGATTTAAAATTTATATCAAGATAAATAAAGGAAATTTAAATTTGTTTAAATGTTCCCACCTTCCATCAACGGTCAATGTATGTGACGCTACCCGCGGATACGGTCCGGCTCATATTATTGGGGGGCCCGTCCGTCGGAAAGCTGTACATTGGATCGACAAATGTTGTAAGTTGGGTGGAACTCCCATGGGATCGGCTCATATTATTGGGGGATCCACATGGCGACCGTCCATCACAACTTAATATTGATGGGTCATCTTGACATGTCACTTTAAACGGCGTCATATTATTGGGCCCTTATTGGACATGAGGTAAACACATGGGGTTGCTTTGGAAGCAATTGGGCTCTACCTTTTGAGAATTATGGTTGGCTGATATTATTCGGGACCATAAGTTTGTCAATTGGACTCCATGTTCTCACTAAGGAAAAAGTTTCCCGTTTTCACTAGAGGGTGGTGAAATCGTTAAAATAGTGGGAGTGAGATTCATAAAATTAAATTCGCCTATTTTATGTCTTAGTAAATTGTTAAACAATCATTGATATATGTCTGTTTTTCTTTTCAGTATTTCATACAATGAATTCGCGAAATCCATTATTCTCGATCCTCGAACAAAACAAGTTGACTGGCGCCAACTATACGGAATGGTTCCGGAAGTTGAAGATTGTCTTAACTTCGGAGAAAATGCTCTACGTGTTAGAGAAAGCACCTCCGAAGGAAGCACCAACTGACATAAGTCCGGAGGAATTGGCCAAACTTGATGCATGGTGTGACCATGACATCAAGACCAAATGCTATATGCAAGCCTCGATGTCTGATGAACTCCAGAGGCGATTTGAGGACACGGTGAATGCTGCTGACATTCACACGCAACTCAAGGAACTTTTTGGGGCTCAGTCGAGGGCTGAAAGGTTCGCTACTGTTAAGGAGTTGATGACGTGCCGCATGCGTGAAGGGACTTCGGTCCGTGATCATGGGGTACGAGTGATTTGGCTCATACAGAAGTTGGCGACCCTAGATTTGGTGTTGGAGCATGAACTCAATGTGGATTTATTGCTTCTGTCTCTTCCTTCTTCATTTGATGGATTTGTGATAAATTTTAATATGAACAAGATAGAGGCCACCCTTGAAGAGATGGTCAATATGCTCGTTACATATGAATCCACACTTAAGAAGGATAAGCCAGCTTTCTTGGTGGGCTCCTCATCTTCTGCGAAGAAGGGGCCAAGTATGAAGGGCAAGAAACGTTCTACCCCACCCAAGAAAGTCGAGCCCGAGAAGAAGCAAAAGACAAAGGCTTCAAACAATGGAAAATCCAAGGATGTTTGCCATTACTGCAAGAAGCCGGGTCATTGGAAGCGCAACTGCAAGGAATATCTTGAGCAGTTGGGAACTGCAAAGGGTATGTTCTATATTGAAATAAACATGTCACTTAATACAACTTCTTGAGTATTGGATACCGGATGTGGATCTCACATTTGCAATGATTTGCAGGTGATGACAAGAAGTCGCAGGCTTAGAATGGGTGAGACCCAGCTGAGGCTCGGGAATGGTTCCAGAGTTGAAGCTACGGCCATTGGAGATGTTTGTTTGACTTTGCAGAACGGTTTTTAAATTATTGTTAAGAGATGTTTTATTTGTGCCAGATTTAATTAAAAACATTATTTCTATTTCTATGCTTGATAGAGATGGTTATTCTTGCAATTTTGTGAATGGGATTTGCAATATTTACAAGAATGAATGTTTAATTGGAAATGGACAACTTGAAAACGATCTATACAACTTAAAACTAAAAGACGTTCCAGTGAATTATGTTGATAAACCGGCGACAACAAACAAAAGGAAAATCGATAGTCAAAACCCGGCAAACCTTTGGCATTCTAGGCTAGGTCATATTTCCTCAAGGAGGATGAACAAGCTAGTGGGAGAGGGCATGTTTGATATGTCTGATATTAATTCTCTACCTACTTGTGAATCCTGCCTAAAAGGAAAAATGACTAAATCTCCTTTTAAGGGGAAACCTGAGCGTAGTCAGAATCTGTTGGATTTGATCCACACAGATGTTTGTGGTCCATTTAGAGTAGGGACTCAACATGGCCACACCTACTTCATTACCTTTACTGATGATTATTCAAGGTATGGGTATTTATATTTAATGAAATATAAGTCTGAAGCATTTGAAAAGTTCAAAGAATTCAAGGCTGAAGTAGAAAACAAGCTAGGTAAAAGTATTAAAGCACTTCGATCGGATCGAGGTGGAGAATACTTGAGTACCGAGTTTTTGGACTATCTGAAAGAGAATGGGATTCTCTCTCAGTGGACTCCTCCTATGACACCACAGCTTAATGGTGTATCGGAGCGTCGTAATCGAACTTTGTTGGACATGGTTCGATCTATGATGAGCTTCACTGAGCTTCCACCTTCGTTTTGGGGCTATGCGCTTGAAACGGCGGTATTGTTGTTGAACAACGTCCACACTAAAGCAGTGGACAAAACACCATACGAGTTATGGAATGGCAAAGCTCCTAAGTATTCGTACTTGAGGATTTGGGGATGTCCTGCTTACGTGAAGCGGACAGTGGGAGATAAGTTGGATAGTCGATCCAGCTTATGTTATTTTGTAGGGTATCCGAAGAATTCAATCGGATATTATTTCTATTATCCTGCTGAAACAAAGGTGTTTGTTTCTAGGAATGCCACCTTCTTGGAGAAGGAATTCTTATTGGATAAGAAAGGCGAGATGATGGAACTCGAAGAAGTTCGAGAAGAACCCGAAATACAAAATAACGATCCTACACCTCAGGAACCATTGCTGGACACGCCTGCACCTAGAAGATCCGAAAGGACTTCTAGACCTCCAGTTCGATATGGTCTTCTTCTTGAAGGGGATCAAGATGAACCCGACATTGGATGTGATCCAAGAGACTTCAAGGAAGCAATTTCTGATGCGGATTCGAATTTATGGCTTGAAGCTATGCAGTCAGAATTGGATTCGATGCATACAAACCAAGTTTGGTCTTTAGTAGATCCTCCCGATGGAATTGTTCCGATAGGGTGTAAATGGATCTACAAAAGAAAGCTTGGGCCTGATGGTAAGGTATTGACCTACAAGGCGCGATTGGTGGCTAAAGGTTATACTCAAAGGCAAGGAGTTGACTATGACGAAACCTTTTCACCAGTTGCAATGTTCAAGTCCATAAGAATCCTAATTGCCATAGCTGCATGGTATGACTATGAGATATGGCAAATGGATGTGAAGACTGCTTTTCTTAATGGAGACATTAAGGAGGAAATCTATATGAAGCAGCCTGAGGGGTACACATCCATGGGAAGCGAGCATAAGGTATGCAAGCTTCAGAGATCAATTTATGGTCTAAAACAAGCATCAAGAAGTTGGAACCAGAAATTTGATGAAACAATAAAAGATTTTGGTTTCATCAAGAACCCGGAGGAACCTTGCGTGTACAAGAAAGTAGTTAAGGATGCGGTGACATTCTTAGTACTTTATGTTGATGACATCCTACTCATTGGGAATGATGTAGGGATGTTGCAGTCAACAAAGATATGGTTATCAGGTAGATTTTCGATGAAGGATTTGGGAGAGGCATCCTACATTCTTGGGATACAGATCTATAGAGATAGGTCTAAGAGAATGATAGGACTCAATCAACCTACATCGATACCATATTGAAACGGTTTTCAATGGATGGGTCCAAAAGAGGACATCTACCCATGTGTCATGGAGTTTCTCTATCCAAGTCTATGTGTCCCAAGACTGATGAAGAGATAGAGAATATGACACATGTACCATATGCGTCAGCTATAGGTAGTATCATGTATGGGATGATATCTACCAGACCGGATGTAGCATTTGCTCTGAGTGTCACGAGCAGATATCAGTCTAATCCTGGTCAAATGCATTGGAAAGCCGTGAAGGACATTCTTAAGTACTTGCGAAGGACTAAGAATATGTTCATTGTTTATGGAGGACGAGAACTCAAATTGGAAGGCTATACCGACTCTAGCTTCCAAAGTGATGTGGATGACTCGAAGTCAACCTCTGGATTTGTGTTCATGCTCAATGGCGGTGCTGTCTCTTGGAAGAGTTCCAAGCAGGACACCACAGCGGATTCCACCACTGAGGCTGAATACATTGCAGCATCAGCTGCTGCTAAAGAGGCCGTTTGGATGAGGAAGTTCGTCCAAGAGTTGGGCGTCATTCCTGAATTTGTTGGTCCAGTCCCGGTGTACTGAGACAACACGGGTGCCGTTGCTCAAGCAAAGGAACCAAGGTCTCATCAAAGATCCAAACACGTACTGAGGAAATACCACATAATCCGGGAGATTGTGGAAAGAGGAGACATCATTGTCGAACGAGTGGCCTCTGCAGACAATATCGCTGATCCGCTTACTAAGCCCTTGCCAGGACCATTGTTTGACAAACATCGCGAAGCAATGGGTCTACGTAGTATGACTAGTTGGCTATAGGGCAAGTGGGAGATTGTAAGAGTGGGTGCCCAGTGAGCCAACTGTGTGGCTATGGGCTTTGATGACTCTTTGTATAAACAATCTTTTGTTTAATATTATTTACACTTTTATTAATGGCAATGACTTTATATTACTTCATATTGTTATATTGTGATATACTATTGTTGTTTTGATAAAGACCTTGAATATACTATAGTGTATGTAAGATGTGGTAGAACATGGAGATGTCTATCATGAAATACATCTTATAGTCACTGTATATTCTAAAAACCGTTCCTAGTCGATTGAGCCGTCCGATAATAAGGATAAGGATCGCTCGAGTTTGAGACTAGCATTTGCGATGCGGAGTACCACGTTTCATTGGTAGGGAACATGGAGATGTTCGAAGCATGCAAATGGATATTCATAGGATGAATAATCGAACTACCCTATCCGGACTTTCCAAGTGGTTATCACTTATCGAGTGGATAAAGTCCGCGGTTTTGGTTGTACACCATTAGTCCTTACGACTTGAAACATCATGGAGACTCTATATGCTAGTGCTGTGCTTTGACTCGTTTACCGACTCTATGGGGGTCATCAGGTGTCGAGATTGGGTACAGTTACGACACATATAGGAGTCAATGCATTGTTGTCAAGGATTCACCACATACTTGCGAGTGTGGATATCCTATGCGATCTGAGGAGATATTAGTGTGACAAATCTCTGGCCAGAGTACTTGATGTGATTTAAGAAATGGTTTCTTAGTAGCACATGCGATGTCACTAATTTGATCTTCAAGATGCATTGCATAGTTATCGAATCTTGAGCGACTCTCGATATACCAATGGTTGTTGATTCGATCGGGATATATGGATGAAGGGACCGTACTGTACGCTAACCAAAATCTACTGGTTCTTGTAGGCACTATCAGTGATACCTAGGGAATCATGGGGCGATGTTGCTAGGCGCTTTACCATGATTCGTTGGGCAAGTCGGAAAGTGTTGTTCCGAGTCACAAGGAGTTGTGAGCCCACGGCTAGCTGTATCCCTGAACCATTGAGGGTCACACAGTGTAATGGAGTTTTAATCCCCGTTGAGATAGTTAAATTTAAAGAGTTAAATTTAATGAACTAAGGAGTTGGACTTCTTAAATAAGAGTAAGGGAGTAGGATTTCCTAAAATGACATAGGGATGGACATTTTAGGAAACCACTGAATTCGGATTCAGGAAAATTTATTTTGACTTTAAAATGTGCAGAAATGGTTTCTGTGCACATTGGTGAAATCGGTTCATCAATCGGAGTCACGATGAATTTTATATTAATTTCTGAACGTGCGGGCTTTGCTTGTCGGGCCCTAACTTATGACTAATGGGCCCTAAGGTGTTAGTGGCCTGCATTATAAATAAGTTATTTCAGTACAGAAATTACACACAACAGGTCATTATTGAGAGACAGGATTTTCGAAAATAAACCCTAGCCTCCTCTCAAGTTTTCGGTCGCCCCCCTTTAACTCTGTCAGAGAAAATTCCGGTCTGTGATTTTTGAATTGCAGTCAGGAATAACGAATCAGATTCGTTTAATCTCTTCGCAGAAAAACTTCTGATAGATTTTCTAGTGCAATCTATCAGAGGGATTTAAAACCTCATTCGTGGACCTGATTGAAGGAGTTCATCAGTTCCTGGGAGATACAAGAAGCGCAGAGAAATCTGTGTGGTGTCCATTAATCTCGCTTCGAGATTGAAGGTAAAATTTAATTAATTGTTATTTGAATTTTACACACACAATAATTTAATCGTTGAATGGTTGATACCCACACCATGGAATTGTTCCATGATAAAATTTTTAAACTTCCGCTGCACCGGGTATCAATCGTGATTGATCAGAGAGCCGCGTTTTCCAACAGCCTACCACCATGTCCTACCTGGAATCACCACCAAGTGTATACTGGCATCACGCTTTCCTCATGCCTCAATTAGTCTTATACAATCCTTAGCGTCTGATACAACCCCATTACTGATGAAATACTAACATCGCTGGAAATACTCACCTCCGAGTCAACGTCTCAGATAGTCTTCACTCTCCCCTCCTGAATAAGTCTCATATCAGGAGAATCCAATCATATTTCTAATATGATACTAGTCAGATGATATCCCCAATCATCATGGTGTAGTCCTCGTATTCGAGTCAAAGTCTCGTAACAACGTCACATCCAAGTGCTTGGATGACTCCTATCATAGGAAAACTCTAACCACAATTCTGATGACAACCCCTAGTCATCGCTGGTAGAAATCCATCCACCTACTAGATCCACGCATCTAGCAGTAATTCAAAGGTTAATACCTATCTACTCAAGGTACACACTCGTCAAGGAAATCCCTCCAAAGACTGGTTCCAGAACAGAAAAATCAATATATATCTCTGGCTCACCAGACGATATCGTACCATCGATATAAAACTTGATATCTAATCCAAGGTCATACCTCGTCGTGACTGTCACCAAATCCCTAGACTGAGTAGCCTCCCTGTGAGACCTCGATTCTAAACCACTAATCTCGGATTAAACAACAATTAAGCGAACAAGAATCCAAGAGTAAAACAAGTCAAAGTTATTATTATTATTTTTTTTTAAAACGCCCGCGCCCGCGCGAGGAACCAAGCTCGCGCGCGCGCGGGCAAACAATTCCGAGGCCCAACGGAGGCCTCGCGCGCGCGCGAGGAACGCCTCGCGCGCGCGCGGAAGGCCTGGGCAGAAAATGCTCAGGCTGCAGAAAAAAAGAAAAGATTCCGCGCTTGGTCCGACATGCCTTCAAATACAAATGCAATAACAGGGTGTAGGGAAACATGCCATAACAAGTCATGCTTTCAGAAGGCCTAAAAACAACCAGAAGTCTAAATCGATACAACAACAACGTACTTCGATTTCAGATTACAATCCGAATACAAACTAATTCGAATAACAAAACATATCAAGTTCGAGTTCTAACATGCTTCAATCTTAAACTAGATAAACATGCTAATTCGACTTCTAAACCGAGTCTCACTTCTACTACTTGCCCTCGAAGCTAACCATGCCTCTTCTGACTTGTTCCTGCCCCACCTGTTGCCAAGTACACATACAAAACAAAGCAACAGCCGGATAACCAGTGAGAATGATAATCCCAGTAAAAGCAACATATCAAGTAATGAATATACAACATGCTATCAAACCACATATTCAAGTCGAAGTTAATGATATGCATGTCTTTAAAACCAGGATATCGATTCTGATAAACACGGGAGTATTGCTCTGCTTTTGGGATCCCGAGGATGAGATCACGTAACGACTCACCGACTCTCCCAATCGAGGTGGTGCCACGTATCCCACTCCTCTAGACTTTGAGCAACCATAATGAGTATGCTAGCACTAGGCGAAATACTACAACCTAGGCCACTCAATCATAGTTCCCAAACGTCTAACAAAAAGGGCGGTTCTGCCCGCTGAAATCAAAGTAGGCTCAAGATGAATGCATAACAGAAAAATAAACATAAGCCACATAACAAAACTCAATCAATCAACAATTACAAGTTCCACGTGCTAGAACAAGTATCAATGCAATATGTGATTTAAAAAGGGAAACTCGAGAACCAACAGTCCCGAGTATGCTATCCCGCTACGATGACTGCTTTTACCTTTCAATGTCGTAGATCCAACTCCGGACAAGCTACAACAAAAGATTGTATCAACAACTAGACAACCTAAACAACAAACAACAGTTCAAGGAAATCTCTTTACCGTTCTTCGTCCAACTCTCGATGAACAATGCTGCTAACACAGGGCTCGACACACTCCAACGAATCTGTACGAATACAAGATTTGATCAACAATCACGATCATTCACAAGCCAAGGCTTCACTCAATACCAAAAACGATTCGAAAACCCAAAACTCAAACCGACGGCATAACGGCCATAAACTGAACAAACCGGCAACGCAGACAGCAGTTCAATACTGATAACAACTCAATTCAATGCCCAAAACAACAATAACAAAGCAAACCCATCAATCTCAAAATCCACATTTTCGAAAATGGCTTCCAAAAATCATAACAAATCCGGACGTCGCTCTAATTCAAAACCGACAGATAATAAACGATCAGAACTCTGTCTAGAACAACATACTAGAATCTAAATCGATTCTAACAACCTCCGAAAAACAAAAAATATCCGATCGGAGAAATACTTACAATATAACAGAGCTCTCACTGCAGTGATCGATAATCTGCCTTCAGAAATAAATTCCAACGGCCGGATCGAGCTCGGACTGAAATCAGAAAGCTTGAAAGCTCAATGAATCGACTTCAATGGAGGGAGGCGATGCAATGGAGGTGATGGAGAAGAGAAAAGGGTCCAAAAGCCTTATAAATATCTATAAAAACCGATAATTGCATTTTAGTCCCTGAAAAATCCAATTTTTGCAAAAAGGACCCTGATCAAAATCAAACCGGCTCGAGAACTCTGCAATCTCCGATTAACTCAAATAAATTCATTTAAGATAAAAAACGGGGCGTTACAATTCTCCCCCACTAAGAAGAGATTTCGTCCTCGAAATCAACGAGAACCACAACTCATAAGATAGAATAAAGAACTAAAGACAGTAAGAAGAACTCACGTCATCCGAACAACTCTGGAAAACGTTGTCTCATGTCAGATTCTGTCTCCCAAGTCGCTTCCTCGACTCCGTGACGGCTCCACTGCACTTTCACCAACGGAATCAACTTGGTTCTGAGTTGCTTTTCTTTCCGATCAAGGATCTGAATCGGTCGCTCAAAATAGCTCAGGGTCTCGTCTAACTCGGCTTCGTCAGGCTGAAGGATATGAGAAATATCTGGTTGATACTTTCGCAGCATAGAGACGTGAAAAACGTCGTGAATACCAGATAAAGACGAAGGAAGTGCAAGTCTGTAGGCAAGATCGCCTATTTTCTCGAGAATTTCGTACGGACCGATGAATCTCGGAGATAACTTTCCTCTCTTACCGAATCTGACGGTGCCTCTGAACGGAGAAATCTTAAGGAATACACGGTCTCCCTGCTCAAAACTCAGAGGTCGACGTCTGACATTCGCATACTTTGCTTGTCTATCTTGAGCTGACTTCATTCTGGTCTGAATGATCTTAACCTGCTCTGCCATATCTCTAAGCATCTCCGATCCCAAATCTGGTGACTCGGACAATTCATCCCAAAACAACGGAGATCGGCACTTTCTACCATACAAAGCCTCAAAAGGCGCCATACCGATACTCGCTTGGAAGCTGTTGTTGTAAGAAAACTCGACAAGAGGCAAAGAATCCTGCCAACTAGTGCCAAAGTCTAGCACTACCGCTCGCAGCATATCCTCCAACGTCTGGATAGTCCGCTCTGACTGTCCATCTATCTGAGGATGATAAGCTGTACTCAGATGCAATCGAGTACCAAGTGCCCCCTGAAGACTGTGCCAGAAGTGAGAAGTGAATCTAGGATCTCTGTCTGAAACGATCGACTTCGGCACACCATGCAATCTCACAACATTGCTAACATACAACTCAGCCATCTGATCATGGCGATACGTCATCCTGTACGGAATAAAACACGCGGACTTCGTCAATCGGTCGATCACTACCCAAATAGCATCGCATCCTCGAACGGATCGTGGTAGCTTCGTGACAAAATCCATAGAAATGTGATCCCATTTCCATTCAGGAACAGATAGGCTGTGCAAAAGACCACCTGGTCGCTTCCGCTCTGCTTTCACTTGCTGACAATTCAAACACCGAGATACAAATCTCGCAACATCGTCCTTCATTCTCTTCCACTAGAACTGACTCTTCAGATCGTTGTACATCTTACGACCTCCAGGATGAACGCTAAACCGACTTCAATGAGCCTCTCGGAGAATACGCTGTCTCAACTCCGAAATATCAGGCCCAACAATACGGTTATTCACAAACAAAACGTCATCTCTAACCTGGAATTCTGACTGATGCCCAGTTCTGACTTTCTCTACCGAAACCTGAATGCTCGGCTCAGACTTCTGTGCTTCTCTGATTGCAACAAACAACTCCGGCTCGGCTTGAATAGCAAACACTCTGATAGTCTCCCTATCTGTTTCAAACTCTAAACCAGAAGTACAACAATCATCGACCAACTGAGAAACACCGATAGTTGAAAGAGATAGAGAACAAAGCTTTCGGCTCAAGGCATCTGCAACTGCATTCAACTTCCCTGGATAATACTTGATCTCACAGTCAAAATCCTTCAACAGATCTAACCATCTTCTCTGTCTCATATTCAGCTCTGCCTGTGAAAACAGGTACTTAAGACTCTTATGATCAGAAAAGATCTCGAAAGACTCACCATAAAGATAGTGACGCCAGCTCTTCAAAGCAAATACAATTGCTGCAAGTTCAAGATCATGAACAGGATAACGAGTCTCGTGCGGTTTCAGCTGCCTCGATGCATACGCTATCACATGCTTATGCTGCATAAGAACACAACCCAAACCTCGGTTAGAAGCATCACAATACACTGTGAAACCTCCAGTACCCTTCGGAATAGAAAGAATTGGAGCACTGGTCAGTCTCCTCTTCAGATCAACAAAGCTAGCCTCACAATCTGAAGTCCAGACAAAAGGCGCATTCTTCTGAGTCAGCTGGGTAATAGGCTTGGCAATAGACGAGAAATCCTCGATGAAACGACGGTAATAACCAGCTAAACCCATGAAGCTTCGGATCTCAGGTACTGATGTCGGTCTAGGCCAATTCATAACCGCTTCGATTTTGCTGGGATCGACAGAAATCCCATCTTTAGAAATAATATGACCGAGAAAGACAACTTGATCTAACCAGAATTCGCATTTCGATAGCTTGGCAAACAACTGCTCAACTCGTAAAATCTGCAAGACGATTCTCAAGTGCTCTGCATGGTCAGTACGGTTCTTCGAGTAGATAAGAATATCATCGATGAAAATAATGACGAACTCATCTAAATAACGCTAAAAGATACGGTTCATCAAACCCATAAAAACAGCTGGAGCGTTAGTCAAACCGAACGACATGACTATAAACTCAAAGTGACCATACCTCGTTCTGAATGCGGTCTTAGGAACATCTTCCTCTCGCACTCTCAGCTGATGGTAGCCTGACCTCAGATCAATCTTAGAGTAGACAGAAGAACCCTGCAGTTGATCAAACAAGTCATCTATTCGGGGTAAAGGATATCTGTTCTTAACTGTAGCCTGATTCAATTGGCGGTAGTCGATACAGAGCCGTATAGAACCATCCTTCTTCCGAACGAATAGAACAGGAGCACCCCAAGGCGATACACTAGGTCTGATGTATCCCTTGGCAATCAAATCCTCAAGCTTCTCCTTCAACTCTCTCAATTCAACAAGTGCCATACGATAAGGAGCTTTTGAAATAGGTTGAGTACCTGGCACTAAGTCAATGCTGAATTCAACCTCTCGAATGGGTGGCAATCCAGGAACATCTTTCGGAAACACATCAGCAAAATCTCTAACCACTGGTAAGTCAACCAAAGCTGGGCTAGATTTCAGTACATCAACCGCATAAACCAAAAATCCTTCTGCACCTCTCTGTAATAAACGAGTCATAGATAACACTAAAATCAAAGGAATTCTAGATCGAGAACCCTTACCAAAGAATTTCCACTCGTCTGCCATTTCAGGTCTGAACCTGACAACTTTCAGAAAACAATCAACTGTTGCCCTGTACTTGGTCAAAGCATCTATACCGACAATACAATCAAAATCTGACAACCCAAGCACAATACAGTCGAATTCTAACAAATTCCCCTCGAAACAAAATTCACAGTTCCTGACTAGTCGGACAAAAACAATTCCTCCACCCAAAGGTGAAGTAACAGCTACTACTGTAGGCAATAATTCAGTTGGCAAAGCATGCAATAACACATATTTCTCAGAGATAAAGGAATGGGAAGCACCTGTATCTATCAAGACATGAGCAGAATGACCGAAAATCGAACAGTTACCTGCTATGACATCGTCAGGTGCTGCCTGAGCCTGATCCTCTGTCAATGCAAAGACTCGTGCTTGCTGTCTCGGAGGCTGATTTGCACTAGAGCTACCTCCCTATCTGTTCTGCTGTTGCTGGGGTTGGAAAGAGTGCACTGCAGACGACTGCCTCTCCGGCTGAGCTGCAGGTCTAGACGAACTCCCACTCTGAGCTCTATCTCTATTACGTTGAGGGCACACTTTAGAGAAGTGTCCCGGTTGTTGACATGTGTTACAATTGCCGAAGACTCCCACACACTGATCCGGTGAGTGTCTTCCTCCACACTTGCTGCAGTACAAGGATGATGACCCAGAACTCGGTCCTGAACCGAATTGCTTCGAACCACTGGAACTGGACGAACTGTTCCCCTGTCTCTTGAACTGTTTACCTCTTGCCTTGTACTGATCCTTTCTGTTTCCCCCACTGTTTCCACCTTCATACCTCTGCTGCTGGTTCTGATGTTGAGGTGGCTGATTCTGGTACTGAGATGGTTGGTTCTGATACTGCCTCTTCTGCTGAGGTGCCCCCTGATTACCTCTTTGCCTCCACAAGCCTGCTTCTGCTCCCTTTGCGTAATTCATGGCATCCGCAAAGTTGCTAGGCCTGTTGGTGTTAACCAACGTGAAGACATCGGGGTTCAACCCGTTGATGAACTGATCTGCCTTAGCTTCTTCATCTCCGGCAATTAGCGGTGCAAAACGCAACAGACTATCGAACTTAGCCACGTACTCTTCAATGTTCAGATTCCCTTGCCTCAGATTTGCAAACTCTGCTCCCTTATCCTTACGATACGAGATAGGGAAAAACCGCTTATAAAACTCAGATTTAAAAAGAGTCCAAGTAACTTCCGTACCTCTATTCTCCATTGCTTTCTTTGTCATGATCCACCAGCTCTTAGCAACCCCACGTAGCTGATGAATGACTAACCTGATTCTGCGGTCATCTGTGTAATCAATGGAATCGAACAGCTGATCAATATCATCCAACCAACTCTCGCAGTCAACTGGATTTTCTGAACCCATCAACAACGGCGGATTGAAAGACTGAAACCTCTTCAGCAAGGTTTCCATAGGAGTCGCTGAAGCATCCAGCTGATCAACCTCAGTGCTAGCTTGCTTAGTCGCAGGGATAACTGGTGGTGTGTTTCTGTTTATCACTCGACGAGGACCCATCTGATAATCAAAGGTTAGCACACGAGATATCTCAATCGCTACCATCAGTGCCCTTACAACCGCTTGGAATACCGAATACCAGTCGAGAACAGAAACAGTTATATCTCAAGTAGATCATGCTGTATTAATTTAAATCACACAACCATGTAATTCAAATAATGCTCAAACAATAAGCATGCTCGCATGGAATTAAGTACACAATTAAATAATTCAAACACATGCGAGGAGTCATTACACACAGACTCGATCTACCCCGCTCACTCTAGTTCGACCAAGAATCTTAATGCTCTGATACCACTTAATGTGAGACCTCGATTCTAAACCACTAATCTCGGATTAAACAACAATTAAGCGAACAAGAATCCAAGAGTAAAACAAGTCAAAGTTATTTTTTATTTATTTTTTTTTAAAACGCCCTCGCCCGCGCGAGGAACCAAGCTCGCGCGCGCGCGGGCAAACAATTCCGAGGCCCAACGGAGGCCTCGCGCGCGCGCGAGGAACGCCTCGCCCGCGCGCGGAAGGCCTGGGCAGAAAATGCTCAGGCTGCAGAAAAAAAGAAAAGATTCCGCGCTTGGTCCGACATGCCTTCAAATACAAATGCAATAACAGGGTGTAGGGAAACATGCCATAACAAGTCATGCTTTCAGAAGGCCTAAAAACAACCAGAAGTCTAAATCGATACAACAACAACATACTTTGATTTCAGATTACAATCCGAATACAAACTAATTCGAATAACAAAACATATCAAGTTCGAGTTCTAACATGCTTCAATCTTAAACTAGATAAACATGCTAATTCGACTTCTAAACCGAGTCTCACTTCTACTACTTGCCCTCGAAGCTAACCATGCCTCTTCTGACTTGTTCCTGCCCCACCTGTTGCCAAGTACACATACAAAACAAAGCAACAGCCGGATAACCGGTGAGAATGATAATCCCAGTAAAAGCAACATATCAAGTAATGAATATACAACATGCTATCAAACCACATATTCAAGTCGAAGTTAATGATATGCATGTCTTTAAAACCAGGATATCGATTCTGATAAACACGGGAGTATTGCTCTGCTTTTGGGATCCCGAGGATGAGATCACGTAACGACTCACCGACTCTCCCAATCGAGGTGGTGCCACGTATCCCACTCCTCTAGACTTTGAGCAACCATAATGAGTATGCTAGCACTAGGCGAAATACTACAACCTAGGCCACTCAATCATAGTTCCCAAACGTCTAACAAAAAGGGCGGTTCTGCCCGCTGAAATCAAAGTAGGCTCAAGATGAATGCATAACAGAAACATAAACATAAGCCACATAACAAAACTCAATCAATCAACAATTACAAGTTCCACGTGCTAGAACAAGTATTAATGCAATATGTGATTTAAAAAGGGAAACTCGAGAACCAACAGTCCCGAGTATGCTATCCCGCTACGATGACTGCTTTTACCTTTCAATGTCGTAGATCCAACTCCGGACAAGTTACAACAAAAGATTGTATCAACAACTAGACAACCTAAACAACAAACAACGGTTCAAGGAAATCTCTTTACCGTTCTTCGTCCAACTCTCGACGAACAATGCTGCTAACACAGGGCTCGACACACTCCAACGAATCTGTACGAATACAAGATTTGATCAACAATCACGATCATTCACAAGCCAAGGCTTCACTCAATACCAAAAACGATTCGAAAACCCAAAACTCAAACCGACGGCATAACGGCTATAAACTGAACAAACCGGCAACGCAGACAGCAGTTCAATACTGATAACAACTCAATTCAATGCCCAAAACAACAATAACAAAGCAAACCCATCAATCTCAAAATCCACATTTTCGAAAATGGCTTCCAAAAATCATAACAAATCCGGACGTCGCTCTAATTCAAAACCGACAGATAATAAACGATCAGAACTCTGTCTAGAACAACATACTAGAATCTAAATCGATTCTAACAACCTTCGAAAAACAAAACATATCCGATCGGAGAAATACTTACAATATAACAGAGCTCTCACTACAGTGATCGATAATCTGCCTTCAGAAATAAATTCCAACGGCCGGATCGAGCTCGGACTGAAATCAGAAAGCTTGAAAGCTCAATGAATCGACTTCAATGGAGGGAGGCGATGCAATGGAGGTGATGGAGAAGAGAAAAGGGTCCAAAAGCCTTATAAATATCTATAAAAACCGATAATTGCATTTTAGTCCCTGAAAAATCCAATTTTTGCAAAAAGGACCCTGATCAAAATCAAACCGGCTCGAGAACTCTGCAATCTCCGATTAACTCAAATAAATTCATTTAAGATAAAAAAATGGGGCGTTACACTTCCCACCGCCAATCCTGAAGCACCAAGGCTCCCAGGTACCCTCTGAAGTACCAAGACTCCCAGAGTAATACTGGCATAGGGTCGCAACCCATCACGTCTAGTCATGGTCATAGTCCACAACTCTCGGCATATACTGGACCTGGTATCCCGATGAAAACCCATCATCACAAGCCTCAACCTAACAAAGGTCAGACAACCTACTGTTCTCAAGGAAACAACCTAGAACAAAGCCCAAATGTTCTAAACCGAAAAATACCCTTAATGCCTCTAGATGAGTCCACTCATCGCTGACACTAACATAGTCCACTGACTAACTAGGTCAATCCTAGGAAAACGCCTAGACTAACCACAAATCAAATAGTCATAGTCGGCCCACTCAAATCCCATGAGCTACAAGAGTTGAACACTAATCAACTAGAATCAAGCCAACCTCAGCAAAATCATGCAACCATCCACGAATTGCTGGATAAATAAAACAAGTATCACTTATTTCAAGTTATGTACAATTTTTTTATTACAAACCCATGTAATACATACAGTATTCAAAATACAATGAAATGTACAACCAAACTTGAAATGATACAACCATAGTATGATGATTCTTTACAACTGAAATACTGTTTACAACTACAACGATACAGTATTTAAATCATCGCACTTGTCTTCGTTTCTTGAGCATGAAGCTTCTAATAGACACACACATCGATACAAGCATACTCCCGACCAAGTCTCTCTACATGTCCTCCTACAAAGAACTCTGGAGAAATGGCACGTGATAGCTAACCAGCTATGCTCTGCGTCAGTGCATGTCGGTCGACCTCTTCTGCTCGCGATCTACCATCAGCGTTCTTCTTGTATTCATATCATGCTTTTGAACATGAAGTTTTCCGTGTTCCTACCGAATGCATCGATACAAGCATCCCGGCAAAAATATGTTCCGAATGAAAATCTCTCCAACTACGACTGGAGAATCTTCAGAGTAGTGTCATCATGGTAATGACTGTACAGATGCAAGCATCAAGTAAGTCCCCACCAATCCTCTGCCACTGCCTCTGGCATCCGGTACTCGATCCAAATCTAGGATCCACATGAGTAGAAGTCTTGAACGCTCGGACACGATCCATCACTCCTGTCCGCACTTGCTGGAATCCCATAAGCCAAATCTTCAGAAATCCTGCCGATGATGATAGTCTCTGGGCAAACTAATCGCCGCATCATCACCTCTTCCAAGGTCTAATCAATCCTATAAGGATAACCCAAAGTCTAAATACTATATCCCAAGTCTCTTGCATGCATATGCTCTGATACCAACAAATGTAGCGACCCTACCCGGATCCGCTAGCTAATCAGAGTTAAGAGCATAATTAAACATGCATTAAATAAATCGCTGCAGAAGACTTAAATAAAAACAGACCGGAAGAATACAACCGGTTAAACCAATTCGATTTATACAACCAAATCGAATAAATAGCCTAAAGGCAAAACCTACAGCTAATCCTGCTGTCTTCACTGGTCACTGGCTACTCCAAGCTCCTGGTGCTCAATCCTGCACCTACACCTGCCCCGTCGAATGGGGTGTCCAAATACATAGAAAAGATTGGACGTGAGCTCTAAGCTCAATACGAAAGCACTGGGTAAAACATACAAATATGATGCATGCAATTGATAGGGTATCCATATCTGGGATAACTGTATATAACTGCTCAGTAATGGCGCCTAGGACATGAGTGGTACAACCCGGGGAGCAAACCCTGCGTACACTGCTCATTCCTACAGGACGTGGACTGTGTCCCCAGATGCTAACTACCCATGACCCGTCAGTCACTGGGCACTAGACATCACCCGTCCAGACAGGGCTGAGCGGCCCTACATGGCTCATCTCACAAGATGGACAGACACAATATGATATGCACATGCTACATAATAATATGACACACAAATGCAACATACAAGAATGCAAAACCCGCTGGCTATCTCAGCTGTACTTACGTACCTTTCTACAGGCAGTTCCTAGCAGTCCCACTCTAGGTTCCCAGCCTATCATGAACTCTACAATGCAAATATCCATGCATCATTATTTAGGCTCTAAAAGCCTTAACTAAGCTATTCCATACTCCTAAATAATTTAAGGAGACCATAGCTATACCTACGTCCGTCGTCAGCCCACTGATGACAATTGCCTCGAAACTTAGGCACATCTTCGCCTCGACATCGGGATCGCTATGCCACTTCCGGATTCCCAATAAGATGCCTAGAACTCCCTAGATCTGAGTTAGAAGGCCTAGGAATTGAGAGAGGAAAAGGAGAGGTGCGAGTTGAAAATGAAATTTCGGACCTCTATTTATAGCCGAAGTTCGGGCCGTCCGAACTCGACTTCGGATCCTCCGAACTGGTTCGGATCCCCCGTTCCTGACTTCGGAGCCTCCGTTCCTGCTCGGAGCCTCCGATCCGGACTTCGGATCCTCCGAAGTCCCATCAATGATGTCACCCATGATGCATTATCTTCGGAGCCTCCGATCCGAGTTCGGATCCTGCGAACCCGTTCGGATCCTCCGATCTTTGGTTCGGATCCTCCGATCCAGTTCGGAGCCTCCGAATCATCCGAACCCTCTGAACCTTCCCGACCATTTTCGAGTGTCCTGAATCCATTTCTGGACTCCGTTAACCCATTTGGAATTTCTTTAATCATATTTTACTTAATCTAAACATGATTACATGATTAATTATTCATTAATCGTTAATTCTGGATACGGGTCACTACACAGCAAGCCTCCTAAGTTTCCAAAAATCTGCACCTAGCCATTCAAGCACTAGAACTTGACCAAAAATTAACCGAATCACTTTCCGCTTGAAACGACGTATTCCAAGCATCCTAAACCATTTCTAAACCCGAGCCCTTATCCAAAACCCGAGTTTAAACCCTGTTTAAAACCCAGCTTCCGAACAGCCCATGCATGTCCAAAATTCTTCTCAAGTCTCACTTTGTGCTCAAATAAAAGAAAAAAAAAAACTAGCCACAAGACTCCCAAGTTCCAAGCTACTAGACTAGGTTTGAGACAAACATTTAAGTTCATCTCAGCTCCTTAGAACTCACCCCAATCTAGCCTAACATAACTTGAAAATGGCAGTCCCTAACATCACCAAAACCGAACCCCAACAATACTCAAACTCAAATGGTTTTCAACTCCATCTACAAGCTAACATCAAGCCATCTTAAACACTACCATGTGGACCACAATTCCACCCATGGTAGCTCCTAAATCACCAACCAACCAACACAACAAACAAAAAGCATTTGAACACAATCCAAGAAACATTTCTGAAAAACATTTCGAACCAAGCCATAAAAGATTTTCTGTAAATTTTCGAATCCAAAACATGTACTCATTTCAATATTCAACAACCTAAATTCATGGCATCAATAATCATCAAGCATAATATACGAAATGCACAAGAAATTTCCTGGAGATGAGGGCCGAAAGCAGGGCATGTATATATATATTTTGAAAATTCCTTAAATGGATTTCACAAACAAAAATCCACTAATCTACAGGGTGAGGAAGGAACCACATCTTGCCTAGCTAAGAAATTCGAAGTTACCAAAAAAAAAAAACTTTCACAACAATGGCCGATCGAAGGAGCTAGGAAGGAGCTGAAAAATCGAGCTCAAAAAGGATGACTAGCTCGTCTAGCTTGCTTGAAGCGATTCACGGGAAAAGAAAATGATTATAGTGGAGCTTAATGATGAAAAAGGATGAAGCCGATGGACTCCATGAAGAGCAGGGGATTTTTCTGTGTTGTGCGGTGTGTGTGTGTGTGTTGGAGCGTAGGTGTGTGCGTGTGTTGTGAGTAAGAATTAGGGATTAGGGTTATGTATTAGGTTTGAGTGTAAAAGTGCTACTTTCAATGTGGTAACTTAAACCTATGAACTAAATTGCACAAATTAAAACACAAGCTAGAATTTTCTAATTTAAAATAAAAGATTGGATTTCACGAGTCCGGGAATTAAAATTCTAATTTCGCAAGAATTTAAAAATAAGCTCTAGTGCGCGGGATAAAAATTTCAATTTCAAAATTGACTAACACCGAAAATTTAAAATAATTAAAATTATAAATATTAAATACTGATTTAGGCATGAAACTTAAATTAAGAAATTCTAGGCATCACATCAAGATTCTTCATTCCCCCTCAACAAATGGATAGATTTGGAAATCTGATATTCTTTTATGAAATCATGATCTCCGAACTGATATTTTCCCTGAATTGATTATTCTTCCAATAATCCCCCCTCAAATTTTGTCTTCTTAAGTTGATAAGCTCGTGAGGTAGCACAATCCAGTTGTGACTACTCTGACAGTTGTTAATGTAGCGTCTAAAATCCAATCTACTAAATCGTATGCCTTAATTAAATAAATATTATGATTATTATTTTAAAGTTTAATTGATTTAAATTCTTTATTTGAATTATGTGTTAATAAAGTGTTAATTATTTATTTAAATGATTTTTATTGTACTTACTATTTAATTAATACTTTTAATTGTTTAAGTTTACTTATTTAAATTATTTTATTATACAACTTATTTGTTTTAATTATTTTAAAGGTTTTAACTTGCTTATTTAAATGATTTTAATTAATTTTCCAGCTTATTTATTTAAAATAACTTAAGTTTATCGGTTAGTTATTTAAATGATTTTAAATGTCTAAATTATTTATTTAAATGCTTTTTGATTGCCCAATGTGTTTTAAATATTTTTAATTACGCTTGTGTATTTATTTAAATGACTTTTAAATGTTCAGCTATTTTATTTAAATTATTTTAATCACTCCGTTTATTATTTAAATATTTATTTTAATTCTGTGACATCAAAATGTTTAAGTATTGATTTTAAAAGAATTCTTGAGTTTCCATTATTTTAGGGCCGACGGGCGAAAGCGGAGTTGTGAGTTATATTTTATTCTTGAGAAAATTTATTAAATGATTGTTTTATGGATTTTCGAGCATCACAAATTTATTTTAAATCCTTATAAGTTTAGGGAAGTAGTAAAGCTTCATTTTTAAGGAATTTTTAGTAGTTTTATTTTTTTAAAAAAAGAATGATAAAGTTTATTTAATTAACTTCCAAAATTAGTATTTCAAAATCCGGATAGAAGTTATTTAATTCCTTTCAACTTGCAAACTTCAAAGAAATGATTTTTTTTAAAATAATTGTAGTGTGTGTGGTGTAGCAGTTGCTACTAGCCTAATAAAAACTTTAATATTTTTAAAATAGCAACCACATTACACACACATATACATACACCTATACACATATACACACACTTTTAACCCCAAAAAGAAAATAAAATAGGCTCCCTCCCCCATTTCCCTAACCCTAGCTTCCACACCACTCCCCCTTTCTCTCCAATCCCATCGCCCCACCTCATAGCCGCCGTTCTGCCCTCCACCGGCCGGAACTCACATCCAGCAGTTTGGAAATCCCTTTGGGTCGAGTTCCAGCCCCTTTTTCCTTGTGTTTTTGAAGATTTAAGGCAAGTATAAGTTATTTCTTTGGCCATCAAGCAAAGATACTATGTTGTATGCTATATTCTTGATGTTATTTTCATTTTTCTTTGATGTGTAAGCTAGGTGTAAGACCCGAAAATATTAAGTTCTTAATTATGAGATTTAAGATTTAAATTCCGAATAAGAGAGAAAAGATGAATTAAAGAATTTATGGAAAGTGGAGATTTCAATTTCGGGTCAGAAATATTTAATTTGAGGATTTTTCGGATTTTAAGATTTTAATATCCGGAATTCTTAAATTAAAAAGATTTAAAATATTTGAATTAATATTTATGGAATTTAAGATGTGAATTCCAAGATTATAAATATCAAGGATTGAATTTGAGAATAAAATCCGAGCAAGGACTCATTTGAAAATATTGAGCAATTCAAGGACGAAAATGTGATAAGGTCAGAAATGATTCCGAGAATATTTAATTTGAGAATATTTAAAGTTTAGAATTAAATTTTATTATTCTTAAATTATTTAGGATTGAAATTGAATTAAATCGCTGGTCCGGGGACTGAATTGCAATTAGGCCAAAGTTCAGGGACCAAAGTGCAATTTGCCTTGAAACTTGGCCTTAAAAACGTGTAAAGAAGGGGAAGGCATAAGATTCCCAGTCCAGAAACGAGAGAAGGAAAAAAAAAGGTTCCAAAGCCATTTTCGATTCTTTAAGCCCCGATATCTTTCGATCCGCCCGGTAGAATTTTCAATTGATCATATATTTGCGATCACAGCTCCGAGTGCTACGTTTTGACGTAAGTTTTATCAAGTTCTACCATGTTTGAATTTTAAGTTGTTGTTAGAATTATGATTTGATTGTATAAACGTGTTCTAGTATATACGACGATAGCATATCTAAGACGGATCGAGAAAAGATCGTCGTTTGGACTTGTTTTTGAATTATTGAAGAATTTTGTACAATCTGATTTTTAGGGGATGATGTTCACGTGTATAAGCTGCTGCAATTGTGATGATATTGAGCTTACATGATTAACAAGATGATGTTTATACCTTTGGGATTTCCGGTTTCGAACCGTTACGCCGTCGGTTTGTGTTGATTGAATATTAGAAATACATGCTATTGATTTCAAATGTCCAGCAATGAAATAGAAATGATATGAGTTAGATATCAATGTTTAGATGACGATTAAGTTGTTGGAATTGTTGGTTTCAAATCACGGCGTCGTCGATTGGAATTTTGATCATTTGATCAACAATTGAAGTTGTTTAAGCCTTGATAAGTTGAGATGAGTTAGAGAGCTGATATGATATTGTTTAACACTTCATTTCAGACTTGAATAGATTATAACGAGATTGAATCGAAGATTATCGAAGTCGAATCGTCGAGTTTGAATTCGAATGACTTGAAGTGTTTGAAGTTGAATCAAGAATTCCTTCAAGTAGCACTAATTGAAATGAGCAGATTGTATGACCGATTTGGATAGCTTTGAGATGATCAGCATTGGAAACAGATTCAAGAGGTTTGAATTGTGATGAAAGGTATGAATAGACATTAATAAGATGGGCAGAATAACTCGAGATTGTTTCTGATTATCGAGTTGCCTAAAATCACATACATGCATGTTTTAATATATGTTATTGTTTACGTTTACATAAATGGGATAGATTATTCAAGATAGATATCTTCTTGAATTTCCAGAATATTTATGTAAATGTTTACTTGTCTTCTTTGATTTATAGTATTTTCTGTTTTGAACATGTTTTATGTATTACATGTGATCCTTACAGATTTGTCGGTATCGTTGAGTGATTATTTGCTCATATGATTATATGATTGATGTGTTCAAGGTGTTTTATAGCATTTAATGCATACAGAACATGTTGCATTCATCTTGAACTCCAGCCTGAAAAGCATAGAGGGCAGAATGGTCTAGAGTGCAGATGACGTTTGGAGAACTGTAGTGAGTGGCATGGAATGTAGATTTACTTCCAGAGTCAGATGACTCATGGCACGGAATATAGATTTATTTTTCCAGAGCTAGATGACTCACTATAGTTGCACCAAAGTCAGGGGAATTGAGAGATTTAACACCAACTCGATTGGGAGAGTCGGTGGTCGGTTAAAGATTTTATTTCCCCGAGATCCCAGAACTACGATTTATTGATATCAGATTTGATAGCCTATTTCTTGGCACATGCATTGCATTTATGCATTAACCTAGAGATTTCTATGGTTAAGAATATGCGTTTATAAATGCTAGCATGTTATGTTATTATATGACATTCTTGATTGAATAAGTTACATGCTTAAATGATGTATATGCATGTTGTTCATACTGAGATTTATTCTCACCGGATTTATCCGGCTGTTGCTTTGTTTGTATGTGTGCATTGCATCAGGTTTGGGGCATGAGCGAGTCAGATGTGGCTTGGATAGCTCAAGATTGAGAAAGATTAGCATGTAGTGACTTCGGGCTAAGAATAGATTGCTGTCAAATGCATGTTAGAAGGTATTGATTTAGTTTGAGCTTAGAAAACTTAGAATTGAGTTTATTGTATTGCACCTTAGAAACATGTATGCGATTATTGTTATGTCTAGATATGCATGTGTTTATGCTTCGGACATATTGAGATTATGTATGCAATTTTTCAGATTTGAAATAGCCCTAGCAACTTTGATCTTTGTTGTAGCCTTTGATAATTTTTGTAAATTTCTGCACCAATCTTCTTGGTAGAATGAGAATAACGTTTAACTGAAAAATCCGATTAGGGTGCGGTTTGTGGCATTGGAAAGCTAAGACAAAGTTCTACAACTGTTATGTTTATCATTTTACCAGATTCTGTCCGAAACCTATGTGCGGGCGCGCCTAAAGTGGGGCGTGGGCGCGCGTGGGGTTCTGAAAAAAAATAAATTTGTTTTGAATATTCTTTTATTATATGATTAATTGTTGATTAATCGTTTATTGCTCTAAGATGAGATTAGCAACCCGAGATCCCCATAACAAGTGGTATCAAAGCATAAAGTCTTGGACTAAGATAGAAGTTGAGCGGGGTAGATTGAGTCGCATGCATTTATAGTATTGCATGAGTATTCTTTACTTGCTTTACAGAATTATATGCGACTATGAGTGCTTGATTGAACACTAATTGCTTTATTGAGATGAGAATTACATGCTTATATGCTGATATGTATGCCTGATGTATTGAATTCATTAGAATAAGTGAATTCGTTGCAAGCATGCATTATTTGAAAAAGCATGAGAATTTGCAAGCATGTGTTCTATTCAGAAGCATGAGATTATATGTATGTTATACTGACATTGTATGTTATAATCTCTTCCATATATATTGCTTCTGTTATTGAATAAGACAGACCATGCAGATAGCATGAGAACCTCAGACAGAACAGAACCGCAGATAGAACAGAACAGTGTTGAGGTAAGTTTTTGAGCCGATTGCACTGAGGAGTATGTTAGTTGAACAACTCCAAAGCTATGAATCATCAACTCAGAATGATACAGAATATGCTATTTCTAGAAAGGGGTTGATTTAAAGAGCTGGATCAGTTGTTCAAGAGAAGAATATTCAGATGAACATAGAATCAGCTTGATTTTATATCAACTTCAGGACTTAGCAAGAAGTTGGTGAAGTTGCCAGAAGAAGTACTGAAATTGTTTGGCAGGTAAGTAAACAGAATTGTTTATTTCCGTATATGCTAAAGAAGATAGAACAGAAGACTTTGCAGAATAGAAGCATAAGGTGATTTCAAGCCAGTAATAGAAGAATGAAATCATGAACCAGTAGTACGAGGCAGAGTTGAAATTTTATTCACGCCTCTGTAAGTATGAAAACCTATAATCATCACCTTCACTAAACTTTCATAGCAGTATAGCTATGAAGCAAGTGATAGTGACAATAACAGCAAAGATCGAGTCAGTCTAAGCGCCAGCAGATGAAGATATATAAGCATAGCTCCCCTAACTGAAAGGCTCAAGTTGTATCAGATAAGAATATTATAGGTAAGTGAGTTAATTCTAGTTAACCGCTTATATATTGATTGCATAGCATACATTCATAGATCAGTGATTTGTTATGCTATAATCTGTATCTTATGAGCCTGTATTAATCGTATTTGCTGAAATTTTGCCTTTGAGTAGATGGAATATAGTTGTAAGATTAGTCGTAGCAGATGAAATACAAAATTGAGGAAATAAGATTGAATGTGCTGATATCAGGCGTGAGATATTAAGCTAGAATGCATTATAGATATTAATGCAATAACTGCGTACCAGTTAACAGCTGATTGAATCCGTGCACTGATAAAACAATAGAAATGAATAGAATTTATGATATGAGTTTCAGAAATTAGATTTTTGTTATGTCGGTACTGATGATATCACGATGACCGTGGAAGAATGTCAGTAGAAGTCTAGTTGATATATTGAACTAGTACAGAATTAACCAAGAATTGACAGCTATGCCAGTGGTTAGACTGTACAGAAATAGTTCAATGACATATTTGACCTTTCTACGACATGAATGCAGTTCTATATAGAGTGGTGTCTAGTACGAAAGTATTATGGCAACTCGTATAGAAGAGCATTACGTGAACTGAAGAACTTCAGAAACAGCTATCAGAGTGCGTAGAAAAGAGTTATGTAGTACCGAAATGATGATTAATTCTATGACAATAAGTTAAGTCGAAAAGAGTATATTCGACTATTGTCAACTGAGAATTAAGAATTAATAAATGAACTCATATCAATAGAGAATAAGAAAAATCAGTTACAGTTGAGCTTTTTCTTCAATTTTGCTGAAGCTATTCCATCATAGAAATCATGATTCTTGAATTTCTTGCTATCGATTCTGAGGTTTTTGTATTCGACCTCGATCGATTTTGATTGACTCTTATTCCTTTGCTAGAGTCTGTTATGATTCATTTGCGTTGAGTTTTGAAATGCAAGTGAGTTGTTTTCACTTAGCAGATTTTGTCATTCAGAATAGTTGATTTTGGATGACTTTGAATTGAGCGAGTTCCTTTGATTTGAAATTTGAGAATTATTGATTATTTGATGTGTTTATTCAGTATATCTTGAAGCATTTGGCTCGTAACTGATAGAAATTCAGATTCAGATCATCAGTAAGATTTATGGGTTTTAGCTAATTGCTGGATTTATTGAGTACAGATATATACTTGTTGAATGTTTATGCTTGACAGATAATCAAACGATCAGAATTGTTGCGATCCAAGCTAAACTCGAATTGGTTTGGAAAGATAAAAGCAACATATTGCTTGAGAACGCTAGATTAAGATAAGAGATAAGACAGCAGATCAGAACAGATGAATTTTTGCGGTGAATAATCATTTGATTATGCCAGATATTCTAGATATGGAATATCAGATTTTGAAAGAGGCATATGACAACAGATTTAATATCCATTCAATTGTCTAAACATGTATGACTTACACGTAGTCAGTACTTCGAAATTAGTATTGGAAGAAGAACTGAAAACAGATACGACAGAATTGACAGTACCAATACTAAAATTCCAGTAAAAGAAGCAGAAAAGAAGAACGCAAGTGGTGTATGTAACAGATTAGTTACATAAGAGTTGAAAACAGATCAACTTTGTGAACGACTTTAGTTTGAATCTACTCGAATCGTCATGATTTTGCGGTTTAGAGTGTAGTAGATTTCGACAGATTTATGAATATGTTGTATTAGATATGATACAAACATACTTGTCATGCATTTAGCAAGATGATCAGATTACAGGAATTATTGAAATCTATTGTCAAGATAAAGACTTTAGATTTGTTTTCTAGATTGTGGCATTGATTGTCAGATGTTCTGAGTGTTTGGTTGTATGAGATTTCATTATACCATCCTCTGATTAGTGGACTATCAGATGTGATTATCCAAATTTCCGAGGATATGCTCAGAACTATAGTACTAGATTCGGTACTAGTTGCTTGATTATTTGTCACGTGATTACTATGATTCCTGTGACAGCTATGTGATAGATGTAAATACAATATTTTGATGATTGATTGATCAGAAACACATAATTATCTTTTTATTGAAACAATCTTACAGAAATATCAGCTATCAGACCAGATATGAGTCAAGAAACGATAGAGAATGTGAAGATTGCTTCGAGCAGAATAAGAATAGAGCAGCATTAACAGAACTAGTAGATGAGTAACAGATAGAGATTTGAAGCCTGAACAGAATGATCAGCAAAGAAGTCTATTTTCCCAAGTATCATTAGGTTCAGAAAGAGATTTCAGAAGCTATGAGTATATGATCTAGTTTATTGATTAATACTCAATCTCGAATTGTCAGATAGGTGAATTGGTATCCATATGCATTGGCTGAAGAATATCAGCTAGAATATGTATGTGCATTCAATTCAGATAACACCAAAGCAGAGCAGAGTTTAAGAGAAACTAACTAACTGATGCAGAGTTAGGTCACGAGAAAGAGCAACTTAAATATAAGTTGACTCAGTGATTATATGTATTGCAGAAGCAATCATAAAGAAGATTAAGATACGATAGAAGAGAAGATATCAGAATAGATATCGAAAGCTCATAGAATTGAAGTCAGTATTACTTCAGTCAGCTATACAGCTTACGAGAATCCGCAGTCAGATCGAATGCGATTTCGAGGACGAAATCATACCTTAGAGGGGAGGAAATGTAAGGCCCGAAAATATGAAGTTCTTAATTATGAGATTTAAGATTTAAATTCCGAATAAGAGAGAAAATATGAATTAAAGAATTTATGAAAAGTGGAGATTTCAATTTCGGGTCAGAAATATTTAATTTGAGGATTTTTCGGATTTTAAGATTTTAATATCCGGAATTCGTAAATTAAAAAGATTAAAAATATTTGAATTAATATTTATGGAATTTAAGATGTGAATTCCAAGATTATAAATATCAAGGATTGAATTTGAGGATGAAATCCGAGCAAGGACCCATTTGCAAATATTGAGCAATTCAAGGACTAAAATGTGATAAGGTTCGAAATGATTTAATTTTAATCCGAGAATATTTAATTTGAGAATATTTAAAGTTTAGAATTAAATTTTATAATTCTTAAATTATTTAGGATTGAAATTGAATTAAATCGCTTGTTCGGGGACTGAATTGCAATTAGGCCAAAGTTCAGGGACCAAAGTGCAATTTTCCTTGCAACTTGGCCTTAAAACGTGTAAAGAAGGGGAAGGCATCAGATTCCCAGTCCAGAAACGAGAGAAGGAAAAAAAAAAGGGTTCCAAAGCCATTTTCGATTCTTTAAGCCCCGATATCTTTCGATCCGCCCGGTAGAATTTTCAATTGATCATATATTTGCGATCACAACTCCGAGTGCTACGTTTTGACGTAAGTTTTATCAAGTTCTACCATGTTTGAATTTTAAGTTGTTGTTAGAATTATGATTTGATTGTATAAACGTGTTCTAGTATATACGACGATAGCATATCTAAGACAGATCGAGAAAATATCGTCGTTTGGACATGTTTTTGAATTATTGAAGAATTTTGTACAATATGATTTTTAGGGGATGATGTTCACGTGTATAAGCTGCTGAAATTGTGATGATATTGAGCTTACATGATTAACAAGATGATGTTTATGCCTTTGGGATTTCCGGTTTCGAACCGTTACGCCGTCGGTTTGTGTTGATTGAATATTAGAAATACATGCTATTGATTTCGAATGTCCAGCAATGAAATAGAAATGATTTGAGTTAGATATCAATGTTTAGATGACGATTAAGTTGTTGGAATTGTTGGTTTCGAATCACGGCATCGTCGATTGGAATTTTGATCATTTGATCAACAGTTGAAGTTGCTTAAGCCTTGATAAGTTGAGATGAGTTAGAGAGCTGATATGATATTGTTTCACACTTCATTTTAGAATTGAATAGATTATAACAAGATTGAATCAAAGATTATCGAAGTCGAATCGACGAGTTCGAATTCGAATGACTTGAAGTGTTTGAAGTTGAATCAAGAATACCTTCAAGTAGCACTAATTGAAATGAGCAGATTGTATGACCGATTTGGCTAGCTTTGAGATGATCAGCATTGGAAACAGATTCAAGAGGTTTGAATCGCGATGAAAGGTATGAATAGACATTAATAAGATGGGCAGAATAACTCGAGATTGTTTCTGATTATCGAGTTGCCTAAAATCACATACATGCATGTTTTAATATATGTTATTGTTTACGTTTACATAAATGGGATATAATATTCAAGATAGATATCTTTTTGAATTCCCAGAATATTTATGTAAATGTTTACTTTTCTTCTTTGATTTATAGTATTTTCTGTATTGAACATGTTTTATGTATTACATGTGATCCTTACAGATTTGTCGGTATCGTTGAGTGATTATTTGCTCATATGATTATATGATTGATGTGTTCAAGGTGTTTTATAGCATTTAATGCATACAGAACATGTTGCATTCATCTTGAACTCTAGCCTGAAAAGCACAGAGGGCAGAATGGCCTAGAGTGCAGATGACATTTGGAGAACTTTAGTGAGTGGCATGGAATGTAGATTTACTTCCAGAGTCAGATGACTCATGGCACGGAATATAGATTTATTTTTCCAGAGCTAGATGACTCACTATAGTTGCACCAAAGTCAGGGGAATTAAGAGATTTAACACCACCTCGATTGGGAGAGTCGGTGGTCGGTTAAAGATTTTATTTCCCCGGGATCCCAGAACTACGATTTATTGATATCAGATTTGATAACCTATTCCTTGGCACATGCATTGCATCTATGCATTAACCTAGAGATTTCTATGGTTTAGAATATGCGTTTATAAATGCTAGCATGTTATGTTATTATATGACATTCATGATTGAATAAGTTACATGCTTAAATGATGTATATGCATGTTGATCATACTGAGATTTATTCTCACCAGAGTTATCCGGCTGTTGCTTTGTTTGTATGTGTGCATTGCATCAGGTTTGGGGCATGAGCGAGTCAGATGTGGCTTGGATAGCTCAAGATTGAGAAAGATTAGCATGTGGTGACTTCGGGCTAAGAATAGATTGCTGTTAAATGCATGTTAGAAGGTGTTGATTTAGTTTGAGCTTAGAAAACTTAGAATTGAGTTTATTGTATTGCACCTTAGAAACATGTATGCGATTATTGTTATGTCTAGATATGCATGTGTTTATGCTTCGGACATATTGAGATTATGTATGAAATTTTTCAGATTTGAAATAGCCCTAGCAACTTTGATCTTTGTTGTAGTCTTTGATAATTTTTGTAAATTTCTGCACCGACCCTTCTTGGTAGAATAATCATAACGTTTTACTGAAAAATCCGATTAGGGTGCGGTTTGCGGCATTGGAAAGCTAAGACAAAGATCTACAACTGTTATTTTTATCATTTTACCAGATTCTGTCCAAAACCTATGCGCAGGTGCACCTGAAATGGGGCGCAGGCGCGCGTGGGGTTCTGAAAAAAAAAAAATTTGGTTTGAATATTCTTTTATTATATGATTAATTGTTGATTAATCGTTTATTGCTCTAAGATGAGATTAGTAGCTATCCATATGTGATTTTCGAATCCCTCTTATATTTGATGTTAAAGTGAGTTATGTGTTGAGTTGGAGTTGAGACTTGGTTGGGCTATGCTTTTATTTCGAAATTTTTGTGCAAAATCAGTAGGGTTTATGTGTTTTTTTCGAAATATGCTTGTGTTATTGGAGTTTAAATGAGCTATGTTATGTGTAATGGTTGATTTTTGAAGTTCTTGCAAGTTTCAAAAATTCCAGCCCATGTATACGTGTTGTTTGAGCTCATTTCTTAAAATTTGATTGAATAATGCTTAAGGGCTTCCTAGGAATGTTGTTTTGGAGTTTAATTGGTGTATTGGATGGTTTTGAGTTAGTTTGAAGGGCTGGAGGTGAAGGGATTGTGGGCTGAAGTTAGGCCGTGTAGTAGAGGATTTTCGGTTGGGGCAATTCGGTCTAGAATGGGATTTTGGGCTAGCTTCGGGTGTGAGGGCTTGGATCGTGGTTTCAATGTGGTCTATAATTTGAAACATATAATTATTGGTTTTTAGGCTTGGACCCTAAATTGGTTTTGTTAGGACTACCTTAGAAAGATACCTAAAGTACTGACTGAGATAGCCAGCGAGTAGGCAGACTTATATGTTTCATTTTCTACGTCATGATCCATGTTTTTTTACTGCTTTATATATTATGTTGCATGTGCATATTTATGTTGATCCGAACCCCCTTCTAGATAGTTATTTGATTAGGGTCACTCAGCCCTACAACCTTTTTGTATTGTTGGACACTAGGGGACACCGTGATGATGGAGATTGACGCTACGGTGATTTTCGACGAGTCTTGGGATGTACCCAGCGGAGTTGACCCCAGATGGCAATACACACTCATTGGCACCTAAACTGAGCAGGACTTGAGAGTTGACCAGTACCCCATCATTTTCATGCATCACATTAGGTTTGTATACTCGTGTTTTATATACTCTCAAAAAGTTCATTGCACTAGAAAAGACTGTGTTGACGATTGTCAAAGCTGTGAATATTACTTTAGCCTTTGAGAGAAGGGAGTACTTCTTTGACTTGATGATAATCAAGAAACTGACTGCAATGTGTGCAAAACGGAATAACAATTACAATCCAACTCATCCTACTGCACATGATGATAGAGCAGTCTTTACCCAACTGGATATGGATTTGAGTACAATACAAAGAAAAGTAAAATTTTGTGAGATGGATCAAGAATGTTATATTCCAATTGATTCCAAGAGTTCAAAATATGCAATGGATACTGGCAAGATGAACCTTCAAAAAAAAATGTGCATGAAGAAGAGCATCAAACTGAGGAAGACACATCTGATCATGTTATGGAGCAAGTCATGAAGAAAGTTGAGAAAGAAGCTAGACAAAATGGACCTTCATCCAGTTAGGTTAATGAGGCATCTAGCCAAACTGAAACTATGATCAATCAAGTAACCATGGTTCAATTGACCAGTGAACCAGCCGAAGAGGTATGTTTGGCTAATAGGGATGAAATCTTGAATTCAGTCACGTAATATATTGATATACATCATGATGAAAAAACTGAGAATCTAGAATATGTTGGAGAGGAGATTGAAATGACTGAAGTGAATCAGAAAATTGAGGTTCCAGTGGTTCCAGTGAATCCAGAACATCTTATGGATGATGAGATATTAGAAAAAATTCAATATTTTGTGAATAAGACAATTAATACTCCATTAGTTGGGGTATTTTAGTTGTTGAAAACTGATGAAAAGGAAGATGATCAAATTTTAGGAGATCAAGGAACTAATGATCAAACTAAAGAGCAAGTTGAGGACAAAACTGATGAAGATGCTAAGCTTTTGGAGAAAGTGAAGGTGAAAGTCCCACATATCCAAGTTAAAAATCCAATGGTTGAATTTATTATCCCAATTGTTGATGTTTTTATTATCCCAACTATTAATTTTCCCGAAACTCTGTTCATGTCAGAGTCGGTGAGGGAACAGATTTCTCAAAGACAAGTTGTAGTCAGTAAACAAGTTGTGAACCAAGAAAAACCAGATACAGTGATAGTAACTGATCCAGTTATGCAGACAGAGTCACTCTATGTAACGACCCACTGTATCAAAACGGGTCTTTTCAGCGTGCTTATGTCCTCACTCACACGCACCCTGGAAAACTTTCCAGGGGGTCACCCATCTTATAATTGCCCCAAGTCAAGCACGCTTAACTTTGGAGTTCTTATGTGATGAGCTTCCGAAAAGAAGATGCACCTTCTTGATATGAGTTGTACATATCAAATCTTTTGTACCTCTCATTCCGATGTGGGATCAGTTCATTCATGTCACCCGTCGCCCATTCTTTGGTGGGGTTTCCATCTTTCAGGTATTAACCACCCATATTGCGGACCATGTACCGCCCTAGGACTTTTTGGCTCCGGGTGTCACATGCCCACCAGCTTTCGCTTGGTTCGTCCCCGAACCACACCGTACTGGGAGAGGCCAGTCTCTGATACCATTTGTAACGGTTACCCACTGTATCAAGACGGGTCTTTTCAACGTGCTTATGTCCTCACTCACACGCACCCTGAAAAACTTCCCAGGGGGTCACCCATCCTATAATTGCCCCAAGTCAAGCACGCTTAACTTTGGAGTTCTTATGTGATGAGCTTCCGAAAAGAAGATGCACCTTTTTGATATGAGTTGTACATATCAAATCTTTTGTACCTCTCATTCCGGTGTGGGATCAGTTCATTCATGTCACCCGTCGCCCATTCTTTGGTGGGGTTTCCATCTTTCAGGTATTAACCACCCATATTGCGGACCATGTACCGCCCTAGGACTTTTTGGCTCCGGGTGTCACATGCCCACCAGCTTTCGCTTGGTTCGTCCCCGAACCACACCGTACTGGGAGAGGCCAGTCTCTGATACCATTTGTAACGGTTACCCACTGTATCAAGACGGGTCTTTTCAACGTGCTTATGTCCTCACTCACACGCACCCTGAAAAACTTCCCAGGGGGTCACCCATCCTATAATTGCCCCAAGTCAAGCACGCTTAACTTTGGAGTTCTTATGTGATGAGCTTCCGAAAAGAAGATGCACCTTTTTGATATGAGTTGTACATATCAAATCTTTTGTACCTCTCATTCCGGTGTGGGATCAGTTCATTCATGTCACCCGTCGCCCATTCTTTGGTGGGGTTTCCATCTTTCAGGTATTAACCACCCATATTGCGGACCATGTACCGCCCTAGGAATTTTTGGCTCCGGGTGTCACACTCTAACAAGTTTTGTACGATGAAATGTCAAGTGGGCAAGCTGAGAAGGCACTAAGATTTGAGCCAGTTTTGATAGAAGGAATTCAGTTGAAAATACTCCAGTTGAGATAATTGATCAGCCAAAATTTGAACCAGTTTCAGTTGAAGGCAGTTCAGTTGACAAAATTTTGGTTGAACAAAAAATTGTGAATCAATGTAGTGACCCTTACCCGGATCACCTACTAAACAGAACTTATGCATGCAATTAACTTAATTAAACAGATATCAGAAAAAAACTGCGGAATCCAAATAACATTATACAATCCCAAGTAAAGGAATCTGTAATTATCCAATAATATACAACCAAATCGAATAGCCGTATAAACCCAAAGAACAGTAATAAAACCTAAGCGAAGCTCCAGCCGGCCAACCGCTGACTAGCCCCTCCTGGATCCACCCTCCTCGTCCAATCGCAAACCTGCCCCATGGAATAGGGTGTCCAGAAAAATACAAAGTACGAGACGTGAGCATAAAACGCTCAGCACGAGAGTATGAGTATACATGCATGCAAAGTGAACTCCCTATAGACTCGAGGTCAAGGATCAGATAACAGAGACAGACCGGGCCCTGGTATGTAGCACGCTGTGCCGTCGCTTCAGGAGGTGGCTCCCATACCGAGATAACTGTGGATACGCCGGACCCAAATCGATGGAAGTCCATCCACTAACAGGATAGGGTACAACCCTACTAACAGACATCTCGAAAGAGATACAGCAAGATGCAAATGAATGCAGCATAATATCGTGGCATATAAATCATGCAGTCACATAATACATGCATACTCAGTCAGGATATCTCGAACAGTACTTTCGTACCTCAAAACAGTGCAAGCTCTACCAACTCTAGGTCCACGCCTATAGTCTGCTCTACACTGCCAAATGATACTACTATCATTAAAGTGCTCTAAAAGCCTTAACTAAGCTATTGCATACTCCTAAATATTTATAGGAAGCAAAAGCTATACCTTCGTCCGTCGTTAGCCCTTTGATGTCGATGCCTCCAGAACTTGGGCACAACTCCGCTACGACTACCGAACGCCTCGCCGACCTCCGAACCAATCCTAAGAAGACTAGAACAGCTCCAAAAGGACTAGAAAGGAAAGGAGAACTCGGAATTGGCAAATGAAAGTGAAGTCTCGGCCTTCTATTTATAGACAACGATCGGAACTTCCGATCCTTGATCGGAACGTCCGAACCTCGATCGGAACGTCCGATCCTGCCATCGGAGCTTCCGAAGATCCTGATCTGCCACGTGTCAAAATATCACTTGTTGACCCCAGATAGGGGTGATCGGAGCTTCCGGTCCTGATCGGAGCTTCCGATCCAACCACACGTCATGCCTGACGTAATAACATCGGTTCCTCCAATCGCTCATCGGAGCTTCCGATCCTGTTCGGAACTTCCGATCGTGCCTTCGGAGCTTCCGATCCGTCCGATACCCAATTCAATTAATTAGCATTAATCCTTTAATTACTCAATTAGGGTACGGGCTACTACATTCTCCCCCACTTAAGATATTTCGTCCTCGAAATCAGATCTTAAGTACCAAATGCAAAATACAGAAATCAGAAACATTCTTTATTCAAATCAAACGTTTACAGAGTTTGCAACTGAATACATCTTAAAGAATGAAATCAAAACAACTCAGGATGGTCTTTACGCATCCTGTCCTCAAGCTCCCAAGTAGCTTCCTCAGTGCCTCTGCGCTGCCACTGAACTAAAACCAAAGGAATGACTTTGTTCCGTAAAACCTTATCCTTATAATCCAGGATACGAAGAGGTTTCTCAACATAAGTCAAATCCTTGTCTACCTGAACCTCAGACCGCTGCAGAATATGAGATTCATCCGCCACATACCGTCGCAACAGAGATACGTGGAATACGTCGTGAATGCTGGATAGATGCGGTGGCAAAGCTAGTCGATAAGCCAAATCGCCAATGCTCTCCAAGATCTCAAACGGACCGATAAATCTGGGAGACAACTTGCCCTTAAGGCCAAATCTGAGAATCTTGCGGAAAGGTGACACTCTCAGAAACACTTTCTCCCCGACCTCGAACTGCAAAGGCCTACGCTTGATATTAGCATAGCTGGCCTGACGATCCTGTGCAGTCTTAATCCGTTTCTTGATCTGATCAACAATGTCTATCGCCTGCTGGATAAACTCCGGTCCTTCAGCCTGTCTCTCCCCCACTTCTTCCCAGAAGAGTGGAGTACGACAACGTCGCCCATACAACGCTTCAAAAGGTGCCATCCCAATACTAGTGTGATAGCTGTTGTTGTAAGCGAACTCGATCAACGGCAAATGATCCTGCCAGGCTGAACCAAAATCCATGACGCACGCTCTAAGCATATCCTCAAGGGTACGGATAGTGCGCTCTGACTGACCATCAGTCTCCGGATGATAGGCTGTACTCAAACTGAGAGTAGTACCCATCGCACGCTGAACACTCCCCCAGAATCTAGAAGTAAACCTGGGGTCTCGATCACTGACAATGCTCACAGGCACTCCATGAAGTCGAACGATCTCCTGAATGTACATCCGTGCCATGCGATCCACAGAGTACTCTCGGCTATAGGAAATGAAATGCGCTGACTTGGTGAGTCGGTCCACCACAACCCAGATAGCATCACAGTTCCTCGGGGATACCGGAAAATGGGTCACAAAGTCCATTGTGATAAACTCCCATTTCCATTCAGGAATAGGCAGACTGTGAAGCAATCCTCCAGGTCGTCGGTGCTCTGCCTTGACCTGTTGACACACCAAACATCTCGAAACAAACTGATAAACATTGCGTTTCATTCCCTTCCACCAGAAACGAGTACGTAGATCCTTGTACATCTTGTTGCTCCCAGGATGAATACTCAACTTAGTGCGATGTGCCTGAGATAAAATCTCCGCTCGCAACTCTTCATCCTGTGGAATCACAAGCCTACCAGACAAACACAGAAAGCCATCTGACTGATAATGAAATCCAGACGAGCTACCCTCGTTAGCTAGACGAGCTAAACGCTGGGTCTTTGAATCAGACATCTGAGTATCTCGGATCCGCGAATACAAGGCTGGCTCAGATAATATCGCAAACATCTGGATACTCTGCATACCTTTCTTATGCTTGAAGGTAAAACCTGAAGTACAACAGTCACTGATCGCACTAGACATTGAACAAGTCTGAAGTGCGGATAGTCGCACCTTGCGACTCAAAGCATCAGCGGTGAGATTAGCAGCTCCCGGATGGTACTTAATCTCGCAATCATAGTCCTTAAGCAAGTCCATCCAACGTCTCTGTCTCATGTTCAATTCTGCCTGAGTGAACAAATACTTGAGACTCTTATGGTCGGTGAAGATCTCAAATTTCTCGCCATAAAGATAATGACGCCAGATCTTCAAAGCGAACACAATGGCTGCCAATTCCAAATCATGGACTGGGTAGTTGTCCTCATGAAGCTTCAGCTGTCTAGAAGCGTATGCGATCACATGCCCATTCTGAGTCAGGACACAACCTAACCCCTGAAGAGAAGCATCCGTGTAAACTACATACCCTCCAGATCCTGACGGTAATGCTAACACCGGCGCAGAAGTAAACCGCCGTCGAAGCTCACGGAAATTCTCCTCACACTCGGAGGACCACTCAAAATCCACACCCTTGCGGGTAAGCTGCGTCAACGGTCGAGCTAATTGAGAGAAGTTCAGAATGAAGCGACGATAATACCCTGCTAGACCCAGAAAACTACGGATCTCAGCAATTGTCGTCGGACGCGACCAATTAAGTACCGCTTCAATCTTGTTTGGATCAACAGAAATCCCCTCCCTGGATATGATATGGCCAAGAAAAACCACTCTATCCATCCAGAACTCACACTTGCTCAGCTTGGCGTACAATTGCTCATCTCGAAGAGTCTGCAGTACCAACCGCAAGTGAGAAACATGCTCTTCCATATTACGCGAATAAACCAGGATGTCGTCAATGAAGACCACGACAAACTTGTCCAAATACTCCCTGAAGACACGGTTCATCAAATCCATGAATATAGCCGGCGCATTAGTCAAACCAAATGGCATCACTAAGAACTCGTAATGCCCATAGCGAGTACGGAATGCAGTCTTGGCTACATCCTGATCACGGACTCTCAACTGATGATACCCAGATCTCAAGTCAATCTTGGAGTAAACTGACGTGCCCTGCAGCTGGTCAAACAAGTCATCAATACGAGGCAACGGATACTTGTTCTTCACAGTGACTCGATTCAGCTGCCGATAGTCAATGCACAGCCGCATCGACCCATCCTTCTTCTTTACGAAGAGAACAGGATCTCCCCAAGGAGACACACTAGGACGAATGTACCCCTTGTCCAAAAGATCCTGTAGCTGATTCTTCAACTCACGCATCTCTGACGGAGCCAGACGATACAGTGCTCTAGAAATAGGCGAAGTACCCGGCATCAACTCTATGCCAAACTCAACTTCCCTAGTAGGAGGAAAACCCGGAATCTCATCAGGAAACACATCTGGAAATTCATCCACAACAGGAATGCTCTCTATCCCAATACTCTCAGCGGACAAATCAACTGCATAGATAAGGTAGCCTTCCCCGCCAGACTCCAGAGCTCGACAGGCTCTCAAAGCTGATACCAAAGGCATCGGGGGTCGCGCTCCCTCACCATAGAAAAACCAACTCTCACTCCCTTCCGGATGAAAGCGTACTAATCTCTGATAGCAGTCCACTGAAGCTTGATAGGTAGTCAGCACATCTATTCCCAGAATGCAATCAAAGTCGTCCATCGCCAGGACCATGAGATTCGCTAACAGAACGTTCCCTTCGAACTCTAAAGGGCAACCCATCACTAGACGCTTAGCCAAAGCAGATTGGCCCGTCGGAGTAGAAACAGACATCACTACGTCTAGTGCAATGCATGGTAACTTATGCCTCTTAACAAAACGTGCAGAAATGAAGGAATGAGATGCACCAGTGTCAATAAGTACAAGAGCAGGTATACCATAAAGCATAAATGTACCTGCGATGACTTTCTCATTCTCCTCCACAGCCTGATCATGTCTCAGGGCAAACACCTGGCCAGAAGCTCGTGGCCTCAAATGAGAACTCCCAGCAGACTGTCCCTGCGACCTCTGCTGAACGGTGGCCTGAGAACCCGATCCTGAACCAGAACCAGAACCGCCTCCCCCAGACAGTGGACAATCCCTCCGGATATGACCAGTCTCTCCACAACGGAAACAAGCTCCAGAAGCTCTATGGCACTTGTCGGATGGATGGTTCTTCCCACAGTGATCACACTTGTCCTTCTTACCGTAACGGACAATACCTCCAGAACCAGAGGAAGAAGAAGATCCTGACTTCTTGAAAGTTTGGGCACGGGGACCCAAAGAACTAGCAGGCCTCGACTGAGGGAAAGACCTGTTCCGCCGAATGCTGTCCTCTGCCTGATGACAACGGCTCACCAAACCCTCGTAGGACATGTCGTCGCCAACCGCCACACGGTCATGGATCTCAGGGTTAAGGCCCTGAAGAAACAGATTATACTTCATCTCTGAGCTATCAGCAATCTCGGGGCAATAGGATAGCAGATCAAAGAACCTCTGCTGATACTCATCGATAGACATGGCTCCCTGTCGCAGACTCAGTAGCTCGCCTGCTTTCGACTGACGGAGTGCAGGAGGAAAATACCGCTTTTGGAAAGCTGTGCGAAACTCGGCCCAGGTGGCCACTCCTCTCGCCGCAACAAAAGGTGTAGAAGTAAACCTCCACCACCTGCGCGCACGCCCATCCAGAAGATAGCCAAGGGTCTCCACCTTCTGCTCATCGGTGCATTGGAAAGTCTGAAAAGTCGTCTCCATGCGGTCTAACCAGTTCTCCACATCCTCCGGAGACTCACCTCCAACTAAGGGCTTAGGACACATAGCTAAGAATCGACGCACAGTGAAACGCTCGTCGTCATGGTGACGATGACGCCGTTCTCGACGAGGCTCCCGGTCGGCATCACCCCAACGCCCACCAACACTACCATGAGAACTCTGATCGTCACGATTTGACATCTACAAAAATACATCAAGATGAGACTAAATCCCAAGAAATCTTTTGCATGCTCTGATACCATAAATGTAGTGACCCTTACCCGGATCACCTACTAAACAGAACTTATGCATGCAATTAACTTAATTAAACAGATATCAGAAAAAAACTGCGGAATCCAAATAACATTATACAATCCCAAGTAAAGGAATCTGTAATTATCCAATAATATACAACCAAATCGAATAGCCGTATAAACCCAAACAACAGTAATAAAACCTAAGCGAAGCTCCAGCCGGCCAACCGCTGACTAGCCCCTCCTGGATCCACCCTCCTCGTCCAATCGCAAACCTGCCCCATGGAATAAGGTGTCCAGAAAAATACAAAGTACGAGACGTGAGCATAAAACGCTCAGCACGAGAGTATGAGTATACATGCATGCAAAGTGAACTCCCTATAGACTCGAGGTCAAGGATCAGATAACAGAGACAGACCGGGCCCTGGTATGTAGCACGCTGTGCCGTCGCTTCAGGAGGTGGCTCCCATACCGAGATAACTGTGGATACGCCGGACCCAAATCGATGGAAGTCCATCCACTAACAGGATAGGGTACAACCCTACTAACAGACATCTCGAAAGAGATACAACAAGATGCAAATGAATGCAACATAATATCGTGGCATATAAATCATGCAGTCACATAATACATGCATACTCAGTCAGGATATCTCGAACAGTACTTTCGTACCTCAAAACAGTGCAAGCTCTACCAACTCTAGGTCCACGCCTATAGTCTGCTCTACACTGCCAAATGATACTACTATCATTAAAGTGCTCTAAAAGCCTTAACTAAGCTATTGCATACTCCTAAATATTTATAGGAAGCAAAAGCTATACCTTCGTCCGTCGTTAGCCCTTTGATGTCGATGCCTCCAGAACTTGGGCACAACTCCGCTACGACTACCGAACGCCTCGCCGACCTCCGAACCAAGCCTAAGAAGACTAGAACAGCTCCAAAAGGACTAGAAAGGAAAGGAGAACTCGGAATTGGCAAATGAAAGTGAAGTCTCGGCCTTCTATTTATAGACAACGATCGGAACTTCCGATCCTTGATCGGAACGTCCGAACCTCGATCGGAACGTCCGATCCTGCCATCGGAGCTTCCGAAGATCCTGATCTGCCACGTGTCAAAATATCACTTGTTGACCCCGGATAGGGGTGATCGGAGCTTCCGGTCCTGATCGGAGCTTCTGATCCAACCACACGTCATGCCTGACGTAATAACATCGGTGCCTCCGATCGCTCATCGGAGCTTCCGATCCTGTTCGGAACTTCCGATCGTGCCTTCGGAGCTTCCGATCCGTCCGATACCCAATTCAATTAATTAGCATTAATCCTTTAATTACTCAATTAGGGTACGGGCTACTACAATCAATCAGTGTCAATTCAGGATGTTCAAACTATAGTGATCGGGTTCATGATCACCTACTAATCGAAAGCTTAAGCATGCAATAAACTTAATTAAACAAAATTAGAAATACCACAGCGGAAATCATAACATTAATACAATCTCAAGATAAGGAATCTACAAATACTAAACTATGTAAAACCATATTGAATTAAACAACTTAAATAAATTAACTACAACCTATCAATTAAATCTGCAATCCAGCACTAGTCACCAACTAATCCCAAGTCCACGGTAAACCACCTGTAACTGTCCCGTCGAATGGGGTGTCCAAAAAACATAGAAACAAGAACGTGAGAAAATTACGCTCAGAACGAGAGTATGAGTATACAATTACTATATGAGCATGAATTCAAGTGTATGGGTTACCAAGACTCAAGGTCAAGAATACTATTTCTCAATCAAACTCGGCGCCAAGATATGTAGCACTCCGTGCCATCGCACCAGGAGGTAGCTCACATACCCAAATGTGGACGTAGGTGACTTGATCACGAGTCCACGTGTCCAACCATCCACTAACACATAGGGTGAGCACCATAACACAAGTTATCTCAAGGATAAAGCTCAATATGATAATGCATGAAGCATAATATCGTGACATAAGATATGCAGATAAAATCATGCCATATAATAATGCAACACATAGAAAATGCATACTCATTCAAGATATCTCAAACAGTACATTCGTACCTCAATAATATCAGATAGGATAATCCGGCTCTACAGTTCAAGCTTATAATCATAAGATTGCTATATCACTAATCAACATCTAAAAGACTTAACTAAGCTAATAGATATTCCCAAAATATTAATAGAAACTCGGATTATACCTCCGTCTGTCGTCAGCCCTTTGATGTCGAGAGTCCCAACTTGTAGGCACAACTCTGCTAAAAATCTATTATCGCCTTGATATCGCTCGACCCTCGATATTTAAGGCTAAAAACCACTATCCGAAAACGAAAGGGAAACATCTGAAATTGGTGCAAAATTCTAGTTCTCGGATGCCCTATTTATAGGTGGAGATCGGACCATCTGATAAGTGAAATTTATGCACTTAATTTACATATTATTTGACTTGGATTTTTTGATGTGTCGAGTGGATTTTATGCATTTTTGTTGTTGTTTTTGTGATTTGCGAGGATAGGAAGTTAAGTACCGATAAAAGGCAAAAAAAGAAATTACAAATCCGCAAACTTTCAAAATTTATTTGGGATTCTAGAGAGATCCAAATCCAATCTCCACCGTTCAGAATGAAGTTTAAGATTGTTGAAGCTACTGTCAAAATTTCATCTTGGAACCAGAGCATTAGCGCTGCATAGAAGAATTGAAGAGCTTAAGTGCTTTGGAGAAGAGAATAAGCGCTTGGGAATGCAAAGGTGAAGAACAGAAGCGCTAAGATCGAAGGTCAGAAGCGCAAGAAGGGAAGAGAGAAGAAGCACAACAACACAAAATTGGAAGAGCTTCTGCGCTCAAGGTTCGCATATTGAAGCGCTTAAGCGCTGATGGAGGAGCTTTTGCACTGCTGCTGCGGGAAGGAAAAAAAATCAGAATTTTGGAAATTTGAAACACTCGATTTTTGGGATTTGTTCTTCGTGCTTTGAGAAGGACTCTACCTCATATTAAAGAACAAGATTAATGCACAAGAAAAGGGGGCAGGAACTGCACACACAACTCATGAATAACACAACTGCATGCACAAAACTTTGAAGCACATCAGATCACGCACAAGGAGATAATTGAGAGAGAACATGGGGGCTGGAGCCGCACACGATCAGAAACCAAAACACAGCAAAAACGTGAAGGAAATAAGAAGAAAAGCTGTTGTACACACGTTGAAGAAGAGCTGCACGTGAAGACAAAGTTGGAAGAGAAAAGTTCGAAGACGAAGGACGTGGACACTACTTCGACTTTGTTTCTCTTTATATTTTCTTCTTAAATTTTGAATTGATGTTTAGTTTGAAGAACATGATTTTTTTGCAATATTTTGATCATGAACTAAACTTTTTAAGTTTAGAGGATGATGTAGCTTGGTGTAGACAACTTCTATGATTTTTTTATTTTATGTGATTGAATACCATTAATTTAATTGTGTTTTCTAGATTTGATTATCTTTTAAATTACTTGATCAATAATTGAATTGTCATATTTATTTGAAATCGGTGCTTGGGAGAGGGTATTTTGAATAGGACCATTAGAAAATATTATGTTAATATTTATATAGCTCGGAAGAGTATATAACTTTAATAGAGCTTGGGTAAGAACATTGTTTAAAAAATATCATTAAGATTATATTTTTAGTAGGGATAATGGAATCAAAGTTTATTTGATACATTCTATTTATTGCTCGGGAGAGGGAAATAGAAAAACCTAAGCGTTCTTGGTTATTAGATGAAAGAAATTAATGAGAATAAATTAATTAAAAGTAGTTGTTGTCGAAACTAGGTGAACTCAAATCCTATGAATATTTTCTCTCAGTGATATATCTCTCAAGTGTGTGATTTGCTTATTAATTTTCTTGATTATTTAAAATTTGAAAGCAAACTTATTTTATTTAATTTTCTAAATAAAGTTTAGCTTATTTTAATCACAAGTACTATATAATTTTCAAGCACACTCCTCGTGAGAACGATACTCTATTCACTCTATATTAAAACTTGAAAACCATACGCTTGCGAGCAAGAAATTATGCAACACCATCCGATCTCAAGTTTGGACGTTCCGATATTTCATGCAAACCATGTGTCGAAATCTACGACACCTGTTAAGCCACGTCTTGGGATGCTCCGATCAGTACTTCGGATGCTCTGATCGTAACCACGTGTCGATCTCAAGTTGACAGGACATCAGACACCTCACTGTTGTAGTTCAGATGCTCCGATCTTGGGTTCAAATCGTCCGATCGCACCCTAACCCTCCGAACTCCATTCTATCTTCCGAAGTGTTCGGAACTTCCAAACTGGGTTCAGATCTTCCAAACTCTCCCGAGACAAAATTCCTAAAATTTATATTTTAATAGAAATTTAGCCCTTAATAAATCTTTAATGATATTAAACCATTTAATCTTGTAAAATGAGTCTAGGCTACTAATTTCTCCCCCACTTAAGAGATTTCGTCCTCGAAATCAACTCTTAAGTCAGCAAAACTCAACACAGAATAAAATGTTCTTTTATTACATCTGAACATTTTTACAAGATACAATAATAAAACAAAAAGAACAATCAAAACAACTCAGGAGGTTTTGAACACATCCTGATCTCTAATTCACAAGTAGCTTCCTCAGTGCCTACTGAACTAAAACGAGAGAAATGAGTTTGTTCCACAACAATTTGTCTTTATGATCCAGAAAACGCAATGGTCTCTTCACATATGTCATATCTGTATCCAGCTGTACCTCAGACGGTTGCAATATGTGAGACTCATCTGCCAAATACCGTCACAATAGTGATACATAGAACACACCGTGGATGCTAGAAAAATACGACAACAATGCTAGTTTGTAAGCTAATCTCCAACGCTTTCAAAAATCTCAAATGGACCAATGAATCTCGGAGATAGCTTTCCCTTGAGACTAAATCTCAAAATCCTTTGGAATGTATAAACTTTCAAGAACACCTTTTCACCTACCTGGAACTGCAAAGGTCTATGCTTGATGTTAGCATAACTGTCTTGTCGATCATGTGCAGTTCTAATATGTCTCTTAATCTGATCAACTACATCAACAACCCGTTGAACTAATTCTGGTCCTTCCACCTGTCGTTCCCCAACTACTTTCAGAACAATTGAGTATGGCATCGACGCCCGTAAAACGCTTAAAATGGTGTCATACTAATACTACGATGATAACTGTTGTTGTACGTGAATTCAATCAATGGAAAATGATCTTGCCAAGCTGGACCAAAATCCATAGTACAAGCTTGTAACATATCCTCAAGAGTACGGATAGTGCGCTCTGACTAGCCATCATTATTTGGGTGATAAGCAGTACTCAAGCTAAGGGTAGTACCTAGAGCACGCTGAAAACTCCCCCAAAATTGAGATGTAAACCTGGGGTCTCTGTCACTGATATCTGTATTCTGAATGTTAATCCATAATTGACCACTGTGAATTATAATCTTTTATTTGGCAAGTGATGTCGAAATTCAAGAGTTAAAATCTCTAAATAACAATTACCAGAATTCATGATCAGTTACTCTTATCGTAGTAGGCTAAATCCTTATACTTGAAAGGATACTATTATTGTGAAAATGGCAATGTCTCCGACCAAATCAACCGATCTGTGAAAACGTTGTTGTCCATAATTTACTTGTCTTCCAAAAATATTCAAGTAATTAGTACAACTCCTGGTACTAACAGTTTGAATAAAATAGTTATATCTGTCTCAGCTTACCTGCTTGAGATAACATTCTAATAATCAAAAGAATGCTACTATTTAATATCTCACTGACAGAAATAAACTTTATCGAATCCTGACTCACTTGTCTAGAAAAACACAAACTGAGTCATTCGATAACTGTGAAGTCCATCAACTCTGCTTGAGTCGACTTTGTTAAAACAGTCACATCAATGGCCTAGCACATCCAATTGACACCCGAAATCGATAATAATACTCCATCCAGACCCGAAAGCTATAGGTCGCAGCTACTGTCTTTCCCCATGTCTAACCACTCGATTCTATCTTGCTAGAGTCCATCGTAACAATAACACATGTAGATGGAATCTCTGGAAGACTGCAGAAAATGCCTGAGTACAAAGCTCAATCTAAGCTCAGAAAACTAGGTCAACAACCTCTTGTACCAAACTAGGTACTAAATCAAGTCTATCTTTTCTGATAAAGAAACATTTATCTTAACTGTCACTGTCTTCACTATCTGTAACCATAACAGATATACTCAGAAACATTTTCTAACTAGACCATATACATGGAGAGATAAAATCAAATTGTTCAACTCAAAAGTTTTGACTGTACTGATCATTCTCTGTTCGCTAACTGATTCAACAATACTGTAACCTCTAGGTTAAAATTTCGTATCCACAAGAGTTAAATCTTAACTAATCTCATTAAACAGAAGACAATACAGAAATCTTGACTAAACATTCCTTATAAACCCCAAACAACTGAGGAATTCCAAATGTAAACAGTCTATGAGGATTTAACCATTCATTTGAGGTACCTCCGTGTGGCTAGGTCCCTAAGCATAAAGGCTTAGAGAACTATCAATTACCTCATAGTTCACAATATCATATTACTGAATTATGATTCGATACTTATCGGACATAACAGTATCATATGTTGATATTGATCTACTATGGCTCAAACTTAGCCCAAAAAGATCAATCAAGTTAAGTAACCACTTATCGGTTCATGATCATTATTAGAATCTTACACCCCTGATTAACACACTCTGATCTTAGTGTTTAAACAAGAAGTCATCTAATACCAAATTACTGGAATCATAGAATTTCCATACTGAGTTTCACTGTATCTATCTCTGACGAAGTCAGACAATAAGGATACTAACAGAATCCTACTGTCTCTATAGCTATACCCTTCTGTGACTGTTGCAAAACCATCAGACTGAGGTAGCTTTCCCTGTACACCCTCTGAAGCACGAAAGTCCCCCAGAGTAACACTGACATAGGGTCGCTCTTCCTCTACGTCTGGTCATAAATCCTTACAGTCCATAGTACATGGTATAATCCATCACTATGCTCTGATGAAACCATCATCACTTGGAAACAAGGTCAAAACTAAATCAACTGATCTAGGAAAACTGCCCAGATTAAATCATACAACAAAATGGTATAATTCATGCCCTTGATGAAACACATCATCCCTGGCACAAACCTCCAAGTCAACAACTTATCCAAACATTCTAAGGAAACACCTAGAACTAATCATCCAGCAACATGTATAACTATATAATCTTCTCCAAGGTACTGTTGTTGAATAACGATCAACTAAACAGTGGAATCCAATCAAAAAAATCCCAATAAGAAAATACTTGAACCATACACCCAAGTTCTATACAATTTTTATTACAATTCACAGTAATAGAAACAAACAACTAAACCCAAATCAATTACACCGAAAGGCGTACAATGATAAAAATAACTAATATAACCAATGTCTGAAATTATTAATACAAATGATTCAAATACTCAAAACAGAAATACTTGTTACGATAGATCTCTGATATAGTACTTAGAATCTGACTAAATGTGGAATCATACATTCCGTCTACGGTACCCTATACAACTCAACGATCGTATTTATCTTGGTACCTACTGATTTTGAACGTGAGATTTTTGTCTGTCCCAGTCAAGAGTCCACATAGACTGCTGTCAGACCCTCTTCCTCATAAAAACTAAGAATATCTTACCAACCTACCAGATCATTCCAATATTGTTGGGTCCATTATGTTGTAGATGATGCAAAATATTGATGACATTCTCTCCAACTGCTTGCGTATAATCTTCAGAGATAACTTCCCAAGTCAAATACGGATGGATAGCATCATCTCATGCGCTTCAACCAATCCTTTTCTATGACTGAAGTCTCATACTTGATTCCTGCCGGAATCCACATAGGTCGAGTCTCTGACGATAACCTTGATGACGATGATCTCAGGAAAGCCTAGGTGCCTCTTCATCTCAACATCCAATGCTTCTATCATCAATAAATCCAATTGTCACTCTATAAGAAGAACCCAAATTAACCCAAAAATAACATAAGTATGTCCCAAAGAATCCTATTGCACACTCTGATACAATAAATGTAGTGACCCGCTTCGTGATCACCTACTAATCAGAAGCTTAAGCATGCAATAAACTTAATTAAAAAAAAAATAGAAACACCACAGCGGAAACCATAACATTAATACAATCCCAAGATAAGAAATCTACAAATACTGAATTCTGTAAAACAATATTGAATTAAACAACTTAAATAAATTAACTGCAACCTATCAATTAAATCTGCAATCCTGCACTGGTCACCAACTAATCCCAAGTCCACGATGAACCACCTGCAACTGCCCCGTCGAATGGGGTGTCCAAGAAACACAGAAACAAAGACGTGAGAGAATTACGCTCAAAACGAGAGTGTGAGTATACAATTAATATGAGCATGAATGCAAGTGTATGGGTTACCAAGACTCAAGGTCAAGAATACTATTTCTCAATCAGACACGGCGCCAAGATATGTAGCCCTCTGTGACGTGGCACCAGGAGGTGGCTCACATACCCAACTATGGAAGTAGCTGACTTGATCACGAATCCACTTGTCCAAACATCCACTAACAAATAGGGTGAGCACCCTAACACATGTTATCTCAAGGATAATGTTCAATATGATAATGCATGAAGCATAATATCATGACATAAGATGTGCAGATAAAATCATGCCATATAATAATGAAACACATAGGAAATGCATACTCAGTCAAGGTATCTCGAACAGTACATTCGTACCTCAATAATATCAGATAGGATAATCCGGCTCTACTGTCCAAGCCTATAATCATAAGATTGCTATATCACTAATCAACATCTAAATGCCTTAATTAAGCTAATAGATATTCCCAAACTATTAATAGAAACTCGGATTATATCTCTGTTCGTCGTCAGCCCTTTGATGCCGAGAGTCCCAACTTGTAGGCACAAATCTGCTACAACTCCTGTAGCGACCCTACCCGAATCCTCTACTAATCAAAATTTAATTAAGCAAGCATTTATATTAATTAAAATATAATCAGAATTTAACAGCGGAAAGGAAAAGAATCTAAATCCTAACAACTAAAGGAAAATCGCTGGAACCCTGAACCCTGGTCTCCGCCCTGCCGCGAACCTCCAGCGTCACCAAATCTGAGACCTGCCCCGTCGAATAGGGTGTCCAAAAAAAACAGAAATACTGGACGTGAGCGACTACGCTCAATACAAAAGCAATGATATATAAACAAATATGATGCAATAATGACTTAAAACCCAGTAAAAACTAAGTCTGCTCCGGGCACCAATCGAATATGCAGTACCAGTTGGAGAGCGACTCCGCGGGGTACATCCACATACTCAACCTGTCATCGTAGTGTCAGTCTCCACCATTGTGGCATCTCCCGGTAATAGACAAAACAATACAGGGCCGAGCCTCCCCACATGACCCACCTCTAAAGAGATGCAGTTTAGAATAATCATGCATGTGCTAAAAAAGAAAAACATGGCACATAAAATGCAACATAGAAGTGTATATATCATGTCGGCTATCTCGATCAGTACTTACATACCTCAACACCAGAATCCCTAAGACCTCAAGTCTAGATCCAAGCCTACAAGTAAATTTTATCCGAGTCACTATTACTGCTCTAAAATCCTTAACTAAGCTAATAGATACTTTCTAAAACTACTAGGGACTCAAAGTTATACCTGCGTCCATCGTCAGCCTTTTGCTGTCGAAGTCCCAACTCCTGGACACAACTCCGCTATGACTCTTGGAATGCTTCCTTATCGCCCTACCCTCTACTACTAAGGCCAAAAGCCCCTAAAAACTCTCGAGAATGGAAAGGAAAGTAAATGGAATGAGCAAGAAATGAGGCTCCTCGACCCCATATTTATAGGCCTCGATTGGAAGCTCTGATCCACTTGATCGTAAGCTCCGATCTCTGATCGGTGGCTCCGATCTCTGCATGCATGCCACGTGTAACGGCTCTCTGACAAGTGTACTCGGCAGCTGTTCGGAAGCTTCGATCACCCTTTGGAAGTTCCGATCTCTTCACCCCAGACGTTACCCATGACATCATCAAGCTGACCTCATCTTGGACAGCTGTCCAGTGCAGTTCGGAAGCTCCGAACGCATATCGGACATTCCGATCGCACTTGCTTCCGAACACTAACTTACCTTCCGAATTTCACACAAATCAGACTGTAGAGACCCTAACCAGATCCACTACCTAATCAGAGTTAATTAGCTCATGCAATAAATACCTAAAGCATAAAGAGCGGAATATTTAAAATACAACAAATCAAATCGGCAGAATACAATCGAAGATAACAAAAGTGTATAAATACTCTTATACAACCAAAACAAAAGTCTTAGGGTCACAAGCCCTACCGCTAAACTCTCACTGCAACAGAAAATGAACTCAACCCTGCTGTGAGTCACCTGGACTGTCCAGCCTCAAACCTGCCCCGCCACAAGGTACCAAAAATACCAAACAAAAGGGCGTGAGCGACAACGCTCAATACGAAAGCCGTGATATATAAACTAATATGCAACAAGAAAATGACTTTAAAATACTTGGTAAAAAAGTCTACTCAGGGCGCCATGAAAATACAGTACCGTGCTAAGAGAGCGACTCCGCGGGGTACTTGTATATTATCCTATCAACTATAGCGTCAAAACTCACCGTCTTGGCCGCTCTTAGTGATAGCAAAACCAGAGGTTGAGTCTCCCCTCTCCCGACACGGATCCATAAGGAGTAACCCCTCACCAATGGAAACTGTCATGACTCACATCATACAAGATGCAGTCTACCGTAAAAACATGCATGTGCTAAAGTCGTAAGACATGGTAAAACATATAGCACATACTCATGCAACATATAAGCATATATATCATGTCGGCTATCTCAGTCAGTAGCTACGTAACTATAACACTGCGGGTCCAACCTAGCACCATTGGTCTAGATCCCACGCCTAATAATCCACACTATGACGTCTACAATGTAAATAACCATGCATCAATATTTAAGCTCTAAAAGCCTAAACTAAGATATTCCATAATACTAAATATTTTTAGGAAACCAAAGCTATACCTGCGTCCGTCGTCATCCCTTTGCTGCCTCTTGCCTCAAAACTAGGCCACAGCTCCGCTACGATGCCTGGATCGCTATGCCACTTCCGGATTCCCAATAGGACACCTAGAATTCCCTAGATCTAAGTTAAAAGGCTAAGGAAAAGAGAGAGAAGAGGGATTTGGTGCGCCTAAAAATGAATCTTGGCTCCCCTATTTATAGACGGAGTTCGAACCATCCGAACCCAGTTTGGAGCCTCCGAACATGATCGGAGCATCCGATCCTAACTTCGGATCATCCGAAGTCCTACCCACACGTAAGCAATGATGTCATCTTGCTGATGTAGATAATGACATAAGACCTGGCCCTGTTCGGATCGTCCAAACCTGCCGACGGAGCATCCGAACCTGTTGACAGAGCGTCAGAACACGTTCGGAGCCTCCGATCCTAACTTCGGATCCTCAGATATTTCCTAAGACTCGGAACCTTCCTGGCCATTTTTGAGCGTTCTGGATCCATTTCCGGACTCCGTAAATCCATCTGGAATTTCCTTAATCATGTTTTACTTAATCCAAACATGATCATTGGATTAATTACAATTAATCCTTAATTCTAGATACGGGTCACTACATTCTCCCCACCTTAAGAAATTTCTTTCTCGAAATTTAAGTGTAGAGGAAAACACGAAAATTCAAACAATGTTCTTTATTAAAACTGAAAATTACAAAGCAAAAATCTTCCTTACAAAGAAAAGTACAAAACATCAAAACAACTCTGGATGCTCAACTCGCATCTGGCACTCCAGCTCCCAAGTTTCTTCTTCAGTCCCTCTACGCTGCCACTGCACCATCAATAGAGGTATGCGCTTGTTGCGAAGCACCTTGTCCTTTATGTCGAGAACTCTGAGAGGTCTTTCCGCATATGACAGATCGTAATCCAATGGCACCTTAGTCGGATGCAAGATGTTCGACTCATCCACCACATACTGCCTCAGCAAAGACACGTGAAACACATCATGGATACTGGAAAGATACGGTGTCAAGGCTGAATGATAAGCCATGTTTCCAACCTTCTCAATAATCTCAAACGGGGAAATAAATCTCGGCGACAACTTGTCCTTGAGTCCAAATCTCATCACCTTCCGTAAAGGTGACACTCGTAGGAATACATGTTCCCCTAACTCAAAATATAACGGTCTGCGGTGAGTGTTAGCGTAGCTAGCCTGTCGATCCTGGGCTGCCTTAATCCTCTTACGGATCATATCCACTCCACCGGTCATCTGCTGGATCATCTGTGGACCTTCGACTTGACGTTCGCCAACTTCGTCACAAAACAAAGGAGTACGACAACGACGTCCGTATAAGGCCTCGAATGGTGCCATGCCAATGTTGCTGTGGTAACTGTTGTTATAAGAAAACTCCACCAAAGCCAAGTGGTCACGCCACGCTGGACCAAAATCCATGACTGTAGCTCGAAGCATATCCTCGAGAATACGAATAGTCCTCTCACTCTACCCGTCGGTCTTCGGGTGGTAGGTGTTACTCAAACTCAGAGTAGTGCCAAGAGGTCACTGGAAGCTACCCCAAAACCTAGAGGTAAACCTCGGATCTCTATTGCTGACAATACTCAACGAAATCCCCTGCAGACGAACAACCTCTTGCACGTACAGACATGCCATGCTGTCGAAAGTAAAGTTCCGATTATAAGACAAGAAATGCACGGACTTTGACAATCGATCAACAACAACCCAAATAGCATCACAATTCCTTGAAGACATCGGCAAGTGGGTGACAAAATCCATCGCCACATGCTCCCACTTCCACTCAGGAATCTCTAAGCTCTGGAGAAATCCACCGGGTCATCGAAATTCTGCCTTGACCTGCTGACACACAAGGCACCAAGATATGAACTGATAAAAACTGCGCTTCATTCCTTTCCACCAGAACCTTGTGCATAAATCTTTGTACATTTTCATACTGCCTGGATGAACAAAGAATCTACTACGGTGAGTCTGTGATAGAATCTCCTCCTTAGTGTGGAATCATTAGGAACCACCACACGTCCAGAAAGACACAACAGACCATCATTCTGTAAATGAAAACCAGAAGTATTTCCATCCTGAGCCAATCGGGCTAACTTCTGCGTCTTCGGATCAACGGCCTGCGACTCACATATATGAGTATACAGCGCTGGTTCAGCAAGTATGGATGAAACGCGAACTCCCTACTGTTCCTTCTCATGACTAAAAGTGAAACCCAAGGAACAACACTCCTCTACCACTCCCGCAACTGAGCTAATATGAAGCGAACTTACATACACTTTGAGGCTAAGAGCATCCGCTAGTGGATTAGAAGAACCTGGATGGTAATTGATCTCACAATCTTAGTCCTTCAGCAAATCCATCCACCTTCGCTGCCTCATGTTCAACTCAGCCTGAGTGAACAAATACTTCAAACTCTTATGGTTAGTGAAGATATCGAACCTCTCACCGTACAAATAATGACGCCATATCTTAAGAGCAAAGACAATGGCCGCAAGCTCCAAATCATGTACGGGATAGTTTTCTCATGAGTCTTCAAATGCCTAGAGGCATAGGCAATCAAATGACCTCTCTGCGATAACACACATCCCAAACCCCATAGAGTAGCATCAGTGTGAACTACAAAGCCTCCGGATCTAGATGGTAGAGCCAACACTGGAGCTGTAGTCAGACGGTGTCGCAACTCGTGAAAACTCTCCTCGCACTCTGACGTCCAAACGAAAGGTACGTCCTTCCTTGTCAGCTACGTCAAAGGTTTAGAGATTTGAGAAAAGTTCTCCACGAATATTTGGTAGTAGCCTGCCATCCCAAGAAAACTACGAATCTCTGAAACTGTCGTCGGACGCGACCACTTCATAATGGCTTCTGTCTTACTAGGATCAACGGAAACACCGTCTCGTGAAATCACATGACCAAGGAAAACAACTCGGTCAATCCAGAAATCACACTTGCTCAACTTAGCATACATCTGTCTCTTTCTCAGTATCTGCAATACTGTGCTGAGATGGAAAACATTCTCATCAACACTGCAAGAATACACAAGGATATCGTCGATGAACACCACCACGAACTTATCTAGAAAGTCGCAAAATACTCTGTTCATCAAATCCATGAAGACTGCTGGAGCATTCGTCAAACCAAACAACATCACTAAGAACTCGTAGTGACCATACCGCGTACGAAATGCTGTCTTGGAGATATCCTCCTCTCTAACCCTCAACTGATGATATCTCGACCATAGATCAATCTTCGAATAAACAGAAGTACCTTGTAACTGATCGAAAAGATCATCTATCTGCGGAAGAGGATACTTATTCTTCACAGTCGCTTGGTTAAGCTATCGATAGTCTATGCAAAGACGCATCAACCCATCTTTCTTCTTAACAAAAAATACTGGGGCTCCCCATGGCGAAACACTCGGCCGAATGTAGCCCTTATCAAGAAGATCTTGAAGTTGCTTCTGGAGCTCTCTAATCTCAATGGGTGCTAATCGATACGGAGCTCTGGAAATCGGTGTTGTCCCTGCCACTAACTCAATGCCAAACCCGATCTCCCTCACTGGTGGTAAGCTTGGAATCTCCTCCGGAAACACATCAGGAAACTCACGAACTACGCTTATCTCCTGGATGTTTGGTCCCTCCAAGGATACATTGATGGCAAAGATAAGGTAGCCTTCTCGGCCAGACTGTAAAACACGCCGGGCTTTCAGAGAAGAAACCACTGGAATCGGAGGTCACGCTCCCTCACCATATAAGTACCACGCCTCACCATCCTCAGGAAGAAAGTGAAAAAACCTCTGATAGCAATCCATAATTTCTCTATAGGAAGTCAAGAGATCAATCCCGATAATACAGTCGAAATCCTCCATAGCTAGGATCATCAGGTTAGCACTAAACTAATATCCCTCGAAATCCAAAGAGCAACCAACCACTAGACGCTTAGCTAAGAATTCTCTACCCATCGGAGTAGAAACTACTAACAGCACATCTAAGGGAATAAACGACAATCTATACTTCTTAGCAAAATGTGCTGAGATGAATGAGTGTGACGCACCCGTGTCAATCAACACATACACAGGAAAACCACATAAACTATAGGTACATGCAATCATCCGGTCACTGTCTACCTCCGCCTGCTCCTGGTTCTGTGCAAAGACTTGCCCCTGAACACGTGGACGTAAGGAGGAAAGACCTCGAGAAGAAGTCTATCGCAGTGATGGCTGCGACTGATACTGCTGCTGTGGCTACTGTACTGACTCCTGAGAACCTTTGGAACCACTAGCCGCTCCTATCAACATAGTGCAGTCCCTCTTCATATGTCCCTCCTAACCACACTTGAAACATGCGCTAGCTGAAATAGGGCACGGTCCCGCAGGATGTCTCTGCTTGCACTGACGACACCGGCTCATCCTCGGGCTACCGAAATGCTGCACTCCACCAGATCCGAAAGAAGAATAAGAAGTACCACCTTGCTTCTTGAAATACTGGCCCCTCGGACCCAAAGAACTAGTCGATCTGGATGCTGAAGAAATCATAGACCTGTTCTTCCAAAGACTGTCCTCAGCTTGATGACAACGGACCACCAAACCCTCATAGGTCATGTCGCTCCCAACGGCTACCATATGATGAATCTCAGGGTTCAGACACTGAAGGAAATGATCATACTTGGCCATAGAATGCTCTGCAATATACGGGCAATAATGTAGAAGATCAAAGAACTTCTGCTGATACTCCTCAATAGTCATCGTCCCCTGTCGCAGTCCAAGCAACTCACTAGCTTTCGCCTGATGAAGAGCTGGAGGAAAATAAATCCTCTGGAAAGCAGTACGAAACTCAGTCCAATTAGCTTCTCCTCTCGATGCTACAAACGGTGCGGAAGTAGATATCCACCACTTCCTCGCTCGTACCTCTAGCAAGAAACCAAGAGTCTCCATCTTTCGCTTGTCTGTGAAATGGAACTCTCTGAAGCAATGATCCATCCACTCTAGCCAGTCCTCAGCAGCCTCAGGGGTCTCGCCTCCTGCTAATGGCTTAGGGTTCACTTGCATAAATCTATGCATGCTGACTCGTCTTCGATCCTCACGATGTCCACGGCGATGTCTCCTCCGTCTCCTCCGTCCAAATGACCATCACCCCACTGTCGTGGCTCTCGTCGTAATCTGCCATATGTCAATTAATAACAGATAATGTATTAATCCGTTTTGCTTAATTCCGAGTTGCAATGAGCTCTGATACCAATAAGTTTAGCGACCCTACCCGGATCCACTACCTAATCAGAGTTAATTAGTGCATGCAATAAATACTTAAAGCGTAAAGAGCGAAATATTAAAATTACAACAAATCCAATCGGCAGAATACAACCGACGATAACAAAAGTGTATAAATACTCTTATACAACCAAATCAAAAGTCTTACGGTCACAAGCCCTACAGCTAAACTCTCACTGCAACAGGAAATGAACTCAACCCTGCTACGAGTCACCTGGACCATCCATCCTCAAATCTGCCCCGCCACAAGGTACCCAAAATACCAAACACAGGGGCGTGAGCGACAACGCTCAATACGAAAGCAATGATATATAAACTAATATGCAGCAAGAAAATGACTTTAAAATACTGGGTAAAACAGTCTACTAAGGGTGCCATGAATATACAGTACCGTGCTAAGAGAGCGACTCCGCGGGGTACTCGTATATTCTCTTATCAACTATAGCATCAAAACCCACCGTCATGGCCACTATTAGTGATAGCAAAACCAGGGGGTGAGTCTCACCTCTCCCGACACGGATCCATAAGGAGTAATGATCGAGCATGTGAGGCCTCGATTCTAATCATCTAATTAATCGTAATCCAATTAATCAACTCAATTAAACAATAAGGAATAAGAAATAATAAAAAAAATTATTTTTTAAAAAAGGGGTGCTCGCTCGATCGGTAAAATCTTACCGATCGAGCGGCCAAAAATTTCCAAGACTCTGCCGGGAAAATAAAAGGCCTCCGCTCGATCGGTAAAATCTTACCGATCGAGCGGACAAGAAATGCCCAACTCTCTGCCTCGGTACAGGGGTGCTCGCTCGATCTGTAAGATTCAAACGATCGAGCGAGATGCTCTGTACCAGAAAAATAATTCTGGTTTTCTTTCAACAAATCAAATCCCAACTCAATCAAAACACAAACCAATCAATATGCATAAACTTATTCAACATGTATAATCCATACAAAGTAGTTCTAGAGTTATACATTCATCCAAACTAATAGAACATGCTTCAATTCTAGGTTTACAATACCAAAATACAAATTGAGTTTGAATTCAATTCAAATCCTAAACCAAGGGCCTCACTTCTACTCTCTCATCCACCTATCCAAGATGTCTCTGGCTTGATCCTGCCCCACCTGTTGCCAAGTACACAAACAAACAAAGACAACAGCCGGATAATCCGGTGAGAATAATATTCCTGGTAAAAGAGACTAGCATACAATATCACATAATATATCAAAACATGATATATAATCAAATTCCACATATACCTCAAGTAATTCATTCAATTGCGGAATTAAAATGATATGCATGACTTTGAAACTTCTGGATTATCAGACTCAGATAATCAAAAGAAATTCTTCTTTCTTTCTTCGGTTTGGGATCCCGATGTTAAAATATCCAACAATCACACCGAACTCTCCTTTCGAGGTGGATGAGGTATATTTTAATCCTCTAGACTATAGGGCATTATAGTGAGTTAATCGACACTTGTAGTAAATCGCCTACCAAGGCCACTCGACTATAATCTCCAGATCGTCTAATTCAAAATGAATAATCAATCGGCTCAAAATGAATGCATATGAAATCTCATGCATTCAATCATCAATTCAATCATAAGTTCAATTAAGCATATAAACATGTAATATGTGATTTCTTCTAGGACACTCGAATCAATCCGGATTCAAGTTAATCATCCTATTTCATTCTAAAGTCATCTTATACCTCTTCTTTGTCGTTCCAAAAACTTCAATCTGAAAACAACAATTCCTCAATCAATATCCAAGTCAAGTTCAATCAATCGATAAAGAAAAACATCGATACTATACCGGCTCAACTCTTCTACACTGATCAAGACTGTCGGGTTCACAATCTTCAAGGACTTCAACTCAATCTATCTGAAGAAGTCACAGAGATCAAAATCGATATCAAAACTCATATCAAACTCGGTAAAATCAAAGCATCAAAACGACGTTCAAACTTCAAACTGACGGCATAACGGCTATAACTGATCAAACCGGAAATGCAGACAGCAGGATATCAATTCAATATACTCATTCCAATCCTCAAACATCATATCCAAAACAAAACCAACACATCTCAAAATTTAGATTTTCGAAAATAATAAGAAAATTCATATCAAATCTGATCGTCGTTAGATCTTCGAACCGTCTTAGATATACTATCACAGCTATCTAATAATCATCCTCTCCGAATATAAATTAATTCTAACAACATCCAAAAATTCAAACCTCTCAGAATTAAGATAAAATTACATCCAAACGGAGCACTCGAAGCTGTGATCGTAGATATCAAGTCAGAAATCGATTCTATCGGACAGATTGAGCTCAGACTAAAATCTGAAAGCTTGGAAAGCTTTGGAACCGCCTTCAATGGAGCATGGCGTCTTGGAGGGGATGAGAAGGATAATGAGAAGACTTAGTCAACTCACACAATATAACAATCTCATAATTTACAATTTAGTCCCTGAAAATCCAAAAATTGCAAAATAGTCCCTGCTAAGCAAAAGTTCGGCTCTCTAATTCTGTAATCACTGAATATCTCAAATAAGTTCAATTAAGATAAAAACGGGGCGATACAGAGCAAATACTACAACTGAAAATCATCCTAAATATATATCAATTAAGCTCGAGTATATCGCAAGTGCACGAGTCAAGTAATAATATAGTGTACATGAGTATGAGTATCGTCCCACAAATATTGATTCATGAAAAAATTACCTCATGTATGATTCTTTAGTTAATTATAACGAGAGATGGATAATAAATTAATAAACTAAAATAAAATAATAAAACAAAAGAGAATAAAGAAAATAAGTTCAGAAAATAAATAAACGATTGTTAGGATCTCGGTTCACCTACCCCTTTTCTTCTCTAATGATTGAATTTTAATTCTCAAGTCATTCTTTTGACGAAATTTCCTAATCTATCAACATACTCTCTTGAGATATATTAATCTAATTAACGAATTATAATAACCAAGTCTCCTTGCGTTATTTAACAATTGCAATTGCATTAACGATTTGTGGAATCCTCTAGCTTTCGACCTGGTGGACTATGACTACCAACATGTGTCCAACCTTATATCTCTATGCAAGTTGTAGATCCATGGATTATATTACCTTTTCATGTCATAAAATCTCCTCTCGGTATCAATTATAACACGTAAAATCAATAAGAAGTTGATCAAACTCCAAAATTGCAATAAACACAATAATATAATCAAGAATGCTTAAAAACCAAATTTAATCTTCAAGAAGAAACCAAAACATAGTTTTGGGGGTAGGATCCCCTAAATCCCAACAAATAAAAATAAAAGGAAAAGAAAAAACTAGTTTGTGCGGTTCTTGAGTTTTTTAAGTTTTCTCCCTCTTTTCGTTCTTCTCCTTGGATGGCCTCCTCCTCTCTTGCGTTTCTGATGTGTGGAATCCTCAAAACGTCAGTATTTCTTCTATTTATGTGGCCCAAGACTTCTTTTCTTTCAAAACACCCGATAAATACAATTTTCCAAAAATGGGAGAGCGCTTGGGCGGTAAAACATTGCCGCCCGAGCGCCATAACATTCTGTCCCAGGGTGAAATTTCTTTGCAGGTGTGCCCGAGCGGTAAGAAATGGCCGCTCGGGCGTGCCCCTATTTTTTCAAAGCGCGCAAAAATTTGTAAAATTCATAACTTGAGTTCTAACTGCCGGATTGAGCTGAAATTTTGATAGCAGCTTTAAAACATCCTAAACTATAATGTGGACGTTGAAGATTGGATTTAAATCATTCTAGGGTTAAAAAAATTTTGGACCATTAATTCTTCGTGATTCCTACTTGTTCCGTGCTCAAACTCTTCTTTTTCTCCATATTTTGCCTACAACCAACCAAAAATCATGAGAAGTGATCCGAATGAAACAAATATGCAATAATAAATATGAATTGAATTAACAACATGAAATCATGCAAAACAAATGCAAAACAAATGCAAAATGATGCAATAAACACGTAAAAACCACTCATGTTACCTTGAGCAAAATAGGTGATAAACTAACATGAAGACACAACTTTTCAAACTAATGCAACACACTAACATATGGATGATCCCATACACTTCATGCCTCCAATAACTTCACTGCCTTGGAGTTAAATCATGATGTGGCTTTCAGATTTCATGTGAACGTGAGTGTGTGTGTAGCGGCTCCAATTTCATGCACTTTGAAATGACTCCGTTTACTTGAGCTAAAAGATCTAATTGATACATCAGGGTAAATCAACCGCTTAAACACCCGTTCTTTAAGTTATGTCCACCTTTTCACCTCCTTTGAAATTTCCAGTAAAATAGTTAACAATGAATGTTCCATAGATATTAATTACTCACCACAAGATTTTACATCCGGTAAATTTTTAATCAAATTTGTCCGCAAACTTAGCTCAGATTTAGGGATAAAAATTTCAATCCCAAATCAAGCCCGGATGGAATTATTGAAAATTTTTTCATACCCCATTTAACCCGCAGACTTAGCTATAACTTTGATAGGAATCGAATTTCAATCCCCTCGTCTATAGCCGAAAGGAGTATCTTTGTTAAAAATTTGGATTTGTTTTTGCAAGAAATCAATTTTTCATGTCCCATTAAATCCGCAAACTTAGCTGTGATTTAGGGATTAGGATTTCAATCCCTAATCAAGCCCGAATGGGACATTTTTTAAAAACAAAATTTTGAGTGCGCTATGAATCATTCACTTTCCAAAATCGTCAATGCATTAGTGGATTCAAATAAAATCACAAGGTATTAGTTCGAGTACGAAAAACCCTTAGTGCCATGTAATGATCTAGCCACTGAAATTTTGTCCTTCTTAGTGCACTTCACCAGTTGAACTATAGTGCAAATGAATGTCCACAATCAATCCAAAGGTCTATTATTATTATTTCAAAGGCTACAAATTTCAAAAATTTTCTCCCTAATCATCATTGGCTTTAATGGTTTCATCCATCGGCAACATGCATGAGAAGACAAACTATATACAATCACATAACATTATGCATGAACATACATAAAAGGCAACCTCTCCAAACTAAAATCAAGCAGTGTCCCCATTGCTAAATATAAAACGACTAACTCCTAAATGAGAGAAAGAAAACATGCACGCATAACGAAAACAAAATGCAAACATAAAACATTGAAAACATTGAAACGGAAAACTCACTTGATCAATCATCGTGGTGTATATCCATCTTTTGCTGCTGCACCACATCTCTTAGGCCATCAATATTCCCATGTATTCACCTTGCAAATAAAAAAAATTGAGTGATTAAACATGATCAACTCAAAATAAAGAAACAACTAGATAAAAACTAAAACTAAATAAAAAAAATAAAATGAAGTAAAAATTTCGGGTTGCCTCCCAAGTAGCGCCAAATTTTCAATCTTCAGCTTGACCCTCAGAAGCACTCGTCAAAGAGCGGTTGACGCCCAAATTAAGTGTCATATGACACCACCAATGGGTCTTTGTTCCATGTGCCCTCAAGCTTGGTCATATTTTCACACTTAAAGCTCGTCACCTCAAAAACACTCCATAGCAGTTGATAAACCTGGGAAGAGAACATCTCTGTAGGTTCTTGGAGAACAAACTCTTGTGAAATTGGTGTTGGCGGTGTATCTGCATATATTGTCTCCTTTAGAACTTCCTCCGGCTGAGGTTCAATGGGAAGAGAAGACTCAAACTGAAGCGACCCTAACTTTTAACTTTTAAATAAATAAAGAAAATACGGAAAATTTTAAAAAAATTTGGCATGACCTATTTGTTTGAATAATAACCCACCTGTCTCAAACATCAGTTTAAATTAAACCTCAACCCGAGGTAAACATCCCACAAGGCAAACATGAACAGTAACTGGTTTGACGCCAGACAAAAGGAAAAGTACAAAGTTTCTACATGCCAACATAATTGTAGGGAACAACACATCTTGCTACTAAAAATGAAACGACATAAGACAGTGTGTATTTACTACAATGACATAATGCGGAAAGAAAAGAGCGGCAATGGTCAGGGTGTGCCACCGAACACCTACGGACCCTGGATTTCTTACCTCGCTGCCTCGTCTGCATACTCACCTGCACCAAGCATAGTAGTGAGCCTAAAAGCCCAACAAGATTTAAATAATACAGCAAGGGTTCAAAATAATGCATAATACTAAAAATAGTACTAAGTACATTTATGAATCTCACACGAAGAGGAAAAAATTCATAACATGCCCGAAGTAAGAATAATAGCAATATGCGATGGAAAACACATTCATGAATCAATTATCCTTTACTTTTACTTTTGAATTGGGATCCTCGATTGTGACTATGGTTTTGATCGATCAATGGCTATAGTATACAATGTCGGCAAGAAACCGAGTTTTTCTCGGCCCCACATTGCCCCTCTGATTTGGTAGGGAAGTCGAGATTTCTCCCAACCCCGATCTATACGTCTAATTTGGTAGAGATGTCGAGATGTCTCCCGACCCCGATCTACCCGTCTCATTTTGGCAAGTGACCCAGTGCATCCCCTAACCCATCATTGCACGTCTAAGTCACAATCAACTCACTTTATTCTTTAACTTTTCCTTTCATTCAACATTTTCTCATTTCAACAATTAAAAAAATTCTTTAAATAAGACTTCGGGACTAGAATCTAAGTAAATTTGAAGTCACACATGCGAATAAATGGGCGTTGAATAATTTAAATGACATAAACTCAAAAGACAGCATGACATAAATTTTATGGATGATCTGAGTGTAGGGGAGCACCCTTGGCTTAAAGGCTTTTCTCCTTCCACTTAAGTTTATGCTCACAAGGGCCTAACTCGAGCGGTTAACCCATAAAATCCATAACTCATCCTATTTAAATCCAAAAGACTTTCCGTTCAAATCGGCACCACCAACACACCTTAAAATACCCCTATGACCCATATTCACACTTTATAATGGCCCAAACCAACTCAATAGAAAAATCCGCTCACGCCACCCCAACTTAAAACGCTCATAACCTAATCAATTTTTATCCGAAGTAGGCCCAATTTACACTGAAACGATCCGAACATCCTATAAATTAAGAAAATCAGAGGTATCCCCTGTCCAGACCTCCAAAATTGACCTCATCAGACCTGTTTCCCAAGATTTGACGCGATGGTAAAAATTCTGTTTTTGGACCTGTTGACACTATGGACTCCCGAGCTCATCCCTCTACCTATGTAACGCCCCGTTTTTATCTTAAATGAGTTTATTTGAGTTAATCGGAGATTGCAGAGTTCACGAGCCGACTTGATTTTGATTAGAATCCATTTTGCAAATTTTGGATTTTTCAGGGACTAAAACGCAAATATTGAGTTTAATATATTATCTACACTTGGAAGAGATTTGACTTAGTCTCATTTGCTTCTCCTTCTTCCCTTCCATCGTGTTCTTCCATTGAAGCTTGGGGAAACGCCTCTTCAAGATTTCAAAATCCAGTCCGAGCTCGATCCGTCCGTTGGAAATTATTTATGAAGGCAGTTTAATGATCACTGCAGCGAGAGCTCCATTATATCGTAAGTTTTTCTACGATCGGATACATTCTAGTTTTTGGATGTTGTTAGAATCGTTTGAGATTCGAGTATGTTGTTCTAGACAGATTCTGATCGTTTATTATCTGTCGATTTTGAATTGGAGCGACGTTCGGATTTGTTATGATTTTTGGAAGCCATTTTCGAAAACTTGGATTTTGAGATTGATGGGTTTGCTTTGTTATTTTTGTTTTGGGCATTGATATGAGGTTATATCGGTATTGAACTGCTGTCTGCGTTTCTGGTTTGTTCAGTTTATAGCCGTTATGCCGTCGGTTTGAGTTTTGGAGATTTCGAACCATTTTTGTATTGATTGAAGCTTTGGCTTGTGAGTGATCATGGTTGTTGATCAACTCTTGTATTTGTACAGATTCGTTGGAGTTGTTGAGCCCTGTGTTAGCAGCATTGTTCGTCGAGAGTTGGACGAAGAACGGTAAAGAGATTTCCTTGAACCGTTGTTTGTTGTTTAGGTTGTATAGTTGTTGATATAATCTTTTGTTGTAGCTTGTCCGGAGTTGGATCTACGACATTGAAAGGTAAAAGCAGTCATCGTAGCGGGATAGTATACTCGGGACAGTTGGTTCTCGAGTTTGTTGGAGAACGCGGCGATCAGATCAATCAGGATTGATACCCGGTGCAGCGGAAGTTTAAAATTTTTGTATGGAACGATTCCATAATAGGTATCAACCTTACGATTAAATTGTGTGTGTGTAAAAATTAAATAACGATTATAAAATTTTTACCTTTAATCTCGAATCGAGATTTTGGACACCAACAGATTTCTCTGCTCTTGTTGTATATCCCTGGAACTGATGGACGAACTGTTCTTCAATCAGGTCCACGAACGGATATTTAATCCCTCTGATAGATTGCACTAGAAAATCTATCAGAAGTTTCTACGAATAGATTAACGAATTTGATCCGTTAAACCAGACTGCAATTCAAAATTCACAGACTGGATTTTACCGAGCAGAGGGGAGAGGGGGTCGGCCACTTCAGAGAGAAAAAGACTAGGTTTTTCGAAAATTGTGACCTGTTGTGTGTAATTTCTGTACTGCAATAACTTATTTATAATGTAGGCCACTAACAGCTTAGGGCCCATTAGTCATAAGTTCAAGCCCGAGAAGCAAAGCCCGCATGTTCAGAAATTAATATAAAATTCATCGTGACTCCGATTGATAAACCGATTTCACCAATGTGCACAGAAACCATTTCTGCACCTTTTAAAGTCAAGATAAATTTTTCTGAATCCGAATTCAATGGTTTCCAAAAATGTCCATCCCTATGTCATTTTAGGAAATCTTACTCCTCTACTCATAATTAAGAAGTCCAACTTCTTTGTTCATTAAATTTAACTCTTTAAATTTAACTATCTCAACGGGGATTAAAAATCCATTACATTGTGTGACCCTCAATGGTTCAGGGATACAGCTAGCCGTGGGCTCACAACTTCTTGTGACTCGGAACAACAATTTCCGACTTGCCCATCGAATCATGGTAAGAGCTCCTAGCAACATCGCCCCATGATTCCTTAGGTATCACTGATAGTGCCTACAAGAACCAATAGATTTTGGTTAGCGTACAGTACGGTCCCTTCATCCATATATCCCGATCGAATCAACAACCATTGGTATATCGAGAGTCGTTCGAGATTCGATAACTATGCAATACATCTTGAAGATCAAATAGTGACATCGCATGTGTTACTAAGAAACCACCTCTTAAAACACATCATGTACTCTGGCCAGAGATTCGTCACACTAATATCTCCTCAGATCGCATAGGATATCCACACTCGCAAGTATGTGGTGAATCCTTGACAACAAAGCATCGACTCCTATATGTGTTGTAACTGTACCCAATCCCGACACCTGATGACCCCAATAGAGTCGGTAAACGAGTCAAAGCACAGTACTAGAATATAGAGTCTCAATGATGTTTCAAGTAGTAAGGACTAATGGTGTACAACCAAAACCGCGGACTTTATCCACTCGATAAGTGATAACCACTTGGAAAGTCCGGATAGGGTAGTTCGATCATTCATCGTATGAATATCCATTTGCATGCTTCGAACATCTCCATGTTCCTTACCAATGAAACGTGGTACTCTGCATCGCAAATGCTAGTCTCAAACTCGAGCAATCCTTATCCTTATTATCGGGCGGCTCAATCGACTAGGAACAGTTTAGAATATACAGTGACTATAAGATGTGTTTCATGATAGACATCCCCATGTTCTACCACATCTTACATACACTATAGTATATTCAAGGTCTTTATCAAAACAACAATAGTATATCACAATATAACAATATGAAGAAAGATAAAGTCATTGCCATTAATAAAAGTGTAAATAATATTAAACAAAAGATTTTTTATACAAAGAGTCATCAAAGCCCTTAGCCACAAGTTGGCTCACCGGGCACCCACTCTTTCAATCTCCCACTTGCCCTAAATCCAACTAGTCATACTACGTAGACCCATGGCTTCGCGATGTTTGTCAAATAATGGTCCTGGCAAGGGCTTAGTAAGTGGATCAGCGATATTGTCTGCAGAGGCCACTCTTTCGACAGTGATGTCTCATCTTTCCACAATCTCCCGGATGATGTGGTATTTCCTCAGTACGTGTTTGGATCTTTGATGAGACCTTGGTTCCTTTGCCTGAGCAACGGCACCCGTGTTGTCACAGTACACCGGGACTGGACCAATAACTTCAGGAATGACGCCCAACTCTTGGACGAAATTCCTCATCCAAACGGCCTCTTTAGCAGCAGCTGATGCTGCAATGTATTCTGCTTCAGTGGTGGAATCCGCTGTGGTGTCCTGCTTGGAACTCTTCCAAGAGACAGCACCGCCATTGAGCATGAACACAAATCCAGAGGTTGACTTCGAGTCATCCACGTCACTTTGGAAGCTAGAGTCGGTATAGCCTTCCAATTTTAGTTCTCTTCCTCCATATACCATGAACATATTATTAGTCCTTCGTAAGTACTTAAGAATGTCCTTCACGGCTTTCCAATGCATTTGACCGGGATTAGCTTGATATCTGCTCGTGACACTCAGAGCAAATGCTACATCCGGTCTGGTAGATATCATCCCATATATGATACTACCTATGGCTGATGCATATGGTACATGTGTCATTTTCTCTATCTCTTCATCCGTCTTGGGACACATAGACTTGGATAGAGAAACTCCATGACACATGGGTAGATGTCCTCTCTTGGACCCATCCATTGAAAACCGTTTCAATATGGTGTCGATGTAGGTTGACTGAGTGAGTCCTATCATTCTCTTAGATCTATCTCTATAGATCTGTATCCCTAGAATATAGGATGCCTCACCCAAATCCTTCATCGAGAATCTACCTGATAACCATATCTTTGTTGACTGCAACATCCCTACATCATTCCCAATGAGTAGGATGTCATCAACATAAAATACTAAGAATGTCACAGCATCCTTAACTACTTTCTTGTACACGCATGGTTCCTCCGGATTCTTGATGAAACCAAAATCTTTTATTGTTTCATCAAATTTCTGGTTCCAACTTCTTGATGCTTGTTTTAGACCATAAATTGATCTCTGAAGTTTGCATACCTTATGCTCGCTTCCCATGGATGTGTACCCCTCAGGCTGCTTCATATAGATTTCTTCCTTAATATCTCCATTAAAAAAAGCAGTCTTCACATCCATTTGCCATATCTCATAGTCATACCATGCAGCTATGGCAATAAGGATTCTTATGGACTTGAACATTGCAACTGGTGAAAAGGTTTCATCATAGTCAACTCCTTGTCTTTGAGTATAACCTTTTGCCACCAATCGCGCCTTGTAGGTCAATACCTTACCATCAGGCCCAAGCTTTCTCTTGTAGATCCATTTACACCCTATTGGAACAATTCCATCGGGAGGATCTACTAAAGACCAAACTTGGTTTGTATGCATCGAATCTATTTCCGACTGCAGCTTCAAGCCATAAATTTGAATCCGCATCAGAAATTGCTTCCTTGAAGTTTCTTGGATCACATCCAACATCGGGTTCATCTTGATCCCCTTCAAGAAGAAGACCATATCGAATAGGAGGTCTAGAAGTCCTCTCGGATCTTCTAGGTACAGGCGTGTCTATCAATGGTTCCTGAGGTGTAGGATCGTTATTTTGTATTTCGGGTTCTTCTCGAATTTCTTCGAGTTCCATCATCTCGCCTTTCTTATCCAATAAGAACTCCTTCTCCAAGAAGGTGGCATTCCTTGAAACAAACACCTTTGTTTCAGCAGGATAATAGAAATAATATCCGATTGAATTTTTTGGATACCCTACAAAATAACATAAGCTGGATCGACTATCCAACTTATCTCCCACTGTCCGCTTCACGTAAGCAGGACATCCCCAAATCCTCAAGTACGAATACTTAGGAGCTTTGCCATTCCATAACTCGTATGGTGTTTTGTCCACTGCTTTAGTGTGGACGTTGTTCAACAACAATACCGCCGTTTCAAGCGCATAGCCCCAAAACGAAGGTGGAAGCTCAGTGAAGCTCATCATGGACCGAACCATGTCCAACAAAGTTCGATTACGACGCTCCGATACACCATTAAGCTGTGGTGTCATAGGAGGAGTCCACTGAGAGAGAATCCCATTCTCTTTTAGATAGTCCAAAAACTCGGTACTTAAGTATTCTCCACCTCGATCCGATCGAAGTGTTTTAATACTTTTACCTAGCTTGTTTTCTACTTCAGCCTTGAATTCTTTGAACTTTTCAAATGCTTCAGACTTATATTTCATTAAATATAAATACCCATACCTCGAATAATCATCAGTAAAGGTAATGAAGTAGGTGTGGCCATATTGAGTACCAACTCTAAATGGACCACAAACATCTGTATGGATCAAATCCAACAGATTTTGACTACGCTCAGGTTTCCCCTTAAAAGGAGATTTAGTCATTTTTCCTTTTAGGCAGGATTCACAAGTAGGTAGAGAGTTAATATCAGACATATCAAACATGCCCTCTCCCACTAGCTTGTTCATCCTCCTTGAGGAAATATGGCCTAGCCTAGCGTGCCAAAGGTTTGCCGGGTTTTGGCTATCGATTTTCCTTTTGTTTGTTGTTGCCGGTTTATCAACATAATTTATTGGAACGTCTTTTAGTTTTAAGTTATATAGATCATTTTCAAGTTGTCCATTTCCAATCAAACATTCATTCTTGTAAATATTGCAAATCCCATTCACAAAATTGCAAGAATAACCATCTCTATCAAGCATAGAAACAGAAATAATGTTTTTAATCAAATCTGGAACAAATAAAACATCTCTCAAAAGTAACTTAAAACCGTTCTGCAAAATTAAATAAATATCTCCCACAGCTTTAGCTTCAACTCTGAAACCATTTCCGAGCCTCAGCTGGGTCTCACCCATTCTAAGCCTGCGACTTTTTGTCATCATTTGCAACTCATTGCAAATATGAGATCTACATCTGGTATCCAATACCCAAGAAGTAGTATTAAGAAAAACATTTATTTCAATGTAAAACATACCCTTTGCAGTTCGCAACTGCTCGAGGTATTCCTTGCAGTTACGTTTCCAATGACCGGGTTTCTTGCAGTAATGGCAAACTTGTTTAGACTTGTCCAATTTTGCATGTAACATTTTGCCTTGAGATCATGGTCCAACCATTTCTCTAGTTCGGCCAACCTTTCGGCAGTTACATTAGCCGGGGCAGTTTTCGGAGAAGCCTTTTCTAACACTTAGAAAATCTTTTCCGAACTTAGGACAATCTTGACTTTATGGAACCATTCCGTATAGTTGCGCCAGAAAGTTTGTTTTGTTCGAGAACATGTGGATTACGAATTCATTGTAATGAAATACTGAGTTGAAACAGACAATAATCGATGATTGTTTAATGAATTTACTAAGACATAAAATAGGCGAAATTTATTTTATGAATCTCACTCCCACTATTTTAACGATTTCACTACCCTCTAGTGAAAACGGGAAACTGTTTTCCTTAGTGAGAACATGAAGTCCAATTGACAAACTATTGTCCCGAATAATATCAGCCAACCATAATTTTCAAAAGGTAGAGCCCAATTGCTTCCAAAGAAACCTCCACGTTTTTACTTCATGTCCAATAAGGGCCCAATAATATGACGCCGTTTATTGTGACATGTCAAGATGACCCATCAATATTAAGTTGTGATGGACGGTCGCTATGTGGATCCCCCAATAATATGAGCCGATCCCATGGGAGTTCCACCCAACTTACAACATGTGTCGATCCAATGTATAGCTTTCTGACGAACGGGCCCCCCCAATAATATGAGCCGGACCGTATCCGCGGGTAGCATCTCATACATTGATCGTTGATGGAAGGTAGGAACATTTAAACAAATTTAAATTTCCTTTATTTATCTTGATATCAATTTTAAATAATATTTAAAATGAGGGATTTTAATTATAAAAATTTGTCTCATCATTTTTAAAATTTTTGTATGCTTGCCGGATTCACAAAATTATGTCTAAAACATGCATACAACAATAATATCACATATTATATAGGATGATCGATTCCATTTCTAATCGACCCGTGGTTGCCAATCACGAGTCTTAGTCCAATCCTAGGTAATATGCAGTATGCAATGCAATCCTATTACATTTGCTTCCAATTTACATTTCTTCTGTCTTTATTGTATGCTGGGCCTACCTTCATCTTCAAATATTGATCTCCCACTAAATCTAATGTATTTACAATAAATAACAATGAAAAGTAGGGGATACATTTTTAAGGGGTGGGAACGGGCCATAAACCAAGCCCACTTTTATTACATATGACAATTCATATTGGGCCATAAACCAGGCCCATTAATAAAACCAACAACAATAAAAACAAATGTAAATTCCTAACATACACCTACAAAATTGGTCATGGCAATCGATCATCCTTATCCAATAACATTTAATTCAAAATTAATTTATTGGATAACATGCAATGGCAATTTAAATTTAAAAGGATAAAATCATATTTCATACATAAAATCTTATTTTATATACAAAATCATATTTTATCTTTTTATCAAATAAAATCATATTTTATCTATAAAATCCAATTTTATACATAAAATCATATTTTACTCAATATATCCATAAGATCATATCTTATCATCAATTGTACCAAAAATAATTAATTTCAAAATTCAATTTAACGGATAAAATATTTAAATTTTCCAAAAATTCAAATTTATCCAAAAATCAATTTTAAAATTTTCGGACTCGAACAATTCGATCCGACGCCTCGTGGACCAATCAAAAACAATTTTCGATCGGACCATAAATATAATTTTAACGTATTAAAAATTAATTTAAAAATTAAAAAATTAATTTTTCTCCCGCGGGCCGCCCGGGACATTCCCGGGCTGCCCGCGCCCTAATGGGGTCGGGCCGGGCAGCCCGGCTGCCCCTAGGGCAGCGACGATCGCTGCCCTGGGCAGCGCCGTGCGCCGCCCTATGCAGCGCCCAGCGCTGCGCTGCGCAGGGCAGCGACCATCGCTGCCCGGGTTTTTGCCCGAATTTTTTTTTTTTTTATTTTAAATATTTATTTTGTTTCAAAAACCGAGGCTTAAAAATTTTTTGTACAATCGATTAATTTAATCGCTTGATCTGAGCAACCTGTCTCTGATACCATTGTTGGAGAATGCGGCGATCAGATCAATCAGGATTGATACCCGGTGCAGCGGAAGTTTAAAATTTTTGTATGAAACGATTCCATAATAGGTATCAACCTTACGATTAAATTGTGTGTGTGTAAAAATTAAATAACGATTATAAAATTTTTACCTTTAATCTCGAATCGAGATTTTGGACACCAACAGATTTCTCTGCTCTTGTTGTATATCCCTGGAACTGATGGACGAACTGTTCTTCAATCAGGTCCACGAGCGGATATTTAATCCCTCTGATAGATTGCACTAGAAAATCTATCAGAAGTTTCTACGAAGAGATTAACGAATTTGATCCGTTAAACCAGACTGCAATTCAAAATTCACAGACTGGATTTTACCGAGCAGAGGGGAGAGGGGGTCGGCCACTTCAGAGAGAAAAAGACTAGGTTTTTCGAAAATTGTGACCTGTTGTGTGTAATTTCTGTACTGCAATAACTTATTTATAATGTAGGCCACTAACAGCTTAGGGCCCATTAGTCATAAGTTCAAGCCCGAGAAGCAAAGCCCGCATGTTCAGAAATTAATATAAAATTCATCGTGACTCCGATTGATAAACCGATTTCACCAATGTGCACAGAAACCATTTCTGCACCTTTTAAAGTCAAGATAAATTTTTCTGAATCCGAATTCAGTGGTTTCCAAAAATGTCCATCCCTATGTCATTTTAGGAAATCTTACTCCTCTACTCATAATTAAGAAGTCCAACTTCTTTGTTCATTAAATTTAACTCTTTAAATTTAACTATCTCAACGGGGATTAAAAATCCATTACACTGTGTGACCCTCAATGGTTCAGGGATATAGCTAGCCGTGGGCTCACAACTCCTTGTGACTCGGAACAACAATTTCCGACTTGCCCATCGAATCATGGTAAGAGCGCCTAGCAACATCGCCCCATGATTCCCTAGGTATCACTGATAGTGCCTACAAGAACCAATAGATTTTGGTTAGCGTACAGTACGGTCCCTTCATCCATATATCCCGATCGAATCAACAACCATTGGTATATCGAGAGTCGTTCGAGATTCGATAACTATGCAATACATCTTGAAGATCAAATAGTGACATCGCATGTGTTACTAAGAAACCACCTCTTAAAACACATCATGTACTCTGGCCAGAGATTCGTCACACTAATATCTCCTCAGATCGCATAGGATATCCACACTCGCAAGTATGTGGTGAATCCTTGACAACAAAGCATCGAATCCTATATGTGTTGTAACTATACCCAATCCCGACACCTGATGACCCCAATAGAGTCGGTAAACGAGTCAAAGCACAGTACTAGCATATAGAGTCTCAATGATGTTTCAAGTAGTAAGGACTAATGGTGTACAACCAAAACCGCAGACTTTATCCACTCGATAAGTGATAACCACTTGGAAAGTCCGGATAGGGTAGTTCGATCATTCATCGTATGAATATCCATTTGCATGCTTCGAACATCTCCATGTTCCTTACCAATGAAACGTGGTACTCTGCATCGCAAATGCTAGTCTCAAACTCGAGCGATCCTTATCCTTATTATCGAACGGCTCAATCGACTAGGAACAGTTTAGAATATACAGTGACTATAAGATGTGTTTCATGATAGACATCCCCATGTTCTACCACATCTTACATACACTATAGTTTATTCAAGGTCTTTATCAAAACAACAATAGTATATCACAATATAATAATATGAAGAAAGATAAAGTCATTGCCATTAATAAAAGTGTAAATAATATTAAACAAAAGATTGTTTATACAAAGATTCATCAAAGCCCTTAGCCACAAAGAGTCATCAAATCCTTGTTGATTGATTTTGCTTTTGACTATGTGGCTTATGCTTTATGTTTCTGTTATGCATTCATCTTGAGCCTACGTTGATTCAGCGGGCAGAACCACCCTTTTTGTTTGGACGTTTGGGAACTATGATTGAGTGGCCTAGGTCGTAGTCGTATCACCTAGTGCTAGCATAATCATTATGGTTGCTCAAAGTCTAGAGGAGTGAGATATGTGGCACCACCTCGATCGAGAGAGTCAGTGAGTCGTCACATGATCTCATCCTCGGGATCCCAAAAGCACAGCAGCAATCCTTCGTTTATCAGATTTGATATCCCGATTTAAAGACATGCATTTCATTACGTTGTTATTGATTGTGTTGTTGTGTTGAAAGCATGTTTATTGTTGTATTACTTGATATGTTGCTTTTACTGGGATTATCATTCTCACCGGTTTATCCGGCTGTTGATTTGTTTTGTATGTGTACTTGGCAACAGGAAGGGCAGGATCAAGTCAGCATAGACCAGGTTAGTGTCCAGAGCAAGAGATAGAAGTGAGACTCGTTTAGAAGTCGAATCAGCATGTCAATCTAGTTATGTTTTGCGAACATGTTTAGTCATTCGAACTTCTCGTATTTGTTTTGTAAGCAAGAATCGATGTAGGTACTACCGAATTGAATGTTTCTCTTCCCTAAACCTTACTTGTATTGTTATTGGCATGTCAAATACTTTTAATGCAAGTGTTTAGGTTTTGTTGAGTTTATTTCGGTGCCTTAAATTATATGGGAGAGAGAACGGCGCGGGCGCGCGGTTATTGGCACGGTCGCGCGGCCTCTTTGCGAGGTAAGGGCGCGGGCGCTCTTACTTAGAGCACGGGCGGGCTGGTTTTTGCGCAGCATCGGCGCGGGTGCGTTGCCTTAGGCGCGGACGCGCTGGTTTTAGCGAAGCTTAGGCACGAGCGCGCCGATGTCAGCGTGGGCGCGCGAGCCTTCAAAATAAAAAAAAATATAATTGGTTGCTTCTAATCTTGGTTTCTTGTTTACTTATTGGTTGTTTGTCCGAGATTAGTTGATTAGAAACGAGGTCTCACATTAAGTGGTATCAGAGCGATAAGATTCTTGGTTGAACTAGAGTGAGCGGGGTAGATCGAGTCTGTGTGTATTGGCTCCTCGCATGTGTTTGCATTATTTAACTGTATACTTAATTCCATGCGAGCATGCTTTATTGTTGAGAATTATTTGAATTACATGGTTATGTGATTTACTTTTATAAAGCATGATCTACTTGAGATATAACTGCTTATGTTATCGACTGGTATCCAGTTTTTTTGAGCGGTTGTAAAGGGGCACCGGTTGTAGCGATTGAGATATCTTGTGCCCTAACCTTTGTTATTCAGATGGGTCCTCGTCGAGTGATAAATAGAAATACACCGCAAGTTATCCCTGCGACTGAGCAAGCTAGCACTGAAGTTGATCAGTTGGATGCTTCAGCAACGCCTATGGAAACCTTGCTGAAGAGGTTTCAGTCGTTCAATCCGCCGTTATTGATGGGTTCAGAAAATCCAGTTGACTGCGAGAGTTGGTTGGATGATATTGATCAGCTGTTCAATTCCATTGATTACACAGATGACCGCAGAATCAAGTTAGTCATTCATCAGCTATGTGGGGTTGCTAAGAGCTGGTGGATCATGACAAAGAAAGCAATGGAGAGTAGAGGTACGGAAGTTACTTGGACTCTTTTTAAATCTGAATTTTATAAGCGGTTTTTCCCTATCTCGTATCGCAAAGATAAGGGAGCCGAGTTTGCCAACCTGAGGCAAGGGAATCTGAACATTGAAGAGTACGTGGCTAAGTTTAATAGTCTGTTGCGTTTTGCACCGCTAATTGCCGGAGATGAAGAAGCTAAGGCAGATCAGTTCATCAATGGTTTGAACCCCGACGTCTTCACGTTGGTAAACACCAACAGGCCTAACAACTTTGCGGATGCCATGAATCACGCAAAGGGAGCAGAAGCAGGCTTGTGGAGGCAAAGAGGTAACCAGGTAGCACCTCAGCAACAGAGGCAGTATCAGAACCCACCATCTCAGTATCAGAATCAGCCACCGCAGCATCAGAACCAGCAGCAAAGGTATGAAGGTGGAAACAGTGGGGGAAACAGAAAGGATCAGTACAAAGCAAGAGGTAAACAGTTCAAGAGGCAGGGGAACAGTTATTCTAGTTCCAGTGGTTCCAAGCAATTCCATTCAGGACAGAGTTCTGGATCTTCAGTCATGTACTGCAGCAAGTGTGTAGGAAGACACTCACCGGATCAGTGTGTGGGAGTCTTTGGTAATTGTAACACCTGTCAGCAACCGGAACACTTCTCTAAGGTGTGCCCTCAGCGTAACAGAGATAGAGCTCAGAGTGGAAGTTCATCTCGACCTGCAGCTCAACCCGAGAGGTAGTCTTCTGCAGTGCACTCTTTCCAGCCTCAGTAGCAGAACAGACAGGGAGGTAACTCTAGTGCGAACCAGCCTCCGATACAGCAGGCACGAGTCTTTTCTTTGACAGAGGATCAAGCTCAGGCAGCACCTGACGATGTTATAGCAGGTAACTGTTCAATTTTTGGTTATTCTGCTCATGTTTTGATAGATACAGGTGCTTCTCATTCCTTTATCTCTGAGAAATTTGTGTTATTACATGCCTTGCCTACTGAGTTGTTGCCTACAATAGTAGCTGTTACTTCACCGTTGGGTGGAGGAATTGTTTCTGTCAGACTAGTCAGGAACTGTGAACTTTGTTTTGAGGGGAATTTGTTAGAATTCGACTGTATTGTGCTTGGGTTGTCAGATTTTTATTGTATTGTCGGTATAGATGCTTTGACCAAGTACAGGGAAACAGTTGATTGTTTTCTGAAGGTTGTCAGGTTCAGACCTGAAATGGCAGACGAGTGGAAATTCTTTGGTAAGGGTTCTCGATCTAGAATTCCTTTGATTTCAGTATTATATATGAATCGTTTGTTACAGAGAGGTGCAGAAGGATTTTTGGTTTATGCAGTTGATGTACTGAAATCTAGCCCAGCTTTGGTAGATTTACCAGTGGTTAGAGATTTTGCTGATGTGTTTCCGGAAGATGTTCCTGGATTGCCACCTATTCGAGAGATCGAATTCATCATCGATTTGGTGCAAGGTACTCAACCTATTTCCAAAGATCCTTATCATATGGCACCTATTGAACTGAGAGAGTTGAAGGAGCAACTTGAAGATTTGATTGCCAAGGGATACATCAGACCTAGTGTATTGCCTTGGGGTGCTCCTATTCTGTTTGTTCGGAAGAAGGATGGTTTTATGCGGCTTTGTATCGACTACCTTCAGTTGAATCAGGCTACAGTTAAGAACAGGTATCCTTTACCACGAATAGATGACCTTTTTGATCAGCTGCAGGGTTCTTCTGTCTATTCGAAGATTGATCTGAGGTCAGGCTATCACCAGCTAAAAGTGCGAGAGGAAGATGTTCCTAAGACCACATTCAAAACGAGGTATGGTCACTTTGAGTTTATAGTCATGCCGTTCGGTTTGACTAACGCTCCAGTGGTTTTTATGAGTTTGATGAACCGTATCTTTCAGCGTTATTTAGATGAGTTCGTCATTATCTTTATCGATGATATTCTTATCTACTCGAAGAACCGTACTGACCATGCAGAGCACTTGAGGACCGTACTGCAGATTTTGCGAGTTGAGCAGTTGTTTGCCAAGTTGTCTAAGTGTGAATTCTGGTTGGATCGAGTCTTCTTTCTCGGTCATATCATTTCTGGAGATGGGATTTCTGTCGATCCCAGCAAAATTGAAGCGGTTATGAATTGGCCTAGACCGACATCAGTACCTGAGATTCGAAGCTTCAAGGGTTTAGCTGGTTATTATCGTCGATTCATCAAGGGTTTCTCGTCTATTACCAAGCCTATTACCCAGCTGACTCAGAAGAATGCGCCTTTTGTCTGGACTGCAGATTGTGAGGCTAGCTTTGTTGATCTAAAGAGGAGACTGACCAGTGCTCCGATTCTTTCTATTTCGAAGGGTACTGGAGGTTTCACAGTCTATTGTGATGCTTCTAACAAAGGCTTGGGTTGTGTTCTTATGCAGCATAAGCATGTGGTGGCGTATGCATCGAGGCAGCTGAAACCGCATGAGACTCGTTATCCGGTTCATGATCTTGAACTAGCTGCGATCGTTTTTGCTCTGAAGATCTGGCGTCACTATCTGTATGGTGAGTCTTTCAAGATCTTTTCTGACCATAAGAGCCTTAAGTACTTGTTTTCACAGGCAGAGCTGAATATGAGACAGAGAAGATGGTTAGATCTGTTGAAGGATTTTGACTGTGAAATCAAGTATTATCCGGGGAAGTCGAATGCAGTTGCAGATGCCTTGAGCCGAAAGCTTTGTTCTTTATCTCTTTCTACTATTGGTGTTTCTCAGTTGACCGATGATTGTTGCACTTCTGGTTTAGAGTTTGAAACAGATAGGGAGACTATCAGAGTGTTTGCTATTCAAGACGAACCGGAGTTGTTTGTTGCAATCAGAGAAGCACAGAAGTCTGAGCCGAGCATTCAGGTTTCAGTAGAGAAAGTCAGATCTGGGCATCAGTCTGAATTCCAAGTTAGATATGACGTTTTGTTTGTGAATAACCATATTGTTGTGCCTGATATTTCGGAGTTGAGGCAGCGTATTCTCCGAGAGGCTCATTGCAGTCGGTTTAGTATTCATCCTGGAGGTCGTAAGATGTACAACGACCTGAAGAACCAGTTCTGGTGGAAGAGAATGAAGAGAGATGTTGCGAGGTTTGTATCTCGGTGTTTGAATTGTCAGCAAGTGAAAGAAGAGCGGAAGCAACCAGGAGGTCTGTTGCACAGTCTATCTGTTCCTGAATGGAAGTGGGATCACATTTCCATGGATTTCGTCATGAAGCTACCACGATCCGTTCGAGGATGCGATGCCATTTGGGTAGTGATCGACCTATTGACGAAGTCTGCATGTTTTATTCCGTACAAGATGACGTATCGTCATGATCAGATGGCTGAGTTGTATGTTAGCAATGTTGTGAGATTGCATGGTATGCCGAAGTCGATTGTTTTAGACAGAGATCCTAGATTCAATTCTCACTTCTGGCACAGTCTTCAGGGGGCACTTGGTACTCGATTGCATCTGAGTACAGCTTATCATCCTCAGACCGATGGACAGTCAGAGCGGACTATCCAGACGTTAGAGGATATGCTGCGAGCGGTAGTGCTAGACTTTGGCACTAGTTGGCAGGATTCTTTGCCTCTTGTCGAGTTTTCTTACAACAACAGCTTCCAAGCGAGTATCGGTATGGCGCCTTTTGAGGCTTTGTATGGTAGAAAGTGCCGATCTCCGTTGTTTTGGGATGATTTGTCTGAGTCACCAGATTTGGGACCGGAGATGATTAGAGATATGGCAGAGCAGGTTAAGATCATTCAGACCAGAATGAAGTCAGCTCAAGATAGACAGGCAAAGTATGCGAATGTCAGGCGTAGTCCTCTAAGTTTTGATCAGGGAGACCGAGTCTTTCTGAAGATTTCACCTTTCAGAGGCACTGTCAGATTCGGTAAGAGAGGGAAGTTATCTCCGAGATTCATTGGGCCGTACGAGATTCTCGAGAAGATAGGCGATCTTGCCTATAGACTTGAACTTCCTCCGTCTTTATCTAGTATTCACGACGTTTTTCACGTCTCTATGCTGCGAAAGTATCATCCAGATCCTTCTCATATTCTTCAGCCTGACGAAGCCGAGTTAGACGAGACTCTGGGCTACTTTGAGCGACCGCTTCAGATCCTTGATCGGAAGGAGAAACAACTCAGAACCAAGTCGATTCCATTGGTGAAAGTGCAATGGAGCCATCACGGAGTCGAGGAAGCGACTTGGGAGACAGAATCTGACATGAGACAGCAATTTCCGGACTTATTTGGATGACGTGAGTTCTTCTTACTGTCTTTAGTTCTTTATTCTATCTTATGAGTTGTGGTTCTTGTTGATTTCGAGGACGAAATCTCTTCTTAGTGGGGAAGAATTGTAACGCCCTGTTTTTATCTTAAATGAGTTTATTTGAGTTAATCGGAGATTGCAGAGTTCACGAGCCGACTTGATTTTGATCAGGGTCCATTTTGCAAATTTTGGATTTTTCAGGGACTAAAACGCAAATATTGAGTTTAATTTATTATCTACACTTGGAAAAGATTTGACTTAGTCTCATTTGCTTCTCCTTCTTCCCTTCCATCGTGTTCTTCCATGAAGCTTGGGGAAACGCCTCTTCAAGCTTTCAAAATCCAGTCCGAGCTCGATCCGTCCGTTGGAAATTATTTCTGAAGGCAGTTTAATGATCATTGCAGCGAGAGCTCCATTATATCGTAAGTTTTTCTACGATCGGATACATTCTAGTTTTTGGATGTTGTTAGAATCGTTTGAGATTCGAGTATGTTGTTCTAGACAGAGTTTTGATCGTTTATTATCTATCGGTTTTGAATTGGAGCGACGTTCGGATTTGTTATGATTTTTGGAAGCCATTTTCGAAAACTTGGATTTTGAGATTGATGGGTTTGCTTTGTTATTTTTGTTTTGGGCAATGATATGAGGTTATATCGGTATTGAACTGCTGTCTGCGTTTCCGGTTTGTTCAGTTTATAGCCGTTACGCCGTCGGTTTGAGTTTTGGAGATTTCAAACCATTTTTGTATTGATTGAAGCTTTGGCTTGTGAGTGATCATGGTTGTTGATCAACTCTTGTATTCATACAGATTCGTTGGAGTTGTTGAGCCCTGTGTTAGCAGCATTGTTCGTCGAGAGTTGGATGAAGAATGGTAAAGAGATTTCCTTGAACCGTTGTTTGTTGTTTAGGTTGTATAGTTGTTGATATAATCTTTTGTTGTAGCTTGTCCGGAGTTGGATCTACGACATTGAAAGGTAAAAGCAGTCATCGTAGCGGGATAGCATACTCGGGACAGTTGGTTCTCGAGTTTCCCTTTCAAATCACATATTGTATCTACACTTGTTCTAGCATGAGGAACTTGTGTCTTGTTGATTGATTTTTCTTTTGACTATGTGGCTTATGTTTTATGTTTCTGTTATGCATTCATCTTGAGCCTACGTTGATTCAGTGGGCAGAACCGCCCTTTTTGTTTGGACGTTTGGGAACTATGATTGAGTGGCCTATGTCGTAGTCGTATCGCCTAGTGCAAGCATACTCATTATGGTTGCTCAAAGTCTAGAGGAGTGAGATATGTGGCACCACCTCAATCGGGAGAGTCGGTGAGTCGTCACATGATCTCATCCTCGGGATCCCAAAAGCACATCAGCAATCCTTCGTTTATCAGATTTGATATCCCGGTTTAAAGACATTCATTTCATTACGTTGTTATTGATTGTTTTGTTGTCTTGAAAGCATGTTTATTATTGTATTACTTGATATGTTGATTTTACTAGGATTATCATTCTCACCGGTTTATCTGGCTGTTGCTTTGTTTTGTATGTGTACTTGGCAACAGGAAGGGCAGGATCAAGTCAGCATAGACCTGGTTATTGTCCAGAGCAAGAGATAGAAGTGAGACTCGTTTAGAAGTCGAATCAGCATGTCAATCTAGTTATGTTTTGCGAACATGTTTAGTCATTCAAACTTCTGGTATTTGTTTTGTAAGCAAGAATTGATGTAGGTACTACCGAATTGAATGTTTCTCTTCCCTAAACCTTACTTGTATTGTTATTGGCATGTCAAATACTTTTAATGCAAGTGTTTAGGTTTTGTTGAGTTTATTTCGGTGCCTTAACTTTTCTAGGTGAGAGGACGGCGCGGGCGCGCGGCCTCTTTGCGAGGTAAGGGCGCGGGCGCTCTTACTTAGAGTGCGGGCGCGCTGGTTTTTGCGCAGCATCGGCGCGGGCGCGCTGGTTTTAGCGAAGCTTAGGCGCGAGCGCGCTGATGTCAGCGCGGGCGCGCGAGCCTTCAAAATAAAAAAAATATAATTGGTTGCTTCTAATCTTGGTTTCTTGTTTACTTATTGGTTGTTTGTCCGAGATTAGTTGATTAGAAACGAGGTCTCACAACATATTGCACCTCAAAAACCGATGAGAACAACCTGTAAACATGCCTAGACAACCGGCTAGGACCCTTGGAAAAATCCCTAGACCATCACTACTTTATCTCTCCCTTTTTGCCCCAAACACTAGCCCAACATCTTCAAAACTCCACCAAGCGACCACCCAACCTACTAGTTCAATGAACATCCCTATGCCCTCATAAAACACATCCAAAAACACATGTACAACCTCAAAAACACCCCATGGCAGCCCCTCAACTCCATTCATCCATTTGTACAAAACTTTCGATTCAAACGCCACAACTCCATTCGATTTACAACATTTCAAAGCACATGCATTAAATAGCTTGACCATCACCATGTGGGGCTTAAAACCATCCATACACACAACAAGGGACCGAACTCAAGCATGTTACAATCTGACTTTTCATTCACATCATCCAAAATTATGTTTAAATGCATGCAAATCATTCATACAAGCTACAATTACGAGTTAGAATTCAAAATATGAAAAAACCACACCAAGCCCCCTTGTACCCCTGATGATTGAACCCATACACACTCACAATACTCAAAATAAGATGTCAAAAATGCCAAGGTAACAAGATAACCATGAAAATATAGTCTATGCTTGGGTTTAAAAATGGAACAAAGAAGTTCTTGCCTCAAACTTGCAACAAGTAAGGAAGAAGAAGAGCTGGACACTCTAAAACCCATGGCCTACAGCTGGAAAACCTCTTATGGAGTCCAACACTGCGGCAGCAAGGAGGCAGCTGGCTGAAGAGGGAGGCCGGCGGCAAGGGAGGTGGAGAAATGGGGCGGCCGAGGTGATTTCTTGAGGAGGAGGAGGGTGAATTGGCGTGAGGGACATGGAAGAATGGGGTGAGAGGCGGCTAGTGTGTGTTTAGGAGTGCTAGGGTTTAAGTTGTAGTATGACATAATATGTAAATGTATGTATAAGTGTGAGTGTGTGAGAGTAGGGCAAGTCAAAAAGTGCTCTTTGACTAATAAAAGTGCTAGTTTAGATTTTACAACTCTAGCTTATAGAATTGCCAATATTTTAATTTTCTAAGTCTAGAATCTTTAAATTTAAATGCCAAAAATGAAATTTCATTTGTCCGGGTCCAAAAATGCTAATTTGGGAAATTTAAAGAATTACGTGCGAAAATGTGCTTACGCGATTTTTCTTAAATGATAAATCTAAAAATAAAGATTTTATTTTATTTTCTTCACCTCTCAAGAAATTTAGGTCACCTAAATTTAAAATGAATAATTTTTCCTCCGTGTTCTCATTTGCCGCATGCCGAAGCCGGAAGTCACCAATACAAGCAATTTAAGCAATTAAAATTTTGATATCATACAAATAAATTCTAAGGAGATTTGAATAATTTAAATTACCACGAATTTTAGAATTTTAATCATTAAAACTAATTTAGTCATGGAATTTAATTTATGGATTTTAGGCATCACACAAACACCTCAAGATCTTCAACATGAACTAATTCGCACTCCAAATCATGGCTCTCTGAGTCATCATCATCGAACCAAATTTGGGGGATCACTGTTAGAGTATATTTCTTCACTTCATTTTCTCGGTGTTCAGGGATAATTGATATTTTGAGATTATCTATCTGCTCCTCAAGGTGGCATCTAGAATTGATTAGATCTTCTATAGCTCGCTCGGTCACGGCCACGTACTTGCTCACCATATCCTCTAGTAAATGTATGATCAATTGAGAACAAATTATCTTCTCCTCTTGAAGCTCGAATGGTTGGTCTGAAAAATCTGGGTAATGAGTATCTTGTGGGTATTGGTGGCTCCAAATCTGTGGTGTAAGATGCCAATACCGGTGGTAGTCAAATTCTGCCATATCCTCTAATTTGTGTATCACACTATCATCATCTCGGCAAAATAGTGGACAACCAGTTTGCAAAGCTCCAATAATTACCCATCTCCTTGTCACTACATCCAAACCATCAAGAAAAATTTTAAGGAGAGCATAATTAGAGAAATCATGATACCGAAAAGTGTTCGCCAAATTATTGAATCTCTCCCATGCTGCGTAGAATGACTCTCCATGTTGTTGGGTAAAACTTGTGAATACTTGCAGATGAAACATCTCGAAGTATTACAAAAGATGAATTCCTGCAAAAATAAAATAGAAAACGGTAGATCACGCAAGAATAAAATAGAATGAAGATATAAATTAAAATAAAAATTAACTAAAGATAACAAGAAGTAAAAATTGTCTATTCAATCCCCGGCAACGGCGCCAAAAACTTGATCGAGAAAATACTACCACTGAAAATCAACCTAGATATATATATATATATATATATATATATATATCAATTAAGCTCGAGTATATCGCAAGTGTACGAGTCAAGTAATAATATAGTGTACATGAGTACGAGTATCGTCCCACAGAGATTGATTTATGACAAAATTACCTCAAGTATGATTCTTTAGTTAATTATAACGAGAGATGGAGAATAAATTAATAAACTGAAATAAAAGAATAAAACAAAAGAGAATAAAGAAAATAAGTTTATAAAATAAATAAACGATTGTTAGGATCTCGGTTTACCTACCCCTTTTCTTATCTAATGATTGAATTTTAATCTCAATTCATGCTTTTGATGGAATTCCCTAATCTATCAATATACTCTCTAGAGCTATATTAATCTAATTAGAGAATTGTAATAACCAAGTCTTCTTGCGTTATTTAACAATTGAAATTGCATTAACGATTTGTGGAATCCTCTAGCTTTCGACCTGGTGGATTATGACTATCAACATGTGTCCAACCTTATATCTCTATGCAAGTTGTAGATCCATGGATTATATTACCTTTTAATGTCATAAAATCTCTTCTCGGTATCAATTATAACACGCAAAATCAATAAGAAGTTGATCAAACTCCAAAATTGCAATAAACACAATAATATAATCAAGAATTCTTAAAAATCAAATTTAATCTTCAAAAAGAAATCAAAACATAGTTTTGGGGGTAGGATCCCCCAAATCCCAACAAATAAAAATAAAAGGAAAAGAGAAAACTAGTTTGTGCGGTTCTTGAGTCCTTCAAGTTTTCTCCCTCTTTTCGTTCTTCTCCTTGGATGGCCACCTCCTCTCTTGCGTCTCTGATGTGTGGAACCCTCAAAAGTTCAAATTTTCTTCTATTTATGTGGCCCAAGACTTCTTTCCTTTCAAAACACCCGATAAATACAATTTTCCAAAATCGCGAGAGCGCTCTTGCGGTAAAAAAATGGCCGCCCGAGCGCCATAACACTCTGTCCCAGGGTGAAATTTCTTTGCAGGTGCACCCGAGCGGTAAGAAATGGCCGCTCGGGTGCGCCCCTATTTTTTCGCAGTGCGCAACAATGTTGTAAAATTCATAACTTGGTTCTAACCGTTGGATTGAGCTCAAATTTTGGCAACAACTTAAAAACATCCTAAACTATAATCTGGACAGTGGAGATTGGATTTGAATCATTCTAGTCTCAAAAATAAATTTTGGACCATTAATGCTTCGTGATTCCTACTTGTTCCGTGCTCAAACTCTTCTTTTTCTCCATATTTTGCCTACAACCAACCAAAAATCTTGATGAGTGATCCGAATGAAACAACTATGGAATAATAAATATGAATTGACTTAAAAACATGAAATCATGCAAAACATATGCAAAAAAAATGCAAAATGATGCAATAAAACACGTAAAAAAACACTCATGTCATTCTCCCCAAACTAACCTTTTGCTCGCCCTCGAGCAAAATACGTGATAAACTAACATGAAGACACAAAATTTCAAACTAATGCAACACACTAACATATGGATGATCCCATACACTTAAAACCTCCGATAACTTCACTGCCTTGGAGTTAAATCATGATGTGCCTTTCAGATTTCATGTGAGCGTGAGTGTGTGTGTAGCGGCTCTAATGTCATGCACTTCAAAAAGACTTCGTTTACTTAAGCTAAAAGATCTAATTGATACATCAGGGTAAATCTATCCCTTAAACACCTGTTCTTTCAGTTATGTCCACCTTTTCACCTCCTTTGGAATTTCCAAAAAAATAGTTAACAATGAATGATCCATAGATATTAATTACGCACCACCAGAATTTACATCCGGTAAATTTTTAATCCCATTTGGTCCGCAAACTTAGCTTAGATATAGGGATTAGAATTTCAATCCCAAATCAAGCCCGGATGGAATTATTGAAATTTTTTTTCATACCCCATTTAACCCATAGACTTAGCTATAACTTTGATAGGATTCGGATTTAAATCCCCTCGACTATAGCCGGATGGAGTATCTTTGTTAAAAATTTGGATTTCTTTTTGCAAGAAATCAGTTTTTCAAGTTCCATTAAATCCGCAAACTTAGCTGTGATTTAGGGATTAAGATTTCAATCCCTAATCAAACCCGGATGGAACATTTTTTAAAAAACAAAATTTTGAGTGCGCTATGAATCATTCACTTTCCAAAATAGTCAGTGCATGAGTAGATTCAACTAAAATCACAAGGTATTAGTTCGAGTTCAAAAAACCCTTAGTACCGTGCAATGATCTAGCAACTGAAATTTTGTTTTTTTTAGTGCACTTCACCTGTTGAACTATAGTGCAAATGAATGTCCACAATCAATCCAAAAAGGTCTATTATTATTTCAAAGGCTACAAATTTCAAAAATTTTCTCCCTAATCATCATTGGCTTTAATGGTTTCATACATCGACAGCATGCATGAGAAGACAAACTATATGCAATCACATAACATTATGCATGAAAAAACATAATAGGCAACCTCCCCAAACTAAAATCTAGCAGTGTCCCCAATGCTAAATATAAAACTACTAACTCCTAAATGAGAGAAAGAAAACATGCACGCATAAGGAAAACAAAATGAAAAAATAAAACATTGAAAACATTGAAATGGAAACTCCCCGGATCAATCATCGTGGTGTATATCCATCTTTTGCTGTTGCACCACATCTCTTAGGCCATCAATATTCCCATGTATTCACCTTGCAAATAAAAAAATTTGAGGGATTAAACATGATCAACTCAAAATAAAGAAACAACTAGATAAAAACTAAAACTAAATAAATAAAATAAAATGAAGTAAAAATTTCGGGTTGCCTCCCAAGTAGCGCTTAATTTTCAGTCTTCGGCTTGACCCTCAGAAGCACTCATCAAAGAGCGGTTGATGCCCAAAGTAAGTTTCATATGACACCACCAATGGTTCTTTGTTCCATGTGCCCTCAATCTTGGCCAGATTTTTACATTTTAAGCTCGTCACCTCAACAACACTCCATAGAAGTTGATAAACCTGGGAAGAGAACATATCTGTAGGTTCTCGGAGAACAAACTCTTGTGAAATTGGTGTTGGCGGTGTATCTGCTTATATTGTCTCCTTTAGAACTTCCTCCGAATGAGGTTCAATGGGAAGAGAAGACTCAAACACCTCAAGATCTACAACATGAATTAATTTGCAATCCAAATCATGGTTCTCTGAGTCATCATCATCGAACCAAATTTGTGGGATCCCTGTTTATGTATCTTTCTTCACTTCTTTTTCTCGGTGTTCAAGGAGAATTGATATTTTGAGATTCTCTATCTGCTCCTCAGGGTGGCATCTAAAATTGATTAGATCTTCTATACCTCGCTCGGTCATGGCCACGTACTTGCTCACCGTATCCTCTAGTGAATGTATGATCAATTGAGAACAAATTATCTCCTCCTCTTGAAGCTCGAATGGTTGGCTTGAAAAATCTGGGTAATGAGTATCTTGTGCGTATTGGTGGCTCCAAATCTGTGGTATATGATGCCAATACCGGTGGTAGTCAAATTCTGCCATATCCTCTAATATGTGTATCACACTATCATCATCTCGGAAAAATAGTGGACAACCAGTTTTCAAAGCTCCATTAGTTACCCATTTCCTTGTCACTGCATCCAAACCATAAAGAAAAAATTTAAGGAGAGCATAATTAGAGAAATCATGATACCGAAAAGTGTTCGCCAAATTATTGAATATCTCCCATGCTGCGTAGAATGGCTCTCCATGTTGTTGGGTAAAACTTGTGAATACTTGCAAATGAAACATCTCAAAGTATTACATAAGATGAATTCCTGCAAAAATAAAATAAAAAACGGTAGATCATGCAGGAATAAAATAGAATGAAGATATAAAATAAAATAAAAATTAACTAAAGATAACAAGAAGTAAAAATTGTCTATTCAATCCCCAGAAACGGCGCCAAAACTTGATCGAGCAAATACTACCACTGAAAATCAACCAAAATATATATATGTTTATATATATATATATATATATATATATATATATATATATATATATGAATTAAGCACGAGTATATCGCAAGTGCACGAGTCAAGTAATAATATAGTGTACATGAGTACGAGTATCGTCCCACAGAGATTGATTTATGACAAAATTACCTCAAGTATGATTCTTTAGTTAATTATAACGAGAGATGGAGAATAAATTAATAAACTGAAATAAAAGAATAAAACAAAAGTGAATAAAGAAAATAAATTCAAAAATAAATAAACAATTGTTAGGATCTCGGTATCAATTATAACACGTAAAATCAATAAGAAGTTGATCAAACTCCAAAATTGAAATAAACACAATAATATAATCAAGAATGCTTAAAAACCAAATTTAATCTTCAAGAAGAAACCAAAACATAGTTTTGGGGGTAGGATCCCCAAAATTCCAACAAATAAAAATTAAAAGAAAAGAGAAAACTAGTTTGTGCGGTTCTTAAGTTCTTCAAGTTTTCTCCCTCTTTTCGTTCTTCTCCTTGGATGGCCGCCTCTTCTCATGCGTTTCTGATGTGTGGAACCCTCAAAACGTCAGTTTTTCTTCTATTTATGTGGACCAAGACTTTTTTCCTTTCAAAACACCTGATAAATACAATTTTCAAAAATCACGAGAGCGCTCGGGCGGTAAAAAATGGCCGCCCGAGCGCCATAACATTCTGTCCCAGGGTGAAATTTCTTTGCAGGTGCGCCCGAGCGGTAAGAAATGGCCGCTCGGGCGCGCCCCTATTTTTTCGTAGCGCACAACAATGTTGTAAAATTCATTTCTTAAGTTCTAACCGTCGGATTGAGCTGAAATTTTGACAGCAGCTTTAAAACATCCTAAAATACAATTTGGATGGTTGAGATTGGATTTTAATTATTCTAGTCTTAAAAATAAATTTTGGACCATTAATGCTTCGTGATTCCTACTTGTTCCGTGCTCAAACTCTTCTTTTTCTCCATATTTTGTCTACAACCAACCAAAAATCATGAGGAGTGATCTGAATGAAACAAATATGCAATAATAAATATGAATTGACTTAAAAACATGAAATCATGCAAAACAAATGCATAATGATGCAATAAAACACGTAAAAACCACTCATGTCAACCTCACCAAACTAACCTTTTGCTCACCCTTGAGCAAAATAGGTGATAAACTAACATGAAGACACAACTCTTTAAACTAATACAACACACTAACATATGGATGATCCCATACACTTCAAGCCTCCGATAACTTCATTGCCTTTGAGTTAAATCATGATGTGCCTTTCAGATTTCATGTGAACGTGAGTGCGTGTGTAGTGGCTCCAATGTCATGCACTTCGAAAAGACTCCGTTTACTTGACCTAAAAGATCTAATTGATACATCAGGGTAAATTTATCCCTTAAACACCCGTTCTTTCAGTTATGTCCACCTTTTCACCTCCTTTGGAATTTCCAAAAGAATAGTTAACAATGAATGATCCATAGATATTAATTACGCACCACCAGATTTTACATCCGATAAATTTTTAATCCCATTTGGTCCGCAAACTTAGCTCACATTTAGGGATTAGAATTTCAATCCCAAATCAAGCCCGGATGGAATTATTGAAATTTTTTTTCATACCCCATTTAACCCGCAAACTTAGCAGCTATAACTTTGATAGGATTCGGATTTCAATCACCTCGTCTATTGCCGGATGGAGTATCTTTGTTAAAAATTTTGATTTCTATTTGCAAGAAATCAGTTTTTCATGTCCTATTAAATCCGCAAACTTAGCTGTGATTTAGAGATTTGGATTTCAATCCCTAATCAAGCCTGGATGGAAATTTTTTTCAAAAATAAAATTTTGAGTGCGCTATGAATAATTCACTTTCCAAAATAGTCAGTGCATTAGTAGATTCAACTAAAATCACAAGATATTAGTTCGAGTTCGAAAAACCCTCAGTGTCGTGCAATGATCTAGCCACTGAAATTTTGTCTTTCTTAGTGCACTTCACCTATTGAACTATAGTGCAAATGAATGTCCACAATCAATCCAAAGGTCTATTATTATTTCAAAGGCTACAAATTGTTGGAAAACTGGCGAGTTCCCAGACCAATTACGATTGATACCCGGTGCAGCGGAAGTTTAAAAATTTTTCATGGAACGTTTCCATGGTATGGGTATCAACCGTTCATCGATTGAATTACGTGTGTGTGTAAAATTTAAATAACAATTAAATAAATTTTACCTCAAATCTCGCAACGAGATTAATGGACACCAACAGAACAATTCTGCTCTTGTTGTCTCTCCCTGGAACCGATGAACGCCTTCAATCAGGTCCACGAACAGAGGTTTAATCCCTCTGATAGATTGCACTAGAAAATCTATCAGAAGTTTTCTGCGAAGAGAATACACGAATTTGATTCGTTATTCCTTACTGCGATTCAAAATCACAGACCGGAATTTCTCGGGCAGAGGGGGAGGGTTCGGCCGATTTGTTGAGAGAGAGGCTAGGGTTCGATTTTTGCTCTGTCTCAAAAATTATGACCTGTTGTGTGTAATTTCTGTACTGAAATAACTTATTTATAATGCAGGCCACTAACACCTTAGGGCCCATTAGTCATAAGCTGGGGCCCGACAAGCAAAGCCCGCTCGTTCAGAAATTAATATAAAATTCATCGTGACTCCGATTGATGAAACGATTTCACCAATGTGCACAGAAACCATTTCTGCACGTTTTAAAGTCAAAATAAATTTTCCTGAATCCGAATTCAGTGGTTTCCAAAAATGTCCATCCCTATGTCATTTTAGGAAATCCTACTCCCTTACTCTTATTTAAGAAGTCCAACTCCTTAGTTCATTAAATTTAACTCTTTAAATTTAACTATCTCAACGGGGATTAAAACTCCATTACACTGTGTGACCCTCAATGGTTCAGGGATACAGCTAGCCGTGGGCTCACAACTCCTTGTGACTCGGAACAACACTTTCCGACTTGCCCAACGAATCATGGTAAAGCGCCTAGCAACATCGCCCCATGATTCCCTAGGTATCACTGATAGTGCCTACAAGAACCAGTAGATTTTGGTTAACGTACAGTACGGTCCCTTCATCCATATATCCCGATCGAATCAACAACCATTGGTATATCGAGAGTCGCTCAAGATTCGATAACTATGCAATACATCTTGAAGATCAAATTAGTGACATCGCATGTGCTACTAAGAAACCATTTCTTAAATCACATCAAGTACTCTGGCCAGAGATTTGTCACACTAATATCTCCTCAGATCGCATAGGATATCCACACTCGCAAGTATGTGGTGAATCCTTGACAACAATGCATTGACTCCTATATGTGTCGTAACTGTACCCAATCTCGACACCTGATGACCCCCTCAGAGTCGGTAAACGAGTCAAAGCACAGTACTAGCATATAGAGTCTCCATGATGTTTCAAGTTGTAAGGACTAATGGTGTACAACCAAAACCGCGGACTTTATCCACTCGATAAGTGATAACCACTTGGAAAGTCCGGATAGGGTAGTTCGACTATTCATCCTATGAATATCCATTTGCATGCTTCGAACATCTCCATGTTCCCTACCAATGAAACGTGGTACTCCGCATCGCAAATGCTAGTCTCAAACTCGAGCGATCCTTATCCTTATTATCGGACGGCTCAATCGACTAGGAACGGTTTTAGAATATACAGTGACTATAAGATGTATTTCATGATAGACATCTCCATGTTCTACCACATCTTACATACACTATAGTATACTCAAGGTCTTTATCAAAACAACAATAGTATATCACAATATAACAATATGAAGTAATATAAAGTCATTGCCATAAAAGTGTAAATAATATTAAACAAAAGATTGTTTATACAAAGAGTCAACAAAGCCCATAGCCACACAGTTGGCTCACTGGGCACCCACTCTTACACAAATTTCAAAAATTTTCTCCCTAATTATCATTGGCTTTAATGGTTTCATCCATCAGCAACATGCATGAGAAGACAAACTATATGCAATCACATAACATTATACACGAACAAACATAAAAGGCAACCTCCCCAAACTAAAATCTATCAGTGTCCCCAATGCTAAATATAAAACAACTAACTCCTAAATGAGAGAAAGAAAACATGCACGCATAACGAAAACAAAATGCAAACATAAAACATTGAAGCGGAAAACTCCCCAAACAAATCATCGTTGTGTATATCCATCTTTTGCTGCTGCACCACATCTCTTAGGCCATCAATATTCCCATGTATTCATCTTGCAAATAAAAAAATTTGAAGGATTAAACATGATCAACTCAAAATAAAGCAACAACTCGATAAAAACTAAAATTAAATAAAAAAATAATATGAAGTAAAAATTTCGGGTTGCCTCCCAAGTAGCGCCTGATTTTCAGTCTTCGGCTGGACCCTCAGAAGCACTCATCAAAGAGCGGTTGACGCCCAAAGTAAGTGTCATATGACACCACCAATGGGTCTTTGTTCCATGTGCCCTCAAGTTTGGCCAGATTTTTACACTTTAAGCTCGTCACCTCAACAACACTCCATAGCAGTTGATAAACCTGGGAAGAGAACAACTCTGTAGGTTCTTGGAGAACAAACTCTTGTGAAATTTGTGTTGGCGGTGTATCTACATATATTGTCTCCTTTAGAACTTCCTCCGGCTGAGGTTCAATTGGAAGAGAAGACTCAAACACCTCAAGATCTTCAACATGAATTAATTCGCACTCCAAATCATGGTTCTCTGAGTCATCATCATCGAAAAATTTGTGGGATCACTGTTTGAGTATCTTTCTTCACTTCATTTTCTCGGTGTTCAGGGAGAATTGATATTTTGAGATTCTTTATCTACTCCTCAAGGTGGCATCTAGAATTGATTAGATATTCTATATCTCGCTCGGTCACGGCCACGTAATTGCTCACCATATCCTCTAGTGAATGTATGATCAATTGAGAACAAATTATCTCCTCCTCTTGAAGCTCAAATGGTTGGTCTGAAAAATCTGGGTAATGAGTATCTTGTGGGTATTTGTGGCTCCAAATCTATGGTGTAAGATCCTAATACCGGTGGTAGTCAAATTCTGTCATATCCTCTAATATGTGTATCTCACTATCATCATCTCGGCAAAATAGTGGACAATCAGTTTGCAAAGCTCCATTAATTACCCATCTCCTTGTCACTGCATCCAAACCATCAAGAAAAAATTTAAGGAGAGCATGATTAGAGAAATCATGATACCGGAAAGTGTTCGCCAAATTATTGAATCTCTCCCATGCTGCGTAGAATGGCTCTCCATGTTGTTGGGTAAAACTTGTGAATACTTGCAGATGAAACATCTCGAAGTATTACACAAGATGAATTCCTGCAAAAATAAAATAGAAAACGGTAGATCACGCAGGAATAAAATAGAATGAAGATATAAAATAAAATAAAAATTAAATAAAGATAACAAAAAGTAAAAATTGTCTATTCAATCCCCGGCAACGGCACCAAAAACTTGATCGAGCAAATACTACCACTGAAAATCAACCTAAATATATATATATATATATAAATATAGTGTACATGAGTACGAGTATATCGCAAGTGCACGAGTCAAGTAATAATATAGTGTACGTGAGTACGAGTATCGTCACACAGAGATTGATTTATGACAAAATTACCTCAAGTATGATTCTTTAGTTAATTATAACGAGAGATGGAGAACAAATTAATAAAATGAAATAAAATAATAAAACAAAAGAGAATAAAGAAAATAAGTTCAGAAAATAAATAAACGATTGTTAGGATCTCGATTCACCTACCCCTTTTCTTCTCTAATGATTGAATTTCAATCTCAATTCATGCTTTTGACGAAATTCCTTAATCTATCAATATACTCTCTCGAGCTATATTAATCTAATTAGCGAATTGTAATAACCAAGTCTTCTTGCGTTATTTAACAATTGAAATTGCATTAACGATTTGTGGAATCCTCTAGCTTTCGACCTGGTGGATTATGACTATCAACATGTGTCCAACCTTATATCTCTATGTAAGTTGTAGATCCATGGATTATATTACCTTTTCATGTCATAAAATCTCCTCTCGGTATCAATTATAACACGTAAAATCAATAAGAAGTTGATCAAACTCCAAAATTGCAATAAACACAATAATATAATAAATAATGCTTAAAAACCAAATTTAATCTTCAAGAAGAAACCAAAACATAGTTTTGGGGGTAGGATCCCCTAAATCCCAACAAATAAAGCCAGGATGGAATTTACAGAAAAATAGTTAACAATGAATTATCCATAGATATTAATTACGCACCACCAGATTTTACATCCGATAAATTTTTAATCCCATTTGGTCCGCAAACTTAGCTCATATTTAGGGATTAGAATTTCAATCCCAAATCAAGCCAGGATGGAATTATTGAAAATTTTTTCATACCCCATTTAAACCGCAGACTTAGCTGTAACTTTGATAGGATTCGGATTTCAATCCCCTCGTCTATAGCCGGATGGAGTATCTTTGTTAAAAACTTGGATTTCTTTTTGCAAGAAATCAGTTTTTCATGTCCCATTAAATCCGCAAACTTAGCTGTGATTTAGGGATTAGGATTTCAATCCCTAATCAAGCCCGGATGGAACATTTTTTAAAAACAAAATTTTGAGTGCGCTATGAATCATTCACTTTCCAAAATCGTCAATGCATTAGTAGATTCAACTAAAATCACAAGGTATTAGTTCGAGTTCGAAAAACCCTTTGTGCCGTGCAATTATCTAGCCACTGAAATTTTGTCTTTCTTAGTGCACTTCACCAGTTGAACTATATAGTGCAAATGAATGTCCACAATCAATCCAAAGGTCTATTATTATTTCAAAGGCTACAAATTTCAAAAAATTTCTCCCTAATCATCATTGGCTTTAATGGTTTCATCCATCAACATCATGCATGAGAAGACAAACTATATACAATCACATAACATTATGCATGAACAAACATAAAAGGCAACCTCCCCAAACTAAAATCTAGCATTGTCCCCAATGCTAAATATAAAACAACTAGATCCTAAATGAGAGAAAGAAAACATGCACGCATAACAAAAACAAAATGCAAACATAAAACATTGAAAAAATTGAAACGGAAAACTCCCCTGATCAATCATCGTGGTGTATATCCATCTTTTGCTGTTGTACCACATCTCTTAGGCCATCAATATTCCCATGTATTCACCTTGCAAATAAAAAAATTTGAGGGATTAAACATGATCAACTCAAAATAAAGAAACAACTAGATAAAAACTAAAACTAAAAAAAAAAATAAATTAAGTAAAAATTTCGGGTTTCCTCCCAAGTAGCGCCTGATTTTCAGTCTTCGGCTTGCCCTCAGAAGCACTCATCAAAGAGCGATTGACGCCCAAAGTAAGTGTCATATGACACCACCAATGGGTATTTGTTCCATGTGCCCTCAATCTTGGCCAGATTTTTACACTTTAAGCTCGTCACCTCAACAACACTCCATAGCAGTTGATAAACCTGGGAAGAGAACATCTCTGTAGGTTCTCAGAGAACAAACTCTTGTGAAATTGGTGTTGGCGGTGTATCTGCATATATTTTCTCCTTTAGAACTTCCTCTGGCTGAGGTTCAATGGGAAGAGAAGACTCAAACACCTCATGATCTTCAACATGAATTAATTCGCACTCCAAATCATGGTTCTCTGAGTCATCATCATCGAACCAAATTTGGGGGATCACTGTTTGAGTATCTTTTTTCACTTTATTTTCTCGGTGTTCAGGGAGAATTGATATTTTGAGATTCTCTATCTGCTCCTCAAAGTGGCATCTATAATTGATTAGATCTTCTATAGCTTGCTCGGTCACGGCCACGTACTTGCTCACCATATCCTCTGGTGAATGTATGATCAATTGAGAACAAATTATCTCCTCTTCTTGAAGCTCGAATGGTTGGTCTGAAAAATATAGGTAATGAGTATCTTGGGGTATTGGTGGCTCCAAATCTGTAGTGTAAGATCTCAATACCGGTGGTAGTCAAATTCTGCCATATCCTCTAATATGAGTATCACACTATCATCATCTTGGCAAAATAGTGGACAACCAGTTTGCAAAGCTCCATTAATTACCCATCTCCTTGTCACTGCATCCAAACGATCAAGAAAAAATTTAAGGAAAGCATAATTAGAGAAATCATGATACCGGAAAGTGTTCGAAAAAATTATTGAATCTCTCCCATGCTGCGTAGAATGACCCTCCATGTTGTTGGGTAAAACTTGTGAATACTTGCAGATGAAACATCTCGAAGTATTACACAAGATGAATTCCTGCAAAAATAAAATAGAAAATGGTAGATCACGCAGGAATAAAATAGAATGAAGATATAAAATAGAATAAAAATTAACTAAAGATAACAAGAAGTAAAAATTGTCTACTCAATCCCCGGCAACGGCGCAAAAACTTGATCGAGCAAAGAATACCGTCGAAAATCAACCTAAATATATATATCAATTAAACTCGAGTATATCTCAAGTGCACGAGTCAAGTAATAGTATAGTGTACATCAGTACGAGTATCGTCCCATAGAGATTGATTTATGACAAAATTACCTCAAGTATGATTCTTTAGTTAATTATAACAAAAGATGGAGAATAAATTAATAAACTTAAATAAAAGAATAAAACAAAAGAAAATAAAGAAAATAAGTTCAAAAAATAAATAAACGATTGTTAGGATCTCGGTCCACCTACTCCTTTTCTTCTTTAATGATTGAATTTTAATTCTCAAGTCATGCTTTTGACAAAATTTCCTAATCTATCAATATACTCTCCCGAGCTATATTAATCTAATTAACGAATTGTAATAACCAAGGATTATGACTATCTGTGGATTATGACTATCTACATGTGCCAACCTTATATCTCTATGCAATTTGTAGATCCATGGTTTATATTACCTTTTCATGTCATAAAATCTCCTTTCGGTAACAATTACAACACGTAAAATCAATAAGAAGTTGATCAAACTCCAAAATTGCAATAAACACAATAATATAATCAAGAATTCTTAAAAACCAAATTTAATCTTCAAGAAGAAACCAAAACATAGTCTTGGGGGTAGGATCTCCTAAATCCCAACAAATAAAAATAAAAGGAAAAGAGAAAACTAGTTTGTGCGGTTCTTGAGTTCTTCAATTTTTCTCCCTCTTTTCGTTCTTCTCCTTGGATGGCCTCCTCCTCTCTTGCGTTTTTGATGTGTGGAACCCTCAAAACGTCAGTCTTTCTTCTATTTATGTGGCCCAAGACTTCTTTCCTTTCAAAACTCCCGATAAATACAATTTTCCAAAATTGCGAGAGCGCTCGGGCGGTAAAAAATGGCCACCTGAGCGCCATAACATTCTGTCCCAGGGTGAAATTTCTTTACAGGTGTGCCCGAGCGGTAAGAAATGGCCGCTCGGGCGCGCCCCTATTTATTCGCAGCGCGCAACAATTTCATAAAATTCATAACTTGAGTTCTAACCGTCGGATTGAGCTGAAATTTTGACAGCAGCTTTAAAACATCCTAAAATACAATCTGGATGGTGCAGATTGGATTTTGATCAATCTAGTGTCAAAAATAAATTTTGGACCAATAATGCTTTGTGATTCCTACTTGTTCCGTGCTCAAACTCTTCTTTTTCTCCATATTTTGCCTACAACCAACCAAAAATCATGAGGGATCCGAATGAAACAAATATGCAATAATAAATATGAATTGACTTAACAACATGAAATCATGCAAAATAAATGCAAAACAAATGCAAAATGATGCAATAAAACACGTAAAAACCACTCATGTCAAGTAACCCCTCACCGATGGAAATTGTCATGAATCACATCATACCGGATGCAGTCTACCGTAAAAACATGCATGTGCTAAAGTCGTAAAACATGGTAAAACATATAGCACATACTCATGCAACATATAAGCATATATATCATGTCGGCTATCTCGATCACTACTTACGTAACTATAACACTGCGGGTCCAACCTAGCACCACTGGTCTAGATCCCACTCCTAATAGTTCACACTACGACGCCTACAATGTAAATAACCATGCATAAATATTTAAGCTCTAAAATCCTTAACTAAGCTATTCCATACTCCTAAATATTTTTAGGAAATCAAAGCTATACCTGCGTCCGTAATCATCCCTTTGCTGTCGCTTGCCACAAAACTAAGCCACAGCTTCGCTACGACGCCTGGATCGCTATGCAACTTCCGGATTCCCAATAAGACGCCTAGAATTCCCTAGATATAAGTTAGAAGGCTAAGGAAAAGAGAGAAAAGAGGTATTTGGTGCGCCTAAAAATGAATCTCGTCTCCCCTATTTTTAGACGGAGCTCGGACCGTTTGAACCCAGTTCAGAGCCTCCGAACACGATTGGAGAGTCCGAAATCCCATTCACACGTAGGCAATGACGTGACCTTGCTGATGTAGATGATTACGTAAGCCCAGGCCCTGTTTGGATCGTCCAAACCTGCTAACGGAGCATCCGAACACGTTCGAAGCCTCCGATCTTGACTTCGGATCCTCCGATCTTGCATAAGACTCGGAACCTCCTGGCCATTTTCGAGCGTTCTGGATCCATTTTCTGACTCCGTAAATCCATTTGGAATTTCCTTAATCATGTTTTACATAATCCAAACATGATCATTTGATTAATTACAATTAATCCTTAATTCTGGATACGGGTCACTACACATACGCTCCGATCCTAGTTCGGACCTTCCGATCCCACCAAAGAATAGGGACCCTCTAAACTATTTTCGAGTGTTTTGGGTCTATTTTTGAGCTTATTAGAAACATTTTGAAATCCCTTAATCAATTTTTACCCAATTTAATCATGACTACCAAGTTAATTACTAATTTTGGGTACGGGTCACTACATTCTCCCCCACTTAAGAAATTTCATCCTCAAAATTCAAGCTTGAGGAATAAATCAGACAGACCATAAAATAGTTCTTTATTACATCTGATTCACAAATATTACAACACTATCCAAAATAAAATACAAAACTCAAAACAGCTCTGAATTCTCTGCACGCATCCGGCTCTCTAGCTCCAAAGTCGCTTCCTTGGTACCTCTGCGCAGCCACTAAACCATAACTAACGGTATGCGTTAATTACAAAGTACCTTCTCTTTCCTGTCGAGAATCTTGAGAGGTCTCTGTTAAAGTAGGTGTCCGTCGAGCCAAGTTTTGGCCGAGGGTCCTTGAGATAACTCTTGTATGACAATCTTTATTTTAATAATATTTGACATTATTTAATTTGGCACAACTTTATCTGTATACACATGCTACCTGCATAGATAAAGCCCTTGAATATACAAATAGTAGAAATAATATGAGATGGTCATGTGATGACTATCATGAAACACATATTTGGAATACTGTATATTCTAAATTGTTCCTAGTCGATTCAGCCACCACAAAAAAGGAAAAAGGTCGCTCGAGCTTGAGACTAGTATTTGCGATGTGAGTACCACGTTTTATTTGTAGGGGACACGGTGATGTCCAAGCATGCAAATATGTGCTTCTTGTAGAGTGCACTGAACAACCCTCCCTAAAGCACTTTTCAAGTGGTTCTCACTTATTGAGTGGAAAACTCCTAGTTTTTGGTTGTACACCATTAGTCCTTATGACCTGGGACAACATGAAGACTTTATATGCTAGCGCTTCACTTTGACTTGTTTACCGACTCAACAGGGGTCATCAGGTGGCAATGTTGGGTGTTTTGTCGAAACATATAGGAGTCAATGCATTGTAGTCGGGTATTCACCGCTTACCTTCGGGTATGGATATTTTATGTGTTCTCATTCATATGTAGCTTGAAATCTCTGATCTGAGTAGGTGGTAATTAAGGAAGGGTTTCTCGAATTACACCTTCGATGCAACTATGACATGACACATAGTTATCGATTCAATGACAACTCTTGATAAACCAATGGTTGTCGAATCGGTCGGGATATATGAGTTGAAGGGACCGTACTGTACGCTAACAATAATTGAATGGTTCTTGCAGGCACTATCATTTGATAACTAGAGAGTCATGTAAGCGATGCTGCTAGACGTTTAACATGATTGGTTGGGTACCATCAGACTTGAGTTTTCTGACGTTCTTATTATCAAGGAGTTGATAAATAAGAATGGAGCTATTTAGGGTATGCTCATATAAGGGACTTGTTCATCCCGAATCACAAGGAGATGTGAACCCACTGCTGGTTGTATCATTGAACCATTGAGGGTCACACAAGTACTAGCTTTCTAGATCCCGTTGAGAATAAAATTAGTTCAATGTTTTTAACGACTTATAAAGGTGTTTATAAGTGAGATAAATTAGAAGTATGACTTCTAAAGAAGAATAAATGAGAAAGTAACTTTTAATTTGTGAATGTGTTCCAAGATTAAAAGTTGACTTGAATAAATAATTAGTTTTTTAAATATGATTTACAAAACTATTATTATGAACTTAATTAAATTAATTCAATTAAGTGTTGAATTAATTAAATACTAGTGGGTTTTGTAGAGTCGAAATAATTAAATTAATTCAAGTGTTGGATTAATTAAATACTATTGGGTCTTGTAGAGCCCAAATAGAAATAGTGTTGAATAATTATTCTACTAGTGGGCTTGAACGATTTGAATTTGGATTTAATTAATTAATTAAACTTAAATGGGTTTGAGTATGTTTAATTAATTAAATATTAAGTTCATGGGTCATGTATGTATATGTTTGACATATAAATACATATAATATATGAGAGATAGTGAATATGAAAGGATAAAAGACAAGATGCACACTTTTCTATGCATGCTTTAACTTTTTATGCATGCTTTGTCTTTTGTCATAACACACTTTTAAGTACAGAGACAAGCAATATTCCTCCTCTCATTCTTGCATATGGCCGAACACTTCAACCCATTTTTTTTCTCAATTTTTGTCTTTCATATTGGGAGAAAAGGCAAATAAATTTTCAATGAAAAATTCTCTAAATATTCTAGTGCATATTTAGGGTAGATCTAGTTTGACTAGTCGTGGACCTAATTTGAAGAAAGAAGTCCATTTTCAAGCAAAGTGTGCTCTTGGAATCTTGTTCTATTTTCGAGCAAGGTGTGCTCTTGGAAGCTTGTAGATAGTGTCTATCATTTCAAGAGCTAAGTTGTTCACAACTTGGTTTGAGCCATAAATCAATCTTTTGAGATTGATAGGTAAAAATTTCTTAAATACCCTATGGATGTTTAATATTTTTGAATGCTACACATGTGATTGGTTTTTATATAAAAATTTTAATTTACGTTGTTTTTCCGGGCATAAGAGAACCGATCCAACAGTCTATCCACGTATGATAGATCCTGCTCTAACTGAACCTCTGTCGGATGCAACACATGCGACTTATCCGCAACATACCGCCTCAGCAAGGACACATGGAACAAATCATGAATGCCAAAAAGATAAGGTGGCAAGGCTAAATGATAGGCCACATCTCCAAATTTCTCAAGAATCTCGAATGGTCCTACGAATCTCGGCGATAACTTGCCCTTAAGCCCAAACCTTTTCACTCTCCGAAAAGGTGAAACCCTCAGAAAAACATGTTATCCTGGCTGAAACTGCAATGGTATATGATGCGTGTTAGCGTAACTAGCCTGTCGATCTTGGGCAGCCTTGATCGTCCGCCTGATCAACTCCACCGCATCAGTCACTAACTCCGGACCTTCAACCTGATGCTCGCCAACCTCGTCCCAAAACAAAGGAGTACGACAGCGGCGTCCATACAGAGCCTCGAACGGTGCCATGCCAATACTGAGATGGTAGCTATTATTATACGCAAACTCAACCAACGCCAAATGTTCATGCCAAGCTGGACCAAAATCCATCATTGTAGCTCTAAGAATATCCTCAAGAGTATGAATTGTCCTATCAGTCTATCCATCGATCTCCGGATGCTATGCGGTACTCAAGCTCAGAGTAGTACCAAGAGCATGCTGAAAGCTACCCCAAAACCTAGAGGTAAACCTCGGATCTCTATCGCCAACGATTCTCAAAGGAATCCCATGCAGACAAACAATCTCTAGCATATACAACCGTACCATCCGATAAAAAGAGAAATCCCAATTATACGGAAGGAAATGCATGGACTTCGACAATCGATCAACAACAACATAAATTTCTTCACAATTCCTGGAAGACAACGGCAAATGGGTGAAAAAATCCATCGTCACATGCTCCCACTTCTATTCAGAAAATATCTAAACTCTGAAGCAAACCACCGGGTCGTCGGAATTCTTCCTTGACCTGTTGACACACAAGGCATCGAGACACAAACTGATACACGCTATGCTTCATTCCTTTCCACAAGAATCTCGTCCGAATATCCTTATACATCTTCATACTTTTTGGGTGAACAGATAATCTACTAAGATTAACCTGTGAAAAGATCTCCTCTCTCAGTGCATCATCATCAGGAACTACCACACGGCCGGAAAGACACAAAAAAACCGTCAGCCAGGAAATCGAAAATATGTGCCTCTCTAATCCGAGTATACAAAGTTGGCTCAAAAAGCACTGAAGAAACGTGAATCCCTTGTTTCTCCTTCTTGTGACAAAAAGTGAACCCAAAGGAACAACACTTCTTTATTACTCGTGAAACTGAGCTGATACAAAGGGAACTCACATACAATTTGCTACTAAGCGTATCAGCAACTGGATTCAAAGATCCTGGTTGGTACTTGATTTCACAATCATAGTCCTTCAACAGATCCATCCAGCGACGTTGCCTCATGTTCAACTAAGCCTGAGTGAACAAATACTTCAAACTCTTATGATCTGTGAAGATGTCAAACCTCTCACCGTACAAATAATGATGCCAAATCTTAAGAGCAAATACAATGGATGCATGCTCCAAATCATGTACGAGATAATTCTCCTCATGCAACTTCATCTGAAGGCATAGTCAATCACATGCCCATTCCTAGTCAACACACACCCCAAAGCCTGGAGAGAAACATTGGTGTAGACTACGAAACTACCAAATCTAGACAGCAATGCTAGCACTGGAGCTGTCGTCAAAATACATCGTAACTCGCGGAAACTCTCTTCGCACTCTGCTGATGAAACGAAAGAAACATCCTTTTTCTTCAACTCTGTCAAAGCCTGGCTATCTGAGAGAAATTCTCCACAAACCATCGGTAGTATCCTGCCAACCCTAGGAAACTACCGTTCTTCAAAGCTGTCTTTGGACGTGACCAATTCAGAATAGCCTCTGTCTTTCTAGGATAAACTGCTACACCATCTCAAGAACTCACATGACAAAGAAAGACAACTTGGTCAATCCAGAAATTGCACTTACTGAGTTTGGCGTACAACTGTCGCTCTCTCAATATCTGCAAAATAGTACGGAGATGAAAGGCATGCTCTTCAACACTGTGAGAATACACCAAGATGTCAGAAGTAAACACTACCACAAACTTATCCAAGAAATCGTAGAAGACCCTATTCATCAAGTCCATGAAGACAGCAGAATCATTAGTCAATCCAAACGGAATCACTAGAAACTCATAGCGACCATACCGTGTGTGAAAAGTTGTCTTAGAAATGTCCTCATCTCTGACTTTCAACTAATGGTAACCTGATCGTAGATCAATCTTGGAATACACAGACATCCCGTGAAGCTGATCAAACAGATCATCTATCCACGAAAGAAGATACTTGTTCTAACATAGTTACTTGGTTCAATCATCGGTATTCTATGCAAAGACGCATTGAGCCATCCTTCTTTTTGACAAAATTCATTGGGGCTCCCCACGATGAAACACTGGGTCGAATGTAGCCTCTGTCTTGCTAGGATCAACTGCTACACCATCAAAAGAAATCACATGACCAAGAAAGACAACTCGGTCAATCTAGAAATCACACTTACTGAGTTTGGCGTACAACTGTCTCTCTCTCAATATCTGAAAAATAGTACGGAGATGAAAGACATGCTCGTCAACACTACGAGAATACACCAAGATGTCATAAATGAACACTACCACGAACTTATCCAAGAAATCGCAGAAGACCCTATTCATCAAGTCCATGAAGACAGCAGCAGTATTAGTCAATCCAAACGGTTCACTAGAAACTCATAGCGACCATACCGTGTGCGAAACGCTATCTTAGAAATGTCCCCATCTCTGACTCGCAACGGATGGTAACCTGATCGTAGATCAATCTTGGAATCACAGACGTCCCCTAAAGCTGATCAAACAGATCATCTATCCACAAAAGAGGATACTTGTTCTTGACAGCTACTTGGTTCAATAATCGGTAGTCTATGCAAAGATGCATTGAGACATCCTTCTTCTTGACAAACTGCACTGGGGCTACCCATGATGAAACACTGGGTCGAATGTAGCCCTTATCAAGAAGTTATTGCAACTACTTTTGAAACTCTCTCATCTCTGATGGAGTTGGACGATAAGGTGTTATATAAATCGACGTTGTCCCTGGTAACAACTCAATCCCGAACTCTACCTCCCACATAGGTGGCATACCTAGAATCTCGTCAGGAAACACATCCGAAAACTCTCAGACCACTGGTATCTTTTTAATGTCTGAACCCTCTAAGGATGCATCAATCACGTAGATAAGATATTCTTCCCTACCAGACTCTAAAGCAAGACAGGATTTCAAAGCAGAAACCACAAGCATCAGGGGTCGTGATCCCTTACTATAGAAATACCATGCATCCTCATCCTCAGGGAGAAACTAGACAAACCTCTAGTAGCAATCCACTATAGCCCGATAGGCTGTCAAAAGGTCTATCCTAATGATGCAATCAAAATCATCCATTGCTAAGATCATCAGGTTATCACTCAACTGATGATCCTCAAAACATAAAACAAAACCTACCACTAGATGCTTAACCAATACCTCCTGACCCATTGGATTTGAAACAGATAACAAACGTCTAAGGGAACATACGCCATTCTAAATCTCTTAAAAAATTGAGCTGATATGAAAGAATAAGATGCACCAGTATCGATCAAAATGCATGCAGGAAAACTGCAGAAACTAAAAGTACCTGCGATCATGCGCTTGCTATCATCCTGAGCCTGATCCTGGTTTAGCGCAAATACTTGCCCCTGAACACGAGGGCTCAAATTAGAATGACCACGGGAATAAGTTTGAGGACTTTGCTGCTGCGATTGTTGATGCAACTGCTGGTGTGACTGCTGCTGCTGCTGGACAGTTGTCTGCAAACCACCACCACTACCAAACCACTCGTTGCCCCAACATGGTTAGGACAGTCTCTCTTCAAATTCCCCATCTCACCACAGAGAAAACAAGCTCCAGAAGTACGATGACATAGACCAGATGGATGTCTCCTCTTACACTGCGCACAACGACTATCCTTCTGACGTCCAAAGAGGTAAACACTGTCGGATCCTGAAGAAGAATAAGAGGAATTAGCACCCTGTTTCTTAAAAGACAGGGCTCGCGGACCCAAGGAACTCGAAGGTCGAGAAGTGTGCAACTCCCTCCCTCGCCTCAAACTGATCTCTGCTTGGCGGTAACGGTTCACCAAGACCTCATACAACGTTCATGCCTTGGAGAAAATGGTCGTACTTCACCTCGAAACTGGAGCCAATGTGCGGACAATAGGGAGAAGATCAATAAACTTCTGCTGGTACTTATTAATGGTCAATGTCCTCTGGTTCAGATTAAGAATCTCTATCGCCTTCTCCTAACGAAGGGCTGGAAGAAAGTACAAATGACGGAACAACCTGCAGAAATCAGCCCACAAAACATAACCTTGCTCCTGAAGAGTCTGAGCAGATGCAGATCTCCACCACTTACGACCTTGGCCCTCCAACAGAAAAGTAGCAGCCTCCATCTTCTAATACTCCGAACAATCAAAAACATGGAAACAGTGCCCCATCCGCTCAAGACAATCATCTACTTCCTCAGGAATCTCGCCTCCAACTAAAGGCTTAGGCCCGATCTAAACAAATTTATGCAGTTCAAATCGTCATTTCCCTTCTCTATGATGGTGATGTTCTCACTGACGTCTAGGAGGTTCCTTGTCACCCCAACGTCCAACGCTACCCTAACTTTCGAAGTCTCTATCAGCCATTTGAAAAGATTAAGACACATTAAAACCCATAAAACCAAAACTAAATCCCAAGTTTTAAGCATGCTCTGATACCAATAAATGTAGCGACCCTACCCGGATCTGATACTAACTAAAAATTAATTAAACATGCATTTATCTTAATTAAAATATAATCTGAATTTAACAGCAAAAAGGTCAAATACAGTCGACAGAATACAATCGACACAAAATCCATAATTAAACACTGTATAGTACAACCAAATTGATCAGTATATCAAATCCTAACAACTAATGGAAACTCACTGGAACCCTGATCCCTAGTCTCCGCTCTTCCACGAACCTCCGGCATCGCCCAATCTGAGACCTACCTCGTCGAATAGGGTGTCCAAAAAATACAAAAATACTGGACGTGAGCGACTACGCTCAATATGAATGCAATGATATATAAACAAATATGATGCAAGAATGATTTAAACCCAGTAAAAACTCAATCTGCTCAGGGGCGCCAATCGAATATTCAGTACTGGATGGAGAGCGAATCCATGAGGTACATTCACATACTCACCCTATCACTGTAGCATCAGTCTCCACCGTCGTGGCGTCTCCCGATGATAGACAAAACAATACGGGACTGAGCCTCCCCACATGACCCACCTCTAAAGAGATATAATCTAGAATAATCATGCATGTGCTAAAAAAGTAAAACATGGCACATAAAATGCAACATAGAAGTGTATATATCATGTCGGTTATCTCGGTTAGCACTTACGTACCTCAACACCTGAATCCCTAAGACCACAAGTCTAGATCCAAGCCTACAATTCAATATTATCCGAGTCACTATTAGTGCTCTAAAAGTCTTAACTAAGCTAATAGATACTCTTAAAACTACTAGGGAGTCAAAGTTATACCTGTGTTTGTCGTCAGCCCTTTGTTGTCGAAGTCCCAACTCCTGCACACAACTCCGCTACGACTATTGGAATGCCTCCTTATCACCCGACCCTCGACTACTAAGGCCAAAAGCCCTTAAAAACTATCGTGAATGGAAAGGAAAGGAAATGGTATGAGAAATAAATGAGGCTTCTCGACCCCATATTTATAGGCCTCGATCGGAAGCTCCAATTCACCTGATTGGAAGCTCCGATCTCTGATCGGTGGATCTGATTTTGCATGCGCGCCACGTGTAATGGCTCTCCGAAAATTTTCCCCGGCTGCTGTTCGGAAGCTTCAATCACTCTTTGGATGTTCTGATCTCTTCACCCAGACATCACCCATGACATCATCAAGCTGGCATCATCTTGGACAGCTGGCCAGTGCAGTTCGAAAGCTCTGAACATAGATCGGACATTACGATCGCACTTTCTTTTGAACACTAACTGATAAGGGTATTTTATACACTTAATTTATATATAATTTTATTTGTTAAATACTTGTTTCGAGCAGATTTATGTTGTGTTGTGTTATTTTTGTGCTTGCAGAGAATTATTGAATTTATTTGGAACAGTGATGAAAAATGAGAATTTGTGAAGAAGAAGAAGAAGTTGGAGAAAAGAGAAAAGAAAAGAATAAAAGAGAGAAGAAAGGAACGTACAGAGATTGAGAAATAGTGTTGGGCTTTCTTTAATGGGCCAATCTTGGAGTCGAGATTAAGGCGCGCCCGCGCCTTCACTTGAGCGCCGGCCCCATCGCTGTGTTTTGAAAATTTTATTAAATCGGGCAATTAATTCTTGGGCTTGATTTTGTGGGTTTTTGCTGAGCAATATAAAAAGGAATTTTTATCAGAGGAGAAGGAGGAGAGCCGCCACATTAACAGAGGATATCAGAGATTGATCGTGAACTTTGGTGATTTTTCTGGAGCTTAACTGAAGAACGAAGACGGAGATCGATAGACCGGACACGGCATCGACGACGGATTTGATTTCTTACTTTTATTTTATTCTGAATATGTTTGGATTTTTGAATAAGTTTTGTTTTATTCAGAATTTTATTATGAACTAAATTTTTGTAGTCTAGAGGTCGGATGGAATCTGGTGTAGACGCTTTCATGAATTTTTTATTTTATTAGATTGAATTTCTTCTAGATTAATTGTTTTTTCTATAATTGATTGTCTTTTCAATTATCTGATCAATAATTGATTTGTTATATTTATTTGAAATCATTGCTCGGGAGAGGGGATTTTGAATAGGACATTAGAAACTACACTGTTAATTATTTATACAGCTCGGGAGAGTGTATGATTTTAACAGAGCTTTTTAAAAGAACATTGTTTTGTGATAGATCACTGCGATAAATTCTTAATAGGAATATTGGAATTGAATTGTAGTTGATAAACATTATTTGTTGCTCGGAAGAGGGAAATAATAAACTTAAGTGTTCTTGGCTATTAATTGACTGAAATTCATGAAGATTAATTAATTAGGATTGATTGTTGTTAAAACCAGGTGAAATCTATACCTCTAGACCATTTTTCTCTGATTGATTTTTCCTGAAAGTTGTGTGCGTGCTATCTAAAATCATCTGATTATTAATTTTATTGCAAAATTCTTGATTATTGATTTTCTAGATAAAGTTTAGACTATTTTAATTAAAATTACTAAATATTTTCATTTTACTCGCTGTGGGATCGATATCTGATTTAATCACTATATTAAAACTTGACACTCGTACGCTTGCGAGGAATAATTCACAACAAGTTTTTGGCGCCGTTGCCGGGGATTAAATTTTGATTATTTTTTAGTCTTGTTACCAATTAGTCTAGATTTTAATTTAGAGTTTTTTTTTTATTTTTTTTGTTACTAATTAATTTCTTCTTATATTTTAATTGCAATTTATGCGACGATCTCAAAGTGCTAACTCTCTACTGTTTGATCTGGAGATCGAGCGCACTGCACGTGCTTTGAGAAGAGAGAGAAGAGAAGAAATTAATAACATGGCTGAAGAGAATGTGAATCAAGCTCCCTTGGTGCCAATTAGAGATCACTTTCGGCCGACGATCCAGGCTCACTATTCTGGAATCGCTCGAGGAACTATCAATGCAAACAATTTTGAGCTGAAGCCTGCATTGATCAACATGGTTCAACAGAACAAATTTAATGGGAGCACCACTGCCGATCCTTATCTTCACCTACGCACCTTTTTGGAGATAATCGATATGGTAAAAATTAATGGTGTGTCTGAGGATATTATACGCTTATGCTTGTTTCCGTTTTCTCTCAGGGATCAAGCCAGAAGTTGGTTGCAATCACTGCCACTTGGAAGCATCACTACTTGGTAGGGGATGTCAGAAAAATTTCTTGCAAAATATTTTCCTCCTGCCAAAACCACCCAACTGAAGATCGAGATCAGCACCTTCCGGCAGATGGACACTGAACAGTTATACGAGGCGTGGGAAAGGTATAAAGAATTATTAAGACGTTGTCCTAACCACAATTTTGCAGATTGGGAACAGATCGAGTGGTTTTACAACGGACTGAATGCGCCTACAAGCATGAATGTCGATTCTGCTGCTGGAGGTACTATATTTGCAAAGGATCATGTTCAGGCTTATGATATGTTAGAGCAGATGACGGTCAACAGCTTTCAATGGCCATCTGAGCGTGTGGGAGTCAAGAAGCCAGCTGGAGTGTATGCAGTGGATCCTCTCACGTCCATCACTGCTCAATTATCTGCACTGACTACACAGGTAGCGTTTTTGAATAAAATTAATGTTGCAGATTCCACTGGAGTTGAAGGATCACCAGCCATAGAGCAAGTCAATTATATAAATCCAAATGGCTACCGAGGTTATGGAGCGTACAGAGGTAATTCTATTCCCAATACTTTTCACCCTAATTTGCGGAATAATGAAAATTTTTCATATGCTAACAATACTAATAAGGGTGATGGTAAGTTGTCTTTGGAGGATGTGGTTAGTACCTTTGTGCAGGAATCAGGTAAGAGGATGGCAAGAACTGAGTCTCGCCTTGACATCTTGGAGACGCACATGGCCAACATGGGCGCAGTGTTGCAATCCATGGAGACTAGTATTGGGAATTTGGCGAATGCACTGAAGGACAACAATCGCGGCCAGTTCCCTAGCAATACTGAGGTGAATCCCAAGGAGCAGTGCAATTCCATAGAAGTGCGGAGTGCCGAAGACATTGGAGTCCAAATTCCTACTGTTGCGGATAAGAAACTTGAGGAAAAAGTTGAGGAGAAAGAGAAGGAGCTTGAATCTGAGCCAAAACCGATGTACAAGCCTTCACTTCCATACCCGCAAAGGTTCAAGAAGAAAGCATTGGACGAGCAATTTTCCAAGTTTTTGGAGATTTTTAAGAAGATTCACATCAACATTCCCTTTGCTGAATCTTTGGAGCAAATGCCAAATTATGCGAAGTTCATCAAGGAGGTGATATCCAAGAAGAGGAGGCTGCTAGAGAACGAGGTAGTGAATTTAACGGAAGAGTGCAGTGCGGTGCTCCAAAAGAAGATGCCACAAAAGCTTAAGGATCCAGGGAGTTTTACTATTCCTTGCACTATTGGCTCTTCTTATTTTAATAATGTACTTTGCGATTTAGGAGCTAGCATTAATCTCATGTCTTTGTCTGTTTTCAGGAGCTTAGGACTTGGTGAGGTGAAGCCCACCATGATCGCGTTGCAGTTGGCTGATCGATCTATCATATATCCGCTTGGAATCATTGAAGATGTTTTGGTAAAAGTAGATAAATTTATTTTTCCAGCGGATTTTGTTGTGTTAGATATGGAGGAGGATGCAAACATGCCCCTGATATTGGGGAGACCTTTCTTGGCCACTGCCGATGCCAAGATAGAGGTGAAGAGAGGTGCATTGTCGATGGGTGTGGACGGTGAGAGTGTAATTTTTAATATATTCATGAAGTCATCTAACACCCCTATTGAAAAATTATGCTTGATAGAGTCGGTTATAAAGTTGGAAGGTCGTTCAAAAGCCGACATTGCGGTTGATTTATCGAACGAGAGAGCGCCAAAACCACCAAAGAAGGCCACGAAAAAAGTAAAATTTAAAAGGCGGTTCGTGGAATTTATTTGGTGAGTGAAAGAGAAGGGGAAGATCTAACAGCGGTGAAAGTCGGGCTGATGACTTTAAACCAAGCGCTACTTGGGAGGCAACCCAAGCATTTTTTTTCTTTTATTTTATTTGCATTTAATTTTCAGTTTAATTTATTTTTTTATTTAGATTTTTTTTTAAGTATTTTTTTATTTTCAATTTTTGAGCTTAATTTTTCTTAATTTTCAAAAATTTGTAGGCTCCAAAAATCTCAAATTCGAGCTAGTGGCGCGCCCGCTTCATTTATCGAAGCGCCCGCGCCTTACCTAAATGAAATTGGAGTTGTTTTGCGACTTAAAGGCGCGCCCGCGCCACTCCATTCGAGCGCCCGCACCTCCCCTTCGTTGCACTGATACACGAACGCATGACACCTGCCTAACTTGCGCCAACAAGATCACCAAGCGCGATAGCTCTTCCACCAGTGCAATCGCGCCCCTACAGGTTTCATCAGCGCTGCATCCTAGCGCTATCGCGCACTCCAACAGCGCAAGAACTAAGCGCTATCGCACAATCTAAGGGCGCTGCATTGTGCGCTATCGCGCTCTCTAACCGCGCTCCACCATGCGCTATCGCGCAACTTAAGGCCACCAAGGATTAATTCTGATTCAGAGATTTAAAAGCCCACTGCAGTCTGCTCGTTTCCATTCCATGTCTAAATCTCACACTCTCGCATCTTGCCATCATAAATTTTCCCCTGGACAAAACATAACATATTTGGGATTTTGATCTTGATTACAAGGCAGAGATTCTCAGAATTCGTCTTGCTCCATCTACGCTTGTCAAGAAAGGGGAATTTGGAGAATTTGGAAAATGTTCTTCTTGAACGGTACAAAAGCTGAAATTTTATCTATTACATTTGTTCCGTGATAAATGTCGTGATTTGAAGCTATTGGGTTGTCTGAGTTGTGGTGTAGAGTACGTTTGATACAGTGAATTTCTATATCATTTTATTCGTGCCTACCAAGTGTTTGTTGAATTGCTTGGGTGTATTTGAATGTTGCTGGAATTGTTTGGAGTTTAGTGCATTGTTTGAGGCATTTGATTTGAGTTGAATTATTGAGTTACAATGCCATCGAAAACCAAAGGAATGGGTGCAATTTTTTCGTCCTCTGCTGGTTCATATGATAGACACAGATTTTGGAATGCCACAGCAGAGGAGTATTGTTTTGATGTAATGGAGAGAGGGATGCACAAAGAAAGAGAAATGAGTTTGAGAGAGCATAGTGCGCCGGCGTTAATTGAAGCTAAGAGAAGAGGTTGGGAGACATTTGTTAGGAGTCCACCAGATGCTGTTATATCATTGATTCATGAGTTTTATGCAAATTTGATGGTCAAAGACGTGAATCTGAAAGTTCGAGTTCGAGGAAAATTGGTGCCTTTTGATAAGAGTACAATTAACAGTCTCTATGAAATGCCGGATTTGGACATTTCAGATGATGAGTATGAGGCATTTAAGAATGAGTCATATCCAGATAATATTGTAATTCAGACTTTGTGTCATGAAGGGGCGGAATGGAAGAGGAATGCAAAGGATGAACCTGTTACATTTCCATCCATCTTTCTTAGAAGAGAAGCGAATAATTGGCATGAGTTTGTGGCTGCCAGAATTTTGCCATCTGGGCATACATCTGATGTGACTAAGGATAGAGCTGGTCTTGTGTACTGCATTGTCACTGGAAAATCTGTTGATGCTGGGAGGGTGATTCAGGAGTCTATTATTGCTGCAGTTAAGGGTTCCTCGACTATCAGTTTACCCTACTCGTCTTTGATTACTCAACTTTGCCGGTTAGCTGGTGTTGTGTGGGATGATACGGAGAAGATTCTTCCAATTCGAGGTCCTATAAGAATTACTGGTGCACTGAGACGGGACAAGAAGAAGAAAGCAGCCAGTACTTCTGAACAGGCAGCTGAACCACCGCAGCCCTCTGAGCCACTACCACACCTTGAGCCAGCACCGTCCCATTTGGAAGGACCTATGTCACTACCGACGCATCCGCCCCTGAGTATTCTACTCGTGATGATTCTACGGCCGTGATTACTTAGATGAAGAAGCAGTAGAAGATGATGCGAGCACATATGACATATATGCATGACTTCACTGCCGCTCTCGCCCAGAATTATCCGCCCACTGAAAAAAATGGAACCAATTAGATGAATAATTTCCTATATACTCTGTGATTAATACTTGAATCTGATTTTTGAGACATACAGACATAGATATGATTGAGGCATTGTTTGAAATTTTTGGGCCTAATTTTCATTGAATTTATCCTTAGTTGCCCATTTGAGCTACACGTATATTAGTACTTTGAGGTACGAGAAATCTGAAATTTGTTGAAAATCATCTTTAACTGCTGATGATTATCTTTTCTGCACCGATTGATATTTGTATGAATTAATTGTGGATTGAGACTTGTCTAGAACTAGTTTGAACACTCTTCGAGGCGAAATACGGGCAAAACTGAGATTAGGAATGATTTAGGCGATTTTTTTGAATGTGTTTTAGCCTTTCAAGCTACCTATTACTATTTTATCCCTAGTACCTTGTTTGAGCTTTATTGAAAATCGATTGGCATGCGTTTAAACGTGTGATTAAAACCCCCATTCGTCATTATTTCAAGGTCCTACATTGACTACCTGAATATCCTATACACTATTTCCTACCTTTAAGGGAGTAATTTGAATGCTAAAAAGTTTATGCTCCTAGTTTTATTTGGGAGAAAAAGGATTGATGTGGTGCATGAATTGAAAAGATGAAAGAGGTAGTAGAAAAAAGAGTTGAAAAATGTGGTTGAAAAAGTTGTGAAAGAAAGAAAAAAAATTTGTGAGAGAGTTGTGAAAAAAGTTGAGAAATGAAGTGAATTGAAATAGAAGTGGAATTGTGAATGAAAAAGGAGTCGTAATTGAGCAAAAAAAAATTATAAATTACTCCTTATTTTTGAATTCTTATCCTTTGTTTGTATCCATGAGCAAGGCCTTACATTATAAGCTGAATAAGTCCTATTGACCGAGTCTCAGTTGCCCAATATACTAGTGGAGAAGAGTTGCAAGAATTTAGCCCATGGACTGTTGATTGATGCTTTTAATGATTATGAATTTTGATCGAAACACGCACACACTATTATTCTTTGAATTTACCTAATTGTGAGTGTTTTTGATTCAATATCTTATATTTGATCCTATGCTATCCTTGAAAAGTCCTCATGATCTATGAATGTTTGAATTGAATTTGGAGAAGGGTGTTTTGAACTTGAGTTGCGGAGATTGTGAGTTTATGCGGTTATTATTTTGTGATTGGCTGAAACTTTCAAGTGTTAGTAGGTTGGATGAGATTGGATTTGATATTTTTTTTTTGAAATCATTGCTGAGGCTATTTCTCCATAATATTTCTTGACTATTCTTGTTGGTTTTGAGAGAATGAGTTTTTGGAATTTAATAGTTTTGCTCGGGACTAGCAAAAGTCTAAGTTTGGGGGTATTTGATAAGGGTATTTTATACACTTAATTTATATATGATTTTATTTGTTAAATACTTGTTTCAAGCAGATTTATGCTGTGTTGTGTTGTTTTTGTGCTTGCAGAGAATTATTGAATTTATTTGGAAAAGTGATGAAAAATGAGAATTTGTGAAGAATAAAAAGAAGTTGGAGAAAAGAGAAAAGAAAAGAATAAAAGAGAGAAGAAAGGAACGTACAAAGATTGAGAAATAGTGTTGGGCTTTCTTTAATGGGCAAATCTTATCAGCGCTCCGAACTATCGCGCTGTTTCTATTTCTCTGGGAGAATTGGAGTCGAGATTAAGGCGCGCCCGCGCCTTCACTTGAGCGCCCACCCCGTCGCTGTGTTTTGGAAATTTTATTAAATCGGGCAATTAATTCTTGGGCTTGATTTTGTGGGTTTTTGCTGAGCAATATAAAAAGAAATTTTTATCAAAGGAGAAGGAGGAGAGCCGCCACATTAACAGAGGATATCAGAGATTGATCGTGAACTTTGGTGATTTTTCTGGAGCTTAACTGAAGAACGAAGACGGAGATCGATAGACCGGACACGGCATCGACGACGGATTTGATTTCTTACTTTTATTTTATTCTGAATATGTTTGGATTTTTGAATATGTTTTGTTTTATTCAGAATTTTGTTATGAACTAAATTTTTGTAGTCTAGAGGTCGGATGGAACCTGGTGTAGACGCTTTCATGAATTTTTTATTTTATTAGATTGAATTTCTTCTAGATTAATTGTTTTTTCTAGAATTGATTGTCTTTTCAATTATCTGATCAATAATTGATTTGTTATATTTATTTGAAATCATTGCTCGGGAGAGGGGATTTTGAATAGGACATTAGAAACTACACTGTTAATTATTTATACAGCTCGGGAGAGTGTATGATTTTAACAGAGCTTTTTAAAAGAACATTGTTTTGTGATAGATCACTGCGATAAATTCTTAATAGGAATATTGGAATTGAATTGTAGTTGATAAATATTATTTGTTGCTCGGGAGAGGGAAATAATAAACTTAAGTGTTCCTGGCTATTAATTGACTGAAATTCATGAATATTAATTAATTAGGATTGATTGTTGTTAAAACCAGGTGAAATCTATACCTCTAGACCATTTTTCTCTGATTGATTTTTCCTGAAAGTTGTGTGTGTGCTATCTAAAATCATCTTATTATTTATTTTATTGCAAAATTCTTGATTATTGATTTTCTAGATAAAGTTTAGACTATTTTAATTAAAAGTACTAAATATTTTCATTTTACTCCCTGTGGGATCGATATCTGATTTAATCACTATATTAAAACTTGACACTCGTACGCTTGCGAGGAATAATTCACAACACTAACTTACATTCCAAACTGCACACAGATCGGACACTCCGATCCTAGTTCGAACCTTCCAATCCCACTGAAGACTAGGGACCCTCTAAACTATTTTTGAGTGTTATGGGTCTATTTTTGAGCTTCTTAAACCCATTTGGAAATCCATTGGTCTAGTTTTACCCAATTTAATCATTATTACCAAGTTAATTACTCATTTTGGGTATGGGTCACTACAAATCTGGTATCGCCTTGCTATTTCCCGACCCTCGATATCTAAGGCTAAAAACCCCTATAATCACTCAAAAAACAAGAGGGAAACATTTGAAATTGGTGCAAAATTCTGATTCTCACATTCGCTATTTATAGGCAAAGATCGGATCATCCGATCTCGAGTTCAGACGTTCCGATCTTGCATGCAAACCATGTGTCAAAATCTACGATACCTGTTAAGCCACTTCTTTCGGATGCTCGGATAAGCACTCTGGACGCTCCAATCGCAACCACGTGTCTATCTCAAGTTGAAAACACATTGGAAACCTCACTATTGGAATTTGGACATTCCTATCTTGGGTTCGGATCGTCCGAATCGCACCCTAACCCTCCGAACTTTATTCTAGCTTCCGAAGTGTTCGGATCATCCGAATTGGGTTCGGATCTTCCGAACTCGCCCAAGACAAAATTCCAAAAAATTTATATTTTAATCCAAATAAGCCCTTAATAAATCCTTACTCATAGTAAACTACTTAATCTAGTAAAATGAGTCTGGGTTACTACGTTCAAACAATAATGCAGGCCTGAGTAATGCGATAGTTGTATTCTCTACTCCCAAAGTTCATGACATACATGAGTCACCAAAGTTGGAGATTCCAGATGATTACCTTCTAGAGCATATAGAAACTAGTTTAACTGTCATTACATCAAAATTTTGGAACATTTTTTTTAATTGTCCATAAGCGTAACTTAATATACACAACTGGACTAGACGACTGAAATCTTCAGAGGACCATAATTGGAAGCAATTGAATATTTGATGACTACAAACCACGACTGAACCTTAACTTAAATTATTTTCTCGACTAGACAAGGATGCTCAACTGAACAAATCACAACTGAAGTAAAGGACAACTTACGCACTTCAAAATATATTCATGAATGTCAGTCAAGTTTTCAGAGAATAATCAGTTGCGACTCAAGCTATTTTCGGATAAACATTTCCATATATCCAAGGGTAATAATTAAATCTTGCAGCCACTACCAGTGTATGAGGAGTAGTACAAGTGACGTAGACTAAAAGACATTCAAATGGATACTATTTTTCACAGCATATCAACCTTGAAAAATGTGACGGTTGATTCAAGTTGCCTATAAATAGTCGTGAAGATTCAGTTGAGGAGCTATCTCGTAATTTCTTAAGTGCAAACTTACTATCAAGTTTTCATACTCAACCAATCATCGAAAGTTCAAATTTTCAAAGCACACTCTTTAAATTCACATCTGATCACGATCAATGATCAACTTGTGCTAATAATTTTCATTGTAATTGATAAAAGAGCGGTTGACTTGGGGTTTCAGTTGAGGCAATGTATAAGTTCTAACTAAACCGTGGTTTTACAAAGTGTTATAATTCTCAAACTTTATTGGTGTAAACCATCCTGATAGGAAGAAGGAGTGACATAAGAGTGTTGAATTCTCTGAACATCCTTAAACATTTTCTTGTGTTCTTTATTTTTAGTCAAGCTATCTTTACAAGTATTATAATCTGTCAGTCGAACTTATTCCGGACAACTACTTTTGGTCAAGTTTATTGATAGCCAAGAGAGAACAAGTGGTTCAGTTGACAACTCAACTTAACTAATCATTTCAAGAGAAAAAATTTAATTGTGTATTCATCAAACCCCCTCCCCATCCACCCCACATTACGAACGAACAAGAGGTATCAGAGCAAGGATCTTTCTTGCTTTGAACACACATTTAAAGATGACATCCAATTCTCAAAAGAAAATTTTGATGATTGGAAAATCAGGATGCAAGGCCATCTTGCAGCACAAGACGATGATATGTGGTACACAGTCAGTGACTGACCCATGACCATTACCAAAGCCAATACTTTCATTGTTTTCTGTGGAGGAGCACCACAAACCATTGAGATGCCAATAAGCAAATGGACGACTGAAGACAAGAAGAAATCCAATTTAGACAACGTTGTAAAGGATATTCTTTACTAGACCTTGGATAAAAACACCTTCAGTAAAATCAAGATGTGTAAGACTGCAAAGGAAATATGGGAGAAACCAATCCAGCTCTGTGAAGATAATGAACAAACAAAGGAAAACAAGCTATCTATAGCTACTTAGAAATTTGATAATATCAAAATTAAGGCTGGAAAAACAATGACTGAGTTTGATGAGCATTTCAGCTACATAGTCATTGAATTGAATGCACTCGGGAAAGTATATCCAAATAGAGAAATCATATTAAAAGTGATGAGAGGTCTCCCAGAAGAATGGGATGTGAAGACAATGGCAATGAGAGAATCTAAAGACCTTAACAAACTGGAGTTGTAGTCACCCACTCAGGAATCACCTACTATCCAGAAACTTAAGCATGCAATTAAACTTAAACAAAAAACCATAATCAAAAATACCGCGGAAACTTAAATAAATACTAACCAGGAAAAATACAACCAGTAAATCACCGAAAACCTAATACAATTAATTCACAACCCAATCAAAACACATAAATACTGAATAAAATCTTTAATATAGAAACCACTGGCAACCCCTGATACCAAGACCTGATCACTGACCAACCGCTGATCTCGCTCTTTGTCCACCTGCAAACCTGCCCCATAGAATGGGATTTCTGAGATAAAAACAGGGACATGAGCACTAACTCCCAGTACAAAAATATGAGTATACAGGTCTAAATGATACATGCAACATGGAATATGAATGCTCTAGTAAACTGGTTCAAGATCTGGAATATCATGCTCAAAACGTAGATGCCTCCAGTATGTGCACGCTACTCTGAAGATCCAGTGGGTGCCACACATAATGAATCCGATCTTGTACTATCATCATCTTGGGTAAACCGCACACACTATCTCGTCGATCCAGTGAGTGGTACCCGATTGTATAAGAAACACTAGGGTGAAGCAACCCTTGTTAGGTATCAATCAAAGTAAATTCAATATTCTGAGAATTCACCAAGCTAACACAGCAACAAGAACAATAACACAATCCCATATGAATAATAACACACAACTCAGATCAAACACCAACGCACGCGAAAGCGATTTAAAGAACACAAGTATTTACGTGGTTAGGAAAAGAATTTTCCTACGTCCACGGGAGAGAAACACAATACTTTTATTAATCACGAACAAAAAAAATCCAAGCTCAAAACCAGAGCTTATTACAGAGACAGACCAGAAAAATTTAACGCTAGATACAGACACAATTCAAGCTTGTTATCCTTGAATTTCCACATCACAATATGCGCCCCAGTTTTCTCCTCTGAAATCTCTCTTTTCTTCTCTCTAAAATATTTCCTGGAGGTTGAAGAATTTGATTTTTTTTGTTCTGTTGGTTGGCATAGCTTCGATCTGTATATATAGAGAATTACACCGACTTTCTTCTTGGGCTTTAGGTCAACAGCAACTTACGGCCATATTATACAGTCAACATGGTCCAATCCGATAAGTCTTCTAACTTCCATCTCATCTGCTCTAGTAAATAGATCTGCCTCCAAGCTTCTAGCTTTACGGACAATTCATATGACTTCTAACCAAGTCCCAATACTTGAGCAATTGATCTTCCTGAACTCATCTGAAGACTCATCTGACCATCAACTTCGATATGATCCCAGTATTCGATCTAAACATGAACTCATCTGATCTGTACTCTTCGATCTGATCTCTTCTCTATTCTCATTCAATATGATAGAAGAACACTTCAACAATCTCCACTTTGATTCTTTCAGGTTGAATGCTGCTCTCCATCCTTGCCTTCTTGGCTAATTTTCAATCACCGCATTAACTAAGTCCAAACATTTCTTGAACTTAGCATACGGCAGTGACTTCGTCATAACATCTGCATGGTTTTCTTCTGATGCTATATTCACAAAGATCACATCTCCTTTTTCAATTACATCTCTGACGAAATTCATCTTCACATATATGTGTTTCGATCGTTCATGATAGACTTGGTGTTTTGTCAAGTGTATTGCACTTTGATTGTCACAGTGTACTACAACTTGATCTTGTTTCACACCAAGATCCGCTATCATTCCTTTTAACCACAATCCTTCTTTTATGGCCTCAGTAAAGCTATGAATTATCCCTCAATGGTAGAAAGGGCAACCACTGACTGTAAATTAGACTTCCAAGTGATCGATGTACCATAAAATGTGAACACATATCCTGTCAATGACTTCCTCGTGTCTAAGTTCCCAGCAAAATCTAAATCCACATATCCAACCACCGGATCAATTTCATCTTGTTGTTTTTCAAACTTCAACCCCAGCCCAGTTGTGTTTATGAGATATCGGAGAATCCATTTCAGATCTTCCCAATGATATGTTCCTGGATTAACCATAAATCTTGACACAACACTGATTGCGTATGCCAGATCAGACCTACTACACCCCATTCCATATATGAGACTTCCCATTCCACTAGCATATGGAATACCAGCCATCTTCATCTTTTCTTTCTCACTTTCATGTGATTGATTCGCATATAGCTTCAAATGTTGTCCCAAAGGGGTCAAGATAGATTTTTCTTGATTTATGTTATACTTCAGAACTAACTTCCTCAAATAATTCTTCTGAATAACATGAATCTCTTGTCTTTTCCTATTTCTCATTATGTCCATGCCCAAAATCCTCTTTGATTCTCCTAAGTCTTTCATCTCAAATTCTGAGTTAAGCTATTTCTTCAAGGATGATATCTCTGTCCTACTTTTACTTACAATCAAAATATCATCAACGTAAATCAGTTGGTACAAGATAACCTGCTTTTCATCCTTCTTCATATAGACACATCTGTCATATTGGCTTCTCACAAAACCAATACCAATCATGAACTCATCAAGCCTCCTATTCCACTGCCTCAAAATATGCTTCAGCCCATACAATGATTTCCTCAGTAAGCAGACCTTATCCTGTGTTTTATGATGTATGAAACCCTTAGGTTGTTCCATATAAATGGTTTCTTCCAGGTCACTGTGTAGGAAAGCAGTTTTCACATCCATCTGCTCAAGCTCCATGTCGAGCTGGTTCACCAGTGCTAACATAATTCGGATGGAACAATGTTTGACCATTGGAGAATAAAACTCGTTAAAATCTATCCCTTCTACTTGACCAAAACCCTTTGCAACCAATCTTGCTTTATACTTGATCTGTTCTTTTCCAGAAGTTACTTCCTTCTGTTTATTGATCCACTAGCATCCCAACGTCTTCTGATGCTTCGATATGTCCACTAACTTCAATGTTTGATTCTTTTCCAATAATTTCATCTCTTCATTCATAGCTTCTATCCACTTGTCTTTGTATTTACTTGCCATAGCTTCATCATAAGTATTCGGCTCTGAGAACTCCACCTCCTCAGCTACTGTAAGTGCATACCAAGATAGATCAGCTTCACCAAACCTCTTAGGAGCTCTGATCTCCCTTCTGGTTCTATCTCTTGCAAGATTATAAGTACTCAAATCCTCTTTTAGGTCACTCGCTGTCACATTCTCATCTTTCATCTCTTCTGACTCTTTATCTAGCACGGAAGACTTCACCTCAAACGGTAGTTTAGGATTCTCATAGATCTGACTGTCCTTTTCATCTGAATTCCTTTTATATCCTTATTTGGTTTTATCAAACTTTACATCTCTGGTGTTGAAACACTTTGGACCTCTTGACTCCAGGTTCCAAACTTTATAACCTTTCACGCCATCTGGATACCCAATGAATATACATATGACTGCCCTTGCTTCCAACTTGTCCTGTTTCAGATGAGCATATGCAAGACATCCGAATACTCTCATGTTTGAGTAGTCTGCAGGTGTTTCACTTCACTTTTCCATTGGTGTCATGAAACCAATTTGTAACGCCCCGAATTTATCTTAATTGAGTTTATTTGAGATAATCAGAGATTACGGAGTTCAAGAGACGATTTGTTTTTGATCAGGGTCTATTTTGCAATTTTCGTAAATTTCAAGGACTAAAGTGCAAAATTGGAGTTTTATATATTAACTTGGCACCTTTGACTATTCTTGATTCACCTCCATCACCTCCAACACGCCATCCACCATTAGAGATGCCTCCAAGCTTCTCCAATCTTTGTGATTTTAGTTTTTGCTCGATCCGTCCGTTAGAATTTATTTCTGAAGGCAGATTAGCTATCACAGCAGCGAGAGCTTCGTTTTATAGTAAGTATTTCTCCGATCAGTTATACTTCTATTTTTGGATGTTTGTTAGAATCGATTGAGTTTCGGTTAAGTTTCACTTGAGATAGTTCTTATCGATTATTCTCAGTCGGTTTGGAAATAGAGCGTCGTTTGGAATTGTTATGATTTTTGGAAGCCTAATTCGGAAATGGGGATTTTGAGATGTGTTGGATTTGTTTTGTTGTTGTTGTTTTGGCATTGATTTGAGTTGTTTGCAATGTTGTACTGTTTTCTGCGTTTTAGGTTTGATCAGTTTATATCCGTTATGCCGCCGGTTTGAGTTTTGGGATTTTGAACCGTTTGAATCGTAGAACTTTGGAAACTGGGTTGGTTCGTCTTTGTTGATCATCTTTTGCCTATGTGCAGATTTTTTTGAAGTTTGTCGATCCCAGAGTAAGCAGAAGTCGATCGTCGAAGAGTTGGACGAAGAGCGGTAAAGAGTTTACCATGAGCGATGTTGTTGTTAGGTTGTATAGTTTTTGATATAACCTTTTATTGTAGCTTATCGAGAGTTTGGAGTTATTCGTATCAAAAGGTACAAGCAGACATCGTTTTAGCGAGATAGCACACTCGAGACAGTTGGTTCTTGAGTTTCCCTTAAATCACATACTTGCATCAATACTTGTTCTAGAATGTGGGACTTGTATTTTGTTGATTGAGATGTTGTTATATGGCTTAATGCTTTATGTTTTTATTATGCATTCATCTTGAGCCAAACCTTTGATTTGAGCGGGCATAACGGCCTTTTTTGTTTAGATGTTTGGGGGCTATACTGCGAGTGGCCTGGGTTGTAGAAGTTCACCTAGCGTCAGAATACTCCTTATAGTCGCACCAAAGTCTAGGGGTATGAGATACGTGGCACCACCTCAATTGGGAGAGTCAATGAGTCATTACGTGATCTCATCCTCAGGATCCCAAAAGCATAGCAGCAATCCCTTGTATATCAGAGTTCATATCCCGATTTTAAAGACATGCATTTCATTAGTCTTAACATTGATTATGTGGTATTTATATCATGTTATTGATATAGTACTTGTTATTGCATGTTATGATGCTTTTACTGGGAATATCATTCTCATCGGAGTTATCCGGATATTACTTTATTTTGTATGTGTACTTGGCGGCAGGTGGGGCAGGATCAAGTCAGCGAAGACCTGGATAACATCAAGAGTGAGAGATAGAAGTGGGACTTGGTTTAGAAGTCGAATCAGCATGTCAATCTAGTTTATGTTGGAACATGTTTAGAACTCGAACTTCATGTTGTATCGTTTATGCGAGTATTGAGGTTTGTATGCTGTTGTTGCATGTATTTTATACTCTTTGCGATGTATTTTATGAATTTTGGAGTTGATTTGGTATGCTTAAATTCTGGAAATTCTTGTTCAGAGCTGGCCGCTCGATCGGTAGAGTTTAACCAATCGAGCGAAAGAGCTGCAGCCTATTCTCTGTTTTTGCAAAAATCTTGCCCGCTCGATCGGTTGAACTTTACCGATCGAGCGGTGCTGGTGTTTTTAGCCCGAAATATTTTTTTAAAAAAAATTCTTTATTGCTTTTAGTCTTGGATCTTGTATGCTTATTATTGTTTAAATCCGAGATTAGATGTTTAGAACCAAGGTCTCACATTAAGTGGTATCAGAGCGATAAGTTCTTGGTTGAACTAGAAGTGAGTGGGGTAGATCGAGTCCGCGTGTATTGGCTCCTCGCATGTAATTGAGCTATTTATTTGATTATTTAATTACATGCGAGCATGCTTTATTATTTGAGAATTATTTGAATTACATGATTATGTGATTTAAATTTATAAAGCATGATCTACTTGAGATATAACTGTTTTTGTTATCGACTGGTATCCGATTTTCTGAGAGGTTGAAAGGGCACCGAATTGTAGCGATTGAGATATCTTGTGTCCTAACCTTTGATTATCAGATGAGTCCTTGTCAAGTTATTTACAAAAACCCACCGCCAGTTACTCCTCCGAACGAGCAGGCTAGTACTGAAACTGATCAGATGGATGCCATAGCGATGCCTATGGAAACCTTGCTGAAGAGGTTTCAGTTTAACCCGCCTTTGTTTCAGGGTACAGAGAATCCTGTTGACTGTGAGAGCTGGTTGGACGACATTGATCAATTGTTCGATTCCCTTGATTATTCAGACGACCGCCGAACTAGGTTAGTCATTCATCAGCTTTGGGGTGTGGCTAAGAACTGGTGGATCATGAAAAAGAGAGCCAAGGAGAATCGAGGTACAGTCATTACTTGGACTCTTTTCAAAGCTGATTTTTATAAGAGGTTTTTCCCAATTTCGTACCGAAAGGATAAGGGAGCCGAATTTTCAAATTTGAAACAAGAAAACTTGAATATCGAGGAGTATGTAGCCAAGTTTGATAGTTTGCTGAGATTTTCACCACACATTTCCGACAGCGAATAAGCAAAAGCCGACCAGTTAATTAATGGTTTGAACCCCGACATCTTCACGTTGGTAAACACTGCTAGGCCTGATAACTTTGCGGATGCCATGAATCATGCAAAAGGAGCTGAAGCAGGTTTGTGGAGACAGAGAGGAGCTTCGTTTGTGCCTCAGCAGCCTAGATAGTCTCAGAATCAACTGTCTCAGTATCAGAACCAACCACAGAGGTATGAAGGAGGAATCAGTGGGGGTAGCCGAAAGGATCATTTAAGAGCCAAAGGGAAACAGTTCAAGAAGCCAGGGAATAGTTCTTCTAGCTCCAGTGGTTCCAAGCAGTTCGGTTCAGGACAAAGTTCTGAATTTTCATCTTCGTTCAGTAACACGTGTGGGGGTAGACATGCCCAAGATCAGTGTGTAGGAGTCTTCGGGAACTGCAATATCTGTCAGCAACCAGGACACTTTGCTAAGGTGTGTCCTCAGCGAGGTAAATATCGAGCTCAGAGTGGGAGTTCTTCTAGACCTACAGCTCAGCCTAAGAGACATACTTCTGCGGTTCACTCCTTCCAACCTCAGCAGCATAACAGATATGGAGGTAACTCGAATGCAAACCAGCCTCCGAGACAGAAGGCATGAGTCTTTGCTCTGACAGAGTATTAGGCTCAGGCAGCACCTGACGATGTTATAACAGGTAACTGTTCGATTTTCGGTTATTCTGCTCATGTATTGATAGATAAAGGTTCTTCTCATTCCTTTATCTCTGAAAAATTTGTGTTGATTCATGCTTTGCCTACTGAGCTTTTTCCTACTGTAGTAGCTGTTACTTCAACTTTGGGTGGAGGAATTGTTTCTGTCAGATTAGTCAGGAACTGTGATCTTCGTTTCGAGGAAAATTTGTTAGAATTCAACTGTATTGTAATTGGGCTGTCAGATTTTGACTGTATTATTGGTATAGATGCTTTAACCAAGTACATGGAAATCGTCGATTGTTTTTAAAAGGTTGTCAGATGCAGACCTCAAATGGCAGACGAGTGGAAATTCTTTGGTAAGGGTTCTCGATCTAGAATTCCTTTGATTTATGTGTTATAGATGACTCATTTGTTACAGAGAGGTCCAGAGAGATTTTTGGTTTATGTAGTTGATGTACTAAAATCTAGCCCAGAATTGGTTGATATATCAGTGGTTAGAGATTTTGCTGACGTCTTTCCAGATGAGATTCCTGGATTGCCGCCTATTCGAGAGATCGAATTTAGCATTGATTTATTGTCAGGTACTCAACCTATTTCCAAAGCTCCTTATCGTATGGCACCGATCAAATTGAAGAATAGCTTGAGAATTTGATTGCCAAGGGATACATCAGACCTAGTGTGTCGCCTTGGGGTGCTCATGTCCTCTTTGTTCGGAAGAAGGATGGTTCTATGCAGCTCTGTATTGATTACCGTCAACTGAATCAAGCAACGGTAAAGAACAAGTATCCTTTACACCGAATAGATGAACTTTTTGATCAACTGCAGGGTTCTTCTGTCTATTCAAAGATTGATCTGAGGTTGGGTTATCATTAGCTGAGAGTGCATGTGGAAGATTTTCCTAAGACTGCATTCAGAACGGGGTATGGTCATTTCGAGTTTATAGTCATGCCGTTCGCGGTTTGAGTAACGCTCCAGCGGTTTTTATGGGTTTGATGAATCGTATTTTCAGTGTTATTTGGATGAGTTTGTGATTATCTTCATCGATGATATTCTCATCTATTCGAAGAAGCGTACTGACCATGCAGAGCATTTGAGGATCGTTTTGCAGATTTTGAGTGTTGAGCAGTTGTTTGCCAAGCTGTCTAAGTGTGAATTCTGGTTGGACCGAGTTGTATTCCTTGCTCATATTATTTCAGGAGATGGGATTTCTGTTGATCACAGCAAGATTGAAGCGGTTATGAATTGGCCTAGACCGACATCAGTGCCTGAGATCCAAAGCTTTATGGGTTTAGCTGGTTATTATCGCCGATTCATCGAGGGATTCTCATCTATTGTCAAGCCGATTACCCAGCTGACTCAGAAGAATGCGCCTTTTATCTGGACTGCAGATTGTGAGGCTAGTTTTGTTGATCTGAAGAGTAGACTGTCCAGTGCTCCGATTCTTTCTATTCCATCAGGTACTTGAGGTTTTACAATTTATTGCGATGCTTCTAACCGAGGCCTGGGATGAGTTCTTATGCAGCATAAGCATGTAATAGCGTATGCGTCGAGGCAGCTGAAGCCGCACAATACTCGTTATCCGATTCATGATCTTTAGCTCATTGCGATCGTATTTGCTCTGAAGATCTGGCGTCACTATCTGTATGGTGAGTTTTTCGAGATCTTCTCTGATCATAAAAGCCTTAAGTATTTGTTTTCACAGGCAGATCTGAATATGAGACAGAGAAGATGGTTAGATCTGTTGAAGGATTTCGACTGTTAAATCAAGTACTACCCAGGAAAGTCGAATGCAGTTGCAGATGCCTTGAGCCGAAAGCTTTGTTCTTTATCTCTTTCTACTATCGGTGTTTCTCAGTTGATCTATGATTGTTGCACTTCTGGTTTGGAGTTTGAAATAGATAGGAAGACTATCAGAGTGTTTGCTATTCAAGCCGAGCCAGAATTATTTATTTTGATCAAAGAAGCACAGAAGTCTGATCCGAGCACTCAGAGTTCAGTAGAGAAAGTCAGATATGGGCATCAGACTGAATTCCAGGTTAGAGATGATGTTTTGTTTGTGAATAACCGTATTATTGTGCCTGATATTTCGGACTTGAGGCAGCGTATTCTTCGAGAGGCACATTGCAGTCGGTTTAGTATTCATCCTGGAGGCCGTAAGATGTGTAACAATCTGAAGAATCAGTTTTGGTGGAAGAAGATGAAGAGCGATGTTGCGAGATTTGTATCTCGATGTTTTAACTGTCAGCAAGTGAAAACAGAAAGGAAGCGACCGGGTGGTCTGTTGCATAGTCTATCTGTTCCTGAATAGAAGTGGAATCACATTTCGATGGATTTCGTCATAAAACTACCGCGATCTGTTCGAGGATGCGATGCTATTTGGGTAGTGATCGACAGATTGACAAAGTCTGCTTGCTTTATTCCATACAGGATGACGTATCGTCACAATCAGATGGCTGAGTTGTATGTTAGGAACGTTGTGAGATTGCATGGTGTGCCGAAGTCGATCGTTTCAGACCGAGACCCTAGATTCACTTCGCACTTTTGGCACAGTCTTCAAGAGGCACTTGGTACTCGATTGAGTCTGAGTACAGCTTATCATCCTCAGACCGACAGACAGTCAGAGCGGACTATCCAGACGTTAGAAGATATGCTTCGAGCAGTAGTGCTATACTTTGGCACTAGTTGGCAGGATTCTTTGCCTCTTGTCGATTTTTCTTACAAAAACAGTTATCAAGCGAGTATCGGTACGACGCCTTTTTTTGAGGCCTTGTACGGCAAGAAGTGCCGATCTCTTTTGTTTTGGGACGATGTGTCCGAGTCACCTGATTTGGGATCGGATATGCTTCGAGATATGGCAGAGCAAGTAAAGATCATTCAGCCGAGAATGACGTCAGCTCAGGATAGACAGGCGAAGTATGCGAATATCAAACGCAGACCTCTGAGTTTCGATCAGGGAGACCGAGTATTCTTGAAGATTTCTCCTTTCAGAGACACTGTTAGATTTGGTAAGAGAGGGAAGTTATCTCCGAGATTCATTGGACCGTACGAGATTCTCGAGAAGTTAGGCGATCTTGCCTACAGAGTTGCAATTCCTCCATATTTATCTGGTATTCACAAAGTTTTTCACATCTCTATGTTGCGGAAGTATCATCCAGATCCTTCTCATATTCTTCAGCCTTACGAAGCCGAGCTTGACGAGACTCTGAGCTACTTTGAGCGACCGATTCCGATCCTTGACCGAAAGGAGAAGCAGCTCAGAACCAAGTCGATTCCTTTAATGAAAGTTCAGTGGAGCCGCCACGGAGTCAAGGAAGTGACTTGGGAGACAGAATCCGACATGAGACAGTGTTTTCTTGAATTATTCGGATGACGTGAGTTCTTCTTACTATCTTTTGTCCTTTATTATATCTTATGTGATTGATTCTTATTGATTTCGAGGACGAAATATCTTTTTATAGGGGGAGAATTGTAACTCCCCGAATTTATCTTAATTGATTTTATTTGAGATAATAAGAGATTACAGAGTTCAAGAGCCAATTTGTTTTTGATCAGGGTCTATTTTGCAATTTTCGGAAATTTCAGGGACTAAAGTGCAAAATTGGAGTTTTATATATTAACTTGGCACCTTTGACTATTCTTGATTCACCTCCATCACGCCATCCACCATTAGAGATGCCTCCAAGCTTCTCCTAGCTTTATGATTTCAGTTTCAGCTCGATCCGTCCGTTAGAATTTATTTCTGAAGGCAGATTAGCAATCACAGTAGCGAGAGCTTCGTTTTATAGTAAGTATTTCTCCAATCAGTTATACTTCTATTTTTAGATGTTGTTAGAATCTATTTAGTTTTGGTTATGTTGCTCTTGAGATAGTTCTTATCGATTATTCTCAATCGGTTTTGAAATAAAACGTCGTTCGGAATTGTTATTATTTTTGGAATCCTAATTCGAAAATGAGGATTTTGGGATGAGTTGGATTTGTTTTGTTGTTGTTGTTTTAGCATTGATTTGAGTTGTTTTCAATGCTGTACTGCTGTCTGCATTTCCGGTATGATCAGTTTATAGTCGTTATGCCGCCAGTTTGAGTTTTGGGAATTTGAACCGTTTAAATCCTAGAACTTTGGAAAATGTGTGTTCGTCTTTGTTGATCATCTTTTGCCTATGTACAGATTCGTTTGAAGTTTGTCGAGCCCAGAGTTAACAGAAGTCGATCGTCGAAGAGTTGGACGAAGAGCGGTAAAGAGTTTACCTTGAGCGATGTTGTTGTTAGGTTGTATAGTTTTTTATATAACCTTTTATTGTAGCTTATACAGAGTTTGGAGCTATTTGTATCGAAAGGTACAAGCAAATATTGTTTTAGCGGGGTAGCACACTCGAGACAGTTGGTTCTTGAGTTTCCCTTAAATCACATACTTGCATCAATACTTGTTCTAGAATGTGGGACTTGTATTTTGTTGATTGAGCTTTTGTTATATGGCTTAATGCTTTATGTTTTTCTTATGCATTTATCTTGAGCCAAACCTTTTATTTCAGCAGGCAGAACGGCCCTTTTTGTTTAGACGTTTGGGGGCTATACTGCAAGTGGCCTGGGTTGTAGAAGTTCACCTAGCGTCAGCATACTCCTTATAGTCGCACCAAAGTCTAGGGGTATGAGATACGTGGCACCACCTCGATTGGGAGAGTCGGTGAGTCGTTACGTGATCTCATCCTCGGGATCCCAAAAGCATAGCAGCAATCCCTTGTTTATCAGAGTTGATATCCCGATTTTAAAGACATGCATTTCATTCGTCTTAACATTGATTATGTTGTCTTTATATCATGTTATTGATATAGTACTTGTTATTGCATGTTATGTTGCTTTTACTGGGAATATCATTCTCACCGGAGTTATCCGGCTGTTGCTTTGTCTTGTATGTATACTTGGCGGTAGGTGGGGCAGGATCGAGTCAGCGAAGACCTGGTTAACATCAAGAGTGAGAGATAGAAGTGGGACTCGGTTTAGAAGTTGAATCAGCATGTCAATCTAGTTTATGCTGGAACATGTTTAGAACTCGAAATTCTTATTATTTGTTGTATCGTTTATGCGAGTATTGAGGTTTGTATGCTGTTGTTGCATGTATTTTATACTCTTTGAGATGTATTGTATGAATTTTGAAGTTGATTTGGTATGCTTAACTTCTGGAAATTCTTGTTCAGAGCTGGCCGCTCGATCGGTAGAGTTTAACCGATCGAGCGAGCGAGCTGCAACCTATTCTCTGTTTTTGCAAAAAGCATGCCCGCTCGATTGGTTGAACTTTACCGATCAAGTGGTGCTGGTGTTTTCAGCCAGGCAGAAAGTTTTGGATTTCTTGCTCGCTCGATCGGTTGAGTTCTACCGATCGAGCGAGGCACTGTTTATTTTTTAAAAAAAATATTTCTTTATTGCTTTTAGTCTTGGATCTTGTATTCTTATTATTTTTTATATCCAAGATTAGATGTTTAGAACCAATGTCTCACAAATTGCACTGGATGGGCACCTATCGACCAAATAACACGCAGTAGATAATGCTTCTCCCCAGAAGGACTTAGGAAGAGAAGCATTGATCAACATACATCTGACCCTTTCCAGAATAGTTCAAATCATTCTCTCTGCCAGACCATTTTGCTGTGGTGTTCCTGCCACTGTTTAGTGTTGGTAATGTCTTTCTCCTTACATAGTTTCACAAACTTATTTGATAAATATTCCAGCCCATTATCTGTTCTCAGGTGTTTAACTCTTCGATCAATCTTGTTCTCAATTGCCAGCAGTCATTCTCTGAATTTGTCATAAGCTTCATTCTTAGTCTTTAAGATGAATATCCAAACTCTCCTTGGTAATCATCTATTAAATACATGAAGTACCTGCCTCCACCATGAGTTTCTGTCCGAGAAGGACTCCATAGATCTGAATAAATGTAGGCCAATGGTTGCTCAGTTGTGTGAATTCCTTGACGAAATGATACTTTTTTTGATTTCCCAAGAGCACAAGTATCACACAACTCCATTGATTCGATCTTATCTCCACCTAAAAGACCCTGTTTAGAGAGCTAATGTAATCCCTTCTCACTTACATGTCCAAGCCTCAGATGCCATATCTTAGTTCTATCTTGATGTTCCTGAATACTTGTTGTCCTTCCAATGATTGTCTCACCTTGTAGTACATATAGGAGGTTCCTTTTGATAGCCTTCATTATAACAAAAGACCCTTTAGACACTGAGAGACTTCTTGATCCTGATTTGATGAGTATCCCTGAGCATCAAGTGTTCCCAATGATATCAAGTTTCTCTTCAACTCGAACACATACCTCACATTAGTGAGTACTCGGTCAATCCCATCATGCATCCTTATTTAGATTTTCCAGATCCCTTTATCCTGCATGATTGATTATTCCCCAACAGTACCATGCCCTGATTAGATTCTTCCAACTTTTCAAACCAAGATCTTATAGGACACATGTGAAAGGAGCATCCTGAATCCAACATCCATTCATGGTTTACATCTCTTTGACAAACCACCAATACTTCTGTTGAGTCATATTCATCTGATGCTACGGCTAGAGTACCATCTTCTTTGGGTTTTTTCGGTTGCTTCCCTTTCCTTTCAGGACAATCTCTTCACATATTCCCGACCTTTGGACATGCATAGCACTTCACATTTCCCAAATTTTTGTTTTGGTATCTTCCTTGACTCTTCGATCTGGATTTCGGCCTATATTTCCCATTGAATGTCCTCTTATCACTTCTGCACCTTGCCGTAAGACCCTCTCCATTTGATTCAGTGTTTGTGTTTGACGTTCTCTGGAGTTCCTTGGATTGAATAGCAGACATAAATTCTTCCAATGTTATAGTTTGTTCTCTTCCATAGAGCAAAGCATCCCTGAAATTTTCATATGCTTTTGGAATTTCATTCAGAAGTATCAAAGCCCGATCTTTATCCTCAAGCTTTACTTCAATATTCTCCAAGTCATCCAATATCTTGGTGAATTCTTCGATCTGGTTTTCAAGGTTCTTATCATCCTTGATCACAAACAAATACAACCTCTGTTTCATGTACAAACGGTTATCCAGGGATTTTTTTCATTTATAGATTCACAAGATTAATCCACACAACAACAGCAGATTCTTCTCTCGCCACCTCTCGAAGAGGTCTATCACACAGACAAGCACTGTGTGCTTTCTCGAGCAATTCATCATTGTTATTGATATCATCATACATCTCTTCCTTCTTCTTAATTGCTTCCACCAATCCTTTGTTAGATTAGGTGCCCGTCGAGCCAATGTGTTGGCCGATGGTCCTTGAGAGAACTCTTGTATGACAATCTTTATTTTAATGATATTTAACATTATTTAATTTGGCACATCTTTATCTTTATACCCATGCAAGCTGCATAGATAAAGCCCTTGAATATACAAATAATAGAAAGAATATGAGATGGTCATGTGATGACTATCATGAAACTCATATTTGGAATACTGTATATTCTAAACTGTTCCTAGTCGATTCAGCCGCCATAAAGAAGGATAAAGGCCGCTCGAGCTTGAGACTAGTATTTGCGATGTGAGTATCATGTTTCATTGGTAGGGGACATGGAGATGTCCAAGTATGCAAATAGGTGCTCCTTGTAGAGTGCACTGAACAACCCTCCCTAAAGGATTTTCCAAGTGGTTCTCACTTATCGAGTGGAGAAGTCCTAGTTTATGGTTGTACACTATTAGTCCTTATAACCCGGGACAACATGGAGACTCTATATGCTAGTGCTTCACTTTGACTTGTTTACCGACTCATCTGGGGTCATCAGGTGACAATGTTGGGTGTTGTGATGAAACATATAGGAGTCAATGCATTGTAGTCAGGGATTCACCTCTTACCTATGGGTATGGATATCCTATGTTATATCATGCATACGTAGCTTGAAATCTCTGATCAGAGTAAGTGTAATTAAGAACGGAGTTTCTTGAATTACACTTTCGATGCAACTACGGCATGACACATAGTTATCGATTCAATGACAACTCTCGATAAACCAATGGTTGTCGAATCGGTCGGGATATATGAGTTGAAGGGACCGTACCGTACGCTAACCATAATTGATTGCTTCTTGCAGGCACTATCATTTGATACCTAGGGAGTCATGTAAGCAATGCTGCTAGACGTTTACATGACTGGTTGGGTACTATCAGACTTGAGTTTTCTGACGTTCTTATTATCAATGTGTTGATCAATAAGAATGGAGCTATATATAGGGTATGCTCATATAAGGGACTTGTTGATCCCGAATCACATGGAGATGTGAACCCACTGCTAGTTGTATTAGTGAACCATTGAGGGTCACACAAGTACTAGCTTTCTAGATCTCGTTGAGATCAAAATAAGTTCAATGTGTTGAACAACTTATAAAGGAGTTTATAAGTAAAATAAATTAGAAGTTTGACTTCTAAATTGGAGAATGAATGGAATAAGTAACTTTTAATTTGTGAATGTGTTCCAAGATTAAAAGTTGACTTAAAATAATTAGTTTTTGAAAATGGTGATTTTCTAAACTATTATTTTGAACTTAGTTAATTAATTCTAGTGTTGAATTAATTTAACACTAGTTGACATTTTAATGTACAAATAATTAAACACTATTGAGTCTAGTAGAGCTCAAATAAAATAGTGTTATATAATTATTGTTACTAGTGTAGTTGAATGAGTTCAAGTTGAATTTAATTAATTGATTAAACTTAAATTGGTTTAGGTTTAATAATTAATTAAAATAAGTTCAAAACATTTAAATATATATATTTATATATGTATATATATTTTGGGCGTGTATATATATATATATAAATATATATATATATATATATATATATATGATATATATATATGTTTGTGTGTGATGGAATTTGAAGAGTTGGATGATAGTTTACAATTTTCCATGCATGACTTGCACTTTTCCATGCATGGCTTAATTGTGCCTAATTAATCCTTCTCCATTATAATTATATACACACATTCACATATTTCACTAATTAAATCCTCATAGTGGCCGAACCCTCTCCAAGAAATTCTCCAAGTTTTCTATTCATTTTAAGGGAGAAGAAAATGATATTTCATTGCAAAAATTCTCTAAATATTCTAGTGCATATTTAGAGAGGATCTAGATCGTCTAGTCGTGGACCTAATTCGGAGGCTCGAAGTGTTGAATCCATTTTGAGCAAGGAGTGCTCTTGGAAGCTTGTAGATTGAGTCTACCCTTTTCAAGAGCCTAGTTGTTTATCAACTTGGTTGGAGCCATAAATCAATCTTTGAGATTGATAGGTAAAATTCTAAACACCCTATGGTTGTTTGAGTTTTTGAATACTATACAAGTGCTCGGATTTCTTTTGTTAAAATTTTTTTATATTTCCGCTGCGTTTCCGGGCACGAGTTAACCGATTCCTTACAGTGGTATCAGAGCCTAGGTTACTCTTTTGTGTAGTATTTGTTGGATATTATGTTGAGGTCAATTTCTAACCGCATGAGAAAATCAAGATTTATAAATTTTGGGCTATTTTTATAAATATTTTTTTTATGGTTTCGGGCAGCGCATAGGCTGCCCGAAGGTGTCCTAGGCTGCCCCATATTTTTTATTAAAAAAATATAAAATAAAAAAAAAATTGGCCGGAATCCGGCGACGGAGTTTCGGTGACGATTATGACGACTTGAGTTTTTCAAAAAGGTGTTTTGGAATATCATGTGTCATAGGCCCTAAAATTGTTAAATATATTATAGTTGATTTTTATGAAAAATTTAAACTTTATAATATGTGATTTTTCTCATAAAATAAATAGTTAAAGTGTGACTTTGATTATTTATAGTAAATTGTGATTTACAAAAAATTCAATTATAAATAAATTAATTTGAAAGTAAACAAAGGTGTTTGTTTATTTTGTTAATTTATTTTATAATTATGGTGGTTAGTGATTGGACCAAGATATATAATATTTGATCAATTGATTATTGAGATAATTAATTGATGGTGTATGATATGTGATATTGTGCATGAAGGATGATCAAAAGCCCAAGACCAATTTGCTAGGTGTATGCTAGGATATTTTGTGTTGAATGGTTGTAATAATTATCAAATTATAAAGTGGGCTTGGTTTATGGCCCATTCCCACCCCATGAGATGTATCCCTATTTGCCATGGATATTTTAATGTAAAATATTTGATAGCGGAAGTTCAAGATTGGAAGATGATGGGCCATGATGAATTATGAAGATCCAAGACATATAAATATTGGAAGCATATGTAATTGTTGCATTTGCATCCCATGCATTCCCTAGGAAATGGACCTAGGCCCGTGTTTGGCTCACACGTGCCAAATAGTTTTTGGGGCGATTGATCATCCTTGTTAATTTACTGTTTATAATATATGCATGATATATTATAAATAATGAGTATGTGCGTTATTATTTTATAATAACAAAATTGCATGAATCCAGCAAACATACGATCAAACATGGCGATCTTTAAAATTAATGATGAGAACTTTTCAAAATTAAAAACCCTCATTTTGAATTAGATTCAAAATTTATATCAAGCCCGAAAAGGGGAATTATAAATTTGTTTATAATTTTCATGTCTTCCATCGACAATGGATGCATGATGAACGCTACCCGTATTCAATGCTCGGCTCATATTATTGGGGGGGCTTGGATGCCGGAAAGCTGTGACATTCATTGACATGGTGATGTGAATGTAAGAGTGGGTGCCCAGTGAGCCAACTGTGTGGCTATGGGCTTTGTTGACTCTTTGTATAAACAATCTTTTGTTTAATATTATTTACACTTTTATGGCAATGACTTTATATTACTTCATATTGTTATATTGTGATATACTATTGTTGTTTTGATAAAGACCTTGAATATACTATAGTGTATGTAAGATGTGGTAGAACATGGAGATGTCTATCATGAAATACATCTTATAGTCACTGTATATTCTAAAACCGTTCCTAGTCGATTGAGCCGTCCGATAATAAGGATAAGGATCGCTCGAGTTTGAGACTAGCATTTGCGATGCGGAGTACCACGTTTCATTGGTAGGGAACATGGAGATGTTCGAAGCATGCAAATGGATATTCATAGGATGAATAGTCGAACTACCCTATCCGGACTTTCCAAGTGGTTATCACTTATCGAGTGGATAAAGTCCGCGGTTTTGGTTGTACACCATTAGTCCTTACGACTTGAAACATCATGGAGACTCTATATGCTAGTACTGTGCTTTGACTCGTTTACCGACTCTGAGGGGGTCATCAGGTGTCGAGATTGGGTACAGTTACGACACATATAGGAGTCAATGCATTGTTGTCAAGGATTCACCACATACTTGCGAGTGTGGATATCCTATGCGATCTGAGGAGATATTAGTGTGACAAATCTCTGGCCAGAGTACTTGATGTGATTTAAGAAATGGTTTCTTAGTAGCACATGCGATGTCACTAATTTGATCTTCAAGATGCATTGCATAGTTATCGAATCTTGAGCGACTCTCGATATACCAATGGTTGTTGATTCGATCGGGATATATGGATGAAGGGACCGTACTGTACGCTAACCAAAATCTACTGGTTCTTGTAGGCACTATCAGTGATACCTAGGGAATCATGGGGCGATGTTGCTAGGCGCTTTACCATGATTCGTTGGGCAAGTCGGAAAGTGTTGTTCCGAGTCACAAGGAGTTGTGAGCCCACGGCTAGCTGTATCCCTGAACCATTGAGGGTCACACAGTGTAATGGAGTTTTAATCCCCGTTGAGATAGTTAAATTTAAAGAGTTAAATTTAATGAACTAAGGAGTTGGACTTCTTAATTAAGAGTAAGGGAGTAGGGTTTCCTAAAATGACATAGGGATGGACATTTTTGGAAACCACTGAATTCGGATTCAGGAAAATTTATTTTGACTTTAAAACGTGCAGAAATGGTTTCTGTGCACATTGGTGAAATCGTTTCATCAATCGGAGTCACGATGAATTTTATATTAATTTCTGAACGAGCGGGCTTTGCTTGTCGGGCCCCAGCTTATGACTAATGGGCCCTAAGGTGTTAGTGGCCTGCATTATAAATAAGTTATTTCAGTACAGAAATTACACACAACAGGTCATAATTTTTGAGACAGGATTTTCGAAACCCTAGCCCCTCTCAAAAACGTTTTCGGCCGCCTCTCCCTCCCTCTGCCCGAGAAAATTCCGGTCTGTGATTTTGAATCGCAGTAAGGAATAACGAATCAAATTCGTGTATTCTCTTCGCAGAAAACTTCTGATAGATTTTCTAGTGCAATCTATCAGAGGAACCTCTGTTCGTGGACCTGATTGAAGGCGTTCATCGGTTCCAGGGAGAGACAACAAGAGCAGAATTGTTCTGTTGGTGTCCATTAATCTCGTTGCGAGATTTGAGGTAAAATTTATTTAACTGTTATTTAAATTTTACACACACAATAATTTAATCGTTGAACGGTTGTTACCCACACCATGGAATTGTTCCATGATAAAAATTTTAAACTTCCGCTGCACCGGGTATCAATCGTGATTGATCTAGGAACTCGCCAGTTTTCCAACAGTGGTATCAGAGCCAGGTTGCTCAGATCAAACGATTAAATTAATCAATTGTACAAAATTTTTGAGTCTCGGTTTTTGAAACAAAATAAATATTTTTAAATAAAAAAAAAAATTTTTTCGGGGCAAAACCCGGGCAGCGATTGGATCGCTGCCCGGTGGGGCAGCAATTGTTGCTGCCCCGGGCGGCGCACGGCGCCGCCCAAAGGGGGCGCACGGCGCCGCCCAAGGCGGCGACCGTCGCCACCCAGGGCGGCGCACGGCGCCGCCCAGGGCAGCGCTGTGCGCTGCCCAGCGCAGCGCTGTGCGCTGCCCAGCGCAGCGCTGGGCGCTGCGCAGGGCAGCGCTCGGCGCTGCCCAGGGGCGGCGCTCGGCGCCGCCCAGGGCAGCGCACGGCGCCGCCCAGGGGCGGCGCCAGGCGCTGCCCTAAGGGGGCAGCCGGGCTGCCCCCGGCCCGCGCCCCGGGTGCGGGCCGGCCCGGGAGTGTCCCGGGCGGCCCGCGGGAAAAATTATATTTTTATTAATTTTAATATTTAAAATTTTATTTTTGGTCCGGTCAAAAATTGTTTTTGATTGGTTCACGAGATTTCGGATCGAATTGTTCGAGTCCGTAAATTTTAAAATTGATTTTGGATAAATTTGAATTTTTGGAAAATTTTAATATTTTATCCGTAAATTGAATTTTGAAATCAATTATTTTGGTACAATTGATGATAAGATATGATCTTATGATATATTAAGTAAAATATGATTTTATTTGTAAAATTGGATTTTATAGATAAAATATGATTTTATTTGATATAGAGATAAAATATGATTTTATATGTGAAATGAGATTTTATATATAAAATATGATTTTATCTTGTTTAAATTTGAATTGCCACAGCATGTTATCCAATAAATTAATTTTGAATTAAATGTTATTGGATAAGGATGATCGATTGCCATGACCAATTTTGTAGGTGTATGTTAGGAATTTACATTTTGTCTTTATTATTGTTGGTTTTATTAATGGGCCTGGTTTATGGCCCGATATGAATGTCATATGTAATAAAAGTGGGCTTGGTTTATAGCCCGTTCCCACCCCCTAAAAATGTATCCCCTACTTGTCATTGTTATTTATTGTAAATACATTAGATTTAGTGGGAGATCAAGATTTGAAGATGGTGGGCCCAGCAGACAATGAAGACTGAAGAAATGTAAATTGGAAGCATATGTAATAGGATTGCATTTGCATACTGCATATTACCTAGGATTGGACTAAGACCCGTGATTGGCAACCACGGGTCAATTAGAAATGGAATCGATCATCCTATATAATATGTGATATTATGATTGTATGCATGTTTAGACATAAATTGCGTGAATCCGGCAATGCATGCAATAAATTAAATATGATGAGACAAATATTTTTATAAATAAATCCCTCATTTTAAATATGATTTAAAATTTATATCAAGATAAATAAAGGAAATTTAAATATTGTTTAAATGTTCCTACCTTCCATCAACGGTCAATGTATGTGATGCTACCCGCGGATACGGTCCGGCTCATATTATTGGGGGGGCCCGTCCGTCGGAAAGCTGTACATTGGATCGACAAATGTTGTAAGTTGGGTGGAACTCCCATGGGATCGGCTCATATTATTGGGGGATCCACATGGCGACCGTCCATCACAACTTAATATTGATGGGTCATCTTGACATGTCACTTTAAACGGCGTCATATTATTGGGCCCTTATTGGACATGAGGTAAACACATGGGGGTTGCTTTGGAAGCAATTGGGCTCTACCTTTTGAGAATTATGGTTGGCTGATATTATTCGGGACCATAAGTTTGTCAATTGGACTCCATGTTCTCACTAAGGAAAAAGTTTCCCGTTTTCACTAGAGGGTGGTGAAATCGTTAAAATAGTGGGAGTGAGATTCATAAAATTAAATTCGCCTATTTTATGTCTTAGTAAATTGTTAAACAATCATTGATATATGTCTGTTTTCCTTTTCAGTATTTCATACAATGAATTCGCGAAATCCTTTATTCTCGATCCTCGAACAAAACAAGCTGACTGGCGCCAACTATACGGAATGGTTCCGGAAGTTGAAGATTGTCTTAACTTCGGAGAAAATGCTCTACGTGTTAGAGAAAGCACCTCCGAAGGAAGCACCAGCTGACATAAGTCCGGAGGAATTGGCCAAACTTGATGCATGGTGTGACCATGACATCAAGACCAAATGCTATATGCAAGCCTCGATGTCTGATGAACTCCAGAGGCGATTTGAGGACACGGTGAATGCTGCTGACATTCACGCGCAACTCAAGGAACTTTTTGGGGCTCAGTCGAGGGCTGAAAGGTTCTCTACTGTTAAGGAGTTGATGACGTGCCGCATGCGTGAAGGGACTTCGGTCCGTGATCATGGGGTACGAGTGATTTGGCTCATACAGAAGTTAGCGACCCTTGATTTGGTGTTGGAGCATGAACTCAATGTGGACTTGCTGCTTCTATCTCTTCCTTCTTCATTTGATGGATTCGTGATAAATTTTAATATGAACAAGATAGAGGCCACCCTTGAAGAGATGGTCAATATGCTCGTTACATATGAATCCACACTTAAGAAGGATAAGCCAGCTTTCTTGGTGGGCTCCTCATCTTCTGCTAAGAAGGGGCCAAGTATGAAGGGCAAGAAACGTTCTGCCCCACCCAAGAAAGTGGAACCCGAGAAGAAGCAAAAGACAAAGGCTTCAAACAATGGAAAATCCAAGGATGTTTGCCATTACTGCAAGAAGCCGGGTCATTGGAAGCGCAACTGCAAGGAGTATCTTGAGCAGTTAGGAACTGCAAAGGGTATGTTCTATATTGAAATAAACATGTCACTTAATACAACTTCTTGGGTATTGGATACCGGATGTGGATCTCACATTTGCAATGATTTGCAGGTGATGACAAGAAGTCGCAGGCTTAGAATGGGTGAGACCCAGCTGAGGCTCGGGAATGGTTCCAGAGTTGAAGCTACGGCCATTGGAGATGTTTGTTTGATTTTGCAGAATGGTTTTAAATTATTGTTGAGAGATGTTTTATTTGTGCCAGATTTAATTAAAAACATTATTTCTATTTCTATGCTTGATAGAGATGGTTATTCTTGTAATTTTGTGAATGGGATTTGCAATATTTACAAGAATGAATGTTTAATTGGAAATGGACAACTTGAAAACGATCTATACAATTTAAAACTAAAAGACGTTCCAGTGAATTGTATTGACAAACCGGCGACAACAAACAAAAGGAAAATCGATAGTCAAAACCCGGCAAACCTTTGGCACGCTAGACTAGGTCATATTTCCTCAAGGAGGATGAACAAGCTAGTGGGAGAGGGCATGTTTGATATGTCTGATATTAACTCTCTACCTACTTGTGAATCCTGCCTAAAAGGAAAAATGACTAAATCTCCTTTTAAGGGGAAACCTGAGCGTAGTCAAAATCTGTTGGATTTGATCCATACAGATGTTTGTGGTCCATTTAGAGTAGGGACTCAACATGGCCACACCTACTTCATTACCTTTACTGATGATTATTCAAGGTATGGGTATTTATATTTAATGAAATATAAGTCTGAAGCATTTGAAAAGTTCAAAGAATTCAAGGCTGAAGTAGAAAACAAGCTAGGTAAAAGTATTAAAGCACTTCGATCGGATCGAGGTGGAGAATACTTAAGTACCGAGTTTTTGGACTATCTAAAAGAGAATGGGATTCTCTCTCAGTGGACTCCTCCTATGACACCACAGCTTAATGGTGTATCGGAGCGTCGTAATCGAACTTTGTTGGACATGGTTCGATCCATGATGAGCTTCACTGAGCTTCCACCTTCGTTTTGGGGCTATGCGCTTGAAACGGCGGTATTGTTGTTGAATAACGTCCACACTAAAGCAGTGGACAAAACACCATACGAGTTATGGAATGGCAAAGCTCCTAAGTATTCGTACTTGAGGATTTGGGGATGTCCTGCTTACGTGAAGCGGACAGTGGGAGATAAGTTGGATAGTCGATCCAGCTTGTGTTATTTTGTGGGGTATCCGAAGAATTCAATCGGATATTATTTCTATTATCCTGCTGAAACAAAGGTGTTTGTTTCACGGAATGCCACCTTCTTGGAGAAGGAGTTCTTATTGGATAAGAAAGGCGAGATGATGGAACTCGAAGAAGTTCGAGAAGAACCCGAAATACAAAATAACGATCCCACACCTCAGGAACCATTGCTGGACGCGCCTGCACCTAGAAGATCCGAGAGGACTTCTAGACCTCCAGTTCGATATGGTCTTCTTCTTGAAGAGGGTCAAGATGAACCCGACATTGGATGTGATCCAAGAAGCTTCAAGGAAGCAATTTCTGATGCGGATTCGAATTTATGGCTTGAAGCTATGCAGTCTGAATTGGATTCGATGCTTACTAACCAAGTCTGGTCTTTAGTGGATCCTCCCGATGGAATTGTTCCAATAGGGTGTAAATGGATCTACAAAAGAAAGCTTGGGCCTGATGGTAAGGTATTGACCTACAAGGCGCGATTGGTGGCGAAAGGTTATACTCAAAGGCAAGGAGTTGACTATGATGAAACCTTTTCACCAGTTGCTATGTTCAAGTCCATAAGAATCCTTATTGCCATAGCTGCATGGTATGACTATGAGATATGGCAAATGGATGTGAAGACTGCTTTTCTTAATGGAGACATTAAGGAAGAAATCTATATGAAGCAGCCTGAGGGGTTCACATCCATGGGAAGCGAGCATAAGGTATGCAAGCTTCAGAGATCAATTTATGGTCTAAAACAAGCATCAAGAAGTTGGAACCAGAAATTTGATGAAACAATTAAAGATTTTGGTTTCATCAAGAACCCGGAGGAACCTTGCGTGTACAAGAAAGTAGTTAAGGATGCGGTGACATTCTTAGTACTTTATGTTGATGACATCCTACTCATTGGGAATGATGTAGGGATGTTGCAGTCAACGAAGATATGGTTATCAGGTAGATTTTCGATGAAGGATTTGGGTGAGGCATCCTACATTCTTGGGATACAGATCTATAGAGATAGGTCTAAGAGAATGATAGGACTCACTCAATCAACCTACATCGATACCATATTGAAACGGTTTTCAATGGATGGGTCCAAAAGAGGACATCTACCCATGTGTCATGGAGTTTCTCTATCCAAGTCAATGTGTCCCAAGACTGATGAAGAGATAGAGAATATGACACATGTACCATATGCGTCAGCTATAGGTAGTATCATGTATGGGATGATATCTACCAGACCGGATGTAGCATTTGCTCTGAGTGTCACGAGCAGATATCAGTCTAATCCTGGTCAGATGCATTGGAAAGCCGTGAAGGACATTCTTAAGTACTTGCGAAGGACTAAGAATATGTTCATGGTTTATGGAGGACGAGAACTCAAACTGGAAGGCTATACCGACTCTAGCTTCCAAAGTGATGTGGATGACTCGAAGTCAACCTCTGGATTTGTGTTCATGCTCAATGGCGGTGCTGTCTCTTGGAAGAGTTCCAAGCAGGACACCACAGCGGATTCCACCACTGAGGCTGAATACATTGCAGCATCAGCTGCTGCTAAAGAGGCCGTTTGGATGAGGAATTTCGTCCAAGAGTTGGGCGTCATTCCTGAATTTGTTGGTCCAGTCCCGGTGTACTGCGACAACACGGGTGCCGTTGCTCAAGCAAAGGAACCAAGGTCTCATCAAAGATCCAAACACGTACTGAGGAAATACCACATAATCCGGGAGATTGTGGAAAGAGGAGACATCAGTGTCGAACGAGTGGCCTCTGCAGACAATATCGCTGATCCACTTACTAAGCCTTTGCCAGGACCATTGTTTGACAAACATCGCGAAGCAATGGGTCTACGTAGTATGACTAGTTGGCTATAGGGCAAGTGGGAGATTGTAAGAGTGGGTGCCCAGTGAGCCAACTGTGTGGCTATGGGCTTTGTTGACTCTTTGTATAAACAATCTTTTGTTTAATATTATTTACACTTTTATGGCAATGACTTTATATTACTTCATATTGTTATATTGTGATATACTATTGTTGTTTTGATAAAGACCTTGAATATACTATAGTGTATGTAAGATGTGGTAGAACATGGAGATGTCTATCATGAAATACATCTTATAGTCACTGTATATTCTAAAACCGTTCCTAGTCGATTGAGCCGTCCGATAATAAGGATAAGGATCGCTCGAGTTTGAGACTAGCATTTGCGATGCGGAGTACCACGTTTCATTGGTAGGGAACATGGAGATGTTCGAAGCATGCAAATGGATATTCATAGGATGAATAGTCGAACTACCCTATCCGGACTTTCCAAGTGGTTATCACTTATCGAGTGGATAAAGTCCGCGGTTTTGGTTGTACACCATTAGTCTTTACGACTTGAAACATCATGGAGACTCTATATGCTAGTACTGTGCTTTGACTCGTTTACCGACTCTGAGGGGGTCATCAGGTGTCGAGATTGGGTACAGTTACGACACATATAGGAGTCAATGCATTGTTGTCAAGGATTCACCACATACTTGCGAGTGTGGATATCCTATGCGATCTGAGGAGATATTAGTGTGACAAATCTCTGGCCAGAGTACTTGATGTGATTTAAGAAATGGTTTCTTAGTAGCACATGCGATGTCACTAATTTGATCTTCAAGATGCATTGCATAGTTATCGAATCTTGAGCGACTCTCGATATACCAATGGTTGTTGATTCGATCGGGATATATGGATGAAGGGACCGTACTGTACGCTAACCAAAATCTACTGGTTCTTGTAGGCACTATCAGTGATACCTAGGGAATCATGGGGCGATGTTGCTAGGCGCTTTACCATGATTCGTTGGGCAAGTCGGAAAGTGTTGTTCCGAGTCACAAGGAGTTGTGAGCCCACGGCTAGCTGTATCCCTGAACCATTGAGGGTCACACAGTGTAATGGAGTTTTAATCCCCGTTGAGATAGTTAAATTTAATGAGTTAAATTTAATGAACTAAGGAGTTGGACTTCTTAATTAAGAGTAAGGGAGTAGGGTTTCCTAAAATGACATAGGGATGGACATTTTTGGAAACCACTGAATTCGGATTCAGGAAAATTTATTTTGACTTTAAAACGTGCAGAAATGGTTTCTGTGCACATTGGTGAAATCGTTTCATCAATCGGAGTCACGATGAATTTTATATTAATTTCTGAACGAGCGGGCTTTGCTTGTCGGGCCCCAGCTTATGACTAATGGGCCCTAAGGTGTTAGTGGCCTGCATTATAAATAAGTTATTTCAGTACAGAAATTACACACAACAGGTCATAATTTTTGAGACAGGATTTTCGAAACCCTAGCCCCTCTCAAAAACGTTTTCGGCCGCCTCTCCCTCCCTCTGCCCGAGAAAATTCCGGTCTGTGATTTTGAATCGCAGTAAGGAATAACGAATCAAATTCGTGTATTCTCTTCGCAGAAAACTTCTGATAGATTTTCTAGTGCAATCTATCAGAGGAACCTCTGTTCGTGGACCTGATTGAAGGCGTTCATCGGTTCCAGGGAGAGACAACAAGAGCAGAATTGTTCTGTTGGTGTCCATTAATCTCGTTGCGAGATTTGAGGTAAAATTTATTTAACTGTTATTTAAATTTTACACACACAATAATTTAATCGTTGAACGGTTGTTACCCACACCATGGAATTGTTCCATGATAAAAATTTTAAACTTCCGCTGCACCGGGTATCAATCGTGATTGATCTGGGAACTCGCCAGTTTTCCAACAGTGAACTACGTGGAACTCCCATGACTTCGGCTCATATTATTGGGGGAACTCATGGCGACCTTCCATTAAGGTTCGATATCGATGGGTAAGGCTTGACACGTAAAGATGAACGGCGTCATATTATTGGGTCCTAATCAAGCGTGAGACAAAAGTTTACGTAAGGGTTTCATGGAGATGTAATTGGAAACTACCTTTTAGGAATTATTATTGGCTGATATTATTCGGGATCATGATTGGCTAATTGGACCTTATGTACCTACTGAGGAAAGGAGTTTCCCGTTTTTACTAGAGGGTATTAAAAATGTCAAAACAGTGGGAGTAAATATTTATAAAGTTAAAGTCCACACTTTATATCTTATTAAATATTTTAAAATAGTCATTGACATTTATCTATTATTATTTTTCAGTACAAGTTTTTGACAATGTCATCAATTCGCAATCCGCTATCTACTATACTCGACAAACATTTACTGACCGGTCCAAATTACCTCGATTGGCTATGTAGTGGCCCGTATCCAAAACTAATGATTAATGAGTAATGAGTAATTAAATCGTATAATCATGTCGGGATTAAGTTAAACATGATTAAGGAAATTCCAGAAGGGTTAACGGATTCCAGAAATGGATCCAGGACACTCGAAAATGGCTTAGAGGGTTTCATGACTCAAGTGGGATCGGAACCACCGATCCAGGATCGGAGCCTCCGATCTTGGTGAGTTCGGAACCACATCGGAAGCAGGGAGATCGGAACGTCCGATCAGGATCGGAGCTTTCGATGGCTGTCGGTGACAGGTGTGTGGTTGCATGTGGACCGAATTGACACGTAGCGAACGAAACTTCCGATCAGGGAACGGAGCTTCCGATCTAAACGAACGGAGCTTCCGATCGAGGAACGGAGCTTCAGATCGAGGAACGGAGCTTCCGATCGATGCCTATAAATATGAGGTCCGAGCTCCTCATTTCTTGCCAATTCCGAGTTCCTCTCCTTCGCCTAGTAGCTCTATTTTAGGGCTTTGGGTACTCTTATTTTAGAGTTGGAGTAGGAAATATATTCTAGTATAGTCAGACAGTGTCTGACATAGTAGCTGAGCAGTACTCGTTTAGCGGAGCAGTGCTCGAGGCTGTGGAGCTGCAGCAGGGGTGTGCCCCTAGTTGCGGGATAGTCGCCATCAGTGGGCTGACGACGGACGCAGGTATAGCTATGGTCTCCTTAAATTATTTAGGAGTATGCAATAGCTTAGTTAAGGCTTTTAGAGCTTATTGATTGATGCATGAGTATTTGCATTGTAGACTTGATGATAGGCTTGGAACCTAGAGTGGGACTACTAGGACTGCCTTAGAAAGGTACGTAAGTACTGACTGAGATTGCCAGCGGATATGCATGATTATATGTTGCATTTATGTGTTTGCATGTTATTATTGTTATGCGGCATGTGCATATCATCTTGTGCCTGTACATCTGTATATCTTTTGAGATGAGCCAGTTAGGGTTGCTCAGCCCTGTTAGGACGTTTGATATTGAGTACCCTTAGGTACTGATATCTAGAGGACTCTGTGGTCCGCGTCCGGGATTTGGGAATGAGTGGTCGCTCACAGTGGTTAGCTACCCCGATGTGACGAGCTTATATTCCAGGCGCCAGTCTGAGCAGTTTGTATACAGTTATCCCAGATATGGATACCCTGTCATTTGTATAATCGAGTTTGTTTAGCCGGTTGTATTCCGCCGGTCTTTTTGTATTTAAGACTTTCGCAGCGATTTATTTAATGCATGCTTAATTATGATCTTAACTCTGTTTAGGTAGTGGATCCGGGTTGGGTCACTACATTTATTGGTATCGAAGCAATGCATGCAAGGGACTTAGGAAATTGATATTAAGACTTCTTGATTATCCTTGTAGGATTGATTGAAGCCCAGCGAAAGAAGATTTGGTTCTTCATTGCCGAGGTTTGCGGCATAAGTCTTTACTATAAGGAATGCAACAGTGATGAGAACACCAGTAGTAGCATATCGATAGATAGACTGACTGTTGTGGACAGTTCATCATTCGCTGCATTGGGATGTTGATCGAAGAATATATGGATTCCAGCCAAGGAAAACTGGAAGAGAAGATCGAGTATATCGCGTCAGATACCTCTGAGGGCTTTTTGGAACGAATGGTGTTTAATAATCCATGTGGTTCCAGTCCTCGAATATTCTCCGCTCGTAGTTGGAGAGATTGTCAGATAGACCTTTACCAGGGAATGCTTCGAGTGCCTAAGGCATGGCAGGTTCCTAGCGTAAGGTCTGTAAACTCATGCAGAACATGGTTTTGCCAGTATGCTTGCATTGATGCTTTTGTTAGGCATACGGGAAACTTCATGTTCAAAAGCATGATTCGGATACAAGAAGAACGCTGATGGTAGATCGCGAGCAAAAAAAAGTCGACCGACATTCACTGACGCAGAGCATAGCTAGTTAGCTATTGCGTGCCATTTCTCCGGAGTTCTTCGCGGGAGGACATGTAGAGAGACTTGGACGGGAGTATGCTTGTATCGATGCGTGTGTCGATGGGAAGCTTCATGCTCAAGGAACGAAGACAAGATTTGATGCTTTTAAATACTGTATTGTTGTAGTTGTAAACAGTATTTCAGTTGTAATGAATCATCAGAATTTGGTTGTATCAGTTCAAGTTATTGGATGTACATTTGTTGTATTTTGAATACTGTATGTATTACATGAGATTGTAGTAAAGGAAATTGTACATAACTGGAAGTAATGATACATGTTTTATTTATTCAGCAATTCGTGATTGATTGCAAGTAATTTTATAAAGTTTGGCTTGAAATTAGTTGATTGGTAATCAACTAGGTTAGCTCATGGATTTTGGGTAAGCCAGCGGTAACGAATTGAAGTGTGGTTAGTCTAGGTGTTTTCCTAGGATTGACCTATTTAGTCATTTGACTGGGTTAGTGTCATTGATGAGGTGATTCATCTGGGGGCATGGGATTATTGATCTTGTTTTGGAATTTTGAGTTTCGTTCTAGGTGATTTCCGTAGATCAATAGCTTGATTAACCTTCATAGGTTGAGACTTCGTGATGATGGGATTTCATCGGGATACCAAGTCGAGTATATATACCGAGAGTTGTGGACTATGACCATGACTAGACATGATGGAGCGCGATCCTATGCCAATGTTACTCTGGGATTCTTTCGTACTTTGGAGAATGTCTGGAAGCCTTCGTACTTCAGGATTGGCGGTGGGAAGGCTACTAGTCTAGAGTTGGGGTAACAGTCACCACGGGGTATGAATTTGGATTAGTTGCCTTGGTTAGGTATCAGTGGTTTAGATATCGTCTGACTGTCGTCAGAGATATTGGCTGGTTAAGTATATGTGGTTTAGATATCGTCTGACTGTCGTCAGAGATATTGCTTTGGATTTTGTCATAAGGACCAGTCTTGGAGGGATTTCCTTGACAAGTGCGTACTCTGAGCAGATAGTTTTAGACTATTGGTTACTGCTAGACTAGTGGATCTAGTCGGTGTTTGGATGCTCTGGTGATAGGGGCTAACTAGGAGTTTGGTTTGTGAACTTCCTATAACGTTTGACTCGGGGATTAGTATTTTTTTTCAGCATTGATGGTTTCCTTCAGTGATAGATTATATCCGATGCTAAGGATTGTACATGATGATTTGAGGCGTGAGGATAGCGTGATTTATGCCAGTGTACACTTGGTGGTGATTTCAGGTGGGACACCGCGGCAAGTAACCTCAGTCTCGATTTGTTGCAATCTTAGCAAGAGATATAATTATCAGGAGTATGTTCAACGATAGTTGAAATCATTCGGACTTGTATTGCGGCTTGACTTGAACAAGTCCTTATGATCATCTTGGATGAAGATAGACAGTGGATAGTATGTCTAGACTGGTGCAGGTTTAGCACTAGTGACTACTTGTAACTGTTGTCTGACTCTGTCAAAGATGAGTGATTGAATCAGCTGTGATTCTTTTGATTTCAAGTATTTGGGATCTGCGGACGTGTGGCATTGAGATCATTGATAGTGATCGGCCATGGGATTTTTCTTTGATCTGTGATTGTCTGATTAGAATTTGTATCGTCCGGCATAGCAAGAGCTACAGTAGATCAACTTGATTGATCAGAATATTCCAATTGGTACTAATTGGGATATAGTGAATCAAGAAGTGCTGGAATAGTACTTAAGTATGGTATGCTATGATATAGCGATTCAAGTGCATTTAGGAAATTCTTTAGTCGCTAAGGAATCTCCAGGGATGCGGGAATCGAGACTTTTGGATTCTGCGGATCACGAAAGTGGTCATTAGTTTTCTTTTGCGATCGTAGTTGTTGGTAACGTTGCTTTGGCTACCAGTGACGGATTTTGATCTGAACATTGCTTGGTTTTAGCAATGATTTATTCAGTTTGCGGAAAAAGGATTCAGTGATTGTTCCAGGGTTGTCAATGAACGAATTTTGGAGACTGTTAGTCGGAATGATCAGCTTGGGTGCTTCAGCAGATTTCTCAAGAGTTGTTCTTGAGCGGTAATTCAACAAGTGCTTTTGGATTTCAATGAGCATTAGCATGATAGCATTAGTTGTTTCATGGGATGAGACAACAGCTGAGACTTGTGTTTCTGAGTCTGGAAGGATTGTTGTCACTGATATCCCAGTGCGTTCTGATATGCTGTGTCATTGAAAGGATTTGATAACGTAATTGCCATCTGTATTGATAGATTCTGTGCGGGATCGCGCTGAATCAGTTTGGTTATCCCCGCTAGGGAGCCAAGGGTTTGGTTATCTGGAACAGGATTAACCGGAATCGTTTTCGTTGATACTATCTCTAGTTCTGATATGGAAGTAAACATCTGATTGAGACTACTGCTTAGGATGGTGTGGTCCATCTGGGAGTTTCAGCATGATGTTAGTGAATTTCGAGATGACGACCTCGAAGAATGCTTTTAGACAAGAAATTGTGTATAAGGATCTTATCACAATTGGGGTTAGTAATCTTTGTTTGCTAGTTGTTGTTCCTTGGGAACATTTGTTGGCCAATGGCAGGGTGAGTACTGAAAGTACATACTATGACGCCAGGAATTGTCAGGATTTTGTTGTTATCCATGGCAGGATGACTAATGTAATCGAGTAGATGCTATCTACGATGCCGAGATTCGGATCAAGGTTTATTGCAATTATTCTAAGGATTTCAAATGGTTAGAGTCGCGTGCAGTGGTGCGATTGCTCTGCGAGCGGGTGGCCGGTAGCTGCCATTTCTATTCACATAAGGTACTGTTTTGGAAAATATATTTTATCCTTCGTGATAAAAAGTAACTCACTCGAGTTCTTGGAAAAAGGATATCTAGGATTTGACCGAGAGTTGAATCTAGGTCGATTGTTTAGGGATTTTCGATAACATCAAGAGATGAGATGTTACCGTTAGACCAGTGAGATACAATGTGTTGTATCTTGTTCTCTAGTTGGACTGCGATGGAGTTCGTACATATCTATAGATAACTGCTGATTAATTACTATCTTAGCAAGGGTGTCATCGCTAAGATTTGTAGGCAGTGTGACTGATTCAATGGGCAATTTGGACCGAAGGTGCCGTGTTGTTGAGGTTATCGATGGATAACTGACGGTAGTCAATACTGTTACACTATTTTATCAAGGATTGGGTCTGTCGAAGGTTATTCGACCCAATATTTGGAACCGGAACTATTGCTCAATTGGACAAGTGGTTTGTACTATATTCCGAGGTTTACCTTAGATTTCGAGGACGAAATCCTTTTAAGGTGGTGGGAATGTAGTGGCCCGTATCCAAAACTAATTATTAATGAGTAATGAGTAATTAAATCATATAATCATGTCGGGATTAAGTAAAACATGATTAAGGAAATTCCAGAAGGGTTAACGGATTCCAGAAATGGATCCAGGACACTCAAAAATGGCTTATAGGGTTTCATGACTCGAGTGGGATCGGAACCACCGATCCAGGATCGGAGCCTCCGATCTTGGTGAGTTCGGAACCACATCGGAAGCAGGGAGATCGGAACGTCCGATCAGGATCGGAGCTTCCGATGGCTGTCGGTGACAGGTGTGTGGTTGCATGTGGACCGAATTGACACGTAGCGAACGGAACTTCCGATCGGGGAATGGAACTTCCGATCTAAACGAACGGAGCTTCCGATCGATGCCGATAAATATGAGGTCCGAGCTCCTCATTTCTTGCCAATTCCGAGTTCCTCTCCTTCGCCTAGTAGCTCTATTTTAGGGCTTTGGGTACCCTTATTTTAGAGTTGGAGTAGGAAATATATTCTAGTATAGTCAGACAGTGTCTGACATAGTAGTTGAGCAGTACTCATTTAGCGGAGCAGTGCTCGAGGCTGTGGAGCTGCAGCAGGGGTGTGCCCCTAGTTGCGGGATAGTCACCATCAGTGGGCTGACGACGGACGCAGGTATAGCTATGGTCTCCTTAAATTATTTAGGAGTATGCAATAGCTTAGTTAAGGCTTTTAGAGCTTATTGATTGATGCATGAGTATTTGCATTGTAGACTTGATGATAGGCTTGGAACCTAGAGTGGGACTACTAGGACTGCCTTAGAAAGGTACGTAAGTACTGACTGAGATTGCCAGCGGATATGCATGCTTATATGTTGCATTTATGTGTTTGCATGTTATTATTGTTATGCGGCATGTGCATATCATCTTGTGCCTGTACATCTGTATATCTTTTGAGATGAGCCAGTTAGGGTTGCTCAGCCCTGTTAGGACGTTTGATATTGAGTACCCTTAGGTACTGATATCTAGAGGACTCCGTGGTCCGCGTCCAGGATTTGGGAATGAGTGGTCGCACACAGTGGTTAGCTACCCCAATGTGACGAGCTTATATTCCAGGCGCCAGTCTGAGCAGTTTGTATACATTTATCCCAGATATAGATACCCTGTCATTTGCATGCATCATATTTGTATGATTTATCCGTGCTTTCGTATTGAGCTTAGAGCTCATGTCCAGTATTTTCTGTATATTTGGACACCCTATTCGACGGGGCAGGTGTAGGTGCAGGATTGAGCACCAGGAGTCTGGAGTAGCCAGTGACCTTGAAGACAACAGGATTAGCTGTAGGTTTTATTTAAATTCGATTGGGTTGTATAATCGAGTTTGTTTAGCCGGTTGTATTCCGCCGGTATTTTTGTATTTAAGACTTCCGCAGCGATTTATTTAATGCATGCTTAATTATGCTCTTAACTCTGTTTAGGTAGTGGATCCGGGATGGGTCACTACAGGCTAAGTAATCTGAAAATCGTCTTGAACTCGGAGAGGATTGCATACACACTTGATGAGTCACCCCCTGATAAGGCTCCGACTGATTGTAGCCCTGAGGAGCTACAGACTTACAAGGATTGGTGTGACCATGACTTGAAAGCCAAGTGTTATATGCAGGCTTCTATGAATGATGAGCTTCAGCGACGTTTTGAGAGTGAAAAGCATGTTGCTGACATTCATTTGCATCTCAAAGAACTCTTTGGTAAACAAACACGCCCACTTCGATATGCGATTGTCAAGGAGCTAATCACTTTGCGCATGCGAGATGGGGCTTCGGTCCATGAGCATGGCCTGAAGTTGATTGGGCTCGTGGAGAAACTCGTTAGCATGGATCTTGTGCTACCAACTGAGTTGACCACAGACATGTTTCTCTTGTCACTGCTTAGCTCATTTGATCCTTTTGTCGTGAATTTCAACATGAACAAGTTAGATCCAACCCTTGAGGAGTTGGTTAACATGCTTGTTACGTTTGAATCCACAATCAAGAAAGAGAAGCTGGTTCTTTATGTGGGATCTTCATCTGGTTCAAAGAATAGACCACGTGGGAATGGAAAGAAGCGTTCTTTCCATGCTCCCAAAAAGAATGTGCCCTTGAAGAGGCAAGCTCCGAGTCTCGTTGTGGTAGCCACACCAGTTAAGGCTAACAAGACTAATGACGTATGTCATCACTGCAAGAAACCTGGACATTGGAAGCGTAATTGCAAGGAATATCTTGACCAGAATGGTTCTGGAAAGGATATGTTCTACATTGAAGTAAACATTTCACTTAACTCTTCTTCTTGGGTATTAGATACCGGTTGTGGCTCACATCTCTTTAATGATTTGCAGGTGATGGCAAGAAGTAGGAGACTCAGAGATGGTGAGACCTTCTTGAGGATGGGCAATGGGGCAAGAGTTGCAGCCAAAGCTATTGGAGATGTTTACTTATTGTTGGACAATGATTTTAAATTATGTTTGAGAGATGTTTTGTTTGTACCAGATTTGGTAAAAAACATTGTTTCCATTTCTATGCTTGATAAAGATGGATATTCTTGTTTATTTGGCAAAGGTGTTTGCAATATTTACAAGAATGAATGTTTAATTGGTACTGGACAATTGGAAAATGATCTCTATAATTTAAAATTGAAAGATATTCCTATGTATAATGTCCAAGAGATATCAACAACATCCAAAAGAAAACAAGATACTCTAAATCCAGCACACTTATGGCATGCTCGATTAGGTCATATATCTTTTAAAAGGATGAACAAGCTAGTGGGAGAAGGCATGTTTAATATGTCTGATATTAATTCTCTTACTACTTGTGAACCCTGTCTAAAAGGAAAGATGACCAAAATTCCCTTTAAGGGCCATGTGGAGCGAGCCAATGGACTGTTGGATTTGATCCATACAGATGTGTGTGTTCCTCTTAGCATCACCACTAAGCACGGACATTCTTACTTCATTACCTTTACCGATGACTTCTCTAGGTATGGGTATGTGTATTTGATGAAATACAAATCTGAAGCTTTTGAAAGGTTCAAAGAATTCAGAAATGAAGTAGAGAATCAATTGGAACGAAGCATCAAGGCACTTCGATCGGATCGAGGTGGTGAGTACTTGAGTGCTGAATTCCAAGAGTATCTTAGGGAGAATGGGATTCTCTCACAGTGGACTCCTCCTGGTACACCTTAGTTGAATGGTGTTTTGGAACGTCGTAACCGGACTTTGATGGACATGGTTCGGTCTATGATGGGGTTCACGGAGTTGCCGCCATCTTTTTGGGGATATGCGCTTGAGACAGCGGCACTGTTGTTGAACAATGTCCATTCAAAGGCAGTTGATAAAACACCATATGAGATATGGATGGGAAAGCCTCCAAAGTATTCTTATCTTAGAATATGGGGGTTCCCTGCTTATGTGAAGCAGATAATGGGAGATAAATTGGATGCTCGATCCATTTTATGCTACTTCGTGGGATATCCAAGGAATTCGGTTGGATATTATTTCTATCATCCCAAAGAAACAAAGGTGTTTGTTTCTAGGAATGCAACCTTCTTGGAGAAGGAATTTCTATTGGATAGAAAATGGGAGATGATAGAACTCGAAGAAGTTCGAGAAACACCCATGATGGTGGAACCCATACCCGAACAGCCAAGAGAGGAGATACAAGCTCCTAGAAGATCCGAGAGGATCTCAAGACCACCTATGAGGTATGGTCTGCTTCTTGAAGAGGGCCAAGATGAGCCTGACCATGGATGTGATCCAAGGACCTTCAAGGAATCATTGACTGATGTCGATTCATCCAAATGGCTTGAAGCTATGGAATCTGAGATGAATTCCATGTATTCGAACCAAGTGTGGAATCTTGTGGATCCACCTGAAGGAATTGTTCCTATAGGATGTAAATGGATTTACAAGAGGAAGCTTGGGAAGGATGGGAAGGTTGTGACCTTCAAGGCTCGATTGGTGGCAAAAGGTTATACTCAAAGGCAAGGAGTTGACTTTGAAGAAACTTTTTCTCCAGTCGCAATGTTCAAGTCCATAAGGATATAGCTTGCCATTGCCGCATGGTATGACTATGAAATATGGCAGATGGATGTGAAGACAGCTTTTCTTAATGGGGATATTAAGGAAGAAATTTACATGTCTCAACCTGAAGGGTTCACATCTATCGGAAGTGAGCATAAAGTATGCAAACTTCAGAGATCTATCTATGGTCTCAAACAGGAATCTAGGAGCTGGAACCTCAGATTTGATGGTACAATCAAAGAGTTTGGGTTTACTAAGAATCCTGAGGAACCATGTGTGTATAAGAAGGTCAGTAGAGTGCTGTGACATTCCTGGTACTTTATGTGGATGACATTGTACTCATTGGGAATGATGTAGGAATGTTGCAATCAACTAAAGTATGGTTATCGAGTAAGTTCTCGATGAAAGACTTGGGTGAAGCATCTTTTGTATTGGGAATACAAATCTATCGGGATAGATCGAAAAGATTGCTTGGTCTGACCCAGTCCACATACATTGATACCATCGTGAAGAGGTTCTCGATGGATGAGTCTAAGAGAGGACATCTACCAATGTATCATGGCGTGTCTCTATCCAAGTCCATGTCTCCCAAGAATGATGCAGAGATAGAGACGATGACACGCATTCCATATGCATCTGCAATTGGTAGTATCATGTATGTGATGATATCTACACGTCCTGACGTGGCCTTTGCACTTAGTGTTACAAGTAGATATCAATCGAACCCTGGTCTTCCACATTGGAAAGCTGTGAAAGACATTCTCAAGTATTTGAGAAAGACTAAGAATATGTTCTTGGTTTATGGGGGTGGAGAACTAAAATTGGAAGGCTATACCAACTCTAGCTTCCAAAGCGATGTTGATGATTCGAAGTCAACTTCCGGTTTTATATTCATGCTCAATGGTGCTGCTGTTTGTTGGAAGAGTTCCAAGCAAAACAGCACTGCGGATTCAACCACTGAGGCAGAATATATTGCTGCATCCGATACTGCAAAGGAAGCTGTTTGGATTAGGAATTTCGTCCAAGAGTTGGGTGTTATTCCTAATGGAGTTGATCCAGTCCCGGTGTACTGCGACAACACTGGTGCCGTTGCTCAGGCAAAAGAACCAAGGTCTCATCAGAAATCCAAACATGTACTGAGAAAATACCACATCATCCGGGAAATTGTGGAACGAGGAGATGTCTTGTTAGACAGAGTCGCCTCCGCAGATAATGTTGCTGATCCACTAACTAAGCCTTTACCAGGACCATTGTTCGAAAAGCATCGCGAATCAATGGGTTTGAAGAATATGGGTAGTTGGCTCTAGTGCAAGTGGGAGATTGTTAGAGTAGGTGCCCGTCGAGCCAATGTGTTGGCCGATGGTCCTTGAGAGAACTCTTGTATGACAATCTTTATTTTAATAATATTTAACATTATTTAATTTGGCACATCTTTATCTTTATACCCATGCAAGCTGCATAGATAAAGCCCTTGAATATACAAATAGTAGAAAGAATATGAGATGGTAATGTGATGACTATCATGAAACTCATATTTGGAATACTGTATATTCTAAACTGTTCCTAGTCGATTCAGCCACCATAAAAAAGGATAAAGGCCGCTCGAGCTTGAGACTAGTATTTGCGATGTGAGTATCATGTTTCATTAATAGGGGACATGGAGATGTCCAAGCATGCAAATAGGTGCTCCTTGTAGGGTGCAATGAACAACCCTCCCTAAAGGATATTCCAAGTGGTTCTCACTTATCGAGTGGATAAGTCCTAGTTTATGGTTGTACACTATTAGTCCTTATAACCCGGGACAACATGGAGACTCTATATGCTAGTGCTTCACTTTGACTTGTTTACCGACTCATCTGGGGTCATCAGGTGGCAATGTTGGGTGTTGTGACGAAACATATAGGAGTCAATGCATTGTAGTCGGGGATTCACCGCTTACCTACGGGTATGGATATCCTATGTTATATCATGCATACGTAGCTTGAAATCTCTGATCAGAGTAAGTGTAATTAAGAAAGGAGTTTCTTGAATTACACTTTCGATGCAACTACGGCATGACACATAGTTATCGATTCAATGACAACTCTCGATAAAACAATGGTTGTCGAATCGGTCGGGATATATGAGTTGAAGGGACCGTACTGTACGCTAACCATAATTGATTGCTTCTTGCAGGCACTATCATTTGATACCTAGGGAGTCATGTAAGCGATGCTGCTAGACGTTTACATGACTGGTTGGGTACTATCAGACTTGAGTTTTCTGACGTTCTTATTATCAATGTGTTGATCAATAAGAATGGAGCTATATATAGGGTATGCTCATATAAGGGACTTGTTGATCCCGAATCACATGGAGATGTGAACCCACTGCTAGTTGTATCAGTGAACCATTGAGGGTCACACAAGTACTAGCTTTCTAGATCCCGTTGAGATTAAAATAAGTTCAATGTGTTGAACAACTTATAAAGGAGTTTATAAGTAAAATAAATTAGAAGTTTGACTTCTAAATTGGAGAATGAATGGAATAAGTAACTTTTAATTTGTGAATGTGTTTCAAGATTAAAAGTTGACTTAAAATAATTAGTTTATGAAAATGGTGATTTTCTAAACTATTATTTTGAACTTAGTTAATTAATTCAAGTGTTGAATTAATTTAACACTAGTTGACATTTTAATGTACAAATAATTAAACACTATTGAGTCTAGTAGAGCTCAAATCAAATAGTATTATATAATTATTGTTACTAGTGTACTTGAATGAGTTCAAGTTGAATTTAATTAATTGATTAAACTTAAATTTGTTTAGGTTTAATAATTAATTAAAAAAAGTTCAAAAAATTTAAATATATATATTTATATATGTATATATATTTTGGGCGTATATATATATATATATATATATATATGATATATATATGTTTGTGTGTGATGGAATTTGAAGAGTTGGATGATAGTTTACAATTTTCCATGCATGACTTGCACTTTTCCATGCATGGCTTAATTGTGCCTAATTAATCCTTCTACATTATAATTATATACACACATTCACATATTCCACTAATTAAATCCTCATAGTGGCCGAACCCTCTCCAAGAAATTCTCCAAGTTTTCTATTCATTTTAAGGGAGAAGAAAATGATATCTCATTGCAAAAATTCTCTAAATATTCTAGTGCATATTTAGAGCGGATCTAGATCGTCTAGTCGTGGACCTAATTCGGAGGCTCGAAGTGTTGAATCCATTTTGAGCAAGGAGTGCTCTTGGAAGCTTGTAGATTGAGTCTACCCTTTTCAAGAGCCTAGTTGTTTATCAACTTGGTTGGAGTCGTAAATCAATCTTTGAGATTGATAGGTAAAATTCTAAACACCCTATGGTTGTTTGAGTTTTTGAATACTACACAAGTGCTCGGATTTCTTTTGTTAAAATTTTTTTATATTTCCGCTGCGTTTCCGGGCACGAGTTAACCGATCCCCTATATCCTTGTTGTATCAAGATTTCTTGCATCTTAATTCTCCAGAGCGAGAAATCGTTCTTGCCCATAAACTTCTCAATATCAAATTTCATTGATCCCACCATCTTTGCTTAGTTTCCCACAGACAGCGCCACTTGTTAGGAATCAATAAAAGTAAATTCAATAATCCGAGAATTCACCACGCAAACACTGCAACAAGAACAATAACACAATCCTAGATGAATAATAACACACAACTCAGATCAAACACCAACGCACGCGAAAGCGATTTAAACAACACAAGTATTTATGTGGTTTGGAAAGGAATTTGCCTACGTCCACTGGAGAGCAACACAAAACTTTTATTAATCACGAGTATAAGAAAACCAAGCTCAAAACCAGAGCTTATTATAGAGACAGACCAGAAAACTTTAACGCTAGATACAGACACAATTCAAGCTTGTTATCCTTGAATTTCCCAGTCAAAATCTGCGCCCCAGCTTTCTCCTCTGAAATCTCTCTTTTCTTCTCTCTCAAAAATTTCTTGGAGGTTTAAGAATTTGATTTTTTTTTGTTTTGTTGGTTGGCGTAGCTTCAATCTGTATATATAGAGAATTACACCGACTTTCTTCTTGGTCTTTAGGTCAACAGCAACTTACAGCCCAATTATAAAGTCAACATGGTCCAACCCGATAAATCTTCTCACTTTTGTCTGATCTGCTCTAGTACATTGATCTGCCTCCAAGCTTTCAGCTTTACGAACAATTCATCTGACTTCTAACCAAGTCCCAATACTCAATAAATCGATCTGCCTGAACTCATCCAAAGACTCATCTGACCATCAACTTCAATTTGATCCCATTATTTGATTTGACCATGAACTCATCTGATTTGTACTCTTTGATCTGATCTCTTCTCTATTCTCATTCAATCTGATAGAAGCACACTTCAACAACCTAGAACAACTAACTATCTTGAAAGGATAAAATGCTCAACATGGTATGCTAATGTAGTATACAAATCATGAACAATATAATCATGAATCATATGTCAGATAATAATGCAACACATAAACATGCATACTCAGATGATTATCTCAATCAGTACTTACGTATCTCAACTACTGCTGTAGCTGCACAAATGTATACAATCCAAGCCTACAAGCCAAGATAATGTTGGTGCATCGGTAACTTGTGCACGAAAACACAGCAAAAGTTTAAAAATTTTATATAAAAACCGAGCACTTGTGTAACATTCGAAAAAACATAAGCATCCATAGAGTGTTTAATAAGTTTTATCTATCAATCTTAAAAGATTGATAATGGCTCCAACCAAGTTGTAAACAACTTAGTTCTTGAAAAAAGGTAAACCCCTTCTACAAGCTTCCAAGAGCACACTTTGCTAAAAAAGAACAAGCTTCCAAGAGAACACCTTGCTAAAAAATGTCTTTTCCTTCAAATTAGGTCCACGACTAGTCAAACTAGATCCACCATATATATGCACTAGAATATATAAAGCATTATCATAGAGAATCCCTTGCCTTAACTACACAAGATGAAGGCAAAAATTAAGGTAATAATGGAGAGGGGTGGATGGACATAGTGTAGAGAAAAGTGAGGAATATTGCTTGTCTTGGTTCTTGGAGTAAAGTGTTATGACAAAAGTTAAAGCATGCATTGTAAATTGTGCATATTGTCTTGCAACCTTTCTTCTCCTCTCTTACATGAATTGTATATATTTTAGGTCAAACATACACATACAATGCTCATGAACTTAATATTTAATTAATTGACAAACTCAAACTCATTTAAGTCCAATCAATTAATTAAATCATACTTGAACTCATTCAAGCCCACAAGTAGAATAATTATTCAACACTATTTTTATTTGGGTTCTACAAGACCCAATACTGTTTAATTAATCCAACACTTGAATTAATTTAATTATTTGGAATATACAAGGTCCAATAGTGTTTATTTAATTCAACTCTTGAATTTATTTAATTAAGTACATAATAAGAGTTTTGAAAATCACCTTTTTCAAAAACTAATTATTTATTTAATTCAACTTTTAATTTTGGTACACTTTCACAAATTAAAAGATACATTCCCCTTTATTCTCCTTTTAGAAGTCATACTTCTAATTTCTCATGCTTATAAACTCCTTTATAAGTTGTTCAACTCATTGAACTAATTTTTATTCTCAACGAGATCTAGAAAGCCAGTACTTGTGTGAACCTCAATGGTTCAATTATACAACTATTAGTGGGTTCACATCTTCATGTGATTCGAAATCATCAATTCCCTATATGAGCTTACACTATATAGCTTAATTCTTATTTATCAACTCCTTGACAATAAGAACGTCAGAACTCAAGTTTGATGGTACCCAACCAGTCATGTTAAACATATAGAAAAATCGCTTAGATGACTCCCTAGGTATCAAATGATAGTGCCTGCAAGAGCCATTCAATTATGGTTAGCCTACAGTATGCTCTCTTCAACTCATATATTCCGACTGATTCGACAACCATTGTTTTATCGAGAGTTGTCATTGAATTGATAACTATGTGTGATGCCTTAGTTTCATCGAATGTGTAATTAAAGAAACTCATTTCTTAATTACCACCTACTTTGATAAGAGATTTCAAATTAAAAATACATGAGATCACATAGTATATCCATACCCGAAGTTAAGCGGTGAATACCCGACTACATTGCATCGACTCTTGCATGTTTCAACACAACACCAAACCTTTCCACCTGATGACCCCAGTGGAGTCGGTAAACAAGTCAAAGTGTATCTCTAGCACATATAGTCTCAATGTTGTCACGGGTCATAAGGAGTAATGGTATACAACCATAAATTAGGACATTTCCACTCGATAAGTTAGAACAACTTGGAAAGTATTTTAAGGAGGTTTGTTCGGGGCATTCTACAAGGAGCACCTATTTGCATGATTGGACATCAATATGTCCCCTACCAATAAAACGTGGTACTCATATCGCAAATACTAGTCTCAAGCTCGAGCGGCCTTTATCATTCTTTTTGGTGGCTGAATCGACTAGAAATGTTTTAGAATATACAATATTCCAAATATGAGTTTCATGATAGTCATCACATGACCATCTCATATTCTTTCTACTATTTGTATATTCAAGGGCTTTATCTACGCAACTAACATGGGTATACATATAAAGATATGTCAAATTAATGAACTCAATTATTAAAATAAATATTTTCATACAAGAGTTATTACAAACACCCTCGGCCAACACTTGGCTCGACGGGCACTTATTCTAACAGATAATACCATATCACTATAACTTATCTAAAAGCCTTCACTAGACAACTATCTACTCCTAAAAGTTACTAAGAGTCTAGATTTATACCTGTGTCCATCGTCAGACTGTTGATGTCGAGGTCCTGACCCAAGCATAGCTCCGTTACAAGCTCTGTAGCACCCCGCTATCGCCCGACCCTCGAAAAGATGAATAAAAAAGTAAGAATTATACACTGGCTCAAAACCCACACCTAAAAAATGAACCAAATATGAGAAATATCACCCCTATTTATAGACCACGTTAGGACATTTCGATACCAAGTTCGGACGTTCCGGTCTCACTTCTGAGCTTCCGATCATTCAATCGGAGCTTACGATCTCTGCCTACCGAACATGTGTCCTGTGATTGGACTACTCCAGCTGCCAAAGGAGTTTGGACCTTCCGATCTGAGGGTTCATAGCTTCCTATATGTCACTCATTAAATCACCATTCAAAATCCATACATCGATTGACTGAGGGAGTTCGGAACTTACGATAGTGAGTTTGGAGCTTCCAAACTCACCCTCTTCTTCCGAACTCAATTCTCTATCCAATCAATTCCGATTTTCCAATTCTAACTTGGTTCAAGTTCGGATATTCCGAACTACACAAATGATTGGAACCCTAAGACCATTTTCGGATGTCATGAATCCTATTTTATATTAATTTTTACCAAATAAAGACTTCTGAATCATGTTCTAACAGTTTAAAAATACTTAGCTATTTTAATTTCTTAAAATGGAATCGGGTTACTGCAGGAGTTGCATGATTTGTTCGCTAATATGAAGGATTATGAATTCGAGCTACAAAATAGAGAGGGTGATCTATCGACCACCCCAATCACCTAGGCCCTTGCAGCAGTAAAGTTGGAATCACACTGTCCAGTTGAGAAGACTGCCGAACAAATGATTAATGACGCCATCTCATTATTTGTAAAGAATTTGGATGTCCTAAGAAATAATCAAGGTGGGGATTACAGGAGAAACTACCAAAATAAAGACTCGACTGAAGAATCAAATGCATGCTATAACTTTGGAAAGACTGTCCACTTCATTGTTGACTAAACCAAACCAAAGAAAGACAAAAAGAGATCACTTGAGAAAGGCAAGAATTCCTATGAGAAGAGAAAAAAGCTTAGAGAAGAAAATAAACATCACAAAAATAAACATGCGGTGCTGATAGCTGATGAAAGAAAGGTTAAATGTGCAGACTTTGACAGTGGCTCATCTGAGTCAGAGGCCTCGAGCAACTCAAGTGATGATGAGGAGATCAGGTGTCTAATGTAAAATGATGATCAATCTCCCACGAGTGAGCATGTATTTGAATTTGACTCTACTGATTTTACATGAGAAGAGCTAGTGAATGAATTGCATGAGATGGTGAACGAGTACCATAGACAGTTATTTCCATATGAGGAAGTCAAAGCAAAGAAATAGGATCCGCCAGACATATCAACTGATCCTAGTTGGGAACAATAAGTTGAGAAGATAAGTCTAAAGGCAGATATTTATAAGATTGCAACTGAGCATGATTGGATACAGTGCAGAGTCAGTAGTTGAAATCAAAAAATCTGAGGCTGACTGAACTGATCAAAACCTGGAACAAGTCTCCAGTTAAGTTAACATAGATGCATGAGTTGCAGAAGCCAAGTGGATAAAAGAGTGGCCTCGGCTATAGCAACAATGACAGAATTGGGGAGTCGAGTACATGCCCAAAAGTGGACATGTGCAAAGGAAAATAAATTAATTTTGTGAAGTCCAGTATGGGACATGAACACAATGACCCTGCACCTAAAATAGAGAAGCCTGTAGAAGTTTTGACTTCAGGTAGGAGGTGTGAGATTGGCTACATACCAGAGAGCTTTAGTGAAAAGAACGACTGGAAGTCTCCACAATCCAGTCGATCTTGGCATAGTTTGATGAATGGTCATCGTAGATAGCAATACAACTCCAAGCCGCCCGTTCAGGAAAGATACAGGCAACTCAAAGACCTGGGGAAGGTCAAACAACACATGGTTTCCAGTACACATCACACACGTCACTTAACTGCGTCTGCACGAGCACATAACTTCTAGGATTCACGCAATGGTAGATCAGTCAAGGTGATCAAAGTTTGGGTTTCTAAAGGGTAATCCCATCTTGACCCAAGTAGGTATGGGGACCAATTTATTCAAATTTTTTAATGTAGGTAATAGGAGTAGAAGAACTGAAATCTTCAGTTTGGTACTTGGACAGTGGCTGTTTAAGACATGTGACTAGAGAAGCTCGACTGCTTGCACAAATGAATTTTTGCTCAGGTTCAAAAATCACATTTGTTGAAAAATCCACATGTAAACCTTGGGTAAGGATAATATTATCCACGGTAACATAATCATTTAAAATGTATTGATAGTGGAGAATTTGAAATACAATCTTATCAGCATCAGTCAACTGTGTGACAAAGGGTACTCAGTCGAGTTTAAGAAACGCAGTCTTCTAGTGAAATATCTTTTTGGTGATGTTATCTTAACAGGAGCAGGTGTGAAAACAAATATAAAGAATGATCAACAAGTGGAAACAGTGTGCTTCTTAGCTTCCAATCAACACAAGAATTGGTTATGGCACAAGCGACTAAATCACTTGAACTTTAAGGTTATTGCTAATCTGAGAAAGCATGCTTTGGTCACTGGTTTGCCTAAACTTGGTTTCACTAAGGACAAAGTATTCTTTGTCTGTCAGTTTGGGAAGCAAGTAAGGTCATCTTTTAAGAACAAATGGTGTAATTTATCAACCTGTAGCTTGGAACTGCTACAAATGGACTTGTTTGGTCCTATCCTGGTAACTAGCCTAGGGTTAATGAAGTACACTCTAGTTGTGGTTGATGACTACTCTCGTTTCATCTGGGTCATATTTTTAAAATCAAAAGACCAAACTACTACACCACTGGTCTAGATTTTTAAACTACTTTTAAATGAAAAATCAAATGGGATTGTCAAAATAAGAAGTGACCGAGGAACTGAATTTGTCAATCAAGCTTTGTCTTTGTTTTTAGAAACCATGGGATTAGACATGAGCTCTCAACAGCTAGAACACCACATCAAAATGGTGTTACGGAAAGGAGGAATATAACTCTTAAGGAACCTACGAGAACTATGTTGGCTGATTCTAAGGTGTCTCAAAGATTTTGGGTTGAGGTAGTGATACGATTGACCGTAAAATTCGGTTGGAACTAGCAAGTGCACTAGGTCGAGTTATAGTATATGGACAATGAGCCCAAGTATCGATCCCACATAGACTATAGTTAATTCTCAAGATTTAATTATTTAACTTAATCTAGACAAATATAATAAAGAGGGTGCAATGAGTTAAATAAAAATTCAATTACTAAAAAAATAAGAATTAAAATAGCTGAAGGATAAATTTAATTAAAACGAAACAACCAAGATACACGAAGGTTTTGAACTAATTTATGCATGCACATGGCACAGACTGAAAATCATGTTTATTCCAATCACATGGTGAATATTTCTATCTTATTTAGCAATCTATTTCTAGACTTGCTAAACCTATTCAAGTTGGACAGATTAATTATTTCTAATTAATTCTAATCAAACTCAAATGCATTCAATATTTATGAAAATTCAGTTTTCACCTAAAACCGCATACTGAAACCGAATACTTTTTCTACTCGGTTTAACCATATGTTGATTGATATTTTTGAAGCTATATTTAATCAATCCTCTTTTGATTCATGATTAATCAACACGCATGTGACTAGGTGATCAAAATATTCACAAGAAATATTAATCTAACATCAATTAATAACTGAAAATATACAAAATTTAATCAAACATGAAACCATGTTTCAAACATAAACTAGTTTCAACCCAATCTCGTGGTCTTGGTTGAAGAAAAAACTACTCAATAAACAAGAACAATGTTCAAAAAGAGATTTAATCATAAACTAGAAATCAGAAGAAGAAAAGAAGAAGAAACTCGTATGAAGCGCCTTCAATCCTTAAGCCCTAGCCTCCGCTATCAAAATATGATTGAATCCTCAAAATTCTGATGAAAAATATATATTTATACATCCAAGAATCATGCCCTTTGTTTCCTTCTTAAAAGAGTTCGAGAAATAAAAAATTTTGTTCCGCAATCGCACTCGAGCGGCATAAAAGCACTGCTCGAGCGCCAAACTTTCTGCCTGCAAACATAAAATAAAACGACCCTATAATCTCTATTATTTAAAAGATAGTAAAATAATGCGGGATTTTTCAAAAAAAATTTGGCATGGCCTTTTTAAAAAATTAACGAACCATCTGTCTTAAACAACACACAAAATTTTGACTTAACAAATCTACAATGCAACTGAAGAACAATCAAAGAATTGAAAGGAAAGAAATTCAATTTCTCTAACAGACCAAAGGTTTAACGATTAATTATTTACATGCCACAAAACTGATCTGATCTTGAAGTTCTTAGATTTACATCCAACAAATATAAAAAATAAAAGATATCAAAACATTTACGTTTAAATAACATCTGCGGAATACTAGCATAGGTCGGAGGGATGTGCCAAGCCCGCATCACATTCCACTCAAGAGTCACGCCTCTCGATCTCAACGAAATTCTAACCTACACCAAGAAAAGTAGTGAGTCTAAAAGCTCAACAAGTATAAAGCATGGAATAACGAACGATACATAATACATGCACAATACTTTAAAATATTTGTACTCAAAATAATTTGAAATTTTCCTCGGAAAAATGCTTGCAATTAAATGTAGATGAGACTTAGAACTTTAATGAAATCGCATGCAATGAACTCACTTAACTTTAACTCAAACTCATGCTTGAAACTTTAACTTTACTCACACTTGAACTTTAACTTTTCTCATGACTTTAAACATGAACTTTCATAAACTTTAACTTTGAACTTTCCTCTGTGAATTTAGATTCTCAATTGTGACTCTCTTTTTTTTGATCGATCAATGGCTACAGTACTATGCCGGCAAGAAAGTCAAGATTTTTTCCGGTCCCACATTGCCCCCCTATGATAAGAAAACCAAGATTTCTCCCGGCCCCTCCTTACACGTCTGGGTGATAAGGAAACCAAGATTTTTCCCCCCTCCTTATACGTCTGGGTGGTAGGGAAACCAAGATGTCTCCCGGCCCCTCCCTACACGTATAACGTTACAATCAAATTTCCTCATTCAAACTTTTACTTTAACTCAAACTGAACTTTCTTTTCTTTGTCTTTAAAACATAGTAGGAACTCAAGTTACCCTTAAATATGCCAACCAAGAAAAACTTCAAAGGGACTTAAAATTAAAACATGACACACTTTAAAAATAAAAAATTTAAATGCCAAACATGATGATTAAAGGTGTTGCCCCTAGGTTAGGAATCAACCCATTCAACTTCTTCTTTTCTCGAAAGTGGCACAATTCGAGCACCGGATCCGAAAAACTCATAAATCGATCATCCCTTACCCAAAATTCTTCCAACCTGAACCAACACGCTCCTCACCTCCTAAACTTGACCCATGACCAGGCCCATACCAGCCCTTGCCGCCCAAACCTACGTCCTGAGCCGAAATCCAACAACCAATGCAAGAGCCAAAAATAATCTGCACTAGCCACACTAACTTGCAAACCTTTTAACTCTATCATAACTAACCCTAATTGCTCCAAATTTGAACAGACATGCTCCTCACATCCTATATTTTACCTGAAACCAGACCCCGGACAACCCTTGCCACCCTAACCAGCCACCTGAACCGATTCCCAGACAGCCTATGTCAAAAGACCAAAATCTGTACCACTACTCCACCTAAACTTTGCCCTCTTCGACCCATAAACCAATCAATCCACCTAAGATCAGACCTTCACATGAACCATCAGCCACCTCTAGAATCAACCTCAGCCCCTAGACCACCTCAGGTCTCGGTTAGCACATCCAACTCCAGCACAAAGAACAACCAACACCATACAATTAAGCAACCCAATCCTCACGCCACCTAACCTCCAATCATTTAGCCCTTCATTCCAGCCCTTAACAACTCCAAACACATTCAAATCACCTCATTGAAAGCACTGCAACCTAACCAAGGCATCCCCTTCAACACATGTATGAAAATTTCGAAATTTACACCAAAATCCTCAACAACCATGCACAAAAATTCCGAAATACTATCATATATGCTTCAATCATTTAAAGTTACATAACATAACTCAAAACCAACCTTATTTAACATATGAAATTCGAAATACACAAAAACATGGCCAAAACGCTAGCTGAAAATCGAAACCTATCCCAAACACTACAAGAAAAACGAAATGCAAGAAGGAGACATCACATACAACATAATATCTTTGCAAGGTGGCCAAGGTATAACTTTTACTTGCCTTAATCTTCAAAATACACAAGAAATGGAGGCTGAAAATTCGAAATGACAGCAGCCTAGCAGGCGAGCTCCAGCCGATGAGGTGATGCTACGGCGACAACGGGGGCGCTAGGGTGGATGGAGATGGTGGCCGACGGGTTTGGGTGAGAAATGGAGAGAGGGGCGGCGCTTGGAGAGGTGAAAATGAGGGAAAAGATTTCTAATTAGTTGTGTTAGGGTTTGGGGAATAAAAGTATATATATGTGTGTATAGGTGTAAGTATATGTGTGTGTCTTAAAAAAGCTACTTTTATAACTTATAAAAGTGCTAATAGTGGTTTTACAACTCTTGCACTACACACATCTAGCCTTTTAAAATCCCTATGTTTGAAAAGTCAAGAATCGAAAAAAATAATTTAATTTCACTTGTCTCGGGTTCTAAAATGCTAAATTTTGAAAAGTTCTAAATATAAACTATAAATGTCATAAAAGAAATCTTGGTCACCCGGATAATCTTAAAAATCAAAATTTTATTTATTTTTCTCAATTCCTCACAAATCTCAAATCTTTCGAAATTAGAAATTACCATCGAAATCCACCGTCCCCTCTTGTCGGACCCGAAATCACTGAACTCAAGAACTAAAGAATTCTATTTAAATCAATAATTAAAATTTTTGATGTCACAACGATAAATAAAATATTTAAATAATAAACGAAGCGATTAAAATAATTTAAACTAAATGGATGAACATTTAAAAGTCATTTGAATAAATACACAAGCGGAATTAAAAATCTTTAAAAACAAATTGGACAATCAAAAGCATTTAAATAAATAAGCTAGACATTTAAAAATCATTTAAATAACTAACCGATAAACTTAATTCATTTTAAATAAATAATTTGGACAATTAAAATCATTTAAATAAGCAAGCTTAAACCTTTAAGATCATTAAAACAAATAAGTTGAATAATAAAATAATTTAGATAAATAAATAAACATTTAAATAACACATAAATCAAATAAAGAATTTAAATCAATTAAACTTAAAAATAATAATCATAATATTTATTTAATTTAATGCATGCGATTTAGTAGATTGGATTTTAGGTGCTACATAAAAACTCATTGAATCACACTCGAGTGGCATAAAAGCCCTGCTCGAGCACGAAACTTTATGTCCCAGCCATTAGATTTTCAAATTTCGCGCTCGAGCGGGGCTTTTTTTATCCCGCTCGAGCGCCCAAATTTTTTCCCAGCGCGCAGCATTTTTAAAAAATCTATATCCAGAGTTCTAGCCGTCGGATCAAGCTGAAATTTTGACAGCAGCTTCAGAAATCTTGTAATTCATTTTGAACAATGGAGATCGGATTTGTAGCACTCTAGCATCATAAATAATTTTTTTGACAATTGCTGCTCCGTAATTCCTTCTTGCGACTCTTGTCTTGCTCCAGAATCTTGATTTCTTCATTGTACCTTCATTCAGACAAGGAAAAGTGAAATGTAGACCATATGCATGAAATAATAAATAAAATAAACAAAAAACACTTATGACATACAACAAAATCATGCAAACTAAACATTAAAATGACACAAAATAATGCACAAAAACAGACTTCACAAGTGAAATTGTCGTACAACCCCATCACAAATTGAATGTGAAAAATAAACTTCAACATATTCTATGGCAATACCAACACAATGGACTAGCGAAGAGTTCACTTTCCATTTAAAAAGTTCCCATTTTAGTATTCTAATCTAATGATAGATAAAAGACATATTCATAACAACATGACAAGAACTAAGCCAGACTACTCAAATTTTATCACAAATTACGTGGTTCATTTCATATGGATTAAATACCTAAAGAACATTCTGCTCCTAATTTGACACTACACACCCACGCAAACACGGGCAAAGAGAGTAGAAACAACTAAGCAAGCATCACCATTCCTTCCCATCAAGGACTTCTGATAAAAAAAATCCAAGAAACTACACCACACATACACACACACACACCCAAAACAAAGTACCTCTTGCTTAACACCTAGGTGATAGATATTTCCAGATTTGATCTTCCAAGTGTAAAATATATATGGGTTGTTGCCATTTGCAACATAAAATAGGAGCAACAATGCAAAAATGTTGATGAAACAACACACTTTGGAAAACCAAGTTCATTCATTTATATGTTTCTTCACAGCTAGGAAAAAAAATAAAGGGAAGAAATAGCAAGATAATTCTTTTTAGGAATGTAAGAGTGGACTAAAATTACCACGGCGAAGGCATATGCTCTAGCATCGGGCAAGCCAACATCTCTTCAAAACAACCTCTTCCTAATTTAAGAGACTGTGAATTACATATGTATGGATAAAAGATTGAAACGTATAAGCATCGAGATGTTTCAGAATCGGTATATACGTCTCTTCTTGTGTCAATATCAATCTTTGTGTAGTTGTTCGAAGTGATTTAACTTCATTTCAGACATCGTGGAGCTGATCCAAAGCCAATGTACCTTCATCACTTGTAGCCTTATAAGAATATCATGATAATAATATTTAGAATATACTTGGATATCAAGCCGTTACCTTTAATTTATTAAGATTTAATGAATATGTTTTGGCATAAGTTATGATACTGACTATCATAAAAGATTGGTAGTTACAATCTTACAGACCTCTCATTTCTGAAGGTCGGCTTCCTTTTGAAGATCAAACTATGTAGCTATTGATAAATAGTGATTCATGATAGGAAATATCTGTATAATGAATTCTTACAAAAAAAAAAAAAAATTCAAACACTTGTACAAGTTTTTGAAGAAGCGCTATTAATATAAGGTAAAGTCACCTGAGTTCTCCAGTTATGAATATTGTGTTCCCCAAACCCCTTTAAAGGTATTACAACTGTGACCCTTGACAACTTGACCTGATTAGAAAATGCTCCAGGTCATTATTGTCATAACAAAGAAAAGAAATTCACCTCTAGCTTCTTTTATATTCGCAAGGAAAAGAACAGGATCCTGGAAGCAAGGGAAAAACATACATTTCTTCATCAAGAGCCAAATTTATGCTTCACGCACTGTAATCTAACTTGTTGATTTGTACATGTATATATTTACACTATGGGGGCGTCAAGGTATAACGATGATAGCAGGAGTTACAAATTCATTTAATTTATTTATATCATATGAAATATTAATAAATTAGTAAGTGAAATCAATATAATTTATTAATTACTTGAACTAAATTATTTATTTAATTTAATTTAAATTCTTACAATTTCCCCACGAGATGAAGTACGTAAAGCTATTTATGACAAGTCTGGAATATAGACTACACGGAAAATTCTCGTTCGTTTTTGTACAAATTCGAACTAACCAATTTTGCAGATTCCCAAGCACTACACCTCATCATTTGTATGTATATCCACATTCCAACAAATTTATGTGCCATAATTTAAGACCTTCTACTCGATACAAAGTTAAATTTTCAAATGAAATTGATAAAAAATTAGTGAGGGATAAATAGAGGGAAAAAGAAAAAGAAAAAGAAAAAGAAAACATTAGTTTTGTAATTGTATTATTCATGCTTGCATGAAACAGACCAAATCAAGAAAGGCAACAAAACATGAAACCCTCTTCTTTAGAAATTGAGACAAAAAAAACTCACCTCTCCAGCGTTGATGTCAGCAAAAAAAAGATCAAAAACCTGCGACGAGTCGAAGAAGCTGTGGAAGATCTCAATCATGTACGTAAGAACTGGAATCGAGCTTATAATGTCGAAACTCAAAGTAAAGAAGGCTGAAACAGAACAACAGCCATACTCACCTTAAATGCCAATAACATCCATCTCAGGAAAATCATTTTCAAGGAAGTCTAAGAAATTCTGAACACCTTTCAAAACCATGTTCATCCCCATGGCATCACCTGTGCTACAGCTAAATCTAATTCACAGATTTTTCCCCACAGTAGCACACTAGATTCTAAAGAGTCTTGCAAATCTACTCGACATGGTCCAACATTGAAAATTCATACATTTTCAGTAACAGAATCGAATTCAATGCATATAACGATATCAAACAAGATCAACTTAACAAAGCACGGCTTTGGCGTCAAGATTACGTACGGAGTGGAACCACCAACTCAAGAAAATGTAATCAATATCAGAGCATCGTATTATGTACGGAGTGGAAAAAGAGAGAATGTCAGTAAGAACCACCAACTCAAGAAAATGCAAGCAATATCAGGAAGATTAGAAAAGTTCAAAGTATTTAAAAATGTTAATTAATTTTTGGAATTCAAAATGGGAAATTAGAACAGAAAATCTTCAATAGTTTAAATGAATGAAGCCTTTCCCTGGGTATTCATAACAAAAACACCAGCAACAGAAAAAAGTTTATTCACACCTCACTTGCCAACAATTTCTTTGGCCATTTAATTAAGACATTGAAAATGACAAAAAATTTTACAATTCTGACAAATTATATTGGTATGTACGGATGTACCTAATCCACAGGACAAGAACTCAATCTTTGTAAAATCATCGTGCAGAAACATACAACACCGAATCATTCCAAACCATACTTCATAGAACAAATGAATCGATAAAAATGAAACAGAGTTCGAAAACCTAGAATTCAAAATATACCTCCAGGCTTCGAAATAAAGATCCAAAAAACCTTCCTTCTCTCCTAGGCAACAGTCGGAGACGGTAAAACGACGATGGCAGAAAAAAGGTTTCGACGGAGCGTGCTTAAAAATTAGGGAAATAGGTACTGGAAGAAAGCCCTCGACGGGAGGATTCTAAATCTATGCTCAAATCAATTTTTCAAGCAACGAGGCGGTGTAGATCGGAGCTTGAAATTTCGAAATGGTGAAGGGAGAAAGGAAGAAGATAACTCGGTGAAAGATAGACCATGCGAGGAGAGAGAATAATACATGTAAGAAATATTTTATTTTGGGGCCAGATTATGTTTTAAAAAAAAATTAATAGAATTTTTTTTTTAAAAAACGTTGTCATAGATAGTAAAAAAAACGCTCATTGACAACGCTTTTAAAAAAGCGTTGTAGTATATAATTAAAAAGACGCTCATAGACAACACTTTTTAAAAACGTTGTTGAAGATATCAGAAAGCGTTGTCTTTTATAAATTTAAAAATTATAGACAACGCTTTTCAATAAAAGCGTTGTCTATGAAAAAAACACAACGCTTTTTTCAAAAAGCATTGTCTTTTAAGTGTTGTGTATGAGTCTTTTTCTTGTAGTGCAAGTTCAAAAATAAAAATGGTTCAAGAACAAAGATAGAATTCTCGGATTGATCACTTCGGACAATCCGATTTTGATCGGACGGTCCGATGCAATTGAATGTTCCGATTGGAGGATCGGATGCTCCGATCACATTGCGGCGGTGACAAGATTTGTTCGGATACTTTTTCACGACAATGCATTTATTGATGATGACCGGACGCTCTGATGACAAGATCAAACGATCCGAACAGTGCTGGCGTAGTATATTTTTGAATTTGAAACACTGCAGTTCGGACGCTCCGATGGACAGAACATACCATCTTATCTCTCCCGATTCAGCAATATAAATAGAGCCATTCCGAGGCTATTTGAAGACACAACTCAGCATCCGATTCTATCATCGATTCAAGCATCATTTGAGCGATTCTTCAATAATTCTAAGCCTATTTCAAGTCTCTCAAAATATATTTGTGTATCGAGTTGTATAAGTGCTTTAAAATTGTAGTTATGTATACTCGAGTGTGAAGCCGAGTTATTGAGTTGTTGTGTGGCTATCCTTGGAGCCCTTAAGACCAAGTGTTTGAGTTGTTGTAAGGCTATCCTTAGAGCCTTCAAGTCCAAGAGACGCCGTGATCGTGTTGTTGTTGTATCTGCTAACTTGGAGCCATCAAGGCCAAGACGAAGTGCTAGTGATAGCTTGGTTCATCGATCTTAACCAAGAAGGGAAGACGTAGACGATTTAGCGTCGAATTTTCACAAAAAAATCCTATCTTATTTATCTCTTTATTTTACTTTCCGCTATTTACTTTATTTACTTACTGCATTTATAGTTGACTGCCATAATTATTCTTCTTGAATTTTTGCAAAATCATTTTAAATTTCTAAAGTATCCAATAGAACCTAATTCCCCAAGCCCCATTAGGTTCCAACATAAACTGATCCACGTGAGTCATTTTTTTCGTTCTTAACATCAAAACTTGAAAATATTTGCATAGGAACTCTTAAAAATAATTAAAACATCTTAAAAGATCATAATAAAAAAATTAGAACTTAAAATAAACAAAAAAGTCATTTGGGCAGATCTCGGGGAGCTACGCGTGCCCCTGCGCTGGCCTGGGCGCCCCTGTATTGGTCTGCTGCCTGCGCATGCAGGCAGCGACGCAGGGTGTCTTAAACCCGATTTTTGTTTCCTTTCACGGACCCTTTTTGATCTCTATTCAAACCCAATCATTAACCCATTGAAACTTATGATCAAACACATGAAAATCTTCAAAAACTCGAAAAGGATTTACCCAAAAACAACCATCTTCATAAGATTTGCATAAAAAATTTACATTCAAAATAGACACACCAAAGTTCTCCGTTTCTAGCTAACATCGTTTCTCCTCAAATCTCAAAATTTTTTAACATCTTTCTCAAAATTCTTTGCACCAAAACATCAAGAACGTTTCACATTTCACAGTTCTACATCATGCTCCTCAAATCTGTTGGAAAACTGGCGAGTTCCCAGACCAATTACGATCGATACCCGGTGCAGCGGAAGTTTAAAAATTTTTCATGGAACGATTCCATGGTGTGGGTATCAACCATACAACGATTGAATTATTGTGTGTGTAAAATTTAAATAACAATTAAATAAATTTTACCTCAAATCTCGCAACGAGATTAATGGACACCAACAGAACAATTCTGCTCTTGTTGTCTCTCCCTGGAACCGATGAACGCCTTCAATCAGGTCCACGAACAGAGGTTTAATCCCTCTGATAGATTGCACTAGAAAATCTATCAGAAGTTTTCTGCGAAGAGAATACACGAATTTGATTCGTTATTCCTTACTGCGATTCAAAATCACAGACCGGAAAATCTCGGGCAGAGGTAGGGAGGGGCGGCCGAAATATTCTTAAGAGAGGCTAGGGTTTTTCGAAAATTAGCTCTCAAAATTATGACCTGTTGTATCTAATTTCTGTACTGAAATAACTTATTTATAATGCAGGCCACTAACACCTTAGGGCCCATTAGTCATAAGCTGGGGCCCGACAAGCAAAGCCCGCTCGTTCAGAAATTAATATAAAATTCATCGTGACTCCGATTGATGAAACGATTTCACCAATGTGCACAGAAACTATTTCTGCACGTTTTAAAGTCAAAATAAATTTTCCTGAATCCGAATTCAGTGGTTTCCAAAAATGTCCATCCCTATGTCATTTTAGGAAATCCTACTCCCTTACTCTTATTTAAGAAGTCCAACTCCTTAGTTCATTAAATTTAACTCTTTAAATTTAACTATCTCAACGGGGATTAAAACTCCATTACACTGTGTGACCCTCAATGGTTCAGGGATACAGCTAGCCGTGGGCTCACAACTCCTTGTGACTCGGAACAACACTTTCCGACTTGCCCAACGAATCATGGTAAAGCGCCTAGCAACATCGCCCCATGATTCCCTAGGTATCACTGATAGTGCCTACAAGAACCAGTAGATTTTGGTTAGCGTACAGTACGGTCCCTTCATCCATATATCCCGATCGAATCAACAACCATTGGTATATCGAGAGTCGCTCAAGATTCGATAACTATGCAATACATCTTGAAGATCAAATTAGTGACATCGCATGTGCTACTAAGAAACCATTTCTTAAATCACATCAAGTACTCTGGCCAGAGATTTGTCACACTAATATCTCCTCAGATCGCATAGGATATCCACACTCGCAAGTATGTGGTGAATCCTTGTCAACAATGCATTGACTCCTATATGTGTCGTAACTGTACCCAATCTCGACACCTGATGACCCCCTCAGAGTCGGTAAACGAGTCAAAGCACAGTACTAGCATATAGAGTCTCCATGATGTTTCAAGTCGTAAGGACTAATGGTGTACAACCAAAACCGCGGACTTTATCCACTCGATAAGTGATAACCACTTGGAAAGTCCGGATAGGGTAGTTCGACTATTCATCCTATGAATATCCATTTGCATGCTTCGAACATCTCCATGTTCCCTACCAATGAAACGTGGTACTCCGCATCGCAAATGCTAGTCTCAAACTCGAGCGATCCTTATCCTTATTATCGGACGGCTCAATCGACTAGGAACCGTTTTAGAATATACAGTGACTATAAGATGTATTTCATGATAGACATCTCCATGTTCTACCACATCTTACATACACTATAGTATATTCAAGGTCTTTATCAAAACAACAATAGTATATTACAATATAACAATATGAAGTAATATAAAGTCATTGCCATAAAAGTGTAAATAATATTAAACAAAAGATTGTTTATACAAAGAGTCAACAAAGCCCATAGCCACACAGTTGGCTCACTGGGCACCCACTCTTACAATCTCCCACTTGCCCTATAGCCAACTAGTCATACTACGTAGACCCATTGCTTCGCGATGTTTGTCAAACAATGGTCCTGGCAAAGGCTTAGTAAGTGGATCAGCGATATTGTCTGCAGAGGCCACTCGTTCGACACTGATGTCTCCTCTTTCCACAATCTCCCGGATTATGTGGTATTTCCTCAGTACGTGTTTGGATCTTTGATGAGACCTTGGTTCCTTTGCTTGAGCAACGGCACCCGTGTTGTCGCAGTACACCGGGACTGGACCAACAAATTCAGGAATGACGCCCAACTCTTGGACGAAATTCCTCATCCAAACGGCCTCTTTAGCAGCAGCTGATGCTGCAATGTATTCAGCCTCAGTGGTGGAATCCGCTGTGGTGTCCTGCTTGGAACTCTTCCAAGAGACAGCACCGCCATTGAGCATGAATACAAATCCAGAGGTTGACTTCGAGTCATCCACATCACTTTGGAAGCTAGAGTCGGTATAGCCTTCCAGTTTGAGTTCTCGTCCTCCATAAACCATGAACATATTCTTAGTCCTTCGCAAGTACTTAAGAATGTCCTTCACGGCTTTCCAATGCATCTGACCAGGATTAGACTGATATCTGCTCGTGACACTCAGAGCAAATGCTACATCCGGTCTGGTAGATATCATCCCATACATGATACTACCTATAGCTGACGCATATGGTACATGTGTCATATTCTCTATCTCTGCATCAGTCTTGGGACACATAGACTTGGATAGAGAAACTCCATGACACATGGGTAGATGTCCTCTCTTGGACCCATCCATTGAAAACCGTTTCAATATGGTATCGATGTAGGTTGATTGAGTGAGTCCTATCATTCTCTTAGATCTATCCCTATAGATCTGTATCCCAAGAATGTAGGATGCCTCACCCAAATCCTTCATCGAAAATCTACCTGATAACCATATCTTTGTTGACTGCAACATCCCTACATCATTCCCAATGAGTAGGATGTCATCAACATAAAGTACTAAGAATGTCACCGCATCCTTAACTACTTTCTTGTACACGCAAGGTTCCTCCGGGTTCTTGATGAAACCAAAATCTTTAATTGTTTCATCAAATTTCTGGTTCCAACTTCTTGATGCTTGTTTTAGACCATAAATTGATCTCTGAAGCTTGCATACCTTATGCTCGCTTCCCATGGATGTGAACCCCTCAGGCTGCTTCATATAGATTTCTTCCTTAATGTCTCCATTAAGAAAAGCAGTCTTCACATCCATCTGCCATATCTCATAGTCATACCATGCAGCTATGGCAATTAGGATTCTTATGGACTTGAACATTGCGACTGGTGAAAAGGTTTCATCATAGTCAACTCCTTGCCTTTGAGTATAACCTTTCGCCACCAATCGCGCCTTGTAAGTCAATATCTTACCATCAGGCCCAAGCTTTCTTTTGTAGATCCATTTACACCCTATTGGAACAATTCCATCGGGAGGATCCACTAAAGACCAGACTTGGTTAGTATGCATCGAATCCAATTCAGACTGCATAGCTTCAAGCCATAAATTCGAATCCGCATCAGAAATTGCTTCCTTGAAGCTTCTTGGATCACATCCAATGTCGGGTTCATCTTGACCCTCTTCAAGAAGAAGACCATATCGAACTGGAGGTCTAGAAGTCCTCTCGGATCTTCTAGGTGCAGGCGTGTCCAGCAATGGTTCCTGAGGTGTGGGATCGTTATTTTGTATTTCGGGTTCTTCTCGAACTTCTTCGAGTTCCATCATCTCGCCTTTCTTATCCAATAAGAACTCCTTCTCTAAGAAGGTGGCATTCCGTGAAACAAACACCTTTGTTTCAGCAGGATAATAGAAATAATATCCGATTGAATTCTTCGGATACCCCACAAAATAACACAAGCTGGATCGACTATCCAACTTATCTCCCACTGTCCGCTTCACGTAAGCAGGACATCCCCAAATCCTCAAGTATGAATACTTAGGAGCTTTGCCATTCCATAACTCGTATGGTGTTTTGTCCACTGCTTTAGTGTGGACGTTATTTAACAACAATACCGCCGTTTCAAGCGCATAGCCCCAAAACGAAGGTGGAAGCTCAGTGAAGCTCATCATGGATCGAACCATGTCCAACAAAGTTCGATTACGACGCTCCGATACACCATTAAGCTGTGGTGTCATAGGAGGAGTCCACTGAGAGAGAATCCCATTCTCTTTTAGATAGTCCAAAAACTCGGTACTCAAGTATTCTCCACCTCGATCCGATCGAAGTGCTTTAATACTTTTACCTAGCTTGTTTTCTACTTCAGCCTTGAATTCTTTGAACTTTTCAAATGCTTCAGACTTATATTTCATTAAATATAAATACCCATACCTAGAATAATCATCAGTAAAGGTAATGAAGTAGGTGTGGCCATGTTGAGTCCCTACTCTAAATGGACCACAAACATCTGTATGGATCAAATCCAACAGATTTTGACTACGCTCAGGCTTCCCCTTAAAAGGAGATTTAGTCATTTTTCCTTTTAGGCAGGATTCACAAGTAGGTAGAGAGTTAATATCAGACATATCAAACATGCCCTCTCCCACTAGCTTGTTCATCCTCCTTGAGGAAATATGACCTAGTCTAGCGTGCCATAGGTTTGCCGGGTTTTGACTATCGATTTTCCTTTTGTTTGTTGTTGCCGGTTTGTCAATACAATTCACTGGAACGTCTTTTAGTTTTAAATTATATAGATCGTTTTCAAGTTGTCCATTTCCAATTAAACATTCATTCTTGTAAATACTGCAAATCCCATTCACAAAATTACAAGAATAACCATCTCTATCAAGCATAGAAATAGAAATAATGTTTTTAATTAAATCTGGCACAAATAAAACATCTCTCAACAATAATTTAAAACCATTCTGCAAAATCAAACAAACATCTCCAATGGCCGTAGCTTCAACTCTGGAACCATTCCCGAGCCTCAGCTGGGTCTCACCCATTCTAAGCCTGCGACTTCTTGTCATCACCTGCAAATCATTGCAAATGTGAGATCCACATCCGGTATCCAATACCCAAGAAGTTGTATTAAGTGACATGTTTATTTCGATATAGAACATACCCTTTGCAGTTCCTAACTGCCCAAGATACTCCTTGCAGTTGCGCTTCCAATGACCCGGCTTCTTGCAGTAATGGCAAACATCCTTGGATTTTCCATCGTTTGAAGCCTTTGTCTTTTGCTTCTTCTCGGGTTCCACTTTCTTGGGTGGGGCAGAACGTTTCTTGCCCTTCATACTTGGCCCCTTCTTAGCAGAAGATGAGGAGCCCACCAAGAAAGCTGGCTTATCCTTCTTAAGTGTGGATTCATATGTAACGAGCATATTGACCATCTCTTCAAGGGTGGCCTCTATCTTGTTCATATTAAAATTTATCACGAATCCATCAAATGAGGAAGGAAGAGATAGAAGCAACAAGTCCACATTGAGTTCATGCTCCAACACCAAATCAAGGGTCGCTAACTTCTGTATGAGCCAAATCACTCGTACCCCATGATCACGGACCGAAGTCCCTTCACGCATGCGGCACGTCATCAACTCCTTAACAGTAGAGAACCTTTCAGCCCTCGACTGAGCCCCAAAAAGTTCCTTGAGTTGCGTGTGAATGTCAGCAGCATTCACCGTGTCCTCAAATCGCCTCTGGAGTTCATCAGACATCGAGGCTTGCATATAGCATTTGGTCTTGTTGTCATGGTCACACCATGCATCAAGTTTGGCCAATTCCTCCGGACTTATGTCAGCTGGTGCTTCCTTCGGAGGTGCTTTCTCTAACACGTAGAGCATTTTCTCCGAAGTTAAGACAATCTTCAACTTCCGGAACCATTCCGTATAGTTGGCGCCAGTCAGCTTGTTTTGTTCGAGGATCGAGAATAAAGGATTTCGCGAATTCATTGTATGAAATACTGAAAAGGAAAACAGACATATATCAATGATTGTTTAACAATTTACTAAGACATAAAATAGGCGAATTTAATTTTATGAATCTCACTCCCACTATTTTAACGATTTCACCACCCTCTAGTGAAAACGGGAAACTTTTTCCTTAGTGAGAACATGGAGTCCAATTGACAAACTTATGGTCCCGAATAATATCAGCCAACCATAATTCTCAAAAGGTAGAGCCCAATTGCTTCCAAAGCAACCCCCATGTATTTACCTCATGTCCAATAAGGGCCCAATAATATGACGCCGTTTAAAGTGACATGTCAAGATGACCCATCAATATTAAGTTGTGATGGACGGTCGCCATGTGGATCCCCCAATAATATGAGCCGATCCCATGGGAGTTCCACCCAACTTACAACATTTGTCGATCCAATGTACAGCTTTCCGACGGACGGGCCCCCCCAATAATATGAGCCGGACCGTATCCGCGGGTAGCATCACATACATTGACCGTTGATGGAAGGTAGGAACATTTAAACAATATTTAAATTTCCTTTATTTATCTTGATATAAATTTTAAATCATATTTAAAATGAGGGATTTTATTTATAAAATATTTGTCTCATCATATTTAATTTATTGCATGCATTGCCGGATTCACGCAATTTATGTCTAAACATGCATACAATCATAATATCACATATTATATAGGATGATCGATTCCATTTCTAATTGACCCGTGGTTGCCAATCACGGGTCTTAGTCCAATCCTAGGTAATATGCAGTATGCAAATGCAATCCTATTACATATGCTTCCAATTTACATTTCTTCAGTCTTCATTGTCTGCTGGGCCCACCATCTTCAAATCTTGATCTCCCACTAAATCTAATGTATTTACAATAAATAACAATGACAAGTAGGGGATACATTTTTAGGGGGTGGGAACGGGCTATAAACCAAGCCCACTTTTATTACATATGACATTCATATCGGGCCATAAACCAGGCCCATTAATAAAACCAACAACAATAAAGACAAAATGTAAATTCCTAACATACACCTACAAAATTGGTCATGGCAATCGATCATCCTTATCCAATAACATTTAATTCAAAATTAATTTATTGGATAACATGCTGTGGCAATTCAAATTTAAACAAGATAAAATCATATTTTATATATAAAATCACATTTCACATATAAAATCATATTTTATCTCCATATCAAATAAAATCATATTTTATCTATAAAATCCAATTTTACAAATAAAATCATATTTTATCTAATATATCATAAGATCATATCTTATCATCAATTGTACCAAAATAATTGATTTCAAAATTCAATTTACGGATAAAATATTAAAATTTTCCAAAAATTCAAATTTATCCAAAATCAATTTTAAAATTTACGGACTCGAACAATTCGATCCGAAATCTCGTGAACCAATCAAAAACAATTTTTGACCGGACCAAAAATAAAATTTTAACATATTAAAATTAATTTTAATAAAAATAATAATTTTTCCCGCGGGCCGCCCGGGACACTCCCGGGTTGGCCCGCACCCGGGGCGCGGGCCGGGGCAGCCCGGCTGCCCCCTTAGGGCAGCAACACTTGCTGCCCTGGCGGCGCCTGGCGCCGCCGCTGGGCGGCGCCGTGCGTCGCCCTGGGCGGCGCTGAGCGCCACCCCTGGGCGGCGCCGAGCGCCGCCCTGGGCAGCGCCGAGCGCTGCCCTGCGCAGCGCCCAGCGCTGCGCTGGGCAGCGCACAGCGCTGCCCTGGGCAGCGCCGTGCGCCGCCCTGGGCGGCGCCGTGCGCCCCCTTTGGGCGGCGCCGTGCGCCGCCCCTGGGGGCAGCGACCATCGCTGCCCCCTCCGGGCAGCGATCCAATCGCTGCCCGGGTTTCGCCCCCGAAAAAAATTTTTTTTATTAAAAATATTTATTTTGTTTCAAAAACCGAGACTCAAAAAATTTTGTACAATTGATTAATTCAATCGATTGATCTGAGCAACTGGCTCTGATACCACTGTTGGAAAACTGGCGAGTTCCCAGACCAATTACGATCGATACCCGGTGCAGCGGAAGTTTAAAAATTTTTCATGGAACGATTCCATGGTGTGGGTATCAACCATACAACGATTGAATTATTGTGTGTGTAAAATTTAAATAACAATTAAATAAATTTTACCTCAAATCTCGCAACGAGATTAATGGACACCAACAGAACAATTCTGCTCTTGTTGTCTCTCCCTGGAACCGATGAACGCCTTCAATCAGGTCCACGAACAGAGGTTTAATCCCTCTGATAGATTGCACTAGAAAATCTATCAGAAGTTTTCTGCGAAGAGAATACACGAATTTGATTCGTTATTCCTTACTGCGATTCAAAATCACAGACCGGAAAATCTCGGGCAGAGGTAGGGAGGGGCGGCCGAAATATTCTTAAGAGAGGCTAGGGTTTTTCGAAAATTAGCTCTCAAAATTATGACCTGTTGTATCTAATTTCTGTACTGAAATAACTTATTTATAATGCAGGCCACTAACACCTTAGGGCCCATTAGTCATAAGCTGGGGCCCGACAAGCAAAGCCCGCTCGTTCAGAAATTAATATAAAATTCATCGTGACTCCGATTGATGAAACGATTTCACCAATGTGCACAGAAACTATTTCTGCACGTTTTAAAGTCAAAATAAATTTTCCTGAATCCGAATTCAGTGGTTTCCAAAAATGTCCATCCCTATGTCATTTTAGGAAATCCTACTCCCTTACTCTTATTTAAGAAGTCCAACTCCTTAGTTCATTAAATTTAACTCTTTAAATTTAACTATCTCAACGGGGATTAAAACTCCATTACACTGTGTGACCCTCAATGGTTCAGGGATACAGCTAGCCGTGGGCTCACAACTCCTTGTGACTCGGAACAACACTTTCCGACTTGCCCAACGAATCATGGTAAAGCGCCTAGCAACATCGCCCCATGATTCCCTAGGTATCACTGATAGTGCCTACAAGAACCAGTAGATTTTGGTTAGCGTACAGTACGGTCCCTTCATCCATATATCCCGATCGAATCAACAACCATTGGTATATCGAGAGTCGCTCAAGATTCGATAACTATGCAATACATCTTGAAGATCAAATTAGTGACATCGCATGTGCTACTAAGAAACCATTTCTTAAATCACATCAAGTACTCTGGCCAGAGATTTGTCACACTAATATCTCCTCAGATCGCATAGGATATCCACACTCGCAAGTATGTGGTGAATCCTTGTCAACAATGCATTGACTCCTATATGTGTCGTAACTGTACCCAATCTCGACACCTGATGACCCCCTCAGAGTCGGTAAACGAGTCAAAGCACAGTACTAGCATATAGAGTCTCCATGATGTTTCAAGTCGTAAGGACTAATGGTGTACAACCAAAACCGCGGACTTTATCCACTCGATAAGTGATAACCACTTGGAAAGTCCGGATAGGGTAGTTCGACTATTCATCCTATGAATATCCATTTGCATGCTTCGAACATCTCCATGTTCCCTACCAATGAAACGTGGTACTCCGCATCGCAAATGCTAGTCTCAAACTCGAGCGATCCTTATCCTTATTATCGGACGGCTCAATCGACTAGGAACCGTTTTAGAATATACAGTGACTATAAGATGTATTTCATGATAGACATCTCCATGTTCTACCACATCTTACATACACTATAGTATATTCAAGGTCTTTATCAAAACAACAATAGTATATTACAATATAACAATATGAAGTAATATAAAGTCATTGCCATAAAAGTGTAAATAATATTAAACAAAAGATTGTTTATACAAAGAGTCAACAAAGCCCATAGCCACACAGTTGGCTCACTGGGCACCCACTCTTACAAAATTCTCTTAAAATCAATGCAATATACATTACATACATGTTTTTGTTGGAGAACGCGGCGATCAGATCAATCAGGATTGATACCCGGTGCAGCGGAAGTTTAAAAATTTTATATGGAACGATTCCATAATGGGTATCAACCTTACGATTAAATTGTGTGTGTGTAAAAATTAAATAACGATTATAAATTTTTACCTCCAATCTCGAAGCGAGATTATGGACACCAACAGATTGCTCTGCTCTTGTTGTATATCCCTGGAACTGATGGACGAACTGTTCTTCAATCAGGTCCACGAACGGATATTTAATCCCTCTGATAGATTGCACTAGAAAATCTATCAGAAGTTTCTACGAAGAGATTAACGAATTTGATCCGTTAAACCAGAATGTAAATCAAAATTCACAGACTGGATTTTCCGAGCAGAGGGGAGAAAGGGGGCGGCCACTATTGAGAGAAAAATACTAGGGTTTTTGAAAATTGTGACCTGTTCTGTTTAATTTCTGTACTGCAATAACTTATTTATAATGTAGGCCACTAACATCTTAGGGCCCATTAGTCATAAGTTCAAGCCCGACAAGCAAAGCCCACATGTTCAGAAATTAATATAAAATTCATCATGACTCCGATTGATAAACCGATTTCACCAATGTGCACAGAAACCATTTCTGCACCTTTTAAAGTCAAGATAAATTTTTATGAATCCGCATTCAGTGGTTTCCAAAAATGTCCATCTCTATGTCATTTTAGGAAATCTTACTCCTCTACTCATAATTAAGAAGTCCAACTTCTTTGTTCATTAAATTTAACTCTTTAAATTTAACTATCTCAACGGGGATTAAAAATCCATTACTCTGTGTGACCCTCAATGGTTCAGGGATACAGCTAGCCGTGGGCTCACAACTCCTTGTGACTCGGAACAACAATTTTCGACTTGCCCATCGAATCATGGTAAGAGCGCCTAGCAACATCGCCCCATGATTCCCTAGGTATCACTGATAGTGCCTGCAAGAACCAATAGATTTTGGTTAGCGTACAGTACGGTCCCTTCATCCATATATCCCGATCGAATCAACAACCATTGGTATATCAAGAGTCGTTCGAGATTCGATAACTATGCAATACATCTTGAAGATCAAATAGTGACATTGCATGTGTTACTAAGAAACCATTTCTTAAAACACATCATGTACTCTGGCCAGAGATTCGTCACACTAATATCTCCTCAGATCGCATAGGATATCCACACTCGCAAGTATGTGGTGAATCCTTGACAACAAAGCATCGACTCCTATATGTGTCGTAACGGTACCCAATCCCGACACCTGATGACCCCAATAGAGTCGGTAAACGAGTCAAAGCACAGTACTAGCATATAGAGTCTCAATGATGTTTCAATTAGTAAGGACTAATGGTGTACAACCAAAACCGCGGACTATATCCACTCGATAAGTGATAACCACTTGGAAAGTCCGGATAGGGTAGTTAGATCATACATCGTATGAATATCCATTTGCATGCTTCGAACATCTCTATGTTCCTTACCAATGAAACGTGGTACTCTGCATCGCAAATGCTAGTCTCAAACTCGAGCGATCCTTATCCTTATTATCGGACGGCTCAATCGACTAGGAACAGTTTAGAATATACAGTGACTATAAGATGTGTTTCATGATAGACATCTCCATGTTCTACCACATCTTACATACAATATAGTATTCAAGGTCTTTATCAAAACAACAATAGTATATCACAATATAACATTATGTAGAAAGATAAAGTCATTGCCATTAATAAAAGTGTAAATTATATTAAACAAAAGATTGTTTATACAAAGAGTCATCAAAGCCCTTAGCCACAAGTTGGCTCACCGGGCACCCACTCTTTCAGTTTTTCATATCAAAATACATATATTCTCGATTGATGGTTTCAAAAGAGTTTAAAACATGCCTTTTTCTTGCTTTTTATGGAAATCCGGACTTGGAAAACACGATCTTAGCCTTCTCACGATTGAACGACACAAAAATCATTGAAAACTTTTGAGGGAAAGTTTGAACCCTAGGAAGAGGGGAAGATGGTGGCTGTAACGTGAATGTGAGAAAAAGTAAATAAATAACTTTGATGCAAATTTTTTGACTGGTTAAGTTTGGATTCTCAAATCTTTAAATGAAAAAGCTCATGGGCCCGACGTTGGCCCATAAAGCTTAAAAATAAAGCTTTAAAAATATATATCTCTAAACTCAAAAATTGAATTTTTGTGCACCACTATTAAAATAAAAATATTCATAAAACATACTTGATTTAAATTTTCTTAAACCTTGCTCATAGGCTAGTCTCGATTCCCTTCGTCACTAGAATTAAACTCATAATTAAAAAAATATTAAAAACTAACTTGCAAACATTAAACATCAAGCAATTTACATAGAATTTAAATTTTTTAAAATAACATTTAAACATATGTTTTAACACCCAAAAACTAAACTTTGAAGCATGAAATCTCAAGAAATATAGATAACCTGAAATATTTTAAACAAAACTTTTAAATAATTAATATCATATAAAATCATTTAATTACACATAACTTTTAAATAATAAATAAATAAAACAAAATCATTTAAAATACTTTCAATACTCGTGAGTGGATTTATGGATTTTTTTGTTGTTACACAATGTCTATGGAGTTTCTCAATCTGAAGAAGGGATTGTTAGGGATCGTGTGTGTGTGTAGAGGGGGGTGAATACACAATCTAAAAATATTTGACTCTAATGCAATATGATTGAGCAAATGTTAGTTCACAGAACCGATTTTTCTTTAACTTTCTAGAGATATAAGAGCTACTGAAAGTAGTGCGGAAACAACTCTTGCTATACTAGATGATAATGATGGAATCGTGTAATGCAGTAGCGTAAGTAAGCAATGATATGTTTATGGATATTCGGAGCTCAATCTCCTACGTCACCTCTTCTTCCTCACGGGAAGGATACACTAGAGGACTTTGGTTATTACAACGACATGCAATACACCCGATCCAAGTTAGGACTTATCAAATGCCCAAGATGAAACTCCTAGATTCACAAGGATAAGATTCTAAGTTCTTATCAAACTTTCTTCAGTTGATGATGATAGCGCTCTAAGTTTGTTGAAGGCTTAGAATCTCAAATCCTTGTAGCAGATAGTGTTCTTCAAACAATGGCTTGATTTGAGTAACCCTTGAAAAGATCTTTTTGTAGATCGGATAAGCTTTTTAGCGAAGGGTTGAGTGAGCAGTTGAGTATTCAAGATGTGTTTTCAAGTGCTCGAGTATTCAAATCTTTGTAAGCATGGCTCTGATACATCTGAGTAGACTCTGATATTTATAGTAGCTTTGCTCAACGTTTCCTTCCATTTGAAAATGGTAGGAAAATGTCTAGAGTGTCAGATATCAGTCCTAGATTTGCGATATGCGATAATATCTTCTGAATATCTGTACTAGGAGCGCCTTTAATTGTTTATTCAATGTGTCGTTCATATTAAATTCTATTTATGGCTTTCCTTACTTTAACAAACGGCTCCTTAACTTCTTCGTCCTTTTCTTTTAAGTTGTCTTGTCAACCTTCTGATAAACTGGGAATTCGTGACTTCTTGAGTATGATAGACATCCCTGTCCGCTTGTGAGTTCAGTAGATATCCTTGCTTTGATAACCCAGATCAGTTGAGCATACATCGGGTGATGTTCTTAGCTCGGTTGATAGATAACGGTTGACGTGCTAAGATCAACTGATACCGTTCATTCCAGTAGAAATCTCTTGGTCAGCTGTTGGCAGACGTCTTTAGAGCTCCTGTTTTACATGTAAGCGGTGTCCAAACTAAAACAAAGAAGTATTGTTTTGTTATCACCAAAAGTTAGGATTCAACAGTGTAGTAGCCCGTACCCGAAATCAGTGATTAAGTGTCAATCAATTCATTAATCCTACTAGTAAAGAGTAAACGTGATTAAGGGAACTCTTAATGGGTTAACGGAGTCCGGAATTGGATTCAGAATACTTGAAAATGGTTTGAGGGTCATCGAGTTCGGAGGCTCCGAAGTCAAGGTTCGGACGGTCCGAAGTCAGGGTTCGAACGATCCGAAGAGTGGTTCGGATGCTCCGAACGTGCTGCCGACAGTCGTCATGGATGACGCCATTGTGCTGACGTAAGCAATGACGTATTTTTGGGTTCGGACGACCCGAAGTCGAGATCGGACGGTCCGATCGTGTTCGGACGCTCCGAAGTCCAGTTCGGACGATCCGAACTCCGTCTATAAATATGAGGCCGAGATTCAGATTTAGACGCACCAATCACCTCTTTTCTCTCGATTCCTTAGCCTTCTAACTCAGATCTAGGGAATTCTAGGCGTCTCATCGGGAATCCGGAAGTGGCATAGTGATCCAGGCATCGTAGCGGAGCTGTGGACTAGTTTTGAAGCAATCGACAGCAAAGGGCTAACGACGGACGAAGGTATAGCTTTTGCTTCCTAAAAATATTTAGGAGTATGCTTTAACTTAGTTAAGGCTTTTAGAGAGCTATAATGATAGTAGTATCATTTGGCAGTGTAGCGCGGATTATAGGCGTGGACCTAGGGCTGATAGCACTTGCCTAGTATTTGAGGTACGAAAGTACTGTTCGAGATATCCTGACTGAGTATGCATGTATTATGTGACTGCATGGTTTATATGTCATTGATTTATGCTGCATTCATTTGCATACTGAGCTATCTCCTTCGAGATGTCTGTTACTAGGGTTTTTACCTATCCTGTTAGTGGTTGGACTTCCATCGATTTGGGTCCGGCATATCCACTGGTATTATGGTATGTGAGCCACCTCCTGAAGCGATGGCACAGCGTGCTACATACCAGGGCCCGGTCTGTCTCTGTTATCTGATTCTTGACCTCGAGTTTATAGGGAGTTCACTTTGCATGCATGTATACTCATACTCTCATACTGAGCGTTTTATGCTCACGTCTCGTACTCTGTGTTTCTGGACACCCTATTCCATGGGGCAGGTTTGTGTTTGGATGAGGCGGGTGGATCCAAGAGGGGCTAGGCAGTGGTTGGCCAGCTGGAGCTTCGCCTAGGTTTTATTTCTGTTGTCATTGGATTGATACAGCTGTTCGATCTGGTTGTATAATATTTGGGTATTTACAGATTTCTTTCTTTGGAATTGTATATTGTTTTATGGTTTCCGCAGTTTATTCTGATATCCATTTAAATAAGTTAATTGCATTCCTAAGTTATGTTTAGTAGGTGATCCAGGTAAGGGTCACTACATTTATGGTATCAGAGCATGCAAAGTATTCTTGGGATTTAGATTCTACATTAATTTTGTAGATGGCAGATCGTGACGACCAAAGTTCTCATGGCAGTATTGGTGGGCGTTGGGGTGATGCCGACCGGGAGCCTCGTCGGGAACGCCGCCATCGTCATCGAGATGAGGACTGTTTCAGTGTACGTCGATTCTTGCAGATGGGGCCTAAGCCCTTGGTTGGAGGTGAGTCTCCGGAGGATGCGGAGAACTGGTTAGACCACATGGAGACGACTTTTCAGACTTTTCACTGCACCGAGGAGCAGAAGATGGAGACCCTTGGTTCTCTTCTGGATGGACGTGCGCGCAGGTGGTGGAGGTTTACTTCTGCACCTTTTGTTGCGGCGAGAGGAGTGGCCACCTGGGCCGAGTTCTGCACAGCTTTTCAAAAGCTGTATTTTCCTCCTGCACTCCGTCAGTCGAAGGCGGGCTAGCTACTGAGTCTGCGACAGGGAGCCATGTGTGGGGACCCGGGTTGCTAATCTCATCTTAGGGCAATAAATGATTAATTAACAATTAATCAAACAATACATGAATAGTAGACCAAGAGCTAAAAAACAAATTTTTTTTTTTAAAGAAGGCCCCTCGCTCGATCGGGCAAACTTTGCCGATCGAGCGAGCTAAATATTCAAACTCTCGGCCGCCACCCATTTTAGCCTCGCTCGATCGGTGAAATCTTACCGATCGAGCGAGCCCAAACTTTCAACCTTCTGTTGAGCAACAAAAAGGCCTCGCTCAATCGGTGAAATCCTACCGATCGAGCGAGATGTATTTCCAGAAAATCTGTAGGAAACACTCTTATTGTGAACCATGGAACATGCATAAATATACTCTTTGATAAGCTACCAAATAATATACATGCATTGACAAATAAATCCTAATATTCAAATACATCCCTTCTTGAATATAAACTAGGATTCATATAAACATGTACAAGATTCCTTGTCTTCTAACATGTTTGTATACAATACATATCAGCTGCTTAAAACCCGAATCACCACATGCTATTTCTCTTCTCAAGCTATCCAAGCCAACTCTAGCTTGATCATGCTCCAACCTGATGCAATGCACACATACAAACAAAGCAACAGCCGGATAACTCCGGTGAGAATAAATCTCAGTATGAAAGATATGCATATACATCATAAAAGCATATGGAATCTATATGCTATAAAACACTAAAATCATAAAACATGTAATAACATGTAAATCATAGAATCATCATTGATGCTTAAACTCTTAACACATAATGATTCATCTAAAGCAATAGCACACATTCATATCTAGAATAGTGTATCACAACATGCTAGCATTTGTATCTGCATAATCTAAACCATAGCAATCTCTAGGTTAATGCATAAATGCAATGCATGTGCCAAGGAATAGGCTATCAAATCTGATATCAATAAATCTTAGTTCTTTGGGATCCCGAGGAATAAAATAACTATCAAACCGCCGACACTCCTAATCGAGGCGGCATCAAGTATTTTAATGCTCTGACTTTGGTGCAATTATAGAGAGTCTTCTGGCTCTGAAAGCGAAAGCTGCAATCCATGCCACTCAACTATAATTCTCCAAACATCATTTCGCAATCTAGGCTAATCTGCCCTTATGCTTTACAGGCTGGAGTTCAAGATGAATGCAACATAATCTGTATGCATTAAAGACTGTAAAACATCTTGAACATATAATCACATAATCAATCAAAGCATCAAAACTCATATAAATCACATAAGAGCACTGAAACAACTAAGTATGTGATTTCAGGATAACTCGAAAACCACCACGTTCTCGAGTTGTTCTACCTGGCAGGAATAATGTCGATTCATACCTTTCATCGCAATTCAAACATCTTGAATCTGTTGCCAATGCTGATCATCTCAACTCTAGCCAAATCGGTCATAAAAATCTGCTCATTTCAATCAGTGCTACTTGAAGGTGTTTTTGATTCAACTTCAAACACTTCAAGTCATTCGAACTCGAACGCGTCGATTCAACTTTGATAATATTCAATTCAAATCTGAAATAGATTATAACATATCTAAACATCAATTTCCAATCTGAATCGATGTTTCTTAAAAGTTTATATAGTTCAAATCGTGCTACTACAATCAGAATTCAAACCGACGTCGTAACTATTCGAGTCCGATAAATCTTTCGATTCAAATATCATTATATCTTCATTCTAAACTCAATATCATATTCAATTCATCCACAATAAACTTGAATATGAGCTCTAGACATTTAGAATGCATAACAAGTCAAAATCTTGAACCGGCGGCGTAACGATACGATTTCGATCTTTCCAAAAGCTTAAACATCAATATGACAATCATATCAATCTCATATCATCACAAATTCTACAGCTAAATTTCGAAATATGTAGCCCCATAATTTCAGAATTTCAACAATTCTTTCAAAAATCGAAAACATGTTCAAACGACGATCTTTTCACGATCCGTCTTAGATATGCTATCGTCGTATATGCTAGAACACGTTTATACCATCAAATATTAATTCTAACAACAACTTAAAATTCAAACATGGTAGAACTTCATAAAACTTACGTCAAAACGTAGCACTCGAAGCTGTGATCGCAAATATATGTTCAATCGGAAATTCTACCGGGCAGATCAAAAGATATCGGAGTTTCAAGGGACAAAAATGGCTTTGGAACCCTCCTATCCTTCTTCTCTCGATTGCTTCTGGAATTTGGGCTGAAACTGATCAGATTACATGTTTAAATGTCAAGTTGCAAGGAGAATTGCATTTTGGTCCCTGAACTTTGGCATAATTGCAAATTAGTCCCCGGACAAGCGATTTAATTCAATTTCAATCCTAAATAAGTTAAGAATATTAGAATTTAATTCGAAACTCTAAATATTCTCAAATTAAATATGCTCAAATTAAAATTAAATCATTTCGGACCTTATCGCATTTTAGTCCTTGAACTGCTCAATATTTGCAAATTGGCCCTTGCTCGGATTTCATCCTCAAATTCAATCTTTGATATTTATCATCTTGGAATTCACATCTTCAATTTCATAAATATCAATTCAAATATTTAAATTAAGAATTCCGGATATTAAAATCTTAAAATCCGAAAAATCCTCAAATTAAATATTTCTGACCCGAAAGTGAAATCTCTAATTTCCATACATTCTTAAATTCATATTTTCTCTCTTATTCGGAAGTTAAATCTTAAATCCCGTAATTAAAAACTTAATATTTTTGGGCCTTACATTTTCTCCCCTCTAAGGAATGATTTCGTCCTCGAAATCGCATTCAATCTTACTGCTGATTCTCGTAAGCTGTATAGCTGACTGAAGTAATACTGACTTCAATTTTCTGAGCTTTCGATATCTATTCTGATATCTTCTCTTCTATCGTATCTTAATCTTCTTTCTGATTGCTTCTGCAATCAAATCAATGCTTATTAACATATAATCACTGAGTCAACTTATATCTAAGTTGCTCTTTCTCGTGATCTAACTCTACATCAGTTAATATGTCTTGCTTACAATCTTATAGACTTCTGTTGTATCTGAATTGAATGCACATACATATTCTAGCTGATATTCTTCAGCCAATGCATATGGATAACAATTCATCTATCTGACAATTCGAGTATTAATCCATAAGCTAGATCAAATACTCATAGGAATCAATTCTGAAACCTCTTTCTGAACCTAATGATGCTCGGAAAAGAACTTATTAATTGATCATTATGTTCAGGCTTCACATTTCTATCTGTTACTCATCTACTAGCTCTGTTAATGCTGTTCTATTCTCATTCTGTTCAAATCAATCTTCACATTCTTTATCGTTTCTTGACTCATATCTGGTCTGATAGCTGATATTTCTGTAAGATTGTTTCAATATAAAGACAATTCTGTGTTTCTGATCAATCAATCATCAAAATATTGTCTTTATATCTATCAAATAGCTGTTACAGGAATCATAGTAATCACGTAGCAAATAATATATCAACTAGTACCGAATCTAGTACTATAGTTCTGAGAATATCCTCGAAAATCTGGATAATCACATCTGATAATCCACTAATAAGAGGATGGTATAATGAAATCTCATACAACCAAACACTCAAAAAATCTGACAATCAATTCCACAAGCTAGAAAACAAATCTAAAGTCTCTATCTCGACAATAGATTTCAATAATTCCTGTAATCTGATCATCTTGCTAAAGGTATGACAAGTATCTTTTATGTTTGTATCATATCTAATACAACATATTCATAAATCTGTCGAAATCTACTACACTCTAAATCACAAAACCATGACGATTCAAGTAGATTCGAACCAAAGTCGTTCACAAAGTTGATCTGTTTTCAACTCTTATGTAACTAATCTGTTACATAAACCACTTGCGTTCTTCTTTTCTGCTTCTTTTACTGGAATTTTAGTATTGGTACTGTCAATTCTGTCGTATCTACTTTCAATTCTTCTTCCAATACTAATTTCCAAGTACTGACTACGTGTAAGTCATACATATTTAGACAACTGAATGGATATTAAATCTGTTGTCATATGCCTCTTTCAGAATCTGATATTCCATATCTAGAATATCTGGCATAATCAAATGATTATTCATCGCCAAAAATTCATCTGTTCTGCTCTGCTGTCTTATCTCTTATCTTAATCTAGCGTTCTCAATCAATATTCTATTGCTTGATCTTAGATCAATGTTACTTTTATCTTTCCAAACCAATCGAGTTTAGCTTGGATCGCAACAATTCTGATCGTTTAAGTATCTGTCAAGCATAAATATTCAACAAGTACAGATCTGTACCCAATAAATCCAGCAATTAGCTAAAACCCAGAAATCTTGCTAGTATTCTGAATCTGAATTTCTATCAGTTACGAGCCAAATACTTCAAAATACACTGAATAAATACATCAAATAATCAAAATTCTCAAATCTCAGCTCAAAGGAACTTGCTCAAATCAAGATCATCCAAAATTACATATTCTGAATGATAAAATCTGCTAAGTGATACCATATCACTTGCATCATAAAAATCAAGAAGAAGGAATCAAATCAGACTCTAGTAAAAAAAATAAGAGTCCATCAAACTCGATCGAGGCCAAATACAAAAACCTCAGAATCGATATCAAGAAATTCAAGAATTACGATTTCTATGATATAATAGCTTCAGCAAAATTGAAGATAACGCTCAACTGTAACTGATTTTTCTTATTCTCTATTGACATGAGTTCATTTATTAATTCTTAGCTGACAATAGTCGAATATCATCTTTTCGACTTAACTTATTGTTATAGAATTAATCATCATTTCGGTACTACATAACTCTGTTCTACTCAATCTTCTAGCTGTTTCTGGAGTTCTTCAGTTCACGTAATGCTCTTCTATACAAGTTGTCATAATACCATCGTACTAGACACCACTCTATATAGAACTGCATTTATGTTGTAGAAAGGTCGAAATATGTCATTGAACTATGTCTGTACATTCTAACCACTGACATAGCTATCAATTCTAGGTTAATTTTGTACTAGTTCAATATATCGACTAGACTTCTACTGACATTCTTCCACGGTCATCGTGATATAAACAGTAACGACATAATAAAAATTTATTTCTGAAACTCATATCAAATAGATCTCTACTCATTGCTATTGCTGATCTAACGTAATCACTGCACAGAATCAATCAATTCTTATCTGATATTCAGTTATTGCAGTAATAGCTATAATGCATTCTAGCTTAATATCTCACGTCTGATATTAGCATATTCAATCTTATTTCCTCAAGTCTGTATTTCATCTTCTCTGTCTAATCATTCAAATGCATTTCTTCTACTCAAAGGCAAAAATCTCAGCAAATATATTGAATAAAGGCTCATCAGATACGGATTATAGCATAACAAATCACCAATTTATGACTGTATACTATGCAATCAATATATAAGCGGTAAACTGGAATTAACTCACTTACCTGTAATATTCTTATCCGATACAACTTGAGCCTTCTTTTCTGTACTTGCTTATTGCCTAAAGTTTCAGCTGGGGAAATTATGCTTATATGTCTTCATCTGCTGGCGTTTAAGTTGAATCGATCTTTGCTGTTGTTGTCATTATCTCTTGCTTCATAGCTATACTGCTATGAAAGTTGTAGTGGAGGTGATGATCATAGTGTTTCCACAATTACAGAGGCGTGAATAAAAATTCAACTCTGCCTCGTACTACCGGTTCATGATTTTGTTCTTCTATTACTGACTTGAAATTAACTTATGCTTTTATTCTGCAAAGTTTACTGTTCTATCTTCTTTACCATATTCGGAAAGAAACAATTCTGTTTACTTACCTGCCAAACAATTTCAGTACTTCTTCTGGCAACTTCATCAACTTCTTGCTAAGTCCTGGAGTTGATATAAAATCATGCTGGTTCTATGTTCATCTGAATATGCTTCTCTTGAACAACTGATCCAGCTCTTCAAATCAACTCCGTTCTAGACATAGCATATTATGTATCTTTCTGAGTTGATGATTAATAGCTTTGGAGTTGTTCAACTAACATACTCCTTAGTACAATCGGTTCAAAACCTTACCTCAACACGGTTCTGTTCGATCTGAGGTTCTGTTCTGTCTGGGGTTCTCATGCTATCTGCATAAGCTATCTTTTTCAATAACAAAAGCCATATATATGACAGAGATTATAACATACAATGTCAGTATAACATACTTATAATCTCATGCTTCTGAATAGAACACATACTTGCAAATACTCATGCTTTTTCACATATTACATGCTTAAAACGAATTCACTTATTCTAATGAATTCAATAACTCAGGCATACATATCAGCATATAAGCATGTAATTCTTATCTCAATAAAGCAAGTAGAGTTCAATCAAACAATCATAGTCGCATACAATTCTGTAAAGCAAGTAAAGCATACCCATGCAATACTATCAATGCATGCGACTCAATCTACCCCGCTCAACTTCTATCTGAGTCCAAGACTTTATGCTCTGATACCACCTATTGTGGGGACCTGGGTTGCTAATCTCATCTTAGGACAATAAATGATTAATTAACAATTAATCAAACAATACATGTATAATAGACCAAGAGCTAAAAAAAAAATAATAATTTTTTTAAAGAAGGCCCCTCGCTCGATCGGGCAAACTTTGCCGATCGAGCGAGCTAAATATTCAAACTCTCGGCCTGCACCCATTTTGGCCTCGCTCGATCGGTGAAATCTTACCGATCGAGCGAGCCCAAACTTTCAACCTTCTGTTGAGCAACAAAAAGGCCTCGCTCGATCGGTGAAATCCTACCGATCGAGCGAGCTGTATTTCCAGAAAATCTACAGGAAACACTCTTATTCTCAACCATGGAACATGCATAAATATACTCTTTGATAAGCTACCAAATAATATACATGCATTGACAAATAAATCCTAATATTCAAATACATCCCTTCTTGAATATAAACTAGGATTCATATAAACATGTACAAGATTCCTTGTCTTCTAACATGTTTGTATACAATACATATCAGCTGCTTAAAACCCGAATCACCACATGCTATTTCTCTTCTCAAGCTATCCAAGCAAACTCTAGCTTGATCATGCCCCAACCTGATGCAATGCACACATACAAACAAAGCAACAGCCGGATAATTTCGGTGAGAATAAATCTCAGTATGAAAGACATGCATATACATCATGAAAGCATATGGAATCTATATGCTATAAAACTCTAAAATCATAAAACATGTAATAACATGTAAATCATAGAATCATCATCGATGCTTAAACTCTTAACACATAATGATTCATCTAAAGCAATAGCACACATTCATATCAAGAATAGTGTATCACAACATGCTAGCATTTGTATCTGCATAATCTAAACCATAGCAATCTCTAGGTTAATGCATAAATGCAATGCATGTGCCAAGGAATAGGCTATCAAATCTGATATCAATAAAGCTTAGTTCTTTGGGATCCCGAGGAATAAAATAACTATCAAACCGCCGACACTCCTAATCGAGGCGGCATCAAGTATTTTAATCCTCTGACTTTGGTGCAATTATAGAGAGTCTTCTGGCTCTGAAAGCGAAAGCTGCAATCCATGCCACTCAACTATAATTCTCCAAACGTCATTTCGCAATCTAGGCTAATCTGCCCTTATGCTTTACAGGCTGGAGTTCAAGATGAATGCAACATAAGATGTATGCATTAAATACTGTAAAACATCTTGAACATATAATCACATAATCAATCAAAGCATCAAAACTCATATAAATCACATAAGAGCACTGAAACAACTAAGTATGTGATTTCAGGATAACTCGAAAACCACCACGTTCTCGAGTTGTTCTACCTGGCAGGAATAATGTCGATTCATACCTTTCATCGCGATTCAAACATCTTGAATATGTTGCCAATGCTGATCATCTCAACGCTAGCCAAATCGGTCATCAAAATCTGCTCATTTCAATCAGTGCTACTTGAAGGTGTTTTTGATTCAACTTCAAACACTTCAAGTCATTCGAACTCGAACGCGTCGATTCAACTTCGATAATCTTCAATTCAAATCTGAAATAGATTATAACATATCTAAACATCAATTTCCAATCTGAATCGATGTTTCTTTAAAGCTTATACAGTTCAAATCGTGCTACTACAATCAGAATTCAAACCGACGTCGTAACTATTCGAGTCCGATAAATCTTTCGATTCAAATATCATTATATCTTCATTCTAAACTCAATATTATATTCAATTCATCCACAATAAACTTGAATATGAGCTCTAGACATTTAGAATGCATAACAAGTCAAAATCTTGAACCAGCGGCGTAACGATACGATTTCTATCTTTCCAAAAGCTTAAACATCAATATGACAATCATATCAATCTCATATCATCACCAATTCTACAGCTAAATTTCGAAATATGTATCCCCATAATTTCAGAATTTCAACAATTCTTTCAAAAATCGAAAACATGTTCAAACGACGATCTTTTCACGATCCGTCTTAGATATGCTATCGTCGTATATGCTAGAACACGTTTATACCATAAAATCTTAATTCTAACAACAAATTAAAATTCAAACATGGTAGAAATTTATAAAACTTACGTCAAAACGTAGCACTCGAAGCTGTGATCGCAAATATATGTTCAATCAGAAATTCTACCGGGCAGATCAAAAGATATCGGAGTTTCAAGGGACAAAAATGGCTTTGGAAACCTCCTTTCCTTCTTCTCTCGATTGTTCTGGAATTTGGGCTGAAACTGATCAGATTACACGTTTAAATGTCAAGATGCAAGGAGAATTGCATTTTGGTCCCTGAACTTTGGCATAGTTGCAAATTAGTCCCCGAACAAGCGATTTAATTCAATTTCAATCCTAAATAAGTTAAGAATATTAGAATTTAATTCAAAACTCTAAATATTCTCAAATTAAATATGCTCGAATTAAAATTAAATCATTTCGGACCTTATCGCATTTTAGTCCTTGAACTGCTCAATATTTGCAAATTGGCCCTTGCTCGGATTTCATCCTCAAATTCAATCTTTGATATTTATCATCTTGGAATTCACATCTTCAATTCCATAAATATCAATTCAAATATTTAAATTAAGAATTCCGGATATTAAAATCTTAAAATTCAAAAAATCCTCAAATTAAATATTTCTGACCCGAAAGTGAAATCTCTAATTTCCATACATTCTTAAATTCATATTTTCTCTCTTATTCGGAAGTTAAATCTTAAATCCCATAATTAAGAACTTAATATTTTCGGGCCTTACACCATGTCTATTGATGAGTATCAGCAGAAGTTCTTTGATCTGCTATCCTATTGCCCCGAGATTGCCGACAGCTCCGAGATGAAGTATAATATGTTCCTTCAGGGCCTTAACCCTGAGATCCATGACCGTGTGGCGGTTGGTGACGACATTTCCTACGAAGGTTTGGTGAGCTGTTGTCACCAGGCGGAGGACAGCATTCGACGAAACAGGTCTTTCTCTCAGTCGAGACCTGCTAGTTCTTTGGGTCCCCATGCCCAATCTTTCAAGAAGTCCGGATCTACTTCTTCCTCTGGTTCTGGAGGTGTTGTCCATTTTGGAAAGAAGGACAAGTGTGATCACTGTGGGAAGAACCATCCATCCGACAAGTGCCGTAGAGCTTCTGGAGCTTGTTTTCGTTGCGGCGAGGTGGGTCATATTCGGAGGGATTGTCCACTATCTGGGGGAGGCGGTTCTGGTTCTGGTTCAGGATCTGGTTCTCAGGCCACTTTTCAGCAGAGTTCGCAGGGACAGCCTGCTGGGAGTTCTCATTTGAGGCCACGAGCTTCTGGCCAGGTGTTTGCCTTGAGGCATGATCAGGCAGTGGAGGAGAATGAGAAAGTCATCGCAGGTACATTTCTGCTTTATGGTATACCTGATCTTGTACTTATTGACACTGGTGCATCTCATTCCTTCATTTCTGCACGTTTTTTTAAGAGACATAAGTTACCATGCATTGCACTAGATGTAGTGATATCTGTTTCTACTCCGACGGGCCAATATGCTTTGGCTAAGCGTCTAGTGATAGGTTGCCTTTTAGATTTCGAGGGGAACATTCTGTTAGCGAATCTCATGGTTCTTGCGATGGATGACTTTGATTGCATTCTGGGAATAGATATGTTGACTACCTATCGAGCTTCAGTGGACTGCTATCATAGATTAGTACGCTTTCATCCGGAAGGGAGTGAGAGCTGGTTTTTCTATGGAGAGGGAGCGCGACCCCCGATGCCTTTGGTATCAGCTTTGAGAGCCTGTCGAGCTCTAGAGTCTGGCGGGGAAGGCTACCTTATCTATGCAGTTGATTTGTCCACTGAGAGCATTGGGATAGAGAGTATTCCTGTTGTAGATGAATTCCCAGATGTTTTTCCTGATGAGATTCCGGGTTTTCCTCCTGCTAGGGAAGTCGAGTTTGGCATAGAGTTGATGCCGAGTACTTCGCCTATTTCTCGAGCACCGTATCGTCTGGCTCCGTCAGAGATGTGTGAATTGAAGAATCAGCTACAAGATCTTTTGGACAAGGGATATATTCATCCTAGTGTATCTTCTTGGGGAGCTCCTGTTCTTTTTGTAAAGAAGAAGGATGGGTCTATGCGGTTGTGCATTGACTATCGGCAGCTGAATCGAGTCACTGTGAAGAACAAGTATCTGTTGCCTCGTATTGATGGCTTGTTTGATCAGCTGCAGGGCACTTCAGTTTACTCCAAGATTGACTTTAGATCTGGGTATCATCAGTTGAGAGTCCGAGATCAGGACGTAGCCAAGACTGCATTCCGTACTCGCTATGGGCATTACGAGTTCCTAGTGATGCCATTTGGTTTGTCTAATGCGCCGGCTATATGAAAGAGTAGGTGCCCGGTGAGCCAACTTGTGGCTAAGGGCTTTGATGACTCTTTGTATAAACAATCTTTTGTTTAATATAATTTACACTTTTATTAATGGAAATGCCTTTATCTTTCTTCATATTGTTATATTGTGATATACTATTGTTGTTTTGATAAAGACCTTGAATATACTATAGTGTATGTAAGATGTGGTAGAACATGGGGATGTCTATCATGAAACACATCTTATAGTCACTGTATATTCTAAACTGTTCCTAGTCGATTGAGCCGTCCGATAATAAGGATAAGGATCGCTCGAGTTTGAGACTAGCATTTGCGATGCAGAGTACCACGTTTCATTGGTAGGGAACATAGAGATGTTCGAAGCATGCAAATGGATATTCATACGATGAATGATCGAACTACCCTATCCGGACTTTCCAAGTGGTTATCACTTATCGAGTGGATAAAGTCCGCGGTTTTGGTTGTACACCATTAGTCCTTACTACTTGAAACATCATTGAGACTCTATATGCTAGTACTGTGCTTTGACTCGTTTACCGACTCTATTGGGGTCATTAGGTGTCGGGATTGGGTACAGTTACAACACATATAGGAGTCGATGCTTTGTTGTCAAGGATTCACCACATACTTGCGAGTGTGGATATCCTATGCGATCTGAGGAGATATTAGTGTGACGAATCTCTGGCCAGAGTACATGATGTGTTTTAAGAAATGGTTTCTTAGTAACACATGCGATGTCACTATTTGATCTTCAAGATGTATTGCATAGTTATCGAATCTCGAACGACTCTCGATTTACCAATGGTTGTTGATTCGATCGGGATATATGGATGAAGGGACCGTACTGTACGCTAACCAAAATCTATTGGTTCTTGCAGGCACTATCAGTGATACCTAGGGAATCATGGGGCGATGTTGCTAGGCGCTCTTACCATGATTCGATGGGCAAGTTGGAAATTGTTGTTCCGAGTCACAAGGAGTTGTGAGCCCACGGCTAGCTGTATCCCTGAACCATTGAGGGTCACACAGAGTAATGGATTTTTAATCCCCGTTGAGATAGTTAAATTTAAAGAGTTAAATTTAATGAACAAAGAAGTTGGACTTCTTAATTATGAGTAGAGGAGTAAGATTTCCTAAAATGACATAGGGATGGGCATTTTTGGAAATCACTGAATTCGGATTCAGAAAAATTTATCTTAACTTTAAAAGGTGCAGAAATGGTTTCTGTACACATTGGTGAAATCGGTTTATCAATCGGAGTCATGATGAATTTTATATTAATTTCTGAACATGCGGGCTTTGCTTGTCGGGCTTGAACTTATGACTAATGGGCCCTAAGCTGTTAGCGGCCTACATTATAAATAAGTTATTGCAGTACATAAATTAGACACAACAGGTCACAAATTTTCGAAAACCCTAAGTATTTTCTCTAACAGTGGCCGCCCCCCTCCCCTCTGCTCAGAAAAATCCAGCCTTTGAATTTTGAATTACAGTCTGGTTTAACGGATCAAATTCGTTAATTCTCTTCGTAGAAACTTCTGATAAATTTTCTAGTGCAATCTATCAGAGGGATTAAATATCTGTTCGTGGACCTGATTGAAGAACAGTTCGTCCATCAGTTCCAGGGATATACAATAAGAGCAGAGCAATCTGTTGGTGTCCATAATCTCGCTTCGAGATTGGAGGTAAAAATTTATAATTGTTATTTAATTTTTACACACACAATTTAATCGTTAAGTTTTGATGATACCCATTATGGAATCGTTCCATATAAAATTTTTAAACTTCCGCTGCACCGTGTATCAATTCTGATTGATCTGATCGCCGCGTTCTCCAACAGTGGTATCAGAGCCAGGTTGCTCAGATCAAGCGATTAAATTAATCGATTGTACAAAAATTTTTAAGCGTCGGTTTTTGAAACAAAATAAATATTTTAAAATAAATTTTTTTTTTCTCGGGCAAAACCCAGGCAGCGATTGGATCGCTGCCTGGGGGGGGGGCAGCGATGGTCGCTGCCCTAGGGGCAGCCGGGCTGCCCGGCCCGAGCCCTTTGGGGCGCGGGCAGCCCGGGAGTGTCCCAGGCGGCCCGCGGAAAAATTAATTTTTTAATTTTAAAATTAAATTTTAATATGTTAAAATTCTATTTTTGGTCCGATCGAAAATTGTTTTTGATTGGTCCACGAGGCGTCGGATCGAATTGTTCGAGTCCGAAATTTTTAAAATTGATTTTTGGATAAATTTGAATTTTTTGAAAATTTAAATATTTTATCCGTTAAATTGAATTTTGAAATTAATTATTTTTGGTAAAATTGATGATAAGATATGATCTTATGGATATATTGAGTAAAATATGATTTTATGTATAAAATTGGATTTTATAGATAAAATATGATTTTATTTGATAAAAAGATAAAATATGATTTTGTATGTAAAATAAGATTTTATATATGAAATATGATTTTATCCTTTTCAATTTAAATTGCCATTGCATGTTATCCAATAAATTAATTTTGAATTAAATGTTATTGGATAAGGATGATCGATTGCCATGACCAATTTTGTAGGTGTATGTTAGGAATTTACATTTGTTTTATTGTTGTTGGATTTATTAATGGGCCTGGTTTATGGCCCAACATGAATTGTCATATGTAATAAAAGTGGGCTTGGTCGTTCCCACCCCTTAAAAATGTATCCCCTACTTGTCATTGTTATTTATTTTAAATACATTAGATTTAGTGGGAGATGAAGATTTGAAGACGGAGGTGGGCCCAGCAGACAATAAAGACAGAAGAAATGTAAATTGGAAGCACAATGTAATAGGATTGCATTGCATACTGCATATTACCTAGGATTGGACTAAGACTCGTGATTGGCAACCACGGGTCGATTAGAAATGGAATCGATCATCCTATATAATATGTGATATTATTGTTGTATGCATGTTTTAGACAAAATTGTGTGAATCCGGCAAGCATACAAAATTTTAAAAATGATGAGACAAATTTTCAAAATTAAAATCCCTCATTTTAAATATGATTTAAAATTGATATCAAGATAAATAAAGGAAATTTAAAATTGTTTAAATGTTTCTACCTTCCATCAACGATCAATGTATGAGATGCTACCCGCGGATACGGTCCGGCTCATATTATTGGGGGGGCCCGTTCGTCGGAAAGCTGTACATTGGATCGACACATGTTGTAAGTTGGGTGGAACTCCCATGGGATCGGCTCATATAATTGGGGGATCCACATGGCGACCGTCCATCACAACTTAATATTGATGGGTTATCTTGACATGTCACAATAAACGGCATCATATTATTGGGCCCTTATTGGACATGAGGTAAAAACGTGGAGGTTGCTTTGGAAGCAATTGGCTCTACCTTTTGAAAATTATGGTTGGCTGATATTATTCGGGACCATAGTTTGTCAATTGGACTCCATGTTCTCACTAAGGAAAACAGTTTCTCGTTTTCACTAGAGGGTAGTGAAATCGTTAAAATAGTGGGAGTGAGATTCATAAAATAAATTTCGCCTATTTTATGTCTTAGTAAATTACTTAAACAATCACTGATATTTGTCTGTTTCTTTTCAGTATTTCATAAAGATGAATTCGCGTAATCCACTTTTCTCGATCCTCGAACAAAATAAATTGACTGGCGCAAACTATACGGAATGGTTCCGTAAGTTGAAGATTGTCTTGACTTCGGAGAAGATGCTCTACGTGTTAGAAAAATCTCCTCTGAAGGAAGCACCAGCTGACATAAGTCCGGAAGAGTTAGCCAAACTTGATACATGGTGGGACCATGATATCAAGGCCAAATGCTATATGCAAGCCTCGATGTCTGATGAACTCCAGAGGCGATTTGAGGACACCGTGAATGCTGCTGACATTCACGTACAACTCAAGGAACTTTTTGGGGCTCAATCGAGGGCTGAAAGGTTCGCTACTGTAAAGGAGCTAATGACGTGTCGCATGCGTGAAGGGACTTCGGTCCTTGATCATGGGGTACGAGTGATTTGGCTCATACAGAAGTTGGTAACCCTTGATTTGGTGTTGGAGCATGAACTCAATGTGGACTTACTACTTCTATCTCTTTCTTCTTCGTTTGACGGATTTGTGGTGAATTTCAATATGAACAAGATAGAGGCCTCCCTTGAAGAGATGGTCAATATGCTTGTGACATATGAATACACTTTAAAGAAGGATAAACCAGCTTTCTTGGTGGGCTCCTCTTCTTCTGCTAAGAAGGGGCCAAGTACAAAGGGTAAGAAACGTTCTGCCCCACCCAAGAAAATCGAACCCGAGAAGAAGTACAAGACAAAGGCTTCAAACATGGAAAAATCCAAGGATGTTTGCCATTATTGCAAGAAGCCCGGTCATTGGAAGCGTAACTGCAAGGAATATCTAGAGAAGTTGCGAACTGCGAAGGGTATGTTCTATATTGAAATAAATGTTTCACTTAATACTACTTCTTGGGTATTGGATACCGGATGTGGATCTCACATTTGCAATGATTTGCAGGTGATGACAAGAAGTCGCAGGCTTAGAATGGGTAAGACCCAGCTGAGGCTCGGAAATGGTTCCAGAGTTGAAGCTAAAGCTGTGGGAGATATTTATTTAATTTTGCAAAACGGTTTTAAGTTACTTTTGAGAGATATTTTATTTGTTCCGGATTTGATTAAAAACATTATTTCTGTTTCTATGCTTGATAGAGATGGTTATTCTTGCAATTTTGTGAATGAGATTTGCAATATTTACAAGAATGAATGTTTGATTGGAAATGGACAACTTGAAAATGATCTATATAACTTAAAACTAAAAGACGTTCCAATAAATTATGTTGATAAACCGGCAACAACAAACAAAAGGAAAATCGATAGCCAAAACCCGGCAAACCTTTGGCATGCTAGGCTAGGTCATATTTCCTCAAGGAGGATGAACAAGCTAGTGGGAGAGGGCATGTTTGATATGTCTGATATTAACTCTCTACCTACTTGTGAATCCTGCCTGAAAGAAAAAATGACTAAATCTCCTTTTAAGGGGAAACCTGAGCGTAGTCAAAATCTGTTGGATTTGATCCATACAGATTCTTGTGGTCCATTTAGAGTTGGTACTCAATATGGCCACACCTACTTCATTACCTTTACTGATGATTATTCTAGGTATGGGTATTTATATTTAATGAAATATAAGTCTGAAGCATTTGAAAAGTTCAAAGAATTCAAGGTTGAAGTAGAAAACAAGCTAGGTAAAAGTATTAAAGCACTTCGATCGGATCGAGGTGGAGAATACTTGAGTACCGAGTTTTTGGACTATCTGAAAGAGAATGGGATTCTCTCTCAGTGGACTCCTCCTATGACACCACAACTGAATGGTGTGTCGGAGCGTCGTAATCGAACTTTGTTGGACATGGTTCGATCCATGATGAGCTTCACTGAGCTTCCACCTTCGTTTTGGGGCTAGCGCTTGAAACGACGGTATTGTTGTTGAACAACGTCCACACTAAAGCAGTGGACAAAACACCATACGAGTTATGGAATGGCAAAGCTCCTAAGTATTCGTACTTGAGGATTTGGGGATGTCCTGCTTACGTGAAGCAGACAGTGGGAGATAAGTTGGATAGTCGATCCACCTTATGTTATTTTGTAGGGTATCCGAAGAATTCAATCAGATATTATTTCTATTATCCTGCTGAAACAAAGGTGTTTGTTTCAAGGAATGCCACCTTCTTGGAGAAGGAGTTCTTATTGGATAAGAAAGGCGAGATGATGGAACTCGAAGAAATTCGAGAAGAACCCGAAATACAAAATAACGATCCTACACCTCAGGAACCATTGATAGACACTCCTGTACCTAGAAGATCCGAGAGGACTTCTAGACCTCCTATTCGATATGGTCTTCTTCTTGAAGGGGATCAAGATGAACCCGATGTTGGATGTGATCCAAGAAACTTCAAGGAAGCAATTTCTGATGCAGATTCAAATTTATGGCTTGAAGCTATGCAGTCAGAAATAGATTCGATGCATACAAACCAAGTTTGGTCTTTAGTAGATCCTCCCGATGGAATTGTTCCAATAGGGTGTAAATGGATCTACAAGAGAAAGCTTGGGCCTGATGCTAAGGTATTGACCTACAAGGCGCGATTGGTGGCGAAAGGTTATACTCAAAGACAAGGAGTTGACTATGATGAAACCTTTTCACCAGTTGCAATGTTCAAGTCCATAAGAATCCTTATTGCCATAGCTGCTTGGTATGACTATGAGATATGGCAAATGGATGTGAAGACTGCTTTTCTTAATGGAGACATTAAGGAAGAAATCTATATGAAGCAGCCTGAGGGGTACACATCCATGGGAAGCGAGCATAAGGTATGCAAGCTTCAGAGATCAATTTATGGTCTAAAACAAGCATCAAGAAGTTGGAACCAGAAATTTGATGAAACAATAAAGGATTTTGGTTTCATCAAGAACCCGGAGGAACCATGCGTGTACAAGAAAGTAGTTAAGGATGCTGTGACATTCTTAGTACTTTATGTTGATGACATCCTACTCATTGGAAATGACGTAGGGATGTTGCAGTCAACAAAGATATGGTTATCAGGTAGATTCTCGATGAAGGATTTGGGTGAGGCATCCTATATTCTAGGGATACAGATCTATAGAGATAGATCTAATAGAATGATAGGACTCACTCAATCAACCTACATCGACACCATATTGAAACGGTTTTCAATGGATGGGTCCAAGAGAGGACATCTACCCATGTGTCATGGAGTTTCTCTATCCAAGTCTATGTGTCCCAAGACTGATGAAGAGATAGAGAAAATGACACATGTACCATATGCGTCAGCCATAGGTAGTATCATGTATGGGATGATATCTACCAGACCGGATGTAGCATTTGCTCTGAGTGTCACGAGCAGATATCAAGCTAATCCCGGTCAAATGCATTGGAAAGCCGTGAAGGACATTCTTAAGTACTTACGAAGGACTAAGAATATGTTCATGGTATATGGAGGAAGAGAACTAAAATTGGAAGGCTATACCGACTCTAGCTTCCAAAGTGACGTGGATGACTCGAAGTCAACCTCTGGATTTGTGTTCATGCTAAATGGCGGTGCTGTCTCTTGGAAGAGTTCCAAGCAGGACACCACAGCGGATTCCACCACTGAGGCAGAATACATTGCAGCATCAGCTGCTGCTAAAGAGGCCGTTTGGATGAGGAATTTCGTCCAAGAGTTGGGCGTCATTCCTGAAGTTGTTGGTCCAGTCCCGGTGTACTGTGACAACACGGGTGCCATTGCTCGGGCAAAGGAACCAAGGTCTCATCAAAGATCCAAACACGTACTGAGGAAATACCACATCATCCGGGAGATTGTGGAAAGAGGAGACATCACTGTCGAAAGAGTGGCCTCTGAAGACAATATCGCTGATCCACTTACTAAGCCCTTGCCAGGACCATTATTTGACAAACATCGCGAAGAAATGGGTCTACGTAGTATGACTAGTTGGCTTTAGGGCAAGTGGGAGATTGAAAGAGTAGGTGCCCGGTGAGCCAACTTGTGGCTAAGGGCTTTGATGACTCTTTGTATAAACAATCTTTTGTTTAATATAATTTACACTTTTATTAATGGCAATGACTTTATCTTTCTTCATATTGTTATATTGTGATATACTATTGTTGTTTTGATAAAGACCTTGAATATACTATAGTGTATGTAAGATGTGGTAGAACATGGGGATGTCTATCATGAAACACATCTTATAGTCACTGTATATTCTAAACTGTTCCTAGTCGATTGAGCCGTCCGATAATAAGGATAAGGATCGCTCGAGTTTGAGACTAGCATTTGCGATGCAGAGTACCACGTTTCATTGGTAGGGAACATAGAGATGTTCGAAGCATGCAAATGGATATTCATACGATGAATGATCGAACTACCCTATCCGGACTTTCCAAGTGGTTATCACTTATCGAGTGGATAAAGTCCGCGATTTTGGTTGTACACCATTATTCCTTACTACTTGAAACATCATTGAGACTCTATATGCTAGTACTGTGCTTTGACTCGTTTACCGACTCTATTGGGGTCATTAGGTGTCGGGATTGGGTACAGTTACAACACATATAGGAGTCGATGCTTTGTTGTCAAGGATTCACCACATACTTGCGAGTGTGGATATCCTATGCGATCTGAGGAGATATTAGTGTGACGAATCTCTGGCCAGAGTACATGATGTGTTTTAAGAAATGGTTTCTTAGTAACACATGCGATGTCACTATTTGATCTTCAAGATGTATTGCATAGTTATCGAATCTCGAACGACTCTCGATTTACCAATGGTTGTTGATTCGATCGAGATATATGGATGAAGGGACCGTACTGTACGCTAAACAAAATCTATTGGTTCTTGCAGGCACTATCAGTGATACCTAGGGAATCATGGGGCGATGTTGCTAGGCGCTCTTACCATGATTCGATGGGCAAGTCAGAAATTGTTGTTCCGAGTCACAAGGAGTTGTGAGCCCACGGCTAGCTGTATCCCTGAACCATTGAGGGTCACACAGAATAATGGATTTTTAATCCCCGTTGAGATAGTTAAATTTAAAGAGTTAAATTTAATGAACAAAGAAGTTGGACTTCTTAATTATGAGTAGAGGAGTAAGATTTCCTAAAATGACATAGGGATGGGCATTTTTGGAAATCACTGAATTCGGATTCAGAAAAATTTATCTTGACTTTAAAAGGTGCAGAAATGGTTTCTGTACACATTGGTGAAATCGGTTTATCAATCGGAGTCATGATGAATTTTATATTAATTTCTGAACATGCGGGCTTTGCTTGTCGGGCTTGAACTTATGACTAATGGGCCCTAAGCTATTAGCGGCCTACATTATAAATAAGTTATTGCAGTACAGAAATTAGACACAACAGGTCACAAATTTTCGAAAACCCTAAGTATTTTCTCTAACAGTGGCCGCCCCCCTCCCCTCTGCTCAGGAAAATCCAGCCTGTGAATTTTGAATTACAGTCTGGTTTAACGGATCAAATTCGTTAATTCTCTTCGTAGAAACTTCTGATAAATTTTCTAGTGCAATCTATCAGAGGGATTAAATATCCGTTTGTGAACCTGATTGAAGAACAGTTCGTCCATCAGTTCCAGGGATATACAACAAGAGCAGAGCAATCTGTTGGTGTCCATAATCTCGCTTCGAGATTGGAGGTAAAAATTTATAATTGTTATTTAATTTTTACACACACAATTTAATCGTTAAGTTTTGATACCCATTATGGAATCGTTCCATATAAAATTTTTAAACTTCCGCTGCACCGGGTATCAATTCTGATTGATCTGATCGCCGCGTTTTCCAACACTATATTCATGGATCTGATGAACCGTGTCTTCAGGGAGTATTTGGAGAAGTTTGTCGTGGTTTTCATTGACGACATTCTGGTGTATTCGCGTAATACGGAAGAACATGTTTCTCACTTGCGGTTGGGACTGCAGACTCTTCGAGATGAGAAGTTGTACCCAAGCTGAGCAAGTATAGTGGTCTTTCTTGGCCATATCATATCCAGGGAGGGGATTTCTGTCGATCCAAGCAAGATTGAGGCGGTGCTTAATTGGTCGCGTCCGACGACGGTTGCTGAAATCCGTAGTTTTCTGGGTCTAGCAGGATATTATCGTCGCTTCATTCTGAACTTCTCTCAGCTAGCTCGACCTTTGATGCAGCTTACCCGCAAGGGTGTGGATTTCGAGTAGTCCTCCGAGTGTGAGGAGAACTTCTGTGAGCTTCGACGACGGTTGACTTCTGCGCCCGTGTTGGCATTACCGTCAGGATCTGGAGGGTATGTGGTGTACACTGATGCTTCTCTTCAGGGGTTAGGTTGTGTCCTGACTCAGAATGGTCATGTGATCGCATACGGTTCTAGACAGCTGAAGCTTCACGAGGACAACTACCCAGTCCATGATTTGGAGTTAGTAGCCATTGTGTTCGATTTGAAGATCTGACGTCATTATCTGTATGGCGAGAAATTTGAGATCTTCACCGACCATAAGAGTCTCAAGTATTTGTTCACTCACGCGGAGTTGAACATGAGGCAGAGACGTTGGATGGACTTGCTTAAGGACTATGATTGCGAGATTAAGTACCATCCGGAAGCTGCTAATCTCACTGCTGATGCTTTGAGTCGCAAGGTGCGACTATCCGCACTTCAGACTTGTTCGATGTCTAGTGCGATCAGTGACTATTGTACTTCAGGTTATACCTTCAAGCATAAGAAAGGTATGCAGAGTATCTAGATGTTTGCGATATTATCTGAGCCAGCCTTGTATTCGCGGATTCGAGATGCTCAGATGTCTGATTCGAAGACCCAGCGTTTAGCTCGTCTACCTAACGAGGGTAGCTTGTCTGGATTTCACTATCAGTCAGATGTCTTTCTGTGTTTGTCTGGTAGGCTTGTGATTCCGCAGGATGTAGAGTTGCGAGAGGAGATTTTGTCTCAGGCGCATCGCACTAAGTTGAGTATTCATCCTGGGAGCAACAAGATGTACAAGGATCTACGTACTCATTTCTGGTGGAAAGGAATGAAACGCAGTGTTTATCAGTTTTTTTCGAGATTTTTGGTGTGTCAACAGGTCAAGGCAGAGCACCGACGACCTGGAGGATTGCTTCACAGTTTGCCTATTCCTAAATGGAAATGGGAGTTTATCACAATAGACTTTGTGACCCATTTGCCGGTATCCCCGAGGAACTATGATGCTATCTGGGTTGTGGTGGACCGACTCACCAAGTCAGCGCATTTCATTGCCTATAGTCGGGAGTACAATGTGGATCGTATGGCTCGGTTGTACATTCAGGAGATCGTTCGACTTCATGGAGTGCCTGTGAGCATTGTCAGCGATCGAGACCCCAGGTTTACTTCTAGATTCTGGGGGAGTGTTCAGCGTGCGATGGGTACTACTCTCAGTTTGAGTACTGCCTATCATTCGGATACTAATGGTCAGTCAGAGCGCACTATCCGTACTTTGGAGGATATGCTTAGAGCGTGCGTCATGGATTTTGGTTCAGCCTGGCAGGATCATTTACCATTGATCGAGTTCGCGTACAACAACATCTATCATACTAGTATTGGGATGGCACCTATTGAGGCATTGTACGGACGACGTTGTCGTACTCCACTCCTCTGGGAAGAAGTGGGGAAGATACAGGCTGAGGGACCGGAGTTTATCCAGCAGGCGGATCAGATCAAGAAACGGATTAAGACTGCACAGGATCGTCAGGCCAGCTATGCTAACACCAAGCATAGGCCTTTGCAGTTCGATTTCGGGGAGAAAGTGTTTGTAAGAGTGTCACCTTTCCGCAAAATTCTCAGATTTGGCCTTAAGGGCAAGTTGTCTCCCAGGTTTATCGGTCCGTTTGAGATCTTGGAGAGCATTGGCGATTTGGCTTATCGACTAGCTTTGCCACCGCATCTTTCCAGTATTCACGATGTGTTCCACGTATCTCTGTTGCGGCGGTATGTGGCGGATGAGTCTCATATTCTGCAGCGGTCTGAGGTTCAGGTGAGCAAGGATTTGACCTATGTTGAGAAACCTATTCGTATCCTAGATTATAAGGATAAGGTTTTGCGGAAAAATTCATTCCTCTGGTTTTAGTTCAGTGGCAGCGCCGAGGCACTGAAGAAGCTACTTGGGAACTTGAGGACAGGATGCGTGAAGACCATCCTGAGTTGTTTTAATTTCGGTTTTAGTTGTATTCAGTTGTAAACTCTGTAAGCGTTTGACTGGAATAAAGAATGTTTCTGATTTCTGTTTTACATTCAGTACTTAAGATCTGTTTTTGAGGACGAAACATCTTAAGTGGGGGAGAATGTAGTAGCCTGTACCCGAAATCAGTGATTAAGTGTTAATCAATTCATTAATCCTACTAGTTAAGAGTAAACGTGATTAAGAGAACTCTTAATGGGTTAACGGAGTCCGAAATTGGATTCAGAACACTTGAAAATGGTTTGAGGGTCATCGAGTTCGGAGGCTCCGAAGTCAAGGTTCGAACGGTCCGAAGTCAGGGTTCGGACAATCCGAAGAGTGGTTCGGACGCTCCAAACGTGCTGCCGACAGTCGTCATGGATGACGTCATTGTGCTGACGTAAGCAATGACGTATTTTTGGGTTCGAACGACCCGAAGTCGAGATCGGACGGTCCGATCGTGTTCGGATGCTCCGAAGTCCAGTTCGGACGATCCGAACTCCGTCTATAAATAGGAGGGCCGAGATTCAGATTTAGACGCACCAATCACCTCTTCTCTCTCGATTCCTTAGCCTTCTAACTCAGATCTAGGGAATTCTAGGCGTCCCATTGGGAATTCGGAAGTGGCATAGCGATCCAGGCGTCGTAGCGGAGCTGTGGCCTAGTTTTGAGGCAATCGACAGCAAAGGGCTAACGACAGACGAAGGTATAGATTTTGCATCCTAAAAATATTTAGGAGTATGCTTTAGCTTAGTTAAGGCTTTTAGAGCGCTATAATGATAGTAGTATTATTTGGCAGTGTAGCGCGGATTATAGGCGTGGACCTAGGGCTGATAGCACTTGCCTAGTATTTGAGGTACGAAAGTACTGTTCGAGATATCCTGACTTAGTATGCATGTATTATGTGACTGCATGGTTTATATTTCATTGATTTATGCTGCATTCATTTGCATACTGAGCTATCTCCTTCGAGATGTCTGTTAGTAGGGTTTTTCCCTATCCTGTTAGTGGTTGAACTTCCATCGATTTGGGTCCAGCATATCCACTGGTATTATGGTATGGGAGCCACCTCCTGAAGAGACGACACAGCGTGCTACATACCAGGGCCCGGTCTGTCTCTGTTATCTGATTCTTGACCTCGAGTTTATAGGGAGTTCACTTTGCATGCATGTATACTCATACTCTCGTACTGAGTATTTTATGCTCATGTCTCGTACTCTGTGTTTCTGGACACCCTATTCCATGGGGCAGCTTTGCGTTTGGATGAGGCGGGTGGATCCAAGAGGGGCTAGGCAGTGGTTGGTCAGCTGGAGCTTCGCCTAGGTTTTATTTCTGTTGTCATTGGATTGATACAACTGTTCGATCTGGTTGTATAATATTTGGGTATTTACAGATTCCTTGCTTTGGGATTGTGTATTGTTTTATGGTTTCCGCAGTTTATTCTGATATCCATTTAAATAAGTTAATTGCATGCTTAAGTTCTGTTTAGTAGGTGATCCAGGTAAGAGTCACTACAAACAGAGATCCATGTCGATCGATGAGTATCAACAAAAGTTCCTCGATCTCTTACCATTTTTCCTGCATCTTGGTGCCAATTCTGAGGCAAAGTACGATCACTTCCCACAGGGTCTGAATCACGAGATCTATGATCAAGTCACTGTCAGTGATGACCCCACTTATTATGAGGGCTTATTGAACCGGTGTCGACAAGAAGAGACCAGTGTTAACTGCTCAAAGTTGTTTCAGTGTTCCCCACATGCTAGTTCTCTTGGGCCTCGTGCACAGTCTTTCAAGAAGTAGACATCTATGACTTCTTCCTCTGGCTCTGATGGTGTGTTCTGATTTGGGAAGAAGACAAGGGAAGGCCATTGTGTGCACTATGGGAGGAAGAAGCCATATGATGAATGTCCCTGAGTATCTGGAGCTTGTTTCATCCGCAGTGAGATGTGTCATATGAAGAAAGATTGTCCTAGCCGGGGAGGATCATGTATTGGTTCTGGTTCTCAGGCTACCATTCAATAAAATCCTTAGATTGCATCTCATGGTCCATCTACTTTGCGTCTAGGAGTTCAGGGGCAAGTATTTGCACTCAACCAGGAGCAAGCCAACACCGAGAGTGAGCTCATGATTGCATGTACTTTTAACTTATGTGGTATACCTGATTTTGTATTGATTGACAATTGTTCATCCCATTCGTTCATTTTTCCACGATTTTTAAAGAGGTATAAGTTTCCTTACATTTTCTTAAATTTCCTCTTAGATGTATCGACCCGAATGGGACAATAAGTTTTAGCTAAGCGTCTAGTGGTAGGTTGTACCTTGTGTTTGAGGGTCATAAGTTGTGTGCCAACTTGATGATTTTAGCGATGGATGATTTGACCGCATCGTCGGGATTGATCTTATGACTACCTATTGAGCCACATTGGATTGTTATAGATTTTTGTCCAGTTTCGTGCTGAGGATGGTCATACTTTGTTTTGTGAGGGAGGGTGACCCCTGATGCCGATTGTATTTTCTATAAAAATTTCATCATGCTTTAGAGTCTGGAAGGGAGGGCTACCTTATCTATTTCGTGGATGCATCCTCAGATAGTTTGGATATTCAGTATATACCAGTGGTCCGAGAGTTTACGGATGCATTTTCTTATGAGATTCCATGGCTATCTTCTGTCCATTAGGTAGAGTTTGGTATTTAGCTGAAGCTAGGGGCACCACTGATATCTCGATCACCTTATCTTCTAGCACAGTCAGAGATAAGAGAGCAGAATTGGCATTTGCGGGATCTGCTATACAAGGGTTATATCCAACCGAGTGTTTCACCTTGGGGAGCCCCAGTTTTGTTTCTCAACTAGAAGGATGGTTAGATGCATCTTTGAATTGATTACATAAAAGTGAACCAGTGACATTTAAGAACAAGTATCCTTTGTCATGCATATATGACTTTTTTAACCAACTTCACGGGACTTCCATTTACTATAAGATTGATATGGGGTCTGGGTAGATGAGGATATCCCAAAGATATCGTTTCTTACAGGGTATGGTCACTACGAGTTTTTATTGTTGAATTTTGATCTGAAAAATGCACATGTTGTCTTCATGGATTTGATTAACAAGGTATTTCATGATTACTTGGATAAGTTTGTGTTAGTGTTCATCGACGACATCTTGATTTACTCACACAGTATTGACGAGAACTTCTACCACCTGAATACAATCCTGCAGATTTTGAGAGAAAATAAGTTTTATGCCAAACTCAGAAAAAGTGAGTTCTGGATTGACCGAGTTGTCTTCCTTGGTCATGTGATCTCTAGGAATGGAGTTTCAGTTGATCTCAGCAAGAAGGATGAAATTTTGAATTGTTTACGACCAATGACGTCTTTAGAGATCCGTATTTTCTTAGGTCTGGCAGGGTACTGTCATCATTTTATTGAGAATTTCTCGTAGATAGCTAGACCGTTGAATCAGTTGGCGAAGAGAGACTCTCCTTTCGTCTTGTCTATAGATTATGAAGAAAGTTTCCGCGAGTTGTGAAGACAATTGACGACAGCCCCTATTTTGGCATTTCCGTCTGGATGTGGTGGCTATATAGTCAACACTGATGCATCTCTTCAGGTATTTGGTTGCATTGTGACTAAAAATGGGCACGTAATTCCCTATGCCTCCAGACAGCTAAAAACTCACGAGGATAATTACCCCTTACATGATATAGGGCTGGCAGCCATTGTTTTTGCCTTGAAGATTTGGCGACATTACTTCTACGGTGAGATATTCGAGATCTATTCAGATCACAAGAGTTTGTGGTACCTATTTACTCAGGCAGAGTTGAATATGAGACAATGTCTATGGATGGATCTTCTAAGAGATTATGATTGTGAGATCAAGTACCATCCAGGTTCTTCGAACCCAGTAGCTGATGCACTTAATCGTAAAGTGTATGTGAGTTCCCTTTGTACCATTGCAATATCTAGAGTGGTACATGAATATTGTTCTTAGGATTTAATTTTCGTCATAAGAAGGAACAACAAGAGATTCGAGTCTTTTTCGTGCTTGCGGAATCAGCATTGTGTACAGGCAGATGGTTTGTTGTGTCTATCTAGCTGAGTGGTAGTCCTTAACTATTCCTCTTTGCAATACAAAATTTTGTCTCAAGCCCAGTGTAGCAGATTTTCTGTGCACCCTGGAAGCATGAAGATGTCCAAGGATCTGCATACGAGATTTTGGTGAAAGGGTTTGAAGCACAATGTCTACAAGTTTGTATCGCGGTTCCATGTGTGTCAGTAAGTCAAGGCGTAGTACAAACATCGTGGAGGGTTGATTCAGAGTTTAGATATTCTTGAGTGGAAGTGGGAGCACGTGACGATCGACATTCCCACCCACTTGATGTTTTCTTCCACGAACAGTTATGAGATCAGGGTTTTAGTAGACAGTTTGTATAAGTTTGCACACATCCTTCCGTATAACCGAGATTTCACTTTCGATCGTATGACGCGTTTATAAATCCAGAAGATTGTTAGACTCCATGGGATTCCGTTGAGCATTTTCAGTGATCGAGATCCAAGGTTTACTTCCATGTTTTGGAGTAGCTTTCAACGTGCTTTGGGTACCTCTTTGATTCTGAGTACTGCTTATCATCCGGAGACCAACGCTCAGTCAGAGAGGACGATTCACACTTTGAGGAATTTTGCATATTTTATGCACGCAAGTGCACGATTGTCAAGTTTTAATATAGAGTGAATAAAGTATCATTCGCACGAGGAGTATGTATTGAAAATTATATAGTTCTTGTAATTAAAATAGGCTAAATTTTATCTAAAAAATTAATAATGAGATTTTTTTCAAATTCAAATAAATTATATAATAAAACTATTGAGCAAATAATACACTTGAGAGAAAATCAATGAGAGGAAATATCTAGAGGTTTTGATTTCACTTAATTTCGACAACAACTACTTCTAATTAATTTATGCTCATGAATTCCTTTCATCTAATGACCAAGAACACTTGAGTATTTCTATTTCTCTCTCCCAAGCAACAAATAAAATGTATCAAATAAAATTTGTTTCCAATATCCCTATTAAAAATCTAGGCTTATTGATATATGATAAATGATGTTCTTACACAAGCTCTGTTAAAGTTATAAACCCTCTCGAGCTATATAAAAATTAACAGTATATTTTCTATTGGTCCTATTCAAAATCCCCTCTCCAGAGCACCAATTTCAAATAAATATGACATATAAATTATTGATCAGTTAATTGAAATACAATCAATTTTAGAAAACACATTTAAATTAAGAGAATTCAATACAATAAATTAAAGAGTTGTAGAAGTCGTCTCCACTAAGCTACATCATACTCTATACTTAAAAGTTTAATTTATAATCAAAATATTGCAAAAAAAAAATCATCTTCTTCAAACTAAACATCAATTCAATATTTAAAAAGAAAATATAAAGAGAAACAAAGCCGAAGTAGCGTCCGCGTCCTTCGTCTTCAAAGTTTTCTCTTCCAACTTTCTTCTTCTTCGTGTGTGTAGAAGTTTTCTCTTAATTCTCTACTTCGTGTGCTGCATTTTTCCTTCTCCAAGTGCAGCTGCTGCGTGCTGCATTTTCTGCTTCAGATTTTTGTCCTTTGTGCACAGCAGCTGTGTTTTTGTGTTCCTGTGTTGTTGTGCGGATCATGCTCTTTTTGTTGCATGTGGTTCCAGCCTCCCAGAATTGTTGCAGCTATTCCACTTTTATACATGTTCAAGAGCCCATCAATCAATGCCCATCGATCCCATTTTTTTATTTCCAAAATCTCCAAAATTTCCAAATCTGCGCATTAGCGCTACTACTCTTCTTCCTAGCGCTATAGCCCTTCATGTTCGAACCCCATGCGCTGCTGCGCTTCTTTTCTTGCAATTCTGCTCTTCCTTCATGCATAACCAGCGCATCAGCGCTTCTTCATAGCACAGAGGTGCTTCCATCTTGTCAAACAAGCGTTGTTACTCTTCATTCATGCGTAGCTGCGCTTGTGCTTTGTGTCCAGGGCGACATTTTTCAAAAAATCATATCTCACGTTTTAACCGTAGGATTGAGCTAAAATTTTGACAGCAACTTTAAAACATCTAAAATTCATTATGAACGGTGAAGATCAGATTTTGATCTCTCTAGCATCTATGACAAAATTTTAAAGTTTGCGGCTTCGTAATTCCTTCTTTCGCCTCTTCTCGGTACTTAACCTCCAATACTTTCATATCCCAAAAACAACAAAAAATACGTATAAACCCGCTCGATACATCACAAAAGCCAAGTTAAATCATATATAAATTAAGTGCATAAAATACACTTATCAAGGACATGCTCAGAGCTTCTGTGATTGATTTTGTACCAGCATGGCAAGACCATTTGCCTTTAGTGGATTTTGCATATAATAACATTTACCATCGAAGTATCGGCATGCAACCATTTCAGGCCTTGTATGGACGTCACTATCATGCACATCTGTTTTGGGACAAGGTTGGAGAGCGTCAGGTTGAGGGACCAGATTTAGTCCAGCAGATCGCCGATAAAAGTGGATTTGATAAGGCAGAGAGTTAGAGCTGCTCAGGATCGGCAGGCTAGAAATACCAATACACAACGCATAGCTCTAAATTCTCAGACTAGAGAGCACATTTTTTCTGAAAGTTTCACCTTTTTAGAAGGTGATGAGGTTTAGGCTCAAGGGTAAGTTATTACCAAGGTTCATCGGACCGTTAGAGATTCTCGAGAAAGTTGGGGATGTAGCTTACCATTCGGTTTTTCCTCTCTCTCTCTCTCTAGCATTCACGATGTATTCCACATATTTATGTTGTGAGGGTATATAGCTCATTAGTCGCATGTTTTGCACTCGACTGAGGTTCAACTTGAGAAGGATATTTCATACATGGAGAGGATACTCAGAATAATTGATAGGAAATAAAAGGTGTTACGGAACAAGCTCATACAATTAGTCATGGTGCAGTGGCAACTTAGAGGCACAAAAAAGGCAACTTGGGAGTTAAAGAGTCGTATGAGTTCAGAGCATCTTGATTTTTTTGAGTATTGTATTTCTTTTGATTCAGTACTTTTATCTTGTAGAATGTTCAGATTTGATGAAGAACATTTTGTTTTGTTGATTATCAGTTTTCCTCAAGCATGATTTCGAGGAAGAATATTTTAAGGTGCGGAGAATGTAGTAACCCGCACCTTTTTTTATGAGATTAAATGGTAAAACTTTATTATGGAATCATAATCCTAATTTTCCAAGTGATTAATTGGATAAAAAATGAAGAGCATGGCCTTCGGAATCACCGTTGTGTTCGGAAATTCTGAAGTGGGTTCAAAAGTACCGAACTAGAGAAGCACAGATCGGAAGCAGAGGGTCAATTCGAATGTTCCAAACTAGACATCAAAACTTCTGAAGGTTAGGTCATGAGCACTAACTGACGTGACTCCAGAGTTTGGACACATAATCGCATGCATGAAATCGGAGCTTATGAAAGTGGAAATTGGAGCTTCCGATCAGAGCAGTTTGGCACGTAGACAACATCCGCAGTACGGACCTTCCAAACTCTGCCTATAAATTGGCCATCCGAGATTCAGAATTCTTGCTCGATCACACAACTTCTCCTCCATATCTTGGTGTTTCTTGGCCGGTACCAGCCATATAATCGATGGTTGGGCAGTAGCGAGGTGCTTTTAGAGGATCGGCGGAGTGGTGCTTAGGAGTTGGGGCCTTCGACAGACACAAGTATAGTCCGAGATCCCTTGTAGTAATAGGGAGCATCTATTAGCTAAGTTAAGGCTTTTAGACCAGTTTTAGTGATATGATAATTATTGGCTTGTAGTCTTGGACCCTAGACTGGTAGTGCTAGGACTGCCTTAGAGAGGTACTTAAGTACTGACTGAGATTTCCAGCCAGTATGCAATGCTTATATGTTGTATTTGTGAGCCATTATCTATGTTTTACTGCTTTGTATATTATTCTGCATTTGAATATTCATGTTGAGCCGAATATCCTTCGAGATAGCCATTTGAGTAGGGTCACTCAGCCCTATGTTCTTTTTATATTAGTGGACGCAGGGAGATGCCTTGATGACGGAGAGCGACACAACAGTGATCTTCTGCGAGCGTGTGGATGTGCCTAGTGGAGTTGATCTTAGATGATACGATACAATCATTGGTGCCTAGACCGAGCAGGACTAGAAAGTTGACCAGTACCCCTGTCATTTGCATGCATCATAATAGGTTTGTATACTCGTGCTTACATTCTTAGCATAGTTCGCTCACATCCCTGTTACTTTGTTTTCTTGTACATCTCATTCGACGTTAAAGGGATCAGATTGGGCAAGGCTAGTGGTTTGAGGTAGGGTTGAGAGATGGACCAGGGGTTGCAGCGAGGTGTATTTCCGTTTCAAGGTTTATTTCAGTGGTGTTGATAATGATTCTCGATTCGGTTGTATAACACTATTTTACTTTTGTTTTTAGTTTCCAGTTGTATACTGCCAATTTGGGTTGTAAATTCGTCTTTCCGTTGATTTGATTACCATTTTAGGTTTATCTTTAATTTTATGCTTAATAAGTTAATTAGTAAGTGATATGGATCAGGTCCTTACAAGCTCATCTGATGAGCTCATTAGGGTTGCTATAGATGAAAAATTTTCCATACCAACTTCTTTAGAAGTTCCTTTGTGTATTTGGTTTGAATGATAAAATTCCATCTTCGAGTTGCTTCACTTGCAGTCCAAGGAAGAATGTCAGTTCTCCCATCACTCATCTCGTACTTTTCTTACATCAACTTAGCAAACTTCTTGCACAGCTTAGGGTTAGTTGGCCCAAATATTATGTCATCACCATAAATTTGAACAAACAATTTGTGATCATCCTTGGTGAGTTTGAACAAATTCTTTTTCGCTGTGATTGTGAAAAAAGTGGTTCAAAAAGAAATTTGGTAAGAGTTTCATACCAAGCTCTTGGAGTCTGTTCAATCCATATATAGATTTGTTTAGGTGATACACATGATCAAGGAATTAATGATTTACAAAACCTGGGGGTTGATCTACACATACTTCTTCTTGAAAATTTCCATTTAAGAAGAAAATTTTTACGTCCATCTGATAGACCTTAAAATTTTTGTATGAGGCATAGGCAATAAACATTTTGATAGCTTCTATTCGAGCAACTGGAGCATAAGTCTCATCATAATCAGTGCCTTTCTCTTGTCTATATACTTGAGCTACTAGTCGATCCTTGTTGTGCAAAATTGTTCCATCTTCATCGAGCTTGTTTCTGTACACCCATCGAGTACCTATAATATATTGATGCGATGGTCTTGGAACTAAGTTCCAGACATAATTTCTAGTGAAGTGGTTAAGCTCTTCTTGTATAGATTCTACCCAGCTACTATATATTTGTGCTTCATCAATCTTATTTGGTTCAATGTTAGAAGTAAAAGGTGAATGAAGAAACAAATTATGCATTTGTCCTCTGGTCCTAATGGGATCATATGTGTAACCTATGATCAGGTTTTAAGGATGATTCTTGTTCTATCGATATGTTGGGTCTGCTGGACCCACTTGTTGAAAAAGATTATTTGGGTGATCATCAGTGGTGTTGGTTCCAATTGCCCTTTCATTAGTCGGGTTTATATCAGTTGGGTTCTCCAGTCCATTTTGTTCAATTGATTCATTTATTTGGTCAACTTGTTGATCCACTAACTCAGGCTTTGGAGTTTGGAAGGTGCTGTTGTTGATGTGAGTCTCATATTCCAAACTGATCTCTTATAATTGACTGGTTAGTTGTGTTGGATCAGTTGAGGGATCAGTTGACACTACTTCATCGAAATCTACATGCACAGATCCTTTAACATTTATTATACGCTTGTTAAAAAATATGTAAGATTTGCTAGCTGAAGAATAACCCAAAAAGATACCCTCATCTAACTTTTCATCGAATGCATTCAAATGAGTTTTACCATTTGTTGTGTATGTAGAATTTTCAACAAAATACCTCGATGTAAGACACAACTAGTGGCTTTCCATGCCTAATCTCATAGGACGTCTTACCAATATTCTTTTAAATCATCGATTTATTTTGAGTATAGCGCGCTGTGTTCACTGATTCTTCCCAAAATCTCTGAAAAATACCAGAGTCAGCAAACATGGTTCTAGAAGCTTCCTTTAGAGTTCCATTCCTCATTTCTGCAACACCATTTTGATGTGGTGTTCTAGATGCGGAGAACTCGTGTCTGATCTCACAGTCCTCTAAAAATGAAGACAAAGCTTGGTAAAAAAATTTAGTTCCCATGTCACTCCTGATTTTTTCAATCTTGTTTGATTTTTCATTAAAAGTTATTTTAAAAATCTTGATCAATTGACATGCAGTCTGGTCTTTTTACTTTTAAAAGATGACCCCAGTGAACTTAGAGTATTAATCAACAATGACCAGGGTATACCTCATTCCTCCTAAGCGCATGACTGATATGGGACAAAACAAGTCCAAATGCAGCAAGTCTAAATGTCGAGAGGATGAATTACACCCTTTGTTCCTAAAAGATGACCGAACTTTATTCCCTAACAAGCAGAACAAACTTTATCTTTGGAATGACAATCTTGGGTAGACTAGAGAACAAATCAAGTATAAAGTCCAAAAATATATAAATCCAATCATGAGAATTTAATTAATTAAGATGGAAAAATTTATGTGTTTAATTGTATAGATTATGAGATTTTATGAAAAAGCGTTAATTTTAAGGTTTTTCATGTTTGGGTGAATTTCGGTGACCAAGTAATCGAGACTATCCTACGAATGAATTTTAAGTAAAGCGTGTTTTACACAGATTTTTATTTTAATGTTTCAAATATGTATTTGTGTAGCTTTTTATTTTAAAATTTAAGCTTGAAATTTAATTTTAAAAATTTAAAGGGGCCTGTGTGTATTTTAAGTTTCGGGCCAACTTTTAGCCCAAGTATTTACTGCAGTTTGTGTGTCAAGTTTTTCTCCCAATTCCATCACTTTCACGCATCCGCCTCCCTCTCCCCAAACCATCACTTTTCGAAAAATCTGCAGACTTTTGAAGAAGATTTTTTGTTCGTCGTTCTTCGTTCGTGTGAAGGCTAGATCGTTTCCAACGTCCGGATTTCTCCCTACCAACGAAAGAAAGGCAAGTTTTAAACACCTTTGAAACCACCATTCAAGGATATATATATTTTGATATGAAAATATGTGTGCGGATGTGTATATATATTAATTTGCATAGATTTTTAGAACATAATGTAGATTCGTGAAGTGTGAATAGTTCTAGATGTTTTGTGTAAAAATTTTGAGGTTTGATGAGGAAAGATGTGTGAATCTCAAAATTTTTGGTGTGTGTATTTTGAATGAAACGTTTTGATGCAAATCTTTTAAATATGGTTGTTTTTGAATTAATATTTTAGATTTTTCGAAAATTTTCATGTGTTTGATCAAAAGTTTCGATATGTGAGTGAGTATGTTTAAATCGGAATCAAAAAGGACCCAAAAAAGGACCAAAATCATGAATTTTTCATTTTTTTCGTAGCAGACAGGTGCTGAAGCGCCACCAGGGTCAAAGCCCTGGCACATAAGCACCATCTAGAGGTTCCTAGGGGCTGATAGGGCTGAAATCCTGGAGCCTAGGTGCCACCCAGAGGCTCCTAGGCGCTTCCTATGCACGTCCATAGCACCTAGACGCCCTCCTGCGGTGCCTCGGCGCTAGGGGTTGACTTGAAAAACCTTTCAATGATGTTTTGAAGTAGTAAATTCATTTTTTAAGGTCTTTAAGGGTGTTTGAAATATTTTTAAGATTTTCCATGGAAATATTTTCAAGTTTTGAAGTTAGAACTACAAAAATGACTTACGTGGAACGATTTAGCTATGTAGTGCATCTATATGTACTTTATCCTTCACTAATGTTATGTTCATTATGCTGAAAATTTCATGAATGTAAGGATGTTTTATGAAGCATGATGGGATGAATGTTTATGATGAAGTTTTTATGAAGAATGATGATATATGATTTGAAGTTATGTTATGCATGATAAAATATTTTGAAGTTGTATGTGTTCTTGTAGTAGCAATACGGGATTGATACTCCAGATTGATCCCCAGAGGAGCCCTTTCAAAAGAATGAAAGTTTAATGTGCATATCGACGACGATCGGTATGGGACGGTATGCATATTGATACAAGGCTAGTATGGGTTGTACCAAATTATATGTTTATTGTACAACGACAGTGATCAAGAGAACCTAATGTTCTCGTAAATGGTGGCTATCAGAATTGCATGTATTTCATCACACAAAATAAAGAATTTTTATGCTTTAGTCATGTCCTATATATGTTACAAAATTTTATAATGTATATGTTATTTCCTAAGTATGCTTGTCGAGTCTTTAAACTCACTATGATTGAATGGTGCATATGAAAACGAAGAAGTTAATGATTTAAAAGTTGATCATGGAGTTGAGTAGTCGAGAAGGTTAGAAAGAATTGCATGGCACGGATGTCCGAGAAACTTATGTCAATCATATCCACAAACGTTTATGCATTTTATTAATGTTATGCAAGTTTATTTGAACTCATGTTTTAGCACGTCATTTTAAGATCAAATCATATTTTAAATGTGTTATTTTGAGATCACATATTTTATAGTTTAAAGTTTTTCACGTATGAGAAGTTATGGAGTTTTCGTATGAGTTAGCATCATTTTTTTAAATATATTATGTACAAGATTTGAGTTATGAGAATCTGAGTCTTTTGATTGAACTTAAATTTACGCATGGTATTTGTATGGTCCAAAAATTCACTGGCTCAATCACGAAAATTTTAAATAATTTATATGATTTATGCATTTTATTTATGAGATTTAAAATTTATATCTAATTTATGGGATCTATGATATGACTGATATTTTAATGTTTTGCAACTTAGTTAATTTTTTCAGGTTTGGAATTTAATTCTTGACTGAAGGAACGAGACTAGCTTTCAAACAAGTTAAGAAACTATTTTATGTTTAAATTAAATTTTAAAGTGGATGCAGTGTTTCAAAACTTAGTGTTTGAGACTAACAGGCTAACTTTCAAGCCCATTAGTCACAATCTAATCAGGCGTAAAAAGATTTCATTATTTTCTCTTTGAAACGTCGCCTATCCGCCTTCTCCCTTTCACGTTCAAAAGCTTCATCCAAGTCTAGGGCAATTTCTTCAGATATTCGATGCTAGATATCTCCCAAGGTGCAGGTTAATTCCAACAGTCAATCAATCAGGCAATTTTTTAATGTTTTGAAACAACCGTTCAAGAGTATTAGGTATTTTGATATGAGCCTTATTTGTATATATCGTTTTTATGCGTGATTTAGGAGAATTTCATGAGTTTGATGTAGAAACGTGAAGTGTGATGTGTTCGTGATGTCTTTGGTGTAAATTTATCGAGATTTACGGATTTTGATGTGTAGTTTCAGAATTTTATTGTGTGTATGGTGTATAGGGAGGTTTTGAATCAAGCTTTTGATAAGATTTGTTGTTTGATGGATTCCTTTCACTTTTTTTGAAGTTTTCACGGCGTGTACTTGTTATTTTCAAAGTGCGGGTGAGTACTTTCACAAAAAGAGTTCGAAATGGATCGATAGAGGTCAGAATGACAACATTTTTCATCCATTTTGCACAGCTTTGGACTGCCTGGAAAACCAGGCAGCACGTGTCGCGCCTAGGTTGGAATTTATTTCCACCTAGGCACGAGATGGGGCGCTAAATTTCCGCCCTAACGGAAAATGTTTTGCTCAGATTTTTCACCTTTTGTATTTGAAGTCCAAAATTCAAGTTTATGTTCTTTTAAACTATTTTAAGTATTTTTAAGATGTTCTATTGGAAAAAGTTTTAGATTCGAATGTTCGGGATGGACTGAATGACTCACATGAATCGACTAAGCTATGTAATGCATCTTTATGCTATATTACTTCATGAAAGCTATGTTTATTATAAAAGTCATGAAATCTTACGAAGCATTATATGCATGAATGAGTTTTACATAAGTTTTAAGCATACATGAAATTTATCACGAAATTTTCATGAGCATGAAAAGATGACGTTATGAAAAGTATGATGATGTTTCAATGATGCATGAAAGTATTTTGATTTTTTATGTGTTCTTGTGGTAGAAGTACAGGATTGATACTCCGAGATGAGCTCCAGAGGGACCTTTCCAAAGAAAGAAGGTGTGCATATTGGTCAAGGTCGATATGGACGGTATTTGGTGCGCATATTGGCCAAGACCAGTATGGACGATACAGAGATGATGCACATATTAGCCAAGGCAATATGGATGGTATTCGGTGCGCATATTAGTCAAGGCTAGTGTGGATGGTGCATCTATATGTTTGTTTTACAACGACCTTGATCAACGCATATTAGTCAAGGCTAGTGTGGATGGTGCATCTATATGTTTGTTGTACAACAACCTTGATCACGGGAACCCCATGTACTCATATGATATCAGATGATTACCATAATTTCATGTATTTCATCACCCTAAAATGACAAATTCTTATGTTATGGATATGTTATGGCACTGCATTGAGTTTCCAGCTTTTCATAAAAGATTTGTATGCATATTTTTGCTGAGTCTTTAGACTCAATATACTTGAATGGTGCAGCTAATGATGCTCTTGAGGATTCCATTAATGTGTATGGAGTCAGGCATGAAGAAGAGCTAATGGTCGGGTCGGAGGGGAATGCATGAGCGCTGTGTCATTGAACAAATTTATTGTGCACATTTTACTTTTATTCTAGTGGGAGGAAACCAAATTTCAATTATGTTAAATGTTGGTCTTTGATACAAGTTTTCTTATTTTATGATGGATTTTGAGAGTAGCAATGTCAAGAATAATATCATTTAAATGTTGGTGCACAAATAACCATTTTAAATAAAGATTTTTTATTTTCCGTAAATTTTTCCCAAACTTAAAAGCATGTATGTTTAGTAGTGTCCTCGAGTTTTGGGACGTTACAGTATTTTGTACCCACGAGCACGATGCATTTTTTTTACAAAAAAAGGTATTATGAATTTTTCCGCATTTCATAAGCATGATTGAGAAATACGGGACGTCACATTTGGTATCAGAGCGGTTGGTTCTGTGGGCATTACGTGCATGCAATCTCTCTTAGGACTCGAATGCTTCTGCCTCCATGTCTGTAAGATTTACATTTTAATGGTAAAGTTATGTTTTTATTTATGTTTATGATTGTGTTTCGAATGAAAACCGTGAATTTTTGATATGGATGGATTATTGGATTTGTGAATGTAAGGCGTAACTAGTTTATCTAGGAATTTGTTTTTGATAGGATGATGGAAGCAATAATATTAAAGGTGAATTTCATTACGCGATATTAGTTTATGTAATAGCATTAGAATCATTGCATGATGGGAAAGTAGGATTCATTGTAAGAAAGATTAATCGTGATTTATATAATTTCCTACTTGGATGAATTTAAGATGTTACTTATGGAGACTAGTTAATTTTTTTTGGGATTTAAGTCGACATATTTCAAATTATATTACTTTGAGTTCAAAGATCTCATGCCAGCATCGATTTATTATTAAGAATTTTTGTTTTGCAATTAAATCATGATCATTTTTATCTTTTTAAGATCGTACATGTATGATAAGGATCATAGTATGATAATTTATTGTTCTATTACATAATTTTAAGTATATTATGTATAAGTTGATGATAAATGTGTTTTGTGTTAAGTTTTTTAATCTTTGAGAAGAAGAATATTTGTGGAGATAGTTTTGGAAAAGAATTTGGATGATCTTTGATGTGATTTAAGGGTTCGCATGGTTAGTTTCTACCGATTTATGACTATGTTGGTGAAAGAGTGGGTGCCCGGTGACCAACTTGTGGCTAAGGGCTTTGATGACTCTATGGATAAACAATCTTTTGTTTAATATAATTTACACTTTTATAATGGCGTTTACTTTATCTTTTATCATATTATTATGTTGTGACATACTATAAGATGTTAAGATGAAGACCTTGAATATACTATAGTGTATGTAAGATGTGGTGGCACATGGGGATGGCTATCATGAAACACATCTTATAGTCACTGTATATTCTAAACAGTTCCTAGTCGATTGAGCCGTCCGTTAATATGGATAAGGATCGCTCGAGATTGAGACTAGCATTTGCGATGCCGAGTACCACGTTTCCTTGGTATGGAACATAGAGATGTTCAAAGCATGCAAATGGATATTCATACGATGAATGATCGAACTACCCTATCCGGACTTTCCAAGTGGTTATCACTTATCGAGTGGATAAAGTCCGCGGTTTTGGTTGTACACCATTAGTCCTTACTACTTGAAACATCATTGAGACTCTATATGCTAGTACTGTACTTTGACTCGTTTACCGACTCTATTGGGGTCATCAGGTGTCGGGATTGGGTACAGTTATGACACATATAGGAGTCGATGCTTTGTTGTCAAGGATTCACCACATACTTGCTAGTGTGGATATCCTATGCAATCTGAGGAGATATTAGTGTGACGAATTACTGTCCAGAGTACATGATGTGTTTTAAGAAATGGTTTCTTAGTAGCACATGCGATGTCACTATTTGATCTTCAAGATGCATTGCATAGTTATCGAATCTGGAACGACTCTCGATTTACCAATGGTTGTTGATTCGATCGGGATATATGGATGAAGGGACCGTACTGTACGCGAACCAAAATCTATTGGTTCTTGCAGGCACTATCAGTGATACCTAGGGAATCATGGGGCGATGTTGCTAGGCGCTCTTACCATGATTCGATGGGCAAGTCGGAAATTGTTGTTTCGAGTCACAAGGAGTTGTGAGCCCACGGCTACCTGTATCCCTGAACCATTGAGGGTCACACAAGTAATGGATTTTTAATCCCCGTTGAGATAATTAAATTTAAAGAGTTAAATTTAATGAATAAAGAAGTGAGACTTCTTATTTAAGAGTAGAGGGAGTAAGATTTCCTAAAATGACATAGTGATGGACATTTTTGGAAACCACTGAATTCGGATTCAAAAAATTTATCTTGACTTTAAAAGATGCAAAAATGGTTTCTGTGCACATTGGTGAATTGGTTTATCAATCTGAGTCACGATGAATTTTATATTAATTTCTGAACATGCGGGCTTTGCTTGTCAAGCTTGAACTTATGACTAATGGGCCCTAAGCTGTTAGCAGCCCACATTATAAATAAGTTATTGCAGTACAGAAATTACACAACAGAGGTCACAATTTTCGAAAACCATAGCTGTTTTCTCTCTAGTGGCCGCCCCCCTCTCTCTCTGCTTGAAAAATTCCAGCCTGTGAATTTTGAATTTGCAGTCTGGTTTAACGGATCAAATTCGTTAATTATCTTCGTAGAAACTTCTGATAGATTCTCTAGTGCAATCTATCAGAGGGATTAAACTTCTGTTCGTGGACATGATTGAAGAATTGTTCGTCCATCATTTCCTGGGATATACAACAAGAGCAGAGTTATCTGTTGGTGTCCATAATCTCGTTTCGAGATTCAAGGTAAAAATTTAATTGTTATTTAATTTTTACACGCACAATTTAATCGTAAAGTTTTGACACCCATGATATGGAATTGTTCCATATAAAATTTTAAAACTTCCGCTGCACCGGGTATCAATTCTGATTGATCTGATCACCGTTTTCCAACAGTGGTATCAGAGACAGGTTGCTCAGATCAAGCGATTAAATTAATCAATTGTACAAGAATTTTTAAGCCTTGGTTTTTGAAACAAAAGATTTTAAAAATTTAAAAATTAATGGGCAAACCCGGGGCAGCGATCGTCGCTGCCCGGCCCGAGCCCCTTTTGGGGCGCGGGCTGCCCGGGATCGTCCCGGGCGGCCCGGGAAAATTAATTTTTATTTTTTTAATTAAAATTTTAATATGTTAAAATTCTATTTTTGGTCCGATCGAAAATTGTTTTTGATTGGTCCACGAGGCGTCGGATCGAATTGTTCGAGTCCAAAAATTTTAAAATTGATTTTTGGATAAATTTGAATTTTTGGAAAATTTATAGATTTTATCCGTTAAATCAGATTTTATGAAATTAATTATTTTTGGTACAATTGATGATAAGATATGATCTTATGGAAATATTGAGTAAATTATGATTATATATATAAAATTGGATTTTATATGTAAAATATGATTTTATTTGATAAAAAGATAAAATATGATTTTGTATGTAAAATAAGATTTTATATATGGAATATGATTTTATCCTTTTTAATTTAATTGCCATTGCATGTTATCCAATAAATTAATTTTGAATTAAATATTATTGGATAAGGATGATCGATTGCCATGACCAAGTTTGTAGGTGTATGTTAAGGAATTTACATTTGTTTTTATTGTTGTTAGATTTATTAATGGGCCTGGTTTATGCCCAATATGAATTGTCATATGTAATAAAAGTGGGCCTGGTTTATGGCCCGTTCCCACCCCTTAAAATGTATCCCCTACTTGTCATAGTTATTTATTGTAAATACATTAGACTTAGTGGGAGATGAAGATTTGAAGACGGAGGTGGGCCCAGCAGACAATAAAGACTGAAGAAATGTAAATTGGAAGCTCAATGTAATAGGATTGCATTGCATACTTGCATATTACCTAGGATTGGACTTAGACTCGTGATTGGCAACCACGGGTCGATTAGAAATGGAATCGATCATCCTATATAATATATGATATTATAGTTGTATGCATGTTTTAGACTAAATTGTATGAATCCCGCAAACATACAAATTTTAAATGATGAGACAAATTTTCAAAATTAAAATCCCTCATTTTAAATATGATTTAAAATTGATATCAAGATTAAAAGGAAATTTAAATATTTTTTAAATGTTCCTACCTTCCATCAACGATCAATGTATGAGATGCTACCCGCGGATATGGTCCGGCTCATATTATTGGGGGGGCCCGTTTGTCGAAAAGCTGTACATTGGATCGACACATGTTGTAAGTTGGGTGGAACACCCATGGGATCGGCTCATATTATTGGGGGATCCACATGGCGACCGTCCATCACAACTTAATATTGATGGGTCATCTTGACGTGTCACAATAAACGACGTCATATTATTGGGCCCTTATTGGACATGAGGTAAAAACGTGGAGGTTGCTTTGGAAGCAATTGGGCTCTATCTTTTGAAAATTATGGTTGTCTGATATTATTCGGGACCATAGTTTGTCAATTGGACTCCATGTTCCCACTAAGGAAAACAGTTTCCCGTTTTCACTAGAGGGTAGTGAAATCGTTAAAATAGTGGGAGTGAGATTCATAAAATAAATTTCGCCTATTTTATGTCTTAGTAAATTAATTAAACAATCACTGATAATTGTCTGTTTCTTTTCAGTATTTCATTAAGATGAATTCGCGCAATCCACTATTCTCTATTCTCGAACAAAATAAACTGACTGGCGCAAACTATACGGAATGGTTCCGTAAGTTGAAGATTGTCTTGACCTCGGAGAAGATGCTATACGTGTTAGAAAAATCTCCTCCGAAGGAAGAACCAGCTGATATAAGTCCGGAAGAGTTGGCCAAACTTGATATATGGTGGGACTATGATATCAAGGCCAAATGCTATATGTAAGCCTTGATGTCTGATGAACTCCAGAGGCGATTTGAGGATACCGTGAATGCTGCTGACATTCACGTACAAATCAAGGAACTTTTTGGGTCTCAATCGAGAGCTGAAAGGTTCTCTACTGTAAAAGAGTTAATGACGTGTTGCATGCGTGAAGGGACTTCGGTCCGTGATCATGGGGTACGAGTGATTTGGCTCATTCAGAATTTGGTAACGCTTGATTTGGTGTTGGAGCATGAACTCAATGTGGACTTATTACTTCTCTCTCTTCCTTCATCGTTTGATGGTTTTGTGGTGAATTTCAATATGAACAAGATAGAGGCCTCCCTTGAAGAGATGGTCAATATGCTTGTAACATATGAAGCCACTTTAAAGAAGGATAAACCAGTTCTCTTGGTGGGCTCCTCTTCTTCAGCTAAGAAAGGGCCAAGTACAAAGGGTAAGAAACGTTCTGCCCCACCCAAGAAAACCGGACTCGAGAAGAAGAACAAGACAAAGGCTTCAAACATGGAAAAGTCCAAGGATGTTTGCCATCACTGCAAGAAACCCGGTCATTGGAAAAGTAACTGCAAGGAATATCTAGAGCAGTTGCGAACTGCGAAGGGTATGTTCTATATTGAAATAAATGTTTCACTTAATACTACTTCTTGGGTATTGGATACCGTATGTGGATCTCACATTTGCAATGATTTGGAGGTGATGACAAGAAGTCGTAAGCTAAGGATGGGTGAGACCCAGCTAAGGCTCGGGAATGGTTCTAGAGTCGAAGCCAAAGCTATAGGAGACATTTATTTAATTTTGCAGAATAATTTTAAGTTATTTTTGAGAGATGTTTTATTTGTTCCAGACTTGATTAAAAACATTATTTCTGTTTCTATGCTTGATAGAGATGGTTTTTCTTGCAATTTTGTGAATGAGATTTGCAATATTTACAAGAATGAATGTTTGATTGGAAATGAACAACTTGAAAACGATCTATATAACTTAAAATTAAAAGACGTTCCAATAAATTATGTTGATAAACCGGTAACAACGAACAAAAGGAAAAACGATAGTCAAAACCCGGCAAACCTTTGGCATGCTAGGCTAGGTCTTATTTAATCAAGGAGGATGAACAAGCTAGTGGGAGAGGGCATGTTTGATATGTCTGATATTAACTCTCTATCTAGTTGTGAGTCCTGCCTGAAAGAAAAAATGACTAAATCTCCTTTCAAAGGAAAACCTGAGCGTAATCAAAATCTATTGGATTTGATCCATACGGATGTTTGCGGACCATTTAGAATTGGTACTCAATTTGGCCACACCTACTTAATTACCTTTACTGATGATTATTCAAGGTATGGGTATTTATATTTAATGAAATATAAGTCTGAATCATTTGAAAAGTTCAAAGAATTCAAGGCTGAAGTAGAAAACAAGCTAGGTAAAAGTATTAAAGCACTTCGATCGGATCGAGGTGGAGAATACTTAAGTACCGAGTTTTTGAACTATCTAAAAGAGAATGGGATTCTCTCTCAGTGGACTCCTCCTATGACACCTCAGCTGAATGGTGTATCGGAGCGTCGTAATCGAACTTTGTTGGACATGGTTCGATCCATGATGAGCTTCACTGAGCTTCCACCTTCGTTTTGGGGCTACGCGCTTGAAACGGCGGTGTTGTTGTTGAACAACGTCCACACCAAAGCAGTGGATAATACACCATACGAGTTATGGAATGGCAAAGCTCCTAAGTATTCGTACTTGAGGATTTGGGGATGTCCTGCTTACGTGAAGCAGACAGTGGGAGATAAGTTGGATAGTCGATCCACCTTATGTTATTTTGTAGGGTATCCGAAGAATTCAATTGGATATTATTTCTATCATCCTACTGAAACAAAAGTGTTTGTTTCAAGGAATGCCACCTTCTTGGAGAAGGAGTTCTTATTGGATAAGAAAGGCGAGATGATGGAACTCAAAGAAATTCGAGAAGAACCCAAGATACAAAATAATGATCCTACACCTCAGGAACCATTGATGGACACGCCTATACCTAGAAGATCCGAGAGGACTTCTAGACCTCCTATTCGATATGGTCTTCTTCTTGAAGGGGATCAAGATGAACCCGACGTTGGATGTGATCCAAGAAACTTCAAGGAAGCAATTTCTGATGCGGATTCAAATTTATGGCTTGAAGCTATGCAGCCGAAAATAGATTCGATGCATACAAACCAAGTTTGGTCTTTAGTAGATCCTCCCGATGGAATTATTTCAATAGGGTGTAAATGGATCTACAAGAGAAAGCTTGGGCCTGATGGTAAGGTATTGACCTACAAGGCACGATTGGTGGCGAAAGGTTATACTCAAAGACAAGGAGTTGACTATGATGAAACCTTTTCACCAGTTGCAATGTTCAAGTCCATAAGAATCCTTATTGCCATAGCTGCTTGGTATGACTATGAGATATGGCAAATGGACGTGAAGACTGCATTTCTTAATAGAAACATTAAGGAAGAGATCTATATGACGCAGCCTGAGGGATACACATCCATGGGAAGCGAGCATAAGGTATGCAAGCTTAAGAGATCGATCTATGGTTTCAAACAAGCATCAAGAAGTTGGAACCAGAAATTTGATGAAAAAATAAAGGATTTTGGTTTCATCAAGAACCCGGAGGAACCGTGCGTGTACAAGAAAGTAATTAAGGATGCTGTGACATTCTTAGTACTTTATGTTGATGACATCCTACTCATTGGGAATGATGTAGGGTTGTTGCAGTCAACAAAGATATGGTTATCAGGTAGATTTTCGGTGAAGGATTTGGGTGAGGCATCCTATATTCTAGGGATACAGATCTATAGAGATAGATCTAAGAGAATGATAGGACTTACTCAAGCTACTTACATCGAAACCATATTGAAAAGGTTTTCAATGGATGGGTCCAAGAGAGGACATCTACCTATGTGTCATGGAGTTTCTCTATCCAAGTCCATGTGTCCCAAGACTGATGAAGAGATAGAGAAAATGACACATGTACCATATGCGTCAGCCATAGGTAGTATCATGTATGGGATGATATCTACCAGACCGGATGTAGCATTTGCTCTGAGTGTCACGAGCAGATATCAAGCTAATCCCGGTCAAATGCATTGGAAAGCCGTGAAGGACATTCTTAAGTACTTACGAAGGACTAAGAATATGTTCATGGTATATGGAGGAAGAGAACTGAAATTGGAAGGCTATACCGAATCTAGCTTCCAAAGTGACGTGGATGACTCGAAGTCAACCTCTGGATTTGTGTTCATGCTCAATGGCGGTGCTGTCTCTTAGAAGAGTTCCAAGCAGGACACCACAGCGGATTCCACCACTGAGGCAGAATACATTGCAGCATCAGCTGCTGCTAAAGAGGCCGTTTGGATGAGGAATTTCGTCCAAGAGTTGGGCGTCATTCCTGAAGTTGTTGGTCCAGTCCCGGTGTACTGTGACAACACGGGTGCCATTGCTCAGGCAAAGGAACCAAGGTCTCATCAAAGATCCAAACACGTACTGAGGAAATACCACATCATCCGGGAGATCGTGGAAAGAGGAGACATCAATGTCGAGAGAGTGGCCTCTGCAGACAATATCGCTGATCCACTTACTAAGCCCTTTCCAGGACCATTATTTGACAAACATCGCGAAGCAATGGGACTGCGTAGTATGACTAGTTGGATTTAGGGCAAGTGGGAGATTGAAAGAGTGGGTGCCCAGTGAGCCAACTTGTGGCTAAGGGCTTTGATGACTCTATGGATAAACAATCTTTTGTTTAATATAATTTAAACTTTTATAATGGCGTTTACTTTATCTTTTATCATATTATTATGTTGTGACATACTATAAGATATTAAGATGAAGACCTTGAATATACTATAGTGTATGTAAGATGTGGTGGCACATGGGGATGGCTATCATGAAACACATCTTATAGTCATTGTATATTCTAAACAGTTCCTAGTCGATTGAGCCGTCCGTTAATAGGGATAAGGATCGCTCGAGATTGAGACTAGCATTTGCGATTCCGAATACCACGTTTCATTGGTATGGAACATAGAGATGTTCAAAGCATGGAAATGGATATTCATACGATGAATGATCGAACTACCCTATCCGGACTTTCCAAGTGGTTATCACTTATCGAGTGGATAAAGTCCGCGGTTTTGGTTGTACACCATTAGTCCTTACTACTTGAAACATCATTGAGACTCTATATGCTAGTACTGTACTTTGACTCGTTTACCGACTCTATTAGGGTCATCAGGTGTCGGGATTGGGTACAGTTACGACACATATAGGAGTCGATGCTTTGTTGTCAAGGATTCACCACATACTTGCTAGTGTGGATATCCTATGCAATCTGAGGAGATATTAGTGTAACGAATCTCTGGCCAGAGTACATGATGTGTTTTAAGAAATGGTTTCTTAGTAGCACATGCGATGTCACTATTTGATCTTCAAGATGCATTGCATAGTTATCGAATCTCGAACGACTCTCGATTTACCAATGGTTGTTGATTCGATCGGGATATATGGATGAAGGGACCGTACTGTACGCTAACAAAAATCTATTGGTTCTTGCAGGCACTATCAGTGATACCTAGGGAATCATGGGGCGATGTTGCTAGGCGCTCTTACCATGATTCGATGGGCAAGCCGGAAATTGTTGTTCCGAGTCACAAGGAGTTGTGAGCCCACGGCTAGCTGTATCCCTGAACCATTGAGGGTCACACAAGTAATGGATTTTTAATCCCCGTTGAGATAATTAAATTTAAAGAGTTAAATTTAATGAATAAAGAAGTGGGACTTCTTATTTAAGAGTAGAGGGAGTAAGATTTCCTAAAATGACATAGTGATGGACATTTTTGGAAACCACTGAATTCGGATTCAGAAAATTTATCTTGACTTTAAAAGATGCAGAAATGGTTTCTGTGCACATTGGTGAAATTGTTTTATCAATCTGAGTCACGATGAATTTTATATTAATTTCTGAACATACGGGCTTTGCTTGTCAGGCTTGAACTTATGACTAATGGGCCCTAAGCTATTAGCAGCCCACATTATAAATAAGTTATTGCAATACAGAAATTACACAACAGAGGTCACAATTTTCGAAAACCCTAGCTGTTTTCTCTCTAGTGGCCGCCCCCCTCTCTCTCTGCTTGAAAAATTCCAGCCTGTGAATTTTGAATTTGCAGTCTGGTTTAACGGATCAAATTCGTTAATTCTCTTCGTAGAAACTTCTGATAGATTTTCTAGTGCAATCTATCAGAGGGATTAAACTTCTGTTCGTGGACCTGATTGAAGAATTGTTCGTCCATCAGTTCCTGGGATATACAACAAGAGCAGAGTTATCTGTTGGTGTCCATAATCTCGTTTCGAGATTCAAGGTAAAAATTTAATTGTTATTTAATTTTTACACGCACAATATAATCGTAAAGTTTTGATACCCATGATATGGAATTGTTCCATATAAAATTTTAAAACTTCCGCTGCACCGGGTATCAATTCTGATTGATCTGATCATCGATCGCTGCCCAAGGGACAGCAACAGGCTGCCCGGCCCGAGCCCCTTTTGGGGCGCGGGCTGCCCGGGATCGTCCCGGGCGGCCCGGGAAAATTAATTTTTATTTTTTTAATTAAAATTTAATATGTTAAAATTCTATTTTTGGTCCGATCGAAAATTGTTTTTGATTGGTCCACGAGGCGTCGGATCGAATTGTTCGAGTCCGAAAATTTTAAAATTGATTTTTGGATAAATTTGAATTTTTGGAAAATTTATAGATTTTATCCGTTAAATCAGATTTTATGAAATTAATTATTTTTGGTACAATTGATGATAAGATATGATCTTATGGAAATATTGAGTAAAATATGATTTTATGTATAAAATTGGATTTTATATGTAAAATATGATTTTATTTGATAAAAAGATAAAATATGATTTTGTATGTAAAATAAGATTTTATATATGGAATATTATTTTATCCTTTTTAATTTAATTGACATTGCATGTTATCCAATAAATTAATTTTGAATTAAATATTATTGGATAAAGATGATCGATTGCCATGACCAATTTTGTAGGTGTATGTTAAGGAATTTACATTTGTTTTTATTGTTGTTGGATTTATTAATGGGCCTGGTTTATGGTTCAATATGAATTGTCATATGTAATAAAAGTGGGCCTGGTTTATGGCCCGTTCCCACCCCTTAAAATGTATCCCCTACTTGTCATAGTTATTTATTGTAAATACATTAGACTTAGTGGGAGATGAAGATTTGAAGACGGAGGTGGGCCCAGCAGACAATAAAGACTGAAGAAATGTAAATTGGAAGCTCAATGTAATAGGATTGCATTGCATACTTGCATATTACCTAGGATTGGACTTAGACTCGTGATTGGCAACCACGGGTCGATTAGAAATGGAATCGATCATCCTATATAATATATGATATTATAGTTGTATGCATGTTTTAGACTAAATTGTATGAATCCCGCAAGCATACAAATTTTAAATGATGACACAAATTTTCAAAATTAAAATCCCTCATTTTAAATATGATTTAAAATTGATATCAAGATTAAAAGGAAATTTAAATATTTTTTAAATGTTCCTACCTTCCATCAACGATCAATGTATGAGATGCTACCCGCGGATATGGTCCGGCTCATATTATTGGGGGGGCCCGTTCGTCGGAAAGCTGTACATTGGATCGACACATGTTGTAAGTTGGGTGGAACTTCAATGGGATCGGCTCATATTATTGGGGGATCCACATGGCGACCGTCCATCACAACTTAATATTTATGGGTCATCTTGACGTGTCACAATAAACGACGTCATATTATTGGGCCCTTATTGGACATGGGGTAAAAACGTGGAGGTTGCTTTGGAAGCAATTGGGCTCTACCTTTTGAAAATTATGGTTGGCTGATATTATTCTGGACCATAGTTTGTCAATTGGACTCCATGTTCCCACTAAGGAAAACAGTTTCCCGTTTTCACTAGAGGGTAGTGAAATCGTTAAAATAGTGGGAGTAAGATTCATAAAATAAATTTCGCCTATTTTATGTCTTAGTAAATTAATTAAACAATCACTGATAATTGTCTGTTTCTTTTCAGTATTTCATTAAGATGAATTCGCGCAATCCACTATTCTCTATTCTCGAACAAAATAAACTGACTGGCGCAAACTATACGGAATGGTTCCGTAAGTTGAAGATTGTCTTGACCTCGGAGAAGATGCTCTACGTGTTAGAAAAATCTCCTCCGAAGGAAGCACCAGCTGATATAAGTCCGGAAGAGTTGGCCAAACTTGATATATGTTGGGACCATGATATCAAGGCCAAATGCTATATGTAAGCCTCGATGTCTGATGAACTCTAGAGGCGATTTGAGGATACCGTGAATGCTGCTGACATTCACGTACAACTCAAGGAACTTTTTGGGGCTCAATCGAGAGCTGAAAGGTTCTCTACTGTAAAAGAGTTAATGACGTGTCGCATGCGTGAAGGGACTTCGGTCCGTGATCATGGGGTACGAGTGATTTGGCTCATTCAGAAGTTGGTAACGCTTGATTTGGTGTTGGAGCATGAACTCAATGTGGACTTATTACTTCTCTCTCTTCCTTCATCGTTTGACGGTTTTGTGGTGAATTTCAATATGAACAAGATAGAGGCCTCCCTTGAAGAGATGGTCAATATGCTTGTAACATATGAAGCCACTTTAAAGAAGGATAAACCAGTTCTCTTGGTGGGCTCCTCTTCTTCAGCTAAGAAGGGGCCAAGTACAAAGGGTAAGAAACGTTCTGCCACACCCAAGAAAACCGGACCCGAGAAGAAGAACAAGACAAAGGCTTCAAACATGGAAAAGTCCAAGGATGTTTGCCATCATTGCAAGAAACCCGGTCATTGGAAACGTAACTGCAAGGAATATCTAGAGCAGTTGCGAACTGCGAAGGGTATGTTCTATATTGAAATAAATGTTTCACTTAATACTACTTCTTGGGTATTGGATACCGGATGTGGATCTCACATTTGCAATGATTTGCAGGTGATGACAAGAAGTTGTAAGCTAAGGATGGGTGTGACCCAGCTAAGGCTCGGGAATGGTTCTAGAGTCGAAGCCAAAGCTATAGGAGACATTTATTTAATTTTGCAGAACAATTTTAAGTTATTTTTGAGAGATGTTTTATTTGTTCCAGACTTGATTAAAAACATTAATGAATGTTTGATTGGAAATGGACAACTTGAAAACGATCTATATAACTTAAAATTAAAAGACGTTCCAATAAATTATGTTGATAAACCGGTAACAACGAACAAAAGGAAAAACGATAGTCAAAACCCGGCAAACCTTTGGCATGCTAGGCTAGGTCATATTTAATCAAGGAGGATGAACAAGCTAGTGGGAGAGGGCATGTTTGATATGTCTGATATTAACTCTCTATCTACTTGTGAGTCCTGCCTGAAAGGAAAAATGACTAAATCTCCTTTCAAAGGAAAACCTGAGCGTAGTCAAAATCTATTGGATTTGATCCATACGGATGTTTGCGGACCATTTAGAATTGGTACTCAATTTGGCCACACCTACTTCATTACCTTTACTGATGATTATTCAAGGTATGGGTATTTATATTTAATGAAATATAAGTCTGAATCATTTGAAAAGTTCAAAGAATTCAAGGCTGAAGTAGAAAACAAGCTAGGTAAAAGTATTAAAGCACTTCGATCGGATCGAGGTGGAGAATACTTAAGTACCGAGTTTTTGAGCTATCTAAAAGAGAATGGGATTCTCTCTCAGTGGACTCCTCCTATGACACCTCAGCTGAATGGTGTATCGGAGCGTCGTAATCAAACTTTGTTGGACATGGTTCGATCCATGATGAGCTTCACTGAGCTTCCACCTTCGTTTTGGGGCTACGCGCTTGAAACGGCGGTGTTGTTGTTGAACAATGTCCACACCAAAGCAGTGGATAATACACCATACGAGTTATGGAATGGCAAAGCTCCTCAGTATTCGTACTTGAGGATTTGGGGATGTCCTGCTTACGTGAAGCAGACAGTGGGAGATAAGTTGGATAGTCGATCCACCTTATGTTATTTTGTAGGGTATCCAAAGAATTCAATCGGATATTATTTCTATCATCCTACTGAAACAAAAGTGTTTGTTTCAAGGAATGCCACCTTCTTGGAAAAGGAGTTCTTATTGGATAAGAAAGGCGAGATGATGGAACTCGAAGAAAATCGAGAAGAACCCAAGATACAAAATAATGATCCTACACCTCAGGAACCATTGATGGACACGCCTATACCTAGAAGATCCGAGAGGACTTCTAGACCTCCTATTCGATATGGTCTTCTTCTTGAAGGGGATCAAGATGAACCCGACGTTGGATGTGATCCAAGAAACTTCAAGGAAGCAATTTCTGATGCGGATTCAAATTTATGGCTTGAAGCTATGCAGTCGGAAATAGATTCGATGCATACAAACCAAGTTTGGTCTTTAGTAGATCCTCCCAATGGAATTGTTCCAATAGGGTGTAAATGGATCTACAAGAGAAAGCTTGGGCCTAATGGTAAGGTATTGACCTACAAGGCACAATTGGTGGCGAAAGGTTATACTCAAAGACAAGGAGTTGACTATGATGAAACCTTTTCACCAGTTGCAATGTTCAAGTCCATAAGAATTCTTATTGCCATAGCTGCTTGGTATGACTATGAGATATGGCAAATGGACGTGAAGACTGCATTTCTTAATGGAACCATTAAGGAAGAGATCTATATGACGCAGCCTGAGGGATACACATCCATGGGAAGCGAGCATAAGGTATGCAAGCTTCAGAGATCGATCTATGGTCACAAACAAGCATCAAGAAGTTGGAACCAAAAATTTGATGAAAAAATAAAGGATTTTGGTTTCATCAAGAACCCGGAGGAACCGTGCGTGTACAAGAAAGTAATTAAGGATGCTGTGACATTCTTAGTACTTTATGTTGATGACATCCTACTCATTGGGAATGATGTAAGGATGTTGCAGTCAACAAAGATATGGTTATCAGGTAGATTCTCGATGAAGGATTTGGGTGAGGCATCCTATATTCTAGGGATACAGATCTATAGAGATAGATCTAAGAGAATGATAGGACTTACTCAAGCTACTTACATCGAAACCATATTGAAAAGGTTTTCAATGGATGGGTCCAAGAGAGGACATCTACCTATGTGTCATGGAGTTTCTCTATCCAAGTCCATGTGTCCCAAGACTGATGAAGAGATAGAGAAAATGACACATGTACCATATGCGTCAGCCATAGGTAGTATCATGTATGAGATGATATCTACCAGACCGGATGTAGCATTTGCTCTGAGTATCACGGGCAGATATCAAGCTAATCCCGGTCAAATGCATTGGAAAGCCGTGAAGGACATTCTTAAGTACTTACGAAGGACTAAGAATATGTTCATGGTATATGGAGGAAGAGAACTGAAATTGGAAGGCTATACCGAATCTAGCTTCCAAAGTGACGTGGATGACTCGAAGTCAACCTCTGGATTTGTGTTCATGCTCAATGGCGGTGCTGTCTCTTGTAAGAGTTCCAAGCAGGACACCACAGCGGATTCCACCACTGAGGCAGAATACATTGCAGCATCAGCTGCTGCTAAAGAGGCCGTTTGGATGAGGAATTTCGTCCAAGAGTTGGGCGTCATTCCTGAAGTTGTTGGTCCAGTCCCGGTGTACTGTGACAACACGGGTGCCATTGCTCAGGCAAAGGAACCAAGGTCTCATCAAAGATCCAAACACGTACTGAGGAAATACCACATCATCCGGGAGATCGTGGAAAGAGGAGACATCACTGTCGAGAGAGTGGCCTCTGCAGACAATATCGCTGATCCACTTACTAAGCCCTTGCCAGGACCATTATTTGACAAACATCGCGAAGCAATGGGACTGCGTAGTATGACTAGTTGGCTTTAGGGCAAGTGGGAGATTGAAAGAGTGGGTGCCCGGTGAGCCAACTTGTGGCTAAGGGCTTTGATGACTCTATGGATAAACAATCTTTTGTTTAATATAATTTACACTTTTGTAATGGCGTTTACTTTATCTTTTATCATATTATTATGTTGTGACATACTATAAGATGTTAAGATGAAGACCTTGAATATACTATAGTGTATGTAAGATGTGGTGGCACATGGGGATGGCTATCATGAAACACATCTTATAGTCACTGTATATTCTAAACAGTTCCTAGTCGATTGAGCCGTCCGTTAATAGGGATAAGGATCGCTCGAGATTGAGGCTAGCATTTGCAATGCCGAGTACCACGTTTCATTGGTATGGAACATAGAGATGTTCAAAGCATGCAAATGGATATTCATACGATGAATGATCGAACTAACCTATCCGGACTTTCCAAGTGGTTATCACTTATCGAGTGGATAAAGTCCGCGGTTTTGGTTGTACACCATTAGTCCTTACTACTTGAAACATCATTGAGACTCTATATGCTAGTACTGTACTTTGACTCGTTTACCGACTCTATTGGGGTCATCAGGTGTCGGGATTGGGTACAGTTACGACACATATAGGAGTCGATGCTTTGTTGTCAAGGATTCACCACATACTTGCTAGTGTGGATATCTTATGCAATCTGAGGAGATATTAGTGTGACGAATCTCTGGCCAGAGTACATGATGTGTTTTAAGAAATGGTTTCTTAGTAGCACATGCGATGTCACTATTTGATCTTCAAGATGCATTGAATAGTTATCGAATCTCGAACGACTCTCGATTTACCAATGGTTGTTGATTCGATCGGGATATATGGATGAAGGGACCGTACTGTACGCTAACCAAAATCTATTGGTTCTTGCAGGCACTATCAGTGATACCTAGGGAATCATGGGGCGATGTTGCTAGGCGCTCTTACCATGATTCAATGGGCAAGTCGGAAATTGTTGTTCCGAGTCACAAGGAGTTGTGAGCCCACGGCTAGCTGTATCCTTGAACCATTGAGGGTCACACAAGTAATGGATTTTTAATCCCCGTTGAGATAATTAAATTTAAAGAGTTAAATTTAATGAATAAAGAAGTGGGACTTCTAATTTAAGAGTAGAGGGAGTAAGATTTCCTAAAATGACATAGTGATGGACATTTTTGGAAACCACTGAATTCGGATTCAAAAAATTTATCTTGACTTTAAAAGATGCAGAAATGGTTTCTGTGCACATTGGTGAAATTGGTTTATCAATCTGAGTCACGATGAATTTTATATTAATTTCTGAACATGCGGGCTTTGCTTGTCAGACTTGAACTTATGACTAATGGGCCCTAAGCTGTTAGCAGCCCACATTATAAATAAGTTATTGCAGTACAGAAATTACACAAGAGAGGTCACAATTTTCGAAAACCCTAGCTGTTTTCTCTCTAGTGGCCGCCCCCCTCTCTCTCTGCTTGAAAAATTCCAGCCTGTGAATTTTGAATTTGCAGTCTGGTTTAATGGATCAAATTCGTTAATTTTCTTTGTAGAAACTTCTGATAGATTTTCTAGTGCAATCTATCAGAGGGATTAAACTTCTGTTTGTGGACCTGATTGAAGAATTGTTCGTCCATCAGTTCCTAGGATATACAACAAGAGCAGAGTTATCTGTTGGTGTCCATAATCTCGTTTCGAGATTCAAGGTAAAAATTTAATTGTTATTTAATTTTTACACGCACAATTTAATCGTAAAGTTTTGATACCCATGATATGGAATTGTTCCATATAAAATTTTAAAACTTCCGCTGCACCGGGTATCAATTCTGATTGATCTGATCACCGTTTTCCAATAGTTGGATTGATGTTCTAGTCACTATATGTAAGTAAATTAACTTAAGAGCTTAGAGCATGAATCAGATGTCACGAGAACTTGGGGATTGATGAGTAAATTTTACAGGTGTGTGTATTCAAGTTGTGGTATAACACAAATTTTTTTATTTGGGTTTTGATGTTGAGTATAATATAAGTTTTAGCTACGTTGTAAGCGTAATCAATATACATTCTTGGAGTAAATTTTTCTGTATTAAGATGCAAGTAGCGTAAAACTGATTATCAGATTTCTAAAGGATATATATGTAAGAAATTTAATAATGATCATGGTTTTGGGAAGGTATGAACTTATTTATTTAAGGTTCTTGTAACAATCATGATAATTGGAAGTAAATATGCATGGTACATGGCTGGAATTTAGTTTCTACACATTTTAAGGACGTGGACACTCGAGGAATAGTAGAAGTCATTAAGATATTTTTTTGGATTCTAGAATTCATGTTGGCGGCCATTCACACGAATTTATAATTGTGGTAGTTGGGAAAAATCCAAGTTCAATATGATGATCTGAGAGTATAAATTTTATCGTGATATTTTTCTATGATTGGGAATTAAGTAGAATTGCGTGCTTTGATTATGATTTGTACCGTTATTTGGGTTGTATATATTTGATTTATAAGGTGATGTGATAGGTGTGTTCATATCTAGATTGTGGTGGTAAAAAAGCTGCAAAATACTAGTTGTGTTATGACTTTGCATAAGTTCAACATGTTTTACTAATGGAAAAAGTATTAAGTTTTATTAGGTACAATTCAGTGGTTTGATGTTAAGGTGTCAAGTTTCTATGGACTATAAGTGAAGTGAAAAGGGACTCTCATAAGGTATTCAATTAGTGATTTCTTTGATACAACATTGAAGTGTTATTAATGTAAATCCCTCAAATATAAAATGATGTTAGAGTCATTTAGACATTGATATGGAATTATTTATGGGGCTTTATAGGATAGTACAATTTAAAATGGGAAAAAGTCAAAACATTTCAATCCTTCTAATTGGAAGCGTAGGTGTCTTAAACCGCAAATAAACGTAGATTTGGAAAGAAAATTGTTTAAGCATATTCTTGATTCTAGAAGACTTTTATGTTCTATGCGAAGATTGACATTAAACTTTTGGGTTTTATAGATAAATGGCACTCAACATTTAAGACTTGCAAGTGTTCTATATTTGTTTGTGTGCATGTAAATACATAATTGGCGTAAGTTTGCAATGAAAGACAAATTTTCGAATCGAGGATGTTAAATTTGTTATAGAAGTTATAGAAGGGTAGTATGTGGTTGAGATAATTCCAAAATGAAATTGATTTTGGTTAAATAGCTAAGCATGTGAACATTAATTAAGTTGAGTCATTCAAATGCCAATTCATTGCTTTTGGAGTAGAACATTAGAACTTCTTGGTTGTAAGGAATTTAAGAAATGATACTTTAGGACTAGAATTTCTTATTAATTCAAGATAATCTGTAGAAGAGCTTCTTATGTATAATATTCCTTGAGATATTAGTGGATATCAAGGAAATTATAGATTTTAACTTCTATATATGGTACTAAGAATGGTGAGAAAATATCGAGTTTAAACTAGAGAGAAACAAAATTAAATCTCCATAGCTCTCTTTAAGGTGTTGTTCGCAAATAAAGGTTTATAAAAGCTAAACTAGATTAAGATAGGGAAGATACATGTATTCGATAGGGAATATATTATCAGAGCATGCAACGGAATCATGGGTTGATAGAATTCTAGAATTTAGTATAAGTGTGGATTTTATAATTAGATTGGATGAGAATTTCAGTTGTTAAAATTTGGTAAGTCAAATTTTCTGGACGAAATTCTTTTAAGCAGGGAAGAGTTGTAATGTTCGAAAATCCATAAATTCACTCACGAGAATTTAATTAATTATTATCGAAAAAGATATTTGTTTAATTATTTAGATTATGAGATTTTATGTAAAAATGTTATTTTTAATGTTTTCAGGTATGAGAGAATTTCGGTGACCAAGAAAGTCGAGACTAGCCTACAAATGAAATTTAAGGAATTTTAAACCAAGTGTGTTTTACACATATTTTTATTTTAAAGTTTCAAATATGTATTAGTGCATATTTTTATTTTAAAAGTTGGTCTTGACATTTAATTTTAAAATTTTAGAGAGAGTTGTGAGTATTTTAAGTTGTCGGACCAACTTTCGGCCCATGTATTTACTGCAATTTGTGCATCATGTTTTTCTCCCAATTCCCTCACTTTCATGCCGACGCCTCCCTCTACCCTAACCATCACCTTTTTGAACAATCTTCACACTTTTGAAAGATATTCATCGTTCATCGTTTGTGTGAAGACTAAATTGTTCCCAACATCCGAATTACTCCTTAACAACAAAATAAAGGCATGTTTTAAACGGTTTTCAAACCACCATTAGAGGATATATGTATTTTTATATTTAAAATATGTGTGTGGATGTGTATATATATTCCTTTTCATAAATATTTAATAAAATGATGTAGATTCGTGAAGCGTGAATCGTTCTTAATGTTTTGTGTAAAGATTTTTGAGGTTTGATGAGAAAAGATGTGTGAATCGGAGAATTCTTGGTTTGTGTATTTTGAATGAAAAGTTTTGATGCAGATATTTTGAAGATGGTTGTTTTTGGATTACTATTTTTTGAGCTTTCTATGTTTTTCATGTGGATCATCAAAAGTTTCAATTCCTGAGTGAGTATGTTTGAATCAAAATCAAAAAAGACCGAAAAAGGACCAAAATCACGAATTTTTCATCTTTTTAGCATCAGACAGGTGCTAAGATGCCACAAAGGGCATTTAGTCGACCAGGGTCGAATCCCTTGCACCTAAATGCTGGCAAGGCCAAAGTCTTCGAGCCCAGAAGCCACCCAGGGGCGCCTAGGCACTACTTGGGCATGGCCCTAACACCAGGTTCCCTCCTGGGGGCGTCTCAGCGCTAGAGGTTGCCCCGAAACCCTTTTAATGATGTTTTGAAGTTTTAAATTCAAAATTTTAAGGTATTTTAGGGTGTTTGAAATATTTTAAAAATGTTCCATGGAAATATTTTCGTGTTTTTTTGAAGTTAGAATTTCAAAAACGACTCATGTGGATCGATTTAGCTATGTACTGCATCAATATGTACTTTATTATTCACGAAAGTTATGTTCATTGTGAAAGCATGAAGTTTTATGAATGTAAAGATGATGTACTCATGTTCATTATTTAATTTTAATTCGAGAATATTTAATTTGAAAATTTTTGGAGTTTTGAATTAAATTATAATATTTTTAAATTATTTAGGATTGAAATTGAATTAAAAAGATTGGCCGAGGATTGAATTGCAAATAATAAAGATTTCATGGGTCAAATTGCAAATATGGGATTGAGTGGAGAACACATGGCATTTATATGTGTATGTACGTGAATTACAGGTATATTCATAAAAAATTATCAGATTTTTCTGCCCCAAGAACCGAGACTTCATCTTCTTCCTTGAAAATTCATTTTCAAACTTCGATATCTCAAGATCCGGCCATCCGAATTTTAATCCGAGCATAGTTCTGCGATCCTCTCTTCAAGATCTACGAATTGATGTAAGTATTATTTTGATCCAGCATATTTAGAAATTGAGCTGTTTAAGAAATCAAAAATTTATTATGTATATGTGTTCTTGAGATTATCCGTATTATTATATCGAAATCGGATTGAAGATTGGATGCCGTTTGCATTTGATATGATTTTTATAGCCTATGTTCGAAACCTATGCTTCTGATTTTGCTGTTGTTTGATGATATATTGCTGACATGAGATGCTTATGAGTTTGATATGATTGTTAGATTTGTTGAAAATGAGTTTCGGTTATCGATTTTTAGCCGTTACACCGCCGGTTAAGACATTGTTAGACTTTTGGTATGTTGATTGAGCTGAGTATATATGAGTTCTTTGCTGATATAAGTAACTTGATATGCTATATTTTTAGATTGGTATTGAATCATGTCGATCTTGGGAATTCAGCGCCGAACCCGAAGTAGAATAGCTCAAGGTTTGCTTTGAAGATTAGCTTGCAAGACTTAGTTTGTGTAGAAACGTTTGGAGAATATATTTTTCATATATACAGAAAAAGATACAATGTATATTTATATACAATCTCACGAGATAAAGATAAGAAAATAAATAAATAAAAAGATAGAAAAGATATACACAAGATTTATAAAGATATATTTTCAATAGGCCCCCTCAAGATGGTGGATGCGAAGAGACACCTATCTTGGCACAAAGAAGGCGAAGGCGTGAACTAGCAAGTGGCTTTGTCAGGGCATCAGCAAGCTGGTCACAGGAGCATACATGAGAGACACGAACTTTACGAAGTTGAACCAGCTCACGAAAAAAATGATAGTCCAGAGCAATATGCTTCATGCGAGAGTGAAAAACTGGATTAGCACATAGATAAGTAGCCCCAACATTGTCACAATATATAGAGGCTGGAATTGAGACAAAAGTAAGGTCGAGTTCACCAAGCAGCGAACGAACCCATTGTAGTTCCGCAGCAGTGGAAGCAATTGCACGATAATCAGCCTCAATAGAAGAACGAGCAACAGAACCCTGCTTATGTGAGCACCAGGAGACAGGATTGGGACCCAGGAAAACAATATACGCACCAGTAGAGGTGCAATCATCAACATCACCTGCCCAATCAGCATCACAAAATGCGTGAAGAGATGGCGAGTTGTGGCAGCGAAGCATTAGACAGTATGAGCGAGTGCCATTAAGATAGCGGAGAAGACGCTTGGTTGCCCCCCAATGTAGAGAAGAGGGAGCATGCATGAATTGAGATAGCTTATTAACTGCAAAGGAAATATCCGGATGAGTATAGGAGAGATACTGCAAACTACCAATGATCTGACGATATAGGGTAGCATCAGCAGGAGGCGAGCCATACAAGAGGTGCAGAGGAGCAGACGTGGCAAGAGGCATGGAGACAGGATTCGAATCTGCCATGTTTGTCTTGGTGAGAATATCAAGGAGATACTTTCGCTGAGATAGGCAAAGGCTCCCTGAAGTGGTAATAACTTCAACACACAAAAAATAAGAGAGAGAACCCAGATACTTTATGGAGAACCGAGCACCCAACTGATCAATGAAAGTCTAAAGAGCAGCAGCATCATTTCCTGTAAGAATTAAATCATCGACATAGACAAATAGATACATGATGACATTACCAGAACGATAAATAAATAAGGATGTATCAGCCAGGGAGGAAAAAAAACCAATACTGATCAAAAACCGATGCAGGGCCGTGTACCAGGCCCTTGGTGCCTGTTTAAGACCATAAATTTCTTTGTTTAACTTGCAGACATGCGCCGGAAAATCAGAGTTAACAAAGCCAGTGGCTGAGCCATATAAACACATTCGTCCAGCTGACCCTGGAGGAAAGCATTGTTCACATCCATTTGACGAAGAGACCATCCACTGGAAACAGCCAAGGACAAGAGAATTCGAACAGTGGTGGTTTTGGCCACAGGACTAAAGGTGTCAGTGAAGTCAAGACCCGGACGTTGATGAAACCCCTTGGCAACCAGACGAGCCTTGTAAGGCTCAATAGAACCATCAGACTTGCGCTTAAGCCAAAAGACCCACTTGCAACCAACAACATTTTGCGCCATATCCGATGGAACAAGATCCCAAGTACCGTTACGAAAAAGTGCATCAAACTCTTCAGACATGGCAGCACGCCAATGAGGATCCTTGAGAGCAAGATTATGCGATGTAGGCTTAGATGAGGCAGCGTCAGTGATAGCAGTGAGAACGAAGCGGGGATTGGGCCGAAAAATATTGTTTTTGGATCGGGTGACCATGAGATGAGTGTTGGAATCAGAGGAGGTAGATGGTGGGTCGCCAGGCTGGATGGTGTGGGTGGGGAGTGGCTCGGTGATTGGCCCGGGTTCGGGCTGTATGGCAGGGGACACAGGACGATAGAGAGGTGGAGCTGGGCATGGGGGAAAGGGTTCAATAGGTAAAGAATCAAAGACACGGGGGTCCTCCACAGGCGATCCAGGAGGCGCACTAGAGAAGCGTACATTGTCAGAACCACCACTGGCAAAAGGAAAATTAGACTCAACGAAGGCAACATGACGAGAAACAAAAACTAGACCAGAAGATGGCTCATAGCAGAGATAGGTGCTCTGTGTAATAGAATATCCAAGGAAGACACAAGGAGATGACCGGTGTGTAAGCTTATGAGGAGATTAGGGACGGAGCCAAGGATAACAGAGATAACCAAAAATTCAAATTTTGGATAGGTTAGGTTTCGTGCCGAAGAGACACTCAAAGGAGGATTTATATGAGAGGTTTCATTTTGGTAGGCTATTTATGAGATAGGTGGCAGTGGCAAAGGCAAAAGGCAAAAAATGAGCAGGGACTGATGCATGCTGGAGAAGGGCAAGCCCGATTTCAAAAATATGATGATGACGACATTCAGAGTAGCCATTATGCTTAGGAGTATGAGGGGGAGTGGTGAGATGAGAAATTCCATGCACACTAAGAAAGTCTTTGAGGGCAAGAAATTTCCCACCATTGTCAGTATACAGAGTGAGTATGGGACGATTAAAGCGCTTCTCAACCAAATATTTGAAACATTTAAAGACAGATAAGACATCCGATTTATGTTTTAAAGGATACAAACAGATATATTTGCTATAGTGATCAACAAATATAACATAGTATTTATACCCATCATTTCTGATAACCGGAGAGGTCCAAACATCAGAAAAATTAGATCAAGAGGTAATGACGAAGTAAGGGAAGAGTCATGAAACGGAAGTTTGTGACTTTTATTGCATAAACACGAATTACAATGAAAGTGATGAATTGAAGACGAACAAGACACAGACTTACACACAACTAAATAACGTAAAACTCGAGCAGACGGATGACCTAAATGACTATGCTAGGTAGGGAGCGACACAATAGAATTAGAGAGTGACAATGGCAGAGAAGACAGATGTAATGCCCCGATTTTATCTTAATTGAGCTTATTTGAGATAATCAGAGTTTTCAAAAGTCGAGGGCCATTTTGATATTTATCAGGGACTATTTTGCAAATTTTGGAAATTTCAGGGACTAAAATGAAATTGTTGGATTTTATATAATATCTTAGCCTTGTTGACTAAGGGTTCACTCTCATCATCCCCTCCAAGCCGTCTCCTCCACCATTGAGGCGCCCTATTGAGTTTCCAAGCTTTCAGAATTCAGTCCGAGCTCGATCCGTCCGTTGGAATTTATTTCTGAAGGCAGATTAGCGATCACGGCTACGAGAGCTTCGTTCTACCGTAAGTTTTACTACGATCAGATTCTTTCTATTTTTGGGCGTTGTTAGAATCGATTAAGTTTCGAGTATGTTGTTCTTGGCAGAGTTCTGATCGTTTATTCTCTGTCGATTTTGAAATAGAGCGACGTTCGGATTTTTTTATGATTTTTGGAAGCCTATTTTCGAAAATGAGATTTTGAGATGTGTTGGAATTGCCTTGTTATTGTTGTCTTAGAATTGTAATGAGTTAGTATCGTTGATATACTGTTGTCTGCATTTCCGGTTTGTTCAGTTTATAGCCGTTATGCCGCCGGTTTTAGTTTTGGGTTTTTGAACCGTGTTTGAATTGTAGAACTTTGGATATTGAGTTTTGATCATCGTTTTTGATCTTTTTTTGCCTCCGTACAGATTCGTTTGGAGTTTTTTGAGCCCTGTGTTAGCAGCATTTGTTCGTCAAGAGTTGGACGAAGAATGGTAAAGAGATTACCTCGAGCCAATGTTGTGTTAGGTTGTTTAGTTTCTGATATACCCTTTTTATTGTAGAGTATCCAGAGTTGGAGCTACTTGCATTGAAAGGTAAAAGAAGTCATCGTTAGTGGGATAGCATACTCGGGACAGCTGGTTCACGAGTTTCCCTTAAAATCACATACTTGCATCAATACTTGTTCTAGCATGTGGAACTTGTATTTTGTTGTTGATTGAGTTTTGTTATATGACTTAATGTTTTATGTTTTCTTATGCATTCATATTGAACCAAACCTTGATTTCAGCGGGCAGAACAGCCTTTTTTGTTTAGACGATTTGGGGGCTATACTGTGAGTGACCTGGGTGTAGAGGTTCACCTAGAGTCAGCATACTCCTTATAGTTGCACCAAAGTCTAGGGGAGTGGGATACGTGGCACCACCCCGATTGGGAGAGTCGGTGAGTCGTTACGTGATCTCATCCTCGGGATCCCAAAAGCACTGCAGCAATCCCTCGTTTATCAAAATTGATATCCCGATTTAAAGACATGCATTTCAATACGTTGATATTGATTACGTTGTTTCCTTGAAAGCATGTTTGTTGTTGTATTACTTGTTATATTGCTTTTACTAGGAATATCTTTCTCACCGGAGTTATCCGGCTATTTCTTTGTTTTGTATGTGTACTTGGCAACAGGTGGGGCAGGATCAAGTCAGCGAAGACCTGGTTAGCAACAAGAGGGAGAGTTAGTAGTGGGACTCGGTTTAGAAGTCGTGTCAGCATGTCTACCTAGTTATGATGGAACATGTTTAGATATCGAACTTCGTTGTCTTGTTGTATTGAATAAGTTGACTTTGGTTATCGAATATTTATGTTTGCATGTTGTAATTTCTAATTTGAATTGTTGTTGAAAGTTGGATAAAAACCTGTTCTGTTTCTGATTTTTTTGGGCAGAGGATGCGCTCGATCGCGCGAGTTCACACGATCGAGCGCGGCCCTTTAATTTGTTAAGGCAGTGGCATTACAAAAATGGTGCGCTCGATCCCATGAGTTTATCGGATCGAGCGCAACACTTGAGATTTCTCCGGCAGTACTTGAGGCATGCATGGTGCGCTCGATCGCACAAGTACATGCGATCTAGCGTAGCTCTTTTAAATTTTTTTTTTCTTTCCTTGACTTTGGATTTCTTGTTGATGATGGTTTACATTATCTTAAGATTACAGTATTAGAATGAGTTCTCACATTAAGTGGTATCAGAGCGATAAGTTCTTGGTTGAACTAGAGTTAGCGGGGTAGATCGAGTCTGTGTGTATTGGCTCCTCTCATGTGATTGAGTTATTTAACTGTTTATTTAATTCCATGCGAGCATGCTTTATTATTTGAAGATTAATTGAATTACATGTTTATGTGATTTAATTTATAAAGCATGATCTACTTGAGATATAATTTTTTTTGTTATCGACTGGTATCCGGTATTCTGAGCGGTTGTAAGGGCACCGATTGTAGCGATTGCGATATCTTGTGTCCTAACCTTTGATTATAAAATGGGTCCTCGTCGAGTTATTAACAGAAACTCACCGCCAGTTACTCCACCGAATGAGCAAGCTAGTATTGAAACTGTTCAGAAGGATGCTACAGCGACGCCTATGGAAACCTTGCTGAAGAGGTTTCTGTAAGGCCCGAAAATATTAAGTTCTTAATGACGGGATTTAAGATTTAAATTCCGAATAAGAAAGAAAATATGAATTTAATAATGTATGGAAATTGGAGATTTCAATTTCGGGTCAGAAATATTTAATTTAAGGATTATTCGGATTTTAAGATTTTAATATCCGGAATTCTTAAATTAAAAGATTAAAAATATTTGAATTGATATTTATGAAATTTAAGATGTGAATTCCAAGATGATAAATATCAAGGATTAAATTTGAAGATGAAATCCGAGCAAGGACCAATTTGCAAACATTAAGTAGTTCAAGGACTAAAATGCGATAAGGTCCGAAATGATTTATATTTAATCCGAAAATATGTAATTTGAGAATATTTAGAGTTTAGAATTAAATTCTAATATTCTTAAATTAGTTAGGATTGAAATTGAATTAAATCGCTTGTCCGAGGACTGATTTGCAATTATGCCAAAGTTCAGGGACTAAAGTGCAATTAGGCTTATATATATCTTCTCTCCCCCTTTCATTATCAGATTACATGTGAATCAGCAGGGGAGAAAATCAGAAAACTTCCAACGCCATTTTTTAACCTTTTACACTCCAATAACTTTTGATCCGCCCGGTAGAATTTCCGATTGAGCATATATTTACGATCACAGATACGAGTGCTACGTTTTGACGTAAGTTTTATGAAGTTCTACCATGTTTGAATTTTAAGTTGTTGTTAGAATTAAGATTTGATTGTATAAACATGTTCTAGCATATACGACGATAGCATATCTAAGACGGATCGAGAAAAGATCATCGTTTGGACATGTTTTGGAATTTTAAAAGAATTTTCGAAATTCTGAATTTTTAAGGCTTACATTTTCGAGATATAGCTGCTGAATTGTTGATGTTATTATGTTAAGGTGGTGATGATATTGATGTTTAAGCTTTTGGAAAGACCGAAATCATACTGTTACGCCGCCGGTTCAAGATTTTGAATTGATATGCATTCTAAATGCCTAGAGCTCATCTTCAAGTTTCTTGTGGATGAATTGAATATCAGATTATGTTTAGAATGAAGATATAATGATATTTGAATCGAAAGATTTATTGAACTCGAATAGTTGCGACGTCGGTTTGAATTCCGATTGTATTAGCAAGATTTGAACTGAATAAGCTTTAAAGAATCATCGATTCAGATTGGAAATTGATGTTTAGATATGTTATAATCTATTTCAGATTTGAATTAAAGATTATCGAATTTGAATCGGCGAGTTCGAGTTCGAATGACTTGAAGTGTTTGAGATTGAATCAAGAACACCTTCAATTAGCAAAGATTGAAATGAGCAGAATTTGATGACAGATTTGGGCAGCTTGTAGTTGATCAAGAAGTGCAAGAGTGTCAGATATGTTATTCAGAATACAGGTATGAATAGACATTAAGAAGATGGGCAGAATAACTCGAGATTGTTTTTGAATATCGAGTTGCCTAAAATCACATGCATGCATGTTTTTAATATATGTTATTGTTTATGTTTACATAAATGAGATAGATTATTCAAGATAGATATCTTCTTGAATTTCCCAGAATATTTATGTAAATGTTTACTTGTATTCTTTGAGTTATATTATGTTCTGTATTGAACATGTTTACATATATTATGTGATGCTTACAGATTTGTAAATATCCTTATGTGATTAGATGCTTTGATTGCTTTGTTGGTTTAATTGAGTAAGTGTTCAAGGTGTTTAGTAGCATTTAATGCATACAGAACATGTTGCATTCATCTTGAACTCTAGCCTGAAAAACACATAGGGCAGAATGGCCTAGAGTGCAGATGACGTTTGGAGAACTGTAGTGAGTGGCATGGAATGTAGATTTACTTCCAGAGTCAGATGACTCATGGCACGGAATATAGATTTATTTTTCCAGAGCTAGATGACTCACTATAGTTGCACCAAAGTCAGGGGAATTGAGAGATTTAACACCACCTCGATTGGGAGAGTCGGTGGTCGGTTAAAGATTTTATTTCCCCGGGATCCCAGAACTACGATTTATTGATATCAGATTTGATAGCCTATTCCTTGGCACATGCATTGCATTTATGGATTAACCTAGAGATTTCTATGGTTTAGAATATGCGTTTATAAATGCTAGCATGTTATGTTATTATGTAACGTTCATGATATGAATGAATTATATGTTTAACTGATATATATGCATGTCTTTCATACTGAGATTTATTCTCACCGAAGTTATCCGGTTGTTGCTTTGTTTGTATGTGTGCATTGCATCAGGTTGGGGCATGATCAAGCTAAAGTTGGCTTGGATAGCTTGAGAAGAGAGATAGCATGTAGTGATTCGGGTTTTAAGAAGCTGATATGTATTGTATATAAACATGTTGGAAGACAAAGAATCTTGTACATGTTTTTATTTGGTAAATCCTAGTTTATATTCATGAATTGATGTATTTATGAGTTAGGATTTATTTGTCAATGCATGTATATTATTTTGTAGCTTGTATAAAACTAGATGTCTTTATTTTCCAAGTTTGACAGCATTAAGTTGCAGCAGAATTTCCAGAATTTGGAGCCCGCTCGATCGGGTGACTTTTGCGGATTGAGCGCGGCCTGCGTTTGTTCAAAACAGAGAAATAAGGATTTGGGGCTCGCTCGATCGGGTGAATTCCACCGATCGAGCGAGGCCAAATATGTTCAGACCCGAGAGCGAGATATTCTTGCTCGCTCGATCTGGCAAGTTTACCCGATCGAGCGAGGTGCTCAGTTTTAAAAAAAAAAAAAATTTGTTTGCTCTTGGTTTGAACATTCTTTTATTGTTCGATTAATTGTCTATTAATCGTTAATTGCCCTAAGATGAGATTAGCAACCCAGGTCCCCACAACAGGTGGTATCAGAGCATAAAGTCTTGAACTAAGATAGAAGTTGAGCGGGGTAGATTGAGTCGCATGCATTTATAGTATTGCATGATTATGCTTTACTTGCTTTACAGAATTGTGTGCGACTATGATTGTTTGAGTGAACACTGCTTGCTTTACTGATATGCGAATTACATGCTTATATGTTGATATGTATGCCTGATTTCTTGAATTCATTAGAATAAATGAATTCGTTGCAAGCATGTATTATGTGAAAATCATGAGAATTTGCAAGTATATGTTCTATTAAAAAGCATGAGATTATATGTATGTTATACTGCAATTGTATTTTATAATCTCTGCTATATATATTGTTTCTGTTATCGAATAAGAAAGCTTATGCAGATAGCATGAGAACCTCAGACAGAACAGAACCGTGATGAGGTAAGGTTTTGAACCGATTGTACTGAGGAGTATGTTAGTTGAACAACTCCAAAGCTATGAATCATCAATTCAGAAAGATAAAGAATATGCTATGTCTAGAAAGGAGTTGATTTGAAGAGCTGGATCAGTTGTTCAAGAGAAGCATATTCAGATGAACATAGAACCAGCCTGATTTTATATCAACTCCAGGACTTAGCAAGAAGTTGGTGAAGTTGCCAGAAGAAGTACTGAAATTGTTTAGCAGGTAAGTAAACAGAATTGTTTATTTCCGTATATGCTAAAGAAGATAGAACAGTAGACTTTGCAGACTAGAAGCATAAGTTGATTTCAAGCCAGTAATAGAAGAACGAAATCATGAACTGGTAGTATGAGGCAGAGTTGAATTTTTTTTTTTTATTCACGCCTCTGTAATTGTGGAAACACTATAATCATCACCTTCACTAAACTTTCATAGCAGTATAGCTATGAAGCAAGCGATAATGACAATAACAGCAAAGATCGAGTCAGTCTAAACGCCAGCAGATGAAGACATATAAGCATAGCTCCCCTAGCTGAAAGGATCAAGTTGTATCAGATAAGAATATTATAGGTAAGTGAGTTAATTCTAGTTAACCGCTTATATATTGATTGCATAGCATACATTCATAGATCAATGATTTGTTATGCTATAATCTGTATCTGATGAGCCTGTATTCATTGTATTTGCTGAAATTTTGCCTTTGAGTAGATGGAATACATTTGTAAGATTTTAGTCATAGAAGATGAAATACAGAATTGAGGAAATAAGATTGAATGTGCTGATATCAGGCGTGAGATATTAAACTAGAATGCATTATAGATATTAATGCAATAACTGAGTACCAGTTACCAGTTGATTGAATCTGTGCACTGATAAAGAAATAGACATAACTAGCAATTTATGATATGAGTTTCAGAAAGTAGATTTTGTAACGCCCAGAAATTCTTCACGTAAATCCGCATGCATAACTAGGGGATTTTATAATTTTATAATAATGTGAAAATGTGTTAAATTGTTTTTATGAGTGATTATTTAAATTAATTGAGTTATTTGCATGTTTTAAATATTATTTCGGCATTTAAATCTGTATGATGTGATTTATGAATTTATTTGAGAAAGTTTATTTTATGATCGCGTAGGCGGGACCGTGGACGGACGAGATGTTAGTTTTCACCCAAAATATTTTATGAGATTTTTAGGAGCCTTAAAATATTTTTCTAAGGTAAGATTTTAAGAAAATTATGGTATTTATATATATGTATATTTATATGTCCATTTTAACCAAAATAAGTCATTTTAATGACTTTTATTAAGCTTTAAAAATCCAATTATTTATAATTTCGGGATTTACTTAGTTTTAGCAAATTAAAATGTATTTTTTTAAAAAGTTTAAAATTTGAGTATTTAATTATCCTAATTATCTATTTATTTATTAAACCTAGATTATCTTAAAAATCTACCCTAATCCTCCTACCTCCATTCACGTTTTCTTGCTAGCCGCCTCCTCAATCTTCTCCCACTCCCTTCATTGTTCCTTCAACAGAAAACCCACCCCATAGCCGATCGTTAAAAGTTTTTGGAGTTTTTGGAAGATTCGTTCGTCCCGGCGAGCCCGATACGTGTCGTTTACGTCGTTTCGTCTAAATAATTCTCAAGGCACGTTTCGAATCCATTCTTGAACACCATTTAAATCATATACACTTGTTTTCTGAGCATGAATGATCTGTGAATGTATGAGTTTTTCAGATTTGCAAGAGATTTTTCATAATTCATGCATAACCCACGTTTTTGAGGATGATGGCTCGGTTTTGACATGATTCTTCATGCATGGCTGTTCAAGTCTGCTGCCTACTGTTAGGGGGTCAACCTAGGGTCCCTTAGGGTCAGTTTTGGTGGGTGTAAAGGGTCTGTAGTGGCTGTATTCAGGCATGGAAGCCGCTGGTATAGGGCTGTGCGCGCAGGGAGTTTGGCTTGAGTTCAAGGCCCTTGGCCGAGCCATGCAAGGCTTGGCTCGAGCCAGGCCTGGTCCTGGGGTCACCCCTGAACCGTGGGATGGTTTAGGAGTCGGAGCTCCGGCCGGTGGTGGCCGGAGCAGGGCAGAAAAGGCTAGGGGGCATGGCTGTGTGATCTGCGCAGCAGGTCCGGGAAGTAGGGGTCGGCTGGGTTCTTGCATAGATTGAGGTTGGGTTTGGCTTGGTCTAGGTGCACCGGCAAGACCCTGGGGAGGTCCTGCCGACGGCGCTCCGGCCAGGGGTGGCCGGAGCTGGGCTGTAGAAGGGGGGGAAAGGGGCTGCACGTGAGGTGGAGAGGTGAGAAAGCCATGGTACGGTTGTGCCTTGGGTTGAGCGGGCCGGGCACGAGTTTTGGGTCCGGATCAGGTCTAAATTTTAATGGGTCAAATTATTTTGGTTCGGGTCCGGATTATATTATTATTTGGGCTTGGTTATTTTTATTTTAATTAATTAAGAGTTTAAGTTAATAAATTATGGGTTGGGCTCGATTAATTAATTAATTAGACTAATTTAATAGGCTTAATAATTATTGAGGTGAGCCCACTAATTTTTCATGGACCGTGTGATCCATGAGAATTATTGGGTCAAGCTGTGTCGGGTTTAATAATTTTATCGGTCTAATTTATAAGTTAAATGGTTAGTTAATAATTTTATTAATTTAATTTTAAGTTAATTAGTTAATGGGCCTAAATTATGTTTTTAGTGAGCCCATTAGTTTCTCATGGGCCTGGGGGCCCATGAAGCTTAATGGGCCAGGTCAGGTTGGGCTTTTTGGTTTTTGAGCCAGTCTAGGAATTTTTGAGTTAAGTCTAGTGGTCAGCAGCTCGAACAAGTCCTTGGAAAAATAAATGTTCGTAAATATATATTTAATTCATGCATGCATTTTTATTAGATATATAAGTATTATTTTTAAGAAAATAAATTAAATATATATTTACGGACAAATTTTCATGAAAATAAAGAAATAATGAGAATTTTTATGTTCATGCATCATGTAACAATTTTTATGATAATTTTAAATGCATGTTAAGAAAAATATATTTTTATGAAAGTTGAAGTGAAGGTGGAAAGTGATGTGGTTGGAGGCCGGGATACCTGGGCCCGGTGACCTTCCTAATGATGTATAAGTATGATGAGCTTATGGATCCAGCTGAGAGGGCTGGTGAAGTGGCAGCACAGAGGTGGAAACCCCACCGCCGCGTACGTTGGTTTATAGATTGATCAATCGTTTAGTATGATGCCACCGACATGGATACGACCTATTGAGAACTAAGAAATCATGATAAGTTATTTTATGAGATTTATTAAGTATGATGATATATGTTTAGCATTATGATAAACCAGTATAATTATTTTATTTCAAGTTTATATGCATATAATTTTAAGATCATGCACGTATAATTATTATTCGCGTATTTTATATAATGTGTGCTTGTGTGTGGTTTCATTTTGTTATATAAGGATAGAACATGCTGAGCCTCTAGGCTCACTAGATTTAAATGGTGCAGGTGAGCAAAATGTCAATAAGGATAATGTGTTCCCGACTGGCGGCGAGGGCGTATGAGTTTCCAGGCGGCTAGAACCCGTGACCATTGTTCTATCACGATATTTATGTTGAGATATAAAATATGTATTTTCCGCACATGTTTTATTATTTTGGATTGTTAGTATATGCATGGATTTTAGATTTAAGTATTTATTTTCTAAGTTTTTATGGATTTTTGAGAAAGAGATATTATTTAGGAAATTTTATTATGGAAATTTTTATAAATGATTATTTAGTAATTAATGTTAGGTATTTAGTTGCATGCTTGTACTTTTATTATTATTTATGTTTATCGTGTAGATGCATATTAAATTAATAAAAGTTATTTTTAAGTATGATGTATATATATATATATATGTATTGCATATATATTTTTATATTCATTATTTTATAATTAGAGATAGAAAAAAAAAAATTTCAGTAGTAGTTTTAGGATATTTCATATGGTATCAGAGCCTTGGTCCTTGGAGGGTGACTAGCCTGCTGCTCGGAGCTCAGAAACCGCACTGCCAGTCTGTAAGTTTTAAGTGTTTTAAATTATGATTTATGCATGGGACACATGAGTTATGTTTTTTTTAATGATTTATGAAAATGAGAATTTAAAGTTACGAGAGATTTAAAGTCAAAATATTAGTTATGCATTGCGATTTACGTGGGGAAATATGTGGTGGTGCAGAATGCCTCCGAGACCTATGAACCGACGTGGGGAATCTCCACCTCCGCAGAACCCTCTTGCAGCATTGGAGCAGGCCAATGCTAATATGATGGCAGGGATTAATGCTCTGTTGGAGCAGCAGGCTGCACGTCCTAGACTGTCCCACGAGGAGGACGTTGCTGAGCGGTTCCAGAAGAAGGGGCCGAAGGAGTTCACTGGTACCACCGATCCTGTAGTAGCCCGTACCCTAATTGAGTAATTAAAGGATTAATGCTAATTAATTGAATTGGGTATTGGACGGATCGGAAGCTCCGAAGGCACGATCGGAAGTTCCGAACAGGATCGGAAGCTCCGATGAGTGATCGAAGGCACCGATGTTATTACGTCAGGCATGACGTGTGGTTGGATCGGAAGCTCCGATCAGGACCGGAAGCTCCGATCACCCCTATCTGGAGTCATCAAGTGATATTTTGACACGTGGCAGATCAGGATCTTCGGAAGCTCCGATGACAGGATCGGACGTTCCGATCGAGGTTCGGACGTTCCGATCAAGGATCGGAAGTTCCGATCGTTGTCTATAAATAGAAGGCCGAGACTTCACTTTCATTTTCCAATTCCGAGTTCTCCTTTCCTTTCTAGTCCTTTTGGAGCTGTTCTAGTCTTCTTAGGCTTGGTCCGGAGGTCGGAGAGGCGTTCGGTAGTCGTAGCGGAGTTGCGCCCAAGTTCTGGAGGCATCGACATCAAAGGGCTAACGACGGACGAAGGTATAGCTTTTGCTCCCTATAAATATTTAGGAGTATGCAATAGCTTAGTTAAGGCTTTTAGAGCACTTTAATGATAGTAGTATCATTTGGCAGTGTAGAGCAGACTATAGGCGTGGACCTAGAGTTGGTAGAGCTTGCACTGTATTGAGGTACGAAAGTACTGTTCGAGATATCCTGACTGAGTATGCATGTATTATGTGACTGCATGATTTATATGCCATGATATTATGCTGCATTCATTTGCATCTTGTTGTATCTCTTTCGAGATGTCTGTTAGTAGGGTTGTACCCTATCCTGTTAATGGATGGACTTCCATCGATTTGGGTCCGGCGTATCCACAGTTATCTTGGTATGGGAGCCACCTCCTGAAGCGACGGCACAGCGTGCTACATACCAGGGCCCGGTCTGTCTCTGTTATCTGATCCTTGACCTCGAGTCTATAGGGAGTTCACTTTGCATGCATGTATACTCATACTCTCGTGCTGAGCGTTTTATGCTCACGTCTCGTACTCTGTATTTTCTGGACACCCTATTCCATGGGGCAGGTTTGCGATTGGACGAGGAGGGTGGATCCAGGAGGGGCTAGTCAGCGGTTGGCCGGCTGGAGCTTCGCTTAGGTTTTATTACTGTTGTTTGGGTTTATACAGCTATTTGATTTGGTTGTATATTATTGAATAATTATAGATTCCTTTACTTGGGATTGTATAATGTTATTGGATTCCGAAGTTTTATTCTGATATCTGTTTTATTAAGTTAATTGCATGCCTAAGTTCTGTTTAGTAGGCGATCCGGGTAAGGATCATTACATTTATGGTATCAGAGCATGCAAAAGATTTCTTGGGATTTAGTCTCATCTTGAGGTATTTTTGTAGATGTCAAATCGTGACGATCAGAGTTCTCATGGTAGTGTTGGTGGGCGTTGGGGTGATGCCGACCGGGAGCCTCGTCGAGAACGGCGTCATCGTCACCATGACGACGAGCGTTTCACTGTGCGTCGATTCTTAGCTATGGGTCCTAAGCCCTTAGTTGGAGGTGAGTCTCCGGAGGATGCGGAGAACTGGTTAGACCGCATGGAGACGACTTTTCAGACTTTCCAATGCACCGATGAGCAGAAGGTGGAGACCCTTGGCTATCTTCTGGATGGGCGTGCGCGCAGGTGGTGGAGGTTTACTTCTACACCTTTTGTTGCGGCAAGAGGAGTGGCCACCTGGGCCGAGTTTCGCACAGCTTTCCAAAAGCGGTATTTTCCTCCTGCACTCCGTCAGTCGAAAGCAGGCGAGCTACTGAGTCTGCGACAGGGAGCCATGTCTATCGATGAGTATCAGCAAAGGTTCTTTGATCTGCTATCCTATTGCCCCGAGATTGCTGATAGCTCAGAGATGAAGTATAATCTGTTTCTTCAGGGCCTTAACCCTGAGATCCATGACCGTGTGGCGGTTGGCGACGACATGTCCTACGAGAGTTTGGTGAGCCGTTGTCATCAGGAAGAGGACAGCATTCGGCGGAACAGGTCTTTCCCTCAGTCGAGGCCTGCTAGTTCTTTGGGTCCCCGTGCCCAAACTTTCAAGAAGTCTGGATCTTCTTCTTCCTCTGGTTCTGGGGGTGTTGTCCGTTTCGGTAAGAAGGACAAGTGTGATCACTGTGGGAAGAACCATCCATCCGACAAGTGCCGCAGGGCTTCTGGAGCTTGTTTCCGTTGTGGAGAGACTGCTCATATCCGGAGGGATTGTCCACAGTCTGGGGGAGGCTGTTCTGGTTCTGGTTCAGGATCGGGTTCTCAGGCTACCGCACAGCAGAGGTCGCAGGGACAGTCTGCTGGGAGTTCTCATTTGAGGCCACGAGCTTCTGGCCAGGTGTTTGCCCTGAGACATGATCAGGCTGTGGAGGAAAATGAGAAAGTCATCGCAGGTACATTTATGCTTTATGGTATACCTGCTCTTGTACTTATTGACACTGGTGCATCTCATTCCTTCATTTCTGCACGTTTTGTTAAGAGGCATAAATTACCATGCATTGCACTAGACGTAGTGATATCTGTTTCTACTCCGACGGGCCAATCTGCTTTGGCTAAGCGTCTAGTGATGGGTTGCCCTTTAGAGTTCGAAGGGAACGTTCTGTTGGCGAATCTCATGGTCCTAGCGATGGATGACTTTGATTGCATTCTGGGAATAGATGTGCTGACTACCTATCGAGCTTCAGTGGACTGCTATCAGAGATTAGTACGCTTTCATCCGGAAGGGAGTGAGAGTTGGTTTTTCTATGGTGAGGGAGCGCGACCCCCGATGCCTTTGGTATCAGCTTTGAGAGCCTGTCGAGCTCTGGAGTCTGGAGGGGAAGGCTACCTTATCTATGCAGTTGATTTGTCCGCTGAGAGTATTAGGATAGAGAGCATTCCTGTTGTGGATGAATTTCCAGATGTGTTTCCTGATGAGATTCCGGGTTTTCCTCCTGCTAGGGAAGTCGAGTTTGGCATAGAGTTGATGCCGGGTACTTCGCCTATTTCTAGAGCACCGTATCGTCTGGTTCCGTCAGAGATGCGTGAGTTAAAGAATCAGCTACAGGATCTTTTGGACAAGGGGTACATTCGTCCTAGTGTATCTCCTTGGGGAGCTCCTGTTCTCTTCGTGAAGAAGAAGGATGGGTCGATGCGGCTGTGCATTGACTATCGGCAGCTGAATCGAGTGACTGTGAAGAACAAGTATCCGTTGCCTCGTGTTGATGACTTGTTTGACCAGCTGCAGGGCACATCAATTTACTCCAAGATTGACTTGAGATCTGGGTATCATCAGTTGAGAGTCCGTGATCAGGACGTAGCCAAGACTGCATTCCGTACTCGCTATGGTCATTACGAGTTCCTAGTGATGCCATTTGGTTTGACTAATGCGCCGGCTATATTCATGGATCTGATGAACCGTGTCTTCAGGGAGTATTTGGACAAGTTTGTCGTGGTCTTCATTGACGACATCCTGGTTTATTCGCGTAATATGGAAGAGCATGTTTCTCACTTGCGGTTGGTACTGCAGACTCTTCGAGATGAGCAATTGTACGCCAAGCTGAGCAAGTGTGAGTTCTGGATGGATAGAGTGGTTTTTCTTGGCCATATCATATCCAGGGAGGGGATTTCTGTTGATCCAAGCAAGATTGAAGCGGTACTTAATTGGTCGCGTCCGACGACAGTTGCTGAGATCCGTAGTTTTCTAGGTCTAGCAGGGTATTATCGTCGCTTCATTCTGAACTTCTCTCAGTTAGCTCGACCGTTGACGCAGCTTACCCGCAAGGGTGTGGATTTTGAGTGGTCCTCCGAGTGTGAGGAGAATTTCCGTGAGCTTCGACGGCGGTTGACTTCTGCGCCGGTGTTAGCATTACCGTCAGGATCTGGAGGGTATGTAGTTTACACGGATGCTTCTCTTCAGGGGTTAGGTTGTGTCCTGACTCAGAATGGGCATGTGATCGCATACGCTTCTAGATAGCTGAAGCTTCACGAGGACAACTACCAAGTCCATGATTTGGAATTGGCAGCCATTGTGTTCGCTTTGAAGATCTGGCGTCATTATCTTTATGGCGAGAAATTTGAGATCTTCACCGACCATAAGAGTCTCAAGTATTTGTTCACTCAGGCAGAATTGAACATGAGACAGAGACGTTGGATGGACTTGCTTAAGGACTATGATTGCGAGATTAAGTACCATCCGGGAGCTGCTAATCTCACCGCTGATGCTTTGAGTCGCAAGGTGCGACTATCCGCACTTGAGACTTGTTCGATGTCTAGTGCGATCAGTGACTGTTGTACTTCAGGTTTTACCTTCAAGCATAAGAAAGGTATGCAGAGTATCCAGATGTTTGCGATATTATCTGAGCCAGCCTTGTATTCGCGGATCCGAGATGCTCAGATGTCTGATTCAAAGACCCAGTGTTTAGCTCGTCTAGCTAACGAGGGTAGCTCGTCTGGATTTCATTATCAGTCAGATGGCTTTCTGTGTTTGTCTGGTAGGCTTGTGATTCCACAGGATGATGATTTGCGAGAGGAGATTTTATCTCAGGCAATGAAACGCAGTGTTATCAGTTTGTTTCGAGATGTTTGGTGTGTCAACAAGTCAAGGCAGAGCACCGACGACCTGGAGGATTGCTTCACAGTCTGCCTATTCCTGAATGGAAATGGGAGTTTATCACTATGGACTTTGTGACCCATTTGCCGGTATCCCCGAGGAACTGTGATGCTATCTGGGTGGTGGTGGACCGACTCACCAAGTCAGCGCATTTCATTGCCTATAGCCGAGAGTACTCTGTGGATCGCATGGCACGGATGTACATTCAGGAGATCGTTCGACTTCATGGAGTGCCTGTGAGCATTGTCAGCGATCGGGACCCCAAGTTTAATTCTAGATTCTGGGGGAGTGTTCAGCATGCGATGGGTACTACTCTCAGTTTGAGTACAGCCTATCATCCGGAGACTGATGGTCAGTCAGAGCGCACTATTCGTACCCTTGAGGATATGCTTAGAGCGTGCGTCATGGATTTTGGTTCAGCCTGGCAGGATCATTTGCCGTTGATCGAGTTCGCTTACAACAACAGCTATCACACTAGTATTGGGATGGCACCTTTTGAGGAGTTGTATGGGCGACGTTGTCGTACTCCACTCTTTTGGGAAGAAGTGGGGGAGAGACAGGCTGAGGGACTGGAATTTATCCAGCAGGCGATAGACATGGTTGATCAGATCAAGAAACGGATTAAGACTGCACAGGATCGTCAGGCCAGCTATGCTAATATCAAGCTTAGGCCTTTGTAGTTCGAGGTCGGGGAGAAAGTGTTTCTGAGAGTGTCACCTTTCCGCAAGATTCTCAGATTTGGCCTTAAGGGCAAGTTGTCTCCCAGATTTATCGGTCCGTTTGAGATCTTGGAGAGTATTGGCGATTTGGCTTATCGACTAGCATTGCCACCGCATCTATCCAGCATTCACGACGTGTTCCACGTATCTCTGTTGCGACGGTATGTGGCGGATGAATCTCATATTCTGCAGCAATCTGAGGTTCAGGTAGACAAGGATTTGACTTATGTTGAGAAACCTCTTCGCATCCTTGATTATAAGGATAAGGTTTTACGGAACAAAGTCATTCCTTTGGTTTTAGTTCAGTGGCAGCGCCGAGGCACTGAGGAAGCTACTTGGGAGCTTGAGGACAGGATGCGTAAAGACCATCCTGAGTTGTTTTGATTTCATTCTTTAAGATGTATTCAGTTGTAAACTCTGTAAACGTTTGATTTGAATAAAGAATGTTTCTGATTTCTGTATTTTGCATTCGGTACTTAAGATCTGATTTCGAGGACGAAATATCTTAAGTGGGGGAGAATGTAGTAGCCCGTACCCTAATTGAGTAATTAAAGGATTAATGCTAATTAATTGAATTGGGTATCGGACGGATCGGAAGCTCCGAAGGCACGATCGGAAGTTCCGAACAGGATCGGAAGCTCCGATGAGCGATCGGAGGCACCGATGTTATTACGTCAGGCATGACGTGTGGTTGGATCGGAAGCTCCGATCAGGACCGGAAGCTCCGATCACCCCTATCTGGAGTCATCAAGTGATATTTTGACACGTGGCAGATCAGGATCTTCGGAAGCTCCGATGACAGGATCGGACGTTCCGATCGAGGATCGGACGTTCCGATCAAGGATCGGAAGTTCCGATCGTTGTCTATAAATAAAAGGCCGAGACTTCACTTTCATTTGCCAATTCCGAGTTCTCCTTTCCTTTCTAGTCCTTTTGGAGCTGTTCTAGTCTTCTTAGGCTTGGTCCGGAGGTCGGAGAGGCGTTCGGTAGTCGTAGCGGAGTTGCGCACAAGTTCTGGAGGCATCGACATCAAAGGGCTAACGACGGACGAAGGTATAGCTTTTGCTCCCTATAAATATTTAGGAGTATGCAATAGCTTAGTTAAGGCTTTTAGAGCACTTTAATGATAGTAGTATCATTTGGCAGTGTAGAGCAGACTATAGGCGTGGACCTAGAGTTGGTAGAGCTTGCACTGTATTGAGGTACGAAAGTACTGTTCGAGATATCCTGACTGAGTATGCATGTATTATGTGACTGCATGATTTATATGCCATGATATTATGCTGCATTCATTTGCATCTTGCTGTATCTCTTTCGAGATGTCTGTTAGTAGGGTTGTACCCTATCCTGTTAGTGGATGGACTTCCATCGATTTGGGTCCGGCGTATCCACAGTTATCTCGGTATGGGAGCCACCTCCTGAAGCGACGGCACAGCGTGCTACATACCAGGGCCCGGTCTGTCTCTGTTATCTGATCCTTTACCTCGAGTCTATAGGGAGTTCACTTTGCATGCATGTATACTCATACTCTCGTGCTGAGCGTTTTATTCTCACGTCTCGTACTCTGTATTTTCTGGACACCCTATTCCATGGGGCAGGTTTGCGATTGGACGAGGAGGGTGGATCCAGGAGGGGCTAGTCAGCGGTTGGCCGGCTGGAGCTTCGCTTAGGTTTTATTACTGTTGTTTGGGTTTATACAGCTATTCGATTTGGTTGTATATTATTGAATAATTACAGATTCCTTTACTTGGGATTGTATAATGTTATTGGATTCCGCAGTTTTATTCTGATATCTGTTTTATTAAGTTAATTGCATGCCTAAGTTCTGTTTAGTAGGTGATCCGGGTAAGGGTCACTACAGATCCATTGGTGGCTGAGGGGTGGATTCTTTCTTTGGAGTCCATCTTTGCATACATGGGGATTACTGACGCCGACAGGGTGAACTGTGCAACTTATATGATGAGGGGAGATGCAGCTCTTTGGTGGGAGGGTGCTGCCAGGGGAGTACATCTTCCTACGTTGACTTGGGCGGAGTTTAGGCGTATCTTCTACGCCAAGTATTTCACGGAGGATGTGCGCAGTCGCATGATCCGGGAGTTTATGAGTCTCCGACAGGGGGACAAGACGGTGGTTGAGTACATCAAGCAGTTCGAGAGGGGGTGTCATTTTGTGCCCCTGATTGCTGATAGTGCGCAGGAGAAGATGAGACAGTTTGTCGATGGGCTTAGGGCGGACATAAAGCATGATGTACGCATGATGGACGTCACCACTTATGAGGCAGCGGTGAGTAGGGCACTACGATCTGAGGATGGTAGGAAGGAGATCTTGAGGGAGCAGCAGAGGAAAAGACAGTTTCAACCATCATACCACGAGTCGTATCCACAACATGATGCAAAGAAGCAGTACACTGGGCCTTCGAAGGGCCCAAATCCACCGAGACAGCAGGGAGCTATCGTTCCTCGTGCAGAAGCACTACCTCTCTGCCAGAAATGCCAGAAGCCCTATCCAGGGCCGTGCATAGATATTGAAAGCTCAGAGAATTGAAGTCAGTATTACTTCAGTCAGCTATACAGTTTACGAGAATTCGCAGTCAGATCGAATGCGATTTCGAGGACAAAATCATCCCTTAGAGGGGAGGAATTGTAAGGCCCGAAAATATTAAGTTCTTAATGACGGGATTTAAGATTTAAATTGCGAATAAGAGAGAAAATATGAATTTAATAATGTATGGAAATTGGAGATTTCAATTTCGGGTCAGAAATATTTAATTTAAGGATTTTTTGGATTTTAAGATTTTAATATCCGGAATTCTTAAATTAAAAGATTAAAAATATTTGAATTGATATTTATGAAATTTAAGATGTGAATTCCAAGATGATAAATATCAAGGATTGAATTTGAGGATGAAATCCGAGCAAGGACCAATTTGCTAACATTAAGTAGTTCAAGGACTAAAATGCGATAAGGTCCGAAATGATTTAATTTTAATCCGAAAATATGTAATTTGAGAATATTTAGAGTTTAGAATTAAATTCTAATATTCTTAAATTAGTTAGGATTGAAATTGAATTAAATCGCTTGTCCGAGGACTGATTTGCAATTATGCCAAAGTTCAGGGACTAAAGTGCAATTTGGCTTATATATATCTTCTCTCCCTCTTTCTTTTTGTCAGATTACACATGAATCAGCAGGGGAGAAAATCAGAAAACTTCCAACGCCATTTTTCAACCTTTTACACTCCAATAACTTTTGATCCGCCCGGTAGAATTTCCGATTGAGCATATATTTACGATCACAGCTCCGAGTGCTACGTTTTGACGTAAGTTTTATGAAGTTCTACCATGTTTAAATTTTAATTTGTTGTTAGAATTAAGATTTGATTGTACAAACATGTTCTAGAATATACGACGATAGCATATCTAAGACGGATCGAGAAAAGATCGTCGTTTGGACATGTTTTGGAATTTTAAAAGAATTTTCGAAATTTTTCAAGGATTAAATTTTCGAGATATATCTGCTGAATTGTTGATGTTATTATGTTAAGGTGGTGATGATATTGATGTTTAAGCTTTTGGAAAGACCGAAATCGTACTGTTACGCCGCCGGTTCAAGATTTTGAATTGATATGCATTCTAAATGCCTAGAGCTCATCTTCAAGTTTCTTGTGGATGAATTGAATATGAGATTATGTTTAGAATGAAGATATAATGATATTTGAATCGAAAGATTTATCAAACTCGAATAGTTGCGACGTCGGTTTGAATTCCGATTGTATTAGCAAGATTTGAACTGAATAAGCTTTAAAGAATCATCGATTCAGATTGGAAATTGATGTTTAGATATGTTATAATCTATTTCAGATTTGAATTGAAGATTATCGAATTTGAATCGACGAGTTCGAGTTCGAATGACTTAAAGTGTTTGAGATTGAATCAAGAACACCTTCAATTAGCAAAGATTGAAATGAGCAGAATTTGATGACAGATTTGGGCAGCTTGTAGTTGATCAAGAGGTGCAAGAGTGTCAGATATGTTATTCAGAATACAGGTATGAATAGACATTAAGAAGATAGACAGAATAACTCGAGATTGTTTTTGAATATCGAGTTGCCTAAAATCACATACATGCATGTTTTTAATATATGTTATTGTTTATGTTTACATAAATGGGATAGATTATTCAAGATAGATATCTTCTTTAATTTCCCAAAATATTTATGTAAATGTTTACTTGTATTCTTTGAGTTATATTATGTTCTGTATTGAACATGTTTACATATATTATGTGATGCTTACATATTTGTAAATATCCTTATGTGATTAGATGCTTTGATTGCTTTGTTGGTTTAATTGAGTAAGTGTTCAAGGTGTTTTATAACATTTAATGCATACAGAACATGTTGCATTCATCTTGAACTCTTGCCTGAAAAGCATAGAGGGCAGAATGGCCTAGAGTGCAGATGACGTTTGGAGAACTGTAGTGAGTGTCATGGAATGTAGATTTACTTCCAGAGTCAGATGACTCATGGCACGGAATATAGATTTATTTTTCCAAAGCTAGATGACTCACTATAGTTGCACCAAAGTCAGGGGAATTGAGAGATTTAACACCACCTCGATTGGGAGAGTCGGTGGTCGGTTAAAGATTTTATTTTCCTGAGATCCCAGAACTACGATTTATTGATATCAGATTTGATAGCCTATTCCTTGGCACATGCATTGCATTTATGCATTAACCTAGAGATTTCTATGGTTTAGAATATGCGTTTATAAATGCTAGCATGTTATGTTATTATGTAACGGTATTGATATGAATGAATTATATATTTAACTGATATATATGCATGTCTTTCATACTGAGATTTATTCTCACCGGAGTTATCCGGCTGTTGCTTTGTTTGTATGTGTGCATTGCATCAGGTTGGGGCATGATCAAGCTAGAGTTGGCTTGGATAGCTTGAGAAGAGAGATAGCATGTGGTGATTCGGGTTTTAAGCAGCTGATATGTATTGTATATAAACATTTTAGAAGACAAAGAATCTTGTACATGTTTTTATTTGGTAAATCCTAGTTTATATTCATGAATTGATGTATTTATGAGTTAGGATTTATTTGTCAATGCATGTATATTATTTTGTAGCTTGTATAAAACTAGATGTCTTTATTTTCCAAGTTTGAAAACATTAAGTTGCAGCAGAATTTCTAGAATTTGGAGCCCGCTCGATCGGGTGACTTTTGCGGATCGAGTGCGGCCTGTGTTTGTTCAAAACAGAGAAATAAGGATTTGGGGCTCGCTCGATCGGATGAGTTCCACCGATCGAGCGAGGCCAAATATGTTCAGACCCGAGAGCAGGATATTCTTGCTCGCTCGATCAGCAAGTTTACCCGATCGAGCGAGGTGCTCAGTTTTTAAAAAAAAAAAATTTGTTTGCTCTTGGTTTGAACATTCTTTTATTGTTCGATTAATTGTTTATTAATCGTTTATTGCCCTAAGATGAGATTAGCAACCTGGGTCCCCACAGTTTCAGTCGTTTAATCCGCCTTTATTGCTAGGTTCAGAGAATCCGATTGACTGTGAAAGCTGGTTGGACAATATTGATCAGTTGTTCGATTCCCTTGATTACTCCGACTACCGCCGAACTAGGTTAGTCATTCATCAGCTTCGTGGTGTTGTTAAGAACTGGTGGATCACGACAAAGAGATCCATGGAGAATCGAGGTACAATTGTTAATTGGACTCTTTTCAAATATGAATTTTATAAGCGGTTTTTCCATGTTTCGTATCGATAGGAAAAGTGAGCCGAGTTTGCCAATCTGAGGCAAGGGAACTTGAACATTGAGGAGTACATAGCCAAGTTTTCCTATGGGAACTGCAATACCTGTCAGCAACTGGGACACTTTTCTAAGGTTTGCCCTCAGCGTAGTAGAGATCGAGCTCAGAGTGGGAGTTCATCTAGACCTACAGCACAGCCTGAGAGACAGTCTTCTGCAGTTCACTCCTTCCAGCCTCAGTAGCAGAACAGACAGGGAGGTAACCCTGGTGCGAACTAGCCTCCGAGACAGCAGGCACGAGTCTTTGCTTTGATAGAGGACCAGGCTCAGGGAGTACCGGACGATGTTATAACAGGTAACTGTTCAATTTTTGGATATTCTGATCATGTTTTGATAGATACAGGTGCTTCTCATTCCTTTATCTCTGATAATTTGTGTTGTTGCATGCTTTGCCTACTGAGTTGTTACCTACTGCAGTAGCTGTTACTTCACCTTTGGGTGGAAGAATTGTTTCTGTTAGATTAGTCAGGAATTGTGAACTCTGTTTTGAGGGAAATTTGTTAGAGTTCGACTGTATTGTACTTGGGCTGTCAGATTTTGACTGTATTGTTGGTATAGATGCTTTAACCAAGTACAGGGCAACCGTCGATTGTTTTCTAAAGGTTGTCAGATTCAGACCTGAAATTGTAGACGAGTAGAAATTCTTTGGTAAGGGTTCTCGAACTAGAATTCCTTTGATTTTAGTGTTAGCTATGACTCATTTGTTACAGAGAGGTGCAGAGGGATTTTTGGTCTATGCTGCTTATGTACTGAAATCTAGCCCTGAATTGGTTGATATACCAGTGGTTAGAGAATTTGCTGATGTGTTTCCGGAAGATGTTCCTGGATTGCCGCCTATTCGAAAGATCGATTTTAGCATTGATTTGGTGTCAGGAACTCAACCTATTTCCAAAGCTCCGTATCGTATGGCACCGGTTGAATTGAGAGAGTTGAAGGAGCATCTTGAGGATTCTATTGCCAAGGGATACATCAGACCTAGTGTATCGCCTTGGGGTGCTCCTGTTCTGTTTGTTTGGAAGAAGGATGGCTCTATGCGGCTCTGTATTGACTACCGCCAACTGAATCAGGCTACAGTCAAGAACAGGTATCATTTACCCCGAATAGATGACCTTTTTTTTTATCACCTGCAGGGTTCTTCTGTCTATTCGAAGATTGATTTTTTGTCAGGTTATCATCAGCTGAGAGTGCGAGAGGAAGATTTTCCTAAGACCACATTCAGAACGAGGTATGGTCATTTCGAGTTTATAGTCATGCCATTCAGTTTGACTAACGCTCCAGCGGTTTTTATGGGTTTGATGAACCGTATCTTGCAGTGCTATTTAGATGAGTTTGTTATTATCTTCATCGATGATATTCTTATCTATTCAAAGAACCGTACTGACCATGCAGAACATTTGAGGATCGTCTTGCAGATTTTGCGAGTTGAGCAGTTGTTTGCCAAGCTATCTAAGTGTGAATTCTGGTTAGATTGAGTTGTCTTTCTCGGTCACATTATTTTTGGAGATGGGATTTCTGTCGATCCCAACAAGATTGAAGCAGTTATGAATTGGCCTAGACCGACATTAGTACCTGAGATCCAAAGCTTTATGAGTTTATCTGGTTATTATCGCCGATTCATCGAGGGTTTCTCTTCTATTGCCAAGCCGATTACCCATCTGACACAGAAAAATGCACCTTTTATATGGACTGTAGATTGTGAGGCTAGCTTTATTGATCTGAAGAGGAGACTGACCAGTGCTCCGATTCTTTCTATTCCGAAAGGTACTGGAGGTTTCACAGTCTATTGTGATGCTTCTAACCGAGGCTTGGGTTGTATTCTTATGCAGCATAAGCTTGTGATAGCGTATGCATCGAGGCAGCTGAAGCCGCACGAGACTCGTTATCTGGTTCATGATCTTGAACTCGCTGCGATTGTTTTTTCCCTGAAGATCTGGCGTTACTATTTGTATGGTGAGTCTTTCGAGATCTTTTCTGATCATAAAAGTCTTAAGTACTTGTTTTCATAGGCAGAGCTGAATATGAGATAGAGAATATGGTTAGATCTGTTGAAGGATTTCGATTGTGAAATCAAGTATTATCCGGGAAAGTTGAATGCAGTTGCAGATGCCTTGAGCCAAAAGCTTTGTTCTTTATCTCTTTCTACTATCGGTGTTTCTCAGTTGATCGATGATTGATGCACTTTTGGTTTAGAGTTTGAAATAGATAGGAAGACTATTAGAGTATGCGCTATTCAAGCCGAGCCAGAGCTATTGGTATTGATCAAAGAAGCACAGAAGTTTGATCCGAGCACTCAAGTTTCAGTAGAGAAAGTCAGATCCGGGCATCAGTCTGAATTCCAGGTTAGAGATGATGTTTTGTTTGTGAATAACCGTTTTGTTGTACCTGATATTTCGGAGTTGAGACAGCGTATTCTCCGAGAGGCTCATTGCAGTCGGTTCAGTTTTCATCCTGGAGGTCGTAAGATGTACAACGATCTGAAGAATCAGTTTTGGTGGAAGAGAATGAAGAGAGATGTTGCGAGGTTTGTATCTCGATGTTTGAACTGTCAGCAAGTGAAAGTAGAAAGGAAGTGACGAGTGGTCTGTTGCACAGTCTATCTATCTTTGAATGGAAATGGGATCACATTTCTATGTATTTTGTCACGAAGCTACCACGATCTGTTCGAGGATGCGATGCTATTTGGGTAGTGATCGACCGATTGACAAATTCTGCTTGTTTTATTCCGTACAGGATGACGTATCGTCACGATCAGATGGAAGCGTTGTATGTTAGCAATGTTGTGAGATTGCATGGTGTGCCGAAGTCGATCGTTTCAGACCGAGACCCTAGATTCACTTTGCACTTTTGGCACAGTCTTCAGGAATCACTTGATACTCGTTTGCATTTGAGTTCAACTTATCATCCTCAGACCGATGCACAGTCAGAGCAAACTATCCAGACGTTAGAGGATATGCTTTGAGCAGTAGTGCTAGACTTTGGCACTAGTTGGCAAAATTCTTTGCCTCTTGTTGAGTTTTCTTACAACAACAGTGTGAGACCCATGTCCCACATAGGAAAAATGAAAGGTTTAAAATGAGTTTAAAATGAGCTACAATGGACTTCTATAGCAACTTGGGTTGATCATTTTCGTAAAGCGAGGACGAATACGAAGTATTTGCTATAGGAGCTCATTGTGCAGTCGCGCTTGCGCGGGCCTGGGCCCGGGGCGTGATAGAAAGGTATCAGAGCCGGTCACCATCCCGCAGACCCCGGAAAATAAGTGATATGCGGGACAAAGTGCTACGTGCGTGGGAGCCACCTCTTGAACCTGAGGGGCAAAGTGCTACATGATGGGAGCCACCTCTTGAACCCGTAGGAGCCACCTCTAGATTCCCAGTGCTGGTGGATCGAGAGGTCAAGTCGCTACGAGGACGTCGCGTTTTGAAGGAGGGGTGATTGTGAGACCCCTGTCCCACATGGGAAAAATGAAAGGTTTAAAATGAGATTAAAATGAGATACAATGGACTTCTATGGCAACTTGGGTTAATAATATTTGTAAAGCGAGGACGAATATGAAATAGTTGCTATAGGGGCCCATTGTGCAGTCGCGCTTGCGCGGGCCTAGACCAGGGGCGTGACAAACAGCTTCCAAGCGAGTATCGGTATGGCGCCTTTTGAGGCTTTGTACAACAAGAAGTGCCGATCTCCGTTGTTTTGGGACGATTTGTCCGAGTCACCTGATTTGGGACCGGATATGCTTAGAGATATGGCAGAGCAAGTTAAGATCATTCAGATGAGAATGAAGTCAGCTCAGGATAGACAGGCAAAGTATGCGAATGTCAGACATAGACCTCTGAGTTTCGAGCAGGGAGACCACGTTTTCCTTAAGATTTCTCATTTCAGAGGCACTGTCAGATTTGGTAAGAGAGGGAAGTTATCTCCGAGATTCATCGGGCCGTATGAGATTCTTGAGAAGTTAGGTGATCTTGCCTACATACTTGCACTTCCTCCATCTTTATTGTTATTCACGATGCTTTTCACGTCTCTATGCTGCGGAAGTATCATCTCGATCCTTCTCATATCCTTCAGCCTGATGAAGCCGAGTTAGACGAGACTCTGAGCTACTTTGAGCGACCGATTCAGATCCTTAGGAGAGCAACTCAAAACCAAGTTGATTCCGTTGGTGAAAGTACAGTGGAGCCGTCATGGAGTCGAGGAAGCGAATTGGGAGACCGAGTCCGATATGAAACATCGTTTTCCAGAGCTTCTGATATTGTGAGTTCTTATTTCAGTTTCTGTTTCTTTATTCTATCTTATGTGATTGATTCTGTTTGATTTCGGGGACGAAATCTCTTCTTAGAGGGGGAGAATTGTAACGCCCTGATTTTATCTTAATTGAGCTTATTTGAGATAATCAGAGTTTTTAGAAGTCGAGGGCTGTTTTGATATTTATCAGGGACTATTTTGCAAAATTTGGAAATTTCAGGGACTAAAATGCAATTATTGGATTTTATATAGTATCTTTGCCTTGTTGACTAAGTTTTCACTCTCATCATCCCCTCCAAGCCGTCTCCTCCACCATTGAAGCGCCCCATTGAGTTTCCAAGCTTTCAAAATTCAGTCCGAGCTCGATCCGTCCGTTGGAATTTATTTTTGAAGGCAGATTAGCGATCATGGCTGCGAGTGCTTCGTTCCATCGTAAGTTTTTCTAAGATCTGATTCTTTCTATTTTTCGGATGTTGTTAGAATCGATTGAGTTTCGAGTATGTTGTTCTTGGCAGAGTTCTGATCGTTTATTCTCTGTCGGTTTTGAAATAGAGCGACGTTCGGATTTGTTATGAATTTTGGAAGCCTATTTTCAAAAATGAGATTTTGAGATGTGTTGGAATTGCCTTGTTATTGTCGTCTTAGCATTGTAATGAGTTAGTATCGTTGATATACTGCTGTCTGCGTTTTCGGTTTGATCAGTTTATAGCCGTTATGCCGTCGGTTTGAGTTTTGGGTTTTTGAATCGTGTTTGAATTGTAGAACTTTGGCTATTGAGTTTTGATCATCTTTGTTGATCTTCTTTGCCTCCGTACAGATTTGTTTGGAGTTTGTCGATCCCTGTGTTAGCAGCATTTGTTCGTACAAAGAACGGTAAAGAGACTACCTTGAGCCGATGTTGTGTTAGGTTGTTTAGTTTCTGATATAACCTTTTTATTGTAGCGTATCCAGAGTTGGAGCTACTTGCATTGAAAGGTAAAAGCCGTCATCATTAGCGGGATAGAATACTCGGGACAGTTGGTTCACGAGTTTTCCTTAAAATCACATACTTGCATCAATACTTGTTCTAGCATGTGGAACTTGTATTTTGTTGTTGATTGAGTTTTGTTATATGGCTTAATGTTTTATGTTTTCTTATGCATTCATATGACTCTACTGAGTGTTCTTTCTAAAACCACATACTATGTGCTTAATTGCTCTTGAATGTATAGATGATTGCTTGCTTGATTTAGCTTGCCTTTTTGTTGGCCTTTACTCTTATGCTTCTAGACTTTGATGCATTCATATTGAGCCAACTTCTTGTTGGAATTTTGATTGCTGATTTGCCATGAGATAGAGGATTTTTGGACTTATATCGAGGAGCTTTAGCGATTGACGTATTCCTATTGCGAGAATCTCGATACTGTGGGCCAAAGTCCGGGAATAAGAACCCAACACCACCTCAAATGGTAGTGTTGGTGGGAGATTTGTTGTTTTCTTCTTTCCCGGGATCCCAAAACAAACCGATACCAAATTTCAAAACCGACTTTTAATTCATGCATTGCTTTATATTCATTATTAGAGATTCAATTTGATATTGTTGATGATTTACAAGGTGTGTAACTTGATTTTATGCATGATTATGTTCTTTATACTGGGATTATATTCTCACCGGAGATATCCGGCTATTGCATTGTTTGTATGTGTGCATGACAATAGGTGGGGCTGGAATGAGTGAGACATGCCCGTGAAAGAACGAGATCTATATAGATGTGGTGAATTTGGGTTAGAGTTGTAGAAGCTGCTATCAAGAACATTATGTGTAAACTTTAGCTTAAAGTTTGTATGAACCTAGCAATACTAGATGCTTGGTTTGAATAACAAGAATTATGTTAAATTCCTTGGCATGAGATGTGATAGCAAGTTGTGTTGTTTTGAACCTTAAACACCTTGTGATATTTCATGTTTCTTTTCAGAATTGATGTTGGGAATCATGATATTTTTGTTAAAGAATGTTTAAGGATCAAAACAGGGGCAAAACCTTCTTTTTTCATCTGAGATTGGAGGGTACCCAAAGGCACGGCGCTCCCGCACCTAACTATGGCACCATGGGTTCCATGGCCCGAGTAAAGGGCGCTCCCGCGCGCCCATTTCGTAAAAAAAAATTGGTTGCATCTTACCTTGTTTCCCCGATTTGAATTAACATAAATTATATGTTATGAATTGAAATTAGCACCCGAGGTCCCCACAACAGGTTGTATCAGTGCGTAAGTTCTGGACTGATTAGAGATGAGTGAACAAGGTTGATCGAGTCCTCTTGATTGATTCATTTTGCATGAGATTAAATTCATTGTTGATTACATGAATTATACGTGAGCTTGATTTGATATTTTAAAATTTTTATGATTACATGATTATGTGATTTATATTGTTAAAGCATGCTTTACTGCTTTAAGAACTTACAAGCTTACCTGAATATCTGAGTTGATTGGAAGAATGTATCATTTGAGAATGAATCAGAACCGGTTTTGATCAGAACTCAATCTCTTGAGAACGCATGAAAATGCCGATTAGAGGGGGACTGAAACAGAATGGTTGAATCTGATATATTTTTGTATTGGTGTGCTAATCCTTCTGTATATCAGATATGCCTCATCTTCAAGCACCGATTACTAGAATGACAGTGGTCGTTCCTCAGCAAGAACAGGTAAAGCTGCCACAAGTCGCAGAAGCTCCTAGACCAGAACAGGGCAGTACTTCCAATGATCCGATGGATGTGACTGCTACACCGATGGAAAATTTGTTGAAGATATTTCAATCTTTCAAGCCGCCAAAACTGAAAGGAACTGAGAACTCAGTGGACTATGAAAGCTGGTTAGAGGATATGGAGATGTTGTTTGATTCTCTTGACTATACAGATGACCGACAAATCAGACTGATTGGGCACCAGTTGCATGATGTTGCAAAGAGCTGGTGGATTTCTACCAAGAAAGCTCTTGAGAATAGAGGTACGACTCTCTCTTGAAAAGTGTTCAAAACAAAATTTTATCTACGTTTCTTTCCAGTGTCGTACAATAAAGATAAGAATGCAGAGCTTGCGAATCTAAAGCAAGACAACCTGAACATAGAAGAGTATGTGGCTAAGTTCTCCCTTTTGTTAAAGTTTGTTCCACATGTAGCTGAAAACGAAGAGGCTAAAGCTGATCAGTTCATCAATGGACTGAATCCCGATCTATTTACCTTAGTGAAGTCTGGAAAGCCTAAAAACTTTGCTGATGCACTTAATAGAGAAAATGGAGCAGAGGATGGTTTGATTAAGCAACGAGGAGCATCGTTTGTTGCACAGTTTCAACGACAGCCACAACCACTACTGCAATTTCAGCAACCATCCCCCAGATTTGAGGGAGGTAGTAGCAGTAGTGGTAAGAAATATTTTCTGAAGGCAAGAGGAAAGCAGTTCAAGAGATCAGGGAGCAGTTCATCGAGCTCTAGTGGGCCAAGAAAGAGCAGTTCTAGTCAGGGTTCAGTTTATTCAGGAGTTTATTGCAGCAGATGTGGAGGGAGACATCCCAGTGATCAGTGCAAAGACGTGTTTGGGAGTTGCAACATATGCCATCAGACATGGAATTTTTCCCGAGTTTGTCCACAACGTGGTTCTGGGAGAGCACAAGGTGCAGGGTCATCGAGATCAGTGGCTCATCCTGAAAGGCAAGCATCTTCTGTCCATTCTTTCCTGCCATAACCCCAGCAACAGAATAGACCGGGAGGTAGTCAAGCAGCGAGTCAACCTCCGAGACAGCAAGCTCGAGTCTTTGCCTTGACTGAAGAATAGGCTAAGGCATCACCTCACAACGTTATAGCAGGTAATTGTTATTTTTGTGGTTATCCTACTTATGTGCTCGTAGATACAGGTGCATACCATACTTTTATATCTGAACAATTTGCTACATTACATGCATTGCTTGTTGAGTCATTATCTATTGTAGTATCTATTACTTCACCTTTAGGGAAAGGTATTGTATCAGTGAAATCTGTCAGAAATTGTATACTACAGTATGAAGGTAATGTGATAGAAATAGACTGTATTGTGCTTGGGTTGTCAGATTTTGTCATTATTAACGACATAGATATGTTAACCAAGTATTGATTCGTTTATTGCAGAAAAGGAGTAGAGGGATTCCTTGTTTATGCAGTAGATGTGCTGAAAACTAACCCAGAATTGGCTGACTTTCCAGTGGTTAGTGAATTTGCTGATGCCTTCCCAGATGAGATTACTAGATTACCTCGATTTCGTGAGATAGACTTCAGTATTGAGTTGATGCCAGGTACGTTACCAATATCGATAGCTCTTTACATAATGGCACCAGTTGAATTGAAAGAATTGAAAGAGCTGCTAGAAGATCTTATGGCTAAAGTGTACATTAGACCAAGTGTTTCGCCTTGGGGTGCTCCGGTTCTATTGGTACGAAAGAAAGATGGATCTATGAGACTTTGCATTGACTACCGGCAATTGAATGAGGCAACGGTAAAGAATAAATATCCACTGCATAGAATAGATGATTTATTTGATCAGTTGCAGGGTTCAACAGCTTATTCCAAGATCGATCTGAGATCCGGATATCATCAATTGAGAGTTCGGGATGAATATATACCCAAGACTGCATTCAGAACGAGGTATGGCCATTTTGATTTTATAGTTATGCCGTTTGGTCTGACGAATGCTCCAGCGGTGTTTACGGGCTTTATGAATCGGGTATTTCAGAAATAATTAGATGATTTCTGTATTATTTTCATTGATGATATCCTAATCTATTCAAATAATTTTTGTGATCATACTGAACATCTCAGAATTATCTTGAACACTTTGAGAACCGAGAAGTTGTATGCAAAGCTGTCAAAATGTGAATTTTGGCTGAAGAAAGTTGTTTTCCTTGGGCATATTATATCTGGATATGGGATTTCGGATGATCAAAGCAAGGTCAAAGCTGTGATCAGTTGGCCTAGACCTACATCTGTACCAGAGATATGAAGTTTTATGGGCTTAGCCGGTTATTATCGATGATTTATCAAAGATTTCTCTAGCATTTCGAAGCCTATTACTCAGTTGACTTAGAAGAATGCACAGTATGTCTGGACCGAATCTTGTGAAACCAATTTCCTTGAGCTAAAGAATAGATTGACGAGTGCACCAATTTTGACGATTCCTTCAGGTACTGGTGATTTCACTGTTTATTGCGATGCTTCTCACAGGGGATTAGGATGCGTGCTTATGTAGAGAGGACATGTCATTGCTTATGCCTTGAGACAGTTGAAGCCACACGAGACCAGATATCCAATTCATGATCTTGAATTGGCAGCAATTGCATTTGCACTGAAGATATAGAGACATTATTTATATGGTGAGAATTTTGAGATTTATTCTGACCATAAAAGCTTGAAATATCTGTTTTTGCATTCTGAATTGAATACGAGGCAACGAAGATGGCTATACTTATTGAAATATTTCAACTGTGAGATTAAATATTATCCAGGAAAGTCCAATGCAGCTGCAGATGCCTTGAGTAGAAATGTATGTTCTTTATCCTTATCTATGATAGGTGTATCCAAATTGGTAGAAGATTGCTATGTTTTTGGATTAATATTTGAGACCGATATGCGGCCTATCAGAGTTTGTGTTGTTTAAGTTGAGCCAGAATTGTTAATCAGAATCAGAGAAGCACAGAAAAATGATCAGAGTATTCAGAAGTCTATTGAGATGGTCAGATCAGGGAATCAATCTGAATATAAGGTTAGTCATGATTGTGTCTTATATATGAATAACAGAATTGTTGTTCGAGATGTTTCAGATTTGAGACAATATGTATTGAAAGAGGCTCACTGTAGTAGATACAGTATTCATCCTGGTGGCAAAAATATGTACAATGATTTGAAAAATCGGTATTGGTGGAAACAGATGAAATCTGATGTCACAAAATTTGTGTCTCGATGTCTAAATTTCCAACAGGTGAAGGCTGAAAGAAATAAACCAGGTGGCATTTTGCATACCCTGTCTGTTCTACAATGGAAGTGGTATCACATTTTTATAGATTTCATCACGATGATACCACGTTCATCTAGAGGTTGCGATGCCGTTTTGGTAGTTATTGACAGATTGACAAAATAAAATTGTTTTATTCCATACAGAATGACGTACAGACACAATCAGATGGCAGATATTTATGTCAAACAAGTGGTAAGGTTACATGGTGTGTCTAAATCTATCGTTTCAGATCGAGACCCTAGATTTACATCTCACTTTTGGCACATCCTGCAGCAAGCTCTAGGTACTCGATTGCATCTGAGTACTGCATACCATCCTCAGACAGACAGATAGTTAGAGCGGACTATCCAGACACTTGAGGATATGCTTAGAGCTGTAGTGCTAGATTTTGGCACTAGTTGGCAAGATTCATTACCACTTGTGGAATTATCGTACAATAACAACTATCAGACGAGTATAGAGATGGCTCCATTTGAATCTTTGTAAGGAAAGAAGTGCAGATATCCTCTTTATTGGGATGATAACTCAGAGGCACCTGATATTGGGCCACATATGATTCGAGAGATGACAGAGAAAGTGAGGATTATTCAAAAGAGAATGAAGATAGCTCAACATAGACAGGCTCAGTATGCAAATGTCAGATGCATACCTTTGCGTTTTAAGCAGGGAGACAGAGTATTCTTGAAGATTTCTCCTTTCAGAGGCACAGTCAGATTTGGAAAGAGAGAATAATTTTCTCCGAGATTCATTGGCCCGTATGAGATTCTTGAGAAGATAGGAGATCTTGCCTACAGACTTGCATTGCCTCCAGCTCTTTTTGGGATACATGATGTCATTCATGTTTCTATGTTGCGGAAGTATCAGCCTGATATCTCTCACGTACTTCAACTAGACGAGGATGAACATGACGAGACATTGAGCTATTTCAAGAAGCCAATTCAGATTCTTGATCAGAAAGAAAATCAACTCAGAAACAAGACCATTCCGCTAGTGAAAGTTCAGTGGAGTCGTCATGGAGTTGAAGAAGCTACTTGAGAAGTAGAGTCAGATATGAGACAGATTTCCTGATCTATTTCATTGATGTGAGTTCTTATTCTGTATTTTTGTTATTTCCTTATCCTATGTGTGTACAGATTGTATGCGATTTCGAGGACGAAATCATGTCTTAGAGGGGGAGAATTGTAAGGCCCGAGATTATTTAATTGTTGTAGAACGCGGCGATCAGATCAATCAGGATTGATACCCGGTGCAGCAGAAGTTTAAAAATTTTATATGGAACGATTCCATAGTGGGTATCAAAACCTTACGATTAAATTGTGTGTGTAAAAATTAAATAACAATTATAAATTTTTACCTCAATCTCGAAGCGAGATTATGGACACCAACAGATTTCTCTGCTCTTGTTGTATATCCCTGGAACTGATGGACGAACTGTTCTTCAATCAGGTCCACAAACGGATATTTAATCCCTCTGATAGATTGCACTAGAAAATCTATCAGAAGTTTCTACGAAGAGATTAACGAATTTGATCCGTTAAACCAGACTGTAATTCAAAATTCACAGACTGGATTTTACCGAGCAGAGGGGAGAGGGGGTCGGCCACTTCAGATGAAAAAGACTAGGGTTTTTCGAAAATTTTGTGACCTGTTGTGTGTAATTTCTGTACTGCAATAAATTATTTATAATGTAGGCCACTAACAGCTTAGGGCCCATTAGTCATAAGTTCAAGCCCGACAAACAAAACCCGCATGTTCAGAAATTAATATAAAATTCATCATGACTCCGATTGATAAACCGATTTCACCAATGTGCACAGAAACCATTTCTACACCTTTTAAAGTCAAGATAAATTTTTCTGAATCCGAATTCAGTGATTTCCAAAAATGCCCATCCCTATGTCATTTTAGGAAATCTTACTCCTCTACTCTTAATTAAGAAGTCCAACTTCTTTGTTCATTAAATTTAACTCTTTAAATTTAACTATCTCAACGGGGATTAAAAATCCATTACTCTGTGTGACCCTCAATGGTTCAGGGATACAGCTAGCCGTGGGGTCACAACTCCTTGTCACTCGGAACAACAATTTCCGACTTGCCCATCGAATCATGGTAAGAGCGCCTAGCAACATCGCCCCATGATTCCCTAGGTATCACTGATAGTGCCTGCAAGAACCAATAGATTTTGGTTAGCGTACAGTACGGTCCCTTCATCCATATATCCCGATCGAATCAACAACCATTGGTATATCGAGAGTCGTTCGAGATTCGATAACTATGCAATACATCTTGAAGATCAAATAGTGACATCGCATGTGTTACTAAGAAACCATTTCTTAAAACACATCATGTACTCTGGCCAGAGATTCGTCACACTAATATCTCCTCAGATCGCATAGGATATCCACACTCGCAAGTATGTGGTGAATCCTTGACAACAAAGCATCAACTCCTATATGTGTTGTAACTGTACCCAATCCCGACACCTGATGACCCCAATAGAGTCGGTAAACGAGTCAAAGAACAGTACTAGCATATAGAGTCTCAATGATATTTCAAGTAGTAAGGACTAATGGTGTACAACCAAAACCGCGGACTTTATCCACTCGATAAGTGATAACCACTTGGAAAGTCCGGATAGGGTAGTTCGATCATTCATCATATGAATATCCATTTGCATGCTTCGAACATCTCTATGTTCCTTACCAATGAAACGTGGTACTCCGCATTGCAAATGCTAGTCTCAAACTCGAGCGATCCTTATCCTTATTATCGGACGGCTCAATCGACTAGGAACAATTTAGAATATACAGTGACTATAAGATGTGTTTCATGATAGACATCCCCATGTTCTACCACATCTTACATACACTATAGTATATTCAAGGTCTTTATCAAAACAACAATAGTATATCACAATATAACAATATGAAGAAAGATAAAGTCATTGCCATTTAATAAAAGTGTAAATTATATTAAACAAAAGATTTTTTATACAAAGAGTCATCAAAGCCCTTAGCCACAAGTTGGCTCACCGGGCACCCACTCTTTCAATCTCCCACTTGCCTTAAAGCCAACTAGTCATACTACGTAGACCCATTGCTTCGCGATGTTTGTCAAATAATGGTCCTGGCAAGGGCTTAGTAAGTGGATCAGCGATATTGTCTGCAGAGGCCACTCTTTCGACAGTGATGTCTCCTCTTTCCACAATCTCCCGGATGATGTGGTATTTCCTCAGTACGTGTTTGGATCTTTGATGAGACCTTGGTTCCTTTGCCTGAGAAACGGCACCCATGTTGTCACAGTACACCGGGACTGGACCAACAACTTCAGGAATAACGCCCAACTCTTGGACGAAATTCCTCATCCAAACGGCCTCTTTAGCAGCAGCTAATGCTGCAATGTATTCTGCCTCAGTGGTGGAATCCGCTGTGGTGTCCTGCTTGAAACTCTTCCAAGAGACAGCACCGCCATTGAGCATGAACACAAATCCAGAGGTTGACTTCGAGTCATCCACGTCACTTTGGAAGCTAGAGTCGGTATAGCCTTCCAATTTAGTTCTCTTCCTCCATATACCATGAACATATTCTTAGTCCTTCGTATGTACTTAAGAATGTCCTTCACGGCTTTCCAATGCATTTGACCGGGATTAGCTTGATATCTGCTCGTGACACTCAGAGCAAATGCTACATCCGGTCTGGTAGATATCATCCCATACATGATACTACCTATGGCTGACGCATATGGTACATGTGTCATTTTCTCTATCTCTTCATCCGTCTTGGGACACATAGACTTGGATAGAGAAACTTCATGACACATGGGTAGATGTCCTCTCTTGGACCCATCCATTGAAAACCGTTTCAATATGGTGTCGATGTAGGTTGATTGAGTGAGTCCTATCATTTTTTTAGATCTATCTCTATATATCTGTATCCCTAGAATATAGGATGCCTCACCCAAATCCTTCATCGAGAATCTACCTGATAACCATATCTTTGTTGACTGTAACATCCCTACGTCATTCCCAATGAGTAGGATGTCATCAACATAAAGTACTAAGAATGTCACAGCATCCTTAACTACTTTCTTGTACACGCATGGTTCCTCCGGGTTCTTGATGAAACCAAAATCCTTTATTGTTTCATCAAATTTCTGGTTCCAACTTCTTGATGCTTGTTTTAGACCATAAATTGATCTCTGAAGCTTGCATACCTTATGCTCGCTTCCCAGGGATGTGTACCCCTCAGGCTGCTTCATATAGATTTCTTCCTTAATGTCTCCATTAAGAAAAGCAGTCTTCGCATCCATTTGCCATATCTCATAGTCATACCATGCAGCTATGGCAATAAGGATTCTTATGGACTTGAACATTGCAACTGGTGAAAAGGTTTCATCATAGTCAACTCCTTGTCTTTGAGTATAACCTTTTGCCACCAATCGTGCCTTGTAGGTCAATACCTTACCATCAGGCCCAAGCTTTCTCTTGTAGATCCATTTACACCCTATTGGAACAATTCCATCGGGAGGATCTACTAAAGACCAAATTTGGTTTGTATGCATCGAATCTATTTCCGACTGCATAGCTTCAAGCCATAAATTTGAATCCGCATCAGAAATTGCTTCCTTGAAGTTTCTTGGATCACATCCAACATCGGGTTCATCTTGATCCCCTTCAAGAAGAAGACCATATCGAATAGGAGGTCTAGAAGTCCTCTCGGATCTTCTAGGTATAGGCGTGTCTATCAATGGTTCCTGAGGTGTAGGATCGTTATTTTGTATTTCGGGTTCTTCTCGAATTTCTTCGAGTTCCATCATCTCGCCTTTCTTATCCAATAAGAACTCCTTCTCCAAGAAGGTGGCATTCCTTGAAACAAACACCTTTGTTTCAGCAGTATAATAGAAATAATATCCGATTGAATTCTTCGGATACCCTACAAAATAACATAAGCTGGATCGACTATCCAACTTATCTCCCACTGTCCGCTTCACGTAAGCAGAACATCCCCAAATCCTCAAGTACGAATACTTAGGAGCTTTGCCATTCCATAACTCGTATGGTGTTTTGTCCACTGCTTTAGTGTGGACGTTGTTCAACAACAATACCGTCGTTTCAAGCGCATAGCCCCAAAACGAAGGTGGAAGCTCAGTGAAGCTCATCATGGATCGAACCATGTCCAACAAAGTTCGATTACGACGCTCCGATACACCATTCAGCTGTGGTGTCATAGGAGGAGTCCACTGAGAGAGAATCCCATTCTCTTTTAGATAGTCCAAAAACTCGGTACTCAAGTATTCTCCACCTCGATCCGATCGAAGTGCTTTAATACTTTTACCTAGCTTGTTTTCTACTTCAGCCTTGAATTCTTTGAACTTTTCAAATGCTTCAGACTTATATTTCATTAAATATAAATACCCATACCTAGAATAATCATCAGTAAAGGTAATGAAGTAGGTGTGGCCATATTGAGTACCAACTCTAAATGGACCACAAATATCTGTATGGATCAAATCCAATAGATTTTGACTACGCTCAGGTTTTCCCTTAAAAGGAGATTTAGTCATTTTTCCTTTTAGGCAGGATTCACAAGTAGGTAGAGAGTTAATATCAGACATATCAAACATGCCCTCTCCCACTAGCTTGTTCATCCTCCTTGAGGAAATATGACCTAGCCTAGCGTGCCAAAGGTTTGCCGGGTTTTGGCTATCGATTTTCCTTTTGTTTGTTGTTGCCGGTCTATCAACATAATTTATTGGAACGTCTTTTAGTTTTAAGTTGTATAGATCCTTTTTAAATTGTCTATTTCCAATCAAACATTCATTCTTGTAAATCTTGCAAATCCCATTTACAAAATTGCAAGAATAACCATCTCTATCAAGCATAGAAACAGAAATAATGTTTTTAATCAAATCCGGAACAAATAAAACATCTCTTAAAAGTAACTTAAAACCGTTCTGCAAAAATAAATAAACATCTCCCACAGCTTTAGCTTCAACTCTGGAACCATTTCCGAGCCTTAGCTGGGTCTCACCCATTCTAAGCCTGCGACTTCTTGTCATCACCTGCAAATCATTGCAAATGTGAGATCCACATCCGGTATCCAATACCCAAGAAGTAGTATTAAGTGAAACATTTATTTCAATATAGAACATACCCTTCGCAGTTCGCAACTGCTCTAGATATTCCTTGCAGTTACGCTTCCAATGACCGGGCTTCTTGCAGTAATGGCAAACATCCTTGGATTTTTCCATGTTTGAAGCCTTTGTCTTGTACTTCTTCTCGAGTTCGATTTTCTTGGGTGGGGCAGAACGTTTCTTACCCTTTGTACTTGGCCCCTTCTTAGCAGAAGAAGAGGAGCCCACCAAGAAAGCCGGTTTATCCTTCTTTAATGTGGATTCATATGTCATAAGCATATTGACCATCTCTTCAAGGGAGGCCTCTATCTTGTTCATATTGAAATTCACCACAAATCCGTCAAACGAAGAAGGAAGAGACAAAAGTAGTAAGTCCACGTTGAGTTCATGCTCCAACACCAAATCAAGGGTTACCAACTTCTGTATGAGCCAAATCACTCGTACCCCATGATCACGGACCGAAGTCCCTTCACGCATGCGACACGTAATTAGCTCCTTTATAGTAGCGAACCTTTCAGCCCTCGATTGAGCCCCAAAAAGTTCCTTGAGTTGTACGTGAATGTCAGCAGCATTCACGGTGTCCTCAAATTGCCTCTGGAGTTCATCAGACATCGAGGCTTGCATATAGCATTTGGCCTTGATATCATGGTCCCACCATGTATCAAGTTTGGCTAACTCTTCCGGACTTATGTCAGCTGGTGCTTCCTTCGGAGGAGATTTTTCTAACACGTAGAGCATCTTCTCCGAAGTCAAGACAATCTTCAACTTACGGAACCATTCCGTATAGTTTGCGCCAGTCAATTTATTTTGTTCGAGGATCGAGAAAAGTGGATTACGCGAATTCATCTTTATGAAATACTGAAACGAAACAGACAAATATCAGTGATTGTTTAAGCAATTTACTAAGACATAAAATAGGCGAAATTTATTTTATGAATCTCACTCCCACTATTTTAACGATTTCACTACCCTCTAGTGAAAACGGGAAACTGTTTTCTTTAGTGAGAACATGGAGTCCAATTGACAAACTATGGTCCCGAATAATATCAGCCTACCATAATTTTCAAAAGGTAGAGCCCAATTGCTTCCAAAGCAACCTCCACGTTTTTACCTCATGTCCAATAAGGGCCCAATAATATGACGCCGTTTATTGTGACATGTCAAGATGACCCATCAATATTAAGTTGTGATGGACGGTCGTCATGTGGATCCCCCAATAATATGAGCCGATCCCATGGGAGTTCCACCCAACTTACAACATGTGTCGATCCAATGTACAGCTTTCCGACGAACGGGCCCCTCCAATAATATGAGCCGGACCGTATCCGCGGGTAGCATCTCATACATTGATCGTTGATGGAAGGTAGGAACATTTAAACAAATTTAAATTTCCTTTATTTATCTTCATATCAATTTTAAATCATATTTAAAATGAGGGATTTTAATTTTGAAAATTTGTCTCATCATTTTTAAAATTTTGTATGCTTGCCGGATTCACACAATTATGTCTAAAACATGCATACAACAATAATATCACATATTATATAGGATGATCGATTCCATTTCTAATTGACCCGTGGTTGCCAATCACGAGTCTTAGTCCAATCCTAGGTAATATGCAGTATGCAATGCAATCCTATTACATTGAGCTTCCAATTTACATTTCTTCTGTCTTTATTGTCTGCTGGGCCCACCACCGTCTTAAAATCTTCATCTCCCACTAAATCTAATGTATTTACAATAAATAACAATGACAAGTAGGGGATACATTTTTAAGGGGTGGGAATGGGTCATAAACCAAGCCCACTTTTATTACATATGACAATTCATATTGGGCCATAAACCAGGCCCATTAATAAACCCAACAACAATAAAAATAAATGTAAATTCCTAACATACACCTACAAAATTGGTCATGGCAATCGATCATCCTTATCCAATAACATTTAATTCAAAATTAATTTATTGGATAACATGCAATGGCAATTTAAATTTAAAAGGATAAAATCATATTTCATATATAAAATCTTATTTTACATACAAAATCATATTTTATCTTTTTATCAAATAAAATCATATTTTATCTATAAAATCCAATTTTATACATAAAATCATATTTTACTCAATATATCCATAAGATCATATCTTATCATCAATTGTACCAAAAATAATTAATTTCAAAATTCAATTTAACGGATAAAATATTTAAATTTTCCAAAAGTTCAAATTTATCCAAAAATCAATTTTAAAATTTTTGGACTCGAACAATTCGATCCGACGCCTCGTGGACTAATCAAAAACAATTTTCGATTGGACCAAAAATAGAATTTTAACATATTAAAATTTAATTTAAAAATTAAAAAAATTAATTTTTCCCGCGGGCCGCCCGGGACATTCCCGGGCTGCCCGCGCCCTAATGGGGTCGGGCCGGGCAGCCCGCCTGCGCCTAGGGAAGCGACGATCGCTGCAATTGGCAGCAATTGCATTTGCACTGAAGATATAGAGACATTATTTATATGGTGAGAATTTTGAGATTTATTCTGACCATAAAAGCTTGAAATATCTGTTTTTGCAGTCTGAATTGAATACGAGGCAACGAAGATGGCTATACTTATTGAAATATTTCAACTGTGAGATTAAATATTATCCGGGAAAGTCCAATGCAGCTGCAGATGCCTTGAGTAGAAATGTATGTTCTTTATCCTTATCTATGATAGGTGTATCCAAATTGGTAGAAGATTGCTATGTTTTTGGATTAATATTTGAGACCGATATGCGGCCTATTAGAGTTTGTGTTGTTTAAGCTGAGCCAGAATTGTTAATCAGAATCAGAGAAGCACAGAAAAATGATCAGAGTATTCAGAAGTCTATTGAGATGGTCAGATCAGGGAATCAATCTGAATATAAGGTTAGTCATGATGGTGTCTTATATATGAATAACAGAATTGTTGTTCCAGATGTTTCAGATTTGAGACAACATGTATTGAAAGAGGCTCACTGTAGTAGATACAGTATTCATCCTGGTGGCAAAAATATGTACAATGATTTGAAAAATCGGTATTGGTGGAAACAGATGAAATCTGATGTCACAAAATTTGTGTCTCGATGTCTGAATTTCCAACAGGTGAAGGCTGAAAGAAACCAGGTGGTATTTTGCATACCCTGTCTGTTCTACAATGGAAGTGGTATCACATTTTTATAGATTTCATCACGATGATACCACGTTCATCTAGAGGTTGCGATGCCGTTTTGGTAGTTATTGACAGATTGACAAAATAAAATTGTTTTATTCCATACAGAATGACGTACAGACACAATCAGATGGCAGATATTTATGTCAAACAAGTGGTAAGGTTACATGGTGTGTCTAAATCTATCGTTTCAGATCGAGACCCTAGATTTACATCTCACTTTTGGCACATCCTGCAGCAAGCTCTAGGTACTCGATTGCATCTGAGTACTGCATACCATCCTCAGACAGACAGATAGTTAGAGCGGACTATCCAGACACTTGAGGATATGCTTAGAGCTGTAGTGCTAGATTTTGGCACTAGTTGGCAAGATTCATTACCACTTGTGGAATTATCGTACAATAACAGCTATTAGACGAGTATAGAGATGGCTCCATTGGAATCTTTGTAAGTAAAGAAGTGCATATATCCTCTTTATTGGGATGATTTCTCAGAGGCACCTGATATTGGACCACATATGATTCGAGAGATGACAGAGAAAGTGAGGATTATTCAAAAGAGAATGAAGATAGCTCAACATAGACAGGCTCAGTATGCAAATGTCAGATGCATACCTTTGCGTTTTAAGCAGGGAGACAGAGTATTCTTGAAGATTTCTCCTTTCAGAGGCACAGTCAGATTTGGAAAGAGAGAAAAATTTTCTCCGAGATTCATCGGTCCGTATGCGATTCTTGATAAGATAGGAGATCTTGCCTACAGACTTGCATTGCCTTCAGCTCTTTTTGGGATACATGATGTCATTCATGTTTCTATGTTGCGGAAGTATCAGCCTGATAACTCTCACGTACTTCAACTAGACGAGGATGAACATGACGAGACATTGAGCTATTTCAAGAAGCCAATTCAGATTCTTGATCAGAAAGAAAATCAACTCAGAAACAAGACCATTCCGCTAGTGAAAGTTCAGTGGAGTCGTCATGGAGTTGAAGAAGCTACTTGAGAAGTAGAGTCAGATATGAGACAGATTTCCTGATCTATTTCATTGATGTGAGTTCTTATTCTGTATTTTTGTTATTTCCTTATCCTATATGTGTACAGATTGTATGCGATTTCGAGGACGAAATCATGTCTTAGAGGGGGAGAATTGTAAGGCCCGAGAGTATTTAATTGTTGTAGAACGCGGCGATCAGATCAATCAGGATTGATACCCGGTGCAGCGGAAGTTTAAAAATTTTATATGGAACGATTCCATAGTGGGTATCAAAACCTTACGATTAAATTGTGTGTGTAAAAATTAAATAACAATTATAAATTTTTACCTCAATCTCGAAGCGAGATTATGGACACCAACAGATTGCTCTGCTCTTGTTGTATATCCCTGGAACTGATGGACGAACTGTTCTTCAATCAGGTCCACGAACGGATATTTAATCCCTCTGATAGATTGCACTAGAAAATCTATCAGAAGTTTCTACGAAGAGATTAACGAATTTGATCCGTTAAACCAGACTGTAATTCAAAATTCACAGACTGGATTTTACCGAGCAGAGGGGAGAGGGGGTCGGCCACTTCAGATGAAAAAGACTAGGGTTTTTCTAAAATTTTGTGACCTGTTGTGTGTAATTTCTGTACTGCAATAACTTATTTATAATGTAGGCCACTAACAGCTTAGGGCCCATTAGTCATAAGTTCAATCCCGACAAGCAAAGCCCGCATGTTCAGAAATTAATATAAAATTCATCATGACTCCGATTGATAAACCGATTTCACCAATGTGCATAGAAACCATTTCTGCACTTTTTAAAGTCAAGATAAATTTTTCTGAATCCGAATTCAGTGATTTCCAAAAATGCCCATCCCTATGTCATTTTAGGAAATCTTACTCCTCTACTCTTAATTAAGAAGTCCAACTTATTTGTTCATTAAATTTAACTCTTTAAATTTAACTATCTCAACGGGGATTAAAAATCCATTACTCTGTGTGACCTTCAATGGTTCAGGGATACAGCTAGCCGTGGGCTCACAACTCCTTGTGACTCGGAACAACAATTTCCGACTTGCCCATCGAATCATGGTAAGAGCGCCTAGCAACATCGCCCCATGATTCCCTAGGTATCACTGATAGTGCCTGCAAGAACCAATAGATTTTGGTTAGCGTACAGTACGGTCCCTTCATCCATATATCCCGATCGAATCAACAACCATTGGTATATCGAGAGTCGTTCGAGATTCGATAACTATGCAATACATCTTGAAGATCAAATAGTGACATCGCATGTGTTACTAAGAAACCATTTCTTAAAACACATCATGTACTCTGGCCAGAGATTCGTCACACTAATATCTCCTCAGATCGCATAGGATATCCACACTCGCAAGTATGTGGTGAATCCTTGACAACAAAGCATCGACTCCTATATGTGTTGTAACTGTACCCAATCCCGACACCTGATGACCCCAATAGATTCGGTAAACGAGTCAAAGCACAGTACTAGCATATAGAGTCTCAATGATGTTTCAAGTAGTAAGGACTAATGGTGTACAACCAAAACCGCGGACTTTATCCACTCGATAAGTGATAACCACTTGGAAAGTCCGGATAGGGTAGTTCGATCATTCATCATATGAATATCCATTTGCATGCTTCGAACATCTCTATGTTCCTTACCAATGAAACGTGGTACTCCGCATCGCAAATGCTAGTCTCAAACTCGAGCGATCCTTATCCTTATTATCGGACGGCTCAATCGACTAGGAACAATTTAGAATATACAGTGACTATAAGATGTATTTCATGATAGACATCCCCATGTTCTACCACATCTTACATACACTATAGTATATTCAAGGTCTTTATCAAAACAACAATAGTATATCACAATATAACAATATGAAGAAAGATAAAGTCATTGCCATTTAATAAAAGTGTAAATTATATTAAACAAAAGATTGTTTATACAAAGAGTCATCAAAGCCCTTAGCCACAAGTTGGCTCACCGGGCACCCACTCTTTCAATAATTTCAATCCAATAATATTTAATTTGAGAATTTTTGGAGTTTAGAATTAAATTATAATATTCTTAAATTATTTAGGATTGAAATTGAATTAAAAAGATTGGCCGAGGACTGAATTGCAAATAATTAAGATTTCAGGGGTCAAAATGCAAATATCGGATTGAGTGGAGAACACAAGGCATTTATGTGTGTATGTACGCGTATTACATGTATATTCATCAGAAATTATCTATTTTTTCAGCCCCAAGAACCGAGACTTCATCTTTTTCCTTGAAAATTCATTTTCAAACTTCGATATCTCAAGATCTGGCCATCCGAATTTCAATCCGAGCATAGTTCTGCGATCCTCTCTTCAAGAGCTAAGAATTGATGTATGTATTATTTTTATCCAGAATATTTCGAAATTGAGCTGTTGAAGAACTCAGAAATTGATTATGTATATGTGTTCTTGAGATTATCCGTATTGTTATATTGAAATCGGATCGAAGATTGGATGTCGTTTGTATTTGATATGATTTTTTCTGCCTATGTTCGAAACCTATGATTCTGATTTTTCTGGTTTTTGATGATATATTGCTGATATGAGATGCTTATGAGTTAGATATTATTGTTAGATTTGTTGCAAATGAGTTTCGGTTACCGATTATTAGCCGTTACGTCGTCGGTTCAGAAATTGTTAGACTTTTGGCATGTTGATTGAGCTGAGTATATATGAGTTCTTTGCTGATATATGTACCTGGATATGCTATATTTTCAAATTGGTATTGAATCTTGTCGAGCTGGGGAATTCAGCGTCGAACCCGGAGTAGAATAGCTCAAGGTTTGCTTTGAAGATTAGCTTGCAAGACTTAGTTTGTTGTGCAAATTTTTGATTGGGCTTTTGTTGTGCAGCTTGTTCAGAATCGCAACAACCTTGAAACCAAGAAGAATAAGGTATAAGACAAACTTAGAGTAAAGGGCTTTGAACACTCAATATGACTCTATTGAGTGCCCTTTCTAAAACCACATACTATGTGCTTAATTGCTCTTGAATGTATAGATGATTGCTTGCTTGATTTAGCTTGCCTTTTTATTGGCCTTTACTCTTATGCTTCTAGACTTTGATGCATTCATATTGAGTCAACTTCTTGTTGAGATTTTGATGGCAGATTTTCCACGAGATTGAGGATTTTTGGACTTGTATCGAGGAGCTTTAGCGATTGACGTATTCCTATTGCGAGAATCTCGATACAATGGGCCAAAGTCTGGGAATAAGAACCCAACTCCACCTCGAATGGGAGTGTTGGTGGGAGATTTGTTTTGTTCTTCTTCCTCGGGATCCAAAAACAAACCGATACCGAATTTGAAAACAGACTTTGAATTCATGCATTGCTTTATATTCATTATTAGAGATTCAATTTGATATTGTTGATGATTTAGAAGGTGTGTACCTTGATTCAATGCATGATTATGTTCTTTATACTGGGATTATATTCTCACCGGAGATATCCGGCTATTGCTTTGTTTGAATGTGTGCATGGCAATAGGTGGGGCTGAAACGAGTCAGGGATGCCCGTGAAAAAATGAGATCTAGATAGATGTGGTGACTTCGGGTTAGAGTTGTAGAAGCTGCTGTCAAGAACATTATGTGTAAAATTTAGCTTAAAGTTTGAATGAACTTAGCAAGACTAGATGCTTAGTTTGAATAACAAGAATTATGTTAAATTCCTTGGCATGAGATGTGATAGCAAGTTGTGTTGATTTGAACCTTAAAAACCTTGTGATATTTCATGTTTCTTTTTTAGAATTGATGTTGGGAATCATGGTATTTTTGTTAAAGAAGGTTTAAGGATCAAAACAACGGCAAAACCTTATTTTTTCAACTGAGATTGGAGGGTACCCAAAGGTGCGGCGCGCCCGCGCCTAACCATGGGTGCCATGGCCCGAGAGAAGGGCGCGCCCGCGCTCCCTCCTCTTAAAAAAAAATAGGTTGCTTCTTACCTTGTTGCCCTGATTTGAATTAACATAGATTATATGTTATTAATTGAGATTAGTGTTGGAGAACGCGGCGATCAGATCAATCAGAATTGATACCCGGTGCAGCGGAAGTTTAAAATTTTATATGGAACGATTCCATAATGGGTATCAAAACTTTTACGATTAAATTGTGTGTGTAAAAATTAAATAACAATTATAAATTTTTACCTCCAATCTCGAATCGAGATTATGGACACCAACAGATTGCTCTGCTCTTGTTGTATATCCCTGGAACTGATGGACGAACTGTTCTTCAATCAGGTCCACGAACGGATATTTAATCCCTCTGATAGATTGCACTAGAAAATCTATCAGAAGTTTCTACGAAGAGAATTAACGAATTTGATCCGTTAAACCAGACTGTAATTCAAAATTCACAGACTGGATTTTTCCCAAGCAGAGGGGATTGGGGCGGCCACTGTTAGAGAGAAAACTAGGGTTTTTTCGAAAATTGTGACCTGTTGTGTGTAATTTCTGTACTGCAATAACTTATTTATAATGTAGGCCACTAACAGCTTAGGGCCCATTAGTCATAAGTTCAAGCCAGACAAGCAAAGCCCGCATGTTCAGAAATTAATATAAAATTCATCGTGACTCCGATTGATAAACCGATTTTACCAATGTGCACAGAAACCATTTTTGCACCTTTTAAAGTCAAGATAAATTTTTCTGAATCCGAATTCAGTGATTTCAAAAAATGCCCATCCCTATGTCATTTTAGGAAATCTTACTCCTCTACTCTTAAATAAAAAGTCCAACTTCTTTGTTCATTAAATTTAACTCTTTAAATTTAACTATCTCAACGGGGATTAAAAATCCATTACTCTGTGTGACCCTCAATGGTTCAGGGATACAGCTAGCCGTGGGCTCACAACTCCTTGTGACTCGGAACAACAATTTCCGACTTGCCCATCGAATCATGGTAAGAGCGCCTAGCAACATCGCCCCATGATTCCCTAGGTATCACTGATAGTGCCTGCAAGAACCAATAGATTTTGGTTAGCGTACAGTACGGTCCCTTCATCCATATATCATGATCGAATCAACAACCATTGGTATATCGAGAGTCGTTCGAGATTCGATAACTATGCAATACATCTTGAAGATCAAATAGTGACATCGCATGTTCTACTAAGAAACCATTTCTTAAATCACATCATGTACTCTGGCCAGAGATTCGTCACACTAATATCTCCTCAGATCGCATAGGATATCCACACTCGCAAGTATGTGGTGAATCATTGACAACAAAGCATCGACTCCTATATGTGTTGTAACTGTACCCAATCCCGACACCTGATGACCCCAATAGAGTCGGTAAACGAGTCAAAGCACAGTACTAGCATATAGAGTCTCAATGATGTTTCAAGTAGTAAGGACTAATGGTGTACAACCAAAACCGCGGACTTTATCCACTCGATAAGTGATAACCACTTGGAAAGTCCGAATAGGGTAGTTTGATCATTCATCATATGAATATCCATTTGCAGGCTTCGAACATCTCTATGTTCCTTACCAATGAAACGTGGTACTCTGCATTGCAAATGCTAGTCTCAAACTCGAGCGATCCTTATCCTTATTGTCGGACGGCTCAATCGACTAGGAACAGTTTAGAATACACAGTGACTATAAGATGTGTTTCATGATAGACATCTCCATGTTCTACCACATCTTACATACACTATAGTATATTCAAGGTCTTTATCAAAACAACAATAGTATATCACAATATAACAATATGAAGAAAGATAAAGTCATTGCCATTAATAAAAGTGTAAATTATATTAAACAAAATATTGTTTATACAAAGAGTCATCAAAGCCCTTAGCCACAAGTTGGCTCACCGGGCACCCACTCTTTCAATCTCCCACTTGCCCTATAGCCAACTAGTCATACTACGTAGACCCATTGCATCGCGATGTTTGTCAAATAATGGTCCTGGCAAGGGCTTAGTAAGTGGATTAGCGATATTGTCTGCAGAGGCCACTCTTTCGACAGTGATGTCTCCTCTTTCCACAATCTCCCGGATGATGTGGTATTTCCTCAGTACGTGTTTGGATCTTTGATGAGACCTTGGTTCCTTTGCCTGAGCAACGGCACCCGTGTTGTCACAGTACACCGGGACTGGACCAACAACTTCAGGAATGATGCCCAACTCTTGGACGAAATTCCTCATCCAAACGGCCTCTTTGGCAGCAGCTGATGCTGCAATGTATTCTGCCTCAGTGGTGGAATCCGCTGTGGTGTCTTGCTTGGAACTCTTCCAAGAGACAGCACCGCCATTGAGCATGAACACAAATCCAGAGGTTGACTTCGAGTCATCCACGTCACTTTGGAAGCTAGAGTCGGTATAGCCTTCCAATTTTAGTTCTCTTCCTCCATATACCATGAACATATTCTTAGTCCTTCGCAAGTACTTAAGAATGTCCTTCACGGCTTTCCAATGCATTTGACCGGGATTAGCTTGATATCTGCTCGTGACACTCAGAGCAAATGCTACATCCGGTCTGGTAGATATCATCCCATACATGATACTACCTATGGCTGATGCATATGGTACATGTGTCATTTTCTCTATCTCTTCATCCGTCTTGGGACACATAGACTTGGATAGAGAAACTCCATGACACATGGGTAGATGTCCTCTCTTGGACCCATCCATTGAAAACCGTTTCAATATGGTATCGATGTAGGTTGATTGAGTGAGTCCTATCATTCTCTTAGATCTATCTCTATAGATCTGTATCCCTAGAATATAGGATGCCTCACCCAAATCCTTCATCGAGAATCTACCTGATAACCATATCTTTGTTGACTGCAACATCCCTACGTCATTTCCAATGAGTAGGATGTCATCAACATAAAGTACTAAGAATGTCACAGCATCCTTAACTACTTTTTTGTACACGCATGGTTCCTCCGGGTTCTTGATGAAACCAAAATCCTTTATTGTTTCATCAAATTTCTGGTTCCAACTTCTTGATGCTTGTTTTAGACCATAAATTGATCTCTGAAGCTTGCATACCTTATGCTCGCTTCCCACGGATGTGTACCCCTCAGGCTGCTTCATATAGATTTCTTACTTAATGTCTCCATTAAGAAAAGCAGTCTTCACATCCATTTGCCATATCTCATAGTCATACCAAGCAGCTATGGCAATAAGGATTCTTATGGACTTGAACATTGCAACTGGTGAAAAGGTTTCATCATAGTCAACTCCTTGTCTTTGAGTATAACCTTTCGCCACCAATCGCGCCTTGTAGGTCAATACCTTACCATCAGGCCCAAGCTTTCTCTTGTAGATCCATTTACACCCTATTGGAACAATTCCATCGGGAGGATCTACTAAAGACCAAACTTGGTTTGTATGCATCGAATCTATTTTCGACTGCATTGCTTCAAGCCATAAATTTGAATCCGCATCAGAAATTGCTTCCTTGAAGTTTCTTGGATCACATCCAACATCGGGTTCATCTTGATCCCCTTCAGGAAGAAGACCATATCGAATAGGAGGTGTAGAATTCCTCTCGGATCTTCTAGGTACAGGCGTGTCTATCAATGGTTCCTGAGGTGTAGGATCGTTATTTTGTAGTTCTTCTCGAATTTCTTCGAGTTCCATCATCTCGCCTTTCTTATCCAATAAGAACTCCTTCTCTAAGAAGGTGGCATTCCTTGAAACAAACACCTTTGTTTCAGCAGGATAATAGAAATAATATTCGATTGAATTCTTCGGATCCGATCGAAGTGCTTTAATACTTTTACCTAGCTTGTTTTCTACTTCAGCCTTGAATTCTTTGAACTTTTCAAATGCTTCAGACTTATATTTCATTAAATATAAATACCCATACCTTGAATAATCATCAGTAAAGGTAATGAAGTAGGTGTGGCCATATTGCGTCCCAACTCTAAATGGACCACAAACATCTGTATGGATCAAATCCAACAGATTTTGACTACGCTCAGGTTTCCCTTTAAAAGGAGATTTAGTCATTTTTCCTTTTAGGCAGGATTCACAAGTAGGTAGAGAGTTAATATCAGACATATCAAACATGCCTCTCCCACTAGCTTGTTCATCCTCCTTGAGGAAATATGACCTAGCCTAGCGTGCCAAAGGTTTGCCGGGTTTTGGCTATCGATTTTCCTTTTGTTTGTTGTTGCCGGTTTATCAACATAATTTATTAGAACGTCTTTTAGTTTTAAGTTGTATAGATCGTTTTCAAGTTGTCCATTTCCAATCAAACATTCATTCTTGTAAATATTGCAAATCCCATTCACAAAATTGCAAGAATAACCATCTCTATCAAGCATAGAAACAGAAATAATGTTTTTAATCAAATCCGGAACAAATAAAACATCTCTTAAAAGTAACTTAAAACCGTTCTGCAAAAATAAACATCTCCCACGGCTTTTGCTTCAACTCTGGAACCATTTCCGAGCCTCAGCTGGGTCTCACCCATTCTAAGCCTGCGACTTCTTGTCATCACCTGCAAATCATTGCAAATGTGAGATCCACATCCGGTATCCAATACCCAAGAAGTAGTATTAAGTGAAACATTTATTTCAATATAGAACATACCCTTTGCAGTTCGCAACTGCTCTAGATATTCCTTACAGTTACGCTTCCAATGACCGGGCTTCTTGCAGTAATGGCAAACATCCTTGGATTTTTCCATGTTTGAAGCCTTTGTCTTGTACTTCTTCTCTGGTTCGATTTTCTTGGGTGGGGCAGAACGTTTCTTACCCTTTGTACTTGGCCCCTTCTTAGCAGAAGAAGAGGAGCCCACCAAGAAAGCTGGTTTATCCTTCTTTAATGTGGATTCATATGTCACAAGCATATTGACCATCTCTTTAAGGGAGGCCTCTATCTTGTTCATATTGAAATTCACCACAAATCCGTCAAATGAAGAAGGAAGAGATAGAAGTAGTAAGTCCACGTTGAGTTCATGCTCCAACACCAAATCAAGGGTTACCAACTTCTGTATGAGCCAAATCACTCATACCCCATGATCACGGACCAAAGTCCCTTCACGCATGCGACACGTCATTAGCTCCTTTACAGTAGCGAACCTTTCAGCCCTCGATTGAGCCCCAAAAAGTTCCTTGAGTTGTACGTGAATGTCAGCAGCATTCACGGTATCCTCAAATCGCCTCTGGAGTTCATCAGACATCGAGGCTTGCATATAGCATTTGGCCTTGATATCATGGTCCCACCATGTATCAAGTTTGGCTAACTCCTCCGGACTTATGTCAGCTGGTGCTTCCTTCGGAGGAGATTTTTCTAACACGTAGAGCATCTTCTCCGAAGTCAAGACAATCTTCAACTTTCGGAACCATTCCGTATAGTTTGCGCCAGTCAACTTATTTTGTTCGAGGATCGAGAAAAGTGGATTACGCGAATTCATCTTTATGAAATACTGAAAAGAAACAGACAAATATCAGTGATTGTTTAAGCAATTTACTAAGACATAAAATAGGCGAAATTTATTTTATGAATCTCACTCCCACTATTTTAACGATTTCACTACCCTCTAGTGAAAATGGGAAACTGTTTTCCTTAGTGAGAACATAGAGTCCAATTGACAAACTATGGTCCCGAATAATATCAGTCAACCATAATTTTCAAAAGGTAGAGCCCAATTGCTTCCAAAGCAACCTCCATGTGTTTACCTCCTGTCCAATAAGGGCCCAATAATATGACGCCGATTATTGTGACATGTCAAGATGACCCATCAATATTAAGTTGTGATGGACGGTCGCCATGTGGATCCCCCAATAATATGAGCCGATCTCATGGGAGTTTCACCCAACTTACAACATGTGTCGATCCAATGTACAGCTTTCCGACGAACGGGCCCCCCCAATAATATGAGCCGGACCGTATCCGCGGGTAGCATCTCATACATTGATCGTTGATGGAAGGTAGAAACATTTAAAAAAATTTAAATTTCCTTTATTTATCTTGATATCAATTTTAAATCATATTTAAAATGAGGGATTTTAATTATGAAAATTTGTCTCATCATTTTTAAAATTTTGTATGCTTGCCGGATTCACACAATTTTGTCTAAAACATGCATACAACAATAATATCACATATTATATAGGATGATCGATTCCATTTCTAATTGACCCGTGGTTGCCAATCACGAGTCTTAGTCCAATCCTAGGTAATATGCAGTATGCAATGCAATCCTATTACATTGAGCTTCCAATTTACATTTCTTCGTCTTTATTGTCTGCTGGGCCCACCTCCGTCTTCAAATCTTCATCTCCCACTAAATCTAATGTATTTACAATAAATAACAATGACAAGTAGGGGATACATTTTCAAGGGGTGGGAACGGGCCATAAACCAAGCCCACTTTTATTACATATGACAATTCATATTGGGCCATAAACCAGGCCCATTAATAAATCCAACAACAATAAAAGACAAATGTAAATTCCTAACATACACCTACAAAATTGGTCATGGCAATCGATCATCCTTATCCAATAACATTTAATTCATAATTAATTTATTGGATAACATGCAATGGCAATTTAAATTTAAAAGGATAAAATCATATTTCATATATAAAATCTTATTTTACATACAAAATCATATTTTATCTTTTTATCAAATAAAATCATATTTTATCTATAAAATCCAATTTTATACATAAAATCATATTTTACTCAATATATCCATAAGATCATATCTTATCATCAATTGTACCAAAAATAATTAATTTTAAAATTCAATTTAACGGATAAAATATTTAAATTTTCCAAAAATTCAAATTTATCCAAAAATCAATTTTAAAATTTTCGGACTCGAACAATTCGATCCGACGCCTCGTGGACCAATCAAAAACAATTTTCGATCGGACCAAAAATAGAATTTTAACATATTAAAATTTAATTTAAAAAATTAAAAAATTAATTTTTCCCGCGGGCCGCCCGGGACATTCCCGGGCTGCCAGCGCCCTAATGGGGTCGGGCCGGGCAGCGACGATCGCTGCCCTGGGCAACGATCACATCGCTGCCCCCACCCCCCGGGCAGCGATCCAATCGCTGCCCGGGTTTTTGCCCGAAAAAAAAAATATTTTATTTTTAAATATTTATTTTGTTTCAAAAACCGAGGCTTAAAATTTTTGTACAATCGATTAATTTAATCGCTTGATCTAAGCAACCTGGCTCTGATACCACTGTTGGAGAACGCGGCGATCAGATCAATCATAATTGATACCCAGTGCAGCGGAAGTTTAAAATTTTATATGGAACGATTCCATAATGGGTATCAAAACTTTTACGATTAAATTGTGTGTGTAAAAATTAAATAACAATTATAAATTTTTACCTCCAATCTCGAATCGAGATTATGGACACCAACAGATTGCTCTGCTCTTGTTGTATATCCCTGGAACTGATGGACGAACTGTTCTTCAATCAGGTCCACGAACGGATATTTAATCCCTCTGATAGATTGCACTAGAAAATCTATCAGAAGTTTCTACGAAGAGAATTAACGAATTTGATCCGTTAAACCAGACTGTAATTCAAAATTCACAGACTGGATTTTTCCCGAGCAGAGGGGAGGGGGGCGGCCACTGTTAGAGAGAAAACTAGGGTTTTTTCGAAAATTGTGACCTGTTGTGTGTAATTTCTGTACTGCAATAACTTATTTATAATGTAGGCCACTAACAGCTTAGGGCCCATTAGTCATAAGTTCAAGCCCGACAAGCAAAGCCCGCATGCTCAGAAATTAATATAAAATTCATCGTGACTCCGATTGATAAACCGATTTTACCAATGTGCACAGAAACCATTTCTGCACCTTTTAAAGTCAAGATAAATTTTTCTGAATCCGAATTCAGTGATTTCCAAAAATGCCCATCCCTATGTCATTTTAGGAAATCTTACTCCTCTACTCTTAAATAAGAAGTCCAACTTATTTGTTCATTAAATATAACTCTTTAAATTTAACTATCTCAACGGGGATTAAAAATCCATTACTCTGTGTGACCCTCAATGGTTCAGGGATACAGCTAGCCGTGGGCTCACAACTCCTTGTGACTCGGAACAACAATTTCCGACTTGCCCATCGAATCATGGTAAGAGCGCCTAGCAACATCGCCCCATGATTCCCTAGGTATCACTGATAGTGCCTGCAAGAACCAATAGATTTTGGTTAGCGTACAGTACGGTCCCTTCATCCATATATCCCGATCGAATCAACAACCATTGGTATATCGAGAGTCGTTCGAGATTCGATAACTATGCAATACATCTTGAAGATCAAATAGTGACATCGCATGTGCTACTAAGAAACCATTTCTTAAATCACATCATGTACTCTGGCCAGAGATTCGTCACACTAATATCTCCTCAGATCGCATAGGATATCCACACTCGCAAGTATGTGGTGAATCCTTGACAACAAAGCATCGACTCCTATATGTGTTGTAACTGTACCCAATCCCGACACCTGATGACCCCAATAGAGTTGGTAAACGAGTCAAAGCACAGTACTAGCATATAGAGTCTCAATGATGTTTCAAGTAGTAAGGACTAATGGTGTACAACCAAAACCGCGGACTTTATCCACTCGATAAGTGATAAACACTTGGAAAGTCCGAATAGGGTAGTTCGATCATTCATCATATGAATATCCATTTGCATGCTTCGAACATCTCTATGTTCCTTACCAATGAAACGTGGTACTCTGCATCGCAAATGCTAGTCTCAAACTCGAGCGATCCTTATCCTTATTGTCAGACGGCTCAATCGACTAGGAACAGTTTAGAATACACAGTGACTATAAGATGTGTTTCATGATAGACATCTCCATGTTCTACCACATCTTACATACACTATAGTATATTCAAGGTCTTTATCAAAACAACAATAGTATATCACAATATAACAATATGAAGAAAGATAAAGTCATTGCCATTAATAAAAGTGTAAATTATATTAAACAAAAGATTGTTTATACAAAGAGTCATCAAAGCCCTTAGCCACAAGTTGGCTCACCGGGCACCCACTCTTTCAATTAGCACCCGAGGTCCCGACAAGGCTAGTCTGAGGTGTACCAAATTATATGCTTGTTGTACAAAAATCGTGATCACGGGAACCCTTTGTGCTCATAAATGGTGGTTATCACAATTTCTTGCATTCCATCACACAAAATGAAGAATTTTTTGCTTTAGTCACGTCCTATGCATGTTACAAGATTTTATCATGCATACGTTATAACCTGAGTAATCTTGTTGAGTCTTTAGACTCAATATGCTTGAATGGTGTAGATGAAAACGAGAAGTTAATGATTTAAAAGTTGATCATGGGGCTGAGTAGTCGCGGAGGCCAGAAGTAATTGCATGGCACAGATGTCCGAAAACCTTATGTCAAGCATGACCACAAAAGTTTATGCATTTTTATGCAAGTTTATTTTAACTCAAGTTTTAACATGTCATTTTAAGATCAAATCATATTTTAAATACGTTATTTTGAGATTGCATATTTTATATGCAGTGACCCTTACCCGGATCCGCTACTAAACAGAACTTAGGCATGCAATTAACTTAATTAAACAGATATCAAAATAAACTGCGGAAACCATAAACAAAACACAATCCCAAGTAAAGGAATCTGTAATTTATCCAATAATATACAATCAAATCGAATAGCTGTATCAACCCAAACAACAGTAATAAAACCTAAGCGAAGCTCCAGCTGGACAACCACTGACTAGCCCCTCCTGGATCCACCCTCCTCGTCCAGTCGCAAACCTGACCCATGGAATAGGGTGTCCAAAAACACAGAGTACGAGACGTGAGCATAAAACGCTCAGTACGAGAGTATGAGTATACATGCATGCAAAGTGAACTCCCTAAAGACTCGAGGTCAAGGATCAGATAACAGAGACAGACCGGGCCCTGGTATGTAGCACGATGTGCCGTCGCTTCAGGAGGTGGCTCCCATACCGAGATAACCGTGGATACGCCGGACCCAAATCGATGGAAGTCCATCCACTAACAGGATAGGGTACAACCCTACTAACAGACATCTCGAAAGAGATACAGCAAGATGCAAATGAATGCAGCATAATATCATGGAATATAAATCATGCAGTCACATAATACATGCATACTCAGTCAGGATATCTCGAACAATACTTTCGTACCTCAAAATAGTGCAAGCTCTACCAACTCTAGGTCCACGCCTATAGTCTGCTCTACACTGCCAAATGATACTACTATCATTAAAATGCTCTTAAAGCCTTAACTAAGCTATTGCATACTCCTAAATATTTATAGGAAGCAAAAGTTATACCTTCGTCCGTCGTTAGCCCTTTGATGTCGATGCCTCCAGAACTTGGGCACAACTCCGCTACGACTATCGAACGCCTCGCTAACCTCCGGACCAAGCCTAAGAAGACTAGAACAGCTCCAAAAGGACTAGAATGGAAAGGAGAACTCGGAATTGGAAAATGAAAGTGAAGCCTCGGCCTTCTATTTATAGACAACGATCGGAACTTCCGATCCTTGATCGGAATGTCCGAACCTCGATCGGAACGTCCGATCCTGCCATCGGAGCTTCCGAAGATCCTGATCTGCCACGTGTCAAAATATCACTTGATGACTCCGGATAGGGGTGATCGGAGCTTTCGGTCCTAATAGGAGCTTCCGATCTTGCCACACGTCATGCCTGACGTAATATCGATCGGAGCTTCCTATCCTGATCGGAGCTTCCGGTCCTTATCGGAGCTTCCGAACTCACCTTCGGAGCTTCCGAACTCTACCCAAGTAATTATGATTAATTCCTTAATTACTGATTTGGTTACGGGCTACTACATTCTCCCCCACTTAAGATATTTCATCCTCAAAATCAGATCTTAAGTACCGAATGCAAATACAGAAATTAGAAACATTCTTTATTCAAATCAAACGTTTACAGAGTTTGCAACTGAATACAACTTAAAGAATGAAATCAAAACAACTCAGGATGGTCTTTACGCATCCTGTCCTCAAGCTCCCAAGTAGCTTCCTCAGTGCCTCGGCGCTGTCACTGAACTAAAACCAAAGGAATGACTTTGTTCCGTAAAACCTTATCCTTATAATCCAGGATACGAAGAGGTTTCTCAACATAAGTCAAATCCTTTTCTACCTGAACCTCAGACCGCTGCAGAATATGAGATTCATCCGCCACATACCGTTGCAACAGAGATACGTGGAACACGTCGTGAATACTGGATAGATGCGGTGGCAAAGCTAGTCGATAAGCCAAATCGCCAATGCTCTCCAAGATCTCAAACGGACCGATAAATCTGGGAGACAACTTGCCCTTAAGGCCAAATCTGAGAATCTTGCGGAAAGGTGACACTCTCAGAAACACTTTCTCCCCGACCTCGAACTGCAAGGGCCTACGCTTGATATTAGCATAACTGGCCTGACGATCCTGTGCAGTCTTAATCCGTTTCTTGATTTGATCAACAATATCTATCGCCTGCTGGATAAACTCCGGTCCCTCAGCTTGTCTCTCCCCCACTTCTTCCCAGAAGAGTGGAGTACGACAACGTCGCCCATACAATGCCTCAAAAGGTGACATCCCAATACTAGTGTGATAGTTGTTGTTGTAAGCGAACTCGATCAACGGCAAATGATCCTGCCAGGCTGAACCAAAATCCATGACGCACGCTCTAAGCATATCCTCTAACGTACGAATAGTGCGCTCTGACTGACCATCAGTCTCCGGATGATAGGTTGTACTCAAACTGAGAGTAGTACTCATCGCACACTGAACACTCCCCCAGAATCTAGAAGTAAATCTGGGGTCCCGATCGCTGACAATGCTCACAGGCACTCCATGAAGTCGAACGATCTCCTGAATGTACATCCGTGCCATGTGATCCACAGAGTACTCTCGGCTATAGGCAATGAAATGCGCTGACTTGGTGAGTCGGTCCACCACAACCCAGATAGCATCACAGTTCCTCGGGGATACCGGCAAATGGGTCACAAAGTCCATTGTGATAAACTCCCATTTCCATTCAGGAATAGGCAGACTGTGAAGCAATCCTCCAGGTCGTCGGTGCTCTGCCTTGACCTGTTGACACACCAAACATCTCGAAACAAACTGATAAACATTGCGTTTCATTCCCTTCCACCAAAAACGAGTACGTAGATCCTTGTACATCTTGTTGCTCCCCGGATGAATACTCAACTTAGTGCGATGTGCCTGAGACAAAATCTCCTCTCGCAACTCTTCCTCCTGCGGAATCACAAGCCTACCAGACAAACACAGAAATCCATCTGACTGATAATGAAATCCAGAAGAGCTACCCTCGTTAGCTAGACGAGCTAAACGCTGGGTCTTCGAATCAGACATCTGAGCATCTCGGATCCGCGAATACAAGGCTGGCTCAGACAATATCGCAAACATCTGGATACTCTGCATACCTTTCTTATGCTTGAAGGTATAACCTGAAGTACGACAGTCACTGATCGCACTAGACATCGAACAAGTCTGAAGTGCGGATAGTCGCACCTTGCGACTCAAAGCATCAGCGGTGAGATTAGCAGCTCCCAGATGGTACTTAATCTCGCAATCATAGTCCTTAAGCAAGTCCATCCAACGTCTCTGCCTCATGTTCAACTCCGCCTGAGTGAACAAATACTTGAAACTCTTATGGTCGGTGAAGATCTCAAATTTCTCGCCATACAGATAATGACGCCAGATCTTCAAAGCGAACACAATGGCTGCTAACTCCAAATCATGGACTGGGTAGTTGTCCTCGTGAAGCTTCAGCTGTCTAGAAGCGTATGCGATCACATGCCCATTCTGAGTCAGGACACAACCCAACCCCTGAAGAGAAGCATCCGTGTATACCACATACCCTCCAGATCCGGACGGTAATGCCAACACCGGCGTAGAAGTCAACCGCCGTCGAAGCTCAGAGAATTCTCCTCACACTCGGAGGACCACTCGAAATCCACACCCTTATGGGTAAGCTGCGTCAACGGTCGAGCTAACTGAGAGAAGTTCAGAATGAAGCGACGATAATACCCCGCTAGACCCAGAAAACTACGGATCTCAGCAACTGTCGTCGGACGCGACCAATTAAGTACCGCTTCAATCTTGCTTGGATCAACAGAAATCCCCTCCCTGGATATGATATGGCCAAGAAAGACCACTCTATCCATCCAGAACTCACACTTGCTCAGCTTGGCATACAACTGCTCATCTCGAAGAGTCTGTAGTACTAACTGCAAGTGAGAAACATGTTCTTCCGTATTACGCGAATACACCAAGATGTCGTCAATGAAGACCACGACAAACTTGTCCAAATACTCCCTGAAGACACGGTTCATCAAATCCATGAATATAGCCGGCGCATTAGTCAAACCAAATGGCATCACTAGGAACTCGTAATGCCCATAGCGAGTACGGAATGCAGTCTTGGCTACGTCCTGAACACGGACTCTCAAATGATGATACCCAGATCTCAAGTCAATCTTGGAGTAAACTGATGTGCCCTACAGCTGATCGAACAAGTCATCAATACGAGGCAACGGATACTTGTTCTTCACAGTGACTCGATTCAGCTGCCGATAGTCAATGCACAGCCGCATCGACCTATCCTTCTTCTTCACGAAGAGAACAGGAGCTCCCCAAGGAGATACAATAGGACGAATGTACCCCTTGTCCAAAAGATCCTGTAGCTGATTCTTCAACTCACGCATCTCTAACGGAGCCAGACGATACGGTGCTCTAGAAATAGGCGAAGTACCCGGCATCAACTCTATGCCAAACTCAACTTCCCTAGCAGGAGGAAAACCCAAGATCTCATCAAGAAATATATCTGGAAATTCATCCACAACAGGAATGCTTTCTACCCAATACTCTCAGCGGACAAATCAACTGTATAGATAAGGTAGCCTTCCCCGCCAGACTCTAGAGCTCGACAGGCCCTCAAAGCTGATACCAAAGGCATCGGGGGTCGCGCTCCCTCACCATAGAAAAACCAGCTCTCACTCCCCTCCGGATAAAAGCGTACTAATCTCTGATAGCAGTCCACTGAAGCTCGATAGGTAGTCAACATATCTATCCCCAGAATGCAATCAAAGTCAACCATCGCCAGGACCATGAGATTTGCTAACAGAATGTTCCCTTCGAACTCTAAAGGGCAACCCATCACTAGACGCTTAGCCAAAGCAGATTGGCCCGTCGGAGTAGAAACAGACATCACTACGTCTAGTGCAATGCATGGTAACTTATGCCTCTTAACAAAATGTGCAGAAATGAAGGAATGAGATGCACCAGTGTCAATAAGTACAAGAGCAGGTATACCATAAAGCAGAAATGTACCTGCGATGACTTTCTCATTCTCCTCCACAGCCTGATCATGTCTCAGGGCAAACACCTGGCCAGAAGCTCGTGGCCTCAAATGAGAACTCCCAGCAGACTGTCCCTGCGACCTCTGCTGAACGGTGGCCTGAGAACCAGATCCTGAACCAGATCCAGAACCGCCTCCCCCAGACAGTGGACAATCCCTCCGGATATGACCAGTTTCTCCAAAATGGAAACAAGCTCCAGAAGTTCTACGGCACTTGTCGGATGGATGGTTCTTCCCACAGTGATCACACTTGTCCTTCTTACCAAAACGGACAACACCTCCAGAACCAGAGGAAGAAGAAGATCCATACTTTTTGAAAGTTTGGGCACGGGGACCCAAAGAACTAGTAAGCCTCGACTGAGGGAAAGACCTGTTCCGCCGAATGCTATCCTCCGCCTGGTGACAACGGCTCACCAAACCCTCATAGGACATGTCGTCGCCAACCGCCACACGGTCATGGATCTCAGGGTTAAGGCCCTGAAGGAACAGATTATACTTCATCTCTGAGCTATCAGCAATCTCGGGGCAATAGGATAGCAGATCAAAGAACCTCTGCTGATACTCATCGATGGACATGGCTCCCTGTCGCAGACTCAGTAGCTCACCTGCCTTCGACTGACGGAGTGCCGGAGGAAAATACCGCTTTTGGAAAGCTGTGCGGAACTCGGCCCAGGTGGCCACTCCTCTCGCCGCAACAAAAGGTGCAGAAGTAAACCTCCACCACCTGCGCGCATGCCCATCCAGAAGATAGCCAAGGGTCTCCACCTTCTGCTCCTCGGTGCATTGGAAAGTCTGAAAAGTCATCTCCATGCAGTCTAACCAGTTCTCCGCATCCTCCGGAGACTCACCTCCAACTAAGGGCTTAGGACCCATAGCTAAGAATCGACGTACAGTGAAGCGCTCGTCGTCATGATGATGATGACGCCGTTCTCGACAAGGCTCCCAGTCGGCATCACCCCAACGCCCACCAACACTGCCATGAGAACTCCAGTCGTCACGATTTTCCATCTACAAAAATACCTTAAGATGAGACTAGATCCCTAGAATTCTTTTGCATGCTCTGATACCATAAATGTAGTGACCCTTACCCGGATCTGCTACTAAACAGAACTTAGACATGCAATTAACTTAATTAAATAGATATCAGAATAAACTGCGGAAACCATAAACAAAATACAATCCCAAGTAAAGGAATCTGTAATTTATCCAATAATATACAACCAAATCGAATAGCTGTATCAACCCAAACAACAGTAATAAAACCTAAGCGAAGCTCCAGCTGGCCAACCACTGACTAGCCCCTCCTAGATCCACCCTCCTCGTCCAGTCGCAAACCTGCCCCATGGAATAGGGTGTCCAGAAACACAGAGTATGAGACGTGAGCATAAAACGCTCAGTACGAGAGTATGAGTATACATGCATGCAAAGTGAACTCCCTAAAGACTCGAGGTCAAGGATCAGATAACAGAGACAGACCGGGCCCTGGTATGTAGCACACTGTGCCGTCGCTTCAGGAGGTGGCTCCCATACCGAGATAACCGTGGATACGCCGGACCCAAATCGATGGAAGTCCATCCACTAACAGGATAGGGTACAACCCTACTAACAGACATCTCGAAAGAGATACAGCAAGATGCAAATGAATGCAGCATAATATCATGGAATATAAATCATGCAGTCACATAATACATGCATACTCAGTCAGGATATCTCGAACAATACTTTCGTACCTCAAAACAGTGCAAGCTCTACCAACTCTAGGTCCACGCCTATAGTCTGCTCTACACTGCCAAATGATACTACTATCATTAAAGTGCTCTTAAAGCCTTAACTAAGCTATTGCATACTCCTAAATATTTATAGGAAGCAAAAGCTATACCTTCGTCCGTCGTTAGCCCTTTGATGTCGATGCCTCCAGAACTTAGGCACAACTCCGCTACGACTACCGAACGCCTCGCTGACCTCCGGACCAAGCCTAAGAAGACTAGAACAGCTCCAAAAGGACTAGAATGGAAAGGAGAACTCGGAATTGGAAAATGAAAGTGAAGTCTCGGCCTTCTATTTATAGACAACGATCGGAACGTCCGATCCTGCCATCGGAGCTTTCAAAGATCCTGATCTGCCACGTGTCAAAATATCACTTGATGACTCCGAATAGGGGTGATCGGAGCTTTCGGTCCTGCTCGGAGCTTCCGATCTTGCCACACGTCATGCCTGACGTAATATCGATCGGAGCTTTCGAACTCACCTTCGGAGCTTCCGAACTCTACCCAAGTAATTATGATTAATTCCTTAATTACTGATTTGGTTACGGGCTACTAAATTATAGTTTGCAGTTTTGCATGTGTGAGACGTTTCCGTATGTGTTAGCATCATTTTGTTTAAAGACATTTTATATAAGCTTTGAGTTATTAGATTTTGAGTCTTTTGATTGAACTTAAATTCAGGCATGGTATTTTGTAGCCACGCGCATGATGCATATTTTACAAAAAAAATTATTTCATATTTTTCCGTATTTCATAAGGATGATTGAGAAATACGGGACGTCACATCATGCTTTCTCAGATTGGCAACCCTTGAAGTTGAGGTGGTTCGGTCGCTTATGCCACAACCAGTTCTTGTGTTGGTCTGATGCTACGAAGCAAGCTTGTTCTATTTGTTGATTACTCAAGCTGGCCTTGTAAGTGTTTTCACACATGTTTCCTATCAAAATAACATCACCATATAGAGATTTGACTAGATAGTTGTGTTTCTTAAACTCGACCGAGTAAGTTTTATCACATGGTTGACTGATGCTTATCAGATTGTATTTCAAAATTTCAACCAAAAAAACATCTTCAATGAAAATGTTACAATGGATAATCTTACCCTTATCCACGGTTTTACCTATGGAATTATCACCAAATGTGATCATAGGACCTGAGCAGAAATTCAGTTGAACAAGTAGTTGATTTTCTCCAGTCATGTGTCTTGAACATCCACTTTCCAAGTACCAAACTGAACTTCTCATTTTTTTTTCTCTTTTTACCTGAATTCACAAGGTTGAATGATCTTGGTCCCAATACCTACTTGGGTTTTGGGGTGGATTAAGACTTTTGGAACCCAGACTTTGATCACCCTAACTGATCGACCATTGTAACTATCCCACAAGGTTGGTGCTCATGCAGATGCATGCGAGTGATGTGTAAGATGTGTACTGGACACAATATGTTGTTCCACCTTTCCATATCCTTGAGTATTCAGTATAGTCTCTGAACTGGCTTGGAGTTATAGTATTGTTTGCGATTGCCTTTCATCGAGCTATGCTTAGCTCGACTGGATTATGGAGGCTTCTAGTTTTTCTTTGCATTGTAGCTCTCACACACATATCCAATGCCAAATTTCCTCCCTAGATTCAAAAGTTCAACAGGATTCTCGATTTTGGGGGCAGGGTCTACATGTTCATGTACCAAACTAAACTTCACAGAGTGTATATACTTTTCTTTTCTCATATCCAAGTTTGGCGAGTACTTGTCTCACAATTGCAATCATTGTTAGTAAAGACAAGAACAATTCTGTCACTCATCAGATTTTTTAACTCTAGCATCTCAGTTAATGTAACCGAGGACTTATTCCATGTTTTAACCAGACGTTTGAACTTCTTATTTTCAATATCCATGTAGTGACCCACCCGAATCACCTACTAACTAGCAGTCTTAAGCATGCAATTAGCTTAATATAAAAATAACAGTGATTATTCAAACTTAACAGAGTTTATTGCGGAAACTTAAAACCAACTATTTTAAAGATAAACCGACGGAATACAACCGGTATAACAAACCCAATTGTTTTCACCCAAAATATATACAAATAAAATTGCTGAAACTAACCCTGCTTTGATCCACCTGCTCCATCCAGCCTGAGACCTACTCCATGAAATTGGGTTTCCCAAAAAATACTGAGGACGTGAGCGACTAACGTCCATTACATAAATATTTGTATACAAAACTTAATATGATGCATGCAGTGTGAGATGATTGTGGTGACTGGTCAACTACCAAGTCCTACTAAATCTAGGGGCCAATGAGTATGTAGTACCATCTGGGACTCCGTCCTCTGGGTAGCTCACAAACTTGTATAGATCACCGTAGTATCAGTCTCCACTCCATTCGATAACTCCTGGTGTCAGACAGTACAATCAGGTGTAGGGCTGAGCGACCCTACGAGAAAGACAATATCGAAGGAGATATGACTCAAAGTGTATGTGCACATGCGGTATGTAAATAAAATAGTAAAAAATATATCATGGCACATAAATGCAACACATAATCATGCATACCCAGCTAGCAATCTCAGTCAGTACTTACGTATCTCTAATAGTAGATCAATCCTAGCAGAGTCTAGGTTCCAAGCCTACAGTCAAATATTCATCGTAGCACTATACATGTTCTACAAGCCTTATATATGCTAACATATACTTCTATAATTTAAATATGATTCTAGGACCATACCTTCATCCATCGTTAGCCCGTTGATATTGAAAACCTAGGTTTTACTCTCAACTGGATGCTATTACTGAATCACCTCACTTATATCTTCGGGCCCTAAATTATAAACTAAAATAGGAAAAGAAAGCTTGGAATTGTGTCTAAAATCTGAGGATCGAGAACCCTATTTATAGACGGATATTGGTAGTTCAAAACTGGAGTTCGGTAGTTCCAATCTCTTCATTCATGCCACGTTTCCGAATGCCAGAGTTTGGACGTTCCGATCGGGACTTCGGTGGTTCCGATATCTGTATGCTTTCACATGGGTCTAGTTTCATTGCTTAGTCATCGTGTCATGTTATTAGAAGCTCCGATCTATCACTTTGGATGGTCTAAACTATGTCACGTGTTAGTTCATCCCGTGACTACTCATGGACAACTTGGCTGACTGGGTTCGGATGTTCCGATCATGACTTCGGATCTTTCGAACAACACCCTTGCTTCCGAACTGTATATAGTTTGGTCCTTCCAACTTTATCCGAACTGCCCGGCAGTTCCGAAGTCCAGCCTTCATATTTCATCTCATTCAATCCCTTGATTTATGTCTTTATTAACCCTTAATCATGTTTAATATTGGATTATCTTAAAACATGGTACGAGTTATTACATTCTCCCCAACTTAAGAATTTTCATCCTCAAAATTTAAGTCTGGGTACCAAATCAAGGAATCAAGAACACTCATGTTTATTCATCAAAATATACTATAAATTCCATACATATCAACCGAATATACAACAAACAAATCAGGATATTTTGTTCCCATGTTTCCTCTTCAACACCTCGACGTTGCCATTGTACCATAACCAATGGTATTCTCTTATTCTTGAGGACCTTATCTTTTATGTCAAGAATATAGAGTGATCTTTCCACGTATGACAGATCAGGAGCAATCCGTACGTCATTTGGATATTTTACATGCCACATGTCAGCTATATATTGCTAAAGCAATGACACGTGAAACACATTATGGATACCAAATAGATATGGTGTTAGAGCCAGGCGATAAGCCACATCTCCTATCTTTTACAGTATCTCGAATGGTCCAAGATACCGAGGTGACAACTTGCATTTCAAGCCAAATTGCCTCACTTTTCGAAAAGGTGATACTCAAAGAAAAACATGTTCTCCCGGCTCGAAATTCAATGGCCTTCGATGGATGTTGGCGTAACATTCTTGTCTATCATGAGCAGCTTTAATTCGTCGCTTGATCAAGTCCACCTTGTCCGCAACATGCTTCACTAGTTTTGTTCCCCCCACCTGTCCTTCACCAACCTCATCCAGAGAAGAGGTGTGTGGCAATGACGGCCATACAATGCTTCAAAGGGATCCATACCAATGTTGCGGTGATAACTTTTATTATAGGCAAACTCAACCAAAGGTAAATGATCTTACCAAGACAACCCAAAGTCCATGACAAAAGATCGCATCATATTCTCGAGAGTACTTATTGTCCTCTCTGATTGTCCATCCATCTCAGGATGATATGTTGTACTCATACTAAGCGTAGTACCTAGTGCCTGCTGAAAACTACCCCAAAAATGTGAGGTGAATCGCGGATCTCGATCACTGACAATGCTCAATGGAACACCATGGAATCTCACAATCTCATGGATTTATAAGCGTGTCATGCGATCAAATGAATATTCATGATTGTAAGGAAAAAAGTGTGTAGATTTAGTCAATCAATCCACAACGACTCAGATAGCATCACACTTTCTAGAGGTGTGAGACCCCGTTTCTAATCTTTTAATCTCAAATAATTAACTACAATCGAACACAAAGAGCCGAGGAAACGAATCAAATTTTTTATTTTTTATTTTTTAAAAATGCCTCGCGCCCACGCAGGCAAAGAGGCCAGAAGCCTCGCGCGCACGCGGGCAAAAAAATACCCGAGCCTCTCCAGGCACCCCGCGCGTGCGCGAGGTAAAGCCTCGCTCGCGCGCAGGCCAAATGGACAGAACGATGCAAGAACCTGGAAAAAAATCATACAAAGCCAATTCCAACCAATTCGAAACCCATGCACACATACATATCAATATTTAGAACATGCAATATTCTATGTTCTGACCAAAATACAATAACAAGTTTGACGATATGGTTTGTTCGACTATTAAAAATAATACAAGTCCAAAAGGCACCACCCTATGACACACGATGTCTCACTTATATCATTCTCACCCCGAGCTAACCTAGACAACTCGGTCCGGCTCCTGATCTTCCTATTTCCAAGTACACATACAAAAAAAAACAACAGCCGGATAACCCGGTTAGAAATATAATTTCTAAGTAAAAGAGACAGACATACAATATCAATTAAACACCTCATATTGAAATATATCAATCATCAATAAATCAAATGAGGGTGGATGTATGCATGACTTCAAAACATCGGGATTATCAAGTTAGATAATCAAACTCGGTTGGGATCCCGGGGTAAAGTCATTGCAAACAACCCACTTACACTCCCATTCGGGGTGGATGTCGCACAACTCAAACCCCTAGACTTCAGAGCAACTATAAGAAGTATTCTAGCACTTGAAAAAACTCGAAATCCAAAGCCACTTCAATATAGCTCCATAAATCGTGTAATTTCAAAACGAATTGAATATTCGGCTCAATATGAATGCAAGTGTAAACAAAATAATCAATCAATTTCATACCAACAAATAAACATGTAGTATGTGATTTTAGGGACTCGAGAATCAATCGAACTCGAGTATTCAACCCCATTAAAATTCATTGTCGTCTTTTACCTTTCAAGTTCCTCGAGGATTCAAATCTAAAAATAACAATGAACTCAATCAATATCGAATCGAATCAAAACGAATCAATACAAGAAGTTCAATACTATACCGTCTTCAACTCTCGAATCGGTTCAAACTCCCAAGTTCGTTTCAAACCCGAATCGTCAACCCAAATCTAAAAATGACGAACATACGGATTCGATATCAATCTACTAATTAAAACAAACCCAGAAATCAATCAAAACAATATAACGATAATCCAAAACTCGATTTCAACGGCATAACGGCTATAAACGGTCAAACCAAAAATCTCAACTCAATTATCATCAACAAAACAACTCAACCAACTTTCAATCCAACAAAACACAACCAAATCCAACCAAAATCCAACACCCATTTTTGAGAATATGCTCCAAAATCCATATAAAAATCCAAACTTTTTTCTTTTACCAAACCGACTTTGAATACACGGTCTATGCTAGCTTAAGAACATAATACTCGAAAATTATCAAATTCTGATAACCCGACAAAAATCAAAGTTCATGGATCGTAGCAAAACTTACGTCAAAACGACTCCCTTGTTGCGGTGATCGTGAATCCCAACTCGAAACTAAAATCTGGCGGTCGGATCGTGCGAATCAGAAGAAAAAGAATCTTGAAAAATCGTTGGCCATGGATTCTCTCTCGGTCGACGTGAAGGAAGGGGGGAAGGAGAGGAGTAATGGGTGATGAGATGATAATAATCATATAATATCTACTCCCATTGACTAGTCAACCGGCGTATTTACAATTCGGTCCCTGATACTCCGAATTAAATCAATTCAATCCCGGTTCAATTAATCTCCTCTAATTCCAAAATAAATAATAATCAACTCTGCTAATCATGAATTAATTAATTTCAGGGCCTTACAATTCTCCCCCTCTAAAATTCGATTTCATCCTCGAAATCTGATAGATCACAGACTGAAACAAGAAAGAATCATATTGAAGAAAAACTCATCTCAATCAAACAACTCTGGAAATCGCTACCTCATATCAGATTCGGTCTCCCAAGTTGCCTCTTCAACTCCGTGTCGACTCCACTAAATCTTCACTAATGGAATCGACTTGTTTCTGAGTTGCTTCTCTTTCCTGTCAAGTATCTGAATCGGTCTCTCGAAGTAACTCAGAGTCTCATCAAGTTCTGCCTTGTCCGGTTGAAGAACATGGGACGGATCCGGATGATATTTCCGCAACATCGAAACGTGAAACACATCGTGGATGCCTGAAAGAGACGGAGGAAGAGCAATCCTATAGGCAAGATCGCCTATCTTTTCCAAAATCTCATACGGACCAATGAATCTTGGCGACAACTTCACTTTCTTCCCGAATCTGACAGTACCTCGGAACGGAGAAATCTTCAAAAACACACGGTCTTCTTGATCAAAACACAGTGGTCTGCGACTGATATTCACATACTTGTCCTGTCTTTCTTGGGCTGTATTCATTCTGATTCGAATCAACTTCACCTGCTCTGCCATATCGCGAATCATATCTGGACCCAACTCAGGTGATTCTGAAATCTCATCCCAAAATAACGGAGATCAGAACTTCTTCCCATACAAAGCTTCAAAAGGTGTCATCCCAATACTCGGTTGGAAGCTATTATTGTACGAAAACTCCACTAGAGGCAAAGAATCCTGCCAACCTGATCCAAATCAAGCACTACTGCACGAAGCATATCCTCCAAAGTTTGGATCGTATGCTCGAACTGACCATCGGTCTGAGGGTGATACGCTGTGCTCAAGTGCAAAGGAGTATCCAATGCCTCCTGCAAACTATGCCAAAAGTGAGAAGTGAATCTCGATCTCTGTCTGATACTATCGACTTTGGCACGCCGTGCAATCTCACAATCTCTCTGACATACAACTCGGCCATCTGATCGTGAAGGTATGTCATTTTGTATGGAATGAAACAAGCAGATTTTGTCATCCGGTCAATCACTACCCAAATTGCATCACAACCTCTGACTGAGCGCGGTAGCTTCGTGACGAAATCCATAGAGATGTTATCCCACTTCCATTTCGGAACTGGCAAACTGTGCAATAATCCACCTGGTTTTTTCCTCTCGTCTTTCACCTGTTGACAATTCAGACAACGGGACACAAACCTCGTGACGTCTCCCTTTAACTACTTCCACCAGAATTGAGTCTTCAAGTCATTATACATCTTCCGGCCTCCGGGATGAACACTGAACCAACTGCAATGCGCCTCTCGAAGAATACACTATCTCAATTCAGAAACATCGGACACAAAAATACGATTATTCACGAATAATACATCATCCCTGACCTGAAACTCTGACTGGTGGCCTGATCTGACCCTCTCTATCGAACTCTGACTGCTCGGATCAGATCTCTGAGCCTCTCTAATCAACTGAAACAACTCTGGTTCGGCCTGAATCGCAAAAACTCTGATAGATCTCCTATTGGTATCAAACTCCAAACCAAAAGTACAACAGTCTTCAATCAACTGAGAGACACCAATCGTAGTAAGAGATAAGGAACAAAGCTTCCGACTAAGAGCGTCTGCAGCTGAATTCGACTTTCCAAGATAATACTTGATCTCACAGTCGAAGTACTTAAGCAAATCCATCCATATCCTCTATCTCATGTTCAGCTCGGACTGGGAAAACAAGTATTTCAGGCTCTTGTGGTCAGAAAATATCTCAAATGACTCACCATAAAGGTAATGGCGTCAGGTCTTCAAAGCAAAAACGATTGCAGCTAGCTCAAGATCATGGATCGGATAACGAGTCTCGTGCGGCTTCAGCTGCCTCGAAGCATAAGCTATGACGTGCTTCCTCTGTATAAGAATGCATCCAAGAACACGGTGAGAAGCATCACAGTAAACGGAAAAACCAACCGTACCTTATGGAATAGACAAGATTGGTGCGCTGGTCAATCTCTTCTTCAGCTCAATAAAACTGGCCTCGCACTCCTCGGACCAAACAAATGGTGCATTCTTCTGGGTCAACTGGGTAATCGGCTTTGCAATGGAAGAGAAACCCTCGATAAATCGGCAATAATACCCCGCTAAACACATAAAGCTTCGGATTTATGGCACTGATGTCGGTCTCGGCCAATTCATAACTGCCTTGATATTACTGGGGTCCACAGCAATTCCATCTCCCGATATAATGTGGCCTAAAAAGACAACTCGGTCCAACTAGAACTCGCACTTTGATAGCTTAGCATACAACTGTTCGGCTCGCAAAATCTGCAATACAATCCCCAAATGCTCTGCATGGTCAGAACGGTTCTTCGAATAGATCAGAATGTCGTCAATGAAGATAATGACGAACTCATCTAAGTACCACTGAAAGATATGATTCATCAGATCCATAAAAACTGTTGGAGCATTGGTCAAACCAAACGGCATGACTATAAACTCAAAATGCCCATATCTGGTTCTGAAGGCTGTCTTCTGCACATCCTCGTTGCAAACTCTCAGCTGATGATACCCTGATCTCAGATCTATCTTCGAATACACTGAAGAACCCTGCAGTTGATCAAAAAGATCATCAATTCTAGGTAGAGGATACTTGTTCTTGACCGTCGCTTGATTCAACTGGAGATAGTTGAAGCAGAGTCGCATAGAACCGTCTTTCTTCCTCACGAAGAGCACTGGAGCACCCCAAGGCGATACGCTAGGTCGGATGTATCCCTTGGCAATCAGATCTTCTAACAGCTCCTTCAGCTCTTTCAATTCTAATGGAGTCATTCGGTAAGGCGCTTTCAAAATATGTTGAGTACCTGGTGCAAGTTCGATGTTGAATTCGATCTCTCAAATAGGCGGCAAACCAGGAATCTCATCTGGAAATACATCAGGAAACTCGCTAACCACCGGTATCTCAGTCAACTCAGGACTAGACCTCTGAACATCCACTGCATAAATCAAGAATCCCTCTGCTCCTTTCTGTAGCAAACGAGACATGGATAACACAGAAATTAAAGGAATTTTGGATCGAGAACCCTTACCGAAAAATTTCCATTTGTCTGCCATCTCGGGTCTGAATCGGTCCACTTTCTGAAAGCAATCTACTATTGCCCTATACTTGGTCAGAGCATCAATCCCGAAAATGCAGTCAAAATCAGATAATCCAAGTATAAAGCAGTCAATATCAATCGAATTCCCTTCGGATTCTAACACACAATTACGGACCAAACTCACACCGAAGTAGTTTCCCCACCCAAAGGTGAAGTAATAGAAACAAAATCAAATAAAGGCTCAGCAATTAAATCATGCATCACGACAAATCTTTCAGAAATAAAACAGTGAGAAGCAACCGTATCAATCAGAACATACGCAGGATAACCAAAAATCGAACAGTTACCTGCTATCATGTCATTCGGAGCTGCATTGGCCTGATCCTTTATCAAAGAAAACACCCTCGCCTGCTGTCGAGGAGGTTGGTTCTGATTGTGATTACCTCCCTGACAAGACTGCTGTTGGGGCTGAAAAGAATGGACTACCGAATCTGACCTCTAGGGCTGAGCTGGCGGTAGAGAAGAACTGCCGCTCTGAGCTCTATTGGATCCCCGCTGAGGACAGACTTTAGCAAAGTGACCCGGCTGCTGGCAGATATTACAACTACCAGACATGCCTTGACACTGATCACTTGGGTGACGTCCTCCACACTTACTGCACGATGCTCCTGAAAACCCTGAATTCTGTCCAGAACTAAACTGTCTAGAGCCACTGGAACTCGATGAACTGCTCTCAGACTTCTTAAATTGCTTCCCCTTAGGTCGATATTGATCTCGCCTGTTTTTGCCACTGTTGCCTCCCTCAACCCTCTGAGACTGAATCGACTGCTGAGAAGGTTGGTACTGATACTGGGACTTTTGAGGCTGAAACTGAACAGGTTGATTCTGAAAAGATCTCTGCTGCTGCTGAGGAGCTAACTGATTTCCTCGCTGCATCAAAAGTACAGCTTCGGCTCCCTTTGCCTGATCCATAGCATCTGCGAAGTTATTGGGTCTCTTGGTATTGACCAAAGTGAAAATCTCAGGATTCAAGCCGTTGATGAAATGATCGGCTTTGGCTTCCTCGTTGTCTGCGATGTGAGGTGCGAACCTCAAGAGACTGTCAAACATGCTTACTTAGTCCTCGATGCTCAAGTTTCCTTGCTTCAAGTCCGCAAATTCGGCACCCTATTTCTTTCGGTACGACACAGGAAAGAATCTCTTGTAGAACTCAGTCTTGAATAAACTCCAAGTGACAATGGTGCCTCGATTATAATTTGCTCTCTTGGTTGTAGTCCACCAATTCTTAGCAACACCCTGTAGCTGGTGAATGACTAACCTGATTATGCGGTCATCGGTATAGTCGAGGGAATCAAAGAGCCGATCAATGTCCTCTAGCCAAATTTCACAGTCAACGGAGTTCTCGGTACCCGTCAAGGTAGGCGGTCGGAACGATCAAAATCTCGCCAATAGAGTTTCCATAGGGGTCGCGGTTGCATCAAATTGATCCACTCCAGTAGTACCCTGATCATTCGGAGGAGTTACTACTGGATGCGGATTCTCAGTAGAAGGAGGTACCAAAGGTGCTTGATTCCTTCTCATAGATCGTCGAGGTGCCATCTGATACCAAAGGATTAGGACACAATATCTCAAACTCAATCTCATAACCTCGGTGTCCAAAACTCTGCTCTGAGTACTCTTGAATCTCAATGATATACGTGAACAGATAATAGCACAAGGCAAATATGTATCACGTAATTCATGCATTATAACATAAATCACAAATCATGTAATTAAATTAATTCAAGAATCAATAAAGCATACTCGCACGTATTTAAATAATCATGTAAATAAATCAATCACATGTGAGAATTTAATTCATGCGGACTCGATCTACCCCGCTCACTCTAGTTCAATTCCAAGATTCTTATCGTTTTGATACCACTTAATGTGAGACCCCGTTTCTAATTTTCTAATCTCGAATAATTAACTACAATCGAACACAAAGAGCCGAGGAAACGAATCAAATATATTTTTTTTAAAATGCCTCGCGCCCGTGCGAGCTATCGCCTCGCGCGCGCGCAGGAAAAGAGGCCAGAAGCCTCGCGAGGTGCTCGCGCCCACGCGAGGGATGTCCTCGCGCGCGGGCGGGCAAAAAAATACCCGAGCCTCTCCAGGCACCATGCGCGCGCGAGATCAAGCCTCGCTCGCGCGCAGGCCAAATGGACAGAACGATGCAGGAACCTGGAAAAAAATCATACAAAGCCAATTCCAACCAATTCGAAACCCATGCACACATACATATCAATATTTAGAACATGCAATATTCTAAGTTCTGCCCAATATACAATAACAAGTTCGACGATAGGGTTCGTTCGACTATTAAAAATAATACAAGTCCAAAAGGCACCACCCTACGACACACGGTGTCTCACTTATATCATTCTCACCCCGAGCTAACCCAGACGACTCGGTCCGGCTCCTGATCCTCCTGTTGTCAAGTACACATACAAACAAAAACAACAGCCGGATAACCCGGTTAGAAATATAATTTCTAAGTAAAATAGACATGCATACAATATCAATTAAACACCTCATGTTGAAATGTATCAATCATCAATAAATCAAATGAGGGTGGATGTATGCATGACTTCAAAACATCAGGATTATCAAGTCAGATAATCGAAATATCAATCGGTACTCGGTTGGGATCCTGGGGTCAAGTCATTGCAAACAACCCACCTACACTCCCATTTGGGGTGGATGTCGCACAACTCAAACCCCTAGATTTCAGAGCAACTATAAGAAGTATTCTAGCACTTGGAAAAACTCAAAATCCAAAGCCACTTCAATATAGCTCTCTAAATCGTCTAATTTCAAAACGAATCGAATATTCGGGTCAATATGAATTCAAGTGTAAACAAAATAATCAATCAAGTTCATACCAACAAATAAACATGCAGCATGTGATTTTAGGGACTCGAGAATCAATCGAACTCGAGTATTCAACCCCATTCAAATTCATTGTCGTCTTTTACCTTTCAATTTCATCGATGATTCAAATCTAAAAATAACAATTAACTCAATCAATATCGAATCGAATCAAAACGAATCAATACAAGAAGTTCAATACTATACCGTCTTCAACTCTCGAATCGGTTCAAACTCTCAAGTTCGTTCCAAACCCGAATCGTCAACCCAAATCTGAAAATGTTGAACATACGGATTCGATATCAATCTACTAATTCAAAAAAACCCGGAAATCAACCGAAACAATACAACTGATAATCCAAAACTCGATTTCGACGGCATAACGACTATAAATGGTTAAACCAAAAATCTCAACTCAATTATCATCAACAAAAAAACTCAACCCAACTTTCAATCCAACAAAACACAACCAAATCCAACCAAAATCCAACACCCATTTTCAAGAATATGCTCCAAAATCAATAAAAAAATCCAAACTTCGTTCTTTTATCAAACTGACTTTGACTACACGGTCTATGCTAGCTCAAGAACATCATACTCAAAAATTATCAAATTCTGACAACCCGAAAAAAAAAATCAAAGTTCATGGATCGTAGCAAAACTTACGTCAAAACGATGCCCTCGTTGCGGTGATCGTGAATCCCAACTCGAAACTAAAATCTGGTGGTTGGATCGTGCGAATCAGAAGAAGAAGAACCTTGAAATATCGTTGGCCATGGCTTCTCTCTCGGTCACATGAAGGAAGGGAGGAAGGAGAGGTGTGATGGGTGATGAGATGATAATAATCATATAATATCTACTCCCATTGACTAGTCAACCGACGTATCTACAATTCGGTCCCTGAAACATTGAATTAAATCAATTCAATCCTGGTTCGATTAATCTCCTCTAATTCCAAAATAAATAATAATCAACTCTGCTAATCATGAATTAATTAATTTCAGGGCCTTACAAGAGGTCATAGGCAAGTGAGTGAAAAGTTCATAGTCACATGTTACCACTTACATTCGAGAATCCCTAGACTCTGCAATAGAACACCTGTTCATCTATTCTATGTCTTGAATTGCTGACAGAGAAGGCATTTAGAAACGATCTGATACACACTTTGCTTCATTCCTTTCCACCAAAATCTAGATTGCAAAACCTTATACATCTTCATGCTTTCATGGTGAACTGTTGTTGGAAAACTGGCGGTCAGATCAATCACGATTGATACCCGGTGCAGCGAAAGTTTAAAAATTTTGTTATGGAACAATTCCATAGTGTGGGTATCAACCGTTCAACGATTAAATTATTGTGTGTATAAAATTTAAATAACAGTTATTAAATTTTACCTTAAATCTCGCAACGAGATTATTGGACACCAACAGATTTTATCTGCTCTTGTTGTCTCTCCCTGGAACCGATGAACTCCTTCAATCAGGTCCACGAATGAGGTTTTAAATCCCTCTGATAGATTGCACTAGAAAATCTATCAGAAGTTTTCTGCGAAGAGAATAAACGAATCTGATTCGCTATTCCTTACTGCGATTCAAAATCACAGACCGGAATTTTCTCGGGCAGAGGACAGGGAGGGGACGGCCGAAACTTTTGAGAGGCTAGGGTTCGATTTTTGCTTCTCAAAAATTATGAGCTGTTGTGTGTAATTTCTGTACTGAAATAACTTATTTATAATGCAGGCCACTAACACCTTAGGGCCCATTAGTCATAAGCTGGGGCCCGACAAGCAAAGCCCGCTCGTTCAGAAATTAATATAAAATTCATCGTGACTCCGATTGATGAACTGATTTCACCAATGTGCACAGAAACCATTTCTGCACATTTTAAAGTCAAAATAAATTTTCCTGAATCCGAATTCAGTGGTTTCCAAAAATGTCCATCCCTATGTCATTTTAGGAAATCCTACTCCCTTACTCTTATTTAAGAAGTCCAACTCCTTAGTTCATTAAATTTAACTCTTTAAATTTAACTATCTCAACGGGGATTAAAACTCCATTACACTGTGTGACCCTCAATGGTTCAGGGATACAGCTAGCCGTGGGCTCACAACTCCTTGTGACTCGGAACAACACTTTCCGACTTGCCCAACGAATCATGTTAAAGCGCCTAGCAACATCGCCCCATGATTCCCTAGGTATCACTGATAGTGCCTACAAGAACCAGTAGATTTTGGTTAGCGTACAGTACGGTCCCTTCATCCATATATCCCGATCGAATCAACAACCATTGGTATATCGAGAGTCGCTCAAGATTCGATAACTATGTAATACATCTTGAAGATCAAATTAGTGACATCGCATGTGCTACTAAGAAACCATTTCTTAAATCACATCAAGTACTCTGGCCAGAGATTCGTCACACTAATATCTCCTCAGATCGCATAGGATATCCACACTCGCAAGTATGTGGTGAATCCTTGACAACAATGCATCGACTCCTATATGTGTTGTAACTGTACCCAATCCCGACACCTGATGACCCCCATAGAGTCGGTAAACGAGTCAAAGCACAGTACTAGCATATAGAGTCTCCATGATGTTTCAAGTAGTAAGGACTAATGGTGTACAACCAAAACCGCGGACTTTATCCACTCGATAAGTGATAACCACTTGGAAAGTCCGGATAGGGTAGTTCGATTATTCATCCTATGAATATCCATTTGCATGCTTCGAACATCTCCATGTTCCCTACCAATGAAACGTGGTACTCCGCATCGCAAATGCTAGTCTCAAACTCGAGCGATCCTTATCCTTATTATCGGACGGCTCAATCGACTAGGAACGGTTTTTAGAATATACAGTGACTATAAGATGTATTTCATGATAGACATCTCCATGTTCTACCACATCTTACATACACTATAGTATATTCAAGGTCTTTATCAAAACAACAATAGTATATCACAATATAACAATATGAAGTAATATAAAGTCATTGCCATAAAAGTGTAAATAATATTAAACAAAAGATTGTTTATACAAAGAGTCATCAAAGCCCATAGCCACACAGTTGGCTCACTGGGCACCCACTCTTACAATCTCCCACTTGCCCTATAGCCAACTAGTCATACTACGTAGACCCATTGCTTCGCGATGTTTGTCAAACAATGGTCCTGGCAAGGGCTTAGTAAGCGGATCAGCGATATTGTCTGCAGAGGCCACTCGTTCGACAATGATGTCTCCTCTTTCCACAATCTCCCGGATTATGTGGTATTTCCTCAGTACGTGTTTGGATCTTTGATGAGACCTTGGTTCCTTTGCTTGAGCAACGGCACCCGTGTTGTCACAGTACACCGGGACTGGACCAACAAATTCAGGAATAACGCCCAACTCTTGGACGAACTTCCTCATCCAAACGGCCTCTTTAGCAGCAGCTGATGCTGCAATGTATTCAGCCTCAGTGGTGGAATCCGCTGTGGTGTCCTGCTTGGAACTCTTCCAAGAGACAGCACCGCCATTGAGCATGAACACAAATCCAGAGGTTGACTTCGAGTCATCCACATCACTTTGGAAGCTAGAGTCGGTATAGCCTTCCAATTTTAGTTCTCGTCCTCCATAAACCATGAACATATTCTTAGTCCTTCGCAAGTACTTAAGAATGTCCTTCACGGCTTTCCAATGCATTTGACCAGGATTAGACTGATATCTGCTCGTGACACTCAGAGCAAATGCTACATCCGGTCTGGTAGATATCATCCCATACATGATACTACCTATAGCTGACGCATATGGTACATGTGTCATATTCTCTATCTCTTCATCAGTCTTGGGACACATAGACTTGGATAGAGAAACTCCATGACAAATGGGTAGATGTCCTCTTTTGGACCCATCCATTGAAAACCGTTTCAATATGGTATCGATGTAGGTTGATTGAGTGAGTCCTATCATTCTCTTAGACCTATCTCTATAGATCTGTATCCCAAGAATGTAGGATGCCTCTCCCAAATCCTTCATCGAAAATCTACCTGATAACCATATCTTTGTTGACTGCAACATCCCTACATCATTCCCAAAGAGTAGGATGTCATCAACATAAAGTACTAAGAATGTCACCGCATCCTTAACTACTTTCTTGTACACGCAAGGTTCCTCCGGGTTCTTGATGAAACCAAAATCTTTTATTGTTTCATCAAATTTCTGGTTCCAACTTCTTGATGCTTGTTTTAGACCATAAATTGATCTCTGAAGCTTGCATACCTTATGCTCGCTTCCCATGGATGTGTACCCCTCAGGCTGCTTCATATAGATTTCCTCCTTAATGTCTCCATTAAGAAAAGCAGTCTTCACATCCATTTGCCATATCTCATAGTCATACCATGCAGCTATGGCAATTAGGATTCTTATGGACTTGAACATTGCAACTGGTGAAAAGGTTTCGTCATAGTCAACTCCTTGCCTTTGAGTATAACCTTTAGCCACCAATCGCGCCTTGTAGGTCAATACCTTACCATCAGGCCCAAGCTTTATTTTGTAGATCCATTTACACCCTATCGGAACAATTCCATCGGGAGGATCTACTAAAGACCAAACTTGGTTTGTATGCATCGAATCCAATTCTGACTGCATAGCTTCAAGCCATAAATTCGAATCCGCATCAGAAATTGCTTCCTTGAAGTTTCTTGGATCACATCCAATGTCGGGTTCATCTTGATCCCCTTCAAGAAGAAGACCATATCGAACTGGAGGTCTAGAAGTCCTTTCGGATCTTCTAGGTGCAGGCGTGTCCAGCAATGGTTCCTGAGGTGTAGGATCGTTATTTTGTATTTCGGGTTCTTCTCGAACTTCTTCGAGTTCCATCATCTCGCCTTTCTTATCCAATAAGAACTCCTTCTCCAAGAAGGTGGCATTCCTAGAAACAAACACCTTTGTTTCAGCAGGATAATAGAAATAATATCCGATTGAATTCTTCGGATACCCTACAAAATAACATAAGCTGGATCGACTATCCAACTTATCTCCCACTGTCCGCTTCACGTAAGCAGGACATCCCCAAATCCTCAAGTACGAATACTTAGGAGCTTTGCCATTCCATAACTCGTATGGTGTTTTGTCCACTGCTTTAGTGTGGACGTTGTTCAACAACAATACCGCCGTTTCAAGCGCATAGCCCCAAAACGAAGGTGGAAGCTCAGTGAAGCTCATCATAGATCGAACCATGTCCAACAAAGTTCGATTACGACGCTCCGATACACCATTAAGCTGTGGTGTCATAGGAGGAGTCCACTGAGAGAGAATCCCATTCTCTTTCAGATAGTCCAAAAACTCGGTACTCAAGTATTCTCCACCTCGATCCGATCGAAGTGCTTTAATACTTTTACCTAGCTTGTTTTCTACTTCAGCCCTGAATTCTTTGAACTTTTCAAATGCTTCAGACTTATATTTCATTAAATATAAATATCCATACCTTGAATAATCATCAGTAAAGGTAATGAAGTAGGTGTGGCCATGTTGAGTCCCTACTCTAAATGGACCACAAACATCTGTATGGATCAAATCCAACAGATTCTGACTACGCTCAGGTTTCCCCTTAAAAGGAGATTTAGTCATTTTTCCTTTTAGGCAGGATTCACAAGTAGGTAGAGAGTTAATATCAGACATATCAAACATGCCCTCTCCCACTAGCTTGTTCATCCTTCTTGAGGAAATATGACCTAGCCTAGCGTGCCAAAGGTTTGCCGGGTTTTGACTATCGATTTTCCTTTTGTTTGTTGTAGCCGGTTTATCAAAATAATTAATTGGAACGTCTTTTAGTTTTAAATTGTATAGATCGTTTTCAAGTTGTCCATTTCCAATTAAACATTCATTCTTGTAAATATTGCAAATCCCATTCACAAAATTACAAGAATAACCATCTCTATCAAGCATAGAAATAGAAATAATTTTTTTAATTAAATCTGGCACAAATAAAACATCTCTCAACAATAATTTAAAACCATTCTGCAAAATCAAACAAACATCTCCAATGGCCGTAGCTTCAACTCTGGAACCATTCCCGAGCCTCAGCTGGGTCTCACCCATTCTAAGCCTGCGACTTCTTGTCATCACCTGCAAATCATTGCAAATGTGAGATCCACATCCGGTATCCAATACCCAAGAAGTTGTATTAAGTGACATGTTTATTTCGATATAGAACATACCCTTTGCAGTTCCTAACTGCTCAAGATACTCCTTGCAGTTGCGCTTCCAATGACCCGGCTTCTTGCAGTAATGGCAAACATCCTTGGATTTTCCATTGTTTGAAGCCTTTGTCTTTTGCTTCTTCTCGGGTTCCACTTTCTTGGGTGGGGCAGAACGTTTCTTGCCCTTCATACTTGGCCCCTTCTTAGCAGAAGATGAGGAGCCCACCAAGAAAGCTGGCTTATCCTTCTTAAGTGTGGATTCATATGTAACGAGCATATTGACCATCTCTTCAAGGGTGGCCTCTATCTTGTTCATATTAAAATTTATCACGAATCCATCAAATGAAGAAGGAAGAGATAGAAGCAGCAAGTCCACATTGAGTTCATGCTCCAACACCAAATCAAGGGTCGCTAACTTCTGTATGAGCCAAATCACTCATACCCCATGATCACGGACCGAAGTCCCTTCACGCATGCGGCACGTCATCAACTCCTTAACAGTAGAGAACCTTTCAGCCCTCGACTGAGCCCCAAAAAGTTCCTTGAGTTGCGCGTGAATGTCAGCAGCATTCACCGTGTCCTCAAATCGCCTCTGGAGTTCATCAGACATCGAGGCTTGCATATAGCATTTGGTCTTGATGTCATGGTCCCACCATGCATCAAGCTTGGCCAATTCCTCCGGACTAACATCAGCTGGTGCTTCCTTCGGAGGTGCTTTCTCTAACACATAGAGCATTTTCTCCGAAGTTAAGACAATCTTCAACTTCCGGAACCATTCCGTATAGTTGGCGCCAGTCAGCTTGTTTTGTTCGAGGATCGAGAATAATGGATTTCGCGAATTCATTGTATGAAATACTGAAAAGAAAACAGACATATATCAATGATTGTTTAACAATTTACTAAGACATAAAATAGGCGAATTTAATTTTATGAATCTCACTCCCACTATTTTAACGATTTCACCACCCTCTAGTGAAAACGGGAAACTTTTTCCTTAGTGAGAACATGGAGTCCAATTGACAAACTTATGGTCCCGAATAATATCAGCCAACCATAATTCTCAAAAGGTAGAGCCCAATTGCTTCCAAAGCAACCCCCATGTATTTACCTCATGTCCAATAAGGGCCCAATAATATGACGCCGTTTAAAGTGACATGTCAAGATGACCCATCAATATTAAGTTGTGATGGACGGTCGCCATGTGGATCCCCCAATAATATGAGCCGATCCCATGGGAGTTCCACCCAACTTACAACATTTGTCGATCCAATGTACAGCTTTCCGACGGACGGGCCCCCCCAATAATATGAGCCGGACCGTATCCGCGGGTAGCATCACATACATTGACCGTTGATGGAAGGTAGGAACATTTAAACAATATTTAAATTTCCTTTATTTATCTTGATATAAATTTTAAATCATATTTAAAATGAGGGATTTTATTTATAAAAATATTTGTCTCATCATATTTAATTTATTGCATGCATTGCCGGATTCACGCAATTTATGTCTAAACATGCATACAATCATAATATCACATATTATTTAGGATGATCGATTCCATTTCTAATTGACCCGTGGTTGCCAATCACGGGTCTTAGTCCAATCCTAGGTAATATGCAGTATGCAAATGCAATCCTATTACATATGCTTCCAATTTACATTTCTTCAGTCTTCATTGTCTGCTGGGCCCACCATCTTCAAATCTTGATCTCCCACTAAATCTAATGTATTTACAATAAATAACAATGACAAGTAGGGGATACATTTTTAGGGGTGGGAACGGGCCATAAACCAAGCCCACTTTTATTACATATGACATTCATACTGGGCCATAAACCAGGCCCATTAATAAAACCAACAACAATAAAGACAAAATGTAAATTCCTAACATACACCTACAAAATTGGTCATGGCAATCGATCATCCTTATCCAATAACATTTAATTCAAAATTAATTTATTGGATAACATGCTGTGGCAATTCAAATTTAAACAAGATAAAATCATATTTTATATATAAAATCTCATTTCACATATAAAATCATATTTTATCTCTATATCAAATAAAATCATATTTTATCTATAAAATCCAATTTTACAAATAAAATCATATTTTACTTAATATATCATAAGATCATATCTTATCATCAATTGTACCAAAATAATTGATTTCAAAATTCAATTTACGGATAAAATATTAAAATTTTCCAAAAATTCAAATTTATCCAAAATCAATTTTAAAATTTACGGACTCGAACAATTCGATCCGAAATCTCGTGAACCAATCAAAAACAATTTTTGACCGGACCAAAAAATAAAATTTTAAATATTAAAATTAATTTTAAATAAAAATATAATTTTTCCCGCGGGCCACCCGGGACACTCCCGGGCCGGCCCGCACCCGGGGCGCGGGCCGGGGGCAGCCCGGCTGCCCCCTTAGGGCAGCGCCTGGCGCCGCCCCTGGGCGGCGCCGTGCGCTGCCCTGGGCGGCGCCGAGCGCCGCCCCTGCGCAGCGCCCAGCGCTGCACTGGGCGGCGCCGAGCGCCGCCCCTGGGCAGCGCCGAGCGCTGCCCTGCGCAGCGCCCAGCGCTGCGCTGGGCGGCGCCGTGCGCCCCCTTTGGGCGGCGCCGTGCGCCGCCCGGGGCAGCAACAATTGCTGCCCCACCGGGCAGCGATCCAATCGCTGCCCGGGTTTTGCCCCGAAAAAATTTTTTTTTTTTATTTAAAAATATTTATTTTGTTTCAAAAACCGAGACTCAAAAATTTTGTACAATTGATTAATTTAATCGTTTGATCTGAGCAACCTGGCTCTGATACCACTGTTGGAAAACTGGCGGTCAGATCAATCACGATTGATACCCGGTGCAGCGGAAGTTTAAAAATTTTGTTATGGAACAATTCCATAGTGTGGGTATCAACCGTTCAACGATTAAATTATTGTGTGTATAAAATTTAAATAACAGTTATTAAATTTTACCTTAAATCTCGCAACGAGATTATTGGACACCAACAGATTTTATCTGCTCTTGTTGTCTCTCCCTGGAACCGATGAACTCCTTCAATCAGGTCCACGAATGAGGTTTTAAATCCCTCTGATAGATTGCACTAGAAAATCTATCAGAAGTTTTCTGCGAAGAGAATAAACGAATCTGATTTGCTATTCCTTACTGCGATTCAAAATCACAGACCGGAATTTTCTCGGGCAGAGGACAGGGAGGGGACGGCCGAAACTTTTGAGAGGCTAGGGTTCGATTTTTGCTTCTCAAAAATTATGAGCTGTTGTGTGTAATTTCTGTACTGAAATAACTTATTTATAATGCAGGCCACTAACACCTTAGGGCCCATTAGTCATAAGCTGGGGCCCGACAAGCAAAGCCCGCTCGTTCAGAAATTAATATAAAATTCATCGTGACTCCGATTGATGAACTGATTTCACCAATGTGCACAGAAACCATTTCTGCACATTTTAAAGTCAAAATAAATTTTCCTGAATCCGAATTCAGTGGTTTCCAAAAATGTCCATCCCTATGTCATTTTAGGAAATCCTACTCCCTTACTCTTATTTAAGAAGTCCAACTCCTTAGTTCATTAAATTTAACTCTTTAAATTTAACTATCTCAACGGGGATTAAAACTCCATTACACTGTGTGACCCTCAATGGTTCAGGGATACAGCTAGCCGTGGGCTCACAACTCCTTGTGACTCGGAACAACACTTTCCGACTTGCCCAACGAATCATGTTAAAGCGCCTAGCAACATCGCCCCATGATTCCCTAGGTATCACTGATAGTGCCTACAAGAACCAGTAGATTTTGGTTAGCGTACAGTACGGTCCCTTCATCCATATATCCCGATCGAATCAACAACCATTGGTATATCGAGAGTCGCTCAAGATTCGATAACTATGTAATACATCTTGAAGATCAAATTAGTGACATCGCATGTGCTACTAAGAAACCATTTCTTAAATCACATCAAGTACTCTGGCCAGAGATTCGTCACACTAATATCTCCTCAGATCGCATAGGATATCCACACTCGCAAGTATGTGGTGAATCCTTGACAACAATGCATCGACTCCTATATGTGTTGTAACTGTACCCAATCCCGACACCTGATGACCCCCATAGAGTCGGTAAACGAGTCAAAGCACAGTACTAGCATATAGAGTCTCCATGATGTTTCAAGTAGTAAGGACTAATGGTGTACAACCAAAACCGCGGACTTTATCCACTCGATAAGTGATAACCACTTGGAAAGTCCGGATAGGGTAGTTCGATTATTCATCCTATGAATATCCATTTGCATGCTTCGAACATCTCCATGTTCCCTACCAATGAAACGTGGTACTCCGCATCGCAAATGCTAGTCTCAAACTCGAGCGATCCTTATCCTTATTATCGGACGGCTCAATCGACTAGGAACGGTTTTTAGAATATACAGTGACTATAAGATGTATTTCATGATAGACATCTCCATGTTCTACCACATCTTACATACACTATAGTATATTCAAGGTCTTTATCAAAACAACAATAGTATATCACAATATAACAATATGAAGTAATATAAAGTCATTGCCATAAAAGTGTAAATAATATTAAACAAAAGATTGTTTATACAAAGAGTCATCAAAGCCCATAGCCACACAGTTGGCTCACTGGGCACCCACTCTTACAATTGTTAGTTGACTCCTGTGAGCATGTGCTAAAATATCATTCCGCAGTTCAGCATCATCAGACACTACCACTCTATTAGACAAGCACAATAATCCATTAGTTTGGTAACGAAATCTTGATGTATTCCTTGCATTGGCTAAATGCGCTAATCACTGCATCTTAGCATCAGACATTTGAGCTTCTATAATCCGAGAGTACAAAGCTGTGTTAGATATAAGGGGATACAAGCGAATTACATCCGCTCCTTTCTTGTGCTTGAAAGTAAAACTTAAAGAACATTATTCATGAATCATGCTAGAGATATAACTAATCTGAGTAGAGAGTCTAATCTGTCGACTCAATTTATTAGCAGTGAGATTAGCGAAACCTAGATGATATTTGATTTCACAATCACAATCCTTCAGATCCATACAACATCGTAGTCTCACATTCAACTCAACTTGAGTGAATATATACTTCAGACTCTTATGATCAGTAAATATCTCAAATCTCTCACCATACAAGTAATGTCTCCAAATATTGAGTGCAAAAACAATTGCAGCCAACTCAATATGATGTATTGGATAATGCGGCTCGTGTGTCTTCAATTGTCGGGAAGCATAGGCTATTATATGTTCATGTTGCAACAGTAAACATCCTAGACCCTGCCCAGATGCATGAGTGTAAATCGTATAACCTCTTTATCCCAATGGTAAAGCAAGCACAGGTGCAGTGGTCAGACGTTTACGAATCTCTTTAATAGATTTCTCACATTCAAAATACCAAGAAAAAGGAACATCCTTTTGTGTAAGCTGTGTCAAAGGTCTGTCTAACCGAGCAAAATTCTCAATGAATCGACGGTAATATCTAGCTAGACGTAGGAAAATACGAATCTCAGCAACCGTCATAGGTTGTGCCCAATTTAGCACAGTATCTACCTTACTCGGATCCACCGATACTCCCTCTCTGGATATAACGTGACCAAGAAATATGACTCGATCCATCCAAAATTCACATTTTCTTAGTTTAACATACAATTTCTTTTCCCGTAACGTATGCAAAACAATTTTCAAGTGTTGCGCGTGCTCATATTTATTTTGTGAATATACCAGGACATCATCAATAAAGACAATCACAAATTTATCCAAGTAATCGCGAAACACACTATTCATCAAATCCATAAAGACTGAAGGTGCATTTGTCACACCGAATGGCATCACCAGGAATTCATAATGTCAATACCTGGTACGAAAAATAGTTTTAGGAATATTTGAGTCGCGAACACTCAACTAGTGGTATCCCAATCTCAGATCAATCTTCGAATAGACAGAATTACCTTGTAATTGATCAAAAAGGTAATCAATGTGTGGCAATGGGTACTTGTTCTTGATGGTGACGTGATTCAGCTGCTTATAATCAATACACAGCTGCATCGATCCATCTTTATTTTTCAGGGTTCTTGGTGTCACGAGCTGGAATCGATGGGAAATGGCTAGCTCATTAGGGGCCTTCGGGTTTTGTTCGTTGTCGGGTGAGTGAAGGTCATGCCGATAATGGCCTATGGCCGAGCCATGTAAATCATGGCTCGAGTCATGGCCTGGTCAGGGTGGCACGTGGTCCTGTCGGCCGGGCTCCGGCCGTGGGCGGCCGGAGCAGGGTGATTGATACAAGGGATGGGGCGGCTCTTGTGTTACCGAGGGGAGAGGATGGATGAAGGCGTGAGGGTGAGTCGGGTGTGTTGGGTAGTCTGGGCCCGGACCGGGCGGGTTAGTGGTCTGGTTTGGGTCAAGGAATTTAGAGTCATAGGTTATGGGTTTGGGTCCGGGTTATTTTAATTCGGGCTGGGTAAATTAATTTAGGGTCCAAGTTGTTTAATGAGTCAAAATTCATTATTGGGTCTAAAATTGATATTGGGCTTGAATAGTTAATTTCAGGCTTGAAGTAATTTTATTTGGGCCTGTTAAATTAATCTAGATTATTTGGGGCCAAAAGAATTATATGGGCTCTAAGCATAGGTTGGGCTTAAATAGTTATGGGCCAAGTCTATTGGGCCAAATCTTACTGAGACTAACTGATTGGGCTTAAAATATTATTTGGGCCTAGAAACTAATATTAGGGCTTATGTTAAATTTTAATTCGGGCTTGAGGGAAAATTAATTAGATTTAATTGGGCCAATATAAGTTCAATTGGATGGATTTAAGTGTAATATGGATTAGCCTAAGTATAATGGGCCATACTTAGTTTCAGGGTTTAAGTTAAGGGAAAACAACTCGAACCAGCCGTGGCAAAAAAAGTAGTCTGTAAATATATATTTAATAGATGTATACGTATATTTTGATATAAATATGATTTTTATGGAAAATAAACTAAATATATATTTACGAGAAAAACTTTTAAGGAAAAAGTGACATTTTTAATTCATGATTCATGCATATAGTTTATGTTAAGTTAATGGCATGTGAAGAAAATATTTTGGAATAATTGATGTGAATTGTGACAAATACGGGACTGGAGGTCGCGATACCAGGCCCGATGACTTTTTCACTTATGATTATGAGCCTTCGGAACTCCAAAGGTTTGGTGATGAGGCATAGGAGGCTTAGGAAAACCCCACAGGTTTGGTGACCCTCGCCGCCACGTACGTTGATTATAGATTGATCAATCGAATTAAGTTACACTTCACTGATATGACCCACACAGTAAAAGATTTTATGATTATAGTGTGTCATATTTATGCTACGTATTTATGTTATGATTATGTTTACGACTCAGTATTATGCATACAATTTTTACGATCATACATGCATTAGACTCCTCAGGTTATTTTCATATATGATACGTGCTTGCATGCGATTTTATTTAGTAGTATTCGTTATTACAGTTAGAGCATGCTGGGCTTTTAGGTTCACTAGATCTAAATGGTGTGCAGGTGAGTTTAATGCTAGTACTGAGGATATGGTCCCGACTGGTGGCGAGGACCTCTAAGTACATGCGGCGAGCTAGCATACTCGCGACCTCTGCAGTATTTATATTTCCACATTTTTATGAGATGTTACTGAGGATTGTACTAAACTAATTTCCGCACATGTTTCCTACTTACACTATTATTTGCGTGTGGTTAGGTTCCAAACTTTGGATTTTCATATTTTTACGATGTCGTATCTTCGTGCATGGATTTTCTTTAAATTATTCGAGCGTTTTAAATTGCTAGAGTACAATCAAATTATTAATTACTATACTACTTGAAATAAAACTATTTTTAGTATAGACGCATATATGTATGGGCATATATGTAAAATAAAAAAAAATCCCTCATTTGTTGGTCGTTTCATTTGGTATCAGAGCAAGGTCCTTGGAGGGTAAGCTAGCCTGCTACGTGGAGCTCAGAAGTCGCACTGCCAGTCTATGAGTTTTAAATGTTTTCAAGTATATTATGATTGGGACCCATGATGTTAAATTTTCACTGAAATTTATGTTATAATAGTTTTAAATTAAAATACTTAGTTATGCAATACGGTTACGTGAGGATTTTTCTGAATTGCAGTATGGCTCCGAGACGTGTTTTGCGGTAGGCTGTGCACGAGGATGCCGGTCAGGGGATGTTGGGCAGGGTGGAGATTGTCGGGATCCACCTCTACCTCCTTCACCACCAGCTCCACCACTTACAGCGTTTGAGAGGGCCAGCGTGGATATGCTAGCTGGTATCACCAGGCTACTGGAGCATCAGGCTGGTCAGCCTAGGAGGACCCATGAGGAGGACATCGCTGAGAGGTTTCGCAAGCAGGGACCCAAGGAGTTTGCGAGGACCATTGATCCTTTAGTTACTGAGAAGTGGATCAGTTCATTGGAGATGATCTTTGCCTATATGGGGATCCAGGACGCTGATCAGGTTCGTTGCGCCATCTACATGCTAAAAGATGACGCAGCCCTTTGGTTGGAGGGCACCGTGATTGGACTTGATGTGGCGAGGATGACATGGAGGGACTTTAGGACTGCATTCTTTGAGAAGTATTTCACTGAGGATGTTCAAGGCCAGTTGATCCGTGATTTTATGACTCTTCGACAGTGAGACCGGTCTGTGGTTGAGTATGTGAGGCAGTTTGAGCGTGGGTGTCACTTTGTACCCATGATTTCTGGTGATGAGAGGGAGATACTGCGACACTTCACCGATGGCTTGAGGTCCAACATCAAGCATGATGTTTATATGGCAGACGTGATGACGTATAAGGCAGCGGTGAACATAGAGTATCGGTCGGAGATAGGGAGGGGGAGATGCAAGATGATTATCAGAGTCAGATGCAGTTTCAGCAGAAATCTTGAGGATAGTCTTCACAGAAGTGTGCGAAGAGGTCTTACCTTGGGTAATCTAAGGGCCCAAACCCTCCGAGATCCCAGCAGCCACAGTAGCAGAGGCCTCAGGGTCAGGCCAGTCCGCAGCAGCAGGGGCATTTTTGCCCCTAACACTGGAGGGACACCAATCTGTAAGCAGTATCAGAGGCCTCATGTTGGACAGTGTATGGTGGGATCAGACAGGTGTTATCAGTGCTAGGATCCGGGTCACATTTCGAATAACTGTATGAGGAGGAAGCAGACCACGGGGCGCCTATTTGTGATGCAGGCTGAGGAGGCTGATCCCAACACTTCTCTTATCATGGGTAATCCCCATTTATGATTATTTTCTGTTATTGGGTTGTTTAGTTAATGATTTGCATGAGTAATAATTGACTGATTGTACTTATGACTTAGAACTGCATGTTTAAGATTTGATGGAAATGGTGAACTTGTGGATTGGCATGATTAGGATTGGACTTTAGATGGTAATTGGATTAATTTTTTGCTCTGAATAGTATAGTCTATATCTGTTTGGAAAATTTCTGCGTGCACGGAAAATTAGTATTAGAGGTGTTGTGACGTTTGCGTTGCTAGATTCTGGAGCGACGCACTCCTTTATCTCTCAGTCTTTGATCGAGCGGGTAGGCATTGTACCCGAGGTATTTAGTACGGGGTATGATATTACCGTACCATCGAGTGAGGTTCTTTTCACCACGAGTGTTATCAGTGGATTAGAGTTGTAGTTTGAGGGGTATGTGGTTAGAGCGGATCTAGTGGTTTTGCCGATGTCGGGGTTTGATCTTATTTTGGGTATGGACTGGTTGACAGTCAATGGAGCTTCTATTGACTTCCGAAAGAGGACAGTAGCATTAAATCCTATGAGTGGAGATCATATTTTCTTCTTTGCAGCCCAGAGCAGTGGAGTCCCGCACGTCATCTCTTGTGTACGTGCGAGGAATTTATTACGTAGGGGTTGCCAAGGATTTCTTGCTAGTGTAGTTGCAGTGTCAGAGCCATCTATGAGGTCATTGGAGGATGTAGACGTTGTGCGTGACTTTTCGGACCTTTTTCCGAAGGATGTAGCCGGAATTCCACCAGTCCGAGAGGTTGAGTTTGACATTGAGTTACTGCCAGGTAATGTGCCTATCTCTAAGGCACCGTATGGACTTGATCCTACTGAGATGAAAGAGTTGAAGGAGCAGATTCAGGAGTTGCTAGAGAAGGGCTTTATTTGCCTTAGTTTCTCACCTTGGGGTGCACCAGTGCTCTTCCTTAAGAAGAAAGATGGCTGTATGAGACTTTGCATTGATTACTGGGAGCTCAACTGGGTGACAGTGAAGAACAAGTATCCATTACCGAGGATTGAGGATCTATTTGATCAGTTGCAGGGAGCTTTGGTATTCTCTAAGATCGATCTGCGATCTGGATACCATCAGTTGCGAGTCAAGGAGGAGGACGTGTCCAAGACTGCATTTAGGACACAATACGGCCATTATGAGTTTATGGTGATGTCGTTTGGATTGACGAACGCTCCAACAGTTTTCATGGATCACATGAATCGAGTATTTCAGCCGTATCTTGATCAGTTTATTATTGTCTTCATCGATGATATTTTGATATACTCGAGGAGTGTGGAGGAGCATAGACAGCATTTGCAGGTGGCTTTGCAGATTTTGAGGGAGCGACAGTTGTATGCCAAGTTTAGTAAGTATTAGTTTGGCTTGATAGTGTGGCGTTCTTAGGCCACATTGTTTCTAGAGATGGATAGATGTTGACCCGTCTAAGGTGGAAGTCGTTCAGAATTGGAGGATTCCGAAGAATGCTTCTGAGATTCGCAGTTTCTTGGATCTAGCGGTGTATTACGGGAAATTCATCAAGGGATTTTCTTCCATTTCAGTGCCTTTGACAGCTTTGACCAAGAAAAATGCAAAGTATGTTTGGATTTCGGAGTGTCAAGGGAGCTTTGATCGGTTGAAGGAAGATCTTACTTCTGCGCCAGTTTTGGCGATGCCAGTAGATCATGAGGAGTTCGTTGTATACATCGATGCATCTAAGTTGGGTCTAGGCATTGTATTGATGCAGTGTGACAGGGTGATTGCCTATGTGTCGAGATAGCTAAAGATTCATGAGCAGAATTATCCGACGCATGATTTAGAGCTTGCTGCAGTAGTGTTCGCACTCAAGATTTGGAGACACTACTTGTATGGTGAGAAGTGTAAGATTTTTACCGATCACAAGAGCCTCAAGTACTTCTTCACATAGAATGAGTTGAAAATGAGGCAGCGCAGATGGTTGGAGTTAGTCAAGGATTATGACTGTGACATTAGACAATTAACTTAATAAAACAGTAATCAGAATTAAACTGCGGAAATCATCAACAATATACAATCCCAAGGAATGGAATCTGTAAATACCCAAATAGTTATACAACCAAATCGAATGTTGTATCAATCCAATAACAACAGAATAAAAACCTAGGCGATGCTCCAGCTGGCCAACCACTGCCTAGCCTCTCTTGGATCCACCCGCCTCATCCAATCGCAAACCTGCCCCATGGAATAGGGTGTCCAAAAACACAGAGTACGAGATGTGAGCATAAAGCACTCAGCACGAGAGTATGAGTATACATGCATGCAAGTGTATCGCCTGCTGACTAGAGGTCAAGAAAAGATAACAGAGACAGACCGGGCCCTGGTATGTAGCACGCTGTGCCGTCGCTTCAGGAGGTGGCTCACATACCGAAATACCAGTGGATACGCGGGACCCAAATTGATGGAAGTCTATCCACTAATAGGATAGGGTAAAACACTACTAACAGACATCTCAAAAGATATATCTAAGATGCAAATGTATGCAGCATAAAATCATGCAGTCACATAATACATGCATACTCAGTCAGGATATCTCGAACAGTACTTTCGTACCTCAAATACTAGGCGCGCTCTACCAGCTCTAGGTCTACGCCTAAAATCCGCACTACACTGCCAAATGATACTATTATCATTATAGTTCTCCAAAAGCCTTAACAAAGCTATTGCATACTCCTAAATATTTTTAGGAATCAAAAGCTATATCTGCGTCCGTCGTCAGCCCTTTGCTGTCGATTGCCTCAAAACTAGGCCACAACTCCGCTACGACGCCTAGATTGCTACTCCACTTCCAGATTCCCGATGGGATGCTTAGAATTCCCTAGATCTGAGTTTGAAGGCTAAGAAACAAAAGAGAAGAGGTGATTGGTGTGCTCAAATGTGAGACTCGGCACCCCTATTTATAGACCACAAACGAAATCCGTTCCGCCTGACGAACGTTGCATCCGATGCTTCCAGTGTCCCATCAAGTACGTAAGCAATGACGCATTTCTGATGGCACGAACGTTGCATAAGATCCCCGGACGTTGCGTCCGTTCCACCTGACCCTCCGGACCACTTCTGATCATTCTGGGTCCATTAACGGTCTCTGTTAATCCAATTGAAATCCCTTAATCATGTTTATTGGTTTAATTAGCAATTACTCACTAAAGCTGGGTACGGGCTACTACATTCTCCACCACTTAAGATATTTCGTCCTCGAAATCAGATCTTAAGTACTGAAAGTAAAACAAGATGCAGAAACATATTTATTAAAATCAAATGTTTTACAGAATTCACAATTGAAAATTAACTCGAAGATACAAATCAAAATAACTCAGGATGTTCTGAACGCATCCTGCTCTCAAGCTCCCAAGTGGCCTCTTCAGTGCCTCGGCACTGCCACTGTACTAAAACCAGATGAATGACTTTATTCCGCAAGACCTTATCTTTATGATCTAGGATACGAATAGGTCTCTCAACATAAGTCAAATTCTTATCTACCTAAACCTCAGACCGCTGCAGAATATGAGACGGATCTGCCACATACCGTCGCAATAGAGATACGTGGAACACGTTGTGAATACTGGACAGATACGGTGGCAAAGCCAGATGATAAGCCAAATCTCCCATGCTCTCTAAGATCTCAAACGGGCCGATAAACCTGGGAGACAACTTGCCCTTGAGGCCAAATCTGAGAATTATGCGGAAAGGTGACACTCTCAGAAACACTTTCTCCCCAACATCAAACTGCAGAGGCCTACGCTTAGTATTAGCATAGCTGGCCTGACGATCCTGTGCAGTCTTAATTTGTTTCTTGATCTGATCAACAACATCTACTGCCTACTGGATAAACTCCGGTCCCTCAGCCTGTCTCTCCCCCACTTCTTACCAGAAGATTGGAGTACGACAATGTCGCCCGTAAAACGCCTCAAAAGGTGTCATCTCAATGCTAGTATGATAGCTATTGTTGTATGCGAACTCGATCAATGACAAATGATCCTGCCAGGCTGTACCAAAGTCCATATTGCAAGCTCGAAGCATATCCTCCAAAGTACGGATAGTGCGTTCTGACTGACCATCGGTCTCCGGATTATATGCAGTACTCAAACTAAGAGTAGTGCCCATCGTACGCTGAACACTCCCCCAGAACCTATAAGTGAACCTGGGGTCTCGATCGCTGACAATTCTCACAGGCACTCCATGAAGTCGAACGATCTCCTGAATGTACAATCATGCCATGCGATCTACAGAGTAATCTCGTCTATAGGCAATGAAATGCGCTGACTTGGTGAGTCGGTCCACCACAACCCAGATAGCATCACAATTCCTTGAGGACATCGGCAAATGGGTCACAAAATCCATCGTGATAAACTCCCATTTCCACTCAGGAATAGGCAGACTGTGAAGCAAACCTCCAGGTCATCGGTGCTCTGCCTTGACCTGCTGACACACCAAACATCTCGAAACATACTGATACACGCTTCGTTTCATCCCCTTCCACCGAAACCGAGTACATAGATCCTTGTACATTTTGTTGCTTCTCGGATGAATACTCAACATAGTGCGATGTGCCTGAGACAAGATCTCCTCTCGCAACTCTTCATCCTGTGGAATCACAAGCCTACCAGACAAACACAAAAAACCATGTGACTGATAGTGAAATCCAGATGTACTACCCTCGTTGGCTAGACGAGCCAAACGCTGAGTCTTTGAATCAGACATCTGAGCATCTCGAATTCGCGAATACAAAGCTGGCTCAGATAATATCGCAAACATCTGGATACTCAGCATTCCTTTCTTGTGCTTGAAGGTATACCCTAAAGAACAACAATCACCGATCGCACTAGACATAGTACAAGTCTGAAGTGCGGACAGTCGCACCTTTCGACTCAAGGCATCAGCAGTGAGATTAGCAGCTCCCGGATGGTACTTAATCTCGCAATCATAGTCCTTAAGAAAATCCATCCAATGCCTTTGCCTCATGTTCAACTCCGCCTGAGTGAACAAATACTTGAGACTCTTGTGGTCGGTGAAGATCTCAAATTTCTCGCCATACAGATAATGACGCCAGATCTTCAAAGCGAACACAATGGCTGCCAACTCCAAATCATGAACTGGATAATTGTCTTCGTGCAGCTTCAACTATCTAGAAGCGTACGCGATCACATGCCCATTCTGAGTCAGGACACAACCCAACCCCTGAAGAGAAGCATCTGTGTAAACCACATACCCTCCAGATCCTGATGGTAAAGCCAACACTGGCGCAGAAGTCAACCGCCGTCGAAGCTCACAAAAATTCTCGTCACACTCTGAGGACCACTCGAAATCAACACCCTTGCGGGTAAGCTGCGTCAACGGTCGAGCTAGCTGAGAGAAGTTCAAAATGAAGCGATGATAATAACCTTCTAGACCCAGAAAACTACGGATCTCAACAACCGTCGTCGGACGCGACCAATTAAGCACAGCCTCAATCTTGCTCGGATCAACAGAAATCCCCTTCCTGGATATGATATGGCCAAGAAAGACCACTCGATTCATCCAGAACTCACACTTGCTCAGCTTGGCGTACAACTGTTCATCTCGAAGAGTCTGCAGTACCAACCGCAAGTGAGAAACATGCTCGTCCGCATTACGCGAATACACCAGGATGTCGTCAATGAAGACCACGACAAACTTGTCCAAAAACTCCCTAAAGACACGGTTCATCAGATCCATAAATATAGCCAGCGTGTTAGTCAATCCAAATGGCATCACTAGAAACTTGTAATGCCCATAGCGAGTATGGAATGCAATTTTGGCTATATCCTGATCTCGGACTCTCATCTGATGATACCCAGATCTCAAGTCAATCTTGGAGTAAACCGAAGTACCCTGTAGCTGATCAAACAAGTCATCAATACGAGGCAAAGGATACTTGTTCTTCACAGTATCTCGGTTCTGCTGCCGATAGTCAATGCACAACCGCATAGACTCATCCTTCTTCTTTACAAAAAGAACAGGAGCTCCCCAAGGAGATACACTAGGACGAATTTACTCCTTGTCCAAAAGATCCTATAACTGATTCTTCAACTCTCGCATCTCTGACGGAGCCAGATGATACGGTGCTCGAGAAATAGGCGAAGTACCCGGCATTAACTCTATGCCAAACTCGACTTCCCTAGCAGGAGGAAACCCCGGAATCTCATCTGGAAATAGATCTGGGAATTCATCCACAACAGGAATACTCTCTATCCCAATGCTCTTAGCGGACAAATCAACTGCATAGATAAGGTAGCCTTCCCTGCCAGACTCTAGAGCTTTACAGGCTCTCAAAGCTGATACCAAAGGCATCGGGGGTCGCGCTCCCTCTCCATAGAAAAACCAGCTATCACTCCCATCCGAAAGAAAGCGTACTAATATTTGATAGCAGTCCACTGAAGCTCAATAGGTAGTCAGCATGTCTATCCCTAGAATACAATCGAAATTGTCCATCGCAAGAACCATGAGATTCGATATCAAAACGTTCCCTTCGAACTCTAAAGGGCAACCCATCACTAGAAGATTAGCCAAAGCAGACTGACCCGTCGGAGTAGAAACAGAAACTACTACGTCTAGTGCAATGCATGGTAATTTATGCCTCTTAACAAAACGTGCAGAAATGAAGGAATGAGATGCACCAGTGTCAATAAGTACAAGAGCAGGTATACCATAAAGTAGAAAAGTACCTGCGATGACCATCTCATTCTCCTCCACAGCCTGATCATGCCTCAAGACAAACACCTGGCCAGAAGCCCACGGCTTCAAGTGAGAACTCCCAGCTGACTGTCCCTGCGACCTCTGCTGAACGGTAGCCTGATAACCAGATCCTGAACCAAAACCACCTCCCCCAGATAGTGGGCAATCCCTCCGAAGATGACCCACCTCTCCACAATGGAAACAAGCTCCAGAAGCTCTACGACACTTGTCTGACGGATGGTTCTTCTCGCAATAATCGCACTTGTCCTTCTTCCCAAAACGAACCACACCAACGGAACCAGAGGAAGAAAAAGATCCAGACTTCTTGAAAGACTGAGCACGGGGACCCAAAGAACTCGCAGGCCTAGACTGAGAGAAAGACCTGTTCTGTCGAATTCTATCCTCTGCCTGGTGACAACGGCTCACCAAACCCTCGTAGGTCATGTCATCACCAACCTCCACACGGTCATGAATCTCAGGGTTAAGGCCCTGAAGGAACAGATTGTACTTCATCTCAGAGATGTCAGCAATCTCGGGGCAATAGGATAACAGATCGAAGAACTTCTGCTGATACTCGTAAATAGACATAGGTCCCTGCCACAGACTCAGTAGCTCACCCGCCTTCGACTAACGGAGTGCAGGAGGAAAATAGAGCTTCTGAAAAGCTGTACGGAACTCGGCCCAGGTGGCCACTCCTCTTGCCGCAATAAAGGGTGCAGAAGTAAACCTCTACCACCTACGGGCTCGCCCATCCAGAAGATAACCAAGGGTCTCCATCTTCTGCTCCTCAGTATAGTGGAAAGTCTGAAAAGTAGTCTCCATGCGGTCTAACCAGTTCTCCGCATCCTCCGGAGACTCACCTCCAACCAAGGTATTAGGACCCATCTGTGAGAATTGATGCACACTGAAATGATCCTCATCATGACGATGATGATGTCGTTCCCAACGACGCTCCTGGTCGGCATCGCCCCAACGTCCACCAATACTGTCGTGACTACTCTAGTCATCACGATCTGCCATCTACAAAAGTACCTTATGGTTATCTTATGCATAATCTAAATCCCAAGAATACTATTCATGCTATGATACCATAAATGTAGTGACCCTTACCGAGATCATCTACTAAACAGAACTTAGGCATGAAATTAACTTAATAAAATAGTAATCAGAATTAAACTGCGAAAACCATCAACAATATACAATCCCAAGGAAAGAAATCTGTAAATACCCAAATAGTTATACAACCAAATCGAATGGTGTATCAATCCAATAACAATAGAATAAAAACCTAGGCGATGCTCCAGCTGGCCAACCACTGTCTAGCCTCTCTTGGATCCACCCGCCTCGTCCAATCGCAAACCTGTCCCATGGAATAGGGTGTCCAGAAACACAGAGTACGAGATGTGAGCATAAAACTCTCAGCACAAGAGTATGAGTATACATGCATGCAAGTGTATCGCCTACTGACTAGAGGTCAAAAAAAGATAACAGAGACAGACTGGGGCCTAGTATGTAGCACGTTGTGTCGTCGCTTCAGGAGGTGGCTCACATACTGAAATACCAGTGGATACGCGGGACCCAAATCGATGGAAGTCCATCCACTAACAGGATAGGGTAAAACCTACTAACAGACATCTCAAAAGAGATAGCTCAAGATGCAAATGTATGCAACATAAAATCATGTTATATAAATCATGCAGTCACATAATACATGCATACTCAGTCAGGATATCTTGAACAGTACTTTCGTACCTCAAATACTAGGCGCGCTCTACCAGCTCTAGGTCTACGCCTAAAATCCGCACTACACTGCCAAATGATACTAATATCATTATAGTTCTCCAAAAGCCTTAACTAAGCTATTGCATACTCCTAAATATTTTTAGGAAGAAAAAGCTATACCTGCGTCCGTCGTCAGCCCTTTGCTGTCGATTGCCTCAAAACTAGGCAACATCTCCGCTACGACGCCTGGATCACTACGCCACTTTCGGATTCCCGACGGGATGCCTAGAATTCCCTAGATCTGAGTTTGAAGGCTAAGAAACAAGAGAGAAGAGGTGATTGGTGTGCTCAAATGTGAGACTCGTCACCCCTATTTATAGACCACGAACGGAAAGTCCGTTCCTCATTGTTGTCTCCGTTCCGCCTGACGAACGTTGCTTTCGTTCACCATCGTTGCTTCCGATGCTTCCAGTGTCCCATCAAGTACGTAATAAATGACGCATTTCTGATGGCACGAACGTTGCGTCCGATCCCCGGACGTTGCGTCCGTTCCACATGACCCTCCGGACCACTTCTGATCATTTTGGGTCCATTAACGGGCTCTGTTAATCCAATTGAAATCCCTTAATCATTTTTATTGGTTTAATTAGCAATTACTCACTAAATTTGGGTACGGGCTAGTACAGACGCTTTGAGTCGGAAGACTTCAGTAGTAGCTTGTTTGTCTGTGCAGCGACCTCTCCAGGAAGAGATATAGAGGTTTGATTTGGAGATTTACTTATGTGGTCGTGCGCCGAGTTTATCGGCTTTGGCAGTGCAGCCGACCCTACGAGATCGGATTAGAGAGGGACAGTCTTCTGATGAGCAGTTGGTTCTTATGAGATAGAGGGATGAGGCAAAGGTAGGCCTACTCTATATAGTCGAGGATGGCATGGTACGGTACAGAAGATGGTTGTGGGTGCCGAGTTCAGAGCAGTTGAGGACCAAGATTATGACTGAGGCATACGCGTCTCCGTACTCCATTCATCCGGGGAGTACGAAGATGTACCAGGATTTTTTGACACTGTATTGGTGGCCAGGGATGAAGCGAGACATTTCGTATCCGAGTGTTTGACCTGTCAGCAGGTCAAGGCGGAGCATCAACGACCAGCAGGGTTGCTTCGACCACTCCCTATACCTGAGTGGAAATGGGAGAACATCATTATGGATTTCGTGGTTGGATTTCCAAGGAGTGCCAGAGGATGCAGAGCGATCTGGGTGATTGTCTATCGACTCACCAAATCAGCACATTTCTTGCCCGTGAGGACTACTTTCACCATGATGCAGTATGCAGAACATTACATTCGAGAGATTGTCAGACTTCATGGGATACCAGTCTCTATTGTATCAGAGAGAGATCCGAGTTTTACTTATTCTTTCTGGAAGAGCCTTCTTGCAGCTTTAGGGATGAAGTTGTTGTTCAATACTGCTTTTCACCCCCAGACTGATGGACAGTCGGAGCGGGTTATTCAGGTCCTTGAGGATTTGTTGAGAGCTTGTGTGATCGACTTTCAGGGCTCGTGGGAGCCGAGGTTACCTCTAGTGGAGTTCACCTATAACAACAGTTATCAGTAGTCTATAGGTATGGCTCCATATGAGGCCCTTTACGGGAGGAGGTGTAGATCTCCCCTGCACTGGGATGAGGTTGGCGAGAGGATTCTCTTAGGGCCTGAGTTGGTGCAGCAGAATTCAGATGTTTTGTTGCGGATTCGAGACAGGATAAAGACCGCATAGAGTCGTCAGAAGAGTTATGTTGATCGACGACAACGAGACCTCGAGTTTGCCATTGGGGACCATGTATTTGTGAGAGTCAAGCCCATGAATGGCGTGATGCTCTTTGGTAAGAGAGGCAAGCTCAGTCCGAGATTTATAGGTCTGTTTGAGATTCAGGAGAGAATTGGTACGTTGGCATATCGTGTAGCATTACCACCTAGCCTTGCAGCAGTGCACAACGTAGTCCATGTCTCGATGTTGCGGAAGTATATCTTGAATCCATTGCATGTTTTGGATTTTGAGCCTCTGCAGTTGGCGTCAGATTTGTCGTTGGAGGAGCGACCGGTGCAGATCTTGGCGCGAGAGGAGCGGAGGCTGAGGACGCGAGTTATTCCCATGGTCAAGGTCCGGTGGCTGAATCATTCAGAGGAGGAGGCTACCTGGGAGGTCGAGGACGACATGCAGACGCGTTATCCAGAGCTTTTCGGTACGTACTTACAATTCGAGGATGAAATTCCATTTAAGAGGAGGGGAGATTTGTAACGTACTTCAATCATTCTAAGGAGGAGGCCACTTGGGAGGCCAAGGTCGACTTGCGGACCCGTTATCCAGAGCTTTTCGGTACGTACTTCAATTTCGAGGACGAAATTTCTTTTTAAGGGGGGAGAGTTGTAACGCCTAGAATTTCTTTACGTTAACCGTACGCATGGTTAGGAAATTTAATTATTTAAAAAGAATACAATAAAAAAATTAAATTAAGAGGTTAAATGACTTTTATGTGTCATGATTATGTGTTTAAATTTATTTATGACATTTAACCTCGAGTATTTTGAGTGTTATGAATTTTTTTGAAGAAAAATGTTATTTGTGAGTGGGTAGACGGGACGGCGGACGATCTACATAAAAGTTTTATTAAAAATTTAAGCCTAGAATTTTTAGGAGCCTAAAATAATTATTTTAAGATTTATTGTATAGAAAAATTTAAGTTTCAAATATATATATATATATATATATATATATAAGTCCATTTTTCACCTAAATAAGTCATTTTAAGAAATTTTAGGGCACTTTAAATTTGGGCTTCCTAATAAATACAAAAATTAGCAATCTTTTGTCCAAAAATAAAAATTTTATGTGGGCTAGGCTTATTTAATTGTAAAGCCTTAATAATTTTTAATTTCAAATCCCCAAAGCCCATTAACTTATAGGGCCAAATTACAAACTCTAAAATTACACTAACACTTTCTCCCTCACCATTTCTTTTCCCTTCGGCGTTTCAAGAAAAGGAAAACAGAGGACTCCAGCGCTGATCACACCTTGCACACACCTCACAAAAATATTTTTAAGAAAATCTCAAGATTTCGGAGTTTTAGGTCGACCCGCCGCGGCTTTCGCACTCGTATTTATTTTTCATTCTTGTCTAAGGCATGTTTTTATTCTTTTTCTTGGCTCACCATTTAGTTCAATATATCTCATGTTTGAGATGTTAAAGTGTGTGTGGCTTGTGTTTGTGGTTTTCGCCGGCTCAATAACATATGATGCAAACGTCATTTCAAGTTTCAGTCGGGTTTCGTTTTTTTCTTTCTTTCCTGGTGGTTGTTCTCGGTTTCTGTCGCCTCTGTCTAGTGGTTGGGCTGGTTTTATGAGGTTAGGGTTCTTGGTGTCACGAGCTGTAATCGATGGGAAATGGCTACCTCATGAGGGGCCTTCGGGTTTTGTTCGTTGCCGGGTGAGTACAGGTCATGTCGATAATGGCCTACGGCCGAGCCATGTAAATCATGACTCGAGTCGTGGCCTGGTCAGGGTGGCACGGCAGGACCCTGGGGTGGTCCTGCCGGCCGAAGCAGGGTGATTGATACAAGGGATGGGGAGGCTCTTGTGTTTCCGAGGGGAGAGGATGGACGAAGACGTGAGGGTGAGTCGGGTGTGTTGGGTAGTATGGGCCCGGACCGGGCGGGATAGTGGTTCGCGTCGGGTCAAGGAATTTAGGGTCATGGGTTATGGTTTTGGGTCAGGGTTATTTTAATTCGGGTTGGGTAAATTAATTTAGTGTCCAATTTGTTTAATGGGTCAAAATTCATTATTGAGCCTAAAATTGAAATTTGGGCTTGAATAGTTAAGTTCAGGCATGAAGTAATTTTATTTGGGCTTGTTAAATTAATCTAGATTATTTGAGCCCAAAAATATTATATGGGCCCTAAGCATGGGTTGGGATTAAATAGATATGGGCAAAGTTTATTGAGGCAAATCTTACTGGGCCTAACTGATTGGGCTTAAAATATTATTAGGGCTTAAGTTATATTTTAATTCGGGCTTGTGGGAAAATTAATTAGATTTAATTGGGCCAATATAAGTTCAATTGGATGGATTTAAGTGTAATATGGATTAGCCTAAGTATAATGAGCCAGACTTAGTTTCAGAATTTAAGTTAAGGGGCAGCAACTTGAACCAGTCGTGGCAAATCAAATAGTCTATAAATATATATTTAATAAATATATATGTATATTTTGATATAAATATTATTTTTATAGAAAAGGAATAAAATATATATTTACGGGCAAAAATTTTAAGGAAAAAGTGATATTTTTAATTCATGATTCATGCATATAGTTTTTGTTAAGTTAATGGCATGTGAAGAAAATATTTTGGGATAATTGATGTGAATTGTGACAAATACGGGACTGGAGATCGGGATACCGGGCTCGATGACATTTTCACTTATGATTATGAGCCTTCAGAACCCCAGAGGTTTGGTGACGAGGCATAGAAGGCGTAGGGAACCCCCACAGGTTCGGTGGCCCTCGCCGCCACGTACGTTGATTATAGATTGATCAATCGAATTAGGTTACACTTCACTGATATGACCCACACAGTAAAATATTTTATGATTATAACATGTCATATTTATGCTAAGTATTTATGTTATGATTCTGTTTACGACTCAGTATTATGCTTACGATTTTTACGATCATGCATGCATTAGACTTCTCAGGTTATTTTCATATATGATACGTGCTTGCATGCGGTTTTATTTAGTAGTATTAGTTATTAAAGGTACAGCATGTGTGGGCCTCTAGACTCACTAGATCTAAATGGTGTGCAAGTGAGTTTGATGCTAGTATTGAGGATGTGGTCCTGACTAGTGGCGAGGACCTCTGAGCGCCTGTGGCAAGCTAGCATACCCGCGACCTCTGCAGTATTTATATTTTCGCATTTTTATGAGATGTTACTAAGGATTGTACTAAACTAATTTCCGCACATGTTTCCTACTTACATTATGATTTGCGTGTGGTTGGGTTCCAAACTTTGGATTTTTGTATTTTTACGATGTCGTATCTTCGTGCATGGATTTCCTTTAAATTATTCGAGCGTTTTAAATTGTTAGAGTACAATCAAACTATTATATACGATATTACTTGAAATAAAATTATTTTTAGCATAGACGCATATATGTATGGGCATATATGTAATATATGTAAAATAAAAAAAAATCTCTCGTTTGTCGGTCGTTTCAATTATATATTACGAAAATTTCGAGTTTTTAATCTGATTATTTAATGGGCTTAAAAGTGTAAACTTGATTTAATTAATTCTTAAAGCCTAGCCCATTTGCCTATACAAATAAATAAAATATTTTACTCTAATTCTTCCTTCACCATCTTCACGTTAACCTTAGCCCTGAAATCAGATTTCCAGCCACCTACCTCACACTCTCACACACTTTTTCACGTAAATTTGAAGAAATTTTAAAGATTCGACATCCCGTTCGTCCTGGACAACGATCTACGCTACGTTATAGTGTTTTCGAGCGTATATAACACAAAGGCACGTTTTTATCCCTTCTTGCTCACCATTTAAGTCATAATACACTGTTTTGCGCATGAAAGATCTGATGCTGCATGTGTATGTGGTTTAGAATGAAAATCTTCATGGTGCATACAATGATTCACATGTTTTTATGCATGATGGCTTGGTTTTTCATGGTTCCTAGTTAGGGGCAGGTTCGAACTGTTGTTGTAATGGGCTGGGTGCGTCCCTCTGCTTCTGTACCATCTGGCCTTCTGCTCTGGGGGCCCTGGCCCATACTCATGGTCTTCTCCCCACCTGGTGGTACAAGTTCGATTCCTGGGGAGGGAAAAAACTCCCCCAGCCAGGTTGGGAGAAGACCATAGTATGGGCCAGGGCCCCCAAAGCAAAAGGCCAGATGGTCCAGAAGCAGAGGGACACACCCAACCCATTACATAAAAGGGAGTGGTACCAGGAATCAGAAGAATTTGTACTTAAGCCTAGTGGTACAAGTTCGATTCCTGGGGAGGGCAAAAACTCCCCCAGCCAGATGGGGAAAAGACCATGAGTATAGGTCTGGGCCCCCAGAGCAGAAGACAAGATAGGCCAGAAGCAGAGGGACGCACCCAGCCCATTACATAAAAGGGCGCTGGGGGCCCAGGCGCATACTCATGGTCTTCTCCCCACCTGGCTGGGGGAGTTTTTGCCCTCCCCAGGAATCGAACTTGTACCACCAGGCTTAAGTACAAATTCGTCTTATTCCTGGTACCACTTGAGAAGTGCACAAAAAACTGGACGGGAAAGAGAGGCCTGGTCCAAGCCATGCAGGGCATGGTTCGAACCAGCGCTGGACTAGAATGAACCGACAGGACCCTTGGTTGGTCTTGTCAATGGGGCTCTGGCCAGTGGTGGCCGGAGCAAGGAGGACAAAGAGTGAACTTGGGGCTGCGCAGATTTGGAGTTAGGAGAGATAGGGTTCTAAGTTTTTGGGCAAGTCGGGCAGCTGGGTCAAGGGGCTCAAGCAGGGTGGTTTCGGGTCGGGTTAGGATGTTTCTTGGTCAAGTCATATGGGTACGGGTCCGGGTTATTTTATTTTGGGCTCGGGTAATTTAATTAGAGTCTAGGTGTTAAATTAATGAGTAATGGGCTTGACTAGTTTAATTTCATAATTGGGCTTAAATAATAATTTATGTGAGCTCATTAGTTTTCCATGGGCCTAATGACCCTTGAGAGCTAACGAACCAAGTTACGTTTGGCTAAGTGATTAATGGGCCAGACTAGGTGTTAATGGACTAGATTAAGTGATAATGGACTAGATTTAATTGATGGGCCAACTTTAAGTTGATGGGTCAGTCTAAGTTGTTATTGGACCAGTCTAGAAATTTATGGGCTTAAGTTAAGGGGTCAGCAGCTCGAATAAGTCCTTGAAAAATAAATGGTCCGCAAATATATATTTAATTCATGCATGTATTTTTATATATATAAGTATGATTTTTATTAAAATTAATTAAATATATATTTACGGGAAAATTTTAATTAGAATGATGAAATAATAATGATTTTTAAGTTCATGCATCATGCAAGAATTTTTAATGTAAAGTTTAAGGGCATGTAAAAAAATAGGGAAAATTGCTTTTTTGGTCCTGTATGTTTGTCACTTTGCGATTTTGGTCCTTTATATTTTCAGATTGCAGTTTTAGTCCGCTATCTTTATTTTTTTGGCAATTTTAGTCCTTTTTCCGATGTGGCGCTGACGTGGCACAAATTCAATGCTGATGTGGAGCTGACGTGTACAGTGCCACGTCAGCATTTTCGAAGAAAAAGGACCGAAATTGCCAAAAATCGAAACATACAGGACTAAAACTGAAATGTGAAAACATAAAGGACCAAAATCGCAAAGTGACAAACATACAGGACTAAATTTGCAATTTTCCCAAAAAAATAATGTTTTTAAGAAAGTAGAAGTAAAGGTGGCAAGTGATGTGGTTGGAGGCCGAGATACCTGGGCCCGGTGACCTTCCTGTTAATGTTATAATGAGATTATGGATCCAACGGTAAGGTGTTGTGAAATGGCAGTAAAGAGATGGAGACCCCACCGCCGCGTACGTTGGTTTTTATGATTGATCAATCGTTAATTTATAATGCCACTAACATTGATACAACCTATAACGTTTCAAGAATTTATGACATGACATATTATGATGTGTATTAAGTATGATGTTTATGATGATGTATGATGATAATGTTCATGATTCAGTAGAATGTTAATGTTTTTAAGACCATGCACGTATAAGCTATATTCATGATATTTTATATGATATGTTCTTGCATGTGGTTTCATGTTGTTATTATTGGATGAAACGTGTTGAGCCTCTAGGCTCACTAGATTTAAATTGTGCAGGTGAGCATGAGACTGTTGATGATGATGTGGTCCCTACTGGTGGTGAGGCGTATGAGCATCCATGCACCTAGTACACCCGTGGCCATCTCATGACTGATGTTGATGTATTATCAATATTTTTAAGCAAGGTATTTTAAAAAAAAAAATTAGTAGTAAGTTAGGGTCGTTACAGTTGGTATCGGAGCATGGTCCTTGGAGGGTTGACTAGTGATAACTGCATTTTGTTTTCATTATTTTGTGTTATTTTTATATCTATTTTACATGCATTCATATTGTTTTATGTGTGTTTTTATGTGATTTATTTTATATGTGTGCATTTCACTCTCTGGTTGATTTTTGTAGGAAATTGTGAAGAAATCATGATTTTAGGGAAAGAGAAGAGCCGCAAGAATGAATTACGGAGCAGCAATGGTCAAAAATTTATTTTTGATGCTAGAGAAATCCAAATCCGATACTCACCATTCAAAATAAAGTTCAAGATGTTTTGAAGCTGCTGTCCAAATTTCGGCTCGATCTGACGGTTAGTGTGGGGACCTCGGGTTGCTAATCTCAAATTTTAAGGGGCAATTAATGAATAAGCATCATTAATCTAATAAGGAAAGAATAAGGATCAAACAAAAATTTTTTTTTTTCAAAGGGAGGGTGCGCCCTGGCGGTTAAAAACAGCCGCCCGGGCGCCCCTGTATTTTTCCAAAATAGTAGGCTAAGCCCCGGGTGCGCCCGGGCTGTAATTTTCTGCCGCTCGGGCGAATCCTGGCCAGAAAAATCTGCTCTGATCTTTTGTCAACAACTTGATCCTTTAATTCCATCCAACTCAAGTCTAAAACATGATATATAAGATCCAAATCATGCATATAAACATAAACAAGATCTCAAGCATCTATACATGCATTTGTTACATCGAACAAGTCTCTAAATAATGATAAACGACATAAACTATCTCAAGTTCATACATGCATTTCAAAACCAACAAGTTCTAAGGTTTGATGCTTCTAGATCTCAAGACTTCATCTAGAACCCGAGTCCTCACGTGCTAGACTCTCTCTCCCAGCTGTCAATAACATCGTTGAACAACTCCTGCCCTCTCTGTTGTCATGCACACATACAAAACAAGACAACAGCCGGATAAACTCCGGTGAGAAATCATTCTCAGTATAATCGACATATAAATGCATTAAATAAAATTCATATCAACTCTAAATATGTCAATTCAAGAATAGAGTTCAAATAACGCATATATCAACTCAAACTTCAAATCAAGACTTCAATTTATATAGCGCGCTTATCTCGAGAATTGATTCTTATCACTTTATTGCCATCAAGATTCGTAACCGATCTTGACATGGATATCCATCTATCGTAGCCATTTCGGGCTAGAAAATAAGGTTAACCGCAACCTTGGCATAGAATAAATTCAATATACAATCATATCAAAAGCAATAAAGATCCACTACCTGTGATGGATTGACAATAACATAAGTTCTACCTCAAGAACAAGTATTTAAACAAGTATGTGATTTGTTCGGGATAACTCAAGAATCATCATTCTCGAGTATCAAATCCCTGACTCTCGATGTCATCTTATACCTTCATTCTCGAGTTTGTCATGTTCCACATCTGGATAGGAAGTACCACAACTCCTACAAAAAATTTGATCATTCAAACATCAATCAATCTTCAATCAAATTCACTTCAATCTTGATCACTTCTTCTTCGATTTCAAGTTGAGGTTCTTGAGTCAATAGTCTCCTATTAAACTCTGACACATATCATCAAAACATGCATATCAAACTTCATTCTATTCAATCATTTTAGAATTGAATCAAAATCATCAATATAGATTCAATCAACATCATTTCAAACTTCAACTTCTTCTTATTCGGTACAACTCGGAGTCATGAATCATTAGCCTTCGAAACTCAACTAAAATCGAGAAATAAAAATGCCATAACATTAATAACATCTAAACAACTATCTCAACTCAGTTATAGGCTATCAAAACGATGTCAAAACATCAACGGTCATCATAGCGATTCAAAATCGGTAATCGACTTAATATCGACTTCGAAGCTAACTTCTTTAACTTCAATCCAATTCATATGTCCATTCCAAATCATTAATACATCATTTTAATCCTCATAACAGCAACTAAGTATATCAAATACAAGATGGATATCATAACAAATTCATTCCTTAATCCATATTCGATCCGGTTTCGAAAATAAACAATACAACACGTCAAGAACATAATCATATACCAAAGTACTGATCTCTACCAAATTTCATTCTTCAAAATATGCCAAGATGATTAAATACTTACATCAAATCGAAGGCCTCGTCTCAAGGATTCCAGAACACTTTTCGGAATCGAAATCGGACAATTGGATAAAAAATTACGAGGTTTTGAAAATTGGAAATCAAAAGAACTTGAAGGTCTCGGCTACCTCTGTTCAAAATTCTGAATGAAATATATGAATTACATGTTGAAGCTGACTAAGACATGTAATTTTGGATATATTCAATCAATATTGCAATTTAGTCCCTCAAGTCTTCATTAATTGCAATTGAGTCCTCGGCCTTCTTTTTAATTCAATTAAATCCAAAATAATTTAAGAATATTAGAATTAAAATCAAAACTCTAAATATTCTAAAATTAAATATACTCGGATTAAAATTAAATAAATTCGAATTAATTAAATAATCTTGGCTTTTTGCACTTTAGCCCTTGCAACTTCGATATTTGCAAATCAGTCCCTGATCGGGTTGTATCTTCAAAATTAATCTTCTTTAATTCCTGAAACATGGAATTTAATCTTAAATCCCATAAATATTCAAATTGAATATTTATTCTTTTAATTTAAGAATTCTCGGAATTTAATTCTCAAAATCCGTAAATTCTCAAATTAAATATTTTCGGCTCGAAAATTAAATTTATCATGTCCATAACTTCTCAAATCACTATTAGCCCATAATATGGAATTTAATTCTCAAATCCCATAATTATTAATTTAATATTTTTGGGCCTTACAATTCCTCCCCTCTAAGAAATGATTTCGTCCTCGAAATCGTAGTCAATCCAAATATCAAGTCTGATAGACTGAATGATTATATGAAGTTATTCTTACTTCAATCATTCAATTCTAATCTTCGTATCTCATCTCTTCATCTCTTATCAGATTATTTCTACGAATCTGTTTCTATTTTCGTGTATTTTAATTAACCGATAAGAATTCTTTCTGAGTGGTTTCTTTCCTCAATCAAAGATCTGTCAAATAATCGACTTAACTCAGAATCTTTTCAATATCTACCTCATCGGATTAACGCACGTAGGAAGAAAAATCGATTGATACTTCTTTCACATAGATACGTGAAACAAATCAGATCCATCATATCAAACTGAAAAGATTAAATCGTTCAATCGAATCATCAATTCCATCTGATATCTCAGTCAATGAAATTCAACTTCAGTAATGACTTTTTTCTTTCTCGATATCATTCTATGCTCCGCATAGAAGATATATCAAGTCTACACTATTATTCTATTCATCGCTTCAAAATCAGTATTCACATTCATATTCTGAATCTGTATTTCAACTTCGTTCTTTCTCAATTCTGAATCAAATGATGTTCAGGAATAACTTTTACGCTTAACGAGTTAATTTCAGCTTCAAAAGTTATATCTATCATTCAATTACTTACTCTGATTCTTCTTTTCTATTTTTGCTTTGTACAGATTCATCTTCATCATCCTTGTGTTTCTCAAATCAAATCTGATCTGATATCGACAAATCATGGTTGATCTGATATTATATACTTCAATAGTAGCATTTCAACACAAAAAAATCGGATTTTCTTTCATCATATCATCATAACATTATCTCAAAATCGACTCATTAGCTGTTACAGGAATTGTAATCATTAAGTGGCAACACATCAAGACAAATAATACCGAATCAGGTATTAAAGTTCTGAGAATAATCTCAAAATCTGGAAAATCAAGTCAGATAATCTATCAATCGAATAATGGTATAATGTAATCACATATAACCAACTCTCAGAACATCAATCAATCAATCGATGCCACATCTGTCGAATAAATCTAAAGTCTTAATCCTGACAATAGATTTTAATCATTCCTGTAATTTCATCATATCTCTATCTTCTTCATAGATCTGAATAGATAGCTGTTATTCACAGCTCATACAATGTATTCAGAGCTGTTGATAATCGGTATCATGTCAGATAAAATTCATTCTCGAAATTCAATTCATCTACTCTGATTATTCTTCTAATTCAAGGATATCATGTTTTACCTCAAAAAGTACTCAAAGTTTTCGGATCATCTGTATTACAATGTAATAGTAAACCCAATATTTCAATCTGAAACATTATTTCTTGGCTTACTGTTTGTCTTGCAACGAATTTAATCACAATTCAGTGATTTGATCATACAGGCAGATTATCGTATCCAGTAATTTCAATCAATCTGTTCATAACTACCACCTGTTTACTTCATATAAACTGTTTCATCTTGGTAGTTTCACAAAATACTCTTTCAAATCATGATCTCAAACCAATTCTGGAATTTCTAAACTATCACTGAACTCATCTGGTCAACGATTTTCAACTTCATCAGAAACTCTCTGTACGTTTACCTTCGAAAACGTACTAATTCTGTTACTTCTATTTGCTTTATATTCTGATAAAACAATTATTGGATGAATCTTAAATTCATTGTCGTGCATTATCTTCAAAATCTGATATTTCTTTTCGGACATATCAATCACAATCAGATAATCAATCATAATAGAATTCATTCATTCTGATCTGAGGCTTCAATTCATATCTCTATATGGCATTCTATACTGAATTCTCATCGCTTCAGTTTACTTTCTGTGTTTCTTTCATCTTCTAAACAGTTCTGGATTGCTTTCAATCAAAAATCATTCTAATTGGTCATATATTCATCTGAATATTCAAACCAGAATACACAAAATCTAAAATCAATTGATCGAATGCCTGTTTCGTTCTTCATTTCTATTTCTCAATTGAATTCTAATAACTTGATCTCATCTCAATGTGCTTTAATCCTTCCAAATCAATTCTCACTTAATTTGGATTACAGCAATTCTGAATGTTTTAGTATCTATCTCGATACTTCAAGCACATAAATTCAAAAGATCAATCAATCACGCATTCATATCTTCTTTTCGTTCTATTTCCCAAATCTCAATTGGAAATTCTATCAGTTACAAGTCAAAAATATTATAATATACTAAATGTATACATCAAACAATCAGTAACTCTTGAAATTAATAATCAGGGAAAATCACTTAAGTCAAGATCATCCACAGAACAATAATATGAATGACAATATGCTAAGTGAAAACAACTCACTAGCATCTCAACTTAAGACAAGTAAATCAAATCAGACTCTAACAAAGAATAAGATTCCATCAAAATCGATTGAGGTCGGTACCAACCTCAAAATCATTATCAAGAATTTCAAAAATCATTATTTATGATGTAATAACTTCAGTAAAATCAAATAAAAGACTCATCTGTAACTGATTTTCATATCATTATCTATTTTGTAAACCTCAAAAGCAGTAGTCAATTCACAAACTCATCAATTCTCTGATAAATTCCAGGTCACAACTTAAACTAAAGTCAAGAATCTTACTGAAATATATCTGTCATCTCTACTCATCGGCATATCTTTCAATTCTGGTTTAGATCATGAACATATCTAGTGCATTGAATATACTTATTTCAGAATATTTCTGTAATCAAACATCATATATCGAACCGAAATCACAGAATCTTAATTCGAGATTCTATATCATCATATTCAATTGCACATTATGTTCTTACTGATCTAATTTAATCGCTTCTTATCATCAATTCTTCTACTCATCTGTATTCAATTATTGCATCATGATCTATCATGCAATATAAACAGATATTTCAATACGAACAAAATCATCTTCATCTTTAGTTTCAGTTCATCGAAGCAATAGTTCAATTCTTCAGTTCAATTCACACAGTCTCTTTTCTGATACAGAGGTGATCATATAATAAGCTTTCAGCTATCATGAATCTATTGCACCAATAATAGACAGGTCAAAACAAAATAAATCTGTTACCTGAAATTTCATTCTCAAGTGCAATTTCATTCTGATTTTCTGTATACTTCTGGAATAGAAATTGTAGCTAAATATGTGTTTCTCTCACACACCGTAGCATCTTTAAAATTTCAGTCCTTTTGCTTCATCATTCAGCTTCAGTTCTATTAAACAAAACTATGTCTTTCATAACATGTTTCAGTCGTCAACATTTATTCAGACATATTCTTCGAATTCAAGCCATAATTAAACAACTCAATCTTGAGTTTCATTATTATTATCCATAATTCAAAGAATTATAATAGGCTTGAAAATCTAATAAGACATTCTTCAAAATTCAAAATATTCAGCTTCAAGAGGGTATATTTTTCCTTCTCATCATTTTTATCTGTTGTGGCAAAGAAACATTAATAAAACTCTGTTCTAAGCACTTACCAACAAATAAATATACCTTTATTTTGTCAACATTTCTTCGTCAAACTCTATCAGTTGGTTGCTAGGTTTCGAAGTTGGTATACAATCCATCTGATGCATCATTCATCGGTATCGTTTAGATATAAGAGCATTAGGTCTTCAGAACAACTTCTACCTGCAATACCTCTATTCATTCGCTGATATTCTGTTTTGTTCAATCAGAGATACTTCATTCAGCTGAGCAATAATACAGTTCTGTTCAATCTGGCCATATCATTATGTTCAGTCTGGCCATACAACTCTGTCACTCTGGGGTGCTTACGTCACCCAAAGAACAATGTACTCTTCGATTCTGGGTGCTTACATCACCCGGGGAAATTCTTATAATAACATCGATAAGAATTCAAAAATTTACAAATCAGTAAATTAATCAATTCAATTTCAAAGGTAGATCACGAGCACATGCCTTTTATCAAATCATCGAATCAAATACTGCATAATCATGCAATACTAAAAATGCATGTGACTCACTCTTCCCCGCTCAACTTCTATCTCATTCCAGAACCTACGCTTTGATACCACTTGTTGTGGGGACCTCGGGTTGCTAATCTCAAATCTTAAGGGGCAATTAATGAATAAGCATCATTAATCTAATAAGGAAAGAATAAGGATCAAACAAATTTTTTTTTTTTTTTCAAAGGGAGGGTGCGCCCGGGCGGTTAAAAACAGCCGCTCGGGCGCCCCTGTTTTTTTCCTAAATAGTAGGCTGAGCCCCGGGTGCGCCCGGGCTGTAATTTTCTGCCGCTCGGGCGAATCCTGGGCAGAAAAAACTGCTCTGATCTTTTGTCAACAACTTGATCCTTTCAATCCATCCAACTCAAGTCTAAAACATGATATATAAGATCCAAATCATGCATATAAACATAAACAAGATCTCAAGCATCTATACATGCATTTGTTACATCGAACAAGTCTCTAAATAACGATAAACGACATAAACTATCTCAAGTTCAAACATGCATTTCAAAACCAACAAGTTCTAAGGTTTGATGCTTCTAGATCTCAAGACTTCATCTACAACCTGAGTCCTCACGTGCTAGACTCTCTCTCCCAGCTGTCAATAACGTCGTTGATCAGCTCCTGCCCTCTCTGTTGTCATGCACACATACAAAACAAGACAACAGCCGGATAAACTCCGGTGAGAAATCATTCTCAGTATAATCGACATATAAATGCGTTAAATAAAATTCATATCAACTCTAAACATGTCAATTCAAGAATAGAGTTAAAATAACGCATATATCAACACAAACTTCAAATCAAGACTTCAATTTATATAGCGCGCTTATCTCGAGAATTGATTCTTATCACTTCATTGCCATCAAGATTCGTAACCGATCTTGACATGGATATCCATCTATCGTAGCCATTTCGGGCTAGAAAATAAGGTTAACCGCAACCTTGGCATAGAATCAATTCAATATACAATCATATCAAAAGCAATAAAGATCCACTACCTATGATGGATCGACAATAACATAAGTTTTACCTCAAGAACAAGTATTTAAATAAGTATGTGATTTGTTCGGGATAACTCAAGAATCATCATTCTCGAGTATCGAATCCCTGACTCTCGATGTCATCTTATACCTCCATTCTCGAGTTTGTCATGTTCCACATCTAGATAGGAAGTACCACAACTCCTACAAAAAATTTGATCATTCAAACATCAATCAATCTTCAATCAAATTCACTTCAATCTTGATCACTTCTTCTTCGGTTTCAAGTTGAGGTTCTTGAGTCAATAGTCTCCTATTAAACCCTGACACATATCATCAAAACATGCATATCAAACTTCATTCTATTCAATCATTTTAGAATTGAATCAAAATCATCAATATAGATTCAATCAACATCATTTCAAACTTCAACTTCTTCTTATTCGGTACAACTCGGAGTCGTGAATCGTTAGCCTTCGAAACTCAACTGAAATCGAGAAATAAAAATGCCATAACATTCATAACATCTAAACAACTATCTCAACTCAGTTATAGTCTATCAAAATGATGTCAAAACACCAACCGGCGTCATAGAGATTCAAAATCGATAATCGACTTAATATCAACTTCGAAGCTAACTTCTTTAACTTCAATACAATTCATACGTCCATTCCAAATCATTAATACATCAAAATTCTGAATGAAATATCTGAATTACACGTTGAAGCTGGCTAAGACATGTAATTTTTGATATATTCAATCAATATTGCAATTTAGTCCCTCAAGTCTTCATTAATTGCAATTGAGTCCTCGGCCTTCTTTTTAATTCAATTTAAATCCAAAATAATTTAAGAATATTAGAATTAAAATCGAAACTCTAAATATTCTAAAATTAAATATACTCGGATTAAAATTAAATAAATTCGGATTAATTAAATAATCTTGGCTTTTTGCACTTTAGCCCTTGCAACTTTGATATTTGCAAATCAGTCCCTGATCGGGTTGTATCTTCAAAATTAATCTTATTTAATTCCCAAAACATAGAATTTAATCTTAAATCCCATAAATATTCAAATTGAATATTTATTCTTTTAATTTAAGAATTCTCGGAATTTAATTCTCAAAATCCGTAAATTCTCAAATTAAATATTTTCGGTTCGAAAATTAAATCTATCATGTCCATAACTTCTCAAATCAATATTAGCCCATAATATGGAATTTAATTCTAAAATCCCATAATTAATAATTTAATATTTTCGGGCCTTACAGTTAGAACTCCAGATATATTTTTTCAAAAATACTGCGCGCTGGAAAGAAGGTATGCACGGACCTGGTTGGGGGTCCGTGCATGTTGCAAAATTTTTATTTTTGGGGCAAAAAGTTTCTAGCTCGAGTGCAACTTCTTGCGCTCGAGCGAGCGATTGCACAGAATCAAAAAATTAGAATTTACGAAAATTAAAACTCTTATTTTTGGGTTTTATTTCTCTGTCTTTCAAGGACATATAAATAACAGAGTTCAGAACGTGATTAAGAAGGTTGGATCGCAGACCAAACGTGAGGCGGCTACGGCGGAGGCTTGGAGATTGAAGAACGCTCCATTCGAGTTTTTTCTTCCTTTCTTTTTTAGATTATTAAACTTTTGTTTGAATATTGTTTTCATTATTTGAGTAGTTTTTTTTTCAACCAAGACCTCGAGATTAGGCCGAACAATTTTATGTCGAACATGTGGATTTTGATTTGGGATTTTTAGATTTTTATTAAAGTTATCGATTGTTGGATTTATATTTTGTTCTTGTGAATAATCTGATCAATTATTTACTTGTTTTTTAGTTGATTCTGAGTCGACAGATTAGGAATTGATTTCGATCACTCCAATAAATTACATATAGTTAAACCGACTAGAAATAGTATTCGGTTTCAGTATGCGGATTTAGGTGAAAACTGAATTTTCATAATTCCTAATGCATTTGAATTTGATTAGAATTATGAAAATTAATCCGTCAATATTTGAATAGGTTTAACTGTTCTAGAAATAGACTATTAAATAAATTAGGAGAATTCACCGTGATTTAAGATTAAATCTGGATCCTAGATTTTCCACTTGTTTGCATAATTTGTTTGGTACCTGCGTGTGTCTTGGTTGTCTCATTTTAATTAAATTTATCTTTCAGCTATTTTATTGATTTTTTTTAGTAATTAAATTTTTATTTAATTCATCGCAACCTTTTTATTATTCTGTCTAGATTAAGATAAATAATTAATTCTTGAGAATTGACTACAGTATCTATGGGATCGATACTTGGACTCATTGTCCACTTTCTATAACTTGACCTGGTATGCGTGTCAGTATAATTTATTTAAACCGAATTTAAGCCGGTCAAGTTTTTGGCGCCGTTGCCGGGGACTATTTAGTTAATATTAGGATAGATTATTTTCTTGAGACTAGACTTATTATTATTATTATTTTCATTTTATTTAATTATTTATTTTTACCTTGTGAGGTACTTGGAGATGGTTAATCGATGGGTATTCACAAGGTTTTCCCAACAGCTCGCATGCGAAGAGGAGCCAAAAATGAATTTTGATGATGAAGAGGAATATCAGTTCTTGCCGAGTGTTGTTGGAGTGACGAGCTTACAATGTCAATACCACGCCAAGCTTGATGGTGTACAAAATCAAGACCCATACGTAGAGTCGTATGATTTTTACTATGGGCGGCAGCCGATCATTGATGGTTTGTAGTAGCCCGTAACCAAATCAGTAATTAAGGAATTAATCATAATTACTTGGGTAGAGTTCGGAAGCTCCGATCAGGATCGGAAGCTCCGAACAGGATCGGAAGCTCCGATCAGTATTACGTCAGGCATGACGTGTGGCACGATCGGAAGCTCCGATCAGGACCGGAAGCTCCGATCACCCCTATCCGAAGTCATCAAATGATATTTTGACACGTGGCAGATCAGGATCTTCGGAAGCTCCGATGGCATGATCGGACGTTCCGATCAAGGTTCGGACGTTCCGATCGAGGATCGGAAGTTCCGATCGTTAGAAGGCCGAGACTTCACTTTCATTTGCCAATTCCGAGTTCTTCTTTCCATTCTAGTCCTTTTGGAGCTGTTCTAGTCTTCCTAGGCTTGGTCCGGAGGTCGGCAAGGCGTTCGGTAGTCGTAGCAGAGTTGTGCCCAAGTTCTGGAGGCATCGACATCAAAGGGCTAACGACGGACGAAGGTATAGCTTTTGCTTCCTATAAATATTTAGGAGTATGCAATAGCTTAGTTAAGGCTTTTAGAGCACTTTAATGATAGTAGTATCATTTGGCAGTGTAGAGCAGACTATAGGCGTGGACCTAGAGTTGGTAGAGCTTGCACTGTATTGAGGTACGAAAGTACTGTTCGAGATATCCTGACTGAGTATGCATGTATTATGTGACTGCATGATTTATATGCCATGATATTATGCTGCATTCATTTGCATCTTGCTGTGTCTCTTTCGAGATGTCTGTTAGTAGGGTTGTACCCTATCCTGTTAGTGGATGGACTTCCATCGATTTGGGTCCGGCGTATCCACGGTTATCTCGGTATGGGAGCCACCTCCTGAAGTGACGGCACAACGTGCTACATACCAGGGCCCGGTCTGTCTCTGTTATCTGATCCTTGACCTCGAGTCTATAGGGAGTTCACTTTGCATGCATGTATACTCATACTCTCGCACTGAGCGTTTTATGCTCACGTCTCGTACTCTGTATTTTCTGGACACCCTATTCCATGGGGCAGGTTTGCGTTTGGACGAGGAGGGTGGATCCAGGAGGGGCTAGTCAGTGGTTGGCCAGCTGGAGCTTCGCTTAGGTTTTATTATTGTTGTTTTGGGTTTATACAGCTATTCGATTTGGTTGTATATTATTGGATAAATTACAGATTCCTTTTCTTGGGATTGTATAATGTTTATGGTTTCCGCAGTTTTATTCTGATATCAGTTTAATTAAGTTAATTGCATGCATAAGTTCTGTTTAGTAGGTGATCCGGGTAAGGGTCACTACATTTATGGTATCAGAGCATGCAAAATAATTCTTGGGATTTAGTCTCATCTTGAGGTATTTTTGTAGATGTCAAATCGTGACGACCGGAGTTCTCATGGCAGTGTTGGTGGGCGTTGGGGTGATGCCGACCGGGAGCCTCGTCGAGAACGGCGTCATCATCACCATGACGACGAGCGTTTCACTGTGCGTCGATTCTTAGATATGGGTCCTAAGACCTTAGTTGGAGGTGAGTCTCCGGAGGATGCGGAGAACTGGTTAGACCGCATGGAGACGACTTTTCAGACTTTCCATTGCACCGAGGAGCAGAAGGTGGAAACCCTTGGCTATCTTCTGGATGGGCGTGCGCGCAGGTGGTGGAGGTTTACTTCTGCACCTTTTGTTGCGGCGAGAGAAGTGGCCACCTGGGCCGAGTTCCGCACAGCTTTCCAAAAGCGGTATTTTCCTCCTGCACTCCGACAGTCGAAGGCAGGCGAGCTACGGAGTCTGCGACAGGGAGCCATGTCTATCGATGAGTATCAGCAGAGGTTCTTTGATCTGCTATCCTATTGCCCCGAGATTGCTGATAGCTCAGAGATGAAGTATAATCTGTTCCTTCAGGGCCTTAACCCTGAGATCCATGACCGTGTGGCGGTTGGCGACGACATGTCCTACGAGGGTTTGGTGAGCCGTTGTCACCAGGCGGAGGACAGCATTCAACGGAACAAGTCTTTCTCTCAGTCGAGACCTGCTAGTTCTTTGGGTCCCCGTGCCCAAACTTTCAAGAAGTCTGGATCTTCTTCTTCCTCTGGTTCTGGAGGTGTTGTCCGTTTCGGTAAGAAGGACAAGTGTGATCACTGTGGGAAGAACCATCCATCCGACAAGTGCCGTAGAGCTTCTGGAGCTTGTTTCCGTTGTGAAGAGACTGGTCACATCCGGAGGGATTGTCCACTGTCTGGGGGAGGTGGTTCTGGTTCTGGTTCAGGATCGGGTTCTCAGGCTACCGTACAGAAGAGGTCGCAGGGACAGTCTGCTGGGATTTCTCATTTGAGGCCACGAGCTTCTGGCCAGGTGTTTGCCCTGAGACATGATCAGGCAGTGGAGGAGAATGAGAAATTCATCGCAGGTACATTTCTGCTTTATGGTATACCTGCTCTTGTACTTATTGACACTGGTGCATCTCATTCCTTCATTTCTGCACGTTTTGTTAAGAGGCATAAGTTACCATGCATTGCACTAGACGTAGTGATGTCTGTTTCTACTCCGACGGGCCAATCTGCTTTGGCTAAGCGTCTAGTGATGGGTTTCCCTTTAGAGTTCGAAGGGAACATTCTGTTAGTGAATCTCATGGTCCTGGCGATGGACGACTTTGATTGCATTCTGGGAATAGATATGTTGACTACCTATCGAGCTTCAGTGGACTGCTATCAGATATTAGTACGCTTTCATCCGGAGGGGAGTGAGAGCTGGTTTTTCTATGGTGAGGGAGCGCGACCCCCGATACCTTTGGTATCAGCTTTGAGAGCCTGTCGAGCTCTGGAGTCTGGCGGGGAAGGCTACCTTATCTATGCAGTTGATTTGTCCGTTGAGAGTATTGGGATAGAGAGCATTCCTATTGTGGATGAATTTCCAGATGTGTTTCCTGATGAGATTCCGGGTTTTCCTCCTGCTAGGGAAGTCGAGTTTGGCATAGAGTTGATGCCGGGTACTTCGCCTATTTCTAGAGCACCGTATCATCTGGCTCTGTCAGAGATGCGTGAGTTGAAGAATCAGCTACAGGATCTTTTGGACAAGGGGTACATTCGTCCTAGTGTATCTCCTTGGGGAGCTCCTGTTCTCTTCGTGAAGAAGAAGGATGGGTCGATGCGGCTGTGCATTGACTATCGGCAGCTGAATCGAGTCACTGTGAAGAACAAGTATCCGTTGCCTCGTATTGATGACTTGTTTGACCAGCTGCAGGGCACATCAGTTTACTCCAAGATTGACTTGAGATCTGGGTATCATCAGTTGAGAGTCCGTGATCAGGACGTAGCCAAGACTGCATTCCGTACTCGCTATGGGCATTACGAGTTTCTAGTGATGCCATTTGGTTTGACTAATGCGCCGGCTATATTCATGGATCTGATGAACCGTGTCTTCAGAGAGTACTTGGACAAGTTTGTCATGGTCTTCATTGACGACATCTTGGTGTATTTGCGTAATACGGAAGAGCATGTTTCTCACTTACGGTTAGTACTACAGACTCTTCGAGATGAGCAGTTGTACGCTAAGCTGAGCAAGTGTGAGTTCTGGATGGATAGAGTGGTCTTTCTTGGCCATATCATATCCAGGGAAGGGATTTCTGTTGATCCAAGCAAGATTGAAGCGGTACTTAATTGGTCGCATCCGACGACAGTTGCTGAGCTCCGTAGTTTCCTGGGTCTAGCAGGGTATTATCGTCGCTTCATTCTGAACTTCTCTCAGTTAGCTCGACCGTTGACGCAGCTTACCCGCAAGGGTGTGGATTTTGAGTGGTCCTCCGAGTGCAAGGAGAATTTCCGTGATCTTCGAAGTCGGTTGACTTCTGCGCCGGTGTTGGCATTACCGTCAGGATCTGGAGGGTATGTGGTATACACGGATGCGTCTCTTCAGGGGTTAGGTTGTGTCCTGACTCAGAATGGACATGTGATCGCATACGCTTCTAGATAGCTGAAGCTTCACGAGGACAACTATCCAGTCCATGATTTGGAGTTAGCAGCCATTGTGTTCGCTTTGAAGATCTGGCGTCATTATCTGTATGGCGAGAAATTTGAGATCTTCACCGACCATAAGAGTCTCAAGTATTTGTTCACTCAGGCGGAGTTGAACATGAGGCAGAGACGTTGGATGGACTTGCTTAAGGACTATGATTGCGAGATTAAGTACCATCCGGGAGCTACTAATCTCACCGCTGATGCTTTGAGTCGCAAAGTGCGACTATCCGCATTTCAGACTTGTTCGATGTCTAGTGCGATCAGTGACTGTTGTACTTCAGGTTATACCTTCAAGCATAAGAAAGGTATGCAGAGTATCCAGATGTTTGCGATATTATCTGAGCCAGCCTTGTATTCGCGGATCCGAGATGCTCAGATGTCTGATTCGAAGACCCAGTGTTTAGCTCGTCTAGCTAACGAGGGTAGCTCGTCTGGATTTCATTATCAGTCAGATGGCTTTCTGTGTTTGTCTGGTAGGCTTGTGATTCCGCAGGATGAAGAGTTGCGAGAGGAGATTTTGTCTCAGGCGCATCGCACTAAGTTGAGTATTCATCCTGGGAGCAACAAGATGTACAAGGATCTCCGTACTCGTTTCTGGTGGAAGGGAATGAAGCGCAGTGTTTATCAGTTTGTTTCGAGATGTTTGTTGTGTCAGCAGGTCAAGGCAGAGTACCGACGACCTGGAGGATTGCTTCACAGTCTGCCTATTCCGGAATGGAAATGGGAGTTTATCACTATGGACTTTGTGACCCATTTGCCGGTTTCCCCGAAGAACTGTGATGCTATCTGGGTTGTGGTGGACCGGCTCACCAAGTCAGCGCATTTCATTGCCTATAGCCGAGAGTACTCTGTGGATTGCATGGCACGGATGTACATTCAGGAGATCGTTCGACTTCATGGAGTGCCTGTGAGCATTGTCAGCGATCGGGACCCCAGGTTTACTTCTAGATTCTGGGGGAGTGTTCAGCGTGCGATGGGTACTACTCTCAATTTGAGTACAGTCTATCATCCGGAGACTGATGGTCAGTCAGAGCGCACTATCCGTACGTTAGAGGATATGCTTAGAGCGTGCGTCTTGGATTTTGGTTCATCCTGGCAGGATCATTTGCCGTTGATCGAGTTCGCTTACAACAACAGCTATCACACTAGTATTGGGATGGCACCTTTTGAGGCGTTGTATGGGCGACGTTGTCGTACTCCACTCTTCTGGGAAGAAGTGGGGGAGAGACAGGCTGAGGGACCGGAGTTTATCCAGCAGGCGATAGATATTGTTGATCAGATCAAGAAACGGATAAAGACTGCACAGGATCGTCAGGCCAGTTATGCTAATATCAAGCGTAGGCCCTTGCAGTTCGAGGTCAGGGAGAAAGTGTTTCTGAGAGTGTCACCTTTCCGCAAGATTCTCAGATTTGGCCTTAAGGGCAAGTTGTCTCCCAGATTTATCGGTCCGTTTGAGATCTTGGAGAGCATTGGCGATTTGGCTTATCGACTAGCTTTGCCACCGCATCTCTCTAGTATTCACAACGTGTTCCACGTATCTCTGTTGCGACGGTATGTGGCGGATGAATCTCATATTCTGCAGCGGTCTGAGGTTCAGGTAGACAAGGATTTGACTTATGTTGAGAAACCTCTTCGTATCCTGGATTATAAGGATAAGGTTTTACGGAACAAAGTCATTCCTTTGGTTTTAGTTCAGTGGCAGCGCCGAGGCACTGAGGAAGCTACTTGGGAGCTTGAGGATAGGATGCGTAAAGACCATCCTGAGTTGTTGTGATTTCATTTTTTGAGTTGTATCCAGTTGCAAACTCTGTAAACGTTTGATTTGAATAAAGAATGTTTCTGATTTCTGTATTTGCATTCGGTACTTAAGATCTGATTTCGAGGACGAAATATCTTAAGTGGGGGAGAATGTAGTAGCACGTAACCAAATCAGTAATTAAGAAATTAATCATAATTACTTGGGTAGAGTTCGGAAGCTCCGAAGGTGAGTTCGGAAGCTCCGATCACCCCTATCCAAAGTCATCAAATGATATTTTGACACGTGGCAGATCAGGATCTTCGGAAGCTCCGATGGCATGATCGGACGTTCCGATCGAGGTTCGGACGTTCCGATCGAGGATCGGAAGTTTCGATCATTGTCTATAAATAGAAGGCCGAGACTTCACTTTCATTTGCCAATTCCAAGTTCTTCTTTCCATTCTAGTCCTTTTGGAGCTGTTCTAGTCTTCCTAGGCTTGGTCCGGAGGTCGGCGAGACGTTCGGTAGTCGTAGCAGAGTTGTGCCCAAGTTCTGGAGGCATCGACATCAAAGGGCTAACGACGGACGAAGGTATAGCTTTTGCTTCCTATAAATATTTAGGAGTATGCAATAGCTTAGTTAAGGCTTTTAGAGCACTTTAATGATAGTAGTATCATTTGGCAGTGTAGAGCAGACTATAGGCGTGGACCTAGAGTTGATAGAGCTTGCACTGTATTGAGGTACGAAAGTACTGTTCGAGATATCCTGACTGAGTATGCATGTATTATGTGACTGCATGATTTATATGACATGATATTATGCTGCATTCATTTGCATCTTGCTGTGTCTCTTTCGAGATGTCTGTTAGTAGGGTTGTACCCTATCCTGTTAGTGGATGGACTTCCATCGATTTGGGTCCGGCGTATCCACGGTTATCTCGGTATGGGAGCCACCTCCTGAAGCGACGGCACAGCGTACTACATACCAGGGCCCGGTCTGTCTCTGTTATCTGATCCTTGACCTCGAGTCTATAGGGAGTTCACTTTGCATGCATGTATACTCATACTCTCGCACTGAGCGTTTTATGCTCACGTCTCGTACTCTGTATTTTCTGGACACCCTATTCCATGGAGCAGGTTTGCGTTTGGACGAGGAGGGTGGATCCAGGAGGGGCTAGTCAGTGGTTGGCCAGCTGGAGCTTCGCTTAGGTTTTATTATTGTTGTTTTGGGTTTATACAGCTATTCGATTTGGTTGTATATTATTGGATAAATTACAGATTTCTTTTCTTGGGATTGTATAATGTTTATGGTTTCCGCAGTTTTATTCTGATATCTATTTAATTAAGTTAATTGCATGCATAAGTTCTGTTTAGTAGGTGATCCGGGTAAGGGTCACTACATGGTTGCTACTGGAAAGTCGGGCGATAGACTATAAATTTTGCGCTGACTAGGAGGCAACCCAATGTTCTCTTTTCTTTACTTTTTATTTTTATTTTTTTATCTTTTTCTAATCCATCGCCTTACCCTTCGCCTTTATATGTGCAGTATGTTGCCCCGCTAAGAGAAGTTGTTGTTTGAGTTCTACAGTCGGAGGAAGAAGGACGGATCATAGACCATGGGAGTGTTATTTTTGTTTTCATTTGTTTTCGTTTGTCTTGCATTCTGTTCATTGATTCTAAAGCATTGAGGGCAATGCTTTGGATAAGTATGGGGGGTAGTCTAGTTTTATTTCATTGTGTTTTGTGTTTGTATTGCATGAGTTCATGTTTTAGCCTGTTTGCATCTTGTTCGTTTTTGTGTTCGCTTGCTTGTGTGTTGAGTAGGATGATAATTGGGAGTCAATGATGATATGAACTTATGAAATTAATTTTTTGATAATATTTGCCCTTGACTTGACATGAGAAACCGCAGGTTGAACAGTGGATTTTTTTAAGCACTTATGTTAGACCAGTGAATTGTAGCGAAAAAAATGATGAAGTTTGTGTCTGTTTGACCATTGCACGGCACTAGGTGCCAAGTGATCTTAATTGTGTCTTTTGAATTCCAATGATCCTCTATTATTACATTTATGATCTTGGGCGCACCAAAATTATTTAAATAATAATAATAACAAAATTTTGTAATAAATTTTTTGAAAAAAACTCAACTCCATCCGGGTTTCGCGCAAGAGATTGAAATCCTAATCTCCTAGTCTGAAACTAAGTTTGCAGGTTCAATGGGGTTGATTCTCCATCCAGGCTATAGACGAGGGGATTGAAATTCAAATCCTATCAAAGTTATAGCTGAGTTTGCGGGTAATTATTGGGGCTTTTAAAAGCTGGGTGCAAAATCCGGCGGTGCGTAATTATTTATCTCAAGGAAGCTGTTATTTGTTAGAGGTAATTAGAAGAAATGGACACTTGAGAGTGAAACTTTCACTGATATGTTAATAGGTCGTTAAGCAGTCTTAAAACGGATTCTTTCTAAGTTTCATGTAGCTGGAATAACATTTCACACATACACGTTCACGTTAAACTAAGGGTGTATTGTGAAGAGTTGAGGGTGTTTTTGAGTTGGCATCTAACTTCTCTTAGGCTAATTCCCATGAATTTTTCCTACTTTGTTGTTTGTTGTGTGTTTGTTGCATTGTTGTCTTGCTCGAGGACGAGCAAGATTTAAGTACGGGGAGTATATAATTGCATTTTGTGTGTATTATTTTGTGTTATTTTTATACCTATTTTGCATGCATTCATATTGTGTTATGTGTGTTTTTATGTGATTTATTACATATGTGTGCATTTCACTCTCCGGGTTTATTTTAGTAGGAATTTGTAAAGAAATCATAATTTTGGGGCAAGAGAAGAGCCGCAAGAATGAATTACGGAGCAGCAATGGTTAAAAACTTATTTTTGATGCTAGAAAAAACCAAATCCGATCTCCAAGGTTCAAAATAAATTTCAAGATTTAATGAAGCTGCTGTCCAAATTTTGGCTTGATCCGATGGTTAGAACTCCGGATATGATTTTTTTAAAAAATACTGCAAACTGGAAAGGAGGTATGCACGGACCTGGGCAAGGATCTGGCACGGAGTCAGTGCATGTCGCAAAATTTTTATTTTTGGGGCAGAAATTTGCTCGCTCAAGCGAAACTTCTTGCGCTCGAGTGAGCGATCGCACAGAATCAGAAAATTAGAATTTATGGAAATTAAAACTCTTATTTTTGGGTTTTATTTCTCGGGCTTTCAAAGATATATAAATAAGAGAGTTCAGAAAGTGATTAAGGAGGTTGTATCGTAGACCAGACGTGAGGCGGCTAAGGCGAAGGCTTGGAGATTGAAGAACGCTCCATTCGAGTTTCTTCTTCCTTTATTCTTTAGATTATTAAACTTTGTTTTGAATATTGTTTTCGTTATTTGAGTAGTTTTTCTTCAACTAATACCGTGAGATTGGGCCGAATAATTTTATGTCGAACATGTGGATTTTGATTTGGGATTTTTAGATTTTTATTAAAGTTATTGATTGTTGGATTTATATTTTGTTCTTGTGAATAGTCTGATCAATTATTTACTTGTTTGTTAATTGATTCTGAGTCGACAGATTAGGAATTGATTTTGATCGCTCCAATAATTGAAATATGGTTAAACCAACTAGAAATAGTATTCGGTTTCAGTATGCAGTTTTAGGTGAAAACTGAATTCTCATAATTCCTAATGCATTTGAAATTGATTCGAATTCTGAAAATTAATCCGTCAATATTTGAATAAGTTTAAATGTTCTAGAAATAGACTGTTAAATAAATTAGAATAATTCGTCGTGATTTAAGATTAAACCTGGATCCTAGATTTGCCACTTGTTTGCATAATTTGTTTGGTACCTGCGTGTGTCTTGGAACTTGACCTGGTACGCTTGCCAGTATAATTTATTTAAACCAAATTTAAGCCGGTCAACTAGCCTACTACGCGGAGCTCAGAAGCCGCACTGTCAGTCTGTGAGTTTTAAATGCTTTTTAATTATATGTTTTTACGTAGGGGACACATGAGTTATTTTTCACTGAATTATGTTATAAGAACTTTAAGATAAGATACTTAGTTATGCATTGCGGTTACATGTGGGATTTATAAAAATTGCAGTATGCCTCCGAGACGAGCTGCACGACAGAATAACAGTGAGTACCCCGGTCAGGAGGGTGATGGGCGAGATGGAGCTCGTCAGAATCCACCTCCACCCCACAGCTCACACCATTTGAGAGGGCTAGTGTGGATATGCTAGGGGGATTACGAGGCTACTCGAGCATCAGGTCGGGCAACCTAAGAAGTCCCATGAGGAAGATGTTGCTGAGAGGTTCCACAAGCAAGGGCCGAAGGAGTTCGGAGGAACTACTGATCCACTTGATGCTGAGGAGTGGATCCGCTCATTGGAGACCATCTATGCTTATATGGGGATTCCAGATGCGGATAAGGTGAGGTGTGATATTTATATGTTGAAGGATGATGCAGTTCTCTGGTAGGAGGGCTTAGTGATTGGCCTGGATTTGGCTGGATTGTCTTGGGAGAACTTCTAGAAGACCTTATTTGAGAAGTATTTCACTGAATATGTACGTAGTCAGCTGGTCCGTGATTTTATAAGTCTCCGACAGGGAGACAAGATTGTTGCAGAGTTCGTGAAACAGTTTGAGCATGGGTGTCACTTTGTACCCATGATTGCTATGGATGAGAAGGAGAAGCTGAGACATTTCACCGATGGCTTGAGGTCTGATATCAAGCATGACGTATATATGGTGGATTTGACGACTTACAAGGAAGCAGTGAACCGAGCTTATCGGTCGGAGAAAGGGAGGAAGAAAATGCAGGCAGACTATCAGAGGAAGAGACAGTTTCAGCAGCTATGATGACCCGATTCTTAATCTCTCAATCTCAAAGTTAATCCATAATAAATGAATTAAATCTATCATTAAGCTATAAAGAAAAGAGAAAGAAAATAAAAAAAAATTTAAAATGAGCTGCGCTTGCGCGGCTAAAAAGTGCCGCGCGAGCGCACCCTGTTTTACTCAAAACATAGGTCCAGCTCGGGGCTGTGCGCGAGCTGCTCTTTTCTGCAGCTCGGGCGCGGTACTGGGCAGAAAAATTTGCAGCAAATCTCACCCTTTTCTCAGCCTAGAAAAAATTCTTGATCATCTATACCAAGTCTAAGAAATCTCATACAACATCCAACATGTAATAGACAAGGTAAATGAAGTCATTAACAAGAGCATAAACATATCTCAAATTGGAGTTTACACTATTAGTTCAAGCTATAATACAAAGCCAAATAGTAGAAACTCTAGACAATAACTCAACTCCAAAAGTTCATACATCCACTCTTGTTCTGAACATAAAGTTGACAACAAACTCTGTTGGAGAACGGCGATCAGATCAATCAAGATTGATACCCGGTGCAGCGGAAGTTTAAAAATTTTATATGGAACGATTCCATAATGGGTATCAAAACTTTACGATTAAATTGTGTGTGTAAAAATTAAATAACAATTATAAATTTTTACCTCCAATCTCGAATCGAGATTATGGACACCAACAGATTGCTCTGCTCTTGTTGTATCTCCCAGGAACTGATGGACGAACTGTTCTTCAATCAGGTCCACGAACAGAGATTTAATCCCTCTGATAGATTGCACTATAAAATCTATCAGAAGTTTCTACGAAGAGAATTAACGAATTTGATCCGTTAAACCAGACTGTAATTCAAAATTCACAGGCTGGATTTTTCCCGAGCAGAGGGGAGGGGGGCGGCCACTTTTAGAGAGAAAACTAGGGTTTTTCGAAAATTGTGACCTGTGTTGTATAATTTCTGTACTGCAATAACTTATTTATAATGTAGGCCGCTAACAGCTTAGGGCCCATTAGTCATAAGTTCAAGCCTGACAAGCAAAGCCCGCATGTTCAGAAATTAATATAAAATTCATCGTGACTCTGATTGATAAACCGATTTTACCAATGTTCATAGAAACCATTTCTGCATCTTCTAAAGTCAAGATAAATTTTCTGAATCCGAATTCAGTGATTTCCAAAAATGCCCATCCCTATGTCATTTTAGGAAATCTTACTCCTCTACTCTTAAATAAGAAGTCCAACTTCTTTGTTCATTAAATTTAACTCTTTAAATTTAACTATCTCAACGGGGATTAAAAATCCATTACTCTGTGTGACCTTCAATGGTTCAGGGATACAGCTAGCCGTGGGCTCACAACTCCTTGTGACTCGGAACAGCAATTTCCGACTTGCCCATCGAATCATGGTAAGAGCGCCTAGCAACATCGCCCCATGATTCCCTAGGTATCACTGATAGTGCCTGCAAGAACCAATAGATTTTGGTTAGCGTACAGTACGGTCCCTTCATCCAAATATCCCGATCGAATCAACAACCATTGGTAAATCGAGAGTCGTTCGAGATTCGATAACTATGCAATACATCTTGAAGATCAAATAGTGACATCGCATGTGCTACTAAGAAACCATTTCTTAAAACACATCATGTACTCTGGCCAGAGATTCGTCACACTAATATCTCCTCAGATCGCATAAGATATCCACACTCGCAAGTATGTGGTGAATCCTTGACAACAAAGCATCGACTCCTATATGTGTTGTAACTGTACCCAATCCCGACACCTGATGACCCCAATAGAGTCGGTAAACGAGTCAAAGCACAGTACTAGCATATAGAGTCTCAATGATGTTTCAAGTAGTAAGGACTAATGGTGTACAACCAAAACCGCGGACTTCATCCACTCGATAAGTGATAACCACTTGGAAAGTCCGGATAGGTTAGTTCGATCATTCATCATATGAATATCCATTTGCATGCTTCGAACATCTCTATGTTCCCTACCAATGAAACGTGGTACTCTGCATCGCAAATGCTAGTCTCAAACTCGAGCGATCCTTATCCTTATTAACGGACGGCTCAATCGACTAGGAACAGTTTAGAATATACAGTGACTATAAGATGTGTTTCATGATAGACATCCCCCATGTTCTACCACATCTTACATACACTATAGTATATTCAAGGTCTTTATCAAAACAACAATAGTATATTACAATATAACAATATGAAGAAAGATAAAGTCATTGCCATTAATAAAAGTGTAAATTATATTAAACAAAAGATTGTTTATACAAAGAGTCATCAAAGCCCTTAGCCACAAGTTGGCTCACCGGGCACCCACTCTTTCAAACTTGACTTCTAATCCGGATCATCACTCTATTCTCCTCATCCCTTGTTCTTCAAGTTCGCTTTTGCCCGGTTCCACTCCCGCCTATTGCCATGACACATACAACACAACAATAGCCGGATAACTCCGATGAGAAATACATTTTCCAGTAAAAGCAACTAAACATGCACATACAACATATATCAGGCTCATGATATAAATAAAACAATGCATGTTTTCAAAACAAGGTTTATTCAAGAACTCTCTCATTTCGTCGGTTGGGATCCCAAGAAGAAGATATCATAGCTAACCACCAACTCTTCCGATTGAGTTGGGGCTACTTATCCTACTTCTCTAGACTTTGAAGCCACTATATATGCACTTCAGACGCTAGGCTACATCAACCACCCAGGCCATACATATATAATCCCTCAAATCGTCTATTCGAACGTTTCCGTTCATTTCAAAATCAAGGAATAAGTCTTGCAAGATGAATGCAACATATATCATCATAAAAGCATTCGTTAACATCAAAGACTCATTCACCAAATCATAGAAGAGCATATAAAAGCAATTAAGCAAATAAGTATGTGATTTAGGAAACTCGATACAAACCATTTCGAGTTGTAATCCCCATCGAATAATAGTTCACTTTTACCTTTCAAATGAGATGTTTAAGATGTCTTCTAGCTTGTCAAAATCTTGTTCTTTCTTCTATCGGATTCGTAGTCGGAATTCTCAAGTTGACTTGCCCTGTTTATGAACTGAAATCATAGCATAACAACCAAGAAAATATCAACTAATACTCAGCTCAATAGCAGCTCGAGCAAAAGATAGCAAAACACTTCAAATCAAAAGTTAGACAGCATATCGGTATTATTCGGCGATCCCGAACTCAACTAAGTCAATTCTAACATTCATATCAGCTGTATAAGCTTCAAAACCAGCAGAATATAATATAGGAACATTGCAATACTTGCTGAGAATTCATAAGAACATAATCAATATCCATTCTTCAACCCGAATCCGATAGAACAAAGAATACAAGTTCAACAACATCAATTTATAATCACATTTGATCTTTGTCAATTTCGACATCCCAAACCATTATGAAAGACATAAAAACTTACATCAAATCGAAGGTCTTCTTGCAAGGATTCCAGAACATCTTTCGGAATCGAAATCGGATAACCGGATCAAAAGATACGGCAATTTGAAAATCAAATTCACAAAGGAAGAAGAAGGAAATCGGTTGCTCTGTTCTCACGGTTCTTATCTCTGAAATTTCTGAGGGAATGGCATAACTCACACGTGCATCCTTCTAAAAATAACAAGTATCCAATTAAAATTCAAGATTTTGCACTTTAGCCCCTCAAGACTTCAATAATTGCAATTCAGCCCTCAATTTCTCAATTCATTCAATTTCAATCCTAAATAATTGAAGAATATTAGAATTTAAATCAAAACTCCAAATATTTCCAAATTAAATATTCTAGGATCAAAATTAAATAATTCCGGACGTTACAATTCTCCCCCACTAAGACACGATTTCGTCCTCGAAATCTCAAGTAGTATCAACAGATCATATAACATATATATCAGATAACAGAAAACTAAAGGAGACTCACATCAGTGAAATATCTCTGGAAATCGTTGTCTCATGTCTGATTCCGTTTCCCACGTTGCTTCTTCAATACCATGACGACTCCACTGAACCTTCACAAGCGGAATAGTCTTCGTTCGAAGTTGCTTCTCCTTACGATCAAGGATCTGAATTGGCTTTTCAAAATAACTCAAAGTTTCATCGAGTTCAGCCTCATCAGATTGCAGCACATGAGATTCATCAGCGAGGTATTTTCGAAGCATCGATACATGAAAGACATCATGTATACCAGATAAGGATGGAGGAAGAGCTAATCGATAGGCGAGATTGCCTATTTTCTCAAGAACTTCATAAGGACCAATGTATCGTGGAGACAACTTCCCTCTCTTGCCAAATCGTAAAGTGCCTCTGAACGGTGAAATCTTCAGAAACACCATATCCCCTGTTCAAAAGACAAAGGTCGATGTCGAACATTGGCATACTTCGCTTGTCTGTCCTGAGCTGTCTTCGTTTTTTTCTGAATAAGCTTCACTTGTTCCGTCATATCACGAATCATATCAGGTCCAGTGTCAGGTACTTTAGTGATATCATCCCAGTACAGAGAATATCGACACTTCCTTCCATATAAAGCTTCAAAAGGAGCCATTTCAATACTCGATTGATAGCTGTTGTTGTACGAGAATTCACAAAGTGGTAGTGATTCTTGTCAACTAGTGCCAAAATCAAGCACTACAGCTCTCAACATGTCCTCCAATGTCTGAATGGTACGTTCAGACTATCCGTCAGTTTGTGGATGATATGTTGTGCTCAAGTGTAGCTGAGTACCCAAAGCACTCTGTAAACTGTGCCAAAAGTGTGATGTAAATCGAGGATCACGATCTTATACAATAGATTTCGGCACTCCATTCAATCTGACCACTTCTTGAACATAAATCTCTGTCATCTGGTTGTGTCTATACATCATGTGATAAGAAATAAAACACGCTGATTTTGTCAATCTATCGATAATCACCCAGATAGCATCGCAACCTCTAGAAGATCGAGGTAACTTCGTCACGAAGTCCATGGAAATATGATCCCATTTCCATTCAGGCACGGACAAACTCTGTAACAAACCAGATGGTTTCTTCCTTTCAGCTTTCACCTGTTGGCAATTAAGACATCGAGACACAAAATTAGTGATATCTGCCTTCATTTGTTTCCACCAATAATGAGCCTTCAGATCATTGTACATCTTCCTACCACCAGGATGAATGCTTAATGGCTACAATGCGCCTCTTTCAAAAGTTGTTGTCGCACATCAGAAATATCAGGCACTACAAGGCGATTGTTAACATATAAAAGATCATCTCGAACCTGGTATTCAGACACATGTCCAGATCGGACTTTCTCGATCGAATTCTGCACATTCTAATCATGTTTCTGAGCATCTCTAATTCGCAACAATAATGCTGGTTCAACTTGAATTTAATAAAGTCGAAGAGGCTGATAATTCGTATCAAATACCAATCGAGATAGACAACAGTTTTCAATCAAATTTGATACACCAATCGTCGATAAGGACAAGGAACTGAAAGAGTGGGTGCCCGGTGAGCCAACTTGTGGCTAAGGGCTTTGATGACTCTTTGTATAAACAATCTTTTGTTTAATATTATTTACACTTTTATTAATGGCAATGACTTTATCTTTCTTCATATTGTTATATTGTGATATACTATTGTTGTTTTGATAAAGACCTTGAATATACTATAGTGTATGTAAGATGTGGTAGAACATGGAGATGTCTATCATGAAACACATCTTATAGTCACTGTATATTCTAAACTGTTCCTAGTCGATTGAGCCGTCCGATAATAAGGATAAGGATCGCTCGAGTTTGAGACTAGCATTTGCGATGCAGAGTACCACGTTTCATTGGTAGGGAACATAGAGATGTTCGAAGCATGCAAATGGATATTCATATGATGAATGATCGAACTACCCTATCCGGACATTCCAAGTGGTTATCACTTATCGAGTGGATATAGTCCGCGGTTTTGGTTGTACACCATTAGTCCTTACTACTTGAAACATCATTGAGACTCTATATGCTAGTACTGTGCTTTGACTCGTTTACCGACTCTATTGGGGTCATCAGGTGTCGGGATTGGGTACAGTTACGACACATATAGGAGTCAATGCTTTGTTGTCAAGGATTCACCACATACTTGCGAGTGTGGATATCCTATGCGATCTGAGGAGATATTAGTGTGACGAATCTCTGGCCAGAGTACATGATGTGATTTAAGAAATGGTTTCTTAGTAGCACATGCGATGTCACTATTTGATCTTCAAGATGTATTGCATAGTTATCGAATCTCGAGCGACTCTCGATATACCAATGGTTGTTGATTCGATCGGGATATATGGATGAAGGGACCGTACTGTACGCTAACCAAAATATATTGGTTCTTGTAGGAACTATCAGTGATACCTAGGGAATCATGGGGCGATGTTGCTAGACGCTCTTACCATGATTCGATGGGCAAGTCGGAAATTGTTGTTCCGAGTCACAAGGAGTTGTGAGCCCACGGCTAGCTGTATCCCTGAACCATTGAGGGTCACACAGTGTAATGGATTTTTAATCCCCGTTGAGATAGTTAAATTTAAAGAGTTAAATTTAATGAACGAAGAAGTTGGACTTCTTATTTAAGAGTAGAGGAGTAAGATTTCCTAAAATGACATAGGGATGGCCATTTTTGGAAATCACTGAATTCGGATTCAGAAAAATTTATCTTGACTTTAAAAGGTGCAGAAATGGTTTCTATGCACATTGGTGAAATCGGTTTATGAATCGGAGTCACGATGAATTTTATATTAATTTCTGAACATGCGGGCTTTGCTTGTCGGGCTTGAACTTATGACTAATGGGCCCTAAGATGTTAGTGGCCTACATTATAAATAAGTTATTGCAGTACAGAAATTAGACACAACAGGTCATAAAATAATTTTCGAAAACCCTAATTTTATATTATTGTGGCCGCCGCCCCCTCTCCCTCTGCTTGAGAAAAATCCAGCCTGTGATTTTGAATTACAGTCTGGTTTAACGGATCAAATTCGTTAATCTCTTCGTAGAAACTTCTGATAGATTTTCTAGTGCAATCTATCAGAGGGATTGAATATCCGTTCGTGGACCTGATTGAAGAACAGTTCGTCCATCAGTTCCAGGGATATACAACAAGAGCAGAGAAATCTGTTGGTGTCCAAAATCTCGATTCGAGATTAAAGGTAAAAATTTTATAATTTTTATTTAATTTTTACACACACAATTTAATCGTAAGGTTGATACCTATTATGAAATCGTTCCATACAAAAATTTTAAACTTCCGCTGCACCGGGTATCAATCCTAATTGATCTGATCGCCGTTTTGCAACAGTGGTATCAGAGCCAGGTTGCTCAGATCAAGCGATTAAATTAATCGATTGTACAAAAAATTTTTAGGCCTCGGTTTTTGAAACAAAATAAATATTTTAAAAATAAAAATATTTTTTTTCGGGCAAAAACCCGGGCAGCGATTGGATCGCTGCCCGGGGGCAGGGGCAGCGATCGTCGCTGCCCTGCGCAGCGCTGGGAGCTGCACAGGGCGGCGCACGGCACTGCACGGCGCTGCCCAGGGGCAGCGATGTGATCGCTGCCCAAGGCAGCGATCGAAGCTGCCCTAGGGGCAGCCGGGCTGCCCGGCCCGACCCCATTAGGGCGCGGGCAGCCCGGGAATGTCCCGGGCGGCCCGCGGGAAAAATTATTTTTTAATTTTAAATTAAATTTTAATATGTTAAAATTCTATTTTTGGTCCGATCGAAAATTGTTTTGATTGGTCCACGAGGCGTCGGATCGAATTGTTCGAGTCCGAAAATTTTAAAATTGATTTTTGGATAAATTTGAATTTTTGGAAAATTTAAATATTTTATCCGTTAAATTGAATTTTGAAATTAATTATTTTTGGTACAATTGATGATAAGATATGATCTTATGGATATATTGAGTAAAATATGATTTTATGTATAAAATTGGATTTTATAGATAAAATATGATTTTATTTGATAAAAAGATAAAATATGATTTTGTATGTAAAATAAGATTTTATGTATGAAATATGATTTTATCCTTTTAAATTTAAATTGCCATAGCATGTTATCCAATAAATTAATTTTGAATTAAATGTTATTGGATAAGGATGATCGATTGCCATGACCAATTTTGTAGGTGTATGTTAGGAATTTACATTTGTTTTATTGTTGTTGGTTTTATTAATGGGCCTGGTTTATGGCCCAATATGAATATCATATGTAATAAAAGTGGGCTTGGTTTATGGCCCGTTCCCACCCCTTAAAATGTATCCCCTACTTGTCATTGTTATTTATTGTAAATACATTAGATTTAGTGGGAGATCAAGATTTGAAGATGGAGGTGGGCCCAGCAGACAATAAAGATAGAAGAAATGTAAATTGGAAGCAAATGTAATAGGATTGCATTGCATACTGCATATTACCTAGGATTGGACTAAGACTCGTGATTGGCAACCACGGGTCGATTAGAAATGGAATCGATCATCCTATATAATATGTGATATTATATTTGTATGCATGTTTTAGACATAATTGTGTGAATCCGGCAAGCATACAAAAAATTTTAAAATGATGAGACAAATTTTTATAATTAAAATCTCTCATTTTAAATATGATTTAAAATTGATATCAAAATAAATAAAGGAAATTTAAATTTGTTTAAATGTTCCTACCTTCCATCAACGATCAATGTATGAGATGCTACCCGCGGATACGGTCCGGCTCATATTATTGGGGGGGCCCGTTCGTCGGAAAGCTGTACATTGGATCGACACATGTTGTAAGTTGGGTGGAACTCCCATGGGATCGGCTCATATTATTGGGGGATCCACATGGCGACCGTCCATCACAACTTAAAATTGATGGGTCATCTTGACATATCACAATAAACGGCGTCATATTATTGGGCCCTTATTGGACATGAGGTAAAAACGTGGAGGTTGCTTTGGAAGCAATTGGGCTCTACCTTTTGAAAATTATGGTTGGCTGATATTATTCGGGACCATAAGTTTGTCAATTGGACTCCATGTTCTCACTAAGGAAAACAGTTTCCCGTTTTCACTAGAGGGTAGTGAAATCGTTAAAATAGTGGGAGTGAGATTCATAAAATAAATTTCGCCTATTTTATGTCTTAGTAAATTGCTTAAACAATCACTGATATTTGTCTGTTTCTTTTCAGTATTTCATAAGATGAATTCTCGTAATCCACTTTTCTCGATCCTCGAACAAAATAAGTTGACTGGCGCAAACTATACGGAATGGTTCCGTAAGTTGAAGATTGTCTTGACTTCGGAGAAGATGCTCTACGTGTTAGAAAAATCTCCTCCGAAGGAAGCACCAGCTGACGTAAGTCCGGAGGAGTTAGCCAAACTTGATACATGGTGGGACCATGATATCAAGACCAAATTCTATATGCAAGCCTCGATGTCTGATGAACTCCAGAGGCGATTTGAGGACACCGTGAATGCTGCTGACATTCACGTTCAACTCAAGGAACTTTTTGGGGCTCAATCGAGGGCTGAAAGGTTCGCTACTGTAAAGGAGCTAATGACATGTCGCATGCGTGAAGGGACTTCGGTCTGTGATCATGGGGTACGAGTGATTTGGCTCATACAGAAGTTGGTAACCCTTGATTTGGTGTTGGAGCATGAACTCAACGTGGACTTACTACTTCTGTCTCTTCCTTCTTCGTTTGACGGATTTGTGGTAAATTTCAATATGAACAAGATAGAGGCCTCCCTTGAAGAGATGGTTAATATGCTTGTGACATATGAATCCACATTAAAGAAGGATAAACCGGCTTTCTTGGTGGGCTCCTCTTCTTCTGCTAAGAAGGGGCCAAGTACAAAGGGTAAGAAACGTTCTGCCCCACCCAAGAAAATCGAACCCGAGAAGAAGTACAAGACAAAGGCTTCAAACATGGGAAAATCCAAGGATGTTTGCCATTACTGCAAGAAGCCCGGTCATTGGAAGCGTAACTGCAAGGAATATCTAGAGCAGTTGCGAACTGCAAAGGGTATGTTCTATATTGAAATAAATGTTTCACTTAATACTACTTCTTGGGTATTGGATACTGGATGTGGATCTCACATTTGCAATGATTTGCAGGTGATGACAAGAAGTCGCAGGCTTAGGATGGGTGAGACCCAGCTGAGGCTCGGAAATGGTTCCAGAGTTGAAGCAAAAGCCGTGGGAGATGTTAATTTAATTTTGCAGAACGGTTTTAAGTTACTTTTAAGAGATGTTTTATTTGTTCCGGATTTGATTAAAAACATTATTTCTGTTTCTATGCTTGATAGAGATGGTTATTCTTGCAATTTTGTGAATGAGATTTGCAATATTTACAAGAATGAATGTTTGATTGGAAATGGACAACTTGAAAACGATCTATACAACTTAAAACTAAAAGACGTTCCAATAAATTATGTTGATAAACCGACAACAACAAACAAAAGGAAAATCGATAGCCAAAACCCGGCAAACCTTTGGCACGCTAGGCTAGGTCATATTTCCTCAAGGAGGATGAATAAGCTAGTGGGAGAGGGCATGTTTGATATGTCTGATATTAACTCTCTACCTACTTGTGAATCCTGCCTAAAAGGAAAAATGACTAAATCTCCTTTTAAGGGGAAACCTGAGCGTAGTCAAAATCTGTTGGATTTGATCCATACAGATGTTTGTGGTCCATTTAGAGTTGGGACTCAATATGGCCACACCTACTTCATTACCTTTACTGATGATTATTCGAGGTATGGGTATTTATATTTAATGAAATATAAGTCTGAAGCATTTGAAAAGTTCAAAGAATTCAAGGCTGAAGTAGAAAACAAGCTAGGTAAAAGTATTAAAGCACTCCGATCGGATCGAGGTGGAGAATACTTGAGTACCGAGTTTTTGGACTATCTAAAAGAGAATGGGATTCTCTCTCAGTGGACTCTTCCTATGACACCACAGCTGAATGGTGTATCGGAGCGTCGTAATCGAACTTTGTTGGACATGGTTCGGTCCATGATGAGCTTCACTGAGCTTCCACCTTCGTTTTGGGGCTATGCGCTTGAAACGGCGGTATTGTTGTTGAACAACGTCCACACTAAAGCAGTGGACAAAACACCATACGAGTTATGGAATGGCAAAGCTCCTAAGTATTCGTACTTGAGGATTTGGGGATGTCCTGCTTACGTGAAGCGGACAGTGGGAGATAAGTTGGATAGTCGATCCAGCTTATGTTATTTTGTAGGGTATCCGAAGAATTCAATCGGATATTATTTCTATTATCCTGCTGAAACAAAGGTGTTTGTTTCAAGGAATGCCACCTTCTTGGAGAAGGAGTTCTTATTGGATAAGAAAGGCGAGATGATGGAACTCGAAGAAATTCGAGAAGAACCCGAAATACAAAATAACGATCCTACACCTCAGGAACCATTGCTGGACATGCCTATACCTAGAAGATCCGAGAGGACTTCTAGACCTCCTATTCGATATGGTCTTCTTCTTGAAGGGGATCAAGATGAACCCGATGTTGGATGTGATCCAAGAAACTTCAAGGAAGCAATTTCTGATGCGGATTCAAATTTATGGCTTGAAGCTATGCAGTCGGAAATAGATTCGATGCATACAAACCAAGTTTGGTCTTTAGTAGATCCTCCCGATGGAATTGTTCCAATAGGGTGTAAATGGATCTACAAGAGAAAGCTTGGGCCTGATGGTAAGGTATTGACCTACAAGGCGCGATTGGTGGCGAAAGGTTATACTCAAAGACAAGGAGTTGACTATGATGAAACCTTTTCACCAGTTGCAATGTTCAAGTCCATAAGAATTCTTATTGCCATAGCTGCTTGGTATGACTATGAGATATGGCAAATGGATGTGAAGACTGCGTTTCTTAATGGAGACATTAAGGAAGAAATCTATATGAAGCGGCCTGAGGGGTACACATCCATGGGAAGCGAGCATAAGGTATGCAAGCTTCAGAGATCAATTTATGGTCTAAAACAAGCATCAAGAAGTTGGAACCAAAAATTTGATGAAACAATAAAAGATTTTGGTTTCATCAAGAACCCGGAGGAACCATGCGTGTACAAGAAAGTAGTTAAGGATGCTGTGACATTCTTAGTACTTTATGTTGATGACATCCTACTCATTGGGAATGACGTAGGGATGTTGCAGTCAACAAAGATATGGTTATCAGGTAGATTCTCGATGAAGGATTTGGGTGAGGCATCCTATATTCTTGGGATACAGATCTATAGAGATAGATCTAAGAGAATGATAGGACTCACTCAATCAACCTACATCGACACCATATTGAAACGGTTTTCAATGGATGGGTCCAAGAGAGGACATCTAACCATGTGTCATGGAGTTTCTCTATCCAAGTCTATGTGTCCCAAGACGGATGAAGAGATAGAGAAAATGACACATGTACCATATGCGTCAGCCATAGGTAGTATCATGTATGGGATGATATCTACCAGACCGGATGTAGCATTTGCTCTGAGTGTCACGAGCAGATATCAAGCTAATCCCGGTCAAATGCATTGGAAAGCCGTGAAGGACATTCTTAAGTACTTACGAAGGACTAAGAATATGTTCATGGTATATGGAGGAAGAGAACTAAAATTGGAAGGCTATACCGACTCTAGCTTCCAAAGTGACGTGGATGACTCGAAGTCAACCTCTGGATTTGTGTTCATGCTCAATGGCGGTGCTGTCTCTTGGAAGAGTTCCAAGCAGGACACCACAGCGGATTCCACCACTGAAGCTGAATACATTGCAGCATCAGCTGCTGCTAAAGAGGCCGTTTGGATGAGGAATTTCGTCCAAGAGTTGGGCGTTATTCCTGAAGTTGTTGGTCCAGTCCCGGTGTACTGTGACAACACGGGTGCCGTTGCTCAGGCAAAGGAACCAAGGTCTCATCAAAGATCCAAACACGTACTGAGGAAATACCACATCATCCGGGAGATTGTGGAAAGAGGAGACATCACTGTCGAAAGAGTGGCCTCTGCAGACAATATCGCTGATCCACTTACTAAGCCCTTGCCAGGACCATTATTTGACAAACATCGCGAAGCAATGGGTCTACGTAGTATGACTAGTTGGCTTTAGGGCAAGTGGGAGATTAAAAGAGTGGGTGCCCGGTGAGCCAAATTGTGGCTAAGGGCTTTGATGACTCTTTGTATAAACAATCTTTTGTTTAATATTATTTACACTTTTATTAATGGCAATGACTTTATCTTTCTTCATATTGTTATATTGTGATATACTATTGTTGTTTTGATAAAGACCTTGAATATACTATAGTGTATGTAAGATGTGGTAGAACATGGAGATGTCTATCATGAAACACATCTTATAGTCACTGTATATTCTAAACTGTTCCTGGTCGATTGAGCCGTCCGATAATAAGGATAAGGATCGCTCGAGTTTGAGACTAGCATTTGCGATGCAGAGTACCACGTTTCATTGGTAGGGAACATAGAGATGTTCGAAGCATGCAAATGGATATTCATATGATGAATGATCAAACTACCCTATCCGGACTTTCCAAGTGGTTATCACTTATCGAGTGGATATAGTCCGCGGTTTTGGTTGTACACCATTAGTCCTTACTACTTGAAACATCATTGAGACTCTATATGCTAGTACTGTGCTTTGACTCGTTTACCGACTCTATTGGGGTCATCAGGTGTCGGGATTGGGTACAGTTACGACACATATAGGAGTCGATGCTTTGTTGTCAAGGATTCACCACATACTTGCGAGTGTGGATATCCTATGCGATCTGAGGAGATATTAGTGTGACGAATCTTTGGCCAGAGTACATGATGTGATTTAAGAAATGGTTTCTTAGTAGCACATGCGATGTCACTATTTGATCTTCAAGATGTATTGCATAGTTATCGAATCTCGAGCGACTCTCGATATACCAATGGTTGTTGATTCGATCGGGATATATGGATGAAGGGACCGTACTGTACGCTAACCAAAATCTATTGGTTCTTGTAGGCACTATCAGTGATACCTAGGGAATCATGGGGCGATGTTGCTAGACGCTCTTACCATGATTCGATGGGCAAGTCGGAAATTGTTGTTCCGAGTCACAAGGAGTTGTGAGCCCACGGCTAGCTGTATCCCTGAACCATTGAGGGTCACACAGTGTAATGGATTTTTAATCCCCATTGAGATAGTTAAATTTAAAGAGTTAAATTTAATGAACGAAGAAGTTGGACTTCTTATTTAAGAGTAGAGGAGTAAGATTTCCTAAAATGACATAGGGATGACCATTTTTGGAAATCACTGAATTCGGATTCAGAAAAATTTATCTTGACTTTAAAAGGTGCAGAAATGGTTTCTGTGCACATTGGTGAAATCGGTTTATCAATCGGAGTCACGATGAATTTTATATTAATTTCTGAACATGCGGTCTTTGCTTGTCGGGTTTGAACTTATGACTAATGGGCCCTAAGCTGTTAGTGGCCTACATTATAAATAAGTTATTGCAGTACAGAAATTAGACACAACAGGTCATAAAATAATTTTCGAAAACCCTAATTTTATATTATTGTGGCCGCCGCCCCCTCTCCCTCTGCTTGAGAAAAATCCAGCCTGTGATTTTGAATTACAGTCTGGTTTAACGGATCAAATTCGTTAATCTCTTCGTAGAAACTTCTGATAGATTTTCTAGTACAATCTATCAGAGGGATTGAATATCCGTTCGTAGACCTGATTGAAGAACAGTTCGTCCATCAGTTCCAGGGATATACAACAAGAGCAGAGAAATCTGTTGGTGTCCAAAATCTCGATTCGAGATTAAAGGTAAAAATTTTATAATTGTTATTTAATTTTTACACACACAATTTAATCGTAAGGTTGATACCTATTATGGAATCGTTCCATACAAAAATTTTAAACTTCCGCTGCACCGGGTATCAATCCTAATTGATCTGATCGCCGTTTTGCAACAGTGGTATCAGAGCCAGGTTGCTCAGATCAAGCGATTAAATTAATCGATTGTACAAAAAATTTTTAGGCCTCGGTTTTTGAAACAAAATAAATATTTTAAAAATAAAAATATTTTTTTTCGGGCAAAAACCCGGGCAGGGGCAGCGATCCAATCGCTGCCCGGCGCAGCGCTGGGCGGCGCACGGCGCTGCACGGCGCTGCCCGGCGCACTGCACGACGCTGCCCGGCGCAGCCCATGGGCAGCGATGTGATCGCTGCCCAGCGCTGCCCAAGGCAGCGATCGTCGCTGCCCTAGGGGCAGCCGGGCTGCCCGGCCCGACCCCATTAGGGCGCGGGCAGCCCGGGAATGTCCCGGGCGGCTCGCGGGAAAAATTATTTTTTAATTTTAAATTAAATTTTAATATGTTAAAATTCTATTTTTGGTCCGATCGAAAATTTTTTTGATTGGTCCACGAGGCGTCGGATCGAATTGTTCGAGTCCGAAAATTTTAAAATTGATTTTTGGATAAATTTGAATTTTTGGAAAATTTAAATATTTTATCCGTTAAATTGAATTTTGAAATTAATTATTTTTGGTACAATTGATGATATTATATGATCTTATGGATATATTGAGTAAAATATGATTTTATGTATAAAATTGGATTTTATAGATAAAATATGATTTTATTTGATAAAAAGATAAAATATGATTTTGTATGTAAAATAAGATTTTATGTATGAAATATGATTTTATCCTTTTAAATTTAAATTGCCATAGCATGTTATCCAATAAATTAATTTTGAATTAAATGTTATTGGATAAGGATGATCGATTGCCATGACCAATTTTGTAGGTGTATGTTAGGAATTTACATTTGTTTTATTGTTGTTGTTTTATTAATGGGCCTGGTTTATGGCCCAATATGAATGTCATATGTAATAAAAGTGGGCTTGGTTTATGGCCCGTTCCCACCCCTTAAAATGTATCCCCTAATTGTCATTGTTATTTATTGTAAATACATTAGATTTAGTGGGAGATCAAGATTTGAAGATGGAGGTGGGCCCAGCAGACAATAAAGATAGAAGAAATGTAAATTGGAAGCAAATGTAATAGGATTGCATTGCATACTGCATATTACCTAGGATTGGACTAAGACTCGTGATTGGCAACCACGGGTCGATTAGAAATGGAATCGATCATCCTATATAATATGTGATATTATAGTTGTATGCATGTTTTAGACATAATTGTGTGAATCCGGCAAGCATACAAAAAATTTTAAAATGATGAGACAAATTTTTATAATTAAAATCCCTCATTTTAAATATGATTTAAAATTGATATCAAGATAAATAAAGGAAATTTAAATTTGTTTAAATGTTCCTACCTTCCATCAACGATCAATGTATGAGATGCTACCCGCGGATACGGTCCGGCTCATATTATTGGGGGGGCCCGTTCGTCGGAAAGTTGTACATTGGATCGACACATGTTGTAAGTTGGGTGGAACTCCCATGGGATCGGCTCATATTATTGGGGGATCCACATGGCGACCGTCCATCACAACTTAATATTGATGGGTCATCTTGACATGTCACAATAAACGGCGTCATATTATTGGGCCCTTATTGGACATGAGGTAAAAACGTGGAGGTTGCTTTGGAAGCAATTGGGCTCTACCTTTTGAAAATTATGGTTGGCTGATATTATTCGGGACCATAAGTTTGTCAATTGGACTTCATGTTCTCACAAAGGAAAACAGTTTCCCATTTTCACTAGAGGGTAGTGAAATCGTTAAAATAGTGGGAGTGAGATTCATAAAATAAATTTCGCCTATTTTATGTCTTAGTAAATTGCTTAAACAATCATTGATATTTGTCTGTTTCTTTTCAGTATTTCATAAGATGAATTCTCGTAATCCACTTTTCTCGATCCTCGAACAAAATAAGTTGACTGGCGCAAACTATACGGAATGGTTCCGTAAGTTGAAGATTGTCTTGACTTCGGAGAAGATGCTCTACGTGTTAGAAAAATCTTCTCCAAAGGAAGCGCCAGCTGACGTAAGTCCGGAGGAGTTAGCCAAACTTGATACATGGTGGGACCATGATATCAAGACCAAATGCTATATGCAAGCCTCGATGTCTGATGAACTCCAGAGGCGATTTGAGGACACCGTGAATGCTGCTGACATTCACGTTCAACTCAAGGAACTTTTTGGGGCTCAATCGAGGGCTGAAAGGTTCGCTACTGTAAAGGAGCTAATGACATGTCGCATGGGTGAAGGGACTTCGGTCTGTGATCATGGGGTACGAGTGATTTGGCTCATACAGAAGTTGGTAACCCTTGATTTGGTGTTGGAGCATGAACTCAACGTGGACTTACTACTTCTGTCTCTTCCTTCTTCGTTTGACGGATTTGTGGTAAATTTCAATATGAACAAGATAGAGGCCTCCCTTGAAGAGATGGTCAATATGCTTGTGACATATGAATCCACATTAAAGAAGGATAAACCGGCTTTCTTGGTGGGCTCCTCTTCTTCTGCCAAGAAGGGGCCAAGTACAAAGGGTAAGAAACGTTCTTCCCCACCCAAGAAAATCGAACCCGAGAAGAAGTACAAGACAAAGGCTTCAAACATGGGAAAATCCAAGGATGTTTGCCATTACTGCAAGAAGCCCGGTCATTGGAAGCGTAACTGCAAGGAATATCTAGAGCAGTTGCGAACTGCAAAGGGTATGTTCTATATTGAAATAAATGTTTCACTTAATACTACTTCTTGGGTATTGGATACCGGATGTGGATCTCACATTTGCAATGATTTGCAGGTGATGACAAGAAGTCGCAGGCTTAGGATGGGTGAGACCCAGCTGAGGCTCGAAAATGGTTCCAGAGTTGAAGCAAAAGCCGTGGGAGATGTTTATTTAATTTTGCAGAACGGTTTTAAGTTACTTTTAAGAGATGTTTTATTTGTTCCGGATTTGATTAAAAACATTATTTCTGTTTCTATGCTTGATAGAGATGGTTATTCTTGCAATTTTGTGAATGGGATTTGCAATATTTACAAGAATGAATGTTTGATTGGAAATGGACAACTTGAAAACGATCTATACAACTTAAAACTAAAAGACGTTCCAATAAATTATGTTGATAAAAACCGGCAACAACAAACAAAAGGAAAATCGATAGCCAAAACCCGGCAAACCTTTGGCACGCTAGGCTAGGTCATATTTCCTCAAGGAGGATGAACAAGCTAGTGGGAGAGGGCATGTTTGATATGTCTGATATTAACTCTCTACCTACTTGTGAATCCTGCCTAAAAGGAAAAATGACTAAATCTCCTTTTAAGGGGAAACCTGAGCGTATTCAAAATCTGTTGGATTTGATCCATACAGATGTTTGTGGTCCATTTAGAGTTGGGACTCAATATGGCCACACCTACTTCATTACCTTTACTGATGATTATTCGAGGTATGGGTATTTATATTTAATGAAATATAAGTCTGAAGCATTTGAAAAGTTCAAAGAATTCAAGGCTGAAGTAGAAAACAAGCTAGGTAAAAGTATTAAAGCACTCCGATCGGATCGAGGTGGAGAATACTTGAGTACCGAGATTTTGGACTATCTAAAAGAGAATGGGATTCTCTCTCAGTGGACTCTTCCTATGACACCACAGCTGAATGGTGTATCGGAGCGTCGTAATCGAACTTTGTTGGACATGGTTCGGTCCATGATGAGCTTCACTGAGCTTCCACCTTCGTTTTGGGGCTATGCGCTTGAAACGGCGGTATTGTTGTTGAACAACGTCCACACTAAAGCAGTGGACAAAACACCATACGAGTTATGGAATGGCAAAGCTCCTAAGTATTCGTACTTGAGGATTTGGGGATGTCCTGCTTACGTGAAGCGGACAGTGGGAGATAAGTTGGATAGTCGATCCAGCTTATGTTATTTTGTAGGGTATCCGAAGAATTCAATCGGATATTATTTCTATTATCCTGCTGAAACAAAGGTGTTTGTTTCAAGAAATGCCACCTTCTTGGAGAAGGAGTTCTTATTGGATAAGAAAGGCGAGATGATGGAACTCGAAGAAATTCGAGAAGAACCCGAAATACAAAATAACGATCCTACACCTCAGGAACCATTGCTGGACACGCCTATACCTAGAAGATCCGAGAGGACTTCTAGACCTCCTATTCGATATGGTCTTCTTCTTGAAGGGGATCAAGATGAACCCGATGTTGGATGTGATCCAAGAAACTTCAAGGAAGCAATTTCTGATGCGGATTCAAATTTATGGCTTGAAGCTATGCAGTCGGAAATAGATTCGATGCATACAAACCAAGTTTGGTCTTTAGTAGATCCTCCCGATGGAATTGTTCCAATAGGGTGTAAATGGATCTACAAGAGAAAGCTTGGGCCTGATGGTAAGGTATTGACCTACAAGGCGCGATTGGTGGCGAAAGGTTATACTCAAAGACAAGGAGTTGACTATGATGAAACCTTTTCACCAGTTGCAATGTTCAAGTCCATAAGAATCCTTATTGCCATAGCTGCTTGGTATGACTATGAGATATGGCAAATGGATGTGAAGACTGCGTTTCTTAATGGAGACATTAAGGAAGAAATCTATATGAAGCAGCCTGAGGGGTACACATCCATGGGAAGCGAGCATAAGGTATGCAAGCTTCAGAGATCAATTTATGGTCTAAAACAAGCATCAAGAAGTTGGAACCAAAAATTTGATGAAACAATAAAAGATTTTGGTTTCATCAAGAACCCGGAGGAACCATGCGTGTACAAGAAAGTAGTTAAGGATGCTGTGACATTCTTAGTACTTTATGTTGATGACATCCTACTCATTGGGAATGACGTAGGGATGTTGCAGTCAACAAAGATATGGTTATCAGGTAGATTCTCGATGAAGGATTTGGGTGAGGCATCCTATATTCTTGGGATACAGATCTATAGAGATAGATCTAAGAGAATGATAGGACTCACTCAATCAACCTACATCGACACCATATTGAAACGGTTTTCAATGGATGGGTCCAAGAGAGGACATCTAACCATGTGTCATGGAGTTTCTCTATCCAAGTCTATGTGTCCCAAGATGGATGAAGAGATAGAGAAAATGACACATGTACCATATGCGTCAGCCATAGGTAGTATCATGTATGGGATGATATCTACCAGACCGGATGTAGCATTTGCTCTGAGTGTCACGAGCAGATATCAAGCTAATCCCGGTCAAATGCATTGGAAAGCCGTGAAGGACATTCTTAAGTACTTACGAAGGACTAAGAATATGTTCATGGTATATGGAGGAAGAGAACTAAAATTGGAAGGCTATACCGACTCTAGCTTCCAAAGTGACGTGGATGACTCGAAGTCAACCTCTGGATTTGTGTTCATGCTCAATGGCGGTGCTGTCTCTTGGAAGAGTTCCAAGCAGGACACCACAGCGGATTCCACCACTGAAGCTGAATACATTGCAGCATCAGCTGCTGCTAAAGAGGCCGTTTGGATGAGGAATTTCGTCCAAGAGTTGGGCGTTATTCCTGAAGTTGTTGGTCCAGTCCCGGTGTACTGTGACAACACGGGTGCCGTTGCTCAGGCAAAGGAACCAAGGTCTCATCAAAGATCCAAACACGTACTGAGGAAATACCACATCATCCGGGAGATTGTGGAAAGAGGAGACATCACTGTCGAAAGAGTGGCCTCTGCAGACAATATCGCTGATCCACTTACTAAGCCCTTGCCAGGACCATTATTTGACAAACATCGCGAAGCAATGGGTCTACGTAGTATGACTAGTTGGCTTTAGGGCAAGTGGGAGATTGAAAGAGTGGGTGCCCGGTGAGCCAACTTGTGGCTAAGGGCTTTGATGACTCTTTGTATAAACAATCTTTTGTTTAATATTATTTACACTTTTATTAATGGCAATGACTTTATCTTTCTTCATATTGTTATATTGTGATATACTATTGTTGTTTTGATAAAGACCTTGAATATACTATAGTGTATGTAAGATGTGGTAGAACATGGAGATGTCTATCATGAAACACATCTTATAGTCACTGTATATTCTAAACTGTTCCTAGTCGATTGAGCCGTCCGATAATAAGGATAAGGATCGCTCGAGTTTGAGACTAGCATTTGCGATGCAGAGTACCACGTTTCATTGGTAGGGAACATAGAGATGTTCGAAGCATGCAAATGGATATTCATATGATGAATGATCGAACTACCCTATCCGGACTTTCCAAGTGGTTATCACTTATCGAGTGGATATAGTCCGCGGTTTTGGTTGTACACCATTAGTCCTTACTACTTGAAACATCATTGAGACTCTATATGCTAGTACTGTGCTTTGACTCGTTTACCGACTCTATTGGGGTCATCAGGTGTCGGGATTGGGTACAGTTACGACACATATAGGAGTCGATGCTTGTTGTCAAGGATTCACCACATACTTGCGAGTGTGGATATCCTATGCGATCTGAGGAGATATTAGTGTGACGAATCTCTGGCCAGAGTACATGATGTGATTTAAGAAATGGTTTCTTAGTAGCACATGCGATGTCACTATTTGATCTTCAAGATGTATTGCATAGTTATCGAATCTCGAGCGACTCTCGATATACCAATGGTTGTTGATTCGATCGGGATATATGGATGAAGGGACCGTACTGTACGCTAACCAAAATCTATTGGTTCTTGTAGGCACTATCAGTGATACCTAGGGAATCATGGGGCGATTTTGCTAGACGCTCTTACCATGATTCGATGGGCAAGTCGGAAATTGTTGTTCCGAGTCACAAGGAGTTGTGAGCCCACGGCTAGCTGTATCCCTGAACCATTGAGGGTCACACAGTGTAATGGATTTTTAATCCCCGTTGAGATAGTTAAATTTAAAGAGTTAAATTTAATGAACGAAGAAGTTGGACTTCTTATTTAAGAGTAGAGGAGTAAGATTTCCTAAAATGACATAGGGATGGCCATTTTTGGAAATCACTGAATTCGGATTCAAAAAAATTTATCTTGACTTTAAAAGGTGCAGAAATGGTTTCTGTGCACATTGGTGAAATCGGTTTATCAATCGGAGTCACGATGAATTTTATATTAATTTCTGAACATGCGGGCTTTGCTTGTCGGGCTTGAACTTATGACTAATGGGCCCTAAGCTGTTAGTGGCCTACATTATAAATAAGTTATTGCAGTACAGAAATTAGACACAACAGGTCATAAAATAATTTTCGAAAACCCTAATTTTATATTATTGTGGCCGCCGCCCCCTCTCCCTCTGCTTGAGAAAAATCCAGCCTGTGATTTTGAATTACAGTCTGGTTTAACGGATCAAATTCGTTAATCTCTTCGTAGAAACTTCTGATAGATTTTCTAGTGCAATCTATCAGAGGGATTGAATATCCGTTCGTGGACCTGATTGAAGAACAGTTCGTTCATCAGTTCCAGGGATATACAACAAGAGCAGAGAAATCTGTTGGTGTCCAAAATCTCGATTCGAGATTAAAGGTAAAAATTTTATAATTGTTATTTAATTTTTACACACACAATTTAATCGTAAGGTTGATACCTATTATGGAATCGTTCCATACAAAAATTTTAAACTTTCGCTGCACCGGGTATCAATCCTAATTGATCTGATCGCCGCGTTCTCCAACAGGAACATACCTTTCAACTCAATGCATCCGCTGCTGCATTCGATTTCCCCGATAGTACTTAATCTCACAATCAAAATCTTTGAGCAAATCAAGCCATCTCCGCTGTCTCATGTTCAATTCTGACTGTGAAAACAAATATTTCAGACTCTTGTGATCAGAATAGATTTCAAACTGTTCCCCATAAAGATAATGTCGCCAAATCTTCAAAGCAAATACGATGGCGGCCAATTCAAGATCATGAATCGGGTATCTGGTCTCATGAGGCTTCAGCTGTCTCGAGGCATAAGCAATCACATGCCCTCGCTGCATCAAAACACATCCTAAACCTCGATGGGATGCATCACAATAAACAGTGAAACCACCAGTACCTGAAGGGATCGTCAAGACTGGTGCGCTGGTCAGTCATTTCTTCAAATCAAGAAAACTAGATTCACAAGCATCAGACCAGACAAAAGGAGTATTCTTCTGAGTCAACTGAGTAATCGGCTTCGCAATACTGGAAAAATCTTTAATAAACCGACAATAATATCCAGCCAAACCCATGAAACTACGTATCTCAGGAACAGATGTTGGTCTCGACCAATTGATCACTGCCTCGACTTTACTTGGATCAACAGAAATACCATCTCCCGATATAATATGTCCAAGAAAGACAACCTGTTTCAGCCAAAACTCACATTTTGACAGTTTAGCATACAGTTTCTCAGCTCTTAAAGTCTTCAACATTGTTATCAAATGCTCAGAATGATCAATTAAATTCTTCGAATATATCAGAATATCATCAATAAAAATAATCACGAAGTCATCGAGATATTTCTGAAACACACGGTTCATCAAAGCCATAAATACAGCTGGAGCATTCGTCAAACCAAACGGCATAACTATAAACTCATAGTGGCCATACCTGGTTCTGAAAGCAGTCTTCGGAATATCAGAATCCCTAACTCTCAGCTGATGGTATCCAGATCTCAGATCGATCTTGGAATACACAGATGAACCCTGCAACTGGTCAAATAAATCATCAATACGAGGCAAAGGGTATTTGTTCTTTACCGTTGCCTTGTTCAGTTGCCAGTAGTCGATGCACAATCTCATTGAACCGTCTTTCTTCCTGAAAAATAGTACTGGAGCTCCCCAAGGAGAAACACTAGGTTGAATGTATCCCTTGGCCAGTAAATCTTCCAGCTGCTCTTTCAACTCTTTCAATTCAACTGGTGCCATTCGATAAGGTGCTTTTGAAATTGGTGCAGTTCCTGGCATCAGTTCTATGTTGAAATCAATTTCACGATATGGAGGTAATCCCGGAATCTCATCAGGAAAAACATCTGCAAATTCACTAACCACTGGCAAATCAGCCAGGTTCGGGCTAGTTTTCAGAATATCAACTGCATATACAATAAATCCCTCTGCTCCTTTCTGAAAAATTCGGGTCATAGATAATACAAAAATGAGAGGAATCTTAGCACGTGAACCCTTACCATAGAATTTCCATTCTCCAGCCATCTCAGGTCTGAATTTCACTATCTTCTGGAAACAGTCTACGGTAGCTCTGTACTTGTTTAGCATATCAATCCCGATGATGCAGTCCAAAATCAGACAAACTAAGTACAAAACAATCCAGTTCTATCTCATTACCATCATACTGTAGCAAACAATTCTTAACTGTCTGAATAAAATTAAGATCTTTCCCCAAAGGAGAAGAGACAGATACTACAACAGGTAATGTTTCAACAGGCAAAGAATGCAATGAAGCAAATCGTGCAGAGATAAATGTATGGGATGCACCTGTATCTATCAATACATATGCAGGATAACCAGAAAGAGAACAGTTACCTGCAATCACGTCATCTGGTGCTCCCTGTGCCTGTTCCTCTGTCAATGCAAAGACATGAGCCTGCTGTCTCTGAGGCTGACTGCCTGTCTGATTTCCTCTTGGTCTTGTCTGTTGCTGTGGATGTGTTGGTTGAAAGGAATGAACAGAAGAGGCTTGTCTGGCAGGTTGAGCCACTGATTGTGATGACTCTGCACCTCTTGACTGTCCAGAACCTCTCTGAGGACATACCCTTGCAAAATGGCCAGTCTGATGGCATATATGGCACCACCCAGATACACCTCGGCACTGATCGATTGGATGTCCTCCACCACAACTGTTACAAAACACTCCAGGCTTCGGTTTCGGACCACTGGAACTCGAAGAACTGCTCCCTGACTTCTTAAACTACTTTCCTCGTGCTTGCAAATATCCCTTCTTGCCACTGCTGCTACCACCACCTTCAAATCAAGGAGGTTGTGAACTTGGAGCTAGGGATTGAGGCTGTCTCGGAGGCTGAGCGATATACGAAGCTCCTCGCTGCTGTATCAAACCGGCTTCCGCTCCCTTGGCATTGTTCAATGCTTTCGCAAAAGTATTTGGTAGCCTTGTGTTTACTAATGTAAATACCTCTGGAGTCAGTCCATTAATGTACTGATCAGCCATTGCCTCGTCACTATCAGCTACATGTGGCGCAAAACGTAGTAAGGTAGAGAACTTTGCTGCATACTCTTCAATATTTAAGTTCCCTTGCTTCAAGTTAGCAAATTCTGCACCTTTATCTTTGCGGTAAGACACCGGAAAGAAGCGTTGATAAAACTCTGTTTTAAAGACATTCCAGGTAAGTACAGTCCCACTACGCTCCAGAGACTTCTTGGTTGTGAACCACCAGCTTTTCGCAACCTCATGCAACTGATGTCCAATGAGTTTGACTCTCCGCTCATCACCGTAGTCAAGTGAATCAAACAACATCTCCATATCATCAAGCCATCCTTCACATTCGACTGCATTCTCGGTACCTTTCAAGGTTGGCGGATGGTATGATTGAAAATGTTTGAGCAGTGTTTCCATCGGAGTGGCAGTCATATCTGTCATGTCTCTCGAAGTATTTCCTTGTTCATTACTCGGAATTGCATCTTGAGGCACAATCGGTGTTACCACTGTCGGTGGAGTATGAACTATCTGTTCTGGCACAGGAGTAGGGACCTGTGATCTAAGAGGAGGTCGTCCTGGTCGTCGAGACATATCTGATTATCAAAATGGTTAGGATACCATAATCATCAAATCTATCTCAGTCCTCCTCTGATCATCTTACCTCTGATCAAGACTCGGTTCTGATTCAATCTTAAAAGAATAATCAAAGTACTCAACAAGACATGCTTCCAATCAATTGAGATTATCAGGTAGCATATCATAATTCATCAGAACACATGCTTCTAATCGGTTCCGATATTCCAGTAAGCATGCATTTTTAATCATCATAATCATATTTTCAAATAAAATAAATACAACATCTTGTAATAAAATACTTGAAAGTAAATCATGCTAGAATTTACAACATGTAATTCAATCATGTAAATAATCGTAGCATAATAAAATAAATAAGCAAGGAAGATGACTCGATCTACCCCACTCACTATCTAACTCAGTCGAGAATTTTCTCGCTCTGATACCACCTGTTGTGATGACCCGATTCTTAATCTCTCAATCTCAAAGTTAATCCATAATACATGAATTAAATCTATCATTAAGCTATAAAGAAAAAGGAAAGAAAATAAAAAAAAATTAAAATGAGCTACGCTCGCGCGGCTAAAAAGTGCCGCGCGAGCGCACCCTATTTTACTCAAAATAGAGGTGCAGCTCGGGGCTGCGCGCGAGCTGCTCTTTTCTACAGCTCGGGCGCGGTCCTGGGCAGAAAAATTTGCAGCAAATCTCACCCTTTTCTCAGCCTAGAAAACACTCTCGATCATCTATACCAAGTCTAAGAAATCTCATACAATATCCAACATGTAATAGACAAGGAAGATGAAGTCATTAACAAGAGCATAAACATATCTCAAATTGGAGTTTACACTATTAGTTCAAGCTATAATACAAAGCCAAAGAGTAGAAACTCTAGACAATAACTCAACTCCAAAAGTTCATACATCCACTCTTGTTCTGAACATAAAGTTGACAAAAAACTTGACTTCTAATCCGGATCATCACTCTATTCTCCTCATCCCTTGTACTTCAAGTTCGCTTTTGCCCAGTTCCACTCCCGCCTATTGCCATGACACATACAACACAACAATAGCTGGATAACTCCGGTAAGAAATACATTTCCCAGTAAAAGCAACTAAACATGCATATACAACATATATCAGGCTCATGATATAAATAAAACAATGCATGTTTTCAAAACAAGGTTTATTCAAGAACTCTCTCATTTCGTCGGTTGGGATCCCGAGAAGAAGATATCATAGCTAACCACCAACTCTCCCGATCGAGGTGGGGCTACTTATCCTACTTCTCTAGACTTTGAAGCCACTATATATGCACTTCAGACGCTAGGCTAGGTCAACCACCCAGGCCATATATATATAATCCCTCAAATCATCTATTCGAACGTTTTCGTTCATTTCAAAATCAAGAAATAAGTCTTGCAAGATGAATGCAACATATATCATCATAAAAGCATTCGTTAACATCAAAGACTCATTCACCAAATCATAGAAGAGCATATAAAAGAAATTAAGCAAATAAGTATGTGATTTAGGGAACTCGATACAAACCATTTCGAGTTGTAATCCCCATAGAATAATAGTTCACTTTTACCTTTCAAATGAGATGTTTAAGATGTCTTCTAGCTTGTCAAAATCTTGTTCTTTCTTCTATCGGTTTCGTAGTCGGAATTCTCAAGTTGACTTGCCCTGTTTATGAACTGAAATCATAGCATAACAACCTAGAAAATATCAACTAATACTCAGCTCAATAGCAGCTCGAGCAAAAGATAGCAAAACACTTCAAATCAAAAGTTAGACAGCATATCGGTATCATTCGGCGATCCAGAACTCAACTAAGTCAATTCTAACATTCATATCAGCTGTATAAGCTTCAAAACCAGCAGAATATAATATAGGAATGTTGAAATACTTGCTGAGAATTCATAAGAATATAATCAATATCCATTCTTCAACCCGAATCCGATAGAACAAAGAATACAAGCTCAACAACATCAATTCATAATCACATCTGATCTCTGTCAATTTCGACATCCCAAACCATTATGAAAGACATAAAAACTTACATCAAATCGAAGGTCTTCTTGCAAGGATTCCAGAATATCTTTCGGAATCGAAATCGGATAACCGAATCAAAAGATACGGCAATTTGAAAATCAAATTCACAAAGGAAGAAGAAGGAAATCGGTTGCTTTGTTCTCACGGTTCTTATCTCTGAAATTTCTGAGGGAATGGCATAACTCACACGTGCATCCTTCTAAAGATAACAAGTATCCAATTAAAATTCAAGATTTTGCACTTTAGCCCCTCAAGACTTCCATAATTGCAATTCAGCCCTCAATTTCTCAATTCATTCAATTTCAATCCTAAATAATTGAAGAATATTAGAATTTAAATCAAAACTCCAAATATTCCCAAATTAAATATTCTCGGATCAAAATTAAATAATTTCGGGCGTTACAGCAGCTGTCTAGCGAACAGTATTTGCAGAAGCCAACGAAGAAACCATTTATCGAGCCATCTAAGGGCGCAATTCCTCGAATAAAGCAGCAGAAAAGGCCACAGGGCCAGCAGAGGCAGCAGCAGGGGGCAGTCGCCCATAACAACGGAGTGTTATCTATTTGCTAGACGTGTCAGAGACCCCATCCTGGACCATGTATGGCTGGATCCGGCAAGTGTTATCATTGCAAGGAGCCTGGACATATTATGCTGAACTGTCCTAAGAAGAGGAATACCACGGGGGCATGTATTCGTGATGCAGGCAGAGAAGGCAGATCCAGATACTTCTCGCATCACGGTTAATCTTAATTTACGTCCTTAAAAATTAGCAAGTAGAATGTTTAATTAGGATTTGCATGAGTAATTAGTTCTATTCGGTATTTCAATTACGAGGACGAAATTTCGTTTAAGGGGGAGAGAATTGTAACGCCCGAAAATTCGTTACGTAACCCGCATGCATAACTAGAGGATTTAATGATTTAAAAATAAGTTAAAAAGGGGTTAAATGATTTTTAGGTGCTATTATGTGAAATATATGACTTATTTACATGTTTTAAATTTTATTATAGCATTTAACCCATCATTATGAAATTTATGAATATTTTGAGAAAAGTTATTTTGTGATCGCGTAGACGGGACTGTGGACGAACGAGATGGAAGTTTTCATCGAGAACTTTGACTAAGGTTTTCAAGAGTCTTAAATTATTATTTTAAGATTTTATTTTCAGAAAATAAGGGTTTTAATGTGTGTGTGTGTGTGTGTGTGTATATATATATATATAAACCTAATTTTCACTCAAATAGGCCATTTTATGGGCTTTTAAGATGCATTTAAAAGCCAATTATTATATATTACAAAAATTTAGAGTTTTTAATCTGATAATTTAATGGGCTTAAAATTTTAAACTTGATTTAATTAATTCTTAAAGTCCAGCCCATATGCCTATACAAATAAATAAATTATTTTACTCTCATTCTTCCTTCACCATCTTCACGTTAACCTTAGCCCTGAAATAAGATTTCCAGCCACCTCCCTCACACTCTCACACACTTTTTCATGTAAATTGAAGAAATTTGAAGATTCGATGCCTCGTTCGTCCCGGACAACGATCTACGCAATGGTATAGTGTTTTCAAGCGTATATAATGCAAAGGAACGTTTTTATCCCTTCTTGCTCACCATTTAAGTCATAATACATTGTTTTGTGCATGAAAAATCTGATTTTGCATGTGTATGTGGTTTAGAATGAAAATCTCCATGGTGCATAAAATGATTCTCACGTTTTTATGCATAATGGATCGGTTTTGCATGGTTCCTGGTTAGGGGCTGGTTCGAACTACTGCACCATGGTTTGGGGTCCAAGCTAGGGTCATTAGGGTTGGTTTGGTATGGTGGTTCGACCCTGGAAGTGGTTGGATAGGTGGCTGAATGTGAGTGTGTGCAGAAGGCTGACGCGCAGAAAACTGGATGGGAAAGAGGGGCCTGGTCCGAGCCATGCAGGGAATGGTTCGAACCAGGGCTGGACCAGAATGAATTGAAAGGACCCTGGGGTGGTCTTGCCGATGGGGCTCCGGCCAGTGGTGGCCGGATCAGGGAGGACGAAGGCTGAACGTGGGGCTGCGCAGATTTGGAGTTAGGAGAGATAGGGTTCTAAGTTTTTGGGCAGGCCGGGCAGCTGGGTCAGGGGGCTCGGGCAGGGTGGTTTCGAGTTGTATTAGGATGTTTTTGGGTCAACTCATATGGGTACGGGTCTGGGTTATTTTATTTTAGACTCGGGTAATTTAATTAGAAGTCTAGGTGTTAAATTAATGAGTAATGGGCTTGACTACTTTAATTGCATAATTGGGCTTAAATAATGATTTAAGTGATCCCATTAGTTTGTCATGGGCCTAATGACTCATGAGAGCTAACGGGCCATGTTACGTTGGGCTAAGTGATTAATGGGTCAGACTAGGTGTTAATGGGCTAGATTAAGTGATTAATGACCCAGACTAGGTGTTAATGGGCTAGATTAAGTGATAATGGGCTAGATTTAGTTGATGGGTAAGTCTAAGTTGTTAATGTACGAGTCTAGAAATTTATGGGCTTAAGTTAAGGGGTCAGCAGCTCAAGCAAGTTCTTGGAAAATAAATGGTCCGTAAATATATATTTAATCATGCATGTATTTATATATATATATATATATATATATATATATATATATATAAGTATGATTTTTATGAAAATTAATTAAATATATATTTACGGGAAAATTTTAATGAGAATGATGAAATAATGATGATTTTTTAGTTCATGCATTATGCACAAATTTTTAATGTAAAGTTTAAGGGCATGTAAAGAAAATAATATTTTTAAGAAAGTTAAAGTGAATGTGGCAAGTGATGTGGTTGGAGGTCGGGATATTTGGGCCCAGTGACCTTCCTGTTAATGTTATAATGAGCTTATGGATCCAGCGGTGAGGGCTGGTAAAGTGGCAGTAAAGAGGTTGAGATCCCATGGCCGCGTACATTGGTTTCTATGATTGATCAATGTTAGTATAAGACCACTGACATGGATACAACATATAATATTTCAAGAATTTATGACATGCTATATTATGATATTTATTAAGTATGATGTTTATGATGATGTATGATGATTGTAACACCCCAGATTCGACGACTGTTCTCACCGTATCAAGACGAGTCTTTCCAGCATGCTTATGTCCTCACACACACGCACCCTGAGAAACTTCCCAGGGGGGGTCATCCATTCTATAATTGTCCCAAGTCAAGCACGCTTAACTTTGGAGTTCTTATGTGATGATCTCTCGAAAAGAAGATGCACCTTCATGATATGAGTAGTACTTATCAAATCTTTTAAGCTCTCCTCAACTGTGCAGTCCCATACCTACACAGTCTCAGAATCCCTCTCATTCGGTTACGATATCGTTTCATTCATGTCTCCCTTCGCCTAGAAGCCTGCCAGGAGCAGCTCCTTGTCCGTGCAATCTCTTGGCACCGGCAATCACTCTCCGCCCTCTTATTAGCCCCGGGGGTCACATGCCCATCATCTTTCGCTTGGTTTGTCCCCGAACCATATCGTACTAAGAGAGGTCGGCTCTGATACCATCTGTAATGCCCGAGATTCAACGACTGTCCTCATAATATCAAGACGAGTCTTTCCAACGTGCTTATGTCCTCACTCACACGCACCCTAAGAAACTTTCCAGGGGGTCACCCATCCTATAATTGTCTCAAGTTAAGCACGCTTAACTTTGGAGTTCTTATTTGATGAGCTCTCGAAAAGAAGATGCACCTTCATGATATGAGTAGTACTTATCAAATCTTTTAAGCCCTCCTCAACTATGCAGTCCCATACCTACACAGTCTCAGAATCCCTCTCATTTTGGTACGAGATCGGTTCATTCATGTCTCTCTTCGCCTAGAATCCTGCCAGGAGCCGCTCCTTGTCTGTGCAACCTCTTGGCACCGGCAATCACTCCCCGCCGTCTTATTAGCCCTGGGCATCCAATGATAATGTTCATGATTCAGTATAATGTTAATGTTTTCAAGATCATGCACATATAAGCTATATTCATGATATTCTATACGATATGTGCTTGCATGTGGTTTCATATTGTTATTACTGGATGGAACATGCTGAGCCTATAGGCTCACTATATTTAAATGGTGCAGGTGAGCATGAGACTGTTGATGTGGTTCCTACTGGTGGTGAGGGCGTATGACCATCCAGGCAGCTAGTACACCCGTGGCCATCTCATGACTGATGTTGATGTTTTTTATGGAATATTTTTAAATAGTATTTACTTTCCGCATATTCTTAGAAATTATTATTGTTTTATGTAATTGCATGATTATGAGATTTTTACGTATGCATGTGAGTTTTGACGATAAATTATGATTTTTATGTAATTACGTTATGAAATTTGCATGCATGGATTTTAAATATGATTAAGTAATTAAGCTAGTTTTATTTAAGTACATATGATGTATATGTTATATGTATTATCAATATTTTTAAGAAAGGTATTTTTTTAAAAAAAAATCAGTAGTAAGTTAGGGTCGTTACAAGGAGTTCGGAGCTTCTAATCCCTCACCACCGGAAGCGTGTCCTGTGATTGGACGACTCAATGTTGCAGGTGGAGTTAGGACCTTCCGAACTCTGATTCAGAGCTTCCGAACTGCCTTGAGTCAAATCACCAATCAAAAACTCATACACTGTCTATCTAGGAGTTCAGAAGTTCCAATCTCAAGTTTGAAGTTTCCAAACTGCTCGGTGCTTCCGAACACATCCTCGCCATCCGAACTAGTTCGGATCTTCCAAACTTTACATGCCTTAGTTCGGACCTTCTGAACTTCTCAGAACCTTGATATCCTTCAAGCTATTTGCGAACGTCTTGAATCAGATTTTCTACTTATTTTCCTCAAATAAGGGTTTCTTATTCAGGTTTTAACCATTTAAACATGCTTAGACAGTTTAATTGCTCAATTGGAAATCGGGTCACTACATAGACTATCTGGGAACTGGAAACATGATAAAATATTTAAAAATGATTGGTCTCACTTTCAAGGAGCTCCGATCGAAAGATCCAAACTACCCTTTGGAAGTTCTGATCTCATGGCAGCATTGATGTGTCTTGTACATCCTGACATCTAAGTGGGAGCCTGAGTTCGGACCTTCCGAAAACTGGTTCGGATCTTTCCAACTCCCATGTGTCCATGTATAATTGACACCTCACACTCTGCATGATCCAACTTTGATTGGACCTTTCGATCTTGGGTTCGGACCTTCCGAACCTCCCTCAGGTTCCGAACTCAACAATGGTCACTTCAATGCTTTCGAACTGGAGTTTGGACCTTCTGAACTCTTCGGGGGTTCCAAAGCCTTGTTTTCTTATTTCTGATTTGATTAAACACTTGGTTAATTAAGATAATGATCTTTTAATCATGTTTTATCATAATTTTTTGTAAAACGGGGTGTGTGTTACTACATTAAATGATTCACTCTCGAAGCCAACAATTACCTAATCCGGACCGAATCGAGGTGTTCAAAAATCTCTACAAAATAATATCATCGCATACCATATATAACGGATCTCAATCAAAATATAACTGGATCTCAATTGCAGAAAGGCTCAATATGATATTTTCAGTGGTATTGATGTATCTTACTAAAGTAAAACTGTGTGGACAAAATAAATATATTATTTTATTTTTTAAATCAAATACCAAATAATAATATATGAGTCATCATATAATATCGCATAAATCAACAAAGAGAAGATAAATCATACATAGGATCATCATATGTCTCTGTCAGATATTGTGAAAATAACTGATATCTACGCACCTCAACCAAGAAATTACCAATAATATAAGCCCTCAAAAAATGTTTGAAATGTCAACTCATACAGATCACCTAAATATTAATTTAAATGGTTGTATAATCATATATAAATCTAATAACCATTTAAATTCAACTAAAATTTCAATTTCAATTATTTAGGCACTTAAGTACCTAAAATTCTAATATTCGATTAAAATCTCTAAAATTAATCATTAATAATATAATATTTGATTAAAAATTTTTGGTGAATAAATCAAAGTTTTGGTGATTTAATTAAAAGGAAACAGATCGAACAAAACCCAAAAATAAATCAATAAGTTTAATAAGTTCATCCAAAAGCAGATCAAGTTATCGAACAAGTAAATAGTCCAGATCGAATAAGATATTTTGATCTAAATATTTTCGAAGTTATTTTCTTAACAAATCAAATATTTATTCCCTAAAAGAACAACCCAGATCGATCAAATACAAAGCAAATATATTCAACCAGATCAAGTTCTCATGCCTTCTTCCAGATCGAGTTCAATCATACTTGGCTAGAATATATTCGGCCAAGATCAAAATCTAATGTCTTCATCCAGATGAAGCTCGAACGTCCTCGGCCAGATCAGATCAAACAACCAGATGAAACCATTCAAGATCAGTTGGCGCTATTTTCCAAAAGGTTGTTGAGCTAAAATACAAAGGTATTTAATGAAAATTTAAACGTTGTCTTTGGTTATCATATCCAAAAAAAATCAAGATTTGTGAGCCAATTTATGAGATGTGTTGACGGCTCAATTTCAGAAATTGTTGGCGGCTCACTGACTACTTTTGAAGGCTATAAATATGCGATGATTCAAGATTCAGACATACAGAGTGAACAACATACGAAATCACGAATTCAAGATCGCATATCAACTCATCCGAAAAATCAAAAGGCCTTCACTCCAATCTCTAACTCAGAAATTCAGATTACCATATCAAAGTTTCGAAGTACTGAGTTAGACAATCTATCTGATCGATCGAGTTCAAAGCAATTCATATCATATCAGATCGATCCAGATTAAAGCATCTTGTAGCTTACCAAATCAAGTTTACGAAGCACATTTTTGTGACTTCATTCTGTAACTCGAGCAAAGTTTGATCTGCTTCTAGAGAGAGTGTAGCTAGGAGTTCCTTTCAAGGGTTGATTGGATAGGATTTTTGTACAAAGTGTTGTATAAATCAAATTCTTCTAGTGGAATCCTTCTGAAAATAGAAGAAGGGGTGACGTAGAAGATTAAGCTCCGAACATCCATAAAAATTCTCTGTCCCTTTACTTACTGCATTCATTTTACTTGATCTGCCATTAGCTTCTCAAAGATCAATTCTGCGAGGAAGATTTTTTCACCTGGTCTATTCAGATCTTTCGAGCAGAACAAAGAGTTTAAGCAAGCATATCTTCTGTTTGTTTTTAACAAGCAGATCGAAGTTTTTTTAAAGTTTTTAAAAGTGTATTCACCCCCGCTCTACACTGTTTTTCGATCTTAACAAAAATAATTTAATATTGTGTAAGAATGATATTTAATCATATGAAAGACAAGAATAAAAAATTATTTCTTGGTAGAGAGGATTTTTTAAAATTATTAGATAAAATGATAGAATCTAATGTAAGTTAATTATAAACTTATATTATGTTTTTTATGACTTTTTTATATATAATTTTAAGAAATAATAAATTTGGAAGACATGTTTGATTGTGATCTTTGTAGAAAGAAAAAAAAAGATGATTTATAGGTTTTTTAATTAGAAATCTCTATAAATTTTTTGCATGAGTGGTGGAGAATTTTTAATTTTTCATACTTGTACCTAAGGGTGATTAAAAATTTTTATTAACCGCCCTAACCAAATTGCATCGCACCATTTTTTTTTCTCATTTTTCCTAAAAACCACAATTAAAATAATAATCATAAACCAAAACGTATGCATGGTGCTGTTATTATTATTTTTTTTTTTGACACCAAACCGCTTTTCATAGTAATTGACCTAGAGTTATTCATTTGTACAAAACACATTCAACTAAAGAAAATCATCATTCGTCCTTAAAAAATACTTATATTCTTCCTAAACAGTAAATATTATTCAGCATACTCTTGTGTTAATTAGAGTATTTTTAAATTTTACTACGAGCATTTTGTTTGAATAAAATAAATACACCATACTGCAAATGTCATTGTTGTTGTAAATGTCTTGTTGTAATCAATTATTAACTTGATTTTCAATCTTATCATTGTTTTAGCTAGTTTTGATTTTATATGATTTGAACTATATTTTATATTTTAAATTTTTTTTATTTTTTTTCAAATCAATTTGAATATATGCTTTGATATTTTGCATTCTACTTAATCATTTTAAAAAAAACCGCAAACTAATCGCCATTGAATGAAAATCGCTAGCTCAAAACCGTAATGCTAAGTTTACATGTTAAACCATGATTTTCTAGAGGCTAATCAACTGCCGAAGGCAATTCGATTTGAATTTTTTTAAAAAAATCGCAACACCGCAGCCTGATCACCCCTAGTTGTACCTAAGGTTTCAAAATTTGTATTAAAGAATTACATAGAAGTCATTGGAGATTTATTGACATTTTGGATAACTATATACTTTTAGAGTTTTAAAAATTCAAGTTTGAATATCACATTATTTTTTAAACTCTATGAAATTCCATGTTGATTACCACTATAAATTTTTTTAGAATATATAAAAATCTCAAAGTCAGTTTAGATACAGAAGTATTTTGCTTTAAAACTTGTTTTTGATTTTAAAAGTATTTTTTAAATAAAAACTGTAATAATTTTGTACTTTGATAATAGATTGAAAACACTTTTTTCAGTTGAATTATTAGAAAATCACTTGAAAAGATATAAATATGATCTTTTGAAAAATATTTATTTTAGCTTAATTAAATGCTTTTAAACACACTACAAATCTATCCAAACACAAACACTTTTTCTCTTTTTTAACTTTTTAATCCAAACACATATCTCTAAATTTTTAACTCTATAAACTCATTAAAAGTAACACTTAACACCTCTAAATTTTTGGATTTGTTTGGACATGTTCTTTAAAAACGTTTTTAGTATTTATAAATGAAAAAAAAATCTTAAAGTATGTTTTTGGATAAATGTTTTGTAAAATATTTTTTAAAAGAATTTATCTAAGTTTAGTTTTTAAAGAACACTTAGATGTGTTTTTAGATATTTTTAAAATGAAACTATAGAAGACAAAGATGGACATAAATTTTTATAGAACATTTGTCTAAACACATATTTATTTTTAAAATATTTTATAAAAAGTTTTTAAAAAACAATTTTGATGCGTTCAAAAATTTTGCATTAAATAAATTACCTCGAACCGGTAATCATCGAACCAATTTTTCAATAAACCTAGCCGAATTATCTCGAAATATTTATGTGTATAAAAAAAACAGGTGAGATGACTTTGCCCGAAGTCGAAGCCACTCCGACTCTCAAGTCGGTATAGGATTCAATAGAAAAAGTATGAAAATTTCAAGGTATGAAAAACGTGTAAAAAGTGTGTAAAATGCGAATGTAAGACGTGTAAAAAATCATGGGAGGCGTGTGTAAGTGTAGCACCTAAAATTCAATCTATTAAATCGCATGCATTACATTAAATAAATATTATGATTATTATTTTTAAGTTTAATCGATTTAAAATTCTTTATCTTAATTATTTGTTAATAAAATATTAATTAATTATTTAAATATTTTATTGTACTAACTATTTTATTAATAATTTTAATTGCTTAAGTGTAATTGCCAAAATGATTTTTATTATGCAACTTATTTGTTTTAAATATTTAAATATTTTAAAAGTTTAAGTTTGCTTAATTAAATGATTTTAATTATTTATTTTATTTGTTTAAATAATCCTAACTGTCCCACTTATTTATTTAAAATGATTTAAGTTTATCGGATAGTTAATTAAATGATTTTATCTGTTAAACTTATTTATTGAAATATTTTTTTTTTGGGATTGTCCAACTTATTTCTTTTAAATAACTTAAGTTTAGCGGTTAGTTATTTTAAATTATTTTAAATGTCTAGCTTATTTATTTAGATGCTTTCAATTGTCCAAGTCATTTTAAAGATTTTTATTCCGCTTGTGTATTTATTTAGGTGACTTTTAAGCAATCGTTTAGTTTATTTAAATTATTTTAATCGTTCTGTTTATTATTTAAATATTTTATTTAACATCGTGACATCAAAATAACTAAAGTATTGATTTTAATTTCTAAGTTAGTGTTTAAATTCCTTCAAATGTTTATTTGTTTTTGTGACGCCAAAGTTCTATAATTTAAATTTCATGTCTAAACTAGCCTCAATATTTAAATTTCTAAAATTCATGGTGATTTAAATGATTTAAATTTTCTTAGAATTTAATTTCGGCTTGAGATGCTTGTTATTGGTGATCTTCGGCTTCGGCACGCGACAAAGGCGGACACGGCGGGAAAACCTCTTATTTTAAATTTAGATGGCCTAAATTTTATAAGGGATTAAGAAAATAAAAATAAAAATCTTTATTTTAAAATTTTCTTGTAAAGAAAAATCGCTTAAGCGCATTTTCACGCGTAATTTTTAAATTTCCCAAATTCGTCTTTTTGGACCCGGACAAGTGAAATTTCATTCTTGACATTTAAATTTAAAGATTCTAGACTTAGAAATTTAAAATGGGGGCAATTCTACAATCTAAAGTTGTAATACTTATATTAGCACTTTTATTAATAAAATAACATTTTTTTTAGCATGCCCTACACTCACACACTCACACCTATACATACATACACTTAAAATATCACACCAAAAAAAAATTAAACCCTAACATTTCTAAGGCTCATCTGCCGACATTCACTCTCCTCCTCCCCTTCACCTCACGCCATCTTCTTTCCCCTCCACTTGAAGCCCTCGGCCGCCCCTTTCTCCTCTTCTTCCCGCCGCCGGCCGCCTTTCCCAGCCCAGCTGACGCCGTGGAGTAAACCTTGAGAGGTGTCCAGCTGTAGCCGTGAGAGTGTGTGCCCATCCGTTCCCCGTCTTTCTTTTGGTTGCAAGTTTAAGGCAAGAACTTCTTTCCTCCATTTTTAAACCCAAGAATAGACTATATTTTTGGTTATCTTGTTACCTTGGCTTTTTTTTGGCAAATTATTCAAGTATGGGAGGGTGTATGGTTCGGCCAACAGGGGGTGCTCGGGAGTTTGGGTTGTTTTTGTGTATTTTAAATTCTAACCCGTGTTGTTAGGATCGAAATACATGTGTAGAGGGGGGGTGAATACACACTTCAAAATATTTTAGAGCTACAATAGCTCGTTCTTGAAATGTTAAAAAATAAACCGAGCATCGATGAATTATATCGAGTTTGGTTTTCAAACCAAGCGGAATACACTCGAAATAATCCTTCGTAGAAACCGAATAAACATTTTATAAATCATTTGAAAGAATGCAAGTTGAAATAATAAAAACAGTTTGGTTGAACCATTTTATCAAACACTTTGTGTGTAATATTTTGGTCTATGAAGAACACTTAAAATGCTTCAACGATGCTTTCTAAAAACAGTGGCAATAATAATGTAAATGCGATAAACAAATAGACACGAATTTGTTTATGGATGTTCGGAGCTCAATCTCCTACGTCACCCCTTCTTCCACCTCGGAAGGATCCACTAGAAGACATTGATTTATACAAATCCATTTGCACAAACCCAATCCAATTTAGGACTTATCCAATGCCTAAACAAGAACTCCTAGCCACTCTCGATCGTAGGCCTCAACCTCACAATCCGCATAATGTTTTACGTCTTTATGCCAAGACTACAAACACAATGTTTAATGTCTTTGTGCTAAGACTTTTCACTCAACTAATCTATGAATACATCTCTCGAATATGTGAGTGAGTTGGGTGTGAAGAACTAAGGCTGCTCACGCTCAAGAATTCTGATGATGTTCTTCACACCTTGGGTTTTGCTCTCAACTAGCCAATTTCTTCATATAGGCTGCCCACACTTTGAATCTCATGACCAAGCTTGTGTTTGATCTTAAAAGTGTTGTATTTATAAGCTCCAAGAATGATTTGAACGTTAGATTCAATAATATGACCGTTTGGGATGTTTCTGGACAGTTTCTGAAGTTGCAACGGTCATATTTGAGTTGCTGTCCATTTTCTGAAGTTGAGCTGATTTTATTGTTCATCGGACTGGTTTGACCGATTCGATCTGGTCAAACTCATCTGGTCTGGTCAAGCTTTGATCTGGTCGAGCTTTGATGTGTTCTGGTTCAATTGATCTGGTTAGAGCAACTTCGATCTAGTCTTCTTCACTTGATCTGGTTTGGTCATGTTTGATCTGATCTGTTCATTTGATTGTAGCTTTTGATTCACTGCTTTCTGGGCAAGGTGATGAACATAAAAGTTGTAGATCATTCTCTTGGCTTTCAGTGGAATCAAGAATCGCTTGATTTCGAGTTTGTATGTGAAAGATATACTCGAAATACTAAGTTATGTCAGAAATTCTGTTCTGCAGAATTTCTGTGCAGATCTCGAAACTTCATCATGCTTTATCTGCTTCTTACACTCCGATTCAGATTGAGCTTCTTGAAGATGATTTGTATATAATTGTCTTAGATTTGTAACTCATACAGAATCATCCTGTTTGGATAAGCGAGCTGTAAGTTATGGCTAAAATACCAGAGTTGATCTGTTTGATCTGGTTGCTGTAGCTTTGATCCGATTCGCATCTAGCTCGATGTTGCGACCACTGTTTCACCTTCATAACGTCCGAATTAACTCTTCTGGCCTGAGATATGAATTGTAGATATTTGAGTAAGCTTTCCAACCGTTTTGGCCTCAATTCAGTTGAATCACCGAGCTATGAGATATGATTGATTTACTGAACTGCGTCAGCTTGATGAACTTTGATTTCCAGCTCAAACATTCCATCTTTGATCTACTAACTACAACACTTGATGAAATATGTTAGAAACACAATAACAAGTTTTGTTAACATCAAAATCAAGATTGCTTGTGTTTCACAACCCAACAATCTCCCCCTTTTTGATGATCACAAAACTTGGATAAAAATACGAATATTATTTTTATCTAACATATTTCTCCCCCTTTTTGTGTGAACCAAAAAGGTGTAGTTTAAGCAAAAATTTTCTTCCCCTTAAAATTATAATTAGCTCTCCCCCTATATTTTTGAAACATTAAAATTGATAAAAGTAGAGGGATAACTAAACGACATTTTTAAAAAAATATGCAATGCACAACAAATAAGCAAGTTGATAATTAGCAAGCTTCATCAAATCGAAGCAAATTAACTCAAACTAGCAAGCATCACAAAATCAAGATTGATATGCCAACTGAAATATTCATGAAGCATTTAAGCATCCCTTTAGTCACTAAGCACAACCACAATTGTAAGGAAAATGACTAGACGTTCTTAATTCAAGAGACATGCTAGCACAAGTAGAATATCAAGATGACAATCAAACTCAAAAGCTCTTCTAAAGCTAATTTAGAATGAGTGTACCAAGTTTTCTTGATGATGTGTGACTGAAATTTGAGTTTCTTTGTCCCTTCTATTGATGAGTGCAACATCTTTGAGCTTTTTGACAAAAACACCAACTCTATGTCCATTTCCAGTTTCTGCCGCAGCGCACATGGTCTGTCTTCAACGAATAAACTGCATTTTTCCGCGCATGAACAGGCTGCAAATTTTATACCTCTACGATCCTCTACGAGTCTAGTTTGCAAATCAAAAAGCGGTTTGTCGTTTGGACACTCGAGCAAGGAGTTATGCCATTTTTCCCAAAATCGCTGCAAGCTGTCAAAAATTATCAACAAAGCATATATGTGTTAGAAAATTTCAAAAACGAAATTTTGAAGATAAAATCAGTTTCAAAATGCTATTTCAAGAACAACCGCTCTGATACCAATTGTTAGGATCGAAATACATGTGTAGAGGGGGGTGAATACACACTTAAAAATATTTTAGAGCTACAATAGCTCGTTCTTGAAATGTTAAAAAATAAACCGAGCATCGATGAATTATATCGAGTTTGGTTTTCAAACCAAGCGGAATACACTCGAAATAATCCTTCGTAGAAACCGAATAAACATTTTATAAATCATTTGAAAGAATGCAAGTTGAAATAATAAAAATAGTTTGGTTGAAGCATTTTATCAAACACTTTGTGTGTAATATTTTGGTCTATGAAGAACACTTAAAATGCTTCAACGATGCTTTCTAAAAACAGTGGCAATAATAATGTAAATGCGATAAACAAATAGACACGAATTTGTTTATGGATGTTCGGAGCTCAATCTCTTACGTCACCCCTTCTTCCACCTCGGAAGGATCCACTAGAAGACTTTGATTTATACAAATCCATTTGCACAAACCCAATCCAATTTAGGACTTATCCAATGCCTAAACAAGAACTCCTAGCCACTCTCGATCGTAGGCCTCAACCTCACAATCCGCATAATGTTTTACGTTTTTATGCCAAGAATACAAACACAATGTTTAATGTCTTTGTGCTAAGACTTTTCACTCAACTAATCTATGAATACATCTCTCGAATATGTGAGTAAGTTGGGTGTGAAGAACTAAGGCTGCTCACGCTCAAGAATTCTGATGATGTTCTTCACACCTTGGGCTTTGCTCTCAACTAGTCAATTTCTTCATATAGGCTGCCCACACTTTGAATCTCATGACCAAGCTTGTGTTTGATCTTAAAAGTGTTGTATTTACAATCTCCAAGAATGATTTGAACGTTAGATTCAATAATATGACCGTTTGGGATGTTTCTGGACAGTTTCTGAAGTTGAGCTGATTTTACTGTTCATCGGACTGGTTTGACCGATTCGATCTGGTCAAACTCATCTGGTCTGGTCAAGCTTTGATCTGGTCGAGCTTTGATGTGTTCTGGTTCAATTGATCTGGTTAGAGCAACTTCGATCTAGTCTTCTTCACTTGATCTGGTTTGGCCATGTTTGATCTGATCTATTCATTTGATTGTAGCTCTTGATTCACTGATTTCTGAGCAAGGTGATGAACATAAAAGTTGTAAATCTTTCTCTTGGCTTTCCACAGAATCAAGAATCTCTTGATTTCAAGTTTGTATGTGAAAGATATACTCGAAATACTAAGTTATGTCAGAAATTCTGTTCTGCAGAATTTCTGTGCAGATCTCGAAACTTCATCATGCTTTATCTGCTTCTTACACTCCGATTCAGATTAAGATTCTTGAAGATGATTTGTATATAATTGTCTTAGCTTCGTAACGCATACAGAATCATCCCGTTTGGATAAGCGAGCTGTAAGTTATGGCTAAAATACCAGAGCTGATCTGTTTGATCTGGTTGCTGTAGCTTTGATCCGATTCGCATCCAGCTCGATGTTGCGACCACTTTTTCACCTTTATAACGTCCGAGTTAACTCATCTGGCCTGATATATTACTTGTAGATATTTGAGTAAGCTTTCCAACCGTTTTGGCCTCAGTTCATTTGGATCACCGAGCTATGAGATATGATTGATTTACTGAACTGCGCCAGCTTGATGAACTTTGATTTCCAGCTCAAACCTTCCATATTTGATCTAATAACTACAACACTTGATGAAATATGTTAGAAACACAATAACAAGTTTTGTTAACATCAAAATCAAGATTGCTTGTGTTTCACAACCCAACACGTGTTTTTAGTTCGTATGGATGAGTTGCATGCACTTAAATGAAATTTTGATGGCGTGATTGAAAAATCAGTAGGCATTATGCTTTCTTTCGGCTTTGTTGTATGTATGGATGTTTGGTTTTTAAGCCCACATGATGTTGGTTAAGTTAAATATTGCATATGCTTTGAAATGATGTAAATCGAATTGAGTTGCGGTGTTTGAATTGGAAATTTTATGTGAATGGATGAATGGAGTTGAGGGGCTGCCATGGGATGTTCATGGGGTTTAAACATGCGTATTTGGATGTGTTGGAGATGGGCTATAGGGCTGGTCATGGGGCAACTAAGTTGGATGGTTGTTTAGTAGTGTTTTGGAAGGCGTTGGGCTAATGTTTTCGGCAAAGAGAGAAGTAAGGTAGCGTCGGGCTAGAGCCTTGTTCAAGGGCCCTAGCTGGTTGTCTAGGCATATTTAGTAGTTGTTTTCATGGGCTTTTGAGGTGCAATAGGTTGAGGGATGAGCTCGGGAGTCCATAGTTTCAAGTTGTCCAAAACAGAATTTTTACTATCGCATCATGTCTCGGGGAAACATGTCTGATAGGGTCGGTTTTTGAGGTCTGGACAAGGTCTTCCTCTGATGTTTTAAACGTATGTGATGTTAGGATCGTGTCGGTGAAAATTGAGCTTATTTCAGATAAGAATCAACTAAGTTAGGTGCGTTTTAAGATAGTGTGATCCGAGCAGATTTTTAAGCATTTATGGGCTGTTCGGGAATTTAAATTTTTTGGGTCATTTGGTTCATTATAAAAAAATAAGAATACTGGTCATAGGAGTATTTTAAGATGTGTTTGAGGTGTCGATTCAAACGGAAAGCTTTTTGGATTAAAATAGGTTAAGTTATGGGTCATGCGGGTTAACCGCTCTTGTAAACCATTTTTTAGCGTAAACTTAGCGTCAAAAAAAGGGCCTTTAAGTCGTGGGTGCTTCCCTACACTCCAATCATCCATAAAAATTTGTGTCATGCTATCTTTTGAGGTTCATGTCGTTTAAATTATTCAACGCCCATTTATTCGCGTGTGTGACTTCAAATTTATTTAATGTTTTAGCCCCGAAGTCTTAATTAAAGAATGCATGAATAAGTATAAGTTGAAATGAGAAACGTTCAATGAATGAAAAGTTAAAGTATGAGGTGAATTGGTTGTGACTTAGACGTGAAATGATGGGTCGGGGGATGCCCTGACTCACTTGTCAAATGAGACGTGTAGTACGGTGTTTAACGGGAGACATCCCGGCATCCCTAACAAATTCAAACGTGTCACGGTGTTTAACGGGAGAAATCTCGGCATCCCTACCAAATTTAGACGTGTAGTACGGTGTTTAATGGGAGAAATCTCGGCATCCCTACCAAATTTAGAGGGGCAATGTGGTGTTTAATGGGAGAAATCACGGCATCCTTTCCGGCATTGTATACTATAGCCATTGATCGATCAAAATTATAGTCACCATCGAGGATCCAAATTCACAAGTAAATGAAAAGGATAAATGACTCATGAACGTTACTTTTCATTGCATATTGCTATCGTTTCTACTTCGTGCATGATATGACGTTTTTCCTTTCGTGTGAGTTTCATGATATACTGAGTACTACTTTTAGTATGCTGCATTATTTTGAACCCTTGTTGTATTATGTATATCTTGTTGGGATTTTAGGCTCACTACTATGCTTGGTGCAGGTTGTACTTTGTTGAGATCAAAGCTTGTGACTCTCGAGTGGACTGCGATGCGGACACGACACATCCCTCCGACCTATGCTATTCTTTTGCAGAAGTTTATTCAAACTTAAATGTTATGAAGTATTTGCTTTGTTTATTTGGCAAATGTAAATGAAATGATTTTTAAGATTTGTTTCTTGGTCTGTAAGGATTAAATTGCAAAATTTTGATGTTTGTGATGTTGAGCCTTTTTTCCTAGTTTCTTTTTTATTTATTCTGGTCTAGTTTATCGGTGTTGTAGGTTGCTTTTGTTGTTTGTTGTCTGTGTCAGGTGAGTTTTAAAATAAACAGATGGGTCATGCCGAAAGTTTTTGAAAAATCCATATTTTATTTAATTATTAATTATATTAGAGATAGTGGTCGTTTCAGGAAGCGTGTAAAAACATGTAAAAACATATCGTAATAAGGGTTAGAAACCCCTTATTTATTGGAAGAGAGTCTCAGTCCATATAGAATATTTAATATATAGGACAACTAGATCCATGCATATCCATGCAATATTCTGATATATCTCTAAAATATAATAAAAATATGATATGATTTTTATCATATCATCAATACTACCTCCCGGAAAGAAGTGGCGACGAGTGAAATGATGGAGGAACTTTGAAGAGGTTGACTTTATATTTTAGAGCATGTAAGAAAATATTCTAGTTGTTTGAAATTTTCTTTGAGCGTTCACGACGGAGTGAGCTTACTGAGAAGTGACAAATAATGTGGCTAATATAGTCTTCAGACAATGAAGAGATAATAAAATGAACTTTCATGTCGAGTCAATAAAGAATTGCCACAGCCCATATTGACTATACCACTCAATAAGAAGTCGGGTCAAGATACTGAAACCAAAAAAAACCGAGCAAAAGATTGAGTCCAAGAAAATACCAATTGCCGCAAGAAATCCACAGAAATCCAGAGTGATGACACATGTCCAAGAATACCATAATTAAGAGTCCAAAAAGAAATATAGTCTGATATAATGATGATCCAAGCCGTTTGAAAGTCTATATCAAATAAATATCTATAGATGAAGATCTGATTAGAGTCGGGCTCAAATAAAAAGAAATTTGACAATAATCTGAAGAAACCACACTCAAATAAAGAGCTGTAGATAATAATTGTGGTTTTCGAGCGTGTGGTAGGTCTTATGTATGTGCCAAGTTAATGGATTTTAGGTGCCGAGCTGGTTGGGCTTTTGTGAATGCCAAGTTAGTTCCGAGCTGGTCGGGCTTTTAGGGTGGCCACGTTTGATGTGGGCTTACATTTTGCCGAGCTGATCGGGCTTTTTGTGAGTGCCACGTTGATGTGGGCTTACAAGGTGCCGAAAGTATCGGGCTTTTTGGGAATGCCACGTAGGTGTGGGCTTACATGTAATTGACAAGCTGTGTTGGGCTTATAAAGTGTTGAGCCATAGATTGAGGCCTCACTGCTAGATCACATGCCCGATATCGTAAAGTAGGGCCTTACTATGAGATTGCATGCCCGATATTGCATAATAAGGCCTTACTGGGAGATTGCATGCCCGATGAAGTAGAATAGGGCCTTACTGCGAGATTCCACGGCCGATATAGTAGAATAGGGTCTTACTGCTAGATTGCATGCCCGATATAATAGAATTGAGTCTTACTGCATAATTACATGTCCGATATCTGTAAAATAGCCCAAACAAAAATGCAAATACAATAGAAGTTCAATAAATCTGATCACAAGAAAATAAATATAGAACTTTGATACTAGTAGAGGCTTTATAAAAGATAATAAATTTTAAAAATAAAAAATTCAATAATTTACTGTCAAGATAAGAGTAATTGAAATACTTATCTCTCATTTTGTCGATGACATGACTTTGGATATATGGCAAAACATCATATTCTATCCTTTAACCAAATAAATGAACTAAAACAGTTACCGATCACGATCTTCACCGTTCAATGTGGGAATCCTGATGTCATGGACATATGGTATAAATTTTGAATCAATCCAACAGTTAGATTTTCCGTGATCGATTTTTCAAAAAACTTGCACATTAATCATGCGAGAAGAACAGCAGATTCTATTCGACCATGTATATCCAAGACTAGAGGCAATCAACATTGATCTTCACCGTTCAGAATTTGTGTCATGATAATTCAAATCCATGATATAAATTTCAAAGAAATCCAACGGATATATTTTCCGCAACTTCTTTTTCAAGAAGGCTACACAAAAATCGTGCGAGAAGAACAATAGTATATGTTCGGTCGTAAATACCTGCATCTACAAGTATTCAATAAAGATATCCAGCGTTCAAAATTTGCGACATGATGTTCCAAACACGCGATGTAATTTTTGCATAATTCTAACGGTTAGAGTTTCCATAAGTGCTTGTGCAACCAAAAAGCGCAGAAATCATGCGAGATGTTCAGCTTGTGTTCGACGGTCAGAATCTGGTCCTATGATTGACCAATCATGATCTCCACCGTCCAGAATTTAGTTCACACAACTTGGACGTTCATACCAAATTTGAACTCGATCCAACAGTTCAAATAATCCAGTCTTTTTCCCACGTTGGCTGATGTGTAGGACTATGTTAAAATCCGAGAATTCTACATCTCTTTTCTCTCTATATTTTCCTTCTTTTTCCGTTCTTAAGTTAACCGTGAAGAGTAATCGTGGGTTTAGTTTTCGTTCCCACAGATGACGTCAATTGATGCATTTCAAAAAATTTGCATCAAATAAATTACCTGAAACCGGTAATCAACAAACCAATTTCTTCAATAAACCGAGCCGAATGATCCCAAAATATTTATGTGTATCAAAGAAAACATGTTAGATGAATTCGTTCGAAGGCGAAGCCACTCCAACGCTCAAGTCAGTATATGATTCAATATAAAAGGTATGAAAAACGGGTAAAATACATATATGAGATGTGTAAGAGATGCATTGAAAGCATGTAAAAGTGTATATGAGCGTGTAAGAACGTATGTGAGAGCGTGTAAGAACATACCGTAATAAAGGTTAGAAACCTCTATTTATAGGAAGAGATTCTCAGTCCATATAGAATTTTTAATGTATAAGGCAACTAGATCCATGCATATGCATGCTATATTCTGATATCTCTAAAATATAATAAAGACTAGCCAATGTGGCACACGCTTTGCATGTGTAACTTAATATATTGATATCATGTGTTGCATGTGTATGATCTAGAAAAATTTTATACTTACATCAGAAAACCCTCGAATTCAGCAAATTGTCACATTCTGTGATAAAATCAAACTTTGACTATGAAAATAGTCCCGAAATCTGACAATTTTCATATTAAATATAACCGAAAATCTAGATGCAATACCTAAGCTAGATCGACATTGGAGAATAGAAGCTTTTGGCGCCATGGAAATAAAAGAATTTAACTTGTTCACATTTTGTAGAAGACATTGTTCACATATTTAAGTTTTGTCTTCTCTATCGCGGAGGCAAAATTCAAAATAATTCAAGAAAATGAGATAACGTTAAAAAACTTACAAAATAATTTACTTAAGAAAGCTATACTAAAGCAAGTAAGAAATCAAGATGTCATTTGCTCCAAAACCAAAAGAAAAAGAAAAAGGTTGTCATATCACAACTTACTTACCATTTTCACTATTGTTTTAACCTAAATGCAAGTTGAAATAAACAAATATCCCTAATAAAGATAAATATTGAAAGAAATCAATTTCATAACTTTTTGTAGGATAATTTAAAGGATAAATGTAACATGCATAAACAAGGAAGCCACTACGCAAATGGAAGGTTTGCGTGAAATTAAGTAATTAAAGTAAATCTTGTTGAACATGAAAAATACCTCGTTAATGCGACTATGACACAACTTCAACACGCTTCCCTTTTATTTCTCCATCTTTGACATCCAAACTAAACAAATATCAATGTAAGAAAGAACTGGCCAAAAGTATGTTTCAAAGATAGAAGAAGCGCAAAATTTATCATTGAGCAAACAAATTAATTATCTGATGCAAAACCCAGAAACTAAACTAAACATGATTAAATCCAAATAATTTAACCTCATCAAACCACTAATCCTGCTGCTAGTCAGAGTAAAAAGAAGAATCCTCATAAAATTTCCCCCCTCTAGCATCCAACAACTTCTTAGTTCAAGGATGCAATCTAGTTTGTAGCATATATCATAAGCTTCAAGATCCGGTACACCACAATGTAGCTACTACTTATAAAATATAACAATCATAAAGTGATACTTCATTAAAAACTTTCTCCTTTCAGAAATTATTTTTGAATGAGAAGGTTATTAATCATAGTTAAAATTCTTAATTAGTGGTAAATTATAATGTTTTTAAAACAACACGTACTTTGAAATTCTTTTAACTCTCGAAAGAATAAACACAAATATTTAATTACAATATCATTTTAGGATTGATCGAAATCTGCACAAAAAATAAAAAAATGTGTAGATTGTGGTAAAAATAAAAAATATGCATAGATGGTTGTGAACGTCGAAATCAATTGTATTCTGTAGTTAATTTGATAATGATATTTTTTTTTTGAAAAAACCAATCGTATTCTATAATTTGATAATGAATTTTTTTGAAAAACATGGAGTATGATATTTATACAAACAGTTAGACTATAAGCAGATGTACTCATATGAAAGAGTGGGTGCCCGGTGAGCCAACTTGTGGCTAAGGGCTTTGATGACTCTTTGTATAAACAATCATTTGTTTAATATAATTTACACTTTTATTAATGGCAATGACTTTATCTTTCTTCATATTGTTATATTGTGATATACTATTGTTGTTTTGATAAAGACCTTGAATATACTATAGTGTATATAAGATGTGGTAGAACATGGGGATGTCTATCATGAAACACATCTTATAGTCACTGTATATTCTAAACTGTTCCTAGTCGATTGAGCCGTCCGATAATAAGGATAAGGATCGCTCGAGTTTGAGACTAGCATTTGCGATGCAGAGTACCACGTTTCATTGTTAAGGAACATAGAGATGTTCGAAGCATGCAAATGGATATTCATATGATGAATGATCGAACTACCCTATCCGGACTTTCCAAGTGGTTATCACTTATCGAGTGGATATAGTCCGCGGTTTTGGTTGTACACCATTAGTCCTTACTACTTGAAACATCATTGAGACTCTATATGCTAGTACTGTGCTTTGACTCGTTTACCGACTCTATTGGGGTCATCAGGTGTCGGGATTGGGTACAGTTACGACACATATAGGAGTCGATGCTTTGTTGTCAAGGATTCACCATATACTTGCGAGTGTGGATATCCTATGCGATCTGAGGAGATATTAGTGTGACGAATCTCTGGCCAGAGTACATGATGTGATTTAAGAAATGGTTTCTTAGTAGCACATGCGATGTCACTATTTGATCTTCAAGATGCATTGCATAGTTATCGAATCTCGAGCGACTCTCGATATACCAATGGTTGTTGATTCGATCGGGATATATGGATGAAGGGACCGTACTGTACGCTAACCAAAATCTACTGGTTCTTGTAGGCACTATCAGTGATACCTAGGGAATCATGGGGCGATGTTGCTAGGCGCTCATACCATGATTCGATGGGCAAGTCGGAAATTGTTGTTCCGAGTCACAAGGAGTTGTGAGCCCACGGCTAGCTGTATCCCTGAACCATTGAGGGTCACACAGTGTAATGGATTTTTAATCCCCGTTGAGATAGTTAAATTTAAAGAGTTAAATTTAATGAACGAAGAAGTTGGACTTCTTATTTAAGAGTAGAGGAGTAAGATTTCCTAAAATAACATAGGGATGGCCATTTTTGGAAACCACTGAATTCGGATTCAGAAAAATTTATCTTGACTTTAAAAGGTGCAGAAAAGGTTTCTGAGCACATTGGTGAAATCGGTTTATCAATCGGAGTCACGATGAATTTTATATTAATTTCTGAACATGCGAGTTTTGTTTGTCGGGCTTGAACTTATGACTAATGGGCCCTAAGCTGTTAGTGGCCTACATTATAAATAAGTTATTGCAGTATAGAAATTACAGACAACAGGTCACAAGGATTTTTCGAAAACCCTAGTTAATTTTAAAAGGTGGCCGTCCCCCCCTCTCCCTCTACTCGAGAAAAATCCAGCCTGTGATTTTGAATTACAGTCTGGTTTAACGGATCAAATTCGTTAATCTCTTCGTAGAAAACTTCTGATAGATTTTCTAGTGCAATCTATTAGAGGGATTGAATATCCGTTCGTGGACCTGATTGAAGAAAAGTTCGTCCATCAGTTCCAGGGATATACAACAAGAGGAGAGAAATCTGTTGGTGTCCAAAATCTCGATTCGAGATTAAAGGTAAAAATTTTATAATTGTTATTTAATTTTTACACACACAATTTAATCGTAAGGTTGATACCTATTATGGAATCGTTCCATACAAAAATTTTAAACTTCCGCTGCACAGGGTATCAATCATAATTGATCTGATCGCCGTGTTCTCCAACAATGGTATCAAAGCCAGGTTGCTCAGATCAAGCGATTAAATTAATCGATTGTACAAAAAATTTTTAGGCCTCGGTTTTTGAAACAAAATAAATATTTTAAAAATAAACCCGGGCAGCGATTGGATCGCTGCCCGGGGCAAGGGCAGCGATCGTCGCTGCCCCAGGCAGCGCACGGCGCTGCGCTGCCCATGGGCAGCGATGTGATCGCTGCCCAGGGCAGCGCACGGCACTGCCCAGGGCAGCGATCGTCGCTGCCCGGCCCGGGAATGTCCCGGGCGGCCCGCGGGAAAAAAAAAATTATTTTTAATTTTTTAAATTAAATTTTAATATGTTAAAATTCTATTTTTGGTCCGATCGAAAATTGTTTTGATTGGTCCACGAGGCGTCGGATCGAATTGTTCGAGTCCGAAAATTTTAAAATTGATTTTTGGATAAATTTGAATTTTTGGAAAATTTTAATATTTTATCCTTTAATTGAATTTTGAAATTAATTATTTTTGGTACAATTGATGATAAGATATGATCTTATGGTTATATTGAGTAAAATATGATTTTATGTATAAAATTGGATTTTATAGATAAAATATGATTTTATTTGATAAAAAGATAAAATATGATTTTGTATGTAAAATAAGATTTTATGTATGAAATATGATTTTATCCTTTTAAATTTAAATTGCCATTGCATGTTATCCAATAAATTAATTTTGAATTAAATGTTATTGGATAAGGATGATCGATTGCCATGACCAATTTTGTAGGTGTATGTTAGGAATTTACATTTGTTTTTATTGTTGTTGGTTTTATTAATGGGCCTGGTTTATGGCCCAAATATGAATGTCATATGTAATAAAAGTGGGCTTGGTTTATGGCCCGTTCCCACCCCTTAAAAATGTATCCCCTACTTGTCATTGTTATTTATTGTAAATACATTAGATTTAGTGGGAGATCAAGATTTGAAGATGGAGGTGGACCCAGCAGACAATAAAGACAGAAGAAATGTAAATTGGAAGCAAATGTAATAGGATTGCATTGCATACTGCATATTACCTAGGAATTGACTAAGACTCGTGATTGGCAACCACGGGTCGATTAGAAATGGAATCGATCATCCTATATAATATGTGATATTATAGTTGTATGCATGTTTTAGACATAATTGTGTGAATCCGGCAAGCATACAAAATTTTTAAAAATGATGAGACAAATTTTTATAATTAAAAATCCCTCATTTTAAATATGATTTAAAATTGATATCAAGATAAATAAAGGAAATTTAAATTTGTTTAAATGTTCCTACCTTCCATCAACGATCAATGTATGAGATGCTACCCGCGGATACGGTCCGGCTCATATTATTGGGGGGGGCCGTTCGTCGAAAAGCTGTACATTGGATCGACACATGTTGTAAGTTGGGTGGAACTCCCATGGGATCGGCTCATATTATTGGGGGATCCACATGGCGACCGTCCATCACAACTTAATATTGATGGGTCATCTTGACATGTCACAATAATCGGCGTCATATTATTGGGCCCTTATTGGACATGAGGTAAAAACGTGGAGGTTGCTTTGGAAGCAATTGGGCTCTACCTTTTGAAAATTATGGTTGGCTGATATTATTCGGGACCATAAGTTTGTCAATTGGACTCCATGTTCTCACTAAGGAAAACAGTTTCCCGTTTTCACTAGAGGGTAGTGAAATCGTTAAAATAGTGGGAGTGAGATTCATAAAATAAATTTCTCCTATTTTATGTCTTAGTAAATTGCTTAAACAATCACTGATATTTGTCTGTTTCTTTTCAGTATTTCATAAGATGAATTCGCGTAATCCACTTTTCTCGATCCTCGAACAAAATAAGTTGACTGGCGCAAACTATACGGAATGGTTCCGTAAGTTGAAGATTGTCTTGACTTCGGAGAAGATGCTCTACGTGTTAGAAAAATCTCCTCCGAAGGAAGCACCAGCTGACGTAAGTCCGGAGGAGTTAGCCAAACTTGATACATGGTGGGACCATGATATCAAGACCAAATGCTATATTCAAGCCTCGATGTCTGATGAACTCCAGAGGCGATTTGAGGACACCGTGAATGCTGCTGACATTCACGTTCAACTCAAGAAACTTTTTGGGGCTCAATCGAGGGCTGAAAGGTTCGCTACTGTAAAGGAGCTAATGACGTGTCGCATGCATGAAGGGACTTCGGTCCGTGATCATGGGGTACGAGTGATTTGGCTCATACAGAAGTTGGTAACCCTTGATTTGGTGTTGGAGCATGAACTCAACGTGGACTTACTACTTCTGTCTCTTCCTTCTTCGTTTGACGGATTTGTGGTAAATTTCAATATGAACAAGATAGAGGCCTCCCTTGAAGAGATGGTCAATATGCTTGTGACATATGAATCCACATTAAAGAAGGATAAACCGGCTTTCTTGGTGGGCTCCTCTTCTTCTGCTAAGAAGGGGCCAAGTACAAAGGGTAAGAAACGTTCTGCCCCATCCAAGAAAATCGAACCCGAGAAGAAGTACAAGACAAAGTCTTCAAACATGGAAAAATCCAAGGATGTTTGCCATTACTGCAAGAAGCCCGGTCATTGGAAGCGTAACTGCAAGGAATATCTAGAGCAGTTGCGAACTGCGAAGGGTATGTTCTATATTGAAATAAATGTTTCACTTAATACTACTTCTTGGGTATTGGATACCGGATGTGGATCTCACATTTGCAATGATTTGCAGGTGATGACAAGAAGTCGCAGGCTTAGAATGGGTGAGACCCAGCTGGGGCTCGGAAATGGTTCCAGAGTTGAAGCTAAAGCCGTGGGAGATGTTTATTTAATTTTGCAGAACGGTTTTAAGTTACTTTTAAGAGATGTTTTATTTGTTTCGGATTTGATTAAAAACATTATTTCTGTTTCTATGCTTGATAGAGATGGTTATTCTTGCAATTTTGTGAATGGGATTTGCAATATTTACAAGAATGAATGTTTAATTGGAAATGGACAACTTGAAAATGATCTATACAACTTAAAACTAAAAGACGTTCCAATAAATTATGTTGATAAACCGGCAACAACAAACAAAAGGAAAATCGATAGCCAAAACCCGGCAAACCTTTGGCACGCTAGGCTAGGTCATATTTCCTCAAGGAGGATGAATAAGCTAGTGGGAGAGGGCATGTTTGATATGTCTGATATTAACTCTCTACCTACTTGTGAATCCTGCCTAAAAGGAAAAATGACTAAATCTCCTTTTAAGGGGAAACCTGAGCGTAGTCAAAATCTGTTGGATTTGATCCATACAGATGTTTGTGGTCCATTTAGAGTTGGGACTCAATATGGCCACACCTACTTCATTACCTTTACTGATGATTATTCAAGGAATGGGTATTTATATTTAATGAAATATAAGTCTGAAGCATTTGAAAAGTTCAAAGAATTCAAGGCTGAAGTAGAAAACAAGCTAGGTAAAAGTATTAAAGCACTTCGATCGGATCGAGGTAGAGAATACTTGAGTACCGAGTTTTTGGACTATCTAAAAGAGAATGGGATTCTCTCTCAAGTGGACTCCTCCTATGACACCACAGCTTAATGGTGTATCGGAGCGTCGTAATCGAACTTTGTTGGACATGGTTCGATCCATGATGAGCTTCACTGAGCTTCCACCTTCGTTTTGGGGCTATGCGCTTGAAACGGCGGTATTGTTGTTTAACAACGTCCACACTAAAGCAGTGGACAAAACACCATACGAGTTATGGAATGGCAAAGCTCCTAAGTATTCGTACTTGAGGATTTGGGGATGTCCTGCTTACGTGAAGCGGACAGTGGGAGATAAGTTGGATAGTCGATCCAGCTTATGTTATTTTGTAGGGTATCCGAAGAATTCAATCGGATATTATTTCTATTATCCTGCTGAAACAAAGGTGTTTGTTTCAAGGAATGCCACCTTCTTGGAGAAGGAGTTCTTATTGGATAAGAAAGGCGAGATGATGGAACTCGAAGAAATTCGGGAAGAACCCGAAATACAAAATAACGATCCTACACCTCAGGAACCATTGCTGGACACACTTGTACCTAGAAGATCCGAGAGGACTTCTAGACCTCCTATTCGATATGGTCTTCTTCTTGAAGGGGATCAAGATGAACCCGATGTTGGATGTGATCCAAGAAACTTCAAGGAAGCAATTTCTGATGCGGATTCAAATTTATGGCTTGAAGCTATGCAATCGGAAATAGATTCGATGCATACAAACCAAGTTTGGTCTTTAGTAGATCCTCCCGATGGAATTGTTCCAATAGGGTGTAAATGAATCTACAAAAGAAAGCTTGGGCCTGATGGTAAGGTATTGACCTACAAGGCGCGATTGGTGGCAAAAGGTTATACTCAAAGACAAGGAGTTGACTATGATGAAACCTTTTCACCAGTTGCAATGTTCAAGTCCATAAGAATCCTTATTGCCATAGCTGCATGGTATGACTATGAGATATGGCAAATGGATGTGAAGACTGCTTTTCTTAATGGAGACATTAAGGAAGAAATCTATATGAAGCAGCCTGAGGGGTACACATCCATGGGAAGCGAGCATAAGGTATGCAAGCTTCAGAGATCAATTTATGGCCTAAAACAAGCATCAAGAAGTTGGAACCAAAAATTTGATGAAACAATAAAAGATTTTGGTTTCATCAAGAATCCGGAGGAACCATGCGTGTACAAGAAAATAGTTAAGGATGCTGTGACATTCTAAGTACTTTATGTTGATGACATCCTACTCATTGGGAATGATGTAGGGATGTTGCACTCAACAAAGATATGGTTATCAGGTAGATTCTCGATGAAGGATTTGGGTGAGGCATCCTATATTCTTGGGATACAGATCTATAGAGATAGATCTAAGAGAATGATAGGACTCACTCAATCAACCTACATCGACACCATATTGAAACGGTTTTCAATGGATGGGTCCAAGAGAGGACATCTACCCATGTGTCATGGAGTTTCTCTATCCAAGTCTATGTGTCCCAAGACTGATGAAGAGATAGAGAAAATGACACATGTACCATATGCGTCAGCCATAGGTAGTATCATGTATGGGATGATATCTACCAGACCGGATGTAGCATTTGCTCTGAGTGTCACGAGCAGATATCAAGCTAATCCCGGTCAAATGCATTGGAAAGCCGTGAAGGACATTCTTAAGTACTTACGAAGGACTAAGAATATGTTCATGGTATATGGAGGAAGAGAACTAAAATTGGAAGGCTATACCGACTCTAGCTTCCAAAGTGACGTGGATGACTCGAAGTCAACCTCTGGAATTGTGTTCATGCTCAATGGCGGTGCTGTCTCTTGGAAGAGTTCCAAGCAGGACACCACAGCGGATTCCACCACTGAGGCAGAATACATTGCAGCATCAGCTGCTGCTAAAGAGGCCGTTTGGATGAGGAATTTCGTCCAAGAGTTGGGCGTCATTCCTGAAGTTGTTGGTCCAGTCCCGGTGTACTGTGACAACATGGGTGCCGTTGCTCAGGCAAAGGAACCAAGGTCTCATCAAAGATCCAAACACGTACTGAGGAAATACCACATCATCCGGGAGATTGTGGAAAGAGGAGACATCACTATCGAAAGAGTGGCATCTGCAGACAATATCGCTGATCCACTTACTAAGCCCTTGCCAGGACCATTATTTGACAAACATCGCGAAGCAATGGGCCTACGTAGTATGACTAGTTGGCTTTAGGGCAAGTGGGAGATTGAAAGAGTGGGTGCCCGGTGAGCCAACTTGTGGCTAAGGGCTTTGATGACTCTTTGTATAAACAATCTTTTGTTTAATATAATTTACACTTTTATTAATGGCAATGACTTTATCTTTCTTCATATTGTTATATTGTGATATACTATTGTTGTTTTGATAAAGACCTTGAATATACTATAGTGTATATAAGATGTGGTAGAACATGGGGATGTCTATCATGAAACACATCTTATAGTCACTGTATATTCTAAACTGTTCCTAGTCGATTGAGCCGTCCGATAATAAGGATAAGGATCGCTCGAGTTTGAGACTAGCATTTGCGATGCAGAGTACCACGTTTCATTGTTAAGGAACATAGAGATGTTCGAAGCATGCAAATGGATATTCATATGATGAATGATCGAACTACCCTATCCGGACTTTCCAAGTGGTTATCACTTATCGAGTGGATATAGTCCGCGGTTTTGGTTGTACACCATTAGTCCTTACTACTTGAAACATCATTGAGACTCTATATGCTAGTACTGTGCTTTGACTCGTTTACCGACTCTATTGGGGTCATCAGGTGTCGGGATTGGGTACAGTTACGACACATATAGGAGTCGATGCTTTGTTGTCAAGGATTCACCACATACTTGCGAGTGTGGATATCCTATGCGATCTGAGGAGATATTAGTGTGACGAATCTCTGGCCAGAGTACATGATGTGATTTAAGAAATGGTTTCTTAGTAGCACATGCGATGTCACTATTTGATCTTCAAGATGCATTGCATAGTTATCGAATCTCGAGCGACTCTCGATATACCAATGGTTGTTGATTCGATCGGGATATATGGATGAAGGGACCGTACTGTACGCTAACCAAAATCTACTAGTTCTTGTAGGCACTATCAGTGATACCTAGGGAATCATGGGGCGATGTTGCTAGGCGCTCATACCATGATTCGATGGGCAAGTCGGAAATTGTTGTTCCGAGTCACAAGGAGTTGTGAGCCCACGGCTAGCTGTATCCCTGAACCATTGAGGGTCACACAGTGTAATGGATTTTTAATCCCCGTTGAGATAGTTGAATTTAAAGAGTTAAATTTAATGAACGAAGAAGTTGGACTTCTTATTTAAGAGTAGAGGAGTAAGATTTCCTAAAATAACATAGGGATGGCCATTTTTGGAAACCACTGAATTCGGATTCAGAAAAATTTATCTTGACTTTAAAAGGTGCAGAAATGGTTTCTGAGCACATTGGTGAAATCGGTTTATCAATCGGAGTCACGATGAATTTTATATTAATTTCTGAACATACGGGTTTTGCTTGTCGGGCTTGAACTTATGACTAATGGGCCCTAAGCTGTTAGTGGCCTACATTATAAATAAGTTATTGCAGTACAGAAATTACAGAAAACAGGTCACAAGGATTTTTCGAAAACCCAAGTTAATTTTAAAAGGTGGCCGTCCCCCCCTCTCCCTCTACTCGAGAAAAATCCAGCCTGTGATTTTGAATTACAGTCTGGTTTAACGGATCAAATTCGTTAATCTCTTCGTAGAAAACTTCTGATAGATTTTCTAGTGCAATCTATCAGAGGGATTGAATATCCGTTCGTGGACCTGATTGAAGAACAGTTCGTCCATCAGTTCCAGGGATATACAACAAGAGCAGAGAAATCTGTTGGTGTCCAAAATCTCGATTCGAGATTAAAGGTAAAAATTTTATAATTGTTATTTAATTTTTACACACACAATTTAATCGTAAGGTTGATACCCATTATGGAATCGTTCCATACAAAAATTTTAAACTTCCGCTGCACAGGGTATCAATCATAATTGATCTGATCGCCGTGTTCTCCAACATCATATACACAATATTTCCACTTTTAAAAAGAGCGAAACAAAGAAAAAAATCGATGCCAGAAATAGAAAAAAGTTTAAATCAGCAAACGACAATTACCGTTCATCAAAGGAAAAAAAAAAGGCTAAAAAAAGAGAAAAAAAAGGCTAAACTCCTGGTTTCCGCGGCATGAAGTTGATGGTTCCCTTGTATGACTTCGATTCAAATTGAGAAATTATCTAGTTTCGTGATGTTAATGAGAGAGCATATTGAAATTGAGAATATGAGATTGAGAATGAACGGTTTGTGGAGAAAAACGTATTTTGCAAATTATTCCTCATTTTGGGATACAGCTGGGAAAAATTATGTTTACATTTTGAAATTAGGTTTTTGACATACCAACGTACCAATTTAGTTTCTAAGAGACTTTCACTCTTAATAGAATAACAAGAAATGAAATTGAGAATATGAGATTGAGAATGAACGGTTTGTGGAGAAGAACATATTTTGCAAATTATTCCTCACTTTGGGATACAGTTGGAAAAAATTATGTTTAAATTTTGAAATTAAGTTTTTGACTTACCAACGTACCAATTCAGTTTCTAAGAAACTTTCACTCTTAATAGAATAGTAAGAGATATTAAAAGATAGGAAGAGATATGATATGATTTTTATCATATCATCAAATTTTACAAAAACGTTTTATAAATACATGTCCGAACAAAACTATATAAAATCATTAAAAATAACTTATCCTTGTGGATTGAATACACCGCGTGATTGTTTGAGAGGTGTTAGCCCAATGGCTAAGGTTAGTCTTTACTAGGTGCAGTTACATTATATCTCCGTCAGTAGTGCAGACATTTATATTATATTTTCGTAATTTGAATCACGATTGTACTTGTACTATCTTGAGTCCGCATTGAATTGTGGTCAATAGTATGGAGAGTTACTTTATATCTTTGTATTATATATCAATTATCATGATTCCACTAATTTTTTTAAAAAATAAAAATAAATAAAAGATAGGGCAAATTATTTTAAACTCCCCACTACCAAACTTCTCTTTAACTTAACTCCCTACCCACCCTTTTCTTTATTTTCACTCCCTAGTGGTCCCCATATTTGAATTAAAATATAATTAAAACTAATCCTTTGTATGTGGCTTTGTTATACCTATCGAACCAGTCCCGGCCATGCAAGACTATTAGTTACGCAAGGTTTTCAGCCGATATACTCCAGATTAGGGTCCAACATGCTTCCGTAAGATGAATTAAATTTAAATACCTCTTTGACCATAATGTCGTCGGGTCATACCTGCCGAATTTTACGAAGTACTCCTCACACTCCAACCACGCAGTTGCAACAGATGGTTTCTGCACAAGCTCCTTCAACGACACCCAGCACAGCCTTAATTCGTTTTCTACCTTAAGGCGTATGGTATAAAAATTTAATTATAAAATATGAGCATGAAGAACGAGAGATTTAGGAAATTTATTCAGACATAATATTATTACATAAATCAACTCCTTTGAAGAGGAGAAGACAACTTGTTTAGCTACTCATAGTAGCCTTGTTCTTAAAATACATAAAAGAAAACTTAATACAATAGAAAGAGAAATATTACAACAATTTATTTGTAAGAAAACTGAAGGGAATGATCGATATCTTCAGCTTCCTCAAATGCCTGTATTTATAGCTGTAGTTCCACTCGTTTCACCGAGAAACTTCAGGGAATCTCACAGCTGTCTTGTATTTCTTTATGCCATTATTGATGGCATCTTTTAGAATTTTTTATGCCATTATTGATGGCATCTTTTACTAGTGGAGGAATAACATGCCTGCCACTTTATTTTGGCTTTATTCTCCTCACATGCCTGCTTTATTGTTGTCGGGGCATCTTTTGCTTTTGAAGTAGGCCCCTGTGAAAACGCATTTTTTGTGGTCCTTGTCCACCTTTGCTTGTCTCGGAAAAATCCTTTCGATCTGTTCGGGGTCTAAAGGTTTTTCCAAATTCTGGCTCCTTCTAATTTGGGCATTCTGGGCAGATATTCTCTGACCATCGTCCAATATGAGCCATGTTACAAAATTTTCGGCGAGTTTCTTTACTCCCCGGCAGCTTGCTGTTTCACAAAAGATTTCTCTTCTTTTCGAAGAGTTCTTCCACAAATGTTGTAGTTTTTCCTGTCATTGTGTTCAACAGGAACGATCCATTCACAGAATTCTGATAAAATTTGAATGGAAACTTGACTTTGTCCATCTCAGTAAGACAGACCCAAATACCCCATGCCCTTCTGGTTGAGATCTCATTTTCCCCGAAAGTGGACACCAAGGGTATTTCTTCAGTTTTAGGATCCTTGATAAATTTATGACTATTTATATCAGGTCTCCTCAGTTTGATGAAATGAAAGGGTTCGTGTGATCCTTTCACTGTTGGTTCTGGAGCTGCACTAAAAAAGTATAACTCAAGCACATCTCCTCTGGACAAATGATCATTATTTGCCCATGTTTCTTGGACTACTTCTTGGATCCATTTTGGTAACTGTGATATCTCCGGGAAGCTTGGTGACGTTGTATAAACTGAGGCCAAAACCCCAAATTCATACCAGAGTTTTACATATTTAGGATTGACATTATTTTTTAGTCAAACCCTTGGATATATTCCTGCAACATCAACCCTGCAAGTGTTCGGGTTGATTTCACTCCTTGTATTCAATTTCTCCCACCTTTGTTGATAAACCTGGAATGGAAAAATAATAGATGGATTAGTATCAATCTTAGATTTGCTCTTGTCAGTGTTGGACCTAAGATTGATCTCTTCCTCTTTTATCCCAGAGGCGGAGGGTTGACTTGATGAGTTATCCTCATCAATTGTTGCTTCATCCAGATCATCAAAGGCTGATGATAGATTAGCACTTGTTTCTTGAGTTTTGGATTCCTCAACATCTTGTTTCACAATCGGTGGTTGTATTTCTTGTTCTTGTAAAACCAATGGTTTTAGCATATCTTGTTTATGAGAAACCAATGGTTTTTCTATAGCCTTCACAATTGGCCCTTGAATAGCAGCTCATAGTTGTGTTTGAGCTTGCATACATCCTGTAATTCAATTAGATACTTTGATCCGATCAGCTTGTTGTAACCTGCCGGCCATTTCAGCATTAATGGCTAACTGGTTGAACTCGTTTTGAAGCAACCCAAGGTGTTCCCTGAGATGCCTCTGCATTTTCATGATGGAATCCACGTCACTGCCTTCCATCTCTTGTTAAGAAATCTGCAAGAATATTTTCATGAGATTTAATAATAACAATATCAAAAATATAATTTTGACATAATGCTTGCCATCTTAATAACCTAGCTTTCTCAGGTTTAGATTCAATCTTATTTTTTAGAAAAGCTTTTACCTGGGTGTTATCAACCTTCAGAGTGAATTTTTTTTTAGCAAGTAAAAATAATGGCCATTTTTCAAAAGCCCTTTTAACTGCATAAAATTCCTTCTCGTTGATATGCCATCTAATGGCCTCAGATTCTGAAAAAAGACCGCTACAGTATCTGCATGGTATTTCCCCATCTGGAGTGATCTTGGTAAGGACTGCTGCCCACCAATCGTCGCTAGAATCCGTAAATAATACCAGATCATCTTCATCAACGGGTATAGCCATTTTTGGAAGATTCTTACATATCTCTTTTAATTGGTTTACCCCTTTAGTATGGTCATCGGTCCATATAAACCTAGCATCCTTTTTTAACAAAGGACTGAACACCTTTCTGTACATTTCTAGATTGTTAATGAACATCCCTGCAAAATTAACTACTCCAAGAAAACTCTAGAGTTGTTTTACATCTTTGAGTTTATCTGGAAAATTCTTTACCTTTTCCACAATATGGGGTTGTAGAATTATTCCAGTTTCATCAATCTCAATACCGAGAAATTCAATTTTCCTCGTTGCTATGACTGCTTTCTTTTCAGATAAAACCAGTCCTTCTTGTTTACAAATTTTAGAGAAAATCTCTAAGTGTTTAACGTGTTTGTCTATATTTTTTGATGCTATAAGAATATCATCAATATAAACAAACATAAAGTTGAAATAATCTTTAAAAAGGTTATCCATCTTTCTTTGAAATATCTGGGGTGCATTAGCTAATCCCATAGGCATAACTTCCCAAATATAGTGTCCTTGTGGAGTAGAGAAGGCTGTGAATTTCTTACTTCCTTCTTCCATTCGAATCTGGTAAAATCCAGACTTACAATCAAATTTTGAGAACACTCTAGCATTTCGTACACAGCTAATTAGGTGTTCTCTACTCGGTATGAAGTACCCATCAAACTCCAGGAATTTATTAATACCTTGGTAGTTAATAACTAGCCTGAGTTTCCCTCTTTTTATTTCACCATGATTTCTAACCAGAAAACTTGGGCTACTATATGGTGAAACTCCTTCTTTGATTAAACCAAGGTCCAAATGTTCCTTGATAATCATTCTCATATCCCTTTGATCTGTTATGTTCATCGGGATAGGCTTATATCTGACGAATTCATACTCTTTGCCTTCCTTTAGAGTAAGACTGGCTTTGAGTTGATTTCTATCCCACCATGCCAATGGATGCTCGTTGTAACTTTCTTTGAGCCTCTTTTTGACATCTTTAAGAGATACTTTATTCTCTAACTCTATATCTCTGTGATTTAGAGTTACCTTAAGAAGCTCCATATCCTCTGTTTGGAGTTCTTGTTCTGCTGTTATTTTCAACATGGTTTCTCCAAACCTTCTTGGATCTTTCATTTTTGGGTGAAAAAGTTGTCCTTTATCACCACGCTGGCTGCGAAATATTATCGGCAATTGTCGATAAAAAGTAACCTTGAGTCTTTAAACGATAATTTTATGCTCACAAATTGTAGTGAACATAAGTCTTCTTTACTCATTGTCTTGTGTGTACTTCTTAAACATTTGTAAGAAGTTATTTCCTAACAGGATATCAGCTCATGTATCATGGAAATAGATTGGTGGTGTTTTTACCTTGTACCAAGGTGTTTGACCTGCACCTCCCATAAAGATCTCTGCTTGTTTTATTCCTTTGCAAAGAATTAAAATTCTTCGAGAGAAATCTCGTCCAGCAATTTTTGGCAATTTCTCTTCACACTCTTCAGGGAAGACTCCTCTTTTTGCTGTACAAATTCCTGCTCCCGAGTCAATATAAGCTGCAAAATACTTAGCCTTATATTGTTCATATAACATCCCTATCGGAATGTATATGGAGAAAGGAATTGTTATCATTTTTTAAAGGGATTACTAAATGGCCCCGCCATTTTTAACAGACTGTGTTGTAACTCAGTAATCCGATTAAGACTATTTACCTTTAGTTTCCCTAAGGCCTCAGAAGGTAGAGTATGGTTACTCCTTTCTACTTCTTCAATGCGTTCTAGTAAATCTTGTTCATGACTTACTAATTTCAACTGTTGCTTCTTCCTCTGTCTGTGAATAGAGTTCTCGAATCTGATTAAGGGATTGTCCTTTATCCAATTCTCTTGTTTTCCATTTCGTAGAATTCTTATTGAATTCTCCAAGTCTTTTCTTTTGCCATGAACTCTATTCCTTTTTCAAGGCGTTTCAATGGTTTATGTTCCTCCAGGAATTCTAGACCAAGAATGAGTTGATCTATTTCTTTTCCTGGAATTTCCCAGATTTGAACTTCCAATTCTTCAATATTTATCACTCCTTGGTAAGTTCCTTTTTCTTGTTGTTCCAAATAGTAAATCGAGTTACAAGGGAACAAGTTCCGATGACTTGTAATTTCGAATACTATTTTAACTTCTTTCCATCATTCTGGAGATCTAAGTTTTCCTATTATAGAAAACTCCATTTCTTTTGGTGGAATTTCTTGAATAGGAGATTTGTCCCATCTCCTGCTTGTCATTCTGTCTCCTTGAAAAGATAACCTTTGGGGTTCTATTTTAAGGTCTCTGTATAGAACCGGTCTGTCTTGAATTTGAATGTCTGTTTCCTGAATTAAAGGAAACTCGATTCTTTCCGGATATATTGCTTGAGCAACTTTCTCAAAGATCTCTGGAATTTCAATGAACTCATTTCTAATAAATAATTCAGAATGGTGAGTATTAGAAAGAGCATATGAAATTTGATACATAATAGAATATGGTCTATTACCTTCCTTCATTAGTCTTTTTTCCTTGAAGTTTTGATGCAAAGTTAAGGCTCGACTAAAATCTCTATCAGCTAAATTGTAGGCTATTCTTGGATAAATAACTCCCATAATTTTTCCTGCACATAAATTTCCCGAGATAGTTCCTAGAACCGCATCTTGTATAATCCCCATTTTTTTATCGTATACTACGATATCTATGGGTGAATCTATTCTCGCTTTAAAAGTAGCCTTGATCATAATCTGGATTGCTCCAATATGAATCCAAGACATTGTCTTTTCTACTTCTGCTTTTAATTTCTGTAATTCTTCTCGAATTTCTTCAAAGGGAATTAACTGCATTTCAATTTGATTACTGGTTAGTTCCATAGGGATCGTCATTTCCCTTCTGGATACCTTATAAATCAAATTATGTCTTCTTTGTCTTAGCCCTAGGTTTCCTAAGACTATTTCAACTTGTCCTGCCAAAAATCCTTGGTACTTCTGTAATGTTGGATTTTCTCTCATAATCCTTTGGACCATATTATGAGATATCGTGGTTTGACTAAAGAACCCAGCCAAACTTTCATGTGTTTCATGGCGAAACACTTCCTCTTTACTCTGATTCTGATTCTGATTCATCTTCAGAAACTTCTCGACTAAACAATATCTCTTCTTCGTATATGCTTTCATCTGAGGGGATATCCTCAAATTGATATACTTGGACTAGATCTTGACAGAAGACCGCATCATCCATATCTGGTGTTGCTTCAAAGAGTTTAACTCCTTTTTTCTCGTTTTCTGGACAATTTGTAGATATATGTCCTCTTGCTCCACATGTCCAGCAGTTGCAATCCTTGAAACTTTCACTTGCTCTTGTATGAGTTCTTCTGAAAGTTCTTCTTGATGGTGTTCTTCCCCTGCTTTGTGATGAGCCTGTTGCTGGGGATGTTCTTGTAGGTCCACTTCTTCTACCTGATCTATAGGATCTGGCCTTTTGTTTGGACCAAAATGTTCTTGGTTTCCAAGAACTTTTCATTCTTTTAGGGATTATTTCTGAATTTCTTCCTTTTAAATCCCTGTGATCTGTTTCCAATGATCGTTGGAAGATTATTTTCTCTACAACACAAAGGTGTACGCTTATCTATACCCCTTATTTTCTTGTAGTTCTTCTGTAATGCTGCCATATGACACCATTCTGCTAATTTTTCTTTCAAAAAGGAGACACGTCTTGCCAATGTATCAAGATTGCCTGGAACATATTTTTTAATCAGCATTTCTCTCCAGGTTGGCATTTTTTGCAAAAAATAGCTGAATATCTATATTTTTCTCGACTCCCGAATTCCATCTGTATTTAGTGAATAACATAATGTATTCATCAACTAAGCAGATATCATGTAACTCGAGGCTATAAAGAGCTTGAATATATCTTCTCTTTTTCTCTGTATCTTGATTATTGAAATAGTCTACCCCTATGAATTGTGCTTTAAATAGGGTGGCCATTCTTTCTCCAATCTCGCTGAGGGATTCTCCTGCTAAAATTGATTCCTTAGTTTCTGGCATAGTCATCTCCCATGCGATCTTAACAGATCCCATTAGACTCATTTCTAGAAGTTTAATGAATCCTTCTTTATTGAAATCTAATGTCCCTGCTGCTATTCTCATAGCTGACGTCCAATCATCTATAAGATCTTCTCTGTTTTTGAAGTCCAAAACATCAAAGTTTAACATAACCCCGTAAGGATGTATTGGATCTAAAACAGTTTTTCCGTAAGGAGTTTGATGGAGTGAGATTTTACTCCTTCTTGATCTGGTTCCTGCTGGATATGAATTTTCTCCAACCTGGAACTCACTATGTGGTTCTTCTGTTTTAACCACATATCTTGGGGGATTCCCTATGGGTTGTTCACCCTCAGGGGAATTCATTTTTAGATCTACTACTTTGAGATTCGCAAAAGAATCCGCAAGATCTTGTAGATCCTCGAGATTTAATCTTTCTAAAGTAGTCATGAGATAGTATTTTTCTCTGATACTGCTTTTATAAGATTAATCATCATTTCATCATTGGTTAACGGTTTTTGGACCATTTTGGTTTTACCTTTCTGATGTAACAAAAGTTCGGTACCAAATGAGAGTGGTAACCTTCCTCCTGTATTTCTTTTTCTAGAACCCGAAGTGTGTTCTAGATTTATGATTTTATTTTGAAGATCTTTTAGGTTTCCAAGAATTTCTTCTTGTTTCTTAAGGACTTCTTCAATTTGTCAAGGTATTTCATACAGCTGATTGCTGTAATATTGTACCGTCTTTTGAATTTCTCTAAGATCTCCGGAGAATTTAGAGAAATCTGGGGTAATCTCTAAAAATTGAGAGTTAGAAATCATTTTTCTTTATCTCTTCAAAATTAAGAGAATTAATCACAACCTGTTGTAAGTAATCTTGTGAATAGATTAACTTGTTTATAGGATTTCATATGAATAAAATCCTCTTGATTCAAACCTTCTTTTGAAGTCATCTTTTTTTAAAAAAAAAAATCTTCTCCTCAACAAAGAAAAGCATGAATTATCGAATAATATTATGTCTGAATACTTAACCTAAGACTCTGATACCATTTTTACGGATAATTCTTTGTACCATGAATAAGCACAAAATCTTCAGATTTTAGCATAAAGTCTTTAGATTTTAAGCATAAAAAAGCATAAATCCAGTACAAGAATTAAACAATTAAATATTCAAGTTTTGTGGTACTAGGAAGTTATTGCAAAGAATCTTATGAGTAGGGAGTTAGGACAATGTCAAATTTGAATTTGGGTATGGATTGATAAAAATAAGAGCTATTGAGAGAGGGCCTTCCCTCTTACCCACACCCCACCACCCCCCTCCAGCTTCTGTACAGTTATAAAACCCATTGATCTCTGTTTGCGTCTCTCTTTATATATACAGATACAGACGCACCTCTACGTTCTACTTGCATTCATCAACGAATCCTTACACTGGGAAACCCTAACTGCCAATTTGCTGTCATCGGATAAACTAAAGCTTTTCGATTCCTATTGCATGCGGTTGAATCGCTAGCCAAATCTCAGTTGGTTTCTCTTTGGTTTTTGCGGAGATTTGTGTATTCGATCAGATTCCATTCGAATAAAACTTTAGTGAAGAAGTAGGGAATTGATTGTCTTCTATTTGTCCATTGTTCAATTTCGGTGAAGCGCGCAACCCAGAGAGTGTTTTGAGTGATTTGTTTATTTTGTTATTTTTTTTTTGGTAGGGTTTAGGGTTTAGGGAGTGTGATGGATGACCTGGAAAAGGCAATTTTAATATGTTTTGATGAATCCGGTGGCGTTGATTCGGTGCTAAAATCACAAGCTATTGCCTTTATTCAGCAAATTAAGGAGACCCCATCAATTTGTAGCATATGTGTGGAGAAATTATGTTTTTCTAAGCTGGTTCAAGTTCAGTTTTGGTGTTTGCAGTGCCTCCATGAGGTGCTTCAGATTAAATATTTATCCATGAGCCCTGAGGAGAAGTCTTTCATTAGAAAATCTGTGTTTTCAATGGCATGTAATGAGACTGTCAGTGGCGATGGTAATAATTGTACGAGACTATTAGGGGGGCCGCCCTTTGTTAGGAATAAGTTGGCTCAGGTTGTTGTGACATTAATCTACTTTGAGTACCCATTAATTTGGCCATCTGTTTTTATTGATTTCTTGCCAAATTTAAGTAAAGGAACGGTAGTCATTGATATGTTTTGTCGCATTTTGACTGCCCTGGATGATGAAATAATAAGTTTCGACTATCCACGGAGTGGTGAAGAGGTGGCGGTGTCTGGAAGGATCAAGGATGCAATGAGGGCTCAATGTGTGCCTCAAATCGTAGGGGCTTGGTATGATATTGTTTCAATGTATAAGAATATGGACACTGAGTTGTGTTCTAGTGTTTTGGATTCAATGAAGAGGTATGTTTTGTGGATTGACATTGGGTTGATTGCAAATGATGCATTTACCCGATTGTTGTTTGAATTGATGCTGGTTGATGGATTGCCGGATCAGCTACGTGCTTCTGCTGCTGGTGTTGTTCTTGCCATTGTTTCAAAAAGGATGGATCCCAAACCAAAGCTTGCCCTTCTGCAGAGCCTTCAAATATCAAGGGTTTTTGGATTAGCAGTGGATGATAGTGACTCGGAGTTTGTGTCCAGTTTAACTTCTTTGCTCACGGGATATGCCTCTGAGGTTTTAGAATGTTTTAAACTCTTGAGAACAGAGGATGGCAAGGAGGTTTCATTGGATCTCCTGAATGGGGTTTTACCCTCAGTTTTTTATGTCATGCAGAATTGTGAAGTTGATTCAGCTTTCAGCATTGTGCAGTTTCTGTCATGTTATGTTGGTACAATGAAGAGCCGTTCAACATTGACAGAGACACAGCTGCTTCACTTAGGAAAGATATTGGAAGTGATCCGGTCATTGATTCAGTTTGATCCTATGTATCGAAATAATCTGGACATATTGGACAAGATTGGGAGGGAAGAAGAAGATAGGATGGTGGAGTTTCGGAAGGATATATTTGTATTGTTTCGCATTATAGGCCGTGTTGCACCTGATGTCACCCATATGTTTATCAGAAACTCATTGGATCAAGCTGTTTCATCCTCTGAAGATAGAAATGCTGAAGAAGTGGAAGCAGCTCTTTCATTGTTTTTTGCACTCGGAGAATCATTAAACGACGATGCATTGAGAACTGGTAATGGTGTTCTAGGAGAATTGGTCCCGATGCTTTTATCGACAAGATTTCCCTGTCATTTAAACAGGCCTGTGGCACTTGTGTATTTGGAAACAATTACAAGATATATGAAGTTTGTGCAGGAGAACAATCAATATATACTGATGGCTTTGGGTGCCTTTCTTGACGAGAGAGGTATACATCATCCAAATGTCAATGTTAGTCGAAGAGCGAGCTATCTTTTCATGAGGTGTGTGAAATTGCTTAAAGCAAAGCTCGTCCCTTACATTGAGACAATCTTGCAGGTATAAATCATTGATAATGTTTTCTGCAGTTTTGGAATAACTGTCACGGACAATTTCAATACAACTGCTGTGTTATACTAATTTTTTTGGCTCATCTGGCTTATTCATATCAAATGTCAGAGTCTACAGGACACAGTGGCCCAATTTACAGGACTGAACAATTCATTGAAGCCATCCTCAGGGGCTGAAGATGGAAGCCATATCTTCGAGGCAATTTTGAAATTTGCTTTTTAACAATAATTTGCATAATCAAGAGTTAATGTTTCTGTATTTATTGGTCTCTGCAGGCGATTGGTTTGTTGATTGGGATGGAAAATGTATCACCAGAAAAACAATTGGAATATCTTTCTTCACTGCTTACTCCACTTTGTCACCAGGTCAAGTTTCAGTGAATGTATTGATGTTTTTTAAACTGCCTTTAACTTCCATTGCCCTTGAATAGAAATGATTTGGTGCTGAATTTACTCTCATCTTTGCCTTGGTGTAAGACTGGCAATGACATTGGAACTTTAGGATAAAAATGATTAAGCTGAAATTTGGATGCTTGTTCAGGTTGAGGTCGCCCTCTCCAATGCCAAATCCGAAGAATCTCTTTCATATGTAGGAAACGTCCAGCAAATAATTATGGCAATTAATGCTATTAGCAAGGTATTTCTTGTCCTTCCATGCTTACAATGATACACTGTGCGGTTTATTTGTTTTTGTTTTCTTTCCATGATTGTCATTTCACATGCTTTTATATCATTTATTTGGTGAAACACAAGTAACTGAGTGATATTATGAAATGGAGAAGAATTTTGTTATTGCCTTTGGTTGTTTTTATTGGAAAACAAGTACAGTGTTGATACTGGTGGTTTCCTTTGCGCTGTTGTCTTCCTTTTTCTATGTATCCGATTTTACCTGTGTTTCATTTGCATTTATGGACACTTGGAATTTGTATGATTCAGGGATTTAGTGAACGCCTCGTTACTATGAGTCGCCCATCTATCGGTCTTTTGTTCAAGCAGGTTAGTGCAAGTTTTGACTTTGTCAAATTATGGATTATTTAAGTTTCTTAAGTAGTATGCATGTTGGCCACTATCAGTTTACTCCTTTGCCTTTATAACTCTATCAAGTTAATCGATGCAATAGCTTTAATCATCAGCAATTAGACTTGGTCCCCCTCCTCATCCACGTGCACTCCCACAGCCCATATACTGTGCCTCCCCCACAAATTGCTTGTTCAGCTTCTTCCTCTCCTATTTTTGTCGATTACTCTTAATTTTTTAAATAATGGTTACATACTTCTGCTCAAAACAAAGAATGATAAATATTGTTTCTGTCCACTGGTTCATATGAAATTTGATGAAATGGTGAATCTGACTTTAGCCATCTTTGTTAAATATTCATAATAGTTGAGAGTTTGTATTGGTCCTTATTATGCCCTCTTAAGCTCTTTTTTTAATTATTATTTAAAATTGTATTTTATACAGACATTGGATATTCTTCTGCAAGTACTTGTCATCTTCCCAAAAGTTGAAACTCTGCGGTGTAAGGTAAGAATTTGGGATATTTTCGTTAATAATTGGATAAAATATATCGTCTAAATGGGAGTCTCCTTTTACAGGTTACACCTTTCATTCACCGTATGGTGGACACCTTGGGAGTTTCTGTATTCCCTTATCTTCCAAAGGCACTGGAACAGTTGCTTCCAGAAAGCGAGGTATATAGATTCCTTTCTTTCTCTCTTTTTTTGGATATAATTTCATTTAAATCTGTCATATCTCTCGGCTTTAATGATTTTCTAGTGTTTGAACTGATATAGTAATTAAGTGGATTGAGGGTGTGTTACTCTTTGTATTGTTACTGGCTGTGATTATTCTTTTTTATCCCTTTTTTCTTCATTTCCGTAAATGTTGTTGTGTTTGGGCTTCGGATAAAACAACATTCGTGTTGAAAGTGTGTGATGAGTCTTTTTTTATTGATAATTCTTCATTGCTTTGCAATCTGTATGAGAATTTATTGAATACCTTGTGAGGATGGAGTATGCTGTTGCTTGTATTCTATGTCCTGTTATTATGCTTTTGGTCGCGACTTTCTGATTCCCACCTTATAATGTGAATAACATCTTATCAACTAGAGTATGGTGATGTAGACATTTGTTTTGCGTTGTGTTATATATTAGTATAGTTTCTTGGTACTATTTATCAGGTGCCTCTTGACTTGAGGTTAGGAGTGGGGAGAGTGGACTTCAGTAGTTACTCTCATTTAGTAGTGATTGTCACAACATACCCCATAGCGATTTCAAGTGTTTTCTACTTATCAGCTTCTCTTTCTTCCATTGTTTGGGTTAGAAAGTTGAGGTGTTGATTTTTCTAATGACAATGTGCAGCCAAAGGAACTGGTGGGTTTTCTTGTATTGCTTAATCAGCTCATCTGCAAATTTAAGATTGGGGTTTGTGGCATATTGGAAGAAGTCTATCCTGTTATTGCTGGTAGGGCATTCAATATTCTCCCGAGAACTGATGTTTTATCAGGACCTGTCGGTGGATGTACTGAGGTATGTGAACTTTTTGGAAGTTTCCTTCAGCTGTTTAATTGAAAATAGACTCTTTTTAACTGAACTTCTCCGCAAGAACCAAGAATTTTGAGGATACTAGTGCTCTTATATATAATGAAATAGGATATGTTGATTATGACACAAGGGATGTTTATCTAGTCATGCCCTTTTTAGCTTCATTTTTTGTACCGCGATTTTTACATCGACCATCTATTACTGTTTTAAAATTTTCTGATTATAACTTGATTTTCAGGAAATCCGAGAATTGCAAGATCTTCAGAGAACATTTTTTACATTCCTCCATGTGATTGCTATGCATGATCTCTCATCAGTTTTTCTTTCTCCAAAAAGTAGTGGATACTTGGACTTAATGATGCAATTGCTGCTATACACATGCTGTAATCACAAGGATATTCTGATAAAAAAGGTGTGTTTGCTATGTTTTTCAAAACCTCAAAATCTTAGGAATTTTGTGATTTGAGATTTACTACTAAATCATGTGGTTGTTTGGAGACTGCTAAAATCTCGATCTGCACATTATACAGGCATGTGTTCAGATAATTGTCAGGCTAATCAAAGATTGGTGTACTGGTTCTTATGACAAAGAGAAGGTATCTTACTGTTGGAGTACAATTACAGCTGGGACGGTTTCTCAGGGTACTAAAGAAAACTATTTTTCAGGTGCCTGGTTTCCAGAGTTTCATAATCGATGCCTTTGCAACAAATTGCTGTTTGCTGAGTGTGCTTGACAAATCCTTTGAGTTTCGCGATGCGAATACTGTAAGTTAATGGCTGGGATTAGAATAAATTGTTTGTTTTTGTGGCAATAACTTCCGTTATTGTATGTTTCTATTAGATATACGTATGTCATGTTAAAAGTCAACAATTAGAAGTTAATAGAGTTGTTGAGTAGTTAGATAGCGGTTACTATAAACTAGGCATATAAAATAGATCTCATATTTTCAAATCAGAGTTTTTCGATGAACACCTCATATTCAATCTTTTGCTCTCATATGTAACATGGTATGAGAGTTCAGACTCGCCGTTATGAGTTGGACTGTCCTAATGGGCCACCTGCTGATATCTTACAAACTTCAAGCTCCAGATGTTCATCTCTGAATGGCTGAACATGAGGTGTGTGTGTTAGATGTTCCACATTGGTTGAATTAAGTCTTTGGGAGTTGTACTTATAGACTTGGACAATCCAACTTCTTTGAGCTAGTTTTTGGGTAGGGTTAGGTCCAAGTCCATGATCTTAATGCCTGCAAGAACTAGACATCTTTTATTTTTGTAACAGTATAAAAGTGTGTTAAGATATTACTCTTTTTTTTTTTCCTCTGGTTGATCTTTGAATTTATAAATTAATATTTAATGTTAATGGAGCTCCCAGATTAAATTGGACTATTTTTGAATCGATGAATTAGAGGATGCGGCCTCATGAAACAGATATCTGATTTGTTACCCATTCAATTGCCTGCCTATCCAACTTACGTGATTCAACATATGTAGTGCTATGTTTTGATGATAAATTGAGCTAAGACATATGCTGAAATTGTTCTTTTATAGCACAAGAGCTCATGACAGATGTCTGAACAATAATTTATACTTTAATATCCCCTCTGTGACCAGATATTGGGAAATAAGTGTCCAAAATGAATATTTAAAGGGTATTAGGCAACAAAGGTTACTTAAGTTGAACATAGAAATAATGAGGATTGCATTCTATGGGTTTTAAACATGTGACCTTTTGGTTTGATGCCAGTTCAAATTATCTTTCTCAACTGGTCAAGCTCTTGGGAAAAGTGGTTTTGACACGATGACATCTATTGTAATCGAAATCTTTGTAATGATCTGTTTAATAGATTAATGATGACAAGTGGTATTCCAAATGGTTGTTAGTTATAGAATGAGATGAAAAATTCATCTTCTTTCTATCAAAGCGAACAGGAAATTAAATAGAGGATGAGGACACCACAGGCTGGTGACTCTCCATATTTCCAGTCCTACAAACAAATAAAATTCTGTCTAACCAATAATATAACCTTAAGGATATCGGAAATCACAATCTTTATTTTTTTTTAAAAATATCCTTATGGGATCTGCCCATAGGGGCAGCCACATAATTCCACACTACCCCTCAAGCTGGGAGATATATGTTGATCATTCCCAGCTTGGGAGTAAGGTTCTCAAATGTGCTTCTTGGAAGAGCCTCTGTGAAAATGTTTGCTGTTTACAGTCCAGTTGGTGTATAAACCAATTTAACGATTCCTTTCTCAATTTTCTCTTTGATAAAATGTCGATCAATCTCCACGTGTTTTGTTTTGTCATGATGCACGGGATTTTTTGCAATGCTGATAGCAGATTGGTTATCACATAACAATCTTATGGAGCCTTCATAAAGAATCTTCTACTCATTTAGTCAAAACTCCTCAAAGTAACTAGATTACCCCAAACATAGGTACAATACCCAGTTGTCGATCTTCGATCTGTTAGAGAACATGCCCAATCAGCATTTGAAAATATCTATAGAGTTTTGTTGTTTCCCTTCTTGAAGTACAATCCTTTTCCCGGAGTCATCTTTAGGTATCTAAGGATACGATAAGTTGCATCAAGATGTTCTTATGTAAGATCATTCTTAAACCGACTTGCTACACTTACTGAAAATCCAATGTCAGGTCTGGTGTGGGATATATAAATGAGTTTGCCCACAAGGCGTTGGTATCTCCCTTTGTCGACAGGGGAACAATTTTTCTTCTTCCCAATTATGCAAGCTGGATTCATTGGTGTGTATGCGGGTTTACAACCAAGCATTCCTGTTTCTTTGAGAAGATTTAAAATATACTTTCTTTGAGAAACTGATATGCCTTTACATTTTCGAGCAATTTCCATGCCAAAGAAGAATTTGAGAGCTCCATTTGTTTTCAAGTCCTGGGCGAATCTCCATAAGCACATCCTCTTCAAGAACTCCATCTGCAAACATATTTTTGACATCAAGTTGAAGAAGTGGCCATTCATGGTTTGCAGCTAATGCCAGGAGGATTTTGATGGTATTCAGTTTTGCCATTGGAGCGAAGTTTTCTTGATAATGTACACTATACGTCTGCGTAAAACCCTTGGCTACAAGTCTTGCTTTGTATCAATCTATACTTCCATCTGCCTTGTATTCAATTGTGAAGATCCATTTACACCCCACTAGGTGTTTTCCTTCTGGTAGGTCTGAGAGAATCCAGGTTCCATTCTTTTCTAGAGCTCTAATTTCATCATTAACAGCCTCTCTCCATTCTAGTTGACGAAGTGCCTCCTGAATATTTTTGGGAGTTTCTATGTGTGATAAACTTGACACAAAAGCATGATAACCTGGAAACAACTTATGATGTGATACAAAGTTTGATATATGGGGTGTTGGGTGCATGACGTAACTCCTTTTCTTTGAGCAATAGGAATATCAAGATCATCTATAAGAGGAGGTTGGTTCTCAGAGTTACCAATGTCATTTGTACCCGGGTCAGATTTTTGACTTTGCTTTGGAGGAATTGACTGCTCTATCTCTTGGTTGGGCTTTGGCCTTCTTGAATAAACTCGGAGCAGTGTTTCGGTGGGAGACTTAAGATCCTGTGGTGATGGTAAAGTTGAAGAATTTGGTAGTGTATGTGAATTGGTTTGGAAATATGGGAATAACACAGTGTTCTAAAAATCGCGCTAGGCGGTGGCCGACCGCCTAGAAAAAGTGCTAGTCGGCCAGCCTAGGTGGTCCTGGCGTTTAGGCATGGTTTTTTTGGGCTTTTAATACAAACCTGACGAAATTTTTTATTTGCCCTTCCACCAAAACTCTCTCCACGTCGTTTCCAAAGAGAAGATAAGAAAATTATGGAAAATAATAAGTAGATAAAATTATGGATAATAATAAGTAGGGAAAATTTGTGATATTTTATTATTTATGTAATTTTGAACTCATTTTAAATTTGATGTTATTGTGTTGAATATTTGGATATTTAATAGGGAAATATTAAGATGAACAAGAATAATCGGATATTTAGGCTAAAAAAATAAAAAACTGTCTAGGGCAACCTAGGCGACCGCCTAAGCGTCTAGCGGTCTAGGCGCTAGGCGGTAGGTGACCGCCCGCCTACCGCCTAGCGCTTTTTAGAACATTGGAATAACAATGTGGATGCTGAATCACTCAGTGTGGTATCATGAGGAGATGGCCAAAATTGATGTTCTTCTCGAGTGATAAAGTTTTCCCCTTGAATATCAGTTTTGGAATAGAAGGGCCGATTCTCGAAGAAAGTCACATCCATGGTAATGTAAAATTTCTTTGTAATGGGAGAATAATACTCATATCCTCTCTAGTTTGAAGAGTATCCAAGAAATATATATTTAGTGGCTTTTGGATCAAGTTTGCTCCGAAGATGTTGAGATACATGAACATATACAGTGCAGCACCCAAATATCTTAGGAGGAAGAGTGGATAAGAGTCGGGTATTGGATAGTTCTTTAAGAGGACTTGATTTGGGGCTTGAAAGTGAAGGACTCAAGAAGGCATGCGATTGATCAAGTAATTTGTGGACTGTGGTAAGAATGTCATCCCCCAAAATTGTTTTGGAACATTGGAAGCAAACGTAAGAGCTCTGGGTATCACAGAACTCTGAATTTCTATGGGTGTTAGGAATGGCATCCTCTGCAGAAGAAGTGACCTCGGAGTTGTTGCTGCTTTTATCGGTTGCCATGCCGTATTGTACCATCGGCTCTGGTACCATATAGAATGGGATGAAAAATTCATCTTATTTCAATCAAAGCATACAGGAAATTAAATAGAGGATGAGGACACCACAGGCTAGTGACTGTCCATAATTCCAGTCCTACAAACAAGGAAATAAAATCCTATCTAAACAAAAATGTAACCTAAACTCAAGGAAATCAGAAATCACAATCTTAATTATAAAAAGAATCCTTATGGGATCTGTCCATAGGGGCATCCACATAATTCCACTTTAGTAGCACTGAAAATTATAAAATGGTTAAGATATTTTAGATTTATTACATTTACTACTAAATGTTACATTTTGTTGTCGCCAACTTTCATTTAGAATCTTGTGATTCTGTTTCATCCATGAAATGTTCCTTGCTTGTCCATTGATATGTGAAGTAGATCCAGACTGTTATCTTAGAATGTCATTGGATATGAGTTGAATTTAGAATTCAAGTGTAAAGGATGAGTGCAAAAATATATTGTAACTATGCTTTTTTTGCTATCTTACAGCTTAGTTGTTTGTGGGTAAAGTGTATGCTGCTTAACTGAGTATCTTATCTTCTATAAAAATTTTCGGCCGCCTAATTTCACACCGACTCCTATTGTTCTGTTGGATTTCTTTGGCAGCTGGTCTTGTTTGGAGAAATTGTGTTGGCTCAAAAGGTCATGTATGATACATTTGGCAACGATTTCCTTCTTCATTTTGTTTCAAAAGGTTTATCAAATGTGCATTGCCCTCGAGACTTGGCCGAGCAGTACTACAAAAAGCTGCAGGTATAAATTTCAACTCTTTCTACTTAGTTGTTAAAACCCCACCTGGCTTGCACATTGGCTCAAACGTTAACGATTCGGACTATATACCCCCGAAACAAGTCCTTTAATAAAGTGGCCCAACCTTCATTTTACTTTAAGTTTCAAGGTGCCTTGAGGATAAGGGATAGCAAATAAGCAAATCCAAATTTGAATACCAAAAAAAAAAAGCAATTTATTTTTACTTCTAGATTATTGACTATTGTTTCGATCGTTTAGTAATCCGGACTATACATGTTGAATTATATGTAAAGGAATTGTAAGGAGTTTTTTTATATCTTAACTAAATGACTCCTTGGATGTTTCACTTAAATAAAGTGCACACATCATCTTATGCCTAGGCTTCTATGATACCTAATGTGCCTTGCAATTCCTATAGTTACGCATTCTACAAATGTGATTCAGATTTCTTGGCTGTTATTATTGAGGCTGTAAAATCACAAGCACGGGTTGCTGCAATTATATTTGTACACCCATCATCAATTTCTTAATTTGTGCATATTATCAGGAATATGATGTTAAGGAGTTGAAATCCTTCTACCAGTCGCTCATTGAAAAGTTGAGACTCCAACAAAATGGCAGCTTGGTGTTTAGATAACCGTGCGATCATATCTATGCTCTAAGCTCCTTGTTAAGTCAATTTTGCGATGTTGTAACCAGTTGTGCTGCCCATTCTTAATTCATCTTAAGGTTCGTACCAGTTAGCTCCCACATGAATTTTCACAACCAATGTATTTGCATGGATAGAGGCCACTTATGTTGGAGCATTGATTTCCCAAAATGCAGGCTTCTTTCCTGTAAATACCATTTGTCTGGCCTATAACGAACAGGACAAGGTATGCATATATAAATAATGCTTTCCGTGGATTGTAGAATCTTGAACAAAGTTTTATCGTTCAAGTGGATAATGAAGTTTCATGACATCTGCGTAGCAGGTGTAAATATCCGGAATCTCATTCTTTTGAGAACGAAATATTCTCCATGTTTTTCATTGCTGGTGCTGTGCGTTTAAAACTAGTTTCAGCGAAAATGGCCTCGTTATAGTACGAGTCTTACAGCAATCTACCATAAAAGGTAATTTAATCGACGCCGTGAAGCATCTGCAGGGAAGCTTATGATTCGGCCAATTGCACTTCATGGTGATGGGAGTTTTTGTTTTGTTTTTCCCGAGATGTGCCATTATTTATCTCACGTGCTCAATTTCATTTCTCTCTTTATATATTGATTTCAAGTCGAGGGGAACAAGTGTGGATAAGAGCAATTTTGTTGTGTTGAGAACGAAAACTTGTTTTTGTTGATCTTCAGACGTTTTCTTGGAATGCAGTTTGTTTTGTATCTTGTGTTCCTGGGAAATCTGTCTTATTCAATCAATCTGATTTGACTATTCTCCATTTATGTACATCTAGTAATATTGATTCTTGACCCGGTATTGTTTATATCAAGTTTTGATTGCTCAGCATCACTCCTTTGGTGCATGGATACTTGTAGAAATGATTTTGCATATGGTGAATAAGTTCCACGTACATTTGTAAGCGTGAATCAGAAAATATACAATTTCCATTATTCACTTATGATTACCTTTTGATATAAGCACATCATTCACTTATTTCATGACCGATGGAAGGATCGTAGAGGGGATTTGACGTGTTCGTGTCAATGATTAATCTATCGCGAAAGCTTTTCTGAGACATTTTTACAGGTTAATTATGTGAGAGATGAGTCTTTTAATCTGATACGGTTTATGAAAAATCATATTTTTTTATGTTAACGCCGGCTTGCGCTTGGGCGCACGTTTTTGCGCGCTCTAGTGCAAGGCGATTTGCCTGGGGTTTTCAGGTAGGTCGGCACTGGTTTGACTTGATTGAAAAACAACTTTAAAAGTTTCGTTTCGTTCTCCTTCGACATCGTTTGAGAAAAATACGCACTTTCAAGTTGAAAAGTACGAGCACACACTCGAAAAAGCTTCAAAAACATGAAGAGAATGAATCAAAATGATCCAAATTTCAAAAGTTTGTTTCAAAACATCGCGCACATCATATATGCACCAAAATTTTGAGTTTTCACACATTTCAAGCCATAAATCTCAATAAATTTTAAACCAAAACATCAAGAACAATTCACGTTTCACGAATCTATATCATGTTCTTAAAAATCTATGCAAAAAAATACATATACACATCAACATGCATATTTTCATATCAAAATACATATATATCGAATGATGGTTTCAAAAACGTTAAAAACTTGCCTGATCGTTGTAGGTTGGGGATAATCAACACTTTGGTGGTGATTTTAGCCTTGCACAAACGAGATTGGGGAGTCTTTCTTCTTCCTTGTGCAATATTTGAATTAGAGAAGGGAGAGGGAAGATGGAGTAGGCAGCAGATAAAAAAGAAAAATGGTGAAATAATTTGACGCCTACCCAGTTTGCAACTAATGGGCTTGGAAGTCGGTCCATTAGTCGCAAATAATGTCTTTTAACATTAAATAAACATGAAATATTTGCTTAACCTCGTTCGAAACCTAGTCTCGTTCCCTCAATCAAGAAATAATCCCAACTTGAAAACATTAAACTAATTTGCAATATTAAAACATCAGACATAATATCATCTCATAACTATTAAATTCCAAAAATAAAATACATAATATCATAAAACACATTTAAAAATATCGTGAATGAACTAGTTGAATTTTGGATCTTACAATTTCACCCTCCTTAAAAAAATTTCGTTCTCGAAATTCAACTTATCAAATAGCCCTGGATAGCGACTACGCATATCCTGCTCAGTTTCCCATGTAGGCTCTTCTGCCAGCTGGTTACGCCACAGAACTTTCACCACTTCACCTCCATGTTCCTCGACTTCCGGATCTAACTGTCCAAAATATGAACAGGTATCTCCTTATAGGACAAGTTTGGTGTCCATTGCATTGGCTCGTAGTGAATCAAATGGGAAGGATTCGTGATATACTTTCCCAACGTAATCTGTAGTGACCCGTCATGGAATAACTAAGTAACCAAATCTTAAGCATGCAATTAAAACTTAAATAACAAAATCAGAGAAAAAATACGTAAACTTAAATCAAATACTAATCCGACAGAAATACAACCGGTAAATAACTGAAACCCATAATAACAATAGTACAACCCAATCGAAAATCCAATGCAAAACGGTCAAGACTAACTAATACCGCTGGCACCAACTGAGTTCTCAACTCTCCGGCTTCCAACTACTCACTGGTCTCTGAACCTGGAATCCTGCAACTGCCCCATCGAATAAGGTGTCCAATAAATCATACGGACGTGATCAATTAATGCTCAACACAGAAGTATGAGTATACGCATGTTATGAATGCAAATACAAATTCATATGAATGGGTATCGGGAACCTATCATAGATAGAACACTTCTCAGTCAAAGACGCCATGGTATGTAGCACGTTGGGTCATCGCATCAGGAGGTTGCTCCCATACCATAAACCCGTGGACTATCCGAATCCAAAACTATGGTATCCATCCACAAAATATCATAGGGCTGAGCGACCCCTTTACTGGTTATCTCAATGAAAAGTACATGCCCAACGTGCCAATGCATGTAGTGGTCTTTACCCAGGTCACCTACTAATCAGAGATTAAAGCCTAATTAAGCATGCAATTAACAATAATCAGAGATAAACTATGGAAAACCAAAACTAATACTGGACCGGCAGAATACAACCGAAAAATAAAACCCAAATCTGAATTGATACAACCCAATCGAAATAAACTTGATACTGTAGTAACCCAGAACCCATTTTAAGATAATAATATGTTAAACATTATTAAGGGTTAGTAATTAACCAATTTCGCGGCTTAATAAACTAGAAATATGATTTGACGAACGGAGCTTCCGTTGGCCATCGGACGCAACGATGGAGGGGCAGAACGGATGCAACGTTCCTCAACGGACGCAACGTTCCTTGACATACAGGCAGGCATGAGGTGGCCTGATGACTAAGCTACGAGTTTTGACAAGTGTCAAACATGCAGGAACGGACGAAACGAACCAGAACGGACGCAACGTTCGTGTCCGGAAATTTTGGCTATAAATAGGGGTCTCCGGAGTTCATTTTCAAATACGAATTCCGAGTTTCCTTCTTCGATCAGTTATATAGTGTGAGTTATACACTTGAGAGCCCTATCGGTAATAGTGAGAGATTCTGGAATAACAAAGAAGTTGTTATAGTCATCCAGAGTCAGCGACATCAAAGGGCTTACTACGGACGAAGGTATGGTCCGAGAATCTATTTAAGTTTTGGGAGTATTATTAGCTTATTTAAAGCTTATAGAACTTGTGTAGTGATACGATGAACTTTTGAATATAGGCTTGGAACCTAGGATCCTACTTTACTTGAACTAGCCTAGAGGTACGTACACATTGACTGAGATTGTCAGCGAGTATACATTTTTATATGTTGCATTTATTTGGCATTATTATATGGCATGATATATGATTTATCGCTTTCTATACTCATATGTCATGTGCATATACATGTTGAGCCTATACCTTGTTATACCTGATTATAGAGCCGCTCAGCTCTATACTCGATAGTCTGTCACTGAGAGTACCGCGACGGCGGGGACATGTATGTGTGACTACTCTGGTGTACTAGACGAGTGTGGTTGCACCCAGAGGTTGATCCGTGCGGTGGCAGCACTCATGTGGCGCCGGTACTGAGCATGACTTTTCAGATGACCCTTTACTAGTCATCATGTTGCATGCATTATATACATATGTTTACTCATGTCTATGTACTGGGCGTTAACGCTCACGTCCTAGTTGTTATCTTGGACACCCTATTCCACGGGGCAGGTTGCAGGATGGACGGAGCCGGTAGTTCGAGGCAGGACTAGGGAGCCGGAGCTTTTCAGGGGATTTTATACAGCAGGATTTGTTTAGCTGTATACATGTTATAGACAGTTTACTTTAAGCTTTTCGATATGGTTGTATCACTACAGTATCAAGCCTGAACTTGTTTTACTAAGCTGATATGTAAATTATGGGTTTTGTTTCCGCATGTTTTACTCTGCTAAGCATTTTACTTTATTAAGTTTAATGCATGCTATTAGTTGCCAGTTAGCAGGTGATTCCATGCAGGATCACTACAGATACAATAAAATATATCCTAGTAGCTAACCCTGCTGCCCTGCCATGGTCACCAATTACTCCAAGTATCTGATGAAAACTACCTACACCTGCTCCTGCCTCGTCGAATGGGGTGTCCAGACAACACAAAAACACTAGACGTGAGCATTAAAGTTCAGCACGCTAGTACGGGTAAACATACAAATATGATGCATGCATAATGATATGTCTGGGTATCCGTATCTGGGATATACAAATCCAAACTTCTCAGATTGACGCCTAGGACATGAGTAGTACTACCGAACGGGGAATCAAACCACTGGGTACTTCCACTCACTCCTAACCAGACGTGGATCTAAAATGTCCAGAAACGCTAGAGTCTGCGTGACTCGTCGGTCAGAATGACTCTCAACGTCTAACCATCCATATAAGGGCTGAGCGACCCTACACTGGCTCATCTCAAAGATACACAGAATCAATATGATATGTATATGCAACATAATATCTTAAAGCAGTAACATGCATCACATAATATGCAATCACATAAGCATGAAAACCCGCCAGCTATCTCAGTCAGTATTTACGTACCTTACTAAGGCAGCCCTAGAAGCACCACTCTATGTTCCAAGCCTACAAGTCAAATATCCATTCATCACTAAACATGCTCTAAAAGCCTTAACTAAGCTAATAGATACTCCCTAAATCATTAGGGATCCAAAGTAATACCTGCGTTCGTCATTAGCCCGCTGATGGCGATGGCCCCATAACTTGAGCACAACTCCGCTACGACTTCGGGATGCCTCTCTATCGCCTGACCTTCGATAAATAAGGCTAGAAAGCCCCTAAAAACCTTCAAGAAACAAGAAGGGAAGGAATTGGAAATGAGCAAAATGAGAGCTCTCGGACCCCTATATATAGGCTGAGTTCGGACGATCCGATCCCTAAGTTCGGATCGTCCAATCTCCATAGATCGCTACGTGTACTAAATTTGCGACATTTGTTCGAACATCACACCGGATCGTCCGATTGCACACTTCGGATCATCCGATCTCCTCATGACATCACCGTGATTACCTCATCACTTGGACAATTGGCCTAGTTGAGTTCGGATAGTCCGATCTTGCGTTCGAATCATCCGATACCTTCGCAGCTTTTGAACCCAATTGATCTTCCGAACTCCCCTTCTTCGGACCCTCCGATCTTGGAGTTCGGACCATCCGATCTCCCCAATCACTTGAAACCCTTCGGGCCATTTTCGAGTGTTCTTAATTCATTTTTGAACTCCTTAGACCCATCTGGAAATCCCTTAATCATGTTTTACCCATTCTAAACATGATTAATACATTAATCGCCAATTAATTATAATTTCTGGATTCAGGTCACTACATTCTCCCCCTCTTAAAAAGATTTCGTCCCCAAAATCTAGTGCAATCCTGATAAAGTCACGCAAAATCCAACTTATCACATTCAGTTGTAGCTCCTGATCATAACCAAAACATTGGGTTGAGAAGATTTCGACAATTCAGACCCCACAAAACCTGCATGGTTTGTCTCTCACTGAAACACATCAAAATTCGAAGGCCAAGCTTAAAACTTAATCCTAGTTCTATCTCAACACGCCACTATCAAGAAAACCAAGCTAGCGCTGAAATCTGCCTTCTGACAACTCTCTACTAAGTGCAATTCCACAATCCACTGGAATTTTTAAGCAACACTACTATCAAAATCTCATGCCTGAAAAACGATTATAAAGAATCTGCTTTGCCCAATAGAAAAATCAGTCTAACAAATGCATCCCAGGACTGATACTGTAGTAACCCGTATCCAAAATTAACGATTAATGAGTATATTAATCAAGTGATCATGTTTAGATTAATTAAAACATGATTAAAAAAATTTCAGATGGATTAACAGACTTCAGAAATGGACTCAGATTGATCAGAAATTGCTCGAAGGGTGACGAGGAACGGATGAAACGTTCTGGTCAGCTGATGTCATATGTGACGTCAAAAAGATGATGTCATTGCTTACGACCGTGATGTGACAATCGAACGCAACATTCGTCGGACAGATGCAACGATGGCGAACGGACGCAACGATGGAGGAACGAACGTTCCGTTCTCTGTCTATAAATAGAGGAGCCGAGGCCTCATTTCAACTCGCCCCTCTCCTATCTCCTCTCTTCTCTCTCGTTTCTTAGCCTTTCTAGTCAGATCTAGGGATTTCTAGGCTTCCTTTTGGGAATCCGGGAGCGGCAGCACGGTCCAGATGTCGTAGCAGAGTTGTGCCTAAGTTTTGAGGCAAGCGACAGCAAAGGGCTGACGACGGACGCAGCGTGGACTATAGGCGTGGACCTAGAGTTAGTAGAGATTGCCTTTAGTTGAGGTACGAAAGTACTGTTCGAGATATCCTGATTGAGTATGCATGTATTATGTGCTTGCATGATTTATGTGACATGATTTTATGCTGCATGCATTTGCATATTGAACTATATCTTTTGAGATGTCTGGTAGTGGAGTTTTACCCTATCCTGTTAGTGGATGAACTTTCATCGATTTGGATCTGGAGTATCCACTGGTATTCGATATGGGAGCCACCTTCTGAAGCGACGACACAACGTGCTACATACCAGGGCCCGGTCTGTCTTTGTTATCTGATCCTTGGCCTCTAGTTTCAGTAGGCGGTACACTTGCATTCATGCATCTATATAATACGGTATACTCATACTCTCGTGCTGAGCGTTTTATGCTCACGTCTCGTACTTTATGTATCTAGACACCCTATTCCATGGGGCAGGTTTGCGATTGGATGAGGCGGGTGGATCCAGGAGGGACTACGCAGTGGATGGAAAACTAGGATTTTGCCTTGGTCCTTATTTTCTGATGTATTTGGGCTAATACATTATTCGATTTGGTTGTATAATTATTTGGGTAGTTACAGATTCCTTTCCTTGGGATTGTAAATGTTTATTGCTTCCGCAGTTTATTTTGCTTTATTGTTAATTGCATGCTTAAGTTTCTGATTAGTAGGTGATCTCGGTAAGGGTCACTAAATTTATGGTATCAGAGCATGCATAGTAATCTTGGGATTTAGATTCTGCATAAGATAACCGTGGGGTAATTTTGTAGATGGCGAATTACGTTGATCAGAGTAGCCATGGTAGTGGAGGTGGTTGCCTGGGAGATGGTGATCGTGATCGCCGTCGGGAGCGCCATCATCGTCATCGTGATGACCATCGTCGTTTCAGTATGCATCGGTTCATGCAGATGAGTCTAAGCCCTTGGTTGGAGGTGAGACTCTTGAGGATGCTGAGAACTGGTTAGAGCGCATGAAGAGTTGTTTTCAGACATTCCACTGTACCGAGGAGCAGAAGATGAAGATGCTTGGTTATCTCTTGGAGGGAAGAGCCAGTAAGTGGTGGAGGTTCACCTCTGCACCATTCATCGCGACGAGAGGAGTTGCTACTTGGGCCGAGTTCCGCATAACTTTTCAGAAGCTGTATTTTCCTCCTGCACTTCGCCAGGCAAAGGCGAGCGAGTTGTTGGGTCTATGTCAGGGAGCCACGTCGATTGACGAGTACCAGCAGAAGTTCTTCGACTTGTTATCCTATTGCCCCGAGATTGGTGACAGCTCCGAGATGAAGTATAATCTGTTTCTTCAAGGCCTTAATCCAGAGATTCATGACCGGGTAGCGGTTGGGGATGATATGACTTATGATGGATTGGTGAGCCGATGTCACCAGACGGAGAATATCATTCGGCATAATAGGTCTTTTTCTCAGTCAAGGCCTGCGAGTTTCTTGGGTCCCTGTGCTCAGTCTTTCAAGAAATCTGGATCTTCTTCTTCCTTTGGTTTCGGTGGAGTGGTACATTTTGGGAAGAAAGAGAAGTGCGACCATTGTGGGAAGAATCATCCGACGGACAGATGTCATAGAGCTTCTGGTGCATTCTTTCGTTGTGGAGAGGTCGGTCTTCGGAGGGATTTTCCTCTAGCTGGGGGAGGCGGTTCTGGTTCTGGATCGGGTTCTCAGGCTACCGTTCAGAAGAGGTCACAGGGACAGTCTGTCGGGAGTTCTCATCTGAAGCCGCGAACATCTAGTCAAGTGTTTGCCTTGAGGCATGATCAGGCAGTGGAGGAGAATGAGAGGGTCATCGCAGGTACATTTATGTTATATGGCATGACTGCTCTTGTACTCATTGATAGTGGTGCATCTCATTCCTTCATTTTTGCACGTTTTGTTAAGAAGCATAAGTTGCCATGCATTGCACTAGACGTAGTGATTTTTGTTTCTACTCCGACGGGTAAATCTGCATTGGCTAAACGTATGCGTGAATTGAAGAATCAGTTACATGATCTCTTGGATAAGGGGTACATTCGTCCTAGTGTATCTCCTTGGGGAGCTCTTGTTCTCTTTGTGAAAAAGAAGGATGGGTCGATGCGGCTGTGCATCTACTATCGGCAGTTGAATCGAGTTACTCTGAAGAACAAGTATCCTTTGCCTCGTATTGATGAATTGTTTGATAAGTTGTAGGGTACTTCAATGTACTCCAAGATTGACTTAAGATCTGGGTATCACCAGATGAGGGTCTGAGATCAAGATATAGACAAGACTGCATTCCGTACTCGTTATGGGCATGATTTGGAGTTGGCAGCTATTGTGTTTTCTTTGAAGATCTGGCATCATTATCTCTATGGCGAGAGATTTGAGATCTTCACAGACCACAAGAGTCTCAAGTATTTGTTCACTCAGGTGGAGTTGAACATGAGACAGAGGCGTTGGATGGACTTGCTGAAGGACTATGATTGCGAGATTAAGTACCATCCGGAGCTGCTAATCTCACTGCTGATGCCTTGAGTCGCAAGGTGCGATTATCCGCACTTCAAATTTGTTCGATGTCTTGTGAGATCGAGGAATGTTGTTCTTCAGGGTATACCTTCAAGTACAAGAAGGGTATGCAGGGCATCCAGATGTTTGCGATATTATCTGAGCCAGCTCTGTATTCGCGGATTCGGGATGCTCAGATGTCTGATTCGAAGACCTAATGTTTGGCTCGTCTAGCCAACGAGGGTAGTACGTCCAGATTTCACTATCACTCAGACGTTTTTCTGTGTTTGTCGGGTAGGCTTGTGATTCCGGAGGATGAGGATCTGCAGGGGGAGATTTTTTGTCTTAGGCACACCGCACTAAGTTGAGTATTCATTCAGGGAGCAACAAGATGTATAAAGATCTGCATACTCGGTTTTGGTGGAAGGGAATGAAGTGTAGCGTGTATCAGTATATTTCAAAATGCTTGGTTTGTCAGCAGGTCAAGGCAGAACATCGACGACCTGGAGGTTTGCTTCACAGTCTGCCTATTCCCGAGTGGAAATGGGAGCTTATCACGATGGATTTTGTGACCATTTGCCGGTATCCTCGAGGAGTTGTGATGCTATCTGGGTTGTGGTGGACCGACTCACCAAGTCAGCACATTTTATTCCCTATAGTCAAGAGTACACTGTTGATCGTATGGCTCGGTTGTACATTCAGAAGATCGTTCGAATTCATGGAGTGCCGGTGAGCATTTTCAGCGATCAAGACCCCAGGTTTACTTCCAGATTCTGGGGGAGTGTTCAGCGTGCCATGGGGCACTACTCTCAGTTTGAGTACTGCCTATCAGCTGGAGACAGATGGCCAGACAGAGCGCACTATCCGTACCTTGGTGGATATGCTTCGGGCGTGTGCTATGGATTTTGGTTCAGTCTGGAAAGATCATTTGCCACTAATTAAGGTCGCGTACAACAACAGCTACCATTGTAGGATTGGGATGACACCTTTTGAGGCGTTGCACGGGCAAAGTTCTCGCACTCCACTCTTCTGGGAAGAAGTGGGGGAGAGACAGTACGAGTGTAGCACCTAAAATCCAATCTATTAAATCGCATTCATTAAATTAAATAAATATTATGATTATTATTTTTAAGTTTAATCGATTTAAAATTATTTATCTTAATTATTTGTTAATAAAATATTAGTTATTTATTTAAATGTTTTTATTGTACTAACAATTTAATTAGTACTTTTAATTGCCAAAGTTTAATTGCCAAAATAATTTTTATTGTGCAACTTATTTGTTTTAAATATTTTAAAGGTTTAATTTTGCTTAATTAAATGATTTTAATGTTTTAGTTTATTATTTTAAATGATCCTAACTGTCCCACATATTTATTTAAAATGATTTAAGTTTATTGAATAATTGTTTAAATGATTTTAATTGTTAAGCTTATTTATTTAAATATTTTTGGATTGTCCAACTTATTTGTTGTAAATAACTTAAGTTTAACAGTTAGTTATTTTAAATCATTTTAAATGTCTAGCTTATTTATTTAAATGCTTTCAATTGTCCAAGTCGTTTTAAAGATTTTTATTCCGCTTGTGTATTTTATTTACACGAAATTTAAATAATTATTTAGTTTATTTAAATTATTTTAATAGCACTGTTTATTATTTAAATATTTTATTTAACATTGCGATATCAAAATAACTAAAGTATTGATTTTAATTTCTAAGTTAGTGTTTAAATTTCTTCAAATGTTTATTTGTTTTTGTGACGCCTAAGTTCAATAATTTAAATTTCATGCCTAAATTAGCTTAGATATTTAAACTTCCAAAATTCATGGTGATTTAAAGGATTTAAATTTTCTTAGATTTTAATTGCTCAAATATTTAAATTTAGTTACTTGAGATATTTGAAATTAGTGACTTTCGGCCCCGGCACGCGGTAAAGGTGGACACGGTGTAAAAACCTCATATTCTAAATTTTTATGGCCTAAAATCCTTGAGAGTTAAAGAAAATAAAAAGAAAATTTTATTTCAAAATTATCGAGTGACAAAAATCGCGTAAGCGCATTCTTGTGCATAATTTCCTATATTTTTTAAAATTAGTCTTTTTGGACCCAAACTAGTGAAATACTATTATTAATTTTTAAATTAGGGATTTTAAATTTAGAAATTTAAAAATGAGTGCAAAATCCTATGCCTAAATTTATAATAGTAAAGTAGCACTTTTATAAGTATAAAAGCACTTTTGCACTCACCCTACACTCACACCACCTACCTAAACATACACACATTAATATCTATACTTACACTACACTTCAAACACCACATAACCCTATCATTCTATCACCATCAGCCGCCTCTTCATTTCTCCCCAAGAACATCACACTTTTCTTCATTTTCGCTCCTCCCATTCCATCGGCTTGCATCATTTCTCTTCTTCTTCAACTCCGGCCGCCCATCCCAGCCACCAGCCGCAGCCGTGCCGCCTCGAATACCACCTTAGAAGGCCATTCCAGCTGCTGGTCGAGCCATACAGTAGCTTTAGCAGTCCCTTGTTGCTTCCTTGAGTTGAAGATTAGGCAAGATTTTTTTTTGTTCCTCTTTTGAAACCCAAGCATGGGATATTATGTTCTTGCTTCCTTTCTCCTTAATTTCGAAATTCTTGTAAATTTTCATGTGTTTGGATCGATTTTTGTTGGAAAAATCAGTAGGTTAGGTGTGATTTCAAATTTTGCATTTCTCTCATTGTTGGGATGCATTGTGGATTGAATTGGATTGAAAAATTAGCTTCTAAATGAAATTTTGCATGTTGTGAATGGAAAATCAGAATATGCCCTGCTGATTTAGATCCATTATTGTGTGTGTATGGTTGGTTTTAAATCTTACAAGATTGTGGACAAGTTATTTAATGTATATACTTTGAAATGATGTAAATTAAATCGAGTTTGTGGCGTTTGAATGTAAGTTTTGTGTGAATGGATGAAAGGAGTGGAGGGGCTGCCCATGGGGTGTTCATGAGATTAAACATGTGTTTTTGAATGAGTTTTGGGTGGATTATAGGGCTGGTTATTGGGCATTTTGGTTGGAATGTCGGTTGGTGGAGTTTGAGGGCATCGGGCGAGTGTTTTGGAGCAAATGATTGAACGAGCTAGCGCCGGGCAAGCGACTAGCTCAAGAACCCTTTGCTGGTAATTTAGGGACCCTTAGAGGATGCTTGAGTGAGTTTTTGAGGTGTTGGGTTATAAGGAACGAGTTCGGAAAGCCTTAGCGTTAAGGGCACCAAAGCTGAAAATTTTCACCTATGCATTCAACCTCTAAAATTCAGTTCTGATGGGTACCTTAGCAAGGCCTGGGCAGGGGCTATCCCTGATTTTCTAGGTTTGTGTGATGTTAGGGTCTTGTCGGTGAAAATTGGGCTCATTTTAGATAAGAATAGATTAAGTTAGGTGCGTTTTAAGTTAGTATGGCATGAGCAGATTTTTCTAACAACTATGGGCTGTCCGGGAATTTAAATCGTTTGTGTTGTTCGGGCCATTAGAAAAATGAAAATACTAGTCATAGGAGTATTTTAAGGTGTGTTTGAGGTGCCAGTTCAAACGGAATGCCTTTTGAATTTTAATAGGGTTAGCCGCTCGAGTTAGGCCCTTGTGAGCGTAAATTTAAGTGGAAGGAGCAAAGCCTTTAAGCTGAGAGTGCTCCCCTACACTCCAATCATCCATAAAATTAATGTATTGCTATCTTTTGAGTTTTGTCATTTAAATTATTCAACGCCCATTTATTCGCGTGTGTGACTTCAAATTCATTTATATTCTAGTCCCGAAGTCTTATTTAAAGAATGCTTGTAAAGAAAAATGTTGAAATGAGAAATTGTTGAATGAAAGGATAAGTTAATGAATGAAGTGAGTTGATTGTGACTTCGACGTGCAATGATTGGTCAGAGAATGCCCTGGGTCACTTGCCAAAATGAGACGTGTAGATCGGGGTCGGGAGACATCTCGGCTTTCCTACCAAATTAGACGTGTAGATCGGGGTTGGGAGAAATCTTGACTTCCCTACCAAATCAGAGGGGCAAGGTGGGGCCGAGAAAAACTCGGTTTTCTTGCCGGCATTGTATACTATAGCCATTGATCGATCAAAATCATAGTCACAATCGAGGATCTAATTTCAAAAGTAAATGTAAAGGATAATTGACTCATGAATGTTTTTTTTCATCGCATATTACTATTGTTCCTACTTCGGGCATGTTATGACGCTTTCCCTTCGTGTGAATTTCATTGTACACTTAGTAATACTTTTAGTACGATGCATTATTTTGAACCCTTGTTGTATTATTTACGTCTTGCTGGGCTTTTAGGCTCACTACTATGCTTGGTGCAGGTTGTTCTTTGTTGAGATCGAGAGACATGACTCTTGAGTGGACTGCGATTCGGACACGACACATCCCTCCGACCTATGCTATTCTTCTGTAGAAGTTTATTCAAACTTAAATGTTATGAAATATTTATTTTGTTTATTTGGCAAATGTAAATGAATTGATTTTTAAGATTTGTTTCTTGGTCTGTAAGGATTAAATTGTAAAATTTTGATGTTTGTGATGTTGAACCTTTTCCCTAGTTTCTCTTTCATTTATTCTGGTCTAGTTTATCTGTATTGTCGGTTGCTTATGTTGTTTGCTGTCTGAGTCAGGTGAGTTTTAAAATAAACAGATGGGTCATGCCAAAATTTTTGAAAAAATCTGCATTTTTATTTAAGTTTATTTAAAAAATATGTTTAGGGTCGTTTCAGTTGGTATCAGAGCATGGTTCTGGTTTGGGTTGTGCCTACTGCCGGTTGCCAGAAACTCGAGAAGTCTTGCCTCAAAGTCTGTAAGTTTTAAAGAATTTTATATGCTAGTCATACTTGAATTAATACTTTAAATGTTTTGATGTCATTCCTTTTAAAATATTTTTATAAAATTAGGTGTTTAATTTATTTAAATGAGTAGCTCAGTGTTTATTTTGTTTAAAAATTCCTATTAGTAGATTAAAGTGTGCCATTTAAATGAATATTTTATAGCATGCGACTTCTAGTTAAATAGAGTTGGTGTACTAACATTCCTTTCAGTTTTAGACAGTACGTGGAAGTTGTTTGAGTTATTAAGAAGTTTTAATAATTTTTTTATGGGATTGTAAGAGTTTGTTGAAAAATATTAAACTTGCGCATTAGGAATTATTAATTGTTGTGTTGTTGTAATTTATTCTTTTATGAATGGATTTTAGGCGGATACAACTAAGTGCATAGTTGTTTAGAAATTTATAAGCATGTGTTTTGTCAGTTGAATTTATGAATCGAAACTCGTGCGATGACTTGGGATAAACTTAAGGAATCATTGTTATTTTTTTTGTGTGAAAACCAAATTGAGGAATGTTGCGCGCTAGAATTAAAGTAAAGGATTTAGAATATAGTTAGAGTCCTAATTGATAACTTCAAAACCAATTTAAAACTGCATGCCTCCACATTTCTGTACTACAACAGGAGGTCATATCTTTGTTATTGATGATTTGCGTGTATAAAAAAAATTATCAATCAAGTTTTAAATGATGTTTAAACATCTTCTTGGTATATACATTTATTTATTATTTTATTTATTTATTTTCCCATCTTTGCATTGTTTGACGCCGATGGGAATTGTTTACTTTTCTTGATCTTGTTTTGATGGTTGTTGTTGCTGTGTTGAGAATTTTACCAGTTATGTTATGGGTTGTTGGAAGTAAGTTCTTTTGTCAAGAAGTTGAGTCGACCAAGGATTTGGGTCGTTAGTTGTAACTGGTGACTGTATTCTGTCATTGTTAGGATTGATTGTATATTATGAGAAGAAAAGAATTACGAGTGGTGATTTGGGAGATAAGTTAAAATGTTGGAGAAACATCGGTTTGGGTAGAGAAGATTTTAGAGGTCGAGTTAAGCAAGCCATTAGGCTAAGCAAGTTGTGTTACCACTTTCTTGGATTCTTTTACTTATTGTTACGTGCTTCTACATTTTGGGATATATTTTAAGACGGTAGTGTATTCAGGACTTGACTTTAGTGTTTATGATGTATGCTAGTGTGACAGGTAATACTTGAGAATTGGGTTCTTGCTATGGACAGTATACAAAATTATCAATTAGTTCTGCTATGCTACTAACAGTAAAAAACTATTGTTGTCCAATCTTGGGATTATTGTGGATTTTTCTAGTTGCTGCTGAACATTTAAGTTTTGTTATTTTAAGTTTCTACTACATGATTAATGGATGCAGTTAGTCTAGTTGCAGTAGGTTGTCTAAAATTTGAGGTATCAGCTATTTAAGTTTTTTTCCTTATCGAGTTTAAGGTCTGAAATTTTATTCTTGGGTATGAGTCAGAGGTTGGGGCGCGTAGAGTAGTGTTGATAAGAGGATGGGCCATAAGAAATTTTGAAAGAAGTTTTAGATGATCTTAGAAGCTTGAACAAATCCAGAGAGGCGATTAAGGATTTTAGAACTTTTGTGGGCAGCAAACTTCCATTGAAATTTTTATTTTTAAAATGATATCTTAAATTATTTGTTTGCATACAAAAATATTTTGAAGAATACGCTGACTTGTGAGAACGAATTTAAGAAAATGTTTTGGCAACGAAAATATAATTTTCGAAAGCATTGATTTTTATAGCTTTTGTGCATAAATTATTTATTGAAACTTTTAAACATATCTTTCAATGATTTTTTTTATGACAGATCTTTGACTACGACTATTTATCTAAAAAAATATTTTTTTTTTGAACTCCACTTCATGAATTTTTTGAAAAAACCATTTTATTGAAGCTATCTGTTCAGAAATGTGAGTGTTTGGTTGTTAAATACTTTGGGAACTTGGGAATTTCATAGGAGCTCGAGTCCTATAAAGCTTGATCGCTAAGTAGATATTAAGCACAGTCTTTTACGAGAAAGTTTTTAATTTATGGTTAAGACTGACATAAATTATTTATTGATTTCACAGGCTATAATGTTTGAAGTTGTTATTAGGGATCTAAAGTTATCAAATTAAGGGAAGTATCAGATCTTGTAGGATTTTATGTGGAGCATAATTGATCAATAACGAAGGATATAAGATTAGAGAAATGTAAGTTGTGCAATAACTTAAAGGTCTAAGAATTTGTAGGTTGTGGAACTTATGAGTTGCAATAGGATGACGTTTGTAGGTTTGAAATTTAGATCAAAGGTAATTTGGTGCAGCGATAAAATTTAATTTTGAATAAAATCACTCGGGAACAAATAAGAACTAGGAATTTATAGGACAGTAAGAGTTAGTTGGACCCTTGGTGATATATTGATATTAATAAATATCAGAGTGTGCAGCGAAAGCTAATTAGCGTCAACTCTTGTGGGTGCGAGGTAAGAAGATTTAGTGTTATTATGGTCTAAGATATTCAAACCTGGTTAGTAAGTTTTGAATTTCGAGGAAAAATTCCATTTAAGGACGAAAGGAATTGTAGCACCTAAAATCCAATTTATTAAATCGCATTCATTAAATTAAATAAATATTATGATTATTATTTTTAAGTTTAATCGATTTAAAATTATTTATCTTAATTATTTGTTAATAAAATATTAATTATTTATTTAAATATTTTTATTGTACTAACTATTTAATTAATACTTTTAATTGCCTCAGTTTAATTGCCAAAATGATTTTTATTGTGCAACTTATTTGTTTTAAATATTTTAAAAGTTTAAGTTTGCTTAATTAAATGATTTTAATTATTTAGTTTATTCTTTTAAATGATCCTAACTGTCCCAATTATTTATTTAAAATGATTTTAGTTTATTGGATAGTTATTTAAATGATTTTAATTGTTAAGCTTATTTATTTAAATATTTTTGGATTGTCCAACTTATTTGTTGTAAATAACTTAAGTTTAGCGGTTAGTTATTTTAAATCATGTTAAATATCTACTTTATTTATTTAAATGCTTTCAATTGTCCAAGTCATTTTAAAGATTTTTATTCCGCTTGTGTATTTTATTTACACGACATTTAAATAATAATTTAGTTTATTTAAATTATTTTAATAGCTTTGTTTATTATTTAAATATTTTATTTAACATTGTGACATCAAAATAACTAAAGTATTGATTTTAATTTCTAAGTTAGTGTTTAAATTCCTTCAAATGTTTATTTGTTTTTGTGACGCCTAAGTTCCATAATTTAAATTTTATGCCTAAATTAGCTTCGATATTTAAACTTCAAAAATTCACGGTGATTTAAATGATTTAAATTTTCTTAGATTTTAATTGATCAAATATTTAAATTTAGTTACTTGAGATACTTGAAATTAGTTACTTTCGGCCCCGGCACGCGGTAAAGGTGGACACTGTGGAAAAACCTCATATTCTAAATTTTTATGGCCTAAAATCCTTGAGAGTTAAAGAAAATAAAAAGAAAATTTTATTTTAAAATTATCGAGTGACAAAAATCGCGTAAGCGCATTCTTGTGCGTAATTTCCTATATTTTTTAAAATTACTCTTTTTGGACCCGAACTAGTGAAATACTATTATTAATTTTTAAATTAGGGATTTTAAATTTAGAAATTTAAAAATGAGTGCAAAATCCTATGCCTAAATTTATAATAGTAAAAGTAGCACTTTTATAAGTATAAAAGCACTTTTGCACTCACCATACACTCACACTACCTACCTATACATACACACATTAATATTTATACCTACACTACACTTAAAACACCACATAACCCTATCATTCTATCACCATTAGCCTCCTCTTCAATTCTCCCCAAGAACATCATGCCTTTCTTCATTTTCCCTCCTCCCATTCCATCGGCTTGCATCATTTCTCTTCTTCTTCAACTCCGGCCGCCCATCCCAGCCACCAGCCGCCGCCGTGCCTCCTCAAGGACCACCTTAGAAGGCCATTCCAGCTGCTAGTCGAGCCATACAGTAGCTTTAGCATTCCCTTGTTGCTTCCTTGAGTTGAAGATTAGGCAAGATTTTTTTTGTTCCTCTTTTGAAACCCAAGCATGGGATATTATGTTCTTGCTTCCTTTCTCCTTAATTTCAAAATTCTTGTAAATTTTCATGTGTTTGGATCGATTTTTTTTGGAAAAATAAGTAGGTTAGGTGTGATTTCGAATTTTGCATTTCTCTCATTGTTGGGATGCATTGTGGATTGAATTGGATTGAAAAATTAGCTTCTAAATGAAATTTTGCATGTTGTAATGGAAAATCAGAATATGCCCTGATGATTTAGATCCATTATTGTGTTTGTATGGTTGGTTTTAAGTCTTACAAGATTGTGAACATGTTATTTATTGTATATGCTTTGAAATGATGTAAATCGAATCGAGTTTGTGGCGTTTGAATGGAAGTTTTGTGTGAATGGATGAAAGGAGTTGAGGGGCTGCCCATGGGGTGTTCATGAGATTAAACATGTGTTTTTTAATGAGTTTTGGGTGGATTATAAGGCTGGTTATTGGGCATTTTGGTTGGAATGTCGGTTTGTGGAGTTTGAGGGCATCAGGCGAGCGTTTTGGAGCAAATGATTGAACGAGCTAGCACCGGGCAAGCGACTAGCTCAAGAACCCTTTGCTTGTTATTTAGGGACCCTTAGAGGATTCTTGAGTGAGTTTTTGAGGTGTTGAGTTATAAGGAACGAGTTCGGAAAGCCTTAGCGTTAAGGGCACCAAAGCTGAAAATTTTCACCTATGCGTTCAACCTCTAAAATTCAGTTCTGATGGGTACCTTAGCAAGGATTGGGCAGAGGATACCCCTGATGTTCTAAGTTTTTGTGATGTTAGGGTCGTGTCGGTTCAAATTGGGCTCATTTCGAATAAGAATAGATTAAGTTAGGTGCGTTTTAAGTTAGTATGGCGTGAGCAGATTTTTCTAACAACTATGGGCTGTCCGGGAATTTAAATCGTTTGAGTTGTTCGGGCCATTATAAAAATGAAAATACTGGTCATAGGAGTATTTTAAGGTGTGTTTGAGGTTCCAGTTCAAACTGAAAGCCTTTTGAATTTTAATAGGATGGGTTATGGATCTATTGGGTTAGCCGCTCGAGTTAGGCCCTTGTGAGCGTAAATTTAAGTGGAAGGAGCAAAGACTTTAAGCCGAGAGTGCTTTCCTACACTCCAATCATTCATAAAATTCATGTCATGCTATATTTTGAGTTTTATCATTTAAATTATTCAACGCCCATTTATTCGCGTGTGTGACTTCAAATTCATTTATATTCTAGTCCCGAAGTCTTATTTAAAGAATGCTTGTAAAGAAAAATGTTGAAATGAGAAATTTTTGAATGAAAGGATAATTTAATGAATGAAGTGAGTTGATTGTGACTTATACGTGCAATGATGGGTCAGGGGATGCCCTGAGTCACTTTCCAAAATGAGACGTGTAGATCAGGGTCGGGAGACATCTCGGCTTCCCTACCAAATTAGACGTGTAGATCGGGGTTGGGAGAAATCTCGACTTCCCTACCAAATCAGAGGGGCAATGTGGGGCCGAGAAGAACTCGGTTTCCTTGCCGGCATTGTATACTATAGCCTTTGATCGATCAAAATCATAGTCACAATCGAGGATCTAATTTCAAAAGTAAATGTAAAGGATAACTGACTCATGAATGTTTTTTTTCATCGCATATTGCTATTGTTCCAAATTCGGGCATGTTATGACGCTTTCCCTTCGTGTGAATTTCATTGTACACTTAGCAATACTTTTAGTACGATGCATTATTTTGAACCCTTGCTGTATTATTTAAGTCTTGCTGGGCTTTTAGGCTCACTACTATGCTTGGTGCAGGTTGTTCTTTGTTGAGATCGAGAGGCATGACTCTTGAGTGGACTGCAATGCGGGCATGGCACATCCCTCCAACCTATGCTATTCTTCCGTAGAAGTTTATTCAAACTTAAATGTTGTGAAATATTTATTTTGTTTATTTGGAAAATGTAAATGAATTGATTTTTAAGATTTGTTTCTTAGTCTGTAAGGATTAAATTGTAAAATTTTGATGTTTGTGATGTTGAACCTTTTCCCCTAGTTTCTCTTTCATTTATTCTGGTCTAGTTTATCTTTATTGTAGGTTGCTTATGTTGTTTGCTGTCTGAGTCAGGTGAGTTTTAAAATAAACAGATGGGTTATGCCGAAATTTTTGAAAAAATCCGCATTTTTATTTAAGTTTATTTAAAGTAGATGTTTAGGGTCGTTTCACCGAGGGACCAGAGTTAGTCCAGCAGGCCGCAGATATTGTTGATCAGATCAGGAAACAGATTAAGACTGCACAGGATCGTCAGGCCAGCTATGCTAATACCATGCATAGACCTCTGCAGTTCGATGTCGGGGAGAATGTATTTCTGAGAGTTTCATCTTTCCGCAGGATTTTCAGATTTTGTCTCAAAGGAAATCTGTCTCCTAGATTTATCGGTCCGTTTGAGATCTTGGAGAGCATTGGGATTTGGCTTATCGGTTAGCCTTGCCACCGTATTTTTCCAGTATCCATGACGTGTTTCACGTATCCCTGTTGCGACGGTATGTGGTAGATCAGTATCATATTTTTCAGCTGTCAGAAGTTCAGGTGGATACTGATTTGACTTATGTAGAGAGACCGATTTGTATCTTGGATTGTAAGGAAAAAGTGTTGCGGAATAAATTTATCCCTTTGGTTCTAGTTCAGTGGCAGTGCCAAGTAACTGAAGAAGCCACTTGGGAGCTTGAGAGCAGGATGTGTTATCCAGAGTTATTTTGATATTATTCCAGTGTTTTATTTAGTTGTAAAAGTTTCATCTGAATAAAATAATGTTTCTGCATGTTTTACTTTCAGTACTTAAGATCTGATTTCGAGAACGAAATATCTTAAGTGGGGGAGAATGTAGTAACCCGTATCCAAAATTAACGATTAATGAGTATATTAATCATGTGATCATATTTAGATTAATTAAAATATGATTAAAGAAATTTCAGATGGATTAACAGACTTCAGAAATGGACTAAGAATGATCGGAAATGGCCCGAAGGGTGACGAGGAACGGAACGTTCGTGGAACGGACGCAACGTTATGGTCAGCTGATGTCATCCATGATGTTAGCAAGATGACGTCATTGCTTACGACCGTGATGTGACAATTGGACGCAACGTTTGTCGAACGGACGCAACGATGGCGAACGAACGCAACGATGGAGGAACAAACGTTCCGTTCTCTGTCTATAAATAGAGGAGCCAAGGCCTCATTTCAACTCGCCCCTCTCCTCTCTTCTCTCTCGTTTATTAGCCTTTCTAGTCAAATCTAGGGAGTTCTAGGCTTCTTTTTGGGAATCCGGGAGCGGAAGCATGGTCCAAACATCGTAGCAGAGCTGTGCCTAAGTTTTGAGGCAAGTGATAGCAAAGGGTTGACGATGGACGCATCGCGGACCTAGAGCTAGTAGAGTTTGCCTTTAGTTGAGATACAAAAGTACTGTTCGAGATATCCTGACTGAGTATGCATGTATTATGTGCTTGCATGATTTATGTGACATGATTTTATGCTAAATGCATTTGCATATTGAACTATCTCTTTTGAGATGTCTGGTAGTGGGGTTTTACCCTATCCTGTTAGTGGATGGACTTGCATCGATTTGGGTCCGGAACATCCAATGGTATTCGGAATGGGAGCCACCTCCTGAAGTGACGGCACATCGTGCTACATACCAGGGCCCGGTTTGTCTTTGTTATCTGATCCTTGGACTTTAGTTTCAGTAGGCGATACACTTGCATTCATGCATCTATATAATTTGGTATAATCATACTCTCGTGCTGACCGTTTTATGCTTATATCTCGTAATTCGTGTATCTGGACACCGTATTCCATGGGAAAGGTTTGCGATTGGATGAGGCTGGTTGATCCAGGAGGGACTAGGCAGTGGATGGCCAGCTAGGATTTTGCCTTGGTCCTTATTTTCTGATGTATTTGGGCTAATACATTATTCGATTTAGTTGTATAATTATTTGGATAGTTACAGATTCCTTTTCTTGGAATTGTATAATGTTTATTGCTTCCGCAGTTTATTCTGGTTTACTGTTAATTGCATGCTTAAGTTTCTGATTAGTAGGTGATCTCGGTAAGGGTCACTACAGATACTGAATTCCTGGTACCTTCCAAGGTACTAGTCAGAAACCTCATCGGCTACACAATCATCGAAATATCTAATCATTCAACCAACTTCGAATGACAGTCTAATTTCCTAATAGATCATACAAAAGTTCACATCGCAATTAGTGCACAATTAACTATGCGATCTCCTGAAATCCCAACAGTTATCAAATTGCTGTCGGTATTCTAATAGATGCTAATAGGCTATTTACGATCCTTCTGATATCTAATCCGAATATCAACGAGGTGAAACCTATCATAAAACTCAATAGGAACCTTATTCCCTGAACTGAACAATTACTGACTATGAATTCTAGTCATCAATTATCTCCGGATGTGTATAATTAATCTTGCTAACATCCGAAAATACCAACCAAAATGATTAGATACATCTACACTGTATCATTTATATGATCTAGCACTGATATTGCATTCCCAGTGCTAACAAAAGGCGTCAATCAATCATCTCAAAATTCTAACCTCAGTGTCAAATCTCTAGATATCCTCTCTCAGAGTGTATACCCATAGTACTCCACCTTAATGGGGACTAGATCCTTATAGCCGAAAGGATGGAAATCGCGAAAAGGAATAGCCAACAACCTGCTAACTCATTCGCATAGCGACAACGTCATTGTCCACCACTATTTTCTACCTGAAACCCCCAGGTTACATTTCTCGTGGAACGGGTTTTGACCCGTTGAATATTCAAACCGATTAGAACCATCTCTGATCCTAATACCTGAATCTCACTATTGGAGATAACATCCAAATGATGCTACTAGTTAGCATACCACAGATAGTAACAATTCCTAGCAACTCTTTACTCGCCCATTAGATGAGCCAAACTAGTTTACCCCAGATATTCACAAAGTATTCCTTACTTAGCTGAAATCTAGCTAACTCTTTGATCAATGGTCAAACAGCTACATCAATGGCCTAGCGCATCCAAAAGAAAACCCGAAAAATTAATGACAATGTTCCTGCCATACCTGGAAACCATAGGTCTCAGCTACTGTCCTTTCCCTTGTCTAAACATTCGATGCATCCTGCTAATGCCCATTGAAATCAGTAATACTTGCTAGATCAAAGCTTGGCTAAGAAATTCCATGAATATCACCGACACGCCTGGGTACAGTACTTGCTCTAACAATTCCCAAATCGATATCCTAAAATCAATCTGGACCAACTACTCAGTCCGATCTCCGAAGATCGCGTTAACAATCTCTAGTATCAATAAAAGTACCAATTAAATCTTCCCTTTCCTAGTAAGGAAGCACTTGCTTAACTATCACTGAATCAACTATCTGTACCCACAATAGGTGTACCTAGAACAGTATCTACCGAAAAACTTCAATGGTGAGATAGAATCAAATTGTTTACTCAAAAATCCTGACTATACTGATCAGTCTCTCTGATGTTTGATGAATTCGGCAATTACACAATCTCTAAGTTATCACTTTATTTTTTGTATCTATCACAGATAAACTTAGAAACCCAACCCTTTCTGATTAGAGTATATTCACAAAATTTAACTAAAACTACTCCTCTTGGACGGAAGAAAACTCAAAAGATAGACTCATATGCTCCTAGAGATTCCCAAACGAATAGAAGAAATTTGAATGTGCCTGAATCTCATTATTCATTCGCTGAAACATCATGGACCAAGTCTTTAAGCTTACTGGCTTACAGTATGTCCCCAAATAGCTCCTGATCCACGATATCACAAATCGATACCGATTAGATTTAACGATGATACTGATCTGCTACGGCTCACTCTTAGCCTAAAAAAAGGGTCAATCAAGTTAGGTAATCACTTTCCAATTCTTGATCACTAAAATATTACATGACTCGATCAACAGACTATGATCTCTCGTCATAAATTAAGAATTCAACTGACCCCGAGCACTTGGAATCGCAAGATTCTCATATAGAGTTAATCAAGCCTATCTCTATCGATAGCCAATAGTAGTCACTGACACTAATCCTGCACCAGTTCGGATCTCTACCAAAACTACCTTTGTCCACCCAAAAATTAACACTGAAATGAACTAAACCCTGGCTAATTCCAAATCCAATATCCTGGATCATCATTGTCACAAGAAATCTCAAGTCGTATTCCTGACGGCGTTAGAAGACACTCTAAACGATTACTGGTAATCAGTCCACATACTAGATATATCCATCTAGTGATATTCCAATAATGAAAGCAAAACCTATCTGCTCAAAACGATCACTCATCAAGGAATAACCCTTCCCAAGACTGATCCTTTCAGCAAAATTTAAATCTATATCTCTGTCAAAATCCAGATGATAACTAATCTCTTGATACTAAACCTGGTATCAATCCATCGTCATACCCCTGCTGTGAATGTTTCCAAACTCTAAACTGAGGTAACCTCCCCTGCACAGCCCTAGAATCACAAAAGGCTTCCCAAACAACCTCTGAAGCATGAAAAGCTTCCAGAGTAACACTGGCATAGGGTCGCTGTAATGCCCCGAGAATACATAGTTCAAGAGCCGACTTGATTTTAATCAGGGTCATTTTTGCAAATTTTGGAATTTTCAGGGGCTAAAATGCAAAAATGGAGATTGTTAGATATTTATAGCATGTTTGACTTGGTCTTATATATATAATAGGAGAGAGAGGCGTGGGTCTTCATCTTCTCCTTCTTCCCCACGTCTCCCAACCCGATTCCTCCATTAACGTGAGCTTCCAAGCTTTGGGATTTCAGTCCGAGCTCGATCCGTCCGTTAGAATTTAATTCTGAAGGCAGATTAGCGATCACGGCAACGAGAGCTCCGTTTTATCGTAAGTATTTCTTCGATCAGATACCTTTTGTTTTTTGGATGTTGTTAGAATCGGCTGAGTTTTGAGTATGTTGTTCTTGGCAGAGTTCTGATCATATATTCTCAGTCGGTTTCGAGTTTGAGCGTCGTTCGGAATTGTTATGATTTTTGGAAGATTATTCGAAATTTGGGTTTTGGAGTTTTGTTGGGTTTGAGCCATTTTTGGTTGTTTGATGGTTGTATTGAGTTTATTGGATTGATATTATGCTGTCTGTGTTTCCGGTTTGATCAGTTATAGTCTTTATGCCGCCAGTTTGAGTTTTGGAATATCAATCGTTTATATTGATGAGATTTTGAATTTAGGAGTTGGAATTGAGTTTGAATGGTTTGATTTGGATGGATTGACATTCGAATTCTTTTATATCTCCTTTCGGATTCAGTTGCAGATTTTGGAGTCCAGAAATTACAGAATTCGAATCGTTGACGAATTGATCGAGGTTTGATATCGAGGTTACTTTATTATTTGACTTGAATCGAATGATGTTTGATTGAGCCTTTTGTGCTTGTAGCTTGTCCGAATTTCAGCTACGTCAATCAAAGAAGAGGTAAGAGACGACATCATTTGGAATGGGACGAGTTATATTCGAGATTCCCGAAGAAATCACATACTTGGATGCTACTTGAAGTCTATGTGTTTGTTGTTTGATTTGCACTTGCATTCATATTGAGCCAACTACCATTGTTTTGCGGGCAAGAGAGGCCTAGAAGAGTTAGATGTTCTGTGGACTATAGTTGAGTGACATTGGTTAGTAGATTTTTACCAATTGATGAGAAACACTCTCTATAGGTACCCAGAGTCTAGAGGAGTAAAATATACACCGTCCACCTCGATCGGGAGAGTCGGTGTGTTGGTGATATTCTATCCTCGGGATCCCAATTGAGAGAAGAGAACCTTTACCTTGTGATTATCCAGACTTGATAATCCTTGTTTTAAAGACATGTATTGCATCTCATGCATTTTGATTTGGAATTATTGATATGCCATTGGAATTCTTAACTGGTTGTGTCATATATCATGTTTGATATTTTAAGCGATATGCATGTTTTGTCTCTTTTACTGGGAATTGTATTCTCACCGGATTTATCCGGCTGTTGTCTTTGTTTGTATGTGTACTTGGCAACAGGAGGACCAGGAGCAGGACCAAGTCGTTTGAGTTAGCTCGGGGTGAGATGATAGAAGTGAAACACCGTGTCTTAGGGTTTTGTCTTTTGAACTTGTATTGTTTTGTTTAGTCGATCGAATTATATCATCGAACTTGTATTGTTATCGCGTTTTAATGGTGTTTTGAGCCCCTTATTTCATGTATAAACCATGTATTGAACTTTAGTTGTTTGGATTATTGAATTTCGTTTGAAAGACTTTATTTTCGTGCCCTGAATTTCTGCAACTCGAAAGGGTGGCGCGGGCACGCTGTCTTTTGCGAGGTTCCGGCGCAGGCGCGCGACGTTTTTTTTTTTTAAAAAATTGATTTCTTTTCCGCGGCTCCTCGTGTTCGTTTGTATTTAATTAATCGAGTTTAGAAGATTAGAAACGGGGTCTCACAGTCGCACTTCCCCACGTCTAGTCCCGGTCACAGTCCACAACTCCTTGGTATAACTCAACCTAATTCCTTGATGAAAACCCATAATCACTTAGAAATAACCTAATAAGTTCGAACAAACAATTGTTCCAAGGAGACTGCCTAGGACAACACCCATGGCCAAAATCAATCAAGGACCATGCCCATGATGAATCACCTCATCCTTGGCACCAAAACATAGTCAATCGACTAACTAGATTACCCTAGAAAAGTACATAGAACTATCCAACGGGAATATGCAATTACCCGAAGAATCACTACAGTTGAACACTGATCAACTAAACACTGGATCAATCTCAAAAATTACAAGAATCAAAATAACGAAGTCACTGATCCAAGTTTTGAACAATTCTTATTACAATCCAATGTAATTGAAACAATTAACTAAATCCGAGTCAATTTACACCGAAAGATGCGCAATAAAAACCTGAAACTGGTACAAGTGTCTAAAATCATTAATACAGATGATTCAATACTTACAATTGAAATACTGTTTACAACAAATATTAATACAATATTTAAAACTCAAATACATGTGAAACCTTACATTTTGTTTATGATACCCTATTAAACTCGACTATCGCACGCATCCTGGTATCTACTGATCTTGAACGTGCAATTTTCCGTCTGACTATTCCAAGTATCAATACAAGCATGTTGGCAGCGTCTCTTCCGCACAAACTCTAAAAGATTTGTCTAGATCCCCACACTATTAAATGGTCCATTCTATGGGAAATGAGGCAAAATCTTTATGACAATCCTTCCAACTGTTTGTGGAGAGGCTACCTTGGTCAGAGCCGGATGGGTAGTCACATGCTATACACTCCAACCAATCCTGAGAAGTACATGGAGTTCAGCATTAGATCTTTCCTTCTAGCCCGATCCTGCTGGAATCCATGTAATACGAGTATTTAATGCCAATCTTGGCAATGAAGTTCTTGAGGACCCATAGTCTCCTTGAAATCCCAGCATCCATCGATGCTCTAGTGATCCTTACCCAGGTCACCTACTAATAAGAGATTAAAGCCTAATTAAGCATGTAATTAACAATAATCAGAGATAAACTATGGAAAAACAAAACTAATACTGGACCGACAGAATACAATCGGAAAATAAAACCCAAATCTGAATTTATACAACCCAATCGAAATAAACTTGATACAATAAAATATATCCTAGCAGCTAACCTTGCTGCCCCACCCTGGTCACCAATTACTCCAAGTCTCTTATGAAAACTGCCTACACCTACATCTGCCCCATCAAATGGGGTGTCCAGAAAACACAAAAAACACTGGACGTGAGCATTAAATCTCAGAACGCTAGTACGAGTAAACATACAAATATGATTCATGCATAATGAAATGTCTGGGTATCCGTATATGGGATATGCAAATCTAAACTGCTCAAACTGACGCCTAGTACATGAGTAGTACCGAATAGGGAATCAAACCACTGGGTACTTACACTCAGTCCTAACCGAATGTGGATCTAAAATTTATAGAAAACGCTAGAGTCTGCGTGACCCATCGGTCAGAATGACTCTCAATGTCTAACTGTCAATATAAAGGCTGAGCGACCCTACACTGGCTCATCTCAAAGAGACACAGGCTCAATATGATATCTACATGCAACATAATATCTTAAAGCAGTAACATGAATCACATAATATGCAATCACATAAGCATTCAAACCCGTCAGCTATCTCAGTCAGTACTTACATACTTTACTAAGGCAGTCCTAGAAGCACCACTCTATGTTCCAAGCCTACAAGTCAAATGCATCACTAAATATGCTCTAAAAGCCTTAAATAAGCTAATAGATACTCTCTAAATCTATTAAGGATCCAAATTTATACCTGCGTCTTTCGTCAGCTCGCTGATGGAGATGGCCCCATAACTTGGGCACAACTCCGGTACGATTCCGGGACGCCTCCCTATCGCCCGACCTTCGATAACTAAGGTTAGAAAGCCCCTAAAAACACTCAAGAAACAAGAAGGGAAGGAATTGGAAATGAGCAAAGGTGACCTCTCGGACCCTCTATATATAGGCTGAGTTCGGACGATCCGATCCCCGAGTTTGGATCTTTCGATCTCCATAGATCGCCACGTGTACTAAAATTGCAACATCTGTCCGAACAGCACATCGGATCGTCCGATCGCACATTTTGGATCGTCCGATCTCCTCATGACGTCACCTTGATTAACTCATCAATTGGACAACTGGCCTAGCTGAGTTCGGATCGTCCGTTCCCTTTGAAACTTCCAAACCCAACTGATCTTCCGAACTCCCCCTCTTTGGACCCTCCGATCCTGGAGTTTGGACCATCTGATAGACCTATCTGGAAATCTCTTAATCATGTTTTACACATTCTAACCATGATTACTACATTAATTGCCAATTAATTATAGTTTCTAGATTCGGTTCTCTACAATGCATGGAGCATAATATCCGTGACATAAATGAACATATAATCAATACAACATAAAAAATGAAATCATAAAATAAGCATACTCAACCAGTGTATCTCGAATAGTACATCCGTATCTCAAATCATGCAACTCAAGCAACCTAGCCATCCGGATACTCAATTCCAAGCCTATAAGTATATAATCACTTTATCACTTATATCTTACTAAATGCCTTAACTAGACTAACAGATACTCACATAAGCTAATATGGGTCTAGTATAATACCTGCATCCGTCGTTAGTCCTTTGATGGAGATGACCTCAAAACATAGACAGAACTCCGCTACGATCTTGGTAGCGCCTCGCTATCGTATGGTCTCCAAAACGACGCCTAAAATGGCCTAAAAGCCCATTAGAAACACCTAGGGATGTGTGGGGACCTCGGGTTGCTAATCAAATCCTGGGGCAATTAATCACTAAACATGATTAATTAATAAAGGATCAAATCATTTGGTGTCAAATCATTTAGTGCTGAATTAGCAATAAGCAAACAATAAAGAATGTTTAAACCAAAAGCTTAAATTTTTTTTTTAAATATCAGCACCTCGCTCGATCGGGTAAACTCACCCGATCAAGCGAGCTTCAATCATCAGCTCTCGGGTCTGGAAAATATTTGGCCACGCTAGATACCCCAAACTCACCCGATCGTGCGGGCCTCAAAATCAAATTCTCTGTTTACAAAAATCACATTCTGCGCTCGATCCTACGAGTTCATGCGATTGAGCGTGCGTGCCCTGTTCGAAAATCTGCTGATACCACATGTTGTTGTTCTTTCATGTTTTGCTGATGTAAATGCTTCTATACATACTATATATGATGTACAGATGAATAAGAACATGATAACTTCATTGGCAACATGAAACCATCATCCTTAATCTACATATGTTCTTCCAAAGGGAATAAAAACATATAAATTCTCAAGTTACTACAACATCTTATAATAAGGCCATAATATACCAAATAAAGAACATCTTGTCTAAGTTCACAATTTGGTACACCATCTGCTAAAACCCGAAGTCACCACTTGCTACTACTCTCTCTCGAGCTATTCAAGCCACATTTGACTCGTTCATGCCCAAACCTGATTCAATGCACACATACAAACAATGCAACAGCCGGATAACTCCGGTGAAAATATAATTCTCAGTATGAAAGACATGCATATACATCATTTAAGTATATTGAATCTATATGCAGTTATAATCTTAAATCACAAAACATGTAATAATATGTCAATCATCAAGGCATAATCGATTCTTAATTCTTAAAACATATATGTTCATCTACACCAATCTCATACCAACATATAAACACATTCATATCTTGAATGTAAGACAATAACATGCTAGCATTTATAAACGCATATTCTAAACCATATAAATCTCTAGGTTAATGCATAAATGCAATGCATGTTTCAAGGAAAATGTTATCAAATCTGTTATCAATAAATCATAGTTCTTGGGATCCTAGGGAAATAAAATCTTTAACCAACCACCAACTTACCCAATCGAGGTGACGTTAAATATCTCAATTCCCCTGACTTTGGTGCAACTATAGTGAGTCATATAGCTCTGGAATTAAATCTACATTCCGTGCCACTCAACTATAGCCCTCCAAACGTCATCTGCACTCTAGGCCATTCAGCCCTCTGTGCTTATCAAGGTATGGTTTAAGATGAATGCAACATAATCTGTATGAAGTAATACTGTAAAACATCTTGAACACTCAAATAACTTAATCAAGCCAAGCAATAACAAACAACAATTCAGATGAAAGCATATAAACAATTAAGTATGTGATTTTAGGAAAACTTGAAAACCACCACGTTCTCGAGTTGTTCTACCTGGCAAGGATAATGTCGATTCATACCTTTGATCTGGATTCAAACATCTTGAATCTGTACAAACTCGTGCAAATGCTGATCAACTTCAAGCTAGCAAAATATGTCATTTAATTCTGCTCATTTCAATCGGTGCTACTTGAAGATATTCTTGATTCAACTTCAAACACTTCAAGTCATTCGAACTTGAACTCGTCGATTCAACTTCGATAATCTTCAATTCAAATCTGAAATAGTTTATAACATAACTAAACATCAATTTCCAATCTGAATCGATGTTTCTTTCATTCTTATATAGTGATAAGACAATCGGAATTCAAACTGACGACGCAACGTTTCGAGTCCAATAAGTCTAATGACTCAAACACTATCATGTCTACATTCTAGACTCAATCTCACATTCAATTCATCAATAATACTCTTTAAGATCAGCTCTAAACATTTAGAATGTGTATCAATTCAAAATCTCGAACCGGCGGCATAACGGATCAAAACCGGAAATTCCAAAAGCATAAACTGAAAGAGTGGGTGCCCGGTTAGCCAACTTGTGGCTAAGGGCTTTTATGACTCTATGTAAAACAATCTTTTGTTTAATATAATTTACACTTTTATAATGGTATTGACTTTATCTTTCTTCATATTGTTATATTATGATATACTATTGTTGTTTTGATAAAGACCTTGAATATACTATAGTGTATGTAAGATGTGGTAGCACATGGGGATGACTATCATGAAACACATCTTATAGTTACTGTATATTTTAAATTGTTCCTAGTCAATTGAGCCATCCGCAAATAAGGATAAGGATCGCTCGAGATTGAGACTAGCATTTGCGATGCCGAGTACCACGTTTCATTGGAATGGAACATAGAGATGTTCAAAGAATGCAAATGGATATTCATATGATGAATGATCGAACTACCCTATTCGGACTTTCCAAGTGGTTATCACTTATCGAGTGGATAAAGTCCGCGATTTTGGTTGTACACCATTAGTCCTTATTACTTGAAACATCATTGAGACTCTATATGCTAGTACTGTACTTTGACTCGTTTACCGACTCTATTGGGGTCATCAGGTGTCGGGATTGGGTACAGTTACGACACATATAGGAGTCGATGCTTTGTTGTCAAGGATTCACCACATACTTGCGAGTGTGGATATCCTATGCGATTTGAGGAGATATTAGTGTGACGAATCTCTGGCCAGAGTACATGATGTGTTTTAGGTTAATGGGTTATCCTAGTAACACATGCGATGTCACTAATAGATCTCCAAGATGTTATGCATAGTTATCGAATCTCAAACGACTCTCGATATACCAATGGTTGTTGATTCGATCGGGATATTTGGTTGAAGGGACCGTAATGTACACTAACCAAAATCTGCTGGTTCTTGCAGGCACTATCAGTAATACCTAGGGAATCATGGGGCGATGTTGCTAGACGCTCTTACCATGATTTGATAGGTAAGTCGGAAATTGTTGTTCCGAGTCACAAGGAGTTGTGAGCCCACGACTAGCTGTATTCCTGAACCATTGAGGGTTACACAATTAATGGATTACTAAAACCCCGTAGAGATAGTTAAATTTAAAGAGTTAAATTTAATGAAAGAGAAGTTGGACTTCTTAACTAAAGGGAGTGGGATTTCCTAAAATGACATAGGGATGGGCATTTTTGAAAATCACTGAATTCGGATTCAGAAAAATTATCTTGACTTTAAAAGATGAGAAATGGTTTCTGTGCACATTGGTAAAATCAGTTTATCAATCGGAGTCACGATGAATTTTATATTAATTTTTAGAACAAAGGGCTTGGCTTGTTGGGCTTAAGTTATGGATTGTGGGCTTTAAGGAGTTAGAGTCCTAACACAATTATAACTTAACCTAGTCTAGAAATTATCTATAAATACATGTAGTGGGTTCAAAAATTACGTGTGATTCAGTCTTCAAAATTTCGAACACTGCATAATTATTTTAAGAGGTTTTTCGAAAATTCCTCTGTCCCTTTCGGAGAAAATTCGGCTTGTGATTTTTATGAAAAATTACAATCTGAATTAACAGATCATATCTGTTTATTCTCTACGCAAACTTCTGATTGATTTCTAGTGCAGTCAATCAGAGGGTTTTGTTTTCTATTCGTGGACCTAATTGAAGAAACGTTCGTTCATCAGTTCCGGGGATATACAACAAGAGCAGATTAAATTCTGTTGGAGTCCATATCTCGTTTCGAGATTTAAGGTAAAACATTAATTGTGATTATTTGTTTTACTTGTGTGAATTTAATCGTAAAAGTTTTGATACCCAGATATGGAATCGTTCCATATTAATAAAATAAAATTTTTAAACTTCCACTGCACCGGGTATCAATTCTAATTGATCTGAACACAGTTTTCTAAGAGTGGTATCAGAGCCAGGTTGCTCAGATCAAACGATTAAATTAATCGATTGTACAAAATTTTCAAGCCTCGTTTTTGAAACAAAACAAATTTTTAAAAAATCAAAATTTTGACGGGCAAAACACGGGCAGCGATCGGATCGCTGCCCGGGGCAGCGATTGGATCGCTGCCCAAGGGCAGTGGGCAGCGACGGGCTGCCCAGCCCGAGCCCCGGTCGGGGCACGGGCTGCCCAGGATTGTCCCGGGCAGCCCGGAAAATTAAAATTTTAATTTTTTAAAAAATTTTGAATTTTTGAAATTCTAGTGTTTGATCCGATCGAAAATTGTTTTTGATTAGATCACGAGGCATCAGATCGAATTGTTCGAGTCCGAAATTTTTAAAATTGATTTTTGGATAAATTTGAATTTTTGGAAAATTTATAAATTTTATCCGTTAAATTAAATTTTATAAAATTAATTATTTTGGTACAATTGATGACAAGACATGATCTTATGGATGGATAATATAAAATATGATTTTATCTTTTAATTATGATGCCATTGCATGTTTATCCAATTATTTAATTATTGAATTAATTAATGGATAAAGGATGATCGATTGCCATGACCAATGTTTTAGGTGTATGTTAGGTGATTTACATTTGTCTTATTGTTGTTGGTATTTATTAATGGGCTTGGTTTATAGCCCAATATGATTGTCATATGTAATAAAAGTGGGCCTGGTTTATGGCCCGTTCCCACCCCTAAAAATGTATCCCATATTTGTCATCGAAATTTATTGTAAATTTATTAGACTTAGTGGGAGACAAAGATTTGAAGAAATGGTGGGCCCAGCAGACAATGAAGACCGAAGAAATGTAAATTGGAAGCACAATGTAATAGGATTGCATTGCATACTTGCATATCACCTAGGATTGGACTTAGACTCGTGATTGGCAACCACGGGTCGAATAGTTAATGGGATCGATCATCCTTTAATAATATATGATATTATTGATGTATGCATGTTTAGACATAAATTGTATGAATCCCGCAAGCATACATAAATTGCATGATAAGACAAATTTTCAAAATAAAATCCCTCATTTTAAATATGATTTAAAATTGATATCAAGATAAACAAAAGGGAATTTTAAATATTGTTTAAATATTCCTACCTTCCATCAACGATCAATGTATGTGATGCTACCCGCGGATACGGTCCGGCTCATATTATTGGGGGGCCCGTTCGTCGGAAAGCTGTACATTGGATCGACACATGTTGTAAGTTGGGTGGAACTCCCATGGGATTGGCTCATATTATTGGGGATCCACATGGCGACCGTCCATCACAACTTAATATTGATGGGTCATCTTGACATGTCACAATAAATGGCGTCATATTATTGGGCCCTTATTGGACATGAGGTAAAAACATGGAGGTTGCTTTGGAAGCAATTGGGCTCTACCTTTTGAAAATTATGGTTGGCTGATATTATTCGAGACCATAGTTTGTCAATTGGACTCCATGTTCCCACTAAAGAAAATGTTTCTCGTTTTCACTAGAGGGTAGTGAAATCGTCAAAATAGTGGGAGTGTAATTCATAAAATGAAATTCGCCATATTTTATGTCTTAGTAAATTAATTAAACAAATCACTAATTATTGTCTGTTTCCTTTTCAGTATTATATTACGATGAATCCACGCAATCCACTATTTTCAATTCTCGAACAAAACAAGTTGACTGGCGCTAACTATACGGAATGGTTCCGTAAGTTAAAAATCATTCTAAATTCGGAGAAGGCTTTCTACGTGTTAGAGAAGCGTCCTCCAAAGGAAGCCCCGGCTAACACTAGTCCGGAAGAGTTGAAAAACCTTGACGATTGGTGGGACCATGATGTCAAGGCAAAGAGTTATATGCTAGCATCAATGCCTAATGAACTCCAGAGGCGATTTGAGGATGCGGTGAATGCTGCTGACATTCACAGCGCACTCAAGGAACTTTTTGTAGCTCAGTCAAGGGCCGAGAAATATCCGACTGTCAAAGAGCTCATGACATGCCGCATGCAAGATGGGACTTCGGTCCGTGAGCATGGGGTACACATGATTGTTCTCATTGAAAAGTTGGTAAAACTCGAACTGACATTAGAGCATGAACTCAATGCGGACTTGTTGCTTCTTTCACTTCCTTTGTCGTTTGACGGCTTTGTGATGAACTTCAATATGAACAAGATAGAGGCCACCCTTGAAGAGATGGTCAATATGCTTGTGACTTATGAAGCTACACTAAAGAAGGATAAACCGGTACTCTTGGTTGACTCCTCTTCTAACTCTAAGAAAGGACCAAGTGGAAAGGGTAAGAAATGTTCTGCCCCACCCAAGAAGATTGTACCAAATAAGAAGGGAAAGGCTAAGGCTTGAATTGGAATAAAAGATGAAAACGTTTGCCATTACTGCAAGAAACCTGGTCATTGGAAACGTAACTGCAAGGAATACCTCGAACAGTTGCGAACTGCAAAGGGTATGTTTTACATTGAAATAATGTTTCGCTTAATACTTCTTCTTGGGTATTGGATACCGGATGTGGATCTCACATTTGCAATGATTTGCAGGTGATGACAAGAAGTTGTAAGCTAAGGATGGGTGAGACCCAGCTAAGGCTCGGGAATGGTTCTAGAGTCGAAGCCAAAGCTATAGGAGACATTTATTTAGTTTTGCAGAACAATTTTAAGTTATTTTTGAGAGATGTTTTATATGTTCCGGATTTGGTCAAAAACATTATATCTATTTCTATGCTTGATAGAGATGGTTTTTCTTGCAATTTTGTAAATGTGATTTGCAATATTTACAAGAATGAATGTTTGATTGGAAATGGACAACTTGAAAACGATCTATATAGCTTAAAATTAAAAGACGTTCCAATTAATTATGTTGATAAACCGGTAACAACAATTAAAAGGAAGGATGATAGTCAAAACCCGACAAACCTTTGGCATGCTAGGCTAGGTCATATTTCCTCAAGGAGGATGAACAAGCTAGTGGGAGAGGGCATGTTTGATATGTCTGATATTAACTCTCTACCTACTTGTGAGTCCTGCCTAAAAGGAAAAATGACTAAATCTCCTTTCAAAGGGAAACCTGAGCGTAGTCAAAATCTGTTGGATTTGATCCATACAGATGTTTGCGGTCCATTTAGGATTGGTACTAAATGTGGCAACACCTACTTCATTACCTTTACTGATGATCATTCTAGGTATGGGTATTTATATTTAATGAAATATAAGTCTGAAGCATTTGAAAGGTTCAAAGAATTCAAGGCTGAAGTAGAAAACAAACTAGGTAAAAGTATTAAGGCACTTTGATCAGATCGAGGTGGAGAATACTTAAGTACCGAGTTTTTGGACTATCTAAAAGAGAATGAGATTCTCTCTCAATGGACTCCTCCTATGACACCTCAGCTTAATGGTGTTTCGGAGCGTCGCAATCGAACTTTTTTGGACATGGTTCGATCCATGATGAGCTTCACTGAGCTCCCACCTTTATTTTGGGGCTACGCGCTTGAAACGGCGCTATTTTTGTTAAACAACGTCCACACTAAAGCAGTAAATAAAACACCATACGAGTTATGGAATGACAAAGCTCCTAAGTATTCGTACTTGAAGATTTGGGGATGTCCTGCTTACGTGAAGCAGACAGTGGGAGATAAGTTGGATAGTCGATCCTCCTTATGTTATTTTGTGGGGTATCCGAAGAATTCAATCGGATATTATTTCTATCATCCTAATGAAACAAAAGTGTTTGTTTCAAGGAATGCCACCTTCTTGGAGAAGGAGTTCTTATTGGATAAGAAAGGCAAGATGATGGAACTCGAAGAAATTCGAGAAGAACCCGAGATACAAAATAGCGATCCTACACCTCAAGAATCATCACAAGACACGCCTACTACTAGGAGATCCGAGAGGACTTCTAGGCCTCCTATTAGATATGGTCTTCTTCTTGAAGGGGATCAAAGTGAACCCGACATTGGATGTGATCCAAAAAACTTCAAGGAAGCAATTTCTGATGCGGATTCAAATTTATGGCTTGAAGCTATGCAATCGGAAATAGACTCGATGCATTCTAACCAAGTTTGGTCTTTAGTAGATCCTCCTGATGGAATTGTTCCAATTGAGTGCAAATGGATCTACAAAAGAAAGCTTGGGCCTGATGGAAAGGTATTGACCTACAAGGCACGATTGGTGGCAAAAGGTTATACTCAAAGACAAGGAGTTGACTATGATGAAACCTTTTCACCAGTCGCAATGTTCAAGTCCATAAGAATCCTTATTGCCATAGCAGCATGGTATGACTATAAGATATGGCAAATGGATGTAAAGACTGGATTTCTTAATGGAAACATTAAGGAAGAGATCTATGTGACGCAGCCTGAGGGATACACATCCATGGGAAGCGAGCATAAGGTATGCAAGCATCAGAGATCAATCTATGGTCTCAAACAAGCATCAAGAAGTTGGAACCAGAAATTTGATGAAACAATAAAGGATTTTGGTTTCATCAAAAACCCGGAGGAACCATGCGTGTACAAGAAAGTAGTTAAGGATGAGGTAACATTCTTAGTACTTTATGTTGATGACATTCTAATCATGGGGAATGACGTAGGGATGTTGCAGTCAACAAAGATATGGTTATCAGGTAGATTCTCGATGAAGGATTTGGGTGAGGCCTCCTATATTCTAGGGATACAGATCTATAGAGATAGATCTAAGAGAATGATAGGACTTACTCAATCAACCTACATCGAAACCATATTGAAAAGGTTTTCAATGGATGGGTCCAAGAGAGGACATCTACCTATGTGTCATGTAGTTTCTTTATCCAAGTCTATGTGTCCCAAGACTGACGGAGAGATAGAGAAGATGACACACATACCATATGCGTCAGCCATTGGTAGTATCATGTATGGGATGATATCTTCCAGATCGGATGTGGCCTATGCTCTGAGCGTCACGAGCAGATATCAAGCCAATCCCGGTCAAATGCATTGGAAAGCCGTGAAGGATATTCTTAAGTACTTGCGAAGGACTAAGAATTTGTTCATGGTTTATGGAGGAAGAGAATTGAAGTTGGAAGGCTACACCGACTCTTGCTTCCAATGTGACGTGGATGACTCGAAATCAACCTCTGGATTTGTATTCGTGCTCAATGGCGGTGCTGTCTCTTGGAAGAGTTCCAAGCAAGACACCACAGCGGATTCCACCACTGAGGCAGAATACATTGCAGCATCAGCTGCTGCTAAAGAGGCGGTTTGGATAAGGAAATTCATCCAAGAGTTGGATGTAATTCCTGAAGCTGTTGGTCCAGTCCCGGTGTACTGTGACAACACGGGTGCCATTTCTCAGGCAAAGGAGCCAAGGTCTCATCAAAAGTCCAAACACATACTGAGGAAATACCACATCATCCGGGAGATTGTGGAAAGAGGAGACATCAGTGTCGAGAGAGTGGCCTCTATAGACAATATCGCTGATCCGCTTACTAAGCCCTTTCCATGACATTGTTTGACAAACATCGCGAAGCAATGGGATTACGTAGTATGACTAGTTGGCTTTAGGGCAAGTGAGAGATTGAAAGAGTGGGTGCCCGGTTAGCCAACTTGTGGCTAAGGGCTTTTATGACTCTATGTAAAACAATATTTTGTTTAATATAATTTACACTTTTATAATGGTATTGACTTTATCTTTCTTCATATTGTTATATTATGATATACTATTGTTGTTTTGATAAAGACCTTGAATATCTATAGTGTATGCAAGATGTGGTAGCACATGGGGATGGCTATCATGAAACACATCTTATAGTCACTGTATATTCTAAATTGTTCCTAGTCAATTGAGCCGTCCGCAAATAAGGATAAGGATCGCTCGAGATTGAGACTAGCATTTGCGATGCCGAGTACCACGTTTCATTGGTATGGAACATAGAGATGTTCAAAGCATGCAAATGGATATTCATATGATGAATGATCGAACTACCCTATTCGGACTTTCCAAGTGGTTATCACTTATCGAGTGGATAAAGTCCGCGATTTTGGTTGTACACCATTAGTCCTTATTACTTGAAACATCATTGAGACTCTATATGCTAGTACTGTACTTTGACTCGTTTACCGACACTATTGGGGTCATCAGGTGTCGGGATTGGGTACAGTTATGACACATATAGGGGTCGATGCTTTGTTGTCAAGGATTCACCACATACTTGCGAGTGTGGATATCCTATGCGATCTGAGGAGATATTAGTGTGACGAATCTCTGGCCAGAGTACATGATGTGTTTTAGGTTAATGGGTTATCCTAGTAACACATGCGATGTCACTAATAGATCTCCAAGATGTTATGCATAGTTATCGAATCTCGAACGACTCTCGATATACCAATGGTTGTTGATTCGATCTTGATATTTGGTTGAAGGGATCGTACTGTACGCTAACCAAAATCTACTGGTTCTTGCAGGCACTATCAGTAATACCTAGGGAATCATGGGGCGATGTTTCTAGACGCTCTTACCATGATTCGATGGGTAAGTCGGAAATTGTTGTTCCGAGTCACAAGGAGTTGTGAGCCCACGGCTAGTTGTATTCCTGAACCATTGAGGGTTACACAAGTAATGGATTACTAAAACCCCTTAGAGATAGTTAAATTTAAAGAGTTAAATTTAATGAAAGAGAAGTTGGACTTCTTAACTAAAGGGAGTGGGATTTCCTAAAATGACATAGGGATGGGCATTTTTGGAAATCACTGAATTCGGATTCAGAAAAATTATCTTGTCTTTAAAAGATGCAGAAATGGTTTCTGTGCACATTGGTAAAATCAGTTTATCAATCGGAGTCACGATGAATTTTATATTAATTTTTTAGAACAACGGGCTTGGCTTGTTGGGCTTAAGTTATGGATTGTGGGCTTTAAGGAGTTAGAGTCCTAACACAATTATAACTTAACCTAGTCTAGAAATTATCTATAAATACATGTAGTGGGTTCGAAAATTACGTGTGATTCAGTCTTCAAATTTTCGAACACTGCATAATTATTTTAAGAGGTTTTTCGAAAATTCCTCTGTCCCTTTCGGAGAAAATTCGTGTAGTAGCCCGTGCCCTAATTGAGTAATTTAATGAGTAATGCTAATTAATTGAATTAGGTATCGGACGGATCGGAAGCTCCGAAGGCACGATCGGAAGCTCCGAACAGGATTGGAAGCTCCGATGAGCGATCGGAGGCACCGATGTCATTACGTCAGGCATGACGTGAGGTTGGATCGGAAGCTCCGATCAGGACCGGAAGCTCCGATCAGGACCGGAAGCTCCGATCACCCCTATCCGGAGTCATCAAGTGATATTTTGACACGTGGCAGATCAGGATCTTCGGAAGCTCCGATGACAGGATCGGACGTTCCGATCGAGGTTCGGACGTTCCGATCAAGGATCGGAAGTTCCGATCGTTGTCTATAAATAGAAGGCCGAGACTTCACTTTCGGTTGCCAATTCCGAGTTCTCCTTTCCTTTCTAGTCCTTCTGGAGCTGTTCTAGTCTTCTTAGGCTTGGTCCGGAGGTCGGAGAGGCGTTCGGTAGTCGTAGCGGAGTCGTGCCCAAGTTCTGGAGGCATCGACATCAAAGGGCTAACGACGGACGAAGGTATAGCTTTGCTCCCTATAAATATTTAGGAGTATGCAATAGCTTAGTTAAGGCTTTTAGAACACTTTAATGATAGTAGTATCATTTGGCAGTGTAGAGCAAACTATAGGCGTGGACCTAGAGTTGGTAGAGCTTTCACTGTTTTGAGGAACGAAAGTACTGTTCGAGATATCCTGACTGAGTATGCATGTATTATGTGACTGCATGATTTATATGCCATGATATTATGCTGAATTCATTTGCATCTTGCTGTATCTCTTTCGAGATGTCTGTTAGTAGGGTTGTACCCTATCCTGTTAGTGGATTGGACTTCCATCGATTTGGGTCCGGCGTGTCCACGGTCATCTCGGTATGGGAGCCACCTCCTGAAGCGACGGCACAACGTGCTACATACCAGGGCCCGGTCTGTCTCTGTTATCTGATCCTTGACCTCGAGTCTATAGGGAGTTCACTTTGCATGCATGTATACTCATACTCTCGCACTGAGCGTTTTTATGCTCACGTCTCGTACTCTGTATTTTTCTGGACACCCCATTCCATGGGGCAGGTTTGCAATTGGACGAGGAGGGTGGATCCAGGAGGGACTAGTCAGTGGTTGGCCAGCTGGAGCTTCGTCTAGGTTTTATTACTGTTGTTTGGGTTTATACAGCTATTCGATTTGGTTGTATATTATTGGATAATTACAGATTCCTTTACTTGGGATTGTATAATGTTATTGGAATCCGCAGTTTTATTCTGATATCTGTTTAATTAAGTTAATTGCATGCATAAGTTCTGTTTAGTAGGTGATCCGGGTAAGGGTCACTACATTTATGGTATCAGAGCATGCAAAAGAATTCTTGGGATTTAGTCTCATCTTGAGGTATTTTTGTAGATGTCAAATCGTGTCGACCAGAGTTCTCATGGCAGTGTTGGTGGGCGTTGGGGTGATGCCGACCGGGAGCCTCGTCGAGAACGGTGTCATCGTCATCATGACGACGAGCGTTTCACTGTGCGTCGATTCTTAGCTATGGGTCCCAAGCCCTTAGTTGGAGGTGAGTCTCCGGAGGATGCGGAGAACTGGTTAGACCGCATGGAGACGACTTTTCAGACTTTCCAATGCACCGATGAGCAGAAGGTGGAGACCCTTGGCTATCTTCTGGATGGGCGTGCGCGCAGGTGGTGGAGGTTTACTTCTACACCTTTTGTTGCGGCGAGAGGAGTGGCCACCTGGGCCGAGTTTCGCATAGCTTTCCAAAAGCGGTATTTTCCTCCTGCACTCCGACAGTCGAAGGCAGGCGAGCTACTGAGTCTGCGACAGGGAACCATGTCTATCGATGAGTATCAGCAGAGGTTCTTTGATCTGCTATCCTATTGCCCCGAGATTGCTGATAGCTCAGAGATGAAGTATAATCTGTTTCTTCAGGGCCTTAACCCTGAGATCCATGACCGTGTGGCGGTTGGCGACGACATGTCCTACGAGGGTTTGGTGAGCCGTTGTCATCAGGAAGAGGACAACATTCGGCGGAACAGGTCTTTCCCTCAGTCGAGGCCTGCTAGTTCTTTGGGTCCCCGTGCCCAAACTTTCAAGAAGTCTGGATCTTCTTCTTCCTCTGGTTCTGGAGGTATTGTCCGTTATGGTAAGAAAGACAAGTGTGATCACTGTGGGAAGAACTATCCATCCGACAAGTGTCGTAGAGCTTCTGGAGCTTGTTTCCGTTGTGGAGAGACTGGTCATATCCGGAGGGATTGTCCACTGTCTGGGGGAGGCGGTTCTGGCTCTGGTTCAGGATCGGGTTCTCAGGCCACCGTTCAGCAGAGGTCGCAGGGACAGTCTGCTGGGAGTTCTCATTTGAGGCCACGAGCTTCTGGCCAGGTGTTTGCCCTGAGACATGATCAGGCAGTGGAGGAGAATGAGAAAGTCATCGCAGGTACATTTCTGCTTTATGGTATACCTGCTCTTGTACTTATTGACACTGGTGCATCTCATTCCTTCATTTCTGCACGTTTTGTTAAGAGACAAAAGTTACCATGCATTGCACTAGACGTAGTGATGTCTATTTCTACTCCGATGGGCCAATCTGCTTTGGCTAAGCATCTAGTGATGGGTTGCCCTTTAGAGTTCGAAGGGAACATTCTGTTAACAAATCTCATGGTCCTGGCGATGGACGACTTTGATTTCATTCTGGGAATAGATGTGTTGACTACCTATCGAGCTTCAGTGGACTGCTATCAGAGATTAGTACGCTTTCATCCGGAGGGGAGTGAGAGCTGGTTTTTCTATGGTGAGGGAGCGCGACCCCCGATGCCTTTGGTATCAGTTTTGAGAGCCTGTCGAGCTCTAGAGTCTGGCGGGGAAGGTTACCTTATCTATGCAGTTGATTTGTCCGCTGAGAGTATTGGGATAGAGAGCATTCCGGTTGTGGATGAATTTTCAGATGTGTTTCCTGATGAGATTCCGGGTTTTCCTCCTGCTAGGGAAGTCGAGTTTGGCATAGAGTTGATGCCGGGTACTTCGCCTATTTCTAGAGCACCGTATCGTCTGGCTCCGTCAGAGATGCGTGAGTTAAAGAATCAGCTACAGGATCTTTTGGACAAGGGGTACATTCGTCCTAGTGTATCTCCTTGGGGAGCTCCTGTTCTCTTCGTGAAGAAGAAGGATGGGTCGATGCGGCTGTGCATTGACTATCGGCAGCTGAATCGAGTGACTGTGAAGAACAAGTATCCGTTGCCTCGTGTTGATGACTTGTTTGACCAGCTGCAGGGCACATCAATTTACTCCAAGATTGACTTGAGATCTGGGTATCATCAGTTGAGAGTCCGTGATCAGGACGTAGCCAAGACTGCATTCCGTACTCGCTATGGGCATTACGAGTTCCTAGTGATGCCATTTGGTTTGACTAATGCGCCGGCTATATTCATGGATATGATGAACCGTGTCTTCAGGGAGTATTTGGACAAGTTTGTCGTGGTCTTCATTGACGACATCCTGGTTTATTCGCGTAATACGGAAGAGCATGTTTCTCACTTGCAGTTGGTACTGCAGACTCTTCAAGATGAGCAATTGTACGCCAAGCTGAGCAAGTGTGAGTTCTGGATGGATAGAGTGGTTTTTCTTGGCCATATCATATCCAGGGAGGGGATTTCTGTTGATCCAAGCAAGATTGAAGCGGTACTTAATTGGTCGCGTCCGACGACAGTTGCTGAGATCCGTAGTTTTCTGGGTCTAGCAGGGTATTATCGTCGCTTCATTCTGAACTTCTCTCAGTTAGCTCGACCGTTGACGCAGCTTACCCGCAAGGGTGTGGATTTTGAGTGGTCCTCCGAGTGTGAGGAGAATTTCCGTGAGCTTCGACGGCGGTTGACTTCTGCGCCGGTGTTAGCATTACCGTCAGGATCTGGAGGGTATGTAGTTTACACGGATGCTTCTCTTCAGGGGTTAGGTTGTGTCCTGACTCAGAATGGGCATGTGATCGCATACGCTTCTAGACAGCTGAAGCTTCACGAGGACAACTACCCAGTCCATGATTTGGAATTGGCAGCCATTGTGTTCGCTTTGAAGATCTGGCGTCATTATCTTTATGGCGAGAAATTTGAGATCTTCACCGACCATAAGAGTCTCAAGTATTTGTTCACTCAAGCAGAATTGAACATGAGACAGAGACGTTGGATGGACTTTCTTAAGGACTATGATTGCGAGATTAAGTACCATCCGGGAGCTGCTAATCTCACCGCTGATGCTTTGAGTCGCAAGGTGCGACTATCCGCACTTCAGACTTGTTCGATGTCTAGTGCGATCAGTGACTGTTGTACTTCAGGTTTTACCTTCAAGCATAAGAAAGGTATGCAGAGTATCCAGATGTTTGCGATATTATCTGAGCCAGCCTTGTATTCGCGGATCCGAGATGCTCAGATGTCTGATTCAAAGACCCAGCGTTTAGCTCGTCTAGCTAACGAGGGTAGCTCGTCTGGATTTCATTATCAGTCAGATGGCTTTCTGTGTTTGTCTGGTAGGCTTGTGATTCCACAGGATGAAGAGTTGCGAGAGGAGATTTTATCTCAGGCACATCGCACTAAGTTGAGTATTCATCCTGGGAGCAACAAGCTGTACAAGGATCTACGTACTCGTTTCTGGTGGAAGGGAATGAAACGCAGTGTTTATCAGTTTGTTTCAAGATGTTTGGTGTGTCAACAGGTCAAGGCAGAGCACCGACGACCTGGAGGATTGCTTCACAGTCTGCCTATTCCTGAATGGAAATGGGAGTTTATCACTATGGACTTTGTGACTCATTTGCCGGTATCCCCGAGGAACTGTGATGCTATCTGGGTGGTGGTGGACCGACTCACCAAGTCAGCGCATTTCATTGCCTATAGCCGAGAGTACTCTGTGGATCGCATGGCACAGATGTACATTCAGGAGATCGTTCGACTTCATGGAGTGCCTGTGAGCATTGTCAGCGATCGGGACCCCAGGTTTACTTCTAGATTCTGGGGGAGTGTTCAGCGTGCGATGGGTACTACTCTCAGTTTGAGTACAGCCTATCATCCGGAGACTGATGGTCAGTCAGAGCGCACTATCCGTACGTTAGAAGATATGCTTAGAGCGTGCGTCATGGATTTTGGTTCAGCCTGGCAGGATCATTTGCCGTTGATCGAGTTCGCTTACAACAACAGCTATCACACTAGTATTCGGATGACACCTTTTGAAGCGTTGTATGGGCGACGTTGTCGTACTCCACTCTTCTAGGAAGAAGTGTGGGAGAGACAGGCTGAAGGACCGGAGTTTATCCAGCAGGCGATAGACATTGTTGATCAGATCAAGAAACGGATTAAGACTGCACAGGATCGTCAGGCCAGCTATGCTAATATCAAGCGTAGGCCTTTGCAGTTCGAGGTCGGGGAGAAAGTGTTTCTGAGAGTGTCACCTTTCCGCAAGATTCTCAGATTTGGCCTTAAGGGCAAGTTGTCTCCCAGATTTATCGGTCCGTTTGAGATCTTGGAGAGCATTGGCGATTTGGCTTATCGACTAGCTTTGCCACCGCATCTATCCAGTATTCACAACGTGTTCCACGTATCTCTGTTACGACGGTATGTGGCGGATGAATCTCATATTCTGCAGCGGTCTGAGGTTCAGGTAGACAAGGATTTGACTTATGTTGAAAAACCTCTTCGTATCCTGGATTATAAGGATAAGGTTTTACGGAACAAAGTCATTCCTTTGGTTTTAGTTCAGTGGCAGCGCCGAGGCACTGAGGAAGCTACTTGGGAGCTTGAGGACAGGATGCGTAAAGACCATCCTGAGTTGTTTTGATTTCATTCTTTAAAGTTGTATTCAATTGCAAACTCTGTAAACGTTTGATTTGAATAAAGAATGTTTCTGATTTCTGTATTTGCATTCGGTACTTAAGATCTGATTTCGAGGACGAAATATCTTAAGTGGGGGAGAATGTAGTAGCCCGTGCCCTAATTGAGTAATTTAATGAGTAATGCTAATTAATTGAATTAGGTATCGGACGGATCGGAAGCTCCGAAGGCACGATCGGAAGCTCCGAACAGGATTGGAAGCTCCGATGAGCGATCGGAGGCACCGATGTTATTACGTCAGGCATAACGTGAGGTTGGATCGGAAGCTCCGATCAGGACCGGAAGCTCCGATCACCCCTATCCGGAGTCATCAAGTGATATTTTGACACGTGGCAGATCAGGATCTTCGGAAGCTCCGATGACAGGATCGGACGTTCCGATCGAGGTTCGGACGTTCCGATCAAGGATCGGAAGTTCCGATCGTTGTCTATAAATAGAAGGCCGAGACTTCACTTTCGGTTGCCAATTCCGAGTTCTCCTTTCCTTTCTAGTCCTTCTGGAGCTGTTCTAGTCTTCTTAGGCTTGGTCCGGAGGTCGGAGAGGCGTTCGGTAGTCGTAGAGGAGTCGTGCCCAAGTTCTGGAGGCATCGACATCAAAGGGCTAACGACGGACGAAGGTATAGCTTTGCTCCCTATAAATATTTAGGAGTATGCAATAGCTTAGTTAAGGCTTTTAGAACACTTTAATGATAGTAGTATCATTTGGCAGTGTAGAGCAGACTATAGACGTAGACCTAGAGTTGGTAGAGCTTTCACTGTTTTGAGGTACGAAAGTACTGTTCGAGATATCCTGACTGAGTATGCATGTATTATGTGACTGCATGATTTATATGCCATGATATTATGCTGAATTCATTTGCATCTTGCTGTATCTCTTTCGAGATGTCTGTTAGTAGGGTTGTACCCTATCCTGTTAGTGGATTGGACTTCCATCGATTTGGGTCCGGCGTGTCCACGGTCATCTCGGTATGGGAGCCACCTCCTGAAGCGACGGCACAGCGTGCTACATACCAGGGCCCGGTCTGTCTCTGTTATCTGATCCTTGACCTCGAGTCTATAGGGAGTTCACTTTGCATGCATGTATACTCATACTCTCGCACTGAGCGTTTTTATGCTCACGTCTCGTACTCTGTATTTTTCTGGACACCCCATTCCATGGGGCAGGTTTGCGATTGGACGAGGAGGGTGGATCCAGGAGGGACTAGTCAGTGGTTGGCCAGCTGGAGCTTCGTCTAGGTTTTATTACTGTTGTTTGGGTTTATACAGCTATTCGATTTGGTTGTATATTATTGGATAATTACAGATTTCTTTACTTGGGATTGTATAATGTTATTGGAATCCGCAGTTTTATTCTGATATCTGTTTAATTAAGTTAATTGCATGCATAAGTTCTGTTTAGTAGGTGATCCGGGTAAGGGTCACTACAATTCGGCTTGTGATTTTTATGAAAAATTACAATCTGAATTAACAGATCATATCTGTTTATTCTCTACGCAAACTTCTGATTGATTTTTAGTGCAGTCAATCAGAGGGTTTTGTTTTCTATTCGTGGACCTGATTGAAGAAACGTTCATTCATCAGTTCCGGGGATATACAACAAGAGCAGATTAAATTCTGTTGGAGTCCATAATCTCGTTTCGAGATTTAAGGTAAAACATTAATTGTGATTATTTGTTTTACTTGTGTGAATTTAATCGTAAAAGTTTTGATACCCAGGTATGGAATCGTTCCATATTAATAAAATAAAATTTTTAAACTTTCGCTGCACCGGGTATCAATTCTAATTGATATGAACACAGTTTTCCAAGATAAACATCATCTTGTCAATCATTTAAGCTCAATATCATCACCAATTCATCCACTTATACACGTGACCAGCAGCTCTTAAAATTCAAATTTTACAAAATTCTTCAATAATTCGAAAACATGTCCAAACGACGATTTGTTTCTCGATCCGTCCTAGATATGCTATCGTCGTATATCCTAGAACATGTTTCTACAATCAAATATTAATTCTAACAACATCATAAAATTCAAACATGGTAGAAAATCATAAAACTTGCGTCAAAACGCATCACTCGGAGCTGTGATCGCAAATATTTGATCAATCGAAAATTCTACTGGGCGGATCAAAAGATATTAAAGCTTTAAAGGGACAAAAATGGCTTGGAACCATTTCTCTCCCTTTCTCTCGTTTTTCTTCTGTTCCAAATCTGATTCTCACGTGAAGTGTTAAGTCAAAGTAGATATATATTGACCTATTTGCAGTTTAGCTCCTGAACTTTGGCATAATTGCAAATCAGTCTCCGGACAAGCGATTTAATTCAATTGCAATCCTAAATAATTTAAGAATATTATAATTTTATTCTAAACTCTAAATATTATCAAATTAAATATTTTCGAATTAAAATTAACTAATTTTGGAACTTATCGCATTTTAGTCCTTGAACTTCGCAATATTTGCAAATTGGCCCTTGCTCGGATTTCATCCTCAAAGTCAATTCTTGATATTTATAATCTTGGAATTCACATCTTAAATTCCATAAATATAAATTCAAATATTTTTATCTTTTAATTTGAGAATTTTAGATATTAAAATCTTAAAATCCGAAAATCCTCAAATTAAATCTTTTCGACCCGAAATTTAAATCTCTAATTCTGACAATTCTCAAATTCATATTTTCTCATACTCGGAATTTAAATCTTAAATCCTGTCATTAATAACTTAATATTTTTGGGCCTTACAATTCCTCCCCTATTAGGAATGATTTCGTCCTCGAAATCGCATTCGATCTTATTACGGAATCTCGTAAGATCTGTAACTGACTGTGTAAGGTTCGGGATTAATTAATATTAATCCGACTTTATTTAATTTTAATCCGAGTATATTTAATTTGGAAATATTTAGAGTTTCGATTTAAATTCTAATATTCTTAAATTATTTAGGATTTAAATTGAATTAAAATAAGGGCCGAGGATCAAATTGCAATTATTGAAGATTTGAGGGACAAAAGTGCAATTTTAATTAAAGTTATCAGATTTGTGTTGCAAGACTCAGCATGTCAACGTGTTATTGTCTAGATCATTCAGAAAATAAGAACAGAGGAGCCGATCTTCTTCTTTTCCTTTGCAATTGTGATTTTCAAATCCTTATAACTTTTGCTCCGGTTATCCGATTTCGATTCCATAAATTGTTCTGGAATCCTTAAGATGAGGGCTTTGATCTCGTGTAAGTTTTATGTTGTGTTATTTGTATTTCAAAATCAGTATGGAGCAGATATCAGATTTTGAGTTATTGATTATGTTCTTGAATTGTATCGCTTCTATTTTCGAAACCGGATCAAAGTTGGATGATTGAATGTTGTGGTTATGACTTCTAGCATGTATATCGATGAGTATAGCTGCTGATATGATGTTATGTTACTGAGTTTTATAAGGTATATGTTGATATATGAATTTGAGTTACAAGTTTCAAAGTCGGGATTACGTCGGTTACCGATTTTGAATCGCTACGTCGTTTAATCGAGTTTTGGAACTGTTTTGATAGCTGATATTTGAGTTGAAGTTGTTGTTGAGATGTTTTGAATGTTATAGTATTTTTCTTATTCAGTTTCAGTTGAGTTTGAAGGCTAAACAACACAAGATGCTGACTTGAACTAACGAAGAAAGAGTTGAGGTTTGAAATGCGATTGATTGATGAATTCTTGATGGTTTTGACTCGTTTTTGAAATGATAGATTGATTTGAAGTTTGATATATGTATTTTGTTTATATCTCACAGATTTGAAGAGTTTAGAACCTCGATAAATGAAGGTATAATGACGACATCGCGAAGTAGGAACTTTGAAACTCAAAAACGATTATTTTGAGTTGGCCCGCAAAAACCACAAACTTGTTTATGTTTTTGATTTGATTGTGATGTTTTCGATCCATCTCAGGTAGTGGATCTTTATATTCGAGTTGATACGATGCTATATTGAATCAATTCTATGCCAAGGTTGCGGTTAAGCTTATTTGCGAGTCGTTTACGAACTCGTTAGATGGATATCCATGTCAAGATTGTTTACGAATCTTGATGGCACGAAGTTATATGAATCAATTCTTATTCGAAGTGTTAATTTACTCTATTTGTTGAGTCGAGTTTTAAATAGAGTCGATATGATTTATTTAATGCCTTTTATATGTTGGTTATACTGAGAATGTTTTCTCACCGGAGTTTATCCGGCTGTTGTCTTGTTTTGTATGTGTGCATGACAACAGATGGGGCAGGAGCTGGTCATCGACGTCATTGACAGCTGGGAGAGAGTCTAGCACGTGAGGACTCGGGTTGTAGATGATGTCTTGAACTTTAGAAGCATGAAACTTTGGTCTAGTTTGTTTGGATTACATGTATAAAGTTTGAGATAATTGTTGTCGTTTACCGATCTTTAGCGACTTGTGGATGTAATAAAATGCATGTATAAATGCTTGTGACTTTTTTTATATGTATATGCATGTTTTGGAATTGATATATCATGTACTGGACCATGTTTGTTGATTTAGAATGGATGGAATCGGGTTTGACAGCAAAAAGAAATCTGCTGATTTTAATGGAAAACATGCCCGCTCGATCGGGTGATAATCACCGATCGAGCGCGGCCCTATTTTGTTCAAAACAAAGGATTTGAGTTTTTGGCTCGCTCGATCCGCAGAAGTTGACGGATCGAGTGAGGCCAAATTGTGTTCCATCCGAGAGATGAGCAATTGTGCTCGCTCGATCGGGTGTTTTTCACCGATCGAGCGAGACACTGAATTTTAAAAAAAAAAATTTTTTTTACTTGGCTCTTGGTTTATTCAATTGATGTTTAATGAATGTTAATTGTTCATTAATTGCCCTAGGATAATATTAGCAACCCGAGGTCTCCATAACAGGTGGTATCAGAGCTTAAGTTTCTTGGACTGAGATTAGATGAGCGGGGTAGATCGAGTCTTCTATTCTGATTTATTTATTGCGTTCATAATTGTATGGTATATGATTGATTGATTACAGATATTAAATTGTCACATGATGCTGTGATAATTTGCGAAGAATATGCTATACAATGGTTTGAATTACATGCTATCTGGTTATTTGATTGAAGTAATAGCATGTATTATGAGGATGAATCGAAACTCGATCTTTTATGAAGGAAATGTGGACTGCAACATACTTGATGTATTTGAGATTTAACTGTACACTAATATGTTTGATGCCTCCCCGACCAGCACCGAGAGTTAGACAAACGTTGGCTACGAATCAGCCTGAACAGACAAATGCTGCACAGGTCCCAGTGACAGCAACTGAACATGGACAGGGTAGTACTTCTACTGATGAGTTTAGTGATACTAATCCGATGGAGAAACTTCTGAAACGATTCCAGTCATTCCAACCACCGAAGTTGCAAGGAACTGAGAATGCTGTGGAATGTGAGAATTGGCTGGAAGATATTGAGAAGTTATACGAGTCTATTGACTATTCAGATGATCGTCGTGTGAGACTGATTATTCATCAACTGCATGGTCTTGCCAAGAGTTGGTGGATAGCGACAAAGAGAGCATTGGAAAACCAAGGTACTGTTATTACCTGGTTTGTATTTCGAACTGCTTTCTATCAGCGTTTATTTCCTGTGTCTTATCGCAAGGACAAAGGAGCAGAGTTTGCAAGTCTACAACAGGGGTTGTTGAATATCGAAGAATATGTTGCAAAATTCACTAGCCTGTTGAAGTTTGATCCACATATTGCTGTTAGTGATGAAGCTCAAGCCGATCAATTTATCAATGGCTTGAATCCTGATGTGTTTACACTTGTGAATTCAGGAAGACCGAATACCTTTGTTGATGCTCTGAATCGAGCAAAGGGTGCGGAAGCAGGGATATTCAAACAACGAGGAGCACAGTTTGTGCCACAGCCAGTGAGACAGTCCCAAGAACAGTCATAGATTCCACCGCCACCTCGATTTGAAGCTGGAGGTAGCAGTAGTGGAAAGAAGAACTTCTTCAAGGGCAAGAGTAAACAATTCAAGAGATCTGGTGGTAGTAGCTCTTCAAGTTCAGGTAGCTCCCGACAGTCTAGAGCTGGACAGAGGTCTGATGTGTATTGCACCAAGTATGGTGGACGCTATACTAATGTACAATGCCGAGGTGTATTTGGAAGCTGCCACATTTGGAACAAGATGGGACATTTTGCACGAGTGTGTCCACAACGAGGTTCTGAAGGTGCACAGGGTACGGGATCATCGAGACCGGTAGGTCAATCTACATCTTCTGTTCACTCTTTTCAACCACAGCCTGCAGTACCGAGTAGAGGAGGAGGTCAGACGGTGAATCAATCTCCGAGGCAACAAGCACGAGTGTTTGCATTGACAGAAGAGCAAGCACAAGCAGCACCGAACGATGTGATTGCAGGTAACTATTTTCTTTTTGGTTATCCTGCCTATGTATTATTTGATACTGGTGCGTCACATACCTTTATATCTGAACAATTTGTTACGTTGTATTCATTGCCTGTTGAGTCATTAACTACTGTAGTGTCTATATCTTCACCGTTGGGAAAAAGGTATAGTATCAGTGAAGTCTGTTAAAAATTGTGTACTACAGTATGAAGGTAATGAAGTTGAGCTTGACAGTATCGTTCTTGGTTTATCTGATTTTGGCTGTATAATCGGTATCGATATGCTAACCAAGTACAGAGTAATAGTTGACTGCTTTCAAAAGATTGTGAAGTTCAGACCTGATATGACTGATGAATGGAAATTCTATGGTAAGGGATCACTAGTCAAAATTCCTTTGATATCTGTTATTGCTATGACTGATTTGTTACATAAGGAAGCAGAGGGATTTTTGATCTATGCAGTTGACATACTGAAGTCTAGTCCGAAATTGACTGATATACCGGTGTTGAGTGAGTTTGCAGATGTATTCCCTGATGTGAATCCAGGATTGCCACCGTACAGAGAAGTAGATTTTGGTATTGAATTGATGCCAGGTACACAGCCGATATCGAAATTACCTTACCGAATGGCATCGATTGAACTGAAAGAATTAAAAGACCAACTCGAAGATTTGTTGGCTAAGGGATATATCAGACCAAGTGTTTCCCCTTGGGGTGCTCCGGTATTATTTGTTCGAAAGAAAGACGGATCAATGAGATTATGTATAGACCACTGGCAATTGAACAAAGCAACGGTAAAGAATCGCTATCCTTTAACTCGTATCGATGATTTATTTGATCAATTGCAGGGATCGTCAGTATATTCGAAGATTGATCTCCGATTCGGATATCATCAACTGAGGGTTAGAGACGAAGACATTCCTAAGAATGTATTTAGAACCAGGTATGGCCATTATGAATTCATAGTCATGCCTTTTGGTCTAACGAATGCACCGACAGTTTTTATGGGATTGATGAATAGAGTATTTCAAAGATATTTAGATGATTTTGTGATTATCTTTATCGATGATATTTTGATATACTCTAAGAATCTGTGTGAACATACTGATCATCTCCGAACTGTATTGAGAATATTAAGAGAAGATAAATTGTATGCCAAGTTATCCAAATGTGAGTTTTGGTTGCAGCGAGTTGTTTTTCTTGGTCATGTAATTTCAGGAGATGGCATTTCAGTGGATCCGAGTAAGGTTGAAGCTGTGATCAGTTGGCAGAGACCGAAATCTGTGCCAGAAATTCGAAGTTTTATGGGCTTGGCAGGTTATTACCGTCGTTTCATTCGAGATTTTTTATTGATAGCGAAGCCTATTACACAGCTTACACAGAAGAATGCACCATTTATTTGGTCTGAGGCATGTGAAAGAAGTTTCGTTGAACTCAAGAAGAGATTGACTACAGCGCCGATTTTGAAAATCCCTACAGGTACTGGTGATTTTGTTGTTTATTGTGATGCTTCTCACCAGGGTTTGGGATGTATTTTAATGTAGAAAGAACATGTTGTCGCTTATGCTTCTTGACAACTGAAACCACATGAAGTCAGGTATCCGATTCATGATCTTGATTTGGCTGCAATCGTCTTTGCATTGAAAATCTGGAGACATTATTTATATGGCGAGAAGTTTAAAATCTTTTCTGATCACAAAATTTTGAAGTATCTGTTCTCACAATCTGAATTGAATATGAGACAACGACGATGGCTTGATTTATTGAAGGATTTTGATTGTGAAATCAAATACTATCCGGGAAAATCTAACGCAGCAGCGGATGCCCTAAGTAGAAAGGTATGTGCTTTATCCTTGTCTACGATAGGTGTATCTAATTTGATTGAAGATTGTTGTATTTTGGGGTATGTATTTGAGACAGATAGAAGACCGATGAGAGTGTATGCAATCAGTGCTGAGCCAGAGTTATTGATTCGTATCAAAGAAGCACAGAAAGCCGATCAGAATGTGCAAAAGTCGATTGAAATGATCCGATCAGGACATCAGTCTGAGTACAAGGTTAGTGACGATGATATCTTGTATGTGAATAACCGAATAGTTGCTCCAATATTGCAAACTTGAGATAGAATATCTTGAAAAAAGCCCATTGCAGTCGCTATAGTGTTCACCCTGGAGGTAGAAAGATGTACAACGACTTGAAGAGTCAGTACTGGTGGAAACAAATGAAGTCTGATGTGACTGAATTTGTATCTAAATGTTTGAATTGCCAACAGGTGAAGGCTGAACGAAAGAAACCGGGTGGCTTATTACAGAGTTTATCGATTCCTGAATGGAAATGGGATCACATTTCCAAGGACTTTGTAACGAAGTTGCCACGATCATCTCTAGGATGCGATGCTGTTTGGGTGATCATTGACAGATTGACGAAATCTGCGTGCTTTATTCCCTACCGAATGATTTATCGTCATGATCAAATGGCGGATCTCTATATTCGAGAAGTGCTAAGTGATAAGTGTATTTTATACACTAAATTTATATATGATTTTAATTATTAATTATTTATTTCGAGCAGATTTATGTGGGTGTTTTGTTATTTTTGTGTTTGCAGAGAATTATTGAATTATTGTGAAAAAGAGAAGAAAAATGAATTAAAGAGAAAATGGAGAAAAGGAATTAAAGGATAAAAGAAAAGAAAGAAGAAAGAAAAGGAGAAAAGAAAAGAAACGTACAGTAAAGAGAGGTTAATGGGCTTTCTTAATGGGCCTCTTATCAGCGCTCCTTGTTAGCGCTTCTTCAAGAGCTAACGCGCAGAGTGTTGAAGATTGGAGAATTGGAATCTGCGAAATTAAGGCGCGCCCGCGCCTTCACTTGGAGCGCCCGCCCCGTCGCTGTGATTTGGAAATTTTATTATATTGGGAAATAATTTTTTTGGGCTTTTTGTGGGCTTTTGATGAGTAGCGTGAGTAGGGATCGTTCCCACGAGAAAAGGTAAATTTAAAAGTGTTCTTTAAAATAAAAGGGGGTTTTGGTTTGAGATTAACCACTAAAAATTCAAACTAATTTATAATAAATTTCTATAACTATCATGCAAGATTAAAAATTAACTGAGGAAATCAATAAGAAAATGGTATCGGTCGACTACACCCTTGATATTCATTCATTCAATCATCGATTCACTAAAATAAAAATTAATCTCATCAAATATTCGTCATTGGAAATTTAATTCCAGTCTCACCTTAATTTTAGTTAACTAGACAACAACAGTCTAAGTTAACCCTTACCCCATAAACTAACCCAATACTAGCGATCAGATTTAAATTCACGGTAGCATTCAAACTAGTAAAACTGACGAAACTAGACAACACAAACACCAGCGGTTGTATTTAGCCTAGTCAATTATTATCCCTACGAAATAATAAATTCAACAGCAGAAAATATTACACGCAGTTGCTTCGCAAATTAGAGGTTTCAAACAATTACGAATTTGAATTCTAATTTAGCTTTTATTTGTATAATGAAATCCTAAGATGGCCAATCTAAAAATCTCATACACAAGCATATCAATCAATTCAGAATAATTCTTGATACTTGATAAAAATCAAACATTGTAATCAAAATCTCATGAATAAGAAAAATCAAGGGTTTTGTCTTCCTCAACCAAGTACTAAAGTTTAGCCAACAATACTCATGAATTCCCTACAAAAATTCATGAGAGAAAATAAAAATAAGAAAAGAAAGATGAAAACCTAGCCGTCCACAGAGAGTTGTTCGCGTTCTAAGCGTGTAGAATCATCTAATAATCTCCCTAAAACCGACTTAAAAATCAAATAAAAGTCTAGAGCCTTAATTAAAAGAGTTCCCAAAATTACAACTTTTTCCCGCAATAGACTCGCACGCTCGATCCGAGAAAATGCTAGGATCGAGCGCGCAAAACTGGGCAACCTTCTGCCTCGGAAATTCCTTGAGCTCGCTCGATCTTGGACTTCCACTCGATCGAGCGCGCGACCTTGAGCATCCTACTGCCTTCAGAAATCTTTGGCCGCGCTCGATCCTACAACTTTCCCGGATCGAGCGCGCTACTTGTTGATGAAAATTTTGACTTCTCCTATTTTCTTCGACGCATGGACGCGTTCCAATTTCTTTAACCAACAAAATATCAATTCCTAGACAATAAACCAATAAAACATTAGGAAGCTATATGCACGACATAAAATAAAACTAGACTAAAACATAAATAATGACACAAAATGCATGCATAACACTAATCAAAACGACACTAAAAATGCAAAAAAAACACTACTATCAGCGATATAAAAAGATTTCTGCCAGACAAATTGGAAGGGAGAGCCGCCACAATCACAATTACAGAGAATCAGGGTTTGATCGCGTGAAGATTTCTGGAGGATTTTTGGAGCTTATTATCTGAAGAACAAAGACGGAGTTCGATCGACCGGACACGACATCGACGACGAATTTGTTTCTTTTATATTTTATTTATTTAATTCTGAATATGTTTGGATTTTTGAACATGTTTTGGTTTATTCATAATTTTATTATGAACTAAATTTTTAGAGTCTAGAGGTCAGATGGAACCTGGTGTAGACGCTTTCATGAATTCTTGATTTTATTGGATTGAGTTTCTTCTAGATTAATTGTTTTTTCTAGAATTGATTGTTTTTTCAATTATCTGATCAATAATTGATTTGTTATATTTATTTGAAATCATTGCTCGGGAGAGGGGATTTTGAATAAGACATTAGAAACTACACTGTTAATTATTTATACAGCTCGGGAGAGTGTATGATTTTAACAGAGCTTTTAAAAAGAACATTGTTTTGTGATAGATCACTGCGATAAATTCTTAATAGGGATATTGGAATTTAATTGTAGTTGATAAACATTATTTGTTGCTCGGGAGAGGGAAATAATATGCGTAAGTGTTCTTGGTTATTAATTGATTGGAATTCATGAAGATTAATTAATTAATTAGGATTGACAGTTGTTGAAACCAGGTGAAATCTATACCTCTAGACCATTTTTCTCTGATTGATTTTTCCTGAAAGTTGTGTGCGTGCTATCAAAACTTCACTGATTATTTATTTTTATTGCAAAATTCTTGATTATTGATTTTTCTAGATAAAATTTAGACTATTTTAATTACAAGCACTAAATATTTTCATTTTACTCTCTGTGGGATCGATATCTGATTTAATCACTATATTAAAACTTGACACTCGTACGCTTGCGAGAAATTTTCACAAGAAGTTTTTGGCGCCGTTGCCAGGGAGTAAATTTTGATTATATTTTAGTCTTATTACCAATTAGTCTAGATTTTAATTTAGAGTTTTTATTTATGTGATTTTTAATTTTCTAATTTATTTCTTTTGTTTTCATTGCAGTTTTAGTGAATATATTTGGCGTGTGAGAGCGAAGGAAAAAAATCAACTAACACCGGTTAAAGTCGGGCTGACGACTGTAAATCAAGCGCTACTTGGGAGGCAACCCAAGCATTTTATTTTATTTGCTTTTATTTTCAGTTTATTTAATTTTTGTTATTTAGTTGTTTTTAAGTATTTTTATTTTAAATTTTCGAGCTTATTTTTTTTCTTAGTTTTCAAAAATTTTCAGGCTCTAGAAATCACAATTCGAGGAGACGGCGCACCCGCGCCAATTTTCTCGAGCGCCCGCGCATTCTCTACGATGTGCTACTACTCAACCGCGCAGCCCATCAACGCCTAATCTCGCGCAATCGCGCTACCAGCTCCACCATCTGCGCTATTACAAGCGCAATCACGCTACAAACCTTCATCCGCGCCAGCTCAAAGCGCTATCGCGCTTGCCATCTCCCTCTCCCTTGTGCTATCGCGCACCCCACCCCCTTCCATCCTGCACTATCGTGCTCCAAGCCCTTCTCTCCCTTGCGCTATTGCGCGTCCCAACTCCCCTTCAGCGCATGCTCCCAGCTGCTACATCATCTGCGCTTCATCATGCCAAAAGCTCCTCCCAGCTGGTTCACGTCTTATGCAAACCATCTCCCAGCTGATACCTCATGCGCTTCACTAGCTGCTACTCCTCCATGCGCAGCACATCTCCCCATCAGCAGCTCCTCTTGAGCAAACCAGCAACTCTTCTGCTGCAAACCATGAGAAATCGCGCTCCTCAATTTCCCAAGACCATGCCCGAACCAGCTGCTACATCACCTGCTCATCACCATGCGCAAAGGCGCAATCCAGTCCTCACACTTCCATGCGTAGTGCTTACTTCTCGATTTCTTCATTTTTGTGTTTTAATCGTGTGAATATATTATTTTCAGGATCATTTGGACGTTCATGTGGTGCGTCTCAACTATTTTAACCATGGCATTGCGGCGGCGAAATTATTTTCCATGAATAAGGAGATGGAGTTGATACATCGGGTACTGATGCTCGGTGTCGAAGGTATGAATCCCTTGTTTTTTTTATTGTTTTTAATCATTAGGGACAATGATTATATTAAGTTTGGGGGGGTGAATCAGTGTATGATTTAGTTGTTTAGTTGGTTGATAGTTGATAAGTTGGACTTTATTGTGTGCTTTATAGATAAATTTTTGTTGAATTTAGTAGTGTAGTTGAGAGTTGAGTTGAAAAAAAGTCAAGATAGAAATGGATGCATGGCTGAAAAATTTTTGTTTTGTGCTATAACTGAAATCCATGATTGTCCACCTACCTGACAAATATTTTTGAGAAAATGGAACCAAGTGATGAACAATTTCCTATATACTCTGTGATTAATACTTGAATTTGATTTTTGAAACATACAAACATAGATATGATTGAGGCATTGTTTGAAATTTTGGGCCTGATTTTTATTGAAAAATTTTATCCTTAGTTGCCTATTTGAGCCTACACGTATATTATTACAGTGAGGTACGAGAAAATTCTAAAATTTGTTGAAAATCATCGTTAACTGCTGATGATTATCTTTTCTGCACTGATTGAATTTGTATGAATTAATTGTGGATTGAGACTTGTCTAGAACTAGTTCGAACACTCTTCGAGGCGCAATACGGGCAATACTGAGATTAGGGATGATTTAGGCGATTTTTTCTGAATTCGTACGAGCCTTTCAAGCTACCTATTATATATGTTATCCCTAGTACCTTGTTTGAGCCATATTGAAAATCGAATGGCATGCATGTAAACGTGTGATAAACCCCCATTCGTCATTATTTCAAGGTCCTACATTGACTACCTAATTAGCCTAAACACTATTTCCTACCTTTAAGGAAGTAATTTGAATGCTAAATTATTATATGCTCCTAGTTTTATTTGTGAAAAATGGAATAGTGTGGTGGATGAATGGAAATGAAAAGAGATAGTAGAAGAAAAAAAAAATGTGGTTGGAAAAGTTGCAAAATAGAGTTGAAAGATGTTGTGAAAAAATTGAAAAATCAATAAGTGTGAAAGAATTAAGTGTGAAAGTGTGAAAGAAAAGGAGTTGAAATTAGAGTTTAAGCATAAGTATGAATTACTCCTTATTTGAATTCTTATCCTTTATTTGTAGCCATGAGCCAGGCCTTACACTACGAGCCAATTAAGTCCTATTGACCGAGTCTCAGTTGCCCAATATACTAGTAGAGAAGAGTTGCGAGAATTTAGCCTATGGACTATTGATTGATGCTTTTAATGATTATGAATTTTGATCGAAACACGCACACACGCTTATTCGTTGCATTTACCTGATTGTGAGCGTTTTTGATAATTATCCTATTTTTGATCCCTAGCTACCTTGAAAAGTCCTCATGATCTATGAATGTGTGAATTGAATTTGGAGAAGGGTGTTTTGAACGTGAGTTGCGGAGATTGTAAGTTTACGCAGTTATTTTGTTATGACTGAAACTTTCAAGTGTTAGTTGGGTGTGATAAGTTTGGATTTGAAAATTCTTTGAAATCATTGCTGAGGCCATTGCTCTATAATATTTCTTGACTATTCTTGTTGGTTTTAGATAGATTGAGTTTTTGGAATTTGGTTTTGAATTGTTTTGCTCGGGACTAGCAAAAGTCTAAGTTTGGGGGTATTTGATAAGTGTATTTTATACACTTAATTTATATATGATTTTAATTATTAATTATTTGTTTCGAGCAAATTTATGTGTGTGTTTTGTTGTTTTTGTGTTTGCAGCGAATTATTGAATTATTGTGAAAAAGAGAAGAAAAATGAATTAAAGAGAAAATGGACAAAGGAATTAAAGGATAAAAGAAAAGAAAGAAGAAAGAAAAGAAGGAGAAAAAAAAAGGAACGTACAGTAAAGAGAGGTTAATGGGCTTTTTTAATGGGCCTCTTATCAGCGCTCCTTGTTAGCGCTTCTTCAAGAGCTAACGCGCAGAGTGTTGAAGATTGGAGAATTGGAATGTACGAAATTAAGGCGCGCCCGCGCCTTCACTTGGAGCGCCCGCCCCGTCGATGTGATTTGGAAATTTTATTATATCGGGAAATAATTTTCTTGGGCTTTTTGTGGGCTTTTGCTGAGCGATATAAAAAGATTTCTGCCAGACAAATTGGAAGGGAGAGCCGCCACAATCACAATTACAGAGAATCAGGGTTTGATCGTGTGAAGATTTCTGGAGGATTTTTGGAGCTTATTATCTGAAGAACAAAGACGGAGTTCGATCGACCGGACACGGCATCGAAGACGGATTTGTTTCTTTTATCTTTTATTTATTTAATTCTGAATATGTTTGAATTTTTGAACATGTTTTGGTTTATTCATAATTTTATTATGAACTAAATTTTTAGAGTCTAGAGGTCAGATGAAACCTGGTGTAGACGCTTTCATGAATTCTTGATTTTATTGGATTGAGTTTCTTCTAAATTAATTGTTTTTTTCTAGAATTGATTGTCTTTTTAATTATCTGATCAATAATTGATTTGTTATATTTATTTGAAATCATTGCTCGGGAGAGGGGATTTTGAATAAGACATTAGAAACTACACTGTTAATTATTTATACAGCTTGGGAGAGTGTATGATTTTAACAGAGCTTTTAAAGAGAACATTGTTTTGTGATAGATCACTGCGATAAATTCTTAATAGGGATATTGGAATTGAATTGTAGTTGATAAAAATTATTTGTTGCTCGGGAGAGGGAAATAATACACGTAAGTGTTCTTGGCTATTAATTGAATGAAATTCATGAAGATTAATTAATTAGGATTGACTGTTGTTGAAACCAGGTGAAATCTATACCTCTAGACCATTTTTCTCTGATTGATATTTATCTGCAAGTTGTGTGCGTGCTATCAAAATCATCCTGATTATTTTTATTTATTGCAAATTTCTCAAAGTTTGATTTTCTAGATAAAGTTTGGACTATTTTAATTACAAGCACTGAATATTTTCATTTTACTCCCTGTGGGATCGATATCTGATTTAATCACTATATTAAAACTTGACACTCGTACGCTTGCGAGGAATTTTCACAACAGTAAGACTACACGGTGTGCCAAAGTCGATTGTATCTGACCGAGATCCGAGGTTTACTTCGCACTTTTTGCATAGCCTATAGGAAGCTCTAGGTACGCGTTTACATTTGAGTACTTCTTATCATCCTCAAACTGACGGTCAATCCGAACGAACTATTCAGACGCTTGAGGATATGCTTAGAGCTGTAGTATTTGATTTTGGTGTTACATGGCAAAATTCTATACCACTTGTGGAATTTTCTTATAACAACAGTTATCAGACGAGTATAGAGATGACACCATTCGAAGCATTATATGGAAAGAAGTGTCGATCGCCTTTGTATTGAGATGATGTTTCTGAGGTACCTGAGTTAGGGCCAGATATAATCAGACAGATGACTGAGAAAGTGAAATTGATACAGCAGAGAATGAGAACAGCGCAACACAGACAGACCAGATATGCGAATGTACGACGATGGCCGTTATCTTTTGATCAGGGAGATAGAGTGTTTCTGAAGATTTCACCATTCAGGGGCACAGTTCGATTTGGCAAACGAGGAAAATTATCTCCGAGGTATATTGGGCCGTATGAGATTCTCGAGAAGATAGACAATCTAGCTTATCGACTCGCTCTTCCTATGTCTTTATCTGGAATACATGATGTCTTTCATGTATCGATGTTGAGGAAGTATATATCTGATGCGTCTTATGTGATTCGATCTGATGAATCTGAGTTGGATGACACTCTTTGCTACTTCGAGCGACCTATGCAGATTCTTGATAGGAAGATGAAGCAACTCCAAACGAAGATTATTCCATTGGTGAAGATTCAATGGAGTAGACATGGAGTTGAAGAGGCGACGTGGGAAGTTGAAAATGATATGAAGCAATGATTTCCTTATCTATTCCACTGATGTGAGTTCTTATTCAGTTTTTAGTTATTCTTTATTCTTATGAGCATGCAGTCTGTATATCTATACTGTTTATGAATTCGAGGACGAACTCATGTCTTAGTGGGGGAGAAATGTAAGGCACGGGATTAATTAATATTAATCCGACTTTATTTAATTTTAATCCGAGTATATTTAATTTGGGAATATTTAGAGTTTCGATTTAAATTCTAATATTCTTAAATTATTTAGGATTGAAATTGAATTAAAATAAGGGCCAAGGATCAAATTGCAATTATTGAAGATTTGAGGAACAAAAGTGAAATTTTAATTAAAGTTATCAGATATGTGTTGCAAGACTCAGCATGTCAACGTGTTATTGTCTAAATCATTCAGAAAATAAGAACAGAGGAGCCGAGCTTCTTCTTTTCCTTTGCAATTGTGATTTTCAAATCCTTATAACTTTTGCTCCGTTTATCCTATTTTGATTCCGTAAATTGTTCTGGAATCCTTAAGACGAGGGCTTCGATCTCGTGTAAGTTTTATGTTGTGTTATTTGGATTTCAAAATCAGTATGGAGCAGATATCAGATTTTGAGTTATTGATTATGTTCTTGAATTGTATCGCTTTTATTTTCGAAACCGGATCAAAGTTGGATGATTGAATGTTGTGGTTATGACTTCTAGCATGTATATCGATGAGTATAGCTCCTGATATGATGTTATGTTACTGATTTTTATAAGGTATATGCTGATATATGAATTTGAGTTACAAGTTTCGAAGTCGGGATTACGTCGGTTACCGATTTTGAATCGCTATGTCGTTTAATCGAGTTTTGGAACTGTTTTGATAGCCGATATTTGAGTTGAAGTTGTTGTTGAGATGTTTTGAATGTTATACTATTTTTCTTATTCAGTTTCAGTTGAGTTTGAAGGCTAAACGACACAAGACGCCGACTTGAACTAACGAAGAAAGAGTTGAGGTTTGAAATGCGATTGATTGATGAATTCTTGATGGTTTTGAATCGTTTCTGAAATTATAGATTGATTTGAAGTTTGATATATGTATTTTGTTTATATCTCACAAATTTGAAGAGTTCAAAACCTCGATAAACGAAGGTATAATGATGACATCGCGAAGTAGGGACTTTGAAACTCAAAAACGACTATTTTGAGTTGGCCCGCAAAAACCACATACTTGTTTATGTTTTTGATTTTATTGTGATGTTGTCGATCCATCTCAGGTAGTGGATCTTTATATTCGAGTTGATATGATGCTATATTGAATCGATTCTATGCCAAGGTTGCGGTTAACTTTATTTGCGAGTCGTTTACGAACTCGTTAGATGGTTATCCATGTCAAGATCGTTTACGAATCTTGATGGCACGAAGTTATATGAATCAATTCTTATTCGAAGCATTAATTTACTCTATTTGTTGAGTCGAGTTTTAAATAGAGTCGATATGATTTATTTAACGCCTTTTATATGTTGGTTATACTGAGAATGTTTTCTCACCGGAGTTTATCCGGCTGTTGTCTTGTTTTGTATGTGTGCATGACAACAGATGGGGCAGGAGCTGGTCATCGACGTCATTGACAGCTGGGAGAGAGTCTAGCACGTGAGGAATCGGGTTGTAGATGATGTCTTGAACTTTAGAAGCATGAAACTTTGGTCTAGTTTGTTTGGATTACATGTATAAAGTTTTAGATAATTGTTGTCTTTTACCGATCTTTAGCGACTTGTGGATGTAATAAAATGCATGTATAAATGCTTGTGACTTTGTTTATATGTATATGCATGTATTGGAATTGATATATCATGTATTGGACCATGTTTGTTGATTTAGAATGGATGGAATCGGGTTTGACAGCAAAAAGAAATCTGCTGATTTTGCTGGAAAACATGCCCGCTCGATCAGGTGATAATCACCGATCGAGCGCGGCCCTATTTTGTTCAAAACAGAGGATTTTAGTTTTTGTCTCGCTCGATCCGTAGAAGTTGACGGATCGAGCGAAGCCAAATTGTGTTCCATCCGAGAGCTGAGCAATTGTGCTCGCTCGATCGGGTGTTTTTCACCGATCGAGCGAGACACTGAATTTTTAAAAAAAAAAAAAATTTTTACTTGGCTCTTGGTTTATTCAATTGATGTTTAATGAATGTTAATTGTTCATTAATTGCCCTAAGATGAGATTAGCAACCCGAGGTCCCCACAGACTGAAGTAATACTTAATTCAATTTTGTGAGCTTCCAATATCTATTCTGCTATCTTCTCTTATATCGTATCTTATTCTTCTTTCTGATTGCTTCTGCAATCATATCTATCCATTGTGTTGTAATCACTGCATCAACTAATAGCTGAGCTACTCTTCCTCTAGATCAAAATCTGCATCGGCTATTCTGCTTAGATTATATTACCAGCTTCTTCTTCATCTGATTGAATTCACATAACATATTCTCGCTAATTTTCTTCATATTATGCGTATGGATCACCTTGTGAATATCTGATGAGTAGTAATCAATAAGCTAGATTAAATACTCACAAGAATCAATTATTGAGTCACTTCGGAAGTCTCTCTCTGAATTGGGTAGTGTTATACAACAAATTTTCTTGTTGATCATTATGTTCAAGCTTCAAAATCTGTATCTTTTATTCGTCTGCTAATTCTGTCTATGCTGCTCTGTTCTTATTCGGTTCAATCACTCTTCACATTCTCGATATGTGCTTAAATCATATCTGATCTGATAGCTGATACTTCTGAAATATCATTTCAATATAAAGACCATTCTGCTTTTCTTATCATCTAATAAAGACAACATTGTCTCTATATCTATTAGCTAGTTGTCACAGAAATTATAGTAATCAAGTGACACATAATCAATCAACTAGTACCGAATCTAGTACTATAGTTTTGAGCCTATCCTCGGAAATCTGGATAATCACATCTGATAGTCCACTAATCGGAGGATGGTATAATGAAATCTCATACAACCAACCACTCAGAACATCTTATAATCAGTGCCACAATCTAGAAAACAAATCTAAAGTCTCTATCTCGACAATAGATTTCAATAATTCCTGTAATTTGATCATCTTGCTAACTTCTTAACAGTTATCTCTTTATGTCTGTATCATGTTTAATACAACATATTCTTGAATCTGTCAAAATCTACTACAATCTAAATCGTAAAATCATAACGATTTGAGTAGATTCGAACTAAAATCTTTCGAAAAGTTGATCTTCATTCAGCTCTTATTTAACTACTCTGTTACAGAAACCACTTGGTTTCTTCTTTTCTGCTTCTTTTACTGGACTTTTAGTAGTGTTAATGTCAATTCTATCGTATCTGCTTTATTTTCTGCCAGATACTTTTAGTAGTGGTAACTATATGTAAGTCATACATGTTTAGACAACTGAATAGATATTAAATCTGTTGTCATATGCCTCTTTAAGAATCTGATATTCCATATCTAGAATATCTGGCATCCTCAAACGATTATTCACCGCAAAATTCATCTGTTCTAATCTGCGGTCTTGTCTCATATCTTAATCTAGCATTCTCAATCGACATTTTATTGCTTGATCTAATATCAATGTTGCTTTTATCTTTCCAAACCAATTGAGTTTAGCTTGGATTGCAACAATTCAGATTGTTTGAGTTTCTGTCTAGAAACTCAAGCACAAAAATACAAGACTACAAACCTATACACAAGTGATCAAGCAGTCATCTAATTTCTTCTTTCTATTTTCCAAGTGAATGGTAAATCATGCAATCAACCCATAAATCTTGCTGGTATTTCTGAATCTACATTTCTATCACTTACGAGCCAAATACTTCAAAATACACTGAATATGTACATTAAATGATCAAAAATTCTCAAATCTCGACTTAAAGAAACTTGCTCAAATCAAGATCATCCAAAATTACATATTCTGAATGACAAAATCTGCTAAGTGATACCAACTCACTTGCATAAAAAAAATCAAGAAGAATGAATCAAATCAGACTCTAGCAAAGAAATAAAAGTCAATCAAAATCGATCGAGGTCGAATAACAAAAACCTCAGAATCGATATCAAGAGATTCAAGAATCATGATTTCTATAATGTAATAGCTTCAGCAAAATTGAAGAGAAAGTTCAACTGTAACTGATTTTTCTTATTTTCTATTGATATGAGTTTATCTATTAATTCTCAATAAACAATAGTCGAATATCATCTTTTCAACTTAACTTATTCTCGTAGAATTAATAAGAATTATGTCGGTACTAGGATAATTCTTCTCTACGTACTATTCTAGCTGTTTCTGGAGTTCTTCAGCTTAAGTAGTGCTCTTCTATATGAGTTGTCATAAGACCTTCGTACTAAACACCACTCTATCTCAAACTCCTTTCATTTCATAGAAACGTCAGACCCTTTCATCTGAATAAGTGCTGTATAATCTAACCACTGACATATCTGTCAATTTTAGGTTAGTTCTATACGAATTCAGTACATCGACTAGAATTCTTCCAACATTCTTCTACGTTTGATATAACCAGTACCGAATAAAAGGAATCGTACTGTCTAAAACTCATATCATAAATCTCTAGTCATTTCTATTGCCGATCTAATTGAATCACTGCAGGTATTGCATTAATATCTATAATTCATGCTAGCTTAGTACCCTAAATTTTTAATTATCGAATTCAATTTTATTTCCTCAAATCTGTATTTTATCTTTTTTGACAAATCTTATAAATGTGTTCCATCTACTCAAAGGCAAAATCTTAGCAAATACTATGAATAAAGGCTCATCAGTTAAGGATTGTAGCATAACAAATCACTGATCAATGAATGTATGCTATGCAATCAATATATAAGCGGTTTAATTAGAATTAACTCACTTACCTGCAATAGTCTTATCTGATACAACTTGAGCCTTATTTTCTATACCTTCTTATTGCCTATGAAATTATCTGCCCTTCAAATGTTCTCTTGATCTGAATAGAACACATACTTGCAAATTCTCATGCTTTTCAAATAATACATGCTTACAACAAATTCACTTATTATGATGAATTCAATAAATCATGCATACATATCAGCATATAAGCATATCATTCTCATATCAGTGACGCAATCAGTGTTCAATCAATATATAATGTTCGCATACAATTTCTCAATTCAAGTAAAGCATAATCATGCAATACTATAAATGCATGCGACTCAATCTACCCCGCTCAACTTCTCTCTTAATCCAAGACTTTATGCTCTGATATCACATGTTGTGGGAACCTCGGGTTGCTAATCAAATCTTGGGGCAATTAATCACTAAACATGATTAATTAATAAAGGATCAAATCATTTGGTGTCAAATCATTTAGTGCTGAATTAACAATAAGAAAACAATAAAGAATGTATAAACCAAGAGCTTAAATATTTTTTTTAAAATGTCAGCACCTCGCTCGATCGGGTAAACTCACCCGATCGAACGAGCTTAAATCATCAGCTCTCGAGTCTGGAAAATATTTGGCCACGCTCGATCCCACGAACTCACCCGATCGAGCGGGCCTCAAAATCAAATTCTCTGTTTACAAAAATCACATTCTGCGCTCGATCCTACGAGTTCATGCGATCGAGCGTGCGTGCCCTGTTCGAAAATCTGCTGATACCACCTGCTGTTGTTCTTTCATGTTTTGCTGATATCAATGCTTCTATACATACTATATATGATGTACAGATGAATAAGAACATGATAACTTTATTTGCAACATGAAACCATCATCCTTAATCTACATATGTTCTTCCAAAGGGAATACAAACATATAAATTCTCAAGTTACTACAACGTCTTATAATAAGGTCATAATATACCAAATAAAGAACATCTTGTCTAAGTTCACAATTTGCTACACCATCTGCTAAAACCCGAAGTCACCACTTGCTACTACTCTCTCTCGAGCTATTCAAGCCACATCTGACTCGTTCATGCCCAAACCTGATGCAATGCACACGTACAAACAATGCAACAGCCGGATAACTCCGGTGAGAAAATAATTCTCAGTATGAAAGACATGCATATACATCATTTAAGCATATTGAATCTATATTCCATAATAATCTTAAATCACAAAACAATGTCAATCATCAAGGCATAATCGATTCTTAATTCTTAAAGCATATATGTTCATCTACACCAATCTCATACCAACATATAAACACATTCATATCTTGAATGTAAGACAATAACATGCTAGCATTTATAAACGCATATTCTAAACCGTAGAAATCTCTAGGTTAATGCATAAATGCAATGCATGTTTCAAGGAATAGGTTATCAAATCTGTTATCAATAAATCATAGTTCTTGGGATCCCAGGGAAATAAAATCTTTAACCAACCACCAACTTACCCAATCGAGGTGACGTTAAATATCTCAATTCCCCTGACTTTGGTGCAACTATAGCGAGTCATCTAGCTCTGCAAGTAAATCTACATTCCGTGCCACTCAACTATAGCCCTCCAAACGTCATCTGCACTCTAGGCCATTCAGCCCTCTGTGCTTATCAAGGTTGGGTTCAAGATGAATGCAACATAATCTGTATGCAGTAATACTGTAAAACATCTTGAACACTCAAATCACTTAATCAAGCCAAGCAATAACAAACAGCAATTCAGATGAAAGCATATAAACAATTAAGTATGTGATTTTAGGAAAACTCAAAAACCACCACTTTCTCGAGTTGTTCTACCTGGCAAGGATAATGTCGATTCATACCTTTGATCTGGATTCAAACATCTTGAATATGTACAAACTCGTGCAAATGCTGATCAACTTCAAGCTAGCCAAATATGTCATTTAATTCTGCTCATTTCAATCGGTGCTACTTGAAGATATTCTTGATTCAACTTCAAACACTTCAAGTCATTCGAACTCGAACTCATTGATTCAACTTCGATAATCTTCAATTCAAATCTGAAATAATTTATAACATAACTAAACATCAATTTCCAATCTGAATTGATGTTTCTTTCATTCTTATATAGTGATAAGATAATTGGAATTCAAACTGACGACGCAACGTTTCGAGTCCAATAATTCTAATGACTCAAACACCATCATGTCAAAATTCTAGACTCAATCTCACATTCAATTCATCAATAATACTCTTGAAGATCAGCTCTAAACATTTAGAATGTGTATCAATTCAAAATCTCGAACCGGCGGCGTAACGGATCAAAACCGAAAATTCCAAAAGCATAAACATATTCTTGTCAATCATTTAAACTCAATATCATCACCAATTCATCCACTTATACACGTTACCAGCAGCTCTTAAAATTCAGATTTTACAAAATTCTTCAATAATTCAAAAACATGTCCAAACGGCGATTTTTTTCTCGATCCGTCCTAGATATGCTATCGTTGTATATTCTAGAACATGTTTCTACAATCAAATCTTAATTCTAACAACATAATAAAATTCAAACATGATAGAACTTCATAAAACTTACGTCAAAACATAGCAATCGGAGCCGTGATTGCAAATATACGATCAATCAAAAATTCTACCGGGCGGATCAAAATATATTAAAGCTTTAAAGGGACAAAAATGGTTTGGAACCCTTTCTCTCCCTTTCTCTCGTTTTTCTTCTGTTCCAAATCTGATTCTCACGTGAAGTGTTAAGTCAAAGTTGATATATATTGACCTATTGGCAGTTTAGCCCCTGAAACTTGGCATAATTGCAAATCAGTCCCAGAACAAGCGATTTAATTCAATTGCAATCCTAAATAATTTAAGAATATTAGAATTTTATTCTAAACTCTAAATATTATCAAATTAAATATTTTTGAATTAAAATTAACTAATTTTGAAACTTATCGCATTTTAGTCCTTGAACTTCGCAATATTTGCAAATTGGCCCTTGCTCGGATTTCATCCTCAAAGTCAATTATTGATATTTATAATCTTGAAATTCACATATTAAATTCCATAAATATCAATTCAAATATTTTTATCTTTTAATTTAAGAATTCCAGATATTAAAATCTTAAAATCCGAAAATACTCAAATTAAATCTTTTCGACCCGAAATTTAAATCTCTAATTCTGACAATTCTCAAATTCATATTGTAGTGACCCAACCCGGGTCCACTATCTAATCAAAGTTATAATTAAGCACATGCAATAATACTTAAAGCGTAAGGAGCGGAAAATTAAAATACAACAAATCCAATCGGCAGAATACAACCGACGATAACAAAAGTGTATAAATACCATTATACAACCAAATAAAAGGTTTAGGGTAAACAAATCCCTACCCTCTAAAACCTCACACTCTCGGATCCTCAATCCTGCTGAGATCCGCCTGGTCCGTCTAGCCTCAAACCTGCCCTGCCACAAGGTACACCACAATACCCAAACACATGGGCGTGAGCGACTACGCTCAATACATAAGCAATGATATATGTACAAATATGCGCACACAGATGATTTAAAATCCCAGGTAAAACACTTGCTCATGGCTCCATGAATATACAGTACCTTCTAGAGAGCGACTCCGCGGGATACTCGTATATTCTATATCAGGGCTGAGCCAACCCCATCCTAACCCGAATTCAAAACAGGATACAAGTCCCATATGGAAACAGATAAGTGCATTTTATGCACTTAATTTATATATGATTTGGCTTGGCTTTTGTGATGTATCGAGTGGATATTATGCGTATTTTTTGTTGTTTTTGTGAGTTGCAAGGATTTGGAGAAAAGTAGCAAGAAGAAGTGGAAGGATGCATTATGGAGTATCAAATTCAGAAAATTATTGGGAATTATTGGCACATTAAAATCCGATCTCTACCATTCATAATAAAGTTTAGGATGTTTTGAAGATGCTGTCAAAATTTCAGCTCCATCGGACGGTTAGTTTGGGAGATATGATTTTTTACAAATTGTCGCGCATTGCAGAATTGGACATACGAGAGCAGGGCGCGCCCGCGCCGTCCCTGGACGTGAAAAGAAGTGTAAATTCGAGGCTCAGGCAAACCCTCGCCACTCTATTGCGCGCCCGCGCCGCTCTGTGCGAGAAATTGGCAGATTTTTGCAACTTTAAAACTCTCGATTTATCGGGCTTTCTTTGACGGGCTTCGAGGACATATAAAAGAGATTTCAACACAACATAAAAGGGGGAGAGCCGCCTGACAACACAACACAAATTGAGAGAGCTTGATCGTGACAATTGGAGAAGAAAAATCTGTGCATCAATGTGAAGAATTTGAATAACAAAGGAGAAGATCGTCGACCGGACACAGCGTCGAATATTCGGATTTGTTTTTCTTTCTTTCGAATTTGTTATCATTGAATTGATGTCTAGACTTTTGAATATGACTCGTGTTTATATATTTTTGATCATGAACTAAATTTTCATAGTCTAGGGGTTTGGTGTAGCCTGGTTGAGACACTTTTATGAATTATTAATTTTATTGGATTGAATTCTCCTAAATTAATTGTTTTTCTAGCTTTGATTGTGTTTCCAATTACTTGATCACTAATTAAATTGTTATAATTATTTGAAATCATTGCTCGGGAGAGGGGATTTTGAATAGGATCATTAGAAATTACACTGTTAATTGTTTATATAGCTCGGGAGAGTGTATAACGTTAATGGAGCTTTAGGAAGAACATCGTTTTACACATATCACTAAGACTAGATTTTTAATAGGGATATTGGAATTGAATCTTAGTTGATACACATTAGTTGTTCCTCGGGAGAGAGAAATAATATAATTAAGTGTTCTTGGCTATTAATTGAATGGAATTCATGAAAATAATTTAATTAGGAGTAGTTGTTGTCGAAACCAGGTGAAATCAAAACCTCTAGACCATTTTTCTCTCAGTAATATTATTCGGAAGTTGTGTTTGAGTTTTTCTAAAAGTTTTGAATTTTATTTTAAGTTGAAATCATAACTCTTTGTTTGATTTTCTAGATAAATTTTAGACTATTTTAATTACAAGCACTGATTATTTTCGATTTACTCCCTGTGGAATCGACACTTGATTCATTCACTATATTAAAACTTGACACTCGTACGTTTGCAAGCAATTTTTACAACAGAAACTGTCATACCTGACTCGAGTCCAACATGAGATCGCTGTTCCCTATAGAGATTGTCAATGACTCACATCTCTCAGGATGTAGTCACACGTAAAATCATGCATGTGCTAAGGCAGAAAAACATGCTAAAACATGGTAAAACATATAGCACATACTCATGCAACATACATGCAAATATATCATGCCGGCTATCTCGGTCAGTACTTACGTACCTCTAACACTGCTGGTCAAAACCTAGCTCTGCTGGTCTAGACTCCAAGACTATTAGTCCAGTCTACTGCTACTACAATGAAAATACTCGCGTATCATTAATTAAGCTCTAAAAGTCTTAACTAAGCTATCCTATACTCCTAAATATTTTTAGGAAGCCCAAGCTATACCTGCGTCCGTTGTTAGCCCTTTGCTGTCGATAGCCTCAAAACTAGGCCACAGCTTCGTTACAACGTCTAGATCGCTGCGCCACTTCTGGAATCCCGATAGGACACCTAGATCTCCCTAGATCTGAGTTAGAAGGCCTAGGAGTCGAGAGAGAATAGAGAAGAGAGGTTCAAGAAATGAGCTCTGGGACTCTCTATTTATAGACACGAAACGGAACGTCCGTTCTCCATCGTTGCATCTGTTCGGCATGACGAACGTTGCATCCGTTCCTCTTCGTTGCTTCCGATGCCCATCAAGTGCGTAAGAAATGACATCATCTTGCTGACATCACGGATGACATCAGCTACCAGAACGTTACTTCCGTTCATGAACGTTGCTTCCGTTCCTGGTCACCCTTCGGGCCATTTCCGATCATTCTGAATCCATTCCTGAAGTCCGTTAATCCATCCGAAACTTCCTTAATCATGTATTAATAATGCAAAACATGATAACATGATTAATATGCTCATTAATCGTTAATTATGGATACAGGTCACTACATTATACCCCACTTAAGAAATTTCGTCCTCGAAAATTAAGTTTAGAGGAAAACATGAATAGTCAACTAAATGATCTTTATTACAACTGAATAAGTACAAACTTGATACAAGGAAGTACAAAATCTCAAAATAACTCGGGGTGCTTGGCTCGCATCCGACTCTCTAACTCCCAAGTAGCTTCCTCTGTACCTCTGCGCTGCCACTGTACCATCACCAACGGTATATGCTTGTTACGAAGTACCTTGTCTTTTTTGTCTAGAATCCGTAAGGGCCTCTCCACATACGACAGATCCTGATCTAACTGCACCTCGGTCGGATGCAAAATATGCGACTCGTCCGCCACGTACTGTCTCAACAAGGACACGTGGAAAACATCATGGATCCCCGAAAGATCTGGTGGCAATGCTAGACGATAATCCACGTCCCCAATCTTTTTGAGAATCTTGAAAGGACCAATAAATCTCGATCTCAGCTTACCCTTGCGACCGAACCTCATCACCTTTCGGAAAGGTGACACACGCAAGAATACATGCTCTCCTACCTCGAAGTGTAATGGCCTCCGGTGAGTGTTCGCGTAGCTAGCCTGTCGATCTTGGGCCGCCTTAATCCTGTGATGGATCAACTCCACTGCATCAGTCATCTGCTGAATCATCTAAGGACCCTCAACCTGACGTTCGCCAACCTCATCCCAAAACAAAGGTGTACGACAACGTCGTCCATAAAGAGGCTCAAATGGTGCCATGCCAATGCTGCGATGGAAACTATTGTTGTAAGCGAACTCCACCAATGGTAAATGATCATGCCACGTTGGACCAAAATCCATTACCGCTGCGCGAAGCATATCCTCTAAAGTGCGAATAGTACGCTCGGACTGTCCGTCTGTCTCTGGATGATAAGCCGTACTCAAGCTCAAAGTAGTACCAAGGGCTCGCTGGAAACTACCCCAAAATCTCGAGGTGAATCTCGGATTCCTATTACTGACAATGCTCAATAGGATTCCATGCAATCGAACGATCTCCCGCACATAAAATTGCGCCATCCTATCAAAGGTATAATCGCGGTTATAGGGAAGAAAATGCGCTGACATAGATAATCGATCCACAGAAACCCAAATAGCATCACAATTCCTGGAAGACATAGACAAGTGGGTGACAAAATCCATCGTCACATGCTCCCACTTCCACTCAGGAATCTCTAAGCTATGAAGTAACCCTCCAGGTCATCTAAACTCTGCCTTGACCTGCTGACACACAAGGCATTGGGATACAAATTGATAAATGCTGCGCTTCATCCCTTTACACCAAAATCGAGTGCGAAGATCCTTATACATCTTCATGCTGCCCGAATGTACAGAAAATCTACTGCGGTGAGCTTCTGATAAGATCTCTTCCCTAAGCAGAATCCTCGGGTACCACTACTCGACCAAAAAGACATAACAGACCGTCTCCTTGCAGATGGAAACCAGAAGTATTTCCACCCTCAGCCAAACGGTCTAACTTCTGAGTCCTCAGATCAAAATTCTGAGCTTCCCGGATTCGTCGATACAATACTGGCTCTGCAAGAACAGAAGAAACACGAATCCCTTGCTGTTCTTTCCTATGACAGAACGTGAATCCCAAAGAACAACATTCCTCCACTGCCTTCGAAACCGAACTGGTATGAAGGGAACTCACATAAACCTTGCGACTAAGCGCATAAGCAACGGGGTTCGAAGAACCTGTATGGTACTTGATCTCACAATCATAATCCTTCAACAGATCCATCCAACGTCGCTGCCGCATGTTCAACTCAGCCTGAGTGAACAGATACTTCAAACTCTTATGGTCGGTAAAGATCTCGAATCTTTCACCATACAAATAGTGACGCCATATCTTCAGAGCAAAGACAATAACTGCAAGCTCTAGATCATGTACGGGATAGTTCTCCTTGTGAGTCTTCAACTGTCTGGAAGCATACACGATCACGTGGCCATTCTGAGTCAACACGAACCCCAAACCATGGAGAGAAGCATCGGTGAAGACTACAAAACCACCTGATGCAGACGGTAAGGAAAGTACTGGAGCTGTCGTCAACCGACGTCTCAACTCACGAAAACTGTCTTCACAAGCATCTAACAACACGAAAGAAGCATATTTCTTTGTCAACTGTGTCAAAGGCCTAGATATCTGAGAAACGTTCTCCACAAAACGCCGGTAGTACCCTGCCAAACCAAGGAAACTGCGAATCTCAGAAGCTGTAGTCGGACGCGACCAATTCAAAATAGCCTCTGTCTTGCTGGGGTCAACAGATACACCCTCCTGAGATATGACATGACCAAGGAATACAACTCGGTCAATCCAGAAGTCACACTTGCTCAGCTTCGTGTACAACTGTCATTCCCTCAAGACCTGAAGTACAGTGTAGAGATGATAGGCATGTTCATCCATGCTGCGAGAATAAACCAAGATGTCATCGATGAACACTACCACGAACTTATCCAAAAAATCGCGGAACACCCTATTCATCAGATCCATAAAAATAACTGGAGCATTCGTCAGACCAAACGACATCACTAGAAACTCATAGTGTCCATACCGTGTACGAAATGTTGTCTTAGGAACATCCTCCTGCCGAACTCGCAACTGATGATATCCAGACCAAAGATCAATCTTCGAATAGACAGAAGTACCCTGCAACTTATCAAAGAGATCATCTATCCGTGGAAGAGGATACTTATTCTTCACTGTCACTTGATTCAGCTGACGGTAATCGATACACAACCGCATTGAACCATCATTCTTCTTGACAAATAGCATTGGGGCTCCCCATGGCAAAACACTGGGTGGAATGTAGCCCTTATCAAGAAGATCTTGCAATTGCTTCTGCAGCTCTTTCATCTCTGATGGCTCTAAACGATAAGGAGCTCTGGAAATTGGTACAGTCCCTGGCAGTAACTCAATGCCAAACTCGATCTCCTGTACTGGTGGCAAACCTGGAATTTCCTCCGGAAATACATCTGGAAAATCACGAACCACTGGTATCTCCTGGATATCTGGCTCCCCTAAGGATGCGTCAATGGCGTAGATAAGGTAGCCTTCCCCGCCAGACTCTAAAGCACGCCGGGCTTTCAGAGCAGAAACCACTGGCATCGGGGGTCGCACTCCCTCACCATAGAAATACCAAAACTCGCTATCCTCTGGACGGAACTGAACAAATCTCTAATAGCAATCCACTATCGCGCGATAGGTATTTAGGAGATCTATCCCAATGATGGAATCAAAATTCTCCATAGCTAGAACCATCAGGTTAGCACTAAGCTGATGTCCCTCGAAACCCAAAACACAACCCACAACTAGATGTTTGGCTAAAACCTCGCTACCCATAGGAGTAGAAACTACTAGCAAGACGTCTAAAGGAACGAATGACAACTTATACTTCTTAGCAAAACATGCTGAGATGAAAGAATGCGATGCACCAGTATCAATCAAAACATATGCAGAAAAACCACATAAACTACAGGTACCTGCGAACATCTGATCACTGTCAGCCTCTGCCTGTTCCTGGTTAAGCGCAAAGACCTGACCCTGGGCACGTGGCCGGAAAAAAGAATGACCCCGAGAAGGAGTCTGAGTATGCTGCCGCTGCGACTACTGCGGCTGCTGGTGCTGCTAAGAATACTGCTGCTGATAAGGTGGCTGCTGGTACTGAGGTGGCTGAACAGATTCCAGAGAACCTCCTAAACCACTCGCTGCCCCAATAAGCATCGGACAATCCCTCTTCATGTGACCCTCCTGGCCACACTGGAAGCATGCATTGGTCGATCGACCACACTGTCCTGGCGGATGCCTATGTCTGCACTGACTACATTGGTTCGGTCTCTGTCCACCAAAACGATGCACTCCCCCAGATTCAGATGATGAAGAAGAAGTACATCCTGGCTTCTTGAAAGACTGTCCCTTCGGGTCCAAAGGACTAGAACTCGCTGGTCTGGAAGAAGAAGAGAAGAGTCCCCTGTTCTTCTGGATACTGTCCTCTGCTTGGCAACAACGGTCCACCAAGCCCTCGTAGGTCATATCACTGCCCACAACAACCATCTGATGAGTCTCAGGGTTCAGACCCTGAAGGAAATGGTCATACTTCGCCATAGAACTATCAGCAATGTAAGGACAATAAGGCAGCAAATCAAAGAATTTCTGCTGGTACTCCTCAATCGTCATCGTACCCTGTCACAGACTCAGTAACTCACTGGCTTTCACCTGCCGAAGAGCTGAAGGGAAATACAGTCTCTGATAAGCCGTACGAAAATCGCCCCACTAGCTACTCCTCTCGCTGCTATGAATGGTGCGGAAGTAGATCTCCACCACTTCCTCGCTTGACCCTCAAGCATAAAGTCAAGAATCTCCATCTTATCCTCGTATGTGCAACGGAACTCCTGAAAACACTGCTCCATCCTCTCAAGCCAATCCTCAGCCACTTCAGGCATCTCACCACCTGTCAAGGGCTTCGGGATAACCTCCTTAAATCTGCGCATGTTCACTCGTCTACGCTCCTCATGCTGACCTCGACGACGTCTACGATCATTTGGATCTCCCCAACGACCGCCACCTCCGCTATCATGGCTCTCATCATAATCTGCCATCTGTTGCATAAGAACATATAATTACTTAATTCGCTTTTATGAAATTCCCAGTGCAATGCGCTTTGATACCAAAAAGTGTAGTGACCCAACCCGGGTCCACTATCTAATTAGAGTTATAATTAAGGGCATGCAATAATACTTAAAGCGTAAGGAGCGGATAATTAAAATACAACAAATTCAATCGGCAAAATACAACCGACGATAACAAAAGTGTATAAATACCATTATACAACCAAATCGAAGGTTCAGGGTAAACAAATCCCTACCCTCTAAAACCTCACACTCTCGGATCCTCAATCCTGCTGAGAGCCGCCTGGTCTGTCCAGCCTCAAACCTGCCCCGCCACAAGGTACACCACAATATCCATACACAGGGGCGTGATCGACTACACTCAATACATAAGCAATGATATATGTACAAATATGCGCACACTGATGATTTAAAATCCCAGGTAAAAAACTTGCTCATGGCGCCAGGAATAAACAGTACCGGATAGAGAGCGACTCCGTGGGGTACTCGTATATTCTATATCAGGGCTGAGCCAACCCCATCCTGACCCGAATCCAAAACAGGATACAAGACCCATATGGAAACTATCATACCTGACTCGAGTCCAACATGAGATCGCTGTTCCCTATGGAGATTGTCAATGACTCACATCTCTCAGGATGTAGTCACACGTAAAATCATGCATGTGCTAAGGCAGAAAAACATGTTAAAACATGGTAAAACATATAGCACATACTCATGCAATATACATGCAAATATATCTTGCCGGCTATCTCGGTCAGTACTTACGTACCTCTAACACTGCTGGTCAAAACCTAGCTACGCTGGTCTAGACTCCAAGCCTATTAGCCCAGTCTACTGCTACTATAATGCAAATACTCATGCATCATTAATTAAGCTCTAAAAGCCTTAACTAATCAATTCTGTAATCCTAAATATTTTTATGAAGTCAAAGCTGTACCTGCGTCCGTCTTTAGCCCTTTGCTGTCGATAGCGTCAAAACTAGGCCACAGCTCCGCTACGACGTCTAGATCGCTGCGCCACTTCCGGAATCCCAATAGGACGCCTATATCTCCCTAGATTTGAGTTAGAAGGCCTAGGAGTCGAGAGATAAAAGAGGAGATAGGTGCAAGAAATGAGCTCTCGGACCCTCTATTTATATACACGGAATGGAACGGAACGTCCGTTTTCCATCATTGCATCCGTTCGGCATGACGAACGTTGCATCCATTCCTCTTCGTTGCTTCCGATGTTGAAAGAGTGGGTGCCCGATTAGCCAACTTGTGGCTAAGGGCTTTTATGACTCTATGTAAAACAATCTTTTGTTTAATATAATTTACACTTTTATAATAGCATTGACTTTATCTTTCTTCATATTGTTATATTATGATATAATATTGTTGTTTTGATAAAGACCTTGAATATACTATAGTGTATGTAAGATGTGGTAGCACATGGGGATGACTATCATGAAACACATCTCATAGTCACTGTATATTCTAAACAGTTCCTAGTCAATTGAGCCGTCCGCAAATAAGGATAAGGATCGCTCGAGATTGAGACTAGCATTTGCGATGCCGAGTACCACGTTTCATTGGTATGGAACATAGAGATGTTCAAAGCATGCAAATGGATATTCATATGATGAATGATCGAACTACCCTATTCGGACTTTCCAAGTGGTTATCACTTATCGAGTGGATAAAGTCCGCGGTTTTGGTTGTACACCATTAGTCCTTATTACTTGAAACATCATTGAGACTCTATATGCTAGTACTGTACTTTGACTCGTTTACCGACTCTATTGGGGTCATCAGGTGTCGGGATTGGGTACAGTTACGACACATATAGGAGTCGATGCTTTGTTGTCAAGGATTCACTACATACTTGCGAGTGTGGATATCCTATGCGATCTGAGGAGATATTAGTGTGACGAATCTCTGGCCAGAGTCATGATGTGTTTTAGGTTAATGGGTATTCCTAGTAACACATGCGATGTCACTATTTGATCTCCAAGATGTAATGCATAGTTATCGAATCTCGAACGACTCTCGATATACCAATGGTTGTTGATTCGATCGGGATATATGGATGAAGGGACCGTACTATACGCTAACCAAAATCTACTGGTTCTTGTAGGCACTATGAGTAATACCTAGGGAATCATGGGGCGATGTTGCTAGGCGCTCTTACCATGATTCGATGGGTAAGTCGGAAATTGTTGTTTCGAGTCACAAGGAGTTGTGAGCCCATGGCTAGCTGTATTCCTGAACCATTGAGAGTTACACAAGTAATGGATTACTAAAACCCCGTAGAGATAGTTAAATTTAAAGAGTTAAATTTAATGAAAGAGAAGTTGGACTTCTTAACTAAAGGGAGTGGGATTTCCTAAATAGACATAGGGATGAGCATTTTTGGAAATCACTGAATTCGGATTCAGAAAAATTATCTTGACACTAAAAGATGCAGAAATGGTTTTTGTGCACATTGGTGAAATCAGTTTATCAATCGGAGTCACGATGAATTTTATATTAATTTCTATAACAACAGGCTTGGCTTGTTGGGCTTAAGTTATGGATTGTGGACTTTAAGGAGTTAGAGTCCTGATACAATTATAACTAGAAATTATCTATAAATATATGTACTGTGTTCGAAAATTACACAAGCTTTCAGTCTAGCAATTTTCGAAAATCAGTCTATATTATTCAAGAGGTTTTTCGAAAATTCCTCTGTCCCTTTTGGAGAAAATTCGACTTGTGATTTTTGTGAAAAATTACAAATCAGATTAACAGATCATATCTGTTTATTCTCTACGTAAAAATTCTGATTGATTTCTAGTGCAGTCAATCAGAGGGTTTCTGTTTTTCATTCGTGGACCTAATTCCGGAGTTAGATCGTGACTGTCATCGGTTCCCGGGATTTACAAGAAGAGCAGATTAAATTCTGTTGGAGTCCACGATCAAGCCTTTGCTTGACGAGGTAAAAATTTAATTGTGATTTTATTTTTACTTGAACAAATTTAATCGTAAAATTTTTTGATACCCATATATGGAATCGTTTCATATAATAAAATAAAATTTTAAACTTCCGCTGCACCGGGTATCAATTCTTAATTGATCTGAACACGTTTTCCAACAGTGGTATCAGAGACAGGTTGCTCAGATCAAATGATTAAATTAATCGATGGTACAAAATTTTTAAGCCTCGGTTTTTGAAACAAAACCAAAATTTTAAAAATTGAATTTTAATGGGCAAATCGGGCAGCGATCGTCTCTGCCAGGGGCAGCGATTGTTGCTGCCCGGGGCAGCGATTGGATCGCTGCCCAGGGCAGCGAGTCCATCGCTGCCCAAGGGGCAGCGACGGGATGCCCTGCCCGGCCCCCTCTTTGGGGCGCGGGCTGCCCGGGATCGTCCCGGGCATTTCGAAAAAATTATTTTTAATTTTTAATTAAAATTTTAGTTTTTTGAAATTCTAGTTTTTGATCCGATCGAAAATTGTTTTTGATTGGTTCACGAGGCATCGGATCGAATTGTTCGAGTCCGAAAATTTTAAAATTGATTTTTGGATAAATTTGAATTTTTGGGTAATTTATAAATTTTATCCGTTAAATTAAATTTTAAAAAATTAATTATTTTGGTACATTTGATGATAAGATATGATCTTATGGCTTTGCATGTTTATCCAATTATTTAATTATTGAATTAATTATTAGACAAAGGATGATCGATTGCCATGACCAATGTTTTAGGTGTATGTTAAATAATTTACATTTGTCTTATTGTTGTTGGATTTTATTAATGGGCTTGGTTTATAGCCCAATATGATTTTCATATGTAATAAAAGTGGGCCTGGTTTATGGCCCGTTCCCACCCCTAAAAATGTATCACATATTTGTCATCGAAATTTATTGTAAATTTATTAGACTTAGTGGGAGACAAAGATTTGAAGAAATGGTGGGCCCAGCAGACAATGAAGACCGAAGAAATGTAAATTGGAAGCTCAATGTAATAGGATTGTATTGCATACTTGCATATCACCTAGGATTGGATTTAGACTCGTGATTGGCAACCACGGGTCGATTAGTTAATGAGATCGATCATCCTTAGATAATAAATGATATTATTGATGTATGCATGTTTAGACTAAATTGTATGAATCCCGCAAGCATACATAAATTGCATGATGAGACAAATTTTCAAAATTAAAAATCCCTCATTTTAAATATGATTTAAAATTGATATCAAGATTAATAAAAAGGGAATTTAAATATTGTTTAAATATTCCATCAACGATCAATGTATGAGATGCTACCCGCGGATACGGTCCGGCTCATATTATTGGGGGGACCTGTTCTTCGGAAAGCTGTACATTGGATCGACACATGTTGTAAGTTGGGTGGAACTCCCATGGGATTGGCTCATATTATTGGGGATCCACATGGCGACCGTCCATCACAACTTAATATTGATGGGTTATCTTGACATGTCACAATAAAAAGCGTCATATTATTGGGCCCTTATTGGACATGAGGTAAAAACATGGGGGTTACTTTGGAAGTAATTGGGCTCTACCTTTTGAAAATTATGGTTGGTTGATATTATTCGGGATCATGATTTGTCAATTGGACTCCATGTTCTCACTAAGGAAAACAGTTTCCCGTTTTCACTAGAGGGTAGTGAAATCGTTAAAATAGTGGGAGTGTAATTCATAAAATTAAAATTCGCCATATTTTATGTCTTAGTAAATTAATTAAACAATCATTGATTATTGTCTGTTTCCTTTTTCAGTATACAATGACTTCTCGTAATCCACTGTTTTCAATTCTCGAACAAAACAAATTGACTGGCGCAAACTATATGGAATGGTTCCGTAAGTTAAAAATTATTCTTACTTCGGAAAAAGCTTTCTACGTGTTAGAGAAGCCGCCTCCGAAGGAAGCCCCGGCTAATACAAGTCCGGAAGAGTTGGTCAAACTTGATTTATGGCGGGACCATGATATCAAGGCCAAATGCTACATGCAGGCTTCGATGTCTGATGAGCTTCAAAGGAGATTCGAGGATGCCGTGAATGCTGCTGACATTCACAAGAACCTCAAGGAACTCTTTGGAGCTCAGTCAAGGTCGGAGAGGTATGCTACCGTCAGAGAGCTCATGACGAGCCGCATGCGAGATGGGACTTCGGTCAGTGAGCATGGGGTGCGCATGATTGGACTCATTGAAAAGTTGGTAACACTCGACTTGACTTTGGAGCATGAACTTAACGCGGACTTGTTGCTTCTATCACTTCCTTCATCGTTTGACGGTTTTGTGATGAACTTCAATATGAACAAGATAGAGGCCACCCTTGAAGAGATGGTCAATATGCTTGTCACATATGAAGCCACACTAAAGAAGGATAAACTTGTACTCTTGGTTGGCTCCTCTTATAACTCTAAGAAAGGACCAAGTGGAAAGGGTAAGAAACGTTCTGCCCCGCCCAAGAAGATTGTACCAAATAAGAAGGGAAAGGCCAAGACTTCAATTGGAATAAAAGATGAAAACATTTGCCATTACTGCAAGAAACCCGGTCATTGGAAACGTAACTGCAAGGAATACCTCGAATAGTTGCAAACTGCAAAGGGTATGTTTTACATTGAAATAAATGTTTCGCTTAATACTTCTTCTTGGGTATTGGATACCGGATGTGGATCTCACATCTGCAATGATTTGCAGGTGATGACAAGAAGTCGTAAGCTAAGGATGGGTGAGACCCAGCTAAGGCTCGGGAATGGTTCTAGAGTCGAAGCCAAAGCTATAGGAGACATTTATTTATTTTTGCAGAACAATTTTAAGTTATTTTTTAGAGATGTTTTATATGTTCCGGATTTGGTCAAAAACATTATATCTATTTCTATGCTTGATAGAGATGGTTTTTCTTGCAATTTTGTGAATGGGATTTGCAATATTTACAAGAATGAATGTTTGATTGGAAATGGACAACTTGAAAATGATCTATATAGCTTAAAATTAAAAGACGTTCCAATTAATTATGTTGATAAACTGGTAACAACAATTAAAAGGAAAAACGATAGTCAAAGCCCGACAAACCTTTGGCATGCTAGGCTAGGTCATATTTCCTCAAGGAGGATGAACAAGCTAGTGGGAGAGGGCATGTTTGATATGTCTGATATTAACTCTCTACCTACTTGTGAGTCCTGCCTAAAGGGAAAAATGACTAAATCTCCTTTCAAAGGGAAACCTGAGCGTAGTAAAAATCTGTTGGATTTGATCCATACAGATGTTTGCGGTCCATTTAGGATTGGTACTAAATGTGGCAACACCTACTTCATTACCTTTACCGATGATCATTCTAGGTATGAGTATTTATATTTAATGAAATATAAGTCTGAAGCATTTGAAAGGTTCAAAGAATTCAAGGCTGAAGTAGAAAACAAACTAGGTAAAAGTATTAAGGCACTTCGATCGGATCGAGGTGGAGAATACTTAAGTACCGAGTTTTTGGACTATCTAAAAGAGAATGGGATTCTCTCTCAGTGGACTCCTCCGATGACACCTCAGCTGAATGGTGTTTCGGAGCATCGCAATCGAACTTTGTTGGACATGGTTCGATCCATGATGAGCTTCACTGAGCTCCCACCTTCGTTTTGGGGCTACGCACTTGAAACGGCGGTATTGTTGTTAAACAACGTCCACACTAAAGCAGTAGATAAAACACCATACGAGTTATGGAATGGCAAAGCTCCTAAGTATTCGTACTTGAGGATTTGGGGATGTCCTGCTTACGTGAAGCAAACAGTGGGAGATAAGTTGGATAGTCGATCCATCTTATGTTATTTTGTAGGGTATCCGAAGAATTCAATCGGATATTATTTCTATCATCCTGCTGAAACAAAAGTGTTTGTTTCAAGGAATGCCACCTTCTTGGAGAAGGAGTTCTTATTGGATAAGAAAGGCAAGATGATGGAACTCGAAGAAATTCGAGAAGAACTCGAGATACAAAATAGCGATCCTACACCTCAAGAATCATCACAAGAAACGCCTATTACTAGGAGATCCGAGAGGACTTCTAGGCCTCCTATTAGATATGGTCTTCTTCTTGAAGGGGATCAAAGTGAACTCGACATTGGATGTGATCCAAGAAACTTCAAGGAAGCAATTTCTGATGCGGATTCGAATTTATGGCTTGAAGCTATGCAATCGGAAATAGACTCGATGCATTCTAACCAAGTTTGGTCTTTAGTAGTTCCTCCCGATGGAATTGTTCCAATTGGGTGCAAATGGATCTATAAGAAAAAGCTTGGGCCTGATGGAAAGGTATTGACCTACAAGGCACGATTGGTGGCAAAAGGTTATACTCAAATACAAGGAGTTGACTATGATGAAACCTTTTCACCAGTCGCAATGTTCAAGTCCATAAGAATCCTTATTGCCATAGCAGCATGGTATGACTATGAGATATGACAAATGGATGTAAAGACTGCATTTCTTAATGGAAACATTAAGGAAGAGATCTATATGATGCAGCCTGAGGGATACACATCCATGGGAAGTGAGCATAAGGTATGCAAGCTTCAGAGATCAATCTATGGTCTCAAACAAGCATCAAGAAGTTGGAACCAGAAATTTGATGAAACGATAAAGGATTTTGGTTTTATCAAGAACCCGGAGGAACCATGCGCGTACAAGAAAGTAGTTAAGAATGCGGTAACATTCTTAGTACTTTATGTTGATGACATCCTACTCATGGGGAATGATGTAGGGATGTTGCAGTCAACAAAGGTATGGTTATCAGGTAGATTCTCGATGAAGGATTTAGGTGAGGCATCCTATATTCTAGGAATTCAGATCTATAGAGATAGATCTAAAAGAATGATAGGACTCACTCAATCAACCTACATCGACACCATATTGAAAAGATTTTCAATGGATGGGTCCAAGAGAGGACATCTACCTATGTGTTATGGAGTTTCTCTATCCAATTCTATGTGTCCCAAGACTGACGAAAAGAGAGAGAAGATGACACACGTGCCATATGCGTCAGCCATAGGTAGTATCATGTATGGGATGATATCTACCAGACCGGATGTGTCCTATGCTCTGAGCGTCACGAGCAGATACCAAGCCAATCCCGGTCAAATGCATTGGAAAGCCGTGAAGGATATTCTTAAATACTTGCGAAGGACTAAGAATTTATTCATGGTTTATGGAGGGACAGAATTGAAGTTGGAAGGCTATAGCGACTCTAGCTTCCAATGTGACGTGGATGACTCGAAATCAACCTCTGGATTTGTATTCATGCTCAATGGCGGTCCTGTCTCTTGGAAGAGTTCCAAGCAGGACACCACAGCAGATTCCACCACTGAGGTAGAATACATTGCAGCATCAGCTGCTGCTAAAGAGACGGTTTGGATAAGGAAATTCATCCAAGAGTTGGGTGTAATTCCTGAAGCTGTTGGTCCAGTCCCGGTGTACTGTGACAACACGGGTGCCGTGGCTCAGGCAAAGGAACCAAGGTCTCATCAGAAGTCCAAACACGTACTGAGAAAATACCACATCATCCGGGAGATCGTGGAAAGAGGAGACATCAGTGTCGAGAGAGTGGCCTCTACAGACAATATCACTGATCCGCTTACTAAGCCCTTGCCAGGACCATTGTTTGACAAACTTCGCGAAGCAATGGGATTACGTAGTATGACTAGTTGGCTTTAGGGCAAGTGGGAGATTGAAAGAGTGGGTGCCCGATTAGCCAACTTGTGGCTAAGGGCTTTTATGACTCTATGTAAAACAATCTTTTGTTTAATATAATTTACACTTTTATAATGGCATTGACTTTATCTTTCTTCATATTGTTATATTATGATATACTATTGTTTTTTTGATAAAGACCTTGAATATACTATAGTGTATGTAAGATGTGGTAGCACATGGGGATGACTATCATGAAACACATTTTATAGTCACTGTATATTCTAAACAGTTCCTAGTCAATTGAGCCGTCCGCAAATAAGTATAAGGATCGCCGAGATTGAGACTAGCATTTGCGATGCCGAGTACCACGTTTCATTGGTATGGAACATAGAGATATTCAAAGCATGCAAATGGATATTCATATGATGAATGATCAAACTACCCTATTCGGACTTTCCAAGTGGTTATCACTTATCGAGTGGATAAAGTCCGCGGTTTTGGTTGTACACCATTAGTCCTTATTATTTGAAACATCATTGAGACTCTATATGCTAGTACTGTACTTTGACTCGTTTACCGACTCTATTGGGGTCATCAGGTGTCGGGATTGGGTACAGTTACGACACATATAGGATTCGATGCTTTGTTGTCAAGGATTCACCACATACTTGCGAGTGTGGATATCCTATGCGATCTGAGGAGATATTAGTGTGACGAATCTCTGGCCAGAGTACATGATGTGTTTTAGGTTAATGGTTTTCCTAGTAACACATGCGATGTCACTATTTGATCTCCAAGATGTAATGCATAGTTATCGAATCTCGAACGACTCTCGATATACCAATGGTTGTTGATTCGATCGGGATATATGGATGAAGGGACCGTACTATACGCTAACCAAAATCTACTGGTTCTTGCAGGCACTATCAGTAATACCTAGGGAATCATGGGGCGATGTTGCTAGGCGCTCTTACCATGATTCGATGGGTAAGTCAAAAATTGTTGTTCCGAGTCACAAGGAGTTGTGAGCCCACGGCTAGCTGTATTCCTGAACCATTGAGGGTTACACAAGTAATGGATTACTAAAACCCCGTAGAGATAGTTAAATTTAAAGAGTTAAATTTAATGAAAGAGAAGTTGGACTTCTTAACTAAAGGGAGTGGGATTTCCTAAAATGACATAGGGATGGACATTTTTGGAAATCACTGAATTCGGATTCAGAAAAATTATCTTGACTCTAAAAGATGCAGAAATGGTTTCTGTGCACATTGGTGAAATCAGTTTATCAATCGGAGTCACGATGAATTTTATATTAATTTCTATAGCAACAGGCTTGGCTTGTTGGGCTTAAGTTATGGATTGTGGACTTTAAGGAGTTAGAGTCCTGATACAATTATAACTAGAAATTATCTATAAATATATGTACTGTGTTCGAAAATTACACAAGCTTTCAGTCTAGCAATTTTCGAAAATCAGTCTATATTATTCAAGAGGTTTTTCGAAAATTCCTCTGTCCCTTTTGGAGAAAATTCTACTTTTGATTTTTGTGAAAAATTACAAATCGGATTAACAGATCATATCTGTTTATTCTCTACGTAAAACTTCTGATTGATTTCTAGTGCAGTCAATCAGAGGGTTTCTGTTTTTCATTCGTGGACCTAATTCCGGAGTTAGATCGTGACTGTCATCGGTTCCCGGGATTTACAAGAAGAGCAGATTAAAATCTGTTGGAGTCCACGATCAAGCCTTTGCTTGACGAGATAAAAATTTAATTGTGATTTTATTTTTACTTGAACAAATTTAATCGTAAAAGTTTTTGATACCCATATATGGAATCGTTCCATATAATAAAATAAAATTTTAAACTTCCGCTGCACCGGGTATCAATTCTTAATTGATCTGAACACATTTTCCAACAGGATGTCCCATCAATTGCGTAAGCAATGACATCATCTTGCTGACGTCACGGATGATATTAGCTTCCAGAACGTTGCTTCCGTTCATGAACGTTGCTTCTGTTCCTGGTCACCCTTCGGGCCATTTCCGATCATTCTGAATCCATTCCTGAAGTCCGTTAATCCATCCAAAACTTCCTTAATCATGTATTAATAATGCAAAACATGATCACACGATGAATATACTCATTAATCGTTAATTATGGATACGGGTCACTACACATATTTTCTAATACTCGGAATTTAAATCTTAAATCCCGTCATTAATAACTTAATATTTTCGGGCCTTATAGGATGTGAGAGAAAGAGAGAGAGATGGAATGAGAAAGGAAATGAGGTCTCGGCACCCTTATTTATAGACCATGTCCGGAACTACTGATCTCGCGATCGGAACTACCGATCGGACTTCGGAGCTTCCGATCGTGCTTCCGAATTCCCTCCACCGAACACCTGTCTTTTGATTGGAAAACACGGCCGTCGACAAAGTTCGGAACTTCTGAACTAGGGGATCGGAACCACCGATCTTCACCATGTAAAATCACAATTCAGAAAGCCCATAACTGCCTGTCGGGGAATGTTTGGATCTTTCGAACCTAGGATCGGAGCTTCCAAACTATCTGAAGCTTTCGAACTCCAACTCTTGCTTCCGAAGGGATCAAAACTTCCGATCTTTTCCTTGCTCAAGTTCGGACCTTCTGAACTGTTCAAACACTTGGAACCCTCCTGACCATTTCCAAATGTCCCGAATCCAATTTTCCACATATTAATCTCATCTGAGAATTCCTTTATCACTTTTTGACCATTTTAAACATGCTTATATAGTTAATTGCTTATTTTTAGAATCGGGTTACTACATTATCCCCACCTTGAGAGATTTCATCCTCGAAATCGGGTCTTCAACCCTAAGAATGTACCTCAACCAGACTCCCGAAACCGCGGATTGATCCTTGATCTAAACCACAAGAAAGTGCAGTTTCTAACAACCAAAAGTTCCATCCAAACAAACCTCTGTCATAGAACTGAAACTGATATTGGAATCCTTCTCCTGTCAAGCACTGAAAACTTCATGATACACTGAAAAAAACTGTGTAGTTCAAACTAGCGGAAAATAGATTAAAAAATCTCTTTACTATCGTAGAAACTACCTTACTCTATTACCGAGTAGCTGTATACAGTCCCTTTGGCATTACACTAATGCCTCCCAAAGCTGATTCACAATTCAAGCAACTTTGCATGGTCTGAATTATAACCATCACTGGTCGAGCCAGAAAAACTCAATCAACAAATTTCCAATCACATGGAAGAATTCAAATGACGGTCTAATTACTCAATACATGAGAAAATATACAAGAGTAGTTCTATTTTTGAATCCCCAAAACTCACATGGATGTTTCCATCAAATCACACTAAGCAAAGTTTTGAAATCCCAAAGAATATGGCTAAAGATTCTGACAATCTTGTCGCACCATCAAGCAATACCTTGCATCCTCGCCGATCCCAACTCATCGGCAGTTGATCAAGATAACTGATACCACAATATATCGAGATTCCTCTGATATCTAATTTATACCCCAATTAATCAATGGTGGTGTTGCCTATTAGATTGTACCAAAATCATATCATCATTTCTTGCAACCTTATGACTATCAATACCGCCAAATAGCACCATCATCAGATAGTACGAGTAATATTTCTAACTACTCCCTTATTACCATCTCATACCGAAGGAACTAAACTGACTTGAAAATCTGAGTTACTATAAATTAACTAGCCACAGACACCTTGTGACATTGCAATCATCCAATGCAACTATTCACCATTCACACCTGGAAACACACGGCTTTCGTGAAAATCTTTTTGGTAATCTATGTTAAAATATCATCTATTAATATCAAATAGATGATCTCGATACAAATGCACTGTATCATCTTTTTATGATCTATAACTGGTCCTCATATCCCAGGTGTTAATCTACAATTGAAAATAGTCTGTAATATTTCCCATAGGCTAACTGTGCCTAAAAATTCCTTATCCCAAAGTAAAGACCTCTGAACAAACTATTTCCTATAAATAGAACCAATTTACCCCTACTACTGTAGGTTATATCATTATATTATTTCTCCAAAAAGGTACCATCTTTGTGAAAATGGCAAAGTCTCAGTCAAATTACCCGCATCATGATGACGTTGTTGTCCATCAAATCACCTGTCTCTTCAGACAGAAACATTCAGCTTCCTATGCCGAAATACAATCTATATCACTCTTATACACTCATGTCGGTTAGTACAATTTCCTTGGTATCTGAATCGAATGCTCACACCTTTCTAACGACTTATGACAGTAGTCCGAATATTCAAAACGAGAATACAAAAATTCTCTCACTAGCAAAAGTAAGTCTTATCGAATTCTGACTACTCGTCTTGATACCTGCAAATTGAGACATCCAATACTTGCAAAATCTTCAAAACTTTGTCGAAATCGAATTACTTCCCAACTCGACTCTGTCTAAACAATCACGTCAATGATGTATCACATTAAAAGACACTCGGGAAATAAGTGACAATAATCCCGCCAGACCCAAAACTGTAGGTCTCAGCTACAGTAATTTTCCCTCGTCTGATTACTTAATGCCATCCTGCTAAAGTCCATTGGAAACACTAACCCTTGTTCCAATAATACAGTAGCTCTTAGTCCCTCGAAGATACTGCAAGAACTTACTCTTTTCCCAGAGCAATTTATTCCTTGAGTGAACCAATAGATCTCACATAGCTAGTCTTGAAAAGACTCAACCCACCTATCAGTGCCAATCTGAATCACTGCCAAAACAATTGAAACTACTGCAATCTCACAATGTCTCATTACAAACAGAATGAATCTTAGATATATTTCCTGATCGTACTAAGGTTCTCATGACCAAACATTTAATCTCTTATCCGTAACAAGTGTTGGAAAACTGGCGAGTTCCCAGACCAATTACGATTGATACCCGGTGCAGCGGAAGTTTAAAAATTTTTCATGGAACGTTTCCATGGTCTGGGTATCAACCGTTCATCGATTGAATTACGTGTGTGTAAAATTTAAATAACAATTAAATAAATTTTACCTCAAATCTCGCAACGAGATTAATGGACACCAACAGAACAATTCTGCTCTTGTTGTCTCTCCCTGGAACCGATGAACGCCTTCAATCAGGTCCACGAACAGAGGTTTAATCCCTCTGATAGATTGCACTAGAAAATCTATCAGAAGTTTCTGCGAAGAGAATACACGAATTTGATTCGTTATTCCTTACTGCAATTCAAAATCACAGACCGGAATTTCTCGGGCAGAGTAAAAGGGAGGGGCGGCCGAAAACGTTTTGAGAGGGGCTAGGGTTTCGTAAATCCTGTCTCAAAAATAATGACCTGTTGTGTGTAATTTCTGTACTGAAATAACTTATTTATAATGCAGGCCACTAACACCTTAGGGCCCATTAGTCATAAGCTGGGGCCCGTCAGTTCAGAAATTAATATAAAATTCATCGTGACTCCGATTGATGAAACGATTTCACCAATGTGCACAGAAACTATTTCTGCACGTTTTAAAGTCAAAATAAATTTTCCTGAATCCGAATTCAGTGGTTTCCAAAAAATGTCCATCCCTATGTCATTTTAGGAAATCCTACTCCCTTACTCTTATTTAAGAAGTCCAACTCCTTAGTTCATTAAATTTAACTCTTTAAATTTAACTATCTCAACGGGGATTAAAACTCCATTACACTGTGTGACCCTCAATGGTTCAGGGATACAGCTAGCCGTGGGCTCACAACTCCTTGTGACTCGGAACAACACTTTCCGACTTGCCCAACGAATCATGGTAAAGCGCCTAGCAACATCGCCCCATGATTCCCTAGGTATCACTGATAGTGCCTACAAGAACCAGTAGATTTTGGTTAACGTACAGTACGGTCCCTTCATCCAAATATCCCGATCGAATCAACAACCATTGGTATATCGAGAGTCGCTCAAGATTCGATAACTATGCAATGCATCTTGAAGATCAAATTAGTGACATCGCATGTGCTACTAAGAAACCATTTCTTAAATCACATCAAGTACTCTGGCCAGAGATTTGTCACACTAATATCTCCTCAGATCGCATAGGATATCCACACTCGCAAGTATGTGGTGAATCCTTGACAACAATGCATTGACTCCTATATGTGTCGTAACTGTACCCAATCTCGACACCTGATGACCCCCATAGAGTCGGTAAACGAGTCAAAGCACAGTACTAGCATATAGAGTCTCCATGATGTTTCAAGTCGTAAGGACTAATGGTGTACAACCAAAACCGCGGACTTTATCCACTCGATAAGTGATAACCACTTGGAAAGTCCGGATAGGGTAGTTCGACTATTCATCCTATGAATATCCATTTGCATGCTTCGAACATCTCCATGTTCCCTACCAATGAAACGTGGTACTCCGCATCGCAAATGCTAGTCTCAAACTCGAGCGATCCTTATCCTTATTATCGGACGGCTCAATCGACTAGGAACGGTTTTAGAATATACAGTGACTATAAGATGTATTTCATGATAGACATCTCCATGTTCTACCACATCTTACATACACTATAGTATATTCAAGGTCTTTATCAAAACAACAATAGTATATCACAATATAACAATATGAAGTAATATAAAGTCATTGCCATAAAAGTGTAAATAATATTAAACAAAAGATTGTTTATACAAAGAGTCAACAAAGCCCATAGCCACACAGTTGGCTCACTGGGCACCCACTCTTACAATCTCCCACTTGCCCTATAGCCAACTAGTCATACTACGTAGACCCATTGCTTCGCGATGTTTGTCAAACAATGGTCCTGGCAAAGGCTTAGTAAGTGGATCAGCGATATTGTCTGCAGAGGCCACTCGTTCGACACTGATGTCTCCTCTTTCCACAATCTCCCGGATTATGTGGTATTTCCTCAGTACGTGTTTGGATCTTTGATGAGACCTTGGTTCCTTTGCTTGAGCAACGGCACCCGTGTTGTCGCAGTACACCGGGACTGGACCAACAAATTCAGGAATGACGCCCAACTCTTGGACGAAATTCCTCATCCAAACGGCCTCTTTAGCAGCAGCTGATGCTGCAATGTATTCAGCCTCAGTGGTGGAATCCGCTGTGGTGTCCTGCTTGGAACTCTTCCAAGAGACAGCACCGCCATTGAGCATGAACACAAATCCAGAGGTTGACTTCGAGTCATCCACATCACTTTGGAAGCTAGAGTCGGTATAGCCTTCCAGTTTGAGTTCTCGTCCTCCATAAACCATGAACATATTCTTAGTCCTTCGCAAGTACTTAAGAATGTCCTTCACGGCTTTCCAATGCATCTGACCAGGATTAGACTGATATCTGCTCGTGACACTCAGAGCAAATGCTACATCCGGTCTGGTAGATATCATCCCATACATGATACTACCTATAGCTGACGCATATGGTACATGTGTCATATTCTCTATCTCTGCATCAGTCTTGGGACACATAGACTTGGATAGAGAAACTCCATGACACATGGGTAGATGTCCTCTCTTGGACCCATCCATTGAAAACCGTTTCAATATGGTATCGATGTAGGTTGATTGAGTGAGTCCTATCATTCTCTTAGATCTATCCCTATAGATCTGTATCCCAAGAATGTAGGATGCCTCACCCAAATCCTTCATCGAAAATCTACCTGATAACCATATCTTTGTTGACTGCAACATCCCTACATCATTCCCAATGAGTAGGATGTCATCAACATAAAGTACTAAGAATGTCACCGCATCCTTAACTACTTTCTTGTACACGCAAGGTTCCTCCGGGTTCTTGATGAAACCAAAGTCTTTAATTGTTTCATCAAATTTCTGGTTCCAACTTCTTGATGCTTGTTTTAGACCATAAATTGATCTCTGAAGCTTGCATACCTTATGCTCGCTTCCCATGGATGTGTACCCCTCAGGCTGCTTCATATAGATTTCTTCCTTAATGTCTCCATTAAGAAAAGCAGTCTTCACATCCATTTGCCATATCTCATAGTCATACCATGCAGCTATGGCAATAAGGATTCTTATGGACTTGAACATTGCAACTGGTGAAAAGGTTTCGTCATAGTCAACTCCTTGCCTTTGAGTATAACCTTTAGCCACCAATCGCGCCTTGTAGGTCAATACCTTACCATCAGGCCCAAGCTTTCTTTTGTAGATCCATTTACACCCTATTGGAACAATTCCATCGGGAGGATCCACTAAAGTCCAGACTTGGTTAGTATGCATCGAATCCAATTCTGATTGCATAGCTTCAAGCCATAAATTCGAATCCGCATCAGAAATTGCTTCCTTGAAGCTTCTTGGATCACATCCAATGTCGGGTTCATCTTGACCCTCTTCAAGAAGAAGACCATATCGAACTGGAGGTCTAGAAGTCCTCTCGGATCTTCTAGGTGCAGGCGTGTCCAGCAATGGTTCCTGAGGTGTGGGATCGTTATTTTGTATTTCGGGTTCTTCTCGAACTTCTTCGAGTTCCATCATCTCGCCTTTCTTATCCAATAAGAACTCCTTCTCCAAGAAGGTGGCATTCCGTGAAACAAACACCTTTGTTTCAGCAGGATAATAGAAATAATATCCGATTGAATTCTTCGGATACCCCACAAAATAACACAAGCTGGATCGACTATCCAACTTATCTCCCACTGTCCGCTTCACGTAAGCAGGACATCCCCAAATCCTCAAGTATGAATACTTAGGAGCTTTGCCATTCCATAACTCGTATGGTGTTTTGTCCACTGCTTTAGTGTGGACGTTATTCAACAACAATACCGCCGTTTCAAGCGCATAGCCCCAAAACGAAGGTGGAAGCTCAGTGAAGCTCATCATAGATCGAACCATGTCCAACAAAGTTCGATTACGACGCTCCGATACACCATTAAGCTGTGGTGTCATAGGAGGAGTCCACTGAGAGAGAATCCCATTCTCTTTCAGATAGTCCAAAAACTCGGTACTCAAGTATTCTCCACCTCGATCCGATCGAAGTGCTTTAATACTTTTACCTAGCTTGTTTTCTACTTCAGCCTTGAATTCTTTGAACTTTTCAAATGCTTCAGACTTATATTTCATTAAATATAAATACCCATACCTAGAATAATCATCAGTAAAGGTAATGAAGTAGGTGTGGCCATGTTGAGTCCCTACTCTAAATGGACCACAAACATCTGTATGGATCAAATCCAACAGATTTTGACTACGTTCAGGCTTCCCCTTAAAAGGAGATTTAGTCATTTTCCCTTTTAGGCAGGATTCACAAGTAGGTAGAGAGTTAATATCAGACATATCAAACATGCCCTCTCCCACTAGCTTGTTCATCCTCCTTGAGGAAATATGACCTAGTCTAGCGTGCCAAAGGTTTGCCGGGTTTTGACTATCGATTTTCCTTTTGTTTGTTGTTGCCGGTTTGTCAATACAATTCACTGGAACGTCTTTTAGTTTTAAATTATATAGATCGTTTTCAAGTTGTCCATTTCCAATTAAACATTCATTCTTGTAAATACTGCAAATCCCATTCACAAAATTACAAGAATAACCATCTCTATCAAGCATAGAAATAGAAATAATGTTTTTAATTAAATCTGGCACAAATAAAACATCTCTCAACAATAATTTAAAACCATTCTGCAAAATCAAACAAACATCTCCAATGGCCGTAGCTTCAACTCTGGAACCATTCCCGAGCCTCAGCTGGGTCTCACCCATTCTAAGCCTGCGACTTCTTGTCATCACCTGCAAATCATTGCAAATGTGAGAACCACATCCGGTATCCAATACCCAAGAAGTTGTATTAAGTGACATGTCTATTTCGATATAGAACATACCCTTTGCAGTTCCCAACTGCTCAAGATACTCCTTGCAGTTGCGCTTCCAATGACCCGGCTTCTTGCAGTAATGGCAAACATCCTTGGATTTTCCATCGTTTGAAGCCTTTGTCTTTTGCTTCTTCTCGGGTTCCACTTTCTTGGGTGGGGCAGAACGTTTCTTGCCCTTCATACTTGGCCCCTTCTTAGCAGAAGATGAGGAGCCCACCAAGAAAGCTGGCTTATCCTTCTTAAGTGTGGATTCATATGTAACGAGCATATTGACCATCTCTTCAAGGGTGGCCTCTATCTTGTTCATATTAAAATTTATCACGAATCCATCAAATGAAGAAGGAAGAGATAGAAGCAGCAAGTCCACATTGAGTTCATGCTCCAACACCAAATCAAGGGTCGCTAACTTCTGTATGAGCCAAATCACTCGTACCCCATGATCACGGACCGAAGTCCCTTCACGCATGCGGCACGTCATCAACTCCTTAACAGTAGAGAACCTTTCAGCCCTCGACTGAGCCCCAAAAAGTTCCTTGAGTTGCGTGTGAATGTCAGCAGCATTCACCGTGTCCTCAAATCGCCTCTGGAGTTCATCAGACATCGAGGCTTGCATATAGTATTTGGTCTTGATGTCATGGTCACACCATGCATCAAGTTTGGCCAATTCCTCCGGACTTATGTCAGCTGGTGCTTCCTTCGGAGGTGCTTTCTCTAACACGTAGAGCATTTTCTCCGAAGTTAAGACAATCTTCAACTTCCGGAACCATTCCGTATAGTTGGCGCCAGTCAGCTTGTTTTGTTCGAGGATCGAGAATAAAGGATTTCGCGAATTCATTGTATGAAATACTGAAAAGGAAAAACAGACATATATCAATGATTGTTTAACAATTTACTAAGACATAAAATAGGCGAATTTAATTTTATGAATCTCACTCCCACTATTTTAACGATTTCACCACCCTCTAGTGAAAACGGGAAACTTTTTCCTTAGTGAGAACATGGAGTCCAATTGACAAACTTATGGTCCCGAATAATATCAGCCAACCATAATTCTCAAAAGGTAGAGCCCAATTGCTTCCAAAGCAACCCCCATGTATTTACCTCATGTCCAATAAGGGCCCAATAATATGACGCCGTTTAAAGTGACATGTCAAGATGACCCATCAATATTAAGTTGTGATGGACGGTCGCCATGTGGATCCCCCAATAATATGAGCCGATCCCATGGGAGTTCCACCCAACTTACAACATTTGTCGATCCAATGTACAGCTTTCCGACGGACGGGCCCCCCCAATAATATGAGCCGGACCGTATCCGCGGGTAGCATCACATACATTGACCGTTGATGGAAGGTAGGAACATTTAAACAATATTTAAATTTCCTTTATTTATCTTGATATAAATTTTAAATCATATTTAAAATGAGGGATTTTATTTATAAAAATATTTGTCTCATCATATTTAATTTATTGCATGCATTGCCGGATTCACGCAATTTATGTCTAAACATGCATACAATCATAATATCACATATTATATATAGGATGATCGATTCCATTTCTAATTGACCCGTGGTTGCCAATCACGGGTCTTAGTCCAATCCTAGGTAATATGCAGTATGCAAATGCAATCCTATTACATATGCTTCCAATTTACATTTCTTCAGTCTTCATTGTCTGCTGGGCCCACCATCTTCAAATCTTGATCTCCCACTAAATCTAATGTATTTACAATAAATAACAATGACAAGTAGGGGATACATTTTTAGGGGTGGGAACGGGCTATAAACCAAGCCCACTTTTATTACATATGACATTCATATCGGGCCATAAACCAGGCCCATTAATAAAAACCAACAACAATAAAGACAAAATGTAAATTCCTAACATACACCTACAAAATTGGTCATGGCAATCGATCATCCTTATCCAATAACATTTAATTCAAAATTAATTTATTGGATAACATGCTGTGGCAATTCAAATTTAAACAAGATAAAATCATATTTTATATATAAAATCACATTTCACATATAAAATCATATTTTATCTCCATATCAAATAAAATCATATTTTATCTATAAAATCCAATTTTACAAATAAAATCATATTTTATCTAATATATCATAAGATCATATCTTATTATCAATTGTACCAAAATAATTGATTTCAAAATTCAATTTACGGATAAAATATTAAAATTTTCCAAAAATTCAAATTTATCCAAAATCAATTTTAAAATTTACGGACTCGAACAATTCGATCCGAAATCTCGTGAACCAATCAAAAACAATTTTTGACCGGACCAAAAATAAAATTTCAAATATTAAAATTAAAAAATATAATTTTTCCCGCGGGCCGCCCGGGACACTCCCGGGCCGGCCCGCACCCGGGGCGCGGGCCGGGGCAGCCCGGCTGCCCCCTTAGGGCAGCAACGTTTGCTGCCCTGGCGGCGCCTGGCGCCGCCGCTGGGCGGCGCCGTGCGTCGCCCTGGGCAGCGCCGAGCGCTGCCCTGGGCAGCGCCGAGCGCTGCCCTGCGCAGCGCCCAGCGCTGCGCTGGGCAGCGCCCAGCGCCGCCCTGGGCGGCGCCGTGCGCCCCCCTTTGGGCGGCGCCGTGCGCCGCCCCTGGGGGCAGCGACCATCGCTGCCCCCTCCGGGCAGCGATCCAATCGCTGCCCGGGTTTCGCCCCCCGGAAAAAAAATTTTTATTAAAAATATTTATTTTGTTTCAAAAACCGAGACTCAAAAATTTTGTACAATTGATTAATTCAATCGATTGATCTGAGCAACCTGGCTCTGATACCACTGTTGGAAAACTGGCGAGTTCCCAGACCAATTACGATTGATACCCGGTGCAGCGGAAGTTTAAAAATTTTTCATGGAACGTTTCCATGGTCTGGGTATCAACCGTTCATCGATTGAATTACGTGTGTGTAAAATTTAAATAACAATTAAATAAATTTTACCTCAAATCTCGCAACGAGATTAATGGACACCAACAGAACAATTCTGCTCTTGTTGTCTCTCCCTGGAACCGATGAACGCCTTCAATCAGGTCCACGAACAGAGGTTTAATCCCTCTGATAGATTGCACTAGAAAATCTATCAGAAGTTTCTGCGAAGAGAATACACGAATTTTATTCGTTATTCCTTACTGCAATTCAAAATCACAGACCGGAATTTCTCGGGCAGAGTAAAAGGGAGGGGCGGCCGAAAACGTTTTGAGAGGGGCTAGGGTTTCGTAAATCCTGTCTCAAAAATAATGACCTGTTGTGTGTAATTTCTGTACTGAAATAACTTATTTATAATGCAGGCCACTAACACCTTAGGGCCCATTAGTTATAAGCTGGGGCCCGTCAGTTCAGAAATTAATATAAAATTCATCGTGACTCCGATTGATGAAACGATTTCACCAATGTGCACAGAAACTATTTCTGCACGTTTTAAAGTCAAAATAAATTTTCCTGAATCCGAATTCAGTGGTTTCCAAAAAATGTCCATCCCTATGTCATTTTAGGAAATCCTACTCCCTTACTCTTATTTAAGAAGTCCAACTCCTTAGTTCATTAAATTTAACTCTTTAAATTTAACTATCTCAACGGGGATTAAAACTCCATTACACTGTGTGACCCTCAATGGTTCAGGGATACAGCTAGCCGTGGGCTCACAACTCCTTGTGACTCGGAACAACACTTTCCGACTTGCCCAACGAATCATGGTAAAGCGCCTAGCAACATCGCCCCATGATTCCCTAGGTATCACTGATAGTGCCTACAAGAACCAGTAGATTTTGGTTAACGTACAGTACGGTCCCTTCATCCAAATATCCCGATCGAATCAACAACCATTGGTATATCGAGAGTCGCTCAAGATTCGATAACTATGCAATGCATCTTGAAGATCAAATTAGTGACATCGCATGTGCTACTAAGAAACCATTTCTTAAATCACATCAAGTACTCTGGCCAGAGATTTGTCACACTAATATCTCCTCAGATCGCATAGGATATCCACACTCGCAAGTATGTGGTGAATCCTTGACAACAATGCATTGACTCCTATATGTGTCGTAACTGTACCCAATCTCGACACCTGATGACCCCCATAGAGTCGGTAAACGAGTCAAAGCACAGTACTAGCATATAGAGTCTCCATGATGTTTCAAGTCGTAAGGACTAATGGTGTACAACCAAAACCGCGGACTTTATCCACTCGATAAGTGATAACCACTTGGAAAGTCCGGATAGGGTAGTTCGACTATTCATCCTATGAATATCCATTTGCATGCTTCGAACATCTCCATGTTCCCTACCAATGAAACGTGGTACTCCGCATCGCAAATGCTAGTCTCAAACTCGAGCGATCCTTATCCTTATTATCGGACGGCTCAATCGACTAGGAACGGTTTTAGAATATACAGTGACTATAAGATGTATTTCATGATAGACATCTCCATGTTCTACCACATCTTACATACACTATAGTATATTCAAGGTCTTTATCAAAACAACAATAGTATATCACAATATAACAATATGAAGTAATATAAAGTCATTGCCATAAAAGTGTAAATAATATTAAACAAAAGATTGTTTATACAAAGAGTCAACAAAGCCCATAGCCACACAGTTGGCTCACTGGGCACCCACTCTTACAACAAGGATATTCACTTTCTATCAATCGTACGAATCACTGAAGTTTCTATGAGTGTAAACACTCTAATGATATGCGGTATCAATCTCCCAAGGGTAATCTCCCTTTTGTCAAATTCTAAAGCACAACCGGCTCCCAAAACTATTATCATCATTACTAGTGTCTACATTCAACTATGATAGTGTGAGACCTTGGTTCTAAACAACTAATCTCGGATAAAACAACAATTAAGCATAAAAGATCCAAGAATAAAAGTAATAGAGAATTTTTTTTTTCAAAGTTGCCGCACTCGATCGCATGAACTCGTGCGATCGAGCGTGCCATCCAGCAAAACACACTGCTGAGAAAATTGGAGGTGCCGCGCTCGATCACATGAACTCGTGCGATCGAGCGCTCCATCCTACTCTTTCTTCTGTCCAAGAATAAAAGGGGCTGCGCTCGATCATGCCAATTCATGCGATCGAGCGCACCCTGAGCCCAGAAAAACATCAGAAAAAAAAACAGGTTTTTCCAACTTTCAACAACAAATCAAATTAGAAATTACAACATACAACATGCATAAATCCAATACAAGGTAGTTCTAAAGTCATACAATCTCAAACTAGTAGAACATGCTTCAATCTAACTTATTCAAAACAATACAACAACACGAGTTCGAATACAATCTAAGTTCGATTACAAAAGTCTGACTTCTAATCGACTCAACCCTTAGCCATGTTGCCTTTGACTCGGTCCTACCCCACCTATTGCCAAGCACACATACAAAGACAAAACAACAGCCGGATAATCCGGTGAGAATAATATTCCCAGTAAAAGAGACTAGCATGCAATATCAGATAAGAATCTCAAAACGAAATACATCCATTTCCAGATATTAAAATATCAACCATGCAATTCCAAGAGAAATCAGAATGAAATACATGTCTTTAAAACTCTGGGATTATCATGTCCGGATAATCAAGAAATTGCTGCTCTGCTTTTGGGATCCCGAGGATGAGATCACGTAAACAACTCACCGACTCTCCCGATCTAGGTGGTGCTACGTATCTCCATCCTCTAGATTTTGGTGCGACTATAAGGAGTATGCTAACACTAGGCGAACCTCTACGCCTAGGCCACTCGCTTAGAAGCCCCCAAAACGTCTACTCAAAAGGGCCATTCTGCCCGCTGAAATCAAGGATTTTGGCTCAAGATGAATGTAATGAAAATCATAACTCATTCAATAAGTTCAAGTAATTCAATTAACATGCAAGTATGTGATTTCTTTGGAACACTCGAATCACGTCGGATTCGAGTCACTCGTTCCATTCCAGTCTAAGTTGTCTTATACCTTTTTCAAACGTCGATGCTCCAACCGGCTATAATCTCTAAAATGATACAACTCCTACAACCTCGCAACTCGACAACCTTCAAACAAATCTGCAAAAGAAGTAATAAAGGCTCAAGATCAATACCGACAATCCAACTCGACTTAAAATGGCTCAATTCAAATCAAACCAAACTATAGCCCTCAACTCAAATCGGCGGCATAACGGCTATACTCTGATCAAACCAGAAATGCAGACAGCAATACAATATCGATACCAACTCATATCAACACCAATACAGCAAATAGAACTCAAACCCATCAAATCTAAAAATCCACATTTTTTAATAATCTTCCAAAAATCATAACAAATCCGAGTGAAGGTCTATTTCAAAACCGACTGAGAATAAACGATAAGAAGTATGTCAAGAACAACATACTCAAAACTTAATCGATTCTAAAAACATCCAAAAAATAGAATGTATCTGATCGTAGAAAAACTTACGATAGAACGAAGCTCTCGCAACCGTGATTGTTAATTTGCCTTCAGAAATAATTTCTAATGGACGGATTGAGCTCGCAGTGAAATCCCAAAGCTTGGAAGCTCACGTTGGTTCTTCAATGGAGGAGGAGACGACTTGGAGGATATGAGGAGGGAATGGACCAAGTCAACCAAGTGAAGATATTATATAAAATCCATTTTTTGTGTTTTTAGTCCCTGAAAATTTCGAAATTTTCAAAATAGACCCCGATCCAAATCAAGTTGGCTCTTGAACTCTGTAATATCCAATTATCTCAAATAAAGTCAATTAAGATAAATTTGGGGTGTTACAGATAGAACTACAAGTCATTTCAACACAACCATACCATCTATTGATGATAATTAACTGCGGCGCACACTCAACCTCAATACATTGGTTAAGTTACACCAACCACTTCCGGTCTCTGATTCCTTCTGGTATCTAACACTATGGATAGATATACTGTGAAATTAGAGTTTATCTCAATAAATTCATAGAATCACAGTTTAATCAAGAATCACAAATCTTCAAGAATGCTGGAATCACATAAATCTTCTACTAAGATTCAGCTTTCCTAATCCTGACCAAGTCATACAATAATCACAAGTGACCACAGACACGAATCTTGTGCCAGACTGAATCTAATCACCAGAACTATCCCAGTCCTATCTACGATAGGCACTTCATTGAACACTTTGTTCTGAACTTATTCTAGTCAAATAATAATCCCTTGTCTTAGAAAATCCTGTCAAAAGACAACCTTATCCTGAATCTCTGACGAAATCAGATAATAAGTACACTAAGTCCCTTGGTACTAACCAAGTACCAAAACTAAATCAAATGAATTCAGTATCACTGAAATCCTCTTGGTAGTCAAACCTCTTGCTGCGACTGCATAAAACATCGAGACTGAGGTAGCCTTCCCTACAAGCCCATCTGGAAAAATTGCCCAGAAACACCAACATAGGGTTGCGCCTCCTCCCCCGTCTCAATCAAAACCAACATAGTCCACAACACTTGGTACAACCACCACTGAGCCCCTGATGAAATACATCATCCCTGGCAACAACTTAAAAGTCACACACTTACCTCACCATTCTAGGAAAATTCCTAGAACTAATCACATGGTAAGTACTCAAAGTCGATTTACTCAAACAATATATGAGTCACAATATTTGAACAATAATCGAATAATAACAAGTAGATCACCCGACTGATCCATAACTGATAATAAAAATTAAACCATTGAACCAGGTTTAACAAAATTTTTATTACAAATCTTTAGTGACAACTACTAAGAAATTCTCAAACTTCTAGAATCAATAATACCAATGATCTAGAATTCTTACACAGAAGTACTTATCACAACAAATTTTTGGTACAAAATTTATGATATGTCTATGATACCTCATACAACTAGCTGTCACATATACCTTGATATCTACTGATTTGAACGTGCAGTTTCCTGTCTGCTTCTCCCAAGGCATCAATACAAGCATGCTGGCAGAACTCCTTCCGCACGAGCTCTTACTAATCCACCTGGATCCTTCCAATATTTTTGGGTCCATTATCTAGTAGATAAGACAAGATCTTTATCGTAATCTTTCCAACTACTTGTGGATAATCTTCAGAAATTCTCTCCCAGGTCAAAGCAGAATGGAAAGTAGTATCCCATGCACTCCAACCAATCCACTACTACTCCTGGCATCTCGGACACGATCCTTCTCTCAGATCCTATCTTGCTGGAACCTACACAAATCGGGTATCTGAAGATCATCTTGATGACGAAAACCTTGAGAAAAACTAGGTGCCTCATCATCCTCACATCTGATGTTCCAATCGTCACTCTACAAGGATAATCCAATAATTCAAGAACTATGTCCCAAAGACTCATATTGCATTCTCTGATACCATAAATGTAGTGACTCGTCCTGGAATCACCATTTAACCACGTCTTAAGAATGCAATTAAAACTTAAATAAAAAAATCAGAGAAAAACCATGGGAACTTAAATGAAATACTAACCTGGCAGAAATACAACTGGTAAATAACTAAAACCCATAATAACAATAGTACAACCCAATCAAAAATCCAATGCAAAAAGTCAAGCCTAACTAATACCGCTGGCACCAACTGAGTTCTCAACTCTACGGTTGCCAACTACTCACTGGTCCCCAAAACTGGACACCTGAAACTGCTCCGTTGAATGGGATGTCCAATAAAACATACGGATGTGAAATTAATGCTCTATCCGGAAGTATGAGTATACACATGCTATGAATTCAAATACAAATGCATATGAATGGGTACCGGGTGTAGCGCCTAAAATCAAAATTACTAAGTTGCATACATAAAGATTTAATAATTATTATGGTTTTTATTTTTAAGTTTAATTTATCTAAATTATTTATTTGATTTATCCAAAAATCCTAAGGGCATTACAGTGAACTCATAGTGTCCATACCTTGTCCTGAAGGCTGTCTTCGGGATGTCTTCATCTTTGACCTTCAGTTGATGGTATCCTGACCTTAGGTCAATCTTTGAGTAAACTGTAGCTCATTTGAGTTGATCGAATATATCATCTATCCTCTGTAGGGGGTATTTATTCTTGATTGTGTTCTTATTCAATTCTCTATAGTCGATGCACAATCTCATACTCCCGTCATTCTTCTTTAAAAACAAGACCGGAGCTCCCCACAGAGATGTGCTTGGTCCGATTTTCTTCTTATCCAACAACTCTTGGAGTTGATCCTTTAACTCCTTAAGTTCATTGAGGCCATTTGATATGGTTCCTTTGAAATTGGTGCAGAACCAGGTACCAAATTAATTTCAAATCCCACTTTGCGGTTTGGAATGATTCCACGAAGTTCCTCAGGAAAGACGTCTGGGAATTCTTGTACTACCGGAATATCTTCCAGTCTGAGTTCTGCTCCTTTTACTTCGTTAATCATTGATAGATAAATTTCTTCACCGCTCTTCATATCTTTCCAGGTCTGGGAAGCAGATAAAAGGGATTTACATCCCTTGCCCTTGCCATGATAGATGAATTCCTCTTGGTTTGACACCCTAAGTTTCCCATTCTTCCTCTTATAATCGTCCAATGTATGGTTCTTGGATAACCAGTCCATACCCAGAATTGAATTGAACTCCAACATATTGAGTTGAATCAGAGTAGCTTCGAAAGTATGCCTATTGATACATACATTGCAATTGCGGTGTACCTTATGAGTCTCAATAGTTTTGCTAGTAGGAGTTGCTACTCTAAAAGGTTCGACAAGTGTTATAGGTTCAAATACTAACTTATTAGAAAACCTCTTTAGATATAAATGAATGTGTTGCACCGCAATCAAACAACACATAAGAAGGTAATTTTTGATTAGAATGGTACCTGCTATGACATCGTTTGCGTCAGCAGCCTCCTCTTGAGTGATGGTAAACACCTGAGCATTGAGTTTGTTTTCTTTTGTCTTGCTTGAGGTAGCGCCAATGTTCGTTCTTGTCCCCACATTCTTAGGCTCGGGAAAATAAGAAATGTGGTGTCCCATCTTTCCACAGTTGAACCATGCACCAGTTGTCTTATGACTTTCATTAAGGTGGCAAAAGTTGCTGGTGGGGCAAGACTTAATATTTGTGTTGATAGGAGAGGGACTTTTGCATGGGCCACTAGATTGACTTGGCCTCTTAAATTTCTATCCACTTTGGTTGGACGGGCCAGAGAGGGGTCGCTTGTTTTTGTGCTCGTCCTCACGCCGTTTGATATCAGTCTCATCTCTAATGGCTGCTCCTATTAGATCAACAAAGATCGTGGCCTGATAGGCTGCCAAGGCTGACTGAATTCGACACGTCAGTCCTATCTTGAAATGATGCATCTTCAGGGTGTCGTCCATAATGATGGTTGGGACATAGGTTCGAAGTGAATTGAACTTTGATGTATACTCCATCACGGACATCTCTGGAGTTTGAACAAAGTTCTCAAACTCATTCAATTTCTACAGTTTGATCTCTGCTGAGAAATACTGTTTCAAGAAAGCTCCTCGAAATTGTTGCCACGTAATTGGACCAACTGCTATCATAGTTGGTAAAACTTTCTCCCACCATTTTCTTGCTTTGTCCTCCAATAATGGTGTTACTACCTCAACCTTAAATTCTTCCGGAATCTTAAGTATTTGGAGTTGATTCTCAATGTTCGTGAACCAATTCTGACCAACTACTGGATCGGAGTTTCCATTGAAGGTTGGCAATATGTTCTTCCTAAGTGACTCATATTGATACTTGGTCCCATGTTGAGCAGGGGGGCGGCAGTGGCGATTGATTCATGCCCAAACCTTGGAGGGTGGTTGCCACTATCATGGCTATGGCCATCAGATCTACTGGATTAAGGTTGATTCCCGGTAGTGGAGGTGGAGGTGGATTTCAATCATTTCCGTTATTGTTATCGCAGTTGCGATTGTAACGTGGGTTGCGGCATCACCTTGCTCCTCCTTCCATTTCCTACATATACAAGGGTTTTTATGAATTGTTCGATGGTTGCATAAAAATAAAAGTGATGAGGTAAATGTTAAACAACTCAAAAAAATTTGACGAGTAAACAAAACATTCTTTATTGATGATAAAATTCTGTACATAGAAAATTCAAACAAATAGCTAAATTGAAAATACAAAAAAAGCAGACACGAAACAAAATGATAATGACTTCCAAAAGAATAGGACAATAGGCAAATAGCTGAATGGAAAACGAACAATGACTAAAAACACTCGGCTAGTCAAGCCTACTCTACGACTTCTCCTAATTCTTCTCCTCCTTTCACATGACCTTCTTAAAGTTCTATCTCTACAGGGTCTACCTTGGGATCTTCTTCAGGCTCTTCTTCGGGTTTTTCCTCTTGCTGTAACCCTTGGATCACTTGGAGCAAGGAATAATTTTCTTTGGATAGAGTATCAATGGTGCCTTGAAGTTGTTGTATCAGGGCACTAGTCTATTGACGGTATTGTCTATACTCGTTCATAACAAGCTATCTTCGGACCTTATGATTCTCCTCTTTCTTTGTGATGTTGTAGCCAACTTTAGAGAGATGTGCAATGGTAAGTTGAGGAGCTTCTACGTTCTCTTTATTCTTATCATGTTGCTTGTTTGCCTCAGTAAGGTAGGTAGTGTAGCGCTTAATGTCGTCACACATATCCTTTTCTTTGATTCAGATTGTGTTGATCTCGTCAAGCAGCTCCGCGTAGTGTTCCATAAGTTGTTCCATTTCCTGGGCTTGAAGTTTCATCTTATTTTCCAAATACTTTCTTCCTCTCCACATCACATGTTTCTCCAATATTTCTTCAGCCATTTTAGTTCTTAGGTGCCTGATCACGTATTTCTTGTGTTCCAAGAATAGTCGCGACATGCGAAGGGGGACATCAGTACGAGTTCAATGAGTCATTTCCTAGAATAAATTTAAGGGAGAAACTTTAAAACTTGATTAATAACCGAAAATCAGATCAAATCGGCAGTTACAATATTATCTTAGTGTAGTAACGTGTTGAACGGAATTTCGAGAAAATTTTCTAGAAATGGACAGTTTTGAGATTTTTACATAGACCGAAAGTACATGTCGAGAGAGTCACGGGACAGTTCGCGGAATTGGATTTCGAATTTTCTATGAAAAGTTATAAGTATTTCAATACTTTTCTAAAACGAAAAAATGCAATTTTGGAAGCCTAAACGATGGAATTTGGCCGAAATAATGCTTTCCACATCGCGAAGTGCACTTCGCCATGACTATGGTTTGTGGGATTGTTTCTGAGGAAAGTACATAGGTTTTTCCCTTGTTATGTGAAATCTCACATTTTTTTTTTGGGAGAATCCTAGTCGGATTATGAACCTAGCGGGATTTGATACCACTTAAATGTCATGCCCCGACACCAAGACACGGAACCGGCATTGTTAAACAATTCAATATTGTAACAATAAACCTCGTAGTTCATTAAAATACCATAAAGAAGTCTACTACATTAAACAAAATTGTCTTTTCAGTATGAAACATGAATGCGGAACCAATAAAATAAAATAATACAAATTAATAACAGTTCCAGAGATCTTCTTGTCTTTAAACTCATCACCAACCCCAAAAAATGTATTGTTCGTCCTCTTCGACTTGATCTTCATTCCTATCTAGGGACAAAAGTAACAGGTGAGTGTTTTTGTAAACACTCAGTAAGTGGAGAACGTACGTGCACTCAAATAACATAATATATATAGGAAAATAATTCTGTACAAAACTCAAATGAAAATTTAAACATACTAGAGACGGGCATGAACGTATAATTTTGATACTAGAATTCATATCGTTGTACATAACATGAATATACGTGAAAATATGATTCTAAATGTGACATGTCATAGGACGTGTCACGACATGAGTCAGAACATGACAGAAGCAAAATTAAAAAAGGAGCATCAAATCATATTAGAAACAGAACATAAACATATAGATGACACTGAAACTTCATTTCATTATTCATGGTTTGTTTTTCTGTCCACTATATGTTACTCCTCCAAGATGCAAGGTCATTGTTGGTTTTATACCCACCAAAGGGGGTCATAAATACGATTTTATACCCACTATAAAAGGACATAAATATGATTTTATATCCATCGTACAGGGCCATAACCTATCGTATTTCTTTCCACTTCAAAATCAAATCACAAAAGTGTCGTTTAAAACACTCGAAGCATAACGAACAAATAAAAGGAGTAGCTGAACATATACAAATTAAAGGGCTCAAAACAGTTGATTTAAGATTGACTCATTCAACGCAAACATAATCATAAGAAGGAATCACATGGAATGAAATAAATTTTATACATAGCAAAACATGAATCACTTGGTGTACGATCGAATTTTAAAGCAAATACATAATGTTAGAACCTAATTGGGGGGGGGGGGATTTAGGTTCTATTGACAACTTTAGAAATTTAAAGCGATTATGCAAATACGCAAGTGGAAGACTTAAAGCAATCAAAATAAATGCGGTAAATAAATGCGTAAAGTAAATAAAACAGTAAAAGGGATAAGATATGTTTATGTAAGTTCTACGATAAATCGTCTACGTCTCCCCTTCTTGGTTAAGATCGATTAACCAAGGATCCACTAGCACTTCGAACGTCTTGGCCTTGATGGCTCCAAGGATAGCCTTACAACTCAACACGATCACCGCACTGATACAACTCGATACACTTGGCCTTAAGGGCTCCAAGGATAGCCTCAACAATCACACAACAAACTTGGCTTCACACTCAAGTGTTTACGATGATCGCACAACCAACTCACAAATGATTTTTACAAACAACTCTCGACTTTTGAATATATCGCACAAATATTGATTGAACATTTTTGATAGAGAGAAGATTGCTTGCAAAGGAGAGAAGAATGAGTTGGGATATCTCAAATGGCTTGGAATGACCTATATTTATAGTTGCAACTTTGGCATCGATCGAAACTTCCGTTCCCTGCATAGGTACTTCCAAATTTTGAATACTGAGATCACGCGGGTGAACAAGATCGGAACTTCCGATCGGCGCATTAAATATGTTGTCGGTCAAAAGTCTTCCAGACAGGATCATCTGGCCGACGTTGCAAATCGGAACTTCCGATCCATGATCGGTGCTTCCGATCCCACCACTTCGTTGCTTCTGTTCTGCTTCCGATCAATAAAGAAATGCCCGATAAATAGATCTGAGGTTCCGATCCCTAATCGGAGCTTCCAATCGTCCCTTGGCTTCCGAAGATGCTTCTGATCCTGATCGGAGGTTCCGATCTCCCATCGGAGCTTTCGAACCCATAGCATTATAATTCTTCAAAATTTGTTTCTGAACTTGAATACAACTTGTTTGCAATACGATCTTTAATAGATTAAGCATCAATTCAACTTGAAAATTTTAACTGTGTAATATGCGCACTGTAAACATTAGTAATGTTTTTAACCTAGTTTTGTTAATCATCAAAACATAGAGAAATGATACTTGTTAATGCATTAAAAACATTAATCTCACAATCCAAGATTTATATGCGTTTAAGGAGTAACAATCTCCCCCTTTCTGATGATCACAAAACTTGGTTAAAAATAGGATATATAAAATATACGGTAAACTTATACAATTAAATTGCATATAAAAGATATATGGTAAACTTAAACAATTAAATTGCATATAAAAGCTCCCCCTGAAATGAGAAACAAAATTTTAACAAATAAACAAATTTTATCTCATTAGTTAACTAACTAATCTTTTAACCAATTAATTCTCCCCTTTTTTTTATAAGCAAAAAGTAATAAGACATAAAATTAAATACACAATAATTTTATTACAATAACCTTTAATACAAAGCATAATAAAAGTACAACTAAAAATAAAAAAATGCAAAATAAAATCTAAGAGATCATCATGCTGCGGAGGAGGATAGCGAGCAACGAAATCATCAAATCGAGTCTCAAAAGAGGCAACTCTAGCAGTCATCTCAGAAAAATGAGTGTTCATACTCGTCTCCATGCGATGAAGAGTCTCGAAGAGTCGGTCGTTAGGGAATTGGTTTACTGGGGTTGCAGGAACCTTAGGAGCATGGAAAGGAAGTTCATCAAGGTTGGCCGCAGAGGCTTTGAAACTGGAAGAGGATGGAATGTCTTTGTTAGGAGGACCAGTCGGAAAACCTTTGGTTTGGATAGAATGAGGAAGAGAGGAATATGCTAAATGAGAACCAAAATAGGAGAATATTTAGAAAATACTCTTCCTGGGTCTTAAACCCTTCGAGAGTAGACATGATTCTAGGATAAATCCATCCTGGTGATAGACTGATGGTTAATGATATGACTTGGTTGGATTTCAATAGGAATTATCCCCTCAAATTCAATATCAAAACGACTCAAAATGCGGTTAATAAAACGGGCAAAAGGAAAGGAAACCTTTTTAGCCGTCTCTGTCGTGTGATTCATAGTCTGCATAACAAAGTGCGGAAGGTTAAAAGATCAAGAAGACACAATATGAAATAGGATGTACAAATCTAGATATTTTCAAGTAGAGAGGTCTCCACTGCGAGGAACGATAGATTTGGTGATGAGTTTTTGAATGATTTGGAAATCGGGACAAAGACTCTTGAGATGGATACGATCGTCAACAGCAGTAGCTGGAGGACCAAGGATGGTAGAAAGAAATAACTCGCGATCAAAGTTAGGATCATTTTGAGGCCAGGATTGCGAGAAGTATTCACCGGGTCCATTCTTGGAAAGATCAAACCAGGAGGACAAATCAGCAGAAGAAAAATGAATATGCCTTCCTTGAACGATCGTGGCAATTGTGATATCATCATGGCATAATTCGAGTTCAAGATTGGCATAGAACTCGTGAATGAGAGAAGAGAAAATGAAATCAGCGACGGATGGCTGAAATAAGGATCCCTACTGTTGAGCATTGATCAAGTTCAACAGGAGGAGATGAGCCTGGCCCAAATAGGCTATATCTATGATACGACCCGGATGAATAGTACGACCCAGATAGTCATCAAGAATGGGCCTAGAGATTGCAGGCTGATCAGTATCATGGGATTGGGCTTGTCTTGTACTCGCTTGAGCACGACAACGTTTGGGAGCCATTTAGAGGGTTTAATCGGATAAAGGAGTAAAGAGAAGAATTTTGGGGTGAGAAAAACGGAATGAGCGATCTGATATTTATAGTTGAGATCAATCGGAAGCTCCGATCTTAGATTGGAAGTTCTGATCGTGCGGTCCGCTAAGATTATGCCATGTGTCGATCGAAAGCTCCGAACATGCTTCGGAAGTTCCGATCACGAGGCAGTAATAAATGTTTAAGGCGGTGAAAGGAATTTTGAAATACGGGTCAGATGCGGATCGGAAGCTCCGATCCTAATCGAAGGTTCCGATCTGCGTTTTGGAGGGAAAAATTACAGCGCAAGTAAATAGAAGGCGGGATACGGATCGGAGGTTCCGATCTTGAATCGGAAGTTCCGATCCGCCTGAGGCAGAAATTTTGAATTTGACTCTTAAATTTTTAAAAAATTTCAATTAAATTCTCAAAAAAATAATCCACATAAAATGTAAGCTTTATAATTTTTAAATAAATACAATTAATTTGTATTATCAAAAATTGAATTGCTCGAATTTATTATTAGGCTCCCCCTTAATATGACATTAAATTTATTTTATGTCTAATTATGATTACAATTCAATCATGCCAAGTTCACCACGCAAACGAATAAAAGTGTTTTCATCTAGTGGTTTTGTAAAAATATCGGCAATTTGATTTTTTGTGTCAACATATTGAAGTTCAACTCCATTTCGTACGATGTGGTCACAAATAAAATGATGATGAATGTCAATATGTTTAGTGCGAGAGTGTTAAATCTTATTCTTTGTTAGACATATGGCGCTAGTGTTATCACAAAAAATAGGGATTTTTGAAAAAGAAACGCCATAGTCAAGAAATTGATGCTTCATCCAAATAATTTGCACAGAGCAACTACCGGCAGCCATATATTCGGTTTCGGTCATTGATAACGCAACACAAATTTGTTTCTTTGAAAACCAAGAAACTAAACAGTTTCCTTAAAAGAAATAGGTTCCACTAGTTCTTTTTCTATCCACCTTATATCCACCAACATCGGCATCACAGTATGCTTTTAAATCAAAGAAAGAATTTTTTGAATACCACAAACCGAGATTTGGAGTATTTGAAAGATATTTGAAAATGCATTTTAAGGCGAACAAATGTGATTCCTTTGGACATGATTGAAATCCTGCACACAAGCAAACACTAAACATAATGTCAGGTCTACTAGCAGTAGCATAAAGTAAGGAGCCAATCATACTACGAAAGGAAGATTGATCTACAGATTTACCATTTTCATTCTTGTCGAGTCTTATTGTTGTGCTCATCGATGTGGATGATGACTTTGTGTTCTCCTTCCCAAACTTCTTTATAATCTCCTTGATGTATTTGCTTTGGTTCACAAAGAACCCATCCTTGCACTGTTTGATTTGCAATCCGAGGAAATAGTTAAGTTCCCTCATCATGCTCATCTCAAAGTGATCCTGCATAATCTTGGAGAATTCTTGACAAAGAGTTTAATTAGTAGAACCAATTATGTCATCAACATAAATTTGCACAATCAATAAATCATCTTTGACATTTTTGGTAAATAAGGTAATGCCAATCTTTCATCTAGAAAAACCATTTGAAAGAAGGAAAGTAGACAATTTTTCATACCAAGATCTAGGAGCATGTTTCAAACCATACAAAGCTTTGTTTAGTCTATACACATGATCATGAAATAAAGAATCAACAAAGCCATCTGGTTGTTCAATGTAAACTTCCTCTTTTAAATCACCATTTAAAAAAGCACTTTTGACATCCATTTGAAATAACTTGAAATTTCTAGAGCAAGCAAAAGCAAGTATCATGCGTATAGATTCATTTCGGGCAACAGGAGCATATGTTTTATCATAATCAATACCTTCTTCTTGACTATAACCAATTGCTACAAGTCTAGCTTTATTTTTAGTAATAGTACCATGCTCATCAAGTTTATTCCTAAAGACCTATTTAGTACCAATAATAGATCTATCATGTGGCCTAGGAACAAGACATCAAACATCATTGCGTTTGAATTCATTTAACTCATCTTGCATAACAATAATCCATGCATCATCTAACAAAGCATCATCAATGCACTTAGGTTCAACATGCGAAACAAAAGCAAGATGATTGCAAATATTATTAAGAGAAGATCGAGGGGTTACTCCCTTTGAAGGGCTTCCAATGATAAGATCCATAGGATGATCTTTGTGAAGCATCCATTCCTTCGGTAGTGGAGTTTCCTTAACAGAAACATCTATATCATTTAGGCTTGAGGAAACCATATCTTCTTCGAGTAATTCTACATCATGGTTAATAGTACGAGAATCTACATACATAGATTCATCAAATACAACATGCATAGATTCTTCAACAAGTAAAGTACATTTATTAAATACTCTAAAAGCCTTACTTGAGATAGAATATCCAAGAAAAATGCCTTTGTTAGACTTGACATCAAACTTATCGAGGTTGTCCTTACCGTTATTATGAATGTAGCATTTTGATCCAAAAGCCTGAAAATAAGAAATGTTAGGATTTCTCCCTCTCCATAATTCATATGGATTTTTCTTGAGAACGAGCCTTATTGATACACGATTGATAATGTAACAGATAGTGTTCATTGCTTCAGTCCAAAAATATTTTGGTAGAGAATGCTCACATATCATGGTCCTCGCAATCTCCACAAGTGGCCTATTTTTCCTCTCAACGACCCCGTTTTGTTGAGGAGTCCTAGGACAAGAAAAATTGTGACGGATGCCTTTCTCTTCACAAAAATTTGTAAAATTCTCATTTTTAAATTCAGTTCCGTGGTCACTACGGATCTGTTTTATTGAAAGATTTTTCTCATTCTCAACATGTTTGACAAAAGTTTTAAAATAATCAAAGGCATCATTTTTGTGGGCTAAGAACAATGTCCATGTGAAACGTGAAAAATCATAATGACAAATGCATAAAGCTTTCCTCCTAGGCTAGCGTTCCTCGAGGGACCACATAGATCTATGTGGAGAATTTCAAGGAGAATAGAAGTTGATACAAAATTTTTTCTTTTAAAAGATTCTTTTGTGTGTTTTCCAAGTTGACACGCATCACAAACAGAATCTAATTTTAAATTGAATTTTGGCATACCAATAACTAAATCAAGTTTAAAAAGATTTTCTATGGTACTAGAACCAACATGACCTAATCGTCTATGCCAAAGAATGTTGTCATCAACATTTAAGGATACACGACATTTAATATTTGTCAAAGATAAATTATTTAAAGAAACCTTGAAAACATTTTCACTTTTATATCCTTTGAAATTTATGGATTTGTCAGTCGTGAGTGATATAGTGCAGTGTTGGGGAGTGAATTTGACTTTATAACCTCTATTGCACAATTGAATTATGCTTAGTAGATTGTGGTTAAGTCCTTTCACTAGAAGTACATCATCAATCAAGCAGGATTTAGATATATCTATTGAGCCGATTCCTTCGATTACTCCTTTGTTGTTGTCTCCAAAGGTGACAGTTCCCTTCTCCTTTGGTTTGACTGATTGGAGTAGCTCCTTGTTCCCCGTCATATGTCTAAAACATCCAATGTCTAGATACCATATACTAGGGAGAACAGTTTTCCTATTTCCCTGCAAGAATTTATTTTGGTACCCTGTAGTTCTTTTGGGTCCACAGTGTTAGAAAAGAGAGATACAAAATTGATTTTTAAGAGTTCAGTCTCTCATAGCGACATCATCGACACTTTCTAAGAGTTCTCCCAATAGTAGGTAGGGCTATGACCTCTTTAAAAACCTATTTCCTTAGACAGAGCAGCGTTCATCAGGAAGACCAGTCGCAAGTCAAGGCAGTTTAAACCGGTCTATGATGGACTCCCTTAGATCATGTTCTCATAATGCCACTGATGAGTTTTTAATTACTCTTAGGCCTCCATTTCATATAGCTCTTTTCATCATATTTATATTTCAAAGATCTACATTTATGTTCAGCATGACCTATTTTACAACAGTAAGAACATGTAGGGGGTGATCTCATTTTTTCTTTTGCAATAAGACTAGAAAAGTCTATAGATTTCTTACAATACCTTATTCCACCCTTATCAAAGCTACATTTTTGCATGCTTAGTAAATTATTCAATTTATTACTACTAACATTGAATTTATCAAATGATTTTTCTAAATGAGCTATGTCATCCTTTAATCTTAGGTTTTCATGCTCCTTAGATTCTAATTCATTTTTGAGGTTTATATTTTCTTTTCTAAGTGATTTAGTCATGTCAAACATAAGCTTATAAGCATGTATTAATTCATCAGAGGAAGGTACCTCATCATCGTCGTCAGAAACAATGTCATCATCCCTAGCCATGAGACATATGTTGGCTTCCTCCTAGTCATCATCACTGTCACTCCAAGTTGCTATTAAGGCTTTCTTCTTGCCTTTGTCAACCTTCTTTTTGAGGGGACACTCATTTGCATAGTAGCCTTGTTGTTGAAAGTTGTAGTATGTTACTTCCTTGTCCTACTTCTTCTCTTTCTTAAATTTGTTTCCTCGCATGAATCGTTTGAATTTTCTTGCGAAGAGTGCCATATCATCATCTTCTTCTTCGTGGACGTGGCTGGCTAAGGCAATCTCCTTTGCCTTGGTCTTCTCATCCTCCTTCTTTGATTCTTTTCTTGTAGACACTTCTAACTCATGGGTTTTTAGGGTCCCATGAAGTTGATCAAGATCATAGGATGCGGTGTCGCCTTTGTTGGACTCAATGATGGTAGTTCTCTTGGCATCCCACTCCTTGGGTAGGGCACGTAGATATCTCCTCCACACTTGCTTGTTTGGATATTGTTCCCTAAGTTGGGCTAGCTCATTGATTATTTTAGAAAGCCTCCGGAACATTGTATCAACGTCTTCATTGGCATCCATCTCGAAGGTCTCATATTTGACCTGTAGTAGGTAAATCTTGGTTTCTTTGACTTGGTTGGTTCCCTCGTAGCATATCTCCAATTTGTCCCAAATCTCTTTTGCGGAGGAGCACATCGAGATCCGGTTGTACTCATTCATATCTAGGGAACAATGCAAAATATTCATAGCTTTAGCATTTTGTGAAATTAATTTCACATCCTCCTTTCAAAAGTCACCCATTCCCTTGGGAATGTTAACCCCTTCAACCACTTTTTTAGGTATGTAGGGACCTTTTACTATTACTTTCCAAAGGTCATAATCTATGGATTGGATATATAGGGACATTCGATTTTTCCAATAGCCGTAGTTTATGCCGTTGAAAAAAGGAGGACGGTCGGTTGATTGCCCTTGAGCATAATCGCTTGCTAGATTTGCCATAGAGCCTTTTTGAAAATATTTTGTAAAAAGGTTGCTCTGATACCACTTGTAAGAACCTAATGGGGGGGATTTAGGTTCTACTGGCAACTTTAGCAGCTTAAAGCGATTATGCAAATACGCAAGCGGAAGACTTAAAGCAATCAAAAAAATGCGTAAATAAATGCGTAAAGTAAATAAAGTAGTAAAAGGGATAAGAGATTTTTATTGAAGTTCGACGATAAATCGTCTACGTCTCTCATTTTTGGTTAAGATCGATTAACCAAGGATCCACTAGCACTTCAAACGTCTTGGCCTTGATGGCTCCAAGGATGGCCTTACAACTCAACAAGATCATCGTGCTGATACAACTCGATACACTTGGCCTTAAGGGATCCAAGGATAGCCTCAACAATCACACAACACACTTGGCTTCACACTCAAGTGTTTACAATAATCGCACAACCAACTCACAAATGATTTTTACAAACAACTCTCAACTTTTGAATATATCGCACAAATATTGATTGAACACTTTTGATAGAGAGAATATTGCTTGAAAAGGAGAGAAGAATGAGTTGGGATATCTCAAATGGCTTGGAATGACCTCTATTTATAGTTGCAACTTTGGCATCGATCGGAACTTCCGTTCCCTGCATCGGAGCTTCCGAAATTTGAATTTTGAGATCACGTGGGTGTACAGGATTGGAACATCCGATCCCTCATCGGAGCTTCCGATCGGCGCATTAAATATGTTGTCGGTCAAAATTCTTCCGGATAGGATCATCTGGCCGCCGTTGCAGATCGGAACTTCCAATCAATGATCGGTGCTTCCGATCCCACCACTTTGTTGCTTCCGTTGTGCTTACAATCAATAAAGAAATGCCTGATAAATAGATCGGAGGTTCCAATCCCTGATCGGAGCTTCCGGTCGTCCCTTGGCTTCCGAAGATGCTTCTGATCCTGATCGGAGGTTCCGATCTCCCATCGGAGCTTCCGATCCCGTAGCATTATAATTCTTCAAAATTTGTTTCTTAACTTGAGTACAACTTGTTTGCAATATGATCTTTGATAGATTGAGCCTCAATTCAACTTGAAAATTTTAACTCTGTAATATGCTCACTGTAAACATTAGTAACGTTTTTAACCTAGTTTTGTTAATCATCAAAATATAGAGAAATGAGACTTGTTAATGCATTAAAAACATTAATCTCACAATACGAGATTTATATGCGTTTAAGGCGTAACACATAAGATTTTAAATCGTATACAAAAGCCCACTTACTTTCTTGAATCGAAAATGAGGTAAGATCCTTGATGCTCGAAAGCTTCTCGCTTCTTGGTGCTCGATCAAGCGAGCTTCTTGCTACCAGATTGTTCTTTGAATTTAGACAGAGGTTTTTGCTAACAGTTGGGCGGAGTGTCACCCAAGAGTCTGCAGCCTAGGGTTTCGAATTTTTTAGAGTTTTGCGTAAGGGTTTTGGTTTGTTTGTATTTGATGAAATCGAACTTGAATATAGGCTGAGGGGTGGTAAATCTGTAGCCTATTTTGGGACTGAATTCAGCCTTGATTTTGTTCAATAAGAGAGAGAGAATATATGAAAAGTTTTGTCTTTATTTTTGCTTCTGATTGTTGGCTGAATTTAGTTCCTTATTTTAGAAATCATATGCCTTGAAAAAGGTAATAATACAACTTCCGAGTTTGAGAGATTGTTCCTCCAATTGGAAGTTTTTTGAATGGAAAGCTTAGAATATTGCGGTTCTCACAATCGGCACTTTGGTAGCGATTCTAGCCTCGAACGGAGGTTTCTGCTTGCCCTTTGGGAAAATTTTTGAACGTGAAGAGGGAGAGGGCAATGGGAGTAGCGGCGGCTAGGAGTGAAAGGGTTGAGAAAGAAGGAAATAAAAGTTGTTGCCTACTCAATTGTAACTAATGGACTTGAAAGACGGCCCATTAGTTGCAAATACCGATTTTTAAAATTTTCTCTTCTATATTTTAAAATAAAACTGCACCAACATTAAACTTAAAATAAATATAAAAATATTTTCTTAACCTCGTCGTAGGATAGTCTCTTTCTCTCAGTTCATAATTAATCACAAACCTGAAAACAATAAAACTAACTTGCAACCATTACACACTAGATAATTTATATAAAATTAAATCATTTAACACAACATTTAAACATATATTTCAACACCTAAAAACTCAACTTTGAAACATAATCTCATGCAATATACATAGCACGAATTCTTTTAAACACAAATTTTAAATCATTAATACATCACATAAAAGCATCTAATTAAACATACCTTTTAATTCATAAATAAATAAAATAAAATCATTTAAAATTAATTTAAAATCTCTTTAATAATTTTGAGTGGATTTATGGATTTTCTGGGCCTTACAATCTATCCTCCTTCAAAATAATTTTGTCCTCAAAATTCGACTGATCAAACTTTAACAGTAGAGTCTCTCAAAAATCTGATTTACTAAATCTACGCTTACATCATGCCTAGCTTCCAAAAATCAGTATCCCAATAACCACGCTTCCGCTGCGCGCTCTGATAAAACAAAATATTTTATCGTTCTCATGTGTCTTTCTCATCTTAATCAAGCCTACCTTTATAAACATTCATCCTAATTTGAGATTTTTCCAAAATTATTAGTACCATAAGTGAAAGTTCAACAACATGATTACATCCACCCATACATAAAACCCAAAGGTTAATTCTAATGTTCATCTCTCAAACACAACAATTGTATTATACCACAACTTGACTAATTACACTTACTTGTAAAATTCACTTATCTATCCTTGAATATCTGTAAATCAAACTTTATGTTCCCAAATTCGTTTATTTAACCATAGAGATTAAAATATCAAATCGAATAATAAACTTAACGTAGTAACACTTAACCATGCGGACTCAAAAGTCACATTAAATATCAGCTAAGTTCATCGTAAAAAATAAATCCACAATAATTTTTCCTAGAGATCAAAACAACAAACACAAGACACAATCTTTATCATCTTACATATCCCATATAATAAAGGCATGCAAGAGGACAATTAACCATCATACTACATTCCTTATGATGCAAGCGCATTCTCAAAAAGAAAATAATCCTAGTCATAATGTCCAAAAATAAAATATCTCCAGACAGTTATATGCCCACATGGGACCTTTCAAACAAAACAATATAATCCAAATGAGATTGATTTAAATCTCAAAACAATCACCTAGTTTCAGTAAAGTAGAACCCTCCTATTAACCCAAATGGGAAAATAATGCCAATCTCAATTAATACTTTCGAAAAATAAATAATTCCTTCTCGAAAATACTCTTAGATAGTTAAGATCCAACACAGTCACAATCCAAAAATCCATCCAAACAATACAAAACTTTCTCTTATAAATCATGAAAACTCATAACTGTAAGAAAAACCATAATTTTAACTTTAAAAAATAAACCTTACAGTCGTGGAAGAAGGAGCAATAGAGTCCTTGACGAGATTTCATGCACGAACTGGCTCACAGAACCAACATCTATGATACCAATTGTGATGTCACGCATTTCTAGACATTATCAAGAATTAAAATACGGAAAAGTGTGGGAAAAATTTTCAAATACAACAGTGTAGGACATTCATCGTATTTGAAAGTTCAATAAATAATAATTGAAATTAAATCTATTCAAACAAAACTTAAAAATCTCATGACTCAACGTGCATAAAAGATTTGAAACAAAAGATGAAACCCTACAGTCAACGATCGGTTCTTATACGGGCATTGCCAAAAACTACTACATACATAGCTAATCTGAACCGACAATTAAAAGTTAAAGAAATAAGGCGAAACATGAGTTTCTATAAAATAAAATTATTGCGAAAAATACTTTATAAAACATTCGTGAAATCAATAATAAAACTATCATAATGAGATAAACAACATAAAAGGTTAAAAACTTAAAATCATTAAAAACCATCGTCACGAGACCTTCATTGAAAATAATTAAATCTAAAATTTTCTTTAACACTGACTTTTAACGGCCATGCATCAAAATAATGTAATAACAAAAAAACAATAAACATATGCAAAACTCCTCGCTTTAAAACGCCAAAGATTCGAACAATCATGTCATGCAATTCCTTCGCCTCATTGACTCTTTAGCCTTTCCATCAAAACTTTTAATTCATTTACATCTCAAATCCAACTACAAATCAAGCATAGTGAGTCTAAAGACTCAACAAGCATTACCCAAACAAAATAAATATATAATAAAAATCATCACGCTTTGGACATACAATACTTAAACTTAAAAATCATGCATAAAAACATATATCATAAAATTCTTAGTTTTGGGTGATGAGGTACATGCAATTGTGGTTACCATCATTTATGAGCCATTGGATTTCTGTGATCACTGTCGTTGTATAACAAACATATAAAATTTGGTACAGCCCATACCAGCCTTGTGCCAATATGCGTACCATCCCATTCTGATCTTCGCCGATATGTACATTAATGTTTCATTATTTGGAAAGGCCCTTTCGGAGCTTATCCTGGAATTCCAATCCCGTACTGCTACCACAATGACACATACACCATTAAAATATTTTTCTCATGCATCATCATCATAATAAATTTCGTCATAATTTCTCCTCATACACATTTTCATCAGAAAAATTCATAAGCCTTCATCATTCTCATCATAAAATATTTTCATCATAGAGCTTCTTATCGTTCATGAAACATAATTAAAAATGTCTTAAAATCATCATATAATCATGAACCTTGAAAATAACTTTAAACTTGATATGTCATGCTCTATGAATTCTTTCTTGCTTCAAAATTATGCATGCTAAATAAAATAAAGATAAGCACGTCCATTAAAATTTCATAACATTTCATGTTTTTCATAAATCAATCTACGCGAGTCATTCTTTGCGTCCATGACATTAAAACTTGAAACTTTTTTCAATACAACATCTTTAAAATGTTTAAAATACATTAAAAGATCTTAAAATTGTATTTAGGACCTTAAATTTGAAAAATAATAATAATAATAATAAAATTCTGCCCAACCCATGCAGGGGGGCACACTCACGTGCGTGCATATTCAAAAATTTTCGAATATGCATGCACCCATCTCATTTAAATGCATTCCAATCGACATCCAATCATAAAAAAACTCGAAAACACGTCAATATACTCTTTTAAACAATCACACCTCAAGGTTGAACCCAAAACACATCAAAAACCTCAATCATCAACCAAAATCAAATTTGGACTTTTTGAAATCATTAAAAAGATTCAAAATCTCAAAATATAATCAGGAACTCGAAAAGGATTCATTAAAATCAATCATCTTCAAAATATTTGCATCAAAATTTTACATTCAAACTATACAAACCAAAATTCTCATATTCAAACATCTGTTCTCATCAATCTCAAAAACAATTTCATAAAACTTCAAGAACGATTCACGTTTCACAGTTCTACATCATGCTATTAAAAATCTCTTAAAATTAATGCAATATACATTACATACACATAAACATAAAATTTTTTCATATCAAAATATGTATATACTCGAATGTTGGTTTCAAAAGCGTTTAAAACTTTCCTGATCATTTTAGGTTGAGGATAATCGACACTTTGGTAGCGATTCTAGCCTCAAACGGAGGTTTCTACTTGCCCTTGGTGCAAATTTTTGAACGTGAAGAGGGAGATGTGAATGGTAGTAGGCGGCGGCTAGGAGAGAAAGGGTTGAGAAAGAAGAAAAAAAAGTTGACGCCTGCTCAATTGCGACCAATGAGCATGAAAGACGTCCCATTAGTTTCAAATACAGACTTTTAAAATTTGATCCCCTATATTTTAAAATAAAACTGCGCCAAAATTAAATTTAAAATAAATATAAAATTATTTTCTTAACCTCTTCGTAGGCTACTCTCGTTTTTCTCAGTTCATAATTAATAACAAACCTGAAAACAATAAAACTAAATTGCAACCGTTAAACACTAGGCAATTTATATAACATTAAATCATTTAACACATTATTTAAAAATATATTTGAACACATAAAAACTCAACTTTGAAACATAAAATCTCATGCAATATACATATAACGAAATCTTTTAAACACAACTTTTAAATTATTAATACATAACATAAAATAATTTAATTAAACATAACTTTTAATTCATAAATAAATAAAATAAAATAATTTAAAATTAATTTAAAATCCCTTTAATAATTGTGAGTGTATTTATGAATTTTTAGTGCGTTAATAGAGTGTATACCGCGCTAGCTATCGTAGTCACTAAATTGCATACCTCTAAAACTGGTATATGAATCCTAAGATCTGGTACTATACAACATTTTAAATCATATTCGTATTACTAGCTAATCATTTTTGAACTCCTATAATCAACCCTCACCAACAAATAAAGCTATAAGGTTATATCTCCTTCCGTTATCAGCCCATTGGGAAGATTACTTCCTTGATCATTCATACTTTTTTGCCACTTTTGTAAGCACTTCTTAAATTTTCGGTTGATATATATGGTTTAAAAATACTAAAATATTACTAGGAATAAGAGAATACATATCAAATACATGCAAGATTCTAAACTCCGAATGACCTATTCATAGATAGAATTCGGAAGGTCTGAACTGTGCATGCAATGACGTTTCATGCTCAAGTTACCATCTATGTGAAAGAGTGATTTCAGAAGGTCCGACCCTGGTTCAGAAGGTCTAAAATAATTCGTAACAATGTAATTTTGACAAGTAGATTGTCTTGATGCAAGTGACAATTCGAAGGGTCCAAACTGACTTAAGAAGGTCCGAACTACTTTCGGTGGTTCAGAATTGTGATGCCTGGACCTGAAAAGAGGCGGGGAGTGATTGTTGGTGCCAATAGGTTGCACGGACAAGGAGAGACTATGAAAACCCGAATTTCAGTCAAGGAATAATTTCAATTGAGGACTGAAATTTAGTTGAGGTTCAAATTTCAGTTGAGGACTGAGATTCAATTGAGGTTTGAATTTCAGTCGAGGAACAAATTCAGTTGTCGAAGTTCAGGTAAGCTCAAATTCAGTTGAGCTAAGTCAGTAAACCAAATTCAATCAAGCTACAACTACAACTCCAGATTTGTAATGGATGCATTAGCTCGAAATAATGACAATTAATAGACAACCTAACAGTCATAATTTTTTCTATAAATAACACAGATTTCTGGTTAAGGGTTACACAAGATTCTGAGCAAATACACACAGAAATTCGAGTGAGAATTCATTTGATCGACCAGTTGAGGATCCAGTCGAGCTTTATTTGAGCAAGATCAGAATCTGAAGAACAACCACATGATTGTTAGCAATCTTCTATAAGTGGAATTTCCGATTTAAAACTAATTTTATGCTTTAAAACTGATTCCATCATGATATTGTGTTCAAATATGATTTTTGAAAAATGAATTTCTGATTATTGATTTTCGATGCACTGAAACTTGTGAATTAGTGGTAGGAATATATATTATGAACACTACTAAATTCTGATTAGGGATTACTAACTACGGGCATCATCCTATAGAGGAGTAATATATAAGGGAATGATATCAATTAAGACACGAACTTTATAAGTCAATTAGTGCATCATAACACTGACTTATGTTATTATTGAGGATTACCGAATTTCTGTTCTGTTCTATTTTGATATGTATCTGTACATGAGATTACTATAGAAATTATTTTAAAAACTGAGACGATTTCTATCAATTACTCAGTGACATCCATATCAGTCACCCACCCAAAACCATCTCAGATAAGAGCGAGGAAGAGATTGAAGAAGATGACAAAAACCAGTTTTGTGGCTGGTGATGAAGAATCAAGATTCTGCCTTTAGTTTTCTTTGATTTTATTATTCTATCCGCTGCGTTAAGACTCTGTTATTGTTCTGTTATGTAAAAAATCATGTTAATTGTTTATAAATTTTAAAGACAATGTACTTTAGTTTATGAATGAAAATATTGGTTTTTTCCGAAATCTTTATTCCGAAGCTTGCTATTTAAAGTGAAATTTTTAAATAACATCGATTTTAAATACACCCGGTTTTGGGGCATGACACTGAGTTGGTATCAGAGACTACCTCTCTTAGTACGGTATGGTTCGGGGACGAACCACGTGGAAGCTGGTGGGCATGTGACATCCGGGGCTGACAAGAGGGCAGGGAGTGATCGCCAGTGCCAAGAGATTGCACAGAAAATGAGGGGCTCCTTGCAGGCTTCTAAGCAAAAGGAGACATGAATGAACCGATCATGTGCCAGAGTAAAAGGGATTCTAAGACTGTGTAGGTATGGGTCTGCAAAGTTAGGGAGAGATTATAAGATTTGATAGGTACTACTCATATAAAGAAGGTGCTTAACATGAGGAAATTATAGGATGGGTGACCCCTTGAGAATTTTTTCAGGGTGCGTGTGAGTGAGGACATAAGCACGCTGAAAAAACCTGTCTTAATATAGTGGAAAAATTCGTTGAATATGGAGCGTTACAATTGGTATCAGAGAACAAACTAGGTTTCATAAACTGAGGGGGAGCCAGAATTCAAAAACATTAGAAAATTGAGCTCATTTTTATAGCCTGAATGACACTAAATATGAGATATAATTTGACTAAAAGTCTTAGTAGTTGAAAATCCGTAGAGAACTGAAAGTTGATAGGCTGACTAATAACTGAGTAGTTGATAGATTAACTGAAATCACTAGTTGAAATCCTAACTAAAACTTATTGAATTGATAATTTAGTTAGGTGTATAGACCTTTGCGAGTGAACATACAAAACAAAGGTAAAACTAGGCAACTGAGATGAGCTAAACTAGAAGATGCAAGTTGGGTAAAATTCAATCGCAGGAATTTCAGTTGAGAAATTCAGTAGAGGAAGAATCAGTTGAGTAAATATCAGTTGAGTATATACCAACTGAAACCAGTTGGACTGGTAAAGATCAGTTGGATAAATATCAGTTGAGTAGACTTCAGTTTAGTGAATGTCAGTTGTGCATGGATCAGTCGAGTTCCAACTTAACTAATATACACCAGTTGAGGGAGGGTCAGTTGGGTCAGTTGAGTACATACCAGCTAAGATCAAGATAAAATGAGCGAGATCAGTTTAGAAAGGTACCAGTCGGATATAATTCAGTTAAGAAAGAGAAGAGGAACCAATTAAAATTTTTTTTTTAGAAGGCTCGCGCACCCGCGCTGACATCAGCGCGCCCGCGCCTAAGCTTCGCTAAAACCAGCATGCCCGCGCCTAAGGCAGCGCGCCCGCGCTGATGCTGCGCAAAAACCAGCGCGCCCGCTCTCTAAGTAAGAGCGCCCGCGCCCTTACCTCGCAAAGAGGCCGCGCGCCTGCGCAAATAACCACGTGCCCGCGCCGTCCTCTCGCCCAGAAAATTTAAGGCACCGAAATAAACTCAACAAAACCTAAACACTTGCATTAAAAGTATTTGACATGCCAATAACAATACAAGTAAGGTTTAGGGAAGAGAAACATTCAATTCGGTAGTACCTACATCATTTTTTGCTTAAAAAACAAATACGAGAAGTTCGAATGACTAAACATGTTCACAAAACATAACTAGGTTGACATGCTGATTCGACTTCTAAACGAGTCTCACTTCTATCCCTTGCTCTTGACGCTAACCAGGTCTATGCTGACTTGATCATGCCCTTCCTGTTGCCAAGTACACATACAAAACAAAGCAACAGCCGGATAAACCGGTGAGAATGATAATCCCAGTAAAAGCAACATATCAAGTAATACAACAATAAACATGCTTTCAAGACAACAACACAATCAATAGCAAACATAATGAAATGCATGTCTTTAAACCAGGATATCAAATCTGATAAACGAAGGATTGTTGCTGTGCTTTTGGGATCCCGAGGATGAGATCATGTGATGATTCACCGACTCTTCCAATCGAGGTGATGCCACATATCTCACTCCTCTAGACTTTGAGCAACCATAATGAGTATGCTAGCACTAGGCGATACGACTACTACCTAGGCCACTCAATCATAGTTCCCAAACGTCCAAAAAAAAAGGGCGATTCTGCCCGCTGAATCAACATAGGCTCAAGATGAATGCATAACAGAAACATAAAATATAATCCACATAGTCAAAAGCAAAATCAATCAACAAGACACAAGTTCCTCATGCTAGAACAAGTGTAGATGCAATATGTGATTTTAAAGGGAAACTCGAGAACCAACTGTCCCGAGTATGCTATCCCGCTACGATGACTGCTTTTACCTTTCAATGTCGTAGATCCAACTTCGGACAACCTACAACAAAAGATTATATCAACAACTATACAACCTAAACAACAAACAATGGTTCAAGGAAAACTCTTTATCGTTCTTCGTCCAACTCTCGACGAACAATGCTGCTAACACAAGGCTCGAAAAAATTCAACGAATCTGTACGAATACAAGAGTTGATCAACAAACATGATCACTCACAAGCCAAAGCTTCAATCAATACAAAAATGGTTCGAAATCTCCAAAACTCAAACCAACGGCATAACGGCTATAAACTGAACAAATCGGAAATGCAGACAGCAGTTCAATACCGATATAACCTCATATCAATGCCCAAAACAACAATAACAAAGCAAACCCATCAATCTCAAAATCCACATTTTCGAAAATGGCTTCCAAAAATCATAACAAATCCGAACGTCGCTCTAATTCAAAATCGACAGATAATAAACGATCAGAACTCTGTCTAGAACAACATACTCGAATCTCAAACGATTCTAACAACATCCAAAAACTAGAATGAATCAGATCGTAGAAGAACTTACGATAGAACGAACCTCTCGCAGCCGTGATCGCTGAACTGCCTTCAGAAATAATTTCCAACGGACGGATCGAGTTCGGACTGGATTTTGAAAGCTTGAAAGCCTAAGGAGGCATCTTCAATGGTGGAGAACCGATGGAGGAGATGAAGATAATGCAAAGGAGACTAAGTCAAATCCTTTCTAAGTGTAGATAATATAATAAATCCACTATTTGCGTTTTAGTCCCTAAAAAATCCAATTTTTGCAAAATAGACCCTGATCAAAATCGAGTCGGCTCGTGAACTCTGTAATCTCCGATTAACTCAAATAAAATCAGTTAAGATAAAAACGGGGCGTTACAATTCTCCCCCACTAAGAAGAGATTTCGTCCTCGAAATCAACAAGAACCACAACTCATAAGATAGAATAAAGGACTAAAGACAGTAAGAAGAACTCACGTCATCCGAATAACTCCGGAAATTGCTGTCTCATGTCAGATTCTGACTCCCAAGTCGCTTCCTCGACTCCGTGACGGCTCCTCTGCACTTTCACCAACGAAATCAACTTGGTTATGAGTTGTTTCTCCTTCCGATCAAGGATCTGAATCGGTCGCTCAAAGTAGCTTAGAGTCTCATCTAACTTGGCTTCGTCAGGCTGAAGAATATGAGAAGGATCTGGATGATACTTTCGCAGCATAGAGACGTGAAAAATGTCGTGAATACCAGATAAAGACGGAGGAAGTGCAAGTCTGTAGGCAAGATCGCCTATCTTCTCGAGAATTTCGTACGGCCTGATGAATCTCGAAGATAACTTCCCTCTCTTACCGAATCTGACAGTGCCTCTGAATGGAGAAATCTTCAGAAAGACTCGGTCTCCCTAATCAAAACTCAGAGGTCTACGCCTGACATTCACATACTTCGCCTATCTATCTTGAGCTGACTTCATTCTGGTTTGAATGATCTTAACCTGCTCTGCCATATCTCTAAGCATCTTCGGTCCCAAATCTGGTGACTCGGACAAATCCTCCCAAAACAACGGAGATCGGCACTTCTTACCATACAAAGCCTCAAAAGGCGCCATACCGATACTCGCTTGGAAGCTATTGTTGTAAGAAAACTCGACAAGAGGCAAAGAATCTTGCCAACTAGTGCCAAAGTCTAGCACTACCGCTCGCAGCATATCCTCTAACGTCTGGATAGTCCGCTCTGACTGTCCATCGGTCTGAGGATGATAAGCTGTACTCAGATGCAATCGAGTACCAAGTGCCCCCTGAAGACTGTGCCAGAAGTGAGAAGTGAATCTAGGATCTCTGTCTGAAACAATCGACTTCGGCACACCATGCAATCTCACAACATTGCTAACATACAACTCAGCCATCTGATCATGATAATACGTCATCCTGTACGGAATAAAACATGCAAACTTCGTCAATCGGTCGATCACTACCCAAATGGCATCGCATCCTCGAACGGATCGTGGTAGCTTCATGATGAAATCAATGGAAATGTGATCCCACTTCCATTCAGGAACAGATAGACTGTGAAACAGACCTCCTAGTCGCTTCCGTTCTGCTTTTACTTGCTGATAGTTCAAACACCGAGATACAAACCTCGCAACATCGCTCTTCATTCTTTTCCACCAGAACTGGTTCTTCAGGTCGTTGTACATCTTACGACCTCCAGGATGAATACTAAACCAACTGCAATGAGCCTCTCGGAGAATATGTTTTCTCAACTCCAAAATATCAGGCACAACAATACGGTTATTCACAAACAAAACGTCATCTCGAACCTGGAATTCAGACTAATGCCCAGATCTGACATTCTCTACTGAAACCTGAATGCTCGGCTCAGACTTCTGTGCTTCTCTGATTGCAACAAACAATTCCGGTTCGGCTTGAATAGCAAACACTCTGATAGTCTCCCTATCTGTTTCAAACTCTAAACCAGAAGTGCAACAATCATCGTTCAATTGAGAAATACCAATAGTAGAAAGATATAAAGAACAAAGCTTTTGGCTCAAGGCATCTGCAACTGCATTCGACTTTCCCGGATAATACTTGATTTCACCGTCGAAATCCTTCAACAGGTCTAACCATCTTCTCTGTCACATATTTAGCTCTGCCTGTGAAAACAATTACTTAAGGCTCTTATGGTCAGAAAAGATCTCAAAAGACTCACCATACAGATAGTGACGCCAGATCTTCAGATCAAAGACGATCGCAGCTAGTTCAAGATCATGAACCGGATAACGAGTCTCGTGCGGTTTCAGCTGCCTCGATGCATACGCCACAACATGCTTATGTTGCATAAGAACACAACCTAAGCCTTGGTTAGAAGCATCACAATAGACTGTGAAACCTCCAGTACCCTTCGGAATAGAAAGAATCGAAGCACTGGTCAGTCTCCTCTTCAGATCAACAAAGCTAGCCTCACAATCTGCAGTCCAGACAAAAGGCGCATTCTTCTGAGTCAGCTGGGTAATAGGCTTGGAAATAGATGAGAAACCCTCGATGAATCGGCGATAATAACCCACTAAACCCATGAAGCTTCGGATCTCAGGTACTGATGTCGGTCTAGGCCAATTCATAACCGCTTCAATCTTGATGGGATGGACAGAAATCCCATCTCCAGAAATGATATGACCGAGGAAGACAACTCAATCCAACCAGAATTCACAATTAGACAACTTGGCAAACAACTGGCAAAATCTGCAGTACGGTCCTCAAGTGCTCTGCATGGTTAGTACGGTTCTTCGAGTAGATAAGAATATCATCGATAAAGATAATGACAAACTCATCTAAATAACGCTGAAATATACGGTTCATCAAACCCATAAAAACCTCTGGAGTGTTAGTCAAATCGAATGGCATGACTATAAACTCGAAATAACCATACCTCATTCTGAATGCGGTCTTAGGAACATCTTCCTCTCGCACTCTCAGCTGATGATAGCCTGACCTCAGATCAATCTTTGAATATACAGAAGAACCCTGCATCTGATAAAAAAGGTCATCTATTCGGGGTAAAGGATACCTGTTCTTAACTGTAGCCTGATTCAACTGACGGTAGTCGATACAAAGCCACATAGAACCATCCTTCTTCCGAACAAACAGAACAGGAGCACCCCAAGGCGATACACTAGGTCTGATGTATCCCTTGGCAATTAAATCTTCAAGTTGCTCCTTCAAATCTGTCAGTTTAATAGGTGCCATACGATAAGGAGCTTTGGAAATAGGTTGAGTACCTGGCACCAAATCGATTCTGAATTCGATCTCTCGAATAGGTGGCAATCTAGGAACATCTTCCGGAAACACATCAGCAAAATCTCTAACCACTGGTAAATCTACCAAAGCTGGGCTAGATTTCAGTACATCAACCGCATAAACCAAAAATCCTTCTTCACCTCTCTGTAACAAACGAGTCATAGATAACACTGAAATCAAAGGAATTCTAGATCGAGAACCCTTACCAAAGAATTTCCACTCGTCTGCCATTTCAGGTCTGAACCTGACAACCTTCAAAAAACAATCAACTGTTGCCCTGTACTTGGTCAAAGCATCTATACAGACAATACAATCAAAATCTGACAGTCCAAGCACAATACAGTCGAATTCTAACAAATTCCCCTCAAAACAAAGTTCACAGTTCCTGACTAGTCTGACAGAAACAATTCCTCCACCCAATGATGAAGTAATAGCTACTATAGTAGGCAACAACTCAGTAGGCAAGGCATGCAATAACACAAATTTCTCAGAGATAAAGGAATGGGAAGCACCTGTATCTATCAAAACATGAGCAGAATAACCAAAAATCGAACAGTTACCTGCTATAACATCGTCAGGTGCTGCCTGAGCCTGATCTTCTGTCAAATCAAAGACTCGTTCCTCTGTCTCGGAGGCTAGTTCGCACTAGAGTTACCTCCCTGTCTGTTCTACTGCTGAGGCTGAAAAGAGTGCACTGCAGAAGACTGCCTCTCGGGTTGAGATGCAGGTCGAGATGAACTTTTGCTCTGAGCTCTATCTCTGTTACGCTGAGGGTACACCTTAGAGAAGTGTCCCGGTTGCTGACAGGTGTTACAATTACCAAAGACTCCCACACACTGATCCGATGAGTGTCTTCCCCCACACTTGCTGCAGTACATGGCTGAAGATCTAGAACTCTGTCCTGAACCAAATTGCTTGGAACCACTGGAACTAGAAGAACTGTTCCCCTGCCTCTTGAACTGTTTACCACTTGCTTTGTACTGATCCTTTCTGTTTCCCCCACTATTTCAACCTTCATACCTTTGCTGCTGGTTCTGATGCTGAGGTGGCTGATTCTGATACTGAGATGGTGGGTTCTGATACTGCCTCTATTGCTGAGGTGCTACCTGGTTACTTTTTTGCCTCCACAAGCCTGATTCTGCTCCCTTTGCGTGATTCATGGCATCCGCAAAGTTGTTAGGCCTGTTGGTGTTTACCAACGTGAAGACGTCGGGGTTCAAACCATTGATGAACTGATCTGCCTTAGCTTCTTCATCTCCGGCAATTAGCGGTGCAAAATGCAACAGACTATCAAACTTAGCCATGTACTCTTCAATGTTCAGATTCCCTTGCCTCAGATTGGCAAACTCTGCTCCCTTATCTTTGCGATACGATATAGGGAAAAATCGCTTATAAAACTCAGATGTAAAAAGAGACCAAGTAACTTCCGTACCTCTACTCTCCATTGCTTTCTTCATCATAATCCACCAGCTTTTAGCAACCCCACGGAGCTGATGAATGACTAACCTGATTCGGCGGTCATCGGTGTAGTCAATGGAATCGAACAACTGATCGATATCATCCAACCAACTCTCGCAGTCAACTGGATTTTCTGAACCCATCAATAACGGCGGATTGAACGACTGAAACCTCTTCAGCAAGGTTTCCATAGGCGTTGCTGAAACATCCAACTGATCAACTTCAGTGCTAGCTTGCTCAGTCGCAGGGATAACAGGCGGTGTGTTTCTGTTTATCACTCGACGAGGACCTATCTGAATAACAAAGGTTAGGGCACAAGATATCTCAATCGCTACAACCGGTGCCCCTTTACAACCGCTCAAAAAAACTGGATACCAGTCGATAACATAAGCAGTTATATCTCAAGTAGATCATGTTGTATAAAAGTAAATCACATAACCATGTAATTCAAATAATTCTAAAAAATAAAGCATGCTCGCATGGAATTAATTATACAGCTAAAATAATTCAAACACATGCGAGGAGCCAATACACACAGACTTGATCTACCCCGCTCACTCTAGTTCAACCAAGAATCTTATCTCTCTAATACCACTTAATGTGAGACCTCGTTTCTAATCAACTAATATCAGACAACAATCGATAAGTAAACAAGAAACTAAGATTAGAAGCAACCAATTATATATATATATATATATATTTAGAAGGCTCGCGCGCCCGCGCTAACATCAGCGCGCCTGCGCCTAAGCTTCGCTAAAACCAGTGCGCCCGCTCTCTAAGTAAGAGCGCCCGCGCCCTTACCTCGCAAAGAGGCCTCGCGCCCGCGCCGTCCTCTCGCCCAGAAAAGTTAAGGCACCGAAATAAACTCAACAAAACCTAAACACTTGCATTAAAAGTATTTGACATGCCAATAACAATACAAGTAAGGTTTAGGGAAGAGAAACATTCAATTCGGTAGTACCTACATCGTTTCTCACTTACAAAACAAATACGATAAGTTCAAATGACTAAACATGTTCGCAAAACATAACTAGGTTGACATGCTGATTCAACTTCTAAACGAGTCTCGCTTCTATCCCTTGCTGTTGACGCTAACCAGGTCTATGATGACTTGATCCTGCCCTTCCGGTTTCCAAGTACACATACAAAACAAAGCAACAGCCGGATAAACCGGTGAGAATGATAATCCCAGTAAAAGCAACATATCAAGTAATACAACAATAAACATGCTTTCAAGACAACGATACAATCAATAGCAACGTAATGAAATGCATGTCTTTAAACCGGGATATCAAATTTGATAAACGAAGGATTGTTGTTGTGCTTTTGGGATCCCGAGGATGAGATCATGTGACGACTCACCGACTCTCCCAATCGAGGTGATGCCACATATCTCACTCCTCTAAACTTTGAGCAACCATAATGAGTATGCTAGCACTAGGCGATACGACTACGACCTAGGCCACTCAATCATAGTTCCCAAAAGTCCAAACAAAAAGGGCGGTTCTGCACGCTGAATCAACGTAGGCTCAAGATGAATGCATAACAGAAACATAAAACATAAGCCACATAGTCAAAAGCAAAATCAATCAACAAGACACAAGTTCCTCATGCTAGAACAAGTGTAGATGCAATATGTGATTTGAAAGGGAAACTCGAGAACCAACTGTCCTGAGTATGCTATCCCGCTACGATGACTGCTTTTACCTTTCAATGTCGTAGATCCAACTCCAAACAAGCTACAACAAAAGATTGTATCAACAACTATACAACCTAAACAACAAACAATGGTTCAAGGAAAACTCTTTACCATTCTTCGTCCAACTCTCGACGAACAATGTTTCTAACACAGGGCTCGACAAACTCCAACGAATCTGTACGAATACAAGAGTTGATCAACAACCATGATCACTCACAAGCCAAAGCTTCAATCAATACAAAAATGGTTCGAAATCTCCAAAACTCAAACCGACGGCATAACGGCTATAAATTGAACAAACCGAAAATGCAGACAGCAGTTCAATACCGATATAACCTCATATCAATGCCCAAAACAACAATAACAAAGCAAACCCATCAATCTCAAAATCCACATTTTCGAAAATGGCTTCCAAAAATCATAACAAATCCGAACGTCGCTCTAATTCAAAATCGACAGATAATAAACGATCAGAACTCTGTCTAGAACAACATACTCGAATCTCAAATGATTCTAACAACATCCAAAACTAGAATGTATCCGATCGTACAAGAACTTACGATAGAACGAAGCTCTCGCAGCCGTGATCGCTAAACTTCCTTCAGAAATAATTTCCAACGGACGGATCGAGCTCGGACTAGATTTTGAAAGGTTGAAAGCCTAAGGAGGCATCTTCAATGGTGGAGAACCGATGGAGGAGATGAAGATAATGCAAAGGAGACTAAGTCAAATCCTTTCTAAGTGTAGATAATATAACAAATCCACTATTTGCGTTTTAGTCCCTGAAAAATCCATTTTTTGCAAAATAAACCCTGATCAAAATCGAGTCAGCTCGTGAACTCTGCAATCTCCGATTAACTCAAATAAACTCATTTAAGATAAAAACGGGGCGTTACAAGTTGGCTAACATAAACATAGAAGTTGAGGTGTTTGGTAAACAAAATTCAAACGGACACAACTTTTGATCGAGGAGGAATTTTTCTTATTGTAATATATCTGTAATGCACCAAAAACATTAATTACCAAATTAATTGGCAATTAAAATAATTATTGAAGCAGATGAAATAATTATCACTGCCAAATGAGTTATACGTGTCAATAAGTCAACGAGTTTGACTATTTCTGGAATATTGACATTTTGAAATAATTATTGAGATACTGAAATAAAAATAATTATTTATGCCAAATAATTTAATTTGGATGAGTATTTTATCAATTTGACTGGGTTTTGGTTGATTGGTCAGAACCTAAGATTGACTCAATAATTTATTGGAGTAAAATAACACAAGAGTATTGAAATGGATCAGACCGGCTCATTTTAGGACCAACTTTGTATGCATAGTAAGTGTTACCCTCTCTCACACACAAAACACCAAAACACACACTAAACCCTATCCCCCAAAATCTCCCCTCCCATCTCCGGCCGTCGTGCGCTGCCCCTTGCCGTCGATTAACAATTTCATCTTGTAGCTCTCGTTGAGGCGGTCACAACCATACCAAGAATCGTGATTTTTGGTGTTCGATGAGTTCATTCGAAGCAAAAATCGCGACGACACTGTTCATCATCTTCCTCGCGCGAAATAGACAGATTTTAGCTCAATTGTATTGGTTTTTGAGCTGCTAGATGGTAGTAGGAGGTGTGTAGAACATTTCTCGAGTTTATTGCAGCAGTTTCCATGGAAAAATCGGACAGATCGGAGCTTGGATATCTCGCCCGCTCTCACACTGTTTTTCGCCGATTTCGGCCGCCTCGGTCGTCTATTCAGGTCTTGGAATTGTGCATTAGAATTGTCTCATTGAGCTCTACAAGTCTACCAATTTTCGTGAATTTTGTAGTAGTTTTGGATATCGCCGACGTGCCACCACCGTCGCCACCGTCTTCCTCAATTTTCGCGTGACCGTCGACATGTTAACCATTTTTTATCGTATCGATGTGCTAGATCCAAATATTCATGTTTTGAGTCAAGATTCGAAACCGTGAAACGGTGAGAAGGAAATAAAGTTTGCGATTTATCGGTCAAAGTTTGACTAGGTTTGACTTTTGACCATTATGTGATTTTTCGCAGATCGGAAGCCAGTTGGGGATATTTAGAGGTAGAAATCAGTAGTTTAGGGATTTGAGATTTCCAGAATTGGAAAGTTATGTGATTCCCGAATCCCGATCTACGCAACCGTATAAGTTTTTCGTGCGTTTTGAACGCAAAGACATGTTATACCCTTCCTTGCTAACCCATTTAGATCAGTATATTCTCTGTTTTTTATGATTAAAATTATGTTTTTGCACTTGTATGTTGATATGGTAGCTCAAGTTTTAAGTTTCATGAATCATTCACGTTTTTATGCATTCTGGATTGGTTTTGGATGATTTTTCTGCTACGGTTGGGTCTTAGCTGTTGTTCACTGGCGTGGTGGCTGGGTTAGGTTCCTTTGGGTCTTGGTTGTAGGTGCTTGAGCTAATTTTGGCTAGGTGAAGATCTGGATGGTTGTAAGGATGGTCTACCTAGCGGGCAGCTCGGGCAGGGCTCAAGCATGTGGGTTGTCCGGGTCGGGTCAAGTGTAATTGGGTCATATGTTATGGGTTTGGGTTCGAGTTATTTTATTTCGGTCTGGGTAATTTATTTAGGAGTCTAAGTTTTTAGTTTATTTTATTGTGCCAAGTTTATTTATTGGGCCAAGTTTGTTTTTTGGGCCATGTTGATTTATTAGGCCAAGTTTGTTTATTGGCTCAAGCTTATTTATTGGATCAAGTTTTTTTATTGGGCCATGTATATTTATTGGCCCAAGTTTGTTTATTGGTCAAGTTTATTTATTGGGTCATGTTTATTTATTGGGTCAAGTTCGTTTATTGGGCCAAGTTTATTTATTGGGCCACGTTTGTTTATTGTGTCAAGTTTGTTAGTTGGGCCAAGTTGTTGGGCCAAGCTTATTGGGCTTAAGATATTTATTGGGGCTTAATTTCTAAATTGGGCTAAACTTGTTAATGAGCCTAAGTTATTTAATTTATTAGGTTGGGATAAGTTCTAAGTTTGGCTAAGTACTATTGGGCCAATCTAAATCTAATTGGGTCAATTTAAGTGTGATTGGCTAGTCTAAATATTTTTGGGCCAGGATAAGTGTTCATGTGCCAGGATAAGTTTATGGGCTTTAGTTAAAGGGCACAAACTCGAACTAGACAGTGACAAAAAAAATAGTCCGTAAATTTATATTTAATGGATGTATATGTATATTTTGATATAAGTATTACTTTTATGGAAAATGAATTAAATATATATTTACGGGCAGAATTTTGAGGAAAAAGATATTTTTAAGTTCATGAATCATGCATGTATTTTAGGATAAGATAATTGGTATGTAAAAAAAATATTTTGGGAAGTTGATGTGATTTGTGGCACTTATGTTTAAGGGCCTATGGATCCCCAATGTTTGGGTGAAGTGACACATATGTTTATGGGCCTATGGATCCCCAAAGGTTGGGTAAAGTGACATAATAGGCGTAGGGAAGCCACAAAAGTTGGGTGGATCTCGCCGCCACATATGTTGGTTTTTAGATTGATCAATCGCTTATGTTTATGGTCACACTTCACTGATATGACCCATAGGAAAATGATTTTTAATATTATGACATGCCAATGCTTATGTTATGCATTTATGTTATGTATTATGATTAAGATCAATGATTATGATGATGTTATTGATACGAGTCTGCATTATGCAAACGTTTTTATTATCATGCATGCATAAGATACTTCAGGATATTTTTATATGATATGTTCTTGTATGCGACCTTATTATATAGTATTTGTTATTAAAGGGTAGAACATGCTGGGCCACTAATCTCATTATATCTAAATGGTGTGCAGGTGAGTATGATGTTAGTCAGGAGATTGTGGTCCCGACTGACGGCGAGGACCTCTGACCATCCGTGGCTTGATAGCACACTCGTGGCCTTCTCTAGCTCATGTTTCGATTGATTTAGTTTATGATGGGATATTTTATGTATTGAACTATATTTTTTCGCACATGTTTACCATTTCTCATTGTTTTGCATACTTTTTAGATTCTAGTCGTTTGCATGGATTTTAATATGTTCGAGTATTTAAATTTTTGACATGCAATCGATTTTTATGTTGTATTAAATTTTATGAAAATATATTTGAAGTATAGATGCATATATGTATGGGCATATATGCAATATTTATTAAAAAAATTATTTCGAGTAAGGATCATTTCATCTGGTATCAGAGCAAGGTCCTTGGAGGGTTAGCTAGCCTGCTACATGGAGCTCAGAAGTCGCACTGCCAATCTGTGAGTTTTAAATGCTTTTAAGTATATGTTTTATGAATTAGACCCATGAGTTATATTTTGATTGAAATTTTTTATAAGTGTTTTAAATTAAAATACCTAGTTATGCAATACGGTTGCGTGAGAGATTGATGAAAATTCCAGTATGCCTCTGAGACGCGTAGTTTGCGATGCAGGTAATCAGGATCCACCTTCGCCTTCACCATCACCTGCTGCTCCACCACTCACAGCTTTTGAGAGGGCCGGAATGGACATGCTAGCTGGTATCACGAGGTTACTTGAGCATCAGGCTAGGCAGCCTAGGAGGACGCACAAGAAGGACATCGATGAGAGGTTCCGCAAGTAGGGACCGAAGGAGTTTGCGGGGACCACTGATCCACTTGTGGCTGAGGAGTGGATTTGAGTGTTGGAGACGATCTTTGCCTACATGAGGATCCCGGATGCTAATCAAGTTAGATGAGCAATCTACATGCTAAAGGATGAGGCAGCTCTCTGGTGGGAGGGCACAGTGACTGGTCTTGATCTGGTTACTATGACGTGGAGGAATTTCAAGACAGCTTTCTTTGAGAAGTACTTCATGAGGATGTGCGAGGCCAGCTGATTCGTGACTTCATGAGTCTTCGACAGAGAGACAGGACTGTGGCTGAGTATGTAAAGCATTTCGAGCAGGGTTGTCACTTCGTGCCCATGATTGCTACAGTGGAGAGCAAGAGCCTGCGACATTTAAATGATGGATTGAGGTCTGACATCAAGCATGATGTTTCCATGGCGAACGTGATGACGTACAAGGCAGTGATGAATCGAGCGTACCGGTCTGAGGAAGGAAAGAAGGAGATTCAGGCTGATTTCTAGAGGAAAAGGTAGTTCCAGCAGTCATCTAGCGGACATTCTTTGCATCAACTAGCAAAGAAGTCTTATCTTGGGTCATCTAAGGGTTCAGATTCTCGTAGACCGCAGCAGCGACAGCAGAGGCCGCAGGGCCAGCTGAGACATCAATATCAGGGGGAAGTTTCCCTAGTATTGAAGGGGTATTTTTCTACAGGAAGCGTCAGAGGCCTCATGTTGGACAGTGTTTGGTTGGCTCAGATAGGTGCTATAGTTGCAAAGCGTTGGGACATATTTCAAAGAACTGCCCCAGGAAGAGGTAGACCATGGGGCACTTGTTTGTGATGCAGGCTGAGGAGGCAGATCCTGATACTTCTCTTATCGCTGGTAATCTTAATTTATGTCCTGAATTTTAGATATTGGGATGCTTAGTTAAGATCTGCATGAGTAATTGCTCAACTGTTTGTACTTGTGTTTTAGAAATGCATGTGTAGGATTAGATGAAAATTGTGAATTTGTGAATTTATCATGCTTAGGATTGAACTTTAGATGCTAATTGGTTGCTCTAGAAGGATGGTCTATATCTGTTGGGAAATCTTCTGCGTGCAAGGAAAGTTAGCATTAGAGGTATTGCTACGTTTGCATTGCTAGATTCTGGAGCAACACATTCCTTTATCTTTCAGTCATTTTTGAGAATTTTTGCAATTGTTTTCTATATGTTTAGATGCGAATGTTAGTTCGGAGAGAATGTTGTGAGAATTATATTAGAGATTTGACTGACTACTATCAAGGAATTTAGATTTCAATTTCTTAGAAATTATTAAGCCAAATGATTTGATTTAAGGGTACTCTATAGAACTGTATCAGTTTGCTGCAAATATGAAATTCTAGAATTAGGAGATAGTCCTAATTGAGTGATTAAGCATTAATTGACGCTTAGTTGATATTGTGAGGGATTGGGAAGGTTATTTTGGGATAGCGAAAAATCAGTTACCTAAGCCATTTTATCGATTATTTTAGGAAATATTGGAATCCTTCTTGTAGTTCATATATTTCTAGATTCACATGACATTGGTCATAGAAGATTTAGTCAATTTGTCATCGATTGATATTTAGAGTATAAATTTTGGAATTCGTATTTCTTGAGAACTTGGATTTTAATTCTGGGCATGTATAGTGATTTGGATGAGTATTGTTCTTCTATTCCATTGTGATCTTGATTCAATTTTATTGACATGAGATTATGTCTTGGGACTTTATTTCTTTTTCGATGAGTGCGTGCAGATTTCCTCATAAGTGAGGCCACGTTGACAGCCTTAATTTTGATTTGTCTTAATGATGGTCATGATGTCATACCCGTTGATGGGTGATCACCTGATTTGATATTGATTGATTGGCTCGCATCCCTTGTTCAAGGAGACTTGAGTTTGATTCACTCTCCCCTTGTATTTAATTGCAAGTTAGTTGTTTCCTTTTAGCTGATTTGTCTTCTAAAATATTGTATTTTGATATTATTCTGAACCATATCCCTTCGATTACGATTTGATTATGACTCAACAAGTTATTGATTGAGCTGAGTTATATTGAACGTCGTCTTGACATTTTTTTGGGTCGTAATTGATATGGTCGATATCACCATTAGAATTTAGTGTTTGGCGGACACCAGATAGAATCATGAGTTTGATGATATCAAGGATTATGGTATTGTGTCATATTTTGAAGCATATTCGCAGTCGATTCAAATAGATAAGTTTTTATCCGAACTGAATTGGGCAAGAAAATCAAAATAGTCTACATGTATCTTTGGGACAATGTTGGCGAGAGGATTCTCTTAGGGTCCGATTTAGTTCAGCAGACTAAAGATATCGTGGTTTGGATTCGAGATAAGTTGAGGACCGCGCGGAGTATTTAGAAGAGTTATGCTGACCGACGACTACGAAACCTCGAGTTTTCCGTTGGAGACCATGTCTTTGTGAGGATTGCACCAATGAAGGGAGAGATGTTTTTTGGTTGGAGAGGCAAACTCAGTCCGAGGTTTATTGGTCCGTTTGAGATTTTGGAGAGGGTTGGTACGTTGGCCTACCATATAACACTATCGCCTAATCTTGCAGCTGTGCACAACATATTCCACATATCGATGTTGCGGAAGTATATCTCCAATCCATCTCACGTATTGGAGTATGAGCCTCTGCAGTTGACGTCAGACTTGTCGTTCGAGGAGCGACCAGTGCAAAACATAGCACGTAAGGAGCGGAGGCTTAGGACGCGAGTTATTCCCATGGTCAAGGTACGGTGGCTGAATCATTCAGAGGAGGAGGATACTTGGGAGGTTGAGGCCGACATGTGGACGCGTTATTCAAAGCTTTTCGGTACGTACTTCAATTTCAAGGATGAAATTCTATTTAAGGGAAGAGGGAGATTTGTAACGCCCAAAAAAAATTAATTACTAAATTAATTGACAATTAAAATAATTATTGAAGCAGATGAAATAATTATCACTGCCAAATGAGTTATAGAGTGTATTTAAAAAATACACATGTCAATAAGTCAATGAGTTTGACTATTTTGGGAATATTGACATTTTGAAATAATTATTGAGATAATGAAATAAAAATAATTATTTATGCCAGATAATTTAATTTGGATGATTATTTGACCAAGTTGACTGGGTTGGTAGAATGGTCAGACCTAAGATTGACTCAAGAATTTATTGGAGTAAAATAACACAAGTGTGTTGAAATGGATCAGACCGGGTCATTTTAGGACCAACATTTTATGCATAGTAAGTGTTACCCTCTCTCACGCACAAAACAACAAAACACACACAAAACCCTAACCCCCAAAAGCGACTCTCCCATCGCCGGCCGTCGTGCGTGCCCCTTGCCGTCGATTGACCATTCCATCTTGTAGCTCTCATCGAGGCGGTTACAACCATATCAAAAATCGTGAGTTTTGGTGTCCGATTGGTTCAGTTTGAAGCAAAAATCGTGATGGCACTATTCATCATCTTCCTCGCGCAAAATGGATAGATTTTATCTCAATTGAGTTGGTTTTTGAGATGCTAGATTGCAGTAGGAGTTGTGTTGAACATTTCCCTAATTTATTGTAGAAGTTTCCATGGAAAAATCGGACAGATCGGAGCTTGGAACTCTCGCCCGCGCCGCCACTATTTTTCGCCGATTTTGGCCTCCTAGTTGCCCATTTCGGTCGTGGAATAGTGCATTAGAATCATCTCGTCGAGATCTCCAAGCCGGCCAAATTTCGTGAATTTTGGAGTAGTTTTGGATGTCGCCGCCGCGCCACCGCCGTCGCCACCGTCTTACTCGATTTTCCGGCGACCGTTGACACGTTAACCATTTTTTGATTGTCTCGACGTGATAGATCCAAATATCCAAGTTTCGAGTTGATATTCGAAACCGTGAAGCGGTGAGAAAGCAATAAAGTTTGCGATTTATCGGTCAAATTTTGACTAGGTTTGAGTTTTGACCATTATGTTATTTTTGGCAGATCGGAAGCCAGTTGAGGATATTTAGAGGCAAAAATCAGCAGTTTAGGGATTTGAGCTTTCCAAAGTTGGAAAGTTATGAGATTCCCGAGTCCCGATCTATGCAACCGTATAAGTTTTTCGTGCGTTTTAAACGCAAAGGCATGTTACACCCTTCCTTGATCACCCATTTAGATTAGTATATTCTTTGTTTTGGAGGATTAAAATTGTGTTTTTGCACTTGTATGTGGATATGGTAGCTCAAATTTTAAGTTTCATGCATCATTCACGTTTTTATGCATGGTGGCTTGGTTTTGATGATTTTTCTGCTATGGTTGGGTCTTAGCTGCTGCTCACTGGTTTGGTGGCTGGGTTAGGTTCCTTTGGATCTTGGTTTAAGGTGGCTTGGGCTAGCGTTGTCTAGGTGAAGAGATGGATGGTTGTAAGGGTGGTCTACTAGAGGGAAGCTCGGGCAGGGCTCGGGCAGACGGGTTGTCCGGTTCGGGTCAAGTGTAATTGGGTCATATGTTATGGGTTTGGGTTCGGGTTATTTTATTTTGGGCTGGGTAACTTATTTATAAGTCCAAGTGTTTAGTTTATTTATTGAGCCAAGTTTATTTTATTGTGCCAAGTTTGTTTATTGGGCCAAGATTATTTATCGGGTCAAGTTTTGGGTCATGTTTCTTTATTGGGCCAAGTTTTTTTATTGGGTCAAGTTTATTTATTTGGCCAAGTTTATTTATTGGGCCATGTTTATTTATGGGGTCAAGTTTATTTATTGGACCAAGTTTATTAATTGGATCAACTTCGTTTATTGGGCCAAGTTTATTTATTGTGTCAAGTTAGTTTATTGGGCCAAATTTATTTATTAGACCAAGTTTGTTAGTTGGACCAAGATTTTGGGACAAATCTATTGGGCAAAGTTGTTGGGCCAAGATTATTGGGATTAAGATATTTACTGGGGCTTTATTTATTAATTGAGATAAATTTGTTAATGAGCCTAAGTGATTTAATTTATTTGGTTGGGCTAACTTCTAAGTTGGGCTAAGTACTATTAGGCCAATCTAAGTCTAATTGGGTCAATTTAAGTGTGATTGGCTATTCTAAGTATTTTTGGGCCATGATAAATGTTAATGAGTCAGTCTAAGTTTATGGGCTTTAGTTAAGGGGCAGCAACTCGAACTAGTTAGTGACAAATAAAATAGTCCGTAAATATATATTTAATGGATGTATATGTATATTTTGATATAAATATTACTTTTATGGAAAATGAATTAAATATATATTTACGGGCAGAATTTTAAAGAAAAAGATATTTTTAAGTTCATGAATCATGCATGTATTTTACGATAAGATAATGAGCATGTAAAGAAAATGTTTTGGGAAGTTGATGTGATTTGTGGAACTTATTTTTAAGGGCCTATGGATCCCCAAAGGTTGGGCGAAGTGACACTTATGTTTTTGGGTCTATGGGTCTCCAAAGGTTGGGTGAAGTGGCATAAGAGGCGTAGAGAAGCCACAAAGGTTGGGTGGAACTTGTCGTCACGTACGTTTATTATTAGATTGATAAATCACTTATGTTTATGATCACACTTCTCTGATACGACCCACAGAAAAATGATTTTTATGATTTTAACATGTCAATGCCTATATTATGCATTTATGTTATTTATTATGATTAAGATCAATGATTATGATGATGTTATGGATACGATTCTGCATTATGCAAACATTTTTATGATCATGAATGCATAAGATTCTTCAGGATATTTTTATCTAATATGTGCTTGTATGCGACCTTATTATGTAGTATTTGTTATTAAAAAGTAGAGCATGCTGAGCCTCTAGGCTCATTAGATCTAAATGATGTGCAGGTGAGTATGATGTTAGTCAGGAGGTTGTGGTTCCGACTGACGGGGAGGAACTCTGAGCATTCGTGGTGAGCTAGCACACCAGTGACCTTTGCTAGCCCATGTTTCAGTTGATTTTGTTTATGATGAGATATTTTATGTATTGAGATTTATGTTTCCGCACATGTTTACCATTTCTCACTATTTTGCATACTTTTGAAATTCTAGTCGTTTGCATGGATTTTAATCTGTTCGAGTATTTAAATTTTTGACACGCAATCGATTTTTATTATGTATTAAATTTTATGAAAATATATTTGAAGTATAGATTCATATATGTATAGCAATATATGCAATATTTTTTTTAAAAATAAAATATTTTGATTAATGGTCGTTCCATCTTGTATCAGATCAAGGCCCTTGGAGGGTAAACTAGCCTGCTACGTGGAGCTCAGAAGTCGCACTGCCAGTCTGTGAGTTTTAAATGCTTTAAATATATGTCTTATGAATGGGACCCATGAGTTATATTTTCACTGAATTTTTGTTATAATGGTTTAAAATTAAAATACCTAGTTATGCAATACGGTTGCGTGAGAGATAGATGGAAATTCCAGTATGCCTCCAAGACGCATAGTTTGCGATGCGGGTAATCAGGATCCACCTTCGCCTTCACCTTCACCTGCAGCTCCACCACTCACATCTTTTGAGAGGGCCACCATGGACATGCTAGTTGGTATCACAAGGTTACTCGAGCATCACGCTGGAAAGCCTTGGAGGACGCACGAGGGGGACATCGTTGAGAGGTTACGCAAGCAAGGACCGAAGGAGTTTGCTAGGACCAGTGATCCATTTGTGGCTAAGGAGTGGATTCGAGCGTTGGAGACTATCTTTGCCTACATGAGGATCCCAGATTCTGATCAAGTTAGATGCCCAATCTACATGCTAAAGGATGAGGCAAGTCTCTAGTGGGAGGGAATATTGACTGCTCTTGACCTGACTAGGATTACGTAGAGGGATTTCAAGACGACTTTCTTTGAGAAGTACTTCACGGAGGATGTGCGAGGCCAGCAGATTCATGACTTCATGAGTTTCCGATATGGAGACGGGACTATGGCTAAGTATGTGAAGCAGTTCGAGCGGGTCTATCACTTCATGTTAACTATTGCTACAGTGGAGAGCGAGAGGCTTCAAAATTTTACTGATGGATTGAGGTTTGACATCAAGCATGATGTTTCCGTGGTGGACGTGATGACGTACAAGTCAATGGTGAAACGAGCGTACCTGTCTGTGAAAGGAAGGAAGGAGATTCAAGCTGATTTCCAGAGGAAGAGGCAGTTCCAGCAGTCATCTAGACAAATTATTTGCAGCAGCCAGAGTAGAAGTCTTATTTGGGGTTTTCTAAGGGCTCATATTCTCCTAGCTCGCAGCAGCAGCAGAGGCCGCAGGGCCAGCTGAGACAACAACATCAGGGGGGTTTTGCCCTAGCATTGGAGGGGTAATTTTTTGCAGGCAGTGTCAGAGGCATCATGTTGGACAGTTTTTGGTTGGCTCAGGCAGGTGCAATCATTGCAAATAGTAGGGACATATTTCGAAAAACTATCCCAGGAAGAGGTAGACCAAGGGGCACTTGTTTGTGATGCAGGCTGAGGAGGCAGATCCTGATACTTCTCATATCACGGGTAATCTTAATTTGTGTTTTTAATTTCAACTATTGGGATGCTTAGTTGAGATTTGCATGAGTAATTGCTTGACTTTTCGTACTTGTGTTTTAGAAATTAATGTTTAGGTTTAGATAAAAATTGTGAATTTGTGAATTTAGCATGCTTAGGATTGAACTTTAGATTCTAATTGGTTGCTCTTGAAGGATGGTCTATATCTGTTGTGAAATTTTCTGCATGCAAGGAAAGTTAAGATTAGAGGTATTGCAACGTTTGCGTTGCTAGATTATGGAGAAACACATTCCTTTATCAATCAGTCATTTTTGAGAATTTTTTCAATTGTTTGCTATATGTTTAGATGCGAATGTTGGGTTGGAGAGAATGTTTTGAGAATTCTCTTAGAGATTTGACTGATGACTTTAGATTTTATTTTTCTCAGAAATCGTTGAGCCAAATGATTTGATTTAAGGGTACTCTATAGAACTGTATTATTTTGCTGCAGATATGAAATTCTAGAATTAGTCGATAGTCCTAATTGAGTAATTAAGCATTGATTGACGCTTAGTTAATATTGTGAGGGATTGGGATTGGGATGGTGCTTTTGGGATAGCGAAAAATTAGTTACCTGAGCCATTTTATCGATTCTTTCTGGAAATATTTGAATCATTCTTGTAGTTCATGCATTCCTTGATTTGCATGACATTGGTCATAGAAGATTCAATCAATTTGGCATCGATTGATATTTCGAGTATGAATTTTGGAAATTCGTATTTCTTGAGAACTTGAATTCTAATTCTGGGCATGGATAGTGATTTGGGTGAGTATTGTTATTCTATTTCATTGTGATCTCGATTCTATTTTGTTGACATCACATTATGCCTTGGGACTTTATTTCTTTTTCGATGAGTGCATGCAGAATTCATCGTAAGTGAGGCCATGCTGAAAGCCTTGATTTTGATTTGTCTTGATGATGGGCATGGTGTCATACCCGTTGACGGTGATCACCTGATTTGATATTGATTGATTGGCTCGAATCCCTTGTTCATGGAGCCTTGAGTTTGATTCACTCACTCCTTGTATTTAACTGCAAGTGAGTTGTTTCGTTTTAGTGGATTTGTCTTCCAGAATATTGTATTTTGATATTATTCTGAACAATATTCCTTCGATTTTGATTTGATTATGACCCAGCAAGTTATTGATTGAGATGAGTTATATTGAACGTCATCTTGACATTGTTTTGGCTCATAACTGATATGGTCTATAGCACCATTATAATTTAGTGTTTGGGGGAAACTAGATAGAATCATGAGTTTGATGATATCAAGGATTATGGTATTGTGTCAGATTTTGACTCTGATTCGCAGTCGATTCGAATAGATAAGTTTTGATCCGATCTAAATTGGGCAAGATAATTAGAAGAGTCTACATACAGCTTTGGGACGAGGTTGGCGAGAAGATTTTCTTAGGGTCCGAGTTAGTTCAGCAGATTGAAGATATCGTGGTTCGGATTCGAGATAAGATGAGGACCACCCTGATTCGTTAGAAAAGTTATGCTGACTGATGACTACGAGACCTCGAGTTTGCCGTTGGAGACCATGTCTTTGTGAGGATTGCGCCAATGAAGGGCTAGTTGCGTTCTGGTTGGAGAGGCAAGCTCAGTCCGAGGTTTATTGGTCCGTTCGAGAATCTGGAGAAGGTTGGTACGTTGGCCTACCGTATACCACTACCTCCTAATCTTGCAGCAGTGCACAACGTATTACACATATCGATGTTGCGGAAGTATATCTCCAATCAATCTCACGTATTGGAGTATGAGTCTCTGTAGTTGACGTCTGACTTGTCGTTCGAGGAGTTGCCAGTGCAAAACTAAGCACATGAGGACGGAAGCTTAGGAAACGAGTTATTCCCATGGTCAAGGTCTGGTGGGTGAATCATTCAAAGGAGGATACTACCTGAAAGGTCGAGGCCAACATGCGGACGCGTTATCAAGAGCTTTTCGGTACGTACTTCAATTTCGAGGAAGAAATTTCATTTAGGGGGGGGGGTTGGAGTTGTAATGCCCCAAAAAATTAATTACCAAATTAATTGGCAATTAAAATAATTATTGAAGCAGATGAAATAATTATCACTGCAAAATGAGTTATAGAGTGATTTACAAAATACACGTGTTAATAAGTCAATGAGTTTGACTATTTCTGGAATATTTAAATTTTGAAATAATTATTGAGATACTGAAATAAAAATAATTATTTATGTCAGATAATTTAATTTGGATGAGTATTTGACCAAGTTGACTGGGTTTTGGTTGATTGGCCAGAGCTTAAGATTGACTCAATAATTTATTGGAGTAAAATAACACTAGAGTATTGAAATGGATCTGGCTGGGTCATTTTAGTACCAAATTTGTATGCAAAGTAAGTGTTACCCTCTCTCATGCACAAAACACCAAAACACACACTAAACCCTAACCCCCAAAATCGCCACTCCCGTCGCCGACCGTCGTGCGCTGCCCCTTGCCGTCGATTGACCATGCCATCTTGTTGTTGGATCGGTTCTCTTCCCGGAAGCGCAACGGAAGTTTAAAATTTTATGTAAAAAATTGAGCACATGTGTAGCATTCAAAAATATTAAACATCCATAAGGTGTTTAAGATATTTTTACCTATCAATCTCAAAAGATTGATTTATGGCTCCAACCAAGTTGTGAACAACTTAGCTCTTGAAATGGTAGACACTATCTACAAGCTTCCAAGAGCACACCTTTCTCAAAAAGGATTCAAGCAACCAAGAACACTCCTTGTTCGAAAATGGTCTCCTCTTCAAATTAGGTCCACGACTAGTCAAACTAGATTGACTCTAAATATGCACTAGAATATTTAGAGTATTTTTCATTGAGATTTTCTTTGCCTTTTCTCCCAAGGTGAAAGACAAAAATTTTGAGAATAATGGGATGGTGTGTTCGGCCATGGTGTAGAATTGGAGTGTAGTACCCCGTACCCAAAATCAGTAATTAAGGGATTAGTAATAATTACTTGAATAGAGTTCGGAAGCTCCGAAGGTAGGTTCGGAAGTTCCGAACAGGATCGGAAGCTCCGATGCAGGATCGGAAGCTCCGATCATATTACGTCAAGCATGACGATTGGCTAGATCGGAAGCTCCGATCAGGATCAAAAGCTTCGATCACCCCTATCCGTAGTCAACAAGTGATATTTTGACACGTGGTAGATCAGGATCTCCGGAAGCTCCGATGGCAGGATCGGACGTTCCGATCGAGGTTCGGACGTTCCGATCAAGGATCGGAAGTTCCGATCGTTGTCTATAAATAGAGGGCCAAAGCTTCATTTCCAATTGCCAAATCCGAGTATTTCCCTATCCTTTCTAGTCTATTCGAGTTGTTCTAGCCTTCCTAGGCTTGACCCGGTGGTCGGCGAGGCGTTCGGAAGTCGTAGCAGAGTTGTGCCCAAGTTCTGGAGGCCTCGACATCAAAGGGCTAACGACGGACGAAGATATAGCTTTTTCTTCCTATAAATATTTAGGAGTATGAAATAGCTTAATTAAGGCTTTTAGAACACTTTAATGATAGTAGTATCATTTGGCAGTATAGAGCAGACTATAGGCGTGGACCTAGAGTTGGTAGAGCTTGCACTGTTTTGAGGTACGAAAGTACTGTTCGAGATATCCTGACTGATTATGCATGTATTATGTGACTGCATGATTTATATGCCATGATATTATGCTGCATTCATTTGCATCTTGCTGTATCTCTTTCGAGATGTCTGTTAGTAGGGTTGTACCCTATCCTGTTAGTGGATGGACTTCCATCGATTTGGGTCCGGCGTATCCATGGTTATCTCGGTATGGGAGCCACCTCCTGAAGCGACGGCACAGCGTGCTACATACCAGGGCCCGGTCTGTCTCTGTTATCTGATCCTTGACCTCGAGTTTTTAGGGAGTTCACTTTGCATGCATGTATACTCATACTCTCGTACTGAGCGTTTTATGCTCACGTCTCGTACTCTATGTTTCTGGACACCCTATTCCATGGGGCAAGTTTGCGATTGGACGAGGAGGGTGGATCCAGGAGGGGCTAGTCAGTGGTTGGCCAGCTGGAGCTTTGTCTAGGTTTATTACTGTTGTTTGGGGTTGATACAGCTATTCGATTTGGTTGTATATTATTTGGATAAATTACAGATTCCTTTACTTGAGATTGTATAATGTTTATGGTTTCCGCAGTTTTATTCTGATATATATTTTATTAAGTTAATTGCATGCCTAAGTTCTGTTTATTAGGTGATCCGGGTAAGGGTCACTACATTTATGGTATCAGAGCATGCAATAGAATTCTTGGGATTTAGTCTCATCATGAGGTATTTTTGTAGATGGCAAATCGTGATGACCGGAGTTCTCATGGCAGTATTGGTGGGAGTTGGGGTGATGCCGACCAGGAGCCTCGTCGAGAACGGCGTCATCGTCATCATGACGACAAGCGTTTCACTATGTGTCGATTCTTAGCTATGGGTCCTAAGCCCTTAGTTGGAGGTGAGTTTCCGGAGGATGCGGAGAATTGGTTAGACCACATGGAAACGACTTTTCAGACATTCCACTGCACCGAGGAGCAGAAGATGGAGACCCTTGGCTATCTTCTGGATGGGCGAGCCCGTAGGTTGTGGAGGTTTACTTCTGCACCCTTTATTGCGGCGAGAGGAGTGGCCACCTGGGCCGAGTTCCGCACAGCCTTCCAAAAGCGGTACTTTCCTCCTGCACTCCGTCAGTCGAAGGCAGGCGAGCTACTGAGTCTGCGACAGGGAGCCATGTCTATTGATGAGTATCAGCAGAGGTTCTTTGATCTGCTATCCTATTGCCCCGAGATTGCTGATAGCTCAGAGATGAAGTATAATCTGTTCCTTCAGGGCCTTAACCCTGAGATCCATGACCGTGTGGCGGTTGGCGACGACATGTCCTACTAGGGTTTGGTGAGCCGTTGTCACCAGGCGGAGGACAGCATTCGGCGGAATAGGTCTTTCCCTCAGTCAAGGTCTGCTAGTTCTTTAGGTCCCCGTGCCCAATCTTTCAAGAAGTCTGGATCTACTTCTTCTTCCTCCTCTGGCTCTGCTGGTGTTGTCCGTTATGGTATGAAGGACAAGTGTGATCACTGTGGGAAGAACCATCCATCCGACAAGTGCCGTAGAGCTTCTGGAGCTTGTTTCCATTGTGGAGAGACTGGTCATATCCGGAGGGATTGTCCACTGTCTGGGGGAGGCGGTTCTGGTTCTGGTTCAGGGTCGGGTTCTCAGGCCACCGTTCAGCAGAGGTCGCAGGGACAGCCTGCTGGGAGTTCTCATTTGAAGCCACGAGCTTCTGGCCAGGTGTTTGCCTTGAGGCATGATCAGGCAGTGGAGGAGAATGAGAAAGTCATCGCAGGTACATTTATGCTTTATGGTATACCTGCTCTTGTACTTATTTACACTGGTGCATCTCATTCTTTCATTTCTGCACATTTTGTTAAGAGGCATAAGGTACCATGCATTGCACTAGACGTAGTGATGTTTGTTTCTACTCCGACGGGCCAATCTGCTTTGGCTAAGCGTCTAGTGATGGGTTGCCCTTTAGAGTTCAAAGGGAACATTCTGTTAGCGAATCTCATGGTCCTGGCGATGGACGAATTTGATTGCATTCTGGGAATAGATATGTTGACTACCTATCGAGCTTCAGTGGACTGCTATCAGAGATTAGTACGCTTTCATCCGAAGGGAAGTGAGAGCTGGTTTTTCTATGGTGAGGGAGCGCGACCCCCGATGCCTTTGGTATCAGCTTTGAGAGCCTGTCGAACTCTAGAGTCTGGCGGGGAAGGCTACCTTATCTATGCAGTTGATTTGTCTGCTGAGAGCATTGGGATGGAGAGCATTACTGTTGTGGATGAATTTCCAGATGTATTTCCTGATGAGATTCCGGGTTTTCCTCCTGTTAGGGAAGTCGAGTTTGGCATAGAGTTGATGCCGGGTACTTTGCCTATTTCTAGAGCACCGTATCGTCTGGCTCCGTCAGAGATGTGTGAGTTGAAGAATCAGCTACAAGATCTTTTGGACAAGGGGTACATTCGTCCTAGTGTATCTCCTTGGGGAGCTCCTATTCTTTTTGTAAAGAAGAAGGATGGGTCGATGCGGCTGTGCATTGAATATCGACAGCTGAATCGAGTCACTGTGAAGAACAAGTATCCGTTGCCTCGTATTGATGACTTGTTTGATCAGCTGCAGGGCACATCAGTTTACTCCAAGATTGACTTGAGATCTGGGTATCATCAGTTGAGAGTCCGTGATCAGGACGTAGCCAAGACTGCATTCCATACTCGCTATGGGCATTACGAGTTCTTAGTGATGCCATTTGGTTTGACTAATGCGCCGGCTATATTCATGGATCTGATGAACCGTGTCTTCAGAGAGTATTTGGACAAGTTTGTCGTGGTATTCATTGACGAAATCTTGGTGTATTCGCGTAATACGGAAGAGCATGTTTCTCACTTGCGGATGGTACTGCAGACTCTTCGAGATGAGCGGTTGTAAGCCAAGCTGAGCAAGTGTGAGTTCTGGATAGATAGAGTGGTCTTTCTTGGCCATAACATATCCAGGGAGGGGATTTCTGTTGATCCAAGCAAGATTGAAGCGGTACTTAATTGGTCGCGTCCGACGACAGTTGCTGAGATCCGTAGTTTTCTGGGTCTAGCAGGGTATTATTGTCGCTTCATTCTGAACTTCTCTCAACTAGCTCGACCTTTGACGCAGCTTACCCGCAAGGGTGTGGACTTCGAGTGGTCCTCTGAGTGTGAGGAGAACTTCTGTGAACTTCGACGGAGGTTGACTTCTGCGCCAGTGTTGGCATTACCGTCAGGATCTGGAGGGTATGTGGTATACACAGAAGCTTCTCTTCAGGGGTTAGGTTGTGTCTTGACTCAGAATGGGCATGTGATCGCATACGCTTCTAGACAGCTGAAGCTTCACGAGGACAACTACCCAGTCCATGATTTGGAATTGGCAGCCATTGTGTTCTCTTTGAAGATCTGGCATCATTATCTGTATGACGAGAAATTTGAGATTTTCACCGACCATAAGAGTCTCAAATATTTGTTCACTCAGGCGGAGTTGAACATGAGGCAGAGACGTTGGATGGACTTGCTTAAAGACTTTGATTGTGAGATTAAGTACCATCCGGGAGCTGCTAATCTCACCGTTGATGCTTTGAGTCGCAAGGTGCGACTATCCGCACTTCAGACTTGTTCGATGTCTAGTGCGATCAGTGACTGTTGTACTTCAGGTTATACCTTCAAACATAAGAAAGGTATGCAGAGTATCCAGATGTTTGCAATATTATCTGAGCCAGCTTTGTATTCGCGGATTCGAGATGCTCAGATGTCTGATTCGAAGACCCAACGTTTAGCTCGTCTAGCTAACGAGGGTAGCTCGTCTGGATTTCATTATCAGTCAGATGGCTTTCTGTGTTTGTCTGGTAGGCTTGTGATTCCGCAGGATGAAGAGTTGCGAGAGGAGATTTTGTCTCAGGCACATCGCACTAAGTTGAGTATTCATCCTGGGAGCAACAAGATGTACAAGGATCTACGTACTCGTTTCTGGTGGAAGGGAATGAAACATAGTGTTTATCAGTTTGTTTCGAGATGTTTGGTGTGTCAACAGGTCAAGGCAGAGCACCGACGACCTGGAGGTTTGCTTCACAGTCTGCCTATTACTGAATGAAAATGGGAGTTTATCACAATGGACTTTGTGACCCATTTGCCGGTATCCCCGAGGAACTGTTATGCTATCTGGGTTGTGGTGGACCGACTCACTAAGTCAGCGCATTTCATTGCCTATAGCCAAGAGTACTCTGTGGATCGCATGGCACGGATGTACATTCAGGAGATCGTTCGACTTCATGGAGTGCCTGTGAGCATTGTCAGCAATCGGGACCCCAGGTTCACTTTTAGATTCTGGGGGAGTGTTCAGCGTGCGATGGGTAATACTCTCAGTTTGAGTACTGCCTATCATCCAGAGACTGATGGTCAGTCAGAGCACACTATCCGTACTTTGGAGGATATGATTAGAGCGTGCGTCATGGATTTTGGTTCAGCCTGGCAGGATCATTTGCCGTTGATCGAGTTCGCGTACAACAACAGCTATCATACTAGTATTGGGATGGCACCTTTTGAGGCGTTGTACGGGCGATGTTGTCGTACTCCACTCTTCTGGGAAGAAGTGGGGGAGAGACAGGCTGAGGGACCGGAGTTTATCCAGCAGGCGATAGACATTGTTGATCAGATCAAGAAACGGATTAAGACTGCACAGGATCGTCAGGCCAGCTATGCTAATATCAAGCGTAGACCTTTGCAGTTCGATGTCGGGGAGAAAGTGTTTCTGAGAGTGTCACCTTTACGCAAGATTCTCAGATTTGGCCTTAAGGGCAAGTTATATCCCAGGTTTATCGGTCCGTTTGAGATCTTGGAGAGCATTGGCGATTTGGCTTATCGACTAGCTTTGCCACCGCATCTATCCAGTATTCACAACGTGTTCCACGTATCTCTGTTGCGACGGTATGTGGCAGATGAATCTCATATTCTGTAGCAGTCTGAGGTTCAGGTGAACAAGGATTTGACTTATGTTGAGAAACCTATTCGTATCCTGGATTTTAAGGATAAGGTTTTGCGGAACAAAGTCATTCCTTTGGTTTTAGTTCAGTGGCAGCGCCGAGGTACTGAGGAAGCTACTTGGGAGCTTGAGGACAGGATGTGTCTTGCCATAGTTTCATCAAAGGTGTAATTCAAGAAACCATTTCCAAATTACCACCTACTCTCATCAGATATTTCAAGCTACATATGCATGAGAACACATAGGATATCCATACCCGTAGGTAAGCGGTGAATCCTCGACTACAATGCATCGACTCCTATATGTTTCGACACAACACCTAACATTGCCACCTGATGACCCCAGTTGAGTCAGTAAACAAGTAAAAGTGAAGCTCTAGCATATAGAGTCTCCATTTTGTCCCGGGTCATAAGTACTAATGGTGTACAACCATAAACTAAGACTTTTCCACTCGATAAGTGAGAACCACTTTGAAAGTCCTTAAGGGAGGGTTGTTCAGTGCACTCTACAAGGAGCACCTATTTGCATGCTTGAACATCACAATGTCCCCTACCAATGAAACATGGTACTCACATCGCAAATACTAGTCTCAATCTCAAGCAACCTTTATTCTTATTTGTGGCGGCTGAATCGACTAGGAACAGTTTAGAATATACAATATTCCAAATATGAGTTTCATGATAGTCATCACATGACCATCTCATATTCTTTCTACTATTTGTATATTCAAGGGCTTTATCTATGCAACTAACATGAATATACATATAAAGATGTGCCAAATTAATTAATGTCAAATATTATTAAAATAAATATTGTCATACAAGAGTTCTCTCAAGGACCATCGGCCAACACTTGGCTCGACGGGCTCCTACTCTAACAATCTCCCACTTGCACTAGAGTCAACTACCCAAATGCTTCAAACCCATTGATTCTCGATGCTTTTTGAACAATGGTCCTGGTAAAGGTTTAATTAGTGGATCAAAAACATTATCTGCGGAGGCGACTCTGTCTAACGACACCTCTCCTCTTTCCACAATCTCCCGGATGATGTAGTATTTTCTCAGTACATGTTTGGATTTTCTCATTGCAAATGCCACATCAGGACATGTAGATATCATCACATACATGATACTACCAATAGCAGACACGTGTCATCGTCACTATCTCTGCATCAGTCTTGGGAGACATGGATTTGGATAGTGACACGCCATGAAACATTGGTAGATGTCCCCTTTTGGACTCTTCCATCGAGAACCTCTTCAAGATGGTATCAATGTATGTAGACTGGGTGAGACCAAGCAATATTTTTGATCTATCCCATTAGATATGTATTCCCAATACAAAAGATGCTTCACCCAAGTCTTGCATTGAGAACTTACTCGCTAACCATACTTTAGTTGACTGCAACATTCCTACATCATTCCCAATGAGTAGAATGTCATCAACATAAAGTACCAAGAATGTCACAGCATTCCCACTGACCTTCTTATACACATAGGGTTTCTTAGTATTTTTAGTAAAACCAAACTCTTTGATTGTACCGTCAAATATGAGGTTCCAGCTCCTAGATGTCTGCTTGAGACCATAAATAGATATCTGAAGTTTGCATCCATATGCTTACTTCCGATAGATGTAAACCCTTTAGGCTGAGACATGTAAATCTCTTCCTTAATATCTTCATTAAGAAAGGCCATCTTCACATCCATCTGCCATATTTCATTGTCATACCATGGTGCTTTGACAAGCAGTATCCTTATAGACTTGAACATTGTGACTAGAGAAAAAGTTTCCTCAAAATCAAATCCTTGTCTTTGAGTATAACATTTTGCTACCAATCGCGTCTTGAAGGTCACCACCTTCCCATCCGCCCCAAGTTTCCTTTTGTAAATCCATTTACACCCTATAGGAACAATTCCCTTAGGTGGATCTACAATATTCCACACTTAATTCGAATGCATGAAATTCATCTCAGATTCCATAGCTTCAAGCCACTTGGATGAATCGACATCAGATAACGCTTCCTTGAAGGTCCTTGGATCACATCCATGGTCAGGCTCATCATGGCCTTCTTCAAAAAGCATACCATACCTCATAGGTGGTCTCGAGACCCTATCGGATCTCTTAGGAGCTTGTATCTCCTCTCTTGGTTGTTCGGGTATGGGCTCTACAACCGTGGGTGTTTCTTGAACCTTTTCGAGTTATATTATCTCCTATTTTCTATCCAATAGAAATTTCTTCTCCAAGAATGTTGCATTCCTAGAAACAAACACCTTTGTTTCTTTGGGATGATAGAAATAATATCCAACCGAATTCCTTGGATATCCCACGAAGTAGCATAAAATGGATCGATCATCCAATTTATCTCCTACTTTCTCCTTCACATAAGCAGGGCACCCCCATATTCTAAGATAAGAATACTTAGGAGGATTTTCCATCCATATCTCATATAGTGTCTTATCAACTGCCTTTGAATGGAAATTGTTCAACAACAGTGCCGCTGTTTCAAGTGCATATCCCCAAAAGGATGGCGGCAACTCCGTGAACCCCATCATAGACCGAACCATGTCCATAAAAGTCCAATTACGACATTATGAAACACCATTCAACTGAGGTGTAGCAGACGGATTCCACTGCGAGAGAATCCCATTCTCCCTAAGATACTCTTGGAATTCAGCACTCAAGTACTCATCACCTCGGTCTGATCAAAGTGTCTTGATGCTTCGTCCCAATTGTTTCTCTACTTCATTTCTGAATTCTTTGAACCTTTCAAAAGATTCAGATTTTTATTTAAACAAATACGCATACCCATACATTTAGAAATCATCGGTAAAGGTGATGAAGTAAGAATGTCCATGCCTAGTGGTGATTCTAAGTGGACCGCACATATCTGTATGGATCAAATCCAACATATCTTCTCCCACTAGCTTGTTCATCCTTATTAGAGAAATATGACCTAATCGAGCATGCCACAAGTGTGTCGGATTCAGAGTATCTTGTTTTCGCTTGTGTGTTGTTGATATTGCTTGGATATTATTCAATGGAATATTTTTAAATTTTAAATTATAGAGATCGTTTTTCAATTCGCCTATACCAATTAAACATTCATTCTTGTAAATATTGCAAACACCTTTACCAAATAAACAAGAATATACATCTTTATCAAGCATAGAAATGAAAACAATGTTTTCAACAAATCTGGTACAAGCAAAACATCTCTCAATACTAATTTAAAATCATTGTTCAACAATAAGTATACATCTCCCAAGGCTTTGGCAGCAACTCTTGCTCCGTTGCTCATCCTCAAGAAGGTCTTACATTCCCTAAGTCTCCTACCTCTTGTCATCACCTGCAAATCATTACAGAGATGTGAGCCACATCCGGTATCCAATACCAAAGAAGAAGAGTTAATTGAAATGTTTACTTCAATGTAGAACATACCTTTTCCATAACCATTCTGGTCAAGATATTCCTTGTAAATTACGCTTCCAATGTCCAGGCTTCTTGGAGTAATGACAGACGTCACTAGTCTTGTCAGCCTTAACTGGTGTGACTGCCCCAACGGGACTCGAAGCTTTCCTCTTCAAGGGCACGTTCTTCTTGGGAGGAGGAACATAACGCTTCTTTCCCTTCCCACGTGGTCTTTTCTTTGCACCAGATGATGAACCCACATAAAGAACCAGCTTCTCTTTCTTGATTGTGGACTCATACGTAACAAGCATGTTAACCAACTCCTCAAGGGTCAGTTCCATCTTGTTCATGTTGAAGTTCACCCCAAAATAATCAAACGATCTTGGCAGTGACAAGAGCAACACATCCATGGTCAACTCGGTAAGCAACACAAGATCCATGCCAACGAGCTTCTTCACAAGCCCAATCATCCTCACACCATGCTCATGGACCAAAGCCCCATCTCGAATGCGCAAAGTGATCAGTTCCTTGAATGTTGCATGTATAAGAGGGCGTGTTTGCTCACCAAAGAGATCTTTGAGATGCAAATGAATGTCAACAACATGCTTTGCACCCTCAAAAGGCCTCTGTAGCTCATCATTCATAGAAGCCTGCATATAACACTTGGCTCTCAAGTCATGGTCACACCAATCCTTGTAAGCCTGTAGCTCCTCAGGGCTACATCCAGTCGGAGCCTCAACAGGGGGCGAGTTCTCAAGTGTATATGCAATCCTCTCCAAATTCAAGACTATTTTTAGATTTCTTAGCCAATTGAGGTAATTCGGACCGGTCAGTACATGTTTGTCGAGTATTGCAGATAACAGATTGCGAATTGATGGCATTTAAAAAAATTTGTACTGAAAAATAATAACAGATAAATGTTAATGAATATTTTAAAATATTTAGTAAGATATAAAGTATGGACTTTTACTTTATAAATTTTTTCTCCCACTGTTTTGACATTTTCACTACCCTCTAGTGAAAAACGGAAAACTCCTTTTCTTAGTAGGTACGTAAGGTCCAATTAGCCAATCATGATCATAATATCAGCCAATCACAATTCTTAAAAGGTAGTTTCCAATTGCATCTCCATGCAACCCTTACGTAAACTTTTGTCTCACGCTTGATTAGGACCCAATAATATGACGTCGTTCATCTTTACGTGTCAAGCCTTACCCATCGATATTGAACCCTAATGGATGGTCGCCATGAGTTCCCTCAATAATATGAGCCGAAATCATGGGAGTTCCACGTAGTTCACATCACAATGTCAATGGATGTAACAATTTTCCAACGTCCAAGCCCCCCAATAATATGAGCCGAGCATTGACAACGGGTAGCATTCATCATGCATCCATTTTCGATGGAAGACATGGAATTTATAAAAAACTTTATAATTCCCCTTTTTGGGCTTGATATAAATTTTGAATCTAATTCAAAATGAGGGTTTTTAATTTTGAAATTGTATCATCATTAATTTTAAAATCTCATCATGTTTGTTTGTATGTTAGCCGTGTTGGAAAACGCGGCTCTCAGATCAATCACGATTGATACCCGGCGCAGCGGAAGTTTAAAATTTTTATCATGGAACAATTCCATGGTGTGGGTATCAACCGTTCAACGATTAAATTATTGTGTGTGTAAAATTTAAATAACAGTTAATTAAATTTTACCTCCAATCTCGCAACGAGATTAATGGACACCAACAGATTTGATCTGCTCTTGTTGTCTCTCCCTGGAACCGATGAACTCCTTCAATCAGGTCCACGAACAGAGGTTTAATTCCTCTGATAGATTGCACTAGAAAATCTATCAGAAGTTTTCTGCGAAGAGAATAAACGAATCTGATTCGTTATTCCTTACTGCGATTCAAAATCACAGACCGGAAAATCTCGGGCAGAGTATGGGGAGGGTTCGGCCGAAACAATCTTTGAGAGGAACTAGGGTTTTCGATTTTTGCTCTCAAAAATTATGACCTGTTGTGTGTAATTTCTGTACTGAAATAACTTATTTATAATGCAGGCCACTAACACCTTAGGGCCCATTAGTCATAAGCTGGGGCCCGACAAGCAAAGCCCGCTCGTTCAGAAATTAATATAAAATTCATCGTGGCTCCGATTGATGAACTGATTTCACCAATGTGCACAGAAACCATTTCTGCACATTTTAAAGTCAAAATAAATTTTCCTGAATCCGAATTCAGTGGTTTCCAAAAATGTCCATCCCTATGTCATTTTAGGAAATCCTACTCCCTTACTCTTATTTAAGAAGTCCAACTCCTTAGTTCATTAAATTTAACTCTTTAAATTTAACTATCTCAACGGGGATTAAAACTCCATTACACTGTGTGACCCTCAATGGTTCAGGGATACAGCTAGCCGTGGGCTCACAACTCCTTGTGACTCGGAACAACACTTTCCGACTTGCCCAACGAATCATGGTAAAGCGCCTAGCAACATCGCCCCATGATTCCCTAGGTATCACTGATAGTGCCTACAAGAACCAGTAGATTTTGGTTAGCGTACAGTACGGTCCCTTCATCCATATATCCCGATCGAATCAACAACCATTGGTATATCGAGAGTCGCTCAAGATTCGATAACTATGCAATACATCTTGAAGATCAAATTAGTGACATCGCATGTGCTACTAAGAAACCATTTCTTAAATCACATCAATTACTCTGGCCAGAGATTTATCACACTAATATCTCCTCAGATGGCATAGGATATCCACACTCGCAAGTATGTGGTGAATCCTTGACAACAATGCATTGACTCCTATATGTGTCGTAACTGTACCCAATCTCGACACCTGATGACCCCCATAGAGTCGGTAAACGAGTCAAAGCACAGCACTAGCATATAGAGTCTCCATGATGTTTCAAGTCGTAAGGACTAATGGTGTACAACCAAAACCGCGGACTTAATCCACTCGATAAGTGATAACCACTTGGAAAGTCCGGATAGGGTAGTTCGATTATTCATCCTATGAATATCCATTTGCATGCTTCGAACATCTCCATGTTCCCTACCAATGAAACGTGGTACTCCGCATCGCAAATGCTAGTCTCAAACTCGAGCGATCCTTATCCTTATTATCGGACGGCTCAATCGACTAGGAACGGTTTTAGAACATACAGTGACTATAAGATGTATTTCATGATAGACATCTCCATGTTCTACCACATCTTACATACACTATAGTATATTCAAGGTCTTTATCAAAACAACAATAGTATATCACAATATAACAATATGAAGTAATATAAAGTCATTGCCATAAGAGTGTAAATAATATTAAACAAAAGATTGTTTATACAAAGAGTCATCAAAGCCCATAGCCACACAGTTGGCTCACTGGGCACCCACTCTTACAATCTCCCACTTGCCCTATAGCCAACTAGTCATACTACGTAGACCCATTGCTTCGCGATGTTTGTCAAACAATGGTCCTGGCAAGGGCTTAGTAAGCGGATCAGCGATATTGTCTGCAGAGGCCACTCGTTCGACAATGATGTCTCCTCTTTCCACAATCTCCCGGATTATGTGGTATTTCCTCAGTACGTGTTTGGATCTTTGATGAGACCTTGGTTCCTTTGCTTGAGCAACGGCACCCGTGTTGTCACAGTACACCGGGACTGGACCAACAAATTCAGGAATGACGCCCAACTCTTGGACGAACTTCCTCATCCAAACGGCCTCTTTAGCAGCAGCTGATGCTGCAATGTATTCAGCCTCAGTGGTGGAATCCGCTGTGGTGTCCTGCTTGGAACTCTTCCAAGAGACAGCACCGCCATTGAGCATGAACACAAATCCAGAGGTTGACTTCGAGTCATCCACATCACTTTGGAAGCTAGAGTCAGTATAGCCTTCCAATTTGAGTTCTCGTCCTCCATAAACCATGAACATATTCTTAGTCCTTCGCAAGTACTTAAGAATGTCCTTCACGGCTTTCCAATGCATTTGACCAGGATTAGACTGATATCTGCTCGTGACACTCAGAGCAAATGCTACATCCAGTCTGGTAGATATCATCCCATACATGATACTACCTATAGCTGACGCATATGGTACATGTGTCATATTCTCTATCTCTTCATCAGTCTTGGGACACATAGACTTGGATAGAGAAACTCCATGACACATGGGTAGATGTCCTCTTTTGGACCCATCCATTGAAAACCGTTTCAATATGGTATCGATGTAGGTTGATTGAGTGAGTCCTATCATTCTCTTAGACCTATCTCTATAGATCTGTATCCCAAGAATGTAGGATGCCTCTCCCAAATCCTTCATCGAAAATCTACCTGATAACCATATCTTTGTTGACTGCAACATCCCTACATCATTCCCAATGAGTAGGATGTCATCAACATAAAGTACTAAGAATGTTACAGCATCCTTAACTACTTTCTTGTACACGCACGGTTCCTCCGGGTTCTTGATGAAATCAAAATCTTTTATTGTTTCATCAAATTTCTGGTTCCAACTTCTTGATGCTTGTTTTAGACCATAAATTGATCTCTGAAGCTTGCATACCTTATGCTCGCTTCCCATGGATGTGAACCCCTCAGGCTGCTTCATATAGATTTCTTCCTTAATGTCTCCATTAAGAAAAGCAGTCTTCACATCCATTTGCCATATCTCATAGTCATACCATGCAGCTATGGCAATCAGGATTCTTATGGACTTGAACATTGCAACTGGTGAAAAGGTTTCATCATAGTCAACTCCTTGCCTTTGAGTATAACCTTTCGCCACCAATCGCGCCTTGTAGGTCAATACCTTACCATCAGGCCCAAGCTTTCTCTTGTAGTTCCATTTACACCCTATTGGAACAATTCCATCGGGAGGATCTACTAAAGACCAAACTTGGTTTGTATGCATCGAATCCAATTCTGACTGCATAGCTTCAAGCCATAAATTCGAATCCGCATCAGAAATTGCTTCCTTGAAGTTTCTTGGATCACATCCAATGTCGGGTTCATCTTGATCCCCTTCAAGAAGAAGACCATATCGAACTGGAGGTCTAGAAGTCCTTTCGGATCTTCTAGGTGCAGGCGTGTCCAGCAATGGTTCCTGAGGTGTAGGATCGTTATTTTGTATTTCGGGTTCTTCTCGAACTTCTTCGAGTTCCATCATCTCGCCTTTCTTATCCAATAAGAATTCCTTCTCCAAGAAGGTGGCATTCCTAGAAACAAACACCTTTGTTTCAGCAGGATAATAGAAATAATATCCGATTGAATTCTTCGGATACCCTACAAAATAACATAAGCTGGATCGACTATCCAACTTATCTCCCACTGTCCGCTTCACGTAAGCAGAACATCCCCAAATCCTCAAGTACGAATACTTAGGAGCTTTGCCATTCCATAACTCGTATGGTGTTTTGTCCACTGCTTTAGTGTGGACGTTGTTCAACAACAATACCGCCGTTTCAAGCGCATAGCCCCAAAACGAAGGTGGAAGCTCAGTGAAGCTCATCATAGATCGAACCATGTCCAACAAAGTTCGATTACGACGCTCCGATACACCATTAAGCTGTGGTGTCATAGGAGGAGTCCACTGAGAGAGAATCCCATTCTCTTTCAGATAGTCCAAAAACTCGGTACTCAAGTATTCTCCACCTCGATCCGATCGAAGTGCTTTAATACTTTTACCTAGCTTGTTTTCTACTTCAGCCCTGAATTCTTTGAACTTTTCAAATGCTTCAGACTTATATTTCATTAAATATAAATACCCATACCTTGAATAATCATCAGTAAAGGTAATGAAGTAGGTGTGGCCATGTTGAGTCCCTACTCTAAATGGACCACAAACATCTGTATGGATCAAATCCAACAGATTCTGACTACGCTCAGGTTTCCCCTTAAAAGGAGATTTAGTCATTTTTCCTTTTAGGCAGGATTCACAAGTAGGTAGAGAATTAATATCAGACATATCAAACATGCCCTCTCCCACTAGCTTGTTCATCCTCCTTGAGGAAATATGACCTAGCCTAGCATGCCAAAGGTTTGCCGGGTTTTGACTATCGATTTTCCTTTTGTTTGTTGTCGTCGGTTTGTCAATACAATTCACTGGAACGTCTTTTAGTTTTAAATTGTATAGATCGTTTTCAAGTTGTCCATTTCGAATTAAACATTCATTCTTGTAAATATTGCAAATCCCATTCACAAAATTACAAGAATAACCATCTCTATCAAGCATAGAAATAGAAATAATGTTTTTAATTAAATCTGGCACAAATAAAACATCTCTCAATAATAATTTAAAACCATTCTGCAAAATCAAACAAACATCTCCAATGGCCGTAGCTTCAACTCTGGAACCATTCCCGAGCCTCAGCTGGGTCTCACCCATTCTAAGCCTGCGACTTCTTGTCATCACCTGCAAATCATTGCAAATGTGAGATCCACATCCGGTATCCAATACCCAAGAAGTTGTATTAAGTGACATGTTTATTTCGATATAGAACATACCTTTTGCAGTTCCTAACTGCTCAAGATACTCCTTGCAGTTGCGCTTCCAATGACCCGGCTTCTTGCAGTAATGGCAAACATCCTTGGATTTTCCATTGTTTGAAGCCTTTGTCTTTTGCTTCTTCTCGGGTTCCACTTTCTTGGGTGGGGCAGAACGTTTCTTGCCCTTCATACTTGGCCCCTTCTTAGCAGAAGATGAGGAGCCCACCAAGAAAGCTGGCTTATCCTTCTTAAGTGTGGATTCATATGTAACGAGCATATTGACCATCTCTTCAAGGGTGGCCTCTATCTTGTTCATATTAAAATTTATCACGAATCCATCAAATGAAGAAGGAAGAGATAGAAGCAGCAAGTCCACATTGAGTTCATGCTCCAACACCAAATCAAGGGTCGCTAACTTCTGTATGAGCCAAATCACTCGTACCCCATGATCACGGACCGAAGTCCCTTCACGCATGCGGCACGTCATCAACTCCTTAATAGTAGAGAACCTTTCAGCCCTCGACTGAGCCCCAAAAAGTTCCTTGAGTTGCGCGTGAATGTCAGCAGCATTCACCGTGTCCTCAAATCGCCTCTGGAGTTCATCAGACATCGAGCTTGCATATAGCATTTGGTCTTGATGTCATGGTCACACCATGCATCAAGTTTGGCCAATTCCTCCGGACTTATGTCAGCTGGTGCTTCCTTCGGAGGTGCTTTCTCTAACACGTAGAGCATTTTCTCCGAAGTTAAGATAATCTTCAACTTCCGGAACCATTCCGTATAGTTGGCGCCAGTCAGCTTGTTTTGTTCGAGGATCGAGAATAAAGGATTTCGCGAATTCATTGTATGAAATACTGAAAAGGAAAACAGACATATATCAATGATTGTTTAACAATTTACTAAGACATAAAATAGGCGAATTTAATTTTATGAATCTCATTCCCACTATTTTAACGATTTCACCACCCTCTAGTGAAAACGGGAAACTTTTTCCTTAGTGAGAACATGGAGTCCAATTGACAAACTTATGGTCCCGAATAATATCAGCCAACCATAATTCTCAAAAGGTAGAGCCCAATTGCTTCCAAAGCAACCCCCATGTATTTACCTCATGTCCAATAAGGGCCCAATAATATGACGCCGTTTAAAGTGACATGTCAAGATGACCCATCAATATTAAGTTGTGATGGACGGTCGCCATGTGGATCCCCCAATAATATGAGCCGATCCCATGGGAGTTCCACCCAACTTACAACATTTGTCGATCCAATGTACAGCTTTCCGACGGACGGGCCCCCCCAATAATATGAGCCGGACCGTATCCGCGGGTAGCATCACATACATTGACCGTTGATGGAAGGTAGGAACATTTAAACAATATTTAAATTTCCTTTATTTATCTTGATATAAATTTTAAATCATATTTAAAATGAGGGATTTTATTTATAAAAATATTTGTCTCATCATATTTAATTTATTGCATGCATTGCCGGATTCACGCAATTTATGTCTAAACATGCATACAATCATAATATCACATATTATATAGGATGATCGATTCCATTTCTAATTGACCCGTGGTTGCCAATCACGGGTCTTAGTCCAATCCTAGGTAATATGCAGTATGCAAATGCAATCCTATTACATATGTTTCCAATTTACATTTCTTCAGTCTTCATTGTCTGCTGGGCCCACCATCTTCAAATCTTGATCTTCCACTAAATCTAATGTATTTACAATAAATAACAATGACAAGTAGGGGATACATTTTTAGGGGGTGGGAACGGGCTATAAACCAAGCCCACTTTTATTACATATGACATTCATATCGGGCCATAAACCAGGCCCATTAATAAAACCAACAATAATAAAGACAAAATGTAAATTCCTAACATACACCTACAAAATTGGTCATGGCAATCGATCATCCTTATCCAATAACATTTAATTCAAAATTAATTTATTGGATAACATGCTGTGGCAATTCAAATTTAAACAAGATAAAATCATATTTTATATATAAAATCTCATTTCACATATAAAATCATATTTTATCTCTATATCAAATAAAATCATATTTTATCTATAAAATCCAATTTTACAAATAAAATCATATTTTACTTAATATATCATAAGATCATATCTTATCATCAATTGTACCAAAATAATTGATTTCAAAATTCAATTTACGGATAAAATATTAAAATTTTCCAAAAATTCAAATTTATCCAAAATCAATTTTAAAATTTACGGACTCGAACAATTCGATCCGAAATCTCGTGAACCAATCAAAAACAATTTTTGACCAGACCAAAAATAAAATTTTAAATATTAAAATTAATTTTTAAATAAAAATATAATTTTTCCCGCGGGCCGCCCGGGACACTCCCGGGCCGGCCCGCACCCGGGGCGCGGGCCGGGGGCAGCGCCTGGCGCCGCCCCTGGGCGGCGCCGTGCGCTGCCCTGGGCGGCGCCGAGCGCCGCCCTGCGCAGCGCCCAGCGCTGCGCTGGGCGGCGCCGAGCGCCGCCCCTGGGCAGCGCACAGCGCTGCCTTGGGCGGCGACGGTCGCCGCCTTGGGCGGCGCCGTGCGCCCCCTTTGGGCGGCGCCGTGCGCCGCCCGGGGCAGCAACAATTGCTGCCCCACCGGGCAGCGATCCAATCGCTGCCCGGGTTTTGCCCCGAAAAAATTTTTTTTTTTATTTAAAAAATATTTATTTTGTTTCAAAAACCGAGACTCAAAAATTTTGTACAATTGATTAATTTAATCGTTTGATCTGAGCAACCTGGCTCTGATACCACTGTTGGAAAACGCGGCTCTCAGATCAATCACGATTGATACCCGGCGCAGCGGAAGTTTAAAATTTTTTTCATGGAACAATTCCATGGTGTGGGTATCAACCGTTCAACGATTAAATTATTGTGTGTGTAAAATTTAAATAACAGTTAATTAAATTTTACCTCCAATCTCGCAACGAGATTAATGGACACCAACAGATTTGATCTGCTCTTGTTGTCTCTCCCTGGAACCGATGAACTCCTTCAATCAGGTCCACGAACAGAGGTTTAATTCCTCTGATAGATTGCACTAGAAAATCTATCAGAAGTTTTCTGCGAAGAGAATAAACGAATCTGATTCGTTATTCCTTACTGCGATTCAAAATCACAGACCGGAAAATCTCGGGCAGAGTATGGGGAGGGTTCGGCCGAAACAATCTTTGAGAGGAACTAGGGTTTTCGATTTTTGCTCTCAAAAATTATGACCTGTTGTGTGTAATTTCTGTACTGAAATAACTTATTTATAATGCAGGCCACTAACACCTTAGGGCCCATTAGTCATAAGCTGGGGCCCGACAAGCAAAGCCCGCTCGTTCAGAAATTAATATAAAATTCATCGTGACTCCGATTGATGAACTGATTTCACCAATGTGCACAGAAACCATTTCTGCACATTTTAAAGTCAAAATAAATTTTCCTGAATCCGAATTCAGTGGTTTCCAAAAATGTCCATCCCTATGTCATTTTAGGAAATCCTACTCCCTTACTCTTATTTAAGAAGTCCAACTCCTTAGTTCATTAAATTTAACTCTTTAAATTTAACTATCTCAACGGGGATTAAAACTCCATTACACTGTGTGACCCTCAATGGTTCAGGGATACAGCTAGCCGTGGGCTCACAACTCCTTGTGACTCGGAACAACACTTTCCGACTTGCCCAACGAATCATGGTAAAGCGCCTAGCAACATCGCCCCATGATTCCCTAGGTATCACTGATAGTGCCTACAAGAACCAGTAGATTTTGGTTAGCGTACAGTACGGTCCCTTCATCCATATATCCCGATCGAATCAACAACCATTGGTATATCGAGAGTCGCTCAAGATTCGATAACTATGCAATACATCTTGAAGATCAAATTAGTGACATCGCATGTGCTACTAAGAAACCATTTCTTAAATCACATCAATTACTCTGGCCAGAGATTTATCACACTAATATCTCCTCAGATCGCATAGGATATCCACACTCGCAAGTATGTGGTGAATCCTTGACAACAATGCATTGACTCCTATATGTGTCGTAACTGTACCCAATCTCGACACCTGATGACCCCCATAGAGTCGGTAAACGAGTCAAAGCACAGCACTAGCATATAGAGTCTCCATGATGTTTCAAGTCGTAAGGACTAATGGTGTACAACCAAAACCGCGGACTTAATCCACTCGATAAGTGATAACCACTTGGAAAGTCCGGATAGGGTAGTTCGATTATTCATCCTATGAATATCCATTTGCATGCTTCGAACATCTCCATGTTCCCTACCAATGAAACGTGGTACTCCGCATCGCAAATGCTAGTCTCAAACTCGAGCGATCCTTATCCTTATTATCGGACGGCTCAATCGACTAGGAACGGTTTTAGAACATACAGTGACTATAAGATGTATTTCATGATAGACATCTCCATGTTCTACCACATCTTACATACACTATAGTATATTCAAGGTCTTTATCAAAACAACAATAGTATATCACAATATAACAATATGAAGTAATATAAAGTCATTGCCATAAGAGTGTAAATAATATTAAACAAAAGATTGTTTATACAAAGAGTCATCAAAGCCCATAGCCACACAGTTGGCTCACTGGGCACCCACTCTTACAAGCCGGATTCATGCAACTTTGTTATTATAAAATAATAACGCACATACACATTATTTATAATATATCATGCATATATTAAAAATAGTAAATTAACAAGGATGATCAATCACTCCAATACTATTTGACCCGTGTGAGCCAAACACGGGCCTAGGTCCAATCATAGGAAATGCACGGGATGCAAATGCAATAATTACATAACCTTCCAATTTTTACATGTCTTGGATCTTCATAATTCATCATGGCCCACCATCTTCCAATCTTGATCTTTCACTATCAAATATTTTACATTAAAATATCCATGACAAATAGGGATACATCTCATGTGGTAGAAACGAGCTATAAATCAAGCTCACTTTAAATTTGATAATTATTACAACACATTCAACACAAAATATCCTAGCATACACCTAACAAATTGGGCTTGGGCTTTGATCATCCTTCATGCATAATATCACATATCATACACCATCAATTAATTATCACAATAATCAATTGATCAAATATTATGTATCTTGGTCCAATCACTAACCGCCACAATTATAAATTAAATTAACAAAATAAACAAACATCTTTGTTTACTTTCCAATTAATTTATTTATAACCGTATTTCTTGTAAATCATCATTTACTATAAATAATCAAAGTCGCACTTTAATTATTTATTTCATGAGAAAATACATACTTTATAAAATTTAATTTTTCACAAAAATCAACTATTACAATTTTAACAACTTAGGGCTCTTGACACTTGGATATCCCAAAACACTTTTGGATACCCTAGTCGTCAAAGTCGTTGCCGGAGATCTGTCACCGGATTCCAGCCATCCAAAAATTTTTTTATCATAAAACGGGCAGCATGTAGGCTGCCCTAACCGCCCCTCGAGCAGCCCACGGGCTGCCCAAAACGACCCCCAAAGTTTTTTTTTCAAAAAAACCCCTAATTTGATGGAAATCATTTTCTCATGCGGTTAGAAATTGACCTCAACATAATATTCAACAAATGCTACAGAATAAAGAGCAACCTAGGCTTTGATACCACTTGTTGGACCGGTTATCTTGTGCGCGACAGCGCAACAGAAGTTTAAAATTTTATGTAAAAAATGAGCACATGTGTAGCATTCAAAAATATTAAACATCCATAGGGTGTTAAAGATATTTTTACCTATCAATCTCAAAAATATTGATTTATGGCTCCAACCAAGTTGGGAACAACTTAGCTCTTGAAATGGTAGACACTATATTTAAGCTTCCAAGAGCACAACTTGCTCAAAAAGGATTCAAGCATCCAAGAACACTCCTTGTTTGAAAATTGCCTCCTCTTCAAATTAGGTCCACGACTAGTCAAACTAGATCCACTCTAAATATGCACTAGAATATTTAGAGCATTTTTCATTGAGATTTTCTTTGCCTTTTCTCCCAAGGTGAAAGAAATTTTTTTTGAGAATAATGGGATGGTGTGTTCGGCCATGGCGTAGAATTGGAGAGTGAATATTGACTGTATTGGTACTTAAAAATTGTGTTATGACAAAAGACAAATCATGCATTGAAAAAATAAAAGCATGTATAGAAAAGTGTGCACTTTGTCTTTAACCCTTCATATTCACACAATCTCTCTCTCATGTATTGTATATATATTATATAACAAACATATATATAAATATATATATATATATATATATATATATATATATATATATACATGGCCCATGAACTTAATATTTAATTAATTATCAAACTCAAACCCGTTTAAGTTTAATCAATTAATTAAATCCAATTTGAACTCATTCAAGCCCACTAGTATAATAATTATTTAACACTATTTCTATTTGGGCTCTACAAGACCCAATAGTGTTTAATTAATTCAACACTTTGAATTAATTTAATTATTTAGACTCTACAAGGTTCACTAGTGTTTAATTAATTCAACACTTTAATTAATTTAATTAATTTTATAATAATAATTTTAAAAATCACAATTTTAAAAAATAATTATTTTTAATTCAACTTTTAACCTTGAAACACATTCACAAATAAAAAGTTACTTTCCCATTTATTCTCCTTTAGAAGTCATACTTCATTTTTATTTTACTTATAAACTCCTTTATAAGTCGTTCAACACATTGAACTAATTTTATTCTCAACGGGATCTAGAAAGCTAGAACTTGTGTGACCCTCAATGGTTCATTGATACAACTAGCATTGGGTTCACATATCCATATGATTCGGGATCAACAAGTCCCTTATATGAGCATACCCTATATAGCTCCATTCTTATTTATCAACTCCTTGATAATAAGAACGTCAGAAAACTCAAGTTTGATAGTACCCAACCAATCATGTTAAATGTCTAGCAGGCATCGCTTACATGACACCCTATGTATCAAATGATAGTGCCTGCAAGAACCATTCAATTATGGTTAGCGTACAGTACGGTCCCTTCAACTCATATATCCCGACCGATTCGACAACCATTGGTTTATCGAAAGTTGTCATTGAATCGATAACTATGTGTCATGTCGTAGTTACATCGAAGGTGTAATTCAAGAAATCATTTCTTAATTACCACCTACTCTGATCAGATATTTCAAGCTACATATGCATGAGAACACATAAGATATCCATACCTGTATGTAAGCGGTTAATCTCTGACTACAATGCATCGACTCCTATATGTTTTGACACAACACCCAACATTGCCACCTGATGACCCCAGTTGAGTCGGTAAACAAGTAAAAGTGAAGCTCTAGAATATAGAGTCTCCATGTTGTCCCGGGTCATAAGGACTAATGGTGTACAACCATAAACTAAGACTTTTCCACTCGATAAGTGAGAACCACTTGGAAAGTCCTTCAGGGAGGGTTGTTCAGTGTACTCTACAAGGAGCAACTATTTGCATGCTTGGACATCACAATGTCCCCTACCAATTAAACATGGTACTCACAACACAAATACTAGTTTCAAGCTCGAGCGACCTTTATCCTTCTTTGTGGCGGTTGAATCGACTAGGAAAATTTTGGAATATACAGTATTCCAAATATGAGTTTCATGATAGTCATCACATGACCATCTCATATTCTTTCTACTATTTTTATATTCAAGTCTTTATCTATGAAACTAGCATGAGTATACAGATAAATATGTGTCAAATTAAATAATGTAAAATATTATTAAAGTAAAGATTGTCATACAAGAGTTCTCTCAAGGACCATTGGCCAACACTTGGCTCGACGGGCACCTACTCTAACACTTTTAGCTCTCGTCGAGGCGGTTACAACCATACCAAGAATTATGTGTTTTGGTGTCCGATTGGTTCAGTTCGAAGCAAAAATCACGACGGCACTGTTCATAATCTTCCTCGCGCAAAATGAACGTATTTTAGCTCGATTGAGTTGGTTTTGAGCTGCTAGATGGTAGTAGGATGTGTGTAGAACTTTTCCCGAGTTTATTGTAGCAGTTTCCATGAAAAAAAAATTGGAAAGATCGGAGCTTGGATCTCTCGCCTGCGCCGCCACTATTTTTCGCTGATTTCGACCGCCTTGGTGGTCCATTCCTGTCATGGCATAGTGCATTAGAATCGTCTTGTTGAGCTCTATAATCCTGCCATATTTCGTGAATTTTGGAGTAGTTTTGTATGTCACCACCGTGCCACCGCTGTCGCCACCGTCTTCCTTGATTTTCCCACGACCATCGACATGTTAACAATTTTTTATCGTCTCGACGTGATAGATCTAAATATCCAAGTTTCGAGTTGAGATTCAAAATCGAGAAGTGATGAGAACGCAGTAAAGTTTGTGATTTATCGGTCAAAGTTTGACTAGGTTTGACTTTTGACCATTATGTCATTTTTCGCAAATCGGAAGCCGGTTGAGGATATTTAGAGGCAGAAATCAAGAGTTTAGGGATTTGAGCTTTCCAAAATTGGAAAGTTATGAGATTTCCGAGTCTCGATCTACGCAACCGTATAAGTTTTTCGTGCTTTTTAAATGCAAATACATGTTATACCTTTCCTTGGCCACCCATTTAGATCAGTATATTCTCTGTTTTGGTAAATTTAAATTGTGTTGTTGCACTTTTATGTGGATATGGTGGCTCAAGTTTTAAGTTTCATGCGTCATTCACGTTTTTATGCATTGTGGCTTTGTTTTGAATGATTTTTCAGCTAAGGTTGGGTCTTAGCTGCTGCTCACTGGTTTTGTGGCTGGGTTAGGTTCCTTTGGGTCTTGGTTTAAGGTGGCTTGAGCTAGTGTTGGCTCAGTGACGAGCTGGATGGTTGTAAGGAAGGTCTACCTAGCGGGCAGCTCGGGCAGGGCTCAAACAAGTGGGTTGTCCGGGTCGGGTCAAGTGTAATTGTGTCATATGTTATTGGTCTGGGTTCGAGTTATTTTATTTCGGGCCGGGTAATTTATTTAGAAGTCCAATTATTTAGTTTATTTATTGGGTCAAATTTATTTATTGTGCCAAGTTCGTTTATTGGACCAAGTTTATTTATTGGACCAATTTTTTTAGTTGGGTCAAGTTGTTGGACCAAATCTATTGGGCCATGTTGTTAGGCCAAGATTATTGGGCTTAAGATAATTATTGGGGCTTAATTTATTAATTGCGCTAAATTTGTTAATGGACCTAAGTTAGTTAATTTATTTGGTTGGGCTAAGTTCTAAGTTGGGCTAAGTACTATTGGGCCAATCTATGTCTAATTGGGTCAATTTAAGTGTGATTGTCTAGTCTAAGTATTTTTGGGTCAAGATAAGTGTTAATGAGCCGGGATAAGTTTATGGGCTTTAGTTAAGAGGAGTCAACTCGAACTCGCCAGTGACAAATAAAATAGTTCGTAAATATATATTTAATGGATGTATATGTTTATTTTGATATAAGTACGAATTTTAATGAAAATGAATTAAATATATAATTACGAGCAGAATTTTAAGGAAAAAGATATTTTTATGTTCATGAATAATGCATGTATTTTACAATAAGATAATGGGCATATAAAGAAAATGCTTTGGGAAGTTGATTTGATTTGTGACACTTATGTTTAAGGGCCTATGGATTCCCAAAGGTTGATGAATTGACACTTATTTTTATGGGCCTATGGATCACTAAAGGTTGGGTGAAGTGGCATAAAAGGTGTAGGGAAGCCACAAAGGTTGGGTTGATCTCGCCGCCAGGTACGTTAGTTTTTAGATTGATCAATCTCTTATGTTTATGGTCACACTTCACTGATATGACCCACATGAAAATGAGTTTTATGACTATGACATGCCAATGCTTATGCTATGCTTTTATGTTATGTATTATGATTAAGATCAATGATTATGATGATGTTATGGATACGATTCTGCATTATGAAAACATTTTTATGATCATGCATGCATAAGATACTTCAGGATATTTTTATATGATATGTTCTTGTATGCGACCTTATTATGCAGTATTTGTTATTAAAGGGTAGAGCATGCTGAGACTATAGGATCATTAGATCTAAATGGTGTGCAAGTGATTATGATGTTAGTCAGGAGGTTTTGGTCCCGACTGACGGCGAGGACCTCTGAGCATCTGTGGCGAGATATCTCACATGTGACCTTCTCCAACTCATGTTTCAGTTGATTTAGTTTATGATGAGATATTTTATGTATTGAACTATTTTTTGCACATGTTTAACATTTCTCAATGTTTTGCATACTTTTGAGATTCTAGTCATTTGCATGGATTTTAATATATTCGAGTATTTAAATTTTTGACATGCAATCGATTTTTATTATGTATTATATTTTATGAAAATATATTTTAAGTATAGATGCATATATTTATGGGGATATATGCAATATTTTAAAAAATAAAATATTTCGAGTAAGGTTCGTTTCATCTGGTTTCAGATCAAGGTCATTGGAGGGTAAGCTAGCCTTCAACGTGGAGCTCAGAAGTCGCACTACCAGTCTGTGAGTTTTAAATGTTTTTAAGTATATTTTTTATGAAAGGGACCCATGAGTTATATTCTCACTGAATTTTTTTTATAAGGGTTTTAAATTAAAATACCTAGTTATGCAATACGATTGCGTGAGGGATTGATGGAAATTCCAGTATGCCTCCGAGACGCGTAGTATGCAATGCGGGTAATTAGGATCCACCTTCGCCTTCACCTTTACCTGCAGCTCCACCACTCACAGCTTTTGAGAGGGCCATCATGGACATGCTAGCTGGTATCACGAGGTTACTTGAGCATTAGGCTAGGCAACCTAGGAGGATGCATGAGGAGTACATCGATGAGAGGTTCCGCAAGAAGGGACCGAAGGAGTTTGCGGGGACCACTGATCCACTTGTGGCTGAGGAGTGGATTCGGGCGTTGGAGATGATATTTGACTACATGAGGATCCCGGATGCTAATCAAGTTAGATACGAAATCTACATGCTAAAGGACGAGGCAGCTCTATGGTGGGAGGGCCTAGTGAGGGTCTTGACCTGGCTATGATGACGTGGAGGGATTTCAAGACGGCTTTCTTTGAGAAGTACTTCACAGAGGATGTGCAAGGCCAGCAGATTCATGAATTCATGAGTCTCCAACAAGGAGACAGGACTGTGGGTGAGTATGTGAAGTAATTCGAGCAGGTCTGTCACTTCGTTCCCACGATTGCTACAATGGAGAGCAAGAGGGTACAACATTTTACTGATGGATTGAGGTCTAACATCAAGCATGATTTTTTCATGGTGGACGTGATGACGTACAAGGCAGCAGTGAATCGAGCGTATCGGTCTATGAAAGGAAGGAAGGATATTCAAGCTGATTTCCAGAATAAGAGGAAGTTCCAGCAGTCATCTAGAGGAAATTCTTTGCAGCAGCCAGCGAATATGTCTTATCTTAGGTCGTATAAGGGCCTAGATCCTCCTAGACCGCAGCAGTAGCAGCAGCAGCAGAGGCCGCAGGGCTAGTAGAGGCAGCAGCATCAGGGGGCAGTTGCCCCTAGAACTGGAGGGGTACCTTTCTGCAGACAGTGTTATAGGACTCATTTTGGACAGTGTTTGGTTGGCTCAGATAAGTGCTATCATTGAAAAGAGTCGGGACATATTTTGAAGAACTGTCCAAGGAAGAGGTAAAACACGGGGCACTTGTTTGTGATGAAGGCTGATGAGGCAAATCCTGATACTTCTCTTATCCCGGGTATTCTTATTTTGTGTTCTTAATTTTAGCTATTGGGTTTCTTAGTTGAGATCTGCATGAGTAATTGCTTGACTGTTTGTACTTGTGTTTTAGAAATTCATGTGTAAAATTAGATGGAAATTGTGAATTTAGCATGCTTAGGATTGAACTTTAGATGCTAATTGGTTGCTCTAAAATGATGGTCTATATCTGTTTGGAAATCTTCTGCGTGCAAGGAAATTTTGCATTATAGGTATTGCTACGTTTGCGTTGCTAGATTCTGGAGCAACGCATTCCTCTATCTTTCAGTCATTTTTGATAATTTTTGCAATTGTTTTATATGTGTTTAGATTCGAATGTTGGGTCGAAGAGAATGTTTTGAGAATTCTCTTAGAGATTTGACTGATTACTATCGAGGAATTTAGATTTCATTTTTATCAGAAATCGTTGAGCCAAATGATTCGTTTTAAGGTTACTCTATAGAACTGTATTAGTTTGCTGCAGATATGAAATTCTAAAATTAGGTTATAGTTCTAATTGAGCAATTAAGCATTGATTGACGCTTCATTGATGTTGTGAGGGATTGGGAATGTGCTTTTGGGATAGCGTAAAATCAGTTACCTAGGCCATTTTATCGATTCTTTCTAGAAATATTTGAATCCTTCTTGTAGTTCATCATTTCTTGATTCGCATGACATTGGTCATAGAAGATTCAGTCAATTTGGCATCGATTGATATTTTGAGTATGAATTTTGGAAATTCGTATTTCTTGAGAACTTGAATTCTAATTCTGGGCATGGATAGTGATGTGGGTGAGTATTGTTATTCTATTCCATTGTGATCGCGATTCTATTTTGTTGACGTCAAATTATTCCTTGGGACTTTATTTCTTTTTCGATGAGTGCGTGCGGATTTCCTTGGAAGTGAGGCCACGCTGACAGCCTTGATTTTTATTTGTCTTGTTGATGGGCATGATTTCATACCCGTTGACGAGTGATCACCTGATTTTATATTAATTGATTGGCTCACATCCCTTGTTCATGGAGCCTTGAGTTTGATTCACTCCCCCCTTGTATTTAACTGCAAGTGAGTTGTTTTCTTTTAGCGGATTCGTCTTCCAAAATATTTTATTTTAATATTATTCTGAACAAAATCCCTTCGATTTAGATTTGATTATGACACAACAATTTATTGATTGAGTTGAGTTATATTGAACGTCGTCTTGACATTTTTTTGGCTCGTAACTGATATGGTCGATAACACCATTAGAATTTAGTGTTTGGCAGACACCAGATAGAATCATGAGTTTGATGATATCAAGGATTATGGTATTGCGTCAGATTTTGAAGCAGATTCGCAGTCGGTTCGAATAGATAAGTTTTGATCGGAAATGAATTGGGCAAGAGAATCAGAAGAGTCTACATACAGCTTTGGAATGAGGTTGGCGAGAGGATTCTCTTAGGGTCCGAGTTAGTTCAGCATACTGAAGATATCGTGGTTTGGATTCGAGATAAGATGAGGACCGCGCATAGTCGTTAGAAGAGTTATGCTGACTGACAACTATGAGACCTCAAGTTTGCCTTTGGAGACCATGTTTTTCTGAGGATTGCGCCAATGAAGGGCGAGATGCGTTTTGGTTGGAGAGGCAAGTTCAGTCCAAGGTTTATTGGTCCGTTCGAGATTTTGGAGAGGGTTGGTACGTTTTCCTACCATATACCACTACAGCCTAATCTTGCAGCAGTGCACAATGTATTCCATGTATCGATGTTGCAGTATATCTCCAATCCATCTCACGTATTGAAGTACAAGACTCTGTAGTTGACGTAAGACTTTTCGTTCGAGGAGCGACCAGCAAAAAACTTAGCACGTGAGGAGCGGAGGCTTAGGACGCGAGTTATTCCCATGGTCAAGGTCCGGGGGCTGAATCATTCAGAGGAGGAGGGTACCTGGGAGGTCGAGACCGACATGCGAATGCGTTATCCAAAGCTTTTCGGTACGTACTTCAATTTTGAGGACGAAATTCCATTTAATAGGAGGAGAGATTTAACGCCCTAAAAAAATTAATTACCGAATTAATTGGCAATTAAAATAATTATTAAAGAAGATGAAATAATTATCACTGCCAAATGAGTTATGAGTGTATTTACAAAATACACGTGTCAATAAGTCAATGAGTTTGATTATTTCTGGAATATTGACATTTTGAAATAATTATTGAGATACTAAAATAAAAATAATTATTTATTCTAGATAATTTAATTTGGAAGAGTATTTGACCAAGTTTACTGGGTTTTGGTTGATTGGTCAGAGCCTAAAATTGACTCAATAATTAATTGGAGTAAAATTACACAAGAGCATTGAAATGGATCAGACTGGGTCATTTTAGTACCAACCTTCTATGCATAGTAAGTGTTACCCTCTCTCACGAACAAAACACCAAAACACACACTAAACCCTAACCCCCAAAATCTCCCCTCCCTTCACTGGCCACCGTGTGCCGCCCCTTGCCGTCGTAGCTCTCGTCTAGGCGGTCACAACCATACCAAAAATCGTATGTTTTGGTATCCGATTGGCTCAGTTCGAAGAAAAAATTGCGACGGCACTCTTCATTATTTTCCTCGTGCAAAATGGACAGATTTTATCTTGATTGAGTTGGTTTTTGAGCTGCTATATGGCAGTAGGAGGTGTGTAGAACATTTCCGGAGTTTATTGTAGCAGTTTCCATGGAAATATCGGACAGATCGGAGCTTGTATCTCTCACTCGCGCCGCCATTGTTTTTCGCCAATTCCAGCCACCTCGATGGTCCATTCCGATCGTGGCATAGTGCATTAGAATCTTCTCGTCGAGCTCTACAAGCCTGCCAAATTTCGTGAATTTTGGAGTAGTTTTGGATTTCGCCGCTGCACCGTCGCCTCCGTCTTCCTTGATTTTCTGGCGACCGTTGAAGTGTTAACTATTTTTTATCATCTCGACGTGATAGATCCAAATATCCAAGTTTCAAGTAGATATTCGAAACCATGAGGCGGTGAGAACGCAATAAAGTTTGCGATTTATCGGTCAAAGTTTGACTAGGTTTTTTTTTACCATTATGTCATTTTTCGCAGATCGGAAGCCAGTTGAGGATATTTAGAGGCAGAAATCAGCAGTTTAGGGATTTGAGCTTTCCAGAATTTGAAAGTTATGAGATTTTTGAGTCCCGATCTACGCAACCGTATAAGTTTTTCGTGCGTTTTAAATGTAAAGGCATGTTATACCATTCCTTACTCACCCATTTAGATCAGTATATTCTCTGTTATAGAGGATTAAAATTGTATTTTTGCACTTGAATGTGGATATGGTAGCTCAAGTTTTAAGTTTCATGCATCATTCACGTTTTTATGCATTATGCCTTGGTTTAGGATGACTTTTCTGCTATGGTTGGGTCTTAGCTGCTGCTCACTGGTTTGTTGGCTGGGTTAGGTTCTTTTGGGTCTTGGTTTAAGGTGGCTTGACCTAGTGTTGGCTAGGTGAAGAGCTGGATGGTTGTAAGGGTGGTCTACCTAGCGGGCAGCTCGGGCAGGTGGGTTGTCTGGGTCGGGTCAAGTGTAATTGGGTAATATGTTATGGCTTTGGGTCCGGGTTATTTTATTTTTGGCCTATTAATTTATTTAGGAGTCCAAATGTTTAGTTTATTTATTGAGCCAAGTTTATTTTATTGGGCCAAGTTTATTTATTGGGCCAAGTTTGTTTATTGGACCATGTTTATTTATTGGGACATGTTTGTTTATTTGGTAAAGTTTATTTATTGGGCCAAGTTCATTTATTGGGCCAAGTTTCTTTATTGGACCATGTTTTTTAGTTGGGCCAAGCTTATTAGGGGCTTAAGATATTTATTGGGGCTTAATTTATAAATTGGGCTAAATTTTTTAATGGGCCAAAGTTATTTAATTTATTTGGTTGGGCTAAGTTTTAAGTTGGTCTAAGTAATATTGGGCCAATCTAAGTCTAATTGGGTCAATTTAAGTGTGATTGACTAGTCTAAGTATTTTTGTGTCAAGATAAGTGTTAATGAGCCAGTCTAAGTTAATGGGGTTATAGTTAAGGGCAGCAACTCGAACTAACCAGTAACAAATAAAATAGTCCGTAAATATATATTTAATGGATGTATATGTATATTTTGATATAAGTATGATTTTTATTGAAAATTAATTAAATATATACTCACGGGCATTTTAAGAAAAAAGATATTTTTAAGTTCATGAATCATGCATGTATTTTACAATAATATAATGGGCATGTAAAAAAAATGTTTTGGGAAGTTGATGTGATTTCTGGCACTTATGTTTAAGGGCCTATAGATTCCCAAAGGTTGGGTGAAGTGACACTTATGTTTATGGGTCTATGGATCCCCAAAGGTTGGGTGAAGTGGCATAAGAGGCGTAGGGAATCCACAATGGTTGGGTGGATCTCACCGCCACGTACGTTGGTTTTTAGATTGATCAATCACTTATGTTTATGATCGCACTTCACTGATATGACCCACAGGAAAATGATTTTTATGATTATGACATGCCAATGCTTATGTTATGCATTTATATGTATTATGATTAAGTTCAATGATTATGATGATGTTATGGATACGATTTTGCATTATGCAAATGTTTTTATGATCATGTATGCATAAGATAATTCAGGATATTTTTAAATGTTATGTGCTTGTATGCATCTGTGGCTAGCTAGCACACCCGTGACCTTCGCCAGCTATGTTTCAGATGATTTAGTTTATGATGGAATATTTTATTTATTGAGTTATTTTCCGCGCATGTTTAACATTTCTCACTGTTTTGCATACTTTTGAGATTCTAGTCGTTTGCATGAATTTTAATCTGTTCGAGTATTTAAATTTTTGATATGCAATAGATTTTTATTACGTATTAAATTTTATAAAAATATATTTTAAGTATAGATGCATATATGCAATATTTATATAAAATAAAATAAAATATTTCGAGTAAGTGTCGTTTTAATATCGACAGAAACGTCTTTACGATACGCATCAACCTAATACCATTCCACTATAATAACGCAACAAAAAGACCCGAAATTCCATCATTTAAATTGAGATATCATCGATTTTATGAAATTTTCCCTTTTTTGACAAACTTTGAGGATTTTCATTTTCACACCTATTGATATTTGCACTGCATTTGGTACACTCCATACTCATATATTAAAGAATTATTAGAAAATTTTCAAGTATTTTTGTGGTGAAAATCATATAGTTTAATTTTCTCGATTTGATGCTATAAGCCTTATTGCTTTGTCTAGTTGACTTCTATCAATTGTTTATTCTACTCTAGTACAGCTGACTTGTTAATCTGGTGGATTAGCCTTTAATGATTCATATTAGTTGAGATTTTACTTGTAAACTTAACCTTTTCCTTCTTGATTGGATGTAGGACATGACTGAACAAGCTCGCTACATTAAACACTTAGAGAGATAACTATACCAGCTTAGAATGCATAAGGTCTTTTTTGAGGAAGATAAGCACAAACTACTGGAATTATAGAAATATCTTCGGGCTGATGTTGATCTTTTTTCTTAACACTTGCATGAGGAAGAACAACGACATAGGAAGACCAAAGAAGAATTCGTAACCTCAGAAGAGACTTTCGCCGAGATGATTGGACTAGGAGACATTTAATTTAGCAGAACCATGTACTTATGGAACAAAAAGAGGATGTTGATTCTCAAGTACATGAATAACAGAGCACTGTTGAGGTCCTTAGTGATCAAAGTATGGCACTACATAGCCAAATCTATCACATAAAATAAGTGATTGCAGACTATGAAGCCCAAGCGGAACAAGAAGAAGATCCGGAGGAAGTGGAGGCCGAGGAAAACCCCATGGACCTTTGACTCTTGTAATAAGGATGATTCCATTTGCATTTCCTTTGGTCCTTTTGAGAATTCAGTTTTCATCATATTTCGGTTGAAATCAATAAATTTTATTTTTTATTAATTGATTTCATATTTGAATTTTGTGTCTTTACCCAACTTTTATTTCCAAAGTTTTAATATATCAAACTATACCCTTAGAAAATTTGTTCCTTTGTAGTAAATGACGGACTTACCACCAAAAAATAGCCGTAACCCACGCAAAAACCGCAACCAAAACCATTACAAAAACAATGTAGATAAACTACCACCACCTGGTAGACTCAGCCAAGTGGAACTTGTGGCCATTGCGACCGTTGTGACTACTACATTGCAGGGGTTAATAAACCCCAATGTAAACCAACCGTCGCCACCACCACCGTCATAGAATAATGGGACAAATCAATATTATGATTCACTTCGTAAGGCAAGGGTTCCGAACTTCGATGGGAATCCTGATCCGGATATTGCACAAAATTGGATAAAGGAGATAGAGAATCATCTTCGGCTACTCGAAGTGCCACAACAGTTCAAGGTAGAAGTTATTACACCTTTCTTGGTGGATAAAGCAGCCAAATGGTGGAAAGGATTCTTAGCAGTGATGTTAGCAACGGAACCTTTCACTTGGCAAAGGTTCTGTGAGGTATTATTGAAGCATTTTTCCTGAAAGCGGTCCGAGTGTAGAATCTGTCGGAGTTTGAGAGTTTTGTCCAAACATCGGACATGTCCGTAGTGGAGTATTCGTCAAAGTTCCATGCATTGGAACTTACTTACCTACCATCAGGGTAGATGAAGTGATAAGTGCATTTTGTGTGAATTATATCGTGATATTTTTATGTCTATTTTGCATTCATTCATATTGTTTTATGTTGTTTTTATGTGCATTATTGCATGCATGTGCATTTCACTCTTCGGGTTTTATTTGTAGGAAATATGATAAATTAAATGAGTTTTGTGCAAAAGAAAAGAAAAGAAAGAAATAAGAGTAGATTGAAGCACCATGAAGATGAAAAAATAGAGCAGCAGCACTAGGAGAAAGAATAAGAGAAGAAATAGCGCTATTGCGCTTGGATAAGGCACAGCTGCGCAAAGGTGACATGAGGAAGCGCTATTGCGCATGAGAGGGAGCAGCAACGCTTCAATGAAAGTTTTAAGAAAGGCGCAATTGCGCTTTAAAATGGGGCAGCTGCGCAATGATGTTATGCGTGAGAAATTTGCAAGAAAGAAATATGCTCGCTCGAGCGAGCGATCACGAATCAGAAAATATTTGAATTTTCGGAAATAAAAAGTCTTAACTTTTTGGGCTTATTTCGTGGGCTTCCAAGGACATATAAATAGAATTCATCAGATCTTGAGAAGGGGGTTTCCGGATCGCAGGAGAGACAACAAAGAGGCGGCATAGAGAACGGCTTGGAGTGAAGATTTCCTTTTTCTTCTCTCTTTTCTTCTTATTATTATTTTTTAGTTCATGATTAAAAACTTTGTTTGAACCATGATTTCTTTTATTGAGTATTTTTATTTTGATCAAGGTCACATGATTGGGCCGAACAAATTTATGTAGAAAACTTGATTGTTTGTTTGGGATTTTTCGGATTTGGTTTTATGATTATTAATTTTTGGATTTAAATTTGTCTTGTGAATAATCTGGCCAATTGTTTACTTGCATGTTAATCGATTCCATGTCGAGAGAGGAAGAATTGGTTTTGATCACTTCATTAATCAACGCAAGGTTAAATCGACTAGAAATAATATTCGATTTCATTATGCGATTTTAGGTGTAAACTGAATTCTCGATTCTCAATGCATTTGAATTTGATTTGAATTATGAAAGATTGATCCGTCAATATTTGAATAGGTTTAATTGTTCTAGAAATAGACCTTTAAATAAGTTAGGATAATTCACCGTAATTTAAGATTTAAATATGAGTCCTAAATCGACTACATGTTGCATGAGTAGTTCGGTACCTACGTGAGTCCTCGATCGAATCTTTTCGTCATTGAATTGCACATTGAAATTCTTGTTGCAGTTCATTTGATTGCTTTTATTTACAAATTTATTTCATAGTTAAAATCCTGAAATCACTTTTATTCGTTATTCTAGATTAAGTAGAAATAATTATATTTTTGTAATTGCTAATAATATTCTCGAAGGGTTCGACTCATGGACTTAAATCCATATACTATTACTTGACCCAGTGCACTTGCTAGTAGATAACCAAATTAAGCTGTCAAGTTTTTGGCCCCGTTGCCGGGGACTGTTTGTTATATCAAAATTGTTATTTTACTTGAGATTAGACTTTATTTATACTTTATTTAAATTATGAAATTTTTCTCTCTTGTCTTTGTGTTTTTCAGGAACTTACTGTTGTGCATGCATAACACTCGATCGTCTAAGGATCTTGTACCCCTTGATTTAGAGATCGAAAGCACGCTCAGCAGGATTTGGAAAGCGAGGAGAATTATAAATCTTAAGCTTGAGACAGAATCTGAATCGGAGGAAGAAATGGCGGATAAGAGAACTGTTCTTGATCTTATTCGTCCACCATTCGAAGGCTATGGATCTAGCATAGTTCACCCTGTTGTTGAGGCAAACAACTTTGAGTTAAAGCCTTCCATCATCCAGATGATTCAGCTACAAGAAATATTTGGGGGCTCATATGTGGAAGACCCCTACGCTCATCTAGAACATTTTTCGTCGATCTGCGACACGTTTAAGTTCAATGGGATAACATTTGATGCAGTGCGACTGTGGTTATTCTCATTCTCTCTACAAGGCAAGGCTTTTGAATGGTTGGATGATCTGTCTATCGGTTCCATCACTACTTGGACCCAGCTTGTTCAAACTTTTTTGAAAAAGTACTTTCCACCCACAAAGATGGCGAAACTGTGTTTTGTTATTATTTCTTTCAAGCAGAAATATGGGGATTCTTTAAATTCAGCCTTGACCATATTTCCGAAGATGTTGAGGATGTGTCCTTAGCATAATCTTACCCAAAGCCAACAATCCCAGACGTTCTATAATGGAGCTGATCCTTCAGTGCGCTCTATGTTGGATGTTGTAGCTAATGGAAGTTTATTTAGGAAAACGCCAGCAGACACATGGGAGATCATTGGTAATATGGTAGAGAGTAATATAGGATGGTCGGATGTGAAAAAAGATAAGAAGGCAGGAGTTCTAGAGGTCGATGCCTTAATGGACCTGAATGCAAAGATTGACGCTCTGACACACCAGATGACACTTATGAAAGCAACGCAAGTTAATCAAGTACAAGGGAATATGTAGTAACCCGTATCCAGAATTAGCGATTAATGAGTATATTAATCGTTTAATTATGTTTAAATTAAGTAAAACATGATTAGGGAAACTCCAAAAGAGATAACGGAGTCCAGAAATGGATTCAGAACACTCAAAATAGCCGGGAAGGTCCCGAAGGTCCGGAGGGTTCGGAAGCTCCGAACCAAGTCAGGAGGCTCCAAACTAGATCGAAGGATCCAAACTCAGGATCGGAGGCTCCGAAGTGGATCGGAAGCTCCGTCGGTAAGATCAGACGTTCTGATCGGGACCAGGGCACATGTCATTGCTTACGTCAGCAAGGTGACGTCATGGCTGACGTAATATTGGGGCGATCGGATGCTCCGAAGATAGGATCGGAGGTTCCGATCGTTTTTGGACGTTCCGAACCGGGTTCGGAGGCTCCGAACTCCGTCTATAAATAGGGGGCCGAGATTTCATTTTCAAGTGCACCTTTCCCTCTCTTCTCTCTGATTCCTAAGCCTTCTAACTCAGATTTAGGGAGTTCTAAGCATCCTATTGGGAATCCGGAAGTGGCATAGCGATCCAGGCATCGAGGCGGAGCTGTGGCCTAGTTTTGAGGAAATTGTCATCAGCGGGCTAACGACGGACGTAGGTATAGCTATGGTCTCCTTAAATTATTTAGGAGTATGCAATTGCTTAGTTAAGGCATTTAGAGCTTAATTATTGATGCATGGATATTTGCATTGTAGAGCTGATATAGACTTGGAACCTAGAGTAGGACTACTAGGAACTGCCTTTAGTAAGGTACGTAGGTACAAACTGAGATTGCCAGCGGGTTTTGCATGCTTATATGTTGCATTTTGTATGTCATTTATTATGCAGCATGTGCATATCATATTGTGCCTGTCCATCTTATGAGATGAGCCACGTAGGGTCGCTCAGCCCTGTCTGGACGATTGATGTCTAGGACCTATTGACTGACGGGTCATGGGTGGCTAGCATCGGGGGACACAGTCCACGTCCTATAGGAATGAGCAGTGTACGCAGGGTTTGCTCCCTGGGTTGTACCACTCATATCCTAGGCGCCATTACTGAGCAGTTATATACAGTTATCCCAGATATGGATATCCTATCATTTGCATGCATCATATTTGTATGTTTTACCCAGTGCTTTTGTATTGAGCTTAGAGCTCACGTCCAGTCTTTTTTGTGTATCTGGACACCCCATTCGACGGGGCAGGTGTAGGTGCAGGATTGAGCACCAGAAGCTTGGAATAGCCAGTGACCAGTGAAGACAGCAGGATTAGCTATAGGTTATGCCTTTAGGCTATTTATTCGATTTGGTTGTATAAATCAAATTTATTTAACCGGTTGTATTCTGCCGGTCTGTTTTTATTTAAGTCTTCCGCAGGGATTTATTTAATGCATGTTTAATTATGCTCTTAACTCTAATTAGGTAGCGGATCCGGGTAGGGTCGGTACATTTATTGGTATCAGAGCATATACATGCAAGAGACATGGGATATAGTAATAAGAATTTGTGTTATCCTTATAGGATGAATAAGACCTTGGAAGAGGTGATGATGAGGCAATTAGTTTGCCCAGAGACTATCATCGGCAGGATTTCTGAAGATTTGGCTTATGGGATTCCAGCAAGTGCGGACAGGAGTGATGGATCGTGTTTGAGTTTTCAAGATTTCTACTCATATGGATCCTAGTTTTTGATCTAGTATCGGATGTCAGAGGCAGTGGCAGAGCATTGGATGGGACGCACTTGATGCTTGCATCTGTATCGTCCATACCATGATGACACTACTCTGAAGATTCTCCAGTCGTAGATGGAGAGATTGTCAGATAGACCTTCACCAGAGAATGCCTCGAGTGCCTAAAGCATGACATGTTTCAAGAGTAAGGTCTTTAACCTCATGCAGAACATGGTTTTGCCGGTATGCTGATATCGATACGTTCGGTAGGCACACGGGAAACTTAAATGTTCAAAAGCATGATATGAATACAAGAAGAACGCTGATGGTAGATCGTGAGCATAAGGGGTCAACTGACTTGCACTGACGCAGAGCATAGCTGGTTAGCTATCACGAGCCATTTCTCCAGAGTTCTTCGTAGGAGGACATGTAGAGAAACTTGGTCGGGAGTATGCTTGTATCGATGCGTGTGTCGATTGGAAGCTTCATGCTCAAGAAACGAAGACTAGTACGATGATTTAAATACTGTATTGATGTAGTTGTAAACAGTATTTCAGTTGTAAAGAATCATCATACTTTAGTTGTATCATTTCAAGTTCGATTGTACATTTCATTGTATTTTGAATACTGTATGTATTACAGGGGATTGTAATTGAGAAATTGTACATAAATGGAAGCAATGATACATGTTTTATTTATCCAGCAATTCGTGAATGATTGCGAGTGATTTTGCTGAGGTTGGCTTGATTCTAGTTGATTAGTGTTCAACTGCTATAGCTCATGGGATTGGAGTAGGCCGATTGTGACTGTTTGACTTGTGATTAGTCTAGGCATTTTTCTAGGATTGACCTAGTTAGTCAGTGGACTAAGATAAGGCCAGCGATGAGTGGACTCATCTAGAGGCATTAGGCATATTGTTTGATTTAGAACATTTGGGCTTTGTTCTAGGTTGTTTCCTTAGAACAGGCTGTCTGACCTTTGTTAGGTTGAGGCTTGTGATGATAGGTTTTTGTCAGGATACCAGGTCCAGTATATGCCAAGAGTTGTGGACTATGACCATGACCAGACGTGATGAGGCGCGACCCTATGCCAGTGTTACTCTGGGAGTCCTTGTACTTCAGAGGTTATCTGGGAGCCTTGGTGGTTTAGGATTGGCGGTGGGAAGGCTACTCAGTCTAGGAATTTGGTAGCAGTCACGACTAGGTATGACCTTGGATTAAATATCAAGTTTGATATCGATGGTACGATATCGTCTGGTGAGCCAGAGATATATATATTGAGTTTTCTGCTATGGGAACCAGTCATGGAGGGATTTTCTTGACAAGTGTGTACTCTGAGCAGCTAGATTTTAACCTTTGGGTTACTGCTAGACGTGTGGATCTAGTAGGTGGACGGATTCCTACCAGCAATGACTAGGGGTTGTCATCAGAGTTGTAGTTAGAATTTTCCTGTGATAGGAATCATCCAAGAACTTGAGTGGGATGTTGTTTTAAGACTTAGACTCGAATACGAGGACTACTCCTTGATGATTGACTTCATCTGTGATAGATCATGTCAGACGCTAAGGATTGTACAGATCTATCTGAGATATGAGGGAAGCATGGCCTATGATCGTGAAACCTTGGTGGTTGTCCAGGTGGGTTATTGAGGTAAGCTACCTTAAGTCTTGAATTGTTGCACGATCTTAACAGGGGATATGATCAGGAGAGTGTTCAAAGATTGTGAAAATCTTTGGGATTCTTTAAGTTATTCTTCTTGGACTTTATGAGCCATGGTGTTCATTCTGAATGAACGAGGTAAGGATAGTGAGTCCAGTGGTTGCGCTAAGTACTGTCTGATATTTTCAGAGGTTGAGCGTAGGATTTTCCATGGAATGGAAATGGGCTTAGCTTATCTTGATGTTTGCCTTGGGTGAACAAGACAACGATTAGTAGTGCTAAGGTGGCACGAGATCTGTGCTAGTGACTACTAGTGGTTATTGGGTAACTCTGTCAGAGTTAGGATGGTTAAGTTCAGAATACGAAGCAGCGGTTAGTAGTGCTGAAAAGGTGCGGGGCTTGTGCCAAGTAAACTAATTATGTACTGCGATCTGACACCGTTTGAAAATGGTTCTTTGTGGCAGCTGAGTCATGGTTATTGACCGAGCCATGTAGGTTGGATGATCAGTGGTGGTCTGATCTGATAAGTGCGAGCTTAATTAGATCGACGAATTCGATTGGTTGAGCCAATCAGGGTTGATCAGGATATATCAATTAAGAAATACTTGGAATAGTATTTTGTCAAGTAATGCTTATGGGATGAGTACTGAATACCATCTCAGAGAAATCGGAGATTTGAGTTATTTAGTCTCAATGATCGCCAGAGATGAATCTTCTGGGATTGCTGTAATCGGGAACGATTGCAAGTAGACTTGTATGATCAAGTTAGGTGCTAACTTGACAGTGGAGACAAACAAGGGAGTTGGTAGTTTCCAGTATAGTGCATTCTTTTTTTGAAGGAAGCTGATATTGATTCAATCAATTGCTTAGTGATAGCAATAGGTCAGGAAAGGATTATGTTGTTGTTTCATGTGAGAGTTTTCCATTGAACAACAATAGTGAAGATTGTTGACCGGACATTTCGGTTAAGTGAGGGCATCTATGTGTACCGTTGTGGTTGGATCTGACGAGTAGTTGGAAATTCTAATGGACATTAGCAAGGAAACATCAGTTGTCTGATTTGTGTGACATTTGCTAGGATCTGATCCTCGAGATCTGGCAGGATGTGTCACTAGTCTTCTAGCGTGTGAAGAACGATGTCTCTGAAATGACAGAGATAGTCAAGGATCGACTTAGTAGCCAATGAGGTTTGCCTTTGGGATTGAAGATTTCGCAAGATCGTGACGGATCAAAATTGTTCTTTCGAGTCAATGAGTCACATCTATGCGGATTGTTTTGTCAAGAATATTGCGCGTTAACAAATGACAATCAGAGACGCATTGTGTGGCAAGTTACTTTGAGCACAAGTATTTCCCAGGATTGACTAGGGAATCGATGAGTTAGATCATTCAGTGTTGAGACGGATGCGTTCGACAAGGGAGCGATTTGACTATTGAGAATCCGTTGAGATTTAGTTCCAGGATCAGTATGTTCAACCTTGGGAGATTGGTATGAGCTAATGGTATTATCAGAGACTCTGAGTTGAGTTATACCAGGTGCAATGACTGTCGAGTTTCGAGACAGAATAGGAAGCGTTTCCATATGTCTGTGCACTGTGGAATGTCCCAGTCGAGCATATTGGTGGGAGCTTGCCTAGTCTTGATGTGTGTACAGTGATTGCGAGTATGTATAACTATCAGGAGGACGTTTATCGATTGAATTCATGAGGTGAATAACCTATGATCGAGATGATGTAGATCATCAGAGGCGTGATGACTTCCATTGCAATATATGTGTGATTTCGCAGGCCAATGGCTAGGAGATGACGTAGCATCATAAATTGCAAGTGATGATAGTTATCATCAGGGCATAGTGTTGAGGTTATACTAAGAAATGTGAACTGTGATTTGCACTGGACATGGTATTGAATTCCCCGTATTGCTTGGGAAGCTCTTTTCTATGGTAAGGCATGGGGAGGATGACCAGTCTGGAAGTTGTGTTAAGCAGTTATGTTGTAGTATGACCTTGTGTCAACTAGATTCTCTTGGGGAGAAATTTGAGTTTTGTTGTGTCGGCACAGTGTTGGGAAAAGTATCTTCTAACTAGAGGTATTGAGCACCGAGAACTTTTGGAACCATTAGATGGTTAATTTGATTAGCGATTCGACGATTGTCGTAAGCCAGTCAAGTTATGACTTGGTCCTCGTCAGTATAAGATTTCCTTTAAGGATAATCTTGATCAAGCGGGTATTGTATCTTTCGTGAACAGAGAGATCGGGGTCAGTTTGGAAGACGTATCAATGTTGTGATATACGAGTGCTAAGGAAGTTCAATTGTCGACCAGTAGCACAGTAATTTTCAGCTGGGAAAATGTTAATGCGGTTCAGCATTAATGGAGCTTGCAGAGAATTCGACGGGAATCTGAGTGTGTCGAAAGATATTTGGACCAGACACTCGAGCAAGGGTTTCTTGTACGTTCTCGAGGTTCTACGTTAGATTTCGAGGACGAAATCTTTTAAGGGGGGGAGAATGTAGTAACCCGTATCCATAATTAGCGATTAATGAGTATATTAATTGTGTAATCATGTTTACATTAAGTAAAACATGATTAGAGAAACTCCAAAAGAGATAACGGAGTCCAGAAATGGATTCAGGACACTCAAAATAGTCGGGAAGGTCCCGAAGGTCCGGAGGGTTCGGAAGCTCTGAACCAAGTCAGGAGGCTCCGAACTGGATCGGAGGATCCGAACTCAGGATCGGAGGCTCCGAAGTGGATCGGAAGCTCCGTCGGTAAGATCGGACGTTTCGATCGGGACCAGGGCACATGTCATTGCTTACGTCAGAAAGGTGACGTCATGGCTGACGTAATATTGGGGCGATCGGACACTCCGAAGACAGGATCGGAGGTTCCGATCGTGTTCGGAGGCTCCGAACTCCGTCTATAAATAGGGGGCCGAGATTTCATTTTCAAGTGCACCTTTCCCTCTCTTCTCTCTTATTCCTAAGCCTTCTAACTCAGATCTAGGGAGTTCTAGGCATCCTATTGGGAATTTGGAAGTGGCATAGCGATCCAGGCGTCGAGGCGGAGCTGTGGCCTAGTTTTGAGGCAATTGTCATCAGCGGGCTGACGACGGACACAGGTATAGCTATGGTCTCCTTAAATTATTTAGGAGTATGCAATAGCTTAGTTAAGGCATTTAGAGCTTAATTATTGATGCATGGATATTTGCATTGTAGAGCTGATATAGACTTGGAACCTAGAGTGGGACTGCTAGGAACTGCCTGTAGTAAGGTACGTAGGTACAAACTGAGATTGCCAGCGGGTTTTGCATGCTTATATGTTGCATTTTGTATGTCATTTATTATGCAGCATGTGCATATCATATTGTGTCTGTCCATCTTATGAGATGAGCCACGTAGGGTCGCTCAGCCCTGTCTGGACGGTTGATGTCTAGGACCTATTGACTGATGGGTCATGGGTGGCTAGCATCGGGGGACACAGTCCACGTCCTGTAGGAATGAGCAGTGTACGCAGGGTTTGCTCCCCGGGTTGTACCACTCATATCCTAGGTGCCATTACTGAGCAGTTATATACAGTTATCCCAGATATGGATACCCTATCATTTGCATGCATCATATTTGTATGTTTTACCTAGTGCTTTCGTATTGAGCTTAGAGCTCACGTCCAGTCTTTTTTGTGTATCTGGACACCCCATTCGACGGGGCAGGTGTAGGTGCAGGATTGAGCACCAGGAGCTTGGAGTAGCCAGTGACCAGTGAAGACAGCAGGATTAGCTGTAGGTTTTGCCTTTAGGCTATTTATTCGATTTGGTTGTATAAATCGAATTTATTTAACCGGTTGTATTCTGCCGGTCTGTTTTTATTTAAGTCTTCCGCAGCGATTTATTTAATGCATGTTTAATTATGCTCTTAACTCTGATTAGGTAGCGGATCCGGGTAGGGTCGCTACAGAATATGCCAGAGGAACAATAGATATTTGAAGTTGATGCGGAAAATTTTGTAGGGAACCAAGGAAGGCAGTCGTACAATTCATACAACAATAATTTCAACCAAGGCTGGTAGCCCATGCAAGAGGAGAAGAAGCCGAGTTTTGAAGATATTATGATGAAATATGTTGCTGGGACCGAAGCAAGGCTGCAAAATCAAGAAGCTATGTTGCAAAAGTTGGAGACTCAGATGGCTCATATAGAAACTTAAATTTTGACCAGAGCACCCGAATCACTGCCATGAAACACTGAACCAAACCCAAGGGATGTTAATGCAATCATGGTCATGACGAGGTCACACAAGGAGAAGCCGAACGTAAAAGAATCGAAGGATAGTTCTCATCGAGCTGACAACTCCTCGAAGGCCAGTAAGAAAGGTAAGGTTTCAAAATTTGAGGTTAATAATGATGCTGATATTTCTAACCTCCCTTTCCTCCAGCTGGCTAAGCAATTATTGTTTGTTCATCATTTTAAAATATTTCTTTAAATTTTCAAGAAACTGCATATTAACATACCTTTTGCATATGCTTTAGCTCAGATGTCGAATTATGCCAGATTTTTGAAGGACTTAATAAAGAATAAAAAGAAGCTGAATGATCTGGCGCAATTCACAAGTAATGAGGAGTGCTCGACGGTGATACAAAATAGGCTCCAACAAAAATTTCAAGATCTAGGGAGTTTCTCTATACCGTGAAATATTGGTCAATTTTCTTTTGATAATGCATTGTGTGACTTAGGGGCAAGTATCAATTTGATGCCTTATTCACTTGCTAAGAAATTAAGTATGGGGGTAATTGAACCCACTACCATCTCTCTTAATCTTGCAGATATCTCTATCAAATATCCTAGAGGAGTAGTGGAGAATGTCTTAGTTAAAGTGGATAAACTAATTTTCCCCGTGGATTTTGTCGTACTTGATATGGATGAGGATTTTGAGGTTCCTATGATTTTAGGGCTTCCGTTTCTTGCTAGTAGTAGGGTCTTAATTGATGTCAAAAATGGAGAGTTGATGTTGAGAATGAATGAGGAGCGAGTGATTTTTAATATGCTGCAGTCGGTTAAAGATAACCTAATTGGGAAATATTTCTTTGAGATTGATTTTGTTTATAATTGTGTGGGAGAATTTATGTAGAGGAACAAAAACCATGATACCGCTTCACAGGCACAGGATCAAAAATCGCTTGCTAAAGGAGTTGGAGGGAGCCGAGATACTACTAGGCATACAACCGCGACAGTGGATGATACGCCATGAAATTAAAAGGAAAGTACAGTCGGGCTATAGACTATAAATTTAGCGCTGACTGGAAGGCAACCCAGTGTTATTTACCTTTCTCTTTAGTTATTTTTGATTAGTTTGTATTTTTATTTGATTTTTGCTCCTTTCCCTTTCCAGTTTGTCATGATCGCCAGCTTTACCCACCTGTTGCTGTCATACACTAGATGTTGCCAAGGAATAAGATGATACCTCGAACAGGGGAGTGTTGTTTTTGTTTTGCATATTTTTGTTTGTTTATGCATTTTGTTCATTGTTTTTGAAGCATTTAGGGCAATGCTTTGGATAAGTATGTGGGGTAGTCTAGTTTATTTTATTGTTGTGTTTGTGTTGCATTCGTAATGATTTTGTTTTTTTGAATTTTTAGTTCGTTTCGTGGTTGTTGTGTCTTGTTAGTTTTTATAGTTGTTTGCATGTGTGTTAAGTAGGATGATGAATGAGAGCCAATGATGATATGAAGTTATGAATCTTGTGAAAGTTTTTGCTCTTGACTTGACATGAGAAAGTGTAGGTTGAACCGTGAATAAATTTATGCACTTATGTTAGACTAGTGAATTGTAGCGAAAGATTTGATGATGTTTTTGTCTGTTTGATCATTGCACGACAATATGTGTTTTGGGGATCTTAACTGTGTTCTGGGAATTATGATGAGTCTCTAACAATGCACTTATGATCTTGGGCGCACCAAAATTTTTGAAAAAATTGAAAAAAAAATCATTTTTAGTTTTGAAAAACTCAACTCCATCTGGGTCATGGACGAGAAATTGAAATCCTAATTACCATGTCCAAGTTTTTGGGTAATTATCGGAACTATAGATGAGGGGATTGAACTTCTAATCCTATCACGATTATAGCTAAGTTTGCGGATAATTATTGGGGCTTAATAAAGTCGGGTGCAAAATCCGGCGCTGCGTAAAAATAATCTCAAGGAAGGTGTGTTTGTTAGAGGTAATTGGAAGAAATGGACACTTGAGGGTGAAACTTGCACTGATGTGTCATAGGTCGCTAAGCAGTCTTGAAACTGATTCTGTCTAAGTTGCATGTAACTGGAATGACATCGCGCACACACAGTTCACGCTAAACCGAAGGTGTATTATGAATGGTTGAGAGCATTTGTGTTTTTTAGTTGACAATAGAATTTCTGTGACGCTGACACATGCCATGAATCGTTCCTACTTTTGTGTTTTGTGTTTGGTTGTCATATGTCTTGCTCGAAGGAGAGAAATGTTTAAGTATGGGGGAGTTGATAAGTGCATTTTGTGTGCATTATTTCGTGATATTTTATGTCTATTTTGCATTCATTCGTATTATTTTATGTTGTTTTTATGTGTTTTATTGCATGCGTGTGCATTTCACTCTTTGGGTTTTATTTGTAGGACATATGAGAAATTAAATGAGTTTTTTTGTGAAAAAGAAAAGAAAAGAAAGAGATAAGAGTAGATTGAAGCACCATGAAGATGAAAAAGTAGAGCAGCAGCTCTAGTAGAGAGAAGAAGAGAAGAAATAGCTCTATTGCGCTTGGATAAGGCGCAGCTAAGTTGAAGTGAGGAAGGCTATTGCGCATGAGAGGGAGCAGCAGCGCTTCAATGAGAGTTTGAAGAAAGGCGCAATTGCGCTTTAAAATGGGGAAGCTGCGCAATGATGCTATGCGTGAGAAATTTGCGAGACAGAAATATGCTCTCTCGAGTGGTAATCTTGGCCAGAAATTTTCTCGGTTGAGCGGTATTTTCTATCGCTTAAGCGAGCGATTTCGAATCAGAAAATATTTGAATTTTCGGAAATAAAAAGTCTTAACGTTTTGGGCTTTGTTTCGTGGGCTTCCAAGGACATATAAATATAATTCATCAGATCTATAGAAGGGGGTTCCGGATCGCAGGAGAGACAACACAGAGGCGGCATAGGCAAACGGCTTGGATTGAATATTTCCTTTTTCTTCTCTCTTTTATTCTTATTATTATTTTTAGTTCAGGATTAAAAACTTTGTTTGAACCATTATTTCGTTTATTGAGTAGTTTTATTTCGATCAAGGCCACGTGATTGGGCCGAACAAGTTTATGTAGAAAACTTGAATGTTTTTTTGGGATTTTTTGGATTTGGTTTTATGATTATTGATTTTTGGATTTAAATTTGTCTTGTGAATAATGTGGCCAATTGTTTACATGCATGTTAATCGATTCCAAGTCGACAGAAAAGGAATTAATTTTGATCACTTCATTAATCAACACAAGGTTAAATCGACTAGAAAAAGTATTCGATTTCATTGTGCGGTTTTAGGTGCAAACTGAATTCTCACGATTCTCAATGCAATAGAATTTGATTTGAATTATGAAAGATTGATCCGTCAATATTTGAATAGGTTTAATTGTTCTAGAAATAGACCTTTATACAAGTTAGGAGAATTCACCGTAATTTAAGATTTAAATCTAAGTCCTAAATCGACTACATGTTGCATGAGTTGTTCTGTACCTACGTGAGTCCTTGATCGAATCTTTTCGTCATTGAATTACACTTTGAAATTCTTCCTGCGGTTTATTTGATTGCTTTTATTTACTAATTTATTTCTTAGTTAAAATCCTGAAATCACTTTTATTCGCTAGTCTAGATTAAGTATAAATAATTATATTTTGGTAATTTCTAATAATAGTCTCCGAGGGTTCGACACTTGGACTTAAATCCATATACTATTACTTGACCTAGTACACTTGCAAGTAAATAACTGAATTAAGCGGTCATGAAGCTTTGAAGATCCATCTTTTCAAGAAAGGGCTGAACAGTAGAATCCAATCTGCCCTTGCTATCATTGAACCCCAGTAGTTTTGATGTGTTGATGGGAGCTGCCATCAGGGTGGAAAATGACATCAAAATATGTGAGTGTGAGAATAAGCTCAAGCATCCCATGACTAGTCCACAACAACCACAGGGCCAACAATTTAATAATCCCAAGTATTCAATCTATTTGACGTCTAGCATCCAAGACAAGGGAACCGCGTCCTCCCAATCGAACCTAGATAGACCCAGGTTCCAAACTTGTGGGTTCAATCACATTGGTGAATTTCGTAAAGACATTGGAGCTTGTTTTCATTTTGGAAAGATAGGTCATTGCATTGCTTAGTGCCCTTTTCCTAACTAAAGAATGGTCCAATAGCTGGAACAACTCCAAACAAGCCACATGAGAATAAGACAAATGCACGAGTCTATGCTTTGACTCAAGAGGAGACCGATAACTCCAATGATATTGTAGCAAGTACCATTCTAATCAATAAGGTGCCTACTTAAATGTTATTTGAGTGTGGTTTTATGCATTCATGTCGGATTAAGAGATACTAAGAAATTAGGAGATAAACCTGATAACTTAGAAGAACCATGTAGAGTAGAGGGTGTTCAAACTTCAGATTAAAGCGAAAAAACCGTAAATCCAAACCGAAAAAATCAAACACCAAACCAAACCAAAAACCGAAATTTGAAATTCGGATATAAATGTTAAAACCAAAATTTATTTGGTCTGGATTTGGATTATATATATGAAAACCGAACTGATCGAAAAAATAAAAATTTTATTAAATTAATAATTTTATTTATATTATATATTTTATAAGATGAGATCTAGTGAATAAATAATCCTTTTTAATAGTTTTTAGTTGATTGTCGTTTATTTAAGTTATTTAGACTTTGAATTTAAAAGTTTTACAAAGAAATCATTAAAAGATAGCATATTATATTTTAAAATATAATAAGCTATCTTTTAATGATTTCTTTGTAAAAACTTTAAATTCAATATTTATAATATGCTATCTTTTAATGATTTCTTTGTAAAACCTTTAAATTCAATATTTATCGTATTAATTAAAATAATTATATAAAAATCGAAATAACCGAACCAAACCGATTTAGTAGAAAACCGAACCAAATCGAAGGAAAATTGTTTGGATATCGTATTATATATTTATAAAACCAAAAAAACGAAATAAAAAACTGAAAACCGAACCGAACCGAACCGACCGATGAACACCCTTAAATTATAGAGTAGCAACTCCTGCAAACCAAAATTATAGAGTATCTATATCATAACGTGAACGTTTGTATTGAAACTTAATAATTGAAGGCAGACGTAATCAGACCAAACATGATGTAATTCGATATAACACATAGAATGGATTGGTTAGCCAAGATATGAGAAGAAGATCCATACCATACGTAAAAATATACAGAATATCAAACAATGTGAGAATTATAGGAAAGCATGCACAAAAAACACCCATACCTTTTTGAACTAGATAAAGAAGAAAGTTTTGAGAACAAAACTTTTTATAAAGAGGGATGAAAGTGAAAACCAGAATTTTAGTCAAGAAATAATTTCAGTTGAGGAATAAAATGAAGTTGAGGTTTGAATTTCAGTTGAGGACTGAAATTCAATTGAGGTCAGAATTTCAGTCTAGGACCAAATTTAGTTGCTGAAGTTTAGTTGAGCTCAAATTCAGTTGAGCTAAGTAAGAAGATAAAATTCAATCGAGCTGCAGCTCCACATTTGTAACTAGCTCATTAAATCGAACTAATAGAAATTAAAGGAAACAAATGAATAGTCATATGAATCTGGTTGATTAACGAAAATCAAACACGAAAATAATCCAATTCGTGCCCTCAGATCAATTAAACACAAGACTCAATTGATGTTTTTCGATCTTTTTAAGACAAGTATAATCTCGCGGAAATTAACAAAAGATAAAAGTGAATTTTCACCTTTAATCAATGAACGGTTAACAATAAAAATTACGAAGTAATTGAATTCAATGAGATCTTCAGTTAACTTGTATATGACAATCTTCAATGAAGAACAATTGACAAACGCCACAAATTTAAGAACTTTGATAAGTTTGAATTTGAACAAAGCCGAAGCTTCAATAAAATTATTGAGAGAATTTCAATCAATAATATGAATAAAACTGAAAACTATTATTAATGACTAATAATAATGTACTTATAGTTTACAACTCAAAATAAAAGATAATGCAAAATATTGAAAAGATATGCTAGAATATTGTTGTGATAATTTCCTATCAAAACTAGGACACCCAAAAATAAGAAAATATCACGAAATAATGTAATAATTAATAAAATAATTAAATAATCGGTTTCACACACAACACGCCGTGTTGTGTGAAATTCACGTCCCAAGCGCAAATGCGCCATCCCCTTTGAGCAGCTGTGCAAAAAGTCAGAAAGCTTTCTCGCGTGAAATCCTCATCAGGCGCCGATGCGTAGCTTCGAAGCGCAGATGCGCAAACTAAGAATCTCCAAAGCGCAGATGCGCAAGTCCCCTAGTGCAGGCGCGCAAGCCATTGGCGCAGACACACTGAATTCCAGAAACAAGAACGAGACCCTGGACTCCCATGCGCAGACGCGCTTCTTAAGAGGCGCAAATGCGCTCCTTCTTCCTTTCTTTTAATGTCTTGATTTTCTGGATTTTCTTGGTCTTTTATCAATTCTAAAACAATAAAACAACCTCTAAATTTCTCTTCAAGAACTCCAACTCCATCTTGATAATTTTTCCTGAAAGTTTGAAGTGATTCTTTAAATTTCTTGCTCTGACCTCTCGTAATTGGTCCTTGTGGCATCTGCAACGGATCTTTAGTAAAACGACCCTAACTCTACTTTAAATAATAATTAAATAAAATGCGGATTTTAAGAAAATTTTCGACATGACCTATATATTTATATTTAAACCCGCCTGTCACAGATAGCAACTAAAAATACAACCAACAATACTGAATAAACTAGACCGAGAAATGAACGAGAACCGGAGAAAAAGATTCGACATTTCCAAACGTCTGTAAATCATATAATTTGATCATTACATGCCCAAATACAATCGATAAATCCTTACGTTTGCATTAATCCAATCAACTAAAAGAATGAAAGACTATAAAGCATTAAAGTAAACTTTTTGCGAAAGACTAGCATAGGTCGGAGGGATGTGCCGTGCCCGCATCACAGTTCACTCGATAGTCTTGCCCCTAGATCTCAAAGATAACTTAACATGCACCAAATAGATGTAGTGAGCCTAGGGGCCCAACAATAATATGGTGAAGTAACAAGGGTTTAAAATACATGCGGAAATACATAAAATACTGTACTTATAATACTTTGGAACTTACTTAGACAAGTTGAATGATAAAAAAGAATGAAACTTACTGCATGCAATGAACTCACACATAACTCATACTTTTAAACTTGGAACTTTCTTATTCTTAATCTGAACCTCATGCATAACTGAAACTAAATAAACTGAACTGAACTGAATAAACTGAATTGAATAATACTTTGTGCCCTTTTTTTAAACAAAATAAACTTCCCAAAAGGGAGAACTTAAATATAACATATTATTGGCTAAGTCCAACATAATGGATGTAACTGAATAAACTGTACTGAAACATAGTCATATAAATTTTGAACTGTAACTGTGAACTTAGATCCTTGAATTGTGATTTTGTACTTTCGATCATGATCATGGCTGCAGTTCACTATGCCGTAAGGAAGTCAGGATAACCCCCAACTCATCTTGCCCATACTTGGTAAGGAAAGCCAGGATTTCTCCCAACCCATCCAAATCCATACTTGGTAAGGGAAATCAGGATTTCTCCCAACTCGTCCAAACTCATACTTGGTAAGGGAAATCAAGATTTCTCTCAAATCGTCCAAACCCATAAATTTGGTAAGGGAACTCAGAACGTCTCCCAACTCGTCCAAACCCATAATAAATATAGTCACAATCATCTCACTTTGTTCGTAAAATATTGTTTTTCATACTTTCTTGCCTTGATTTAGAAACTTAGCACGCATATGTAGATTTAATGTACTTGTAAATATTTACTCGATAATCATGCAAAAGACTCCAATATGGATGACCGGGATGGTGATTTAGGGAGCAAACCAAGGATAGGAATCTAAACCATAAATTTGCGCTTAGGACATTCCGAGCGGTTTGCCCATAAATGTTATAACTCACTCGATTCTTACTCATAAGGGGTTCCGCTTGAATCCTCGACTGCCTCACACTTAGAACTAAATAAAGAAGTCATCCTCAATGCACCCTTCTTTGCTTAATCATGCCATAAATTCAAATTTCCGGATAACAAGATTAGACAGTAAAAATTTTGCGCCTCTCTTCCCAAAAGCCTAGAACTTATCCAAAACTTAACCGAATTGATTCCCGCTTGAAACGACATATTCCTAACATCCTAAGCTAATTCCAGACCCATGCCATTCACCAAAACATGAGTATAACACTGTTATACATGACCATAACCGGACAGCCCCTCAACTCTTAGTAAATTCTTCTCGATAACCCTCCTCCCTTCTATGAAACCTATTCCTTAATCTCCCATGGTACAACCTTTAAACTAGGACCTAGGCCACCCCTTAGACTCGCACGACCTTTGAGACTGTGAAGAAGTCCCCTGCTCTGGAGCCAAAACCCCAGCTCGAGTAATCCCCTGTTCTTGAGCGAATTCCCAGCTCAAGAAACTGACCCTGCCCCTGCCCCTGAACCCGATCCTTTCAACATTCAACCGACAGCCCATTCACCTCAATCTATGCTAGCCATTTCACACAACCTAGGTGCCACCATGTGAGCTACGTTCTCACCCATGGTAGCCCCTAATTCACCATCCGAACGACAAGCAAAAACACGAATCGACACATACTCAAACACAATGAAAGACTCTCGAAACAGAGTAGATGCAACAATGATTAGAAACATCTAACACACATTATCCATTACAAGAAACACAACATGAATCAATCTCAAGCATGAACAATACACCATATGGAATTTTGGAGTTTCGAACAGGCCAAATAAATGAACAGACAACTCGGACGGCCATCAAGATACATAGGAAGAAAATAATCAAACAGGCTCCCTATAAACAAAAAAAAAATCAAAATGCAAGCAAGAAGATCAAGAACATGACGTAATAATCCACTCGGTGACCTAAGAAACCCATAATATTTCCTCACGCTAGGAAAAATCAGATTGAGGGCTTTGAGCAGCTGGAACTCGAGTTGAAGAAATGGTGGAACAACCCGTTCAGCTTGCCTGGGGGAAAAACTTCGCCAGAAAAAGATAGTTGGCGGCGGCCGATGGCTAGAGAAGAAAAGTGCCGATCGCATGATGGTGAAATTGAGAGGAAGGGGAAGAAATTTATCGGCTATATCTTGAGGGATGGGAAAAGAGGATGGGCGTGGATTTGGGCTTGAAGGATTGGGCTTCTTTGTGCTGAGAAATGCATTTTATGTGTATATGTAAAATAATATATACTATACAGTATGTAGTATTTTATAAGTGTTAGGCCCAAATTCCGCAAATACTCAAATTTGAAAAATTTCAGAATTAAACACTTTAAATATTCTAATGTCAAGACAACGAGTAAAATATTTAAATAATAAGCAGAGAGACTAAAATAATTTTAAACAAACTAAACTAACGTTTAAAAGCATTTTAAATAAATACTCAAGCGAAAATAAAAATCTTTAAAATGATTTGAACAATTAAAAGGATTTAAACAAATAAGCTAGACTCTTAAAATAGTTAAAAAAAATAATAATTTAAAATGACTAACCGCTAAACTTAGACTATTTAAAATAAATAAGTTTTAAACTCGAAAATATTTAAACAAATAAGCTAAAAAGTTAAAATCATTTAAAATAATAAACTAAACAATTAAAATTAAAATCATTTAAATATGCAAGCCTAAACCTTTATAATGTTAAAACAATTTAAACTGCATAATAAAATCATTTAGACACATAAATTTAAACAATTAAAAACATTAATTAAATATTTAGTACAATAAAAATTATTTGAATAAATAATAAAAATATTTTATTAACACATAATTCACATAAATAATTTAATCAATTAAACTTAAAAATAATAATCCTAATATTTATTAAATATAATGCATGCGATTTAGTAGATTGAGTTTTAGGTACTACATTTAGCTTTCTTAGTCACTTGTCCAATATGCTCACTATCCATGATCGCATCATCTTCCCCTTCTTGAAAAGGATTTGTCCTCAAATCTCGATCATCACTTCTATCAAACAAAGATAAGTCAGAAACTTTAAATGTAGTACTCACATTATACTCACCTGGAAAATCTAATTTGTAGGCATTGTCGTTGATTCGCTCCAAGACTTGAAATGAACCATCTCCTCTAGGCAACAATTTCGAACTCCTCTTCTCCGAAAAACGCTCTTTTCTCAAATATAACCAAACTCAATCATCCGGTTCAAACACAACCTTCTTTTTCCATTTGTCCGCTTGCTTAGTATACTGCAAATTCTTTTTATCTGTATTCTCTTGCACCTTCTCATGCAAGCTCTTAACAAATTCAGCTTTCTTCTTACCATCCATGTTAACCCTTTCACTTATAAGTAACGACATCAAATCCAACGGAGTCAATGGGTTAAATCCATAAACAATTTCAAAAGGCGAATAACTCATAGTAGAATGTACACTACGATTATAAGCAAATTCAATAAATGGTAAATACTCTTCCAAAATTTTCAAGTTCTTTTTAATGATAGAGCGCAACAATGTTCCTAAAGTCCTATTAACTACCTCAGTTTGTGTAAGGCCCAGGATTATTTGATGTAATTCGAGATTATTTAATTTTAATTCGAGAATATTTAATTTGAGAATTTTTAATGTTTAGATTTAAATTCTAATATTCTTAAATTATTTAGAATTGAAATTGAATTTAAATAAGGGCCGAGGACCAAATTGAAAATATTGAGGAGTTGAAGGGCCAAAGTGCAAATTTTGCATGTAGTGGAGGAGACATGGCTTGATTGTGTATTGGAACGTGTATCATCTCCTTTTCAGCAGCAAAAATCGAGACTTAGCTCCAAAAATCAGATTCCAAGCCTTCTTCTTCATTTTGCAAGTTAGATATCTTTTGATCCGCTCAACCGATTTTTGATCCGGACATAGCTCTGCGATCCTCTCTTCAAGAGCTTTGATTTGGTGTATGTTTTCTTATATTCCACCATGTTTGAAAGTGTGGAAGTTGGGAGAAATCAAATATGATTGTATATTGTTGTTCTTGAGATTATACATCTTATATATTCGAAAGCGGATCGAAGAACGTACGTCGTATGCATTTCTTATGATTTTTTCAGCCATTTTCGAACCTAGCCATGTTTTATTGTGCTGGATTATGATGATATCTTGATTCTATGAGCTGGTTTTGAAGTATATTAGATTGATAGCTTGAGTTTGATATCGTTTAGGTTACAGATTTTATGTCGTTACGCCGCCAGTTTATGATTTGAAGCCGTTTTGATATCTTGTGATTGAGTTGAGTTTGAAGTGAGTTCTTGCTGATCTTATTAGATTATTTTGCTATGTTTTCAGACTTGAAACCAAGGGGATATTGAACTTGAGCCTCCAGCTTCGAACCAAGATTGAGTTGGCTAAGGTTTGTGAAGTTGTAGCTTTGTAGATTGAAGAACTTGAGCAAATTTTGACATGAGTTCTTTGATATTAATTGTTCAGATTTGAAGCACTCAAGAACCAAGAAAAGAAAAGGTATAAGATGACATCTAGAGTTAAGGGATTTGAAACTCGAGAACTGCGATTCTTGAGTTATCCCGCCAAAAATCACATACTTGATTTTATATGTGTTTTGATATAAAACTTGAATTGTGAATCCATCTCAGGTAAATGGATCTTTGAATTATATTATTTATCTTTGATGTTGAGTCGGTTACGATCCCTAAGGCCGGATATATTCAAACCAAGTTAGATTTTTATTCCTTAATATATAAATATATATATGTATATATATATATTCAAATTTGCAAACTTTAACATTTTAAAACACACTTGTAAGGAGATCATATGTTTATAATTTATAAATCTTGTTATCAACTAATATATTAATATATAATTGGATGAGTTATACATATATTGTTGGGATCGGTTCAGAGGGTAGAAGGGGGGTGAATACACTCTGAAACTTTTCTTCTTCTTCTTTAAAATGATCAAGTGAGGTTTAGTTCACTTAATCAGTTTTCTCAACTTTTAAAACGTTTTGAACAACTTAAATAGTGCGGAAATAGTTCAGAGGTTTTAGTGATGCAAAGTTTATAATGCAATGTATGAGCAGGATGTAAGATAAATGGCAGTAAATGCTAAAGCACAATTTTATGGAAGTTCGAAGGCTTAATCCTTCTACGTCTCCCCTTCTTCCACTTAGGAAGGAATTCACTAGAAGACTTTGGTTATTACAACGTCTTGTAATACACCCACTTCAGACTTAGGACTTATCCAATGCCTAATCCGAAACTCCTAGATTTACACAGATAAGATTCTCAGTTCTTATCAGACTGGTGGAAGCTTTCAGAGCAGCTTCAAGTCTCTTCAACACTGAGTATAGTTGAGTTGAGCTTCTCAGACTGCAGAGCGGTCGAGAGGCTTGAAAACCCTAGGATGATCCTTGACGATCAGATATGTGAACTGTAGGCGAGGGTTTATTTGAGCAGCAGATGAATGATCTTGTAAGTGTGCTCAAGTATATCAGATGAGGACTTCTGATATTAGTCAAGTGATTTGAAATTTTTCTGAGTTGCTTGTCTCTCTTCGTTGTCTCGTATCACTTGTTGTTTTTCTTGTTGTTCTTTTTGTAGTTCTCTTTTTGAGCAATCTTCCCTTTATATAGGTCAATCATCAACGTCTTTATTTTGAACGTTCTGATGCTGCATTGAATGCACATTTAATGCTCATAAATGCATTGATGATTCTGCATGAGGATCGTACACTGCAGACAACTTCCAGGGTCCAAAACTGGAATAAACGGTCGAATGCTTTATCTGCAGTCATTCTGTGTTTTTGCCATTTTGGTACAACCTGTTGTCTTGATTTGCAGGAGTCAACAAATCTTCTGAAACGCCGGTTCTGCTTTTAATAAAGGATCCTGCAAAGAACATCTTGTCACAGGTACTTGTCTCGAGATATCTAGATAGGCAGTTGGCATTCTACCGGTAGAGATATTTGTCCTCTGCTGGTTTGAATAACCAGTCGATAAGCTTGTGACTTCAACCGGTCGAGAGATAAAGGCGGTTGACAAGCTTCCGGTAGATAGATTTATCCTCTGCTGGTTTTGATAGCCAGTCGATAGGCTTGTGACTTCAGCCGGTCGAGAGCAAAGGCGGTTGACAAGCTTCCGGTAGATAGATTTATCCTCTGCTGGTTTTGATAGCCAGTCGATAGGCTTGTGACTTCAGCCGGTCGAGAGCAAAGGCGGTTGACAAGCTTCCGGTAGATAGATTTATCCTCTGCTGGTTTTGATAGCCAGTCGATAGGCTTGTGACTTCAGCCGGTCGAGAGCAAAGGCGGTTGACAAGCTTCCGGTAGAAGTTGTAGTAGATTCCTGAAATACAATGGTTGGCAGCACATTCCTATACAATGAGTTGTTGTTTGTTATCACCAAAATATCGGATTCAACAATTTCCCCCTTTTTGGTGATGACAAAACTTAAGTGCTCCAAGAACAATATGAAAGCATTAAAATGAACTTCATTGAGAGAATGAATTTCATTAAGTACAATAAGCATTTTTATTACACCTACAGAAAAAAATAAGATGCGGCTGCGATAAGTAAAGAAGAGATAAGTTGTTCATCTTTTGAACCAACTGGCTCCTCCTGACCTATCGCCTTCTCTTCTTCTTCTGTCGGCTTCTTCTTTTCTTCTGGACTCTTCTTCACGTCTTCTTGCCTCTGCTGCTCTACGTTGCTCTTCTTCCCCCTTTTTGGCATCACCTTGGTTGAGCCGAAGGATGACCTCAGTGAGTTGAGTGCCAAGGCAGGCTTGCATAGTGTCTATTTTTGCATCGATTTGAGCAAGTAGAGTGGCATGCATAGTGTCCATCCGATCATTCAACTGCTTATGAAGGCAATTTTCGGATCGGATAACTTGTTCGGAGACGGTAGAGAGCGTGTTGATTTGAGTGCGATGATGATTAGTGATCTCTGTGGACTGACGAGCAAGGTCTCGAGACACGGTCTCGAAATGCCGAATCATCGTCTGGCGTGAATTATCGACCGATAAGGATGAGTTTGTTATGTCTTGAGAGAAGGACCTAACCGTTTGCATGAGCTCATGAAGCCGATTTATCAAGGTATGATCTAGAGCTGCGGCCATGGTTTCAATTAAAGAATCATCGGTCTGAATCATTTGCCCTTCTGAGTCATTTCTTGGTGAAACCGGGCTAGACTCACGATGATGTGGTGCGGGTGATCTTGCTGGAGAGCTACCCGATGGACCTTCCAATAATGGTACAGTTGGAGATGTAATAGTTTCGACTGCAGCCAATATGGTTGGTGGAGTACCAGGATCAGCACTTGGTTCATCCATAATGAGATCTTCCATAAACTTTTCAGTAGATGGAGACGGTTGAAGTGCTGGATCAGCATCAGTCACTTGCTGTTCTGGAGATGCAGGTGATACAATAGTGCTTGATATCTCCGTTGGGGGCACTGTTGCTTCACTATTGCAAGGAGCCTCTGTCACAGAGGTGACAGGTATCTCTTGTGCAACCACTTCTAAAACATCTTGTGAATGACCGGGAGAAGTGTGAGCGGTCGTCACGGGAGAGGAGTGAGCAATCACAACTGCTTCCGGTTGAGTAACTGCTTGGACTGCGGTTGAGGAGGGGTCGACCGATGAAGATGCTGCTACACTCGATCTTAGAGCATATGATTGAAAGAGGTCAGCAGTGATGAGATCGGTCAGAATCCCATCTGAAGAAGGGAGAGCATAGACGTCTTCTTCACCCTGATCTTGGGTGAGAAAGGTTTTCATCATCACTTGTGCTTCCAGCACATAAGCTTGCAAACAGGCTGCTGAAGCTGGTGTTTTGACATTGTTGAGAGCTTGGAAGTGCTGAAGTAGTTGAGTGATTTGACGTAGACTATCCTGTAGTCCAGTCAAAATCACAAAGTCATCGGCAGCGGTAGGACTCTTGGATTTGAAATTCTTGACACGCTCATTAATTAGCAGTGATAGCAGGCTTCCTCGAAGCTTCAAGTCTATGAGATGTCTTCTTCCCAGAGCCTCCACGATGTCTTCAGTATCAGCAAATAGAAGCATCTTCTGCTCAATGACGTTTAGAGATTTCCATTTAGGAAATATTTGAGCGAGTGTCAAGTGAGTGCGGGAGTGATGCCATCTGTCAAAACGTTGTAGATGACGCTTGACAGTACGGAGCACGTGAGAGATGATCATATTGAGTTCTATCGTAGCTGCTGGTTGAGCCTTGGGTGTGTAGATCATCACACCTTTCCCTTTGTCTTTGGGATCAGCTAGAGTGACCTCAGGAGCTGATGAGGCACCTTCCCGGATTATCACACCTTTTGTAGGACGAGGAGCAGTAGAAGCAACAACGGTAGTAGTCTCGACCGTTGGCAGGGTAGGAGCAAGTCCAGAAAGAGACTTTAGCTTCTTGTGCTGCCTCTTCTTCTCGCCTGCAGGCGTGTATGACACAGCTGCTTTGGAGACCGAAGGGGATGACCTGCTAAAAGCTTGAATCAGTGGAACATTTTCACGTGATTCATCTTTAGAGTCAGATTCGATGATCAGTTGACGCTTGGCAGACTTTTTGGTATGGACTGGTTTGGCCACGACCGAAACCGTTGAAAGCGGTTGAGGGATAGCAATAACCTTTGCGGTTGAGGGCAAGGTGTCGACCGCAGTCTCTTTCTTGTTCAGGAATTTGAGAATCGTAGACTTGTTGAGCCATTTGGTGGGATGCAGAGGCTCAGTCTTGGAAAAGTCCACTCCAAGGACGCCCAAGATGTGGCAGATTTGCAAAGCAAATCCCTCGGATTGCCCTTTGCCCCTGATCATTTCACATAGAATATTGAACAGAATGTCTGACCAGTTTATGTTGATCTTGGAGGCAATACAAGCCATGTATTGAAATTTCTCCAGCGTCACCTTGTCGTAAGATCCAGCCTTGGCCAGAAGATTCTTGGCCACGATATTAGTCAGTAGCCTGAATGGAGCTTTGAGAGATGTCTTCTGGGCCGGCAGTTTGATCGGAGCATCAGTAGTTGAGAACTCCTTCAACCAATAAGAGCAGTTACCATCTGGAAGATCCGTGCATTTTGTCAAACCCCTGGAGGGCAGATCAAATGTGCTGGCGAAGAACTTCTGATTGAAGGAGTAGACCTCTGTCTTGATCAAGCATTTGATAGTCCCATGCTCGATTTGAGCGGTTGCGAAGAACTCCTTCAAAACAGGCAAATCGCAGATGGCGCTGCATTCCAGAAATTTCTTCAGTCCAGAGGCTTCAAGCATGGTGAAGACCTCAGTTATTCCTGCGTTGTTTGCCTTAACAACGGAATCAAAGTTGATGGCGAGGCAAGTCTTCTGGATCGACATGATATCTGTAGATAAGAACTCGAGCAAAGAGTAAGCAAAAGCTTGAGAGTAATTCGATGGAGCGTTTAATACAATATGAAAGTTTTTAGCAAAGGTGAAAGATTGATATATGAGTGTAAAGAAGTATATATAGGAACCTATGGGCCATAGGGTGATGTCATGAAAAGTATTTTTGAAATTCAAAAAGTTTTGAAGAGCATAATCACGGCGCCCAATTAATGTCATTTGGTTCAAAGCACCAAGCTGCTAGTACGAAGCCTGTCAGAGACTAGTTAAAGGCGGATGATATGCCAATATTAATGGCAACGTAACAGCTAATCTATTAATGTCATATTGACAATCATTCCCCCTAAACACATGCATACTAACTTAAATCTACTAAGCCAAGAATATTTCGAAAATATGAAAACTTAGCGTCCGGTAGAGGCTTGGTGAATATGTCTGCTGCTTGCTGATCGGTAGAGATGTATTCCAGCCTGATTTCCTTCTTTAAGACATGATCTCGGATAAAGTGATGCCTGACATCAATGTGCTTTGTCCGAGAGTGCATCACTGGATTGTGAGTGATGGCTATGGCACTTGTATTGTCACAGTAGATTGGAGCTTCACTCGACCGAATCCCATAATCATTAAGCTGCTGTTGAATCCAGAGTATTTGAGCACAACAGCTGCCAGCAGCAAGGTATTCTGCTTCGGCGGTCGAGGTAGCAATTGATGTCTGCTTCTTACTTGACCACGAAATTAGTCTATCTCCAAGGAATTGACGTGTGCCACTTGTACTTTTGCGATCAATTCTACAACCTGCATAATCTGCATCTGAATAGCCAATAAGATTAAGATTTGAATCTTTGGGATACCAAAGACCCACATTAGTAGTTCCTTTAATATATTTAAGTATTCGTTTGGTAGCAATGAAATGAGATTGCTTAGGTGCGGCTTGAAATCTAGCACATAAACAAACTGAATACATGATATCCGGTCGACTGGCAGTCAAATAGAGCAGTGAACCAATAAGGCCTCGATACATGGTTACCTCGACCGGAATTCCCCCTTCATCTTTATCAAGCTTAATTGATGTACTCATGGGGGTAGATACAGTTGAGCATTGTTCCATTCCAAACTTCTTTACCAATTCCTTGGCATACTTGGACTGATTGATGAATATTCCAGTTTCAAGTTGCTTTACTTGAAGTCCAAGAAAGAAGTTTAGCTCGCCCATCATGCTCATTTCAAACTTCTCCTTCATCAGTTTAGAGAACTTTGAGCACAACTTGGGGTTAGTTGACCCAAATATAATGTCATCAACATAAATTTGTACTAGTAACACATGATCACCTTTTACAAATTTAAAAAGGGTCTTATCGACCGTTCCAATTTGGAAATCATGTTCCAGTAAAAATTTTAGCAAAGTGTCATACCAAGCACGCGGTGCTTGTTTTAATCCATAGAGAGCTTTGTCAAGTTTATAGATATATTGAGGATGAGTAGGATTGACAAAACCTGGTGGTTGTTCAACGTACACCTCTTCTTGAAGTAGACCATTGAGGAATGCAGACTTCACATCCATTTGATAAACTTTAAAATTCTTGAAGGCTGCATAAGCAAGAAAGATGCGGATTGCTTCTAGTCTTGCAACTGGCGCGAAAGATTCCTCAAAGTCTATGCCTTCTTCTTGTCTGAATCCTTGAGCAACAAGTCGAGCTTTGTTACGCACAACAGTGCCATGTTCATCGAGCTTGTTACGAAACACCCATCTAGTTCCAATCACATTTTGATTTTTCGGTCGAGGAACTAGATGCCAAACATTGTTGCGGGTGAATTGATTCAACTCTTCTTGCATAGCTTCAATCCAGCTGGCATCTGATAGAGCTTCATCTATTTTCTTGGGCTCTACCTGAGATATGAAAGCGGCATGCAAGAATTCATTAATCATTTGACCACGTGTTTTTCGAGGAGCAGAAGGGTCACCTATGACCAACCCAGGTGGATGATCTTTGTTCCACCTAAAATAATTCCCTAAAGGGTTGTCATCAATTGGTTGATGAACGTCCTCGTTTACTGGATCATCATTGGCTGGAGGATTGTTATCAACCGGTGGATCCACTTCTGGCCTTGTTTGATCACACCCGGTAGAGGGAACTGGATCATCCTTCTTTGGAGGATATAGATCAGTGTCACTCTCTTCCTGTAGATTTGTGTTTTCCAGTCTGTGACTCAGATCATTTATGCTCCCTTGAGTTTGTTCTGTACATAGAGTAGATTCATCAAAAACAACATGAATGGTTTCCTCGACCGTTAGTGATCTTTGATTGAACACTCGATAAGCTCTGCTAACGGCTGAGTAACCAATAAAAGTTCCTTCGTCTGCTTTGGCATCGAAGGCTGTCAAATGGTTTTTGCCATTGTTGTGGATAAAGCATTTGCACCCAAAAATTTTGAAATAAGAAATATCAGGTTTTGTGCCATTCCAAATCTCATATGGAGTTTTGTTAAATCGTTTATTAATCATAGATCTGTTTTGAGTATAACAAGCTGTGTTAACTGCTTCTGCCCAAAATCTTTGAGAAACATTTGAATCAGCAATCATAGTTCTGGCTGCTTCTTTTAAAGTACGGTTCCTTCTTTCAGCCACCCCATTTTGCTGTGGGGATCTAGCAGCTGACAACTCATGCTTGATTCCCTGATCATCTAGATAAGTCATAAGAGTGGTGTTTAAAAATTCAGTCCCTCTATCACTCCTGATTCTATCTATCACAGTAGATTGTTCATTTTGCAAGCGTTTAAAAAGCTTAATCAGGTGAGGTGCAGTTTGATCTTTTGAAGAGAGAAAGATGACCCAAGTAAATCGAGAAAAGTCATCTATAACAACAAGAGCATATCTCATTCCCCCTATGCTTCTTACTGGTATAGGACCAAATAGGTCCATGTGAAGTAAGTCTAAACATTTGGAAGAAGACATACACCCTTTATTTTTAAAAGTTGCTCTCACCTGCTTTCCTAGTTGACAAGCAGGACAAACTTTGTCTTTTATAAAATCTCCTTCGGGCAGACCAGAAACCAAATCATGCTTCCTCAGGTTAAAAATGGACTTAAAATTTAGATGATTTAACCGCTTATGCCACAACCAATGTTTATCATGATGAGCAGTAAGACAAGTAGGTGAAGAAATATGTGAGCAAGACCAGTTTACCTTGTAGGTGTTTAGGTCTCGTACACCGGTCATAAGAGTCTCACCTTTGTCATTTTTTATGAGGCAAGTGTGTTTGTGAAACTCGACCGAATGATCATTGTCACATAGTTGACTAATACTTATCAAATTATAGCATAGTTTGTCAACAAGTAACACATCTTTAATAATGATGTTACCATGGATGATCTTACCCTTACCCACGGTTTTACCTTTGGAGTTGTCTCCAAAGCTGATCTTTGGTCCTTTGCACAACACCACTTCTGTTAGAAGTTCTGGATTCCCTGTCATGTGTCGTGAGCAACCGCTATCTAAATACCAGGTAGTGTCCTTGATAGAAGTGGTTTTCTCGCCCGTTTGGACTTTTAGTACCTGCAAAGAGTGAAGAACTTTTGGTACCCATATCTAGTAGGGTCCAGGTCGGATTAGCCCTTTCGGGACCCACACCTGGAACACCCTTACAGGTTTGCCCGTGTGTGTGTCCAGAAATCTGTGCGGTCGATAGGCAGTAAATGTGTGTGCTTGTGAGGTTGCTGTGTGCTTGCCTTTTTTATTTTCATCAGTTAGCCTATACCTCTTTTGAACTGGCCTGCAATTAAAGTACTGGTAAGGCTTCTCCTTTGACCATCTTTTCTTAGAGTAGTTAGACTCATTCCATGGCCTTTTGAAATTAGATTGGTTTCCCTTTCTTCTTTCATTAGGTTTTGGTTTGATCCAAGTTCCTCTTTGATTAGAGGTCTGGGGATCCACATATCCCAGCCCTCTATGCTTAGAGCTTCGTTCGTTCGATACTTTCTGATTTTTGTCAAAGCTGCACTTATCGTGTTCATATATCGTGCTGGACCTGACAAATCTTATTTTGTTAAGATTGCCTTTGTCCAGGCTTGACTGAATACAGGATTCCATAGACTGTTCATTTGTTCCAAACCCTAGACCGGTTTTATCATGTACCGGTCTTTGGATTTCTTGAATCTTGTCAATGGTTACCGAAGATTTATTCTCAATCAAGGTAGCTTGGAATACTCTTTTCAAGGTGTCGTTCTCAGTAGCCAGCAGACTTAGCTTGACCTTAAGACCATCAAGCTCTTTTTGCTGCATGCAGCTTGATTTGCTTGACTTATCTTTTAGGTTAGCTCTTTCTGCCTTTACTTCCTCGAACTCCTTGGATAATGCTTTGTATTCATTAGCCATTTCGTGTAAAGCAGTAACTAAATCACTGTGAGTAAATTCAGGTGAGCCAAAGTCAAATACCTCCTCAGCTTCTTCTTCGATGTCGGCCATAAGGCATTCCACTTTTTCATCATCGCTGTCATCTGAAGAGCTTCCGGTATTGGAGTTGTCAGAGTCAGACTCAGCCCACTTGTTTTTGCTTTCGTCTGCTACTAGAACCCTTTGGTCTCTTCCTTTTCTAAACGTCCTTTTATCCTCCTTACCCCTTCTTCTTTCGGAGAATTGCTTCTGATCATTGTTCTTAGGCTTGGTGCAGTCTGCAATGAAGTGGCCTGGCTTTCCACAGTTAAAACAAGTAGGACCATCGTTTGTATGGTCCGATTTATGATAATTTTTAAATTTAGAATTGTTTTTACGCATAAATTTACCAAATTTCTTGACAAAGAGTGTCATGGCTTTATTGCTGATTTGCTCAGCTGATCTCTTTGGAGCTTCCTCGACCGGTGGACATATCACGGTTGAGGTTAAGGCCTTGGTTGGTTGAGAAGTAGATGGTTCATCTTCTGTTCTCATGTTGAGCTCGAACTCATAGGCTTTGAGATCTGCAAAGAGATCATGCAGTTCAACCTTGCTCAAGTCTTTTGACTCTCTCATGGCCACTGTCTTGATCTCCCATTCTTTGGGCAGAGCTCTCATAACCTTCACAGCAATTTCACGGTTAGTATAAGTTTTACCTAAAGCAATAAGATCACAGATGATACTACTGAACCGTTCATCAAATTCAGCCATGGTTTCCCCTGGCTTCATTTTGGCGTTGTCATATTTTTGAATGGCCAGAGTGAGCTTGTTTTCCTTTGTCTGGTCATTCCCTTCACACAGCTGAGTGAGCTTCTCCCAAATCTCCTTTGCTGTGGAACATGACTTGATTTTGCTGAACATATTCTTGTCCAGTGTTTTGTATAGGATGTCCCGGGCCACATTGTCAAGATTGGCCTTCTTTTTGTCCTCAGTGGTCCACTCAGCTCTTGGTTTCTCAATCATTTGTCCTGCACCATCGGCTAGAGCTGGGTTGACCTTCATAATTTTGATAGGACCGTCTGTTATGACATATAGCATGTCATCATCCTGTGCTGCAAGATGTGCCTGCATGTGAATTTTCCAATCATCATACTCTTCTTTAGAAAACATAGGAATTCTGTTGAAAGAAGTCATGATTTGAAAACTTCAGATCAGCAGTTGAGAAAGGAACCCGCTCTGATACCACTTGTTGGGATCGGTTCAGAGGGTAGAGGGGGGGTGAATACACTCTGAAACTTTTCTTCTTCTTCTTTAAAATGATCAAGTGAGGTTTAGTTCACTTAATCAGTTTTCTCAACTTCTAAAACGTTTTGAACAACTTAAATAGTGCGGAAATAGTTCAGAGGTTTTAGTGATGCAAAGTTTATAATGCAATGTATGAGCAGGATGTAAGATAAATGGCAGTAAATGCTAAAGCACAATTTTATGGAAGTTCGAAGGCTTAATCCTTCTACGTCTCCCCTTCTTCCACTTAGGAAGGAATTCACTAAAAGACTTTGGTTATTACAACGTCTTGTAATACACCCACTTCAGACTTAGGACTTATCCAATGCCTAATCCGAAACTCCTAGATTTACACAGATAAGATTCTCAGTTCTTATCAGACTGGTGGAAGCTTTCAGAGCAGCTTCAAGTCTCTTCAACACTGAGTATAGTTGAGTTGAGCTTCTCAGACTGCAGAGCGGTCGAGAGGCTTGAAAACCCTAGGATGATCCTTGACGATCAGATATGTGAACTGTAGGCGAGGGTTTATTTGAGCAGCAGATGAATGATCTTGTAAGTGTGCTCAAGTATATCAGATGAGGACTTCTGATATTAGTCAAGTGATTTGAAATTTTTCTGAGTTGCTTGTCTCTATTCGTTGTCTCGTATCACTTGTTGTTTTTCTTGTTGTTCTTTTTGTAGTTCTCTTTTTGAGCAATCTTCCCTTTATATAGGTCAATCATCAACGTCTTTATTTTGAACGTTCTGATGCTGCATTGAATGCACATTTAATGCTCATAAATGCATTGATGATTCTGCATGAGGATCGTACACTGCAGACAACTTCCAGGGTCCAAAACTGGAATAAACGGTCGAATGCTTTATCTGCAGTCATTCTGTGTTTTTGCCATTTTGGTACAACCTGTTGTCTTGATTTGCAGGAGTCAACAAATCTTCTGAAACGCCGGTTCTGCTTTTAATAAAGGATCCTGCAAAGAACATCTTGTCACAGGTACTTGTCTCGAGATATCTAGATAGGCAGTTGGCATTCTACCGGTAGAGATATTTGTCCTCTGCTGGTTTGAATAACCAGTCGATAAGCTTGTGACTTCAACCGGTCGAGAGATAAAGGCGGTTGACAAGCTTCCGGTAGATAGATTTATCCTCTGCTGGTTTTGATAGCCAGTCGATAGGCTTGTGACTTCAGCCGGTCGAGAGCAAAGGCGGTTGACAAGCTTCCGGTAGATAGATTTATCCTCTGCTGGTTTTGATAGCCAGTCGATAGGCTTGTGACTTCAGCCGGTCGAGAGCAAAGGCGGTTGACAAGCTTCCGGTAGATAGATTTATCCTCTGCTGGTTTTGATAGCCAGTCGATAGGCTTGTGACTTCAGCCGGTCGAGAGCAAAGGCGGTTGACAAGCTTCCGGTAGAAGTTGTAGTAGATTCCTGAAATACAATGGTTGGCAGCACATTCCTATACAATGAGTTGTTGTTTGTTATCACCAAAATATCGGATTCAACATATATATTTTACACAATATCAAATTATTAAATATATATAATTTTTTATATATTTCTTAAAACTTTGAGAATAATATAATTGAAATGATAATAGAAATCATTTTCATAACATGTATATCATTAGGAATTTTAATGTAAAAGTCTCAACTCCATATTCTCTCGGGTTATGATATTTCATATATAGATGTTTTTCACTCATGGAGTTGGAAGAAATTAAAAACTCATTGAAAATAGCTAATATGTAAAGCAGAAAATCAAATAAATTAATATTGAAAATATGATAGGATAATTTACAAAGAATAAACTCATTTTTCTTTTGTTTTTTTTTTGTTTTTTTTTTCAGATTAGCTGCAAAGTTTTATTTTTTTCTTCCTCTTTTTTTTTCTCTAATCACATACCTCTAATAAACTTTGAAAATGTAACTTTTTTCTTCAAAGTTTATTTACACTTTTTTTTGATGAGGTAACTTCATTTACATTGAGGATTATAATAATGATAATCATATTTATCATTACAATCATATATCAAACAACTTTGCAGCTAAATTTATTATTATTTTTTTTCAAAATGGGTTTAATCTAGTAATTAACTATTTTTTAATAATCAATAAAAGCTTATAAGTTGTTTTTTCTATTCTCACCTCTCACTCACAAAATTTATGTGAGTATATATTGCACTTTTACAAATTAATTCCTTCAATTATACATGTTATTATTCATTCAATCAATATCATCAATTATATATTTTCTATTAAATTGATAAAAAGAAGTGTAAACAAAAATATAAACAAAAAGACTTCATTTTTTTAGTAGTTTTCAATTTAAATATATACGGAATATACTAAAATCTAATCTATTGTGATAATATGATAAATAAAAACTAATGCCTCTCAGGAGTTTTTGAATCCTTACTCTGCCATTGAAAAATAAAATTAATATTATTAATATTTCTTTTTTATTTTTAAAATTTTTAAAATTTTTATTTTTTTAAAAGATAAACCCTTCCTCAAACCTGAATATGACATTATTTTTAATTTTTTAAAATTAAGAATAAAGAGTAAATGATGAAAGAGATATCACCTGAGGTTTATTGAAGATGAGGAACAAACACAAACCAATTCAGTACATGTGAATCAATGATCCAGTTTTCTTTTCTTACTGGCTGGTTGAGACCAATTGATCTTTGTTATAGCCGAATCAGGTTGATGAACAAAAACTTGGAGATCATCAATTAATTGGTTGTCATTCGAAGCAGAGATGAGCATCCTTCGTGAATTTTCTGAAATAAAATTTTGTTCTACAGCTACATCAAGAAAAGTCAACAAACCATCATAATAGTTATTGATATTCAACAAGCCAACAAGTTTATCATGGATATTAAGTTGTGCCCAAGAAACAACATGAAAAATTTCTTCTAAAGTACCAAAGCCACCAGGTAAGGCAATAAAAACATCAGAATTTTCTATCATTTTAGTTATCCTCTCGTACATTGATGAAACTTTCAACTCTTCCCCAACATTAACACCTGTAATATTTTCTTCAGCTAAAGCTGTAGGAATTATACCCAAAACCTGACTACCTCCAAGATGAGTTGCTGTTGAAATAGATCCCATTAACCCAATATTGCCTCCTCCATATACCAAGTGAATTTTTCTCTCTGTTAACTTTTTTCCAAGATTAATTGCTGCATCAAAAAATATTTCATTTTTTCCGATACTAGAACCACAAAAGACACAAATATTTTTCAATTTTTGTGAATAAGATCCTGCCATTTTTTTCTTTTCTCAATTTCTCTCTCACATTATCTTTTTTCAATACGTAAAGAAAATTCAAGCATGCATTTATAGAAAAATACTTGTACGAAAAGTCAAAATATGAATAGTAGAACACATACAAACATAAAAAGTGAAATATATATGTTACCATCGAGGGTAGTACCATTTATTCCTTCTTGTTGGATTTGAAATAATCAATTATTCTGATAGACAACATATGGGATCCACATTAAATGAAAGACAATCTATATAATGATCCCTCTCATAAAGAATTTTTGTCCACAATTTAAAAAGTTCATTTTGCACGTATCCACTGGAATGCGTCTCAAGAGACATTGGAAGTGGATCCAATGGTTCTTTACTCAGCCCATTCCTAATGAATCATATTTTATCTTCTCTGTTTGCGGATGTCATTCCAACATTCCTACAATGTTCGTTACAAGTCCACCTAGCACATTTGTAACATTCACCTATATTTTTAGCTCTACGTTTTTTAGCGTAAGTACTTTTTCCAAATTCAGGCATTTGTTTAATAATGATCTTACTTGCTTCCCCATAAAGTCGAACCTTTGCTTCAATAATAAAGCGAATATCATCAGGAATATTATGCGACATAAGTAAACGTAATCTCTCGCATCTAGCTTTATAAATATTTTTCAACTTATTATCAGCTACACCACGAAAATATTTACGAAGATTAAAAATACAAACATCCATAATTATATATATATATATATTCAATTATTTTGGGAAATTAATATAAAACCGACTAAAAGTAGTCACGGAGCACCGTTATCCGCCACTTAACCGGGAAGTGAACTCAATTCTGCAAAAATAAAATGAAAATATAAGTAACAATTAAATTGGATCATATAAAGGCATAAATCTTCATCAAGAATTTCATTTTCTAAAAATGGTTTAAGCATTTGTCCATTAACTTTAAACACATTATTATTTTTAGGATTTTCAACATCAATAGCACCATGAGGATAAACATTTTTTACAACATATGGACCTGTCCATCGTGATCTAAGTTTTCCTGGATACAAATTCAAGCGAGAATTATAAATTAAATTTTTTTTCCAATTTAAAAAGATTTTCTCATAATATTTTAATCATGAAAGGCTTTTGTTTTATCTTTATAAATATTTGCATTTTCATATGCATCATTTCTTAATTCTTCTAGTTCATTTAGTTGCAATTTTCTTAATTTAGATGCATCATCTAAATTAGTATTAAATGCTTTAATTGCCCAATATGTGTTCAATTTCAACAGGTAGATGACAATACTTACCAAAAACTAACCTATATGGTGACATCCTTAATAATGTTTTAAATGCAGTTCTATAAGCCCATAACGCATCACTTAATCTTAAAGACCAATCTTTTCGATTTGGATTGACTGTTTTTTCCAAAATTTGTTTTATTTCTTTATTTGCAAGTTCAACCTGACCATTGCTTTGAGGATGATATGGAGTAGAAACTTTATATGTAATACCATATTTTCTTAACAACGAAGAAAATGATTTATTTATAAAATGACTTCCCTCATCACTGATTATAGCTCTAGGTATTCCAAATCGACTAAAAATATTTTCTTTTAAAAATTTTATCACAACTTTATGATCATTAGTTCTACATGCAATTGCTTCAATCCATTTTAAAACATAATCGATAGCCACTAAAATATAAATAAATCCAAAAGATAATGGAAATGGACCCATAAAATCTATTCCCCAACTGTCAAATATGTCAATAATCATGATTGGATTTAAAGGCATCATGTTTCGTTTTGAAATTGAACCCATTTTCTGATAATTTTCACAAGATTTGCAAAATGAATGCGTATCTTTGAATAAAGAAGGCCAATAAAATTCACATTGAAAGATTTTTGCAGCTGTTTTTTTTTTGACGAAAAATGACATCCACATGCCTCAGAATGACAAAATTTATTGACACTACTTACCTCATTGTCGGGTATGCATCGTCGAAAATTTTGATCAGGACAATACTTAAACAAATAAGGATCATCCCAATAAATTTTTTTTACCTCTTTCAAGAATTTATTTTTATCTTGTGATCTCTTATGAGAAGGCATTTTATTTTTCACAAGAAAATTTACAATATTAGCAAACCAAGACATAGTAGTAGCATAAAATAGTTGATCATCCGAATAATTTTTATTTATTGGTATTTCATTTTGAGATGATTCAGAAATTATTCTTGATAAATGATCGGTTACTACATTTTATTTTCCTTTTTTATCTTTTATTATAAGATCAAATTCTTGTAACAATAAAATCCATCATATTAATCTCGGCTTAGCATCTTGTTTATTTGATAAATATTTTATGGCAGAATGATCAGAATAAACAATAGTAGTAGAACCAATTAAATAAGAACAAAATTTATCTAATGCAAACATGACTGAAAGTAATTCTTTTTTAGTTGTTGAATAATTGATTTGGGCACTATTTAAGGTTCTACTAGCATAGTAGATTACATAAGGTTTACCTTCTTTTCTTTGTCCTAACACGGCTCCTACTGCATAATCACTTACATCACACATTAATTCAAATGGTAAATACCAATCAGGAGTTTGTAAAATAGGTGATGTAGTTAAAAGATTAATTATCTTTTTAAAAGCAGTTTCACATTCTTGAGTCCATTCAAATTGTGCATCTTTTGTTAAAAGATTTGAAATTGGTTTCGATATTATGTAAAAAATTTTATAAATCTTCTATAAAATCCCGCATGACCCAAAAATGATCGAATTTCTTTGTTCATGTTTGGTGATGGTAAATTAGCAATAACATCAAACTTAGCTTTATCAACTTCAATTCCTTTTTCAGATATGACATGCCCTAACACAATTCCGGATTTAACCATATAGTAACATTTTTCCCAATTTAAAACAATATTTTTTTCTTCACATCTTTTTATAACTTCTTCCAAATTTTTAAGACAGTTTTCAAATGAGTTTCCAAAAACAGTTATATCATCCATAAAAACTTCCACAAATTCTTCAATCATGTCACTAAAAATACTTAGCATGCATCTTTGAAAAGTAGCCGGAGCATTACATAAACCAAATGACATTCTTTTAAAAGCAAAAGTTCCAAATGGACAAGTGAAAGTAGTTTTTTCTTGATCTTCTACTGATATTGGTATTTGATAATACCCCGAATACCCATCAAGAAAACAATAATAAGAATTACCTTCCACTTTTTCTAAAATTTGATCTAAAAATGATAACGGAAAGTGATCTTTTCTAGTTGTATCATTTAATTTTCTATAATCAATGCACATACGCCAACTAGATGGAATCCTAGCTTGTAATAATTCTCCCTTTTCATTTTTTTTTTATAACAGTGATGCCTGATTTTTTTGGTACTACTTGTGTTGGACTTACCCATTTACTATCCGAGATTGGATAAATAATTTCTGCATCTAATAGTTTTAAAACTTCATTTTTAACAACTTCTTTCATGTGTGGATTTAATCTTCTTTGTGGTTGTTGATATGTTTTAGCATTTTCTTTCAAGTGAATTTTATGTGTGCAGATTAAAGGATTTATACCATTTATATCTTGCAAAGTCCATCCAATTGCATTTTCATGTTTTTTAAGTAATATTAATATTATTAAATCTTCTTCTTGTTTTGGTAAGTGGGTGGAAGATATTACAATAGGATATGTTTGATTTTCACCAAGAAAAACATATTTTAGTTCTATTGGTAAAGGTTTTAATTCAAGTTTTGGATGATCATCTTCTTTTACTTCTTCAAGTTCATTAATTTCTTCAAATAAATTTTATTTAAAAACATTTTTTGAATCAAAACTTTTCACTAAACAAACTTCAGATTGTTGATTTAAGTTTTTTTGGTGTATATTTTCTTCCATGATTGTTTCTATTGCATTATCATCTTCATCTTCATTAATACTTGGTTGTTTACATAAATTGAACACATTAAGTTCTAAAGTCATATTTCCAAAAGACAATTTCATTATTACATTTTGACAATTAATTAAAGCATTTGAAGTTGCGAGAAATGGACGTCCTAATATTACTGGAATTTCATTATTTACTTCTATTGGTTGTGTAACCAAGACAATAAAATCCACACGATATATGAATTTATCGACTTGAACTAACACATCTTCTACGATACCTCTAGGTATTTTTATTGACCTATTGGCTAGTAAAAGAGTAACAGATTTAGGTTTTAAATCTCCCAACTTAAGTTTTTCATAAACTGAATAAGGAAGTAAATTCACACTTTCTCCCAAATCTAACAAAGCTTTTTTAATTTTATTTTTTCCAATAATACATGAAATTGTTGGACAATCAGGATCTTTATATTTCAAAGTAGAATTATTTTGAATAATAGAACTTACTTGTTCAGTTAAAAATGTTTTTTTCTTTACATGCAATTGTCTTTTTACAGTACATAAATCTTTTAAAATTTTTTCATAAGAAGGTACTTGTTTAATAGCATTTAATAATAGAATATTTATTTTTACTTGTTTAAAAACTTCATAAATATCATAATCATTTTTTTTTATTATTTACTAATGCATGAGAAAAAGGAACAGGTTTATTTGACTCGCATATTATTTCAGATAATTTATCATCAACTTTCTTAATTTTAGGACTCAAAACATCATATTTCTCAAAAGTGTCGGGATTTGAATCCTTACTCTTTGAGTTTGACTGATCTTTGTTTTCATCACTATATGGATCATTAACTATTTTACCACTTCTAAGAGTAATAACATATTTTACTTGATCAAATTTTTCTTGATTTTTATTTTTAGAATTAGGTTGTGGTTGAGATGGAAATTTTCCTTTTTCATGAATATTAAGTGCAGATGCAAATTTTGCAAGAGTTTCTTTCAAATCATTCACAGATTGAATGTTTTGAATATTGATAGACTCTTGATTTTGAATGTATGCATGAATTTCATCTTCAAAATGTTTTCTTGGAGGTGGGATATAAGGAGCATAACCTTGATAATTTTGGTTATTTTTGAAAAGGTTGTTGTGAAGGTTGTGCATTATTATCGTTCCTCCAACTAAAATTAGGATGATTTCTCCAACCAGGATTATATGTTTGTGAAACAGGATCTATTGTTGGTTTTTTAAAATTGTTAACATAATTGGCTTGTTCATGGAGACATTTTTTTAAATGAAGGCAAAGTAGAACAATTTTTTGTAAGATGATCATGTGTATCACATATAAGACAAACAATTTCTTGAACACTTTTTAATTGATCACTCTTTTTCATTTCTAATTACTCGATTTTTCTTGCTAAAGATGAAAGTTTGGCTTGAATATCTACATCATCTTCAAGATGATAAATGCCAACCTCATTTGTTGAATTATTGGTTTTACTTGGTGGTTCAATTGAGCCTATATTATCCAAATTTTGAGTATTTTCTGTTAATGACTCCAAATATTCCATAGCTTCATTTGGGTTTTTATCTTCAAAAGTTCCATTACACATGAATTCTATCATTTGGCTATCTTTATGTATTAAACCTTCACAAAAGTGAGAAAATATCCTCCATATTTCAAAACCATGATGTGGGCATGTATTAAGTAACTCTTTATATCTATCCCAACATTGATAAAATTTTTCCCCTTGTTTTTGAGAAAAAGTTGTAATTTCTTTTTTAAAAGAGTTTGTTCTATGGGAAGGAAAAAACTTTTTAAGAAATTGTAGTTGCATTTCTTCCGAAGATCTTATTGAACTTGATCTCAAATTTTGCAATCATGTTTTAGCTTTATCTTTTAAGGAAAAAGGGAAAAGCTTTAATCGAACAATATCCATGCTATAATTTTGATCATTATAAGTGTTGCAAACCTCCTCAAATTCTCTTAAATGCAAATATGGATTTTCAGAATCTAAGCCATGAAAATTTGGTAAAATTTGAATGATTTGTGGCTTAAAATTGAAATTAGACGCATCAGGAGGAAAAACTAAACAAGATGGTGTACTAGTTCTTATTGGATTCATATGGTGCCTAAGTGTTTTTGGTTGTTCATGTTCTTTATTATTATTATTATTATTATTATTATTATTATTATTATTATTATTATTATTATTATTATTATTATTATTATTATTATCATCTTGATTATTAGAATTATCCTACATGTTTAAAATATTTTCAGATACTCGAACAAGTCTACCACTTTGTTTATGAATCCAAAAAATCATATAATTAAACACAACATACTATTTACAAAAATAACATAAATAACAAAAAAAATTAAACTTAATTTATACCTCCCCAACAACGGCGCCAAAAACTTGCTACAGCTTAAATTGTAATTCACTCAAGTGTAGGTTGTCTGAAAGTAATATACTCGTGAATATGAGATCGATCCACAGAGAGGATGTTGTAAGTTTAATTTTAGTAATGATATATTATAGATGGAAATATTATTATAAAACTTCAAATACACAAATTATAAAATTTTCAAGGCTTCAAATGTTCATTGTTGGTTTATTTAAGATTGCTTAACAAAAATAAATAAAATAAAATAAAATAAGAATAAAAATAAAAGAACAATTAAATATTTAAACAAGTATATCATATAATATAGTTTCCACTATATTAATATCAGATTAACCGATATTTAATACATGGTACCCATAATATATATATAGATGCATAAATATAAATTGACATAAAAGTAAATGTTAGGTCAAATCACAATATTTTATTTAGAACAACCGGCAGAGCCACACTATTGTCTAAATAAAATATATGACTTTTTTTATGTTTGATGCGAGAAAGTAAATGTTAGTTGCGGAAAAGTAAATATTTGATGCGAGAAAAGTAAATGTTAGATGCGAGAAAGTAAATGTTAGTTCAAATCACAATATATTATTTAGAACAACCGGCAGAGCAACGCTATTGTATAAATAATATATATGACTTTATTATAAATTGATACATATATTTATAGTATATAATTATTGTAGTATTTATTGTATCATATTAGACAACAAATCAAGGTAACCACATTTAAGGTACCAAGTATTTGATATAAATAGATAACAATAAATCATCAAAATTATACCTACAAATAAAGATCAATTAGTAAAACAAAATAAAAATAGAAAAGGGAAGAATATACAAAATATAAACAATCTTACTTGACCAACAATGAAACCTTTTTACCTTGACATAAAAGGATATAGCTTTCTATGAACATAAGACTCAAGAGTAAGAATAAAAAAAAATTCATACTTAAACTTGAAGAAATATGCACACTCAAACTCTTATTCTTACAAACACAATATTTATTTTACAAGTGAAGAATTTCTCTACACTTTTGCACACTTCAAAGCTTATACAACACATCTATTTATAGGCCAAATGAAAGCAAGATTCCAAGACTCATTAAATGTGGAATAGTAAAGTTGGTGGGTACTTGTCTCCTTGAATGTCAATACCTTGACCCAACTTTAATTGGCAAGTTTGATGTCATAAACCACCGATTCAGCCTCTTCCTTAAACATAGAACACGTAGAAAATTTTATGTACATGTATCTAGACATATGGTTAACCTTTTTTTGGATAAAAGGTTAATTATTTATGATATTTTTACTCCGCGCTGGTCATAGTAAAAATAAATCTTTCTCCATTTTGATGTTTGATTATTTTGATCATCTTAATGAGGTTTTTGGAATTTTTTGTCTTCTACAACGTTGAAGATGCCTCTTTTGTGATTATACATGATTTGAGATTACTCCAATATGACCTCTGTAGCTTGAGTAATTTTATTTTTAACAAACCTGCGCAAACCGTAAAATACAACATTTTTAGTAAAATATTTAAATATAAACACATAACACTAAAATAATACAACTTCATAATTTTAATGAAACTTTAATTTTAAAACACATTTTTAACATATAAATAATTACAAATTTTAAGTTTCATCAGTTGTCTTGTTTTGTATGTGTGCATGACAACAGAAGGGGCATGAGCTAGCCAGAGATGCCGAGGGTAGCTTGAGAGAGAGTCTTAGAAAGTGGTGACTCGGGTTATAGCAGATGATGTAATATATGTGTGGTGAATCAAGTTGGAAAAGAGACAAGAACTTTGTATATATGTTCTACTTGTTGTATACTTGCTTTTAATCTAACTTTTCTTGTATTCGGATCACTAGATGGATGTAATATCAACTTGTGAACATGTGTAGAACTTGATATTAATGTATGTGCTTGTTTGAGATTGAAAAGAACATGTTACCGAAGAGATTAGAAAGAGAAAAGGAGGACTGCAAAAAACAGAGCCGAGTATCTGCCCAGGACAGGCTCGAGCTGCAATATTTTGCAGCCCGAGCGCACCCTGTTTTGAGCTTCTGTTTTGCGCAGCGGAATGGAGCGCTCGAGCTCACCCCCATTTGAAATATTTTTTTTATTTCTTGTCTATTTAATTAATTATGCTTATTCTTTAATTGTCCTTAAGATTAGATTAGCACCCTAGGTCCCCACAACAGGTGGTATATGAGTGAAGTTAGTTCTTGGACTGAGATAGATGAGCGGGGTAGATCGAGTCTGATTTGACTTATTTTTCTCGCATGAAATTGAGTTTCTTATTTGACTATATGATTATATTTATGTGAGTATTTTTATTTGGAACTATATCAGACTTGAATCTTGATCGGAACTCGATCTCCTGAGACTGCATGATAATGCCAATCAGAGGGGGTACTGAAACAGAATGGTTGAATCTGATATATTGTTGTATTGTGCACTAATATGTTTGAATATCAGATATGCCTCCTCGAAAAACACCAGCCACTAGACAGACAGTTTCTATTCCTCCAGCAGAACCAGCATCGGTACCACAGACAGTGGCAGAACCTACGAATGCTCAAGGTAGTACATCTGCTGATCCGATGGATGCGACTGCTACTCCAATGGAAACATTGTTAAAAAGATTTCAGTCCTTGAAACCGCCAACATTGAAGGGAACTGAGAATTCTGTTGACTGAAAGAGTTGGCTGGAAGATATAGAGCAGTTGTTTGAGTCCCTCGATTATTAAGACGATCGTTGAGTTAGACTTGTTGTACACAAACTACATGACGTTGCAAAAGGTTGGTGGATTGCAGCAAAGAGAGCATTGGAGAATCGAGGTACAATCATTACCTGGTCTGTATTTAAAACTGCTTTTTATCAACGATTCTTCCCAGTGTCCTATAGAAAAGAAAAAGGGGCAGAGTTTGCTAGTTTGCAGGAGGGACGACAATTGAATATCGAGGAATATGCAGCCAAGTTTACTAGTCTGTTAAAGTTTGCTCCGCACATAGCCAAAAATGAGGAAGCTCAGGCAGATCAATTTATCAATGGGTTGAATCCGGATGTGTTTACGTTGGTAAATGTGGGAAGACCCAACAACTTTGCAGAAGCACTGAATAGAGCAAAAGGGGTGGAAGATGGTTTGATCAGACAACGAGGAGCACCGTTTGTATCACAGCTAGCTAGACAACCCCAAGATCAGCCACAAGCTTCTCAACCACCGCCCTGATTCGATGGAGGAAGTGGCAGAAGCGGTAGGAGAGATTTATTCAAAGCTAAGGGAAGTCCATTCAAGCGGTCAGGAAGTGGTTAGTCCAGTTCTAGTGGATCACGACATTTTAGGCCTAGACAGAAAGCTAGTGCATCAGAGGTATATTGTGACAAATGTGGAGGTCGTCATGCCAGCGATAAGTGTAAAGGAATATTTGATAGTTGCCACATTTGTAATATGACCAATCATTTTGCTAGAATTTTCCCGCAACGTGGTCTTGAGAGAGCACCAGGTGGAAGTTCATCTCGACCAACACCTCAGTCTGATATTCAATCCTCTGCAGTACACTCATTTCAGCCATAACCACAAGCTAGACCAGGAGGAAGCCAGACTGTTAGCCAACCACCGAGAAAACAGGCTCAAGTGTTTGCATTGACAGAGGAGCAAGCACATACAGCACCTGATGACGTTATAGCAGGTAAATGCTCTATTTTTGTTTACCCTGCTTATGTTCTAATAGATACAGGTGCATCACATACATTTATCTCTGAAAAATTTTCTATATTACATGATTTTCCTGTTGAGCCATTGTCCGCTGTAGTATCTGTCACTTCACCTTTGGGGACATGTATCGTATCTATGAAATCAGTTAGAATTGTATGCTACAGTATGAAGGTAATATGATTGAGATAGATTGTATTGTACTGGGTTTGTCAGATTTTCACTGCATTATCGGTATTGATATGCTAACCAAGTACAGGGCGACAGTCGATTGTTTTCTGAAAGTTGTGATATTCAGACTTGAAATGGCAGATGAGTGGAAGTTCTACGGTAAAGGTTCGAGATCTCGAATTCCTTTGATATATGTTCTATCTATGACCCGTTTATTGCAGAAAGGAGCAGAGGGATTCATTGTATATGCCGTAGATGTGTTGAAAACGAGCCCGAAACTGATTGATTTGCAAGTAGTTAGTGAATTTGCTGATGTCTTTCCTGATGAGATTCCAGGATCGCCTCCATTGCGAGAGATAGAATTCAGTATTGAACTGATGCCAGGTTCACAACCTATTTCTAAAGCTCCTTATCGAATGGCACCAGTTGAGTTGAAAGAACTGAAAGAACAACTAGAAGATCTTCTGGCTAAGGGGTACATTAGACTGAGCGTTTCACCTTGGGGCGCTCCGGTTCTGTTTGTACAAAAGAAAGATGGATCTACTCGACTTTGCATTGACTACTGGCAATTGAACAAATCAACGGTAAAGAATCGTTATCCTTTTCCTAGAATAAATGATTTGTTTGTTCAGTTGCAGGGTTCCTCAGTGTATTCCAAGATCGATCTGAGATCTGGTTATCATCAGCCGAGAGTACGAGATGAAGATATACCCAAGACTACATTTAGAATGAGGTATGGTCACTTTGAGTTCATTGTTATGCCGTTCGGACTGACCAATGCACCTGCAGTGTTTATGGGTTTGACGAATCGAGTATTTCAGAGATATCTTGATGATTTTGTTATTATCTTCATTAATGATGATATTTTGATATATTCAAAGAATCTGTGTGATCATGCATGTGGGGACCTCGGGTTGCTAATCTCATTTTAGGGCAATTAATGATTAATAAAACAATTAATCAAACAATTAGAAATATTAAAAACCAAGAAACTAATTTTTTTTTTTGTGAATAGTGCTCGGCTAGATCGTTAAGAGCTTACCGATCTAGCGGGCACATTTTCCAGCTTCTCTATTTTGTAAAAATCAGGCCTCGCTAGATCGGTAAGATTCAACCGATCTAGCGACCTCTTTGCCCAGAAAAACAGCAGAAATTATTTTTCTTTCAAAGCTGAAAATCCAATCCCAAAATCATGCAAAACCAACTCAAAACATGATTTTTCAATTCTAGAACTTGCATATATAAACATATGAAGTCTCTAGCAACAATCCATGCGATTATTACATCAAACGAATAACATAAAAAGCATGAAACTACAAGCTACACCAAGTCTCAAAAGTGAGCTTCTAAAAAACAAAGTTTCATGTCAAATTCAATGCTATCTAACTACCATTCTTCTGCCTAAACCCGAGTCCACAATTGCTATATCTCGCTCCTGAGCTATCCGCGTCATCTCAGACTAGCTCCTGCCCCCATCTGTTGCAATGCACACATACAAAACAAAACAACAGCCGGATAAACTCCGGTGAGAAATCATCTCAGTATAAGCAACATATAAAGCGTTAAATAAATCATAATGACTCTATTCAACTCGACTCAACAAATAGAGTAAATAACGCTTCTTTTGATCGATCGAGAATTGATTCATACTTCTTCGTTGCCATCAAGATTCGTATCCGATCTTAACATGAATATTCATCTATCGAAATCATTCCGGATTCAAAAATAAGGTCATCCTCCGACCTCGGCATAGAATCAATTCGTATCATTCTCGTATCATAATCACATCGACTCAAAATCAAAGATTCACTACCTGAGATGGATCGACAACATTAAAATCAAATCAAAACAATAAATACATATGTGATTTTGGCAGAAGAACTCAAGAAGAATCGTTCTTGAGTTTCAAAATTCCTGACTCTCGATGTCTTCATTATACCTTCGTATTTCTTCTGTTTTGAACGCTTCAAATCTGAAACATAGCATCAAAACATTCATATCAATCTTCATTCTATTCAATCATTTCAGAATCGAGTCAAAATCATCAACACATCTTCAATCAAATTCATTTCAAACCTCACTTCTTCTTCTTCAATTCGAATTCGGAGTCTTGAGTCGTTAGTCTTCAAAACTTGACTGAAATCGAGGAATAAAAATGCTATATCATCGATAACATTTCAAAAAACATCTCATCTCAATAATCAGCTATCAAACTAGTCTCAAAACATGAATCGACGGCGTAGCGATTAAAAATCGGTAACCGACGAAATATCGAATTCATTTTCATCTTCAATAAAACTCAAATGTGTATTCAAATCAGTAACACATCAGTCTAATCCTCATAACAGCATCTAAGTATATCAAATACAAGCTGGACAGCATAACAAGTTCATTCATTAATTCATTTTCAATCCGGCTTCGATATCGAACGGCATACGAACTCAAGAATACAAACATAAACTCATAATCTGATCTCTGCAATATTTCGATCTTCAAAGTATGCTGAAATAAATAAAAACTTACAGAATATCGAATCTCTTGTCGTAAGGATTCCAGAACTCTTTTCGGAATCGAAATCGGACGATCGGATCAAAAGTTACGGCGTTTTGAAAATCAAGAATTCAAAGGAAAAGAAAATGTCTCGGCTCATGCTTCAGATTTTCTGATTCTTCATGTGAATACACTTATCCAATCTGATATAATTAAGTTAAAATCGGATATGTATTGCATAATTGCAATTTAGTCCCTCAAGTCTTCATTAATTGCAATTCAGTCCTCGGCCTTCATTTGAATTCAATTTCAATCCAAAATAATTTAAGAATATTAGAATTAAAATCGAAACTCTAAATATTTCCAAATTAAATATACTCGGATTAAAATTAAATAAATTCGGATTAATCAAATAATCCCGGCCTTTTGCATTTCAGCCCTTCAACTTTGATATTTGCAAATCAGTCTCTGATCGGGTTTCATCTTCGAAATAATCATATTAATTCCAGAAACATGAAATTTAATCTTAAATCCCATAAATATTCAAATCGAATATTTATTCTTTTAATTTAAGAATTCTCGAAATTTAATTCTTAAACTCCGTAAATTCTCAAATTAAATATTTTCGGCTCGAAAATTAAATCTATCATTTCCATAACTTCTCAAATCAATATTAGCCCATAATATGGAATTTAATTCTCAAATCCCATAATTAATAATTTAATATTTTCGGGCCTTAAAATTCCTCCCCTGTAAGAAATGATTTAGTCCTCGAAATCACATTCAATCGAACTATTCAATCTGATAGACTGAATAATTATCTGAAGTTATTAGCACTTCAATTGTAGCACCTAGTATTTTTAGTACGTAAATTCGCATGCATAATTAGGGATTTTATTTATTTAGAATTTTAGATTATGGGTTAAATAATTATGTGAAATTATTCGTGCATGTTTTAAGTTATTTTTAAGCATTTAACCCATAATTAGAGATTTTTCATGATTTATGAAAATTTAGTTATTTTATCGCGTAGACGGGACCGTGGACGGACGAGATGACAACTTTCTACCCAAATTATTTTTATGAGTCTTTTTAGAGCCCAAAAATATTATTTTGAGTTTTATTTCCTCAAAATTTTCAGTATTTAATTTTATATAATTTTAGGAGTCCTTTTTATCCAAATTTAGCCCAAAATATTGACTTTTAATTACCTTTAAAATTCCCTAAAATTTATATTTCGGGATTTTAAATTAGTTATCAGATTTTTACTTATTATCTAGAGTTTTTAAGTTATATATTTTATATTTAAAACCCTTATTAATATTTTAATTATCAAAAACTTGTTTTAATTAAATTACACCCTAAATCTATCCAAACCCACGTCTCCAAGCCTTCAGCCGCCACCCCCTCCCTTGTTCTTCATCTCCTTCATCGTGCCAGCCCAGAAAACTCCATAGGAGATCGAGTTTAAGCTTCCAAGGTGGTTGATCATCGTCCCGTCGTCCCGGAATCGTTATCTATGCCTACTTCTCTTCAATCTTCGGTGCTAGGCATGTTTTTTTTCGTTTTTATTGTGCCACATCAGTGTTTATTCGTGTGTGTGTGTGTGTGTAAGCATCAGTTTTATTCAAGAATTTTCAGAAAATCGAGATTTGGTTGGATGTATGCGCCTTGTTCATGTATTTGTTGAATCATGCTCACGTTTAATTGCCATGGGTGCGTCCAGCTGCTGGCCAAGGGTTCCTAGACTGTGTGAGGGTGGTCTGGACTTGAGTGGCTTGATTGGTTCGAGCCAAATGAGCCCAGGTAAGGGTTGGTGCAAGATTGAGTCTCATTGGTGCGCAGTTTAGGGTTTAGAGGAAGGGGCGATCGGCATGAGGGTTGGGGCTGCATGGGGCTGGGGTCGTGGTCAGGTTAGGACCGCCCAAATGTGGGCTACGTCTGGGTGGCGGAGCTCCGGCCAGGGGCGGCCGGAGCTGGCCGACAGCAGCCATGGAGTGGCTGCTGCTCGCGGCCGAGAGCTATACAAGAGGGGGGGATCGGGTTCTAGGGTTTAGGGTGGATCCGGGTCGGGTCTGGAAAGTCATGGGTTATTTTAGTTGGGTCCGAGTCCAGGTTAAGTGAGTCGGGCTCGGGTATTTTTATTTTTAAGTTTTAAGTTTAATTAAGTGTTAAATGAGCCTAATTAAATCCAAAAAATTTAATTGGGTTTCATTTAATTATTTGAGTTGAATTTAATTGTTATTGGGCTTAATTAAATTAAATTAAGTTAGCCCGATAATTTATATGGGCTTGGGAGCCCATGGAAGTTATTGGGCCAGTCTTTGGGCTTTTGGGCCCATTGGGCCAGATTAAGTTGTTATTGGGCCAAGTATGTGCTAATGGGCTTTAATTGATTTATTGGGCTTAGAAATGTGTTAATGGGCTTAAGTATGTTAATGGGCCAGTCTCAGTGTTAATGGGGCAGAATTTAAGAAAATGGGCTTGAGTGTGAGGGCCAGCAGTTCAGTACAAACCATTAAAAATTGCATGTGTCCTAATTATATATTTAATTATTTTATGCATGAAAGTTATTTTAGTATTTATATGTTAGTATAAAAATTTAATTAAATATATATGAAGGACACACATTTTTATTTAAGTACATGCATTCATGAAATAATTTTTATGGCATGATTTAATGTTTAAGGTTGAGCAAGAAAATAATTTTATGTTGGAAGTTGAAGTAGTGTGACAATTTAAGGGGGGCAAGCCCCCACATGTTAAGGGCAGTTTACTGTCAATTTAAGGGTAGTTTACTACCAGCAAGAGGTGATTCGTCACCACCGCGTACGTTGGTTTTAAGAGACTGATCAGTCGAACCATTTAAGTTTATGGTTACACTATGGATATGACCATGCGATGTTAGAAAAATGTTATGCTCAACAATGTTTATGTATGTATTATATGATTATATTTAAGATCAAGTTTAAGCAAGATTTTAAGTTATGATTTACGATTTTTTTAGCATGCTCATTCATGTATATGTTATGTATTAGTACTTCAGTGATTTAAATTATTTTTAATCCTTGTTATGTTAGCATGTTGGGCCTCTAGGCTCACTACACTTATATGGTGCAGGTGAGTACGTAGAGGAAGATGTAGTACCTACCGGCGGCGAGAACGTATGAGCGGACAGGCAGTGATCCCCGGCAGCCGTCGTTTGAGTCATTATGAATATTTTTTTAAGAATTTTAAACTCTGTTATTTATTTATTTCTTTTAAGTCTTTTCAGTGGCAAATTTTAACACTATTTTTATTAAGTAATTTATTGCATGCAAACTTTTAAGTTAATTGTTTTGACAGTATTTTATTTAAGTTTGACTCAGATATTTAAGTATAAAATGTTGCATTTTATTTAAGTTATTTTTAAATCTGTTTATTGTTGTGCATATATGTATGGGCATGTATGTACATTTATTTCACTTAGGATATAAAAAAAAATAAAAAATTTCCGCATATGTTATTTTAGAAAAATTTGGTCGTTTCAATTGGTATCAGAGACGCGTTCTTGGTGGGGTCATCACTGCTATGCGAGCTTAGAAATCCACGCTACCGGTCTGCAAGTTTTAATTGCTTTTAGAATGATTTAGTAGTAGCATATTTAAGACCTAAGTATTTATGTTAGCAGAAATTTTTTTTTTTTTAAGTACTTAGTTATGCATGGCGATTTACATAAAGAAATATGTGGTGGTGCAGAATGCCTCCGAGACCAGTTAACAGGCGTGAGGGATACCCACCACCGCAGAACCCTCCTTCAGCATTGGAGCAAGCCAAAGCAAACATGATGGCTGGGATTACTGCTCTGTTGGAGCAGCAGGCGGCGCGTCCGGGACTTTCCCATGATGAGGACGTGGCTGAGAGGTTCCAGAAGAAGGGACCGAAGGAGTTCATAGGTGCCACAGATCCACTCGTTGCTGAGGGGTGGATCCGTTCTTTGGATAGTATCTTTGCTTATATGGGGTTGACTGATGCGAACAAGGTGAGGTGCGCAGTGTACATGCTGAAGGGTGATGCAGACTTATGGTGGGAGAGTGCATCACGAGGGGTGAATATGACTACTATGCTTTGGGCAGACTTCCGGAGGATGTTTTACTCCAAGTATTTCACTAAGGACGTGCGCAGCCGCATGATCCGAGAGTTCATGAGTCTCCGACAGGGGGACAAGACCGTTGTGGAGTACATCCGACAGTTCGAGAGGGGCTGTCACCTGGTGCCATTGATTGCTGACAGTGCACCTGAGAAGATGAGACAGTTTATTGAGGGGCTCAGGGCAGAAATCAAGCATGACGTTCGCATGGCGGACGTCCCTACTTATGAGGCTGCAGACAGTAGAGCCTTGCGTTCTGAGGAGGGTAGGAGAGAGATCCAGAGGGAGCAGCAGAGTAAGAGGCAGTTTCAGTCTGGGTATCTGATAAGTGCAGTTTGTATGCATTAGTTTGTGATATTTTTATATATATTTTTGTGTGCATTCATATTATTTTTATGTGTTTTTATGTGTTTTAGTTCATGTGTGTGTATTTCACTTCCCCAGTTAATTTTGTAGGAAATTGGATTTTTGAAGAGCGAATAACAGAGCAGCCTTGATAGAAAAATCAAATTTAATTTTTGAGAGATCCAAATCCGATCTTCACCGTTCAAAATAAAGTTCAAGATGTTTTGAAGCTGCTGTCCAAATTTTAGGTCAATCCGACAGATAACGCGCAAGAGAAGATGGGAATAGCTAAAACTAGCGCTAACAAGGAGGAATGAAGCGCGATAGCGCGTAGAGTTGTGCTGAGGAGAAAGCTATCGCGCATGTTCAGAAAATAAATAACGCGCGCACGCGAGGGCATTATCTCGCGCGCGCGCAGAAGAAAATTCCAGAGATTCATGAGTGGAGCGCGCGCGAGCGGGACTATTTCTCGCACGCGCGAGAGAGAGGAAGTTTGGTCCACTGTTTTATATAATTGCGCGCGCGCGTGTCGCGAAGTCAGAAAATTTCCAAAATTTATATTTCGCGTAGGATTTAATTATGAGGGTTCCCAAAACACTATAAATAGATGTTTTAAATATTTTAGATGGGTGCCTGACCAGATTCCAGATTTCAGAGAGGCGGCTAGACTACGGCTTGGGAGAAGAATTCTTTTCTTTTCTTTTATTTTTATTTTCCAAATTCATGATTAAAACTTTTGTTTGAATTATGAATTTGATTCTTGAGTAGTTTTTCTTTGATCAAGGCCACGTGATTGGGCCAGACAGTTTATGTAAAAACTTGATTTGTTTATTTGAGATTTTCAGACTTAATTGATTTTATTGATTATCAAATTTATCTTCGTCTTACAAATTTCTTGGCCAGTTATTTGTTTGCTTGTTAATCGAGTCTAAATCGACAGAGGAGGTCTCGAATTCGATCACTTTGATTTTCAACATAGTGTAAAGCTGACTTGAAATAGAATTTGGTTTCATTATGCGGTTTAGGTGTCTACTGAATTTTCACGGTGATTTATGCATTCAAATTTGATTAGAATTACGAAAGATTAGTTCATCAATATTTGAATAGGTTTGATTGTTCTATAAATAGACCTTCGAATAAATTAGGAAAATTCCCGTAAATTAAGATTAAGTCTGATATCTTAGATCGATTACTTGTTGCATGAATTGTCTGGTACCTACGTGTGTCCTTGATCGAACTTTTCCCAAATTTTAAGTAATCCAAAGTTTTCTGCTGCGTTTTTATTTAATTTAATTTTATTTGCAATTTTATTCATTAGTTTAAAATCTGAAATCATTTTTTTTCATTAGTCTAGATTAAGTAGAAATAAATAGATTTTGGTAATCATATTTTTACAGTCCCTGTGGGTTCGACATCTGGACCTTTGTCCACTTTATTATAATTTGACCTGGTTCGCTTGCCAGTATAATTTATTCATACCGAAATAACCGGTCAAGTTTTTGGTGCCGTTGCCGGGGACTGTTTTGATATCAGAATTTTTATTTCGCTTGAGATTAGACTGTTTTTTTATTTTCTTTAAAATTCTGAATTTTTATTTTCTTTTTGTTTGTCAGATACTCGTCTGCTAGTGCATGCGTCGATCTAGATTTTTTAAAAATCTCTTACCACTCGACTTGGAGATAGAACGCACACTCAGAAAAATTCGTTGTGCTAAGAGAGATCTTAATCTGGAATTTAGTTCTGAGTCTGAGGAAGAGATGGCAGAAGAAGTTGACAACCGCACTGTTTGGGATCTTATTAGGCCTCCGGTTGAAGGTTATGGATCCAGCATCGTTCGCCCCGCTGTTGAGGCGAACAGCTTTGAGCTTAAACCCTCCACTATTCAGATGATCCAACTTCAAGCACGGTTTGGAGGCACGTCTACTGAGGATCCTTACGCTCATCTGGAGCGATTCTTGTCGATCTGCGACACATTCAAGTTCAATGGGGTAACCTCTGATGCAGTAAGACTGCGGTTATTCCCATTCTCTCTATAGTGCGAAGCCTTGGAGTAGCTCGATGATCTGCCGACTGGTTGCATTACTACTTGGACGGGTCTTGTCCAAGAATTCCTAAAGAAATACTTCCCTCCTAAGAAGATGGCTAAGTTATTCTCAGATATTATATCTTTCAAGCAAAGGAGGGAGAATCTCTACATGCGGCGTGGACCAGGTTCAAAAAGATGTTTAGGACATGTCCTCAACATAATCTTACTCAAAGCCAGCAGACCCAGATGTTCTATAACGGAGCCGATCAGTCAGTTCGATCTATGCTGGATGCTGCAGCCAATGGATGTTTATTCAGGAAAACGCCAGCTGAAGCTTGGGAGATCATTGGAAACATGGCAGAGAGTAACATTGGATGGCCGGATGTAAAGAAGGAGAAGAAGGCTAGAGTTCTAGAGGTCGATGCGTTGATGGCCCTGAATGCTAAGATCGACGCTCTAACACATCAAGTGGCACTCATGAGAACAGCGCAGGAACAAGGGAATCTGAAAGAAGATCAGCACTTGTTTGAAGTTGATGCTGTAAATTTTATGGGAAATCAAGAACGACAGCCGTACAACTCCTACAACAACAATTATAATCAGAACTGGCAGCCCAAGCAAGAGGAGAAGAAGCCGAGCTTCGAGGAAATAATGATGAAATATGTGGCGGGTACTGAGGCTCGCTTACAAAATCAAGAAGCAATGATGCAGAGGTTGTAAAGTCAGATGGGTCAAATTGCTTCCCAATTGTCAAATCGTCCTACTGGATCTCTATCGAGCAACACTGAGCTCAATCCCAAAAGCGTGAATGGAATTATGGTAGTGACGAGATCACAATCTGAACAGTCTGAGAAGCATCCGGAAGAAGAGAAGGCTGTGGAAGGGTCGAAAATTGATGAAGAAAAAGAGGAGGTGCGCGCAGAAAAATCCTCCACGACAGGTAAGAAAGGTAAGACTTCAAAATTTAAAGTTAATGAAAATGTTGATTTATCCACTCTACCTTTTCCCCATAGAGCTAAGCAACTATTGTTTGAATCTCAATTTCAAAAGTTTCTTGAAATTTTCAAGAAATTGCATATTAACATTCTTTTTGCAGATGCATTAGCTCAGATGCCGAGATATGCTAAATTTCTGAAAGACCTGCTGAAAAATAAGAAAAAATTGACTGATCTTACGCAGGTTACAATCAATGAGGAATGCTCGGCAGTGCTGAAAACGAAGCTTCCAACAAAATCTCAGGATCCAGGGAGTTTTTCTATTTCCTGTCAAATTGGAAGTCTTTCTTTTGCTAATGTTTTGTGTGATCTTAGGTCGAGCATAAATTTAATTCCGTATTCTATTGCTCAAAAATTAGGTGTAGAAAAAATTGAACCAGCAAATATTTCTCTTAAATTTGCTGATGGATCATGTAAGAACCCAAGAGGAGTAGTGGAAAATATTCTAGTCAAGATAGAACACTTTATATACCCTGTAGATTTTGTTATTCTTGACATGGATGAGGACTGTGAGGTTCCACTGATTTTAGGGCGTCCTTTTCTTGCTGCTAGTAGGGCCCTAGTTGATGTTGAGAAGGGAGAGTTGGTTCTGAGATTGAACGATGAGCAAGTTGTTTTTAAAATGTTTAAGTTGGCTACTGATAGCCCAATTGTCAAATCTTGCTCTGATGTTAATTTTATTGATGTAATTTATGCTGATGTTGGTGAATGTCTGCAGGTGCAGTTGTCTGCAGAAATTAATCCCTTGCACAAGTTCTTTAATGATGTAGCATGCAAGTGCAGGACTGATTCGAGTTTTTCACAGACGGTGGATAAACCACCTTGAATTTCGCCACTCAAGAGAGGAGTATAGTCGGGCTATAGACTATAAATTTAGCGCTGACTGGGAGGCAACCCAGTGTTTTTTTTGCTTTTGCTTTTTATTTTGTTTTTGGTTTTTGTTTTGATTTTATTTGATTTTTGTTTCTTTCCCATGCCAGTTGGTCGTGCCTGCCGTATTCTAGAATGCTGATACCGTCCCGAAGGATTCTGTCAAGAAGGAAGAGAATGAATCAAAAACCAGGGGAGTGCTATTTTTGTTTTCTTTGTGTTTTTGTTTTTCATTGCATGGATTGTTTGTTTGCATTCTGTTCATTGTTCTGAAGCATTGAGGGCAATGCTTTGGATAAGTACGGGGGGGGGGGGGGGGGGGGTAGACTAGTTTATCGCATTTGTGTGTTTGTTTTGCATCCGTTGTGTTTTGTATTTGTTTGCATATAGTGTGTTTTTGTTATTGTTTGCATTGCATGGGTCGGATGAGTCATAATAGCCAATGATAATAAAGTTTATTTGAAAAAATTGATTTTTGAAAACTTTTTTCTCTTGACTTGACATGAGAAACTGTAGGTTGAACCGTGAATATTTTTAAGTACTAATGTTAGACCAGTGAATTGTAGCGAAAGATTTGATGAAGTTTCTATCTGTTTGACCATTGCACGGCAATAGGTGGTTTGTGGATCTTGATTGTGTTCTATGAATTTTGATGAGGCTCTAGTTTATACTTATGATCTTGGGCGCACCTAGAAAAAAATTATATACAATTCCATCCGGGCCTTGAAAGGATTAAAATCCTAAAAAAAAAAAATTAAATTTAAGGCTAAGTATGCGGATTCAATGGGATTGATGCTCCATCCGGGCTATAGACGAGGGGATTAGAAAGAAAAAATAGAATGATTTTTTGTATCCTAGCCAGTTATAGCTAAGTCAGCGGGTAATTATTGGGGCTAATGCAATACCGGGTGCAAAATCTGGAGGTGTGTAATTCATTATCTCAAGGGAGGTGGGTATGTCTAGAGATCGTTGGAATGAATGGACACTTGAAAAGTGAAACTTGCACTGATTTGTCATAGGTCGCTAAGCAAATTTGAGATGAATTCGGTCTAAGTTGCATGAAACTGGAATGACATTTCACACACACACGTTTACATAAAACCGAAAGTGTATTATGAAAAGTTGAGAGCATGTCTGTGATTTTTGTTGGTAATTGAACTTCTCAGAGGCTGTGCACATTCATGACTTGTCCTTACTTATGCTTTTGTTTGCATTTTGTTTTTGCATGTCTTGCTCGAGGGCGAGCAATAGTTAAGTATGGGGGTGTTGATAAGTGCAGTTTGTATGCATTAGTTTGTGATATTTTTATATATATTTTTGTGTGCATTCATATTATTTTTATGTTTTTCTATGTGTTTTAGTTCATGTGTGTGTATTTCACTTCCCCGGTTAATTTTGTAGGAAATTGAATTTTTGATGAGCGAATAACAGAGCAGCCTTGATAGAAAAATCAAATTTAATTTTTGATAGATCCAAATCCGATCTCCACCGTTCCGAATAAATTTCAAGATGTTTTGAAGCTGCTGTCCAAATTTCAGGTCAATCCGACGACTAGATCTTATGATATGAATTTTTCAAAATCATCGCTCGGAGCAGTTGAAATGTTGCGCTGATTGTGAGTGTTGTAGCACGTTAGCTCTTGATTTTGGCACAAGAAAGAGTGCTAACGCGCTTAAAACAAGGTGATTGGCGCATGAGGGAGTGCTAACGCGCAAGAGAAGATGGGAATAGCTAAAACTAGCGCTAACAAGGAGGAATGAAGCGCGATAGCGCGTAGAGTTGTGCTGAGGAGAAAGCTATCGTGCATGTTGAGAAAATAAATAACGCGCGCGCGCGAGGGCATTATCTCCCGCGCGCGCAGAAGAAAATTCCAGAGATTCGTGAGTGGAGCGCGCGCGAGCGGGACTATTTCTCGCGCGCGCGAGAGAGGAAGTTTGGGCCACTGTTTTATATAATTGCGCGCGCGCGAGGAAGCTTATGCGCGCGCGCGTGTCGCGAAGTCAGAAAATTTCCAAAATTTATATTTCGCATAGGATTTAATTATGAGGGTTCCCAAAACACTATAAATAGATGTTTTAAATATTTTAGATGGGTGCCTGACCAGATTCCAGATTTCAGAGAGGCGGCTAGGCTACGGCTTGGGAGAAGAATTCTTTTCTTTTCTTTTATTTTTATTTTGCAAATTCATGATTAAAACTTTTTTTTGAATTAGGAATTTGATTCTTGAGTAGTTTTTCTTCGATCAAGGCCACGTGATTGGGCCAGACAGTTTATGTAAAAACTTGATTTGTTTATTTGAGATTTTCAGACTTAATTGATTTTATTGATTATCAAATTTATCTTCGTCTTACAAATTTCTTGGCCAGTTATTTGTTTGCTTGTTAATCGAGTCTAAATCGACAGAGGAGGTCTCGAATTTGATCACTTTGATTTTCAACATAGTGTAAAGCTGACTAGAAATAGAATTCGGTTTCATTATGCGGTTTAGGTGTCTACTGAATTTTCACGGTGATTTATGCATTCAAATTTGATTAGAATTACGAAAGATTAGTTCATCAATATTTGAATAGGTTTGATTGTTCTAGAAATAGACCTTCGAATAAATTAGGAAAATTTCTGTAAATTAAGATTAAGTCTGATATCTTAGATCGATTACTTGTTGCATGAATTGTCTGGTACCTACGTGTGTCCTTGATCGAACTTTTCCCAAATTTTAAGTAATCCAAAGTTTTCTGCTGCGTTTTTATTTTATTTAATTTTATTTGCAATTTTATTCATTAGTTTAAAATCTGAAATCATTTTTTTTCATTAGTCTAGATTAAGTAGAAATAAATAGATTTTGGTAATCATATTTTTACAGTCCCTGTGGGTTCGACATCTGGACCTTTGTCCACTTTATTATAATTTGACCTGGTTCGCTTGCCAGTAGAATTTATTCATACCGAAATAACCGGTCAGTATCAGCGACCATCTTCGCAGCTTCCTGCGAAGAAGCAGTTTACTGGGCCGTCTAAGGGCCCGAACCAGCAGAAGCCATAGCAACAGAGACAGCAGCCTAGGGGCGAGGCCCCTAATACTGGAGGATATCATATGTAGTGACCCTTACACGGATCACCTACTGAACAGAACTTATGCATGCAATTAACTTAATAAAACGGATATCAGAATAAAACTGCGGAAACCAATATCATTATACAATCCCAAGTAAAGGAATCTGTAATTATCCAAAAATATACAACCAAATCGAATAGCTGTATAAACCCAAACAACAGCAATAAAACCTAGACGAAGCTCCAGCTGGCCAACCACTGACTAGCCCCTCCTGGATCCACCCTCCTCGTCCAATCGCAAACCTGCCCCATGGAATAGGGTGTCCAGAAAATACAGAGTACGAGACGTGAGCATAAAACGCTCAGTGTGAGATTATGAGTATACATGCATGCAAAGTGAACTCCCTATAGACTCGAGGTCAAGGATCAGATAACAGAGACAGACCGGGCCCTGGTATGTAGCACGCTGTGCCGTCGCTTCAGGAGGTGGCTCCCATACCGAGATAACCGTGGAAACACCGGACCCAAATCGATGGAAGTCCATCCACTAACAGGATAGGGTACAACCCTACTAACAGACATCTCGAAGGAGATACAGCAAGATGCAAATGAATGCAGCATAATATCATGGCATATAAATCATGCGGTCACATAATACATGCATACTCAGTCAGGATATCTCGAACAGTACTTTCGTACCTCAAATACCAGGTAGGCACTACCAGCTCTAAGTCCAAGCCTAAAGTCCGCCTACACAGCGAAATGATACTACTATAATTACAGTGCTCTAAAAGCCTTAACTAAGCTATTGCATACTCCTAAATATTTATAGGAAGCAAAAGCTATACCTTCGTCCGTCGTTAGCCCTTTGATGTCGATGCCTCCAGAACTTGGGCACAACTCCGCTACGACTACCGAACGTCTAGACGACTCCCGGTTCAAGCCTAGGAAGGCTAGAACAACTCGAATATGACTAGAAATAGAGAGGAAATCCGGAATTGGCAAGGAGAAATGAAGCCTCGGCCTTCTATTTATAGACAACGATCGGAGCCTCCGATCCTCGATCGGAACGTCCGAACCTCGATCGGAACGTCCGATCCTGCCATCGGAGCTTCCGAAGATCCTGATCTGCCACGTGTCAAAATATCATTTGTTGACTTCGGATAGGGGTGATCGGAACGTCCGATCCTGATCGGAGCTTCCGATCCAGCCACACGTCATGGATGACGTAATATCATCGGTGCCTCCGATCCTCATCGGAGCTTCCGATCCCGATCGGAGCTTCCGATCGTCCCTTCGGAGCTTCCGATCTGTCCAATCCCCAATTTAATTAATTAGCATTAATCCTTTAATTACTCAATTAGGGTACGGGCTACTACATTCTCCCCCACTTAAGATATTTCGTCCTCGAAATCAGATCTTAAGTACCGAATGCAAATACAGAAATCAGAAACATTCTTTATTCAAATCAAACGTTTACAGAGTTTGCAACTGAATACAACTTAAAGAATGAAATCAAAACAACTCAGGATGGTCTTTACGCATCCTGTCCTCAAGCTCCCAAGTAGCTTCCTCAGTGCCTCGGCGCTGCCACTGAACTAAAACCAAAGGAATGACTTTGTTCCGTAAAACCTTATCCTTATAATCAAGGATACGAAGAGGTTTCTCAACATAAGTCAAATCCTTGTCTACCTGAACCTCAGACCGCTGCAGAATATGAGCTTCATCCGCCACATACCGTCGCAACAGAGATACGTGGAACACGTCATGAATACTGGATAGATGCGGTGGCAAAGCTAGTCGATAAGCCAAATCGCCAATGCTCTCTAAGATCTCAAACGGACCGATAAATCTGGGAGACAACTTGCCCTTAAGGCCAAATCTGAGAATCTTGCGGAAAGGTGACACTCTCAGAAACACTTTCTCCCCGACCTCGAACTACAAAGGCCTACGCTTGATATTAGCATAACTGGCCTGACGATCCTGGGCAGTCTTAATCCGTTTCTTGATTTGATCAACAATGTCTATCGCCTGCTGGATAAACTCCGGTCCTTCAGCCTGTCTCTCCCCCACTTCTTCCCAGAAGAGTGGCGTACGACAACGTCGCCCATACAACGCTTCAAAAGGTGCCATCCCAATACTAGTGTGATAGCTGTTATTGTAAGCGAACTCGATCAACGACAAATGATCCTGCCAGGCTGAACCAAAATCCATGACGCACGCTCTAAGCATATCCTCTAACGTACGGATAGTGCGCTCTGACTGACCATCAGTCTCTGGATGATAGGCTGTACTCAAACTGAGAGTAGTACCCATCGCACGCTGAACACTCCCCCAGAATCTAGAAGTAAACCTGGGGTCCCGATCGCTGACAATGCTCACAGGCACTCCATGAAGTCGGACGATCTCCTGAATGTACATCCGTGCCATGCGATCCACAGAGTACTCTCGGCTATAGGCAATGAAATGCGCTGACTTGGTGAGTTGGTCCACCACAACCCAGATAGCATCACAGTTCCTCGGGGATACCGGCAAATGGGTCACAAAGTCCATAGTGATAAACTCCCATTTCCATTCAGGAATAGGCAGACTGTGAAGCAATCCTCCAGGTCGTCGGTGCTCTGCCTTGACCTGTTGACACACCAAACATCTCGAAAAAAACTGATAAACACTGTGTTTCATTCCCTTCCACCAGAAACGAGTACGTAGATCTTTGTACATCTTGTTGCTCCCAGGATGAATACTCAACTTAGTGCGATGTGCCTGAGATAAAATCTCCTCTCGCAACTCTTCATCCTGTGGAATCACAAGCCTACCAGACAAACACAGAAAGCCATCTGACTGATAATGAAATCCAGACGAGCTACCCTCGTTAGCTAGACGAGCTAAACGCTGGGTCTTCGAATCAGACATCTGAGCATCTCGGATCCGCGAATACAAGGCTGGCTCAGATAATATCGCAAACATCTGGATACTCTGCATACCTTTCTTATTCTTGAAGGTATAACCTGAAGTACAACAGTCACTGATCGCACTAGACATCGAACAAGTCTGAAGTGCGGATAGTCGCACCTTGCGACTCAAAGCATCAGCGGTGAGATTAGCAGCTCCCGGATGGTACTTAATCTCGCAATCATAGTCCTTAAGCAAGTCCATCCAACGTCTCTGTCTCATGTTCAATTCTGCCTGAGTGAACAAATACTTGAGACTCTTATGGTCGGTGAAGATCTCAAATTTCTCGCCATACAGATAATGACGCCAGATCTTCAAAGCGAACACAATGGCTGCTAACTCCAAATCATGGACTGGGTAGTTGTCCTCGTGAATCTTCAGCTGTCTAGAAGCGTATGCGATCACATGCCCATTCTGAGTCAGGACACACCCTAACCCCTGAAGAGAAGCATCCGTGTAAACTACATACCCTCCAGATCCTGACGGTAATGCTAACACCGGCGTAGAAGTCAACCGCCGTCGAAGCTCACGGAAATTCTCCTCACACTCGGAGGACCACTCAAAATCCACACCCTTGCGGGTAAGCTGCGTCAACGGTCGAGCTAACTGAGAGAAGTTCAGAATGAAGCGACGATAATACCCTGCTAGACCCAGAAAACTACGGATCTCAGCAACTGTCGTTGGACGCGACCAATTAAGTACCGCTTCAATCTTGCTTGGATCAACAGAAATCCCCTCCTTGGATATGATATGGCCAAGAAAGACCACTCTATCCATCCATAACTCACACTTGCTCAGCTTGGCGTACAATTTCTCATCTCGAAGAGTCTGCAGTACCAACCGCAAGTGAGAAACATGCTCTTCCGTATTACGTGAATACACCAAGATGTCGTCAATAAAGACCACGACAAACTTGTCCAAATACTCCCTGAAGACACGGTTCATCAGATCCATGAATATAGCCGGCGCATTAGTCAAACCAAATGGCATCACTAGGAACTCGTAATGCCCATAGCGAGTACGGAATGCAGTCTTGGCTACGTCCTGATCACGGACTCTCAACTGATGATACCCAGATCTCAAGTCAATCTTGGAGTAAATTGATGTGCCCTGCAGCTGGTCAAACAAGTCATCAACACGAGGCAACGGATACTTGTTCTTCACAGTCACTCGATTCAGCTGCCGATAGTCAATGCACAGCCGCATCAACCCATCCTTCTTCTTCACGAAGAGAACAGGAGCTCCCCAAGGAGATACACTAGGACGAATGTACCCCTTGTCCAAAAGATCCTGTAGCTGATTCTTCAACTCACGCATCTCTGACGGAGCCAGACGATACGGTGCTCTAGAAATAGGCGAAGTACCCGGCATCAACTCTATGCCAAACTCGACTTCCCTAGCAGGAGGAAAACCCGGAATCTCATCAGGAAACACATCTGGAAATTCATCCACAACAGGAATGCTCTCTATCCCAATACTCTCAGCGGACAAATCAACTGCATAGATAAGGTAGCCTTCCTCGCCAGACTCCAGAGCTCGACAGGCTCTCAAAGCTGATACCAAAGGCATCGGGGGTCGCGCTCCCTCACCATAGAAAAATCAACTCTCACTCCCTTCCGGATGAAAGTGTACTAATCTCTGATAGCAGTCCACTGAAGCTCGATAGGTAGTCAGCGCATCTATTCCCAGAATGCAATCAAAGTCGTCCATCGCCAGGACCATGAGATTCGCCAACAGAACGTTCCCTTCGAACTCTAAAGGGCAACCCATCACTAGACACTTAGCCAAAACAGATTGGCCCGTCGGAGTAAAAACAGACATCACTACGTCTAGTGCAATGCATGGTAACTTATGCCTCTTAACAAAACATGCAGAAATGAAGGAATGAGATGCACCAGTGTCAATAAGTACAAGAGCAGGTATACCATAAAGCATAAATGTACCTGCGATGACTTTCTCATTCTCCTCCACAGCCTGATCATGTCTCAGGGCAAACACCTGGCCAGAAGCTCGTGGCCTCAAATGAGAACTCCCAGCAGACTGTCCCTGCAACCTCTGCTGAACGGTGGCCTGAGAACCCGATCCTGAACCAGATCCAGAACCGCCTCCCCCAGACTGTGGGCAATCCCTCCGGATATGACCAGTCTCTCCACAACGGAAACAAGCTCCAGAAGCTCTACGGCACTTGTCGGATGGATGGTTCTTCCCACAGTGATCACACTTGTCCTTCTTACCGAAACGGACAACACCTCCAGAACCAGAGGAAGAAGAAGATCCTGACTTCTTGAATGACTGGGCACGGGGGGCCAAAGAACTAGCAGGTCTCGACTGAGAGAAAGACCTGTTCCGCCGAATGCTGTCCTCCGCCTGGTGACAACGGCTCACCAAACCCTCGTAGGACATGTCGTCGCCAACCGCCACACGGTCATGGATCTCAGGGTTAAGGCCCTGAAGAAACAGATTATACTTCATCTCTGAGCTATCAGCAATCTCGGGGCAGTAGGATAGCAGATCAAAGAACCTCTGCTAATACTCATCGATAGACATGGTTCCCTATCGCAGACTCAGTAGCTCGCCTGCCTTCGACTGTCGGAGTGCAGGAGGAAAATACCGCTTTTGGAAAGCTATGCGGAACTCGGCCCAGGTGGCCACTCCTCTCGCCGCAACAAAAGGTGCAGAAGTAAACCTCCACCACCTGCGCGCACGCCCATCCAGAAGATAGCCAAGGGTCTCCACCTTCTGCTCATCGGTGCATTGGAAAGTCTGAAAAATCGTCTCCATGCAGTCTAACCAGTTCTCCGCATCCTCCGGAGACTCACCTCCAACTAAGGGCTTAGGACCCATAGCTAAGAATCGACGCACAGTGAAACGCTCGTCGTCATGATGACGATGACGCCGTTCTCGACGAGGCTCCCGGTCGGCATCACCCCAACGCCCACCAATACTGCCATGAGAACTCTGGTCGTCACGATTTGACATCTACAAAAATACCTCAAGATGAGACTAAATCCCAAGAAATCTTTTTGCATGCTCTGATACCATAAATGTAGTGACCCTTACATGGATCACCTACTGAACATAACTTATGCATGCAATTAACTTAATAAAACAGATATCAGAATAAAACTGCGGAAACCAATATCATTATACAATCCCAAGTAAAGGAATCTGTAATTATCCAAAAATATACAACCAAATCGAATAGCTGTATAAACCCAAACAACAGTAATAAAACCTAGACGAAGCTCCAGCTGGCCAACCACTGACTAGCCCCTCCTGGATCCACCCTTCTCGTCCAATCGCAAACCTGCCCCATGGAATAGGGTGTCCAGAAAATACAGAGTACGAGACGTGAGCATAAAACGCTCAGTGCGAGAGTATGAGTATACATGCATTCAAAGTGAACTCCCTATAGACTCGAGGTCAAGGATCAGATAACAGAGACAGACCGGGCCCTGGTATGTAGCACGCTGTGCCGTCGCTTCAGGAGGTGGCTCCCATACCGAGATAACCGTGGAAACACCGGACCCAAATTGATGGAAGTCCATCCACTAATAGGATAGGGTACAACCCTACTAACAGACATCTCGAAGGAGATACAGCAAGATGCAAATGAATGCAGCATAATATCATGGCATATAAATCATGCGGTCACATAATACATGCATACTCAGTCAGGATATCTCGAACAGTACTTTCGTACCTCAAATACCAGGTAGGCACTACCAGCTCTAAGTCCAAGCCTAAAGTCCGCCTACACAGCGAAATGATACTACTATCATTACAGTGCTCTAAAAGCCTTAACTAAGCTATTGCATACTCCTAAATATTTATAGGAAGCAAAAGCTATACCTTCGTCCGTCGTTAGCCCTTTGATGTCGATGCCTCCAGAACTTGGGCACAACTCCGCTACGACTACCGAACGTCTAGACGACTCCCGGGTCAAGCCTAGGAAGGCTAGAACAACTCGAATATGACTAGAAATAGAGAGGAAATCCGGAATTGGCAAGGAGAAATGAAGCCTCGGCCTTCTATTTATAGACAACGATCGGAGCCTCCGATCCTCGATCGGAACGTCCGAACCTCGATCGGAACGTCCGATCCTGCCATCGGAGCTTCCGAAGATCCTGATCTACCACGTGTCAAAATATCATTTGTTGACTTCGGATAGGGGTGATCGGAACGTCCGATCCTGATCGGAGCTTCCGATCCAGCCACACGTCATGGATGACGTAATATCATCGGTGCCTCCGATCCTCATCGGAGCTTCCGATCGTCCCTTCGGAGCTTCGATCCGTCCAATCCCCAATTTAATTAATTAGCATTAATCCTTTAATTACTCAATTAGGGTACGGGCTACTACATCATACTTGCCCGAAGTGCCAAAAGATGCATCCGGGACCATGTCTTCTAGGAGCAGGCGTCTGTTTTCATTGTAAAGAGCCAGGGCACCAGATAGCCAATTGCCCGAGGAAGAAGAACACTACAGGGAGAGTGTTCGTGATGCAGGCTGAGGAGGCAGACCCAGATACCTCCTTGATCATCGGTATATCTTACCCCTAGCATTTTATGATTTCTTCTTTTGGGTAATATTTTTTCGACTTTTGTTGTGGAATAATTTGTTATTTGGGTTACCTATCTGCATGTTAGAATAAGAAGCATGTTTTACTTGTGATTAGAATTAAGGGTTATTAGTGACTCATCTTTGGGGGAAAGTTTAGTAGTGGTATGAAATTGTTGGGATGCTTCTGCATGCAGGGAGAATTCTAGTTGGAGGCAACTCCACGTTTGCGTTACTAGATTCAGGGGCTACGCATTCGTTTATCTCCCTGGAGTTTATCAGACGGATAGGCATTATCCCTGAGATTGCCGACAATGGTTATGATGTCACTATGCCGTCAGGACAGATTATTACTACCTCTAGTGTCATCCGAGAGCTGGAGTTGGAGCTGCAGGGGCACTCCATTCGTGCAGATATTGTGGTTTTGCCGTTAAGCAGATTTGATTTGATATTGGGTATGGACTGATTGACATTCAATGGAGCTTCGATTGATTTTCGTCGGAGAACAGTGTCAGTGAAATCGTCGGAAGGCGACCCGTTTACTTTCCATGCATCTAAGAGCAGTGATATTCCTCAGGTGATATCTTATATTCAGTCGAGGAAGCTATTGAGACGGGGTTTCCGAGGTTTTCTAGCGAGTATTGTCACGGCCTCAGAACCATCTAGCAGATCATTATCAGAGATAGAAGTGGTTCGTGATTTTCCGAACGTCTTTCCGAAGGATGTTGCAGGAATTCCACCAGTGAGAGATGTGGAGTTCAGTATCGACTTAGTGCCAGACACCGTGCCTTTCTCAAAGTCACCGTACCAACTTGCTCCTACCGAGATGAAAGAGTTGAAGGAACAGATTCAGGAGTTATTAGAGAAAGGCTTTGTTTGTCCTAGCTTTTCTCCATGGGGAGCTCCAGTGTTATTTGTGAAGAAGAAGGATGGCAGTATGAGATTGTGCATCGATTATCGAGAGCTCAACAGGGTCACAGTGAAGAATAAGTACCCACTTCCGAGAATAGAGGACTTATTTGATCAGTTGCAGGGAGCTTCGGTGTTCTCCAAGATCGACCTGCGATCTGGATATCATCAGCTGCGAGTTAGAGATGCAGATGTGTCCAAGACTGCTTTCCGGACACGTTATGAGCATTACGAGTTCTTAGTAATGCCATTTGGGCTGACCAATGCTCCAGCGGTTTTCATGGATCTCATGAACCGGGTATTTCAGCCGTATCTTGATCAGTTCATCATAGTCTTCATTGATGATATCTTGATCTACTCTAGGAGCATTGAGGAGCATAGGCAGCATCTACAGACAGCCTTGCAGACTTTGAGGGAGCAGCGTTTGTATGCCAAGTTCAGCAAGTGCGAGTTTTGTCTTGAGCAAGTGGCATTACTTGGCCACATTATTTCGAGAGATGGGATTGCAGTGGATCAGTCGAAGGTTGAGACAGTGCAGAAATGGGGTATTCCGAGGAATGCTTCGGAGATTCGCATTTTGTTGGGTTTGGCAGGATATTATAGGAAGTTCATCAAGGGTTTTTCCTCTATTGCAGTACCCTTGACTTCCTTAACCAAGAAGAATGCGAAGTTTATTTGGAGTTTAGACTGTCAGAGGAGCTTCGATCAGCTGAAGGAAGCACTCACTACCGCACCGGTTTTAGCGATGACAGTACCACACGAGGAGTTAGTGGTATACACCGATGCGTCTAAGCTAGGGTTAGGCACAGTACTTATGCAGGGTGGTAAGGTTATTGCTTATGCGCCGAGGCAGTTGAAGATTCATGAGCAGAACTACCCGACACATGACTTGGATTTAGCAGCAGTGGTCTTCGCTTTGAAAATTTGGAGACACTATCTGTATGGCGAGAAGTGCAAGATTTTCACTGATCATAAGAGCCTCAAGTACTTCTTCACTCATAAGGAGTTGAACATGAGGCAACAGAGATGGTTGGAGTTGGTGAAGGATTACGACTGTGACATTAGCTACCATCCAGGTAAAGCTAATGTAGTGGCCGATGCTTTGAGTCGGAAGTCGTCAATAGCATCGTGTTTGACAGTGCAGTTACCACTGCAGAGCGAGATTCAGAGGTTTGATTTGGAGTTTTACTCGAGTGGTCATGCACCAAGCTTGTCAGTGTTGACGGTGCAGCCGATTCTACGAGATCGGATTAGAGATGGACAGCCTACTGATGAGGAGTTACAGCGTTGGAGGCAGAGAGATAAGGCCAAGGGTGGTCTTCTTTATACAGTTGTGGATGGCATTGTTCAGTACCGTGGTAGGATGTGGGTACCGAACGTCGATCAGTTGAGAGCTGAGATTTTAGCAGAGGCTCACACATCTCCGTACTCCATTCACCCCGGAAGTACGAAGATGTACCGAGATTTACAGCTATTGTAATGGTGGCCCGGGATGAAGAGAGACATCGGGAGAGTTGTGTCAGAGTGCTTGACTTGTCAGCAGGTCAAGGCAGAGCATCAGCGTCCAGCAGGACTTCTTAGACCTCTTCCTATTCCGGAATGGAAATGGGAGAACATTACGATGGACTTTGTAGTTAGTTTACCGAGGAGTGCCAGAGGTTGCACAGCTATTTGGGTGATCGTGGATAGACTCACCAAGTCAGCTCATTTCTTGCCGGTGAGGACTACTTACTCATTGACGTAGTATGCAGAGCTTTACATCAAGGAGATTGTTAGACTGCATGGCATACCAGTGACGATAGTATCGGACAGAGATCCGAGATTTACGTCTGCATTCTGGAAGAGTTTGCACACAGCTTTGGGGACTCGGCTATTATTCAGTACAGCTTTGGATTTTGAGCCTCTTCAGTTGACACCGGAGTTAGCAATTGAGGAGAGGCCTATACGAATCTTGGCTAGGGAGGAGAGCAGATTGAGGACGCGGGTCATACCGATGGTCAGAGTCCAGTGGCTGAATCACTCAGAGGAGGAAGCTACTTGGGAGACCGAGGCAGACATGAGGACTCGCTACCCGGAGTTGTTTGGGTAAGTACCTTAATTTCGAGGACGAAATTCAAATTAAGGGGGGGAGAATTGTAGCACCCAGTATTTTTAGTACGTAAATTCGCATGCATAATTAGGGATTTTTTTTATTTAGAATTTTAGATAATGGGTTAAATAATTATGTGAAATTATTCGTGTATGTTTTAAGTTATTTTTAAGCATTTAACCCATAATTAGAGATTTTTCATGATTTATGGAAATTTAGTTATTTTATCGCGTAGACGGGACCGTGGACGGACGAGATGACAACTTTCTATCCAAATTATTTTTATGAGTCTTTTATTTTGAGTTTTATTTCCTCAAAATTTTCAGTATTTGATTTTATATAATTTTAGGAGTCCTTTTTATCCAAATTTAGCCCAAAATATTGACTTTTAATTACCTTTAAAATTCCCTAAAATTTATATTTCAGGATTTTAAATTAGTTATCAGATTTTTACTTATTATCTAGAGTTTTTAAGTTATATATTTTATATTTAAAACCCTTATTAATATTTTAATTATCCAAAACTTGTTTTAATTAAATTACACCCTAAATCTACCCAAACCCACGTCTCCAAGCCTTCATCCGCCACCCCCTCCCTTGTTCTTCATCTCCTTCATCGTGCCACCCCAGAAAACTCCATAGGAGATCGAGTTTAAGCTTCCAAGGTGGTTGATCATCGTCCCGTTGTCCCGGAATCGTCATCTACGCCTACTTCTCTTCAATCTTCGGTGCTAGGCATGTTTCTTTTTGTTTTTATTGTGCCACATCAGTTTTTATGCGTGTGTGTGTAAGCATCAGTTTTATTCAAGAATTTTCAGAAAAATCAAGATTTGGTTGGATGTATGCGCCTTGTTCATGTATTTGTTGAATCATGCTCACGTTTAATTGCCATGGTTGCATCCAGCTGCTGGCCAAGGGTTCCTAGACTGTATGAGGGTGGTCTGGACTCGAGTGGCTCGAGTGGTTCGAGCCAAACGATCCCAGGTAAGGGCTGGTGCAAGATCGAGTCTCATTGGTGCGCAGTTTAGGGTTTAGAGGAAGGGGCGATCGACATGAGGGCTGGGGCTGCATGGGGCTGAGGTCGTGGTCAGGTTAGGACCGCCCAGACGTGGGCTACGTCTGGGCGGTGGAGCTCCGGCCAGGGGCGGCCGGAGCAGGCCGGCAGTAGCCATGGAGTGGCTGCTGCTCGTGGCCGAGAGCTATACAAGAGGGGGGATCGGGTTCTAGGGTTTAGGGTGGATCCGGGTCTGGTTGTTGGGTCCGGGTCGGGTCTGAAAAGTCATGGGTTATGTAAGTTGGGTCCGGGTCCGGGTTAAGTGAGTTGGGCTCGGGTATTTTTATTTTTAAGTTTTAAGTTTAATTAAGTGTTAAATGAGCCTAATTAAATCCAAAAAATTTAATTGGGTTTCATTTAATTATTTGAGTTGAATTTAATTGTTATTGGGCTTAATTAAATTAAACTAATTTAGCCCGATAATTTTTATGGGCTTGGGAGCCCATGGAAGTTATTGGGCCAGTCTTTGGGCTTTTGGGCCCATTGGGCCAGATTAAGTTGTTATTAGGCCAAGTATGTGCTAATGGGCTTTAATTGATTTATTGGGCTTAGAAATGTGTTAATGGGCTTAAGTATGTTAATGGGCCAGTCTCAGGTTAATGGGGCAGAATTTAAGAAAATGGGCTTGAGTGTGAGGGCCAGCATTTCAGTACAAACCATGAGAAATTGCATGTGTCCTAATTATATATTTAATTATTTTATGCATGAAAGTTATTTTAGTATTTATATGTTAGAATAAAAATTAAATTAAATATATATGAAGGACACACATTTTTATTTAAGTACATGCATTCATGAAATAATTTTTATGGCATGATTTAATGTTTACGGTTGAGCAAAATAATAATTTTATGTTGGAAGTTGAAGTAGTGTGACAATTTAAGGGGGGGCAAGCCCCCACATGTTAAGGGCAGTTTACTGTCAATTTAAGGGTAGTTTACTACCAGCAAGAGGTGATTCGTCACCGCCGCGTACGTTGGTTTTAAGAGACTGATCAGTCGAACCATTTAAGTTTAAGGTTACACTATGGATATGACCATGCGATGTTAGAAAAATGTTATGCTCAACAATGTTTATGTATGTATTATATGATTATATTTAAGATCAAGTTTAAGAAAGATTTTAAGTTATGATTTACGATTTTTTTTAGCATGGTCATTCATGTATATGTTATGTATTAGTACTTCAGTGATTTAAATTATTTTTAATCCTTGTTATGTTTGCATGTTGGGCCTCTAGGCTCACTACATTTATATGGTGCAGGTGAGTATGTAGAGGAAGATGTAGTACCTACCGGCGGCGAGGACATATGAGCGGACAGGCAGTGATCCCCCGCAGCCGTCGTTTGAGTCATCATGAATATTTTTTTAAGAATTTTAAACTCTGTCATTTATTTATTTCTTTTAAGTCTTTTCAGTGGCAAATTTTAACACTATTTTTATTAAGTAATTTATTGCATGCAAACTTTTAAGTTAATTGTTTTGACAGTATTTTATTTAAGTTTGACTCAAATATTTAAGTATAAAATGTTGCATTTTATTTAAGTTATTTTTAAATCTGTTTATTGTTGTGCATATATGTATGGGCATATATGTACATTTATTTCACTTAGGATATAAAAAAAAAAAAATATTTCCGCATATGTTATTTTAGAAAAATTTGGTCGTTTCATCAATCATATAGCTCTGAACTTCGTATCTCATCCTTTATCTCTTCTCAAATTCTTTCTTCGAATCTGCATTCTATTCTCTTGTATTTGATATCTATTCAGTTGTACTTTCAGTCATTGAAAAGAATTCGTTCTGAGCTGTTTCTTTCTTCAATCAAAGATTTGTTGACTAATCGACTTAACTCAAAATCTGTTCGAAATCTATCTCATCTAATTAAAGTACATAGGAAGAATCTTCTGATACTTCCTTCTCTTATTCACATGGAACAATTCGGACCCATTGTATCGAGCTGAAAAGAATAAATCTTTCAATCTAATCATCAATTATGTCGGACATCTCATTCAATGAATTTCAGCTTTTTGTGTTGACTTGTTCTTTCTCTATATTATTCCATGCTCTGCATAGAACATATATCAAGTCTACACTGTCATTCTGTTCATTGCTTCAAGATCAGTATTCAACTTCATATTATGAATCTGTAAATTCAACTCTGCTCTTTCTCTATTCTGAATTGAATGATGTTTCAAGAATAAATTTTTCGCTTAACTAATCAGTTTCAGCTTCAAAAGTTATATCTATCATTCAATTACTAATTATGTTTCTTCTTCTCTGTTTTCATTTCGTACAGATTCATCTTCAAAATCTTTGTGTGTCTCAAATCAAATCTGATATGATATCGACAAATCATGTCTGATCTGATGTCATATACTTCGGTAGTATCATTTCAACACAAAAAAATCGGATTTCTTTTCATCATATCATCATAGCATTATCTCAAAATCGACTCAATAGCTATTACAGGAATTATAATCATCAAGTGGCAACACATCAAGTCAAGTAATATCGAATCAGGTATTAAAGTTCTGAGAATATTCTCAACATCTGGAAAATCAACTCAGATAATCCATCAATCGAAGAATGGTATAATGCAATCACATATAACCAACTCTCAGAACATCAGTCAATCAATCGATGCCACATTCTGTCGAATAAATCTAAAGTCTTAATCCTGACAATAGATTTTAATCATTCCTGTATTTCATCATATCTCTATCTTCTTCACAGATCTGAATAGATAGTTGTTATTCACATCTCATACAGTGTATTCTGCAAAATTGGATTAGTCTATTCGGACTATTCATTAATCATAGAATAATATGCTGTATTCACAGATTTCAAAGTACTCAGAGCTGTTGATAATCGATATCATGTCAGGTAACGTTCATTCTCGAAATTCGATTCATCTTCTCTGACTATTCTTCCAATTCAAGGATAATATGTTGTACCTTTACCTCAAAAAATACTCAAAGTCTTTTGATCATCTGTATTACAATCTAATAGTAAACCCAATGTTTCAATCTGAAACATTATTTCTTGGCTTACTGTTCATCTTGCAACGAATCTAATCACAATTTAGTGATTTGATCATACAGACATATCATTGTATACAGTAATTTCAATCAATCTGATCATAACTACCACCTGTTTACATCATATAAACTGCTTCATCTTGGTAGTTTCACAAAATACTCTTTCAAATCATGATCTCATAACAATTCTGGAGTTTCTAAACTGTCACTGAACTAATCTAGTCAATGATTTTCAACTTCATCAGAAACTCTCTGTACGTTTAACTTCGAAAACGTACTAATTTTGTTACCTCTATTTGCTTTATCTTCTGATAAAACAATTATTGGATGAATCTTAAATTCATTGTTGTGCATTTTCTGCAAAAGCTGATATTTCTTTTCGGAAATATCAAGCACAATCAGATAATCAATCATAATAGAATTTATTCATTCTGATCTGAAGCTTCAATTCATATCTCAATCTGGCATTCTTTACTGAATTCTCATCGCTTCAGCTTACTTTCTGTGTTTCTTTCATCTTCTGAACAGTTCTGGCTTACCTCCAATCGAAAATCATTCTGATTGGTGATATATTCGTCTGAATATTCAAACCAGAATACACAAAAATCTGAAATCACTTCATCGGATGCCTATTTCATTCCTCATTTCTATCTCCAAATACCGACAATTCATATCCTCTAACTCAAAAATCATGGATCATATTCAAATTCTTCTATCAGTTACGAGCCAAAAATCTTAAAATACGCTGAAATATCATCAAAGGATCAATAATTCTCAAAATCAAAAGAAATAAATCAAGATTGAGAAAATCTCTCAATCAAGGTCATCCAAAAATCAAATCTTCTGGATAACAAACTCTGCAAAGTGAAAACAGCTCACTTGCATCACATAACTCAAAATGAGTGAATCACTCAGGCTCTATGAACAAAACAAGGAGAGCCACTAGAAATCAAACATTTCAAGAATTATATGTCCAATTGATGTATTCGATTCTGTATAATCAAAGAAAAGACTCATTTGTAACTGATTTTCATATCATCATCTATCTTCTATACTTCAAAAGCAGCATTTATTTCATCAATTCATAAAGTCTCTATAAAATTCCAATTCACAACTTAAACTAAAGTCGAAATCTTACTGGAATATATCTGTCATCTCTATTCATTGGCATATCTATCAATGCTGATTTAGATCTTGAACATATCTATTGCATCGAATATACTGATTTCGGAATATTTCTATAATCAAAATCATATATCAAACCAAAATCACAGAATGTTAATTCGAGATTCTATATCATATCATCATATTCGTATGCACATTATGTTCTGGCTGATCTAATTCAATCATTTCTTATCATAAATTTTCTAATAATCTGTAATAGGTTATTGCATCATCATCTATCATGCAATCTAAACAGATATCTCAAATATGAACGAAATCATATTCATTTTCATTTCTTCGAATAAAAATCATGTTCAGTCTCATTTCATCAATTCAGTAGTTCCATTCTTCAGTTCAATTCACAAATTCTCTTTTTTGATACAAAGATCATCATATAATAAGCTTTCCGCTATCATATATCTCTTACACCAATAAAATAATAGGTTAACAAAAAATAAATCTGTTACCTGCAATTTCATTCTCAGGCGCATTTTCATTCTAATACTCTGTATATTTCTGGAACTGTTCTTCATTCAAATATTCTCTCAAAATATGTTTTGCTTCAAATATAATCTATCACATCTGCTTGACATATCTTTACACTACTTGTTCGAATAAGTCCCTCTACAATGAGTGTAGTAATCTCTGACATACTCTGCCTTCAGACCGAAACACATCTGTATCGATCTACTAGAGTTAAAGAACTACTTTCATATTATTCACTTCATATCTATTCTTGAATAAAAATTGTAGATAAAGTTGTGTGTATCTCACATACTCTTACATGTCTACAATTTCATTCTCCTAACTCATCATTCAGCTTCAATTCTCTTAGACAGGGCTATGTCTTTCATAAAATATGTCAATCGTCAACAGTTAATCAAACATATTCTTTGAATTCAATCCATTAAATAATTCACTCAATCTTGAGCTTTTCATTATTTACAATTCAAGGAATCGTAATAGGCTTGAAAAGTCTAATAAGGCATTTCTCAAAATTCAAAATATTCAGCTTCTAGAGGGTATATTTTTCTTTCATTTCTATCTGTTGTGGCAAAGAACTATAAACAAAATTCTATTCTATGCACTTACCAACAATCAATATACCTCTATTCTGTCAAAATTTCTTCGTCACAAGCTATCAGCTGGTTGCTAGGTCTTGAAGTTGGTATATAATCGATCTAATGCAACATACATCTGTATATTCAAAAGATTTTCACAACTGATCCAGCTCTGCAAACCAACTTTTACCTGCAAGAACATCTATTCCTTCGCTGATATACTAATCTGTTCAATCGGAGATACCTCATTCAACTGAGCAATACAGTTCTGTTCAGTCTGGCCATACAATTCTGTTCAGTCTGGGGTGCTTACGTTACCCAAAGAATAATGTTCTATTCAATTTTGGGTGCTTACATCACCCGAAGCATCATATAATAACATCAATAAGAAAATTCAACTATTTAAAAATCAATAAATCAGGCAGCTGAATTTCAAAGATAGATCATGCTCACATGAAATTTATCAAATCATCGAATCATCAAATCGAGTAATGCATAATCATGCAATACTATAAATGCATGTGACTCAATCTACCCCGCTCAGCTTCTATCTCAGTCCAAGAACTTACGCTCTGATACCACCTGTTGTGGGGACCTCGGGTTGCTAATCTCATTTTAGGGCAATTAATAATTAATAAAACAATTAATCAAACAATTAGAAATATTAAAAACCAAGAAACTAATTAATTTTCTTTTTGTGAATAGTGCTCGGCTAGATCGGTAAGATCTTACCGATCTAGCGGGCACATTTTCCAGCTTCTCTGTTTTGTAAAAATCAGGCCTCGCTAGATCGGTAAGATTCAACCGATCTAGCGGCCTCTTTGCCCAGAAAAACAGCAGAAATTATTTTTCTTTCAAAGCTGAAAATCCAATCCCAAAATCATGCAAAACCAACTCAAAACATGGTTTTTCAATTCTAGAACTTGCATATATAAACATATGAAGTCTCAAGCATCAGTCCATGAGATTATTACATCAAACAAATAACATAAAAAGCATGAAACTACAAGCTACACCAAGTCTCAAAAGTGAGCTTCTAAAAAACAAAGTTTCGTGTCAAATTCAATGCTATCTAACTACCATTCTTCTGCTTAAATCCGAGTCCACACTTTCTATATCTCTCTCCCGAGCTATCCACGTCATCTCAGACTAGCTCCTGTCCCCATCTGTTGCAATGCACACATACAAAACAAAACAACAGCCGGATAAACTCCGGTGAGAAATCATCTCAGTATAAGCAACATATAAAGCGTTAAATAAATCATAATGACTCTATTCAACTCGACTCAACAAATAGAGTAAATAACGCTTCTTTCGATCGATCGAGAATTGATTCATACTTCTTCGTTGCCATCAAGATTCGTATCCGATCTTGACATGAATATTCATCTATCGAAATCATTCCGGATTCGAAAATAAGGTCATCCTCCGACCTCGGCATAGAGTATCATTCTTGTATCATAATCACATCGACTCAAAATCAAAGATTCACTACCTAAGATGGATCGACAACATCAAAATAAAATCAAAACAATAAATACGTATGTGATTTTGGCGGAAGAACTCAAGAAGAATCGTTCTTGAGTTTCAAAATTCTTGACTCTCGATGTCGTCATTATACCTTCGTATTTCTTCTGTTTTGAACGCTTCAAATATGAAACATAGCATCAATAAATTCATATCAATCTTCATTCTATTCAATCATTTCAGAATCGAGTCAAAATCATCAACACATCTTCAATCAAATTCATTTCAAACCTTACTTCTTCTTCTTCAATTCGAATTCGGTGTCTTGAGTCGTTAGTCTTCAAAACTGGATTGAAATCGAGGAATAAAAATGCTATATCATCAATAACATTTCAAAGAACATCTCATCTCAATAATCAGCTATCAAACTAGTCTCAAAACATGAATCGACGGCGTAGCGATTAAAAATCGGTAACCGACGAAATATCGAATTCATTTTCATCTTCAATAAAACTCAAACGTGTATTCAAATCAGTAACACATCAGTCTAATCCTCATAACAGCACTAAGTATATCAAATACAAGCTGGACAACATAACAAGTTCATTCATTAATTCATTTTCAATCCGGCTTCGATATCGAACGGCATACGAACTCAAGAATACAAACATAAACTCATAATCTGATCTCTGCAATATTTTGATCTTCAAAGTATGCTGAAATAAATAAAAACTTACAGAAAATCGAAGCTCTTGTCGTAAGGATTCCAGAACCCTTTTCGGAATCGAAATCGGACGATCGGATCAAAAGTTACGGCGTTTTGAAAATCAAGAATTCAAAGGAAAAAAAAATGTCTCGGCCCCTGCTTCAGATTTTCTGATTCTTCATGTGAATACACGTATCCAATCTGATATAATTAAGTTAAAATCGGATATGTATTGCATAATTGCAATTTAGTCCCTCAAGTCTTCATTAATTGCAATTCAGTCCTCGGCCTTCATTTGAATTCAATTTCAATCCAAAATAATTTAAGAATATTAGAATTAAAATCGAAAATCTAAATATTCCCAAATTAAATATACTCGGATTAAAATTAAATAAATTCGGATTAATCAAATAATCCCGGCCTTTTGCATTTCAGCCCTTCAACTTCGATATTTGCAAATCAGTCTCTGATCAAGTTTCATCTTCGAAATAATCATATTAATTCCCGAAACATGAAATTTAATCTTAAATCCCATAAATATTCAAATCGAATATTTATTCTTTTAATTTAAAAATTCTCGGAATTTAATTCTCAAACTCCGTAAATTCTCAAATTAAATATTTTCGGCTCGGAAATTAAATCTATCATTTCCATAACTTCTCAAATCAATATTAGCCCATAATATGGAATTTAATTCTCAAATCTCATAATTAATAATTTAATATTTTCGGGTCTTACAATGCAAAACATCTTAGAACTATTTTACAGACTTTGAGAGTAGAAAAGTTGTATGCCAAACTGCCAAAATGTGAATTTTGGTTGAATAAAGTTGGTTTCCTTGGTCATATCATTTCGAAAGATGGGATTTCTGTTGATTCGAACAAGGTCGAAGCAGTGATCAGTTGGCCTAGACCTACTTCAGTGCCGGAAATACGTAGCTTTATGGGCTTAGTAGGTTACTATCGCAGATTTATCAGGGATTTCTCTAGCATTGCGAAGCCTATTACGCAACTGACATAGAAGAATGCACCGTATGTCTGGACTGAAGCATGTGAAGCAAGTTTTCATGAGCTGAAGAATAGATTGACAAGTGCACCAATTTTGGCGATTCCTTCAGGTACTGGTGTTTTACAGGATGCTTCTCACAGGGGATTAGGATGTGTGCTTATGCAGCGAGGACATGTCATTGCTTATGCCTCGAGATAGTTGAAGCCACATGAGATTCGATATCCAATCCATGATCTTGAATTGGCCGCCATTGTACTTGCATTGAAGATCTGGCGACATTATTTGTACGATGAGAAGTTTGAGATTTATTCTGATCATAAGAGTCTGAAATATCTGTTTTCGCAGTCTGAACTAAACATGAAACAACGAATATGGTTAGACTTATTGAAAGATTTTGATTGCGAAATCAAATATTATCCAGGAAAGTCGAATGCCGCTACAGATGCCCTAAGTAGGAAGGTATGTGCTTTGTCCTTATCTACTATTGGTGTATCTAACTTGATAGATTAATGTTGTGTTTCTGGATTGATATTTAAGACAGATATGAGGCCTATTCGCGTTTGTGCTATCAGTGCTGAACCAGAGCTGTTGATCAGAATCAGAGAAGCACAGAAGTATGATCAAAGTATTCAGAAATTGATTGAGATGGTCAGATCAGGGCATCAATCCGAATATAATGTCAGTACTGATGATGTTTTATATGTGAATAATAGACTGGTTGTTCCAGATGTTTCTGATTTGAAACAGCAGATATTACAAGAAGCTCACTATAGTAGATTCAGTATTCATCCTGGTGGCAGAAAAATGTACAATGATTTGAAAAATCAGTATTGATGGAAACAGATGAAGTCTAATGTCACCAAATATGTATCTCGTTGTCTGAATTTCCAGCAGGTGAAAGCAGAAAGAAAGAAACCTGGTGGTCTACTGCACAGCTTATCTATTCCTGAATGGAAGTGAGATCATATTTCTATGGATTTCGTTACGAAGTTACCGCGTTCATCCGAAGGTTGTGATGCCATTTGGGTGATTATTGATAGATTAACGAAATCAGCGTGCTTTATTCCATACAACATGACATACATACAAGACCAGATGACAGCGATTTATGTTAAAGAAGTGGTCAGACTGCATGGAGTGCCAAAGTCTCGTATCTGATCGAGATCCTCGATTCACATCTCACTTTTGGCACAACTTGCAACAAGCTCTAGGTACTCGTTTGCACCTAAGTACTGCATATCATCCTCAGACTAACAGACAGTCAGATCGAACTATTCAGACACTTGAGAATATTCTTAGAGTTGTGGTGTAAGATTTTAACACTACCTGGAAAGATTCTCTACCACTCATGGAATTCTCTTATAATAAAAGCTATCAGACGAGTATTGAGATGACTCCATTTGAAGCGTTATATGGTAATAAGTGTAGATCTCCTCTGTATTGGGATGATGTGTCAGAGGCACCTGAACTTGGGCCAGATATGATTAGAGAAATGACTGAGAAAGTGAAGCTTATTCAACAGAGAATGAAGACAGCTCAGCATAGACAAGCCAGATATGAAAATGTCAGACGCAAACCATTATGTTTTGAGCAGGGAGACAGAGTATTCTTGAAAATTTCTCAATTCAGGGGTACTGTCAGATTTGTCAAGAGAGGAAAATTGTCTCCGAGGTTTATCGGTTCGTATGAGATTTTAGAGAAGATAGGCGATCTGGCCTATCAACTTGCATTGCCTCCATCTTTATCTGGAATACATGATGTCTTTCATGTATCGATGATTCGGAAGTATCAGCTTGATATATCTCATATTCTTCAACCTGATGAAGCAGAACTTGACGAGAATCTGAGTAATTTTGAACAGCTTATTCAGATACTTGATCGTAAAGAAAAGCAACTCAGAAACAAGACGATACAGTTAGTCAAAGTTTAGTGGAATCGACATGGAGTTGAAGAAGCGACATGGGAGACTGAAGAGGATATGAAACAGAGATTTCCTGAGTTATTTCACTGATGTGAGTTCTTATTCAGTATTTCTGTTATTTCCTTATCTTATGTGTATACAGATTGCATGCAATTTCGAGGGCGAAATCATATCTTAGAGGGGAGAATTGTAAGGCCCGGGATTATTTGATGTAATCCGAGATTATTTAATTGTAATACGAGAATATTTAATTTGAGAATTTTTAGAGTTTATATTTAAATTCTAATATTCTTAAATTATTTAGGATTGAAATTGAAATTAAATAAGGGCTGAGGACCGAATTGCAAATATTAAAGAGTTGAAGGGCCAAAGTGCAAATTTTGCATTTAGTGGAGGACACATGGCTTGATTGTGTATTTTAACGTGTATCATCTCCTTTTCAGCAGCAAAAATCGATACTTAGCTCCAAAAATCAGATTACAAGCCTTCTTTTTTATTTTGCAAGTTAGATATCTTTTGATCCGCTCAACCGATTTTCGATCCGGACATAGCGCTACAATCCTCTCTTCAAGAGCTTCGGTTTGATGTAAGTTTTCTTATGTTCCAGCATGTTTTAAAGTGTGGAAGTTGGGAGAAATCAGATATGATTGTATATTGTTGTTCTTGAGATTGTACATCTTGTATATTCAAAATCGGATCGAAGAACGTATGCCGTATGCATTTCTTATGATTTTTCCAACCATGTTCGAACCTAGACATGTTTTATTGTGCTGGATTATGATGATATCTTGATGCTATGAGCTGGTTTTGAAGTATATTAGATTGATAGCTTGAGTTTGATATCGTTTCGGTTAGAGATTTTGTGTCGTTACGCCGCCGGTTTATGATTTGAAGCCGTTTTGATATCTTGTGATTGAGCTGAGTTTGAAGTGAGTTCTTTCTGATGTTATTAGATTATTTTTCTATGTTTTCAGACTTGAAACCAAGGGGATATTGAACTTGAGCCTCCAGCTTTGAACCGAGATTGAGATGGCTAAGGTTTGTGAAGTTGTAGCTTTGTAGATTGAAGAACTTGAGCAGATTTTGACATGATTGTTCAGATTTGAAGCACTCAAGAACCAAGAAAAGAAAAGGTATAAGATGACATCGAGAGTTAAGGGATTTGAAACTCGAGAACTGCGATTCTTAAGTTATCCCGCCAAAAATCACATACTATCTTTTATATGTGTTTTGATATAGAACTTGAATTGTGAATCCATCTCAGGTAAATGGATCTTTGAATTATATTATTTATCTTAATTTGATGTTGAGTCGGTTACGATCCCTAAGGCCGGATATATCAAGATCAAGATCGTTTACGAATCTTGATTCCAAGATCGGAAATGAACAAACAAATCTTGAGACCGAGATCGGATATGAAATCTTGAGAATGTGGATCAATTGTCTTTACTACATATGCATTTTATTTATGTTATATCTTGAATTGAATTGCTATCATTAACGCATGTTTATGTCGATTATACTGAATATTATATTCTCACCGGAGTTATCCGGCTGTTTTCTTTTTTTGTATGTGTGCATGACAACAGAAGGGGCAAGAGCTAACCAGAGACGTCGAGGGTAGCTTGAGAGAGAGTCTTAGCATGTGGTGACTCGGGTTATAGCAGATGATGTAATATATGTGTTGTGAATCAAGTTGGAAAAGAGACAAGAACTTTGTATATATGTTCTACTTGTTGTATACTTGCTTTTAATCTAGCTTTTCTTGTATTCGGATCACTAGATGGATGTAATATCAACTTGTGAACATGTGTAGGACTTGATATTAATGTATGTGCTTGTTTGATATTGAAAAGAACATGTTATAGAAGAGATTATAAAGAGCAAAGGAGGGCTGCAGAATACAGAGCCGAGTATCTGCCCAGGATAGGCTCGAGCTGCAATATTTTGCAGCCCGAGCGCACCCCGTTTTGAGCTTCTATTTTGCGCAGCGGAAGGGATCGCTCGAGATGCAAATAGTTGCGGCTCGAGCTCACCCCCATTTGAAAAAAAAATTCGATTTCTTGTCTATTTAATTAAGGATGCTTATTCTTTAATTACACTTAAGATTAGATTAGCACTCGAGGTCCCCGCAGTTTGTCCATTAGTTTGAGGATGACAACTAGTAGAAAATAATAACTTAGTCCCAAGTTTACTCCACAATGTTTTCCAAAAGTAACTAAAAAATCGAGTATCTCTATAAGAAACAATACTTCTAGGCATGCCATGCAATCTAACAACTTTATTAAAGAAAAAATCCGCAACATGCGAAGCATCGTTTGATTTTTACAACCAATAAAACGTGTCATTTTAGAAAATCTATCTACCACAACATAAATAGAATCCTTCCCATTCTTAGACCTCGGTAACCCAAGAACAAAATCCATAGAAATGTCCACCCAAGGTTCACTAGGCACTGGAAGTGGGGTATACAAACCATGTGATTGTGATCTAGACTTTGCTCTCCTACAAGTCACACACCTCTCACAAACTTTCTCTACATCATGCTTCATTTGTGGCCAATAAAAATGCTCATGAAAAACTTGATATATTTTTGCCACACCAAAATGACCCATTAAACCACAAACATGCGATTATCTAACAAGTAACTCCCTAATTGAAGTTTTAAGAATGCATAACCTATTTTCCTTAAACAAGTATCCATCATGCAAATAAAATTTTCCTTGAGGACTATGCATACATAACTCATATATTTCTCCAAATTCATTATCACTCGCATACAATTCCTTCACATTCTCAAAACCCAAAAACTTAGCATCTAAAGTAGTTATGAGAATGTACCTTCGTGACAATGCATCCGCTACCACATTTTCCTTGTCTTGCTTGTACTTGATGACGTAAGGAAAAGTTTCCACAAATTCCACCCACTTTGCATGTCTCTTGTTCAACTTTTGTTGTCCTTTGAGATGCTTCAAAGATTCATGATCCATATGAATCACGAACTCCTTCGGCCTCAAATAATGCTGCCACATCTCGAGCACTCTTACTAGAGCATAAAACTCTTTATCATACGTCGGATAATTCAACGCTGCTCCATTCAACTTCTCGCTTAAATATGCCACTGGCTTCCCTCCTTGCATCAACACTCCTCCGATTCCTACACCTAAAGCATCACATTCAATTTCAAAGGTGTCAGAAAAATCAGCCAAAACCAATAAAGAAGCATTAATTAATTTTTTCTAGATTAAATTGAAAGACTTCTCATGTTCATCTCCCCAATGAAATGGAACATTCTTCTTAATCACTGCAGTCATAGGAGTTGCCAAAGTACTAAAGTATTTCACAAATATCCTGTAGAATCCTGCAAGCCCATGAAAACTTCGAACTTGACCAATCGACGTAGGCGTTGGCCAATCTCGAATGGCACTTAACTTTTCTTCATCCACTCTTACCCCTTGTGCACTCACAACAAAATCAAGAAACACAAGTTCTTTTGTACAAAACACACATTTTTTCAGATTAACATATAAGTGTTCAGCTTTCAAAGTGATTAGTACAAACCTCAAGTGTTCCACATGATCGTGTAAATTCTTTCTATACACCAAAATGTCATCAAAGTAGACAACCACAAATTTCCCAATATATGCACGCAAAACATGATTCATTATACGCATAAAAATGCTAGGTATATTAGTCAAACCAAAAGGTATAACCATCCATTCATACAACCCATACTTTGTTTTGAATGCAGTTTTCCACTCATCTCCCTCTCTCATCCTAATTTCATGATAACTGTTTTCAAGTTCAATCTTGCTAAAAATTCTAGAGCCATGAAATTCATCTAACATATCATCTAGTCTAGGAATAGGATGCCTATACTTGATGGTAATTTTATTTATAGCCCTAAAATCTACACACATTCTCCCAGATCCATCTTTCTTAGGTACTAGCAACACAGGCACTGCACATGGTGACATCGACTCACGCACAAAAATTTTATCAAAGAGCTCTTTTACCTGTTTTTGCAGTTCCTTAGTCTCCTCCGGATTTCTCATATAAGTGGGACGGTTCGGCAACGCACTCTTGGGCACGAAATCGATCTGATGCTCAATCCCTCTCAAAGGTGGTAACCCTTGAGGTAGCTCCTCCGAAAACAAATCCTCAAACTCCTGCAAAAGAGATGTAACAACGCTCGGAAGATATCCAGCTATATCACTTGTGTTTAGGTGAAACTCCTTATAAAAGATCAACACAAGTGGAACATGAGAATGAAAAACATCTCTCAACTCACTCTTTTGGGCTATGTAAATCTTTTTTTCAGCCTCTTTTCTCTCATTTTTTTCCCTTTTTTATTTCTCTCACTTTTCTTTCTAAGGCCATCTCACTTTTTTTATCATTTTTTTTCGGTCTCCTCTCTTTTCTTCTTTTTCATTTGATCCTCCACTACTTGCTTTGGAGACATGGGTAATAATAAAATGGACTCTTTTTTCATAGTAAAAGAATACTTATTTTTAAACCCATAACGTAATACCCTCTTATCAAACTGCCACGGTCTACCCAATAAGATATGACAAGCAGGCATAGGTATCAGATCACACACTACCTCATCAACATACTGACCAATAGAAAATGGAACCGCTACTTGCTTGGTAACCTTCACCTCCACACAATCATTAAACCACTATAACCGATATGGCTGAGGATGCTTTAGAGTAGGCAACCCCAACTTCTCCACCAACACATAATGAGCAACATTCGCACAACTTCCACCATCAATAATAAGACTACATACTTTTTCTTTCACAAAACACCTAATATGAAAAAGATTATCTCTTTGGCTCTCTTCCTCCTCCTTATGGTGTGTATTTAGAATCCTTTGAGTGACCAACAACTCACCAACCACCGCACCATATCCCTCATCATCGGGATCCTCCAACGTAGGCATATCATCATAATTCTCCTCACCCCATCACTATCAGACTCCACATCACCACAAGCATTAATAATCATCAATTTTTTATTTGGGCATTGGCTAGCAATGTGACCAACACTTTGACACCTAAAACACTTAATATCTCTAGTACAAGTGATAAGTACAGTTTGTATGCATATTTTCATGTCATTTTTTGGTGTATTTTACATGCATATGGTATTTGTTTTAGTTTATTTTGTTTTGTTTTTGTGAATTTTAGTTTCGCATTATTCCCTTGGTTTATTTACAGGACATAGAAGGAAACTTGGCATTTTAAGTGAAGAGATGATGCTCCTATGCATGAATGAATGACAAGCTTCGCCATGGTGAAGAACATGAAGATCATAGTTGTGTGTTGAAGAAGAAGAAAGGAGTTTCTACACTTGAATCCGCACAGCTGCACCTGGAAGAGTTTAGAAGTTGTTGTTTTGTTGTGGATGAGCAGCTACGCGTAAAGAACAAGAAAGAAGAAGAGAAGCAACCATGGATCATCAAATCGGTGCGCATTGGTTGAGAAATAGGAGAAGCACATCTGCGCATTGGTTGAGAAAGAGAAGAAGTGCGATTGCGCTGCTAAAGAGTGCTCGTTTCGCGGCTGGGAATCGATGTTGCGCGATTGCGCATGAGAATAGCGCAAAGCTATGCGCTGTTGGCTGAAGAAGGGGCACAATAGCTGTTGGAACACGGTCGTTCTCCGGATCTAAAAAGAAAGTGATACCTGTTGCAGCGGAAGTTTTAAAATTTTATATGGAACAATTCCATATCATGGGTATCAAATTCCTACGAGTAAAATTGATAACATAAAATTTAAACAATGTAAATTTTACCTTAAAATCTCGAAGCAAGATTATGGACACCAACAGATTAATCTGCTCTTGTTGTATATCCCAGGAACTGATGAACGAACGTTTCTTCTAAAACGACCCAAACATTCTAAAATAATATATGCGAATTTTTTTTTTTTTAATAATACTAAGTAAAATAAATGTACATACATGCTCATACATATATGCACAAAATAAATAGATTTAGAAATAACATAAATAAAATGCAACATTTTTACTTAAATATCTGAGTCAAACTTAAATAAAATACTGTCAAACAATCCACTTAAAAGTTTGCACGCAATAAAATTATTATTTAAAAAAAGTAGTACTAAAATTCATCACTGAAAAGACATAAAAGAAAAAAAATAAGAAAAAGAGTTTAACATTCTTAAAATGTTCATAAGGACTCAGCCGACGGTCACGGGAGATCACTGCCTGTCCGCTCATACGTCCTCACCACCGGTAGGAACTACAACTTCCTCTACGTACTCACCTGCACCATATAAGTGTAGTGAGCCTAGAGGCCCAACATGCTAACATAACAAGGGTTTAAAATAATTTAAATCACTGGAATACTAATACATAACATATACATGAATGAGCATGCTAAAAAATAATCATGAACATAACATAAACTTAAATTAAACTTGAATATCATAATAATACATAAACATTGTTGAGCAAAGTATTTTCAAACATCGAAAGGTCGTATCCATAGTGTAACCATATATACATTAAATACTGATCAGCGTGGTAAACCAACGTACGTGGCGGTGACGAATCACCTCTTAAATTGGCAGTAAACTGCCCTTCAATAGTTCACATATGGGGACGAATCCCCCTTAAATTGTCACACTACTTCAACTTCCAACATAAAAATTATTTTCTTTTGTTCAACCTTAAACATTAAATCATGCATAAAAATTTATTTCATGAATGCATGTACTTAAATAAAATGTGTGTCCTTCATATATATTTAATTTAATTTCATACTAACATATAAATATTAAAAATAACTTCCATGAATAAAAATAATTAAATATATATTCAGGACACATGCAATTTCTCATGGGTTGTACTGAACTGCTGGCCCTAACACTCAAGCCCGTTTTTCTTAAATTCTGGCCCATTAACACTGAGACTGGCCCATTAACATACTTAAGCCCAAAAATACATTTCTAAGCCCAATTAATTTATTCAAGCCCATTAATGCATTCCTGACCCAATAACAACCTATTCTGGCCCAATGGGCCCAAAAGCCCAAAAACTGGCCCAATAACTTCCATGGGCTCCCAAGCCCATTAAATTATTGGGCTAACTTAATTTAATTTAATTAAACCCAATAACAATTAAATTCAACCCAAATAATTAAATGGAGCCCAATCAAATTTTGGGATTTAATTAAGCCCATTTAACCCTTAATTAAACTTAAAACTTAAAAATAAAAATACCCGAGTCCGACTCACTTAACCCGGACTCGGACCCAACTAACATGACCCATGATTTACTGACCCCGACCCGAACCTATGACTCAACTCGGACCCACCTTGAAACTCAAAACCCGTTTCCCCCTCTTGCACAGCCCTCGGCCGCGAGCAGCTGCAAAGAACACCGGCGGCCGCCTTGCTCTGGCCACCCACCGGCCGGAGAACCACACCTAGGATCTATCCCACATCTAGACCTTTCAATAAAGCCAAGAACCAGCCCAAACCGTGGTCCGAGGAAGGAGAACGAAGCCTTGCAACAGGCTGTCCCCCAGCTCGCGCCCAGCCCTGAGCGGCTGCCGTAAATTCGGTCGTTCTCCCTACTCCGACCATATTTTTTTGTGAAACCACTTCTCAATCTTAGCCAACATCAAGGGGGTTCTAACCCTTCAAACCTCACTCTAAACCATGGCCTGAGGAGGGATAACGAAGCATTCTCTCACAGCCCCAAAACCTGCGCGAACCAAACCTGCGCGAGCCACCCATGACAGAATTCGATTTTCTTCGTTCCAGCCCTTCTCCAACCTTAACCGATCAACTAGCACAAGTATAGGGACCCTAGGACACCCATGAATCTTTGCTGAGCAGCCATGCACGCCCATGCTAAATAAAAAACGTGAGATGATGACAAACACATAAACAAGGTGCAAACATCAAACGATACCATTTAAAATCTGAAAATATTTGAGGATTTCGACACGTACACAAAACCTACATAATACATACTGATATGGTGCTTAAAAAGGGAAGAAAAACATGCCTTTAAATCGTAGAAAGTAGATGGGAAGAACGTGAAGACGATTCCGGACGACTACGACGAGGAACCTTTGAAAAAGCTTCAAAAATAAAGGTCTATGGCTTCCTCCTTGATGTTGCTGTCGATGGAAAAGAATGGAGAGGTGAGGGAGACGGCTAGGGTGAGGGAGAAGTGATTTGAGCGTGTGAGGGTGGGCCTTGGGGTAGATAGGGAATAACTTTCAAGATAATGACATAAATAAAAATATATCTAGGCTTTTAAAAAATAATAATAATAATAATAATAGATATCATAATAAACATAAAAATCACGAAATATTATATTAAGGGAATTTTAAAGATAATTAAAAGTCATTATTTTGGCTTAATTTGGGTAAAAATGGACTCCTAAAATTATATAAAATTAAATACTGATAATTTTGAGGAAATAAAACTCAAAATAATATTTTCGGGCTCCTAAAAGACTCATAAAATAATTTAGGTAGAAAGTTGTCATCTCGTCCGTCCACGGTCTCGTCAACGCGATAAAATAATACAATATCATAAATTAGGAAAATCTCTATTTATGGGTTAAATACTTAAAAAAAATCATTTAAATAAGCACGGATAATTCACATAATTATTTAACCCATAAATTTAAAATTTTAAATTAATTAAATTTCTAATTATGCATGCGGATTTACATACTGAAAATACCGGGTGTTACATCTTCAATCAGGTCCACGAACGGAGATTTAATCCCTCTGATAGACTGCACTAGAAAGTCTATCAGAAGTTTCTACGAAAAGAAATTAACAGATTTGATCTGTTAAACCAGACTGCAATTTTGAAAATTACAGGCTGGATTTTCGATGACAGAGAGGGAGAGGGGCGGCGGCCACCTAGAGAGAGAACCCTAGGGTTTTCGAAAATTTTTTATGCCTTATTGTGTCAATTTCTGTAGTGCAATAACTTATTTATAATGTGGGCTGCTAACAGCTTAGGGCCCATTAGTCATAAGTTCAAGCCTGACAAGCAAAGCCCGCATGTTCAGAAATTAATATAAAATTCATCGTGACTCAGATTGATAAATCAATTTCACCAATGTGCACAGAAACCATTTCTGCATCTTTTAAAGTCAAGACAAATTTTATGAATCCGAATTCAGTGGTTTCCAAAAATGTCCATCAATATGTCATTTTAGGAAATCTTTCTCCCTCTACTTTTAAATAAGAAGTCCTACTTCTTTATCCACAAAATTTAACTCTTTAAATTTAATTATCTCAACGATAATTAGAAATCCATTACTTGTGTGACCCTCAATGGTTCAGGGATACAGCTAGCCGTGGGCTTACAACTCCTTGTGACTCGGAACAATAATTTTCGACTTGCCCATCGAATCATGGTAAGAGCGTCTAGCAACATCACCCCATGATTCACTAGGTATCACTGATAGTTCCTGCAAGAACCAGTAGATTTTGGTTAGCGTACAGTACAGTCCCTTCATCCATATATCCCGATCGAATCAACAACCATTGGTACAACGAGAGTCGTTCGAGATTCGATAACTATGCAATGCATCTTGAAGATCAAATAGTGACATCGCATGTGCTACTAGGAAACCAAGTAACCTAAAACACATCATGTACTCTGGCCAGAGATTCGTCACACTAATATCTCCTCAGATTGCATAGGATATCCACACTCGCAAGTGTGCGGTGAATCCTTGACAACAAAGCATCGACTCCTATATGTGTCATAACTGTACCCAATCCCGACACCTGATGACCCTAATAGAGTCGGTAAACGAGTCAAAGCACAGTACTAGCATATAGAGTCTCAATGATGTTTCAAGTAATAAGGACTAATGGTGTACAACCAAAACCGCGGACTATATCTACTCGATAAGTGATAACCACTTGGAAAGTCTGAATAGGGTAGTTCGATCATTCATCATATGAATATCCATTTGCATGCTTTAAACATATCTATGTTCCATACCAATGAAACATGGTACTCGGCATCGCAAATGCTAGTCTCAATCTCGAGCGATCCTTATCCTTATTTATGGACGACTCAATTGACTAGGAACTGTTTAGAATATACAGTGAACATAAGATGTGTTTCATGATAGTGATCTCTCTATATTCACTATCTCATCTTACTGTAAGAGTGGGTGCCCAGTGAGCCAACTGTGTGGCTATGGGCTTTGATGACTCTTTGTATAAACAATCTTTTGTTTAATATTATTTACACTTTTATGGCAATGACTTTATATTACTTCATATTGTTATATTGTGATATACTATTGTTGTTTTGATAAAGACCTTGAATATACTATAGTGTATGTAAGATGTGGTAGAACATGGAGATGCCTATCATGAAATACATCTTATAGTCACTGTATATTCTAAAAACCGTTCCTAGTCGATTGAGCCGTCCGATAATAAGGATAAGGATCGCTCGAGTTTGAGACTAGCATTTGCGATGCGGAGTACCACGTTTCATTGGTAGGGAACATGGAGATGTTCGAAGCATGCAAATGGATATTCATAGGATGAATAATCGAACTACCCTATCCGGACTTTCCAAGTGGTTATCACTTATCGAGTGGATTAAGTCCGCGGTTTTGGTTGTACACCATTAGTCCTTACGACTTGAAACATCATGGAGACTCTATATGCTAGTGCTGTGCTTTGACTCGTTTACCGACTCTATGGGGGTCATCAGGTGTCGAGATTGGGTACAGTTACGACACATATAGGAGTCAATGCATTGTTGTCAAGGATTCACCACATACTTGCGAGTGTGGATATCCTATGCGGTCTGAGGAGATATTAGTGTGACAAATCTCTGGCCAGAGTAATTGATGTGATTTAAGAAATGGTTTCTTAGTAGCACATGCGATGTCACTAATTTGATCTTCAAGATGTATTGCATAGTTATCGAATCTTGAGCGACTCTCGATATACCAATGGTTGTTGATTCGATCGGGATATATGGATGAAGGGACCGTACTGTACGCTAACCAAAATCTACTGGTTCTTGTAGGCACTATCAGTGATACCTAGGGAATCATGGGGCGATGTTGCTAGGCGCTTTACCATGATTCGTTGGGCAAGTCGGAAAGTGTTGTTCCGAGTCACAAGGAGTTGTGAGCCCACGGCTAGCTGTATCCCTGAACCATTGAGGGTCACACAGTGTAATGGAGTTTTAATCCCCGTTGAGATAGTTAAATTTAAAGAGTTAAATTTAATGAACTAAGGAGTTGGACTTCTTAAATAAGAGTAAGGGAGTAGGATTTCCTAAAATGACATAGGGATGGACATTTTTGGAAACCACTGAATTCGGATTCAGGAAAATTTATTTTGACTTTAAAATGTGCAGAAATGGTTTTTGTGCACATTGGTGAAATCAGTTCATCAATCGGAGTCACGATGAATTTTATATTAATTTCTGAACGAGCGGGCTTTGCTTGTCGGGCCCCAGCTTATGACTAATGGGCCCTAAGGTGTTAGTGGCCTGCATTATAAATAAGTTATTTCAGTACAGAAATTACACACAACAGGTCATAATTTTTGAGACAGAGAAAATTTTCGAACCCTAGCTCTCTCTCTCTGTTCGGCCGACCCCTCCCCCTCTGCCCGAGATTTTTCGGTCTGTGATTTTTGAATTGCAGTCTGGAATAGCGAATCAGATTCGTTTATTCTCTTCGCAGAAAACTTCTGATAGATTTTCTAGTGCAATCTATCAGAGGGATTAAACCTCTGTTCGTGGACCTGATTGAAGGAGTTCATCGGTTCCAGGGAGAGACAACAAGAGCAGATCAAATCTGTTGGTGTCCATTAATCTCGTTGCGAGATTGGAGGTAAAATTTAATTAATTGTTATTTGAATTTTACACACACAATAATTTAATCGTTGAACGGTTGATACCCACACTATGGAATTGTTCCATAACAAAATTTTTAAACTTCCGCTGCATCGGGTATCAATCGTGATTGATCTGACCGCCAGTTTTCCAACACTTACTTTAGTATATTCAAGGTCTTTATCAAAATAGCAATACACTAGTAGAAAAGTCGCAAAAGACTTCGGTTATTAACTGAAGTCGTAGATAGATAAGTACCGAAGTAGTGTCACGTGAAGTAATAGGTACTGTTTTACTTCGCGTTATAACCGAAGTCGTAGCCATGAAATTGCCGAAGTCTTTGGTCGGTTCATGGAGCCAAAACCGGTTCAGGATTGGGCCGATGCCGAAGTAAAAACATATCTTTTACTTCGGCAATTTCATTAATTAGCGAAGTAAAAGAAAATCATTTACTTCGTTAATTTCATAAATTCTCGAAGTAAAACATATGCTTGTACTTCGTCGATTAATGAAATTGCCGAAGTAAAAGATATGTTTATACTTCGGCAATGATAATAATTTACGAAGTAGAAGAAAGTCTTTTACTTCGGAAATTTCACTAATGGACGAAGTAAAAGACATTATTTTGCTTCGTCAATTACTATCATTGCCGAAGTATAAGCATATCTTTTACTTCGGCAATTTCATTAATTGACGAAGTAAAAAGCATTATTTTGCTTTGTCGATTAGTGAAATTTCCGTTCCACTACATTAACAATAATTACACAATATAAATATATTTTTGAAACATAAAATAGACTAATGAGGTTCATAAATTATTCATCTCAAAACAACGAACATCCATAAATTCACAAGTATATCCACCAAATTAACCAAAAAATATGCACGTAACCACAAGTATTTCCACAAAACTAAAAGTGCATCTATAAAAAATAATCAAATTCTAACTCTATAAACACTAGGGAAAAAAACTATACATTAATCCATCCTTCAACATATGATATATCATATTTGCAGGTGTTCTCTCATGCCAATGCCTCCAAGCCTGAATCAATCCAGAGACATATATCCTTATCAGTAACTAATACTTGCAACAATCTTAGAATGCAAAGATTTGACACATTTATATAATTTGAATTTAGGTGCTAAAACAAACAATATCATAAGTAAGTTTCTGGATTTTACTCACCGAACTTAGCAGGTCTTCTAGTTTCTACTCATTCCTAAAAGAGTTATTCTTTTGTCCGGTCAAAATTTCAAATATCAGAACTCCGAAGCTGAACACATCCAATTTAATGGAGAACTGGTCATGCATTGCATATTCCGGCGCCATATATCCATTGAAGTTATATTCACTGAAATAAAAAAAAAAAACAAAAATCATGGAACCAGTATTAAATTCATTACCTGTCCAATTGGTTGTGGGCCTCTAAATTGAGTACCCTAGTGTACAAGTAATAGACAACAACAATACCACAATATCTAAAACTAAAAATGATTGATTAGATTCATAAAATCATCCATACAAACAACGACGAATATTCATAAATCCACAAATTCACTTTTTTTCCTACACATAATATATCAGTGAAGAGAAATTCCTACATCGTTATGGTCGTAGCGAACTATTGTTATTCATCACATCAGGATTTTTTCTGTAGAGGCGCAATAGGCATAACGCTGCCTTCTTCCTCACTAGTGGTCTGACACTACTAGAAATCTGGAGCAAGATAAAAGTTTAGCATCATTGAATAGCTGCATCAACATGGATCCTTCAAATTGGTATTCAATAACGAGTAATTTTTGAACATCAAGAGCTAGGGATTCAGCAAATTCTCTCCCACCAATATTTCCAACCTGAACAAAATGACGGGATTGGACACAGTAAAGGGCAAAAAAATCAAATTCAAAGAACATGGTATACAGAGAGAGAAGAGGAGATCTAGGCATACCAATGTTAAAGCTAGACACTGAAAAGTCTCATTACGGCCGATAATATCATCCCGCACTGTATTAATTGCTAGTCTAAAAAAATCATGATTCTCATTGAGAAGGCATGATGTGACTATAAATCCATCCTGAAAAATACGAGTCCATATAAATTCAATGAACAAGTGATAAAAACATATAGCTGATCCTAAACCGTGAAGAAAGATATGATTATAGGTAATATCATATATCACTGTAAGGTAACTTTTGGCCAAAGTAATGATATAAACGAAAAGAGACATAATTTATTCTCTGTTTATTCCAAAATCTCCAAATGAAATAGATATAGAAATGTTGATGTAAACTCTTTCAGATATAAAATACATTAATCCTCTTGAGAATATTCAGATACTCTTTATAATGACCATCAAACATATCCCTTGATTTTCATCTCTTTCTATTGACACTTGACAGCATACCTTCGTATTCCAGAAAAAGCAAAGCAACTAATTGCATTACATTCTAAACACATCAACAAAGTTATCCTTCAAGATTTCTAATTCAACCTAATGGAGCATGGTGGTGATGAGGTAATGTATTTTACAATAAAAAGTGCATATATTGGTATACAGTGACAATAATAATTGGTTTTATCAGGGTATTCCAGTGTTAAACCTGTAGGTTTAGTAATTCATTCAAATTTCACTAATCACAGTGGTAAAACCAACAAAGTCATTCCCTTTGGATTCTCCACAAAAAATTATATCGATCATTACTATTTCAAGATATAAACTAAAAATAAAACCTAACCGTCCTTTTCCAGTAGTACAATTATATCTAAATACTAAACCCATAAGTTTCATTATTGTACAATTATATCTGAATACATTTATGGCTAAAAGAAACAATACAACTGAAAACTTGGCAAAGGATGGATTAAAGATACATAAATTTAGTCCAACCACCCCAACCAGCACAAACTAAACCCACAAGTTTCATAATTGTAAAATTCTTGCGGTGAATAAGAAGACATTGATGCAAAAGAGAATTAAATCTGCACCTTTTGCTAAGGCAATCTTCCTGGAACCAAGAACCCATAGAGAAAGAACTCAATATCCGAAATTTAGTCGAAATTGAACTAAAAAAATAAACTAATACACACTGGAGGGATGTTCTTTTCAGAAATCCAATTCAGCATATCACCACAAATACAACCAAGATAGCCTAAAAAACATGAAGATACTTAAAGAAAGATGATAAAATATCAAAGCTAGTAAAAAAGAATACAACATTACCCTCCCAATGGCTTCAAACAGGGATACATTGAAAGTTGCTGCAGTTTGAATGACTTGAGGGAAGCTAGTGGCTCCCGGAACTGGGCCCATAAACTTGTTGTATTTCAAAGCAGAAGTAAACATCACGGCTGTCATAAAGTACTCGAAAAAAATAGCAAGGATCATACGGATATCGTAAATTAGAAACATCACTGAAAAACAAAGAGAAACAATATTATGGAAGTAGCAAATGAATCACAGAATCTATCAATTTGACTTCAGATCTGAAAAACTATATCCGTGAAATGAACTTGTAAAACAAGAAACAGAAAGGACAATACAGCAAATTAAAAACTTACAGAGTATAAATGAAAACACAAGTCATAAAAAGACTGGTGTTCAAGTTGAAATATCTCTGTCAGATGCACTAATAACAAATTTAATCAAGAATAGGGAACCAAGAGGAAAATCAGTGGAAACAAGAATGAATCGCTTCACATAAATTTTTTGTACAAATTATCACTCAAATCATCATAATAATCCAATAATGACCAATACCTTGAGAATTTCCAACAATATCACATTACCTAGTTCGACACTAAAATAAGAGAGACATAAAAGGGACAAAAATCGAAATCGAGCGGCCATTTTCTAACCTTCGGGTAGCATACTATAGTCAAGAATAGGGCTGGAACCTTGCTGTAACTACCCTAAAAACTTCAAGAATCAGAGCTAGACAAGGATGGAAACCGAACATCACTTGTTCCATGGTGGTTGAGTGGCGGCAGCTCGCCGAAGAACCTAAATCGCAGCTAAAATGAGCAGAAAGTTATGGACTTGGCTCAAATACTAACTTGAGCTTTGAAACCAACCTAGAACACTAATAATCGAAAAGAAATAGTTGTGGAACTCACCGGAGAAGATGCACGGAGCAACAAGTCAGGAACAGGGTTCGGTTTGGGCATAAACGAGCATAAAACATGGTGAATCATGGTTCAAATCGAAGCTACTGATCTTCAATACCATTTTGTTTCAAAATCTGGAAATCGATGTTGAGGTATACACCACAGATTTCCAACAAAAACCAATACAATCCTTTGCAAGAGGACCATAAATCTTTTCCTGACACAGTCGACCTCTCCGGAGCTGCGGTGGACTGGAGGGATTGAGAATGGAGATCGAGAAAGAGATCGAGAGAGGAACCCTAAAGGAGAGAATGGGCTTGTCTACGCAACGGGAGTAAAAAAGAACCGATTCTACCTATTACTTCATCAATTATCCATTATAAATTTAATTTGGCCATTTTTTACTTCATCAATTATATAATTCGAATTAAAATATAACATAAAATTTTAAGTGAAGCCCGTGTTTTTTATTTGACGAAGTCTAAAATAAATTTTACTTTGTTACTTTTTTTTCGAAGTAAATAGATGGATATTACTTCGGTAATATTAATTGCCGAAGTAAAAACTGGCGAAGTATATTCCAGATTTTCTACTAGTGATAGTATATCATTATATAATAATAAGATAAAGTGAACGCCATTTAAACAACGTATATTATATTAAACAAAGATTGTTTACAAAAAGAGACTCTCAAAGCCCTTAGCCACAAGTTGGCTAATGGGGCATCAACTCTTTCAATCTCCCACTTGCTCTAAAGCCAACTAGTCATACTACGTAGTCTCATTGCTTCGCGATGCTTGTCAAATAATGGTCCTGGCAAGGGCTTAGTAAGTGGATCAGCGATATTGTCTGCAGAGGCTACTCTCTCGACAGTGATGTCTCCTCTTTCCACGATCTCCCGGATGATGTGGTATTTACTCAGTACGTGTTTGGATCTTTGATGAGACCTTGGTTCCTTTGCCTGAGCAATGGCACCCGTGTTGTCACAGTACACCGGGACTCGACCAACAGCTTCAGGAATAACGCCCAACTCTTGGACGAAATTCCTCATCCAAACGGCCTCTTTAGCAGCAGCTGATGCCGCAATGTATTCTGCCTCAGTGGTGGAATCCGCTGTGGTGTCCTGCTTGGAACTCTTCCAAGAGACAGCACCGCCATTGAGCATGAACAAAAATTCAGAGGTTGACTTCGAGTCATCCACGTCACTTTGGAAGCTAGAGTCGGTATAGCCTTCCAATTTCAGATCTCTTCCTCCATAAACCATGAATACATTCTTAGTTCTTCTCAAGTACTTAAGAATTTCCTTCACGGCTTTCCAATGCATTTGATCGGGATTGGCTTGATATCTGCTCGTGACACTCAGAGCAAATGCCACATCCGGTCTGGTAGATATCATCCCATACATGATACTCCCTATGGCTGAAGCATATGGTATGTGTGTCATTTTCTCTATCTCTTCGTCAGTCTTGGAACACATAGACTTAGATAGAGAGACTCCATGACACATAGGTAGATGCCCTCTCTTAGACTCATCCGTTGAAAACCTTTTCAATATAGTGTCGATGTAGGTAGCTTGAGTAAGTCCTATCATTCTCTTAGATCTATCTCTATAGATTTGTATCCCTAGAATATAGGACGCCTCACCCAAATCCTTCATCGAGAATCTACCTGACAACCATATCTTTGTTGACTGCAACATCCCTACATCATTCCCAATGAGTAAGATGTCATCAACATAAAGTACTAAGAATGTCACAGCATCCTTAACTACTTTCTTGTACACGCATGGTTCCTCCGGGTTCTTGATGAAACCAAAGTCCTTTATTGTTTCATCAAATTTCTGGTTCCAACTTCTTGATGCCTGTTTGAGATCATAGATCGATCTCTGAAGCTTACATACCTTATGCTCACTTCCCATGGATATGAATCCCTCGGGCTGCATCATATAGATTTCTTCCTTAATATTTCCATTAAGAAATGCAGTCTTCACATCCATTTGCCATATCTCGTAGTCATACCAAGCTGCTATGGCAATAAGGATTCTTATGGACTTGAACATTGCGACTGGTGAAAAGGTTTCATCATAGTCAACTCCTTGTCTTTGAGTATAACCTTTTGCAACCAATCGTGCCTTGTAGGTCAGTACCTTACCATCAGGCCCAAGCTTTCTCTTGTAGATCCATTTACACCCTATTGGAACTATTCCATCGGGAGGATCTACTAAAGACCAAGCTTGGTTTGCATGCATCGAGTCTATTTCCGACTGTATAGCTTCAAGCCATAAGTTCGAATCAGCATCAGAAATTGCTTCCTTGAAGTTTCTCGGATCACATCCAATGTCGGGTTCACTTTGATCCCCTTCAAGAAGAAGACCATATCTAATAGGAGGCCTAGAAGTCCTCTCGGATCTTCTAGTAATAGGCGTGTCTTGTGATGATTCTTGAGGTATAGGATCGTTATTTTGTATCTCGGGTTCTTCTCGAATTTCTTCGAGTTCCATCATCTTGCCTTTCTTATCCAATAAGAACTCCTTCTCCAAGAAGGTGGCATTCCTTGAAACAAACACTTTTGTTTCAGTAGGATGATAGAAATAATATCCGATTGAATTCTTTGGATACCCTACAAAATAACATAAGGTGGATCGACTATCCAACTTATCTCTCACTGTCTGCTTCACGTAAGCAGGACATCCCCAAATCCTCAAGTACGAATACTTAGGAGCTTTGCCATTCCATAACTCGTATGGTGTTTTGTCCACTGCTTTAGTGTGGACGTTGTTCAACAACAATACCACCGTTTCAAGAGCATAGCCCCAAAACGAAGGTGGGAGCTCAGTGAAGCTCATCATAGATCGAACCATGTCCAACAAGGTTCGATTGTGACGCTCCGAAATACCATTCAGCTGAGGTGTCATAGGAGGAGTCCACTGAGAGAGAATCCCATTCTCTTTTAGATAATCCAAGAACTCGGTACTTAAGTATTCTCCACCTTGATCTGATCGAAGTGCTTTAATACTCTTACCTAGTTTGTTTTCTACTTAAGCCTTGAATTATTTGAACTTTTCAAATGATTCAGACTTATATTTCATCAAATATAAGTACCCATACCTAGAATAATCATCAGTAAAGGTAATAAAGTAGGTGTGACCAAATTTTGTACCAATAATAAATGGTCCGCAAAATCTGTATGGATCAAATCCAATAGATTTTGACTACGCTCAGGTTTTCCTTTGAAAGGAGATTTAGTCATTTTTCCTTTCAGGCAGGACTCACAAGTAGGTAGAGAGTTAATATCAGACATATCAAACATTCCCTCTCCCACTAGCTTGTTCATCCTCCTTGAGGAAACATGACCTAGCCTAGCATGCCAAAGGTTTGCCGGGTTTTGATTATCAATTTTCCTTTTATTTGTTGTTACCGGTTTATCAACATAATTATTTGGAACGTCTTTTAATTTTAAGTTATATAGATCGTTTTCAAGTTGTCCACATCCAATTAAACATTCATTCTTATAAATATTGCAAATCTCATTCACAAAATTGCAAGAAAAACCATCTCTATCAAGCATAGAAATAGAAATAATGTTTTTAACCAAATCTGGCACATATAAAACATCTCTAAAAAATAACTTAAAATCATTCTGCAAAATTAAACAAATGTCTCCCACAGCTTTGGCTTCAACTCGAGAACCATTTTCGAGCCTCAGCTGGGTCTCACCTATCCTAATCTTGCGACTTCTTGTCATCACCTTCAAATCATTGCAAATATGAGATCCACATCCGGTATCCAATACCCAAGAAGTAGTATTAAGTGAAACATTTATTTCAATATAAAACATACCCTTCGCAGTTCGCAACTGCTCGAGATATTCCTTGCAGTTACGTTTCCAATGACCGGGTTTCTTGCAGTGATGGCAAACATCCTTGGATTTTTCCACGTTTGAAGCCTTTGTCTTGTTTTTCTTCTCGGGTCCGGTTTTCTTGGATGGGGCAGAACATTTCTTACCCTTTGTACTTGGCCCCTTCTTAGCAGAAGAAGAGGAGCCCACCAAGAGAACCGGTTTATCCTTCTTTAAAGTGGCTTCATAAGTTACAAGCATATTGACCATCTCTTCAAGGGAGGCCTCTATCTTGTTCATATTGAAATTCACCACAAAACCGTCAAACGATGAAGGAAGAGAGAGAAGTAATAAGTCCACATTGAGTTCATGCTCCAATACCAATTCAAGCGTTACCAACTTCTGAATGAGCCAAATCACGCGTACCCCATAATCACGGACCGAAGTCCCTTCACGCATGCGACATGTCATTAACTCTTTTACAGTAGCGAACCTTTCACCTCTCGATTGAGCCCCAAAAAGTTCCTTGAGTTGTACGTGAATGTCAGCAGCATTCACGGTATCCTCAAATCGCCTCTGGAGTTCATCAGACATCAAAGCTTGCATATAGCATTTGGCCTTGATATCATGGTCCCACCATTTATCATGTTTGGCCAACTCTTCCGGACTTATATCAGCTGGTGCTTCCTTCGGAGGAGATTTTTCTAACATGTAGAACATCTTCTCCGAGGTCAAGACAATCTTCAACTTACGGAACCATTCCGTATAGTTTGCGCCAGTCAGTTTGTTTTGTTCGAGAATAGAGAATAGTGGATTGCGCGAATTCATCTTAATGAAATACTGAAAAGAAACAGACAATAATCAGTGATTGTTTAATTAATTTACTAAGACATAAAATAAGGCGAGTTTAATTTTATGAATTACACTCCCACTATTTTAACGATTCCACCACCCTCTAATGAAAACAAGAGAATTATTTTCTTTAGTGGGAAGATGGAGCCCAATTGACAAAACATGGTCCCGAATAATATCAGTCAACCATGCTCTTCAAAAGGTAGAGTCCAATTGTTTCCAAAACAATCCCCATGTTATTTACCTCAGGTCCAATAAGGGCCCAATAATATGACGCCGTTTATTGTGACATGTCAAGATGACCCATCAATATTAAGTTGTGATGGACGGTCGTCATGTGGATCCCCAATAATATGAGCCAATCCCATGGGAGTTCCATCCAACTTACAACATGTGTCGATCCAATATACAGCTTTTCGACGAACGAGCCCCCCAATAATATGAGCCGGACCATGCCCGCGGGTAGCATCTCATACATTAATCGTTGATGGAAGGAAGGAACATTTAAACAATATTTAAATTCCCTTTTGTTTATCTTGATATCAATTTTAAATAAAATTTAAAATGAGGGATTTTAATTTTGAAAAGGTTTGTCTCATCATTCAAAATTTTGTATGCTTGCGAGATTCATACAATTTAGTCTAAACATGCATACAACAATAATATCATATATTATATTTTAGGATGATCGATTCCATTACTAATCGACTCGTGGTTGCCAATCACGAGTCTAAGTCCAATCCTAGGTGATATGCAAGTATGCAATGCAATCCTATTACATTGTGCTTTCAATTTACATTTCTTCAGTCTTTATCATTGCTTGCTGGGCCCACCTCCATCTTCAAAATCTCCCACTATTTCTAGTGAATTTACAATAAATTACTATGACAAATAAAGGGATACATTATAGGGATGGGAACGGTCCATAAACCAGGCCCACTTTTATTACAAATGATAAAATCAAATTGGGCCATAAATCAGGCCCATTAATAAAACCCAACAATCAATAATAAAGCAAAATTTAAACAACATAACATACACCTATAACATTGGTCATGGCAATCGATCATCCTTATTCAATATTTAATTTAAAATTAATTCATTGGATAACATGCAATGGCAATAAATTTAAATAGATAAAATCATATTTCATACATAAAATCTTATTTTTTATATAAAATCATATTTTATCTAATTTATTCATAAAATCATATTTTATATATAAAATCTTATTTCATATATAAAATCATATTTTATTATCAATTGTACCAAAATAATTAATTTAAAGATTTAATTTATTGGATTAAATTTATAAATTTCCAAAATTCAAAATTTATCCAAAAATTAATTTTCTTAAAATTTTGGGCTCAAACAATTTTGACCCATTGCCTCATGGACTAATCCAAACAATTTTAAATTGGTCTAAAACTTATAATTTCTAAAATTATAAAATAAAAAAAATTTTAAATATAATTTTGGGGCTGCCCCGGGACAATCCCGGGCAGCCCGCCCTGCCCTGCTAGACTGGGCCATAGCCTAGCCCAGCTATCGGCCCAGCCGAGCGCTGGGCTAGGGCAACAGTTGCCCTAGCCGAGCGCTGGGCTAGGGCAACAGTTGCCCTAGCCCAGCTGCTGGGCCACTGGGCCGCCACCTGCAGCCCAGTTGCGCGCTGGGCTAGGGCAACATTTGCCCTGGCCAAGCCGCCAGGCTCCTGGGCCGCCTTACGCGGCCCAGCTGGGTGATGGGCTAGGGCAACGGTTGCCCTAGCCCATCACGCTAGGCTGCCGAGTGCAGCCCAACGGCGCGTAGCCTTTGCTGCACGGCGGGCGGCGGCTGCCCGCTGCCCTTTCGGGCAGTCGGCCCCCCCCCCCCCCCCCCCCCTCAAAAAAATATTTTTTTTTTCAATTTTCAAAATTGAGGCATGGTACAATTTTGATAAAATTTTAATCGTATGATCCGAGAGCAACCTGGCTCTGATACCACTGTTGGATCACGATCGTTCTCCGGATCGAAAAAGAAAGTGATACCCGTTGCAGCGGAAGTTTTAAAATTTTATATGGAATAATTCCATATCATGGGTATCAAATTCCTACGATTAAAATTGATAACATAAAATTTAAACAATGTAAATTTTACCTTAAAATCTCGAAGCGAGATTATGGACACCAACAGATTAATCTGCTCTTGTTGTATATCCCATGAACTGATGAACGAACGTTTCTTCAATCAGGTCCACGAACGGAGATTTAATCCCTCTGATAAACTGCAATAGAAAATCTATCAGAAGTTTCTACGAAGAGAAATTAACAGATTTGATCTGTTAAACCAGACTGCAATTTCGAAAATTACAGGCTGGATTTTCGATGACAGAGAGGGAGAGGGGCGGCGGCCACCTAGAGAGAGAACCCTAGGGTTTTCGAAATTTTTTTATGCCTTATTGTGTCAATTTCTGTACTACAATAACTTATTTATAATGTGGGATGCTAACAGCTTAGGGCCCATTAGTCATAAGTTCAAGCTTGACAAGAAAAGCCCGCATGTTCAAAAATTAATATAAAATTCATCGTGACTCTGATTGATAAATCAATTTCACCAATGTGCACAGAAACCATTTCTGCATCTTTTAAAGTCAAGACAAATTTTCTGAATGCGAATTCAGTGGTTTCCAAAAATGTCCATCAATATGTCATTTTAGAAAATCTTACTCCCTCTACTTTTAAATAAGAAGTCCTACTTCTTTATCCACTAAATTTAACTCTTTAAATTTAATTATCTCAATGGGGATTAGAAATCCATTATTTGTGTGACCCTCAATGGTTCAGGGATACAGCTAGCCGTGGGCTTACAACTCCTTGTGACTCGGAACAACAATTTCTGACTTGCCCATCGAATCATGTAAGAGCGTCTAGCAACATCGCCCCATGATTCCCTAGGTATCACTGATAGTGCCTGCAAGAACCAGTAGATTTTGGTTAGCGTACAGTACGGTCCCTTCATCCATATATCCCGATCAAATCAACAACCATTGGTACAATGAGAGTCGATCGAGATTCGATAACTATGCAATGCATCTTGAAGATCAAATAGTGACATCGCATGTGCTACTAGGAAACCATGTAACCTAAAACACATCATGTACTCGGGCCAGAGATTCGTCACACTAATATCTCCTCAGATTGCATAGGATATCCACACTCGCAAGTGTGCGGTGAATCCTTGACAACAAAGCATCGAATCCTATATGTGTCATAACTGTGCCCAATCCCGACACCTGATGACCCTAATAGAGTCGGTAAACGAGTCAAAGCACAGTACTAGCATATAGAGTCTCAATGATGTTTCAAGTAATAAGGACTAATGGTGTACAACCAAAACCGCGGACTATATCCACTCGATAAGTGATAACCACTTGGAAAGTCCGAATAGGGTAGTTCGATCATTCATCATATGAATATCCATTTGCATGCTTCAAACATCTCTATGTTCCATACCAATGAAACATGGTACTCGGCATCGCAAATGCTAGTCTCAATCTCGAGCGATCCTTATCCTTATTTGTGGACGACTCAATTGACTAGGAACTGTTTAGAATATACAGTGAACATAAGATGTGTTTCATGATAGTGATCTCTCTATATTCACTATCTCATCTTACTTTAGTATATTCAAGGTCTTTATCAAAATAGCAATAGTATATCATTATATAATAATAAGATAAAGTGAACGCCATTTAAAGAACGTATATTATATTAAACAAAGATTGTTTACAAAAAGAGACTCTCAAAGCCCTTAGCCACAAATTGGCTAACGGGGCATCAACTCTTTCAATAGCACATGAAGGATGGAAATTCACTTGTGTATGGCGCAACAAGGAAGAGCAATCGCGCATGAGGAGGGCGCAATCGCGCAAGGTTGCAAGGAAGAATGCATGCGCGATAGACCATCAAAGCAGGGCAATCGCGTGAGGTTGTGTTGTGTTGATTTTGTGAGAAGATCATTGCTCGCTCGAGCGCAAGTTAGGCTTGCTCGAGCGAGCGAGACTGGAAAAATAGTCCTCCGAGACAGAGAGTCTCTCGCTAGAGCGAGACTTGTGCTCGCTCGAGCGAGCGGAGTGTGCAGAATTTTTAAAAATAGAAAATCTTGCTCGGAATGGATGCTATATTTTGAAGACCTTTGGGCATATAAATACGAACTCATCCATCAGATTAAGGGTTACACAACATCTTTGAAGGCATGAGGCGGCGGATTATCATCTCTGATTCTACCTTTCTTATTTTCTTTTTATTTTTGATTTTCAATTGATGTTTTGGATTAAAAACTTTGGTTTTTGAATTATGCTAAACTTTGAGTAGTTTTTCTCTTTTGATCAAGGCCACGTGATTGGGCAAGACAATTTATATAGAAAACTTGGATGTTTATTTGAGAATTTTCAGACTTGATTTTATTTTATTGATTGTCGAATTTATATTTGTCTTGTGAATTACATGGCCAGTTACTTTCTTGCATGTTAATCGATTCCAAATCGATAGAGGAGGTTTTGATTTTGATCACTTTGATAATCAACATATTGTAAAACCGAATAGAAATAGAATTCGGTTTCAATGTGCGGTTAAGGTGTTAACTGAATTTTCACGATTCGTCATGCATTCACAATTGATTAGAATTACGAAAGATTAATCCGTCAATATTTAAATAGGTTTGATAGTTCTAGAAATAGTCCTTTGAACAAATTAGGAGAATTCACATGAATTAAGATTAATTTTGAGTATTAAATCAACTACTTGTTACATAATTTGTCTGGTACCTACGTGAGTCCTTGATCGAGCTTTTTCCTTATCGAATTTAATCCAAAAATCTCTACTGTGTTTTAAGTTGAATTTTATTTGCAATTTAATTTCTTAGTTTTTAATATTAAATCACTCTTTTTTATTAGTCTAGATTAAGTAGAAATAATTATATTCTGGTATTCATATTTTTATAGTTCCTGTGGGTTCAACATCTAATTTTATTCACTATCTATAACTTGACCTGGTACGCTTGCCAGTAGACTTTTAATCACACCAATTTAAGCGGTCAAGTTCTTTGCGCCGTGGCCGGGGACTGTTTGATATCAGAATTTTATTTCACTTGAGATTAGATTTTTTTTATTTTATAAATTCTAAAATTTTCTTCTTTTCTTTGTGATTTTCAGGTACTTTCTGCTTGTGCATGCATAGAAATAGATGCTCAAAAAGTCTTCTACCCCCCGCTGTTGAGGTGAACAATTTTGAGCTAAAACCCTCTACTATTCAGCTGATCCAACTGCAAGCTAGATTTGGGGGTACATCTGTGGAAGACCCCTACGCTCAGCTGGAGCATTTTATGTCGATCTGCGACACGTTCAAGGTTAATGGGGTAACATCTGATGCACTGCGACTGCGGTTATTCTCATTATCTCTACAAGACGAATCTATGGAGCGGCTAAATGAACTGCCTGCAGGTTCCATCACTACTTGGACCCAACTTATTCAAACTTTTTTGAACAAGTATTTCCCTCCTACGAAGATGGCAAAGTTTTTCTCTGATATTATCTCATTCAAACAGAAGGAGGGGGAATCTCTTCATGCGGCGTGGACCAGATTTAAAAAGATGTTGAGGAAGTATCCTCAACATAATCTTACTCAGAGCCAGCAGACTCAGACATTATATAATGGAGCTGATCAGTCGGTTCGATCTATGCTGGATGCTGCTGCTAATGGATGCTTATTCAGGAAGACACCAGCAGACGCTTGAGATATTATTGGTAACATGGCGGAAAGCAACATTGGGTGGTCGGATGTGAAGAAGGAGAAGAAGGCTGGAGTTCTAGAGGTCGATGCTTTAATGGCCATGAATGCTAAGATCGATGCTCTGACAAACCAGATGGCAGTTATGAAAGCAGCGCCATTTAATCATGCATAGGGGAATATGCCAGAAGAACAACAATTATTTGAGATGGAGGCAATTAATTTTGCAGGAAACCAAGGACATCAGCCGTACAACTCATACAACAACAACTACAATCAGAACTGGCAGCCCAAGCAAGAGGAGAAGAAGTCGAGTTTTGAGGAGATTATGATGAAATACGTGGCTGATACTGAGGCTCGGCTATAGAATCAAGAAGCTATGCTGCAGAAGTTGGAGACTCAGATGGCTCAGATAGCAACCCAACTGTCTACTCGTCTTACTGGAGCTTTGCCGAGTAACACCGAACCAAATCCCATAGGCGTGAATGCTATCATGGTAGTTACTAGATCACAATCAGAAAAACTTGAGCAGCAGAGGGACGAAGAAAAAACTGTGGAGAGGCCGAAAAGTTTAGAAGTAGAGGATGCGCGTGCTGAAAATTCCTCAACGGAAGGTAAGAAAGGTAAGACTTCAAAATTTAAAGTTAATGATGCTGTTGATATTTCTACTTTACCTTTTCCCTATAGAGCTAAGCAATTATTATTTGATCATCACTTTAAAAAGATTCTTGAAATTTTCAAGAAACTACATATTAACATACCTTTTGCAGACGCTTTAGCTCAGATGCCGAATTATGCCAGATTTTTGAAGGATTTACTAAAGAATAAAAAAAGTGGAATGATGTGAGGCAAGCAACACTGAATGAGGGATGCTCGGCGGTGATGCAGAATAAGCTTCCAACCAAATCTCACGATCCAGGGAGTTTTTCTATACCTTGCCAAATTGGAAATTTATCATTGAAGAATGTTTTGTGTGACTTAGGATCGAGCATAAATTTCATGTCTTATGCACTTGCTAAGAAATTGGGTATATGCGACATTGAACCAGCAAATATTTCTCTTAAATTTGCTGATGGATCTATTAAATACCCAAGGGGGGTAGTTCAGAATGTCCTAGTCAAGATAGATCAGTTAATTTATCCTGTTAATTTTTTTATTCTTGACACAGATGAAAATTGTTAGGTGCCTCCGATTTTAGGGAGTTCTTTTTTAGCCATGAGTAGAGCATTAGTGTATGTTGAAAAGGGAGAGTTAGTGTTGAGGTTGAATGATGAAAAAGTTGTATTCCATATGTTTAAGTCGGCTAGTGATAGTTCAAATTTAAAATCTTGCTCTGCTGTCAATTTTATTGATGTGATTCATGATGTTGGGGAATGTCAGCAGGTTTAGCCCTCCGAAGGAATTGACCACTTGAAAAATCTCTATAGAGGTGAAGAAGGCAGTTGCAGGATTGATCTGAGTTTTTCCAAGATGGTGGATAAGCCACCTTGAATGTCGCCACTCAAGAGAGGAATATAGTCGGGCTATAGACTATAAATTTGGCGCTGACTGGGAGGCAACCCAGTGCTCTTTACCTTGATTTTTAGTTTCTTTTTGCGTAGTTTTATTTTTATTTTTTGTTGATTTTTTTTCTTTCCAATGCTAGTTTGCCGTGAATGCCGATTCACCCAGTCTGCTACTGTCACCTCAAAAGATGTCGCTGCTAGAGTGTGAAGAGGAAGAGACCGATGGAGATGCCAGCGAATTAACCAGGGGAGTGTTATTTTTGTTTTCATTGTGTTTTTGTTCGACTTGCATTTGTTCTTTGTTTGTGTTTCTAGAGCATTGAGGACAATTATTTGGATAAGTATGTGGGGTGTTATTTAGTTTTGTTTCGTTAATCATTGTGTTTTGCATTCATATGGTCTAGTTTATTGTGTATAGTTCGTATTCATGCATACCATTGGGTTGTCGTTTGTGTTGTGTGTTTAAGTAGAATGATGACTGTTAGCCTTGGATGATATAGTTGAAAAAAAAAAATTGTGTTTGAGAAAATGTTGCTTTTGTTTGAACATGAGAAGCTGTTGGTTGACTCGTGAATCATTTTAAACATGCATGCTAGACTGGTGTAATGTAGCGATGTAATTGATGAAGTTCGTGTTTTCTTGACCATTGCACGGCAATAGATGTTTGTTGATCATGATAGTGTCTTCGGATTCTTCATGATTGTTAGACATTGCATGTATGATCTTGGGCGCACCTAGAAAATTTTTGACAAAATATTTTGAATAATAATAAGTTAACTCCATCCGGGTTATGAGTATGGGATTGAAATCCTAATTCCTTATTCTTGACTAAGTATGCGGATTCTATGGGGTTAAAAAAATTTGAAATTTTAAAATAACAATTTCATTCGGGTCTGGAAATTGATTGAAATTCTAATCAATTTTCCATAGCTAAGTTTGTGGGCTAAATGGAATTTTAGCTAGATCTTGGCTATAGACGAGGGGATTGAAATTCAAATCCTATCTTACACTACAACAAAAATGATAATTAACAACAGTTAAAAGACAACGTTTTTGACAAAAAGCGTTGTAAAAAAAATTAACACAACACTTTTAATTAAAAGGGTTGTGTTTGTTTTTTTAATTTAAAAAAATACAATACTTTTTATGGGGTCTGGTGAATAAGCTGGTAAGAAGAAGAGTGATTAAATAGAATATTAAATGTGAATCTTTGAGGAATGTAGAGAAGTGCGATTTGCGAGTATGCGAGTGTGTTCTCTTTTTATTTCAGAAAGTATGATTCTTGGCTGTGCTTACTCTCTCAAAAATTAAGAAATTTACTGTTTTTATTTGTGGCAGCAAGAGAATGTGATGAACTTGCATTGGTTCTTGAACTTCCTAAAAGTGACCCTTTATTCATGAAGAAGAAGGTGCGGCAGTTTGGCATTAAATTTCTGTGTGTTATTTGATGTGATGAAGAACCGAGTATCTAGTTGAAGTAATGATCCAGTTTATTCCCTTGTTTCAACTACTTTGTTATAATTTGGCAGAAATTGCTTGGTGATATGGGTTTCGATTCAAAGGTTCAGGCACGCCTTAAATGCTCCTCCAATTCCACTCCCGATCAACCGAATGAGTTCTTGAACAGGTTGATTCAACAAGCAAGAATCATAAACTTTGATGAGGTGATCAACTTCTCATTACTTTAATCTCTGCGTTTGTTTATGCCATTCTTATGTAGATGGATAAAGTAAACGTACTTTCCCTTTTCAAATAGTGAAAAAGGACTTCTAAGTTTGCAACAAATAGATCATCTTAGATTCCGCATTTCAAAATCAACCATTTATCTATTACGAAAGGCTTTGATTTTCAATTGTTATTTCGAAGAACTTGTCTTCCATATTATGTATATTATATATGTATATATATATTGATTCACACAAACAGACACTATATATATACACACACACACATTCACTTTAAATTTGGGCATAAAATTAATTTACTTATATAGGTAGATAAATTTTCAGATTGCAGCTGAAGTTATTATTTTATTATAACCTACTATATAGAATAGATTTCACTGCTATCTTTATTCATGGACTTGAGAAGATTTGGAATTTAAATATCTTTATTCATGGATTTGAGAAGCAAAGTCTTAACATGTGAGAAAATAAGTGTTTTGTCAATTATCATAGCTAGAAAAGACACATATGCTTCTAACACTGCAAGTAAAATGCTCATACACATCTAAGTAGTGCAAACTGCCGTTTCCTATGATAAAGTTACTCAATCGCGTGTCTCGTTCTCTTCTTCTGTCAAAGATTTATTTCCTTCGTTCCTTCTTTTTTGTTAATTGACATTATTTAATATTTTTTAGGAAGTGATAGAGGAAACTATGAAGACTGTTCCCCTCATGAAAGATAATGTAGACCATTATAGTGGCCCTGATAGAGTAAGTGCCAAGCAACAGCAAGAAGAGATAGAAAGAGTGGCCAAATCTCTTCCAGCGAGCACAGCTGCATCTGTAAAACATTTTACTGAGTGTGCTGTTCTTTCATTGCAGGTTACATCTCTTATTATCTTTTTTTACTTTTTTATTAGCACCTTTAGCTGCATTATTTGAGTGTTTTTGTATCAGTTGCAGTCTTATACTCTTGTTGTAGGAAATATGTATTTAGGGGGCCGAGTGTTACGGATGATTATCTTTTTTTTAAAATGGAATGAACGAAAAATAGTTTGACATGCTAGATTTTAATTGGGTTTGAGTTTTTATATCCTTGATTTTTCGAAGAGTAGGCTGTCAGCACAAATTTGTATTGATTTGAGTTTTCAGATTTGGTTTGGGATTTTCGAAAATTCCAGCTTGTTTAATTAAGAATTTTCAGATATATTGTGTTGGAGAAATGATTTCGGTATCGTAGAAGTTTATATATGAAATTTATGAATGTTAATCAATGTAATATTATATTAAAGTTAGTTCAAAGTGAAAATAATATTATGCTATTATTTAATCCAGAGATGATTAATGTTAGGCATTTTAATTAAGTAATGAGATTTTAGAAATTTAAAGTTCCTAAATACTTGAAATTGGACATGCATTTAATAAATTTAAATTTAAATGTTTATGATATGGTTTATAATCAAAAGGTTCCAGATGACCTATTAGAAGAAGCCAAGGCAGCAACCAAAGCTGCACTTAGGGAAATGGATGACTAGGTGTCTTAAAATAGGTTTTCTTGTACTGGGCCATGAAAAATCTTCATACAGTTGAATTTGGAACATGTGAGCATTGTTCTTGCATTTCAGAGATGGATATATACTTGAGGCCCCATTTTACAAATTTCAGTTTGTTTCTACCAAAAAATAAAAATAAAAATTATTTCTTCTTGAATGTGTCTTGGATTCGATTCCATTAATCTCTTTTCATGTTTTAAAGTGTTTATATGTGTTCGTTTCATGTGACTTGCTTCTGTTGCATGTTATATAAAGTGGTGTTCTTTACTACCTTCTAATTAACATTTACATTGCAGCTTAAAATGTTCCCGGAAGTTTCAGCCTGTAGATAGGCTCTTTTCGTTATCTTCAGTCACTTCACCAGCTGTATGACTTTTTCCTGTTTCAATATTTTTCCCTAATGTATTCACAATCTTATTTTCTTATGCCATTTGATCAGATTTGAATTTTATAAAGATTATCGGAATGTTGTAGGTTTAATTGTTATATTCGACGAGTTTTCCGGTGAGAAGAAGTTGTACCTATTCCACATGGTTGTATTTCGAGTCTTAGGAATTATTTAAGCTCGGGTTCAGATTGAAGTTTTTGGACATTTCAAGATTATTTTCACCTTGTTTATTCAGTGATTGTTAGATTCTAATGCTTCAACTGTTTGTGGTTGATCTGATGTTGTAGGTTGTGGCAGGATTCCGAGAGCAGCGTTTATTTGATTAACCAGCTCGATAAAAGAACTTGCCTAGTAAATTGTGTGTTTTCTGCTGTAATCTTTGATCATTTTGTGTTTTTACGAAACTTACAAACTTTTCCATGTTTAACGAATGGTTCCAAATTTGGTAGGCTGGGCCAGCCATGTTGTGAGAATGTTCTCGTCTAGGTTTGTTGATGTCCTGACGTAGTGGAGATCCTTTAGTGGCTAGGTTGTGAGTTCATTGGATTAAATGCTATGTAGGAGCTGAAATAATTTAATTTCCATTTTGTATAACTCGTAGGAAACTGTTTAAATTTATTTCCTTGCGGCTTATCTTTTGATGATTCATGATATGATAATAAAGATTTCTCAATGAGTCCATTTATTATGCTTAAACAACTTATATTTTATATCTCCAAATTTTCAAGACGTATTCAGTCGAGAGCAAGCGTATGAATCCCATGAACAAAGATGGTGGTCTGATGTATTTTTTAATACTGAAACTCAAATAAATAAGGATTTCTAAAGTAGCTATCACCTTTGATTTTTGGTATTGTTTCAGGCACTTGGAGGGTTGGAGGTGTCTCGGCAATGTCACGTGCGTTTGGAAATCGCATTCTCAGGCAATTTGTAGTGTCTGAGCCTGAAGTTCAGGTAATCCCTTGAATCAAAATCATTAAATATTTTGGTTTCTCCATACTGATGAATTCAATTGGTCTTGCATGATTACCCGGATCTAACTATAGTAAGAAGTGAAATGTTTTACCTTTTAAACCCCGAATATAGGTTATAGTTTGAGTATGATTCTTAATACTTTAGGTTGCATTCTTTCGGCCTTGAGGAAGTTGATGGTTTCTGCCTGCCATGTGGAGAAGGCAGAGAGTGAGGTGATATTAATGCATAGCCCTTCTTGATGGTATAAAATGTGCTACTTTTGTCTTGATTCTAGGTATAAAATGTGCCACAGCTTGGTCTTTGTGGCGGATGAACTATTTAGATATCAACCATGAGCTGTACAAAGGGTACCTAATGGGCAGCGAAGAGCGAGAGATCAATGAGATCATTGGAGGTTGGTTGATAATTTGATATCAAGTTTTTTTTGCTAATCTCTTTGTTGCTGATCATATGCATCAGCTTATAACCATGGCTTTGAAATTTTATTTTTGTTTGTTTCTATTGTTCAGCACATTCCCAGTCCTACAAATGGATTTAGCATTCTGAGAGTTGTTCCGATCGTTGACTCCGGTTTGAGGCAGAAAGCATTGCGCACATGGCCGAGATGAACATGAAGAATTCGATTATTTGTTATATTTGAATGATTTTTGTTATATTTGAATGATTTATAATATTGAAATTGAAATATTGTATATTAGATTTAAATTTCAAAAATTTTGAATATTGAGTGATTTATAATATTGAAAATTTGTGAATTAAATTTTATTTATTTTTTGTTTTTTATTTGAGAAAGACAACGCGTTTTAAACGTTGTCGTAGATGGTTTAAGCGTTGTCTTTGCAAAACACAACGCTTTTAAAAATGTTGTGAAAAAGCGTTGTAAATGGTCGTGCTGTAAAAAATCCGCTTAAAGACAATGAATAAAAAACGTTGTCGTTGCTAAAAATGACAACGCAGAAAAAACGTTGTCTTTTTCAAATATCACAACGTTTTTTATGCGTTTTCTTTACTCAAAACGACAAAGCTTTTTTCGCGTTGTCTTTGACCGTGGTCTTTCACAACATTGGCTACGACAACGCTTTTTTGTGACAATAACAACGCGGAAAAAGCCTTGTCGTTTGCTGTTTTTCTTGTAGTGTTAGTTCTAGCTAAGCTTGCGGGCAATTATTGGGGCATAAGAAAACCGGGAGCAAAATCCGGTGGTGTGTAATTTATCTCAAGAAAGTATATGTTTTTGGTTGGGATTGTTGGGATGAAGGAGTGCTGGATTGTGACACTTGCACTGATTTTTCATAGGTCGTGAAGCATTCTTAGGATGGATTCTTTTGAAGTTGCACGAAACTGGAATAACAAGACACACACACACGTTTACGTTAAACTTACAGTGTATTGTGAACAATCAGAAGTATTAGTGGTTTTTAGTTGTTCAAGTTGAAACTTATCGGAGGCTGTGTTGTTCATGATTCATTCTTACTTATGTTGTTGTTTGCATATTGTTTTTGCATATCTTTCTAGAGGGCGAGCAAGGTTTAAGTATGAGGTGTTGATAAGTGCAGTTTGTATGCATATTTTCATGGCATTTTTAGGTGTAGTTTACAAGCATATGGTATTTGTTTCAGTTTATTTTGTTTTGTTTTCGTGCATTTTAGTTTCACATTATTCCCTTGGTTTATTTATAGGACATAGAAGGAAACTTGGCATTTTAAGTGAAGAGATGATGCTCCTATGCCTGAATGCATGACAAGCTTTGCCACAGTGAAGAACATAAAGATCATAGTTGTGTGTTGAAGAAGAAGAAAGGAGTTTCTACACTTGAATCCGCACAGCTGCACCTGGATGGGTTTAGAAGCTGTTGTTTTGTGGTGGATGAGCAGTTGCGCATAAAGAACAAGAAAGAAGAAGAGCATCAACCATGGATCAGAAAATCGGTGCACATTGGTTGAGAAAGAGGAGAAGCACATCTGCGCATTGGTTGAGAAAGAGAAGAAGTGCGATTGCGCTGCTGAAGAGTTCTTGTTGCGCGGCTGGGAATCGATGTTGCACGATTGAGCATGAGAATAGCGCAAAGGTATGAATTTTTGGCTGAAGAAGGGGCACAATCGTGCATGAAGGATGGCCATTGCGCTTGTGTATGGCGCAACAAGCAAGAGCAATCGCACATGAGGAGGGCGCAATCGCGCAAGGTTGCAAGGAAGAAGACATGCGCGATAGCACATCAAAGCAGGGCAATCGCGTGAGGTTGTGCTGTGTTGATTTTGTGAACAGATCATTGCTCGCTCAAGAGCAAGTTAGGCTCGCTTGAGCGAGCGAGACGGGAAAAATAGCCCTCCGAGACAAAGAGTCTCTCGCTCGAACGAGCGGAGCGTGCAAACTTTTTAAAAATAGAAACTCTTGCTCGGATTGGATGCTATGTTTTGAAGACCCTTGTGCATATAAATACGAACTCATCCATCAGATTAAGGGTTACACAACATCTTTGAAGGCAAGAGGCGGCGGATTATCATCTCTGATTCTACCTTTCTTCTTTTCATTTTATTTTTGATTTTCAATTGATGTTTTGGATTAAAAACTTTGGTTTTTGAATTATGTTAAACTTTGAGTAGTTTTTCTCTTTCGATCAAGGCCACGTGATTGGGCCAGACAATTTATGTAGAAAACTTGGATGTTTATCTGAGAATTTTCAGACTTGATTTTATTTTATCAATTGTCGAATTTATTGTCTTGTGAATTATCTGGCCAGTTATTTGCTTGCATGTTAATCGATTCCAAGTCTACAGAGGAGGTTTTGATTTTGATCACTTTTATAATCAACATATTGTAAAACCGAGTAGAAATAGAATTCGGTTTCAATGTGCGGTTTAGGTGTTAACTGAATTTTCACCGTTCGTCATGCATTAAAATTTGATTAGAATTACGAAAGATTAATCCGTCAATATTTGAATAGGTTTGATTGTTTTAGAAATAGTCCTTTGAACAAATTAGGAGAATTTCCGTGAATTAAGATTAATTATGAGTCTTGAATCAACTATTTGTTACATAATTTGTCTGGTACCTACGTGAGTCCTTGATCGAATTTTTTCCCTTTCGAATTTAATCCAAAAATCTCTGCTGTGTTTTGAGTTGAATTTTATTTGAAATTTAATTTATTAGTTTAAAATCTGAAATCACTCTTTTTGATTAGTCTATATTAATTAGAAATAATTATATTCTGGTAGTCATATTTATCAGTCTATGGGGGTTCGACATCTGATTTTATTCACTATCTATAACTTGACCTGGTACGCTTGCCAGTAGATTTTTAATCACACCGATTTAAGTAGTCAAGTTTTTTGCGCCGTTGCCGGGGACTGTTTGATATCAGAATTTTTATTTCACTTGAGATTAGATTTTTTTTATTTTATTAAATTCTGAAATTTTCTTCTTTTCTTTGTGATTTTCAGGTACTTTTTGCTTGTTCTTGCATAGCAATAGATGTTCCAAAAGTCTTCTACAACTTGATTTGGAGATAGAACGCATGCTTAGCAGGATTCGGAGAGCTAGGAGAGATATTAATCTAGAACTCGATTCAAAGTCAGAAGAAGAGATGGCGGACAACCGTACTGTATGGGATCTTATTAGGCCGCCAGTTGAAGGTTATGGATCTAGCATAGTTCGCCCGCTGTTGAGGTGAATAATTTTGAGCTGAAACACTCTACTATTCAGCTGATCCAACTGCAAGTGAGATTTTGGGGTACATCTGTGGAAGACCCCTACTCTCATCTGAAATGTTTTCTGTCGATCTGCGACACGTTCAAGGTTAATGGGGTAACATCTGATGCAGTGTTACTACGGTTATTCCCAATTTCTCTACAATGCGAAGCAATGAAGTGGCTAGATGAACTGCCTGCGGGTTCCATCACTACTTGGACCCAACTTGTTCAAATTTTTTTGAAGTATTTCCCTCCTACGAAGATGGAAAAGTTGTTCTCTGATATTTTCTCATTCAAATAGAAGGAGGGAAAATCTCTTCATGCCGCGTGGACCAGATTTAAAAAGATGTTGAGGATATGTCCTCAACATAATCTTACTTAGAGCCAGCAGACTCAGACATTCTATAACGGAGCTGATCAGTCGGTTTGATCTATGCTGGATGTTGCTGCTAATGGATGCTTATTCAGGAAGTCGCCAGCGGACGCTTCGGAGATTATTGGTAACATGGCGAAAAGCAACACTGGGTGGCCGGATGAGAAGAAGGAGAAGAAGGCTGGAGTTCTAGAGGTCGATGCTTTAATGAACATGAATGCTAAGATCGATGCTCTAACACACCAGATGGCACTTATGAAAGCAGTGCCAGTTAATCATGCACAGGGGAATATGCCAGAAGAAAAACATTTATTGGAGGTGGACGGCAGCCGTACAACTCAGACAACAACTACAATCAGAACTGGCAGCCCAAGCAAGAGGAGAAGAAGCCGAGTTTTGAGGAGATTATGATGAAATACGTGGCTGTTACTGAGGCTCGGCTACAGAATCAAGAAGCTATGGTGCAGAATTTGGAGACTCAGATGGCTCAGATAGCAACCCAACTATCTACTCGTCCTACTGGAACTTTGCCGAGTAACACCGAACAAAATCCCAGAGGCGTGAATGCTATCATGGTAGTTACTAGATCACAATCTGAAAAAATTGAGCAGCAGAGGGACGAATAAAGAACTGTGGAGAGGCCGAAAAGTTCAAAAGTAAAGGAGGATGCGCGTGCTGAAAATTTCTCAACGACAGGTAAGAAAGGTAAGACTTCAAAATTTGAAGTTAATGATGATGTTGATATTTCTACTTTAACTTTTTCCCTTAGAGCTAAGCAATTATTATTTGATCATCACTTTAAAAAGTTTCTTGAAATTTTCAAGAAACTAACTATTAACATACCATTTGCAGACGCTTTAGCTCAGATGCCGAATTATGCCAGATTTCTGAAGGATTTACTAAGGAATAAAAAGAAGTTGAATGACGTGACGCAAGCAACACTAAATAAGGGATGCTCGGCGGTGATGCAAAATAAGCTTCCAACCAAATCTCACGATCCATGGAGTTTTTCTATACCTTGCCAAATAGGAATTTATCATTGAAGAATGTTTTGTGTGACTTAGGATCGAGCATAAATTTGATGTCTCATGCACTTGCTAATAAATTGGGTATATGCAACATTGAACCAGCAAATATTTCTCTTAAATTTGCTGATGGATCTATTAAATACCCAAGGGGGATAGTTGAGAATGTCCTAGTGAAGATATATCAGTTTATTTATCATGCTGATTTTGTTATTCTTGACATGGACGAAAATTGTGAGGTGCCTCTGATTTTAGGGCGTTCATTTTTAGCCATGAGCAGAGCATTAGTGGACGTTGAAAAGGGAGAGTTAGTGTTGAGGTTGAATGATGAGAAAGTTGTATTCCATATGTTTAAGTCGGCTAGTGATAGCTCAAATTTAAAATCTTGCTCTGCTGTCAATTTTATTGATGTGATTCATGATGTTGGGGAATGTCAGCAGGTTTAGCTCTCCGAAGGAATTGGCCACTTGAAAAATCTCTATAAAGGTGAAGAAGGCAGTTGCAGGATTGATCTGAGTTTTTCCAAGATGGTGGATAAGCCACCTTGAATGTCGCCACTCAAGAGAGGAATATAGTCGGGCTATAGACTATAAATTTAGCGCTGACTGGGAGGGAACCCAGTGTTCTTTACTTTTATTTTTAGTTTCTTTTTGCGTAGTTTTATTTTTATTTTTTGTTGATTTATTTTCTTTCCCATGCTAGTTTGCCGTGAATGCCGATTCACCCAGTCTGCTACTGTCACCTCAAAAGATGTCGCTGCTAGAGTGTGAAGAGGAATAGAACGATGGAGAGCCAGCAAATTAACCAGGGGAGTGTTATTTTTGTTTTCATTGTGTTTTTGTTTGTCTTGCATTTGTTCTTTGTTTGTGTTTCTAGAGCATTGGGGGCAATGCTTTGGATAAGTATGGGGGTGTTATTTAGTTTTGTTTCGTTAATCATTGTGTTTTGCATTCATATGGTCTAGTTTATTGCATATAGTTCGTATTCATGCATACCATTGGGTTTTCGTTTGTGTTGTGTGTTTAAGTAGAATGATGACTGTTAGCCAAGGGTGATAGAGTTGAAAAAAAATACTTGTGTTTGAGAAAATGTTGCTTTTGATTGAACATGAGAAGCTGTTGGTTGACTCGTGAATCATTTTACGCACGCATGTTAGACTAGTGTAATTTAGTGATGTAATTGATGATGTTTGTGTTTGCTTGACCATTGCACAACAATAGATGTTTGTTGATCATGATAGTCTCTTCGGATTCTTGATGATTATTAGACATTGCATGTATGATCTTGGGCGCACCTAGAAAAATTTTGACAAATTTTTTTGAATAATAATAAATTAACTCCATCCGGGTTACGAGTAGGGGATTGAAATCCAAACTCCTTGTTCTTGACTAAGTATGCGGATTCTATTGGGTTAAAAAAAATTGAAATTTTAAAATAACAATTCCATCCGGTCTTGGAAATTGATTGAAATTCTAATCTATTTTCCATAGCTAAGTTTGCGGGCTAAATGAGATTTTAGCTCCATCCGGGCTATAGACGAGGGGATTGAAATTCGAATCATATCTTAGTTATAGCTAAGTTTGCGGGTAATTATTGGGACATAAGAAAACCGGGTGCACAATCCGGTGGTGTGTAATTTGTCTCAATAAAGTATATGTTTTTGGTTGGGATTGTTGGGATGAAGGAGTGCTGGATTGTGACACTTGCACTAATTTGTCATAGGTCGCGAAGCATTCTTAGGATGGATTCTTTTGAAATTGCACGAAACATGTATAACATGGCACACACACACGTTTACGTTAAACTGACAGTGTATTGTGAACAATCAGAAGTATTAGTGGTTTTTAGTTGTTGAAGTTGAAACTTATCAGAGGCTATGTTGTTCATGATTCATTCTTACTTATGTTGTTGTTTGCATATTGTTTTTGCATGTCTTGCTCGAGGGCGAGCAAGTTTTAAGTATGAGGTGTTGATAAGTACAGTTTGCATGCATATTTTCATGGCATTTTTAGGTGTAGTTTACATGCATATGGTATTTGTTTTAGTTTGTTTTGTTTTGTTTTCGTGCATTTTAGTTTCACATTATTCCCTTGGTTTATTTACAGGACATAGAAGGAAACTTGGCATTTTAAGTGAAGAGCTGATGCTCCTATGCATGAATGAATGACAAGCTTCGCCGTGGTGAAGAAAATGAAGATCATAGTTGTGTGTTTAAGAATAAGAAAGGAGTTTCTACACTTGAATCCGCACAGCTGGACCTGGAAGAGTTTAGAAGCTATTGTTTTGTGGTGGATGAGCAGCTGCGCGTAAAGAACAAGAAAAGAAGAAGAGCAGCAACCATGGATCAGCAAATCGGTGCACATTTGTTGTGAAAGAGGAGAAGCACATCTGCGCATTGGTTGAGAAAGAGAAGAAGTGCGATTGCGCTTCTGAAGAGTTCTTGTTGCGCGGCTGGGAATTGATGTTGCGCAATTGCGCATGAGAATAGCGCAAAGGTATGCGCTGTTGGCTGAAGAAGGGGTGAAATCGCCCATGAAGGATGGCAATTGCACTTGTGTATGGCGCACCAAGGAAGAGCAATTGCGCATGAGGAGGGATTAATCGCGCAAGGTTGCAAGGAAGAAGACATGCGCGATAGCGCATCAAAGCAGGGCAATCACGCACGGTTGTGCTGTGTTGATTTTGTGAGCAGATCATTGCTCGCTCGAGCGCAAGTTAGGCTTGCTCGAGCGAGCGAGATGGGAAAAATAGTCCTCCGAGACAGAGAGTCTCTCGCTCGAGCGAGACTTGTGCTCGCTCGAGCGAGCGGAGCGTGAGGAATTTTAAAAAATAGAAACTTTTGCTCGGATTGGATGATATCTTTTGAAGACCCTTGGGCATATAAAAACGAACTCATCCATCAAATTAAGTGTTACACAACATATTTTTGTTTTTTAAAAAGGAAAGTGGCATAACCACTTATTTTATAAACACAAAGCAGCAGAACAAACACCAAAAAGAGAGGGGAACTGGACCAAAACCTCTCCAAAGGGTACAAAAGTACATCCAAACATAAACCATAGAAGACTACAAGAGTCCATAAAACAAAATAAAACATAAGTGGGCAAGGAGAAACTTGAAGTAAACACCCACTGAAAAAAACAAACATTATAAAACAAGTCAAGGAGGCCGCCCAGAAAAAGAACTTCGTCTACGTTGCTGAATCAAAGAACCATGGTGCTTCTGAGAGCGCGTACGAACAGATAGGAAAGGAGAGTGAGTTGCAGGTACATGAGAAGCCACCATAATATTCACCTTCTTTCCCTTATCAATAGAAACATCAATCATAGGAGATCGGACAGGTGCTGGAGGAACAAAATCCGGACCCTGAACATCAGCAGGAACATCAGGTTGTGGTGTAGCCAAGTCCACCACCTCTACTTGTCCAGACTCATCTTCAATAATCAACTGCAAGTTTGAAGCAGAACTAGTACCAATAGCAGAAGAACTCTGACCCAAATCCTCATTCAAGTCCCGAAGGGCCTCAGATGGGTTCAAGGAAGACTTTGGTAAAATACGACCCTGATCCTGAGGATGTCGTTGTCTACCCTTCTTCTGAATCCACCCATCCACAACAATCAAAGGACCAACGCTGGAGGGAGGAACCAGATCCTGCTGGCTAACCTGAGACTGGCCCCCAGGAGGTGGGGCTGAAGCCTGCGGAACCTGAGAAGACTTACCCTGACCTTTAGGACGTCGCCTACGTCGGGAGGGTCCATTCCAAGAGCAACACTCAAGGGAATGACCCAACAACTTGCAAAGCGAGCAGAAATATGGAACATTCTCACAAACAACATTAATGTTCTGACATAAATTTCCCCAACCAACCCAAATCTGCTCCGGGCGAGCCAAGTGAACATCCATCTCAACACAAACCCTAGCAAAAGAACCCCGGGAACCCTCAGCAGTGATATCGTCAATCTTAACTGGATTACCTAGAATCTTTGCTATCGGGTACAGGCTTTTTCTATCATAAATGTGCAGGGGCAAATTCGAAAACCTGACCCAAATCGGTACAACCGAAGACTCCTCCTCAAATTTAAATTCTGGAGTCCATTTGGAGAAACGGATCATAACTGACCTAATAGAAACTTTAGGCCTACTCCAAAAAAACAAATAATCCTCCTCCTAAGAAAGATTTAAAACCATATAACCACGAGGAATAAATTTCACCGTATGCGAACCATTCAAGCCAATACGGGAAATAGTAGCAATAACGTCACAATTCGGAGTCACACCCCTGTTCCCTGTAATCCTCCCAACTAAATAAAATTTTAAAAGGCTCAGATAAGGAGGAAACAACCTGAGCCGGGAAAAGAATCCCAGGGATCCCATCATGAAATTCAGAGCAATGGGCGCAGTAGTCGAGTCCGCAACACCATCAAAGCTCAAATTGTGCGAACAAGAAGACGAGGGCGCCACAATATCCCTAAAAGAGACCTTAGGAGCCACAGGAGGAGCCGAAACAGCAACATGATCGGTCAAACACGAAGATCTCTAAGTGTTGATTGTCGAGTCAACACAGAAGGGCTGATTCGGAGCACCATCAACGATTGGCGATGATGAGGGGATCTCAGAACCGGTGGCCATAGCAACAGACTTGGTCATTACAGGCGTGAACCGGGGTAAATCAGACGGCTAACTCACTAACCCAATCGGAAATTGGGTGTTTCCGAACAAAAGCTCCGATCACGAAATTGAAGACAACAATTGAAAGCCCATATACACAGGAGGAAACTCACCAAAAATCGGAGTCATCAGATGGTGGACGCCGGAGTAATTGAATAAAGAAACAGAAGGCAGAGGGGAATCCAGCAGGCGCACGGTAGATCCAAAATTCCCGGCGATTGAGAGATGTGTAGATGAAGGGGTAGGGGAATCGGAAGTGCCTGGACACGAGGATTCCAGATCAGGGTCCCGATTGTTGATATGAGCTCCGGCGGTGCCGGGATCTGGGAAAAACTAATCGGCGATCACGTGAACAGTAGCGACGACACTTCAGGTGACGATTTGGCCGGGCAAATCACCTCCGATTTGCCTGAAATTTGGACCAGAAACTCGTCTATAAGAGATGGTTCCAACAAGGTACAACTTGAAGCCAAAAAATGGCCAAAGGTTGGTGCCGCAAAAACGGCCGAAAAATTCGGATATTCAAACGAGCATTTGGGCAGGCAATTGAACTCCGAATTGGTTGAAATTTGGATATGTTGCTCGCCTTGAAAATTTGGTTCAGATGAGGTAATGGGCTTGCCGGAATCCGCGCCAGCCGGCCGGCCATGGGGCGGCAATTTTTGGGAGATTTTTAGGCTTTTTTTAGCAATTTTTTCTTTCTTAAAGCTAGACTTGTACACAACATCTTTGAAGGCAAGAGGCGGCTGATTGTCATCTTTGATTCTACCTTTCTTCTTTTCTTTTTATTTTTGATTTTCAATTGATGTTTTGGATTAAAAACTTTGGTTTTTGAATTATGTTAAACTTTGAGTAGTTTTTCTCTTTCGATCAAGGCCACGTGATTGAGCCAGACAATTTATGTAGAAAACTTGGAAGTTTATTTAAGAATTTTCAGACTTGATTTTATTTTATTGATTGTCGAATTTATATTTGTCTTGTGAATTACCAGGCCAGTTATTAGCTTGCATGCTAATCGATTCCAAGTCGACAGAGGAGGTTTTGATTTTGATCACTTTGATAATCAATATATTGTAAAACCGACTAGAAATAAAATTCGGTTTCAATGTGCGGTTTAGGTGTTAACTGAATTTTCACAGTTCGTCATGCATTCAAATTTGATTAGCATTACGAAAAATTAATCTGTCAATATTTGAATAGGTTTGATTGTTCTAGAAATATTCCTTTGAACAAATTAGGAGAATTCCTGTGAATTATGATAAATTCTGAGTCTTGAATCAACTACTTGATACATAATTTTTTTGGTACCTATGTGAGTCCTTGATCGAGCTTTTTTCCTATCGAATTTAATCAAAAAATCTCTGCTGTGTTTTGAGTTGAATTTTATTTGCAATTTAATTTCTTAGTTTAAAATCTGAAATCAGTCTTTTTGATTAGTCTAGTTTAAGTAGAAATAATTATATTCTGGTAGTCATATTTATACAGTCCCTGTGGGTTCGACATTTGATTTTATTCACTATCTATAACTTGACCTGGTACGCTTGCCAGTAGATTTTTAATCACAACGAGTATTAGAAGTTTTAGATGTACCTTTCACCCCTTGTTTTGGTGCCTCTAGTTTAATGTCAGCTTTTTGTTTGGACACCGACTTGCTATCCTCCCGTTTTGCAACGTTCAGACGCCAAGAATTTGACGACCCTCTACCCTATGGAACGCGACCAACTCCTCGTTGCTTAAATTGTTGCTCCACCTTCATGGTCGTCTACACCATCTCATCCAAATCAAAGCAATGACGAAGATCCACTTGATCTTGTATCTCTCTATTCAAGCCACACAAAAATCGAGCCATTGTAGCCTCACTTTCTTCCACAATATTGGTTTGGATCATCGTGGTCTCAAGTTTCTTGTAGTAATCCTCCACGCTCCTGGACCCCTGCTTCAAAGTCTGCAAACGTCTAAACATATCACGATAATAATGGTTAGGCACAAAACGCTTCCTCATAACTCGCTTCATTTCATCCTACGTCTCAATAGGCCGCTCACCACACCTCCTCCTAGTGGTAACAAGCCGATCCCACCAAATCAATGCATAATCCACAAACTCCACCACTGCCAATCTCACTTTCTTAAGATCAGAATAGTGATGACAGTCGAACACAAACTCCACACGCTTCTCCCACTCTAAATACACATCCGAATTAGACTTCCCATGAAACACCAGAATTTTCATCTTAATACTACTAATATTTACATCCTCTCTACTCCCCTCCGTGTATTTTCCACGCATCGCTTCTCGCCTATTTCTACCCCCATTTACTCTTCTCTCCCTTTCTCAATTCTCGTCACAACTCTCTTCACCATCCTCAAAATCATCCACATTCCTACTTTTACTCCTACTCCCACTACCACTACTCTCCTCCTGCTTACTCAACCTCTCATGTAATGGCCCCAACTCCAACCTCAACACCTTAGTAAAATTTCCCATCAACGCATCCAACTGAACCTTGAAAATTCCTTGGTTCACATTCTCAGTAGCATCTTTATTAGAATTCATTGTACCTGCAAGAAAAAGTTAGTAATAAATTATCCTCACAAAAATACTCACAGATCAATCCAAATGAATCACTCAACACTATTTTTTTTGTTCACTCAAAACCTGTGGTAGGCTTTGATTTGTGGAGTAATCATCAAATCCTCAAGTTAAAAACTTGTAGACGCCGAAAAATTAACTTCACGAAAGATTGACCAAAAACAAGTAACAAGGACTTATGGGTAAACAACTAGATTTACACCCAAGGATGAATCAAGATAGAAGACTGGAATTTTGCCACAAGACACGAAACTTGGGCAACAATAAAGAAACAATGAATACTTGATGAAGAATATATTTAAATGAAGAACGAAGAACAACTAAGAAGAATGAAGAACATATAATAACAAATACTTGTCTCAAAGAAAACTGTTCTCTAATACCAAATTATATGAATTTGGTTGATTAACGAAAAGCAAACACGAAAATAATACAATTTGCGCCCTCAGATCCATTAAACACAAGAATCAATTGATGTTTTTCGATATTTTTAAGAAAAGTATAATTTTGCGGAAATTAACAAAAGATAAAAGTGAATTTTCAACTTTAATCGATGAACGATTAACAATAAAAATTACAAAACAATTGAGTTCAATGAGATCTTCAGATAACTTGTATCTGACAATCTTCAATGAAGAACAATTGACAAATGCCACAAAGTTAAGATCTTTGATAAGTTTGATTTTGAACAAAGCTAAAGCTTCAATAAAATTCTTGAGAGAATTTTAATCAATAATATGAATAAAACTGAAAAATATTATTAATGACTAAGAATAATGTATTTATAGTTTACAACTCAAAATAAAAGATAATGCAAAATATTGCAAAGATATGCTAAAATATTGTTATGATAATTTTATATCAAAACTAGGACACTCAAAAATAAGAAAATATCACGAAATAATATAATAATTAATAAAATAATTAAATACTCTATTTCACACACAACACGCCGTGTTGTGTGAAATTCACGTCCCAAGCGCAGATGCGCCATCTGTAATGGACTGGGCCCGCACCCTCTGCTCTGGGCCTGCCCAACCATTTTGCTACTCATGGCCTTCTCCCCACCTGGCTAGGGGAGTTTTTTCCCTCCCCAGGGATCAAACCTTGTACCTCCAGGCATAATTGCAAATTCAACTCAATCCTGGTACCACTTGAGCTACCCTTAATGTGAGGACCTCGTCTCTAAAAATCTAATCTAGAATAAACATGCAATCCATTTTAAAAGCCAAGGCAGAAAAGAAAAGAATTTATTTTTTAGAGAACATGCCCGGACTCCGTGATAGATCTGTGCACGGGTCCGTGCATTTAACTGAAGGGAACACAGACCCCGCACCACCTCCGTGTCCGGGTCCATGCGGAATCAATACACTAAAAACATGAATTTATGCCCTGACCACCCGGACCCTCACCCGGAGGGGGCACGGGGTCCGTGCACTCACAAAACTGCACACACCAAACATGCGAGGGGACACGGACCCTTGCACGGACGTGGCACGGGGTCCGTGTCCTGTTGCACCAGCAAAATAAAAGGCATGACAGATACAAATTCCATGGCCAATTAAACTCAACACATAAGATTCAACATGAATTTCAACTCGAAACTCATAAAAAGTCATACAAGCAGTTCTAGAGTTATTCGAATATAAAACAACATAAAACATGCTTCGGTTCTGAATTACAAGCCCAGAAGCAATCATGTTCGAATAACAACTCGACTTCTAAAACACCAAAGTCCTCACTTCTATCAACTCAACCACCTAGCCATGCGATCTTATACTCGGTCCTGCCCCACCTGTTGCCAAGTACACATACAAAACAAAGCAACATCCAGATAACTCCGGTGAGAATGATATTCCTAGTAAAAGCAAAATAACATGCAATAACAAGTAATATATCAATAACATGATATAAAGACAACATATTCAATGTTAATACAAGTGAAATTCATGTCTTTAAAACCGGGATATCAACTCAGATAATCAAAGAATTTCTGTTATTCTTTTGAGATCCCGAGGATGAGATCACGTAACAACTCACCGACTCTCCCGATCGAGGTGGTGTCACGTATCTCCATCCTCTAGAATTTGGTGCGACTACAAGGAGTATGTTGACACTAGATGAACTTCTACACGCAGGACACTCGATTATATCCCCCAAATCGTCTAACAAAAAGGGGTCGTAGAGCCCGCTGAAATCAAAGATTTAGGCTCGAGATGAATGCATATAGAGAACACAAAGCATTAATCCATAATTCAAATAATAACAAGATTTCAATCACAAAATACAAGTTCCCCACTCCAGAACAAGTATTGATGCAAGTATGTGATTTAGGGGAAACTCAAGAATCATCTATCTTGAGTGTTCTATCCCGCTTAACCTATGTCTGCTTATACCTTTCGATTCAAAAGCTCCAACTCTAGATACGCTACAAAAAGAGATTATATCAAAATCCAGACAACCACTAAAACTAGCGCTCAAGGTAAAACTCTTTACCGCTCTTCGTCTAACTCTTTGACGATCGACTTCTTCTAACAAGGGGCTCAACAAGCTTCAAACGAACCTTCAAACCGTAGTTCACAGTTCCAAACCAATCTTACGAACACAATTCCCCCACCCCAAAGGTAAAGTAACAACTACTACAGCAGGAAAAGGCTTCCAAGGAAAGGCATGCGTCAAAAAAAATTTCTTAGATATAAAAGAGTGAGACGCACCCGTATCTATCAATACATGATCATAATAACCAAAAATCAAACAGTTACCTGCTATAACATCTTCAGATGCAGCCAGAGCCTGATCCTCAGTTAGAGCAAAGACTCGTGCCTGTTGTCTCGGAGGCTGGTTCACATTCGGGTTACCTCCCTGTCTATTCTATTTCTGAGGCTGGAAAGAGTGAACCACAGAAGTCTGCCTCTCAGGCTGAGTTTTTGGCCTATAAGAACTCCGACTCTGATCTCGATCATTACCTCGTTGAGGACACACCTTAGCAAAGTTCCCTGGCTGCTGACAGATATTGCAGTTCCCGAAAACTCCTTTGCACTGCTCTTGGAAGTGTCTACCTCCACACTTGTTGCAAAACATAGATGAGAATCCTGTTGCTGATCGGTTAACTCGTGCCCGGAAATGCAACGGAAATATTAAAATTTTTAACAAAAGAGATCCGAGCACTTGTGTAGCATTCAAAAACAAAAAACCATAGGGTGTTTAGAAGTTTTACCTATCAATCTCAAAGATTGATTTATGGCTCCAACCAAGTTGATAAACAACTAGGCTCTTGAAATGGTAGATACTATCTACAAGCTTCCAAGAGCACACCTTGCTCAAAATGGATTCAACACTTCAAGCCTTCGAATTAGGTCCACGACTAGACGATCTAGATCCGCTCTAAATATGCACTAGAATATTTAGAGAATTTTGCATTGAGATTTTCCTTTTCTTCTTCCTCAAAAATTGAAAGAAAACTTTGGAGAATATTTATCTAAGTGTTCGGCCACTTCAAGCTAATTTTTTTTTTTAATGGAATATATGAACGTGTGTATAATATATTAATGGATAAGGATTAAATAGATACAATTAAAACCATGCATAGAAAAGTGCAAGACTTGCATGAAAAATTGCATCCAATCTTGCAACCCTTCAAATTCCATCACACACATATTATATATGCATATATATATATATATATTTATATATATATATATATATATATATATATATATATATATATATATATATATGTTTTATGAACTTATTTAATTAAATATTAAACTTAATCCCAATTAAGTTTAAATAATTAATTAAATCTAACTTGAACTCATTCAAGTCCACTAGTATATAATTATTCAACACTATATTAATTTGAGCTCTACAAGACTCAATAGTGTTTAATTAATTCAATACTTGAATTAATTTAATTATTTGTACATTACAAAGTCTACTAGTGTAAAATTAATTCAACACTTGAATTAATTAATTAAGTTCAAAATAATAGTTTAGAAAATCAACATTTTCACAAACAAATTATTTTAAGTCAACTTTTAATCTTGGAACACATTCACAAATTAAAAGTTACTTTTCCATTCATTCTCCAATTTAGAAGTCAAACTTCTAATTTATTTTACTTATAAACTCCTTTATAAGTTTTTCAACACATTGAACTAATTTTAATCTCAACGGGATCTAGAAAGCTAGTACTTGTGTGACCCTCAATGGTTCATTGATACAACTAGCAGTGAGTTCACATCTCCATGTGATTCGGGATCAACAAGTCGCTTATATGAGCATACCCTATATAGCTCCATTCTTATTGATCAAATCCTTGATAATAAGAACGTCAGAAAACTCAAATCTGATAGTACTCAACCAGTCATGTGAAACGTCTAGCAGCATCGCTTATATGACTCCCTAGGTATCAAATGATAGTGCCTGCAAGAACCAATAAATTATGGTTAGCATACAGTACGGTCCCTTCAACTCATATATCCCGATCGATTCGACAACCATTGGTTTATCGAGAGTTGTCATTGAATCGATAACTATATGTCATGTCGTAGTTGCATCAAAGGTCTAATTCAAGAAACCTCTTTCTTAATTACCACCTACTCTGATCAGAGATTTCAAGCTACGTATGCATGAGATCACATAGGATATCCATACCCATAGGTTTGTGGTGAATCCCCGACTACAATGCATCGACTCCTATATGTTTCGTCACAACACCCAACATTGCCACCTGATGACCCCAGTAGAGTCGGTAAACAAGTCAAAGTGAAACACTAGCATATAGAGTCTCCATGTTGTCCCGGGTCATAAGGACTAATAGTGTACAACCATAAACTAGGACTTCTCCACTCGATAAGTGAGAACCACTTGGAAAGTCCTTTAGGGAGGGTTGTTCAGTGCACTCTACAAGGAGCACCTATTTGCATGCTTGGACATCTCCATGTCCCCTACCAATGAAACATGGTACTCACATCGCAAATACTAGTCTCAAGCTCTAGCGGCCTTTATCCTTGTTTATGGCGGCTGAATCGACTAGGGACAGTTTAGAATATACAGTATTCCAAATATGAGTTTCATGATAGTCATCACATGACCATCTCATATTCTTTCTACTATTTGTATATTCAAGGGCTTTATCTATGCAGCTAGCATGGGTATAAAGATAAAGATGTGCCAAATTAAATAATGTCAAATATTATTAAAATAAAGATTGTCATACAAGAGTTCTCTCAAGGACCATCGGTCAACACATTGGCTCGACGGGCACCTACTCTAACAAATCCATAACTCTGACATGAACCGAGCTGTCTGGAGCCACTGAAGCTAGAAGAACTGCTCCTGGCTTCTTGAACTGTTTCCCCCTTTCTCTGTAGTGATCCTTTCTGTTACCTACACTGCTCCCTCCTTCATACCTCGATTCTCAAGGGCCTCTTTCATCGAAATCCACCAGCTCTTAGCAACACCCTGCAAATGATGAATCACTAACCTGATTCGGCGGTCATCTGAATATTCGAGAGAATCGAACAGCTGATCTATGTTCTCCAGCCAACTCTCACAGTCAATAGCATTCTCAGAACCGTTCAATATTGGTGGGTTAAACGACGGAAACTTCTTCAGTAAGGTTTCCATAGGCTTCGCTGTGGCGTCCATCTGATCAGTTTTGGTACTAGCCTGTTCGTTCAGAGGAGTAACTGGCGGTGGGTTTCTGTTAATTACTCGACGAGGACCCATCTGATAATCAAAGGGTTAGGACACAAGATATCTCAATCTCTACAATTCGGTGCCCTTCAACCTCTTAGGAATTCGGATACAAGTCGATAAACAAAACAGATATATCTCATGTAGTCCATGATTTATAAATTAAATCACATAATCATGTAATTCAAATAATTCTCAAATAATAAAACATGCTCACATGGAATTCAAAAATCAAATAAATAACTCAATCACATGCGAGAAGCCAATACAAGCGGACTCGATCTACCCCGCTCACTTCTAGTTCAAACCAAGAACTTATCGCTCTGATACCACTTAATGTGAGGACCTCGTATTTAAACATCTAATCTCGAATAAACATGCAATCAATTTTAAAATCCAAGGCAGAGAAGAAAAGAAAATTTTTTTAGAGAACATGCCCGGACCCCATGAACACATCTGTGCATGGGTCCGTGCATTTAACTGAAAGGCACATGGACCCCGCACCACCTCCGTGTCCGGGTCCGTGCGGAATCAATACACTAAAAACATGACTTTATGCCAGACCACACGGACCTTCACCTGGAGGTGGCACGGGATCCGTGCACTCACAAAACTTTACACACCAAACATGCGAGGGGACACGGACCCTTGCACGGACGTGGCACGGGGTCCATGCCCTGTTTCACCTTTAAAATAAAAGGCATGACAGATACGAATTCCATGGACAATTCAACTCAACACATAAGATTCAACATTCATTTCAACTCGAAACTCATAAAAAGTCATACAAGCAGTTTTAGAGTTATTCGATTATTACACAACATAAAACATGCTTCGGTTCTGAACTACAAGCCCAAAAACAATCAAGTTCGAATAAAAATTTGACTTCTAAAACACCAAAGTCATCAATTCTATCAACTCAACCACCTAGCCATGCTATCTTTTACTCTGTCCTGCCCCACCTGTTGTCAAGTACACATACAAAACAAAGCAACAGCCGGATAACTCCGGTGAGAATGATATTCCCAGTAAAAGCAACATAACATGCAATAACAAGTAATATATCAATAACATGATATAAAGACAACATATTCAATTTTAATACAAGTGAAATGCATTTCTTTAAAACCGGGATATCAACTCTGATAATCAAGGAATTTCTACTATTCTTTTGGGATCCCGAGGATGAGATCACGTAACAACTCACCGAATCTCCCGATCGAGGTGGTGTTACGTATCTCCATCCTCTAGACTTTGGTGCGACTACAAGGAGTATGTTGACACTAGGTGAACTTCTACACCCAGGCCACTCTATTATAGACCCCAAATCATCTAACAAAAAGGGGCCGTACAACCCGCTGAAATCAAAGATTTAGGCTCGAGATGAATGCATATAGAGAACACAAAGCATTAAACCATAATTCAAATAATAACAAGATTTCAATCACAAAATACAAGTTCCCCACTCTATAACAAGTATTGATGCAAGTATGTGATTTAGGGGAAACTCAAGAACCATCTATCTTGAGTGTTCTATCCCGCTTAACCGATGTCTGCTTATACCTTTCGATTCAAAGCTCCAACTCTGGATACGCTACAAAAAGAGATTATATCAAAATCCAGACAACCACTAAAACAAACGCTCAAGGTAAATTTCTTTACCGCTCTTCATCTAACTCTTCGACGATCGACTTCTGCTAACACGGGGCTCAACAAAATTCAAACGAATCTGTACGGAGGCAAAAGAATATCAACAATTGTAGTGACCCTTACCCGGATCACCTACTAAACAGAACTTAGGCATGCAATTAACTTAATAAAACAGATATCAGAATAAAACTGCGGAATCCAAATAACATTATACAATCCCAAGTAAAGGAATCTGTAATTATCCAATAATATTCAACCAAATCGAATAGCTGTATAAACCCAAACAATAGCAATAAAACCTAGACGAAGCTCCAGCTGGCCAACCACTGACTAGCCCCTCCTGGATCCACCCTCCTCGTCCAATCGCAAACCTGCCCCATGAATAGGGTGTCCAAAAAACACAGGGTACGAGACGTGAGCATAAAACGCTCAGTGCGAGAGTATGAGTATACATGCATGCAAAGTGAACTCTCTATAGACTCGAGGTCAAGGATCAGATAACAGAGACAGACCGGGCCCTGGTATGTAGCACGCTGTGCCGTCGCTTCAGGAGGTGGCTCCCATACCGAGATAACTGTGGATACGCCGGACCCAAATCGATGGAAGTCCATCCAATAACAGGATAGGGTACAACCCTACTAACAGACATCTCGAAAGAGATACAGCAAGATGCAAATGAATGCAGCATAATATCGTGGCATATAAATCATGCAGTCACATAATACATGCATACTCAGTCAGGATATCTCGAACAGTACTTTCGTACCTCAAAACAGTGAAAGCTCTACCAACTCTAGGTCCACGCCTATAGTCCGCTCTACACTGCCAAATGATACTACTATCATCAACGTGCTCTAAAAGCCTTAACTAAGTTATCGCATACTCCTAAATATTTATAGGAAGCAAAAGCTATACCTTCGTCCGTCGTTAGCCCTTTGATGTCGATGCCTCCAGAACTTGGGCACAACTTCGCTACGACTACCGAACGCCCCGCCGACCTCCGGACCAAGCCTAAGAAGACTAGAACAGCTCCAAGAGGACTAGAATAGAAAGGAGAACTCGGAATTGGCAATTGAAAGTGAAGTCTCGGCCTTCTATTTATAGACAACGATCGGAACTTCCGATCCTTGATCGGAACGTCCGAACCTCGATCGGAACGTCCGATCCTGTCATCGGAGCTTCCGAAGATCCTGATCTGCCACGTGTCAAAATATCACTTGATGACTCCAGATAGGGGTGATCGGAGCTTCCGGTCCTGATCGGAGCTTCCGATCCAACCACACGTCATGCCTGACGTAATAACATCGGTGCCTCCGATCGCTCATCGGAGCTTCCGATCCTGTTCGGAACTTCCGATCGTGCCTTCGGAGCTTCCGATCCGTCCGATACCCAATTCAATTAATTAGCATTAATCCTTTAATTACTCAATTAGGGTACGGGCTACTACATTCTCCCCCACTTAAGATATTTCGTCCTCGAAATCAGATCTTAAGTACCGAATGCAAATACAGAAATCAGAAACATTCTTTATTCAAATTAAACGTTTACAGAGTTTGCAACTAAATACAACTTAAAGAATGAAATCAAAACAACTCAGGATGGTCTTTACGCATCCTGTCCTCAAGCTCCCAAGTAGCTTCCTCAGTGCCTCTGCGCTGCCACTGAACTAAAACCAAAGGAATGACTTTGTTCCGTAAAACCTTATCCTTATAATCCAGGATACGAAGAGGTTTCTCAACATAAGTCAAATCCTTGTCTACCTGAACCTCAGACCGCTGCAGAATATGAGATTCATCCGCCACATACCGTCGCAACAAAGATACGTGGAACACGTCGTGAATACTGGACAGATGCGGTGGCAAAGCTAGTCGATAAGCCAAATCGCCAATGCTCTCCAAGATCTCAAACGGACCGATAAATCTGGGAGACAACTTGCCCTTAAGGCCAAATCTGAGAATCTTGCGGAAAGGTGACACTCTCAGAAACACTTTCTCCCCGACCTCGAACTGCAAAGGCCTACGCTTGATATTAGCATAGCTGGCCTGACGATCCTGTGCAGTCTTAATCTGTTTCTTGATCTGATCAACCATGTCTATCGCCTGCTGGATAAATTCTGGTCCCTCAGCCTGTCTCTCCCCCACTTCTTCCCAAAAGAGTGGAGTACGACAACGTCGCCCATACAACGCCTCAAAAGGTGCCATCCCAATACTAGTGTGATAGCTGTTGTTGTAAGCGAACTCGATCAACGGCAAATGATCCTGCCAGGCTGAACCAAAATCCATGACGCACGCTCTAAGCATATCCTCAAGGGTACGGATAGTGCGCTCTGACTGACCATCAGTCTCCGGATGATAGGCTGTACTCAAACTGAGAGTAGTACCCATCGCATGCTGAACACTCCCCCAGAATCTAGAAGTAAACCTGGGGTCCCGATCACTGACAATGCTCACAGGCACTCCATGAAGTCGGACGATCTCCTGAATGTACATCCGTGCCATGCGATCCACAGAGTACTCTCGGCTATAGGCAATGAAATGCGCTGACTTGGTGAGTCGGTCCACCACCACCCAGATAGCATCACAGTTCCTCGGGGATACCGGCAAATGGGTCACAAAGTCCATAGTGATAAACTCCCATTTCCATTCAGGAATAGGCAGATTGTGAAGCAATCCTCCAGGTCGTCGGTGCTCTGCCTTGACCTGTTGACACACCAAACATCTCGAAACAAACTGATAAACACTGCGTTTCATTCCCTTCCACCAGAAACGAGTACGTAGATCCTTGTACATCTTGTTGCTCCCAGGATGAATACTCAACTTAGTGCGATGTGCCTGAGATAAAATCTCCTCTCGCAACTCTTCATCCTGCGGGATCACAAGCCTACCAGACAAACACAGAAAGCCATCTGACTGATAATGAAATCAAGACGAGCTACCCTCGTTAGCTAGACGAGCTAAACGCTGGGTCTTTGAATCAGACATCTGAGCATCTCGGATCCGCGAATACAAGGCCGGCTTAGATAATATCGCAAACATCTGGATACTCTGCATACCTTTCTTATGCTTGAAGGTAAAACCTGAAGTACAACAGTCACTGATCGCACTAGACATCGAACAAGTCTGAAGTGCGGATAGTCGCACCTTGCGACTCAAAGCATCAGCGGTGAGATTAGCAGCTCCCGGATGGTACTTAATCTCGCAATCATAGTCCTTAAGCAAGTCCATCCAACGTCTCTGTCTCATTTTCAATTCTGCCTGAGTGAACAAATACTTGAGACTCTTATGGTCGGTGAAGATCTCAAATTTCTCGCCATACAGATAATGACGCCAGATCTTCAAAGCGAACACAATGGCTGCTAACTTCAAATCATGGACTGGATAGTTGTCCTCGTGAAGCTTCAGCTGTCTAGAAGCGTATGCGATCACATGCCCATTCTGAGTCAGGACACAGCCTAACCCCTGAAGAGAAGCATCCGTGTAAACTACATACCCTCCAGATCCTGACGGTAATGCCAACACCGGCGCAGAAGTCAGCCGCCGTCGAAGCTCACGGAAATTCTCCTCGCACTCGGAGGACCACTCGAAATCCACACCCTTGCGGGTAAGCTGCGTCAACGGTCGAGCTAACTGAGAGAAGTTCAAAATAAAGAGACGATAATACCCTGCTAGACCCAGAAAACTACGGATCTCAGCAACTGTCGTCGGACGCGACCAATTAAGTACCGCTTCAATCTTGCTTGGGTCAACAAAAATTCCCTCCCTGGATATGATATGGCCAAGAAAGACCATTCTATCCATCCAGAACTCACACTTGCTCAGCTTGGCGTACAACTTCTCATCTCGAAGAGTCTGCAGTACCAACCGCAAGTGAGAAACATGCTCTTCCGTATTACGCGAATACACCAAGATGTCGTCAATGAAGACCACGACAAACTTGTCCAAGTACTCCCTGAAGACACGGTTCATCAAATCCATGAATATAGCCGGCGCATTAGTCAAACCAAATGGCATCACTAGGAACTCGTAATGCCCATAGCGAGTACGGAATGCAGTCTTGGCTACGTCCTGATCACGGACTCTCAACTGATGATACCCAGATCTCAAGTCAATCTTGGAGTAAATTGATGTGCCCTGCAGCTGGTCAAACAAGTCATCAACACGAGGCAACGGATACTTGTTCTTCACAGTCACTCGATTCAGCTGCCGATAGTCAATGCACAGCCGCATCGACCCATCCTTCTTCTTTACGAAGAGAACAGGAGCTCCCCAAGGAGACACACTAGGACGAATGTACCCCTTGTCTAAAAGATCATGTAGCTGATTCTTCAACTCACGCATCTCTGACGGAGCCAGACGATACGGTTCTCTAGAAATAGGCGAAGTACCCGGCATCAACTCTATGCCAAACTCGACTTCCCTAGCAGGAGGAAAACCCGGAATCTCATCAGGAAACACGTCTGGAAATTCATCCACAATAGGAATGCTCTCTATCCCAATACTCTCAGCGGACAAATCAACTGCATAGATAAGGTAGCCTTCCCCGCCAGACTCCAGAGCTCGACAGGCTCTCAAAGCTGATACCAAAGGCATCGAGGGTCGCGCTCCCTCACCATAGAAAAACCAACTCTCACTCCCTTCCGGATGAAAGCGTACTAATCTCTAATAGCAGTCCACTGAAGCTCGATAGGTAGTCAGCACATCTATTCCCAGAATGCAATCAAAGTCGTCCATCGCTAGGACCATGAGATTCGCCAACAGAACGTTCCCTTCGAACTCTAAAGGGCAACCCATCACTAGACGTTTAGCCAAAGCAGATTGGCCCGTCGGAGTAGAAACAGACATCACTACGTCTAGTGCAATGCATGGTAACTTATGTCTCTTAACAAAACGTGCAGAAATGAAGGAATGAGATGCACCAGTGTCAATAAGTACAAGAGCAGGTATACCATAAAGCATAAATGTACCTGCGATGACTTTCTCATTCTCCTCCACAGCCTGATCATGTCTCAGGGCAAACACCTAGCCAGAAGCTCGTGGCCTCAAATGAGAACTCCCAGCAGACTGTCCCTGCGACCTCTGCTGTACGGTAGCCTGAGAACCCGATCCTGAACCAGAACCAGAACCGCCTCCCCCAGACTGTGGACAATCCCTCCGGATATGACCAGTCTCTCCACAACGGAAACAAGCTCCAGAAGCCCTGCGGCACTTGTCGGATGGATGGTTCTTCCCACAGTGATCACACTTGTCCTTCTTACCGAAACGAACAACACCTCCAGAACCAGAGGAAGAAGAAGATCCAGACTTCTTGAAAGTTTGGGCACGGGGACCCAAAGAACTAGCAGGCCTCGACTGAGGAAAAGACCTGTTCCGCCGAATGCTGTCCTCTGCCTGATGACAACGGCTCACCAAACCCTCGTAGGACATGTCGTCGCCAACCGCCACACGGTCATGGATCTCAGGGTTAAGGCCCTGAAGGAACAGATTATACTTCATCTCTGAGCTATCAGCAATCTCGGGGCAATAGGATAGCAGATCAAAGAACCTCTGCTGATACTCATCAATAGACATGGTTCCCTGTCGCAGACTCAGTAGCTCGCCTGCGTTCGACTGTCGGAGTGCAGGAGGAAAATACCGCTTTTGGAAAGCTGTGCGAAACTCGGCCCAGGTGGCCACTCCTCTCGCCGCAACAAAAGGTGTAGAAGTAAACCTCCACCACCTGCGCGCACGCCCATCCAGAAGATAGCCAAGGGTCTCCACCTTCTGCTCATCGGTGCATTGGAAAGTTTGAAAAGTCGTCTCCATGCGGTCTAACCAGTTCTCCGCATCCTCCGGGGACTCACCTCCAACTAAGGGCTTAGGACCCATAGCTAAGAATCGACGCACAGTGAAACGCTCGTCGTCATGGTGACGATGATGCCGTTCTCGACGAGGCTCCCGGTCGGCATCACCCCAACGCCCACCAACACTACCATGAGAACTCTGATCGTCACGATTTGACATCTACAAAAATACCTCAAGATGAGACTAAATCCCAAGAATTTTTTTGCATGCTCTGATACCATAAATGTAGTGACCCTTACCCGGATCACCTACTAAACAGAACTTAGGCATGCAATTAACTTAATAAAACAGATATCAGAATAAAACTGCGGAATCCAAATAACATTATACAATCTCAAGTAAAGGAATCTGTAATTATCCAATAATATTCAACCAAATCGAATAGCTGTATAAACCCAAACAATAGCAATAAAACCTAGACGAAGCTCCAGCTGGCCAACCACTGACTAGCCCCTCCTGGATCCACCCTCCTCGTCCAATCGCAAACCTGCCCCATGAATAGGGTGTCCAAAAAACACAGAGTACGAGACGTGAGCATAAAACGCTCAGTGCGAGAGTATGAGTATACATGCATGCAAAGTGAACTCTCTATAGACTCGAGGTCAAGGATCAGATAACAGAGACAGACCGGGCCCTGGTATGTAGCACGCTGTGCCGTCGCTTCAGGAGGTGGCTCCCATACCGAGATAACTGTGGATACGCCGGACCCAAATCGATGGAAGTCCATCCAATAACAGGATAGGGTACAGTCCTACTAACAGACATCTCGAAAGAGATACAGCAAGATGCAAATGAATGCAGCATAATATCGTGGCATATAAATCATGCAGTCACATAATACATGCATACTCAGTCAGGATATCTCGAACAGTACTTTCGTACCTCAAAACAGTGAAAGCTCTACCAACTCTAGGTCCACGCCTATAGTCCGCTCTACACTGCCAAATGATACTACTATCATCAACGTGCTCTAAAAGCCTTAACTAAGCTATCGCATACTCCTAAATATTTATAGGAAGCAAAAGCTATACCTTCGTCCGTCGTTAGCCCTTTGATGTCGATGCCTCCAGAACTTGGGCACAACTTCGCTACGACTACCGAACGCCCCGCCGACCTCCGGACCAAGCCTAAGAAGACTAGAACAGCTCCAAGAGGACTAGAATAGAAAGGAGAACTCGGAATTGGCAATTGAAAGTGAAGTCTCGGCCTTCTATTTATAGACAACGATCGGAACTTCCGATCCTTGATCGGAACGTCCGAACCTCGATCGGAACGTCCGATCCTGTCATCGGAGCTTCCGAAGATCCTGATCTGCCACGTGTCAAAATATCACTTGATGACTCCAGATAGGGGTGATCGGAGCATCCGGTCCTGATCGGAGCTTCCGATCCAACCACACGTCATGCCTGACGTAATAACATCGGTGCCTCCGATCGCTCTTCGGAGCTTCCGATCCTGTTCAGAACTTCCGATCGTGCCTTCGGAGCTTCCGATCCGTCCGATACCCAATTCAATTAATTAGCATTAATCCTTTAATTACTCAATTAGGGTACGGGCTACTACAACAATGACAATCAAACCCAACTACTAATGGTTCAACAATTCAAACGAATCAAAATCCCAAAACTCAAACCGGGGGCATAACGGCTAAATTCTGATCAAACCGAAAACACAGACAACAGTATAACATCGCAATCAACTGAAACCAATACCAAAACTACAATATTGATTCAAAACCAACACATCACAAAATCCCCATTTTCTAAATATGCTACAAAAATCATAACAATTCCAAACGACGCTCTTTTTCCGATCCGACTGAGAATAAACAATAAGAACTAGCTCAAGAACAACATACTCGAAACTCAATCGATTCTAACAACATTCGAATTATGAAGTATAAGTGATCGGAAAAAAACTTACTATAGAACGAATCTTTTGCTGCCGGGATCGCTGAACTAACTTCGGATTAAAATTCTACCAGACGGATCGACCGGAAACCAAAGAAGAAAAGCTTGAAGATGGCGCTTCCAAGCTTCAATGGAGGAGACGGATTTGGGGAGAAGGAGAAAGGTTAAATAATTAATACCAAGTCAACTTGCAAGCTAAGATATTATAACAAATCCCCTTTTTGCATTTTAGTCCCTGCAAATTCCAAAAATTGCAAAATATTCAAAATAAAATCGGCCCTTGAATTATATAATCTCCTATTATCTCTAATAAACTCAATTAAGATAAATTTGGGGCGTTACACCATCCCATTTGAGCAGCTGCGCAAAAAGTTAGCAAGCTTTCTCGCGTGAAATCCGCATCGAGCGCTGATGCGCAGCTCCAAAGCGCAGACGCGCAAACTAAGAATCTCCAAAGCGTAGACGTGCAAGCCCCCTAGTGCAGACGCGCAAGCCATTGGCTCAGACGCGCTGAATTCCAGAAACAAGAACAAGACCCTGGACTCCCATGCGCAGACGCGCCTCTTAAAGGCGCAGATGCACTCCTTCTTCCTTTCTTCTAATGTCTTGATTTTCTAGATTTTATTGGTCTTTTATCAATTCTAGAATAGTAAAACAACCTCCAAATTTCTCTTCAAGAACTCCAACTCCATCTTGATAATTTGTCATGAAAGTTTGAAGTGCTTCTTTAAATTTCTCGCTCCGACCTCTCTTAATTGGTCCTTGTGGCATCTTTAACGGATCTTTAGCTTCCTTAGCCACTTGTCCAATATGCTCACCATCCATGATCGCATCAAATAGCCTAACAGTAAGAATTTTGCCTATAAATAACACTCAGATTTATGATTAAGCGATATACAAGATTCTAAGCAAATACACATAGACATTATAGTGAGAGAATTCAGTTGAGCGAACAGTTGAGTGTCCAGTCGAGCTTTAGTTGGGCAAGAGCATAATCTGAAGAACAATAGAAATTTATGTTAGCAATCTACTGTAAGTGGGATTTTCGATTTAAAATCGATTATATGATTTAAAACTGATTCCAGCATGATATTTTGTTAAAATATGATTCTGAAAACTGTATTACTGATTACTGATTTACGTTGAACTGAAACTTGTGAATTAGTGGTAGGAATATATATTCTAAACACTACCGAATTTTGATTACTGCTTACTAATTACTTACTACGGGCATCATCCTATAGAGGAGTAATATATAATGGACTGATATCAGTTAAGACACGAACATTATAAGTCAGTTAGTGCATCATAATAGTTATTATAGAGGATTACCAAATTTATGTTATGTTGTGATATGTATTTGTACATGAGATTTTTAATGACCCGCACCGTGATCACCTACTAATCAATAGCTTAGACATGTAATTAACTTAATTAATCATAATCAAAAAACAACCAGCGGAAACTAAATAGATTAAACAACCCAAGAGAAAGAAATCCAAAATTATTATACACCCATATTGAATAACTGAATAACAACAAGTCAAACCATATACTAAGAGCCCACACTGAAACCTAACCCCACCTCAGCTGCAAACTCAAAACTACGGTCTCCCTGAGCCTCTGGCTCCATCAAGTCTGAGACCTGGCCCATGGAATAGGGTGCCCAAAACAATTCGAGGACGTGAGCATAAAACGCTCAGCACGAGAGTATGAGTATACAAATATTATATGAGCATGAATGCAAGTGCATGGGTACCAAGACACTAGGTCAAGAAATCCTGCTCACTGACTCGGCCCCCAGGTATATAGCACTCTGTGCCGTCGCACCAGGAGGTGTCTCATATACCCAATGTGGATATTGGTGACCTGACACGATTCCACGTTTCCAACCATCCACTACACGTAGGGTGAGCACCCTACTATCGACTACTGAAGGGTATAAGCTCAATATGCTAATGCATGAAACATAATATCGTGACAAGTAATATGTAGATATAATCATGCCATATATACAATACAACACATATTACATGCATACTCAGTCTGGATATCTCGAACAGCACTTTTGTACCTTAATTCTATCAGACAAGGTACACCAGCTCTATTGTCCAAGCCTATAATCATCAGATTAATATATCACTAAACGATATCTAAAAGCCTTAACTAAGCTAATAGATACTTCTAAACTATTTATAGGATCTCGAGTATACCTCCGGCCTTCGTCAGCCCATTTGTAAAGCCCCATTTTTATCTTAATTGAATTTATTTGAGTTAATCAGAGATTACAGAGTTCCCGAGCCGGTTTGATTTTGATCAAGGTCCTTTTTGCAAAAATTGGATTTTTCAGGGACTAAAACACAAATTTTGATTTTTATATATTATCTACACATGGATTTTAATTTGGAGAAGCCTCCATCTTCCTCTCCAACCATGAGCCTCCATTAGAGCCGCCCCTTTGGAGTTTTGAGCTTTCAGATTTCCTCCCGAGCTCGATCCGTCCGTTGGAATTTATTTCTGAAGGCGGATTAGTGATCACTGCAGTGAGAGCTCTGTTATATCGTAAGTTCTTCTTCGATCCGATACATTATAGTTTTTGGATGTTGTTAGAATCATTTGAGATTCGAGTATGTTGTTCTCTACAGAGTTCTGATCGTTTATTATCTGTCGGTTTTGAATTAGAGCGACGTTCGGATTTGTTATGATTTTTGGAAGCCATTTTCGAAAATGTGGATTTTGAGATTGATGGGTTTGCTTTGTTTTGGTTGTCTTAGAATTTTTATGAGGTTATATCGCTATTGAACTGATGTCTGCATTGTTGGTTTGTTCAGTTATAGCCGTTATGCCGTCGGTTTGAGTTTTGGAGATTTGAACCGTTTTTGAAGTTGTTGAACTTGGCTTGTAAGTCGATCATGGTAATTGATCTTTGATTGTATCTGAACAGATTCGTTTGGAGTTGTCAAGCCCTGTGTTAGCAGCATTTGGTCGTCGAGAATTGGACGAAGAACGGTAAAGAGATTACCTTGAACCGTTGCCTTAGTTGTTGGATTGTTTAGTTGTTGATTAAACCTTTTGTTGTAGCTTATCCAGAGTTGGAACTACTGCATTGAAAGGTAAAAGCAGTCATCGTAGCGGGATAGCATACTCGGGACTGTTGGTTCTCGAGTTTCCCTTTTTAAATCACATATTGCATTGATACTTGTTCTAGCATGTGGAACTTGTATTTGTTGATTGATTGAGTTTTTGTTATGTGGCTTATGTTTATGTTTCTGTTATGCATTCATCTTGAGCCTACTTTGATTTCAGCGGGCAGAACCGCCCTTTTTGTTAGACGTTTGGGAACTATGATTGAGTGGCCTAGGTTGTAGTATTTCGCCTAGTGCTAGCATACTCATTATGGTTGCTCAAAGTCTAGAGGAGTGGGATACGTGGCACCACCTCGATTGGGAGAGTCGGTGAGTCGTTACATGATCTCATCCTCGGGATCCCAAAATCAAAGCAATACTCCCTTGTTTATCAGAATTGATATCCTGGTTTTAAAGACATGCATATCATTAACTTTGACTTGAATATGTGGTTTGATAGCATGTTGTATATTCATTACTTGATATGTTGCTTTTACTGGGATTATCATTCTCACCGGTTATCCGGCTGTTGCTTTGTTTTGTATGTGTACTTGGCAACAGGAAGGGCAGGATCAAGTCAGCATAGACCTGGTTAGCGTCCAGAGCAAGAGATAGAAGTGAGACTCGTTTAGAAGTCGAATCAGCATGTCAACCTAGTTATGTTTTGCGATCATGTTTAGTCATTCGAACTTCTCGTATATGTTTTGTAAGCAAGAAACGATGTAGATGCTATCGAATTGAATGTTGCTCTCCCCTAAACCTTTCTTGTATTGTTATTGGAATATCAAATACTCTTAATGCTAGTGTTTAGGTTTTGATTGAGTTTATTTCAGTGCCTTAACTTCTCTGGGCGAGGGGACGGCGCGGGCGCGCGGCCTCTTTGCGAGGTGTGGGCGCGGGCGCTCTTACTTAGAGCGCGGGCGCGCTAGTTTTTGCGCAGTATAAGCGCGTGCGCGCTTCCTTAGGCGCGGGCGCGCTGGGTTTCGCGGGGCATAGGCGCGGGCGCGCTGATGTAGGCGCGGGCGCGCTGATGTCAGCGCGGGCGCGCGAGCCTCCTTTTAAAAAAAAAAAATACTTTGGGTTCTTGTTTACTTATCGCTTGTCGTCTGATATTAGTTGATTAGAAACGAGGTCTCACATTAAGTGGTATCAGAGAGTTAAGATTCTTAGTCGAACTAGAGTGAGCGGGTAGATCGAGTCTGCGTGTATTGGCTCCTCGCATGTGTTTGAATTATTTTAACTATGTACTTAACTCCATGCGAGCATGCTTTATTATTGAGAATTATTGAATTACATGATTATGTGATTTAATTTATAAAGCATGATCTACTTGAGATATAATTGTTTCTGTTATCGACTGGTATCCGGTATTCCAAGCGGTTGTAAGGGCACTGATTGTAGCGATTGAGATATCTCGTGTCCTAACCTTTGATTATCAGATGGGTCCTCGTCGAGTAATAAATAGAAACACACCGCCAGTTATCCCTGCGACTGATCAAGCTAGCACTGAAGTTGATCAGTTGGATGCTTCAGCAACGCCTATGGAAACCTTGCTGAAGAGGTTTCAGTCGTTCAATCCGCCGTTATTGATGGGTTCAGAAAATCCAGTTGACTGCGAGAGTTGGTTGGATGATATTGTTTAGCTGTTCGATTCCATTGATTTCACAGATGACCGCAGAATCAGGTTAGTCATTCATCAGCTACGTGGGGTTGCTAAGAGCTGGTGGATCATGACAAAGAAAGCAATGGAGAGTAGAGGTACGAAAGTTACTTGGACTCTTTTTAAATCTGAGTTTTATAAGCGGTTTTTCCCTATCTCGTATCGCAAAGATAAGGGAGCAGAGTTTTCCAATCTGTGGCAAGGGAATCTGAACATTGAAGAGTACGTGGCTAAGTTCGATAGTCTGTTGCGTTTTGCACCGCTAATTGCCGGAGATGAAGAAGCTAAGGCAGATCAGTTCATCAATGGTTTGAACCCCGACGTCTTCACGTTGGTAAACACCAATAGGCCTAACAACTTTGCGGATGCTATGAATTAAGCAAAGGGAGCAGAAGCAGGCTTGTGGAGGCAAAGAGGTAACCAGGTAGCACCTCAGCAACAGAGGCAGTATCAGAACCCACCATCTCAGTACCAAAATCATCCACCTCAACATCAGAACCAGCAGCAGAGGTATGAAGGTGGTAGCAGTGGGGCAAACAGAAAGGATCAGTACAAAGCAAGAGGTAAACAGTTCAAGAGGCAAGGAAACAGTTTGTCCAGTTCCAGTGGTTCGAAGCAATTCGGTTCCGGACAGAGTTCTGGATCTTCAGCCTTGTACTACAGCAAGTGTGGGGGAAGACACTCACCGGATCAGTGTGTGGGAGTCTTCGGCAATTGTAACACATGTCAGCAACCGGGACACTTCTCTAAGGTGTGCCCTCAACGTAATAGAGATAGAGCTCAGAGTGGGAGTTCGTCTAGACCTGCAGCTCAGCCGGAGAGGCAGTCGTCTGCAGTGCACTCTTTCCAACCTAAGCAACAGCAGAACAGACAGGGAGGTAGCTCTAGTGCAAATCAGCCTCCGAGACAGCAAGCACGAGTCTTTGCATTGACAGAGGATCATGCTCAGGCAGCACCTGACGATGTCATAGCAGGTAACTGTTCGATTTTCGGTCATTCTGCTCATGTCTTGATAGATACAGGTGCTTCCGATTCCTTGATCTCTGAGAAATTTGTGTTATTGCATGCTTTGCCAACTGAATTGTTGCCTACAGTAGTAGCTGTTACTTCACCTTTGGGTGGAGGAATTGTTTCTGTCAGACTAGTCAGGAACTGTGAACTTTGTTTTGAGGGAAATTTGTTAGAATTCGACTGTATTGTTCTTGGGTTGTCAGATTTTGATTGTATTGTCGGTATAGATGCTTTGACCAAGTACAGGGCAACAGTTGATTGTTTTCTGAAGGTTGTCAGGTTCAGACCTGAAATGGCAGACGAGTGGAAATTCTTTGGTAAGGGTTCTCGATCTAGAATTCCTTTGATTTCAGTGTTATCTATGACTCGTTTGTTACAGAGAGGTGCAGAAGGATTTTTGGTTTATGCGGTTGATGTACTAAAATCTAGCCCAGCTTTGGTTGACTTACCAGTGGTTAGAGATTTTGCTGATGTGTTTCCGGAAGATGTTCCTGGATTGCCACCCATTCGAGAGGTTGAATTCAGCATTGACTTAGTGCCAGGTACTCAACCTATTTCAAAAGCTCCTTATCGTATGGCACTTGTTGAATTGAGAGAGTTGAAGGAGCAGCTTGAGGATTTAATTGCCAAGGGATACATCAGACCTAGTGTGTCGCCTTGGGGTGCTCCTGTGCTTTTTGTTCGGAAGAAGGATGGTTCTATGCGGCTCTGTATCGACTACCGCCAATTGAATCAGGCTACAGTTAAGAACAGGTATCCTTTACCCCGAATAGATGGCCTTTTTGATCAACTGCAGGGTTCTTTTGTCTACTCTAAGATTGATCTGAGGTCAGGTTATCACCAGTTGAGAGTGCGAGAGGAAGACGTTCCTAAGACCGCATTCAGAATGAGGTATGGTCATTTTTAGTTTATAGTCATGCCGTTCAGTTTGACTAACGCTCTAGCAGTTTTTATGGGTTTGATTAACCGTATCTTTCAGCGTTTTTTAGATGAGTTCGTCATTATCTTTATCGATGATATTCTTATCTACTCGAAGAATCGTACTGACCATGCAGAGCACTTGAGGACCGTACTCCAGATTTTACGAGCTGAGCAGTTGTTTGCCAAGCTGTCTAAATGTGAATTCTGGTTAGATCGAGTTGTCTTTCTCGGTCATATTATTTCTGAAGATGGGATTTCTGTCGATCCCAGCAAGATTGAAGCGGTTATGAATTGGCCTAGACCTATTTCAGTGCCGGAGATCCGAAGCTTCATGGGTTTAGCTGGTTATTACCGTCGTTTCATCGAGGGTTTCTCGTCTATTGCAAGCCTATTACCCAGCTGACTCAGAAGAATGCGCCTTTTGTCTGGACTGCAGATTGTGAGGCTAGCTTTGTTGATCTGAAGAGGAGACTGACCAGTGCTCCAATTCTTTCTATTCCGAAGGGTACTGGAGGTTTCACAGTCTATTGTGATGCTTCTAACTGAGGCTTGGGTTGTGTTCTTATGCAGCATAAGAATGTGGTAGCGTATTCATTGAGACAGCTGAAACCGCACGAGACTCGTTATCCGGTTCATGATCTTGAACTAGCTGCAATCTTCTTTGCTCTGAAGATCTGGCGTCACTATCTTTATGGTGAGTCTTTCGAGATCTTTTCTGACCATAAGAGCCTTAAGTACTTGTTTTCATAGGCAGAGCTGAATATGAGACAGAGAAGATGGTTAGACCTGTTGAAGGATTTCGACTGTGAAATCAAGTATTATCCGGGGAAGTCGAATGCAGTTGAAGATGCCTTGAGCCGAAAGCTATGTTCTTTATCTCTTACTACTATTGGTGTTTCTCAGTTGATCGATGATTGTTGCACTTCTGGTTTAGAGTTTGAAACAGATAGGGAGATTATTAGAGTGTTTGCTATTCAAGCCGAACCGGAGTTTTTTGTTGCAATCAGAGAAGCACAGAAGTCTGAGCCGAGCATTCAGGTTTCAGTAGAGAAAGTCAGATCTGGGCATCAGTCTGAATTCCAGGTTAGAGATGATGTACTGTATGTGAATAACCGTATTGTTGTGCCTGATATTTCGGAGTTGAGGCAGCGTATTCTTCGAGAGGCTCATTGCAGTCGATTTAGTATTCATCCTGGAGGTCGTAAGATGTACAACGATCTGAAGATTCAGTTTTGGTGGAAGGGAATGAAGAGCGACGTAGCGAGGTTTGTATCTCGGTGTTTGAATTGTCAGCAGGTGAAAGCAGAACGGAAGCGACCAGGAGGTCTATTGCACAGTCTATCTTTTCCTGAATGGAAGTGGGATCACATTTCCATGGATTTTGTCACGAAGCTACCACGATCCGTTCGAGGATGCGATGCCATTTGGGTAGTGATCGACCGGTTGACGAAGTCTGCGTGTTTTATTCCGTACAAGATGACGTATCGTCATGATCAGATGGCTGAGTTGTATGTTAGCAATGTTGTGAGACTGCATGGTGTGCCGAAGTCGATCGTTTCAGATAGAGATCCTAGATTCACTTCTCACTTCTGGCACAGTCTTTAGGGGGCACTTGGTACTCGATTGCATCTGAGTACAGCTTATCATCCTCAGACCGATGGACAGTCAGAGCGGACTATCCAGATGTTAGAGGATATGCTGCGAGCGGTAGTGCTAGACTTTGGCACTAGTTGGCAGGATTCTTTACCTCTTGTCGAGTTTTCTTACAACAACAGCTTCCAAGCGAGTATCGGTATGGCGCCTTTTGAGGATTTGTATGGTAAGAAGTGCCGATCTCCGTTGTTTTGGGATGAATTGTCCGAGTCACCAGATTTGGGACCGGAGATGCTTAGAGATATGGCAGAGCAGGTTAAGATCATTCAAACCAGAATGAAGTCAGCTCAAGATAGACAGGCGAAGTATGCGAATGTCAGGCGTAGACCTCTAAGTTTTGATCAGGGAGACCGAGTCTTTCTGAAGATTTCACCTTTCAGAGGCACTGTTAGATTTGGGAAGAGAGGAAAGTTATCTCCGAGATTCATCGGTCCGTACGAGATTCTCGAGAAGATAGGCGATCTTGCCTACAGACTTGCACTTCCTCCGTCTTTATCTGGTATTCACGACGTTTTTCACGTCTCTATGCTGCGAAAGTATCAACCAGATATTTCACATATCCTTCAGCCTGACGAAGCCGAGTTAGACGAGACTCTGAGCTACTTTGAGCGACCGATTCAGATCCTTGATCGGAAGGAGAAACAACTCAGAACCAAGTCGATCCCGTTAGTGAAAGTGCAGTGGAGCCGTCACGGCATCGAGGAAGCGACTTGGGAGACAGAATCTGACATGAGACAGCGTTTTCCAGAGTTATTCAGTTGACGTGAGTTCTTCTTACTGTCTTTAGTTCTTTATTCTAGCTTATGAGTTGTGGTTCTCGTTGATTTCGAGGACGAAATCTCTTCTTAGTGGGGGAGAATTGTAAAGCCCCGTTTTTATCTTAATTGAATTTATTTGAGTTAATCAGAGATTACAGAGTTCCCGAGCCGGTTTGATTTTGATCAGGGTTCTTTTTGCAAAAATTGGATTTTTCAGGGACTAAAACGCAAATTTTGATTTTTATATATTATCTACACATGGATTTTAATTTGGAGAAGCCTCCATCTTCCTCTCCAACCGTGAGCCTCCATTAGAGCCGCCCCTTTGGAGTTTTGAGCTTTCAGATTTCCTCCCGAGCTCGATCCGTCCGTTGGAATTTATTTCTGAAGGCGGATTAGTGATCACTGCAGTGAGAGCTCTGTTATATCGTAAGTTCTTCTTCGATCCGATACATTCTAGTTTTTGGATGTTGTTAGAATCGTTTGAGATTCGAGTATGTTGTTCTCTACAGAGTTCTGATCGTTTATTATCTGTCGGTTTTGAATTAGAGCGACGTTCGGATTTGTTATGATTTTTGGAAGCCATTTTCGAAAATGTGGATTTTGAGATTGATGGGATTGCTTTGTTTTGGTTGTCTTAGAATTTTTATGAGGTTATATCTCTATTGAACTGCTGTCTGCGTTGTCGGTTTGTTCAGTTATAGCCGTTATGCCGTCGGTTTGAGTTTTGGAGATTTGAACCGTTTTTTAAGTTGTTGAACTTGGCTTGTAAGTCGATCATGGTAATTGATCTTTGATTGTATCTGAACAGATTCGTTTGGAGTTGCCAAGCCCTGTGTTAGCAGCATTTGGTCGTTGAGAATTGGACGAAGAACGGTAAAGAGATTACCTTGAACCGTTGCCTTTGTTGTTGGATTGTTTAGTTGTTGATTAAACCTTTTGTTGTAGCTTATCCAGAGTTGGAACTACTGCATTGAAAGGTAAAAGCAGTCATCGTAGCGGGATAGCATACTCGGGACTGTTGGTTCTCGAGTTTCCCTTTTTAAATCACATATTGCATTGATACTTGTTCTAGCATGTGGAACTTGTATTTGTTGATTGATTGAGTTTTTGTTATGTGGCTTATATTTATGTTTCTGTTATGCATTCATCTTGAGCCTACTTTGATTTCAGCGGGCAGAACCGCCCTTTTTGTTAGACGTTTGGGAACTATGATTGAGTGGCCTAGGTTGTAGTATTTCGCCTAGTGCTAGCATACTCATTATGGTTGCTCAAAGTCTAGAGGAGTGGGATACGTGGCACCACCTCGATTGGAAGAGTCGGTGAGTTGTTACGTGATCTCATCCTCGGGATCCCAAAAGCAGAGCAATACTCCCTTGTTTATCAGAATTGATATCCTGGTTTTAAAGACATGCATATCATTAACTTCGACTTGAATATGTGGTTTGATAGCATGTTGTATATTCATTACTTGATATGTTGCTTTTACTGGGATTATCATTCTCATCGGTTATCCGGCTGTTGCTTTGTTTTGTATGTGTACTTGGCAACAGGAAGGGCAGGATCAAGTCAGCATAGACCTGGTTAGCGTCCAGAGCAAGAGATAGAAGTGAGACTTGTTTAGAAGTCGAATCAGCATGTCAACCTAGTTATGTTTTGCGATCATGTTTAGTCATTCGAACTTCTCGTATATGTTTTGTAAGCAAGAAACGATGTAGGTGCTATCGAATTGAATGTTTCTCTCCCCTAAACCTTTCTTGTATTGTTATTGGAATATCAAATACTCTTAATGCTAGTGTTTAGGTTTTGATTGAGTTTATTTCAGTGCCTTAACTTCTCTGGGCGAGGGGACGGCGCGGGCGCGCGGTTGTTGGCGCGGGCGCGCGGCCTCTTTGCGAGGTGTGGGCGCGGGCGCGCTAGTTTTTGCGCAGTATAAGCGCGTGCGCGCTTCCTTAGGCGCGGGCGCGCTGGGTTTTGCGGGGCGTAGGCACGGGCGCGCTGATGTCAGCGCGGGCGCGCGAGCCTCCTTTTAAAAAAAAAAATACTTTGGGTTCTTATTTACTTATCGCTTGTCGTCTGATATTAGTTGATTAGAAACGAGGTCTCACACCATTGATGTCGATTGCCCCAGAACTTGGACACAACTCTGCCTCGACTCCGGGATGCCTCGCTAAGGGTTGCCCCTTTCCAAAGATGGCTGGAATACCCCTAAAACAACTCAAGAAAGGAGATTGGAAGTGTGAATTGGCAAGTCAAAATGGGCTCCCGAATGCTCTATTTATAGAAAGATTTCGGAAGCCCTAACTCGCATGCAGTCCACGTTGTAGAAATGCAAAGATCGGAAGCTCCGATCTCATCTTCAGAAGCTCCGTAATCCTGCGTGTCCAAGAAAGTTTACACGTCGATAATGTGCATGGCCTAACTGCGATCGGAAGCTCTGATTGTACTTCGGACGTTCCAAACAAGCCATAGCTTCCAAACTCCTTCGCTTGTTCTGATCTCTTCGGACCATCCGATCCCCATAGGGCTTGGGTTCGGACCTTCCGAACCACCACGAGCCCAAATAAGTCCCTTAACCATTTTTTTGACATTTTGGATCCGATTTCTTGGTCCGTTTGATCATATAAAAAATTTTTAATCATGTTTTATTAACTCTAACATGTTTAGTTAAATTAATCTTGTAAAATGGGACCGGGTTACTACATTCCCCCCCCCCCACTTAAGATCTTTTCGTCCTCAAAATAATTCTTAAGTGTGCAAACTGAACATTAGGCAAAGCATTCTTTATTACCAAAGATCATTTTACAATATACAACATTTAATCACAAAGTACAATCAAAATAATTCAGGATGCCCCAAACTCATGTTGCTATCTAGTTCCTAAATGGCTTTTTTTGTGCCTCGGCGCTGCCACTGAACTAGTACAAGAAGAATGATCTTATTCCGCAACACCTTGTATTTATGATCCAGAACACACAGTTTTTCCTCAACATAGGTCAGATCAATATACAATTGTACCTTAGACAGCTGAAATATATGAGACTCATCTTGTAACGCCCGGGGCTGAAGAGGGCGGGGAGTGATCACCGGTGTCAAGAGGTTGCATGGAAAATGAGCGGCTCCTGGAAGTCTTCTACGCAAAGGGAGACATGAATTAGCCGATCTTGTGCCAGAATGAGAGGGATTATGAAAATGTGTAGGTATGGGACTGCACAGTTGAGAAGGGTTTAAAAGATTTGATAGGTACTACTCATATCGAGAAGGTGCATCTTATTTTAGGGGTCTCATCACATAAAAACCGCAAATTTAAGAGTGCTTGACATGGGACAATTATAGGATGGGTGAGCCCCTGAGAAGTTTCTCAGGGTGCGCGTGAGTGGGGACATAAGCACGCTGGAAAGACCAATCTTGATACAGTGTGGACAGTCGTCTAATCTGGGGCATTACACATCTACTACGTACCGTCGCAACAGTGATACATGGAACACATCATGGATACTAGACAGATACGGTGGTAAAGCCAATATGTAAGCTAAATCTCAAACACATTCTAAAATCTCGAATGAACCAATGAATCTTGGAGATAGCTTCCCTTTGAGACCAAATCTCAAAATCCTGCGGAAAGGTGAAACTTTCAAAAACACTTTCTCACCAACCTGAAACTGCAAAGGCCTACGCTTGATGTTAGCGTAACTAGCCTATCGATCATGTGCAGTCTTAATCCATTTTTTGATCTGCCTAAAGATATCAGCAGCCTGTTGAACTAATTCTGGTCCCTCTATCTGTCGCTCCCCCACTTCTTCCCAAAACAGTGGTGTACGACATCGTCGTCCGTACAACACTTCGAATGGTGCCATACCAATACTATGATGATAATTGTTGTTGTACGCAAATTCAATTTACAACAATTGATCTTGGCAAGATGGACCAAAATCCATAGCACAAGCTCGCAACATATCCTAAAGCATACGAATAATGCGCTCTAACTGTCCGTCAGTCTCTGGGCGGTAATCAGTACTCAAACTGAGTGTAGTACCTAAAGCACGTTGAAAACTCCCCAAGAATCTAGAAGTAAACCTCGGGTCTGGATCACTAACAATGCTCACAGGCACTCCATGGAATCTCCCAATCTCCTTAATGTACAAGCGAGCCATCCCAACAAGATTATAGTCTCAGTTATACGGAATGATGTGTACTGATTTGGTGAGTCGATCCACCACAACCAAGATAGCGTCATAATTCCTCGAGGATATTGGCAAATGGGTCAAAAAGTTCATCGTGATAAACTTTAATTTCCACTCAAGAATAGGCAAACTGTGAAGTAATTCCCCAGGTCGTCGGTGTTCTAACTTAACCTGTTGACATACCAGGAATTTGTAAACATACTGCTACACACTTCGTTTCATTCCCTTCCACCAAAACCTAGTTCGCAAATCCTTGTACATCTTAGTTCTCCCCGGATGAACACTCAACTTGGTGCGATGTTCTTGAGATAAAATTTCATTCCTCAAAGTCTCATCCTCTGGTATTACAATACAGCGTGACAAACATAGTAAACCATCCGACTGATAGTGAAATCTAGACATACTATTATCATTGGCTAATCATTCCAATCGCTGAGTCCTTGGATCGGACATCTGAGCATCTCGATTTGAGAATACAAGGCTGGCTCAGATAAAATTGCAAACATCTGAATATTTATCATACCTCTCTTGTGCTTTAATGTATATCCCGAAGAACAACAATCCTGAATCAAACTGAAAACAAGACAATTCTGAAGAGCATATACTCGCACCTTGCAACTTAAAGCATCCACAGTGAGATTAGCAGCTCCTGGATGATATTTAATCTCACAGTAATAATCTTTCAACAAATCCATCCAACGATGTTGTCTCATGTTCGACTCAGCCTAAGTGAACAAATACTTGAGACTCTTATGATCTATGAAAATCTCAAATTTCTCGCCATATAATTAATGATGTCAGATCTTCAAGGCAAAAATGATAGTTGCTAACTCAAGATCATGCACTGGATAATTATCCTCGTGAACCTTCAGTTGTCTAGAAGAGTATTCGATCACATGCCCATTTTGAGTTAGAATACAACCTAACCCTTGCAGAGAAGCATCAGTATATACCACATACCCTCCAAATCCAGACGGTAATGCCAAGACAGGTGCAGAAGTCAACCGTCCATGAAGTTCACAGAAATTCTCTTCACATTCTGAAGACCACTCAAAATCTACGTCCTTTCGAGTAAATTGTGTCAGGGGTCGAGCTATTTGCGAGAAATTTGCTATGAAACAGAGATAATACCCTACCAGACCCAGAAAACTACGAATTTCAGCCACTTTCGTCGGACGCGACCGATTAAATACAACCTCAATCTTGCTCGGATCCACTGCAACTCCTTCCTTGAATATAATGTGGTCAAGAAATACAACACGATCAAGCCAAAATTCGCACTTACTCAGCTTTTGCGTAAAATTTCTTTTCTGGAAGAGTCTACAACACAAGTCTCAGATGATATGCATGTTCAATCAAGTCACGTGAATAAACCAAGGTGTCGTCAATAAAAACAACAACGAAATTGTCCAAAAATTCTCGAAACACTCGATTAATCATATCCATAAATATAGCCGGTGCATTAGTCAACCCAAATGGCATTACTAGAAACTCATAATGTCCATATCTGGTCTTGAATGTAGTCTTGGCTATATCCTGATCCTTAACTCGCATCTAGTGATACCCAGATCTCAAGTCAATCTCGGAGTAAACTGAAGTATCCTGCAACTGATCAAACAAGTCATCTATATGAGGCAAAGTATACTTATTCTTGATTGTCAAACGAATCAACTATCGGTAGTCAATACACAGTCACATTGACCCATCTTTCTTCTTTACAAAGAGAACAGGATCTTCCCACGGAGAAACAATAGGACGGATACAACCATTGTCCAAAAGATTTTGCAACTGATGTTTCAACTCACGCATCTCTGACGGAGCCAGACAATACGGTGCTCAAGAAATGGGTGAAGTCCCTGGCAGTGGCTCAATGCCAAACTCCACTTCCCAAATAGGAGGAAAACCCGGAATCTCATTAGGAAAAACATCCGAAAACTCATTAACTACTGGTAGATCCCCTATACCAACACTTCCAGTGGAAAAATCAATCGCATAGATGAGTTAGCCTTCCCCGCCAAACTCTAGAGCACGATAGGCTCTCAAAGCAGACACCAAAGCCATCGGAGGTTGCGCTCCATCACCATAGAAAAACCAGCTATCATCTCCAACCGGATGAAATCACACCAATATCTGGTAACAGTCCACTGAATATCGGTACGTGGTCAGCATATCTATAACCAATATGCAATCAAAATCCTCCATCGATAAAACCATTATATTTGATGTCAGAACATTACCTTCAAACTCCAAAGGACAACCCAAAACTAGACGTTTAGCCAACGCGGATTGACCTGTTGGTGTAGAAACAGAAATAAATACGTCTAGGGTAACGTAAGATAACTTATTTCGCTTAACAAAACGTGCAGATATGAATGAATGAGATGCGCCAATATCAATAAGAACAAAAGCAGTTATTCTACATAAAAAAATGTACCCGCTGTCACTTTATTATTCTCATCCACAACCTTATCATACCTCAATGCTAAAACCTGACTCGAAGTAGGAGGTAGCAGGTTAGAACTTTCTGTTGTTTGTCTTGATGGCCTCTGCTGAACGGTAGTCTGGGATCCAGAACCAGAACCTACTCCCCCAGCCTGTGGATAATCTCTCTTAAGATGACCTATCTCCCTGCAAAGGAAACAAGCTCCTGCAGCCTTCTTGCACATGTCACATGGATGATTATTACCAAAATGGTCACACTGACCATTCTTTTAAAAATGCATCACTCCCCCAGATCCTGAGGAAGAAGAAGAAGCAGACTTATTAAAAGATTGGGCACGAGGACCCAAAGATCCAGAATATCGAGCAGAAGCAAGAGATCTCCCCCATCTAAAAGTAATCTCAGCCTGGAAACATCTATTAATAAGCCCCACATAGGATGTCGGATCATCACAAACAGCAACACGATCAAAATCTCATGATTAAGACCCTATAGAAAATGATCATACTTGGCCTCGGAACTCGAATGGATATGAGGACAATGCGACAACAACTCGAAAAACTTCTGTTGATACTCATCAACAGTCATATTCCCTTGTTTTAAATTCAGCACCTCAATGGACATGGCTTGACGGAGAGCATGTGGAAAATACAGCTTCATGAAAGCTGTGCGAAATTCTGCCCAAGTGACTCTACCTTGCTCCTGCAATATCGGTTAGCCATAGATTTCCACCACTTCTTGGTGCGTCCCTCCACAAAGAAACTTACACCTCCAGATGCTGCTCATCGGTGTTATGGAAAACACGAAAACATCCTTCCATTCTTTCTAGCCAATCCTCTGCAGCTTCAGTTGACTCTCCTCTGACTAAGGGCTTCGGACCCATCTGAAGGAACTTATGCATATTGAAACAACGATGCCCATCATGGTTATGACCCTCATGGTATCGTTGTCGAGGCTCTCGATGACGTCTCTGATCATCAGCATTTCCCCAACGATCTACACTACCATGAATACTCTCGTCATCATGTCCTGCCATCAACAGGACGAATCAAAGGTTAATCCCAAGGCAAAAATCTAAATCCCAAGATTTCTATGGATGCTCTGATACAATAAATGTAGTTACCCGCACCGTGATCACCTACTAATCAAGAACTTATGCATGAAATTAACTTAATTAATCATAATCAAAAAATAACCAGCGGAAACTAAATAGATTAAACAACCCAAGAGAAAGAAATCTGAAATTATTATACAATTAACCATATCGAATAACTGAATAACAACTCAAACCAAATACTAAAAGCCCACACTGAAACCTAACTCCACCTCAGCTGCAAACTCGAAACTACGGTCTCTCTGAGCCTCCTACTCCATCAAGTCTAAGACCTACCCCATGGAATAGGGTGACCAAAACAATTCGAGGACGTGAACATAAAATGCTCAGCAAGAGAGTATTAGTATAGAAATATTATATGAGCATGAATGCAAGTGCACGGGTACCAAGACACTAGGTCAAGAAATCCTGCTCACTGACTCGGGCCCCAAGTATATAGCACTCTGTGCCATCGCACCAGGAGGTGGTTCATATACCCAATGTGGATATCGGTGACCTGACACGAGTTCACGTGTCCAACCATCCACTACATGTCCGGTGAGCGCGCTAATATCGACAACCTCAAGGGTATATGCTCAATATGCTAGTGCATGAAGCATAATATTGTTACAAGTAATATGCAGATAAAATCATTCCACATAAACAATGCAATACATAATACATATATACTCAGTCTGGATATCTCGAACAGTACTTTCGTACCTTAATTCTTACAGGCAAGCTACATCAGCTCTATTGTCCAAGCCTATAATCATCATATTACTATATCACTAAATGATATCTAAAATCCTTAACTAAGCTAATAGATACTCCCAAACTATTTATAGGTTTTCGAGTATACCTTCGTCCGTCGTCAGCCTGTTGATGTCGATGGCCCCAGAACTTGAGCACAACTCTGCCACGACTCCCGAACACCTCGCTAAGGCCCGCCCCTTGCCAAAGATGGCTGGAAGACCCCTAAAACTACTCAAGAAACGAGATTGTAAGTGTGAATTGGTAAGTCAAAATGGGCTCCCGAATGCCCTATTTATAGACAGAGTTCGGAAGCTCCAAACTCGCATGCAGTCCACGTTGCAGAAATGCAAAGATCGGAAGCTCCGAACTCTTGTGTGTCCGAGCAAGTTGACACATCGATAATGCGTATGGCTAACTGTGATCGGAAGCTCAAATCGTTCTTTGGACGTTCCGAACGTTCCGTAGCTTTTGAACTCCTTTGCTTGTTCCGATCTCTTCGGACCATATGATCCCCATAGGGCTTGGGTTCGGACCTTCCGAACCACCCGAGTCCAAATAAGTCCCTTAACCATTTTTAGACATTATAGATCCGATTTCTTGGTCCGTTTGATCATATAAAAATTTTGTAATCATGTTTTATTAAATCTAAAATGTTTAATTAAATTAATCTTGTAAAATGATACCGGGTTACTATAAGATTACTGTAAAAATGATTTTAAAAGATGGGATGATTTCTCCCAATTACTGAGTTACACGCATATCACTCACCCACCCAAACCATCTCATATAAGAGCGAGGAAGAGATTGAACAAGATGATAAAAACCTAAACCTGTTTTGGGGCTGGTGATGAAGAATCAATATTCTGTCTTTAGTTTTGTTTGGTTTTATTATTCTGTCCGGTGCGTTAAGACCTTTTATTGATCAGTTATGGATCGAATAATGTTAATTGTTTATGCATTGTAAGCACATTGTAATTTTATTTTAAGAATAAAAAGACTGGTTATTCCTAAAATCTGTATTTTAAGGTTTGTTATTTAATATGAAAATTTTAAATAATGCCGAAGTCAGCTAGGCCTGGTTTCGGGGCGTGACATCGGCTCCTAGTAGGTTTCAAGGAGTAGGGGAGTGTAGTGACCCTATCCGGATCACCTACTACTTTCCTAGATAAGCATGCAATCAAGATACCTTAAACAATATATGAAATAGAGGAAGCTAATTATGTGTTACAAACCAAAACAGCGATATACAACCAGAAACTAAAACCAAAGGTAACAAATGTTTAAAAAATGATATTGAATTACCAGTAATAACACTGTTGAACTAATGGAAACTCACTTCTTCCACAGCACGACCTCTCAAACTTGTCTGGACCCATCGACATCATCCAACCTGAGACCCACCCTGTCGAATTGGGTGTCCGAGAAACAAAACACTGAATGTGAGCGACTACTCACAATACGATAAGTACGAGTATACAAACTTAGTATGATGCATGAAAATGACTGGTACTGGTTAACATGATATCTGCTCAGTCTGGGCCTCATTGAGTATGTAGTACCATTTGGGGTCAACTCTTGTAGTGACCAGACTGGAATCAACTACCAACAGAGTCTTAAGAATGCAATTAAGTCTTAAAGAATAAATAATAAAATTCAACGAAAATTTAAACCATAAATACAAAATCACCGGTAGAAACAACCGGGCGAAAATTGAATAATATTTTACAAATCCATCGAATGGAAATAACAAAAATCCAAAACTAGCAACCTGATACAGAAACAGGCAAAAACAACGGAACCACTGCAGCTCAACGACCGCTACCTTCGGGTCCGTCCAACCTAAGCCTTGCCCCAGAGTATAGGGTGTCCAGCACAAAATACTATTGACGTGAGTATAAAACGCTCAGTAAAAAATTACGAATATACATTTACCATGCATGCACATGCAATATGACGGGTACTAGAAAACCTATCCAAAAGACTGCTCAGTTAAGGCGCCATGTTATGTAGTGGTAGCTCCTAGTCGTATCGCACCCAAATTAACTCAACTCAACTCAAACAAATAAATAAATATGTAGTAGCGAGAGTAGGGATCGTTCCCTCGAGGAAAGTGAAATTTATTTGTGTTCTTAAAAATGCTAAAAATAAATAAAAAAGGGGTTTTTTAATTTGAAATTAATTACTAATAATTAAAAGCAAATTAAAATAAATTTTATCAACTAGCATGCAAGAATTAAAATTATAACAAAGTAATCAATTAAAACAAGCTTTGGTATAGATCGACTACACCCTTGAAGTTATTTACTCGATCATCGCTTCTCTTAAAATAATTAATTCTCATTGAATATTCATCATTGGAAATTTAATTCCTATCTCACCTTAATTTTAGTTAATTAGACACAAGCGTTCTAAATCAACATTTACCAATGAATTAACCCAAATACAAGCGATTAAGGTTTAAACCCAAAGTAGCATTCAAACTAGTGAAATTGATGAAGCTGAACAATACAAACACAAGAGGTTGTATTTAACCTAGTCAATAGTTGTTCCTACGAATTAACAAATTCACAAGCGGAAAATATTAATCATAGTTGCTTTACAAATTAGAGTGATCAAACAATTACGGATTTGATATCTAATTTAGCTTTAGATTGTATGAGAAATTATAGGGTGATCAAGCCAACAATCAAACATACAATCATAACAATCAATTCCAAACAACTCTTGATACTCAAATAAAAATTAAACAATGAAAATCAAAATCTCACGAGATAAATAAATCTTCAAGGGTTTGTCTTCCTTTACCAAGAATTAATGTAACGCCCCGTTTTTATCTTAATTGAATTTATTTGAGTTAATCAGAGATTACAGAGTTCTCGAGCCGGTTTTATTTTGATCAGGGTCCTTTTTGCAAAAATTGGATTTTTCAGGGACTAAAACGCAATTATCGGTTTTTATAGATATTTATAAGGCTTTTGGGCTCATTCTCTTCTCCATCACCTCCATTGCATCGCCTCCCTCCATTGAAGTCGATTCATTGAGCTTTCAAGCTTTTTGATTTCAGTCCGAGCTCGATCCGGCCGTTGGAAATTATTTCTGAAGGCAGATTAGCAATCACAGCAACGAGAGCTTCGTTATATCGTAAGTTCTTCTTCGATCGGATACATTCTAGTTTTTGGATGTTGTTAGAATCGTTTGAGATTCGAGTATGTTGTTCTCTACAGAGTTCTGATCGTTTATTATCTGTCGGTTTTGAATTAGAGCGACGTTCGGATTTATTATGATTTTTGGAAGCCATTTTCGAAAATGTGGTTTTGAGATTTGTTGGGTTTGTCTTGTTGTTGTTTGGGCATTGATATGAGTTGATATTGGTATTGAACTGCTGTCTGCATTTCCGGTTTGTTCAGTTTATAGCCGTTATGCCGTCGGTTTGAGTTTTGGGTTTTCGAATCGTGTTTGTATTGATTGGAGTCTTGGCGTGTGAGTGATCGTGGTTGTTGATCAACTCTTGAATTCTTACAGATTCGTTGGAGTTTGTCGAGCCCTGTGTTAGCAGCATTGTTCGTCGAGAGTTGGACGAAGAACGGTATAAAGAGTTTTCCTTGAACCGTTGCCTTGTTGTTGTTAGATTGTGTAGTTGTTTATACAATCTCTTTTGTAGCTTATCCAGAGTTGGAGCTACTGCATTGAAAGGTAAAAGCAGTCATCGTAGCGGGATAGCATACTCGGGACTGTTGGTTCTCGAGTTTCCCTTTTTAAATCACATATTGCATTGATACTTGTTCTAGCACGTGGAACTTGTAATTGTTGATTGATTGAGTTTTTGTTATGTGGCTTATGTTTATATTTCTGTTATGCATTCATCTTGAGCCTACTTTGATTTCAGCGGGCAGAACCGCCCTTTTTGTTAGACGTTTGGGAACTATGATTGAGTGGCCTAGGTTGTAGTATTTCGCCTAGTGCTAGCATACTCATTATGGTTGCTCAAAGTCTAGAGAGTGGGATACGTGGCACCACCTCGATTGGGAGAGTCGGTGAGTCGTTACGTGATCTCCTCCTCGGGATCCCAAAAGCAGAGCAATACTCCCGTGTTTATCAGAATCGATATCCTGGTTTTAAAGTCATGCATATCATTAACTTCGACTTGAATATGTGGTTTGATAGCATGTTGTATATTCATTACTTGATATGTTGCTTTTACTGGGATTATCATTCTCACCGGTTATCCGGCTGTTGCTTTGTTTTGTATGTGTACTTGGCAACAGGTGGGGCAGGAACAAGTCAGAAGAGGCATGGTTAGCTTCGAGGGCAAGTAGTAGAAGTGAGACTCGGTTTAGAAGTCGAATTAGCATGTTTATCTAGTTTAAGATTGAAGCATGTTAGAACTCGAACTTGATATGTTTTGTTATTCGAATTAGTTTGTATTCGGATTGTAATCTGAAATCGAAGTATGTTGTTGTTGTATCGATTTAGGCCTTCTGTAAGCATGACTTGTTATGGCATGTTTCCCTACACCCTGTTATTGCATTTGTATTTGAAGGCATGTCGGACCAAGCGCGGAATCCTTTCTTTTTTTTTCTGCAGCCTGAGCATTTCTGCCCAGGCCTTCCGCGCGCGGGCGAGGCCTCCGTTGGGCCTCGGATTTGTTTGCCCGCGCGCGCGCGAGCTTGGTTCCTCGCGCGGGCGCGCGGCGTTTTAAAAAATAAAAAAAAAAAAAAAAAAAAAAAAACTTTGACTTGTTTTTCTCTTGGATTCTTGTTCGCTTAATTGTTGTTTAATCCGAGATTAGTGGTTTAGAATCGAGGTCTCAAATTAAAACTTAGTCACTTAAATTCATGAATTCTTAAGAAAAATTGAAGAAATAAAATTAAATCTAAGAACAAGAGAGAAAACCAAGCCGCCAAGATGTTTTTCACGTCTTCAGCCATCCAAAGATGATTATAATTCGGGTTCTAGGCGTTATTTAAAACCTAGAGTCCTTCCCAAGAAAGTTTCCTTTTTAGATAAAATTTCCCGAACTTGGCGCCTCGCTCGATCGATAAAAAGTAGCAGATCGAGCGGGACATTCTTTGCCCGAAAACTCTGTACGCATACACATCAGCGCTCTTCATTAGCGTAGTATCTCATCTCTAAGGCGCATAAAGCGCTTCTCCATAGCGATATCGCGCTTCAATCCTTTTCTCCCTTTGGGTAGTGCCCTTCCCAAGCGCTATAGCGCTTCTCATTCTCAAAGGTAGAGCCCTTCGTTAGAGTTGTTCGTTTGTAGCTCTAACGAACAGCTCTACTTCTTCCATCTTCTTTATTTACTTCTTTTCTTCAATTATTTTGCTTCTTTTTTCTTTTATTGTATATCAAAACACAAACAATGATTAGGAACTATAAAATAAATTTAATCAATGCAAATTATCCTATCATACAGATTAACTCAAATAAATATAGGAAAATACAATCATATCAAACTCCCCCATACTTAACCTTTGCTCGCCCTCGAGCAACACAAAACCAAAAATAAGTTCAAGCTCATATCCATAATGAAGAATAACCATGATTTACACATGTGTGCCTCAGAAATTAACTCAATGCATGATCAAGAAAGGCGTTAAAATGCTAACGGAACAAGTTCAATATCCAAATATTTCAACTAGAGATATAGCCCCGAACGCGTGTGTGTGTATGGTCATTAGCAAGTGTAATGCACACTCCACAGATCCATTCAATGCAAAACCCCACAATAACTTAAGTTGCACACCAACAAATCAAGTTAAACCATTGAGAAATTTTTTTTTCTTTTTCACATTTCTGGATAATTGCACCCGGTTGTCCTCAACTCCATATATTCTCCTTCTTATTTAGCTCTTGGAATTGGTAGGATTAAATTTCAATCATCATTCCAATGCCTCCCCTCACCTTACTACTCCATTAAATTTTTTTTTTATTAAGCTCAAAAGGAAGGTTGATAGACTAGTGACTTCCTATGACTATCACAAGGCTCACACGACCTTCACTATGTCATATACAATTCACAAGCTATGACTCATGTGTGTTCAAAAATATTCTACAACCATATCAAAGTCTAATTTGCATTGGAGATCAAAGTGTTCCAAGGATAGCAAATCATATATTTTCAAAAGCATGCATGTCATAAATTAGAAATCATCATGGGCTAGTGAATTTCAATAGTCATATTCATCACTAACTATGAGCTCTAAAAAAAATTCTTTCTTTTTTCAAAAACCGACTAAATCCTCTAAATGACTGGCTAAGTCCTCTCCCCCATACTTAAAATCTTACATTGTCCCCAATTTAAGTCAAAATGCAAAACAAAAATAAATACTAAGAATGAAAATGAAAAACTCCCCTTGGGTTGCCTCCCAAGAAGCGCCTCTATTTACAGTCGCTGGCCCGACTGCATGCTTTAGTTGCTCATGGTGGTTTATATTTGATAACTTTGTCCACTGTCACCCACTTGAGCTTTCATAATTAATTTATTTCTCTACTTATTCTGCTTTGATTTCTTACTGATCCTATCCTCTTGATGACTTCTTCCTTTTCCCATGGGTATTCATTTTGCTCGATCTTGAGGAAGTTTTGGCTCAGCTTTAGGTGCCTGCAAATCAGGAAGAAAAATCTTAGCATTAGAATTGTTAGCAGGTCTTGCAGCAACCTTCTTTAACATATCCCCATTCACGACTTTCTTGTTTTCTTGTGACAAATGATCATTGATATCAGGAGTGTTAACAACACTTTCACAACTAGGAAATTTTAGGTTATCAAAAATATTAAGCTTAACTAACACCCCATTAAATTCCATAGTGAGAGTACCATTATTAACATCTATGATAGACTTTGAAGTTTTTAGAAATGGTCTTCTTAACAAAATTGGACTATTCAAATCATTATTTTTCATGTGAAGCACATAGAAATCAGCTGGAAATACCAAATTACCAACTTTCACAAGAACATCTTCTAACACACTCCTAGGATAAATATTAGATCTATCAGTCATTTGAATTACAATCACAGTTTCATTCAAGGGACCTAGTTTTAAAGAATCATAAGTAGAATATGACATTACATTAATCGATGCTCCTAAATCTAACATGGTCGTATCAAGCTGAACATCTCCTATTTTACAATGAATAGAAAACATAAATGTATCCTTGCATTTTATAGGTATCTTTCTTTGAATCACAATAGAAACCTGTTCTCCTAATTCAAATTTTTGGCATCCCTTCAATTTTTGTTTTATTTTCGCAGTATATAACTCCTTCAAAAATTTAGCATAGCGAGGTACTTGCTTAATAGCATCTAACAAAGGGATATTTACCTCACATCTACGAAAAGTATCATAAAGCTCCTTGATGCCTTCGTCTTTCCTATACTCCTTCAACGCAAGGGAAAATGGGGCTACAGGTTTATACTCAGAAAGGGGAGGAAACTTACGTTTTGGTGTGTCTTTTTGAACTATCTCATTCTCCTCCACCTTAGATTCCTTGTCATTTTCATTCTTTACCCGTGCTTGTACCACTTCCTCTCGAACCATCAAATCCTTTCCACTCCTTACATTTATTGCACTCACATTTTCCTTCGGATTAGGCACTGTCTATGATGGAAAACTGCTAGAATTTTGTGCCTCCAACCTGTTAATTACGGTTGCCAACTTCCCCACCTGAGTTTTCAAGTTTTGGATACTTGCTCTCGTTTCCTATTGAAAACTTAAAGAATTAGTGGCAAGATCCTTAACAATATTTTCTAAAAACTCACCAGGGTTGGAATTTGAGGACGCTGCGGTTGTGGAGGATATGATGGCCTATATGCTTGATTATTTGGTTGCACGTGAGGTGCGGGTTGGTTCATCTAAGTATTGCCATATCTGAGCTTCGGATGATCCCTCCAACCTGGATTATACGTGTTCGAGTAAGGGTCATAATTCCGCTATGGTGGCCCAGGAATCCTCCTGGTGCATTGACTTGCTCAGTTGAACCCTCTTGAAGAGTGGGGCACGTCTCAGTTGAATGCCCCATCGCAGCAGCACAAATTCCACACTTTTTCACATTTTTTCCATTCCCTACTGCAAGTTGACGCACAAGAGACGTCAGATTAATAAGTTGTTGTTCAAGGGAAGAGACATTTACCTCGTTATTCCTTCTGAGCATCGGATCACCTCTACTGGTGCCAAATTTTTTAGAATTGGCAGCCATGTTCTCGATTAGATTCCTTGCATCTTTCGGTGTTTTATCAGCAAAGACTACTCCACTGGCCGCATTGACCATGCTCCTGTCATGAGGCAACAAACCTTCATAGAAATATTGAATTAAGAGATTTTAACTTATATGATGTTGCGGACAGCTAGCACAGAGCTTCTTGAACCACTCCCAATATTCGTGAAGTGACTATCCCATGTGTTGCTTGATACCATAGACCACCTTTCTGATGTTCGCCGCTCTCGAATCTGGAAAAAACTTATCTAAAAAGATCATCTTTATCTCTGTCCAGGTTGTGATGGATCCAGGAGGTAGGTAGTATAGCCAATCTTTTGCAGCATTCTTTAGAGAAAACGGAAAGGCTCTTAGCTGAATTTGTTTCTCTGTCACTCCAGCAGGTTTCATGCTTGTGCAGATCACATGAAACTCTATCAGATTTTTATGGGGATCCTCACCTACAAGGCCATGAAAAGAAGGCAACAAATGTATTAGTCCAGACTTCAAATTAAAAGTGGCATTAGCTTCTGAGTAGAAAAAAATAATGCATAAAGGCTGCTGATTCATATCAAGAGTGCCAAGTTGTCTCAAGCTCAAATTTGCAGTCATCTCTTCTCTAGGATCTTCAAATCGAACTTCTTCTTCTTCTGCAGATCTTCTTCGAGCTTCCTTCTTTCTTCTATGGAGCGTTCTCTCTATCCCCGGATCGTAGGGAAATCCTTCTTATTTTGAAGATTCACCTGCAAGCATGAACAAACCAGAGAAGTACTGGAGGAAGAATAAAAATAAAATAAAATAAAAAACACAAATAAATTAAACTTCTTTCCCCAAAAACGGCGCCAAAAATTGGTAGCTCTTAGTCGTATCGCGCCCAAATTAACCCAACTCAACTCAAACAAATAAATATGTAGTAGTCAGAGTAGGGATCGTTCTCACGAGAAAAGTGAAATTTATTTGTGTTCTTAAAAATTTTAAAAATAAATAAAAGGGGTTTTTTGAATTTGAAATTAACTACTAATAATTAAAAGAAAATTAAAATAAATTTTATCAACTAGCATGAAAGAATTAAAATTATAACGAAGTAATTAATTAAAACAAGCCTTGGTATCGGTCGACTACACCCTTGAAGTTATTCACTCGATCATCGATTCTCAAAATATAATTAATTCTCATTGAATATTCATCATTGGAAATTTAATTCCTATCTCACCTTAATTTTAGTTAATTAGACACAAGCGTTCTAAATCATTCATTGCCAATGAATTAACCCAAATACAAGCGATTAAGGTTTAAACTCAAAGTAGCATTCAAACTAGTGAAATTGATGAAGCTAAACAATACAAACACAAGCGGCTGTACTTAACCTAGTCAATTGTTGTTCCTACGAATTAACAAATTTACAAGAGAAAAATATTAATCATAGATGCTTCACAAATTAGAGGTATCAAACAATTACGGATTTGATATCTAATTTAGCTTTAGATTGTATGAGAAATTATAGGGTGATCAAGCCAACAATCAAACATACAAGCATAACAATCAGTTCCAAACAACTCTTGATACTCAAATAAAAATTAAACAATGAAAATCAAAATCTCATGAGATTAATAAATTTTCAAGGGTTTGTCTTTCTTTACCAAGAATTAAAACTTAGTCACTAAAATTCATGAATTCTTAAGAAAAATTGAAGAAATAAAATTAAATCTAAGAACTAGAGAGAAAACTTAGCCGCCAAGATGTTTTTCACGTCTTCAGCCATCCAAAGATGATTATAATTTGGGTTCTATGCGTTATTTAAAACCTAAATTCCTTCCCAAGAAAGTTTCCTTTTTAGATAAAATTTCCAGAACTTGGCGTCTCGCTCGATCGGTGGAAAGTAGCAGATCGAGCGAGAAGTCCTCTGATCCATATCTTTTTCTTTTCTCCTTCTGCCCGCTCGATCGGTAAAAAGTAGCAGATTGAGCGGGACATTCTCAACCCGAAAACTCTGTACGCATACACAACAACGCTCTTCATTAGCACAGTAGCTCTTCTCAAAGGTGCATAAAGCGCTTCTCCATAGCGCTATCGCGCTTCAATCCTTTTCTCTCTTTTGGGTAGAGCCCTTCCCAAGCGCAATAGCTCTTCTCATTCTCAAAGGTAGAGCCCTTCGTTAGAGCTGTTCGTTTGTAGCTCTAACGAACAACTCTATTTATTCCATCTTCTTTATTTACTTTTTTTCTTCAATTCTTTTGCTTCATTTTTCTATTTTCCTATATCAAAACACAAAAAATTATTAGAAACCATAAAATGAATTTAATCAATGCAAATTCTCCTAATCATACAAACTAACTCAAATAAATATAGGAAAATACAATCATATCATGCAGCATGCTGGGCCGTCGCATTAGGAGGTGGCTCCCATACCATAAAACTGTGGATATATCCTGGAGCCAAATTCATGGAATCCATCCACTAAAAATACGGGACTGAGCGACCCCTACTAAGGCTATTCAAATCAAGGCATAAAGCTCAACATCTTCATTCATGCAGCATAATATCAATGCATATACAAATGCCACAGAAAACATGCAAACATAATACATGTATATTCAACCTGGTATCTCGGATAATACGTCCGTACCTCAATCCAAAAAACTCAAGCACTCTAGCAATCTAGCAGTCCAGGTACTTGAAACCCAAGCCTATAAGCAAGTATATCCATATTACTTATAATACTCTAAAACCCTTAACTAAGTTATTATATAATCCATAATCTCTATAGGGATCCAATTTTATACATGCGTCCGTCGTCAGCCCACTGATGGCGACTGCGTTAAAACTTAAGCATTGCTCTGCTACTATCCCCGCAGCGCTCCGCCACTCCTGGCCCTTCAACAGGACACCTAAAATACCCTAAAACCGAGCTACAAGGGATAAAGAGAAGTTTGGAAGGTGCAAATGAAAATGAGCCTCGGCACCTCTATTTATAGGTAGAGATCTAAACCTCTGATCGTACATTTGGAATGTCCAATCACCTTCGGAACGTCAGATCCCTGCTTCCGTTCTCCCTCCGCCAACCATGTGTCCTTTGATTTGACAACTCCCTTCCGACAGACTTTGGAACCTCCAATCCTACTTCGGAGCTTCCGATCGCCATGACGTCACTTTGCTGACCTCATTCGTGAAAACTGGCCTTGATGGAGTTCGGAGCTTCCGATCACTCTTTGAAGCTTCCGATCTCGTTCGGACACTCCGAACCCTGTTCAGATCATCCGATCTACTTGATACTCCAAATCCATTTGGATCTTCCTTAATCATGTTTTAGCTAATTAAACATAATTAGGCATTGGATTCGCTTAATTTGGTTACGGGCTAGTACAACTCTGCTGGGTACCTCCACACACTCATCTCAACCACCGTAGAATCAGTCCCTGTCATCACGGTGTCTCCTAGTGTCAGACAATATATCAAGGAATGTAGGGCTAAGCGACACTACTACATATGCTATCTGGAAAGAGACTCGGCTCAACATGAATATGAAAATGCAACATAATATATCAATGCAGTAAAACATGTATCATGGCACATAAAATGCAACATATAAGCATTCATACTCGATGAAAATCTAAGTTAGTACTTACATACCTTTCGAAGGCAATCCTAGTAGCAAAATTATAGGGTCCAAGCCTACAAGTCAATAATTACCATATCTCTATTATTGATCTAAAAGCCTTAAATTAGCTAATAGATGCTCCTTAATACTATTAGGGTTCTAGGTTTATATGTGCTTCCGTATTCAGCCCTTTTCTGTCAAAGCCCTAACTTCTGGGTACAACTTTGCTACAAGTCTCGTAGCACCTTGCTAATACCAAACTCTCGAGTATATGACTAAAACCATAAGAATATACAGTGAAATGTACTAAAACACTTTCAAACACACACCGAAGGTGAGAAACTCGAGCCCTATTTATAGGCAATGGTTCGAAAGATCTGGTCCTTAGTTCGGAAGTTCCGAACTCACAAAGTCTTCCACGTTCCGAACTTCCCTGTTGAGAAGCTCCGATCTCACCCTTCGGACGTTTTGATCTCATGCATGTGTCTATGTGTCAAAACATTGGCAACACGTCACTAGTGCGCATGTCCTAACTCTTCCGATGCTCCGATATTTGATTCGGAAGTTCTGATCTTGCTTCCGAAATTCTTCGCTTGGTCCGATTACTTCGGATCTTCCAATCTCTCATGGTTCATGTCGGACCTTCCGAACTACCCGAGTCAACTTTGACTCTTAGGCCATTTTCTAACATCCTAGAATCGATTTCTTGGTCTGATTAGTCATATTAAAATCCATTAATTAAGTTTAAAATTTTGATCTTGTAAAATGAGATAAGGGTTACTACATTCTCCTCACACCCCATCCCCCCCGAAAAAAAAAGATTTCTTCCTCGAAATCAAGTCTGAGGATACTAACATCAAAATAGTAAAATGTAATTATTACAAATGAACTTTCTGTAACGCCTAGGAAATCCACTGACTGACCAGACTACATTCATGATATTAAATGTGTTGTTTGAAATTATTTTAGTTATTTTTAAGTTATTTTATGTGTTAGAATTAAATTATATTTATTTCTAACGTCTGTCAAATTTTGATATTTTTTTAAAGTTATAGAGGACGGCGATTAGAGGCTTTCAGGTGAAGAGGTACCCCGGGCACGATTTAAGGTAAAGGTAGAATTTTGATAATTTTAGGATCTAATTAGTATGGTTTATTTTTAATTTATTTAGGAATAAACCGGTCACTAATTAAAATAAAAGTTAAGTTGTAGGAGAATTTTATAATTTTTGGACTGAGTAATGTATTTTACCAATTAGTAAATATTGAGATTAATTGGAATTAATAAGCTTTTATATATATTTATTAATATATATTATATACGTATATATATTTATATTTATTTATGGTTGGTGCGTGTGTTAGTATATATATTAGGTAATTAAATTGTTTATTTAGTAATTAGGGAATTTATTAGTGTTTTAATTAGATAATTACGTTAAAATAAAAATAAAGAATAGTGTGTAGTCAATCGAATAGAGAATAGAAGAATAGAAAAGGGGGAGAAAACGTGAGAAGATAGGGCGGCTAGGGCTGATTTTCGGCTTCCGATCGTGTTCCGGCTTATCTCTGATCTCAGAAACGCTTTTCAGATCAACCGTTTTTCAAAAAGAGACAAGTTTTAATCCGTTCTTTGACTCATCGGTAAAGTCATATTTTTCAAAGTGTATGTGATGCGATTTGGATGATAGAAAATGTATTTTTTTATGATCTAGATTTATAAGTGTGTATTATCAAAGAAAAGTGATGTTTTGGGATTCCATATTTTTGGCGTATAAAAGAAAATGGAGTAAATATGTTTCTATAATTTTTTTGTGCTATGTATTATTGAAATCCACATGTTTTGAAGCTATTACGGTATTACCGAGTCGAAAGAAAAAACAAATTATATATATATATATATATATATATATATATATGGGTGTTCGGCTATATATTTTAATATATATGTCTGTGTATCGGGGTGTGTGTGTCTCGTGTGTGTGTTAGTGTGTGTTTGTGTGTGCTCGATTTTATTGTGTGTGGGTGTGTGCCATTTCGTGTGTGTGTGTGCATGTATTGGCGTGTGTGTGTGCGTGCATGTGTGGGTTTTATTTCTTGTGTCTATATGTGTGTTTTGTTGTGTGTACTGATTTTGAGAAAAAGATGAGGTGAGGTAAAAATATTTTTATGACTTGTGGTAAAGCTACTATTGAGGTTGAGGTTGACAGAGTGTGGATGTAAGCTCTGCCCCTTCCAAGAGGAAGAAGGAGTGTGGATGTAGGCCATTGAGTCATGATGCCCCTCCACTTGAGGTTTGACGGAGTGTTGGATAAGGACTTCGGGTCATAATGCCCCTCCACCCTGGATATCCTTGTATAATGCTTGATCAAGCGACTATAAAGAAAAGTTGAAAAAAGTTTTTGAGCCTCAAGTCGAAAGGAAAGGAATTATTTTTATGAGGTTAATGTGCACTATTTTGCAATGTGTTTGAAGTGTGTTGAGTTGTGTTCTTTTGCGGGGGTTCATTATATGATGAGATGTAAATATACATGTCAAAACGGGCCGGCACGCAACCCGTCTTAACCCGCCTTTAGGCGGAGCGGGGCGGGCCGGCCCGCCATTTGGGTGGGCCTCCAAATGCTCAACCCAACCCAACCCTCCTTGGGCCGCGGGTTGGGCGGGCGGCCCGCCTAATTTTTTATTAACTTTTTTTAAATAAATGTTAATTTTTTAATTAAAAATAATTATAAAATCTCTTGAAATGCTATGAAAATGAAAAATAAAATTTAATCAAATAGTTTAATAAATATTAAAAAGTATTACTATGAAAAATTAATAATATATAAAATTAATTAGTAAAATAAAATATGAAAAAATTTAAAAATACTACATAGTTAATAATTATCATCAAAATTCATTCAAATAAGTTCAATAAAACTAAAAAAATATGTATAAAAAAACACTAAAAAATACAATTTTGCAAAAAAAATATATATATATTTATATATTTGGCGGGCCAGCCGGCCCTAACCCGCGGCCCGCGCGGGCTCATTCCGTTTGGCCGGCCTCCAAACGGGCTAATATTTTCCCAACCCAAACCAACCCAACCCATTTTTATGGTGGGGCAGGGCGGCCCGGCGGGCCTATCCCAATTTGACAAGTATAGATGTAAAAAAAAAGGTTGAGGTGTCTCTTTTGTGACGTCTTTGAATGTTTAAAGGTAAAGGATGAGGATTCTGTGCTTGTGTATGCATGCTTGAAGGTTTAAAGGTTTTAAGAATTAAAGTTGATGTTTTAAAGTACAGTTTAAAGTTTATAGAGTTATATATGTTTGTTATATCCGGATATTTCTTGCTAGGCTCACTAGACTTTATCGATGCAGGTAATAATGAATATGTGGTGCTTTTTGGCGAGTGCGGTGGTCGTGTGGCGGTGCAAATCGTGACCATGCAGCTTCCGCAATTTAATTTTTTTAAGAAAACAGTTTATGTAATTAATTGGTTGAGATTTTGAAAAAGTAGAAGTATTTTATTTCTTTTTATTATGAGTCAGTTTACTTTTCCTGGCTGCCAGAATATTTCTAAGTATGCTTAAAAATATTTATTTAGTTTATGCAGTATTTAAATATTCTGGTTCAGTAAAGATATTGGACTTCTGCCAGTTATTTTTAAATTGTAATTTTTATTTATTCATGTTATTCCTTAACCCGTTTTTTATTTTATTATTAATGCGTATTATTTTTTTAAAAAAAGTCAGCAATTTATTTACTTATTTTTTTTAAGTTAAAAAAATTAGAGGACGTTACAACTTGGTATCAGAGCATGGTCCAGGGGATTTGCGCCACTCACGCCACGCCAAAATCGTTCAGATTCACCGCATAGTTGTTAGTTGCAAGTTATTTTAATTTGTTATGATGTTTTAATGACTTAAGAATCGAGGTAAAGTTGGAATGTGATTATTTAGTAAATTTAACTGCAATTTTTGCATTAAGGTATCATGCATGTTTGGTCATGGTGGTCTGTTGGACTTTATGAGGGAGATGGCAGGTATGATCTCATTAGATGACATGTCTATTGTTGCATTGTTAAATTCAGGAGCATCTCATTCCTTTGTATCTGAGTTATATATGCATGAGGCGGCTGACAGTGAAGAATAAATACCCGTTGCCGAGAATTGAGAATTTGTTCGACCAACTCCAGGGGGCAGCAGTGTTTTCAAAAATAGATCTTCGTTCAGGGTACCACCAGTTAGGATTAGAGAGGCATACATCCATAAGACAGCTTTCAGAACTCTCTATGGCCACTACGAGTTCCCGGTTATGCCTTTCGGACTAATGAATGCTCCTTCAGTGTTCATGTACATGATGAACCGAGTCTTCCAGCCATACTTGGATCAGTTTGTGATTGTTTTCATTGACGACATCTTGATCTATTCCAAGAGTCAAGAGGAGCATGTCATACATCTAAGGACAGTGTTGCAGATTTTGAGAGAGAGGCAGTTGTTCGCAAAATTCAGTAAATGTGTCTTCTGGCTAGAGAAGGTGGCATTCTTGGGGCATATTATTTCCCAAGAAAGAGTCAAGATGGACCCAGCTATTGTGGAAGTAGTGAGGACTTGGCCAGGGCCTAAGACAGTCAGTAAGATACGCAGTTTCTTGGGATTGACAGGTTACTACAGGCGATTCCTTTAGGGATTTTTGAAGATGGTTCTTCCTTTGACATCTTTGACAAGGAAAGGATTCATGTACGTGTGAAGTTCAGATTGTCAGAAGGGATTTGAAGGGCTGAAGCAAGCTTTGATCGAGGCTCCAATGTTAGCGATGCCATCTGGACAGGGAGGTTATGTGTTGTACACCGATGCTTCTACTTCTGGTTTGGGAGCAGTGTTGATGCAGGATAGGAAAGTAATTTCCTACTCTTCCAGGCAGTTAAAGGCCCATGAGAGGAACTATCTCACTCACAATTTGGAGTTAGCAGCAGTAATCTTTGCACTGAAGATCTGGAGGCACTATATTTATGATGAGAGATGTGAGATCTTCACAGATCATAAGAGCCTCAAGTACTTCTTCACGCAGAAGAAGCTGAACATGAGGCAATGTTGATGGTTGGAGTTAGTGAAAGACTATGACTGTGTGATTAACTATCATCCAGGGAAGGCCAATGTGGTGGCTGATGCACTGAGCAGGAAGACAACATGCTTGGCACACTTGACAGTTCAGAGACCGTTGTTGATGGAGATGCAGAGGTTCGACTTGGAGTTTGTGACTCGAGAGGTATTTGTTAAGTTAGCAGCCTTGACTTTACAGTCAACCATGAGAGACAGAATTAATGAAGGACAATAGTCTGATGAGCAGCTGATCACTTGGAGACATAGAGACGTGGAGAGAGGCAGTGATCTGTACACAATCAAGGATGGTATCGTACGATATCGAGGCAAACTTTAGGTTCCAGCTGATGAAACACTGAGACAGGAGGTTATGACCAAAGCCCGCCGATCTCTGTATTCTATCCACCTAGGGAGTACGAAGATGTACAAAGATTTACAGAATTTGTACTTGTGGCCAGGTATGAAGCGTGGTATTTTCATATTTTTGAGTGAGTGCTTCACATGTCAACAGGTGAAGGCAGAGCACCAGAGGCCAGCTGGGATGTTGAAGCTGCTTCCTATCCCAGAGTGGAAATAGGAGCATATCAGCATGGATTTTGTTGTGTGTTTTCCAAGGACTTTGCAGGGTTTTAACTCTATATGAGTTATAGTGGATCGTCCTACCAAATCTACTCACTTCTTGCCAGTTAAGACGACCTACAGCATGAGTAAGTATGTTGAACTGTACTTGAAGGAGATTGTCAGGTTGCATGGTATCCCAGTGTCGATTGTCTCTGACAGAGATACTCGTTTCACGTCTGGTTTTTGAAAGAGTTTGCATCATGCATTGGGTACTAGGATGAATTTCAGCACATCTTTTCACCCATAGACAGATGGTCAGTCTGAGAGAGTGATACAGACATTGGAGGACTTACTGAGGGCGTGTGTGTTGGATTATCGAGGAAGCTGGGATGTGAAGTTACCACTGATAGAGTTTACATATAATGACAACTATCAGACTTCCATTCAGATGGATCCCTACGAAGCATTGAATGAGAGGAAGTGCAGGACTCTGATTCACTGGGATGATGTTGGGGAGAGGGTTGAGATGGGACCAGAAATCGTGAGACAGACTGCTGAGATGGTTGTGAAGATTCGTCAATGCATGAGGACCGCTTAGAGCCGACAGAAGAGCTACACTGATAGACGTAGGCGTGATATAGAGTTTGTAGTGGGAGATCACGTGTTCTTTAAGGTGGCTCCGATGAAAGGAGTACTGAGATTCGGGAAGAAAGGGAAGTTGAGCCCTCGTTACATCGGACCGTTTCAGATTCTGGAGCGAGTGGGGACTTAAGCCTACAGATTGGCGTTACCGCCCCATCTTTCTGTAGTGGATAATGTCTTTCATTTTTAAATACTTAGGAAGTACATGGCTAATCCGACGCATGTACTAGAGCTCGAACCCTTACAGTTAGAAGTAGACTTGTCCTTCGAGGAGAGACCGGTACGTATCATTGAGAGGCAAGAAAGAAAGTTGAAGAACCGAGTGATTCCCATGATTAAATTTCAGTGGCAAAACCATTCAGTGGAGGAAGCTACATGGGAGACGAAGTCTGATTTGTTAGCCAGATATCCAGAACTATTTGGTAAGCCGAATTTCGGGGACGAAATTCTTGTAAGGGGGGTAGAATTGTAACGCCCAGGAAATCCACTGACTGACCAAACCACATGCATGATATTAAATGTGTTGTTTGAAATTATTTGAGTTATTTTTAAGTTATTTTATGTTTTAGAAGTAAATTATATTTATTTCTAACGTCTGTCAAATTTTGAGTTTTTTTATAAAGTTATAGAGGGCGGCAATTAGAGGCTTTCAGGTGAAGAGGTACCCCGGACACGATTTAAGGTAAAGGTAGAATTTTGGTAATTTTAGGATCTAATTAGTATGGTTTATATTTAATTTATTTAGGAATAGACGAGACACTAATTAAAATAAAAGTTAAGTTGTAGGAGAATTTAATAATTTTTGAACTGAGTAATGTATTTTACCAATTAGTAAATATTGAGATTAATTGGAATTGATAAGCTTTTATATATATTTATTAATATATTATTAAGTATATATTTATATTAATTTATGGTTGGTGCGTGTGTTAGTATATATATTAGGTAATTCATTTGTTTATTTACTAATTAGGGAGTTTATTAGTGTTTTAATTAAATAATTAAGTTAAAATAAAAAGAAAAAATAGCGTGTAGTCAGTAGAATAGAGAACGAAGTCAAAAGAATAGAAAAGGGGGAGAAACGCGAGAAGAGAGGGCGGCTAGGGCTGATTTCCGGCTTCCGATCATGTTACGGTTTATCTCTAATCCCAGAAACGTTTTTCAGATCAACCGTTTTTCAAAAAGAGGCAAGTTTTAATCCGTTCTTTGACTCAACGGTAAAGTCATATATTTTTCAAAGTGTATCTGATGCGAATTGGATGATAGAAAGTGCATTTTTTTATGATTTAGATTTATAAGTGAGTATTATCATAGAAAAGTGATGTTTTGGGATTTCATATTTTTGGCCTATAAAAGAAAATGGAGTAAATATGTTTCTATAATTTTTTTGTGCTATGTATGATTGAAATCCATATGTTTCGAAGCTATTACACTATTACCGAGTCGAAAAAAAAACAAATTATATATATATATATATATATATATATATATATATGTGGGTGTTCGGCTATATATATTAATGTATATGTTTGTGTATCGGGGTGTGTGTGTATCATGTTTGTGTCTCGTGTGTGTGTTAGTGTGTGTATGTGCTTGTTCGATTTTATTGTGTGTGGGTGTGTGCGTGTATTGGTGTGTGTATGTGCGTGTGTGGGTTTTATTTCTTGTGTCTATATGTGTGTTTTGTTGTGTGTACTGATTTTGAGGAAAAGGTGAGGTGAGGTAAAAATATTTTTATGACTTGTGGTAAAGTTACTATTGAGGTTGAGGTTGACGGAGTGTGGATGTAGGCTTCTTGGTCATGATGCCCCTCCCAAGAGGAAGACGGAGTGTGGATGTAGGCCATTGAGTCATGATGCCCCTCCACTTGCAGTTTGACGGAGTGTTGGATAAGGCCTTCGGGTCATAATGCCCCTCCACCCTGGATATCCTTGTATAATGCTTGATCAAGCGACTATAAAGAAAAGTTGAGGAAAGTTTCTGAGCCACAAGTCGAAAGGAAATGAATTATTTTTATGAGGTTAATGTGCACTAATTTGCAATGTGTTTGAAGTGTGTTGAGTTGTGTTCTTTTGCGGGGGTTCGTTATATGATGAGATGTAAAGAAAAGGTTGAGGTGTCTCTTTTGCAACGTATTTGAATGTTTAAAGGTAAAGGATGAGGATTGTGTGCTTGTGTGTGCATGCTTGAAGGTTTAAAGGTTTTAAGAATTAAAGTTGATGTTTTAAAGTACAGTTTAAAGTTTATAGAGTTATATATGTTTTTTATATCCAGATATTTCTTGCTGAGCCATTAGGCTCACTAGACTTTATCGATGCAGGTAATTATGAATATGTGGTGCTGTCTGGCAAGTGAGTTGGTCATATGGCGGTGCAAATCATGACCATGCAGCTTCCGCAATTTAATATTTTTAAGAAAACAGTTTATGTAATTAATTGGTTGAGGTTTTGAAAAAGTAGAAGTATTTTATTTTATTTTTATTTTGAGTCATTTTACTTTTCCTGGCTGCCAGAATTTTTCTAAGTATGCTTAGAAATATTTATTTAGTTTTTGCAGAATTTAAATATTCTGTTTGAGTAAAGATACTGGACTTCTGCCAGTTATTTTTAAATTATAATTTTTATTTATTCATGTTATTCCCTAACCCGTTTTTTATTATTATTATTAATGCGTATTATTTTTAAAAAAAATCAGCAATTTATTTAATTATTTTTTTAAGTTAAAAAAATTAGAGGAAGTGTAAGGCCCTGAAAATATGAATATTAATTACGAAATTAGAGATTTAAATTTCGTATTTGGAAAATATTCAATTGGGAATTTATGGAAATTAGAGATTTAATTTTCGAGCCGAAAATATTTAATTTGAGAATTTACGGGTTTTGAGAATTAAATTCCGGGATTCTTAAATTAAAAGAATAAAGGGATTTAAGATTTAAATTCCATGTTTCGAGAATTAAGGGATTTAATTTAAAAAAGAAACTCGAGCAGGGACTAATTTGCAAATATTGAGAAGTTCAAGGACTAAAATGCGATTTTAATCTGAGAATATTTAATTTGAGAATATTTGGAGTTTAGAATTAAATTCTATTATTCTTAAATTATTTAGGATTGAAATTGAATTAAATTGCTTGTTTGGGGACTGCTTTGCAATTGTCCAAAGGTTTAAGGGCCAAAGTGCAATTTTCTAAGGCAAGTGGACTTACACATGGCATGAATAGCTTTAACGTGTAACTCCATCAGATTCAATTGCAGAAGTCACGATTTCAGCTAAGGAAGAAGAAGAAAGGCCGATTCTTTTATTTCCAAAATTCTTATAACTCAATCCGGCCGGTAGAATTTTAAATTGATCGTATATTTGCGATCACGGCTTCGAGTGCTACACTTTGACGTACGTTTGGCTAAATTCTACCATGTTTTAATTTTGAGATGTTGTTAGAATTAAGATTTGATTGTATAAACGTGTTCTAGTATATACGACGATAGTATATTTAAGACGGTTCGCAAAAAGATCGTCGTTTGGACATGTTTTTCGTTTATCGAATATTTTCTGAATTTCTGGAAATTCTAGGCTGCTGATTTCGTGTACCTTAGATTGGAATGAGTACGGAAATGAGTTTGAAGTATAGTATTGATAGTGTTTATGCTTTTGGAATTACCGAATTTGATCCCTTACGCCGTCGATTTTTGTTTGTTGAATTTCTGAAAAATGCAAGTACTGAATTTGAATGTGTAGTGGTGAAATGATATTGATATGAAGTGGATATCAATGTTTGTAGGATGTGTAAGTTGTTAGAATGAATAGATAGAACTTCTCGGTGCCGGTTTGTAACCGATACGATACCGGTTTGAATGTCGGTTATCTTGGCAAGTTTTGAAGTGTTTAAGCAATTGTGAGATTAGATAAAATTGAATACTAATATATTACTTGAAAACACTTCAATTCAGATTTAAGTTGAAAGGTAATGAAGTCGATTCGACGAGTCCGGAATGGAATTGACATGAGCCACAAGTTGAAGACAACTAGATCTTGGAATAGCAAGAAGGTTTGAGCAGATTTTTGTGGAAGCTTGTTGTTGTTGTTTAGAAGTTACAAGAGTTTTGAGAAGTAAAGATCAAGATCAAGGTATGATTCGACATTAATTCGACAGGTAGAATAACTCAAAAACGTGGTGGTTTTCGAGTTTATTAAATCACATACATGCATGATTAGATGTTGTACTTAATCTTATATGATTCTATGAATTATTTGACTTAGTTAATTGATATATGAGTTGTTTGCTTCCAACATGATTTCTTCTTGAGATATATGATGGATAATTTATTTGAGATTGTTGGTTTAGATTATTTTGAAGTGTTGAGTTGTGGTAGATTGATTATAGAGTTGAGAGTAAACCCTTTGAGCCACAATTCTTTCGAAACCTTGAAAATAGAATCGAAAAGAAAATATTAGACGTGGTGAACTTATATGCGAGAGGCTAGGGATCTGACTTGATTTCTTTTGCCACGGTTCTCAATATAGTGTTCACAGTCCAGGGAATATCAGATTTTATCACCCCGAGCAGCAGCGTTGGTGGAAGGCTTGATATTTTTATGGCTTGATTATATTCCCGGGATCCCAATGATATGAATTTTTAAATTATCGATTTTGTAAGACATGAATCCTTTAACCTTCAACTGTATTCGAGCCTTTATGATAATGAATGAGTTTATTTGAAAGATATCCGGCAGGTAAGGTATAAGGAAATTGTTGATTGTAATAGTAAATTACTTGATTGAGTTATTTCCATTTGATTTATATAGATGTCTTTCATACTGAGATTTATTCTCACCGGAGTTATCCGGCTGTTGTTTTGCTTGTATGTGTGCATTGCATCAGGTTGAAGAATATACGAGTCGAGCTTGTCATGGATACAAGATATTGAGAGATTAGAGTGGAGACTCGGGTGATAGAAGTCTATGTTTTTTTTGTGTAATTTCAAGCATGTTAGATTAGAATCCGATGTTGATGTGTTAAATTCATTGGTTTAGTTTATCCTTTCATGTTTGATGTTTGTATTAAAGGTTTGAGAATAGACTTTAATCTAGATGTTTATGATGTTACTACCTTGAAATCTAGTTGAGTTACTTTTTGTAGGTTCTACATGTAAACTAGAGATTGTTTATGTGAAGAGTTGGAATTCTACTTCTTGTAGCATCATGCTCTCTTGGTTATGAAAATACTTGTTCAATTTATGTCATTAGCTTGAGAAATGTTTATGCTCTTGTTCGTGACTTCATTTACCTTGTCTAATACATTTTGGAATTTGTATGAGATTTCTTAGACTTGGTATAGATGATTGAGAATATTTTCTAAGCTGAGAAAAGGTTGAGAATTTCTGAATATTTTTCTGCCCAGGACCGCGCCTGAGCTGTAGAAAAGAGCAGCTCGCGCGCAGCCCCGAGCTGCACCTTTGTTTTGAGTAAAACAGGGTGCGCTCGCGCGGCACTTTTTAGCCGCGCGAGCGCAGCTCAATTTTTAAAAAAAAAAATTATTTTTCTTTTCCTTTTCTTTAATAGCTTAAAGTTAGATTTAATTCATGTATTGGATTATATGTATTACTTGATCTTGGATTAATCGTAATGATTTAAGAGATTAGTGCCCGAGTCCTCACAATAGGTGGTATCAAAGCGTAAGTTCTTGGAATAAGATAGAAGTTGAGCGGGGTAGATCGAGTCGCATGCATTTTTTTTTAGTATGGCTTGATTGATGCTTTACTGAAATTGATAAAATGTATGTGAGCGTGATTTACTTCTTGGAAAAAAATTATTTGAGTACATGCTTAAATATTTATGTTCTTACTTGATTATGTGAATTCACATGAATTTTGAATTCCTTGTAAGCATGTTTCTTTGAATAGCATGAAGAATTGTAAGCATGTGTATTATGACAAAGCATGAGATTATATGTATTAATTTTTTTAATGATTTGAATAGTATAATCTCTGTGTTGCTTATGAATTTTCTTTTCAAGTAAGTCAGGTTATTTGGGTGATGTAAGCACCCCAGATTGAACCGAACAGTACTCTGCAAGTGAAGTAAGTACCTCCGATTGAACATATCAGTATTTTAGTAAACTATCAGAATCGATGGATGCTACACTCACACCAATGGAGGTGCTATTTGAACGATTTCAGACTTATAATCCGCCAATTCTGAAAGGTACCGAAGATACTAATGTTTGTGAAGGTTGGTTAGAAGAGCTTGATCAATTGTTTGAATTTTTAGAATACTCTGATGAACGAAGAATCAAGCTTGTTGTATACCAACTACAAGATTTAGCAAGAAGCTGGTGGTTTGCGACGAAGCAATGTCTGGAAAACAGAGGTATAGTAATTTCTTGGCAGGTATTTAAGACTGAATTTTGTCAACAATTTCTTCCGAGATCTTATAGAGAAGATAGAGCAGGAGAATTTGTTAATTTGAAGCATGGAAATATGACTATCGATGGGTATGTTGCTAAATTCTCCAAGTTACTCCGATTTGTTCCTCACGTAATTCGGGATGAAGAAGTCCAAACGAATTTGTTTATCAATGGACTGAATCCGGAAATTTATGCTTGGATAGATGTAGGGCGACCGAATAGATTGGTTGATGCTATTGACAGGGCTAAAAGAGCTGAAGACGTTTTTATGAGACAGAAAGAAAGTTCAATCGTGCCTCAGCATTTTGAACAACCGCACTTTCAGTCACAATTGTCATCACAGAGCAGTTATGAGGCAGGAGGTAGTGTTAGTGGAAGGGAAAAGCGGTTACATCATTTGAGGCAACAGTTCAAGAAGTCTGAAAGTAACTCTTCTATCTCTAGCAGACTGAAGCAACTTCGTATAGGTCAAAAAGCAGAATATGTCGGCGAATACTGTACTCATTGTGGAGGAAAACATGCTAGCGATGAATGCCGAGGAACTTTAGGAAAATGTCATCGTTGCTATGAAGTGGGACATTTTTCGAGAGTGTGTCCTAATCCTTGGGGAACGAGGAGAAACTTGAATGAAGATCCAACTCTGAGACAACAAGTATCTACAGATACTTTGGTTCAATATGCACCAGATGATGACACTACAGGTATAATTGAGCTTTGAGTAATTTGCCTGTATATTGATGAAACTGGGTGCATTGCTTACAGATATAGTTGCATAATCTATTATGTTACATTAACGGTATGTTGAACCTTTATCTGAAATAGTTCTTATCAACTAATCGTGATGAACGGCTAAGAAAGAAAATATCAGTACCTGTAGCTGAAAAGCTGAATTAGAGTTTGATAGAAATCAGATTGAAAGGAAGTTGATTGTGTTACTTGAAATGTTGTGAGAATTATCAAATTCAGGTTCCGCTTATTTTGGGTATTGAATAAGTTTATGGATCAATCATGATTATTGGGAAGAATTTAGAGATCTGATAAGATAATCATGAAAATCAGTTACAGTTGAGCCTTCTCTTTGATGTTGCTGAATCTATTATATCATAGGATCATGACTCTTGAATTTCTTGATATCGATTATGAGGTTTTGTTTTCAACCTCGATTGATTTTGATTGGCTCTTATTTCTTGATAGAGTCTTATTTTATTCACTCGCTTAAAGTCGAGATGCAAGTGAGTTGTTTTCACTTAGCAGATTTTGTCATTCAGAATATTTGCTCTTTGGATGGCCTTGACTTGAGTGAGTTTCTTTGATTATGAATTTCCAGAGTTGTTGATCAATTGATATATGTATTCAGTATATTTTGATGTTGTTGGCTCGTAACTGATAGAAAATTTGATTCAGAATATCAGTAAGAGTTTTGAATTGGTTGTATGATTTTTCCAGAACTGGATAATAATTCTTGATCGACTGATTAAAGACTTTGATTTGTATGTGAGTCTCTAGACAAGATAGCAATTCAGAGATAATGGATTTTGAGATGAATATTCGTTTGATTGTGCCAGATAGTCTAGACATGAGAAATCACCTTCTGGAAAAGGCCCACTACAACAGATTATATATCCATTCAGTTGTTTGGAAATGTTGTATGAATTACTTGGAAATCAGTATTGGTAAAAGAAAATGGAAGACGATATGAAAGAATTGTGTTTCCAATACCTATGTTTCCAGTATTAGAAGCAGAAAAGAAGAAACTGAGTGATCTATGAATCAGTTTAGCAACTCTAAAGTCGAAACAAGAATAATTTTGCGACAAATTTTAGTTCGAAATTACTTAAATCGTCATGAGTTTGCGATTTGTATTGAAAAAGATTCGTCAGATTCAAGAATACGCTGTATTAGCTGTAACATCGATATAAGTTTCTAGCTGTTAAGAAGTTGGTGATATGATGAAATTACAGGAATTGTTGAAATTTATTGTCGAGACAGAGACTTAAAATTTAGTTGGTAGATTGTGGCATCGATTTTTAGAAGTTCCAAGTGTTTGATTGCCTTATGCCACCCTTTGATCGATGGATTGTCTGAGGTGACTATCCAGATTTGAGAAAATGCTCAGAACTAAGCTATCTGATTCGATACTAACTGATAGATTTTTGTCACATATTTATTGCAATTCCTGTAACAGTGATTCGATTGATATAGAGATCGTATTTTTGATTACGAAATGAGAAGAAAAGCAAAAGTTTCTTTATGATGATTCGGTATTGCAACAGTATCGGTGATCTGATCAGATGTGGTTTGATAAAATACAGAGAATATGAAGATTGATCTGTACCGAATTTGAACAGAGCAGATTAGATAGAGTAAGAGATTGAAGCTTGAACAACATGTTCAGTGAGAAATGTTCTTTCCGGAGTAATATCTGATTCAGAAAGAAATTCCATTACGATCTAATGAATAATCAATACAGATTTTGGTCAGAAAGAAGAAGAAGATAAGATATCAAAACAGATATCTAAAGCTCTTAGAATTGAAGTAAGAATTACTTCAGTCAGCTTTACAGTCTACGGGATTCAGTAGTACGATTGAATGCGATTTCGAGGACGAAATCATTCCTTAGAAGGGAGGAATTGTAAGGCCCTGAAAATATGAATATTAATTACAAAATTAGAGATTTAAATTTCATATTTGGAAAATATTCAATTGGGAATTAATGGAAATTAGAGATTTAATTTCCGAGCCGAAAATATTTAATTTGAGAATTTACGGGTTTTAAGAATTAAATTCCGGGATTCTTAAATTAAAAGAATAAATATTCTAATTGAATATTTATGGGATTTAAGATTTAAATTCCATGTTCCGAGAATTAAAGGATTTAATTTGAAGAAAAAACTCGAGCAGGGACTAATTTGCAAATATTGAGAAGTTCAAGGACTAAAATGCGATTTTAATCTGAGAATATTTAATTTGAGAATATTTGGAGTTTAAAATTAAATTCTATTATTCTTAAATTATTTAGCATTGAAATTGAATTAAATCGCTTGTCTGGGGACTGATTTGCAATTGTCCAAAGGTTTAAGGGCCAAAGTGCACTTTCTTAAGGCAAGTGGACTTACACATGGCATGAATAGCTTTAACGTGTAACTCCATCAGATTCAATTGTAGAAGTCACGATTTCAGCTAAGGAAGAAGAAGAAAGGCCGATTCTTTCATTTCCAAAATTCTTATAACTCAATCCGGCCGGTAGAATTTTAAATTGATCGTATATTTGCGATCACGGCTTCGAGTGCTATACTTTAACTTAAGTTTGGATAAATTCTACCATGTTTTAATTTTGAGATGTTGTTAGAATTAAGATTTGATTGTATAAACGTGTTCTAGTATATACGACGATAGTATATTTAAGACGGTTCGGAAAAAGATCGTCGTTTGGACATGTTTTTCATTTATCGAATATTTTCAAAATTTCTGGAAATTCTAGGCTGCTGATTTCATGTACCTTAGATTGGAATGCGTATGGAAATGAGTTTGAAGTATAGTATTGATAGTGTTTATGCTTTTGGAATTACCGAATTCGATCCGTTACGCCGTCAATTTTTGTTTGTTGAATTTCTGAAAAATTTAAGTACTGAATTTGAATGTGTAGTGGTGAAATGATATTGATATAAAGTGGATATCAATGTTTGTAGGATGTGTAAGTTGTTAGAATGAATAGATAGAACTTCTCGGTGCCGGTTTGTAACCGATACGATACCGGTTTGAATGTCGGTTATCTTGGCAAGTTTTGAAGTGTTTAAGCAATTGTGAGATTAGATGAAATTGAATACTAATATATTACTTGAAAACACTTCAATTCAGATTTAAGTTGAAAGGTAACGAAGTCGATTCGACGAGTCCGGAATGGAATTGACATGAGCCACAAGTTGAAGACAACTAGATCTTGGATTAGCAAGAAGGTTTGAGCAAATTTTTGTGGAAGCTTGTTGTTGTTGTTTAGAAGTTACAAGAGTTTTGAGAAGTAAAGATCAAGATCAAGGTATGATTCGACATTAATTCGACAGGTAGAATAACTCGAAAACGTGGTGGTTTTCGAGTTTATTAAATCACATACATGCATGATTAGGTGTTGTACTTAATCTTATATGATTCTATGAATTATTTGACTTAGTTAATTGATATATGAGTTGTTTGCTTCCAACATGATTTCTTGTTGAGATATATGATGGATAATTTATTTGAGATTGTTGGTTTAGATTATTTTGAAGTGTTGAGTTGTGGTAGATTGATTATAGAGTTGAGAGTAAACCCTTTGAGCCACAATTCTTTCGAAATCTTGAAAACAGAATCGAAAAGAAAATATTGGACGTGGTGAACTTATATGCGAGAGGCTAGGGATCTGACTTGATTTCTTTTGCCACGGTTCTCAATATAGTGTTCACAGTCCAGGGAATATCAGATTTTACCACCCCGAGCGGGAGCGTAGGTGGAAGGCTTGATATTTTTATGGCCTGATTATATTTCCGGGATCCCAACGATATGAATTTTTAAATTATCGATTCTGTAAGACTTGAATCCTTTAACCTTCAACCGTATTCGAGCCTTTATGATAATGAATGAGTTTATTTGAAAGATATACGGCAGGTAAGGTATAAGAAAATTGTTGATTGTAATAGTAAATTACTTGATTGAGTTATTTCCATTTGATTTATATAGATGTCTTTCATACTGAGATTTATTCTCACCGGAGTTATCCGGCTGTTGTTTTGCTTGTATGTGTGCATTGCATCAGGTTGAAGAATATACGAGTCGAGCTTGTCATGGATACAAGATATTGAGAGATTAGAGTAGAGACTCGGGTGATAGAAGTCTATGTTTTTTTTGTGTAATGTCAAGCATGTTAGATTAGAATCCAATGTTGATATGTTAAATTCATTGGTTTAGTTTATCCTTTCATGTTTGATGTTTGTATTAAAGGTTTGAGAATAGACTTTAATCTAGATGTTTATGATGTTACTACCTTGAAATCTAGTTGAGTTACTTTTTGTAGGTTCTACATGTAAACTAGAGATTGTTTATGTGAAGAGTTGGAATTCTACTTCTTGTAGCATCATGCTCTCTTGGTTATGAAAATACTTGTTCAATTTATGTCATTAGCTTGAGAAATGTTTATGCTCTTGTTCTTGACTTTATATACCTTGTCTAATACATTTTGGAATTTATATGAGATTTCTTAGACTTGGTATAGATGATTGAGAATGTTTTCTAAGCTGAGAAAAGGTTGAGAATTTCTGAATATTTTTCTGCCCAGGACCGCGCCCGAGCTGTAGAAAAGAGCAGCTCGCGCGCAGCCCCGAGCTGCACCTCTGTTTTGAGTAAAACAAGTTGTGCTCGCGCGGCACTTTTTAGCCGCGCGAGCGCAGCTCAATTTTATTTTAAAAAAAAAATTATTTTTCTTTTCCTTTTCTTTAATAGCTTAAAGTTAGATTTAATTCATGTATTGGATTATATGTATTACTTGATCTTGGATTAATCGTAATGATTTAAGAGATTAGTGCCCGAGTCCTCACAGGAAGTTACACTTTCAATCAAGTACAAGTGCTGAAAAAAACAGAAGATATATCCCTCAAAATAACTCGGGATGCTCTGAAAACATACGAATTTCTAACTCCCAAGTCGCTTCCTCGGTGTCTCAACTCTTCCACTGCACCATGACTAGAGGTATGCTCTTGTTCCAAAGTAATTTCTCTTTTCTGCCCATGATCTTGAAAGGTCTCTCCAGGTACGACAAATCCTTCTCTAACTGAACATTCGTCAGATGCAACACATGAGACTTATCCCCAACATACTGTCTCAGCAAGGATACGTGGAATACATCGTGAATGCTATAAAGATAGGGCGCCAAAGCTAATCGATAGGATACATCCCCAACCTTATAGAGAATCTCAAAAGGCCCAATGAATCTCGACGATAACTTACCCTTCAGCCCAAACGTCATAACCTTCATGAAAGGTGAAACTTTCAAAAACACGTGCTCACCAGGCTGAAATTGTAGAGGTTTACATGGCGTTTTTGCATAACTTTCCTTATGAGCTTGAGCAGCTCTGACTCTCTGTCTGATCAGCTCTACTTTTTCTGCGATATGCTGGACTAACTATGGTCCCTCAACCTGACTCTCGTCAACCTCATCCCAAAACAATGGTGTAACGCCCCAAAATTTATTTACCGAATTAATTGGAAATTAAAATAATTATTGAGTAGATAAAATAATTATTGGGACCAACTGAGTTACAGAGTGTATTTATAAAATACACGTGTCAATTAATCAATGAGTTTGACTATTTCTGGATATCTGGTAATATTGGCATTTTGAGATAATTATTGAGATATTGGAATTGAAATAATTATTTATCTCAGATAATTTAATTTGGAGAAAATAATCAGTTTGAGTGACTAGTCAAAGCCTAAGATTGACTCAATTTATTTATTGGGGAATTTACTGGTCAAGTTGACTCGTCATAGTTCACTATTGCAGATAAGTGTAAAATGTTTTAAATTACATATTGGAGTAAAATAACACAAGATCATTGAAATGGATCAGACCGGGTCATTTTAGAACCAATTTTTATAATTTTAAGGGGTACACTCTCTCTCATGCACAAAACACCAAAACATACATTAAACCCTAACCCCCCATTCACGCCCCTCCCGTCGCCGCCGTCGGCCGCCGCCATTCATTTTCGATTGACCCCTCCATCTTGTAGATCTTTTAGAGGTGGTCACAACCATACCAAAAATCGCTAGTTTTGGTGTCCGATTTGGCAAGCACGAAGTCGAGGAACGCACATCACTATTCATCATCTTCCTCGCGCGTTTTTTAAACGACCCTAACTTCTAACTTTTAAATAAATAAAGAAAATACGGAAAATTTTAAAAAAATCGGCATGACCTATTTGTTTGAATAATAAACCACCTCTCACAAACAAAAATTTAAGATAAACCTGAACCCGAGGCAAACATCATGCATAGAGCATGCATAAACAGTAACTAATTCGACACCAGACAAAAAAACTTTAGAATAACGTTTACATTCCAAACATATTTGTAGGGAATAACACATCATGCTACTAGAAAGGAAGCAACATACGATAGTGGTTACTTATTACAATAACATGATGCGGAAATAAAAGAGCGGCAACGGTCAGGGCGTGCCACCGAACACCTAGGGACCCTGGAAATCCTGCCCCACAGCCTCGTCTGCAAACTCACCTGCACCAAGCATATTAGTGAGCCTAAAAGCCAAGCAAGATTTAAATAATACAGCAAGGGTTCAAAATAATGCATCATACTAAAAATAGTACTAAGTACACTTATGAATCTCACACGAAGAGGGAAAAGTCATAACATGCCCGAAGTAAGAACAATAGCAATATGCGATGGAAAACACATTCATGAATCAATTATCCTTTATTTTTACTTTTGAATTTGGATCCTCGATTGTGACTATGATTTTGATCAATCAATGGCTGCAATATACTATGCCGGCAAGGACGCCGAGATTAATCTCGTCGCCACATTGCCCTTTTTTCATTCTTTTTGGTAAGGGAGCCGAGATGAATTCCCGGCCGGCCGCTTACTACACGTCTCATTTTGACAAGTGAGTCAGGGCATCCCCCGACCGACATTGCACATACAAGTCACAACCAACTCACTTCATTCTTTAACTTTTCCTTTCATTCATCATTTTATCATTTCAACATTTATTTTTACAAGCATTCTTTAAATAAGATTTCGGGACTAGAATATAAATGAATTTGAAGTCACACACGCGAATAAATGGGCGTTGAATAATTTAAATGACAAAAACTCAAAAGATGGCATGACGTGAATTTTATGGATGATTGGAGTGTAGGGGAGCACTCTCACCTTAATTTACGCTCACAAGGGTCTAACTCGAGCGTTAACCCATAAAATCCATAACTCATCCTATTAAAATTGAAAAGACTTCCCGTTCGAACAGGCACCTCAAACACACCTTAAAATACTCCTATGACCAAAATTTACATTTTTATAATGGCCCAAACAAACCCAACAATCTAGACTCCCGGACAGCCCTTAGTCAATAGACAAATCTGTTCACGATACTCCAACATAAAACACACATAACTTAATCGATTATTATCCGAAATAGGCTCAATTCGCACCGACACGACCCTCACATCACGTACATTATGTAGGACCAGTTCACCCCCTGTCCAGGTATACAAAGAACCAAAATCAGAACTCATTTCTAATGACAAACCGCATGGAACAAGAAATTCTGCACTAGTCCATCATTACTTAAAATATTTTAAAACCCTTTCATCAATGACTACTCCACATTAAAACCATCAAGACACCACCTAAGACCTCTCTTTTGACTTGCAAGGATTCTTGAATCTAGCCTCGCACCCAAAATTAGCTCAAGCCAAGATTTAACCCGACATGCCTCACCCGATCAACCCAAACGCCATGTCCAAGTTCCTAACATAAAACCCTCCATGTCCAGCCCCTATCATGCACCTAACACACTTTCAAAATCACATTTCCATCCTAACAACTCATCTTGGGCAGCCCCTCCCCCCTTCATCTATTTCATCAAGTTTTTGAATTCAAACGCCTCAAACACAAGCAAATTTACAACACTTCAATGCATATATATCTATAAGCCTTGGATAACACAATGTGTGACAAAATACCATCCATATACACATTAAATTGGATCGCATATGGCATACACAATCTGATTTTACAACATAGTACCAAGAAATTTCAATTCATGCGAGTTCTTCATCTCATTTCAACCCATAAATCCTTCTAGCAACAAAAATATGAAATTTTCGAAATACAAGGATAACCCCTACTGATTTTCAGTTTAAAAACATCCCAAAAATAAAAAAAATGATGCAAAAATTCGAGATTTAAAAAGAAGGAAACAAGAAACATAATACTCTATGCTTGGGTTTCAAAAGAGGAACAAAAATCTTGCCTAGTCCAGCAACCAGCAGCTGGAATATCTTCCTAAGGTGGTCCTCGAGGCGGCACGGCGGCGGTTGATGGCTGGGATGGGCGGCCGAGATGGAGGGGAGGAGAAATGGTGAAGCCGAAGTGATGGGAGGGATGAAAATGGAGAGGCCGTGAGGATTTTCTTGGAGAGGGAGTGAAGGGGCGGCCAACTGACTTAAAATTTTAGGGTTGTGTGTGTTGTGTTATATTTTAGGTGTAGTGTATGTATAGGTAGGTGGTGTGAGTGTAGGGTATGCACAAAAGTACTTTTTCAATAGTAAAAGTGCTACTTTTATTATTACAACTTTGAGTTTTAAAATTTTGCACTCATTTTAAATTTCTAAGTCTAAAATCTTTAATTTAAATATTAAAAATAGAATTACATTATTTCGGGTCCAAAATGGCTAATTTTGAGAAATTTTGGAAATTACGCGCGAAAATGCGCTTACGCGATTTTTATTTGCATGAAAAATTTAAAATAAAGATTTTATTTTATTTCTTTACCTCTCATGAATTATAGGCCACCTAAATTTAAAATGAGGGATTTTTCTGTCGTGTCCACCTTTGTCGCGTGCCGAAGCCGGAAGTCACCAATTTCAAGTATCTCAAGCTAATAAATTTTAATATTTGAGCAATTAAATTCTAAGGAAATTTTAAGGAATTTAAATCATCATGAATTTAGGAATTTAAATATCGAGGCTAAATTTGACATGAAATTTAAATTATGGAATTTAGGCATCACAAAAAAAACAAATAAACATTTGAAGGAATTTTAACACTAACTTAGAAATTAAAATCAATACTTTAGTTATTTTGATGTCACAATGTTAAATAAAATATTTGAATAATAGATAGTGCAATTAAAAATAATTTAAATAAACTAAATTATTCTTCAAAAGTCACCTAAATAAATACACAAGCGGAAAATAATAATAATAAAAATCTTTAAAACGACTTGAACAATTAAAATCTTTTAAATAAACAACCTAGGCATTTTAAATGATTTAAAATAACTAACCGCTAAACTTAAGTTATTTAAAATAAATAAGTTGGAAAATCCAAAAAAATATTTAAATAAATAAGGTTAACAATTAAAATTATTTAAATAACTATCCAATAAACTTAAGTCATTTTAAATAAATAAGTGGGACGGTTAAGATTATTTAAATGAATAAACTTAATAATTAAAATTATTTAATTAAGCAAACTTAAACCTTTAAAATATTTAAAAAAATAAATTGCACAATAAAAATCATTTTGACAATTAAACTTAAGCAATTAATAGTATTAATTAAATAGTTAGTACAATAAAAACATTTAAATAAATAATTAATATTTCAGTAACAAATAATTAAGATAAAGAACTTTAAATCGATTAAACTTAAAAATAATAATCATAATATTTATTTAATTTAATGCATGCGATTTAATAGGATCATATGTTAGGATCATATGTTATGGGTTTGGCTCCGAGTTATTTTATTTTGGGCCGGGTAATTTATTTATAAGTCCAAGTGTTTAGTTTATTTTATTGGGCCAAGTATGTTTATTGAGCCAAATTCATTTATTTGGGCCAAGTTTATTTATTTGGGACAAGTTCTTTTATTGGGCCAAACTCATTTATTTGGGCCAAGTTTATTTATTGGGCCTAGTTTGTTAGATGGGTGAAATTGTTTATTGGGACAAGTTTTCTAGTTGGGCCAAGCTTATTGGGCTTAAGATATTTATTAAGGCTTAATTTATTAATTGGGCTAAATTCGTTAATGGGCCTAAGTTGTTTAATTTATTTGGTTGAGCTAAGTTCTAAGTTGGGCTAAGTACTATTGGGCCAAACTCATTTATTTGGGCCAAGTTTCTTTATTGGGCCCAGTTTGTTAGATGGGTCAAATTGTTTATTGGGCCAAGTTTGCTAGTTGGGCCTAGCTTATTGGGCTTAAGATATTTATTAAGGCTTAATTTATTAATTGGGCTAAATTCGTTAATGGACCTAAGTTGTTTAATTTATTTAGTTGAGCTAAGTTCTAAGTTGGGCTAAATACTATTGGGCAAATTTAACTCTAATTAAGTCAATTTAAGCCTGATTGGACTAGTCTAAGTATTTTTGGGTCAGCATAAGTGTTAATCAGTCAGTCTAAGTTTATGAGTTTTAGTTAAGGGTCAGCAACTCGTAATAGCCAGTGGCAAATAAAATTAGTTTGTAAATATATATTTAATGGATGAATATGTATATTTTGATATAAGTATGATTTCTATGAAAAACAAATTAAATATATATTTACGGGCATAATTTTAAGGAAAATGATATTTTTAAGTTCATGATTCATGCATGTATTTTTACGTTAAGATTATGTGCATGTAAAGAAAATATTTTTGGGAAATTGATGTGATTTGTGACAAATACGAGACTGGAGGTCGTGATACCGGGCCCAATGATCTTTCCACTTATGATTATGAGCCTTCGGAACCCAGAGGGTTGGTGACGAGGAATAGGAGGCGTAGGGAAACCCCATAGGTTCGGTGACCCTCGTCGTCACGTACGTTGGTTTTTAGATTGATCAATCGCTTATGGTTGCACTTCACTGATATAACCCACAGAAAATGATTTTTATGTTTATGACACGCCGAAGCTTATGTTATGTATTCACGTTAGGTATTATGTTATGATCAAGATTATGATGATGTTTATGTTTAAGATTCAGTATTATGCAACGTTTTTACGAACATGCATGCTCACTTCAAGATATTTTTATACGATATTTGCTTGCATGCGATTTTATTATGTAGTATTTGTTATTAAAGGGTAGAGCATGATGAGCCTCCAGGCTCATTAAATCTAAATGGTGTGCAGGTTAGTTTTATGTTAGTCAGGAGGTTGTGGTCCCGACTTGTAAGGCCCGGAATTAATTGATTTAATCCGGAAATTAATTAATTTTAATCCGAGTAGTAAGGCCTGGAATTAATTGATTTAATCCGGAAATTAATTAATTTTAATTCGAGTATATTTAATTTGGGAATATTTAGAGTTTTGATTTAAATTCTAATATTCTTAAATTATTTAGGATTGATATTGAATTAAAAATATTTGCCGAGGACCGATTTACAAATAGTGAAGATTTTAGGGGCCAAAGTGCAAATAATGAAAAATTGCATGGACACTTGGCTTCTAATTGTGCGTGAACGTGTATATTGTATTTTGATTCAGCAAAGTTTCAGCAGAATACACGAGAGAGGAAGAGGGAATTAAGGAAGCTCAACCTATTTCTTGAATTTCAATCTTTCATAACTTTTGCTCCGGTTGTCCGAATTCAATTCCGAAAAGAGTTCCGGAATCCTTGCGAGAAGGGCTATCAATTGATGTAAGTATTATCTTGATTTAGATGAATTCGAAATTCTGAATATTGGCAGCAACCAGATATGAGCATGAATATATGTTCTTTATGTGTATCGTTATATCGCAATTGAATCGAAGAACGGACAACTATTGATTGTGCTATGATTTTCCAGCTTATACTCGAGATTTGTAGGCTTCTACCATGCTGGTTTCTGATGGTTAAATACTGATATTTGTTGGCTAAGAGAGGAAGATTGATATATATTTTACGATATCGAAGTTGAACCGAAGAACAGTTGTCATTTGCAATTGCTACAGATTTTCAACAGCTTATTCGAAAGTTTTACCATCTGAATATGTTGGTGTATGATATATCCTGCTGGTTTGAGGTCTATATGAAGTTTATAGGATTGATATAATGGATATAATGAGTTACGATTGCCGAATTTTATCGTTAATGCTGTTGAGTCAAGAATTGATTTGATTTGTGATATTTTTGATTGAGCTGGACATTGAGGAGTTTCTTGCTGATGTTCTTGCATATATATGATGTGTTTTCAGATTGAAAACAGGGGACATTGAGCTCGGAAAGTTCAGCTTCGAATCGATAGAAGTTTGATCAAGGTTTGTGACTTCTAGCCTTGGAGAAAGAATTGAGTCTTGAGCAGATTTTTGTGACAAGAGACATGTTGTGTTGTGTGTGCAGATTTTGAAGAGTTGAAGAACTTGAAACCAAGATTGAAAGGTATAAGACAACCTCTAAAGAAAGGGCTTGCTCACTCAATATGAATTTATTGAGTATTCCTTTCTAAAACCACATACTTTGTGCTTCTATTGTTAATAGATGCTTATATGATTACTTACTTGATTTAGTTCGTATTGTTGGTCTTGACTTGATGCGTTTGAGTTTGTTGCATTCATATTGGGCCAACTTTCTTTCGAGTTTTGAGGGCTGAGTTGCCCAGATATAATGATATGACGTTTGGACGTATATTGAGGAGTTTAGGTGATCGAGTTGTCCCTAACGTTTGACGGCTAGGTGATTGAGTTATCCCTTCCGTTTGACGCTCAATATAGTGGACCAAAGTCCGGGAATAAGCACTCAACATCACCTCGAAGGGAGAGTAGGTGGATGGGTTGATGTGTTTCTTTCCCAGGGATCCCAAAACGAGAACCGATACCGATATGATAACCGATTTTAAATCATGAATTGCTTTTTATTTTAATAGATGAGTTTCTATTATTTGTTTAAGTTGAAATATTTCATGATTGTTTGAAGAGTTGATAGCATGTCTTGCTTGAATACAACGTTTGCAACCCCTTTGATTAATAACATGTTGAATTACTATGCCTTAAGTTGCCTTGAGTCCTATTTGTTGAATGATTGGTATTATGCTTCAAGTTGAATTACTTGAGTTTATGCATGTTTATGTTGTTTTATACTGGGATGAAATTCTCACCGGAGTCTCTCCGGCTATTGTCTTGTTTGTATGTGTGCATGACAATAGGTGGGACTGGAATGAGTCCGGGAAGACCGTGAATAACTGAGATCGAGAGAGATTAGAGTGGTGATCCGGGTTTAGATATGAGTTGCTGTCAATTTGTACCAATTGGATATGTAGTTGGGATTTGGCTTGTATGCTATGAACTTAGCTTGTGTTTTATTGAACTCTAGTTTATGAAATTCTAGTTGACATCTTCATGAGATATTATGTTAGTGATAATGCTAGATAGTGTTGGATTATGAAGTATAGATGTAATCTATTTAGTTGTTTATGAAAAGAAGCATGTTACAACTCATGTTGTGAATCTTAGTATTGCCTTGATTCTTCTTAGACTTGAGATAGCATGCATATTATGTTGTAGCTTGTACAAGACTAGATGATTATTCCACCTTTGACAGCAATCTTTGTGTAGCAGAATTTTCAGAGTTAAGAGCCCGCTCGATCGGCTGAAGTTCATCGATCGAGCGAGGCCTGTAATTGTGCAAACAGAGAATTCAATTTTTTTTGGCCGCTCGATCTGTTGAAGTTCACCGATCGAGCGAGGCCAAATTGTGCAGACCCAAGAGCTTGATTATTCTAGCTCGCTCGATCGGCTGAGTTTGCCCGATCGAGCGAGGCTCTTGAAGTTTATTTTTTTAAAAAAAATAAATAAATAAATTTTTTTTTTAGCTCTTGGTTCTTAATTTCTTTTGAGTACTTGATTAATTGTGCCAAGAGAATATTAGCAACCCGGGTCCCCACACGACTGGTGGTGAAGACCTCTGTGCATCTAGGGCAAGTTAGCACACCCGTGACCTTCGCCAGCTCATGTTTCAGTTGATTTAGTTTACGATTAGATATTTTATGTATTGAGCTATTTTTCGCACATGTTCACTATTTCTTACTAGTTTGCATAATTTTGAGATTGTAGTCCTTTGCATGGATTTCTAATGTGTTCGAGTATTTAAATTTTTGACATGAAATCGATTTTTATTAAGTACTAAATTTTATAAAAAAAACTATTTTTAAGTATAGATGCATATATGTATGGGCATATATGTAATATATAAAAATTTTTACGAGTTAGGGTCGTTTCATTTGGTATCAGAGCATGGTCCTTGGAGGGTTAGCTAGCCTGCTACATGGAGCTCAGAAGTCGCACTGCCAGTCTGTGAGTTTTAAATTCTTTTAAACATATGTTTTACGAATGGGACCCACGAGTTAGATTTTTAATGAATTTTTTAATAAAGGTTATTAATTAAAATATTTAGTTATGCATTACGGTTGCGTGAGGGATTGATGGAAATTCCAGTATGCCTTCGAGATGCGTAGTTTGCGATGCGGGTAATCAGTATCCACCTTCGACTCTACCTCCACATGCAGCTCTACCACTCACAGCTCTTGAAAGGGACAAGTATGGACATGATAGCTGGTATCACGAGGTTACTTGAGCATCAGGCAGGGCAGCATAGGAGGACGCACAAGGAGAACATCGCCATAGGTTCCGCCAGCAGAGACCAAAGGAGATCACATGGATCCGTTATCCACCTGTGGATGAGGAGTGGATTCGATCGTTGGAGACGATCTTTGCCTACATGGGGATCCAGGATGCCGATCGGGTCAGATGCGCAATCTACATGTTGAAGGATGATGCAACTCTCTGGTGGGAAGGCACAGTGACTGGTCTTGATCTGACTAGGATGATTTTAAGGGATTTAAAGACGGCTTTCTTTGAGAAGTACTTCACAGAGGATGTGCGAGGCCAGCTGGTTCGTGACTTCATGAGCCTTTGACAGGGAGACATGACTGTGGCTGAGTATCTAAGGAAGCGGAGTTGTCACTTTGTTCCCACAATTGCTACAGTGGAGAACGAGAAGTTGCGACATTTCACTGATGTCTTGAGGTCCGACATCAAGCATGATGTTTCCATGACAGACATGACGACGTACAAGGTAGCGGTTAATCGAGCGTACCGGTCTGAGAAAGGGAGGAAGGAGATGCAGGCTGACTTCCAGAAGCAGTGGCAGTTCTGTCAGTCATCTAGAGGACATGCTTGGCAGCAGCCAGTGAAGAAGTCTTATCTTGGATCGTGTAAGGGCTCAAATTCTCCTAGACCGTATCAGCAGCAGCAGAGGCCACAGGGCCAGTGTTCGACGTGATAGATCCAAATATCCCAGTTTCGAGTCAAAATTGAAAACCGTGAAGTGGTGAGAACGTAATGAAGTTTGGAAATTTTTGGTCAAAGTTTGACCACAGTTTACTAGGGTTGAATTTTGACCATTATGTGATTTTTTCGCAGATCGGAAGCTAGTTGAGGATATTTAAAGGCATAAATCAGCTGTTTATGGAATTGAGCTTTCTACAACTGGGAATTTTGAGATTCCCGAGTCCTGATGTATAAGTTTTTCGTGCGTTTTAAACACAAAGGCATGTTATACTATTCCTGGATCACCTGTTTAGATCAGTATATTCACTGTTTTGATGATTAAATTGTGTTGTTGCATTTGTATGTGGATATAGTAGCTCAAATTTTAACTCATGCATCATTCACGTTTTTATGTATTGTGTATGATTTTTCTGCCATGGCTAGGTCTTAGTTGTTGTTCAGTGGTTTGGTAACTGGGTTAGGTCCCTTTGGGTTATGGATTAAGGTGGCTTGAGCCGGTGTTGGCTAGGTGAAGAGCTGGATGGTTGTAAGATGTTCTACCTATCGGGCAGCTCGGGCAGGGCTCGGGCAAGTGGATGGTCCGGGCCGGGTCAAGTATATTAGGATCATTAGTTATGGGTTTGGGTCCGGATTATTTTATTTTGGGCTGGGTAATTTATTTAGGAGTCCGAGTTTTTAGTTTATTTTATTGGGCCAAGTATGTTTATTGAGCCAAATTCATTTATTTGGGCCAAGTTTATTTATTGGGACTAGTTTGTTAGATGGGTCAAATTGTTTATTGGGCCAAGTTTGCTAGTTGGGCCAAGCTTATTAGGCTTAAGATATTTATTAAGGCTTAATTTATTAATTGGGGTAAATTCGTTAATGAGCCTAAGCTGTTTAATTTATTTGGTTGAACTAAGTTCTAAGTTGGGCTAAGTACTATGGGGCCAAACTCATTTATTTGGGCCAAGTTTCTTTATTGGGCCTAGTTTGTTAGATGGGTAAAATTGTATATTGGGCCAAGTTTGCTAGTTGGGCCAAGCTTATTGGGCTTAAGATATTTATTAAGGATTAATTTATTAATTGGGTTAAATTTGTTAATGGGCCTAAGTTGTTTAATTTATTTGGTTGAGCTAAGTTCAAAGTTGGGCTAAGTACTATAGGGCCAATTTAAGTCTAATTGGGTCAATTTAAGTGTGATTGAGCTAGTCTAATTATTTTTGGGTCAGCATAAGTTTTAATGAGTCAGTTTAAGTTTATGGGTTTTAGTTAAAGGGCAACAACTCGTACTAGCCAGTGGCAAAAAAATTAGTCCGTAAATATATATTTAATGGATGCATATGTATATTTTGATATAAGTATGATTTCTATGAAAAACGAATTAAATATAAGAAAAATGATATTTTTAAGTTTATGATTCATTCATGTATTTTTACGTTAAGATTATGGGCATGTAAAGAAATATTTTTGGAAAATTGATGTGATTTGTTACAAATACGAGACTGAAGGTCGGGATACCGGGCCCGATGACCTTTTCACTTATGATTATGATCCTTAGGAACCCCAGAGGTTTGGTGACGAGGCATAGGAGGCGTAGGAAAACCCCATAGGTTCGGTGACCCTCGCCGCCACGTACGTTAGTTTTTAGACTGATCAATCGCTTATGGTTGCACTTCACTGATATGACCCACAAGAAATGATTTTTATGTTTATGACATGCCGATGCTTATGTTATGTATTCACGTTACGTATTATGTTATGATCAAGATTACGATGATATTTATGTTTAAGATTCAGTATTGTGCAACGTTTTCACGATCATGTATGCATGAGACATTTCAAGATATTTTTATACGATATGTTCTTGCATGCGATTTTATTTTGCAGTATTTGTTATTAAAGGGTAGAGCATGCTGAACCTCTAGGCTCATTAGATCTAAATGGTGTGCAGGTGAGTTTTATGTTAGTCAGGAGGTTGTGGTCCCGACTGGTGGTGAAGACCTCTGTGCATCTATGGCAAGCTAGCACAACTGTGACCTTCGCCAGCTCATGTTTCAGTTGATTTAGTTTATGATGAGATATTTTATGTATTGAGCTATTTTCCGCACATGTTCACTATTTCTCACTAGTTTGCATAATTTTGAGATTCTAGTCATTTGCATGGATTTCTAATGTGTTCGAGTATTTTAATTTTTGACATGAAATCGATTTTTATTAAGTATTAAATTTTATGAAAATCTATTTTTAAGTGTAGATGCATATATGTATGGGAATATATGAAATATAAAAAAAATTTACGAGTTAGGGTTGTTTCAAATGGTGTACGACATCTGCGTCCATACAAGGCCTCAAAAGGTGCCATGTCAATGCTGCGATGATAACTGTTATTATAAGAAAACATTACTAAGGGTAAATGATCCTGCCATGCTGGCCCAAAATTCATCACAGAAGCTATGATTGTGTCCTCGAGGGTGCGAATCTTCCGCTCTGACTGACCATCGGTCTCTGGATAATAAGCCATACTCAAACTCAGAAAAGTACCCAAAGCACGCTGGGAAATACCCCAAAACCTAGAGGTAAACCTCGGGTCTCTGTCACTGACGATACTCAGTGGAATCCCATGCAGGCGTACAATATCTTGAACATATAGTCACACCATCCGATCAAAAATGATGTCCCGATTATACGAAAGTAAGTGTGTAGACTTAGAAAACCGGTCTACAACTAACTAAATTGCATAAATGTTCTTGAAAGACAACGACAAGTGGGTGACAAAGTTCATCATCACATGCTCCCACTTCCAATCAGGAATCTCTAAGCTCTGAAGCAACCCTCCTGGTCTTCTTAACTATGTCTGATTAGTGCAATTTATACACTTAGTTTATATATGATTTGGCTTGGATTTTGTGATGTATCTAGTGGATTTTATGCGTATTAGTTGTTGTTTTTGTGAGTTTCAAGGATTTGAAGAAAAGTATCAAGAAGAAGCGGAAGGATGAAATACGGAGTAGCAGTTTCATAAAATTACTGGAAATGTTTGATATAGTTAAATCCGATCTCGACCGTCCAAAATAAATTTTTGGATGTTTTGAAGCTACTGTCACAATTGAAGCTCAATCCAACGGTTAGATTGTAAGATATGTTTTTTTGAAAATTGCCGCGCAGCAAAAATCTAATAGCCATGCGCGGGCGCCCCTATCCTCAAGCGCGCCCGCGCCGTCGCAAAGTCAGATTTTGTAATTTTTTTTGGAAGGAAAATTTGGGTTTTCTTTAGGCTTTTCTTGGACGATTTAAGGGGCATATAAAATGAGATATTTAGGCACAATTAGAGGGAGGAGCCGCACAAGAGACGCACACTTTGGAGAGAATTGAGAGGAGATGAAGCGGCACCCATACAACAGAAGCACACAACTACGCATTCAAATAGGCTTGGGACATGGATTTGAGACGTGGGAGCGAACGACAATAGATAATCAAATCACAAGACAGAGGACATTTATCTGGGGACGGAGAATCAACTCTAATATGTGATTTTTATTATCTTCCTTGATTTATTATGAGATTTTTTAATATGTCTATGTGTTTAATTATTTCATTATAAGTTGACGGATCTTGATTGGAGTTTCATGTTTTGTCTATTATTTTGCCTACTATTATTTATTCTTAACAATTTATTTTTGTATTCCAGTTTTGATTTTCTTTCAATTATTTGATCAATAATTGAATTGTTATATTTATTTGAAATCTGGCACTCGGGAGAGGATATTTTGAATAGGATCATAGAAAAACACAATCTAGGATTTTTGTAGAGTTCGGGAGGCTTACAAGTTCCTTTGAGGTCATTGAAAGATAACCATAGAACTTGATTAAATTTTTTTGTTGTTTGATTTCTGATAGGGATATCGAAATTAGCATTAGAATAATAACATTTACTCGGCTCTCGGGAGAGACAGTAAATAAAAATTAAGGGTTCTTGGCCTATAAAATGGAATAGATGATATAATCAATTGATATGATTTGCATGAATGAAAATAGAATGATATCTTGTATCTAGAACCCGTCTCAGATCGTGTACCCAAATCCATCCTTCAAATTATAGATTCTTTATTTTATTTTATTTTATTAAATTTTAAACTTTGATTTTCTAAACAAAGTTGAGATTATTTTAATTACAGTATTTAGTGTGAATATAAATTTCAATCCTCATGGGAACGATACTCTATTCATCACTTTATGAAAACTTGACACCGTGCACTTGCTGGCACAAATTTCGCAACAATGCCTTAACTTGCAGACAAACAAGGCATCGCGACACAAACTGGTAAACACTGCACTTCATACCTTATCCAAGTAGTCTCGAAAAAACCTGTTCATAAAATTCATGAAGACTGCAGGAGCATTCGTCAGTCCAAAAGGCATCACTAGGAAATCATAGTGACATACCTTGTACGAAAAACTGTCTTCTGAATATCCTCGTCTCTAACCCACAATTGATGATACCCGAACCTCAAATCGATCTTGGAGTAAATAGAAGTTCCTTGAATATGATCAAACAGATCATCTATGCATAGTAGAGGATACTTATTCTTGATTGTCACCTGATTCAGCTTCTTGTAGTCAATGAAAAGACGCATCGTCCCATCTTTCTTTTTGACAAACAAAACTGGGGCTCCCCAAGGTGAAACACTTGATCGGATATAACCCTTGCTAAGTAGATCCTGAAACTGCTGCTTCAACTATCTCATCTTTGACGGTGCCTGACGATAAGGCGCTCGGGAAATCGATGATGTCCCTGTCATCAACCCAATCCCAAACTCTACCTTGCGAACATGAGTTAATCCTAGAATCTCATCAGAAAATATATTCGGAAAATATCAGACTACTGGTATATCCTAAATATCCGGTCCTTTAGAGGATGCATCTATGGCATAGATAAGGTAGCCTTCTCCTCCAGACTCTAAAGCACGATAGGATTTTAGAGTAGATACAATCGGCATCGAGGTTCGCGATCCCTCTGTTGGAAATCGGTGTTCAGATCAATTAGAATTGATACCCGGTGCAGCGGAAGTTTAAAAATTTATTTTATTAATATGGAACGATTCCATATCTGGGTATCAAAACTTTACGATTAAATTTGTGTAAGTAAAACAAATAATCACTATTAAATATTTTACCTTAAAATCTCGAAGCGAGATTATGGACACCAACAGAATTTAATCTGCTCTTGTTGTATATCCCCGGAACTGATGAACGAACGTTTCTTCAATCAGGTCCACGAATAAAAAACAAAACCCTCTGATTGAATGCACTAAAAATCAATCAGAAGTTTGCGTAGAGAATAAACAGATATGATCTGTTAATTCAGATTGTAATTTTTTATAAAAATCACAAGCCGAATTTTCTCCGAAAGGGACAGAGGATTTTGAAAATCCTCTTGAATAATCTAGACTGATTTTCAAAAATTCAAGACTGAATAAACACACAATTTTCGAACACTACAGTCTTATTTATAGATAATTTCTAGACTAGATTAAGTTATAATTGTATTATGACTCTAACTCCTTAAAGCCCACAATCCATAACTTAAGCCCAACAAGCCAAGCCCGTTGTTCTAAAAATTAATATAAAATTCATCGTGACTCTGATTGATAAACTAATTTCACCAATGTGCACAGAAACCATTTTTGCATCTTTTAGAGTCAAGATAATTTTTGTGAATCCGAATTCAGTGATTTCCAAAAATGTCCATCCCTATGTCATTTTAGGAAATCTCACTCCCTTTAATTAAGAAGTCCAACTTCTCTTTCATTAAATATAACTCTTTAAATTTAACTATCTCTACGGGGTTTTAGTAATCCATTACTTATGTAACCCTCAATGGTTCAGGAATACAGCTAGCCGTGGGCTCATAACTTCTTGTGACTCGGAACAACAATTTCCGACTTACCCATCGAATCATGGTAAGAGTGCCTAGCAACATCGCCCCATGATTCCCTAGGTATTACTGATAGTGCCTGCAAGAACCAGTAGATTCTGGTTAGCGTACAGTACGGTCCCTTCATCCATATATCCCGATCGAATCAACAACCATTGGTGCATCGAGAGTCGTTCGAGATTCGATAACTATGCATAACATCTTAGAGATCAAATAGTGACATCGCATGTGTTACTAGGATAACCCATTAACCTAAAACACATCATGTACTCTGGCCAGAGATTCGTCACACTAATATCTCCTCAGATCGCATAGGATATCCACACTCGCAAGTATGTGGTGAATCCTTGACAACAAAGCATCGACTCCTATATGTGTCGTAACTGTACCCAATCCCGACACCTGATGACCCCAATAGAGTCGGTAAATGAGTCAAAGTACAGTACTAGCATATAGAATCTCAATGATGTTTCAAGTAATAAGGACTAATGGTGTACAACCAAAACCGCGGACTTTATCCACTCGATAAGTGATAACCACTTGGAAAGTCCGAATAGGGTAGTTCGATCATTCATCATATGAATATCCATTTGCATGCTTTGAACATCTCTATGTTCCATACCAATGAAACGTGGTACTCGGCATCGCAAATGCTAGTCTCAATCTCGAGCGATCCTTATCCTTATTTGCGGACGGCTCAATTGACTAGGAACAGTTTAGAATATACAGTGACTATAAGATGTGTTTCATGATAGCCATCCCCATGTGCTACCACATCTTACATACACTATAGTATATTCAAGGTCTTTATCAAAACAACAATAGTATATCATAATATAACATTATGAAGAAAGATAAAGTCAATGCCATTATAAAAGTGTAAATTATATTAAACAAAAGATTGTTTTACATAGAGTCATAAAAGCCCTTAGCCACAAGTTGGCTAACCGGGCACCCACTCTTTCAATCTCCCACTTGCCCTAAAGCCAACTAGTCATACTATGTAATCCCATTGCTTCGCGATGTTTGTCAAACAATGGTCCTGGCAAGGGCTTAGTAAGCGGATCAGCGATATTGTCTGTAGAGGCCACTCTCTCGACACTGATGTCTCCTCTTTCCACGATCTCCCGGATGATGTGGTATTTCCTCAGTACATGTTTGGACTTCTGATGAGACCTTGGTTCCTTTGCCTGAGCAACGGCACCCGTGTTGTCACAGTACACCGGGACTGGACCAACAGCTTCAGGAATTACACCCAACTCTTGGATGAATTTCCTTATCCAAACCGCCTCTTTAGCAGCAGCTGATGCTGCAATGTATTCTGCCTCAGTGGTGGAATCCGCTGTGGTGTCCTGCTTGGAACTCTTCCAAGAGACAGCACCGCCATTGAGCACGAATACAAATCCAGAGGTGATTTCGAGTCATCCACGTCACATTGGAAGCTAGAGTCGGTATAGCCTTCCAACTTCAATTCTCTCCCTCCAAAAACCATGAACAAATTCTTAGTCCTTTGCAAGTACTTAAGAATATCCTTCACGGCTTTCCAATGCATTTGACCGGGATTGGCTTGGTATCTGCTCGTGACGCTCAGAGCATAGGCCACATCCGGTCTGGTAGATATCATCCCATACATGATACTACCTATGGCTGACGCATATGGCACGTGTGTCATCTTCTCTATCTCTTCGTCAGTCTTGGGACACATAGACTTGGATAGAGAAACTCCATGACACATAGGTAGATGTCCTCTCTTGGACTCATCCATAGAAAACCTTTTCAATATGGTGTCGATGTAGGTTGATTGAGTGAGTCCTATCATTCTTTTAGATCTATCTCTATAGATCTGAATTCCTAGAATATAGGATGCCTCACCTAAATCCTTCATCGAGAATCTACCTGATAACCATATCTTTGTTGACTGCAACATCCCTACATCATTCCCCATGAGTAGGATGTCATCAACATAAAGTACTAAGAATGTTACCGCATTCTTAACTACTTTCTTGTACACGCATGGTTCCTCCGGGTTCTTGATAAAACCAAAATCCTTTATCATTTCATCAAATTTCTGGTTCCAACTTCTTGATGCTTGTTTGAGACCATAGATTGATCTCTGAAGCTTGCATACCTTATGCTCGCTTCCCATGGATGTGTATCCCTCAGGCTGCATCATATAGATCTCTTCCTTAATGTTTCCATTAAGAAATGCAGTCTTTACATCCATTTGCCATATCTCATAGTCATACCATGCTGCTATGGCAATAAGGATTCTTATGGACTTGAACATTGCGACTGGTGAAAAGGTTTCATCATAGTCAACTCCTTGTCTTTGAGTATAACCTTTTTCCACCAATCGTGCCTTGTAGGTCAATACCTTTCCATCAGGCCCAAGCTTTCTCTTGTAGATCCATTTGCACCCAATTGGAACAATTCCATCGGGAGGATCTACTAAAGACCAAACTTGGTTAGAATGCATTGAGTCTATTTCCGATTGCATAGCTTCAAGCCATAAATTCGAATCCGCATCAGAAATTGCTTCCTTGAAGTTTCTTGGATCACATCCAATGTCGGGTTCACTTTGATCCCCTTCAAGAAGAAGACCATATCTAATAGGAGGCCTAGAAGTCCTCTCGGATCTCCTAGTAATAGGCGTGTCTTGTGATGATTCTTGAGGTGTAGGATCGCTATTTTGTAAATCGGGTTCTTCTCGAATTTCTTCGAGTTCCATCATCTTGTCTTTCTTATCCAATAAGAACTCCTTCTCCAAGAAGGTGGCATTCCTTGAAACAAACACTTTTGTTTCATCAGGATGATAGAAATAATATCCGATTGAATTCTTCGGATACCCTACAAAATAATATAAGGTGGATCGACTATCCAACTTATCTCCCACTGTCTGCTTCACGTAAGCAGGACATCCCAAAATCCTTAAGTACGAATACTTAGGAGCTTTGCCATTCCATAACTCGTATGGTGTTTTATTTACTGCTTTAGTGTGGACGTTGTTTAACAACAATACCGCCGTTTCAAGCGCGTAGCCCCAAAACGAAGGTGGGAGCTCAGTGAAGCTCATCATGGATCGAACCATGTCCAACAAAGTTCGATTGCGACGCTCCGAAACACCATTAAGCTGAGGTGTCATAGGAGGAGTCCACTAAGAGAGAATCCCATTCTCTTTTAGATAGTCCAAAAACTCGGTATTTAAGTATTCTCCACCTCGATCCGATCGAAGTGCCTTAATACTTTTACCTAGTTTGTTTTCTACTTCAGCCTTGAATTCTTTGAACCTTTCAAATGTTTCAGACTTATATTTCATTAAATATAAATACCCATACCTAGAATGATCATCAGTAAAGGTAATGAAGTAGGTGTTGCCATATTTAGTACCAATCCTAAATGGACCGCAAACATCTGTATGGATCAAATCCAACAGATTTTGACTACGCTCAGGTTTCCCTTTGAAAGGAGATTTAGTCATTTTTCCCTTTAGGCAGGACTCACAAGTAGGTAGAGAGTTAATATCAGACATATCCAACATGCCCTCTCCCACTAGCTTGTTCATCCTCCTTGAGGAAATATGACCTAGCCTAGCATGCCAAAGGTTTGCCGGGTTTTGACTATCGTTTTTCCTTTTAATTGTTGTCACCGGTTTATCAACATAATTAATTGGAACGTCTTTTAATTTTAAGCTATATAGATCGTTTTCAAGTTGTCCATTTCCAATCAAACATTCATTCTTGTAAATATTGCAAATCCCATTTACAAAATTGCAAGAAAAACCATCTCTATCAAGCATAGAAATAGATATAATGTTTTTGACCAAATCCGGAACATATAAAACATCTCTCAAAAATAACTTAAAATTGTTCTGCAAAACTAAATAAATGTCTCCTATAGCTTTGGCTTCGACTCTAGAACCATTCCCGAGCCTTAGCTGGGTCTCACCCATCCTTAGCTTATTACTTCTTGTCATCATTTGCAACTCATTGTAAATGTGAGATCTATATCTGGTATCCAATACCCAAGAAGTAGTATTAAGTAAAACATTTATTTCAATATAAAACATACCCTTTGCAGTTCTCAACTGTTCGAGGTATTCCTTGCAGTTACGTTTCCAATGACCGGGTTTCTTGCAGTAATGACAAACTTGTTTAGACTTGTCGAATTTTGCATGTAACATTTGGCCTTGAGATCATGGTCCAACCATTTTTCTAGTTCGGCCAACCTTTCGGCAGTTACATCAGCCGAGGCTGTTTTCGGAGAAGCCTTTTCTAACACTTAGAAAATCTTTTCCGAACTCAGGACAATCTTAACTTATGGAACCATCCTGTATAGATTGCGCCAGAAAGTTTGTTTTGTTCGAGAATTGAAACATGTGGATTACGAATTCATTGTAATGAAATACTGAGATGAAACAGAAAATAATCGATGATTTGTTTAATAATTTACTAAGACATAAAATATGGCAAATTTTATTTTATGAATCACACTCCCACTATTTTCACGATTTCACCACCCTCTAGTGAAAATGAGAAACATTTTCTTTAGTGGGAACATGGAGTCCAATTGACAAACTATAGTCCCGAATAATATCAGCCAACCATAATTTTCAAAAGGTAGAGCCCAATTGCTTCCAAAGCAACCTCCACGTTTTTACCTCATGTCCAATAAGGGCCCAATAATATGATGCCGTTTATTGTGACACGTCAAGATGACCCATCAATATTAAGTTGTGATGGACGGTCGCCATGTGGATCCCCAATAATATGAGCCAATCCCATGGGAGTTCCACCCAACTTACAACATGTGTCGATCCAATGTACAGCTTTCCGACGAACGGGCCCCCCCAATAATATGAGCCGGACCGTATCCGCGGGTAGCATCACATACATTGATCGTTGATGGAAGGTAGGAATATTTAAACAATATTTAAATTTCCCTTTTGTTTATCTTGATATCAATTTTAAATCATATTTAAAATGAGGGATTTTTATTTTTGAAAATTTGTCTCATCATGCAATTTATGTATGCTTGCGGGATTCATACAATTTATTCTAAACATGCATACATCAATAATATCATATATTATTTAAGGATGATCGATCCCATTAACTAATCGACCCGTGGTTGCCAATCACGAGTCTAAGTCCAATCCTAGGTGATATGCAAGTATGCAATGCAATCCTATTACATTGAGCTTCCAATTTACATTTCTTCGGTCTTCATTGTCTGCTGGGCCCACCATGTTTTCAAAACTTTGTCTCCCACTAAGTCTAATAAATTTACAATAAATTTCGATGACAAATATGGGATACATTTTTAGGGGTGGGAACGGGCCATAAACCAGGCCCACTTTTATTACATATGACAATCATATTGGGCTATAAACCAAGCCCATTAATAAACACCAACAATAATAAGACAAATGTAAATCACCTAACATACACCTAAAACATTGGTCATGGCAATCGATCATCCTTTATCCATTAAATAATTCAATAATTAAATAATTGGATAAACATGCAAAGACATCAAAATTTAAAAGATAAAATCATATTTTATCTTATCCATCCATAAGATCATATCTTATCATCAATTGTACCAAAATAATTAATTTTATAAAATTTATTTTAACGGATAAAATTTATAAATTTCCAAAAATTCAAATTTATCCAAAAATCAATTTTAAAATTTTCGGACTCGAACAATTCGATCCGATGCCTCGTGATCTAATCAAAAAAAAATTTCGATCGGATCAAACACTAGAATTTCAAAAATTCAAAATTTTTTTAAAAAATAAAATTTTAATTTTTTCGGGCAGCCCGTGCCCCGACCAGGGCTCGGGCTGGGCAGCCCGTCGCTGCCCATTGGGCAGCGATCCGATCGCTGCCCGTGTTTTGCCCGTCAAAATTTTGATTTTTAAAAAATTTGTTTTGTTTCAAAAACCGAGGCTTAAAAATTTTGTACAATCGATTAATTTAATCGTTTGATCTGAGCAACCTGTCTCTGATACCACTGTTGGAAATCGGTGTTCAGATCAATTAGAATTGATACCCGGTGCAGCGGAAGTTTAAAAATTTATTTTATTAATATGGAACGATTCCATATCTGGGTATCAAACTTTACGATTAATTTGTGTAAGTAAAACAAATAATCACTATTAAATATTTTACCTTAAAATCTCGAAGCGAGATTATGGACACCAACATAATTTAATCTGCTCTTGTTGTATATCCCCGGAACTGATGAACGAACGTTTCTTCAATCAGGTTCACGAATAGAAAACAAAACCCTTTGATTGACTGCACTAGAAATCAATTAGAAGTTTGCGTAGAGAATAAACAGATATGATCTGTTAATTCAAATTGTAATTTTTCATAAAAATCACAAGCCGAATTTTCTCCGAAAGGGACAGAGGATTTCGAAAATCCTCTTGAATAATCTAGACTGATTTTCAAAAATTCAAGACTCAATAAACACACAATTTTCGAACACTGCAGTCTTATTTATAGATAATTTCTAGACTAGATTAAGTTATAATTGTATTAGGACTCTAACTCCTTAAAACCCACAATCCATAACTTAAGCCCAACAAGCCAAGCCCGTTGTTCTAAAAATTAATATAAAATTCATCGTGACTCTGATTGATAAACTAATTTTACCAATGTTCACAAAAACCATTTCTGCATCTTTTAGAGTCAAGATAATTTTTCTGAATCCGAATTCAGTGATTTCTAAAAATGTCCATCCCTATGTCATTTTAGGAAATCCCACTCCCTTTAGTTAAGAAGTCCAACTTATCTTTCATTAAATTTAACTTTTTAAATTTAACTATCTCTACGGGGTTTTAGTAATCAATTACTTGTGTAACTCTCAATGGTTCAGGAATACAGCTAGCCGTGGGCTCACAACTCCTTGTGACTCGGAACAACAATTTCCGACTTACCCATCGAATCATGGTAAGAGCGCCTAGCAACATCGCCCCATGATTCCCTAGGTAATACTGATAGTGCCTGCAAGAACCAGTAGATTCTGGTTAGCGTACAGTACGGTCCCTTCATCCATATATCCTGATCGAATCAACAACCATTGGTGCATCGAGAGTCGTTCGAGATTCGATAACTATGCATAACATCTTGGAGATCAAATAGTGACATCGCATGTGTTACTAGGATAACCCATTAACCTAAAACACATCATGTACTCTGGCCAGAGATTCGTCACACTAATATCTCCTCAGATCGCATAGGATATCCACACTCGCAAGTATGTGGTGAATCCTTGACAACAAAGCATCGACTCCTATATGTGTCGTAACTGTACCCAATCCCGACACCTGATGACCCCAATAGAGTCGGTAAACGAGTCAAAGTACAGTACTAGCATATAGAATCTCAATGATGTTTCAAGTAATAAGGACTAATGGTGTACAACCAAAACCGCGGACTTTATCCACTCGATAAGTGATAACCACTTGGAAAGTCCGAATAGGGTAGTTCGATCATTCATCATATGAATATCCATTTGCATGCTTTGAACATCTCTATGTTCCATACCAATGAAACGTGGTACTCGGCATCGCAAATGCTAGTCTCAATCTCGAGCGATCCTTATCCTTATTTGCGGACGGCTCAATTGACTAGGAACAGTTTAGAATATACAGTGACTATAAGATGTGTTTCATGATAGCCATCCCCATATGCTACCACATCTTACATACACTATAGTATATTCAAGGTCTTTATCAAAACAACAATAGTATATCATAATATAACATTATGAAGAAAGATAAAGTCAATGCCATTATAAAAGTGTAAATTATATTAAACAAAAGATTGTTTTACATAGAGTCATAAAAGCCCTTAGCCACAAGTTGGCTAACCGGGCACCCACTCTTTCACCCTCACCATAAAAGTGTTAGAGTAGATGCTCTGCAGGCCAATTGTTGGCTAGGAATTTTATTGACTCACGTGTAATAAATAATCTTTATTTTAATATAATTACTCTTTTATTCAATTTTTGCATTTACTTTATCTGCATACCCATGCAAGCTTCATAAATAAAGACCTTGAATATACTATAGTAAATAAATATGAGGTTGTACATGTGATGACAATCATGAAACACATATTTTAATTACTGTATATTCTAAATTAAGTTCCTAGTCGATTGGGCCATCCAAAATAAGGATAAGGATCGCTCGAGCTTGAGACTAGAATATGTGATGTTGTGTACCACGTTTCATTGGTATGGACATAGAGATATTCAATCATACATATTGGTGCTCAAACGATGAGTTCACTGAACTACCCTCCCTCGGATTTCCCAAGTGATTATTATTCATCGAGTGGATAAATCTATGGTTATGGTTGTACACCATTAGTCCTTACGACCCGAGACAATACTGAGGCTCTACATGCTAGGATTGTGCTTTTACTCGTTTTGAAACGTTCTAAAACTTCTACTGAATTTTTTTTTTAACAAAACTCTCTGATAATAAAATAATGAATATAAATATATATATGCCCATACATATATATATCATACTTAAAAATAGTTTTACTTAATTTAAAATACATAAACACAATAAATACAATAAAAGTACACACATTCAATTAAATACTTAAAATTAATTACTAAATAATCATTTATAAATATTCCATAATAAAATTCCTAAATTCCATGCATATACTGAAAATCTATAATAATAAAACATATGCGGAAATAAAAGTTCAGTCTCAACATAAAATTCATCTTAGAGCAATGGTCACGGGTTCTAGCTGCCTGGATACTCATACGCCCTCGCCGCTAGTCGGGAACACATTATCCTTATTGACATTTTGCTCACCTGCACCATTTAAATCTAGTGAGCCTAGAGGCTCAGCACGTTCTATCTTTACATAACAAAATGAAACCACACACAAGCACACATCATATAAAATACGTGAATAATAATTATACGTGCATGATCTTAAAATTATATGTACATAAACATAAATAAATAATCATACTTCTAAATCATCATGCTATAACATAATTCATCATACTTTATAATTTTCGTAAAAATAACATATCATGATTTCTTAGTTCTCAACAGGTCGTATCCATGTCGGTGGCATCATACTGAGTGATTGATCAATCTATAAACCAACGTACGCGGCGGTGGGGTTTCCACCTCCGTGCTGCCACTTTACCAGCCCCAGGTATCCTGACATCCAACCACATCACTTTCCACCTTCACTTCAAATTCCATAAAAATATATTTTTCTTAACATACATTTAAACTTATCATAAAAATTCTTACATGATGCATGAACTTAAAAAAATCTCATTTATTTCTTTATTTCATGAAAATTTGTCCGTAAATATATATTTAATTTATTTTCTTAAAAATCATACTTATATATCTAATAAAAATGCATGCATGAATTAAATATATATTTATGGACATTTATTTTTCCAAGGACTTGTTCGAGCTGCTGACCACTAGACTTAAACTCAAAAATTCATAGACTGGCCCAAAAACCCAAAAGCCCAATCTGACCTGGCCCAATTAGCTTCATGGGCCCCCAGGCCCATGAAAAACTAATGGGCTCACTTAAAACATAATTTAGGCCCATCAACTTATTAATTTAAAGTTAAATTAATAAAATTATTAACTAACCATTACTATAAATTAGACCGATAAAATTATTAACCCGACCAACTTGACCCAATAATTCTCATGGATCACATGGCTCATGACAAATTAGTGGGCTCACCTCAATAATTATTAAAGCACATTAATTTAGTCCAATTAATTAATCAAGCCCAACCCATAATTTATTAACTTGAACTCTTAATTAATTAAAATAAGAGCCTTAAGCCCAAATAATAAAATCTAGACCCGGACTAAAAATATTTTGACCCATAAAGACTTGACCCAACCCGGACTCGGACCACCCAAAGACCCGAGCCCGGCTCACTTGAAACCATCGAACCCGACCCTAACCTATTCTCAAACCCCCTTGCGGCAGCTTCCGCCTTAGCCCCTTAAACACCTTCCTCTGGCCACCACCGGCTGGAGCTCCAGCACCTGGACCACCCCAGGGTCCAGGTGCAACCCCAGCCTGTGGCCTGGCTCGAGCCAATCCCTGCTTGGCTCGGCCACAACCCCTAAATCCCAAGAAACCCCACGCAGCCCCTCCCATGGAACAACCCTTACTCCCCTTAACTTTCTGACCAGCTCCGGCCACCCATGGCTGGAGCTCCGACACCTGGACCACCCCAGGGTCTAGGTGCAACCCTTGGACCAGGCCTGGCTCGATCCAAGCCTTGCATGGCTCGACCAAGGCCCCTAAACCCCATGCAAGCTGCGCAGGCCCCTTTTCTGGACAGCCCATGATACTTTGCATGTTCCGACCAGCTCCGGCCACCAAAGGCCGGAGCGCCGGCACCTGGACCACCCCAGGGTCCAAGTGCATCCCTCGGACTAGGCCTGGCCTGAGCCAAGCCTTGCATGGCTCGAACAAGTCCCATAAACCAGACAGCTCCCTCTGCCCGCCTAGCTGCTGTCCCAGCCCCTTTTCCCTTAGTTCCATCCCTTCCAGCCATGAACCACCTTGCCTAAACCGACCCCTGTGAACCCACCTAGACCCATGAACAATCAGCTAGAAGTTCAAACCAAGCCATGTCCAGAAATAGTGCAAAACCGAGCCATGAAGTGCAAAAACATGAGGAGCATGCATGAACTTTAATGTTTTCTTTTCTAGATCATAACACATGCAATATCAGATCTTGTAAGCATAAAATATTTGTAATATGATTTAAATGGTGGCCAAGAATGGATTCGAGACGTGCCTTGATAATTATTTAGACGAAACGACGTAAACGACGCGTATCGGGCTCGCCGGGACGAATGGATCTTCTAAATAATCCAAAAACCTTCAAAGATCGGCTATGAGGCTGGGAAAACTCTGATGGGACGTGAAAATGGTGGAGAAGAGGGTGATGGATGCGGCTAAGAGGTGAGGCGTGGGTTTGGGAGGGATTTAGGGTATAATATTTAGGATAATCTAGGTTAAATAATTAATAGATAATTAGGATAATTAAATACTCTAATTTTAAAATTTAAAATACATTCTAATTTGATAAAACTAAGTAAATCCCGAAATTATTATTAATGAGATTTTTAAAGATTAATAAAAATCATTAAAATGACTTATTTTGGGTAAAAACGGACATATAAATATACATATATATAAATACCATAATTTTCTTAAAATCTTACCTTAAAATAACATTTTAAGGCTCCTAAAAATCTCATAAAATATTTTGGGTGAAAACTAACATCTCGTCCGTCCACGGTCCCGCCTACGCGATCATAAAATAAACTTTCTCAAATAAATTCATAAATAACATCATACCGATTTAAATGCCGAAACAATATTTAAAACATGCCAATAACTCACATAATTCACATAATAACATATAAAATTAATTTAACACATTTTCACATTATTTTAAAATTATTAAATCTCCTAGTTATGCATGCGGATTTACGTGGCGAATTTCTGGGCGTTACAATTCTCTCCTCCTTAAATAGAATTTCGTCCTCGAAATTGGATTTAACTTAGTCGTCTAATAACAAATGACTAAAAATTTTCCAGAACTAATTTTCAAACTTAAATCCCAAAAACATAATTTAATTTATATATCTAAAATTCAAACTTGTCAAACTTAAATCTAAAATCATAACTTAATCTACAAATCTAAGTGTCAAACTTACGTCTCATAAATTATCAAACTTAATTTTCTAAACATATATCATTCTAGTCATCCTGGTGTGTAACGCATCTCAGAGGCATACTCTAATTACCATAAATTCTCTACGTAACCGCATTGCATAACTAAGTATTTTTAACTTTAATACTGTCATAACTTAAAATTCTCATTTTCATAAATCATTAAAACAAAAATCATGTGTCCCATGCATAAAACATAATTTAAAACATTTAAAACTTACAGACTGGCAGTGCGGCTTCTGAGCTCCGTGTAGAAGGCTAGTTACCCTCCAAGGACCATGGCTCTGATACCAAATGAAACGTCCTAAAACTCCTACTAAATTTTATTTGTAAACAAAACTCTTTGATAATAAAATAATAAATATAAATATATATATGCCCATACATATATATATCATACTTAAAAATAGCTTTACTTAATTTAAAATACATAAACACAATAAATACAATAAAAGTACAAACATTCAATTAAATACTTAAAATTAATTACTAAATAATCATTTATAAATATTCCATAATAAAATTCCTAAATTCCATGCATATACTGAAAATCTATAATAATAAAACATATGCGGAAATAAACGTTCTAGTCTCAACATAAAATTCATCTTAGAGCAATGGTCACGGGTTCTAGCTGCCTGGATACTCATACGCCCTCGCCGCCAGTCGGGAACACATTATCCTTATTGACATTTTGCTCACCTGCACCATTTAAATCTAGTGAGCCTAGAGGCTCAGCACGTTCTATCTTTACATAACAAAATGAAACCACACACAAGCACACATCATATAAAATACGTGAATAATAATTATACGTTCATGATCTTAAAATTATATGCATATAAACATAAATAAATAATCATACTTCTAAATCATCATGCTATAACATAATTCATCATACTTTATAATTTTCGTAAAAATAACATATCATGATTTCTTTGTTCTCAACAGGTCGTATCCATGTCGGTGTCATCATACTGAGTGATTGATCAATCTATAAACCAACGTACGCGGCGGTGGGGTTTCCACCTCTGTGCTGCCACTTCACCAGCCCTCTCAGCTGGATCCATAAGCTCATCATACTTATATATCATTAGGAAGGTCACCGGGCCCAGGTATCCCGGCCTCCAACCACATCACTTTCCACCTTCACTTCAACTTCCATAAAAAATATATTTTTCTTAACATACATTTAAACTTATCATAAAAATTCTTACATGATGCATGAACTTAAATAAATCTCATTTATTTCTTTATTTCATGAAAATTTGTCCGTAAATATATATTTAATTTATTTTCTTAAAAATCATACTTATATATCTAATAAAAATGCATGCATGAATTAAATATATATTTACGGACATTTATTTTTCCAAGGACTTGTTCGAGCTGCTGACCACTAGACTTAAACTCAAAAATTCATAGACTGGCCCAAAAACCCAAAAGCCCAATCTGACCTGGCCCAATTAGCTTCATGGGCCCCCAGGCCCATGAGAAACTAATCGGCTCACTTAAAACATAATTTAGGCCCATCAACTTATTAATTTAAAGTTTAATTAATAAAATTATTAACTAACCATTACTATAAATTAGACCGATAAAATTATTAACCCGACTCAACTTGACCCAATAATTCTCAAGGATCACATGGCCCATGACAAATTAGTGGGCTCACCTCAATAATTATTAAAGCCCATTAATTTAGTTCAATTAATTAATCAAGCCCAACCCATAATTTATTAACTTGAACTCTTAATTAATTAAAATAAGAGACTTAAGCCCAAATAATAAAATCTAGACCCGGACTAAAAATATTTTGACCCATCAAGACTTGACCCAACCCGGACTCGGACCCAAAGACCCGAGCCCGGCTCACTTGAAACCATCGAACCCGACCCTAACCTATTCTAAAACCCCCTTGCGGCAGCTGCCGCCTTAGCCCCTTAAAAACCAAGCTCCGGCCACCACCGGCCGGAGACCCGGCACCTGGACGACCCCAGGGTCCAGGTGCAACCCTATCCTGGGTCCTGGCTTGAGCCAATCCCTTCTTGGCTCGGCCACAACCCTTAAATCCCAAGAAACCCTACGCAGCCCCTCCCATGGAACAGCCCTTACTCCCCTTAACTTTTTGACCAGCTCCGGCCACCCATGGCCGGAGCTCTGACACCTGGACCACCCCAGGGTCTAGGTGCAACCCCTGGTCCAGGCCTGGATCGATCCAAGCCTTGCATGGCTCGGCCATGGCCCCTAAACCCCATGCAAGCTGCGCAGGCCCCTTTTCTGGACAGCCCATGATACTTTGCATGTTCCGACCAGCTCCGGCCACCAATGGCCGGAGCGCCGTCACCTGGACCACCCCAGGGTCCAAGTGCATCCCTCGGACTAGGCCTGGCCTGAGCCAAGCCTTGCATGGCTCGGCCAAGTCCCATAAACCAGACAGCTCCCTCTGCCCACCTAGCTGCTGTCCCAGCCCCTTTTCCCTTGGTTCCAGCCCTTACAGCCATGAACTACCTTGCCTAAACCGACCCATATGAACCCACCTAGACCCATGAATGATCAGCTAGCAGTTAGAACCAAGCCATGTCCAGAAATAGTGCAAAACCGAGCCATGAAGTGCAAAAACGTGAAGAGCATGCATGAACTTTAATGTTTTCTTTTCTAGATCATAACACATGCAATATCAGATCTTGTAAGCATAAAATATTTGTAATATGATTTAAATGGTGGCCAAGAATGGATTCGAGACGTGCCTTGATAATTATTTAGACGAAACGACGTAAACGACGCGTATCGGGCTCGCCGGGACGAACGGATCTTCTAAATAATCCAAAAACCTTCAAAGATCGGCTATGAGGCTGGGAAAACTCTGATGGGACGTGAAAATGGTGGAGAAGAGGGTGATGGAGGCGGCTAAGAGGTGAGGCGTGGGTTTGGGAGGGATTTAGGGTATAATATTTAGGATAATCTAGGTTAAATAATTAATAGATAATTAGGATAATTAAATACTCTAATTTTAAAATTTAAAATACATTCTAATTTGATAAAACTAAGTAAATCCCGAAATTATTATTAATGAGATTTTTAAAGCTTAATAAAAGTCATTAAAATGACTTATTTGGGTAAAAAAGGACATATAAATATACATATATATAAATACCATAATTTTCTTAAAATCTTACCTTAAAATAATATTTTAAGGCTCCTAAAAATCTCATAAAATATTTTGGGTGAAAACTAACATCTCGTCCGTCCATGGGGAGCTTACGCGATCATAAAATAAACTTTCTCAAATAAATTCATAAATAACATCATACCGATTTAAATGCCGAAACAATATTTAAAACATGCCAATAAATCACATAATTCACATAATAATATATAAAATTAATTTAACACATTTTCACATTATTTTAAAATTATTAAATCTCCTAGTTATGCATGAGGATTTACGTGGCGAATTTCAGGGCGTTACAATTCTCTCCCCCTTAAATGGAATTTCGTCCTCGTAATTGGATTTAACTTAGTCGTCTAATAACAAATGACTAAAAGTTTTTCAGAACTAATTTTCAAACTTAAATCCCAAAAACATAATTTAATTTATATATCTAAAATTCAACTTAAATCTCAAAAAAAATTATAACTTGTCAAACTTAAATCTAAAATCATAACTTAATCTATGTAACGCCCGGAATTATTTAAAGAATAGTTAATTTGGGAATATTTGGAGTTTTGATTTAAATTCTAATATTCTTAAATTGATTAGGATTGAATTTGAATGAATTGAGTAATTGAGGACTGAATTGCAATTTTTGAACTCTTGAGGGGCTAAAGTGCAAATTGTATTTAACTTATCAGAATAGTGGAGGTTGCTCAGCATGCACGTGTACAATTTATATGACTTATCAGATTTCTCAAAGTTGAAGGAGGAAGAACCGAGAACAGAATTTCCAAATTTGATCTTCATCTTCATTGTCATATATCTTGAGCTACGGTTGTCCGATTTCGATTCCGAAAGATGTTTTGGAATCCTCTTGACAAGACCTTCGATTTGATGTAAGTTTCTTCTTTGTTACTCAAGGTTTGATGGTTCGAAAATGACAGATATCAGCTGCTGGTATTGAATTGATGTTATGGATCTTCTATCTTTGATAATCTTGAGATTTGATTGAAGATTGAATTGTATATTTTGTTCTTATGATTTCTTAGCTGTGATTCACTCTATACACCTGCTGATATATTGGTTTAGAGGTTGAACAATTGATATGAATGTTAGAAATGATATAGAGATTTGCGGGAATCGCCGAGTTATACCGAAATGCCGTCGAACTTTTGAATTGGAGTGATTTGCTATCATTCTTCAGCTTAGAAGTGGATGAGCTCTTAGCTGATGATTCTTTGCTTGTTATGTTGTTGTTTCAGTGCTTGAACAGGACATTTCAATTGATTAATCTCGACTTCGAAACCGATAGACGATAGCACAAGGTTGGTAGAGTTTCCTTTGGCATTCTTGTTGAAGTTTGGGGTTGATCTTGAGCAGATTTGGAGTTGTGCTTGGTGCTTGATATTGTACAGCTTTTGACAAGTTTGAAGACCTCCTAGACATCACATTTGAAAGGTAAAAGTGGACTACAATTTGATTGGGATTACAACTCGAGATGGTTTGTATCGAGTTCCCTCAATTCACATACTTGTTTGTTAAGTGCTCTTATGTGCTTTCTTTTGATTACTTGAATAAGTTCTTGATATAATGAATGCCCTGATTATGTTACATGTTGCATTCATCTTGATGACTTATTCCCTTGAGTTTGAAATGAACGGACACGTTCGAATAGACGATTTGAGGGATTGTATATGTATGGCCTGGGTGGTTGTTTGAGCCTAGCGTCTGAGCTACATATATAATGGCTTCAAAGTCTAGAGGAGCAAGATAGTAGCCCCACCTCGATAGGGTGTGTCGGTGGATTAGCTATGATATCTTCTTCTCGGGATCCCAATTGATGAATGATGAAAAGAACCTTGTTTTGAAAGCATGCATTGTATTTATTTCTATATCATGATTGTGATATTGATTATGCATGTTTAGTTGCTTTTACTGGGAAATCTATTTCTCACCGGAGTTATCCGGCTATTGTTTTGTTGTATGTGTCATTGCAATAGGAGGAAGTGGAACCGGGCAAAGGCGGACTTAAAGAACAAGGGATGAAATCGATATAGCGTGAGGATCCGAGTTAGGAGTTATGTGTGCTGTCACGAAGTTTAATGAGTCTTAATCATGATCATGTTTAAAGGTACTTGTACAAGACTTGTAGATGATCTAGTTAAGGTCTTGTTGTTGTATTTAGAACTTGAGAAATGATGTAACTACTTGATTCCATCAGGATGTATCTTGATTTTGATATATGACAATGATCTTGCATGTTTATGATATTATGTTGATGTAGTAAAGCTTTGGATTGGTTTATTACTAGCATTGAAAGCATGTTGGAATGCATGGTAGTTGTTATGCTTGATTTCATCATGTCTAGACTTTGGTAGGAATTGATCTTGAATCAAAGGGATGCATGAACTCAAGTTTTGAACAGCAGCAGAGTGCAGCCAAATTTCTGGCCGATTGGCCTGCGCACGGGCGAGCTACTGCTCGCGCGCGCGCGGGCCAAGCCAGGGGGGCCTCGGTCCCATTGGCTTGCGCGCGCGCGAGGGGTGATGCCCGCGCGTGCGCAGGGCAATTTATTTTAAATTTTTTTTTTTTTATTCTTTTGTTTAGACTTTGATTATTGTCTAACATGGTTTAATAATGATTAATGAGATTAATGAGAGATTAGAACTCGGGTCATCACAATCTACAAATCTAAGTATCAAACTTACGTCTCATAAATTATCAAACTTAATTTTCTAAACATATATCATTCTAGTCATCCTAGTGTGTAACGCGTCTCAGAGGCATACTCTAATTTCCATAAATTCTCTACGTAACCGCATTGCATAACTAAGTATTTTTAACTTTAATACTGTCATAACTTAAAATTCTCATTTTCATAAATCATTAAAACAAAAATCATGTGTCCCATGCATAAAACATAATTTAAAACATTTAAAACTTACAGACTGGCAGTGCGGCTTCTGAGCTCCGTGTAGCAGGCTAGTTACCCTCCAAGGACCATGACTCTGATACCAAATGAAACGTCCTAAAACTCCTACTAAATTTTATTTGTAAACAAAACTCTTTGATAATAAAATAATAAATATAAATATATATATGCCCATACATATATATATCATACTTAAAAATAGCTTTACTTAATTTAAAATACATAAACACAATAAATACAATAAAAGTACAAACATTCAATTAAATACTTAAAATTAATTACTAAATAATCATTTATAAATATTCCATAATAAAATTCCTAAATTTCATGCATATACTGAAAATCTATAATAATAAAACATATGCGGAAATAAACGTTCTAGTCTCAACATAAAATTCATCTTAGAGCAATGGTCACGGGTTCTAGCTGCCTGGATACTCATACGCCCTCGCCGCCAGTCGGGAACACATTATCCTTATTGACATTTTGCTCACCTGCACCATTTAAATCTAGTGAGCCTAGAGGCTCAGCACGTTCTATCCTTACATAACAAAATGAAACCACACACAAACACACATCATATAAAATACGTGAATAATAATTATACGTGCATGATCTTAAAATTATATGCATATAAACATAAATAAATAAACATACTTCTAAATCATCATGCTATAACATAATTCATCACATTTATAATTTTTGTAAAAATAACATATCATGATTTCTTAGTTCTCAACAGGTCGTATGCATGTCGGTGGCATCATACTGAGCGATTGATCAATCTATAAACCAACGTACGCGGCGGTGGGGTTTCCACCTCTGTGCTGCCACTTCACCAGCCCTCTCAGCTGGATCCATAAGCTCATCATACTTATACATCATTAGGAAGGTCACCAGACCCAGGTATCCCGGCCTCCAACCACATCACTTTCCACCTTCACTTCAACTTCCATAAAAATATATTTTTCTTAACATACATTTAAACTTATCATAAAAATTCTTACATGATGCATGAACTTAAAAAAATCTCATTTATTTCTTTATTTCATGAAAATTTGTCCGTAAATATATATTTAATTTATTTTCTTAAAAATCATACTTATATATCTAATAAAAATGCATGCATGAATTTAATATATATTTACGGATATTTATTTTTTCAAGAACTTGTTCGAGCTGCTGACCACTAGACTTAAACTCTAAGATTCATAGACTGGCCCAAAAACCTAAAAGCCCAATCTGACCTGGCCCAATTAGCTTCATGGGCCCCCAGGCCCATGAGAAACTAATGAGCTCACTTAAAACATAATTTAGGCCCATCAACTTATTAATTTAAAGTTAAATTAATAAAATTATAACTAACCATTACTATAAATTAGACCGATAAAATTATTAACCCGACTCAACTTGACCCAATAATTCTCATTGATCACATGGCCCATGACAAATTAGTGGGCTCACCTCAATAATTATTAAAGCCCATTAATTTAGTCCAATTAATTAATCAAGCCCAACCCATAATTTATTAACTTGAACTCTTAATTAATTAAAATAAGAGACTTAAGCCCAAATAATAAAATCTAGACCCGGACTAAAAATATTTTGACCCATCAAAACTTGACCCAACCCGGACTCGGACCCAAAGACCCGATCCCGGCTCACTTGAAACCATCGAACCCGACCCTAACCTATTCTCAAACCCCCTTGCGGCAGCTGCCGCCTTAGCCCCTTAAACACCTTGCTCCGGCCACCACCGGCTGGAGCTCCGGCACCTGGACCACCCCAGGGTCCAGGTGCAACCCCAGCCTGGGGCCTGGCTCGAGCCAATCCCTTCTTGGCTCGGCCACATCCCCTAAATCCCAAGAAACCCCATGCAGCCCCTCCCATGGAACAGCCCTTACTCCCCTTAACTTTCTGACCAGCTCCAGCCACCCATGGCCGGAGCTCCGACACGTGGACCACCCTAGGGTCTAGGCGCAACACTTGGACTAGGCCTGGCTCGAGCCAAGCCTTGCATGGCTCGGCCAAGGCCCCTAAACCCCATACAAGCTGCGCAGGCCCCTTTTCTGGACAGCCCATGATACTTTGCATGTTCCGACCAGCTCCGGCCACCAAAGGCCAGAGCGCCTGCAACTGGACCACCCCAGAGTCCAAGTGCATCCCTCGGACCAGGCCTGGCCTGAGCCAAGCCTTGCATGGCTCGGCCAAGTCCCATAAACCAGACAGCTCCCTCTGCCCGCCTAGCTGCTGTCCCAGCCCCTTTTCCCTTGGTTCCAGCCCTTCCAGCCATGAACCACCTTGCATAAACCGACCCCTATGAACCCACCTAGACCCATGAACGATCAGCTAGAAGTTCGAACCAAGCCATGTCCAGAAATAGTGCAAAACCGAGCCATGAAGTGCAAAAACGTGAGGAGCATGCATGAACTTTAATGTTTTCTTTTCTAGATCATAACACATGCAATATCAGATCTTGTAAGCATAAAATATTTGTAATATGATTTAAATTGTGGCCAAGAATGGATTCGAGACGTGCCTTGATAATTATTTAGACGAAACGACGTAAACGATGCGTATCGGGCTCGCCAGGACGAACGGATCTTCTAAATAATCCAAAAACCTTCAAAGATAGGCTATGAGGCTGGGAAAAATCTGATGGGACGTTAAAATGGTGGAGAAGAGGGTGATAGAGGCGGCTAAGAGGTGAGGCGTGGGTTTGGGACGGTTTTAGGGTATAATATTTAGGATAATCTAGGTTAAATATTTAATAGATAATTAGGATAATTAAATACTCTAATTTTAAAATTTAAAATACATTCTAATTTGATAAAACTAAGTAAATCCCGAATTTATTATTAATGAGATTTTTAAAGCTTAATAAAAGTCATTAAAATGACTTATTTTGGGTAAAAACGGACATATAAATAAATATATATATAAATACCATAAATTTCTTAAAATATTATCTTAAATAATATTTTAATGCTCCTAAAAATCTCATAAAATATTTTGGGTGAAAATTAACATCTCGTCCGTCCACGGTCCCGCCTACGCGATCATAAAATAAACTTTCTCAAATAAATTCATAAATAACATCATATCGATTTAAATGCCGAAACAATATTTAAAACATGCCAATAAATCACATAATTCACATAATAACATATAAAATTAATTTAACACATTTTCACATTATTTTAAAATTATTAAATCTCTTAGTTATGCATGCGGATTTACGTAGTGAATTTCTGGGCGTTACACGTTTACCGACTCCAAGAGGGTCATCAGGTGGCGAGATTGGGTACTGTTACGACACATGTAGGAGCTAGTGCATTGTAGTCGAGAATTCATCGCTCACCTACATGTGTGGATATCCTATGTGATCTTATGAGATAGTAGTGCATTGAATCTCTGGCCAGGGTATGAAATGTACATTATGGTAAAGTGGTTCTCTACTTGCACATGCGATGCCACTATGTATTCTCTTAGATGTATCACATCGTTATCGAACTTCACATGCAACCCTCGATGAACCAATGGTTGCAAATTCGATCTGGGATATATGAGATGAAGGGACCGTACTGTACGATAACCATAATCGATTGGTTCTTATAGGCACTATCAGTGATACCTAGGGAATAATGGGGCGATGTTACTAGACGCTCTTACCATGATTCGATGGGTCCAATCAGAAATAAATTCTGACATTATTATGATCAAGGAGTTGATGCATATAATGGGGCTAATAAGGGTAAGCTCGTATAAAGGACAACGTCCTGAATCACAAAGTATTGTGAACCCACGGCTAGCTATATCCCTGAACCATTGAGGGTCACACAAGCACTAGTTTCCTTATTCCCATTGAGATAATAAATTCAAAGAGTTGAATTTATAATAAACAAATTTGATTGGATCAAATGATAAGCATATAAATGAGTTTATAATGGCTTATAGAATTTTTTGAGAGCGCAACTGCTAAAAACAGTTAAGGGAGTGCACCTGCTTAATTTGAGTGGAAGTGTTTCAAAATTAGGAGCTGTTTTATTTATGCTTTATTGGTTTCGAAAATTTAAATTGTGCATCATAATAACGATTAAGTTAAAATCGTCACATCGGTGATATTGAATCATCGATCGGGATTATGATAATATTAATACAATGGATGCATGAATCATAGGCTAGTAGGAGTGCAAGCCCATCATGATGAATTATTAAAGTAGTGGACTTTAATAAATTAATAATATTCTAGTTAGACTAGATTAATAAAGCCCATTAAATTGTATTAATACATGGTATTAATTTGTTTAAGGAAATATTTTTGATACAATAATATATAACTTGCACACAAAGAAAAATATAATGTAGAATATATATATACTATATGTAATGTTTCGAGAATAACATTCACAATTTGCAAATGAAATTATCGAAAATCTTAATTATATATATATGCAATAATTAAACGTGTTTAAATTATATTTACATATATAATTAAGATATATTTATATATATTAACATATAGACATATATACGAGAAAAGAATTGTTCGAAACCTAATATCTATCAATTAGGCAATTTTCGAAATTGCTTTCTCCCTTGTTTTTGAAGAATTCGGCCACCTTAATCAATAAGGTTGGAATTGATTTCTTCTTCATAATTCAATCTCAACGCAAATTCTTATTTTCTCTCTAGTGCGAGTTAGAAGAGGAATAGGCAAATTGGTCGTGGACTTGATTCGAAAATTGAAGAAGGAGATACTCTAGTTGATGCTTCGTAGGGAATTACAACAAGAGCTATATCCGCTAATCCCGGGATAGTTGGTGGCAAGTGAGATATTCACTAAAGGTATAATTTCGTAAACATCCTATGAATGTCAATTAAACCATACGAGTGTCCAAGCATGTTTTGAATGTCAAGACGAAAAATTTTAAATTTCCGCTGCGTCTTGGGCACGAGAACACGGTACATCAACAGTGGTATCAGAGCCAGGTTCTCTATATCGTATGGTTAATTTCATGTTGAGTTTTTTTATTTCTAATCGCATAAGAAAATTCACAAAATTGCATCACCTTAAAAAAAAATTCAGATATTTTAAAAAAAAATAAAATAAAATTACTGTTCACGGTAAACAGTAACCGAGTAACTGTTCACACGTGAATAGTACCCGTGAACAGTGCTCGGTTACTGTTCACGGCTGACCGAATTGTTCGGGCACGCCCTGGAATGAGATTGGGCTGCCCAAAAGTGTTTTGGGCAGTCTCGATAATGGGCTCGGATGAGAAGTTTGGGCCTGATGCGATGTTTTATAATTTTTGAATTAATTTGGGTAAAATTGAAAATTTTGTGAAAATTTGACTTATTTATCTTAAAATTAATTTTGGTAAAATTATAAATATTTTCTTATGAAATAAATAATTAGAATGTGATTTTAGTTATTTATAGTAAAAGGAGTTTTACAAGAAATTAATTATTATTGAATTAATTGGAAATTAAATAAAAGAGTTTATTTATTTTATTAATTCATTTAATAATTATGGCGGTTAGTAATAAAATTACAAGATACATGATTTGATGGTTTTTTTTTATAATATTTGATATTATATGTATGAAGGATGATCGAGAGCCATGACCAATATGCTAGGTGTATGTTATGATATTTTACTGTTTTTTATTATTTATTTTATTTTGAATAAAAGTGGGCTTGGTTTATGGCCCGTTCCCACCCCATGAAATGTATCCCTTATGTGTCATGGCTATTCAAATGTAATTATTAGAATTAGTGGGAGATCAAGATTGGAAGATGGTGGACCCAATGAAAAAGATGAAGACGTGTAAAATATTGGAAGATTATGTAATAAGTTGCATTTGCATCCCTGCATTTACCTAGGATTTGGACTTTGATCCATGTTTGGCTCACATGGATCAAATAGTATTGGCAATCGATCATCCTTGTTTATTTAATTATCATATTATGATATATGTGATATATAGTAATATGCATGTATGTATATTATTAGATAATATAGTTGCATGCATCCGGCAAACATACAAAATCATGACACACGATTTTTAAAATAAAATGATGAGACAATTTCAAAAATTAAAATCCCTCATTTTGAATGAAATTCAAAATTTATATCAAGCCACAAAAGTAAAAATTAAAAGATTTTAATTTATTCTTGTCTTCCATCAACGGTGGTTGCATGATGAATGCTACCCGTGGTCAGTGCCTGACTCATATTATTGGGGAGGTCTGGACGCTGGAAAGATGTGATTTCCACTGACATAGATGATGTGAATTGGGTGGAACTCCCATGACTTCGGCTCATATTATTGAGGGAACTCATGGCGACCGTCTACTACAATTCAATATTGATGGGTCGGCTTGACACTCGAAGATAAACGACGTCATATTATTGGGTCCTTATCAAGAGTGATGCAAAACACGTATAGGTTGCATGGGGATGCAATTGGACTCTACCTTTTAGAAATTATGATTTTCTGATATTATTCGGGATCATGATTGTCAAGATTGGACTCTACGTGCTCACTAAGGAAATGCGAATTCTCGTTTTTCACCAAAGGGTGGTGAAAATGTAAAAATAGTGGGAGGAAAATTTATAAAATAAAAGTACATATTTTATATCTACAAATTATTTTAAAATAATTAGTAACTGTTATCTGTTTTTCATTTTCATTATGCTCAAAATGTCGACACGTAATCCACTTTCTATCATTCTTGATCAAAACAAGTTAACCGGACCTAACTATAATGACTGGCTGAGGAATTTAAAGATTGTTCTAAATTCGGAGAGGATCGCGTATGTGCTTGAAAAGAAGCCCCCGAAGGAGGCAGCTGCTAACATCAGTGAGACTGAGCTAGCCAAGCTTGATAAATGGTGTGACAATGATCTTCAAGCTAAAAGCTACATCCTTGCTTCTATGTCGAATGAACTGCAAAGGAGGTACGAGGATGCTGCAAATGCTGCTGACATTCACTATCATCTGAAAGAGTTGTATGGTGTACAAACTCGATCCGAGAGACATGCTACTGTTAAGGAACTCATGACTACACGTTTGCGAAAAAGGGCCTCGGTCCATGAGCATGGTGTTAGGATGATTGGGCTCATTGAGAAATTGGTGGGACTCGACGTGGTTATGCCTGCTGAGCTCTCGACTGACATTCTCTTGCTGTCACTCCCTTCCTCATTCGATGGATTTGTGGTAAATTTCAATATGAACAAGCTAGAGGCCACCCTTGAAGAGTTGGTCAATATGCTTACTACTTATGAATCAACAATCAAGAAAGAAAAGCCTGTTCTGCTTGTGGGCTCATCGTCCGGGACGAAAAAGGGAGCCCAAAGCAAGGGGAAGAAGCGTTCTGCCCCGCAAAAAAGGAACAAGCCCAATAAGAAGCCATACAAGAAGCCTTCTCAAGGGCCCGCAAAGCCCGACAAGAAAGAACAAGTTTGTTTCCACTGCAACAAGCCTGGACATTGGAGGCGTAACTGCACTGAATATCTAGCCCAGAAATGTTCTGGCCATGGTATGTTTTATATTGAGGTTAATATCTCAGTCAATTCTTCTTCTTGGGTATTGGATACCGGATGTGGTTCTCATCTGTGCAATGATTTGCAGGTGATGGCAAGAAGAAAGAGACTTAGAGAAGGAGAGACTTTTCTAAGACTTGAAAATGGAGCAAGGGTTGCTGCCAAAGCCATAGGAGATAATACTTTAATATTAGACAATAATTTTAAGTTACTTTTGAGAGACGTTTTATATGTTTCTGATTTGGTTAAAAATATTATTTCTATTTCTATGCTTGATAGAGATAATTATTCTTGTATTTTTGCTAATGGAGTTTGCAATATTTACAAGAATAAATGTTTGATTGGAACTGGCGAATTACAAAACGATCCCTACAACTTAAAATTAAAGGATATTCCATTAAACAATGTCCAAACAATAACAACAACAAACAAAAGAAAACAAGATGGTTAAAATCCTGCAAACATATGGCACGCTAGACTAGGTCATATTTCCCAAAGAAGAATGCACAAACTAGTGGGAGAGGGAACGTTTGACTTGTCAAATATAAACTCTCTACCTACTTATGAATCCTGTCTAAAAGGAAAAATGACCAAAACTCCCTTTAAAGGGAATGTGGAACGTGCACATGATCTTTTGAATTTGATCCACACGGACGTATGTGGCCAACTAAGTGTTAGCACTAAATATGGGCAATCCTACTTCATTACCTTTACTGATGACTACTCGAGGTATGGGTATGTGTATTTGATGAAACACAAGCCTGAAGCATTTGAAAAGTTCAAAGAATTCAGATCTGAAGTAGAGAAACAATTAGGAAAAAATATTAAAAAACTTCGATCTGATCGAGGTGGAGAATACTTGAGTACTGAATTTTTGGACTATCTAAAGGAGAATGAAATTCTCTCACAGTGGACTCCGCCAGCAACACCACAATTGAATGGTGTTTCTGAACGTCGCAATCGAACTTTGATGGACATGGTTCGATCAATGATGGGATTCACTGAATTAACTGCATCGTTTTGGGGATTTGCGCTTGAAACTGCAGCAATGTTGTTGAATAATGTCCATACAAAAGCAGTGGATAAAAAACCATATGAGATATGGATGGGAAAACCTCCCAAATATTATTACCTAAGAATATGGGGATGTCATGCTTACGTGAAGCAGACAGTGGGAGACAAATTGGATAGTAGATCTATTTTATGCTACTTTGTGGGATATCCAAAGAACTCTGTTGGATATTATTTCTATCATCCCAAAGAAACAAATGTGTTTGTTTCAAGAAATGCCACCTTCTTAAAAAATGAGTTTCTATTAGATAGAAAGGGTGAGATGATAGAACTCGAAGAAATTCGAGACACACCCACTACTGTAGAGGTCGAACCTAATCCCCAACAGCTAGTAGTTGAATCACATGCACCTAGAAGGTCTGATAAAGTGATCAGACCGCTTGCAAGATATACACTTCTGCATGAGCAAGGAAATGATGAGCCTATGATGGATGTGATCCAAGAAATTTCAAAGAAGCGATATCTGATGCTGAATCATCAAAATGGCTTGAAGCCATGTAGTCCGAGATGGATTCCATGTCTTCAAACCAAGTATGGACTCTAGTAGATCCACCTGAGGGAATTGTTCCCATAGGATGCAAATGGATTTACAAGAGAAAACTTGGGGCGGATGGGAAGGTATTGACCTTCAAAGCGAGACTAGTGGCTAAAGGTTATACTCAAAGACAAGGAGTTGACTATGAGGAAACTTTTTTACCAGTTGCTATGTTCAAGTCCATTAGAATTTTATTAGCCATAGCTGCATGGTATGACTATGAAATATGGCAAATGGATGTGAAATCAGCATTCCTCAATGGAGACATTAAAGAGGAAATCTACATGTCTCAACCTACGGGTTTCACATCAGTGGGAAGTGAGCATAAGGTATGCAAACTTCCGAGATCGATCTACGGTCTCAAGCAGGCATCTAGGAGTTGGAATCTCAGATTTGATAACACTATCAAAGAGTTTGGTTTTGTTAAGAATCCTGAGGAACCATGTGTGTACAAAAAGGTTAGTTGGAGTGCAGTAACATTCCTAGTGCTTTATGTCGATGATATCCTCCTCATTGGGAATGATGTAGGACTATTGCAATCGACTAAAATATGGTTAGCAAGTAAATTCTCCATGAAGGACATGGGTGAAGCATCCTATGTATTAGGAATACAAATCTATAGAGATAGATTGAAGAAGATGTTGGGGCTAACCCAATCCACCTATATTGATACCATACTAAAGAGATTCTCTATGGAAGAGTCCAAGAGAGGATACTTACCAATGTGTCATGGTGTTACTCTATCTAAAGCAATGTGCCCCAAGACTGATGAAGAGATAGAGATGATGACACGCGTTCCCTATGCATCAGCGATTGGTAGTATAATGTACGGTATTATATCAACACGTCCTGATGTAGCGTATGCTCTAAGTTTTGCAAGCAGATATTAGGAAAACCCTGGTCCATTGCATTGGAAAGCCGTGAAAGATATTTTTCAGTACTTGAGAAGGACTAAGAATTTGTTCATGGTTTTTGGGGGCGGAGAATTGAAATCGAAAGGCTATACTGACTCTAGCTTCCAATGCGACGTGGATGATTCAAAATCAACTTCTGGTTTTGTATTTGTGCTTAATGGTGCTGTTGTCTCTTGGAAGAGTTCCAAGCAAGACACGGTTGCGGATTCCACCACTGAAGCCGAATACATTGCAGTGTCTGCTGCAGCCAAAGAGGCAGTTTGGATGAGAAATTTTGTCCAAGAGTTGGGCGTTATTCCAAATGGAGTTGATCCAGTCCCGGTGTACTGCGACAACAATGGTGCCGTTGCACAAGCAAAGGAACCAAGGTCTCATCACCGATCCAAACACATACTGAGGAAATTCCACATCATCCAAGAGATAGTGGAAAGAGGAGACATATCAGTCGAGCGAGTCACCTCTAAAGATAACATTGCTGATCCACTTACAAAGCCCTTACCAAGACTATTGTTTGAGAAGCATTGCGAAGCAATGAGATTGAAATTCATGAATAGTTGGCTCTAGGGCAAGTGGGAGATTGTTAGAGTAGATGCCCTACGAGCCAACTGTTGGCTAGAGATTTTATTGACTCACGTGTAATAAACTATCTTTATTTTAATATAATTACTCTTTTATTTAATTTTGGCATTTGATTTATCTGTATACCCATGCAAGCTGCATAGATAAAGACCTTGAATATACTATAGTAAATAAATATGAGGTTGTACATGTGATGACAATCATGAAACACATATTTTAATTACTCTATATTCTAAATTAAGTTCCTAGTCGATTGGGCCGTCCAAAATAAGGATAAGGATCGCTCGAGCTTGAGACTAGAATCTGTGATGTTGTGTACCATGCTTCATTGGTATGGACATAGAGATGTTCAATCATACAGATTGATGCTCATACGATGAGTTCACTGAACTGTCCTCTCTCGGATTTCCCAAGTGGTTATTATTCATCGAGTGGATAAATCCGTGGTTATGGTTGTACATCATTAGTCCTTACGACCCGAGATAACACTGAGGCTCTACATGCTAGGATTGTGCTTTGACTCGTTTACCGACTCCAAGAGGGTCATCAGGTGGCGATATTGGGTACAGTTACGACACATGTAGGAGCCAGTGCATTGTAGTCGGGAATTCACCGCTCACCTACAGGTGTGGATATCCTATGTGATCTTATGAGATAGTAGTTGTGAGACCCCGTTTCTAATCTTCTAAATCGAATAATTAAACATAATCGAACACAATAAGCCGCGGAAAACGAATCAAAAGTTTTTTTTTTTTTAAAATAAGCCTCGCGCCCGCGCCGAGCCTTCGCAAAACAACGGCGCGCCCGCGCCAAGAACCAAGCGCCCGCGCCCTCGCCTTGAAAATCAACAGCGCGCCCGTGCCAAGAACAGCGCGCCCGTGCCCTCGCCTCGAAAATCAACAGCGCGCCCGCGCCGCCCTCTCGAATTGCTGAACTTCAGGCAAAAAAAGAAAAGTATAACAAACTAAACTCAAAAACTCAAGCAACCAAGGTTTAAACATCATAAATACATGATATCTAAGGAGTTGAAACACCAACAAAACGATGTTTAACAGTACAAGTTTGACGGTAGGGATTCGTTCGACTAAACAAAACAATACAACTCCAAAAGGTACGACCCTAAGACACACGGTGTCTCACTTCTATCATCACACCCCGAGCTAACCCAAACGACTTGGTCCAGCTCCTGATCCTCCTGTTGCCAAGTACAGATACAAACAAAGACAACAGCCGGATAAACCGGTTAGAAATATAATTTCTAAGTAAAAGAGACAGGCATACAATATCAAGTAAACACTTCAATCGAAATGTAACATTCATCAATCAATCCAAATGAGAGTGGATGTATGCATGATTTCAAACTCGGGACTATCAAGTCAGATAATCGAAATGTCAATCAGTATTCGGTTGGGATCCCGGGGCCAAGTCTTCACAACAACTCACCGACACTCCCATTCGGGGTGGATGTCGTTCAATTCAACCCCTAGACTTCAGAGCAACTATAAGAAGTATTCTAGCACTTGGAAAAACTCGAAATCCAAAGCCACTTCAATATAGCTCCCTAAATCATCTATATTCAAAACGAATCGAATAATCAGCTCAATATGAATGCAAGTGTAAACGAATAATCAGTCAAGTTCACACAAATAAATAACATGCAGTATGTGATTTTCGGGGCTCGAGAATCAATCAAACTCGAGTATTCAACCCCATTCGAATCGATGTAATCTTTTACCTTTTCTCGAGGCTTCAAGAAAACCTGTCAAACAAGATAACTCGGTTCAAAAACTATTCGGCTAACAAACTCAAAGTCGATAAAACTAACAATATACCGTCTTCAAACTTCAATCGACAACTGAGCCTTCAAAACTTTAACTTCGAATCCTTCAATCAACTGTCAAAACATCGGATGCGGATTCAAAACAAACTCAATAATTCGAATAACTCAAAATCAAATCGAATAACAAAACCGGTAACTCAAACTCGATTTCGACGGCATAACGGCTATAAACTGACTATCCGGAAATACAAACCATCAAACAACAATAACCATAACTCAATCATCATCCCAATTCATCAAAACAACTCAAATCCAACCTCAATCAAAATCACCATTTTCGAATTAATGCCTCAAAAATCATATAAAATCCAAACTTTGTTCTTTTTCCAAACCGACTTCGAATACACGATCTATACTAGCTCAAGAACGACATACTCCAATATTATCAAATTCTGACAAGTCAACAAAATCGAAGTTCAAGAGATCGTAGCAAAACTTACGTCAGAATGAAGCCCTCATTGCGGTGATCGTGAATCTCAACTCGGAATGAAAATCTAACGGTCGGATTGAGTGAATCGAACAGAAAGAAAAGCTTGGAAATCGATTTTCATGGCTTCCGGGAGAGAGAAATCGAGAGAGAGAGTAGGGAGGAAGGAGAGGTATGGGGTGAGGTGATGGGTCAACCAAGTTGATGATATTAATAATAAAACCCCATCTTTTGCATTTTAGTCCTTTATTTTTCAAAGTTTGCAAAGTAACCCCCTGCTAAATATCAAAACGATCCTCAATCACTAAAAACTCTGATTATCTTGATTAAACTCAATTATAATAAAATCGGGGCATTACAGTAGTGCATTGACTCTCTGGCCAGAGTATGAAATGACATTAGGGTAAAGTGGTTCCCTAGTTGCACATGCGATGCCACTATGTATTCTCTTAGATGTATCACATCGTTATCGAACTTCACATGCAACCCTCGATGAACCAATGGTTGCAGATTCGATCGGGATATATGAGATGAAGGGACCGTACTGTACGATAACCATAATCGATTGGTTCTTATAGGCACTATCAGTGATACCTAGGGAATCATGGGGCGATGCTACTAGACGCTCTTACCATGATTCGATGGGTCCAATCAGAAATGAATTTTGACATTCTTATGATCAAGGAGTTGATGCATAGAATGGGGCTAATAAGGGTAAGATCATATAAAGGATAATGTCCTGAATCACGAAGAGTTGTGAACCCACGGATAGCTGTATCCCTGAACCATTAAGGGTCACACAAACACTAGTTTTTTTATTCCCGTTGAGATAAAAAATTCAAAGAGTTGAATTTATAATAAAAAAATTTGATTGGATCAAATGATATGCTTATAAATGAGTTTATAATGGCTTATAGATTTTTTTGAGAGCACAACTTCTAAAAACAGTTAAGGGAGTGCACCTGCTTAATTTGAGTGGAAGTGTTCCAAAATTAACAGCTGTTTTATTTATGCTTTCTTGGTTTCGAAAGTTTAAAGTGTGCATGATAATAACGATTAAGTTAAAATCATCACATCGGTGATATTGGATCATCGATCGGGATTATGATAATATTAATACAATGGGTGCATGAATCATGGGCTAGTAGGAATACAAGCCCATCATGATAAATTATTAAAGTAGTGGACTTTAATAAATTAATAATATTCTAGTTAGACTAGATTAATAAAACCCATTAAGTTGTATTAATACATGGTATTAATTTGTTTAAGGAAATATTTTTGATACAATAATATATAACTTGCACACAAAGGAAAATATAATGTAGAATATATATATAATATATATAATGTTTCGAGAATAACATTCACAATTTGCAAATGAAATTCTCGAAAATCTTAATTATATATATATGCAATAATTAAACGTGTTTAAATTATATTTACATATATAATTAAGATATATTTATATATATTAACATATAGACATATATACGAGAAAAGAATCGTTCGAAACCTAATATCTGTCATTCAGGCAATTTTCGAAATTGCTCTCTCCCTTGTGCTTGAAGAATTCGGCCACCTTAATCAATAAGGTTGGAATTGATTTCTTCTTCTTAATTCAATCTCAACGCAAATTTCTTCTTTTTCTCTCTAGTGAAATTTAGAAGAGGAATAGGCAAATTGGTCGTGGACTTGATTCGGAGATTGAAGAAGGAGATACTCCAGTTGATCGTTCGTAGGGAATTACAACAAGAGCTATATCCGCTAATCTCGGGATAGTTGGTACCAAGTGAGATATTCACTAAAGGTATAATTTTGTAAACATCCTATGAATGTCAATTAAACCATACGAGTGTCCAAGCATGTTTTGAATATCAAGACGAAAAATTTTAAACTTCCGCTGTGCCTTGGGCACGAGAACACGGTACATCAACACAAAGTACCACACATCACCATCTTTAGATGGAACTGTACAAGCCTCTGGTAGCAATCCAATGTGGCTCGATAGGTAGTATGAAGGTCAATCCCGATGATGCAATAAAAGTCATCTATCGCTAGAACCATTAATTTGGCCCACAAATGATGGCCCTCAAATCCCAAAGTACATCATACCACTAGATGTTTAGCTAAAAATTCTTGTCCAATTGGGGTAGCTACAACTAATAGAACGTCCAAGGAAATGTAGGGCAATCTAAACTTCTTGATGAATCATGTAGAGATAAACGAATGCGATGCATCAGTTTCAATGAAAACATAAGCAGGTATACCACAAAAGCTAAAAGTACTTGAAATCATGCGCTCACTCTCGATATGAGCCTGATCTTAGTACAATGCAAAGACTTGCCCCCTGAACTCATGGGCTCAAGTTGGACAGACCATGAGATGAAGCCTGAGGATGTTGCTGAACTGTAGCCTGAGAACCATAACCACTACCCAATCCTCCACGGCTAGGACAATCCCTCTTCATATGGCCCATCTCTTCACATAAGAAACAAGCCCCAGAAACACGGCGACACTGATCACACGAGTGTCTCCTCCCATAGTTATCACAACGACCTCCCTTCTTCTTCTTTCCAAAACAAAAGACACCACCTGATCCAGAAGAAGATGTAGATATCTGCTTCTAAAATGACTGAGCACGTGGACCCAAGGAGCTAGCAGGACGATAAGACTTCCACAACTTTGCTCGGCTCACACTTATCTTTGCCTATCAAAAACAGTTCACTAAAACCTCATAAGAAGTGGGGTCGTTAGAGAAAGTGACCTGATCTAATATATCTTGATTCAGGCCCTGCAAGAAGTGTTCATACTTCACGTCAAAACTAGAACCAATGTGCGGGAAAAAGGGAGAAGATCGATGAACTTCTACTAATATTCATCAATGATCACGGACCCTTGCTTCAGATTAAGCAATACAATCGCCTTTGCTTGATGGAGGGCTGGGGGAAAGTGCAACTGTGTGAACTGCCTACGAAAATTAGTCCACAAAACACGGCCCTGCTCTAGGGACAACTGTGTTGACGTGGATGTCCACCACTTTTGAGCACAACCCTCCAAGAGAAAAGTAGAGGCCTCCATCTTCTACTGCTCCGAGCAATCAAATGCACGTAAACAACTCTCCATGCACTCAAGACAATCTTCAGCTGCCTCTAGAATCTCCCCTCCCACCAAAGGATAAGGCCCCATATAAATGAACATGTTCATCTCAAAATGACGTCTATTGTAGTGACTCGTTCCGGAATCACTAACTAATCAAAGCTTAAGAATGCAAAAAATATCTTAAAGAAATAATAAAAAGAACCAGCGAAAACTAAAAAATGATACAACTAAAAACCCCGGTGGAATACAACCGGTACTGAATTTAAGTGTAGCAAAATGTTATACAACCCCATTAAATAACAATACTAAAAATCCAATAATAGAAACCCGGTACGGTACAAAACCAACCCTGTTGCAGCTGAACGACCGCTATCTCCCGGTTCGTTCAACCTAAGCCCTGCCCCATAGAATGAGGTGTCCATAGCATAAATTGAAGAAATGAGCTAACAACGCTCAGTACGAAAGTATGATTATACACTTTTATGAATGCTAATGCAAATGAAACGGTACCAAAAACCTATCATGGTAAAAACCCTTGCTCAAATAATAGGCGCCATGTAGTAACCCGAATTTAAAAAATTATTGATTTAATGGTAATTAATCACGTAACCATGTTTAAGATAGGTAAAAAATGATTAAGGAATTTACTAATGGGTCTAAGGAGTTGAAAAATGGATTCAAAACACTCAAAAATATCCCGGAGGATTCCAAGCTATCGGGTGGATCAAAAGATTCGAACCCAAGGATTGGAGGATCCGAACTTGGGAAGTTCGGAGGGAGCGATCAAGATCGGATGTAAGAGTTTGGACGATCCGATTATGAGATCGGACGATCCAAACTCAAGGTGGAAAAGTGTCCAAATCAATCATCGTGATGATGTCATTGATGACGTATTTTTGTGGGATCGGACGATCCAAAGAGCAGGATCGGACCATCCGAAGTGCTGGCAGGACAGATGTTTTACATGCAGAGTTTGGACCATCCAAACTGCAGATATAAATAGAGGGTTCGAGAGCCTCATTCTTGCACCAATCAAATTTCTTCCTCTCTCCTTTAGTAGGATATTATTAGGTGTTCTAGTCACCTAGGTGGATCCGAGAGTTGGCGGACAGTATCCAAAGTGTTAGCGCAGTAGTGCCCAAGTTGCGGGGTAGTCTCCATCAGCAGGCTGACTACGAACTCATTTATGGTCCGAGTTCCCTAAAAATATTATGGAGTATTTAATAGCTTAGTTAAGGCTTTTAGAGCATGATTAGTAATGCATGGGTACTTTTCATTGTAGCGGTGGACTGTAGATGCGGGGCATCTAGGAGTATTTTACAAAGGTATGAACGTATTATCCGAGATAGCCTGGTAGAATATACATATTATATGTTTGCATGTATCATGTGGCATTGATTATGTGTGCATTATTATGACACGGATATTATTTGCATTCATATCATTTTGAGTCTGTTATTCCATTGTTATTATCGGTAGAGGGGTCGTTCAACCCCAATATTTTATGGGTGGATTCAATGTTTTTGGATCCGGTGATAAGCCCACGGAATTTATGGTATGGGAGCCACCTCCTGATACGATGGCCCAGAGTGCTACATACCACGGTGCCTTTTTCCGAGCAATTTCTGAATAGGTTTCAAGTTACCTACACTTGTATTTTTATTTGCATTCATAGCATGTGTATATTCGTACTCTTGTACTGAGCTTTAATGATCACGTCCAGTGTTTTCTAGACACCCCATTCGACGGGGCAGTTGCAGGTGTTCAAACAAAACTAAGGATTGTGTGGTGACCAAATAGAGCTGCAGTAGTATTGGCTAGGATATTCAGTTGGGTTGTATATTGGTTTTATTTACCCGGTTGTATTATGCCAGTTTAGAATTTATTTAAGTTTTTGCAATTTATCTCTTATTAATTATTAATTGCATCCTTAATTAAGTTTTAACTTCTGATTAGTAGTGGACCCTGTTTGGTTCATACAATTATGGTATCAGAGTATACAATATGAGTGATTGGGACATAGTGTTTGGATATTTGGGTTATCCTTGTAAAGTGAAGATTGGAACATTAGATGTTGGGTTTGCCCAAGACTATCATCATTTGGATGATCTTCAATGATTTGATTTGTGGGAGTTCCCGCAGAATCGGACATGAGAGAAAGATCGTGTTTGAGATATCAGGATTTCGACTCGTGTGGATCCTAGATTTGGATCGAGTACCATATGCAAGTGACAATGGCAGTGGCAGTGGCAGAGGATTGGTTGGAGCACTATGATGCTTTCATCCATGTCACTTCAACCTGGATAGCACTCGTCTGAAGATTCTCCACAAGCAACTGGAGAGATTGTCATAAAGACCTTTCCTCATTTCCTAGAGAATGGACAATTTAATAGTGTGGGGATCCAATCAAATATTTTAGGGTTCATGCGGAAGAGACGCAGCCAGCATGCTTATATTGATACTTGGAAGAGTCAAACGAAAAACCTCACGTTCAAGATCAGTAGACGGGATGAAAGTATTCCACATGTACTTGGGTTTTAAATACTGTATTAAGATTTGTTATAAACAGTATTTCAGTTGTAAGCAATTGAATCATTGTATTATTGATTCTAGGCTGTTGGAATTCTTAGTGGATGTAACTAAGGATTTGTAATAAGAATTTTATTAAACCCGGTTCATTGGTTTAATGATTTTTCAGTATTGGGCTATACAGATAATTTCGGTATTTGTTTTAGTTGATTAGTGTTAAACTATTGTGACTCATAGGCTTTTAAGTAATCAGATTGTAAGTACTTGCCTTGTGATTAGTTCTAGGTGTTTTCCTAGAATGGTTGGGTAAGTATTTGACTTTGGGATTGATGCCAGGGATGATGTGTTTTCATCAGGGACATGATCCATACTAAGTTACCGTATGATTTGATCTGGGTATTTTTCCTAGACTGGTTGATTTATATTTAAACCTTGAACGGTAACTTCCAGGGATGATGGATTTCATCAAGGGCACGAAAGATGACATATATCAGGGGATGTGGACTGTGTTGGTTGATCGAGACGGGTGAAGAACCACGACCCTATGTCGGTGTTTTCTCGGAGGATTTATTCCAGATAGGCTTTCATGGAAGGCTACCTCAGTCTCAATATTTTACGCAGTTGTGGCTAGGGGTATAACTATCAGGTTAGTTTCGATGATAGCCGAATTCATGGGATTTAGTTTTGGTACTGGATTAGTGCCAAGGAATTTGATTTGTTATAGTCTGACTCTGTCAGAGATACATAATTTCAATTCATTTTTTCAGAAGAATTTTGGAATGGATATTCTTCGATGTATGGTCATTCTACACAGGGTGGTTCTATTTATTACGAATTAATAGACGGATAGATCTAGTGGACGGATTGAATATTACCATTGATCAGTTAGAGTATCGCCTGGTTTCATCAGTAATTGGAATTGATACAAGTAAAGAGGCGCGACTTTATGCCAGTATGTTTGGGATGGTAGGAAGTCTACCTCCGTCTCAGTGTCTTACGAAGGAATATAATTACCAGTAGAATCCTCAATGAAAAACCGATTTGTTTTGGTACTAGAGTAATATTGAGGGATGTAGTGTACTTATTATCTGAGTCTACCAGAGATTCAGGTTAAGATTGTCTTTTGACGAGATTTTATAAGACAGAGTATTATTCTTTGTGTAGTGACCCTGCATGGTATCACCTACTAACTGGCAACTAATAGCATGCATTAAACTTAATATAGCAAAATAACTTAACAGAGTAAGACATGCGGAAACAAAACCATAATTTACATATCAGCTTAGTAACATAATCCAGACTTAAATCTGTAGTGATACAACCAAATCGAAATCTTAAACAGTAAACATTATACAGCTATATCGAATCCTGCTGTATAATAAAATCCTCAAGGCTCCTGCTCACTAGTCCTGCCTTGAACTACCAGCTCCGTCCATCCTGCGACCTGCCCCATGGAATAGGGTGTCCAAGATAACAACTAGGACGTGAGCGCTATGCCCAGTACATAGACATGAGTAAACATATGTATATAATGCATGCAACATGATGACTGGTAAAAGATCATCTGAAAAGTCATGCTCAGAACCGGTGCCATATGAGTGCTGCCACCGCACGGATCAACCTTTGGGTGCAACCACACTCGTCTAGTACACCAGAGTAGACAGACATAAATGCCCCCGCCGTCGCGGTACCCTCAGTGACAGACTATCGAGTATAGAGATGAGCGGCTCTATAATCAGGTATAACAAGGAATAGGCTCAACGTGTATATGCACATGACATATGAGTATAGAAAACGGTAAATCATACATCATGCCATATAATAATGCCAAATAAATGCAACATATAAACATGTATACTCGCTGGCAATCTCAGTCAATGTGTACGTACCTCTAGGCTAGTTCAAGTATAATAGGATCCTAGGTTCCAAGCCTATATTCAAAAGTTCACCGTATCACTACATAAATTCTATAAGCCTTAACTTAGCTAATAAGTACTCCCAAAACTTAAATCGATTCCCGGACCATACCTTCGTCCGAAGTTAGCCCTTTGGAGTCGCTAGTCCCGGATGACTATAACCACACCTTGGTTATTCCAGAACCTCTATTATAACCGATAGGGCCCTCAAGTGTATATCTCACACTATATAACTGAAGAAGGAAACTCGGGAATTCGTAATTGAAAATGAACTCTGAACGGCCCTATTTATAGCCAAATTTCTCGGCCAGGATCGGAACTTCCGATTTCGGAATCGGAGCTTCCGATCCAGCTCATTGCGTGCATGTCTGCCACGCCAGGATCGGAACTTCCGATCTACGATCGGAGCTTCCGATCTGCTCTATGATCAACACTTGTCAAAACTCGCGACTGAGTCATCGATCATTTCTGGCAGCTGGGGATCGGAACTTCCGTTCCAGGATCGGAGCTTCCGTTCCGATCGGAGCTTACTATCCAGGATCGGAGCTTACTATCCGGCCCAAAATTAAAAAAGCCCAAATTTTACTTCTGAAGTCCAATAACACTCCGAAATTGGTTAAATACCAACCCTTAATCATGTTTAACATATTATTATCTTAAAATGGTTTCTGGGTTACTACATTCTCCCCACCTTTAGATATTTCGTCCGCGAAATAACATCTAAAGACAAATCAAGATAACAATATGAAACATCAAACCATGTCTTATTACAACAACGGTAATTACATCTTACATGGTAATCAAAAATACAAAGCAAACAACTCAGGATATTCTGCTCGCATACGACTCTCAGTTTCCCAAGTTGCTTCTTCAACGCCTCGGCGCTGCCACTGTACCATCACAAGTGGTATAGTCTTGTTCCGAAGAACTTTCTCCTTCCTATCTAGGATACAGATTGGTCGTTCAACAAAAGACAGATCTGGCTCTAGCTGAATATCAGTAGACTGAATCACATGAGATTCATCAGCTATGTACTGTCGAAGCAACGACACATGAAAAACATTGTGTATACTGGAAAGAGATGGCGGTAAAGCCAAACGATAAGAAACATCTCCGATTTTCTCCAGTATCTGGAAAGGCCCAATGTAACGAGGAGACAACTTGCCTTTCACACCGAATCTCATCACCTTCCTGAAAGGTGATACTCGCAGAAAAACATATTCACCAGGCTCAAACTGAAGTGGCCTGTGTCGAATATTTGCATAACTGGCTTGTCTATCTTGAGCAACTTTGATCCTATGCTTGATCAAATCTACCTTGTCTACAATCCGCTGCACCAATTCAGGACCCTCGACTTGCCGTTCCCCGACTTCATCCCAGAATAACGGAGTACGACACCGTCGACCATACAATGCCTCGAAAGGTGCCATATCAATACTACGATGATAACTGTTATTGTAGGCAAATTCAATCAAAGGTAACTGATCCTGCCAAGATAAACCAAAGTCCATGACAGAAGAACATAGCATATCCTCCAGCGTACGAATAGTGCGCTCTGACTGCCCATCAGTCTCCGGATGATATGCCGTGCTCAAACTCAGAGTGGTACCCAACGCCTGCTGAAAACTACCCCAAAAACGTGAAGTAAATCGCGGATCTCTATCACTAACAATACTCACTGGAATCCCATGTAATCGCACAATCTCCTGGATATATAAGCGTGCCATGCGATCATAAGAATACTCCCGGTTATAAGGAATGAAATGTGCTGATTTTGTCAAACGGTCAACGACAACCCAGATAGCATCACACTGACGTGAAGTCATAGGCAAGTGGGTAACAAAATCCATAGTCACGTGCTCCCACTTCCATTCGGGAATCTCAAGATTCTGCAGTAATCCACCTGATCGTCGATGTTCAGCCTTGACCTGTTGACAAACCAAACATCTCAAAACAAATTGATATACACTTCGCTTCATCCCCTTCCCCCAGAATCTAGTTCGCAAGTCCTTATACATTTTCATACTTCCAGGATGAACTGATAATCGACTCCTGTGAGCTTGAGATAGAATATCATTCCTGAGCTCCGCATCATTAGGTACAACCACTCTATTCGATAGGCACAATAAACCATCTGCCTGAAAATGGAATCCAGATGTATTAACTCCATTGGCTAGACGTGCCAAACGCTGAGTCTTAACATCAGATATCTGATCATCTCTGATCCGAGAATACAATGCTGGCTCAGATAGAATAGTATACAAACGAATCCCATTCCTCCCTTTCTTGTGCTTGAGCGTAAAACTCAATGAACAGCACTCTTGAATCATATGAGATATTTCATTAGTCTGAAGTGCAGACAGTCTCACCTGCCGACTCAAGGCATCAGCAGTAAGATTAGCAGAACCTGGATGATATTTGATTTCACAATCATAATCCTTCAGGAGATCCATCCAGCGTCTCTGTCGCATATTCAACTCTTCCTGAGTGAATAAATACTTCAAACTCTTGTGATCCGTAAATATCTCAAATTTCTCGCCATAAAGATAATGTCTCCAAATCTTGAGCGCAAATACAATGGCGGCTAACTCGAGATCATGCACTGGATAGTTATTCTCATGCGTCTTCAACTGTCGAGAAGCATAGGCAATAACATGTCCATGCTGTGTCAACACACATCCTAATCCCTGACCAGAGGCATCAGTATAAACAACATAACCTCCTGATCCAGAAGGTAGAGCTAGAACAGGTGCAGTAGTAAGACGTCTACGCAGCTCGTGAAACGACTCCTCAAAATCCGAGGACCAAATGAAGGTAACATCTTTCCGAGTAAGCTGAGTCAAAGGCCTGGCCAACTGTGAAAAATTCTCGATGAACCTACGGTAATATCCCGCTAGACCCAAGAAACTACGAATCTCAGCAACCGTTTTCGGACGAGACCAGTTCAGCACTGCCTCTATCTTACTAGGATCAACAGATATTCCATCATTAGAAATCACATGACCGAGAAACACTACCCGATCAAGCCAGAATTCACACTTGCTCAATTTCGCATATAGTTGCTTATCTCGTAATGTCTGTAGAACAATCCTCAAATGTTGTGCATGCTCATCCTTGTCATGAGAATAAACAAGAATATCATCTATAAAGACGATGAAAAATCTATCCAGATAATCTCGAAATACCTGATTCATCAGATTCATAAAGACTGCCGGTGCATTCGTCAAACCGAATGGCATCACCAGAAACTCATAATGCCCGTATCTGGTCCTGAAAGCAGTCGTAGATATATCTGAGTCTCGTACCCGCATCTAATGGTATCCAGATCTCAGATCTATCTTCGAATAAACAGAAGTACCCTGTAGTTGATCGAACAGATCATCAATCCGCGGCAAAGGATACTTATTCTTGATGGTGACACGATTCAACTGCCTGTAATCAATACATAATCGCATCGATCCATCCTTCTTCTTGACAAACAAAACAGGTGCTCCCCACGGAGAAACACTCGGACGAATATATCCCTTATCAAGCAGATCTTGCAACTGCTGTTTCAATTCCCTCATCTCTGACGGTGCCAGACGATAAGGTGCTCGGGATATAGGCGTAGTTCCTGGTACTAGATCAATACCAAATTCAACCTCTCAAACCGGAGGAAAACCAGGAATCTCATCAGGGAATACGTCAGGAAACTCACTGACAACCGGTAGCTGATCAATACTTGTACTACTCATGGACATATCAACTGCATAGATGAGGTAGCCCTCCCCACCTGACTCCAAGACATGACATGCCTTCAGAGCCGAAACAAGTGGCATCGGAGGTCGCGCACCCTCACCATAAAAGTACCAGCTACCACCCTCAACGGGATGAAACTGTACCAGACGCTGATAACAATCCACAGTAGCGTGATACAAAGTCAGCATATCTATTCCCAAAAAACAATCAAAATCCGTCATCGCTAATATCATCAAATTAGCCGATAACATATTACCCTCAAACTCCAGAAGGCAACCCATCACTAGACGCTTAGTTACTACCTCCTGCTCTAATGGAGTAGATACAACTAAATCCATATCTAATGATACGTAAGGTAATCTATGTCTCTTAACGAAGCGACTAGAAATAAAGGAATGCGATGCTCTAGTATCAATTAATACAAGTGCAGGAATACCACATAACAAGAAGTTACCTGCCAACATGCGATCGCTTCCCTCAGTAGCCTGCTCCTGAGACAGAGCAAACACCTGCCCTTGAGTCTGGGGACGAAAACCAGAAGAACTCTGTGGTGCTGGCTGCTGACGTGGAAAAGTAGAAGCCTGAGATCCAACCTGGGATCCCGATCCACTAGCAGAACCCATGCGCTGAGGACAATCTCTCCGCAGATGTTCTTGCTGACCACAAATATAACAAGCCCCAGTAGCTCTCCGACATGAAGCTGCAGGATGCTTCCCACCACAGTGGCTACAAAACTCCTCCTTCTTCTTCTTCTTCCCAAAGCGGAATATACCTCGTGAACCACGAGAACCAGACGAAGTAGTAGGAGTAGAAGAAGAAGTAGGTACAGATGACACAACAGATTGAGCTCGAGGCTCAACAAATCCACTAGGCTGTGCTGGCATCATCAACTGTCCATGCCTGTTGCTGGTCTCCACAAGACGGCAACGGTTCACCAAAGTCTCATAAGACACCGGGTCATCACAGACGACAACCTGTGCGTAGATATCTTGGTTCAGGCCTTGTAGAAAGATATCATACTTCGACGCATCACTCGCATTAATATGAGGACTGAAAGGTAGCAGATCAAGAAATCGCTGCTGATACTGATCAATAGTCATTGATCCTTGCCTCAAAGTAAGCAACTCCATAGATCGTGCTTGGCGAACAGCCAGAGGAAAATACAATTTCTGAAACTCCCGACAGAAATCCCCCAAGTCACCTGTCCTCTCTCAGTACGTGCCTGAGCAACCTTGGCATTCCACCAAAAACGTGCTATATCCTCTAGAACGAATTCTAGAACTTCCAGTTTCTGCTCCTCAGTACACTCGAAAGCTCGGAACGTGCTCTCAAGTTTAGGCATCCAGCTTCTAGCTTGTTCAGGATTCTCGCCTCCCACTAAGGGTTTCGGTCCTACCTGCATGAACTTATTAATAGTATAGCGACGTCGACCCTCATGAGGACGATGTTGATCATCCTGATGATGATGGCGATGATGATGATGACCACCTCCCTGGCCAACACTACCGTGACTTTCGTCAGCCATATCCTGAAAAGAATTGCACATTAAAATCCCAAATGCGCAAGAATTACTCAAGACTAAAATAAATCCCAAGTACCAATCCCAAAATCTATGCATGCTCTGATACCAAAAATGTAGTGACCCTGCATGGTATCACCTACTAACTGGCAACTAATAGCATGCATTAAACTTAATACAACAAAATAACTTAACAGAGTAAGACATGTGGAAACAAAACCATAATTTACATATCAGCTTAGTAACATAATCCAGACTTAAATCTGTAGTGATACAACCAAATCGAAATCTTAAACAATAAACATTATACAGCTATATCGAATCCTGCATCAATGATCATGGATAGCTCTCGAAGTCATCAAGATAAAAAGAAATGGGATCCTATAGAGTTGCCACAAAAATCATTAAATAGGGGACCGAGCAAGAATTTTAAGGAAGTGCTTCAAGGATTTGTGATGAATTATCAAGAAGTGTCTAACAAAATGTCATCAAGACTAGAAGGATTTGGGATTCATGAAAATCAAGTTGGAAGACATTTCAGCATCATTGAAGTGCTTAGTGATCAAGAGAATGATAATTTGAAGAAATTAAAGACCTTGAAAGATTATGCTTCAAAGTTCAAGTTATTGGTCTTGATGATATTATAATTTAGTTGAAGGCCTATTTTTGCTATTTTAAGAACCTCAATTAAGGGTATTTAGTTTAGTTTTAGGACATATTTTTTTAATATTTTATATGGACCAAAATTTACCATATTTAAAGCCCATGTAACTACTTTAGATATGTTTTCTAGTATAACTATGTATAAAAAGTGAGATTTCAAGTCTAGATAGGTTTTGGAGTCTAGTCCAACTAAGAATTTTATAATTTTAGTCCAACTAGGAAACTTATAGTCTAATTCTATTAGGAAACTTAGTTTGTTTTTATTATATATTGTAAACCTTACAACATTATTCAGATTATTGAAATTCCTATCAAAATTCTCTCTAGAATTTTATTGAAGCTTTTGTTTTGTCAAAAATCAAAATTATCAAATTTTAACAACTTTGTGGCGTTTGTCGATTGTTCTTCATGGTGGATTGTCAAAGACAAGTTCTTTGAAGGTTTCCTTGAATCACAATTGTTTCTCGTGATATTTTTTACTAGTTTCTTTTAAGCTAGGGGTGAAATATCCAAATTTTACTTGTTTCAAAGATAGGGAAAAATACTTTGATTCTTTTTTATTGAATTGAGGGCGCGATTCTTCTTATGATTGTGTTTTCTTTTCATGCCAATAAGAATTCGTATTATGTAGTGAACAAAACTTGCTACACTCAGAACCGGTCGATGATTAATAATAAGCATGGAAAAACACCCTATGAGATCTTCATTGACAATCAGCATGTCGTATCCTATTTTAAAAGTGTTTGGTCGCAAGTGCTATGTCCACAATAATGGTAAAAGTCATCTGTCTACATTTGATGCAAATTCAGATGAGTGTATCTTCCTTGGTTATTCTTAAATTAGCAAAGCTTATAGAGTTTTTACTAAAGGAACTCTAAATTTTGAAGAATCTTTTCTTGTTGTTTTTGATGAAACAACCTTGACTGAAAGGACAACTGATCCTACTCAACTGACCAGTCATTTACAAGATATAATCTGGATGATGATAGTGAAGATGATATCCAGCTACATAAGAGGACACTTCAATCTCCAGAACCAGATATAGTAGATCAACCAGTTGAACTAGATGAACTAGTTGATCAACTAGTCGTTTCATATGCAACTGAAGTTCTCCCAATTTATGCTCAGACAATTGATGTCAATCCAGTCGAGGAAAAATCAACTGAGCTTGCACCAACTAATCCAGTTCCTCAAGAAAACATTGATGAATCAGATTATCGATGGAATAGGAACCATCCACCTAACTTGGTGATAGGTAACCTGTGAGGCCTCGGGCTGTTAATCTGGTCTTAGGGCAATTAATGATTAATAAAACAATTAATCAAAGAATAAATGAATAATAAAACCAAGAGCTAAAATTTTTTTTTTAAAATCATCACCTCGCTCGATCGGATGAACTCGTCCGATCGAGCGAGCTCAATTCCTCAGCTCTCAGATTCCAATTTTTCAAGGCCGCGCTCGATCCCATGTACTCACGCGATCGAGCGTGCTCCAAGTTTCACTTCTCTGTTTCTGAAATTTATAGGCCGCGCTCGATCGCACGTACTCACACGATCGAGCGGGCTTCCTGCTTCACAAATTCCGCAGAATCTATTTGCTGTCAAAACATGAAACCATGGCATGATTCTTCAAATAAATACAAGTCTAAACATGATATAAAATCTGGGAACATACATACATTCATATACTAAGTCCCTAGCATCAAATCATGCGTTGAATACATCAATCGAATAACATAAAAGCATGAAACGACAAGCTACACTAAGTCTCAAAAGTGAGCTTCTAAAACATAATTTCATGTCAAGTTCAATGCTATCTAAATACCATTCTTCAACTTAAACCCGAGTCCACACTTGCTACATCTCTCTCCCGAGCTATCAATGTCGTCTTTGAATAGCTCCTGTCCCATCTGTTGCCAAGCACACATACAAAATAAAGCAACAGCCGGATAAAATCCGGTGAGAATATAATTCCCAGTATAAGAAACATATAAATGTGTTAAAATATAAACATATCAACTCTAACCATTTCAAATCAAAGATAGAGTAATATAACGCATAACTAAATCAAGACTTCACCTCATGCTTCAAAAAAAAATATTTATATAGCGCGCTATCAAGAATTGATTCATATCAAATAATTGTCATCAAGATTCGTATTCGATCTTGACATGGATATCCATCTATCGTCGTCATATCTGACTCGAAAATAAGGTCCATCTGACCTTGGCATTAGAATAAATTCAATATCACATCATATCATATCATAAGCAATAAAGATCCACTACCTGTGATGGATCAACAACATCAATCAAATATAAACAACAATAACAAGTATGTGATTTGTTCGGAACAACTCCAAAAGTATCATCCTTGAGTAACAAGTTCTTGACTCTCGATGTTGTCTTATACCTTCGTATTTCTTCGGTTTTGAATAATTCAAATCTGATATATATAACCAAGAATATATTTCAAACTTCATTCGATCTCATCATATCAAAATCTGCTCACAATCATGGTTAGAACTTCAACCAAAAATGGTTTCAAACCTTGATCACTTCCTCTTCATTTCGAAGCTACTTCTCGAGCTCGTCAACTTCAAAATAATCTGAAATGAAGTGTTTAGATCAAGATATATCAGTGATCAACTCAATTCTAATTCAGTTCACTCAATGAGATAGCAGAACGGCTTCAAAACATTAATCGACGGCGTAGCGACTTAAAATCGGTAACCGATGAAATATCGAATTCGAAGCTAACTTCTTTAACTTCATGAACGTGTGATATATCATCACTATAATCTAATAAACCAGCATATAAAACACAATCAGCTGCTATAACTCTCGATATACATGCTGGAAATCATAAAAAGTGCATACAACATCAATCGTCGAACCGTATTCGATACCGAATTCAAAACACAAAGTTTCAACGTCATTTCTGAGTTCTGTTCCATCTTCATTTCGAAACCTTACTAAATCATAATAATACTTACATCAAATCGAATCCTTCATAGTAAGGATTCCAGAACACTTTTCGGAATTGAAATCGGACGATCGGAACAAAAGTTACGGGGTTTTAAAAATTTGAATTCCAAAGGAAAAAGAAAGGATTTCGACTTCTGCTTCATAATTCAGAATTAAATATCAAACATACACGTGACATGCTTACAAATCTGATTAAAATCGGATATGTATTGCATATTTTCAATTTAACCCCTCAATTCTTAATTAATTGCAATTCAGTCATCGGCCCTCTTTTTAATTCAATTTCAATCCTAAATAATTTCAGAATATTTTAATTTAAATCAAAACTTTAAATTTTCCCAAATTAAATATACTCCGACTAAAATTAAATAAGTGTGGATTAAATTAAATAATCCCGGCCTTTTTCACTTTAGCCCTTGCAACTTCGATATTTGCAAATCAACCCCTGATCGACTTTCACTTTCGAATTAAATCATATTAATTCCAAAAACATGGAATTTAATCTTAAATTTCATAAATATTCAAATCGAATATTTATTCCTTTAATTTAAGAATATCCGGAATTTAATTCTCAAAATCCGTAAATTCTCAAATTAAATATTTTCGGCTCGGAAATTAAATCTATAATTTCCATAACTTCTCAAATCAATATTTTCCCAAATTATGGAATTAAATTCTCAAATCCCATAATTAATAATTTAATATTTTCGGGACTTACATTTCCTCCCCTCTAAGAAATGATTTCGTCCTCGAAATCGTATTCAATCGAACTATTCAATCTGATAGACTGAATGATTATCTGAAGTAATTCTCACTTCAATCATCCAACTTAGATCTTCGTATCTCATCTCTTCATTCCTTATCAGACTATTTCTTTGAATCTGCTTCTATTTTCTTGTACTTTAATTAACTTAAAAGAATTCTTTCTGAGTTGTTTCTTTCCTCAATCAAAGATCTGTCGAATATTCGATTTAACTCAAACTCTCGTCAATATCTCTGATTAAAGTACATAGAAAGCAATCGAACTGATATTTCCTTATCTTAGATATGTGGAATGAATCGGATCCATCATATCAAACTGAAAAGAATAAATCATTCAATCAAATCATCAATTCTGTCTGACATCTCAGTCAGTGAAATTCAGCTTCAGTGACGACTTGTTTCTTTCTCTATATCAATCTATGCTTTGCATAGAAGATATATCAAGTCTACATTGTCATTCTGTTCATCGCTTCAAGATCTGTATCTACCATTTATATTCTGAATCTGTATTTCATATACTGCTCTTTCTCTATTCTGAATCGAATGATGTTAATTCAAAAATAACTTTCTTGTTGACAAATCAGTAACAACTTAAAAATTTATATCTATCATTCACTTACTAACTCTGTTTCTTCTTCTCTGTTTTCATTTCTTACAGATTCAAATGTATATTCTCTGTGTATTTCCAATCACATCTGATCCGATGTCGAATACTTCTGACATATCATTTCAACACAAAGAAATCTGGTTTTCTTCTTCTCATATCATCAAAGCACTATCTCAATATCGACTTGTTAGCTTTTACAGGAATCATATAATCAAGTGGCAATGCATCAAATCAATTAATACCACAGTCTATCAAAGAAATCTAAAGTTTCTATCTTGAATATAGATTTCAATCATTCCTGTAATCTCATCATATCATTAAATCTTCACACATCTGAATAGATAGCTGTTATTCACATCTCATACAGCGTATTCTGAAAAATCTGATTAGTCTATTCGGACTATCCATTAATCAGAGAAGAATATGTTGTATTCACAAATTACAAAGTACTCAGAGCTTCAGATATTCTGAATCATAATTCAATAGTAACCTATTGTCTCAATATGAAACAATAATCATTGGCTTACTATGTAATCTCACAACAATTTTGGTCACAAATCAGTGATTTGATCATGATTATAGATCATCTTATTCAGTAATTTCAATCAATCTGCTCATAAGTCATATCATATACTTCAGTAATTCAAATCAATTCAATCAGTACTACCATAGTTTACATCATGCATACTGCTTCATCTTGGTAGTTTAGTAACGTAATCTATCAAATCATGACTTCACTTCAATTCTGGGTCTCTAAACTGTCATGGAACCCATCTGGTCAATGCTTTTCAACTTCAATTCAAATTTTCTCTATACGTTTAGCTTCTAAAACGTACAAATTCTGTTACATCTGTTTGCTTTATCCGAGGATAAAACAATTATTGGATGAATATTGAATTCATGGTTGTGCATTTTTTTCAGAATCTGATATCTCTTTTCGGAAATATCAAGCACAATCATATAATCAATCACAATATAACTCATCCATTCTAATCTGCGATATCTCAATCTGACATTCTTTACGGAATTCTAATCACTTTGATTTACTTTCTGTGTTTCTTTCATCTTCTGACCAAATCTGGCTTATTTCCAATCAAAAATCATTCTGATTGGTTATACATTCGTCTGAATATATTCAAACTAGAATACACAGAATTTAAAATCAATCGATCGAATGCCTATTTCAGTTCTCACTTCTATTTCCAAATTTCTGATCATCATACAATCAATCCAAAAATCTGGATAGTAATTAAATCTTTCTATCAGTTACGAGCCATAAATCTTAAAATATGCTGAAATTTTCATCAAAGGATCAATAATTCTTAAAATCAAAAGAAACAAATCAAGATTGAGAAAATCTCTCAATCAAGGTCATCCAAAAACTCAAGTCTTTTGGATAACAAACTCTGCTAAATGAAAACAACTCACTTGCATCTCATAACTCAGAACGAGTAAATCAACGCAGGCTCTATGAACAAAACAAAGAGAGTCACTCAAATCAAACATTTCAAGAATCATATGTCCAATTGATGTAATCGATTCAGCATAATCAAATAAAAGACTCAACTATAACTGATTTTCATATCGACATCTATTCTATAAACCACAAAAGCAGTATTCAATTCATCAATTCGCTATTGAATTCTAGTTCACAACTTAAACTAAAGTTGAACTCTTACTGGAACATATCTGCAATCTATATTCATTGATATATCTACCAATGCTTGTTTAGATCTTGAACATATCTAGTGCATAGATTATACTTATTTCGGAATATATTTGTAATCAACACAATATACACTGATCCGAAATCAAAGAATCTTAATTCTAGATTCCATACTATAACATCATAATCATATGCACATTATGTTCTTGTTGATCTAATTCAATCGTTTCTTATCATCAATCTTCTGCTATTCATCAATTCTATTTCAGTCCTCCTTTGATCAGACTATGCATACATTCTCAATAACTCGTGTTCTGATCAAGAACTAGTTCTACTTAAGTGCCATGTAATACATGCTTCCACTCAACTCAGATATTCAGGTAAACATGTACTTGGTAAAGCATAAAGCATGCTGATTATTTAAATCACATAATCAAGTGATTCAATAATCTGAAAACATCACTAATCAGCACTTGGTTATAGCATCATCATCTATCATGCAATGTAACCAAATATCTCACGTATGAACAAAATCATGTTCAATTTCATTTCTTTGAAGCAGTAGTTCAATTCTTCAGTTTCAGTCACAAATTCTCTTTTCTGATACAGAGGTGGAAATATAATAAGCTTTCAGCTATCATATATCTCTTGCACCAATAACATAAACAGGTTAAAACAAAATAGATCTGTTACCTGTAATTTTATTTTTAGGTGCCCTTTCATTCTGATCCTCTGTAAACTTCTGGAATTGTTCTTCATTCTACTTTCTTCTAAATCTGATTCCATATTTCTCTACACCGATTGTTAGGATATCTCCTCCCACAATGAGTGTAATAATCAGTAACGTACTCTGTATTCAAACACAGACCAATATGTCTAGGTTCGCTAGAGTGAGAGAACTATTTCCATATTTTTTATTTCGTATCTACTCTATCATGAAAATTGTAGCTAAAGTTGTGATTGTCTCACATACTATAACATGTCTACAATTTTATTCATTCTGTCTCATCACTCAGTTTCAGTTCTTTTGGCCCTTTCTTCGCAAAATGTTTCAATCATCAACATTTTCTCAAAAAAAATCTTAAGATTCAAGCCATGAATAGACAACTCAATCTTGAGTTTTTCATCATTCAAAATTCAATGAATCTTAGTAGGTAAGCATCTCCTGTTTTCTTGGCATAATCTTCTATTTTGCATCATTTCTATCTATGCTGTATCAGAATTTCTTCGTCATAATTCATCCGCTGGTTGCTAGGTTTTGAAGTTGATACACAGTCCATCTGTATCTTTTCAAGATGTAAATAACTGATCAAGTTCTCCAAATCAACTTTTACCTGGAATAGCATCCACTATACCTTTTCGGGTTAATGGATGATATTTCTGAATTCTCTTTCATATTACCACTGATAGAGACATAAGTGTAGCATCTACTAATTCTCTGAGATATTGTTCTGTTCAATCGGAGATACTTCATCCAGCTGAGTAATACAGTTCTGTTCAATCTGGTCATACAATTCTATTCAGTCTGGGGGTGCTTACGTCACCCAAAGAACACTGTTCTATTCAATTCTGGGTGCTTACATCACCCGGTGAATATTATAACAAAATCAGTAAGAAATTGAGAAATTACAAATCAGTAAATAATCAGGCAGTTTAATTTCAATAGTAGATCATGCTCACATGCAATTTATTAAATCATCAAATCAAGTATTGCATAATCATTCAATACTATAAATTCATGCAACTTAATCTACTCCACTCAGCTTCTATCTCAGTCCAAGAAACTTAAGCTCTGATACCACCAGTTGTGAGGCCTTGGGTTGCTAATCTGGTCTTAGGGCAATTAATTATTAATAAAACAATTAATCAAACAATAAATGAATAATAAAACCAAGAGCTAATTTTTTTTTTTATAATCATCACCTCGCTCGATCGGATGAACTCGTCCGATCGAGCGAGCTCAATTCCTCAGCTCTCGGATTCCAATTTTTCAAGGCCACGCTTGATCCCACGTACTCACACAATCGAGCGCGCTCCAAGTTTCACTTCTCTGTTTCTGAAATTTACAGGCCGCGCTCGATTGCACGTACTCACGCGATCGAGCAGGCTCCCTGCTTCACAAATTTTGCAGAATCTATTTGCTGTCAAAACTTGGAACCATGGCATGACTCTTCAAATAAAAACAAGTCTAAACATGATATAAAATATGGGAACATACATACATTCATATACTAAGTCCCTAGCATCAAATCATGCGTTGAATACATCAATCGAATAGCATAAAAGCATGAAACGACAAGCTACACTAAGTCTCAAAAGTGAGCTTCTAAAACATAAGTTTCATGTCAAGTTCAATGCTATCTAAATATCATTCTTCAACTTAAACCCGAGTCCACACTTGCTACATCTCTCTCCCGAGCTATCAATGTCGTCTTTGAATAGCTCCTGTCCCATCTGTTTCCATGCACACATACAAAACAAAGCAACAGCCGGATAAACTCCGGTGAGAATATAACTCCCAGTATAAGAAACATATAAATGCGTTAAAATATAAACATATCAACTCTAACTTTTTCAAATCAAAGATAGAGTAATATAACGCATAACTAAATCAAGACATCACCTCATGCTTCAAATCAAAATATTTATATAGCGCGCTATCAAGAATTGATTCATATCAAATCATTGCCATCAATATTCGTATCCGATCTTGACATGGATATCCATCTATCGTCGTCATATCTGACTCAAAAATAAGGTCCATCTGACCTTGGCATTAGAATCAATTCAATATCACATCATATCATATCATAAGCAATAAAGATCCACTACCTGTGATGGATCAACAACACCAATCAAATATAAACAACAATAACAAGTATGTGATTTGTTTGGAACAACTCAACAAGTATCATCCTTGAGTAACAAGTTCCTGACTCTCGATGTTGTCTTATACCTTCGTATTTCTTCGGTTTTGAATACTTCAAATCTGATATATATAACCAAGAATATATTTCAAACTTCATTCGATCTCATCATATCAAAATCTTCTCACAATCATGGTTAGAACTTCAACCAAAAATGGTTTCAAACCTTGATCACTTCCTCTTCGTTTCGAAGCTACTTCTCGAGCTTGTCAACTTCAAAATAATCTAAAATGAAGTGTTTAGATAAAGATATATCAGTGATCAACTCAATTATAATTCAGTTCACTCAATGAGATAGCAGAACGCCTTCAAAACATTAATCGACGGCGTAGCGACTTAAAATCGGTAACCGACGAAATATCGAATTCGAAGCTAACTTCTTTAACTTCATGAACATGTGATATATCATCACTATAATCTAATAAACCAGCATATCAAACACAATCAGCTGCTATAACTCTCGATATACATGCTGGAAATCATAAAAAGTGCATACAACATCAATCGTTGAACCGTATTCAATACCGAATTCAAAACACAAAGTTTCAACGTCATTTCTGATTTCTTTTCCATCTTCATTTTGAAACCTTACTAAATCATAAGAATAATTACATCAAATCAAAGCCTTCGTAGAAGGATTCCAGAACACTTTTCGGAATTGATCGGACGATCGGAACAAAAGTTACGGGGTTTTAAAAATTGGAATTCCAAAGGAAAAAAGAAAGGATTTCGACTTCTGCTTCAGAATTCAGAATACAATATCAAACATACACGTGACATTCTTAAAAATCTGATTAAAATCGGATATGTATTGCATATTTGCAATTTAACCCCTCAAGTCTTCATTAGTTTCAATTCAGTCATCGACCCTCTTTTTAATTCAATTTTAATCCTAAATAATTTCAGAATATTAGAATTTAATCAAAACTCTAAATATTCCCAAATTAAATATACTCGGACTAAAATTAAATAAGTGCGGATTAAATTAAATAATCCCGGCCTTTTGCACTTTAGCCCTTGCAACTTCGATATTTGCAAATCAACCCCTGATCGGGTTTCACTTTTGAATTAAATCATATTAATTCCCAAAACTTGGAATTTATTCTTAAATTCCATAAATATTCAAAATCGAATATTTATTCCTTTAATTTAAGAATATCCGGAATTTAATTCTCAAAATCCGTAAATTCTCAAATTAAATATTTTTGGCTCGGAAATTAAATCTATAATTTCCATTACTTCTCAAATCAATATTTGCCCAAATTATGGAATTAAATTCTCAAATCCCATAATTAATAATTTAATATTTTCGGGCCTTACATAACCCCTCTGATCCTATAAAAACTAGAGGACAACTACTCAATCTTTTCCTTCATTCAACATTTATGTCACAAGTTGAACCAAAGAATACTGATGAATCTCTAACTGATCCTAGTTGTATTGAAGCAATGCAAGAAAACTGAATCAATTAACCCGTAATCATGTCTGGGACATAGTTCCAAGACCACATCATCAATCTGTGATAGTTACTCGCTGCGTATACATGAACAAGTTAAATGAAGATGGCATTGTAGTCAAGAACAAAGCACGACTAGTTGCTCAAGGATACATGAAAGAAGAAGGAATCGATTATGATGGAAACTTATGCTCCAATAGCACGACTGCAAGCCATCCGCATGTTTCTTGCCTATGCCTCTTACAAGAACTTCGAAGCCTATCAAATGGATGTTAAGAGTGCTTTCATAAATGGATAACATCAAGATAGAGTATTTGAGGAAAAACCTCTAGGGTTTGTGAATCATAAATTTTACCACCATAATTATCATCTTAACAAAGCTCTATATGGACTGAAACAGGCTCCAAGAGCTTGGTATGAAACCCTTTCCAATTTTCTTATTGAACATGATTTCAAAATAGGCATAGTGGAAAAAACTTTATTCAAGTTCACTAAGGATGACCACATACTTCTTGTCCAAATATATGTCGACGATATAATTTTTCGGTCAACTAATCCCAAATTGTGCAAGAAGTTTGCTAAGTGTTCATGCAGGAAAAATATGAAATGAGTATGACGGTTAAACTGAAATTCTTTCTTGGAATGCATGTGAATCAACTAGGAAATGGGATTTTCATAAACCAAACCAAATACACTAAAGAACTACTCAAGAAGTTTGGCATGGATATTTGCTCATCTGCTAATACCCAAATGAGCTCATCGATTAAACTTGACAAAGATGAAGGGGGGATACCAGTTGAGATAACATTGTATCAAGGTCTTATAGAATCATTTCTTTAGCTAACTGCTAGTATACCATATATTATGTTGGTTGTTTGTTTATGTGCAATATTTCAGGCCAGTCCAAAGCAATCTCACTAATTAGCTGCCAAACTCTTCTTGAAATAATCTTAAAAGCACCACAAATGTTGGGTTGTGTTATGCTAAGGACAATTATTTCAACCTAGTTGGCTATTTGGATGCAGATTATGCAGGTTTCAAATTAGATGGAAAGAGCACAAGTGGATCCTGCCAATTCTTAGAAGATTGAGTGATCTCATGGTTTAGCAAGAAGCAAACAGCCATTGCTACTTCCACGACTAAAGCAGAGTATTTGGCTGCTGGAAATTGTTGTTCTCAAATACTCGATGATAAGTGTATTTTATACACTTAATTTATGTATGATTTTAATTTTTAATTGTTGGTTTCGATCAGATTTATGCGGAGTTTTTTTGTGTTTGTGGTTGTAGAAAATTATTGAATTTATTTGGAAAAGAGAAGAAAATAATAGTGGAAAAGAATTAAAGGAAAAGAAGAGAAGAAAATGGGCTTTCTTAGTGGGCCTTATGGTTAGCGCTACTTTAAGCGCTAAAGATAAGAGGAAGTAGAGCAAACGCGCGATGTGTAGTGAAGGCGAGAGATGACATCCGGGTGTTTTAAAATTGTCGGGAAGGAAAGTTTTTATTCTCTTGGGCTTTTTAATGGGCTTTTTTGCACGATATAAAAGGGATTTCTTATCAGACAATAAAAGGAAGCCGCCACAACACAAACACACGCATATCAGAGATTTTAGAGAAGCTGATCGTGAACTTTTGAAGGAATCTGGAGCTTTAATTGAAGAACGAAGACGGAGCTCGATAGTCCGGACACGGCGTCGACTACGGATTTGTTTACTTAATTTTATTTATTTAATTCTGAATTTATGTCTGGATTTATAAACATGTTTTGTGTTTATTTAAATTCGAGTATGAACTAATTTTTTTTTTTTTCACTACTACCTTTTTCTTTTCAATTCATCCACCAAACCTTTTCCTTTTTCACAAATATCAACTAGGAGCATATAACATTTTAGCATTCAAATTACTCCCTTAAAGGAAGGAATTAGTGATTAGGCTATTCATAGGTAGTCAATGTAGGACCTTGAAATAATGACGAATGAGGGTTTTATCACACGTTTACATGCATGCCATTCGATTTTCAATAAGGCTCAAACAAGGTACTAAGGATAACATATTTAATCATTGGGTAGCTTGAAAGGATCAAACGAATTCAGAAAAATTGCCTAAATCATTCCTAATCATAGTTTTGCCCGTATTTCATCTCGAAGAGTGTCCGAACTAGTTCTAGACAAGTCTCAATCCACTATTAAATCATAAAATTCCAATCAGTGCAGAAAAGAATAATAATCAGCAGTAAACGATGATTTTTCAACAATTTCAGATTGTACCTCAGTGTACTCATATACATGTAAGCTCAAATTGACAACTAAGGATAAAATTTATTCAATAAAAATCAGACCCAAAAATTCAAACAATGTCTCATCATATCTATGTTTGTATGTTTCAAAATTCAGATTCAAGTATTAATCACAATAGGAAATTGTTCATCTAATTGGTTCCATTTTTCTCAAAAATATTTGTCAGATAGGTAGACAGTCATGGATTTCAGTTATATCACAACAAAAAAAAAAATTCAATCATGCATCCAATTCTTTCTTGACTTCTTTTCAACTCAAAACTTCAACTAACAACAAATAAACGCAACAAAAATTTTATCTATGAAGCACAATACAATTCACTAAACAACTATCAACCAACCAACTATCAACCAAACAACAATATCAGACACTGATTTACTCTGGATCAAAAAATAGTTGAGGGATTATGGAATTGAGGCCAAATAATCTCCGATTTTTTGTGATAATACAAGCACCATAAAAATAACCTATAATCCTATTCTTCACTCCAGGAGAAAGAACATAGATTTCAGACACCACTTCATTAGAGGCCATGCTATGATGAATGCATATGACTAGAGTACATATCAACTGAGCAGCAAGCCACGGAAATATTCACCAAGCCACTCAGCGAGACTAAGTTTTCATACTTTAGAAATATTTTAGGACTCATTTATTTGTATTAGAGCATTAAGTTAGGGGGAATAATGAGTTTTCAAACGGACAAATAATAAGACAGTAGTCAGTTGACCTTCATCCCGACTAACTAAGTTGATTGGACTCTTGGCTCAACTGATATTATCACATAGTTGACAAATATTTGACTCAATTGAGTTCCATATTAATTGATTTATGACTAAAAAACTATCAGTTTTCTAAACCTATTTTTATCAGTCATCATTTAAAAGTTCAGTTCTAATTTTAGAAATCAGTTGAAATGCTTTATTTTGAAAATCTCAAATAGCCATTTACTGACCGCCACGTGTCATGTCAGGGGAAATTCAAAACGTCACAATACATATGTACCCTGTTCCATCCCACTTCATCTTCTTCATTGTTTTCTTTGCAATTACAGAGCATTCCTTGCATTTCAGCATTAAAAAACCTCATCAAATCACTCATTTTTATTATCTTTTCAAAAACAAATCTCAAATGGCATTAGGATTGTTGGAATACGGTGTTCAGATCAATTGAATCGATACCCGGTGCAGCGGAAGTTTTAAAATTTTATATGGAACGATTCCATATCATGGGTATCAAAACTTTACGATTAAATTGTGCGTGTAAAAATTAAATAACAATTAAATTTTTACCTTGAATCTCGAAACAAGATTATGGACACCAACAGATAACTCTGCTCTTGTTGTATATCCCAGGAACTGATGGACGAACAATTCTTCAATCAGGTCCACAAACAGAAGTTTAATCCCTCTGATAGATTGCACTAGAAAATCTATCAGAAGTTTCTACGAAGAGAATTAACGAATTTGATCCATTAAACCAGACTGCAAATTAAAATTCACAGGCTGGAATTTTCAAACAGAGAGAGGAGAGGGGGCGGCCACACCTAGAGAGAACAGCTAGGGTTTTCGAAAATTTTGTGACCTATCTTATGTAATTTCTGTACTGCAATAACTTATTTATAATGTGGGCTGCTAACAGCTTAGGGCCCATTAGTCATAAGTTCAAGTCTGACAAGCAAAGCCTGCATATTCAGAAATTAATATAAAATTCATCGTGACTCAGATTGATAAACCAATTTCACCAATGTGCACAGAAACCATTTCTGCATCTTTTAAAGTCAAGATAAATTTTCTGAATCCGAATTCAGTGATTTCCAAAATTGTCCATCCCTATGTCATTTTAGGAAATCTTAATCTTCTACTCTGATATAAGAAGTCCCACTTCTTTATTCACTAAATTTAACTCTTTAAATTTAATTATCTCAACGGGGATTAAAAATCCATTACTTGTGTGACCCTCAATGGTTCAGGGATACAGCTAGCCATGGGCTCACAACTCCTTGTGACTCGGAACAACAATTTCCGACTTGCCCATCGAATCATGGTAAGAGCGCCTAGCAACATCGCCCCATGATTCCCTAGGTAACACTGATAGTGCCTGCAAGAACCAATAGATTTTGGTTAGCGTATAGTACGGTCCCTTCATCCATATATCCCGATCGAATCAACAACCATTGGTAAATCGAGAGTCGTTCGAGATTCGATAACTATGCAATACATCTTGAAGATCAAATAGTGACATCGCATGTGCTACTAAGAAACCATTTCTTAAAACACATCATGTACTCTGGCCAGAGATTCGTCACACTAATATCTCCTCAGATTGCATAGGATATCCACACTAGCAAGTATGTGGTGAATCCTTGACAACAAAGCATCGACTCCTATATGTGTCGTAACTGTACCCAATCCCGACACCTGATGACCCCAATAGAGTCGGTAAACGAGTCAAAATACAGTACTAGCATATAGAGTCTCAATGATGTTTCAAGTAGTAAGGACTAATGGTGTACAACCAAAACCGCGGACTTTATCCACTCGATAAGTGATAACCACTTGGAAAGTCCGGATAGGGTAGTTCGATCATTCATCGTATGAATATCCATTTGCATGCTTTGAACATCTCTATGTTCCATACCAATGAAACGTGGTACTCGGCATCGCAAATGCTAGTATCAATCTCGAGCGATCCTTATCCTTATTAACGGACGGCTCAATCGACTAGGAACTGTTTAGAATATACAGTGACTATAAGATGTGTTTCATGATAGCCATCCCCATGTGCCACCACATCTTACATACACTATAGTATATTCAACGTCTTCATCTAAACATCTTATAGTATGTCACAACATAATAATATGATAAAAGATAAAGTAAATGCCATTATAAAAGTGTAAATTATATTAAACAAAAGATTGTTTATACATAGAGTCATAAAAGCCCTTAGCCACAAGTTGGCTCACCGGGCACCCACTCTTTCAATCTCCCACTTGCCCTAAAGCCAACTAGTCATACTACGTAGTCCCATTGCTTCGCGATGTTTGTCAAATAATGGTCCTGGCAAGGGCTTAGTAAGTGGATCAGCGATATTGTCTGCAGAGGCCACTCTCTCGACAGTGATGTCTCCTCTTTCCACGATCTCCCGGATGATGTGGTATTTCCTCAGTACGTGTTTGGATCTTTGATGAGACCTTGGTTCCTTTGCCTGAGCAACGGCACCCGTGTTGTCACAGTACACCGGGACTGGACCAACAGCTTCAGGAATAACGCCCAACTCTTGGACGAAATTCCTCATCCAAACGGCCTCTTTAGCAGCAGCTGATGCCGCAATGTATTCTGCATCAGTGTTGGAATCCGTTGTGGTGTCCTGCTTGGAACTCTTCCAAGAGACAGCACCGCCATTGAGCATGAACACAAATCCAGAGGTTGACTTCGAGTCATCCACGTCACTTTGGAAGCTAAAGTCGGTATAGCCTTCCAATTTCAGTTCTCTTCCTCCATATACCATGAACATATTCTTAGTCCTTCGTAAGTACTTAAGAATGTCCTTCACGGCTTTCCAATGCATTTGACCGGGATTGGCTTGATATCTGCTCGTGACACTCAGAGCAAATGCTACATCCGGTCTGGTATATATCATCCCATACATGATACTACCTATGGCTGACGCATATGGTACATGTGTCATTTTCTCTATCTCCTCATCAGTCTTGGGACACATGGACTTGGATAGAGAAACTTCATGACACATAGGTAGATGTCCTCTCTTGGACCCATCCATTGAAAAACTTTTCAATATGGTTTCGATGTAAGTTGATTGAGTGAGTCCTATCATTCTTTTAGATATATCTCTATAGATCTGTATCCCTAGAATATAGGATGCCTCACCCAAATCCTTCATCGAGAATCTACCTGATAACCATATCTTTGTTGACTGCAACATCCCTACATCATTCCCAATGAGTAAGATGTCATCAACATAAAGTACTAAGAATGTCACAGCATCCTTAACTACTTTCTTGTACACGCATGGTTCCTCCGGGTTCTTGATGAAACCAAAATCCTTTATTGTTTCATCAAATTTCTGGTTCCAACTTCTTGATGCTTGTTTGAGACCATAGATTGATCTCTGAAGCTTGCATACCTTATGCTCGCTTCCCATGGATGTGTATTCCTCAGGCTGCGTCATATAGATCTCTTCCTTAATGTTTCCATTAAGAAATGCAGCCTTTACATCCATTTGCCATATCTCATAGTCATACCATGCTGCTATGGCAATAAGGATTCTTATGGACTTGAACATTGCGACTGGTGAAAAAGTTTCATCATAGTCAACTCCTTGTCTTTGAGTATAACCTTTTGCCACCAATCGTGCCTTGTAGGTCAGTACCTTTCCATCAGGCCCAAGTTTTCTCTTATAGATCCATTTACACCCTATTGGAACAATTCCATCGGGAGGATCTACTAAAGTCCAAACTTGGTTTGTATGCATCGAATCTATTTCCGACTGCATAGCTTCAAGCCATAAATTTGAATCCGCATCAGAAATTGCTTCCTTGAAGTTTCTTGGATCACATCCAATGTCGGATTCATCTTGATCCCCTTCAAGAAGAAGACCATATCGAATAGGAGGTCTAGAAGTCCTCTCGGATCTTCTAGGTATAGGCGTGTCCTCTGAAGATTCTTGAGGTATGGGATTATTATTTTGTATTTCGGGTTCTTCTCGAATTTCTTCGAGTTCCATCATCTCGCCTTTCTTATCCAATAAGAACTCCTTCTCCAAGAAGGTGGCATTCCTTGAAACAAACACTTTTGTTTCAGTAGGATGATAGAAATAATATCCGATTGAATTCTTCGGATACCCTACAAAATAACATAAGGTGGATCGACTATCCAACTTATCTCCCACTGTCTGCTTCACGTAAGCAGGACATCCCCAAATCCTCAAGTACGAGTACTTAGGAGCTTTGCCATTCCATAACTCGTATGGTGTTTTGTTCACTGCTTTAGTGTGAACGTTGTTCAACAACAATACCGCTGTTTCAAGAGCATAGCCCCAAAACGAAGGTGGGAGTTCAGTGAAGCTCATCATGGATCGAACCATGTCCAACAAAGTTCGATTGCGACGCTCTGAAACACCATTAAGCTGAGGTGTCATAGGAGGAGTCCACTGAGAGAGAATCCCATTCTCTTTTAGATAGCTCAAAAACTCGGTACTCAAGTATTCTTCACCTCGATCCGATCGAAGTGCTTTAATACTTTTACCTAGCTTGTTTTCTACTTCAGCCTTGAATTCTTTGAACTTTTCAAATGCTTCAGACTTAAATTTTATTAAATATAAATACCCATACCTTGAATAATCATCAGTAAAGGTAATGAATTAGGTGTGGCCAAATTGAGTACCAATTCTAAATGGACCACAAACATCTGTATGGATCAAATCCAACAGATTTTGACTACGCTCAGGTTTCCCCTTGAATGGAGATTTAGTCATTTTTCCTTTCAGGCAGGATTCACAAGTAGGTAGAGAGTTAATATCAGACATATCAAACATGCCCTCTCCCACTAGCTTGTTCATCCTCCTTGAGGAAATATGACCTAGCCTAGCATGCCAAAGATTTGCCGGGTTTTGACTATCATTTTTCCTTTTATTTGTTGTTACCGGTTTATCGACATAATTTATTGGAACGTCTTTTAATTTTAAGTTATATAGATCGTTTTCAAGTTGTCCATTTCCAATCAAACATTCATTCTTGTAAATATTGCAAATCCCATTCACAAAATTGCAAGAAAAACCATCTCTATCAAGCATAGAAACAGAAATAATGTTTTTAATCAAGTCTGGAACAAATAAAACATCTCTTAAAAGTAACTTAAAATCGTTCTGCAAAATTAAATAAACGTCTCCCACAGCTTTGGCTTCAACTCTAGAACCATTTCCGAGCCTCAGCTGGGTCTCACCCATTCTAAGCTTGCGACTTCTTGTCATCACCTGCAAATCATTGCAAATGTGAGATCCACATCCGGTATCCAATACCCAAGAAGTAGTATTAAGTGAAACATTTATTTCAATATAAAACATACCCTTCGCAGTTCGCAACTGCTCTAGATATTCCTTGCAGTTACGTTTCCAATGACCGGGTTTCTTGCAGTGATGGCAAACATCCTTGGACTTTTCCATGTTTGAAGCCTTTGTCTTGTTCTTCTTCTCGGGTCCGGTTTTCTTGGATGGGGCAAAATGTTTCTTACCCTTTGTACTTGGCCCCTTCTTAGCAGAAGAATAGGAGCCCACCAAGAGAACCGGTTTATCCTTCTTTAAAGTGGCTTCATAAGTTAAAAGCATATTGACCATCTCTTCAAGGGAGGCCTCTATCTTGTTCATATTGAAATTCACCACAAAACCGTCAAACGATGAAGGAAGAGAGAGAAGTAATAAGTCCACATTGAGTTCATGCTCCAATACCAAATCAAGCATTACCAACTTCTGAATGAGTCAAATCACGCGTACCCCATGATCACGGACCGAAGTCCCTTCACGCATGCGACACGTCATTAAGTCTTTTACAGTAGAGAACCTTTCAGCTCTCGATTGAGCCCCAAAAAGTTCCTTGAGTTGTACGTGAATGTCAGCAGCATTCACGGTATCCTCAAATCGCCTCTGGAGTTCATCAGACATCGAAGCTTGCATATAGCATTTGGCCTTGATATCATGGTCCCACCATTTATCAAGTTTGGCCAACTCTTCCGGACTTATATCAGCTGGTGCTTCCTTCGGAGGAGATTTTTCTAACACGTAGAGCATCTTCTCCGAGGTCAAGACAATATTCAACTTACGGAACCATTCCGTATAGTTTGCGCCAGTCAGTTTATTTTGTTCGAGAATAGAAAATAGTGGATTGCGCGAATTCATCTTAATGAAATACTGAAAAGAAACAGACAATTATCAGTGATTGTTTAATTAATTTACTAAGACATAAAATAGGAAAAATTTATTTTATGAATCTCACTCCCACTATTTTAACGATTTCACTACCCTCTAGTGAAAACGGGAAACTGTTTTCCTTAGTGGGAACATGGAGTCCAATTGACAAACTATGGTCCCGAATAATATCAGCCAACCATAATTTTCAAAAGGTAGAGCCCAATTGCATCCAAAACAACCTCCACGTTTTTACCTCATGTCCAATAAAGGCCCAATAATATTACGCCGTTTATTGTGACATGTCAAGATGACCCATCAATATTAAGTTGTGATGGACGGTCGCCATGTGGATCCCCAGTAATATGAGCAAATCCCATGGGAGTTCCACCCAACTTACAACATGTGTCGATCCAATGTACAGCTTTTCGACGAACGGGCCCCCCCCCCCCCAATAATATGAGTCGGACCGTATCCGCGGGTAGCATCTCATACATTGATCGTTGATGGAAGGTAGGAACATTTAAACAATATTTAAATTCCCTTTTAATCTTGATATCAATTTTAAATCATATTTAAAATGAGGGATTTTAATTTTGAAAATTTGTCTCATCATTTAAAATTTGTATGCTTGCGGGATTCATACAATTTAGTCTAAAACATGCATACATCAATAATATCATATATTATTTAGGATGATCGATTCCATTTCTAATCAACCCGTGGTTTCCAATCACGAGTCTAAGTCCAATCCTAGGTAATATGCAAGTATGCAATACAATCCTATTACATTGAGCTTCCAATTTACATTTCTTCAGTCTTTATTGTTGCTTTCTGGTCCCACCTCCATCTTCAAAAACTCCCACTATTTCTAGTGAATTTACAATAAATTACTATGACAAATAAAGGGATACATTGTAGGGGTGGGAACGGGCCATAAACCAGGCCCACTTTTATTACATATGACAATTCATATTGGGCCATAAACCAGGCCCATTAATAAATCCAACAACAATAAAAACAAATGTAAATTCTCTAACATACACCTACAAAATTGATCATGGCAATCGATCATCCTTATCCAATAATATTTAATTCAAAATTAATTTATTGGATAACATGCAATGGAAATTAAATTAAAAAGGATAAAATCATATTCCATATATAAAATCTTATTTTACATACAAAATCATATTTTACCTTTTTATCAAATAAAATCATATTTTACATATAAAATCCAATTTTATACATAAAATCATATTTTACTCAATATTTCCATAAGATCATATCTTATCATCAATTGTACCAAAAATAATTAATTTCATAAAATCTGATTTAACGGATAAAATCTATAAATTTTCCAAAAATTCAAATTTATCCAAAAATCAATTTTAAAATTTTCGGACTCGAACAATTCGATCCGACGCCTCGTGGACCAATCAAAAACAATTTTCGATCGGACCAAAAATAGAATTTTAACATATTAAAATTTTAATTAAAAATAAAAAATTAATTTTCCCGGGCCGCCCGGGACGATCCCGGGCAGCCCGCACCCCAGAAGGGGCTCGGACCAAGCAGCCCGTCGCTGCCCCTCGGGCAGCGACCATCGCTGCCCGTGTTTTGCCCGTCAAAAATTTAATTTTAAAATTTTGTTTTGTTTCAAAAACAGAGGCTTAAAAATTTTGTACAATCGATTAATTTAATCGCTTGATCTGAGCAACCTGGCTCTGATACCACTGTTGGAATACGGTGTTCAGATCAATTGAATCGATACCCGGTGCAGCGGAAGTTTTAAAATTTTATATGGAACGATTCCATATCATGGGTATCAAAACTTTACGATTAAATTGTGCGTGTAAAAATTAAATAACAATTAAATTTTTACCTTGAATCTCGAAACGAGATTATGGACACCAACAGATAACTCTGCTCTTTTTGTATATCCCAGGAACTGATGGACGAACAATTCTTCAATCAGGTCCACGAACAGAAGTTTAATCCCTCTGATAGATTGCACTAGAAAATCTATCAGAAGTTTCTACGAAGAGAATTAACGAATTTGATCCGTTAAACCAGACTGCAAATTCGAAATTCACAGGCTGGAATTTTCGAACAGAGAGAGGAGAGGGGGCGGCCACACCTAGAGAGAACAGCTAGGGTTTTCGAAAATTTTGTGACCTATCTTATGTAATTTCTGTACTGCAATAACTTATTTATAATGTGGGCTGCTAACAGCTTAGGGCCCATTAGTCATAAGTTCAAGTCTGACAAGCAAAGCCTGCATATTCAGAAATTAATATAAAATTCATCGTGACTCAGATTGATAAACCAATTTCACCAATGTGCACAGAAACCATTTCTGCATCTTTTAAAGTCAAGATAAATTTTCTGAATCTGAATTCAGTGATTTCCAAAAATGCCATCCCTATGTCATTTTAGGAAATCTTACTCTTCTACTCTGATATAAGAAGTCCCACTTCTTTATTCACTAAATTTAACTCTTTAAATTTAATTATCTCAACGGGGATTAAAAATCCATTACTTGTGTGACCCTCAATTGTTCAGGGATACATCTAGTCGTGGGCTCACAACTCCTTGTGACTCGGAACAACAATTTCCGACTTGCCCATCGAATCATGATAAGAGCGCCTAGCAACATCGCCCCATGATTCCCTAGGTATCACTGATAGTGCCTGCAAGAACCAATAGATTTTGGTTAGCGTACAGTACGGTCCCTTCATCCATATATCCCGATCGAATCAACAACCATTGGTAAATCGAGAGTCGTTCGAGATTTGATAACTATGCAATACATCTTGAAGATCAAATAGTGACATCGCATGTGCACCTAAGAAACCATTTCTTAAAACACATCATGTACTCTGGCCAGAGATTCGTCACACTAATATCTCCTCAGATTGCATAGGATATCCACACTAGCAAGTATGTGGTGAATCCTTGACAACAAAGCATCGACTCCTATATGTGTCGTAACTGTACCCAATCCCGACACCTGATGACCCCAATAGAGTCGGTAAACGAGTCAAAATACAGTACTAGCATATAGAGTCTCAATGATGTTTCATGTAGTAAGGACTAATGGTGTACAACCAAAACCGCGGACTTTATCCACTCGATAAGTGATAACCACTTGGAAAGTCCGGATAGGGTAGTTCGATCATTCATCGTATGAATATCCATTTGCATGCTTTGAACATCTCTATGTTCCATACCAATGAAACGTGGTACTCGGCATCGCAAATGCTAGTCTCAATCTCGAGCGATCCTTATCCTTATTAACGGACGGCTCAATCGACTAGGAACTGTTTAGAATATACAGTGACTATAAGATGTGTTTCATGATAGTCATCCCCATGTGCCACCACATCTTACATACACTATAGTATATTCAAGGTCTTCATCTAAACATCTTATAGTATGTCACAACATAATAATATGATAAAAGATAAAGTAAATGCCATTATAAAAGTGTAAATTATATTAAACAAAAGATTGTTTATACATAGAGTCATAAAAGCCCTTAGCCACAAGTTGGCTCACCGGGCATCCACTCTTTCAAGGATGGCAATGGGTCCGATTTAAACCCGGTCAAATAGGTCACGAGACAGGTCTAGAAGCATGTCTGAGCGGGTCTCGGATTTTTTTGGACCCGTCCTGAACCCCGCCCCGTATATATATACAATTATTATTTATATTTTATATTAAAAAGAGTGCAGAATCTTCTTCCAAGAATTAAGAAATGCCCTAATCTCTTAGAACACTTCAAGATAGCAGACTTGCGGTATCCCCTCTCTTCTCTCTCTCTCTCTCTCTCTCTCTCTCTCTCTCTCTCTCTCTCTCTCTGTCTCTTGTGTACAGTACACCATCTTAGCTTTGCACAAAACGGCAATTTCAGAGCCAAGCGAAAAGTGCTGCACCAACGCTGCGTGCATAGAGTAATTTGGTCTCATTTGTATATTTTTCCCCAAACAGTCGATTTTTTTACTTGGAAAAAGGTATTTTGTTTTCATTTTCTCAATCTTGTGTATATGCCATGGGTAAGCAAGTACTTGAACTCAATTTTCACAATATTTTATATATTTTGCCCTAAACAGCCACACATTTTTTCCTTTTGACTTTTTTTGGTGCTAGCGGGTTGGCGGGTCCAACATGGATTGGACCCACCGAGTTTTAAAATGGGGGAGCCGGGGCAGGGTGAGGACAAAAATGATATGGGGCGAGGCAGGTCGCGAGTCTACGTTCTTCTTGGTGGGGCGAGTCCCGGGTTTGGAAAAAGCTGCCCCATTGCCATCCCTAAATGGAATCATCTCAGCCATATTATCTTATGAACGCTATCTCGGTGGACTTCGATTCCATCTACTCCATGGGAGACGCTGCTATAGTCAAGATTTTCAAGCCGTTGGAATCGTCAGTACTTAGACCTTTTCTCTCAATCAACACTTTGGATTACTATGAGAAAGGGCTACTCAAGGTGTATCGCAAGTGCACTGAAAATGAGGATGGCCAGGTTGTTCTGATGGTTAGAGGACACCAACTGGTTATTGGAGAGAATATTTTTGCTGACCTCTTATCCCTACCATATGAAGGAATTTCCAGCTTTTTTGAAGTTATAGCTGCAGATGTTGAAGAAATGAGGAATTTATTCTCTGAAACTGAGAAATAATTTAAGCTATCTGAGGCTAAGAAGGAATTGAAAATGGAGTACCATGTGCTGGCCAAAGGGATTTTGGCCAAGGCTAGTTCTTTTTCCGCGATGATTTCTGAGAAATTCCAAGCCATGACTGCTGGCATCAAGGTTAATTGGGCCACATTATTTTCAACATATTTAAATCCATGTTGCTCCTGTAAAGCAATATTTTAGCTTTGCTATCCATGCTAGCAGACTCTTTGATGATGCTGGTGTGCCCCTGACTAATGCTACTCCCATGAGAAAGCCTAAGATATTAACTGCTCACAACATAGTTTCTCTGAGGACTAAGGGACAACTCAATGTGTCAGTGGATGAAACAACAACTGAAGAGCAACCACAACAGGCTACCAAAGCTATTGGTACCTCCAAGAAGACAATCAGATCTAGTCCTGCTTCCAAGCCAAAACAAAGGACAAGGAGATGTCTGGTCACTCATGAGAGTGAGGATGAGCCAGAAGAGGATCCATCTGTGAAGCCATTGACCAAGAGGGCTTGTACCACCAATAAAAATCCCACATCCTTCCCTGCTAAGCTGATAGGAAGGGATGACTGAGGCAGTTGAGATCATTGTTCCAGTCCCTACAACTGAAGGGACTAGCTCTCAAGTCAAGGAAAAAGGAAAAGGGCGAAGGGTGGCTTACAAAGAACCTTTTCAAGTAGTTAATGTCCCACTATTTTTCTTACTTCTAGTCCAACTAGGCCAGCTTTCCAAGACCCAATTGAGTATGTCTTCTCTGGTTTTTTTTTTTTAACAAGGAACCGGAGCTGAGGAAGTAGTCTGCAGTTCAAACTCAGATTGGTCTCCCTTTTGATGAGATTAATTAGTATGTTGAGAAAATATTAGAATATTTTGATGAGTGGTACAGATTCAGAACGGAGGTTTTTTCCAGAAATCTAACGGGATCTGAGAAGCTCAAGAGATTCATAGCTCTGGAGCAAATAGTTCTCACAATTGTCAAGGCCATCAAGATCGGTCTAGCCATGGAGAGGAGAGACTATTTCTTTGATGTCATGAGGATTCGTAAGTTGATAGCAGTGTCTCAAGAACTACAACATAAATATGATCCCACTTCATCAATTGCCTATGATTATTTTGTTGTTTTTCAACAACTGGATGACGATTTGAGCACACTAAAAAGAAAAGTGAGTTTTTGGGAAACTGATCAAGAGCTTTTCACTCCAATAATTCATCAAAGCTCTAAGAAGAAATCCTCCAGGAAAGCTTCTGAGAATGAACAAGAAAAAAAGGCAAATGATGAACAGGCGACTGATGATGTTCTGGACACAGTTGAGCCTGACCAACACACAACTGAGAAAGCATCCAATCATCCAGCTGAGATAGTTATCAATCCTAACCCAAAGAATCAGTTGACAACTAACCCATTCGAATAAATTTCTTTGTTAAATGTGGATTCTATTATGAGATCAGTCACTCAAGATATTGAAAAGGAGGTTACTGATGGTAGCAATCAAAGAAATCCATTTCAAATTGAAGTTGAGGATATACCACTACATCTTGAATAAACAAAAATGACATCTGAAATGGATGTTTAGGTACCGAGAATTCCAGAAGTTAAAGTTATATTCCAGAGCTTAACTTAGAAATGGAAATAGATATTCCAGAAATAATGGATGAATCTAGAGGATGATTCAGTTGATGCAGAGGCTCTATCTAAGCTTCAAAATGTCATAAAGGAATCAGTTGTGGCTCAAACAGTTCAACTCCCATCTTCTACCATTTTCGAGCCTACTCAATCAGAACAGGTAACATCCAAAGAGCTGATTGATTTAAAAACTAAACAGCAAAAGATTGAGACTACACTACAAATAGAGAAAGAATATGTGAGACCGAATAGGACAAAACAACCAAGTCTGAGGTAGAGAAAACTCCTAAAGTTGAACAATCTATTGAAACAGAGGTTAATTCAAGAAGTGACGGAGAAATTGAAAATAAAACTGAGCACGAACATCATGTTGGTGAAACTCCTGAGAAAGAAAATGAACATTAAAAGAACCAAGATTTTGAGAATTTTGATCAACAACAAAAGGAAACTGAGCCACAAAAAGTGATCGAACTAGAGGTTGAATCCACAGTTGTACCAAATCTTGAAAACCAATAAGTTGAGAAATTTTCAGTCAAAGTTGACTCCGATGAAGCTATCCTGAATAAGGAAGAAACAGTTAGCAAAGCTAGCTAAAGAAGTACTCTTCCTACTTTACAAGAGAATAACGATGATAAAGATGATGAGTTACCTTCTGATCTAGAAGACTATCTGATTGAGCATGTCAATACCATTCTAGTTGCCATTTCTAAAACAGTCAATGAACTAAGATCTGGATCCCAATTTACTGATGACAAGATTGTCAATTTTCAAGAAAAGGTTGCAGCTTATTTTGCTATCTTGTCAAGACAAATGCACTTGTTGTATGACTCATTGGAATCACTTTGCAAACACGCCACATCTCAACAAGTTGCATCACATAATAATTTGTCAAAGATGATCAAGATAGTTGAAACAGAAGTGGACAAGTATCAAGCTACATCTTCTTAAACATTCTCTAAACTGATTTCCAAGGTTGAGTCAAAATTTGATCAGTACCAAGATACTCTCACATTCAAGATGAATTCCTTCTCGGAATAGTTGATTGCACTTACTTCTACCCTCCAAAGTTAGTCTACAGCCCCTATGGTTGTTTACAAAAAGGGGAAAGAACAGTCTAGAAGGCCAACTGGGCAAACTAAAAGCAATTCAAGAGAACACGGTAGCTCTAGTCCAGAACCAACCAGAGGCTCAAGAACTGACATGTCAAGAATCCATCCGAGCCATCAGGGCAGAGGCCATCAGGTCCATAGAAAAAGATGAATAATTTTCTTATTTTATCTACACATTGTATCAACCTTTTATATATCTATTAGATTTATCAGTTATTCAAGAGGATTCAGCTATTCTTCATTATTTAGATATCATTCTATTTCAGTTGAAGTTTTGCCTAAAAACAACTAATTGAAAATATGAATAATTTTTTTCAACACCGAAAAGGGGAAAAATTTTGGAACACTTAATTTTCGTGTTAAGCTCTTAAAATACAAAACTGGACGAAGAAAAAATTGGAAACTATGCTTAAAGTCAATGGACCATAAGCGTAACTGAATATATACAACTGGACTAGACTACTGAAATATTTAGAGGACCACAACTGGAAGCAGTTGAACATTTGATGAATACAAACCATGACCAAACATGGCACCTTGACTGAACCTCAACTGAAATTACTTTCTCGACTAGTCAAGGATGTTCAACTGAACATATCACAGCTGAATTAAAAGACAACTGACGCACTTCAAAGTATATTCAAGAATGTCAGTAAAGTATTCAGAGAATAATTAGTTGCGACTCAAACTATTTTCGGATAAACCTTTCCATACATCCAACAGTAATAATTAAAGCTTGCAGTCGCTACCAGTGTACGAGGAATAGTACACGTGACATGGAATAAAAGACATTCTTTAGTATCCCGATTCTTAATTATGATAATCAAATTCCTAAACATGATCAAGAGATTTCCAATTGGATTAAAGGAGTTGAAAATCGGATTCAGAACGATCGGAAATGGTTCCGAGGGTTTCAAGTCAATTGACAGTTTGAAAGCTCCGAAGAGTAGTTCGGAAGCACCGAACTGGTTCCGAAACAGCTTTGTACTTCAGAGGTTGAAGGTGAGTTTGGAAGCTCCAAACTCAAGATCGGAAGGTCCGATCGCCTTTGGATAAGCAATTATGGGCTTTTTGATTCGTCATGAACTAGCGTGAGATATATCGGAAGCTTTGAACCCTAGTTAGAAAGGTCCAAACTCTGTCGACAGTAGTGTGTTGTCCAATCAGGGACACATGTTCGGTGACTAGAGATCGGAAGCTTTGAAGTCCATTCGGAAGCTCCAAACAAGGGATCGGTAATTTCGAACGTTTTCCATAAATATGGGGCCTAGAGCCTTGCTTTTCCTCACAAATTTACTCAACTTTCTCTAATTTTTGGTGGTCTTGGAGGGCTTCCAGGCGTCGTCTTGAAGGCTAGTCAATAGCGAGGAACTACCAGGATCGTTGCGAAGTTGTGAATAGGTTTTGAGTTCATCGTCGTCAAAGGGCTAACGACAAATGCAAGTATAAGTATAGACTCTAATTAGCTTCAGTGAGTAGCTATTAGTCTATTTAAGGCTTTTGGTAGGCTACAAGTGATATGGTGATTATCTTCTTATAGGCTTGCACTTGAGTACCTGAGTGGCTAGGTTGCTTGAGTTTCTTGATTAGAGGTACGTACTATCCGAGATATCCTAGTTGAGTATGCATATTATATGTTTTCATGATTCATATGACATGGCTTATGTGCATATATTATGTCACGATTATTATGTTGCATGCATTATCATGTTGAGCGACCTCACTACGGGTTATATCAAGGTACAGGCTCACATGATAATTTATGCAGCATAATAATAGTTTCATAATATATTCACATAAAAATGTCATATAAACTTGCAAACATAGAACATGCATACTAAACCAAGATATTTTGGATGGCACGTCCATATATCTATTCAAGCAACCAAGCAACTCGGATACTCAAGTCCAAGACTATAAGCAAGTAATCACCATTTCACTCTTTGTGTTCTAAAAGTATTAACTAGAATAATAGCTACTCACAGAATCTAATCAAAGTCTAGAATTATACATGCGTCTGTCGTCAGTCCTTTGATGGCGATGACCCCAAACTTTAGGCACAACTCTACTACGATCTCGGTAGCGTCTCGCTATCGTCTGGCCTTCGAACCGGCCATGAAACCCTCAAAAACCAATTAGAAACGAGATAGGAGAGTGGGAAATGAGCAATTTCAAATGAGAATCTCAGCCTCTATTTATAAGCAAAGTTTGGAACTTCCGATCCCTGATTCGGAGCTTCCGAACGCACTTTGGATCTTCCGATCTCCCATAGGAGCTTATGATATCTAGCCACCGAATGTGTTTCCTGAGATTGGACAAACCACAGTTCTTGCAGTGTACGAACCTTTTGAACATGGGTTAGGAGCTTTCGAACTCACTCGAGTCAAATCACCAATCAAAAAGCTCATACTTCTTATCCAAAGGCGATCGGATCTTTCGATCTACAGTTTGGAACGTCTAAACTGCTCGGTGCCTCCGATCTTGTACATTTCCTTCTGAACCTGTTCGGAGCTTCCGATTCACACTTCGTATCTTGATACCTACTCGAATGCTTGGGGATCTCTGGACCATTTTTGATCGTTTTGAACCCGATTTTCAACTCTATAATCTCAATTGAGGATATCTTATTCATGTTTTGGCCAATTTAACATGTTTAGGAAATTGATCAACTTAATTATGAATCGGGATTCTACATTTCCCCAGCATAAGAGATTTTGTCCTCAAAATCTAGACTAGGTAAAACACAACTAAACATCACTGAAACAAACTTTATTACAACACTACTGTTAACCAATACAACTGAACTGCTCAAATGAAAGTACAATCAAAACAACTCAAGATGCTCAGAAAGCATATGACTCTCTAACTCCCAAGTTTCTTCCTTAGTGCCCCAACGCTGCCACTGAACCATGACTAGGGGAATCAATAATAATGAGAACTTTCTCCACGTATGACAAGTCTGGCTCTAACTGGACTTTTGTCGGATGTAGTACATGCGACTTGTCTACCACATACTGATGGAGTAGAGATACGTGGAACACATTGTGAATACTGGAGAGATACGATAGTAATTCCAAATGATAAGCCACATCTCTGACTTTCTCAAGGATCTCAAACGGACCAATGAATCTCGGTGCTAACTTGCCCTTTAAACCAAATCTCATCAATTTTCGGAGGTGAAACTGGCAAGAAAACAAGCTCTCCTGGCTCAAAATGCAAAGGTATGCTCTTGGTGTTGGCATAATTGGCATGTCTGTCCTGTGTGGCTCTGACCCTCTTCTTGATCGGTTGGACTTTATCCTTAATCTGCTGAATTAATTCTGGTCCCTCAACCTGTCATTCCCCTACTTCATCCCAGAACAACAATGTCTGACAATGAGAACCATAGAGAGCCTCAAACAGTGTCATTCCAATACTACGATGATAGCTATTATTATAAGAAAACTCTATCACCGGCAAATGATCCTACCAAATTAATCCAAACCCATCACCGAAGCCCTCAACATATCCTCTAAAGTCTGAATAGTCCTCTCTAACTGACCTTTAGTCTCTGGATGATATTATGTACTCAAACTCAAAGTATTTCCCAAGGCTCGCTGAAAGCTACCCCAAAACCATGAGGTGAACCTCGGATCTCTGTCACTGACTGTACTCGGTGGTACTCCATGCAGTCGTAAAATCTCTTGAATGTATAATTTGGCCATGCGATCAAAATTATACTCTCGTTTGTAAGGAATAAAATGTGCATACTTGGACAAGAGGTCCACTATGACCCAAATGGCATCACAACTTCTGGAGGACGTCGCCAAGTGGGTGAAAAAATTCATAGCCACGTGCTCTCACTTCCATTCTGGAATATCCAAACTCTGAAGTTGACCACCCGATCGATGGTTCCCAGCCTTAACTTGCTGAAAAACAAGGCATATGGATGCAAACTAATCAAGTTGCGCTTCATTCCTTTCCATCAGAGTCTCGTACGTAGATCCTTGTACATCTTTGTACTGCCTGGGTGCACGGTGAATCTACTATGATGGCCTGAGATATAATCTCCTCAAGAAAATTCAAATCATCACGACTAATCTGCTAAACAAACGCAACAATACATCTGACTTGTAATGGAAACCAGAGGTGTTGTCCCCCTGAGAAAGCCTGGCTAACTTCTACGTCTTTGGATCTAAAAGTTTCACTTGCTGAATGCAGGCAAACAATGTTGGCTCGGCTAACAATGAAAAGACTCGGATCCCTTTATGTTCTCTCTTGTGGCAAAAAGTGAAACCAAAGGAACACCACTCTTGAACTGCACTGGACACTACACTGGTGCAAAGAGCACTGACATATACCTTATGGCTAAGCGCGTCTATTGTTGGATTCGCAGATGCTGGATGGTACTTGATCTCGTAATCATAATACTTGAGAAGATCCATCCAACATTTTTGTCTCACGTTCAACTCAGCCTGAGTGAACAAATATTTCAATCTCTTGTGATCAGAGTAGATCTCAAAACACTCACCATACAAGTAATGCAGCCAGATCTTCAGTGCAAAAACAATCGCTGCAAGCTCTAAATCATGCACTGGATAATTCTTTTCATGTGATTTCAGATATCGGAAAGAATAGGCAATCACATGCCCATACTGTGTCATCACACAACCCAAAACTTGAAGAGACGCATCTTTATAGACCATATATTCTCCAGAACCTAATGACAAAGCAAACACAAGCACGGTAGTCAGACGTCACCTCAACTCAATGAAGTTATGCTCACAATAAACTGACCAGACAAAAGGAACATCTTTCCTCATCAACTATGTCAATGGTCTAGAAATCAGTGAGAAATTCTCAATGAACCGTCGGTGGTACCCTGCTAAGCCCAAGAAACAACGAATCTCAGAGGTTGTCGCTAGACGCGACCAGTTCATAATATCCTATTTCTTACTCGGATCCACTGAAACACCGTCTTGATAAATTACATGACCCAGAGACAAGAATCAATCAATCCAAAACTCGCACTTGTTGGACTTGGTATAAATTGCTTATCACAAAGAATCTATAGTACAACCCTCAAATACTATGCATTCTTATCCACACTGCACGAATAGACCAGGATATCGTTGATAAACACCACGACGAACTTATCCAAATGATCCCTAAAAACCCTGTTCATCAAATACATGAAGATCGCATGTGCATTCGTCTAACCAAAAGGCATCAATAGGAACTCATAGTGACCATACCTCGTACGAAACGCAGTCTTCAAATTCTCCCCTTTTCGGACTCGCAACAGATGATAGCCTAACCTCAAGTCAATCTTGGAATACACTGAAGTAGCCTAGAGCTTATCGAACATATCATCAATGCGTGGTAAAATAATACTTATTCTTGATCGTCACTTGGTTCAAATGTCTGTAATCAATACAAAGATGCATGAAACCATATTTTTTCTTGACGAATAACATTGGCGCTCTCCAATGTGAAATTCTCGGACGAATGTATCCCTTGTCTAACAAGTCCTGTAACTACTGTTGCAACTCCCTCATCTCTGATGGCGCCAGACAGTAGGGTGCACTAGAAATAGGAGTTGTCCCTAGTACAATCTAAATCTCAAACTCAACCTCTGATTGGAGGAAAACTTGGGATCTCCTCTGGGAAAACATCTGGGTACTCGCAAACAACTGATAACTCCTAGAGAGCTCTACTCCCTGTGGACGTGTCAATCACATAGATAAGGTAGCCTTCCCTGCCTGCCTCCAAATCTGGACAAGATCTCAGAGCTGATACCAAAGGCATGAGGGGTCTCGTTTTCTCTCTATATAAAAACCAACTATCGCACTCAACCAAAAAAAAATTGAACAATCTTCTGGTAGCAGTCCAAATTAGCTTGATACAAAGTCAAAAGGTCAATGCCCTAAATACAATCAAAATACTTCATCGATAAAATCATCAGATTCGCTGCCAACTCAAAACCCTCAAATACTAGAGAGCAGCCCAACACTAGATGCTTGGCTAAAGCTGATTGGCCGGTAGGGGTAGATACAGAAAGTACTACGTGTAGAGACACATATGAAAATCTATGACGATTAAAAAACCATTAATAAATGAAAAAATTTGATGCACCTGTATCAATAAGAATTAATGCAAGAATACCACATATAAAAAATGTAACTGCAATGACCCTCTCGTTCTCCTTCTTATCCAGATCCCGACTCATTGCAAACATCTGCCCCAGAACATGAGGTCTCAGATTAGTGCCCCCCATTGACCGTACATGTGGCCTCAGTGGCACTCTAGGGTGAGAACAAGAACTAGACGTTGATCCTCCAACTAACTGCGGATAATCTCTCTTCATGTGGCCAACCTCGCCACAACGGAAACAAGCTCCTGCCGCCTTACGGCACTTGTTAGATGGATGTCGACCTCCACAATTATCGCACTATCCCTTCTTATTCCCAAAACAAAAGACCACCATAACCATAGGAGAAAGAAGATGTATAAGACTTCTTGAAAAATTGGGTCTTCGGTCCCAAAGTACTAACTAGACGAGAAGAATGAATGGACATGTTGAGCTGGAAACTAATCTATGCATGTCGAAATCGGTTCACCAACCACTCATATGATTTCAGATCATCACAGATAGAAACTCGATCAAAAATCTCCGTATTGAGACCCTATAGGAAGAGATCATACTTGGCCTCGGAACTGGAAAACATATGCTGGAAAAATGGAATCAAATCAAAGAACTTCTGCTGATACTCATCAACAATAAAACTACCCTGATTCAGATTCAGGAGCTCAATGGTCTTGGCCTGGCGGAGAGCATGAGAAAAATATAGCTTCATAAATTCGGCACGGAACTCTACCCAAATAGTTGTGCCATGCCTGTGCAACATGGGTACGGACACGGACTTCCACCATTTTTGAGTGCGTCCCTCCAACAAGAAATTGACGGCCTCCATGCGCTGCTCCTCAGTACACTGGAATACACAGAAACAAATCTCCATCTACTCCAACCAGTTCTCCACATCATCTAGAGTCTCGCATCCAACCAGTGGCTTAGGCCCCATCTGAACAAACTTGTGCATGTCGAAACGACAGCGCCCATCATGGTGGTGACGATGGTGCTCGCCATCGTCTTCGTCACCTCAGTGTCCACCAATGCTTACGTGATTCTCATTACCAAGACTTTCCATCTCTGCAATAGGTAATAGATATTATCCTCAAGAAGGTTTTTCCTAAATCCAAAAATCTGATGCATGCTCTGATACCATAAATATAGTGACCCGCTCCAGGATCATCTACTAAACATTATTAAGCATGCAGTTAATTCTTAAAACACAATAATCAATAAACGGCAAAAAAATAAGGTCTTACAACAAACCAATCGGCGGAATAAAACCGGCCCTAAAAACCAACAATGAAACATTGTTATACAACACCATCGAAATAATACTGAAATATTCTCAATGAAAACCTAATAATGGAAGTATGAGTATACACATGCTATGAATGCTAATGAAAATAAAAATGTACAGGTACCAAAAACCTATCACAGTAAATATCTTGCTCAATCAAGTGGCGTCATGGTATGTAACACACTGGGCAGTTGCATCAAGTGGTGGCTCACACACCAGAAACAAATCCATGGATATCTATGACCTGATCCCGCACCAACGAGTCCAACCATCCACTCAAGAACTCGGGGTTTAGGGACACGACTATGGGTTATATCAAGGTACAAGCTCAACATAATAATGTATGTAGCATAATAATCATTACATATTATATGCACATAAAACATTCCATATAAACGTGCAAACACAAAACATGCATACTCAAACAAGATATCTCGGATAGTATGTCTGTACCTCTACTCAAGCAACCTAGCAACACAGGTACTCAAGTCCAAGCCTATAAGAAAGTAATCACCATATCACTCTTTGCGTGCTAAAAGTCGTAACTAGACTAATAGCTACTCACATAAGATAATCAGATTCTAGCATTATACCTACGTCCGTCGTCGATCCTTTGATGACTATGGTCCTTAACTCTAGGCAAAACTCCTTTCGATTCCGGTAGAGTGATCTTGTTATCGCCCGGTCCTCGAACCGACGCATAAAAACATTCAAAAACCAACTACAAACAAGATAGAAGAGTGAGAAATGAGAAATTTCAAATGAGAGTCTCGGCCCCTATTTATAGGCAAAGTTTGGACCTTTTGATCCATGGTTCGGAGCTTCCGAACGCACTTCAGAGCTTTCGATCTATCGATTGTGTGTACTGTGATTGGACAATCCACTTTTATTGTAGAGTTCAAACCTTCCAAACTTGGTTTGGGAACTTCAGAACTCACTCGAGTCAAGTCACCAATCAGAAAGCCCATACTTTCTTATCCAAAGGCAACCGGATCTTCCGATCTACAGTTCGCAACATCCGAACTTCTTGGTGCCTCCAATCTTGTACATTGCATCTCGAACAGGTTCGGAGCTTCCGATCCACACATCAGAGCTTCCGAACTACTCAAACAGTTGGGGCTTGACCGCTTAATTCGGTGTGATTAAAAATCTACTAACAAGCGCACCAAGTCAAGTAATAGTATAATGATTTAAGTCCAGATGTCGAACCCATAGGGACTGAAAATATTATTACCAGAATATATTTATTTCCACCTAATCTAGACCAAATAATAAAAAAAAAATTGATTGAATTAATTAAAATAAAATTAATAATTAAATTAACAATAGAATAAATTAAATTAAAAATGCAGGAGAGATTTAAATGATAAATTCAATAAAGAAAGATTCGATCAAGGCGTACGCAGGTACCAGACAAATTATGCAAATACGTGGAAAACTCTAAGCTCCAATTTCAATCTAATCGCGGTGAATTCTCCTTAATTATTCAAGAGTATATTTCTATAACAAGTGAACCTTATTCAAATATTAACGGATTAAATTTTCATAATTCTAATGAAACTCAAATGCATTAGGAACTATGAGAATTCAGTTTACCCCTAAAGCCGCATACTGAAACCGAATACTATCTCTAGACGGTTTTACCATATGTCAATTATTGAAGTGATCGAAATCAATTCCTCCTCTGTCGACTTGGAATCGATTAACAAGCAAGTAAATAATTAATCAGGTTATTCACAGGCAAACAAAAAAAATCCAACAATCAATAATTTTGATAGAAATAAGAAAATCTCAATAAATATCCACGTATTCAACAATAATCTGTCTGGCCCAATCTCTTGGCCTCAATCGAAAAGAAACTACTACTCCATAAACGGAATCATGATTTAAACAATGTTTTTAATCATGAAATAAAAATAAAATTAAAGAAGAGAAGAAAAATTGAGTGCCGAAATCTTCAATCTCCAAGCCTATAGCCGCCGCTTCTGTGAAGTTCCAAAACCCCCTTCTCACGTCTGATGATTCCCTTTTATATGGGTTCAAAAAGCCCATGAAATAAAGCCCGTAAAATAAAATATTTAATTTTCGAAAATTCAAATTTTTTTGGATTCACGATCTCTCGCTCGAGTAGCATAAAAGTGCGCTCGAGCGAGCACACTTCTTGCTCGATACTTTTTTTGTCCGCATTTCTTGCTCGAGCGGTAGAAAATCCCGCTCGAGCGAGAACTTTTCTGCCTCGATTTCTCTTCCGCTTCAACCTAGCGCTCTTTACAAGCGCAATAGCGCGTCCTTTGTTCTAATAGCGCAAGCAGAGCTGCTCATTAGCGTAATAGCGCCTCTCCTAGGCGATCTTCTTTCTCTCAAAGCGCTATAGCGCTATTCTTAGAGTTGTTATATAGAGTTGTTGGATAAAGCTGTTGCTCTATCCAACAGCTCTACTTTTTCATCTTCTTTCTTGGCTTTCTTTTCTTTTGCACAAAACTCATTTAATTTCTCATCTTTCATACACATAAAACCCGAAGAGTGAAATGCACACACATGCAATAAAACACATAAAAACACACATAAAATAATATGAATGAATGCAAAATAGAAACCAAAATATCACGAGCTAATGCACACAAAATGCACTTATCAACACCCCAATACTTAAATCTTGCTCGCCCTTGAGCAAGACATATGACAAACAAACACAAAACAAAAATAGGAACGATTCATGGCAGGTAACAGCCTTCGAGAAGTTCTATGCCAACTTAAAAAAATGAATGCTCTCAACCTTTCATAATACACCTTTGGTTTAGCATAAACGTGTGTGTGTGAGATGTCATTCCAGTTACATGCAACTTAGACAGAATCAGTTTCAAGACTGTTTAGTGACCTATGGCATATCAGTGCAAGTTTCACTCTCAAGTGTCCATTTCTTTGAATGATCTCTTAACAAAACACACTTCCCTTGAGATTTTTTTACGCACCGCCAGATTTTGCACCCGATTTTATTAAGCCCCAATAATTACCCGCATACTTAGCTATAATTTGATAGGATTAGAATTTCAATCCCCTCGTATATATTCAGGATGGAGAATCAACCCCATTTCATCCGCATACTTATCCTTGGACGTGGTAATTAGGATTTCAATTCCTCGTCCATGACTCGGATGGAGTTGAGTTTTTCAAAGAAATTTTTTTGTCAATTTTTTCAAAAACTTTGGTGCGCCCAAGATCATAAGTGAAAAGTTAGAGACTCATAAAAATTCACAGATCACAGTTAAGCTCCAAAAAACACGTATTGCCGTGCAATGATCAAAAGACAGAAATTTCATCAAATCTTTTTCTACAATTCACTAGTCTAACATGAGTGCTTAAAAATATTCACGGTTCAACCTACGGTTCCTCATGTCAAATCAAGAGCAAAAACAAAAAATTTTCACAAAATTCAAAACTTCATATCATCATTGGCTCCCAATTATCATTCTACTCAGCACACATGCACACAACAACAAACTTCTCTATAAGCAAACAAACTAGAATATTACGAATGCAACACAAACATGACAAACAATAAAATAAACTAGTCTACCCCCCGATACTTATCCAAAGCATTGCCCTCAATGCTTCAGAACAATGAACAAAATGCAAAACGAACAAATGAAAAGACAAAACTAAACACAATGAAACAAGGATAACACTCCCTTGGTTATAGATTCATCCGCTTTCTTCTCGGTAGTAACAGTTGGGGTGATAGAAACAGACTAGGTATATCAGTCAGGCATGACAAACTGGAATGGGAAAGAAGCAAAATTAAAAATAAAAATAAAACTAGGAAAAAAAAGAAACTAAAAAGTAAGGTAAAGAACACTGGGTTGCCTCTCAATCAGCGCTAAATTTATAGTCTATAGTCTGACTATATTCTTTTCTTTAGTGGCGACATTCAAGGTGGTCTCTCCACCCTCTTGGAAGAATTCTTGGGAATTTTGCAGCATGTTATTGTTCCTCTTTGCTCAAAAAATTTCATAGGCTCGATATCTTCAAAAATATTACCCTGCATACATGCACCAATATTTTCATGAGTCACACCAATAAAATTCACAGCAAAGCAAGACTTAAAATTTGGGCCCTCGCTAGCCGACTTAAACATATGTAACACAACTTGCTCTCCATTCAGTCTTAACACCAATTCTCCCTTTTCAACATCAAAAAACGCTCGACTCATGGCTAAAAAGGGAAGTCCTAGAATCAGAGGAACCTCGCAATATTCATCCATGTCAAGAACAATAAAATCAATAGGATAAATAAACTAATCTATCTTGACTAGGACATTTTCCACTATAACTCTCGGATATTTTATTGATCTATCAGCAAATTTAAGAGAGATAGAGACAGGTTCAATATTTTATATGCCTAATTTTCGAGCAAGTGTATATGGCATAAGATTTATGCTCGATCTTAAATCACACAAAACATTATCAAATGATAAACTTCCAATTTGGCATGGTATATAAAAACTCTCTGGATCCTGAAATTTTTGTGGGTGCTTATTCTGAAGCATAGCCGAGCACTCCTCATTCATTCTGACTTGCGTCAAATCATTCAGCTTCTTTTTGTTGTTCAGCGAGTCCTTCAGAAATTTTGCGTAATTTGGCATCTTAGCTAAAGCATATTCAAAAGGTATGTTAATATACAGTTTCTTGAAAATTTCAAGAAACTTTTTAAACTGAAGATCAAATAATAGTTGATTAGCTCTATGAGACAAAGGTAAAGTAGAGATATCAACATCAGCATTAACTTCAAATTTTGAAATCTTACCTTTCTTACCTGCTTTTGCGGAATTTATAGCACCACGTTCATCTTCCTTGACTTCCGAAATTTTTGGCCTCTCGATTATATCCTATTCGTCCCTCTTCTCAGGTTCATCAGACTGTGATCCCTTCACTACCATAATAGCATTTACGTCTCTAGGATTTGGTTCATTGTTACTTGGTAGAGATCTATCTAGTAGGACAAGTGGATGGTTGGGTTGTTATCTGGGCCATCTGAGTCTCTAACTTTTGCAGCATAACTACCTGATTCTGTAGGCGAGTCTCAGTACCAGCAACATACTTCATCATTATTTCTTCAAAAATTGGCTTCTGGACTTCCTACTTATGTTGATTTTGCCAGTTCTGATTATAGATATTGTTGTATGAGTTGTATGGCTGCCGTCCTTGAGTTCCTGCAAAATTAGCCGCCTCAACCTCAAACAACAATTGTTCCTCTCGCAGATTCCCTGTATTTGATTCACTGGCGCTACTTTCATTATAGACACTTGATTTGTCAACGCGCCGTTCTTCGCATTCAAAGATGTAAATGCGTCGATCTCCCTAATTCCAGCCTTCTTATCTTTATTCATATTCGGCCACCCAATATTTATCTCTGCCATATTGAAAATTATTTCTCAAGCATCTGCCGGCGTCTTCCTGAATAGACTTCCACTGGCTGCAGCATCCAACATAGAACGCATTGATGGATCGGCTCCATTATAGAATGTTTGCGTCTTCTGGCTCTGAGTGAGATTATGCTGAGGACACATCCTCAACACCTTCTTGAATTTTGTCCATGTTGCATGTATGGACTCTCCCTCCTTCTGCGTGAAAGAAATAATGTCAGAAAATAACTTCGTCATCTTCGTAGGAGGAAAATACCTGTTCAAAAAAGTTTGAACAAGCTCAATCCAAGTAGTGGTAGAACCGGTATGCAAATCATCAAGCCACTCAAGTGCATCCCCCTGTAGAGAAAATGGGAATAACCGCAGTCTCACTGCATCAGAGGTTACCCCATTAAGTTTGAATGTGTCGCAGATCGACAGGAATCGCTCCGGATGAGCGTAAGGATCCTCCACAGAAGTGCCTCCAAAACGTGCCTGAAGCAGGATCATCTGAATAATAGAGGGCTTTAGCTCAAAAGTGTTCGCCTCAACAGTAGGACGAATGATGCTAGATTCATAGCCTTCAACTGGCGGACGAATTAAATCAAGAACTGTTCTATTATCTGCCATCTCTTCTTCTGGCTCTGACTCTGATTCAAGTTCTATATTAATAACTCTTCTAGCTCTCCGAATTCTACTGAGCGTGCGTTCAATCTCCAATTCGAGTGGGACGAGTTCTTTGGAAGATCGAGTGCTATGCATACACAGACAGAACATACCTGAAAATCAAAGACAAATAAAAAGTTCAGAATTTAATAACTAAAAAATAATAAGTCTAGTCTCAAGTAAAATAAAAATTCTGATATCTATCAGCCCCCGGCAACGGCGCCAAAAACTTGACCGCTTAATGATTAAAAATATATTGGCAAGCGCACCATGTCAAGTAATAGTATAATGATTTAAGTCCAGATGTCGAACCCACAGGGTCTGAAATATGATGGCCAGAATATATTTATTTCCACCTAATCTAGACCAAACAATAAAAATTGCTTTGATTGAATTAATTAAAATAAAACTACTAATTAAATTAACAATAGAATAAATTAAATTAAAAATGCAGGAGATATTTAAATGATAAATTCAATAAAGAATATTAGATTAAGGCGCGCGCAGGTACCAGACAAATTATGCAAACACGTGGAAAAATCTAAGCTCCAATTTCAATCTAATCACGGTGAATTCTCCTAAATTATTCAAGAGTCTATTTATAAAACAAGTGAACCTATTCAAATATTAACGAATTAAATTTTCATAATTCTAATAAAACTCAAATGCATTAGGAACTATGAGAATTCAGTTTACCCCTAAAGCCGCATATTGAAACCGAATACTATTTCTAGTCGGTTTTACCATATGTCAATTATTGAAGTGATCGAAATCAATTCCTCCTCTGTAGACTTTGAATCGATTAACAAGCAAGTAAATAATTGATCAGGTTATTCACAGGAAAACAATAAAAATCCAGCAATAAATAATTTTGATAAAAATAATAAAATCTCAATAAATATCCACGTATTCAACAATAATCTGTCTGGCCCAATCTCGTGACCTCAATCGAAAAAAAACTACTAATCCATAAACGGAATCATGATTTAAACAAAGTTTTTAATCATGAAATAAAAATAAAATTAAAGAAGAGAAGGAAAACTGAGTGTCAAAATCTTCAATCTCCACGCCTGTAGCCGCCGCCTCTGTGAAGTTCCAGAACCCCCTTTTCACGTCTAATGATTCCCTTTTATATGGGTTCAAAAAGCCCATGAAATAAAGCCCGCAAAATAAAATATTTAATTTTCAAAAATTCAATTTTTTTTCGGATTCGCGATCTCTCGCTCGAGTGGCATAAAAGTGCGCTCGAACGAGCACACTTCTGCCCCGATACTTTTCCTATTAGTATTTCTCGCTCGAGCCGTAGAAAATCCCGCTCGAGCGAGAACTTTTCTGCCTCAATTTCTCTTTCGCTTCAACCTAGCGCTCTTTACAAGCTCAATAGCGCGTCCTTTAATCTAATAGCACAGGCAGCGCGGCTCATTAGCGCAATAGCGCCTCTCCTAGGTGATCTTCTTTCTCTCAAAGCGCTATAGCGCTATTCTTAGAGTTGTTGGATAGAAGTGTTGCTCTATCCAATAGCTCTACATTTCATCTTCTTTCTTGGCTTTTCTTTTCTTTTGCACAAAACTCATTTAATTTCCCATATTTCCTACACATAAAACCCGAAGAGTGAAATGCACACACATGCAATAAAACACATAAAACATACATAAAACAATATGAATGAATGCAAAATAGACACAAAAATATCACGAACTAATGTACACAAAATGCACTTATCAGGGCTCTCTAGACCATTTCTAATATTTTTGAATCCGATTTTCAACTCTATATTCTCAATTGAGGATCCCTTAATCATGTTTTGGCCAATTTAACATGCTTTGGTAATTGATTAACTTAATTAAGAATCGGGCTACCACACTACCATTGTCACAGGTATGATTAATATTGTTGGTTTTCATGCTCATGTTTTTATTGATTCGGGTTTTATACATTCTTTTGTGTCTACATGTTTTTTTGATAAGTTGGGCATAGTGCTGGACAGGATGTTCTTGGGTTATAGATTGTCTTTGCCTTCGGGGTAAGAACTGCACTGTGATGTCCCGTGTTTTTGGAAATTTTCAAGAATTAGGATGTGGAAAATGTGAGGAATTTTTTTCTAAATACAGCAGTTTTGGGCATGCATCACGTTTTCAAGTTTAATAAATCATGAATGAAATTAAATCTATTTAAAAAATTAAAAATATCATGATTCAAACGTGCATAAAATATTTGAAACAAAAGATGCAGCCCTACAATTAACAATCGGTTCTTATACGAGCACATCAAAACTTCTACTTACATACCCAAAACCTGGAACCAAAAATTAAGATCTTACGAAAGCTGACGAAACACGAGTTTCAATAACATAAGCTTAGTGCGGAAAATACTTTTAAAACATTTGTGAAACCAAGCACCGGACTTTCATGACAAAACGAAGTACATGGAAGACTATGAATTCAAAACATTGAAATATATTGTCATGACGTTGAAGTTGAAAATAATTAAATACAGTTTAACTTCACTATCGTCTAACCATACATCAAACTCTCCTAAGAAATAAAAGACATAAATAGTTGTATTTTCAAAATCATTAAAACCAATTGTCGTGACATGTCGCTGAAAACACTTACCCTAAAACGTAACTTTAACTACTGTCTAACTATTCATCCATCCCAAAGATAACATTATCATTGGACTACAACAAAATATAAACCTTCTCGCTTCGAACACCAGAGATTCGAATAATTGTACCATGCAATCCCTTTGCCTCTTGGACTCCTCAGCCTTTTTGCCAAAGCTTTTAGTTCATTTACTTCTCAATTCCAACTTCATCAGTCAAACAAAGTGAGTCTAAAGAATAAATAAGAAATATTCATATACATAACAAATACATAAGAATAATCATAATGCTCTGGACGTGAAAAACTTGAACATAAACATCATGCATATAAAATCATGGGCATAAAAATCCTTTATTTTGTGTGATGAAATACATGTAATTATGGTAACCACTGATTTTGAGCACATTGGGTTCCAGTGATCACGATCGTTTTACAAAAAGCATATAGAAAATACTGGCTTGGCCAATATGAGTCTCATCTCGGCCTTAGCCAATTAAACTTTTTTTCTTTGGAAGGGCCGCTACGGGGCTCAATCCGAAGTAGCAATCTCATACTGCTACCACAAGAACACATACAACATCAAAATATTTTTTTCATTCATCATCATAACATCATCATACTTCATCATCGTCATGCAGAATCATCATTATTCTTTCGTAAAATCTTCATCATAAACATTCATCCCATCATGCTTCATAAAACATCCTCATATTCATGAATTTTTCATTAAAAAAACTTCTTTTCGTGTCATGATTTTTAAATTATTCATGCCTAAATCAAAATAAAAGTAAGCACGTCCCTTAAATTTTATAAAATTTCATGTTTTTCATAAGAATACATTTCATGAAATTAATAATAGCAAATATATGCATACTTAGCTAAACCGATCTACATGAGTCGTTCTTTCCGTTTTAGATATCAAAACTTAAAACTTTTTGCATAGGAACCCTTAAAAAGACCCAATACGCCTTAAAAGATCATAAAAATGAATTTAAGCCTTAAAATCCTGTTTTAAGAATTTTGGGACATAAGTCCACCCGCTGGGGCGCGCATTTCTGCCTGCCCCAGCGCGAACCTACATGCTCAAGCACGCAGGTCGCAGCTTGGAGGTCTAGGCAGCGCCGCACGGGGTGCTACAATTTGTTCCTCAACCATTTTGGCCTCTTTTGATCATTATTCACCTGAAAACACTCATTTGTTGAAAAACATTGACCATAGACATGAAAAAGCTTCGAAACTCGAAAGGATTTGCCCAAAAACGATCAAAATTTGAAATATTTGAATCAAAACTTTGCATCCAAATACACACACCAAAAATACTCAAATTTAAACATTTTTCTCAAAAATCTTTTATCACATTTCACAGTACTACGGCATTGCCATCAAAATTTCTCAAAATCAATGCAATATATATTACATACACATCAAACATGCAGGTTTTTCATATCAAATTATATATATTCTTGAATGGTGGTTTCAAAAACATTTAAAACTTATTTTTTTTCTTTTTGGTAGTGAGTAATCGGTACCTCAGGAACCCGATCTAGCCTTGACAGGAACTGATCATCGAACGATTTCCTACTTGATGATGCAGTTTTTGAATTTGAGAGAGGGAAGAGGGAGAGGATAGGCGGCTGATGGAGAAGAGGGTTCTTCTCTTTGAACGCCAATTTTTATTGTCCTTCATGGGCCGAAAACTGTCCCATGACTACTAAGCCTAACTTTAAATAATTTGCAGAAAAAAAATATTTTTATCTTTAAACTTAAATAACATGCTTTACGTTTTAGATAAAAGTTGCATAGTGGGTCGTGGCCATATGAATCTTTAAAATCCTCAAAACTCGTTCATAGGCCAGTCCCGATTTCCTTCGTCACCAGAATTAAACTCATACTCGAAATACATTAAAATTAACTTTCAACCGTTAAACATCAGGAAATTTTAGATAACATGAAATCATTTAACACAACATTTTAACATATATTTTAACACCTAAAAACATATTTTGAAACATTAAATCTCACGCAAACTAAATAGAATGAAATAATCAAGCTTGCCAAATAGAGTAAAATAGTTCAAGGGCAAGATTTATACTCTTTTGAGGCTCGAGAATGAAAGTGTGACATCCTATGAACATCCTTAAATCGTTTGGAGAATTTGTTCGTCGAAGGATGAAAAGCAAGACAAACAATTGTTTTTCTATTGTTGTCCTCTCGGTAGGGCTGAACAAATTTAATAAAAACCCGTCTAAATCGACCAAATCTAATCGCACCATATTGCCATATTCAATTTTAAGGTCAAAACTGTGGTTGGAAAAAAAAAAGTTCAAACCGCATCGCATAATATGGTGTGGTGGCAATTTTATTGAAAAACCGCACCAGCCGCACAATTAAATAATTAGTTTTTAAATTATATATGATCATGAGTTTAATTCAAATTAAAATTAACACTTACGGAAAATTGGATACAAAAAAGACAAGTCATTCTTGCTTTTTAAAATCTTTCTATCCATTTAAAATAAATATTTAACCTAAATTATCAGCTTGGATTATAACCTAATTTCACCCTATTGACCTATTCTTTCATCAGTCGTTAAAGTAATTTATTTATTTTCTTGTCTCAATTTTTCTTAATCCTCAACATTTAGCATCTCTTCTCTTGAAAAATTTGTTCAAGACTTTGAATATATTGTGCAAGAGGTAAGTCGATGTATTATATTAATTAGTTGGTTAATCCTACCCACAAATATCGAGTATATTGCGATTATTTAATTTGATTCGATCATTCATAATTTAGTTTGTTATGAGGGTGTACTCCGAATTCTGAAGAAACTTGAAAAGCAACAGCAATAAAAGCAGCAACTAGTCGAGGCAAGAAAATCTCTCTATCCGTAAGACAAAATTGCTCGTTAATAGTGCTCAACGTTTGCGGCAATCGTCTCTAAGATACAACGACTATTCAATCGAGATATAGCAGCACAACAAATATCTCGATCTTCGTCGAACTAAAATATTTATCAACTTTTCTTTGAGAAAGTGAGGGAGCTATTTTTCAGAAATCTGATGTATACGTTATCAGATTTTCTTTATATCGTTTTCTGTGTTATAACCACCGTATTGTTGGAAAACTGGCGTTCAGATCAATCACGATTGATACCCGGTGCAGCGGAAGTTTAAAAATTTTATTATGGAACAATTCCATAGTGTGGGTATCAACCGTTTAACGATTAAATTATAAGTGTGTGTAAAATTAAATAACAATTATTAATTTTACCTTCAATCTCGAAGCGAGATTATTGGACACCACACAGATTTCTCTGCGCTTCTTGTATCTCCCTGGAACTGATGAACAAGCTTTCCTTCAATCAGGTCCACGAATAGAGGTTTAATCCCTCTGATAGATTGCACTAGAAAATCTATCAGAAGTTTTCTACGAAGAGAATAAACGAATTTGATTCGCTATTCCAGACTGCAATTCAAAATCACAGACCGGAATTTCTCACGCAGAGAAGGGAGGGTGTTCGGCCACTTTGAGAGAGAGGAGGCTAGGGTTTTCGAAAAACCTGTCTCAAATTATGACCTGTTGTGTGTAATTTCTGTACTGCAATAACTTATTTATAATGCAGGCCACTAACACCTTAGGGCCCATTAGTCATAAGTTGAGGCTCGACAAGCAAAGCCCGCATGTTCAGAAATTAATATAAAATTCATCGTGACTCCGATTGATGAACCGATTTCACCAATGTGCACAGAAACCATTTCTGCACATTTTAAAGTCAAGATAAATTTTCCTGAATCCGAATTCAGTGGTTTCCAAAAATGTACATCCCTATGTCATTTTAGGAAATCCTACTCCCTTACTCTTATTTAAGAAGTCCAACTTCTTTATTCATTAAATTTAACTCTTTAAATTTAACTATCTCAACGGGGATTAAAACTCCATTACACTGTGTGACCCTCAATGGTTCAGGGATACAGCTAGCCGTGGGCTCACAACTCCTTGTGACTCGGAACAACGATTTCCGACTTGCCCAACGAATCATGGTAAAGCGCCTAGCAACATCGCCCCATGATTCCCTAGGTATCACTGATAGTGCCTACAAGAACCAGTAGATTTTGGTTAGCGTACAGTACGGTCCCTTCATCCAAATATCCCGATCGAATCAACAACCATTGGTATATCGAGAGTCGCTCAAGATTCGATAACTATGCAATACATCTTGAAGATCAAATTAGTGACATCACATGTGCTACTAAGAAACCATTTCTTAAATCACATCAAGTACTCTGGCCAGAGATTCGTCACACTAATATCTCCTCAGATCGCATAGGATATCCACACTCGCAAGTATGTGGTGAATCCTTGACAACAATGCATCGACTCCTATATGTGTTGTAACTGTACCCAATCCCGACACCTGATGACCCCCATAGAGTCGGTAAACGAGTCAAAGCACAGTACTAGCATATAGAGTCTCCATGATGTTTCAAGTAGTAAGGACTAATGGTGTACAACCAAAACCGCGGACTTTATCCACTCGATAAGTGATAACCACTTGGAAAGTCCGGATAGGGTAGTTCGATTATTCATCCTATGAATATCCATTTGCATGCTTCGAACATCTCCATGTTCCCTACCAATGAAACGTGGTACTCCGCATCGCAAATGCTAGTCTCAAACTCGAGCGATCCTTATCCTTATTATCGGACGGCTCAATCGACTAGGAACAGTTTAGAATATACAGTGACTATAAGATGTATTTCATGATAGACATCCCCATGTTCTACCACATCTTACATACACTATAGTATATTCAAGGTCTTTATCAAAACAACAATAGTATATCATAATATAACAATATGAAGAAAGATAAAGTCATTGCCATTAATAAAAGTGTAAATTACATTAAACAAAAGATCGTTTGTACAAAGAGTCATCAAAGCCCATAGCCACAAGTTGGCTCACTGGGCACCCACTCTTTCAATCTCCCACTTGCCCTATAGCCAACTAGTCATACTACGTAGACCCATTGCTTCGCGATGTTTGTCAAACAATGGTCCTGGCAAGGGCTTAGTAAGCGGATCAGCGATATTGTCTGCAGAGGCCACTCGTTCGACAGTGATGTCTCCTCTTTCCACAATCTCCCGGATGATGTGGTATTTCCTCAGTACGTGTTTGGATCTTTGATGAGACCTTGGTTCCTTTGCTTGAGCAACGGCACCCGTGTTGTCACAGTACACCGGGACTGGACCAACAAATTCAGGAATGACGCCCAACTCTTGGACGAACTTCCTCATCCAAACGGCCTCTTTAACAGCAGCTGATGCTGCAATGTATTCAGCCACAGTGGTGGAATCCGCTGTGGTGTCCTGCTTGGAACTCTTCCAAGAGACAGCACCGCCATTGAGCATGAACACAAATCCAGAGGTTGACTTCGAGTCATCCACGTCACTTTGGAAGCTAGAGTCGGTATAGCCTTCCAATTTCAGATCTCGTCCTCCATATACCATGAACATATTCTTAGTCCTTCGTAAGTACTTAAGAATGTCCTTCACGGCTTTCCAATGCATATGACCAGGATTAGCCTGATATCTGCTCGTGACACTCAGAGCAAATGCTACATCCGGTCTGGTAGATATCATCCCATACATGATACTACCTATAGCTGACGCATATGGTACATGTGTCATATTCTCTATCTCTGCATCAGTCTTGGGACACATAGACTTGGATAAAGAAACTCCATGACACATGGGTAGATGTCCTCTCTTGGACCCATCCATTGAAAACCGTTTCAATATGGTGTCGATGTAGGTTGATTGAGTGAGTCCTATCATTCTCTTAGATCTATCTCTATAGATCTGTATCCCAAGAATGTAGGATGCCTCACCCAAATCCTTCATCGAGAATCTACCTGATAACCATATCTTTGTTGACTGCAACATCCCTACATCATTCCCAATGAGTAGGATGTCATCAACATAAAGTACTAAGAATGTCACAGCATCCTTAACTACTTTCTTGTACACGCATGGTTCCTCCGGGTTCTTGATGAAACCAAAATCTTTTATTGTTTCATCAAATTTCTGGTTCCAACTTCTTGATGCTTGTTTTAGACCATAAATTGATCTCTGAAGCTTGCATACCTTATGCTCGCTTCCCATGGATGTGAACCCCTCAGGCTGCTTCATATAGATTTCTTCCTTAATGTCTCCATTAAGAAAGGCAGTCTTCACATCCATTTGCCATATCTCATAGTCATACCATGCAGCTATGGTAATAAGGATTCTTATGGACTTGAACATTGCAACTGGTGAAAAGGTTTCATCATAGTCAACTCCTTGCCTTTGAGTATAACCTTTTGCCACCAATCGTGTCTTGTAGGTCAATACCTTACCATCAGGCCCAAGCTTTTTCTTGTAGATCCATTTACACCCTATTGGAACAATTCCATCAGGAGGATCTACTAAAGACCAAACTTGGTTTGTATGCATCGAATCCAATTCAGACTGCATAGCTTCAAGCCATAAATTTGAATCCGCATCAGAAATTGCTTCCTTGAAGTTTCTTGGATCACATCCAATGTCGGGTTCATCTTGATCCCCTTCAAGAAGAAGACCATATCGAACAGGAGGTCTAGAAGTCCTCTCGGATCTTCTAGGTTCAGGCGTGTCCAGTAATGGTTCCTGAGGCGTAGGATCGTTATTTTGTATTTCGGGTTCTTCTCGAATTTCTTCGAGTTCCATCATCTCGCCTTTCTTATCCAATAAGAACTCCTTCTCCAAGAAGGTGGCATTCCTTGAAACAAACACCTTTGTTTCAGCAGGATAATAGAAATAATATCCGATTGAATTCTTCGGATACCCTACAAAATAACATAAGCTGGATCGACTATCCAACTTATCTCCCACTGTCCGCTTCACGTAAGCAGGACATCCCCAAATCCTCAAGTACGAATACTTAGGAGCTTTGCCATTCCATAACTCGTATGGTGTTTTGTCCACTGCTTTAGTGTGGACGTTGTTCAACAACAATACCGCCGTTTCAAGCGCATAGCCCCAAAACGAAGGTGGAAGCTCAGTGAAGCTCATCATGGATCGAACCATGTCCAACAAAGTTCGATTACGACGCTCCGATACACCATTCAGCTGTGGTGTCATAGGAGGAGTCCACTGAGAGAGAATCCCATTCTCTTTCAGATAGTCCAAAAACTCGGTACTCAAGTATTCTCCACCTCGATCCGATCTAAGTGCTTTAATACTTTTACCTAGCTTGTTTTCTACTTTAGCCTTGAATTCTTTGAACTTTTCAAATGCTTCAGACTTATATTTCATTAAATATAAATACCCATACCTTGAATAATCATCAGTAAAGGTAATGAAGTAGGTGTGGCCATATTGAGTCCCAACTCTAAATGGACCACAAACATCTGTATGGATCAAATCCAACAGATTTTGACTACGCTCAGGTTTCCCCTTAAAAGGAGATTTAGTCATTTTTCCTTTTAGGCAGGATTCACAAGTAGGTAGAGAGTTAATATTAGACATATCAAACATGCCCTCTCCCACTAGCTTGTTCATCCTCCTTGAGGAAATATGACCTAGCCTAGCGTGCCAAAGGTTTGCCGGGTTTTTGCTATCGATTTTCCTTTTGTTTGTTGTTGCCGGTTTATCAGCATAATTTATTGGAACGTCTTTTAGTTTTAAGTTGTATAGATCGTTTTCAAGTTGTCCATTTCCAATCAAACATTCATTCTTGTAAATATTGCAAATCTCATTCACAAAATTGCAAGAATAACTATCTCTATCAAGCATAGAAACAGAAATAATGTTTTTAATCAAATCTGGAACAAATAAAACATCTCTCAAAAAACTTAAAATTGTTCTGCAAAAATGTCTCCTATAGCTTTGGATTTATCTCTGGAACCATTCCCGAGCCTTGACTGGGTCTCACCCATCCTTAGCCTATTACTTCTTGTCATCATTTGCAACTCATTGCAAATATGAGATCTACATCTGGTATCCAATACCCAAGAAGTAGTATTAAGAAAAACATTTTAATGTAAAACATACCCTTTGCAGTTCGCAACTGCTTGAGGTATTCCTTGCAGTTACGTTTCTAATGACCGGGTTTCTTGCAGTGATGGCAAACTTGTTTAGACTTGTCCAATTTTGCATGTAACATTTGGCCTTGAGATCATGGTCCAACCATTTCTCTAGTTCGGCCAACCTTTCGGCAGTTACATCAGCCGGGGCTGTTTTCGGAGAAGCCTTTTCTAACACTTTAGAAAATATTTTCCGAACTTAGGACAATCTTAACTTATGGAATCATTCTGTATTGTTTGCGCCAGTAAGTTTGTTTTGTTGGAGAATAGAAACATGTGGATTACTGAGATGAAACAGACAATTATCGATGATTGTTTAAGCAATTTACTAAGACATAAAATAGGCGAAATTTAATTTTATGAATCTCACTCCCACTATTTTAACGATTTCACTACCCTCTAGTGAAAACGGGAAACTTTTTTCTTAGTGAGAACATGGAGTCCAATTGACAAACTTATGGTCCCGAATAATATCAGTCAACCATAATTCTCAAAAGGTAGAGCCCAATTGCTTCCAAAGCAACCCCCATGTATTTACCTCATGTCCAATAAGGGCTCAATAATATGACGCCGTTTATAGTGACATGTCAAGATGACCCATCAATATTAAGTTGTGATGGACGGTCGCCATGTGGATCCCCAATAATATGAGCCGATCCCATGGGAGTTCCACCCAACTTACAACATGTGTCGATCCAATGTACAGCTTTCCGACGGACGGGCCCCCCCAATAATATGAGCCGGACCGTATCCGCGGGTAGCATCACATACATTGACCGTTGATGGAAGGTAGGAACATTTAAACAAATTTAAATTTCCTTTATTTATCTTGATATCAATTTTAAATCATTTTTAAAATGAGGGATTTTTAATTATGAAAATTTGTCTCATCATTTTTAAATTATTGCATGCTTGCCGGATTCACGCAATTATGTCTAAAACATGCATACAATCATAATATCATATATTATATATAGGATGATCGATTCCATTTCTAATTGACTCGTGGTTGCCAATCACGAGTCTTAGTCCAATCCTAGGTAATATGCAGTATGCAATGCAATCCTATTACATTAGCTTCCAATTTACATTTCTTCGTCTTTATTGTCTGCTGGGCCCACCATCTTCAAATCTTGATCTCCCACTAAATCTAATGTATTTACAATAAATAGCAATGACAAGTAGGGGATACATTTTAGGGGTGGGAACGGGCCATAAACCAAGCCCACTTTTATTACATATGACATTCATATTGGGCCATAAACCAGGCCCATTAATAAAACCAACAACAATAAAACAAATGTAAATTCCTAACATACACCTACAAAATTGGTCATGGCAATCGATCATCCTTATCCAATAACATTTAATTCAAAATTAATTTATTGGATATCATGCATATGGCAATTTAAATTTAAACAGGATAAAATCATATTTTATATATAAAATCATATTTTACATATAAAATCATATTTTACCTTTTATTAAATAAAATCATATTTTATCTACTGAATCTAATTTTATAGATAAAATCATATTTTACTTAATATATACATAAGATCAAATCTTATCATCAATTGTACCAAAAATAATTGATTTCAAAATTCAATTTAAGGATAAAACATTAAAATTTTCCAAAAATTCAAATTTATCCAAAAATCAATTTTAAAATTTTCGGACTCGAACAATTCGATCCGATGCCTCGTGAATCAATCAAAAACAATTTTTGACCGGACCAAAAATAAAATTTTAACAAATTAAAATTAATTTAAATAAATAAATAAAAAAATAATTTTTTTTCCCGCGGGCCGCCCGGGACACTCCCGGGCCGGCCCGCACCCGTGGGCGCGGGCCGGGGCAGCCCGGCTGCCCCTTTAGGGCAGCGACAATCGCTGCCCTGGCGGCGACGTGCACCGCCGTGGGCGGCGCTGTGCGCCCCCTTTGGGCGGCGCCGTGCGCCGCCCGGGGCAGCGACCGTCGCTGCCCCACCGGGCAGCGATCCAATCGCTGCCCGGGTTTTGCCCGAAAAAAAATTTTTTTTTTTTTTTTATTTAAAATATTTATTTTGTTTTAAAAAACCAAGACTCAAAAATTTTTGTACAATCGATTAATTTAATCGTTTGATCTGAGCAACCTGGCTCTGATACCACTGTTGGAAAACTGGCGTTCAGATCAATCACGATTGATACCCGGTGCAGCGGAAGTTTAAAAATTTTATTATGGAACAATTCCATAGTGTGGGTATCAACCGTTTAACGATTAAATTATAAGTGTGTGTAAAATTAAATAACAATTATTAATTTTACCTTCAATCTCGAAGCGAGATTATTGGACACCACACAGATTTCTCTGCGCTTCTTGTATCTCCCTGGAACTGATGAACAAGCTTTCCTTCAATCAGGTCCACGAATAGAGGTTTAATCCCTCTGATAGATTGCACTAGAAAATCTATCAGAAGTTTTCTACGAAGAGAATAAACGAATTTGATTCGTTATTCCAGACTGCAATTCAAAATCACAGACCGGAATTTCTCACGCAGAGAAGGGAGGGTGTTCGGCCACTTTGAGAGAGAGGAGGCTAGGGTTTTCGAAAAACCTGTCTCAAATTATGACCTGTTGTGTGTAATTTCTGTACTGCAATAACTTATTTATAATGCAGGCCACTAACACCTTAGGGCCCATTAGTCATAAGTTGAGGCCCGACAAGCAAAGCCCGCATGTTCAGAAATTAATATAAAATTCATCGTGACTCCGATTGATGAACCGATTTCACCAATGTGCACAGAAACCATTTCTGCACATTTTAAAGTCAAGATAAATTTTCCTGAATCCGAATTCAGTGGTTTCCAAAAATGTACATCCCTATGTCATTTTAGGAAATCCTACTCCCTTACTCTTATTTAAGAAGTCCAACTTCTTTATTCATTAAATTTAACTCTTTAAATTTAACTATCTCAACGGGGATTAAAACTCCATTACACTGTGTGACCCTCAATGGTTCAGGGATACAGCTAGCCGTGGGCTCACAACTCCTTGTGACTCGGAACAACGATTTCCGACTTGCCCAACGAATCATGGTAAAGCGCCTAGCAACATCGCCCCATGATTCCCTAGGTATCACTGATAGTGCCTACAAGAACCAGTAGATTTTGGTTAGCGTACAGTACGGTCCCTTCATCCAAATATCCCGATCGAATCAACAACCATTGGTATATCGAGAGTCGCTCAAGATTCGATAACTATGCAATACATCTTGAAGATCAAATTAGTGACATCGCATGTGCTACTAAGAAACCATTTCTTAAATCACATCAAGTACTCTGGCCAGAGATTCGTCACACTAATATCTCCTCAGATCGCATAGGATATCCACACTCGCAAGTATGTGGTGAATCCTTGACAACAATGCATCGACTCCTATATGTGTTGTAACTGTACCCAATCCCGACACCTGATGACCCCCATAGAGTCGGTAAACGAGTCAAAGCACAGTACTAGCATATAGAGTCTCCATGATGTTTCAAGTAGTAAGGACTAATGGTGTACAACCAAAACCGCGGACTTTATCCACTCGATAAGTGATAACCACTTGGAAAGTCCGGATAGGGTAGTTCGATTATTCATCCTATGAATATCCATTTGCATGCTTCGAACATCTCCATGTTCCCTACCAATGAAACGTGGTACTCCGCATCGCAAATGCTAGTCTCAAACTCGAGCGATCCTTATCCTTATTATCGGACGGCTCAATCGACTAGGAACAGTTTAGAATATACAGTGACTATAAGATGTATTTCATGATAGACATCCCCATGTTCTACCACATCTTACATACACTATAGTATATTCAAGGTCTTTATCAAAACAACAATAGTATATCATAATATAACAATATGAAGAAAGATAAAGTCATTGCCATTAATAAAAGTGTAAATTACATTAAACAAAAGATCGTTTGTACAAAGAGTCATCAAAGCCCATAGCCACAAGTTGGCTCACTAGGCACCCACTCTTTCACGTATATATAGTCTTATACATGAAACAACATGTTTGAAGGCGTAAGGATGCAACCCATGACAGAAAAACCCAAAAAGAGTCGTGACTTTTCAGTCTGCAGAAAGCGCGCTCGGTCAGTTATTTTTGACCGATCGAGTGCCCCACTTTTGACAAACTTTCAGTCTCGCTCAAATAAGGGTGCGCTCGGTCGGTATAATTTGGCCGACCGAGCGCCCAACTTTTATGGAACTTTCGGCAGACGAGGGCTGCGCTCGGTCGGTAGTTTTTTACCGATCGAGCGCACTAAAAAAATAATTTTTTTTTCTTTAACCAAATTTTATCCAAAAAGAATAATTGATCATAAGACCTCGCCTCTCCAAGCCACGCCCCGCCGCGCGTGCGCGTGTTTGTTTGTTGCATCGATTAGCGTCTTGCCCCTTTACAAAACATCTGGTGCCCTAAGGGCCCAATCCCATAATCCAAAGTTGGATTATATAAGGTGAACAATGAAAGAGTGGGTGCCCGGTGAGCCAACTTGTGGCTAAGGGCTTTGATGACTCTTTGTATAAACAATATTTTGTTTAATATAATTTACACTTTTATTAATGGCAATGACTTTATCTTTCTTCATATTGTGATATTGTGATATACTATTGTTGTTTTGATAAAGACCTTGAATATACTATAGTGTATGTAAGATGTGGTAGAACATGGGGATGTCTATCATGAAACACATCTTATAGTCACTGTATATTCTAAACTGTTCCTAGTCGATTGAGCCGTCCGATAATAAGGATAAGGATCGCTCGAGTTTGAGACTAGCATTTGCGATGCAGAGTACCACGTTTCATTGGTAGGGAACATAGAGATGTTCGAAGCATGCAAATGGATATTCATATGATGAATGATCGAACTATCCTATCCGGACTTTCCAAGTGGTTATCACTTATCGAGTGGATAAAGTCCGCGGTTTTGGTTGTACACCATTAGTCCTTACTACTTGAAACATCATTGAGACTCTATATGCTAGTACTGTGCTTTGACTCGTTTACCGACTCTATTGGGGTCATCAGGTGTCGGGATTGGGTACAGTTACAACACATATAGGAGTCGATGCTTTGTTGTCAAGGATTCACCACATACTTGCGAGTGTGGATATCCTATGCGATCTGAGGAGATATTAGTGTGACGAATCTCTGGCCAGAGTACATGATGTGTTTTAAGAAATGGTTTCTTAGTAACACATGCGATGTCACTATTTGATCTTCAAGATGTATTGCATAGTTATCGAATCTCGAACGACTCTCGATATACCAATGGTTGTTGATTCGATCGGGATATATGGATGAAGGGACCGTACTGTACGCTAACCAAAATCTATTGGTTCTTGCAGGCACTATCAGTGATACCTAGGGAATCATGGGGCGATGTTGCTAGGCGCTCTTACCATGATTCGATGGGCAAGTCGGAAATTGTTGTTCCGAGTCATAAGGAGTTGTGAGTCCACGGCTAGCTGTATCCCTGAACCATTGAGGGTCACACAGAGTAATGGATTTTTAATCCCCGTTGAGATAGTTAAATTTAAAGAGTTAAATTTAATGAACAAAGAAGTTGGACTTCTTATTTAAGAGTAGAGGAGTAAGATTTCCTAAAATGACATAGGGATGGGCATTTTTGGAAACCACTGAATTCGGATTCAGAAAAATTTATCTTGACTTTAAAAGGTGCAGAAATGGTTTCTGTGCACATTGGTGAAATCGGTTTATCAATCGGAGTCATGATGAATTTTATATTAATTTCTGAACATGCGGGCTTTGCTTGTCGGGCTTGAACTTATGACTAATGGGCCCTAAGCTGTTAGCGGCCTACATTATAAATAAGTTATTGCAGTACATAAATTAAAAACAACAGGTCACAATTTTCGAAAAACCTAGTTATTTTCTCTCAAAGGTGGCCGCCCCCCTCCCCTCTACTCGGGAAAAATCCAGTCTGTGAATTTTGAATTACATTCTGGTTTAACGGATCAAATTCGTTAATTCTCTTCGTAGAAACTTCTGATAGATTTTCTAGTGCAATCTATCAGAGGGATTAATTATCCGTTCGTGGACCTGATTGAAGAACAGTTCGTCCATCAGTTCCAGGGATATACAACAAGAGCAGAGCAATCTGTTGGTGTCCATAATCTCACTTCGAGATTGGAGGTAAAAATTTATAATTGTTATTTAATTTTTACACGCACAATTTAATCGTAAAGTTTTGATACCCATTATGGAATCGTTCCATATAAAATTTTTAAACTTCCGCTGCACTGGGTATCAATTCTGATTGATCTGATCGCCGGGCTATCCAACAAACAATACATTGAACATGTTTCGATGTGGGACAACTTTTTCTCCAATTTATTTCACCAAATTAAAATTTTTGCATCAATTTGGACAAGTATACAAGTCTTTTGGACAAGTACTTCAAGCCCATTTCATGTCATTTTATTCCAACAATTCATTCAACATTTTTTTTCCAACAATCCCCCACATGAATGAATTTCACGTATATTAGCATTCTCACTAGAAAGTCATTTTGAGTTATTGGTACATCAGGATAGGTAGCTTGTGGCCTTGAACCTACCTTAGTAAAATAATATCGGATTTACTAGTTGCATAGTGACGCGATGTCTTGAACTAGTCAACCGTTTATGTAAACCAAGTCAATAGTACTTACATAACTATATTCTAACATATTTTGTTCTCACATTGTGTCCATTTTGGCCCTGGACCGTATCTTAGATTCATAAGTGTTGCAATCAAAGCGGTCAATACTTTGCACTTATATAGGTGATCTCCTATCAAGAGTATCATGTGTTACTCTACCTCATAGGTATAGGAATCATTAAAAGAAAACTTAACCTCACCACATTTTACAGGTCATTTATACTTGGATATTTCAGGAATGAGCAAGTAACAATTCCAAGCACTCAAACTAATATTTATAACTTAGTTGTCCCATTGAACCAAGGTTTTGGGATCTCCAATTCTCAAGGTTGGGTTACCGCTATAAATATTTTAATTTGTGGATTTTAAACACATTCCTCCTAGTAGTTTGTACATTTGATCTCTATTTATACTTTTTGTAAGCGGATCCGCAAGGTTTTCCTTGGACTTCACATAGTCAACCGAAATAACCCCATTCGAGATCAATTGTCTTATGGTATTGTGTCTCCGACGAATATGTCGAGATTTACCATTGTACATACTACTTTGTGCTCTTCCTATTGCTGACTGACTGTCACAATGAATCGTAATGGAAGACACCGGTTTATTCCAACATGGAATATCTTCTAGAAATTTTCGAAGCCACTCAGCTTCTTCTCCAGCTTTATTTAGAGCAATGAACTCAGACTCCATAGTCGACCGAGCTATACACGTTTGTTTAGAGGATCTTCATGACACCGCTCCTCCACCGATTGTGAACACATATCCACTCGTAGACTTGGAGTCTTTTGTATCAGAAATCCAATTTGCATCACAATATCCTTCTAGGACCGCAGAATATTTTGTATACACTATTCCATAACTCGAAGTGTATTTCAAATATCCAAGCACTCTCATTAGTGCTTTCCAATGATCCTCACTTGGATTACTTGTGAATCGACTGAGCTTATTTACGGTATATGCAATATCAGGACGGGTACAGTTAGTTAAATACATTAAACTACCTATCACCCTTGCATATTCCACTTGTGAAACAGGTTCTCCTCTATTTTTGGCTGAATGTGTACCCAATTCCATAGGTGTTCTAGCCGGAGGACGATTTGTGGCATTAAATCGTTCAAAAACATTTTCTACATAATGATTTTGGGATAACATAATTCCAGCAGGAAGTCTAGATACTTTAATCCCTAGAATAATATCACACAATCCCAAATCCTTCATGTCAAAATGTTGTCTCAACATTTTCTTGGTTTTCACAATCAATTCATGGTTGCTTCCCATGATTAACATGCCATCTACATAAAGGCAAACAATTACATATGCATTTATAGTACCTTTAATGTAGACACATTTATCACATTCATTTATTGTGAAACCATTTGACAACATTGCAGTGTCAAACTTTTGATGCCACTGTTTAGGTGCTTGTTTAAGTCCATACAATGACTTGACAAGTTTACACACCTTTTGTTCTTTTCCGGGTACAACAAACCCTTCTGGTTGTTTTATATATATTTCTTCTTCCAACTCTCCATTTAAAAATGTTGTTTTAACATCCATTTGGTGTATCTCAAGATCATGCAATGCTGCAATAGCTATGAGAACACGAATGGATGTTATTCTAGAAATCGGAGAGTATGTATCAAAGAAATCATATCCTTCCTTTTATCTAAAACCTTAAACCACTAGACGAGCTTTATATTTATCTATAGATCCATCTTCTTTGTATTTCCTTTTAAGAATCCACTTGGACCCCAAAGGTTTACATTCCGGAGGGAGATCAACCAACTCCCATGTATGATTATGCATGATGAAATCTATCTTATTTTGTATTGCTTCCTTCCAAAAAGGAGCTTAAGGAGTTGATAAAGCCTCTTGAAGAGTTATTGGTTCATTATCTAACATGTATGTTAGAAAATCCGGACCAAACGACTTTTCAACTCTTATACGCTTGCTGCGTCTTGGTTCTTCTTTGGTTTGTGGAGTTTCAATTGTGTTTTCATAAGTTCGCTTGTTCGAACTTATTTCTTTCCTTTCTTTACAAGGAAATATATTTTCAAAGAATACAGCATTCCTTGACTCCATTATTGTGCCTTCTTTTACATCACAAATCGTTGACTTATGCACTAAAAATCGATATGCACTACTATTGTATGCATAACCAATAAATATACAGTCAACCGTTTTAGGACCAATTTTTATTTGTTTTGGCTTTGGTACATCGACTTTAGCCAAACACCCCCACACTTTGAGGTATTGGTAAGAAGGTTTTCGACATTTCCACTGTTGATATGGTGTTTCATCTTTTCATTTGATTGGAATCTTGTTTAGAATGTGAGTTCTGAGAGAATCGCTTCACCCCACATATTTTGAGGTAAGCCAGAATTTATTAACAACGCGTTCATCATTTCTTTCAATGTTCGATTCTTGCGTTCTGCAACGCCATTAGATTGAGGTGAGTAAGGGGCTGTCGTTTGATGAATGATGCCCGAAGTTGAGCAAAATTCTTCAAAAGGAGCCACATACTCTCCACCTCGATCACTTCGAATCATTTTAATCTTTGAATTTTGTTTATTTTCAATCTCAGTCTTATATTTCTTGAATGCTTCGATTGCCTCATCTTTGCTTTTCAATAAATATACATAACAAAATTTGGTGCAATCATCAATGAATGTTATAAAGTACTTATTTCCACCTCGTGTGTGTACCATTTTTAAATCACATACATCAGTATGTATTAATTCAAGTGGCGCAGTACTTCTCGTGACATTATGAAATGGAGCTTTAACCATTTTCGATTCAACACAAATCTCACACTTGTTTTGTGGATTTATTTTAAACGTATGTATTACATTTAAATTTGCAAGTCGTTGCAACGTGTTGAAGTTAACATGTCCTAGACGTTCATGCCATAAATCATAACTTTCAGAAAAGTAAGCAGAACCAACAATTTTATTCTCCGCCTCAAGGCGGAAAACATTCATTACATTCAATTTAAAGAGACCACTATCTTGGTACCCTTTACCAACAAATACACCAGATTTGGTTAATACAAATTTATCAGATTCAAAAACCATTCTAAATCCTGTCTTACTCAAAAGAGAACCCGAAACTAAGTTCTTCCGAATGTCTGGCACATGCAGCACATTCTTGAGCGTCACCTCTTTGCCCGAGGTCATTTTCAACACCACATTTCCCACTCCAACAACTTCAGACGTTGCGGAGTTTCCCATGAACAGCTTTCGATCCCCAACGGTGGCATAGGTGGAATAAATATCTTTATCGGCACAAACGTGGCTCGTAGAGCCGGTATCGATCCACCATCCTCTTGGATCATCCACCATGTTGGTCTCACAAATAACGGCACTTAAATCAATATCATTAATTTCTAAAGGTACATACCTTTCTTGAACCATGTTCACTTGCTTTGGTTTCTGATTTGCGTTGGTTTTCTTTGGAAATCGGCAATCCCTTGGCATATGATTTGGTTTGCCACAGTTGTAGCAACTTCCTTGGAATTTTTTCGCTTTCCCCTTTTGCTTTCCATCATGGAGGCGCTTCCTCTTGTGACTCGTACTAGATTCCGCCAGATTTGCTTTGGCCTCGATTTTCATCATCTTTTTATTTGACTTGGCCTCAATATTCCTGTTGTCCTCCTCGATGCGAAGTCTCACAATTAGATCTTCAAGTTTCAACTTCTTACGTTTGTTCTTAAGGTAGTTCTTGAAGTATTTTCACATCGGAGGCAACTTCTCAATGATAGACGCAACTTGGAATGGTTCATTGATTTCCATCCCTTCGGCCAATAAGTCATGCAAGATGATTTGTATCTCTTGAACTTGACTCATCACAGTTTTTGAGTCTATCATTTTAAAGTCCAGATATTTGCCAACCACGAACTTCTTTATACCGGCATCTTCAGTTTTGTATTTCTTTTTCAAGGAATCCCAGAGTTCCTTGGCCGTCTTGACAGAGGAGTAGACACTATAGAGAGTGTCATCAAGGCCATTCAATATGTAGTTTCTGCACAGAAAATCTCTGTGGTTCCATGCATCAACAGCGGTCCTCCTTTGGGTGTCAGAATCGCCATCAACGAAGACAGGGGGATCTTCCTTGAGAAATCTAGACAGATTCAATGTGGTAAGGTAGAAGAGCATTTTCTGCTGCCAACGTTTGAAGTCGGCACCAAAAAACTTAGGCGGCTTTTCTCCATGTGCGGGGGCGGAAGCGAGCGGAGTGAATGAAACTGTAGACATCTTCAGAATCCAAGAAATACAAAATTTCGTCTTGCGATTGTTATGAGGGTGTACTCCGAATTCTGAAGAAACTTGTACAGCAACACCAATAAAAGCAGCAACTAGTCGAGGCGAGAGAATCTCTCTATCCGCAAGACAAAATTGTCCGTCAACAGTGCTCAACCTTGGCGGCAATCGTCTCTAAGATACAACGACTATTCAATCGAGATATAGCAGCACAACAAATATCTCGATCTTCGTCGAACTAAAATATGTATCAGCTTTTCTTTGAGAAAGTGAGGGAGAGATTTTTCAGAAATCTGATGTATACGTTATCAGATTTTCTGTATATCGTTTTATGTGTTATAACCACCGTATATATAGTCTTATACACGAAATAACATGTTTGAAGGCGTAAGGATGCAACCCATGACAGAAAAAGCCCAGAAAGAGTCGTGACTTTTCAGTCTGCAGAAAGCGCGCTCGGTCGGTTATTTTTGACCGAACGAGCGCCCCACTTTTGACAGACTTTCTGTCTCGCTCAAATAAGGGTGCACTCGGTCGGTATAATTTGGCCGACCGAGCGCCCAACTTTTATGGAACTTTCGGCAGACGAGGGCTGCGATCGGTCGGTAGTTTTTTACCGATCGAGCGCACTAAAAAACATAAATTTTATTTATTTATTTTTTCTTTAACCAAATTTTATCCAAAAAGAATAATTAATCATAAGACCTCGCCTCGCCATGCCACGCCCCGCCGAGCCGGTGGCGGGCGCGCGCGTGTGTATTTGTTGCATCGATTAGCGTCTTGTCCCTTTACAAAACATCTAGTGCCCTAAGGGCCCAATCCCATAATCCAAAGTTGGATTATATAAGGTGAACAATACATTGAACATGTTTCAATGTGGGACAACTTTCCCTCCAATTTATTTCACCAAATTCAAATTTTTGCATCAATTGGGACAAGCTTTTTGGACAAGTATACAAGTCTTTTGGACAAGTAATTCAAGCCCATTTCATGCCATTTTATTCCAAAAATTCATTCAACATTTTTTCCAACATAGCTGAGCTTTAGATAACCTAAATTTTAATAAGATTTTCAAGCTAATGGAATAATTGTGCACAGGAAAATTTGTGACAAATTTTGGTTATTGATAAATATTAACGGTTGGAAACTGACTAAGCTAATATATTTGTTTATGTGTATATCTAATCGTGTAACTCAATTTATTTATTGAGAAGATTTTATAGTGAGAATCGTGAATCCATTTATTCATTTTCTGTTTTTATGTTTGAGATACATTTGATTTTTCTACATGTATGGTGAAATTTGATTTAATATGTATCTTTTAATGTTCTTTTTCATGTTCAACATGAGAAGATGGGGGATGCTAATGAAGATTCTGCCATGAAAAATCAAATGGAAACAACACCCAACAAGGAACAAGAACAAGCTCAAAATATTGAATCAGGTGAAATTCCTCAACAGAATTTGTGTGCAACAAAAGAAGTTGATAGAAACCTGCCTAGGAAACCACCTGTGAAAAGACAAAAAACTTAAGCAACTGATATAAATAAGAAAGAAGGCTCAAAGAGTGTATCTGATACATGGGTCATTTTACTAGATTGGAAGGCACTAATCCACCTAGAGCAACATGTAATTATTGTGGCACAATTTATGTTGCTCATCCCAAGCTTAATGGAACTACTAATTTGTGGGCATATTTAGAGTCTTTACGTAAGAAGTATCCATACAGGTTGGATAAGTCACAAAAAACGATGCTTGATTATAAATCATGAGTGAAAATTCTAATATGAAGGTAAAGGCTTTAAATATTGAAGAATTGAGGGAAGGTCTTGCAAAAATAGTGATAATCGATGGTTTACCTTTTAGAATTGTGGAGGGTGAAGGATTTAAATCTTTATGTCGGATTGTGGTTCCTTCTAGGCATACTGTTGCTAGAGACTGCGTGAAACTTTTTCTCGATGAGAAAAATAAATACAAAAGGATTTTGAAAACGCAAAGAATGTGCCTAACTACTGATACTTGGACTTCGATACAGAACTTGAGTTATATGTGTCTTACTGCACATTGGATATCTAGTGACTGGAAATTAGAAAATAGAATCATAAAATTTTGCATTGTTGAGGATCATAGAGGAGAAACATTTTCCACACAGATAGAAGAATGTTTGATTCATTGGGGGTATTGATAAAGTTTTCACAATTACAATGTTTAATGCTACCTCTAATGATATAGCAATAAATCATTTTAAAAAAGAAAATCAAGTGCAAAAATGCTATCTTGAATAATTATTACATGCATATAAGGTGTTGTACGTTCTCATATTGTTAATTTGATTGTTAAAGACGGACTAGAAGAGCAAAATGAGGTCATATTGTGGGTTAGAAATGCCGTAAAACACGTTAGGTCTTCTCCGGCTAGGCTAAAGGCCTTCAAGAAGTGTGTAGAGAAAGAACACATTGATTCAAAGTGTCTTGTTTGTCTAGATATTGAAACACGGTGGAATTCAACTTATACGATGCTTGAAGCTGCTGAGAAGTTTGAGAAAGCTTTTGAAAAATTAAGGGATGAAGACCAAAAATACGTAAACTACTTTGATTGTTATGAAGTGAATCAAGATGCAAGTTTGGAGGGGCAAAAGAGAAAAGTGTAAGGGAGTAAAATAATTGGTCCTCCGATGGAGATAGATTGGATTCACTCTACAAATTTTGTCAAGTTTTTGAAAATTTTCTATCAATTGACTTTAAAGTTTTCTGGTTCATAATATGTCACGTCAAATGCCTTTTTCCTAAACTTGCAATTGTGCATATTGGTTTGTCTACAATGATTAGTAAGGGAGATTGTCATATGACTTGTATGGCTATAAGAATGAAAGAGAAGTTAAATAAATATTGGGAAAACATTGACAACATCAATTTGTTATTATTTGTTGCTATTACTTTAGACCCGAGGAACAAGTTAAAGTATGTAAATTTTGTCATGAAAATAATTTACGAAGATGATGTTTACTTTGGTAAAAAAAAATGACGGACAAAGTAGAAGAAATGTTGAATTTGTTGTATAAGCAATACACAAATTCAAATTTCCAAAAACATGATATGCAAGAACATTCTTAGGCTATAATTATATGTTTGTGGGTGAAGAAGATGACCAAGTAAACTACTAGAATCTCAATTTGCTAAGCATTTAGAAGAAGGGCAATGTGTTGAGAGTAAATCTGAAATAGAAAGATATTTACTTGATGGTTGAGAAAAATATAGCAATGATTTTGATATATTAAACTGGTGGAAAGTGAATGCTTCAAAGTATAATGTTCTTTCCAACATTACAAGAGATGTGTTAGCTATTTCAGTATCTACAATTGCTTCAGAATCTGCTTTCAGTACAAGTGGTCGTGTGATTGATCTTTTTAGAAGATTTTTATCTCTCAAAATGGTAGAGGCTCTTATATGCGCTCAGGATTGGTTACGTGTTACATCTGCCTCAATGGACCTTTTTCACACCGATGGAGGATATTGAAAAATTTGAAGAACTAGATAAAGGTAACATCTTTATTATTATTATTATTATTATTATTATTATTATTATTATTATTATTATTAGTTTGTGTTCAGGTGTTTGTTTCATTGACTAAGGATTATTTGATTATCTTTTAGAATTGTATTGCACAAGTTTTTATGGGATAAAAAATTATTAATGTAAGCGAGCTTGTTTTAAAAGGTTAAATTAGACAATATTGTTTTTCTTTTCTTATCCAATTTTTTTTCTTTCCAGACAAAGAAGTACAATATATTTTTTTAAGCATTTGTTTCTTTCAATATTGCAGGTTATTGCTTGGAAGTTGAAAGTAATCATATAATAATCAATGTTCTAAAAAAACGATAGGCGGTAGGTCACTCACTGCCTAGCGCCTAGACGCTTAGGCGACAGTCTAGGCGAGGCCTAAACGGTTTTCTTTTTAACCTAAATATCTAATTATTCTAGTTCGATCAATCTTAATATTTTTCCAATAATTTTTCTTAATCGAATTCACTTTGCATAAATTGTGTTTTTCAATCTAAATATCTAATTATTTTTGTTCATCTCAATATTTCTCCATTAATTTTTTTTATCGAATTCAAACTCGAATTACATGACACGATACAAATTGATAGAAAAATATGTCAAATAATCATTTTTAAAAAAATTAAAATTTTAAAAATAAAAATATATTATATGTTAATCTAAGTGGCCGCTAGGCGGATTTGATGCGTCTAAGCAACGATTAGACGGTCTAAACTGTCAATTAATATAATAACTCTCAAAAGCTTCAACTGTCTAAAAATCGAAACGGTGAACAACCGTGTATAACCTAGATGTCGCCTTTTAAAACACTGATAATAATGCAATGTACATATCATTTTCGGTGGAGCATTTACTTTGAATTACGTGATTACATGACTCAAATCTTGATTATTATTTTATTTTTGTAAAATTTGAACTAAATTGTTTTATTTGAAAAACATTCCACGTTCATTTAATATTTTTATATCAACTTAAATATTTTGGTTTATTGTTTTCATAACTTATATTTTGTTCTATTTGATGGGCAATATTATTTAATGAACTAACCGTCTAACCGCCCGACAACGCCTGACACCGCATATCTATTTTTACAAGAAAAACCGCAATTTAAAAAATCTTTCGAACTACATCATGGTTTGAATTTTATGAAAAATCAGCCCGAACCGCACCATGATCACCCCTAGCTCTCGGTTACGCTTTGCTGGCTGATTTCCGCACTTTTCTGGCAAACAGGTTGTGCCCTAGCCATTTAACTAGGTAAATTTGTATCCTCAACAACACATATATAGAATTCTAGCCTTAAATTGCTTGTTGCCATGCTTCATTAATTACATCTTAATTTTCATATCTAGGTTTATTTTTAACTATTAGAACGAAAATTTAAGGATTTTTTAGAAGAAAATGCTGATGTGGCAAGTAAAAATGGTTACGTGGCACTGAGAAATCATGATCCATTAGTTGCCACGTCAGCACTCAAAAGAAAAAAGGCCAAAAACCAAAACATAGCCTAACTTACAAGACCAAAACTCAAATTTTAATACTACAAAATAAGAAAACTTAGAAGACTATTTTGGCTATTATCCCTTTCTTCTTTAATATCTTTTTATCCCTTGACCACTAAAATTTAATATCTAATGATACAACAAATCTAGCCTAAGCTTAAAACTCGCTCAAATCTAGCCGAAGTCGGATGAGATCTTACCATTGGCAATAGATTTTGTCATTGCAGCTTAAATAAAATATTGTAGTTTCTTCTATACTACAAAGATAGAAAGGGAAATAAATCAAAATATTGATTAGCACACACATTATCAACACGTGCTCTAATGCTTTTACCCTTCATTGTGTAACACTCAGTGATGTCAACTAGAGAACTTGCCGAGTGCATCAGGAACAAATGGTCAAAGTGTATACCTCAATTTATAACTCCGGAGCCAATCTTCGCCCTTTTCATAATAATCCATCCTACTAAAAGTTTGCCCAGAAAATTGCATCGCAGCGGCATAGGCAGCCGCTCCGTGCCAAGCGTCATAGATTGGATCCAGTGCTTTGACAATCTTTATCGGTGTCCCACAAGGTCGAATCATTCGAATTCCAGCTTCTAAACGCTCACTCAAACCCGGAAAGAGAGAGCTCCCACCAGTTAAGAGGATTGAGTTGGTTATTCTTTCTTCCACGCCTTGACCCTTAAAAGGTAATCTCCTTATCGACGCCCCGGCCATTTCGGCCAACCCTGCTTGATCTATGCCTATCAAATTTGGGTGGAACAGAATTTCTGGGCAACGGAATCTTTCTACTCCAAGTATAATCTGGAAATCTTCCTTGGTCAGCGGGCGAAATTGAGGTGCCTCTGCAGAAGTGGATCCTGGTTCAGATTTGAATATAAAGGTTGGATCTATTTCCTGTACAAGATAGTGATAAAGGTCTAAGCTTCAGTAGAGGAGAATCGAAGTAATGGTAAGAAACACACAAATACCAGCTGGATATACCAGGTAAAAGAACTCTCGAGGTTTGAATTCAAGACAACTTCAACACTAGGTTTAAACAGTTCCTCAAAGAACAATAATGCACTTGATCAAAGGAAGAAATTAACCCCATCGATTCTATTTGTAATTACCCAGAAACTCTCTCTTAGACTTCCAGTGCAACATATACATTTATTTATTCACACGCCTAAAGACACCAATGTATGGGGCAAATTTTCAGTTAAAATGAAAGAACCGACCTAACATATTTAATTCAAAAATTCTGTTCAATTAATTGGGAAGTTATTTTGAAAAAATCGGTTATAATTTAACCAAAATAACCCATTTTTTAAATTTAAAATGTATTTTTTTAATGCCATAAGCCATCTTTTGCTTTGTTCAGCAGTCGGTCTATAAATCACAAAAATAAAAAAGAAAATAATAATAAATAAGAGATTGACATGAGAAAAGAATCAAACACTTCGATACTAGCAAAAGTAACTAACAAGAACTATAGCAATATGTGGGATTAATAGAGATGATTCTTATAATCCTACAACGTTTATGACTCAAGTCCTGCTTCGAGAATTGCCGATAAACTGATTTTTGAAATATTTTTATTTTTCCTATAATTTTGGTTGGTTTAGCTACTCACCGAAATAACCGATTTTAATTCACTTCAGTTGCTTTGGCATTGATGAAAATTTCAACCAGTTTGGTTTGCTCAAAATAGAAAATCGGTTTATCAATTTTGCACACTTGGTTCTTAGGCTACCAAATTAACTGAACACACACCCCTAACCCCATGAAGTATTAACACATTTAGACAAAAACTGGGAGTGGGGTGACCAAGTGAGTGAGTGCTAATTCAGCCAAAACTTGGGAAGGGTGACGACAAATATAAATACATGAAGCAATAGCTCACCCGGAGTCTAGAGGAGATGCGGGCTAACTCAATTTCCTCTGGATCAGGCTTGCTATTACTATCTTCATCATCATCCTCATTATCCCTACTCATCAACTTATAGAGCTGCCAATCCTCATCCTTCAAACCAAAAGTATCCTCTCCCTTGCCCCGGTCAAATGCTGCGGTAGTCAACAGGCGCATTCTCTCTCTCTGGGAAGAATTCAATCTTTCCCCACGACCAACACCACCTGATCCATTATGATTTCCATTTGTATGTCCACCATTTGTCTTTAGTCTCTTTCGCTGCTCAAGTTTCTCAGAAAGATCCCTATATTTTGCTTGCAGCTCCTCCAAATAATGCGCTGGATTCTCTCTATTAAAAAATGAAAAACTAGAAACTGAGAAAAGAGATGCAAGAGCAGTGAAAATACACACCAACATAATACAGAACCATTGGATCAAACAGAAAATAAAACCATTGAATCACATATTTCATTCCAACACCAAATGACCAAATAATTTCTCCTATCTATAAATTCAGTAATGCATAATGAAATTGCAAGGCGAACAACTTACAGGCGTCTTTCCTCCTCTAACTTCTTTTGTCTTTCTTTTTCCAATTCCTCCTCAACTTGCTTCTGTTTTTTCTGCTGCCTTGCCTCAGACGTGGATTTTATGAATAACTGCTTCTTCTTTTGCTTAAGCTGCCAATAATGATTGGGTTTTCAAATCAGACTCCGATGTTCATGAAACAATGAACTGTTTTCATAAGTTACAAGCCCAATAAAAACATGCAATCAAATATCATAAGAATGAAGAAATTTACTACGAAAGGAGGACTATGTAACACCCATAAAATGAAGAACCTGTTCTGGTGTCAGCATCTCATCTGGTACATTAACAAGATTGTACTTTTCAGCAGTTGAAATATCCATCTTATCGATATTTTCAACAGGTTCGCCCTTTGCCTTGCGTAAAGATAGCACTGTCTTAGCAAGAGCAGATTCTATATCCTGTTTAGAAATATAAACAGTTTTTGCAAGGATTGACGGAATGTCATTTTCTTTGGCGTGCCTGAGCTTCTGTAAAAGTGTTTCCAGGTCTCTCATTTCATTTTCTAAATCATTTATCCTGTTAAACTTCTTAGCCTCAGCCATTTCTCTTAATCTTTGACCTTGCTTTTCTTTAAGAGCTGCCTTTCTAGCAATCTCTTCTTCTGAAGGTGCCTCCTCGGTTGGTGACGGAGTCCAAGGAAGCTGCCAACACTTGGACTTTTCTTCGGCTTTCTTGTCCCCTTTCTGTAGCAGCAATTAAATGGTAAGTTTGCATAGGGAGTTTGATAGGGAGAGCGAGAGAGGACAGATGTCCTTATTAAGAGAATTGTTACCTGAAACAATCGAACTTCAGATGCATAGTCAGGCGCAATATAACAGTGCTCCATTTTTAGGTCTTCAACTTTCTCCCACGTAAGCTTAGTCCTGGTTTAGAGTTTCCATATGTTTTCTATTTTATTACCATTTATTTGACGGGCATCAAATGTGAAATATATCTAGGCATTCAAGCTTACATATGGTGAGGATATTTAAGTGAAAGAAGCTGCTTTAGATAATCGGTAATGTAATATCCACCAACATTAGTCCGGCAGCATGCTTCATACACAGGTTCTCCATTCACAAACTGAAATGACAAATATGAGCCAAAAATGTTGCCAGCGGTAACACAAAGGATAACATAGATGGTAAGTAACTGCACGAACGGAAATTTTTCAACAGTAGGACTAATTTGTGTCTTATACAAATTGACAAGTAATTTGGTACCAAACTCATAGGACAACCGGGGAAAACTTAGCAGACAGTTAAATAATAAGCAAAATTTGCTATGTAGCAATAGTACTTTTTTTAGTTTTTCTCTTTGATATTCTCAAGAATATCTGGAGTCTAACATATGCAGGTTGCAACTGGAAAGAAAATTATGAGTAAGTCCGGGAAAGATAAAACTCCCCTCTTCTTTTATTTTAGATTGATGACAGATTGCTGATTCCGCAAATAGTAACAGTAATATCAGGTTAGAAAAATCACAAATTTTCTGACACTTGATGTACTAAATGTGCTTAATCAATGGCCCATCACCATCCAATTACATAACAGGTTGGACTTCCTAAAAATAGATAGTTAGTAGACTTCAGATGTACACTCACACCCCAAGCCCTTGAAAGCCAAACTGCAAAACGAGCCTCCACGAGTAAGCACATCACATCCTTTACAACCTGTTGAATAGAATATTGTCGATTGTATAGAAGATTCTGTAGTTTAAATAGGACCAGATTTTAGGGATTTGATTAGTCCTTTAATTACGTACAGATTTGTTTCCTTTTTAAGTTCTCCTTGCAGACTCTATTTAAGAGTTTTGTACTCGGTTATAATACTTAAGGCAGTATTAACCTTTTCTACTTGGCATCAGAGAGAAAAACGATCCTGAGGGAAAAAGAAAGGCCCAATTCTTGAAAGCCTATCCTTCTCTGTTTCGTTTTTTGGCCTCCGCCCCTCAACCCATCGCAGTGCAGTCTTCGTCGCCCAGCCTGCGTGTCTCATCCCTTCCACTTTGGCACCTCGGTCCTTAGCCCTAGCCTTTGCTCGCCATGTCGGAAACTGAATCTAGGTCTTCATCTTCTTCTGTGCACCAAACAAAAGCTGCTGAAACTCGAGTCCCGTTATCTGACCAGCACTCGGTCCAAATTACAACTATTCGACTGAATGGGCAGAACTTTCTGCGCTGGTCCCAATCTGTAAGGATGAATATCTGAGGTAGAGGGAAAATCGGCTACCTGACTGGAGAAAAAAAGGAACCAAAGCTCGATGAGTCTTTATACGCCACTTGGGATGCAGAAAACTTGATGGTCATGACATGGCTGGTCAATTCAATGGCTGAAGACATCAGCGTCAATTATATGTGTTATCATACAGCTAAAGAACTTTGGGACAATGTAAACCAGATGTATTCTGATTTGGGAAAGCAGTCTCAAGTCTATGAACTGACGCTGAAGCTTGGACAGATTCGTCAAGGTGAAGATAATGTCACAAAATATTTTAATTCCTTAAAAAATTTGTGGCAAGATCTTGATTTACTCAGCAGCTATGAGTGGAAATCACCCAAGGATGGCAAACACTACAAGATAATGGTAGAAGACAATCGGATTTTCACATTCCTTATTGGGCTAAATGCTGAATTTGATGAAGTGCGAGGCAGGATCATTAGACGTCAACCGCTGCCATCAACTGGTGAGGTTTTTTCTGAAGTTCGACGAGAGGAAAGTCGCAGACTTGTGATGCTTGGAAAGAAAGTATCAACTGGAACTGTAAATATGGAGACTTCTGCCCTTGTTACATGTGAGGTAAATGCAGGCCAGAAAAGAGATGAAAAGCCTTCTATTTACTGTGATGTTTGTGAAAAACCTTAACACACACTTGAAACTTGCTGGAAAATTTATGGTAAACTATAGTTGTTAAGGACGCAAGGCGCACTAAGGCGCAAAGTGTCCTGGAGCCTGAGGCGCAAGGCGAGGCACGCGCCTTATCAAAGCAAGGCGCAATATTAATTTTTTAGAAAAATATATTTATTTAATGCTATTATATGACAAAAACTTTTATTGAAATATTTAGTCTAAGCAAAAATATATCATATCACAAAAAATATTTATCTATTCCTGCTATTTCATAGTAAAGTACATATATTTTGATAATGCAGTAAGAAAATCTTTCATCATTCATCTATTTATGCGTTACTTTTACTTTTTTAATCTAGAATACAGATATATTATTTTTAGCATGTTGTGTGTAGTTAAGAAATCTGCTATTACTAACAGATTTTTTCTCTACTTTTATTTTTTTTTTACCGTAACAAGTGTAGGGATTTTCTCTACTAACTTGTAGATTCTAGTTTAAGGCAGATTGACAATTTAGATCCTAGTTTATAGTTGTTATCAATCTATCTATAAATGTAATTTTTGAATATTTTGGGAAATAAAACCTTAATTAAATGTTCTTTAAATTAAATTAAAAATTAAAAAAGGGAAAATATATGACTTTCCTTAGGCCCATTTATTTTATTCTAGGGTTTGATAGACTTTCCTTTCTTATCTTAAAATTTAAAACACAAAAAAAAAATTATAAAAAACAGAAAAAAAAAAACTGAGACGCGCTTTCAGTGGGCTTCAAAGGCGAGCCCAGGCGCGCGACTGGGCTCGCCTTAGTGAATCTCTGCGCCTGGGAACAGGCGCTCGCCTTTGACAACTATGTGGTAGACCAGGAAATTGGAAAAGTAAGCAAAATGGCAGATTCAATTGAAACCCAACAGCTCATGAAGCAATGGTTCATCAACAGAAAACAAGTGGATTATCTTCTCAAACTATTGAAATCCAATTTATCATTTGGTAGTCCTAATGCTTCTTTGGCTCAAACAAGTAACCACTTTAAAGCCTATACTTGACGTTCCAAATCTCTTGGTGCTCCTTGGATAATTGATTCAGGAGCATCTGATCACATGACAAATTGTCCCCATTTATTTCAAACATATTCACCTTCTTCTGGTTCTAAAAAGGTTAGGATAGCTGATGGTTCTTATTCTCCAATAGCAAGTAAAGGTTTAGTTCAACTGTCCAATGCTATCAGTCTTAAATCCGTTCTTCATGTTCCTAAGCTCACTTGTAACCTTTTGTCAATCAGTAAATTGTCCAAGGACTCTAACTGCCTTGTTATTTTTTTTTAATCTCACTATGAATTTCAGGAACAGAGCTCGGGAAAGATGATTGGCAGTGCTAAGTTGATAGATGGCCTCTATTACTTTGACAATGACGTTTCAAACAATAAAACAGCTCAAGGGTTGATTAGTACTAGTTCTAACTCCGCTAGAGGACAAATTATGTTATGGCGTCTTAGACTAGGACACCCGAGTTTTCCTTATCTGAATAAACTATTTCCTACGTTGTTTAAAGGATTAAATTGTTCATCTTTCTATTGTGAGAGTTGTTTTTATCAAAAAATCATCGTACTACTTATCTCCCTAGACCATATCAAGCATCAAAATCATTTTATCTAATCCATTGTGATGTTTGGGGTCCTTCTAAGGTGACAACAATTTCTGGAAAAAGATGGTTTGTGACTTTTATTGATGATCACACCTGTTTGTGTTGGGTATACTTGATGAATGACAAACCAGGGGTTGAAAAATTGTTCAAAGATTTTTATATGATAATTGAAAATCAATTTCAAACAAAAATTGGGATCCTTCATAGTGACAATGGCACCGAATACTTACAAGGAATTTTAGGGAGCTTTTTAAAAGAAAAGGGAATTCTTCACCAATCCACATGTGTTGACACTCCTCAACAAAATAGAATTGCTGAGACAAAGAATAAACATTTGCTAGAAGTTTCTCCTGCCATTATGTTTTACGAATGTTCCCAAGTATTCGTGGGGAGATGCAGTTTTAACATCTTCCTATTTGATTAATAGAATGCCTACTCGTGTCCTTAACCATGTGACACCTCTGAATTGTCTAAAATCATTTTTTCCAAACACTCGTATTTATTCTAACCTTCCTTTGAAAGTATTTGGTTGCACTATTTTTGCTCATCTACCTAGCAGATTTAGGTCTAAATTGGTTCCTCCCGTAGAGAAGTGTATTTTTGTTGGTTATGCTCCGCATAAGAAAGGTTTCAGATGCTTCAACCCCATAACAAGAAAATATTTTGTCAGTATGGACGTTACTTTTGTTGAATCTCAGCCTTATTTTCAAAAAAAAATTCTTCAGGGGGAGAAAGATGGTGAACAAAATTTTTGGCAGAATTCTCCCACAGATTCTCTTCCCATACCTATTGTTTCACATGAAAGTAACTTGAATGTTGAGATTTTTGGCCAAGAAAATGATATTCTAGAAACAAGAAAACTTGTTCCTAGTCCTCATCAGCAGCAATCAAATCCTGAGCTTCTAGTTTATAGCAGAAAAAAGACTTTTCAAAGAAATAAAGTGCCTACTGTTGCAACCGAGCATGGCCAATCAGAGGACCCGAGTAATGACTCAATGAACATTCAAGTATGTTAAACTCTACTTTGCCCGCAATTACCCCCCAATAATTCAGATCTTGATGTTCCCATAGCTATTAGAAAAGAAACTCGAACTTGCACCCAACACCCGATTGCCAAATACCTGTCATCATAATTGTCAAGGGCGCAAGGCGCACCGAGGTGCGTGCCTTACCGAAGCAAGGCGCATATTTTTAAAAATAGATATTTATCTAAGAATAAATATCTTAAAACATCAAATAATTAAGTCAGAATCTTAAAACATCAAATAATTAAGTCAGAATGTCACACAAAACAAAATAATCAATTAACAAGTTCAGAATTCTTCAAAGTTCAATCATCCCAATCAAGTTCATCTTCTTCCATCGAATCATCATCATCCCCAGTTCTTTCAGACTTGTATTCTTCTTGGTCTTCATCACTTTCTTGATCAACATCAATTTCTTCTTTCTCTTCATCAGAAAAATGGGAAACCGGTTTTTTTCTGGTTGTTTTGGATGTAGATGCCCTTCCCTCGTTGTTTGAAGAAGATAAAGCACGAGATCTAAACCCATAAGTCTGTTCACCAGCCTCAAAGGCACGAGCTACATCACCCCATGTCAAATTATCATCCCCAAACACTAGATTATTTTCTTCATTGTCCTCCAATCCTCCATTCATTGATCTCATCGATATCATCTAATGAAATAGGCTCAATTTTGTCGCGCAAATCATATCGACGTTTCAATGCCCTGTTATATTTAATGAAGACCAAATCATTCAAATGCTTCTGCGCCAACCTATTTCTTCTTTTCGAATGAAGCTGCGAAAAGCCAAAAATTTTAAAATAAATTCATTCATCATGAATCTGTCGGTTGTCCACTATTCAAGGTTAAAATTTAAATACTTACATGATGAAACATACTCAAGTTCCGCTCACAACCAAAAGCACTGCATGTAAGGTTCACAATTCTCACAACAAAATCTTGCAATTGTGGGGTCGTAGAACCATAGGCCAGCCACCATTCAGCTGTCAAAAGAGATATCCAAATTTTCAAAATTCAAATATTTCAAGTTTTCGAAAATATGCTATGATTTTGATTGTAAAAAAGAAGACTTACACGGTGATAATTTATTTCTCTGTCTAATGGTCATAGTAACGCCAAAAAGCCCATCAGCATTTTTATATGTTGAGAGTTGATCCGTGACTTTATCTTGAAACTCAGTATCTTCACACATCTTCTCAATACAAGAGTACAATCCCTTCATAACTTCAGCATCCTTTTCTATCTCAGGATTTGCATAAAAGAATTTCGGATTCAAAAAGTAATCAGCCGCATGCAAAGGCCTATGAAGCTTATCCGTCCACTTTATATCAATGATTTCAAAAATCTTTTTGTACTTCTATTCATTGTTGTTAAAAGCCAAAGCAATAGCCTCCTTAGCTCGATCCATAGCCTCGTATATATACCCTATTGCAGGTTTTTTTTCACCATCAACTAGTCGAAGCACTTTAACAATTGGGCCAACAAATTTAACGGCATAAACAACATGATTCCAAAATGAAGGCATCAATATAACCTCGGTTGCACGTTTACCTTCGGTCTCCTAAGCAAATCGACTCGTGTTCCACTTTTCTGAAGTGAACATATTTCTAAAATTCACCTTCTATTGTTTAAACCTCTTCAATGTCCAAAAAAGTCGTGGCAAATCGAGTTTTCTCAGCCCTAACCATTTCTCTTTGACAGGTGAATTCTCTCATCATGTTCAAGACTTGTGGCCTATTGTATATATAGCCATTCACCATCATTCCGCTCTCATAAACCTTCTTCAGTACTGAAATTTTGAACAAATTTTCAAGCATTAAATCCAAACAATGGGCAGCACATGAAGTCTAGAATATGTGTGGAAACCTTGACATCAAATGCTTTCCTGCATATTAAAAATTTTTGGTGTTACTTAATTAACAAATTTAATACTCATTAGAAAATAATCACTTGAATTCACATTCATACCTACTGAAACTTAAACATTTGCAGAGACATTATCCATAACCAACTTGAAAAAACATTCTTTAAACCAATTTGCTCCACATACTTTTTAAGTACTTCAAACAACTTGAGACCTGTATGAGAAAAACCCGAGCCATCCATAGATTCCAGAAATACTGCCCTTCTTGGATCGTTCACGAAAAAATTAATCAAACTTCTATTTTTTCCATCAATCCATCCATCAATGAACATCCATATTTTCTATAATCAGTCTCTTACTCTTTCAAAAAAAGTTTCGTACTTTGTATTTCTTTATTCAAATAAGTTATCCTAACTTTCATAGTAAGTTGGGGGTTTCCAATCAATAGTACAATAAATTGCAGTTTTACAAAATTTCTTAAAGCTCTGATACTTTAGAGCGTTGAATGGAATACCTACATCGTCCATCTATTTGGCAAAACACTGCACCACAGACTCTTCCACTATTTTTTGAACTTCATCATATTTTTTTGATTCTTTTGCTCCTTTTTGCTTTCTTTGATTCACAACTTTTATTATTGACAAAGAAATAATCAAGTGGACCAACTGTCTTTGTCTTTTGACTTGAGAAAACAGGAGGGATGGCGGCGGACTCTCTGATGAACTTGTCATTGGTTGTTTCCCTTTTCGATGGGTAGGAATCGGAAACACATCATCTTCCAAAATTTTCAATTGCTCAGCAAAATCATCAAATTCAGGATTCACGTCCATTTGATGATTTTGTTGGTCCACTTGATTATTTCTTTGTCAATAATATGGATCAAGTTGTAAATCAAAGAAAGCAAAAAGGAGCAAAAGATTCAAAAAAATATGATGAAGTTCAAAAAAGAGTGAGAGAGTATGTGGTGCATTGTTTTGCGAAATGGATGTACGATGCAGGTATTCCATTATTCCATTCAACGCTGTAAAGTATCAGAGCTTTAAGTAATTTTGTAAAGCTGCAACTTATTGTACTATTGATTGAAAAACCCCAACTTACCATAAAGTTAGGGTAACTTATTTAAATAAAGAAATACGAAGTACGAAACTTTTTTTGAAATGAGTACGAGGCTGATTATAGAAAATATGGATGTTCATTGATGGCTGATGGATGGACCGATGAAAAAAATAGAAGTTTGATTAATTTTTTGGTGAACGGTCCAAGAGGAACGGTATTTTTGGAATCTGTGGATGGCTCGTGCTTTTCTCATACAGGTCTCAAGTTGTTATATGGAGCAAATATGGAGCAAATTGGTCCAAAGAATGTTGTTCAAGTGGTTATGGATAATGCCTCTGCGAATGTTTCAACAGGTATGAGTGATTACTTTCTAATGAGTATTAAATTTGTTATTAAGTAACAACAAAAAATTTTAATATGCAGGAAAACATTTGATGTCAAGGTTTCCACAAATATTATAGACTCCATGTGATGCCCATTGTTTGGATTTAATGCTTGAAGATTTGTTCAAAATTCAAGTACTGAAGAACGTTTATGAGAGGGGAATGATGATGAATGGCTATATATACGATAGGCCACAAGTCTTGAACATGATGGGAGAATTCACCGGTCAAAGAGAAATTGTTAGGGCAGGGAAAACTAGATTTGCCACTGCTTTTTTGACATTGAAGAGGTTTCAAAAACAGAAAGTGAATTGAAGAAAGATGTTCATTTCAGAAAAGTGGAACACGAGTCGATTTGCTAAGGAGGCCGAAGGTAAACGTGCAACCGAGGTTATATTGATGCCTTCATTTTGGAATCATGTTGTTTATGCCGTTAAAGTTGGTGGCCCAATTGTTAAAGTGCTTCGATTAGTTGATGGTGAAAAAAAACCTGCAACGGGGTATATACATGAGGCTATGGATCGAGCTAAGGAGGCTATTGTTTTGGCTTTCAACAACAATGAAGAGTACAAAAACATTTTTGAAATCATTGATAAAAGGTGGACGGATAAGCTTCATAGGCCTTTGCATGCGGCTGATTACTTTTTGAATCCGGAATTCTTTTATGCAAATCCTGAGATAGAAAAGATGCTGAAGTTATGAAGGGGTTGTACGCTTGTATTGAGAAGATGTGTGAAGATACTGAGCTTCAAGATAAAGTCACGGATAAACTTTCAACATTTAAAAATGCTGATGGGCTTTTTGGCGTTACTATGGCGCCATTAGACAGAGAAATAAATTATCACCGTGTAAGTCTTCTTTTTTACAATCAAAATCATAGCATATTTTCGAAAACTTGAAATATTTGAATTTTGAAAATTCGGATATCTCTTTTGACAGCTGAATGGTGGCTGGCCTATGGTTCTACGACCCCACAATTGCAAGATTTTGTTGTGAGAATTATGAACCTTACATGTAGTGCTTCTGCTTGTGAGCGGAACTTGAATATGTTTTAGCAAGTATTTAAATTTTAACATTGAATAGTGGACAACCGACAGATTCATGATGAATGAATTTATTTTAAAATTTTGGCTTTTCGTAGATTCATTCGAAAAGTAGAAATAGGTTGGCGCAGAAGCGTTTGAATGATCTGGTCCTCATTAAATATAACAGGGCATTGAAACGTCGATATGATTTGCGTGACAAAATTGAGTCTATTTCATTAGATGATATCGATGAGAGCAATGAATGGTTGATGGGAGGATTGGAGGACAATGAAGAAAATAATCTAGTGTTTGGGGATGATAATTTGACATGGGGTGATGTAGCTCATGCCTCTGAAGCTGATGAACAGAATTACGAGTTTAGATCTCGTGCTTCGTCTTCTTCAAACAACGAAGGAAGGGCATCTACATCCAAAACAACCAGAAAAAGACCGATTTCCCATCTTTTGGATGAAGAGGAAGAAGAAATTGATGTTGATCAAGAAAGTGATGAAGACCAAGAAGAATACAAGTCTGAAAGAACTGGGGATGATGATAATTCGATGGAAAAAGATGAACTTGATTGGGGTGATTAAACTTTGAAGAATTCTGAACTTGTTAATTGATTATTTTGTTTTATGTGACATTCTGACTTAATTATTTGATATTTTAAGATATTTATTCTTAGATAAATATCTATTTTTAAAAAAAATAAAAATATGTGCCTTGCTTCGGTAAGGCGCGCGCCTCGCCTTGCTCCTCAGGCTCCTTGCACCTCAGTGCGCCTTGCTCCTTTGACAACTATTGCCGGGCAGAGGACTTAAGTTCAAGAAACAAGATCAGTTGAATGTGGAAGTATATACTTATGCTGATTGGGCAGGTAGCACATTGATAGACGGTCTACTACTGGGTATTGCACATTTGTTGGTGGAAACTTAGCACTTGGCGGAGTAAGAAACAAAACGTAGTGGCAAGGAGCAGCGCAGAAGCTGAATTTAGAGCTCCAACCAATGGAATATGTGAAGTTATTTGGTTAAAAAGACTCCTTGAAGAATTAAAAGTGATTGTTTCTCCTCCTATCAAGGTCTATTATGATAACAAGGCTGCCATTTCAATTGCACACAATCCAGTTCTTCACCATAGAACAAAGCATGTTGAAGTTGACAAACACTTTATCAAGGAAAAGCTTGAAAGTGGTATGATTTGTATTCCCTAAATCTCTACCAAGGAACAAGTTGCTGACATCTTGACTAAAGGGTTACACAAAGGGCAGTTTGAAGTGTCAAGGAGCAAGCTAGCTATGGATGATATCTACAAGCCAGCTTGAGGGGGAGTGTTGAATAGAATATTGTCGATTGTATAGAAGATTCTGTAGTTTAAATAGAACCAGATTTTAGGGATTTGATTTCCTTTAATTATGTACAGATCTGTTTCCTTTTTAGGTTCTCCTTGTAGACTCTATTTAAGAGTTTTGAACTCAGTTATAATACTTAAGGCAGTATTAACCTTTTCTACTCAACCTCATAAAATGATTAACACAAGCTACTAGAGAATTAAATGAATTTGTTACAGAAGTGGACCCAAGTGGAAGCCCAACTAGCTCAAAGTTAAAAGTATACACCAGAAGGGTGTGGAGGGGAAAAAAATAGATTAAAAGGGAAATATTCGGTGAGGTTTTCTTTTCTATATTTAGGGACATATTTCCTATTAGGTTTTTTGTAAATGATTTATTATGTTGTTGGATATGGATAAAAGAATGTTCATCTCCTAGCAAATTACTTCATGGAAGTTTGTTACTGTTTTTCTATGAGATCGTAACAAATTGGTCCGACTTGCCGCATTCGAAGGGAATGGGAAAAAAACGACATGACAACCACTAGAAACGAGACAAAGATGGAATCAATGGAGAAGACTGGGATGAGCATCGAGGAAAAGGGAAAAAAAACACATGATCGACTAAACACCAGGGAAGGAAGCTGGAAATCATTCATCAATCTATGACATCCTTGCTGGAAATGAAATTTTTAGTGGAACGTCTCATCCGGGGGATGGTGCTTACAGGAAACATTGCTCAAAAGTCTCGAAACATAGGGGAAGAGGATTCAGCCACTCATGCGGACTAGCGAATATAACAAAATAGTGGGTGAGGATGAAGAGATGAATCAAGCTTTAAGAAGAGTGGAACTCCCTAGTTTTGAAGGGGTTGACCCAATTGGTTGGTTGTCAAAGGCAAAACATTGCTCAAGAGTCTCGAAACATAGGGGAAGATGATTCTGCCACTCATGCGGGTGGCGAATATAACAAAATAGTGGGTGAGGATGAAGAGATGAATTAAGCTTCAAGGAGAGTGGAACTCCCTAGTTTTGAAGGGGTTGACCGAATTGGTTGGTCGTCAAAGGCAAAACAATACTTTGAGATTCAGGGTACCCCAGTGAACAGCAAAGTCCCAATAGCTGTCATTTGTATGGAAGAAGAAGCCATGCATTAGTGTCAATGGGTGAAGAAGAGGATCACAGACATCACTTGGGGAAGATTTACGAAGGAGATATGGAGGGAGAAGAGCATTGAATCCCTTTGAACTATTGGCTTCTCTCAGCCAGGGACAACAATCTGTGGAAGAGTATGTTGAGCGGTTTGAATTGTTAAATGGTAGTTGAGTGGGCCACCTAGGCGACAGCACTGCCTTAGCCCAAGGAGGTTATGTAGGAAGTCGAAGGTGAGATGGGCCAGAAGACACAGCGAGGCGGGCAGGTTTAGACGATCAAAAAGTCCAACAAATTTTAAAAACCTACTTTACTAATACATTATGCACTCTCTTCAAAACGTAATGGCTAACGACTAATCAGTCAATAAATCACCCACACGAGCAAATAACCCCAACTCCTGCCTCAAACCGCTGCCGCCACCCAGCCCACTAGGTGAGAACTATTAATACATTAGTATGTTACGTTTTTTGAATTAATATGATGATAAATCTTTATTGATCATCTTGTTAGTTGCATTCATATATCTATTTGCACGTGTATAAATTGTATTACAACGTATGAAGATCATTTATGCATAAAATCATTTAATTTATGCATATATTGAATGATTAGTAGGCTGACACCGACCGTCCCGCCACTGCCATTTACAACACAGATGGCACAGGTCGAAGGACTCTCAGAAGATCAGATGATGTGATATTTTCTGAGCAAATTGAAAGAGGGCATAAGGAGAAAGGTGAGGACTCATGGGCCAACCACTATTGTTAGGGCCATAGAGCTGGCCCGTTCAATCGAGAAAGAGCTTATGGCGAACGAAATATGCCCAAGGGGAAATAAAAATTTAGTTGGTCGCACACATGGCCCACTAATTACAGCCAAACTGTAACAATTAGGGAGAAATGGGCCGCCCAAATCAGCAGTCCAATATTGGGCTGAATAGACAGATCCGAAATCGCACATAAGGGAGGGGGAGCAACAGCCTTGGCTTACACTTGCCGGGCTTGGGCAGCATCTGCACCGGCAGGGGTGGCAGCACCGGCAGTGTCGGAAGAGGCGGTAGTATTGTTGGGTGCAGAGGCGGGTTCAACCCAACGAAAATCGTACCTATTCACGTCAAGAGTTCTTCACGGGAAGGAAAAAGGTTTGTGCTTCTGGTGTGGGCAAAATTTTAGCCCACAACATCAATGTCCTGCTAAATCTTTACGGGGTTACCATTCTAGAAAAGGATGAGAATGCTTTTAGCGGAGACATTCCAGAAAAGAAGGAAGTATAGGGAGCATTAGAAGAGAAAGCGGCAGTGGATAATGTGGAATATGCAGAACTTGACCTTCCGTTGTAATCTGTAGAGGATTCAATCACCCTCAAACGACGAAAACGTGTGGCACACTCGCGCATACCTCTCTGCTTGTCATGATTCATCTCAGTGCTAGTCACAATATTATATCTGAGAAAATTGTCGAGCAATTAGATTTAGAAGTGCTGGAAACCAAAGAATTTGGGGTCAGAATGGGAGAAGGTTTCCGATTAATGTCCAGGGGGATTTGTAGGGAGTTAGAGATGGACTTAGGGGGCTGTGCAGTGAAGATTGAAGCTAATTTGATTGGATTGGGTGGCGTGGATCTATTATTGGGAGTACCGTGCTCCAAACTTTCGGGGAAGTTGGGGAAGATGAGCATTTGTGAAGTTGGGCAACCAGGTGGAATTACATGGTGACCCATCTCTGACAAGGACAATCGCATCCCTTCGATCAATCTCTAAATCCTTGGATACCGTAGGATGTTAAGGGGAATGTTTGTCAACAGGTATATCGAATGAGAATGATGGGTTTGTGCACGTGTTGAGATATCCTACATCGGTTGGATAGAGTTTTTGGGAGATTAATACACATACAAGGACAATCCTCTCCCCTTGAACTAAGGTTTGGGGTTGAGTTAGTAAGTCCATTCTCTTTAACATGGTATTCAGAGCCTGGACCCGCTATAATGTGTTGGACTGCCCATAATTGGGTCATCTTTTAATGTCGTCACGCTCCAGGGTTGAGTTAGGTCTTAGTCCAATTTCTTAACATAGTATCAGAGCCCAGATCCTCCGATATGTGTTGGACCGCCCATAATTGGGTTGTCTTTAGTTATGTCATCCGTTAATATCTCCACACTTCACATGTTCATCCCTTGGCGTGTGAGGGGTGTGTTGAGATGTCTCACTCGGTTGGATAGAGTTCCTGGGAGTTTAATATATAGACAAGGACAATCTTCCCTCCTTGAGCTAGCTTTTGGGGTTAAGTCAAGTCCATTCTCTTAACATGGTATCAGAGCCCGGACCCGTTGTTATGTGTCGGACAGCTTATAGTTGGGTCACCCGTTCATGTCTCCACGCTCCGAAGTTGAGTTGGGTCCAAGTTCAATTTCTTAACAACACGACAAAGGGTTAGAAAAATCATGAAGGAATTTGAAGAGGTTTTTAATGAGCCGATGGGTTGCCACTGATAAGAAAGCATGTTATCGTTATTCAAGAAGGGAGCGGGCCTGTACGAGTGCGTCCATATGGCATATAGGTATGCCTGGAGTAAAAAAGACAAGATTGAGCGATTGTAAGGGAGATGTTGATGGTGGGGTCATACAGCGTAGCTCTAGTCCCTATTCGAGCTTTGAAATCTTGGTTAAGAAGAAAGATGTAGCGTTGGAGATTCTGTGTTGATTATAGGCCATTGATTGAGATCACAATACCCGATAAATATCCCATACTAGTCATCGATGAGCTATTAGACAAGTTGAATAGGGCTCGTGTGTTTCCAAGATAAACTTGTGCTTGGGATATCATCAGATCAGAGTGCGTCATGAGGATCCCGAAGACAACATTCCGTACTCACAATGGGCATTATAAGTTCCTGATCATGCCATTTGGACTCATGAATGCCCCACAGCCACTTTTCAGGCCACCATGAACTATAATCTTAGACCATACCTAAGAAAATTTGTGTTGGTGTTCTTCGATAACATATTAGTATATAGTAAGAATTGGGATACACAAATGAATCATTTAAGAACAATGTTGCAAGTTTTAGCTGACAACAAATTAGTGGCTAGCAAGAAAAAGCGTAGTTGTGGAACGCCAAAAGTGGTGTATTTGGGGCATATTACATCTAAAGAAGGTGTCGCCCTAGATTCCATAAAAGTGGAAAGAGTAAAGAATTGGTTGTTTCAAAATCTATGAAGGGAGTGTGTGGATTTTTGGGATTGTCAGGATATTATCGGAGGTTTGTAAAGGATTATGGAAAAATTGCTCGGCCATTAACTGATCTACTCAAGAAAGACGGATTTCAGTGGAGAGCAAAGGCTCAAAGTGCTTTGGAACAATTAAAGCAGATTTTAATGACAGCTCCAGTTTTGGGAACCCCCGACTTCTATCAAGAATTTGTAGTCGAGTGTGACGTTTAGGACGGGGAATCAGGGCTGTTTTGATGCAGTTAAGACAACCTCTGGGTTGCCAAATAGGTCCTTGGCGAAATCTACTTATGAGAAAGAACTCATGGCATTGGTGTTGGCCATACAACATTGGCGTTCACATTTGTTCGGGCGGAGATTCAAGGTGTTGACTGATCAGAAATCCTTACACTACCTATTACAACAGAGGATAACCACTCTTGGTCTACACGATTGGTTAGCCGAACTCTTGGGATATGATTTCGAGATCATTTATAAGGCAGGGAAAGCTAAACAAGCAGCAGATTCTTTGTCAAGACGAGAGGGGGAAGGAGAGTTGCAGGCAATTAAGAGACCACGATGGGCAGACTTGAGGGAGTCTAATGAAACGGTGGCTAAAGATCCATAGTTGAAGCCAATTATAGATAATTTATAGAATAAACCGGAAATACCTTGAGAATATTTCATGAAGAAGGGTTGTTTATTCTATCGAGGGAGATTGGTGGTTCTGGTCAGGTCCGTTTGGGTCAACGGATGTTGGAAGAATTTCACAAAACTCCCACCAGGGAATATGCTGGAGCAGTTTGTACTGTGTAGATTGTCTGCAAATGTATATTGGGTTGGTATGAAAAAAGGACGTGAATCACTATGTGACTGGCTGTCATATTTGTCAACGGCAGAAGTACCAAGCAACGTCTCTGGGTTGTTACAGCACCTACTTAAACCGGAAGTTGTGTGGGAGGATGTTTCCATGGACTTCATCACCAGACTTCCAAATTCCAAGGGATATGAGGTGATATGGTTGTGGCGGACAGGATGTCCAAATAATGTCCAAATATACTCATTTTATATTGATGAAGCATCCGTATTCTGTTAGGACTGTGGCAGAGATTTTGCGAAGGAAGTGGTTAGGCTGCATGGGGTGCCTAAATCGATTATCAGTGAACGTGATCCAACTTTCATCAGTCATTTCTGGTCAGAATATTTTATGCTACAAGGGATACTGTCAAAACGAGCTCATCCTATCATCCAAAAACAGATGGACAGACAGAGGTGTTAAACAGGTGATTAGAAACATATCTACGATGCTTTGTGTCAGAGCAACCTAAGTTTTGGGCAGGGTGGCTGCATTGGGCTCAAATTTTGGCATAATACAGCTTTTCACACGGCAGCAAGAATGCCCCCATTTGCAGTGGTGTATGGGAGGGCACCGCCAACACTTGATCAATATTTTCCTGGAGAGATGTTTGTGGAGGCGGTTTCTCAAGAGTTGGCTGAGAGGGACAAGGTGCTCCGGCAGCTAAAATACAATCCGCATAAGGCTCAAAAACGTATGGTGCGTTATGCTAATGTGCATCGCAAGGATGTGTCCTTTTCAGTTGGGGATTTGCTGTATGTCAAGTTGTGACCTCATAGGCAACGAACGGAGGCGAAAAGAAGCAACCAAAAATTGGCTTCAAGGTGCTATGGACCCTTCAAGATTGTAATAAGGGTTGGGGCAGTAGCTTACAAGTTACAACTACCAAAAGGATCAAGGGTGCATCCTGTTTTCATGTGTCACAGCTAAAGCGATCAAAAGGAAGGCCAGAGGCAGAAGGTCAGTTACCCGCAGAACTAGAAGTTGAACTTGAGTAATCATATGCTCCGGCAGCTTGTGGGTAAATGTGTGATCCAAAAGAAAGGGGAGTTGGTGGAGCAGGTTTTGTTAATATGGAGAGGCTGATCTGTGGATGAAGTGAAATGGGAGTCAGCAGATAAGAATCAGTTTCAGTTTCCTACCTTTAGCCTTAAGGACGAGGCAAATCTTCTAGATGGGAGTAATTATTTGGAAGTGGACCCAAGTGGAAGCCCAACTGGCTCAAAGTTAAAAGTATACACCAGAAGGGCCTGGAGGGGGAAAAATAGAAAAAAAATGGAAAATATTCTGTGAGGTTTTCTTTTCTATATTTAGGGACATATTTCCTAATTAGGTTCTGGTAATTTATTTTTAAACGACTTATTATCTTGTTGGGTATGGAGAAAAGAAGAACGTTCATTTCCTAGCAAATTACTTATTGGAAATTTGTTACTGTTTCTGTGAGATTGTAACATTATTCACTTAAAAAGCGTACACAGTTCACACCTCAATCCGTCCCTTCTCTAATATTAAGGATTTCTAACTGATGTTAAATGTCCTAAATGACAATTTTTTCCCTAAACATTTTCTTGAATCCCACTGAGTTAACACCACTAACTAAAATAGAATAGTGTACCGGAATAGCATGACTAGTATTGAATCCAGAGCAGATAGCAAGGCCATCGTTACTACAAAGTCCAAGTTGTTGGTTGTACTTGTAGCTAAATGCAGCATCAATGCCAAATGCTGTAATGCCATGAAAACAAGAGGTTATTCAGCTGTGGATTGAAAGTACAAATGTCAATTAACAATAACCAAAGTAGATGGACGAACAATGAATAAGATCGGGCATGTCAAATTGCAATCATTTTTACCTACTGATGGAACTCCATATGTCTCAAAAAGAAGTTCTGCCATTTTACTTCGAGACTGAAAAGGATTGCAAGCACATTCAGTCATCAAGACAGGATGATCGATCTGTTCGACAATCAAATGTGACAGGTTTAGGCAACACAGTACAAAAGGAAGCTCATGAGTCCTCATAAAATTTTCAAATTTAGTCACGAACTTGAAGATAAATTAAAACTCTCATGCCAATCTAGTTAAATTGTCGTCACAATCAAGCAGCTTCTGTAAAGTAGATTTTCTCAAGTTTTCACTACACAGATACAGAGAGGCTCACAGTACATAACTCCAGTCCTGGCCTCTAATATAAACACTTTCACCAGGTGGATAGCCCTGTGCCCCATGTGTCCATACATTAATAGACACACTCCCACTCCATATATTATCACTCCCCAAAAACTCTCCTCCGACCACAAAAATAGAAGCTAATAATATATGAAGTAAAGGTATACCTGTGATTGATCTGCGCCCAATCGATCGAAGCCAAAGTCAAGAATCTAGTCATGCATCAAAAGGTCAAAGGGTCATTAAACAAAATGGTGTGCCTGCTCTCAAAACTAAAGAATCCAGTTGCACACTGAAAACACAAAATGATTACATAACAAAATCCAAGGGCTGAATTTATTAGATATCAAGCCCTAAACCTTGGGTTTCCAATAACCAATCATATAACTGCATTATATTGTTATAATACCCATGAACACCTGATCAAATCATAAATCTCAGCTCTAGATATTAGAAGAGGAGGGGGGGGGGGGGGGGGGGGGGTGGGGGGGGAGGAATGAAATGGTGCAGTTGGCCTGTGATTTGTTGCCTACCATAGTATTCCACGCATAACTTTTCAGATCAACTCATAAAAGAATAAATCAATTACCATGGGTGGCTATTTAACAGATTAAAAAAGAGCCATGGGATTGACTATCACACAAATAAGCATCAACTCAATAGTTGATCTATTATAGGATGCAGAAAAACCATACATCAGTGCTAACTATGATCATAGGAATAAAGAAACTTGCCCAGACCATTGGTCAGGTGGCTTTCAGTATAAAGACCATTGGTTTGGTTGCTTTCATTATAAAACCTCACATAGTAGATCGTACAAATTTTTGTCACATAATAGCGAGAAGTAGCTCTTGATATTTTGTGCCATACAACGACCCTTCACTAACCATGCTCTATGATATTCTAGAAAACATTTATATTTATAGCTCACTAAGATATGGCAAAAGCAATGACATATTCATAATAAAACAGCAATAAAAAAAATGACTTTGATTATGAAGCAATGCAAGCTAGCTTCTTTCAGATTATGTATTTGTTTCACTATTTTTTTTTACTGCATCCATTCTCCATGTGGAAAGTTTGTGCTAAGTATGAGCACAAAATGACAGCAAACACAATTTATTCCAATATCAATATATAAAATGTTTCTAGCTCCCAAAGAAAATGGCTAATGAAGAAATTAATTAACCAGAAGTGCATGAAGTCAGCCTTACATATTCCATTATTTCAAATTGATAAACAACATTGCTGTCAAATGCTGAACGAGGTCCTGACCTAGTGCAATCGAAGTATTTCAACAATGCAGTATCATGATCGCCTACAATTGTAATTGTTTCACCTGCATAAAATCCAAATCAATAGGTTGCCAAACATGTCCAGCATACTTGCATGTTTATAAAGTGATGAAACTGAAAGCACAGGTATATGAGTACTTCCAATGCAAATAAAAGAGCTAGCATTCCCAACTTTTAATTTTCAGGCATGGAGAAGAAACAAGTAGAGAGGAAATGTAGCCCCTCAACATGCCATATTAACTGTAATCTCATTATCAAGATCTTCTGAAAAGACAAGATATATTAATCCTTCCCTGCCAATTCCATTTTATTCTAGCATCCACATTCTTCCTTGTTATTCGACAAAACTAGGTGTGTGATGTTCAATACACCATTTATATTTTTTTCCTAAAGTATGTCATTTATGTGATCGAAGGCCAAATTAACTGTTACTACACATTTTAAGCTCTAAGATAAATCATACCTAGTTGAAATTTCCAAGAATACGTAGTAAACCAACTGAAATTCAAGATATCCAATTTGAGTGCCAAAGCTAATATGAGATCTCCTTGAGAACTTGTCTTGCCATCATTTTGGCAATATTCAGTGATTCGGCTGAAAAATCAGAAATTTATCTGATCCAGAAGCCATTCATGGCATATCACAAGAACTGTACGAATAGAAAAACAATTCACAAAAGAAAAGCCAACGAAATAATAAACAAATTTTAAGCAAAGCCACTTTCCTTCAAAACTTCAAGTCCACCAACACTTCAGAAAATAATTCCCCCACAAAATTCCAGCTAAAAGCTCCTCTAAACTCAAAGGTTTAAAAAAATGCAGCTAAGAAACGGTCGTCAAGGATTACCAGTTATCTTATGACGGGGCCTCTGGATGATATTCCGAAAAATAACTCGGGGATCGCTCTCTCCTGCCCATCTGCCGCCACACACACACAAAGGAAAAAAATCCAACTTTACGCATAATACTTGAATTCCTGAACACTCAACTTAAAATTATAGATCCCCGCAAGCAAAAAAAAATACAAAATTGCAGAACTTAGGGTATTTTTGCTCACCCAATTCGAAAATAGGAGCCACCATTGTCGATAACGATAGGATGGCTGGAAGGAAAAGTACTGTAATCGAATTGTCTCTGTATCTTCGAGATGAATGGCATTGCACGCGCTCGCTATGTGTAGCAGCCGGGAGGCGAAGAAGACAGGCAAATTTTCAGCGGCGCCTAACCTAAGGCTTTTCCTCCGCACATTCATCATCTGAACCGGACCGGTTTTTGAGTGGACGGTTCAGGTTACGAGGTAGATTGCCTTCATGCCTTTGGATTAAAAATAAATTAGTAAATATATGCACATATGCGTGCATATAAATTAAATTTTTATCGTGTATAACAAACTTTTATATGAAATATAATAAGAATTGAGTAATTTTATATTTAATTTTATGTTTTTTTAATTAATTTTTGATTATTTATTTTATTAAACAGAATTATAAAAGTTGGTAAGGGTATTTTGGAGACAAAAAATGGTATGACATAACTTATCAAAATTAGTTATTATGGTCGCCTCAAACTTAACAATATAGAAGAGATGGTATAATAATAATAACTAGTGACAACGAATGGCATCTTCTTCTGGAAATCCTAGCTATTCTTAGCATGATATTGGGAAATATCATTGCTATTACTCAAACAAGCATGAAACGTATGCTTGCATATTCGTCCATAGGTCAAATCGGATATGTAATTATTGGAATAATTGTTGGAGACTCAAATGATGGATATGCAAGCATGATAAGTGGAACCATGCAGTACCAGACACGAGATAGATCTTCCAAAGAACAAGGCCTTTTTCGAATAAGCCAATTCATTTGGGACCCTGCAGATCCGCTCTTTTTCCTATTCAAAGATCAGCCCCCCGACTCTGTGTTTTCACATCGAGAATTATTTGCAGATGAAGAGATGTCAAAGGGGCTTCTTACTGAAATGCATGTACAAAAACGAATTAGCAGTTTTGAAGGATTGTGGTAGAACGCGTGTTAGTGTATTGGAGTTGGAAGGGCCTTCAAATTTACACAATAACTCATAGAAGATATTCTTTTTTTATTGTTGATATGAAGGATTTATTTGGCAAATCATATAAAAATATCAAATATGGTTATTATCACCTCGTCTTGCTTTATTAAATAGTAAGAGATAGTAAGAGATAATAAGATAAAATAATAATAATAATAATAATAATAATAATAATAATAATAACAACAACAAAAATTGGTCGTGGATTCAACGAGTGATGCGATGTATTTCAACGGTTAGTTACTCATTTTCCCTAAATAATACCGTTGCCGGCAGTTTTAATCCGGGACAAGTAATACGTAAGGGGACCCTCTATCGCCATACCTTGATATCTGTGTGCAAGGACTTTCGGAGATTCTATCATCATATGTTGCTCGAAGTAATCTAATGGGAGTTAAAATTGCATCTACTTTCCCCATGCTGTCGTATCTGTTATTCGCGGATGACAGCCTCATCTTTTTTCGGGCTTCAGTGGAAGATTGCACTAGTGTGAAAGAATGCCTTAAAGCTTATGAATTGGCTTTGGGGCAGTTGATAAATTTCGAAAAATCAGTCCTGTCTTTCTCTCTGAATACTTCACTTGCCTTGGTGGATTGGATAAAAACAACATTAATGATTCCAGTGGTCCAAGGTCATGACGTGTATCTTGGTTTGCCTACTTTTTCTCTTAGTAGCAAAAGGGTCCAATTCGGTTATCTATTGGAGAGGGTGGTTCGCAAGATCAAGGGCTGGGGCTGATATGAATCTTATGTATGAAAGACAACACGATTACAACGAATCACACCTCAATTCGATAACAAAAAAATTCAAAGATTTTTGTCCCGACTTTGAAACAAGTAACAGATTTGGATCTCCACCTCTAGTTGAACCCGTAACTAGCAACAGAGAATCACGATAGAAAATAATCAATAATTCAATTAGACCTTCAAAGGAACCTGTCTATAACAACCCAATCAAAATCGACTGACAAACGCCACAAAGTTATGAAACTTTGATAAGTTTGATTTTTGGTAAAACAAAAGCTTTGATAAAATTCTAGAGAGAATTTTTGTATTGAATAATCAATAATCTGAAATTATAATTCTATATCAAAAAATAATGAATGTTGTAGTATTTATATTACAACCCAAAATATTGAAAGATAATGCAAACTAAATCAAAAAGATATCAAAGATATCTCCTAAAGTTTCCTAGTAGGAATAAAAGACCTAAAATAAAAAAATAAAGCCAAAATATTAAAAATCCCAAACACACACACAAACACCTTCGGTGCATGTAAAATACGTCGGGGCGGGCGCGCTAGGGAAAGGCGCGGGCGCGCCGAAGTTGCACAGAACACGGCGCGTGCGCGCCGAGAGTTCGCAAAAACTTCGTCAATTTGGCATCCGGATGCGCTGGCGCGCTGTTGGCTCGCTAATCAAAGGCGTGGGCGCGCGGACTCTTGGCACGGGGGCGCCGTAGCTTCGAGCTTGGTCTTCAATTTTTTCACTTTCTTGACCTCCTTTGACCTCAATAAGATTATAACATACTCCAAATTGAATATCAAGAAATCCATTGCTCTCTTGTGACTTTAACATCAAAGATTGAAGTGCTTCCTTAAACTTCTGAGTTCGGCCTCTCGTAACTGGTCCTTGTGGTATCTCCAACGGATCCTTAGCCACTTGATCAGCATGCAAACCATCCATGATCGCATCATCCTCCCCTTCTTGAAAAGGATTTGTCCTCAAATCTTGATCATCACCTACATCAAACGGAGATAAATCAGAAACCTTAAAAGTAGCACTGACATTATACTCACCTAGCAAATCTAATTTGTAAGCATTGTCATTGATCCTTTCCATGACTTGAAAAGGGTCATCGCCTCTTGGTAACAACTTAAAATGTCGCTTCTCCGGAAAACGCTCCTTCCGCAAATGCAACCAAACCCAATCACCGGGTTTGAAATACAACCTTCTTTTTACCTTTGTTTGCTTGCTTTGTGTATTGCAAGTTCTTTTTCTCGATGTTCGCTTTCACCTTCTCATGCAAATTTTGCACAAATTCAGCCTTTTTCTTTCCATCCAAATTAACCCTTTCACTCATAGGCAAAGACATTAAATCCAACGGGGTTAAAGGATTAAAACCATACACAATTTCAAATGGTAGAATGCACACTACGATTATATGCAAACTCAACAAATGGCAAACATTCTTCCCAACTTTTCAAATTCTTCTTAATTATAGTACGCAACAAAGTTTCTAACGTCCTATTAATAACCTCAGTTTGACCATCCGTTTGAGGATGACATGTAGTCGAAAACAGTAATTTAGTACCAAGTTTGCACTACAATGTTTTCCAAAAGTAGCTCAAGAAACAAGTATCTCTATCAGACACAATACTCCTAGGCATGCCATGCAATCTAACAATTTCATTAAAGAACAAGTCTGCAACATGAGATGCATCATCAGATTTATGACACACAATAAAATGAACCATCTTAGAAAATCTATCAACCACAACAAAAATTGAATCCCTCCCCTTCTTAGATCTCGGTAGTCCTAAAACAAAGTCCATAGAGATATCTACCCACGGTTCACTAGGAATAGGAATTGGAGTATACAAACCATGTGGTTGTTGTCTAGACTTTGCTTTCCTACAAGTCACACATCTTTCGCAAATTTTCTCAACACCATGCTTCATATGTGGCCAATAAAAATGTTCATGCAAAGTTTCATAAGTTTTAACCACACCAAAATGTCCCATTAAACCACCCCCATGTGATTTCTTAACAAGTAATTCACGAATAGACGACTTAGGAACACACAACTTATCCTCCTTAAACAAATACCCATCATGCATGAAGAATTTATCTTTTGGACCATGTAAACATAACGCATATATCTTACCAAAATCGAGATCACTAGTATATAACTCCTTCACATACTCAAACCCTAAGAATTTAGAATCTATAGTAGATAAAAACACATACCTTCGTGATAGAGCATCCGCTACCACGTTTTCCTTCTCTTGCTTGTACTTGATAATGTAGGGAAAAGTCTCTATAAACGCCACCCACTTGGCATGTCTCTTGTTCAACTTTTGTTGTCCTTTGAGATGCTTCAAAGACTCATGATCTGTATGAATCACAAATTTTTTTGGCCTCAAATAGTGCTGCCACGTCTCAAGCACACGAACCAAGACATAAAATTCCTTGTCGTAGGTAGGATAATTCAACGCTGCTCCACTTAGTTTTTCATTGAAGTATGCAACTGGCTGTCCACCTTGCATCAAAACACCTCCAATCCCTACACCTGATGCATCACATTCAATTTCAAAGGTATTAGAAAAATCAGGTAAAACAAGCAAAGGAGCATTAATTAAACGTTTTTCTTGCTCCTCGCGCCAATGGAATGAAACGTTTTTCTTGATCACCACAGTCATAGGAGCCGCCAAAGTGCTGAAATCTTTCACAAATCTCCTATAGAAACTTGCAAGACCATGAAAACTTCAAACTTGACCAATAGAAGTAGGCGTTGGCCAATCTCGAATTGCACTTACCTTGTCCTCATCAACTCTGACACCTTGGGAACTCACAACAAAGTCAAGAAACACAAGTTCTTTTGTACAAAACACACACTTTTTCAAGTTGGCATACAAATTTTCAGCTTTTAGTGTGATTAGCACAATTCTCAAGTGTTCGACATGCTCATCCAAATTTTTGCTACATACCAAGATATCATCAAAATATACCACAACAAATTTTCCAATATAAGCACGCAATACATGATTCATCAATCTCATAAAAGTGCTAGGTGCATTAGTTAATCCAAAGGGCATAACCAACCACTCATACAAGTCATATTTGGTTTTAAAAGCAGTTTTCCACTCATCACCTTCTCTCATCCTAATTTGATGGTAACCACATTTTAAATCAATTTTACTAAAAACGCTAGAACCATGCAACTCATCCAACATATCATCTAGTCTAGGAATATGATGCCTATACTTGATGGTAATGTTATTAATGGCTCTACAATCCACACACATTATCCATGAACCGTCTTTCTTAGGAACCAACAAAACAGGCACTGCACAAGGAGACATAGACTCAGGCACAAATCCCTTATCGAGAAGTTCACTTACCTGCCTTTGTAGCTCTTTTGTTTCCTCCGGGTTAATCCTATAAGCTGGACGATTTGGCAATGCACTTCTGGGCACAAGATCAATTTGATGTTCAATCCCCCTCAAAGGTGGTAATCCTTGAAGCAAATCCTCCGGAAATAAATCTTCAAATTCCTGTAAAAGAGAAACAACATTGCTCGGAAGATTTTCGGCTATATCACTTGTGTTAAGGAGAATCTCCTTATAGAAAATCAACACAAGTGGAGTATGCACATGTAAAATCTCTCGCAACTCACTCTTTTGGGTCATACATATTTTTTTATCGGCCTCTTTCCTCTCAATTTTTTTTTCATCTTTTTTTCTCTCAATCTTTTTTTCTAAGGCCATCTCACTTTTTTGTTCACTCTTTTTTCGGCCTCTTCTTTTTTTTTCTTTTTCAAATGGTCCTCCAACACTTGCTTTGGAGTCATAGGTAACAATACAATAGGATTCTTTTTCAAGGTAAAAGAATAACGATTTTTAAAGCAGTTATGTATCACCTTCCTATCAAATTGCCACGGCCTACCCAACAAAATATGACAAGCTTGCATAGGAACTACATCACACAACACTTCATCTACATACTTACCAATGGAAAACGGTACTACCACCCGCTTATGCACTCTCACCTCCGAGCTATCATTAAACCACTGCAATTTATAAGGTTTAGGATGCTTTATAACATGCAAACTCAACTTTTCCACCAGCTCATAACTCGCTACATTAGTGCAACTCCCACTATCAATAATAACACTACACACTTTGTTATTCACAAAGCACCTAGTATGGAATAAATTTTCCCTTTGAGTTTCTTTCTCCTCCTTTTGTTGTACATTCAACACTTTCCTAGTCACTAATAATTCTCCGACCACCGCATCATATCCCTATTCATCGGGATCCACCAACGTAGGCATACCATCATAATTTTCCTCCTCACTCTCCGACTCAATCTCACCACCAGCATTCATAATCATAATTTTTTTATTAGGACACTGACTGACAATATGACCAACACCTTGACATCTAAAGGATTTAATATCTCTAGAACGAGTGTTAGTAGTTTCAGTTGTACCTTTACTCACTTGTTTTGGTGCCTCCGATTTGGGGTCAAATTTTGGTTTGGACACCGGCTTGTTGTCCTTCCTTTTTGCAATGTTTGGACGGCAAGAAGTCGACGATCCTCCACCTGTAGAAAATCGAACAGCTCGTCTCCTCTTGAGCTGCTGCTCCACCTTTATGGCCGTCTGCACCATCTCATCCAAATCAAAACAGTGGCGAAGCTCCACTTGATCGTGGATTTCTCTATTCAAACCGCACAAAAATCTGGCCATCGTAGCTTCATTATCCTCCTCAATGTTGGTCCGGATCATCGTGGTCTCCAATTCCTTGTAGTAATCCTCCACGCTTCTTGGACCTTGCTTCAGAGTTTGTAAACGCCTGTACATATCACGATAATAATAGTTAGGCACAAACCGCTTCTTCATGACATGCTTCATCTCCTCCCACATCTCAATAGGTGGCTCTCCACACCTCCTTCTAGTGTTCACTAATTGATCCCACCAGATTAACGCATAGTCTACAAACTCAACCACTGCCAACCTCACTTTCTTAAGGTCAGAATAGTGATGACAATCAAACACAAACTCCACACGCTTCTCCCATTCCAAATACGCCTCCGGGTCAGATTTCCCATGAAACGCTGGAATTTTCATCTTAATACTACTAATATTCCCATCCTCCTTACTGCCCTCCATATATTTTCCCCGTACCGCTTCTCGCCTATGTCTATCCCCATGTACTCTTCTCTCCTCATCCCAATTCTCATCAAAACTCTCCTCATCACCTTCAAAATCATTCCCCTTCCTATCTTTATTTTTTTTTTCACTACCACTACTCTCCTCCAATTTATTCATCCGCTCATGAAGAGGCTCCAACTCCGACCTCATCACCCTAGTCAACTGCCCCATCAACGCCTCCATCTGAACCTTGGAAATTCCTTGGTTCACACTCTCACTAGCATCTTTATTAGGATTCATGGTACCTGCAAGAAAATTGTTAGTAATAAACTTTCTCACACAAGTTCTCACAGTTCACTCCAAACGAATCACTCAAACACTCTTTTTCTTTCCACTCAAAATTTGTGTAGGCTTTTGCTTTGTGTAAAAGTGAATCAAACTCTCAAGTTCACAACTTTTAGATGCTTGAAGATCAACTCTCGAAGTTTGACAAAAACAAGAATAAGAAATTTATGGATGCTCGAATTTTGACTTGCACCCAAGGATGAACAAGAACAAAAATTGTCCACAAGTTATCTTGCTTCTTCTATTATTATTATTATTATTATTTAGCTTTCGGCCCTTAATTTTTTTTTGACCGAAATTTTTGAATTTTCTCTTTTTTTTTGAGATAACTTGTAGCACAAGACACGAAAACTTGGGCAACAAAATTGACACAGAAACGATTTAGAAATTTGAAATAAAATAGACTCAGATGAAGAATGAAGATGAAGAGCGACGAACACGAAGAACACGAAGAACGAAAATATATGATACTTACTTGATTCAAAACCTTGGCTCTTGATACCAACTGATATGAATCTTATGTATGAAAGACAACACGATTACAATGAATCGCACCTCAATTCGATAACAAAAGAATTCAAAGATTTTTGTCCCGACTTTGAAACAAGTAACAGATTTGGATCTCCACCTCTAGTTGAACCCGTAACTAGCAACAGAGAATCACGATAGAAAACAATCAATAATTCAATTCGACCTTCAAAGGAACCTGTATTTGACAACCCAATCAAAAATCGACTGACAAATGCCACAAAGCTATGAAACTTTGATAAGTTTGATTTTGGGTAAAACAAAAGCTTTGATAAAATTCTAGAGAGAATTTTTGTATTGAATAATCAATAATCTGAAATTATAATTCTATATCAAAAAATAATGAATGTTGTAGTATTTATATTACAACCCAAAATATTGAAAGATAATGCAAAATAAATCAAAAAGATATCAAAGATATCTCCTAAAGTTTCCTAGTAGGAATAAAAGACCTAAAATAAAAAAATAAAGCCAAAATATTAAAAATCCCGAACACACACACAAACACCTTTGGTGCGTGTAAAATATGTCCCGAAGTTGCGCAAAACACGGCGCGGGCGTGCCGAGAGTTCGCAAAAACTTTGTCAATTTGTCATCCGGACGCACGGGCGCGCAATTAGAAGGCGCGGGCGCGCTGTTGGCTCGCTAATCAAAGGCACGGGTGCGCGGACTCCAGGCACGGGCGCGCCGTAGCTTCGAGCTTGGTCTTCAATTTCTTCACTTTTCTTGACCTCCTTTGACCTCAATAAGATTATAACATCCTCCAAATTTATTATCAAGAAATCCAACGCCCTCTTGTGACTTCAACATCAAAGATTGAAGTGCTTCCTTAAACTTCTGAGCTCGGCCTCTCGTAACTGGTCCTTGTGGTATCTCCAACGGATCCTTAGCCACTTGATCAGCATGCGAACCATCCATGATCGCATTAGGGGCAGTAAGATTTTTTTGGTTGGTGGGAAGGAAGTGTTGATAAAATCATTGTTACATGCTATCTCCACATATACGATGTCGTTCTTTTGTATTCACAAGGCTACTTGTGCATCCATTGAGCAGGAGTATGCTAATTTTTGGTGGGGATTGATGGTGAAAAAAGAAATTTCACTGAAAGACATGAGACCTTTTTTGCCAGCCCAAAATTCTAGGGGGCCTGGGTTTTTGAAATCTAGAATGTTCAATAAAGTCTATTGGCCAAGCAGATGTGGAGAATCATAAGAAAACCTACATCCCTAGTAGCATAAGTTCTCAAAGCCCGCTACTTCAAACACTCGGATGTCATGCAAGCAAAACTTGGCTTTAATCCATCATATATTTGGCGGTCCATGGTTTGGGGCAGAGACATTCTTGAGACGGGTTTGGTTTGGACAATTGGTGATGGTAAATTAATGGATAACTTCCATGGTAAATGGAAACCTTCGATGAACTCAAAACTTATGCCATGTAGCGTTCAACTTCCAGAGGGCACCGAAATAAGTTCTTTATGTAGTAACCCAGATTCCATTTTAAGATAATAATATGTTAAACATGATTAAGGGTTAGTAATTAACCAATCCGAGGCTTAATCGGACTTCAGACCGAAGAATTGGACTTTCAATATTTGAGCCAATTCGGACGGTCCGAAGAGGACTTCGGACGATCCGAACTGAGCAGTCCGGGAGCTCCGAAGATGGACTTGTTAACTTCGGAGTTAAGGGACGTTCGAATGGTCCGAACCAGGATCGGACGGCCCGAACTCCTCCTGTGCCAAGTAGGCAGGATTACTCAGCCATGAATTTTGACAAGTGTCGGATTTAGGACACTTCGGACGGCCCGAAGTGACAATCGGACGGTCCGAACTCGACGTGTCTTGCATGCAGGCAGTGAGTTGGATCGGACGATCCGAACTCGAGTTCGGAGGATCCGAACCTAGGCCGGGTCTTGGCCTATAAATAGGGGTCTCCGGAGTTCATTTTGAATTACGAATTCCCGAGTTTCCTGCTTTAGTTATATAGTGTGAGATATACACTTGAGGGCCCTATCGGTTATTATAGAGGTTCTGAAATAACCAAGGTGTAGTTATAGTCATCCGGGACTAGCGACTCCAAAGGGCTTACTATGGACGAAGGTATGGTCCGGGAATCTATTTAAGTTTTGGGAGTACTTATTAGCTTAGTTAAGGCTTATAAAACTTGTGTAGTGATACGGTGAACTTTTGAATATAGGCTTGGAACCTAGGATCCTACTAGACTTAAACTAGCCTAGAGGTACGTACACATTGACTGAGATTGTCAGCGAGTATACATGTTTATATGTTGCATTTATTTGGCATTATTATGTGGCATGATGTATGTTTTATCGCTTTCTATATTCATATATCATGTGCACATATACGTTGAGCCTATACCTTGTTATACCTGATTATAGAGCCGCTCAGCTCTATACTCGATAGTCTGTCACTGAGAGTACCGCGACGGCGGGGACATGTATGTCTGACTACTCTGGTGTACTAGACGAGTGTGGTTGCACCCAGAGGTTGATCCGCGCGGTGGCAGCACTCATGTGGCGCCAGTACTGAGCACGACTTTTCAGATGACCCTTTACCAGTCATCATGTTGCATGCATCATATATATATACGTGTACGAATATTTATGTACTGAGCGTTAGCGCTCACGTCCTAGTTGTTATCTTGGACACCCTATTCCACGGGGCAGGTCGCAGGATGGACGGAGCCGGTAGTTTGAGGCAGGACTAGGAGAGCCGGAGCTTTTCAGGGGATTTTATACAGCAGGATTTGTTTAGCTGTATAAATCTTTTAGACAGTTCACTTTAAGTTTTTCGATATGGTTGTATCACTACAGTATTAAGCCTGGACTTGTTTTACTAAGCTGATATTTAAATTATGGATTATGTTTTCGCATGTTTTACTCTGTTAAGAATTATTGCTTTATTAAGTTTAATGCATGCTATTAGTTTCCAGTTAGTAGGTGATTCCATGCAGGGTCACTACACTTTAATCGTCAATCGACAATGGAATGAGCCTCTTATCCAAAATGCCTTTCTGTCATATATTGCACAGGATATTCTAAATCTTCCTCTGTCAAGCAATGAATCAAGTAATATCAGAAATTTTTGAAATATGAACCTAAAGGTCAGTTCTCGGTAATGAGTGGATATCGTAGTGGAATTGGCATGCACTCCCCCGAAAAACGAGTCGAATATTGATATGCTACAGCATTGGTGGGCCTCTTTCTGGAAACTATCAACTCTGCCAACAATACGTATTTTATGGTGGCAGGATTTCCATAATATCATTCCGACATGGATAAATCTTGCAAAAAAACCATGTTCCGGTGGTCTTGTGGTGTCTACTTTGTCACATTTCTTAGGATACCAGCTATCATGCATTATTCTACTGATATGCATTGCGGAACTATTGGAAGAACAATGATCTTTGGAGGATATTGAAACAATATAGATATAAGAAAGTGCAAGAAATGTGCTGGTGGTTATTGGAGAATACAAATAGGGATGAGTTAGAAGAATTTATTTGCGAGACTTGGATGATTTGGGGAATAAGATGTCGGGCGATACACAACAACGAGTCTAGAGATGTTCGAGTTGATACCGTAAGTGCCTTCGCTTTGTTAGAAAATTATTGACAGTGCAAACAGTCACGGAGCCACTGAAGAACTAAGTTATGCAAGTTTATGTGCGTCAGAGATTAATTGTTTGACCTCTATACCATATATAATTTCCATTTTTCATGTTAGGAGTTGTAAGGTCCAAAATCCACATAACTTACTCATGAGAGAAAATTTTAAATAGCATGAGAGAATTTTATGTTTAATTATTTAGAATATGATATTTGATGTTTTCATGTTAGTTTTAATGTTTTCCAGGTATGGATTAATTCCGGAGACCGAAGGAGTCGATATTAGCCTAGGAATGGAGAGTTAGAAAAAATTTAAGTTTAATGTGTGGTGTTGGTTGTGCAGATTTTCAAAAGAATGAAAGTTAAGCGGCACAAGGCCGAGACGATACGCATATTGATACAAGGCTGGTTGGGTTGTATCATTATATGCTTGTTGTACAATGACCATGATTACGGGACCCTAAAGGCTCTAATGGTTGCCACATTTACACATTTTACATCACCCCATAAATAAAATAATGAAGCTATTTATTATGCATGAATGTCCAAACATTTTTTAAGAGTTTTACCATGTACATTATATTTTTCCATTGTACTTGTTGAGTCTTTCGAATTAGTATGCTTGAATGGTGCAGGTGAGAAAGACTTAGTTCATGAGCCTGAGTTGGGACAAGACACGGAGTGATCGAGGAAACGAGAGGTTGCATGCAAAGGCCGTGGGGGACCGTCTTGCGAATAGTTTCATGATTTGGAACAATGTTTCTTTTTTAGTGTGTTTGAAACAAGTTTAATTTATTTGACACGTGAATATTTTTGAATGCATGCTTGCATGATTCCTGTCATGTTTAAAAGAAATTTTTTATTTCCGCATATTTTATTTTTTAAAGAGCATGTGAGTTTCAGTTACGTCTCGTTAGGGGACGTCACAGAAGGACGGCTGATGTGGTAGCCCACTCGATAGAGAAGTTTACTTATTCTCCCCCTGCACCTTTTATTTGGGTGTCTGAGAGTTTTCGGTCTTGGCTGGTTAATCTTGTAACGAGAGACATCGTTGTTCATGAATAAACGTTACAATTTTTCTCATAAAAAAACTAAATAAATAAATAAATAAATAAAACTTATGTACTCCTTACAATATTCTTAGGGCTGGAAAAATTTATGAAAATCCCGACCCTTCCTGAATCTCATCTATCCCGAAAAATTCCCGACCCGAATCGTCGGGATTTTTCCGTCCCGATTAATATCAAGAGAGGGATCGAGAATGAATCCTCTTCTCGACCTGACCCGAAGTAATATTTTTAATAAATTTTATCAATAATTTTATTAATATATTGGGATACATGTTTATTGGGCTTCAGCCTATACCAAAATTAATTGTGGACATATTTCTCATAATTATGTATGATTGAAATGATCGAATGCTAGAATCACAAAATAAAATTTTATTTTTTTAATATTTTCTTAGAAATTATTAATAATTTGATTAATTCATATTTATAATTTTTTAATTATAATAAATATGCAAAATAAGAGATGCAATTTGCCCTTCATCTATTTAACAAATTTTTTTTGTTAACTCATAATTTGAATGTAATTTGAATACCGAGAATTTTATCAATAATAATAATAATCCAGTGCATAATTGATGTTCTTCTCTTCGATAAAAATGTGAAAATACGGGATTTTTCATATGTTAATTACAACTTTTGATGTGAAATTTTGTTGTGCATGAACAACACATTTCGTGAACAAATTTTCTAATCTTATTTATTGCGTACAATACTTAGAATGTTATGATCATTAAATTTAATAATGAACATGTACAGTGATCTTGTTATGCACTTATATGTTTCTAGTTGAATGTTCTGTTTTATTTAGAAATATAAATTTCTAAATAATTTTTTTAAAAAATTATTAAAAAATAGTAACAATTTTTTTAGTATTCTGAAAAAATCCCGGAGCATAATCTCTAATGTTTTAATATTATTATATGTTATTGAATATTTATTTTTATTTAGACATATAAATTTCTAAATAATATTTCTAAAAAATAAAAAAAAAATTTGTGACAAAATTTTGAATATGGAAAAACTTATCGGGATATTATCTCTTTATCCGACAGGATCTCAAAGATTTGGGATCCTGACATGTTTTGGATACGAGATCGGGAAAAAAAAAGGGTTCTTGATTCTTATTAGGACAAGAAATATTGAGAAGAGGGGTTACATGATGGGTCCCTACCCGATCCCGCCCCTATTTTATGGATGTCAAAGATTTGGGTGATCGGAGAAAATCTATTGGAAATATGAATTAAAATTATAGTTTGAATAAAAATTATGGCTCATGAATGTGGGAGTGCTTTTTTGGCTTTCTACATTCTTGAGTTAATTTGATACTTTTGGCTCTTCACATTCCTGAATTAATTGCAAGATTAATTGAGTTAATTATTTTTGTATGACTATTGGAGTGCATTTTGTAGTTATAAATAGTGTGTCCATTTTCTCAATCTATATAGTTGTTACAAACACACTCAAGATCTCACTCAAATATTCTCTTACATTTCATATACCTGGATTCTCATTTGATCTCCTTTAAGTTTTGATGATAAAGTGAAGATATAATTTGAGTTCACCAAAGTAGTGAATATGTGTTCAATTTGCTACTGGTTCAACCGTTGTATCCTGGAAAATAGATGTCCGTATGTTTTGATCCTTAAGCACGTGGTGGAGGGGACAAATATTTTTTTATGAAAATTGCACTTTGCTACATGCCTCGTTTTGGTTTACAGTTTTTTTTGTTTCTCATTTATACTATTGTTATACTGTTTTAGATCATCGTTATGTATTTTTCCTACGAGATCATTTTCTATTGTGTTCATATCTCGAATTTATGCACTTTGGCAAACAAAAGCATAACCAAATCTTTGAAAGTGGGTAATGAACAAGATAATATCAATTCCTTATAATATCATAGTTACCATATCCGAAAATTTCTTGTACCAATAAATAGGTCATTCATGTAATATTTTTTGTTAAGCGTATTTTAATATTATTAAGATTGGCTTGTTTTGATTATTTTGGTGTGTTGATATTCTATGTTTTGATATTGTTGGACTATAAATATTAAGATAGCTAGATAAAATACTTTGAATACTTTGATCTATATTTTGGGACTTGACATTATTAACGATTTAAAGTTTTAAAATATTCTAGAGTTGATCAGTGAGATATTTATTTTCATATATTTAGATTTGATAAGATTTATTTTGATTATCATATCTCATATGTGGATTGCTAAAGATAGCAAGTCTGAATGGGCGGATTCAGACAGTGAATCTTCTGAATCAGAGATTTCATGATGTTCTAGTGACAATGAGAAAATCAAATGTTTGGTGGCAAAAGATGAAGAACTGGAATCTATGAACATGTATTTGATTTCAATTCAACTGAATTTACATAAATGACTTGATTAATGCATTACATGAAATGGTAAACGAGTATCAGATACTTTCCTTGACATTTGAGAAAGCCAAAGGTAAGAAAAATGATCTGATACACAATAAAACTGAATGGAGTGAAAAGCTGAGTCTTCAAGCAGAGATTGCAAAGATGAAAACTGCAAATGAAAAGGTACATGTTGAAAACCGTAAGCTGGACATCTGGACATCGAGAACAAGAAGTTAAATGATCTGGTTAAAACTTAGAACAAGTACTCAGTTACCCTAATTGAGATTGTAGTGACCCTGCATGGAATCACCTACTAACTGGCAACTAATAGCATGCATTAAACTTAATACAGCAAAATACTTAACAGAGTAAAACGTGCGGAAACATAATCCATAAATTACATATCAACTTAGTAAAATATATCCATGCTTAATACTGTAGTGATACAACCATATCGAAAAACTTAATAGTAAACATTATACAGCTATATCGAATCCTGCTGTATAATTAACTCCTCAAGGATCCTGCTCCCTAGTCCTGCCTTGAATTACCAGCTCCGTCCATCCTGCGACCTACCCCGTGAAATAGGGTGTCCAAGATAACAACTAGGACGTGAGCGCTAACGCCCAGTACATAAACATGAGTAAACATATGTATATAATGCATGCAACATGATAACTGGTAAAAGGTCATCTGAAAAGTCATGCTCAGTACCGGCACCACATGAGTGCTGCCACCGCACGGATTAACCTCTGGGTGCAACCACACTCGTCTAGTACACCAGAGTAGTCAGACATACATGTCCCCGCCGTCGTGGTACTCTCAATAACAGACTATCGAGTATAGAGCTGAGCGGCTCTATAATCAGGTATAACAAGGTATAGGCTCAACACGTATATGCACATGACATATGAATATAGAAAACGGTAAATCATATATCATGCCATATAATAATGCCAAATAAATGCAACATATAAACATGTATACTTGCTGGTAATCTCAGTCAATGTGTACGTACCTCTAGGCTAGTTCAAGTGTAGTAGATCCTAGGTTCCAAGCTTATATTCAAAAGTTCACCGTATCACTACACAAGTTCTATAAGCCTTAACTAAGCTAATAATTACTCCCAAAACTTAAATATATTCCCGGACCATACCTTCGTTCGTAGATAGCCCTTTGGAGTCGCTGGTCCCGGATGACTATAACCACACCTTGGTTACTCCAGAACCTTGATTATAACCGATAGAGCCCTCAAGTGTATAACTCACACTATATAACTAGAGAAGGAAACTCGAAAATTTGTAATTCAAATTGAAATCGAATGAGTCCTATTTATAGGAAAATTTCTGGTCGAGTTCGGGCCCTTTTAACTGGGGTTCGGATCGTCCGTTCCAGCTCAATGCATGCATGCAAGCCACGTCGGGTTTAGAGCCTCCAAACTCAGGTTCGGATCGTCCGAACTTCTCTTCGTCCGACACTTGTCAAAATCCATGGCTGAGTAATCCTGCTTGCATGGCATGAGGGAGTTCGGGCCGTCCGATCCTTAGTTCGGATCGTCCGAACTTGCCTTAACTTCGAAGTCAACAAGCCATCTTTGGAGCCCCCGAGTTGGTGAGTTCGGGCCGTCCGAAGTTCTCTTCGGACCATCCGAACTGGCTTCGAAAAATGAAAATACAATTCTTGATTCTGAAGTCCGATTAAACCCCGAAATTTGGTTAATCACCAACCCTTAATCATGTTTAACATATTATTATCTTAAAATGAAATCTGGGTTACTACATTCTCCCCACCTTTAGATATTTCGTCCGCGAAATAAAATCTAAAGACAAATCAAGATAACAATATGAAACATCAAACCATGTTTTATTACAACAACTGTAATTACATCTTTACATGGTAATCAAAAGTACAAAGCAAACAACTCAAGATATTCAGCCCGCATATAGCTCTCGGTTTCCCAAGTTGCTTCTTCAACGCCTCGGCGCTGCCACTGTACCATCACAAGTGGTATAGTCTTGTTCCAAAGAATTTTCTCCTTCCTGTCTAGGATACGGAGTGGTCGTTCAACAAAAGATAGATTTGGTTCTAGCTGAATATCAGTATGCTGGATAATATGAGATTCATCAGCTATGTACTGTCGAAGTAACGACACATGAAAAACATTATGTATACTGGAAAGAGATGGCGGTAACGCCAAACGATATGCAACATCTCCAATTTTCTCCAGTATCTGGAAAGGCCCAATAAAATGAGGTGACAACTTGCCTTTCACACCGAAACTCATCACCTTCCTAAAAGGTGACACTCGTAGGAACACATATTCACCAGGCTCAAACTGAAGTGGCCTGCGGTGAATATTAGCGTAACTGGCTTGCCGATCTTGAGCAACTTTTATCCTCCTCTTGATCAAATCTACCTTGTCTATAATCCGCTGCACCAATTCAGGACCCTCGACTTGTCATTTCCCGACTTCATCCCAGAATAACGGAGTACGACACCGTCGACCATACAATGCCTCGAAAGGTCCCATATCAATACTACGATGATAACTGTTATTGTAGGCAAATTCGATCAAAGGTAACTGATCCTGCCAAGATAAGATAAAATCCATGACAAAAGAACGTAGCATATCCTCCAGCGTACGAATAGTTCGCTCTGACTGCCCGTCAGTCTCCGGATGATATGAAGTGCTCAAACTCAGAGTGGTACCCAACGCCTGCTGAAAACTACCCCAAAAACGTGAGGTAAATCGCGGATCTCTATCACTAAATATGCTCACTGGAATCTCATGTAATCGCACTATCTCCTGAATATATAAGTGTGCCATGCGATCATAAGAATACTCCCGGTTGTAAGGAATAAAGTGTGCTGATTTTGTCAAACGGTTAACAACGACCCAGATAGCATTACACTGACGTGAAGTCATAAGCAAGTGGGTGACAAAATCCATAGTCACATGCTCCCACTTTCATTCGGGAATCTCAAGATTCTGCAGTAATCCACCTGGTCGTTGGTGTTCAGCCTTGACCTGTTGACAAACCAAACATCTTGAAACAAACTGATATACAGTCTGCTTCATCCCTTTCCACCAGAATCTGGTTCGCAAGTCCTTATACATTTTCATGCTTCAGGATGAACAGACAATCGACTCCTGTGAGCTTGAGATAGAATATCATTCCTGAGCTCTGTAACATCAGGTACAACCACTCGATTCGATAAGCACAATAAACCATATGCCTGAAAATGGAATCCAGATGTATTACCCCCATTGGCTAGACGTGCCAAACGCTGAGTCTTAACATCAGATATCTGAGCATCTTTGATCCGAGAATACAATGTTGGCTCAGATAATATAATATACAAATGAATTCCATTTCTTCCTTTCTTGTGCTTGAGTGTAAAACTCAATGAACAGCACTCTTGAACCAAATGAGATATTTCACTAGTCTGAAGTGCAGAAAGTCTCACCTGCCGACTCAAGGCATCAGCAGTAAGATTAGCAGAACCTGTATGATATTTTATTTCATAATCATAATCCTTCAAAAGATCCATCCAACGTCTTGTCGCATATTCAACTCCGCCTGAGTGAATAAATACTTCAAACTCTTGTGATCCGTGAATATCTCAAATTTCTCGCCATAAACATAGTGCCTCCAAATCTTGAGTGCAAATACATTGGCGGCTAACTCGAGATCATGTACTGGATAATTATTCTCATGCGTCTTCAACTGTCGAGAAGCATAGGCAATAACATGTCCATGCTGTGTAAGAACAAATCCTAACCCCTGACCAGAGGCATCAGTATAGACAACATAACCTCCTGATCCAGAAGGTAGAGCTAACACAGGTGCAATAGTAAGACGTCTACGCAGCTCGTGAAATGACTTCTCACAATCCGAGGACCATATGAAGGCAACATCTTTTCGTGTAAGCTGTGTCAAAGGCCTGATCAACTTGCAAAATTATCGATGAACCGACGGTAATAACCCGCTAGACCCAAGAAACTTCGAATCTCAGCAACCGTCGTCGGACGAGACCAGTTCAGCACTGCCACTATCTTACTTGGATCAACAGATATTCCTTCACTAGAAATCACATGACCGAGAAACACTACCCGATCAAGCCAGAATTCACACTTGCTCAATTTTTTATATAGCTGCTTATCTCGTAACGTCTGTAAAACAATTCTCAGATGCTGTGCATGCTCATATTTGCCATGAGAATAGACAAGAATATCATCAATGAAGACGATGACAAATCTATCCAGATATTCTCGAAATACCTGATTCATCAGATTCATAAAGACTGCCAGTGCATTCGTCAAACCGAATGGCATCACCAGAAATTCATAATGCCCGTATCTGGTCCTGAAAGCAGTCGTAGAAATATCTGAGTCTCGTACCCGCATATGGTGGTATCCAGATCTCAGATCTATCTTCGAGTAAACAGAAGTACCCAGTAATTGATCGAACAGATCAATCCGCGGCAAAGAATACTTATTCTTGATGGTGACACGATTCAACTGCCTGTAGTCAATACATAATCGCATCGATCCATCCTTCTTCTTGACAAATAAAACAGGTGCTCCCCACGGAGAAACACTCGGACGAATATATCCCTTATCAAGCAGATCCTGCAACTGCTGTTTCAATTCCCTCATCTCTGACGGTGCTAGACGATAAGGTGCTCGGGATATAGGCGTCGTTCCTGGTACTAGATCAATACCAAATTCAACCTCTCGAACCGGAGGAAATCCAGGAATCTCATCAGGGAATACATCAGGAAACTCGCTGACAATCGGTAGCTGATCAATACTCGAACTACTCGTGGACATATCAACTGCATAAATGAGGTAGCCCTCCCCACCTGACTCCAAGACATGACATGCCTTCAGAGCCGATACAAGTGGCATTGGAGGTCGCGCACCCTCACCATGAAAGTACCAGCTATCACCCTCATCCGGATGAAACTATACCAAACGTTGATAACAATCCACAGTAGCGTGATACAAAGTCAGCATATCTATTCCCAAAATACAATCAAAATCTGTCATCGCAAATATCATCAAATTAGCCGATAACACATAACCCTCAAACTCTAGAAGGCAACCCATCACTAGACGCTTAGTTGCTACCTCCTGCTCCAGCGGAGTAGATACAACTAAATCCATATCTAATGATACATAAGGTAATTTATGTCTCTTAACAAAGCGGCTAGAAATAAAGGAATGCGATGCTCCAGTATCAATTAAGACAAATGCAGGAATACCACATAACAAAAAGGTACCTTCCAACATGCGATCGCTTCCCTTAGTAGCCTGCTCCTGAGACAGAGCAAACAACTGCCCTTGAGTCCGTGGACAGTAACCAGAAGAACTCTGTGGTGCTGGCTGCTGACGTGAAAAAGTAGAAGCCTGAGATCCAACCTGTGATCCTGATCCACTAGCAGAACCCATGCGCTGAGGACAATCTCTCCGCAGATGTCCCTGCTCACCAAAAATATAACAAGCACCAGTAGCCTTCCTACATGAAGCTGCAGGATGCTTCCCACCACAGTGATTGCAAAACTCCTCCTTCTTCTTCTTCTTCTTCTTCCCAAAGCGGAATGTATCTCGTGAGCCACGAGAACCAGACGAAGTAGTAGGAGTAGAAAAAGACATAGGTCCAGATTGCACAACAGATTGAGCCCTAGGCCCAAGAGATCCACTAGGCTGTTCTGGCATCATCAACAGTGCCCGCCTATTGCTGTTCTCTACTTGACGGCAACGGTTCACCAAAGTCTCATAAGATGTCAGATTATCAGGTACGACAACTTGTGAGTAGATATCTTGATTCAGGCCTTGCAGAAAGATATCATACTTGGACGCATCACTGTCATTGATATGAGGACTAAAAGGTAGCAGATCAAGAAATCGTTGCTGATATTGATCAATAGTCATTGATCCTTGCCTCAGAGTCAACAACTCCATAGATCGTGCATGTCGAACTGCTGGAGGAAAATACAGTTTCTGAAACTGCAGACAGAAATCCCCCCAAGTCACCTGTCCTTTCTCCGTACGTGCTTGAGTAGCTTTGGCATCCCACCATAAGTGTGCTCGATCCTCTAGAACGAATTCTAGAACTTCCAATTTCTGCTCCTCAGTGCAATCGAAAGCTCGAAACGCACTCTCAAGTTTAGACATCCAACCTCTTGCCTGTTCAGGATTCTCGCCTCCCACCAAGGGTTTCGGTCCTACTTGCATGAACTTATTGATAGAGTAACGACGTCTACCCTCATGAGGACGATATCGATCATCATGATGGCGATGATGACGATGATGACCACCTCCCTAGCCAACACTATCGTGACTCTCGTCAGCCATATCCTGAAAAGAATTGCACATTAAAATCCCAAATGCGCAAGAATTACTCAAGACTAAACTAAATCCCAAGTACTAATTCCCAAAATCTATGCATGCTCTGATATCAAAAATGTAGTGACCCTGCATGGAATCACCTACTAACTGGCAACTAATAACATGCATTAAACTTAATAAATCAAAATACTTAACAGAGTAAAACGTGCGGAAACATAATCCATAAATTACATATCAGCTTAGTAAAATATATCCAGGCTTAATACTGTAGTGATACAACCATATCGAAAAACTTAATAGTAAACATTATACAGCTATATAGAATCCTGCTGTATAATTAACTCCTCAAGGCTCCTGCTCCCTAGTCCTGCCTTGAATTACCAGCTCCATCCATCCTGCAACCTATCCCGTGGAATAGGGTGTCCAAGATAACAACTAATACGTGAGCGCTAACGCCCAGTACATAAACATGAGTAAACATATGTATATAATGCATGCAACATGATGACTGGTAAAAGGTCATCTGAAAAGTCATGCTCAGTACCGGCGCCACATGAGTGCTGCCATCGCACGTATCAACCTCTGGGTGCAACCACACTCGTCTAGTACACCAGAGTAGTCAGACATACATGTCCCCACCATCGCGGTACTCTCAGTGACAGACTATCGAATATAGAGCTGAGCGGTTCTATAATCAGGTATAACCAGGTATAGGCTCAACGTGTATATGCAAATGACATATGAATATGGAAAACAGTAAATCATATATCATGCCATATAATAATGCCAAATAAATGCAAAATATAAACATGTATACTCGCTGGCAATCTCAGTCAATGTGTACGTACCTCTAGGATAGTTCAAGTATAGTAGATCCTAGGTTCCAAGCCTATATTCAAAAGTTCACCGTATCACTACACAAGTTCTATAAGCCTTAACTAAGCTAATAAGTACTCCCAAAACTTAAATAGATTCCCGGACCGTACCTTTGAAAGAGTGGGTGCCCGGTTAGCCAACTTGTGGCTAAGGGCTTTTATGACTCTATGTAAAACAATCTTTTGTTTAATATAATTTACACTTTTATAATGGCATTGACTTTATCTTTCTTCATAATGTTATATTATGATATACTATTGTTGTTTTGATAAAGACCTTGAATATACTATAGTGTATGTAAGATGTGGTAGAACATGGGGATGGCTATCATGAAACACATCTTATAGTCACTGTATATTCTAAACTGTTCCTAGTCAATTGAGCCGTCCGCAAATAAGGATAAGGATCGCTCGAGATTGAGACTAGCATTTGCGATGCCGAGTACCACGTTTCATTGGTGTGGAACATAGAGATGTTCAAAGCATGCAAATGAATATTCATATGATGAATGATCGAACTACCCTATTCGGACTTTCCAAGTGGTTATCACTTATCGAGTGGATAAAGTCCGCGGTTTTGGTTGTACACCATTAGTCCTTATTACTTGAAACATCATTGAGACTCTATATGCTAGTACTGTACTTTGACTCGTTTACCGACTCTATTGGGGTCATCAGGTGTCGGGATTGAGTACAGTTACGACACATATAGGAGTCGATGCTTTGTTGTCAAGGATTCACCACATACTTGCGAGTGTGGATATCCTATGCGATCTGAGGAGATATTAGTGTGACGAATCTCTGGCCAGAGTATATGATGTGTTTTAGGTTACTTGGTGTTCCTAGTAACACATGCGATGTCACTAATAGATCTCCAAGATGTTATGCATAGTTATCGAATCTCGAACGACTCTCGATATACCAATGGTTGTTGATTCGATCGGGATATATGGATGAAGGGACCGTACTGTATGCTAACCAAAATCTACTGGTTCTTGCAGGAACTATCAGTAATACCTAGGGAATCATGGGGCGATGTTGCTAGGCGCTCTTACCATGATTCGATGGGTAAGTCGGAAATTGTTGTTCCGAGTCACAAGGAGTTGTGAGCCCACGGCTAGCTGTATTCCTGAACCATTGAGGGTTACACAAGTAATGGATTACTAAAACCCCGTAGAGATAGTTAAATTTAAAGAGTTAAATTTAATGAAAGAGAAGTTGGACTTCTTAACTAAAGGGAGTGGGATTTCCTAAAATGACATAGGGATGGGCATTTTTGGAAATCACTGAATTCGGATTCAGAAAAATTATCTTGACTCTAAAAGATGCAAAAATGGTTTTTGTGCACATTGGTGAAATCAGTTTATCAATCGGAGTCACGATGAATTTTATATTAATTTCTATAACAACAGGCTTGGCTTGTTGGGCTTAAGTTATGGATTGTGGGTTTTAAGGAGTTAGAGTCCTGATACAATTATAACTAGAAATTATCTATAAATAGAGGTGTTGGGTTCGAAAATTAGATACATTGAATACTGCAATTTTCGAAATTCACTCTATCTTATTCAAGAGGATTTTTCGAAAATTCCTCTGTCCCTTTTGGAGAAAATTCGACTTGTGATTTTTTTGAAAAATTACAAATCGAATTAAGAGATCATATTTGTTTATTCTCTAAGTAAAACTTCTGATTGATTTCTAGTGCAGTCAATCAGAGGGTTTCTGTTTTTCATTCGTGGACCTAATTCCGGAGTTAGATCGTGACTGTCATCGGTTCCCGGGATTTACAAGAAGAGCAGATTAAATTCTGTTGGAGTCCACGATCAAGCCTTTGCTTGACGAGGTAAAAATTTAATTGTGATTTTATTTTTACTTGAACAAATTTAATCGTAAAAGTTTTGATACCCATATATGGAATCGTTCCATATAATAAAAATAAAATTTTTAAACTTCCGCTGCACCGGGTATCAATTCTTAATTGATCTGAACACAGTTTTCCAACAGTGGTATCAGAGACAGGTTGCTCAGATCAAACGATTAAATTAATCGATTGTACAAAATTTTTAAGCCTCGGTTTTTGAAATAAAACGAAAATTTTAAATTGAATATTAATGGGCAAATCGGGCGGCGATTGGATCGCTGCCCAGGGCAGCGCACGGCGCGGGCCCATTTTTGGGGCGCGGGCTGCCCGAGATTGTCTCGGGCAGGCCGAAAAAATTATTTTTAATTTTTAATTAAAATTTTAATTTTTAATTAAAATTTTAATTTTTTGAAATTCTAGTTTTTGATCCGATCGAAAATTGTTTTTGATTGGTTTACGAGGCATCGAATTGAATTGTTCGAGTCTGAAAATTTTAAAATTGATTTTTGGATAAATTTGAATTTTTGGAAAATTTATAAATTTTATCCGTTAAATTAAATTTTATAAAATTAATTATTTTGGTACAATTGATGATAAGATATGATCTTATGGATGGATAAGATAAAATATGATTTTATCTTTTAAATTATGATGCCTTTGCATGTTTATCCAATTATTTAATTATTAAATTAATTAATGGATAAAGGATGATCGATTGCCATGACCAATGTTTTAGGTGTATGTTAGGTGATTTACATTTGTCTTATTGTTTTTGGTGTTTATTTATGGGCTTGGTTTATAGCCCAAATATGATTATCATATGTAATAAAAATGGGCCTGGTTTATGGCCCGTTCCCACCCCTAAAATTGTATCCCATATTTGTCATCGAAATTTATTGTAAATTTATTATAGTTAGTGGGAGACAAAGATTTGAAGAAATGGTGGGCCCAGCACACAATGAAGACCGAAGAAATGTAAATTGGAAGCTCATGTAATAGGATTGCATTGCATACTTGCATATCACCTAGGATTGGACTTAGACTCGTGATTGGCAACCACGGGTCGATTAGTTAATGGGATCGATCATCCTTAAATAATATATGATATTATTGATGTATGCATGTTTAGACTAAATTGTATGAATCCCGCAAGCATACATAAATTGCATGATGAGACAAATTTTCAAAATTAAAAATCCCTCATTTTAAATATGATTTAAAATTGATATCAAGATTAATAAAAAGGGAATTTAAATATTGTTTAAATATTCCTACCTTCCATCAACGATCAATGTATGAGATGCTACCCGCGGATACGGTCCGGCTCATATTATTGGGGGGGCCCGTTCGTCGGAAAGCTGTACATTGGATCGACACATGTTGTAAGTTGGGTGGAACTCCCATGGGATTGGCTCATATTATTGGGGATCCACATGGCGACCGTCCATCACAACTTAATATTGATGGGTTATCTTGACATGTCACAATAAACGGCGTCATATTATTGGGCCCTTATTGGACATGAGGTAAAAACATGGGGGTTACTTTGGAAGTAATTGGGCTCAACCTTTTGAAAATTATGGTTGGCTGATATTATTCGGGATCATGATTTGTCAATTGGACTCCATGTTCTCACTAAGTAAAACAGTTTCCCGTTTTCACTAGAGGGTAGTGAAATCGTTAAAATAGTGGGAGTGTAATTCATAAAATTAAAATTCGCCATATTTTATGTCTTAGTAAATTAATTAAACAATCATTGATTATTGTCTGTTTCCTTTTCAGTATAATATTACAATGACTTCTCGCAATCCACTGTTTTCAATTCTCGAACAAAACAAATTGACTAGCGCAAACTATACGGAATGGTTTGTAAGTTGAAAATTATTCTTACTTCGGAAAAAGTTTTCTACGTGTTAGAGAAGCCGCCTCCGAAGGAAGTCCCGACTAATACAAGTCCGGAAGAGTTGGTCCAACTTGATTTATGGTGGGACCATGATATCAAGGCCAAATGCTACATGCAAGCTTCGATGTCTGATGAGCTTCAAAGGAGATTCGAGGATACCGTGAATGCTGCTTACATTCACAAGAACCTCAAGGAACTCTTTGGAGCTCAGTCAAGGTCGGAGAGGTATGCCACCATCAGAGAGCTCATGACGAGCCGCATGCGAGATGGGACTTCAGTCCGTGAGCATGGGGTGCGCATGATTGGGCTCATTGAAAAGTTGGTAACACTCGACTTGACTTTGGAGCATGAACTTAGCGCGGACTTGTTGCTTCTATCACTTCCTTCATCGTTTGACGGTTTTGTGATGAACTTCAATATGAACAAGATAGAGGCCACCCTTGAAGAGATGGTCAATATGCTTGTCACATATGAAGCCACACTAAAGAAGGATAAACCGGTACTCTTGGTTGGCTCCTCTTCTAACTCTAAGAAAGGACCAAGTGGAAAGGTTAAGAAACGTTCTGCCCCATCCAAGAAGATTGTACCAAATAAGAAGGGAAAGGCCAAGGTTTCAAATGGGATAAAAGATGAAAACGTTTGCCATTACTGCAAGAAACCCGGTCATTGGAAACGTAACTGCAAGGAATACTTCGAACAGTTGCGAACTGCAAAGGGTATGTTTTACATTGAAATAAATGTTTCGCTTAATACTTCTTCTTGGGTATTGGATACCGGATGTGGATCTCACATTTGCAATGATTTGCAGGTGATGACAAGAAGTCGTAAGCTAAGGATGGGTGAGACCCAACTAAGGCTCGGGAATGGTTCTAGAGTCGAAGCCAAAGCTATAGGAGACATTTATTTAGTTTTGCAGAACAATTTTAAGTTATTTTTGAGAGATGTTTTATATGTTCCGGATTTGGTCAAAAACATTATATCTATTTCTATGCTTGATAGAGATGGTTTTTCTTGAAATTTTGTGAATGTGATTTGCAATATTACAAGAATGAATGTTTGATTGGAAATGGACAACTTGAAAACGATCTATATAGCTTAAAATTAAAAGACGTTCCAATTAATTATGTTGATAAACCGGTAACAACAATTAAAAGGAAGAACGATAGTCAAAACCCGGCAAATCTTTGGCATACTAGGCTAGGTCATATTTCCTCAAGGAGGATGAACAAGCTAGTGGGAGAGGGCATGTTTGATATGTCTGATATTAACTCTCTACCTAATTGTGAGTCCTGCCTAAAGGGAAAAATGACTAAATCTCCTTTTAAAGGGAAACCTGAGCGTAGTCAAAATCTGTTGGATTTGATCCATACAGATGTTTGCGGTCCATTTAGGATTGGTACTAAATGTGGAAACACCTACTTCATTACGTTTACTGATGATCATTCTAGGTATGGGTATTTATATTTAATGAAATATAAGTCTGAAGCATTTGAAAGGTTCAAAGAATTCAAGGCTGAAGTAGAAAAAAAACTAGGTAAAAGTATTAAGGCACTTCGATCGGATCGAGGTGGAGAATACTTAAGTACCGAGTTTTTGGACTATCTAAAAGAGAATGGGATTCTCTCTCAGTGGACTCCTCCTATGACACCTCAGCTTAATGGTGTTTCGGAGCGTCGCAATCGAACTTTGTTGGACATGGTTCGATCCATGATGAGCTTCACTGAGCTCCCACCTTCGTTTTGGGGCTACGCGCTTGAAACGGCGGTATTGTTGTTAAACAACGTCCACACTAAAGCATTAAATAAAACACCATACGAGTTATGGAATGACAAAGCTCCTAAGTATTCGTACTTGAGGATTTGAGAATGTCCTGCTTACGTGAAGCAGACAGTGGGAGATAAGTTGGATATTCGATCCACCTTATGTTATTTTGTAGGGTATCCGAAGAATTCAATCGGATATTATTTCTATCATCCTGCTGAAACAAAAGTGTTTGTTTCAAGGAATGCCACCTTCTTGGAGAAGGAGTTCTTATTGGATAAAAAAGGCAAGATGATGGAACTCGAAGAAATTCGAGAAGAACCCGAGATACAAAATAGCGATCCTACACCTCAAGAATCATCACAAGACACGCCTATTACTAGGAGATCCGAGACGACTTCTAGGCCTCCTATTAGATATGGTCTTCTTCTTGAAGGGGATCAAAGTGAACTCGACATTGGATGTGATCCAAGAAACTTCAAGGAAGCAATTTCTGATGCGGATTCGAATTTATGGCTTGAAGCTATGCAATCGGAAATAGACTCGATGCATTCTAACCAAGTTTGGTCTTTAGTAGATCCTCCCGATGGAATTGTTCCAATTGGGTGTAAATGGATCTACAAGAGAAAGCTTGGGCCTGATGGAAAGGTATTGACCTACAAGGCACGATTGGTGGCAAAAGGTTATACTCAAAGACAAGGAGTTGACTATGATAAAACTTTTTCACCAGTCGCAATGTTCAAGTCCATAAGAATCCTTATTGCCATAGCAGCATGGTATGACTATGAGGTATGGCAAATGGATGTAAAGACTGCATTTCTTAATGGAAACATTAAGGAAGAGATCTATATGATGCAGCCTGAGGGATACACATCCGTGGGAAGCGAGCATAAGGTATGCAAGCTTCAGAGATCAATATATGGTCTCAAACAAGCATCAAGAAGTTGGAACCAGAAATTTGATGAAACGATAAAGGATTTTGGTTTTATCAAGAACCCGGAGGAACCATGCGTGTACAAGAAAGTAGTTAAGAATGCGGTAACATTCTTAGTACTTTATGTTGATGACATCCTACTCATGGGGAATGATGTAGGGATGTTGCAGTCAACAAAGATATGGTTATCAGGTAGATTCTCGATGAAGGATTTAGGTGAGGCATCCTATATTCTAGGAATTCAGATCTATAAAGATAGATCTAAAAGAATGATAGGACTCACTCAATCAACCTACATCAACACCATATTGAAAAGGTTTTCTATGGATGAGTCCAAGAGAGGACATCTACCTATGTGTCATGGAGTTTCTCTATCCAAGTCTATGTATCTCAAGACTGACGAAGAGATAGAGAAGATGACACACGTGCCATATGCGTCAACCATAGGTAGTATCATGTATGGGATGATATCTACCAGACCGAATGTGGCCTATGCTCTGAGCGTCATGAGCAGATACCAAGCCAATCCTGGTCAAATGCATTGGAAAGCCGTGAAGGATATTCTTAAGTACTTGCGAAGGACTAAGAATTTATTCATGGTTTATGGAGGGAGAGAATTGAAATTGGAAGGCTATACCGACTCTAACTTCCAGTGTGACGTGGATGACTCGAAATCAACCTCTGGATTTGTATTCGTGCTCAATGGCGGTGTTGTCTCTTGGAAGAGTTCCAAGCAGGACACCACAGCGGATTCCACCACTGAGGCAGAATACATTGCAGCATCAGCTGCTGCTAAAGAGGCGGTTTGGATAAGGAAATTCATCCAAGAGTTGGGTGTAATTCCTAAAGCTGTTGGTCCAGTCCCGGTGTACTGTGACAACACGGGTGCCGTTGCTCAGGCAAAGGAACCAAGGTCTCATCAGAAGTCCAAACACGTACTGAGGAAATACCACATCATCCGGGAGATCGTGGAAAGAGGAGACATCAGTGTCGAGAGAGTGGCCTTTACAGACAATATCGCTGATCCGCTTACTAAGCCCTTGCCAGGACCATTGTTTGACAAACATCGCGAAGCAATGAGATTACGTAGTATGACTAGTTGGCTTTAGGGCAAGTGGGAGATTGAAAGAGTGGGTGCCCGGTTAGCCAACTTGTGGCTAAGGGCTTTTATGACTCTATGTAAAACAATCTTTTGTTTAATATAATTTATACTTTTATAATGGCATTGACTTTATCTTTCTTCATAATGTTATATTATGATATACTATTGTTGTTTTGATAAAGACCTTGAATATACTATAGTGTATGTAAGATGTGGTAGAACATGGGGATGGCTATCATGAAACACATCTTATAGTCACTGTATATTCTAAACTATTCCTAGTCAATTGAGCCGTCCGCAAATAAGGATAAGGATCGCTTGAAATTGAGACTAGCATTTGCGATGCCGAGTACCACGTTTCATTGGTGTGGAACATAGAGATGTTCAAAGCATGCAAATGGATATTCATATGATGAATGATCGAACTACCCTATTCGGACTTTCCAAGTGGTTATCACTTATCGAGTGGATAAAGTCCGCGGTTTTGGTTGTACACCATTAGTCCTTATTACTTGAAACATCATTGAGACTCTATATGCTAGTACTGTACTTTGACTCGTTTACCGACTCTATTGGGGTCATCAGGTGTCGGGATTGGGTACAGTTACGACACATATAGGAGTCGATGCTTTGTTGTCAAGGATTCACCACATACTTGCGAGTGTGGATATCCTATGCGATCTGAGGAGATATTAGTGTGACGAATCTCTGGCCAGAGTATATGATGTGTTTTAGGTTACTTGGTGTTCCTAGTAACACATGCGATGTCACTAATAGATCTCCAAGATGTTATGCATAATTATCGAATCTCGAACGACTCTCGATATACCAATGGTTGTTGATTCGATCGGGATATATGGATGAAGGGACCGTACTGTACGCTAACCAAAATCTACTGGTTCTTGCAGGCACTATCAGTAATACCTAGGGAATCATGGGGCGATGTTGCTAGGCGCTCTTACCATGATTCGATGGGTAAGTCGGAAATTGTTGTTCCGAGTCACAAGGAGTTGTGAGCCCACGGCTAGCTGTATTCCTAAACCATTGAGGGTTACACAAGTAATGGATTACTAAAACCCCGTAGAGATAGTTAAATTTAAAGAGTTAAATTTAATGAAAGAGAAGTTGGACTTCTTAACTAAAGGGAGTGAGATTTCCTAAAATGACATAGGGATGGGCATTTTTGGAAATCACTGAATTCGGATTCAGAAAAATTATCTTGACTCTAAAAGATGCAAAAATGGTTTTTGTGCACATTGGTGAAATCAGTTTATCAATCGGAGTCACGATGAATTTTATATTAATTTCTATAACAACAGGTTTGGCTTGTTGGGCTTAAGTTATGGATTGTGGGTTTTAAGGAGTTAGAGTCCTGATACAATTATAACTAGAAATTATCTATAAATAGAGGTGTTGGGTTCGAAAATTAGATACATTGAATACTGCAATTTTCGAAATTCACTCTATCTTATTCAAGAGGATTTTTCGAAAATTCCTCTGTCCCTTTTGGAGAAAATTCGACTTGTGATTTTTGTAAAAAATTACAAATCGAATTAACAGATCATATCTGTTTATTCTCTAAGTAAAATTTCTGATTGATTTCTAGTGCAGTCAATCAGAGGGTTTCTGTTTTTCATTCGTGGACCTAATTCCGGAGTTAGATCGTGACTGTCATCGGTTCCCGGGATTTACAAGAAGAGCAGATTAAATTCTGTTGGAGTCCACGATCAAGCCTTTGCTTGACGAGGTAAAAATTTAATTGTGATTTTATTTTTACTTGAACAAATTTAATCGTAAAAGTTTTGATACCCATATATGGAATCGTTCCATATAATAAAAATAAAATTTTTAAACTTCCGCTGTACCGGGTATCAATTCTTAATTGATCTGAACACAGTTTTCCAACAACCTTCGTCCGTAGATAGCCCTTTGGAGTCGCTGGTCCCGGATGACTATAACCACACCTTGGTTATTCCAGAACCTCGATTATAACCGATAGGGCCCTCAAGTGTATAACTCATACTATATAACTGGAGAAGGAAACTCGGAAATTTGTAATTCAAATTGAAATCGAATGAGTCCTATTTATAGGAAAATTTTTGGTCGAGTTCGGGCCCTCCGAACTAGTTTTCGGATCGTTCGTTCTAGCTCAAGGCATGCATGCAAGCCACGTCGGGTTCGGATCTTCCGAACTTCTCTTCGTCCGACACTTGTCAAAATCCATGGCTGAGTAATCCTGCTTGCATGGCATGAGGGAGTTCGGGCCGTCCGATCCTTAGTTCGGATCGTCCGAACTTGCCTTAACTCCGAAGTCAACAAGCCATCTTCGGAGCCCCCGAGTTGCTGAGTTTGGGCCGTCTGAAGTTCTCTTCGGACCATCTGAACTGGCTCAGAAAAATGAAAATCCAATTCTTGATTCTGAAGTCCGATTAAACCCCGGAATTTGGTTAATCACCAACCCTTAATCATGTTTAACATATTATTATCTTAAAATGGAATCTGGGTTACTACAGAGATGCAAGAGTTACAAAAGCCTATAGGGGACAAAACTGGTCTATGCTTTAATAACAATGATTGCATTGGTAAATCAAGTACTCGCCCAAAGATGAAAATATGCAAAGAGAAATATATACACTTCGTGAAATCTAGTTTGGGATATGAACATGGAGATCTTGCCACCAAAATTGAGAAGTCAGTTGAAGTTATTTGGCATTGCGTATGTGCTTGAGAGCTCCAATGTGAAGCAAAATTGGAAGCCTCGACAACACAGTCGAGTTAAACATATCTCAATGAAAGGATAATATAAACAATACTATAAATCCAAGCCTGTTCAGAGATGATACATACAACTCAAATATGTGGGAAAGGTGAAACAACATGTTGTGTCTCATGCATATCACTGTAGTAACCCGATTCTCAATTAAGAAACTAAATTGTCTAAGCATGTTTAAATGATTAAAACATGATTAAGGAACTCTTATTTGAGAAAAATAAGTAGAAAATTGGATTAAGGACGTTCAAAAAATTGTCCGAAGGGTATCAAAGGTTTTAAAAGTTCGGAAGGTCCGAACTAGAGCACGTAAAGTTCAGATGGCAAGGATGTGTTTGGAAGAACCGAGCAGTTTGGAAGCTCCAAACTCGAGATCAGAACATCCGAACTCTCCCAGACAGACAGTGTATGGTTTTTAATTGGTGATTTGACTCAAGGCAGTTCGAAAGCTCCGAACCAGAGATCAAAAATACCGAACTCCATCTACAATAGTGAGTTGTCCAACCACATGACACGAGTTCGTTGAATAGCGATAGGAAGATGCGAACTCAAATCGGAGGCTTCAAAGCAGAGATCAGAAGTTTCAAACTCCTAATTATAAATAAGTGTCGAGAGCCTCATTTTGAATTTCAAATTTCTATGTTTCTCTCTCTTTTGTTATTTGTCGAAATTTGGTGCTGTTTCGGCATCATATCGAGGGTCGGGCAATAGCGAGGTGCTACCGGGATGGATCGTTGCAAAGTTGTGCCTAGAGTTTGGGGCCATCACCATTAGTGGGATAACGATGGACACAGGTAATACTCCGAGATCTTTGATAAGTTTGGAAGTATCTATTAGCTTAGTTAAGACTTTTAGAATGGTATAAGTGATACATTATACATTTGATTATAGGCTTGGAAACTAGGCTGTTCACCTAGACTTGATATATAGAGGTACGAAGTACTGATTTAGATATCCAGCTGAGTATGCATTATTATGTGTTACATTTGTATCTGCCATGATATGCATGTATTACTGTTCATATGTTGTGTGACGCCTAGATTTTTTAATTTAATTTTCATGCCTAAATTAGTCTTTAATATTTATGATTTTTTTTTTATTTTAATTATTTTAATTTTCTGTGATTAATTGGCTAAATATTATATTTTTTCCGCGCATCAGAATTTATTATTTTGAACTTTTACGAAAATTAGAATTTTAATTCTCGAACTAATAAAATCAAATTTAATATTTTAAGTTAGGATTTTTTTTACTTGCAATTTTTATTTAGTGCGACTTAATTTTTAGTTTTAATTGTTAGTTTGGTTTAGAATTTTTTTTATTTTTATAGTGTGTTGCACTTTTTCATAAATTTCATATATTCACATTTTTCTAGGGTTACCTATTCTAGCACTTGAACTCAAGGATTAAACCCTAGCCCCAAATTCGCACTCAAATCTCACTCTTTACACACACACATCTTGCCTAAAACACACACTCACATACACGATTCCATATTTTCCCATTTCTCTCCATAACACACCCGTCGACTTCTATCTTCTTTTCTTCAAGCTCGACCGCCGCCAGACACCACTCGGCTCCGGCGAAGCACCCCTGCGGCGGGCTGATCAAGCTGGTCCACCCTAGGCAGCTCGGCTCCAGCTCGTGCAGCCCCATTCCTCCTTGTTTCGACTTCAGCTCAAGAGAGCTCCTACCTTTCGATTTTTCTGTAAATTAGGCAAGAATGTGGCTTCTTTTCTTCACCATGTAGTTTAGTATATATTGTGTGTTGCATTCATGAAACTTTTGAAATCCATATATATATATATATATATATATATATATATATATATATATATATATATGCCCTGTTACAATTCCCCCATGTTTAGCCGAGAAGTTTTCTTTACATTCATGTTTGGGGAAATTATGTTTTCTTTTTTTGTTGAGGTAGAAATGAATGTGTGGGGACCTCGGGTTGCTAATCTCATCTTAGGGTAATTAATGATTAAAACCAATTAATCATATATAAAACAAATACTCAAAAAGAATAATTCAATTTTTTTTTTGTGAATAGTACCTGGCTAGATCCGCAAACTTCTGCGGATCGAGCATGGCACATTTTTCAGCTTCTCTGTTTTGGAAAAATCAGGGCTGGCTAGATCCGCCAACTTCTGCGGATCGAGCACGACACATTTTCCAGAAATTCAGCAGAAAAGTTTTTGCTGTCAAGGCTTGCATCTTGGCACAATACAACATTAATCAAAGATACTAACATGATATAACTTCTATAAACATACATATACTCATAAATCAAGTCTTGAGCATAATAAACTAGCTTTTACAACTTCAACTAGATCACAAACTACTCAAAACATAAGATTACACAACTTGTTTCAAAGTTCTTCCAACATATCATGTTAAGTGTTCTACCATGCTTCTAAATACATCTACAACCCGAGTCCTCACGTGTTAGACTCTCTCCGAGCTGTCAATGACGTCGATGACTAGCTCCTGCCCCATCTGTTGTCATGCACACATACAAAACAAGACAACAGTCGGATAAACTCCGGTGAGATACAATTCTCAGTATAACCAACATATAGAAAGCGTTAAATAAATCATATCGACTCTATTTAAAACTCGACTCAACAAATAGAGTACATAAACGCTTCAAATACAAATTGATTCATGTAACTTCGAGGCCATCAAGATTCATAACTGATCTTGACATGGATATCCATCTAACGAGTTCGTAACCGACTCGCAAATAAGGTTAACAGCAACCTTGGCATAGAATCAATTCAATATAACATCATATCAACTCAAATTTAAAGATCCACTACCTGAGATGGATCGACAACATCACAATCAAATCAAAAACATAAACAAGTATGTGGTTTTTGCGGGCCAACTCAAAAATAGTCGTTCTTGAGTTTCAAAGTCCCTACTTCACGATGTCGTCATTATACCTTCGTTTATCTCGGTTCTGAACTCTTCAAATCTGAAAGATACAACCAAAATACATATATCAAACTTCATTTCAATCTATCATTTCAGAAACGAGTCAAAACCATCAAGAATTCATCAATCAATCGCATTTCAAACCTCAACTCTTTCTTCGTTCGTTCAAGTCAACGTCTTGTGTCGTTTAGCCTTCAAACTCAACTGAAATTGAAGAATAAAAATGCTATAACATTCAAAACATCTCAACAACAACTTCAATTCAAATATCGGCTATCAAAACAGTTCCAAAACTTGATTAAATGACATAGCGATTGAAAATCGGTAACCGACGTAATCCCGAAACTATTTCTTTTATTCAAACCATATGTACGTGTTCTCAATCAAGAAAACCAGCTGATATATCATTCAAAACTTCATCTCAATAGCTATAAAAATCGATTAACATGCTGGAATCAAGATTGGATACAAATAACACAAACTCTTCAATCCGGTTTCGATATAGAATCGCATAAACGTCGATAAACATAATCGAAAATGCAACATCTGATATCTGCCCTTTATTGATTTTGAAACCCATATAACACAACATAAAACTTACACGAAATCGAAGCCCTCGTCGTAAGGATTCCAGAACAATTTACGGAATCGAAATCGGACAACCGGTTCAAAAGTTATAAGGATTTGAAGATTGCAAATCCAAAAGAAACGAAAGGATCTCAGCTTTTCTCTTCTTCTTTTTCTGAATAGAACCTAAAGTTACATGTGCACATGCTGAATCATATATTTCAAATCAGATAACTTTCAATCAAAATTGCACTTTAGTCCCTCAACTCTTCAATTATTGCAATTTGGTCCTCGGCCCTTATTTTAATTCAATTTCAATCCTAAATAATTTAAGAATATTAGAATTTAAATCGAAACTCTAAATATTCCCAAATTAAATATACTCGGATTAAAATTAAATAAATTCGGATTAATATTAATTAATCCCGGCCTTACATTTCTCCCCCACTAAGACATGAGTTCGTCCTCGAATTCATAAACAGTATAGATATGCAGTCCGCATGCTCATAAGAATAAAGAATAACTGAAAACTGAATAAGAACTCACATCAGTGGAATAGATAAGGAAATCGTTGCTTCATATCTTCTTCGACTTCCCAAGTTGCTTCTTCAACTCCGTGTCTACTCCATTGAATCTTCACCAATGAAATAATCTTCGTTCGGAGTTGCTTTGTCTTCCTATCAAGAATCTGAATAGGTCGCTCGAAATAGCAAAGAGTATCATCCAACTCAGCTTCATCAGATCGAATCACATGAGACACATCAGATATATACTTCCTCAACATCGATACATGAAAGACATCATGTTTTCCAGATAAAGACATAGGAAGAGCGAGTCGATAAGCTAGATTGCCTATCTTCTCGAGAATCTCATACGGCCCAATATACCTCGGAGATATTTTCTCTCGTTTGCCAAATAGAACGGTGCCTCTGAACGATGAAATCTTCAGAAACACTCTATCTCCCTGATCAAAAGATAACGGCCGTCGTCGTACATTCGCATATCTCGTCTGTCTGTGCTGTGCTGTTCTCATTCTTTGCTGTATCAGTTTCACCTTCTCAGTCATCTGTCTGATCATATCTGGCCCTAACTCAGGTACCTCAGACACATCATCCCAATATAAAGGCGATCGACACTTCTTTCCATATAAAGCTTCGAATGGTGCCATCTATATACTCGTCTGATAAATGTTGTTATAAGAAAATTCCACGAGTGGTATAGAATTTTGCCATGAAACACCAAAATCAAGTACTACAGCTCTAAGCATATCCTCAAGCGTCTGAATAGTTCGTTCAGATTGACCGTCAGTTTGAGGATGATAATCAGTACTCAAATGTAAACGCGTACCTAGAGCTTCCTGTAGGCTATGCCAAAAGTGCAAAGTGAACCTCGGATCTCGGTCAGATACAATCGACTTTGGCACACCGTGTAGTCTTACCACTTCTCGAATATAGAGATCCGCCATTTGATCATGACGATAAGTCATTCGGTAAGGAATAAAGCACGCAGATTTCGTCAATCTGTCGATGATCACCCAGACAGCATCACATCCTCAAGATGATCGTGGCAACTTCGTTACAAAGTCCATGGAAATGTGATCCCATTTCCATTAAAGAATCGATAAACTCTGTAATAAGACACCTGGTTTCTTTCGTTCAGCCTTCACTTGTTGGCAATTCAAACATTTAGACACAAATTCAGTCACATCAGACTTCATTTGTTTCCACCAGTACTGACTCTTCAAGTCGTTGTACATCTTTCTGCCTCCAGGGTGAACACTAAAACGACTAAAATGGGCTTCTTTAAGAATATTCTGTCTCAAGTCTGCAATATTGGGAACAACTATTCGGTTATTCACATACAAGATATCATCATCACTAACCTTGTACTCAGAATGATGTCCTGATCGGATCATTTCAATCGATTTCTGCACATTCTGATCAGATTTCTGTGCTTCTTTGATACGAATCAATAACTCTGGCTCAGCACTGATTTCATACACTCTCATAAGCCTTCTATCTGTCTCAAATACATACCCAGAAATACAATAATCCTCAATCAAATTAGATACACCTACAGTAGATAAAGATAGAGCACATACTTTTCTACTCAGGGCATCTGCTGTTGCGTTAGATTTTCCCGGATAATATTTGATTTCACAATCGAAATCCTTCAACAAATCAAGCCATCGTCGTTGTCTCATGTTCAATTCAGACTGTGAGAACAGATACTTCAAAATTTTGTGATCAGAAAAGATTTCAAACTTCTCGCCGTATAAGTAATGTCTCCAAATCTTCAATGCAAAAACGATTGCAGCCAATTCAAGATCATGAATCGGATACCTGACTTCATGTGGTTTCAGTTGTTGAGAAGCATAAGCGACAACATGTCCTTTCTGCATTAAAATACATCCCAAACCCTGGTGAGAAGCATCACAATAAACAACAAAATCACCAGTACCTGTAGGGATTATTAGAACAGGCTCTGTAGTCAATCTCTTATTTAGCTCAACGAAACTTCTTTCACATGCCTCAGACCAAATAAATGGTGCATTCTTCTGTGTAAACTGTGTAATAGGCTTCGCTATCGAGGAAAAATCTCGAATGAATCGACGGTAATAACCTACCAAGCCCATAAAACTTCGAATTTCTGGCACAGATGTCGGTCTCTGCCAACTGATCACAACTTCAACCTTACTCGGATCCACTGAAATGCCATCTCCTGAAATCACATGACCAAGAAAAACAACTCGCTGCAACCAAAACTCATATTTGGATAACTTGGCATACAATTTCTCTTCTCTTAATATTTTCAATACAGTTCGGAGATGATCAGCATGTTCACACAGATTCTTAGAGTATATCAATATATCATCAATAAAGATAATCACAAAGTCGTCTAGATATCTTTGAAATACTATATTCATCAATCCCATAAACACTGCTGGTGCATTCGTTAGACCAAAAGGCATGACTATAAATTCATAATGGCCATACCTGGTTCTAAATGCAGTCTTAGGAATATCTTCGTCTCTAACCCTCAGTTGATGATATCCGGATCGTAGATCAATCTTTGAATATACTGACGATCCCTGCAATTGATTTAATAAATCATCGATACGAGGTAAAGGATAACGATTCTTTACCGTTGCTTTGTTCAATTGCCGGTAGTCTATACATAATCTCATTGATCCGTCTTTCTTTCGAACAAATAATACCGGAGCACCCCAAGGGGAAACACTCGGTCTGATATATCCCTTGGCCAACAAATCTTCGAGTTAGTCTTTCAATTCTTTCAGTTCAATCGGTGTCATTTGATAAGGTGCTTTCGATATCGGCTGTGTACATGACATCAATTCAATACCGAAATCTACCTCTCTGTACGGTGGCAATCCTGGAATCTCATCAGAGAATACATCTGCAAACTCACTCACCACTGGTATATCAGTCAATTTTGGACTAGACTTCAGTATATCAACTGCATAGATCAAAAATCCCTCTTCTCCCTTCTGTAACAAATCAGTCATAGCAATAACAGATATCAAAGGAATTTTAGCTCGTGATCCCTTACCATAAAATTTCCATTCATCAGTCATATCAGGTCTGAACTGCACAATCTTCTGAAAACAGTCAACTGTTGCTCTGTACTTGGTTAACATATCGATACCAATTATACAATCAAAATCAGATAAACCAAGAACGATACAGTCAAGCTCAACTTCATTACCTTCGTACTGTAGTACACAGTTTCTAACAGATTTCACTGATACTATACCTTTTCCCAACGGTGAAGATATAGACACTACAGTAGCTAATGACTCAACAGGCAATGAATACATCGTAACAAATTGTTCAGATATGAAGGTATGCAATGCACCAGTATCGAATAAGACATAGGCAGGATAACCAAAAAGAAAACAGTTACCTGCAATCACATCGTCCGGTGCTGCTTGTGCTTGCTCTTCTGTCAATGCAAACACTCGTGCTTGTTGCCTCGGAGGTTGATTTACCGTCTGACCTCCTCCTCTACTCGGTGCTGCAGGCTGTGGTTGAAAAGAGTGAACAGAAGATGTAGATTGACCTACCAGTCTCAATGATCCCGCACCCTATGCACCTTCAGATCCTCGTTGTGGACACACTATTGCAAAATGTCCCATCTTGTTGCAAATGTGGCAGCTTCCAAATACACCTCGGCATTGTTCATTGGTATGGCGTCCACCACACTTGGTGCAATACACATCAGGCTTCTATCCAGCCCTAGACTGTCGGGAACTACCTGAACTCGAAGAGCTACTACCACCAGATCTCTTGAACTGTTTACTCTTGCCCTTAAAAAAATTCTTCTTTCCACTACTGCTACCTCCAGCTTCAAATCGAGGTGGCGGTGGAATCTATGACTGTTCTTGAGACTGTCTCACTGGTTGTGACACAAACTGTGCTCCTCGTTGTTTCAATATCCCTACTTCTGCACCCTTTGCTCGATTCAGAGCATCAGCAAAGGTATTCGGTCTTCCAGAGTTCACAAGTGTAAACACCTCAGGATTCAAGCCATTTATGAATTGATCGGCTTGAGCTTCATCACTAACAGCAATATGTGGAGCAAACTTCAACAGGCTAGTGAATTTGGCAACATATTCCTCGATATTCAACTGCCCCTGTTGCAAACTGGCAAACTCTCCTCCTTTGTCCTTGCGATAAGACACAGGAAAGAAACGCTGATAAAAGCAGTTCAAAATACAGACCAGGTAATAACAGTACCTTGGTTTTCCAATGCTTTCTTCGTCGCTATCCACCAACTCTTGGCAAGGCCATGCAGTTGATGAATAACCAGTCTCACACGACGATCATCTGAATAGTCAATAGACTCATATAACTGCTCAATATCTTCCAGTCAATTCTCACATTCCACAGCATTCTCAGTTCCTTGCAACTTCGGGGGTTGGAATGACTGGAATCGTTTCAGAAGTTTCTCCATCGGATTAGCATCACTAAACTCATCAGTAGAAGTACTACCCTGTCCATATTCAGTTGCTGTCACTGGGACCTGTGCAGAATTTGTCTGTTCAGGCTCATTCATAGCCAATTTCTGTCTAACCCTCGGTGCTGGTCGGGGAGGCATATCTGATAATCAAACAGATTAGTGTACAGTTCAATCTCAGATAAAACCATTCTGTTTCAACTTACAATGCCTTCTCAAAAGATCGAATCTGATTCAGTTGTAATCATACATGCTTCCAATCATATCAGATAACAAATAACATGCAATTCTTAAAGCTGTAAATCAAGTCAAATAATAAACATGCTTCAAGAATAACTAAATCAGAATAAAAGACTCGATCTAACCCCGCTCATCCATTCTCAGTCCGAGAAACTTATGCTCTGATACCACCTGTTGTGGGGACCTCGGGTTGCTAATCTCATCTTAGGGCAATTAATGATTAAAACCAATTAATCATATATAAAACAAATACTCAAAAAGAATAATTCAATTTTTTTTTTGTGAATAGTACCTGGCTAGATCCGCAAACTTCTGCGGATCGAGCACGGCACATTTTTCAGCTTCTCTATTTTGGAAAAATCAGGGCTGGCTAGATCCGCCAACTTCTGCGGATTGAGCACGGCACATTTTTCAGTTCTCTATTTTGGAAAAATCAGGGTTGGCTAGATCCACCAACTTCTGCGGATCGAGCACGGCACATTTTCCAGAAATTCAGCAGAAAAGTTTTTGCTGTCAAGGCTTGCATCTTGGCACAATACAACATCAATCAAAGATACTAACATGATATAACTTCTATAAACATACATATACTCATAAATCAAGTCTTGAGCATAATAAACTAGCTTTTACAACTTCAACTAGATCACAAACTACTCAAAACATAATATTACACAACTTGTTTCAAAGTTCTTCCAACATATCATGTTAAGTGTTCTACCATGCTTCTAAATACATCTACAACCCGAGTCCTCACGTGCTAGAATCTCTCCCAGCTGTCAATGATGTCGATGACTAGCTCCTGCCCCATATGTTGTCATGCACACATACAAAACAAGACAACAGCCGGATAAACTCCGGTGAGATACAATTCTCAGTATAACCAACATATAGAAAGAGTTAAATAAATAATATCGACTCTATTTAAAACTCGACTCAACAAATAGAGTACATAAACGCTTCAAATACGAATTGATTCACGTAACTTCGAGGCCATCAAGATTCATAACTGATCTTGACATGGATATCCATCTAACGAGTTCGTAACCGACTCGCAAATAAGGTTAACAACAACCTTGGCATAGAATCAATTCAATATAGCATCATATCAACTCAAATTTAAAGATCCACTACCTGAGATGGATCGACAACATCACAATCAAATCAAAAACATAAACAAGTATGTGGTTTTTGCGGGCCAACTCAAAAATAGTCGTTCTTGAGTTTCAAAGTCCCTACTTCACGATGTCGTCATTATACCTTCGTTTATCTCGGTTCTGAACTCTTCAAATAAAAGAGATACAACCAAAATACATATATCAAACTTCATTTCAATCTATCATTTTAGAAACGAGTCAAAACCATCAAGAATTCATCAATCAATCGCATTTCAAACCTCAACTCTTTCTTCGTTCGTTCAAGTCGACGTCTTGTGTCATTTAGCCTTCAAACTCAACTGAAATTGAAGAATAAAAATGCTATAACATTCAAAACATCTCAACAACAACTTCAACTCAAATATCGGCTATCAAAACAATTCCAAAACTCGATTAAACGACGTAGCGATTGAAAATCGGTAACCGATGTAATCCCGAAACTATTTCTTTTATTCAAACCATATGTACGTGTTCTCAATCAAGAAAACCAGCTGATATATCATTCAAAACTTCATCTCAATAGCTATAAAAATCGATTAAATGCTGGAATCAAGATTGGATACAAATAACACAAACTCATCAATCCGGTTTCGATATAGAATCGCATAAACGTCGATAAACATAATCAAAAATGCAATATCTGATATCTTCCCTTTATTGATTTCGAAACCCATATAACACAACATAAAACTTACATGAAATCGAAGCACTTGTCGTAAGGATTTCAGAACAATTTATGGAATCGAAATCGGACAACCGGTTCAAAAGTTATAAGGAATTGAAGATTGCAAATCCAAAAGAAACGAAAGGATCTCAGCTTTTCTGTTCTTCTTTTTCTGAATAGAACCTAAAGTTACACGTGCACATGCTGAATCATATATTTCAAATCTGATAACTTTCAATCAAAATTGCACTTTAGTCCCTCAACTCTTCAATAATTGAAATTCGGTCCTCGGCCCTTATTTTAATTCAATTTCAATCCTAAATAATTTAAGAATATTAGAATTTAAATCGAAACTCTAAATATTCCCAAATTAAATATACTTGGATTAAAATTAAATAAATTCGGATTAATATTAATTAATCCCGGCCTTACAGAATGTTAAACTTGAAGTGTTGGATGCTTGGGGTGCCTTATTGCCTTCGAAAATTTCAGAAAAGGGCATGCCATGGTGTTCAAAATTTTTTTCAGAAAAGTTTTATAGCATGTGGTTCGAATTATTTGGTGTTTGTTTGTGTTGGTTGGGATGGTGGATTAGGGGCTACCATGGATGATATGTAGTTCACATGGTCGCTCCTAGGATGGTTTGAAGTTGGCTTGTAAGTTTGATTGGAGGTGTATTCGAAACTTGAGGTGTAGGGGCTCGGTTTTGGATAGTGGCTGTGGGATGCCTTCGAGCTAGCTTAAGGTGAATCAAGGTGAGTTGTAAGGGCTGGAAATGAGTTTGAATGTTGGCCTTGGTCCTAGGATTAGAGGCTTGGAAGATTGGAAGAAATATAGCTAGGATTGGTTGGGTTGGAACTTGAGGTCATGAGTAGAATTTGTGGGAACTTTGGGGATGTCCAAAAATGTGAGTCTAAGACGGGGTTAAATGTAGAATTTGGCCAAGAGCTCGGTTATGGAATTGGGTTGAGATGTTAGGATTATGTCTGTGAAAGCGGGAATTGATTCGGTTAAGTTTTGGTCGAGTTCTAGATTTTTGAAGGTAAAGGTGCAGAATTCTAGGCTTTTATTCTTGCTGCCCGAAAATAGAATTTTTATAAAATGATTGCTTAGTAATAAAATTCCGAGGATGATTTTGTTGCTTATTTCTAAGTGTCATGGAGTCGTGGTTTCAAGCGGAATCCTTTTTGGATAAGAATCGAGCAAGTTACAAATTTTTTGGGCAAACCGCTCACATTTGCCTTAAGTGCAAATTTATGGGTTAAATTTCCATCCTTTGGTTTGTCTCCTAAATAACCATCCCGGTCATCCTTGTGTGAGTCATTTGCATGATTATCGATTAAAGGTTTACAAATGCGATATATTTGCATATGCATGCTAAGTTCCATGTTTGAGTACGAAAGAAAATATTTTATGAACAAGGTGAGATGATTGTGACTACATTTATCACGTGTTTGGACGAGTTAAGAGACGTCTTAGCTTCCCTTACCAAAATATTCATGTGTTTGGACGAGTTAGGAGACGTCTTAGCTTCCCTTACCAAATTTATGGGTTTGGAAGAGTCGAGAGAAATCTTGGCTTCCCTTACCACACACAGGGCAAGACGAGTTGGGAGATATCCTGACTTCCTTGCGGCATAATGTACTGCAGCCATGATCATGATCGAAATCACAGAGTCACAATTCAAGGATCTAAGTTCATTATTCATATGTTTACGTTCAGTACCATTTTATTACATTTACTTTGATTACATTCGACTTAGCCATGCATATGATACGTTATGTTCTCATTAATTTCAGAAATCTCTCGTTTAAAGTTAAGGGCATATAGTACTTTTAGTACATGTTATTTTTAATCTGTCTGTGCTTGTATTTATGTAGTACTCATTATCCCCCCCATATTCTTGATGAGTCTTTTAGGCTCACTACACTTATTGTTTTTAGGTGAGGAGTATTTCACTAAGATCGAGGGGATGGATTCCCAGAGCGAGGTCACCGGTAGTGCATGCCCTTGACCGACGTGCTTTTAGTTTTTTCCCAAACTCTGATGTTTTTATTTATGAGTTGTAGTAATTCATACACTGTCAGTCATTTGCTGGATGAGTTTTCCCCTGATTTAGAATATTTGGCATGTAAACTTAACAGTTCTTTTTTTTTTTTTGCAACTATGTGGGATTAACTTCCCTTTTCTGGATTCTATGACTATCGTATTTGGATTTTTATCTGGTGTTTACTTTACTTTGATTTGAATTGCTGACTGTGTTAGTTGGGCTTACAATATTTTAAAGCGAGTCATGGAGAAATTTTTTAAGAATTTTGCAAATTCTTTATTTATTATTTATACTTTAGAGGGTCAGGGTTGTCTCAGTTGGTATCAGAGCACGGTCTTGGTTTGGGCTGTGCCTATTACCAGTTGCCGAAACTCAAGGGATTTCACCTTAAAGTCTGTAAGATTTAAGTTTCATTTATTGCTATTTGTTCAGATTAGTAGCATTAGTTTCCTAAATTATTTGAGCATGTTTAAGTTTAGATAAAATCTTTTTCTTAAGGCATGAAATTTAAAAATTTGGAATTTGAACTTGCGCACAGATGACACCTCGACGTGATCCCCATGCACCTTCACCGCCTCCTCCACCGCCACCACCTCCTCCGCCCCCTCCACCAGTTGATGTTGGTGCTCAGGTGCTCGCTGGCCTGGCTTGTATCTTAGAGCAGCATGCCGAGGCCCCGAGGGCTAGAAGTAGTGCAATCTATGAGCAGTTCAGGAAGATGGATCCTAAGGAATTTTCTGGTACTATGGATCCGATGGTAGCGGAGGGCTGGATTTTCTCGCTTGAAGCGATTTTCCGCTACATGGATTTGGGAGATGGAGACCGAGTTCGCTGTATGACATTCCTTCTCAAGGCTAACGCCGCCTTGTGGTTTGAGGGTGAAGACTATAGAAGTTACCACACTAACTTGGGAAGCATTCAAGACTCTCTTCTATGAGAAGTAATTTACCGCGGAGGTGAGGGCGCAGTTGAAGAAAGAGTTCATGAGTCTCCGACAAGGAGATCTGTCTGTATCCGAGTTTGTGCGCAAATTCGAGAGGGGATGCCACTTCATGCCATTGATAGGGAATGATGAGGCGAAGAAGTTGTAGAATTTTGTTGCTTGTCTGAGGCCTGCTATTCGTAGGGATGTGATGATGGCTGAGCCCATGGACTATGCAGCTGCCATCAGGAAGGCTTTATGGTCCGAGCATTCCTTGAAGGACATTAGTGCTGAGGTTCATAGCAAGAGGTCTTTTGCTCTTCAGGGTCATCAGCAGCAGCAAGGCAAGAGGTCGTTTACTGGGCCGCAGCGACAGTAGGGACCTTTAGGCCCCAGGGGCAGCAGGCCCCAGGGGCAGCAGGCCCCGAGACCCCAGGGACAGCATTCCCAGAGACATCAGGCCCAGGGACCCGCTCCTCCCAAGACTGGGGAAAAGCCTTATTGCCCAATTTGCAAGCGTGCACATCACGGGAAGTTTTTGGCAGGTGCCGGTGTCTATTATCGGTGCAAGAAGCCGGGGCACGTGGTTTCAGATTGCCCATTGCGCATGATGCCGGCTCAGGGGCGATTCTAAGTGATGCAGGACGAGGAGGCCGACCCTGATACCACGTTCATCACATGTAATATTTAGAGATTTTGACTAAGAGTGATTTAATTGATTCGTAGATGCAATTTTTGATTATGATCTCTTCTTATTGGGAATGTGAACTTATTAGGTTGCATGCTTCGTGTTAGTTATCGGTGTTGGTTTGAATAATTCTGATTTTGGGAATTCAACGAATTAGAATGAAACTAAGTAGAACTAGTCTTGTTTGTTTTCAATCTTTCCGTGGTTGTAATCACCTTTAATGCAGGTAGAATTTTAGTAGCCGGTGTGGCCACTAGAGCCTTGTTAGACTCGGGGGCTACACATTCTTTCATTTCGAAGGCTTTTACCTGCAAGCAGGGTATTGAGTGTGAAGAGCTGTTTGGTGGATTCATAGTGACCATCCCATCAGGGGAATAACTATCCACAAGGAATATAGTGAAGAATCTTAAGCTCTTGTTGCAAGGGCAATCAGTGAGTGCAGATCTGATAGTGTTGCCCATGCCTGAGTTCGACATGATACTTGGGATGGACTGGATGACGAAGAATGCTGTGGTGATTGACTTCCAGCAGCGATCAGTGATGGTCAGACAGGAGGGAGAAGAACCATTTGGTTTGAGACTACTAAGGGTTCGAGGAGGACTCAGATTATATCTTTCATGCAAGATAAGCAGTTGGTGCATGATGGAGGTGAGGCATTCTTAGCCAGTATATCTTTGACAGAGTTGCCACCACGTCCAGATATTTCAGATGTGGACGTTGTCAGAGATTTTGAGGATGTGTTTCCGGGTGATGTTGCAGGTATTCCGCCTGATAGAGAAGTCGAGTTCTCTATTGACTTGATACCGGATACTGTGCCAATCTCTAAGGCACCGTATAGATTGGCTCCTATGGAAATGAAAGAACTAAAAGAGCAGATTCAAGAGTTTCTTGATAAGGGATTCATACGCCCTAGTTTCTCTCCGTGGGGCGCATCAGTCCTCTTTGTGAAAAAGAAGGATGGAAGCCTAAGGTTGTGCATTGATTATCGAGGGCTGAATGGAGTGACGGTAAAGAACAAGTACCCGCTTCCTAGAATTGAGGATCTCTTTGATTAGTTGCAAGGAGCCTCTGTATTTTCGAAGATTGATCTTTGTTCCGGCTATCACTAGTTTAAGGTGAAGGAGTCAGATGTGTTCAAGACGACATTTAGGACTCGTTATGGCCACTACGAGTTCCTTGTGATGCCGTTCGGAATGACGAACGCGCCCGCGGTCTTCATGGATCTTATGAACCGCATGTTCCAGCCGTATTTGGACCAGTTTGTCATTGTTTTCATTGATGATATACTTATTTACTCGAAGGATAGAGAGGAGCATTCGCGACATTTGAGGATTGTTTTAGAGGTGCTCCGAGATCGGAGGCTGTTTGCCAAGTTTGATAAATATGAGTTTTGGTTGGAGAGAGTAGCATTCTTGGGCCATATTATTTCCAAGAGTGGAGTGGAAGTGGATCCTTCAAAGGTTAAAACAGTGAAAGAGTGGTCTGTATCTAGAAACGCATCGAAGATTCGCAGCTTTCTCGGATTGGCCGGTTACTATAGGAAGTTTATCAAGGGCTTTTCATCAATTGCTGTGCCCTTGACATCATTGACCAAGAAGAATGCTAAGTTCATTTGGAGGCCGGAGTGTCAAAAGAGCTTTGATGTGTTGAAGGAAGCTCTTATGACGGCACCAGTGTTAGCTATGCCATCAGGAGAGGGAGATTTTTTTGGTTTACACTGATGCTTCCAAGTTGGGACTTGGGGCAGTGCTTATGCAGCAAGATAGGGTTATCACTTATGCTTCTAGGTAGTTGAAGGAGCATGAGAGGAACTACCCTACTCATGATTTGGAGTTAGCAACAGTGGTGTTCGCTCTCAAGATTTGGAGACACTATCTCTATGGAAAGAAGTGTAAGATATTCATCGACCATAAAAGCCTCAAGTACTTCTTCACCCAGAAGGAGTTGAATATGAGGTAGCGGAGATGGTTAGAGTTGGTGAAAGACTACGACTGTGACATTAGTTACCATCCCGGTAAGGCTAATGTCGTCGCAGATGCATTGAGTAGAAAGACAGCAGTGATTGCCTTTTTGACGGTGTCTAGACCGTTGCAGGATGAGATTCAGAGATTCGGACTAGATTTCAATGCCAAGGGTAGAGCTCCTAGATTGTCAGCCTTGTCAGTGCAGACTACGTTGTTTGGCCGTATCAGAGTTGCTCAAGAAGTTGATGAGAAGTTGAGTAAGTGGAGGCAGAGAGCCGACGAGAGAGGCAGTGTTTTGTATTCAGTAGTGGACGGGATCGTGAGGTTCAGAGGTAGACTTTGGGTGCCCGCAGGTGATTCTCTGCGAGTTACTATCATGGCAAAGACGCATACATCACCGTACTCTATCCACCCAGGCAGTACGAAGATGTATCGAGACCTTCAACAGTTGTACTGGTGGCCGGGTATGAAGCGCGATATCGTCCGATTTGTGTCAGAGTGTCTGACATGCCAGCAGGTCAAGGCAGAACATCAGAGACCTGCAGGATTGCTTAAGCTACTCCATATTCACAAGTGGAAATGGAAGAATATTACCATGGATTTTGTTGTTGGATTGCCGAGGACAGTGAGAGGTTCGAATGCTATTTGGGTTATTGTCGAACGCCTCACTAAGTCGGCACACTTTTTGCCAGTAAGGACGAATTTCTCTATGACTCAGTATGCAGAGTTGTATATCCGAGAGATAGTCAGGCTACATGGTATCCCTGTTTCCATAGTGTCTGATAGAGATCCTCGGTTTACTTCGTCTTTTTGTAAGAGTCTTCACTCAGCTTTGGGGACGAAGCTTTTGTTTAGCACTGTCTTTCACCCCCAGACGGATGGACAGTCCGAGAGGGTGATTCAGATTCTAGAGGACCTTCTGAGAGCCTGTGTTATTGACTTCCATGATAGTTGGGAGTCGAGGTTACCGTTGGTGGAATTTTCTTATAACAACAGCTATCAAGACACCATTGGTATGGCGCCTTACGAGGCACTCTATGGGAGACAGTGTAGATCACCGGTATTGTAGACCGAGATTGGCGAGAAGTCAGAGTTGGGACCCGAGATTGTTCAGCAGACTGCCGAGGTTGTAGCCAAGATCCATGATAGGATGAGGACTGCACAGAGCAGGCAGAAGAGTTACGCTGACCATAGGAGGAGAGAATTGGAGTTCTCGGTGGGAGATCATGTGTTTGTCCGAGTAGCGCCTATGAAGGGTATAATGAGATTTGGGAAGAAACGAAAACTAGCTCCGAGGTTCATAGGACCCTTCGAGATATTGGACAAAGTATGGGCATTGGCTTATAGGGTGGCCTTGCCTCCTAACCTTGATGGAGTTCATAACGTCTTTCACGTATCGATGCTCAGGAAGTACGTCTCGAATCCATCCCATGTGCTTAGCATAGAACCTCTTCAGTTATCTCCTCACATGACGTATGAGGAGAGGCCCATCCGGATTCTGGATAGACAGGAGAGGAGACTCCGTAACAAGTCGATTCCGATGATAAACGTGAGATGGCAGAACCATTCGGATGAAGAGGCTACATGGGAAGAAGAGGCGGATATCCGGACTCGTTACCTGGAGCTTTTTAGTAAGTTTTAATTTCGAGTACGAAATTCCATATTAGGGAGGGAGGAATTGTGACGCCTAGAATTTTTTAATTTAATTTTCATGCCTAAATTAGTCTTTAATATTTATGAATTTTTTATTTATTTTATTTATTTTAATTTTTTGTGATTAATTAGCTAAATATTATATTTTTTCCGCGCATCAGAATTTATTATTTTGAACTTTTGCGAAAATTAGCATTTTAATTCCCAGACTAGTAAAATCAAATTTAATATTTTGAGTTAGTATTTTTTTTACTTGCAATTTTTATTTAGTGCGACTTAATTTGTAGTCTTAATTGTTAGTTTGGTTTAGCATTTTTTTTATTTTTATAGTGTGTTGCACTTTTTCATAAATTTCATATAATCACATTTTTCTAGGGTTACCTATTCTAGCACTTGAACTCAAGGATTAAACCGTAGCCCCAAATTCACACTCAAATCTCACTCTTTACACACACACATCTCACCTAAAACACATACTCACATACACGATTCCATATTTTCCCCTTTCTCTCCATAGCACACCCGTCGACTTCTATCTTCTCTTCTTCAAGCTCGACCGCCGCCAGCTACCACTCGTCTCCGACGAAGCACCCCTGCGGCGGGCTGATCAAACTGGTCCACCCTAGGCAGATCGACTCCAGCTCGTGCAGCCCCATTCCTCCTTGTTTCGACTTCAGCTCAAGCGAGCTCCTACCTTTCAATTTTTCTGTAAATTAGGCAAGAATGTGGCTTCTTTTCTTCACCATGTAGTTTAGTATATATTGTGTGTTGCATTCATGAAACTTTTGAAATCCATATATATATATATGCCCTGTTACGATTCCCCCCCTTGTTTAGCCGAGAAGTTTTCTTTACATTCATTTTTGGGGAAATTATGTTTTATTTTTTTGTTGAGGTAGAAATGAATGTTAAACTTGAAATGTTGGATGCTTGGGTGTCTTATTGCCTTCAAAAATTTTCAGAAATGGGCATGCCATGGCGTTCAAAATTTTTTTCAGAAAAGTTTTATAGCATGTGGTTTGAATTATTTGGTGTTTGTTTGTGTCGGTTGGGATGGTGGATTAGGGTCTACCATGGATGATATGTAGTTCACATGGTCGCTCCTAGGATGGTTTGAAGTTGGCTTGTAAGTTTGATTGGAGGTGTATTCAAAACTTGAGGTGTAGCGGCTTGGTTTTGGATAGTGGATGTGGGCTGCCTTCGAGCTAGCTTAAGGTGAATCAAGGTGAGTTGCAAGGGCTGGAAATGAGTTCAAATGTTGGCCTTGGTTCTAGGATTATAGGCTTGGAAGATTGGAAGAAATATAGCTAGGATTGGTTGGGTTGGAACTTGAGGTCATGAGCAGAATTTGTGGGAACTTTGGGGCTTTCCAGAAATGTGAGTCTAAGATGGGTTTAAAAGTAGAATTTGGCCAAGGGCTTCGTTTCTGGAATTGGGTTGAGATGTTAGGATTATGTCGGTGAAAGTGGGAATTGATTCGGTTAAGTTTTGGTCGAGTTCTAGATTTTTGAAGGTAAAGGTGCAGAATTCTAGGATTTTATTCTTGCTGACTGGAATTATAATTTTTATAAAATGAATGATTAGGAATAAAATTCCGAGGATGATTTTCTTGCTTAGTTCTAAGTGTCATGGAGTAGTGGTTTCAAGCGGAATCTTTTTTGATAAGAATCGAGCAAGTTACAAATTTTTCGGGCAAACCGCTCACATTTTCCTTAAGTGCAAATTTATGGGTTAAATTTCCATCCTTTGGTTTGTCTTCTAAATCACCATCCCGGTCATCCTTGTGTGAGTCATTTGCATGATTATCGATTAAAGGTTTACAAATGCGATATATTTACATATGCATGCTAAGTTCCATATTTGAGTACGAAAGAAAATATTTTATGAACAAGGTGAGATGATTGTGACTACATTTATCACGTGTTTGGACGAGTTAAGAGACGTCTTAGCTTCCCTTACCAAAATATTCATGTGTTTGGACGAGTTAGGAGATGTCTTAGCTTCCCTTACCAAATTTATGGGTTTGGACGAGTCGAGAGAAATCTTGTCTTCCCTTACCACCCACAGGGCAAGACGAGTTGGGAGATATCCTGACTTCCTTGCGGCATAGTGCACTGCAGCCATGATCATGATCGAAATCACAAAGTCACAATTCAAGGATCTAAGTTCATTATTCATATTTTTACGTTCAGTACCATTTTATTACTTTTACTTTGATTACATTCGACTTAGCCATGCATATGATACGTCATGTTCTAATTAATTTCAGAAATCTCTCGTTTAAAGTTAAGGGCATATAGTATTTTTAGTACAAGTTATTTTTAATCTGTCTGTGCTTGTATTTATGTAGTACTCGTTATCCCCCCCATATTCTTGCTGAGTCTTTTAGGCTCACTACAATTATTATTTTCAGGTGAGGAGTATTTCACTGAGATCGAGGGGCTGGATCCCCAGAGCGAGGTCACCGGTGGTGCAGGCCCTTGACCGACATGTTTTAGTTGTTCTGCAAACTCTGATGTTTTTATTTATGAGTTGTAGTAATTCATACACTGTCGGTCATTTGCAGGATGGGTTTTCCCCGCTTTAGAATATTTGGCATGTAAACTTAACAATTCTTTTTTTTTTTCGCAACTATGTGGGATTAACTTCCCTTTTCTGGATTCTATGATTATCGTATTTGGATTTTTATCTGGTGTTTACTTTACTTTGATTTGAATTGCTGACTGTGTCAGTTGGGCTTACAATATTTTAAAGCGAGTCATGGCAAAATTTTTTAAGAATTCCGCAAATTCTTCATTTATTATTTATACTTTAGAGGGTCAGGGTTGTCTCATGTTCCATGTCCATGTACCACGTTGAGCCGTATCTCATTTGAGATATCCTTTTTAGTAGGGTCGCTCAGTCCTAGTTTGTGGACGAATAGATATCTTGAGTCACAGTGGTCGATGGGTCGGGAGGGTTGCTATTTAATTGCATGCTTAGGTTTTGAATTAGTTGGTGATTTTTGGGATATAGAACCTTCCTTTGGGGTTGATTTTCGTTGTGTCTTGTAGATGGCAGGATGAGACGATGAGAGCAGTCACGATAGTTTTGGATGATAGGGTGATGACGAGGACCGTGATTGCCACTGAGAGCATCGATGCCATCACCACGACGGCCGTCGTTGCTTCGACATGCATAGGTTCCTTCAAATGGGACCCAAGTCACTAGTAGGCGGAGAGTCAGCTGAAGTGGCGGAGGATTGGCTGGAGCGCATGGAGGGTTTCTTCTGAGTGTTTAATACCACTGAGGAACAACGTCTAGAAGCGGTGAATTTCTTACTAGAGAGCCGTGTTAGGAAATGGAGGAAATCTGTTTCTAATCCACTACTCCAGGAGCGAGGTACGGTTACTTTGGCTGATTTTTACTGCATTCTCGAAGTTTTATTTTCCTCTTGCTCTTCGCCAGGCCAAGTCCATAGAGCTTCTGTCGCTGAAGCAAGGGAACATGTCTGTGGATGAATACCAGAAGAATTTCTTTGAGCTCTTACTATATTGTCCTCACATTCACTCAGTTCTGAGGCGAAGTATGACCATTTTCTGCAAGACTTGAAACAGAAGATCTTTGATCGGGTGCCTGTAGTGACCCGTACCCAAAATACGATGATTAAGGGGTTTAATCACAATTAAACGAAATAATTAAGAGAATGGGTATTGGCCGGATCGGACGTTCCAATCGAAGATCGAACGCTCCATTCAAGCAGGGGTGACATCATAAGTGAGGTCAGCAATGTGACGTCATTTCTTAAGAACTATATGGGATAACATACGCTCCGATGGAGATCGGACGCTCCGTTCGTGATCGGACGTTCTGTTCTCTGCCTATAAATATTGGATCCAAGGCTCATTTTTAGGCGCTCATTCCTCTTTTCTCTCTCTTGTTCTTAGCCCTTTCTAGTCAGATCTAGGGAGTTCTAGGTGTCCTATTGGAAATCCGGAAGTAGCGGAGCAATCCTAGCATCGTAGCAAAGCTGTGCCTGAGTTTTGAGGCAGTCGTCAGCAGTGGGCTATTGACGGATGCAGGTGTAGCTTTTGTTTTCTAAAAATATTTAGGAGTATGCAATATCTTAGTTAAGGCTTTTAGAGCATGTTTAGTGATGCATGAGTATTTGCATTGTAGAATTGGATGGTAGGCTTGAAACCTAGAGTAGGACTGCTAGGACTGCCTTAGAAAGGTACGTAAGTACTGACTGAGATTGCCAGCGGGTATGCATGCTTATATGTTGCATTTATGTGTTATGTTTTGCCTGTTATTGCATGGGTTATTATGCGGCATATGCATATCATATTGTGCCTGTACATCTTTTGAGATGAGGCAGTGTAGGGCCACTCAGCCCTGTTTGGACGGTTTGATGTCGAGTGCCCCGCGACCGATGGGTAGGCCGACACTCGCATCTAGTGGACACGGTCTGGTAGGAGTGAGTGGAAGTACCCAGTGATTTGATTCCCCGATCGGTACTGCTCATATCCTAGGCGCCAGTCTGAGCATTTTGTATACTGTTATCCCAGATATGGATACCCAGTCATATTCATTTGCATGCATCATGTTTGTATGTTTACCCGTGCTTTCATATTGAGCGTAGTCACTCACGTCCAGTATTTTATGTTTGTCTGGACATCCCATTCAACGGGGCAGGTGTAGGCATTGCGCCCAGCGGCTTGGAGGAGTCGGTGACCAGAGGAAGACAACAGGATTAGCTGTAGGTTTTATTTGCCTTTAGGAATATACTTAATTTGATCGGGTTGTATATCAAATTTGTTTAGTCGGTTGTATTCTGCCGACCAGTTTTTATTTAAGACTTCCACAACGAATTAATGTACTTTTTTTAATTGAATGCTTTTTTATGCTCTAATTCTGATTAGGTAGTGGATCCGGGTTGAGTCGCTACATTTATTGGTATCAAAGCGCATGCAAAGAGACTTGAGATATAGTAATGAGACTTTGGGTTATACTTGTTGGGATGATGAGACCTTTTTTACAGAAATGATGATGGGGCGTTTAGGTTTCCTGAAGACTATAATCATCGACAGGATTTTTAAAGATTTAGCTTGTTGGATGCTAGCAAGTGCGGACAAGAGCGAAGGATCATGCCTGATAGTAGTGTTTTGTTTGCATTTTTAGTGTCGCTTTGTTAAGTGTTTTGCATGCATTTTGTGTCATTATTCATGTTTTATTCTAGTTTTACTTTATGTCATGCATTGAGCTTCTTAACTTAGTTTTTATTCATTGTGTAGGAATTACCTTGTTTTGATTAAAGAAATCAAAGTGCGTCCATGCGTCCAAAGAAAGCAGCGAAGCAGATTTTTCATCATGGAAGCATGCGCTCGATCCTGGCATTTTCCCAGATCGAGCGCGGTCAAAGATTTCTGAAGGCAGTAGGATGTTCAAGCTTGCGCGCTCGATCGGGTGGAAGTTCCGGATCGAGCGAGCTCAAGGAATTTTGGAGGCAGAAGGTTGCCCAGTTTTGCGCGCTCGATCCTAGCATTTTCTCGGATCGAGCGCGCGAGTATATTGCAGGAAAAAGTTGTAATTTTGGAAACTCTTTTAATTAAGGCTCTAGACTTTTATTTGATTTTTTTAGTCGGTTTTAGGGAGATTATCAGAGAATTCTACACGCTTAGAATGGGGAGAACTCTCTGTGGACGACTAGGTTTTCATCTATCTTTTCTTATTTTTATTTTCTCTCATGATTTTTTGTAGAAAATTCATGAGTATTGTTGGCTAAACTTTAGTACTTGGTTGAGGAAGATAAAACCCTTGATTTAGTTTATTCATGAGATTTTGATTTTCAATGTTTAATTTTTATCAAGTATCAAGAATTATTCTGAATTGATTGATATGCTTGTGTATGAGATTTTTAGATTGGCCATCTTAGGATTTCATTATACAAACAAAAGCTAAATTAGAATTCAAATCCGTAATTGTTTGAAACCTCTAATTTGCGAAGCAACTGCGTGTAATATTTTCTGCTGTTGAATTTATTATTTCGTAGGGATAATAATTGACTAGGCTAAATACAATCGCTGGTGTTTGTGTTGTCTAGTTTCATCAGTTTTACTAGTTTGAATGCTACCGTGAATTTAAATCTGATCGCTGGTATTGGGTTAGTTTATGGGGTAAGGGTTAACTTAGACTGCTGTTGTCTAGTTAACTAAAATTAAGGTGAGACTGGAATTAAATTTCCAATGACGAATATTTGATAAGATTAATTATTTTTAGATGATCAATGATTGAATGAATAATATCAAGGGTGTAGTCGACCGATACCAAGTCTTATTTCTTATTGATTTCCTCAGTTAATTTTTAATCTTGCGTGATAGTGATAATTTAATTATTTAATTGCTAAGATTTTTAGTAGTTAATCTCAACTCCAAAACCCCCTTTTATTTTAAAGAACACTTTTAAATTTACCTTTCCTCGTGGGAACGATCCCTACTCTCGCTACTACATTAAAATTGTTTATCTGATTAAGTCGGGTAATTTGGGCGTACGCGATAAGCGCTACCAAATTTTGGCGCCGTTGCCGGGGAACGGTGTTAATTTATTGTGTTCTTCTTATTTTATTAATAATTTTAATTTTTTAATTTTTTTATTCCTCGTAGTGCTACTCTGGTTTGTTCATGCTTTCAGGTGACTCTGCTGAAGAAGATTTTCTCTACTATTTGGAAATAGAAAGGACCTTGCATACGCGGAGGAGAGAACTTCGTAGAAAACAACAAGAGGAAGCTGCTCGAGCTGCATTCCCAGAAGAAGAGATGGCTGCTAACGCCAATCTGAGTTTGAGACAATTGGGCACTCCTGATCCTAACCAACAGCCCTTATGCATTACTTTCCCCACTCTAGAAAATAATGCTAATTTTGAATTGAAATCTGGACTGATACACTTACTGCCTGCTTTTCATGGTCTTGCAGGTGAGGATCCGCACAAGAATCTGATGGAATTCCACGTGGTGTGTTCCAGCATGAAACCGCATGGAGTGACAGAGGAGCAGATTCAGCTCAGAGCCTTTCCTTTCTCTTTAAAGAGTTCTACTAAGGATTGGCTGTATTACCTAACTTCTGGATCCATCACCACCTGGACTGAGATGAAGAGGATATTTTTAGAGAAGTACTTTCCAGCTTCTAGAGCAGCAAACATCGGGAAAGAAATTTATGGGTGCAAACAGCAGATGGGAGAGTCACTGCACGAGTATTGGGAGCGCTTCAAGAAACTTTGCGCCAGCTGTCCGCAGCACCAGATAAGTGAAAATTTACTAATTCAATACTGTTATGAAGGGTTGTTGTCTCATGACAGGAGTATGCTGGATGCGGCCAGTGGTGGGGTTTTCTTGGATAAAACTCCAGTGCAAGCAAGAAATCTAATAGAGAATATGGCTGCCAATTCTCAGCAATTTGGCACCACCAGAAGTGATTCTGCGCCCAGAAAAAGTAACGAGGTAAACGTTTCTTCCCTTGAACAACAACTGAGCGAACTGACGTCTCTTGTGCGTCATATGGCTGTAGGGAATGGACAGATTGCAAGGGTATGTGGAATTTGTACTCAATTGGGACATGCAACTGACATGTGTCCCACTCTTCAAGAGGGATATGCGGAACAAGTTAATGCGGCAGGAGGATTTCCAGGGCCACCTCAGCAAAGGTATGATCCTTACTCTAACACATACAATCCAGGTTGGAAGGATCATCCAAACCTCAGATATGGCAATCCACAAGAGAATCAGCCTGGACCTCAAGCACCACAACACAATCAATCTTATAGGCAACCGTACCCTGCACCACAGCGCCCTCAGATTCCTACGCCAGGTGAGTCTCTTGAAAACATAGTTCAGAATCTTGCCACTAATACTTTGGCTTTTCAGCAGGACACCCGGACGAGCATCCAAAACTTAAATACACAAATAGGGCAGCTCGCTGCAGCAATCAGCAAGTTGGAAGCACAAAATTCCAGCCGTTTGCCTTCACAAACAGTGGTGAATCCGAGGGAGAATGTGAGTGCTATTACTTTGAGGAGTGGAAAAGAGCTGCAGATTCAAAATGGATTGGTCAAAGAACCGGTAGAGACTGAAGGGGACGAAGAATCTAAGGTGGAGGAGAGTGAGCCCATCCCTAAAGAAGCACCGCGAGGTAAGTTTTCCCCTTTTTCTGAGTATAACCCTGTAGCCCCTTTTCCCTTAGCTTTGAAGGATTCTAGGAAAAATGAGGGGATTAAGGAGCTCTATGAAACTTTTCTTAGATGCGAGGTAAACATTCCACTTTTAGATGCTATTAAGCAAGTACCTCGCTATGCTAAATTTTTGAAAGAATTATGTACTGTGAAAAGAGAACAAAAATTGAAGGGTTGTAAGAAAGTTGAATTGGGAGAACAAGTCTCTGCTGTTATTCAAAGAAAGGTACCTGCAAAATGCAAGGACCCAGGTATGTTCTCGATTCCATGTAAAATAGGAGATGTTCAGCTTGATACAACCTTGCTAGATTTAGGAGCGTCTATTAATGTCATGCCATACTCTGTTTATGCTTCCTTAAATCTTGGGTCTTTGAATGAAACTGATATTGTTATCCAAATGGCTAATCGATCTACTATTTTCCCGAGGGGTTTATTAGAAGATGTCCTAGTGCAAGTTGGCGAATTGGTCTTCCCGGCTGATTTTTATATTCTTGACATGAAAAACAATAAAGTGAATAGCCCTATTTTATTAGGAAGACCATTCTTGAAAACTTCTAAGTCTGTAATAGATGTTGATAACGGTACTCTCACTATGGAATTCGATGGGAAAATTACCAAATTTAATATTTTTGATGCCTTGAAAAATCCTGTTTGTGAAAGTGTTGTTAATATACTTGCAACGCCTGCTGAAATTTCTACTGCTGAAAATTTTATCTCTGATATGCAGGCACCAAAAACCGCGAAAAAACATCCTCCTGACCAAGCGAAAAGAATCGCCAAGAAGTCGAAGCAGAAAAAGCATGGAACATTGACTGGAAAAATTATGAAGTGGGTAAAGGTGGACAAAGGAACCAGATTTAAACCACCCTGAGGAACTGCAACATTCAGTCGAGCCAACGATCGTAAACAAAGGCGCTGACTGGGAGGCAACCCAGCAATTATTTTTTTTTATTTTTATTTTTTTTTGTTTTTGCTTCGTTCTATTTTTTTTTTCGTTGAATTTTTGTTTTTAATTTTTGTTTCGGAAATTTTTTTGGAAAATTAAAAAATATAACTTCTGAAGTAGCAGGCGCGCTCGATCCTGATTGTTTTTAGGATTGAGCGCACCGAAATCATAAGTCCACTGCCCGCACATTTTAACAGGCGTGCTCGATCCGGGAAAGTTTTAGGATCGAGCGCGCCCTTTACTTTGCTTTATTTCTGAGCGTTTTCTCCCTCTTTTCCCCCACTCCCCCTTTCAAATTCCCCTCGGCCCTTAGAACCAATTTTCTCCAAATTTTCGAAATTTCCAAATTTTTCACAATTGGTTATCTATCTATTGCAGGATCATTCAAGGGCTTGGAATCTTCATTTTTTTCCCTCCTCACCACTCCTCCAAGGTCATATTTTGCTAGAAAAGCCGGAATTGTTCGTGCACACAAGGTGTTCGACGAATTGCCAATATTACTCATCCTTGCCAATTTTTGAGTGATCATGGGTCCAAAGCGTACTACTGAGAGAGGCGAATCTTCTCGCCAAGGCACACGAGCTACAACCGCATCCTTCAACCTTGCCGGCCATTTTGTCAATCAAGCGGCTCGGGATCGCTACGACCACGCTAAGAACCAACGCTCCCCTATTACTGAGAGGGGTTTTGATCTCGATGTGACTGTAAACAAAGTAGCGGCTCAAGTCTTGGCACGTTGATAAGTGTATTTTATACACTTAATTTATATATGATTTTAATTGTTAAATATTTGTTTCGAGCAGATTTATGTGGGTATTGTGTTGTTTTTGTGATTGTAGGAAATTATCGAGATTTTGTGAATTATGGAATTTTGAGGAGAGAAATAAATTAAAGAGTAAATAATGGAGAAAGAAGAAAAGAGAAGAAACGTAAAGAAGAGAAGAAGAGAAAGAATGAACAGTGTTGGACTTCTTTATTGGGCCAAGAAAGACAGCGCTTATCTTTAGCGCAGCAGAAGAGCAATCGCGCAATGTGTTGAGAAATCTGAGAATTGGAATTTCGAACTGAAGGCGTGCCCGCGCCTTCACTTGAGCGCCCGCCCCGTTGCTGTGTTTTGGAAATTTTATTAAATCGGGAAATTTTTATGGGCTTGGTTTTGTGGGCTTTTGTGCACACTATAAAAGGATTTTTTGTCAGACTTGAGAAAAGGGAAGCCGCCACACACTCATAAAAAAGATATCAGAGAAATATTTTGTGGATTTGATCGTGAACTTTTGGGAAGGATTTCTGGAGCTTAACTTGAAGAACGAAGACGGAGTTTGATAGTCCGGACACGACATCGACGACGGATTTGTTTCTTATCTTTTATTTAATTCTGAACATGTTTGGATTTATTATTTATTGTTTTCAGAATTTTAGTATGAACTAATTTTTATAGTCTAGAGGTCGGATGGAACCTGGTGTAGACGCTTTCATGAATTTTTGATTTTATTGAATTGGATTTCTTCTAGATTAATTTTTTTTTCTAGAATTGATGGTCTTTTCAATTATCTGATCAATAATTGATTTTTTATATTTATTTGAAATCATTGCTCGGGAGAGGGGATTTTGAATAGGACATTAGAAAATACACTGTTAATTATTTATACAGCTCGGGAGAGTGTATGATTTTAACAGAGCTTTTAAAGAGAACATTGTTTTGTGTTAGATCACTGCGATAAATTCTTAATAGGAATATTGGAATTGAATTGTAGTTGATAAACATTATTTGTTGCTCGGGAGAGGGAAAAAATATACGTAAGTGTTCTTGGTTATTAATTGATTGGAATTCATGAAGATTAATTAATTAGGATTGATTTGTGTTGAAACCAGGTGAAATCTATACCTCTAGAACATTTTTCTCTGATTGATTTTTAATCTGAAAGTTGTGTGCGTGCTTTTAAATCATCTGATTATTTATTTTATTGCAAAATTCTCAAAGTTTGATTTTCTAGATAAAGTTTGGACTATTCTAATTACAAGTACTAAATATTTTCATTTTACTCCCTGTGGGATCGATATCTGAATTAATCACTAGATTAAAACTTGACACTCGTACACTTGCGAGGAAATTTCACAACACACGTGGTTGGGGAACGTTCTGTAAGCAACCCGCTCCAGCCATTGTCCCTCTTGTTAGGGAATTCTATGCTAATGCTGCGGAGCGGACGGATGGCAAGGCCTTTGTCTGGGGCAATTTGATTTCCTACGCAGCTTCTGAGTTGAACGCCATGCTAGAGACACCAGATGTCGATGACAGCATTTTCCAAAGTGCTGCCCTTTCCCCGGATGTTCACGAGATCCTTACTCAGCTGTGCTTTACCGGGGCTGCTTGGTTGGATCCGATTACTTACAAGTGCTTCAAAGAGAAATATCTTTTTGTGAATCCGGCCACCTGGTACGCATTCCTCTGCCGCCGCCTATTGCCAATCTCACACAAGAGTGAAGTTCATGTTGAGCGTGCTGTGCTGCTATACGCTCTTGATGTCGGACTCCCGGTCAATGTGGGTCGAGTTATTCATGATCAGATACGGCAGTCGATCACTTCTAAGACATCCGGTCTTTTCTTTCCCATGATCATTACACAGTTATGCCTGCGTGCTGGTGTGCAAGCTAGAGCAGACGAGGAATGGTTGCAGCCGATGCGACCCATTGACCAAGCAGCTGTTGATGCCAAAAGAGCTTATAGGCGGAGCCTATTTCTGGTGGATGACCAATTTGTGGCGGTGCACCAACCGATGCATCCTATTCCACCTCCACGCCGCCCGACTACAGTTACTGTTCAAGAGATGGCCGCTTTCACGCAGCACCAGTACATGTTCAATGCGGCCACAACTGCAAATTTTCAGGTGATAGATTACATTACTCGTGGCATCTCCGAGAGACTTGGGATTGATCCCACCACGCTCCCACCAGCTGTTCCTTTCCCGCCACCTTTTGAATTTCCATGGGTCGACCCAGTGCCACCGCCAGAGCATGATGAGGATGGGGCGGACGCCAATCCATAAACATGGGGAGTTTTCTTTTTATCTTTTCATTTCTTTGCATTGCATTCATTTTCTTTTGTGTTGTTAGTTGTTTAGTTTAGTTCTCGAGCATTGAGGGCAATGCTTCGTTTAAGTGTGGGGGGGTGCATTCAGTGTTTTGTTGTTTGTTATTCATTGTGTTTGTTGCGTACTTGCATATAGTTTGTAAATTGTTTCATGAGTGTTTTGTGTGCATGAGTTGAGGATGAAATTGTTAGCCTATGATGAGATAGTTGAAAAATGGATTTTTGAAAAAAATTGAACTCTTGATTGGATATGAGAAACCGTAGGTTGTTTGTTGAATATTCTTAAGCACGCATGTTTAACCAGTGAAGTGTAGCGATGTATTAGATATCGTGGATGTCTGTTGGACCATTGCACGACAATAGGTGTTTGTGAAACTTGATAGTGTTTGAATCTTGATGATTTCTTTGATATAACATAAATGATCTTGGGCGCACCTAAAAAAAAATAATAAATAAATTTTACAACTCCATCCGGGCCTGAAAAGGATTGAAATCCTAATCCTAAAAAAAAAAATCAAATTCAAGGCTAAGTATGCGGATAAAATGGGGTTGATGCTCCATCCGGGCTATAGACGAGGGGATTGAAATTCTAATCCTGTCTTAGTTGTAGCTAAGTTTGCGGGTAATTATTGGGGCTAAAGCAATACCGGGTGTAAAATCCGGAGGTGCGTAATTATTCTCAAGAAAGTTGTGTTGTGTTGAAGGATTGTTGGGAGGATAGTTTCTTGATGGTGTAGCTTACACTGAATTGTTATAGGCCGACGAACAGTCTTGAAACTTTTGTCTTTTGAAGTTGCATGTAACTGGGGTAACATGGCACACACACACGTTCGCATTCGACTGAAGGTGTATCATTGATAATTGAGAGTTTGCTATGAGCTTATTTTTTAGGTGAAAATGGTTTTCTCTGAGGCTATGATTTGCGTGATTCATCCTTGCTTATGTTTTTGTTTTGTTTCATTTTGTTTTTTCATAACTTGCTCGAGGGCGAGCAAGGTTCAAGTGTGGGGGTATTTGATAGTAGTGTTTTGTTTGCATTTTTAGTGTCGCTTTGTTAAGTGTTTTGCATGCATTTTGTGTCATTATTCATGTTTTATTCTAGTTTTACTTTATGTCATGCATTGAGCTTCTTAACTTAGTTTTTATTCATTGTGTAGGAATTACCTTGTTTTGATTAAAGAAATCGAAGTGCGTCCATGCGTCCAAAGAAAGCAGCGAAGAAGATTTTTCATCATGGAAGCATGCGCTCGATCCTGGCATTTTCCCAGATCGAGCGCGGTCAAAGATTTCTGAAGGCAGTAGGATGTTCAAGCTTGCGCGGTCGTTCGGGTGGAAGTCCCGGATCGAGCGAGCTCAAGGAATTTTGGAGGCAGAAGGTTGCCCAGTTTTGCGCGCTCGATCCTAGCATTTTCTCGGATCGAGCGCGCGAGTCTATTGCAGGAAAAAGTTGTAATTTTGGAAACTCTTTTAATTAAGGCTCTAGACTTTTATTTGATTTTTTTAGTCGGTTTTAGGGAGATTATCAGAGCATTCTATACGCTTAGAACGGGGAGAACTCTCTGTGGACGGCTAGGTTTTCATCTATCTTTTCTTATTTTTATTTTCTCTCATGATTTTTTGTAGAAAATTCATGAGTATTGTTGGCTAAACTTTAGTACTTGGTTGAGGAAGACAAAACCCTTGATTTAGTTTATTCATGAGATTTTGATTTTCAATGTTTGATTTTTATCAAGTATCAAGAATTATTCTGAATTGATTGATATGCTTGTGTATGAGATTTTTAGATTGGCCATCTTAGGATTTCATTATACAAACAAAAGCTAAATTAGAATTCAAATCCGTAATTGTTTGAAACCTCTAATTTGCGAAGCAACTGCATGTAATATTTTCTGCTGTTGAATTTATTATTTCGTAGGGATAATAATTGACTAGGCTAAATACAACCGCTGGTGTTTATGTTTTCTAGTTTTGTCAGTTTTACTAGTTTGAATGCTACCGTGAATTTAAATCTGATTGCTGGTATTGGGTTAGTTTATGGGGTAAGGGTTAACTTAGACTACTGTTGTCTAGTTAACTAAAATTAAGGTGAGACTGGAATTAAATTTCCAATGACGAATATTTGATAAGATTAATTATTTTTAGATGATCAATGATTGAATGAATAATATCAAGGGTGTAGTCGACTGATACCAAGTCTTATTTCTTATTGATTTTCTCAGTTAATTTTTAATCTTGCGTGATAGTGATAATTTAATTATTTAATTGCTAAGATTTTTAGTAGTTAATCTCAACTCCAAAACCCCCTTTTATTTTAAAGAACACTTTTAAATTTACCTTTCCTTGTGGGAACGATCTCTACTCTCGCTACTACATTAAAATTGTTTATCTAATTGAGTCAGGTAATTTGGGCGTACGAGATAAGCGCTACCAATGCCCGAGTTATCAAGATTTCTACTCATGTGGATCCTAGCTTTGGATCGAGTACCAGATGCCAGAGGCAGTGACATAGGATTGGTTGGGACACACTTGATTCTTGCATTTATACCGTTCGTCCATGATGACACACCTCTGAAGATTCTCCACTCGTATTTGGAGAGATTGTCATTAAGATCTTGCAATTAACGGATCATTTCGGATGTATTCGTGCAGATCTTTAAGAGATATGGGGAGATTGAGGAAATATAGTCTACTAGCATGCTTATGTCGATGCTCGGAAAATAGAGTAGATACCTTAAGATCAAGATGTGCATTACAATACAGACATGTTTTAAATACTGTATTTTGTTGTAAACAGTATTTCAGTTTTAAGTAATGAATCATCATACTCTGGTTGTATCATTTCAAGTTATTGAGTTGAACATTTTTTGGTGTATGTAAATTCTCAAGAATTTGTATTACATGGGATTGTAATAAAAAAATTGTACATAACTTAAAACGATGATACATGTATTATTTTGAGATTAATCCAGTTATTAGTTAATTAGTGTTCAACTGTTGTAACTCATAGGTTTTGAGTAAACCGATTGTAACTGCTTGACATGTGGTTAGTCTAGGTTTTTTCCTAGGATTGACCTAGTTAGTCGATTGACTATGGTTAGTGCCAGTGATGAGGTGATTCCTCAAGAGGCATGGGAATATTGTTTTAAATTGCTTTCTTTAGAACGTTGGGTTTTGTTCTAGGTTGTTTCCTTAGAACAGTAGTTTGTTTGACCTCTTTAGGTTGAGACCTTGTGATGATGGGTTTTCATCAGGGAACCAGGTCGAGTAATACCAAGAGTTGTGAAATATTACCAGGTTCAACGTGAGGAGACGCGATCTTATGCCGGTGTACCTGGAAGCCTTTGTGCTTCAGGAGGTGGCGGTGGGAAGACTACTCAGTCTAGGGATTTTGGTAACAGTCACAACGGGGTATGACCTTGGTGTGGATAGATACCCAGTTTGGTATCAGTGGTTTTGATATCATCTGGATTTTGTCAGAGATATTGGTTTGGGATTTCTGCTGTTAGAACTAGTATTGGAGGGATTTCCTTGACGAGTGAGTGCTCTGAGTAGATAGTTTTAACCTATGAGATTTTGCTAGACGAGTGGATCTAGTAGATAGTAGGATTCTACCAGTGTTGGCACGGAGTGCTGTATGATGTCTTCCAAGACTAAGCATAGGATTTCCATGGGATGGAAATGATCTAGGTTGATAGATCGAAGAGAATTTCTTGGATTTAGTTTGCCTTGGTGTTCTCTTTGAGTGAAAAAGCTAGCGGTTAGTAGTTCTTTAATGGCGCAAGATGAGTGCCAGTGACTACTCTTAGCTATTGACCGATGCTGTCAAGGATAGGCGTGCTGAATTCAGTGTGATTTTGGTCATTTCAAGTGTTTGGGAATTAGAAGACTTGTGGCAACTAGGTCAAGGTTATTGAGGATCAGTGGTTGTATGATTTGATCGACATTGATGGGTCAAGTGCAAGCCATAATAGATCGACGTGGTTGATAAGCGAGTCCAATCAGTGATGATTAGGATATAATAGATCGAGAAGTACTTGGGATAATATTTTGTCACATTGTGCTTAGGATATGGGTACTTGGTACAGTCTCAGAATAGTTGGCGATTCGGGTATATCGAGAATCTCTAGGATTGCCAGAGACGGATCTTTTGGGATTGCTGCTAATCGAGGAAGATTGCAAAATTGACTCGTGTAGTCAAGTTCCGGAGATAACTTGTTTATCAGCTGTAGTAAAGAGCAAGCAAGGGAATTGATAGTTTCCCAGTTTAGTGTTTTCTTGTTAAGAAGAAGCCCAAATTGATCCAAGAAATTTCTTAGTATTAGCAATAGTATACTCAAGGTTAAGTAAGGAAGAGATCAAGTGGTTGCTCCATGTTGTTAGTGGACGACAATTCTCGAGGACTATCAATAGAACATTTTGCTAAAGTGTTCCAGCGGTGACATCTAAGAATGCCATTGAATTAAGATCCATCAAGTATTGGGAATTCCAATAGGCATTAGCAAGTAAACATCAGTTGTCTGATCGTGGTATGAGACAATAGTTGAGACTTGGTTTTCAGAGTCTAGCAGGATTGTTGCCACTAATCTTCCCATAAGATTCTGATGTTTTGTGCCATTGAAATACTAGAATGGATTAAGGACAATGCATATTGTCTAAAGATTGCGGACTAATTGTCAAGGTTATTGTGTTTCAACAATAGCCAATAGTCAGATTCGCGATGTGTCATGAATATTATTCCGAGCGTGTTAACGTTAAGCGTATCCTTTGAAGTCCTTGGTAATTAGGTGGATTACGCTAGTGCCAGGAGTGACGTGTTCGTAAAAAATCTTAGTCTTTTCCAATTAATGTCTTGGCTGATGCGTTTCAGCATGAACATGAGTTAGTGAAAATAATGAATCCGTTGGGACTAGTTTTCTTTAAGATCAGATGGTCAGATCTCGAAAGGATATAATTAACAATGATGGTGTTGACAGGAACTCCGAGATGAGTTATGCCAGGTGCAAATGAATGTATATTTCGAGACAGGATAGGAAGCGTTTCCATATGCCGGTGTGCTGTGGAATGTCCCAATCGAGCATTTTGGTGGAAGCTTGCCTTAGTCTTGATAAATGTACAGTGATTGAAAGTATGTATAACTATCAGGAGGATGTCCAAAGTTAACTAAATCCAGTAGAGAGATTTGACTAGCCTATCGATTGAAATTCATGTGTGAGTAACCTGTGGTCGAGACGATGTAGTTCATCAGAGATGCGATGATTACCATTGCGGCATATGCGTATAGCTTTGCAGACCATTGGTTAAGGGAGGATTTTGTGACATGATTGTCATGTGATGAGAGTTTCATCATGACAGTGTTGATTTACACGGAGAAACGTGAACTACAATTTGTACTAGACATGGTGGATTGGTTGCCAGTGTTGCTCTAGAAGCTTGGTTGTGCTTCATAGCCAGTCTAAGAATCGTTGTAAGCAGTTACGTTGATATATAACTTAATCTCAGTGGGAATTCTCTTGAAGAGAGATTCATGATTTGCTATATCAGGACGGTGTTGGTATTGATATTCTACACCAAGAGATTTTGGGGAATCATTAGATGATTGGACCTAGTTACTGATTCGACGAATGTCGCGAGACAGTCAAGTTATGAATTGGGTTTTGTCTGTATAAGATTTTCCTTGGGACGGTGATCTCGATCAAGCGGGTGTCTGTATCCTTCGTGATCAGTGAGATCGTGGTTTGGACAGAAGGCGTATCAGTGTTGCGATGCAATAATGCCAAGGAAGTTTAACTTTCATTAGTTGCGCAGCAGTTTTCAGTTTCTGCGAGAGTCGAACTGAAGAATTTGGGGAATGTCCATGCGGTTCAGTATTAATAGCTTGCAGGATTTTGACAAGAGTCCGAGTGCCTTGAAAGCTATTCGACCAGACATGCAAGTAAAGGTCTATAGAATGTTCTCGGGATTTACCCTAGATTTCGAGGACGAAATCTATTAAGTGGAGGAGAATGTAGTGACCCGTACTCAAAATACGATGATTAAGGGGTTTAATCACAATTAAACAAAATAATTAAGAGAATGGGTATTGGCTGGATCAGGCGTTCCGATCGGAGATCGTATGCTCCGTTCGTGCAGGGGTGATGTCATCAGTGAGGTCATCATGGTGACGTCTGTGACGCCCGGGGCTGATGAGGCAGTGAGTGATCGCCGGTGCCAAGAGGTTGCACGGACAATGAGCGGCTCCTGGTAGGCTTCTAGGCGAAGGGAGACATGAATGAACCGATCCCGTGCCGGAATGAGAGGGGATTCTGAGACTGTGTAGGTATGGAACTACATAGTTGAGGAGGGCTTAAAAGATTTCATATGTACTGCTCATATCAAGAAGGTGCATCTTCTTTTCGGAAGCTCATCACATAAGAACTCCAAAGTTAAGCGTGCTTGACTTGGGGAAATTATAGGATGGGTGATCCCCTGGGAAGTTTCTCAGGGTGCGTGTGAGTGAGGACATAAGCACGTTGAAAAGACCCCGTTACAAATGGTATCAAAGCCGACCTCTCTTAGTACGGTATGATTCGGGGACGAACCAAGCGGAAGCTGGTGGGCATGTGACGCCCGGGGCTGATGAGGCAGGGAGTGATCGCCGGTGCCAAGAGGTTGCACGGATAATGAGCGGCTCCTGGTAGGCTTCTAGGCGGAGGGAGACATGAATGAACCGATCCCGTGCCGGAATGAGAAGGGATTCTGAGACTGTGTAGGTATGGGACTACATAGTTGAGGAGGGCTTAAAAGATTTCATATGTACTGCTCATATCAAGAAGGTGCATCTTCTTTTCGGAAGCTCATCACATAAGAACTCCAAAGTTAAGCGTGCTTGACTTGGGAAAATTATAGGATGGGTGACCCCCTGGGAAGTTTCTCAGGGTGCGTGTGAGTGAGAACATAAGCACGCTGAAAAGACCCGTCTTGATACAGTGGGCCGTTACAACGTCATTGATTACGAACTAGATGGGACATCGGACACTCCGATGGAGATCGGACGCTCCGTTCGTGATTGGACGTTTCGTTCTTTGCCTATAAATATTGGATCCGAGGCTCATTTTGAAAGAGTGGGTGCCCAGTGAGCCAACTTGTGGCTATGGGCTTTGATGACTCTTTGTACAAACGATCTTTTGTTTAATGTAATTTACACTTTTATTAATGGCAATGACTTTATCTTTCTTCATATTGTTATATTATGATATACTATTGTTGTTTTGATAAAGACCTTGAATATACTATAGTGTATGTAAGATGTGGTAGAACATGGGGATGTCTGTCATGAAATACATCTTATAGTCACTGTATATTCTAAACTGTTCCTAGTCGATTGAGCCGTCCGAGAATAAGGATAAGGATCGCTCGAGTTTGAGACTAGCATTTGCGATGCGGAGTACCACGTTTCATTGGTAGGGAACATGGAGATGTTCGAAGCATGCAAATGGATATTCATAGGATGAATAATCGAACTACCCTATCCGGACTTTCCAAGTGGTTATCACTTATCGAGTGGATTAAGTCCGCGGTTTTGGTTGTACACCATTAGTCCTTACTACTTGAAACATCATGGAGACTCTATATGCTAGTACTGTGCTTTGACTCGTTTACCGACTCTATGGGAGTCATCAGGTGTCGGGATTGGGTACAGTTACAACACATATAGGAGTCGATGCATTGTTGTCAAGGATTCACCACATACTTGCGAGTGTGGATATCCTATGCGATCTGAGGAGATATTAGTGTGACGAATCTCTGGCCAGAGTACTTAATGTGATTTAAGAAATGGTTTCTTAGTAGCACATGCGATGTCACTAATTTGATCTTCAAGATGTATTGCATAGTTATCGAATCTTGAGCGACTCTCGATATACCAATGGTTGTTGATTCGATCGGGATATATGGATGAAGGGACCGTACTGTACGCTAACCAAAATCTACTGGTTCTTGTAGGCACTATCAGTGATACCTAGGGAATCATGGGGCGATGTTGCTAGGCGCTTTACCATGATTCGTTGGGCAAGTCGGAAAGTGTTGTTCCGAGTCACAAGGAGTTGTGAGCCCACGGCTAGCTGTATCCCTGAACCATTGAGGGTCACACAGTGTAATGGAGTTTTAATCCCCGTTGAGATAGTTAAATTTAAAGAGTTAAATTTAATGAATAAAGAAGTTGGACTTCTTAAATAAGAGTAAGGGAGTAGGATTTCCTAAAATGACATGGGGATGTACATTTTTGGAAACCACTGAATTCGGATTCAGGAAAATTTATCTTGACTTTAAAATGTGCAGAAATGGTTTCTGTGCACATTGGTAAAATCGGTTTATCAATCGGAGTCACGATGAATTTTATATTAATTTCTGAACATGCGGGCTTTGCTTGTCGGGCCTCAACTTATGACTAATGGGCCCTAAGGTGTTAGTGGCCTGCATTATAAATAAGTTATTGCAGTACAGAAATAACATACAACAGGTCATAATTTGAGACAGGTTTTTCGAAAACCCTAGCCTCCTCTCTCTCAAAGTGGCCGAACACCCTCCCTTCTCTGCGTGAGAAATTCCGGTCTGTGATTTTGAATTGCAGTCTGGAATAGCGAATCAAATTCGTTTATTCTCTTCGTAGAAAACTTCTGATAGATTTTCTAGTGCAATCTATCAGAGGGATTAAACCTCTATTCGTGGACCTGATTGAAGGAAAGCTTGTTCATCAGTTCCAGGGAGATACAAGAAGCGCAGAGAAATCTGTGTGGTGTCCAATAATCTCGCTTCGAGATTGAAGGTAAAATTAATAATTGTTATTTAATTTTACACACACTTATAATTTAATCGTTAAACGGTTGATACCCACACTATGGAATTGTTCCATAATAAAATTTTTAAACTTCCGCTGCACCGGGTATCAATCGTGATTGATCTGAGAGCCGCGTTTTCCAACACATTTTTAGGTGCCTCTCTACTCTCTCTCATTCTTAGCACTTTCTAGTCAAATCTAGGGAGTTCTAGGCGTCCTATTGGGAATCCGGAATTAGCGGAGCGATCCCAGCATCGTAGCGGACCTGTGCCTAAGTTTTGAGGCAGTCATCAACAGTGGGCTATCGACGGACGCAGGTCTAGCTTTTGCTTCCTAAAAATATTTAGGAGTATGTAATAGCTTAGTGAAGGCTTTTAGAGCATGTTTACTGATTCATGAATATTTGCATTGTAGAGTTGGATGGTAGGCTTGGAACCTAGAGTGGGACTGCTAGGACTGCCTTAGAAAGGTATGTACTGACTGAGTTTGCCAGCGGGTATGCATGCTTATATGTTGCATTTATGTGTTATGTTTTTCATGTTATTGCATGGGTTATTATGCGGAATATGCATATCAAATTGTGCTTGTACATCTTTTGAGATGAGCCAGTGTAGGGCCGCTCAACCCTATTTTGACGGTTTGATGTCGAGTGCCCCGCGAACGATGGGTAGGCCGGAACTGGCATCTAGGGGACACGGTCCACGTCCAGTAGGAGTGAGTGGAAGTACCTAGTGGTTTGATTCTCCGAGCAGTACTTCTCATATCCTAGGCGCCAGTCTAAGCATTTTGTATACAGTTATCCCATATATGAATACCCAGTCATATTTATTTGCATGCATAATGTTTGTATGTTTACCCGTGCTTTTTTATTGAGCGTAGTCTCTCACGTCGAGTATTTTCTATTTGTCTAAACACCTCATTTGATGGGGCAGGTGCAGGTGCAGGAAGTGCGCCCAGCGACTTGGAGGAGTCGGTGACCAGAGGAAGACAGCAGGATTAGCTGTAGGTTTTATTTGCCTTTAGGATTATACTTAATTCGATCGGGTTGTATATCAAATTTGTTTAGTCGGTTGTATTCTGCTAACCAGTTTTTATTCAAGACTTTCGCAACGAATTAATGTACTTATTTTAATGCATTCTTAATTATGCTCTAACTCTGATTAGGTTGTGGATCCGGGTTGGGTTGCTACAGTATCAGTCTATGATGATCCGACGTCCTACGAGTGTTTGGTGAACCGTTTTTGAGAAGCTGAGATCATTCTGCATCGAGGTATGACTCTGAATTCCACTCGACCTTCTGGTAACTTGGGGTCGCGGGCTCAATATTTTAAGAAGTCTGCTTCTTATACTACTTCTTCTGGGTTGGGAGGAGTTCACTTGTTTAGTCAGAAGAAGGGACAGTGCAACCATTGTGGGAAGAATCACTCGACTGATAAGTGTCGTAAAGCTGTCGGAGATTGTTTTTGTTGTGGTGAGATCGGGCATCTCAAGATGGATTGTCCACAAATAGGAGGAGGACAACCATCTGGTTTTGGTTCTCAAGCAATGGTGCAGCAGAAGCCATCATCACAGTATGTGGGAGGATCTAGTCGTCAGTCTCATGTACTGAGCCAAGTGTTTGTCCTCAAGCATAATCAAGACTTGGAGGGAAATGAGAGGATCATTGCAGGTACATTTAATTTCTATAGAATACCTTCATTTGTTCTTATTGATACTGGTGCATCTTATTTTTTTATTTCTCACCGTTTTATAATGTAGTGACTGCTCGGATCACCTACTAACTAGCAGTCTTAAGCATGCATTAAGCTTAATATAAAAATTAACAATGATTATTCAAACTTAACAGATTTTATTGTGGAAACTAAAAACCAACTATTTTACAGGATAAACTGGCGGAATACAACCGGCATTACAAACCCAAGTGTTTTTACCAAAAATATATACGACTAAATATTACTGTAGCAAGTAACTCCTAGCATCTCCAGAATCTGCAAATAACCGTGCTTTGATCCACCTGCTCCATCCAGCCTGAGACCTACCCTTTGCAATGGGGTGTCCAAGACATTATCAAGGACATGAGCGACTAACGTCCATCATGTAAATATGAGTATACAACACTTAATATGATGCATGCAACGTGATGACTGATCAAATACAAAGTTCTGCTTAGACTAGGCGCCAATGAGTATGTAGCACTATCTGGGACTCCGACCACTGGGTGGCTAACACACTCGTCTAGATCACCGTAGTATTAGTCTTGGGTAATTGTGGTAACTCCTGGTGTCAGACAATATAATCAGGTATAAGCATGTGTATGGCTGAGCGACCCTACGAGAAAGGCTATCTCGAAAGAGATACAACTCAAGGTGTATGTGCACATGCGGTATGTATAAAACAGTAAAACATATATCATGGCACATAAAATAAAACACATAAGCATTCATACTCAGCTGGCAATTGATAAGTGCATTTTGTGCACGTAATTTGTGTTGATATTATTGGATAATTGCTTGGTTTCGAGCGGAATTATGTGGAAGTTGTTGTTGTTTTTGTTGGATGTCAAGAATTACAGGAAATAATGAATGAATGATAGAAGAAATCATAGAAGTCAAGAAAATAGCAAAGCAAGCGAAGATGGTTCGTAGTTTGAAGAAACCTGGACAGACGACTATGCGCGCCCGCGCCTGGCGTGGTGCGCCCGTGCGTCAACTGAAGAGAAACTCAACAATTTTCTACAGGAAGCTATGCGCGCCCGTGCCTGGTGTGGTGCGCCCGCACGTGAAGTCGAGTTACTAAGTGTCTGAGACAGTGAACTATGCGCACCCGCGCCTGGTGTGGTGCGCCCGCGCGTCGTAGTCTGTATGACGAAGTGCTGTGTTTAATTTTGGGAATTTTTGGATACTTTTAGAAGGTTTTTGGACGAATCTTAAGGGCATATTTAAGGGTTTTTCAGACCTAATGAGAGGGATCAAGCGGCCACTACACAAAAAAATAATCTTGAGAGAAAAGTTTTCCAAGTTTCGATCGATAATTGGAGTTGCTTGGAACAAATACGAAGAATTTTCGACCGGACACGGAAGAAAAACTACGGCTTTGTTATTCTTACTTTACTTATTTCTTTTGAGTTGAATTATGTTTGAATTTAAAAACATTCGTTTTGTTTTTATGAATTTTATCATGAACTAAGCTTTTTAAGTCTAGAGGTTGATGTAGCTTGGTCAAAACAATATTTATGAATTATTGATTTTAATGAATTGAGTTATTCTAAATTAATTGTGATTCTAATTTTAAAAGTCTTTTCAATTTACTGGCCATAAATTGATTTGTCATATTTATTCAGAGTTCGGCACTCGGGAGAGGGGATTTAGAATAGGATCAATAGAATCTGCACTGTTAATTATTTATATGACTCGGGAGAGCTTATAGCTTTAATAGAGCCTAAAAAGAACATTGTTTTACACATATCATTACAACTAAATTTTGAATAGGGATATTGAAATCGATCTGTAATTGATGCATCCTATTTGATACTCGGAAGAGGGAAATAGTATAATCTATGTGTTCTTGGTTATTAATTGAAATTAACTCATGAAAATAGATTGATTAGGATTGAAGATTGTCGAGACCAGGTGAAAATCAAACCTCTAGACTATTTTTTTCTCTGATTGATAATCTCTTAAGGATTGTGTTTGTGCGCGCTGTTCAGCTTTCTTTATTTATTTAATTTGTCATCAACCCTTTAAAGTTTGATTTTCTAGATAAAATTAAGACTATTTTAATTACAAGTATTGAATATTTTCAAATTACTCCCTGTGGGTTCGACACTCTCTCTTTCACTTTACTAAAACTTGACACTCGTACGCTTGCGAATATTTTTCACAACAAGTTTTTGGCGCCGTTGCCGGGGAGTAGTTTTTGATTTTGTTTAGTCTTTTTACCAATTAGTCGAAGTTTTAATTTAGAGCTTTTCTTTATTTTGATTTAATTACTAATAATTTGTTATTGTTCTTCATTGCAATTTATGCGAAGATCTCAAAGTGCGAATTCTTTGCTCTTTGATCCAGAGATTGAACGAACTGCACGAGCTTTGAGAAGAGCTAGGAGAGAAGAACAACTTAACATGGCTGAAGAAAATGTCAATGAATTGCCCTTGGTGCCAATTAGAGATCATTTCAGACCGACGATCCAGGCTCACTATTCTGGAATCGCTCGAGGGACAATAAATGCCAACAACTTTGAGTTGAAGCCAACTTTAATCAACATGGTTCAGCAGAACCAATTCAATGGAACAGCCACAGCGGATCCTCATTTACACTTGCGCACTTTTCTAGAGATTACTGATACTGTTAAAATAAATGGTGTTTCTGAGGATACAATACGCTTACGTTTGTTTCCTTTTTCTCTCAGGGACAAGGCACAGAGTTGGCTACAGTCGTTGCTGCTAGGACGCATAACAACTTGGGAAGGCATGGCTGTGAAATTCTTAGAGAAATTCATTCCACCATCCAAGGCAACCAAGCTGAAGATTGAGATCAGTACCTTTCAACAGCATGATTCAGAACAGCTATATGAGGCATGGGAAAGGTACAAAGATTTGTTAAGGCGTTGTCCTAATCATAATATTGCAGATTGGGAAGAAATAGAGTTTTTCTACATTGGACTGAATAGGCATACAAGAATGTCAGTGGATTCTGCTGCTGGAGGTACCATATTTTCCAAGGACCCCATTCAGGCTTATGATATGCTGGAATAGATGACTATCAATAGTTATCAATGGCCATCTGAACGTACGGGAGTCAAAAAGGGAGTGTACAGTGTGGATCCTCTTACATCCATTACTGCACAGCTATCTGCGTTGAGTACACAAGTTGCTTCTCTGAACAAGGTGAATATCGCAGAACCTGCAGGTGTGTCGGTTGCCATAGAAGAATCTCATCCACATGAGGAAGCTCAATATATCAATCCCAGAGGTTATGGAAATTATCGAGGTAACCCTCCTCCTAATACTTATCATCCTGGTTTACGTAACCATGAAAACTTTTCTTATGCCAACAACAAGAATGTGTTGAAACCCCCTCCGGGATTCAATACAAATCAAGGGGAAGGTAAAGCGTCGTTGGAAGATGTGATGTCTACATTTGTTACTGAATCTAACAAGCGGATGTCGAGGACTGAAACTCGAATGGACAGCATGGAGACACACATGTGCAGTTTGGGAGCTATGATGAAATCGATGGAAACACAAATTGGGCAGCTTGCACATGCTTTGAAGGATCATAACAGAGGACAGTTTCCCAGCAATACTGAAGTGAATCCAAAAGAGCAGTGCAAAGCAGTTGAGTTAAGAAGTGGGAAGACGTTAGAGGCGAAAGAGCCGAGCAAAGCCAAAGAAAGTAAAGAACCAGTGGCTGAAGAAAGTGTAGTTTAAGATCCCAAGAAGGAAGCTGAATCTAAACCGATGTACAAGCCACAACTTCCTTATCCACAGCGGTTCAAGAAGAAGGCACTTGATGAGCAGTTTTCTAAGTTCCTGGATATCTTCAAGAAGATACATATCAATATTCCATTTGAGGATGCCTTGGAACAAATGCCTAATTATGCAAAGTTCATCAAAGATGTCATGTCCAAGAAGAGTAGATTGCAAGACAATGAAGTGGTGAATCTGACAGAAGAATGTAGTGCAATCCTGCAGAAAAAATTGCCCCAAAAGCTTAAGGATCCAGGGAGTTTTACTATCCCTTGTTTTATTGGTGGTTCTAAGGTAAATAGATCTTTATGTGATCTAGGAGCAAGTATAAATTTAATGCCTTTTTCTGTTTACAGGACTTTGGAGCTTGAAGAAGTCAGGGCAACCAACATCACATTACAGCTGGCTGATCGGAGTATCATATATCCACGGGGTATTGTGGAGGATGTTTTGGTGAAAGTAGACAAATTTATATTTCCAGCAGACTTCGTGATTTTGGATATGGATGAAGATGAAGAAACTCCCTTGATTTTTGGGAGATCGTTTCTAGCTACTGCACGTGCACTGATCGATGTCCATAAGGGGAGAGCTCACACTTCGCGTTGGTGGTGAAGCTGTGATTTTCAACATCTATCACACCATGAGGAGCCCAAATGAGGTAAGTACATGTAAGAACATTGAAATTATTGATTCTCATAACTCTTTTTCATGTGCAGGAAGTACTGACCCGCTTGAAAGATGTTTGGTGGCGGACGAGGTGGTTGATAAGGAAGAGGATTGAGAGTTACATGAACAAAACTTATTCCTAGACAGCGCTCCGAAAGAAAAAATGGTGAGTTCTAAGGAATCTGAAGCATTGGAAAATAGTGCAACTGAGGTATCTCCTCAAACTCATGATCTGAAAGCATTGCCTGCGCACCTATGTTATGAATTTCTTGGTGAAAATTCTACTTGTCCTGTTATTATATCTGCTCATTTGTCTGCTGTAGAGAAAGATAAGTTGTTGAGAGTTCTGAGAAATTTTAAAACTGCTTTAGGATGGTCAATTTTGGACATTAAGGTTATTAGTCCAACAATTTGCATGCATAAAATTTTGATGGAAGAGTCTTATACCCCTTATGTTGATCATCAGAGGCGATTAAATCCCGCTATGAAGGAGGTAGTTAAGAAAGAAGTTTTAAAGTTGTTGAATGCAGGCGTGATTTATGCTATTTCCAACAGTAGTTGGGTATCTCCTGTTCAAGTGGTGCCTAAGAAGGGTGGGATTACTGTGGTTAAAAACGAGAATAATGAGTTAATCTCCACACGTACAGTAACTGGCTGGTGAGTTTGTATAGATTATAGGAAGTTGAACAAAGCTACTCGAAAAGATCATTTTCCACTTCCTTTCATTGATCAAATGCTTGATAGACTTGCTGGTTATAGTTATTACTGCTTCTTAGATGGGTATTCAGGTTATAATCAAATTTCTATAGCACCGGAGGATCAGGAGAAGACTACTTTTACGTGTCTCTATGGCACGTTTGCTTTTAGGAGGATGCCGTTTGGACTGTGTAATGCACCTGCAACTTTTCAGCGGTGTATGATGGCGATCTTTGCAGATATGGTTGAGGACGTGATGGAAGTTTTTATGGACGACTTTTCTGTATTTGGTACCTCTTTTGATCATTGCTTGCATAATTTGTCTCTTGTTTTGCAGAGGTGCCAGGAAAAGAATTTAGTGAAAAATTGGAAAAAATGCCACTTTATGGTTCAAGAGGGCATTGTCCTTGGACATAAAGTGTCATCCAATGGATTAGAGGTTGATCGAGCTAAAGTGGTTGCAATTGAGAAGATTCCACCTCCGAAGAATATCAAGGGCATTAGAAGTTTTTTAGGCCATGCAGGGTTTTATCGGCGTTTCATCAAGGATTTTTTTAAAATCACAAAACCTCTGTGTAATTTAATTGAAAAAGATTCTACATTCATTTTTGATGATGATTGTTTGCAGGCCTTTGAAAAGATCAAGACGGCGTTGACCACAGCACCCATCATGATTGCACTGGATTGGAAGGAGCCCTTTGAGCTTATGTGTGATGCTAGTGACTATGCAGTGGGCGCTGTATTAGGCAAGAGGAGAGATAAGATTTTCAGAGCCATATATTATGCCAGCCGCACCATGGATGCCGCCCAGCAAAACTACACTACTACAGAAAAAGAGATGCTTGCAGTAGTTTTTGCTTTTGATAAATTCCGTCCATATTTAATTGGTACTAAAGTAGTTTTTTATACTGACCATGCAGCGATTCGCTACTTGTTTGCCAAAAAGGATGCTAAGCCACGCTTGATAAGGTGGATCCTACTGTTACAAGAGTTTGACTTTGAAATCAAGGATAAGAAGGGAAGTGAAAATCAAGTTTCAGATCACTTATCGAGATTGGAGTTAGAGAACGTGAAGGAGGAGGAAAGCATAAAGGAACTGTTTCCGGATGAACAACTCTTTGAGGTAAGTTCCTATACCCCTTGGTTTGCTGATATAGCGAATTTTTTGTCTTGTGGTGCTATGCCTCCAGAGTTGAATCGACATCAAAAGAAGAAGTTTTTCCATGACGTTAAGTTCTACTTATGGGATGATCCCTATGTTTTCAAACGTTGTGCTGATCAAGTGATTAGACAATGTGTGGCGGGGCGAGAGGCAGCTGAAATTTTGGAAAAATGCCATTCCTCTCCTTAAGGAGGACATTTTGGAGCCATCCGAACTGCTGCTAAGGTATTACAATCTGATTTTTATTGGCCTACGTTATTTAAAGATAGTTATACCTTAGTGAAATCATGTGATAAGTGCCAGAGAACGGGAAATATTTCTAGAAAGCATGAATTACCCCTCACAAACATTTTAGAAGTTGAATTATTTGATGTGTGGGGTATTGATTTTATGGGTCCTTTTCCCCCTTCTTTTAGCTACACTTATATCCTATTAGCAGTGGATTATGTGTCGAAATGGGTGGAAGCAATTGCCACCTCTACTAATGATGCTCGTGTTGTAGTAAAATTTTTGCAGAAGAACATTTTTACACGGTTTGGAACACCACGAGCAATAATCAGTGATGAAGGTACGCACTTTTTTAATAAAATTTTTAATACCTTGCTCGCTAAGTATGGTGTCAGGTATAAGGTGGCGTGTGCATATCATCCGCAAACCATTGGTCAAGCGGAAATTTCTAACCGAGAAATCAAGCAAGTATTAGAGTAGACGGTGAAGACGAATAGAAAAGATTGGGCACTCAAGCTGGATGACGCATTATGGGCATACCGCACTGCGTTTAAAACACCGATTGGGATGTCACCGTATAGGTTGGTGTTTGGTAAGGCATGTCATTTGCCCTTGGAGTTAGAGCATAAAGCATTTTGGGCGGTCAAGAAGCTGAATATGGATATCGAAGCATCGGGGGAGTTACGTAAATTACAGTTGACAGAATTGGACGAGTTTCGAAATGATGCATATGAGAATGCCAAGATCTACAAGGAGAAAACAAAGAAGTGGCATGACAAGAACATTGTACCTCGCGAATTCGAACCAGGTCAGAAAGTATTGTTATTTAACTCTCGTCTAAAATTGTTTCCAGGAAAATTGAAGTCCAGATGGTCTGGACCATTTATGGTGGAGAAGGTATATCCGCACGGTGCGATTGAGCTGCGATGTACAGATGGAAGAATGTTCAAAGTGAACGGGCAAAGGGTGAAACATTATTATGGTACTGAAGTACGAAGTACTGAGAGTACTCTCCTCACAGACCCAACTTAAAACTGGTGAAAGTCCGGCTGAGGACTATAAAACAAGTGCTAAATGGGAGGCAACCCATTTGTCCTTTTAGTTTTAATTTTGTCTTTTCGGTTTTTGCTTTGCATTTTGTCATTTTCTTGTTAGTTATTTTTTTTTCTTCCTTTTATTTCATTTTCAGGAACCATTTCCAAAATGTCACGCGCGCCCGCGTGTCCCAAAAATAACAAGTGAAGAACTGGTCCAGACGGCTATGCGCGCCCGCCTCTCCTGGGGAGCGCCCACGCGTGAAGAAATGTCAATCTCGAAGTTATTTACAGTGCACTATGCGCGCCCGCGTCACTTTAGGCGCGCCCGCGCCTGAAAATAATGAACACAAGTGCAGTTCTACATGGTGCTATGCGCGGGCGCTGGTCACTGGGGCGCGCCCGCGCGTTGATTTACGAATAAAAAGAACATGAGCAGTGCATTATGCGCGCCCGCCTTACCTGACGCGCGCCCGCCTCGACTGCACTTATTGCCCGATTCTTTCCCTTCTTTCTCTCTTTCCCTTTTATATTTTTACCTTATATTTCCTTTTCTTCCAACTCTTTTTCTCTCCAACATGCCGTTTTTTTCTCCATCTCTTCCTCTATTGTCAATATTTTCCCTTTTATCTCTATATTATTGTTCTTTTCTCTCAATTCGTCCTCTTTACCTTCTAAATTTTTGTTTTCTCTAATCTCTAGTTTCTCGTTAAAGGGTGGGGAATCAAGCTTGGTGAAAGGCTATACTTTTCTGGGTTATTGTGGAGTTTTCTCTTGCTCCAGTGGTAAGTTCTCTGTTCACGTGTGTGCCCACTTTTCTGTTTATTGGGTTCTTGAATTGGAAGGAGCTTTTGGAGTGGATTTGTCATTGCGTGGGGTGAATTGATTGTAGTAGTTGTTACATTGAAGTGTAGAGGTGGTGTGACTGGAATTTTTAGTTGTGGGTATCAAGATTGTTGAATTGTTCTTGTGAATTGCAAGTTCATATTGTGTCTGCCAAGTGTTTGATTTATGGCTCCTAAGAAGAAAACAAAGTTGGGGGAATCTTCATCTTCCACCCCTGATTTTGATAATCATCGTTTCTGAAATCCAACGATCGAAGAAAATTATCAAGAGTTGCTTTCTAAGAATATTTTGCCTGAGAGAGGATTTGACACTACCGTTGGTTTTGAGCCAAATGGAATTATTAGAAGCAATGTCGGGGATGAGGCGATACAGCGTCAATGGCTTCAATTTGTTAAGCAGCCTCAAGAAGCTGTTATTTCAGTGGTGCGAGAGTTCTATGCCAATCTGAAAGTTAAACACGTTGACTTCAATGTATTAGTCAGAGGACACATGGTGCCGTTTGATTCGGTTGCAATTAATACTCTCTTTCAGATTCCGCCAATAGACAATGATGAGTATGTGGCATATCGATCTGGGGACATTTATTATGATGCTATTATCCAATCTATCTGTGTCGAGGGAGCTGTGTGGAGATTGGGAAGTGATTTTAAACCTTCCAAGTTGCGAAAGGTTGATTTGAAAAGTGATGCCAAGAGATGGTACGCTCTCGTCTGTGCTAGACTGAAGCCCACAGACCATGATCATGAGGTCACACGTGAAAGGGCGATTCTTGTTTATTGCATCGTGGAAGGAATGACTATGGATTTGGGCCGTATCTGTCAAGAGACGATTCAAAATGTGTTTACTGATCGATCAAGGGGGGGCCTTGCTTTGCCTTCCATTATTACTGATTTGTGTGAAGCAGTGGGGGTTGATTGGAGCCCGACTGAAGAGTTGTTGAAGCCCACGACTCTCATACCCGGTGGTTCTTCGTCCTCTCGCCACCAATATGCTAGTGAACAAAGAGAACGTGCGGCTAGAAGATCTTTCAATGCTCGAGCTGCTGCTAGTCGAGCTTCTGCATCACAGTCTGCGATGCCTCCTTCTTTGGAAGCACGGGTTACATCCATTGAGGAAGATTTGCGCCAACTTCGTCAAGAATTCCATCACTTTCAGCAAAGACATGACGTTTTCATAGATTACATGATGGGATTCACTGGTGCATTGAGCCACCAATTTCCTCAAGCGGCGAGTTCGGCTCATCCTTTTCCCCCTTATCCTCAGTGGCCACCTGCTGTTGGTACTTCAAACCCGACACATGCTGTTGATAGTCACGATATGAGTGATGACAGCGACGACCACTGAAGGTCGTCGTTTAAGGTACATGTCCTATTTTTTTCTTGTTTAAATCATTGAGGACACTGATTGTACTAAGTTTGGGGGGATTTTGCTTTGTGATTCCAAAGTGCTGAATTTGTTTTTATTCCTTTTTGTGTGTTTTGTTTTAGTTTGTTTTTGTTTATTGTGTTCAGTCTTCTGTATTGTGTAGTGGTGGGATGCATGTGCGAGATTGGATTAGTTTGTGAGGTTGTGAAAGGGTGAATTGTTGAGTGAATGTGAGTTACATCCAAGAAACCATGAAAGAAATGAAAATACATTGGCCAATGATGCAAATGATTGTTTTTAGCTTTACTCCATGATTGAACTAAAAGAATTTTTATGGGTAAACCACTGAGATGAATGAGTCCCTATACATTCTGTGCTTTTGCTTAAGTCTGAATTAAAACATACAAACATAGAAGTGAATGAGGCAATTCTTGAGATCTTTGGGCTTGATTTTTTTTGGAAGTATTGTATCCTTAGTTGCCCTTCGAGCTGAGTTGAAAATCATCGTTTTCTGTTGATGATTATTTTGTTTCTGCACTGGTTAAAATTTGTGTGATTTACTTGTGAATTGAGATTGTCTAGAACTAGTTCGGACACCCTTTGAGGCGAAATACGGGCAATACTGAGATTAGGGATGATTTAGGCATATTTTTTTTCTGAATTCGTTTGAGCCTTTCAAGCTACCTTATTAATTTTATCCCTAGTACCTTGTTTGAGCTTTATCTGAAAATCGAATGGCATGCGTGTAAACATGTGATTATACCCCCATTCGTAATTATTTCAAGGTCCTACATTGACTACCTAAATAGCCTATACACTAATTCCTACCTTTAAGGGAGTAATTTGAATGCTAAATTGTTATATGTTCCTAGTTGATATTTTTGTGAAAATGGAATGGTGTGGTGGTGAATTGAAAAGAAAAAAAAATGAAAAGAGGTAGAAGGAAAGATGAAAAAAAAAATTTGTGGAAGAGAGTTAAAAAAAAGTTCTGAAAAGAAGAGTTGTGAAAGAGTTATAAAAAAAAAAAATTGAGAAAAGAAGTGAATTGAAATAGTGTGAAAAAGTAAAAAAAAAAAAAAAATGGAGTTGAAATTAGATTAAGCATAGAAATATAAATTACTCCTTTATTTGAATTCTTATCCTTCATTTGTTGCCATGAGCCTGACCTTACATTATAAGCTAATTAAGTCCTATTGACCGAGTCTCAGTTGCCCAATATACTAGTGGAGAAGGGTTGCGAGAATCTAGCCTATGGATGATTTATTTACACTCTTAATGAATATGAATTTTTGACCGAAACACGCACACAAGTTTCTTTTGTGAAATAACCTGATTTTTGCGTGTGTTTCAAAAGTAATTATCCAGTGTTTGATCCTTTCACCTATTAAAGTCCTCCTGATATGAATGTGTGAATTGAGTTAGATAAGCGTATTTTGCACGTGAGTTGCGGGATTTGTAAGTTTTGGAGGTTCACTAGCTTGTGTTTGAAAAAAAAATGATAGTTTGATATGATTGGATGAAATTTTCTGAATATTTTGCTAAGGCCATTGTTTCATAGTAATTCTTGGTTGGTCTTGATTTGTTGAGTGTAATAGTTAGTGTTTTGTGTTTGAGGCTTGATTGGTTTTGCTCGGGACTAGCAAACAATTAAATTTGGGGGAATTTGATAAGTGCATTTTGTGCACGTAATTTGTGTTGATATTATTGGATAATTGCTTGGTTTCGAGCGAAATTATGTGGAAGTTGTTGTTGTTTTTGTTGGATGTCAGGAATTACAGGAAATATTGAATGAATGATAGAAGAAATCATAGAAGTCAAGAAAAGAGCGAAGCAAGCGAAGATGGTTCGTAGTTTGAAGAAACCTGGACAGACGACTATGTGCACCCGCGCCTGGCGTGGTGCGCCCGCGCGTCAACTGAAGAGAAACTCAACAATTTTCTACAGGAAGCTATGCGTGCCCGCGCCTGGTGTGGTGCGCCCACGCATGAAGTCTAGTTACTAAGTGTCTGAGACAGTGTACTATGCCCGCCTGTGCCTGGTGTGGTGCGCCCGCGCGTCGTAGTCTGTATGATGAAGTGCTGTGTTTAATTTTGGGAATTTTTGGATACTTTTGGAAGGTTTTTGGACGAATCTTAAGGGCAAATTTAAGGGTTTTTCAGACCTAATGAGAGGGATCAAGCGGCCACTACACAAAAAAATAATCTTGAGAGAAAAGTCGTCCAAGTTTCGATCGATATTTGGAGTTGCTTGGAACAAAGACGAAGAATTTTCGACCGGACACGGAAGAAAGACTACGGCTTTGTTATTCTTACTTTACTTAATTCTTTTGAGTTGAATTATGTTTGAATTTAAAAACATTCGTTTTGTTTTTATGAATTTTATCATGAACTAAGCTTTTTAAGTCTAGAGGTTGATGTAGCTTGGTCAAGACAATATTTATGAATTATTGATTTTAATGAATTGAGTTATTCTAAATTAATTGTGATTCTAATTTTAAAAGTCTTTTCAATTTACTGGCCATAAATTGATTTGTCATATTTATTCAGAGTCCGGCACTCGGGAGAGGGGATTTAGAATAGGATCAATAGAATCTGCACTGTTAATTGTTTATATGAATCGGGAGAGCTTATAGCTTTAATAGAGCCTAAAAAGAACATTGTTTTACACATATCATTACAAGTATATTTTGAATAGGGATATTGAAATCGATCTGTAATTGATGCATCCTATTTGATACTCGGAAGAGGGAAATAGTATAATATATGTGTTCTTGGTTATTAATTGAAATTAACTCATGAAAATAGATTGATTAGGATTGAAGATTGTCGAGACCAGGTGAAAATCAAACCTCTAGACTATTTTTTCTCTGATTGATAATCTCTTAAGGATTGTGTTTGTGCGCGCTGTTCAGCTTTCTTTATTTATTTAATTTGTCATCAACCCTCTAAAGTTTGATTTTCTAGATAAAATTAAGACTATTTTAATTACAAGTATTGAATATTTTCAAATTACTCCCTGTGGGTTCGACACTCTCTCTTTCACTTTACTAAAACTTGACACTCGTACGCTTGCGAATATTTTTCACAATGTTCTACAGTCAAATATTCATCGTATCACTACACATGTTCTACAAGACTTAACTAAGCTAACATATAATCCTATAGTTTAAATAGGATTCTCATATCATACCTTCGTCCGTCGTTAGCCCGTTGATGTCGAAAACCTTGTTTTTAGTCTCAACTGGATGCTATTACTGAAACACCTCACTTATATCATCGGGCCCTCAGTTATAGACTGAATCAAAGAAGGATAATATTGAATTTTACTACAAAATGTCTTCCAAAGATCCCTATTTATAGACAGAGATCGGTAGTTCGGAACTGGGGTTCGGTAGTTCCTATCTCTGCATGCTCGACACGTTTTTGAACGCCAGAGTTCGTACGTTCCGATCGGGCTTCGGTAGTTCCAATCTCTGCATGCATTCACACACGTCCAGTTTTATTGCTTATTCATTGGGCCATGTAATCAGAAGCTCCAATCTGTCACATCGGATGGTCCGAACTCTGCCATGTGTCAGTTCACCTCGTGACTATTCATGGACAACTTGGCTGACTTGGTTCAGACGTTCTGATCATGAGTTCGGATCTCCGAACAGCACCATTGTATTACCTAAAATCTAATCTACTAAATCGCATGCATTAAATTTAATAAATATTAGGATTATTATTTTTAAGTTTAATTGATTTAAATTCTTTATTTGAATTATGTACTAATAAAATATTAATTATTTATTCAAATGATTTTATTGTACTAACTATTTAATTAATGTTTTTAATTATTTAAATTTATTTATTTAAATGATTTTATTGTACAACTCAATCATTTTAAAGATTTAAAAGGTATAAGCTTGTTTATTCAAATGACTTTTATTGTCCAACTTATTTATTTTAAATAACATAAGTTTAGCGGTTAACTACTTTAAATTATTTTAAATGTCTAGCTTATTTATTTAAATCCTTTTTAATTGTCCAAATCATTTTAAAGGTTTTTATTTCCACTTGTGTATTTATTTAAATTAATTTTAAACGTTAGTCTAGTTTGTTTAAATTATTTTAATCGCTCTGTTTATTATTTAAATATTTTATTTATTGTTGTGACATCAAAATATTTAAGTATTAATTTTAATTTCTTGGAATTAGTTGCTTTAAATTTCTTTAAAGTTTAATTTGTTCAGATATTTAAGTTAATTATTAATGAGATTCTCGAGTTCAGTGATTTCCGGTTTTGGCTTTCGGTGATGGTGGATTTTGGCGGTAAATTCCTAGATATTATTTCAAGAGTTAATATTTGTGAGAATTGAAGAAAATAGATGAAATGTTGATTTTAGAATTTTCCGGTGTCAAAAATTGCTTTTTCGCATTCTAAGATTTTTTTTAAACCTTTTCGAAATTTAGCATTTTTTAAACACGGACTAGTAAAATTAAATTTAATATTTTAATTTGAGATTTTAATAATTGGGTATTTAAAGATGCAAGTAAATTTGGGGCCAAAAGTTACTAAAGTTGAGTGACACTTTTTAAAAGTAAATAGCACCTTTTAAATCACACACACACACCCATCTATGCGTACATATGCCTATACATACAAACACATATACGCTTAAAACATATTTTACAACACAAAAATAAAACCCAAATCCCTAACCCAAGCCCCCAAACCCACGCTCTCTTCCTCTTCTTCTTCAAGAGATCGACGACCCTTCTTTTTCTCTAGCATTTTCGGCCGCCGCAATCAGCCACCACCACCACCATTGCCGGAGCTCACCCTTTGGAAGATTTCCTTAGCAGCTGGTCGTGGATTTCAGCTCATTCCACCTCCATTTCTTTTAGAAATTGATAGTCGTATTTTGTTTGCATATTTTGATGTTATTTTGTTAGTAGTTTGCATGCATTTATTTGCTTTTGTTCATGTTTTATCTTAGTTTTGTTTTATTCATGCATTTAGCTACATAACATACTCACGGGTTTAATGTGTAGGAAGTATCAATTTTTAAGAAGTAAGGCAAAATGTTGGCAAATTTTCATGCGCTCGATCGGACAAACTCGTAGGATCGAGCGCGACTTCTAGAGATTTAAGGCAGTAGGTTTCGCATTTTTTATGCGCTCGAGCGGACGAATTCACGCGATCGAGCGCGGCCACGGAATTACAAGACAGTGAGATTGCATATTTTAGTGCGCTCGAGCGGACGTACTCATGCGCTCGAGCACGCAAGTCTGTTCGGGAAGAATTTTGTAATTTTGGAAACTCTTTTATTTTGGATTCTAGGCTTTATTAGGCTTTGAATTCCATTTTTGAGGGGAATTATCAGACTTTGACATTCTCTCTTGGCGGTTAGGTTTTATTTTCCATATCTCTCTCAAGTTTTCCTCTCTTCTTTTGAATATTTCTTGAGTTTTTGATGAATCGTAGCTAAAATTTTAGTACTTGGTTGAGGAAGACGAACCCTTGATTTTGTTTATTCATGAGATTCGAATGTTTCATTGTTTAATTCCAATTTGCGTATCAAGAGTTGTTTTGAATTGATTGGTATGCTTGTATGTGAGATTTTAGGATTGATCACCTTAGGATTTTGCTATACAATCTACCGTTAAATTAGAATTCAAATCCGTAATTGTTTGAATCAACTAATTCGTGAAGCAACTATGATTAATTTTTTCTAATGTTGAATTTTTTAAATCGTAAGAACAACAATTGACTAGGATAAATACATCCGTTGGTGCATGTGTTATCTAGATTCATCAGTTTTACTCGTTTGAATGCTACCGTGGATTTAAATCTAATCGCTGATATTGGGTTAATTTATGGGGTAAGGGTTAACTTAGAACGCTGGTGTCTAGTTAACTAAAATTAAGGTGAAACAGGAATTAAATTTTCAATGATGAATATTCAATGTAAATTAATTATTTTTAGGGAATCGATGATCGAATGAATAATTTCAAGGGTGTAGTGGACCGATACCAAGTCTCGTCTCTTATTGATTTCTCTAGTTGAATTTTCAGTAGTTAATCTCAAATCTCAAAACCCCCCTTTTTGTTTATTTAGAACACATTAAATTTACCTTTCCTCGTGTCGCGCCCAAATTAACCCAACTCAGATTAAAGAATGAAAAATGTAGTAGTGCGAGTAGGGATCGTTCCCACGAGGAAAGGTAAATTTAATGTGTTCTAAATAAACAAAAAGGGGGGTTTTGAGATTTGAGATTAACTACTGAAAATTCAACTAGAGAAATCAATAAGAGACGAGACTTGGTATCGGTCGACTACACCCTTAAAATTATTCATTCGATCATCGATTCCCTAAAAATAATTAATTCACATTGAATATTCATCATTGAAAATTTAATTTCTGTTTCACCTTAATTTTAGTTAACTAAACACCAGCGTTCTAAGTTAACCCTTACCCCATAAATTAACCCAATACCAGCGATTAGATTTAAATCCACGGTAGCATTCAAACGAGTAAAACTGATGAATCTAGACAACACATGCACCAGCGGATGTATTTAGCCTAGTCAATTGTTGTTCCTACGATTTAAAAAATTCAACAGCAGAAAATATTAATCATAGTTGCTTTACAAATTAGTTGATTCAAACAATTATGGATTTGAATTCTAATTTAGCGGTAGATTGTATAGCGAAATCCTAAGGTGATCAATCCTAAAATCTCACATACAAGCATACCAATCAATTCAAAACAACTCTTGATACGCAAATTGGAATTAAACAATGAAACATTCGAATCTCATGAATAAACAAAATCAAGGGTTCGTCTTCCTCAACCAATTACTAAACGTTTAGCTACAACGATTCATCAAAAACTCAAGAAAAATTCAAATGAAGAGAGGAAAACTTGAGAGAGAGATGGAAAATAAAACCTAGCCGCCAAGAGAGAATGTCAAAGTCTCATTATTCCCCTCAAAAACAGAATTCAAAGCCTAATAAAGCCTAGAGTCCAAAATAAAAGAGTTTCCAAAATTACAAAATTTTTCCCGAACAGACTTGCGCGCTTGAGCGCATGAGTACGTCCGCTCGAGCGCACTAAAATATGCGATCTCACTGTCTTGTAATTCCGTGGCCGCGCTCGATCGCGTGAATTCGTCCGCTCGAGCGCATGAAAATTTGCCAACATTCTGCCTTACTTCTTAAAACTCGATACTTTCTACACATTAAACCCGGGAGTATGTTATGTAGCTAAATGCATGAATAAAACAAAAATAAGATAAAACATGAACAAAAGAAAATAAATGCATGCAAACTACTAACAAAATAACATCAAAATATGCAAACAAAACGCGACTATCAAATACCCCCACACTTAATCCTTGCTCGCCCTAGAGCAAGTCATGCAAAAACAGAATGAAACAACAAACAAGCACATAAGTAAGGACGATCATGCATAATATAGCCTCAGAGAAAACCACTTTCATCCAAAACAAGTTCATAGCTACTCTCAATCATCAATGATACACCTTCAGTCGAATGTGAACGTGTGTGTGTGTGTCATGTTACCCCAGTTACATGCAACTTCAAAAGACAAAGTTTCAAGACTGTTCGCCGACCTAGAACAATTCAGTGTAAGTATCACAATCCAGAACCCCCTTTTCAACAGTCCTTCAACACAACACAAATTCCTTGAGAATAATTACGCACCATTGGATTTTGCACCCGACATTTTTAAAGTCCCAATAATTACCCGCATATTTAGCTATAACTAGATAGGATTCGAATTTCAATCCCATCGTCTATAGCCCGGATGAAACTACAATCCCATTAGGTCCGCAAACTTAGCTATGAAATAATGAATAGAATTTCATTCACATTTCAAGCCCGGATGGAATCGTGATTTCAAAACATTTCCAAAAATTAGTTAATCCCATTTTACCCGCAGACTTAACCATAGTCAAGGTATTGGGATTTCAATTCCTTGCTTACAATCCGGATGGAATTAAAAGTTATTTATTTTTTCTCAAAAGATTAATCCCATGTAATCCGCATACTTAGCCACAAACAAGATGAATAGAATTTCAAACGTCTTGCTCGCAACCCGGATGGAGTTAATTGGTTTCCAAAAATTGTTACAAAAAATTCTGAGGTGCGCCCAAGAAAGTGTATGCCATGTCAAAAAATCATCAAGATTCAAGCACTATCAAGTTCCACAAACACCTATTGTTGTGCAATGGTCCAACAGACATCCACGATATCTAATACATCGCTACAATTCACCGGTTAAACAAGAGTGCTTAAAATATTCACTACTCAACCTACGGTTTCTCATATCCAATCAAGAGTAAAACTTTTTAAAAAATTCATTATTTTTCAACTACCTCGTCATAGGCTAACAATTTCATCCTCAACTCATGCATACAAGACAAAAAAAAAACATGAATGCAATGAATGTAATTAATGCATCCCCCCACACTTAAATGAAGTATTGCCCTCAATGCATCAAAACACAAGACACAAGCAAACAACTAAACACAATGTAATGCACAAATGTAAAACGAAACTCCCCTGGTTTAAGTGTTGACACTATCTTCTTCAACGTCTGACAGCATCACGAAAGAATCATATTGAAACTTTTACTGCGGAGTTGGCGACATTCGATTTGTGAAATCAACGAAAATAAAACGCAAAAACAAAATGAAAGATAAAAACTAACGAAAAGAAAATAACACTGGGTCCCAGTCAGCGCCTCTTTTTACAGTCGTCGGCCCGACTATATTTTTCTTTTACTCATGGTGGTTCATATCTAGTTTTCCCAACCACCTTCACTCACTTGAGCAGTTTTGAAGTAAGTTTAGGTCTTTTCTTCCTCGGTTTCGATTTCCTGGATACCTGCGGATCAGAACAAAAAATTTCAGCAGTAAAATTCTCAATAGGTCTTGCAATAACCTTCTTAACTTTATTCCCATTCACAACATTCTTGTGTTCTTGCGACAAGTGATTAATGACATCAAGATTATTAACAACACTTTCACAATCATGAATTTGCAGGGTATAAAAAATATGAAACTTAACAACATCCTTATCAAACTCCATAGTGAGAGTGCCATTGTGAATATCTATGATAGACTTTGAAGTTTTCAAAAATGGTCTTCCTAGCAAAATTGGACTATTCAAATCATTATTTTTCATATCAAGCACATAGAAATCAGCATGAAAAACCACATTACCAACTTACACAAGAACATCTTCTAACAGCCCCTTAGGATAAATAGTAGATCTATCAGCCATTTGGATAACGATTGCAGTTTCAGTCAAAGGCCCAAGATTTAAGGAAGCATAAACAGAGTATGACATGACATTAATCGATGCTCCTAAATCTTGTTGGAGAACGCGGCTATCAGATCAATTAGGATTGATACCCGGTGCAGCGGAAGTTTAAAATTTTTAATATGGAACAATTCCATAATGGGTATCAACCTTACGATTAAATTGTGTGTGTAAAAATTAAATAACAATTATAAAATTTTTACCTTTAATCTCGAATCGAGATTTTGGACACCAACAGATTTCTCTGCTCTTGTTGTATATCCCTGGAACTGATGGACGAACTGTTCTTCAATCAGGTCCACGAACGGATATTTAATCCCTCTGATAGATTGCACTAGAAAATCTATCAGAAGTTTTCTACGAAGAGATTAACTAATTTGATCCGTTAAACCAGACTGTAATTCAAAATCACAGGCTGGATTTTTTCTCAAGCAGAGGGAGAGGGGGCGGCCACCTTTTAGAAAATTAACTGGGGTTTTCAAAAATTTTGTGACCTGTTGTGTGTAATTTCTGTACTGCAATAACTTATTTATAATGTAGGCCACTAATAGCTTAGGGCCCATTAGTCATAAGTTCAAGCCCGACAAGCAAAGCCCGCATGTTCAGAAATTAATATAAAATTCATCATGACTCCGATTGATAAACCGATTTCACCAATGTGCACAAAAACCATTTCTGCACCTTTTAAAGTCAAGATAAATTTTTCTGAATCCGAATTCAGTGATTTCCAAAAATGGCCATCCCTATGTCATTTTAGGAAATCTTACTCCTCTACTCTTAAATAAGAAGTCCAACTTCTTCGTTCATTAAATATAACTCTTTAAATTTAACTATCTCAACGGGAATTAAAAATCCATTACACTGTGTGACCCTCAATGGTTCAGGGATACAGCTAGCCGTGGGCTCACAACTCCTTGTGACTCGAAACAACAATTTCCGACTTGCCCATCGAATCATGGTAAGAGCGCCTAGCAACATCGCCCCATGATTCCCTAGGTATCACTGATAGTGCCTACAAGAACCAATAGATTTTGGTTAGCGTACAGTACGGTCCCTTCATCCATATATCCCGATCGAATCAACAACCATTGGTATATCGAGAGTCGCTCAAGATTCGATAACTATGTAATACATCTTGAAGATCAAATAGTGACATCGCTACTAAAAAACCATTTCTTAAATCACATCATGTACTCTGGACAGAGATTCGTCACACTAATATCTTCTCAGATCGCATAGGATATCCACACTCGCAAGTATGTGGTGAATCCTTGACAACAAAGCATCGACTCCTATATGTGTTGTAACTGTACCCAATCCCGACACCTGATGACCCCAATAGAGTCGGTAAACGAGTCAAAGCATAGTACTAGCATATAGAGTCTCAATGATGTTTCAAGTAGTAAGGACTAATGGTGTACAACCAAAACCGCGGACTTTATCCACTCGATAAGTGATAACCACTTGGAAAGTCCGGATAGGGTAGTTCGATCATTCATCATATGAATATCCATTTGCATGCTTCGAACATCTCCATGTTCCTTACCAATGAAACGTGGTACTCTGCATCGCAAATGCTAGTCTCAAACTCGAGCGATCCTTATCCTTATTATCGGACAGCTCAATCGACTAGGAACAGTTTAGAATATACAGTGACTATAAGATGTGTTTCATGATAGACATCCCCATGTTCTACCACATCTTACATACACTATAGTATATTCAAGGTCTTTATCAAAACAACAATAGTATATCACAATATAACAATATGAAGAAAGATAAAGTCATTGCCATTAATAAAAGTGTAAATTATATTAAACAAAAGATTGTTTATACAAAGAGTCATCAAAGCCCTTAGCCACAAGTTGGCTCACCGGGCACCCACTCTTTCAAATCTAGCATGACCGTATCAAGCTGAACATCTCCTATCTTAAAAGGAATAGAAAACATAACTGGGTCCTTGCATTTTGTAGGTATTTTTCTTTGAATTACGGCAGAGACCTGTTCTCCCAATTCAACTTTCTGACATCCCTTGAAGGTTTGTTTCCTTTTCATAGTACACAATTCTTTTAAAAATTTAGCATAACGAGGTACTTGTTTAATAGCATCTAACAAAGGGATATTTACCTCGCATCTACGAAACACTTCATACAACCCCTTAATTCCATCATCTTTCCTAGACTCTTTCAATGCTAAGGGAAAAGGGGCTACATGTTTATACTCGGAAAAAGGAGGGAACTTACCTCTTGGTGCTTCCTGAATTGTTTCGTCCTCCTCTACCTTGGATTCCTGCTCATCTTTGTTCTGTACTGGTTCTTTCACCACTTATTCATTAACCTTCAACTCCTTTCCACTTCTAAAGGTGATTGCACTCACATTCTCCCTCGGATTCACCACAGTCTGTGATGGTAAGCTGTTCGAATTCAGTGCCTCCAACCTGTTCAATGCGGTTGCCAACTGCCCCATTTGAGTGTTCAACTGTTGGATACTTGCTCGAGTTTCATGTTGAAAAGTTACAGTATTAGTAGCAAAATCATTAATAATGTTTTCTAGAAACTCACCAGGCGTGGGGACTTAAGGACGCTGTGGATATTGAGGATACGGTGGCCTATAAGATTGATTGTGCGGTGGTGCCTGAGGCCCCGATTGATTCGCCTGTGGGTTTCCGTATCTCAAATTTGGATGGTCCTTCCAACCAGGATTGTATGTGTTGGAGTATGGATCATACTTCCGCTGTGGAGGTCCAGGAAATCCACCAGTAGAACTCACATGTTCGACCGACTCCTCTTGAAGTGTGGGACACATGTCAGTAGCGTGTCCCATCGCATTGCAAATTCCACACCCTTTCACAGTTTGTCCATTCCCTACAGCCTTTTGACGCACAAGAGACGTCAGATCAATCAGTTGTTGTTCAAGGGAAGAAACATTTACCTCATTTCCTCGTCTGGGCACATGATCACTCCTGTTGGTGCCAAATTGCTGAGAATTGGCAGCCATATTCTCTATCAAGTTCCTTGCTTGGACTGGAGTTTTATCCACAAAAACTCCTCCACTGGCCGCATCCAGCATATTCCTGTCATGAGACAATAAACCTTCATAGCACAATTGAATTAATTGGTTTTCACTTATCTGATGTAGCGGACAGCTAGCACAAAGCTTTTTGAACCGCTCCCAGTATTCATGAAGTGATTCCCCTGTGTATTGCTTTATCCCATAAATTTCCTTCCTGATATTTGCGACTCTAGAAGCTGGGAAGTACTTCTCCAGAAAAATTCTTTTCATCTCAGTCCAAGTCGTGATGGATCCAGAGGGCAAGTAATATAGCCAATCCTTAGCAGCACTCTTCAAAGAGAAAGGAAAAGCTCTCAGCTGAATCTGCTCCTCTGTCACTCCATAGGGTTTCATACTCGTGCAAACCACATGGAATTTCATCAAGTGTTTGTTAGGGTCCTCACCTGCAAGACCATGAAAAGAAGGCAATAAGTGAATCAATCCAGATTTAAGCTCAAAAGTAGCATTATTTTCTAGAGTAGGAAAAGTAATGCATAAGGGCTGTTGGTTTGGATCAGGAGTGCCCAATTTTCTAAAGCTCAGATTTGCGTTGGCAAACATTTCTCTTGTCAGATCTTCAACCACACGCTCGTTCTCTTCTTGTCTCCTACGAGCTTCTCTCCTTCGTCTATGCAAAGTTCTTTCTATCTCCAGGTCGTATGAAAATTCTTCTTCTTAAGAATCACCTGGAAGCATGAACAAACCCAAGAAGCACTGGGGGAAGAATAAAAAATAAAAATAAAAATAAGAACACAATTAAATTAAACACCATTCCCCGGCAACGTCGCCAGAAATTTTGGAGCTAGGCAAGAATATGGTTTCCTTGACTCATCAAGTAGATTATTTATGTCATGTGGTTGATTTTTGTGTGCATTTCAAATTTATGGAAATTTTTAGGAGTTTTATTTCAAAAATTTCAGCTTATACTAGCCATGTTCATGCTTATGTTGATCTATTGTGTTATTTTATTGTTGAAAATGAGTTGAGTTAGAAGTTTTGATTGGTGTCTTCATTGTTGCCCATTTATTCGAAGGATTCCATTTTTTTTGAAGCATGTTATGTTCAAAATTTTGATGTTGTTTGGATGGTGGTTAAGGTGCTTCCATGGTTGAGAATGTAGCTCACATGGTAGTGCTTATTATGTGTTGAAGTTAATTAGCTAGCAACTTGGAGAAGAAGGGGCCATCGATTTTGGGTGTTGATGGAATCGGTTTAGAGGGTTGGGCAAGGGCTGGATTCGAGCTAAGCTAGGCTTGGGAGGTTTGTACTAGTGTTTTGAGTAGGTCTAAGAAAGGGTCTTGGTCTTTTTTTATAGGTTGGGAAGATGGGAGTCCATGGTTAATTGTCTTGGAAGGAAGATATGTTAGAATTTGTGTTGAGAAGAATTTTGATAGTGTTGGGGCTGCCCGGAAACGAATGATTAAGGCAGGGTTAGGATCATGCTTTGGTTATTGCCTCGGGTCTGGAGGTATCCTAGGTTGTTAGGGACATGATGTTTCAAGAGGAAAACGATTCGGTTGAGTTGTCCTTGAGTTATAGGCGTTTGATCAAAGAGGTGCAGAATTTTAGATGTCCAAGGTTTCTGCCCGGAAATTTGGTTGTATAGAATGATTGTATGAGGTTGGTGCCTTGAGAATGACTTCCCTATGTAGTTTGAGGTATGAGGGAATCGTGGTTTCAAGCGGAAGTCGTTTTGATTAAGAAATGAGTAAATTATAAGCTTTGCGGGCGAATCGCTTGGATTATGTCCTAAGTGCCAAGTTAAGGTCTAGGTTCTTAGCTATGGTTTGTTACCTACATCACCATCCTTGTCAACCATTTTGAATCATTTATATGAGAATCGAGTAATCGAGTAAATATTTATAAAGAAAGTCATTTCCATAAATTCATGCTAATTATTTGAGTCGAGTCAAGAAAGGAAAAAAATATTTTGAATAAGGAGAGTTGATTGTGACCATATCAGGGTATGGACGGGCTGAGAGAAATCTTGGCTTCCCTTACCACCTCATGGGTTTGGACGGGCTGGAAGAAATCTTGGCTTCCCTTACCATCTGTTTGCACATAAAAATTGGCGAATTTTGTGTGTTGCGCAGGCGTGCCAGGAACGTGAGTGCCAAATGAAAATAAGAAACAAAATAAAAATCTAACTTCTAAAAATAAAGCGAAAATATAAGTCCCGGTTTCATCGTCGGTCTCAATTTCATCGGTTAAATGCTAAAGAACACTAGAAATATTGGAGAAAAATCATTAATAGCAATTGAAACTTCAACATTACTACCGAAAATTCGAAAATGACAAGTGTTTGCCACAAAATAAAATAAAAGATGTTGCTGGAAAGCTCGAGGAACTACAAAATATGACTGAAAATATGTACTGAAAATCTAAAAAAATACAAGAACAATGATGAAATTTCGAAAATGTGCAAAAATATCCTGAAGAATTCAAGCTTTTGGAGCTTGGAATTGTTGGATTGTTGGTTGTTTTTTGTGTTCTGCATGAATGCCCCTGTTATATGCTGTTCCCTAGTAAGTTCCTCAACTGTTAACCTCCATTAGCCCACTACTTGCAGCACTAACAGCCCCACTAACAGCTCCACTAACTCTTAACTGTTTTGACTTGGTCTTTCCCTCTCTCTTTCTCAACTTGGTTCCTCAAGTGCCAAAGGTTCCCCGAGTGTCCAACTTCACCATCCCACTACTTTTAACTGTTTTGACTTGATCTTCTCCTCTTTCTCTGCTTGGTTCCTCGAGATTCGATCCGGTTCCCCAAGTTTCCAACTGCACCATCCCACTACTTGCATTGTGGGTCCTGGAAGTTGTTGACCAATTCTTTGAAGTTATTGTAACTTTATTGGGCTTTAATTCATCAAGACCTATCATTAAAATTCTTAATTGTTTAAATAATAAATTAATAACACAAATTAATTTATGGGTCAAACAAATGCCCCCCGCAGGCTTTTGGCCCAACGGGCCAATATGCCTGGATATAATACCACGCATTGAGTTGAGTTTCCCGCAAGATTTTGGCCCAACCGACCAATATGCTGGAGAAAACCCGTTCCTTGATTTTGAAATGTTATTCTTTTGCTGGTAAGTATCGCTTTGTGGCCCTCGGGCCATGGTTCCTATTCGTATATATGAGCAGTTATTTGATGCCACATTTCCACAATGATATAAAATGTTCCTTGGTCCGTGGGCCATGGTTCCTCCAGAACGCGAGTAGTTCCTCGACATTAGGATTTTGGTTTCTTCAGGACGTAACGGGTTCGGCCCTCGAGTGGTTCTTTGATACACTTTGTACTTACTTTTGTACCTATACAAAAAGTGTGTGATAACCAAAGGTTGAGGGAGATATGGTGCCCCCCGAGAATTCATAGAATTGTGTTCTCGATTAATGGTTCGTTGTAACCCTGCAGAACACTTTTGGTCAATGACAAAAAAATGTTGAAAATCTGGAATCTTACTGTTGTACTTTAGATTTTGAGAAGTCCTTTTGCACACTTCCTCTTCTATCTTGGGTGGTGAAATATATCTCTTAACATTGTTTCTTGAATTGGGGTTCACCGAACGGCGGTTATCACCAGCTTGAAAGTTCCCAATGGATCGTCGGGCTTCAATGGATTTCAAGATACCATCCGAATCTCCTTTCTCATGAAAGACATGTTCACAGTGGTTTTCATGTGTGTTTGCCACAATGATTCCACTTACCCGGAGTTTGTTCATATCTTCCATCATGTTTCTCATCATGGTCAAAACAAGTCTTTGCTGGCCTCCTTCATTTATTTCATGGCATTCTCCATCATCAAACTTATCTCCTTCATGTTATTTGTGGCAACAAAGTCAGAATGTGCAGAAGGAACTACCACTATTTCTGGTCCACCAAGTTCCTCGATTTCCTCAATAAAAGAAGACCGAGGAACCATATTTTTTTCCTGGATCATAACCATATGAACCTGAAAAATTATGAGCACCATACTCTCCATGTTCCCAAGAACATGAAAAATAATAATCAGAATTGAAAACATTAGAATATGTATCTACTTCATATATCCAATTGTTCCTTGACTGCATTTCCTTCCAATTTTTCACAAACTTTCTGGAAAAATATGCTCTTTAACATCCGTCGGGTCCCACCGAGCGTGCCAAAATTATGTTTGCACATAAAAATTGGCGAATTTTGTGTGTTGCGCAGGCAGGCACGTGAGTGCCAAATGAAAATAAGAAAAAAAAATAAAAATCTAACTTCTAAAAATCAAGCAAAAATGTAAGTCTCGGTTTTATCATCGGTCTCAATTTCACCGGTTAAATGCCAAAGAACACTAGAAATATTGGAAAAAAATCATTAATAGCAATTGAAACTTCAACATTACTACTAAAAATTCAAAAATGACAAGTGTTTGTCATAAAACAAAATAAAAGATGTTGCTGAAAAGCTCGAGGAACTACGAAATATGACTGAAAATATGTACTGAAAATCTAGAAAAATACAAGAACAATGATGAAATTTCAAAAATGTGCAGAAATATGCTGAAGAATTCCAGGTTTTGGAGCTTGGAATTATTGGATTGTTGGTTGTTTTTTGTGTTCTGCATTAATGCCCCTTTTATGTGCTGGTTCCCTAGTCAGTTCCTCAACTGTTAACCTCCATTAGCCCACTACTTGCAGCACTAAAAGCCCCACTAACAGCTCTACTAACTCTTAACTATTTTGACTTGGTCTTTCCCTCCCTCTTTCTCAGCTTGGTTCCTCGAGTGCCAAAGGTTCCCCGAGTGTCCAACTTCACCATCCCATTACTTGTAACTGTTTTGAATTGGTCTTCTCCTTTTTCTCTGATTGGTTCCTCAAGAGTCGATCCGGTTCCCCGAGTTCCCAACTGCACCATCCCACTACCTGTAATTGTTTTGACTTAGTCTTTCCCTCTCTCTTTCTCAACTTGGTTCCTCGAGCGCAAAAGGTTCCCCGAGTGTCCAACTTCACCATCCCACTACTTTTAACTTTTTTGACTCCGTTTTCTCCTCTTTCTCTGCTTGGTTCCTCGAGATTCGATCCAATTCCCCGAGTTCCCAACTTCACCATCCCACTACTTGCATTGTGGGTCCTGAAAGTTGTTGACCAATTCTTTGCAGTTCCTGTAACTTTATTGGGCTTTAATTCATCGAGACCTATCATTAAAATTCTTAATTGATTAAATAATAAATTAATGACACAAATTAATTTATGGGTCAAACACCATCTGAGGGTCTGGACGGGCTGGGAGAAATCTTGGCTTCCCATAACACCTCATGGGTTTGGACGGGCTGGGAGAAATATTGGCTCCCTTACCATTTCAGGTTCTGGACGGGCTGAGAGAAATCTTGGCTTCCATTACCAACACGGGGCAAGATGGGCTGGGAGAAATCCTGGCTTCCTTGCCGGCATAGTATACTGCAGCCATTGATCGATCAAGGATCTAAGTTCACAGTTCAGTTTATTCAGTTTAGTTCAGTTCAATTTATTCATTTACAGTTCAGTTTAGTTTATACAGTTACAGTTCAGTTCAGTTCAGTTTCAATCAGTTAGACTCAGTCATGCATGTGATATTTTCAAGTTACTCCCTTCGCTGGAGGTCTATTTTAAGAAAGGGCACAAAAAAGTATTTTTAGTACAAGATATTTTATTGGCATGTGCATGCATATCTATTACTCGTTACTTCACCCCATATTCTTGTTGAGTCTTTAGGCTTACTACATCTACTTGGTGCATGTTAGATTATCGTTGATAGCGAGGGGCAAGACTATCGAGTGGATTGCGATGCCGGCACGACACATCCCTCCGACCTATGCCATTCTTCCGCAAAATTTATTCAAACTTTAATTCTTTAAAGTCTTTTATTTTGTTGATTGGATAAATGTAAATGTAAGAATTTATAGAATTGTTTGTGGGCATGTAAATATCAAATTGTTAAACTTTTGAATGTTTGTATTTTTGAATATCTTTCTTAGGTTCTCGTTCATTTTCTCGGTCTAGTTTATCTAGTGTTGTTGTTTGTATTTTTAGTTTGCTATCTATGACAGGTGGGTTTTAATATAAACATATAGGTCATGCCGAAATTTTTTGAAAGTCCGTATTTTATTTAATTATTAATTTAGTAGAGGTAGAGGTCGTATCAGTTGGTATCAAAGCATGGTTCTGGTTGGGTTGTGCCTACTGCCGGTTGCAAGAAACTCGAGAAGTCTCGCCTCAAAGTCTGTAAGTTTTAAGGAATTTTATATGTTAGGCGCATTTGAGTTATTACTTTAAATGTTTTGATGTCATCCTTTTTAAAATATTTTTAAAACTAGGTGTTTAATTTATTTAAATATGTAGTTCAGTGTTTATTTTTGTTTAAAATTTCTTTTAGTAGTTTAAAGTATACCATTCAAATGTTTATTATTTTTGCATGCGACTTCAAGTTAAGCGGAGTTGGTGTACCAAGATCCCTTCTAGTTTTAGATAGTACGTGAAAGTTATTTGAGTTATTAGATAGTGTTAACAATTTTGATGAGATGGTAGGAGTTTGTCAAAAAATATTAAACTTGCGTATTAGAATATATTAATTGTGTGTTACTATTATAAGTTATTTTCTTATATTGGATTTTAATCGGATACAACTAAGTGCATAGTTTTCTTAGAAATTGATAGATGTATGTTTTGTCAGTTAAGTTTATTAATCGAAGCTCGTGCGAAGACTTGGGATACATGTTTTGTATTATATTATGAATAGACTAAGTTTTACTTTTATAGAGGGGACAAATTTGTATTTTGGATAATAGTGAATAGGTTACTAACGAGCCTTTTGATTATATGAATTATTATTCCAATCATTATTTCTTTTTTCTTCTTTTGTTCTTGTATCCATTTCAACATATGCTTTCGAATATCCGAAGTCTCTTTGCACTTTCTTTGTTCATTTATGGAATCATATGACATCAGTCAAAGTTATATTCTTCTATTTTGACATTGGTTAAACTTCTTAATAAAATCTTGTTTATATTTCACACTTCTTGAAATTTTTCTTCGGTTCTAGAGCCACATGCTATTGTGAGTAAGATTCACCTTGTCTTTCTTTTTGATGATCTACTTATGTTGTAGTTGGCATCTGAATATGTTTTAGGACCTTTGTTTCCCCTAATTATTGACTTGTGTGGTCTTCTATTGAATAAAGTCACATGCTGTTGTGAGTAAGATTCACCTTGTCTTTCTTTTTGATGATCTACTTATGTTGTAGTTGGAATCTGAATATATTTTAGGACCTTTGTTTCCCCTAATTATTGACTTGTGTGGTCTTCTATTGAATGAAGTCACGCTGATTGCATTGATCGTTCTTTGATTGTTTGGGAATGATGTCATTACCCATGGATGAGTGATCACAAGATTTGATATCTTGTTGACTTATATTCATTGTTCTTAGAGCCTACATTATTATTCACTCACCCCTAGAATTGAATTATGAGTGAGTTGTTTTCACTTATCCTGATTTTCATCTCCAGTTCGTTTGCTTGTAATGCTTGCACTATTTTATTTCATATTGAGCAACATTACTTGTATGTTTGCTTCCTTATATGATCCATCATGATGAAGACTCGGGTGGATTATAGTTTCAACTGTCATTTCAATTTCTTGTGTAGATATTTGGCTCGTTACAACATAGTAAGTGTTTAGACTGTTGTAATTTAGTATTAATACTATATAAAATCCTAAGTTATCGTTGTGTTATGAGGAATGACGACTACTAATTATATTTAGTTCTAGCAAGAAGACTGCTAGTTAGTGAATTAATTGAATGAGTTGTTTCAATTTTAAGCAGGATCGTTAAGAGTAAACATATGGTTTTGTAAGCTGAATGGGTGTGTTAATAACCTCATTATGATTTAGAACATATTCAGGAGTGAATTTTTCCCTGTTTAGAAACGATAATTTGGGTGATCAGTCACGAGATAGGGAAATAGAGCTGTCCCTAGAATACTTTTGGGTACTTTACATTTGCATTCCAAGATTTTGTGAATGTCAATAGGTAAGACTAATGCACCAAATATGGGCATAGAATGATGAATAGAATATTTAGGAAGTTTTCTGGATAAGCTGTAGATTTACTTACCGGTGAAAGCTAAGGTACTGGAGGAACAATTAGAAAGCATTTACAATTGAATTACAAACTCTTCGAGGTGTCCAATTGTATGCCAAGTTCTTGAAATATGAATTCAGGTTGTACCATATAATAATTTGGGAATTTTTGGATTTTTCAGACCTGCTGTCGAGTTGAGCTAGAGGTTAGAGATATGTCCTCAAGAGATATGTAAGAATTATTTGGTACTTAGGGACAATCTAATTCCATAAACGGTTAATAACTCATGATATGTTTTGGCTTCAAGAGTAAATATGGTTTACTTAGTCATTGCGTTTGAGATAGAGAAAGGTGGATAAATCTGTTAGAAAATTTTAACTAAGAATGGAACTTTTGGTAGAATCAAGAATGCATAAGAGACGAAAGTATGAATTGATGAATGGATAATTGGGATATGTTTAGTTTCCCATTTGGATTCTTTATATTATCGGATAATATCTTAGAATCGAACAGCATTTTATGGTTATATTTTCTTATGAAGGATTAGATTAGATTTATTTATAGGAATGGGTCAATCAATCCTAAGGTGAGGAGAGTCATTTGTTCCACTTGGATGTTAACTGAACTAGAGTCGTTGCTTAAGGAAATTTTTAATCATCCTCAGAAGAGTTGTGAGCTGTAGTAACTAAGAAGGGGATGAGCATTGTCCAGGATCATTAAGCAAAGCACTGCTAATAAGTGGCGTAGGCCTTTAAAATTTCATATTGGTTACTAAGTTGTTATTGAAGATATCATTGTTCCGTAATACTATTGATTTAGGTAAATATGGAATTAACTCGTTTTGTCGGTCCTTATGAGATTTTCGAAGAGATTGATAATTTGTTTTATCGTTTTGGCATGCCGCAAAGCTTGGTTGTGGAAGTATGTGTCAGATCCATATCGTACCTTGAGGGCCAATGAGGTAGAATTGTATAGTTCCCTTAACTATCCTATTTAGAAAAGTTTAGTGTTTAGTTGCTAAGTATTTTGAGAACTTGTAGATTTCTTAAGAGCTCGAGTTCTACATTATATGTGTTAAGTTTAATTGGTAAATAGACATTAAGCATAGTTCGTTGTTAGAAAGCTTTTAATTTATGGTCGAGATCAACATAAATTATTTATTGGTTTTATGGACTCTATTTCTTCGAATTCCGATGTAGGGTATCAGGTTAACATAATGCAAGTTGTGCAATAACTTAAAGGTCTAAGAATTGGCAGGTTATAGAACTTGTCAGTTGCGGTAGGACGACGTTTTTTTTAGGTTTGTAAATTTAGATCGAATGTAAATTTGAAGAGTGATGAAATTTCATTGAGGATAAGACCACTTGGAAACAAATAAAAATTTTGAATTTTATGTTGCAACGATGATATAGATATCAGTAAGCATTAGAGTGCGTAGAGAATGCTGATTTGGGCCGACTCAAATGGGGCAGAGTTAGAAAATTTTGTGTTGACCTGGTTGTTTGAATCTGGACCTAATTAATAATTTTTAATTTCAAGGACGAAATTTCATTTAAGGGGGGAAGGAATTGTAGTACCTAAAATCTAATCTACTAAATCACATGCATTAAATTTAATAAATATTAGGATTATTAATTTTAAGTTTAATCAATTTAAATTCTTTATTTGAATTATTTACTAATAAAATATTAATTATTTATTCAAATGATTTTATTGTACTAAATATTTAATTAATATTTTTAATTGTTTTATTTTATTTATTTAAATGATTTTGTTGTGCAACTCAATCATTTTAAAGATTTAAAAGGTATAAGCTTGTTTATTCAAATGACTTTTATTGTCCAAATTATTTATTTTAAATGTCTAGCTTATTTATTTAAATCCTTTTTAATTGTCCAAATCATTTTAAAATTTTTTATTTCCGCTTGTGTATTTATTTAAATACTTTTAAATATTGTTCTAGTTTGTTTAAATTATTTTAATTGCTCTATTTATTATTTAAGTATTTTATTTATCGCTGTGACATCAGAATATTTAAGTATTGATTTTAATTTTTTGGAATTAGTTGCTTTAAATTTATTTAAATTTTAAGTTTTTCATATATTTAAGTTAATTATTAATGAGATTCTTGAGTTCAGTGACATCCGGTTCCGGCTTTCGGCGATGTTGGATTTCGGCGGTAAATTTCTAGATATTATTTCAAGAGTTAATATTTGTGAGAATTGAGGAAAATAGATTTAATGTTGATATTAGAATTTTTCGAGTGTCAAAAATCGCTTTTTCGCGTTCTAGAGCTTATTTTAAAACTTTTTCGAAATTTAGAATTTTTAAACCCGGACTAGTAAAATATAATTTAATATTTTAATTGGGGATTTTCAAACTTGGGTATTTTAAAGGTGCAAGTAAATTTTGGGCCAAAAGTTGCTAAAGTTGAGTGACACTTTTAAAGTAAATAACACCTTTTAAATCACACACACACCCACCTATGCATACATATTCCTATACATACACACATATACACTTAAAAAATATTTTACAACACAAAAATTAAACCCAAATCCCTAACCCAAGCCCCCAAACTCACGCTCTCTTCCTCTTCTTCTTCAAGCGATCGGAGGCCCTTCTTCACCTCTAGAATTTTGAACCGCCGCCATTAGCCACCACCACCACCACCATCGCCGAAGCTCGCCCCTTTGAAGATTTCCCTAGCAGCTGGCCGTGGATTTAAGCTCATTCCACCTCCATTTATTTTAGCAATTTTGGAGCTAGGCAAGAATATGGTTTCCTTGACTCATCAAGTAGATTATTTATGTCATGTGGTTGATTTTTGTGTGCATTTCAAATTTATGGAAACTTTTAGGAGTTTTATTTCGAAAATTTCAGCTTATACTAGCCATGTTCATGCTTATGTTGATCTATTGTGATATTTTATTGTTGAAAATGAGTTGAGTTAGAAGTTTTGATTGGTGTCTTCATTGTTGCCCATTTATTCGAAGGATTCCAATTTTTTTTGAAGCATGTTATGTTCGAAATTTTGATGTTGTTTGGATGGTGGTTAATGGGATGCCATGGTTGAGAATGTAGCTCACATGGTAGTGCTTAGGATGTGTTGAAGTTAATTAGCTAGCAAGTTGGAGAAGAAGGGGCCATCGATTTTGGGTGTTGATGGAATTGGTTTTGAGGGTTGGGCAAGGGCTGGATTCGAGATAAGCTAGGCTTGGGAGGTTGGTACTAGTGTTTTGAGTAGGTATAAGAAGGGGTCTTGGTCTTGTTTTATAGGTTGGGAAGATGGGAGTCCATGGTTAATTGTCTTGGAAGGAAGATAAGTTAGAATTTGTGTTGAGCAGAATTTTGATAGTGTTGGGGCTTCCCGGAAACAAATGATTAAGACAGGCTTAGGATCATGCTTTGGTTAAGGTCTCGGGTCTGGAGGTAGCCTAGGATGTTATGGACATGATGTTTCAAGCGGAAAACGATTCGGTTGAGTTGTCCTTGAGTTCTAGGCGTTTGATCAAAGAGGTGCAGAATTTTAGATGTCCAAGGTTGCTGCCTGGAAATTTGGTTGTATAGAATGATTGTATGAGTGTGGTGCCTTGAGGATGACTTCCCTATGTAGTTTGAGGTGTGAGAGAATCGTGGTTTCAAGCAGAAGTCGTTTTGATTAAGAAATGAGTAAGTTATAAGCTTTGCGGGTGGATCGCTCGGATTATGTCCTAAGTGCCAAGTTAAGGTCTAGGTTCTTAGCTATGGTTTGCTACCTACATCACCATCCTTGTCAGCCAATTTGAGTCATTTATATGAGAATCGAGTAATCGAGTAAATATTTATAAAGAAAGTCGTTTCCATAAATTCATGCTAATTCTTTGAGTCGAGTCAAGAAAGGAAAAAAAATATTTTGAATAAGGAGAGTTGATTGTGACCATATCAGGGTATGGACGGGCTGAAAGAAATCTTGGCTTCCCTTACCACCACATGGGTTTGGACGGGCTGGGAGAAATCTTGGCTTCCCTTACCACCTCAGGGTCTGGACGGGCTGGGAGAAATCTTGGCTTCCCTTACCACCTCATGGGTTTGGACGGGCTGGGAGAAATCTTGGCTTCCCTTACCATTTCAGGGTCTGGACGGGCTGGGAGAAATCCTGGCTTCCCTTACCAACACGGGGAAAGATGGGCTGGGAGAAATCCTGGCTACCTTGCGGGCATAGTATACTGCATCCATTGATCGATCAAAACTTTAAAAAGGGCCACATTCAAGGATCTAAGTTCACAGTTCAGTTTATTCAGTTCAGTTGAGTTCGGTTTATTCAGTTATAGTTCAGTTTAGTTTATACAGATACAGTCCAGTTCAATTTCAATCAGTTAGACTCAGTCATGCATGTGATATTTTCAAGTTACTCCCTTCGCTGGAGGTTTATTTAAAAAAAGGCCCAAAAAAGTATTTTCAGTACAAGATATTTTATTGGTGTGTGCATGTATATATATCTGTTACTCATTACTTCACCCCATATTCTTGCTGAGTCTTTAGGCTCATTACATCTACTTGGTGCAGGTTAGATTATCATTGAGAGTGAGGGGCGAGAAAATCGAGTGGACTGCGATGTGGGCACAACACATCCCTCCGACCTATGCCAGTATTCCGCAAAAGTTATTCAAACTTTAATGCTTTAAAGTCTTAATTTTGTTGATTGGATAAATGTAAATGTAAGAATTTATAGAATTATTTGTGGGCATGTAAATATCGAATTGTTAAACTTTTGAATGTTTTTATTGTCGAATCTCTTTATTAGGTTCTCGTTCATTTTCTCGGTTTAGTTTATCTAGTGTTGTTGTTTGTATTTTTAGTTTGTTGCCTGTGACAGGTGAGTTTTAATATAAACTGATAGGTCATGTCAAATTTTTTTGAAAATCCGTATTTTATTTAATTATTAATTTAATAGAGGTAGAGGTCGTATCAACCATTGCTTCCGAATTTAACCATGTTGACTTCGTTGCTTCCAAATATGTATAGTTCGGATATGCCGAACTCAGTTCAGATCTTCCGAACTGTTCGGTAGGTCTGAAGTCCAGAATTCATATTTTAATCCCATTAAATCCCTTGATTTATGTCTCGAGTAACCCTTAATCATGTTTAACATTTAATTATCTTAAAACAGGGCACGGATTACTACATTCTCACAACTCAAAAAATTTCGTCTTCAAAATTTAAGTCTGGGTAACAACTCAGGAAAAACAAGAACACTCGTGTTTATTCATCAAAAGATACTATACATTTCATACATATCAACAGAATATACATCAAAAAACTGAAGATATTATCGTTGCATCCGACTCTCAAGTTCCCACGTTTCCTCTTCAACACCAAGACGTTGCCACTGTACCATAACTAATGATATACGATTATTTATGAGGACCTTATCATTTCTATCAAGAATCTGGAGTGGTCTTTCCATGTATGATAGATTAGGTTAAAGCTATACGTCAGTCGGATATATCACATGCGACTCAGTAGATATATATTGCCGAAGCAATGATACGTGAAACACATTATGGATACCAGATAGATATGGTGGCAAACCCAAGCGATAAGCCACGTCTCCTATATTTTCCAGTATCTCGAATGGTCCAATATACCGAGGTGACACTTACCTTTAAATCCAAATCGCATCACTTTCCGAAAAGGTGATACGTGGAGAAAAACATGTTCTCAAGCTTGAATTGTAATAGCCTTCGATGGGTGTTGGCGTAACTTGCTTGTCTATCTTGGGCAACTTTAATTCGTTGATTGATCAAGTCTACCTTACCCACAACTTGTTGCACCAGTTCTGGTCCCTCTACCTGTCGCTCACCTACCTCATCCCAGAAAAGAGGTGTATGAAAACAACCACCATACAATGCTTTGAAGGGAGTCATACCAATGCTGCAGTGATAACTGCTAATATAGGAAAACTAAACCAAAGGAAAATGGTTTTGCCAAGACAAACCAAAGTCCATGACAGAAGCTCGCAGCATATCCTTGAGAGTACGTATTGTCCTCTCTAACTGTCCACCCGTCTCAGGATGATATGTTGTTCTCATACTTAGTGTGGTACCTAGTGTTGGAAAACTGTGTTCAGATCAATTAGAATTGATACCCGGTGCAGCGGAAGTTTAAAAATTTTATTTTTCTAATATGGAACGATTCCATATCTGGGTATCAAAACCTTTTACGATTAAATTTGTTCAAGTAAAATAAATAATCACAATTAAATATTTTACCTTGTCAAGCAAAGGCTTGATTGTGGACTCCAACAGAATTTAATCTGCTCTTGTTGTATATCCCTGGAACTGATAAACGAACGTTTCTTCAATCAGGTCCACGAATAGAAAACAAAACCCTCTGATTGACTGCACTAGAAATCAATCAGAAGTTTGCGTAGAGAATAAACAGATATGATCTGTTAATTCAGATTTGTAATTTTTCACAAAAATCACAAGATTGAATTTTCTCCGAAAAGGGACAGAGGATTTCGAAAATCCTCTTGAATAATCTAGACTGATTTTCGAAAATTCAAGACTGAAAATCACACACAATTTTCGAACACTGCAGTCCTATTTATAGATAATTTCTAGTTATAATTGTATCAGGACTCTAACTTCTTAAAGCCCACAATCCATAACTTAAGCCCAACAAGCCAAGCCTGTTGTTATAGAAATTAATATAAAATTCATCGTGACTCCGATTGATAAACTGATTTCACCAATGTGCACAGAAACCATTTCTGCATCTTTTAGAGTCAAGATAATTTTTCTGAATCCGAATTCAGTGATTTCCAAAAATGTCCATCCCTATGTCATTTTAGGAAATTTCACTCCCTTTAGTTAAGAAGTCCAACTTCTCTTTCATTAAATTTAACTCTTTAAATTTAACTATCTCTATGAGATTTTAGTAATCCATTACTTGTGTAACCCTCAATGGTTCAGGAATACAGCTAGCCGTGGGCTCACAACTCCTTGTGACTCGGAACAACAATTTCCGACTTACCCATCAAATCATGGTAAGAGCCTCTAGCAACATCGCCCCATGATTCCCTAGGTATTACTAATAGTGCCTGCAAGAACCAGTAGATTTTGGTTAGCGTACAGTACGGTCCCTTCATCCAAATATCCCGATCGAATCAACAACCATTGGTATATCGAGAATCGTTCGAGATTCGATAACTATGCATAACATCTTGGAGATCTATTAGTGACATTGCATGTGTTACTAGGATAACCCATTAACCTAAAACACATCATTTACTCTGGCCAGAGATTCGTCACACTAATATCTCCTCAGATCGCATAGGATATGCACACTCGCAAGTATGTGGTGAATTCTTGACAACAAAGCATCGACTCCTATATGTGTCGTAATTGTACCCAATCCCGACACCTGATGACCCCAATAGAGTCGGTAAACGAGTCAAAGTACAGTACTAGAATATAGAGTCTCAATGATGTTTCAAGTAATAAGGACTAATGGTGTACAACCAAAACCGCGGACTTTATCCACTCAATATGTGATAACCACTTGGAAAGTCCGAATAGGGTAGTTCGATCATTCATCATATGAATATCCATTTGCATGCTTTGAACATCTCTATGTTCCATACCAATGAAACGTGATACTCGGCATCGCAAATGCTAGTCTCAATCTCGAGCGATCCTTATCCTTATTTGCGGACGGCTCAATTGACTAGGAACTGTTTAGAATATACAGTGACTATAAGATGTGTTTCATGATAGCCATCCCTATATTCAAGGTCTTTATCAAAACAACAATAGTATATCAAAATATAACATTATGAAGAAAGATAAAGTCAATGCCATTATAAAAGTGTAAATTATATTTAAACAAAAGATTGTTTACATAAAGAGTCATCAAAGCCCTTAGCCACAAGTTGGCTATCCGGGCACCCACTCTTTCAATCTCCCACTTGCCCTAAAGCCAACTAGTCATACTACGTAATCCCATTGCTTCGCGATGTTTGTCAAACAATGGTCCTGGCAAGGGCTTAGTAAGCGGATCAGCGATATTGTCTATAGAGGCCACTCTCTCGACAGTGATGTCTCCTCTTTCCACGATCTCCCGGATGATGTGGTATTTCCTCAGTACGTGTTTGGACTTCTGATGAGACCTTGGTTCCTTTGCCTGAGCAATGGCACCCGTGTTGTCACAGTACACCGGGACTGGACCAATAGCTTCAGGAATTACACCCAACTCTTGGATGAATTTCCTTATCCAAACCGCCTCTTTAGCAGCAGCTGATGCTGCAATGTATTCTACCTCAGTGGTGGAATCCGCTGTGGTGTCTTGCTTGGAACTCTTCCAAGAGACAGCACCGCCATTGAGCACGAATACAAATCCAGAGGTTGATTTCGAGTCATCCACGTCACATTGGAAGCTAGAGTCGGTATAGCCTTCCAACTTCAATTCTCTCCCTCCATAAACCATGAATAAATTCTTAGTCCTTCGCAAGTACTTAAGAATATCCTTCACGGCTTTCCAATGCATTTGACCAAGATTGGCTTGGTATCTGCTCGTGACGCTCAGAGCATAGGCCACTTCCGGTCTGGTAGATATCATCCCATACATGATACTACCTATGGCTGACGCATATGGCACGTGTATCATCTTCTCTATCTCTTCGTCAGTCTTGGGACACATAGACTTGGATAGAGAAACTCCATGATACATAGGTAGATGTCCTCTCTTGGACTCATCCATAGAAAACCTTTTCAATATGGTGTCGATGTAGGTTGATTGAGTGAGTCCTATCATTCTTTTAGATCTATCTCTATAGATCTGAATTCCTAGAATATAGGATGCCTCACCTAAATCCTTCATCGAGAATCTACCTGATAACCATATCTTTGTTGACTGCAACATCCCTACATCATTCCCCATGATTAGGTTGTCATCAACATAAAGTACTAAGAATGTTACCGCATTCTTAACTACTTTCTTGTACACGCATGGTTCCTCCGGGTTCTTGATAAAACCAAAATTCTTTATTGTTTCATCAAATTTCTGGTTCCAACTTCTTGATGCTTGTTTGAGACCATAAATTGATCTCTGAAGCTTGCATACCTTATGCTCGCTTCCCATGGATGTGTATCCCTCAGGCTGCATCATATAGATCTCTTCCTTAATGTTTCCATTAAGAAAAGCAGTCTTTACATCCATTTGCCATATCTCATATTCATACCATGCTGCTATGGCAATAAGGATTCTTATGGACTTGAACATTGCGACTGGTGAAAAAGTTTCATCATAGTCAACTCCTTGTCTTTGAGTATAACCTTTTGCCACCAATCGTGCCTTGTAGGTCAATACCTTTCCGTCAGGCCCAAGCTTTCTCTTGTAGATCCATTTGCACCCTATTGGAACAATTCCATCGGGAGGATCTACTAAAGACCAAACTTGGTTAGAATGCATCGAGTCTATTTCCGATTGCATAGCTTCAAGCCATAAATTCGAATCCGCATCAGAAATTGCTTCCTTGAAGTTTCTTGGATCACATCCAATGACGGGTTCACTTTGATCCCCTTCAAGAAGAAGACCATATCTAATAGGAGGCCTAGAAGTCCTCTCGGATCTCCTAGTAATAGGCGTGTCTTGTGATGATTCTTGAGGTGTAGGATCGCTATTTTGTATCTCAGGTTCTTCTCGAATTTCTTCGAGTTCCATATTCTTGCCTTTCTTATCCAATAAGAACTCCTTCTTCAAGAAGGTGGCATTCCTTGAAACAAACACTTTTGTTTCAGCAGGATGATAGAAATAATATCCGATTGAATTCTTCGGATACCCTACAAAATAACATAAAGTGGATCGACTATCCAATTTATCTCCCACTGTCTGCTTCACGTAAGCAGGACATCCCCAAATCCTCAAGTACGAATACTTAGGAGCTTTGCCATTCCATAACTCGTATGGTGTTTTATTTACTGCTTTAGTGTGGATGTTGTTTAACAACAATACCGCCGTTTCAAGCGCGTAGCCCCAAAACGAAGGTGGGAGCTCAGTGAAGCTCATCATGGCCGATTGAACCATGTCCAAAAAAGTTCGATTGCGACGCTCCGAAATACCATTAAGCTGAGGTGTCATAGGAGGAGTCCACTGAGAGAGAATCCCATTCTCTTTTAGATAGTCCAAAAACTCGGTACTTAAGTATTCTCCACCTCGATCCGATCAAAGTGCATTAATACTTTTACCTAGTTTGTTTTCTACTTCAGCCTTGAATTCTTTGAACCTTTCAAATGCTTCAGACTTATATTTCATTAAATATAAATACCCATACCTAGAATGATCATCAGTAAAGGTAATGAAGTAGGTGTTGCCACATTTAGTACCAATCCTAAATGGACCGCAAACATCTGTATGGATCAAATCCAACAGATTTTGACTACGCTCAGGTTTCCCTTTGAAAGGAGATTTAGTCATTTTTCTCTTTAGGCAGGACTCACAAGTAGGTAGAGAGTTAATATCAGACATATCAAACATGCCCTCTCCCACTAGCTTGTTCATCCTCCTTGAGGAAATATGACCTAGCCTAGCATGCCAAAGGTTTGCCGGATTTTGACTATCGTCCTTCCTTTTAATTTTTGTTACCGGTTTATCAACATAATTAATTGGAACTTCTTTTAATTTTAAGCTATATAGATCGTTTTCATGTTGTCCATTTCCAATCAAACATTCATTCTTGTAAATATTGCAAATCTCATTCACAAAATTGCAAGAAAAACCATCTCTATCAAGCATAGAAATAGATATAATTTTTTGACCAAATCCGGAACATATAAAACATCTCTCAAAAATAACTTAAAATTGTTCTGCAAAACTAAATAAATGTCTTCTATAGCTTTGGCTTCGACTCTAGAACCATTTCCGAGCCTTAGCTGGGTCTCACGCATCCTTAGCTTACGACTTCTTGTCATCACCTGCAAATCATTGCAAATGTGAGATCCACATCCGGTATCCAATACCCAAGAAGAAGTATTAAGCGAAACATTTATTTCAATGTAAAACATACCCTTTGCAGTTCGCAACTGTTCGAGGTATTCCTTGCAGTTACGTTTCCAATGACCGGGTTTCTTGCAGTAATGGCAAACGTTTTCATATTTTATCTCAATTGAAGCCTTGGCCTTTCCCTTCTTATTTGGTACAATCTTCTTGGGCGGGGCAGAACGTTTCTTACCCTTTCCACTTGGTCCTTTCTTAGAGTTAGAAGAGGAGCCAACCAAGAGTACCGGTTTATCCTTTTTTAGTGTGGCTTCATATGTGACAAGCATATTGACCATCTCTTCAAGGGTGGCCTCTATCTTGTTCATATTGAAGTTCATCACAAAACCGTCAAACGATGAAGGAAGTGATAGAAGCAACAAGTCCGCGCTAAGTTCATGCTCCAAAGTCAAGTCGAGTGTTACCAACTTTTCAGTGAGCCCAATCATGTGCACCCCATGCTCACGGACCGAAGTCCCATCTCGCATGCAGCTCGTCATGAGCTCTCTGACGGTGGCATACCTCTCCGACCTTGACTGAGCTCCAAAGAGTTCCTTGAGGTTCTTGTGAATGTCAGCAGCATTCACGGCATCCTCGAATCTCCTTTGAAGCTCATCAGACATCGAAGCCTGCATGTAGAATTTGGCCTTGATATCATGGTCCCATCATAAATCAAGTTTGTCCAACTATTCCGGACTTGTATTAGCCGGGGCTTCCTTCGGAGGCGGCTTCTCTAACACGTAGAAAGCTTTTTCCGAAGTGAGAATAATTTTCAACTTACGGAACCATTCCGTATAGTTTGCGCCAGTCAATTTGTTTTGTTCGAGAATTGAAAACAGTGGATTGCGAGAAGTCATTGTAATAGTTTACTGAAAAGGAAACAGACAATAATCAATGATTTGTTTAATTAATTTACTAAGACATAAAATATGGCGAATTTCATTTTACGAATTACACTCCCACTATTTTGACGATTTCACTACCCTCTAGTGAAAACGAGAAACATTTTCTTTAGTGGGAAAATGGAGTCCAATTGACAAACTATGGTCCCGAATAATATCATCCAACCATAATTTTCAAAAGGTAGAGCCCAATTGCTTTCAAAGCAACCTCCATGTTTTTACCTCATGTCCAATAAGGGCCCAATAATATGACGCCGTTTATTGTGACATGTCAAGATGACCCATCAATATTAAGTTGTGATGGACGGTCGCCATGTGGATCCCCAATAATATGAGCCAATCCCATGGGAGTTCCACCCAACTTACAACATGTGTCGATCCAATGTACAACTTTCCGACGAACGGGCCCCCCCAATAATATGAGCCGGACCGTATCCGCGGGTAGCATCACATATATTGATCGTTGATGGAAGGTACGAATATTTAAACAATATTTAAAATTCCTTTTGTTTATCTTGATATCAATTTTAAATCATATTTAAAATGAGGGATTTTATTTTGAAAATTTGTCTCATCATGCAATTTATGTATGCTTGCGGGATTCATACAATTTTGTCTAAACATGCATACATCAATAATATCATATATTATTTTAAGGATGATCGATCCCATTAACTAATCGACCCGTGGTTGCCAATCACGAGTCTAAGTCCAATCCTAGGTGATATATAAGTATGCAATGCAATCCTATTACATTGTGCTTCCAATTTACATTTCTTCGGTCTTCATTGTCTGCTGGGCCCACCATTTCTTCAAATCTTTGTCTCCCACTAAGTCTAATAAATTTACAATAAATTTCGATGACAAATATGGGATACATTTTAGGGGTGGGAACGGGCCATAAACCAGGCCCACTTTTATTACATATGACAATCATATTGGGCTATAAACCAAGCCCATTAATAAACACCAACAACAATAAGACAAATGTAAATCACCTAACATACACCTAAAATATTGGTCATGGCAATCGATCATCCTTTTATCCAATAATTAATTCAATAATTAAAATAATTGGATAAACATGCAATGGCATCATAATTAAAAGATAAAATCATATTTTATCTTATCCATCCATAAGATCATATCTTATCATCAATTGTACCAAAATAATTAATTTTATAAAATCTAATTTAACGGATAAAATTTATAAATTTTCCAAAAATTCAAATTTATCCAAAAATCAATTTTAAAAATTTCGGACTCGAACAATTCGATCCGATGCCTCGTGATCTAATCAAAAACAATTTTCGATCGGATCAAACACTAGAATTTCAAAATTCAAATTTTTTTCAAAAATTAAAATTTTAATTTTCCGGGATGCCCGGGACAATCCCGGGCAGCCCGTGCCCCGACCGGGGCTCGGGCTGGGCAGCCCGTCGCTGCCCTGGGCAGCGACAATCGCTGCCCTAGGGCAGCGATCCAATCGCTGCCCCGGGCAGCGATCCGATCGCTGTCCGTGTTTTGCCCGTCAAAAATTTAATTTTAAAAAATTTGTTTTGTTTCAAAAACCGAGGCTTAAAAATTTTGTACAATCGATTAATTTAATCGTTTGATCTGAGCAACCTGGCTCTGATACCACTGTTGGAAAACTGTGTTCAGATCAATTAGAATTGATACCCGGTGCAGCGGAAGTTTAAAAATTTTATTTTTCTAATATGGAACGATTCCATATCTGGGTATCAAAACCTTTTACGATTAAATTTGTTCAAGTAAAATAAATAATCACAATTAAATATTTTACCTTGTCAAGCAAAGGCTTGATTGTGGACTCCAACAGAATTTAATCTGCTCTTGTTGTATATCCCTGGAACTGATGAACGAACGTTTCTTCAATCAGGTCCACGAATAGAAAACAAAACCCTCTGATTGACTGCACTAGAAATCAATCAGAAGTTTGCGTAGAGAATAAACAGATATGATCTGTTAATTCAGATTTGTAATTTTTCACAAAAATCACAAGACTGAATTTTCTCCGAAAAGGGATAGAGGATTTCGAAAATCCTCTTGAATAATCTAGACTTATTTTCGAAAATTCAAGACTGAAAATCACACACAATTTTCGAACACTGCAGTCCTATTTATAGATAGTTTCTAGTTATAATTGTATCAGGACTCTAACTCCTTAAAGCCCGCAATCCCTAACTTAAGCCCAACAAGCCAAGCCTGTTGTTATAGAAATTAATATAAAATTCATCGTGACTCCGATTGATAAACTGATTTCACCAATGTGCACAGAAACCATTTCTGCATCTTTTAGAGTCAAGATAATTTTTCTGAATCCGAATTCAGTGATTTCCAAAAATGCCCATCCCTATGTCATTTTAGGAAATCCCACTCCCTTTAGTTAAGAAGTCCAACTTCTCTTTCATTAAATTTAACTCTTTAAATTTAACTATCTCTACGGGGTTTTAGTAATCCATTACTTGTGTAACCCTCAATGGTTCAGGAATACAGCTAGCCGTGGGCTCACAACTCCTTGTGGCTCGGAACAACAATTTCTGACTTACCCATCAAATCATGGTAAGAGCGTCTAGCAACATCGCCCCATGATTCCCTGGGTATTACTGATAGTGCCTGCAAGAACCAGTAGATTTTGGTTAGCGTACAGTACGGTCCCTTCATCCAAATATCCCGATCGAATCAACAACCATTGGTATATCGAGAGTCGTTCGAGATTCGATAACTATGCATAACATCTTGGAGATCTATTAGTGACATCGCATGTGTTACTAGGATAACCCATTAACCTAAAACACATCATGTACTCTGGCCAGAGATTCGTCACACTAATATCTCCTCAGATCGCATAGGATATCCACACTCGCAAGTATGTGGTGAATCCTTGACAACAAAGCATCGACTCCTATATGTGTCGTAACTGTACCCAATCCCGACACCTGATGACCCCAATAGAGTCGGTAAACGAGTCAAAGTACAGTACTAGCATATAGAGTCTCAATGATGTTTCAAGTAATAAGGACTAATGGTGTACAACCAAAACCGCGGACTTTATCCACTCGATAAGTGATAACCACTTGAAAAGTCCGAATAGGGTAGTTCGATCATTCATCATATGAATATCCATTTGCATGCTTTGAACATCTCTATGTTCCATACCAATGAAACGTGGTACTCGGCATCGCAAATGCTAGTCTCAATCTCGAGCGATCCTTATCCTTATTTGCGGACGGCTCAATTGACTAGGAACTATTTAGAAGATACAGTGACTATAAGATGTGTTTTATGATAGCCATCCCCATGTGCTACCACATCTTACATACACTATAGTATATTCAAGGTCTTTATCAAAACAACAATAGTATATCATAATATAACATTATGAAGAAAGATAAAGTCAATGCCATTATAAAAGTGTAAATTATATTTAAACAAAAGATTGTTTACATAAAGAGTCATCAAAGCCCTTAGCCACAAGTTGGCTATCCGGGCACCCACTCTTTCAATATGCCTGCTGAAAACTACCCCAAAAACATGAGGTAAATCACGGATCTCGGTCACTAACAATACTCAATGGAACACCATGGAATCTCACAATTTCTTGGATTTATAAGCGTTCCATGCGATCAAATGAATACTCGGGATTGTAAGGAATAAAGTGTGCAGATTTAGTAAATCGATCCACAACGACCTAGATAGAATCACACTAGCTAGAGGTCATAGGAAAGTGGGTGACGAAGTCCATAGTCACATGTTCCCACTTCCATTAGAGAATCTCTAGACTTTGCAGTAGACCACCTGGTCGTCTATGCTCAGCCTTGACTTGCTGAAAAACAAGACATTTAGAAACAAACTGATACACACTTCACATCATTCATTTCCACCAAAATCTAGATCGCAAATCCTTATACATCTTCATGCTTCCAGGGTTAATAGTTAGTCGACTCCTGTGGGCGTGCGCTAAGATATCATTCTGCAGTTTAGCATCATCAGGGACTACCACTGTAGCGACCCAACCCAGATCCACTACTAATCAGAGAATAATGCTTAATTAAGCATGCAATTAACATTAATCAGAAATACGCTGCGGAAAACTTAAATAAACCCTGACCGGCAGAATACAACCGGTTAAACAAATCCGATTATACAACAAAATCGAATAATTAATCCTTAAGGCAAATAAAACCTGCAGCTAAACCTGCTGTCCTCCCTGGTCACCGACTACTCCATGTCGCTGGGCGCACTACCTGCAACTGTCCCGTCGAATAGGGTGTCGAGACAACACAAAAAATACTGGACGTGAGCATTAAAGCTCAGTACGAGGGTACAAATATACACATGCTATGAATGCAAATACAAATGCATATGAATGGGTACCGGAAAATTATCATATATAGAACAATGCTCAGTCAAAGGCACCATAATATGTAGCATGCTGGGCCATCACATCAGAAGATGGTCCCATACCATAAAAACCGTGGATATAATCGGATCCAAATCCATGGAATCCATCCATTAACATATACAGGGCTGAGCGACCCCTACTACGGCTAAGCAATCAAGGCATAAAGTTCAACGAGTCCATGCATGCAGCATAATATCCGTGGCATAACAAATGCACATATAATCAATGCCACATAAAATATTCAAACATAGAATATGTATATTCTACCAGGCTATCTCGGATAATACGTCCGTACCTTACTAAAGGCAGTTCTAGAAGCATCCCCCTAGATTTCAAGCCTATCATCAGCTCTACAATGCAAAGTACCCATGCATCATTAACCATGCTCTAAAAGCATTAACTAAGCTATTGTATACTCCTAAATATTTTTAGGAAGCCAAAGCTATACCTGCATTCATTGTCAGCCCGCTAATGGCGTCAGTCCCAAAACTTATGCACAGCTTTGCTACTATCCCCGTAGCGCCTTGCCACTTTTGGCTTGTGTAGCGACCCTACCCGGATCCGCACTCCTAATCAGAGTTAAGAGCATAATTAAACATGCATTAAATAAATCGTTGCGGAAGACTTAAATAAAAACAGACCGGCAGAATACAATCGGTTAAACCAATTCGATTTATACAACCAAATCGAATAAATAGCCTAAAGGCAAAACCTACAGCTAATCCTGCTGTCTTCACTGGTCACTGGCTACTCCAAGCTCCGGGTGCTCAATCCTGCACCTACACCTGCCCCGTCGAATGGGGTGTCCAGATACACAGAAAAGACTGGACGTGAGCTCTAATGCTCGATACGAAAGCACTGGGTAAAACATACAAATATGATGCATGCAAATGATAGGGTATCCATATCTCGAATAACTGTATATAACTGCTCAGTAATGGCGCCTAGGACATGAGTGGTACAACCCGGGGAGCAAACCCTGTGTACACTGCTCATTCCTATAGGACGTGGGCTGTGTCCCCAGATGCTAATCACCCATGACCCGTCAGTCACTGGGCACTAGACATCACCCGTTCAGATAGGGCTGAGTGGCCCTACATGGCTCATCTCACAAGATGGACATGCACAATATGATATGCATATGCTGCATAATAATATGACACACAAATGCAACATATAAGCATGCAAAACCCGCTTTCTATCTCAGTCTGTACTTACGTACCTTTCTACAGGCAGTTCCTAGCAGTCCCGCTCTAGGTTCCAAGCCTATATCAGCTCTACAATGCAAATACCCATGCATCCATAATTAAGCTCTAAAAGCCTTAACTAAGCTATTGCATACTCATAAATAAATTAAGGAGACCATAGCTATACCTGCGTCCGTTGTCAGCCCGCTGATGACAATTGCCTCAAAACTTAGGCACATCTTCGCCTCGACATCGGGATCGCTATGCCACTTCCGGATTCCCAATAGGATGCCTAGAACTCCCTAGATCTGAGTTAGAAGGCCTAGGAATTGAGAGAGGAAAAGGAGAGGTGCAAGTTGAAAATGAAATTTCGGACCTCTATTTATAGGCGAAGTTCGGGCCGTCCGAACTCGACTTCGGATCCTCCGAACTGGTTTGGATCCCCCTTTCCTGACTTCGGAGCCTCCGTTCCTGACTTCGGAGCCTCCGTTCCTGTTCGGAGCCTTCGATCCTGACTTCGGATCCTCCGAAGTCCCATCAATGATGTCACCCATGACGCATTATCTTCGGAGCCTCCGATCCGAGTTCGGATCCTCTGAAGCCGTTCGGATCCTCCTAACCCGGTTCGGAGCCTCCGAACCATCCGAACCCTCGGAACCTTCCCGACCATTTTCGAGTGTCCTGAATCCATTTCTAGACTCCGTTAACCCATTTGGAATTTTCTTAATCATGTTTTACTTAATCTAAACATGATTACATGATTAATTATTCATTAATCGTTAATTCTGGATACGGGTCACTACATTCTCCCCCCTTTAGAAGATTTCGTCCTCGAAATCTAGGGTAAAACCTCGAGAACGTACAAGAAACCCTTGCTCGAGTGTCTGGTCGAAATATCTTCCGACACACTCAGACTCCCGTCGAATTCTCTGCAAGCTTCATTAATGCTGAACCGCATTAACATTTTCTCAGCTGAAAATTACTGCGCTACTGGTCGACAATCGAACTCCTCTAGCACTCGCATATCACAACATTGATACTTCTTCCAAACTGACCCCGATCTCTCTGGTCACGAAGGATACCAACACCCACTTGATCGAGATTATCGTCTCAAAGGAATTTTTATACTGACGAAGACCAAGTCATAACCTGACTGGTTTTACTGCATTCGTCGAATTACTTATCGAATCTAACCATCTAATGGTTTCAAAATTTCTCGCTGTTCAACACCTCTAGTCAGGAAAACACTAATCCCAACATTGTGCTGACACATTCTAACATGAATTTCACTTTAAGATAATCCTGTTGACTGAAGTCTATACTCCAACGTAACTGCTCACAATGTTCCCTAGACTGGTTATCCTCCCCACTCTCCCTGAAGCACAACCGGCTTCCCAAGAAATACTGGGAACTTAAACCATCATGTCTAGTACATTCTGCTGTCCACGTTTCTTAGTATAACCTCAACACTGTGCCATGATGATAACTATCATCACTTGCAATTTATGACGCTACGTCATCTCCTAGCCATTGGCCTGCGAAATCACGCATACATTGCAATGGAAGTCATCACGCCTCTGATGATCTACACCATCTCGATCATAGGTTATTCACCTCATGAATTTGGTCGATAAACATCCTCCTGATAGTTATACATAATCGCAACCACTGTACACACATCAAGACTAAGGCAAGCTTCCACCAATATGCTCGACTGGGACATTCCACAGTGCACAGACATATGGAAACGCTTCCTATTTCGTCTCGAAACTCGACAGTCATTGCGCCTGGTATAACTCAACTTAGAGTATCTGATAATACCATCAGCTCATACCAACCTCCCAAGGTTGAACATACTGATCCTGGAACTAAATCCCAACGGATTCTCAATAGTAAAATCGCTCCCTTGCCGAACGCATCAGTCTCAGCACTGAACGATCTAATTCGTCGATTCCCTAGTCAATCCTGGGAAATACTTGTGCTCGAAGTAACTTGCCACCCGACGCACATCCAGATATCGATCATTGCTAAAGCGCAATATTCTTGACAAAACAATCCGCATAGATGTGACTCACTAGCTCGAAAGAACAATTTCGATCCGTCACGATCTTGCGAAATCTTCGATCCCAAAGGCAAACCTCGTTGGCTACTAAGTCAACCCTTGACTATCTCAGTCACAAATCGCACATCACTCGCTGAAAATTAATGGCACCCCCTGCCGGACCTCGAGAACTAGATCCCGGTTAATGTCACATCCCCAAATCAAACAACTGATGTCCATAGAAGCATCCAATCCTTGTTGGATCCTAAACCCAACGGCATACTTAAGGTATCATGACAAGAAAGCTATCCAGGGAGTTACCAATTCCTTCGCTTGTCTCCACCATAAAATTATCACCTAACTTGACCATACAAGTCAATTGCAATCTTTCGATAGATTTGTCTCTGGCAAACCTAGAGATTCTAAATCATCCAAATTGTCGAATGCTCTGAGACTGTACTAAGTACTCATCTCCTAAGCACTAAGCGACAAAATACTACCCCAAGTATTCTTCGATTGCTCTATCCAAATCATCACTGATTGGATTTACCCTATCGATCTCGTCGAACTACTGATGTTCGCGCTTATTCGATCAGACAACCATTGATCATCTAAACCTATGTGGCTCAATCAATAACCATGACTCAGCTGCCATGAAGAACTATTTCCAAACACTTGGAATACCAAAATCGCTTTGGTTTCAACACACTCATGATTGATAACCAGTAAATAGCTATTAGTAGTCTATCGACACAATCTCGTGCCTCACTACTAACAGCTACCTCGTATGCTGAACTTAATCAACCTAACTCTGACAGAGTTAGCCAATTGACACTAGTAGTCATTAGCACATATTCCGTGCCACATCAGCACTACTAATCGCAGTCTTGTTCGCCCAAGGCAAACATCAAGATGAACTAAGCCCATTTCCATCCCATGGAAAATCCTACGCTCAACCTCTGAAAATATCAGACAGTACTTAGCGCAATCACTGGACTCACTATCCTTACCTCGTTCATTCAGAATGAACACCACGGCTCGTCAAGTCCAAGAAGAATAACTAAAGAATCCCAAAGATTTCCACAGTCTTCGAACACTCTCCTGATCATATCCCTTGTTAAGATTGTGCAATAGTTCAAGACTAAGGTAGCTTACCTCAATAACCCACCTGGACAACCACCAAGATTTCACGGTCATAGGCCATGCTTCCCTCACATCTTAAATAGTCATGTACAATCCTCAACATCTAATATAATCCCTCGCAGATGAAGTCATTCATCATGGAGTAGTCCTCACATTCGAGTCGAAGTCTTAGAACAACATCCTATCCAAATTCTTGGATAACTCCTATTACAGGAAAATTCTAACCACAACCCTGATGATAACCCATAGCCATCGCTGGTAGAATCCATCCACCTACTAGATCCGCACGTCTAGCAGTAACTTAAAGGTTAAAATCTAACTGCTCAGAATACACACTTATCAAGGAAATCCCTCCAAGACTGGTTCCCATAGCAGAACATAATCAATATCTCTGGCACACCAGACGATATCGAACCATCGATGTCAAACCTGATATCTAATCCAAGGTCATACCCTGTCGTGACTGCTACCAAATCCCTCGACTGAACAGTCTTCCCACCGCCAATCCTGAAGCACGAAGGCTCCCAGATAACCACTGAAGTACAAGGACTCCCAGAGTAACACTGGCATAGGGTCGCGCCCCATCACGTCTAGTCATGGTCATAGTCCACAACTCTCGGCATATACTGAACCTGATATCCCTGAAGAAAAACCCATCATCACAAGTCTACACCTACCAAAGGTCAGGAGCCTACTATTCTAAGGAGACAACTTAGAATAAAGCCCAATGCTCTAAACCGAACAATACCCTTAATGCCTCTAGATGAGTCCACTCATCGTTGGCACTAACTTAGTCCACCGACTAACTAGGTCAAACCTAGGAAAACGCCTAGACTAACCACAAGTCAAACTGTCGCAGTCGGCCCACTCGAATCCCATGAGTTGCCACAGTTTAACACTAATCAACTAAAACAATGCCAATCCTAGCAAAATCACTCGCAATCATTCACGAATTGCTGGATAAATAAAACATGTATCATTGCTTCCATTTATGTAATATTTCTCAATTACAGTCCCATGTAATACATACAGTATTCAAAATACAATGACATGTACAACCAAACTTGAAATGATACAACCATAGTATGATGATTCTTTACAACTGAAATACTGTTTACAACTACAATGATACAGTATTTAAATCATCATACTAGTCTTGTTCCTTGAGCATAAAGCTTCTAATCGATACACGCATCGATGCAAGCATACTCCCGTCCAAGTCTCTCTACATGTCCTCCTACGAAGAACTCCAGACAAATGGCACGTGATAGCTAACCAGCTATGCTCTGCGTCAGTGCATGTCGGTCGACCTCTTTTGCTCACGTTCTACCGTCAGCTTTCTTCTTGTAACCAAATCATGCTTTTGAACATGAAGTTTCCCGTGTGCCTATCGAACGCATCGATAAAAGCATCCCGGCAAAACTATGTTCCGCATGAAAATCTCTCCAACTACGACTGGAGAATCTTCAGAGTAGTGTCATCATGGTAATGACTGTACAGATGCAAGCATCAAGTAAGTCCCCACTAATCCTCTGCCACTGCCTCTGGCATCCGGTACTCGATCCAAAGCTAGGATCCACATGAGTAAAAGTCTTGAAAACTCGGACACGATCCATCACTCCTGTCCGCACTTGCTGGAATCCCATAAGACAAATCTTCAGAAATCCTGCCGATGATGATAGTCTTCGGGCAACTTAATCGCCGCATCATCACCTCTTCCAAGGTCTCATCCATCCTATAAGGATAACCCAAATTCTCTTTACTATATCCCAAGTCTCTTTGCATGACGCTCTGATACCAAAAAGTGTAGCGACCCTACCTGGATCCGCACTCCTAATCAGAGTTAAGACCATAATTAAACATGCATTAAATAAATCGCTGCGGAAGACTTAAATAAAAACAGACCGGTAGAATACAATCGGTTAAACCAATTCGATTTATACAACAAAATCGAATAAATAGCCTAAAGGCAAAACCTACAGCTAATCCTGCTGTCTTCACTGGTCACTGACTACTCCAAGCTCCGGGTGCTCAATCCTGCACCTACACCTGCCCCATCGAATGGGGTGTCCAGATACACAGAAAAGACTAAACGTGAGCTCTAATGCTCGATACGAAAGCACTGGGTAAAACATACAAATATGATGCATGCAAATGATAGGGTATCCATATCTGGGATAACTGTATATAACTGCTCAGTAATGATGCCTAGGACATGAGTGGTACAACCCGGGGAGCAAATCCTGTGTACACTACTCATTCCTATAGGACGTGAACTGTGTCCCCAGATGCTAATCACCCATGACCCGTCAGTCACTGGGCACTAGAAATCACCCGTCCAGACAGGGCTGAGCGGCCCTACATGGCTCATCTCACAAGATGGACATGCACAATATGATATGCACATGCTGCATAATAATATGACACACAAATGCAACATATAAGCATGCAAAACCCGCTGGCTATCTCAGCCTGTACTTACGTACCTTTCTACAGGCAGTTCCTAGCAGTCCCGCTCTAGGTTCCAAGCCTATATCAGCTCTACAATGCAAATACTCATGCATCAATAATTAAGCTCTAAAAGCCTTAACTAAGCTATTGCATACTCCTAAATAATTTAAGGAGACCATAGCTATACCTGCGTCCGTCGTCAGCCCGCTGATGACAATTGCCTCGAAACTCAGGCACATCTTCGCCTCGACGTCGGGATCGTTATGCCACTTCCGGATTCCCAATAGGATGCCTAGAACTCCCTAGATCTGAGTTAGAAGGCCTAGGAATTGAGAGAGGTAAAGGAGAGGTGCGAGTTGAAAATGAAATTTCGGACCTCTATTTATAGGCGAAGTTCGGGCCGTCCGAACTCGACTTCGGATCCTTCGAACTGGTTCAGATCCCCCGTTCCTGACTTCGGAACCTCCGTTCCTGTTCGGAGCCTCCGATCCTGAATTCGGATCCTCCAAAGTCCCATCAATGATGTCACCCATGACGCATTATCTTCGGAGCCTCTGATCCGAGTTCGGATCCTCCGAACCCGTTCGGATCCTTCGAACCATCCGAACCCTCGGAACCTTTCTGACCATTTTCGAGTGTCCTGAATCCATTTTTGGACTCCGTTAACCCATTTGGAATTTCCTTAATCATGTTTTACTTAATCTAAACATGATTACATGATTAATTATTCATTAATCGTTAATTCTGGATACGGGTCACTACAGCTTGTCAATAGGACGCCTAAAAAGCCCCTAAAAAGATAAAAGACTACAAGAATAAGAGAGGAAAAGGAGTAAAGTTGCGCTTTAAAAATGATCTCGGCACCCTCTTATATAGATGGAGATAGGAGCGTCCGATCACTGCGTTCGATCTCTCCCAGCCAACCACGTGTTTAGCTTCTAGAGGACACCTGCCGACATTATTTTGGGGCCTCTGATCCACCTTCGGAGTGTCCGAAGTCCCCTCAGTAATGTTATCAATGAAAAATTATTTTCGGACAGCTGACCATGCAAGATTGGAGCCTCCGATCTGAGTCCGGAGCCTCCAAACCCATCAGAGCGTCCGTTCTTTAGATAATGGCTCCATTCCAGGTTCGGACCCTCCGAACCTGGTTCGGTGCATCTGATCCCTCCGAACCCTCGGAATCTTCTCGGCCATTTTTAGTGTTATGGATCCATTTTTGAATTCCTTAAACCCTTTTGGAAATCCTTTAATCATTTTTAATCAAACTAAACATGATCACTTGATTAATTATCGATTAATCATTATTTTCGGGTACGGGTTACTACATTCTTCCCCTTAAAAGATTTCATCCTCGAAATCTACGATAAATCCTGAGAACATACTGTAGACCCTTCTTGAACGTCTGGTCGAATATGTTTTGACAGAATCAGTCTCTTGTCACAATTCCATAAGACTATTGATACTGAACCGCATTAGTATATTCCAACTCATCAGTTTGGCTCTTGTCGAAACTGAAAACTGTTGTGCTACTTGATGCAAGTCAAACTATCTTGACGCTAATGTATCCCAACACTGATACACCTTCAATCTTTAAAGTGAATCTCTAAAAGATTCTTTTACCGAGTTGACACTCGCACAATCGTATCTCGCCACCAGAAATATCTTACACAATGACATTGGTTCCTCGATACTTGATTTCCATACCGAAATCAATCGTGTCTATCTCTAATCGAATCAAAAGACAGTTCAAAAGTAAACCACTGGGCATGGATCTCGCACCAATCGTACTACCACGATCTCACTGGTGAAATCGAACACGGACACCTTCTTGCACAATTTCACCATCCCAAGTGAATCTTATACAGACGAACCCAAGCTGTAACCTATCTGGCTCATGACATTTCTCGAATCACTGACTAGATCTATCCATCTAGTGATTCTTCAAACTCTCGGTGAAAAATACCTCATTGTTAGGAAACATCCATCCCAACACTGTTCCAATGCATCGAGTCAGGCCTTTCTCTACAAGAGAATTGTAGCACCTAAAATCCAATCTATTAAATCGCATTCATTAAATTAAATAAATATTATGATTATTATTTTTAAGTTTAATCGATTTAAAATTCTTTATCTTAATTATTTGTTAATTAAATATTAATTAATTATTTAAATGTTTTTATTGTACTAACTATTTAATTAATACTTTTAATTGCTTAAGTTTAATTGCCAAAATGATTTTTTTTAGCAACCTATTTGTTTTAAATATTTTAAAGGTTTCAGTTTGATTAATTAAATGGTTTTAATTATTTAATTTATTCGTTTAATGATCCTAACTATCCCACTCATTCATTTAAAATTATTTAAGTTTATTGGATGGTTATTTAAATGATTTTAACTGTTAAGTTTATTTATTTAAATATTTTTGGTTGGTCCAACTTATTTTTTTAAATAACTTAAGCTTAGCGGTTAGTTATTTTAAATCATTTTAAATGTCTAGCTTATTTATTTAAATGCTTTCAACTAATTCAAGTCGTTTTAAAGATTTTTACTCCGCTTGTGTATTTATTTAGGTGACTTTTAAGCAATCGTTTATTTTATTTAAATTATTTTAATCTCTCTGTTTATTATTTAAATAGTTTATTTAACATTGTGCCATCAAAATAACTAAAGTATTGAGTTTAATTTCTAAGTTAGTGTTTAAATACCTTCAAATTTCTATTTGTTTTTGTGACGCCAAAATTGCATATTTTAAATTCCATGTCTAAAATAGCTTTAATATTTAAATTTCTAAAATCCATGGTGATTTAAATGATTTAAATTTCTTTAGAATTTAATTGTATTGATATTTAAATTTAATTGCTTAAATTGATTGTATTGGTGACTTTCGGCTTCGGCGCGCGACATAGGTGGACACGGCAGGAAAATCCTTTTTTTTAAATTTAGGTGGCCTATAATTCATGAGAGGTGAATAAATAAAATAAAATCTTTATTTTAAATTTTTCATGTACAGAAAAATCGCGTAAGTGCATTTTCGCGCGTAATTCTTTAAATTTTCCTAAATTAGCATTTTTGGACCCGGACATGTGAAATTACATTTTCGACATTTAAATTCAAAAATCAAGACTTAGAAATTTAGAATAGAGGCAATTCTACAAGCTAGAGTTTTAAAATCCAAGCTAGCACTTTTATTGGTCAAGGAGCACTTTTTGACTTGCCCTACTCTCACACACTCACACCTATACATACATATACATATTATATTACACACAAACTAAAACCTAGCATTTCTCACACCAATAGCCGCCTCCCACTCTTTCTTCTCCCTCACTCCACGCCTCCTCTCCCTCCTCCCCATTTTTCTCACGTTTTCCCCCATTTTCTTCCCTCTTCCCTTCGCCGGCCATCCTCCCCTCCATCAGCCTCCGTGCAGCCAGCCCGGGACCACCGTGAGAAGCCAAGGAAGCTGCTGGTCGTGGCCCTTCAGCAGCTTTTCCCTCCATTTTTGTTGGTTTCAAGCTTGAGGCAAGAAAATTTCCTTTCTACTTTTTAAACCCAAGCATATGTTATAAATTTTCTTGGCCCTTTCTTGTAAATTTTGAATTTTCATATTTTTTATGTGTAATGGTGTGTGTGGTGAACGGTTTCAGCAAGGGCAAAGTATTTGAAATTTGATTTTTTGTGCATTTTAACTTCTAGCTTGCATATTGAACTTGTATGATCAATTTACTAGCATCTAAATATAATTTTCATGATTAGAACAAAAACCAGATTATATCTTGTCATGTTCAATCCATTTCATATGTGTTTGAATGGTTTTAATCCTCACATGGTGTTATGCAAGTCATATTATTCTTATGCTTTGAAATGTTGCAAATTGTATAGAGTTTGTGGCGTTTGAATTGAAAATTTGGATGAAACGGATGAAAGGAGTGGAGCTAGGGGCTTCCATGGGGTGTATTTTGGATGAAAATGTGATATTGAATGAGTATTAGATGGGTGATAGGGGCTGGACATATATTATTTTGGTTGGAGTGTTGATTGGTAGTGTTTGAAGGCACTGGGTAATCGTTTTGGGTGAAACATTTGAAATGAGCTAGCACTAGGCAAGTGACTAGCTCAAGGGCCCTAGCTGGTCATTTAGGGATACTTAGAGGATGCTTGGATGGGTTTTGAGGTGTTAGGGCATGAGGAGTGAGTTTGGGAGACCTTAGCATTAAAGGTGTCAAAATAGAATTTTCTAGGCCATGCGATTAACCTCTAGGAACCAAGTCTGAAAGGGTCCTTAGAGAGGTCTGTACAGGGTCTACTCTAGTTACTTTGATTGTAGGTGATGTTAGGGTCGTGTTGGTGCGAATTGGGTTTATTTCGGATAAGAATCGAGTAAGGAAGGTGTGTTTTAAGTTGAGGTGCCGTGAGCAGATTTTTTTCAAACATTTAGGGGCTTTCCGGGAAACCAAATCGTTCGGGGTGTTCGGGCCATCATTAAAGGATGAATACTGACCCTAGGTGTGTTTTAAGATATATTTGAGGTGTTGGTTCGAACGAAAAACCTTTTGGATAAGAATGGTCTAAGTTATGGGCCGTACGGGCCGAATACTCGGGTTTAACCTTTTTGGTATAAGTCAAGTAATACTAGAAAAGTCCTTAAGCCTAAAGAGTGGTCACTTACACTCCATTCATCCATTAATTTAAAGTTTATACTATATTTTGTGATTCATGACATTTTATTCATTCAACACCCTATTCATTCGCGTGTGTTGGCTTCAAATTCATTGATATTCTAGTCCCGAAGTTTAAATTAAAGAATGCATGTAAAGGTGAAAAGTTAAATGTGAAAAGATTAAAGTTAATGAAAAGTTAAAGAATGAAGTGAGATGATTGTGACTTGTACGTGCAATTTCGGTCGGGGGATGCCCTGACTCACTTTCCAAAATGAGACGTGTAGTAAGCGGCTGGGAGACATCCCAACTCCCCTACCAAATGAGACGTGTAGTAAGCGGCCGAGAATTCATCTCGGCTCCCCTACCAAAAAGAATGAAAAAGGGGGCAATGTGGCGACGAGATTAATCTCGGCGTCCTTGCCGGCATAGTATACTGCAGCCATTGATCGATCAAAACCATAGTCACAATCGAGGATCCAAATTCAAAAGTAAAAGTAAAGTATAATTGATTCATGAATGTGTTTTCCATCGCATATTGCTATTGTTCTTGCTTCGGGCATGTTATGACTTTTTCCTTTTCGTGTGAGATTCATAAGTGTACTTAGTACTATTTTTAGCATTATGCATTATTTTGAACCCTTGCTGTATTATTTAAATCTTGCTGGGCTTTTAGGCTCACTACTATGCTTGGTGCAGGTGAGTATGCAGACGAGGCTGCGAGACAGGATTTCCAGGGCCCGTAGGTGTTCGGTGGCACGCCCTGACCATTGCTGCTCTTTTCTTTCCGCATTATGTCATTGTAATAAATATACACTGTCGTATGTCGTTTCCTTTTTCAGTAGCAGGATGTGTTATTCCCTGCAATTACATTTGGCATGTAAACTCTATTTTTAGGATTTTCGTCTGGTGTCGAATTAGTTGTTGTTTATGTATGCTTTGTGGGATGGTTACCTCGGGTTGAGATTTATTTTAAACTGCTGTTTGAGACAGGTGGGTTATTATTCAAACAAATAGGTCATGCCGAAATTTTTTATAAATTTTCCATATTTTCTTTATTTATTTTTTAAAAAAATTTAGAAGTTAGGGTGGTTTCAGTTGGTATCAGAGCACGGTCATTGGGCTTGAGATGTGCTTACCTCCGAACGCTGGGACTCGGGAGATCTCGCCTCAAAGTCTGTAAGTTTTAAAGAATTTTATATGTTAGTCATACCTGAATCGATACTTTAAATGTTTTGATGTCATCTTTTTTAAAAATATTTTCAAAACTAGAAGTTTAATTTGTTTAAGTGCGTAGTTTAGTGTTTATTTTTCGTTTTAAAAAAAATTTGTTTTAGTAGTTTATAGTATACCATTCAAATGTGTATTTTTATAGCATGCAGTTTCAAGTTAAACGGAGTTGGTGTACTAATATTCCTTCTAGTTTTGGACAGTACATGGATGTTGTTTGAGTTATTAGGTGGTGTTAACATTATTTGGTGAGATTGTGGGAATTTGTCGGAAATATTAAACTTGCGTATTAGGAGGTATTATTTGATCTGTCCTTGTCGTAATTTATTCTCTTAGGGATGGGATTTAGTCGGATTAATCTAAGTGAATAGTTTGATTAGATATTGATAGATGTATAAAGTTTATGAATCGAACTCGGGTGAAGACTTGAGATGCGTACTTTGTTTTATATTACTATGGATAGTTTGAGTTTTTCTTTTGTTATTTTGGCAAGTATGATTTCGAGGATTGGTGAGTCGGTTACTATGAGCCTTTCAATTTTGTGAACTATTATTCCTATCATTATTTTCTTATTTTTCAATCGTGCTTGTATCTATTGCAACATATACTTTTAAGTATTCAAAATTTCCTTGCTTATCCTTTGTTCATTTATGGATTCGTATGACATTAATCAGCGTTGAATTCTGTCACTTTGGCATTGGTTGAACTTCTTAATAAAATCTTGTTAATGTTTCACACTTTATGAAATTTTATTCGGTACTAGAGCCACATGTTGATGTGAGTAAGATTCACTATCTTTCTTTTTGGTAATCTACTCATGTTGTGTGACTGACATCTAATTTTAATTTGAGACCGTTGTTTTTCCCTGATTATTAACTTGTGTGGACTTCTTTCGACTGAAGTCACATAGATTGCTCTTAATTATGCTTTGATTGTTTGAACATCATTTCATTACTCACGGATGAATGATTACGAGATCTGGATCTTGTTGGCCCATGTTCATTATTCATGGAGCCTCCATTATTATTCATTCACCCCTAGAATTGAATTATGAGTGCGTTGTTTTCACTTATCTAGATTTTTATTTTCAGCTCGTTTGTTTGTAATGCTTGCATTATTTCATTTCACATTACGCTGCATTACTTGTATGTCTATTTGCTTTCATGATCCATCATGATGAGGATTTGGGTGGATCATAATTTCAATTATTATTTCAAATTCTTGTGTAGAGAATTGGCTCGTAGCCGCTTAGTAAGCGTTTAGACTATTGGAATTTAGCATTTATACTAGATAAAATCCTAAGTTATTGTTGTGATCCTAGGAGTGGTGACTATCAATTATATATAGTTCTAGCGAGTAGACTGCTAGGTAGTAAATTAATTGAATGAGTTGTCTCAAATTTTAAGCAGGATCGTTAAGAGTAAATAGATGATTTTGGTGAGCTGAATGGGTGAACAGTTGCGAGATAGGAAAATAGAGTTGTCCCTAGAATACTTTCGAGTACTTTACATTTGCATTCTAAGACTTTGTGATTGTCGACCGGTAAGACTAATGCGCCAACTATGGGAATAGAATGCTGAATAAAACATTCAGGTAGTTTTTTTTTTTTTTTGGATAAGTTGTAGATTTATTTATTGGGAAAATACTAAGGTACTGGAGGATCAATTAGAAAGCCTTTTCGATCAGGTTATAAACTCTTCGAGGTGTCCAATTGTATACTAAGTTCATGAATTATGAATTTAGGTTGTACATATAACAATTTGGGAATTTTTGGATTTTCAGACTTGCTGTCAAGTTGAACTAGGGATTTGAGATATGTATTCAGGCAATACGTGAGAATTATTTAGTACATAGAGACGATCTAGTTCCATAAGCGATTAATAGCTCATAGTACACTTTGACTTGAAGTGTAATTATGGATTTCTTAGTCGTTGCGTCTGGGATAGAAAAGGTAGATAAATCTGTTGGGAAATTTTAATCAAGAGTTGAACTTTCGGTAAAATCAAAGATGCTAGAGATGAACATTTAAATTGTGAGTGGATAATTGGGATCTGTTTAGTCACATATTTGGATTCTATATGGTATCGGTTATTACCTTGGGGCTGAACAACAGTGCATTTTATGGTTATATTTTATTATCAAGGATTGTGTTAGATTTTTTTTTAATAGAAATGGGTCAGATCTATCTCATATCTTGAGGTCTAACGAGTTAGAATTGAATAGTCCTTTAGCTATCCTATTTAGAAAAGTTTAATGTTAGTTGCTAAGTATTTTGGGAACTTGTGAATTTCTTAAGAGCTCAAGTTGTATATTATATGAGTCAAGTTTAATTGGTAAATAGACATTAAGCATAGCTTTGTTGTAAGAAATTTTTTAAGGTATGGTCGAGGTCGAGGTCGAGGTCAAGGTCGAGGTCGAGGTCGACATAAATTATTTATTGGTTATGTGGAGCATAATTGATCAATAACGAAGGATAGTAGATTAGAAAAATGTAAGTTGTGCAATAACTTAAAGGTCTAAGAATTTGTAGGTTGTGAAACTTATGAGTTGCAATAGGATGACATTCGTAGGTTGCAATTTAGATCAAAGTAATTTGGTGCAGTGATAAAATTTAAGTTTGAATAAAATCACTCGATAGCAAATAAGAACTAGGAATTTATAGGACAGTGAGAGTTAGCCAAACCCTTAGTGATATATAGATATTAATAAGTATCAGAGTGCGCAGCGAAAGCTAATTAGCGTCAACTCTTGTGGGTGCGAGGTAAGAAGATTTAGTGTTGTCATGGTCTAAGATATTCGAACCTGATTAGTAAGTTTTGAATTTCGAGGACGAAATTACATTTAAGGAGGGAATGAATTGTAGCACCTAAAATCCAATGTATTAAATCACATGTATTAAATTAAATAAATATTATGATTATTATTTTTAATTTTAATCGATTTAAAATTTTTTATCTTAATTATTTGTTAATTAAATATTAATTATTTATTTAAATGTTTTTATTGTACTAACTATTTAATTAATACTTTTAATTTCTTAAGTTTAATTGCCAAAATGATTTTTTTTGTGAAACTTATTTTTTTTAAATATTTTAAAGGTTTCAGTTTGCTTAATTAAATGATTTTAATTATTTAATTTATTCGTTTAATGATCCTAACTATCCCACTCATTTATTTAAAATTATTTAAGTTTATTGGATGGTTATTTAAATGATTTTAACTGTTAAGTTTATTTATTTAAATATTTTTGGATGATCCAACTTATTTGTTTTAAATAACTTAAGTTAAGCGGTTAGTTATTTTAAATCATTTTAAATGTCTAGCTTATTTATTTAAATGCTTTCAACTGTACAAGTCGTTTTTTATATTTTTATTCTGCTTGTGTATTTATTTAGGTGACTTTTAAGCAATCGTTTTGTTTATTTAAATTATTTTAATCGCTCTGTTTATTATTTAAATAGTTTATTTAACATTGTGACATCAAAATAACTAAAGTATTTATTTTAATTTCAAAGTTAGTGTTTAAATTCCTTCAAATTTTTATTTGTTTTTGTGATGCCAAAATTGCATAATTTAAATTCCATGTCTAAAATAAGCACTTTTTGACTTGCCCTACTCTCACACACTCACACCTATACATACATATACATATTATATCACACACAACTAAACTCTAGCATTTCTCACACCCAATAGCCGCCTCCAACTCTTTCTTCTCCCTCACTCCACGCCTCCTCTCCGTCCTCCACATTTTTCTCATGTTTTTCCCCCATTTTCTTCCCTCTTCCCTTCGCCGGCCGTCCTCCCCTCCATCAGCCTCCGTGTAGCCGCCCTGGGACCACCGTGAGAAGCCAAGGAAGATGCTGGTCGTGGCCCTTCAGCAGCTTTGCCCTCCATTTTTGTTGGTTTCAAGCTTGAGGCAAACAAATTTCCTTTCTACTTTTAAAACCCAAGCATAGGTTATAAGTTTTCTTGGCCCTTTCTTGTAAATTTTGAATTTTCAAATTTTTCATGTGTAATGGTGTGTGTGGTGAACGGTTTCAGCAAGGGCAAAGTATTTGAAATTTGATTTTTTTGTGCATTTTAATTTCTATCTTGCATGTTGAACTTGAATGAGCAATTTACTAGCATCTAAATAGAATTTTCATGATTAGAACAAAAACCAGATTATATCTTGTCATGTTCAATCCATTTCATGTGTGTTTGAATGGTTTTAAGCCTCACATGGTGTTATGCAAGTCATATTATTCTTATGCTTTGAAATGTTGCAAATTGTATTGACTTTGTGGAGTTTGAATTGAAAATTTGGATGAAACGGATGAAAGGAGTGGAGGGGCTGCCATGGGGTGTATTTGAGATGATAATGTGATATTGAATGAGTATTAGATGGGTGATAGGGGCTGGACATATAGTATTTTGGTTGGAGTGTTGATTGGTAGTGTTTGAAGGAACCGGGTAATCGTTTTGGGTGAAAGATTTGAAATGAGCTAGCACCGGGCAAGTGACTAGACAAGGGCCCTAGCTGGTCATTTAGGGATACTTAGAGGATGCTTGGATGGGTTTTTGAGGTGTTAGGGCATGAGGAGTGAGTTTGCGAGACCTTAGCATTAAGGGTGTCAAAACATAATTTTCTAGGCCATGCGATTCACCTATAGGAACCAAGTCTGAACGGGTCCTTAGGGAGGTCTGGACAGGGTCTACTCTAGCTCCTCTGATTTTAGGTGATGTTAGGGTCGTGTCGGTGCAAATTGGGTTTATTTCGGATAAGAATTGAGTAAGGAAGGTGTGCTTTAAGTTTAGGTGCCGTGAGCAGATTTTTTTCAAACATTTAGGTCCTTTCCGTGAAACCAAATTTTTTGGGGTGTTCGAGCCATCAGTAAAGGATGAATACTGACCCTAGGTGTGTTTTAAGATGTATTTGAGGTGTTGGTTCGAATGGAAAACCTTTTGGATAAGAATGGTCTAAGTTATGGGCCGTACGGGCCGAATGCTTGGGTTTAATCTTTTTGGTATAAGTCAAGTAATACTAGAAAAGTCCTTAAGCCTAAAGAGTGGTCACTTACACACCATTCATCCATTAATTCAAAGTTTATACTATATTTTGTGATTCTTGACATTTTATTCATTCAACGCCCTATTCATTCGCGTATGTTGGCTTCAAATTCATTGATATTCTAGTCCCGAAGTTTAAATTAAAGAATGCACGTAAAGTTGAAAAGTTAAATGTGAAAAGATTAAAGCTAATGAAAAGTTAAAGAATGAAGTGAGTTGGTTGTGACTTGTACGTGCAATGTCGGTCGGGGGATGCCCTGACTCACTTGCCAAAATGAGACGTGTAATAAGCGGCTGGGAGACATCCCAGCTCCCCTACCAAATAAGACGTGTAGTAAGCGGCCGGGAATTCATCTCGGCTCCCCTACCAAAAAGAATGAAAAAGGGGCAATGTGGCGATGAGATTAATCTTGGCGTCCTTGCCGGCATAGTATACTGTAGCCATTGATCGATCAAAACCATAGTCACAATCGAGGATCCAAATTCAAAAGTAAAAGTAAAGGATAATTGATTCATGAATGTGTTTTCCATCGCATATTGCTATTGTTCTTACTTCGGGCATATTATGTGTACTTAGTACTATTTTTAGTATTATTCATTATTTTTAACCTTTGCTGTATTATTTAAATCTTGCTGGGCTTTTAGGCTCACTACTATGCTTTGTGCAGGTGAGTATGTAGACGAGGCTGCGAGGCAGGATTTCCAGGGCCCGTAGGTGTTCGGTGGCACGCCCTAACCGTTGCCGCTATTTTCTTTCCGCATTATGTCATTGTAATAAATATACACTGTCGTATGTCGTTTCCTTTTTCGGTAGCAGGATGTGTTATTCCCTGCAATTACGTTTGGCATGTAAACTCTATTTTTAGGATTTTCGTCTGTTGTCGAATTAGTTGTTGTTTATGTATGCTTTGTGAGATGGTTACCTCGGGTTGAGGTTTATTTTAAACAGCTGTTTAAGACAGGTGGGTTATTATTCAAACAAATAGGTCATGCCGAAATTTTTTAAAAATTTTCCGTATTTTCTTTATTTATTTTTTAAAAAAAGTTAGAAGTTAGGGTGGTTTCAAGAATCCAATTAGCATCATGCTATACTTCAGCGTAACTGTTTACAATGATTCTTAAACTGGGGTAACCTTCGTATAATCCCCTGAAGCACGAACTAGCTTCAAGAGTAACATTGGGAACTCAAACCACCACGTCTTGTATTATTCACAGTTCACGTCTCTCAGTATAACTCAACACTGTGTCCTGATGAAAATTGCCATCACTTGAAAATCATGTTCGTAAGGTTAACACTTAACCATTGGTCTGTGAAGCCATCTAGATAAACATACATTGTCATGGCAAGAATCGCATCTCTGACGAACTACGTCACCTCGATTCACAGGCTGCTCATATATGACTCTCAATCAGTGGATTAATCAAACCTTTTCGACATTATCCCAATGCCAAAAATTATTAACTCTATAGAATTCAACTATCGTTGGACATCCTCTTGGTAGCTATACACTTTGCTATAACTGTGCACATCGAGACTAAGGAAAATCCCCTCCGCAATGCCTGACTGGAACAAACTTCCTACAGTACACTGACATATGGTAATGCTTCATATTCTGTCTCGAAACTCGACAATCATTCGCACTTGGTATAACTCATCCCTGAGTCTCCGTTGAAAACCATCATCGTTAATCACCACATAGCAAGGTCGAACCAACTAATCTTAAAGGGAACTAATCCCAACGGATTCTACGATTTGCTAATTAATGTCCCTGCTGAAATGCATCAGTCCTGACAACGAATTGGAATGACTAAGATTCCTAGTGAGCACGTCATCTCTGGCACTAACGCAAGTCGCTAGTTTCCCAAATTTCTCTAAGAATACATCTAGCGCTAACATGCTTGAAATAACCTTCATTATACATCGCATGTCTGACTTATTGTCTCTTGCTGGAATACAACAACCTCGACAATCAGTCTGCGCTGATGTGACTCACTAAATGTGATGAACAAAACTGGTTCACCTCGATCCCACACGAAGTCTTCAATAGTACTTAGTGTCAATCCAGTTTTCTATAAGATCGACCCAATTTTATTTTAATATCTCAATGGAACAGCACACCAGAAACATATTTGGAGATCCAAGCAAAGTACTAAACTATCAGTCCCCAAAAACTGTCATGCACTAACAGCACGGAACAACTGCAAAATCCCATTTCCGCAACCTGGGTCAACCATTTCTAATTCCAAGAATTGTTCAGATCAAGTTTGTCCCTTCCTAACAAGAAGGTAGTATCTTGAAACATTACTAAATCCCAATATCTGTTCTTGCCATCGATAATCTTAACCAAGCTATCAGGCTAATCATGACCATAAGAGTCAAACTTTAACCACTCCCCGTGATCAGCAGAAAATCAAAAGTTCCATCTCTTGCATTCCTAGAGATCTCTAAACGACTAACAAACTCCCGAATGCACTTGAATCACATTATCGCTTTGAGGAATTACCAAGGATAAAAATCCTAAGAATATTGTCTAATAGAACTGTCCCAAGTACCTCTCGATTCGCTATGCCCCAAATAAGCACAAATTGGACTTACAATGCCAATGATAACATTGGTTTGCTTCTACTCATGCTCAGCTGATCCTAATCGATCATTCTAGAAAATCACTTGCCAACTATGGATAACTTTTATGGCTCGATCAATGATCCTGATCTTACTTCCACAAGTTGTTAATTCCAAATATTTGGAATCATAAGAATCACACTTGATTCACATTCCTATTTTTGGAATACAGACGATAGCTACGAGCAGTCTATTGGCACAAGTCCCGTGCCATTCCAAAACTACCATCAATTGTGTTTGTCCATACGAACGAACACCACAACAGATTTAATCTATAACAACTGCCTTGATCTATCAACCTAGATCATTCCTATCACAAGGAAATCCTACACTTTGTCTCTGAAGACATCAGACGATACTCCGCGTAGTCACTGATAGAAATCCGTCTACCTACTAGATTAAGTCATCTAGTAATATCCCAAAAGGTCAAAACCTATCTGTTCAGAACAATCACTCGTCAAGGAAATTTCTCCAAGACTAATTCTGACAGCAGAAATCTCAAACCAATATCTTTGACAAAAAATCCAGACGTTAACTAATCCTCGGATACCAAACCTGGTATCTATCCTCACCAAAGTCATACACTATTGTGACTGCTACAAAAAATCCCTATACTGAGATAGCCTCCCATAACAGCCCCTGGAACATAAAGCCTCCAGTTAACCACTGAAGTGATGAAAACTCCCAGAATAAAACCGGCTAAGGGTCGCGCCTCCTCACGTCTAGTCCCGGTCACAGCCCACAACTCTTGGTATTACTTGACCCTGGTGCTAAGAAGAAACCCATCATCTCATGGAAATAACCTAATAAGGTCCACATAGTCTCATTGTTCTAAAGAGAACAATCTACCCATGCCCCAGATGAATCACCTCATCCCTGGCACTAAACATAGTCCATCGATTAACTAGGTCTTCCTAGGAAAACACCTAGAGCCAATCAATAACCTTAGCAAGTCACTGTAGTCGAACACAATTCCAACTAAATACTGGATAAATCTCAAGTAAATTCCCAAAATAAATACACCAGTATCTACTTCAAGTTATGTACAATATTTTATTACAACCTCATGTAATAGAAGATCATTAATTCCGAATACAATGAAAATGTACAACTCAACTTGAAATGATACAATCAAGGTCTGAAATCATTTTTACAGATGATTCAATACTTACAACTGAAATTTTGTTTATAATAAAGACTTAAGACAACATTTTAAAACCATGTACGTGCAGAAATCTTTCATTTTTTTACTGGTCTTGAACTTGAAGTTTCCCACCTATCGTCTACATGCATCGATACAAGCATACTCTGACAGACGTATATTCCTGAAAATAAATCTCACAAATCTACCGGTTGCGTCACTGACCTATGGTGAGTTCCCCAGTGGATGAGTTAAGATCTTTATGACAATCTCTCCAACTGCTAGTGGAGAATCCTCCCTGGTTAAAACCGAATGGGTAACGATGCACCATGCGGTCTAAGCAATCTTTCGAGGAACCTGAATTTAAATCTTCTATCTTTTCTCCCAATCTTGTCTAGCTGGGATCTGGGCGATCTTCGACGAGCTATACTATGCATCAACGAAGAAATGTACCCGGTAGTCAGCCTATCTACTGATATGATACTACTGGTGTTCTCATCACTATTGCATTCTGCATAATGGAAATCTCTGTTGCCAATCTTGGCAATAACGATCTTGAGTACTCCTAAGTACTTCGCAATTCCAGCGTCCAACGCTAATTCGTTCTTCTTCAAACAAGAATAACCCAAGTTAATCCCTAATAATCAATACTATATCCAAAAAATCCTATTGCATGCTCTGATACCAATAAATGTAACAACCCAACATGGATCCACTATTAATAAGAGATTAACACTTAATTAAGCATGCAATTAACATTAATAAAAAATACGCTGCGGAAAACTTAAATAAACGCTAACCGGCAGAATATCGGTTAAACAAATCCGATTATACAACCCAATCGAATAATTAATCCTAAAGGAAAATAAAACTACAGCTAAACCTGCTGTCCTCCCTGGTCACCGACTACTCCAAGTCGCTGGGCTCACTACCTGCACCTGCACCTGCACCTGCACCTGCCCCATCGAATAGGGTGTCTAGATAACATAGAAAATACTGGACGTGAGCACTAAAGCTCAGTATGAGAGTATGAATATACACATGCTATGAATGCAAATAAAAATGCATATGAATGGATACCGGAAACCTATCATAGATAGAACACTGCTCACTCAAAGGCATCATGGTATGTAGCACGCTGGGCCGTCGCTTAAGGAGTTGGCTCTCATACCATAAAAACCGTGGATATAACCGGATCCAAACCCATGGAATCCATCCACTAACATATACGGGGCTGAGCGACCCCTACTACGGCTATGCAATCAAGGCATAAAGCTCAACGTGTCCATGCATGCAGCATAATATCCGTGGCATAACAAATGCACATATAATCAATGCCACATAAAAGATGCAAACATATAATATGTATATTCTATTAGGCTATCTCGGATAATATGTCCGTACCTTACTAAAGTCAGTACTAGAAGCATCCCTCTAGATTCCAAACCTATCATCAGCTCTACAATGCAAAGTATCCATGCATCATTAACCATGCTCTAAAAGCCTTAACTAAGCTATTGCATACTCCTAAATTTTTTAAGAAAGCCAAAGCTATGTCTACGTCCGTCGCCAGCCCGCTGATGGCGACAGTCCCAAAACTTACGCATAACTCCGCTACTATCCCCGTAGCGCCTTGTCATTTCCAGCTTGTCAATAGGATGCCTAGAAAGCACTAAAAAGCTAAAATACTTCAAGAAGAATAGAGGAATAGGGGAAAAGGTGCAATTTGAAAATGAGCTCGCCACCCCCTTATATAGACGAAGATCGGAGCGTCCGATCTCGAGTTCAAAGCCTTCGATTCGGATCGGAGCGTCCGATCCCTGTGTCCGATATCTCCCAGCCAACCACGTGTCTAGCTTCCATTGGACGCCTGCCGACACTAGTTCGGAGCCTCCGATCCACCTTCGGAGCATCCGAAGTCCCCTCAATGATGTCATCAATGAAGAATTATTTCCGGATAGCTATCCATGCAATATTGGAGCCTCCGATCTAAGTTTGGAGCCTCCGAACCCATCAGAGTGTCCGTTCTTTAGATAATGGCTCCGTTCTAGGTTCGGACCCTCTGAACCTGGTTCGGTGCATCTGATAAGTGCATTTTGTGTGCAATATTTTATTTCTATTTGGCATGCATTCATATGGTTTCATGTGTGTCTTTATATGTTTTATTTGTAATTAATCTCATGCATGTGCATTTCACTCTTCGGGTTAATTTTGTAGGAAAATGGGTTTTTGAAGAATGAATTACAGAGCATCCTTGGTAAAAAATTCAAATTTAATTATAGAGATCTTCAAATCCAATCTCCACCGCTCCATGTAAATTTCAAGATTTTTAAAGCTCCTGTCAAAATTTCAGCTCGATCCGACGGTTAGAACTTAATTTATGTATTTTTCAAAAATGTTGCGCTCCGAGATACAATTTATTGCAGCTCGAGCGCAGCATCGTAAAAATCAGGCAGAAAGCAGGCATAATTTTCAATGCCCTGACTGTCATTTTTTACCGCCCGAGCGCTCCTGCGTAGTTTGGAAATATTTTATTTCGGGTGTTTTTAAAAGGAAAGGACTCTTGGGCACTATAAAGAGGAAAAATTATGACGTTTTAAGGGTTCCACACATCAGAAACGCAAGAGAGGAGGCGACCATCCAAGGAGAAGAATGAAAAGAGGGAAAAAACTTGAAGAACTCAAGAACCGCACAAACTAGTTTTCTTTTTTCCTTTTATTTTATTTGTTGGGATTTAGGGGATCCTACCCCCAAAACTATTTTCTGATTTATTCTTGAAGATTGAATTTGGTTCTTAAGAATTCTTGATTATATTATTGCGTTTATTGCAATTTTGGAGTTTGATCAACTTCTTATTAATTTTATGTGTTATAATTGATACCGAGAGGAAATTTTATGACATGATAGGGTAATATAATCCTTGGATCTACAACTTGCATAGAGATATGAGGTTGGATACATGTCGATAGTCATAGTCCACAAGGTCGAAAGCTAGAGGATTCCACAAATCGTTAATGCAATTGCATTTGTTAAATAACACAAGGAGACTTGGCTATTACAAATCGTTAATTAGATTAATATAGCTCGAGAGAGTATATTGATAGATTACGGAATTTCGTCAAAAGCATGAATTGAGAATTAAAATTCAATCATTAGAGAATAAAAGGGATAGGTGAACCAAGATCCTAACAATCGTTTATTTATTTTCTGAACTTAATTTATTTGTTTTGATTTTATTCCATCTTTTTATTTTAGTTTATTAATTTATTTTATTTATCATTTTAATTAACTAAAGAATTATACTTGAGGTGAATTTGTCAAACATCAATCTCTGTGGGATGATACTCGTACTAATGTACACTATAGCGACCCGACCCGGATCCACTACCTAATCAGAGTTAAGAGCATAATTAATAATTCATTAAATAAAATTGCTGCGGAAGACTTAAATACAAGCAGACCGGCAGAATACAACCGGCTAACAAACTCGATTTATACAACCCAATCGAATTACTTAGATAAAAACCTACAGCTAAATACTGCTATCATCAAGGTCGCTGGCTCCTCTAGGCTCCTAGTGCTCAATCCTGCACCTACACCTGCCCCGTCGAAATAGGGTATCCAGATACACAAAAAATACTGGATGTGAGCTCTAAGATCATTACGAAAGCATGGATAAACATACAAATATGATGCATGCAAATGATCGGGTATCTATATCTGGGATAACTGTATACGAACTGCTGAGATTGGCGCCTGGGATATAAGCTCGTCACATCGGGGTAGCTAACCACTGTGTGCGACCACTCATTCCCGAATCACGGACGCGGACCACGGAGTCCTTCAGGTATCAGTACCTAAGGGTACTCGATATCAAACGTCCTAACAGGGCTGAGCAACCCTAACTAGCTCATCTCGAAAGATATACAGATGTACAGGCACAAGATGATATGCACATGCCGCAGAACAATAATAACATGCGAACACATAAATGCAACATATAAGCATGCATATCCACTGGCAATCTCAGTCAGTACTTACGTACCTTTCTAAGGCAGTCCTAGTAGTCCCACTTGAAAGAGTTGATGCCCCGCTAGCCAACATGTGGCTAAGGGCTTTGAGAGTCTCTTTTTGTAAATAATCTTTGTTTAATATAATATACGTTCTTTAAATGACGTTCACTTTATCTTATTATTATATAATGATATACTATTGCTATTTTGATAAAGACCTTGAATATACTAAAGTAAGATGAGATAGTGAATATAGAGAGATCACTGTCATGAAACACATCTTATGTTCACTGTATATTCTAAACAGTTCCTAGTCAATTGAGCCGTCCACAAATAAGGATAAGGATCTCTTGAGATTGAGACTAGCATTTGCGATGCCGAGTACCACGTTTCATTGGTATGGAACATAGAGATGTTCGAAGCATGCAAATGGATATTCATATGATGAATGATCGAACTACCATATTCGAACTTTCCAAGTGGTTATCACTTATCGAGTGGATATAGTCCGCAGTTTTGGTTGTACACCATTGGTCCTTATTACTTGAAACATCATTGAGACTCTATATGCTAGTACTGTGATTTGACTCATTTACCGACTCTATTAGGGTCATCAGGTGTCGGGAATGGGTACAGTTACGACACATATAGGAGTCGATGCTTTGTTGTCAAGGATTCACCACACACTTGCGAGTGTGGATATCCTATGCAATCTGAGGAGATATTAGTGTGACGAATCTCTGGCCAGAGTACATGATGTGTTTTAGGTTACTTGGTTTCCTAGTAGCACATGAGATGTCACTATTTGATCTTCAAGATGCATTGCATAGTTATCGAATCTCGATCGACTCTCGATGTACCAATGGTTGTTGATTTGATCGGGATATATGGATGAAGGGACCGTACTGTACGCTAACCAAAATCTATAGGTTCTTGCAGGCACTATCAGTGATACCTAGGGAATCATGGGGCGATGTTGCTAGGCGCTCTTACCATGATTCATTGGGTAAGTCAGAAATTGTTGTTCCGAGTCACAAGGAGTTGTGAGCCCACGGCTAGCTATATCCCTGAACCATTGAGGGTCACACAAGTAATGGATTTCTAATCCCCGTTGAGATAATTAAATTTAAAGAGTTAAATTTAGTGGATAAAGAAGTAGGACTTCTTATTTAAAAATAGAGGGAGTAAGATTTCCTAAAATGACATAGTGATGGACATTTTTGGAAATCACTGAATTTGGATTCAGAAAATTTATCTTGACTTTAAAAGATGCAGAAATGGTTTCTGTGCACATTGGTGAAATTGGTTTATCAATCTGAGTCACGATGAATTTTATATTAATTTCTGAACATGCGGGCTTTGCTTGTCAGGCTTGAACTTATGACTAATGGGCCCTAAGCTGTTAGCAGCCCACATTATAAATAAGTTATTGCAGTACAGAAATTACACACAACACGAGGCATAAAATTCGAAACCCTAGAGCTCTCTCTCTAGAGAATTCGGCCGCCCCCCTCCCCTACTGTGTTCGAGAATTTCAGTCTGCAAATTTTGAATTTGCAGTCTGATTTAACAGATCATGTCTATTCTATCTTTTCGTAGAAACTTCTGATAGACTTTCTAGTGCAGTCTATCAGAGGGATTAAACTTCTGTTCGTGGACCTGATAGAAGAAACGTTCGTTCATCAGTTCCTGGGATATACAACAAGAGCATTTTAATCTGTTGGTGTCCATAATCTCGCTTCAAGATTTTAAGGTAAAATTTACATTGTTTAAATTTTATGTTATCAATTTTAATCGTAGGAATTTGATACCCATATGGAATCGTTCAATATAAAATTTTAAAACTTCCGCTGCAACGGGTATCACTTTTTTCGATCCGAAGAACGACCGTGTTCCAACAGTAGTATCAGAGCCAGGTTGTTCTCGGATTTTACGATTAAAATTTATTCGATTGTACCGGCCTCGATTTTTCAGAAAAATAAGACGAAAAAAAAAAATTAATTTCCAGGGGCTGCCCGCTGCCCGAAAAGGCAGCGGCCGCGCGCAGGGTGCCTGCGCGCAGCTGGGCCGCGCCCAGCGGCCCAGCGAAGGGCTGGGCCCCCTGCCCAATTGTCGGGGACTGCCCGGGATCGTCCCGGACAGCCCAGAAAAATTAAATTTTTTTTTTTTTTGAAATTTTGAATTTCGGCCCGTTAATTGTTATCGGGCCCAGTTTTTGGCCCGATTAAAAATTGTTTCAGTTTGTCCACGAGAAAATGGGTTAAAATTGTTTGAGCCCAAAATTTTTAAGAAAATTAATTTTTGGATAAATTTTGAATTTTGGAAATTTATAAATTTAATCCAATAAATTAAACCTTTAATTATTAATTTTGGTACAATTGATAATAAAATAAGATTTTATGTATAAAATTGAATTTTATATGTAAAATATGATTTTATGGATAAACTAGATAAAATATGATTTTATATATAAAATAAGATTTTATGTATGAAATATGATTTTATCTATTTAAATTTTATTGCAATTGCATGATATCCAATAAATTAATTTTTGAATTAAATATTATTGGATAAGGATGATCGATTGTCATGACCAATGTTATAGGTGTATGTTAGGTTGTTTACATTTGGTTTTAATTATTGTTGTTGGATTTATTAATGGGCCTGGTTTTATGGCCCAATATGAATTGTCATATGTAATAAAAGTGGGCCTGGTTTATGGCCCGTTCCCACCCCTTAAATATGTATGCTCTGCTTGTCATCGAAATTTATTGTAAATTTTAGACTTAGTGGGAGATGAAGATTTGAAGACAAAGGTGGGCCCAGCAGACAATAAAGACCGAAGAAATGTAAATTGGAAGCTCAATGTAATAGGATTGCATTGCATACTTGCATATTACCTAGGATTGGACTTAGACTCGTGATTGGCAACCACGGGTCGATTAGTAATGGAATCGATCATCCTAAAATAATATATATGATATTATTATTGTATGCATGTTTAGACAAAATTGTATGAATCTCGCAAGCATACAAATTTTAAATGATGAGACAAATTTTCGAAATTAAAATCCCTCATTTTAAATATGATTTAAAATTGATATCAAGATAAACAAAAGGGCATTTAAATATTGTTTAAATGTTCCTACCTTCCATCAACGATCAATGTATGAGATGCTACCCGCGGATACGGTCCGGCTCATATTATTGGGGGGGCCCGTTCGTCGGAAAGCTGTACATTGGATCGACACATGTTGTAAGTTGGATGAAACTCCCATGGGATTGGCTCATATTATTGGGGATCCACATGGAGACCTTCCATCACAACTTAATATTGATGGGTCATCTTGACGTGTCACAATAAACGGCGTCATATTATTGGGCCCTTATTGGACATGAGGTAAAAACATGGAGGTTGCTTTGGAAGCAATTGGGCTCGACCATTTGAAAATTATGGTTGGCTGATATTATTCGGGACTATAGTTTGTCAATTGGACTCCATGTTCCCACTAAAGAAAATGTTTCTCGTTTTCACTAGAGGGTAGTGAAATCGTTAAAATAGTGGGAGTGGGATTCATAAAATAAATTTCGCCTTATTTTATGTCTTAGTAAATTAATTAAACAATCACTGATTACTGTCTGTTTCTTTTCAGTATTTCATTAAGATGAATTCGCGCAATCCACTATTCTCTATTCTCGAACAAAACAAACTGACTGGCGCAAACTATACGGAATAGTTTCGTAAGTTGAAGATTGTCTTGACCTCGGAGAAGATGTTCTACGTGTTAGAAAAATCTCCTCCGAAGGAAGCACCAGCTGATATAAGTCCGGAAGAGTTGGCCAAACTTGATAAATGGTGGGACCATGATATCAAGGCCAAATGCTATATGCAAGCTTCGATGTCTGATGAACTCCAGAGGCGATTTGAGGATACCGTGAATGCTGCTGACATTCACACACAACTCAAGGAACTTTTTGGGGCTCAATCAAGAGCTGAAAGGTTTGCTACTGTAAAAGAGTTAATGACGTGTCGCATGCGTGAAGGGACTTCGGTCCGTGATCATGGGGTACACGTGATTTGGCTCATTCAGAAGTTGGTAACGCTTGAATTGGTATTGGAGCATGAACTCAATGTGGACTTATTACTTCTCTCTCTTCCTTCATCGTTTGACAGTTTTGTGGTGAATTTCAATATGAACAAGATAGAGGCCTCCCTTGAAGAGATGGTCAATATGCTTGTAACTTATGAAGCTACTTTAAAGAAGGATAAAGCGGTTCTCTTGGTGGGCTCCTCTTCTTCTGCTAAGAAGGGGCCAAATACAAAGGGTAAGAAACGTTCTGCCCCATCCAAAAAAACCGGACCCGAGAAGAAAAATAAGACAAAGGCTTCAAACGTGGAAAAATCCAAGGATGTTTGCCATCACTGCAAGAAACCCGGTCATTGGAAACGTAACTGATCGGATTTCATCAAGGAACCAGGTCGAGTATATGCCAAGATTTTTGAACTATGACCATGATTAGATGCGAGGAGGCGCGACCCTATGTCGGTGTACCTGGGAGCCTTTGTGCTTCAGAAGGTGGCGGTGGGAAGGCTACTCAGTCTAGGGATTGGTAACAGTCACAACAGGGTATGGTCTTGATGTGGGTAAATACCTGGTTTGGTATCATTGGTTTAGTTATTGTCTGGATTTTGTCCGAGATATTGGTTTGGGTTTTTCTGCTGTCACAACCAGTCTTGGAGGGATTTCCTTGACGAGTGAATGCTCTGAGTAGATGGGTTTGTTTTTTTTCCATTGATAGACGAGTGAATCTAGTAGGTAGTCGGGTTTCTACCAGTGATTGTGTGAAGTATCGTCTGATGTATTCAAAGATTAAGCGTGGCTTTTTCCTTTTGAAGGAAATGATCTAGGTTGATAGATCAAAGGAAAATTTCTTGGGTTTAGTACGCCTTGATATTCGCTTTGAGTAAACAAGGTAGCGGTTAGTAGTTTTGAAATGGCGCAAGATGAGTTCCAGTGACTACTTTTAGCTATCGCCTGATGCTGTCAGGGATAGATGTGTTGAACCAGCGTGATTCTTGCTTTTGGGAATAGTAGACTTGTGACAATTGGGTCAGGGTTATTGATTGGGACAAGTAGGTTTCGAGGATCAGTGGTTGTCTGAATTGATCGACATCGATGGGTCAAGTGCAAGCCACAGTAGATCGACGTGGTTGATAAGTAAGTCCAATCAGTGATGATTAGGATATAGTATATCGAGAGGTACTTGGGATGGTACTTCGTTGCATTGTGCTTAGGATATTGGTAATTGGTGCATCTCAGAGCAGTTAACGATTTGGGTATAATTGAAATCTCTAGGATTGTTAGAGACAGATCTTTTGGGATTGCTGCTAATCAAGGACGATTGTAAAATTTACTCGTGTAGTCAAATTTCAATGATAACTTGGTTATCATCCGTAGTAAGAGAAAGCAATGGAATTGGTAGTTTCCTCAGTTTAGTGTTTTCTTATTAAAGAGAAGCCAAAATTGATCCAAGCAATTGCTTAGTATAAACAATAGTTTACTCAAGGTTGAGTAAGGAAGAGATCAAGTGTTTGCTCCAAGTCAGTGGTAGACAATAATTTTAGAGGACGGTCAACCAAAAATCTTGACGAGTGTTCCTATGATGACGTCTTAGTATACCGTTGGGTTTGAGATACAACAAGTATTGCGGATTATAATAGGCATCAGCGAGTGAACACCAGTTGTCTGATCGTGGAATGAGACAATAATTGAGACTTGATTTTCAGGGTCTTGCAAGATTGTTGTCACTAATATTCTAGTGTGTGATGCGTGATGCCATTGAGATTATTGAATCAGTCGATGATCGAATTAGTAGTCAACAAGATTGCCGTTCGGATTGAAGACTTCGTAAGATTGCGATGAAGCAACTTTGTTCTTCCCAGTTAGAGAGTCACATCAAGTGCGGACTGATTGTCAAGGTTTTTGCATTTTAGCAATGGACAATAAGCGGGTGTGTGATGTGTAGTAAGTTACTTCAAGCATGGAGTTTTTCAAGAGTAACTTGATAAATAGTAACTCATGATAGTTCCAAGGATGACGTGTTCATCAGGAACCTCGGTCTTTTCCAATTCATGTCAGGGCTGATGCGTTTCAGCAGGAACATGAGTTTGTAAAAATATTGAATCCATTGGGACTAGTTTTCTTTAAGATCGTTGGTCAGATCTCACGAGGATAGAATTAGCGATGATGGTGTCATCAGAGACTTCGAGATGTGTTATACTAGGTGCAAATTACTGTCTATTTCGAGACAGTATAGGAAGCGTTTCCATATACCGATGTACTGTGGAATCTGCCAGTCCAGCATTTTGGTGAAAGCTTGCCTTAGTCTTGATGAGTGTACAGTGATTCCAAGTATGACTACTAGGAGGACGTCCAAAGTTAACTAAATCCTGTAGAGAGATTTGACTAGACTATCGATTGAAATTCATAGGTGAGTAACATGTGGTCGAGACGATGTAGTTCATCAAAGATGCTATGATTACCATTGCAGCGTATGCGTATAGCTTCACAGACCATTGGTTAAGGGAGAATTTTGTGACATGATTGTCATGTGATGTGAGTTTCATCATGACACAGTGTTGAGTTACACTAAGAAATGTGAAGTACGATTTGTACTAGACATGGTGGATTGGTTCCCAGTGTTGCTCTGGAAGTTTGGTTCTGCTTCATAGAGTTGTGGAAAGATTACCCCAGTCTAAGAATTGTTGTAAACAATTACGTTGAAGTATAATATTTGTGCCAACTAAATTCTCTTGAGGAGATATTCATGAGTTGCTATATAGGGACGGTGTTGGGATGTGTATTCTGCACCGAGAGCTTATGGAACCATTAGATGGTCAGATTTGATCAGTGTTCGGCGAATGTCGCTAACCAGTAGGTTATGACGTGAGTTTCATCTGTATAATGTTTACTTTGGGATAGTGAATATGAGTAAACAAGTTTTGTTTGATTTTACCAGCGTAATCGTGATTAGAATGGTACGAGATTCGTGCCAAGTGGATACACAGGAACTATCTTTCGAGATGATCAGATATAGATATGATTGATTTCAATATGGGAAACAGATATTGTTGACCAATAGACTCTCCAATGTGTCTCGAGTTGCGAGATATGATCGTATGAGTGTCACCTCGTTAGAAGAATCTTTACCGATTCTAGTTGAGGTGGGAACATGTATCAGGTTGGAGATACTGAAACAGTTCGGACAGTACCAACAGACTTGTGGTCTCGTGACAAGAGTCTAGATTGTCGAAAGTTATTTCGACCAGTTGTTTTGAATCAGAATTTCCCGTGAATGTGACAATCAGGGGTTGAGATACATTCTCAGGTATTCCCTATATTTCAGGATGAAATCTTTTAAGGTGGGGGAGAATGTAGTAACCCGTATCCGAAATTATTTATTAATGGTAATTAATCAAGTGATCATGTTTATATTAAGTAAAAAATGATTAAGGAAATTCTTGATGAATTAACGGAGTTCGGAAATGGATCCAGAACGCTCGAAAATAGGCTAGTACGGTTTCGAGCCAAATCAAGACAGAACGCTCCGTTCTGCTAGGGCTAACATCATCCGTGATGTCAGCATGTTGACATCACTGCTTACGCATGCGAAGTGACATCGGATGGTCCGATAGTCAGGATTGGACGCTCCGATCGTACGTCAGGACAGGTGTGTGGTTGCATGCGATTGCATGGACACGTGGCGAAGATCGGACGGTCCGATGGAGATCAGATGCTACGATGGAATTATCGGACGGTCTGATCGCTGTCTATAAATATGGGATCCGAGGCTCATTCCAACTCGATCATTCCTCTCTTCTCTCTCTCGTTTCTTATCCTTTCTAGTCAGATCTAGGGATTTCTAGGCGTCCTATTGGGAATCTGGATGTAGCGGAGCGATCCCGACGTCATAGCGGAGTCGTGCCTAAGTTTTGAGGCAGTCACCATCAATGGGCAGACGACGGATGCAGGTATAGCTATGGTCTCCTTAAATTATTAAGGAGTATGCAATAGCTTAGTTAAGACTTTTAAAGCTTAATTAATAATGCATTAGTAATATGCATTTTTTAGAGCTGATGATAGGCTTGAAACCTAGAGTGGGATTGCTAGGACTACCTATAGTAAGGTACGTAAGTACTGACTTAGATTGCCAACTGGTATGCATGCTTATGTGTTGCATTTATGTGTCACATTTTGCATGTTATTTCATGGGTTATTATGCGGCATGTGAATATCATATTGTGTCTGTACATCTTTTGAGATGAGCCATGTAGGGCCGCTCAGCCCTATTCGGATGGTTGATGTCGAGTGCCCCGCGATCGACGGGTAGGCCGACACTGACATTTGGGGGACACGGTCCACGTCTGGTGGGAATGAGGGAATTACCGAGTGGTTTGATTCCCCGATTGGTACTACTCATATACTAGGAGCCAGTCTGAGCATTTTGTATATAGTTATCCCAGATATGGATACCCAGTCATATTCATTTGCATGCATCATGTTTGTATGTTTACTCGTGCTTTCGTATTGAGTGTAGTTGCTCACGTCCAGTATTTTTCTGTATGTCTGGACACCCCATTCGACGGGGAAGGTACAGGTGCAGGTATTGCGCCCAGTAGCTTGGAGAGACCAGCGACCCGTAAAGACAACATGATTAGCTGTAGGTTTTATTGTTAAGATAATTCGATTTGGTTGTATATTGAATTTGTTTAGTCTGTTGTATTCCGCCGACCAGCATTTATTTAAGTCTTCCGCAACAAATTTATGTATTTATTTTAATTGAATGCTTAATTTTGCTCTAACTTTGATAAGTTAGTGGATCGGGGTTGGGTCGCTACATTGTTTGACATAGTATCGGAGCAGTGCTCAAAGCTGCAGAGCTGCAGCAGGGGTTGGGTGTGCCCTAAGTTGTGGGGTAGTCTCCATCAGTGGGCTGACGACGGCGAAGGTATAGTTTGTCTTACTAAAAATATTTAGGAGTATGCAATAGCTTAGTTAAGGCTTTTAGAGCTTAAATAATGATGCATGAGTATTTTTCACTGTAGAGCTAATGATAGACTTGGAACCTAGAGTGAGACTGCTAGGACTACCTTTACAAAGATACGTAAATACTGACCGAGATAGCCGACATGATATATTATATATGTGTTGCATGAGTATGTGCTATGTGTTTCCCATGTTTTACTGTTTTAGCACATGCATATTTTTATACGTACTGGACCGCATCTCGTTTGATGTGAGTCAAGACAGTTTCCATCGGTGATGAGTTACTCCTTATGGATTCGTGTCTGGGAGGCTCAGCCTCTGGTTTTGCTGTTACTAAAAGCGACCACGATGATGGAGTAGACGCTATAGTTGATGGGTGAATAAACGAGTGCCTTGCGGACTTGATATCCAGCACCGCGATGTATATTCATGTCGGCCCTGAGTATATAGTCTTACCTTGTTTTAAAGTCACTTATGTAATGCATATATTTTATATATCATTGCTTTCGTATTGAGCGTAGTCACTCAAGTCCAGTGTTTTCTATATGTCTGGACACCCCATTTGATGGGGGAGGTGCAGATGCAGGTGCAGGTAGTGCGCCCAGTAGCTTGGAGAGGCCAGCAACCAATGAGGACAACAAGATTAGCTGTAGGTCTTATTTTTGTTAAGATTAATTTGATTGCGTTGTATATCGAATTTTGTTTTAACCGGTTTTATTCTTTCGGTCATATTTTATTTAAGTTTTCCGCAACGTATTTTTAATTGCATGCTTAATTATGCTTTAACTCTAACTAGGTTGTGGATCCGGGTTGGGTCGCTACATTTATTGGTATTAGAGCGCATTCAAAAAACTTTTGAGACATAGTACTGAGACTTTGGTAACCCTTGTAGGAATGAGGAGTCCTTTAAAAGAAATGATGATGAGGCGAATAGGTTGCCCGAAGACTACCATCATCGACAGGATTTTTAAAGATTTGGCTTATGGGATTCCAGCAAGTGCAGACAGGAGCGAAGGATTGTGTCCGAGTTTTCGAGATTTCGCGTAGCACCTAAGATTTCATAATTTAAAATTCCATGCTTAAAATTATTTTTAATAATTATGATTTTAATTGCTTAAATTTCCTTTAAAGTTTAAGTGCTCAAATATTTTAAGTTCTTTATTACTGGAAATTTTGAGACAGTGACTTCCGGTTCCGGCATTCGGCGATGACGGATTTTGGCGGTAAATTACAAGAATTTCTATTTTAAAAGTTTAGTAGGGAGGTAAGAGAAAAATTTAGGAGGAAATTCAAAAGTTAGAAATTTTCGGGTATCAGAAATCATTTTTCCTTAGTATTGCAATATTGGGCTTATTCATTGACTTTTTCAAAAATTATAATTTTCATAAACCCGGATTAGTAAAACCCAATTTAATATTTATGATTAAGGGTTTTTAAAACTTAGAAATTTTATTAGTGTAAATAGTAGGAAAAGTTATACTACAAAGTTGTACTATAAGTTGTACTTTTAAAAGCACACATACACCTACTTTAAAATACTTACACCTATACATATACACACTTGTACACACAACACCCAACATTTTAAAATACTCAAATCATTTTAATTGGAACCCTAGCCACTCCCAACCCCACAAGTCGATTCCCCCTTCCATTCTTTCTTTCCTTCCTTTTCTCTCAACCAATCGTGAGTGGCTAGGGTTCTTATGTTCTTATGCTAAACCTTTGTTTAAATTTCGAAATGCCTTGTATTGTGAGTTGTAGGGGTTCGACTTTTCTGATTTTCCAGCTAGGTCTATGCAAAAATTTCGAAAATCCCATTTATATTGTTGATTGTGAGTGGAATGATGAATTGTGTTGAGAAAATGATGGTTTTTGATATGCCTTGGCACTCTTAAAATTTTCAGAGGTGAAATCAGCCTACCTTTCGAAATTTTCATGATGTGTGGGCTATTTTTGAAGTATATAAGTGTGTTTTATTGTTTGGCATGTGGTCTTGATTGATTATTCATTAAGGTGAGGCTTTTGGTGCATACACTTGTTGAATTTTGAATTGTGGAGTTGAAGGGTGGTAAGGGGCTGCCTAGGTGGTTGTTTTAAGACCCAAGAGATGTCATTAGGTTGGTTTTGAGTGGGGTGGTGGTTTGGAAGGTATTATAGGTAAGGGAATAAGTCTTGGTGGGGTTTTTCTCAAGGTAGAGGTGTGTAGAGGGATATGGTAATGGACAGGGCAGTTCGGTTTTTTGGGCAGGGGAGGACTTGGTCGAGGTCTGGGCAGGGCTAGGGCTAGTCCTAGGTCAATTTCACGATGTTTTGGTCGCGTCGGTATAAAATGGGCCCGTTTTGGTTAAGATTTCAATAAGTTATGGATTTTTGAAGTTAGGGTGTCGGTGCAGAATTTTTAGGAGTAAAGTGGGCTGTCCACTTTTAGTTTTTTATCTTTTTGCTTGGTCTTTCAAATGAAGTTACAATTTGGTCCATTGGTTAGGTTGTAGTGTTTGGAGAGTGTCGGTTTGCGCGGAGTCGAATTTGGTTAAGGGATGATAGAGTTAAGAAATTTTTGGTGTAATTGCTTGGGTTGTTGCCTTGAATGTGAGAAATTGAGTTAAGATTGGGATAGCACCTAGGGGCAGCCACTCACCCACCTTGCACCCATATTTTTTAGTTGAGTTCCATTTCTTAAGTTACATATTCGTGTGCGTGAGTTTTATATTTGAGCCAAACAATATTTTCAAAGGAAGTCGTTACAAGTTCTTGCATGCTAAGTATTTTGAGTCGAGTCATGGAAGGAAAGAAAATATTTTTGAACAAAGTGAGTTGATTGTGACTGGACAGGGCAATGTGGGTTGAGGGATGCCTCACCCACTTGCCATAGACGTGTAGTAAGCGGCTGGTAGACATCCCAGCTCCCCTACCAAAAGAGACGTGTAGTAAGCAGCCGGGTTCATCTCGGCTCCCCTACCAAAAAGGAAAAGTAAAGGGGCAAATCGCGTCGGGAGAAATCTCGGCGTCTTGTCGGCATAGTGCACTGCAGCCATGATCATGATCGAAACTTGAGTCACAATTCGAGGATCTAAGTTCTAAAGTAAAAGAAAAAGTTAAAGTTTCAAGTATTAGTTGACTCGTCTCAATTTATTCAGTTTTATGTTATGCATGCATTTCAGTTAAGTCATTTAAGACTCTCTTCTATGAGAAGTACTATATAGCTGAGGTGAGGGCGCAGTTGAAGTAAGAGTTCATGAGTCTTCGGCAGGGAGATCTGTCTGTGTCCGAGTTTTTTCGGAAATTTGAGAGGGGCTGCCACTTCGTGCCGTTGATAGGGAATGACGAGGCGGAGAAGTTGCAGCACTTTGTTGCATGTCTGAGGCCTACTATTCGTAGGGATGTGATGATGGCTGAGCCAGTGGATTATGCAGATGTCGTCAGGAAGGCTATGAGGTCCGAGCAGTCCTTGTAGGACATCAGTGCCGAGGCTCATGGCCAAGAGGGCCTTTAATCATCAGGGTCACCCACAGCAGCATGGCAAGAAGCCATATCAGGGACAGCAGAGATAGCAGAGGCCCCAGGGGCACCCTCAGGCCCAGAGACCTGCTCCTCCCAGGGCTGAGGATAAGCCTATTTGCCAGACATGTCGCCGTCCGCACTTTGGTAAGTTCTTGATGAATGCAGGAGTGTGCTTCAAATGCAAGAAGCTGGGTCATGTAGCTAAAGACTGCCCGGAGTTTAGGTGGCCCGTGAAAGGTCGAGTGTTTGTGATGCAGGCCGAGGAGGCCGACCCAGACACCACACTCATCACAGGTAACATCTTAAGTTTTCTTGGGTTAGAGCAGTTGATCGATTTACTGATGCATGCGGTTTTAAATTTTCTTATCTGGGGTCAATGATTTTGGTAGCATGTTGCATGATAGGAGAACTAGACTGTTTTAGCATGTGTGGTATCTTGTTTGGGATTTGATGACTTAGAATGAGCCTAAGTAGAACTTGTGTTACTTAACTTCAATCTTTTCTGTGGATGTATTCACCGTGAATGCAGGTAGAATTGTAGTGGCTGGTGTAGCCACTAGAGCCTTGTTAGACTCGGGAGCAACACATTCTTTCATTTCAGAGGCATTCACCCGTAAGTGGAATATTGAGTATGAGGAGTTGTTGGGTGGTTTCACAGTGACCATCCCATCAGGGAAAGAGCTGTCCACGAGGAATATAGTGAAGAATCTTGAGCTCCTTCTTCAAGGGCAATCAGTGAGTGCCGATCTGATAGTGTTGCCCATGCCTGAGTTTTACTTGATACTTGGGATGGACTGTATGACAAAGAATGCTGTGGTGATTGATTTTCAGCAGCGATCAGTGATGGTCAGACCGGAGGGAGAGGAACCATTCTTGTTCGAGGCTACTAAGAGTTCGAAGAGGACTCAGCTTATATCTCTCATGCAAGCTAAGAAGTTGGTGCATGATGGATGTGAGGCATTCTTAGCCAGTGTATCTTTGACAGAGTTGCCAGTACGTCCAGGTATTTCAGATGTGACGTGGTCAGGGATTTTGAGGATGTGTTTCCGGATGAGGTTGCAGGTATTCCACCAGATAGAGAAGTCGAGTTCTCTATCGACTTGATACCGGGTACTGTGCCAATCTCTAAGGCACCGTACAGACTAGCTCCCACAGAAATGAAGGAACTGAAAGAGCATATTCCAGAGTTGCTTGATAAAGGGTTCATACGCCCTAGCTTCTCTCCATGGGGCGCACCGGTCCTCTTTGTGAAAAAGAAGGACGAAATTCTGAGATTGTGCATAGAATATCGAGGGTTGAATGGGGTAACAGTGAAGAACAAGTGCCCACTTCCTAGAATCGAGGATCTATTTGATCAGTTACAAGGAGCTTCTGTGTTTTCAAAGATTGATCTTCGTTCGAAATATCACCAGTTGAAGGTGAAGGAGTCTGATGTGTTCAAGATAGCGTTTAGGACTCGTTATGGCCACTACGAGTTCCTTGTGATGCCGATCGGGATGACGAACGCGCCCGCGGTTTTCAAGGATCTTATGAACTGCGTGCTCTAGCCGTACTTGGATCAGTTTGTCATTGTCTTTATTGACGACATCCTCATTTACTCAAAGGATAGAGAAGAACATTCACAACATTTGAAGATTATCCTAGGAGTACTCCGAGAGAGGAAGTTGTATGCTAAGTTCGACAAGTGCGAGTTTTGGTTAGAGAGAATACCATTCTTGGGTCATATTATTTCCAAGGATGGAGTGGAAGTAGATCCTTCCAAGGTTCAAGCAGTGAAGTATTGGTCTGTGCCAAGAAGCGCATCGGAGATTCGTAGTTTCCTAGGATTGGCCGGTTACTATAGGAAGGTTATCAAGGGATTTTCATCGATTGTTGTGCCCTTGACAGCGCTGACCAAGAAGAATGCCAAGTTTATTTGGAAGCCAGAGTGTCAAGAGAGCTTTGATGTGTTGAAGGAAGCTCTCACGACAGCACCAGTGTTAGCTATGCCATCTGGAGAGGGAGATTTTGTGGTTTACACTGATGCTTCCAAGTTGGGTCTTGGGGCAGTACTTATGCAGCGAGATAGGGTTATCGCTTATGATTCTAGGCAGTTGAAGGAGCATGAGAATAACTACCCTACTCATGATTTGGAGTTAGAAGCAGTGGTGTTCGCTCTCAAGATTTGGAGGCACTATCTCTACGGAGAGAAGTGTAAGATATTCACCGACCATAAAAGCCTCAAATACTTCTTCACTTAGAATGAGTTGAATATGAGATAGCGGAGATGGTTAGAGCTGGTGAAAGACTATGACTGTGATATTAGCTACCACCCGGGTAAGGCTAATGTAGTCGCAGATGCATTGAGTAGAAAGTCAGCAGTGATTGCCTCTTTGACGGTGTCTAGATCTTTGCAGGATGAGATTCAAAAATTCGGACTAGAGTTCTATGCCAAGGGTAGAGCTCCTAGATTGTCAGCTTTGTCAGTGCAGACTTCGTTGTTTGACCGTATCAGAGTTGCTCAAGCAGTTGATGAGCAGTTGAGTAAGTGGAGATGGAGAGCCGACGAGAGAGGCAGTGATTTGTACTCAGTGGTAGATGGGATCGTGAGGTTCAGGGATAGACTATGGGTGCCCGCGGGTGATTCTCTGCGAGTTATTATCATGACAGAGGCGCATACATCACCATACTCTATCCACCCAGGCAGTACCAAGATGTATCGAGACCTTCAACAGTTTTATTGGTGGCCAGGCATGAAGCATGACATCGCCCAATTCGTTTCAGAATGCCTGACTTTCCAGCAGGTCAAGGCCGAGCATCAGAGACCTGCAGGATTGCTTAAGCCACTCCCTATTCCAGAGTGGAAATGGGAGAATATTACCATGGATTTTGTTGTTGGCTTGCCGAGGACAGTGAGAGGGTCGGATGCTATTTGGGTTATTGTAGACCATCTCACTAAGTCGGCGCACTTCTTACCTGTGAGGAAGACCTTCACTATGACTCAGTATGCGGAGTTGTATATCCGGGAGATAGTCAGACTACATGGTATTCCTGTGTCCATAGTGTCTGATAGAGATCTGCGGTTTACTTCATCTTTTTGGAAGAGTCTTCATTCAGCCTTGGGTACAAAGCTTCTGTTTAGTACAAACTTCCACCCGCAGATGGATGGCCAGTCTGAGAGGGTGATTCAGATACTAGAGGATCTTCTGAGAGCTTGCGCTATTGACTTTCATGATAGTCGGGAGTCGAGGTTTCCATTGGTGGAATTTGCATATAACAACAGTTTTCAGGCCACCATTGGTATGATGCCTTACGAGGCACTCTATGGGAGACCTTGTAGATTATCGGTATTATGGATCGAGATCGGTGAAAGGTCAGAGTTTGGACCCGAGATTGTTCAGCAGACTGCTGAAGTTGTAGCCAGGATTCGTGATAGGATGAGGACTTCACAGAGCAGGCAGAAGAGTTACGCCGATCATAGGAGGAGAGACTTGGAGTTCTCAGTGGGTGATCATGTTTTTATTCGAGTAGCTCCTTTGAAAGGCGTGATGAGGTTCGAGAAGAAGGTAAAATTGGCTCCAAGGTTCATTGGACCTTTTGAGATTCTTGATAGAGTGGGGACGTTAGCCTATAGGGTGTCTTTGCCGCCTAATCTGGCTGGAGTACACAACTTCTTCTACGTATCCATGTTGAGGAAGTACATCTCGAATCCTTCTTATGTGCTCAACCTTGAGCCTCTTTAGATATCGCCTCATATGACGTATGAAGAGAGACCTGGCCGGATTATGGAGAGGCAGGAGAGGAGACTCCGTAACAAGACTTTTCCAATGGTCAAGGTTAAGTGGTTGAATCATTCAGATGAAGAGGCCACTTGGGAGACAGAGGCAGATATTAGGACTCGCTATCCAGAGCTATTTGGTAAGTTCTAATTTCGAGGAAGAAATTACTTATTAGGGACGGAGGAATTGTAGCACCTAAGATTTCATAATTTTAAATTCCATGCCTAAAATTATTTTTAATAATTATGATTTTAATTGCTTAAATTTTTTTTAAAGTTTAAGTGCTCAAATATTTTAAGTTCTTTATTACTGGAAATTTTGAGACAGTGACTTCCGGTTCCTGCGTTCGGCGATGGCGGATTTTGGCGGTAAATTACAAGAATTTCTATTTTAAAAGTTTAGTAGGGAGGTAAGAGGAAAATTTAGGAGGAAATTCAAAAGTTAGAAATTTTCGGGTATCAGAAATCATTTTTCCTTAGTATTGCAATATTGGGCTTATTCTTTGACTTTTTCGAAAATTAAAATTTTCATAAACCCGGATTAGTAAAACCCAATTTAATATTTGTGATTAGGGGTTTTTAAAACATAATAATTTTATTATTGTAAGTAGTAGGAAAATTTGTACTACAAAGTTGTACTATAAGTTGTACTTTTAAAAGCACACACACACCTACTTTAAAATACTTACACCTATATATATATACACTTGTACACACAACACACAACATTTTAAAACACTCAACTCATTTTAATTGGAACCCTAGCCACTCCCAACCCCACAATTCGATTCCCCCCTCCATTCTTTCTCTCCTTCCTTTTCTCTCAACCATTCGGCCGACCCCCCCTCCTCTCCTCTCCAGCCGCCGCCGCCACCTGCCGCCACCACCGAAGCACGTCCTTAGGAGTATTAGCTTTGTGTTAGTGCAAAGTCCAGCCCTCTCCCCTCTTGCATTTCGATTTCTTTGTGGGTAAAATATTGAAAGGCAAGTATAAACATTAGTTTTTGGGCATTCTAGAAAGCTATTTATGTTCTTATGCTAAACCTTTGTTTAAATTTTGAAATGCCTTGTATTGTGAGTTGTAGGGGTTTGACTTTTCTGATTTTCCAGCTAGGTCTATGCATAAAGTTCGAAAATCCCATTTATATTTTTGATTGTGAGTGGAATGATGCATTGTGTTGAGAAAATGATGGGTTTTGATATGCATTGGCACTCTTAAAATTTTCAGAGGTGAAATCAGCCTACCTTTCGAAATTTTCATGATGTGTGGGCTGTTTTTGAAGTATATAAGTGTGTTTTATTGTTTGGCATATGGTCTTGATTGATTATTCATGAAGGTGAGGCTTTTGGTGCATACACTTGTTGAATTTTGAATTGTGGAGTTGAAGGGTGGTAAGGGGCTGCCTAGGAGGTTGTTTTAAGTCCCAAGAGATGTCATTAGGTTGGCTTTGAGTGGGGTGGTTGTTTGGAAGGTAGTAGAGGTAAGGGAATAAGTCTTGGTGGGGTTTTTCTCAAGGTAGAGGTGTGTAGAGGGAAATGGTAATGGACAGGGCAGTTCGGTTTTTGGGGCAGGGGAGGATTTGGCCGAGGTCTGGGCAGGGTTAGGGCTAGTCTTAGGTCAAGTTCACGATGTTTTGGTCGCGTCGGTATAAAATGGGCTTGAATTTTTATGAGTAAAGTGGGCTGTCCAATTTTTGTTTTTGATCTTTTGCTTGGGCTTTCAAATGAAGTTACAATTTGGTCCATTGGTTAGTAGGTAGAGTTTGGAGAGTGTCGGTTTGAGCGGAGTCAAATTTGGTTAAGGGATGATGGATTTAAGAGATTTTTGGTATAATTGCTCGGGTTGTTGCCTTGAATGTGAGAAATTGAGTTAAGGTTGGGATAGCACCTAGGGGCAACCACTCACCTACCTTGCACTCATATTTTTGAGTTGAGTTCCATTTCTTAAGTTGCATATTCGTGTGCATGAGTTTCATCTTTGAGCCTAACAATATTTTCAAAGGAAGTCGTTACAAGTTCTTGCATGTTAAGTATTTTGATTCGAGTCATGGAAGGAAAGAAAATATTTTTGAACAAAGTGAGTTGATTGTGACTGGACAGGGCAATGTGGGTTGAGGGATGCCTCACCCACTTGCCATAGACGTGTAGTAAGCGGCTGGGAGACATCCCAGCTCCCCTACCAAAGGAGACGTGTAGTAAGCGGTCGGGTTCATCTTGGCTCCCCTACCAAAAAGGAAAAGTGAAGGGGCAAATCGCGTCGGGAGAAATCTCGGGGTCTTGCCGACATAGTGCACTGCAGCCATGATCATGATCGAAACTTGAGTCACAATTCGAGGATCTATGTTCTAAAGTAAAGGCAAAAGTTAAAGTTTCAAGTATCAGTTGACTCGTCTCAATTTATTCAGTTTTATGTTATGCATGCATTTCAGTTAAGTCAAGAAAGTTCATAAGTTTCATGGCGTGAGTTGGTGTGAGTTCATACTTGCATGTTGTCCCATTTCCCTTGTTTCACGCACGTTTACATTTTAAGTTTCAAATTATATTATGTATTGTAGTTTGAGTATTGCTAGGAGTATTTTAAAACCCTTGTTATATCACTGTTTATACTTGCTGGGTCATTAGACTCACTATGCTTGTTTGTTTGCCAGGTGAGGAGCAGTTTGTTGAGACCGAGGGACAGGCTCCTCGAGGTTTAGGTCGCCGGTGGTGCGAGGCCCTAAGACCATCGCTGCTATGTTTCCACTTTAGTTTATGATTGTAATAAAGAGTTTAAACTTATGTACTTTTGGTAATAGCCAGGATGTGTTTTCCCTGTGTTTAAGTTTTTTTCTTAAACATGTTATTGCTATTTTGGCAACCGGGTGGTGGTTGCCTTTCCTTTTCGTACTTATGATTATCACAGTAGTTATGATTACCGCATTTATTGCTTTTGGTTAAAATTGTTGTCTGTGACAGGGAGGTTTTATTTACTTACAAACAAGTCATGGCAAATTTTTTTTTAAAATCCGCATTTTCTTTTATTATTTATTTAAGTTTAGAGGTTAGGGTCGTTTCATTTCGACTCATGTGGATCCTAGCTATGGATCGAGTACCAGATGTCAGAGATAGTGGCAGAGGATTGGTTGAGACGCACTTAAAGTTTGCCTCTGTTCCTTTCGGCCATGATGACACACATCTGAAGATTCTTCACTCGTAGTTGGAGAGATCGTCATAAGAGATCTTATCTCATCCATTGGGAGTTGCGCATATATATCAGTGACGCATCCGATCGAGTGATAAATAATCTCTAGGTTTTGAACCGTGAATAAATACGTCTATCCGAGTATGCTTGCATTGATGCTTAGATAGATGAGAAACTTCATGCTCAAAATCAAGATGAGTGAGATGATTTAATACTGTATTGTTGTAAATAGTATTTCAGTTGTAATGAATCATCAGACACTGGTTGTATTATTTTAAGTTATTGGTTGTACATTTTTCGTGGTATTTTTGGATACTGAATTTGTATTACATGGGATTATAATAAGAAATTGTACATAACATGAAACGATGATACATGTATTATTTTTTTTATTAATCCAGCGATTTGATGTTCAGTGTTCGACAGTAGTAATTTTGCTAAGGTTTATCATAGTTTTAGTTGATTGGTTCTAGGTGCTTTTTTAGGATGATCTAGTTAGTCAGTAGACTAAGTTAGTGCTAGCGATGAGAAGATTCATCCGAGGCATGGGTATTGTTCTAAAGTTGTTTCCTTAGGACAGTAGTCTATTTGAACTCATTAGGTTGTGACCTAGTGATGGGTTTGCATCAAGAAACCAGGTCGAGTATATACCGAGAGTTGTGAAATATTACCAGGAGTAGACGTGATGAGGCGCGACCCCATGCCGGTGTACCTGGAAGCCTTTGCACTTCAGGACGTGGCAGTAGGAAGGCTACTGAGTCTAGGGATTTGGTAACAGTCACAGCGGGGTATGAACTTGGTGTAGATAGATACTGGGTTTGGTATCAGCGGTTTAGTTAACGTCTGGCCTTTGTCAGAGATATTGGTTTGGGTTTTTCTGCTGTCGGAACCGGTCTTGGAGGGATTTCCTTGACGAGTGAGTGCTCTGAGTGTTGTGAAAAATGTTCGCAAGCGTACGAGTGTCAAGTTTTAATATAGTGATAAAATCAAGTATCGATCCCACAGGGAGTAAAATGAAAATATTCAGTGCTTGTAATTAAAATAGTCCAAAATTTATCTAGAAAATCAATAACTCAGAATTTTGCAGAAAAATAAATAATCAGTGAGTTTTTTATAGCACGCACACAACCTTCAGGAATAATCAATCAGAGGAAAAATGGTCTAGAGGTTTAGATTTCACCTGGTTTCAACAACAATCAATCCTAATTAATTAATCTTCATGAATTTCAATGAATTAATAGCCAAGAACACTTAAGTGTATTATTCCCTCTCCCGAGTGCCGAATAAAATATATCAACTACAATTCAATTCCTATATCCCTATTAAAAATCTACTTGTAGTGATCAATTCAAAACAATGTTCTTTTTAAAAGCTCTGTTAAAATTATACACTCTCCCGAGCGATATAAATAATTAACAGTGTATTTTCTATTGGTCTTATTCAAAATCTCCTCTCCCGAGTGCCAGATTTCAAATAAATATTACAAATCAATTATTGATCAGGTAATTGAAAAGAAAATCAATTCTAGAAAAAAATAATAATCTAAAAGAAACTCAATTCAATAAAATCAAAAATTCATGAAAGCGTCTACACCAGGTTCCATCCGACCTCTAGACTCTAAAAAATTAGTTCATAATAAAATTCTGAATAAAACAAAACATGTTCAAAAATCCAGACATGAATTCAGAATTAAATAAATAAAAAGTAGAAAACAAATCCATCGTTGACGACGTGTCCGGAATATCGATCTCCGTCTTCGTTCTTTTCTTTTCTTTTCCTTCCCAGCCTCTTTAAATTCTCTTATTAATTTCTCTTCTTCAATCTAATTTTTCTTTCTTTTCCACAATAATTCAATAATTTCCTACAATCACAAAAACAACAAAACACTCACATAAATCTGCTCGAAACCAAAAATTAACAATAAAACTCATAACTAAATTAAGTGTATAAAATACACTTATCAAATACCCCCAAACTTAGACTTTTTCTAGTCCCGAGCAAAATAAATAAAAACCATAACTTCAAAAACTCATTCTACCAAACCAACAAGAATAGTCAAGAAATATTATGGAGCAATAGCCTCAACAATAATTTCAAAATAATCAAACTCAATCTCTTCCAACCTACTAACACTTGAACAATTTTAATCATAACAAAATAAACTCATAAACTCACAATCTCCGCAACTCACGTTCAAAACACCCTTATCCAAATTCAATTCACACATTCATAGATCATGAGGACTTCTCAAGTTAACAAGGGATCAAATATAGGATATAAATCAAAAACAATCACAAATAGATAAATGCAAAGAATAATAGTGTGTGCGTGATTCGATCAAAATTCATAATCATTAAAATTATTAATCAACAGTCCATAGGCTAAATTCTCGCAACTCTTCTCCACTAGTATATTGGGCAACTGAGACTCGGTCAATAGGACTTAATCAACTTATAATGTAAGGTCTGGCTCATGGCTACAAATTAAGGAATATGAATTCAAAATAAGAAGTAATTTATATTTATGCTCAATCTAACTTCAACTCCTTTTCATTCACAATTTCACATTTATTTTCACTTCGTTGATTTTTCAATTTTTTCTTTACTTCTTTCACAACTCTTTTCAACCATTTTTCTTTCTTCTACCATTTTTTTCATAACTTTTCAAACCTCTTTTCAACTCTTTTTTTTTTCTACTACCTCTTTCTTTTTATCTTTCCAATTCTTCCACCACACCATTCCCTTTTTCACAAATAACACTAGGAGCATATAACAATTTAGCATTCCAAATTACTCCCTTAAAGGTAGGAAATAATGTTTAGGCTATTCAGGTAGTCAATGTAGGACCTTGAACAATGACGAATGGGGGCTTTATCACACGTTTACACGCATGCCATTCAATTTTCAGTAAAGCTCAAACAAGGTACTAGGGATAAAATATATAAATAGGTAGCTTGAAAGGGTCAAACGAATTCAGAAAAATTGCCTAAATCATTCCTAATCACAGTTTTGCAAGTATTTCACCTCGAAGAGTGTTTGAAATAGTTCTAGACAAGTCTCAATCCACAATCAAATCATACAAATATCAATCAGTGCAGAAAAAGAATAATCATCAGTAGTAAACGATGATTTCCAACAAATTCAGAACATGTACCAAAAGCACTAATATACGTGTATCTCAAATGGGCAACTAAGGATAAATTTATTTCAATGAAAATTACGCCCAAAAAATTCAAACAATGCCTCAATTATCTCTATTTATGTATGTTTCAAAAATCAGATTCAAGTATTAATCACAAAGTATATAGGAAATTTTTCATTCAATTGGTTCAATTTTTTCTCAAAATAATATTTGTCAGATAGGTAGACAATCATGGATTTCAGTTATAGCACAAAAATTTTTTCTTTCATCATTGGCCTTGTATTCCAATTTATTTCTCAACTTCTTTTAAAACTCAACTTTCAACTTCAACTAAACTCAACAACAATTTTAACTATAAAGCACACATAATAACGAAACAACAATCAACCAACAAACTAAATCAAACACTGATTCACCCCCCCAAACTTAATATAATCATTGTCCCTAATGATTAAAAATAATAAAAAGAACAAGGGACTCATACCTTCCACACCGAGCATCAGGACTCGGCATAACCAAAATCAACTCCAGAGAAGTAATTACACCAACATCTCCATAGAATAAGTTGCTCCTAATAAGCAGGATCGAGCAATGTATGGCACGATTTGGACGCGCCATTGTGCATAGAGATGCTAGGATTTCAATGACCTCGATGGTGCATGGATGTGAGCAGCTAGGAGGGGCTCATGATCTCAAGGCTGTGCTGCTGAGATTGCTTAAGATGATGAGGTGATGAGAAGGCGCGATAGCACTAGATGGGGCGCAGAATATTAGCGCGTTTGCGCTAGACTGAAGCGCCGATGGGGAGCGCTGATGGGGAAAATGGGGTGACGCGATAGCGCTAAGAAGCTGCGCTAATTGAGGGCTTGTTAGCGCAAGGTGGGCTGCGCGTTAGCGCTATATGGAGCAAAGATGATAACCGTTGGCGCTAGGGTGCTGCGCGATCGCGCTAAAGGAAGCTGCGCAGATGATGGTCGTTGGCGCAAGGAGGAGAATAGGTGGCATGCGCGTTTGCGCTAGATGTGGCGCAGATTAGTAACGCGATTGTGCATGGGATAGCACAGAAGAGGGATGATTCAATGCGTAGAGGAGAGGCGGGCGCGGGATAGATGACGAGCGGGCGCGTACGAGCTTCTGCCAGAAGCTCTAAAATCCTGAAAAAATTCCAACATTTCAAAACATCAGGCCTCCAAAATTCCAAATAATGCATTCAAAAATCATAAATTAACTAATGAACAAAAAATAAAAATTAAAGCATAAAACAAAAGAATAAAAATAGAAAATAAATAAAAATAAAAATAAACAAAAATTTTGGGTTGCCTCCCAAAAAGCGCTTGGTTTAGAGTCGTCAGCCCGAATTTCACCGGTGTTAAGTCTTCCCTTTCTCTTTCACACGCCAAATAAATTCCACGAACCGCCATTTAAATTTCGCTCTCTTCTTCGTGGCCTTATTCTTTGATAAATTTTGCGCTCTTTCTTTCAATGAATCAACCGCAAAATCAGCATTTTGACATTTCTCCAACTTCACAACCGGTTCAATTAAGCACAATTCTTCGATGGGTGGATTAGGTGTCTTCATGAATAAATTGAAAATCACTCTCTCGCCTTCCACACCCATCGATAATTCACCGTTTTTTACTTCGATCTTGGCATCCGCCGTAGCTAAAAATGGTCTCCCAAAAATCAGTGGAGCACCATAATCCGCTTCGATGTTCAATATCACAAAATCCGCTGGGAAGATGAATTTATCCACCTTGACTAGAACATCTTCAACAATGTCAAGTGTATATGTGATGCTTCTATCTGCCAACTGTAATGAAATCATAGTTGATTTCATCTCTCCCAACTTCAAGGCCCTGTAAATAGATAATGGCATCAGATTAATGCTAGCTCCTAGATCGCAAAGTGCATTATTAAAATAAGATGAACCAATAGTGCAAGGAATAGTAAAACTCCTTGGATCCTTAAGTTTCTGTGGCATCTTCTTTTGTAGCACCGCACTGCACTCTTCCGTTAAATACACCACCTCGTTCTCTAGCAGCCTCCGTTTCTTGGACATCACCTCTTTGATGAATTTTGTAGTTCGGCATTTGTTCCAAAGCATCAGAAAAGGGGATGTTAATTTGAATCTTCTTGAAAATCTCCAAGAATTTGGAGAACTGCTCATCTAAAGCTTTTTTCTAGAACCTCTGCGGGTAGGGGAGTGGAGGCTTATACATCGGTTTTGTAACACCCGAAAATTTTAATACGTAAATTCGCATTGCATAACTAGGGAAAATAATTATTTAAAAATTTATATTTGGGTTAAATGATATTTATGTGTTATTATGTGAATTATATGCATGATTTAAATTTATTTTAGCATTTAACCCGTGATTTTAGAATTTTTAAATTTTTCAGAATTTTACTGATTTTATCGCGTAGACGGGACCGTGGACGGATGAGATATCAACTTTTGAGCCAAAAATATTTTATGAGGTTTTATGAGCCTTAAAAAAATAATATTTTATGGTATTTTGTCAAGAAAATTTTAGTATTAAATTATATATTTATTTAAGGGTTGATTTTTAGCCAAAATAAGTCATTTTAATGACTTTTATTAATTTTTAAAAATAGGCTATTTATTTATTTCGGGATTTTGGTCTATTTATCAGATTGGTAGGTATTTTAAGAGATTAAAATTTTAAGTTTATGGTATATTATCTTTCTAAATAAATTATATTAGTTATTATCCTAATCTACCCAACATTACACTCAAAATCTCTCCCTATCCTACGCTCAAACCCCATCAGCCGCCAACCCCATCTCCTCCACCTCCTCCCTCACATTTTTCAGCAGATAGCAGCCTCCTTAGCCTAGTTCTTCAAGGATTATTCAAGTTTTTGGCCCGTTCGTCGTCCCGGAGCCCCGTATACGCATAAATCTTCGTTATAATTAACAAGGCATGTTTAATTCCTTTCCTTTACCACCATATAAGCTACTACTCACGTTTTTCATCAGACTATATGGATTTGAGATGATATTTACTGAACTTCTTCTGAAAAATCTCATAGACTCCTTCACGTGCATGAGTTTTCTTGTTTTCTTCAAGGTTTGATCACGTTTTTCTCATGTGGCTCGGGCCCAGGCTATTGGCTGTGGTTAGGATCCTGTCCTAGGTTCTGTAGGATCGAGTGAGGCAGGGGGTTTGTGCCAAGAAGGGCCGGAACCGAAGCCAAAGAAGTTGGGTGCAGCAGATCGCACAGATTGCGCAGCATTGGGATATTGGCTCGTTCTCGGTCCACAGGGCATGTTTTAGGTTGATTCCAGTGGGGTTAGAAATCCAAGACCATGGGGAAGATATTACAGGTGGTGCTCCGGCCGGTGGTTTCCGGAGATGGGTGGCCAAATGGCCTGAAGTTTTTGGTCGCGTTTTGCGCGTGAGCAGAAACTAGGGGTAGATTGTTTTGGTTCGTTCTCCTTCTACAGAGCTCCGTTTGAGGTAAATTTATTGGGTTAGAACCGTCTGGATGTTGGCTAAGTATGGGCAGTGGTTTCACGGCCATAGGTCTCCAGAGTAGGCGGCACAGTCAGTTTTTCCAAAGTCGCTCAGGGCTGCCGTGAGTTAGGATTAAGAAAAGAAAGGCTAAGGTTGTGTCTAGGCTTTAGGCGGGCCGGGCTTGGTGTTTTGGGTACGGGTCGGGTCCGTTGGGTCACGGGTCATGTTAGTCGGGTCCGGGTCTGGGTTATATTTGTTGGGCTTGAGTATTTTTTATTTTTAAGTTAATTATTAAGTTGGGCTGTAAATGGGCCAATGCTAGTTAAATTAATTAATTGGGCCACATGTGAATTAAGTTATTGGGCTTTAGTAATTATTTAAGTGAGTCTATTAATTTTTATGGGCCTTGGGGCCCATTAAAATTATTGGGCCAGTCTTTAGGTTTTTGGGTCATTGGGCCAGACTAAGTAATTAATGGGCTTGGGTTTTGTTATTGGGCCAGGTATGTCATATTGGGCTTGAATAAATTATTTGGGCTTAAATGTAAGTTAATGGGCTTAAGTTGAATTATTGGGCCAGTCTTAGAATTTATGGGTTTAAGTCTAAGGGGCCAGCAGTCTGACCAACCCGTAAAAATTAACTAAGTCCGGAATATATATTTAATTTTTTTTTATGCAAGAAGTTTATTTTAGGTATAAGTATATTTATTATTAAAATTAATTAAATATATATTACGAACATATTTTAAGTGCATGCATACATGAAATATTTTATGATGTGTTTATGATTAAGAATTGAGCATGAAAAATATTTTTATGGAAATTGAAGTGATGTGCATCACAGAGGTGGTTTACCACCGGCACAGATGTAGTTCTACTACCGGCATAGAAGTGGTTTTATCACTGGCACAGAGGTAGTTTACAACCAGCATAGAGGTGGATTTATCCACCGCCACGTACGATGGTTCTTAGACTGATCAGTCGCTCATGATTACGAGCCACACTCATGGATATGACCTACACAGTTTTTATGATTATGATATGCTCAATTTATGCTATGTATGATTAGTTATGATTTATGTATGATGATCATAATTATTGCTAGCAAGAATTCATGGTGTATTATTTTACGAGCATGCATGCATATTCATGATGTTTATATGTATTAGTATGATTATGTGATGCATTATTTTAACCATTGTTACAAAGGTTTAGACATGTTGAGCCTCTAGGCTTACTATGCTTATATGGTATAGGTGAGTACGATAATTCATTTGTAGCTCCTACCGGTGGCGAGGATGTATGAGCAAGCATGGCAGTGGCCCCGTGACCATCGCATGGAAGAGTTATTATTATATTGAGATACTTTATTAGGGTTTTTAAAACATATTTCAAAGTTTTATTTATGTTTATTTTCGCATGCATGAGTTTGAATTTTTGGGTTACGGATTTTTATTAATATTGCGTGTTTCAAGATTTTTATTTATTTAAGTTATCATTAAAAGAATTTATTTGTTAGTATTATTTTTAATGTTTATACATATATGTATGGGCATATATGTATAGTATATTTTTTTTAAAAAAAAATAAAGTTTTTTCGCATTTATTAGTAGTAGATGTTTCAATTGGTATCAAAGCACGGTCCTTGGAGGGTGTCCATCTACCACGTGAAACTCAGTAATCCCACTACTGGTCTGTAAGTTTTAAATTTTTTATTATGATTTATCAGGAGCATATGTTATGACTTAAGACTTTATGCTAGCAAAGTTTTAAAATATTTAGTTATGCTTTGCGATTACGTGACTTTGGGATACTGAAACTTGAGAACTAGATAAGTAATCATGGAGTTAGTAAACTAAAATTTTGAGGGACTTCGTTATTAGAATTTTATCAGTCGAATTTCGAGGACGAAATTCAATTTAAGGGGGGGGGGGAGATTTGCAACACCCGGAAATTTTAATACGTAAATTCGCATTGCATAACTAGGGAAAATAATTATTTAAAAATTTATATTTGGGTTAAATGACATTTATGTGTTATTATGTGAATTATATGCATGATTTAAATTTATTTTAGCATTTAACCCGTGATTTTAGAATTTCTAAATTTTTCAGAATTTTATTGATTTGATCGCGTAGACGGAACCGTGGACGGATGAGATATCAACTTTTGAGCCAAAAATATTTTATGAGATTTTATGAGCCTTAAAAAAATAATATTTTATGGTATTTTGTCAAGAAAATTTTAGTATTTAATTATATATTTATTTAAGGGTTGATTTTTAGCCAAAATAAGTCATTTTAATGACTTTTATTAATTTTTAAAAATAGGCTATTTATTTATTTCGGGATTTTGGTCTATTTATCAGATTGGTAGATATTTTAAGAGTTTAAAATTTTAAGTTTATGGTATATTATCTTTCTAAATAAATTATATTAGTTATTATCCTAATCTACCTAATATTACACCCAAAATCTCTCCCTACCCTACGCTCAAACCCCATCAGCCGCCAACCCCATCTCCTCCACCTCCTCCCTCGCATTTTTCAGCAAATAGCAGCCTCCTTAGCCGAGTTCTTCAAGGATTATTCAAGTTTTTGGCCCGTTCGTCGTCCCGGAGCCCCGTATACGCATAAATATTCGTTATAATTAACAAGGCATGTTTAATTCCTTTCCTTTACCACCATATAAGCTAATAATCATGTTTTTCATCAGAATATATGGATTTTACATGATATTTACTGAACTTCTTCTGAAAAATCTCATAGACTCCTTCACGTGCATGAGTTTTCTTGTTTTCTTCAAGGTTTGATCACGTTTTTCTCATGTGGCTCGGGTCCAGGCTGTTGGCTGTGGTTAGGATCGTGTCCTAGGTTCTGTAGGATCGAGTGAGGCAGGGGGTTTGTGCCAAGAAGGGCCGGAACCGAAGCCAAAGAAGTTGGGTGCAGCAGATCGCGCAGATTGCGCAGCGTTGGGAGATTGGCTCGTTCTCGGTCCATAGGGCGTGTTTTAGGTTGATTCCAGTGGGGTTAGAACCCCAAGACCTTGGGAAAGATATTACAGGTGGTTCTCCGGCCGGTGGTTGCCGGAGATGGCGGCCGAACGGCCTGAAGTTTCTGGTCGCGTTCTGCGCATGAGCATAAACTAGGGGTAGATTGTTTTGGTTTGTTCTCCTTCCACAAAGCTCCGTTTGAGGTAAAATTTGTTGGATTAGAACCGTCTGGATGTTGGCTAAGTATGGGCAGTGGTTTGACGGCCATAGGTTGCCGGAGTAGGCGGCACGGTCAGTTTTTCCAAAGTCGCTCAGGGCTGCCGTGAGTTAGGATTAAGGAAAGAAAGGCTAAGGTTGTGTCTAGGCTTTAGGCGGGCCGGGCTTGGTGTTTTGGGTACGGGTTGGGTCCATTGGGTCACGGGTCATGTTAGTCGGGTCCGGGTCTGGGTTATATTAGTTGGGCTCGAGTATTTTTTATTTTTAAGTTAATTATTAAGTTGGGCTGTAAATGGGCCAAGGCTAGTTAAATTAATTAATTGGGCCACATGTGAATTAAGTTATTGGGCTTTAGTAATTATTTAAGTGAGTCTATTAATTTTTATGGGCCTTGGGGCCCATGAAAATTATTGGGCAGTCTTTAGGTTTTTGGGTCATTGGGCCAGACTAAGTAATTAATGGGCTTGGATTTTGTTATTGGACCAGGTATGTCATATTGGGCTTGAATAAATTATTTGGGCTTAAATGTAAGTTAATGGGCTTAAGTTGAATTATTGGGCCAGTCTTAAAATTTATGGGTTTAAGTCTAAGGGGCCAGCAGTCTGACCAACCCATAAAAATTAACTAAGTCCGGAATATATATTTAATTTTTTTTTATGCAAGAAGTTTATTTTAAGTATAAGTATATTTATTATTAAAATTAATTAAATATATATTACGGACATATTTTAAGTGCATGCATACATGAAATATTTTATGATGTGTTTATGATTAAGAATTGAACATGAAAAATATTTTTATGGAAATTGAAGTGATGTGGCAGCACAGAGGTGGTTTACCACCGGCACAGAGGTAGTTTTACTACCGGCATAGAAGTGGTTTTATCACTGGCACAGAGGTAGTTTACTACCAGCATAGAGGTGGATTTATCCACCGTCACGTACGATGGTTCTTAGACTGATCAGTCGCTCATGATTACGAGCCACACTCATGGATATGACCTACACAGTTTTTATGATTATGACATGCTCAATTTATGCTATGTATGATTAGTTATGGTGTATGTATGATGATCATAATTATGGCTAGCAAGAATTCATGGTGCATTATTTTACGAGCATGCATGCATATTCATGATGATTATATGTATTAGTATGATTATGTGATGCATTATTTTAACCATTGTTACAAAGGTTTAGACATGTTGAGCTTCTAGGCTCACTATACTTATATGGTACAGGTGAGTATGATAATTCATTTGTAGCTCCTACCGGTGGTGAGGATGTATGAGCAAGCATGGCAATGGCACCGTAACCGTCGCATGGAAGAGTTATTATTATATTGAGATACTTTATTAGGGTTTTTAAAACATATTTCAAAGTTTTATTTATGTTTATTTTCGCATGCATGAGTTTGAATTTTTAGGTTACGGATTTTTATTAATATTGCGTGTTTCAAGATTTTTATTTATTTAAGTTATCATTAAAAGAATTTATTTGTTAGTATTATTTTTAATGTTTATACATATATGTATGGGCATATATGTATAGTATATTTTTTTTAAAAAAAAAAAAAGTTTTTCCGCATTTATTAGTAGTAGATGTTTCAGTAACTGCTGATTTTTCTCCCCCTGTGCACGACTCTGTTCCTGCAGTAGTGTACCTATCTCGCCAAGAACTGGTTGTTCTTATAATTGGCATCATTGTTGTTTTCCCCTACGTGCAGCCATAGTCCTGATGTCCAATATCGTCCACATCACTCATTCACGACTTTTACATAATAAAACATAACATTTAACATGCATAAATCATAACACTAGCATACTATTTTGCAACTTTATCATTAAGAACCTCAAAACTTACAAACATGAAGACGAAGCATTTGAGTCGTTGGCGAGAATGCATTCACGCGCTATCTTACAAAACAAACCTCTCTGATACCAAGCTTTAACGTTCCAAAACTCGAGGACGCCACTAATACTATCTTATTTAAAAGCAAGAATGTGGAAAATAAAAAGTTTCATTAAAAAAATAACTATGCACCAACAACTGTAATAAAATATTTTCCATCAAAATTTTTCCAACATGCAAAAATATTAAAATTAAAAACTTGTTTTCCCTTCAAATAAACTTAAAAGATGCACAACATAAAAACTTCTTCTGACAGAGCGCTTGTGCATCTTCTTTCCACCTGATTGTCTACTCCGTTTCATATCCTTCAACATACTCGTCAATGACATCGTTAACTTCATCATTACCTCCATCATTCAAGTATAGTGAGTCTAAAGACTCAGCAAGAACTTACATAATAAAGCATAACTCATAGGCATAAATAAGCAAAAACATCATGCATTAAAGATCATGGCGTAAAAATCTTCTTCATTAATCATAATGGAATACATACAATTGTGAGAATCATGTATTATGAGTACATGGAGTTCCATCCAGCGCAATTGTGGTAATCATGACTTGGCTAATATACGCACCATCTCTGTACCATCCATATTTTCCTTGGCCAATATGCACACCTTCATTCTTTGGAAAGGCCTATCCGGTGCTCATCCCGGAGTTCCAGTCCCATAATGCTACCACAAGAACACATAAAACATCAAATATTTATCATGCATCATCATAATCATAAACTTCATCATGTCTTCTCATCATAAACTTTTTCATCAATTCATGATCTTAAAATCTTTTGTGCTTAAAATCATGTATGCTAAGATGGAATAAAATCAACATGCCTCTAACATGTCATAAGATTTCGTGTTTTTCATAGAGAACATAGCTTTCGTGAAGAAATATAGCATATAAATGTAATACGTAGCTAAACCGATCTACGTGAGTCGTTCTTTCATTTCTAGACATCAAACTCAATTTTTTGCATTGGAACTCTTAAAAAGCTTAAAAATCTTAAAATATCATAAACATGAATTTAGGACCTCAAATACGCGTAGTGAAAATTTTTGGATAGAACCCATCTTGCCATGGTAGAATATTTTTCCGCTCCAGAGCCTGGGAACGAAAAATATCGTGCCCCAGCGTGACCCCTCACACCTGGGCACACATAAATGCGCACCCAGCTCAAGGCAATCTGCTTGGGTTTCTAGGCAGGTCGGTGCTAGTGCGACTTGGTCAAGAAACGACTCTAAAAGTTCTGTTTTGATACACTTCGACATCTTTTGAGAAAAATACGCACTCACACGTTAAAAAGTACACACCCAAAAAAGCTTCAAAATACCAAGGGAATCCATAAAAACGATCCAACTTTCAAAAGTTTGATTCCAAACTTCGCATACATCATACACACACAAAAATTCTGATTTTTTACGCATCTCAAGCCATAAAATCTCAATAAAGTTTACACCAAAACATCAAGAATGACCCACGATTCATGAATCTACATCATATTTTTAAAATCTATGCAAAGGAATTACATATACACATCAACATGCATATTTTCATATCAAAATACATATATCTTGAATGGTGGTTTCAAAAGCGCTAAAAAATTGCCTGATCGTTGTAGGTTGGAGATAATCGGCACTTGGTAGCAATCTTAGCCTTGCACGAACGAGATTGGGAAGTCTTTCTTCTTCCTTGGTGCAGCGTTTGAACGAGATAAAAGAGAGGGAATATTGGGTCGGTGGTGGCTAAGAGAGAAACAAAATGGTGAAATTTAACGCCTACTTAGTTTGTAACTAATGAGCTTGGAATTCGGCCTATTAGTTGCAAATACTGAATTTTAAATTTTTTTTTCTCCTAATTATTAAAATAACACTTCACCAACCTAGAACTTAAAAAAAAATGAACTATTTTTCTTAAGTCGTTCGAAGGCTAGTTTCATTCTTTAGTCCAGAATTATTCTCAACCTGAAAACATTAAACTAATTTTCAACATTAAAACATCAGGCGTAAACATCTCATAACTTTTAAATTCCATAAATAAATACATAAGATCATAAAAATCATTTTAAAAATATCGTGATTGAACTAGTGGAATTCTAGATGTTAAAAATGCAAAGGAAAGAAAGTTTCCACTAAGGCTTCCTTCCAAACTGTCAAAAATCCAAATATCTTACCAGTTCCTCGCCCAACATGGGTAATAATCAGATATTCGATTGAGTAAACATTTTCTGGGTATGATCTCACAAAAAAACCAGAGTTGAGAAACATATTAGCCATTCAAACTGAAATAGATACTTATGGATGAAGTGAACTAGTACGCTGAGACCTAGGTAGCTAACTATGATGAGTGGTACCAATTAAGAACTGCTACTTTTTCTCGAAAGCTAAATTATTCCAAGAACCTAAAAAGATGATATCCTTGGAAGCAGTTGTCCTGCAGATAGTTAGGATCAAACATGGCTTAGAGTGAAGAGACTAATTTATTGATCCAATGAGGATTCAAAAATTACTGAAGTGTGTCAATAATTGTAGCAAAACTATGATCCTACTTGCTCTACAGCTTATAATGATCACGTAGTGTTCACTCAACTAGACACTGATTTGAGTATGCTTCAAAGGAATGTCAGATTTTGGGAAGAAGATCGGGAGTTGTACATCCATCCCTATTCAAAACAAGAGCTCTTCCTCCAAGAAAAGATCCTCCAAGACAATCTCTGAGTCTAAGGAAGGTGAAATTCCTGAAGCAAAACAAACAGACAATGTTGGGGATTTATTGGACTGCTCCCAATATATATCTCGCTAAGCAGTTGAAAATATGTTTATTCAAATGTGAGCTCAGTTGTTATCAGCAATTGGACTCTAATATTTCTTGTGTGTCGATGTTAATTGGCCAACAAATATATGTGCGAAAACATGCCAACCAATAGATTGAACAGATATATAAAATGGCTTGACTGGAATGTAAATTGCACAAATATATGGATGTTTGGAGACTAAACTACTCCTATGTCACACCTTCTTTCTCATGGAAAGGATCTACTAGAATATTTTTGTTATTACAACGTATTGTAATACACCCACTCTAATCGTAGGACTTATCCTTGCCTAGATCGAAACTCCTAGTATACAAAACCAAGTTAAGACAACACGTCTTAATATTGAAATACAAGTGAAATATAATTTGTTGAATGAATCCAAAGATTCAGACAGTGGAACAACTTCTTTTGAACAGCAGGCAGTTGGGAGTTCTCTCTCAGCCCTTGATGATCCTTAGAGATTTGATATATCTTGATGAGTGGGCAATATGAGCAAGTAAGATGATTCTTTCAAAGTGCTTGAAAAATGCTTTTTGATAGCTTCACAACTTGTACCTTTCTGTGTATATTTTTCTCTCTTATTTCATATTCTTCTTGTTGTAGCAAGTTTTAATTCTTCAACTATATATGCATATATCTTGCAATGTTCAACTTGATATGCTTTAATTCTTGTCTCCATTGCCTCTTGATCTTCAGCATGTCTTTATGAGGACTTTAAATAAAGTTGCACATATTTTGATAGAAATGTCGGGGTCACACAACGGCTCTCTTATTTGGAATGAGTTTTCCATTTTTCATAGATGTTTGAGAAGTCGGGTAATTTATATTAGGTAGTTGGCCTTTATGCACCTGTTTGTTCGATCAACTAATTTCTTGAGCAGTCTTGATTCTGGACTGGTCATGAAACGACCCTAACCACTACTAAATAATAATAAAATAAAATACGGGTTTTCGAAAAATTTTGGCATGACCTATTTGTTTAAGTAAAAACCCACCTGTCTCAGATAACAAACAAAATAAAATGGAAGAAATAAACAACCGACGTCATAAGTAAACTACACCGAGAAATGAACGAGAACCCAAGAGAGATATTCGACATAACAAATATCCAAAAGTTTAAAAATCTAATGTTTACAAGCCCAAATCAATTCTAACAAAACATTACATAAACATTTGACAAATAAGCAAAATAAATGCTTCATAACATATAAATTCGAATGACTATGCGAAAGACTAGCATAGGTCGGAGGGATGTGCCATGTCCGCATCGCAGTCCACTCGATAGTCTTGCCCCTCAATCTCAATGATAACACAAATCTGCCTGAAAACAAATAAGTGTAGTAAGTCTAACAGACTCGGCAAGAATATGAGGGGGGGGGGGGGGGGATAACGAGTACTATATAAATACAAGCACACGAAGATTAAAAATAGCTTGATAATAAAATACTTTGTGCCCTTAATTTGAATAAAATATACTTCTAAAATGAGAGAACATGAATATAACATATGCATGGCTAAGTCATTTATAATCAATGTAACTGCATAAACTGTACTGAAACGTAGTCATAAAAACTGTGAATTGTAACTGTGAACTTAGATCCTTGATTGTGACTCTCTGATTTCGATCATGATCATGGCTGCAGTGCACTATGCCGCAAGGAAGTCAGGACATCTCCCAACCCGTCTTGCCGTATGGGTGGTAAGGGAAGCCAAGATTTCTCCTAGACCCACGCAATATTACACATGAATAGTTGGTAAGGGAAGCTAAACGTCTCCAGCCCCACACATTACACATGAATAGTTGGTAAGGGAAGCTAAACGTCTCCAGCCCCACACATTACACATGAATAGATGTAGTCACAATCATCTCACTTCGTTCAAAATATTTTCTTTCCTTCTAGAATATGGGACTTAGCATGCATATGTAAATATGACGTACATGTAAATGTTAATCAATAATCATGCATATGACTCACACATGGATGATCGGGATGGTGATTTAGGAGACAAACCAAAGGATAAGAAAACTAAACCATAATGTAGCGCTTAAGACAATTCGAGCGGTTTGCCCGTAATTGATTCTTAATCAAAAAGGATTTCGCTTGAAACCACAACTCCATGACACTTAGAACTAAGCCAAGAAATCATCCTCGGGTTTTATTTCCTAAGAAATCATTTTATGAAAAGTCAAATTCCAGGCAGCAAGCCCTTTGGCTTCAAAAATTCTGCACCTAATCAATTAAAAATCTAGAACTAGACCAAGACTTAACAGATTAATTCCCGCTTAAACTGACATATTCCCAACATCTAGGAAAAGTTCCAGACCCGAGCCCTTATCAAAATTCTGATTTTTAACCTCGCCTTAGATATACATTTCCGGACAGCCCCCAATACTCTTAAAATTCTGCACATGTTTCACTTTCAAACTCAACCAACACTTAGCCATAAATCTTCCAATCTTCCAAGTCACTAGTCTAGGTTCTAGACCAATATTTAAGCTCATCTTAACCCCTTAGAAAATCCCATAAACCAGCTCAAACTCAGCTCAACAAGACAACCAAACCAATCCCCAAAATCAGGAAAATTCGAAGTTCCTCCAAACCAATTCACAATCTAACTTCAACCCATCCTAACACTACTATGTGAACTACATATCATCCATGGTATCTCTAAATCACCATCCAAATCAACACAAAAAGACACAAGGCAATCGAACACAAGTCAAGCAGAATTTATGAAAAAAAAATCAAAAATCTCATAGAACCTAATCTGAAATTTCGAAAATGTCATGTCATAAATGAAACCACCATATCAAAGCTATAACTCATTCTTTCCTCAATAAGCAATTGAAATATCAAGATTTATCAAGCATGTAAGGGACGCATTTTTGACAGAACTGGAACAGGGCACCTGCTCTCCATTTTCGAAAGAAGAAAAAAAACTTGAAAAGCATCACACAATACATAATAAACTACATGGGGAAACAATAAATCCATATCCTTGCCTCTATTTCAAAATACTACCAAAAACCCCAAAGAAATGAAGATGGGAGGGACAGAAACCATCAGCCAGCAGCTGAGGAAGCTTCCAGGGGAGAGTTCCGATATGGTGGGGTGGTTGACGACGGCGGTCGGGAAAGCTTGAGGAAGGAGAAGACCGATCAATTTTCTAGAGAAGGGGAAGAAGGATGAAGCCGATGGAAATTCTTGGGACAGAACAGGGGAGTGTCGTGCGTGAGAGGCATGAGAATGAGAGTGTAATTTGGGGCTAGGGTTTAATTTAAGTTTAAGGATAAGGTTGAGTGTGTAAGTATAGGTGTATGTATATAATTGTGAATGTGTGAGTGATTAGAGAAAAAGTGCTACACCAATAGGCAACTAGGACTATAAATTAAATTGCACTAAATAAAACACAAGCTTGAAAATCCAAGAATTTAAACACTTTAAATATTTTGATGTCACGGCAACGAGTAAAATATTTAAATATCAAGCAGAGCGATTTAAAATAATTTAAACAAACTAGGCAAACGTTTAAAAACAATTTAAATAAATACACAAGCGAAAATAAAAAATTTTAATATGATTTGGACAATAAAAGGATTTAAATAAATAAGATACACATTTAAAATAATTTAAAATAACTAACCGCTAATCTAAGGCTATTTAAAATAAATAAGTTGGACACTCGAAAATATTTAAACAAATAAGCTAAAAAGTTAAAATCATTTAAAAGAATAAACTAAAAAATTAATTAAAATCATTTAATTATGAAAGATTAAACCTTTAAAATATTAAAACAATTAAATTGCATATTAAAAATCATTTTGACAAATAAACTTAAACAATTAAAAATATTAATTAAATAGTTAGTAAAATAAAATCATTTGAACAAATAATAAAATATTTTATTAGCACATAATTTCAAATAAAAAATTTAAATCAATTAAACTTAAAAATAATAATCATAATATTTATTAAATTAATGCATGTAATTTAGTAAATTGGATTTTAGGCGTCACAGGTCATGTGAACTAGTGCTTTCAACGGGTTCTTCAATAGGTTGTAAAAGAGTGAAGAGACTTTGACTGCATAATTACAATATCTAACTGGACTGCATAATCTTCAACTAGACTGCTTGATCTTCAATTGAACTGCTTTAATATGTCTTCGCGTTTTGTCAAACACCAAAACTTATCCTAACAAATTTTCCCTTTTTGGTATTTGACCAAACTAAGTAGTTTGTCCCTTTTTTATAGATAAATTCTTTGAAATTTGGTTGAATCTCTAAACCTTCTTTTGTTTTCTTCTTTAAACAATTTAAAATGATATATAATTTCTTCAACTATCTTTTTTGAAGTTCTTCTTCTAATAACTTTACTTCACATTTTTCAAAAACAATGATTGTGCCTGTTTGATTTCCTGAAATGCTATTGGAAAGAGTTAACATGTATGCGTATTTAAATTCCCTAATAGGTGTATAAAATAGACACAAATTGCATTACTTTGAACATATAAGCAGGTTCCTTAAAATATTTTCAATAGATATATATAGGCAAAGTTATCATGGAGGCAATCATAAAATAGTACGAAACAATTATTGAACTTACGATGATGTCCACCAAAGCCAAGGTGGAGAAGTTGCAGACTCATTGAACTACACCTTTTCCTCCAAGAGAAGCCGAGAGGTTGGGTAGTATAGAGAGAAAGTTCAAACTGCGGCTTGGTACATCCAGGTCTGAGGATATCTTCACATCTGAGGTGTTTTCCTCTTGAAGCTTATAAAAGAGCTTCAGACACTAGAGAAAATCTCCTCCTTTCTGGATTTTCAGGATAAATTTTCGGGTGTACTAACCAACTGGATGTCTTTCTGGAAGATGGCTGTTGAATGAGAGATTGACATTATAAAATATGATCTTTGAATAAAATTTATTTTACCTTTTTATTTTGCTGTTTATTTTATTTTATGCAAGATACCATCATTTCATCTAACTAAAATTTAACAAATCATCAAACTTTAAGCAGATAACCATCGATATTTAAAGTAAAAGAAAGAGAATAAGAAAGCTTAGTTATTGTTTGTGGCGTGTCAACTGGTTGAAATTTTGAGTATGCTTCGAAAAACATTTGTTTCATCCAGCAGTCTTTTGTGTAGAACTAATGTTCCACCTTTCTGCAATTACCCCTGAGACTGATATCCTTTCCTTTGTTTCTGTCACCTGCAAGTACTGATACAAATTGGTCTATGGTACCCAAATCTACGTGAGTCCTGGATGGATTAGTATTTTAGGAATCCAAACTTTGATTAACCGAACTGGTCGATCATTGAATGTATCCCATAAGGTTGATGTTTTGTGTAGTTTGTGTGCGTAATAATATTCATTGAATTGTGTTCTTGATTTGTGCGGGTTTACCCATTTTGCATTATGATTTTGTCTATATCTACTTTTAACTGGCCTTTCGTGAAATCTATGGTTTTGTTTTCCAATCATTGAGATGTGTTTGGTTTGACTGGAATTCCAGTTTTGCCTTGCACAAGAGCTCTGTGGAACATAACCAATTCAAAACTTCATGCCATTGCTCTTAGTTTCAATAGGTTTGTCACTTTGCGTGATGGGTTTCTTTGTTCATGTTTTAAACTTGATTTGACAAAGTGAATGTATTTCCCTTTGCACATATTCAGCTTTGGTCTAGTATCGACCTCAGAACTACTTATATCTTCTTTAAATCCTAGACCAAGCTTATCATTACCTAGTCTCTTTAGTTCATGTATTGTACTTAATGTGATTGAAGATTTATTCCAGGTTTGAATCAGTTCAGTTAGTTTCGGATTTTGTGATCTTAACTGCTATTTCTCAACCTGTAGCTCATTATTTTCAATCTTAAGCTTAGAAATCTCTGCCTCTAGATTAGCTTTGTTTGGTAGTTCATTTTGCTTTGCCTTGAATTCCTCAAATGCAAAGCACAATTTTTTATATTCATTAGCCATGTCGTACAGTTCATTGGCTAACTATTCTTGTGTAAAATCGGTGGAGTTGAAACTTAGTACCTATTTACTTATAGATGAATGAATGAGCACTTGTCTACTAGTAAAAGGCTGATCTTCATGAGTTATGAAACAACTATTTTCTTCTTAAATTGAGCTTGATGAGCAGTAGGATTCTTCAATTTCTTTCATCAGAGAATTCTTGGCATGTACAGTCTTCCCATTGTTGACTTTTTTAGTCAAGTGCTGCCAAATATTCTTAGTAGTAGATCATGTCTCCTTGGATTTGATTTGTGTAGTTGTCCATGGTGGTATACCATAAAATTTTGGCTATCTCACTAAAAGCATCCATATAAAGATATTCATACACGAGAAAGAACCCACTCTCATACCACTTGTTGGAGATCGATTGGACTACTCCAAAAATATATCTCGTTGAGAATTTGAAAATATTTATCTTCAAATTTGAGCTCAGTTGTTATCAGCAACTGGACTCTAATATTTCTCGTGTGTCGATGTTAATTGGCCAATAAATAATATATGTGCAAAAACAAGCCAACTAACAGATTGAAAAGATAAATAAAATGACTCGGCTGGAATGTAAATTTCACTGATATGTTTATGGATGTTCAAAGACTTAATTGCTCTACGTCACCCATTCTTCCTCACAGGAAGGATCCACTAGAAGACTTTGGTTATTACAATGTCTTGTAATACACCCACTCCAATACTTATCCTTGCCTAGATCGAAACTCCTAGTAGACAAAACCAAGTTAAGACAACAGTATTAATACTGAAATACAAGTGAAATATAATTGGTTGAATATCCTTAGATTCAGACAGTGGAACAACTCCTTTCGAACAGCAGAAAGTTGGGAGTTGTCTCTCATTCCTTGATGATCCTTAGAGATCTGATATATCTTGATGAGTGTTCAATGTGATCAAGTAAGATTATTCTTTCAAAGTGCTCGAAGAATGCTTTTTGATAGCTTGACAGCTTGTATTTTTCTGTGTATATTTTCTCTCTTATTGCGTCTTCTTCTTGTTGTATCATGTTTTCATTCTTTAACTATATATGCATATAATTCTTGTCTCAATTGCCTCTTGATCTTCAGCATGTCTTTATGAGGACTTTAAATGAAGTTGCACATATTTTGATAGAAAATTTTGGGTCACACAACGGCTCTCTTATTTGAAATTTTTTTTCCATTTTCCGTAGATGTTCGAGCAGTCAGGTAATTTATATCAGATAGTTGGCCTTTATGCACTTGTTTATTCGATCAAATAATTTCTTGAGCAGTCTTGATTCTGGACTGGTCATGTGAACTTGTTCTTTCAACTAGTTCTTCAATAGGTTGTAAAAGAGTGAAGAGACTTGGACGACATAATTACAATATCTGACTGGAGTGCATAATCTTCAACTTGATTGCTTGATCTTCAACTAGACTGCTTTAATATGTCTTCGTGTTTTGTCAAACACCAAAACTTATCCTAACAAACATAAAACAACAACTGAATCTATTGGTTCTGAGAGAGGGTTGGAAGTCATGATGAAAGAATTTGAACAAGAACAAAACTTAACTGAACACTCTTCCGGTCCAGTTAATCTGTCTACCACTCAAACTGGACCATTGATCAATCCACTCCCTGAAATTCAGATGATGACTAAACCAGTCGAGGAAATCTCCCTACTCAATTTCGGTGTGATTTTGGAGAAAGTAACCAAGGTCATTGAGAAGGAAGAACCTGAAGGCAGTGGATGGGGTGAATTTGGTGATTAGATGGAGATCTAATTGGAAGATCCCTCTCACAAAATATCAGATGCAGAGCATGAGGTTGAAATCCCTGAAAATGAGACATAGTTGGAGGTTGAGATCCCATAAATGCGAACTAAAATTTGAATTATAAAGTGTGCCATAAATTTCAAAAACTAATGTAGTTTTGACGACTGAGGAATAAGCGACTAATGCGGAGAAATTAACTGATGACAAAATTGATGATCCAAATAATGAAAAATCTTCAGAGCCTGAAACTGAGGATAAGTCGGTGGAAAAATTATCAGTTCAGATTGAGATAAATAAAACTATTCTCAAAGTCAAATTAGTTGAGCAAGTCAACAAAGATGAAAATTCAATTAAACTCCCAAAAGTTGAGATCCAAAAGGACGATTCTCCCAAAGCTAGACCAAACAGAAATATGCTCTAACATCATCCACTGTTGAAGATCAACATGATTCTCCTATGCCATTGGATATGCCATTGGATGAACAGGATATTCTAATTGATCATATCTATACTAGTATTTCTTCCATTTCCAAATTACGCAACTGAAAAATGGCCACAAAATGAACGATGAGAACTTTAACAATCTTAGAGACACACTGATCAACGATCTAAAAGACTTATCCAAATAATTACATTCGTTATTTGGCTCTTTAGAATCTTTTAGAAAGAGCTCGGCGTCTCAGCTAGCAAGTTCACCAAACACTCTAGCACAGATGGTTGAATCAGTTGAGACAAATATTGACAAAATTCAGACAATTCTATATTCTAAAATATATTCTATCTCTGAACAGATGACGAATGTTGTGAATATTCTAAAAATTCATATGGTAGCCTCGGCTGGTTGATAAGTGCATTTTGTGGGCATTATTTCGTGTTATTTTTATGTCTAGTTTGTGTTCATTTATATTGTTTTATGTGTATTTTTATGTGTTTTATTGAATTTGTGTGCATTTCACTCTCCGGGTTTTATTTGTAGGAAAGATGAGAAATTAAAGGAGTTTGGTGCAAAATAAAATAAAATAAAGAAAGAAGAGGAGCTTGAAGAATGTCACAGTAGGCCATGAAGAAGTAGAGCAGCAGCTCAAAGAAAGAGCGCTATTGCGCTTGGTGAGAGAAGAGATGCGCTATTGTGCTTCACGCTAGCGCTATTGTGCTTATGAGATAGCAGTTGCACATGGTTTATGCGGAAGACAATCTGCGGGGCAGAAAAGATCTCGCTCGAGCGCACGTTCTTGCGCTCGAACGAAACCTGAGAAGCGTGAAAAAAATATAATTTGGCAGAAAGTTGCTCGCTCAAGCGAGATATCGCGCAGATCAAAAAATAGAATCTTTTGAATTTAAAACTCTTATTTTGAGGACTTTATTTCGTGGGCTTTCAAAGCCATATAAAATAAAGTCAGAACGTGATTGAAAGGGGAGGTTCGAGATGCACCAAAATGGTGAGAGGCGGCTACGGCGAAGGTTTGAAGAGGCGGAGATCTGCTCCATCTTCTTCAGAGTTTTTCTTCCTTTCTTCTTTAGATTATTAAACTTTTGTTTGAATATTATTTCTGTTATTTGAGTAGTTTTTATGCAACCAAGACCGTGAGATTGAGCCGAACAATTTTATTTGGAACATGTGGATTTTGATTTGGGATTCTTAGATTTTTATTAAAGTTATTGATTGTTTTATTTATATTTTGTTCTTGTGAATAATCTGATTAATTATTTACTTGTTTGTTAATTGATTCTGAGTAGACAAATTAGGAATTGATTTTGATCGCTTCAATAATTGACATATGGTTAAACCGACTAGAAATAGTATTCGGTTTCAATATGCGGCTTTAGGTGAAAACTGAATTCTCATAATTCCTAATGCATTTGAATTTGATTAGAATTATGAAAATTAATTTGTCTGTAATGACTCTAACCGAGATCACCTACTAATCAAAAACTTAAGCATTCAATTAACTTAATTAAAGATGTAAACCAGAATAAACTGCGAAAGCAATAAACATTATACAATCCCAAGAAAAGGAATATGTAAAAACCCAAATAATTATACAACCATATCGAATAATGTATTATCCCAAATACATCAAGATGAACCCTAGGCATTACCCTCAACTGGCCAACCACCGCCTAGTCCTTCCTGGATCCACCCACGTTGTCCAATCGCAAACCTGATCCATGAAATAGGGTGTCCAGATACACAAAGTAAGAGACGTGAGCATAAAACTCTCAGCACGAGAGTATGAGTATACAATATTATATAGATGCATGAATTCAAGTGTGCCGCCTACTGAAACTAGAGGCCAAGGATCAGATAACAAAGACAGACCGGGCCCTGGTATGTAGCACGATGTGTCTTCGCTTCAGGAGGTGGCTCCCATACCGAATACCAGTGGATACTCCGGACCCAAATCGATGGAAGTCCATCCACTAATAGGATAGGGTAAGACCCTATAATATCCCAAAGATATAGCTCAATGTGTAATATGCATGAAACATACAATCATGTCATAAAATATTCACATAAAATCATGCAAGCACATAATACATGCATACTCAATCAGGATATCTCGAACAATACTTTCGTACCTCAACTACTAGGCAAGCTCTACCAGCTCTAGGTCCACGCCTATAATCCGCACTACACTGCAAAATGATACTAATATCATTATATTACTCCAAAAGCCTTAACTAAGCTATTGCATACTCCTAAATATTTTTAGGAAACAAAAGCTATAACTGCGTCCATCGTCAGCCCGTTGTTGTCGCTTGCCTCAAAACTAGGCCACAGCTTCGCTATGACGCCTGGATCGCGCTGCCGCTTCTGGATTCCCAAAAGGAAGCCTAGAACGCCCTAGATCTATGTTAGAAGGCTAAAGAAACGAGAGAAGAGAGAAGTTGGTGCGCCTGAAAATGATGTCTCGGCCTCTATTTAAAGACAACGTTCGGACCGTTCGAACTCGACTTCGGAGCCACCAAACACGTTCGGACCGTCCAAACTTGACTTCGGAGCGTGAAGTCCCATCCACACGTCAACCGTGACATCATCTTGCTGACGTAATCAATGACGTAATGCCTTATCCCGATCGGACCGTCCGAACCTGCCGACGAAGCGTTCGAACACGTTCGGAGCCTTCGATCCCAGATTTGGATCGTCCAATCACGTTCTTAGCCTAATTGTTTATTTTAGTAATTAATCCCTTAATTACTTAATTTGGGCACATACGGGCTATTACATTCTCCCCCACTTAAGATATTTTGTCCTCGAAATCAGATCCTAACTATCGAAAATAAAACAATATGCAGAAACATTCTTTATTCATATTAGACATTTTACAACTGAATAAAACAATGGAACAAAATCAAAATTACTCAGGATGTTCTGAACACATCCTGCTCTCAAGCTCCCAAGTGGCTTCTTCAGTGCCTCGGCGCTGCCACTGAACTAGAACCAACGGGATAACTTTATTCTGCAAAACCTTATTCTTATGATCCAGGATACGAATCGGTCACTCTACATAAGTCAAATCAGTATCCACCTGAACTTGAGACGGCTGCAAAATATGAGACTGATCTACCACATACCGTTGCAACTAGGATACGTGGAATACGTCATGGATACTGGACAAATACGGTGGCAAGGCTAACCGATAAGCCAAATCACCAATGCTTTCCAAGATCTCAAACGGACCGATAAATCTAGGAGACAGCTTAACCTTGAGACCAAATCTGAGAATCCTGCGGAAGGGCGAAACTCTCAGAAATACTTTCTCCCCAACATGGAACTGCAGAGGTCTACGCATGGTATTAGCATAGCTGGACTGACGATCCTATGCAATCTTAATCCGTTTCTTGATCTGATCAACAATATCTGCGGCCTGCTGGACTAACTCGGGTCCCTCGACCTGTCTCTCCCCCACTTCTTCCCAGAAGAGTGGAGTACGACAACATAGCCCGTACAACGCCTCAAAAGGTGTCATCCCAATGCTACTATGGTAGTTGTTGTTGTACGCGAACTCAATCAATGGCAAATGATCTTTTCAGACTGAACCAAAATCCATAGTACACGCCCGAAGCATATCCTCTAAGGTACGGATAGTGCGCTTTGTCTGTCCATCAGTTTCCGGGTGATAGGGTATACTCAAATTGAGAGTAGTGTCCATCGCACGCTGAACACTCCCCCAGAATCTGGAAGTAAACCTGGGGTCTCGATCGCTTACAATGCTCACAAGCACTCCATGAAGTCGAACGATCTCCTGGATGTACAACCGAGCCATATGATCAACAGTGTACTCTCGACTATATGGAATGAAATGTGCTGACTTGGTGAGTCGGTCCACCACAACCCAGATAGAATCACAATTTTTCGAAGATATCGGCAAATGGGTCACAAAATCCATCGTGATAAGCTTTCATTTCCACTCATGAATAGGCAGACTGTTAAGCAAACTTTTAGGTCGTCGGTGCTCTGCCTTGACCTACTGACAAACCAAGCATTTCAAAACATACTGATACACGCTGCGTTTCATTCCTTTCCACCAAAACCGAGTACGCAGATCCTTGTACATCTTGCTGATCCCTGGATGAATACTCAACTTAGTGCGATGTGCCTGAGACAAAATCTCCCCCCGCAGATCCTCATCCTCCGGAATCACAAGCCGACCCGACAAACACAGAAAACCGTCTAATTGATAATGAAATCCAAACGTACTAACCTCGTTGGCTAGATGAGCCAAATGCTGGGTCTTCGAATCAGACATCTGAGCATCCCGAATCTACGAATACAAAGCTGGCTCAGATAATATCGCAAACATCTCGATGCCCTGCATACCTTTCTTGTGCTTGAAGGTATACCCTGAAGAACAACAATTCTCAATCTCACGAGACATCGAACAAATCTGAAGTACGGACAATAGAACCTTGCGACTTAAGGCATCAGCTGTGAGATTAGCAGCTCTTGGATGGTACTTAATCTCGCAATCATAATCCTTCAGCAAGTCCATCCAACGTCTCTGTCTCATTTTCAATTCTTCCTGAGTGAACAAATACTTGAGACTCTTGTGGTCTGTGAAGATCTCAAATATCTCGCCATAGATATAATGACGTCAGATCTTCAAAGCAAACACAATAGCTGCCAACTCCAAATCATGCACTGGATATCTATCCTCGTGAACCTTCAACTATTTGGAAACGTATGCGATCACATGCCCATGCTAAGTCAGAACACAACCTAGCCCCTGAAGAGAAGCATCTGTGTAGACCACATACCCTCCAGACCCTGACGGTAATTCCAACACAGGCGCAGAAGTCAACCGTCATCGAAGCTCACAAAAGCTTTCCTCACACTCTGAGGACCACTCAAATTCAACACCCTTCCGAGTTAGCTATGTCAAAGGTCGAGCTAGATGAGAGAAATTCGCAATGAAGAGACGATAATATCCTGCTAGACCCAGAAAACTGCGGATCTCAGCAACCATCATCGGACGCGACCAGTTCAACACAGACTCAACCTTACTCAGATCAACAGAAATTACATACCTGGATATGATATGGCCAATAAAAACCACTCGATCTATCCAGAACTCGCACTTACTCAATTTGGCGTACAACTACTCATCCCCAAGAGTCTGCAGCACCAACCGTAGGTGAGAAGCATGCTCACCCACATTACGTGAATACACCAGAATGTCGTCAATGAAAACCACGAAAAACTTATCCAAAAACTCCCTGAATACACGATTCATCAGATCCATAAATATATCCGGTGCATTATTCAACCCAAACGTCATCACTAGAAACTCGTAATGCCCATAGCGAGTACGGAATGCAGTCTTGGCTATATCTTGATCTCGGACCCTCATCTGGTGATACACAGATCTCAAGTCAATCTTGGATTAAATCGAAGTACCCTGCAACTGATCAAACAGGTCATCAATACGAGGCAAAGGATACTTGTTCTTCACAGTAACTCGATTCAACTGTCGATAGTCAATGCACAGCCGCATCGACCCATCCTTTTTTTTCACAAAGAAAACAGAAACTCCCCCAGGAGATACACTAGGACGAATGTACCCTTTATCCAAAAGATCTTATAACTGATTCTTTAATTCACGCATCTCTGATGGTGCCAGACGATACAGTGCTCGAGAAATAGGTAAAGTACCTGACATCAACTCTATGCCAAACTCGACTTCCCTAGTAGGTGGAAAACCCGGAATCTCATCTGGAAATACATCTGGGAATTCATTAACAAATGGTATACCTTCTATACCAACACTCTCAACAAACGAATCAACTGCATAGATGAGGTAGTCTTCCCTGCCAGACTCTAGAGCTCGACAGGCTCTCAAAGCTGATACCAAGGGCATCGGAGGTCGCGCTCCCTCACCATAGAAAAACTAGCTATCACCCCCAACCGGATGAAAGCGTACTAACCTCTGATAGCATTCCATTGAAGCTCGGTAGGTATTCAATATATCAATCCCCAGAATACAATCAAAATTCTCCATTGCAAGAACCACGAGATTCGATATCAGAATGTTCCCTTCAAACTCTAAAGGACAACTCATCACTAGACGTTTATCCAATGCAAATTTTCCCATTGGAGTAGAAACAGAAATCACTACGTTTAGTACAATTCATGGCAACTTATGCTTCTTAATGAAACGTGCAGAGATGAAGGAATTAGATGCACTAGTGTCAATGTGTACAAGAGCAGGCATGCCATGTAACATAAATGTACCTGCGATGACCCTCTCATTCTCCTCCACTGCCTGATCATGCCTCAAAGCAAACACCTGACTAGATGTCCACGGCTTCAGATGAGAACTCCCAGCAGATTGTCCCTGCGATCTCTGCTGAACGGTAGCCTAAGAACCCGATCCTGAACCAAAACCAGAACCGCCTCCTCCAGCTAGTGGACAATCCCTCCGGAGATGACCAACCTCTCCACATCGATAGCTTGCTCCAGAAACTTTACGGTATCTGTCCGTCGGATGATTCTTCCCACAATGATCGCACTTATCTTTCTTCCCAAAACGTACCACTCCACCGGAACCAGATAAATAAGAAGTAGATCCAGACTTCTTGAAATACTGAGCACGAGGACCCAAGGAACTCGCAGGCCTATACTGAGAGAAAGACCTGTTACGCCGAATGCTATCCTCCACCTGGTGACATCGGATCACCAATCCCTCATAAGTCATATCATCACCAACTGCTACCCGGTCATGAATCTCTGGATTAAGGTCTAGAAGAAACATATTATACTTCATCTTGAAGCTGTCAGCAATCTCAGGGCAATAGGATAACAAATAGAAGAACTTCTGCTGGTACTCGTCAATCGACATGGCTCCCTGACGTAGACCCAACAACTCACTCGCCTTCGCCTGGCAAAGTGCAGGAGGAAAATACAGCTTCGGAAAAGCTTTGCGGAACTCGGCTCAAGTAGCAACTCCTCTGGTAACAATGAATGGTGCAGAAGTGAACCTCTACCACTTACGGGCTCGTCCCTCCAAGAGATAACCAAGAGTCTCCATATTCTGCTCCTCGGTTCAGCGGAATGTCTGAAAACAACTCTCCATGCGCTCTAACTAGTTCTCAGCATCCTCAGGAGTCTTGCCTCCAACCAAGGGCTTAGGACCCATCTGCATGAATCGATGCATACTGAAACAATGATGATCATCATGATGATGATGATGGCGCTCCCGACGACGATCACGATCATCATCTCCCCAGCATCCACCTCCACTACCATGGCTACTCTGATCATCGTAATTCGTCATCTACAAAATTTACCTCATTGTTGTCTTAAGCAGAATCTAAATCCCAAGATTTCTATGCATGCTCTGATACAATAAATGTAGTGACCCTTACCGAGATCACCTACTAATCAAAAAGTTAAGCATGCAATTAAATTAATTAAAGCTGTAAACCAGAATAAACTGCGGAAGCAATAAACATTATACAATCCCAAGAAAAAGAATCTATAAATATCCAAATAATTATACAACCATATCGAATAATGTATTATCCCAAATACATCAACATAAACCCTAGGCGATACCCTCAACTGGCCAACCACCGCCTAGTCCTTCCTGGATCCACCCACCTCGTCTAATCGCAAACCTGCCCCATGGAATAGGGTGTCCAGATACACAAAGTACGAGACATGAGCATAAAATTCTCCGCGCGAGAGTATGAGTATACAGTATTATATAGATGCATGAATGCAAGTGTACCGCCTACTGAAACTAGAGGCCAAGGATCAGATAAGAAAGACAGACGTAGCACTCTGTGCCGTCGCATCAGGAGGTGGCTCCCATACCGAATACAAAAGGATACTCCGGACCCAAATCGATGGAAGTCCATCCACTAACAGGATAGGGTAAGACCCTATAATATCCCAAATATATAGCTCGATGTGTGATATGCATGCAGCATACAATCATGTCATAAAATATGCACATAAAATCATGCAAGCACATAATACATGCATACTCAGTCAGGATACCTCGAACAGTACTTTCGTACCTCAACTACTAGGCAAGCTCTACCAGCTCTAGGTCCATGCCTATAATCCGCAGTACACTGCGAAATGATACTAATATCATTATATTACTTCAAAAGACTTAACTAAGCTATTGCATACTCCTAAATATTTTTAGGAAGCAAAAGCTATACCTGCGTCCGTCGTCAGCCCGTTGATGTCGCTTGCCTCAAAACTAGGCCACAGCTTCGCTACGACGCCTGGACCGCACTGCCACTTCCGGATTTCCAAAAGAAAGCCTAGAACGCCCTAGATCTACGTTAGAAGGCTAAAGAAATGACAGAAGAGAGAAGTTGGTGCGCCTGAAAATGAAGTCTCGGCACTCTATTTAAAGACAACGTTCGGACCATCCGAACTCGACTTCGGAGCCTCCGAACACGTTCGGACCCTCCGAACTTGACTTCGGAGCGTCCTAAGTCCCACCACACGTCAACCGTGACGTCTTCTTGCTGACGTAAACAATGACGTAATACGTGATCCCAATCGGTCCGTCCGAACTTGCCGACGGAGCGTCCGAACAAGTTCGGAGCCTCCGATCCCGGCTTTGGATCGTCCGATCACGTTCTTAGCCTAATTGCTTATTTTAGTAATTAATCCCTTAATTACTTAATTTGGCACGGGCTACTACACTGTCAATATTTTAATAGGTTTAACTGTTCTAGAAATAGACTGTTAAATAAATTAGGAGAATTCGTCGTGATTTAAGATTAAATTTGGATCCTAGATTTGCCACTTGTTTGCATAATTTTTTTGGTACCTGCGTGTGTCTCTTGGTTGTATCGTTTTAATTAAATTTATCTTTCAGCTATTTTATTTCTTATTTGTTTTAGTAATTAAATTTTTATTTAATTCCTCGCAACCTTTTTATTATTCTGTCTAGATTAAGTTAAATAATTAATTCTTGAGAATTTACTACATTCTCTGTGAGATCTATACTTGGACTCATTGTCCACTTTCTATAACTTGACCTGGTAAGCTTGCCAGCATAATTTATTTAAATCGAATTTAAGCTGGTCAAGTTTTTGGCACCGTTGTCGGGGACTGTTTAGTTAATATTATGATAGATTATTTTCTTGATACTAGACATTTTATTATTGTTATTTATTTAATATTTATTATTAACTTTGTTGTTTTTTTACTTTTGAGGTGCTTGGAGATGGATCATTGACAAGTGTTTACAAGGTTTGACCAGTAATACTCGGAGCCATTCTATGTTGCTTGGGGGAAATTCAATGATTTGGCAAACAAATTTTGGTGCCATGAGTTTTCAAACTACACTCTACGTTAGATTTTTTATGGTGGTTTGGATGCGACAACAAGAAGTTCGGTAGATTATGAAGCTTTGGCAACTGGCAGTCACTTGTTCCTAAGAGATTATGATAGTGCGAAGCACTTGGTAAATGATATGGAAGATTTCGACTACCATTTTAATTGTGATCCTTCACTGCAGGGTTGGATTCACCAATATCCTCCAGAATTCAACTCCGCAAATTTTGCGAACCAACCACCTGAGCATCAGGAAGAGTGTATAGGGCATTTTGAGGATCATGTGGCTCAGTTGGAGAACAACGTGAGAAAATAGACAGACACAAATAAGTTCTTAGAAAGCCGCATCAACTCTTTGAGTCTTTTGGATGAGCAGATTGAGCATTTTATAGAAACAATTTTTGAGATCTATCAAGAAAATGAAGTAATTGCACTAGATCATGAGAAAATATTTTTTGAGGATTCTTCATGCGAAGAGGAGACAAAAGTGACAGTGGAGGAGGAAGAAATATACAAGGCAAAATATTTAACCTCGTCATTGGTTTTTACATGTACACCATTAGAAGATACGTTCTTGTCATTGACGCCAACTCCACAATATTGCATCCTCTATGAGCTTCAGCCTAGATTCGGAGTCTCCTTCCAAACTAATCAGTTCATGCTGAGTAATGCTGGACTGAAGAGCTTCCCATGTCAATATCACGCCAAGCTTAAGGGCGTAGGAAATCAAGACCCATACGTAGAGTCGTATGATTCTTACTATGGGCGGCAGCCGCTCTTTGATGGCTGCTTCTGCATTGTCGGGCTATATATTATAAACTTAGCGCTGAGTGGGAGGCAACCCAGTGTTTTATTTCCTTTATTTTTTAATGTTCTTTCTTTTTTATTTTTTTTAATATTTTGCTAATCCAACATCTTACCCATCGCCTTTATATTTTCAATAGGTTGCCTCGATAAGTGAAGTTGCTTTGGAGTTTTACAGCCAGAGGAAGAGGACGATGATGCCTAAACCAGGGGAGTGTTGTTTTTATTTTTCTTGTGTTTATGTCATTTTTCATTTGTTTGTTGTTGAATTTTTTGCATTGTTTCTGAAGCATTGAGGGCAATGATTTGGATAATTATGGGGGGTAGACTAGTTTATTTTGCTGTGTGTCATGTTTGTGTTGCATTATTAATCGTTTAGTTTGTTTGCATTTAGTTCGTGTTGTGGTGATTGTGTCTTTGTCGTTTTAGTAGTTTCCTGCATGTGCGTTGAGTAGGATGATAAATGGGAGCCGATGATGATATTAAGTTATGATTATTGGGAAAATTTTTTGTTTTTTCTCTTGAGTTGGCATGAGAAACCGTAGGTTGAACCGTGAATCTATTTAAGTACGTATGTTAGACTAGTGAAGTGTAGCGATATCATTGATGACGTTTGTGTCTATTTGACCATTGCACGACAATAGATGTTTATTGATCTTGATTGTGTTCTTTGAGTTTCGATGATTGTCTAGCATTGCACTTATGATCTTGGGCGCACCTATTAAAATTTTTAAGAACAAATTTTATGAAATTTTTTGTGAAAAATTAAACTCTATCCGGGTTATGAATAAGGGATTGAAATCCTAATCGTCTTGTTCATGACTAAGTATGCGGATTAAATGGGTTTACAAACATAAAAATCTAATTTATTGAAATAAAATTAATAACGATTCCATCCGGGCCTGGAAATGGATTGAAATTCTAATCACCGATCCATGGCTAAGTTAGTGGGTTCAATGGGATTGTGGCTCCATGCGGGCTATAGACGAGGGGATTGAAATTCGAATCCTATCATAGTTATAGCTAAGTTTGCGGGTAATTATTGGGGCTTAAGAAAATCAGGTGTAAAGTCCGTAGGTGCGTAAACTATCTCAAGGGAGGTGTGCTTGTGTTAGAATTTGTCGGGAGGAAGGGACACTTGATTGTGAAACTTGCACTGATTTGTTATAGGTCGCTAAGCAGTCATGGAACATATTCTTTTTAAGTTACATGTAACTAGAATAACATGACACACACACACGTTCATGCTAAACTGATGGTGTATTATGGACAATCAAGAGCATTTGTGATTTTAGTTTGTGTTTGAACTTCGCTGAGGCTAATACTTTCCCATATAATCATCCTACCTTCGTTTTGTGTTTTGTGTTTGTTTGTCATATATCTTGCTTGAGGGCGAGCAAGTTTTAAGTATGGGAGAGTTGATAAGTGCATTTTGTGTGCATTATTTCGTGTTATTTTTATGTCTAGTTTGTGTGCATTCATATTGTTTTATGTGTATTTTTATGTGTTTTATTGCATTTGTGTACATTTCACTCCCCGGGTTTTATTTGTAGGAAAGATGATAAATTAAAGGAGTTTGGTGCAAAAGTAAAGAAAAGGAAGAAAGAAGAGGAGCTTGAAGAATGTCACAGCAGGCCATGAAGAATTAGAGCAGCAGCTCTATACATAAAGCAGCAGCTCTAAGAAAGAGCGCTATTGCGCTTGGTGAGAGAAGAGATGCGCTATTGCGCTTCAGGCTAGCGCTATTGCGCTAATGAGAGAGCAGTTGTGCATGGTTTATGCGGAAGGAAATCTGCGGGGCGGAAAAGATCTCGCTCGGGCGAGACTTGCGAAGCGTGAAAAATTATAACTTGCCAAAAAGTTGCTCGCTCGAGCAAGATATCGCGCAGATCAGAAAATAGAATCTTTGTAATTTAAAAATCTTATTTTGCGGGCTTTATTTCGTGGGCTTTCAAAGCCATATAAAAGAAAGACAGAATGTGATTGAAAGTGGAGGTTCAAGATGCACCAAAACAGCGAGAGGCGGCTAGGGCGAGGGTTTGAAGAGGTGGAGATCTGCTCCATCTTCTTCAGAGTTTTTCTTTCTTTCTTTTTTAGATTATTAAACTTTTTTTTGAATATTTTTTTTGTTATTTGAGTTGTTTTTACGCAACCAAAACCGCGAGATGGGACCGAACAATTTTATGTTGAACATGTAGATTTTGATTTGGGATTGTTAGATTTTTATTAAAGTTATTGATTGTTGGATTTATATTTTTTTTCTTGTGAATAATGTGATTAATTATTTACTTGTTTGTTAATTAATTTTGAGTCGATAGATTATGAATTGATTTCGATCACTCCAATAATTGACATATGGTTAAACCGACTAGAAACAGTATTCGGTTTCAGTATGTGGCTTTAGGTGAAAAATGAATTCTCTTAATTCCTAATCCATTTGAATATGATTAGAATTATGAAAATTAATCCGTCAATATTTGAATAGGTTTAACTGTTCTAGAAATAGACTGTTAAATAAATTAGAAAAAAATTTCGTGATTTAAGATTAAATCTGGATCCTAGATTTGCCACTTGTTTGCATAATTTGTTTGGTACTTGCGTGTGTTTTGGTTGTCTTGTTTTAATTAAATTTATCTTTCAGCTATTTTATTTCTTGTTTGTTTTAGTAATTAAATTTTATTTAATTCATCGCAACTTTTTTATTATTTTGTCTAGATTAAGCTAAATAATTAATTCTTGTGAATTGACTACAGTATCTGTGGGATCGATACTTGGACTCATTGTCCACTTTTTATAACTTGACCAGGTACGCTTGCCAGTATAATTTATTTAAACCGAATTTAAGCCGGTCACTGGTGTTGCCAAAAAAAGGGAAGATAATTCTAGAACTGATCAGATCCAAGCTGAAAGAAGAAGTCAGGGCTATCAAGGCCAAGGCAAAGAACTCAGATCAGAAGACAGAAGATTTTCAGAGCTTATTTTAACTACAATCTATTTTATCTACTAATGTATCAGTCTTCCTATCAGAGATTTTAGTTATATTTTAACCAATTTAGTTTTGCCTGAAAATGAATATATATGCATAATTTTTATCAAGACCAAAAAGGAGAAAATTGTTGAAGCGATTAATTTTTGGTGATCACATATTTAAAGGAAAAACTGTACCAAACTTAACTGATATGTATCGAACTAATTATTTTTGTCCATGAGCTTAATTGATATTACTAAACAGGACTAAACAAGTTGGAACGGACTCGGGACCTTAACTGGAAGTAGTTGAGTAAATGAAATCTACAACCACAATTGAACTCAGAACGTTGACTGGACCTTAATTAACTGAATGGACACCTCAACTAGTTAAGGACATTTGACATGACTGTAGTATGACTGAAAGGTGATAGCGAATGAAATCTTGTAAGCAGTTATTCGAAATGTCATCAGTCAAATTATATTCAAATTTACATGTCACATTCTCAAATGGACAATCTGTTGTGCCAAGCTATTTTTGGAGAAGAAATTTCGTACATTTCAACGGATATTTGAAGGGCTTCAGGCGCAATAATTTGTACTATGTACAGAGATGATGACGTGAACAAGAGGACAAAGGAACGATAACTATTTTTGGAAGCAAATCTGTTTTGAAATTTGTGACCATTGCGAAATATATCTCTTCTACATGTAGCGACCGGACCCGGATCCACTACCTAATCAGAGTTAAGAGCATAATTAAGCATGCATTAAATCAAATTGCTGCGAAAGACTAAATACAAGTAGACCGGCAGAATACAACCGGCTAATCAAACTCGATTTATACAACACAATCGAATTACTTTAAATAAAACCTACAGCTAATCCTGCTATCTTCAAGGTCACTGGTTACTCCAGGCTCCTGGTGCTCAATCCTGCACCTATACCTGCCCCATCGAATAGGGTATCCAGATACACAGAAAATACTGGACGTGAGGTCTAAGCTCAATACGAAAGCACGGATAAACATGCAAATATGATGCATGCAAATGACCGGGTATCCATATCTGGGATAACTGTATACAAACTGCTCAAACTGGCGCCTGGGATATAAGCTCGTCACATCGGGGTAGATAACCACTGTGTGCGACCACTCATTCCCGAATCCCGGACGTGGACCGCGGAGTCCTCGAGGTATCAGTACCTAAGGGTACTCGATATCAAATGTCCTAACAGGGCTGAGCAACCCTAACTGGCTCATCTCGAAAGATATACAGATGTACAGGCACAAGATGATATGCACATGCCGCATAACAATAATAACATGCAAACACATAATGCAACATATAAGCATGCATATCCGCTGGCAATCTCAGTCAGTACTTACGTACCTTTCTATGGCAGTCCTAGTAGTCCAACTCTAGGTTCCAAGCCTATCATCAAGTCTACAATGCAAATACCCATGCATCATTCAATAAGCGCTAAAAGCCTTAACTAAGCTATTGCATACTCCTAAATAATTTAAGGAGGCCATAGCTATACCTGCGTCCGTCGTCAGCCCACTGATGGCGACTATCCCGCAACTGAGCACTCCCCTACTGCGAATCCACAGCCTTGAACATGGCTCTACAACACGAGCACTGCTCCGCTACTATGTCAGACACTGTCTAACTATACTAAAACAAATACCCTACTCCAACTCTAAAATAAGAGTACCCAAAGCCCTAAAATAAGACCACGAGGGCGAAGGAGAGAATTCGGAATTGGCAAGAAATGAATGCCTCAGACCTTATATTTATAGGCATCGATCGGAACCTCCGATCCTCGATCGGAACGTCCGACCCTGCCATCGGAGCTTCCGAACATTCTTATCTGCCACATGTCAAAATCTCACTGGTTGACTTCGGATAGGGCGATCGGAGCTTCCGATCCCGATCGGAGTTTCCGATCCTGCCACACGTCATGCATGACGTAATATCGATCGGAGCTTCCGATCCTGCATCGGAGCTTCCGATCTCACCTTCGAAGCTTCCGATCCTTCAGATACCAAATTGGTTTAATTAACATAATTAATCTCTTAATTACCAATTTCGGTTACGGGGTACTACATTCTCCCCCACTTAAGTTATTTCGTCCTCGAAAATATATCTTAAGTACCGAATGCAATACAAGGTACGGAAACATTCCTTATTCAAATCAATCGTTACAACCGAATACAACTCAAAACTGAAATTAAAACAACTCAGGATGGTCTTCACGCATCCTTTCTTCTAGCTCCCAAATAGCTTCCTCAGTGCCTCGGCGCTGCCACTGAACTAAAGCCAAAGGAATGACTTTGTTTCGTAAAACCTTATCCTTATAATCCAGGATACGAATAGGTTTCTCAGCATAGGTCAAATCCTTGCTCACTTGAACCTCAGACCGCTGCAGAATATGAGACTCATCCGCCACATACCGTCGCAACAGTGATACGTGGAACACGTCGTGAATACTGGAAAGATGCGGTGGCAAAGCTAGTCAATAAGCGAAATCGCCAATGTTCTCCAAGATCTCAAACGGACCGATAAACCTGGGAGACAACTTGCCTTTAAGACTAAATCTGGGAATCTTAAGAAAAAGTGACATTCTCAGAAATACTGTCTCCCCCACTTCTTTCTAGAAGAATGGAGTATGACAAGTCGCCCGTACAACGCCTCAACAGGTGTCCTCCCAATGCTACGATGGTACCTATTGTTGTAAGCGAACTTAATCAATGACAACTGATCTGGCTAAACTGAACCAAAAATCCATAGTACACGCCCAAAACATGTCCTCCAAGGTATGGATAGCGCTCTCCATCTGACCATCTGTCTCTGGATGATATTCAGTATTTAAACTGAAAGCAGTGCTCATAGCACGCTGGACACTCCCCCAGAATATGGAAGTAAACCTGGGTCTCGATCGCTGACAATGCCCACCTGCATCCATGAAGTAGAACGATCTTTTGGATGTATAACCGAGCCTTACGATCAATAGAGTGCTCTCGACTGCTCTTCGAATACCCACTGTTCCTACGAACCTTAGCAGTGATAGTTCCTCGTCAAGTATACCACTTGATACCGACTATCCCTCTTGCTAGAATCAGTTCGTACTATCGAGAAGACCAGATACAACCAACCTGTATCTCCACTGGTCTAATACTAACATCAAATCCCAGAGGTAACCGCAAGTGTTAACCAATCGATTCCCACTTGACGTCCTGCCACAGATAGCAACCAATCCCGAAAGTTCCTAGTATCGACAGACTTACATTCCGTACTTATTTTCTTCAATGCTGACTAATATTCTCAAAGAATGTCACCGCTATAAGGCTGAACACATAGATGGGACCGCAACATCTACAACATTAGTAGTCTAGATTAAAGATCACCACTATCTCGTTACTCGAGATATCAATTGAATTCGCAACACTGGTTATCCAACCATAGATAACAATCCCAAGTCACACTTGACTTGCTACCAAGATGAACAAAACTAGTTCACCTCAACCCTTCGCGCAATCCATGACACATGCGGTAAACCAACGAATTTACCCGATAGATCTCGGTCGATCCCAACACCTCAATGGCATAGCACATCAGAATGTACTGGGAAATCACCGACAACAATCTCACTAGACTCTGAACACAGTCTCAGCTGTCGTATCATCCCACGAACAAACAACTGATATTGGCCTGCTAATGCTCATTGAATTCCGCAACACTCGTCGAATCACAATTTAACAAAAATCCTCCGAGAAAACTGCTGGAAATGCCTAAACAAGTATTCGGCTAACAGTTCCCAAAACTGTAATCCAATAGCATGGAACAATTCTATTTCCAAAACTGGGTCAACCATTGCTAATACCAATCAATGTTCAGATCAATTATGTCTTCTCTTACCACTGATAACTTTACCCGAGTTATCGAACTAGCCATGACTTACCAAAGTCAAAACATGCAATCACCTCCCGTGATCTATCGAACTTGAAAGTCCAAACGACTGCACTCCGAAAATCTCAACCACCCGAGAATCCTGAATGCAAATAATTCTCTTACTGTTCCGAGACATTTACTTAAAGGATCCAAACTCATAAGAACGACGGCTTATAGTATCGTCCCAAGTATCTCTCGGTTCATGATATCTTAATTACTGATCTGCTCAACCAATCGATCTCGTCGATAAGTTGTGACTATCACACAACTTGTCAGTACCAACCAAATTATGGCAACCATCCGCCAGGTCTTGGTCATTTGAAATCTCACATGGCTCGATCAATAATCATGATCTCACGGCCATACGTCCGCATATCCCAAATACTTGGAATCAAAAGAATCACAGCTGATTCAACTTACATATCTCTGACAAAGTCAGACAATAGCTATTAGTAGTCACCAGTACCAATCTCGCATCGATACTGACTCACTACCAACTGTCGCTAAACTTGCTCCTGATAACTATATCTCTTGCTAAGACTGCAACAAATCAAGACTGAGGTTACTTGCCGCGGTGTCCCACCTGAAATCACCACCAAGTGTACACTGGCATAAATCACGCTATCCTCACGCCTCAAATAGTCATGTACAATCCTTAGCATCGGATATAATCTATCACTGAAGGAAACCATTAATGCTGAAAACTACTCATCTCCGAGTCAAATGTTTCAGGAATTTCACAAACCAAAACTCCTGGATAGCCCCTATCACAAGAGCATCCAAACCCCGACTAGATCCACTAGTCTAGCAGTATCCAATAGACTAAAACTATCTGTTCAGAGTACGTACTTGTCAAGGAAAATCCCTCCAAGACTGGTCCTTGTGACAAAACTGCAAACCAATATCTCTGACGACAGTCAGACGATATCTAAACCGCTGACACCTAACCAGGCATCCAATCCAATGTCATACCCCATCGTGAGTGTTACCAAAACTCTAGAATAAGTAGTCTTCCCACCGCCAAATCCTGAAGCACGAAGGCTTCCTGGCATTCTCCGAAGTACGAAAGACTCCCAGAGTAACACTGGCATAGGGTCGCGCTCCATCATGTCTAGTCATGGTCCTAGTCCACAACTCTCGGCATATACCCGACTTGGTATCCCGATGAAATCCCATCATCACGAAATCTCAACTATGCAGGTCAATCAGACTACTGTCCTAAGGAAACAACTTAGAACAAAAACTCAAAATCCCAAACAAGATCGATATTTCCATGCTCCCAGATGAATTACCTCATCAATGGCACTAACTCAGTAAAACGACTAATTAGGTCATCCCTAGGAAGACAACTAGAATAACCCCATGTCAATCCGTTACCGTTGACTTACTCAAAATCCATGAGCTATCCTAGTTGATTAGTCAACTAATTCCAAGCCAAACTTAGTAAAATTACTTGTAATCAAACACGAATCTTTGAATAAGTAAAACATGTATCATTACTTCAAGTTATGTACAATTTCCTTTATTACAATCCCATGTAATACATATAGTATTCAAAATACAACAAAATGTACATCCAATAACTTGAACTGATACAACCAAATTCTGATGATTCATTACAACTGAAATACTGTTTACAAATACATCAATACAATATTTAAAATCGTCGAACTTGTCTTCACTCCTTGAGCATGAAGCTTCCAATCGACACACGCATCCATACAAGCATACTTCCATCCAAGTCTCTCTACATGTCCTCCAGCGAAGAACTCCAGAGAAATGGCACGTGATAGCTAACCAGCTATGCTCTGCATCAGTGCATGTCAGTCGACTTCTTCTGCTCACGATCTACCATCAGCGTTCTTCTTGTATCTAAATCATGCTTTTGAACATGAAGTTTTCCGTATGCCTACCAAAAGCATCGATACAAGCATACCGGCAAAACCATGTTCTGCACGAGGTTAAAGACCTCACTCTCGAAACCTGTCATGCTTTAGGAACTCGAGGCATTCTCTGGTGAAGGTCTATCTGACAATCTCTCCAACTACGAGTGGAGAATCTTCAAGGACTGGAACCACATGGATTACTAAACACCATTCGTTCCAAAAAGCCCTCAAAGGTATCTGACGCGATATAACCGATCTTCTCTTCCAGTCTTCCCTGGCTGGAATCCATATGTTATTCGATCAACATCCCAATGCATCGAATGATGATCCGTCCACAGCAGTCAGTCTATCTATCGATATGCTACTACTGGTGTTCACTGTTGCATTCCTTATAGTAAAAACTCCTGCCGCAAACCTTGGCAATGAAGAACCAAATCTTCTTTCGCTAGCCTCAATCAATCCTACAAGGATAATCAAGAAGTCTTATTATTAATTTCCTAAGTCCCTTGCATGCAGTGCTCTGATACCAATAAATGTAGCGACCCGACCCGGATCCACTACCTAATCAGAGTTAAGAGCATAATTAAGCATGCATTAAATCAAATTGCTGCGGAAGACTAAATACAAGTAGACCGGCAGAATACAACCGGCTAATCAAACTCGATTTATACAACGCAATCGAATTACTTTAAATAAAACCTACAGCTAATCCTGCTATCTTCAAGGTCACTGGCTACTCCAGGCTCCTGGTGCTCAATCCTGCACCTATACCTGCCACATCGAATAGGGTATCGAGATACACAAAAAATACTGGACGTGAGCTCTAAGCTCAATACGAAAGCACGGATAAACATACAAATATGATGCATGCAAATGACCGGGTATCCATATCTGGGATAACTGTATACAAACTGCTCAAACTGGCGCCTGGGATATAAGCTCGTCACATCGGGGTAGCTAACCACTGTGTGCGACCATTCATTCCCGAATCCCGGACGCAGACCGCGGAGTCCTCGAGGTATCAGTACCTAAGGCTACTCGATATCAAATGTCCTAACAGGGCTGAGCAAACCTAACTGGCTCATCTCGAAAGATATACAGATGTACATGCACAAGATGATATGCACATGCCGCATAACAATAATAACATGCAAACACATAATGCAACATATAAGCATGCATATCCGCTGGCAATCTCAGTCAGTACTTACGTACCTTTCTAAGGCAGTCCTAGTAGTCCCACTCTAGGTTCCAAGCCTATCATCAAGTCTACAATGCAAATACCCATGCATCATTCAATAAGCGCTAAAAGCCTTAACTAAGCTATTGCATACTCCTAAATAATTTAAGGAGGCCATAGCTATACCTGCGTCCGTCGTCAGCCCACTGATGGCGACTATCCCGCAACTAGGGCACTCCCCTGCTGCGAATCCACAGCCTCGAACACGGCTCTACAACACGAGCACTGCTCCGATACTATGTCAGACACTGTCTGACTATACTAAAATAAATACCCTACTCCAACTCTAAAATAAGAGTACCCAAAGCCCTAAAATAGGACCACGAGGGCGAAGGAGAGAATTCGGAATTGGCAAGAAATGAATGCCTTGGACCTTATATTTATAGGCATCGATCGGAACCTCCGATCCTCGATCGGAACTTTCGATCCTTGATCGGAACGTCCGACCCTGCCATCGGAGCTTCCGAACATCCTTATCTGCCACATGTCAAAATCTCACTGGTTGACTTCGGATAGGGCGATCGGAGTTTTCGATCCTGCCACACGTCATGCATGACATAATATCGATCGGAGCTTCCGATCCTGCATCGGAGCTTCCGATCCTTCAGATACCAAATTGGTTTAATTAACATAATTAATCTCTTAATTACCAATTTCGGTTACGGGGTATTACACTACAAATAGGAGGTGAAATTTATTGAGAAGGCCCTCCCATTTTCTAAGCATTATCAAGCACTCGCAAGTTTTCGAGAGTCAACTGAATTTTCAAATACGAAATATCAAAGATATCAAAGTACACACATCAAGTTATTATCTCATTAAATATAAAGTATCATATTTGTGCAAGTCTTGAGTTGTAATTCACATCGGTTGTATACTGTAATAGTTTAGTCGAGACTAGGAGTTTCAGTTGAGAAGTGTGATTAGTCCTAACTGAATCGGGGTTTTACAAGTTGTTGTAATTCTCAAAGTCTTCAAGTGAAATTCTTCTAGTGAGTGATATAAGGGGTGGCACAAGAGCATTTAAATCTTCGAACATCTATAAACATATTCACGTTCGTTTACTTTCAGCCAATATTATTTTCGAGTCATTTATTCAATTTTTCTAATATGTCAGTCGATCTCTTTTCGCACACTCTCTGTTGTTTAACTGGCATCGACAGTCAAGAAAGAACAATGGTTCAGTTGACACCTCAACTGAACTGATTTTTTAGCAGAAAAATTTCATAAGTATGTATTTATCCCCTTCTACACACGTTTCTAATCTTAAAAAATACAAATATAATATGAATCGTCAAATTAAGGAAGCGTAAATAGTTTTTTTCAAAACCAATTTAAATTCTAACATATGCAAGTAATAATAAGTAAAAATCTGTCAGTATTATATAATTTCGGAGACCAAAGACCAAATCAATAATATATATATATATATATAGAGTAATTTTCAGCTGCCCAACCATTCCTGCCCAACTCGTCCCCGACTACTAAAACCCACTACCGGGTTTTAGTTGTTTTTTTTAAAAAAAATTGTATCACTAAAACCCACTAACGGGTTTTAGTTGTCTAGGACGAGTTGGGCATCATTGGTTGGACAGCTGAAAATTTCTATATATATATATAGAGTTCTTTTATATGTGCCCAACAACTATGCCCAACTCCGTGTCCACCATGTATAAGTCAACTCACCAATTGTTCTGGTCAACTCACATATTAATGTACATGGTGGGCACAGAGTTGGGCATAGTTGTTGGGCACCATAAAGGAACTCTCTATATATATATATATAAACACCAACCACAATAAACAAACATACAAGAAAATCACATGCAACGAGAAATGACATGATATATTTGACTCAATTTGAACACTAACTCACATGCGGCAGTTTAACGAAGAAAAAGATTTTTTTAAGAAGGCTTTCTTTTTTACACAAAAATGAGGAAACTTTTTTAAATTTTCAAAAAAATAATTGAGAGACTTGCTTAAAATTAATTTTAAATAGAAAAATGAAAAATAATAATTAAAAAAATTGAGTCCCCCACCAGGAGGAGTCTCTAGGCAACCGCCTAGGTGGCCTCTCCTTGGAGCCGGCCATGTAGATACCCTCGATGAAATGATAGAAAGTGGTGGTGGTGAAAATTTTTTGAGAATTTTTTTTAAATAATATTTTTGGTTTAGAATCCCACCTAATTTTTATGATCATATTCTACGTTTTCATGTGTTGAAAATAACGTAGAAAAAATTTTGGTTTCTCATATTTGTGTTTTATAGTGCCCACATACTACCGTGAATAGGAAGGATCGTATTGGAAGGTTGTGGTTTCTACGCATCTCAAATTCACAAAAGGGAGGAAAAGTAAAAGATATGTTAGTTAATATTCTATAATTTTTTTTTTTGGAAATTTTAAATTTATCATTAGTTTATATTCATATGTTCGATTATGATTTATAAAATTGTGTAATTAATTTATTTCGCTGTAGTTTGATTTGATCAAAAATAAATTTTATTTTATAGACGGAGCTGTTCCGGAAGCTCGATCTATATTTCCAACAAAAACAACATTAATTATAGTTTTAAAATAATATGCATATATACTAGCTCATTTCGTAATTAACTGATCTGAACTTATAGAGAATCTATTTCAATAAAATTAAGTATCGTTTTTGGAGATAATAAATACTCAATTAATCCTCTACAAAATTTGTAAATAACTTTAATTGTAACTTTAACTATCGCAATTTGAAAGTGTGAAAAAAGTTGCAGCAGCCTTTAAATCTTGATGATCTTTAACAGATGGAATATAGCACCCTAAATCCTCTTCTTTGAAGTTGCTTTTCTCTTCTATCAACACTCCATTGCTGTTGTTGCTGCATCAAAATTTTTTATTCAGTAAAATATTATTTTAAATCATGAATGCTTCGCAATTCAATTCATTCGAGTATTTTTATTACAAACAATTGAATTTATTCAAAGTTAGCCAAGTAATATTTTTTTATATATATTCGCATGTAAGATATATGGGGATTTTTGGATGTTCATGCAATCTTTCTCACAATAAAATAAGGGAAAATTGCTTTTTTGGTCTTGTATGTTTGTCATTTTGCGATTTCAGTTCTTTATATTTTCAGATTTCAGTTTTAGTCCGCTATCTTTATTTTTTTGGCAATTTTAGTCTTTTTTCCGACGTGGCACTAATGTGACACCAATTCAATGCTGATGTGGAGCTGACGTGTACAGTGCCACGTAAGCATTTTCGAATAAAATTAAAGGATCGAAATTGCCAAAAATCAAAACATGCAGAACTAAAACTGAAATGTGAAAACATAGGGATCAAAATCGCAATGTGACAAACATACAAAACTAAAGTTGCAATTTTTTCATAAAATAATCTAAAGATACAACTGGAGGCCTACCATGTGGTCTCAGTGGCAACATAAATTTAAGGTTGTACTAAAGTTTCGACCAAAATCATATTTTCATCATCAAAATTTCAAACGCCATAATAACTTGGAATTTTTATATATATAATAAAATTACTAGCTAGTAATGTAGCAGAGAAGGTAATTATAAATAATTACCTTGGTATAATGGTTCCATTAATATTGGAATCAAATTTAAACACCCCTTCTCTGTGATCAATATTTATATCATCATCGTCACCAATGGACAAATTATCAAGAATTGGTTTGATATCAACATTGCATCCATCCATGGAAAATTTCGTCACATGATCATGATAAGGAAACGAAGAAGACGTAGATTCTCCAGTACTCGCATGTGCATGCATGAAACCCCATGAAGAACTGAAATCCTCCGCCGCCACCATGTACTGATCATCATCCCCCCTCCATTTCTCATGATCGTTAATGATACAATTTCCGGCATCCATCTGCACCACCGGATCCTGTTGCGCCGCGCGGCAAAGGGCAAGGTGTTGGAGAACAATCTCAAGCTCTGCGTTTGCCATGTTTATGCGCTGCTGCAGGTCACGTATTATGCGGTAGCACCCGCCAACAGGGTCGGCGGCACGTGCGTCGGATTGGAAGATAATCGTACGCATGGCCTGGTCTTTCGCCGGCGCTTCGAGGTGGCGGACAATCTTTACGATGTTGCTGACGCCGAAAAGGCGGTGTGCGTTCAAGAACTGCCGTTGGCGATCGTGGGGGAAATAAGGGGCCAAAATGCAGTCGGCGGCGCACTTCCGACGCTGGTATTTGCAGGCGGCGCAGGCTTGGGTGGTGGAGCCGTGGCTTCTCGAGTGGTGGACGTTGGGAATGTTTGCGACCTTCTTGTTGATTTTGTGGGTGGATTCAATTATTGTATTGTAGTTTTGATTAATTTTCATGATGTTATTATGAGATTGCATGGCCTAATTATACGGTGGTTTTTTGTGAAATGTTTGTGTGAGATATGGGCGGCGGCTCCGGCGGGGATGGGAATTGTGAAATGTTTGTTGATTCAATTAAGGAATTCTTTTTTTTTTTTGTGTTTCTACCTTTGTTTTCTCATTGGGAAAATAAAAGGTGATGTTTAAAGAATTTTAAGTGGAGGTGGAAAATTGTATTAATTAGGAAAATTATGTTTTTTTGCGTCAAATTTTTGAATGGCTTGTGTTGGACGGTTGAATTTTAAGTCAAATTTCGTGTTTCTTTTTCTTTTTGGTTATGTTATGATAGGGACGTAAATGAGGTGAGATAATTAGTATTAGAGTCGAGTTCGACTCGTTTAATTAATTATATATAAACGCTTGAGTTCGGTTTGAGGTTTTTCCATGAGGCTCGAGCTCAACTCTCTTGATATATATAAATGGTCGATCTCGGTTTATTAATAGTTCGTTTATCATATTTATTGAGTCTGGTTTGAGTTCGCCTCGTTAAGCGAGCTTGTTTTCAGGCTCATTAAACGAGCTCCTCAAGCATACAACTGGGCTCGAGTTTGAGTTTCATTCGAGCTCATGAAATATGAAATTGAGCTCGAGCATATAATAAATTAAGATAGTGTTTGCAACCTCTAAAAATAAGTGATTATGGAGATTCTCTTCACAAATTTGTGAAGAGAATCTCCATAATCACTTATTTTTAGAGGTTGCAAACACTACCTAAATGCATCTATAAATTAATTCTAAAATCTGACGGAAAAGAGAAATCTTTCATAAATAACCTAAACGAAAAATCTAATAACAAAAAATACATAATTCAACACGTCATTGAACATGAAAATATTATATCGACATCTAAATACCAAATAAAAATAACACTACCATAAAATCCATTACTAAATATCTCATAACACAACTACGAGTGAGCTTGTGAGTCACAGCCGTGCTCGAGCTCACGATCTTATTAACGAACATGTTCGCGAGCTCACGAATTGAATATTCTTAAGTTCAAGCTCAGCCCAAAAAAATTTTCGACATTGAAATCAAGCAGCTCGTGTTCGACTCAATAGGCCTCACAATCAAGCTCAAATGAGTTTTTAGTAGAACCAAACTCTAAATAGCTCACGAACAGTTCGATTTATTCACATTATTAGTGCTATTCATTTATTTATGAACATTTTCATGTTGAAAATGTTACTATATCAAATGACTTGAATTTAAATCATGTAAAAGAAGATGATGCTAATAATATATGATAATAATTTATAAACAATAATAATAATAATCCTTATTATTATTATTATTATTATTATTATTATTATTATTATTTGTAATTTTAAGATGGCACTGAACTTCGAATAGACTCTTTAAGTAACTTAAATGTTATTGATTTGTACTGAAAATTTTTGAATCAAGTATAATTCAAACATATTCAAATGTACAACATTTTTTATTTGATTCCTAATCACCATCGATCGCCACATTTCGGATGCTTAAGGTTTTTAATGTTTGGGCCTTCCAAGGGAATGACTTAGCCAATGAATATTTGGGGGGAAATAAATAAAACATTAACTTAACTTTTATTTAAGGTCATAAAATCAATATTGGGTCAAATAACCTTCAACCTGTATTACTAATTAAAAAGGAGATGAAATAATTAGTGGATGATAAAAAATATAGGTGTAGTGGCCTAAGTTTGGTTTTACGTAGTTAAATGTTGAAACATGTTTAAACGGTCATAATCAATGCAAAATAGAAAGAAAAAAAAAATAGAGAATGAAATTATCATTATGTACATTCCATCATTATGTATTGAACAGAAGGCCTCGGAGGGTTCGAACGATTCAGATCTTCCGAACCAAGGGATTCTCGTAGGCTCGTGATGTGTCGATTAGGCTTTGACAAGTGTCATTTTGGATCTTCAGAATTCAGGTGTCCAGAAACGTGTCAAATCACTGAAATAGGTGGCAAAACATGCAGGAACCAATCTTCCAAATCAAGGACAGATCTTCCCGATATTTGTTCTATAAATAAGGGCGGAAATCCTCATTTTAGGCAGAATCCAATTGATTCCCAAGCTATTCAGTCTATATTTAATTTGAGTATTTTCAGTCGTATTATCGAAGGTTGATCTTTAGCAAGGTACTACTAGGATCGAGGCGAAGCTGTGCTTAAGTTGTGAGCTTTCGACATCTGTGAGCTAATGACGGATGAAAGTATAGTCCTGGATCCATTGTATTTATTGGGTGTAGCTATTGACCTAGTTAAGCCTTTTAAACAAGTGATAGTGATATGATTTTGACTTGATATGTAAGCTTGGACTATAGACTATTGTACTCCTAGACCAATTTTTAGAGGTACATAAGTACCGATTGTGATATTCAACTGATTATGTATGTTTATGTGATGCATTTTTATTTGTAGTATGATACATGTTTATCCTTTACGTATATATATATATATAGGGAGTTGATATTTACACTTCATTTTTTGTTATTTGCACTCCATTTGTGAATAAATTTTCACTTCACTTTACACATAAAGTGGAGTGTAAATAACACAAAATGGAGTGTAAATATCAACTCTTATATATATATATATATGTGTGTGTGTGTGTGTGTGTGGCATGTGCATATCACATTGAGTTTATCTTGTACTTGAGATAGCCAGCTAGTGAGAGTCGCTCAGCCCTTTTTTTCGTTTACGATCGTGTACCGTATGACACCCACTAGATCGACAAGCAGCATACATACACTGGTCTCCCACAGTATGAGCATGATATTTCATAGATTGATATATTTTTACCAGAGAACTCATGTTTCATGCATTCCATATAGACATGTATACTCATACGTTATATACTAGACGAGTGTCGCTCACGCCTCTACTTTTATCATAGACACCCCATTTGACGGGGCAATTTTCTTGTTGCTTAGGACTTGAATCTTTGTTCAATCGCTAGGACCTGAGCCCAGATGGTTGTCGTTGATTTAGTTTAAACATATTTATGTCTCTGTTATATTTGATTGGATGTAAAACTTAATTATTAAGTTTTTGTGTTAAGTTTCCACTACACATCTGATTATGTTTTGATTAAGTTATTTTAATTATTTCTTAATTTTTTTGTAGTAAGTTATCTCGGTCATATCACTACAATATTGCTGATGGGAAAATTATTTTTTTGGTCTGGTATGTTTGTCATTTTGCGATTTGGGTCCTTTATATTTTTATATTTCAGTTTTAGTCCGCTAACTTTATTTTTTTTGGCAATTTTAGTTCTTTTTCTGATGTGGCGCTGATGTGGCACCGATTCAGTGCTGACGTGGAGCTGACGTGTACAGTGACACGTAAGCATTTTCGAAAAAAGACTGAAATCGCCAAAAATAAAAAAATACAGGACTAAAACTGAAATATAAAACATAGAGGATCGAAATCGCAAAGTGACAAACATACATGAGCAAAATTGCAGTTTTCCCTATTGCTGAGTAAATGTTTATTTAAAATATTAGACACATGCACTTGAAATTTTGGGCAAATGACCTCTCCTTAGAAAACAAAAGGAATAAAGGAAAACATATTATATTTGTTAGGATCAAGCGCTTGCAACTAGGCCAAAAGTTATAGCTTTTAGCCAAGACGCAACTTTATTTTCTTCTACTTTTGGCAGCGCAGATGGGTCGGTTTGTTAAGCTCATGAGTCTAGGGAGGAGTTCATATCCCTTTCGATATCAGTCTTATCTTTTCTCTACTGTCGTCTCTGTCCCCAACTGAGACAGATTACCTCTTAAGATCTGGTGTTCCTCTTATACAGCCACATATCCAACCAGATCAAGCACTGCAACGTCAGCAGCTTGACGCACTATATCTTTTCAGGAGATCACTTATCCTAGTACTACTCTCACCCTTGCACGCTTAAGCCAACAATATTAGAAGCCAAAACATGAGATAGGTTAAACCCTTCCCTTTTTATTTCTCACAATGACTCTTCTTCTTGTTTTCTTCATCATATTCTACCATTGATCTTGAACAAATAAAAAAGTAGAACTAAGAAGTTTGTATTTTATAATTTATACCATTCAAAATGAAATTTTGTTCAAATAACCTCCAACTTAACAAAAGAAAAGAAAAACTCATTAACTTAAGTGGCATGGGCTCGTTTACCCTTCCCTTCCTCTTCTACAACGAATTATTCTCTTCATCTTTATTTTTCAATCGTTGATCTTCTCTATCGTTTCATTTTTGGCCTTCTTCCTCCATTTTAAGTAGGAGAAAATTTTCGTCCTTATTTTCCTTATATAAAGCCTCAATTTTTCTAAATGTCAAAGAATGTGCTAGCTTTTGAATTAGTTATAATTTTTAATTTTTCTATTATAATCTATTTTGTTTATAGATTTACAGGTTTGTATTATTGTGCACATATTATAAACATAATTTTTCATATATTTTCGTCCTTAATTGTTCATTCTCTTCATTCTCCAAACTATGTTTTCAGCCACCCAACGTTATAAGTTATGTAAGTCTTTTATGACATCGTTATTACATATTTTTTTATAGGAACGATGATCATCCAGATATTAATTAATTCTAACAAGAAGTGAAATATTGATGAATAAGGAACTTATATGGCTATGCGAATCTAAATAATGGACGGCTATTTCACTTGATGATGGTAATTTGACCATATAAATTGTTATGAATGAAATATATGAGACACTTGGTCTAACTAAATTAGACAATAAATTGAATTTGAGTTTTTTTTACCATAGTATATACATGCAAACCATGCCCAATCTCTATACACAATTCACGATCCTTGGGAACATATCTATCATTTTGTGATTCACACACCAGACTCATGTTGCATGTGGAAGTCATTAAGATTTGTGATATTGGAGTTCATTAAAAAATAATGACTTTAATGTGCATTTTAGAGATATGGATGGTAGTGCTACGTGTTATGATATAGATTTAGGAGTTAGAAGAGGAGAATGTTATTTTGGTAAAATTGTAGAATATGGAAGAAAAGTGTGGTAGCCCGACTACTAATTAAGCTAATAATGACTAAACATGATTAAAAGATTCTCAATTGGGCTTAATGAGTTGAAAATCGAAATCAGGACGATCAAAAATGGTTTTTAGGATTTAGAGTACTAGAGAAGTTCGGAAGCTCCGAAGGAACGATTGGAAGCTCCAAACAGGTTCGAAAGCTAGCATTGCTGATCGGAAGGTCCTAGTAGTTCGGAAGTTCCGAACTAGAGATTGGTAGTTCCGATCTTGTGAAATTTGGACAGGGTATGTGTTTTAATTGGATGATTAGATGTATAAGTGTTCGGAAGCTCCAAACTATGGATCGGTAATTCCGAACTACTATCGATAGCCGAGTTGTCCAATCAGAAACACATGGTTGGTGGAGAACGATCGGAATCACGATCGAAAGCTTCGAAGAGAGATCGGAAGTTCCGATCGCGAGTTCTGTAGTTCTGAACGTGGTATATAAATAGGGGGCCAAGTGCTCACTTTCATTTGTTCATTACAACTTCTCCCTCTCTCATTCTAGCTAGCTTTTAGGGTCTTTTGGGCATCCTATGTAACGCCCTGTTTTTATCTTAAATGAGTTTATTTGAGTTAATCAGAGATTACAGAGTTCTCGAGCCGGTTTGATTTTGATCAGGGTCCTTTTTGCAAATTTTGGAAATTTCAGGGACTAAAACGCAAATAGGGGATTTAATATATTATCTACACTTAGATTTTTATTTAGATCACTTCTCCTTCCTCCCCAAAGCGTGAACCTCCATTGTAGGCGCCCAAAACGTTTCTTCAAGCTTTGGAATTCTCCGATTTTATCGATCCGTCCGTTAGAAATTAATTCTGAAGGCAGATTATCGATCACTGCAGTGAGAGCTCTGTTATATTGTAAGTATTTCTCCGATCGGATATGTTTTGTTTTTCGGAGGTTGTTAGAATCGATTTAGATTCTAGTATGTTGTTCTAGACAGAGTTCTGATCGTTTATTATCTGTCGGTTTTGAATTAGAGCGACGTCCGGATTTGTTATGATTTTTGGAAGCCATTTTCGAAAATGTGGATTTTGAGATTGATGGGTTTGCTTTGTTATTGTTGTTTTGGGCATTGAATTGAGTTGTTATCAGTATTGAACTGCTGTCTGCGTTGCCGGTTTGTTCAGTTTATAGCCGTTATGCCGTCGGTTTGAGTTTTGGGTTTTCGAATCGTTTTTGGTATTGAGTGAAGCCTTGGATTTTGAATGATCGTGATTGTTGATCAAATCTTGTATTCGTACAGATTCGTTGGAGTGTGTCGAGCCCTGTGTTAGCAGCATTGTTCGTCGAGAGTTGGAAGAAGAACGGTAAAGAGATTTCCTTGAACCGTTGTTTGTTGTTTAGGTTGTCTAGTTGTTGATACAATCTTTTGTTGTAGCTTGTCCGGAGTTGGATCTACGATATTGAAAGGTAAAAGCAGTCATCGTAGCGGGATAGCATACTCGGGACTGTTGGTTCTCGAGTTTCCCTTTTTAAATCACATATTGCATTGATACTTGTTCTAGCACGTGGAACTTGTAATTGTTGATTGATTGAGTTTTTGTTATGTGGCTTATGTTTATGTTTCTGTTATGCATTCATCTTGAGCCTACTTTGATTTCAGCGGGCAGAACCGCCCTTTTTGTTAGACGTTTGGGAACTATGATTGAGTGGCCTAGGTTGTAGTATTTCGCCTAGTGCTAGCATACTCATTATGGTTGCTCAAAGTCTAGAGGAGTGGGATACGTGGCACCACCTCGATTGGGAGAGTCGGTGAGTCGTTACGTGATCTCATCCTCGGGATCCCAAAAGCAGAGCAATACTCCCGTGTTTATCAGAATCGATATCCTGGTTTTAAAGGCATGCATATCATTAACTTCGACTTGAATATGTGGTTTGATAGCATGTTGTATATTCATTACTTGATATGTTGCTTTTATTGGGATTATCATTCTCACCGGTTATCCGGCTGTTGCTTTGTTTTGTATGTGTACTTGGCAACAGGTGGGGCAGGAACAAGTCAGAAGAGGCATGGTTAGCTTCGAGGGCAAGTAGTAGAAGTGAGACTCGGTTTAGAAGTCGAATTAGCATGTTTATCTAGTTTAAGATTGAAGCATGTTAGAAATCGAACTTGATATGTTTTGTTATTCGAATTAGTTTGTATTCGGATTGTAATCTGAAATCGAAGTATGTGGTTGTCGTATCGATTTAGACTTCTGGTTGTTTTTAGGCCTTCTGAAAGCATGACTTGTTATGGCATGTTTCCCTACACCCTGTTATTGCATATGTATTTGAAGGCATGTCGGACCAAGCGCGGAATCCTTTCTTTTTTTTTTTCTGCAGCCTGAGCATTTTCTGCCCAGGCCTTCCGCGCGCGGGCGAGGCCTCCGTTGGGCCTCTGAATCGTTTGCCCGCGCGCGCGCGAGCTTGGTACCTCGCGCGGGCGCGAGCCTTTAAAAAAAATAATAAAAAAAAAACTTTGAATTGTTTTACTCTTGGATTCTTGTTCGCTTACTCGTTGTTTAATCCGAGATTAGTGGTTTAGAATCAAGGTCTCACATTAAGTGGTATCAGAGCCCCTAAGATTCTTGGTCGAACTAGAGTGAGCGGGGTAGATTGAGTCTGTGTGCAATGACTCCTCGCATGTGTTTGAATTATTTAATTGTGTACTTAATTCCATGCGAGCATGCTTTATTGTTTGAGCATTATTTGAATTACATGGTTGTGTGATTTAAATTAATAAAGCATGATCTACTTGAGATATAACTATTTCTGTTCTCGACTGGTATTCGGTATTCCAAGCGGTTGTAAGGGCACTGATGGTAGCGATTGAGATATCTCGTGTGCTAACCTTTGATTATCAGATGGGTCCTCGTCGAGTGATAAACAGAAACACACCACCAGTTATCCCTGCGACTGAGCAAGCTAGCACTGAGGTTGATCAGTTGGATGCTTCAGCAACTCCTATGGAAACCTTGCTGAAGAGGTTTCAGTCGTTCAATCCGCCATTGTTGATGGGTTCAGAAAATCCAGTTGACTGTGAGAGTTGGTTGGATGATATGGATCAGTTGTTTGATTCCATTGACTACACAGATGACCGCCGAATCAGGTTAGTAATTCATCAGTTGCGTGGTGGTGCTAAGAGCTGGTGGATCATGACAAAGAAAGCAATTGAGAGTAGAGGTACAGAGGTTACTTGGACTCTTTTTAAATCTGAGTTTTATAAGCGGTTTTTCCCTATCTCGTATCGTAAGGATAAGGGAGCAGAGTTTGCAAATCTGAGGCAAGGGAATCTGAACATTGAAGAGTACGTGGCTAAATTCGATAGTCTGTTGCGTTTTGCACCGCTAATTGCCGGAGATGAAGAAGCTAAGGCAGATCAGTTCATCAACGGGTTGAACCCCGATGTCTTCACGTTGGTTAACACCAACAGGCCTAGCAACTTTGCGGATGCCATGAATTACGCAAAGGGAGCAGAAGCAGGCTTGTGGAGGCAAAGAGGTAATCAGGGGGCACCTCAGCAGCAGAGGCAGTATCAGAACCAACCATCTCAGTACCAGAATCAGCCACCTCAACATCAGAACCAGCAGCAGAGGTATGAAGGTGGAAACAGTGGGGGAAACAGAAAGGATCAGTACAAGGCAAGAGGTAAACAGTTCAAGAGACAAGGGAACAGTTCGTCCAATTCCAGTGGTTCGAAGCAATTCGGTTCAGGACCGAGTTCTGGGTCATCATCCTTGTACTGCAGCAAGTGTGGAGGAAGACACTCACCGGATCAGTGTGTGGGAGTCTTCGGCAATTGTAACACATGTCAGCAACCGGGACACTTCTCTAAAGTGTGCCCTCAACGTAATAGAGATAGAGCTCAGAGTGGGAGTTCGTCTAGACCTGCAGCTCAGCCGGAGAGGCAGTCGTCTGCAGTGCACTCTTTCCAACCCCAGCAACAGCAGAACAGACAGGGAGGTATCTCTAGTGCAAATCAGCCTCCGAGACAGCAAGCACGAGTCTTTGCATTGACAGAGGATTAGGCTCAGGCAGCACCTGACGATGTCATAGCAGGTAACTGTTTGATTTTCGGTCATTCTGCTCATGTCTTGATAGATACAGGTGCTTCCCATTCCTTTATCTCTGAGAAATATGTGTTATTGCATGCTTTGCCAACTGAATTGTTGCCTATAGTAGTAGCTGTTACTTCACCTTTGGGTGGAGGAATTGTTTCTGTCCGACTAGTCAGGAACTGTGAATTTTGTTTCGAGGGGAATTGGTTAGAATTCGACTGTATTGTGCTTGGGTTGTCAGATTTTGATTGTATTGTCGGTATAGATGCTTTGACCAAGTACAGGGCAACAGTTGATTGTTTTCTGAAAGTTGTCAGGTTCAGACCTGAAATGGCAGACGAGTGGAAATTCTTTGGTAAGGGTTCTCGATCTAGAATTCCTTTGATTTCAGTGTTATCTATGACTCGTTTGTTACAGAGAGGTGCAGAAGGATTTTTGGTTTATGCGGTTGATGTACTGAAATCTAGCCCAGCTTTGGTTGACTTACCAGTGGTTAGAGATTTTGCTGATGTGTTTCCGAAAGATGTTCCTGGATTGCCACCCATTCGAGAGGTTGAATTCAGCATTGACTTAGTGCCAGGTACTCAACCTATTTCAAAAGCCCCTTATCGTATGGCACTTGTTGAATTGAGAGAGTTGAAGGAGCAGCTTGAGGATTTGATTGCCAAGGGATACATCAGACCTAGTGTATCGCCTTGGGGTGCTCCTGTTCTATTCGTTCGGAAGAAGGATGGTTCTATGCGGCCCTGTATCGACTACCGCCAATTGAATCAGGCTACAGTTAAGAACATATATCCTTTACCCCGAATAGATGACTTGTTTGATCAACTGCAGGGTTCTTCTGTCTACTCTAAGATTGATCTGAGGTCAGGCTACCATCAGCTGAGAGTGCGAGAGGAAGATGTTCCTAAGACCGCATTCAGAACGAGGTATGGTCACTTTGAGTTTATAGTCATGCCGTTCGGTTTGACTAACGCTCCAGCTGTTTTTATGGGTTTGATGAACCGTATCTTTCAGCGTTATTTAGATGAGTTCGTCATTATTTTCATCGATGATATTCTTATCTACTCGAAGAACCGTACTGACCATGCAGAGCACTTGAGAATCGTCTTGCAGATTTTGCGAGTTGAGCAGTTGTTTGCCAAGCTATCGAAATGCGAATTCTGGTTAGATCGAGTTGTCTTTCTCGGTCATATTATTTCTGAAGATGGGATTTCTGTCGATCCCAGCAAAATCGAAGCGGTTATGAATTGGCCTAGACCGACATCAGTACCTGAGATCCGAAGCTTCATGGGTTTAGCTGGTTATTACCGTCGTTTCATCGAGGGTTTCTCGTCTATTGCCAAGCCTATTACCCAGCTGACTCAGAAGAATGCGCCTTTTGTCTGGACTTCAGATTGTGAGGCTAGCTCTGTTGATCTGAAGAAGAGACTGACCAGTGCTCCAATTCTTTCTATTCCGAAGGGTACTGGAGGTTTCACAGTGTATTGTGATGCTTCTAACCGAGGTTTGGGTTGTGTTCTTATGCAACATAAGCATGTGATAGCGTATGCATCGAGGCAGCTGAAACCGCACGAGACTCGTTATCCTGTTCATGATCTTGAACTTGCAGCAATTGTATTTGCTTTGAAGATCTGGCGTCACTATCTTTATGGTGAGTCTTTCGAGATCTTTTCTGATCATAAGAGTCTTAAGTACTTGTTTTCACAGGCAGAGCTGAATATGAGACAGAGAAGATGGTTAGATCTGTTGAAGGATTTCGACTGTGAGATCAAGTATTATCCAGGGAAGTCGAATGCAGTTGCAGATGCCTTGAGCCGAAAGCTTTGTTCTCTATCTCTTTCAACTATCGGTGTTTCTCAGTTGGTCGATGATTGTTGCACTTCTGGTTTAGAGTTTGAAACAGATAGGGAGACTATCAGAGTGTTTGCTATTCAAGCCGAGCCCGAGTTGTTTGTTGCAATCAGAGAAGCACAGAAGTCTGAGCCGAGCATTCAGGTTTCGGTAGAGAAAGTCAGAACTGGGCATCAGTCAGAATTCCAGGTTAGAGATGACGTTTTGTTTGGGAATAACCGTATTGTTGTGCCTGATATTTCGGAGTTGAGACAGCGTATTCTCCGAGAGGCTCATTGCAGTCGGTTTAGCGTTCATCCTGGAGGTCGTAAGATGTACAACGATCTGAAGAGTCAGTTCTGGTGGAAGAGAATGAAGGACGATGTTGCGAGATTTGTATCTCGGTGTTTGAATTGTCAGCAAGTGAAAGCAGAGCGGAAGCGACCAGGTGGTCTTTTGCACAGCCTATCTGTTCCTGAATGGAAATGGGATCACATTTCTATGGATTTTGTCACGAAACTACCACGATCCGTTCGAGGATGCGATGCTATTTGGGTAGTGATCGACCGATTGACGAAGTCTGCGTGTTTTATTCCGTACAAGATGACGTATCGTCATGATCAGATGGCTGAGTTGTATGTTAGCAATGTTGTGAGATTGCATGGCGTGCCGAAGTCGATCGTTTCAGACAGAGATCCTAGATTCACTTCTCACTTCTGGCACAGTCTTCAGGGGGCACTTGGTACTCGATTGCATCTGAGTACAGCTTATCATCCTCAGACAGATGGACAGTCAGAGCGGACTATCCAGACGTGGGAGGATATGCTGCGAGCGGTAGTGCTAGACTTTGGCACTAGTTGGCAGGATTATTTGCCTCTTGTCGAGTTTTCTTACAACAACAGCTTCCAAGCGAGTATCGGTATGGCGCCTTTTGAGGCTTTGTATGGTAGAAAGTGCCGATCTCCGTTGTTTTGGGATGAATTGTCCGAGTCACCAGATTTGGGACCGGAGATGCTTAGAGATATGGCAGAGCAGGTTAAGATCATTCAGACCAGAATGAAGTCAGCTCAAGATAGACAGGCGAAGTATGCGAATGTCAGACGTCGACCTCTGAGTTTTGAGCAGGGAGACCGTGTATTCCTTAAGATTTCTCCGTTCAGAGGCACCGTCAGATTCAGTAAGAAAGGAAAGTTATCTCCGAGATTCATCGGTCCGTACGAAATTCTCGAGAAAATAGGCGATCTTGCCTACAGACTTGCACTTCCTCCATCTTTATATGGTATTCACGACGTTTTTCACGTCTCTATGCTGCGAAAGTATCAACCAGATATTTCTCATATCCTTCAGCCTGACGAAGCCGAGTTAGACGAGACCCTGAGCTATTTTGAGCGACCGATTCAGATCCTTGATCGGAAAGAAAAGCAACTCAGAACCAAGTTGATTCCATTGGTGAAAGTGCAGTGGAGCCGTCACGGCGTCGAGGAAGAGACTTGGGAGACAGAATCTGACATGAGACAACGATTTCTGGAGCTATTCGGATGACGTGAGTTCTTCTTACTGTCCTTAGTTCTTTATTCTATCTTATGAGTTGTGGTTCTCGTTGATTTCGAGGACGAAATCTCTTCTTAGTGGGGGAGAATTTTAACGCCCTGTTTTTATCTTAAATGAGTTTATTTGAGTTAATCAGAGATTACAGAGTTCTCGAGCCGGTTTGATTTTGATCAGGGTCTTTTTTGCAAATTTTGGAAATTTCAGGGACTAAAATGCAAATAGGGGATTTAATATATTATCTACACTTATATTTTTATTTAGATCACTTCTCCTTCCTCCCCAAAGCGTGAACCTCCATTGTAGGCGCCCAAAACGTTTCTTCAATCTTTGGAATTCTCCGATTTTGTCGATCCGTCCGTTAGAAATTAATTCTGAAGGCAGATTATCGATCACTGCAGTGAGAGCTCTGTTATATTGTAAGTATTTCTCCGATCGGATATGTTTTGTTTTTCGGAGGTTGTTAGAATCGATTTAGATTCTAGTATGTTGTTCTAGACAGAGTTCTGATCGTTTATTATCTGTCGGTTTTGAATTAGAGCGACGTCCGGATTTGTTATGATTTTTGGAAGCCATTTTCGAAAATGTGGATTTTGAGATTGATGGGTTTGCTTTGTTATTGTTGTTTTGGGCATTGAATTGAGTTGTTATCAGTATTGAACTGCTGTCTGCGTTGCCGGTTTGTTCAGTTTATAGCCGTTATGCCGTCGGTTTGAGTTTTGGGTTTTCGAATCGTTTTTGGTATTGAGTGAAGCCTTGGCTTGTGAATGATCGTGATTGTTGATCAAATCTTGTATTCGTACAGATTCATTGGAGTGTGTCGAGCCCTGTGTTAGCAGCATTGTTCGTCGAGAGTTGGACGAAGAACGGTAAAGAGATTTCCTTGAACCGTTGTTTGTTGTTTAGGTTGTCTAGTTGTTGATACAATCTTTTGTTGTAGCTTGTCCGGAGTTGGATCTACGACATTGAAAGGTAAAAGCAGTCATCGTAGCGGGATAGCATACTCGGGACTGTTGGTTCTCGAGTTTCCCTTTTTAAATCACATATTGCATTGATACTTGTTCTAGCACGTGGAACTTGTAATTGTTGATTGATTGAGTTTTTGTTATGTGGCTTATATTTATGTTTCTGTTATGCATTCATCTTGAGCCTACTTTGATTTCAGCGGGCAGAACCGCCCTTTTTGTTAGACGTTTGGGAACTATGATTGAGTGGCCTAGGTTGTAGTATTTCGCCTAGTGCTAGCATACTCATTATGGTTGCTCAAAGTCTAGAGAAGTGGGATACGTGGCACCACCTCGATTGGGAGAGTCGGTGAGTCGTTACGTGATCTCATCCTCGGGATCCCAAAAGCAGAGCAATACTCCCGTGTTTATCAGAATCGATATCCTGGTTTTAAAGACATGCATATCATTAACTTCGACTTGAATATGTGGTTTGATAGCATGTTGTATATTCATTACTTGATATGTTGCTTTTACTGGGATTATCATTCTCACCGGTTATCCGGCTGTTGCTTTGTTTTGTATGTGTACTTGGCAACAGGTGGGGCAGGAACAAGTCAGAAGAGGCATGGTTAGCTTCGAGGGCAAGTAGTAGAAGTGAGACTCGGTTTAGAAGTCGAATTAGCATGTTTATCTAGTTTAAGATTGAAGCATGTTAGAACTCGAACTTGATATGTTTTGTTATTCGAATTAGTTTGTATTCGGATTGTAATCTGAAATCGAAGTATGTGGTTGTCGTATCGATTTAGACTTCTGGTTGTTTTTAGGCCTTCTGAAAGCATGACTTGTTATGGCATGTTTCCCTACACCCTGTTATTGCATATGTATTTGAAGGCATGTCGGACCCAAGCGCGGAATCCTTTCTTTTTTTTTTTTTCTGCAGCCTGAGCATTTTCTGCCCAGGCCTTCCGCGCGCGGGCGAGGCATTCCTCGCGCGCGCGCGAGGCCTCCGTTGGGCCTCTGAATCGTTTGCCCGCGCGCGCGCGAGCTTGGTACCTCGCGCGGGCGCGAGCCTTTAAAAAAAAAAAAAAAAAAAACTTTGAATTGTTTTACTTTTGGATTCTTGTTCGCTTACTCGTTGTTTAATCCGAGATTAGTGGTTTAGAATCGAGGTCTCACATCCTATTTGAGGGCCAAGTGGTGACAATGCGCTGTCGGGGTTTCAGTAGAGTTGTGCCCAAGTTCTGAGGCCATCGTCATCAAAGAGCTGACTACGGACGCAGGTATATCGCGGATTTTAGTGGACTTATAGTGATACGATGATTATCTATTTATAGGCTTGGACTAAAGAGCAAGTATAACTAGGTTGCTTATTCTGAGATACGGATGTACTATCCGAGATACCCTGGTTGAGTATACATGTTTTATGTGACATTATTTTATGTGCATTGAATATGTCACGGATGTTATGCTGCATGCATTATCACATTGAGCCTACACCTTGTTATAACCAGTAGAGGGGTCGCTCAGCCCCATTATATTGTGGATGGATGCCATGGTTTTGGATCCGGTTATGTCCACAGTTTATGGTATGGAATCCACCTTCTGATATGACGACCCAGCATTCTATATACCATGGCGTCTTTGACTGAGCAGTATTATACATTGATAGGTTCCTGGTACCTTCCACTTGCATTTAGCATTCATAGCATGTGTATACTCATATGTTCATACTGGGCGTTATTTGATCACGTCCTCGGTTTTGTTCAGGACACCCCATTTCACGGGACATGACTTATATTGGACGGACCGGGTGGTAGCGGACGTTGAGCAGCAGAAGGGTGGATTATACTATACCAGGTTCTTTTGTTTTGGGATTTATTATTATTTTCTATTAGGTTGTATAACGCTTATTTGTTTGAGACCGGTTGTATTCTTCCGGAATTTTTATAGTTGGATTAATTAAGTTTTTGCTATTAAATTTTGATTAAATCGTATTTTAAGTTAATTTCATGCTTAAATCTTTGGTTACTTAGGCCCTGTTTAGTATCAAAAGCCAGACCAGAAAAGAATTTTTTTTTAAATTTTTTTTTTTTAGTTTATAAGGTGTTTGGATGGTCATTTAAGTGCTTAAAAAAGCACTTTTTTAAGTCAAATTTAGAGCTTTTTCAAAAGCCCAAAATTAAAGCTTAAAAAAGTACTTTTTTTAAAAAAAATCTATGAAATCCAAACGGGCTCTTACTGATTTCGGGACGAATCACTACAAAAATAATTTGATTTGGATATGAATGGTTTTAATCAAGGTAGACATGACGAATATTTTGGTTGTACTTTTATCCAAAATGGTTTTAAATTGACTGCGGGAAGAAAAGAAGAATTGTTGAAGAATATAATACCAATGAAAACTCGAATCAAAATGATGATTTTGATCGACCGAGTACGGAAAGTCCACATGTTGATTACCATCAGTGCGCAAACAAAATTTGTTGGCAATCAATGATAGTTTCGATTCATATTCATTTATCAATTGATTAAATTTATCTATTAGTCAAGAGTTCAGCAGTAAGGCTGAACTTAAGAAATATTACTAATATTTTTCTAAATGCTTCATTTGAAACGAGGGTTGAAAGGTTGAGAAAAAAATTTATTTCGTGGGATGCATTAAAAAAATGCAGTTGGAGGGTACGAGCAACACAAAAAGACAATTTAACTCAGTTTCAAATTCAAATTTATTGTAGCACGCACGCACACACACACTTGTGAATTTTCTGGCACACGAAGAAAATACCAAAAAGAAACTTTTAATGTAGTTGTAGATTTGTTGCTAGAAAATTTTAAAGGGAAACAAATCATCCTTGAACCAAAAACTATAATGCTGATGATTCAGAATAATGGGCTTGTTTTTAGTTACTAAAAAGCTTGCATGAGCAAGAAAATTGTGGAAGTACTTAGTCGTATCATGCCCAAATCAACCCAACTTGGATTAAATAATGAACATGTAGTAGCGAGAGTAGGGATCGTTCCCACGATGAAAGTGAATTTTATTTGTGTTCTAAAAAAAATGCTAAAAATAAATAATGGGGGGTTTTTGGGATTGAGATTAACTACTAATAAATTAAAGGAAATTAAAATAAATTTTTTTTATCAACTAACATGCAAGATTAAAATTATAACGAAGAATTCAATTAAAACAGGTATTGATATCGGTCGACTACACCCTTGAAATTATTCTTTCGATCATCGATTATCTAAAAATAATTAATTCTCATTGAATATTCATCATTGAAAACTTAATTCCTATTTTACCTTAATTTTTGTTAACTAGTCACAAACGTTCTAAATTAACCCTTACCAATGAATTAATCCAAATACAAGCGGTTAAGGTTTAAATTCAAGATAGCATACAAACTAGTAAAATTGATGAATCTAGGCAACACAAACACAAACGGTTGTATTTAATCTAGTCAATTATTGTTCATACGAATTAACAAATTCACAAGCGAAAATTATTAATCATAGTTGCTTCGCAAATTAGAGTGATCAAACAATTACGGATTTGATATCCAATTAGCTGTAAATTTTATGGTAAAATCACAGGGTGATCAAGCCAATAATTTCACATAAAAGCATAAAATAAATCTCAAACAACTTTTGATATCCAAATAAAATTCAAACACTGAGAATTCAAATCTCACATGCAAAACAAATAAATTCAAGGGTTTGTCTTCCTCAACCAAGTATTAAAACTTAGCCACACATACTCATGAAAATCCTAAGAAAATTCCAAAAGAAAAGATGAAATCTAAGAGAAAATTAGGAAGAAAACCTAGCCGTCAAAGAGTTCTTGGTGTTCCACTCTTCAAGTCTGATTACAAGATAGACAAAATACGGAATAAAAACCTAATAAAAAATTAGAGTCCTTCAAAAGCAAATTTTATTTTTTATAAGATTTTTCCCGAAATCTGAATCGCGCTCGATCGGTATAAAATGACCGATCGAGCGCACATAGTGCTGTCCAAAATTTTTTCTTGTTCCTTGCGCCCGCTCGATCGGTAGAATGTGACCGATCAAGAGGAACATACTCTGTCTCGCACTCCACTTCCTATCTTCACCTCGCTCGATCGGTAAGAAAGCCCTGATCGAGCGAGTAAGGGTCTAATCAAATTTCTCCAGAGATATCATGTCCTATACAATAAATCCGGGAGCATGTAATGTAGACATAATGCATAAAATATGAACAAAAGCATAATTAAAACAAATGAATGCATGTAAAAATAACAACACAATGACATTAAAATATGCAACAAAAACACATCTATCAAATTTCCCCATACTTAAACCTTGCTCGCCCTTGAGCAGGATATGCAAAAATAATATGCACACAAAACGAACATAAGCAAGGACGAATCATGAACAACATAGCCTTAGAGAAGTTCCATCATTTAAAATTAAACTTATAACTACTCTCGATTTTCCCTAATACACCTTCAGTCGAGTGCGAACGTGCATGAGTGTCATGTTATTCCAGCTACATGCAACTTCAAAAGACACAGTTTTAAGACTGTTCGCCGACCTATGACACCTCAGTGTGAGTTTCACCATCAAGAACCCTCCTCCCCACAATTCTTTAACACAACACCACTTTCTTGAGATATTATTATGCATCGTGGAATTTTCACCTGAAATTTTTAAAGCCCCTTTAATTACCAGCAAACTTAGCTATAACTAAGATAGGATTCAAATTTAAATCCCCTTTTCTATAGCCCGGATGGAACTACAATCCCATTAGATCCGCAAACTTAGCTATGGAATAGTGACTATAATTTCAATCACATTCCAAGCCCGGATGAAATTGTTATTTTAAAATTTTCCAAAATTTTAACCCCATTCAATCCGCATACTTATTCAAGAGTAAGATGATTAGGATTTCAATCTCTTGCTCATAACCCGGATGGAATTAATTTAATTTTTCCAAAATTTTTATAAAGAATATTTTAATAGGTGTGCTCAAGATCGTATATGTCATATCAAAAAGATCATCAAGATTCAAGAAACTATCAAGTTCCACAAATACCTATTGTCGTTCAATGGTCCAACAGACATCAACATCTTCTAATACATAGCTACACTTCACTGGTTTATCATGTGTGCTTAAAATATTCACTACTCAACTTATGGTTTCTCATATCCAATCAAGATCAAATTTTTTTTTAAAACCATTTTAACAACTTCTTCATCATAGGCTAGTATACATCATCCTACTTATGCATACGAAACAACACAAAACAACGAAAAGTGACATTTCATGAACTATATGAAAATGGCTGAACAATACGAATGCAAAACAGAATGACAAACAATGAATCTCCCCCCCCCCCCCCCCCCCCAAACACACACACACATAACCAAAACATTTCCCTCAATTCTCTAGCAACAACAACACAACAAAACACAAGAAACAGAATGAAAATGAAATGCAAATGAAAAAAAAACTACCCTGGTTCAAGTGTCGACGTTCTCATCCTCTTTGACCTCTAGTGGAATCACGGGATTGGAAATTTGGAACTGGAAAGGTGGTGGATACTGCAGTGTGGCAGGGAACGAGGAGGCATCGAGACCATGATGTGTGGTCAACCCTCCGATCATACTGTCAATGGCATGGATGTGGGCTCTGGGGGTGGCTATGTTGTCATTCTGATAGTGATCAAATGTCGTGAGTTCTCGAACAGAATCCGTGGTTGAACAAAGAGAGGGCTGAGAAGGGAGAGTGGGAGCATGACTAGAAGAAGCTCGACCACCTGGCGGAAAAATCTTGGCCCGGTATGCTTTTTTAGCGCCATCAGCGTCTTTATCCACAGGACGCACCAGTTGTAGCCACTCCTCGTCTCCTATGGTTGGGACATCAGCCCGAACACACAACATTGAAATAATAGTTGTAAAGAAGAGCCCCAACGACGTAGAATAGATCGATCGTCGTATCTAACTGTGGATGACGCGGTACACATTAATATCCCAATCCACATCAAGAACATATAAAAGCAAGGCATGGTTGATAGTAACATCGCTGGTATGCAAGATAGGCATCAATCTCTTTGTCAGAAAGACTTACCAAGTAGCTATTTCCACCCATAAATAGCGCTCCGGAAAAAAATTGAAAAGTGACCGGGTTATGCCATGAAGCACCCTCATGGCACAGCTGGTCCAAAAACCTCATGCAAATCTGGGTTTGCTTTGAGGCTCTGATACAGACTATCGTCAATAGCCGGAGTCTCAAGCAATTCATTCAACGTATTCTCATCAAACGAAACTAATTTAGAGAGCACTCGTGATGACGTGTGGTGGCCGGAAAACACTAACAAGAACAGGAGGCTGGAAATCTGTAGGTCTTGGGTGAGAAAAACCGCAGGAATCAGAGAGCAGGAACAGATGCCCGAGTGATTGGTGCGTGGTTGGTGGCCGGAAAGTACATGAGTGGCGGAGGGCCGGCTGACGTTGGTTGCTCTGTTGTACAAAAACAGGGGCAGAGAGAGGCGACAAAGCGACGGGAATTCGGCGAAAAAGAAGGTGAAGATCCGAGACCAAGTGATGTTGAGATTCCCTGCGATTTTAAGAAGAAAATTGGTGAAGAAAATGGAGTAAGAGGTTAGGGGTTTAGGGATTACGCGAAAGGGGGGAAAGAAAAGTGAGAGGGAAAAGAAGAGGAATTTAGATATATCGGGAAAAAAAAATTTCGCTCGATCGGTAAAAAGTTACCGATCGAACGAGCCAAAAGTATGAATAAGTCAGAACAATTATCGCTCGATTGGAGAAAAACTCCCGCTCGAGCGAGAGAAAAATTTCCCGCATTCGAGAAAATTTCGCGCTCGATTGATAAAAAGTTACCGATCGAGCGGTAGTTTTATTTTGAAAATATTAAGAAAGAAATAAAGAATAACAAATTCAAAAGTAAAACAAAAAAACAAAAAACTGTGAGGCCTCGATTCTAATCATCTAATTAGTAATAAACCATTCAAAGTAAATAAGAACTAAGATGGACACGAATTAAATTTTTTTTTTTTTTTTGAAATAAATAGTGCCCGCTCGATAGGTAAGATCTTACCGATCAAGCGGCCAAAGAATTCTAAAGCCACTGCCCAGAAATCAGGACGCCCGCTCGATCGGTGAAATCTTACCGATCGAGCGGACAATAAATGTCCAACATTCTGCTCTCGGTACAGGGTTGCTTGCTCGATCGGTAAGATTCAACCGATCGAGCGAGATGCTCTGTACCAGAAAGTTTTCTGGTTTTCTATCAAATTCCAATCTCCAACTCAGTCACAATCAACAACACAAAACAATTCCATTCAACATGATATAAAGGTATACAATTCTAAATTCATACAACCTCAAATTATACCATGCATAATTCCATTTAGCTCGGACTTATTTAAAATACAACAGGAGTTCAAATTACATAAATGAAACCTAAACATCAAAGCCTCACTTCTATCCTCTCAACGATTTAGCCATGCTGCCTCTGACTCGGTCATGTCTCACCTGTCGCCAAGTACACATACAAAAAAACACAACAGTCGGATAAATCTGGTGAGAATTGATATTTTCAGTAAAAGAGATTGACAAGTAATATCACGTAACAATTCAAAACATGATATAAATTTTAAATTCCCTACCATATATCCAATACAGATATATATCAAATAATCCATTCAAGTGCGGAATTAAAATGATATGTATGACTTTAAAATCTCTGGATTATCAAACTCAGATAATCAATGCAATTCTTCTCTTCTTTTCTTCTGTTTTGGGATCCCGAGGTTAAAATATCAACAATCACACCGAAATCCCCTTTCAAGGTGGACGAGGTATATTTTAATCCTCTAGACTCCAGAGCATTATAGTGAGTTAATCGACACTTGTAGTAATTCGCCTACCAAGGCCACTCAACTATAATCTCCAGATCGTCTAATTCAAAATGAATAATCAATCGACTCAATATGAATGCATATGTAATCTCATGCATTCAAATATAAATTCAATCATAACTTCAATTAAGCATTTAAACATGCAAATATGTGATTTTCTTCCAGGACACTCGAACCAATCCGGATTCGAGTTAATCGTCATATTCCATTCCAAAGTCGTCTTATACCTTTCTCGATTCTAAGTAGCTTCCAATCTCGATCAAGCGTCTTCAATCCTCCAAAAATCTAAACTCCAAAATCTTCTGAGTTTATCGGCATTCAATCTATCTGTAAAGAAGTGGTCAAAGCTCAAGATTAACATACAACTCAATCAAAGACTCGGCTCAAACAATTCAAACCAATTGACAATCCAAAACTCAAACCGACGGCATAACGACTGTATTCTGATCAAACCGGAAACACATACAGCAATATATTGAACTAAACAATTCCAAACAACCATAATTCATCAATTTCCATCCAATTCCATCAAATCCCAAAACATCATTTTCGAAATATACCTTCAAAAATCATAACAAATTCAAACGACGCTCTTTTTCAATTCCGTCTAAGAATAAACAATCTATATTAGCTCAAGAAAAACATATCCGAATTTATTTCGATTCTAACAACATCCAAAAATTGAAGTATACTGGATCGAAGAAGAACTTACGGCATAACGGAGCTCTCGTACCCGTGATCGCGAATATGTCTTCAGAATGAAATTCAATCGAATGGATCGAGCTCGGGGTGAAATTTGAAAAGCTTGGGAGGCGTTTTCTCGACTTCAATGGAGGGGAATCGTTATGGAGAAGGAGAAGAATGAGGAGACCAAGTAAAATCCCTTATAAATAACTAATAAAACCAATATTTGTATTTTAGCCCCTGAAAATTCCAAAAATTGCAAAATAGACCCTGATAAAAATCAAAACGGACCTCGACTTCTAAAATCTCTTATTATCTCAAATAACTCAATTAAGATAATTTCGGGCCATTACAATTCTCCCCCTCTAAGAATAGATTTCGTCCTCGAAATCAAATACGGTTCAAGCTCAAAGCTAAGGAATAAAACCCAAACTGCAAGAGAATTCATCTCTCAAAACCAAGTCCCGAAAACACTGTCTCAACTCGGACTCTGTCTCCCAAATCTCTTCTTCATGTCCGTAACAGTTCCACTGCACTAACACAAACTAATTCGGTTTGTCTCAGAACTGCTTCTAATTCAGGTCAAAAATCTGAATCAGTCGTCTCAAGAAATTTGTCATCTCATCAAATCCGGTCTCATAAGCTAAAGAGCAAAATAAATTCTGATCTGGTAATCCAACAACAAGGATCTGGTGATAATCCGCATCAAAAGACGAAAAACACTTCATGAAAACCAGAAAGAGATGGAATAAAATAAATCTGTAGGCAAGATCGCCCATCATCTCCGGACTCTAATGATAATCACTCAATCTCAGGGACGATTTCTCTCTTTCATCTCATCTCTAACATTCCTCTAACAGTCGACATCTTCAGGAAACATCGGTCTCACTGATCAAGATACTAAAGTTTGCGTCTAAACATCCGTATACTTTGACTCTCTAGTTCAAGTCGTCTTCCTTCTCGACAGACAATTCTTCATCTGTCATAATAACCTCTAATCAAATCTGGTCCCAAATCAGGTGACTCAGAGAAACCATCTTCTCATTTAATGAGATTTTCAATCCTGCTTGTACATCTCATCGAAATATTCCATTAGAGATTCTCATTTCTGTCTGTGCAACTTATCGAAAGAAGGCCATCAATATAGTCATCTGACAGCGGTTGTTAAACAAACACTTCATAGGAGTTAGCGACACCCGTCTGCTAGTGCAAAAGTCTAGCACCACACTCCTAATTTTCTCTTCCCTGGATCAGGGAGTCTCGTATCTTCCTCTAATTCGAACCATGGACCTTTAGGATCGGTACCATGCTTTACCAATTCTGGTAGTAATGAGCTTAAGAGATGGCATGGACTGCTCATACAAAAACTTTTTCTAAATAGATAGGCAAAGCCTCTAAATCCATATCATCTGTTTTGGCTGTCCGTCATTCTGAGGATAATCACTGTACTCAGATGTACTAGAATAACAAAAGTCTCTTCGAAGACTATACCAAAAGAAAGGCTATAACAAATATATCTATCTAAAATGACCAAATTCGACATTCAAACAATCTAACAAAAGTTCTGACAGAAAAACTAACATCTTATCATGTCTGAGAATCATTCTGTAGGGAATACAATAGCAGATTCATCAATCGGTCAATCAAACTTGGATGGAAATTCAAACTGAGATTGACCATAGTAGTCTTGTGATGAATCCATCAAACATGATCTCCATCACATTCTGAACCAGAATATACTGAACGACAGACCGTCGGGTCGTTATCTTTTTGCTATCAACTACAGACAGTTCAAAACATCGGAAAAACATACCTCAAACATCGTTCTTCATCTGCTTCTATCCCATCTGACTCTTCAATCATCATATACCTTTCGATCACCCGAATCTCGACTAGTTCAGTTCTGAATTTCCTTCATCAACTCTGAAAAGTCAACTCAAATTTCTGAATGCTCTTAATCTTCTCAATGAATTTGGATTCGGCTAAAAAAACACAATCCTGATAGACCTCCTATATGCTTCAAAATCTAATCAGAAGTGCAGCAATTATCAATCAAAGAAAATACCGATAGTAGATAAAATAAGAATAGATCTCTCGGCACAGAGCATCAGCTGCTGCATTCGATCTCTCCGGATAAAATCATATTCAAATCAGAAATTCCTCGGTATCTCTAATCATATTTCTTTCTCATACTCAATCTGTATGGCGAAACCAGTACAACAGCTTCCAAGATCAGGAAAGATTACGGAAATCTCCTCATAAGAAAATAGGTACCAGATCTTCTAATCAATAAGATCGCTACGAGCCTAAGCCCAGATTCAGACATTGAGTCTCATGCATCTTCAGCTGTCTCGATGCTCAAGCTAATAAATGATTCTTATGAAGAATAACATACCACAATCTCAATAACAAGAAGTTCCAGGCACTGAAGAACATAAGTCCAGAAAGAAATAAAAAGTCCTAAAGCGCTGATAAATCTCTTCTGCATTCAATAAGAACTGGTCTCATAAGATGAAGTCCAAACATAAGAACATAATTTGCGAAGTAATCGGCTTTATCAACGATAAGAATTCCTCAAAGAATCTGTTATAGAATTCATAAATCTTCAAATTTCAAGTAAAGACGTCGATCCAGATCAATTCATATTTGTTCCGGTCTTGAGGTGATCAACAGAAAATTCCAGCTCCATATAACATGGTTGAGAAAAATAACTCAAACCAAACAAAATTCCGACGTTGATAGAATAGCATATCACTGCTCGGCATGCAAATCAGCAACCATCATTCAAGAATCTAAAAGATTAGTACAACTCTTCAAACGGATGTGAATTCCACCGATACGAATACTCACAAATTCATCTAACATCTTTGGGAGATTCGACTTCCAAAATTCCTAAATGTTGTAGGAGCATCTGCCAAATCAAACGGCATTACAAATTCAAAGCGGTCGTACCTTGATATGAGTGCAGTCTAAGGAACACTTCCTCTCTCTTCTCAATAGAGATGTCCTGTCCTCAAGTCAGAGTTATCTCGATCTGACAATCAGAGGCATACCAAGAATCTCATCCGGATCAACTTCGACCCACTCTATACCCACTAGTATATCACCCAATTTGGGTTACAATTCAGGACATCGACTACAGCATTGAGAATTCCTCTGCACAATTCTGTAATAAATGGTTCATCTACAGAATAATATCAAAGAAATCCTTGAATCAAAAATTCTTACCAGAGGATTTCCACTCATCTAACGATTCAGATCTGAATCTGGCAACTTTGTTTGAACGCATTCCTCAGTTGCCCTGTATTGGTTAAGACAGTTAAACGGATAAAAACAACAAAATCCAAATCCGATAACCTAGTACCATACTGTTCAGTCCAATCTCATTCCCATTAAATCAAACACTTGCTTCTAAGGTAACTCACAACTTTCAACAAATAGGGAAATCATCAACCTAAATTTCTCAAAAAGCAGAATAAGGGGTTCACCCCAATTCTATCCGTCAAAACAACATAAAAACCCCAAAACTACCAATGGTTTCCTGTCATAACATCTCCAGGGGCAGTCCTAGTCTATTGATCCTCAAAAAGAGCAAAGACTAAAGTCTGTTGCATCAGAGGTTGATTCACATCCTGACTACCTCCTAATAAATTCTGATGAGGTGGTTGAAAGAATGAACCACAGAAGCTTACCGTCCGACTGAACCATCAGTCTAAAATAACTTCTCGACCGAGATCCAACGGTATTACGCTGAGAACATATCCTCGTGTCGTGTCCTGTCTGATGGCGGATCAAGCAATTACTATAAATCCCAAGACAATTCTCAGTAAGGTGTCGACCTCCACAGTTATTGCAAAACATTCCGGAAGATTCAGAAATCTGTCCTGAACCAAACTGTATCGATCCGCTGGAGCTAGAAGAACTGCTCCCAGACTTCTTGAATTGTTTTCCTCTTGGTTGCAAATGATCCCAAGGGATATATTTCTATATATCCATTCGATTCCTAGAACGGGATCTGTCGAAGAAAATCAGTTGTAAATAAATTTCAAGAAACAACCGTACCTTAATTTCTCCAAGGCTTTCTTCCTTGAAATCTACCAATCTTCGGACATCCATTGAATTAGGTACACAACTAACCGGATTTGTCGATGTATTCTCGAGAATCAAACAATGATCAAATTCCTCTAACCATGTTTCACACAAGAATGGAATTTCCATAATTCTTCAGAGTTGATGGTTAAAAAGACTGAAATATCATCAATACTGCTTCAATCAGTGCCGAATAGATATCAATCCGATCAGTCGCAGTATCACTCTATCCTTGTCTGGAATCTATGCAGTTCGATTCCTGTTCAATATAAATCAATAACATATATTCCATGCTAAAAAGAGTTAGGACACGAATTTCCTTGATCTTCCAACATTCGGTGTCCAAAAACCTCTTTCTTGAATAATTTCACCATCCCGAGAAAATTCGAATTCGCACCAGGAATCCAAGTAATTTATATCTCAAGTAAATCATGCTTTAGAAATTTAAATCACATAATCATGTAATTCAAATAATTCTCAATCAATAAAGCATGCTCGCATGGTATTTAATAACTCAATTAAATAATTCAACACATGCGAGAATTCAATTCATGCGGACTCGATCTATCCCGCTCACTCTAATTCAGTCCAAGATCTTATCTCTCTGATACAACCACTTAATGTGAGGCCTCGATTCTAATCATCTAATTATTAATAAACCATTCAAAGTAAATAAGAACTAAGATGGACACCAAGTAAATTTTTTTTTTGAAATAAATAGTGCCATCTCGATCGGTAAGATCTTACCGATCGAGCGGCCAAAGAATTCTAAAGCCACTGCCCAGAAATCAGGACGCTCGCTTGATCGGTGAAATCTTACCGATCGAGCGGACAATAAATTCCCAACATTCTGCTCTTGGTACAGGGTTGATCGCTCGATCGGTAAGATTCAACCGATCAAGCGAGATGCTCTGTACCAAAAAGTTTTCTGGTTTTCTATCAAATTCCAATCTCCAACTCAGTCAAAATCAACAACACAAAACAATTACATACAACATGATATAAAGGTATACAATTCTAAATTCATACAACCTCAAATTATACCATGCATAATTCCATCTAGCTCGGACTTATTTAAAATACAACAGGAGTTCAAATTACATAAATGTCTCCTAAACATCAAAGCCTCACTTCTATCCTCTCAACCATTTAGCCATGCTGCCTCTGACTCGGTCATGCCCCGCCTGTCGCCAAGTACACATACAAACAAAGACAATAGCCGGATAAATCCGGCGAGAATTGATATTCCCAGTAAAACAGACTGACAAGTAATATCACGTAACAATTCAAAACATGATATAAATATCAAATTCCCTACCATATATCCAATACATATATATATCAAATAATCCATTCAAGTGCTGAATTAAAATGATATGCATGACTTTAAAATCTCTGGATTATCAAACTCAAATAATCAATTCAATTCTTCTCTTATTTTTTTTTTTGTTTTGGGATCTCGAGGTTATAATATCCAACAATCACACCGAACTCCCCTTTCGAGGTGGACGAGGTATATTTTAATCCTCTAGACTCAAGAGCATTATAGTGAGTTAATTGACACTTGTAGTAATTCACCTACCAAGGCCACTCAGCTATAATCTCCAGATCGTCTAATTCAAAATGAATAATCAATCGGCTCAATATGAATGCATATGTAATCTCATACAATAAAATATAAATTCAATCAAAACTTTAATTAAGCATTTAAACATGCAAGTATGTGATTTTCTTCCAGGACACTCGAACCAATCCGGATTCGAGTTAATCGTCCTATTCCATTCCAAAGTCGTCTTATACCTTTCTCGATTCGAAGTAGCTTCCAATCTCGATCAAGCGTCTTCAATCCTCCAAAAATCTAAACTCCAAAATCTTCTGAGTTTATCGGCATTTAATCTATCTGTAAAGAAGTAGTCAAAGCTCGAGATTAACATACAACTCAATCGAAGACTCGGCTCAAACAATTCAAACCGATTGACAATCCAAAACTCAAACCGGCGACATAACGACTGTATTCTGATCAAATCGGAAACACAGACAGAAATATATTGAACTAAACAACTCCAAACAACCATAATTCATCAATTTCCATCCAATTCCATCAAATCCCAAAACATCATTTTCGAAATATACTTCCAAAAATCATAACAAATTCAAACGACGCAATTTTTCAATTCCATCTGAGAATAAACGATCTATCTTAGCTCAAGAACAACATATCCGAATTTATTTCGATTCTAACAACATCCAAAAATTGAAGTATACTGGATCGAAGACAAACTTACGGCATAACGGAGCTCTCGTAGTAGTGATCGCGAATATGTCTTCAGAATGAAATTCAATCGGACGGATCGAGCTCGGGGTGAAATTCTAAAAGCTTGGGAGGCATTTTCTCGACTTCAATGGAGGGGAGTCGTTATGGAGAAGGATAAGAATGAGGAGACCAAGTAAAATCCCTTATAAATATCTAATAAAACCAATATTTGCATTTTAGCCCCTGAAAATTCCGAAAATTGCAAAATAGACCCTGATAAAAATCAAAACGGACCTCGACTTCTAAAATCACTTATTATCTCAAATAACTCAATTAAGATAATTTTGGGGGGTTAAAAAAACAAATGGAATAAAATAAAAGAATGGGAAAGAACACTGAGTTGCCTCCAGTTAGCGCTAAATTGACAGTCTATAGATTGACTGTACGCTTCAATTCACTCAATATCTTTTGGATCCTCGAGGTCCAGTTCATGTACATCCTCCACTTCTGTGGCTTGGACTCCTTCATAATAATGCTTCAGTCTGTGTCCATTCACCTTGAATATCTTTGAGGTGTCCAAGCTTTGAATTTCAACTGCACCATGGGAAAAGACATTAGTAACAATAAACGGACCAATCCAACGCGAACGCAACTTACTGTTGGAAAACTGGCGTTCAGATCAATCACGATTGATACCTGGTGCAGCGGAAGTTTAAAATTTTTATTATGGAACAATTCCATAGTGTGGGTATCAACCGTTCAACGATTAAATTATAAGTGTGTGTAAAATTTAAATAACAATTATTAAATTTTACCTTCAATCTCGAAGCGAGATTATTGGACACCACACAGATTTCTCTGCGCTTCTTGTATCTCCCTGGAACTGATGAATATTCTGTCCTTCAATCAGGTCCACGAATAGAGGTTTAATCCCTCTGATAGATTGCACTAGAAAATCTATCAGAAGTTTTCTACGAAGAGAATAAACGAATTTGATTCGCTATTCCAAACTGCAATTCAAAATCACAGACCGGAATTTCTCACGCAGAGAAGGGAGGGGGCGGCCGAATTTGAGAGAGAGGAGGCTAGGGTTTTCGAAAAACCTGTCTCAAATTATGACCTGTTGTGTCTAATTTCTGTACTGCAATAACTTATTTATAATGCAGGCCACTAACAGCTTAGGGCCCATTAGTCATAAGTTGAGGCCCGACAAGCAAAGCCCGCACGTTCAGAAATTAATATAAAATTCATCGTGACTCCGATTGATGAACCGATTTCACCAATGTGCACAGAAACCATTTCTGCACATTATAAAGTCAAGATAAATTTTCCTGAATCCGAATTCAGTGGTTTCCAAAAATGTCCATCCCTATGTCATTTTAGGAAATCCTACTCCCTTACTCTTATTTAAGAAGTCCAACTTCTTTATTCATTAAATTTAACTCTTTAAATTTAACTATCTCAACGGGGATTAAAAATCCATTACACTGTGTGACCCTCAATGGTTCAGGGATACAGCTAGCCGTGGGCTCACAACTCCTTGTGACTCGGAACAACACTTTCCGACTTGCCCAACGAATCATGGTAAAGCGCCTAGCAACATCGCCCCATGATTCCCTAGGTATCACTGATAGTGCCTACAAGAACCAGTAGATTTTGGTTAGCGTACAGTACGGTCCCTTCATCCATATATCCCGATCGAATCAACAACCATTGGTATATCGAGAGTCGCTCAAGATTCGATAACTATGCAATACATCTTGAAGATCAAATTAGTGACATCGCATGTGCTACTAAGAAACCATTTCTTAAATCACATCAAGTACTCTGGCCAGAGATTCGTCACACTAATATCTCCTCAGATCGCATAGGATATCCACACTCGCAAGTATGTGGTGAATCCTTGACAACAATGCATCGACTCCTATATGTGTTGTAACTGTACCCAATCCCGACACCTGATGACCCCCATAGAGTCGGTAACACGAGTCAAAGCACAGTACTAGCATATAGAGTCTCCATGATGTTTCAAGTAGTAAGGACTAATGGTGTACAACCAAAACCGCGGACTTTATCCACTCGATAAGTGATAACCACTTGGAAAGTCCGGATAGGGTAGTTCGATTATTCATCCTATGAATATCCATTTGCATGCTTCGAACATCTCCATGTTCCCTACCAATGAAACGTGGTACTCCGCATCGCAAATGCTAGTCTCAAACTCGAGCGATCCTTATCCTTATTCTCGGACGGCTCAATCGACTAGGAACAGTTTAGAATATACAGTGACTATAAGATGTATTTCATGATAGACATCCCCATGTTCTACCACATCTTACATACACTATAGTATATTCAAGGTCTTTATCAAAACAACAATAGTATATCACAATATAACAATATGAAGAAAGATAAAGTCATTGCCATTAATAAAAGTGTAAATTACATTAAACAAAAGATCGTTTGTACAAAGAGTCATCAAAGCCCATAGCCACAAGTTGGCTCACTGGGCACCCACTCTTTCAATCTCCCACTTGCCCTATAGCCAACTAGTCATACTACGTAGACCCATTGCTTCGCGATGTTTGTCAAACAATGGTCCTGGCAAGGGCTTAGTAAGCGGATCAGCGATATTGTCTGCAGAGGCCACTCGTTCGACAGTGATGTCTCCTCTTTCCACAATCTCCCGGATGATGTGGTATTTCCTCATTACGTGTTTGGATCTTTGATGAGACCTTGGTTCCTTTGCTTGAGCAACGGCACCCGTGTTGTCACAGTACACCGGGACTGGACCAACAAATTCAGGAATGACGCCCAACTCTTGGACGAACTTCCTCATCCAAACGGCCTCTTTAGCAGCAGCTGATGCTGCAATGTATTCAGCCTCAGTGGTGGAATCCGCTGTGGTGTCCTGCTTGGAACTCTTCCAAGAGACAGCACCGCCATTGAGCATGAACACAAATCCAGAGGTTGACTTCGAGTCATCCACGTCACTTTGGAAGCTAGAGTCGGTATAGCCTTCCAATTTCAGATCTCGTCCTCCATATACCATGAACATATTCTTAGTCCTTCGTAAGTACTTAAGAATGTCCTTCACGGCTTTCCAATGCATTTGACCAGGATTAGCCTGATATCTGCTCGTGACACTCAGAGCAAATGCTACATCCGGTCTGGTAGATATCATCCCATACATGATACTACCTATAGCTGACGCGTATGGTACATGTGTCATATTCTCTATCTCTGCATCAGTCTTGGGACACATAGACTTGGATAAAGAAACTCCATGACACATGGGTAGATGTCCTCTCTTGGACCCATCCATTGAAAACCGTTTCAATATGGTGTCGATGTAGGTTGATTGAGTGAGTCCTATCATAATCTTAGATCTATCTCTATAGATCTGTATCCCAAGAATGTAGGATGCCTCACCCAAATCCTTCATCGAGAATCTACCTGATAACCATATCTTTGTTGACTGCAACATCCCTACATCATTCCCAATGAGTAGGATGTCATCAACATAAAGTACTAAGAATGTCACAGCATCCTTAACTACTTTCTTGTACACGCACGGTTCCTCCGGGTTCTTGATGAAACCAAAATCTTTTATTGTTTCATCAAATTTCTGGTTCCAACTTCTTGATGCTTGTTTTAGACCATAAATTGATCTCTGAAGCTTGCATACCTTATGCTCGCTTCCCATGGATGTGAACCCCTCAGGCTGCTTCATATAGATTTCTTCCTTAATGTCTCCATTAAGAAAGGCAGTCTTCACATCCATTTGCCATATCTCATAGTCATACCATGCAGTTATGGCAATAAGGATTCTTATGGACTTGAACATTGCAACTGGTGAAAAGGTTTCATCATAGTCAACTCCTTGCCTTTGAGTATAACCTTTTGCCACCAATCGTGCCTTGTAGGTCAATACCTTACCATCAGGCCCAAGCTTTCTTTTGTAGATCCATTTACACCCTATTGGAACAATTCCATCAGGAGGATCTACTAAAGACCAAACTTGGTTTGTATGCATCGAATCCAATTCAGACTGCATAGCTTCAAGCCATAAATTTGAATCCGCATCAGAAATTGCTTCCTTGAAGTTTCTTGGATCATATCCAATGTCGGGTTCATCTTGATCCCCTTCAAGAAGAAGACCATATTGAACAGGAGGTCTAGAAGTCCTCTCGGATCTTCTAGGTTCAGGCGTGTCCGGTAATGGTTCCTGAGGCGTAGGATCGTTATTTTGTATTTCGGGTTCTTCTCGAACTTCTTCGAGTTCCATCATCTCGCCTTTCTTATCCAATAAGAACTCCTTCTCCAAGAAGGTGGCATTCCTAGAAACAAACACCTTTGTTTCAGCAGGATAATAGAAATAATATCCGATTGAATTCTTCGGATACCCTACAAAATAACATAAGCTGGATCGACTATCCAACTTATCTCCCACTGTCCGCTTCACGTAAGCAGGACATCCCCAAATCCTCAAGTACGAATACTTAGGAGCTTTGCCATTCCATAACTCGTATGGTGTTTTGTCCACTGCTTTAGTGTGGACGTTTTTCAACAACAATACCGCCGTTTCAAGCGCATAGCCCCAAAACGAAGGTGGAAGCTCAGTGAAGCTCATCATGGATCGAACCATGTCCAACAAAGTTCGATTACGACGCTCCGATACACCATTCAGCTGTGGTGTCATAGGAGGAGTCCACTGAGAGAGAATCCCATTCTCTTTCAGATAGTCCAAAAACTCGGTACTCAAGTATTCTCCACCTCGATCCGATCGAAGTGCTTTAATACTTTTACCTAGCTTGTTTTCTACTTCAGCCTTGAATTCTTTGAACTTTTCAAATGCTTCAGACTTATATTTCATTAAATATAAATACCCATACCTTGAATAATCATCAGTAAAGGTAATGAAGTAGGTGTGGCCATATTGAGTCCCAACTCTAAATGGACCACAAACATCTGTATGGATCAAATCCAACAGATTTTGACTACGCTCAGGTTTCCCCTTAAAAGGAGATTTAGTCATTTTTCCTTTTAGGCAGGATTCACAAGTAGGTAGAGAGTTAATATCAGACATATCAAACATGCCCTCTCCCACTAGCTTGTTCATCCTCTTTGAGGAAATATGACCTAGCCTAGCGTGCCAAAGGTTTGCCGGGTTTTGACTATCGATTTTTCTTTTGTTTGTTGTCGCCGGTTTATCAATATAATTTATTGGAACGTCTTTTAGTTTTAAGTTGTATAGATCGTTTTCAAGTTGTCCATTTCCAATCAAACATTCATTCTTGTAAATATTGCAAATCCCATTCACAAAATTGCAAGAATAACCATCTCTATCTAGCATAGAAACAGAAATAATGTTTTTAATTAAATCCGGAACAAATAAAACATCTCTTAAAAATAACTTAAAACCGTTCTGCAAAATTAAACAAACATCTCCAATGGCTGTAGCTTCAACTCTGGAACCATTCCCGAGCCTCAGCTGGGTCTCACCCATTCTAAGCCTGCGACTTCTTGTCATCACCTGCAAATCATTGCAAATGTGAGATCCACATCCGGTATCCAATACCCAAGAAGTAGTATTAAGTGAAATGTTTATTTCAATATAGAACATACCCTTTGCAGTTCCCAACTGCTCTAGATATTCCTTGCAGTTGCGCTTCCAATGACCGGGCTTCTTGCAGTAATGGCAAACATCCTTGGATTTTCCATTGTTTGAAGCCTTTGTCTTGTGCTTCTTCTCGGGTTCGACTTTCTTGGGTGGGGCAGAACGTTTCTTACCCTTCGTACTTGGCCCCTTCTTAGCAGAAGATGAGGAGCCCACCAAGAAAGCTGGTTTATCCTTCTTTAGTGTGGATTCATATGTCACAAGAATATTGACCATCTCTTCAAGGGTGGCCTCTATCTTGTTCATATTAAAATTTACCACAAATCCGTCAAACGAAGAAGGAAGAGACAGAAGCAGTAAATCCACGTTGAGTTCATGCTCCAACACCAAATCAAGGGTCGCTAACTTTTGTATGAGCCAAATCACTCGTACCCCATGATCACGGACCGAAGTCCCTTCACGCATGCGACACGTCATCAGCTCCTTAACAGTAGCGAACCTTTCAGCCCTCGATTGAGCCCCAAAAAGTTCCTTGAGTTGAGCGTGAATGTCAGCAGCATTCACGGTGTCCTCAAATCGCCTCTGGAGTTCATCAGACATCGAGGCTTGCATATAGCATTTGGTCTTGATGTCATGGTCCCACCATGCATCAAGTTTGGCCAATTCCTCCGGACTTACGTCAGCTGGTGCTTCCTTCGGAGGTGATTTCTCTAACACGTAGAGCATCTTCTCCGAAGTCAAGACAATCTTCAACTTCCGGAACCATTCCGTATAGTTTGCGCCAGTCAACTTGTTTTGTTCGAGGATCGAGAATAATGGATTACGCGAATTCATTGTATGAAATACTGAAAAGAAAAACAGACATATATCAATGATTGTTTAAGCAATTTACTAAGACATAAAATAGGCGAATTTAATTTTATGAATCTCACTCCCACTATTTTAACGATTTCACTACCCTCTAGTGAAAACGGGAAACTTTTTCCTTAGTGAGAACATGGAGTCCAATTGACAAACTTATGGTCCCGAATAATATCAGCCAACCATAATTCTCAAAAGGTAGAGCCCAATTGCTTCCAAAGCAACCCCCATGTATTTACCTCATGTCCAATAAGGGCCCAATAATATGACGCCGTTTATAGTGACATGTCAAGATGACCCATCAATATTAAGTTGTGATGGACGGTCGCCATGTGGATCCCCCAATAATATGAGCCGATCCCATGGGAGTTCCACCCAACTTACAACATGTGTCGATCCAATGTACAGCTTTCCGACGGACGGGCCCCCCCAATAATATGAGCCGGACCGTATCCGCGGGTAGCATCACATACATTGACCGTTGATGGAAGGTAGGAACATTTAAACAAATTTAAATTTCCTTTATTTATCTTGATATCAATTTTAAATCATATTTAAAATGAGGGATTTTTAATTATGAAAATTTGTCTCATCATTTTTCAATTTATTGTATGCTTGCCGGATTCATACAATTATGTCTAAAACATGCATACAATCATAATATCATATATTATATATAGGATGATCGATTCCATTTCTAATTGACTCGTGGTTGCCAATCACGAGTCTTAGTCCAATCCTAGGTAATATGCAGTATGCAATGCAATCCTATTACATTAGCTTCCAATTTACATTTCTTCGTCTTTATTGTCTGCTGGGCCCACCATCTTCAAATCTTGATCTCCCACTAAATCTAATGTATTTACAATAAATAGCAATGACAAGTAGGGGATACATTTTAGGGGTGGGAACGGGCCATAAACCAAGCCCACTTTTATTACATATGACATTCATATTGGGCCATAAACCAGGCCCATTAATAAAACCAACAACAATAAAACAAATGTAAATTCCTAACATACACCTACAAAATTGGTCATGGCAATCGATCATCCTTATCCAATAACATTTAATTCAAAATTAATTTATTGGATATCATGCATATGGCAATTTAAATTTAAACAGGATAAAATCATATTTTATATATAAAATCATATTTTACATATAAAATCATATTTTACCTTTTATTAAATAAAATCATATTTTATCTACAGAATCTAATTTTATAGATAAAATCATATTTTACTTAATATATACATAAGATCAAATCTTATCATCAATTGTACCAAAAATAATTGATTTCAAAATTCAATTTAAGGATAAAATATTAAAATTTTCCAAAAATTCAAATTTATCCAAAAATCAATTTTAAAGTTTACGGACTCGAACAATTAGATCCGAAATCTCGTGAACCAATCAAAAACAATTTTTGACCGGACCAAAAATAAAATTTTAACACATTAAAATTAATTTTAAATAAAAATTTAATTTTTCCCGCGGGCCGCCCGGGACACTCCCGGGCCGGCCCGCACCCGTGGGCGCGGGCCGAGGCAGCCCGGCTGCCCCTTTAGGGCAGCAACAGTTGCTGCCCTGGCGGCGCCTGGCGCCACCCCTGGGCAGCGCCCAGCGCTGCCCAGCGCAGCGCTCTGATACCACTGTTGGAAAACTGGCGTTCAGATCAATCACGATTGATACCCGGTGCAGCGGAAGTTTAAAATTTTTATTATGGAACAATTCCATAGTGTGGGTATCAACCGTTCAACGATTAAATTATAAGTGTGTGTAAAATTTAAATAACAATTATTAAATTTTACCTTCAATCTCGAAGCGAGATTATTGGATACCACACAGATTTCTCTGCGCTTCTTGTATCTCCCTGGAACTGATGAATATTCTGTCCTTCAATCAGGTCCACGAATAGAGGTTTAATCCCTCTGATAGATTGCACTAGAAAATCTATCAAAAGTTTTCTACGAAGAGAATAAACGAATTTGATTCGCTATTCCAGACTGCAATTCAAAATCACAGACCGGAATTTCTCACGCAGAGAAGGGAGGGGGCGGCCGAATTTGAGAGAGAGGAGGCTAGGGTTTTCGAAAAACCTGTCTCAAATTATGACCTGTTGTGTCTAATTTCTGTACTGCAATAACTTATTTATAATGCAGGCCACTAACAGCTTAGGGCCCATTAGTCATAAGTTGAGGCCCGACAAGCAAAGCCCGCACGTTCAGAAATTAATATAAAATTCATCGTGACTCCGATTGATGAACCGATTTCACCAATGTGCACAGAAACCATTTCTGCACATTATAAAGTCAAGATACATTTTCCTGAATCCGAATTCAGTGGTTTCCAAAAATGTCCATCCCTATGTCATTTTAGGAAATCCTACTCCCTTACTCTTATTTAAGAAGTCCAACTTCTTTATTCATTAAATTTAACTCTTTAAATTTAACTATCTCAACGGGGATTAAAACTCCATTACACTGTGTGACCCTCAATGGTTCAGGGATACAGCTAGCCGTGGGCTCACAACTCCTTGTGACTCGGAACAACACTTTCCGACTTGCCCAACGAATCATGGTAAAGCGCCTAGCAACATCGCCCCATGATTCCCTAGGTATCACTGATAGTGCCTACAAGAACCAGTAGATTTTGGTTAGCGTACAGTACGGTCCCTTCATCCATATATCCCGATCGAATCAACAACCATTGGTATATCGAGAGTCGCTCAAGATTCGATAACTATGCAATACATCTTGAAGATCAAATTAGTGACATCGCATGTGCTACTAAGAAACCATTTCTTAAATCACATCAAGTACTCTGGCCAGAGATTCGTCACACTAATATCTCCTCAGATCGCATAGGATATCCACACTCGCAAGTATGTGGTGAATCCTTGACAACAATGCATCGACTCCTATATGTGTTGTAACTGTACCCAATCCCGACACCTGATGACCCCCATAGAGTCGGTAAACGAGTCAAAGCACAGTACTAGCATATAGAGTCTCCATGATGTTTCAAGTAGTAAGGACTAATGGTGTACAACCAAAACCGCGGACTTTATCCACTCGATAAGTGATAACCATTTGGAAAGTCCGGATAGGGTAGTTCGATTATTCATCCTATGAATATCCATTTGCATGCTTCGAACATCTCCATGTTCCCTACCAATGAAACGTGGTACTCCGCATCGCAAATGCTAGTCTCAAACTCGAGCGATCCTTATCCTTATTCTCGGACGGCTCAATCGACTAGGAACAGTTTAGAATATACAGTGACTATAAGATGTATTTCATGATAGACATCCCCATGTTCTACCACATCTTACATACACTATAGTATATTCAAGGTCTTTATCAAAACAACAATAGTATATCACAATATAACAATATGAAGAAAGATAAAGTCATTGCCATTAATAAAAGTGTAAATTACATTAAACAAAAGATCGTTTGTACAAAGAGTCATCAAAGCCCATAGCCACAAGTTGGCTCACTGGGCACCCACTCTTGCACTTACCTGGGAATAACCGAAGTCGTGAACAATAAAGAAGGACTATCTGACCAACTTTGAATTCCCTCCTGGAAATCAACTTGCCATGGAAGGCCATTGTCTTTTTCTTGTAAATATTTGAACCAGCATAGGCTTCATTGCGTATTTCTTCCAACCCTGTAACTGCGGCTTCCTATGTTCTCCACTGTCATCCATCTGCATATTAAAGTTCTTGATAGCCCAATAAGCTCTGTGCTCCAATTCCACTGGAAGATGGCATGGTTTCCAAAAAATCAGTCGGTATGGTGACATGCCAATCGGTGTCTTGTACGCGGTTTTGTAGGTCCACAGAGCAGCATCCAATCTCAAGTTCTAGTCTTTCCTCGTCGGATTCACTGTTTTCTCTATGATAGATTTGATTTCTCAATTCGAAACTTTAGCTTGGCTATTGGATTGCAGATGATATGCTGTAGTGACCCTTACCCGGATCACCTACTAAACAGAACTTAGGCATGAAATTAACTTAATTAAACAGATATCAGAATAAAACTGCGGAAACCATAAACATTATACAATCCCATGTAAAGGAATCTGTAATTTATCCAAATAATATACAACCAAATCGAATAGCTATATCAACCTCAAAACAACAGAAATAAAACCTAGACAAAGCTCCAGCTGGTCAACCACTGACTAGCCCCTCCTGGATCCACCCTCCTCGTCCAATCGCAAACCTGCCCCATGGAATAGGGTGTCCAGAAACACAGAGTACGAGACGTGAGCATAAAACGCTCAGTACGAGAGTATGAGTATACATGCATGCAAAGTGAACTCCCTATAAACTCGAGGTCAAGGATCAGATAACAGAGACAGACCGGACGCTGGTATGTAGCACGTTATGCCGTCGCTTCAGGAGGTGGCTCCCATACCATAATACCAGTGGATATGCCGGACCCAAATCGATGGAAGTCCAACCACTAACAGGATAGGGAAAAACCCTACTAACAGACATCTCGAAGGATATAGCTCAGTATGCAAATGAATGCAGCATAAATCAATGACATATAAACCATACAGTCACATAATACATGCATACTCAGTCAGGATATCTCGAACAGTACTTCCGTACCTCAAATCAGTGCAAGCTCTACCAACTCTAGGTCCACGCCTATAGTCTGCTCTACACTGCCAAATGATATTACTATCATTAAAGCTCTCTAAAAGCCTTAACTAAGCTATTGCATACTCCTAAATATTTATAGGAAGCAAAAGCTATACCTTCGTCCGTCGTTAGCCCTTTGATGTCGATGCCTCCAGAACTTGGGCACAACTACGCTACGACTACCGAACGCCTCGCCGACCGCCGGGTCAAGCCTAGGAAGGCTAGAACAACTCAAATAGACTAGAAAGGAGAAGGAAATACTCGGAATTGGCAATTGGAAATGAAGCCTTGGCCCTCTATTTATAGACAACGATCGGAACTTCCGATCCTCGATCGGAACGTCCGATCCTGCCATCGGAGCTTCCGAAGATCCTGATCTGCCACGTGTCAAAATATCACTTGTTGACTTCGGATAGGGGTGATCGGAGCTTCCGGTCCTGATCAGAGCTTCCGATCTAACCACACGTCATGGATGACGTAATATCATCAGTGCCTCCGATCGCTCATCGGAGCTTCCGATCCTGTTCGGAGCTTCCGATCGTGCCTTCGGAGCTTCCGATCCGTCCGATACCCAATTTATTTAATTAGCATTAATCCTTTAATTACTCAATTAGGGTACGGGCTACTACATTCTCCCCCACTTAAGATATTCATCCTCGAAATCAGATCTTAATTACTGAATGTAATACAGAAATCAGAAACATTCTTTATTCAAATCTAACGTTACAGAGTTTGCAACTGAATACAACTTAAGAATGAAATCAAAACAACTCAGGATGGTCTTCACGCATCCTATCCTCAAGCTCCCAAGTAGCTTCCTCAGTACCTCGGCTCTCTCACTGAACTAAAACCAAAGGAATGACTTTGTTCCGTAAAACCATATCCTTATAATCCAGGATACGAATAGGTTTCTCAACATAGGTCAAATCCTTGTTCACCTGAACCTCAGACCGCTGCAGAATATGAGATTCATCCGCCACATACCGTCGCAACAGAGATACGTGGAACACGTCGTGAATACTGGATAGATGCGGTGGCAAAGCTAGTCGATAAGCCAAATCGCCAATGCTCTCCAAGATCTCAAACGGACCGATAAACCTGGGAGACAACTTGCCCTTAAGGCCAAATCTGAGAATCTTGCGGAAAGGTGACACTCTCAGAAACAATTTCTCCCCGACATCGAACTGCAAAGGCCTACGCTTGATATTAGCATAGCTGGCCTGACGATCCTGTGAAGTCTTAATCTATTTCTTGATCTGATCAACAACGTCTATCGCCTGCTGGATAAACTCTGGTCCCTCAGCCTGTCTCTCCCCCACTTCTTCCCAGAAGAGTGGAGTACGACAACATCGCCCGTACAATGCCTCAAAAGGTGCCATCCCAATACTAGTATGATAGCTGTTGTTGTACGCGAACTCGATCAACGACAAATGATCCTGCCAGGCTGAACCAAAATTCATGACGCACGCTCTAAGCATATCCTCCAAAGTACGGATAGTGCGCTCTGACTGACCATCAGTCTCCGAATGATAGGCTGTACTCAAACTGAGAGTAGTACCCATCGCACGCTGAACACTCCCCCAGAATCTAGAAGTGAACCTGGGGTCCCGATCGCTGACAATGCTCACAGGCACTCCATGAAGTTGAACGATCTCCTGAATGTACATCCGTGCCATGCGATCCACAGAATACTCTCGGCTATAGGCAATGAAATGCGCTGACTTGGTGAGTCAGTCCACCACAACCCAGATAGCATCACAGTTCTTCGGGGATACTGGCAAATGGGTCACAAAGTCCATTGTGATAAAATCCCATTTCCATTCAGGAATAGGCAGACTGTGAAGCAATCCTCCAGGTCGTCGGTGCTCTGCCTTGACCTGTTGACACACCAAACATCCCAAAACAAACTGATAAACACTGCGTTTCATTCCTTTCCACCAGAAACGAGTACGTAGATCCTTGTACATCTTGTTGCTCCTAGGATGAATACTCAACTTAGTACGATGTACCTGAGACAAAATCTCCTCTCGCAAATCTTCATCCTGTGGAATCACAAGCCTACCAGACAAACACAGAAGCCATCTGACTGATAATGAAATCCAGACGAGCTACCCTTGTTAGCTAGATGAGCTAAACGCTGGGTCTTCGAATCAGACATCTGAGCATCTCGGATCCGTGAATACAAAGCTGGCTCAGATAATATCGCAAACATCTGGATACTCTGCATACCTTTCTTATGCTTGAAGGTATAACCTGAAGTACAACAGTCACTGATCGCACTAGACATTGAACAAGTCTGAAGTGCGGATAGTCGCACCTTGCGACTCAAAGCATCAGCGGTGAGATTAGCAGCTCCCGAATGGTACTTTATCTCGCAATCATAGTCCTTAAGCAAGTCCATCCAACGTCTCTGCCTCATGTTAAACTCTGCCTGAGTGAACAAATATTTGAGACTCTTATTGTCGGTGAAGATCTCAAATTTCTCGCCATACAGATAATGACGCCAGATCTTCAAAGCGAACACAATGGCTGCCAATTCCAAATCATGGACTGGATAGTTGTCCTCGTGATGCTTCAGCTGTCTAGAAGAGTATGCGATCACATGCCCATTCTGAGTCAGGACACAACCTAACCCCTGAAGAGAAGCATCCGTGTAAACCACATACCCTCCAGATCCTGACGGTAATGCCAACACCGGCGCAGAAGTCAACCGCTATCGAAGCTCACAGAAATTCTCCTCACACTTGGAGGACCACTCGAAATCCACACCCTTGCGGGTAAGCTGCGTCAAAGGTCGAGCTAGTTAAGAGAAGTTCAGAATGAAGCGACGATAATACCCTGCTAGACCCAAAAAACTACGGATCTCAGCAACTGTCGTCGGACGAGACCAATTAAGTACCGCTTCAATCTTGCTTGGATCAACAGAAATCCCCTCCCTGGATATGATATGGCCAAGAAAGACCACTCTATCCATCCAGAACTCACATTTGCTCAGCTTGGCGTACAACTGCTCATCTCGAAGAGTCTGTAGTACCAACCGCAAGTGAGAAACATGCTCTTCCGTATTACGCAAATACACCAAGATGTCGTCAATGAAGACCACGACAAACTTGTCCAAATACTCCCTGAAGACACGTTTCATCAAATCCATGAATATAGCTGGCGCATTAGTCAAACCAAATGGCATCACTAGGAACTCGTAATGCCCATAGCGAGTACGGAATGCAGTCTTGGCTACGTCTTGATCACGGACTCTCAACTGATGATACCCAGATCTCAAGTCAATCTTGGAGTAAACTGACGTGCCCTGCAGCTGATCAAACAAGTCATCAATACGAGGAAACGGATACTTGTTCTTCACAGTGACTCGATTCAGCTGCCGATAGTCAATGCACAGCCGCATTGACCCATCCTTTTTCTTTACAAAAAGAACAGGAGCTCCCCAAGGAGATACACTAGGACGAATGTACCCCTTGTCCAAAAGATCCTGTAGCTGATTCTTCAATTCACGCATCTCTGACGGAGCCAGATGATACGGTGCTCGAGAAATAGGTGAAGTACCCGGCATCAACTCTATGCCGAACTCGACTTCCCTAGCAGGAGGAAAACCCGGAATCTCATCAGGAAATACATCTGAAAATTCATCCACAACAGGAATGCTCTCTATCCCAATACTCTCAGCGGACAAATCAACTGCATTGATAAGGTAGCCTTCCCCGCCAGACTCTAGAGCTCGACAGGCTCTCAAAGCTGATACCAAAGGCATCGGGGGTCGCGCTCCCTCACCATAGAAAAACCAGCTCTCACTCCCCTCCGGATGAAAGCGTACTAATCTCTGATAGCAGTCCACCGAAGCTCGATAGGTAGTCAACATATCTATTCCCAAAATGCAATCAAAGTCGTCCATCGTCAGGACCATGAGATTCGCTAACAGAATGTTCCCTTCGAACTCTAAAGGGCAACCCATCACTAGATGCTTAGCCAAAGCAGATTGGCCCGTCGGAGTAGAAACAGACATCACTACGTCTAGTGCAATGCATGGTAACTTATGTCTCTTAACAAAACGTGCAGAAATGAAAGAATGAGATGCACCAGTGTCAATAAGTATAAGAGCAGGTATACCATAAAGCAGAAATGTACCTTCGATGACTTTCTCATTTTCCTCCACAGCCTGATCATGTCTCAGGGCAAACACCTGGCCAGAAGCTCGTGGCCTCAAATGAGAACTCCCAGCAGGCTGTCCCTGCGACCTCTGCTGAACGGTGGCCTGAGAAACCAGATCCTGAACCAGAACCAGAACCGCCTCCCCCAGACAGTGGACAATCCCTCCGGATATGACCAGTCTCTCCACAATGGAAACAAGCTCCAAAAGCTCTACGGCACTTGTCGGATGGATGGTTCTTCCCACAGTGATCACACTTGTCCTTCTTATCGTAACGAACAACACCAGCAGAGCCAGAGGAAGAAGAAGTAGATCAAGACTTCTTGAAAGTTTGGGCACGGGGACCCAAAGAACTAGCAGGCCTCGACTGAGGGAAAGACCTGTTCTGCCGAATGCTGTCCTCCGCCTGGTGACAACGACTCACCAAACCCTCGTAGGACATGTCGTTGCCAACCGCCACACGGTCATGGATCTCAGGGTTAAGGCCCTGAAGGAACAGATTATACTTCATCTCTGAGCTATCAGCAATCTCGGGGCAATAGGATAGCAGATCAAAGAACCTCTGCTGATACTCATCAATAGACATGGCTCCCTGTCGCAGACTCAGTAGCTCGCCTGCCTTCGACTGACGGAGTGCAGGAGGAAAATACCGCTTTTGGAAAGCTGTGCGAAACTCGGCCCAGGTGGCCACTCCTCTCGCCGCAATAAAGGGTGCAGAAGTAAACCTCGACCATCTACGGGCTCGCCCATCCAGAAGATAGCCAAGGGTCTCCATCTTCTGCTCCTCGGTGCAGTGAAAAGTCTGAAAAGTCATCTCCATGTGGTCTAACCAATTTTCCGCATCCTCCGGAGACTCACCTCCAACTAAGGGCTTAGGACCCATAGCTAAGAATCAACGCACAGTGAAACGCTCGTCGTCATGACGATGATAACGCCGTTCTCAACGAGGCTCCCGGTCGGCATCACCCCAATGCCCACCAATACTGCCATGAGAACTCTGGTCGTCACGATCTGCCATCTACAAAAATACCTCACGGTTACCTTATGCAGAGTCTAAATCCCAAGAATACTATGCATGCTCTGATACCATAAATTTAGTGACCCTTACCCAGATCACCTACTAAACAGAACTTAGGCATGCAATTAACTTAATTAAACAGATATCAGAATAAAACTGCGGAAACCATAAACATTATACAATCCCAAGTAAAGGAATCTGTAATTTATCCAAATAATATACAATCAAATCGAATAGTTGTATCAACCTAAAAACAACAAAAATAAAACCTAGACGAAGCTCCAGCTGGTCAACGACTGACTAGCCCCTCCTAGATCCACCCTCCTCGTCCAATCACAAGCCTGCCCCATGGAATAGGGTTTCAAAAAACACAGAGTATGAGACGTGAACATAAAATGCTTAGTACGAGAGTATGAGTATACATGCATGCAAAGTGAACTCCCAATAAACTCGAGGTCAAGGATCAGATAACAGAGACAGACCGGGCCCCGGTATGTAGCACGCTGTGCCGTCGCTTCAGGAGGTGGCTCCCATACCATAATACCAGTGGATATGCCGGACCCAAATCGATGGAAGTCCAACCACTAACAAGATAGGGAAAAACCTTACTAACAGACATCTCGAAGGATATAGCTCAGTATGAAAATGAATGCAGCATAAATCAATGACATATAAACCATGCAGTCACATAATACATGCATACTCAGTCAGGATATCTCGAACAGTACTTCCATACCTCAAATCAGTGCAAGCTCTACCAACTCTAGGTCCATGCCTATAGTCTGCTCTACACTGCCAAATGATACTACTATCATTAAAGCGCTCTAAAAGCCTTAACTAAGCTATTGCATACTCCTAAGTATTTATAGGAAGCAAAAGCTATACCTTCGTCCGTCGTTAGCCCTTTGATGTCGATGCCTCCAAAACTTGGGCACAACTCCGCTACGACTACCGAACGCCTCGCCGACCACCGGGTCAAGCCTAGGAAGGCTAGAACAACTCAAATAGACTAGAAAGGAGAGGGAAATACTCGGAATTGACAATTGGAAATGAAGCCTCGGCCCTATATTTATAGACAACGATCGGAACTTCCGATCCTCGATCGGAACGTCCGAACCTCGATCGGAACGTCCGATCCTGCCATCGGAGCTTCCGAAGATCCTGATCTGCCACGTGTCAAAATATCACTTGTTGACTCCGGATAGGGGTGATCGGAGCTTCCGGTCCTAATCGGAGCTTCGGATCTAACCACACGTCATGGATGACGTAATATCATCAGTGCCTCCGATCGCTCATCGGAGCTTCCGATCGTGCCTTCGGAGCTTCCGATCCGTCCGATACCCAATTTATTTAATTAGCATTAATACTTTAATTACTCAATTAGGGTACGGGCTACTACATATGCACTGGAGACCTTGTGTGTGACATGATACTTTTTCAATAAACCAGCTACAATACAGTTGCAAAACTGTATTCCCCTATCACTTATGATCGCTCATGGAATCCCAAACCTAAAAAAAATATTATGCTTGATAAAATCTGCAACCACTTTCGAATCGTCAGTACGGGTGGCTTTAGCTTCCACACACTTCGAAACATAGTACACAGAAAGTAATATGTAAATAAATCCAAAGGAACTAGGAAAAGGCCCCATGAAGTCGATGGCCCAGACGTCAAAAATTTCGCAAACGAGAATGGGATGTTGAAGCATCTCCTTATGCTGGGATGTATAACATGTATTTTGACATTGAGCGCACGACTAACAGAAGAAGTAAGCATCTCGAAATAAGGATGTCCAGAAGAATCCACAGTCTAGTACCTTCCTTGCTGTTCTTTTGGCTCCAAATTGACCGCCACAAGCGTACGAATGACAAAACGTGAGGATAGGGATCACCTCGCCTTCATATATACATCTTCTTATAACTTGGTCAGTGCAATGTTTCCACAGGTAAGGGTCATCCCGCACGTAGTACTTAGCATCACTTTTAATTTTATCTTTTTGTGCCTTGGAAAAATCAGAGGGAAACCCATTAGTAACTAAATAATTTACGATATGTGCATACTAGGGTAATACTGTGCTCGCCGAAAATAGTTGCTCGTCAGGAAATTATTCTTACAGGCATAGTTCCTCATCAATGTGAACTAAACGGATCAAGTGATCAGCCACTCTATTCTCTGTTCCTCTTTTATCCTTGATCTCTACATCAAATTCGCTTAGGAGCAATATACATCTTATTAACCTTGGCTTGGCCTCTTTCTTGGCCATTAGAAACCGAAGAGTTGCATGATCAGAATAAACAATAACTTTAGCACCAAGTAAATAAGATCGGAATTTTTTTAAAGCAAAAACTACAGCTAAAAGCTCCTTCTTATTGGTGGAATAATTTCGATGGGCATTGTTCAAAATTTGGGAGTCGTAGTAGATGGCATGCAATGCTTTTCCAACTCGTTGTCCCAATACCGCTCCTACTGCATAGTCGCTGGCATCACACATGATTTCGAATGGTTTGCTCCAATCAGGTCGTTGGATGTTATCGGTGGAGAAGTCAATGAGTCCTTAAGTTTGTCAAAGAAGTTTTGCACGATTCATCAAATTCAAAAGGGACGTCTTTTTGCAACAGCTTGCACATGGAAGTGGTGATCTTGGCGAAGTCCTGAATACATCTCCTATAAAAACCTGCATGGCCAAGAAAAGAGCACACTTCCCGCACACAAGTGGGATAAGGTAAAGACTGAATGATATCAATTTTAGCTTTATCTACCTCAATATCCTTAGAAGAGACAACATGACCCAAAACAATACCTTGCCCAACCATAGAATGACAATTTTCAGAATTTAAGACTAGGTTGGTTTCGACACACCTCTTTACGACAAAAGTAAGGTTAGATAAGCATTTCTCAAATGAATCACCATATACGGTAAAATCATCCATGAATACTTCTAATATGTGCTCAATAAAATCAGAGAATATGCTAACCATACACCGTTGGAATGTGGCTGGTGCATTGACGAGTCCAAAGGGCATACGCCGATAAGCAAATGTGTCAAACGAGCAAGTGAATGTTGTCTTTTCTTGATCCTACGGTGAAATTGCAATATGAAAATATCCAGAATATCCATCAAGAAAACAATAGTAAGAATGACAAGCTAATCTTTCAATCACTTGTTCAATAAAAGGTAAAGGGAAATTATCATTTTGGTATCCAGCATTCAATTTTCTATAATCTATACAAACCATCCACCCGTTTTGAATGCGGGTGGGAACCAATTCATCATCCTTGTTCTTCACAACTATGATTCTGGTTTTCTTGGGGACCACTTGGACAGGGCTAACCCACTGGCTATCAGAAATTGGATAAATCACTCCGACTTCAAGGAGTTTGAGGATTTCTGCCTTCACCACCTCCATCATAGGTGGATTAAATTTCCTTTGCGGCTGACGCAAGGGGTTTGCTCCTTCTTCCATTAGAATCCTATGCATGCATGTAGAAGGGTTGATTCCCTTGATGTCTGCAATAGTCCATCCTATAGCAGTCTTGTGCTCCCTAAAAACCTTTATGAGTTGCTCCTCTTGTTTGACTTCCAAGCTGCTAGAGATGATGACTGGTAATGTTTTTCCTTATCCCAGGAAAACATATTTGAGATGCTGAGGTAATGTCTTTAGCTCAATGACTGGTGCCTGCAAAACAGATGGAAGACGTCGAGTATTAGGTATTGGTAAAGAGATATATGAAAGATTACCTGATTGATATAGCTCAGGGGCACAGTTCAGAATTGTAACAATCTCTTTTACTTATTCACTGAAACAAACTTCCTTGCTGTCCTTTTGAATGGGTGCTCTAATAGCCACCTCTAGCTCGTATTTTCCTAAAAGCACAAAACACTCTTGTGCCAAGTAATCCACAATATCAACAGAATAAACACAATCGTCTCCATTAGGAAATTTCATGGAATCATAGATATTAAATTTAAGGACCTCACCATCGAATTCCATAGTAAGTGTGCCACTGTGAACATCAATTTTTGTCATCGATGTTTTCAACAATGGTCTGCCTAACAGAATTGAACTATTATTATCACCATTTTTCATGTCAAGTACATAAAAATCAGCAGAAAACACCAAATTATTTACTTGCACCAACACATCCTCTACTACTCCCCTAGGGTATGTATTAGACCTATCAGCCAATTGTATGACAATTCCAGTTTTATTCAAAGGACCAAGCCTCAAGGATGCATAAATAAAATATGTCATGACATTGATTGATGCTCCAAGGTCTAGCATGGTCTTTTCAAGTCTAGCATTTCCTATTGTGCATGGGATAGAGAACATACCTGGATCTTTGCATTTTGCAGGTAGTTTTCTTTCGATCACAGCAGATACATTTTATCCTAACTCTATCTTTTGGCATCCCTTCAACATCTGCTTCTTTTTTGCAGTGCACCATTCCTTCGAAAACTTCGCATAGCGAGGTACCTGCTTAATAGCATCTAGCAATGGAATGTTTATCTCACGTCTACGAAAAGTGTCTTAGAGTTCCTTAATCCCTTCATCTTTCCAAGATTCTTTAAGTGCTAAGGGAAAAGGGGCTACAGGTTTATACTCAGAGAGAGGTGGGAACTTACCTTTTTGCACGTCTCCCTGAGTTGCTTCTTTATCATCCATATTCAGCTCTTCATTTTGTTCCTTCTTGGACGAAGCATCAACTACCTTCTCCTTAACCTTCAACTCTTTCTCATTCCTGAGAGTGATCGCACTAGCATTCTCTTTTGGTTTGGGGACCGTTTGAGATGGTAAAATTTTGGAATGTTGCACTTCCAGCTTGTTGATTGCAGTTTTGGATACTTGCTCGAGTTTCCTGTTGAAAATTCAAAGTATTAGTTGCAAGATCCTAAACTATATTTTCAAGAAATTCACCTTGCGCTAGGATTTGAGGACGCTGTTGTTGTGTAGGATACGGTGGTCTATAAGCTTGATTATGCGGTTGTGCATGAGGTCCAGGTTGATTTGCCGAAGGATTTTCGTATCTAAGATTGGGATGATCCTTCCAACCTGAATTATATGTGTTGGAATACGGATCATACTTCCGCTGTGGTGGTCCAGGAAATCCTCCAGTGTAATTCACTTGTTCGACCGATTTCTCTTGAAGTGTGGGACACATGTCAGTTGCATGTCCCATTGTAGCACAAATTCCACATGCCTTTGCAGTCTGTCCATTTTCTACAGCCATTTGACGCACAAGAGACTTCAGTTCAATCAATTGTTGCTCAAGAGAATAAACGTTTACCTCATTATTCTTTTTTGGTGCATGATCACTTCTGTTGGTGCCAAATTGCTGAGAATTGGCAGTCATATTCTCGATTAAGTTCCTTGCCTCTCGTGGAGTTTTGTTTACAAAAACTCCTCCACTTGCCGCGTCTGCCATGATCCTTTCATGAGGCAACAAACCTTCATAGCAATATTGAATTAAAAGGTTCTCACTTATTTGATGTTGCAGATAGCTAGCACGAAGCTTTTTGAACCGCTTCCAGTATTCATGAAGTGACTCCCACATATGTTTCTTGATGTCGTAGATTTTTTTTCCTGATATTTGCTTCCTCAAAGATGGGAAATATTTCTCCAGAAATATTCGCTTCATCTCTGTCCAGGTGGTGATGGATCCGGGAGGTAAATAGTACAGCCAATCCTTTGCAGCATTCTTCAAGGAAAAAGGGAAGGCTCTCAGTTGAATTTGTTCCTCCGTCACTCCGTGTGGTTTCATGCTCGTGCATACTACGTGAAATTCCATCAGAAGCTTATGGGTATCCTCACCTACGAGACCATGAAAAGAGGGCAACAAGTGAATTAGTCCAGATTTCAACTCAAAAGTGGCATTAGCTTCTAGAGTAGGAAAAGTAATGCATAAAGGTTTCTGATTTAGATTAGGATTACCAAGTTGTCTCAGGCTTAGATTTGCGTTGGCAGCCATATCTTCTTCAAGATTTTCAGTTTGATGTTCGTCCCCTTCTAATCTCAATCGCGCTTCCCTTCGTCGTCGATGAAAAGTTATATCTATCTCCGAATCGTATGGAAATTTTTCTTCTGAAGATTCTCCTGCAGACATGAACGACCAGAGAAGTACTAGAAGAAAAGACAAAATAATATGAAACAAAATAACTAGAACACAACTAAATTAAACATCGTCCCCGGCAATGGCGCCAAAATTTGGTAGCGTTTAGTCGTGTCACACCCAAATTAACCCAACTCAGATTAACTAATAAACATGTAGTATCGAGAAGACGGATCGTTTCCACGGGAAAAATGAATTTTATTTTTGTTCTAAACAAAATGCTAAAAAATAAATAATGGGGGGGGCGGGGGGGGGGGTTTGGGATTGAGATTAACTACTAATAAATTAAATCAAATTAAAATAAATTTTTTTATCCATTAACATGCAAGATTAAAATTATAACGAAGAATTCAATTAAAACAAGCATTGGTATCGATTGACTACACCCTTGAAATTATTCTTTCGATCATCGATTATCTAAAAAAAATTAATTCTCATTGAATATTCATCATTGGAAACTTAATTCTTATTTTACCTTAATTTTAGTTAACTAGATACAAGCGTTTTAAATTAACACTTACCAATGAATTAACTCAAATACAACCGATTAAGGTTTAAAATCAAGATAGCATACAAACTAGTAAAATTGATGAACCTAGACAACACAAACACAAATTATTGTATTTAATCTAGTCAATTATTGTTTCTACGAATGAACAAATTCACAGGCAAAAATTATTAATCATAGTTTCTTCGAAAATTAGAGTGATCAAACAATTACGGATTTGATATCCAATTTAGATGTAAATTGTATGGTAAAATCACAGGGTGATCAAGCCAATAATTTTACATATAAGAATAAAATAAATCTCAAACAACTTTTGATATCCAAATAAAATCAAAAACTGAGAATTAAAATCTCACAAAACAAATAAATTCAAGGGTTTCTCTTTCTCTAGAAAGTATTAGAACTTAGCCACCCATAATCATGAAAATCCTAAGAATATTCCAAAAGAAAAGATGAAATCTAAGAGAAAATTAGAAAGAAAACCTAGCCGCCAAAGAGTTCTTGGTGTTCCACTCTTCAAGTCTGATTACAAGATTAAGAAATTCGGAATAAAAACCTAATTAAAGACTAGAGTCCTTCAAAAGCAAATTTTCTTTTTTATAAGATTTTTCCCAAAATCTGCATCGCGCTTGATTGGTATAAAATGACCGATCGAGCGCACATAGTGTTGTCCAAAATCTTTTAGGTAAGAAAGCCCTGATCAAGCGAGTAAGGGTCTGATCAAATTTCTCCAAAAATGTCATGTCCTACACAATAAACTCGGGATAATGTAATGCAGACATGATGCATAAAATATGAACAAAAGCATAATTAAAACAAATGAATGCATGTAAAAATAACAAAAAAATGACATTAAAATATGCAACAAAAACACAGCTATCAAATTGCTCTTAAGCATTTGAAAGGGGATCCGGAAGAGAATTAAATAATCATAACATCTCATTTATTTATTTATTTATTTATTATTAAGCAGGTGAACAAAGATAATGTAACACATTGGGATACCGACTCTAGTGGAAGATTTAAATATGTTCCTAGCTTACGAGGTATGTATCTCTGGATTTCATAGAATGCAAAAAGTTATAGCAATTGATTATACTCTTTCGAATGAAAATATAGGAGTCTTTACTTATTGAAACAACCAAATATGGAGATTTACTTCAATATCCCATTGCATGGGTTGTCGTTGTCTCAGAGAATGAAATATCATAGTCTTGGTTTTTGCATAAACTTCATGAATTGATTCTAGATGATCTTGACTTGGTAAATATCAGTGACACACACTCATATCATCTGCATTGAACATGAAACCTTTCGCAAAATATTGTTAACCATTTTGGTAAAACAGGTGGTGGGGTTGAGTTATTCATGAACACTACTTAAGCATGAAAAGTATCTGAATTTAACATGTTTTATGAGAAAGTGAAAAATTAATACCTGAGTGTGACTGCAAACCTCAAGAAAAGCACTTAATTGGACAAATGGTCTAGAGATTTTTGCCGATGTAAATGATATGATATTATGACAAATAATAGGGATGTCGATAAATTCTAGATTGTCCGACGAAAGAGAGTTGCCAATCATAGAAATGTTGAATGCAATTCAAAACATGATTTCATTTTGGTTCAATAAACATCGCACAACGACAGAATTAGCTTCAAACAGAACAAAGTTAACTCCATAGAGAGAGTTTATTTTGCAAACCAGTTTTATAGAGTCACAATGCCTAAAGGTAACTCAGTCAAATAACGGATGAAATAGTTGATTTCTCTACCTTCTCGTGTAGTTTTTGTGTGTTCAAATTTCATAAATTCCATGTAAAAATTCATTATAAGCTTTTCATTTAAGAAAATTATGGTATCTATGAATTGTGTTCACCTTATTACCTTGTGCATATGTGACGCCAAGCATACTTGAATACCATTTACCCCGTGCCTCATCCAAGAGATTGGAAGATTCTCAATTATATTACTAATTTGGAAGCGCTATGTGGCGACCCCGAGCTCGTCTATTTAATCCAATGACTCAACACAAAGCATTAGAAATAAGCACAAGTAATACAAAAGAAATAAATAATTTTTTTTAAAATGGACCCTCCGCTCGATCGGTTAAAATTCATTGATCGAGCAACCGAGAAATCCAAACTCTCGGGTTTGGAAAATCACATGCACCGCTCGATCGGTCAAATTGCACCGATCGAGCGGCCTCCTTCAGTGCAGAAATCTGCAGATTTCCTTGTGCTATTGTGTTGTTCTTTGCTAGTCCCTTGCTATCTAATAACATGTAATTAAATATAAACAAGGCTAAACATACTAGAACAACATGTACAAGATACATGACAATTTTATTCAAAAGCCAAGCTTACAAGATACTACAAATATTCAATCTAACTCCAAGTTTACATCCACTAGGTTTGTACAAAACACAACCAACACATGCTATAAACATTAACTCAAGTTCTTGGTAGCACTTTTACATTCTTAGCTACGCCACTTCTCTAACTTCCAATCGTTCTAGACCTTCTACGACTCGGCCCTGCATCCTCTATTGTAATGCACACACAACACAAAACAATAGCCGGATAAACTGGTAAGTATAAAACTTAGTATAAAACAACAGAATCATATATTGAAACATAAATAGCAAGTTTCATGCATTTCAATCTAAAAGACAACTTAGATACCGCAAGCAGTTAGCTACACAATAAAGATTCAAAGCCTAATGAACGACTCGATTTAGATGCTAAAACACACCACTCATCATTAGGCTCAAACTCATCACTGATGTTATAACCGAAGTCGGTCTATCAATGATAAATACTCGTCATTGATATTTGATATCGAAGTTTATAACTCATCGACGATATCGGCAAGGCTTGAAGAAATGTTAGGCTCACATATTTATCAAGATGACATAACCACAATTATCCTATCTTAGCTCAACAAGCATAACCAACAATATAAACATGTATGTCAAGTAATGTGTGATTTAAGGGAATCGAGAAGGTAAACTCGTCTCGACGAACATCCCCAACTTGATCATCGTCGTATTATACCTTAGTCTTGATAAAGAACGAGCTAGATCCACAAGCTACAAAATACACAATTGCAATCACAATTATGCTCAAGCTAAACTCAAGTATCAAAGTCTAAAGCTCACCAACTTTGATCAAATCTCTCTCGGTTCAAAACCGAAACTCCCGAAGTCGATGTACTTTGATTAAATCTGAAATGAATGGTATTCAAGGCCATAACATCAGCAAGAATTCATTTATTCTACAGCTCAATCATACGGAGTCAAAATCTATCAAATTTGTGAACCGGCGGCGTAACGATAACAAAACCTGTAACCGAAACTCATAACCATCAATTCTAATAACCATATAAGTCTCATATACATGTCATACCAACAAAATATCATCAAAAACCAGCCAAATCATATAGCATAATTTTCAAATAAAAGCTGGAAATTCATATCAATTTTCAACGACGTCCTTTCTCCGGTCCGACTTCGATTCAATCACGCATACAAACTCAAGAACGCATAGCCATAATCGAATTCCAAGTCCTCCCAACAACATATTTTTGAAATATACAAAATCAAGATAATACTTACATCACAACGAAGCTCTTGTTGCGAGGATTTCAAAACCGTGCTCTCGGTTTCTTGTTCTAAAATGGAATATAAATCTGATGCAAATAAGATGATATACATGTACAAAGCCAATACAAGACATGTGTCATCTACTAAATTCAAAATTTGCACTTTGGCCCCTCAATTCTTTACTATTTTCAATTCATTCCTTATTAAATCTTTTAATTCAATTTCAATCCTATATAATTTAAAAATATTAGAATTTAAATCTAAACTCTAAAAATTCTCGAATTAAATATACTAAGATTAAAATTAAATAATCTCGAACCTTACACGCTACCTCCTAACTTCAAGCCAAAGTGGGGGAGACCAAACAAATGAAAAAACCATATATTAGAGAGTTTGGACGACAATGAAAAAATAAATAAAGTATGTGTAATGAAATTATAAGAAAAAATGTACTCGTAACCCCACTTGATATATGTAGTAGAAAATATGGATTTTTAAAGTGGTGAGTTGGATGTTATATTTTTTATTTAATTGGACAATTAAAGATTTAGTACGCAATTATTTAATTGGACAATTAAATATTTAGTATGCACGAGTTGAAAATATTCGTACTATTCAAAATAGTTTTATGACTATTTTATATACTATGACATATATTCATTGATGAGTAAGTTTAAAATGTAAAATAAACCAAAGAACTAATAAGAAACATATCATAAAGGGTGATCAAATTCATGTTTTATGGCAATTTAATATATTATAGTATATATATTCATTGATGGATAAGTATAAAATGTAAAATAAACCAAGAGAACTGAGAGCGAAATGGTATAAAAGATAATCAAATTCATGTTTCATGATTATTCAATATATTATGGTATATATTCATCGATGATTAAGTATAAAATATAAAATAAACTAAAGAGCGACTGAGTGATATAGTATATAACTATTTACTATATTATGGTAGACTTTCCTGGATGCTAACTATACTATAAAATTTAAAAATAGTGTAGAATAATCCAAAGAGAGATCGAGAACAACTGAATAACTATTGAGTGATATGGTATAAAAGTTGATTAGATAAACATATTATAACTATTTATATTATTAAGTTAAACTTTCATAGATATGATACTATATATAAAATGTAAAACTAGTGTAAAATAATTCAAAGAGATAATAAGAAAGACGGCTAAATGATATGGTATAAAAGGTGACCAAATTAATATTTATAGGCTATTTAATATTATGATATATTTTCATAGATAAGAAATTATAAAATTTAAAACTAGTGTGAAATAAGTTAAAGTGCAACTGAAAGAAAATTGAGGGCGACAGAATAGTGACTGAGGGATATAGTAGTCAGAAAATTCATGTTATGTAAACTATTAACTATATTATGGTAAACTCTGCTCATGCAAGCTCAACGACCACTCTCGCTGTAGTAGCCCGTATCCAGTTTTAGTGAGTAATTACAAATTAATCCAATAAACATGATTAAGGGAATGTCAATTGGAATATCGGAGTCCGGGATTGGACCCAGAGTGATCAGAAATGGTTGGAGGATCAGGCAGAACAGAAGCAACGTCCAGGGAACGGAAGCAACGTTTTGCAGCTGATGTCATCCGTGACGTCAAACAATATTATGTCATTGCTTACGCACTTGATGGGACATCGGAAGCAACGATGGGGATCGAAAGAAACGTTTGTCAAGCAGAACGAACGCAACGATGAGGAACGGACGTTCCGTTCATGGTCTATAAATAGGGATGCCGAGTCTCAGATTTGAGCACACCAATCACATCTTCTCTCTCGTTTCTTCAGCCTTCTAGCTTAGATCTTGGGCATTCTAGGAGTTCCATTGGGAATCCGGAAGTGGCGTAGCGATCCAGGCGTTGTAGCAGAGCTGTGGCCTAGTTTTGAGGCAATCGACAGCAAAAGGCTAACGACAGACGAAGGTATAGATTTTGCTTCCTAAAAATATTTAGGAGTATGCAATAGATTAGTTAAGGCTTTTAAAGAACTATAATGATATTATTATCATTTGACAGTATAGTGCGGATTATAGGCGTAGACCTAGAGCTGGTAGAGCGCGCCTAGTATTTGAGGTACGAAAGTACTGTTCGAGATATCCTGACTGAGTATGCATGTATTATGTGACTGCATGATTTATATTCCATGATTTTATGCTGCATACATTTGCATCTTGAGCTATCTCTTTTGAGATGTCTGTTAGTAGGGTTTTACCCTATCCTGTTAGTGAATGGACTTCCATCGATTTGGGTCCCGCGTATCCACTGATATTTTGGTATGGGAGCCATCTTCTGAAGCGACGGCACAACGTGCTACATCTTAGGGCCCGATCTGTCTTTGTTATCTGATCCTTGACCTCGAGTTTGTAGGGAGTTCACTTTGCATGCATGTATACTCATACTCTCGTGATGAGCGTCTTATGCTCACGTCTCGTACTCTGTGTTTCTGGAAACCCTATTCCATGGGGCAGGTTTGCGATTGGACGAGGCGGGTGGATCCAAGAGGGGCTAGACACTGGTTGGTCAGCTGGAGCTTCTCTAGGCTTATTCTTTTGTATTGGGTTAATACATCGTTCGATCTGGTTGTATAAATATTTGGTTATTTACAGATTCCTTGCCTTGGGATTGTAGTATTTTTATATTGTTTATGGTTTCTGCAGCTTAATTCTGATTTCAGTTTAATTAAGTTAATTGCATGCCTAAGTATTGTTTAGTAGGTGATCTCGGTAAGGGTCACTACATTTATGGTATCAGAGCATGCATAATATTCTTGGAATTTAGATTCTGCATAAGATAACCGTGAGGTACTTTTGTAGATGGCGAACTATGATGACCAGAGTAGCCATGGTAGTGGAGGTGGACGCTGGGGAGATGATGATCGTGAGCGTCATCGGGAACGTCATCATCGTCGTCGTGATGAGGAACATTTCAGTGTGCGCCTATTCTTGCAGTTGGGTCCTAAGCCCTTGGTCGGAGGCGAGTCTCCGGCGGATGCGGAGAACTGGTTAGACCGCATGAAGATGACTTTTCAGACGTTCCGTTGTACCGAGGAGCAGAAGATGGAGACGCTTAGTTATCTTCTGGACGGGCGAGCCCGTAATTGGTGGAGATTCACTTCTGCACCGTTCGTCACGGCAAGAGGGGTTGCCACTTGGGCCGAGTTCCGCACAACTTTTCAGAAGCTGTATTTTCCTCCTGCACTCCGCCAGATGAAGGCGGGTGATCTACTGAGTCTGCGACAGGGAGTCATGTCTATTGACGAGTACCAGCAGAAGTTCTTTGATCTGTTATCCTATGGTCCCGAGATTGCTGACAGCTCTGAGATGAAATACAATCTGTTTCTTCAAGGCCTTAACCCTGAGATTCATGACCGGGTGGCGGTTGGTGATGACATGACCTACGTGGGTTTGGTGAGCCGTTGTCACCAGGTGGAGGATAGCATTCGGCGGAACAGGTCTTTCTCTCAGTCTAGGCATGCGAGTTCTTTGGGTCCCCGTGCTCAGACTTTTAAGAAGTCCGGATCTACTTCTTCCTCTGGTTCCGCTGGTGTTGTTCGTTTTGGGAAGAAGGAGAAGTGCGACCATTGCGGAAAGAATCATCCGTCAGACAAGTGCCATAGAGCTTCTGGAGCTTGTTTCCATTGTGGAAAGGTGGGTCATCTCCGGAAGGATTGCCCACTATCTGGGAGAGGCGGTTCTGGCTCTGGTTCAGGATCTGGTTCTCAGGCTACCATTCAGCAGAGGTCGCAGGGACAGTCTGCTGGGAGTTCTCACTTGAAGCCGCGGGCTTTTGGACAGGTGTTTGCCTTGAGGCATGATCAGGCAGTGGAGGAGAATGAGAAGGTCATCGCAGGTACATTTCTGTTATATGGTATACTTGCTCTTGTACTTATTGACACTGGTGCATCTCATTTCTTCATTTCTGCACGTTTTGTTAAGAGGCATAAGTTACTATGCATTTCACTAGACGTAGTAGTTTCTGTTTCTACTCCGACGGGTCAATCTGCTTTGGCTAAGCGTCTAGTGATGGGTTGCCCTTTAGAGTTCGAAGGAAACATTCTGATAGCGAATCTCATGGTTCTTGCGATGGATGACTTCGATTGTATTCTGGGGATAGACATGCTGACTATCTATCGAGCTTCAGTGGACTGCTATTAGAGATTAGTACGCTTTCATCCGAATGGGAGTGATAGCTGGTTTTTCTATGGAGAGGGAGCGCGACCCCCGATGCCTTTGGTATCAGCTTTGAGAGCCTGTCGAGCTCTAGAGTCTGGCGGGAAGGTTACCTTATCTATACAGTTGATTTGTCCGCTGAGATCATTGGGATAGAGAGTATTCCTATTGTGGATGAATTCCCATATGTATTTCCAGATGAGATTCTGGGTTTTCCTCCTGCTAGGGAAGTCGAGTTTGGCATAGAGTTTATGCCGGGTACTTCGCCTATTTCTCGAGCACCGTATCGTCTGGCTCCGTCAGAGATGCAAGAGTTGAAAAATCAGTTACAGGATCTTTTGGACAAGGGGTACATTCGTCCTAGTGTATCTCCTTAGGGAGCTCCTGTTCTCTTTGTGAAGAAGAAGGATGGGTCTATGCGGTTTTGCATTGACTATCGGCAGCTGAATCGAGTTACTGTGAAGAACAAGTATCCTTTGCCTCGTATTGATTACTTGTTTGATCAGCTGCAGGGTACTTCGGTTTACTCCAAGATTGACTTGAGATCTGGGTATCATCAGATGAGAGTCCGAGATCTGGACGTAGCCAAGACTGCATTCCGTACTCGCTATGGCCATTACGAGTTTCTATTGATGCCATTTGGATTGACTAATGCGCCGGCTATTTTTATGGATCTGATGAACCGTGTCTTTAGGGAGTATCTGGACAAGTTTGTCGTAGTCTTCATTGAAGAAATTCTGGTGTATTCGCGTAATGCGGATGAGCATGTTTCTCACTTGCGGTTGGTACTGCAGACTCTTCGGGATGAAAATTTGTACGCCAAACTGAGCAAGTGTGAGTTCTGGATGGATCGGGTGGTCTTTATTGGCCATATCATATCCAGGGAGGGGATTTCTGTTGATCCGAGCAAGATTGAGGCTGTGCTTAATTGGTCGCGTCCGACGACGGTTGCTGAGATTCGTAGTTTTCTGGGTCTAGCAGGTTATTATCGTCGCTTCATTCTGAACTTCTCTCAGCTAGCTCGACCGTTGACGCAGCTTCCCGCAAGGGTGTTGATTTTGAATGGTCCTCAGAGTGTGGGGAAAATTTTTGTGAACTTCGACGACGGTTGACTTTTGCGCCGGTGTTGGCATAACCGTCAGGATCTAGAGGGTATGTGGTTTACACAGATGCTTCTCTTAAGGGTTTAGGTTGTGTCCTGACTCAGAATGGGCATGTGATCGCGTATGCTTCTAGATAGTTGAAGCTGCATGAAGACAATTATCCGGTTCATGATTTGGAGTTGGCAGCCATTGTGTTCGCTTTGAAGATCTGGCGTCATTATCTGTATGAGAAGAAATTCGAGATATTCACCGACCACAAGAGTCTCAAGTATTTTTTCACTCAGGCGAAGCTGAACATGAGACAGAGACGTTGGATGGATTTGCTTAAGGACTATTATTGCGAGATTAAGTACCATCCGAGAGATGCTAATCTCACTGCTGATGCATTGAGTCGCAAGGTGCGTCTATCCGCACTTCAGACTTGTTCTATGTCTAGTGCGATCGGAGAGTGTTGTTCTTCAGGGTATACCTTCAAGCATAAGAAAGGTATGCAAAGTATCCAGATGTTTGCGATATTATCTGAGCCAGCTTTGTATTTGCGGATTCGGGATACTCAGATGTCTGATTCAAAGACCCAGCGTTTGGCTCGTCTAGCTAACGAGGGTAGCACGTCAGTATTTCACTATCAGTAAGATGGTTTTTTTTGTTTGTCTGGTAGGCTTGTGATTTCGGAGGATGAAGAGTTGCGAGAGGAGATTTTGTCTCAGGCACATCGCACTAAGTTGAGTATTCATCCGGGGAGCAACAAGATGTACAAGGATCTACGTACTCGGTTTTGGTGGAAGGGAATGAAACGCTGCGTGTATCAGTATGTTTCGAGATGCTTGGTTTGTCGGCAGGTCAAGGCAAAACATCGACGACCTGGAGGTTTGCTTCACAGTCTGCCTATTCCTAAGTGGAAATGAGAGCTTATCACGATGGATTTTGTGACCCATTTGCCGGTATCCCCGAGCAATTGTGATGCTATATGGGTTGTGGTGGACCGACTCACCAATTCAGCGCATTTCATTGCCTATAGCCGAGAGTACTCTGTAGATCGCATGGCGCGATTGAACATTCAGGAGATTGTTCGACTTCATGGAGTTCCTGTGAGCATTGTCAGCGATCGAGACCCCAGGTTTACTTCTAGGTTCTGGGGGAGTGTTCAGCGTGCGATGGACACTACTCTCAGTTTGAGTACTGCCTATCATCCGAAGACAGATGGTCAGTCAGAGCGCACTATCCATACTTTGAAGGATATGCTTCGAGCGTGCACTATGGACTTTGGTTTAGCCTGGCCGGATAATTTGACATTGATTGAGTTTGCGTACAACAACAACTATCATACTAGCATTGGGATGGCACCTTTTGAGGCATTGTATGGGCGACGTTGTCGTACTCCACTCTTCTGGGAAGAAGTGGGGGAGAGACAGGCTGAGGGACCAGAGTTAGTCCAGCAGACAGAAGATGTTGTTGATCAGATCAAGAAATGGATTAAGATTGCACAGGATCGTCAGGCCAGCTACGCTAATACTAAGCGTAGGCCTCTGCAGTTTGATATTGGGGAGAAAGTGTTTCTGAGAGTGTCACCTTTCCGTAGAATTCTTAGATTTGGCCTTAAGGGCAAGTTGTCTCCCAGGTTTATCGGTCCGTTTGAGATCTTAGAGATCATTGGCAATTTGGAATATCATCTGGCTTTGCCACCGTATCTGTACAGTATTCACGACATGTTCCACGTATCTCTGTTGCGATGGTATGTGGCAGATCCGTCTCATATTCTGCAGCCGTCTGAAGTTCAGGTGGATTCGGGTTTGACCTATGTTGAGAGACCTGTTCGTATCCTGGATCATAAGGATAAGGTCTTGAGGAATAAAGTCATTCCTCTGGTTTTAGTTCAGTGGCAACGCCGAGGCACTGAAGATGCCACTTGGGAGCTTGGGAGCAGGATGCGTTCAGAACATCTTGAGTTGTTTTGATTTTCTTTTCGAGTTGTATGCAGTTGTAAACTCTGTAAACGTTTTATTTGAATTAAAAATGTTTCTGCATGTTGCTTTACATTCAGTACTTAAGATCTGATTTCGAGGATGAAATGTCTTAAGTGGGGGAGAATGTAGTAGCCCGTACCCAGTTTTAGGAAGTAATTGCAAATTAATCCAATAAACATGATTAAGGGAATGTCAATTGGATTATCGGAGTCCGAGATTGGACCCAGAGTGATCAGAAATGGTCCGGAGGATAAGGCAGAACGGAAGCAACGTCCAGGGAACGGAAGCAACGTTTTGCAGCTGATGTCATCCGTGACGTCAAACAATATTACGTCATTGCTTACGCACTTGATGGGACATCGGAAGCAACGATTGGGATCGGAAGCAACTTTAGTCAGGCAGAACGTACGCAACGATGAGGAACGAACGTTTCGTTTGTGGTCTATAAATAGGGGTGCCGAGTTTCACATTTGAGCAAACTAATCACCTCTTCTCTCTCGGTTTTTCAGCCTTCTAGCTTAGATCTAGGGCATTCTAGGCGTCCTATCGGGAATCCGGAAGTGGCGTAGCGATCCAGGCATCGTAGCGGAGCTTTGGCCTAGTTTTGAGGCAATCGACAGTAAAGGGCTAACGACGGACGCAGGTATAGCTTTTGCTTCCTAAAAATATTTAGGAGTATTCAATAGCTTAGTTAAGGCTTTTAAAGCACTATAATGATATTATTATCATTTGGCAGTGTAGTGCGGATTATAGGCGTAGACCTAAAGCTGGTAGAGCGGGCCTAGTATTTGAGGTACGAAAGTACTGTTTGAGATATCCTGATTGAGTATGCATGTATTATGTGACTGCATGATTTATATGCCATGATTTTATGCTGCATACATTTGCATCTTGAGCTATCTCTTTTGAGATGTCTGTTAGTAGGGTTTTACCCTATCCTGTTAGTGGATGGACTTCCATCGATTTGGGTCCCGCGTATCCACTGGTATTTTGGTATGGAAGCCACCTCCTGAAGCGACGGCACAACGTGCTACATACCAAGGCCCGGTCTGTCTTTGTTATCTGATCCTTGACCTCGAGTTTGTAGGGAGTTCACTTTGCATGCATGTATACTCATACTCTCGTGTTGAGCGTCTTATGCTCACGTTTCGTTTTCTGTGTTTCTGGACACCCTATTCCATGGGGCAGGTTTGCGATTGGACGAGGCTGGTGGATCCAAGAGGGGCTAGACAGTGGTTGGCCAGCTGGAGCTTCGTCTAGGCCAGTTTATTCTTTTGTATTGGGTTGATACAACGTTCGATCTGGTTGTATAACTATTTGAGTATTTACAGATTCCTTGCCTTGGGATTGTAGTATTTTTATATTGTTTATGGTTTCTGCAGCTTAATTCTGATTTCAGTTTAATTAAGTTAATTGCATGCCTATGTTCTGTTTAGTAGGTGATCTCGGTAAGGGTCACTACACCCACTAAGTCCAGTCAAACTAAGGTCTGCCCCATAGAATGAGGTGTCCAAGAGATGAAAACTGAGGACGTGAGCGATATGAACACTCTATACGAGAGTATGAGTATATAGATTCTATATAGTGTATGTATGCAAGGGTACGGGGTATCCAAGGATCAGGATTAGTCAAACTCTGATCAGTCAATAGGCGCCATGGATAATGGTGAACTGACCATGTACAAACGGGTCCAACCATCCACTCAAAAAAAAAGAGAGCTGAGCGACCATCACTAACAGGCTGTCTCAAGGATGTAACATCAACATGAAATGTATGCAGCATAATAATTGTGACATAAGAAATGCACATAAAACATGTCATATAAATTGCAACACAAAATATCAATACTCAACCAGGATATATCAAAAAGTGCTTTCGTACCTATATGAATTAATCTTAGAGGCACAGGGTCTGGGGTCCAAGCCTATAAATAAAGTGAACATGATATCACTATTACTTCTATAAAATCATTAAATAATCTAATAGATACATCTAATAGCTTCTAAGAGTCTAAGGCTATACCTGCATCGGTCGAGTTCCATTTGATGTTGAAGGTCACAACTCGAGCACAGCTCTGCTACAGCTCTAGTAGCACCTTGCTGACATCCGACCTTCGATAATATGGCTAGAAGCACCAAATTATATACTTGAGTCAAGAAACACCTAAAACACACACTTAAAGTGAGAAATATCGAGGCCTATTTATAGGAAACAATCGGAAATCCGATCCAAGTTCAAAAGAATCAAACTCCTACATGCAATGACGTGTCAATAGCGTCTTGCACCTAAGTGGAGACACCTATGTTTGTAAGGTCCAAATCCACCTTCGGAAGATCTGATATCCCTATGTGTCCGTGAACTTTTGACACCTCATATATGTAACTTGCCATGAAACAATCGGAGGATCCGATCATAGGTCGGAACGTCTGATCTTGTTCGGTGCTTTCAAACTCAACTTCGGTAGTTCTGAACATTTCAATTGGTCAGAATCATTATAATTTGATTATAAAATATTTAATAAATTTGATTTTATTAATTAATGACCCCCCCCCCCCTTAATCTTGTTTAATATTTTAATTTCATGAATTGGTACTTGACATGACTCATTTTTACGTGTTTTATTGCATCATTTTGCATTTGTTTTGCATAAGTTCATGTTGTTAAGGCCATTCATGTTTAGTTATTGCATTTTTGTTTCATTGGGATCACTCCACATGATTTTTGGTTGGTTGTAGGAAAAAGATGGAGAAAATGAAGTGTTTGAGCATGGAGAAGTGTCGCAAGTAGGAATCACAAAGTATTAATGGTCCAAAAATTATTTTTGACTCTAGATTGATCCAAATCCAATCTGTACCATTCAGATTGTAGTTTAGAATGTTTTAAAGATGCTCTCAAAATTTCAGCTCAATCCAACGGTTAGAACGTAAGTTACGAATTTTTCAAAATTTTTGCGCGCTGGGAAAGCACAGAGCCGCGCCCGAGCGGCTAGATTTTACCGCCCCGCGCCTGCGATGAAAATTGACCCAGGGACAGAATTCCATGCCGCTCGGGCGGCCATTTCTTACCGCTCAGGCACTCCCGCGATTTTGGAAACTTAATTTTGTAGGGTGTTTTACATGGAAAGGGATCTTGGGCCACATAAATAGAACAAAGACTGACGTTTTGAGGGTTCCAGACATTAGATTGAAGGGGAAGAGGCCGCCATCAAGGATAAGAACGTGAAGAGGAAGGAAACGTGAAGAACTCAAGAACCACAAACTAGTTTTCTCTTTTTTCTTCTTTTATTTGTTGGGATTTAGGGGATCCTACCCCCAAAACTATGTTTTGATTTATTTCTTTAAGATTGGCATTCTTGATTATATTAATTTGTTTATCGAAATTTTGGAGATTGATCAACTTCTTATTGATTTTATGTGTTATAATTGATACCGAGAGGAGATTTTATGACATGATAGGGTAATATAATCCATGGATCTACAACTTGCATAGAGATATGAGGTTGGGTACATGTTGATAGTCATAGTCCACCATGTCGAAAGCTAGAGGATTCCACAAATCGTTAATGCAATTGAAATTGTTAAATAACACAAGGTGTGGCGCCTAAAATCCAATCTACTAAATCACATGCATTAAATTTAATAAATATTAGGATTATTACTTTTAGGTTTAATTGATTTAAATTTTTTATGTGAATTATGTGTTAATAAAATATTTTATTATTTATTCAAATTATTTTTATTGTACTAACTATTTAATTAATGTTTTTAATTGTTTAAGTTTATTTGTCAAAATGATTTTTATTGTGCAACTTAATTGTTTTAATATTTTAAAAGTTTAAGCTTGCATATTTAAATGATTTTAATCGTTTAGTTTATTCATTTAAAAGATTTTAACTGTTTAGCTTATTTGTTTAAATATTTTTTAGTGTCCAACTTATTTATTTTAAATAACCTAAGTTTAGAGATTAGTTATTTTAAATTATTTTAAATGCCTAGATTATTTATTTAAATCTTTTTTAATTGTCCAAATCATTTTAAAGGTTTTTATTTCTACTTGTGTATTTATTTAAATTGCTTTTAAACGTTAGTCTAGCCTGTTAAATTATTTTAATCGTTGTGCTTGCTATTTAAATATTTTACTCGTTGCCGTGACATCAAAATATTTAAAGTGTTTAATTTCTGGATTTTCAAGCTTGTGCATTTTATAAGAGCAATTAAATTTAAAACTCAAAGTTGCTAAGTTTGATTAACACTTTTAAATGTGTGTAGAACTTTTCTCATTTACACTCAAACTTTATCCGCAACTCAATATTTAACCCTAGCCCTAAAATTCACACTCAAATCTCACTCATTTCACACACACACACATTCACGACATTTCTTCCCCTTTTCTCTCACGCTTTGCACACAATCGACATTCTCATTTCCACCAAGATCATCCATCGGCCATCTTCTTCTCTTCAAGCTCGCCTCCACCAACAACCACTCTTCTCCGGCGAAGTTCCTCCATGGCGAGATGAATGAGATGGTGCATCTCCCTTGCAGCTTGGTTTCTGCTCATTCCACCCCTTGGACCGATTTTCTTCAACTTATTTGAGCTCGTGCACTTCGATTTTAGCTAGGCAAGAATATGGGTTCCTTTATCTCAAAATTTTAGATTATTATGTCGTGTGTAGATTGTATAATTGCATTTCATTTTTTTTTAGAAAATCTAGTGCCTTGTTTCAAAAATCTCACGATGGATTTTGCCATGTTTATGTTTGAGAAATGATCCTATTATGATTTATTGTTGAGGAATGGAATGTGCTATGAATTTTAAATGGTGATTACATTGTTGCCCATGATTTCGAAATTTCAGAAATATTTTGATCATTGCTTGGTTCGATTTTCTTGTCCTATTCTTGTTGCTTGTATGGTGGGTTAGGAGCTACCATGGGTGAGAATGTAGCTCACATGGTAGTGTTTAGGATGGATCGAAGTCGGTTTGTAAGTTGGAATGGTGGGACTTTCGAATTTGAGGGCAAGGCTGGGCTCGGTTTTGAGGATGGCTGGGGCTGCTTTTGAGCTGAGTTTAGGTGGATTTGAGGGGTTGGTTTAGTGGTGTGAGTGAGTCTAATTCATTGGTCATGGTCCTAGTTTAATGGCTTGGGAGATGGGAGTCAAATAGCTAAGGTTTTCATGGAATATATAACTAAGACATGAGAAGAATTCTAGGTGATGTTTGAGCTGTCCAGAAACTTACGGCTGAGGTTGGGATAAAATCAGAATTTGGTTATGGGCTCGGGTCTGGAGTAATTCTTATATGTCAGGATTATGTCGGTGAAAGCGAGAGTTAATTAGGCTAAGTTTTGGTTGAGTTCTAGACATTTGTTTAGAGGGGTGCAGAATTTTGGTATTGTAAGAACGCTGTCCGGAAGTCTAAGTTATAGGTTCGTTAAGCAAAGAGGGGTGCATCGAACTTCTATACTTAGTATTAAGTGTGTGGGAGTTGTGTTTTCAAGCAGAATCCTTTTTGAATAATAATCGAGTGAGTTATAAGTTTTACGGGCGAACCGCTCGAATTGTCTAAGCGCAACTTTTGGTTTAGAATTCCTACCCTTGGATTATTCCCTAAATCACCATCCCAGTCATCCATATTTGAGTCTCTTGCATGATCATCGAGTAAATATTTTCAAGTGCACTACATCTACATAAGCATGTTAAGTCCATGAATTAAGAAGGAAAGAAAATATTTTGAACGAAGTGAGTTGGTTGGGACCACAAAAAGACGTGTATGGACGATCTGGGAGACGTCCTGACTTCCCATACCACCAGACGTGTATGGACAAGTTTGGGAGAAATCCTGACTTCCCATACCACAGAAAGACGTGTATGGACAAGTTTGGGAGAAATCCTGACTTTCCTTACCAAGTACGGGCAAGACGAGTTTGGGAGATATCCCGACTTCTTTACGGCATAGTGCACTACATCCATAATCATGATCGAAATCACAGAGTCACAATTCAAGGATCTAAGTTCACAGTTACAGTTCAAAAACATTTATGACCATGTTTCCGTACAGTTTACTCAGTTACATTGATTATGTTCTACTTAGCCATGCATATGTTTCATTCATTTTCATGTTCTTTATAGAAATCTTTTTCTTAAGTTAAGAGCACAAAAGTATTTTTATTACAAGCTATTTTTAATCTACGTGTGCATGTATTTATGTATTACTCGTTATTTCCCCCATATTTTTGTTGGGCCTCTAGGCTCACTACATCTATTTGGTGCAGGTTAATTTACTGTAGAGATTGAGGGCAATACTATCGAGTGGATTGCGACGCGGGCATGACACATCCCTCCGACCTATGCTAGTCTTCCGCGAAAGCTTACTTTAGAAAGTTTAAAGTCTTTCATTTTGATGTTTGGATAAATGTTATTGTAAATATTTCTAGAATTATTTGTGGGCGTGTAAATATGTAATTGCTTAATATTTTGACTGTAGTAGCTTGGTTCCATTTTACAAGATTAAGTGATTTTAAACATGTTAGAAAATGACATATAATTTTAAAAGTGTCAAAACATGTTTAAGTATCATTATTTAGTTAAAATAAGTGGAAAATCAGATCTTGAACGTCCGAAAATGGTAGGGTAGGTCCCGGGGGTCCAAAAATGAGTTCAGAATGACCAAAACAGTTCGGAGCACATGGACCACTTCGGGCCCTCCGAACCACTTCGGGCCATCCAAACCACTTCGGGTCGTCCGAACCCGAGTTCGTACCATCCGAACTCAGCAGAGCCCACGTGTGAAAATGGCTCGGACAAGTAGCAGTTCGGGCCGTCCGAACCCAGTTTGGACCATCCGTACTTCTCCTATAAATAGGGGTCCGAATCCCTCATTTTTAAGTGCAAAAATTCCTCTCCTCTCTCGGTAATCGCTCTATTTAAGGGCTTCGGGACTCTTTCTTTAAGAGTTGGAGTAGGAAATAGTATATTTTTATAGCGGACAGTGTCCGCAGTAGCAGCCAGGCGGCAGATCTCTGGCGAGGCGTTTAGGGATCGTAGCTAGGCTATGCCCAGGCTCTGGGGCATGCGTCATCAGTGGGCTGACAACGGACGAAGGTATGGCTTTGTTTCCCTATAGTAAATATGGAGTAGGCTATAGTTTAATTAAGGCTTTTAGAGCCTAGTAGGTGATGTTTGGCATGCTAGGTAATGCATGGCTTATTTATGTTGTAGTGTTGCATGGTAGGATTGGACCTAGATGGGAGCTTCTAGGATCTACCATAGTAAGGTACGGAAGTATTATTCGAGATATCCAGATTGAGTATGCATGTATTATGTGATTGCATGTTTTATATTTCTTTATATACAACATGTCATGACTGTATGTTGTATACATGAGCATATTGATCCTGTATCCTTGCGATATCCGGTATTTGGGATATTTATCCTGTCAGTAGATGGTTGGACACAAAGACACTTGTTAGGTCACCAAAATCAGTTGGATACGAATCTCGTGTTAGGTCACTGATATTTGGTTGGACATGTGTACTTGTGTTATGTCACCATCAGGGCTTCTGAGTATGTTGGTCAACTGCTGTAGCGACGGCTCAGCGTGGCACATACCAGGACCCAAGTTTGTTCTTGATCAGATATTCTTGACCTCGTGTCTTGGTACACAGTTCACTTGCATACATGCACATATAATACCGTATACTCATACTCTCGTACTGAGCTTATCATGCTCACGTCCCGTACTTTGTTGTATCTGGACACACTATTCCATGGGGCAGGTTTGCGGCTGGATAAGGCGGGTGGTTCTAGGAGAGCTTAGGCGTTGGATGACCAGCAAGGCTTTGTTTAGGCTTTTGTTTCTGTTGTATTTGGGTTAATACATTGGATTTATTCGATATGTTTGTATCATAATTATTTTATTTGGGGATTTATTTATGATTTTCCGCTGTTATTTTTGATCATTTATTAATTAAGTTAAATGCATGCTTAAGCTTCTGATTAGTAGGTGATCATAGCGCGGGTCACTACATTTATGGTATCATAGCATGTATAGTAATCTTGGGATCTAGAATTGTTGGAATTGGGTTTAACATTTTGATCATCGTATAGATGGAGGGACTTGGTGACGAAAGTAGCCATAGTAGCGTGGGTGGACGCTGGGGCGATCAGGACGATCGAGAGCATCGTCGGGTTGTCATCACCATCGCCATGATGATCGTAGGTGTTTTGGTATGCATATATATTTGCATAACAAGGGGTTAGAGTTGTGCTAGTTTTCAGATGTTCTAGGATTTTTCCTATGATTCAAAAAGTCAGTTGTTTGACATAGTGTCTGAGATGACTCAGTGTTAGGGTCATTGGTTATTGATGATGGATTTTCATCATACATTCAGTAATGAATTATACCAGGTGCTGTGGACTGTGCTGGGTTTTTCAAGACGGGATAGGAAGCGCGACCTACGCCGGTGTTTTCTGGGAAGTTTATTCCAGATAGGCTATTGGGGGAGGCTACCTGAGTCTTGATATTTTTCACAGTTATAGCAAGGGGTATAATTATCAAAAGGAATGTTTTTATGAATTTGATATTGGTACTGGATTAGTGCCAAGAGATTTGAACGTTGTCTTCTGACTTTATCAGAGATTCAGATTTTAGTTTCCTTTGTCAGAATAGTCTTGGAAAGGATTTCTTGACAAGTGAATATTCTAGACGGGTAGTTCTCGCACGCGATACTGGGGGAGAACCAAGAGGTTTTACCAGTATTGTCTGATTCTATCAGAAGTATAATTAGTGATCAGGATCTTGATTACAAGATGAACAAGAAATTCTAAGTGATGAGTTTACTTAGGTATGTTTCCCTGTAATAATTGGAAGATAATTGATCTAGTTAGTAATTGACAGATGTCATGAGCCTGCTAAGTTACAGCATGGATACGACAATATAAGAATTCATTTGGATAGTGGAAAGATGAGCACTTAGGTGTTCATGTATGTTTTGAAATGGTCAGTTAAACTGGGACGAGTTTGGTGCCCAGTGACTATTTGCAACTATTTGTTTGAGGTAAATACATATGTTATAACCCATGATGGGGAGCTAAATATTTTTTTGCATAAAGAACGAATTGGAATTGTTCACTTTTTAGTAGACTGATAAGATTAGTATAGTACTAAGATATTTAGTTCTCAGGAATGATTTGAATTAATTCTAGGACTTCAGTGTCAGAAATTGATCTAGCAAGCGTTTGAATTTTAATGGATACTAACAGGATAGCATCAAGTGTTTAGACATGGAAAAAGGATAGCAGCAGAGATCTAAGGTTATCTGGTCCAGCGGGATTGTTGTCACCAATTTTCCGAAATGTCTATTGGATGTTTTAGACCATTGATATGTTAGATTCGATGAGATCGATTCAAGGGATTTGCTAGGTTGTATTGGTTTTAGGACTTTCCAAAGAAGGATGAAAGAGTTTTGTTCAACTAGTAGCGCAAGTCAGAATTCAGCAAAGGAGTTATTATCCATGGCAGGATAATCAGTATTCTCATTTCAGGTGTTATCTCAAGTTATAAGATATATATATATATATATATATATATATATATATATATTGGCACTGAGGAGGCCACTTGGGAACTTGAGAGTCGTATACGTACAGATTATCCAGAGCTATTTTGAATTGTTGTATTTTCAGATTGTAACTTGTAAAATGAATCAGTTTGAATAAAAGATGTTTATTCAGTATTTTACTGCATTCAGTACATAAGATTGTTCGAGGAAGAAATATCTTAAGTAGGGGGAGAATGTAGTAGCCCGGTTTCATTTTATAAGATTAAGTGATTTTAAACATGTTAGAAAATAACATAATTTTAAAAGCGTCAAAACATGTTTAAGGAGTCATTATTTGGTTAAAAACAAATGCAAAATCAGATTCGAAACGTCCGAAAATGGTAGGGTAGGTCCCGGGGGTCCAAAAATGAGTTCAGAAGGACCAAAACAGTTCGGAGCACACGGACCAGTTCGGGCCCTCCAAACCACTTCGGGCCATCCGAACCCGAGTTCGGACCGTCCGAACTCAGCAGAGCCAAGGTGTCAAAATGGCTCGGACAAGTGGCAGTTCGGGCCGTCCGAACCCAGTTTGGACCATCCGAACTTTGCCTATAAATAGGGGTCCAAATCCCTCATTTTTAAGTGCAAAAATTCCTCTCCTCTCCCGATAATCGCTCTATTTAAGGGCTTTGGGACTCTTTCTTTAAGAGTTGGAGTAGGAAATAGTATATTTTTATAGCGTACAGTGTCTGCAGTAGCAGCCAGGCGGCGGATCTTTGGCGAGGCATCTAGGGGTCGTAGCTAGGCTATGCCCAGGCTTTGGGGCATGCATCATCAACGGGCTCACGACGGACGAAGGTATGTCTTTGTTTTCCTATAGTAAATAGGGAGTAGGCTATAGTTTAATTAAGGCTTTTAGAGCCTAGTAGGTGATGTTTGGCATGCTAGGTAATGCATGGGTTATTTATGTTGTAATGTTGCATGGTAGGCTTGGACCTAGATGGGAGCTTCTAGGATCCGCCATAGGAAGGTACGGAAGTATTATTCGAGATATCCAGATTGAGTATGCATGTATTATGTGTTTGCATGGATTATATGATTGCATGTTTTATATGCCTTTATATACAGCATGTCATGATAGTATGTTGCATACATGAGCATATTGAGCCTGTATCCTTGCGATATCCAGTATTGGGATATTTATCCTGTCAGTAGATGGTTGGACACAGAGACACATGTTAGGTCATCAAAAGCAGTTGGACACGAATCTCGTGTTAGGTCACTGATATTTGGTTGGACATGTGTACTTGTGTTAGGTCACCATCAGGGCTTCTGAGTATGTTGGTCACCTCCTGTAGCGACGGCTCAGCGTGGCACATACCAGGACCCAAGTTTGTTCTTGATCAGATTCTTGACCTCGTGTCTTGGTACACAGTTCACTTGCATACATGCACATATAATACCGTATACTCATACTTTCGTACTGAGCTTATCATGCTCACGTCCCGTACTTTGTTGTATCTGGACACACTATTCCATGGGGCAGGTTTGCGGCTGATCAGGCGGGTGGTTCCAGGAGAGCTTAGGCGTTGTATGACCAGCAAGGCTTTGTCTAGGATTTTGTTTCTTTTGTATTTGGGTTAATAAATTGGATTTATTCGATATGGTTGTATCATAATTATTTTATTTGGGGATTTATTTATGATTTTCCACTTTTATTTTTGATCATTTATTAATTATGTTAAATGCATGCTTAAGCTTCTGATTAGTAGGTGATCACGGCGCGGGTCACTACATTGACGTTTGGAATGTCTAATCTTTTTCTTCGGTTTTCGTTCATTTATCGGTCTAGTTTATTCAGTATTGTTGGTTGTATTTTTAATTGTTGTCTTTGCTAGGCGGGTTTAAATATAAATAGATAGCTCATGCCGAAAATTTTCTTAAAATCTGCATTTTTATTTAATTATTATTTAAAGTAGAGTTAGGGTCGTTTCAATTGGTATCAGAGCATGATTCTGGTTTGGATTGTGCCTATTGTCGGTTGCAAAAAACTCGAGAAATCTTGCCTCAAAAAAGTCTGTAAGTTTTTAAAGAATTTTATATGTTAGTCATACTTGAATTGATACTTTAAATATTTTGATGTCACCTTCTTTTTAGGATATTTTCAAAACTAGATGTTTAATTTATTTAAGTGTGTAGTTTAGTGTTTATTTTTGTTTAAAATTTATTTTATAGTTTAAAGTGTACTATTTGACTATTTATTTTTATAGAATGCGGTCCCAAGTTAAACGGAGTTGGTGTACCAATATTCCTTCCAGTTTTGGGCAGTACGTGGTAGTTGTTTGAGTTATTAGGTAGTGTTAGTAATTTTGATGAGAATGTAGGAGTTTGTTGAAAGATATCAAACTTGCGCATTAGGAGATACTAATTTTTGGGTCCTTGTTGTAATTTATTATCTTATAATGGATTTTATTCAGATACCACTAAGCGAATAGTTTGTTTAAGAAATTGATAGGGCGTATGTTTTGGTCTGTTAAGTTAATAAATCGAAACTCGTGTGAAGACTTGGGATACGGTCTTGGTTTTATATTATTATGGATAGTTTGAGTTTTCTTTTGTTATTTGTGCAAATATGATTTTGGGAAATAGTGAATCGGTTACTAATGAGCCTTTTGATTATATGAACTACTACTTCGAATGTTATTTCCTTTTTCCTCTTTTGTGCACATATCCATTGCAACATATATTTTCGAATATCCAAAATCTCTTTACGCATCCTTCGTGCATTTATGGATTTGTATAACCTCAACCAACCTTGTATTATGCTACTTTGGCATTGGTTGAACTTTTAACAAGACCTTGTTCATATTTCACACTTCTTAAAAAATTTCTTCGGTTCTAGAGCCACATGTTGATGTGAGTAAGATTCACTTTGTCTTTTTTTTTTGGTGATCTACTTATGTTGTGGTTGACATCTGAATATGCCTTAGGGCCGTTGTTTCCCCTTATTATTAACTTGTGTGAATTTCTCTCGATTGAAGTCACACTGACTGTCTTAATTGTGCTTTAATTGTTTGAGCATGATTTCATTACCCATGGATGAATGATGGGGTTGTTGGCGGCGGCGAGCTTGAAGAGAAGAAAATGGCCGATGGATGAGCTTGGTGGAAATGAAGAATGTCGATTGTGTGCAAAGCGTGAGAGAAAAGGGGAAGAAATGACGTGAATGTGTGTGTGTGTGAAATGAGTGAGATTTGAGTGTGAATTTAGGGCTAGGGTTAAATCTTGAGTTGCGGATAAGGTTTGAGTGTAAATGGGAAAAGTGCTACTATCTTTTAAAAAGTGTTAATCAACCTTAGCAACTTTGGGTCTTAAATTTAATTGCGCTTATAAAATGCACAAGCTTGAAAATCCAGGAATTAAACAATTTAAATATTCTGATGTCACGACAACGAGTAAAATATTTAAATAGCAAGTAGAGCGATTAAAATAATTTAAACAAACAAGAATAACGTTTAAAAGAAATTTAAATAAATACACAAGCATAAATAAATACATTTAAAATGATTTGGACAATTAAAAAGGATTTAAATAAATAATGTAGGCATTTAAAATAATTTAAAATAACTAACTGCTAAACTTAGGTTATTTAAAATAAATATGTTGGACACTCAAAAATATTTAAACAAATAAGCTAAACAGTTAAAATCTTTTAAATGAATAAAATAAAAAATTAAAATCATTTAAATATGCAAGCTTAAACTTTTAAAATATTAAAACAATTAAGTTGCACAATAAAAGTCATTTTGACAAATAAACTTAAACAATTAAAAACATTAATTAAATAGTTAGTACAATAAAAATTATTTGAATAAATAATAAAATATTTTATTAACACATAATTTACATAAAATATTTAAATCAATTAAACTTAAAAATAATAATCCTAATATTTATTAAATTTAATGCATGTGATTTAGTAGATTGGATTTTAGGCGCCACAATTCCTTCCCCCCTTAAATGAAATTTCGTCCTCGAAATTCAAGACTTACTAACTAGGTTCGAATACCTTAGACCAGATCAACACTAAATTTTCCAAATTTTCACCCACATGAGTTGGCCCAAATCAGCTTTCACTGCACACTCTGATGCTTATTGATATCTATATATATCATCAAAGATCTGATTAACTCTTTTGCAATATAAAATTTACAATTCTTACATCTTCCCAAGTGGTCTTATCCTCTATGAAATTTTTATCACTCCTCAAATTTCCTTTCGATCTAAATTTGCAAACTTAAAAATGTCATCATACCGCAACTGATAAGTTCTGCAACCTACAAATTCTTAGATCTTTAAGTTATTGCACAACCTACATTATGCTGACCTTATATCCTACGTCGGAATTCCAAGCAATAGAGTCCATATAACCAATAAATAATTTATGTCGACCTCGAACAATACTGAAAAACTTTCTAACAACAAAACTACGCTTATTTTCTATTTACCAATTAAACTTAACTGGCATGATATACAACTTGAGCTCTTAAGAAATTCACAGGTTCACAAAATACTTAGCAACTAACAATAAGTTTTTTCTAAATAGGATAGCTAAAGGACTATACAATTCTACCTCGTTAGACCTCAAGATATGATACGAGTATGACCCATATATACTTCCACAACATCGACATATGAAACTCATCATGTATCACTAACAACTTTGTGTCATGTCCAAGTATAAAAACAATTTACCAATCTCCTCAATAATCGCATATGAATCGTCAGAACTAGTTAATCTACCTTTATTCCCAAATCAAAAGAGCTACTGAACGATGATACCTTCAAGAACAACTTAATAACCATTTTGAAATTCTAAAGGTCTACGCCACTTATTAGTAGTGCTACACTTAATGATCCTGGGCTTATGTTCAATCCCTTACGCAACGACTAAGAAATCCATAATTACACTTCAAGTCAAAATATACTACGAGCTATTATCCACTTATTGGATTAGATGGTCTCTAAGTACCAAACAATTCCTACATATCGCCTGAAGACATATCTCAAATCCCTAGTTCAACTTGACGGCAAGTCTGAAAATTCAAAAATTTCAAAATTAATATATGTACAACCTGAATTCATATTTGAAGAGCTTAGTATGCAATTGGGCACCTCAAAGAGTTTGTGATTCAATTTTAAATGTTTCCTCATTGTTCCTCTAGTACCTTAGCATTTCACCGATAAATAAATTTACAGCCTATCAAGGAAAACTACCTGAATATTCTATTCGTCACCCTGTACCCATTCAGCTTAACAAAGTCTTCTATTTACTCTTAACGATCCCATTTAAAAAAACGAAACAAGACATTCAATCAATTTACTATCTAGCAGTCTACTCGCTAGAACTATATATAATAGATAGTCGCCATTCCTTGGAACACAACGATAACTTAGGATTTTATCTAGCACTAACATTAATTCCCAACGGTCTAAACACTCACTATGCGGTTACGAGTCAAATTTCTACACAAGAAATCGAAATGATAGTTGGAACTATAATCCACCCAAGTCCCTGTCATGGTGGATCAAGAAAAAAAACAAACATGCAAGTAATGCTGCTCAATACAAAATGAAATAGTGCAAGCATTACAAACAAACGAGCTGAAAACAAAAATCTAGGCAAGTGAAAATAACTCACTCATAATTCAATTCTAGGGAAAAATTAATAATAATGGAGGCTCCATGAATAATGAATATGAGCCAACAAGATACAAATCTCCGGGGAAGCTCCTCCATGGCGAGCTGAACGAGCTGGTGCATCTCGCTTGCAGCTCGGTTTCTACTCATTCTATCCCTTGGATCGATTTTCTTCAGCTCATTTGAGCTCGTGAACTTCGGTTTTAGCAAGGCAAGAATATGGAAGACGTAACAATCTTATCCTTTTTTATAATCACAAAACTTGATTAAATAAAAAAAATATTTGAAACATAACGTGCATATTAAAGCTCCCCTTAATTAGTTCAATTTATTGTTTATTTAACCAATTTATTCTCCCTTTTTTGCGATAATCAAAAGGTACAAAAATAAATAGACAACGCAATTAATAAAGATTTCATTAATAAACTAAAATTACAAAAGAAATTTAAATACAATAAATAAGAAACTAAGTGTCATCCTTTTCATCAAAGCGAGATTCTAATTCGTCAATCCTTGTATTCAGAAGATTAGTAGTAGACAACCTTGCAATAGATGTATTGATAGATGCGAAATTACGATCCATGTTCTGTTCCAGACGATGGAAATACTCCAAGAATCGATCAGAAGGGTTTGCTGGAGTTGGAGGAACCTCTGGTGTTGAAAAAGGCAGATCACCTAAATCAAACATAGGTGTAGAAGACTGAGGAACAGTGTAAGAAGAAGGAATGTCTGGGCCAGTGTAACCAGCAAGAAATCCCTGTTCTTGAACAAATGGAGGAAGAGACAAAAAAGGAATATAAAAATTTGTAACTAGAAAAATGAGAAAAAGCGTGACTCGGATCATGCACCCATCGAGAAAAGATTGGATTCCATGACAACTCCATTTTAAGAATGGAGGCATGGTCAAATGTATGAGCAGTGGAGGTGTAGTGTTTTTTCCAAGTCATCAAAAATAATATCAAAATGACTCAAAATACAGTTGATAAAATGAGCAAATGGTAGAGTCACCCATTTTGAAGATTTGGAAATGTTATGCATGACCTGCAAACAAAGCGAGGAAGATTGAAAGGTTGGGAAGAGATAATGTGATAAAGAACATAAAGATCTAAAAATTTGCAAGTGGATGTGTCTCCATTGCGGGGAATGATAGAAAAAATGATAAGTTTTTGGATGATCTAAAAATCAAGACAGAGAATTTTGAGAGTAGGACGATCATCAGCAGCAGTGGCTGGACGACCAAGAATAGTATAGAGTACTTCACCCTGATCAAAATTTGGATCATTTTCAGGCCATCGCAGAGAAAAGAAAAAACTTGGTCCGTTCCTAGGAAGGTCGAACCAATCAGCAATATCAGCAGAAGAAAACCGAATGTGCCTATTTTGAACAATTGTGGCAACATGAATATCGTCGCTGCCCATTTCAAGTTCAAGATTGGCATAAAATTCATGAATAAGGGAAGGAAAAATAAAATATGGGTTAGAAGGCTGGAAAAACGAATCCCAATGTTGAAAATCAATAAAATTCAACAGAAGGAGATGAGATTGCTCTAATTATTCCCTATTAAAGATTCGACCTGGAAGAACTGGTCGAGAAAGATAATCATCGAGAATAGGCCTAGAGACTGCAGGTAGGTTGGGATCGTGGGAAAAGTCTTGTGGAGGAAGTTGGTTTCGACGACTAGAACCAGCTTGATCGCATTGACGTTTTGGAGGCATTTTTTAGGCTAATTTTTTAGACAAAAGTAGGAAATAAGATGATTTTGGTGTAAAAAAATGTGAAGGGATCGCAGGATATTTATAGGGAATGATCGAACAGACGATCTGTTACATCGATCGGACAGTCCGTTGGTTAATAGGCGGGAATTTAGAGCGGTATAGTGAATTTGAATTTTAAAATCAGGCGGGATATTTGCCCATTGGACGCTCCGATTCTAAACGGACGCTCTGATATAGCTGATGACAGAATTGCAGATTTTGACCCTTAGCTTATATAAATCGCATTTAAGTCCTAAACAAGTAATTCATATAAAATGTGAGCTTATAATTTTGAATAAATACAGTTAATTTATATTATCCAATATTAAATTGCTCAAATTTATTATTTTGATCCTCCTCAATTTGACATTAAATTTATTTCATGTCTAAATGTGATTACAACTCAATCATTCCAAGTTCACCACGTAAATGAATAAAAGTATTTTCATCTAGTGGTTTTGTAAAAATATCAGCAAGCTGATTTTTAGTGTAAACATATTAAAGTTAAACTTCATTTCGTTCGACGTGATCACAAATAAAATGATGTCGAATATTAATATGTTTAGTGCGAGAGTATTGAATCGGATTCTTTGTAAGACATATGGTACTAGTGTTATCACAAAAATAGGAATTTTTGAAAAAGATACACCATAGTCAAGCAATGGATGCTTCATCCAAAGAATTTGCGCACAATAACTACCAGCAGCCATGTATTCGGCTTCGGTCGTTGACAATGCAACACAATTTTGTTTCTTTGAAAACCAAGATACTAAACAGTTTTCCAACAAGAAACAAGTTCCACTAGTGTTTTTTCTATCCACCTTATATCCACCAAATTCGGCATCACAGTAAGCTTTTAAATCGAAAAAGGAATTTTTGGAGTATTATAAGCCGAGATTTGGAGTATTTGAAAGATATTTGAAAATGCATTTTAAGGCGAATAAATGTGATTCCTTTGGACATGATTAAAATCATGCACACAAGTAAACACTAAACATAATGTCAGGTCAACTAGCAGTTGCATATAGTAGGGAGCCTATCATGCTACGAAAATATTGTTGATCTACAGTTTTACCATTCTCATTTTTATCGAGTCTGATTGATGTGCTCATAGGTGTAGATGATGATTTTGAGTTTTTCATGTCAAACTTCTTGAGAATCTCCTTTATTTATTTCCCTTATTGATAAAGAACTCATCTTTGCATTTCTTGATTTGCAATCCGAGAAAATAGTTAAGTTCCCCCATCATGCTTATCTCAATGTGGTTCTGCATAAGTTTAGAGAATTCTTGGCAAAGATTTTCATTAGTAAAGCCGAAAATAATATCATCCACATAAATTTGCACAATCAATAACTCATCATTTCTAGATAAGGAAACAGAGTAATATCAACAATACCTCTAGAAAAACCATTAGAGATAAGAAAAGAGGAAAGTTTTTCATACCAAGCTCGAGGAGCTTGTTTCAATCCATACAAGGTTTTATCAAGTTTGTAAACATGATCAGGGAAATGGGGATCAATAAAGCTAGATGGTTGATCAACATAAACTTCTTCTTTCAACTCACCATTCAAAAATTCACTTTTAACATCTATTTGAAATAATATAAAATTTCTAGAAGCAAAAGAAAGTAGCATGTGAATGGATTCTAGTCTAGCAACAGGCGCATAAGTCTCGTCATAATCTATGCCTTCTTCTTGACTATATCCTTTAGCTACACGTCTAGCTTTATTTCTAGTGATAGTATCATGCTCATCAAGTTTATTTCTGAACACCCATTTAGTACCTATAACAGGTCTATCATCATGTTTAGGAACAAGATACCATACATTATTTCTCTTGAATTCATTAAACTCATCTTGCATAGCAATAATCCATGAATCATCTAATAATGCATCATCTATAGATTTAGGTTCAACATGAGAAACAAATGCAAGATGATTACATAAATTATTAAGAGAAGAACGAGTAGATACTCCCTTTGATGGACTTCCAATTATGAGATCCATAGGATGGTCTTTGTGAAGTGTCCATTCTTTTGGAAGGGATGTGTCCTCACTCGTATCATTGTTATAATTTAAGCTCGAGGAGGACATCTTTTCTTCGAGTAATTCTACATCGTCATTGTTAGTGCAATAAGGTATAGAAATAGATTCATCAAATAAAACATGCATTGATTCATCTACAAGTATAGTGCATTTATTAAAAACTCTATATGTCTTACTAGAAGTAGAATATCCAAGAAAAATGTCATTGTCGGACTTAGCATCAAACTTATCAAGATTATAATTATCATTATTGTGAATGAAGCACTTAGATCTGAATGCTCGAAAATATGAAATGTCAGGCTTTCTCCCCTTCCATAGCTCGCATGGAGTTTTCTTGATAATTGGTCATATTGATACACGATTGATGATGTAACAAGCAGTGTTCATTGCTTTAGCCCAAAAATATTTTGGTAGAGAATGCTCACATAACATGGTCCTCGCAATCTCTACAAGTGTCCTATTTTTCTTCTCAACGACACCGTTTTGTTGAGGAGTCCTAGGGCAAGAAATATTATGACCAATGCCTTTGTCTAAAGAAAAGTTTGTAAAATTTTTATTTTGAAATTCAGTTCTGTGGTCACTACGAATCTGTTTGATAGAAAGATTTTTCTCATTTTCAACTCTTTTGACAAAAGCTTTGAAATAGTCAAAAGCATAATTTTTGTGAGCTAGAAACAATGTCTAGGTGAAACGTGAGAAATCATCCACAATGACAAATGCATAAAGCTTTCCTCCTAGACTAGCGTTCCTCAAGGGACCACATAGATCTAGGTGAAGAAGTTCAAGGGGCATAGAAGTTGATACAAATTTTTTCTTTTGAAAGATTTTTCTATGTGTTTGCCAAGCTAACACACATCACAAACAGAATCTAATTTTAAATCAGCATTGGCATACCAACAACTAGATCAAGTTTAAAAAGTTTTTCAATGGTACTAGCTAGGACCAACATGACCTAAACATCTATGCCAAAGAATGTTGTCATCAACATTCAAGGATACAAGGCTTTTGATTTTTGAAAAAGATAAAATATTTAAAAAACCTTGTAAACATTTTCACTTCTATATCCTTTGAAATTTATGTATTTGTCAGACATGAGTGATACGGTGCAGTGTTGAGAAGTGAATTTGACTTCATAACCTCTATCGCACAATTTACTTATACTTAGTAGGTTATGCTTATGTTTTTTCACAAGGATTACATCATCAAACATAGTAGGGTTAGATATACCTATAGATCTAATTCCCTCAATGATTCCTTTATTGTTGTCTCCAAAGGTGACCGCCCCTTTTCTTTTGGTTTGATTGATTGAAGCAGCTCTTTGTTTTCCGTCATGTGTTTGAAGCAACCACTATCAAGATACCATATTCTTGGTGGAATACTTCTTTTTTGTCCCTGCAATAAAAAAATTTTGGCGCCCTTTAGTTCTTTGGGTCCATCATTGTTAGGGATATATCAATAGTCACTTGGTAACATAATCAACACTTTCAAAGAGTGCTTCCTGGAAAGGTAGGTAGGGCTAAGGCCTATTTAAAAACCTATCTCCTTAGACAAAGAAACATTTATCAGGGAGATCAGTCGCAAGTTAAGGCAGTTTAAACCGATCTGTGAAGAACTCCCTTAGATCATGTTTTCATAATGTCACCTCATGATTATTGAGAAATCTTAGGTCTCCATTTCAGATAACTCTTTTCATTATACTGATGTCTTAATTATCTACACTTAGGTCTAATATGACCAATTTTACAACAATAAGTACAGATAGGGGGTGATCTCATTTTTGCTTTAGCAATAAGACTAGTGAAATTCATCGATTTACTACCATACCCAATTATTCCTTTATCAAAGCTACATTTTTGCATGCTTTGAAGATTATTTAATTTATTTCTATTAACATTGAATTTATCAAATGATTTTTATAAGTGAGCTATATCATCTTTTAATATTAGGTTTTCATGCTCCTTGGATTCTAATTCATTTTTCAAACTTCTATTTTCCTTTCTAAGTGATTTAGCCATGTCAAACATAAGTTTATAAGCATGTATTAACTCATCATAGGAAGGTACCTCATCAACGTCTTCAGAGACGATGTCTTCATCCTTGGCCATGAGACAGATGTCGACTTCCTCGTCGTCATCGTCACTGTCGCTCCACGTTGCTATGAGTGCCTTCTTTTTTCCTTTGTCAACTTTTTTCTTGAGAGGACATTCATTTGAATAGTGTCATTGTTGTTGGCAGTTTTAGCATGTCACTACCTTCTATGGCTTCTTCTCCTTTTTGAATTTATTCCCTCATGTGAATTTTTTGAAATTCCTTGCGAAGAGCGTCATATCATCTTCTTCTTCTTCTTCAACTTGGGTTGATAAGGCTATACCCTTTGCTTTGATCTTTTCATCTTCCTTCTTTATCTCTTTTTTGTGGATAACTCTAGTCCATGGAATTTTAGGGTCCCATAAAGTTGATCAAGATCATAGGAGGCAGTGTCACCTTTGTAGGATTCAATGATTTCCGTTCTCTTTACATTTCATTCTCTGGGTAGTGCTCGAAGTTCTCTTCTCCGTACTTGCTTGGTTGGATAGTTTTCACCTAGTTGGGCAAGCTCATTGATGATTTGAGTGAGCCTTCGGAACATGGTATCAATATCTTCCTTGGCATCCATCTCGAAGGTCTCATATTTTAGTTGTAGAAGATCAATCTTTGTCTCCTTCACTTGATTTGTTCCCTCGTGAAAAATCTCCAATTTGTCCCAAATGATAGGCATGTCGTTAACCTACAAACTTAAAATTCTTACTCCTTAACAAAAAAAATATAGCAGTGATGAGGGTCGAATCCACAGGGAACGGAGATTTATTTCTTTCGAGGAATAACAAGTAGAAAATGGGATTTTTGGTTTGCAGTGAAATAAAAATAAAAATAAGCAAGAATCAAATAAATGAGATGAGCAATCTGGCAGATATAAAATTCAATAATTAAACAAACTCTGATCCAAGGAATTTTTGTATTTCAATTATATCACTGATCATCGGCTAACAAATAATATATTCATGCAGTTTCTAGCAATCAACCTTAAAATCAAAGGGATATCCACTAAGATTTTTGTGTCCTCCTATTTTAATTGACCAAAATCAGCATCTAGTCAAAACTTATCAATAACCAATTGGGCACGATAGCGTTCCATATTGATTGAAAATAGTTTTTCGATTTATGAAAACAATTAATCCTAAAATTTAACAATCGAGATAACTGCAACTGTTAAATCTTGTTTCGTTGATTTATTTAGACCAAACATGTCGTGATAGCACAACATACCTAATCTATTGCTACAAAAATACCAAGTATTCATGACCATTACGGATCATTAAATTCATGGATAGCATTCGAAAAATTGTAAATCAAATTAATTTGTCAGATTAATCGACCCACAAATTTCATGAAAATAATTCATAAATCAACAAATACTTGAAACAAATAAGAATATCAATTTAATCTCAAAACCTCACATTGATAAAGTGAAATACAAGAAAATATCCCTTGAATCAAAACTAGAAACTTATCCAAGCATAGTTGGATTCATAATTCTCTAGAAATATAAAACATTACACCTAGAATTTATGAAGAAGAAAAAGAAAAGGAATTTTCTCTTCCTGTAACCGTCTCACGCGTGTAGTGTAGAAGCATAGAAATATACAAAATATTATGTGTATGGCGGCTGATTGATTCTATTAGGGCCTGAAAAATTCCCTTTTATACGCCCTAAAAATCGTCCAAAATAAGCCCAAAGATATCCCAAAGTTTCCATAAATTCCAAAACTCCTCGGCTGATAAAACACAAAGCGCGGGCGCGCGTAAATCTCTGGCTTAATCTTTCAAAATTCGTCAATATGCGCGGGCGCGCACAATGCTCGGATTCTTCTCCTTGATTTGACTCAGGCTGCACGGACGCGCGGGTAAGGCTGCGTGGGCGCATATGGCTCGGCTTCCAGTCATTTTTCTCTTCCAAATCTTGAACCATCTTTGCTTGTTTGGCTTCTTTCTTCATTCCTTTGACTCCAAACGACATCATTTCATTATTTCCTGTGTTTCTTAACATCCAACACAAATAACAACAAACCAAGCATAAATTCGCTCGAAACTAAACAATCAACCAATAATATCAATACAAATTAAGTGCACAAAATACACTTATCACCAAATCTCTTTTGCGGAGGAGAACATAGAAATCCGATTGTACTTGTTCATATCTAGAAAACAATGAAAAATATTCATAGCTTTAGCATTTTGAGAAACTAATCGCATATCCTCTTTTGAAAAGTCGACCATTCCTTTCGTAACTTCGATACCATTCACTATTTTCATAGGGACGTAGGGACCTTTTACCTTCATTTTCCAAATGTCATAGTCTACGGATTGAATATATAGAGACATTCTATTTTTCCAATACACGTAATTTATGTCGTTGAAAAGAGGAGGACGATTGGTTGATTGCCTTTGAGCATAATCACTCGCTAGATTCGCCATAGAGCCTTTTGAAAAATATTTTCAAAATGTGGCTCTGATACCATTTGTTAGAACCTAATGGGGGGAATTAGGTTCTATTGGCTACATTAGCAATTAAAAATGATTTCGCAAAAACACAAGCGAAAGACTTAGGACAGTCAAGTATAAATGTAGTGAGTAAATAAAGTAAATGACGAAAAGTAAAATAAAGCGGTAAATAAAAGAGGATATGTTTATGGAAGTTTGACGATAAATATTCTACATCTCCCCTTCTTGGTTAAGATAGATTAACCAAGGTATCACTAGCACTTCGTCTTGACCTTGATGGCTCCAAGTTAGCCGATACAACAACAACACGATCACCGCGTCTCTTGGCCTTGAGGACTCCAAGGATATCCTTACAACAACTCGAAACACTTGGCCTTAAGGGCTCCAAGGATAGCCACACAACAACTCAATAACTCGGCTTCTCACTCGAATATACGCAACTACGATTTTCAAGCACTTATACAACTTGATACACAAATATATTTTGAGAGACTTTAAATAGGCTTAAAATGCTTGAAGAATTGTTCAAATGATGCTTGAATGGACGAAAGAATCGTATGGTGAGTTGTGTCTTCAAATGGCCTCGGAATGTCTCTATTTGTAGTGCTGAATCGGGAGAGATCGGATGGTCTGTTCTGTCCATCAGAGCGTCTGAACTGTAGTGTTTCAAATTCAAAAATATTTGGCGCCAGCACTGTTCGAAGCATCTGATCTTGTCATCGGAGCGTCCGGTCATCATCAATAAATGCATTGTTGTGAAAAATTCTCCGGACAAATCTTTTCACCTCCGCAATGCAATCAAAGCGTCCGATTGCATCGGACCGTCCGATCAAAATCGGATGGTCCGAAGTGATCAATCCGAGAATTCCATCTTTGTTCTGGAACCATCTTTATTCTTGAACTTGATTCCAAATATTCTTTAGTCACGAAATAATAAGTCTGCAATTTTCTCAAATAAAATCATTAGTAATAATTTAACCTAGTTTTGTAATTATCAAAACAAGATAAGTTATCGCATTAAAAACATTAATCTCAATTACAAGATTTGTATGTGTTTAATACGTAACAGTTTATTTATGTGATGTATTATATGCTAGTATGTTTTCACGAAAGATATGTTCCTTATGAAAATCATGAAATGTTGTGAAATTTTAATTGATGTGTTTATCTCTATTTTATTTAGCATGCATGATTTTCAAGCACGAAAGACTTGAAAGAGCCTGACATATTAAGTTTCAAGTTATTTTCAAGGTTTTCATGATGACATGATGATTTTAAGATATTTTTAAGTATGTTCCATGAACGATAAAAAGTTTTATGATGGAATTTGTTTATGATGAGAATGATGAATTTATGAAAATGTTATACGATGAGAATTATGAAGTTATGAGAAAGTTGTACGATGAAGAATGTTTATGATAAGAAAGTATGACAAATTTTATGATGATGATGATGATGTTTGATGATGCATGAAAAATATTTTGATATTGTATGTGTTCAGTCTTCTTGTGGTAACAATATAGGATTGGTACTCCGGATTGAGCCTCGGAGGGGTTCTTCCAAAGAATGAAAGTTTAAGTGGCCAAGGCCGAGATGAGAGGCATATTGGCCAAGGTCAGTATGTTTCATATTCTTGTTGTACAACGACCGTGATCACGAGAACCAATGTGCAAATAAATGATGTTTATCACAATTGCATGTATTTCATCACCCCAAATGAAGAATTTTATTATATATATGTTTTTATGCATGATGATTATGTTTAAGTTTTGCACGTCCAAAGCATGATGGTTTTTATTACGTATTTATTTTGTATATGTGTAATTCTTGTTGAGTCTTTAGACTCACTATACTTGATTGGTGTAGTTGGATTTGAGATGTAAATGAATTAAAAACTTTGGTAGAAAGGCTGAAGGATCCAAGAGACGAAGGCATTTCATGACACGACTATTCGAATCTCTGGCATTTTAAAACGAGAAGTTTTACCTATATTTATTATTCTTTTGTTATTACATTATTTTGATGTGTGACCGTTAAAAGTAAATGGTAAATAAAAGTTTAGACTTAAGTATTTTTAATGACGGTCTCGTGAAGATGAGTTTTAATGATTTTAAAATTTTAACCTTTTATGTTGTTTATTTCATTATGATAGTTTTATGATTGGTTTCACGACTTTTTTAAAAATTATTTTCCGCACTATAAATTTATTTTATTGAAACTCATGTTTCATCTGCTTCCCTAAGATTTTAATTGTCTGTTCAGGTTTACTATGTAAGTAGTAGTTTTTGGCGTGCTCATATAAGAATTGGTCGTTGACTGTAAGGTTACATATTTTGTTTCAAATCTTTTATGTGCAATAGAGTTATTAGATTTTTGAAGTGTTATTTACATAGATTTTAATTTCAAACACGATTTATTGATTTTGTAAATGCGATGTATGTCCTGCACTGCTATAATTGAAAAAAAAATATTACCCACATTTCTGCATCATAATTCTTAAAAATGTCCAAAATTACGGGACGCCACAGTTGGTATCAGAGATTTTGGTTCTATGAGTCAGTTCGTGCATGCAATCTCGCCAAAGACTCGAATGATCCTGCCTTCATGACTGTAAGGTTTATGTTTTAAAGTTAAAATTATTATTTTTCTTACAGTTATGACTATGCATATTTACAAGAGAAAGTGTTGTGTTGTTTAAATGGATTATTGGATTTGTGGCTGTGATGGATCTGATCTATTTAAGAGTATCTTTGGGAATGAATGATTTATTGTTCAAAAGTATTTATTGATATTAGTGTTATTTTACTATTTGGTTAGTAGGAGGATTTTTCTTTACTGAATTGAGTGATCGTTTCGGGATTTAAGTCAACCTGCTTTGGATTCTATTAATTTTGTTGAATGGTCTCGTGTTGGCATATAATTATTAGGTGAGATTTAACCTATGGACATTGTGACTATGATTATTTTCTTTTTGAGAATGCAATTACATCATAAATTATATAGTATGATGGTTGATTGTTCCCTTGTATGTCTTTATTGTATGAGATATGTAAGTTGATAAAAAAAAAATTGTCTAGTATTTGTTGTTCTGACTTCTACGAAAAATGCTTGTGGATTTAGTTTTGACAAGGAACTTAGTTGATTTTTTATGTGATTCTTGGGTCCACATGGTAAGTGTTACTAAGTTAAGTTTATTATTGGATTTGATATTTTAATCTCTATGGTTAAATAAACAAATTTTGGTACATAAAGTTTGACCTATAGATAATGTTCGAGGATAAATAAGTGGATTGTACAAGAATGAGTAATTAGTCAAGTTGTGGTATAATGCAATCATTGTATTTGGGAGATGAATATTAGAGTTAACATTTGAGTTATATGTATAAGTTGATGTAAGCACGTGGTTGGACTTTCATTATGATACTAAGAATTGTGTAAAAATCTCAAATTTAGTTTAAAGTGAGACATAAATAAGTTTCAATAATTCTCTTTAAACTTATTATTGGCGACGAAAGTTTATAGAGATAGGTTTGATTGAGATTAGAATGATACATGAGAACGATAAAATATTTTGTTTTATTAGAGCGCGGCGGAAACATAGGTATTGGGACACTGATATTTGGAAGTTAGAAATGTAAGAGTGGATTTAGTAGATCAAATTTTTTAGAGTCTCCGTTATTAGAGTTTGATCAGTCGAATTTCGAGAACGAAATTTTTTTTAAGGAGGGTATATTGTAATGCTCGAAAAATCCATAAATCCACTCTCGAGTGTTAAAGGAATTTAAATGAATTTTAAATGATTTTATTTTATTTATTTATGATTTAATAGTTATGTTTAATTAAATGATTTTATGTGATATTAATGATTTAAAAGTTGTGTTTAAAAGATTACGTGTTATGTATATTGCATTAGATTTCATGTTTCAAAATTGAGTTTTTTGGTGTTAAAATATATGTTTAAATATTATGTTAAATGATTTAAATGTTATGTAAATTTCTTGATATTTAATGATTGCAAGTTAGTTTTAATGTTTTTCAGGTATGAGTTTAATTTCGATAACGAAGGGAATCAGACTAGCCTATGAGCAAGGTTTAAGAAAATTTAAATCTAGTATGTTTTATGAATATTTTTATTTTAACTGTGGTGCACGATATTCAATTTTTGAGTTTAGAGATATATATTTTAAAAGCTGTATTTTTAAGCTTTATGGGCCAACGTCTGGCCCATGAGCTTTTTTTTTAAAGATTTGAGAGTCTAAAGGGTTCAAATTTTCCCGAGAAAGTTTTCAATTATTTTTGCATCTTTCGATCATGAGAAGGATAGGATCATGTTCTAGGAGTCCGGATTTTCATACAGAAAAAGAAAAAGGCAAGTTTTAAACGCTTTTGAAACAACCAATCAACATGTATTTTGATATGAAAAACATGTATGTTCATGTGCATGTAATGTAAATTGCATTGATTTTAAGATAATTTGAAGAGCATGATGTAGAACTGTGAAACATGAATCGTTCTTGATATTTTGGTGCAAAGATTTTTGGGGAAACACTTTTTTTGGTCAATTAACTAACTTGTCCTTGTTTTGGTTTTGGTCCATTAACTTATCAAATTTTGGTTTTGGTATACACTAACTTTTAATTTTCAGTGATTTTGGTCCAGCTGCATACGTGTCAGATAGACATTGACACACGTCACCCTGAAAATGCTGACGTATGCAAATATCTAGCTGACACGGGTGAAGTTGGACCAAAACCACTGAAAATTAAAAGTTAGTGTACCAAAATAAAAATTTGAAAAATTAATGGACCAAAACAAAGACATGGACAAGTTAATGGACCAAAAAAAATATTTTTCCAAGATTTTTGAGAAAGATGTTAAATAATTTTGAGATTTGATGAGAAAAGATGCTTGAAACGGAGAATTTTAGTATGTATATTTTGAATGTAAAGTTTTGATACAAACCTTTTGAAGATAGTTGTTTTTTGGTGAATTTTTTTCGAGTTTTTGAAGTTTTTCATGTGTTTGATCGTATGTTTCAATTGGTGAGTGATTAGGTTTGAATAAAGATCGAAAAAAATATACCGAAAAAGGACACAAAAATCAGGTTTTAGGCTCCCTATGCCTCTGCCCACAGGGAGTGGCCCAGGGGCAATGGCGCCCATCTTGGGCTCCCCCACGCCCGAGGGCAGCGCAGGGGCCCGCGCTCCTTGGGCGCACCTTCAATTGGGGCCACGTCGGGGAGCGTGAAAACGCGTACCCAGCGCTCCGAAATTTGCCCAAATGACTTTTTTTTTGTATGTTTTAATTTTTAAATTCATGATTATGATCTTTTAATTTCCAATTATTGTGTTCAGTTGATTTTGAAATCCGCCCTCACAGAAGTCGTAAGTGCGATGTAGTAAGACTCTAGAGGGGCACATGAAATGCAATGTTTAGGGTGGTTATTTTTCCCAACATTTTTCCATTCTGAAGTTTGTTGCATTTTCAATTATATTTAAAAGGTTCGTTGATATATATTGCAATATCACTCCTGGAAATCACCCTATTGCATGCAATGACAAAAGATTGGGAAATTGAGACAGAATTGCATGTTCATAATTTCGTCAAAAAAAAAAAAATTGCATGTTCATAACATGAATGCTAAATCTGATGTCTAAGTGGTGGTTGTGGGTCTCAACTATTCAAGTTAAGATTATTCCAGCTCCGGAGAAAGACTGTAGATGCATGACCACAAACAATAGATTTATCAATTAGTCAGACAACCCATGCACGTTTTAGTTAACGTCGTTATATTATAGTCACTATTCTCCTATGTACGTATCCTTATTTCAAATGTAATTGCGATCATAAAACAAGGACAAAGTCTTTTCTATATCCGTGAGATTGGTTTACTCGACTGATCATATTTACAATAAAAAGTTATAATTTTGACATAAAATTAATATTTTTTATGGTCCGAGTCAAATAAGATATCCGTCTAACAAAATTAACTTGTGAAATCGTCAAGTTAATAGAGTTTTTGTGTAAAACAAGTTAAAAGAATCCGGCCATGTTTGGCTTCGGTTAGGTCTTGCACATATATATCCAAAAACATAATACGTGTCGTGACATAAAATATATTTAATTATTTGTGTATCCAAACAACTCTAAAAGTTTGATACACAATATAATTTGGATACATAAAAAAATATTTGTAGCAGTAACCATCGCAGCTAGCCAACCATGCATCACAAAGTGCAAAAAGTCCATTCCACATGCACCAAATTTGGGTACAACTGACAAGACGACGCTGTATCGCAATCGAAGACTCGTGAATCTTCATAGATACCAAATTAATACGTATAATCCACAATTACGTAATCGGATGCAAGTGGAATATTTATGAACTACATTACTACACAATTATTTATTTATTTATTTTTTGGTTACATACTAGAATTTTTCAGAACTTAATTTAAATTTTAAGGAATATCATGATATGAATTTGACATTTATATATATTTATATTAATTTTCCTTAGTCTCATTATAAGTTTGCAGTGAATTGTTTGAAAATCAATCAAATTCAGGGACACGACCAAACTACCGATCAAGTTCGAGTAGCAATTTAGAAAGATTCTCATCTACAGTGAAAATTTTAGATATATTATGCATAAATTCATATTGAAATTCTTAAGCATTATATTTCAGCACACGTTGAACACGCATTAGTTACAAGGAATCGAGATTTGTATCATGATAATTATATAGATGCATGATATATATACAAGAGTGAGTTACAGTCATATAATTTTGGGATTTTAATTCGTCACGAAGAACATTCACATGTGTCATATTTGCTCTGAATTTTTATTTTAGCTAGGTGATAATAAATGATATTAAAATCATGGTGCACCCAATAACTATTTCCAACATTTCAACCTTTAGGTTATACTGACACGAACATCATCATAATCTAGGATCGATGTGGAGGCGTATGAGAATCAATACGTAACAGATACATCGATCGATTTGTTCTTGAATATGAGAAAGGCTAAATACATGATAATGCAGTCAAGAATTTTGTGAAGCCAGTTTTGACACAATCCAAACACGGCTCTTCGAACGCTATATTGTATTGTAGTGTCATCTGCCAAGGGGGTGCACAATAAATTGTCATTTACAACATGTGAATTTTATATATATATATATATATAATCTTGTTCCCCTGCACACCAGTGTGCATGAATTTTGTATGCACCCCGCGCGAACATCCCGCGGTGCACACAAAATCCCTTCACACTGGTGTGCAGTAGATCATGACTATATATATATATATGTATATATATATATATATGGGTTAGTCTATGCTACACCGGAAGTGTTTCTCCCCTTATTTCAATCTTCATTGATATTTGATCATATGTTTCTCCCCTTATTTTTTTATGTCGAAAGTGTTATTTTTTCCTTTGAATATAGTCTATAAATTAGATCAACTCATCTTATTAATATATATCATGGATATATACTCTACACATGTGTGTAATTATAATATGAGAAAAATGTAGTAAGTACGTGCTTCTTCTATGTGTTTATATGAATGTTATTATACAGCTAGGAAAAAAACAATAAGATTATTTTACCAAATAATCTTTAAAAACAAGATATATATATATATAAAGATATTTTAAAGATATGAGCCAATAAGCCAATATATATATATATATATATATTAAAATATATAAATAAATTTAAAGCAAGTAAAATCCCTACAAGAAACAAGTGTAGGCTGCATGAGCTGACCACTTGGGAGTCAAGTTGAACGGCTCCACCGCCTGCAGCAACATGCTACGTCGTTTTCTTCCACCAAACATTAATCTTTCGAAACCAAACAATTTAGTTTTATTTTATTCAGTTGGTTATGTATATACTATATTAAATAGTTAAAATCCTTAGAGATTCAATTGGTTATATATATACACATATATAAACATAACTTTTTTTCCAAAGTTATTCTTATGCTAAATAAATATGTAAATGTGATTCAGTTTGTACATATTTTCTATATTTCTCTCAATTAACAATTATATTTAATTAAATAACTTTTAAATTTATTTATACATTAAAACAAAAAGAAACATAATTACAATAATCAATGAAAAAAAAATATAATATCTAACCTACTTATACACACGTATCTCGTGTGTATGATTATATTAATTATTTATTAATAACAAAAATAGAGGAAGTATAAGAATTGTCAAATTTTATTTACTTTAAGCATGCATAAATTGAATGTTGAGTCCACCAGTGTTTTTTCCCCCATTTGGGGGAATAGTCATGTTGTTGAGTGTTTAAAGTAAGTTGAGAGGTGGCTCTGAAAATGGATATTAGTAAAGCGTATGACAAGATTGATTGAGGGTACATACGGTAAATTATTATTCAAATGGGTTTTGCTAGGCGATGGGTTGACATTACCATGCTATGTGTTACATAAGTTTCGTACATTGTTGTGGTGAATGATCAGTTAGTGGATCTGATAAACCTAAGCGAGAAATTTTCAAAAATTATGATGCAGAAAATGTGGAAAAAATTTTCAAATACGACAGTGCGGGGCAAACATCACGTTTGCAAGTTTAATAAGTCATGCATGAAATTAAATCTATTTAAATAATACTTAAAAATCTTATGACTCAAACGTTCATAAAAGCTTTGAAAAAAGAGATGCAACCCTACAATTAATGACCGATTTTTATACGGGCACCCCAGAACTTTTAATTACATACCAAAACCTGAACTGGCAATTAAAATCTTATGAAAACAGAAGAAACACGAGTTTCATGAATAAAATAAGCTTAATGGGAAAAACACTTTTAAAACGTTGGTGAAATCAAGCATCGAAATTTCGTGACAAAACAAAATACATGAAAGACTATGAATCCACTACATTGAAATTTGTTGTCATGACACTGAATTTGAAAATAATTAAATACAATTTAACTTCATTATCGTCTAACCCCATGTATCAAACTCTTGTACAAAATAAAAGAGATATAGAGTTGTAATTTCAAAAGCATTAAAATCAATTGTCACGAGACCATCGCTGAAAACACTCAGTCTAAAACAAAACTTTAACTACTATCTAACTATTCATGCATCCCAAAGATTACATAATCATTGGACTACAACGAAATAAAAGACTTCTCGCTTCGAACACCAGAGGTTCGAACTGTCATATCATGAAATCTCTTCGCCTCTTGGACTCCTCAGCCTTTCTACTAAAGTTTTTAATTAATTTACTTCTCAGTTCCAACTGCTCCAATCAAGTATGGTGATTCTAAAGACTCATAAAAAAATATTCATATACGTAACAAATACATAATAAAAATCATAAATCTTTGGACGTGTAAGACTTGAACATAAACATCATGCATATAAAGTAATGGGCAAAAAAATCCTTCAATTTGTGTGATAAAATACATGAAATTATGGTAACCACTTATTATGAGTACATATATTGGGTTCACGTGATCACGGTCGTTATACAACAAGCATACAGAACATACTGACCTTGGACAATATGCATCTCATCTCGACCTTGGCTGCTTAAACTTTCATTCTTTGGAATGGCCCTTCTGAGGCTCAATTCAGAGTATCAATCCAGTGCTGCTACCACAATAACACATGCAAAATCAAAATATTTTTCATGCATCATCATAACATCATCATTCATAACTTTCTCAAAAACATCAAAACATCCTCATAGTCAAAACATTCATAAAATTTGTCACTGTAAGACTTTCTTTCGTCTCATGCTCTTAAAACTCTTCATGCTCAAATCATGCATGATAAATGAAATAAAAGCAAGCACGTCCTTAATCATTTCAAAAAAATTCATGTATTTCATAAGAACATAGGTTTCATGAAGAAATACAAGCTTATAATGCAATACTTAACTAAACCGATCCATGTGAGCCGTTCCTTCCGTTCTTGAGATCAAAACTTGAAGCTATTTTCATACAAAATCTTATAGAACGTTTAAATCATAAAAGTTCATAAACATGAATTTAGAACTTAAAATAGACAAAATAAAATAATAAGTTGGGCAGACACCGGGGTGCTGGGGCGCACACTTTTGCACGCCCAGGTGCGACCACGGATGTGTGGCCGCCCAAGATGGGTGTCCCTGTGCCTCGGCTGCTGCCAGCGAACGCAGACAGCGGTGTAGGGTGCAGAAAACTCATTTTATTCTCTCTTTTTGGGACTTTTTTTTATCCCTTTTTGAACACAATCATCATACGTTGAAAATATTGATAACACCAATGAAAACTTCAAAAACTCGAAAAAGATTCAACCAAAAACAACCATCTTCAAAAGCTTTAAACCATACATACATCATGCATACACACTAAAAACTCTTGGATCTACACCTCATTTGATCACTTTTGTCATAAAAACTTTATCAACACCAAACATCTCTGATCTAAGTATTTTGAAATAATTTTATAATGAAAATCTTTCACGTAAACATCAAGAACGATTCATGCTTCACCGGACTATCTCATGAAAAAACATGCTTTTCAAAACTCTTAAAGATCTAAGCATACATTAACAAATACTTCGTAATGAATATCTTTTTTTATCAAAACATGTAATAGCTTGAATGGTGGTTTTAAAAGCGTTTAAAAATTTCTTTTTCTTCTTGGTAGAGAGTATTCGGTACCTCAGAAACTCGATATAGCCTTACCACGAACGGATCGTCGAACGATTTTCTTATTGATGATGATGTTTTTTAATTTGAGAGAGGAAAGAGGAAGAGGGTGGCGGCCCAAAAAATTGGGAGAAGAGGATTATTCTCTTTGAACGCCAACTATTATCCCTCATGGGCCGAAAACTGGCCCATTAAATAAAAATATTGACTTTTAAATTTTTTTTCTCAATTATTTTAAAATTTGGCTACCAAGCCCAACTTTAAATAATTTGCACCAAAAATATTTTTAACTTAAAACTTAAATAACATGCATAATAGTCATATACTTTTTTAAAATTCTCACACCTCGTTCGTAGGCTAGTCTCGATTCTCTTCGTCATCAGAATTAAACATATACCTGAAATACATTAAAACTAGCTTGAATCGTTAAACATAGATAACTTTAGATAACATGAAATCATTTAACATAACATTTAAACATGTCTTTTAACATCTCAAAACTTAACTTTGAAACATTAAATTTCACACAAAATAAGTAGCATGAAATTTTTTAAACATACTTTTACTTCATGAATATATATATCACATAAAAGCATTTAATTCAACATAACCTTTAAATCATAATAAATAAAATAAAATCATTTCAATTCATTTAAAATCCTTTTAATACTCGTGAGTGGATTTATTTATTTTTCGGACATTACAAGAAGTGTGAGTAGTTGTAATCTGTGAAAAAAGTCTTTCCCTAAACTCGTGTTTTTATAATCCAATAATGTGATATTAGGAGTTTCAATAGAAAATGATAAGACCTGTTCAATTGGATTTGAACAAGTATTTTACTAGTCAAAGTTTTTTTGATACCTTCTGAAGACGTAGAAGATTTTTGTCCTACTCCACTAAAAAAATAAAAGTTACAATAAACTTTTATATAGCAATGAATGTCATTATATAACGGGAAAAAAATAATATGATTTTACTAAATAATCTTAAAAACATAATATATATATATATATATATATATGTATTGGCCCATATCTTTAAAAAATATATAAATAAATAAATTTAAAGCATGTAAAATCCCTATGAGAAACAAGTGTAGGTAGCATGAGCTGACCACTTGGAAGTAGAGTTGAACGGCTCCACCACCTGCTAGCCACGTGCTACATCGTTTTCATCCATCAAACATAAATCTTTGAAACCAAACAATTTAGTTTTATTTTATTCAGTTGGTTATGTATAGTATATATTGTTTTGGTACTCAAATTCTTTTGAAATATCGAAAATACATGCTTAATCATTATGAAAATTAAATAGACGTCCTAGCTCTTGTATTTTTATAGAAGTTGTACACGTGTCTCAAGTCCAAACACACGGTCAAAATAATTATGATTTTACTAAATTGTCCACTACTATTATTTAATTTATGTATGAGATTAAATAAAAAAATTATAAACAATTGCATTAACTACCCCTGTGATATATCAATTTTGCTAAAATCCTCCTCATGGAAAAAATATTTATATAGCTAGACACTCCTTGTGTTTTTAAATTTCGAGCTCACGCATCCTTTTTAATACTTTTTTGTATCCTACACGCCTAGTGTTGCAAAATGCCTGGGCTTTTTACGAGTGTTTGTGTGATCAATCGAAGATTATGAAATTTGCAGAGTATTCAATTTATCGTAAAACAGTGAAATTAGTATGTTCAATTTAAATCTCTAGTCATCACATGACATTATTCCATGACAAATCAAGTACATAAAGCATACATCAGATCGTCTAATTTTTGGGTTTCTTTTATTGATAATTTAAAATTTTAAAAAAATATAAAGTAATGCAAGTGGTGGCATTTTGCATTACTAGTACTGCAAAACAACACCACAGACAGTGGACGCTACAGCCTTTTTTCTATTTATTTTTTAAATATTTTTTTTGTTTTTATTTTCTTTTATTTAATATCATGTTCATTTATTTAATAAATGAGACTTGAGGGTACATAAAAATATGTTGAGTTGCTGATCAAGACAAATAATTTTCAAAGAGTGAGACGGTCTCGTTGATATTTATATATAATTAGTATATATACTTTTATTTTATTTTGGCAATTTTACTTTGAATTTTTTTAGAAAAATAAAAATATTATACTTTTTTTAAGATAGATTAAAAAATATATGTATAGTTTACCGGTGCACCATAATTTTTAAAATGACAAAAACTCCAATGAGACAATATGATGGTTTATTTTTGTGGGTCAGTTCTTCGACCTGACTCAATCTATGAAAAATTATTATTTTTTATAATATTAAACTGTTTTTCACTTTAGGTATGTACCTTTTTTATCTGTCTTACCGATAAAGACCAAATATACAATCTCACCCTTTGAAAATTATATGTCTTGCAGATCAGTAAATTCATCATATTTGATATGTAACCTGAAATCTCATATGACGCATGATCATTTATCACGTTGAGTCGTATCTCCTTCGAGATAGCCATAGTTAGTTGGGCCGCTCAGCCCTATATTGTGGACGAATGGACATCATGAGTCACATGACCGACGGGCACGGAGGGCTGTGATATTTCAAAAATATTTCCCAATCCACTTCCTGTTGTGTTTGGCTAATGGTCCAGATGGGTACTTCCGAGTGACACTAGACTCCTTGGAACCTTCAGTCTGAGCATGAGTTTCTAGTTGATCCAGTTACCCGGTCCACGCCATTTTTACATGCACATATAGGTTTGTATACTCATATTTATTGTATTGGGTCTTAGCACTCATGTTCTTGTGTTTTTATCTTGGACACCTCATTTCGTGGGACAGGCCTCAAGTTGGATGAGATAGGTAGGAGTGAACCCCGATGGCGAGCAGCAGTGCCATTGAGATTCCCGTTTATCGGGTTCAGTGGTTGTTATTTCTGGTTTGGTTTGGTGAACACTATTATTTGATTTGGTTGTAACCTAATTAGCACTTTAGACTGTTATTTCCAATTTGGGATTGTGCTCTGTTTTTCGCTGATTTACCTTATTATTGTCATTTAAGATTTAATTGCATGCGTAAATACTGGTTAGTAGGTGATTCCGGTGCGGGTCGCTACATCTGTTGTTCTGGATAAAAAATTGGCACGGGTTCAACCATCTTTGTTTCGATAGTAGCTTCTGCAGTTGGTTCATTTGGTGGTTCAGCCATAGCATCCTCAAAGGTTTCAGCATGTTGAGTATCATGATCTGGATTCTTTTGATTCTTAGAACTCTTGTGAAGAACTGGGATGAACAATTCTTGGTATTGTTCCCAAAATTTGGTCCGCATTTAAAGTGTGAGCTAGTCAAAATTCAGTTGAGTAAAGAAAGTTTCTATCATCCAAAGCCGTAGGGCATTTTGTATCATAACTGTTTTAGAGTTCTTGAAAAATATGAGTAAGTTTCCTTGCTTTCATCCTGTTGCTGAAATATTCTAGCAATTTCAAAGCTAAGCTAACCTTGACTGATTGTACTTCAGTTATCACCATCAGCTTTAGAATGATAAACTTCTTAAGTTTGGTTGAGCTTTTAAACTTTCTTACAAATACTTTTGTTCTAAAATTGTACCATTCATCAAAGTTTTCAAGATGATTTTGTGCAAACTCATTCATCTCATCGGCCAACAGATCAATTTGTGCCTGGACGGCAAACAATCTTCTTGTCTTCTGATCAAATGATAGATCCAGTCTTGAAAGAGTGTATTAAATAGGATCTCTGTTGATTGGACCTGTATAACGAGGAGATGGAAGCACCACTGGTGGATCAACTATTTGGAAAGGAGCTTTAGAAGCAGTTTTTCTTCTCTTTGGTTTCTTTTTTGAGCTGGGCTCAGCAGCTTCTGAACTTGGTGGAACGATGACTGAAGCAGTTGCGTCTGGTGCATGACTTGTTTCATCAAGAATTAGTTCATTACTAGGAAAGACAAGATTTGTGGGTTCAGCCACTGGCCTTGTTTTGGTAGTACATGGCTTCTTCTTCAATGGTGATACAGTGACATCATCGACTTGATCATCTTCACTTCCCTCAATGAAGATCCTTCTTCTGCTAGTTCTAGTCTTTGGTGCAGCAGGACTAGATCTTTTGATTTTTGAAGCTTTGGTGGCTTTAGGAGCAGCCATTCTCGATACGTCGGGAAAAACCTCCTCATTTGAGGCGGAGGGTTGGCCTTTGGTTCTCAGAGAAACATGTTGGTTGCATTCAGTCTCTTCGAATTGGCCATATAATTTACTTCAGGTACCACAATTCCAATTTCTTCAATTAAGCGACTGGTGTGAAGTGCGAAGCCAAATGATTGCTTTCCTGGAAGCATCATGGTCTTAAATATCTTGAAGATAATATGTCGCCAGTTGACTAGAATGCCTTTAACTATAGCAGTAATGGCCTGGAACTTCTCATCAGTCATGATTGCAAATGACCCAGCCTTGGCTAGCAGTCCCTTTGCTACCATACCAGCTAAAATCTGATATTCCAGCTTCAATTCTTTCTTGGATTCAGAGATATTCACTGGCTCACCGGATGCACAGAATAAAGTACACATCTCCTCAATATCATTTGTTGGCACATCAGATAGGCTGGTCAAGCCCTCTTGAGGTAGAGAGAATAATAAAGTATGCCTCAATGACTACCAGTGGGTTTTTTCTAATCTTAAGAACCAGCTATCCATCATTGTTGATTGAGCAGTTGCGGCAGAGCTACAATAGTTATGCTTCATAGTAATCAAGTAGACAGAAATTTTCGAAGCCCAGAAGCCTCCATAAGCTGAAAAATCCCAACAAGGCATCTTTTTCCATGTTGTAAATGGACTCAAAGTCCACATAAATGGTGTTCATGAAATAGACATGTTGTGAGGATGATGCCATTAGAAATTTTTTTGAAAGAAAATTGTAGTATCGAGTGATTACTTAGAGTTATGAATGCAAAATTTGGAGAGAATGCTCGAAAACTTTTAATTGCTCGGTGAAGAAGACGATAGAGATGTGTGTATAGTACATATGCACTGTGACATTTTGAATTTTGCCTGGGATTGACACATGTCAGTCAGTCATAGGCTATTTAAATATTTCAAAATAAAATCATGTCAACTGATTTCTAAAAAGAGAGATTGAATATAAATGACAACTTAAAAATGGAATTTGGAAGGTTGTCACATAATAATTCACAGATTTTAATATGAACATAACTGAGTCAAACATTGGTCAACATACGATAAGATCAGTTGAGCCAAGAGCTCAGTCGACTTGGTCAGTCGAGCTTAAGGGCAACAAGATAACCTACTAACTAGCAGTATTAAGATGTAATTAGCTTAATATAAAACACTTATTATAACAACAGATTTTATTGCGGAAACTTAAAAACCTACTACAACATAAACCGACAGAATACGACCGGTACAAAAACCCAAATGTATTTTCTCATACATATTTACAACATACAACTGACTGAAGCTATATAAACTACAATAAGCTCTGGGACCTACATCTAACCCTGATAGATCCACTCGCTCTGTCTACCCTAAGACCTGCCCCATGGAATGGGGTGTCCAAGGTAACACCATGAATGTGAGCGACTAAAGCCCAGTACGTAAATATGTGTAGCGACCCAACCCGGATCCACTACTAATCATAGAATTAGAGCTTAATTTAGCATGCAATTAACAATAATCAGAATACACTGAAAAAAGCTTAAATAAATGCTGACCTTCAGAATACAACCGGTTAAATAAATTCGATATACAACTCAATCGAATAAATATTAACAACAATATAACCTACAACAAATCCTCTTGTCCTCTTTGGTCAACGACTAATCCAAATCACTGGGCGCACTACATGCACCTGCACCTGCCCCATCGAATGGGGTGACCAGACATACAGAAAACATTGGACGTGAGCGACTATGCTCAGTATGGAAGCAATGATATATAAACATATATGCAACATGTAAATGGATTTAAAAACCTGGTAAAACAGTCTGCTCAGGGGCGCCAATGAATATACAGTATCGTGCTGGATAGCTAGTCCGTGGGGTACTCGTATACTCCCCTATCACTGTAGCGTCAATCACCGGCGTCGCGACATCTCCAGTGATAGACAAAACCGTGGGGGCTGACCCTCCCCATACAATCGACTCACCTCTCACGAGATGTAGTCTGGTATAAAATCATGCATGTGCTAAAGCAATAAAACATGGTATAAACAAAGAACATACAAAGGCAACATATAAGATCATATATCATGTTGTCCATCTCAGTCAGTACTTACGTACCTTACTAAGGCAGTCCTAGAAGCATACATCTAGGTTCCAAGCCTACATTCAGTACTACAAGTCTACAATGCAAAATACCCTTGCATCACAAAACACTCTCTAAAAGCCTTAACTAAGCTAATAAATACTTCCTAATATTTTTAGGGATCCAAAGTTATACCTACGTTCATCGTCAGCCCACTGATGGCGACTGCCCCACAACTTGGGCACAACTCCGCAATAGCTCCGCTACTGCTCCGGACATTATCCGCCAACTCCTACTCTTAAATAAGAACCCCCAAAGCCCCTAAAATGAGCTAGAATGGGAGAGGAAGAAGTTGGAAATGAGCAAGAAAATGAGAGCCTCGAACTCATATTTATAGGCATGGGATCGGAACGTCCGTTACGAGTTGGGAACGTCCAATCCCAACATGTCCCGCCACGCATCAATCCCATTACATGCAACCATACACCTGTCTTGGACACCGAACGGAACGTCCAACCTATACATCAGAGTCTCCGATGTGCCCTCCACTTACGTCACTACTTACGTCACCATGATGATGTCATGCTGTTAGCTGACCATGCATGTTCGGAACGTCCGTTCCTTGATCGGACCATCCGATCTCACAATTCCTCCGGGCCATTTCGAGTGTTCTGGATCTATTTCTGGACATCCCTTAATCATGTTTTACTTTAACCTAAACATGATTACTTAATTAATTACCACTTAATTGTAACACAAATCCAATTCATCATCTACACTGGTAGATCTGATTTGAAACATCTGGTCGAATAACTCTAAAAAATTCTCCCCTCCTTAAAATATTTTGTCCTCAAAATTTGGGAAATTCAAGAACGTAACACAAATCCAATTCATCATCTTCACTGGTAGATCTGATTTGAAACATCTGGTCAAATAACTCTCAAAAGTTCATACCTCGCTAAAACCTGCAATGGTCTAACCCTCACTGAATCACATTACGACTTCCAAAGTCGGCTTAGAACTCAGTTTTTTGTTATAACCTCACATGCATTGTCAATAATCTAGGCTAATGTTGTATCCTATCTTATGAAAACTGTCTTACCCTTCGCAATTTCGATGGAACTGCGAAACACCACTGACTACCGTCAGCAATTCCCCGTCCATTGAAAATGATCCAATACCATCAACTGGTAATTACTTCAAAATCCTATGTCCGTCGACACATGAAAGGATCTTCTTTGCTAATCAAGATATCAGTCTTCCTCTAACATGAGATAACATGTTTAACGACTGATACTGAATCTTGACACATTTCTAACCACGAGTCAGATACGTCACTATCTGCATAGTCATCGAATTCCCGATTCGTCCAACTGATTTTGCAAGATCATCTGAACTCTTATGAGATCACACAGGAGTTTACCGAGAACTCACTATTCAACTAACTTATGCAATATCCATTGTTGTCTGTGTCCCAATAGCTGCCAACTGGCTATCAACACAGTCCCACTGATATCTAACCCGAATATCGCAAGATTACTGTAGTCTCCTGATTACTCGTCGAATAATAATTATGATTGCATCGCTGAATGCAAATCTTAGCAATAACACTTCTGCTAAGACCATAACTACTCATCCATTATCTCTAGAAACGCAATAATTATTTCGCTGCCAAACAAGAAGACAAGATACAAACACAGTGTATCCCAACTGTTCTAATACTAACATCGCAATCCCCAATGTTATCGCAATACATTCGAAAAACGTTCACAATTTATAATCTCAGTGTCCCATTCCAGAGATTCTCTTCATTGAAGTACTCATTCGAGTTACTCCTTAACAGTCGAGGACAAAGTCCTTCTATCAAACAAAATAGCTTTTGCGTAACTAAATGATCAATATCAAAGTGCTAGCATTACCGCACATAACTCTCTATATCTGACAATCTCATATTACATCTCTAGTGTTATGATCACAACTTGTGAAACACCCGACTAATCATGATCCATTGTGATCTGAATCTCACTACCGGAGAGAGAATTCCAAGCGATTTTCCACTGGTCATCCTATCCTAGATAACAAAAAGTTATGAAACTCCCTGGCATCAGAATACGTACCTTTCGTACTTATCTCGCTCGATGCTGAATAATAATTCTCAGAAGAATACTACCACAAAAACCAATGGCAATACTCTTTTCCGACGAACACAAATTGTGTCAACGTTGTTGTCCACAATATTGATATAAAATTCTCAGGTCATTACCTCGAAAAGACATTATCATCTTGTCGTACCCTTAGATGGCTAACACCATCCTTGGCACTGATAATTTAAATCAAATGGTTTCATCTGTCTCGTCCCTCGAGATACCATTTAAACTCCCAAAACCGGTTATCCTACCATGGATAACAACCCTTGTCAACTTGACTCATTATGGAAGTGAACAAAACTGGTTCCCCCCGATCTCACATGAATCCTCACTACTTTCGGCAATCCAACTAACTTATAGATCGATACCGATCGATTCTATTATTTCAATGACACAGCACATCAGAGTCACACTGGGAACTCAACGACAACAATCCCGCTAGACCCTAAAAACCAGGTCTCAGCTGTTATCTCATCCCTCGTCCAAGAAACTGATGTTAGTCCGCTAATGCTCGTTGAAGTCCACAGCACTCGTTAGATCTCAACTCAACTGCATACCCTAAAACTATTGTTGGAAACACCTAAGCAAAGTATTCGTCTAACAGTTCTCGAAAACTATTGTCCACAAATCAACATGGAACAACTAATAAATCTTATTTCCTTAAACTGGGTCATCCATTGCAAATACAAACAATGCTCAGACCAAATCTGCTCCTATCTAATCAAGGAATACTTGTCTTAACTATCACTGATAACCTTATCAATGTTACCAGACTAGTCATGACCACAAGAGTCAAACTCTAACCACTTCTTATGATCAATAGAAACCTAAAAATTCCGTTAACTGCATTCCTAGAGATCTCTAAACGACCAAAGAATTCCTGAATGCACCTGAATTTCTTTAATACTTTGAGGCATTACCAAATACCAAACCCCTAAGCACACCGGCTCATAGTACCATCCCAACTCGATTCACCACATCCCAAGTCAACAATGCTTGGAATAAACCTATCAATCATGTCGATCCACTGCAGCTCACGCTTAGCCTAACAGTATGAATAACTAAGGGTAGTCACTGGTACCAATCCTGCACCATCCTGACCCTATTAACAACTGTCTCTTTCATTCTAGATGAATACCAAGACTAGCTAAATCCAAAAAATACGAAAGATTTCAACTATCCCTGAACATGCTCCGGGCAGGTATATCCCTCGCTAAGACTGTGCAACCAATCAAGAGTGAGGTAGCCTCCCCCCGATATCCTGTCCGAAACAACCTTCCAGAGAACACTGGCGTAGGTCACGCTTCCCTCCCGTATAGAATAATTTAGTACAGTCCTTAGAATCTGATATAATTCACTACCGATGAAGTCTATCATCACTGAGCAATACCCCTATCCGGGTCCAAGTTCCAAAAATAGTTTATGATACTGTAACTTGGGTCATCTTTTCTCAAGTAATCCCAATTGTTATCTCTGACATAAGCCAGATGATAACTAATCTCTTAATACCAAGCCTGGTATCAACTCACACCGAGGTCATACCCTGCTGTGACTGTTGTCAATCCTTAGACTGAAGTAGCCTCCCCTATACAGCCGCTCCTGAAGCATGAAGGCTTCCAAGAAACCTCTGAAGCACTTAAGACTCTCAGAGTAACACTGACATAGGGTCATGCCTCCTCTCTTCTAGTCCCGATCACATCTCAAAAATCTTGGTATTACTTGACCTGGTACCCTGATGAAAACCCATCAACATATGGCAACAACCCTAGAAGGTCAAACAACCAATTGTTCTAAAGAAACAACCTAGAGCAATACCCATGCCCCTGATGAATCACCTCATCTCTGGCACTAACCATAGTCAAACTACTAACTAGGTCATCCTAGGAAATCACCTAGATTCAACCACATGGTAAGCAGTTACAATTTACTCAAAAACCTATGAGTTCCAATAGTTGAACATTAATCAACTATGCACTTGATTAATCCCAAAGATCAAATATCACTGATCCAAGTGCAGTACAATTATTATTACCATCCAAAGTAATAATCAACTAATCCAGAGATTACACGGAAAAATATGTACAATTTGAAACAATAACTGGTACATCAAATAGCTGGAATCATTAATAAATATGATTCAATGCTTACAAATGTAATATTGTTTACAACAAAACTTAAATACAGTATTTAAACACGTTTGAATTGTTGTACATGTCTTGATCTTGAGCATGAAGCTTCTCATCTATCCAAGCATCAATACAAGCATACTGGCCAAACTATTCCGCACGATCTTCTGCAAAGACCTTCGGTAGATTCCTTCCGAGGAATGATCTGTGCTTGCTTACCAACCTTCCTTCTATGCTCTGCATCAATGCATGTCAGCAGACTTCCTCCACACAAGATCTAACCTATCTGCTTACATCCATCACATGTCTTTGAACATGAAGTTTCTCGTCTGCCTGCCAAAAGCATCGGCACAAGAATACTGACAGGGTTAACTTCTACACGAGTTTAAAGACCTTATGCAATTTACCAATCTTGCCTTAATTACATGAGACATTCCTTGGTCAAGGTCTTTATGACAATCTCTCCAACCGCTAGTGGAGAATCTTCAAAGGAGTGTCATCATGGCCGAAAGGAATAGACGCGAGCATCAAGTGTGTCCCAACCAATCCTCAGCCACTGCCTCCGACGTCTGGTACTCGATCCAAAACTAGGATCCACATGAGTCGAAATCTTGGTGTCTCGGACACGATCCTTATTTCTTGCCCAATTTAGTTGGAATGCCATAAGACAAATCTTTAAAAATCCTACCAATGATGATAGTCTTTGGGAAACCTAATTTCCTCATCATCATCACATTTAAGGTATCATCATTTCTACAAGGAAAACCCAAAGTCTCATTACTATGTCCCAAAAGTATCTTTGCATGCTCTGATACCAATAAATGTAGCGAACCAACCCAGATCCACTACTAATCATAGAATTAAGCTTAATTTATCATGCAATTAACACTAATCAGAATACACTACGGAAAGCTTAAATAAATGATGACCGACAGAATACAACCGGTTAAATAAATTTGATATACAAATCAATCAAATAAATATTAACAACAATAGAACCTACAGCAAATCCGGATGTCCTCTCTGGTCACCGACTACTCCAAGTCACTGGGCACACTACCTGAACCTGCACCTGCCACGTCGAATGGGGTCTCCAGGCATACAGAAAACACTGGACATGAGCAACTATGCTCAGTATGTAAGAAATGATATATAAACATATATGCAATATGTAAATGGATTTATAACCCTTGTAAAACAGTCTGCTCAGGGGCGTCAATGAATATACAGTACTGTGCGGGATAGCTAGTCTGTGGGGTACTCATATACTCCCCTATCACCGTAGTGTCAATCCCCGTCATCGTGGCGTCTCCCGGTGATAGACAAAACCGTGGGGGCTGAGCCTCCCCATACACTTGACTCACCTCTAATAAGATGCAGTCTGATATAAAATCATGCATGTGCTAAAACAGTAAAACATGGTATAAACAAATCACATACAAATGCAACATATAAGATCATATATCATGCTGGCCATCTCAGTCAGTACTTACGTACCATACTAAGGCAGTCCTAGAAGCATCCATCTAGGTTTCAAGCCTACCCTCCAGTACTACAAGTCTACAATTAATAATACCCATGCATCACTAAACATTCTCTAAAATCCTTAACTAAGCTAATAGATACTCCCTAATATTTTTAGGGATCCAAAGTTATACCTGCGTCCGTCGTCAGTCCACTGATGGCGACTGCCCCACAACTTGGGCACAACTCCGCAATAGCTCCGCTACTGCTCCGGACACTGTCCGCCAACTCCTACTCTTAAATAAAAGCCCCCAAAGCCCCTAAAATGAGCTAGAATGGGAGAGGAAGAAGTTGGAAATGAGCAAGGAAATGAGAGCCTTGAACTCATATTTATAGTCATGGGATTGGAACGTCCGTTCCGGGTCCTGAACGTCCGATCCCGATGTGTCCCGCCATGCGTCAATACCATTACATGCAACCATACACCTGTCTCGGACACCGATCGGAATGTCCGATCTATACATCGGAGCGTCTGATGTCCCATCTGCTGACGTCACTGCTTACATCACCATGATGACATCATGCTAAAAGCTGGCCATGCGCGTTCGAAACGTCCGTTCCTTGATTAAACCATCCAATCTCACAATTCCTCCGGGCCATTTTGAGTGTTCTGGATCCATTTCTGGACATCCCTTAATCATGTTTTTACTTTAATGTAAACATTATTACTTAATTAATTACCACTTAATCATAAATTCTGGATACGGATCACTACAATATGAGTATTTAAAACTAATATGATGCATGTATTGTGAGATGACTGGGATGACCGATCAACTACTGAGTCCTGCTCAGGCTAGGTGTCAATGAGTATGTAGTACTATCTAGGAATCCTACCGCTGGGTAACTCACACACTCGTCTATACCATCGTAGTATCAGTCTCCGCACATTGAGATAACTCCCGGTGTCAAACAATAATAACAGGTGTTGGGCAGAATGACCATATGAGAAAGGTTATCTCGAAGAAGATACGGCTCAACGTGTATGTGCAAATGCAGTATGTATGAAAAGAAGTAAACCATGTATCATGGAACATAAATTCAGCATATAAGCATGCATACTCAGCTGAGAAGCTCAGTCATTACTTACGTACCTCTAGTAGTAGATCAAATCTAATCAGTGTCTAGGGTCCACTCCTACAGTCAAGTAATTATTATATCACTAAACATGCTTTAAAAGACTTAACTAAGCTAACAAAAACTGTTATATTTAAATAGGATTCATAGACCATATCATCGTTCGTCGTCAGTCCGTTGATGCCGATAACCTATTTTCTACTCATACTTTGATGCTATTCGAGAAGCATCTCACAATTATTGTAGGGACCCTCTTATTTATAGACAGATCAAAGAAGGGAACTTGTGAATTTGTGACAAAAATTGGCATCCGGATCCTTTATTTATAGGCGGAGTTTGGAAGATCCAAACTAGGGTTCGGACGTTCAGAACTCTCTATGCTAGCCACGTATCTGGTTGCCTGAGTTTTGGACATTCCGATAACGAATTTGGGAGTTTCGATCATGTTCGGACGTTTTGATCTTGGTCTTTGGAATTTCCAAACTTGCATGCTAATACACGCATAAAAACTCATTGCTTAGTCATCGGGCCATGTCTTTGGACGCTTCGATCGAGTACTTCGGATGGTTCGATCATCTACATGGCATGCATCCGATCATGCACCCATCGATTGACTTGTTTGGGTATAGATCAAAAGTTTTGATATGTATTTCGAACGTTCCGAACTGATCATTGGCATCATAACATGAACCATGCTTCTGAACACGTTCGGATCTTCCAAACTTCACAAGGGTCCAGTTCGTTGCTTTCGAACTATGGTTCGGATCTTCCAAACTCTTCGGTGGTTCCGAAGTCCAGAATTCATATTTTAATCCAATTTATTCCCTTGATTTGTTTAATTAATAACCCTTAATAATATTTATCATTTAATTAACTTAAAATTGGGTAAGGGTTGCTACATATCCGTTTGAGAACTCAGTGTTCTCCCTAAATAAATGCATTTATGATCAGTGAGTCTTAAAAAATTTATAAAGTAAGAAAATATTAGTCTCAGGGAATGGTTTGGTACAAATATCAACGACTTGTTGATAAGTTGAGATGTATTCCAATCGTATGTCCTTTTTCAGTTCATGATATCTGATGAAATGATGTCTTACATCAATGTGCTTTGTCCTGGAATGAAGAATTGGATTGTAGGCTATAGCTATTGCATTTGCATTGTCACAAAGTATCAATGACTCCATGACTTCAATCTCATAGTCTCTCATTTGTTGTTGTATCCAGAGCAATTTAACACAACAAAGTTTAGCAGCTAAGTACTCTTCCTAAGTTGTGGAAGTAGAAATGGATGTCTGCTTCTTGCTAAATCATGAGATCAATTGATCTCCCAGAAATTGGTCGAATTCACTTGTGCTTTTCCTATCAAGCTTACATCCATCATAGTCTGCATCTGAGTAGCCAACAAGATTGAATGAATTATACTTGGCATACCAGATCCCAACATGTTGGGTGCCTTTAAGATATTACTTCAATACGCGTTTGGCTGCTAATTAGTGAGACTGCTTTGTATTGGCTTGAACTCTTGCACACATATATAAAGAGAACATAATATCTGGTCTAATAGCACTTATATATAATAAAGAGACTATTAGATATCAATACATTGTTACCTCAACTAGCCCCCTTCATCTTTGTCAAGCTTGACTGATGAGCTCATAGGGGTAGTAGCAGCTAAGCAGTTCTCTTTGCCAAAATTTTTGAGGAGTTATTTGGTATATTTGGTTTGGCTGACAAAGAATCCATTATCTATTTGCTTCACTTGAAGTCCAAGGAAAAATCTCGGCTCACCCATCATACTCATCTCAAAATTATCCTGCATCAACTTAGCAAACTGCTTGCACAACTTGGGATTAGTTGACCCAAAAATTATATCATCAACATAAATTTGAACAGGCAGAGTGTTTTCATCCTTAGTGAACTTGAACAAAGTCTTGTCCTCTGTACCTATTGTGAAGTCATGATCAATGAGAAATTTAGATAAAGTTTCATACCAATCTCTTGTAGCCTGTTTCAGTTGATATAGAACTTTGTTTAGATGGTAAACATGATATGGAAATTGATGAATAATGATAAGTGCATTTTATGCACTTAATTTGTATATGGTTTTACTTGACTTTCGAAATTTATTGGTAGATATTGTGTGAAGTTGTTGTTGTTTTTGTGTTTGTAAAGAGTTGTGGACTTTGATGAGTATTTAAAGGAATTGAGCCTAAAAGATGGAAGTTTAAAGGAAGAATCAAGATTTGAAAAAGAGAAGAAAAAGGCTGAATTCGAGCTTAAGGCGTGCCCGCGCCGAATGAGGGCTGCCCGCGCTGTTATCGGGATTTTAAGAAGAGAAGGCGAGCTGAAGGCACGCCCGCGCTGACCATACGCGCTCCCGCACCGCTGAAGAAAGTTTTGAAGAGTGTTTCTTCGAAAGAGAGATGCGCGCCCGCCCTGTTCCTTGGAGCGCCCGCGCCGTCGTCTGTGATTAAATTAAGAGTCCGACTATTTATGGAACTTTGGGGGTTTTTCTTGGGTTATTTTGGACGACTCTTAGGTCATATAAAAGGGATTTTTCTGAGTCATAGAGCCATCTATCAGCCGCCAATATACACAATATTCTTGAGAGCACTTTTGTGAGTTTTTGGGATCAAGACTTGAAGATTGCTTGGAACAAAGACGAAGACTTTTCAACCGGACAGGGAAGAAAGACTACGGCTTTGTTATTTCTTCTTATTTGTTTTTCTTTGATTGTTGAATTATGTTTGAGACATTGAACATGATTTGTTTTTTTATGAATTTGAGCATGAACTAAATTTTTCTAGTCTAGAGGTTGACGTAGCTTGCTTGAGACATATTCATGAATCTTTGATTTTAATAAATTGAATTTCTTTTAGATTAATTGTGTTTCTAGAATTGAATGTCTTCTTAATTTACTGGCCATAAATTAAGTTGTTATATTTATTTGGAATCGTTGCTCGGGAGAGGGGATTTTGAGTAGGATCAATAGAAACTACACTGTTAATTGTTTATATAGCTCGGGAGAGTATATAACTTTAATAGAACCTTTAAGGAACGTTGTTTTACAAAGATCACTGCATCTATATTTTTAATAGGGATATTGAAATCAAACTGTAGTTGATACACTCTATTTGTTGCTCGGGAGAGGGGAATAGAATAATCTATGTGTTCTTGGTTATTAATTGAAAGAAATTTATAAAATAGATTATTTACGATTGAATATTGTCGAGACCAAGTGAAATCAAAACCTCTGGACTATTTTTCTCTAATTGATAAATTCTCAAAATTTGTGTGTGAGTGAGCTTGATAATTCTTCACTATTTATTTAAGTTTTCAGCACATTTCCAAAGTTTGATTTTCTAGATAAAATTAAGACTATTTTAATACAAGTATTGAATATTTTCAAATTACTCCTTGTGGGATCGACTCTCTCTCTTTCACCATATTAAAACTTGACACTCGTACTCTTGCGAGTAATTTTCAAAACAAGTTTTTGGCGCCGTTGCCGGGGAGTAATTTTGATTTTGTTTAGTCTTGTTACCAATTAGTCGAAGTTTTAATTTAGAGTTTTTATTTATTTTATTTTATTTAAGTACTAATACATTGCAGTTGTTCTTAACTGCATTTCATGCGAAGAACACAAAGTGCGAATTCTTTACTCTTTGATCCAGAGATTGAACGAACCGCACGCGCGTTGAGAAGAGCTAGGAGAGAATAACTACTTAACATGTCTGAAGAAAATGTCAATGAATTGCTCTTGGTGCCAATTAGAGATCATTTCAGGCCGACGATCTAGGCTCACTATTCTGGAATCGCTCGAGGGACCATAAATGCCAAAAACTTTGAGTTGAAGTCGGCCTTAATCAACATGGTTCAGCAGAACCAATTCAATGGAACTGCCACAGCTGATCCTCACTTACACTTGCGCACCTTTCTAGAGATTACTGATATGGTAAAAATAAATGGGGTTTCTGAGGATATAATACATTTACGCTTGTTTCCTTTTTCTCTCAGGGACAAGGCACGGAGCTGGTTGCAGTCATTGCCTCTAGAAAGCATAACAACTTGGGAGGGCATGGCTATGAAATTTTTAGAGAAGTTCTTTCCACCATCCAAGGCAACCCAGCTGAAGATTGAGATCAGTACCTTTCAACAGCATGATTCAGAATAGCTACATGAGGCATGGGAAAGGTACAAAGATTTGTTAAGGCGTTGTCCTAATCATAATTTTGCAGATTGGGAAGAAATGGAGTTTTTCTACAATGGGCTGAATACGCCCACAAGGATGTCTGTGGATTCTGCTGCTGGAGGTACTATCTTTGCCAAGGACCTCATTCAGGCCTATGATATGCTTGAAAAAATGACTATCAATAGTTATCAATGGTCGTCTGAACGTATGGGAGTCAAGAAGGGATTGTACAGTGTGGATCCTCTCACATCCATCACTGCACAGCTATCTGCGTTGAGTACACAAGTTGCTTCTCTGAACAATGTGAATATCGCAGAACCTGCAGGTGTGTCGGTTGCCATAGAAGAATCTCATCCACCTGAGGAAGCTCAATATATCAATCCCAGAGGCTATGAAAATTATCGAGGTAACCCTCCTCCTAATACTTATCATCATGGCTTACGTAACCATGAAAACTTTTCTTATGCAAACAACAAAAATGTATTGAAACCCCCTCCGGGATTCAATACAAATCAAGGGGAAGGTAAAGCGTCATTGGAGGATGTTGTGTCTACATTTGTTACTGAATCTAACAAGCGGATGTCGAGGACTGAAACTCGAATGGACAGCATGGAGACACATATGTGCAGTTTGGGGGCTATGATGAAATCTATGGAAACAGAGATTGGGCAACTTGCGAATGCTTTAAAGGATCAAAATCGAGGAAAGTTTCCCAACAATACTGAAGTGAATCCAAAAGAGCAGTGCAAAGCAGTAGAGTTAAGAAGTGGGAAGAAGTTAGAGGCTGAAGATCAGAGAAAAACCAAAGAAGTTGAAGAACCAGTGGTTGAAGAAATCGTGGTTGAAGAACCCAAGAAAGAATCTAAAGCAAAACCAATGTATAAGCCACAACTTCCTTATCCTCAGCGATTCAAGAAGAAGGCACTTGATGAACAGTTCTCCAAGTTCCTAGACATCTTCAAGAAGATACACGTTAATATTCCGTTTGCAGATGCCTTGGAACAAATGCCCAACTATGCCAAGTTCATCAAAGATGTAATGTCTAAGAAGAGGAGTTTGAAAGACAATGAAGTGGTGAATTTGACAGAAGAGTGTAGCGCAATCCTGCAGAAAAAGTTGCCACAAAAGCTTAAGGATCCAAGGAGTTTCACTATTCCTTGTTTTATTGGTGGTTCTAAGGTAAATCGAGCTTTATGTGATTTAGGAGCAAGTATTAATTTGATGTCTTTTTCTGTATACAGGACTTTGGAGCTCGGAGAAGTCAGGGCGACCACCATCACATTACAGCTGGCTGATCGGAGTATTACATATCCACGGGGTATTGTGGAGGATGTTTTGGTGAAGGTCGACAAGTTTATATTTCCAGCAGATTTCGGGATTTTAGACATGGATGAAGATGAAGAAACTCCTTTGATCTTTGGGAGACCTTTTCTAGCTACTGCACGCGCACTGATCGATGTCCACAAGGGAGAGCTCACACTCCGAGTTGGTGGTGAAGCTGTGATTTTTAATATTTATCACACCATGAGGGGACCAAACGAGGTAAGTACATGTAAAAGTATTGAAATTTTTAATTCTCATAATTCTTTTTCATTTGCAGGAATTACTGATCCACTCGAAAGATGTTTAGTGGCGGATGAGGTATTTGATAAGGACGAGGATTGGGAGCTACAAGAACAAAAATCATTCCTTGACAGCACTCCGAAAGAAAAAATGGTGAGTACTAAGGAATCTGAAGAATTGGAAAATAGTGCACCAGAGGTATCCAATGAAACTCATGATCTGAAAGAATTGCCTGCGCATTTATGTTATGAATTCCTTGGTGAAAATTCTACGTGTCCTGTTATTATTTCTTCTCACCTGTCTGCTGTAGAAAAAGATAAGTTGTTGAGAGTATTAAGAAATTTTAAAACTGCTTTAGGATGGTCAATTTTTGATATTAAGGGTATTAGTCCAACAATATGCATGCATAAAATTTTGATGGAAGAGTCTTATACTCCTTATGTTGATCATCAGAGGCGGTTGAACCCTGCCATGAAAGAGGTAGTGAAGAAAGAAGTTTTAAAGTTGTTGAATGCAGGAGTGATTTATGCTATTTCTGATAGTAGTTGGGTATCTCCTGTTCAAGTGGTGCCTAAGAAGGGTGGGATTACTGTGGTTAAAAACAATAATAATGAGTTAATCTCAACACGTACAGTAACTGGCTGGCGAGTCTGTATAGATTATAGGAAGTTGAACAAAGCTACTCGTAAGGATCATTTTCCACTTCCTTTCATTGATCAAATGCTTGATAGACTTGCTGGTTATTGCTATTACTGCTTCTTAGATAGTTATTCAGGTTACAATCAAATTGCTATCGCATCGGAGGATCAGGAGAAGACTACTTTTACGTGTCCCTATGGCACGTTTGCTTTCAGGAGGATGCCGTTTGGACTATGTAATGCACCTGCGACTTTTCAGCGGTGTATGATGGCGATTTTTGCAGATATGGTGGAGGAAGTAATTTGGATAATTTTCTTTGAATTTTTTCAGGCTATTGGAGCTCAGTTCGAACAAAAGGCGCGCCCGCCCCACCTACAGGCACGCCCGCGCCGCTCTGAAGCTTCCTTTGAATTATTTTCTCGAGCCTAAGGCGCGCCCGCCCTTTACATTAGCACGCCCGCCCCGATTGCATCACTATTGTCCGCGAACTGAAGGAGCGGGCGCCCCTATACCTTGCGCGCCCGCCCCGTCCTTGGTCTAATAAAATCACACACAGCCGAAGAGGAGGCGCGCCCGCCCTATACAACTGCGCGCCCACCCCGCCTGCTTTATTCCATATATCCGACTTCTTACCTTCTTTTCTTTCCTCACTTTTTCCCTAATTCTCCTACACACATCCATCCTCATGCCTCTTTCCCTTCTCCTACTGCAATAAGCGGCTATTCTATCTCCTAATCTCCAACATACACCATCTAATTTCTTTTCTCATCATCTTTTCGAAGCAGGTCGGTCTCACCACATTGACAAGGGGCGCGCCTCACTTCCAATTGCTGTGGGTTCTACAAAGGGGAAACGGTTGCTTATCTACTCTTGTCGGACTCGTTTGGAGTAATTTCGTTCTTTTTGGTGATCATAAACGTGAATTGGGTGGTGAGTATTCATCAATTATATCTATTGCGGTGTGTGTATATTGAAGTCTTGTGTGGTTAATCAATCTGTGGAGTGTGGATTCTATTGGATTGTATTTGAAGCTATCATTTTTGTTTGTTGATTGTGGAGTCTATTCAAGTTTGGGGGAGTTGTGGTTGTTGCAATTTGGTTCATTGTTGTGGTTCAGTGGTTTGCATTCTAAGTGTTTGAATAATGGCACCAAAGAAGAAGCTAAAATCTGTTGCATCATCTTCTACTGCCGCTTCGGAGCCTGAACCGCAACGTTTTTGGAATGAGATTGCAGAAGAGAATTATCAATGATGTCTAGGGAAAACGATACTACCCGAGCGTGGTTTCGATACATCAATGGGGTTTGGGAATGATGAGTTTTTTATTACAATTGGTCGGGCTGTGGCTGGTCGTCAATGGTTAAATTTTGTTCAGCCACCTCAGGTTGCAGTCGTCACAGTAGTTTGTGAATTTTATGCGAACTTGAAGGTAAAGCACATGCAGCTTAAAGTGCTTGTCCGCGGGAAGTTGGTGCCTTTTGATGCTCACACGATTAACACTATGTACAATCTCCCGCCAGTGTTTCACGATGAGTACGCGGAAAACCGAGCTAATGACGTGGATTACGCGGCGATTCTGAGCCGTATATGTGTTCCGGGCGCGGAATGGCGCATGGGCCGTGATCACCTGCCTTCCAAATTGAAGAAGACCGAATTGATTCCTGATGCTAAGCTGTGGTATAACTTTGTGTGTGCTCGACTTAAACCAACCGACCACGAGCATGAGGTGACCCGAGAACGAGCGATTCTTGTTTATTGTATTTTGGAGGGCAAGGCTATTGATTTGGGAAAGATATGCCAAACAACGATTCAAGGTGTGGCGGCAGGTAAGACAACTGGCGGGTTTGCACTGCCGGTACTTATCACTGACCTTTGTGAAGAGGCGGGAGTAGAGTGGAGCCAGAATGAAGAATTGCTGAAAGCTACTGCTCCTATTGTTTGTCATGATCCATTTTGTATGATACCGACTTCTGAGCACAGAACTCGCGTTGAGAGATGAGATTTTAATGAGAGAGCAGCTGCACGACGAGGCCCTTCCCCTCAACATTAGGCCTCCCTTGTTGCGCCTGACCGTGTTGCTATTTTGGAGGATGAATTGCGCATGCACCGTCAAGAGTTTCGGACGTTTCAGCAGACCCATGGTGTCTTTATGGACTATATGATGGACTTCACTGATGCTTTGCGCCATCAGTTTCCATAGGCTGCTAGTTCGGCTCATCCGTTTCCTCCATTTCCACAGTGGCCACCCACTTTTGGCCCTTCCGATCCTGCCCACGATGATGCTGCTGGTGATGGCGACGACCACTGATGGTCGTAGTTTGTGGTACATGTCCTTTATGCTTTCTTGTTTTAATTCATTGAGGACAATGAATGTACTAAGTTTGGGGGGATTGTGTCCTTTTTGACATTTGGTGTTTTTGCTTTTGCTTTTGCTTTTTCTTTTGTTTTGTTTTGTGTTTTCTTTTAGTTTTTTATTCTTAGGAGTTGTGTTGTGTTGGTGTGTGGCTGAATTTGAGAAAATTATGTAGTTATGGTTTTAGGTGAATGCTGTTGAGAAGTCATGAATGAAATGGATTGATGGCCAATGATGTTAACTTCTTGTTTTGTAACTGAAATCCATGACTATCTGCCTAGCTGACAAAATTTTTGAATAAACGGAACCAAGTGAACAATTGAACTCCTATATACTCTGTGATATTTCTTCAATCTGAATCTTGAGACAAACAAACATAAAAATGATTGAGGCATTTTTTGAAATTTTTGGGCCTGAATTTTATTGAATCAATGTTTCCTTAGTTACCAGTTGAGCCTACACGTTTATTAGTACATTGAGGTACAAAAAATCTGAATTTTTTGTGGAAAATCATCGTTTACTGCTGATGATTATTCTTTTCTGCACTGATTGGAATTCGTATGATTTAATTGTAGATTGAGACTTGTCTAGAACTAGTTCAAACACTCTTCGAGGCGAAATACGGGCATAACTGTGATTAAGAATGATTTAGGCAATTTTTTTTGAAATTGTTTGAGCCTTTCAAGCTACCTATTAATATATGTTGTCCCTAGTACCTTGTTTGAGCTTTATTGAAAATCGAATGGAATGCATGTAAACGTGTGATTAAACCCCCATTCGTCATTATTTCAAGGTCCTGCATTGACTACCTGAATAGCCTAAACACTATTTACTATCTTTAAGAGAGTAATTTGAATGCTAAAATGTTTTATGCTCCTAGTTTTATTTGTGAAAATGGAATGATGTGGTGGATGAATTGAAATGAAGAAGGTAGTTGTGAAAAGAAAAAGGTAGTAGAAAAGAAAAAAGAGTTGAAAAAAAAAATTGTGGTTGAAAAAGTTGTGAAAGAGTTGTGAAAAATTTTAAAAATAATTGAATTGAAGAGAAAAAGTGTAAATTTGTGAATGAAAAGGAGTTGAAGTTAGATTTAGCATAAAAATAAATTACTCCTTATTTTGAATTCTTAATCCTTCATTTGTAGCCATGAGCCAGACCTGACATTATAAGCTGATTAAGTCCTATTGACCGAGTCACAGTTGCCCAATATACTAGTGGAGAGGGGTTGCGAGAATTTATCCTATGGACTATTGATTGAAACTTTTAATGATTATGAATTCTTGATCGAAACACGCACACACTATTATTCTTTGAATTACCCTGATTGTGAGTGTTTTTGATGATACCTCCTTCAATTTGATCCTGTGCTACCATGAAAGTCCTCATGATTTGTGAATGTTTGAATTGAGTTGAGAGAAGAGTATTTTGAAACGTGAGTCGCGGAGTTTATGAGTTTATGAGGTTGAATTATTTTTCTAGCTAGCTAAATTGTTTTCCAAGTGTTAGTAGGTTAGATATGATTGGATTTAAATTGTTTTGGAAAGTGCAAACTGAGGTCATTGATCCATAGTAATTCTTGATGGTTATTGTTCATGCATTTGTGTTGAGTTGTGTTAGTTTTGCAGACGAACAAAAGATCAAGTTTGGGGGAATTTGATAAGTGCATTTTATGCACTTAATTTGTATATGGTTTTACTTGACTTTTGGAATTTATTGGTAGATATTGCGTGAAGTTGTTGTTTTTGTGTTTGTAGGGAGTTGTGGACTTTGATGAGTATTTAAAGGAATTGAGCCTAAAAGATGGAAGTTTAAAGGAAGAATCAAGAGTTGAAAAAGAGAAAAAAAAGGCTGAATTCGAGCTTAAGGCGCGCCCGCGCCGAATGAGGGGTGCCCGCGCTGTTATCGGGATTTTAGGAAGAGAAGGAGAGCTGAAGGCGCGCCTGCGCTGACCATACGCACGCCAGCGCCGCTGAAGAAAGTTTTGAAGAGTGTTTCTGCGAAAGAGAGGCGCGCCCGCCCTGTTCCTTGGAGCGCCTGCGCCGTCGTCTGTGATTAAATTAAGAGTTCGACGGTTTATGGAAACTTTGGGGGTTTTTTCTTGGGTTATTTTGGACGACTCTTAGGTCATATAAAAGGGATTTTTCTGAGTCATAGAACCATCTATCAGCCGCCAATACACACAATATTCTTGAGAGCACTTTTGTGAGTTTTTGGGATCAAGACTTGAAGATTGCTTGGAACAAAGACGAAGACTTTTTGACCGGACACGGAAGAACTACTACGGCTTTGTTATTTCTTCTTATTTGTTTTCCTTTGAATGTTGAATTATGTTTGAGACATTGAACATGATTTGTTTTTTTATGAATTTGAGCATGAACTAAATTTTTCTAGTCTAGAGGTTGACGTAGCTTGGTTGAGACATATTCATGAATCTTTGATTTTAATAAATTGAATTTTTTTAGATTAATTGTGTTTCTAAAATTGAATGTCTTCTTAATTTACTGGCCATAAATTGAGTTGTTATATTTATTTGGAATCGTTGCTCGGGAGAGGGGATTTTGAGTAGGATCAATAGAAACTACACTGTTAATTGTTTATATAGCTCGGGAGAGTATATAACTTTAATAGAACCTTTAAGGAACATCGTTTTACAAAGATCACTGCATCTAGATTTTTAATAGGGATATTGAAATCAAACTATAGTTGATACACTCTATTTGTTGCTCGGGAGAGGGGAATAGAATAATCTAAGTGTTCTTGGTTATTAATTGAAAGAAATTTATAAAATATATTATTTAGGATTGAATATCGTCGAGACCAAGTGAAATCAAAACCTCTGGACTATTTTTCTATAATTGATAAATTCTCAAAATTTGTGTGTGAGTTAGCTTGATAATTCTTCACTATTTATTTAAGTTTTCAGCAAATTTCCAAAGTTTGATTTTCTAGATAAAATTAAGACTATTTTAATTACAAGTATTGAATATTTTCAAATTACTCCTTGTGGGATCGACTCTCTCTTTTTCACTATATTAAAACTTAACACTCGTACGCTTGCGAGTAATTTTCACAACAAAGAACAAATCCAGGGGTTGTTCCACCTAAACTTCTTCTTGTTAGTTGCCCATTGACAAATGCACTCTTCACATCCATCTGATATACTTTGAAATCTTTGAAAGAGGCACATACAAGAAACATACGGATAGCCTCCAGTATTTCTATTGGAGCATAAGTTTCATCAAAGTCAATTCCTTCTTCTTGCCTGAATCCTTGAACAACCAATCGTATTTTGTTCCTCACGACTGTTCCATCTTCATTTAGCTTGTTATTGTACACCCATATTGTACCTATAACTTATGGATGACTAGGTATTGGAACTAAGTCCCAGACATGGTTACATGTGACATGACTTAGCTCTTCTTGTATAGCTTCTATCCAGCTTGGATCAGTAAGAGTTTCATCAATTTTCTTAGGTTCGATTTGAGAAATGAAAGTTGAATGCATAAACAGATTGAGTAGTTGCCCTCTGGTTTTGACTGGATCAGAATGGTTACCTCTAACCAGAGTTTGTGGATGATCTTTCTTCCATCTATAATCTGAATCATCTATGTTGACTGGTGGAATATGACCTGTTGGAGTAGTTTCAGTTGCATTCTCCTCAATGGGATTGTCATTAGTCGTCTGTCCATCAGTCAGGATCTCCTTAGTTACCTGTACATCGACTTTCGGAGCAACTTGATCAACTATATGATCTAAAATATCATGTTCTGGAGACTGATGTGTCCTTAACTGGACATCATCTTCACTATCATCTTTTAGAGTTATGTCTTGTAAGTTGTTGGTTAGTTGAGTTGGATCAGTCTTCATGTCAGTCGAGGTTGTTTTATAAAAAAAAACACCACAGTCTCTTCAACATTTAGACTTTTTTTGTTAAAAACTCTATTAAGTTTGCTAACAGAAGAGTAACCAAGGAATATGCCCTCATCTAACTTAGGATCAAATGCAGTCAAATGACTTTTACCATTGTTGTGGATAAAAACACTTACAACCAAATACCTTAAAGTAGGATACCATAGACTGCTTGCCATTATTGGTCTCATATGGTGTCTTTCCAAGTTTTTTATTAATAATTGATCTATTCTGAGTATAGCAAGCCGTGTTCACTGCTTTGCCCAAAAACGTTGAGACACTCCAAAATCAGCCAAACATAGTTCTAGCAGCTTCTTTCAGAGTTTTATTCCTTCTTTTTACAACACCATTTGTTGTGGTGTTCTAACTGCTGAGAACTCGTGTTTGATCTCATGATGTTCTAAAAATCAAGACAAAGTTTGATTGGCAAATTTAGTTCCCCTATCACTTCTGATTTTTTCAATCCCAAATATTTTTCATTTAAAAGGCGTTTAAAAGGTTTGATCAGATGAAAAATAGTTTGATATTTTGATTTTAAAAAGATGACTCAAGTGAAACGGGAATATACATCTACAAATACTAGAGTGTACTTCATTATCCCTAAATTTGTCACTGGGATAGGACCAAACAAGTCCATGTGCAACAGTCCTAAGCATCAGGTTGATGAGTTACACCCTTGTTTTAAAATATGATCGAATTTTCTTCTCAATCTGACAAGCTGAGCATACTTTGTCCTTTGTAAAATCTAATTTTGGTAGAGCAGTGACCAAGACATTCTTGATCAGACTAGAAATAGCCTTGAAGTTAATGTGGTTCAGTCAGCCAGTTCTTTTATTGATTTGCAGCTACAAAGCATATTAGCTCGACTGGTTGTGCATCCAAATCAATTTATATGTGTTACCACACCTGTTACATATTAAGAATAGATCACCAGAGGAAGAATTCATAAGACGACTGTGTTTCATGAACTTGATAAAGTATCCCTTGTCATATAGTTGACTGACCCTTATCAAATTATACTTTAAGTGATCAACTAGTAAAACATCTTCAATAATAATATTATCATGGATAATCTTACTGAGACAACTCTAACCTCTACGTAAATAATTAAGTAATGAAAAATGCGAATTTTTTTAAAAATTTGATATGACTTGTTTATTTTAACAATAAACCATCTGTCACAAATCAGCAAATCATATAATACCCCAAACAGGAAAGGGATTGCGAGGTAATAAGGTATAAGTATGCAGTGACAATCTCAAATCAGCGTAAAACGTTAAAAATTTACATGCCAACAAATATCAGTGCAGGGAATACACATTCTGCTAAATACTAGGAGTCATAAATACCACAAGTTCATTATTACAAATAGATTAATGCGGAAAAAGGAAATAATAACGGAAACGGTCGAGGGGTATGCCGTCGGAAACTACAAACTCTGAGGATCCTGCCCCTCAGCCTCCTCAACAAACTCACCTGCACCAAGCATAGTAGTGAGCCTAAAGACTCAACAAGATTTGCACTAAAAATAATGAGGGTTCAAAATACATGTGTCATACTAAAAATAATAATAACTATACAATGAACTCACACGAACGAAACACAAATCATGCCCGAATTAGAACCTTTACAATATGAAATGAAAACATGACATTCATGAACATTTTCATTTCAATTATCTTGTGAATTTAGATCCTCGATTGTGACTATGTTTTTAATCTATCAATGGCTACAGTGCTATGCCGGCAAGGATAGAGATCTCTTCCGACACCACATTGCCCCTTTGAATTGGTAGGGATGCCGAGATTTCTTCCGACACCGTACTACAAGTCTAGTTGGTAGGGAAGCCGAGATGTCTCCCGACCTCGTACTACATGTCTAACTTTGGAAAGTGAGCCAAGGCATCCCCCGACCCATCATTGCACTTCTAAATCACAACCAACTCACCTCATTCAATTACTTTATATTTAATTTAACCTTTTCACATTCACTTTTCATCTTTTCATGATTTCTACTTCGGGACTAGAACATGAATGATTTAAAGCTTACTCACGCAAAAGATAGGAACCTCAAATTTCAAGACACGAGCCAAAAAGATATGATGAACTTTGAATCATGGATGAATGAAGTGTTGGTGGCCACCACTTATCATATAGACTTCCTTAGGATCAGTTAGACTTAACCCTTTAATGAGTCGATATGGGCGTTCGGCCCGTACGGCCCATAAACTAGTTCATTCTTAACCTAATGACCTATTGTTCGAACTGACATCTCGTAACCATCCTAAATCACCCCTAGAATCAGCCATTAACCTTTAATTCAAGCCCGAGCAGCCCGTTCAATTTAGGTTCCCAGACAGCCCCTAAACCTCCCGGAAAAACTGCTCTTGACGCTTCAAATTAAACCACCCTTTTCCTACCCGAATTTAGCCCAATTTGAAATGACACGACCCCAACATCACACAAATTCAGTAGGACCAGGGCAGCCCCTGTCCAGGTCTCTAAAGGGCCAAAATCAGAATCCATTTCTAGAGGCAATCCGCACGGGACATGAAAAATCTGCTCTAGCCCTACATTACTTAAAACCTTTAAAACCCTTTCACCAATGACTACTCCTCATTACAACCAACGAGACACCACCTAAGACCTCCCTTGTGACCAGAAAGTGCCCTTGAACTAGCATCGTGCCTGGAGCTGGCTCAAATCGAGGTTTTAGCCCGACAAGTTTCACTCGATTAATCCAATCGTCACAACTAAGCTCCTATCCTAAAATTCCCTAAATTCAGCCCTTAACATCCATCAAATACATTTCCAAGACCACATTTAGTACACCCTTATTAACCCACATGGACAGCCACTTAACACTTTCATTCATTTCATCAAAATTCAAGTTCAAAAGCCCACAATATCATGCCGATTTTTATAACTTTTCAACACACAACTTCAAGGATATAACATGACATGATACATAACTCATATACCACAAACACACATGCAATATTATCGGTTTTTACACATGCACATACTGATTTTTCATCAAATTTTCAAGAAACTTCAATTCCATGCAAGTTTTTATCTCATTTCAATCCACGACACATTCTAGCAAACAATGAGAGGAGATTTTCGAACCCAACACAAATTCCAACTGATTTTACACCTAAAACCGTCCCATACACATATATATAATGAAAATTTTGAATTATTCAAGATTTAAGTAAAGAAAATACTATCCTATGCTTGGTGTCTCAAAGGGGCACAAAATCTTGCCTAAAATTTGAATGCTCAAGGAATAAAAAAAGGCTAGATGCTGCTGGTTATTCACATTCAGCAGCTGTAGAGACCTCCTAAGGGCGGCACCAAGGCAGCACGGTGGTGGCAAGAGGTATCCGGTGGCCGGAGGTGAAGGATGGATGATGGCCGATGGCTAGGAGTGAAGAAGGAGAGTGAGGGGCGTGAGATTGGGACTAGGGTTTAGGGAAATGAAATTAGATTGGTGTTTGTAGAGGATTCTAGATGCCTTGTATGTATATGTATTAGTGTGTGTATGTATAAATAGGTGGTGTGAGTGAGGTGTACCATAAAGTGTTACTACACCTATGAAAGTGTCACTTTTGTTTTACAACTTTAGCTCCTTAAATTTTTGCACTTATTTTAATTTCTAAGTTTTAAAATCCAAAAATTAAATATAAGAATAGAATTTTACTAGTCTGGGTTCGAAAAGGCTAATTTTAAGAAATATTGATAATTATGCTAAAAAATGCACTTACGCGATTTTTGGCACTCGAAAAATTTTAAAAATAAAAATTTCATTTATTTTCCTCAAATTTCCTAAATTCTAACTCCCAAAATAAATTTTAAGATTTTACCGTCAAGTCCACTATCACCGTGTGCCGGAGCCGAAAGTCACTGAACTCAAGAATCTCAAGAGTAATTAACATAATAATTAAACAAATAGACATCTGAAGAAATTTAAACACTAATTTAGAAATTAAAATCAACATGAAGAAGTCAAGTAGCTTATGGCTGATGACAGTCAACCGTCAACAAATGAACATGTATTCGACTTTAGTTTAGAAAAATTTACACGAGAATATTTGATCAGTGCACATCATGAAATGCTAAATGAGTACCAAAGACTATCTATATCACTTGATGAGGTTAAAGAAAAATCAACATGAACTGCTAGACACCTCGAATGAGTCCATTTGGGAACAATCATTCGAGAAGATTAGTCTTGAATCAGAGATTGTCAAGCTATGAACTGAAAATGATAAAGTACAGGTAGATTACCAGAAGATGAGTAATGAGAATCATATGTTAACTGATCTGGTAAAAACCTGTAACAATTCTTTAGTGACCCTCACTGAGTTGCAAAGTCCCGTGGGAGACAAAACTGGTCTAGGCTTTAGCAACAATGAGTGCACTGCTGAGTCTACTATTCTCCCAAAACTAGAAATGTGCAAAAGGAAATATATTAACTTTGTGAAATCCTATTTTCAAAAAAAAAAATCTTTGTAAAATCCACTATGGGATATGAGAATAGTGACGTTGCCCCCAAAACTGAAAAACCTATTGAAATTCAATCAACTGGGAGGAGATGTGGGATTGGTTATGTGCCAGAGAGCTCGATTGTTAGGCACGACTGAAAGCTTCCGTAGAACAGTCGAGCTAAGCATAAATCAATGAATGGTCCACATAGAAACTACTACAACTCCAGACTAGTTCAGAGAAGATATAGACAACTAAAGGATATGAGAAAAGTCAAAAAATACAATTGTCAAGCACATATAGATCAAATCATATATCTGCACATGCATGCGTGCACACACTTTGGGATGAACACAAAGGTCGTTCAGTAAGGTGATCCAAGTATGGGTTCCCGAAGGCCTAATCCCTGCTAGACCCAAATAGATGTGGGGACCATATCATTTAACTCCGTGATTGTAGGTACAAAAGGAAGCAAAAGAATTACAATCATCGATTTGATAACTTGGCAGTGACTGCTCCAGGAACATGACTGGAAATTCACGTCTGCTTACTCAACTGAACCACTGCTCAGCACCGCAAATCATATATGGTGATAACTCCAAAGGTAAAACCGTGACTAAGAGTAAGTGTAGCACCTAAAAATCCAATCTACTAAATCGCATACATTAAATTAAATATATATTTTGACTATTATTTTTAAGTTTAATCAATCTAAATTATTTATTTGAATTAAGTTTAATTGATTTAATTTCTTTAATTTGAATTACGTCTTAATAAAATGTTAATTATTTATTTAAAAATTAATTATTTATTCAAATGATTTTATTATACCAACTATTTAATTAATGCTTTTAATTATTTACGTTTATTTATTTATTCAAATGATTCTATTGTGCAATCTAATTGTTTTAAATAAGCTTTCATATTTAAATAATTTTAATTTTTTAGTTTATTCATTTAAATGATCTTAACTGTCTCGCTTATTTATTTTAAAATGATTTAAGTTTATTGGATAATTATTTAAATGATTTTAACTGTTTAGCTTATTTATTTAAATACTTTTGATTGTCCAAATTATTTATTTTAAATATCTTATGTTTAGCGGTTAGTTATTTTAAATGTCTAGCTTATTTTTTAAAATGTTTTTAACTGTCCAAGTCGTTTTAAAGGTTTTTATTCCGCGTGTGTGTTTATTTGAATTTCTTTTAAACTTTCATCTAGTTCGTTTAAACTATTTTAATCGCTCTGTTTATTATTTAAATATTTTATTTATTGTTGTGACATCAAAATATTTAAAGTCATCACTGGAACTGGTAGAGCATTCTGACTCTGAGGATTCACTCTCAGTATCCGCGGCCATTTGGCTTTGCTATCCTCAGCTACAAGAGATCTTCTTGTGAGTCCACCTATCATCCTTGGATCTCCTTCTTCTCTCGACTGGAATCTTAACCTTCTCTACTGCTCGTTGTCAAACTTCTTTGGCTTCTGCAGTCGGCAATGAAATTATCATTCTTGCCACAGTTGTACAAGCTCCAGAGTCCTCAACTGACTCCTTCTTCTAGTATGGTTTCTTGGAGTAGAGTTGGTGAAGAAGTTCCCTTGCTTCTTTCTTAGAAATTTTCCAAACTTCTTCACGAACAGTGAAATCGCATCATTGCTTAATTGTTCGACAGTCTTCTCGACTGAGACTGATGGTTCCAATCTCAATGTTGCAAGCGCTTGGGTGACCGAGGTAGTTGAATGGTCACCTTATCTGCTCTAAAGCTCAAAATCATACGCTTTCAGGTCTGCAAAAAGATCATGTAACTCAAGTTTATTCAGGTTTTTTGATTCTCTCATGGCCATAGTCTTGACATCCTACTATTTGGGCAGTTCACGCATGACTTTCGGAATGACTTCTCTGTTTGGATAGATTTTTCCTAGTGCTGCCAACTCAATAATAATGCCTCTAACACGTTCATCAAATTCAGACATAGACTCTCCAGTATTCATGTAGTGACCCGCACCGTGATCACCTACTAATCAGAAACATAAGCATGCAATTAACACTAAATAATCATAATCAGAGATAAACTCCGGAAACTAAAATAACTAATACCAGTATGGTAAGATCAAGTGGCTGACCCCGCAATCCTACCTTGGTCACCATCTAATCTCCAGACCTGAAGGAAAACTACCTACAACTGTCCCGTCTAATGGGGTGTCCAAAAACAACAGTACGAGAACGTGAGCATAAAACGTTCAGTACGAGAGTATGAGTATACAATATTATATGTGCATGTATGCAAGTGTACGGGTACTAAAACACAAGGTCAAGAATATCTGATCAAGAACAGACTTGGGCCCTGGGTAGGTAGCATGTTGTGTCGTCGCTTCAAGAGGTGACCTACATACCCAACTGTTGGTGACCTGACACAAGTCCATGTGTCCAACCATACACTGACAGGATAGGGTAAACACCCTACTACAGGATATCACAAGGATGCAAGCTCAAGATGATCATGCATGCAACATAATAACATGTCATAATATATGATAATATCATGCCATATAAATCATATAAACCATGCAACACATAATACATGCATACTCATTCAGTGTATCTCGAACAGTACTATCGTACCTTTCTTAAGGTAGATCCTAGAACCTCCCATCTAGGTTCCAAGTCTTCCATGCAGCACTACAAATACATAATAACTATGCATTATCTAACATGCCAAACATCACCTAAAATGCTCTAAAAGCCTTAATTAAACTTATGTCGAATGCCCCAAAGCTTGGGCACAGCCTTGCTACGACCCCTGGACACCTCGCCAGAGCTCCGCAGCCTGGCCACTACTACGGACATTGTTCGTAATATAAAAACTACTACCTAATCCAACTCTTAAAACAAGAGTACCCAAAAGCTCTTAAAATCGAGCCAACATGGGCCAAGGAGAGGTGAGAAATGAGAACCCTCGGACCCCTATTTATAGGCATCAATTGGATGCTCCGATCTGTGCATGAGTGCCATGCACGTTCCGATCGAGTAAGATCGGAGGCTCCGATCCCTTGCATGCAGCTACGTGTGTTGGAAAACTGGCGAGTTCCCAGACCAATTACGATTGATACCCGGTGCAGCGGAAGTTTAAAATTTTTTCATGGAACGTTTCCATGGTCTGGGTATCAACCGTTCATCGATTGAATTACGTGTGTGTAAAATTTAAATAACAATTAAATAAATTTTACCTCAAATCTCGCGACGAGATTAATGGACACCAACAGAACAATTCTGCTCTTGTTGTCTCTCCCTGGAACCGATGAACGCCTTCAATCAGGTCCACGAACAGAGGTTTAATCCCTCTGATAGATTGCACTAGAAAATCTATCAGAAGTTTCTGCGAAGAGAATACACGAATTTGATTCGTTATTCCTTACTGCAATTCAAAATCACAGACCGGAATTTCTCGGGCAGAGTAAAAGGGAGGGGCGGCCGAAAACGTTTTGAGAGGGGCTAGGGTTTCGTAAATCCTGTCTCAAAAATAATGACCTGTTGTGTGTAATTTCTGTACTGAAATAACTTATTTATAATGCAGGCCACTAACACCTTAGGGCCCATTAGTCATAAGCTGGGGCCCGACAAGCAAAGCCCGCTCGTTCAGAAATTAATATAAAATTCATCGTGACTCCGATTGATGAAACGATTTCACCAATGTGCACAGAAACTATTTCTGCACGTTTTAAAGTCAAAATAAATTTTCCTGAATCCGAATTCAGTGGTTTCCAAAAAATGTCCATCCATATGTCATTTTAGGAAATCCTACTCCCTTACTCTTATTTAAGAAGTCCAACTCCTTAGTTCATTAAATTTAACTCTTTAAATTTAACTATCTCAACGGGGATTAAAACTCCATTACACTGTGTGACCCTCAATGGTTCAGGGATACAGCTAGCCGTGGGCTCACAACTCCTTGTGACTCGGAACAACACTTTCCGACTTGCCCAACGAATCATGGTAAGAGCGCCTAGCAACATCGCCCCATGATTCCCTAGGTATCACTGATAGTGCCTACAAGAACCAGTAGATTTTGGTTAACGTACAGTACGGTCCCTTCATCCAAATATCCCGATCGAATCAACAACCATTGGTATATCGAGAGTCGCTCAAGATTCGATAACTATGCAATGCATCTTGAAGATCAAATTAGTGACATCGCATGTGCTACTAAGAAACCATTTCTTAAATCACATCAAGTACTCTGGCCAGAGATTTGTCACACTAATATCTCCTCAGATCGCATAGGATATCCACACTCGCAAGTATGTGGTGAATCCTTGACAACAATGCATTGACTCCTATATGTGTCGTAACTGTACCCAATCTCGACACCTGATGACCCCCTCAGAGTCGGTAAACGAGTCAAAGCACAGTACTAGCATATAGAGTCTCCATGATGTTTCAAGTCGTAAGGACTAATGGTGTACAACCAAAACCGCGGACTTTATCCACTCGATAAGTGATAACCACTTGGAAAGTCCGGATAGGGTAGTTCGACTATTCATCCTATGAATATCCATTTGCATGCTTCGAACATCTCCATGTTCCCTACCAATGAAACGTGGTACTCCGCATCGCAAATGCTAGTCTCAAACTCGAGCGATCCTTATCCTTATTATCGGACGGCTCAATCGACTAGGAACGGTTTTAGAATATACAGTGACTATAAGATGTATTTCATGATAGACATCTCCATGTTCTACCACATCTTACATACACTATAGTATATTCAAGGTCTTTATCAAAACAACAATAGTATATCACAATATAACAATATGAAGTAATATAAAGTCATTGCCATAAAAGTGTAAATAATATTAAAACAAAAGATTGTTTATACAAAGAGTCATCAAAGCCCATAGCCACACAGTTGGCTCACTGGGCACCCACTCTTACAATCTCCCACTTGCCCTATAGCCAACTAGTCATACTACGTAGACCCATTGCTTCGCGATGTTTGTCAAACAATGGTCCTGGCAAAGGCTTAGTAAGTGGATCAGCGATATTGTCTGCAGAGGCCACTCGTTCGACACTGATGTCTCCTCTTTCCACAATCTCCCGGATTATGTGGTATTTCCTCAGTACGTGTTTGGATCTTTGATGAGACCTTGGTTCCTTTGCTTGAGCAACGGCACCCGTGTTGTCGCAGTACACCGGGACTGGACCAACAAATTCAGGAATGACGCCCAACTCTTGGACGAAATTCCTCATCCAAACGGCCTCTTTAGCAGCAGCTGATGCTGCAATGTATTCAGCCTCAGTGGTGGAATCCGCTGTGGTGTCCTGCTTGGAACTCTTCCAAGAGACAGCACCGCCATTGAGCATGAACACAAATCCAGAGGTTGACTTCGAGTCATCCACATCACTTTGGAAGCTAGAGTCGGTATAGCCTTCCAGTTTGAGTTCTCGTCCTCCATAAACCATGAACATATTCTTAGTCCTTCGCAAGTACTTAAGAATGTCCTTCACGGCTTTCCAATGCATCTGACCAGGATTAGACTGATATCTGCTCGTGACACTCAGAGCAAATGCTACATCCGGTCTGGTAGATATCATCCCATACATGATACTACCTATAGCTGACGCATATGGTACATGTGTCATATTCTCTATCTCTGCATCAGTCTTGGGACACATAGACTTGGATAGAGAAACTCCATGACACATGGGTAGATGTCCTCTCTTGGACCCATCCATTGAAAACCGTTTCAATATGGTATCGATGTAGGTTGATTGAGTGAGTCCTATCATTCTCTTAGATCTATCCCTATAGATCTGTATCCCAAGAATGTAGGATGCCTCACCCAAATCCTTCATCGAAAATCTACCTGATAACCATATCTTTGTTGACTGCAACATCCCTACATCATTCCCAATGAGTAGGATGTCATCAACATAAAGTACTAAGAATGTCACCGCATCCTTAACTACTTTCTTGTACACGCAAGGTTCCTCCGGGTTCTTGATGAAACCAAAGTCTTTAATTGTTTCATCAAATTTCTGGTTCCAACTTCTTGATGCTTGTTTTAGACCATAAATTGATCTCTGAAGCTTGCATACCTTATGCTCGCTTCCCATGGATGTGTACCCCTCAGGCTGCTTCATATAGATTTCTTCCTTAATGTCTCCATTAAGAAAAGCAGTCTTCACATCCATTTGCCATATCTCATAGTCATACCATGCAGCTATGGCAATAAGGATTCTTATGGACTTGAACATTGCAACTGGTGAAAAGGTTTCGTCATAGTCAACTCCTTGCCTTTGAGTATAACCTTTAGCCACCAATCGCGCCTTGTAGGTCAATACCTTACCATCAGGCCCAAGCTTTCTTTTGTAGATCCATTTACACCCTATTGGAACAATTCCATCGGGAGGATCCACTAAAGTCCAGACTTGGTTAGTATGCATCGAATCCAATTCTGATTGCATAGCTTCAAGCCATAAATTCGAATCCGCATCAGAAATTGCTTCCTTGAAGCTTCTTGGATCACATCCAATGTCGGGTTCATCTTGACCCTCTTCAAGAAGAAGACCATATCGAACTGGAGGTCTAGAAGTCCTCTCGGATCTTCTAGGTGCAGGCGTGTCCAGCAATGGTTCCTGAGGTGTGGGATCGTTATTTTGTATTTCGGGTTCTTCTCGAACTTCTTCGAGTTCCATCATCTCGCCTTTCTTATCCAATAAGAACTCCTTCTCCAAGAAGGTGGCATTCCGTGAAACAAACACCTTTGTTTCAGCAGGATAATAGAAATAATATCCGATTGAATTCTTCGGATACCCCACAAAATAACACAAGCTGGATCGACTATCCAACTTATCTCCCACTGTCCGCTTCACGTAAGCAGGACATCCCCAAATCCTCAAGTATGAATACTTAGGAGCTTTGCCATTCCATAACTCGTATGGTGTTTTGTCCACTGCTTTAGTGTGGACGTTATTCAACAACAATACCGCCGTTTCAAGCGCATAGCCCCAAAACGAAGGTGGAAGCTCAGTGAAGCTCATCATAGATCGAACCATGTCCAACAAAGTTCGATTACGACGCTCCGATACACCATTAAGCTGTGGTGTCATAGGAGGAGTCCACTGAGAGAGAATCCCATTCTCTTTCAGATAGTCCAAAAACTCGGTACTCAAGTATTCTCCACCTCGATCCGATCGAAGTGCTTTAATACTTTTACCTAGCTTGTTTTCTACTTCAGCCTTGAATTCTTTGAACTTTTCAAATGCTTCAGACTTATATTTCATTAAATATAAATACCCATACCTAGAATAATCATCAGTAAAGGTAATGAAGTAGGTGTGGCCATGTTGAGTCCCTACTCTAAATGGACCACAAACATCTGTATGGATCAAATCCAACAGATTTTGACTACGTTCAGGCTTCCCCTTAAAAGGAGATTTAGTCATTTTCCCTTTTAGGCAGGATTCACAAGTAGGTAGAGAGTTAATATCAGACATATCAAACATGCCCTCTCCCACTAGCTTGTTCATCCTCCTTGAGGAAATATGACCTAGTCTAGCGTGCCAAAGGTTTGCCGGGTTTTGACTATCGATTTTCCTTTTGTTTGTTGTTGCCGGTTTGTCAATACAATTCACTGGAACGTCTTTTAGTTTTAAATTATATAGATCGTTTTCAAGTTGTCCATTTCCAATTAAACATTCATTCTTGTAAATACTGCAAATCCCATTCACAAAATTACAAGAATAACCATCTCTATCAAGCATAGAAATAGAAATAATGTTTTTAATTAAATCTGGCACAAATAAAACATCTCTCAACAATAATTTAAAACCATTCTGCAAAATCAAACAAACATCTCCAATGGCCGTAGCTTCAACTCTGGAACCATTCCCGAGCCTCAGCTGGGTCTCACCCATTCTAAGCCTGCGACTTCTTGTCATCACCTGCAAATCATTGCAAATGTGAGAACCACATCCGGTATCCAATACCCAAGAAGTTGTATTAAGTGACATGTTTATTTCGATATAGAACATACCCTTTGCAGTTCCCAACTGCTCAAGATACTCCTTGCAGTTGCGCTTCCAATGACCCGGCTTCTTGCAGTAATGGCAAACATCCTTGGATTTTCCATCGTTTGAAGCCTTTGTCTTTTGCTTCTTCTCGGGTTCCACTTTCTTGGGTGGGGCAGAACGTTTCTTGCCCTTCATACTTGGCCCCTTCTTAGCAGAAGATGAGGAGCCCACCAAGAAAGCTGGCTTATCCTTCTTAAGTGTGGATTCATATGTAACGAGCATATTGACCATCTCTTCAAGGGTGGCCTCTATCTTGTTCATATTAAAATTTATCACGAATCCATCAAATGAAGAAGGAAGAGATAGAAGCAGCAAGTCCACATTGAGTTCATGCTCCAACACCAAATCAAGGGTCGCTAACTTCTGTATGAGCCAAATCACTCGTACCCCATGATCACGGACCGAAGTCCCTTCACGCATGCGGCACGTCATCAACTCCTTAACAGTAGAGAACCTTTCAGCCCTCGACTGAGCCCCAAAAAGTTCCTTGAGTTGCGTGTGAATGTCAGCAGCATTCACCGTGTCCTCAAATCGCCTCTGGAGTTCATCAGACATCGAGGCTTGCATATAGCATTTGGTCTTGATGTCATGGTCACACCATGCATCAAGTTTGGCCAATTCCTCCGGACTTATGTCAGCTGGTGCTTCCTTCGGAGGTGCTTTCTCTAACACGTAGAGCATTTTCTCCGAAGTTAAGACAATCTTCAACTTCCGGAACCATTCCGTATAGTTGGCGCCAGTCAGCTTGTTTTGTTCGAGGATCGAGAATAAAGGATTTCGCGAATTCATTGTATGAAATACTGAAAAGGAAAAACAGACATATATCAATGATTGTTTAACAATTTACTAAGACATAAAATAGGCGAATTTAATTTTATGAATCTCACTCCCACTATTTTAACGATTTCACCACCCTCTAGTGAAAACGGGAAACTTTTTCCTTAGTGAGAACATGGAGTCCAATTGACAAACTTATGGTCCCGAATAATATCAGCCAACCATAATTCTCAAAAGGTAGAGCCCAATTGCTTCCAAAGCAACCCCCATGTATTTACCTCATGTCCAATAAGGGCCCAATAATATGACGCCGTTTAAAGTGACATGTCAAGATGACCCATCAATATTAAGTTGTGATGGACGGTCGCCATGTGGATCCCCCAATAATATGAGCCGATCCCATGGGAGTTCCACCCAACTTACAACATTTGTCGATCCAATGTACAGCTTTCCGACGGACGGCCCCCCCAATAATATGAGCCGGACCGTATCCGCGGGTAGCATCACATACATTGACCGTTGATGGAAGGTAGGAACATTTAAACAATATTTAAATTTCCTTTATTTATCTTGATATAAATTTTAAATCATATTTAAAATGAGGGATTTTATTTATAAAAATATTTGTCTCATCATATTTAATTTATTGCATGCATTGCCGGATTCACGCAATTTATGTCTAAACATGCATACAATCATAATATCACATATTATATATAGGATGATCGATTCCATTTCTAATTGACCCGTGGTTGCCAATCACGGGTCTTAGTCCAATCCTAGGTAATATGCAGTATGCAAATGCAATCCTATTACATATGCTTCCAATTTACATTTCTTCAGTCTTCATTGTCTGCTGGGCCCACCATCTTCAAATCTTGATCTCCCACTAAATCTAATGTATTTACAATAAATAACAATGACAAGTAGGGGATACATTTTTAGGGGTGGGAACGGGCTATAAACCAAGCCCACTTTTATTACATATGACATTCATATCGGGCCATAAACCAGGCCCATTAATAAAAACCAACAACAATAAAGACAAAATGTAAATTCCTAACATACACCTACAAAATTGGTCATGGCAATCGATCATCCTTATCCAATAACATTTAATTCAAAATTAATTTATTGGATAACATGCTGTGGCAATTCAAATTTAAACAAGATAAAATCATATTTTATATATAAAATCACATTTCACATATAAAATCATATTTTATCTCCATATCAAATAAAATCATATTTTATCTATAAAATCCAATTTTACAAATAAAATCATATTTTATCTAATATATCATAAGATCATATCTTATTATCAATTGTACCAAAATAATTGATTTCAAAATTCAATTTACGGATAAAATATTAAAATTTTCCAAAAATTCAAATTTATCCAAAATCAATTTTAAAATTTACGGACTCGAACAATTCGATCCGAAATCTCGTGAACCAATCAAAAACAATTTTTGACCGGACCAAAAATAAAATTTCAAATATTAAAATTAAAAAATATAATTTTTCCCGCGGGCCGCCCGGGACACTCCCGGGCCGGCCCGCACCCGGGGCGCGGGCCGGGGCAGCCCGGCTGCCCCCTTAGGGCAGCAACGTTTGCTGCCCTGGCGGCGCCTGGCGCCGCCGCTGGGCAGCGCCGAGCGCTGCCCTGGGCAGCGCCGAGCGCTGCCCTGGGCAGCGCCGAGCGCTGCCCTGCGCAGCGCCCAGCGCTGCGCTGGGCAGCGCACAGCGCTGCCCTGGGCAGCGCCGTGCGCCGCCCTGGGCGGCGACGGTCGCCGCCCTGGGCGGCGCCGTGCGCCCCCCTTTGGGCGGCGCCGTGCGCCGCCCCTGGGGGCAGCGACCATCGCTGCCCCCTCCGGGCAGCGATCCAATCGCTGCCCGGGTTTCGCCCCCCGGAAAAAAAATTTTTATTAAAAATATTTATTTTGTTTCAAAAACCGAGACTCAAAAAATTTTGTACAATTGATTAATTCAATCGATTGATCTGAGCAACCTGGCTCTGATACCACTGTTGGAAAACTGGCGAGTTCCCAGACCAATTACGATTGATACCCGGTGCAGCGGAAGTTTAAAATTTTTTCATGGAACGTTTCCATGGTCTGGGTATCAACCGTTCATCGATTGAATTACGTGTGTGTAAAATTTAAATAACAATTAAATAAATTTTACCTCAAATCTCGCGACGAGATTAATGGACACCAACAGAACAATTCTGCTCTTGTTGTCTCTCCCTGGAACCGATGAACGCCTTCAATCAGGTCCACGAACAGAGGTTTAATCCCTCTGATAGATTGCACTAGAAAATCTATCAGAAGTTTCTGCGAAGAGAATACACGAATTTGATTCGTTATTCCTTACTGCAATTCAAAATCACAGACCGGAATTTCTCGGGCAGAGTAAAAGGGAGGGGCGGCCGAAAACGTTTTGAGAGGGGCTAGGGTTTCGTAAATCCTGTCTCAAAAATAATGACCTGTTGTGTGTAATTTCTGTACTGAAATAACTTATTTATAATGCAGGCCACTAACACCTTAGGGCCCATTAGTCATAAGCTGGGGCCCGACAAGCAAAGCCCGCTCGTTCAGAAATTAATATAAAATTCATCGTGACTCCGATTGATGAAACGATTTCACCAATGTGCACAGAAACTATTTCTGCACGTTTTAAAGTCAAAATAAATTTTCCTGAATCCGAATTCAGTGGTTTCCAAAAAATGTCCATCCATATGTCATTTTAGGAAATCCTACTCCCTTACTCTTATTTAAGAAGTCCAACTCCTTAGTTCATTAAATTTAACTCTTTAAATTTAACTATCTCAACGGGGATTAAAACTCCATTACACTGTGTGACCCTCAATGGTTCAGGGATACAGCTAGCCGTGGGCTCACAACTCCTTGTGACTCGGAACAACACTTTCCGACTTGCCCAACGAATCATGGTAAGAGCGCCTAGCAACATCGCCCCATGATTCCCTAGGTATCACTGATAGTGCCTACAAGAACCAGTAGATTTTGGTTAACGTACAGTACGGTCCCTTCATCCAAATATCCCGATCGAATCAACAACCATTGGTATATCGAGAGTCGCTCAAGATTCGATAACTATGCAATGCATCTTGAAGATCAAATTAGTGACATCGCATGTGCTACTAAGAAACCATTTCTTAAATCACATCAAGTACTCTGGCCAGAGATTTGTCACACTAATATCTCCTCAGATCGCATAGGATATCCACACTCGCAAGTATGTGGTGAATCCTTGACAACAATGCATTGACTCCTATATGTGTCGTAACTGTACCCAATCTCGACACCTGATGACCCCCTCAGAGTCGGTAAACGAGTCAAAGCACAGTACTAGCATATAGAGTCTCCATGATGTTTCAAGTCGTAAGGACTAATGGTGTACAACCAAAACCGCGGACTTTATCCACTCGATAAGTGATAACCACTTGGAAAGTCCGGATAGGGTAGTTCGACTATTCATCCTATGAATATCCATTTGCATGCTTCGAACATCTCCATGTTCCCTACCAATGAAACGTGGTACTCCGCATCGCAAATGCTAGTCTCAAACTCGAGCGATCCTTATCCTTATTATCGGACGGCTCAATCGACTAGGAACGGTTTTAGAATATACAGTGACTATAAGATGTATTTCATGATAGACATCTCCATGTTCTACCACATCTTACATACACTATAGTATATTCAAGGTCTTTATCAAAACAACAATAGTATATCACAATATAACAATATGAAGTAATATAAAGTCATTGCCATAAAAGTGTAAATAATATTAAAACAAAAGATTGTTTATACAAAGAGTCATCAAAGCCCATAGCCACACAGTTGGCTCACTGGGCACCCACTCTTACAACGTGTTCAAGCCTTATGGCCACGTGCATGGCACTGAGTTCGAATGCTCCGATCTACGTTTGGATGCTCTGATCTGCCTCGTAGCTTCCGAACTCCATCGTTGGCTCCGAACCCAGTTCGGATCTTTCGAACTGCCCGAGCCCAATAAACCCATTAAGCATTTTTCTAGCATTATGGACCAAATTCCTTGGTCCGTTAGATCATATTAAAATCCCTTAATCATGTTTTATTAAATCTAAACATGAGTATCAACTTAATATTGTAAATTGGAACCGGGCTATTACAATTCATCTTAGTGTTGTCAAATTTCTGTGTTGATACTGACAATTTGTTTTCCTTGGTTTGTTCATTGCCTTCACATAGCTGAATGAATTTCTCCCAATCTCTTTTCTGGTCTTGCACATCTTGATTTTACCGAAGGTATTTTTGTCCAATGTCTTCTAAAGAATGTCCTTGGCAACATTTTTCAATTTTGCTTTCTTTTTATCATCAGTTCATTCTCCTCTTGGATTTTCTATCATTTGAGCAGCACCACTGCTGATGGAAATAACAGTGTTGGATTTGGTTAAGTTAATAATACCACTTGTGATGACATACCACATGTCAATCGTCATGAGCAGCTAAGTGAGCCTGCATTTTGATCTTCCATTCATCAAAATATTCATTTGAGAACATTGGAATTTTTTTTTTATGATGACATCTTTAATGTTTATGTGTTCAAAGAAAGAAAGAACCCACTCTGACCGATTGTTAGCATCAGTGAGTGCGTGTAGAGGGGAGGTGTGAATACACCACTTGAACTTTTCTTCAATTTGATGATTGAGTTCAGTCGTGATCACAACTGAACAATTTTCTTCATTCTTGACTGTCAATTCTAATTGATCAACAATAGAATTGTGCAGAATAAGATTAACTAGAAGATAGAACACAAACAATAATGCTAGACTGAAATTTTAAGAACACAAAAGTTGTTTATGAATGTTTGAGGATAACAGATCCTACGTCACCCCTTCTTCAAGGAGGATTTTACTAGAATATTTGAGTGATACAAACACTTGTACAACCCCAATTTAGTAAGGACATAACACTGCCCTAACTAAAACTTTTAGACTCAATATAAGTTCAGTTGTCCTCGACTGATATTACAAAGTATGAATAAAGTGTTTAACACTTAGCATAAAAATGATCCTCAATGATCGAATGAATAAATTGAAAGAGTGTGTTTTGATAGTTTTGTGATATTATGAGATTTTTAAAGCTCGACTGACTTGATCTTAGAGTGCTTGATAGTTCAAAAAATTCTGGAGAGCTTCCACAACTTATCCTCACCAAGTCAGCACATTTCATTCCTTATAATCGGGACTACAGTTTTGATAGGATGGCACAGTTGTACATCCAGGAGATTGTTCGATTGCACGGAGTGCCTGTGAGCATAGTCAGTGATCGAGATCCCAGGTTTACTTCCAGGTTTTGGGGGAGTCTTCAGCGCGCTATGGGTACTACTCTTAGCTTGAGTACAACATATCACCCAAAGACTGACGGACAGTCAGAGCGCATGATCCGTACTCTTGAAGACATGTTGCGAGCATGTTCTATGGATTTTGGTCCAGCATGGCAAGATCAGTTGCCATTGATTCAGTTTGCGTACAACAACAGTTACCATCGCAGTATTGGGATGGCTACGTTTGAAGCTTTGTACGAGCGACGATGTCGTACTCCACTGTTCTGGGAAGAAGTGGGGGAGCGACAGGTTGAGGGACCAGAGTTAGTCCAGCAGGCTATTGATATTGTTGGACAGATCAAGAAGAGAATTAAGGTTGCGCGGGATCGACAGGCTATCTATGCAAATGTTAAGCGCAGACCTTTGCAGTTTGAGGTGGGTGAGAAAGTATTCTTAAAAGTCTGGCCATTTCGCAGGATTTTGAGATTTGGTTTCAAGGGTAAGCTATCTCCTAGGTACATTGGTCCATTCGAGATTCTGGAAAGTGTTGGAGATCTGGCTTACAGTTTGGCGTTACCACCGTATTTGTCAAGTATCCACGATGTGTTCCATGTTTCACTATTGCGACGGTATGTGGCAGATGAGTCTCAGAACTTACAGTCGTCTGAAGTACAGTTGGAATCGGATTTGACCTACGTGGAGAGACATTTGCGTATCATAGGTCATAAGGATAAGGTGTTACGCAACAAAACCATTTCTCTTGTTCTAGTTCAGTGGCAGCGCCGAGGCACTGAGGAGGCCACTTGGGAACTTGAGAGTCATATGTGTACAGATTATCCAGAGTTATTTTGAATTTTCGTATTTTCAGATTGTAACTTGTAAAATGAATCAGTTTGAATAAAAGATGTTTATTCAGTATTTTACTGCATTCAGTAATTAAGATTGTTCGAGGGCGAAATATCTTAAGTGGGGGGAGAATGTAGTAGCCCGGTTTCATTTTACAAGATTAAGTGATTTTAAACATGTTAGAAAATGACATGTACACTACATACCCTCCAGACCCAGACGGTAAAGCCAACACAGGCGCAGAATTCAACCGTCTACGAAGTTCACAAAAACTTTCTTCACATTCTGAGGACCACTCAAAATTTACGCCCTTTCGAGTAAGTTGTGTCAAAGGTCGAGCTAGCTACGAGAAATTCGCGATAAAACGACGATAATTGTAAGAGTGGGTGCCCAGTGAGCCAACTGTGTGGCTATGGGCTTTGTTGACTCTTTGTATAAACAATCTTTTGTTTAATATTATTTACACTTTTATGGCAATGACTTTATATTACTTCATATTGTTATATTGTGATATACTATTGTTGTTTTGATAAAGACCTTGAATATACTATAGTGTATGTAAGATGTGGTAGAACATGGAGATGTCTATCATGAAATACATCTTATAGTCACTGTATGTTCTAAAACCGTTCCTAGTCGATTGAGCCGTCCGATAATAAGGATAAGGATCGCTCGAGTTTGAGACTAGCATTTGCGATGCGGAGTACCACGTTTCATTGGTAGGGAACATGGAGATGTTCGAAGCATGCAAATGGATATTCATAGGATGAATAGTCGAACTACCCTATCCGGACTTTCCAAGTGGTTATCACTTATCGAGTGGATAAAGTCCGCGGTTTTGGTTGTACACCATTAGTCCTTACGACTTGAAACATCATGGAGACTCTATATGCTAGTACTGTGCTTTGACTCGTTTACCGACTCTGAAGGGGTCATCAGGTGTCGAGATTGGGTACAGTTACGACACATATAGGAGTCAATGCATTGTTGTCAAGGATTCACCACATACTTGCGAGTGTGGATATCCTATGCGATCTGAGGAGATATTAGTGTGACAAATCTCTGGCCAGAGTACTTGATGTGATTTAAGAAATGGTTTCTTAGTAGCACATGCGATGTCACTAATTTGATCTTCAAGATGTATTGCATAGTTATCGAATCTTGAGCGACTCTCGATATACCAATGGTTGTTGATTCGATCGGGATATATGGATGAAGGGACCGTACTGTACGTTAACCAAAATCTACTGGTTCTTGTAGGCACTATCAGTGATACCTAGGGAATCATGGGGCGATGTTGCTAGGCGCTTTACCATGATTCGTTGGGCAAGTCGGAAAGTGTTGTTCCGAGTCACAAGGAGTTGTGAGCCCACGGCTAGCTGTATCCCTGAACCATTGAGGGTCACACAGTGTAATGGAGTTTTAATCCCCGTTGAGATAGTTAAATTTAAAGAGTTAAATTTAATGAACTAAGGAGTTGGACTTCTTAAATAAGAGTAAGGGAGTAGGATTTCCTAAAATGACATAGGGATGGACATTTTTGGAAACCACTGAATTCGGATTCAGGAAAATTTATTTTGACTTTAAAATGTGCAGAAATGGTTTCTGTGCACATTGGTGAAATCGTTTCATCAATCGGAGTCACGATGAATTTTATATTAATTTCTGAACGAGCGGGCTTTGCTTGTCGGGCCCTGACTTATGACTAATGGGCCCTAAGGTGTTAGTGGCCTGCATTATAAATAAGTTATTTCAGTACAGAAATTACACACAACAGGTCATAATTTTTGAGACAGGATTTTCGAAACCCTACCCCTCTCAAAAACGTTTTCGGCCGACCCCTCCCCTCTGCCCGAGAAAATTCCGGTCTGTGATTTTGAATCGCAGTAAGGAATAACGAATCAAATTCGTGTATTCTCTTCGCAGAAAACTTCTGATAGATTTTCTAGTGCAATCTATCAGAGGGATTAAACCTCTGTTCGTGGACCTGATTGAAGGCGTTCATCGGTTCCAGGGAGAGACAACAAGAGCAGAATTGTTCTGTTGGTGTCCATTAATCTCGTTGCGAGATTTGAGGTAAAATTTATTTAATTGTTATTTAAATTTTACACACACGTAATTCAATCGATGAACGGTTGATACCCATACCATGGAAACGTTCCATGAAAAATTTTTAAACTTCCGCTGCACCGGGTATCAATCGTAATTGGTCTGGGAACTCGCCAGTTTTCCAACAGTGGTATCAGAGCCAGGTTGCTCAGATCAATCGATTGAATTAATCAATTGTACAAAATTTTTGAGTCTCGGTTTTTGAAACAAAATAAATATTTTAAATAAAAAAAAAAAAATTTTTTCGGGGCAAAACCCGGGCAGCGATTGGATCGCTGCCCGGTGGGGCAGCAATTGTTGCTGCCCCGGGCGGCGCACGGCGCCGCCCAAGGCGGCGACCGTCGCCGCCCAGGGCGGCGCACGGCGCCGCCCAGGGCAGCGCTGTGCGCTGCCCAGCGCAGCGCTGGGCGCTGCGCAGGGCAGCGCTCGGCGCTGCCCAGGGGCGGCGCTCGGCGCCGCCCAGCGCAGCGCTGGGCGCTGCGCAGGGCGGCGCTCGGCGCCGCCCTAAGGGGGCAGCCGGGCTGCCCCTGGCCCGCGCCCCGGGTGCGGGCCGGCCCGGGAGTGTCCCGGGCGGCCCGCGGGAAAAATTATATTTTTTTTAATTTTAATATTTAAAATTTTATTTTTGGTCCGGTCAAAAATTGTTTTTGATTGGTTCACGAGATTTCGGATCGAATTGTTCGAGTCCGTAAATTTTAAAATTGACTTTGGATAAATTTGAATTTTTGGAAAATTTTAATATTTTATCCGTAAATTGAATTTTGAAATCAATTATTTTGGTACAATTGATGATAAGATATGATCTTATGATATATTAGATAAAATATGATTTTATTTGTAAAATTGGATTTTATAGATAAAATATGATTTTATTTGATATGGAGATAAAATATGATTTTATATGTGAAATGTGATTTTATATATAAAATATGATTTTATCTTGTTTAAATTTGAATTGCCACAGCATGTTATCCAATAAATTAATTTTGAATTAAATGTTATTGGATAAGGATGATCGATTGCCATGACCAATTTTGTAGGTGTATGTTAGGAATTTACATTTTGTCTTTATTGTTGTTGGTTTTATTAATGGGCCTGGTTTATGGCCCGATATGAATGTCATATGTAATAAAAGTGGGCTTGGTTTATAGCCCGTTCCCACCCCCTAAAAATGTATCCCCTACTTGTCATTGTTATTTATTGTAAATACATTAGATTTAGTGGGAGATCAAGATTTGAAGATGGTGGGCCCAGCAGACAATGAAGACTGAAGAAATGTAAATTGGAAGCATATGTAATAGGATTGCATTTGCATACTGCATATTACCTAGGATTGGACTAAGACCCGTGATTGGCAACCACGGGTCAATTAGAAATGGAATCGATCATCCTATATAATATGTGATATTATGATTGTATGCATGTTTAGACATAAATTGCGTGAATCCGGCAATGCATGCAATAAATTAAATATGATGAGACAAATATTTTTATAAATAAAATCCCTCATTTTAAATATGATTTAAAATTTATATCAAGATAAATAAAGGAAATTTAAATATTGTTTAAATGTTCCTACCTTCCATCAACGGTCAATGTATGTGATGCTACCCGCGGATACGGTCCGGCTCATATTATTGGGGGGGCCCGTCCGTCGGAAAGCTGTACATTGGATCGACAAATGTTGTAAGTTGGGTGGAACTCTCATGGGATCGGCTCATATTATTGGGGGATCCACATGGCGACCGTCCATCACAACTTAATATTGATGGGTCATCTTGACATGTCACTTTAAACGGCGTCATATTATTGGGCCCTTATTGGACATGAGGTAAATACATGGGGGTTGCTTTGGAAGCAATTGGGCTCTACCTTTTGAGAATTATGGTTGGCTGATATTATTCGGGACCATAAGTTTGTCAATTGGACTCCATGTTCTCACTAAGGAAAAAGTTTCCCGTTTTCACTAGAGGGTGGTGAAATCGTTAAAATAGTGGGAGTGAGATTCATAAAATTAAATTCGCCTATTTTATGTCTTAGTAAATTGTTAAACAATCATTGATATATGTCTGTTTTTCCTTTTCAGTATTTCATACAATGAATTCGCGAAATCCTTTATTCTCGATCCTCGAACAAAACAAGCTGACTGGCGCCAACTATACGGAATGGTTCCGGAAGTTGAAGATTGTCTTAACTTCGGAGAAAATGCTCTACGTGTTAGAGAAAGCACCTCCGAAGGAAGCACCAGCTGACATAAGTCCGGAGGAATTGGCCAAACTTGATGCATGGTGTGACCATGACATCAAGACCAAATGCTATATGCAAGCCTCGATGTCTGATGAACTCCAAAGGCGATTTGAGGACACGGTGAATGCTGCTGACATTCACGCGCAACTCAAGGAACTTTTTGGGGCTCAGTCGAGGGCTGAAAGGTTCTCTACTGTTAAGGAGTTGATGACGTGCCGCATGCGTGAAGGGACTTCGGTCCGTGATCATGGGGTACGAGTGATTTGGCTCATACAGAAGTTAGTGACCCTTGATTTGGTGTTGGAGCATGAACTCAATGTGGACTTGCTGCTTCTATCTCTTCCTTCCTCATTTGATGGATTCGTGATAAATTTTAATATGAACAAGATAGAGGCCACCCTTGAAGAGATGGTCAATATGCTCGTTACATATGAATCCACACTTAAGAAGGATAAGCCAGCTTTCTTGGTGGGCTCCTCATCTTCTGCAAAGAAGGGGCCAAGTATGAAGGGCAAGAAACGTTCTGCCCCACCCAAGAAAGTGGAACCCGAGAAGAAGCAAAAGACAAAGGCTTCAAACAATGGAAAATCCAAGGATGTTTGCCATTACTGCAAGAAGCCGGGTCATTGGAAGCGCAACTGCAAGGAGTATCTTGAGCAGTTAGGAACTGCAAAGGGTATGTTCTATATCGAAATAAACATGTCACTTAATACAACTTCTTGGGTATTGGATACCGGATGTGGATCTCACATTTGCAATGATTTGCAGGTGATGACAAGAAGTCGCAGGCTTAGAATGGGTGAGACCCAGCTGAGGCTCGGGAATGGTTCCAGAGTTGAAGCTACGGCCATTGGAGATGTTTGTTTGATTTTGCAGAATGGTTTTAAATTATTGTTGAGAGATGTTTTATTTGTGCCAGATTTAATTAAAAACATTATTTCTATTTCTATGCTTGATAGAGATGGTTATTCTTGTAATTTTGTGAATGGGATTTGCAGTATTTACAAGAATGAATGTTTAATTGGAAATGGACAACTTGAAAACGATCTATATAATTTAAAACTAAAAGACGTTCCAGTGAATTGTATTGACAAACCGGCGACAACAAACAAAAGGAAAATCGATAGTCAAAACCCGGCAAACCTTTGGCACGCTAGACTAGGTCATATTTCCTCAAGGAGGATGAACAAGCTAGTGGGAGAGGACATGTTTGATATGTCTGATATTAACTCTCTACCTACTTGTGAATCCTGCCTAAAAGGGAAAATGACTAAATCTCCTTTTAAGGGGAAGCCTGAGCGTAGTCAAAATCTGTTGGATTTGATCCATACAGATGTTTGTGGTCCATTTAGAGTAGGGACTCAACATGGCCACACCTACTTCATTACCTTTACTGATGATTATTCAAGGTATGGGTATTTATATTTAATGAAATATAAGTCTGAAGCATTTGAAAAGTTCAAAGAATTCAAGGCTGAAGTAGAAAACAAGCTAGGTAAAAGTATTAAAGCACTTCGATCGGATCGAGGTGGAGAATACTTGAGTACCGAGTTTTTGGACTATCTGAAAGAGAATGGGATTCTCTCTCAGTGGACTCCTCCTATGACACCACAGCTTAATGGTGTATCGGAGCGTCGTAATCGAACTTTGTTGGACATGGTTCGATCTATGATGAGCTTCACTGAGCTTCCACCTTCGTTTTGGGGCTATGCGCTTGAAACGGCGGTATTGTTGTTAAACAACGTCCACACTAAAGCAGTGGACAAAACACCATACGAGTTATGGAATGGCAAAGCTCCTAAGTATTCGTACTTGAGGATTTGGGGATGTCCTGCTTACGTGAAGCGGACAGTGGGAGATAAGTTGGATAGTCGATCCAGCTTGTGTTATTTTGTGGGGTATCCGAAGAATTCAATCGGATATTATTTCTATTATCCTGCTGAAACAAAGGTGTTTGTTTCTAGGAATGCCACCTTCTTGGAGAAGGAATTCTTATTGGATAAGAAAGGCGAGATGATGGAACTCGAAGAAGTTCGAGAAGAACCCGAAATACAAAATAACGATCCCACACCTCAGGAACCATTGCTGGACACGCCTGCACCTAGAAGATCCGAGAGGACTTCTAGACCTCCAGTTCGATATGGTCTTCTTCTTGAAGAGGGTCAAGATGAACCCGACATTGGATGTGATCCAAGAAGCTTCAAGGAAGCAATTTCTGATGCGGATTCGAATTTATGGCTTGAAGCTATGCAGTCAGAATTGGATTCGATGCATACTAACCAAGTCTGGTCTTTAGTGGATCCTCCCGATGGAATTGTTCCAATAGGGTGTAAATGGATCTACAAAAGAAAGCTTGGGCCTGATGGTAAGGTATTGACCTACAAGGCGCGATTGGTGGCTAAAGGTTATACTCAAAGGCAAGGAGTTGACTATGACGAAACCTTTTCACCAGTTGCAATGTTCAAGTCCATAAGAATCCTTATTGCCATAGCTGCATGGTATGACTATGAGATATGGCAAATGGATGTGAAGACTGCTTTTCTTAATGGAGACATTAAGGAAGAAATCTATATGAAGCAGCCTGAGGGGTACACATCCATGGGAAGCGAGCATAAGGTATGCAAGCTTCAGAGATCAATTTATGGTCTAAAACAAGCATCAAGAAGTTGGAACCAGAAATTTGATGAAACAATTAAAGACTTTGGTTTCATCAAGAACCCGGAGGAACCTTGCGTGTACAAGAAAGTAGTTAAGGATGCGGTGACATTCTTAGTACTTTATGTTGATGACATCCTACTCATTGGGAATGATGTAGGGATGTTGCAGTCAACAAAGATATGGTTATCAGGTAGATTTTCGATGAAGGATTTGGGTGAGGCATCCTTCATTCTTGGGATACAGATCTATAGGGATAGATCTAAGAGAATGATAGGACTCACTCAATCAACCTACATCGATACCATATTGAAACGGTTTTCAATGGATGGGTCCAAGAGAGGACATCTACCCATGTGTCATGGAGTTTCTCTATCCAAGTCTATGTGTCCCAAGACTGATGCAGAGATAGAGAATATGACACATGTACCATATGCGTCAGCTATAGGTAGTATCATGTATGGGATGATATCTACCAGACCGGATGTAGCATTTGCTCTGAGTGTCACGAGCAGATATCAGTCTAATCCTGGTCAGATGCATTGGAAAGCCGTGAAGGACATTCTTAAGTACTTGCGAAGGACTAAGAATATGTTCATGGTTTATGGAGGACGAGAACTCAAACTGGAAGGCTATACCGACTCTAGCTTCCAAAGTGATGTGGATGACTCGAAGTCAACCTCTGGATTTGTGTTCATGCTCAATGGTGGTGCTGTCTCTTGGAAGAGTTCCAAGCAGGACACCACAGCGGATTCCACCACTGAGGCTGAATACATTGCAGCATCAGCTGCTGCTAAAGAGGCCGTTTGGATGAGGAATTTCGTCCAAGAGTTGGGCGTCATTCCTGAATTTGTTGGTCCAGTCCCGGTGTACTGCGACAACACGGGTGCCGTTGCTCAAGCAAAGGAACCAAGGTCTCATCAAAGATCCAAACACGTACTGAGGAAATACCACATAATCCGGGAGATTGTGGAAAGAGGAGACATCAGTGTCGAACGAGTGGCCTCTGCAGACAATATCGCTGATCCACTTACTAAGCCTTTGCCAGGACCATTGTTTGACAAACATCGCGAAGCAATGGGTCTACGTAGTATGACTAGTTGGCTATAGGGCAAGTGGGAGATTGTAAGAGTGGGTGCCCAGTGAGCCAACTGTGTGGCTATGGGCTTTGTTGACTCTTTGTATAAACAATCTTTTGTTTAATATTATTTACACTTTTATGGCAATGACTTTATATTACTTCATATTGTTATATTGTGATATACTATTGTTGTTTTGATAAAGACCTTGAATATACTATAGTGTATGTAAGATGTGGTAGAACATGGAGATGTCTATCATGAAATACATCTTATAGTCACTGTATGTTCTAAAACCGTTCCTAGTCGATTGAGCCGTCCGATAATAAGGATAAGGATCGCTCGAGTTTGAGACTAGCATTTGCGATGCGGAGTACCACGTTTCATTGGTAGGGAACATGGAGATGTTCGAAGCATGCAAATGGATATTCATAGGATGAATAGTCGAACTACCCTATCCGGACTTTCCAAGTGGTTATCACTTATCGAGTGGATAAAGTCCGCGGTTTTGGTTGTACACCATTAGTCCTTACGACTTGAAACATCATGGAGACTCTATATGCTAGTACTGTGCTTTGACTCGTTTACCGACTCTGAAGGGGTCATCAGGTGTCGAGATTGGGTACAGTTACGACACATATAGGAGTCAATGCATTGTTGTCAAGGATTCACCACATACTTGCGAGTGTGGATATCCTATGCGATCTGAGGAGATATTAGTGTGACAAATCTCTGGCCAGAGTACTTGATGTGATTTAAGAAATGGTTTCTTAGTAGCACATGCGATGTCACTAATTTGATCTTCAAGATGTATTGCATAGTTATCGAATCTTGAGCGACTCTCGATATACCAATGGTTGTTGATTCGATCGGGATATATGGATGAAGGGACCGTACTGTACGTTAACCAAAATCTACTGGTTCTTGTAGGCACTATCAGTGATACCTAGGGAATCATGGGGCGATGTTGCTAGGCGCTTTACCATGATTCGTTGGGCAAGTCGGAAAGTGTTGTTCCGAGTCACAAGGAGTTGTGAGCCCACGGCTAGCTGTATCCCTGAACCATTGAGGGTCACACAGTGTAATGGAGTTTTAATCCCCGTTGAGATAGTTAAATTTAAAGAGTTAAATTTAATGAACTAAGGAGTTGGGCTTCTTAAATAAGAGTAAGGGAGTAGGATTTCCTAAAATGACATAGGGATGGACATTTTTGGAAACCACTGAATTCGGATTCAGGAAAATTTATTTTGACTTTAAAATGTGCAGAAATGGTTTCTGTGCACATTGGTGAAATCGTTTCATCAATCGGAGTCACGATGAATTTTATATTAATTTCTGAACGAGCGGGCTTTGCTTGTCGGGCCCTGACTTATGACTAATGGGCCCTAAGGTGTTAGTGGCCTGCATTATAAATAAGTTATTTCAGTACAGAAATTACACACAACAGGTCATAATTTTTGAGACAGGATTTTCGAAACCCTACCCCTCTCAAAAACGTTTTCGGCCGACCCCTCCCCTCTGCCCGAGAAAATTCCGGTCTGTGATTTTGAATCGCAGTAAGGAATAACGAATCAAATTCGTGTATTCTCTTCGCAGAAAACTTCTGATAGATTTTCTAGTGCAATCTATCAGAGGGATTAAACCTCTGTTCGTGGACCTGATTGAAGGCGTTCATCGGTTCCAGGGAGAGACAACAAGAGCAGAATTGTTCTGTTGGTGTCCATTAATCTCGTTGCGAGATTTGAGGTAAAATTTATTTAATTGTTATTTAAATTTTACACACACGTAATTCAATCGATGAACGGTTGATACCCATACCATGGAAACGTTCCATGAAAAATTTTTAAACTTCCGCTGCACCGGGTATCAATCGTAATTGGTCTGGGAACTCGCCAGTTTTCCAACAATAATATCGTGCTAGACCCAGAAAACTACGGATCTCAGCTACCGTCGTCGGACATGACCAATTCATTTCAGCCTCAATCTTGCTCGGATCTACAGACACTCCATCCTTGGATATAATGTGGCCAAGAAATACCACCCATCCTACCAAAATTCGCACTTACTCAATTTGGCGTACAACTGTCTATCTCTTAGAGTCTGCAACACTAGCCTCAGATGATATGCGTGCTCATTCACATCATGTGAATACACCAAGATATCATCAATAAATACAATGACAAACTTGTCCAACAAAAATTCTCGGAATACTCGATTCTTCAGATCCATGAATACAGCCGATGCATTAGTCAACCCAAATGGCATTACTAAGAACTCATAATGCCCGTACCTGGTTCTAAATGTTTTCTTGGCTATATCTTGATCTTGGACTCTCATCTGATGATATCCAGATCTCAAATCAATCTTTGAGTAAACCGAAGTACCCTGCAATTGATCAAACAGATCATCTATACGAGGCAAAGGATACTTATTCTTGATTGTTACCCTATTCAACTGGCGATAGTCAATGCACAGACGCATAGACCCATCCTTTTTCTTCACGAACAGAACAGGTTCTCACCAAGGAGAAACACTAGGATGAATATAACCCTTGTCCAAGAGATCCTGAAGCTGCTGCTTCAACTCTCGCATCTTTGACGGAGCCAGACGATACGGTGCTCGAGAAATAGGCGAAGTCCCTGGCATCAGCTCTATGCCAAACTCAACTTCGCGCACTGGAGGAAATCCTGGAATCTCATCTGGAAATACATCTGTAAATTCATTAACAACAGGAATAGATTCTATACCAACACTTCCGGCGAATGTATCAACTGCATATATGAAGTAGCCTTCCGCGCCATATTCCAAAGCTCGACAAGCTTTCAAAGCTGATACCAATGTCATCTGAGGTCGCGCTCCCTCACCGTAAAAGAACTAGCTATCATCGCCAATCGAATGAAATTTTACCAATCTCTGGTAACAATCCACTGAAACTCGGTATGTAGTTAACACATCAATTCCCAAAATGCAATCGAAATCCTCCATTGCTAATATCATGAGATTCACCATCAAGACATTCCTTTCGAACTCTAAAGGCAACCCATCACTATACGCTTAGCTGACGCAGACTGACCCGTCGGGGTAGAAACAACAACCACTGTGTCTAGTGAAATGTATGGCAACTTATATCTCTTAACAAAACGTGCAAATATGAAAGAATGAGATGCACCAGTGTCAATGAGTGCAAAAGCAGGTATATCAAATAACAAGAACGTACCCGCTATAACTTTCTCATTCTCATCCACTGCATGATCATGCCTCAAGGAGAACACTTGGCTGGAAGTACGAGGTTTCAAATTAGAACCCCCTGTCGACTGTCCCTGTGGCCTCTGCTGCACTGAAGCCTGAGAACCAGAACCTGAGCCAGAACCAGCTCCCCCAGCCTGTGGACAATCCTTCTTCAGGTGGCCAATCTCTCCGCATCGAAAGCATGCCCCTGAAACCTTCCGGCACCTGTTGGCCGGATGATTCCCACCATAATGCTTGCAAGGACCCTGATTCTTTCTGCCGAAACGCATCACATCTCCGGATCCTGAGGAAGAAGAAGTAGAACCAGACTTCTTGAATGACTGAGCACGGGGACCCAAAGAACTCGCGGGTCTAGATGAGTAGAAGGATCTGTTATGGAGGATGTTGTCCTCTGCCTGGTGACATCGACTTTCTAATCCCTCGTAATTCATGTCATCTCCCACAGCAACTCGGTCATGAATCTCCGGATTAAGGCCCTGAAGGAACAGATTATACTTCGCCTCCGAGCTATCGGAAATCTAGGGGCAATAAGGCAGCAACTCAAAGAACTTCAATTGGTACTCTTCGATTGACATTGATCCCTGACGCAAACCCAGCAACTCGCTTGACTTCGCATGTCGGAGAGCAGGAGGAAAATATAGCTTATGGAAAGCTGTGCGGAACTCATCCTAGGTAGCAACTCCTTGGGCTGCAATAAAAGGCGCATAAGTAGAATCCCACCACTTTCGAGCTCGTCCTTTGACCAGGAAATCAAGAGTCTCCATCCGCTTCTCCTCAGTGCATCGGAACTCCCAGAAACAAACTTCCATACGTCGTATCCAGTTCCCCTCATCCTCCGGTGACTTTCCTTCGACCAAGGGTTTCGGGCCCATCTGCATAAACCTATGCATGCTGAAACTCCTGCGATCATCATGGCGATGGTGATGACGGCCCCAATGATGCTCTCGATCGTCCTGATCACCCCAGCGTCCACCTATGCTGCAGTGACTACTCTCGTCACCATGACCTGCCATCTACACGATGATTAAAGGTTAAACCCAATTCCAACAATCTAGATCCCAAGATTACTATGCATGCTCTGATACCATAAATGTAGTTGTAGTAGCCCGTATCCAAAACTATCAATTAATGAGTAATTAATTGAAGGATTATGTTCGGATCAAGTAAAACATGATTAAGGAAATTTCAAATGGATTAACGGAGTCCAGAAATGGATCCAGGACACTCAAAAATGGTGGGTATGGTTCGGCAGGTTCGGGCGCTCCGAACTTGAGTTCGGAGGATCCGAACATGGACGGAGCCATACTTCGGAGGCTCTGAAGACTTCGGACGGTCCGAAGTGGGTTCGGACGATCCGAACTCATGCGGCCAGCTGTCCCAAAATAATACGTCATTGGTGACGTCATCGGGAAGATGTTCGGACGATCCGAAGAGCCAATTCGGACGACCCGAACATTGTATTGGACAGGTGTATGGTTGCATGCGATTGGTTGGACTCGTGGCGGAGATCGGACGATCCGATGAAGTGATCAGACGGCCCGAAGCAGTTCGGATGATCCGAAGTCAGGATCGGACGATCCGAACGTGCTCTATAAATATGAGGTCCGAGCTCCTCATTTGGTGCGAATTCCGAGTTCCTCTCCTTCGCCCACGTGGCTCTATTTTAGGGCTTTGCGTACTCTTATTTTAGAGTTGGAGTGGGGAAAAGTATTTTAGTATAGTCAGACAGTGTCTGACATAGCAGCGGAGCAGTGCTCATGTAGCGGAGCAGTGCTCGAGGCTGTGGAGCTGCAGCTGGGGTGTGCCCCTAGTTGCGGGATAGTCGCCATCAGTGGGCTGACGACGGATGCAGGTATAACTATAGTCTCCTTAAATTATTTAGGAGTATGCAATAGCTTAGTTAAGGCTTTTAGAGCTTAATGAATTATGCATGGGTATTTGCATTGTAAAGTTGATGATAGGCTTGGAAACTAGAGTTGGATTGCTAGGACTGCCTGTAGAAAGGTACGTAAGTACTGACTGAGATTGCCAGCGGATATGCATGCTTATATGTTGCATTTATGTGTTTGCATGTTATTGTTATTGATATATGACATGTACATATCATCTTGTGCCTGTACGTCTGTACATCTTTTGAGATGAGCCAGTTAAGGTTACTCAACCCTGTTTGGACGTTTGATATCGAGTACCCTTAGGTACTGATACCTAGAGGACTCCGTGGTCCGCGTCCGAGATTCGGGAGTGAGTGGTCGCACACAGTGGTTAGTTACCCCGATGTGACGAGCTCATACTCCTGGCGCCAGTCTGAGCAGTTTGTATACAATTATCCCAGATATGGATACCCTGTCATTTACATGCATCATATTTGTATGTTAATCCGTGCTTTTGTATTGAGCTTAGCGCTCACGTCTAGTCTTTTCTGTGTATCTGGACACCCCATTCGACGGGGCAGGCTTAGGTGCAGGATTGAGCACCAGGAGCTTGGAGAGGCCAGTAATTCTTGAAGACACCAAGATTGGCTGTAGGTTTATTTAAGTTATTCGATTGTGTTGTATAATCGAGTTTGTTTAGCCGGTTGTATTCTGCCGGTCTTCTTGTATTTAAGTCTTCCGCAGCTTTTTTATTTAATGCATGCTTAATTATGCTCTTATCTCTGATTAGGTAGCGGATCCGGTATGGGTCGCTACAGTAGTGACCCGCACCGTTATCACCTACTAATCAGAAGCTTAAGCATGCATTTAAATTAATTAAATAAATCATAAATTAAACAGCGGAAAACTTAAACAACAATAAAATATTGTTTACAACCATATCGAATAAACCAGTGTATTAACCCAAATACATCAGAAAAAAAATCCTAGACAATAACCCTGCTGGTCCTCCATCGCCTAAGCTCTCCTGGAACCACCCGCATCGTCCAACCGCAAATCTGTCCCATGGAATAGGGTGTCCAGATACAACAAAGTACGGGACGTGAGCATGATAAACTCAGTACGAGAGTATGAGTATACGGTGTTATGTGTGCATGTATGCAAGTGTACAGGGTACCAAGACTCTCAGGTCAAGAAACTAGCTCATAGACTGGGCCCAGAGTATATATCACGATGCGCCGTCGCATCAGGAGGTGGCTCATATATCCAGTGGATATGGTGACCTGATACTAGTACAAGTGTCCAACCATAAAGGTGACCTAACATAAGACTTACGTATCCAACCATCCACACAAACTCATAGGGTGAGCGCCCTACTACAGGATACCTCTAAGATAAAGGCTCAATATGCTCATGTATGCAACATACAGTCATGACATGCTGTATATAAAGGCATATAAAACATGCAATCACATAATCCATGCAAACACATAATACATGCATACTCAATCTGGATATCTCGAATAATACTTTCGTACCTCATAAACTAGGCAAGCTAGACCAGCACTATGTCCAAGCCTATAATCCGCACTACAATGCAAAGTACTCATGCATTATAATCTTATTCTAAAAGCCTTAACTACGCTATATCATACTCCCTATTTACTATAAGGAGCCAGAGCTATACCTGCATCCGTCATCAGCCTGCTGATGACGACTGCCCCAGAACTTGGGCACCGCTCCGCCGCAACCTCGGAGCACTTGGCCAACCTCCGGACCAAGCCTAGGAAGGATGGAAACACCCCAAAACCCCTAGAAAAGCCTAAGAACCGAGAGAGGAAACTTGAATTGGTGTGAAAATTATGAAATTCGGAGGGCCTATTTATAGGCGAAGTTCGGACGGTCTGAACTGGGTTCGGACGGTCCGAACTGCAACTTGTCCGAGCCGTTTAGACACTTGGGCTCTGCTGAGTTCGGACGGCCCGAAGTGGTTCGGAGGGCCCGAACTGGTCCGTATGCTCCGAACTGTTTTGGTCCTTCCGAACTCATTTTTGGACCCCCGGGACCTACCCTATCATTTTTGGACGTTTCGGATCTGATTTTCCACTTATTTTCACCAAATAAGGACTCCTTAAACATGTTTTGACACTTTTAAAATTATATGTCATTTTCTAACATGTTTAAAATCACTTAATCTTGTAAAATAGAACCGGGCTACTACAGGAATAATAACTATAAAATCTTGTATACAATGTACAAGATGTAAATAATATTAGTACTAAGACATTGATCAAATATACGAAACAATAATATCAAAACACAATTTCAATCTTAATAGTTTTATTTTAAAACATTATCAAAACTGCAATACGAAGACATAATATATATACATATGTAAATATATATATATATATATATATATATATATATATATTTAAAATTGTTCAGATGTTCATGTTTGCTCTCTGCCCTCAATTCGATCATTGCGAACTTCATACACATATAAAAATGAATCATATTAAGGATACCATCATCATTTAGAAACATGAACATCTTATGTTGTGGTGCTTTGTATTGCATAATCATGGATTTTGGAGAAATTTCAGCATATTTTTTGTCAAGGCTCACAAATATATCCATCAATCTACACCCACTGTAGATTGAGATCACAAACATATGCTTCTTGTATTTACAACAACCGAAAAACACAAGATTGCGAGAACATTTCCAGATTTTATTCTCAATCTAATCAATAAAAGCATAACATTCAATACAATAAGATCAAAAATGAAGATCATGACTTCATTCATAACCCATTTCACACAAAAAATATCATAAAATCACACTGTTAAGTAGTAGATTCGAATATTATAAGAACTATATATATAATCTTTTTAATCCAGTACTAAACTATAAAAATTGGCAATGAAATTGTTATAATCGAGAATAATAAAGAATTTCAGATAATCAATCCACAATTGGTTGAGATGAACCATAGACCCACTGAGATACGAAAAACCTAAATATTGACCATCAAATCTGTATAATTCAAAGGATGTACAAAACTTCAACATAGCCACTACACAAAATACAAAAACCTCAAAGAATTACTCAATTGAAAAATAATTTTTTAAAACATCAAGATGAAATTGCATCTAATTTTTTTTTATTTTTCAGCAAAAAAAAATCATACCTTGAACTTGTTGTTTTGATGTTGGTTCTTCAAAAATATTTTCAAATCCGACACTTCTTCACTTTAAACTTCTTTCGTGTAAATTTATTGCACCAAACGTCAACGCAAATGTATAGATCATCGCTGGTCGTTAGGCCATGAAGTAGAAGGCAGATTGGGGAGACGGGGGATTGGAAGGAGAGAAGAATTGTTATTAAAAAAATATTTATTGTTCGAATGAGCTAGTATTAATGGATTTTCATATTATTTGAAGGCAATTTTGTAATTTTACTTCAACTAGGGAGCTCAAAACACATGATAGTGTTTTGTCACGAGATGAGAATAAACAAATTCAGAATCAAGGACTGACATCAAATAAATGTTTTTTTTTTTGAGATTTATTAATCATTTTTCTTTTTATATTCAAGGGATAAGTTTATTTTCTATTGGAATACTTTTTCTCCATTTTAATATATCATTAGATTATATAAGTTTTTTTTTTGAGAAAATTAGATTATATAAGTTTTTCGTATTGTAATAATCATATATTCGATGTTTTAAACGTGACCATATATATATGATGAGAAATACATTAAAAAAAAAACTCTATACATGAGTGATTCAACCTTATTATATTCGATTTTTTTTGTTAAAAAAAACCATTAAAGTGATTATTTTGATCAATATTTTTATTCATGGATAGGAATTAGGAATCGCGGGACGCGTGTGTATATGACTCGTTATGTTCATTGAGGGTATAACGGTAATTTCACTGTCCCTTTCGCTGGTTAAAGGAAAAAGATCTCCCTGGAGGGCAGCAAAGAGGAATCCAATTCTGTTTTACGTTTGACCTTTGCGGCAAACCCTATATTCCCTTTCGATTTCAAATAAAAATCGAAAATTTCCTGTACTTGTTTGATTTCTGGAATTGTGTGGGTGTGCCTGAGTTTGCGATTTGGGGTTGAGCTTGTTTGATTTCTGAAATTACGAATTTTAGGGGCGAAATTTGGTCTAGTGGGGGTTGAATTATGGGAGTTCCGACCATAGCTCTTTACGCGAGTCCACCGAGCAGCGTGTGCTCGGCGCCGCACCAGATTAGCCCCCACGCTTCGTTCGATGTGGAAATGAACGGCCGCTCGACGTCTTCGGCTTCCGCGTCGCCGTCGCAAAAACATGTAATTGGGGGGCTTTCGCGCTTGTTTTCCTCGGCGCAGATCAAATCAGCGAGTTATTCAGCTGGAGGGGAGGATCTGGGTTCTATCTGGCAGGATAGGACCGAGGAATTAGCTTCTTCTTTTCGACAGAGCTCGTCTTTGAAACGAGACCAGCCTCATCAGAGCCCCGTGTCTGTTTTGCAGGGTCCGAATAATTCGATTGGACCTGCTTCTCGAAGCCCGCCTATGAGAATTAATGCAGGTTTTAATCCAGTTAGGTCAGAATTGAATTCCCTTGTGTCGGGAAGTGGGGGCTTTTTTAATGGCTTCGTGAGGCATGGCCTGGGTTCATGTGTGGATTATGATTCGCCGGCCTTGAGTTTGGATGTCAAGGACCTAGACTTCTTGCCATCTAATGATTTGTCTTCGGATGACCTCACGTTCAACATGGAAGATACTTTCGTCGAGTTTCAATTGCCTCCTTATGCTAAAGATTTGCTTTCAGAGGCGCAGTTGACTCATTTGATATTCAGGGATGATTTTGTCGTCAAGGCTTTTTATGAAGCAGAGAAGGCTCACAGAGGGCAGGTATTTTGACGTGTCTTTTAAGTTCTGAATTTTCATAGTGTTGTGCTAATGAGTATGGAATATTATGGAATTCAGTATTGGGATTTTATGGATTTGTGTAGATCCGGGCTAGTGGGCATCCATATTTGCAACATTGCGTGGAGACAGCGGTTCTACTTGCAAAGATTGGGGCTAATTCTACAGTTGTTGCTGCAGGGCTTTTGCATGACTCTGTTGACGATTCTTTTCTTACTTTTGACCATATTTCCCGGTCTTTGGGTGCTGATGTTGCCGAATTAGTTGAGGGGGTAAGACAAAATTGGTTTAAATTTTATAACCATTGATTGGATCTTAATGTATGTGATATATCTGGTTCTGTTTATATACCTTTCTTTATTGGGGCAAGTATTTTTTCTGGTGTTTGATTTGTTTGTATTGGTAAACATAATTTCTGGTTTCTTGGTGTGTTATAACGAAGAGTAACTACTCTCCCCCTTCCCCTTCCCCTTCCCATAATTGCATATGTTGTATTCATTTCTTGCTAGCAATTTATATGGCGAATGGAGGGTTTTGACTTTGCCTGATGATATCTAATACTAATAGTTAGATAGCAGTCTTTATGTAGATTTCTAGGACTCGATGCATACTTGGGTCTTCGAACTTTTGATGTTCTATGATATTGTAATTAGGCGAAAGGATTTTATCTGTGAATGAGAATCTTTTCATTGCGCAGAGAACTTGCTTGATTAAAATTGAGTATGAATCAATCCTCCTCTATTTTTTACCTGGCAATTATGTCTTGTGTAATTATTGTGTTAAATCTTGTTGACTCTTTCAGGTGTCTAAGCTTAGCCAATTGAGCAAGCTTGCCCGTGAAAACAATACAGCCAGTAAAACTGTAGAGGCAGATCGACTACACACTATGTTTCTTGCAATGACAGATGCGAGAGCTGTTCTAATTAAATTGGCTGATAGATTGCACAACATGATGACTTTGGATGCATTGCCTTTGATCAAACAACAAAGATTTGCAAAGGAAACTTTGGAAATATTTTCTCCACTTGCCAACAGATTAGGGATCTCCACTTGGAAAGACGAGCTGGAAAATCTATGTTTCAAATATCTTAATCCTAATGAGCATAAAGACTTATCATCTAAACTGGTGAAATGCTACGATGAGGCCATGATTAGATCTGCTGTGGAGAAGCTGGAGCAAGCTTTGAAGGCTGATGGAACCTCTTTCCACTGTCTATCAGGCCGCCATAAAAGCTTGTACAGCATATATTCAAAAATGTTGAAGTATGTTTGATTTCCTCACTTTCTCGTTCCTGTGTTTGAGATAGATTTTCATTTTTTCTTATGTTTCATGTAATTGGGACTAAATTTGTTTGATATTATCTTGCCTTGCATGCAGATTGAGATAGATTATTGTTGTTTTGTTCTTATCTTTTCTGTGAGTAGCTTAGAGTTTGTTGATTTATCTTGCTTTGCATGTGTAGTTTTGATATTTTCTCATCGTTTCTATATTTTCTATGATTATCTTAAACTTGAGTTGGTTTTATTTCATTTCCTTATGCATGGGTTTGAGATTTATTTTAGTTTAGTTTTTATGTTGTTTGTGATTAGCTTAAGGTTCTTTTGATGTATTGTGGATGATCTATATGGATGGTTTAGTGTGTCGTTCATCATCATAAAAGTGAAGTTCTCCATTTTACGCGCTTGATATAAACACGGACCTCATAGTACTAATTTATGTTTTGATTCATTCTGAAGGCCGTTGGTTCTGTAATATATTCAATATATGGAGTGATCTGTTCTCATGAATTGTGTTCTCATTCACCTTTTGTAGGAAAAATCTAAATATGGATAATATTCATGATATTCATGGATTAAGGTTGATTGTCGAAACAGAGGAAGATTGCTATAAAGCTCTGAAAGTTGTCCAGCGGCTGTGGCAAGAAGTTCCAGGAAGGTTCAAAGACTACATAATTTGTCCCAAGTTTAATGGGTATGTTATACATGCCATTGGGTCATTGTTTTAGTTTCTGATGCATCAGGATTTTTTTATGCTTAACGTAAATTATGATTTCGTAGGTACCAATCCCTACATACAGTAGTTATAGGTGAGGGTACGGCTCCCCTTGAAGTCCAGATTCGAACAAAGGAGATGCACCTGCAAGCTGAGTGTGGATTTGCCGCTCATTGGAGATACAAAGAAGGTGATTCTCAGTACTCTTCCTTTGTACTTCAGATGGTTGAATGGGCACGTTGGGTCATTACCTGGCAATGCGAGGCAATGAACAAAGATGGGTCATCTAGCGGATTTGGTAGCTCCACGAAGCCACCTTGCAAGTTTCCCACTCATTCTGAAGATTGTGCATTTTCTTGCAAACCACAATATGTTCCTGATGGACCTGTATTTGTCATCCTAATTGAGAATGATAAGGTTTGTTCTTTGTTCTTAATGAATTCCCTTCTACTTTAATGCGAAACATGGGAATACAAGGTTTACTGTTGGTCCAGGAGTTTTATGGTCATGGAGATTATTCTTCTGTTCATTGAATTCGTTCATTAGGACCTGGTATTTGGAACTTGCAGATGTCTGTGCACGAGTTCCCAGCAAACTCCTCTGTGATGGATGTGCTGGAAACAGCTGGTAGAGACAGTTCTAGACGAACATCATATGGATTCCCTGTGAAGGAGGAGCTCAGGCCACGGCTAAACCACGCTCCTGTGAGTAATCCTATGTGCAAGCTGAAAATGGGGGACGTGGTGGAATTAACTCCTGCCATACCAGACAAGTCGTTGACTGTGTATCGGGAAGAAATCAAACGCATGTATGACAAAGGCATCACCATCTCAACTCCAGCGCCTGCCGTTAGTACCACGAGTAGGTTAAGAAGCTGACCCAGCACCCTTTATTGAAGTCATTCTTTTATATATAATATATATATAATATATGTATGTATATTTAACAGTCGACGACATAATTACATCTATTCTCTTGTATATACATATGATGTGCAATTAGAGAACAGCTATATGATCGTCCCATGAAGAAATTATATACATCTTAGAATGATGCGATTTATTGATCGATTATGATTTTAAATATGATGTTATTCGTGCATGTGTCTCGAGGGATTCAATTTAAATATCGGTGAACATTGTGCCCTTGATATTGCCTTGTTTTTAAGTCGGCGTTGTGTTGGTATTTCGACAATTTCAAGTTTTGACGACGTGTTCTTGATTTTGTCACGTTTCTCACTCAACTCTAGTGTGCCAAGAACGTTTAGTTCGTCCCAGCAAATCAAGGCTACAGTTTATTTAAACCTAAACTTTGTGGACTCCGGGGTACCCTTTGGTTGGCAATATCATTAGTTTATGTGTAATTTGTTTCATCCAATTTTACATTTTTTTTTGTCATATTATTTATTTATTTATTAATTATTAATTTACATCAATCAAATTATTAATAATTTATTTTATATCAATCAAATCATTTAATCTAAATTATTTATTACCATTTATAAATAAAATTATTTATATTGTATTTATAGTTAAAAAGACAAAATAGTAATTTATAATTTTTATATAAAATTTAATCAATCAAATCAAATTATAATCTATCAATCAAATCCAATACTATATTAATTATCATTTTTTATTTATTTTTTCATTATATTACTTATCTATGTATTATTTATTCTATCACTCAAACAACGGTACCTGGTTGATTGACCAATACTTGGGCGGAACAGTGATTTTTAAAGTAATTAATTCAAGATATTTAATATACATGATAACTAACAGAGTGTTTGGTAGAGCTTTTACAAAATGTTTCTTAGCTTCTAGCTGCATGAAAATGTTTTTGAGTGTTTTTGAATTTTACATTATGTTTTAACTTCTACAATTTTTACCCAAAAGCAAGAAGCAAAAATTTGATTTTTTTTTTTTGCTTTTATTTTTTGTTTAAGGTATAAAATTACAAGTTGACATTTATACCCTTAATAAATTTATTATATTACGTATGCTAAAAAAATATTTTTTTAATTTAACATTGTTATTACAAACATTTATTTTAAAAATATATATTGAATTTTTATAAATTTTTTGTACATATCTTGTATATTTATACAAATTTTGTCAATTTTGTCAATTTTTATTTTAATTAATCTTATATATTTTTTCAAGTATTCATATCATAAAAAATAAAATATTTTTGATACAAAATTTATAATATAATAATAATAATAATAATATATAAACTCATTTTTTATCGTGTGAGTATAAAAAATTAAATAATTAAATATATGGTTGTAATTTAATTAAAAATTAAGTTTGGAAGCAATTATTCTCCAAGCATTAAACTTTAGCTTGTATTAGATTTTAACTTCTATTTCCAAACACTCCCTACTTTAGCTTTCACCAACTTCAAAATAATATCTACAAAAATAACTTTTAAATAAGTAAAAGCTCTTCAAAACACTACTTAAGAACCGTAACAATCATCAAAGCAATCTCTGTCGCTTTTTTCTTCATTTCCATAATAAGTGTTTCACAGAAGCCTTCCTTGAAATCAGAAACAAATGCATGATCAAAATCCCCACAAGCCCCAAAGATGTACTCCCAATTCTAAACAACAAACGGGCGTTAGTATTCCTGTGTGAGAAATCAGTAAACTCTGGTTTTGAGGTACAATAATTGTCCTTGTTGGGTAGAGAGATCGAACCATGACGTTTTGGTTGCTGTGTGGTTTAAAAAATTTGAGTGCACCATTACCACTAGCTATAACTTTTGGTAAAGCGGCAAGCGCTCAGTCCTATAATTGGTATCAGAGCTAATGTAAGATCCAATAGTCCACTAGTTCACTCACAAGGTTTTTTTTAATGATTTTAATTGTTTTATGTATTTTATTTATGAGATTTAAAGTTATGATATGAAAGTGTCTAATGCTTTGATATTACGAGTTAGTTTAATGTTTTCAGATTGAGATTAATTCTAAACCGAGGGAGACGAGACTAGCCTACGAACGAGGTTTAAGCAAATATTTTTATGTTTATTTTAAGTTTAATGTTGGTGAAGTTTTATTTTAAAAATTTAGAGGAGAAAATTTCAAAAGTCAAGTATTTGTGACTAATGGACCGGTTTCCAAACCCATTAGTTATATCCTGAGTAGAAGTTCAGTTTCTCCTTTTTATTTTTCTCTCTTGGCCGCCGTCTACACCTTCCCTCTCCCCTTCTCTTTCAAAAATATTCACCAAGGAAGAAGAACGTCTCTCAATCTCATTCATGCAAGGCTAAATTGCTATCGAGATACCAGTTAATTTCAACCTACGATAATCAGACAAGTTTTAAACGCTTTTGAAACCACCATTCAAGAGTATTTGTATTTTGATATGAAAATATGCACGTTGATGTGCATATGTATTCCTTTGCATAGATATTTAAGAACATGATGTGGATTCGTGAAGCGTGAATCGTGAATCGTTCTTTATATTTTGGTATAAAGTTGAGAATTATTGCTAGAGATGTGTTAATATTTCAAATGTTTGGTGTGTTTTTTACATGAAAAATTTTGATTCAATCTTTTGAAGATGGTTTTTTTTTTTTTGTGAATCCTTTTCGAGTTTTTGAATTTTTTCATCCGTATGATCAAAAGTTTCAATGGGTGAGTGAATAGGTTTGAAATTGGGATAAAAAAGACCGAAAAAGAGCAAGAAATCACGAATTTGTAATCTTTCTTGTAGAAGGCAGGTGCCTAGGCGCCACTGAAATTGGGATAAAAAAGGATCGAAAAATACCTAGGAATCACGAATTTGTACTCTTTTTCACAGAAGGCAGGTGCCTAGGTGTGACCTTTGCACCTATGCGCCCTCTGGGGGGGTTGCCCCGACACTAGGGGTTGTCTCGAAATATCTTTTAAATGTTGACTTGAAGTCTTTAATTCATTTTAAAGGTATTTTAAGGTGTTGAAACCATTTATAGATGCTTCATGGAAAGATTTTCAAGTTTTGAAGTTAGAATATAAAGAACGACTCACGTGGATTGATTGAGCTATATAGTACATCTATATGTACTTTTCTTCACGAAAGGTATGCTCATTATGAAAGTATGAAGTTTTATGAATGTAAAGATGATGTGCTCATTTTCTTTCAAATAACATGCATGATTTTCAAGCACAAAAATTTTTAAATGCATGAAATGCTTATGAAAGCTGACGAGGAATCTTTTATGAGAAAGTTATGTAAAGTTCATGATGATGAAGTTTTAAGATAAAGATTTATGAAGTATGATGATGTTATGTTTATGCATGATAAAATATTTTGATGTGTGTGTTTTTGTGGTAGCAGTATGAGATTGGAACTCCGGATTGAGCCACAGAGGGACCCTTCCAAAAGAATGAAAGTTTAATGTGCATATCGATGACGGTCAGTATGAGACGGTATGCGTATTGTCTTCGACTGGTATGGTGTAGTGACCCGCACCGTGATCACCTACTAATCAAGAACCTACGCATGCATTTAACTTAATTAAGCAGTAATAAAAAAATATCAGCGGAAACAGAATAACATAATACAATCTCAAGGAAATGAATCTGTAAATACTGTTATATAACCATATCGAATCAAACTGTATAAACCCAAATGCATCAACACTGAAAGCTTAGACAAATAACTCCGCTATCAACCAGTATCCTAAGCCCTCCTGGAACCACCCACCTCATCCAATCGCAAACCTGTCCCATGGAATAGGATGTCCAGAAAAAACAGTACGAGTACGTGAGCATAAAATACTTAGTACGAGAGTATGAGTATACAATATTATATGTGCATGTATGCAAGTGTAAGGGTACCAAGACTCGATGTCAAGAATATCTGATCAAGAACAGACTTGGGCCCTGGGTATGTAGCACGCTGAGCCGTCGCTACAAGAGGTGACCTACATACCCTGATGGTGACCTGACATAAGTCTACATGTCCAACCAAATATCAGTGACCTGACACGAGCTCATGTGTCCAACTAATATTGGTGACCTGACACGAATCTATGTGTCCAACCATCTACTAACATGATAAGGTAAATACCCTACAACAGGATAACATAAGGATATAGCTCAAGATGCTCATGTAATGCAACATACAGTCATTACATGTTGTATCATATAAATCATGCAATGTGAGGACCTCGGTTCTAATCATCTAAACAAGAAAAATCATGCAATGAACGACAGAGAGTCAAGACAAAAAGGGGTAATAGAAATTTTTTTTAAAAGCTTGCACGGACCCCATGCACCTCCGTGCCCGGGTCCGTGCATTAAGCAGTAGCCATAAGGATCGAGACTACAAAAATACACGGACCCCGTGCACACCTCCGTGCCTGGGTCCATGCATAACAAATGCACTAAAAACTCGATTCTCTGCCTCACCACACGGAACCTCACCCAAAGGTGGCACGGGGTCCGTGCATGAACAAAAGCAGAACATTTGAAAAAGCAAAGGTACACGGACCCTTGCACGGACGTGGCACGGGGTCCGTGCCCTGCTAAAACTCTGAAAAATAAAACAGAAGACAACAGATCATGCAGTCCAAAACCAACCTCAAAATCCTCAAATCTCAATATACAGCATGCATAAATCCATTACATGATAGTTCTAAGTTGTACAAATATTCGAACGAGTAGAACATGCATCAATTCTAAGTTCTTCAATTCAAAATACAACAAGTACAAACGAGTTCGAAAACAAAGTTCAACTTCTAAAACCAAGTCCTCACTTCTATCATCACAATCCCAGTCTAGTCATGCTGCCTCTGACTCGAACATACCCCACCTGTTGCCAAGCACACATACAAAGACAAGACAACAGTCGGATAACTCCAGTGAAAATAACATTCCCAATAAAAGAGACAAAACAGGAAATATCAAATAATATATCAAAAACGATATATCAACAATCTGACATGTACTTTCACGTAGTGTATCAACAACATGAATAACAATAACTCAATTCAAATGCAATAAAATTCAATGCATGTCATCAGGGTTCAAGATTATCTAATCATATAATCAAAGGGAATTTCTTCTTTAATTGGGATCCCGAGGCCAAGATATATCACCACAACTCACCGACTCTCCCAATCGAGGTGAATGCAGTTTATCTCGCTTTCTCTATACTTTAGAGAAATTATAGAGAGTTAATGAGTTCATTGGATTTAAACTCGCCTACCAATGCCCCACTACTATAATCCCCAAATCGCCTAATTCAAACAGTGAACAAATCATTGTCTCAATATGAATTCATATAATAATTGTAATATATTTAAGAAATTCAACTCAATGAATTTAATCAACCTAAACAGGTAATTATGCATGTATGTGATTTAAGGACTCGTGAATCAATCGAAACACGAGTATTCACCCCTTTTCCAATCGATATCGTCTTTTAACTTTTTCCACGGTTCGATGTAGCTGCATTCCGGACAAGCTACAAGAACAAGAATTCTAATCAGAATCCATACAATCGTAATTCAATGATTAAAGTCAACTCGTTACCAATTCTCGATCAAAACTTCAACAATTCGAATTCTGCCAATTCTGAACTCCACGATCTTCAACAAAATTTGTACAGAGATATAAAAGAATCCAATATCAATCAATCCAATTCAAATCAATTCAAAGAATAATTTTCCAACTTGGAAAATCCAAAAATCTCAAACCGGCGGCATAACAGCTATAAATTTGACTAACCGAAAATACAAGCATCAATATATCAATTCCAACAACTCATAAAAACAATAATACATCAAAACCAACTCAATTCCAACAAATACCAAAACACCCATTTTTTAATTATACTTCCAAAAATCATAACAAATACGAACGACGCTCTTTTTTTGATCCGACTTCAAATATAAGATCTAAGCAAGATCAAGAACAACATATCCGAAATTCATTCGATTTTAATAACATCCCAAGATTGAAATATAACCGATCGTAGAAAAACTTATGGTACAACGGAACTATCGCAGCCGTGATCGCAAATATTCTTTCAGATTGAATTTCTAACGGACGGATCGAGCTGAAATCAAAATCAAAAAGCTTGGAGAAGCTTGAAGGAAACGGCCATGGAGGATCGGCCGTGAGAGAGAAGAAGGAAGGAGAAAGGTGAAAACTAGTTAATAAAGTAAGGGCCAAGTGTTATATTAAATCTCACTTTTGCACTTTGCTCCCTGAATCTTCAAAATTTGCAATTCAGTCCCTAATCAAATATCAATTAAATCCTCAAATTTCCTAATCTCTGATTATCAATCTTAATCTCCTCAAATCTCGATTTGGCTAATTTTGGGGCATTAAAATTCTCCCTCTAAGAACTGATTTCGTCCTCGAAATCGAATACTATTCAATCTCATAAGATAAGAGATAATATCAAAGACTGCAATAATAATTCACCTCTCAGAAATAACTCTGAAAGTCGCTGCTTCATATCGAATTCTGTCTCTCAAACTGCTTCTTCAAATCCATATCGGCTCAACTGCACTGTCACAACTGAATCGGTTAGTTTCGGAGCAGCTTATCTGTTTGGTCGAAAATCGAAATCGGTAGAAGCAACTCGACGTCTCATTATGTTCAATCACGTCGATCGAAGAACATAAAAAGGATCTTGTGATATTCCGCAACAAAAGACGGAAAACACATCGAAAACCAGAAATAAAAGGAACAAAAACAAGTTTGTAGGCAAGATCACCTATCATTTTCAGACTCTATTGAGAATCGTTCAATCTCATAGACAACTTCTCTCTCTTCTCATATCTGACAAAGCCTCTGAAAGGCAAAATCTTCATAAATCTTTTGCCTCCCAGATTAAAATACAGAGGTCTGCGTCAAAAATTCGTATACTTCGTCTATCTGTCATGTGATACCTTCATTCTCATCTGAACAATCCTTATCTGTCCATCAAAACCTCGAATCATATCTGGTCCCAATTCAAGTGACTCAAAAAAATCATCCCAATTCAAATGATATTTTCATTTTTGTTTGTACAACTCATCGAAAGATGTCATCAAGATAATCATCTGAAAGCTCTTTTGTACAAGAACTTCATAAGAGTTAGCGAAACTCAACAACTAGTACCATAGTCAAGTACTATATCTCGGCAATATCTTCTAAAATCTAAATCGCCCGAACTGGCTGTCCGTCGTTCTGAGGATAAACAACTAGACTCAGATGTAATTGAATAACAAATTCCTCAAAGACTATGCCCAAAAGAAAAGGGTGACTCGAGGATCTCTGTCTGAAAAGACTAATTCGGCAAATCACACAATCTGACAATCCTTTCGACAAAAAATCAATCATTTGGTCGTGTCTGAAATTCATTCTGTACGGAATACAGTAGCATATTTCATCAATCGGTCAACCATACTCAGATAACATCTCAATCTCAAACTGATCGATAGCTTCGTGACAAAAATATGTCGAAACGCGATCCCTAATCCATTCTGAATCAGAATAAACTGTACAACAGACCATCAGGTCCTCCTCTTTTTGCTTTCAGCTGCTGACAGTTCAAAATATCGGAATACATACTTCATGACTCCATTCTTTATCTGCTTCTATAAAAACTGATTCTTCAATTCATCAAACATCTTTTAGTCATCTCAAAGAATACTGAATCTAATGCAATGTACCGCTCACAAGATAAGCCATCTCAACGCTGTAATATCGGCACAACAAGACAAATATCGCAAATAAAGTATCATCACTGACCTGAAACTCTGACTGATAACCCAATCTGAATTTTCCTATCGAATTCTGAATGATCAAATCAGATTTATGTGCTTTCTCGATCTTCTCAATCAACTCCTGTTCGTCTTAAAAGCAAACTTCTGATAGATCTCCTATCTGATTCAAGCCATAAATCGGAAGTGCAACATCCATCGATCAAAAGAGAAATTCCAATAGTAGATAAATAAAGAAAACAGATCTTTCAGTTCAGAGCATCCACTGATGCATTCGATTTATCAGATAGAACCAGCTTTCACAGTCAAAGTCCTTCAGCAGATTTAATCATCTTTTTCGTCACATATTCAGTTCGTACTGCGAAAACAATACTTCAACTTCTAGATCAGAAAAGATTTCGGAACTCTACCATAAGATGGTGATGCCAGATATTTCAAGGAATAATATTGCTGCCAATTCAAGATCATGAATTGGATATCGAGTCTCATACGGCTTCAGCAGTCTCGATGCCTAAGATATCATGCGCTTCCTCTGAATAAGTATATATCCCAAATCTCGATAAGAAGAATTGCAATGTACTGAAAGATCATCAATATCTGAAGGACTATAGAATAGTGAAGCATTGGTCAATTTCTTCTTCATGTCAATAAGAACTGATCTTATAAGATTCGGTCCAGACAAAAGCGCATTCTTCGAAGTTAGCCGAGTAATCTATTTCGCAAATGATAAGAATCCCTCGGTGAAACTGTGATGGAAACTTTCTAAATCCAAAATCTTCAAATTCAGGTACAGATGACGATCTAGATCAGTTCATATCAGCTCCGGTCTTGAGGTGATCAACAGAAATTCCAACTTCAGAGATAATATGATCGAGGAAAAGACAACTCGATCCCATCAGAATTCAGACGTCGATAGAATAGCATAAAACTACTCGGAACGCAAATTTGTAAGACGATTCTCAAATGCTCTACATTATCAGTACAACTCTTCGAATGGAATAAGAGAATAATCGATAAGAAATCCTAATTTCAACTAATACTTCTGAAAGATTCGGTTCATCATTCTCAAAGCGATCTGTAGAATATTTTCTTCACGAATCCTCAATTGATGATATTCGGATATCAATTCAATGCTGAATTCAATCTGACGAATCCGAATAAAAATTGGAAGCTCATCCTGAACAATCGTCAGCAAAATCTATAACCACTGGTATATCAACCAAATCAGGTTACAATATAGGACATAAACTGTAAACATCTAGAATTCCTCTGCACATTTATGTAACAAACGGTAATTCTACAGAACAAATATCAAAGAAATCCTTGAACCGAGAATTCTTATCGGAGGATTCCCACTCGTCTATCATCTCAGATCTGATTCTGAAAACTTTCTAAAAACTATTCACGGTTGCCCTGTACTGATTAAAGCAGTTAAACAGACAATAAAATCAAGATCTGATACTTCAGTACCATACTGCCTAGTTCAATCACATTTCCATTCAAAAAAAAGTTCAAAATTTCGGACTAACCTTGCAGCAACTCTATTCCTCCTCTCAAACAAAGAATTGCAACTACAGTAATCAAGATCTCAACAAGCAGAGATGCATCATAATAAATTCCTCAGATAAGAAGGTAGGGAAAGCACCAATATCTATAATTCAAAAGGCAGAAAAACCAAAATCAATGGTTACCTGCTATATCATCGCACCTGCAGCCCGAGTCTGCGGATCCTTGTTAAGTGCAAAGTCTGCTATATCATCGCACCAATATCGGAGGTTGATTCACGTACAGAAAACCTCCAAGTCGATTCTGTTGCGGCGGCTGAAAAGAGTGAACCACAGAAGTTTGCCTCTCCTGCTGAACTATCGGTCTAAAAGAATTCCCAGTTTGAGATCCAACGGTAAAACGCCGAGGACATCTCCTAGCATAGTATCCGGTCTGATGGTAGATATTGCAACTACCATAAATTCCAAGATAGTGCTCGCTGGGGTGTCGACCTCCACAATTGTTGCAAAATATACCAGAAGATCCTGAGCTCTTTCCTGAACCACGTTGCTTCGAGTCACTGGAGCTAGAATAACTGCTCCCAGACTTCTTGAATTGTTTACCATTCGGTTGAAGGTGTTATCTAAAGTTACTCCCTCTATATCCAGTCGAATGTTGAAACGGAATCTATCGAAAAAATTCGGATCTAAACAGACTCCATGAAATGACCGTACCTTGATTTTCCAAAGTTTTCTTCTTCGATATCCACCAACTTTTTGCAATACCTTGCATTTGGTACACAACTAACCGAATTTGTCTGTCATCGGTGTGTTGGAAAACTGTGTTCAGATCAATTAGAATTGATACCCGGTGCAGCGGAAGTTTAAAAATTTTATTTTATTAATATGGAACGATTCCATATCTGGGTATCAAAACTTTTACGATTAAATTTGTGTAAGTAAAACAAATAATCACTATTAAATATTTTACCTTAAAATCTCGAAGCGAGATTATGGACACCAACAAAATTTAATCTGCTCTTGTTGTATATCCCCGGAACTGATGAACGAACGTTTCTTCAATCAGGTCCACGAATAGAAAACAAAACCCTCTGATTGACTGCACTAGAAATCAATCAGAAGTTTGCGTAGAGAATAAACAGATATGATCTGTTAATTCAGATTGTAATTTTCACAAAAACACAACCCGAATTTTCTCCAAAAGGGACAGAGGATTTCGAAAATCCCCTTGAATAATATAGACTGAAATTTTGAAAATTGCTAGACTGAAAAAGCACACAATTTTCGAACACTGCAGTCTTATTTATAGATAATTTCTAGACTAGATTAAGTTATAATTGTATTAGGACTCTAACTCCTTAAAGCCCACAATCCATAACTTAAGCCCAACAAGCCAAGCCCGTTGTTCTAAAAATTAATATAAAATTCATCGTGACTCTGATTGATAAACTAATTTCACCAATGTGCACAGAAACCATTTCTGCATCTTTTAGAGTCAAGATAATTTTTCTGAATCCGAATTCAGTGATTTCCAAAAATGCCCATCCCTATGTCATTTTAGGAAATCCCACTCCCTTTAGTTAAGAAGTCAAACTTCTCTTTCATTAAATTTAACTCTTTAAATTTAACTATCTCTACGGGGTTTTAGTAATCCATTACTTGTGTAACCCTCAATGGTTCAGGAATACAGCTAGCCGTGGGCTCACAACTCCTTGTGACTCGGAACAACAATTTCCGACTTACCCATCGAATCATGGTAAGAGCGCCTAGCAACATCGCCCCATGATTCCCTAGGTATTACTGATAGTGCCTGCAAGAATCAGTAGATTTTGGTTAGCGTACAGTACGGTCCCTTCATCCATATATCCCGATCGAATCAACAACCATTGGTATATCGAGAGTCATTCGAGATTCGATAACTATGCAGAACATCTTGGAGATCTATTAGTGACATCGCATGTGTTACTAGGAACACCAAGTAACCTAAAACACATCATGTAATCTGGCCAGAGATTCGTCACACTAATATCTCCTCAGATCGCATAGGATATCCACACTCGCAAGTATGTGGTGAATCCTTGACAACAAAGCATCGACTCCTATATGTGTCGTAACTGTACCCAATCCCGACACCTAATGACCCCAATAGAGTCGGTAAATGAGTCAAAGTACAGTACTAGCATATAGAGTCTCAATGATGTTTCAAGTAATAAGGACTAATGGTGTACAACCAAAACCGCGGACTTTATCCACTCGATAAGTGATAACCACTTGGAAAGTCCGTATAGGGTAGTTCGATCATTCATCATATGAATATCCATTTGCATGCTTTGAACATCTCTATGTTCCATACCAATGAAACGTGGTACTCGGCATCGCAAATGCTAGTCTCAATCTCGAGCGATCCTTATCCTTATTTGCGGACGGCTCAATTGACTAGGAACAGTTTAGAATATATAGTGACTATAAGATGTGTTTCATGATAGCCATCCCCATGTGCTACCACATCTTACATACACTATAGTATATTCAAGGTCTTTATCAAAACAACAATAGTATATCATAATATAACATTATGAAGAAAGATAAAGTCAATGCCATTATAAAAGTATAAATTATATTAAACAAAAGATTGTTTTACATAAAGTCATAAAAGCCCTTAGCCACAAGTTGGCTAACCGGGCACCCACTCTTTCACGGTGTATCCTAGAGAATCAAACAACTGATCAATTATTTCTAACCAGCTTTCACAACCATTAGCATTCTCCATACTCCTCAAAGTCGGCGGGTTAAACTACTGAAACCTCATCAGTAAAGCTTCCATCAGTGTCAGCGTAGCATCCATTCTCTCAGTCGCAGAACAATTCTGTTTGATCGAGGTTCGCTGCTGAATGTTTCCTATTCAAAATTCATCGAGGAAACATATCTCATATTCAAGAGAATTAGGACACAAAATATCTCAATTCCAACAATCTCGTGTCCCTAATCTCTGTTCAAAATTTTCATTCCATATCAGGAATATTTATATCCGCATTTCTAATATATCATGATTTATCATTTAAATCACATAATCATGTAATTCAATTAATTCATGGAATAAATAATCATGCTCGCATGAAATTTAAATAATAATTTAAATAATTCAATCACATGCGAGAATTCAAATCATGCTGACTCGTTCTACCCCGCTCACTTCTAATCAGTCCAAGATCTTATCACTCCGATACCACTTAATGTGAGGACCTCGGTTCTAATCATCTAAACAAAAAAAATCATGCAATCAATGACAGAGAGTCAAGAAAAAAAGGGGTAATAGAAATTTTTTTTAAAAGCTTGCACGGACCCCGTGCACCCTCCGTACCCGGGTCCATGCATTAAGCTGTAGCCATAAGGATCGAGACTACAAAAATACACGGACCCCGTGCACACCTCCGTGCCTGGGTCCAAGCATAACAAATGCACTAAAAACACGATTCTCTGCCTCACCACACTGACCCTCATCCGGAGGTGGCACGGGGTCCGTGCATGAACAAAAGCGGAACATTTCAAAAAGCGAAGGTACACGGACCCTTGCACGGACGTGGAACGGGGTCCGTGCCTTGCTAAAACTCAGAAAAATAAAAAACAGAAGATAGCAGAACATGCATTACAAAACCAACCTCAAAATCCTCAAATCTGAATATACAACATGCATAAATTCATTACATGATAGTTCTGTTGTACAAATATTCGAACGAATAGAACATGTATCAATTCTAAGTTCTTCAATTCAAATTACAACAAGTACAAACGAGTTCGAAAACAAAGTTTGACTTCTAAAACCAAGTCCTCACTTATATCATCACAATCCCAGTCTAGTCATGCTGCCTCTGACTCGAACCTGCCCCACATGTTTCCAAGAATACATACAAAGACAAGACAACAGCCGGATAACTCTGGTGAGAATAACATTCCCAGTAAAAAAGACAAAACATGCAATATCAAATAATATATCAAAAATGATATATCAACAACCTGACATGTACTTTCACGTAGTGTATCAACAACATGAATAACAATAACTCAATTCAAATGCAATAAAATTCAATTCATGTCATCAGGGTTCAAGATTATCTAATCAGATAATCAATGGGAATTTCTTCTTTAATTGGGATCCCGAGGCCAAGATATATCACCACAAATCACCGACTCTTTCGATCGAGGTGAATGCGGTATATCTCGCTTCCTCTAGACTTTGGAGCAATTATAGAGAGTTAATCAGGGCATTGGAGTTAAACTCGCCTACCAATGCCCCTCTACTATAATCCCCAAATCACCTAATTCAAACAGTGAACAAATCATTGGCTCAATATGAATTCATATGATAATCGTAATACATTTAAGAAATTCAACTCAATGCATTTAATCAACCTAAACAGGTAATCATGCATGTATGTGATTTAAGGACTCGTGAATCAATCGAAACACGAGTATTCACCCCTTTTCCAATCGATATCGTCTTTTACATTTTTCCACGGTTCGATGTAGCTGCAATCCGAAAAAGCTACAAGAACAAGAATTCTAATCAGAATCCATACAATCGTAATTCAACGATTAATGTCAACTCATTACCAATTCTCGATCAAAACTTCAACAATTCGAATTCTGCCAATTCTGAACTCCACGATCTTCAACAAAATTTGTACGGAGATATAAAATAATCCAATATCAATCCATCCAATTCAAATCGATTCAAAGACTAATTTTCCAACTCCAAAAATCCAAAAATCTCAAACCGGCGGCATAACGGCTATAAATTCGACTAACCGGAAATACAAACATCAATATATCAATTCCAACAACTCATAACAACAATAATCCATCCAAATCAACTCAATTCCAACAAATCCCAAAACACCCATTTTTGAATTATACTTTCAAAAATCATAACAAATCCGAACGACGCTCTTTTTCGGATCCGACTTCAAATATAAGATCTAAGCAAGCTCAAGAACAACATATTCGAAATTAATTCGATTCTAATAACATCCCAAAATTGAAATATAACCGATCGTAGAAAAACTTACGGTACAACGGAACTCTCGCAACCGTGATTGCGAATATGCCTTCAGATTGAATTTCTAACAGACGGATCGAGCTGAAATCGAAATCAGAAAGCTTGAAGAAGCTTGAAGGGAACGACCATGGAGGATCGACCGAGAGAGAGAAGAAGGAAGGAGAAAGGTGAATACTAGTCAATAAAGGGCCAAGTGTTATATTAAATCTCACTTTTGCACTTTGGTCCCTGAATTCTTCAAAATTTGCAATTCAGTCCCTAATCAAATATCAATTAAATCCTCAAATTTTTTAATCTCTGATTATCAATCTTAATCTCCTAAAATTTTGATTTTGCTAATTTTGGGGCGTTACACGCAATCACATAATACATGCATACACAATCTGGATATCTCGAATAATACTTTCGTACCTCATATACTAGGCAAGCTAAAACAGCTCTATGTCCAAGTGTGAAGACCGTAAATTTCTCTAAGTTAAGGTTATGATTTTTAATTGTTTAATTATTATTTTGTTTATGATAATTAGTATTAGTATATTTTATGTCATCGAGATAGTATTGGAAATAGAATATATATTTTGGGTATCTTGATAATTAGTTTACAAATATTATTGAGATAGATGATCAAGATCTAGATGTAGTCAAATCTTGGGAGATAGATTTTTATTCAAATTTTAAAAGTCACAATACTAGTCTATCATTAATTCTTTTGTGTGCCTATAAATAGAGGTTCAAAGCTTAAGGAAAAATCACTCATTCTCTTTTAATCTTCATATTTTCGTGTAGCAGCCTAAGCAATAGAGTCAATTTCTGTCCACTTTTCTCCTTATTTTCTTTCGGTTGGTTAGTCAACTTTTGGTTGCCAGTGGCCTAAGGGATTTGCCAACCACTTTTCCCTAGTTAAACGTTGAGTTAGCCTAGGGATTTGAGAGAGTAAAATTTCTCAAGGTTTGTCAGAGCACTTTCGTGAGTTGGGAATAAATTAAAGAAAGAAAAGGGCTTGCTTTGGTTGGTCATCTGATTAGTGGGTCTCGAGAAGTACCTTTCGAGTTCATTGAAGTTTCGAGTTATTGGTTTCTGTACACAGCTACGGTAAGTGGGCTTATGTTTTAAAATATTATGTATGATTTAAAATTTTGATCGTTCGTGATATTCTTTCGAATTTTGCTATGTAATTTTTATTCTTGATGAATTTGCTATAAGTATGTTTTGGCACTGTTATGACTCAAATTAAGAGTGGAAAGGGAATTTCCGAACCATGTTTTGATATGGCCCTGATGCGGTGGGTAATAATAACTGTTCCATGACCTCACCCCTTAGAGGGATTACATATAGGGGACTGATCAGTTAGCCACGAATAATGAGAGAAATTTCAGTGTCTGGCCAAAATATGTAAATCATGTTTATTTTGTTATGATGATGATGTTATGCTTTGTTATGCTTTGTTGGGACATAAAAAAAATGTTTGTGTTATGAAATATATTATAAGTTTTGAGATAAATATATATATGTATATATTTGATATGATCGATCGGCCCCCACTTGCTGAGTGTTTTCCAAAACACTCACCCCTTTTACTTTTCCCTCCCAGATGATAATTTAGAATGATGATGATTTAGAATAGCATGAACAAGATATGTTTTGGGGATGGTGAAAGAAAAATATTTTAAGAGTTTATTTGGTTATTTTATTTTGGGATTAATACTTTAATATTTTGTTACTTAAGTTTATAGTCGCTTCCGCAATTATTTATTAGTTTTTGGATTAACGAGTTGTAAAGACAATATTTTTGGAGCTTTTATTTATGATAAAAGACTGGTTTGCATATACTGTACTACGAGGCTTGTTGTTTTATAATTTGTGTGAATTTGAAACAACGCCGGTGGCACGACTCGATCTCGGGGCGTGAAACCAAGCCTATAGTCCGCACTACAATGAAAAGTTCTCATGCATTATAATCTTATTCTAAAAGTCTTAACTAAGCTATAGCATACTCCCTATTTACTATAAGGAGCCAGAGCTATACCTTCATCCATCGTCAGCCCACTGATGACGACTGTCCCAAAACTTGGGCACCTCTCCGCCGCAACCCCGGAGCGCCTCGCCAACTTCCGGACCAAGCCTAGGAAGGCTAGAAATTACCTAGAATGCCTAAGAATCGAGAGATGAGCTGAGTGTTTGGTGTGAGAAAATGATAGCTTGGATGGTCTATTTATAGGCGGAGATCGGACGCTCCGATCCTTGCATGTGCAACACGTCACTGCATGCACAGTTCTGACGCTCCGATCCCTACTTCGGAGGCTCCAAACTGCTGCGTGTCTGTTCACCCTTAAAACCTCAACACTTGCATGGCCTAACTGAGATCGGACGGTCCGATCGTTCCTAGCCTCCGATCCTTGATTTGTGCCTCCTAAGGGTTTGCACCCTCCGATCCTGAGTTCTCCGAACTTCCTTTGGCCAAAAATTTCATAATTTGTCCAAATTAAGCCCATAATCCATGCTTAACCATTTTTATACAATTAATCTTGTAAAATGAAACCGGTCTACTACATATGGACTGTATCAAATGTTATATATTTTTTTGTACAAAAACCTTGTTCACGGGAACTCAATGGGCTTATAAATGGTGGCTATCACAATTGAATGTATTTCATCACGCAAAACGAAAAATTTTACCTTCATGATTTCTTAAGCATGATGTTATGTTCTAGTTCACACCTATACATTTTGTTTCTACTATGTACTAGTTATGTAATGAATGTTTGTTGTTGAGTCTTTAGACTCACTATGCTTGAATGGTGCAAGTGACAATGCTTTAAATGATTTTATTGATGAGTTCACTGAGGGACATGAAGAGGAGTAGCCAAGAGGGCAGGAAAGAGATGCACATGTGCGTTGTCCAGAGAAGCACTTTTCTTTTTAAATCGAGCATTGTTAAACACTAATGTTTTAGTAATTTTTTTGTAGCTATGGGTTTAAAGAAGGAAAACAGTGTTACTTTTTCGAGCATTTTATATTTATTAATTCTTTGGTGCTCAACTATTTTTTAATGAAATTTTTTTTATTAAGAATTTAATTGAATGTATGTTCCCGAGTGGCGTTCTCAAGAGTCGGGGATGTCACAGCCAAGATCATGCGTTCGATTCTCATTGATTGCAAGAAATACAATTATTGGGAGGAAGATTGTTGAAATAAAATAATTGTCCCTACAGGGTAGAGAAATCGAATCATGGTTCTTGAGCTGCTGTGCGGTTAAAAGATATAAGTTGCACCATTACCATCAACTATAGCTTTTGGTAAAGAGACAAGCGCTTGGTCCTACATATGGCCAATTTCTTGTTGGAATAATTCTAGTGAGGATAATGAGCACATGTAGCCATTTTTTAGCTGTTAAAGAGAATGTTAATAGGTTGGTTCTCTTGAAAATACATGAAAACCGACCAGTTGGAGGATTGAGAGACCATGAAGCATAGTCTAAGTATGGAAACTTATAGAGGAGCTCGATAACTGCTATGAAAATAGATATATCTCAATTGAATCAAATGAACACGGTGGAAAACACATTCACACTGAGAAGGATATTTCTTTGATAGAGAGTTATATTGATGCCATCGAATCCTTTACGTAATCAATAATTTTTTTCTTGTGTGTGTGACTTTTGTCTTCTTGTTGTATCTACTACGTGATTTTGAGTGAAATCCTTCCTGTAATTTGTAATGTCCCCTACGTCATCAACATGCTTTCTCACAATTGGAAATGGGAAAAAAGAAAAAAATTGTGGATAATGCTTTCACGTAAATGAAAATTCATGTTTCAAACACATGGAAAAGAATAAATAACATGCATTCAACCTTTTGAAACTCACAATCCAAAAACGTCTAACGTGCAAAGTTGGAAATTTTATAAACATGTGAAACCCATCTACTATTCAAATCATGAATCAAAATAATTTGTTCAAATGTATCTAAATGCAAAAACTTCGTGATCAAGCTACAAAAGGTTCTCCAACAGCGTGCCATGTAACTCCTCTTTTTATCGGCTACTTCGCCTCTTGTCCAACATCGAAATCATTTACGGTATCTTCCTCACCTGACCATCAAATTACAGTGAGTTTAATGAGTCAACAAGAATATTCAAGTAATAAAGAATACATTATAAAATAATATGACATGCATAGGACGTGATCATAACATTAATTGATTTTTGTGGTGTCAAATTATAATGCAATTGTGGTAACCACCATTAAGAGCACATTCATTGAGTCCATGATTATGTAACTAGTTGGGCAACCTAAGAATATCATATGGTACAACTCATACTATCCAAGTCTAATATGCGTACCGTCCCATACTAGTCGAAGCCAATATGCAATCTTTTTTTTCTTTGGAAAGTCCTCCACAGTGCTCATCCCGGAGCAGTAGCCACGTACTGCTACCATAAGTACACATAAGACATCAAAATAACGTTTTCAGGCTTCTTCACATCATTCCTTCTCATAAAACTTTCATTCTTGAAATCACGTAACCATTTGTAATAAAACTAAGCGCGTCCCATAAAACTGCTCGCTTGAGCGCATGTTCTTGCCGCTCGAGCGAGGGAATTTTTCAAAGAAAAATACACAATCGGCGTGTTAGTGTATCTCATGTTATATGAGCCGTGCTCGAGACATTAAAAACCTCATACCACTTGATTTGGAGATTGAAAGCACTCCTTGTCGCATACGTAGAGCTTAGAGGCAGAATAACTTGGCCCTTGATTTTGAATCTGAAGAGGATTCTGAAGATATGGCCGAAGACGAAAATAACCGCGCTTTGATGGAACTTCATCGACCATTGGTCGGACGATATGGATCCAGCATTCTTTGCCCAGCCATTCAAGAGAATACTTTTGAGCTTAAACCGTCAATCATCCAAATGATTCAAATGCAAGTCGGATTGGAGGGGCGCCTTCTGAGGATCCAAATGCTCATCTGGAGCAATTATTGTCAATTTGTGATACCTTCAAATTCAATGGAGTAACTACTGATGCTATTCGGCTGAGGCTATTTCCCTTTTCTCTACAAGGGGAAGTGATAGAGTGACTTTGAGATTTACCAGAAGGATCTATTACTACATGGGATGGTCTGGTTGAAGTTTTAATGAATAGGTATTTTCCACCAACTAAAGTTACACAACTGCGGAATGAAATCATGTCTTTTAGGCAAAAGGATGGGGAATCATTGAATGCAACATGGACAAGATTCAAAAAGATGCTGAGAATGTGTCCTGTACATGGTCTTTCGGTAGGCCAACAAGTAGAGACTTTCTACTATGGAGTTGATTCATCTGTGACTTCTATGCTTGATGCAGCTGCCAATGGCAGTCTTTATAGAATAACTCCAACAGCAGCACTTGAAATCATATCAAACATGGCTAAAAGTAATGTGGGTTTGCAAGACAACATGAGAGAAAAGAAATTTGGATTTCTCGAGATGGATGCTCTGACAGCAATTACTACGAAACTTGATGGACTGACTCATCAAGTATCTCAACTTCAAGTAAATAAATCGGCACCATTAAAACAGGTGAATAAAGTCCAAGGAAACACTGAGGCAATTGGAGGATCAACAAGTAATATTCCATTCATGCCAAATGAATTTTTTGAAGGGCTGCCAGTTTTTTAAGGAGATTCAGTGAATTATGTGGGAAACCAAGGACGACAAAAGTATAATCCATTCAGTTTCTCATATAATCTAGGTTGGGGAAATCACCAGAATTTTGGGTGGAAACAAGCTGAAAATTCTGTTGAACCACAGTATTTAAATCCTCCTCAGCATCCTGCACAGCAAAGACCCGCTCAACAAGCAGTTAAACCTCCACAAGGTGCTGGACCTTCTATGCCGTCGAGTATCAAACAATCTGAGAATAAGTCGAATATGGAAGATATGCTTTCAAAATACATAGCTAGGAATGAGATGAGATGGAAGAATCATGATGCTATGATGCAAAGAGTGGAAACTCAATTAGGACAGTTGGCGAACCAACTATCTTCTCGAACTCTTGGAACACTGCCTAGTGACACAGAGAAGAATCCTAAGGAAGTGAATGTCATCTTTGTGCAACAAGTTATGACAGTCAAGACAGAGGAGCAAGAAGTCAAGGTAGAGCACACACCAAAACAAGTCATTTTTTCTCCACTCAAAAAAGGTAATAAAGGTAAGGAAGATGACTTAAATTCTAATGTTTCTAGTCTTCCTTTTCCCCAAACAGCTAGGCAATTAAATCTTGATCATCAATTTAAGAAGTTTCTTGAAATTATCAAGAAACTCCATGTTAACATCCCTTTTGCAGATGTTTTAGCTCAAATGTCGGGTTATGCTAAGTTCTTGAAAGAAATTCTAGCAAATAAGAAGAAACTAACCAACTTGGATACGGTGACTTTGAATGAGGAATGTTTGGCCGTACTTCTAAAGAAGCTCCCACCACAACTTCGAGATCCCGGGAGTTTTTATGTACCTTGTGCTATCAGTAGTATGTCATTTGATAAGACTTTATGTGATTTAGGTGCTAGTATAAACTTAATGTCGTATTTACTTGCAAAAAGTGATGGAACCTACCACTATGTCTCTCAAACTTGCTGATAGATCAATTAAATATCCTAAGGGAATAGTGGAGAATGTTTTGCTTAAAGTTAATGAATTTATCTTTCCTGTGGACTTTGTGGTACTTGATATGGATGATGATCGTGAAACGTCTTTAATATTAGGACGTCCATTCTTAGCAATCAGTAGAGCACTAATTGATATTCAGCAGCGAGAATTAATACTTAGGTTGAATGAGAAGCAAGTTATGTTTAATATGTTTAATAATTATTATTATCCTATGAGCAATTATTCTTGCTTGAATTTTTATACTCATAGTACATGTGCTGGTGAAAATGTTGAAGTAAGAAACACAGTGAAATCTTCCTCTTTGAAGATGAATGGATTAACTACAATCTCACAAAATCCAAAACTTTCTATCAAAGAGCCTCCTGGACTTGAATCTCAATGCTTACCCTCTTATTTAAAATATCTGACATTGGAAGATTCAAGTATACCTATAATTGTATCATCATCTTTGGCAGGTCAGGAAGAAACAAAGCTTGCTAGGCTCTTATGCAATTATATTCACACAATGGGGTGGATCATCGATGATATAAAAGGACTTGGACCCATAGTGATTGTCGATGAGCAGATCAACATGAATTTGCAGGATCCAAATTAAAAGGAAAGCAAAGTCGGGCTATAGACTATAAATTTAGTGTTAGCTAGGAGGCAACCCAGTTTTATTTACTTTGTTCTTTTATTTTTTGTTGTTTCATTTTTTATCAGTTCTTTTAGTTAATTCCAGTGATTTGTTATGGGTGCCGGAAATTTACTGAAGCTGATACATTATTGTTTGAGGAGGAGAGTGACCGCTAAAATCGGTTTGATTAAAAATCTACTGGCAAGCGCACCAGGTCAAGTTATAGATATTGAATAAAAAATCAGATGTCGAACCCACATGGACTGTTATTTTGTAACTACAAAAATATATTTATTTTTACTTAATCTAGACTAGTGAATAAGAGCAATTTCAGATTTTAAACTATTAAATAAATTTGCAAATAAAACTAAATTAAATAAAACACAGCAAGAAAATTTGGATTAAATTAAAATATTAGAAAAGTTTGATCAAGGACACACGTAGGTAACAAACAAATTATGTAACATGTAGTTGAATTGGGATTCAGATTTAATCTTAGATTACGGAAATTTTTCTAAATTTTTTAAAGGTCTATTTCTAGAACAATCAAACCTATTCAAATATTGACGGATTAAATTTTCATAATTCTAATCAAATTTGAATGCATTAAATATTTGTGAAAATTCAGTTTTCACCTAAACCGCACAATGAAACCGAATACTATTTCTAGTCGATTTTACCATGTTTTGATTATTAAAGTGATCAAAATCAATCCCTCCTCTGTCGACTTAGGACCAAATAACATGCAAGAAAATAGTTGATCAAACTATTCACAAGACAAAAATAAATCTAACAATCAATAAAATAAAATCAAGTCTGAAAAATCCCAAATAAACATCCACGTTTTCTGCATGAATTTGTTCTGCTCAATCACGTGGCCTTGATCGAAAAGAAAGATCTACTCAAAGTCTAACATAATTCTCAACAAAAGCATCCAAAAAATAAAAAGAAAAAGAAAAGAAGAGAAATAGAACGATTTTGAAGAGTAGCCGCCTCTTGATTCTTCAATCTGCGTCCGGAACCCCTCTTCTGATGCTAAAAGATCTATTTATATGCCCAAATATTCAAAATATTGAGTCCTACTTGGCCAAGGAATTTTTCAAAAATAAAACTCTGATCATCATTCTTGCTCGAGCGCAAAAAGGTGCGCTCGAGCGAGCACACTTCTGTCCCGAAGAATTATTTTTTTCACTTTTCTTGCTCGAGCGCGCAAACATGCGCTCGAGCAAGAACTTTTCTGCCTCGTGAAATATTCTCGCACAGACCATTCCGCGCAGATGCGCTAAATCATGCGCAGAAGCACGATTCTTCTTATTTCTCGGCTTGCGCAGATGCGCCCTTCACTCCCGCAGATGCGTCTTCGTTCTTTCCTCATGCAAGCGTAGATGCACTTATTTTCATCGCAGATGCGCCCTTAGCGCCATTCCATAGTGCGGTAGCTCTTCTTCTTGGGCTTTTCTTTAGCTCAATAACGCTAAATTAGAGTTGTTGGATAGTGCTATTTATTAGAGCGATAGCACTAGATTAGAGATTTTCGTTAGAGCTGTTCGTTAGCAGCTCTATTTTTTTTATTTTAGCACTTTAAACTCTTTTAATCTCAATTTTTCATACAAATAAAACCCTGATAACGAAATGCACACACATGAAATAAAACACATAAAAACAAGATTAATGAGCACAAAATAAACACAAAAATATCACGAACTAATGCACATAAAATGCACTTATCAGAGAGCGCGTGCATTTTTTTAGCATCATATCTATCAGGGGAGTCTGTTTACAATATTGCATCTTGTGTGATTGACTGCTTTGTCTGAATAATTTTGGATGCATGCCATTTCTGGTGTTGAATTCACTTTTCTAGGATGTTTTCTGGGAACAATGAGCTGAGAAATTTGGATGTTTATTTGCTTGATAAGATGTTGAATGGTTTGGGCGATATTCCTGCAATTCCAATGGCGACCATCTTGATTGCACACATGCGCAATGTTGTCCACTTGGCCAGTGCACCAAATAAAAAACAGCACGCTCGGTTTGCAATTATAGTTTCGTGGATTTTGGCAGCCTTTGGGGTGGATTTCACTGGCGAGTCCTCTCTCGCACCAGCTCCAAAGCACGTGCTCACCGCCCATGTCAGGGTGGATGGTATAAGAACACCTCAATCCATAGCCTTCATCGCCATGCCAACGATCCCCTAGTCCCACCACCCACCGCAATGGAGCAAGCTCGGGAGGCTCGAGTGCAGGAATAATCCGCTCTTGATCAGGCTGATGATCATCCCGCAGGTTCCCCTGTGCACACCAGAGCTCCGAGGGGCACACATCGCATTTTCTCTGCTATATTTGACTGTATGGATGATCTTCGCACCCGTCTGGCTCGACTAGAGCATCATGCCACTTCCCAGTCCTACTCCACTGACGTCCATGCGCCGCCTTTTGATCGCTCTGCTTTTGATGATTTGGACGAGTCGGCCTTCCCCTCTGATGAAAAGTAGCATGATTGTCTGTTTCCTAGACTGTTTGTTGTTGAACTGTTTAATATTATTTCCGTTGTCAGTTATTTGCTTATAGATGTTTAGTTCTTGATGTCGGGGGTTGTTTTAGGGAATATTTGCACTATTATCAGTTTCTAGTACTTGTTTGGTTGTGTTGAATGGATGTCGCTATTAGGAACTTGGATTTTATCTACTCTTTGTGCAACTTTTTAGAAGCTTATTTGTGTGTTTGTGTGTGTATTTTTACTACTTTACGCATTTTGGTTGGCTTTGTTGTTCTCTATGTTTAGGCTACCGCTCGCTCATTATGTTTTCATTGTCATCGACATTTTTCAAGGAAGTGTGTTTGCTCTTGCTTATGTTCTTATTTTATATTCGAGTAATTTAACACTGAGGACAGTGCCGATTTTAAAAGTGTGTGAAGTGGGTCGTTCATTACACTGTGTTTCACATCACTTAACAACACTTTAAAAAAAGGGAGATGAATATATTTTGAGGCACCACACTTGTGTTTTACATGACATACCAATTATTTTGTTAGATTTTTGATCACCTGAGAAAATGTTATGCCTAGAAATGAATGAGATAAGTCGTAGTTGCAAGGTAGAGACTTTGATATGAACTAGTTTTGCATTAAATTTATGAGACATCCTTCATGCACTTTTGTCAGACTTGTGCAAATTAATTGTGAATTGGTAAGAGGTGAACTCATGAAAAAAAAAAGAAAAAAATTGAAGCAATTATCCCTAGAACTTGTCTGATTAATCCTTGAAGCGAAAATACGAACGATTATGACTTAGGGATGATTTAGGCGATCTTTGGACCATTTGAGTCTTTCGAGGCTACCTGATGCATCACTATTGTCTCTAGTAACCCCATTGAGCTTGATAAAAATCGAATGTTGTGTGCCAATGACATACAATTAGATCCCATTCGTCATTTCTTCTGTCCTACATTGACTATCTGAATTTTTTTTAGCCTATACACTACTTTTTGTACCTGAATTTTGAGAGAAACAAACCCTTTAGCGCTTTTAAATTTACAAAAACTCCTTATTGATTTACAGAAAAATATTTGAAGGAGTTGGTGAATTATTCTTGAATGATAGAAAGGGTTGAATGAAAAAAAAAGTGTATTGTGTGGAAAATACCCAAAAGAGTTCAAAGGGTAGTGAAAAAGAAAAAAAAAATATAAGGAAAAGAGAGAAAAAGGGGTTGTATTGATGAATGGAAATATTGTGATAAAATTTAATAATTGATGGAAATTAAAACTATTTAATTGCGCTAAATGAAGAACTTGTTTGTTTTCTCTCACTTTTGATTTCCTATATTTTATTGTATCCGTGAGTCGTCGTGGCCTAATTTTATAAGCTTAAAAGACCTATTAACCGATCGTTCAACATTTAATAGAGAGGGATATGAAAGACAAGCATACGGGACGCTGAAAAAAATGATGAATAAACATGTGGGATCCTTGAACCGAATAACTTTTGAGGAGTATAAGTTCTGACACTCACACTACACACGTCTCATTCTGTTGATCTTTTATGGGTATTGTTCGAGTTTTGAATTGTGACGAAAGCGAGGCTTGTGATTTTCGAAGTATGAGCTTTTGAATGAGGGTTTGATGAGATTTGGTAGATTGAAAGGTTTTGATTGTCCCATTCTGTGTTATAAATCATTGATATTTTTCATCTCTAATTTTCTTCTGATTTGTTCGAGGACGAACAAAAGCTAAGTGGGGTTGATAAGAACGAATCCTATAGTCTATTTGGCACTCTATTTTGTCGTATTCGTGCTTATCTGGAAGTTTTTATTCCTAGTTTTGCGCATAAATCATCACACTTTCATTTGTTTGTAGGTTTGACTGAAATTGGAGAATCTTGAATACTGAAGAAGAAGTCAAACATTGCGATGACACGTTGGAACTTGGCCGAAAGACAAGGAAAAATCATGAGAAGCCAAAAAAATTGAAGAAGATTTATGCACGGACCCTGTGCATTCTCTTGATAAGGGTCCGTGCACCGTCGAATAAAGAATTGTTCCGAAACAGTTTAATGCACACCCTGTGCACTTTCTGGAAGAGGTCCATGCACCTTCGAAAATGGAATTTTGAGAGCAGTTTAATGCACGGACCCTGTACACTGGTCTTGATAAGTGTCCGTGCAGCTTCGTAAAAAGCTTGACATTGAAATTTAATACACGAACCTATGCACGGACCCATGTCCGAGGTCCGTGCATGTCGCAGATTTGGAAAAAAATAGATTGCGCAAAATCTGGAAATTTCAAAACTCTATTATTTTGAGCAATATTGGACACTTATTTTTGGCGAAAATAGGGCTTTTGAGGAGAGAAATATAAAAGAAACTAGGGCCCAACTTTCAAAGGACTTTTTGCCAGATTTTCGAAAGACGGCTACACTTTGGAAGAGAGAAGAACACAAGCAAGATCCGCGCACCGTCGTTGAAATTTTTGTGATTCTTCTTCTATTTTATTTGTCATGAATTCAAACATGAGATTTTTGTTTATTTTTGATATTATGGATTAGTTCTTCTTTGACCGGGGCCACGATAGGGCCAAACTATCAATTATTTTCATGTTTTGGATTGATTGATTTTTTTATTAATGTTATATTTATTGATTAATATTTACACAGATTTTTTGCTTTTAACCTGGCCAATTAATTGCATGTTTGTTATTCGATCTTGACTTGAAAAAGAAGAGATTGAAAATAGCTTCAAATATATTAATCAACACATGGTTAAACTGACTAGAAGTAGTATTCTATTTCAGTGTGAGATTTTAGGCAAAAGATGAAATTTCATAGCTGTGAATGCGTTTTTGTTTAATTAAATTGAATTAGAAATAATTGGACTGTTAAATAAAAATAGGATTGTTAATTCTAGAAATAGATTAATAATTATTCAAGAAAATTTCATCGTGAATGTGAATAATTCTTGCTTGATTAAATCCAATACGAGGCAATAATTGATGTCTGATACAGTTGTGTGTTCCTGATCATTTTCCTGAAATTTAAATTCTTCTTGAATTTACTCTGCTTCTAAATTTAATTAAAATTAATAATTTAGATTATTTAATTTAGCTGAATAATTCATAAAAACCCCTCATTTTGATTTGGCTAGATTAAATTAAATAATTTATATCTTAGTAATTAAACAGTAGTCTCTGTGGGATCGACTTGGATTCAATCCAATTATATTATAACTTGACCTTATATACTTGCTAGAAATTTTCCAACCGAAATCGTGGGTCAGTCACCGGAATTAAGCTCGTACCTGAAAACATGGAAACTCGCATTTTGCATAGAAATATCATAATCTAAACACTTAAACACTAATTAATTTTCAATATTAATTAAATAAATCCTCGTAACCGGGTTTTGTGGATTTTTTGGATCTTCCGTGATCTGTTCTTGGTGATGGTGGAAAGATCTCTTCGAAGGTGAAGTTGATGTAGGACATTTTATCTGAACCAGTATAAACTCGGTGTTCATCTTTCTTTTGCTTTCATTTTTCGGATTGAAATTGCTGTGCTGTGGTCGATCAATTGAACGAGCGCTATGTATGTTTAATGGTTTCCTTTTATTCAAGTTTTCCAATGGGCATGACATTTGACATGCATTAATTTCAGTTCTCCTTTTGGGATGATACATTTTTAATGTCCATAGGTTCCTCGAGAAAGGTTTTAGTATCTGATCATTGAAATAATGGTAAAAATTTGTTGCTATGATAATTCAATAACACGGAAAAAAATTAAAGTCATATTCTCATATACACTCGTAATAAAATAAAAGGGACACATATATCAAATAAAAGGTACATAAACAATGTTAAGCCCCTGTATCCATCTTCCACAGGGAACAAAATGACACCGGCTGCCCTTTCCACAGCAATCCAACACAGCAGTCCCTATCTTCCACTCGAATCTCCCAGTTGCTGTCATATTTCCTCAATAAAGCCTTTGCTCCGTCGATCGTCTCCTCCCCAAAAACATCACCCGTAAATCCAGCAACCCTCATTCTTTCACACCATTTCTCCTTCCTTTCATTCATCTCTCCCGAATTTATCAAAACTTTAGCCGCTTCTGCTTCCATCATCCTCCTTTCCTCACTCTCCCGCCCTTTGTATGCGATACTTGTTGAGTCCAAGAATCTCCATAAGTACTCGACCCGTCTGGAAAATCCTGTTGCAAAGTCTCCGCAGTTGACACAGCAGCAATCTGTGTTATTCTCACACAAGATCACACCTTTAGGGCTCAAGCTTCGTAACACCTTTAGGAACTTCATTCTGTCGTCTGTCATTCCGTGGCTCAGATTGTGTAGCCTAAACTGTGAACAAACCACCAATGTTTCTTCGGCTGAAGAGTTTATCAACTCTGAATTTAGATTCTGCAGCTGTAGGTTCTCGAGCCTGTTGATCTGTAAGTTGACGTTCAAATCCTTGGCGAAAGTGAGTAATTTAGACGAAAAATCGTAGTCTGGAGGGCCATTAGCAAATGGGGCAGCGTTTCTTGATTGATCATTCATGGCTGCAGGAGTAACCACTGTTAGGCGGACCAAAGGTGGTGGTCCACCAGCTCTCCGAGTCAGTTCTTCCAGCAGCGTAGGCCATTGGACCCCGTGTGAAACTCCGATGTCAAGAATGTGTAGGTTACTTGGATGAGCTTGTTCTTCTAGTATCTGCAGGATCGAAGTGTTTGCTACATTATTCGGGATACGGAACCATGGGCTAATGTCATTGAACTTGATCAAAGAATCCCTAAAGAATTTTGGGTTGCTGGAAGCAAAAGCTTTGCCACCTGGTGATGCATTAAAACTGCTTCCAGGGGCAGAGGAAACATGGTGTTTCAGCGCACTGAGTCCGTAAAACGACAACCGGTGATTAGCGTCACCGCTGAGTGAGGCGAGGTCATGAAGAACATACAAGAAGTGCAGGACTCGGGACGGGTTTCGGGCCGTGACAGCAGCAGCACATGGATTCAGCAGCTGCTCTGCCCACCTCCCTTCTTTGTTACTGCCATTTCCTGCTGACTTGTTTCCTTTCTTGTTTCCAGTTTGTTTTCTTGGCGCAACCACCCCTTGTTCACTACTTTCGGCTCCTAAATCTTGCTCATCCGCTCGCTTATTTGTGGTTTTACGAGGCTTCTTGGAGTTCAGATCATCAGGCAACTTCCTTTTCTTTGTCGAATCTGGAGAAATTATTAAATCGGTTGGAGTTGGAGTTGGAGGCGGAGGCAGGGCGGTGCTTGTCATGCTCGAGTTGGTGATAAAACTGTCATCTATAAGATCTTGTTCAAGATCCTGACCTTGAACCCACCAAGAATCACCTATAAAGTCCCCTGTTTCATAAGGATCATCGAAAAACATAGGGAAATACGATATCGAATCCTCGATCCATTCGGAAATATGGTTTGGCATCGCCTCCTCCCCGTTCGACATCATAAACACAAATATCTGATATGAGAAATTTTACAACAGACTTGGAAGAAATTCAATTGGAAATATGGATAACAAAGTATATAACACGGGGAGTGGAGGACTTGTGACCTGTGGGTGTTATTTTAAGTGTTAAATAATGCTAGGAGAAGAAGTCTATTTATTTTTTTTTTTAAACAGAAGAAGTCTATTTAGGAAGAGACAATGTAAGGCATATTCAAAGCGGGGGTGTGCTGTTATTTTGGAAGTTGTGGTGTTTGATTTGTTATTATTATTATTAGATTAAAGTAAAAGGGTAGTAATATATTGTAAATTACGTCATAGTAGTTGGGACAAACCGGCCTAAGTTGTCGTTCGATAAAGTAGGGCAAAATCCCGGTTCAGTCCTAAATGTTTATACGTTCCCGGTTTGGTTCTAAATGTTTCCCAAAAGTTCCCGGTTCAGTCCTAAATATTTTTATATTGCCTATTTCATGCCAAATATTTCTCAAAAGTTCCCGGTTTGATCATTCCATCTACTTGTGTGTTAAAACTAACATCGCGTAGTGTTATATAATTTATAATTGAGTTTTATATTATTTATTATATATTTAACATTAAACAAGTTGTAAATAAAATACAAATTTATTAGATTTTTTATCCAAATTTAAATCAATTTTACACAATGTTCAAAATAAAAATATTAAATTCATGATGCTAAAAAATAAAAACTTAAATAAAATAAACAAAACAAAACTTGAGGAATTAAAATTTAATGATGTTATTTCACATTTTTATTAATTTTGTTATATTCTCTTCATGATGGTTGCACATTTTAAAAAAAAATTGGAGGTTGGAAAAAGATATATATCTTTTTAAAACTCTTTTTATAATTTAAAAAATTAGTATTTGAGAAAAATTTACTATTAAATAAAACCTAATTTCATATCACTACTTCAACGGTGGTCAAATAATTCATTATATTTTCTTAATTGTTAAGCATATATATTCTTCTCTTGAATTTTTTTTTAAATTTTCAAATATTTTGTGAAATAAGTAATACTAGTTATTTGCTAAAACATTTGTTTATTTGTTTGTGATTGATAATGTTTTTAACTATAAGATTGCACGGTTCAATTATTTTTTTATTTTAAAATTTTATTTTGTATAATTTATATTATATTTTCATTTGAAAAAAAAATTTTGTTCATTTATTATTATTATTATTATTATTATTATTAAAATCTATTTTATTTAACTTTATCTTTTATTTGTAAGTTTTTTTTATTACGCTTTGTTTGTAGATGAAAGGACCAAATCGAGAACTTTTGGAAAATATTTAGGACGAAATCTTGAACGTAAAACATTTAGGACTGAACTGAAAACTTTTTAAAACATTTGGGACCAAACCGAAAACATAAAAACATTTAAGACTGAACCGAGAATTTTTGGAAAACATTTGGGACCAAACCGAGAACATTGAAACATTTAGGACTAAACCGGGAATGTGTCCAAATATTTAGGACTGAATTGGGATTTTCCCCGATAAAAGATGGATAAATGGCAGTCTAAGCAATTATTTAATTAAGAGAAAATTGTAATTTTCATTTGCAATTTTGAACTTATATTTTATCAAAATGAGGACATCAATCATATATATTTCAATTATTCACATTTTTAATATTTTTTAGAGATATTGTTCAGTGACACTGCATATATATATATGAACGATACACCGACATCACATTCACGTCATGTTGGAAAAATTAACAAATTACAAAAAGACAAACAAAGATAGTTAGGTAAGACTAAAAAAATAACCACATAAATGATCAAAACAACAAAACAACAAATGAAACTCACTAAAATTTTATGGACCCGTATCTAAGATCCGAGTCCAACATAAGCCCAAAGCTTCAATTCCGTAGGTGAACCTGAAACCATGCAAAGAGTGTTAGAGAAGATTGGGAAAGTGTTCCGGCGTAGCCCATACGACACTCAAGTTAGAGACGTGAACTGAATACGAAAAATAGGAGCTTAGGCGCCCCTCGAAATGGAAGTGAATTAATGAATCACAAATGAAGTCAGCAAGCTCATATTTATAGGATAGAAGATAATGGACCACATATATTCCGTAGAATACCACGTGTGATAGGAAGACGATTCGAAATGACCGATCGTCTATAGAACAAGAGAAGAACAGAGAAGAGAGTAGAGAGAATATGAAGAATTTAGAGAAGAAGGAGAATCTGTATTTATATTCAACTAGTAAATGAGTTACATGATATTTGAGTATTTATACATTCTCTCCATCTAATTCACCAACTACTAACTCCATCTAACTTTTTTCTAACTTCTACCCACAAGACTTCTATTAACTTCTACCCACAAGGCTTCTATTGATATTTGATTTCTCTTCTTTTATACCGCTTCTCGATTTATTGTCATATTATTACCCATCCCGTCAAGAAACACCTTGTCCTCAAGGTGAAAGTCGGAGTAAGTGTCCAAATCCAGCGATACTCCCCTGAAACCATAATCTCACACAACCAGGTTGAACCGGCTGCTTCCCTTTGCACAGCACCAGCAACAGATTTAATTTTGTTTTGCCTCCATATCTTCTCAAAGCTTGCTTCAATGTTGCGGACCCTTCATGTAGGGCCTTGTGGCGATTGTATCTTCTAATTAATCCTACTACATGCCCCAATTGATTCATGTAATGAACTTCCTCATTAAGAAATTTGACCCAGACGATTCTCGAACCCGCCTCATCAACATATGAAATTTTTGGAAATTTTGCACCAGAACAAAATTCAATGGCAGCACCCGCTATGGTTTCCAGATCCACGAATTCGTATTATTTAGCAAAATCTTGGGTATATTCTTTCATTTTCTGCCCCCAAGTACTCTGTTCTTGGAGAAGTGGCATAGAGGAGAATATGGCCGCTTCACCTCAGTTCATAATTTGAGCCAACAAACATCTCTTTTATCGAGGAAAAATTGATCAAGATCGGTTCTCCTTTGCATCCACTTGGATCTTCTCCCATTAAAAACTGAGACTTAGTGTGGCCAGAAACTAATTCAACTCCCATGACTACCGATTCAACTGCTGTTGACTCGGTTTCGTTAACATTGTCACTTTCGAAACTTTTTTTTCGGCCAGTCCACCTAACAAAAAATCAACATGTTCCACCTTCTTGGACAAGAAACATTGTGTCTCATCACCATTAATATTGTCATGTTGGTCAATAGAACTTCCAAATATACTATCTTGACGATCGATATCGAGAAGGTCGAAAACAAAAGTTCCTTTGCTAAATTCGGAACCAATTTCAGGCGCAATTGCTTTAACATCCCAAAATTCTCTACCTTCTTTCACTTGCTCAAAAGCTTGAAAATCTTGTGTGTCTACATTTTCAGCAAGTGTTTCTGTAGGTGACTGAAATTTCAAAGGAATTGTAGGGAACTGTGGTGGAAGGGCAGAGAGGTTGAGGCTCCCTGGCTCGCCATCAATAATCTTTTTGGGCAATTCATCAAACATATGGTGGAACTCTATTGATGAACCATGTTGCATCATTTCACTTAATATACCAAAAGAATCCACATTGTCCGATACACCAAATTGCTTTTCTAAAGCCAACAAAAAGCTTTTCCAACAAAGAAAGAACTGAGTTTTATGCATCTCCTCATACCAAATTAGTGCAACACCATCAAAATAAAAAAAGAAGCAGTTATTAGGCGCTATGGATCCGGAGTGTTATAAAAATCAAAATACCGTTGAATGGATGAAATCCAAGCCCTTGAATTTTTGCCGGAGAATCGCGATGCCACCAACCACATAGATTTGGAATGATTTGAAGAATCTTAATAAGAGTGATTCCACAGTGGTTGGGAATTAGAGCTGAAAAGTGCAGAAGATTGAATCTCCACTGGTTGCTGTGGTGGCCGGTGAGTAAACTGTTCAACCGGGATTTCCCATTTCTGTAACCCGATTTTGAAGTCAATCATTGAATTCGTGACCGATTCAATGCTCCTATGATATTTTTCGATCAATAATTTGGAGTTTTCGTGTAGAACAGTGAGTTTGGATAGAATTTCATCTAATGTTGTACCCTCATCCATGAAAATTCTCTCCCGATTTTCACCGAAACGCAGCACCAATCTCAGAAATACGAGATGAAAAGCAACGAGAGCACCAATGATAGGAATCCAATTCGAGATGGACGATCTCCTATAGAACAAGAGAAGAACAGAGAAGAGAGTAGAGAGAATAGGAAGAATTTAGAGAAGAAGGAGAATCTGAATTCATATTCAACTAGTAAATGAGTTACATGATATTTGAGTGTTTATACATTCTCTCCACCTACTTCACTAACTACTAACTCCCTCTAACTTCTTTCTAAATTCTACCCACAAGAATTCTATTGATATTTACCGCTTCTCGATTTATTGTCGTATCAACGTGAGTGAGACTCACGTACTTGCTCATCCATGGCTCGCCCTCTCAAGACAACTCAAGACACAAAGCCGAGCTTACCTACCCTAAGGCTCAGGGGCAGTCCTGAGATATATTAGGCCTAGGAGAATAAAAAAATTTATCATTTAATTAATTTGAACATAGTTATATATATATATAAACAAATCGAATATTATAGTCAAAGTAAACGATAATATGTAATTAAAGAAGTTACACATCACAAACGTTCTACATAATTTTTCAAAAGAACTTATTCAACAACCAATAGTATTTAAAATGCACTCTTCTCGCATTTTTTGAAGCAAAGTCATCATTTTTTTTTTATATTTTACGTACGATGAATAATTGTGCAAGAATAAAACTATGTTAACTAAACCCATATGCAATATAAAAATAATACTAAATAATGAACTCGATAAAGAACAAAAATAAACATATATAGGAGAATAATAAATTAGTGTAATATGAATTAATAAAATAATAATGCAACAATCAATTAGTAATTAGTAAATGAAAAAAATGAAAAAATGTTATCATTTTGTAAAATTACACAATTTCAAAGTTGCAATCTGAGTAATTATCATGTTTTAATTGTATAATAAGTAATAAAAAATTAACGATATATGCCAACCTATGAAATAATGGAGGTTTGCGATAAATTTTCGTATTTAGAGTAAATTTTCATATTTAGAGTAAAAAATGTTATCATTTTGTAGAACCGCGGGAGGAGAAAAGATGAAATTAAAAAATAATTAATGGGTACGAGAGTTTGTGGTGATTTATCTGATACAGTAAAAGTTTTGCTATAAAAACATACAATCAATTTTTTTTACTTTGTCATATAATTTTTTATTAACTAAAATTATATAAGTATTAATATAAAATACTAATTTAAAAATAATTGAGAGTCCGTCTCAAGGTGGAGCGCTGGGCAGTCGCCTGGCTCGTCCTACCTTAGGGCCGCCCCTGCTAAGGCTAGCCCACACTAGGGTCGCCCTCATGAGGCTCACCCACCTTGGGCGAACCCCTTTTCTACTTCTTTCCTCTGCATTCTTCACATCCAATTTCACTACTCCATTCTATATTGTCATAAGCTATTGGCTCATCCTAGTGATCCCATGACTAGGGTCCAACTTATGGGTCTCTTCACGCTTTGGGAGCGAGCCAACATGCTTCTTCTTCAATACTTATCTCCATTGACCGACCGACTTTACCCCTTAGAATGTGATCCAAACCTTACTCAGTTTATGAATCTCCATCATGGGCTCAAGCATATGATGAGTTCAGTAATTGTGAGATATCAACAAACATATATTAGCAATTTTTTTTTAAAATAAAGTGTGATGTATTTAGAGCGATAAAATTTGTTCATACTTATTTAAAAAATTATCTTGGATATTGTTTAAAAAGTTAGTGACATGTATTTTGATGACTACTTGCAGTAATTAGTCTTGTCTTGTCTTGTTTTTTTTTTTTTTTTTTTTTAAATGAGATTCGATCTTTTTGAAGGAACGGCAATTAATTAGAGTGTGGTATGAACTAATGTGTTTTGTTTTTTTGATTTGTCGTACGTTTGAGGGAAAATGGGAAAATGCACTTGTCAACCATTAAATTGATTGACTTGGAAGCCGCATAATTGTCATCTCAGTATTAATTAATTCTCATTTTGATGAACATGCATTGTATCCGGGCATGAAACATAGGTTGTATATGTTATCCATGCCAACGCATTAACCATGATTATTATTAATTTGGGATAATAGTTAAAATAGTCCAGTAAGTTTGCTTGTTTTGTGATTAGGGAAAATGGGAAAATGCACTTGTCAACCATTAAATTGATTGACTTGGAAGCCGCTTAATTGTCATCTCAGTATTAATTAATTCTCATTTTGATGAACATGCATTGTATCCGGGCATGAAACATAGGTTGTATATGTTATCCATGCCAACGCATTAACCATGAATATTATTAATTTGGGATAATAGTCAAAATAGTCTAATAAGTTTGCTTGTTTTGTGATTTGATCTTGTAAGTATTCAATTTTGGGTTTTGGTCATGTAAGTTTAGTTATATTTTAATTTTTAGTCCTTTTTTATTTAAACAATATTTTTATAATCGAACTGGTGTACAAACCGATCTAACTTAAAAATAAGATCCAACTGCTTGAACTGTTTTAACCAAACGATTAGAACGGAAAATAATTTATATAATATAATATAATTAATAATATATTTTAAATTATAAAAATCTAAAAAATTTATATAAATAAAAATATATATATATTTATCGTAGTTTGAAAACTAAATAACTATATAAATATATTCAAAAAAATTATAAACTCTAATATTAATAAATAATATTTTTAACAAAGAAAAAAATTTCAAATAATCATGAATATATATAATAAAATATTAAATTAAGGTTTTAAAATAAAAAAAAACTAATTTTTCAAAAAAAAAAAACTGAAAAACCAATTTTTCGATTCTTGACCAGTTCTGCCGGTTCAACCGTTAAAACGGATTTTGGAAGTGTTTCAGATCAAATCAGTAACCGGTTTCGGGTCGAAACGATTGAACCGATCGGTACAGTCCGGTTTTAAAAACATAACATTTAATTGTTGGTGTAACAACAGATATATCATCATTTCTCGATGATACTTAAGCATTTTTAGCTGTCACGTCAGTCTTTTCTGATACTACATTAACACTCTATGAAAAAGGACTAAAAACCAATTATAACTTAACTTATAGGACCAAAACCCAAAATTAAATATTTACAGGACTAAAACACAAAATGGACAAATTTAGAGGACCATTTTGATTATATCTCCTATTATTAATTTTTTTAAAATATCAAATTTATCGGATGAGAATTTTTCCCCTTAATTTTTTTTTGAAATTTTATATGTAACTGATTATGATATTTTTAAACGGAAATGGTCATAAAATCCATAGGAACAAACTATACGTTTGTCCGGACTTTTTTGTGCTCAATTCTTTACAATTTATTTATGTGTTTGAGCTCTCTATTAGCTAGAAATTATCTTTTATATATATATATATATGAATTTTGCTATGGTGCCCACCTCCATGCCGACCTATAAGCAGTGTTCGAAAACTCGGGCTAGGCGGCCGCCTAGGCGCTAGGCGCTGGGTGGCCGCACCGAAAACATGCTAATCGGTCGGCCTAGGCGGCTTTGGCGCCTAGGCGGTCCTAGGCGGGCTAGGCGGAAATAGGGTAGGATTTTCAGATATATATATTTTTTAATTTGGGCTTTTAATTCAAAACCCAAATTACAAAAATAAACTGAAATGTAATTTTTTTGTTGGGCTTAAGTTTTATAAGCCCTAAACTGATGTACGATAAGAAAATTGATTCGTTGGCTTGCCCTAGATCAAAATTCATCTTTCATTTTTTGCATGATTGAGTAACCAGAGCATCTCGCAAATTATAAGGCTGAAGAATCAAAGCGAATGAAGAAGCCCACATTTTGAGTGTCATATTTGAAGAAAAAAATTGGTGTTTGCTCTTTTTTAAAATGCTGAACTCATTTTAAATTTGATATTATTGTCTTGGAGTTATAATATTTCATTTATTAAGTTGAAACCATGGAATCCGCCTAGTGCCGCCTAGTCCCCGCCTAGGCGCTAGGCGCTGGTCTGTCGCCCAACTAGCGCCTAGCGAATTTTAGAACCATGTCTAGCACTCATCCATTGGATGAACCATTTGTATATGATTCATCTCATCCATTGGATGATTGCCACCTCATAGGTGGGTATGGAGGTGGGCACGGGAGGTGGGCAACATAGAAAAACTCTATATATATATATATATATATATATATATATATATTGAAACATAGTATTCTGCTAATTTTAATAAGTTTTCGTCAAATGTAGTTACTAAAAAAGAAAATAATGACAATTAATGCTAATCTAGATAATGCTCTAATTTTTTGGTTCAAAATTAAAAAGTGATTGGGTGTATTTTTATTTATTTATTTCAGTTAATTTTTTTTAGTCTATATATATGTGAATATTTTCATTAATGTCATATATGATAATTTACTAATTTTCAGTTCAAATTTGAAATTTAATTGGATGTTTTCATCATTTTTTTAATTTCATTTAATTTTTTGGTATAAATATACATTTTCATAAATGCTATATGATAATGTGACATTTTTGGTTCAAAATTAGAAATTTGATATCGTGTTATCACTAATTTTTAATTTTATTTAATTTTTTCGTGTCTATATACATGTGAAAATTTTTCATAAATTCTATACATGTTGATACTCCAATTTTCGGTTAAAAATTTGAAATTTGAGCGGCGTTATCACTACATTATAATTTCATTTAATTTTTGTCACCATGTATATGTGAAAATTTTCATAAATGCTATATATGATAATGTAACAATGTTTGGTTCAAAATTTGATCAGATGTTATTACTGCCTTTTAATTTCAATTAAATTTTTGTGTTCATTTATGTGAAAATTTCCATATTTTTTTTTATATATGATAATGTACGAATTTTCGATTCAAAATTTGTAATTTGATGTAGCAACCCAAGAACCAACTTAAGTAATGAAAATATTAAACATGATTAAGGGATCATTACTTAAGAAAATCAAGTGAATGATAGAGTTTAGAATCAAATAAATAAGTTTCGGACCCTCCGAAGAAATTAGACCATTCGAAGTAAAGTTTGGAAGCAAGTTTGGAGTGACCGGGTGTAACGCCCGAAAAATCCATAAAACCAATCACGAGTATTAATAGTATTTTAAATGAAATTTAAATGAATTAAGTATTAATTTATGATTTAAAGGTTATTTTTAATTAAATAATTTTAATGTGATGTATTCATAATTTAAAAAATTGTATTCAAATGATTTCATTCAATTTATTTTGCGTGAGATTTCATGTTCAAAACTAAGTTTTGGGATGTTTAAATATTGTGTTAGATAATTTTAATGGTTTTATGTACTTTAGTTATGAGATTAATAGTTATGATATAATTTCCCGGTGTTTAATGATTGCAAATTTATCTTTTGATGTTTTTTCAGGTATGAGTTTAATTCCAGTGAAGAAGGGAATTGAGATTAGCCTATGAATGAGGTTTAAGAAATTTAAGATAAGCGTGTTTCTCACGGATATTTATTTTTAAGTTTCAAATATGTAATGGTGCAACCTTTTATTTTTAAAAATGGACTTGACTTTTAATTTAAAAGTTTAAGGAGAAAATATTTAAAAAAAAATTATTTTAAATTCGTCGGGCCAAAGTCCGGCCCATGTGTATTCTTTTTAAAGTTGGAGTGCGTTAATCAGATTTGCGTCAAATCTGTTCTCCTTTCCCCCCCCCCCCTCCCCTCCCCCCTCACGCCAACAGCCGCCTCCCCCACCCTATGTTTTAGAAATTTTCTCTTAAGTTTTCAAGGATTCTCGCATCGTTTGATTGTGAGAAGGCTAGGGTCGTCTTCCCGGAGTCCGGATTTCCATACCAGGCAAGAGAAAAAGAAGTTTTAAATATTTTTGAAACCACCAATCGAGAATATAAGTATTTTGATTTGAAAAATATGTATGTTGATGTATAAGTTATGTATATTGCATTTATTCTATGTGTTTTTGAAGAGCATGATGTAGAACTGCGAAACGTGAATCATTCTTGACGTTTATGCGAAAATTTTGATGAGAAATTGATTCAAAGAAGTTTAGATCATAAAAGTTTGGTGTGAGTATGATGTGTTTTTAGTTTAAAGGTTTTGAAGTTTTGATGTTCTCGATCGAATATTTAAGAATTTAGAAGATTTTTCTTGTGAAAAATCAAGGTTTCAATGAGTGGATGTTTTATGAAAATATTTTTGGAGTTTTGATCATGTTTTGAGAGATTTCATATTTTTAAGGGTTTCAAATATTCCAAAATCTGATTTTTGGTTGATGATTTTGGTTTTGATGATGATTCAAAGTTTTGATGTGTTTTTAGTGTCAGGATTTTTAGATTGAGTTCTTGGAAGATTTCATCGATGTTATTTGATGTTTAAATAATGTGAGAGATAATTTTTTGTGTGTTTTAATGCATAAGATCATGATTTTGGGCATGAGAGACGAAAAAGAATCAGAGTGCGCAAGAAAACCCTCGCGCAGGTGGTCGTTGGACCACTTACGCGGGGGAGAACGCGGCCGTGCTCCCTAGCATGGGTAGTCCAGCCATTTTGCTGGACCACCCACGCGAGGGGGCACGCGTCCTTGCCCCCCTGTGTTGGTTGGGCAGCCCCTTTAAAAAAAATTCTTTCCTTTTTATTTTTCAATTTCTAAATCCATGATTATGATCATTTAAAGTATTTTAAACCTTTTTAAAGAGTACCAATGAACAAAGTTTCAAATTTCAATGTTAAGAACGATTCACATGGACCGGTTTAGTTATATAATGCATTATATGCTAGTACATTTTCACGAAAGATATGTTCTCTATGAAAGCATAAAATGTTATGAAAGATTTATAGACGTGTTATTATTTATTTTATTTAGCATAAATAATTTTCAAGAGAGAAAGAATTCAAAGAACATTATATCAAGTTTCTAGTTATTTTCAAGTTTCATAATGACATGATGATTTTAAGATATTTTTAAGTATGTTTCCTGAACGATAAGAAGTTTTATGTTGAAAATATTTTATGATGAGAATGATGTTATGTATGAATGAAAATATTTTGATGTTTTGTGTGGACTTGTGGCGGCAAATATGGGATTGGTGCCCCAAGATGAGCTCTGGGAGGGCCTTTCAAAAAAAATAAAAGTTTAAGCGGCACAAGGCCGAGACTATACACATATTGACACAAGGCTGGTATGTGATGTATCATTATATGCTTCTTGTACAACGACCGTGATCACGGGACCCAAAGCCTCTAATGGTTGCCACATTTACACATATTTCATCACCCCAAATGAAGAATTTTATGAGATATACTTTATGCATGATGTTTATGTGTTAGTCTTGCAAGTCCAAAACATGATGATTTTTATTATGTAATTATTTTGTATATGAATAATACTTGTTGAGTTTTTAGACTCACTATACTTGATTGGTGAAGTTTAATTGAGAAGTTATAAATTAGTGCTTTGGTATAAAGGCTAAAGAGTTCTAGAGATGAAGGCATTGCATGTCATGACTGTTCGAAGCTCTGACGTTTTAAAGCGAGATGTAGTGCCTAAAATCCAATCTACTAAATCACATGCATTAAATTAAATAAATATTATGATTATTATTTCTAATTTTAATTGATTTAAATTCTTTATTTGAATTATGTGTCAATAAAATGTTAATTATTTATTTAAATGATTTTATTGTACTAACTATTTCATTAATATTTTTAATTGTTTAAGTTAACCTATTTAAATTATTTTATTATAAAATATATTTGTTTTAATAATTTTAAAGGTTTAAGCTTTCTTATTTAAATGATTTAATTGCCCAGCTTATTTATTTAAAATGACTTAAGTTTTCGGTTACTTATTTAAATGATTTTAACTGTCTAGCTTATTTATTTAAATTCTTTTAATTGTCCAATTGGTTCTAAATGTTTTTAATATGCTTGTGTATTTATTTAAATAAATTTTAAACATTCATATAGTTTATTTAAATTATTTTAATCACTTCGTTTATTAATTAAATATTTTTTTTATCACTGTGACATCAAAATGTTTAATTATTGATTTGAATAGAATTTTTGAGTTCTTGAGTTCAGTGATTCCGGGTCCGACATGAGGAGACGGTGGATTTTGGCGGTAATTCCTAATTTCGAAAGATTTAAGATTTATGAGAAACTGAGAAAATAGATAAAATTTTGATTGAAGGATTTTTCGGGTGACCAAAACCGCTTTTATGACATTTTTGAGTTTATTTTAGAACTTTCCAAAATTTAGCATTTTAGAACTCGGGCAAGTTAGATTTAATTATTTCCTTTAATTCTTGACCTTTTAAACATAGGGATTTTAAGAGACTAGGTGTGAGTAGTGCAAGAGTTGTAAAACAACTAGTAGCACTTTTATAAGACATTTAAAGTAGCCCTTTTAAATCTTTTGCACACACACTCAAATTAAATCCTCATTTTTATTTTCAAACCCTAAATTTACAATCAAGACTTGAAACCCTAGCCCCCAAACCACTCAACCCGCTGCCTCTCTCCTCTCCAAAATCCCAAACCCGTCGGCCACCTCCATCCTCTCCATTCTAACCGCCGCCGCCGTATCACCACCTCACCGACCGGAGCTCGAGTCTAGGAGGAAAGGGAAGGCTGCTCTTCACTTTTCCAGCCCATTTTCAGCTTTTTTCCTTGTTTATTTTGGATTTATGGGAAGTATAAATCATTCTTTTGGCCACCAAGTGAAGATATTATGTTGTGTGACTTGTTTTCTTTAAGAATTTTGTGTTTTGAGAATTTTTGAATGGGGATTTCCAAATTTTCAGTAATTTCAGTAGGGTTCATGCCTATATTTCAAAAATTTTCATGCATTCTTCGTGTTGAAATGAGCTATTTTATGTGTGTTGGATGATTCTTGAAGTTTCTTGTGCATTTCAAAAATTTCAGCCCCTTTACTTAGAGTGTTTGAGCTCATTTTTGGAATTTTGATTGAATGATGCTTAAGGGGCTGCCTAGGCTAGTTGATTGGAGTTTAAATGGTGTGTTGGATGAGGTTTAAGATGGTTATAAGGGCTGGTAATGAGGGCATGTTGATATAGGTTGGAGGCATGTGGAATTGGAGTTCCGATTGGGGCAAGTCGGCTAAGAGTTGGACTTTGAGCTAGCTTCGGGTGTGAGGGATTGGCTCGAGGTTTCAATGTGGTCTAAGTGGTGTTAATTGAGTCGGTATGTGGGCTGAAAAGTTGGAAAATTCATTTGGCGAAGTGTTTGTAAGGGGTTAAGTTAGTAGCGGACTTGTGCAGAATTTTCGGTTGTACTTGTAGCTGTTGAGAAATTGGTGATTAAGTCAGATTTAAAGACAGGTTTTGGCTAAGGGTCTGGTCCCAGGTATAATATAGGATGTGAGGAGCATTTCGGTTCAAATTGAGAGCAATTTGGTTTAGTTATGACCGAGTTAGGAATATTGAAAATTGATATGGTTAGAGCAGATTTTTGGTGGAGTTTAAGGGCTGTCCGGGAATCCTATTGGGTTAGGCTACTCGGTTTTACTCTGGAAGTTAGGGTCTGGTCTTTGGGTTAGTTTAGGGTGTGCAGAAGATGCCGGTTCAGGCGGAAGTCAATTTGGTTAAGGAAAGGTTGAATTATGAGTTTTTCGATTTGAGCGCTCGTGGTAAGGCTTGGTTGAGGAGAAAGGGGAGTTGAAGTCGATTAGCTTAGTCTGGGGGCAGCCACTTAACCATTGTTTTTTCTTGATCTAAAACATGTTTTTATCATATAAAGTTGAGTATTTTAGTGAGTTGTTTTAAAGAAATCTTCCTTTGAGTTGAGTAAGTTTTAAGCGAGTTGAGTACATAACTTTTTGTACTTGTGAGGCAAGTGAAAGTTTGAGTTTGATGTTGAGTTAAAGTAAAAGTTTTGAACGAGGAGAGTTGATTGTGAAAATAGACGTGCAATGTCGGTCGGAGAAGGCCTCAGCTCACTTGCCAAATCAGACGTGTAGGGAGGGGCTGGGAGACATCGTTTCCATACCAAATAGAGGGGCATTGTGGTGCCGGAAGAAATCTCGTTGTCCTTGCCATAGAGGGGCAATGTGGGGTTGGGAGAAATCTCGGCATCCTTGACGACGTAGTACTGCAGCCATTGATTGATCAAACAAAATAAGGGCAATGTGGGGCCAAGAGAAATCTCGGTGTCCTTGCCATAGAGAAGAAATGTGGGGCCGGGAGAAATCTTGATGTCCTTGCCATAGAGGGGCAATGTGGGGTTGGGAGAAATCTCGACGTCTTTGCAAGCATAGTACTGTAGCCATTGATCGATCAAACCAGAGGTGGTCACAATCGAGGATCTAAATTCACAGAAAAAAGTTTAAAGTTAAAGTTTATGAAAGTTTATGCTTCAAGGAGTGAGTAAAGTAAAATTTCAAACGTGAGTTTGAGTTAAAGTTGGGTGAGTTCATTTTATGCGATTTATTTAAAATTCTAAGTCTTGTCTAATTTTAACTTCAAGCATTTTTCCGAGGAAAATTTCGAAGTATTTTGAGTACAATTATTTTAAAGGGCGTGTGCATGTATTATGTATCCCTCGATATTACATGTTTTATACTTGTTGAGCCTTTAGGCTCACTACTTTGCTTGGTGCAGGTTACACATTCGATGAGATAGAGGGACATAACTCTTGAGTGGAATGCGATGCGGGCTTGGCACATCCCTCCGACCTATGCTAGCTTTCCGTACAATGTTATTTCTATGTAAATTTGATGTCATGAGTATATTTAGAAAATTATAGAAATTGATTAGTTTGTTGTTTAATATTTTTATTTTATGATTAAATTTGAAGATGTTTATTCTTTATTTCTATTTTTTGGCATGATAAGTGTTTGAATTTTAAACTTTTGGATTCACAAACTTTGAACTACTTTCATTTCGTTTCTTGATCGTTCATCATTTGCATTGTTTTCTCGTTAGGTTAATGATAAGTAAAATTTATGCACTTAATTTATATGACTTGAATTGGTTTTTGTGATGTATCGAGTGGATTTTATGCGTATTTGTTGTTTTTTTGAGATGCAAGAATTGGAGGAAAAATAACAAGAAGAAGTGGAAAGACGAATTATGGTAAAAAGTTTCAAAATTTACTAGAAATGTTTGAGACATTTAAAACAGATCTTCAACTTTCATAATGAATTTAGGATGTTTTAAAGCTTCTGTAAAAATTTCAGCTCGATCCGACGGTTAGATTGTGAGATATGAATTTTTAAAAAATGTCGCGCAACTGAAAATGATGCAGTAGCACCTCTGCGGGAAATTGAGCGTTTCTGCGCAATTTACCGAGAAAAGTTTCAACCTCGGCGGGAATTCAAGCGCTTATGCGCAATTTGACAAGAAATTAATATTAACGCTTCAGCGCATAATCCAATGCTTATGCGCATTTGTGCGAATTGATGAAACACTTCTGCGCAAAATTCAGCGCCTCTACTTGATCTATACAACATGGAAACATTACAGGGTTTGGAAAATTTTGGAGACGTGATCTTGGGCTTGATTTTGGGTTTCTAAACACCTATAACAGGGATTGACACGCACAAATCTGGAGAGTTTTTAGCCACAAGAACACATCACAAGAATTGGAGAGTTGGAGAAGAGAAGAACGTGAAGAACAAAGACGGAGATCGATCGACCAGACACGGAAGACCGACTACGGATTTGTCAACTTTATTTGAACTTTTTATTTTATATAATTGATGTTTGGATTAAAAAACATGACTTTTTTTATTTGAATTTGATCATGAACTAACTTTTCATAGTCTAGGGGTTTGATGTAGCCTGGTTGAGACGCATTTACAAATTGTTAATTTTATTAAATTGAATTCTCCTAAATTAATTTTTTTTTCTAGCTTTGATTGTCTTTTCAATTACTTGATCACTAATTGGACTGTTATATTTATTCGAAATTGTTGCCCGGGAGAGGAAATTTGAATAGGATCATTAGAATTTACACCGTTAATTGTTTATATAGCTCGGGAGAGTATATAACGCTAACGGAGCTTAGGAAGAACATCGTTTAACACATATCACTAAGACTAGATTTTTAATACGGATATAGGAATTGAATCTTAGTTGATACACATTATTTGTTGCTTGGGAGAGGAAAATAATATAATCTAAGTGTTCTTGGCTATTAATTGAATAGAATTCATGAAACTATGTTAATTAGGAGTAATTGTTGTCCAAACCAGGTGAAATCAAAACATCTAGACCATTTTCTCTCATTGATATTTTTTGAAATTGTGTGCGTGCTAGCTAAAGTTCATTGCTTATTTAATTTTTCTGCAAATCTCTTAAACTTTGATTTTCTAAATAAAATTAGGACTATTTTAATTACAAGTACTAAATAATATTCAATATTACTTTTTGTGGGATCGACACTCTATTTATCACTTTATTAAAACTTGACACCGTGCACTTGCGGGCACAAAAATACGCAACAAGTTTTTGGCGCCGTTGCCGGGGAGTAATTAGTTGATTTGATTTTAGTCTTGTTTCCAATTAATATAAACTTTAATTTAGAGTTTTTTTTTTTTTAGTTAATAATTGATTTTTAATTCTTCTTGTGTGCAGTGTATGCGAAGATCTCAAAGCACTAATTCTCTATTATTTGATCTGGAGATCGAACGCAGTGCAAGAGATTTGAGAAGGTTGAGAAGAGAAGAAGAATTAAATAGAATGGCTGAAGAGAATGCACAACAAGCTTCCTTGGTGCCTATCAGAGATCACTTCCGGCCTACTGTCCAGGCTCACTACTCTTGAATTTCTCGAGGAACGATAAATGCCAATAATTTCGAGCTGAAGCCGACATTGATCAATATGGTTCAACAGAACCAATTTAATGGGAGCGCTACTTCTGATCCCCACCTAAATCTTAGAACATTCTTGGAAATTACTGACACGGTAAAGATGAATGGTGTTCCTGAGGATATTATACGCTTACGTTTGTTTTCGTTTTCTCTCAGGGACAAGGCGAGGATTTGGTTACAGTCACTACCGTTGGGCAGCATAACTACATGGAAGGAAATGACAGTCAAATTTCTTGCGAAGTACCCAACTAAAGATCGAGATCAGTACCTTCTGGAAGTTGGACTCTGAACAACTATATGAAGCTTGGGAAAGGTACAAAGATTTATTAAGACGTTGTCCTAACCATAATTTTGCTGAATGGGAAGAAATCGAGCTTTTCTACAATGGTTTGAACACGCCTACAAGGATGTCAATGGATTCTGCAGCTGAAGGAACTATATTTTCTAAGTACCCTATTCAGGACCATGAGATGCTGGAACAGATGACTATTAATAGTTTCAATGGCCGTCTGAACGAATGAGAGTCAAGAAGTCTATCAGAGTGTATGCAGTTGATCCTATCATATCTATCTCTGCCCAACTATCCGCTTTGACGAAACAAGTGGCTGCATTGAATAAAGTGAGCATCGCAGATCTAACAGGTGTGTCAGTTGCCATTGAGGAATCTCATCCACCTGAACAAGCTTAGTACATCAACCAAAGAGGTTATGGAGGCTACAGAGGTAATCCTATTCCCAATACTTACCACCCTGGATTGCGTAATCATGAAAACTTTTCATATGCAAACAATCAAAATGTGTTGAATCCTCCTTCGAGGTTCAATAAAAATAAGGGTGAAGGTAAACCTTCCTTGGAAGATGTGGTAAGTGCTTTTGTCACTGATTCTGGTAAGAGGATGGCAAGGACTAAGTATCGCCTTGACATCTTGGAGACGCATGTGGTCAATATGGGTGCCATGCTGAAATCTATGGACACTCAAGGGCAGCTAGCAAATGCACTGAAAGATCATAATAGAGGTCAGTTCGCATGTAATACCGAAGTGAATCCGATTGAACAGTTCAAGGCGATAAAGTTGCGGAGCCGGAAAAAAGTAGGTATTGAAGAAAGGAAACTTGAGAGTGAGACATCTTAGAGGACTGAAAATGCTGTATTTGAAGAGAAGAACGTTGAGGAAAAAGTTGAGGAGAAGGAAATTTAACCTGAGCCTAAACCGATGTATAAGCCACCACTTTCGAATCCACAGAGGTTCAAAAAAAAGGCATTGGACGAGCAGTTCTTAAAATTTTTGGAGATATTCAAGAAGATACATATCAACATCCCTTTTGCTGATGCTTTGGAGAAAATTTCAAACTATGCAAAGTTTATCAAAGAGGTGATGTCCAAGAAAATAAGGCTGCAAGAAAACGAGGTGGTGAACGTAACTGAAGAGTGGAGTGCCGTGCTTCAAAAGAAAATGTCACAAAAGTTACAGGATCCAGGGAGCTTTACTATTCCTTGCTCTATTGGTGGATCTCATGTTACAAATGCTTTATGTGATTTAGGGGCCAGTATTAATTTAATGACATTTTCTGTTTATAGGGGCTTGGAGCTTGGAGAAATGAAACCAACATCGATCACACTGCAGTTGGCGGACAGAAGCATCAAGTATCCACGTGGTATTTTAGAATATGTGCTCGTCAAAGTAGACAAATTTTTCTTTCCGGCTGACTTTGTGATAATGGACATGGAAGAAGATCAAGCCACACCATTGATTTTTGGAAAACCGTTCTTGGCCACTGCTGATGCCAAGATAGAAGTGAAGAAGGGTGAGTTGTCGATAGGTGTGGAAGGCGAAAAAGTCATCTTTAATATATTTAAGAAAATAACTAATTCACCCATCGAGGAATTGTGCATGATTGAGCGGGTTGTAAAGCTGGAGGGTCATCCTGAAGCTGTTATTGCAATAGAGTCACCAAAGGAGAAGGACTTGCCAGTGGAAAAGAAGAAAAAAATGAAAAAGAAAACAAAAGTCAAAAGGTGGTTCGTGGAATATGTTTGGAGGGTGAAGGAGAAGACCCCAACTGATATGAATTCTCGTTGTATGGAAAGCAAACACGACTATATTAAATTGTACCCTCAATTCAATAGACAATAAGATTCAATTGTGTTGTCCTGATCTTTTGAACAAGTAAATTTCGGATATCCACCTCTAGTACTATAACGAAACTAGCAACAGATAATCACGAGAATAAACAATTAATCACAATGGAACCTTTAGAAAACTTTTTCTAACAATCTACGACGATAATCAATTGACAAACGCCACAAAATGGTTAAAATTTGATAAGTTTGATTTGATAAACAAAGCATAGCTTTGTCATAATTCTAGAAAGAATTATAATTGATAAAAATCAATTTTCATAATTTTTATTCTATTATTCAATAATGAATGTATATGTTGTATTTATAATACAACTACAAAAAAATAAAAGATAACGCAAAATAATATAAAAAATATCAAAAGATATCATCTAAAAGTTTCCTAATAGACTTAAAATAATCAAAAATATCACAAAATATAAAAAAAATACTCAAAAAAACCGAAAACACACACTACAAGCCGAGTGTGTGTACATCATGTACTAGCGCCTAGGCTCTTGGCACTGGAGCATAGGCGCTGAAGTTGTTACAAATTATGCATAATTCTTGAAAAATTCATATCTCAAGTTCTAGCCGTCGGATCGGGCTGAAATTTGAAATGTAGCTTTATATTATCCTAGGATACATTCTGAATGGTAGAGATCGGATTTAGTTCTCTTTAGCACCTCCAATAAATTTCAGTCCTCCACCTTGAGCTCCATGCATTCTAACTTGGCTCTCTTGCTCCCCAACTTGATTGTAATGGATCCCAATTCCTTCTAATCTCGATGAAAAATTATAAAAAAAATTCTTGGAACAAAATCTTTGATAGACTTCTAGATTCATTTCAGACTTCACTTTTTCAAAAAGATTTGTCCTCAAATCTTGCCCTTTACCTACAAGAAAAAAACTTTTTTTTTTTTTTTTGCTTTTTCTGACTAATTTTTGAAATCTTTTTTTTAAATTTTTGAATTTTTGATTTTTTTTAAAAAAACTTGTAGCACAAGACACAAAACTTGGGTAATAATATTGACAGAACGAAGAACGGAGAACAAAGAACAAAGAAAACGAAGAACGGAATAAGAAGAACGAAGAATATATAAGAAAAATAAATATAAAGATACGACTTACTTGAATCAATGGAACCTTATGCTCTAATACCAAATGATATGAGTTCTTAATGTATGGAAGACAAACACGACTATATTAAAATCGTACCCTCAATCCATTAGACAATAAGATTCAATTGTGTTGTCCCGATCTTTTGAACAAGTAAGTTTCGGATATCCACCTGTATTTTACAACGAAAATAGCAACAGATAATCACGAGAATAAACAATAAATCACAACGAAACCTTCAGAAAACTTGTTTATGACAATCCACGAAGATAATCAATTGACAAACGTCACAAAGTGATTAAATTTTGATAAGTTTGATTTAATAAACAAAGCATAGCTTTGGCATAATTCTAGAAAAAATTATAATAGATAAAAATCAATTTCCATAATTTTCATTCTATTATTCAATAATGAATGTATATGTTGTATTTATAATATAACTACAAAAATAAAAAAAATTAACGCAAAATAATATAAAAAATATCAAAAGATATCATCTAAAAGTTCACTAATAGACTTAAAATACTAAAAAATAGCACAAAATATAAAAAAAACTAAAAAAAAACCGAAAACACACACTACATGCCGAGTGTGTGTAAATCACATACTAGCGCCTAGGCGCTTGGAACTGGAGCATAGGCACTGAAGCTGTTACAAATTGTGCATAATTTTTGAAAAATTCATATCTCAAGTTCTAGCTGTCGGATCGGGCTAAAATTTGAAGTGTAGCTTTATAACATCTTAAGATACATTCTGAAAGGTAGAGATCGGATTTTGATCTCTTTAAAGTCTCCAATGAATTTCAGTCCTCCACGTTGAGCTCCATGCATTCCAACTTGACTCCCTTGCTCCCCAACTTGATTGTAATGAATCCCAATTTCTTCTAATCTCAATGAAAAATTATAAGAAAAATCTTGGAACAATATGAATCTTCGATATACTTCTAGATTCATATCACCAACCAAAGTGATAACCGCCTAAGAGAGTATAGTCGGGCTATGAACTATAAACTAAGCGCTTCTTGGGAGGCAACCCAAGCTAGTATTTTTATTTTCTTTATTTTTACTTTATTTTAGTTGTTTTTGTTTTTATTTTATTTTATTTTGTGCATGTTGCGACTAGACATCAATAATAATTGTGAGTTGTGTAGGTGAAAAAGGTGACGCGGTGAGAGTTTAAGAGCTACCCCTGAAAAAGAGTTTTGAGTGATTAAGAAGATTCCGAGTACTGACGCTTGGTACCTAAGGTACGTGTCCTTGTTTTAATTTAATCTTGTACATTGAGGACAATGCATATTTTAAGTTTGGGGGGTGTTTAAAAATGTTGAAAATTTTGAAATTTTTTGATGAGTTAGTTTGAGTTAAAGGCATGATGTTGTAATTGTGTTGGCCTATGATGAAAATAATTTTTTGTGCTAAAAGGTCAATGTTAGATATATTTAATCTTAAGTTCTCACAAAATTGCACGAATTCCTTGATTGTTGACATTTTAGTGATTAGAGAAGCTTTGTGATTTTGTGAGTGGATTGGATGATTTAATTCTTAACTTTGGTGATTTATACTTGAAACCGAGGTAAACTTATACAAGCTTAGAAATAATTTAGATAATAATAATAAAAAATTCGTTGAATGATTAAAAGTTGCAAAAGCAACATAGAAATTTTTTTGTTAAAAAACCTCCATCCGGGCCTGGAAAGGGATTGAAATCCTAATCACCAATCCATGGCTAAGTTTGCAGATAAAATGGGGTTGATGCTCCATCGGGCTATAGACGAGGGGATTGAAATCCGAATCCTATCTTTACTTATAGCTAAGTTTGCAGGTAATTATTTGGGCAAAATAAAATAAAACCCGGGTGCAAAATCCAGCGATTTTATGAAAACTGTGATATAAATTGAAAAATCCTTTTGATCTTAGTGAGCAGAAGTTGAACTTGGTAGAGAGTGTTTTAAAACTAGAGAACGGAGTTGATGATTCTATGAAACAAACTTGTTGCATTAGTGTATCGAAAGTGAGAAGGATAGACAAGATTGGAAAATCACACACACACACTCATAAGAACTCTTGAGAAAATTAGCCGACATTTGGATTGAATTTTGGATATAAATTCGGAGGTTGATTATATTACTCACTATTGTTTTGCTCGGGACTAGCAAAAATCTATGTTTGGGGGGATTTGATAAGTGCAATTTATGCACTTAATTTATATATGATTTGACTTGGCTTTTTTGATGTATCGGGTAGATTTTATGCGTATTTTTTGTTGTTTATGTGAGATGCAAGGATTGGAGAAAAAGCAACAAGAAGAAGCAGAAAGGCGAATTATGTACAACAACTTTCAAAATTTACTAGAAATGTTTGAGACATCCAAATCCGATCTCCATCGTTCATAATAAAATTTAGGATTTTAAAAGTTGCTGTCAAAATTTCAACTCGATCCGACGGTTAGATTGTGAGATATGAATTTTTGAAAAATGTCGCGCAGCTGAAATTGATGCAGTAGCGCCTCTGCGGGAAATTGAGCGCTTCCGCGCAATTTACTGAGAAAAGTTTCGGCCTCTGCGGGAATTCAACTGCTTCTGCGCAATTTGACGAGAAATAATAACGCTTCAGCTTATAATCCAACGCTTCTGCGCATTTTGAGAATTGATGAAATGCTTTTGCGCAAAATTCAGCGCCTCTGCGTGATCTGTACAATAGGGAAACATTACAAGGTTTGGAAAATTTTGGAGACGTGATCTTGGGCTTTATTGTGGGTTTATAAACACCTATAACAGGGATTCACACGCACAAATCCAGAGAGTTTTTATCCGCCACAACACATCACAAGAATTGGAGTGTTTGATCGTGACTTTTGGAGAAGAGAAGAATGTGAAGAACAAAGACGGAGATCAATCGACCGAACACGAAAAACCGACTATGGATTTGTCATCTTTATTTGAACTTTTTATTTATTGAATTGATGTTTGGATTGAAAAACATGACTTGGTTTTATTTTAATTTGATCATGAACTAACTTTTCATATTCTAGGGGTTTGATGTAGCCTGGTTGAGATGCTTTTACAAATTGTTAATTTTATTGGATTAAATTCTCCTAAATTAATTGTTTTTTAAGCTTTGATTGTATTTTCAATTATTTTATCACTAATTGGACTGTTATATTTATTCAAAATTATTTCTTGGGATAGGAAATTTTGAATAGGATCATTAGAATTTATACCGTAATTGTTTATATAGCTCGGTAGAGTATATAGCGCTAACGAAGCTTAGGAAGAACATCGTTTTACACATATCACTAAGACTAGATTTTTAATATGGATATTGGAATTGAATCTTAGTTGATACACATTATTTGTTGCTCGGGAGAGAGAAATAATAATATCTAAGTGTTCTTGGCTATTAATTTAATAGAATTCATGAAACTAAGTTAATTAGGAGTAATTGTTGTCGAAAGCAGGTGAAATCAAAACATCTAGACCATTTTCTCTCATTTATATTTTCTGAAATTGTGTGCGTGCTAGCTAAAGTTCATTGCGTATTTAATTTTTCTGCAAATCTCTTAAACTTTGATTTTATAAATAAAATTAGGATTATTTTAATTACATGTACTAAATAATTTTTAATATTGCTCTTCGTGAGATCGACACTCTATTCATCACTTTAGTAAAACTTGACATCGTGCACTTTCGGGCACAAAAATACGCAACACGTTTTTGGCATCATTTCCGGGGAGTAATTTATTGATTTGATTTTAGTCTTGTTGTCAATTAATATAAATTTTAATTTAGAGTTTTTATTTATTTTCATTTTTAGTTAATAATTGATTTTTAATTCTTCTTGTGTGCAGTGTATTAAGATCTCAAAGCACTAATTCTCTACTATTTGATCCGGAGATCGAACACACTTCAAGAACTTTGAGAAGGTTGAGAAGAGAAAAAGAATTAAATAGAATGGATGAAGAGAATGCACAACAAGCTTCCTTGGTGCCTATGAGAGATCACTTCCGGCCTACTGTCCAGGCTCACCACTCTGGAATTTCTCGAGGAACCATAAATGCCAATAATTTATAGCTTAAGCTGGCATTGATAAATATGGTTCAACTGAACCAATTTAATGGGAGCGCTACTTCTGATCCCCACCTAAATCTTAGAACATTCTTGGGAATTACTGACATGGTAAAGATGAATGGTGTTTTTGAGGATATTATACGCTTACGTTTGTTTCTATTTTCTCTCAAGGACCAGACGATGAGTTGGTTACAATCACTACCATTGGACAGCATAACTACATCGAAGGAAATGACAGTCAAATTTCTTGCGAAGTACTTTCCACCTGCCAAATCTAACCAACTGAAGATCTAGATCAGTACCTTCTGGCAGATGGACTTTGAACAACTTTATGAAGCTTGGGAAAGGTACAAAGATTTATTAAGACATTGTCCTAACCATAACTTTGTAGACTGGGAAGAAATCGATCTTTTCTACAATGGTTTGAACATGCCTACAAGGATGTCAGTGGATTCTGCAGCTGGAGGAACCATCTTTTTTAAGGACCCTATTCAGGCCCATGATATGCTGAAACAGATGACTATTAATAGTTTTCAATGGTCGTCTGAACGAATGAGAGTCAAGAAGTCTGTCGGAGTGTATGCAGTTGATCCTATCACATCTATATCTGCCCAACTATCCGCTCTGACGACACATGTGGCTGCATTGAATAAATTAAGCATCGCAGATCCAACAGATGCGTTGGTTGCCATCGAGGAATCTCATCCACCTGAACAATCTCAGTACATCAACCAAAGAGGTTATGGAGGCTACAGAGGTAATCCTATTCCCAATACTTACCACCCTGGATTGCATAATCATGAAAAATTTTCATATGCCAACAATCAAAATGTGTTGAATCATCCTTCGGGGTTCAATTCAAATAAAGGTGAAGGTACACCTTCCTTGGAAGATGTGGTAAGTGCTTTTGTCACTGAGTCTGGTAAGAGGATGGCAAGGACTGAGTCTCGCCTTCACAGCTTGGAGACGCATGTGGTCAATATGGGTGCCATGCTGAAATCTATGGACACTCAAATTGGGAAGCTAGCAAATGCACTGAAAGTTCATAATAGAGGTCAGTTCCCATGTAATACCGAAGTGAATCCGATTGAACAGTACAAGGCAATAGAGTTGCGGAGTGGAAAACAAGTAGGTACTGAAGAAATAAACTTGAGAGTGAGACATCTGAGAGGACTGGAAATGTTGTAGTTGAAGAGAAGAACGTTGAGGAAAAAGTTGAGGATAATGAAATTGAACCTGAGCTTAAACCAATATATAAGCCACCACTTCCGTATCCATAGAGGTTCAAGAAAAAGGCATTGGACGAGCAGTTCTTAAAATTTTTTGAGATCTTCAAGAAGATACATATCAACATCCCTTTTGTTGATGCTTTGGAGAAAATTCCGAACTATGCAAAGTTTATCAAAGAGGTGATGTCCAATAAAAGAAGGCTGCAAGAGAATGAGGTGGTGAACTTAACTGAAGAGTGTAGTATCGTGCTTCAAAAGAAAATGCCACAAAAGATAGAGGATCTAGGGAGTTTTACTATTCCTTGCTTTATTGGTGGATTTCATGTTACAAATGCTTTATGTGATTTAAGGGCCAATATTAATTTAATGTCATTTTTCTGTTTACAGGGCCTTGGAGCTTGGAGAAATGAAACCAACATCGATCACACTGCAGTTGGCGGACATAAGCATCAAGTATCCACGTGGTATTGTAAAAGATGTGCTCGTAACTGTAGACAAATTTATCTTTCCGGCTGACTTTGTGATCATGGACATGGAAGAAAATCAAGTCACTTCATTGATTTTTGGAAGACCGTTCTTGGTCACTTCTGATGCCAAGATAGAAGTGAAGAAGGGTGAGTTGTCGATGGATGTGGAAGGTGAAAAAGTCATCTTTAATATATTTAAGAAAACAACTAATTCACCCATTGAGGAATTGTGCATGATTGAATGGGTTGTTGAGCTGGAGGGTTACCCTGAAGCTATTATTGCGATAAAGTCATCAAAGGAGAAGGAATTGTCAGTGGCAAAGAGGAAAAAGATGAAAAAGAAAACAAAATTCAAAAGGTGGTTCGTGGAATATGTTTGGAGGGTGAAGGAGAAGACCCCAACCAAAGTGATAACCGCCTAAGAGAGCATAGTCGGGCAATGGACTATAAACTAAGCGCTTCTTGGGAGGTAACCTAATCTAGTATTTTTATTTGCTTTATTTTTACTTTATTTTAATTGTTTTTTTTGTTTTTATTTTTATTTTATTTTATTCTGTTCATGTTGCGACTAGACATGAATAATAATTTTAAGTTATGTAGGTGAAAAAGGTGACGCGGTGAGAGTTTAAGAGCTACCCCTGAAAATGAGCTTTGAGTGATTAAGAAGGTGCCGAGTATTGATGTTTGGTACCTAAGGTACTTGTCCTTGTTTTAATTTAATATTGTACAATGAGGACAATGCACATTTTAAGTTTGGGGGGTGTTTAAAAATTTTGAAAATTTTGAAATTTTTTGATGAGTTAGTTTGAGTTAAAGGAATGATGTTGTAATTGTTTTGGCCTATGATGAAAATAATTTTTTGTGCTGAAAGGTCAATGTTAGCTATATTTAATCTTGAGTTCTCACAAAATTGCACGGATGCCTTGATTGTTGGCACTCTAGTGATTAGAAAAGCTTTGTGATTTTGTGAGTGGATTGGATGATTCGATTCTTAACTTTGGTGATTTATACTTGAAACCGAGGTAGACTTCTACAAGCTTAGAAATGATTTAGGTAATGATAAAAAAAAATCATTGAATGATTAAAAGTTGCAAAAGCAACATAGAAAATATTTTGTTAAAAAAACTCCATCCGGGCCTGGAAAGGGATTGAAATCCTAATCACCATTCCATGGCTAAGTTTGTGGATAAAATGAGATTAATGCTCCATCCGGGCTATAGACGAGGGGATTGAAATCCGAATCCTATCTTTAGTTATAGCTAAGTTTGCGGGTAATTATTGGGGCAAATTAAAATAAAACCTGGGTGAAAAATCTAGCAATTTTATGAAAAACTATGATATAAATTGAAAAGTCCTTTTGATCTTAGTGAGTAGAAGTTGAACTTGGTAGAGAGTGTTTTGAAACTAGAGAGCGGAGTTGATGATTCTATGAAACAAACTTGTTGCATTAGTGTATCGAAAGCAAGGAGGATAGACAAGATTGGAAAATCACACACACACAAGAACTCTTGAGAAAATTAGCCGACATGTTGATTGAATTTTGGATATAAATTCGGAGGTCGATTATATTACTCATTATTGTTTTTTTCGGGACTAGCAAAAGTCTAAGTTTGGGAGGATTTGATAAGTGCAATTTATGCACTTAATTTATATATGATTTGACATGGCTTTTTTGATGTATCAAGTGGATTTTATGCGTATTTATTGTTGTTTTTGTGAGATGCAAGGATTGGAGGAAAAGTAAAAGAAGAAGCGAAAAGACGAATTATGTACAAAAACTTTTGAAATTTACTAGCAATGTTTGACACATCTAAATCCAATCTCCACCGCTCATAATGAATTTTAGTATTTTTAAAGCTGCTGTCAAAATTTCAGCTTGATCCGACGGTTAGATTGTGAGATATGAAATTTTTAAAAATGTCGCGCAGCTGGAAATGATGCAGTAGCGCCTCTGCGGGAAATTGAGCGCTTCTGCAAAATTTACCGAGAAAAGTTCCAGCCTCTATGGGAATTCAAGCGCTTTTGCGCAATTTGACAAGAAAGATTAACGCTTCAGCGCATAATCCAACGCTTCTGCGTGTTTGTGTGAATTGATAAAACGCTTCTGCGCAAAATTCAGCGCCTCTACGTGATCTGTACAACATGGAAACATTACAGAGTTTGGAAAATTTTAGAGACGTGATCTTGGGCTTGATTGTGGGTTTCTAAACACCTATAATAGGGATTCACACGCACAAATCTGGAGAGTTTTTACTCGCCACAACACATCACAAGAATTGGAGAGTTTGATCGTGACTTTTGGAGAAGAGAAGAACGTGAAGAACAAAGATGGAGTTCGATCGACTAGACACGAAAGACCGACTACGGATTTGTCATCTTTCTTTGAACTTTTTATTTTATTGAATTGATGTTTGGATTGAAAAACATGAATTGTATTTATTTGAATTTGATCATGAACTAACTTTTCATAGTCCAGGGGTTTGATGTAGCCTGGTTGAGACGCTTTTAAAAATTGTTAATTTTATTGGATTGAATTCTCCTAAATTAATCGTTTTTTATAGCTTTGATTTTTTTTTTTCAATTACTTGATCACTAATTGGATTGTTATATTTATTCGAAATTGTTGCTCGGAAGAGGGAATTTTGAATATGATCATTAGAAATTACATCAAAAATTGTTTATATAGCTCAGGAGAGTATATAAAGCTAACGGAGCTTAGGAAGAACATCGTTTTACACATATCACTAAGACTAGATTTTTAATAGGGCTATTGGAATTGAATCTTAGTTGATACACATTATTTGTTACTAGGGAGAGAGAAATAATATAATCTAAGTGTTCTTGGATATTAATTGAATATAATTTATGAAACTAAGTTAATTAGGAGTAATTGTTGTCGAAACTAGGTAAAATCAAAACATCTAGACCATTTTCTCTCATTGATATTTTCTAAAATTGTGTGCTTTCTAGCTAAAGTTCATTGCTTATTTAATTTTTCTTCAAATATCTTAAACTTTGATTTTCTAAATAAAATTAGGACTATTTTAATTACAAGTACTAAATAATTTTCAATATTACTCTTCGTGGGATCGACACTCTATTCATCACTTTATTAAAACTTGACACTGTGCACTTGCGGGTTCAAAAATATGCCTCGTGACTATAGATTTTAATGATTTTAAGTTTTTAAGCTCTTATGTTGTTTTCATTAAGATAGATATATTCTTGGTGTCACGAATGTTTTAAAAAAGTATTCTGTATTAATTTTATTTTATTTCACACTCATGTTTCGTCTGCCTTCTTAAGATTTTAAATGCCGGTTCAGGTTTTCAATGTAATAGTAGTTTTGGAGTGCCCGTATAGGAATCGATTGTTAACTATAGGGTTGCATCCTTGTTCAAATATTTTTATGCACGTTGGAGTCATTAGATTTTAATTTCAATCTCGAGTCATGGAACTTGCAAACGCGATGTACGCCATGTACTTTTTTATTTGAAAAATTTCCTCACACTTTTTCGCATCTTAATTCTTGTAAATGTTTAAAAATATCGGACGTCACATCGGGTGAGATCGAATCATCTGAACGAAATTAGAACGTCTGATCAATGTTAGACCATGTAAATTAGTGAGATGTCAAGAGTACACATACATATGGGAGATCATAAGAATCGATCGTGAGTTTGGAGTTTCTGAACACAAACATTCGGAGTTCGGAGTTTCTGAACACAATCGATCGTGAGTTCGGATTTTCAGATGAGTCCACGAACTACGAAAACGAACTCACAATGATCAGAAATGACCCGAAGGGTTGGGTGGAACGGAAGCAACGTTGGGGAATAGATGCAACGTCCTGGCCAACTGATGTCATCCGTGATGTCAGCAAGATGACATCATTGCTTACGAACGTGATGTGACAATCGGATTCAATGATCGTCGAACGGACGTTCGATTCGAGAACGGACGCAACAATGGGAGAATGGACGTTCCGTTCTGTGTCTATATATAGAGGGTCCGAGAGCTCATTTCACTCGCACCTTTTCCCTTCTCTCTCTCGATTCCTAGGCCTTCTAACTCAGATCTAGGGAGTTTTAGGCATCCTATGTGGAATCCGGAAGTGGCATAGCGATCCAGGCATCGTAGCGGAGCTGTGGCCTAGTTTTGAGGCAAGCGACAGCAAAGGGCTGACGACGGATGCATGTATAGCTTTCTTCCTAAAAATATTTGGGAGTATAGAATAACTTAATTAAGGCTTTTAGAGCTTATTTAATGATGCATGGGTATTTACATTGTAGACGCCTTAGTGCGGACTTGTAGGCTTGGGATATAGACCAGTGGTGCTAGGAATTTCCTGTAGTGTTAGAGGTATGTAAGTACTGACTGAGATAGCTGACATGATATATATGCTTATATGTTGCATGAGTATGTGCTATATGTTTTCTATGATTTACTGCTTTAGCACAAGCATGCTTTTACACTAGACCGCATCTCGAGAGACGTGAGTCAGTGACAGTTTCCATAGGGAGCTTGTAACTCAACATGGACTCGAGTCAGGTATTGTCAGTTTCCATATGAGCCTTGCGTCTTGTTTTGGATTCGAGTCAAGCTTTGGGAAGGCTCATCCCCTGGTTTTGCTATCACTAGGAGCGACCACTATGGTGGAGTAGACGCTATAGTTGATAGGGTGAATATACGAGTACCCCCGCGGAGTCGATCTCTGGCAAGGTAATGTATATTCGGTGGCGCCCTGAGCAGACTGTTTTACACAAGATTTTAAAGTAATTTTCTTGTTGCATATTAGTCTATATATCATTGCTTTCGTATTGAGCATTGTCGCTCACGCCCTGTGTTTGGTGTTCTTGGGATACCTTGTGGCGAGGAAGGTTTGAGGCTAGACGTTCCAGGAGGCTCGTACCAGGAGTGAGACTGGTGCCGGAGGCAGCGAGAGTTAGCGGTAGGGCTATGACCCCATGAAATTTCGATTTGAAAGTACAACTTCTTGAAAGCCGCTCGGAACTCTGCCTAAGTAGCAACTCCTCTGGCTGCTATGATCGGTGTAGAAACGGTCCTCCACCAATTCCTGGCATTGCCCTTTAGTAGGAAACCTAGTGACTCCATCCTCTGCTCCTCAGTACACTAATACTCTCAAAAACAGTTCTCTAAGCACTCAATCCAGTCCTCGGCAACTCCCGGTGTCTCGCCACCTATCAATGGCTTCAGACTCATCTGAAGAAAATGATGCATGATGAATCTCCTTCGCTCTTCGCGATGTCTAGGATGATCCCGTCTACGGTCATGAAGATCCTCCCAATGACCGCTTCCATTGCCGTGACTCTCATCGTACTCTGCCATCTGTTCAATAACATCAGATAATTTATTAATCCGCTTGCTAATTCCCAGTTGCAATGCGCTCTGATACCAATAAATGTAGCGACCCTACCCGGATCCACTACCTAATCAGAGTTAATAAAGCGCATGCAATAATAATAAGAGCGTGAATAGCGGAATATTCAAAATACAAAAAATCTGATCGGCAGAACCGACGATAACAACAGTGTATAATACTTATACAACCACTTAAGCATGTTTTATTAAATCTGAACATGATTAGCAATTTAATCTTGTAAAATGGAACTGGATTACTAATTTCTCCCCCTACTTAAGATATTTAGTCCTCGAATAATCTTAAGTATTGTTACGAAATAAGAACAGCAGGTTCCTTATTCTCCCATATCATTTTACAAGATCTTATCGAAATTCAAGTCACCAGTAATGTCTCAATATTGAATCAGAAGAAAAATCCTTATTTCTTAATACTTTCTTATGATTCAATAAACAACATGGTCTCCCCATACATGTCAAATCTGAATCCACCGTACCTTGGGTAATTGTAAGATGCAATACTTATCTATTACAAATAATCTTAATAGTGATACATGGAACACCTCGTGGATACGAGACCCATATAACTGCAATAATTGCTTGAACTATATCTCAAATATTGTCCAATATATCAGCTAGACCAATAAATTCCAGAGATATCTTTCTTGGTTTAACAACTATAATAACATTCTTAGAATTAACTCTTGGTTTCTCAATATACTTGTTTCCCACAATTTCTTTTCCGAACATTGAAATATCACATCTTCGTTCGCACAGTTTGCCAAATAATACCTTACTATTATAACTGTGATAACTTGTTAATTACAACCCAATCATAGAAATCTGATTCTGTCAAGCTGGTCAAAATCCAAAATACAAATACTATAACCAAACTGATCATCAGTCTCCATATGATCGGCTGAACTCTTACTGATAGTAATCTCAAAGACATGTTGAGAACTCCCCAAGAATCTGGAAACAAATTCTAAATTTTCCACTTTTAGAAATGTTTACAGATAAGCCATGAAGATTCACGGTCTCTCAAATGTGTAATCAATCACTAATGCCGAAAGTGACATCTCGATTACATGAAACGAAACATGCTGTCTCGGTGAGTCGATACATCACAACCTTGATAGTATCATAATTACTCGAGAATACTAGTAAATAGGTCACAAAGTCCATCGTGAGAACTACCATTTCTACTTAGGAATCAATAACTTATGATACAAACTTTCAAGTTGTCGATGTTCAATCTAGATCTGTTGATACACCCAATACTTAAGGAAACATACTGATAAACAAAGCTTTTTATACCTTTACACCTGAACTGAGTACACAAGTCCTTCTACACCAAAAGGATTCTCATACTAATGACTAACACTTGTCATATCCCATGTGACAATGTCGTTGTTCACAATTTCTGATTTCCTGAATCCTTCAGGTTTTCTTCTTGTAAATATCAATATTTATTCTATTGACTCAAAAGTTGAATAATACATTTCCTAATACTAATATAATGACATCTATCTCAAAACTTGAGATAACACCTGAAAATGAGAATACTGATTATCCTGCCATGGATAATAATAATTCCTTGCTGAATTTTGAATTGCTCTACTAGATGAACAAAACTGTTTCATCCCTCTTTGGCAAAGTCCTTAAATCAATACAATCTAGCTAACCCCTGACTCGATCTCATTGAATCAGACATATCAATGGCCTAACGCATCCAATAAGCATCCCGAAAAATCAGAGACAACAATCCCGCTAGACCTGGTAACTTTAGATCTCAGTTGCTGTCCTTTTTCCACGTCTAAACACTTGATGCTAGATAAATTTTTAACAATGAAATTCCAAAAATACTGTAGAAACATTCTTGAGAACTGAATATCTTAGTACTGTACTCATCCTATCAGCTTCTTCCAATGATTAACAATCTCACAGTTCAGTTCCTAATCAACAAGTAATGAACAATTCCAATCATTTTTTTTATAAAAGAACACTTACCTCCCCCATCACGGGGTTACAACATCTGTATCTGCCATAGATAAATTAGAATTAAAACTTCTTATCAACTCTTATTAAGCAGAAGGAACCCAAAAGCTGAACTAGCATATTTCTTGGAAACAACTATGTCTATCTCTGATTGCCTCAGACGATAGTCACAAATAGTTACTGAGCATTAATCTTGCACCAGTCTAACTAAATATTTCAAAGAAAACATGAACACCTAAGTGCTCAACTTTTACTATCCAAGTGGATTCTTATACTGCCGAATCCATGCTATAACGTAGCAGGATCTTGACATTCGTCAAAAAATAACTAGATCAATCATCTGGTAGATCCCAAACTCTTCTGATGCAAAATTTTTCTAGTCAGGAAACACTTATCCCATCACAGTTCTATCCACCAATAAGATAAAATATCTATCACAAAGTTATCATACTGACAATAAGTTATACTTTAACGTAACTACTGCGATGATCTCTAAACTAAGTAAATTTTCCATCACCCTCTGAAATACAAAAGACTTCCAGAGTAACATTGGAAATATACTCCACTATGTCTAGTCCTGATCATAGTTCATGTCTCCCAGTATAAGTCATCTCGGTGTCCTGATAAAAACTTGTGTTTACTTGACAACCCAACAATCATATTCCAGTTCTTACAGTGAAAACTTATCTAAGTAAATCCATCACTTAGAATCCCAATTTATCATGATGATCATATCCCTGATCATTAATTACATTTCTAATAGAATAAAATAATACTGGTCAAACTTCTTGGTTCTCCCCCAGTAGCACGAGCGAAACTATCCGTCTAGAATATACATTTGTCAAGGAATCCTTTCCAAGACTATTCTATCCACGGAATCAAAATTTGTAACTCTGACGAAATCAGATAATAACTTATCACAACCCTTGACACTAATCCAACATCAAGAATAATTTCTAGAAGACTCAAATAAATCTTGAATATTTTTCTGATAGTTATACCCATTGCTATGACTGTGAATACATCGAGACTGAGGTAAGTGTTCTAAAATGCCAAACTGAAATAGAACAATCCTTCCAGAGTACACCGGAATAAGGTCGCACTTACTATACCATCTCAAAATCCGATAGTCATCGGCATCCTCGCATAACTCATTCCTGAGTCTTTGATGATTTCCATCATTACTGAGAAACATTCCTATCTGAACCAAAATCATTGGTCAAGGAAAACTTTCAAAATTTTACGAAGGCACAAATAAAATCCCGAGTCTGCAAACATCTGACAAACCAACCTGTTGAATATCAATTCAACTAAAACACTTGGATTTAAATCCCGAAATCCCAAATCAAAGAACGAAAACTTATCTGCTTAGAACGATTACCTGTCAAGGAAAAATACCTTCCAAGACTGTTCTAACAACAGAAACTCTCGCTAGTATCTCTGGAGAAATGAGGCTGAAAAAAATTGCATTAAATATCTAATTTCTTAAATCTTCACGAGATACTTCCAATATTATTATACCTTCACCGTGACTGTTGCAAAATACTAGACTAAGGTAGCCGCCCCCTGAATAACTATCTGAAAACATGAGAGACTTCCAGATTAATACAAATTTAGGGTTGCGCTTCCTCCTCAGTCTAATCATCTATTCACACAGCCCACAGTACTTGGTATAATTTTCATTATGCCCCTGAAGATGCAAACACTTAACTTACTAGAATATTCTAGGTAAAACATCTAGAACTATTCATTTGAAATATTAATAATCCCAAGTACATATTTAAACAAACGATCAATCCTTTATTCAATATAACCAAGATAATCTCAATGATTACAATACTTGAACCACTAGTCCAGGTTCTAATACAATCTTTATTACAATCCCATGTAATACATAACTTAATCAAAAGATTACACTGAAAGATGTACAATACAACAATAACTAAGTACATCAAATAACTGAAATCTTTAATACATCTGATTCAACTGATTACAACTGAAATACTGTTTACAACAAAACTTAATACAATATTTAAATTCTTGCGGAATTCTTTCATTCTGTCTAATGATCTTGAACTTGAAGTTTCCCGTCTGCTACACAAAAAAAACATCAGTACAGGCATGCTCAACGGCATCTCTTCCGCCTAATCTCCTGCTATGCTTTGCATCATTGCATGTAAGCAAACCTCATTCCTCCCAAGATCTAAAATATTTTATATCCTACTAGAGATGTCCAAAGCTTCCTGAGACACTCTCTTGGTAGGATCTTACGGGGTGGCTTCCTTGGTCGAAGCTGAATGGATGAATATATGTCACACATTCCATTCAACACTGAGAAGCGTGTGGCGTTGAAAATGGGATCTTCTTTTTTAGCTCCATCCTGCTGGGATCCATATAATACGAACCTCTGCTGCCAACCTTGGCAATGACGATTTTTTGAAAAGCCTAGACATCTTGCTATTCCAATAACTGATACTGCTATCGTCATTGAATCCAACTTGTAATCCTACAAAGGATAACCCAAAATCAATACTACATACCAAAGAATCTTATTGCATGCTATGATACCATAAATGTAGTGACCCGCACCGTGATCACCTACTAATCAGAAGCTTATGCATGCAATTAATCAATAATAAATCTAAATCAGAGTAAATGCGGAACTTTAAATAAGCTAAATACCATAAAGTAAAGCCTAATGGTCAACCCTGCCATCCAGCCTTGGACACCACAGTAGATTGGGTTGAGTTTTGACACCCCTATCACCGCCTAACCTCCCTGTCCTCAGGAGAACTACTTGTATCTGCCTCATTGAATGGGGTATCCAGACAATAGAAAATAACCGGAAGTGAGCCTAACATGCTCAGTACGAGAGTATGAGTATACAGTATTATTTGTGCATGTATACAAGTGAACTGGGTACCAAGACTAAAACGAATCGATGTAATAAAATACTAGAAATTTTTTTATAATAATAATAATATAATATAATATAATAATAATATAATATAATATAATAATAATAATAATAATAATAATAATAATAATAATAATAATAATAATAATAATAATAATAATAATAATAATAATAATACATATATGCCCATACATATATGTATTAAAACTTAAAATTTAACATTAATTAATACTTGATATAAATTATGTCCAAATATTTAATAAAATTCTCGAATCACACAGAAATAAATTAATATCTCAACTAAAAATCCATAAACCATGCATCCATTATAAAATAATATTTTCGATCACCATAAACGTGCAAATGCGGAAAACTTGTTTTAAAGTACTGATAAAATATCAAGACGTAAAATAAAAATAGCATCGGTCTCGGGTTCCGTCTGCGTGTGAAATCATAGGCCCTCACCGCCGGTCGGAGCAACCGTGTCATCAACTATATCATCATACTCACCTGCACCATATAAGCATATTGAGCCTACAAGCCCAACATGTTTTATCTCATAATAACAAGGTTTAAAATCATGCAAACACATAATCATACTAATACATATAACTTACATGAACATGCATGCATGATCTTAAAAATAATGCATCATAAACATCTGTCATCATCCGTCCATACATAAATCATAACTAAACATACATAACATAATTGAGCATGTCATAATCATAAAAACTGAGTATGATCATATCCATGAATGTGAGTAATAACCGTGCCGACTGATCAGTCTAAAAGAACCAACGTACGTGGCGGTGAATAAATCATCTCTATGCCGGTAGTAGAACTACCTCTGTGCCGGTGGTAAACCAACTTTGTGCCGCCACATCACTTCAATTTCCATAAAAATATTTTTTCATGCTCAATTCTCAATCATTATCACATCATAAAATATTTCATATATGCATGCACTTAAAATATGTCCGTAATATATATTTAATTAATTTTATAATAAATATATTTATACTTAAAATAAACTTCATGCATAAAATAAATTAAATATATATTTCGGACTTAGTTATTTTTCATGGGATTGTCCAGACTGCTGGTCCCTTAGACTTAAGCCCATAAAATCTAAGACTGGCCCAATTACTTAATTAAAGCCCAAACATCATATTTTTGGCCCAAATAAAATAATTAAATATAATTGGGTCCAAATAAAAATCTTTAAGCCCAATAACTTAATTAAGCCTAATTAAAACACAGACTGACCCAAAAATTCAAAGACTGGCTCAATAATTCTCATGGCCTCCCAAGCCCATGAAAATTATTGGGCTTACTTAAATAACTAATTTTAAGGACTAATAAAATATCTAAAAAGCCCAAATAGTCTTTAAACATTTATTTAGCTAAAAAAATGCATTTAAACTAATAATCGCTTAAAAATAAAGAAAATACCCGAGCCCACCTAACCTAACCTGGACTCGGACCCAACTAGTATGACCCAAGACCCGACAGACCCTACCCGGACCCCAGGCCAGACCCAGCCCGACCCCCTTCCCCTCCTCTCTTGCTCTTGGCCTCGAGCAGCAGGCCTTTATGGCCTACTATCGGCTGACTCCGGCCACCCCTGGCCGGAGAACCACCCCCGAATAGCTAGACCACTTCCAAACCTTTCCAAAAAGCTAAGATCCAACCCAAACCATGCACTATAGGTGGAGAACGAACCCAAACACCAGCCCATATCTGATCTCGCGGGTGCAGGTGAGCAACTTGGCCAAAGCCGATCGTTCTCCCTACTCCGGCCATATTTTTACATCAAACCACTTCTCACTTCTAGCCAACATCTAGAGGTTTCCATCAAGCTAACAATCATCCCAAACCGTGGCTTAAGGAAAGAGGACAAAGCCTAACACTCAGGCTGTTCCCAGCTCGCGCGTAGGCCTGAGCAGTTCTGCCAAATTCGTTCGTTCTTCCTACTCCGGCCGTATTTTTCTGTGAAACCACTTCTCAATCCTAGAAAACATCCAGAGGGTATAAACTCATCAAAACTCAACCCTGATCGTGTTCTGATGAAAGAGAACGATGTCTTCTTCCTCAGAATTCCAATCTGCGCGCCCATGAACTTCATAAGAAAGCAGCTTCGTTTCCAGCCTATCTCAGCCTCAAACCCTGACCTGGCTTGACTCTAGGGACCCTGATACACTCTTTTAACGTTGAGACAGTAGCCCAGATCCTCACCATGTTAGAAAACATGAGGTTCATGCAAGGAAACATGCAAACCGTGAGCATCCTAGGCAAATATGCAAGAACTTCATAAAATTTCGTGATGTAACATTCTAGATCAAAATTTTCTGATGCATAGACAATTATGTAGCTTATATGGTGTTAAAAAAGAGAATTCGACATGACTTTGTTGAAGATTTGAATAAAAACAAGGCCTACGACGCGTGTACGACGTTCCTGGATGAACGAACCTTCAAGCTTGATTAAAAATCTTCAAAGATGGGCTATGGAGGCTGTTTTACTGCTGATAACCGTGGGGGAAGCAGGAGGAAGAGGTTGGAGGCGGCTAAGGTGTTAATCGAGGGGTTTGGGTAGATTTTAGGTTAAATTTTTAATAAAATAATGCTTAGGATAATAATTAGTTAATATATTAATAAAAATACAACTTAAAACTCTTAAATACAGGAAATAATCTGATAATATCATAAAATCCCGAAATAATAATTTAAGGGATTTTTAAAAATTAATAAAAGTCATTAAAATGATTTATTTTGGTTAAAAATGAAAACATATATAAATATATTAATAAATACTATAATTTTCACGAAATAATACCTTAAAATAATATTTTAAGGCCCATAAAAATATCATAAATATTTTGGATGAAAATCCAACATCTCGTTCGTCCACGGTCTCGTCTACGCGATCAAATAAAATATTTACTCAAAAATTTAAAATTCCATAATTGCGGTTTAAAAGCAAAAATACTTTAAACCATGCATATAAATCACATAATAACACATAAATATCTTTTAACCCACATTTCTAAATTTTTAAATAATTATTTTCCCTAATTATGCATGCGAATTTACGTATAAAAATACCGGGTGCTACAATTCTTCCCCCCTTAAAATAAATTTCATCCTCGAAATTAATGTACTTACCCAAACAACTCCGGATAGCGAGTCCTCATGTCGGCCTCGGTCTCCCAGGTATCTTTCTTCTAAGAATGATTCAGCCACTGAACCTTGATCATAGGTATGACCCGCGTCCTAAGCCTCCGCTCCTCCCTAGCCAAAATCCGCACTGGCCTTTCCTCGAAAGCTAGCTCTGGTTTCAATTGTAGAGGCTCGTAATCAAGGACATGCGACGGATTTGAGATGTATCTCTGAAGCATGGACACGTGGAACACATTGTGCACTGCCGCAAGACCTGGTGGTAGCGCCAGACGGTAGGCCAACGTGCCAACTCTCTCCAAAATCTCGAATGGGCGAATATATCTTGGGTTGAGCTTGCCTCTCCAACCAAAGTGCATCACACCCTTCATATGTGACACTTTCAGAAACACATGGTCTCCAACATCGAACTCAAGATCTCGTCATCATGTGTCAGCATAACTCTTCTGACGACTCTGGGCAGTCCTCATACGATCCCGAATCTGAGTCACAACATCTGCAGTCTACTGCACTATCTCGGGACCAAGTAGAACTCTCTCTCCAACCTCATCCCAATGCACGAGAGATCTGCATCTTCTCCCGTAGAGAGCCACATAAGGAGCCATACATATAGACGCCTGATAACTGTTGTTATAGGTGAACTCCACTAACGGTAGTCTCGATTCCCAAGAACCCTGGAAATCGATGACACAAGCCCTCAATAAGTTCTCGAGAACCTGGATCACTTTCTCAGACTGGCCATATCTCTAGAGATGAAAAGCTGTGTTGAACAGTATCCTAGTCCCCAATGCTGTGTGTAGACTCTTCCAAAATGCAGATGTGAATCTCGGATCTCTGTCTGACACAATCGACACAGGTATGCCATGCTGTCTGACAATATCTCTGATATAAAGCTCTGCATACTGGGTCAAAGTAAAGGTATTCCTCACTGGTAAAAAATGAGCTTATTTGGTGAGTCGATCAACAATAACCCAAATCGCTGTGCAACCTCTGGCACTCCTCGGAAGACCTACCACAAAATCCATCATGACATCTTCCCACTTCCATTCCGGAATGGGAAGAGGTCTAAGCAAATCTACTGGACGCTGATGCTCTGCTTTGACTTACTGACAAGTCAAACACTCTGATACAAATCGTTGAATGTCTCTCTTCATTCCAGGCCACCAATACAAAGACTGCAAATCTCGATACATCTTCGTACTTCCGGGATGAATGGAGTACGGAGATGTGTGAGCCTCTATCAGGATCTCTGTCCTCAACTGATCGATGTTTGGTACCCACATCCGACCTCCGTACTGAACAATACCATCTACGAAAGTATAAAAAAAATTGCCCTTGGCCTCGTCCCTCTGCCTCATACACTGTAACTGCTCATCAGCAGGTTGTCCATCTCTGATCCGATCTCAAAGAGTCGATTGCACTGTCAATGCTGCTAAACTTGGGGCATGCCCGCCCGAGTAGACCTCTGACTCAAACCTCCGAATCTCCCTCTGAAGTGGCAGCTGCACTGATAAACAAGATACTACTGACGTCTTCCAACTCAATGCATCAGCCACTACATTAGCCTTACCCGGATGGTAGCTAATGTCACAGTCATAATCTTTCACGAGCTCTAACCATTTGCGTTGCCTCATGTTTAAGTCCTTATGGGTGAAGAAGTACTTGAGTCTATTGTGATCGGTGAAAATCTTACACTTCTCGCCATACAGATAGTGCCTTCAGATTTTAAACGTAAACACAACTACAGCAAGCTCCAGATCATGCGTCGGATAATTTTGCTCATGAATCTTCAGCTGTCTCGACGCATAAGCAATCACTCTGTCACACTGCATAAGTACGGCGCCTAAACCCAGCTTAGACGCATCTTTGTACACCACTAACTCCTCGTGTGCGACTGACATCGCTAACACTGGTGCAGAAGTGAGTGCCTCCTTAAACTGATCGAAGCTCTTTTGAAAATCAGGACTCCCCATAAACTTCGCATTATTCTTGGTCAAGGATGTCAAGGGCACTGCAATAAAGGAAAAGCCCTTGTTAAACTTCCTGTAGTATCCGGCAAAACCCAAGAAACTACGAATCTCCGATGCATTCTTAGGAATCCACCAGTTCTGCACTGCCTCGACCTTAGACTGATCCACAGCTATCCCATCTCTAGAAACAACATGGCCAATAAAGGCCATCTGCTCAAGCCAAAACTCACACTTGCTGAACTTTGCATACAATCTATGCTCTCTCAGAGTCTGCAAAGATGTCTGCAAATGCTGTCTATGCTCCTCAATGCTCCTGGAGTAGATCAATATGTCATCAATAAATACTATGATGAACTGATCGAGATACGGCTGAAATACTCGGTTCATGAGATCCATGAAGACCGCTGGAGCATTAGTCAACCCGAAAGACATCACTAGAAACTCGTAATACCCATAACATGTCCTAAAAACAGTCTTGGACACATCAGCATCTCTGATCTGCAACTGATGATATCCAGATCACAGATCGATCCTGGAGAATACCGAAGCTCCCTTAAACTGATCAAATAAGTTCTCTATCCTCGGAAATGGGTACTTATTCTTCACTGTAACCCTGTTGAGCTCTCAGTAGTCAATACACAATCTCATGCTGCCATATTTCTTCTTAACAAATAATACTGGCTTTCCCCAAGGATAAAATCTAGGGCGAATAAAGTCTTTCTCCAATAACTCCTAAATCTGCTCCTTCAACTCTTTCATCTTGGTAGGAGCAAGTCGGTACGGTGCCTTAGAGATAGGCCCAATATCAAGCTTCAACTCAATACTGAACTCCACTTCTCTAGATGGCGGAATTCCTGCAACGTCATCCGAAAAGACATTCGGAAAGTCACAAACAACATCTATCTCTGATAAAGATCTGCTAGATGGTTCTGACGTTGTGACAACACTGACAAAAAACCCCTGGCAACCCCTGTAAAAGTTTCCTCGCACGCACAAGAGAGATTCGTCTCTCGGGAGGCCCAAGAAAGGTATGAACACGCTAGACTCAATCATAATCCAATTGCTGAGCATGGATTATCTCTGGATTGTCATGAATTTGTTGGTTTGGGGATTAATAAGCGTAACTGGAATATATTTTACAAAGTGCCCGAACCCGCCATTGTCCCGGTGGTTAAGGAATTTTATGCTAATGCCCCAGCCCGAGATGATTCTAAAGTCTTTGTCCGAGGGAAACTTTTTAAATTTGATGTTGAGACGTTGAATAGGTTGTTAGATACACCTGTTGCTGATGATAGTCAGTTTAGGAATTTTAAGGCGAATCTAGATTATAATCTGATTTTGCGAGAGATGTGTTATGTGGGTGCACAGTGGCACATTCCTCTCCATTTCACTCATTTTCCGGAGCGATTTCTGAAGCTTGAGCCGGCTTTATGGTATGCTTTGATAGCCCGAAGGCTTTTGCCCGTGCTACACACTGTTGACGCGCAGGCGGATCGAGCTATTCTTTTGTATGCGATTACGAAGCGATGGCCGATTGATGTGGGCACTCTCATCCACGATTCCATTGTCTACTCGATGTAGACTCCATCGGTGGGCCTCTACTTTCCTCACACCATCACCGCCCTTTGTCGTCAGGAGGGTGTGCCGATCAGTCTAGATGAGGAATGGCTGCCACCTTTTAAGACAGTGGATGAGAAGCTCGCCACATCCAAGCAAGCAAAGCGCAATTTAGAGTTTTATAGCGGCCACCCTCATGTTGGGAGTTCTTCTAGCATTCATCCGCCGCCAGAACCTCCTCGCCGTACCGCCCAGGACATGGCCATTGAGAGCTCCGCCTTCAACCATTATGCCATGGACTATTTTCAAGCCACTTCCACTCATCTCCATAATGTGGAAGATATAATGTGCAGCATGGTGACTCAGTTGGTGTTGGATACTTCCGGTTTTCGTGCGGCACCTCATTATCCGCCCCCATTCCCGTTCCAGTCTGACATGCCGCCACAATTTGCTCCATTTGCACCTCAGGATGCCTCCATACCAGACGAAGAAGACGATTAGTCACCAGGGGAGTTCTTTTTGTTTCACTTTTTGTTTGTTGCATTTTTTTGTGTTTCCTTTTGTCATTTATGTGTATTCTGAAGCATTGAGGGCAATGCCTTAGATAAGTATGGGGGGTGTTTAGTTATCATGTTTTGTGTTCATTCTGTTTGCATTCATTTTGTTTCGTTAGTTGCATATAGTTCGTATTCATAACATGTCATTGTGTTGCTTATGTGTTGAGTCAAGGAAGAATTGGATAGCATGGCCAATGATGAGATTTTCTTTGCTTTGTTTTGAAACTGTAGTCCATGACCGTCTACCTGTCTAACAAATTTTAACTGGTGAAACCAATTAGATGCATGATCTCTGATATACTCTGTGATTTGTGCTAGAATCTGAGTTTGAAAAATGCAAACATAGAGATGATTGAGGCGTTTTTTGGATTTTTGGGCCTAATTTTCTTTGAATTAATTATCTCTAGTTGCCCTTTTTGAGCCTACACTTATATGAGTACATGAGGTACATATTCTGAAATTTGTTGATAATCATCGTTCACTATTGATGATTGTTTGTTTCTGCACTGATTGAATTTGTATGATTTGATTGTGAATTGAAACTTGTCTAGAACTAGTTCAAACACTCTTTGAGGCGCAATACGGACATAACTGTGATTATGAATGATTTAGGCAATTTTTCTGTGAATCGTTTGAGCCTTTCAAGCTACCCATTGATACATTCTATCCCTAGTACCTTGTTTGAGATTTTAATGAAATCGAATGGCATGCGTGAAAACGTGTGGTAAACCCCCATTCGGCATCTTTTCCAGATCCTTCACTCACTACCTAATAATAGCTTAAACACTAAGTCCCACCTTAAAAGGAGTAAGTTGAATGTGTGAATTGTATATCCTCCTGAATTTGAATTTGAAGAGTGGAATGGTGTGAAAAAATAAAAAAATAAAAAGAGAAAAAGGTAGTTGTGAAAAAGAAAAAGAAAATTGATAGAATGGGTTAAAAAAGAAAATCTGAAAAACAAAGTGAATCAATGGTTTGATGCGGTGATTTGGAATGAAACAATAAGAAGGAGGATAATAATAATGGTTAGTCGTAATTTACTCCTTTCTTTGAACTGTTATCCTTTATTTGTAGCCATAAGTCAGGCCTAACATTATAAGCTTATTAAGTCCTCTTGACCGAGTCACAGTTGCCCAATATACTAGTGGAGAAGAGTTGCGAGAATTTAGCATATGAACTGTTGATAGACACTGCTGATGATTATGAATTTTTAATCAAAACATGCACACAATATTTCTCTTTGTATTAAACCTATTGTGAGTGTTTTGATACCATCTATTTGATCCCGTGTTACTTTGAAAAGTCCTCATGATCTATGAATGTGTGGATTAAACTTGGATGAAGGTACTTTGAAACATTAGTTGAAAAGATTGTAAGTTTATGCGGTGAACTAGTTTATTTTTTTAAAATTTCAAGTGTTAGTAGGTTTGATGTGATTGGATTTGAATTCTTAAAAATTATTGTTGAGGCCATTGCTTCATAGTAGTTCTTGATTCTTGTTTGTGTGTTTGTTTAGTCTTGCTCGAAGGCGAGCAAGATTCAAGTTTGGGGGTGTTGATAAGTGGGTTGAGTATACATTATTTTGTGTCATTTTACATTTATTTCGCATGCATTTATTTTATTTTCATGTGTTTTGTTACTATTTTATTTTATGTGCATGTATTTTACTCTCCTGGTTGAATTTTGTAGGATAATGAAGCTTTTCGGAACCAACTGTGCGGACAAGGCGAGCCCGCGCAAGGTCATTTCTTGCGCGTGTGCAGTGTTAAGTTCCAGAAACATTAAAGCTAAAGTGCACGCGCGCGAGACCCTTTCTCGCACGTGCGCAGAAGGAAGATCCAGAGAGTTCAAGGGAAGCCGCGCGCGAGAGCTTCTGTCTCGCGCGCGCGCGAGAGGTTATTGAAGACACTGACTATTTGAGCTGCGCGCGCGCAAGGTATAGCCCATGCGCGTACGCGTGTTCGGGAATGTGTGATGTTCGAGAATTTCTAGGTCAAGGAGGATTCTAATTGGCGCGGACTTATAAATAGAAGTTTTATGATCTTTTTGGGGAATTTTGTCTTTTGATTTTTTCACGCGAAGGCTGATGGCGGCTGCTTGAACAATTCTACAGTTTTTCTTCTACTATCGTATTTTTTTTTTAGTTTATGATTTTAGACTTGGTTTGATTAATTATGTTTATTAGTGAGTAGTAGTTTTTCTTCGATCAAGGTCACGTGATTGAGCCAGACAATTTATGTAGAAAACTCGATTTGTTTATTTGAGATTTTCAGACTTGATTTGATTTTATTGGTTATCGAATTTATATTTGTCTTGTGAATTTTCTGGCCAGTTATTTTCTTGCATGTTAATTGATTCCAATTCGACAGAGGAGGTTTCGATTTTGATCACTTCAATATTCAACATAGTGTAAAACTGACTAGAAGTAGAATTCAATTTCATTATGCGGTTTGGGTGTAAACTGAATTTTCACAGTTATTCATGCATTCAAATTTGATTAGAATTATGAAAGATTAATCCGTCAAAATTTGAATAGGTTTGATTGTTCTAGAAATAGTCCTTTGAACAAATTAGAAAAATTCCCGTGAATTAAGATTAAGTCTGATGTCTTAGATCGACTGCTGGTTACATGAATTGTCTGGTACCTATGTGAGTCCTTGATCGAGCTTTTCCCAAATTTGAATTAAATCCAAATTTTCCTGCTGCGTTTTAGTTAATTTAATTTTATTTGCAGTTTTAATTATTAGTTTAAAATCTGAATCATTTTTATTCATTAGTCTAGATTAAGTAGGAATAAATATTTTTTTTTGTATTCATATTTATACAGTCCCTGTGGGTTCGACATCAGGACATTTGTCCACTATATTATAACTTGACCTGGTACGCTTGCCAGTTGATTTTTTATCATACCTATTTTGGCGGTTAGCATGCATACTTGTTTTCAATCTCATTCAGTACTTTACATAACTCTCTAAGGAATGTTGGAACACGTTCTCGGATCTGTCAGATCCGATACCCAGAGCAGCAGAAGTTTAAAATATTTATTTTCTGATCTGGAAAGATTCCAGATCGTGGGTATCAAATCCTTATGATTAAAATAAACAAGTAAAATAAAACACAATTAAATTTTACCTCTCAAGTCTCAACTTGAGGTTATGGACTCCAACAGAAAATTCTGCTCTTCTTGTATATCCTAAGAACTGATGACTCGATCGATCAACTCCTGAATCAGTTCCACGAATAGAATTCTTAATCCCTCTGATAGACTGCACTAGAAAGTCTATCAGAATTTTCTACGAAGAGAATTTAACAGATCTGATCTGTTAAACCAGACTACAATTTTTGAAAATTGCAGACTGGATTTTCGAACACAGAGGGGAGAGGGGCGGCCGAAACCCTAGAGAAAGAGCTCTCTAGGTTTCGAAATTTTTGTACTGTTCTGTCTAAGTTCTATACTGCAATAACTTATTTATAACATGGGCTGCTAAAAGCTTAGGGCCCATTAGTCATAAGTTCAAGTTTGACAAGCAAATCCCGCATGTTCAGAAATTAATATAAAATTCATCGTGACTAAAATTGATAAACCAATTTCACCAATGTGTACAGAAACCTTTTCTGCATATTTTAAAGTCAAGATAAATTTTCTGAATCCGAATTCAGTGATTTCCAAAAATGGAAACCCTATGTCATTTTAGAAAATCTCACTCCCTCTACTCTTTAATAAGAAGTCCTACATCTCATTTGCTAAATTTAACTCATTAAATTTAGTTACCTCAACAGGGATTAGAAATCTATTACTTGTGTAACTCTCAATGGTTCAGGGATACAGCTAGACGTGGGCCCACAACTCCTTGTGAATCGGAAAAACAATTTCCGACTTACCCATTGAATCATGGTAAGAGCGCCTAGCAACATCGCCCCATGATTCCCTAGGTACCACTGATAGTGCCTGCAAGAACCAGTAGGTTTTGGTTAGCATACAGTACGGTCCCTTCATCCATATATCCCGATCGAATCAACAACCATTGGTATATCGAGAGTTGTTTGAGATTCGATAACTATGCAATACATCTTGAAGATCAAATAGTGACATCGCATGTGCTACTAGGAAACCAAGTAACCTAAAGCACATCATGTACTCTGGCCAGAGATTTGTCACACTAATATCTCCTCAGATCGCATAGGATATCCACACTCACAAGCGTGTGGTGAATCCTTGACAACAAAGTATTGACTCCTATATGTGTCATAACTGTACCCAATCCCGACACCTAATGACCCTCATAGAGTCGGTAAACGAGTCAAATTACAGTACTAGCATATATAGTCTCCATGATATTTCAAGTAGTAAGGACTAATGGTGTACAACCAAAACCGCGGACTTATCCACTCAATTAGTGAAAACCACTTGGAAAGTCCGAATAGGGTAGTTCGATCATCCATCAAATGAATATCCATTTGCATGCTTCGAACATCTCTATGTTCCATACCAATGAAACGTGGTACTTGGCATTGCAAATGCTAGTCTCACTCTCGAGCGATCCTTATCATTATTTGTGGACGGCTCAATTGACTAGGAACTGTTTAGAATATACAGTGATTATAATATGTGTTTCATGATAGTCATTCAAATCTACTATCACATCTTACATGCACTCTAGTATATTCAAGGTCTTTATCTAAACATTGTATAGTACGTCACAACATAATAATATGATAAAAGATAAAGCAAAAACCAATATTAAAAGTGTAAATTATATTAAACAAAGATTGTTTACATATAGAGTCATAAAGGCCCTTAGCCACAAGTTGGCTAACAGGGTACCCACTCTTTCAATCTCCCACTTGCCCTAAAGCCAACTAGTCATACTACGTAGTCCCATTGCTTCGTGATGTTTGTCAAATAATGGTCCTGGCAAGGGCTTAGTAAGTGGATCAGCGATATTGTCTGCAGAGGCCACTCTTTCGACAGTGATGTCTCCTCTTTCCACGATCTCCCGGATGATGTGGTATTTCCTCAGTATGTGTTTGGATCTTTGATGAGACCTTGGTTCCTTTGCCTGAGCAACGGCACCAGTGTTGTCACAGTACACCGGGACTGGACCAACAGCTTCAGGAATGACCCCCAACTCTTGGACAAAATTCCTCATCCAAACGGCCTCTTTAGCAGCAGCTGATGCTGCAATGTATTCTGCCTCAGTGGTGGAATCCGCTATGGTGTCCTGCTTGGAACTCTTCCAAGAGACAGCACCGCCATTGAACATGAATACAAATCCAAATGTTGATTTTGAGTCATCCACGTTGCTTTGGAAGCTAGAGTCGGTATAGCCTTTCAATTTCAATTTTCTTCCCCCATAAACCATGAATATATTCTTAGTCCTTCTCAAGTACTTAAGAATATCCTTCACAGCTTTCCAATGCATTTGACTAGGGTTCGCTTGATATCTGCTCGTGACACTCAGAGCAAAGGCTACATCTGGTCTGGTAGATATCATCCCATACATGATACTCCCTATGGCTGACACATATGGTACGTGTGTCATTTTCTCTATTTCTTCGTCAGTCTTGGGAGACATTGACTTGGATAGATAAACTCCATGGCACATAGGTAGATGTCCTCTCTTGGACTCATCCATGGAAAACCTCTTCAATATGGTGTTGATGTAGGTTGCTTGAGTGAGACCTATCATTCTTTTAGATCTATCTTTATAGATCTGTATTCCTAGAATATAGGACGTCTCACCCAAGTCCTTCATTGAGAATCTACCTGATAACTATATCTTTGTTGACTGCAACATCCCTACATCATTTCCAATGAGTAGGATGTCATCAACATAAAGTACTAAGAATGTCACAGCATCCTTAACTACTTTCTTGTACACGCACGGTTCCTCCGGATTCTTGATGAAACCAAAGTCCTTTATTGTTTCATCAAATTTCTGGTTCCAACTTCTTGATGCTTGTTTGAGACCATAAATTGATCTCTGAAGCTTGCATACCTTATGGTCGCTTCCCATGGATGTGAATCCCTCGAGCTGGATCATATAGATCTCTTCCTTAATGTTTCCATTAAGAAATGCAGTCTTCACATCCATTTGCCATATCTCATAGTCATACCAAGCTGCTATGGTAATTAGGATTCTTATGGACTTGAACATTGCGACTGGTGAAAAAGTTTCATCATAGTCAACACCTTGTCTTTGAGTATAACCTTTTGCGACCAATCGTGCCTTGTAGGTCAGTACCTTACCATCAGTCCCAAGTTTTCTCTTGTAGATCCATTTACACCCTATAGGAACAATTCCATCGGGAGGATCTACTAAAGACCAAACTTGATTTGCATGCATGGAGTCTATTTCAGACTGCATGGCTTTAACCGATAAATTTGAATCGGCATCAGAAATTGCCTTCTTGAAGTTTATTGGATCACATCCAACGATGGGCTCGCTTTGATCCCTTTTAATTAGGAGATTAAGTCGATCATGAGGTCTAGAAGTCCTTTCGGATCTTCTAAGAGGTGGCATGTTAATTATTGGCTCATGAGGTGTGGGGTTGCTATTTTGTATCTCGGGTTCTTCTCGAACTTCTTCGAGTTCCATCATTTTGCCTTTTCTATCAAGTAAGAATTCCTTCTCAAGTAAGGTGGCATTCCTAGAAACAAACACTTTTGTTTCAGTAGGATGATAGAAATAATATCCGATCAAATTCTTCGGATACCCTACATAATAACATAAAGTGGATCGACTATCCAACTTATCTCCCACTGTCTGCTTCACGTAAGCTGGACATCCCCAAATCCTCAAGTACGAATACTTAGGAGTTTTGCCATTCCTTAATTCATATGGTGTTTTGTTCACTGCTTTAGTGTGGACATTGTTTAACAACAATACAACCGTTTCAAGTGCATAGCCCCAAAACAAGGGTGGGAGCTCAGTGAAGCTCATCATAGATCGAACCATGTCCAACAGAGTTCGATTACGATGCTCTACTACACGATTAAACTGAGGTGTGGCAAGAGGAGTCCACTGAGAAAGAATTCCATTTTCTTTCAGATAGTCCAAAAACTCGGTACTCAAGTATTCACCGCCTCGATCAGATCGAAGTGCTTTAATACTTTTACCTAGCTGGTTTTCTAATTCATTCTTGAATTCTTTGAACCTTTCAAACGATTCAGATTTATATTTCATCAAATATAAATACCCATACCTAGAATAATCGTCAGTAAAGGTAATGAAGTAGGTGTGACTATATTTAGTACCAATACTAAATGGGCCACAAACATCTGTATGAATCAAATCCAATAGATTTTGACTACGCTCAGGTTTTCCCTTAAAAGGTGTTTTAGTCATTTCTCCTTTCAGACATGACTCACAAGTAGGTAGAGAGTTTATATCTGACAAATCAAACATTCCCTCTCCCACTAGCTTGTTCATTCTTCGTGAGAAAATATGACCTAGCCTAGCATGTCAAAGGTTTGCCGGGTTTTACTATCGTTTTTCCTTTTAATTGTTGTTGCCGGTTTATCAACATAATTAACTGGTACGTCTTTCAATTTTAAGTTATATAGATCGTTTTCAAGTTGTCCACATCCAATTAAATATTCATTCTTGTAAATATTGCAAATCCCATTTACAAAATTGCAAGAAAAACCATCTCTATCAAGCATAGAAACATAAATAATGTTTTTAACCAAATCTGGCACAAATAAAACATCTCTCAAAAATAACTTTAAATTGTTCTGCAGAATTAAATAAACGTCTCCCACAGCTTTGGCTTCAACTCTAGAACCATTTCCGAGCCTCAACTGGGTCTCACCCATCCTAAGCTTACGACTTCTTGTCGTAACTTGCAAGTCATTGCAAATGTGAGATCCACATCCGGTATCCAATACCCAAGAATTAGTATTAAGTGAAACATTTATTTCAATATAAAACATACCCTTTGCAGTTCGCAACTGCTCGAGATATTCTTTGCAGTTACGTTTTCAATGACCGGGTTTCTTGCAGTGATGACAAACATCTTCATATTTGTTCACGTTTGAAGCCTTTGTCTTGTTCTTCCTCTTGGGACCAGTTTTCTTGGTTGGGGCAGAACGTTTCTTACCCTTTGCACTTGGTCCCTTCTTAGAGTTAGAAGAGGAGCCTACCAAGAGTACCGATTTATCCTTCTTTAATGTGGCCTCATAAGTGACAAGCATATTGACAATATCTTCAAGGTTGGCCTCTATCTTGTACATATTGAAGTTCATCACAAAACCGTCAAACGACGAAGGAAGAGAGAGAAGTAATAAGTCCGCATTCAGTTCGTGCTCCAATGTCAAATCGAGTGTTACCAACTTTTCAATGAGCCCAATCATGTGTACCCCATGCTCACGGACCGAAGTCCCATCTCGCATGCGGCATGTCATGAGCTCTTTGACAGTGGCATACCTCTCGGATCTCGACTGAGCTCCAAAAAGTTCCTTGAGGGTCTTGTGAATGTCAGCAGCATTCACTGCATCCTCAAATCGCCTATGATGTTCATCAGACATCGAAGCCTGCATGTAGCATTTGGCCTTGATATCATGGTCCCACCATTTATCAAGTTTGGCCAACTCTTCCGGACTCACATTAGCCGAGGCTTCCTTTGGAGGAGACTTTTATAACACGTAGAAAACCTTTTCCGAACTTAGAACAATCTTTAACTTACGGAACCATTCCGTAAAGTTAGCGCCAGTCAGTTTGTTTTGTTCGAGAATAGAGAATAGTGGATTGCGCGAATTCATCATAATGAAATAATGAAAAGAAACAGACAATAATCAGTAATTGTTTAATTAATTTACTAAGACATAAAATAAGGAGAGATTAATTTTATGAATTACACTTTCACTATTTTAACGATTTCACCACCCTCTAGTGAAAACGAGAAACTGGTTTCCTTAGTGGGAACATGGAGTCCAATTGACAAATCATAGTCCCGAATAATATCAGCCAACCATAATTTTCAAAAGGTAAAGCCCAATTGCTTCCAAAACAATCCCCATGTTTTTACCTCATGTTCAATAAGAGCCCAATAATATGACGCCGTTTATTGTGACATGTCAAGATGACCCACCAATATTAAGTTGTGATGGACGGTCGCCGTATGGATCCCCCAATAATATGAGCCAATCCCACGGGAGTTCCACCCAACTTACAACATGTGTCGATCCAATGTATAGCTTTTCGACGAACGGGACCCCCAATAATATGAGACGGACCATGCCCGCGGGTAGCATCTCATACATTGATCGTTGATGGAAGGTAGGAACATTTAAACAATATTTAAATTCCTTTTTGTTAATCTTGATATCAATTTTAAATCATATTCAAAATGAGGTATTTTAATTTTGAAAAAAATTGTCTCATCATTTAAAAATTTGTATGCTTGCGGGCTTCATGCAATTTAGTCTAAACATACATACAATAATAATATCAAATATTATATAAAGGATGATCGATGCCTAGATCTACTCGACCCGTGGTTGCCAATTACGAGTCTAAGTCTAATCCTAGGTGATATGCAAGTATGCAATGCAATCCTATTACATTGAGCTACCAATTTACATTTCTTCGGTCTTTATTGTCTGCTGGGTCCACCATTGTCTTCAAATCTTTATCTCCCACTAAGTCTAATAAATTTACAATAAATTTCGATGACAAGTAGGGATACATATTTAAGGGTGGGAACGGGCCATGAACCAGACCCACTTTTATTACAAATGATAAATCAAATTGGATCATAAACCAAGCCCATTAATAAAACCCAACGGTAATAATAAAAACCAAATGTAAACAACCTAACATACACCTAAAAACTTGGTCATGACAATCGATCATCATTTTATCCAATTATTTAATTCAATAAAATGATTGGATAACATGCAATTCAAAGTGGCTATAATTGTAAATAGATAAAATCATATTTCATACATAAAATCCTATTTTATATATAAAATCATATTTTATCTAGTTTATCCATAAAATCATTTCTATATATAAAATCTAATTTAATATATAAAATCATATTTTATAATAATTGTACTAAAATAATTAATTTTAAAAATTTTAATTTATTGGATTAAATTTATAAATTTCCAAAATTCAAAATTTATCCAAAAATTAATTTTCTTAAAATTTTGGGCTCAAACAATTTTGACCTATTGCCTCATGGACCAACTAAAATAATTTTCAATCGGGCCAAAAACTGGGCCCGATAACAATTCACGAGCCGAAATTTAAAATTTCAAAAATAAAATTTTTAATTTTTCTGGCCTTCCCGGGACGATCCCGGGCAGCCCCCCGACTGTCGGGCTGGGGGCCCAGCCCCGTCGCTGGGCCGCCGAGAATGGCCCAGCTGCACGCCGGGCTAGGGAAACGTTTGCCCTAGCCCAACACGCTGGGCTTCTGGGCCGCGCTCGTGGCCCAGCCGCTGCCCTTTCGAGAAGCGGGCAGCCTCTCGGAAAATTTTTTTTTGTTTTATTTTTTCTGAAAAATCGAGGTTTTGTATAATCGAAAAATTTTAATCGTTTGATCTGAGAACAACCTGTCTCTGACGCCACTGTTGGAACACATTCTCGGATCTGTCAGATCCGATACACGGAGCAGCGGAAGTTTAAAATTTTTATTTTCTGATCTGGAACGATTCCAGATAGTGGGTATCAAATCCTTACGATTAAAATAAACAAGTAAAATAAAACACAATTAAATTTTACCTCTCAAGTCTCAACTTGAGGTTATGGACTCCAACAGAAAATTCTGCTCAACTTGAGGGTTTCCTAGGGCCCATTAGTCATAAGTTCAAGCCTGACAAGCAAAGCCCGCATGTTCAGAAATTAATATAAAATTCATCGTGACTCAAATTGATAAACCAATTTCACCAATGTGTACAAAAACCTTTTTTGCATATTTTAAAGTCAAGATAAATTTTCTGAATCCGAATTCAGTGATTTCCAAAAATGGCATCCCTATGTCATTTTAGGAAATCTCACTCCCTCTACTCTTTAATAAGAAGTCCTACATCTCATTTGCTAAATTTAACTCATTAAATTTAATTACCTCAACGGGGATTAGAAATCTATTACTTGTGTAACCCTCAATGGTTCGGGGATACAGCTAGCCGTGGGCCCACAACTCCTTGTGACTCGGAACAACAATTTCCGAATTACCCATCAAATCATGGTAAGGGCGCCTAGCAACATCGTCCCATGATTCCCTAGGTACCACTGATAGTGCCTGCAAGAACCAGTAGGTTTTGGTTAGCGTACAGTACGGTCCCTTCATCCATATATCCCGATCGAATCAACAACCATTGGTATATCGAGAGTCGTTCGAGATTCGATAACTATGCAATTTATCTTGAAGATAAAATAGTGACATCGCATGTGCAACTAGGAAACCAAGTAACCTAAAGCACATCATGTACTCTGGCCAGAGATTTGTCACACTAATATCTCCTCAGATCGCATAGGATATCCACACTCGCAAGCATGTGGTGAATCCTTGACAACAAAGCATTGACTCCTATATGTGTCATAACTGTACCCAATCCCGACACCTGATGACCCTCATAGATTCGATAAATGAGTCAAAGTACAGTACTAGCATATAGAGTCTCTATGATGTTTCAAGTAGTAAGGACTAATGGTGTACAACCAAAACCGCGGACTTATCCACTCAATTAGTGAAAACCACTTGGAAAGTCCGAATAGGGTAGTTCGATCATCCATCAAATGAATATCCATTTGCATGCTTCAAACATCTCTATGCTCCATACCAATGAAACGTGGTACTTGGCATTGCAAATGCTAGTCTCAATCTCGAGCGATCCTTATCCTTATTTGTGGATGGCTCAATTGACTAGGAACTATTTAGAATATACAGTGATTATAAGATGTGTTTCATGATAGTCATTCAAATCTACTATCACATCTTACATGCACTCTAGTATATTCAAAGTCTTTATCAAAACATCGTATAGTACGTCACAACATAATAATATGATAAAAGATAAAGCAAAAGCCAATATTAAAAGTGTAAATTATATTAAACAAAGATTGTTTACATATAGAGTCAAAAAGGCCCTTAGCCACAAGTTGGCTAACAGGGCACCCACTCTTTCAAGGCAGTCCTAGCAGGACAAGCCTAGGGTCCAAGACTATAAGCCAGTAATTATCATATGACTAAAACTTGTCTAAAAATCTTAACTAAGCTAGTAGATACCCCCTATTACTACTAGGTATCTCAGTCTATACCTGCGCCCATCGTCAGTATTTTGTTGTTGAAGGCCCAAAATCCTGAGCATCGCTCTGTAACTCCTCCGAAAGTGCCTTGCTACTCTGCCCGGTCCTTGATGGGACTGACCAACACCCAAAAACTTGACTGAATTGTAGAGGGATAAGTGTGATTGTGATCATGAAAAGAGGCCCTTGGATGGCTTATTTATAGACAAAGATAGGAAGCTACAATATCTGCATGCATCCCACATTACGAAATTGTCACTTAGAAAGCTCCGATCTCCTGTTTGGATCTTCCGATCACATGCATGAATCGACGTGTCTAAAGCCTCTTGACACCTATGTGGTTGGTCAAGTTCGGACCTTCTGATTCCTAGTTCAGAGATTTCGAACTCACGTGTCACTGCATTTTTGAAACCTCAATATTTGCATGGCCTAGAATTTGACATTTTGACCATGGTTCGAATTTTCCGAACTACACCCTTAGCTTCTGAACTTGAACAATGCCTCTGAACCTGTTCGGATCTTTCGAACTCCTAGGTTGTTCCAAAGTCATAATTTCCAATTCTGATCCGATTAAATATCTGGCTAATTATGATTATAGTTCCTTATTCATGTTTTACCATTTAATCTCGTAAAACAGGGTGCGGGGGTTACCACATTCTCTCCACCTTAAGAAATTTTGTCCTCGAAATCATGGCTGAGGAAAACTGATAATCAACACAACGAAATGTCCTTTATTACATTTGAACATTCTACAAGATACAAATACTGAATCAAAAGAAATAAAATACTCAAAAAAACTCGGGATGCTCTGAAATAATTCTACTCTCTAACTCCCAAGTTTCATCCTCGGTGCCTCTATGCTGCCAATACACCATGACTAATGGTATGCACTTGTTCCATAGCATTTTCTCTTTCCTACCGATGATTCAGAGTGGCCTCTCCATGTATGACAAATCTTGCTCTAGCTAAAGCTCAGTCGGGTGCCAAACATGTGACTCATCAGCTATATACTGTCGCATAAAAGATACGTGGAACACATCGTGAATTCTGGAGAGAAAGGATGGCAAAGCCAAATGGTAAGATACAGCCGTAACTTTCACAAGAATCTCAAAAGGTCCGATGAACCTTGTTGATAACTAACTCTTCAGCTCAAACCTAATCACCTTACATAAAGGTGAAAATTTCAAAAAAAATATGCTCTCCAGATTGAAATTGTAAGGGTCTGCGCTACGTGTTGGCATAACTGGCTCGCCTATCCTGAGCAACACTAACTCTCTAATTGATCAAATCCACTTTATTGGTGATCTGCTGAACTAAATCTGGTCCCTCAACCTAATGCTCACCAACCTCCTCCAAACCAGAGGTGTACAACAACGACATCCATACAAAGCCTCGAAAGGTTCCATCCCTATACAAAGATGGTAGTTGTTATTATACGCGAATTCAACTAAGGGCAAATGGGCTTGCCACGCTGGCTCAAAATCCATCACAGAAGCTCTGAGCATATACTCAGAATCAAAGAGGTACCCAAAGCACGCTAGAAGCTACCCCAAAACCTAAAAGTAAACCTCCGATCTCTATCACTGAAAATTCTCAAAGGAATCACATGGATTCTGAAAATCTCTTGAATGTACCGTGTCATACGATCGAAAGTGAATTCTCGGTTATATGGAAGGAAATGTGCAATCTTAGACAATTTTTTTTACTACAACCCAAATCGCATCACTGTTCTTGGAAGACAACGGCAAGTGGGTGATAAAGTCCATCGTCACTTGCTCCCACTTCTACTCAGGAATCTCTAAACTATGAAGCAACCCTCCAGGTCGTCTATACTCTGCCTTTACCTGTTGACACATAAGGCACCTTTATACAAACTGGTAGACACTTTGCTTCAAACTCTTCCACTAGAATTTCGTACCCATATCCTCATACATCTTCATGCTGTCGGGGTGCACAGAAAACTGCTATGGTGAGTGATAAGTGTGTTTCATGCATTATTTTGTGTAAGTTTTTGAGTCCATTTTGCATGTATTCTTGTTGTGTTAGTGTCATTTAAGTTTAATTTTATTCTCTTTTATGCATATTGTCTTTATTTCAATTTCGATGGTTTATTTGTAGGTACAATGAAGAAAGAATGATTTTTGGATAAAAGAGAAGCGCCACAAGAAGGAATTACGAAGAAGTAATTGTCTAAAAATTATTTATGATGCTATATTGATCAAAATATGATATTCACCGTTCAAAGAGAATTTTAACATGTTATAAATATGATGTCCAAATTTCGACTTGATCCGACAGTTAGAACTTCAAATATGAATTTTTCAAAAATACTGCGCGTTGAACCAAAAATTGGGCGCTCGAGCAGGGCTTTTATGCGCTCGAGCGCGAACAAAGAATTTTTAAGAGTCGGACAGAAATTTTGGCACTTGAGCGGGGCTTTTATAAGCTCGAGCGTGATCGTAGAGAAATGAATTTTATTATTTTCGAACTCTTTTGAAAATGAAAGATAGGCCATGATTCTCGGATGTATAAATAGATAATTTCCATCAAATTTGAGGGGGGGGGGGGAACTTTTCATGCAGGAATTGAAGGCGGCGGCTAGGGTTTTGAAGGATTGAAGAACGCTCCATCTTCTTCTTCTTCTTCTCCTATGTTCTTTCTTTTTATGATTTAAACTACTTTTTGAATTGTGTTCTTGATTATTGAGTAGTTTTTCTTCAACCAAGACCACGAGATTGGATCGAAACTAATTTATGTTTGAAACATTGTTACATGTTGGATTATATTTTGGATATTTTCAATTATTGATTGATGTTAGTTTAATATTTCTTGCAAATAGCCTGATTACCTTGTCATATGTGTGTTAATTAATCACGAATCGAAAGAAGATTGATTAAATATAGCTTCAGAGATATCAATCAACATATGGTTAAATCAACTAGAATTAGTAATCGGTTTTAGTATGCGGTTTTAGGTGAAAACTAAATTCATAAATATTGAATGTGTTTGAGTTTGATTAGAATTAATTATAAATAAGTAATCCGCCCAACTTGAATAGGTTTAGCAAGTCTAGAAATAGATTGTTAAATAATATATAAAAATGCATCGTGATTGAAATAAACATGATTTTTGGTCTGTGCCACGTGGATGCATAAATTAGTTCGATACCTTTGTATCTCTTGGTTTTCTTGTTTTAATTAAATTTATCTTTCAGCTATTTTAATTCTTTTATTAATGGTAATTGAATTTATATTCAACTCATTGCATCCTTTTTATTATTTTGTCTAGATTAAGTAAAATACTTAAATTTTGAGCATTAACTGCAGTCTCTATGGGATCGATAATTGGACTCTTTGTCCATTTACTATTGCTTGACCTAGTCCACTTGCTAGATTTATTCATAACTAAAATTTTTCGGTCAAGTTTTTTGCGCCGTTTCCTGTTTATTTAATATTAGGATAGATTATTTTCTTGAAACTCGACATTTATTTTTATTATTATTCTTATTTTTCTTTCCTTTGTTTAATTTATTTTATTTTTTCTTGTGAGGTACTTAGAGATGGATGATCAACAGGTATTCACACGGTTTGGCCAACAATACTCAGAACCATTCGATGATGTTTGGAAGAGATTCAATGATTTGGAAAATAAATTTCGATGTCATGATTTTTCAAACTACACTCTAATTCAGATTTTTTACGTTGGTTTGGATGAGACAACAAGAATTTAGATGGATTATGGAGCTTTGACAACTGGCAGTCACTTGTTTCACATAGATTATGACAGTGCTCTGCATTTTCTAAATGATATGGCAGATTTTGACTACCATTGGCATTGTGATTCATCACTTCATGGTTGGATTCACCAATATCCTCCAGAATTCAACTCCCCCAATTTTTCATACCAACTACTTGAGCATCAAGAAGAGTGTATCACGCATTTTGAGGATAATATGGCTCAGTTGGAGAACATTGTGAAAAAATAGACAGAGATAAATAAGTTCTTAAAAAGCCGCATCAACTCTTTGAGTTTCTTGGATGAGCAGATTGAGCATCTTATGGAACCATTTTCTAATATCTGTCAAGAGAATGACGTATTTGCGCCAGATCAAGAGCCAATATTATTTGAGGAATCTTCATGCAAAGTTGAGCCAAAAGTGACATTGAAGGATGAAGAAACATACCAGGCGAACAATTTGAACTTGTCAATGGTCTTTACATGTACACCATTCGAAGATCCATTCTTTTAATTGACGTCAAGTCCAAAATATTACATCATCTATGAGCTTCAGCATAGATTCGGAATCTCTTCCCAAAATAATAAGTTCTTGTCGAGTTTTATTGGACCGACGAGCTTACAATGTCAATATCACGCCAAGATTGAGGGCGTACAAAATCAAGACCCATACGTATAGTCGTATGATTCATACTATGGGAAACAACCGCTCTTTGATGGTTGCTACTGGAAAGTCGGGCGATAGACTATAAATTTAGCGCTGAATGGGAGGCAACCCAGTGTTTTATTTCCCTTACTTATTTATTGTTATTTTTTATTTTTATTATATTTTGCTGCTCCACCACCTTACCCGTCGCTTTCCATTTTCAGTATGTTGCCCCGCTAAGAGAAGTTGAAGTTGGTTCTCTACCGCTGGATGAGGATGTGGAAGAATGACCAGGGGAGTGTTATGTTTATTTTATTTTCTTGCATATTGTGTCATTCATTTTTTCTATATCTTTATGTGTTTGAAGCATTGGGGGCAATGCTTTGACTAAGTGTGGGGGGTATTTTATTGCATATTCATTTTGTTTTGCATGCGTATGTGTCGAGTTAGGATAATAAATGGGAGCCGATGATGATGGTGAAGTAAGAAATTTGAATTTTGTTCAAAATGCTTACCGTTGACTTGGAATGATAAACCTTAGATTGAACCGTGAATATTTTTATGCGCTATTGTTAAACTAGTGAATTGTTGCAAAAAATTTGATGAAGTTTCTGAATACTTGACCATTGCACGGCACTAGGTTTTAGTGATCTCAATTGTGTCTTGTGAATTTTGGTGATACTCTAATATTGCACTTATTATCTCGTATGCGCATAATTTTTTTAAAAAAATAAATTTTGAAAAGAAAAATAATAAAAAAAAATAACTCCATACGGGCCATGAAGAAGGGATTGAAATCCTAATCCCCAATTTCAAGGCTAAGTATGCGGAATAAACGAGATTGATGTTCCAACCGGGCTATTGACGAGGGGATTGAAATCCGAATCCTATCAAAGTTGTAGCTAAGTTTGCGGGTAATTATTGGGGCTAAAATAAGCTGGGTGCAAAATCTGACGCTGCGTTAAAAATATAATCTTGAGAGAGGTGTGATAGTTAGAGGTATCTGGAAGGAATTGATGCATGAGAGGGATACCTACACTGATGTGTTATTAGGTCACTGAGAAGTCGTGTAAATGGATTCTATTTGAGTTGTATGTAACTGGAATACCATCGTCACTTGCTCCCACTTCTATTAGGAATCTCTAAACTATGAAGCAACCCTCCAGGTTGTCTATACTCTGCCTTTACCTGTTGACACACAAGGCACCGCGATACAAACTGATAGACACTGCGCTTAAAAATCTTCCACTAGAATTTCGTACCCATATCCTCATACATCTTCATGCTGTCTGGGTTCACAAAAATCTGCTACGGTGAGCTTGAGACAAGTTCATGTCTTGCAAAGAAGAGTAAACAGGGACTACTACTCAGCCAGATAGACACAACAAACCATCTCCCTGAAGATGAAAACCGGAAGTATTGTCGCCCTGAGCTAATCGGAATGACTTCTGAGTCTTTGTATCCAGATACTGGGATTCCCTGATCCTCAAATACAATGCTGGTTCTGCAAGCATAGAAAAGACTCGAATCCCCTGGTGTTCCTTCTTATGATGCAAAGTAAATCCTAAGTAACAACACAAGAAACTGCACTAGCACAGAGGGAACTCACATACACTTTACGACTAAGTGCATCAATAGCTGGGTTCGAAGAACCTGAGTGGTACTTGATCTCACAGTTGTAATCTTTCAACAGATCCATCCATCGGTGTTGTCTCATATTTAAGTCTGCTTGAGTGAACAGATACGTCAAACTCTTGTGATCGAAATAGATCTCAAACCTCTCACCGTACAAATAATGTCTCCAAATATTCAGAGTGAAGACAATGGTTGCTAGTTCTAAATCATGTAAGAGATAATTCTCCTCATGATTTTTCAGTTGTCTAGAGGCATAGGCGATTACGTGCCCATTCTGAGTTAGAATGCAACCAAATCCCTGAAGAGATGCATCAATGTAGATTATATAACCAACAGATCCATATGGAAATGCTAAAACAGTAGCTGTCGTCAGACGTCGTCGCAACTCGTGGAAGTTCAAACTTTATATACTAGATGAAAAGAGCATCTTTCTTGGTCAACTGAGCCAATGGTCTATCTATCTGCAAGAAATTCTCAATAAAATGAAGATAGTAACCTGCCAGACCCAAGAAACTTTGGATTTCAAAAGTCGTCGTCGATCGTGACGAATTCAAAATTTTCTCCATCTTGTCAGGGTCAACTGAAACTCAATCCCTAGAGATCACGTGACCAAGGAAGACAACTCGGTCAATCAAGAACTCATACTGGCTGAGTTTGGCATACAACTTCTTTTCTCGCAAAATATGCAGAACTTTTCGAAGATGTTAGACGTTCTTATAAATTCTGTGTGAGCATATCAAGATGTCTTCGATAAAAACTACCATAAACTTATCAAATTAATCTCAAAAACTTTGTTAATCAAATCCATGAAATTGTCACGCACATTCGTCATACCAAAAGGCATCACTAAAAACTTGTAATGACCATACCTTGTACAAAAAGTTTTCTTGAGGATATCTTTGTATTGGACCCCCACCTGATGATACCCATACCTTAGATAAATCTTGGAGTAAACAAAAGTCCCTTGAAGCTGGCAAACTAGTCATCTATGTGCGGCGGAGGATGCTTGTTATTAACTATCACCTGGTTCAGCTGTTTGTAATCAATGAAAAGATGCATCGAACCATCTTTCTTCTTGAAAAACAAAACTAAGGCTCCCCAAGGTGAATCACTCGGTCGGATATAATCCTTGTGTAGCAGATCCTGAAACTGCTTCTTCAACTTTCTAATCTCTGATGGTGCCAGATGATAAGACACTTGAGATATTGGTGATGTCCTTGGCAAGCTCAATACCAAACTCTACCTCACGGACAGGAGGTAACCCTAGAATCTCATTAGAAAATACATCCGAAAACTCTCGGACCACTGGTATATCCTAAATATCCAAACCCTCTGAGGATTCACCCACGACATAGATAAGGTGGCCTTCCCCGCCAAACTATAAAGCAAGACGAGATTTCAGAGCAGATACAATCGGCATCGGGAGTCGCACTCCCTCACCATAGAAGAACCAAGTATCACCATCCTCAAAATGAAACTGGACAAACCTCTTGTAACAATCCACTATGGCTCGATAGGTAGTTAGAAGGTCAATCCCGATGTTGTAATCAAATTCATCCATCAATAAAACAATCAAGTTGGCACACAACTGATGACCCTCATACCCCAAGGTACAAACTACCACTAAATGATTAGCTAAAACTTCATGTCCCATCTGGGTCTATACAACTAAGATGACATCAAAGGAAATGTAGGGCAACTTATAGCTCCTTAAAAATCATGCAGAAATTAAGTAATGTGATGCACTAGTGTAAATTAATACAAAAGCAAGTATAACACATAAAATAACATAACCTGCAATCATGTGCTCACTCTTGGTGTTGGCATGACACTAGTTGAGTGAAAAGACTGACCCCTGAACTTGTGGGCACAAAATAGATGGACCATGCGATGCAGTCTAAGGCCGCTGCTAAACAGTAGCCTGAGAACTATAACCAGTACCCGACCCTCCCCGATTAGGACAATCCTTCTTCATATGGCCCATCTCGCCGCATAAGAAACAAGATTTTGATACCCAGCAACACTCATCAGATGGTTGTTTCATCCCAAAATTCTCACAACGACCTTTCTTATTCTTCTTCCCAAATCGTAAAACACCACATGAGCTAGAGGAAGAACACGTAGAGGCCTGATTCTTGAATGACTGGTAACATGGTCAAAGAGAAAAACAACTTTGGGCGGTTCACACAGCTCTCTGCCTGTTGCCACGGTTCACTAGAACCTTATAAGAAATGGGGTCATCACAGATAGTGACGGGTCTAAGATCTCGTGGTTCAGACCTTGCAATATGTGGTCATATTTTGCCTCAGAACTGGCGCCAATATGAGGGCAGTACGGAAGCAAATCGATGAACTTTTTCTAATATTCATCGATAGTCATGGATCCCTGCAACAGATTAAGAAACTCAATTTATTTCTCTTGACGGAAGGCTGGAAGAAAGTGCAACTTTATGAATTCCCTCCTGGAGCAACTGTGCGGACGCGGATCTTCACCACTTGCGGGCATGACCCTCAAACAAAAAGTAGTGGCCTCCATATTCTACTCCTTCGATCATTCAAAGGCATAGAAATATCTCTTCACGCGCTCAAGAAAATCCTCAACTACCTCTGGAGTCTCGCCATCCACCAAACACTCAGGCCTCATCTGCAGGAACTATTGCGATGATGACGGAGTCCTTGGGGACGTCTAGTCATCATCGTCTCCCCAACGACCCACACCACCATTCCTCTCATTGTCTCTATGGCCATCTGAAAGAATTATTTCACATTAAAACCTCAAATGCCTCATTATGTCCAAAAACACCTACTCTGATACCATAAATGTAGAGACCCGACCCGGATCACCTACTAGTTAAATTATTTAAGCATGCAATTAAGATAAACCTAATACAGTAAGCAATGGAATGAAAATAAGTTTACAACCCAAAACGGTAGTATAAAATCAATGACTAAAACCCAAAGCCAAATAGTGTTATAAAACCATATCTAAGATCAGTATTAAATCCATTGAAACAAAAACTCTGGAAACAGAAACAACACCTCGCTGCAACCGCTGAACCTGATCTCAGCCCAGCCTCGATCCACTTGCCTCGTCCAATCTGATCCATGTCCCGTCAAAGGGGATATCCAAGAAAACACAACAACGTGGACGTGAGTGAACTACGATCAGAACAAAAAACACGAGTATACAAACTTAATATGATGCATGCAAATGACGGGGGTACTGGTCAACTCTCTAGTCCTACTCAGTCTAGGATACAATAAGTGTGTAGTACCATTTGGGGTCAATTCCTCTTGGTAAATCCACACACCCATTAGGATCACCGTAGCGTCAGTCTCCATCATCACGGAGTCTATCGGTCTCCGATAATAATACAAGTATGTAGGGCTGAGCAACTCTACTCAAATGGATATCTCTAAAGAGATTCGTCTCAACATGAATATGCACATGCATCATAATATATAAAGCAATAAAACATCGATCATGGCACATAAAATGCAACATATAAGAATGCATACTCGCTAGTAATCTCAGTAATTACATTACGTACCTCTCTAAGGTAGTCCTAGCAGTACCAGTCTAGGGTACTATCCTACAAGCCAGTAATTATCATATCACTAAACCTGGTCTAAAATCCTTAACTAAGCTAACAAATTCCCCTTGTTACTACTAGGGATCTCGGTTTATACATGCGTCCATCGTCAACCCTTTGCTATCGAAGGACCAAACTCCTGAGAATCGCTCCGCAGCTCCTCTAGAAGCGCCTCGCTACTTTCTGGCCATCGATGGGATTGACAAAAACCCACAAACTGTGATGAATTGATGAGGGATAAGTGTGATTGCGAGCAAGAAATGAGGCCCTCGGATTGCCTATTTATAGGGTATGATTGGAAGCTTAGATCTCTGCATGCATGCCACGTTCCAAACTTGGCCACTTCGTAAGCTCTGATCTCCACTTTGGATCTTCCGATCCCATACATTCACCGACGTGTCGAAAGCTTTTTGGAACCTAAGTGGTTGGTTGATTTTGGAACTTATGATCCCTAGTTCGGAGCTTCCGAACTCCCACATGTCACTGGGTGGTTGAAACCTCACTATTTTCATGGCCTAAATTTTATTGGACGTTTTGATCATGGTTTGGTTCTTCCGAACTACACCCTTAGCTTCTGAACTTGAACGATGCCTCCATGATCCTTAGTAATATTATGGAGTATCTATTAGCTTATATAATACTAATAGATTGGTGTAAGTGATATGGTATTATCTTGATACGCAGTGTTGGACTATGCATCTTGTTTAGATAGACCAATTGTTGAGGTAGGACTTTGATAAACATAAAAAAATATATATTTATGGCATTTTTTATAATAATATTTTAGAATTTAAGTTTTATTAATAACTAAACTTTATGTGTTTCTTAATAAATTGTGTAAAATATAAGTTGTTGCGTAATTGTATTATTTTGCTATTTTTACAGCTTAAGTAAAATAAGAATAACTTTGGATTTGAAAATGGGAATGAAATTATTATTGGACTTGTAGAAAGTTTATTTCAATATCTTTAATATTGGTGAAAAGAATGAGATAAAAATCTTCTCACAATTAGGATCAAATTAAGCAACAAATAAAAGTTGTACCAATGTAAACACAGTTTTACCAAACATGAGTATTTTGATAATATCTCTGAATTTTCTTGGTCAAATGGTACAAAACAATTACCACAATTCAGACAACCCAATTATCTTCAATTTTGTTTTATGTGGAAGCCTTAAATCGGATGGAAAGATGGTCAAATGAGAAGTGCAATATCACATAAATGATTGGGCCATTTTTGAAGACTTGTATGTACAAAATAATATATTTTTTTTGTTTCTCCCCAAATTTGGCTATAAATAAGGGGGGTGTATTTTGATGTATGGAGATATCCCTCATTCTATGAACTAAACATTGAGTTCATATTTTTTTCTCTCTTTATTCTCTCTTTAGTTCATCAATTAAATAATTATCATGTTAATTACATGTTCAAAGTGCTACACTTGCAACATGATTAGCTAATCTTCCAAAGTCGAGATGAAAAGGTGAAGCTCTTGGTATGATATTAACGTTATTAAAAGATGATAATATATTCCTAATATTTTTTATTTTTTATTTTTTATTTATGTTATATTTAATTTTTTTATTTATGCATTTTATACCCTACTTATAAGTGGGAGTTTTGATTTATTGTTGCTATATGTTACACCAAATTCTTGGTATCATTTAAATGTTAATTTGATTTTACCAACCATTTAAAGTGGATACCTTGATTTATTATTTATGAAGTATATCATAATATTAAATTCTTGGTATCATTTAAATGTTTGCTCGGTGTTACCAGCCGTTTAAACTGGAGACCTTGATTTGGTATTAAAAAATATATTTATAGCACAATAAATACTTGATAACATCTATAAGTTTTGGTGCATATAATATATTTATAAGAGAATAATATATAATATAATATAATATAATATAATATAAATAATGATTATTTAATATATTGGAACCATTTTATCAAATGGATTTCAATTTTGTTCACTAATGCTAACTTTATTAAAATACTAAGAGTGGATCTTCTAATCTCGACTACTTAGTTTAAAATTTAATCATATCTTAAATTCATAATCATCTTTGAAAAAAATTAAATAATTAAAATAATAATAATAATAATAAATTATGCACATAAATCATGTTCTTGTGTGTCATGTTTATCTGGCATGATTTATGTGCATATATTATTTTATGATCATTATGCTTCATGAATTATCAACTTGATCATATACCTTGTTATAGCCTCTAGTGAGGTCGCTCAGCCCCTTATTCTTTAGTGAATGGTTGAACCCTCTAGTACGGGATCAGGTCACTTATATCCATAGTTTATTTTTGGTATGTGTGTCACCTCCTGATGGGACGTCCCAGCATGCTACATACCATGACGCATTTCTAAACTAAGCATAGTTTGATTGTGATAGGTTTCCGATTCCCCGTACATTTTCATTCACGCACTCATAGCATGTGTATACTCATATTATTCGTTCTTAGCATTGTTATCGCTCACGTACTCGGTTGTTATGTGGACACCCTATTCGAATGAGCAGTTTTAGGTTTCCCTGAAGTTGGATCTGTGCGTAGTAGGTTACAAGGACTTGGATGCAGGGGTTGACAACGGTGTAGTATAGGTGGGATTTTGTTATTTTATTCCATCCGATTTGGGTTGTATAATTATTGTTTTGGGTTCAGTTGTTAACTGTTGTATTTTGCATGGTTGGTAATTAATTAAGTTTACACAGTTATCTCATATTTTATTCCTGCTTAAGTATAAGAATATTGATAAGTGCATTTTGTATGCATTATCTTGTGATGTTTTATGAAGTTCTTGCATTAGTTCATATTATTTTATATGTGTTTCTGTGTCATTTTGTGCACTTTATCAACATAACATTCTCCTTGGTTTAGTTACAAAAACTGACGGAAACTCGGCATTGTGCGTGAAGATCAAAACTGCTACACTTGATGAGTAATAGAAGGAATGGAGCAGCTGTTGTGATCTGTGCAACCTTGCAGAACAAAGAGATGAAGAGGAGCAAATCCTTGAAGAAACCAAGATGATGCGCTGTTGATGAAGTTGGCGCATTGGACAAGCGCAATTGTTCAAGGTGGAAAAACTTAGCACTGCAGCAGGCGCTATCGCGCAAGGCAATTGCGCGTTGATGAAAAAGACATGCGCGCAAGCGAGGGCATTAGCTCGCGCAAAGGCAGGAGGAAATTCAAGAGATTTGAGAACAGATTGCGCGCGAGCGAGATTTTTGCTTGCGTGCATGCGAGAGAAGAGTTCAGACACTGTGTTGAAGGCTTGCGCGCGAGCGCGTATTTTTTCAGGCGTGCGCGCAAGTTCGAGAAATTAAAAAATTCGGAAATCCCTTGTTGCGTAAGGAAATTAATTATTATGGGTTCCAAACACTATAAATAAGAGATTTTAATATTCTTGAAGGGTTCCAGAAGTTCAAGAATTTTGAGAAGAAAAAAAAGTGAGAGGGCGGGTACTACCAGGCTTGGGAGAGAAGATTTCTTCTTATTTTCTTTTTTTTTTTTGTTTATTCATGATTAAAAACCTTGTTTAAATCATGAGTTTATTTATTGAGTAGTTTTCTTCGATCAAGACCATGTGATTGGGCCAGACAATTTATGTAGAAAACATGATTTGTTTATTTGAGATTTTCAGACTTGATTTTCTTTTATTGATTATCGAATTTATATTTGTCTTATGAATTTCCTGGCCAGTTATTTTCTTGCATGTTAATTGATTCCAATTTGACAGAAGAGGTTTCAATTTTGATCACTTTGATATTCAACATATTGTAAAACCAACTAGAAATAGAATTTGGTTTCATTATGCGGTTTGGGTGTAAACTGAATTTTCAGGGTTCGTCATTCATTCAAATTTGATTAGAATTACGAAAGATTAATCCTTCAATATTTGAATAGGTTTGATTGTTCTAGAAATAGTCCTTTGAATAATTTAGGAAGATTCCCGTGAATTAGGATTAAGTCTGATGTCTTAAATCGACTGCTTGTTACATGAATTTTCTGTTACCTACGTGTGTCCTTGATCGAATTCTTTCCAATTGGAAGTTTTAATCTAAAAATTTCTGTTGCGTTTTTATTGAGTTAAAATTTAATTGCAATTTAGTTTCTTAGTTAAATTCTAAAAATCACTCTTTTTTGTTAGTCTAGATTAAGCAGAAGTAAATATATTTTGGTAGTCATAATTATACAGTCTCTGTGGGTTCGACATCTGGACCTTTGTCCACTTTACTATAAATTGACCTGGTACGCTTGCCAGTAGAATTTATTCACACCAATTTAGCCGGTCAAGTTTTTGGCGCCGTTGCTGGAGACTGTTTGATATCAGAATTTTTATTTCACTTGAGATTAAACATTATTTATTTTATTAAATTTTGAGATTTTCTTATTTTCTTGGTGATTTTCAGGTACTATCTACTTGTTTATGCATCGATCTTGACTGTTCAAAAGTCTTCTACCACTCGATTTGGAGATAGAATGCACAATTAGCAGGATTTGGAGAGCTAAGATAGATATTAATCTAGAACTCGATTCAGAGTTAGAAGAAGAGATGGCGGACAACCGTACTGTATGGGATCTGATAAGGCCTCCGGTTGAAGGTTATGGATCAAGCATAGTTCGCCCCGCTGTTGAGGCGAACAATTTTGAGCTAAAACCCTCTACTATTCAGATGATCCAACTGCAAGCAAGATTTGGGGGTACATATGTAGAGGACCCCAACGCTCATCTGGAGCGTTTTTTGTCAATCTGCGACACTTTCAAGGTTAATGGGTAACATCTGATGCAGTGCGACACGGTTATTCCCGTTCTCTCTACAAGGCAAATATGTTGAATGGCTGGATGAATTGCCTGCTGGTTCTATTACTACATGGAACCAACTTGTTCAGACTTTTTGAACAAGTATTTCCCTCCCACTAAGATGGCAAAACTATTCTTCGACATCATCTCATTCAGACAGAAGGAGGGGGAATCTCTTCATGCGGCTTGGACCCAATTTAAGAAGATGTTGATGATGTGTCCTCAACATAATCTTACTCAGAGCCAGCAGACTCAGAAATTCTATAATGGGGCTGATCAGTCTGTTCAATCTATGCTAGACGCTGCTGCTAATGGATGCTTATTCAGGAAGACGCCGACAGAAGCATGGGAGATCATAGGTAATATGGCAGAGAGTAACATTGGGTGGCCGGATGTGAAGAAAGAGAAGAAGGCTGGAGTTCCAGAGGTCGATGCTATAATGGCCATGAATGCTAAGATCGACGCTCTGACACACCTAGTGGCACTTATGAAAGCAGCGCCGGTAAATCATGTACAAGGGAATCTGCAAGAAGAGCAGCAGTTGTTTGAAGTTGAAGCGGCTACTTTTTCAGGAAATCAAGGACGGCAGTCGTACAACTCCTACAACAATAACTATAATCAGAACTGGCAGCCCAAGCAAGAGGAAAAGAAGCCCAGTTTTGAGGAGATCATGATTAAATATGTGGCTGGTACTGAGGCTCGCTTACAGAATCAGGAAAGTATGCTGCAGAAGTTAAAAATTTAGATGGGTTAGATTGCGACCCAATTGTCAACTCACCCTGCTGGAACTTTACCAAGTAACACTGAAACAAACCCCAGAGGCGTGAATGCTATCATGGTCGTGACTCGATCACAGTCTAAGGAGCAGCAGAGGGACGAAGAGAAGATGATGGAGGGGCCAAAAAATTCAAATTCCAAGGAGGACATGCGTGCTGAAAATTCCTCCACGGCAGGTAGGAAAGGTAAGACTTCAAAATTTGAAGTTAATAATGATGTTGATATTTCTACTTTATCTTTCCCTCATAGAGCTAAGCAACTGTTATTTTATTCTCAATTCAAAAAGTTTCTTGAAATTTTCAAGAAACTACATATTAACATACCTTTTGCAGATGTGTTAGCTCAGATGCTGAACTATGCAAAATTTCTGAAGGACTTGCTGAAGAATAAAAAGAAGCTGAATGATCTGGCGCAATCAACAATGAATGAGGAGTGCTCGGCAGTGCTGCAGAATAGGCTCCCACCAAAATATCAATATCCAAGGGGTTTTTCTATACCTTGCCAAATTGGAAATTTATCATTGAAGAATGTTCTATGTGATTTAGGATCGAGCATAAATTTAATACCTTATTCACTTGATCAAAAATTAGGTATAGAAAATATTGAACCTGTCTCTATCTCTCTCAAATTTGTTGATGGATCTATTAAATATCCGAGAGGGATAGTGGAGAATGTCCTAGTCAAGATAGATCACTTTATTTATCCAGTTGATTTTTTTATTCTTGATATGGATGAGGATTATGAGGTTCCACTGATTCTAGGGCGTTCGTTTCTTGCTGCTAGTAGGGCTTTAATTTATGTGGAAAAAGGAGAGTTAGTGTTGAGAATGAATGATGAGCAAGTTGTGTTTAATATGTTTAAGTCGGCAAGCGATAGCCCAAATTTAAAAGCTTGCTCTGTTGTCAATTTTATTGATGTGATTCATGATGTTGGGGAATGCCATCAGGTTCAGCTTTATGAAGGAAAAGTTCCCTTGCAAAATTTCTATAAAGGTGAAGCATGCAGTTGCAGGACTGGGCGGAATTTTTCCAAGACGATGCATAAGCCACCTTGAATGTCGCCACTCAAGAGAAGAATATAGTCGGGCTATAGACTATAAATTTAGCGCTGGCTGGGAGGCAACCCAGTGTTCTTTACTTTTCTTTTTAGTTTCTTTTTGCGTAATTTTATTTTTATCTATTTTTTATTTTTGTTTCTTTCCCATGCCAGTTTGTTATGTCTGTCGATATACTCAGTCTGCTTTTGCCGTCCCAATGGATACCGTCAAGAAGGAAGAGGATGAAGAATAAACCAGGGGAGTGTTATTTTGGTTTTCATTGTGTTTTTGTTTGTTTTGAATTTGTGTGGTTGTTCATGCATTCTGTTCATTGTTTCTGAAGTATTGAGGGCAATGCTTTGAATAATTATGGGGTGTAGAATAATTTATTTTATTGTTGGTTGTGTTTATGTTGCATTAGTAATGTTTTGTGTTTGTTTGCATCTAGTCTTTTTTTTTTTGTTGTTTGTTTTGTCTTGCATGAGTAGGATAAGTCATAATAGCCAATGATGATGAAGTTTATTTGAAAAAATTGGATTTTTGAAAAAAATTGTTCTTTACTTGACATGAGAAACTGTAGGTTGAACCGTGAATAATTTTAAGCACTTGTGTTAGACCAATGAATTGTAACGAAAGATTTGATAAAGTTTTTGTCTGTTTGACCATTGCACGGCAATAGGTGGTTTGTGGATCTTGATTGTGATAGGTTTCCGGTTCCCTGTACATTTTCATTCACGCACTCATAGCATGTGTATACTCGTATTATTCGTTCTAAGCGCTGTTATCGCTCACATACTCGATTGTTATGTGGACACACTATTCGAATGGGCAGTTTTAGGTTTCCCTGAAGTTGGATCTTTGCTTAGTAGGTTACAAGGACTTGGATGTAGGTGTTGACAACAGTGTAGTATAGGTGGGATTTTGTTATTTTATTCCATCCGATTTGGGTTGTATAATTATTGTTTTGGGTTCAGTTGTTAACTGTTGTATTTTTCATGGTTGGTAATTAATTAAGTTTACACAGTTATCTCATATTTTATTCCTGCTTAAGTATAATTGAATATTTATAAGTGCATTTTGTATGCATTATCTTGTGATATTTTATGACGTTCTTGCATTAGTTCATATTATTTTATATGTGTTTTTGTGTCGTTTTGTGCACTTTATCTACATAACATTCTCCTTGGTTTAGTTACAGAAAATGACGGAAACTCGACATTGTGCGTGAAGATCAAAGCTGCTGCACTTGATGAGTAATAGAAGGAATGGAGCAGCTGCTGTGATCTGTGCAACCTTGCAGAAAAAAGAGATGAAAAGGATCAACTCCTTGAAGAAACCAAGATGATGCGCTGTTGATGAAGTTGGCTCATTGGACAAGCGCAATTGCGCAAGGTGGAAAAACTTAGTGCTGCAGCAGGCGTTATCGTGCAAGGCAATTGCGCATGAAAAAGACACGCGCGCGAGCGAGGGCATTAGATCGCGCGAGCGCAGAAGGAAATTACAAAGATTTGAGAGCAGATCACGCGCAAGCGAGATTCTTGCTCGCGTGTTCGCGAGATAAGAGTTCAGACATTGTGTTGAAGGCTTGCACGCGAAGGCGTATTTTGTCAGGCATGCGCACGAGTTCAGGAAATTGAAAAATTTGGAAATCCCTTGTTGCGTAAGGAAATTAATTATTATGGCATCAAAACACTATAAATAGGAAATTTTAATATTCTTGAAGGGTTCCAGAAGTTCCAGAATTTTGAGAAGAAAAAGAACGTGAGAAGGCGGCTACTACCAGGCTTGGGAGAGAAGATTTCTTCTTTTTTTATTTTTTTCTTTTGTTTATTCATGATTAAAAACTTTGTTTAAATCAAGAGTTTATTTATTGAATAGTTTTCTTCGATGAAGGCCACGTGATTGGGCTAGAAAATTTATGTAGAAAACTTGATTTGTTTATTTGAGATTTTCAGACTTGATTTTCTTTTATTGATTATCGAATTTATATTTGTCTTGTGAATTTCGTGGCCAATTATTTGCTTGCATGTTAATTGATTTCAATTCGACAGAAGGGGTTTCGATTTTGATCACTTCGATATTGAACATATTGTAAAACCAACTAGAAATAGAATTTGGTTTCATTATGCGGTTTGGGTGTAAACTGAATTTTCCCGGTTCGTCATGCATTCAAATTTGATTAGAATTACGAAAGATTAATCCTTCAATATTTGAATAGGTTTGATTGTTCTAGAAATAGTCCTTTGAACAATTTAGGAAGATTCCCGTGAATTAGGATTAAGTCTGATGTCTTAAATCGATCGCTTGTTACATGAATTGTCTGGTACCTACGTGTGTCCTTGATCGAATTCTTTCAAATTGAAAGTTTTAATCTAAAAATTTATGCTGCGTTTTTATTGAGTTAAAATTTAATTGCAATTTAGTTTCTTAGTTAAATTCTAAAAATAACTATTTTTGATTAGTCTAGATTAAGTAGAAGTAAATATATTCTGGTAGTCATAATTATACAGTCCATGTGGGTTCGACATCTGGACCTTTGTCAACTTTATTATAACTTCACCTGGTACTCTTGCCAGTAGAATTTATTCACACCGATTTAGCCGGTCAAATATCTTATCAGTAGGTGATCCAAAACGGATCACTAAATTTATGGTATCAGAGCATGAATTAAGTATCTTTGGGACATAGTTGAGGATGTTTGAGTTAAAAATTGTAATTTCTTGTAGATGGCCTATTACGATGATGGTAACAGTCATGGAAGGGACAGGATAAACTGAAAAAAGTCAAGCACACTTTACAAAAAATTTTATCTAATCATCGAGGATAAATTGTGCTATAAATTCAATATATTTTTATAGTTCGTATATTGTTCATTTGTAAAAGTGTACTAGGAGTTTCAGTTATGAAGTGTTACGTCCTAAATTAAACTAGGATTTTGGAAAGTGTTTGTAATTTCAAAGTCTTCTAGTTCATATCCACCCCGAAAGGAAGAAGGAGTGACATAAGATTTTTTAAAGTCTCCAAAAATCCATTAAAAAAATTTGTTTTTTTTTACATTTCAGTAGGCCCCTCATTTTCATTGTTCAATTAGGCTTGCTTATTTTTTTTATCTGTCAGTTTGTCTTTATTGCGCACAAACACTTGTTAACCAACTGACATTGACACAAGAGAATCATAGAATTCTAGTTGCCTACCCAATTGAATTCGATCAGAAGTAAAATTTATTTGAAATTTTTATTCAATAACCCCCGCCCATACCCTTCTAAACACTCTCCTTGATACTAACAAGCTACATCTCCAAAATCTAAAATGGCCCCATGAATCTCGGTTCTAGCTTTCCATTCAGACCAAATTTCATCACCTTTTGGAAAGGTGAAACATTGAAGAAAACATAGGGTCTGCGCTTAGTGTTGGAATAAGTGGTCTGCTTATCTTGTGCAACTCTGACTCTTTTCTCGATCAAAATTCCACTATATCATAAATCTGATTAACCAACTATGGTCCCTCTATATGTCTCTCACCAAACACATACAGAGGTGTACGAAAATGGCTCTTATACAAAGTCTCAAAAGGTGTCATATAAATACTATGATGATAGCTATTATTATATGCAAACTCGACCAAATTCAAATGATCATGCCAAGCTAGAACAAAATCCATCACTAATGCCCTCGGCATGTCCTCTAGTTTATGAATCATCCTCTTCGATTGACCATCAGTCTCAGGATGATAATATGTACTCAGACTCGGTGTAGTACCCCAAGGCCTTCTAAAAGTGAAATCTTGATTTTATGGAAGGAAATAAGAAGACTTGGACAACCGATCAACAAAACCCAAATCACGTCACGTGCTCCCACTTCCACTCGAGAATCTCCAAGATTTGAAGAAAACCTACAGGTGTCGAGACACTTCCTTGATTTGGAGACATACAAGGCATTTGGACACGAATGATAGACACTGCGCTTCATTCTTTTTCAGCAAAATCTCATATGCAAGTCCTCGAGCATTTTCATACTGCCTGGGTGAATAGTAAAACTACTACGACGTGCCTGAGATAGAATCCCATTTCTCATATCTAGATCATACAACTCATCCACATAAACACAATATTATATCAGCCTAAAAATGGAAACCAGAGGTACTATCTCCCAGAGCTAATCAGGCTAGCTTCTATGTCTTTGGATCTAAATATTGTGCTTCCCTCATATGAGTCTACAAGGCCATCTCGAAAAGCACTGAGAAGACTCAAATCCCTTGTTGCTCTTTCTTATGTAAGAATGTGAAACCGAAAGAACAACATTCCTGGACAACTCTGAAAAAAAAAACACTGGTACAAAGTGAACTTAGATATACTCTGTGGATAAGTGCATTAGCAGTCGGATTCGTAGAACCTAAATGGTACTTCATCTCGCAATTGTAGACTTTAAACAAATTCATCCATCGACTCTTTCTCATATTCATATCGGTCTGAGGTAACAATATTGAGACTCTCATGATCCGAATAAATCTCGAATTTCTCACCGAACAAGTGGTGCCGACGGATCTTTAAGGTAAAAACAATGGTTGCAAGCTCTAAGTCATGCACTAGGTATTTCTCCTCACAAGATTTAAACTTTCTGAAGGAAAAGAAATCACATGAATATTCTGAGTCAACACGCATCCCAAACCCTAAAAATATGCATCGGTGTAGAATATATACCAACCAGATCCAGATGCTAAGGCTAACATAGATGATGTCTGTAGTAACCCAAAACCCATTTTAAGATAATATTACGATAAACATGATTAACAGTGAGTATTTTAAACAACTCAAGGGCTTAATTGGACTTCAGAATTACCAGATGGATCGCTACATTTAAAGGTAGTATCCAAGTTCCACTTTACATGCTATGATATGGAATATAATTTTAAAAGTGGAAAAACATGATTAAGGAGTCATTATTTGGTGAAAATAAGTGGAAAATTAACTCCGGAACGTCTGAAAATGGTAGGTAGCGTCCCCGGGGTCTCAGACAGTTCGGAGACACCGAAATGAGTTCGGACCATCCAAACTCAGATACCAAGTTTGGAGGCTCCGAACCCAGCACTTCGGAGGCAACAAAGTATAGTATTCAACTTCGGAGGGAAGGCAGGATCGGATGCTCCGAACCCTGATCAGACGATCCAAACTCCCTCAGCCAACAATGCACGATGACTAAGCCATGAGTTTTGACATTTGTCCAAGAGTCACCAGATCGGACGGTCCGATCCCGAGTTTGGACGCTCCGATCGTCATGTGTCATGCATGCAGAGTTTGGACGCTCCGATCCTGGAACGGACACTCCGAACGTGGCCGAACCTTGGCCTATAAATAGGGGTCTTCGGAGTTCATTTCAGAATAAGAATTCCTAAGTTTCCTTCTTCAGTTATATATAGTGTGAGGTATACACTTGAGGGCCCTATCGGTTAATAGAGAGGTTCTGAAATAACAAAGGTGTTGTTATAGTCCTACAAAACGAGCGACTCCAAAGGGATTACTAACGGGTGAAGGTATGGTCCGGAAACCTTTTTAAGTTTTGGGAGTATTTATTAACTTAGTTAAGGCTTTTAGAACATGTGTAGTGATACGGTGAACTTTTGAATATAGGCTTGGAACCTAGGTCCTACTAGACTCGAACTAGCTTAAAGGTACGTACACATTGACTGAGATTGCCAACAAGTATACATGTTTATACATTGCATTTCGGTGGCATTATTATGTGGCATGATGTATGGTTTACTGCTTTCCATATTCATATGTCATGTGCGCATACACGTTGAGCATTTTCCTTTGTTATACCTGTATTTAGTCTAGAGCTGGATGTACCGTTATAGCGGGGGTTCTAGGATATATTCTAGAACCGGATGTACCATTATAGTGGGGGGTTCTAGGCAAATGTGGTTGTACCCAGAGGTTTGATCCAAGCAGTCACAGCACTCATTGGCACCGGTTATTAGCATGACTTTCAGATGACTTATTACCCGTCATCATGATTACATGCATCATATACATATGTTTACTCATGTCTATATATTGGGCATTAGTTGCTCACGTCCTAGTTATTATCTTGGACATCCCATTCTACGGGGCAGGTCGTAGTATGGACGGAGCTGGGAGTTTGAGGCAGGACTAGGAGCAGGAGCTTTCAGTGGGAATTTTATACAGCAGGATTCTTTATAGTTGTATAATGTTTCAAACAGTTTTATCTTTTTCGATATGGTAGTATCACTACTGAGTTTAAGCTTTGAACAGCTGTACTTAGTTATTATGTAAATTATGAGTTATGTTTTCGCATGTTTTTTTCTGTTAAGTGATTATATTTTAATTAAGATTAATGCATGCCATAGTTTTCAGTTAGTAGGTGATTCTATGCAGGGTCACTAAAATGCCAATCATCGTTGCAACTTACAAAAACTTTCCCCAACCGCTGCAGGGAAAAAAAAGAACATCTTTCTTTGTCAACTAGGTCAATGGTCGAGTTATCTATAAGAAACTCTCAATGAAACAATGATACCACCGTGCTAGACTAAAAAACTACTGCTCTCTGAAGTTTTCTTCGGATGCGACCAATTTAGAATAGTCTATGTCTTGATAGGATCAATAAAAACCCGATCCTTAGAAATCACATGACCAAGGAACACCACCCCATCCATCCAGAACTCTAACTTGCTCAACTTGGCGTACAACTGTTTCTCTCGCAAACTCTACAACACTATCCTCAAATGATGTATGTGATCGTCTATGTTGCGAGAGTAGATAAGCATGTCGTCGATGAACACCACCACAAACTTTTCAATATAGTCTTTGAAGACTCGGTGTATCAAATCCATGAATACTGTTGGAGTGTTCGTCAAAACAAAAGTCATAACTAGGAACTCGCAGTGACCATACCTCATATGAACCACTGTCTTTAGAATATCCTCGTCACGGACTCGCAATTGATGATATAGAGATCTTAGATAAATCTTTGAAAACACAGAATTTCCTTGGAGATAATCAAACAAATAATCAATTTGTAGTAAAGGATATCTATTATTGATCATCACATGGTTCACACATTTTTAGTCAATACAAAGACGAATATAACCATCCTTATTATTGATGAACAACACTGGTGCTCCCCAAAGTAAAATGTTGGACAAATATATCCTTTGTCGAACAGATCTTGCAACTATTTTTCCAACTCCGTCATTTCTGAATGTGCTAGACGATAGGGTTCTTGGGAAATCAGAGTTGTCCCCAGAATAAGTTCAATTACGAACTCCACTTGTCAAGCCCCAGGCCCTTGCCCTAGCCCGATCGATTTGGCCTCTTTAGCAACTAATTCGTATTCATCTCCGCTTTACGAAAATGATTAACCTAAGTTTTTATAAAAGTCTATTGTACCATATTATAAAATTATTTTAAATATTCACTTTTTCCAATTTGAGATAGGGGCATCAAAATCACCTCTTATTTAGAACGTGATGTCCTCATCGTGACCAGACCTCTCGATCCACAAGCACCGGAAATCTATAGGTGGCTCCTACAGGTTCAAGAGGTGGCTCCCACGCATGTAGCCCTTTGCCCCACATAGCACTTATTTCCTGGATTTACTGCTTGTGACCATCTCTGATAACATTCTATCACGTTTTGGGTCCTCTCCTGCGTCGGCACGACTGCACAATGGGCTCCTATAGAAAATACTTTATATTCATCCTTGCTTTACGAAAATTATTAATCCAAGTTGCTTTGAAAGTCCATTGTAGCCAATTATAAACTTATTTTAATTCTTAACTTTTTCCAATGTCTGATAGGGTTATCAGACCACTTCTCTAACATGGTAAAGTCTTGGAATCTCTTCAGGAAATACATCTGGAAACTCTAGGATACTTGGGTTATCCTGGATACCAACACCCTCCATGGATTTATCGATGGTGCCACTAAAAAAAAAAGGCAAACGACAACGGATATTATCAATTGTCGTATGGGGTCAAAAAGCTTGTAAATGATGATGTTGTAAAAAGTATGATCTACGACAACAGTTTTCAAACCGTTGTCGTTTCCTTCAACGACAATGGATTTGCCTTCAACGACAAGGTTTTTATCCATTGCCATTTCCTTCAAATACAACAGATATTATTCATTGTCGTTTCTTTCAACGACAAAAGATTTGCATTCAAAGACAACGGTTTTTATCCGTTGTCGTTGACTTCAAAGAAAATAGTTTTTTTTCCGTTGTCTTTTAACGAACTTTTAACAACACCTACAATTACAACAGTTTAAAATAGAAAAGACAATAGATAAAATTTGTTGTCGTTTTTCATATATAAAACAAAAAAAATTAATATACAAATTTTCAATATTATGAATCATTCAAAATTTAAAATTTCATAAATAAAATTTAATATACAATTTCAATATTACAAATCACTCAAAATTCTAATTCTAATTCAATGCACACTAGGAAATAGAAAATAAAGCTATGAACTAATTTTTATAAATAAACTTGAAACTCTTGTTTTATCATTGATTAACATCCACCTGTGAATCTGAAACAAAAAAGAATTTCTTATTTCTCTCTTCTATATATTCATAGGAGAAACATAGCAAAAATACAAAGAATAACAGTAAATACTGATGCATGAAAGCTTTGGAACCACTTGAAAATTAAAGGAATTAGAGTGACTACAAAACATAGTCCAGCCCTTAGCTGCTGCACACAAAAAAAAAACATAGGAAGAAGGCAGATTCATTTGATGTGCACATGGTAAAGCCATTCAACTCATTACACACATGTAAATAATAAACGGTCAATTAAAAATAATATCCTATCAAAAAAATATTAAAAATAATGTGTTGTTCTAGAGAAGAGATGTATTAGAAATTTTAACTAAAAAACTGAATGATAATTTAAGAACTAAAAAAGAGTTGCACCAAGAAATCAAGGTCCCTTATCCTGAACTGTGCCTCCTGATTACTTTTCCACTCCTTCGCAGATGCCACTGCAATAGAGGCAACTGCGATTTCTACTCCACTCGATAATGTACCTTTATACAATGTACAAACTTATGAAGAACCAATCACATTGCTAAAATCTTCACAAACTGCCTCAAGTTCGGATCTTTAAAGCTTTGGAACCTCTGAAACACCAAAGGAGATAGTTGATATATGCATGGAGAATCTTCGATGTAGGAAGTAGAGGAAATGTTAAGAGAAATTCGAAAAACATAACAAATACCAGTGACAAATTCTCTCTGCAGCTGTCCACTTATTCCCAAAGCCCAGGGCTTGACGGGAGTCATCTTAACACAATAGCAAAACAACATTCCAATGACAAAAATTACAAGCACTGGAGAATCTTCGATGTAGGAAATAGAGGAAATGTTAAGAGAAATTCGAAAAACATAACAAATACCAGTGACAAATTCTCTCTGCAGCTGTCCACTTATTCCCAAAGCCCAGGGCTTGACGGGAGTCATCTTAACACAATAGCAAAACAACATTCCAATGACAAAAATTACAAGCACTAGACACCCTCAAATGGCTGAAGTGACTATAAGTAGTTGACGACGATATTCCCTGGAAGTTCTGTTTTGTGCACTTGGCCTTTCTGCTGGGGCATAGAATGATGGCGGAGAAACATGTCTATCATGAGAAGGCAATGGGGATGGCGGCGAAACTGGATTTAGAGAAGGAACGGTAGAAGGTGGGGACAACGAAAAATCAGGGGGAGGAGACGGACTTATCACAGATTCTGTTGGATGAGGTGCACTGATTATTACAAACTCTGGTAGAGGAGGTGGAGGAACAAGAACAGGAAAAGGAAAAGGAAGAAACCATGCGAGCCTCTGTTCAAGATACTCCTGTAGCAATTTTTGCCATTTCATATTCTCCATCTGCCTTGAGTTCCTATAGGGATAAATTCTAATTTTCTGTTAAAAAAAATGAAAATAATCAGTCAACTGTGATGGAATGCTTGTTATGCACCGAACCTACGACCCCGACAAGCTCGACTCTATAAAATGTCTTGGAAATGTAAACTGTCCGGCGTCTGTATGGAAATTATTAACCAAACTATTCGAATAGTCCATGTCATCGTGTTGAGGAGGTATTAAAAAATGGTTTTAAGTCACAAAAAAAGCTCAAGAATTTTACCAAAAAATACATTCCTTGCAATCAATGTGAGCAATTAATCGTCAAGGAAAGTATCCCGGACAGTTCAACAAGCAAGTAATTCCTTAACAATCTTCTCGAAGAAAACAGATTGATAATCTAAAAATATGAACACTGATCAATAATGGAATGCGCAAAAGCTTTGATGTGCTGAACAAAATTACCTTGAGATGAACATGCTATTGCAAGATGATATTCTCTTCATTATACTCACAGAATAGCCTAAAATAAAAATCTAATTTTGACAATTTAATGCAATTAATTAATCAAAAATAAGTTTGAATAACTAAATCAATCTACACTAGAAAATTTTAATATACAATTTATTACGACAAAATGGCGAGTGTGTTACCTTGATCGTTTCACAAAGAAAAATTGTATTCCCACTCAGCGGCTCAACATCAGCCCGAAAAAGAAGGCGATCATCACTTTGAGAACTCTGTGGGCCTACATAGAAACTTGGTTAAGCTTCACAGCCTTCTCAAGATAGAAATTGTTTTGCTTCAACCAACCCAAACGAAAAAAATCATTACACTTTTTATGCAATCAAGGCTATTAAATAGTTTGTTTGTGTATAAAGCTGAATAATCAACATAATCAAGGAGAGCTCGTTTTTTCTCCTCCTGCTGTTACATAGATTCCACAGGGTCTCGGTGGAAAAAGTCGCATATATAATACAATAAGAAAAAACATCAAACATACTTCTTACCATGGCATCCCATATGACCAGATGCAATCACACCTCGCATCAGGAGAACACATATCCCACCGTGTGATGTTAATCTGTCACTCATGACGTCATCTGACAAACATTTAGATACTGTTTCGCAGCAAAACTATCTGAACTCTGAACTTAATCATTAAACACGGGTAAAAAGCAAAAGCCTCCATGAGAGCATTCGAGTGAATCATGGTTGGGCTACACCGCTACAGTAACTTGCATGAGATACCATTGCAAACCAGTACTTCAAATGGTAAAAGCCGCTCAGCTAATAGCCTAACACATTAATTTCAAATTAAACAAGGATGCTATAACCATCATGTCATAGAAAATTTCAAGCATTCCATACTCCCAAAGAAAATAAATTTTACCTTTTTCCTCACACAACCCATAAAATGAAACTCTCAACCATCATATAAACATAGAACCCAGTAAAGAAACCGACATGCAACCCTTTCCATTGACAATATCAAATGCAAACCATTTTCTAGAATTCGGAAAACACCAAACCAACAGAAAAACAAAACAAAATCGATAAAATATTCACCGTAATAATCGAGATAAAACAAATTCACAGATTCATTTACCAAAACCGAGCGGTCAAACATACAGAAGTTCCACAATCAAAATCAATGCACACAATCTCATTCCAGAATAAAAACATGGTACCACAGATCTTAATAGGCTGCGAGAAGAAGATTTCACGGGACGTCGCGCATAAAGAGCGGATCTCATTCTCCGATAGCTATAGATGACGCATAGTCCGCGCGTTGCGGAACTCCAACATGCGATTGATGATGTCATCCAAGACGGCAGGCTCTATACCCTGCCCATTAGCCGCCGCCGCCGCCATGTCTAGTGTTCCCAAACACTTCCGAGATTCAAATCCAACAATCGAAAACAAAAAAACCCAGATAACCCCAAACAAATAAAAAATCCCATTGAATCACCCACAAGATTGTTAATAATAAACAATCTACTCAAAAACGGCTTGTAGCTCTGAGGCTGGTCAAATCTCCTCACCAGAGACCAGACCTAAAGGAAAAAAAAAAAGTTAGAATCTAAAAAATCAACAGAACTGCTGGATTTCAAACGCCGATCTGGACAAGACGGGGAAAGAGATTCCAAACACCAACCTGTTCCCGACGTTCGATCGGTGACTAGGCACCGAGATGAAGTACCCCTGATTCTCCATGGGTGCCAAAAGAAGAAGACGAAGTACCCCTGATTCTTAAACAACTAAAAACACAAAAGAGAACTAGAAAGTCGAGATTACTACTACGCTTTCTCACGATTCACACTTATCTCTGCCTGATGCTAATGGTTACTGGACCTCATATGATTTCGGATCATCACAAACTGTAACCCGATAAAATATCTCCTGGTTCAACCCTTGAAGGAAGTGGTCATACTTGGATTTGGAATTGGTATTGATATTTTGACAAAAACAAAATATCGATAAAACTTTACTGATCTCATTGATCGTCATACTCCTTTTTTTCAAACTCAACAACTCAATAGACTTGAGCATGTAGAAGAGTTGGAGGAAAATTCATATTCAAAAAGGCATTACAAAAATCAGCACAAATCACATATCCCTAATCCAGGACTACTGTACAGACGCAAATCTCCACCACTTACAGGCTCGTCCCTCAAGTAGGAAGGTATCACCATCCATATTCTACTCCTCGGTACACTAGAGAGTACGAAAACAAATCTCCATCCTCTCAAGTCAATCCTCTGTACCTCTAGAGTTTTGCCTTCCAGAAAATGTCTTAGGTACAATAAATAGGAACTGATCTAGCTTATAACCATGGAGAACACCCTCACGATGATGACTCCTTGGAAATGTCTCTAAGCATCATCATCATCCAATCGTCTGGCACTGACATGGCTCACATAATCGTGTTTGGACATCTAAAAGGAATAACGAACAAAAATCTCAAAGCATTATATAAGTCCAAAAATACCATGAATGCTTTGATACCATAAATATAGTCACCAGACCCGGATCACTTGTTAGCTAAAAACTTAAGCATGCAATTAAGAAAAATTAGATAATAACTGCAGATACGTAAATCATAAGTAAACCCAATAAGCCACCCGACATAACACAACCAAAAATACAAACTAAAACCAAATATTGTTTTATAAAACCATATGGAAATACTCAGTATCTATAACCCATCAAAAAAAACTGAAATTGAAAATGATAACCTCGACGAGCGGTCACTGGCTCTGCCTCTAGCCATGTCTCGATCCTCTTTCTCATCCAGTCCGAGACTTGTCTCGTCGAATGGGGTGTCCAAAATAATATCAAAGACGTGAGATACTACTTACAAACCTACATGTTCATGAAAAATTATTTGACCAGAAATACGGGGTCAACTAGATCAATCCATGAGTGAGTAGTACCATTTGTAGTCAAATCGTTGGTAGCTTATACAATCGTCTAGATCACCGTAGAATCAACCCTATCATCACTACGTCTCTCGGTGTTAGATTTTATCAAAATCTCTTACTGAGCAACCCTAATAGAAATACTATCTCTAAAGACATACAGTTTCAACATGATATATGCACATGCAGCATATGAAGAAATCAGTAAAAAAAATTGATATCATGGAACATAAAATGCAACATATAAGTATCCATATTCTGTTAGATATCTCAATATGTACATACGTACCTCTACTAGATAGGTCGAGTGTACACTAGTTACTCCCAATAACTACTAGGAGTTCAGACTTATAACTACGTTCTTCGTCATCACTTTGCTTTCGAAGACCACAAAAATCGACCATGACTTCTCTATGACAACGAAAGCACCCCACTATAAGTCAGGATTCTTCATCAGAGTATTCAATAGTTGTTCTCAATGGTCCAGCCTTCCCTGTATCAGTCCTTTCCCTTTCTGCAAGATTACATCATCACTTTCTATCTCAACTGAAAATTTCTCAATATCGGGATCTGCTTTATATTTCCCAATTATGGTTCAGTCAAGGTGCTGACTTCAGCCACCATTTCCAATCTTCAAATTTACTGATATGTTCAGTCTTGAATTTTTTGATAACTTCAGTCGTCCGGTCCAGTGGTATAAATATCCAGTTAAGCTTTGGATTGTTTTCTGGCTTCGACTGGTTGGTCCAGTTGAGTAACTCAGTTCAGTTTTTCAGCTTCGTCCAGTTGTGCTCCTAAGTTAGTCTTTAATTTTGTCTTTAAGTATTTTATTTAATACCAAAACTTGATAATTTAATCTCCAATAATTTTTCCCTTTTTGGTGTTTGAAAATGCTCGGCTTTAGGTGTCTTAGGAAAAATTTTATCTTGACTTGTGTTTCTAATGACTAAAAAAACTTCTGAATGATTCTGTTTTTGTGTCTAAATATCTTCCTTTTGTGTTAACTATCTTCCCCCATTTTGGCAAACACAACTTGTAACACCCCAAAAATTAATTACAGAATTAATTGACAATTAAAATAATTATTGAGTTGATAAAATAATTATTAATGTCAAATGAGTTATAGAGTTTATTTATAAAATACATGTGTCAATTAGTCAATGAATTTGACTATTTCTGAAAATCTGGTAATATTCACATTTTGAAATAATTATTGAGATATTGAAATAAAAATAATTATTTATGTCAAATAATTTAATTTGGAGAAATAATCAGTCTGGTTGACGGGTCAAAGCCTAAGATTGACTCAATAATTTATTGGAGAAATTACTGGTGAAGTTGAATGGTCAAAGTCAACTATTTCAGATAAATTGTAATTTGGCTAGAAATATCAATAATTATTTAATTAAAGAATTATATAATTATTGAGCCAAATAAATTGTAAAAGTGTGTTAAAATACATATCGGACTAAAATAACACAATAATATTGAAATAGATCGGATCGGGTCATCTAGAACAAACTTTTTTTATATATAGTAAGTGGTACCCTCTCTCACACACAAAAACACCAAGAACACACACTAATCCAAATTGCCCCTCCCATTGACGGCCGCCGTGTGCCGCCTGTTGACATCTATTGACCATGTCATCTTGTAGCTCTCGTCTAGGCGGTCACAACCATACCAAGAATCGTAAGTTTTGGTGACTGGAGCACCGGGTTTGAAACCAACTCGCGGCAGAGCTACTTTTAATCCTTATTCCTCGGTGAGAAATCATGATTTTGGCTTATTTTTGTTGGTTTTGAGCTAGGTAAGCTTTGACCCATGAGATGTAGAGCAATTTCCAACCTTAATCTGTCGTTTTTAGACCACTTTCAGGCCAAGATCGGAGATGGAGCTCTCACCGGAATTGCCACTATAATTCTCCGATCGTTGTCGCGTGTAAACTCCGATCAAGTTGATTTTTGTACCATTGTGATCATCTCTTCAATCTATACAAGCCTGCCAAATTTCATGAATTTTGGAGTAGTTCTGCACATCGCCGCCGCCGCCGCCGTCTTCTCTGGCCAGAGTTGCCGGAGATTGTGTTACCCATTTTTGATCGGTTCGACGAGATAGATTCAAATATCCAAGTCTTGAGTTGAGATTCAAAAATGTGAAGTGGTGAGAACACAATAAATTTTGTGATTTATTGATCAAAGTTTAACCAAAGTTGTCTAGGATTGACTTTTGACCATTATCTGATTTTCGCAGATCGGAAGCCAGTTGAGGATATTTGGAGGCAGAAATCAGCAGTCTGGGTATGTTACAGATCAGTAACATACAACGGTAAAACATAAGACATGTATATGTATTTTATTGATTGTATGCTTATGTGACGATATGATGATTATGATGATGATTAGAGTGATTATGAGGATTATGATGATGATTAGAATTATGATTATGACTAGGACGATGACTATGATTCGATTCATTAAATTTACTATAATGGCATGAGTTTATGTTTTATTGATTATTGCTCAATGATTATCAATATTTATATTCATGCTATATATATGAATTGAAGATATGTAATGAGAGTTGAGATTATCATATTGAGCAGAGATTTTGATATATTAGATTGCATCATTCATATATATTGAGCCAAATTTCAATGGATTTGATGGCAGAGTTGTCTTTGTTGTAGCAGACGTTTGGGTCTATATTTGAGTGGCATGGAATGCAGAGCAGCTCCTATGGCCAGAATACTCTATATAGTTGAGCCCTTTGTTGTAGCGGACGTTTGTGTCTATATTTGAGCGGCATGGGATGCAGAACAGCTCCTATGGTCAGAATACTCTATATAGTTGCGCCAAAGTCCGGGTTTGGGAGCTCAACACCCCACCCCGAGTGGGTAGTCGCTCGTTGTGGTTGTGTTCTCTTTCCTTGGGATCTCTATACCTTTGATACGATTGATCCTATATTTCTTGAAATCCCTCATTTTGAGTATGCATTGCATTCATGAGGCATCCTATTGATTTTATAGGACTTGATTGAGATTTCAAGGATGTGATTTGACTGACATTTTGAGGATCCGATTATAACCAATTTATGCATTGTATATTATTTTTATATATTTGAAAATGCATGAATTATGATTATTCGTTGAGGTATTTATCTGTAGCATACTTTGTTCTAACCTCAGTGTTTACTGGCGGGCTACTGTAGATACTATTGGCACCACGGTAGACTGTCTAGATAGTGCAGATCTATTAGGAGGCCGGATGATAGAGGCCATTGATGTTGGACAGGGTTATGTGTCGGCCCGAGCTATGGTATATTACTATTATTTTTTTGTTGGTCATTACTGGGGAGATTCCACGTGTATTTGTATTATGATTTGAATTTCTGATGATGCATGATTCCGTGAGTTCTTGTGTGCGAAAATTTATATTAAAAAAATTATATTTTAAATAGAAAATTTTTAATAGGCCCGAATTGTGTCTATTATTATAAATATTTTGAAACGCTTTCCGCTATATGTGTAATTATATTATAATTTCACGTTGATTATGTTGATTAGAGAACCGGACCTCACAGTTTGGTATCAGAGCGTAATCTGGGGTACGCTCAAATTAGAGTCTAGGACACTTGATTATAAGCACTAAACCTGATTGTTATGCATGTGTCTATTTGATGAATCACATGCTTATGTGCTTATCTAGTCTATTTATTTTATTATGCTAGATACTGTTGGATTCAGTAGCATAGAAAGTTGAGATAAAATGACATATGAGCAGATTGAAGAGATTTCTATGAACAGATTGGAGGATTGTTTCGTAGTCTAAGATTGCCTGGTGATATGTTGTAATGTGTTTCTGGATTTGCAGTGCAATGATCGATAAAAAGTTGAGAGTTATTTCAGTAGATTGAGTGTCCAGTCCATTTTGTTGATTGAAATTGGCGAGTTGTTGGATATTTTGAGTGTTTAGGAGTGTTCATAGTGAAGCTAATTGGTCATTAGCTATAGAATTGTGCAAAGTCTTGGAGGAACATTTTTTTGTTGCTTTAGGAACCGCAGTAGATCACCGACAAAGAAGAGTATAGGTAACCCAGTGAATGTGAAATTTAACGTTGATCGGGTAGTTGAGCCTTGATAATTTTGGAAAGATAGAAGTTCCGAGTTGCGAATGGAGATAGAGGTGATTGAATTTGGAATTGAGGATGCAATTTGATGAATATCCGAGTTGGTCTTGTTGAGAAGTGTAGGATGAGAGTAGTTTCTATATGAATGACTGAATTGTACTTCGAATTAAATGATTTTGACTGTGTATTGGATTGTTATTCTGACCAAGTACAGAGTTGTAGTGGTTTGTTTTCAGATATTTAACAGATTTTGACCAGTTATGTTAGATGATTGAGACAAAATGATAAGGATTCTTGAGTTAGAATCCTACGATGTCAGTATTTCTTTAATGTGGGTATTGAAAAGAGAAGCGAGGACATTACAATCATGGTTTTGATTTTATGAAGATGTGTTCTCATCTAGTTGATGGACTAGTGATCAACGAACTTTATGAGGAGTTTCAGATGAGATTACAAGTTCTTCCCAACCCGAGAAATTAAGTTTAGTGTCGAGTGATAAGTGCATTTTGTATACATTATTTTGTGTTATTTTAAGATTTATTTGGCATGCATTCATATGGTTTCATGTGTGTTTTTATATGTTCTATTTATAATTTATTCATTTTACTCTTCGGGTAGATTTTTGTAGGAATTTCTGAAGAAATCATGATTTTTGTAGTAAGAGAAGAGCCGCAAGAATGAATTACGGAGCAACAATGGTCAAAAGTCTATTTTTAAGTCTAGAGATATCAAAATCCGATCTCCACTGTTCGAATTAAATTCAAGATGTTTTGAAGCTGCTGTCCAAATTTCGGCTCGATCTGACGACTAGAACTCCAAATATAAATTATTTAAAATCGTTGCGCGCTCGAGCAGGAATTCTCTACCACTCGAGCGAGACCTAGGCTGGAAAAATACAATTTTTGGACATAAAATTGCTCGCTCGAGCGCAAATTTTTTCCTCTCGAGCGAGGTGTCGTGCAGACTCAGAAATTGGAATCTTTGGGAATTAAAAATCTTAACTTTCCGAACTTTATTTTATGGGCTTTCAAAGACATATAAATAGAAGACATCATCACATGAGAGGGGGTTCGAATTGCATCAGCGGAACGTGAAAGGCGGCTAGGGCGGAGGCGTAGAGATTGAAGATTGCTCCATCCTAGTTTCTTCTTCTTCTTTCTTCTTCTTCTTCTTCTTCTTCTTCTTCTTCTTTTTATTTTTGAATTATATTTTCAATTATTGAGTAGTTTTCTTCAACCAAGACCACGTGATTGGGTCGGACAAATCTATGTAGAAAACTTGGATGTTTCTTTGGGAATTTTCAGATTTGGTTTTATATTATTGATTATTAGATTTATATTTTTCTTGTGCATGATCTGGCCAATTATTTTCTTGCATGTTAATCGATTCTAAGTCGACAGAGGAGGAATTGGTTTTGATCACTCTAATAATTAACATGAGGTAAAATTGACAAAAAATAGTATTCGATTTCATCGTGCGGTTTTAGGTGTTAACTGAATTCTCAAAGTTCATAATGCGTTCGAATTTGATTAGAATTATGAAAATTAATCCATCAATATTTTAATAGGCTTAATTGTTCTAGAAATAGACCTTAAACAAGTTAGGATAATTCACCGTAATTTAAGATTTAAATTTGAGTCCTGAGTTAACTACTTGTTACATGATTTGTTTGGTACCTACATGTGTCTTGGTTGGTTTATTTTAATTAGAATTATTATTGAGTTCTAGTTTCTAGTTAATTTCATAATTATTTATTATTTTAAATTCTTATTTTATTCAATTCATACTCCTTTCTATTATTTTGTCTACATTAATTAAAATAATCAAATCTTGAGAATTGACAACAGTCCCTGTGGGATCGATACTTCAACTCATTTTCCACTTATTATTACTTGACCTAGTTTTACTTGCTAGTAGACATCGATTTAAGCGGTCAAGTTTTTGGCGTCGTTGCCAGGAACTGTTTAGTTAATATTAGGATAGATTATTTGTTTGAGACTAGACTTGTTTTTTTCTTGCATTTGTTTAATTTTTAATTATAATTTTAAATTTTCTTACTTGTGAGGTACTTGGAGATGGATCATCGACAAGTATTCACAAGGCTTGACCAGCAATACTCGGAGCCATTCTATGCTGCTTGGGGGAGATTCAATGATTTGGCGAACAGATTTTGATGCCATGATTTTTCGAAATACACTCTAGTTCAGAATATTTATGGTGGTTTGGGTGCGACAACAAAAAGTTGGGTAGATTATGGAGCTTTGTCAACTGGAATTCACTTGTTTAACAGAGATTACGACAGTGCTATGCACTTGTTAAATGATATGGAATATTTCGACTACCATTGACATTCGAACCAACCACCTAAGCATCAAGAAGAGTGTGTAGGGCATTTTGAAGATCATGTGGCTCAGTTTGAGAACATTATGCGACAACAGACAGAGATAAGCCAGTTCTTGAAAAGCCGCATCAACTCTTTGAGTCTTTTGGATGAACAGATTGCGCGCCTTATAGAACCATCTTTTGAGATTCTCCAAGAGACTTAAGCGATTTGTGTTGATCAGTTATCATGGGCATGTGATCCTGCAACAGTAATTGAGACAGAGCAAGAATAAATATTTTTTGAAGAATCTTCATGTGACGAGGAGCCTAAAGTGACAGTGGAGGAGGAAGAAACATACAAGGAGACAGATATGACATTGTCAATGAACTTTACATGTATACCATTAGAAGATCCGTTCAGTCTATATTCGGAGTCTCTTCCCAAAATAATCAGTTCATGCCGAGTATTGTTGGACCGACAAGCTTCCAAAGTCAATATCACGCCAAGCTTGAAGGCGTAGAAAATCAAGACCCATACGTAGACTCGTATGATTCTTACTATGGGTGGCAGCTGCTCTTTGATGGTTGCTACTATATAGTCGGGCTATAGACTATAAATTTAGCGCTGACTAGGAGGCAACCCAGTTTTCTCTTTTCATTATTTTTTTTATTTTATTGTTATTTTTCTGTTTATTATCTTTTGCTAATCCACCGTCTTACCCGCCGCTTTCCATGTTCAATAGGTTGCCCTGATAAGAGAAGTTGATTTGGAATTTTGCAGATGGAGGAAGAGGACGAATCATAGAACAGGGGAGTGTTATTTTCATTTTGTTTCTTATTTTTTGTTCGTCTTGCATGTGTTTGTTCGTTTCTGCATTTTGTTCATTGTTAATTGGGAGCCGATGATGATATAAAGTTTTGAATTTTGTGAAAACAATTTTGTTTTTGCTCTTGACTTGTAATGAGAAACTGTAGGTTGACCCGTGAATATTTTTAAGCACTCATGTTAGACTAGTGAATTGTAGTGAAAGATTTGATGAAGTCTATGTCTGTTTGATCATTGCACGACAATAGGTGTTTTTTGGAGCTTAACTGTGTTCTGTGAATTTTGATGAGTCTTTTACATTGCACTTATGATCTTGGGCGCACCAAAATTTTTGAAAAATAAAATTGATTTTTTTTTTTGAAAAACTCAACTCCATCTGGGTCATGGACGAGGAATTGAAATCCTAATTACCACGTCCAAGGCTAAGTATGCGGATGAAATTTGATTGATGCTCCATCCAGGCAACAGACGAGGGGATTAAAATTCTAATCCTATCAAAGTTATAGCTAAGTATGCGGGTAATTATTGGGCCTTAAGAAAGTCGGGTGCAAAATCCGACGGTGCGTAAAAATAATCTCAAGGAAGGTGTGTTTGTTAGGGATCGTTAGATGAAATGGACACTTGAGAATGAAACTTGCACTAATATGTCATAGGTCGCTAAGCAGTCTTGAAACGGATTCTGTCTAAGTTTCATGTAATTGGAACGACATCACACACACACGTCACGCTAAATCGAAGGTTTATTATGAAAGGTTGAGAGCATTCATGTTTTTAAGTTGGCATAGAACTTCTCGAAGGTTGTTACCTGCCATGAATCGTTCCTAATTTTCTTTCGTGTTTGTTTGTCATATGTCTTGCTCGAAGGCGAGTAAGGTTTAAGTATGAGGGTGTTGATAAGTGCATTTTGTATACATTATTTTATGTTATTTTAAGATTTATTTGGCATGCATTAATATGGTTTCATGTGTGTTTTTATATGTTTTATTTATAATTTATCTCATGCATGTGCATTTCACTCTCCGGATAAATTTTTGTTGGAATTTGTGAAGAAATCATGATTTTTGGAGAAAGACAAGAGCCGCAAGAATGAATTACGGACCAACAATGGTCAAAAATTAATTTTTTAATGCCAATTAGATCCAAATCCGATCTCCGCCGTTCAAATTAATGTTCAGGATTTTTGAAGCTGCTGTCCAAATTTTGGCTCAATCCTACGGCTAAAACTCCAGATATGATTTTTTTAAAAATCGCTGCGCGCTGGACATAATGTTGCTCGCTCGAGCGAGAATTTTCTACCGCTCGAGAGAGACCTGGGCTGCAAAAATACAATTTTTGGACATAAATTTGTTCGCTCGAGCGCAAAGTTTTGCCGCTCGAGTGAGGCATCGCGCAGACTCCAAAATTGGAATTTTCAGGAATTAAAAATCTTAACTTTTTGGGCTTTATTTTATGGGCTTTCAAAGACATATAAATAGAAGAAATCAGAACATGAGAGGGGGTTCGAATTGCATCAGCGGAACGTGAAAGGAGACTAGGGCGGAGGCGTGGAGATTTAGATCGCTCCATCCTAGTTTCTTCTTCTTTTTCTTTTTATTTTTGAATTATATTTTCAATTATTGAGTAGTTTTCTTCAACCAATGCCACGTGATTGGTCCAGACAAATCTATGTAGAAAACTTGGATGTTTGTTTGGGAATTTTCAGATTTGGTTTTATATTATTGATTATTAGATTTATATTTGTCTTGTGAATGATCTGGCCAAATGTTTGCTTGCATGTTAATCGATTCTAAGTCGACAGAGGAGAAATTGATTTTGATCACTCTAATAATTAACATGAGGTAAAATTGACTAGGAATAGTATTCGATTTCATCGTACGATTTTCGGTGTTAACTGAATTCTCACAGTTCATAATGCATTTGAATTTGATTCGAATTATGAAAATTAATCCGTCAATATTTGAATAGGTTTAATTGTTCTATAAATAGATCTTTAAACAAGTTAGGAGAATTCACCATAATTTAAGATTTAAATCTGAGTCCTGAGTTAACTACATGTTACATGATTTGTTCGATATCTATGTGTGTCTTGGTTGGTTTATTTTAATTAGAATTATTATTGAGTTTTAGTTTCTAGTTAATTTCATAATTATTTATTATTTTAAATTCTTATTTTATTCAATTCACACTTCTTTCTATTATTTTTTTTAGATTAAGTAAAATAATCAAATCTTGAGAATTGACAACAGTCCCTGTGGGATCGATACTTGGACTCATTGTCCACTTACTATTACTTAACCTAGTATACTTGCTAATAGACACCGATTTAAGAGGTCATCGAGTATCTCAGGTATGAATTTATTTCTAACTCCCTCATCGAATGAGATTACTTGAACTGAAAGGACTGAACAAACAATTTGATGATTTATTGGCGAAGAAATATTTTCAAATTGAGCGTTCCATTTTGAGGAGCTCGGGTCTCAATTGTGAAAGAGAGATATGAGTCGATGAGGCCTTGTATTAATTTTTGTTATGTCATTTTGAGTGGACGCATCCGCTTTTAGTGATTTCGAACTGATGAATAAAATATCACATAAATACCTAAAGCAGATCGTGATGAGATTAATTGATGAGGCACTGATTTATTCGAGAATAAATCTTAGCATGCAGAATATTTGAGAATTATTTTTCAGATTTTGAGAATTATTTCGTTATTGTTTGCTATATGTTTAGATGAGAATTTTGGTTTGAGAGAATGTTTTGAGAAGTCTCTTAGAGATTGGTTGATTATTATAGAGGAATTATGATTTCATTTTTTCCTAGAAATCGTTGAACCAAATGATTCGATTCAGAGTTCTCTATAGAGCTGTATTATTTTGATACAGATATGAAATTCTGGAATTAGGAGATAGTCCTAATTAAGTAATTAAGCATTGATTGATATTTAGTTGATATTGTGAGGGATTGGAGAAGTGCTTTTGGGAATTCAAGGGGAGATTTCAGTAGAATGCAAATTTGAATTACTGTTCTTTGATTTGGACAGTGATAAATGATTTTTTTTAATGATATAGTGATTAGATATTGATTATTTTATTGATGAATCGATTTAGACATAATCGTTAATGAGTTGATAGAGTACGAGTGAATTTGGGATGTATTGACTGTTGTCCCTATAAATTTAGAAACTTTTGTGAATTAAGATTTTAATTGAAATGGAATTCTAAATTTGATATCAACGAGATTTGTTGAGTTCTGATTGATACTTTTGGGATAGCACAAAATCAGTTACGATTGAACATTTTATCGGTTCTTTCTGGAGATATTGGAATCCTTCTTGTATTTCATGCATTCCTTGATTCGCATGACCTTGGTCATTGAGGATTCTGCCAATTTGGCATTTATTGACATTTCAAGTATGAAGTTCAGAAATTCGTATTTCTTGATAACTTGAATTCTAATTCTGGACATGGATATTGATTTGGGTGAGTTTTGTTATTCTATTCCATTTTGATCTCGATTCTATTTTGTTGACATCTGATTATGCCTTGGGACTTTATTTCTTTTTCGATGAGTGCATGTGGATTCCTCGTGAGTGAGGCCACGCTGACAGCCATGATTTTAGTTTGTCTTGATGATGGGCATGATGTTGTACCCGTTGACGGGTGATCGAATGATTTTATATTGATTGATTGGCTCGCATCCATTGTTCATGGAGCCTTAAGTTTGATTCCCTTACCCTTTTTATTGAGCCGCAAGTGAGTTGTTTCCGCTTAGCGGAATTGCCATCCAGAATATTGAATTTTGATGTTGTTTTGAACAATATCCATTCAATTTTGATTTGATTATGACCCAGCAAGTTATTGATTGAGCTAAGTTATATTTGAACTTCGTCTAACATTGTTTTGGCTCGTAAGTCGTAACTGATACTGATTGATAGCACAATTAGAATTTAGCGTTCTACGGACACCGAATAAAATAATGAGTCTGCTGATATTGAGGATTTTTGTATTCCGAGTTAGATTTTGAAGCAGATTCGCAGTCGATTCGAATAGATATATTTTGATCCGAATTGAATTATTCAAGAGAATTAGAAGATTTTCGAGAACATATCATATTTACAGAATCAATTGATATGGTTAACGTGCAGAGACTGTGATAACAGTGTTATCTTATGAATCTTCGGATTGATGTTCTGATTATTCCAGAAATTTTACGAGGTCTTTTGGTGGAATTCCAGTGTTTAGACCGAGAGTAGAATTCTTAATTATGAAATGAATTGAAGTTTCAGTGTTGGTAGAGATGAGTGGATCTGATTAACAGAATTTGAATTTATTAATTTGAATTGCCAACACTTGAAAACAGAAAGAATGAGATAGATGGGCATTTGTTCAGATTGATTTGATGTGATAATCGAACTAATGTGATCGATGTATCGGTATTTAGAGTTTTAGTTACTAAGTTCTTGAATTATGAATTCAGGTTGTACATATAATAATTTGGGAATTTTTGGATTTTCAAACTTGCTGTCAAGTTGAACTAGGGATTTGAGATATGTCTTCAGGCGATACGTGAGAATTATTTGGTACTTAGAAACGATCTAGTTCCATAAGAGATTAATATCTCATAGTATACTTTCACTTGAAGTGTAATTATGGATTTCTTAGTCGTTGCGTCTGAGATAGAAAATGTGGATAAATCTTTTGGAAAATTTTAATCAAGAGTTGAACTTTCGGTAAAATCAAAGATGCTAGAGATGAACGTATAAATTGATGAGTGGATAATTGGGATCTGTTTAGTCACCTATTTGGATTCTATATGTTATCGGTTATTACCTTGGGACTGAACAACAGTGCATTTTATGGTTATATTTTCTTATCAAGGATTGTGTTAGATTTTTTTATAGAATTGGGTCAGATCAATTTCATATCTTGAGGTCTAACGAGTTATAATTGAATAGTCGATCCTTTAGCTATCCTATTTAGAAAAATTTAGTGTTAGTTGCTAAGTATTTTGTGAACTTGTGAATTTCTTAAGAGCTCGGGTTGTATATTATATGAGTTAAGTTTAATTGGTAAATAGACTTTAAGCATAGCTTTGCTGTTAGAAAGTTTTTAAGTTATTGTTGAGGCCGACATAAATTATTTATTGGTTATGTGGAGCATAATTGATCAATAACGAAGGATATAAGATTAGAGAAATGTAATTTGTGTAATAAATTAAAGGTCTAAGAATTTGTAGGTTGTGGAACTTATGAGTTGCAATAGGATGATGTTCGTGGGTTGCAATTTAGATCAAAGTAATTTGGTGAAGTGATAAAATTTAAGTTTGAGTAAAATCACTCGATAGCAAATAAGAACTAGGAATTTATAGGACAGTGAGAGTTAGCCAAACCCTTTGTGATATATAGATATTAATAAGTATCAGAGTGCGCAGAGAAAGCAAATTAGTGTCACCTCTTGTGGGTGCGAGGTAAGAAGATTTAGTGTTATTATGGTCTAAGATATTCGAACCTGGTTAGTAAGTTTTGAATTTCGAGGACAAAATTCCATTTAAGTAGGGAAGAAATTGTAGCACCTAAAATCCAATATATTAAATCGCATGCATTAAATTAAATAAATATTATGATTATTATTTTTAAGTTTAATCAATTTAAATTTTTTTTATCTTAATTATTTGTTAATAAAATATTAATTATTTATTTAAATGTTTTGATTGTATTAACTATTTAATTAATACTTTTAATTGCTTAAGTTTAATTGAAAAAATGTTTTTTTTTATTATTGTGCAACTTATTTGTTTTAAATATTTTAAAGGTTTAAGTTTGCTTAATTAAATAATTTTAATTATTTAGTTTATTCGTTTAAATGATCCTAAGTCTCCCACTCCTTTATTTAAAATGATTTAAGTTTATTGGATAGTTATTTAAATGATTTTAACCATTAAGCTTATTTATTTAAATATTTTTGGATGGTCCAACTTATTTGTTTTAAATAACTTAAGTTAGCGGTTAGTTATTTTAAATCATTTTAAATGTCTAGCTTATTTATTTAAATGCTTTCAATTGTCCAAGTCGTTTTAAAGATTTTTATTCCGCTTGTATATTTTATTTAAATGACTTTTAAACAATTTTTTATTTTATTTAAATTATTTTAATCGCTTAGTTTATTATTTAAATATTTTATTTAACATTGTGACATCAAAATAACTAAAGTATTGATTTTAATTTCTAAGCTAGTGTTTAAATTCCTTCAAATGTTTATTTGTTTTTTTTGTGATGCCTAAATTCCATAGTTTAAATTTCATGTCTAATTTAGCATCGATATTTAAATTCCTAAATTCATGATGATTTAAATGCCTTAAAATTTCCTTAGAATCTAATTGCTCAAATATTTAAATTTATTTACTTGAGATACTTGAAATTTGTGACCTTCGGCTCCGGCACGCGGTAAAGGTGGACACGGCGGAAAAATATCTTATTCTAAATTTTTATGGCCTAAAATTCATAAGAGTTGAAGAAAATAAAAAGAAAATTTTATTTTAAATATTTTGGGTAAAGAAAATCGCGTAAGCGCATTCTTGCGCGTAATTTCCAATATTTCTCAATGTTATCCTTTTTGTACCCGAACTAGTGAAATTCTTTTTTTAATTTTTTAAATGAGAAATTTTAAACTTATAGATTTAAATGAGTGCAAAATCTTAAGCCTAAAGTTTTAATAGTGAAAGTAGCACTTTTATAAGTGTGAAAAACACTTTTGCACTCACCCTTCACTCACACCACCTACCTATACATACACACACTAATACCTATACTTACCCTACACTTAAAATATCACACACACAACCTAAACAACTTAACACCAGCCGCCTATCCCCACTTTCTCACCTAAAACTCACGGCCCTCTCCATTTTCTCCCTTCCATTTCTCTCGGCCAACCTCCATTCACCATCTCCGGCCGCCGCGACCCTCTCCCACCACCGTGCTGCCTTGGAACCACCCCGAGGAAGTCTCTCCAGCTCCTGAACGTGAAAAACCAGCTGCTGGTCGTGGGTTTCAGATTGAGTCCCTTCATTTTTCTCTCTTGAGTTTTCAAATCTAGGCAAGAATCTTCTTCTTCTCTTTTCTTTTAAAACCCGAGCATAGAATATATTTGTTCTTGGATCTTTTCTTTAAATTCAAAATTTTCAGAAAGTTTTTAGTAAAAAATGTGTAGGTGGGTTCGAAATTTCAAGGGTTAAATCTTGGAGGATTCATTTTGTGCATCTTTCAATTCTAGCGAACTCTAGTTATCTAAATGAGTGAGTTTCATGTGAATAATTGAAAGTTTGGGTGTGTATCTTGAAAAATCAGATTGTTCCCTGTTGCAATTGATCCATTTTCATGTGTGTTTGATTGGTTTTAAGCCTCTCATGGTGTTAGGCAAGTCTTATAATGCATATGCTTTAAAATGTTGTAAATTGAATCGAGTTTGTGGCGTTGGATTGAAATATTTTGTATGAATGGATGGAAGGAGTGAAGGGGCTGCCATGGTATGTTCTTTGAGGTTAAAAATGTGTATTTGGATGTGTTAGAGATGAGTTATAGGGCTTGTCATGGGGCAAATAGGTTGGATGGTTGTCAAGTGGGGTTTTGTAGGCGTCAGGCTAATATTTTGGGCAAAAAGGGGACAAGTAAGGTAGCGTCTAGCTAGAGCCTTGTCCAAGGGCCCTAGATGGTGGTATGGGAATGTTTAATAGTTGTTCTTGAGGGTTTTTGAGGTTTAATAGGTTGAGGGATGAGTTTGGGCAGCCATAGTTGTAAGATGACCAAAACAGAATCTTTGTCACTTCGTCTTTTCTCGGGAAAACATGGCAGGTTGGATTGGTTTATGAGGTCTGGGCGGGGGTTACCTCTGATTTTCTTGATGTATGTGATGTTAGGATCGTGTCGGTGTAAATTGGACCTATTTCAGATAAGAATCGATTAAGTTATGTGCGTTTTAAGTTGGAGTAACGTGAGCAGATTTTTCTATGGTCTATGGGCTGTCCGAGAGTCTAAGTTGTTGGGTTTGTTTGGGCCATAATAAAAAGGTGAATACTGGTCATAGGAGTATTTTAAGGTGTGTTTGAGCTTCTGGTTCAAACGGGAAGTTTTTTGAATTTAAATAGGATGAGTTATGGATTTTATGGGTAAACCGCTCGAGTTAGGCCCTTGTGAGCGTAAACTTAAGGGAAAGGAGAAAAACATTTAAGCCTAGGGTGCCCCCTACACTCCAATCATCCATAAAATTTATGTCATGCTACCTTTTGAGTTTATGTCGTTTAAATTATTCAACACCCATTTATTCGCGTGTGTGGCTTGAAATCCATTTATATTCTAGTCCCGAAGTCGTATTTAAAGAATGCTTGTTTAGTTAAATGTTGAAATGAGAAAATGTTGAATGAAAGGAAAATTTAAAGAATGAAGTGAGTTGATTGTGACTTAGACGTGCAATGATGGGTCAGGGGATGCCCTGGGTCACTTGCCAAAATGAGACGTGTAGATCGGGGTCGGGAGACATCTCGGCTTCCCTACCAAATTTAGATGTGTAGATCGGGGTTGGGAGAAATGTCGACTTCCCAACCAAATCAGAGGGGTGATGTGGGGCCGAGAAGAACTCGGTTTTCTTGCCGGCATTGTATACTATAGCCATTTATCGATCAAAACCATAGTCACAATCGAATATCCAAATTCAAAAGTAAAAGTAAAGGATAATTGATTCATGAATGTGTTTTACATCGCATATTGCTATTGTTCTTACTTCGGGCATGTTATGACTTTTTCCTCTTCGTGTGAGATTCATAAGTGTACTTAGTACTATTTTTAGTATGATGCATTATTTTGAACCATTGCTGTATTATTTAAATCTTGATGGGCTTTTAGGCTCACTACTATGCTTGGTGCAGGTGAGTATGCAGACGAGGCTACGGGGCAGGACTTCCAGGGTCCGTAGGCTTTCGGTGGCACGCCCTCGATCGTTGCTACTCTTTTATTTCCGCATTATGTTATTGTAATAAGTAACCACTATCGTATGTTGTATTATTTCTAGTGGTAGGATGTGTTATTCCCTGCAAGTATGTTTGGCATGCAAACACTATTTAAAAGTCTTTCGTCTGGTGTCGAACTAGTTACTGTTTATGCATGCTTTATGCATGATGTTTGCCTCGGGTTGAGGTTTATCTTAAATTGATGTTTGTGACAAGTGGTTTATTATCCAAACAAATAGGTCATGCCGAATTTTTTTAAAAAAATTTCCTTATTTTCTTTATTTATTTAAAAGTTAGAAGTTAGGGTTGTTTCACAGAGTCTAGAGGAGTTAAATATGCATCGTCCACCTCGATCGGGAGAGTCGGTGTGTTGGTGATATTTTGTCCTCGGGATCCCAAATGAGAGAAGAGAACTTTTACCTTGTGATTATCCAGACTTGATAATCCTGGTTTTAAAGACATGCATTGCATTTTATGCATTTTGATTTGGAGATATTGACATGCTATTGGAATTTCTTGTTTGGTTGTTTCATATATCGCGTACGATATATTATTTGTTATGCATGTTTTGTCTCTTTTACTGGGAATTGTATTCTCATCGGATTTATCCGGCTGTTGTCTTGTTTTTTATGTGTACTTGGCAACAGGTGGGGCAGGTTCGAGTCAGCGAAGACCTGGTTAGCAACAAGAGGGAGAGTTAGTAGTGGGACTTCGGTTTAGGAATGAAATTGCATGCCAATCTAGATATGTTTTGAGAGATTTTAGACTCGAATTGTTGTTGAATCTTGTTGTATTGAATAAGTCAACTTTGGTTATCGAATATTGATGTTTGCATGTGGTAATTTCTAATTTGAATTGTTGTTGAAAGTTGGAAAAACCTGTTCTGTTTTCTAATGTTTTCTGGGCTCAGGGTGCGCTCGATCGCACGAATTGGCACGATCGAGCGCAGCCCCTTTTAATCTTGAACAAAAGAAAGCGCAGGATGGCACGCTCGATCGCACGAGTTCATGCGATCGAGCGCGACACCTCCAATTTCCCGGCAGTGTGTTTTGCAGGATGGCGCGCTCGATCGCACGAGTTCATTCAATCGAGCGCGGCAACTTTGAAAAGAAAAATATAAAAATAAAATTTTTGTGTCTTATATTTTGGATCTTGATTGATTATCGATAGGATTAACTCTTGATTAGACGATTAGAATCGAAGTCTCACAGATGGCATTCATTGCTTGTCGGTATGTTGCACCAGCATTTTTTAGACCAAATGAAAATACAAGGCATTCGAAAGTGACAATAGCTCCTAGACATTTGAATGCAGTCTTCGTTGTGTCTCCTTGAGCAATCTTTATCTGTTTGTACCCGGAGTAGACATCAATGAATGATAGCAGTTCATTGTTGGTCACTGAATCTACAAGCATGTCAGCTATGGGCATCACATAAACATCCTTCGGAGTGGCTCGATTGAGTTCCCTAAAATCAATGCAGACTCTCAATTTCCCATTTTTCTTCACCACAAGAACTACATTTGAAAGTCACTTTTCGTATCTGATAGGTTTGATGAACCCTTATTCCACCCTTTTCTCTATCTCTTCCTTCAGTTTCGCCTCCACTTCCTTGGACATTCTTCTTGCGGGTTGTTTGTAGGACATAAAATCATCTTTGATGGAGAGACGATGATCCACCAATTTTCGATCTAACCCAGGCACATAACTCCAGGTAAAGAAATCTTTGAATTCTGTTAGTAATTCCTTCAACTTGATTTTTAATTCATCATCTAGCAAGGAAATTATGTACACAGTTCGTGGATTATCCAAGTTTCGCTCCCACGTTCACTTCCTCTAGTGGGTCCTGAACCAGGGGTTGGTGATCCACTGGCTGTGATGGCGCCAGTGAAAGACCCTCCAGTTGCAGTTCCTCGGAAGGATCAGGCTCCTACTCATAGATGATCTCGGAATAATTTACTTCCCACAAAAAATTCTATCTTACCAAGTCCACTATACGCTACACATGTGCCTTCTTAATGGTGGCTGTAGCTGCCTCCAACTGTATTTCTTGGAACTCAATCATCAAAATCTGCGATGAGTGGCTGAATCATAGACCTAGGATGCTCAATGACAGTTATTTTTAGGATTCTGCCAAACATTTCATTGGTTTTCCCCGTGTCTCCATGTATACAGACATGGGTTGTACATCTTTATTCTTTCCATGGAACTTAATTGGACCAAAATAACAATTTTAATACCTGGATTCAACCACACTTTAATTGGTTTGAAGGGTTCTGAATCTTCTTGTACAATCTCCACATCATCTCCCTTCCAGAACAACAGGAACTGGTGCATCGACTATGGTATGCAATGATTTTCATGTATCCAGTCCCTGCCTAATAAGGCCTGAAAATTGACAAAAGAGTTCACCACGAAAAATGCTGAAATAGAAGTTTTTCTAGAAGTGTTGCTATTATTTGAGATTCTTTGTCCCTATGACTATAAGTTTTAGCTTCCGCTGATGTATTTAGTTTATGATTTTCTTCATGGGATGTAATAACAAATTTTGTCATGAAATAATATATTTTTTTGGTTAAAATCTATACTATAAGGCTAGTTGTTTCAACGTTAAATTATTAAACAACGCTGATGTCGACCAACCCCGATTTTGGGGCGTGACACAAGCATATGGTCCATCATAGAAGCTAGGCTGTGCTCCAAATGTAACGCCCCGAATTTATCTTAATTGACTTTATTTGAGATAATCAGAGATTATAGAATTCGAGGGTCGAACTGATTTTGATTAGGGACTATTTTCAGGGTCGTTCCTTTTATGAGTTAGAAGAGTCCAATGACTCAGGCCCAAAAAATTTGGGGGCCCATAATTTTTTTTTAAAAAACTAATAGTATACATAAGCCATAGCCCAATAAAAATCACTACAACAAATATATAAATTAACCACACTGAAAAGACAACGGTTTTATATCTAAACTGTTGTCTTTTAGTCTTTAACAACGGTTTTTACAAAAAGCGTTGTTGTTGGCCATATTTTATTTAAAAACGACTTTCACTGTGTAAGTTTCGTTGCTTTCTTCTCTTGCTTCGGGCTCATGCTTCATGGTACTTTAGTAGATGTTGAGGGTCTAGATTTATTGTTGTTTGGGTTTTCGATGAATGTCGAGAAAAGGGTTAAAAACGAGACTCTGTTTTGTGTTCTTTTTTTTCGGGTTCTTTCATTAGCTCATCTGTTTGGGCTTATTTTTTTTTTTGGATTCCTTCTTGTTTGGGAACCTCCGAATGTCGAGATGTTCATAGCATAGACAAAGCACATAAAATTTTTGCTTTACTCTCATTGACTGACTTGTGTGAGGTTTTGAGTAATTTGACACACGACTCTCGGAAAATAAGCTAGCAAGCTGCAAAATTTCCTCCACGTCATTGAAACAGGGTGAAGGGCCAGATTCAGGTGCACTGCTCCTCGCTGCTTTCTGTTGTTTGGGGACACACATATAGGATAATAATAAACTAGAAAGTAAGCACATAAATTGATTCTGAAGTATAAGTATGATTAAATTAAGCAAAAAAGGAAAAAAAAGTAAAGTTTAATGAATTTGCCTTGATGTTCGAGTTTCTAGCAGTGTCAACTGATGCATTATCTTGGGATGAATAATAGTTAATAGGAGTTATAGCTTGTGCCTCGCATTGACTTGTTCCTATGATTTTGCTTGCAGGCTATGCACAATCATTCCTAATGCCTGCAGCTTTAGCTGTATAAGCGCCATCATTGGAGAAGTTCTCCTTCTCCACAAGTTCATCAATACCATCGACGAGGTGACTTTTCTGTTGACACACCACTGTTTGCGGCATTCCCACTTAGTTTAGACTTTAAGTTGGATTTATTTTTGTGGGCCGTCAAGTTAGCTGCTTTCTCAGGAGAAATAGAGTTCTTTGGTTGACGTCTTGGAGCATAGCCAATTTTATGGCAATTGGAAGACCTATTACCAATTCTAATTATCCCAATGAGCTAGTAGATATAAAAGTTTAAGACTCATGTTAAAAGAATAGCTAGGGATGAATAATCAAACCAATAAGCCTTTTGTACATGTATTAGTCTGGCCTCGAGTCTTGACAGTGCAGTTGTGCGCTCAAATCCTTGTTTATTATGCACTGGTTCAAAAAAATTAGCTTCCAAAACACCTGAAAGAAAAAAATTAATTAGTAAGAAATGAAAAGGACGCTCCAGTTGAAAATTTCGAAAAAACCAATAAGCGATATAGGCTTATTGTGTGCATGGAAACTCCAGTTAATGAACGTAGTCTAATCTGCTGCGATTTACTTTGTTATAACAAGATAAGATTTTGCTTACCATTTTTCACAAGTTCCATCTCTTAACTGTCAAATCCTTTTATGGTGCACGATGTGGTATAATCATAATTTGTGTTTCTTGTATTTAAGGTGTTGGAGGCTACACTTACTTACTAGAACCTCTTTGGTGGGCAGGCATGATAACGAGTTCGTAGGATTTTTATACTGTTCCTTTCTGCTCTATTATGACCACTCATCACTAACCATGAGCCTTTCATCTTTCTGTGCAGTGATTGGCGGAGAGGTGGCTAATTTTGTTGCTTATATTTATGCCCCAGCTATCCTCGTTACGCCTCTTGGTGCACTGAGTATTATTATCAGGTAGATTTTTTCTAAATTTTGAAAACATTGAACCTTACAAGGATATCTTGATTAATATCTTGACCAGACCTTTTTTGTGCCCTTCAAAAGTGCTGTTCTAGCGCACTTTATGTTGAGGGAATGACTGCAAAAGATGGGCATACTAGGATGTATCTCCTGCATCGTTGGTTTTGTAATAATTGTTATTCATGCTCCTCAAGAGCAAACTCCAACTTCTGTACAACAAGTCTGGATTTTGGCCATCCAACCAGGTTCCTGAACCTTGCTTATAAATTTTATTTTCTTCTTTTCACGTGTACTGTCATTAACGAGTTGTTGCAGTATTATTTATTGCTTATTTCTGCTCATTGTCTTGCACAAAGCGTTTATGATATACGTAGCAGCTACAGTATCCATCGTACTTGCCCTGAAACTTCATTTTGAGCCTCTTTACGGGCAAACCAATATAGTGGTTTACTTGGGCATTTGTTCCTTAATGGGTGCTCTGACAGTACTTTCCATCACACTTCATCATTTTGAGTTGACTGGATTTTGTGTTGCCTGATGATGCAGCCTATGTTTTCTAGCTTATCATGTATGTGATAATTTCACTCAGGTTGTGAGCATAAAGGCGATGGGAATCGCAATAAAGCTCACTTTGGAGGGAATAAATCAATTCACATATGCTCAGACTTGGTTTTTCCTTTCAGTTGCAGTAATATGTGTCATCACACAGTTGAACTATCTGAATAAGGTAGACAGAAAATAGTTACTTTGTGAATGTTTTGATTGTTGCACCTTGATCTTAGAAACATGCAAGTTTTGTGTAATTACATCATGTTTTGATACCTAAGTTGTCCATGTTCCATTCCTTTGTAATTTTGTTTGAATGAAATTGTTGTTGGTTGTCTCATTCCGAATTTGCATGTTCAGGCGCTTGACACTTTCAATGCTGCAATCGTTTCTCCAATATATTATGTGATGTTCACAACTCTGATTATTATAGCAAGCGCAATAATGTTTAAGGTGACATTGTCTCGAAGTCATATATTGCAAACTCTGTTGAATGATAACACGTTGAATGAGTAGTAAGAAATGAAAAGGACGCTCCAGATTAGACTACGTTCATTAACTGGAGTTTCCATGCACCATAAAAGGATTTTATACATAGGTTTCATTGGATTCTCACTGTTATTGATCCTTACATAGAGATGGTTTATTTTTTGGATCCACTGATGTTGGAGAACGCGGCGATCAGATCAATCAGAATTGATACCCGGTGCAGCGAAAGTTTAAAAATTTTATATGGAACGATTCCATATTGGGTATCAAAACTTTTACGATTAAATTGTGTGTGTAAAAATTAAATAACAATTATAAATTTTTACCTCCAATCTCGAAGCGAGATTATGGACATCAACAGATTGCTCTGCTCTTGTTGTATATCCCTGGAACTGATGGACGAACTGTTCTTCAATCAGGTCCACGAACGGATATTTAATCCCTCTGATAGATTGCACTAGAAAATCTATCAGAAGTTTCTACGAAGAGAATTAACGAATTTGATCGTTAAACCAGACTGTAATTCAAAATTCACAGACTGGATTTTACCGAGCAGAGGGGAAAAGGGGGCGGCCACTTCAGAGAAAAATAATTAGGTTTTTCGAAAATTTGTGACCTGTTGTATCTAATTTCTGTACTGCAATAACTTATTTATAATATAGGCCACTAACAGCTTAGGGCCCATTAGTCATAAGTTCAAGCCCGACAAGCAAAGCCCGCATGTTCAGAAATTAATATAAAATTCATCATGACTCCGATTGATAAACCGATTTCACCAATGTGCACAGAAACCATTTCTGCACCTTTTAAAGTCAAGATAAATTTTTCTGAATCCGAATTCAGTGATTTCCAAAAATGCCCATCCCTATGTCATTTTAGGAAATCTTACTCCTCTACTCTTAAATAAGAAGTCCAACTTCTTTGTTCATTAAATTTAACTCTTTAAATTTAACTATCTCAACGGGGATTAAAAATCCATTACTCTGTGTGACCCTCAATGGTTCAGGGATACAGCTAGCCGTGGGCTCACAACTCCTTGTGACTCGGAACAACAATTTCCGACTTGCCCATCGAATCATGGTAAGAGCGCCTAGCAACATCGCCCCATGATTCCCTAGGTATCACTGATAGTGCCTGCAAGAACCAATAGATTTTGGTTAGCGTACAGTACGGTCCCTTCATCCATATATCCCGATCGAATCAACAACCATTGGTATATCGAGAGTCGTTCGAGATTCGATAACTATGCAATACATCTTGAAGATCAAATAGTGACATCGCATGTGTTACTAAGAAACCATTTCTTAAAACACATCATGTACTCTGGCCAGAGATTCGTCACACTAATATCTCCTCAGATCGCATAGGATATCCACACTCGCAAGTATGTGGTGAATCCTTGACAACAAAGCATCGACTCCTATATGTGTTGTAACTGTACCCAATCCCGACACCTGATGACCCCAATAGAGTCGGTAAACGAGTCAAAGCACAGTACTAGGAACAGTTTAGAATATACAGTGACTATAAGATGTGTTTCATGATAGACATCCCCATGTTCTACCACATCTTACATACACTATAGTATATTCAAGGTCTTTATCAAAACAACAATAGTATATCACAATATAACAATATTAAGAAAGATAAAGTCATTGCCATTAATAAAAGTGTAAATTATATTAAACAAAAGATTATTTATACAAAGAGTCATCAAAGCCCTTAGCCACAAGTTGGCTCACCGGGCACCCACTCTTTCAATCTCCCACTTGCCCTATAGCCAACTAGTCATACTATGTAGACCCATTGCTTCGCGATGTTTGTCAAATAATGGTCCTGGCAAGGGCTTAGTAAGTGGATCAGCGATATTGTCTGCAGAGGCCACTCTTTCGACAGTGATGTCTCCTCTTTCCACAATCTCCCGGATGATGTGGTATTTCCTCAGTAGGAGTTTGGATCTTTGATGAGACCTTGGTTCCTTTGCCTGAGCAACGGCACCCGTGTTGTCACAGTACACCGGGACTGGACCAACAACTTAAGGAATGACGCCCAACTCTTGGACGAAATTCCTCATCCAAACAGCCTCTTTAGCAGCAGCTGATGCTGCAATGTATTCTGCCTCAGTGATGGAATCCGCTGTGGTGTCCTGCTTGGAAATCTTCCAAGAGACAGCACCGCCATTGAGCATGAACACAAATCCAGAGGTTGACTTCGAGTCATCCACGTCACTTTGGAAGCTAGGGTCGGTATAGCCTTCCAATTTTAGTTCTCTACCTCCATATACCATGAACATATTCTTAGTCCTTCGTAAGTACTTAAGAATGTCCTTCACGGCTTTCCAATGCATTTGACCGGGATTAGCTTGATATCTGCTCGTGACACTCAGAGCAAATGCTACATCCGGTCTGGTAGATATCATCTCATACATGATACTACCTATGGCTGATGCATATGGTACATGTGTCATTTTCTCTATCTCTTCATCAGTCTTGGGACACATAGACTTGGATAGAGAAACTCCATGACACATGGGTAGATGTCCTCTCTTGGACCCATCCATTGAAAACCGTTTCAATATGGTGTCGATGTAGGTTGATTGAGTGAGTCCTATCATTCTCTTAGATCTATCTCTATAGATCTGTATCCCAAGAATATAGGATGCCTCACCCAAATCCTTCATCGAGAATCTACCTGATAACCATATCTTTGTTGACTGTAACATCCCTACATCATTCCCAATGAGTAGGATGTCATCAACATAAAGTACTAAGAATGTCACAGCATCCTTAACTACTTTCTTGTACACGCATGGTTCCTCCGGGTTCTTGATGAAACCAAAATCCTTTATTGTTTCATCAAATTTCTGGTTCCAACTTCTTGATGCTTGTTTTAGACCATAAATTGATCTCTGAAGCTTGCATACCTTATGCTCGCTTCCCATGGATGTGTACCCCTCAGGCTGCTTCATATAGATTTCTTCGTTAATGTCTCCATTAAGAAAAGCAGTCTTCACATCCATTTGACATATCTCATAGTCATACCAAGCAGCTATGTCAATAAGGATTCTTATGGACTTGAACATTGCAACTGGTGAAAAGGTTTCATCATAGTCAACTCCTTGTCTTTGAGTATAACCTTTCGCCACCAATCGCGCCTTGTAGGTCAATACCTTACCATCAGGCCCAAGCTTTCTCTTGTAGATCCATTTACACCCTATTGGAACAATTCCATCGGGAGGATCTACTAAAGACCAAACTTGGTTTGTATGCATCGAATCTATTTCCGACTGCATAGCTTCAAGCCATAAATTTGAATCCGCATCAGAAATTGCTTCCTTGAAGTTTCTTGGATCACATCCAACATCGGGTTCATCTTGATCCCCTTCAAGAAGAATACCATATCAAATAGGAGGTCTAGAAGTCCTCTCGGATCTTCTAGGTACAGGCGTGTCTATCAATGGTTCCTGAGGTGTAGGATCGTTATTTTGTATTTCGGGTTCTTCTCGAATTTCTTCGAGTTCCATCATCTCGCATTTCTTATCCAATAAGAACTCCTTCTCCAAGAAGGTGGCATTCCTTGAAACAAACACCTTTGTTTCAGCAGGATAATAGAAATAATATCCGATTGAATTCTTCGGATACCCTACAAAATAACATAAGGTGCATCGACTATCCAACTTATCTCCCACTATCCGCTTCACGTAAGCAGGACATCCCCAAATCCTCAAGTACGAATACTTAGGAGCTTTGTCATTCCATAAATCGTATGGTGTTTTGTCCACTGCTTTAGTGTGGACGTTGTTCAACAAAAATACCGCCGTTTCAAGCGCATAGCCCCAAAACGAAGGTGGAAGCTCAGTGAAGCTCATCATGGATCGAACCATGTCCAACAAAGTTCGATTACGACGCTCCGATACACCATTCAGCTGTGGTGTCATAGGAGGAGTCCACTGAGAGAGAATCCCATTCTCTTTTAGATAGTCCAAAAACTCGGTACTTAAGTATTCTCCACCTCGATCCGATCGAAGTGCTTTAATACTTTTACCTAACTTGTTTTCTACTTCAGCCTTGAATTCTTTGAACTTTTCAAATGCTTCAGACTTATATTTCATTAAATATAAATACCCATACCTTGAATAATCATCAGTAAAGGTAATGAAGTAGGTGTGGACATATTGAGTACCAACTCTAAATGGACCACAAACATCTGTATGGATCAAATCCAACAGATTTTGACTACGCTCAGGTTTCCCCTTAAAAGGAGATTTAGTCATTTTTCCTTTTAGGCAGGATTCACAAGTAGGTAGAGAGTTAATATCAGACATATCAAACATGCCCTCTCCCACTAGCTTGTTCATCCTCCTTGAAGAAATATGACCTAACCTAGCATGCCAAAGGTTTGCCGGGTTTTGGCTATCGATTTTCCTTTTGTTTGTTGTTGCCGGTTTATCAACATAATTTATTGGAACGTGTTTTAGTTTTAAGTTATATAGATCATTTTCAAGTTGTCCATTTCCAATCAAACATTCATTCTTGTAAATATTGCAAATCCCATTCACAAAATTGCAAGAATAACCATCTCTATCAAGCATAGAAACAGAAATAATGTTTTTAATCAAATCCGGAACAAATAAAACATCTCTCAAAAGTAACTTAAAACCGTTCTGCAAAATTAAATAAATATCTCCCACAGCTTTAGCTTCAACTCTGGAACCATTTCCGAGCCTCAGCTGGGTCTCACCCATTCTAAGCCTGCGACTTCTTGTTATCACCTGCAAATCATTGCAAATGTGAGATCCACATCCGGTATCCAATACCCAAGAAGTAGTATTAAGTGAAACATTTATTTCAATATAGAACATACCCTTTGCAGTTCGCAACTTCTCTAGATATTCCTTGCAGTTACGCTTCCAATGACCGGGCTTCTTGCAGTAATGGCAAACATCCTTGGATTTTTCCATGTTTGAAGCCTTTGTCTTGTACTTCTTCTCGAGTTCGATTTTCTTGGGTGGGGCAGAACGTTTCTTACCCTTTGTACTTGGCCCCTTCTTAGCAGCAGAAGAGGAGCCCACCAAGAAAGCCGGTTTATCCTTCTTTAAAGTGGATTCATATGTCACAAGAATATTGACCATCTCTTCAAGGGAGGCCTCTATCTTGTTCATATTGAAATTCACCACAAATCCGTCAAACGAAGAAGGAAGAGATAGAAGTAGTAAGTCCACGTTGAGTTCATGCTCCAACACCAAATCAAGGGTTACCAACTTCTGTATGAGCCAAATCACTCGTACCCCATGATCACGGACCGAAGTCCCTTCACGCATGCGACACGTCATTAGCTCCTTTACAGTAGCGAACATTTCAGCCCTCGATTGAGCCCCAAAAAGTTCCTTGAGTTGTACGTGAATGTCAGCAGCATTCACGGTGTCCTCAAATCGCCTCTGGAGTTCATCAGACATCGAGGCTTGCATATAGCATTTGGCCTTGATATCATGGTCCCACCATGTATCAAGTTTGGCTAACTCTTCCGGACTTATGTCAGCTGGTGCTTCCTTCGGAGGAGATTTTTCTAACACGTAGAGCATCTTCTCCGAAGTCAAGACAATCTTCAACTTACGGAACCATTCCGTATAGTTTGCGCCAGACAATTTATTTTGTTCAAGGATCGAGAAAAGTGGATTACGCGAATTCATCTTTATGAAATACTGAAAAAGAAACAGACAAATATCAGTGATTGTTTAAGTAATTTACTAAGACATAAAATAGGCGAAATTTATTTTATGAATCTCACTCCCACTATTTTAACGATTTCACTACCCTCTAGTGAAAACGGGAAACTGTTTTCCTTAGTGAGAACATGGAGTCCAATTGACAAACTATGGTCCCGAATAATATCAGCCAACCATAATTTTCAAAAGGTAGAGCCCAATTGCTTCCAAAGCAACCTCCACGTTTTTACCTCATGTCCAATAAGGGCCCAATAATATGACGTCGTTTATTGTGACATGTCAAGATGACCCATCAATATTAAGTTGTGATGGACGGTCGCCATGTGGATCCCCCAATAATATGAGCCGATCTCATGGGAGTTCCACCCAACTTACAACATGTGTCGATCCAATGTACAGCTTTCCGACGAACGGGCCCCCCCCAATAATATGAGCCGGACCGTATCCGCGGGTAGCATCTCATACATTGATCGTTGATGGAAGGTAGGAACATTTAAACAAATTTAAATTTCTTTTATTTATCTTGATATCAATTTTAAATCATATTTAAAATGAGGGATTTTAATTTTGAAAATTTGTCTCATCATTTTTAAAATTTTGTATGCTTGCCGGATTCACACAATATTGTCTAAAACATGCATACAACAATAATATCACATATTATATAGGATGATCGATTCCATTTCTAATCGACCCGTGGTTGCCAATCACGAGTCTTAGTCCAATCCTAGGTAATATGCAGTATGCAATGCAATCCTATTACATTGTGCTTCCAATTTACATTTTTTTTGTCTTTATTGTCTGCTGGGCCCACCTCCATCTTCAAATCTTCATCTCCCACTAAATCTAATGTATTTACAATAAATAACAATGACAAGTAGGGGATACATTTTTAAGGGGTGGGAACGGGCCATAAACCAAGCCCACTTTTATTACATATGACAATTCATATTGGGCCATAAACCAGGCCCATTAATAAATCCAACAACAATAAAAACAAATGTAAATTCCTAACATACACCTACAAAATTGGTCATGGCAATCGATCATCCTTATCCAATAACATTTAATTCAAAATTAATTTATTGGATAACATGAAATGGAAATTTAAATTTAAAAGGATAAAATCATATTTCATATATAAAATCTTATTTTACATACAAAATCATATTTTATCTTTTTATCAAATAAAATCATATTTTATCTATAAAATCCAATTTTATACATAAAATCATATTTTACTCAATATATCCATAAGATCATATCTTATCATCAATTGTACCAAAAATAATTAATTTCAAAATTCAATTTAACGGATAAAATATTTAAATTTTCCAAAAATTCAAATTTATCCAAAAATCAATTTTAAAATTTTCGGACTCGAACAATTCGATCCGACGCCTCGTGGACCAATCAAAAACAATTTTCGATCGGACCAAAAATAGAATTTTAACATATTAAAATTTAATTTAAAAATTAAAAATTAATTTTTCCGCGGGCCGCCCGGGACATTCCCGGGCTGCCCGCACCCCAAAGGGCTCGGGCCGGGCAGCGATCCAATCGCTGCCCGGGTTTTGCCCGAAATTTTTTTTTTATTTTTAAAATATTTATTTTGTTTCAAAAACCGAGGCTTAAAAAATTTTTGTACAATCGATTAATTTAATCGCTTGATCTGAGCAACCTGTCTCTGATACCACTGTTGGAGAACGCGGCGATCAGATCAATCAGAATTGATACCCGGTGCAGCGGAAGTTTAAAAATTTTATATGGAACGATTCCATATTGGGTATCAAAACTTTTACGATTAAATTGTGTGTGTAAAAATTAAATAACAATTATAAATTTTTACCTCCAATCTCGAAGCGAGATTATGGACACCAACAGATTGCTCTGCTCTTGTTGTATATCCATGGAACTGATGGACGAACTGTTCTTCAATCAGGTCCACGAACGGATATTTAATCCCTCTGATAGATTGCACTAGAAAATCTATCAGAAGTTTCTACGAAGAGAATTAACGAATTTGATCGTTAAACCAGACTGTAATTCAAAATTCACAGACTGGATTTTACCGAGCAGAGGGGAAAAGGGGGCGGCCACTTCAGAGAAAAATAATTAGGTTTTTCGAAAATTTGTGACCTGTTGTGTCTAATTTCTGTACTGCAATAACTTATTTATAATGTAGGCCACTAACAGCTTAGGGCCCATTAGTCATAAGTTCAAGCCCGACAAGCAAAGCCCGCATGTTCAGAAATTAATATAAAATTCATCATGACTCCGATTGATAAACCGATTTCACCAATGTGCACAGAAACCATTTCTGCACCTTTTAAAGTCAAGATAAATTTTTCTGAATCCGAATTCAGTGATTTCCAAAAATGCCCATCCCTATGTCATTTTAGAAAATCTTACTCCTCTACTCTTAAATAAGAAGTCCAACTTCTTTGTTCATTAAATTTAACTCTTTAAATTTAACTATCTCAACGGGGATTAAAAATCCATTACTCTGTGTGACCCTCAATGGTTCAGGGATACAGCTAGCCGTGGGCTCACAACTCCTTGTGACTCGGAACAACAATTTCCGACTTGCCCATCGAATCATGGTAAGAGCGCCTAGCAACATCGCCCCATGATTCCCTAGGTATCACTGATAGTGCCTGCAAGAACCAATAGATTTTGGTTAGCGTACAGTACGGTCCCTTCATCCATATATCCCGATCGAATCAACAACCATTGGTATATCGAGAGTCGTTCGAGATTCGATAACTATGCAATACATCTTGAAGATCAAATAGTGACATCGCATGTGTTACTAAGAAACCATTTCTTAAAACACATCATGTACTCTGGCCAGAGATTCGTCACACTAATATCTCCTCAGATCGCATAGGATATCCACACTCGCAAGTATGTGGTGAATCCTTGACAACAAAGCATCGACTCCTATATGTGTTGTAACTGTACCCAATCCCGACACCTGATGACCCCAATAGAGTCGGTAAACGAGTCAAAGCACAGTACTAGCATATAGAGTCTCAATGATGTTTTAAGTAGTAAGGACTAATGGTGTACAACCAAAACCGCGGACTTTATCCACTCGATAAGTGATAACCACTTGGAAAGTCCGGATAGGGTAGTTCGATCATTCATCGTATGAATATCCATTTGCATGCTTCGAACATCTCTATGTTCCTTACCAATGAAACGTGGTACTCTGCATCGCAAATGCTAGTCTCAAACTCGAGCGATCCTTATCCTTATTATCGGACGGCTCAATCGACTAGGAACAGTTTAGAATATACAGTGACTATAAGATGTGTTTCATGATAGACATCTCCATGTTCTACCACATCTTACATACACTATAGTATATTCAAGGTCTTTATCAAAACAACAATAGTATATCACAATATAACAATATGAAGAAAGATAAAGTCATTGCCATTAATAAAAGTGTAAATTATATTAAACAAAAGATTGTTTATACAAAGAGTCATCAAAGCCCTTAGCCACAAGTTGGCTCACCGGGCACCCACTCTTTCAACTGAGTCATCGTAATCGCTATGAGGACTGGAAATATGTAGTGAATATGTGAGTACATATTTTTGTCTTTATCGAGGACTTAATTATGTGATTCAACATTGATGTGTTAATATTATGTATTAAGGAGCTTGAATTGTTTAATTCAAACAAAGAAAGGAAAGGCAGAAAACAGGCCATATGGGAAATAGTAAAGGTATGTATGCATGTCTACTTGTGATTCATCTACAAATTATTGTAGATGAGACATTCTGCTTTCTTCTACACAGGGTCCTCGACAACCAGATGCAAAACAATATGGTTATTATGTGATGAGATTTATGAAAGATATTATTGAAGGAAATGTTATCTGTGAAAAGCATTCACTGTCCACTATAGTAAATCTTCTCAAATAATTGTCTTGTTATTTTTTTTCAAAGTCATTTACATTTATTTGGGTAATAATATAATTTATTTGTGGTTTGAAGTTCGTGAAAACAGAGTACTCAATGGAAGAAATTAATGAAGTCCGTTCCGAATGGGCGGAATGCATACAAGATTATATTGATTACTAGGTACGTATATTTATGGACGAACAATGAAGTATTTTTGTAAGTTGATTACTAGGTAGAAAGATGTCATGCTTTTACATAATCACGTTTTCGAAAATTTTCTGAAGCTGATGTGCCTTCATCTTAGTATGGCGCTTGAATATAACTTTAATATATCATATTGTCTTACCTTACCCGTGTAAGTTTTTGCTGTCAAACTACTTTGCTGATCTAAGTTTCTCTGTTTTTTGTATTATTGGTGCAAATTCTCGTCCATCAGATAAGGTACTCTACCTATGCCTGTCACTGTGAATTAAGTATTCTTTTATGCTTATCAGATTTAAATCTCCAGCCTACAGGACCTGATGATTTTGTCTGGGATCTGTTAATTCTAGAGTGATGTGCTCACATAATAAATATTGGTGAATCCACTTAGTTGCTATTTCTACTGGCCAAGTCAAGGCTCCTTGTAGAATATTTTCCATTTGCATGTTGTGCATTATAGGTTTGTTGAATTATGAAGTGGTGTAACATGACGATTTGCAGAGTATTCTTGTTTGTATGTCCAAGATTTCTTGGTTTAATATTTAAGTGTTGTGTTTATTTTGGTTATATGCAAGATTAATTTGGTTCAAATCTTGCATTTTTAAACAAAATTTTGCACCTTTTGGTTATTCTCAATGATGTTAATTTCTTATACGTTAGTCTTACTGGAGTATTTTTGTAAGGATGATTGATTTTTTTTATCTTTTAAGTCTCTTTGGAAACTTGTATAATTTTGTTCATTGTTTGAGAGTTAGAATGAAGGAAAGTAACATTAAAGGCCTTTTTATTTATGTTTATAAATTTTTGGTCAGGTAATGATTTAATGCTTCTCGGGTGGTTGGACCTTTAACTAAATGTGTTATACCTCTTTCCAGTTATATATTATTTTGATAAAAACCTATGTCCAGTTATGATAATGAGACAAAAGAACTTTCTTGCTTAAATAGGTTGCTTGCTTGCACTTGGAACTGAAGGATCAGTTTGTTTTATTGTAATGAGTTTCCTTAGAAATAGATTTCAGTTTATAAAATAGTGAACTGTTCGATCTTTCTATGAACTGACATGGTTTCGGAGTTTTTTTATAACTTTCGGTTGTGAGTTTTTTATGCTTTTGGATGTTTAGAGGTGGATCTTTCGGTTGTGAGTTTTTTATGTTTTTAAATGTTTACTTTTGTTTGCTAAAGAGGAATAATATTACAGCATGTGGTGAAGTACTGATATTCATCGTATTTGGTTTGTGATAGATATTTTCTTGTGTTTGATAGTGTCATAGTTTGCAGATAATTATAGTATACAACTCTTATTTTCGCTCAAACTATTGATAACTCGTGTGGTGTGTGGTTGAGTTTTGTAATTGGCTTGTAACACTATTTGGTATTTGCTGTTACTTGTAGTTTTGGCTGTCGGGTGACTGAAAGTCATGTCGGGCATGGGCATGAAGCAGTGGAATGAACTAGCTGTTTTTGGTAATTGAGGAGAAGCGCTTTGTTTCAAGATCGAACTCTTAACAATTGAGGAGAAGCTGCTTTTGAAAATCGTGATCGAAAATACTAGTAAATTCGGTCAGATAAGTAGATCTATATTTTTTGTACAACTTCCATGACATGTTGGGTTCGAAATTACTAGCGCTACAATTTTTTCGAAAGTATTTAGATGCATGTAACAGCTTTTGAGACTTGAAGATATATATTATTTCACATATTTTATGCATGTAGTAAATATTTTATTTTGTATGGGTATATACCACTAATTAAATTAGACAATGGTTTTGAATTCATAGTGAAAATTAAATAATGACAACATTTTTAAAATGTTGAGGACAACGAATAATAACTGTTGTGAAAAGGCAATTTAAGACAATGGTTATAAATTGTTGTTAAAAATAACATACGACAACGGTTTTAAAACGTGGTTGAATAATAAGTAAACGACAACGGATATAAACTATTGCATATGTGTTGTCGTACACCTACATAAGACATCATTTTTAAAATGTGGTTGAATAATGTCAACATACGACAACGGATATAAAGTGTTGCAAATCTGTTGTCGTATGCCAACATAGACAACGGTTTATAACTGTTGTAAAAGACAACTTAAGACAACGGTTATAAACCATGGTCAAAAAGTGTGTACGACAACAGATATTTACTGTTGCATATCCGTTGTCATATGTTGGAATCCACAACGGATATAAACCGTTGTCGTATGTTATACTTATGACAACACCTAAAAGTACAACGGTTTTTTGACCCCTACGACAACGGATTATATCCGTTGTCGTTTCCCTTTTTTCTTGTAGTGAATCTATTAACCAATCCTTTCTCTAAACTGCAAAGCATAAGCTAGCGGAAGTATGCATAAGAAAAATAGATTTCAAGTTATTCGAATAGGTTTCATTTGAAGGTTTTTTCTCAGTTATCTCATGCTCTATGTTTTCCTATTTTTTATTTGATTATTTGATAACTAGTTACTAAATTTATATATAATCACAATTTTTAATGAATTAATATGTAAAAATGATTTCAATGAGAATTTTGAATTACTGCATGTAAACTGCTTGATGAAATGTTTGAAGTATTTTTATGGGTAACAATGATTATATGAACTATGGTTGATCAAAATATGATATTTGAAAATTGTGAATTTGATTAATAGATGTATATATGATATTTGCAAGTTATTTGATCAATTAATTTATATGAACTTAAATACTTAATTGGTGACAGTGGGAAATCTTATGTGGTTTGAAAATCATGATTTATTTATTCTAAATTTTCAATGAAAAAGATGTGTATGTAACTTCATTGTGAATATTTATTACAATTTTCATTGAATTGTAAAATTTTTTAAGTTTACCATGACTCCTAATTAAGTGCAGAAAGAAATCTCTCAAAGTTAAAACTCGTCAAAACTTTTCTCCGATCAACATGTCACAAGAAAGATTGAATGAATTGACCATGTTTTTAATTGAGAAAAAAAATTACTGAACAATTTGATTATACAAACTTAATTAGTATTTTTAGCTCCAAAACTGTAAGGCAGGTTGTTTTTCAGCGATAATTTTGGACTTTTTTGATTTTATTGTTTAGTTATTTATATTGTCTTTCATATATTGATTTAATTCGAAGAGGTTGTCATAAAACTAAAAGAATGTGAACATGTATTATGCTTAAACCATTTAGGGACCTTTTTAAAAAAATTCGACTCAAGCCTAAAAATGTTTAGGATCGGCCCTGACTATTTTGAAATTTTTGAAAATTTCAGGGACTAAAATGCAAAAATGGAAATTGTTAGATATTTATTGGGGGAGTTGAATTCTTCACTCCATTTTCTTCTTCCTTCCTCCCTCTCTCACGCCTCCAACCTCCATTAACGCCTCCCAAGCTTCCAGAATTCTTCCCGAGCTCGATCCGTCCGTTAGAAATTATTTCTGAAGGCAGATTAGCGATCACGACTGCGAGAGCTTTGTTCTATCGTAAGTTTTTATTCGATCAGCTAAACTTGAATTTTCTGAGGTTGTTAGAATTGATTGAGTTTCGGTTATGTTGTTCTTTTCAGAGTTCTGATCGATTATTCTCAGTCGGTTTTGAATTAAAGCGTCATTCGGATTTGTTATGATTTTTGGAAGTTTAATTCGAAAATGGGGTTTTTGGGATTTGATGGAATTGGATGGAAATGGATGAATTATGGTTGTTTGGAGTTGTTTAGATTGATATATTGATGTCTGTGTTTTCGGATAGTTGAAATTATAGCCGTTATGCCGCCAGTTTGAGTTTTGGAATATCAATCGTTTATATTGATGAGATTTTGGATTTAGGAGTTGGAATTGAGTTTGAATGGTTTGAATTGGATGGATTGACTTTGGAATTCTTTTATATCTCCTTTTAGATTCAGTTGCAGATCTTGAAGTCCGAAATCGACAGAATTCGAATCGTTGAAGAATTGGTCAAGATTGTCTAAATTTCAGCTTCGTTGAATCAAGAAGAGGTAAAACATGACTTTGGAATGGAATAGGACGATTAACTCGAATCCGGAATGATTCGAGTGTCCTAGGGAAAATCACATACTTGCATGCTACTTGAAGTATATGTTTGTTTGTTTGTTTGTTGAATTACACTTGCATTCATATTGAGCTTATTTTGTTGTTTTAGAGGGCATGGAGGCCCAAAAGATTTAGACGTTCTGGAGAATATAATCGAGTGGCATTGGTGGGCGATTTACTACCATTTTTCGATCAACTCTCTATTGAATGCCCCAGAGTCTAGAGGATCAAAATATGCACCTTCCACCTAGATCGGGAGAGCCGGTGTGTTGTGTGATATTTTTTCCTCGGGATCCCAACAGGAACAGAGAATCATTTCCTGGAATTATCAGATTTGAGAACCCGATTTTAAAGACATGTATTGCATTGTATCGCATTTTGAATCGTGTTGTTATGATTTGAGTATTGTAATTGATTTAGATTGCATGGACTATTTTTCTTGCTTCTAGATATATATATATCAGGATTTGATATATTACATGGATTAAATGTTTTGTCTCTTTTACTGGGAAATTGTATTCTCACCCGATTATCCGGCTGTTGTCTTGTTTTGTATGTGTACTTTGCAACAGGTGGGGCAGGTTCGAGTCAGAAGTTGCATGACTAGATCGAGTTGGAAGGGATAGAAATGAGACTAGGTTTAGGAGTTGAATTTATTTTCAAATTGGATTTGTATTTTTGATTGTAAAATTATATTGAAAGCATGTTCTATTAGTTTGGATTGGATGTATAACTTTATAACTATCTTGTAATGTAATATGCATGTTGGATGTGTTGATGCATGTTTTAGATTGAAGATTTGAATGGTGATTTGAATTGTAAAAAGCCTGCCCTGTTTCTGATGTTTTTCTGGGCAGAGGGCGCGCTCGATCGCACGGGTTCGTAGAATCGAGCGCGGCCCTTAAATTTGTTGAGGCAGTAGAACTGCAAAAATGGTGCGCTCGATCCTACGAGTTCGTAGGATCAAGCGCAACACTTGAGATTTCTCCGGCAGTACTTGATGCATTGATGGTGCGCTCGATCGCACGATTACATGCGATCGAGCGCAGCCATTTAAAAAAAATGTCTTGCCTTGACTTTTGAATTATTGTTGATGATGGTTTACATTATCTTAAGATTAGAGAATTAGAACCGAGACCTCACATTAAGTTGTATCAGAGCGATAAGATCTTGGACTGATTTAGAAGTGAGCGAGGTAGATTGAGTCCGCTTGCACTGGTTTCTCGCATGTGTTTGAATTATTTAATTGATTTATTAAATACCATGCGAACATGCTTTATTGATTGAGAATTATTTGAATTACATGATTATGTGATTTACGTTTTTAAAGCATGATTTACTTGAGATATCAATTGCTTGGATTCCTGGATCGAATTTGAATTTTCTCGAGATGGTTGAATTATTCGAGAAGGAGGTTTTGGACACCGAATTTTGGAAGATCGAGGTAATTGTTTCCTAACTCGCTTGAGTATGAGACATATGTTCTTGATGTGTATAGAACAGGACTCGAACTGCATAGAATCCAGACAGGATAGAGTGATACTGCGACTGATCTGATGGATTTTGGGTGAGTCACCTTATTTCTTTTGAGGAATCTAGATGATGAATTTCCTTCTTGTTGAGCTTTTGGGTTCTTTATTTTCAACTCTTGATTTTGAATGGGAATAAGATTGAACTAGGCAGTATAGTACTTAGGTTATCGGATTTGGATTTTGTTATCCGTTGAACGGTTTAACCAAGTACAGAGCAACTGAGGAATGCGTTCAAAAAGTTGCCAGATTCAGATCTGAATCATTAGACGAGTGGAAATCCTCTGGTAAGAATTCTTGATTCAAGGATTTCTTTGATATCATTCTGTAGATGAACTGTTTATTGCAGAATCGTGCGGGGGAAATTCTCAATGCCGCAGTCGATGTTCCCAATTGTAACCTAAATTGGTTGATTACCAGTGGTTATAGAGTGGGTCAATGTTGATTCGCACGAGATTCTTGAAATACCTCTGATGGTCAGATCGAGATAACTCTGACTTGAGTACAGGACATCGCGGTTGAGAAGAGAGAGGAAGTGTTCCTTAGACCTCACTCAGATCGATGTACGACCGCTTTGAATTTGTAATGTCGTTTGAATTGACAGACGCTCCTACAACATCTAGGAATTTTGGAAGCCGAATCTCCCAAAGATGTTAGATGAATTAGTGAGTATTCGTAACGGTGGAATTCATATCCATTTGAAGAGTCGTACTGATCTTTCAGATTCGTTGAGAGCTGTTTACAGATTTGCGTGCCAAGCAATTACGCTATTCTATTGACGTCTGATTCTGATGGGATCGAATTGTCTTCCTCAATCATTTTATCTGGAGATTGAATTTCTGCTGATCACCTCGAGGCTGAAGCCGTTATGAATTGATCTAGATCGACGTCCTTATCTGATATTGGAAGATTATGAGTACTATCCCTGATTCTTCAAGGGATTCTTATCGTTGATAAAGCCGATTACTTCGCAGATTATGTTCTTCTGTTTGGACAACATCTTATGAGACAAATTCTTATTGATTGCAGATGATATTGATCAGCGATTTAGGACTTCTTATCTCTTCTGTACTGATGATCTTCAGCGCCTGGAACTTCTGCTTATTGAGAGTGTGGTATGTTATTGATCATAAGGATCATTATTAGCTTGAGCTTTGAGACTGCTGAAGACGCTCGAAACTCAACGTCTGAATCTGGACTTTGAGCTCGCAGCGATCTTAGTGATTAGAAGATCTGGTATCTATTTTCTTATGAGGAGATTTCCTTAATCTTACTGATCTTGAAAGGTGTAGTTGTTACACCTTAAACGCATATAAATCTCGATTGTGAGATTAATGTTTTTAATGCATTAACAAGGCCCTTTTGTCTATGTTTTGATGATTAACAAAACTAGGTTAAAATGTTACTAATGTTTACAATGAGCTTATTACAAAGTTAAAATTTTCAAGGCTCAATTGCGTACAAGTTTATTCAAGATCAGAAACAAAATTCAAAGACTTATACTGCTACGAGTTCGGAAGCTCCGATTGGAGTTCGGAACCTCCGATCAGGATCAGAAGGACCTTCGGAAGCTAAGGGACGATCGGACGTTCCGATCAAGGTTCGAAAGCTCCGATCTATTTTCAAGGAATTTTATATTATTCGGAAGCAGAACGGAAGCTACGAAGTGACGAGATCGGAAGCACCGATCATAGATCGGAAGTTTCGATCTGCAACGGCGGCCTGATAATCTTGTCCGAAAGACTTTTGCCCGACAACATATTTAATGCGCCGATCGGAAGCTCCGAAGTGGGATCGGAAGTTCCAATCCTGTACAAACCGCGTGACTCAGAATTCAAATTTCTGAAGCTCCGATGCTGGGAACGGAAGTTCCGATCGATGCCGAATTTTCAGCTATAAATAGAGGCATTCCGATACCATTTCAAGTATCCCAACATCTTCAAGTCTCTCAATCCTCTTAAGCATTATTTGAGCTATTTGTTGAGCAATTTGTAGCCCCTTTGAGCTTTCAAAATATATTCATATATCGAGTTGTATCCGGGGTTGTGAAAATCATTGGTGTAAACACTTGAGTGTGAAGCCAAGTGTTGTGTGATTGTTGAGGCTATCCTTGGAGTCCTTAAGGCCAAGTGTTGAGTTGTATCGGCGCGGTGATCGTGTTGAGTTGTACGGCTATCCATGGAGCCATCAAGGCCAAGACGTTGAAGTTCTAGTGGATCCTTGGTTAATCGATCTTAACCAAGAAGGGGAGACGTAGACGATTTATCGTCGAACTTCCATAAACATCTCTTATCCCTTTTACTGCTTTATTTACATTACGCATTTATTTACTGCACTTATATTTGATTGCTTTAAGTCTTCCGCTTGCGTATTTGCATAATCACTTTAAATTGCTAAAGTTGCCAATAGAACCTAAATTCCCCCCCCCCCCCCTCCATTAGGTTCTAACAAGTGGTATCAAAGCCACCTTTTTACAAAATATTTTCTAAAAAGGTTCTTATGGCAAATCTAGCGAGCGACTATGCTCAAGGGCAATCAACAAATCGTCCTTCTCTTTTCAATGGCATAAACTACGGATATTGGAAAAATCGAATGTCCCTATATATCCAATCCGTAGACTATGACCTTTGGAAGGTTACTGTGAAAGGTCCCTACATACCTACTAAAGAGGTTGAGGGTGTCAAAACTCCTAAGGGAATGGACGACTTTTCTAAGGAGTATATGAAACTTATATCTCAAAATGCTAAAGCCATGAATATTCTTCATTGTTCCTTAGATATGAACGAGTATAACCGGATCTCAATGTGCTCATCCACTAAATAGATATGGGACAAGTTGGAAATATTCCATGAAGGGACTAATCAAGTCAAAGAAATGAACATCGATCTACTCCAACTCAAATACGAAACATTTGAGATGGAAGCCAATGAGGATATTGACACAATGTTCCGAAGGCTTACTCAAATTATCAATGAGCTAGCCCAACTTGGGGAACAATATCCACCCAAACAAGTGTGGAGGAGAGCTCTACACGCCTTACCCAAGGAGTGGGATGCCAAGAGGACTGCTATCATAGAATCCAACGAAGGCGACACCGCTTCCTATGACCTTAATCAACTCCATGGAACTCTAAAAACCCATGAGTTGGAATTGTCTACAAGGAAGGAAATAAAGAAAGAAGATATCAAGGCAAAGGGGATTGCTCTATCTAGCCAATCCAAAGAAGAAGATGAAGATGATGATGATATGGCACTCTTCGCAAGAAAATTCAAAAGATTTATGCGAGGAAACAACTTCAAAAAGAAGACGGACAAGGAAGTTACTTGCTACAACTGTCAACAACAAGGGCATTATGCAAATGAGTGCCCTCTCAAGAAGAAATCTGACAAAGGAAAGAAGAAAGAACTTCTAGCCACTTGGAGCGATAGCGACGATGACGAGGAGGAAGCTAACATTTGCCTCATGGCTAAAAGTGATGACATCGTCTCCGACGACGATGACGAGGTACCTTCCTATGACGAACTACTACATGCATATAAACAAATGTTTGACATGGCTAAGTCACTTAGAAAGGAAAATAAAAACCTTAAAAATGAATTAGAAACTAAGGGGCATGAAAACATAAGATTAAAGGATGACATAGCCCACTTAGAAAAATCTTTTAATAAGTTCAATGTCAGTAGTAATAAATTGAATAATCTACTTAGCATGCAGAAATGTAGTTTTGATAAGGGTGGAATAGGGTACGGTAAGAAATCAATAGACTTTACTAGTCTAATTACTAAAGCAAAAATGAGATCACCCCCTACATCCTCTTATTGTTGTAAAATTGGTCATGCTAGATATAAATGTAGATCCTTGAGATTTCAATATGATCAAAAGAGTTATATGAAATGGAGGCCTAAGAGTACTTAACAACTCATCAGTTGGCATTATGAGATCATGATCTAAGGGAGTTCATCATAGACCGGTTTAAACTGCCTTGACATGCGATTGGTCTTCCTGATGAACGCTGCTCTGTCCAAGAAAATAGGTTTTTAAAGAGGCCATAGTCCTACCTACTACTGGGAGCACTCTTAGAAAGTGGCGATGATGTTGCTATGAGAGACTGAACTCTTAGAAGTCTATTTTGTATCTCTCTTTTCTAACACTGTGGACCCAAAAGAACTAAAGGGTACCAAAATCAATTCTTGCTGGGAAATAGGAAAACTTTTCTCCCTAGCATATGGTATCTAGACAGTGGATGCTTTAGACATATGACCGGGAACAAGGAGCTACTCCAATCGGTCAAACCAAAGGATAAAGGAACTGTCACCTTTGGAGACAACAGCAAAGGAGTTATCGAAGGAATCGGCTCAATAGGTATATCTGAATCCTGCTTGATTGATGATGTACTCCTAGTAAAAGGGCTTAAACATAATCTACTAAGCATAAGTCAATTGTGCGATAGAGGCTATGAATTCAAATTCACTCCCCAACACTGCACTATATCACTCATGACTGACAAATCCATAAATTTCAAAGGATATAGAAGTGAAAATGTATACAAGGTTTCTTTAAATAATTTATTTTTATCAAATATTAAAAGTCTTGTATCCTTGAATGTTGATGACAACATTCTTTGGCATAGACGACTAGGTCATGTTGGTCCTAGTACCATAGAAAAACTTTTTAAACTTGATTTAGTTGTTGGTATGCCAAAACTCAATTTAAAATTAGATTCTGTTTGTGATGCATGTCAACTTGGCAAACATACAAGAGAATCTTTTAAAAGCAAAAATTTTGTATCAACTTCTATGCCCCTTGAACTTCTCCATCTAGATCTATGTGGTCCCTCGAGGAACGCTAGCCTAGGAGGGAAACTTTATGCATTTGTCATTGTGGATGATTTCTCACGTTACACGTGGACATTGTTTTTAGCCCACAAAAATGATGCCTTTGATTATTTTAAAACTTTTGTCAAACGAGTTGAGAATGAGAAAAATCTTTCAATAAAACAGATCCGTAGTGACCACTGAACTGAATTTCAAAATGAGAGTTTTACAATTTTTTGTGAAGAGAAAGGCATCGGTCACAATTTTTCTTGTCCTAGGACTCCTCAACAAAACGGGGTCGTTGAGAGGAAAAATAGGACACTTGTGGAGATTGCGAGGACCATGATATGTGAGCATTCTCTACCAAAATATTTTTGGGCTGAAGCAATGAACACTGCTTGTTACATCATTAATCGTGTATCAATAAGGCCAATTCTCAAGAAAACTCCATATGAATTATGGAGAGGAAGAAAGCCTAACATTTCATACTTTCGAGCTTTCGGTTCCAAATGCTATATTCATAATAACGGTAAGGACAACCTTGGAAAATTTGATGCGAAATCCGACAAAGGTATTTTTCTTGGGTATTCCACAAGAAGTAAGGCTTTTAGAGTTTTTAATAAACGTACTTTACTTGTTGAAGAATCTATGCATGTTGTATTTGATGAATCTATGTCAATAGTCTCTCGCACTAACAATGATGATGTAGAATTACTCGAAGAAGAGATGGCTTCATCAAGTCTAAATGATTTAGATGTTTCTGTTGAGGAAACACCACTTCCAAAGGATTGGACGCTTCACAAAGATCATCCTATAGATCTTATCATTGGAAGTCCTTCAAAGGGAGTAACAACTCGCTCTTCAATTAATAATATTTGCAATCATCTTGCTTTTGTTTCGCATGTTGAACCTAAGTGTATTGATGATGCTTTATTAGATGATTCTTGGATTATTTCTATGCAAGATGAGTTGAATGAGTTTAAACGCAATGGTGTTTGGTATCTTGTTCCTAGGCCGCATGATAGATCTATTATTGGTACTAAATGGGTCTTTAGGAATAAACTTGATGAGCATGGTACTATCACTAGAAATAAAGCTAGGCTTGTAGCTAAAGGATATAGTCAAGAAGAAGACATTGATTATGATGAGACTTATGCGCCTGTTGCTAGACTAGAATCTATTCGCATGCTACTTGCTTTTGCTTGCTCTAGAAATTTTAAGTTATTTCAAATGAATGTTAAGAGTGCTTTCCTGAATGGTGAATTGAAAGAAGAAGTTTATATTGAACAACCTGATGGCTTTGTTGATGCTTTACTACCTGATCATGTGTATAGATTAAACAAAGCTTTGTATGGATTGAAACAATTCCTAGAGCTTGGTATGATAAACTGTCTACTTTCTTGCTTTCAAATGGTTTTTCAAGAGGAAAGATCGACATTACTTTATTCACCAAGAATGTCAAAAATGATCTTTTGATTGTGCAAATTTATGTTGATGATATAATATTTGGTTCTACTGACGAATCTCTTTGTCAAGATTATTCCAAGCTTATGCAGGAACACTTTGAGATGAGCATGATGAGGGAACTTAACTATTTCCTCGGATTGCAAATCAAACAATGCAAGGATGGGTTCTTTGTGAACCAAAGCAAATACATCAAGGAGATTCTGAAGAAGTTTGGGATGGAGAACACAAAATCATCATCCACACCGATGAGCACAGCAATCAGACTCGACAAGGATGAAAATGGTAAAACTGTAGATCAATCTTCCTTTCGTAGTATGATTGGCTCCTTACTTTATGCTACTGCTATTAAACCGGACATTATGTTTAGTGTTTGCTTGTGTGCACGATTTCAATCATGTCCAAAGGAATCACATTTGTTCGCCTTAAAATGCATTTTCAAATATCTTTCAAATACTCCAAATCTCGGCTTGTGGTATTCGAAAAATTCTTTCTTTGATTTAAAAGCATATTGTGATGCCGACTTTGGTGGATATAAGGTGGACAGAAAAAGCACTAGTGGAACTTGTTTCTTTTTATGAAACTGTTTAGTTTCTTGATTTTTGAAAAAGCAAAATTGTGTTGCGTTATCAACAACCGAAGCCGAATATATGGCTGCTGGTAGTTGTTGTGTGCAAATTCTTTGGATGAAGCATCAATTGCTCGACTATAGCGTCTCTTTTTCAAAAATCCCTATTTTTTGTGATAACACTAGCGCCATATGTCTTACAAAGAATCCGATTCAACATTCGCACACCAAACATATTGACATTCGTCATCATTTTATTCGTGACCACATCGAACAAAATGAAGTTGAACTTCAATATGTTGACACATCAAATCAAATTGCTGATATTTTTACAAAACCACTAGATGAAAATACTTTTATTCATTTGTGTGGTGAACTTGGCATGATTGAGTTGTAATCGCTTGTAGACATAAGTTAAATTTAATGTCATATTAAGGGGGAGCTTAATATTAAAATTCGAGCAAATTAATGTTGGATAATACAAAATTAATTGTATTTTTTCAATATTATAAAGCTCACATTTTTATATGGTTTATCTGTTTAAGAATTAATTTGCAAAATTTAAAATTAAAGAGTCAAAAATCGCAATTTTACCTCAGGTGGATCGGAACCACCGATTCCAGATCGGAACCTCCGATCCCTACCCCGCCATTTCCTATTCTGCGCGGTAATTTTTCCCTCCAAGACATAGATCGGAACCTTCGATCATAAATCGGAACTTCCGATCCGCATCTTATCCGGCTTTTTGAATTATTTTCACCGCCTTAAAATTAATTACCGCTTCAGGATTGGAACGACCAAAAAACGTTCGGAGCTTCCGATCGACACGTGTCTTGATTTATGTCGACCGCAGGATCGGAACTTTCGATCGCAGATCGGAGCTTCTGATCGATTCCGTCCCTATAAATATCATATCGCTCATTCCGATTTTTCACACCTAAAAATCATCTTCTTTTCTCCCTTTAATCCGATCTAAACCTCTCTAAATGGCATCCAAACGCCGTCGTGCTTTAGCCACTACAAGCCAAGCCCAATCCCATGATCCGACCCAGCCTGCCATCTCTAGGCCCATTCCCGAAGACTATCAGGGCCGTACTATTCATCCTGGTCGTATCTTAGATTCCGCCTATTTGGCCCAGTCTCATCTCCTTCTGTTGGACCTTATCAAGGCTCAACAGTGGGAATCTTTCTTTCTTCCATCTGTCCCTGACTCCATCTACATTTCTCTCATTCACGAGTTCTATGCCAATCATGAACTCGAATTAGGTCATGGTGCGATCACCATTTCCACGATTGTTCAAGGCAGGCATATTCATTTTTCTTCTGCTGATTTGTCCTCCTAGTTTGATCTTCCCAAGAATGGACCCGGTGAATACTTCTCGCAAAACTGGCCTCAAAATGATCCTACTTTTGATCGCGAGTTGTTACTTTCTACCATTCTTGGTCGTCCAGCTACTGCTGCTGATGATCGTATCCACCTCAAGAGTCTTTGTCCTGATTTTCAAATCATTCAAAAACTCATTACCACTTCTATCGTTCCTCGCAGTGGAGACCTCTCCACTTGCAAATATTTAGATTTATACATTCTATTTCATATCATTTCATCTCGACCTTTTAACCTTCCGCGCCTTGTTATGCAGACTATGCATCACACGACAAAGACGGTGAAAAAGGTTTCTTTTCCTTATGCCCGGTTTATCAACTGGATTTTGAGTCGTTTTGATGTTGAATTTGAGGGGATACCTTCTATTGAAATCCCACCAAGTCACATCTATAACCATCAGTCTATCACCAGGATGGATTTATCCTGGAATCCTGTGTACTCTCGATGGGTTGAAGATCGAGGAAGAGTATTTTCTAGATTTTCACCTATTTCTGCCTTTAATTTACCATATTCCTCTCTTCCCCACTCTATCCAAATCAAAGGTTTTCCGTCTGGTCCTCTTAACTCTGATATTCCATCCTCTTTCGGTTTTGAGGCCTTTGCGGCCAACCTTGAAGATGTTCCTTTCCAAACTCCTGAGGTCCCTGCAACCCCAGCAAACCAATTCCCTAGCGACTGTCTATTCGAGACACTTCATCATATGGAGACGAGCATGCACACTCACTTTTCCGAGTTGACTGCTAGAGTTGCTCCTTTGGAGACCCGATTTGATGAGTTTACCTCTCGCTATCCTCCGCTGACTCGCGATGATGACTCTTAGATTTTTATTTTGCATTTTAAGTTGTATTTGGTCTTATGTAAAATTTAAATTCTATTGGAATAAAATAGTTTATATTCATTCTCTTTTATTCACTTATTATTACTTTTTGATTATCACAAAAAGGGGGAGAATTAATTGGTTAATCATTTAAATTGAGTAAAAACTATTTATTTGTTAAAAACTTTGTTGCTTATTTCAGGGGGAGTTTTTAAATGCAATTTAAATACTTATATGCTTTTTACTGTCTATTTTTATTTTCTATTTTTAACCAAGTTTTGTGATCATAAAAAAGGGGGAGATTGTTACGCCTTAAACGCATATAAATCTCGATTGTGAGATTAATGTTTTTAATGCATTAACAAGGCCCTTTTGTCTATGTTTTGATGATTAACAAAACTAGGTTAAAATGTTACTAATGTTTACAATGAGCTTATTACAGAGTTAAAATTTTCAAGGCTCAATTGCGTACAAGTTTATTCAAGATCAGAAACAAAATTCAAAGACTTATACTGCTACGAGTTCGGAAGCTCCGATTGGAGTTCGGAACCTCCGATCAGGATCAGAAGGACCTTCGGAAGCTAAGGGACGATCGGACGTTCCGATCAAGGTTCGGAAGCTCCGATCTATTTTCAAGGAATTTTATATTGTTCGAAAGCAGAACGGAAGCTACGAAGCGACGAGATCGAAAGCACCGATCATAGATCGGAAGTTCCGATCTGCAACGGCGGCCTGATAATCTTGTCCGGAAGACTTTTGCCCGACAACATATTTAATGCGCCGATCGGAAGCTCCGAAGTGGGATCGGAAGTTCCGATCCTGTACAAACCGCGTTACTCAGAATTCAAATTTCGGATGCTCCGATGCTGGGAACGGAAGTTCCGATCGATGCCGAATTTTCAGCTATAAATAGAGGCATTCCGAGACCATTTCAAGTATCCCAACATCTTCAAGTCTCTCAATCCTCTTAAGCATTATTTGAGCTATTTGTTGAGCAATTTGTAGCCCCTTTGAGCTTTCAAAATATATTCATATATCGAGTTGTATCTGGGATTGTGAAAATCGTTGGTGTAAACACTTGAGTGTGAAGCCAAGTGTTGTGTGATTGTTGAGGCTATCCTTGGAGCCCTTAAGGCCAAGTGTTGAGTTGTATTGGCGCGGTGATCTTGTTGAGTTGTACGGCTATCCTTGGAGCCATCAAGGCCAAGACGTTGAAGTTCTAGTGGATCCTTGGTTAATCGATCTTAACCAAGAAGGGTAGACGTAGACGATTTATCGTCGAACTTCCATAAACATCTCGTATCCCTTTTACTGCTTTATTTACATTACGCATTTATTTACTGCACTTATATTTGATTGTTTTAAGTCTTTCGCTTGCGTATTTGCATAATCGCTTTAAATTGCTAAAGTTTCCAATAGAACCTAAATCCCCCCCCCCCCCCCATTAGGTTCTAACAGTAGTACTAGTTTCGCCGTACAGACTTGGTATGAGAAAGAGAAGATGATTAGAGACACTGAGGAATTTTTGATTGGGAATTTGATTTTATCCAGAGAGATCGAATGCAGTAGCTGATGCTCTGAGCCGAAAGATCTGTTTTTATTTTATCTACTATCGACTTTCTCCTTGATTGATGAATTCGGCACTTTCGGTTTAGAATTTGAAGCATATAGGAGTTCTATCAGCATTTTGCTTTTGAGCCGAATCGGAATTGATTGAGAACATCAAGATCGTTCAGAGATTTTATTTGACTTATCAGTATTCGTTGAAGAAAGTCAGAACTGAACCAGTCCGAGATTCGGGTTGGTGTTGATGGTTTATTGGTGTTTAAGCATTTGTTGTGCCTGAAGTTTCTGATGGAGACATCGTATCTTGAGATTGACACATTGCAGTCTATTCAGTATTCTTTCAGATGATGGAAAGATTTTTTCGATGATCAGAGTCAGTTTTGTTAGAAGAAGATGCAGGACGATGTTCGAGGTATGTTTTTCCGATGTTCTGAACTGTCTGCAGTTGATAGCAGAAAGAGAACGACCCGACTGTCTGTCGTACAGTTTATTCTGGTTCAGAATGGGATATAGATCATGTTTGATCGGTGAGACTGGTGTTTTCTGAAGATTTTGACTTTCAGAGGAGTGTCAAAGATGAGAAGAGAGATAGAAATCGTCTCGGAGATTGATTGAATTTCACTAGAGTTTGAAGATGATGGGCCCTGACTATTTTGAAATTTTTGAAAATTTCAGGGACTAAAATGAAAAAATAGAAATTGTTAGATATTTATAGGGGGAGTTGACTTTTTCACTCCATTTTCTTCTTCCTTCCTCCCTATCCCCGAATCGGCCCTGACTATTTTGAAATTTTTGAAAATTTCAGGTACTAAAATGCAAAAATAGAAATTGTCAGATATTTATAGGGGGAGTTGACTTTTTAACTCCATTTTCTTCTTCTTTCCTCCCTCTCTCACGCCTCCAACCTCCATTAACGCCTCCCAAGCTTCCAGAATTCTTCCCGAGCTCGATCCGTCCATTAGAAATTATTTCTGAAGGCAGATTAGCGATCACGACTGCGAGAGCTTCGTTCTATCGTAAGTTTTTCTTCAATCAGCTAAACTTGGATTTTCGAAGGTTGTTAGAATTGATTGAGTTTCGGTTATGTTGTTCTTTTCAGAGTTCTGATCGTTTATTCTCAGTCGATTTTGAATTAGAGCGTCGTTCGGATTTGTTATGATTTTTGGAAGTTTAATTCGAAAATGGGGTTTTTGGGATTTGATGGAATTGGATGGAAATGGATGAATTATGGTTGTTTGGAGTTGTTTAGATTGATATATTGATGTCTGTGTTTTCGATAGTTGAAATTATAGCCGTTTTGCCGCCAGTTTGAGTTTTGGAATATCAATGGTTTATATTGATGAGATTTGGATTTAGGAGTTGGAATTGAGTTTGAATGGTTTGAATTGGATGGATTGACTTTGGAATTATTTTATATGTCCTTTCAGATTCAGTTGCAGATCTTGGAGTCTGGAATTGACAGAATTCGAATCGTTGAAGAATTGATCAAGATTGTCTGGATTTCAGCTTCGTTGAATCAAGAAGAGGTAAAAGATGACTTTGGAATGGAATAGGACGATTAACTCGAATCCGGAATGATTCGAGTGTCCTAGGGAAAATCACATACTTGCATGCTACTTGAAGTATATGTTTGTTTGTTTGTTTGTTGAATTACACTTGCATTCATATTGAGCTTATTTTGTTGTTTTAGAGGGCATGGAGGCCAAGAGATTTAGATGTTCTGGGGATTATAGTCGAGTGGTATTGGTGGACGATTTACTGCCATTTGTCGATCAACTCTCTATTGAATGACCCAGAGTCTAGAGGATCAAAATATGCACCTTCCACCTCGATCGAGAGAGTCGGTGTATTGTGTGATATTTTTTCCTCGGGATCCCAACCGAAACAGAGAATCGTTTCCTAGAATTATCAGATTTGAGAACCTGATTTTAAAGACATGCATTGCATTGTATCGCATTTTGAATCGTGTTTTTATGATTTGAGTATTGGAATTGATTTAGATTGCATGGACTATTTGTCTTGATGCTAGATATATATATCAGGATTTGATATATTACATGGATTAAATGTTTTGTCTCTTTTACTGGGAAATTGTATTCTCATCGGATTATCCGGATATTTTCTTGTTTTGTATGTGTACTTGACAACAGGTGGGGCAGGTTCGAGTCAGAAGTTTCATGACTAGATCGAGTTGGAAGGGATAGAAGTGAGACTCGGTTTAGGAGTTAAATTTATTTTCAAACTCGATTTGTATTTTGGATTGTAAACTTAGATTGAAAGCATATTCTATTAGTTTAGATTGGATGTATAACTTTAGAACTATCTTGTAATGTAATATGCATGTTGGATGTGTTGATGCATGCTTTAGATTGAAGATTTGAATGGTGGTTTGAATTGTAGAAAGTCTGCCCTGTTTCTGATTTTTTTTGGGCAGAGGACGCGCTCGATCGCACGGGTTCGTAGGATCGAGCGCGGCCCTTAAATTTGTTGAGGCATTAGAACTGCAAAAATGGTGCGCTCGATCCCACGAGTTCGTAGGATCGATCGCAGCACTTGAGATTTATCCGGCAATACTTGAGGCATGGATGGTGCGCTCGATCGCACGAGTACATGCGATCGAGCGCAGCCCTTTAAAAAAAATTTTTGTCTTGCCTTGACTTTTGAATTATTTTTGATGATGGTTTACATAATCTTAAGATTAGAGGATTAGAACCGAGGCCTCACACCAGGGTTGGTAACTTCAAAGCTCTGAATGATGGGTGCCTTACCACTGACTTTTTGGTTTTGGTGGAACTTTCCCGCACAGTTCATCTTCTCTTTTGTGAGGAAGAGTGTACCTATAATTATGATGACCAGATCTGGAGTTTCCGTGGTGGCGATTATTACCAGCCAGGGAACCTCCTCTAGATCCACCACCTTCATTGGATTTGTGGCTCTCCTCAGCGAATCTCTTTGGATTAACAATTCGCTCCTGAGACTTTCCAGTGCCTTTTTGTCGCAGATTCTCCACTGGTCTTGATTCTGATCATCTCACCTCTCATATAAATCATGGTGGAGATCATTAGTTTATGTGTCTCCTCCATGCGTTCCATGGTACTAGCAACCATCAGATCCATATCTTCGAATTTCTTTGAGACCATAGAATCGAAGTGTTCAGAAAGTACCACCAAGATATCTGGAATGGAACCAGACCCTGCTTCATCGGTTTGCTTGTTCTTTTCAATATGCTCAACCATTTGCTGAACAATATTCTCAGGAGCATCAACATGAGGAACAGAGTCTCCGGATTTGTCATCCTACGACGGTAGTTTGCCACCGCCCTTCTCAGTATTCCCGCGGTTCTTCAGTGACATGGTCCCACCGGACATGCCAAAATTATGTTTGCGCACAAAAATTGGCGAGTGGGTGTTTTTGCAAGCGTGCCAGACACGTGCATACAAAATGATAATAAAACAAAAAAATAAAAATCAAACTTCTAAACCAAGAGAAAAATGAGCCCCGGTTTCACCGTCGGTCTCAGTTACACAGGTTAAGCAACGAAAAACACTAGAAATAAATTGAAAAAAAATCAAAATATTAATTGAAACATTAATTTTGCCACTAATAAATTGAATATGACAAACTATTTGCCATAAAAACATAAAAGATGGTGCTGGAATGTTCGAGAAACTAAGAAGTATAGACTGAAAACATGTACTGGCATTCTAGAAAAATACAAGACGAAAGTTTGAAAATTTTGCAGAGAAATTGTTGTAAAAGTCGAGAGCTTTTTAGATCTGTTTTGGATTGATTGTTTGTGAATGTATTGTGATTGATGTTCCCGTTCTTTTCCTTGCAAACTTGAATAAATACCCAATTCCTCAACTTCTTTAATTCATAGGTCATGTCTCTCTCGCACTACGCCATGATATTTTGACTTGGTCTCACCTTCATGCTTCCAATTCCAATTTGCATGTAATTTCACCATGCTTGGACTTCCATATTTTTTATGGGCCACAATAACTAGACTACATAATTTATGAAATTGGGCCGGGTGCATTTTACTAAATTTGGGCCCAAAAATAATTCTAATTTTAGGTTAAACGCCTTCATATATCATTCCAATCCTAATGAAAACCATTCTATTTCATTTTTCATTTTCTATTCGAAAATAAAATTATAATTATTATTTTGTGTTTTGGAGATAGGACTTGGAATTCTCACTCCAATCTGTCACCATAAGCGTTAAATTGAGGCCAACACCGGATTGGAAAGGTTCACGGATTGGAATATTGCCCCCTCCATCTTGAGATAGTCGGAATGCATCCAAAAAGAACATTTTAATTTTTAGCTAGGGGCCCATTAGGAAGAGTTTTAGGAGTCTAATGCAATATCTCATCAATTTTTATTTAATCATCAATTTTATGAGATATATCAATGTTAAAATATATTATCTATAAATTATATATGGTTTATTAGTAAAATCACAAATTAATTTTTCTGTAAACAATATAAAGTAAATTAGATAAACAAATTTACCTAAATACAAAAATTCTTTTAAGTGTCAATTGATTTTCTGTAAATTTAATTCAATATGTAATTAAATTTGGATTAATTGTATTAGAATTATCATTCATAAAATCAAGTAGATTAAAAGCATCTTTCGAATTTGTATTCTATATTTACTGATTCAATAACTTCTACTACTCAATCAAAATAAGTTATTTTACTTTTATAATACAATTTCTAAGGGACTTTTAGAGAGAGATAAATTATTCATCATGAAAATTAGTACTCAAGTAAAATAAAATAAGAATTTTAAATCAATAGAATTTGCATCAATGCACCAGCCTTTACGCTAGCTAGGTGACAAACTGTGCACCTTTTTACTCACATGCATATATATTTCAATTGTGGTTTTATGGTAGCTTTTTTCAGTAACCCTGAAAACGAAGAGGGAGAGCTAATCAGCCATGCATATATATTTCATTGTGACCACCGCATGAATGGTTGCTTTTCACTCACATGTACTGGCTACTGCTTTAAATGGGAAAATTGGAATAATTTTTATATTATATATTGTGTAATACTTGTTTGGCAAACAAGATTTTAGACGGACTTCTATATACTTGTTGATTTATATATAGAATGTCTTTCAGGAGAAGACAATAATTGGCCTTGCCGAATTAACTTCAAAATGTTAATAATAGAGCATGTTTGGATTTTGTAGTGATTTTTTAAAATAAGTGTTTTTTTAAGCTATAAATTTTGGTTTTTGAAAAAGCCCGTTTTTAACTTAAAAATTGTTTTTTTAAGCACTTATTTGCTCATCCAAACACCTTATTAGCTGAAAAAACATTTTTTTTTAAAAAAAATACTTTTTTGGTCTGGCTTTTCATACCAAACGGGGCCTATAGCCACCTACAAATTAGTCTAGATCCATCAAGCACTTTATCCCTACTTATGAAATTATGCTTGTAGAATTTGCTTAAAAGGGATAATAGTCAATGGTCCCTTAAAGTTTGTTTTTATCTTGTGTTTCGATCTTATAAATATTGTGATGATGTCGAAATTTTACCTCGGGTTCGGTCTGGTAGAATGGATCCTCCAATTCCTTTATAGAGTAGGTCGGGTCGGGTATCAATGAAATCTGCACAAGCAACAGCTAGGTCAAGGGGCGCCGAAAGTGTTTTCGGCGTGACCCCTCCGATGCCTAAGTCAGTGTCTTGAAGGCAGAGGGTATGATTAATGCGAAAACTGAGAGATATGAGTGCGTGAATGTAAAAGTAAGAGTGAGCGTTGATAAATAATGAATAGTGAATAATGAATACTGAATAGTGCAACCATAACAATACCTGTATTTATAGGAAAAGAATAATAAGTTACCTAGTAGAATTATAACATGTCTTAGACTAGAACTCTTCATCCATTGGTCCCTTTGTAAGCTTATCTCTATCTTGTGAATATTTGAAAAGATCCGGGCTTATCTCATATATATATTAGAGTCCTACCTGAACTCGAAAAAGATGCATGCGGCCTATTAGGCCCAGCCCAAGTCGGCCCATAAAATACCAGCCCTGGTCATATCTGGTAGACCCATTATAAACGGGCTCAGGTTGAAATATTTTCTCGGGGTAACAATAGTACCTCCTGAACTGGTCTAAAATAAGAATGAGTTTAGACCAAGATTGTAGACCGGACCCCGAGCTCAAATAAAGAGTTGTAGATAACAATTGATTAGAACCGAGCTCGAATAAAGAGCAATAGACGACAACCTGATGAAACCAAGCTCAAATAAAGAACAATAAACGATAATTGATGTTGACGAGCGGATCGGGCTTTTAGGATAACCACGAGTTGCGTGGGATTACATGATGCCGAGCTTGGTCGGGCTTTGGAGAATACCACTGACGTAGATTTATGACGCCACTAATGTGGACTTTTTGATGCCACTAATGTGGGCTTTGATGCCACTAACGTGGGCTTTTTGAGACCACTGATGTGGATTTTTGATGCCACTGACGTGGGCTTTGAGTGCCGGACCTGCCCGGGCTTTGAGACCACTGTTGTGGATTTTTGATGCCACTGACGTGGGCTTTGATGCCACTAACGTGGGCTTTTTGAGACCACTGATGTGGATTTTTGATGCCACTGACGTGGGCTTTGAGTGCCAGACCTGCCTGGGCTTTGAGACCATTGTTGTGGATTTTTGATGCCACTGACGTGGGCTTTGAGTGCCGGACCTGCCCGGGCTTTGAGACCACTGTTGTGGATTTTTGATGCCACTGACGTGGGCTTTGAGTGCCGGACCTGCCCGGGCTTTGAGACCACTGTTGTGAATTTTTGATGCCACTGACGTGGGCTTTGAGTGCCGGACCTGCCCGGGCTTTGAGACCACTGTTGTGGATTTTTTATGCCACTGACGTGGGCTTTGAGTGCCGGACCTGCCCGGGCTTTGAGACCACTGTTGTGGATTTTTGATGCCACTGACGTGGGCTTTGAGTGCCGGACCTGCCCGGGCTTTGAGACCACTGTTGTGGATTTTTGATGCCACTGACGTGGGCTTTGAGTGCCAGACCTGCCTGGGCTTTGTAAAGTGTTGAACCATAAATTGGGCCTTATTGCTAGATTGCATGCCCGATATGATATAATTGGGCATTACTGCGAGATTGCATGCCCGATGTGATATAATCGGGCCTTACTGCGAGATTGCATGCCCGATGTGATATAATCGGGCCTTACTGCGAGATTGCATGCCCGATGTGATAATCGGGTCTTATAGCGAGATGGCATGCCCGATCTGATATAATTGGGCCTTATAGCGAGATGGCATGCCCGATGTGATATAATTGGGCCTTATAGCGAGATGGCATGCCCGATGTGATATAATTGGGCCTTACTGCGAGATTGCATGCCCGATTACATAAAATAACCCAAATAAAAATGCAAGGGAAGAGAAGTCCAACAAATTTGATCACAAGAAAACAAACATGTAATTTTGATAGAAGAAGATGCCTCAGAATATTATTAATAATGATAATAAATAAAAATTTAATAATTTAATTCGAACATAAATATTATTGAAATACTTATCTCATTCATGCGTTGTCGATGACATGACTTTGGATTGTAAGATAAAATCTTATATTCTTTGATCAAAGAACCGACTTGATTTAGCAACGAAAATTGATCCCCACCGTCTAAAATCAGTATCAAGATGTTCAACTTTGAACTCGATTCGACGGTTCAATTAATTCTTATGATTTTTACAAGATTTTGATAGAACACATAGAATTTGTGCGAGGGAGCGGCATCTGTGCGACGGTCCAGATCTGATTCTAAAAGCCACCAATCATAATCTTCACCGTTCAAATCTTAGAAAACATATTACTGAATATGTATATAAAATTTGAACTTGATCCGATGGATAAAATAATTCTTGTGATTTTTTCAAGATTCTGATATGCAAGCCCCGCGAAGAACACATAGAAGCTGTGCGAGAGAGTGGAATATTTTCGGCGGTCCAGATCTGATTCTAAAAGCCATCAATCACAATCTCCACCGTTCAGATCTTAGAAAACATATTCGTGAATATGTATATAAAATTTGAACTCGATCCGACGGTTCAATTAATTCATGTGATTTTTGCAAGATGCTGATATGCAAGCCCCACGAAGAACACATAGAAGCTGTGCAAGAGAGCGGAATCTGTTCGGCAGTCCAGATCTGATTCTAAAGGCCACCAATAACGATCTCACCATTCAGATCTTAGACAACATATTCATGAATATGTATATAAAATTTGAACTTGATCCGATGGTTCAATTAATTCCTGTGATTTTTGCAAGATTCTGATATGCAAACCCCGCGAAGAACACATAGAAGCTGTGCGAGAGAGCGGAATCTGTTCGGCGGTCCAGATCTGATTCTAAAGGCCACCAATCACAATCTCCACCGTTCAGATTTTAGACAACATATTTGTTAATATGTATATAAAATTTGAACTCAATCCAACGGTTCAATTAATTTCTGTGATTTCTTCAATATTGTGATATGCAAGCCCCACGAAGAACACATAGAAGCTGTGTGAGAGAGCAGAATCTGTTCGGCCGTCCAGATCTGATTCTAAAGGCAACCAATCACGATCTCCACCGTTCAGATACTAGAAAATATATTAATAAATATGTCTGCAAAATTTGAACCCGATCCGACGGTTCAATTAATTCTTATGATTTTTGCTAGTTTCTGATGCGCAAGCCATGCGAAAAACACATAGAAGCTATGCGAGCGAGCAACGTATGTTCGGCGGTCCAGATCTGATTTTACAAGACACCAATCACGATCTCCACCGTTCAGATCTTAGAAAACATATTAATAAATATGTCTGCAAAATTTGATCCCGATCCGACGGTTCAGTTAATTCTTATGATTTTCGCAAGTTTGTGATGTGCAAGCCATGCGAGAATCCGAAATTTGTTTCTTCTCTTGTACTCATCATCTTAACCTTTTGTTTTCAAATTCCCACAGACGGCGCCAATTGATGATGTCAAAATTTTACCTCGGGTTCGGTCTGGTAGAATGGATCCTCCAATTCCTTTATAGAGTAGGTCGGGTCGGGTATCAATGAAATCTGCACAAGCAACAGCTAGGTCAAGGGGCGCCGAAAGTGTTTTCGGCGTGACCCCTCCGATGCCTAAGTCAGTGTCTTGAAGGCAGAGGGTATGATTAATGCGAAAACTGAGAGATATGAGTGCGTGAATGTAAAAGTAAGAGTGAGCGTTGATAAATAATGAATAGTGAATAATGAATACTGAATAGTGCAACCATAACAATACCTGTATTTATAGGAAAAGAATAATAAGTTACCTAGTAGAATTATAACATGTCTTAGACTAGAACTCTTCATCCATTGGTCCCTTTGTAAGCTTATCTCTATCTTGTGAATATTTGAAAAGATCCGGGCTTATCTCATATATATATTAGAGTCCTACCTGAACTCGAAAAAGATACATGCGGCCTATTAGGCCCAGCCCAAGTCGGCCCATAAAATACCAGCCCTGGTCATATCTGGTAGACCCATTATAAACGGGCTCAGGTTGAAATATTTTCTCGGGGTAACATATTGAATTTATGGTTTTCATCTTATAAGTTAGTTGTATTTTCGTTAATTTTAGAAATTTTTTTTAGAGAGTACTCATTGCATACGTCTACCACGTCAGCATAAGGGCGTAGCTAGGATATATAAGTAGATGGGGTTAAACATTAAAAATTTAAGAACAGGTCTCTTGTGAGACAGATCTAACTTATCTGTACCTACAATGAATAATATTTTTAGTATAAAAAGTAGAATTTCTTATCATTCAGTCAGATTAAATATATGTCTTATAAAATTGACTCATTATAAGAATTTATGTACTTTTATAAATTTTATGTTAGAATTCTTATAATATGAAGAAGATAAATTTTTTAACTCATTAAACTTTTATTTGAAAGAACTATTCTTAAATTTTAATATATCAAGATGCAAATTAATATAATGTATAGCTAGTAATGAAAATTTTAAATAAATACACGGAAGATTAAGTCAAAAAATAAGAAGTATATAATAATTTATTTAATTAAATAATTTAGCTACACAATTTTTTATTTTAATAATATTTCTCTTAATTTTATTATTTAATATTTGTATGTTTAATATATTGAGGATATTTATATAAATATGTGTACTTATAATCAGAACAACACCAATTATAGAACCATATTGGGTAAATATATAAAAGTAAGATAACTATATATATAATAAGTCCAATAAACTACACTAAAGAAATGTCGGGTTATTTAAAACTCATAGTTAACCATGTATATTAATTAAATCCAATGAATAAAAATCCTAAAATATCCATAATTATATACACATAATCTCCAAATTCTTCCCTAATATGCCCGGACGGACACATCAGCATTTTTCGATGTCACATTTGACATTTTCCGATATCAACTTTTCGAAAGAAAAAACCAAAAGTTAAATATAACTATAACTTTCATGATCGAATTAAACTCAAAATTCGTGAAGTTTTATACACCAAAACACAAAATAATCCAACTTAATTAAGTAATTATTTTAACTATTTTTCATTCCTAAAAAGATTCTTTTACCTAATATACTTTTTTTTTAAAAAAAAAGAGCCATATATTATATATGTTAACGTCTAATTAAGTTATATTTTCCCCTTCTAATATTATATGTAGTGTTCTCTATTAGTTTTCTTTGATGGTTTAATAGTGGTGGTCAATCGAATTTGAGTCGTGAAATGCATTAGATGATGAGCTGGGAAGTGGGAACTTGTCATTCCATTAATCCAAGTATGATAATACGAGACGGGAAGGAGTCGGTGATTTTTCCTCATTCTCATCCTTATCCCTATCTCCGCAGGGCTTAACATCCCTTATTACTTCCTCGTCTTCATACCCAAAAAAATATAGATATACTTATACATATATATATAAATATATCAATCACTTTCATCACAAAATATATATTTTTCAGTAAATTTTTTTTAATTGTAATAACATTAATTTTTAAAATTAATCAAAATATTTTAATTAAGAAATATTATTATCCATAAAAAAAATTTCTCTTTCGGAAGTGAATCAAAATTTTATTTTAAAATAAAGTACTATACGTCAAAATTAGTAAAAAAAAAACATTCTAAATTTTTTTTCAAAATAAATAATAAATATCAGAAATTAATTCTAATAGCTTATTTATATCCAAGTAAAAATAAATAAAGTTCAAATAATATTTTTATGTTAAAAAATTATATTATTATAAGTAGATGTATCAAGCATAATGTATACAAATAATACAAATTAACCGATGCATACAAATTTTTTTAATATTTAGTATGATTAAAATATTATAATTCCAATAAAAAAATTTTAATCATCAAATTTTCAAGAAAAGGAGCGCATGATCCCATTCCTGTCTTCTTCGAGGATTTTTTAAAATCCCGGAATTTAAATTCTAACTCTTATCCGACAAAACCTTCCTATATAACTGATCTGGTTTCGAGTTCACCCGGCAAGGAAAGTTGTTATTCCAATCGCAACCCACAATTTGTTCTTAGGGTGGGATGTGCCTTACTTAATTACCAGTTTTAATTTAAATCATATTAAACCAAAGATATGCAGAATACCTAAACAATGTTTTGAACTTAGGATAAATAGATGATTATTTAATAATCACTCAAACAAAATATAGTCTAGCTTTATGGTTACACTGATTTCAGCCAAAAACAAATAAAACGAAATGCCATGATACAAATTAATTAAGGACAATGGAATCAAAAACAAGAAACTAGCCAGCTAGAAAAATATATCAGCAACACGCATGCATGCCTCAGCCGGTGCCCCCAAGCACAGCCTTGAGTTTCTTCACCTGTGCATCATCAAGAAACGTCACCTTCTCCAAAATATCAGACGGCAACGAATTCCCAAACAGAGCAAAATCAGTGATCTGCAGGCCCGGTGCTTCGCTGCTAAAGCTTGCAAAAGCCACAGCGGTATTCCCACCTCCATTGATCTGAAAGTGCAGCAACCCTTGTGGGATAACCATGCTATCTCCCTTCTGAAGCTTAGCCACATACACTTGGTTTGCCGTGGAGATAAATCCACTCACCACGATTCCTTTGGTCACCAGCACAAGCTCTGCTGCACCAGGATGAGTATGCATGGGGATCACGCCTGCCGGGTCCAAGTCGAGGCGGAGCAAGGAGACTCCTTGACCATTAAGGCCGGGGAACTGAGCTGTAAATGCGGGTGAGACGGAGGCTTTGATGAGGGCTATTTTCGGACCAGGCTTCCTTAAACCAGTGAAAACGAAGTCAGATACTGTTGCATTAGCAGATGGTTTGCAAGTGTAACCTGACGGGGTTTCGGGGCCGCTCAAATCTGCTATGCAGAAGTCCTGCACCAAAGCATTAATGATTTGAGTCAGGGTAAAGACAGTGAAACAAAGAAAGATTAGTCTAAGCATTTTTTGGGTGTGATTGTTTAGCACTCGGAATTGGTTTATATAGAGTTTGGAGCATTCTTGATCATGTGTGGCTTTGACATCCGCAGGAAATTGGAAGGTAAAAGGTGAGCCACAAATTGGTTCAGTGGATGGATGGAAGAATAATGGCCATAGGCCCTTTTGAGTTTTAAGAAAGAAAAAAGACAGGAAAACCCTTTTTTTCATCCATAAATATTAATTATGCACCACGCAGTTAGGTCTATAGCTTGTCTCCGTCGTCATTATAAGGTCCACGACTTTGCTCCATCAAACATGAAAATTTATTAACATTTATTTATAAATAGAGAAGATGCATATATGCAATATAATTAAATTTCCCACCTTTTGAATCATACTCACATATCATCATTATAAAGTGAATGTACAATTTGAATTCATGAGTACTATATTTATGATTAATTTGGTATTGGCCCAACCGTTGTTTCCTAGAAAACATACATTTGTGTTGATCTTAGCTTCAAACACTTTGTGGAAAGGACAAATCTGTTTTAAGAACATTGTACTTTGTTTACATATATAGTTCTCTCTTTTTTCATTATTTTGTTTCTAAAAATTTATTTTGCTCGTTTATATTTCAGTTGCTGGTTGGATACTGTTCAACTTTACATTAAGCAAATTTAATTTGCTTGTTGGTCTTTAGTTTAATTTGCCTATATACAAGCTTTGTGAAGAGAGTGATTTTCATCAATTAAAGGAGAAACTTGAATAATATGTTATTGATTTACTTTGGTTTATTTTGATACTCGGAAAATTTTGTATAAAGTGGGATCATGTTATAATATTGTTTGTTTTATAAACTACCACATTTATTTCATGTATTTTGTATTTTTTTCATAAGCTGAGTTGAGGTGCTTCTAGGTAATCGCACAATTATTATAGAGGAAAATATTTTGAATGTTTTATTTAAAAAAACCTGCTACAAGAAGTGGTCGAGTGTCAATTTTGCAAGAAGGATTTTTTATTTGGGCCATGTATATATGCGTACAAATTCGGACAGCGGTAGGTCGATTGATTGTACAAACAGACAACAGTTGAGGGGCCATGATGAAAATTATATTGTATTGGGGTCCCCTAATTAAAGGCAGCTGAGTTGAGGTGCTTCTAGGTAATCGCACAATTATTATAGAGGACTTTGAATGTTTTTTTTAACCTGCTACAAGAGGTGGTCGTGTGTCACCATATGATCAAGATCCAAAACTGGATATAGCAGAGTATTTGAAGATTGAATATGGCGACTGCACTAAGCATTGTGATTGCATCATGATCGAAAGATTATCTCGACTAGTCAAAGAAGGACGACTGAATTAAGTACTATAAGAAGCCTGAAACTTATAAAGAATATTCAAGAAAATCATCCTCAGTCACTGGACAGTTTCTAAACTATCAGAGTCCTTCAGATTTGAATTATTACCATTTATGAAAAATAACAAAATAAACACTGTAGATGCCGCAATAGTGGTAGTGCACAAACTTTTACTATTTATCAGAATTTATCTCCAAGACTTACAACTCAAGGCAACGGGATTTTATTTTGAGGAACGGATGCTTTTCTAAGTATTTATGACCGTTGCAGATCAATTCCTATAAAAAAGCCTTGAAGATCAGTTGAAGAAGTCTCTCCACCTATTGTACATTCAAGCTATCAAATTTTCAGTTGTAAATTCAAAAATCACAAGTTCACATCAACTGAAATAATACACTTATTCAAGTTCATATTTGATCATTAAGGATCACTTTGTGCTAAGTTATTCGAGTTTTTTATTCATACTTGAAAAACCAGTCGAGGACTATATTATGTTGAGTGGTAGGAGTTTCAATCAAAAGAAGTGCCAAGTCCTTAAGTGAATTGAGGATGTAAAAAAAGTTGTATTACACAAATCTTCTAATGAATCCTTTCAAATGGAAGAAGGGGTGGCGTAGGAGTATTCATCTCCGAACATCTAGAAACATTTCTTGTGTCATTCTTATTTATGTTGAGTTTCTGCATTAGTGTTCAATCTATCAGTCGACTTCATTCCGCACATTATAATTGTTGGTTGATTGGCATAGCTAGACAGCAAACAAAGAAGCAAGTAGTTCAGTTGTGATCACGACTGAACTTAATTATCTGTAAAGTCGAAGAAAATTCAAAGTGGTGTATTCACCCCCACCTCCCTCTACACATACCAAACGATCATAACAATTGCACTTCTTGCAATCAATGGTAATCGAAGTCATGACCTTGATTCTGATACAAATTGGAGGATCAAGTGTTTGCCGTTTTACCAAAAGCTATAGTTTGTGGTAAAGATGTAATTCAAATCTTTTAAATCGCATAACAACCCATGTGTCATAGTTTGATTGCTCTAACCAGTAGAAACAATTATTGCATCCCAACACACTACTCGCGAGTGTAAGCTGTTTTGTCAATGTAGCAGTACCTACTCCAAAAAAGGTAAAAATATATAGGACAAAATATTATTGATTAATGCATTTTCATTAGAGATGCATTAAATAGTAGCGCGAATTGTTTTCTATGATGCATGCACCAGCAAAGCTTTTATGCTAGCTAGGTGGCAAACTACATATACTTCCAAAGACTGCTTTTTTCAGTAACCCCGAAAGCGAAGAGGGAGAGCTAATCAGCCATGCATATATATTTCATTGTGACCACCGCATGAATGGTTGCTTTTCACTCACTGGCTAGTGCTACCTCCTATTTGATAATACTAATTAGCAATTGTCTTTAAATGGAAATTGGAATAATTTTTATATTATTGCGTAATACTTGTTTGTTTATTTTTTAAGGAGAAACCAGACAAGACGAGAGGTTAGACGGACTTTTATTTGTCCATTATTTAGAGGAGACAAGAATTAGCCCTTTCAGAATGCATCGATATTGATTATTTTTATTATAGTAAAAAATAAGATAAATCATTTTTTTTAAAAAAAAGATAAATCTGAATTATCAGATGTTACTAGAGTACAAATATGTAAAAAAATTTGGGATTACACATTAAATGATTCCCTATAGATTCGGATCATTCCCGATTCAATCTATTAATTTATTTAGGGTAAATTGATTTTTTGTTCCTATATGTTTGTGTCTTTTCGATTTCGATTCTTTATATTTTTATATTTCAGTTTTTGTCCCCTATGTCTATCTTTGTTTTTTTTTTTTGAAAATTTTAGTCTTTTTTTCCGATGTGACGCTGACGTGACAAAAATATGACGCTGATGTGAAGCTGACGTGTGTACTGTCACATCAACATTTTCGACGAAAGAAGACTAAAATTGCCAAAAATCGAAACATACAAAATAAAAATTGAAATCTAAAACTATAAAGGACCAAAATCACAAAGTAACAAAATTATCGGACCAAAATTGCAATTTTTCCATTTATTTATGTGCCGATTTAGTACTTAAATTTTTAAAATTGGTCCGAGATATTCTTTGATGTTAATTTGACCGTCAATGTCAGCAAAAATAATTATGTGATTTTATTCAAAGCCTGTCCTCACCGTCCTTGAAGAAATTTTGTCCCTAATAATATCACTGTTAGTGTTGGATTTAATGGCAAAATTTAGCAAAACTAATTCAGTATGCGACTTTATTCCAAGTGTGGTTTCACAGTGGTTAAGGAAAATTTTCCCCTGTTATGTTGCTGCTTGATTTAATGGCGAATTCTTTGCAGGATACTCGAAAACAAAATAGAATTTGTGAAAATGAAATGTACATATAAATTCCCCAAAACAAGAGCACAAAGTTGGTTTTTGAAGAAAATTAAAAATAACTTGTAAGTTATATAGCATTTGTTTTTAAAGCTTTAGTCCTACCTCTATTTATATTTTTATATTCCATTCTATATTTATCTATATATATATTTAAAATTTTAGATAGTCTTATCACTCTCTATAAAAAATAACAAAAATCATTAATTTAAAAATAACAAAAAAATTGTCATGTTTATATAAATATTTCAATTGCATAAGAATAACAGTGGTATTTATCTATACTATATATCTTACTATATTATTAAAGTAAAGACCCTATAATTAACAAACTTTCAATTAATTGGTGAAGTTTGATTTGAAATTACCATTATCTCTTAACTTAATTTTCAATAAAACCAAATATATTGGGCAAAATAGTCATTTTATACAGTTTCCTCTTTTCTAGCCATTAAAAGCCACTTTGTGCCCTTTGATATTATTTTATTTACAAATATGACACTCACTTTATAAGATATATAAATTTTTTTGTGAATATTTGTTTAGGAAAACGTTAAATTTTTATTATTTTTTAATTTTACAATTTATTATTTATTGTTTTATTATTTTTTAATTTTACAATTTATTATTTATTGTCTTTTTTTAAAAACACGAAATGTACGAGCACGCAACTCGTGCAGCGGAATACTAGTATATTATAATAGTTCAACCCCTTAGACTAACCGATTTTTGTGTGTCAAAATCACACAAAAAATTCTTCCTATTTTACTCATAAATTTAACACACATCTCTTTTATGTTAGATCTTAAATGACTAAATTATCCCCTCTTTTCTCTAACAGTCTTATATCCTTTTATCTTTATCTCTTTTTTCAAATTTCATCATTTATCAATTCTTATGTTGATCGCTAATATATATTATAAAAAATTATGTAAAAGAATAACTACCAATTTATCAAGCACGTAAAAATCATGTGTCACGATCGCTAATATATACTCCGTCCGTCCCAATTATAGTGTCCACATTTTTTTTTTATTTGTTCCAAATATATAGTCATACACCATATTTAGTAATATTTTTTTACACTTTTTTACTAATATACCCCTATTAACTATACTTTGAAAATTGTGCAATCATTTTTTAATACATTAAATAGAGATAAAATAGGAAGTTTATATAAAATTTACTTTTCCAATAAATTTTTCTTAATTCGTGTGAAAACTAAAACAAGACAACATATATGGGACGGATGAGAACATGCACTTTTTCATTCGAATTTTTATGAATACACACTCATTAATCAATTCCAAAAATTGCATTTGTTTATTAAATAAAATTACTATGCATGGCACAATTTATTATTTTACTAATTTATAAAAAATAATACTAATCAAAACGAAGAAAGATTAGTCTTAACATTTCCTTTGATGCAAGTCCACGTACGTTTCTTATCATCTTTGTTTTTTTTTTTATTGCTGCCTCCGTCAGAATTTATTATCAAACTCCACCGTAAAATGTTAATAAGGGTAATATCAACAATAATTTATTCTAAAAAAAATTGCATTAGTATTGTAAATAATATGAAATAATTAAATATTAAGTCAGTGAAAAATTGAAAGGGTACGTACTCTATATTGTATATTGTAGTAAATACGATATATAGGAAAAATTGTTTTTTTTGGTTCTGTAAATTTGTAACTTTGCAATTTTAGTCATATATATATATATATATAAGAGTGGACGGATGTAATTACGATATATTGTAGTAAATACGATATAATTATATATACATAGTACATGGAAACAGATATATTTAAAGCTACATAATCATATGATGACTCCCAAGTGAATCTGAATTATTGAAACGAACGCATTAAAAAGAAATACACAAATTTCAGTCTAAAATCAATAAAAAAAAGTTTATAAAAATAAACAAAGTCTAAACAAAAGAAAAGAAATCCCATGGTACAATTAAGGACATATGAGTGCAATAATTTATTGAAATGGAACAAGCAAATTATCAGCATGGCTCTGCTCAGCCGGTGCCCCCGAGGGCGGCCTTGAGTTTCTTCACCTGTGCATCATCAAGAAACGTCACCTTCTCCAAAATATCAGACGGCAAAGAGTTCCCAAAGAGAGCAAAGTCAGTGATCTGCAGGCCCGGTGCTTCGCTGCTAAAGCTTGCAAAAGCCACAGCGGCATTCCCACCTCCATTGATCTGAAAGTGCAGCAGCCCTTGTGGGATAACCATGCTATCTCCCTTCTGAAGCTTAGCCACATACACTTGGTTTGCCGTGGAGATAAATCCACTCACCACGAATCCTTGTGTCACCAGCAGAAGCTCTGCTGCACCAGGGTGAGTATGCAGTGGGATCACTCCTTTCGGGTCAAAATCGAGGCGGAGAAGGGAGACGCCTTGGCCATTTAGGCCGGGGAATTGGGCTGTAAATGCCGGCGAGACGGAGGCTTTGATGAGGGCTATTTTCGGCCCCGGAACCCGTAAACCCGTGAAAACGAAGTCAGATGCTGTTGCATTAGCAGATGGTTTGCAAGTGTAACCTGACGGGGTTTCGGGGCCGCTCAAATCTGCTATGCAGAAGTCCTGCACCAAAGCATTAATGATTTGAGCCTGCAGGGTAAAGAGAGTGAAACAAAGAAAGATTAATCGTTGCATATTTTTTTGTGTAGTACTAATGAGTGTGAATGTATTTGGTGTAATTGTTTTGCACTGGGGCATTGGTTTATATAGAGTTTGGAGCACTCTTCATGTGTGGCTGTAATGTCAGCACGAAATCGGAAGGTAGAAGGAGAACCACAAATTGGTTCAGCGAACAAGAATGACGCTTACTGGATATTGGATTGGCCCTTTTGAGTTTTAATAAATAAAAAGGACGGGAAAACACTTTTTTTATTTATTTATTTATTATCCATAAATAACTTTTTAGATAGCTAATGTTCTCCGTCGACGTAAGGTCGACGAGTAGCTCCTTCAAACATGAAAATCAATTAACATTTATTTATAAATTAATGGAGAAGAACCATGCAATATCATTCAAATTAATTTGATTCGAGCGTTGAGAATCATTTTAAGATGTGATATATTTTCAATTAATATTAATTTTGGTTGAGATAAGATTTTTTAACTCTTTTGTTCATAACTACACTTGGGATATCAGTGGATTCCATTAACGCATAATGATCATATGTAGCAAGAGCTCTCTGATTAGAAGATATATACTGAGATTAATATTACCAACTTTTTATACCAACAATAATCACCAGCAAAACAAGAAAATTACAGTACCCTTCGCTGCAACTTACAATTTTTTCTGATTTAATTATGTGTTTCTTGGGTAGCATAGCTAGAATCGTGCATGTATTTGTAATCGTACTTATTCTTAAGAAGCAAAAGAAGTGGTCCAAAAGGGCACATGCAAATGGAGAAAGAAAGAGCAGAAGAAGACATAAAGACAGCTATAGAAAAGGGCAAGAAAGCTACGAATGATATCCGTTTTCTATCCTTCATTTCGTTCACTTCAATTCTGACCACTAAAACATGCTTCGTGGTCTTCAAAAGTATTGTATTTTTGGCTTACTCCACTGGTGCACTTCTTCTTCTCTTCTAAACAGTATTTCAATCTTTTCTCGGTATTAATATATATTATGTATATTTACATGAAATATTTTATCTAATAGGTCGACGACGTATATGATTAATTTAACTAAATCCAAACGTTATATATGAAACTCATGATCATTTATATATAACATTTGAATTGGGAAATCAGAGCACACAAATAAATAAATAAATATATATATATTGCTTCTGGTGGAGGTTTTCTTGGGGATGGGTTTATGTACGTCTGGCTGACTACTCAAAGCAGTGAATGCAATAAATTGCTTGGTGAGGCTAAGTTGAGATATCCTCGTTGAGCGGGCAAATATGTGTGTGTGTTTAAGTATATATATATATATATATGGGAGTGGATCCCCTACTGTGGCCTTGCCACAGTAGGGGATGCTGTGGTGTCAAAACGACACCACAGCACCTTTTTCCTTTTTTTTTTTTTTTTATTAATATATATATTTTGATTTTACTTTATTTGTTTTTTGTTTTCTTTTTTTTATCTTTTTTTAATACAGTTTAATTTTTTAAATTTTTTATATAGTCAATTTTTCTTGTATCAATTTTTTGTTATAATTTATACTTTTACAATATATAATATAATAATATACCAACGGATTAAATATATCAATATGGAAATATAAATAAATAATTATATGTTTTACTTCAAAAATAAATAAGTTTGGTAATCAAACAATTAGAAAAAAACTGAAATGCAAATGATAAAAAAAATCAAAATTTTTATATTAAAATATTTTCATTTCCTGTTATAATTTTTTTTAAAAAATAAATAGAAGAAGAAAATTGTGCAGTAGTACAAAAAATTATCAGTATAAAAATATAAATTATAACAAAAAAATTGCACAATAAAATTTGACAAAATAAAAATAAACTAGTATATATATAAATATATATATTTTTAAAAAATTATAATGTATTAAAAAATAAAAACAAAACAAAACAAAAAGTCATAAAGTGTAAAAAAAATAATTAAAATATATAAACTAAAAACAAAAAAAAAAAAAAAATAAACTAGTATATATATACTTTTATACTGATAATTTTTTAGCACTACTACACAATTTTCTTCTTTATATTATATATATATATATATATATTATTTAAAATTTAGTTTTTTAGACTTTTAGTTTTCATCTTTCTTTTATACCCTCTCAAAATTTTATTTTTTAAAATTTTTTTAGCTTATTTTTCATTTTTTTATTTCATTTTTTGGACTATTTTTTTTGGACATCGTTTCTCTTTCTCGTCTGGGAGGAAGACATAATTTGTATTTCATTTTTACTCATTTTTCACGTGTTTGATTATTCTTTTTTTTTTGAAATAATGTTTGATTATTCTTTTTTTTTCTTTTTCTATTCATTTTTAAAACAAATTACAATAGGGAATGAGAATATTTGAATATATAACATTAGATTTTTTTATCATTTAAATTTTATTTTTTTCTAATTTTTTGGTTACCAAACTTATTTATTTTTGGATTAAAACATATAATTATTTAATTTTGTTTTCATATTGACATATTTAATTAGTTGATGTATTATTATAATATATATTGTAAAAGGATAAATTATAATAAAAAAATTGATACAAAAAAATTGATAATATAAAAAAACTAAAAAAAATTAGACTGTATTAAAAAAAGGTAAAAAAAAGAAAACAAAAGACAAATAAAGTAAAATCAAAAAATATATATATATAAAATTTAAAAAAGAAAAAAGAAAAACCACAGCACCCCCTATTGTGGCAAGGGCCACAGTAGGGGATCCATTTCCCATATATATATATCGGCAAATTGTTGGAAGCTGAAAAGTCCTATATATATATATATATAATATTATTATAATAATATATGACGTAAAGTAAAATCTACTAAGATTGCGTTTACTTAGTGAGATGAGATTACATGTGGATAAATTATACTAGTACTATTAAAATGATTTTAAAGGATGCAGAATAATGATGAATAAACAGTAACATGTTTACTTTGAGTTATTAATTTTGGGATTGAAATAATGATTGCTGGATGAATTACAATTTTATCCTCCACCTATGATAAATAATCTTATGTTTACTTTGTATTCATAAAATTTGAATTGAATTATTGTTGAATGTTATTAAAAAATTTATTGACTCACATGTGAGACATTTTCATTTATCAAAATTATTGGGTATAAAAATATGTATTTTTTTTATAGCTAGATAAATTGATAAATTGAGAGATAAAAAAACTTCCTCCCATGAATGAGCACAAGTCAGATGTTATATGATACATAAATACAATTCAAAATATTTACTACATACATCATAATACAATAAACTATGTTATTCAAGAAACAAAATTAAATTTCTAGCCATAAATATGTTGGAAAACGCGGTTCTCAGATCAATCACGATTGATACCCGATGCAGCGGAAGTTTAAAAATTTTATTATGAAACAATTCCATAGTGTGGGTATCAACCGTTTAACGATTAAATTATAAGTGTGTGTAAAATTAAATAACAATTATTAATTTTACCTTCAATCTCGAAGCGAGATTATTGGACACCACACAGATTTCTCTGCGCTTCTTGTATCTCCCTGGAACTGATGAACAAGCTTTCCTTCAATCAGGTCCACGAATAGAGGTTTAATCCCTCTGATAGATTGCACTAGAAAATCTATCAGAAGTTTTCTACGAAGAGAATAAACGAATTTGATTCGCTATTCTAGACTGCAATTCAAAATCACAGACCGGAATTTCTCACGCAGAGAAGGGAGGGTGTTCGGCCACTTTGAGAGAGAGGAGGCTAGGGTTTTCGAAAAACCTGTCTCAAATTATGACCTGTTGTGTGTTATTTCTGTACTGCAATAACTTATTTATAATGCAGGCCACTAACACCTTAGGGCCCATTAGTCATAAGTTGAGGCCCGACAAGCAAAGCCCGCATGTTCAGAAATTAATATAAAATTCATCGTGACTCCGATTGATAAACCGATTTTACCAATGTGCACAGAAACCATTTCTGCACATTTTAAAGTCAAGATAAATTTTCCTGAATCCGAATTCAGTGGTTTCCAAAAATGTACATCCCCATGTCATTTTAGGAAATCCTACTCCCTTACTCTTATTTAAGAAGTCCAACTTCTTTATTCATTAAATTTAACTATCTCAACGGGGATTAAAACTCCATTACACTGTGTGACCCTCAATGGTTCAGGGATACAGCTAGCCGTGGGCTCACAACTCCTTGTGACTCGGAACAACACTTTCCGACTTGCCCAACGAATCATGGTAAAGCGCCTAGCAACATCGCCCCATGATTCCCTAGGTATCACTGATAGTGCCTACAAGAACCAGTAGATTTTGGTTAGCGTACAGTACGGTCCCTTCATCCATATATCCCGATCGAATCAACAACCATTGGTATATCGAGAGTCGCTCAAGATTCGATAACTATGCAATACATCTTGAAGATCAAATTAGTGACATCGCATGTGCTACTAAGAAACCATTTCTTAAATCACATTAAGTACTCTGGCCAGAGATTCGTCACACTAATATCTCCTCAGATCGCATAGGATATCCATACTCGCAAGTATGTGGTGAATCCTTGACAACAATGCATCGACTCCTATATGTGTTGTAACTGTACCCAATCCCGACACCTGATGACCCCCATAGAGTCGGTAAACGAGTCAAAGCACAGTACTAGCATATAGAGTCTCCATGATGTTTCAAGTAGTAAGGACTAATGGTGTACAACCAAAACCGCGGACTTAATCCACTCGATAAGTGATAACCACTTGGAAAGTCCGGATAGGGTAGTTCGATTATTCATCCTATGAATATCCATTTGCATGCTTCGAACATCTCCATGTTCCCTACCAATGAAACGTGGTACTCCGCATCGCAAATGCTAGTCTCAAACTCGAGCGATCCTTATCCTTATTCTCGGACGGCTCAATCGACTAGGAACAGTTTAGAATATACAGTGACTATAAGATGTATTTCATGACAGACATCCCCATGTTCTACCATATCTTACATACACTATAGTATATTCAAGGTCTTTATCAAAACAACAATAGTATATCATAATATAACAATATGAAGAAAGATAAAGTCATTGCCATTAATAAAAGTGTAAATTACATTAAACAAAAGATCGTTTGTACAAAGAGTCATCAAAGCCCATAGCCACAAGTTGGCTCGCTGGGCACCCACTCTTTCAATCTCCCACTTGCCCTATAGCCAACTAGTCATACTACGTAGACCCATTGCTTCGCGATGTTTGTCAAACAATGGTCCTGGCAATGGCTTAGTAAGCGGATCAGCGATATTGTCTGCAGAGGCCACTCGTTCGACAGTGATGTCTCCTCTTTCCACAATCTCCCGGATGATGTGGTATTTCCTCAGTACGTGTTTGGATCTTTGATGAGACCTTGGTTCCTTTGCTTGAGCAATGGCACCCGTGTTGTCACAGTACACCGGGACTGGACCAACAAATTCAGGAATGACGCCCAACTCTTGGACGAACTTCCTCATCCAAACGGCCTCTTTAGCAGCAGCTGATGCTGCAATGTATTCAGCCTCAGTGGTGGAATCCGCTGTGGTGTCCTGCTTGGAACTCTTCCAAGAGACAGCACCGCCATTGAGCATGAACACAAATCCAGAGGTTGACTTCGAGTCATCCACGTCACTTTGGAAGCTAGAGTCGGTATAGCCTTCCAATTTCAGATCTCGTCCTCCATATACCATGAACATATTCTTAGTCCTTCGTAAGTACTTAAGAATGTCCTTCACGGCTTTCCAATGCATTTGACCAGGATTAGCTTGATATCTGCTCGTGACACTCAGAGCAAATGCTACATCCGGTCTGGTAGATATCATCCCATACATGATACTACCTATAGCTGACGCATATGGTACATGTGTCATATTCTCTATCTCTGCATCAGTCTTGGGACACATAGACTTGGATAAAGAAACTTCATGACACATGGGTAGATGTCCTCTCTTGGACCCATCCATTGAAAACCGTTTCAATATGGTGTCGATGTAGGTTGATTGAGTGAGTCCTATCATTCTCTTAGATCTATCTCTATAGATCTGTATCCCAAGAATGTAGGATGCCTCACCCAAATCCTTCATCGAGAATCTACCTGATAACCATATCTTTGTTGACTGCAACATCCCTACATCATTCCCAATGAGTAGGATGTCATCAACATAAAGTACTAAGAATGTCACAGCATCCTTAACTACTTTCTTGTACACGCACGGTTCCTCCGGGTTCTTGATGAAACCAATATCTTTTATTGTTTCATCAAATTTCTGGTTCCAACTTCTTGATGCTTGTTTTAGACCATAAATTGATCTCTGAAGCTTGCATACCTTATGCTCGCTTCCCATGGATGTGAACCCCTCCGGCTGCTTCATATAGATTTCTTCCTTAATGTCTCCATTAAGAAAAGCAGTCTTCACATCCATTTGCCATATCTCATAGTCATACCATGCAGCTATGGCAATAAGGATTCTTATGGACTTGAACATTGCAACTGGTGAAAAGGTTTCATCATAGTCAACTCCTTGTCTTTGAGTGTAACCTTTCGCCACCAATCGCGCCTTGTAGGTCAATACCTTACCATCAGGCCCAAGCTTTCTCTTGTAGATCCATTTACACCCTATTGGAACAATTCCATCAGGAGGATCTACTAAAGACCAAACTTGGTTTGTATGCATTGAATCCAATTCAGACTGCATAGCTTCAAGCCATAAATTTGAATCCGCATCAGAAATTGCTTCCTTGAAGTTTCTTGGATCACATCCAATGTCGGGTTCATCTTGATCCCCTTCAAGAAGAAGACCATATCGAACAGGAGGTCTAGAAGTCCTCTCGGATCTTCTAGGTTCAGGCGTGTCCAGTAATGGTTCCTGAGGCGTAGGATCGTTATTTTGTATTTCGGGTTCGTCTCGAATTTCTTCGAGTTCCATCATCTCGCCTTTCTTATCCAATAAGAACTCCTTCTCCAAGAAGGTGGCATTCCTTGAAACAAACACCTTTGTTTCAGCAGGATAATAGAAATAATATCCGATTGAATTCTTCGGATACCCTACAAAATAACATAAGCTGGATCGACTATCCAACTTATCTCCCACTGTCCGCTTTACGTAAGCAGGACATCCCCAAATCCTCAAGTACGAATACTTAGGAGCTTTGCCATTCCATAACTCGTATGGTGTTTTGTCCACTGCTTTAGTGTGGACGTTGTTCAACAACAATACCGCCGTTTCAAGCGCATAGCCCCAAAACGAAGGTGGAAGCTCAGTGAAGCTCATCATGGATCGAACCATGTCCAACAAAGTTCGATTACGATGCTCCGATACACCATTCAGCTGTGGTGTCATAGGAGGAGTCCACTGAGAGAGAATCCCATTCTCTTTCAGATAGTCCAAAAACTCGGTACTCAAGTATTCTCCACCTCGATCCGATCTAAGTGCTTTAATACTTTTACCTAGCTTGTTTTCTACTTCAGCCTTGAATTCTTTGAACTTTTCAAATGCTTCAGACTTATATTTCATTAAATATAAATACCCATACCTTGAATAATCATCAGTAAAGGTAATGAAGTAGGTGTGGCCATATTGAGTCCCAACTCTAAATGGACCACAAACATCTGTATGGATCAAATCCAACAGATTTTGACTACGCTCAGGTTTCCCCTTAAAAGGAGATTTAGTCATTTTCCCTTTTAGGCAGGATTCACAAGTAGGTAGAGAGTTAATATCAGACATATCAAACATGCCCTCTCCCACTAGCTTGTTCATCCTCTTTGAGGAAATATGACCTAGTCTAGCGTGCCAAAGGTTTGCCGGGTTTTGACTATCGATTTTCCTTTTGTTTGTTGTCGCCGGTTTATCAATATAATTTATTGGAACGTCTTTTAGTTTTAAGTTGTATAGATCGTTTTCAAGTTGTCCATTTCCAATCAAACATTCATTCTTGTAAATATTGCAAATCCCATTCACAAAATTGCAAGAATAACCATCTCTATCTAGCATAGAAACAGAAATAATGTTTTTAATTAAATCCGGAACAAATAAAACATCTCTTAAAAATAACTTAAAACCGTTTTGCAAAATTAAACAAACATCTCCAATGGCTGTAGCTTCAACTCTGGAACCATTCCCGAGACTCAGCTGGGTCTCACCCATTCTAAGCCTGCGACTTCTTGTCATCACCTGCAAATCATTGCAAATGTGAGATCCACATCCGGTATCCAATACCCAAGAAGTAGTATTAAGTGAAATGTTTATTTCAATATAGAACATACCCTTTGCAGTTCCCAACTGCTCTAGATATTTCTTGCAGTTGCACTTCCAATGACCGGGCTTCTTGCAGTAATGGCAAACATCCTTGGATTTTCCATTGTTTGAAGCCTTTGTCTTGTGCTTCTTCTCGGGTTCGACTTTCTTGGGTGGGGCAGAACGTTTCTTACCCTTCGTACTTGGCCCCTTCTTAGCAGAAGATGAGGAGCCCACCAAGAAAGCTGGTTTATCCTTCTTTAGTGTGGATTCATATGTCACAAGCATATTGACCATCTCTTCAAGGGTGGCCTCTATCTTGTTCATATTAAAATTTACCACAAATCCGTCAAACGAAGAAGGAAGAGACAGAAGCAGTAAATCCACGTTGAGTTCATGCTCCAACACCAAATCAAGAGTTGCTAACTTCTGTATGAGCCAAATCACTCGTACCCCATGATCACGGACCGAAGTCCCTTCACGCATGCGACACGTCATTAGCTCCTTAACAGTAGCGAACCTTTCAGCCCTCGATTGAGCCCCAAAAAGTTCCTTGAGTTGAGCGTGAATGTCAGCAGCATTCATGGTATCCTCAAATCGCCTCTGGAGTTCATCAGACATCGAGGCTTGCATATAGCATTTGGTCTTGATGTCATGGTCCCACCATGCATCAAGTTTGGCCAATTCCTCCGGACTTACGTCAGCTGGTGCTTCCTTCGGAGGTGATTTCTCTAACACGTAGAGCATCTTCTCCGAAGTCAAGACAATCTTCAACTTCCGGAACCATTCCGTATAGTTTGCGCCAGTTAACTTGTTTTGTTCGAGGATCGAGAATAATGGATTACGCGAATTCATTGTATGAAATACTGAAAAGAAAAACAGACATATATCAATGATTGTTTAAGCAATTTACTAAGACATAAAATAGGCGAATTTAATTTTATGAATCTCACTCCCACTATTTTAACGATTTCACTACCCTCTAGTGTAAACGGGAAACTTTTTCCTTAGTGAGAACATGGAGTCCAATTGACAAACTTATGGTCCCGAATAATATCAGCCAACCATAATTCTCAAAAGGTAGAGCCCAATTGCTTCCAAAGCAACCCCCATGTTTTTACCTCATGTCCAATAAGGGCCCAATAATATGACGCCGTTTATAGTGACATGTCAAGATGACCCATCAATATTAAGTTGTGATGGACGGTCGCCATGTGGATCCCCCAATAATATGAGCCGATCCCATGGGAGTTCCACCCAACTTACAACATGTGTCGATCCAATGTACAGCTTTCCGACGGACGGGCCCCCCAATAATATGAGCCGGACCGTATCCGCGGGTAGCATCACATACATTGACCGTTGATGGAAGGTAGGAACATTTAAAAAAATTTAAATTTCCTTTATTTATCTTGATATCAATTTTAAATCATATTTAAAATGAGGGATTTTTAATTATAAAAAATTTGTCTCATCAATTTCAAATTATTGCATGCTTGCCGGATTCACGCAATTATGTCTAAAACATGCATACAATCATAATATCATATATTATATATAGGATGATCGATTCCATTTCTAATTGACTCGTGGTTGCCAATCACGAGTCTTAGTCCAATCCTAGGTAATATGCAGTATGCAATGCAATCCTATTACATTAGCTTCCAATTTACATTTCTTCGTCTTTATTGTCTGCTGGGCCCACCATCTTCAAATCTTGATCTCCCACTAAATCTAATGTATTTACAATAAATAGCAATGACAAGTAGGGGATACATTTTAGGGGTGGGAACGGGCCATAAACCAAGCCCACTTTTATTACATATGACATTCATATTGGGCCATAAACCAGGCCCATTAATAAAACCAACAACAATAAAACAAATGTAAATTCCTAACATACACCTACAAAATTGGTCATGGTAATCGATCATCCTTATCCAATAACATTTAATTCAAAATTAATTTATTGGATATCATGCATATGGCAATTTAAATTTAAACAGGATAAAATCATATTTTATTTATAAAATCATATTTTACATATAAAATCATATTTTACCTTTTATTAAATAAAATCATATTTTATCTACAGAATCTAATTTTATAGATAAAATCATATTTTACTTAATATATACATAAGATCAAATCTTATCATCAATTGTACCAAAAATAATTGATTTCAAAATTCAATTTAAGGATAAAATATTAAAATTTTCCAAAAATTCAAATTTATCCAAAAATCAATTTTAAAATTTTCGGACTCGAACAATTCGATCCGATGCCTCGTGAACCAATCAAAAACAATTTTTGACCGGACCAAAAATAAAATTTTTAACACATTAAAATTAATTTAAATAAAAATAATTTTTTTCCCGCGGGCCGCCCGGGACACTCCCGGGCCGGCCCGCACCCGTGGGTGCGGGCCGGGGCAGCCCGGCTGCCCCTTTAGGGCAGCGACAATCAATGCCCTGGCGGCGCCTGGCGCCGCCCCTGGGCGGCGCCGTGCGCCGCCCTGGGCAGCGCCTCGCGCTGCCCTGCGCAGCGCTCTGCGCTGGGCAGCGCCGAGCGCTACCCTGGCGGCGCTGAGCGCCGCCCCTGGGCGGCGACGTGCGCCGCCCGGGGCAGCGACCGTCGCTGCCCCACCGGGCAGCGATCCAATCGCTGCCCGGGTTTTGCCCGAAATTTTTTTTTTTTTATTTAAAATATTTATTTTGTTTTAAAAAACCAAGACTCAAAAATTTTTGTACAATCGATTAATTTAATCGTTTGATCTGAGCGACCTGACTTTGATACCACTGTTGGAAAACGCGGCTCTCAGATCAATCACGATTGATACCCGGTGCAGCGGAAGTTTAAAAATTTTATTATGGAACAATTCCATAGTGTGGGTATCAACCGTTTAACGATTAAATTATAAGTGTGTGTAAAATTAAATAACAATTATTAATTTTACCTTCAATCTCGAAGCGAGATTATTGGACACCACACAGATTTCTCTGCGCTTCTTGTATCTCCCTGGAACTGATGAACAAGCTTTCCTTCAATCAGGTCCACGAATAGAGGTTTAATCCCTCTGATAGATTGCACTAGAAAATCTATCAGAAAGTTTTCTACGAAGAGAATAAACGAATTTGATTCGCTATTCCAGACTGTAATTCAAAATCACAGACCGGAATTTCTCACGCAGAGAAGGGAGGGTGTTCGGCCACTTTGAGAGAGAGGAGGCTAGGGTTTTCGAAAAACCTGTCTCAAATTATGACCTGTTGTGTGTTATTTCTGTACTGCAATAACTTATTTATAATGCAGGCCACTAACACTTTAGGGCCCATTAGTCATAAGTTGAGGCCCGACAAGCAAAGCCCGCATGTTCAGAAATTAATATAAAATTCATCGTGACTCCGATTGATAAACCGATTTTACCAATGTGCACAGAAACCATTTCTGCACATTTTAAAGTCAAGATAAATTTTCCTGAATCCGAATTCAGTGGTTTCCAAAAATGTACATCCCCATGTCATTTTAGGAAATCCTACTCCCTTACTCTTATTTAAGAAGTCCAACTTCTTTATTCATTAAATTTAACTCTTTAAATTTAACTATCTCAACGGGGATTAAAACTCCATTACACTGTGTGACCCTCAATGGTTCAGGGATACAGCTAGCCGTGGGCTCACAACTCCTTGTGACTCGGAACAACACTTTCCGACTTGCCCAACGAATCATGGTAAAGCGCCTAGCAACATCGCCCCATGATTCCCTAGGTATCACTGATAGTGCCTACAAGAACCAGTAGATTTTGGTTAGCGTACAGTACGGTCCCTTCATCCATATATCCCGATCGAATCAACAACCATTGGTATATCGAGAGTCGCTCAAGATTCGATAACTATGCAATACATCTTGAAGATCAAATTAGTGACATCGCATGTGCTACTAAGAAACCATTTCTTAAATCACATTAAGTACTCTGGCCAGAGATTCGTCACACTAATATCTCCTCAGATCGCATAGGATATCCATACTCGCAAGTATGTGGTGAATCCTTGACAACAATGCATCGACTCCTATATGTGTTGTAACTGTACCCAATCCCGACACCTGATGACCCCCATAGAGTCGGTAAACGAGTCAAAGCACAGTACTAGCATATAGAGTCTCCATGATGTTTCAAGTAGTAAGGACTAATGGTGTACAACCAAAACCGCGGACTTAATCCACTCGATAAGTGATAACCACTTGGAAAGTCCGGATAGGGTAGTTCGATTATTCATCCTATGAATATCCATTTGCATGCTTCGAACATCTCCATGTTCCCTACCAATGAAACGTGGTACTCCGCATCGCAAATGCTAGTCTCAAACTCGAGCGATCCTTATCCTTATTCTCGGACGGCTCAATCGACTAGGAACAGTTTAGAATATACAGTGACTATAAGATGTATTTCATGACAGATATCCCCATGTTCTACCACATCTTACATACACTATAGTATATTCAAGGTCTTTATCAAAACAACAATAGTATATCATAATATAACAATATGAAGAAAGATAAAGTCATTGCCATTAATAAAAGTGTAAATTACATTAAACAAAAGATCGTTTGTACAAAGAGTCATCAAAGCCCATAGCCACAAGTTGGCTCACTGGGCACCCACTCTTTCAAAATACAGTAAGGTTGTATTTAATATTAAAACTTAAAATTGCATAAAGAAAATTTTAATTTAACAATTAAAACTTCTACAAGCATGAATATCTTCTAGATAAAAACAAACATAATATGTTATTGATATTCATAAACATAATCCAAAGATAGAGTTATAAAGTAGCATGAAAACAACATATCCAAAATAAGTAGCATGCAAAATATCAGATCCAAAATACTAGCTAGAGACACATTGTTTCACCATTATTTTAAGACAACAACATTATAATGAAAATGTCCTTGCATCATCAGGAAGTTTGAAAAAAGTTTCAACTCTTGTGGGTAATTAACCAGTTTTTTTGCCGCAAAAACCTCGGCCTCCATGGTCAACCATTCAAAACAATCTAATATCTGAAAGACATAATTAGTAGATTCGGTAGTGTCAAATGCATTCATCAAACATTTAGTAATTTCCCCAAGTCTAACATCGATATGCCTTTTCAAAAAATTGTTTCATTACTTCATTTAGATTTTTACTATCATCACTCTTCCTCTTTTTTTGATGTTTTTTGTTAGAGGACTCGCCAGAAATCTTTCTAGTTAATCTTGAATTCATATCATCTTCAATTTCTGAACATGGTATATCTTCGAGCCCTATATCAATATCATTCTCATTGCTTGTTTGAGTTTGATTTAAAAAATCTTGTACCGCATCAACAAATCCTTCAGCATTATGACCAGTGGTACGATATTTTCCAAATATCTCACACCAATCATATCATAAAATTGACATGACTTATTTCTCATAGTCAATGCATTAATTGGATCACTCTGCATAACATCACAAATTAGAAAATGACGTAATATAAAGAATTATAGGAAAGAATAACTACCATTACTCCTGATCATCAAGTGTACAAAACTATTCTCTTTATTTAATCAATAATTAAAATATCGCAAAAGAAATACAAAAAAACTGAATCAAATCAATAAAGTTATGTTGAAAAGATATGTTTTTGTTTTTTAGAGACTATATCAGTAAGATAATATCATCCGATATTTTTTCATCTATTTCTGTAGGCTTTATTCTACAGATTATAATGTTCTGTCAGTTTAGAGGCTGATTTCTTGCTCTTATATTTCCCTTCAATTTTTATAATCTAGCAATTCTCCCTAAGAAAAATAAGGTCAAATTATGTGTGGCTTACGTTTCTTTCATGGTATATATCTTAGCTGTAGGTTTATAATCTTCATGAACCAAACATTGTTTTATTTAACCTTTATGAGCACAGCAAAGGCAGACATGAAAATAATGCAGGAAAATAAGTGTGAAAAAAATAACAACATGGAATAGCAAAGTTTTATTTAACCTACCAATCATTGGTTTATTTAACCTATGTGGAATGTCATCAAGAGTTTTAAATTCACATCATGGATCATATATGGTCACGGGTTATAAAATAAAATAATAAATAGAGTATACCTTCACAAGTGATGTCCAATCATCATCTGGTCCATCTATCATCTTATCAGTGTCGTTCCAGCCTATTCCACTGGTTGAAAGTATACTGAACAAAGAACCATAATTATTTTTTCCAAACATGAATTTTGGATTTTATATGTGGCGTGCCATGTATATCCGTACCTGAAAAAACATTTTTCATTGAATCTTCAAGCACAATCAAGTAACCATTACGAAATCCATTTTCACTCTTCCATCCTTTATCCACAAGATCTTTCAACGCTAAAAGAAGTGCTTCCTCTTATTTTGTACTCCACATTTTCCTCCCCTTTTCATTTTTCTTACCCTTGATTACTTCACAAACAATCCAGGAATCTTCCATACCTATGAAATTTTCACATAAAAATAAATTTCGCATTGATAAAAAAAGTATCATAGGCTAGTAGTTCATTGGTGACATAATACATTCCAAAAAATAACACGGCAATTGAGAAAAAATGAATTTCATTCAAAGTTTTTAAAAGAACACAAACAACAAATTCCATGCCAATGAAATAAGTCATTGAACACCCCTCCACTCATGATACATTGTTGTGGCCATATTATCTCTCCATGTTTGCTATTGTGATGAGGACTCTACATGATCTATATAACCATCATGTTCATCTTCCTCGCTATTTATTATCTCTTCCTCAGTCAAATCCTCGAGTGGATTGATTGTCATTTCTGATCGTATGAAGTTATGTAGCAAAACACATGCCAAAATCATCCGATTTTGAACATTTATTCTATAAAAATAGGGACTTATTAATACAACCTATCGCTTATTTAGTAAACCAAATGTTCTTTCTATCACGTCCCACGCTGAGGCGTGTTTCATGGTGAAATACTCTTTGTAGTTCTGTGGTGATGATGCTCCATGTCCCCAAGATTTCAAATGATAACGAACTTTCTTATATGGTGTTAAAAAACCTTATGCATTAGCATACCTATTGTCGCAAAGATAGTAACATACCTATTAGAATGTCTAAACACATGCCAATAAATAAGAACGAGGGAAAATTAAAAATCAAATAATCATGAGTAGTTAGTATTTGTTAAATTAAATACCTTTAGGAACCTTAAACCATTTGGTCGACAAAGTGCATCATGTAACACCTTAGAATCAGCGGCTGAACCATCCCATCTTGGCAGAACATACAAAAATTTCATATCGTGATCACAAACACCTAACACATACATTAACAGACGTAATACCTATCCTTGTTCTATATTTAGCCTTCACATTTTCACGTACATGAACACGGATAAGCATTCCATCTAAAGAACCAAGACAACCCTAATATAATTTATAATTTGATTAATATAAAACTAGTGTGTGTGTGTGTGCGTGTGTGTATTGGGGATCAACTGTGTGTTTAGAAGGGGGGTGAATACACACTCTTTAAAATATTTGACTCTAATGCAATATGGTTGAGCAAATGTTAGTTCACTCAACCGATTTTCCTTTAAATTTCTAGAGATATAAGAGCTACTTAAAATAGTGCGTAAACAACTCTTACTAAACTAGATAATAATGATGAAATAGTGTAATGCAGTAGCGTAAGTAAGCAACGATATGTTTATGGATGTTCGGAGCTCAATCTCCTATGTCACCCCTTCTTCCTCACAGGAAGGATACATGTGAGACCTCGTTTCTAATCAACTAATATCAGACAACAAGCGATAAGTAATCAAGAACCCAATATATTTTTTTTTTTTAAAAGGAGGCTCGCGCGCCCGCGCTGACATCAGCGCGCCCGCGCCTACGCCCCGCAAATCCCAGCGCGCCCGCGCTCATACCTCGCAAAGAGGCCGCGCGCCCGCGCCGTCCCCTCGCCCAGAAAAGTTAAGGCACTGTAATAAACTCAATCAAAACCTAAACACTTGCATTAAGAGTATTTGATATTCCAATAACAATACAAGAAAGGTTTAGGGGAGAGCAACATTCAATTCGATAGCACCTACATCGTTTCTTGCTTACAAAACATATACGAGAAGTTCGAATGACTAAACATGATCGCAAAACATAACTAGGTTGACATGCTGATTCGACTTCTAAACGAGTCTCACTTCTATCTCTTGCTCTGGACGCTAACCAGGTCTATGCTGACTTGATCCTGCCCTTCCTGTTGCCAAGTACACATACAAAACAAAGCAACAGCCGGATAACCGGTGAGAATGATAATCCCAGTAAAAGCAACATATCAAGTAATGCAACAATAAACATGCTTCCAAGACAACAACAAAATCAATAACAACGTAATGAAATGCATGTCTTTAAACCGGGATATCAAATCTGATAACAAAGGATTGCTGCTGTGCTTTTGGGATCCCGAGGATGAGATCACGTGACGACTCACCGACTCTCCCAATCGAGGTGGTGCCACGTATCCCACTCCTCTAGACTTTGAGCAACTATAATGAGTATGCTAGCACTAGGCGCAATGACTACGTCCTAGGCCACTCGAATATAGCTCTCAAACGTCTAACAAAAGGCTGTTCTGCCCATCGAAACAATAGTGCTGGCTCAATATGAATGCATATGGAAACAAAAGGAACTTAGCCATATAATTCATTCAAATAATCAACAAAATACAGGTTCCATAAACTAGAACCAGTATCAATGCAATATGTGATTTCAAGGGAAACTCGAGAACCAACTGTCCCGAGTATACTATCCCGCTACAAAGATTGCTTTTACCTTTCAATGCCATAGATCCAACTCCGGACAAGCTACAACAAAAGATTGTATCAACAACTAGACAACCTAAACAACAAACAACAGTTCAAGGAAATCTCTTTACCGTTCTTCGTCCAACTCTCGACGAACAATGCTGCTAACACAGGGCTCGACACACTCCAACGAATCTGTACGAATACAAGAGTTGATCAACAACCACGATCATTCACAAGCCAAGGCTTCACTCAATACCAAAAACGATTCGAAAACCCAAAACTCAAACCGACGGCATAACGACTATAAACTGAACAAACCGGAAATGCAGACAGCAGTTCAATACTGATATAACCTCATATCAATGCCCAAAACAACAATAACAAAGCAAACCCATCAATCTCAAAATCCACATTTTCGAAAATGGCTTCCAAAAATCAAAACAAATCCAAACGTCGCTCTAATTCAAAACCGACAGATAATAAACGATCAGAACTCTGTCTAGAACAACATACTCGAATCTAGAACGATTCTAACAACATCCAAAAACTAGAATGTATCCGATCGTAGAAAAACTTACGATATAATGGAGCTCTCACTGCAGTGATCACTAATCTGCCTTCAGAAATAATTTCTAACGGACGGATCGACCGAAAACCAAGATTGGAAAAGCTTGAAAGGCGTTTCCCCAAGCTTCAATGGTGCTTCACGGTTTGGGGAGGAAGGTGAGTCTTCCCAATTAAAAATCTAAGTGTAGATAATATATAAAATCCACAATTTGCGTTTTAGTCCCTGAAAAATCCAATTTTTGCAAAAAGGACCCTGATCAAAATCAAGTCGGCTCTAGAACTCTGAAATCTCCGATTAACTCAAATAAACTCATTTAAGATAAAAACGGGGCATTACAATTCTCCCCCACTAAGAAGAGATTTCGTCCTCGAAATCCACAAGAACCATAACTCAAGATAGAATAAAGAACTAAAGACAGTAAGAAGAACTCACGTCATCCGAATAACTCCGGAAATCGCTGTCTCATGTCAGATTCTGTCTCCCAAGTCGCTTCCTCGACGCCGTGACGGCTCCACTGCACTTTCACCAACGGAATCAACTTGGTTCTGAGTTGCTTTTCTTTCCGATCAAGGATCTGAATCGGTCGTTCCAATTAGCTCAGGGTCTCGTCTAACTCGGCTTCGTCAGGCTGAAGGATATGAGAAATATCTGGTTGATAATTTCGCAGCATAGAGACGTGAAAATGTCGTGAATACCAGATAAAGACGGAGGAAGTGCAAGTCTGTAGGCAAGATCGCCTATCTTCTCGAGAATCTCGTACGAACCGATGAATCTCGGAGATAACTTTCCTCTCTTCCCAAATCTAACAGTGCCTCTGAAAGGTGAAATCTTCAGAAAGACTCGGTCTCCCTGATCAAAACTCAGAGGTCTACGCCTGACATTCGCATACTTCGCCTGTCTATCTTGAGCTGACTTCATTCTGGTCTGAATGATCTTAACCTGCTCTGCCATATCTCTAAGCATCTCCGGTCCCAAATCTGGTGACTCGGACAATTCATCCCAAAACAACGGAGATCGGTACTTCTTACCATACAAAGCCTCAAAAGGCTCCATACCGATGCTCGCTTGAAAGCTGTTGTTGTAAGAAAACTCGACAAGAGGCAAAGAATCCTGCCAACAAGTGCCAAAGTCTAGCACTACCACTCGCAGCATATCCTCTAACGTCTGGATAGTCCGCTCTGACTGTCATCGGTCTGAGGATGATAAGCTGTACTCAGATGCAATCGAGTACCAAGTGCCCCCTGAAGACTGTGCCAGAAGTGAGAAGTGAATCTAGGATCTCTGTCTGAAATGATCGACTTCGGCACACCATGCAGTCTCACAACATTGCTAACATACAACTCAGCCATCTGATCATGACGATACGTCATCTTGTACGGAATAAAACACGCAGACTTCGTCAATCGGTCGATCACTACCCAAATGGCATCGCATCCTCGAATGGATCGTGGTAGCTTCATGACGAAATCCATGGAAATTTGATCCCACTTCCATTCAGGAACAGATAGACTGTGCAACAGACCTCCTGGTCGCTTCCGTTCTGCTTTCACCTGCTGACAATTCAAACACCGATATACAAACCTTGCTACGTCGCTCTTCATTCCCTTCCACCAAAACTGAATCTTCAGATTGTTGTACATCTTAGGACCTCCAGGATGAATACTAAACCGACTGCAATGAGCCTCTCGAAGAATACGCTGCCTCAACTCTGAAATATCAGGCACAACAATACGGTTATTCACATACAGTACTTCATCTCTAACCTGGAATTCAGACTGATGCCCAGATCTGACTTTCTCTACTGAAACCTGAATGCTCGGCTCAGACTTCTGTGCTTCTCTGATTGCAACAAACAACTCCGGTTCGGCTTGAATAGCAAACACTCTAATAGTCTCCCTATCTGTTTCAAACTCTAAACCAGAAGTGCAACAATCATCGATCAACTGAGAAACACCAATAGTAGTAAGAGATAAAGAACATAGCTTTCGGCTCAAGGCATCTGCAACTGCATTCGACTTCCCCGAATAATACTTGATTTCACAGTCGAAATCCTTCAACATGTCTAACCATCTTCTCTGTCTCATATTCAGCTCTGCCTGTGAAAACAAGTACTTAAGGCTCTTATGGTCAGAAAAGATCTCGAAAGACTCACCATAAAGATAGTGACGCCAGATCTTCAGAGCAAAGACGATCGCAGCTAGTTCAAGATCATGAACCGGATAACGAGTCTCGTGCGGTTTCAGCTGTCTCGATGCATACGCTACCACATGCTTATGCTGCATAAGAACACAACCCAAGCCTCGGTTAGAAGCATCACAATAGACTGTGAAACCTCCAGTACCCTTTGGAATAGAAAGAATTGGAGCACTGGTCAGTCTCCTCTTCAGATCAACAAAGCTAGCCTCACAATCTGCAGTCCAGACAAAAGGCGCATTCTTCTGAGTCAGCTGGGTAATAGGCTTGGAAATAGACGAGAAACCCTCGATGAAACGACGGTAATAACCAGCTAAACCCATGAAGCTTCGGATCTTCGGCACTGAAGTAGGTCTAGGACAATTCATAACCGCTTCAATCTTGCTGGGATCGACAGAAATCCCATCTTCAGAAATAATATGACCGAGAAAGACAACTCGATCTAACCAGAATTCACACTTAGACAGCTTGGCAAACAACTGCTCAGCTCGTAAAATCTGGAGTACGGTCCTCAAGTGCTCTGCATGGTCAGTACGGTTCTTCGAGTAGATAAGAATATCATCGATAAAGATAATGACGAACTCATCTAAAAAACGCTGAAAGATACGGTTCATCAAACCCATAAAAACCGCTGGAGCGTTAGTCAAACCGAACGGCATGACTATAAAGTCAAAATGACCATACCTCATTCTAAATGCGGTCTTAGGAACGTCTTCCTCTCGCACTCTCAACTGGTGATAACCTGACCTCAAATCAATCTTAGAGTAGACAGAAGAACCCTGCAGTTGATCAAAAAGGTCATCTATTCGGGGTAAAGGATACCTGTTCTTAACTGTAGCCTGATTCAATTCGCGGTAGTCGATACAGAGCCGCATAGAACTATCCTTCTTCCGAACAAAAAGCACAGGAGCACCCCAAGGCGACACACTAGGTCTGATGTATCCCTTGACAATTAAATCCTCAAGCTGCTCCTTCAACTCTCTCAATTCAACAAGTGCCATACGATAAGGAGCTTTTGAAATAGGTTGGGTACCTGGCACTAAGTCAATGCTGAATTCAACCTCTCGAATGGGTGGCAATCCAGGAACATCTTCCGGAAACACATCAGCAAAATCTCTAACCACTGGTAAGTCAACCAAAGCTGGGCTAGATTTCAGTACATCAACCGCATAAACCAAAAATCCTTCTGCACCTCTCTATAACAAACGAGTCATAGATAACACTGAAATCAAAGGAATTCTAGATCGAGAACCCTTACCAAAGAATTTCCACTCGTCTGCCATTTCAGGTCTGAACCTGACAACCTTCAGAAAACAATTAACTGTTTCCATGTACTTGGTCAAAGTATCTATACCGACAATACAATCAAAATCTGACAACCTAAGCACAATACAGTCGAATTCTAACAAATTTCCCTCAAAACAAAGTTCACAGTTCCTGACTAGTCTGACAGAAACAATTCCTCCACCCAAAGGTGAAGTAACAGCTACTACTGTAGGCAACAATTCAGTTGGCAAAGCATGCAATAACACAAATTTCTCAGAGATAAAGAAATGGGAAGCACATGTATCTATCAAGACATAAGCAGAATAACCGAAAATCGAACAGTTACCTGCTATAACATTATCAGGTGCTGCTTGAGCCTGATCCTCTGTCAGAGCAAAGACTCGTGCTTGCTGTCTCGGAGGCTGGTTCGCACTAGTGCTACCTCCCTGTCTGTTCTGCTGTTGCTGAGGTTGGAAAGAGTGCACTGCAGACGACTGCCTCTCCGGCTGAGCTGCAGGTCTAGAAGAACTCCCACTCTGAGCTCTATCTCTGTTACGTTGTGGGCACACCTTAGAGAAGTGTCCCGGTTGCTGACAGGTGTTACAAGTACCGAAGACTCCCACACACTGATCCGGTGAGTGTCTTCCCCCACACTTGCTGCAGTACATGGCTGAAGATCCAGAACTCTGTCCTGAACCGAATTGCTTCGAACCACTGGAACTTGACGAACTGTTCCCCTGCCTTTTGAGTTGTTTACCTCTTGCTTTGTACTGATCTTTTCTGCTTCCCCCACTGTTTCCACCTTCATACCTTTGCTGTTGGTTCTGATGCTGCGGTGGCTGATTCTGATACTGAGATGGTGGGTTCTGATACTGTCTCTGTTGCTGAGGTGCTACCTGGTTACCTCTTTGCCTCCACAAGCCTGCTTCCGCTCCCTTTGCGTAATTCATAGCATCCGCAAAGTTGTTAGGCCTGTTGGTGTTTACCAACGTGAAGACGTCGGGGTTCAAACCATTGATGAACTGATCTGCCTTAGCTTCTTCATCTCCAGCAATTAGCGGTGCAAAACGCAACAGACTATCGAACTTAGCCACGTACTCTTCAATGTTCAGATTCCCTTGCCTCAGATTGGCAAACTCTGCTCCCTTATCTTTGCGATACGAGATAGGGAAAAACCGCTTATAAAACTCAGATTTAAAAAGAGTCCAAGTAACTTCCGTACCTCTATTCTCCATTGCTTTCTTTGTCATGATCCACCAGCTCTTAGCAACCCCACGTAGCTGATGAATGACTAACCTGATTCTGCGGTCATCTGTGTAATCAATGGAATCGAACAGCTGATCAATATCATCCAACAAACTCTCGCAGTCAACTGGATTTTTTGAACCCATCAATAACGGCGGATTGAACGACTGAAACCTCTTCAGCAAGGTTTCCATAGGCGTTGCTGAAGCATCCAACTGATCAACTTCAGTGCTAGCCTGCTCAGTCGCAGGGATAACTGGCGGTGTGTTTCTGTTTATCACTCGACGAGGACCCATCTGATAATCAAAGGTTAGGACACAAGATATCTCAATCGCTACAATCAGTGCCCTTACAACCGCTTGGAATACCGGATACCAGTCGGTAACAGAAACAGTTATATCTCAAGTAGATCATGCTTTATAAATTAAATCACATAACAATGTAATTCGATAATTCTCAATAATAAAGCGTGCTCGCATGAAATTAAGTACACAGTTAAAATAATTCAAACACATGCGAGGAGTCAATACATGCAGACTCGATCTACCCGCTCACTCTAGTTCGACCAAGAATCTTAAATCTCTGATACCACTTAATGTTATCTCGTTTCTAATCAACTAATATCAGACAAGAAGCGATAAGTAATCAAGAACCCAATATATTTTTTTTTAAAAGGAGGCTCGCGCGCCCGCGCTGACATCAGCGCGCCCGCGCCTACGCCCCGCAAATCCCAGCACGCCCGCGCTCATACCTCGCAAAGAGGCGCCGCGCCCGCGCCGTCCCCTCGCCCAAAAAAGTTAAGGCACTGTAATAAACTCAATCAAAACCTAAACACTTGCATTAAGAGTATTTGATATTCCAATAACAATACAAGAAAGGTTTAGGGGAGAGCAACATTCAATTCGATAGCACCTACATCGTTTCTTGCTTACAAAACATATACGAGAAGTTCGAATGACTAAACATGATCGCAAAACATAACTAGGTTGACATGCTGATTCGACTTCTAAACGAGTCTCACTTCTATCTCTTGCTCTGGACGCTAACCAGGTCTATGCTGACTTGATCCTGCCCTTCCTGTTGCCAAGTACACATACAAAACAAAGCAACAGCCAGATAACCGGTGAGAATGATAATCCCAGTAAAAGCAACATATCAAGTAATGCAACAATAAACATGCTTCCAAGACAACAACAAAATCAATAACAACGTAATGAAATGCATGTCTTTAAACCGGGATATCAAATCTGATAACAAAGGATTGCTGCTGTGCTTTTGGGATCCCGAGGATGAGATCACGTGACGACTCACCGACTCTCCCAATCGACGTGGTGTCACGTATCCCACTCCTCTAGACTTTGAGCAACTATAATGAGTATGCTAGCACTAGGCGCAACGACTACGTCCTAGGACACTCGAATATAGCTCCCAAACGTCTAACAAAAGGCTGTTCTGCCCATCGAAACAATAGTGCTGGCTCAATATGAATGCATATGGAAACAAAAGGAACTTAGCCATATAATTCATTCAAATAATCAACAAAATACAGGTTCCATAAACTAGAACCAGTATCAATGCAATATGTGATTTCAAGGGAAACTCGAGAACCAACTGTCCCGAGTATGCTATCCCGCTACAAAGATTGATTTTACCTTTCAATGCCGTAGATCCAACTCCGGACAAGCTACAACAAAATATTGTATCAACAACTAGACAACCTAAACAACAAACAACAGTTCAAGGAAATCTCTTTACCGTTCTTCGTCCAACTCTCGACGAACAATGCTGCTAACACAGGGCTCGACACACTCCAACGAATCTGTACGAATACAAGAGTTGATCAACAACCACGATCATTCACAAGCCAAGGCTTCACTCAATACCAAAAACGATTCGAAAACCCAAAACTCAAACCGACGGCATAACGGCTATAAACTGAACAAACCAGAAATGCAGACAGCAGTTCAATACTGATATAACTTCATAACAATGCCCAAAACAACAATAACAAAGCAAACCCATCAATCTCAAAATCCACATTTTCGAAAATGGCTTCCAAAAATCATAACAAATCCAAACGTCGCTCTAATTCAAAACCGACAGATAATAAACGATCAGAACTCTGTCCAGAACAACATACTCGAATCTAGAACGATTCTAACAACATCCAAAAACTAGAATGTATCCGATCGTAGAAAAACTTACGATATAACGGATCTCTCACTGCAGTGATCACTAATCTGCCTTCAGAAATAATTTCTAACGGACGGATCGACCGGAAACCGAGATTGGAAAAGCTTGAAAGGCGTTTCCACAAGCTTCAATGGTGATTCACGGTTTGGGGAGGAAGGTGAGTCTTCCCAATTAAAAATCTAAGTGTAGATAATATATAAAATCCACAATTTGCGTTTTAGTCCCTGAAAAATCCAATTTTTGCAAAAAGGACCCTGATCAAAATCAAGTCGGCTCTAGAACTCTGAAATCTCCGATTAACTCAAATAAACTCATTTAAGATAAAAACGGGGCGTTACAATACACTAGAAGACTTTGGTTATTACAACGACGTACAATACACCCGATCCAAGTTAGGACTTATCAAATGCCCAAGATGGAACTCCTAGATTCACACTGATAACATTCTAAGTTCTTATCAAACTTTTATTCAGTTGATGATGATAGCACTCTAAGCTTCTTGAAGGCTTAGAATCTAAAATCCTTGTAGCAGTAGTGTTCTTCAAACAACATCTGGATTTGAGTAACCCTTGAAAAGATCTCTTTATAGATCGGATAAGATTTTGAACTAAGGGTTGAGTGAGCAGTCGAGTATTCAAGAAGTGGTTTGAAGTGCTCAAGTATGCAAATCTTTGTAAGCGTAGCTCTCTATTTTCTTCTGAGTAAGCTCTGATATTTATAACAGCTTGCTCAACGTCTTCTTCCTTTTGACAATGGTAGGAAAACGTCTAGAGTGACATATATCAATCCTTGATTTGTGATATGCAATAATATCTTTTGAATATATACTAGGAGTGCCTTAAATTGTCTATTCAATGTGTCGTCACATTAAATGCTATTTATGGTTTTCCTTAATTTATCAGACGGCTCCTTAAATGCTTCATCCTTTGAATTTAAGTTGTCTTGTCAACTTTCTGAGAAACTGGGAATTCGTGACTTCTTGAGTATGATAGATATCTTGTCAACTTGTGAGTTCAGTAGATATCCTTGCTTTGATAACCCAGATCAGTTGAGAATACTTCGGTTGATGTTCTTAGCTCGGTTGATAGATAACGGTTGACTTGCTAAGATCAGCTGATACTGTTCATTCCAGTTGATATCTCTTGGTCAGCTGATATATTGGAGTCGGTAGAATTCTATTGAACACCTGTTTTACATGTAAGCGGCGGCCGTTCTAAAACAACGAAGTATTGTTTTGTTATCACCAAAATTTAGGATTCAACAATTTCCTCATTTTTGGTGATGACAAAACCTATGCCCCAAAAATCATTTATGAAGAATGTTTATGAGATGAATTCATTGCGAAAATGAATTGCATTGATTACATAACATGTTACAAGCAATCATTCAAAAAAGCGCGATAAAATCATATTACACCTACATTGCTGAAATATGATAAATATACCTGATATCATTATTTCCTTTGCTGTGGGACATCTTGCCTTTGTCTTTCGGTGTCAACTGATTTTCTGGATACTTCCCCCTTTTTGACATCACCATGGTTGAGATGAGAGATGATCTCTCCAAGTTGTGCACCGACGCTGGTTTGGAAGGAGTCAATACTGGAGTCAACATGAGCAGTCAAGTCAGCTTGAAGAACTGAGATTTGTGCGGAGGTGTGCTCATTTGTGCGACGAACAATTTGTGGTACTTGTTGGGCAACAATATCCATGGCTCGAATGTTGCATTCCTTATAGTTTTTCAGTTTGGTGACGCATCTGCCAATCTCAGAAGATAGAATATTGAGATGAGACATAATTACAGATCTAGAGATTGCAATGCCAGCATCTTGTCCTTGGATGCGATTGCTAAGGCTCTGCGTTGTAAAGAGAAGTTCGTCTATGAGCGTTCCAGAGCATAAGTCAAAGATTCTAGTTCATCAAACGAAGCTAAGGCAAGTTTGTCAAAGTCGCTACCTGAAGCGTTGAGCGTGATTACTTGATCTTCGGTAGTAGTCGTAACAGGGGATGAGGTAATGTGCTCAGCAAGAGGTGGCGTTATGATTGTGTTATCCAATGAGGAGGACACATCAATCCTAATCTCCTAATCAACTGGACTAATTGGACTGGTAGGCTAAGATTCTTTAGTAGTCGGTTGAGGAGAGGAGTCAGCAGAGTGAATCTCATGAAGAGGAGATGTAGGCTGAACTTCATCCAAGTCAGTTAAGAACTTCAAAACCTCTGATACTGAAGTAAGTGGGATCTCAGGAAGAGAATCATCAGCAACTGATGTAATTGGTTGGATCAGTGGAGGTTCTGAAGCAGTAGCAGTGCATGATGTCGTTGGTTCTTCAGAGGTGGAAACAAAAGAAAAGTATGTCGACGGACATTATTCTTGTGCTGCAATGAAGTCTTGTTCCTCTGAGGTGAAGATGAAGTCAGACGGTTCTGAGTTATCGTGAGAATCCAAAATTGGAATCACCGCCTGAACTTCTTCACGGTACATTCGCTGGTACTCTTCGGTTGGGTGAGGAATGGAGTGCTTCAGTCGATATTCTCGTAATAAGGTGTCAGTGACATCTACAGACTGTTTGAGACGCAAGATGACTTCACTGTCATCCTTGGCTGTCTTGCTCATCGGTTGATAATGTTTTTCTCGTTGAAATAGAATGTATCGGGCGAGGCTATCGCCAAGTTGGACATCAACCAACTTATATCTGCTGAGAGCAGTTTCAAGATGAGAATTTTCTGTAAGGATGAACATTTTATCTTCTAACCTGGAAAGATATGTCAACTTGTTCTCGTGCAGGATCTGAGAATATGAAATGTTGAAGAGATAGTTCATCCATTCATCAAATTCCTGGAGTCTAAAACGCACAACTCTGAGAATGTCGGAGATGATTAATAAGACTTCCATTTTTCCAACAGATGGGGATTTTGGAGGTGGTATGAAGATGCCTTTGCCTTTTCCTTGAACGTCGATCGAGGTTCTGTTGAAAGCTGTGGCGGAGGGCTTAGTGAGAGTGATTACTTTGAGTGGATGAACTGGAGTGTTGAAAATTGGATCTTGAGCCCTGAGGATCGATTTGATTACTGATGATGGAGACTGCATCGACTGATGAAGAAGATATTGCCACCGAGATTGGTGCAATAATGACTGTAGTGCTTTCAGCTGGCTTGGATGTCATCTGAGGAATAGAGACTGTCTGAGTAGCAAGATTCATCGATGCAGAGACTGCTATGGTGGCTGCTGTCACATGAGAGGTTGGAGTGTGAACAGTTGATAGCAACTTTCTCCTCTTAGGTTTCGATTGAGATGGCTTGAGAGTCGTTTTATTCCTTGGAGAAGGAGAAGAGCCACCAAAGACTTGAACCAAAGGATCATTGTCACTGGCATCATCATCTAGATCTGAGTCAACATTTATAGTGCGCCTGCTAGTTCGAGGGCGCATCTGTTGAAGAACTGTATTTCTCATGGCAGCTTGTTGTTGTTCTGCCCCGATTTCCCGTTTGACCGTCCTTAATTGATCAGCAGTTACTTGATTATTTTGTAATAACAAGGGGATGGTAACCGCATTGAGCCATTTTGAGACGTGCAATGCTTCAAAAGTGGAGGAGTCTACACCTAAGGCTGCAAAAAGATGGCAAATTTGTAGTGCAAAGCCTTTGGATTGTCCTTTGCCTCAAATCATCTCACAGAGAGTAGAGTAGAGAATGGACGACCAGTTGAAGGTCAACTGAGAGGCAATAGAAGTCATGTACTGAAATTTCTCAAGAGTGATATTGTCATAAGATCCAGCTTTGGCCAAAAGCATTTTTGCACAATGTTGGCTAGCAGTCGATATGCAAGCTTTAGGCTCTGTTTGAGACAATTAAATTTAATAGGAGCTCCATCGAACGTGAACTGAGCTGCCCAGTTAGAGGCATTACCGTCAGGTAGATCTGCGCATTTTATCAAACCATTGGTGGGCAATCCAAAAGTTTCACCAAATATTAAGTGCTGATTGAATTCTATTCTCCGTCCCTTGATGATGCAAGCGATGCTTCCATGATGTAATTCAGAGGATTCGAAGAATTCCTTGACTAGATCGTAGTCCACGGTAGATCTAGAGCTGAGAAATTTGCGAAGCCCTGATGCTTCAATCATGTGGAACATTGCAGAGATTTCTTCATTTTTTTGATGGAGTATATTTCGTCAAAGTTGATTCCTAGGAATGTTTTCTGGATAGACATGTTGAAGAATTCTGAAATCAAGAAATAGGATTAGTATTCGTGGAAGAGATTGATATTCGAGTTGTTGCAAAAAATATATATGTTTGTGTTATGTGTGTGGGTAGCCGCGGTGTGATGTACACTACACCTAAAGTTTGAATTTTGAATTTTGAAATTTGAAAAACGCACGGTAAGATAAGGATAAGGCAAAAAGTATATATATAAATATTATATAATAAGGCGGTTGGTTCCAAAGTCCAATGTATGTATGCGACTGATCTTCTGACATCAGTCAGTGGCGTTTCGGATACGCCGTCAGGTCCAAAAATTATGATTTGACGTTTAAGCATATCGGTGGATAATGAACAAATACAATTGATATTTGCCGACCCTTCACCTTCCTTGGGTTCCTATAAATACGAGATCAATAAATCAGTAGGGCATCAAAATATACGCATAAAATAGAGAAAAATAAAATGTCGGGTCGAGGAGGAATTTGGATATGGAGTTCAACGCTGCTTTGACCAGAGTTAGATCTCGCGAGTATGAAGATACGGTGTTTGGCCAAGTTGTCGAGGAATGGGAGGTATTTGAATAGCTGCGTCTTTATCTTTCTGCTGTTCATCCACAGAGTCCGGTGGACTCTGGAAGGGATTATGTTGTCCAGATGCGGCAATATGAAGAGAAGCAGGGGTCGACTGATCCGATGAAGATCTTCACTCCTGAGGGCTTGTACTTGATCTTGCTCTATAAGGAGCTTGAAGGACTGGAGCTTATCCAGTCAGAGAACATTGGTTATGTTAGCTCTCCTACCAGAGAGCTTACGTTCTTCATGCTCTCATGGAAGAATGCAGTAGAGAAAGAGGCTAATGTAGTGTTAGCCTTTGAAGCTCTTATGTAATCAAATTCTCCAGTAAAACTTATATTAGTATGAATGAAAATATTTTGCATATTTTGTCTGACTTGGGACGATTCAGTGTCGTGAAAGATACAAGTATCATATGCATTCATAAAATAAATATTGTTATCACGCCTTTTCACATAGCAGAAGACTGAACATTAAGAGTGATGTGACTAAAATGTGGATAGTCATGAGTATGAATTGCAGTCGAGATAAGTATAAAATGAAACAATAATAAAAAAAGTACGATGCAAAAATTAATTGTTTCAAGCTTTCATTAAATGCCTAGTGCACGAATATCGGTAAAGTAGGCTTATCAAAGGTCTGTGCCAATATTTTGTAAAGATCTTATCGTCGATTCAGTGTAGGTGACTGTTGACCTGCTGGAACTTTGGCCTTTAGTTTTTCTCGCCTATAAATATGGTGCCTTAGGAAAAAGAGAAAACACAAGTTAGTTTAATCAAAGAAAATCACGATGGATGAGTCTGATTTTGAGAGAAGAAAGACCATGTATGGAAATAGAGTTATTGCAAGAGGCATGCGTATCTGGTTTTTTCTGGAGGGGATACGTCGCAACCTACATACTGGTTTAGCTCTTATGCATCCACGCGTTGTTGAGGGGTTGCTGTGATGCAAACTTTCCTTGCAAACTCAGAGCACTCGAGATGTGCTAAGGCCTTCTGCTGTGAGACTCTTGATGCTTTTTGCAGAGAGAGATGAAATGCAGAACATATGCTTTGAGGATGATGTCTACAGTGGTCAAGGTTCACTCACTCGCTGGATGATTGAGTGGAGTCGAGAGATGAGAAGTAGAATCTCTGCAGCTCACTTTGAATATAGACGCAGTAGGGGGTTAGTGTAAAATGCTTTATGCATCGATATCATGAAATTATTTTAATGAAATGCAATGTTCCCCCTAAACTCATGCTTATCTTAACTCAATTCTATTAAGCCAAGTACATTGCAAAAATAAGAAAACTTAACGTCCGGTAATGGCTTGGTGAATATATCTGCTGCCTGGTGGTTAGTAGATATGTAAATCATCTGAATCTCCTTTTTAGCACATGTTCTCTTATGAAGTGATGTCGTACATAAATGTGTTTTGTTCTTGAATGCATCAGGGGATTCTGAGTGATTGCGATTGCACTAGTGTTGTCGCAAAAGATGGGGGCTTTACTAGATTGTATTACATAGTCTCGAAGTCGTTGTTGTACCCATAGTATTTGAGCACAGCAACTGCAAGCTGCTAGATATTTTGCATCGGTTGTAGAAGTGGCAATTGATTTTTGCTTCTTACTGAACCATGAAATAAGTCTGTCTCCCAGAAATTGACAAGATCCACTAGTACTTTTTCTGTCAATCTTGCATCCTGCATAATCTGCATCTGAATAACCAACAAGATTAAATTCTGAATTTTTGGAATACCAAAGTCCCACGTTTGTAGTACCCTTAAGGTATTTAATAATCCGTTTAGCAGCTATATAATGAGATTGTTGTGGTGATGCATGAAACCTTGCACAAAGACATACAGCGAACATAATATCAGGCATACTGGCTGTTAGGTAAAGTAATAAACCTATGAGACCTCGATACATTGTTACCTCAACTGGTGATCCTTCCTCGTCTTTATCAAGCTTTATGGACGCACTCATAGGAGTAGAGATGGCAGAGAAATTTTCCATGCCAAAATTTTTGATGAGTTCTTTGGTGTACTTAGCCTGATTTATGAAGATGTCATTCTCATGATGTTTCACTTGTAGCCCGAGAAAGAAATTCAATTCTCCCATCATGCTCATCTCAAATTGTTCCTGCATCAACTTAGAGAACTTCTCGCATAAACGAGGATTAGTTGATCCAAATATGATATCATCTACATAGATTTGAACGAGTAAAATATGATCTCCTTTAAAAAATTTAAAGAGAGTTTTATCGACTGTTCTTATAACAAAATTGTGATCTAATAAGAATTGTGATATGGTGTCATACCAAGCTTTTGGTTCTTATTTTAAACCATAAAGAGCTTTATCAAACTTTAAAACATAATTAGGAGTCGAGGAACTGATAAAACCTGGTGGTTGCTCAACATACACTTCTTCTTGAAGTAGCCCATTGAGGAAAGCTGAATTTACATCAATTTGATAAACTTTGAAGTTTTTGTAAGCCGCATAGGCAAGAAATATTCTGATGGCTTCAAGCCTTGCTACCGGAGCGAATGATTCGTCAAAGTCAATACCCTCCTTTTGTCTAAATCCTTGAGCAACCAGTCTGTCTTTGTTTCTAATCACTGTCCCATCCTCATTCAATTTGTTGCGAAACACCCATCTTGTTCCTATAATGTTTTGGTTTTCCGGTTAATGAACTAAATTCCAAACTTTGTTTCTAGTGAACTGATTTAGCTCCTCTTGCATTGTTTCAATCCAGCTAGCATCTTGTAAGGCTTCATCTATGTGCTTAGGCTCTAGATGTAAAATGAATGTTGTATGCAGTAGTTCGTTAATAATTTGATTACGTGTACGGAGAGAGGCAATAGGGTTACCGATGACCAGCTCGGGTGGATGACTTTTACTCCACCGAAGATTTGGTCCAAGGGGATTTTTGATTTTGTTTGTTGGAGTGTCGTCCTCATTCCTGATTGTGTTATCGGGTTCAATGATTTCTTCTCCAATTCTCTGTTCTCCATGATCTTGATCTATTCTTCCTTCAGTGGGTTGGATGATTACTTCTTCTGGTTCCTCCCTTATGATAAGAGATTCATCAATGTCACTTTCATCATCTAGAACAACTGATTCTAGCCTGTTTGCTAGATCTTTGATATTGGTTTGAGACTTAACTGCACATACAGTAGCTTCATAAAAAATAACATGAATAGTTTCCTCTACGGTCAATGATCTTTTGTTAAAAACTCTGTAAGCTCGACTGACTCAGGAATATCCAACGAATATGCCTTATTCTGCTTTCTCATCAAAGGTCGTTAAGATGTGAGGACCTCGATTCTATTCATCTAATCTTGAATAGTAAAATAATCATCCATAAATAAATGAGCCAAGACAATCAACAAATTTTTTATTTTATTTTTCAAGAACAGTGTCTCGCTCGAACAAGAAAATATCATTTAAAACTCGATCTTAGACATATATCAATTCTAAAAATAATCGAGGTTTAAAAATACATGCAATACAATAAATTCGACAATAAAAGCATGCCTCAAAAATTAACTGAGTTCTAAAAGTTATTCGACTTCTAAATTGACGGCTCACATCTATCATTCGATCCCGAGCTAACCACGCCAACTCTGACTAGCTCTTGCCCCACCTGTTGTCAAGTACACATACAAAACAAGACAAATGCCGGATAACTCCGGTGAGAATAAAATCCCAGTAAAAGCGACGTAACATGTAATATCAAGTAAATATATTAAAATCATAATATGCATTCATATTCTTCAATGCAAATGCAAATGCAAATGAAATGCATGTGTTTAAAAATCGGGATTATCAAATCAGATAATCAAAGGAATATCGGACAATCGGTTGGGGTCCAGAGGTCAAGATCACGCAACTAATCCACCTACGCTCCCGCTCGGGGTGGTGCTACGCGTCTTAAACCTCTAGACTTTGGCGCAACTATAGGAGTATGCTGACACTGGGGGAACTCAACATCCCAGGCCACTCAATATAGCTCCCAAACATCTAATTCGAATCTGGGCAACTCAGCCCTCTAAAAATCAAGAAATTTGGCTCAAGATGAATGCATATGAATCAAATGCAATTTAATCGAATCGAAAATAATAAATCTGTATATTCAGACATCAATGTATCGAAGATGTCAACACATTCAACTCGTATATTCAAACTCGTGAATATAATCAATAATCGTCGAAATATTTCAAATAGCAACCTCATGCTTTTCAATCAATAAATGCATCAATATTTCAATCAATCCATATAGACAAACTCATGTGTTTCAAGTAATATCAAAAATCATTTAAATAATTCAAATTCTCATTCAATATCAAATAATCAAATATACATGCAAGTATGTGATTTTAATCGGGAACTCGAGAATTTCAACTCGCTCGAGTATTATTCCCTTCGAAATCGACATCAGCTCATACCTCAATTTTTCAAGTCTGGAAAAGTTCAAACCCCTAAACTGTTGATCTCTGCTTTTAAATATCCTCGACTAGCATCGAATCTGCGAAAAATAACATAATATACAAAAGTCAACATCGGTCAACTCTGGTCAAACTTTGACCGATAAATTTGCAAACTTTATCGCGTTCTCACCGCTTCACTGTTTCGAATCTCCACTCGAAACTTGGATATTTGGATCTATCACGTCGAGACGATAAAAAATGGTTAACTCGTCGGAGGTCGGTGGTTCACCGGAGAAGACGGCGGCGACGCGGTGGTCCGGCGACGGTGATGCAAAACGTCTCCAAAAATTATGAAATTTGGCAGGCTTGTAGCTTTCGACGAGATGAACACAACCATCTAAGCCACGCCCGGAACGGAGCTCTGACGCGCCGTAGATCAGAGAAAAATGAGTCGACTCCAGCGAAGTTTAAAAGCTTCGATTTGCTCGATTCCTTTACCATAAATGCTACAATAAGCTTGGGAAATGTTCTCCACAACTCAAATAATCGATTACTAGCTTTAAAACCAACAAAAACGAGCTAAAATCGTGAAAATCGCGGTGAAGAAGATGATGAATAGTAACTTCGCAAAATTTGTCTGTTCATCATCAATTTTCCAACGATCCAACCGTTGGATTTTTGATTTATTTATACCAATAGATTTTTCTTGATCTTGGCTACAATCGGACCGTTCGGATCTTTGATCGGAGCTCCGGTGAATGGCCGGAAAAATAAAAAACATGGACTGCTACAGTGAAACCAAACTCTGTGCAGAACTCGTCTGTTCTAACTCGATTTCCCAACGATCCAACCGTTTGATATTTGATTTATTGGTACTAAAAGACTCGTCTTGATGTTGGCTACAAAGTGACCGTTCGGATCTCTCATCCAATCTCTGATGAACGTACGACAAGAGCATTTCCGCGGGCTGCTACAGAGGCCGACAGAATTTTGTTAAAAAAAATTGGATTTTTGGGTTTCTTCTCGGTAATATCTGAACACCCATACAATACATACAATACATACACATTTTAATTCTTTCAATTTAAGAATTCTGAAATTAAAATCTTAATATCCAAAAATTCTCAAATTAAATATTTTTGGGGCCTTACAATTCTCCCCCTCTAAGAATTGATTTCGCTCTCGAAATCGCATACAATCTGAGCACATCTCAATATTATCTCAATAAAGAGATTTGGATATCTCTATCTCATATCATGTTCTAACTTCCAAATGACTTCTTCGATTCTTATATAAGTCATCATACTGAAACAACTAGAATGAACTTATTCTAGAACCACTCCTCTTTTCGGTACGCAATATGTATCTGTCATCGGTTATCGATCAGTCAAAGTAGTTCAAAGTTTCATTCAATTAGGTTTCATCTCGTCAAAGTACAAAGGAACGAATCTTGTTCCATATATAAAGTCTGAATCAAAACTTACAACTCTGACACATCTGTCTCGCACTGTTCTGATTCTATTCGGAAACATAATCACTTTTTGTGACATCTATGACAATATCAGGTCAAATCCGACTCTACAAATGATGTATTTCAGAAACATCATTCTCAAAACGTGAAAAATTCGCAGTACTCATCGTATATTGCTTCGAAAAGAGTCATCTCTAAACTCTTTTGGTAATAGTTTAAATTAGAACATTCAATAAAGGTTATGAATCTAGCCAACTAGTGCCCAAAATCTAGCAATATGGCTCGTAGAATGTCTTCTCAAAAGATATGAACAATCTGTTCTGATTGTCGGACAGTCTGAAATTAGTATATTGTACTATGATGAGACGAGTAAGAGAAGTTCTAGAACATTCAATTCTGACCCAATTTCAATCATCAGATCATATCTGTCTGTCAGCTGATAATTAATCAACCAAAAATTCTTCGAAATCCTCTAACAACTCAGAAATTCAATCTTCGATCAATCAATCTCAAACTAAACCCAATCCATAAGTTTAGAATTCAGAGGAACTTATGTTAATCAGACAGTTCCAAACATCTTAAACTCATATACTGAGTTAATCTCAAACAATTCGACCTTCCTCTAATGCCTTATAAGTCAATTTCCACCAGTCAATCATTTCACAAAATCTAAAAATTCAATATCGAAAAGTTCTTTCTTCGATGTCATCTCGTAAGATCACATATTCATCTGCGAGCCACAATATGTTCTCACAATAAAGGAGCAATCACAAATCAAAATTCAAAAATTCTCATCAAATTCTTCCCAATATCAATCGAATAATCGATCAAAAAAGAAAGTTTTAATCCCAAAATTTCTCATTCGATCATAAATTGCAAACGACATCGTATTAATCTCATCAATTGAAAGAACAATATTCAGGTAGTCAACTGTCTGCACTGGAACTTATTCAGTACTAGTTTTTCTAATACAAGTTTCTTCTTCTTCTTATTCGATCCATCTGATCTCAAGTGTTAGTAATTCCCGCCATCAAGTTTGAATGCTAAAACGATATTAAACATCTATACCAACACTGAAATTACTATCTTATTTCTAAATTCAAAATTCTACACTTAGTACAACAATGGAATTTAACCGCAAAATTCCATAAATTCCTGAAACAATCATCACAAAATCCAAATATCAAAAGATAAATCCGATATCACTGATTCATCGAGTGAATCCTATCAATTGCTTCTAAAATATCTGAAATGTTCTTCAAAATCCAATTTCAAATCCGAAGGGTTTGCTAAACTAATTCAATATCATAACAATTCATCTATTCGAATCCACTACAATTCTGATCCAAGGTTTCACCCAAGGTGCCAAAAATTGAACGATCTTCGGACTTAAGTTGTATTTGATATCGGTCCAAAAATAAATTCTAATAGTGCTATCAATCCCTATTAGTTACGAGCCAACCAAATCGTTAATACTGAAGATATACATCAAATAATCGCTGACTCTTAGAGACAGAATCAAATTAATATTAAAAAAAATCGCTCAAGTCATGATTATCAAATAGAAGAAATTCTGGACAACAAACTCTGCTAAGTGAAAACAACTCACTTGCATTTTTCAATTAAGGGAGAGTGAATCAAATCAGGGCTCCATGAACAAGGAATGCGAGTCAATCTATCAATAATAATCAAATCACGTGATCACCCGTCAACGGGTATGACATTATGCCCAATATCAAGACAAACCAAAATCATGGTTGTCAACATGGCCTCACTCACGAGAAATCCGCACGCAATCATCGATTAGGACTCAGTCCTAAGGCATATTCGAATGTCGCAAACAAATAAATCTAGATCACTCAGGAATCAAATAATCGAAACTCTCCTGAATCAATATCAATGTTCAGAAAGAAAATTCAAGTTCTCAAGAATTACGAATTTCTGAAATTCAAACTCGGAATTTCAATCGATGCAGAATGACAATAATTATCGAAGTCAATGTCATGTGAATCAAGGATGCATAACTAAAATAAGATTAAAAAATCTTCAGATTAATCGAAGGAAGACTCAACTGTAACTAAAATCGGTATTATCCCAAAATCACTAATTATCCTCTTATTATATAAGAAAATAGTTTCTCCTCAACAAACTCTTAAATTCATAACTCTTCCACTCTTACAATCACAATAACTCCTCGAATCAATTCGATGCTGGAATTTCATACATGTTCTCTTAAGACTCGATCAAATCATCATTTTTGAAAGAACAATATTGGATACATCAATAAAATCTCGATATCGTCGATTGGGACCTAATAAAATTCTCAAAATATTCTATCAATCTTACTTATCCCAAAATTTTAGCACATGAGTGTTGACATTCTGAAAACTAACTAACATCTTTCAAAAGTATCGCATACTAAGATCAATTCCGGATAATTCAAGCTATTATCCAAATCTAATCATCTTAGATCCAAGTAATCAAATACAATCTGTTCATTCATATACCGATCTCAATTCACTTATACTCAATCTCTTGATATCACACACAATTCAAGCTTATCATTTCTTATAAATCGAATCATCTATTCATAATGGGTGTTTTTAAAACATCTAGTTTTGATCTCAGAGTATTGTACAATACTCTCTCAAAACTTACACCACGTTCTTCACCTCCACAAATCAAGATCAATAAAATTCTTACCTCGAGAATTATTAACAGTTCAATGCAATCGGTGATCAAATCTGATCTCATTCTAAAATATTCTGAAATTATTAATATCAAAATTATAATCTCTGGTCTCTCTTGAGGTTCATCTGACACAATTCAATTCAATCATTGCTAAAAAATAAATATCAATTCTTACCTTGGTCAAGCTCAGCCACAAAAGCTTCAAGGGGTTTTTAATTCAGTCTCCTCAGGAACAGACCTCATCTTTATTATGTCAACCTCATGACATCAGTAGCCAACCTCATCAAATCTTGATTTGACTTTTCTTTATCTATCTTAAACAAAATCTTGCATTAAATCTCATGCAGACAACCCAAAATATCATACGAATTCATTAATAAATCAAAATAGACTTCATAAAATCATGTTCTAGATCTCTCATCATTACTGATTCTCAGTTTCGAGAGCATACAATTCTTTGCTCAACAGGGAGATACAGTTGATAATGACAAAGATATAACAATTCAGAATATCATAAATTTCTTGTAATATCAAAATTATCAACTCAGTTTCGATCTCTAATCATCATACTCATGTAATCGCATGAGTGTTCAAATTTTCATCTCGAATTCAGTTATGATACTCTTTCATATAATGCATGCTTTAAAAAAATCAATTCACATAATCATGTAAACAGATAGTTTGAAATCAGTAAGTCATGCTCGCTATAATTCATGTATTTAAACAAATCAATCAATCACATGCGAAAGAAAATAAATCAAGCGGACTCGATCTACACCGCTCACTCACTTCTATTTCATTCCAAGAATCTTATCACTCTGATACCACATAATGTGAGGACCTCGATTCTAATCATCTAATATTGAATAGTAAAATAATCATCCATAAATAAATGAGCCAATACAATCAACAATTTTTTTTTTCAAGAACAGTGTCTCGCTCGAACAAGAAAACATCATTTAAAACTCGGTCTTAGACATATATCAATTCTAAAAATAATCGAGGTTTAAAAATACATGCAATACAATAAATTCGACAATAAAAGCATGCTTCAAAAATTAACCGAGTTCTAAAAGTTATTCGACTTCTAAATCGACGCCTCACATCTATCATTCGATCCCGAGCTAACCAAGCCGACTTTGACTAGCTCCTGCCTCACCTGTGTGTCAAGTACACATACAAAACAAGACAACAGTCGGATAACTCTGGTGAGAATAAAATCCCAGTAAAAGAGACGTAACATGTAATATCAAGTAAATATATTAAAATCATAATATACATTCATATTCTTCAATGAAAATTAAAATGCAAATGAAATGCATGTGTTTAAAAATCGGGATTATCAAATCAGATAATCAAAGGAATATCGGACAATCGGTTGGGATCCCGAGGTCAAAATCACGCAACTAACCCACCTACGCTCCCGCTCGGGGTGGTGCTACGCGTCTCAAACCTCTAGACTTTGGCGCAACTATAGGAGTATGCTGACACTGGGGGAACTCAACATCCCAGGCAACTCGATATAGCTACCAATTGTCTAATTCGAATCTGGGCAACTCAGCCCTCTAAAAATCAAGAAATTTGGCTCAAGATGAATGCATATGAATCAAAAGCAATTTAATCGAATAGAAAATAATAAATCTGTATATTCAGACATCAACGTATCAAAGATGTCAACACATTCAACTCGTATATTCAAACTCGTGAATATAATCAATAATCGTCGAAATATTTCAAATAGCAACCTCATGCTTTTCAATCAATAAATGCATCAATATTTCAATCAATACATATAGAGAAACTCATGTCTTTCAAATAATATCAAAAATCATTTAAATAATTTAAATTCTCATTCAATATCAAATAATCAAATATACATGAAAGTATGTGATTTTAATCGGGAACTCGAGAATCTCAACTCGCTCGAGTATTATTCCCTTCGAAATCGACATCAGCTCATACCTCAATTTTCCAAGTCTGGAAAAGTTCAAACCCCTAACTGCTGATCCCTGCTTTTAAATATCCTCGACTAGCATAGAATCTGCGAAAAATAACATAATATACAAAAGTCAACATCGGTCAACTCTGGTCAAACTTTGACCGATAAATTTGGAAACTTTATCGCGTTCTCACCGCTTCACTGTTTCGAATCACGACTCGAAACTTGGATATTCGGATATATCATGTTGAGAAGATCAAAAATGGTTAACTCGTCGGAGGTCGGTGGTTCACCGGAGAAGACGGCTGCGACGTGGTGGTCCGGCGGCGGTGATGCAAAACGTCTCCAAAAATTATGAAATTCGGCAGGCTTGTAGCTCTCGACGAGACGAACACAACCATCTAAGCCACGCCCGGAACAGAGCTCCGACGCGCCGTAGATCGGAGAAAAACGAGCCGACTCCGTTGAAGTTTAAAAGCTTCGATTTGCTCGATTCCTTCACCAAAAATGCTACAATAAGCTTGGAAAATGTTCTCCACAACTCAAAGAATCGATTAATAGCTTTGAAACCAACAAAAAACGAGCTAAAATTGTGAAAATCTCGGCGAAGAAGATGATGAATAGTACCTTCGCGAAATTCATCTGTTCATCGCCAATTTTCTGGCGATCCAACCGTTGGATTTTCGATTTATTTATACCAATAGATTTGTATTGATCTTGTCTACAATCTGACTGTTTGGATCTTTGATCGGAGCTCCGGTGTATGGCCGGAAAAATAAAAAACGTGGACTGCTACAATCAAACCAAATTCTGTGCAGAACCCATCTGTTCTAACTCGATTTCCCGACGATGCAATTGTCCGATATTTTATTTCTTGGTACTAAAAGACTCGTCTTGATGTTGGCTACAAAGTGACCGTTCGGATCTCTGATCCAATCTCTGATGAACGTCCGACAAGAGAATTTCCGTGGGCTGCTACAGAGGCTGACGGAATTTTGTAAAAAAAAAAATCGGATTTTTGGGTTTCTTCTCGGTAATATCTGAACACCCATACAATACATACACTATAAAATTTTGTTTATTTATTTGACTAATGTAAAGTCAAAATTTCATTTTAGCCCCTACACTCTTGAGTAATTACAATTCAGTCCCTAAACTTCTCAATAATTACAATTCAATCCATGATCAATTAACCATTTAGTCCCTTCATTTCTGGAACTCGGACTTTAAATCTTGAATCCCATAAATATTCAATTTACACATTTTAATTCTTTCAATTTAAGAATTCTGAAATTAAAATCTTAATATCCAAAAATTCTCAAATTATATATTTTCGGGGTCTTACATAAGAGGTGTTTTCTGTTATCATGAACGAAGCATGTACATCAAAATACTTTAAGATATGAAACATCGGGTTTTGTGTCATTTCATATCTCATATGGTGTTTTGTTGTGCTTCTTGTTAATCATAGATCTGTTTTGAGTGTAACATGCTTTGTTAATTGCCTCTGCCCAGAGTCTTTGAGATACGTTGGAATCAACAATCATAGTTCTAGCTGCCTCTTTAAGAGTTCTATTTCTTCTCTCAGCAACACCATTTTGATGTGGGGTCCAAGCAGCAAACAACTCATTCTTGATTCCCTGGTCATCTAGATAGGATTCGAGAGTTTTGTTTAAAATTCAGTGTCTCTATCACTCCTGATCCGATTTATCCTAGTACTTTTCTCATTATGAAAATTCTTAAAAATCTTTATCAGGTGAGTAGCTGTTTTATCTTTGGACGATAAGAAAATTACCCAAGTGAAATGATAGTAATCGTCCACAATCACTAAGGTATATCTCATTCCCCCTAAGCTCCTGACCGGTATAGGACCAAATAGTTCCATGTGCAACAGGTCTAAGCATTTAAAAAAAGATATACACCATTTGGTTTTAAAAGTAGCTCTCACTTGTTTGCCCTACTGACAAGCCGAACAAACTCTATTCTTTTTAAAATATCCTTTTGGGCAGACCAATAACAAAATCATGTTTGCTCAGATGTTTAATGGAATTAAAATTCAAATAATTGAGCCGTTTATGCCATAACCACTGCTTATCATTTTGAGCAACAAAACACGTAGGAACTAACGGTTGTTCACTTTACCAATTTAGCCTATAAGTGTTTTGTCTTAGTCCGGTTAACATGATTTCTTCATTACTAGATTTGATCATGCATGTGTGCTTGTGAAATTCAACAATGTAACCATTATCTCATATTTGACTAATATTGATCAAATTATAACATAAGTTATCAATACGTCATTGATTATAATGTTACCATGAGTAATCTTACCCTTACCCACGGTCTTACCCTTTGAATTATCACCAAAAATAATTTTAGGCCCTTTGTATTGTATGATTTCGGATAATAGTTCTTTATTTCCAGTCATGTGCCTGGAGCATCCACTGTTACTACGTTGTCTTTTCCATTGGCCTATTCTTCTCGACTGATTTTACTGATAGTACCTGCAAGAAGTATATATAACCATGGTACCCTTATCTATTTGGGTCCGAACTGGATTAGTCCTTTCGGGACTCACATCTGAATTACTCTAATGGTTTTACCCGTATGTGCATCTACACAATGAGTCGGTCGATGTGCACGATGTGTGCATGTGTGTGGTCTGGATCTTACAGTGTGCTGTTTGAACTTTTGATCTTTGTTATCCAGCCTGTATCGTTTTTGAACAGGCATGAGATTGAAGTACTGATTTTGTGTCACCTGATGATTCCTATACTTGGATTGACTTGGTTCAAACCTCGACTGCCTGAACTTAGATTGGTTTCCCTTTCTTTGTTCATTCAATCTTGATTTGTTCCATATCTCTCTTTTTCTTGGATTCTGAGGCTCCACATATCCCAATTCTTTATGCTTACCTTTGTTCTCATATCGACTTGACTGTCCATCATAGATCTTAGGTTCAGCATGTTCATATATCATACTAGATCGAACAAATATTATTGCATTAGGATCGTTCCCACTAGAATACGATTGAGTATTTTCTTTCGTAAGAATACATTCATTTGAACCATATCCAAGACCGGTTTTATCACCTGCTTGTTTCTGGTTCTCATGTATCTTATCCAACGAGGTAGAAGCCTTATTCCAAGAGTTGATTGTTTTAAGCAACTTTTGATTTTCATACAGAGTAGCTTCGAATACTCGTTTCATATTATCATTCTCAGCTGCCAATAGATTTAGCTTAGTCCTTAGACCGTCAAGTTCTTTTTGCTGTGAACAGCTAGATTCCCTTGACTTATCAATAAGACACGTCTTTTCTGTTTTTACTTCCTCAAATGATGTAGAAAGCTTCTTATACTCAGTGACCATATCATTCAGTTCTTGAACAAGTTCTTCTTGTGTAAATTCAGACGAGTTAAAGTTAAATACCTCAGTATCGTCTTCTTCACTCTGAGAGTTAGCCATAAGACATTTTACTTGTTCTTCTTCACTTTCTTTGGATGAGCTATCTGTCTCGGATGACTCGGATTCTGTTTCTGCCCATTTGCTTTTTCCTTCGTCTGCAACTATCACTTTTTGTTCCTTCTTCTTTTCGAATGTTCTTCTCAACATGCTGCTTCCTCTCATCATTCTTAGGCCTAGTGCAATCTGCAATGAGTGGCCTTGCTTGCCACAGTTAAAACATGCAGGACCATCCTCTGTATGGTCTTGTTTATAGTATGATTTGTTAAACTTTGTGTTATTCTTACTCATAAATTTACCAAACCTTTTAATGAAGAGAGACATAGCTTCTCCACTCATCTGCTCAGCTGTCTTCATTGCTGATGCTTCCTCAGTCGGTTGAGGTGAGATAGTTGATGTCAGTGCTTTGGTGGGGTTCGGGACAGATGTATCTTCCTCAGTTCTGATACCGAGTTCTAACTCGTACGCCTTGAGATCTGCAAATAAATCATGAAGCTCGAGTTTGTTTAGATCCTTTGATTCTCTCATGGCTATGGTCTTGACATCCCATTCTCTGGGCAATGCTCGCATAACCTTCAAAGCAATTTCACGATTAGTATATATTTTCCAAGAGCAATCAATTCACAAATAATATTGCTAAATCTTTCATCAAACTCAGTCATTGTTTCTCCTAGTTTCATCTTGGCATTGTCAAACATCTGAATGGCTACAGTGAGTTTGTTTTCTTTAGTTTGATCGTTCTCTTTGCACAGTTGAGTGAGTTTCTCCCAAATTTCTTTGGCGGTTGAGCACGTCTTGATATTGCTAAACATGTTTTTGTCCAGCATTTTGTACAGTATATCTTTACCAACATTGTCAAGATTTGCTTTCTTTTTGTCCTCATTACTCCATTCTGCTCTGGGTTTCTCAACCATCTGTGGTTCGCCTCCTGATATGGCTACATCAGTGTTGACTTTGAGAATCTTCATGGGTCCGTCAGTGATGACGTACCACATATCATCATCTCGAGCAGAAATATGTGCCTGCATATGAATTTTCCAGTCATCATAATCTTCTTTAGAGAACATAGGGATTTTTTTAGTGAAGTCATGATGAGTATCAAAAGTTAAAAAGAAAAACCCTCTCTGATACCACTTGTTGGGGATCGAATGTGTGTATAGAGGGTGGGGGGGGGGGGGGGTGAATACACACTCTTTAAAATATTTGACTCTAATGCAATATGGTTGAGCAAATGCTAGTTTTCTCAACCGATTTTCCTTTAACTTTCAAGAGATATAAGAGCTACTTAAAATAGTGCGGAAACAACTCTTACTAAACTAGATGATAATGATAAAATAGTGTAATGCAGTAGAGTAAGTAAGCAACGATATGCTTATGGATGTTCAAAGCTCAATCTCATATGTCATCCCTTCTTCCTCACAGGAAGGATACACTAGAAGACTTTGGTTATTACAACGACGTGCAATACACCCGATCCAAGTTAGGACTTATCAAATGCCCAAGATAGAACTCCTAGATTTACACTGATAAGATTCTAAGTTCTTATCAAACTTTTCTTTAGTTTATGATGATAGGACTCTAAGATTCTTGAAGGCTTAGAATATCAAATCCTTGTAACAGATAGTGTTCTTCAAACAACAGCTGGATTTGAGTAATCCTTGAAAAGATCTCTTTATAGATCGGATAAGCTTTTGAATGAAGGGTTGAGTGAGCAGTCGAGTATTCAAAAAGTGGTTTCAAGTTCTCAAGTATGCAAATCTTTGTAAGCGTAGCTCTCTATTTTCTTCTGAGTAAGCTCTGATATTTATAACAGCTTGCTCAACGTCTTCTTCCTTTTGACAACGGTAGGAAAACGTCTACAGTGTCAGATATCAGTCCTTCATTTGTGATATGCGATAATATCTTCTGAATATCTGTACTAGGAGCCCCTTAAATTGTCTATTCAATGTGTCGTCACATTAAATGCTATTTATGGCTTTCCTTACTTTATCAGACGGCTCCTTATATGCTTCGTCCTTTGCATTTAAGTTGTCTTGTCAACTTTTTGAGAAACTGGGAATTCGTGACTTTAGATATCTTGCAACTTGTGAGTTCAGTAGATATCCTTGCTTTGATAACTCAGATCAGTTGAGCATACGTCGGTTGATGTTCTTAGCTCGGTTGATAGATAACGGTTGACTTGCTAAGATCAGCTGATACTATTCATTCCAGTTGATATCTCTTGGTCAGCTAATATATTGGAGTCGGTAGAATTCTCTTGAACACCTGTTTTACATGCAAGCGGCGGCCGTTCTAAAACAACGAAGTGTTGTTTTGTTATCACCAAAAGTTAGGATTCAACAGTGTGTGTCTTTTTTTATATAATATAAAAACATAAAAATTTGTGTCAACATTTTAGTAGATTAATTGTATTTTAAAGTGCTTCCACCTCTCATTTGTATTGTCTGCTAGTACAGGTGTTGGTTCGACAAGAAGGATACGATGAAATTTAAGTATAAATGATAATACATCGTGGAAGTTTTTTCTAACAATTTTTCCACTATGCAGGTAGTCATGTCCAATAATACGATTTTTCTTATGATGCCCTAGAATGGCTAGAAACATAGATACTTTTTCTTGGACACTTACATATCTAAAATCTGTCAGACCTCCCACATGTTCTGTCAAATAACAAAGACGTGCAATTGAATTTCTACTTATCATCAAATTGTTTACACATTCAACATCTCCGATATCTACAATCCTTCGAAGATATGATATTTATTTTGGTATTCTATTTGCCATATTATATCTCACAATTTTTGTACGAATCCTAGAATTACGTGGTTGATTAAGTCTTTTATGAGCAGCTACCACAACATTTAAAAATATGACACAATCAAAGATAAATTCTTATAGTGTCATAAAAATCAAACATAATTACTCTTTGTCATCCATCTGTTAAGAAAATTCATTATTAAATAGTTATTTTAAAATGTTGAAGACGTGTACTCAAGTATTCAAACACCTCAAAAGAAAATAAAATCCATAATAAATGGTATTACGCCACAAGAAGAGCAATTCATAGGAACAATTTCTAATTTAATGCAGTTCTTAGAAAATTGAAGTTAAAGTGCAACAAGAAACAAATAAACATGTGTACTTCACAACAAGTTCTAAAAGCACCAATATTCATAATAATGTAAACAAAGAAGCTTAGATACATGCAAAATATACCTATCAATTTTAAAAGACAACATTCATATATGAAACTGAATCGGTAGTACATGCATAATTTGGGGCTTCACCTTATTAATCATTCATAGAAACACAAAATTTCCCTCGGGTACTTATAGGATACCGAATTGTGATTTTGGAATTCCTACCAAAGAAGCTAAACATCAACTTCAATAAAAATACTCCAAATTTCATTGTATTTTGTAATTTTAGAAACAATATTCCCTTAATTGTGAATTTATTTTACACTGTTAACTCTGAAAAAATTGAACAAATCAAAAACCCCACAAGACGCAGTCAACATTCTCCTAAATTACCAATTTGTTTTTACCATCGACAACGAAAACCGTCAAAAAATTTACAAATTCAAACCAAAAAAATTTAAAACCATAGAAAAAGAACATGAACCTAGGAAAACACCTAAATCCATGTAAAAATTACCGAAGAATAAAATGTTAAACAATAGTGAAATTAAAGCAAAATCAAATACAGTAAAAGGAAAAGAACAAAGAGACCTTTGCTCGTCTATATCACAGAAGCCAAAAACGGTAAGAGTGCACTTCAATGGCGGTAAATAGAGCCATAAAATAGGAGAAATTGGGAGGAAAAAGAAGGAATCGGAAGGGAAACAAAAGAATTAGGAGAAAAACGAAGAAATCACGGGAGGGTAGATTAGGATTTAAGTGGATTTTTTTTCACAAATATAGACCAGGATATGTTATACCTTGTGATATGAAGGATGAGAAATCACGTGAAATCAGGGTTGAATGACGGGCTTTTCGATTTGAACAGAATTGAATTTTTGTAAGTAAACAAGGTATGAGATTTATTAATCCCATACTATGCTTATCACGCCAAGTAAACGCAGCCTAAATAGTTAAGAATGTTTAAATTTCTCATTATGGATTAAGGGATTTTCTTATGATAATTGGAAAATCGACTCCAGAATGTCCGAAAACACTCCGTAGCACAAAAGTGGCTCGAGAAGTTCGTAAGCACCGAACCTAAGCCAACGGACACTACAACAAAAACTGCTTTTCGCAGCGTGCAGTGCGTGCTGTACAATTCAAAGCTGTTGGAAATCAAAATTATTGACAGCGTGCAATGTACGCTGCGAAAAGTAATATCAACAGCGCACGATGCACGCTATGGAAAGTAATATCAATAGCGCGCGATGCACGCCGCGGAAAGTAACATCAACAACATAAGATGTACGTCGCGAAAAGTAACATCAACAGCGCGCGATGCATGCAGCGGAAAATAACATCAACAGCACGCAATGAACACAGCGGAACATAGCATCAATCGCGCCCCACCATTCACACTATTTGATCATAGATAGTCTTGTGTGAAGCGAATGTAACAAAAATTTCAAAAAACTACACGCAGAAATGAAAATGAATATGAAACAAAATCTTTCAATTTCATTCATGAAAACGAAAAAACAAAATCTTTACAACAAACTAAGCAAAATTTCAAGTCTAAGAATGCAAAGTTAATACACAAGTTTCTTCATCATATTACCCAAAACACGATACAAAATATCTCAGCAAACTAGCTACACATAACCAAACAGATCACTATAATCTATATCTATTACACAAGACTACAAATTTAGAATCTATACAAATTTCCTAGAAATATTTGCAGCAGATCTGAGATATCTCACCCCTGTAGTACCAACTGTCAAATATGTGATTCCGAGCGTGTCCTTTACTTCAATACATAGTTTTTATTTCTGTGGGTTTGTAACTAAATATGAAAATCCTAAAAGGTAAAAAAAAATTATGATTAGAGCAGATATCAACCTACAGTCGTGAAACAATGTGAGTCCAAAAACACACACAATTGGAAAAAACTCACTTGATTCCAAATTGGCTCCCCAGGAGGTTCAATAACAGTAGTTAGGTTGTATCTCTTACTTCGTATTACTTGATCTCCCAATCTTAAAATTACATATGGATCTGTTTTGCCTGAACATGAAAGGATGGCAATTGTGTCAAACTGTCAAGGCACTATGTCAGGAGAAATCATTTTAAATCATAAGCATTGGCAGATAAACTCTACATTGCGTCTTAAGAGAACAATTGCATCTTAAGAGAACAATCTAGAAGTAGATGATTGAATAAAATCAGATAAAAATAAATCGCAGCATGTTAATTAGATTCAGGAAATATCACATCACGAACCAAACAATTCTAGATAATCCTTCAAACATCACACTTTTTACATTATTCAAGATTTGTGAGGATCCTGCTACATTTCAAACAAAAAACACAGAAAACATCAATTTTGCAATACTTAATGAAGAACAGGGAAGAGAACTATTAAACCCAGGAAAGCTATCCTTTAGTTTTAAACATCCAGTAGTGTTTGGAATTCTTTTTCTTTCCCTTTTTCTTAAATTGGTTTGGGATTCTGAAGCAAGTGAAATTGAAATTAAATATATTAAAAGAAAAAATGAAGTAACGCGTCGTATATTCTCCGTATTTATGAAATGTCTAAAGTTTTTATGAGTGACATCTCCTTAAGCCCAAATGATGCTTGGGCACTATGCCACGATATTCAACATTAAGTTGGGAAAAACCAGCAGGAGTCATCTCCTTAAAAGTGATTTACTAATTATTTTATTGTGATTATTTATTGCTAGTTTCAAGTAAATTAGAGGTGAATATCCAAAACTTACTTGTGTCAAAAATATTGGGACAACAATTTAATCATTTTGTTATTGAATTGATGGTGAGATTTGTTTATAATCGTGTTTTCTTTTCATGCATATAAGATTCATATCATTTGGTAATCAGAGCACGGTTCCTTTGATCCAAGTAAGTAGTATTTTTTTTTGTTCTTCGTTTCTCGTTTTTCGTTCTTCCTATCAATTGATATCAAGAACAATGGTTTTTAGGCAAATTTTCAATATCTTTGATTCTTTTTCTTCGTTCTTCGTTCGTCGTTTATGTCAATCTTGATGCCTAAGTTTCATGTCTTGTGTTACAAGTTATTCAAAAGAAATATTTCTAAAATTCATAAAAAAAAGAGAAGATTCGAAATCGGTTAAAAAAAAGAGGAAAGAGCCAATAATATCAAAAAAATAACTTGTGGTTCGAGTCAAGGATTTTTCGAGGTTCAAAGGGAGCAATTGTTTGATTGTATGAGAAAGGCGGTTAGGGATGCGTGTAAACCATTACGTAAAAAGGTGGGTATGTTGGAGGATGATTTTGACGTTGGTGGAGATGATGAAGGTTGTAGTGAGAATTGGAGGAGAGAAATGAGAGACCATGGGTTGGATAAGAATAGAAAGGAGAGGAGAATTGATGGGTATAAAAATGTGTTTAGATATGATGATGGGGAAGGAGATTGAAAAGATTTTAAATATTATTTGGATAGGTATACGAAAAATAAAAAATTCCGTCGTTCCATGGAAATTTGGATTCGGAATTGTATTTGAAGTGGGAGAAAAGGATAGATTCTTTATTTGAAAGTCATGATATTTCTGAAGCTAGGATTGTTAAGCTTGTAACAAATGAGTTTATCGACTATGCTACCACTTTGTGGGATCGATTGGTGGTGAATAGGAAAAGATGTGGATTGAGTCCTATAGTCACTTGGGGTGGGATGAAAAGAATGATGAGGAAACGTTTTGTGCCGAATCATTATAATAGGATTGATAGGTGTAATTTGCGGGAGACGTCCACATGGAGATCGAGTGTAGAAGAAAAAGTCGTGACTGAGCCAATGAGCAATTCAAGACGTGAAATTCCCAAGAAAGAGTATCAAAGTACATCTAAACTTTCAAATTCTAGTACTTGTGATATTACATGTGAATGGTGTCAAGAAGTTGGGCATGATATTAGTCAATGTCCAAATGAAGTGAGGAAAGTGGTGGATTTTCAAGTAGAGGATGAATCCAAAGTTGCAACGGATGATGAATCAAAAGTTGAAGTTGAGAAAGTTGAGGATGATGATATTTCAACGATTGATTTTGTGAATGTTGAAAAATATGTGCTGAAAGATGAATCATCATTGGATGTAGAAGTTTCCAATGTTCATATTGTGGAGGATGGTCATGTGTTTGTTACTAATGATGTTCACAATGTTTATTGGATGCGAAATCTAATTCTATTCTTCAATTGATTCCAAAGGTTGTTTTTTAGGATCAATTGGAATTGCATAAATTTAGTGATATGGATGAAAGAAAAAGTGAAAAAAAAGTGAGATAACCATTGAAAAGAATGAAAAACAAAAAGTAGAGGTCGAAAAAAAGAGTATACAAAAGAGTGAGATGACCTTGGAGAAAAAAATAGAGGAAAGAAAATGAGTGGAAAGAGACCAATAAAAATAATATTATGGTCCAAAATAGTGATATTGAAAATTTTGAAATTTTGTATAAACCCCTTAAAGTACTTTTGTACAAAGATGTTTTATCTCATTGTCATTATATAGCCGGTTCAATCCCGAGCATTGTGCTTTTTTTCTTTGCAAGAAATTGGAGATGTGTCAATGAGGAAGCAAAAGAGATTTAAATGTAAAAGGGTCAACATGTTTGATCCATGTAGAGTTGAGCATACACAAGGTGAGGTTGGAGGTTTGAAACCTTTGAAAGGTATGATTTAGCTTCGAATGTCAAATACCATCAAATTCCAACTTTCAAAGATTGGATGATTTGGATCATATTGATGTGTTGAAGTCACTTCTTGATCTGAAGGTATTTGAATCTTGGTATGTTACGAGATTGAATCATTTGGATTATATTGATGTGTGTGAGTGGTGCATGAGTTGTATAGGCGGAAAGTCTTATGTTCATGATTGGTTAGTAATGATTTTTGGACTAGCTAATGTGCCTACTACTTTCATGAGAATGATGGGTTATGTTTTGCATGCATCTAGAGGTAAATTTGTGAAAGAGTGGGTGTCCGGTTAGCCAACTTGTGGCTAAGGGCTTTTATGACTCTATGTATAAACAATCTTTGTTTAATATAATTTACATTAATTAATGGCATTATCTTTATCTTTCTTCATATTGTTATATTGTGATATACTATTGTTGTTTTGATAAAGACCTTGAATATACTATAGTGTAAGTAAGATGAGATAGTGAATAAAGAGAGATCACTATTATGAAACACATCTTATAGTCACTGTATATTCTAAACAGTTCCTAGTCAATTGAGTCGTCCGCTAATAAGGATAAGGATCGCTCGAGATTGAGACTAGAATTTGTGATGCCAAATACCATGTTTCATTGGTAATGGACATGGAGATGTTCAAAGCATGCAAATGGATATTCATATGATGAATTATCGAACTACCCTATTCGAACTTTCCAAGTGGTTATCACTTATCGAGTGGATAAAGTCCGCGGTTTTGGTTGTACACCATTAGTCCTTACTACTTGAAACATCATTGAGACTCTATATGCTAGTACTATACTTTGACTCGTTTACCGACTCTATTGGGGTCATCATGTGTCGGGATTGGGTATAGTTACGACACATATAGGACTCGATGCTTTGTTGTCAAGGATTCACCACATACTTGCTAGTGTTGATATCCTATGCGATCTGAGGAGATATTAGTGTGACGAATCTCTTGCCAGAGTACATGATGTGTTTTAGGTTACTCGATTTTCCTAGTAACACATGCGATGTCACTATTTGATCTCCAAGATGTAATGCATAGTTATCGAATCTCGAACGACTCTCGATGCACCAATGGTTGTTGATTCGATCGGGATATATGGATGAAGGGACCGTACTGTACGCTAACCAAAATCTACTGGTTCTTGCAGGCACTATCAGTGATACCTAGGGAATCATGGGGCAATGTTGCTAGACGCTCTTACCATGATTCATTGGGCAAGTCGGAAATTGTTGTTTCGAGTCACAAGGAGTTGTGAGCCCACGGCTAGCTGTATCCCTGAACCATTGAGGGTCACACAAGTAATGGGTTACTAAACCTCGTTGAGATAGTTAAATTTAAAGAGTTAAATTTGATGAAAGAGAAGTTGGACTTCTTAACTAAAAGGGAGTAGAATTTCCTAAAATGACATAGGGATGGGAATTTTTGGAAATCACTGAATTAGGATTCAGAAAAATTATCTTGACTTTAAAAGGTGCAGAAATGGTTTCTTTACACATTGGTGAAATCGGTTTATCAATCGGAGTCATGATGAATTTTATATTAATTTCTATATCAACGGGCTTAGCTTGTTGGGCTTAAGTTATGGATTGTGGGCCCTAAGGAGTTAGAGTCCTAATACAATTATAACTTAATCTAGTCTATAAATTATCTATAAATACATGTATAGTGTTAAAAAATTGACACAATTAATTCTAGAAATTTTCGAAATTCACATAAAATAATTCAAGGGGATTTTCGAAAATCCTCTGTCCCTTTTGAAAAAATTCGGTCTGTGATTTTTGTGAAAAATTACATTCCGAATTAACAGATCAAATCTATTTATTCTCTACGATAAACTTCTGATTGATTTCTAGTGCAATCAATCAGAGGATTTCTGTTTTCTGTTCGTGGACCTTATTCCGGAGATTGATCGTGAAGCCATCGGTTCCCGGGATATACAAGAAGAGCAGATTAAATTCTGTTGGTGTCCATAATCAAGCCGTTGCTTGAAGAGGTAAAATATTATTAATTGTGATTATTATTATTTTACTTGCAACATAATTTAATCGTAAAGTTTTGATACCCATGATATGGAATTGTTCCATATGAAAAATAAAAATTTTTAAACTTCCGCTGCATCGGGTATCAATTCTTAATTGATCTGAACACGTTTTTCAACAGTGGTATCAGAGCCAGGTTGCTCAGATCAAACGATTAAATTAATCGATTGTACAAAATTTTTGGCCTCGAGTTTTTGAAATAAAAACAAAATTTTAAATTAAAATTTAATGGGCACATCGGGCAGCGATCGTCGCTGCCCAAGGGCAGCGATTGGATCATTGCCCAGCGCTGCCCCCATCGCTGCTCAGGGCAGCGCACGGTGCTGCCCATGGGCAGCGATTTGATCGCTGCCCAAGGGGCAGCGACGGGCTGCCCTGCCCGACCCTCATTTTGGGGCGGGGGCTGCCCGGGATTGTCCCGAGTAGCCCGGGAAAAATTAAAATTAATTTTAATTAAAATTTTAAATTTTTGAAATTTTAGTTTTTGGTCCGATCGAAAATTGTTTTTGATTGGTCCACGAGGCATCGGATCAAATTGTTTGAATCCGAAATTTTTAAAATTTATTTTTGGATAAATTTGAATTTTTGGAAAATTTATAAATTTTATCCGTTAAATTAGATTTTATAAAATTAATTATTTTGGTACAATTGAGGATAAGATATGATCTTATGAAAGTATTAGATAAAATATGATTTTATCTTTTAAATTATGATGTCATTGCATGTTATTCAATGTTTTAATTATTGAATTAATTATTGGATAAGAGGATGATCGATTGCCATGACCAATGTTTTAGGTGTATGTTAGGTAATTTACATTTGGTTTTATTGTTGTTGGGTTTTATTAATGGGCTTGGTTTATAACCCAATTTGAATTGTCATTTGTAATAAAAAGTGGGCTTGGTTTATGGCCCGTTCCCACCCCTTAAATATGTATCCCCTACTTGTCATCAAAATTTATTGTAAATTTGTTAGACTTAGTGGGAGATAAAGATTTGAAGACAATGGTGGGCCCAGCAGACAATAAAAACCGAAGAAATGTAAATGGAAGCTCAATGTAATAGGATTGCATTGCATACTTGCATATCACCTAGGATTGGACTTAGACTCGTGATTGGCAACCACGGGTCGATTAGATAATGGGATCGATAATCCTTAAATAATATATGATATTATTGATGTATGCATGTTTAGACTAAATTGTATGAATCCCGCAAGCATACATAAATTGCATGATGAGACAAATTTTCAAAAATTAAAATCCCTTAAATATGATTTAAAATTGATATCAAGATTTATAAAAGGGAATTTAAATATTGTTTAAATGTTCCTACCTTCCATCAACGATCAATGTATGAGATGCTACCCGCGGATACGGTCCGGCTCATATTATTGGGGGGGGGGGGGGGGGGGGGGGGGGGGGGGAAGGCCGTTCGTCGGAAAGCTGTACATTGGATCGACACATGTTGTAAGTTGGGTGGAACTTCCATGGGATTGGCTCATATTATTGGGGGATCCACATGGCGACCGTCCATCACAACTTAATATTGATGGGTTATCTTGACATGTCTCAATAAACGGCGTCATATTATTGGGCCCTTATTGGACATGAGGTCAAAACATGGGGGTTACTTTGGAAGTAATTGGGCTCTACCTTTTGAAAATTATGGTTGGCTGATATTATTCGGGACTATGATTTGTCAATTGGACTCCATGTTCCCACTAAGGAAAGGAGTTTCCCGTTTTTCACTAGAGGGTAGTGAAATCGTTAAAATAGTGGGAGTGTAATTCATAAAATTAAAATTCGCCATATTTTATGTCTTAGTAAATTAATTAAACAATCATCGATTATTGTCTGTTTCATCTCAGTATATCATTATGATGAATCTTCGTAATCCACATGTTTCAATTCTCGAACAAAACAAACTTTCTGGCGTAACTATACGGAATGGTTCAATAAGTTAAGATTGTCCAGAGTTCGGAAAAGATTTTCTAAGTGTTAGAAAAGGCTTCTCCGAAAACAGCCCCGGCTGATGTAACTGCCGAAAGGTTGGCCGAACTAGAGAAATGGTTGGACCATGATCTCAAGGCCAAATGTTACATGCAAAATTGGACAAGTCTAAACAAGTTTGTCATCACTGCAAGAAACCCGGTCATTGGAAACGTAACTGCAAAGGGTATGTTATACATTGAAATAAATGTTTTACTTAATACTATTTCTTGGGTATTGGATACCAGATGTAGATCTCACATTTGCAATGAGTTGCAAATGATGACAAGAAGTAATAAGCTTAGGAAGGGTGAGACCCAGCTAAGACTCGGAAATGGTTCTAGAGTTGGAGCCCAAGCTATAGGAGACATTTATTTAGTTTTGCAGAACGATTTTAAGAGACATTTTATTTGTGCCAGATTCGATTAAAAACATTATTTCTGTTTCTATGCTTGATAGAAATGGTTTTTCTTGTAATTTTGTGAATGGGATTTGCAATATTTACAAGAATGAATGTTTGATTGGAAATGGACAACTTGAAAATGATCTATATAACTTAAAATTAAAAGACGTTCCAATTAATTATGTTGATAAGCCGGTAACAACAAACAAGAGGAAAAACGATAGTCAAAACCCGGCAAACCTTTGGTGTGCTAGGCTAGGTCATATTTTTTCAAGAAGGATGAACAAGCTAGTGGAAGAGGGCATGTTTGATATGTCTGATATTAACTCTCTATCTACTTGTGAATCCTGCCTAAAAAGAAAAATTACTAAATCTCCATTCAAAGGGAAACTTGAGCATAGTCAAAATCTGTTGGATTTGATCCATACAGATGTTTGTGGCCCATTTAGTATTGGTACTAAATTTGGTCACACCTACTTCATTACCTTTACTGATTCTTATTCTAGGTATGAGTATTTATATTTAATGAAATATAAGTCTGAATCATTTGAAAAGTTCAAAGAATTCAAGGCTGAAGTAGAAAACAAACAAGGTAGAAGTATTAAAGCACTTCGATCGGATCGAGGTGGAGAATACTTAAGTACCAATTTTTTGATCTATCTAAAAGAGAATGGGATTCTCTCTCAGTGGACTCCTCCTATGACACCTCAGCTGAATGGTGTTTCGGAGCGTCGCAATCGAACCTTATTGGACATGGTTTGATCCATGATGAGCTTCACTGAACTCTCACCTTCGTTTTGGGGATACGCGCTTGAAACGACGGTATTGTTGTTAAACAACGTCCACAATAAAGCAGTAGATAAAACTCCATACGAGTTATGGAATGGCAAAACTCCTAAGTATTCGTACTTAAGGATTTGGGGATGTTCTGCTTACGTGAAGCAGACAGTGGGAGATAAGTTGGATAGTCGATCCACCTTATGTTATTTTGTAGGATATCCGAAGAATTCAATCGGATATTATTTCTATCATCCTTATGAGACAAAAGTGTTTGTTTCGAGGAATGCCACCTTCATGGAGAAGGAGTTTTTATTAGATAAGAAAGGCAAGATGATGGAACTCGAAAAAATTCGAGAAGAACCCGAGATACAAAATAAGGACCACATACCTCAAAAACCTACAACGGACACGCCTATATCTAGGAGATCCGATAGGACCTCTAGACCTCCTGTTCGATATGGTCTTCTTTTTGAAGGGGATCAAAGTGAACCCGACATTGGATGTGATCCAAGAAACTTCAAGGAAGCAATTTCTGATGCGGATTCTAATTTATGGCTTGATGCTATGCAGTCGGAAATAGACTCGATGCATACAAACCAAGTTTGGTCTTTAGTAGATCCTCCCGATGGAATTGTTCAAATAGGGTGTAAATGGATCTACAAGAGAAAACTTGGGCCTGATGGTAAGGTACTTACCTAGAAGGCACGATTGGTAGCAAAAGGTTATACTCAAAGACAAGGAGTTGACTATGATGAAACCTTTTCACCAGTCGCAATGTTCAAGTCCATAAGAATCCTTATTGCCATAGCAGCATGGTATGACTATGAGATATGGCAAATGGATGTGAAGACTGCATTTCTTAATGGAAACATTAAGGAAGAAATCTATATGATGCAGCCCGAGTGATTCACATCCATAGGAAGCGAGCATAAGGTATGCAAGCTTCAGAGATCAATTTATGATCTCAAACCAGCATCAAGAAGTTGGAACCAGAAATTTGATGAAACAATAAAAGACTTTGGTTTCATCAAAAACCCGAAGGAACCTTGCGTGTACAAGAAAGTAGTTAAGGATGCGGTGACATTCTTAGTGCTTTATGTTGATGACATCCTACTCATTGGGAATGACGTAGGGATGTTGCAGTCAACAACGATATGGTTATCAGGTAGATTCTCGATGAAGGATTTGGGTGAGGCATCCTATATTCTAGGGATACAGATCTATAGAGATAGATCTAAGAGAATGATAGGACTCACTCAAGCAACCTACATCGACACCATATTGAAAAGGTTTTCTATGGATGAGTCCAAGAGAGGACATCTACCTATGTGTCATGGAGTTTCTCTATCCAAGTCTATGTGCCCCAAGACTGACGAAGAGATAGAGAAAATGACACACATACCATATGCGTCAGCCATAGGTAGTATTATGTATGGGATGATATCTACCAGACCGGATGTAGCCTTTGCTCTGAGTGTCACGAGCAGATATCAGACCAACCCCGGTCAAATGCATTGGAAAGCCGTGAAGGATATTCTTAAGTACTTGAGAAGGACTAAGAATATATTCATGGTTTATGGAGGAAGAGAATTGAAATTGGAAGGCTATACCGACTCTAGCTTCCAAAGCGACATGGATGACTCGAAGTCAACCTCTGGATTTGTATTCATGCTCAATGGCGGTGCTGTTTCTTGGAAGAGTTCCAAGCAGGACACCACAGCGGATTCCACCACTGAGGCAGAATACATTGCAGCATCAGCTGCTGCTAAAGAGGCCATTTGGATGAGGAATTTCGTCCAAGAGTTGGGCATAATTCCTGAAGCTGTTGGTCCAGTTCCGGTGTACTGCGACAATACTGGTGCCATTGCTCAGGCAAAGGAACCAAGGTCTCATCAAAGATCCAAACACGTACTGAGGAAATACCACATCATCCGGGAGATTGTGGAAAGAAGAGACATACTGTCGAGAGAGTGGCCTCTACAGACAATATCGCTGATCCACTTACTAAGCCCTTGCCAGGACCATTGTTTGACAAACATCGCGAAGCAATGGGATTACGTAGTATGACTAGTTGGCTTTAGGGCAAGTGGGAGATTGAAAGAGTGGGTGCCCGGTTAGCCAACTTGTGGCTAAGGGCTTTTATGACTCTATGTATAAACAATCTTTGTTTAATATAATTTACATTAATTAATGGCATTATCTTTATCTTTCTTCATATTGTTATATTGTGATATACTATTGTTGTTTTGATAAAGACCTTGAATATACTATAGTGTAAGTAAGATGAGATAGTGAATAAAGAGAGATCACTATTATGAAACACATCTTATAGTCACTGTATATTCTAAACAGTTCTTAGTCAATTGAGTCGTCCGCTAATAAGGATAAGGATCGCTCGAGATTGAGACTAGCATTTGTGATGCCAAGTACCATGTTTAATTGGTAATGGACATGGAGATGTTCAAAGCATGCAAATGGATATTCATATGATGAATGATCGAACTACCCTATTCGGACTTTCCAAGTGGTTATCACTTATCGAGTGGATAAAGTCCGCGGTTTTGGTTGTACACCATTAGTCCTTACTACTTGAAACATCATTGAGACTCTATATGCTAGTACTGTACTTTGACTCGTTTACCAACTCTATTGGGGTCATCAGGTGTCGGGATTGGGTACAGTTACGACACATATAGGAGTCGATACTTTGTTGTCAAGGATTCACCACATACTTGCTAGTGTGGATATCCTATGCGATCTGAGGAGATATTAGTGTGACGAATCTCTGGCCAGAGTACATGATGTATTTTAGGTTACTCGGTTTTCCTAGTAACACATGCGATGTCACTATTTGATCTCCAAGATGTAATGCATAGTTATCGAATCTCAAACGACTCTCGATGCACCAATGGTTGTTGATTCGATCGGGATATATGGATGAAGGGACCGTACTGTATGCTAACCAAAATCTAATGGTTCTTGCAGGCACTATCAGTGATACCTAGGGAATCATGGGGCGATGTTGCTAGACGCTCTTACCATGATTCGTTGGGCAAGTCGGAAATTGTTGTTCCGAGTCACAAGGAGTTGTGAGCCCACGGCTAGCTGTATCCCTGAACCATTGAGGGTCACACAAGTAATGGATTACTAAACCCCGTTGAGATAGTTAAATTTAAAGAGTTAAATTTGATGAAAGAGAAGTTGGACTTCTTAACTAAAAGGGAGTGAAATTTCCTAAAATGACATAGGGATGGGCATTTTTGGAAATCACTGAATTCGAATTCAGAAAAATTATCTTGACTTTAAAAGGTGCAAAAATGGTTTCTGTACACATTGGTTAAATCGGTTTATCAATCGGAGTCATGATGAATTTTATATTAATTTCTATATCAACGGGCTTGGCTTGTTGGGCTTAAGTTATGGATTGTGGGCCCTAAAGAGTTAGAGTCCTAATACAATTATAACTTAATCTAGTCTAGAAATTATCTATAAATACATGTGTAGTGTTCGAAAATTGACACAATTAATTCTAGCAATTTTCGAAATTCACATAAAATAATTCAAGGGGATTTTCGAAAATCCTCTGTCCCTTTTGAGAAAATTCGGTCTGTGATTTTTGTGAAAAATTACATTTCGAATTAACAGATCAAATCTGTTTATTCTCTACGATAAACTTCTGATTGATTTCTAGTGCAATCAATAAGAGAGTTTCTGTTTTCTGTTCGTGGACCTTATTCCGGAGATTGATCGTGAAGCCATCGGTTCCCGGGATATACAAGAAGAGCAGATTAAATTTTGTTGGTGTCCATAATCAAGCCGTTGCTTGAAGAGGTAAAATATTATTAATTGTGATTATTATTATTTTACTTGCAACATAATTTAATCTTAAAGTTTTGATACACATGATATGAAATTGTTTCATATCGAAAAATAAAAATTTTTAAACTTCCGCTACACCGGGTATCAATTCTTAATTGATCTGAATACGTTTTCCAACAATTTGTTGTGGTATGCTTTGATTATATCTTGGTATATGGCAAAATTTTGAATGAGCATGTTGAGCATTTGAGACTTGTGCTAGTTACGTTAGACTCAAAGTTTTGGGGTTATAAGAATGTTAAGGGTTTTTATGTGTTGGATGGAAATTTTAATCATCTCTTTGAACTATGTTTGTGTGGATTTCATGATAAATTTTATTTGGGCAATGGGTGTTTGTTCAAAGAAAATAAATTTTTCATTACATGTTCATCGTTGAGTGGAATACTTGTTGATGGAGCATATACTGTAAGTTTGTTGTGTTATATTTGGAAATTCAAAATAATGAATATTTTGCACAAATATTTGTTATGGTTGCATATGAAGAGGCATGTTGAGTGGATTTGTGAGAAGTATATGACATGTAGACAAAGAATTCCTAGGGTACGATTCTATAATTTGAGTAAAACATTTCTTATTCCAAGAAAACAATGGTTATATATATATATCTATGAATTTTGTGTTGGGGTTAACTAGGTCTAAGAAGGGGAGAAATTTTATCTTTGTCTTACTTAATGAAAATTTGACCATGTTTATGCATGTTAATGGTGTTAAGGTGTTTAGTTTGACCATCAAGAATTTTGTGTTCTTTGAACTTTTTGTGAGTGAGCAAGGTACACGAACTAATGAGGACAAGTTGGGTGATAAATCTTATAAGAAAAAAAATACGAGGTAAGTGTATTGTCGATAAGATTTTTTGTGTTACTAATTTCTTGTTGTTTGGTGTAGATAACGAACAAGATTTGAGGACAAATCTTTTTCAAGAAGATGAGTATGATGCAATCATGGATAACTCTAGAAGTTATCAAGCAATGAAGAAATGGGATCGGCTAGAGTTGCTGCAAGGATCAATAAATAGGGGACATAAAAATATGTTTAAAAAAGCGCTTCAAAGATTCGTGTTGTATCAAGAAATGTCTAACGACTTGCCATCAAGACTAGAAGGATTTGGGATTCATGGCAACCAATTCGGGCAGCATGAAAGTCAATTTGGAGGTCATTACGATGCGATTGAATTGCTAGAGAGTCACGAAGGTAGCCGCGGAAGTGCAGAGCACGGGCGCACCCGCGCCTACAACTCAGCACACCCGCGCCCTGGGAGTCCTAACTTGGGCGCACCCGCCCCCTTCTATGGCGCACCCGCGTTGATCGCACTTACACACATTTTGGCATGTTTGTGTGTGTTCGAGGGATTTTTGATATTTTTGATATTTTTTTCCTATTTTTGAGTGTTTGAGATCCATTAGGAAACTATCTTTTAATATTTTGGGTATTATCTTTTACCTGTTTAAGTTGTAAACAATATATAACACTTTATTGATTTATTATTGAATATAATTCAGATTATTGAATTCAGATTTTTATCAATAAAATTCTTTCTAGAATTTTGCCCAAAGCTTTGCTTTGTTCTTCAAATCAAACTTATCAAAGTTTATTAACTTTGTGGCGTTTTTCGATTGATTATCACATGGATTGTCAAATACTGGTTCTTTTGAAGGTTCAATTGATTTATTAATTGTTTTATCGTGATTATTTATTGTTAGTTTCAAGTAAACTAGAGGTGAATATCCAAAACTTATTTGTGTCAAAAAGATTGGGACAAAAATTTAATCTTTTTGTTGTTGAATTGAGGCTATGATTCGTTTATAATCGTGTTTGATTTTCATACATATAAGATTCATATCAGCACCCCCTGTTGATAGCAATGGTTGTGTTGGCTTTGGTGATGGTGATGAACCATCAGTGATGACATACCACATGTTATCATCCTGTGCAGCTAGATGTGTATGCATCCTTATCTTCCAGTCATCAAAATATTCTTTGGAGAAAATGAGAATTTTAGCGAATATAGACATCTTGAAATATGTGTTTAAAGCAAAAAAGATTCCTCGCTTTGATATCACTTTGTTGGATCGTTTAGTGCGTGTAAGAAGGGGGGTGATATTCATTGGTGTTTTGCTTTTTTACATGAATTCCAGAATGCTAAAAGAGCTTCCATTACTGGCATTGATTTGGGGACAAGTGTATCCGCAAGTTTTTGGTCTGTTCCACCGCCCAATCTTCTCCGGTTAGATGTAGCTGCTGCTTATATTTACAATACCAACGAGTTTGCTATTGGTGGAGTGATCAGAAACCATGAGGGGCAACCTATTTTACTGTTTGGAAGAAGAATTCGAAAACCGTCATCTATCTTGTATGCGGAACTTGAGGCTATTTATGTTGGTTTAATCATTTCAGGTGACAATAATTTGCAAATTCATCTCATTTCATCGGACTTCCTACTAGCAGTACAAGCAGTTACTTGTTCAGAAGGGAATTGGAGTTATGTCGGCGCAATTGCAGAAGAGATTAAATGTTTACTTGGTCCAGCTGGTTCTTGTTCTCTTATTCCTGTTAAAAGATCTGCTAATTCAGTAGCTCATTTTCTTGCTATGTTTGTTATTTCCTCCCCCTCCCAATTTGTTTGGATGCGGGGTAGTTTTCCTTTTTGGTTGATAAATCTTGTTATTACAGACATCAATTTTTCTTGAATATAATGCATGTTTTATCGTCAAAAATAAAAAGAAGGGGGGTGATTACACCTCTTCAAATATTTCTTCTAAAATAACAAGCTCAGTTGTGATTGCAACTGAACTACCAGCTCTTTCTTGACTGTCGACATCAATCAACCAACAAAGTTAATGTGATGAATGAGGTCGACTGAATGATTGAACACAAGTATAATAGCTCGACTGAAATAAAGACAACATACGATATGTTTCTAGATGTTCGGAGATTAAAGGCTCCTACGTCACCCCTTATTCCTTTTGGGAAGGATTCACTAGAATATTTGAGTATTACAAGTGATTTGTAAGACGCCGATTCAGTTAGGAATTAACACTGCCTTGACTGAAACTCCTAGTACTTAACTTCACAATACAATACATAGTCCTCGACTGGTTTACAAGTATGTACTTTATAATTTGAAAACTTAGCACAATGTGATCCTAAGCGATCATATATATAACTTGGTGGGTGTTCTATATCAGTTATTGTAAACCTATGATCTTGAATGTGCGACTGAAATCTTGAATGTAGTATTAGCTTAGAATGCGTAGAAATTTGGAGAGGCTTCTTCAACTGATCTTCAAACCTATTTATAGACAATGATCTCAACTGTCAAAAATCCGTTCAAAACTATTCCTTCCTCACAAGAGATATATGTCGTTTTGTCTGATAATCTTCGGAGACAATTTCTGATGAATTGTACAACTCTACGCACTACCACTATTGCGACGTCTATAGTGTATTATTGTCTTTTACCATAAATAGCTAAAATCCAATTCTGAATGGTTCCAATAGTCTTGAGAATGTTTAAGGATCATTGACTGACATTTTTGAATAAACTTGATAGGTGGTAGTCATCCTTAACTTCAGTTCTGGTCAGATCAGTTGATCAACCTTGACTAATCGAGAATGTCTTCCAGTTAAGATCCAGTCAAGGTGCCTAGTTCAGTCGTAGTCTCCTGTTGTCAAATATTCTACTAGATCCAGTATTGGATTCTTTGATGAGTTCCGTCGTCTAGTCCAGTCGAATAATTCCCGTTGCGATTAAGGACTAGTTCACTGACTTCTATAGACTTCTCCATCTGAGTAACTCAATTCAGTTGTCTAACTTTGTCCAGTTGTTTTACTTAAATTAATCTCTTATTTTTGCCTTAGAGTATTTTGTTTTAACACTAAAACTCGATAATTAGTTTTTCAACAATGATATTTTGTGAAATAAAACTAAATATTTATCTTTTACTATATATAATAAAAGTGCACTAAATACAAATTATACGGAGTCATTGTGTGTTGTGTTAAGCGTGTATGAGTGAGAGTAATACTGGGTGAGTGACCTCTTGGGAAGCTTTAAAGAGTCAAGCTGTAGATGTTGCACTGCTTGATCTGGTGGCTAGATGAGCCGTAAAAATAGGGGCACCAGATCTTAACGGGTAATACTGTCTTGCGAACAGGGTCGACAGTAGGAAAAAGATAAGATTGATCTCGAAGGGATATAAGACAGCACCAACAGTAAGGCACACTCCTAAACTCATGGCTCTGGGTTGGGACAAGTAGGACATAAAGTTGCGCCTTAGCTAACAGATATAGGTTTTGGCCTAGTGGTAAGCGTTTGATCCTAACATTGTGTAATTTTGTTTTTTTTTAAACAAGTCTTATCAAGTTTTTTTTAATAAAGTCGTCTGTTGTGGCGGGGGTTAGGCAGACCCTACCCGTTTATTCCATTAAAAAAAATACAAGAGAGGGGACGGGACTAGGCCAAGACCTCTCGAAATCAAATACAATCTTATGATAAATTAAATGATAATACTATTATAGCTATTTTTAATTTCAATTATTATAAAAATGTTAAATGATATAAGAATGCTGAATCATATCATACACATCAAATAATCTTTTGTGAGTGAAATAAATTATAATCCTGAGCATAAGTGGCACCAATCTCCTACAATTGGGAGAGGTCTTGGGTTCACGACCATGTAAACACCCCACACCACAATATTAAAAAAAAATAATAATAATCACGTATCTATCCTCATGCTATGCACGAGCTTCACATCTTCCGGTCCAATGATGAGCATAACATGTGTGAATCCAGAACAAATTTGTCGAATTAGGTCTCATTTAACAAATTTTGAATTCATTGATCGATCAACTCGATCTATGCTTACAATAAAAAATAATATTTCTAACATAAAAAATATCATCACATAATATATATATATATATATATATATATATATATATATATTAAACAATATTTCTTCCGATAACTAACAAAATATGACATTTTCGCAATGAGAAATAATATCTTGAACATAAAAAAAATATTTTCACGAGTAAAATATTTTTCACTCAAATAAGCTTATACCTATCACAATATTTTTTCATAACATAACCAACAAAAAAATAATATTTTCCAATGAAAAATAATATTTTTGCCTATTTTCATAAATTGAGTCAAAGATCTGAATACAAAGTTGACTTGTGAAACGATCACATGATTGATTGATTGATTTATTTATTTATTTTATCTTAAATATCGGTGATGTCACAATTGTAAAATAAATAAATAAATAAAAAGTGAAACATAGAGATTACAGCTACAAAAATGAAATTAGGTAAGACAACAGTACAATTTCGTCTGAATAAAAATATTTACAATGAAAGAAGTCACTAGCCAGGATCAGATCGAATCCATTTTCGATGTAATATAACAAAAATAAATTAAGACGACCCTCCAATTCGAAAAAAAAAAGGCAAAAAGAAAAAGAAAGAAAGAAAAGAACCTGCTGTATCCACACCATTCAAAATGTAAATGGTTAAAAGTTGAGGGACTCTAATCACTTCAATCCACAAGAACGCCCCTGGCTCAACACTAAAATAACACAAATACTCTAGCACGGTATCGATTGAATTAAAAAAATTTGTGTATTCAAACCAGCAATATGTGAGAGGTGGCAGTACCTTCCATTTAACCTACAAGAGAAAGAAGGTATGTATGAGTCTGTATGATAGCAGAAGAAATAAATGTAGTCGAACCATTTGAGGGCAAAGAGCAAAATATTGAAGGGAGTTATATGCAGGCACAGCACAACTGAAAGCGACATAAAAAGTAATAATCTCAAAAGAACTTCATTTCATAAAAATCATGATTGTGTCCTATTAGTCTCCAAATATAGTTTTTCAAGACTTCACTACAAGCAACTAACAACATTAGGTAGATTAGAAAAAGTAGACATTTGATGATAAGACCATTACCAAAAGGCAACGACGACTCACAAATCCCAAAATGAGAAAACGAGAAGCTTTCAAGTTGTTAATTCTGGGTTCTCCGTGTATTTAAGACACTGTGCATCATAAGTTGTATAAAGAAAATTATTTCTTATTGCCAAAGAGAATCAGAACTATCTCCATATAACAAAGCATCTAAATTACTACATGTAACGGGGAATCACAGGAGTCATCACCATGCAGTTGATACTGAGAAAGAAGACTTGGAAAAAAAACGAATTGATACCTATTAAAACCTAGTCGTCTGTTGCAACATTTTGGGAACATCAGATTGTGATACCAACTGCTCTGAACTTGGAGATGACCTTATTATATGGCTTGGACCGACTGGGTTGCTAGGCCCCTGTCTCGCAAATGGAGCAGTATTATTCGTCTCAGATTGAACAGGCGCCATTAAATTACGTATCTGAAGAAAATGTTGCATAAAGAATGCGGTATATTGTTAATGAAGGAAAGATTGAAAGCCAAATTTTAACACAAACAAGGGAACTTACAACATCTAGCCGCTTTTTATGGACATCACTTGGTGCCTGCATGTCAGTTTAATTCGGGTCAATGCACACATGCATGTTTACAAAAGCATTTGTTTGCATCTCATGTAATTTTAAGATTCCTACTATTTCACAGGCCTGTAATCTAAGCCACGAGGAACTCAGATGATACGAATTATTTAATTTGGGGTACATCCTAGATGTATGTGGAAAACTTTACCTCCTTGTGATGAAAACCAAATATCAGAGTGAGAACTTCATAATCGCAAAAAATCGCATAAAGAAGGCCTTTTATCAACGTTCGTGACTAAGAAAGGGGACATACTGCCTTAAACAAACTTCAATAAAGGGATAAATAAAGCTTACACGGACTGGATTGTGTTTCCTCTCTTCACTTGAAAACTCAGGAATTGATAAATGCCAGTTTTTCTCTGCAAATATTTCATTTAGTTAGCTTAATGCAAAACAAATAGAGGAAAGGAGAGCCTGTCATTCTAATTGACAACCTAAGAAGATAGAAGGCATTTTCAATCTTTCATATTTTGCTCATTTATTTTACAAACTAGATTGACGCCTCATTTGTGCATTCCACAGTTGCCCCCTGAACATAAACAAATTTCCGTGCAAACACAGTAATGGCTTCAAATGCTATAGTAGATCCATTCGGGCAGTCCCTCAAAGTTAGATGTGAATTGTAAGTTGTAAAGAATTGAACCCTTAATTCATGAATATCACATAAAGTGCAGAAATAACAAATTTGGAGCAGCGTAAAATTTGAATGGTTGATTACATGTACCTCCCCTGAGGTTTATCAGAATTACAACAAGACCCAACTAACATCGAAAATTATACATAACTCCCCTCAGGTTTATATCAAACTTACATTTATACCCATTAACTTAAAAAATTACACATTTCCGTATAATTTTATAGATACCTTACAGTACCACATTTTGTTCATTAATAACAAAGAGTATGCACGTTTAAAAAATTAATTTAGAAAAAAAAGTTCAAAATATGAATTTAAAAATAAAATTAAACCAAAATGAAAATTTTTATTTTGGTTTCGAATGTTAAAACTTAAAATATTATAATTTACGTGATGTATTTTAAAACTAAAATCGATAAAACCAAACCAAAATATATTTATCATTTGAATTTTTTTTTATTTGCCGTTCGCTTTTAGTTTAATATTTTGCTTAACTTTTCACTTCAATATATTAAAAATAAAATAACGAATTTCTTGAACACTCATAATTGAGGGTAATTTTAAGATTGACATATTTTAAGAGGGAGGTAGATGTAATTTTTAAGGTTGAAGGGTGTAAATGTAAACTTGAGAGGAGGTAGATGTAATTTTTCAAGTTAGTTGAGTTTTTTTTTTGTAATTACAGTAAACCTCAAGGGAGGTATATGTAAATAACCCAAATTTTAATGATCTATCTCACCAGAACCTGCGAACCATCAATAAACAAAAGGTATATGTGCATATGATGTTCTGATAGTTGACAAGAAATATCCAAAAAGAGTGTCCACGGAATGCAGACAAACCTAAATGCAGCAACATATCTTTGGCCTCTAAAGTTGAAGAATTCCGATGCTTAGCCAGGGTGCACGCAAATGTAGTAACCTACATAACAAAATACAAGTTGTTTTCTTAAACAATTAATGCACAAGAACTTAGCTCACCAAACAAGTAAATACTTGTCACTATACCAAATCTGCGTGCGGAATTTCAAGATAAGCATATGCTAGCATCACAATTTACATGGAGAAAAGGCCAAAATATATATGTTGTATATTCCCGCAGTCTAGTGGCCCTAAATTTATAGTCGATGTGCTATTCAAGATTAAACAATTTAGGTACAGAACCAGTAGTAAAGGAAACATCAGAGTTATACACTTCATGCAACCAGAAAAGAAAAGGCCATGAAAGAACGAACAATTCAACCAAAAATTCACAACTGCTTGCCATGCTGAACCTCACCGATTCAATAAAGTAATCACTAATCTCCAAAAGCAGGTCTTCAACTTCTGGATCCAGCTTTGCATTTAAATCCAACTGCAACATTGAATTGTAATCAATTAATTCCTTCACCAGTAGATGAAATGAATGTAAAAGATACACATAACCCTAAAGAATTGTTTGACATATTTTAAATCAATTGAAAATTTGATTCAATTCCATGATATTAGATCAGCAAAGTTTTAAACCATCTTATTATGTCAAATCCATATCTTGAATTGAGCAAAAATTAAGTGAGTACAGATCCAGGGAAAAAAAAGTGAATGTAAGAAAACAAGGGAACGTACCTGTGACACCAAATCTTGTATCTTTCTCTTCCCAAGAAGTTGATTGCTCGCTTCAGTGCCTTGGCTTGAACTCCCACCAGGTGTTGTTGCACCTGAGGCTGTAGCATCTGGTTGTGATCCTGTCAAACTAACAGATTTCTGACCTCCAGGAGCCACCGTCCTTGGAGATTGCTGCTGGTGCAAAAGTTGTTGTGGCGGCAATGGCTGCTGCTGCATGGGCTGCTGTTGTTGATGTTGCTGCAGTTGCTGCACCTGTGAATGGCCCAGCTGTGGTTGCTGAACCTGTGAATGGCCCAGCTGTGGTTGCTGCTGTACCATCTGAGATAACTGTTGCGGATTCAGGCCTACTGAATTTTGATGAAGCTGTGAAGACGCTGGTTGCTGCTGCATAAACAGCTGACGATTTTGTTGAAGACGAAATGAAGAGGAATTGGGAGAGGATATCGCAGGAATTTGCTTCAACCACTGCTGTTGAGATGCAGCATTCTGCATCAAAGTAGGTTGCCCATTCTGAGCCAACCCGGATAATTGTCCGTTCATGAATGACGTCCTCGTTACACTCTGTCCCTGCAATTCAGAGAATAAGAAAAATATTAAATACTGACCAATAAGAGAAAGTGACGTCACTACACTTACCATACATTTATTTCTATTGATTCCAATTATTATAAGGGAAAAACTATAAATGCAAATATGCAGTAAAATACTGATTTCTATCTGATCCATGCCCAAAACCATTTTACCTTTGCGATCCTAAGCACAAAAGCACCCATTACAGAGCAATTATCAAAAAGACAAAACAAAATAAACCAAATATCCGTCATTAGTTTCAATAACTCAATTGTTCTGCTTAAGGAATATAAACATTAGAAATATAAACATGTAAAGAAAAGTTTTGAGAAGCCTCCCTGGCAATATATAGCAAAAACGAGAAACAACTTCACATTTCCATCCTTCAAAATAAAATTGACCGCTCATTTAGCAAAAAGTAGGTTATATTCAGATTTGGAAGACCGTAAATTCGTAAATTAACTGGTCAATAGATATTAACTGGTAAAATTCTGACCATTAACATTCCCCAACAACAATATAATGTCAATTGGAAGATGCGCATCATATACAAAGTGAATTTAAGGAGAGAATGCTACAAGTCACTAATTCAAATAATTCAAGATACAAGAGTGACTGTGATGCAAGGACTGACATTTATGCTTCAGATCATAGATTGCACCTAGGAAACGTCAATCCCATAAATAGTCAAAAGAGACCCAGGGGTGAATAACATAACAAATATTATAAATTTCAAAATATATAATATTTCAAAATACAAACAACAAATCCCAGATACTTCTTACAGAGATCCGACAGCAGATACATGTTTTCAGCGGAAAATGTGTTGAAAGACATTATATGCGAAGTTCATTATTGATAAAACTTTCCCACTTGAAAATAAATTGTTCATAAACCAATGTGGTAGGTCTACAGATTGACGCATCCTATAATGCGAACCTTTTCGAAGAGTTTTAAATACACAATAGCTTGAAATTCTCAGCTGAGTAAGAAATGCATCCCTTCATGAAGATAAAGTAAAACTCTGCTGCCCGGGATTTTCTAGGTGTGGAATTTCAATTTGGAATAATGCTACTAACCATGATACAAGGAAAAATATAAATATTATCATTTGGTTGAACAGTTGATAAAGGAAAAAAATGCTCTATATGAATCACTTGCATATTGTTCTTAATTAAAGGAATCTGTGGGATTAATTAGGAAAATCAAAATGTATACGTGAGAACAAACTACTTTGACAGGAAACATTCTTCTAGTGAATTAATTACATCCGAACTTCTATGGCAAATGGAATATATTGAATCGTAACTGCTATAGCAAATGGAAAATGTTGAATTGTGATCAATCAAACACTGCAAAAACACTGGCATTTACTGACAGTAAAAATTGCACCATAAAGGAATTTGGTCCATTACGGCACCATAATAATGGACATACAAGGAATATCAGAATTAGAGATTAATAATAATAAAAAATAATAATATGGGCTTGCATGGATAGTAAACAAAAAATCTCTATTTTAGTTCTATTATCAGATGTGATCAAATCTAGAGAATCCTGTCATAAACACTCATGAAGGGTTCAAACATCAACCAAAAAGACACTATTGTTACTGCCAAAACTAGCTTTGCTTGTACGCTTTAATAGTAACCGCACCAGGAGATGAACATATTGTAAAAAGTGTACCTGAACAGCATTTAGAGCAATTTGCTGTGACAGTTGCTGCCTCAGTTGTCCTGGGATCATTCTTGGTTGGGTGTAAGCAAGTGTCCCATTTGCACGAAGTTGAGAGCTCAAATTTAAAGACCCCATCATCCCCATTGCCTGCATTCCTGGCAAGGACTGCCCAGGAGAATTGCCTTGATGGAACTGTGATGCTTGAATTAAACCAGCCTTTTGCCGGGGCTGCAACCAAGTGGCACTTTTAAAAACTCACACACAGTAACCGGAAAAACTCCACTTTCCACAAAGAAGCCCATGAATGTGTTTCAAGAGCTAGTACAAGCCCGTTTTGAGAGCTAGTACATCCCTGCTAACTAGCAGCAGTTCTCAACAGTAAGTTGCATTTGGACCAGAAGATTTGTATTTGAGGTGAAAGATTGTAATTTGGATTTCAAACGGCCCCATCTTGCAAATATTTGAAATCGATCATGTTGATTCAAATGAAATTTAATGAGAAGTGATATTGTTTAATTTTAAATTCCTCCATCCAAATGCAACCGAAAAGCTTTTCAGCATAACCATTAGTAAAGACTGAACTAGTTTCAAACCATAATATGTATAGCACAATGATGCAACATCCAAACTTCCATTCATCTGAACACATCAAACATACAATGACATAATAAAAACACAAATAATGGTAGATTTTTTTTAGCATGATATACAACAAAACAAGATCAAAGGTTTAAAGAAGATCAGAAACTGAAATTGCCCAATGAAAAGGAAAACCTCCAAAACACCTGGTGGAAAACGATAAAACAGCAATGCAAGCTTATAGTTAAAACAAAATGTACAGGAGCAAAGATAATTTTTCCCAAAAATCAAATATCATATTAGCATATTACTTCCTATAGAAGCATGCAAACATCACATTTTCCCGCGTAAAGTCATAAATTGTGTGATCATCAGAGTTCATGTATCGAGGTAACAGAAAGATCGTGTAAACATGTAAAGGTCGATTTTTCAAAGAAAACTGAAAGATTGTGATGATTGAATTCCCTACCGAAGTTAAGAACTGATTTTGCAAATTAAACTGGGGTGCGGTTCCTGCTTGACCAGATAACATGGGCAAGGGCCCAGTCTGCCCCATCATTGCTGACCGCGCCAAATTTCCACCAGCTATCTGTCCTGATTGTTGCTGCTGCAACTGATTTTGTTGCCCCATTTGTTGCTGCTGATGCTGTAACTGATTCTGCTGCCCCAATTGCTGTTGAAGCTGATTATTATTATTGATATTGATGTTTTGTTGCTGCGTCTGCTGTTGCTGCATCCCACTCAACCCGCCAAAATTCATCTGCCCGTAAATTCCTGAATTCTGCTGTTGTTGCCTCATTATTCCTAATTGATTACCAATATTAGCATTCTGTTGCATCTGGTTAAGCCTGGACATCGAAGAATTCCTCTGCAAGCCTTGAAAATTCGAAACCCCAATCAAACTATTGCCATTACTAGCACTATTGACGTTGTTATTACTCTGCTGTTGCTGTAATTGTTGCTGGAGCTGCTGCAACTGTTGCTGCTGTGCTTGCACCATTTGCGACTGTTGCTGGGGTTGAACAAGTTGCTGCTGTGATTGGACCAATTGCTGCTGCTGCTGCGGTTGCGCCAATTGTTGCTGCTGCTGATCAAGGGAAGACGATGACGATGGCAGGGATTGTAATTGTTGTGAATTGGACGCATCAATTACGGACGGTGGCTGCTGCAAGGGCAAGGGTTTTGATGGAGACGACGATGAAGTCGGATTTTCCGCCATTGTTGCGAAGGTTTTAAGGGATTGAGCTCAACTTTTGTGGATCGATTCACTTCATGCCCATTGTTCTTGAATCAATCAAAGAGTTTGTGTTTTAGGTCAATTTCATTACCAACTGTTTATATTACATAAAAATTATAAAAAATAAGTCCAGCCAAAGCCCATTACTTTAAATAATTTATTATATCAAGTTCGAAGTTTAATCTAAAATTTGAATTAAGATTTCGGGTTTGTACCTCTCCAAACTAAAAAATTTACTACCAATAGTTATATGAAAAATTATTCTTACTTAATGGATTTCTCATATTTCCTTAACCCTAATCTAACTTTTCGAAGTTTTTAAACTAATTTTTTTTTTATCCTTGCTATAATTAATTTAAATATATAAAGACAAACAGATGTATTATTTTAGAATTTTCAAAAATGGTTGAAATTTTCAAAAAAGAGTTACATTTTTCAATAATGATCGATAAATTATTAAAATTTTCTAAATAATAATAACAATAATTGTTGTAAAAAGTAAAAATTTATGCTAAAAATTAAAATTCTCAAACTCTCAAAATACATCAAACTACACACTTTATAAATTTTCTTCACTCAATTGTGTTTTTATCACAAATGGCGAGGCCTATTTATAGATCATCATTTGAGAATAGTCTAAATATAAATACATAATCACATACATCATCTCACACTGATATTCAACATTCAATTTTTAATTATTTTTCAGCACTCTCACTTGTGATGATGATCGTGATACAATGACTGTCTTCATTACGTGTTTTTATACTGCCTCGTTAAAAACCTTACTAGAAAAAATTCATTGGGATAAAAACCAAAGTAAGGAAAAAAGAGTGCAGCCACGTAAACTCTCCCTCATGTCAACATGAGTGATTCTTCACATATTTCTTAGATTGCACATCTCAATGTTATATATATGTTTTCTGAATATTATCGTAGGAAGTACCTTTGTGAAGAGATCTGATGAGTTTTCACTTGATTGAATGTAACGAATATCAATATCTTTATTCTTCTTAAGCTCTTGGGTGAATGCGAAAAACTTAGGGGAATATGTTTGGTTCTGACGCTTTTGATATATCATTTTTTCATTTGAGCAACACATGCAGCATTATCTTCGTATAGTGTCACAGGTTCATTGTCTATTGATAATCCGCACAAGGTTTGGATGAAGTTGTTACGAGTGTTTGTTTCTGTTAACGCCAAGAAATTGCAGTGTCTCCACGAGTAAATACATATCCGGTTTGGTAAGGTGTCTTGTGTGGATCAGATAAGTATCCAGCATAAGCATAACCAATTATACTTTGATTGGTATCTTTTGAATACAAAAGTCTCAAATCTGTCGTTCCTTGTAGATGACGAAAAATATGTATAATTCTGTTTCAGTGCATCTTTGTTGGATATGAGCTGAATCTTGCCAATAAATTTACAGCAAAAGATATATCAGATCTAGTACAGTTTGCAAGATACATAAGAGCACCAATAGAACTTAGATATGGTACTTCAAGACCAAAAATAACTTCATCATCTTCACATGGACGGAATTGATCATTTTCTATGTTGAATTATCTAACAACCATTGGAGTACTTAAAAGATTTGATTTATCCATATTAAAACGTTTAAGGACATTTTCTGTATAATTTGACTGGTGAACTAATATTCCACATTCCTTTTGTTCAATTTGCAAATCCTGACAATACTTGGTTTTTTCAAGGTCCTTCATTTCAAATTCTTTCTTCAAGTACAACACAACTTCTTGAATCTCCTTATTCGTTCCAATGATGTTTAAATCATCAACATATACAACAATAATTATGTGTAACGTCCAAAATTCTATTGGAGTGTTACTCGACAAACATACTTAAAACTTGCGGAAAAATAAAATATTCTTCATAAAATAAAAGTATTTAAAAGTTCATTATAAATAATGAAATAGAAAATCTTCAAATTTTGTCAAACATGACCATCAACAAAATATACTGAAACTTGTTCTTCCTCTCAACAAAACAAAGAATATTGTTTGCTTTGAAAACTAATCATATAGCATCGCACTCATGCATCCCCCGTCGGACCGACCCTCGACTCCTCTTCATGTCCAGCAACAAAATCATCGATGAAGGTATCAACATCCTCGTTTCCTGCACTATTCAAGTATAGTGAGTCTAATGACTCAAAAAGAATAATACATAAAAATAACTTGAACATAAAATTTGAAGCTTTTAAAAGAATAGCGTAAACATGCATATAGAGTAAAGCATAACATTTAAGAGGATGAAATACATGCAGTTGTGGCAACCATCATTAAGAGCACATCGTTTTCCCGTGATCACGGATTCGTTGTACAACTACCATATGACATCGGCCATTTAAACTTTCACTCTTTGAAAAGGTCCTCCCCAGGGCTCATTCCAGGGCGCCAGTCCTAACATACCGTCTCGTGAGCACATATTTGGAAAGGCCCCACTGGAGCTCAATCCGGAGTACCAGTCCCGTATTGCCACCACAAAGCACATAAAACATCCAAACATTTTTCATGCATCATAGCATATCGTGTTTCATGGATATAATCATCATTCTTTCATATTCGTAATCTTTCATAAAACAAATGTCATGCATGCATAAACCAATGTGAGAACCATTTGTGCATAAAATATTTCCTAACATTTCATGATTTTCATAGAAAAATAGTGTTCATGAAGGTGGAATACATAAACATGCATTGCATAGCATAATTGGTCCACGTGAGTCGTTCCGTCTGTCTCAGACAATGAAATCAGCGTGCTTCATTCCGTACAAAATGACGTATAGACATGATTAGATGGCAGATATCTACGTTAAAAAAGTGGTAAGATTGCACGGTGTGCCTAAATCTATCATTTCTGACAGAGACCCTAGATTTACTTTCCACTTTTGGCACAACTTACAACAAGCTCTAGGTACTCATTTGCACTTGAGTACTGCATATCATCCTCAAACTGACGGACAGTCAGAACGAACTATTCAGACACTTGAGGATATGCTTAGAGCTGTGGTGTTAGATTTTAACACTACTTGGAAAGATTCTCTACCACTTGTGGAATTCTCTTATAATAACAGTTATCAGGCGAGTATTGAGATGACTCCATTTGAAGCATTGTATGGTAAGAAGTGTAGATATCCTCTATATTGGGATGATGTTTCAGAGACACCTGAACTTGGGCAAGATATTATTCGAGAGATGACTGAGAAAGTGAAGCTTATTCAGCAGAAAATGAAAATAGCCCAGCATAGACAAGCCAGATATGCGAATGTCAGATGCAGACCGTTATGTTTTGAGCAGGGAGACAGAGTATTCTTGAAGATTTCTCCGTTCAGGGGTACTGTCAGATTTGTCAAGAGGGGAAAGTTATCTCCACAATTCATAGGTCCTTATGAGATTCTCAAGAAGATAGGCGATCTTGCCTATAGACTTGCATTACCTCCATCTTTATCTGGAATACATGATGTCTTTCATGTATCTATGATTCGGAAGTATCAGCCTGATATATCTCATATTCTTCAACCTGATGAAACCAAACTTAACGAGACTCTGAGTTATTTTGAACAGCTTATTCAGATACTTGATCGCAAAGAAAAGCAACCCAGAAACAAGACGATACAGTTAGTCAAAGTTCAATGGAATCGACATGGAGTTGAAGAATCGACTTGGGAGACTGAAGAAGATATGAAACAGAGATTTCCTGAGTTATTTCACTGATGTGAGTTCTTATTCAGTATCTATGTTATTTCCTTATCTTATGTGTATACAGATTGCATGCGATTTCGAGGACGAAATAATGTTTTAGAGGGGGAGAAATGTAAGGCCCGTGATTATTTGATTTAATCCGAGAATATTTAATTTGAAAATTTTTAGAGTTTAGATTTAAATTCTAATATTCTTAAATTATTTAGGATTAAAATTGAATTAAAAGAGGGCCGAGGACTATTTTGCAATTTATGAAGTTTTGAAGGGCCAAAGTGCAATTATGCAATTCTAGTGGAGGACACTTGTTTTATATTTGTGCATCAACGTGTATATCATCACTTTCTTCAGAAATTCAATAGCCAAGTCGAGACCTCAGCTTTTGACATCTAAATTTGATTTTCAAAATCCGATATCTTAAGATTCGGCCATCCGATTTTTAATCCGAGCGTAGTTTCGTGATCCTTGCAAGAAGAGATTTGATTTGTTGTAAATATTCTGATCATTCAAAATGTTTTGAGATTTTGTATGTGAAGAAATCAGATTATGATCATGTATTTGTGTTCTTGAGATTATATACATTGTTATATCGAAGACAGATCGAAAAAAGAATGTCGGTTGCATTTTATGTGATTTTTAGATTATATTTCGAAATTCTTATGTTCTGAATTGCTGGTTTCTTGATGATATGTTGCTGATATGGAGTGTATAAGCGTTGGTTATGATTGATAGATTTGATAGTAATGAGTTTCAGTTATTGATTTTATGTCGTTACGTCGTCGGTTCAAGAGTTTGATCAACTTTGAGTTTAGATTGTTTGAACTAGATGTTCCTGAGTTGTTTGCTGATATTTTTAGTTTGAATATCATTCATTTCAGCTTTGGATTCAAGTTTTACGAGTTCGGGAATTTAGCCTTCGAACCGGGATAGTTTTGGCTAAGGTTTGAAGTTGTTTTCTACCTTGAGGTTTGATTGAACTTGAGCAAATTTTGATGTATGCTCTCTTGATGTTATTTATAAGTTTGGATCATAAAGAATCGAGAAGCAAGAACGAGAAAAATAAAAGGTATAAGATGACATCGAGAGTTAAGGGATTTGAAACTCGAGAACTGCGATTCTTGAGTTATTCCGCCAAAAATCACATACTTGCTTTTATATGTGTTTTGATATAGAACTTAAATTGTGAATCCATCTCAGGTAAATGGATCTTTGAATTATATTATTTACCTTTGATGTTGAGTCGGTTACGATCCCCAAGGCCCGGATATATCCAGATCAAGATTGTTTACGAATCTTGATTCCAAGATCGGAAATGAACAAACGAATCTTGAGACCGAGATCGGATACGAAATCTCGAGAATATGGATCAATTGTCTTTACTAGATATGCGTTCTAATTATGTTATAGCTTGAATTGAATTGATATCGTTAACGCATGTTTATTTCGATTATACTGAGAATTATATTCTCGTCGAAGTTATCCGGCTGTTGTCTTGTTTTGTATGTGTGCATGGCAACGGAAGGGGAAGGAGCTATCCAGAGACGTCGAGGGTAGCTTGAGAGAGAGTCTTAGCATGTGGTGACTCGGGTTATAGAAGATGATGTATTATATGTGTTGTGAATCAAGTTGGAAAAGAAACAAGAACTTTTTATGAAACGACCAAATTTTCTAAAATAATATATGCGGAAATTTTATTTTTTTTTTATCCTAAGTAAAATAAATGTACATACATGCCCATACATATATGCACAACAATAAATAGATTTAAAAATAACTTAAATAAAATGCAACATTTTATACTTAAATATCTGAGTCAAACTTAAATAAAATACTGTCAAAACAATTAACTTAAAAGTTTGCATGCAATAAATTACTTAATAAAAATAGTATTAAAATTTTGCCACTAAAAAAGACTTAAAAGAAATAAATAAATAACAGAGTTTAAAATTCTTAAAAATATTCATAATGACTCAAACGACGGCTGCGGGGGATCACTGCCTGTCTGCTCATACGTCATCGCCGCCGGTAGGTACTACATCTTCCTCTACGTACTCACCTGCACCATATAAGTGTAATGAGCCTAGAGGCCCAACATGCTAACATAACAAGGATTTAAAATAATTTAAATCACTGAAGTACTAATACATAACATATACATGAATGAGCATGCTTAAAAAAATCATGAATCATAACTTAAAATCTTACTTAAACTTGATCTTAAATATAATCATATAATACATACATAAAAATTGTTGAGCATAACATCTTTCTAACATCGCATGGTCATATCCATAGTGTAACCTTAAACTTAAAAGGTTCGACAGATCAGTCTCTTAAAACCAACGTACGCGGCGGTGACGAATCACCTCTTGCTGGTAGTAAACTACCCTTAACATGTGGGGACTTGTCCCCCTTAAATTGTCACACGACTTCAACTTTCAACATAAAATTATTTTCTTGCTCAACCTTAAACATTAAATCATGCCATAAAATTATTTCATGAATGCATGTACTTAAATAAAAATGTGTGTCCTTCATATATATTTAATTTAATTTTTATACTAACATATAAATACTAAAATAACTTTCATGCATAAAATAATTAAATATATAATTATGACACATGCAATTTCTCATGGTTTGTGCTGAACTGCTGGCCCTAACACTCAAGCCCATTTTCTTAAATTCTGGCCCATTAACACTGAGACTGGCCCATTAACAAACTTAAGCCCAAAAATACATTTCTAAGCCCAATTAATTTATTCAAGCCCATTAATGCATTCCTGGCCCAATAACAACCTATTCTGGCCCAATGGGCCCAAAAGCCCAAAGACTGGCCCAATAACTTCCATGGGCCCCCAAGCCCATAAAAATTATTGGACTAACTTAATTAAATTTATTTAAGCCCAATAATAATTAAATTTCAACCCAAATAATTAAATGGAACCCAATTAAATTTTTGGATTTAATTAGGCCCATTTAACACTTAATTCAACTTAAAACTTAAAAATAAAAATATCTGAGCCCGACTCACTTAACCCGGACCCGAACCCAACTAACATAACCCATGTCTTTCCAGACCCGACCCGGACCCAACAACCCAACCCGGATCCACCCTAAACACTAACTGATCCACCCCCTTTCCCGTCTTCCCCTCGGCTGTGAAGGCCTGCTGCCGGCCAGCTCCGGCCACCCCTGGCTGGAGCGCCGCTGCCCAGACGTAGCCCACGTCTGGGCGGTCCTAACCCACCATGGCTCAGCCCAAGCCATGGCCCCTACCTCAAACCCGAAGCATCCTTCCACTGAACCCTAAACTGCCGACCCCCATGACCCATCTCGATCCCAGCCTTGAACCAGGCCAATTCCAGCCCTTAGCCCGACCATGGTTCTCTTCCTAGGATCCTAACTCACCTCTTGACCGAGCCCTAGCCCCTGGACCGAGCCATGCAATTAAAAACGTGAGCCATGAGAGAAAGAATCATCAACATGCATCAAAACCTTACCTACATGCATAAATCGAAAGGTTCATGATAAAAAAAAATCTGGAATAAAACCATCATGCGTAAATAGTAGCTTATATGGTGTTCAAATGAAAGAATATACATGCCTTGATAATTAAATCGACGAAGATAGATGCGTTTACGGGCTCCGGGACGACGAACGGACCAAAATCTTCAAAGATGGAGCTTGGTTGGATCGGCTATGGGTGTTTTCTGCTGAAGAAAGCGTGAAAAAGGTTGAAGAAAGGGGTTGGAGGCAGCTGATGGTTTTTTTTAATCGGTCATAGGGATTTAGTTTAGGTTTAAATTTGAGTAGATAATAGGTTTAAAATATCTCAATAATTTAATATATAATTATTATACCTTAAATATAAAGTTTTAAACTCCTAAAATATTTAAAAGTCTGATAACACAGCCAAAATCCCGAAATATAATATTAGAAAATTTTTAAATATTAATAAAAGTCATTAAAATGACTTATTTTGGCTAAAAATAAATCCTTAAATAAATATATAATTAAATACTAAAATTTTCTTGACACAACACCTTAAAATATTATTTTAAGGCTCATAAAGCTCATAAAATATTTTTGGCTAAGAATTTTGGTATCTCTCCCGTCCACGGTCCCGTCTACGCGATCCAAATAATTAAATTTCCATAAATCATGAAAAATCTCTAATTATGGGTTAAATGCTTGAAAATCATTTAAATCATGCACAAATAATTCACATAAATATTTAACCCATAATCTAAAATTTTAAATAAATAAATTCCCTAATTATGCATGCGAATTTACGTACTAAAAATACTGGGTATTACATTGTATATATGTTCTACTTGTTGTATACTTGCTTTTAATCTAGCTTTTCTCGTGTTTGGACCACTAGATGGATGTAATATCAACTTGTGAACATGTGTAGAACTTGATATCAATGTATATGCTTGTTTGAGATTGAAAAGAACATGCTATAGTGTGGGGACTTCGGGTTGCTAATCTCGTCTTAGGGCAACTAATGATTAATTAAACAATTAATCAAACAATTAAAAGATAATAAACCAAGAGCAGAATTTTTTTTTTTAAAACCCGGAGCCTCGCTCGATCGGGCAAAATCAGCCGATCGAGCGAGCTATAACATCAAACTCTCGGGTTCCAGCTTTTCAAGGCCCCGCTCGATCGGTAACTTCCACCCGATCGAGCGGGCTGCATCCCAGAAACATGAAAGAACAGATTTTGTTGCTGTCAATTCTGAGCATTCAATTCCAATCACCAAAGATCAACATGAATCATGGTTTATAAAATCTCAAACATGCATATCAACATGTATAAAGGTTCAAGCATCAAATCATACGATTATTACATTAAACGAATCATTCAATAAACGTTAAAGTTGGAACTACACAAGATCTCACAAGTGTGTTTCAATTCATACTAGTTCTCACATGTTGATGCTTTACATCTATCATAGTTCATCTTAAACCCGAGTCCTCACTTGCTAAGTCTCGCTCCCGAGCTATCAATGTCCTCTCAGACTAGCTCCTTCCCCACCTGTTGTCATGCACACATACAAAACAAAACAAAAGCCGGATAAACTTTGGTGAGAAATCATCTCAGTATAACCAACATATCAAAAGCATTAAATAAATCATATCGACTCTATTTAAACTCGACTCAACAAATAGAGTAAATAACACTTCGAACAAGAATTGATTCATATAACTTCGTGCCATCAAGATTCGTAAACGATCTTGACATGGATATCCATCTATCGTAGCCATTCTCGGGCTAGAAAATAAGGTTAACAGCAACCTTGGCATAGAATCAATTCAATATAGTCTCGTATCATAATCGTATCGACTCAAATCAAAGATCCACTACCTGAGATGGATCGACAACATCAAAAGAAAATCAAAACAATAAATACGTATGTGGTTTTGGCGGGATAACTCAAGAAGAATTGATCTTGAGTTTCAAACTCCCTGACTCTCGATGTCGTCATTATACCTCTGTATACCTCGGTTCTGAATGCTTCAATCTGAAATATAATCATCAAAACAGAAACATCAAACTTCATTCCATTTAAGCATTTCAGAATCAAGTCAATTTCATCAATATATCTTCTTTCGAATTCATTTCAAACCTCACTTCTTCTTCTTCGGTTCATAATTGGAGTCATGCGTCGTTCGTCTTCCAAACTTGACTAAAATAAAAGAATAAAATTGCTATATCATCAGCAACATCTCAATAACATCTTAGTTCAGTCATTGGTTATCAAAAATAGCTTCAAAACATCAATCGACGGCGTAGCGATTTAAAATCGGTAACCGACGAAATATCGAAATCATTCAAACTTTATGTACACTCATGTATATATATCAAACCAACAATATATCTAACTGATTCAACTAAAATCATTGTCATTTCAGCATCATAATCTCGAACTCAACAGCATCATATTCTCAAAATTCATAAACCGCAAAACCAACGGCGTAATGGCTCAAATTCGATACCCGAACAATGTCTCAATCCTTTCAAACTCTTTTACATATTAAACCAGCCAACATATATCATAAATCAGCCATATTAGAAGGATGAGAGTTCGAACCATAAGCTGGAAATTCACATCTCATGCAAACAATAGTTGTTCGTCTATTCGTTTCGATATCGGAACATATACAAGTTGAAGAACATGATTATATATCAACATACTGATTTTTGTAATATTTTGATCCATAAACATACATGAAGTACTCAGAAACTTACATCAATTCGAAGGCCTCGTTGCAAGGATTTCAGAACACTTTTCGAAATTAAAATCGGACAACCGAATCAAAAGTTACGACGATTTGAAGAAATCGAATTATAAAGAAAAGAGAAGAGGTTTCGGTCCCCTGTTCAAGTTTCCAGAATTTTATTTCCTTCACACACGTATCCTTAATGATAAATCTGATGGAATTCGGATATACATTCCATAATTGCAACTTAGTCCTCAAAACTTCGGAAATTGCAATTTAGTCATCGGCCTCCTTTTTAATTCAATTTCAATCCAAAATAATTTAAGAATATTAGAATTTAAATCGAAACTCTAAATATTCCAAAATTAAATATACTCGAATTAAAATTAAATAAAATCGGATTAATTAAATAATCATGGCTATTTGCAATTTAGCCCTTAAAACTTCGATAATCACAAATCAGTCTCTGATCGGGTTGTATCTTCAAAATTAATCTTTTTTAATTTCCGAAACATGGAATTTAATCTTGAATTCCATAAATATTCAAATCGAATATTTATTCTTTTAATTTAAGAATTCTCGGAATTTAATTCTCAAAATCCGTAAATTCTCAAATTAAATATTTTTGGCTCGAAAATTAAATCTATCATGTCCATAAATTCTCAAATCAATATTAGCCCATAATATGGAATTTAATTCTCAAATCCCATAATTAAAAATTTAATATTTTTGGGCCTTACATATAGAGGAGATTAGAAAGAGCAAAAGAGGACTGCAGAAAACAGAGTCGTGCACTGCCCAGGACAAGCTCGAGCTGCAATATTTTGCAACCCGAGCGCAGCCCGAGCAGCCCAACCCGTATGTTGGGTGATGAGGGAGCGCTTGAGCAGCCATATTGTGCAGCTCGAGCGCAAACCCCCTTGAGATAAAAAAAAAAATAAATTTGTTTGTTCTTTCATCTCACTTGTTTAATTAATGATGTTTAATTACTAATTGTCCCAAGAATGAGATTAGCAACCCGAGCCCCCACAGACACCATAGAGGAATACGTTAGGGACATGTTTCTCGAGGAATTTCCTCTTCCGAAGACATGAGATGTTTCTAGAATACATCAAAAAAGAAGTTGTTTGTAAACCTATCCATGTGATCGTGGTTTCCGATAGCTCTTCTGCACAATAAATGTTAATTTTAATCATGAATTGAATGTATTAGCCATTGAAACAATATGGCTTTGCTATGAATAAAATTATATTTTATGGTTTCGTCTAAGCCCGATTGATTTATTTACAAATTGAGCTTAAAAGACATAAGAAATTGAGCTTATCAGTCGTGTTATGACTATAAGAAATTGAGCTTATCAGTCGTGTTCTGACTACAATTTTAATCTATTAAGTGAGTGTATAAGCCATTGAAACAATATGGCCTTAAATGTTTTTGTGGGGACCTTGGGTGCTAAACGTCTATGATGGAATAAAATAATCATTATGAATCAATAAGCCAAGATAATAGATTATTTTTTTAATGAACGGTACCTCGCTCGAGCCGCAAGAATTTGCGCTCGAGCGGAAACTTCTTTGTCCAAAAAATTAAATACCCTCACTCGAGCGACAAAAAACTGCGCCCGAGCGAGAACCACTCTATCTCCAAACAACTAGTGCACGCTCGAACCTGCTCTTATAACATATAGACTTCAAAATATGATATATATGTGACAATCTCTAGAGGTTACTACAATATAATCAAGTATAGCTATCACCTCTCAAAAAACAACTAAATATATAACAAGACAAAGTGTGGCAGCAATCTACTCTCAAGTTTGAAGATTTGATAGCAACTCTACTTCTAAACCCGATGTCCCACGTCTATGACTCAATCTCGAGCTATCCAAGTCGTCTCTGACTCGCTCCTGTCCAACCTGTTACCATGTAAACATAAAATCAAAGTAACAACCGAATAAATCCGGTGAGAATAATATTCCCAGTATAAACAAAATAAACATGCAACCTAAAGTAAACATATCAAACTCATGATTATCGTACCATAGATGCTCTTCTTGTTGGGATCGGTTACCTCGTGCCCGAAAACGCAGCGGAAGTTTAATATTTGTTTATATAAAACCGAGCACATGTGTAGCATTCAAAAACATTAAACATCCATAGGGTGTTTAAGAAATTTTTACCTATCAATCTCAAAAGATTTATTTATGGCTCCAACCAAGTTGTGAACAACTTAGCTCTTGAATAGAAAGACACTATCTACAAGCTTTCAAGAGCACACCTTGCTCGAAAATGAAACAAGCTTCCAAGAGCATACCTTGCTTGAAAATGGACTCATTTCTTCAAATAAGGTCCACGACTAGTCAAACTAGATCCATCCTAAATATGCACTAGAATATTTAGAGCATTTTTCATTGAGAATTTCTTTGTCTTTTATCCCAAGTTGAAAGACAAAAATTGGAGAATAATATGGAGGAGGGTTCGGCCATATCCAAGAATAATGAGAGAAATATTGTATGTATTAGTACTTAAAAAGTGTGTTATGATAAAAGACAAAGCATGCATGGAAAAAGTAAAAGCATGCATTATAAAATGTGCATCTTGTCTTTTAGTCCTTCATATTCATTCTCTCTCATGTATTGTATGTATTATATGTCAAACATATACATACATGGCCCATGAACTTAATATTTAATTAATTATCAAACTCAAACACATTTAATTTTAATCAATTAATTAAATCCAACTTGAACTCATTCAAGCCCACAAGTAGAATAATTATTCAACACTATTTCTATTTGGGCTCTACAAAACCCAATAGTATTTAATTAATCCAACACTTAAATTAATTTAATTATTTGGACTCTACAAGGCTCACTAGTATTTAATTAATTCAACACTTGAGTTTATTTAATTAAGTTCATAATAATAGTTTTGTAAATCACATTTACAAAAACTAATTATTTATTCAAGTCAACTTTTAATCTTGGAACACATTCACAAATTAAAAGTTACTTTCCCATTTATTCTCATTTAGAACTCATACTTCTAATTTATCTCACTTATAAACTCTTTTATAAGTCGTTCAACACATTGAACTAATTTTATTCTCAACGGGTTCTAGAAAGCTAGTACTTGTGTGACCCTCAATGGTTCAATGATACAACTAGCAGTGGGTTCACATCTCCATGTGATTCGAGATCAACAAGTTCCTTATATGAGCATACCCTATATAGCTCCATTCTTATTTATCAACTCCTTGATAATAAAAACGTCAGAAAACTCAAGTCTGATAGTACCCAACCAATCATGTTAAACGTCTAGCAGCATCGCTTACATGACTTCCTAGGCATCAAATGATAGTGTCTACAAGAACCATTCAATTATGGTTAGCGTACAGTACGGTCCTTTCAACTCATATATCTCGACCAATTCGACAACCATTGCTTTATCGAGAGTTGCTATTGAATCGATAACTATGTGTCATGCCATAGTTGCATCGAAGGTGTAATTCAAGAAACCTCTTTCTTAATTACCACCTACTCTGATCAGAGATTTCAATCTACATATGCATGAGATCACATAGGATATCCATACCCGAAGGTAAGCGGTGAATCCCCGACTACAATGCATCGACTCCTATATGTTTCGAAACAACACCCAACATTGCCACCTGATGACCCCAGTTGAGCCAGTAAACAAGTCAAAGTGAAGTGCTAGCACATATAGTCTCCATGTCGTCCCGGGTCATAAGGAATAATGGTGTACAACCATAAACTAAGACATTTCCACTCGATAAGTGAGAACCACTTGGAAAGTCTTTCAGGGAGGGTTGTTCAGCGCACTCTACAAAGAGCACCTACTTGCATGCTTGGACATTACCATGTCCCCTACCAATGAAATGTGGTACTCACATCGCAAATGCTAGTCTCAAGCTTGAGCGACCTTTATCCTTCTTTGTGGCGGCTGAATTGAATAGGAACAGTTTAGAATATACAGTATTCCAAATATGAGTTCATGATAGTCATCACATGACCATCTCATATTCTTTCTACTATTTTTATATTCAATGGCTTTATCTATGCAGCTAGCATGGGTATACAGATAAAGATGTGTCAAATTAAATAATATCAAATATTATTAAAATAAATATTGTCATACAAGAGTTCTCTCAAGGACCATTAGCCAACACAATTGGCTCGACGGGCATCTACTCTAACACTTCTATGGCCAAAACATAAATGAAATGCCTGTTTAGAAAAAGGGCTATCAAAATATGATTTCCAAAGGAATCTTGGTTCTTGGGATTTGTGAGACCCCGTTTCTAATATCCTATTCTCGAATAATTAAACACAATCGAACACGAAGAGCCGCGGAAAAACGGATCAAATTTTATTTTTATTTTTTTTTAAAAGAGCCTCGCGCCCGCACGAGGTCATCACCTCGCGCGCGCGCAGGCTACGCGGGCAGAGGGCTCGCGAAAGGCTCGCGCGCGCGGACCAAAATTCCCGATCCCTCCAGGAAACCTCGCGCGCGCGCGAGGTCATGCCTCGCCCGCGCGCAGGCCAAACGGGCAGAGAGGGAGAAAGAGCCTGGAAAATCAATCAAAGGCAATTATAAATAATTCTAAACTCATACACACATATAAAACAATAATTAGAACATGCCATAATCTAAGTTCTGCCCAATTACAATAACAAGTTCAACAATAGGGTTTGTTCGACTAATAAAAAATAATACAAATCCAAAAGGTACGACCCTACGACACATGGTATCTCACTTTTATCATCTCACCCCGGGCTAACCCAAACGACTTGGTCCAGCTTCTGATCCTCCTGTTGTCAAGTACACATACAAACAAAACAACAGCCGGATAACCCGGTTAGAAATATAATTTTTAAGTAAAAGAGACAGACATGCAATAGCAGATAAACACCTCATATAGACATGTAATCATCATCAATAAATCAAATGAAGGTGGATGTATGCATGACTTCAAAACTCGGGATTATCAAATCAGATAATCGAAATAGCGATCGGTACTCGGTTGGGATCCCAGGGCCAAGTCATTACAACAACCCACCTACACTCCCTTTCGGGGTGGATGTTGCACAACTCAAATCCCTAGACTTCAGAGCAACTATAAGAAGTATTCTGGCACTTGGAAAAACTCGAAATCCAAAGCCACATCAACATAGCTCCCTAAATCGTCTATATTCAAAATGAATCGAATAATCGTCTCAATATGAATGCAAGTGTAAACAAAATAATCAATCAAGTTCACACCAACAATTAAACATGCAGTACGTGATTTTCGAGACTCGAGAATCAATCGAACTCGAGTATTCAATCCCATTCATAATCAATGTCATATTTTACCTTTCAAGTCCGTCGAGGATTCAAATCTGAAAATAACAACGAACTCAAATAAATAATCAATCGAATCATAACAAATCGAAACAAAGAAACTCAATCAATATACCGTCTTCAATTCTTAATTCGATTCAACTCCCAAGTTCGATCCAAACCCGAAACTCCAATCCAAATCTGAAAATGAAGAATAAACGGATTCGGTGTCAATCTACCAATTCAATCAAATCCGGAATCAAACCGAAACAAACAACCGATAATCCAAAACTCGATTTCGACGGCATAACGGCTATAAACGGTCAAACCAAAAATCAACAACATCAATCAATTCTACACAACTCTTATCATCTTCCAATCCATCAAAAACAACTAAAATCAACCAACATCTAAAATCCCAATTTCAAAATACGCCTCAAAATTCGTATAAAATCCAAACTTTGTTCTTTTTCCGAACCGACTTCGAATACACGATCTATGCTAGCTCAAGAACAACATACTCGAAGATTATCAAATTCTGACAACCCAACAAAAATCAATGTTCGAGGATCGTAGCAAAACTTACGTCCAAATGAAGCCTTTGTTGCAGTGATCGTGAATCTCAACTCAGAATTAAAATCTGACGGTCGGATCGTGCGAATCAGACGGAAGAAAAGCATGAAATGTCGTCTCCCATGGCTTCCGGATTCAGTACGTACGAATGGAGGAGAGGGAAGGAGAGTGAAGTGATGGGGGAGAGGAAACTTGCAAGGATAATATATAAAAATCCCACTTTTGCATTTCGGTCCCTCAATTCTTCAAAGTCTGCAAAGTGACCCCCTGCGAAATATCAAAACAGCCCTCAACTACTGAAAACTCTGATTATCTCAATTAAACTCAATTATAATAAAATCGGGGCATTTCAATTCTCCCCCTCTAAGATTCGATTTCGTCCTCGAAATCTGACAGATCACAGACTGAACAAGAAAGAATCATACTAAAGACGAACTCACCTCAATCGAACAACTCTGTAAATCGCTGCCTCATATGGGATTCGGTCTCCCAAGTCGCTTCTTCGACTCTGTGACGACTCCACTGAATCTTCACTAATGGAATCGACTTATTTCTGAGCTGCTTCTCTTTTCTGTCAAGAATCTAAATCGGTCTCTCGAAATAGCTCAGAGTCTCATCAAGTTCGGCCTCGTCTGGCTGAAGAACATGGGACGGATCCGGATGATATTTCCGCAACATCGAGACGTGAAACACATCGTGGATGCTTGAACGAGATGGAGGAAGAGCAATCCTATAGGCAAGATCGCCTATCTTCTCCAGAATCTCATACGGACCAATGAACCTCGGCGATAACTTCCCTCTTTTCCCGAATCTGACAGTGCCTCTGAACGGAGAAATCTTCAGAAACACTCGGTCTCCCTGAACAAAACACAGTGGTCTGCGTCAAAAATTCGCGTACTTGGCCTGTTGATCTTGGGCTATCTTCATTCTGATTCGAATCAACTTCACCTGCTCTGCCATTTCGCGAATCATGTCTGGACCCAACTCAAGTGATTCTGAAATCTTATCCCAAAACAACGGAGATCTGCACTTCTTCCCGTACAACGCTTCAAAAGGTGTCATTCCAATACTCACTTGGAAGCTGTTATTGTACGAAAACTCCACTAAAGGCAAAGAATCCTGCCATCCTGAGCCAAAATCAAGCACTACCGCTCGAAGCATATCCTCCAAATTCTGGATCGTATGCTCGGAATGACCATCAGTCTGAGGGTGATACGCTGTGCTCAAGTGCAAACGAGTACCCAATGCCTCATGTAAACTGTGCCAAAAGTGAGAAGTGAATCTCGGATCTCTGTCTGATATTATCGACTTCGGCACGCTGTGCAATCTCACAACCTCTCTGACATACAACTCGGACATTTGATCATGACGGTATGTCATCCTGTAAGGAATGAAACAAGCAGATTTCGTCAACCGGTCGATCACAACCCAAATCGCATCACAACCTCTGACTGAACGCGGTAGCTTCGTGACAAAATCCATAGAGATGTGATCCCACTTCCATTCCGGAACTGGCAAATTGTGCAATAAACCACCAGGTTTCTTCCTCTCGGCTTTCACCTGTTGAAAATTCAGACAACGGGACACAAACCTTGTGACATCTCCTTTCAACTGCTTTCACTAGAACCGAGTCTTCAAGTCGTTATACATCTCCGGCCTTCGGGATGAACACTGAACCGAATGCAATGCGCCTCTAGAAGAATACGTTGTCTCAATTCAAAAACATCGGGCACAACAATACGGTTATTCACAAATAACACATCATCCCTTACCTGAAACTATGACTGGTGACCTGATCTGACCCTCTCTATCGAACTCTGACTGCTCGGATCGGATCTCTATGCCTCTCTGATCAACTGAAACAACTCTGGCTCGGCCTGAATCGCAAAAACTCTGATGGATCTCCTACCGATCTCAAATTCCAAATCAGAAGTACAACAGTCTTCAATCATCTGAGAGACACCAATCGTAGTAAGAGATAAAGTACAAAGCTTCCAACTAAGAGTGTCTGCAGCTGGATTCAACTTTCCAGGATAATACTTGATCTCACAGTCGAAGTCCTTGAGCAAATTCATCCATCTCCTCTGTCTCATGTTCAGCTCGGACTGGGAAAACAAGTATTTCAGGCTCTTGTGGTCAGAAAATATCTCAAACGACTCACCATAAAGATAATGGCGCCAGGTCTTCAAAGCGAAAATGATCGCAGCAAGCTCAAGATCATGGATCGGATAACGAGTCTCGTGCGGCTTTAACTGCCTCGAAGCATAAGCTATGACGTGCTTCCTCTACATAAGAATGCATCCAAGACCATGATGAGAAGCATCACAGTACACGGAAAAACCTCCCGTACCTGATGGAATAGACAAGATTGGAGCGCTGGTCAACCTCTTCTTCAGCTCAATGAAACTGGTCTCGCACTCCTCGGACCAAACAAACGGTACATTCTTTTGGGTCAACTGAGTAATCGGCTTTGCAATGGAAGAGAAACCCTCGATAAATCGGCGATAATACCCTGCTAAACCCATAAAGCTTCGGATTTCTGGCACTGATGTCAGTCTTGGTCAATTCATAACTGCCTTGATCTTACTGGGGTCAACAAAAATTCCATCTCCTGATACAAGGTGGCCTAGAAAAACAACTCGGTCCAACCAGAACTCGCACTTCGATAGCTTAGCATACAACTGTTTGGCTCGTAAGATCTGTAATACAACCCTCAAATGCTCTGCATGGTCAGAACGGTTCTTCAAATAGATCAGAATGTCGTCAATGAAGATAATGACGAACTCATATAAATACCGCTGAAAGATACGATTCATCATATCCATAAAAACTGCTGGAGCGTTGGTCAAACCAAACGGCATGACTATAAACTCGAAATGCCCATATCTGGTTCTGAAAGCTGTCTTAGGCACATCCTCGTCGCGAACTCTCAGCTGATGATACCCTGATCTCAGATCTATCTTCGAGTACACTGAAGAACCTTGCAATTGATCAAAAATATCATCAATCCTAGGTAGAGGATACTTGTTCTTGACCGTTGCTTGATTCAACTGGCAGTAGTCAATGCAGAGTCGCATAGAACCGTCTTTCTTCCTCACAAAGAGCACTGGAGCACCCCAAGGCGATACGCTAGGTCGGATGTATCCCTTGGCAATCAAATCTTCTAACTTCTCCTTCAACTCCTTCAATTCTAACGGAGCCATTCGATAAGGCGCTTTCAAAATAGGCTGAGTACCTGGTGCAAGTTCGATGTTGAATTCGATCTCTCGAATAGGTGGCAAACCAGGAATCTCATCTGGAAATACATCAGGAAACTCGCTAACCACCGGTATCTCTGTCAACTCAGGACTAGAACTCTGAACATCTACTGCATAAATCAAGAATCCTAATGCTCCTCTCTGAAGCAAATGAGACATGGATAACACAGAAATCAAAGGAATTCTGGATCGAGAACCCTTACCGAAAAACTTCCAATCATCTGTCATCTCAGGTCTGAATGGAACCACTTTCTGAAAGCAATCTACTGTCACCCTATACTTGGTTAGAGCATCAATCCCGACAATACAGTCAAAATCAGATAATTCAAGTACAATGAAGTCAATCTCAATCGAATTCCCTTCGAACTCTAACACACAATTACGGACCAATCTCACCGAAACAGTTTCTCCACCCAAAGGCGAAGTGATAGAAACGACATCAGATAATGGCTCAGCAATTAAATCATGCATCACGACAAATCTTTCAGAAATAAAACAGTGAGAAGCACCCGTATAAATCAAAACAAACGCAGGATAACCAAAGATTGAACAGTTACCTGCTATCACGTCATTCGGAGCTGCATTGGCTTGATCCTCTGTCAGGGCAAACACCCTCGCCTGCTGTCGAGGAGGTTGGTTCTGATTCTGATTACCTCCCTGACGAGAATGTTGCCGGGGCTGAAAAGTATGGACTGCAGAAGCTTATTTCTCGGGCTGAGCTGGTGGTCGAGAAGAACTGCCGCTCTGAGCTCTATCGGATCCTCGCTGAGGACAGACTCTAGCAAAGTGACCCAGCTGCTTGAATATATTGCAACTACCAAACACGCCTCGACACTGATCACTAGGGTGACGGCCTCCACACTTACTGCACGATGCTTCTGAAAATCCTGAATTATGTCCGGAACTGAACTGTCTAGAGCCACTGGAACTCGATGAACTACTCCCAGGCTTTTTAAATTTCTTCTCCTTCGGTCTATAATGATCTCGCCTATTTCTGCCATTGTTGCCTCCCTCAACCCTCTGAGACTGATTCGACTGCTGAGAAGGTTGGTACTGATACTGGGACTGCTGAGGCTGAAACTGAATAGGTTGATTCTGAAAAGATCTCTGCTGCTGCTGAGGAGCTATCTGATTTCCTCACTGCATCAAAAGTCCAGCTTCGACTCCCTTTGCCTGATCCATGGCATCTGCGAAGTTATTGGATCTCCCGGTATTGACCAAGGTAAAGATCTCAGGATTCAAGCCGTTGATGAAGTGATCGGTTTTGGCTTCCTCGTGATCTGTGATGTGAGGTGCAAACCTCAAAAGACTGTCAAACTTGCTCACATACTCCTTGATACTCAAATTTCCTTGCTTCAGATTCGCAAATTCGGCACCCTTTTCCTTACGATATGAGACAGGAAAGAACCGCTTGTAGAACTCAGTCTTGAATAAACTCCAAGTGACAACGGTGCCTCGATTCTCATTTGCCCTCTTGGTTGTGGTCCACCAATTCTTAGCAATACCCTGTAGCTGGTGAATGGCTAACCTGATTCTGCGGTCATCGACATAGTCAAAAGAATCAAAGAGCTGATCAATGTCCTCTAGCCAACTCTCACAGTCAACGGAGTTCTCGGTACCAGCCAAGGTAGGCGGTCGGAACGATCGAAATCTCTTCAATAGAGTTTCCATTGGGGTCGCGGTTGCATCAAACTGATCCACTCCAATACTACCCTGATCATGCGAATGAGTTATTACTGGCGGCTGATTCTCAGTAGAAGGGGGTACCAAAGGTTCTTGATTCCTTCTCAAAGATCGTCGAGGTGTCATCTGATATCAAAGGGTTAGGACACAATATCTCAAACTCAATCTCATTCTCATAACCTCGGTGTCCAAACTCTGCTCTGAGTACTCATAAATCTCAATGATATACGAGAACAGATAATAGCACAAGGCAGATATATATATCACGTAATTCATGCTTTATAAATTAAATCACAACTAATGTAATTCAATTAATTCAAGAATCAATAAAGCATGCTCGCACGTATTTAAAGTAATCATTTAAATAAGTCAATCACATGCGAGAATTCAATTCATGCGGGCTCGATCTACCCCGCTCACTCTAGTTCAAATCCAAGAATCTGTAAGAGTGGGTGCCCAGTGAGCCAACTGTGTGGCTATGGGCTTTGATGACTCTTTGTATAAACAATCTTTTGTTTAATATTATTTACACTTTTATGGCAATGACTTTATATTACTTCATATTGTTATATTGTGATGTACTATTGTTGTTTTGATAAAGACCTTGAATATACTATAGTGTATGTAAGATGTGGTAGAACATGGAGATGTCTATCATGAAATACATCTTATAGTCACTGTATATTCTAAAAACCGTTCCTAGTCGATTGAGCCGTCCGATAATAAGGATAAGGATCGCTCGAGTTTGAGACTAGCATTTGCGATGCGGAGTACCACGTTTCATTGGTAGGGAACATGGAGATGTTCGAAGCATGCAAATGGATATTCATAGGATGAATAATCGAACTACCCTATCCGGACTTTCCAAGTGGTTATCACTTATCGAGTGGATAAAGTCCGCGGTTTTGGTTGTACACCATTAGTCCTTACGACTTGAAACATCATGGAGACTCTATATGCTAGTGCTGTGCTTTGACTCGTTTACCGACTCTATGGGGGTCATCAGGTGTCGAGATTGGGTACAGTTACGACACATATAGGAGTCAATGCATTGTTGTCAAGGATTCACCACATACTTGCGAGTGTGGATATCCTATGCGATCTGAGGAGATATTAGTGTGACAAATCTCTGGCCAGAGTACTTGATGTGATTTAAGAAATGGTTTCTTAGTAGCACATGCGATGTCACTAATTTGATCTTCAAGATGCATTGCATAGTTATCGAATCTTGAGCGACTCTCGATATACCAATGGTTGTTGATTCGATCGGGATATATGGATGAAGGGACCGTACTGTACGCTAACCAAAATCTACTGGTTCTTGTAGGCACTATCAGTGATACCTAGGGAATCATGGGGCGATGTTGCTAGGCGCTTTACCATGATTCGTTGGGCAAGTCGGAAAGTGTTGTTCCGAGTCACAAGGAGTTGTGAGCCCACGGCTAGCTGTATCCCTGAACCATTGAGGGTCACACAGTGTAATGGAGTTTTAATCCCCGTTGAGATAGTTAAATTTAAAGAGTTAAATTTAATGAACTAAGGAGTTGGACTTCTTAAATAAGAGTAAGGGAGTAGGATTTCCTAAAATGACATAGGGATGGACATTTTAGGAAACCACTGAATTCGGATTCAGGAAAATTTATTTTGACTTTAAAATGTGCAGAAATGGTTTCTGTGCACATTGGTAAAATCGGTTTATCAATCGGAGTCACGATGAATTTTATATTAATTTCTGAACGAGCGGGCTTTGCTTGTCGGGCCTCAACTTATGACTAATGGGCCCTAAGGTGTTAGTGGCCTGCATTATAAATAAGTTATTGCAGTACAGAAATTAGACACAACAGGTCATTATTTTTGAGAGCAAAAATTTCGAACCCTAGCCCCTCTCTCATAAAGTTTCGCCCGAACACTCCCACTCTGTCAGAGAAAATTTCGGTCTGTGATTTTGAATCGCAGTCAGGAATAACGAATCAGATTCGTTTAATCTCTTCGCAGAAAACTTCTGATAGATTTTCTAGTGCAATCTATCAGAGGGATTTAAACCCCATTCGTGGACCTGATTGAAGGAGTTCATCAGTTCCTGGGAGATACAAGAAGCGCAGAGAAATCTGTGTGGTGTCCATTAATCTCGCTTCGAGATTGAAGGTAAAATTTAATTAATTGTTATTTGAATTTTACACACACAATAATTTAATCGTTGAATGGTTGATACCCACACCATGAAATTGTTCCATGATAAAATTTTTAAACTTCCGCTGCACCGGGTATCAATCGTGATTGATCTGACCGCCAGTTTACCAACAGTGGTATCAGAGCCAGGTTGCTCAGATCAAACGATTGAATTAATCAATTGTACAAAATTTTTGAGTCTCGATTTTTGAAACAAAATAAATATTTTTAAATAAAATTTTTTTTTTTTCGGGGCAAAACCCGGGCAGCGATTGGATCGCTGCCCGGAGGGGGCGGCGATGGTCGCTGCCCCCGGGGGAGGCGCACGGCGCCGCCCAAAGGGGGCGCACGGCGCCGCCTAGGGCGGCGACCGTCGCCGCCCAAAGGGGGCGCACGGCGCCGCCCAGGGCAGCGCTGTGCGCTGCCCAGGGCGGCGCACAGCGCCGCCCAGCGGCGGCACCAGGCGCCGCCAGGGCAGCGAGAGTCGCTGCCCTAAGGGGGCAGCCGGGCTGCCCCCGACCCGCGCCCCGGGTGCGGGCCGGCCCGGGAGTGTCCCGGGCGGCCCGCGAGAAAAATTAAATTATTATTTAAAATTAATTTTAATGTGATAAAATTTTATTTTTGGTCCGGTCAAAAATTGTTTTTGATTGGTTCACGAGATTTCGGATCGAATTGTTCGAGTCCGTAAATTTTAAAATTGATTTTGGATAAATTTGAATTTTTGGAAAATTTTAATGTTTTATCCGTAAATTGAATTTTGAAATCAATTATTTTGGTACAATTGATGATAAGATATGATCTTATGATATATTGAGTAAAATATGATTTTATTTGTAAAATTGGATTTTATAGATAAAATATGATTTTATTTGATATAGAGATAAAATATGATTTTATATGTGAAATGAGATTTTATATATAAAATATGATTTTATCTTGTTTAAATTTGAATTGCCACTGCATGTTATCCAATAAATTAATTTTGAATTAAATGTTATTGGATAAGGATGATCGATTGCCATGACCAATTTTGTAGGTGTATGTTAGGAATTTACATTTTGTTTTTATTGTTGTTGGTTTTATTAATGGGCCTGGTTTATGGCCCGATATGAATGTCATATGTAATAAAAGTGGGCTTGGTTTATAACCCGTTCCCACCCCTAAAAATGTATCCCCTACTTGTCATTGTTATTTATTGTAAATGCATTAGATTTAGTGGGAGATCAAGATTTGAAGATGGTGGGCCCAGCAGACAATAAAGACTGAAGAAATGTAAATTGGAAGCACATGTAATAGGATTGCATTGCATACTGCATATTACCTAGGATTGGACTAAGACCCGTGATTGGCAACCACGGGTCAATTAGAAATGGAATCGATCATCCTATATAATATTTGATATTATGATTGTATGCATGTTTAGACATAAATTGCGTGAATCCGGCAAGCATGCAATAAAATGAATATGATGAGACAAATATTTTTATAATTAAAAATCCCTCATTTTAAATATGATTTAAAATTTATATCAAGATAAATAAAGGAAATTTAAATTTGTTTAAATGTTCCCACCTTCCATCAACGGTCAATGTATGTGATGCTACCCGCGGATACGGTCCGGCTCATATTATTGGGGGGGCCCGTCCGTCGGAAAGCTGTACATTGGATCGACAAATGTTGTAAGTTGGGTGGAACTCCCATGGGATCGGCTCATATTATTGGGGGATCCACATGGCGACCGTCCATCACAACTTAATATTGATGGGTCATCTTGACATGTCACTTTAAACGGCGTCATATTATTGGGCCCTTATTGGACATGAGGTAAACACATGGGGGTTGCTTTGGAAGCAATTGGGCTCTACCTTTTGAGAATTATGGTTGGCTGATATTATTCGGGACCATAAGTTTGTCAATTGGACTCCATGTTCTCACTAAGGAAAAAGTTTCCCGTTTTCACTAGAGGGTGGTGAAATCGTTAAAATAGTGGGAGTGAGATTCATAAAATTAAATTCGCCTATTTTATGTCTTAGTAAATTGTTAAACAATCATTGATATATGTCTGTTTTTCTTTTCAGTATTTCATACAATGAATTCGCGAAATCCATTATTCTCGATCCTCGAACAAAACAAGTTGACTGGCGCCAACTATACGGAATGGTTCCGGAAGTTGAAGATTGTCTTAACTTCGGAGAAAATGCTCTACGTGTTAGAGAAAGCACCTCCGAAGGAAGCACCAGCTGACATAAGTCCGGAGGAATTGGCCAAACTTGATGCATGGTGTGACCATGACATCAAGACCAAATGCTATATGCAAGCCTCGATGTCTGATGAACTCCAGAGGCGATTTTAGGACATGGTGAATGCTGCTGACATTCACGCGCAACTCAAGGAACTTTTTGGGGCTCAGTCGAGGGCTGAAAGGTTCGCTACTGTTAAGGAGTTGATGACGTGCCGCATGCGTGAAGGGACTTCGGTCCGTGATCATGGGGTACGAGTGATTTGGCTCATACAGAAGTTGGCAACCCTAGATTTGGTGTTGGAGCATGAACTCAATGTGGATTTATTGCTTCTGTCTCTTCCTTCTTCATTTGATGGATTTGTGATAAATTTTAATATGAACAAGATAGAGGCCACCCTAGAAGAGATGGTCAATATGCTCGTTACATATGAATCCACACTTAAGAAGGATAAGTCAGCTTTCTTGGTGGGCTCCTCATCTTCTGCTAAGAAGGGGCCAAGTATGAAGGGCAAGAAACGTTCTACCCCACCCAAGAAAGTCGAGCCAGAGAAGAAGCAAAAGACAAAGGCTTCAAACAATGGAAAATCCAAGGATGTTTGCCATTACTGCAAGAAGCCGGGTCATTGGAAGCGCAACTGCAAGGAATATCTTGAGCAGTTGGGAACTGCAAAGGGTATGTTCTATATTGAAATAAACATGTCACTTAATACAACTTCTTGGGTATTGGATACCGGATGTGGATCTCACATTTGCAATGATTTGCAGGTGATGACAAGAAGTCGCAGGCTTAGAATGGGTGAGACCCAGCTGAGGCTCGGGAATGGTTCCAGAGTTGAAGCTACGGCCATTGGAGATGTTTGTTTGACTTTGCACAACGGTTTTAAATTATTGTTAAGAGATGTTTTATTTGTGCCAGATTTAATTTAAAACATTATTTCTATTTCTATGCTTGATAGAGATGGTTATTCTTGCAATTTTGTGAATGGGATTTGCAATATTTACAAGAATGAATGTTTAATTGGAAATGGACAACTTGAAAACGATCTATACAACTTAAAACTAAAAGACGTTCCAGTGAATTATGTTGATAAACCGGCGACAACAAACAAAAGGAAAATCGATAGTCAAAACCCGGCAAACCTTTGGCATGCTAGGCTAGGTCATATTTCCTCAAGGAGGATGAACAAGCTAGTGGGAGAGGGCATGTTTGATATGTCTGATATTAATTCTCTACCTACTTGTGAATCCTGCCTAAAAGGAAAAATGACTAAATCTCCTTTTAAGGGGAAACCTGAGCGTAGTCAGAATCTGTTGGATTTGATCCATACAGATGTTTGTGGTCCATTTAGAGTAGGGACTCAACATGGCCACACCTACTTCATTACCTTTACTGATGATTATTCAAGGTATGGGTATTTATATTTAATGAAATATAAGTCTGAAGCATTTGAAAAGTTCAAAGAATTCAGGGCTGAAGTAGAAAACAAGCTAGGTAAAAGTATTAAAGCACTTCGATCGGATCGAGGTGGAGAATACTTGAGTACCGAGTTTTTGGACTATCTGAAAGAGAATGGGATTCTCTCTCAGTGGACTCCTCCTATGACACCACAGCTTAATGGTGTATCGGAGCGTCGTAATCGAACTTTGTTGGACATGGTTCGATCTATGATGAGCTTCACTGAGCTTCCACCTTCGTTTTGGGGCTATGCGCTTGAAACGGCGGTATTGTTGTTGAACAAAGTCCACACTAAAGCAGTGAAAAAAACACCATACGAGTTATGGAATGGCAAAGCTCCTAAGTATTCGTACTTGAGGATATGGGGATGTCCTGCTTACGTGAAGCGGACAGTGGGAGATAAGTTGGATAGTCGATCCAGCTTATGTTATTTTGTAGGGTATCCGAAGAATTCAATCGGATATTATTTCTATTATCCTGCTGAAACAAAGGTGTTTGTTTCTAGGAATGCCACCTTCTTGGAGAAGGAGTTCTTATTGGATAAGAAAGGCGAGATGATGGAACTCGAAGAAGTTCGAGAAGAACCCGAAATACAAAATAACGATCCTACACCTCAGGAACCATTGCTGGACACGCCTGCACCTAGAAGATCCGAAAGGACTTCTAGACCTCCAGTTCGATATGGTCTTCTTCTTGAAGGGGATCAAGATGAACCCGACATTGGATGTGATCCAAGAAACTTCAAGGAAGCAATTTCTGATGCGGATTCGAATTTATGGCTTGAAGCTATGCAGTCAGAATTGGATTCGATGCATACAAACCAAGTTTGGTCTTTAGTAGATCCTCCCGATGGAATTGTTCCAATAGGGTGTAAATGGATCTACAAGAGAAAGCTTGGGCCTGATGGTAAGGTATTGACCTACAAGGCGCGATTGGTGGCGAAAGGTTATACTCAAAGGCAAGGAGTTGACTATGATGAAACCTTTTCACCAGTTGCAATGTTCAAGTCCATAAGAATCCTGATTGCCATAGCTGCATGGTATGACTATGAGATATGGCAAATGGATGTGAAGACTGCTTTTCTTAATGGAGACATTAAGGAAGAAATCTATATGAAGCAGCCTGAGGGGTACACATCCATGGGAAGCGAGCATAAGGTATGCAAGCTTCAGAGATCAATTTATGGTCTAAAACAAGCATCAAGAAGTTGGAACCAGAAATTTGATGAAACAATAAAAGATTTTGGTTTCATCAAGAACCCGGAGGAACCTTGCGTGTACAAGAAAGTAGTTAAGGATGCGGTGACATTCTTAGTACTTTATGTTGATGACATCCTACTCATTGGGAATGATGTAGGGATGTTGCAGTCAACAAAGATATGGTTATCAGGTAGATTTTCGATGAAGGATTTGGGAGAGGCATCCTACATTCTTGGGATACAGATCTATAGAGATAGGTCTAAGAGAATGATAGGACTCACTCAATCAACCTACATCGATACCATATTGAAACGGTTTTCAATGGATGGGTCCAAAAGAGGACATCTACCCATGTGTCATGGAGTTTCTCTATCCAAGTCTATGTGTCCCAAGACTGATGAAGAGATAGAGAATATGACACATGTACCATATGCGTCAGCTATAGGTAGTATCATGTATGGGATGATATCTACCAGACCGGATGTAGCATTTGCTCTGAGTATCACGAGCAGATATCAGTCTAATCCTGGTCAAATGCATTGGAAAGCCGTGAAGGACATTCTTAAGTACTTGCGAAGGACTAAGAATATGTTCATGGTTTATGGAGGACGAGAACTCAAATTGGAAGGCTATACCGACTCTAGCTTCCAAAGTGATGTGGATGACTCGAAGTCAACCTCTGGATTTGTGTTCATGCTCAATGGCGGTGCTGTCTCTTGGAAGAGTTCCAAGCAGGACACCACAGCGGATTCCACCACTGAGGCTGAATACATTGCAGCATCAGCTGCTGCTAAAGAGGCCGTTTGGATGAGGAAGTTCGTCCAAGAGTTGGGCGTCATTCCTGAATTTGTTGGTCCAGTCCCGGTGTACTGTGACAACACGGGTGCCGTTGCTCAAGCAAAGGAACCAAGGTCTCATCAAAGATCCAAACACGTACTGAGGAAATACCACATAATCCGGGAGATTGTGGAAAGAGGAGACATCATTGTCGAACGAGTGGCCTCTGCAGACAATATCGCTGATCCGCTTACTAAGCCCTTGCCAGGACCATTGTTTGACAAACATCGCGAAGCAATGGGTCTACGTAGTATGACTAGTTGGCTATAGGGCAAGTGGGAGATTGTAAGAGTGGGTGCCCAGTGAGCCAACTGTGTGGCTATGGGCTTTGATGACTCTTTGTATAAACAATCTTTTGTTTAATATTATTTACACTTTTATGGCAATGACTTTATATTACTTCATATTGTTATATTGTGATATACTATTGTTGTTTTGATAAAGACCTTGAATATACTATAGTGTATGTAAGATGTGGTAGAACATGGAGATGTCTATCATGAAATACATCTTATAGTCACTGTATATTCTAAAAACCGTTCCTAGTCGATTGAGCCGTCCGATAATAAGGATAAGGATCGCTCGAGTTTGAGACTAGCATTTGCGATGCGGAGTACCACGTTTCATTGGTAGGGAACATGGAGATGTTCGAAGCATGCAAATGGATATTCATAGGATGAATAATCGAACTACCCTATCCGGACTTTCCAAGTGGTTATCACTTATCGAGTGGATAAAGTCCGCGGTTTTGGTTGTACACCATTAGTCCTTACGACTTGAAACATCATGGAGACTCTATATGCTAGTGCTGTGCTTTGACTCGTTTACCGACTCTATGGGGGTCATCAGGTGTCGAGATTGGGTACAGTTACGACACATATAGGAGTCAATGCATTGTTGTCAAGGATTCACCACATACTTGCGAGTGTGGATATCCTATGCGATCTGAGGAGATATTAGTGTGACAAATCTCTGGCCAGAGTACTTGATGTGATTTAAGAAATGGTTTCTTAGTAGCACATGCGATGTCACTAATTTGATCTTCAAGATGCATTGCATAGTTATCGAATCTTGAGCGACTCTCGATATACCAATGGTTGTTGATTCGATCGGGATATATGGATGAAGGGACCGTACTGTACGCTAACCAAAATCTACTGGTTCTTGTAGGCACTATCAGTGATACCTAGGGAATCATGGGGCGATGTTGCTAGGCGCTTTACCATGATTCGTTGGGCAAGTCGGAAAGTGTTGTTCCGAGTCACAAGGAGTTGTGAGCCCACGGCTAGCTGTATCCCTGAACCATTGAGGGTCACACAGTGTAATGGAGTTTTAATCCCCGTTGAGATAGTTAAATTTAAAGAGTTAAATTTAATGAACTAAGGAGTTGGACTTCTTAAATAAGAGTAAGGGAGTAGGATTTCCTAAAATGACATAGGGATGGACATTTTAGGAAACCACTGAATTCGGATTCAGGAAAATTTATTTTGACTTTAAAATGTGCAGAAATGGTTTCTGTGCACATTGGTAAAATCGGTTTATCAATCGGAGTCACGATGAATTTTATATTAATTTCTGAACGAGCGGGCTTTGCTTGTCGGGCCTCAACTTATGACTAATGGGCCCTAAGGTGTTAGTGGCCTGCATTATAAATAAGTTATTGCAGTACAGAAATTAGACACAACAGGTCATTATTTTTGAGAGCAAAAATTTCAAACCCTAGCCCCTCTCTCATAAAGTTTCGCCCGAACACTCCCACTCTGTCAGAGAAAATTTCGGTCTGTGATTTTGAATCGCAGTCAGGAATAACGAATCAGATTCGTTTAATCTCTTCGCAGAAAACTTCTGATAGATTTTCTAGTGCAATCTATCAGAGGGATTTAAACCCCATTCGTGGACCTGATTGAAGGAGTTCATCAGTTCCTGGGAGATACAAGAAGCGCAGAGAAATCTGTGTGGTGTCCATTAATCTCGCTTCGAGATTGAAGGTAAAATTTAATTAATTGTTATTTGAATTTTACACACACAATAATTTAATCGTTGAATGGTTGATACCCACACCATGGAATTGTTCCATGATAAAATTTTTAAACTTCCGCTGCACCGGGTATCAATCGTGATTGATCTGACCGCCAGTTTACCAACAGAATCTTATCGCTCTGATACCACTTAATGTGAGACCCCGTTTCTAATATCCTATTCTCAAATAATTAAACACAATCGAACACGAAGAGCCGCGGAAAAACGGATCAATTTTTTTTTTTTTTTAAAAAGAGCCTCGTGCCCGCGCGAGGTCATAACCTCGCGCGCGGGCAGAGGGCTCGCGAAAGGCTCGCGCCCGTGCAAAATAAGGGCTCGCGCGCGCGGGCCAAAATTCCCGAGCCCTCCAGGAAACCTCGCGCGCGCGCGAGGTCATGCCTCGCCCGCGCGCAGGACAAACGGGCAGAGAGGGAGAGAGAGCCTGGAAAATCAATCAAAGGCAATTCTAAATAATTCTAAACTCATACACACATATAAAACAATAATTAGAACATGCCATAATCTAAGTTCTACCCAATTACAATAACAAGTTCGACAATAGGGTTCGTTCGACTAATAAAAAATAATACAAATCCAAAAGGTACGACCCTACGACACACAGTGTCTCACTTCTATCATCTCACCCCGAGCTAATCCAAACGACTTGGTCCAGCTCCTGATCCTCCTGTTGTCAAGTACACATACAAACAAAACAACAGCCGGATAACCCGGTTAGAAATATAATTTCTAAGTAAAAGAGACAGGCATGCAATAGCAGATAAACACCTCATATAGACATGTAATCATCATCAATAAATCAAATGAGGGTGGATGTATGCATGACTTCAAAACTCGGGATTATCAAATCAGATAATCGAAATATCGATCGGTATTCGGTTGGGATCCCAGGGCCAAGTCATTACAACAACCCACCTACACTCCCTTTCGGGGTGGATGTCGCACGACTCAAACCCCTAGACTTCAGAGCAACTATAAGAAGTATTTTGGCACTTGGAAAAACTCGAAATCCAAAGCCACTTCAACATAGCTCCCTAAATCGTCTATATTCAAAACGAATCGAATAATCGGCTCAATATGAATGCAAGTGTAAACAAAATAATCAATCAAGTTCACACCAACAATTAAACATGCAGTACGTGATTTTTGGGACTCGAGAATCAATCGAACTCGAGTATTCAATCCCATTCATAATCAATGTCAACTTTTATCTTTCAAGTCCGTCGAGGATTCAAATCTGAAAATAACAACAAACTCAAATAAATAATCAATCGAATCACAACAAATCGAAACATAGAAACTCAATCAATATACCATCTTCAATTCTCAATTCGATTCAACTCCCAAGTTCGATCCAAACCCGAAACTCCAATCCAAATCTGAAAATGAAGAATAAACGGTCTTCGTCTCCAATCCAAGTTCGTATAAAATCCAAACTTCGTTCTTTTTCCGAACCGACTTCGAATACACGATCTATGCTAGCTCAAGAACAACATACTCGAAGATTATCAAATTCTGACAACCCAACAAAAATCAAATTTCGAGGATCGTAGCAAAACTTACGTCAAAACGAAGTTTTTGTTGCGGTGATCGTCAATCTCAACTCGGAACTAAAATCTGACGGTCGAATCGTGCGAATCATACGAAAGAAATTCTTGAAATGTCGTCTCCCATGGCTTCCGGATTCAGTACGTATGAATGGAGGAGAGGGAAGGAGAGTGAAGTGATGGGGGGAGAGGCAACTTTCAAGGATAATATATAAAAATCCCACTTTTGCATTTCGGTCCCTCAATTCTTCAAAGTCTGCAAAGTGACCCCCTGAAAAATATCAAAACGGCCCTCAACTACTGAAAACTCTGATTATCTCAATTAAATTCAATTATAATAAAATCAGGGCATTACAGGATCCCGGAGAAAAAGACCTCACAACATAGCCACCGACTCTCCTACTCGGAGTGGTGTCGAGCATCTCAATCCCCAAACTTTGGCGCAACAATAGTGAGTAATCCAGTTGTAGGAGTAAATCTACATCTCATGCCACTCAATTATAGCTCTTCAAACGTCCATTGCAATCTAGGTGGTTCCGCTCTCTATGCTTAATGTTTTAAGGCTCAAGATGAATTCCTACATAATCAAGATGCATCAAGACATAACAAGAAAACGTAAGTAATGCTAATCAAACAATGGCTTAAAACAAGTAAACACATACAAGTACATTAAACAAGAACAAACAAACATGCAAGTATGTGGTTTAAGGACAACTCGAGGATGTTATCTATCTCGAGTGTTCTATCCCATCTTGATCAATGTCGACTCATACCTTTAGTCTTGGTTCCAAGGTGCTCAACTCTCTACAAAAACAAGTTCATATCAAAATTTGCTCAAACACATCCATCTTCAAGGTAGGAATGGCTACAAACCTTGCTCAACTTCTATCGGTTCGATTTCTGAAATTCCCGAGTTCGACAAGCTTCTATAAAATCTTAAAATAACGTGTGATTATGTTCAACATCCGCATTTAAACTCAATAAAAGCATAGCTCAATCAATTGCCTCAAAAGCTTAACAATTCTCGAATCGACAGCGTAACGGTTAACAATCGACAAACCGAACTTCAACTATATCAAGATATTATTCAAATCCAACTCATATCCTCAACATATCAGCATAAATATCATCAAAAACCAGCATATCAGAAGTGGCCATTTTCAAAAACCACCTCAAAAATAAAAAACACAATCAAACGTCGATCTTTTTCTGATCCGTCTTAGATATACAATCGGTAACCACTCTAGAATGCATATATACAATTAAAATCTGATTCCATCATCATCTCAAAATCAAAACATAGTAGAACGAAATAAAACTTACATCACAAGGTAGCCTTCGATGCGGTGATCGCAGATATACAATAAATTTTAGATTTTATCTGACGGATTTAACGAATCAAGCTTCAAAAAATAGAAAAATGGTTGAGGAAGAATGAAACGACTCTAACCTCTAATTAAATAAATTAATGAAGAAAATGCGAATTTTAAAAAAAAATTGTCATGACTCGTTTGTTTCAACATAAATCCACCTGTCTCAACTCAACAATTGTATAAAACCCCAAACAAGAAGTAAAATACGAGATAATGGGGTTTTGCTATTAGTACCAAACCTCAAAACAGAGCAAAATGTTTAAAAGCTTACATGCCAACATATAGTGGTGCAGGGAAAACACATCCTGACAAATACTGGGAATAATAAATATAACAAGTTCATTGTTACAAATTACTTACTGCGGAAAAAAAAAAATGAAAGTGGCAACGGTCGAGGGGTACGCCACCGAACACTATCAACTCTGAGGATCCTGCCTCTCAGCCTCCACATCGAAATCTTCTGCACCAAGCACAGTAGTGAGCCTGAAGGCTCAACAAGATTGTACTAGAAATAATGAGGGTTTAAAATACATGCATCATACTAAAAATAATAATAAGTATACGATGAACTCACACGAACGAAACACAACTCATGCCCGAAGTAGAACTTTTACAATATGCAATTTAAACATGACAGTCATGAACATTTCCCTTTAATTAACTTGTGAATTTAGATCCTTGATTGTGACTATGGGTTTTGATCGATCAATGGCTACAGTACTATGCCGGCAAGGAAACCGAGTTCTTCCCGGCTCCACATTGCCCCTATGAATTGGTAGGGAAGCCGAGATTTCTCCCGACCTCACACTACACGTCTGGTTGTTAGGGAAGCCGAGATTTCTCCCGACCTCACACTACACGTCTGGTTGGTAGGGAAGCCAAGATGTCTCCCGACCTCACACTACACGTCTAAATTTGACAAGTGAGCCAGGGCATCTCCCGACCCATCATTGTACGTTTAAGTCACAACAAACTCTCCTCATTCAATTACTTTACATTTTAAATTTAACTTTCCACCTTTTCATAATTTATACTCCGTGGGCTTGAACATGAATAGTTTAAAGTTTACTCACGCGGAAGATGGGAACAACAAACTTCAAGACACGAGCCCGAATGATAACATAAAACTTGAATCATGGATTAATGATGTGTAAGTGACAACCACAAAACATATGGACTTCCTTTGAACTCTTACTTATCCCAATAATGAGTCAATACGGACGTTCGGCCCGTACGGCCCATAAACTAGCTCATCCTTATCCGAATGACCTCTCGTTCGAACCGACATCTCGTACACATCCTAAATCATCCCTAGGATCATTCATTAACCTCTAAAGTAAGCCCGAGAAGCCTGTTCACTTTGAGTTTCCAGATATCCCCCTAAACTTTCCCGAAAACTGCTCTAACCACCTCTTAATTCGCCCTTTTCTTACCCGAAACTTACCCGAACACCACAACCAAGTTCTTAACCCATAATTCTCCATCTCCAGCCCATAACACCTATTTAAAAAAATTCCAAGACCACATTTGCACCCCTAACAATCAACATGGGCAGCCCTCAACACCATTCATCCATTTCTTCAAATTTTGAACTCAAACGCCCAATATAACATGCCGAATTTTGTAAGTTTCAATATGAAATTTCAAGAAATAAATATTACATGATGTATAACTCAAATCCACCCCAAACACACATGCAATAGGTTGAAAATATCACAAGACCAATCTGAAATTTTCTTCAAGTTTCGAAATGCACCAATATCATTCAAGTTGTTATCTCAAATCAGCACACAACACATTCTAGCAACAAAAGAGATGATAATTTCAAAATTAATTCATGAACCCTTGCTATTTTTGTTCAAACCGAGCTCCTACACATATATAGGATGAAAAAATTGAAATAAAATCAAATTTAGGGCAAGGAATATAATATTCTATACTTGGTGTTCAAAGGATAGCACAATCTTGCCTCAACTTGGAATACACAAGGAAAGAAGGGGAAAAATGGTGTTGATTTCTCATGTCCGGCAGCTGAAGGGACCTCAAATGAGTGATTTCAGGTCGGCACGGTGGTGGTTGGTGCTCGACGGCGGCCGGTGGTGGTGAAGGAAGTGAGGCCGACGGCCTTGTTCTTCAAGGAGAGGGTGGGCGGCTGTTTTGGGGGCTAGGGTTAGGGATTTTTATTGGAATGTGTTATGGTAGATTCTAGATGTAAGTTAGAGTGTATATGTATATGTGTATGTATGATAGGTAGGTGTGTGGGTAGTGTGTACTTAAAAGTGCTACTACACTTATAAAAGTGTCACTTCCTCTTTACAACTTTTAAATCTACAAATTTTGCACCTATTTTTATTTCTATGTTTAAAAATCCCAAAATTTAATATAAGAATTGAATTTTTATTAGTCCGGGTTCAAAAAGGATAATTTTTTAGAAATATTAAAAATAAGCTCAAGAATGCACTAAAAGCGATTTTTGGCACCCGAAAATTCTAAAAGAAAAAATTCCATTTATTTTCCTCAACTTCCATAAATTTTAACTCTCAAAATAAAATTTAAGGTTTTACCGCCAAATCCACCATCACTGTGTGCCAGAGCCGGAAGTCACTGAACTCAAGACTCTCAATAGTAATTAACTTAATAACTAAACAAATAGACATCTGAAGGAATTTAAACACTAACTTAGAAATTAAAATCAACACTTTAAATATTTTAATGTCACAGCAATAAGTAAAATATTTAAATAACAAACAGGACGATTAAAATAATTTAAACAAACTAGATGAACGTTTAAAAGTCATTTAAATAAATACACAAGCGGAATATAAAAAACTTTTAAAACGACTTGAAAAGTTAAAAGCATTTAAATAAATAAGTTAGGAATTTAAAATAATTTAAAGTAACTATCCGCTAAACTTAATTTATTTAAAATAAATAAGTTGGACAATTAAAATCATTTGAATAAGCAAGCTTATACATTTAAAATCTTTAAAATGATTAAGTTGCACAAAAAAATTATTTTAATAAATAATTAATATTTTATTAACACATAATTCAAATAACGAATTTAAATCGGTTAAACCTAAAAATAATAATCATAATATTTATTAAATTTAATGCATGCGATTTAATAGACTGGATTTTAGGTGCTACAAAGAAGGTTTCTGATTTATCTCACGTGAAGGAGCTGCAATTCTGATGAAGATACATATGATATGAGGTTTAATAAATACAAGCCATGTGTCTCCCACCATTTCAAGATAATTTCACTTTAGTCCCTGAAATCTTTGATATTTGCAAATCAGTCCCTAAACAAATTTGAAACTTCCAATTAAATTCTTAAATTTAAGAATCTCGGAATTTAAATCTAAATTTCATAAATTCTTAAATTAAATATTCTCAGAGCCTTACAGTTTTATTGTATCATCCAGCCCTCTTGATTTATTGACAAAACAATTGAGCTAAATCTGACTGTAAGAAATTGAGTATTCGTGTTCTAATAGGTCAAATCACTTCGAATATAATCATTTAAAAAATAAATTTCATTTACCGTCTCTGTTAAAGTTTTCAAATTTCAAAATTTTAAACTTATCCACAGATATGCGGCCACATGCATGGACTGAAAATTATGCTTACACGTTAGTCTCTACGACACCGTATATAGGCCCCTGATTTTGATTTGCAAACCTAATCTTCTTCCCAAAATTTTCTAATTCTCAAGCGATTCGAAACCCCAATCTCTCTCAGAATATTTCTCACTATTCACAACAATCACTACAAGATGTATTTGTACACTGGAAATATACTTCAAGTTGACTTTGAAAATGTCCTTACACTCAAGGATCCTGGGATGGTTGAGATGTTCTCCACACTTCAAAATTCTAGACTGACCACATTTCAAGCTGCAGAAATCACATTTACAAGGAAGCTTTGTCCTCATTCTTTGCTTCAGCTAAAGTTTAAAATGGTACTCTCTATAGCTCGATCGGGGATGTTCCAATCTCTATCACACAAGAAAACATTGCTGGAACGTTCAAGCTGCCGAATGAAGATATCATGATTTGACTAATCTGCCAGCGGAATTAATTGAGGAAATGAGATTAAGGTTTTCTCTTAATGGATTTATCAAATCATCATGCAAGGAAAGAGAAATTAAGTTGGAGTATCGTCTTCTTGCTGATATCATCTCCAAATCTCTAATGGAAAAATCGGGATCTTTCGATGCTCTTAAAGTGGAAAAGTTTGAAATCCTGGTATCCGTAACTGCTCGCATCAAGATCAACTGGGCAGATGTGCTTTTTAAGTTTCTCACCTCCATGATTATTAATCCAATCATTCAGTCTCAAGGGTTTTTTGTTCAGATCAGTTATTTGCTAGAAATCCTAAATGCCGACCTGGGACCCTAAGACATTTCATGTCCAAAAAGTACTCAATGAAAGGTCAATCTGTAGTAACCCGGAACCCATTTTAAGGTAATAATATGTTAAACATGATTAAGGGTTAGTAATTAACCAATTTCGGCGCTTAATAAACTAAAAAGATGATTTGACGAACGGAGCTTCCGTTGGCCATCGGACGCAACGATGGAGGGGCAGAACGGACGCAACGTTCCTCAACGGACGCAACATTCCTTGAGATACAGGCAGGCATGAGGTGGCTTGATGACTAAGCTACGAGTTTTGACAAGTGTCAAACATGCAGGAACGGACGCAACGTTCGTGTACGAAAATTTTGGCTATAAATAGGGGTCTCCGGAGTTCATTTTCAAATACGAATTCCAAGTTGCCTTCTTCGATCAGTTATATAGAGTGAGTTATACACTTGAGGGCCCTACCGGTTATAATAGAGGTTCTGGAATAACCAAGGTGTGGTTATAGTCATCCGGGACTAGCGACTCCAAAGGGCTATCTACGGACGAAGGTATGGTCCGAGAATCTATTTAAGATTTGGGAGTAATTATTAGCTTAGTTAAGGCTTATAGAACTTGTGTAGTGATACGGTGAACTTTTGAATATAGGCTTAGAACCTAGGATCTACTATACTTGAACTAGCCTAGAGGTACGTACACATTGACTGAGATTTACAGTGAGTATACATGTTTATATGTTGCATTTATTTGGCATTATTATATGGCATGATATATGATTTACCGCTTTCTATACTCATATGTCATGTTCATATACACGTTGAGCCTATACCTTGTTATACCTGATTATAGAGCCGCTCAGCTCTATACTCGATAGTCTGTCACTGAGAGTACCGCGACGGCGGGGACATGTATGTCTGACTAATCTGGTATACTAGACGAGTGTGGTTGCACCCAGAGGTTGATCCGTGCAGTGGCAGCACTCATGTGGCGCCGGTACTGAGCATGAATTTTCAGATGACCCTTTACCAGTCATCATGTTGCATGCACTATATAAATATGTTTACTCATGTTTATGTATTGGGCATTAGCGCTCACGTTCTAGTTATTATCTTGGACACCCTATTTTACGGGACAGGTCGCAGGATGGACGGAGCTGGTAGTTCAAGGCAGGACTAGGGAGCAGGAGCCTTGAGGAGTTAATTATACAATATGATTTGATATAGTTGTATAATGTTTACTTTTAAGTTTTTCGATATGGTTGTATCACTAAAGTATTAAGCCTGAACTTGTTTTACTAAGCTGATATGTAAATTATGGATTATGTTTCCGCACGTTTTTACTCTATTGGAATTTTGTTGTATTAAGTTTAATGCATGCTATTAGTTGCCATTTAGTAGGTGATTCCATGCAGGGTCACTACACAATCACAGCACACAAGTCCAAAAATATCTTGTCTGTTGAGGATTTTCTGAAAGTTAAAAAAGAAATTGGTGAAGATGAAGAAGCAGCGAAGAAGTTCACAATTGCTCAGACCAAACGGGTTCAAACCACAATTTACATCTTTATTATAGAGAGAGATAAAAATTTAAAATTTAAATCTAAAAATAGGTGGAGAGATTATAATTGTCGCATAAAATATGATATTACATGAACACCCTTAATAATGAGCCTCAAAATTACCAAAAACTTCATTCTGGCTAGCCAGGTTCTAGCCAGGTAGCACTGTCCTTTTTCTTATCCTATTGATGTTGAATGCCACATTTGTTTCTCCCAACACTCGATTATTTTGACATGGTTAATCTATTCGCTTGAGAGAGTGCTTTTAAAGGGATATACGGACATGTACAAAAAGGACGTGCATTTTGGCAATTTCCAGAAGAAATTCACAATCACCACACATCGCATGCATCATATAGTTGCAGAATTAGAGAAACTACCAATGGAAGGCCGGTCGGAAGAGTCAAATCTTAAAAGCAAACCAATTAATCCAAGGCCAAACCCATTGCAGTTCCTTCACTCATCAAAAGTCAGACAAGATTATCCATCTCTGGCATCCCGTAATCAATCCATTGCCCCTCTAAGCAATGACTTTTGAGCAGTGAACAGAGAATAACGTTTTTGCACGATTTTTCAAACTTAGTCGTGCCACAAATAGTATCTAGTTAATAGGACCATCTTCAAATCCTACATCAACAGATTATGCCTATTAAGGATTGTCAAGAAAACTGTCGTCGAGAACACATTAGTGATTAGACAAGAAGGCGACACCACTTAATGCATTGATTAAAAAGACAGCATTTTACACATTTAATAATAGCAAAATCTAAAATGCCTATGGCTAATGTCCCTCACTGTAAGCCGAAGGCATTTAAAGAACTATCTTCAGAAGTTAACGGCCCAATTCAAATGACCCAACTGAGGTTGATGATAGGCACCCACTTGTGCTCCAGGACCAGGTGCAGCCACACCAACTCCGACATTACCACCCATGGCAGGGCCCAAATGATGAGGATTTGCAATTGCCGTGGGTTGCTGGGATGGATGGTACATGCCAGAGAACTGCATGTGAGAAGATTGTGCTGCCGCCGCTGCATGTGAGGGCAAATATGCAGCATGAGGTGTCTGCCCGGGAATATTGTAATATGAAGCAGATTGCAGACTAGGAAGTTCCCTGGGGTTCATCCAAATCTCAGATGTCTCTGCCTGCCAAATAAAATAGAAAACGAAAGCAATTCAGTGACAAATAGAATATTCAGAAGGAGAAACAAGCAAAAGCATTTTTAACTTTTAAAGAGAGGAGAGTGCACTCAAATACTGACATTTTTATTTATCCTATACAGTCATCAGCAGTGCTTGAAATATTGGAAATCCAAGGTAAATTAAAATTGTTTGTTTGATATCATTATCAATAAAAATGGATTTGAATATAATAGCAAGGAAAAAACAAACATCAAGATGCACATTAAACAGTCACTCTCTCCTGTACTGAAAACTAGCATGGGAAACCAAACAAACAGGGGAAAAACAACTTCCACATCTTCTTAACATTTTGCAAATGACATCAATAGATGAAGAGAAAACCCTGACGATACACTACTCTGAAACCTCATTTGCTAGTCCATGTTGTAAATCTGATAATAAACAATTATATAATATATATTTATGAAAACCACAAATTGTTAGGTACTTTAGAATAATGGGCTGGATAAGTAAAGTTAGGTTATCATCATGGGCCTTGCTATACTGGCTTATGCTAGAGGCAAGAGAGTGTTTGCATTCTTCTTGTAAAAGGATTATATCCTTGGCTGGGATATTTCTCAGATTATAATTCATATTTCTTATTAGTAAATCTGTTTTCCTCTGTTATTATTTGCAATAGAGTGTGTTAGGAGATTTAGATCCTAACAATTGGTCCGACCTGCCGGATTCGAATCGAAGAGGCTGAGTTCCAATTTCCAACTGAGTGATAAATCAACAATGCTGCCATCAACAGAGAAAAACCTTGAAGAACAGCTTGCTGCTGTGGGTTTCGCTTTGTACCAGCCTCCTATTTCTGTGGATAAATTCATCTGCCTCCTAGATCGAGCTGAGGGATTTCTGTCAAAAGTGGAGCAATCGCCTTCCAAATCCATGCTAACCGCCCTTTCACCATTAATGGAGGCATTGACAGCAGAAGATTTAATGAAGCACTCTGATGTTGATATAAGATTAAGTGTAGCTTCTTGCCTAAGTGAGATAACCAGAATTACCGCACCAGATGTTCCATATAATGATGACAAAATGAAGGAGATTTTTCAATTGATTGTATCATCTTTTGAGGACTTGGCAGAAACTTCGAGCAGATCTTATCGCAAAAGGATATAGCAATTCTCGAAACCATTGCTAAGGTCAGGTATTGTGTGATCATGTTGGATTTGGAAATGGATCAGACAATTATTGAGATGTTCCAACACTTTCTCAGAGCTGTAAGGGTGCAATCAGAAATCATTTTTGAGTCTATAGAGGCAGTGATGACTCTAGTTTTAGAAGAGAGTGATTATATCAATTCAGCTTTACTCAGTCCCATTATGGTTGCCGTGCAGCAGGACAATGAGAAAGCTCTGCCAAATGTTAAAAAATTGGCTGAGAAGGTTCTGAATAATTGTGGGGAGAAGCTTAGACCGTATTTACCCAAAGTATTAGAAACTTCAGAAGTCGAAAAACCCAAGGAGGGATCAGCGCTGTCTTCATATTTTATTAAAGATCAGAAACAAGTTGAGCGAGTGAAAGCAGCGGAGTTCGACGAAGGGGACCCGATGGGAATGGGAGGGATATTAAGGATTGGGCGATGCCCAAGAGTCAGCGCCATGGAGCTAATCGAACGGTACAGTGGGCGGAAGGCGGTGAAAGTGAAAGAGAAACCATATGAGAGTTGTGCATCGGTGTTCCAGGGGCGGAGAGTCGAAGGCGTGAGCACCGAGTGGTTTGTGATTTTATTGGTCCAGTTAAATTGGGCTGCGCAACACCAAGATCAGAAGCACTCCATCTTGGTTCATGTCATCGTGTTATCATTAAAGGTTTTAGGGCTTGAAACTCTGGCCACTAAGGAGTGGGTTAGGGCTTTAGAAAGATACTTGGGCCAGATCAATCACTGGGCCCAAAAGAGCGATACCGTTCGAGTCCGATGCTTATCGCCCTTTACGTCAAAACTCAGAACGTGGATAGAGGACGAAGAAGCAGCAGCGAGCCAAGGTGATGAGATCGGTCGACGAGATGTGGCCGGAGATTCGCAAACAATTGGCCTGTTTGTTGCCGGTATGATGAGCGGCGCAGATTCTAAATCTGACGCATCTCAAAGAATAAGGAAACGAATAAAAAAAGCTTCAAATTTATTGGGTCAATCAGGTTTTGATGGGTTGTATGGGTCTTTCCTCAGCAAGCCCGGTGACCGGCATACAAGATGGGCCGTATTACTTTATATGGGGCGATTCTGTCGGAACTCCTTAACACATGCTCAAGCGAGCAAGAGGGGCGCAGGAGAAACCAGTGGGTGGCTTTACTTAATTAAGAAACGCATGTGTTGCAGAGCAGCCAGCCAACAGCAGGAGAAGATCGCCACAGGAAAATTAAGAGCCGAAAATGAGTTTATACTTATTGTTGCTGCAAGGTGTGTTGGGAATTGGCAAGGGAAACTTGGGGATATCATGATATTTGCAGTTGAATACGGATTTTTCTTCACTGCCAGTGATATTGCATATGTGGATTATCTGTGGTTGGGAAGGTATGTCATCCATGGCCAGCACAACTTTGAGCCCATTACTGTTTTCCTGGTTTTTAACCGTCAAGAAGCAAGGGAAATGAATGTGTTTTTTGGCTTTTGGATTGAGTGCATAGAGCGCATGGGTGAGCAAGATGAGATATACCCATGGCGTCATACAACCCGACTGTTTAATAGGCTTCATCGGGTGGTGCTGATTGTGGACATGCCTACTGATATGGGGTATCGAGTTAGGGTGTGTAGAAGAATTTTTGAAAAAAAAAGGGGTGGATTTTGTGATGGGCATTGCATGGAAATTGAGTTGGGATGAAGAGAGTCTGCTGCGCTGTGCTGGCCAAGAACTAGAGAAAGGAATCTCAAAAAATTTCTTGAATTGGAAAGGAACATGGAGGAGGAACAAAAACTAGAAATAAGAATTCAAGAGTTGCAAGTAAGAATAGTGATGATGCAGCAATTGACAGGTGGTGCTGCAATTGCTTATTATTCTCGTGTCACTGATGATATCACAAGGGAAGGATCGTCTACAGATTCTGGTTTAATTGAAGGGTGCCACAATTCAAATTCAAATTTTGTCAAGGTGAAAGATTATGGAGCTACCGGTGAGTTTAAAAAGAAGGAATTCAGCCATCCAATCCTGGATACGAACCAAACAAGAGTTTTTGATGGCGGAGGGCGCAAAGCTAGGAAGAAACGAGGATTCTATACTGCAGCTTTGACACCCATGGCACCTTGCATTCTTAATCCCAGCCTTGAGGACAAGGCTGAATTTCAAGGGGGTGGTATTGTTAGGTACTTTAGAATAATGAGCTGGATAAGTAAAGTTAGGTTATCATCATGGGCCTTGCTAAATTGGGCTATCCACTTGTCAAGAAACTTCTAGAACCGATAGCTTGGAGAAGAGGAAAGGGGTTAGAATGAGAGAATATAAAGTAGGCATGTTAGAAGGAAATGAGATTCATTCACGTTTATTGTATTTTGTTCTTACTAGCTTGTGCTAGGGTTTCTACTGGCTTATGCTGGGGCAAGAGAGTGTTTGCATTCTTCTTGTAAAAGGATTATATCCTTGGCTGGGATATTTCTCAGATTATAATTCATATTTCTTATTAGTAAATCTGTTTTCCTCTGTTATTATTTGCAATAGAGTGTGTTAGGAGATATAGATCCTAACACAAATCAGTGAACTGGCTCATCTTTTTAACAAGTTAACAGATTGTGGCCTCCACAATAATTACTACACCATAGTTGTCACAGGTGCGAGGCGCACTGAGGCGCACAAGGGCCCTAGAGCCAGAGGCGCAAGCATAGGCGCGCGCCTTATCGAAGCAAGGCGCACACTTTAATTTTTTAGAGATATATATTTATCTTTAAATAAATATATCAAATATGACATGCTATAAATATAAATAATTAAGTCACACAAAGCAAAATATAATCAATAAATTCATCGTGACACGATTAAAATTCCTGATTCATCTGAATCATATTCATCTTCTTTCATTGCCTCATCACAATCCAAAGCCCAAAATTTAATTAATAAATTCATAGCTTTTTACTTGCTTCTTCGGTTTCTTACTCGCCCTTGACTCTGCACTCTTTTTTGGGCTGCCAAGGTTTAGTTTGGGCTTTTTCTTTTAAGGAAATTAAGTTATTAAAAAAAGAGAGAAGTCGGGCTGCTATATTTGTCATCTATAAAAGTTTTAACCCAGGCGTGCTTGAAAACTTTCAAGGCAAGCCCAGGTCCCTTATTAAGTCGCTGTGCCTAATATGAACCCAGACGCAGGGACGCTCGCCTTTGACAACTATGGACTACAGAGAATTAAAGAATTTACGCCTCCATTCACCTTTATTCTGGACCTCTGGTATCTTAAAGTAGCACAAATTATCAATTGTCCACATGCCAAATTCATCATTAGGCAAGTCATGCATGATTTTAAGGTTAGAAACAGGATGTAGTCACCTGAGGATTTGGAGCATAAAGACTATCATTATACTTAAGCCGAGATGAATCCTCATGCCCAGCTACGTTTCCAACCCCGGGAGTATTGATGGCATAACCTGTTGGACTGGTGAAATTTCCATACCCCGTTGGACCACCAGTTGGGACTGGCTTGAATTGCTGAACACCGTACTTGAGGCCGCTTGGAGATATATGGGCACCATTTCCAGGCATCAGCAAGTAACTGCTTCCGTTAGAGGGATGAGGGTAGGCAGGACTGTTAGAGTAACCAGGCAAGGGCATTGGGGGAACATATACAGGGGAGAGGAACTGGCGGTAGGGCATTAAATTGGCGTAATGGGAAACATGAAGTTGGGGATACATCTGGGCCATCTGTTGCTGCAGCTGCTGTTGATGCTGCGGCTGCTGTACCATTGCAATTGTTGAAGCAGGAACAGTGTTTGTTAAATGAGAACTCAGGACCTATAAAATAATTAACAATTAAAAATCTATAAGCTAAAGATCAACCCATGATAAAGCATTTATTGAGGCAAGCATATACTGAAATTTGCAATACTTCAGTCACCATCCAAAATAAACCTTCCCCTGTTTCCCCGTCATTTTAACATTTCCCCTGTTTCCCCCGTCATTCTAACATGAGAAAGGCAATCACCAAACAGCAGTCTTTCATTACTGTTTTTTTTCCATTTAGGGCAACATGAGACTCCAGGACTCATTTGGTTCCAGCACACAGCCTAATCTCCAGTACAGCAAGCAACCGAGTGCTGATAAAATCTTAAAAAGTCCTACAGTCAAATGAGTGACAGAACACCACAGTTACTGTGAACGTGAGTTTCTCGGAGAATGCCAGCCTATGTGCAAGAAAGGGGAGAAACAAAGAGGTGTGGTTACTATTAGCATCTAAACATTTTATTCTAACCTCTTGAGAAGATGGCAGAACTGGCCCTCGAACCGTTTCATCAGCCAATGGGCGAAAATATGGCATATCATATCCCATATGAGGGTCATAACCCTGCTTTCAGTAAAAATATTGTTAAAGAAGTGTTTGGGGTTGCTGATATTAATATTAATAGTTAAAGTTAGTTTGATTAATAAAATATGTAGAGTTCCAAAGTGGCAAACAAATCATTCCACGAGGCATAAAGACAGGCAAGAATGCTCTTTCATTAGCAGGATTAATCAAATCTGAACTCACCGAAAAGTTTGACAATTCAGAAGTATCTTGATGTAGCAATTCCGGAGTGTAAGATGGTGGGTTGTCTCCAACCAACCCAATATCAGCATAGTTTTCCAGGTTCTGTGGACTAGACGCCTCTTTCTTCTCAGTCAATTGAGAATCAGACACATCATCTGAAGCAGGAGAATTGAATCCTGAAGATTGAACTGAATCATCTCTCATCTCTAGCTGCTTGCTACCACCAGGCTCATCTCCTGAAGCTTCTAGATTTGAGACTGACACACTGCCAATCAACCAGGATTCCAAATAAATCACAAACCACAGATTGCAAGTCTGAAAGAAATTTTATATTGTTGTATCACAAAAAATGACTGAACCATATAATTCTCGAAGAAAAGCAATCTGCAGCATGACCCAAATTGTGATTCCAGTATAATCAATGCTTCATTTCAGGAAATCGGAAAGCAGATCAATAGATCTACATAAAATTTATTTGACATCGCAAGCTTATCGATTCTTTAATGACTACATCAGCAATACTAAAGAACCTACAGAAAAGTTGCATGTAAATGGTAATGGTTGCATGCTAAGTTGACTCAATTTCTTAAATAAGGTAACACTGTGTCAGGAGATAGTCAAAAACCACTTCTCATAATGACAGAATAATAGTAGTTAGTTGTAAGAGAAACCAACCTCCCAGAAGGTTCTCTGGACAGTTCTTCTGCCGCATCATTGGACTTAAAAACTAAATTCCTAGAAATGTCTAATTCAGTTCCCAGGCTACCAAAGGTCAGACGATATCTGTCAGCCTCGGAGACACGGATATGTGCAGCTATAATAACATTTTGATTCTCAGAGATGGTCAACCGTGAAATGTTATCTTGCATCTCTGTTACCTCCTCTTTCAATTCTTCAAGACCAGAAGCAGGAGAAACAGTTTTAGCAGAAGTTTCAATAACAACTGGAGTGCTAGCAATTGGTTTGATGGTTGACTTTGGCTTCCACTCTTTATTAGGCTGGGTAACTACTGCAAGAAAGCATTGGTAAGTACCATTTAACAGATGCAGAAGTATTTCACGATAGGCTGCATTATTCCTAATGCTAGAAAACACCAGCTCTACTAGGAGGCAAAGAAAAATGTCATACAAAGGAAAAATGAAATCCAGAACTTTCTTCCTCATTCTTCTTGCATTTCTCTTCGAGAAAACATTACTTCCCTCCCTCTAGACATCCATCTTTCTGCATGGTAACTTTATCCAAACACCCAAGTGTTCAGATAACATGAAACCACATGCAGTATGATAACAAAAATGATTTCAAAGAAAACTTTGATATCCATATTATACTGCTCAATTCCAGTAAAATATACAGCACATACCAATTATACTGTAGAAGCAAATCACCATGTAGCCAACTTATCATCTAAGTTAAGTCAAACTGCTTTCAATAATCATAATTAGAAGTATGAGCTGTAAATCCCAAATTCAATGACATCAACTTTGAAATTAAAGAGAAAAACAACAGGTGAAAAGAATAGTAAGCATCAGTTACCTTTCTGATGACCAGTCACTTGATGATGAGATCTGTTGCCAAATTGATTACTCGAAAAAGATCTGCTCATTGATGGACCAGGCGTAGAAGACTCTGGCGCCATACTTTGTCCAGATTGGTCACTTTTAGATAATCCACCGGATGGCCTAGCTGATTCCCTTGAGTGGCTTTCCCTTCCTAATTGAGGGTTAGAATTAGAGGTGCTTTGAAACGTTGAGGACTTGACAGAAATTTCAGACGAATGCCGGCGAGGACCCACGACTCCAACCTCCCGCCTAATAGCCCCGACATTGATAGCTGGTTTAGAATGAAGGGATGGCACATGGACAGGATCCGAAGAGGACGAATAAACCCCAACGATAGAATTATTAGAACTTGCAGAATATGGTATAGAATCGTTTGCCTTTGTTTGAACTCGCAAATCAGAACTAGGAGTTGGAAGACGCTTCACCACAACCAATTCTTTACTGTCATTATCACCTGCTATGGTATCTTTCGTTTTCTTCGCTAGTGAATCAGCGGGACCATTCAATGCCTGAGATGAATGTTGACCAACCGGAAGACTTTGATGCCCAGAAGGCCCAGTTGAATTTCTGTATGAGCTAACAGTCGAAGATGAATATCAAGCTCAACACAAATTTAAAAAAAAAAAACTCACTCAAATAATGTGGAGTTAATAGATAATTCGAATTTCATTGTGTGTGCACAAACCAAATATACGAGAGGCTCCTCACCATCACACAAAAGACAGGTACTAAACAAGCATAGCAAGATTCTAAGCAAATTAATAAAGCAGGTCACTGCCACAACTACTAGAAGTTGAACAATGATTCAAAAATTATCACCCCTCGCCTGATTTAGTTACACCAATTGTATCTTTTTTTTTTCACGAGCTTGAAGTATATTTATTAATCAGCAATCAGACAATTTGGAGAGTAGAAAATAAATAATTTGAATCAATTATCAGTACCTCTTCACAGGCCCATTAGATATCACTCCCTCACCTCTGGAAGTTGAACTTTGAACAAGCTTTGAATCTAAACTGGCATTTTGATTAACTCTATTGTCCCGAACAACACGGAACTCTCGAGCAGCCCCTGCATCTAGTCAAACCAGATATCTCAAAGAAGTTGTAAGAATACCACATGGAACCTATTCTAAAAAGCAGAAGTATTTAGAGCAAGATGAACATGATTGGCTCAATACATCGACCTACTCATGAGTAAAAATTGAAGCTTACAGGAAGATTTTTACAACATGGACAGACAAATTTTCCTTTGACACCACAATCTGTGATAATAACACGTTTCTGACATTTGATTGTAGTTTTTATACATGGGATAGTCATACATCCTAAAAACATGTGTCGGCTTATGAACCTTATCAACATTTTGGGACAGAGAAAATATGAATACACGAGAAGTCTTGGGATTGGTAGGGCAGAATAATCTTATCAACTGTGACTTCCCTCCTTGCAGTTTTGGATAAATAAACCAAATCTATTATCTATTACATAATGGACTAAAGCATGGTAGAGTTATCGTAGCAGATTTTAGCCCAAACATTGAATCCCCCTGTATCAGCCATTAAGGTATTTATATATTTAAGAAGTGGAGCATGTGTCACCCACACTTGGATAATAATTTCCCAAATCCATCATGTTTTCGAATATCAACAAAGGCGTAAGCAGAATTCCTGCCAGTTCAAAAAAACATAGTATGTGCTGAAAATGTGTTAATTTAAATACGCTTATGGTTTTGTACGAGGCAGAATGAATGTAATGCCTTTCTAGTATAAGTATTACAATCAGAATACTGACCGTAAGAATTCCTCAACACTCATCTATAGATTAAACAAGAATATTGACAGAAGAGCATACCACCATATATGAGATTTCTTCCATATCCACCTCTCTGTGCATTACGGTCAGAATAAGTATTGTACTTCATTGGTATACGTGCAACCTCGTTATTCTTGGTCTCTACAGCAACAAAAGTCTTATAGCCTGAACTCTGAGGCAAATACAAAATATTTTAAAATGTAAACATATTGAATAAAGTAACAAATGATCTAAAAATTAAAATATAATCTAACTATCAAGCCTGCAACATCTTAACATCTAAATAATAGATGAGACCATAGGCATGCACACAGATAAACTCATACTTAAGGCTGTAAAAGGGGAAAAATATACCAAGAACACCACATGATGAGCAAATAAAAGCTGGACAAGAAAGATATGGGAGATGGCATTAAAAGTTTACTGAATAGTCTTCAAGGCATATTAGAAAAACAGGAAGTAATGACAGAAAAAATACCTCTTTTTTCCTGTCTCTTTTCCTCTTCACCTCATGAAATGGATCTGAATGAAAACACAACGTATGACATAAAACTTTATGAAATAAATTAAACAAATAGGGAAAAAAACAGAGAACTCAAATACTCAATCAAGTAAAAGTCAAGGAATATAGATCAACAAAATAACTATGATGGTCATTGATCATTAAGTACGTCTTGAGAAGAACAAAAAGTTAACCCTCTAAGATAATGTATTTAAGCCTTCATTTGGATCGATGAATTTGAAGCCAAGGATTTTAAATCTCCGATAACAAATATATTGGTTTGTTTGAATAAATCCATTTGACAATGGACTTTAAATCCTTAACTAGTTATTTTTTGAATCATTGTGGCGAATGAAATACCGAGTCAATGCATCAAGGAAATAAATACACTAATGTTAAACTTAACCAACATCAACTACAGTAAAATTTAAAAACTACCCACCTCCAAAACATAAAGCAAACGAACAACACTTTCCATTCAAATCAGATTTTAATTCTAACCAAAAAGCTTCTATTTGGAACAGAAAACAATGCACACGACATTTAATTAGACTGAAATCACCGTCTAACTAAACATCTCAAAATTTCTCCACCAGAGTCAACAATCCCACACCCTTCTGCCAAATATCAAGAAACCACCAGGACTTGCACAACGTAAAGCAAAAGGCACAAATAAAATACGCCAGGGCACAAATTCAAAACACAAAGAACTTAAAGCCCAAAGAAAGAACCTTGGTTGAGTAACTTTTGAGCGGTTTCATTAGGATCCATGTCTGTCTCTTTAAGAGCCACGTAAATATCAGCATCGGAGTGATTACCAACGATTTCTTTGATCGATTGTATGGTCTTTCGTACACCCGCCGATAAAACTTGCGCCCCGCCCTCGATTTTCGAACCCGATACCATCTCCGAATCCAAATTAGTGAAAACCAACAGTCAAATAAATATACGAAGCTATATCCAGATAAAATTGCTACAAAACTCGACGATAATCCCTAGATTGAGATAATCATCGTTAGGCTTTGAATTGGGAGAAAGAAGACGAAGAGAGCGGCTCAACCTCAGAGTGAGTGATGGGGATTTGGGGTTAGTGAGCGAGGGTTTTGAAATTAAAATTTCTTTTCCTGTTACCAAATTTTGGGGATTTTATTAATTTTTTTATTTGTTTATTTATTTTTATTTGTTTATTTATTATTATATTAGTATTATTTATTTATTTTTTTGAGGCAATTTATTTATTATTATGTCAATTAATCGTTTTTGTTATTTATAAGTAGTCAATAGTAATAAATGCTGATTGGGTAAAATCACGGTAATAAATAATATGAATAATAATAAATTAAATAATAAATTAATGTATATGAGAAAAAAAATGACAGCTAATGGTGACGGGTGACGACTAGCTTATTGGGTAAGTTAAATCCTATTTATACAGGCACTGCCTTGAGGTAGATTTAACGGTGTACATTTATCAATAAATGTGAGGTCCATTATTTTTTAGTGAACCCCGCATGTATTGATAAACGAGGACCCTTAAATCTATCATGGGGATAATGTCTGTATAGGTAGGTTGAAATGAACCAGCTTACTGGGCTTCTTGCCCTCTTCCACTCTCGACATAATTTAATAGTTTATCCATCCTATCTATCTATCCATTGATTTTTTAAATTTTATTAAAGTTAAGGGGTTATATGATCGACTTCTCTTTATTTTACATTTTAATATATATTTAATTATCAAATGTCATTTTACTTTGTTCATTGATATATACTTATTTGCGAAAATATTACGTTTATAAAATTTATTTATTTATTTACAAAAAAACACTTTTCGAAATTGTTCTCTATTTTTTTAAAAAAAATTGTATTGCATAAGCACGCAACGCGTGCTCCCAAGTACTATTTATGATAATCTTTGAATTTAAATGTTTAAAGCGTGAATTTTTACGTCAAAAAATTAGTTTCGATGTTTTTCAGATATGGAAATGAGTCTGAAGACAAAGGGAAACGAGAGTAGCCAACGAGTAATTTATGGATTTTTTTATACTAAGAAAAGTTTATGCATGAGATTTTAGGGGGAAAAACATTTGTAGGATTTTATTTTAATTAAAGTTTAAAGTATGGAAAAGGGTTTTAATTATTTTATTTTGTTAGTATTAGGGTAACATACCAAAGTCAAATGGATTTTCCTTTAGTTTTTCCTCGGGTGTTGATGGTGTTCGATCGAATAAAGGCTAAAACGTGTTCTCGAAGTCCAGATTATTCCATACCAACAAAGAAAAAGACAAGTTTAATTCAATATTTGAAAACACTATCCAAGCAATATTAAATATTTTGATATTGATGTGTGTATTCTAATGTTAATGTATATGATGTTTTCTTGCGAGGAACCTCGATATTTTGAAAGAGCGATGTATGATGGCATGTACCCGTGAAGCATAGGTCGTTTTCGACGAGTTGGGATCATATGATTTGGATATTATAAACATGGTAAAAATATGTTTTGATGATGATTTGAGTTTTGAGGTGTTTTTGTTGTCATGTTCATAGGTACAAATCGTTATATTAATATTTTGATGTGTATTAGAGGCTTGTTCATTTAGGATATCATGTTTTGTGTGCGTATATGCATTTGTAAGTGTTTCAAAAGAGTAAAAAAGATGTGTTTTTGATGAAGATATGATATTTGATATGTTTTGGGAGCAAGGGTTTTAAAAAGTCAAAAATCTGAACATTTGGTGTTGGGTTGAGTTTGATGCGTTTTTGGATTCAAATCTCGGGGATAAGTTGTTAGGAGAGTCTTATAACGTGTTTTTGAGGTCTATTCCATGATAGATATCAATTAGTAAGCATGTGTGTGCATGTAAAAGTTTATAAAACAAAAAGGAGAAAAGAGGCATCCTGGCGCAAGGCTGCTTGGAATTCTAGGAAGCAGTGCTCAGGCTCAAGCTCAGGCTAGGGCGCACATCTAGCACACAAAGTTCTGTTCGCAAAATTTCTGTATTTTACACTATTATTTTATGTATATATGTCCTATAAATGCGTGTCATGGTCCGATTGTGGCATTGTGTGCTTGATGCATGATGTAATCGTTGAGAACATTGAGGATGTCTTACGTGGATCATTAATATATGTAATGCATGATGGTATATGTTACAGAGTTACTGAGTATTTATGAAAATAGCACAATCACTAAAGATGAAAAGGTGGTGATGACGGTTGGTGACAACCAACTTATCGTGGATTAAGCATTCTTTTCCAACCTCTTTCAGTTACCCTTGGAAGGGTTGACAAGCTTCTCCGCCGCCTCTGCCCTCGACATTGAAGAAAAAGTCACTTTCTCTACATCTAGAAAGGCAATAAAGGCCTCAACATAGAAGAGGGATCTGAAGTTGGAATATCAGCTTTTCAAAGAAATCTAAAGTTTCTATCTTGACAATAGATTCACTAATTCCTGTAATCTCATCATATCATTAACTTCTTAACAGCTATCTATCCATATCTGTATCACATCTCATACAACGTATTCTGAAAAATCTGATTAGTCTGTTCGGACTATCCATGAATCAGAGAATAATATGCTGTAGTAACAGATTTCAAATTACTCAGAGCTTTTGATAATCTATATCATGTCCGATACATTTTATTCTTGAAATTCGATTCATCTGCCCTGATATTCTTCAATTCAAGGATAATATGTTGTACTTTCACATCAACAAGTACTCAAAGCCTTCTGATCGTTTGTATCACCATTCAATAGTAAACCTAATGTCTAAATTTGAAACAATATTTCTTAGTTTACTGTTCATCTTGCAACAATTCTGATCACAAGTCAGTGATCTGATCATACAGACAGATCCTCTTATTCAGTAACTTCAATCAATCTGATCATAACTACCACCTGTTTACATCATATACATTGTTTCATCTTGGTAGTTTAGCAAAATACTCTTTCAAATCATGATTTCATTTCGATTCTGGAGTTTCTAAACTGTCATTGAACATATCTGGTCAATGCTTTTCAATTTCATCAGAAAATCCCTCTATGCGTTTAGCTTCTATAACATATGAATTCGGTTACATCTGTTTGCTTTATCTTCTGATAAAACAATTATTGGATGAATATTGAATTCATTGTTGTGCATGTCTTTCAAAATTTGATATTTCTTCTCGAAAACATCAAACACAATCAAAGAATCAGTCACAAGAGAATTCATCCACTTTAATCTGCGACTTCAATTCATACCTCAAACTGGTACTCTTCACTGAATTCTAACTGCTTTGATTTACTTTCCGTGTTTCTTTCATCTTCTCAACAAATATGGCTCATTTCCAAATAAAATCATTCTTATTGGTTATGCATTCATCTGAATATATTCTGTAGTAACCCAGATTCCATTTTAAGATAATAATATGTTAAACATGATTAAGGGTTGGTAATTAATCAATTTCGGAGTGTTATTGGACTTCGGAAGAGAATATGGGCTTTTGACTTTGGGCCGGATCGGAAGCTCCGAACCCAGATCGGATGTTCCGATCCTAGCCACTTCGAAAGCTCATCGGAAGCACAGAGATCGGAAGCTCCGATCCTGGAACGGACGTTCCGATCTCCAGCTTCCAGTAATGCTCGATGACTCAGCCACGAATTTTGACAAGTGTTGAACGTAGATCAGATCGGAAGCTCCGATCACCCGATCGGAAGTTCCGATCCCGACGTGTCACACATGCATGCAATGAGCTGGATCGGAAGCTCCGATCCCGAAATCGGAAGTTTCGATCCTGGCCGGGAATTTTGCCTATAAATAGGGATCGTTCGATTTCATTTTGAAATACGAATTCCCGAGTTTCCTTCTACAGTTATATAGTGTGAGATATATACTTGAGGGCCCTATCGGTTATAATAGAGGTTCTGGAATAACCAAGGTGTGGTTATATTCATCCGGGACTAGCGACTTCAAAGGGCTAACTACGGACGAAGGTATGGTCCGGGAATCTATTTAAGTTTTGGGAGTACTTATTAGCTTAGTTAAGGCTTATAGAATTTATGTAGTGATACGGTGAACTTTTGAATATAGGCTTGGAACCTAGGATCCTACTTTACTTGAACTAGCCTAGAGGTACGTACACATTGACTGAGATTGCCAGCGAGTATACATGTCTATATGTTGCATTTACTTGGCATTATTATATGGCATGATATATGATTTACCGCTTTCTATATTCATATGTCATGTGCATATACACGTTGAGCCTATACCTTGTTATACCTGACTATAGAGCCGCTCAGCTCTATACTCGATAGTCTCTCACTGAGAGTACCGCGACGGCGGGGGCATTTATGTCTGTCTACTCTGGTGTACTAGACGAGTGTGGTTGCACCCAGAGATTGATCCGTGCGGTGGCATCACTCATGTGGCGCCGGTTCTGAGCATGATTTTTCAGATGACCCTGTACCAGTCATCATGTTGCATTCATTATATACATATGTTTACTCATGTTTATATACTGGGCGTTAGCGCTCACGTCCTAGTTGTTATCTTGGACACCCTATTCCATGGGGCAGGTCGCAGGATGGACGGAGCTGGTAGTTCAAGGTAGGACTAGGGAGCAGGAGCCTTGAGGATTTTATTATACAGCAGGATCTGATATAGCTGTATAATGTTTACTGTTTAAGATTTCGATTTGGTTGTATCACTACAGATTTAAGCCTGGATTATGTTACTAAGCTGATATGTAAATTATGGTTTTGTTTTCGCACATTTTACTCTATTAAGTATTTTTCTATATTAAGATTAATGCATGTTATTAGTTGCCAGTTAGTAGGTGATTCCATGCAGGGTCACTACATTTTTGGTATCAGAGCATGCTTAGATTTTGGGATTAGTACTTGGGATTTAGTTTAGTCTTGAGTAATTCTTGCGCATTGGGATTTTAATATGCAATTCTTTTCAGGATATGGCTGACGAGAGTCACGGTAGTGTTGGCCAGGGAGGTGGTCATCATCATCGTCGCCATCATCATGATGATCGACATCGTCCTCATGAGGGTAGACGTCGCTACTCTATCAATAAGTTCATGCAAGTAGGACCAAAACCTTTGGTGGGAGGCGAAAATCCTGAACAGGCGAGGAGTTGGATGTCTAAACTCGAGAGTACTTTTCGTGCTTTCAATTGTACTGAGGATCAGAAATTGGAAGTTCTGGAATTTGTTCTAGAAGATCGAGCACGTTTTTGGTGGGATGCTAAAGATGCTCAGGCACGTACTGAGAGAGGACAGGTGACTTGGGGGGATTTCTGTCGGGAGTTTCAGAAACTGTATTTTCCTCCGGCTGTTCGCCAAGCACGATCTTTGGAGTTGCTTACTTTGAGGCAAGGATCAATGAATATTGATCAATATCAGCAACGATTTCTTGATCTGCTACCTTTCAGTCCTCATATCAATGAGAGTGATGCGTCGAAGTATGATATCTTTCTACAAGGTTTGAACCAAGATATCTACTCTCAGGTTGTCGTCTGTGATGACCCGATATCTTTTGAGACTTTGGTGAACCGTTGCTGTCTGGTGGAGACTAGCAACAGGCGGGCACAGTTGATGATGCTAGGACAGCCTAGTGGATCTTTTGAGCCTAGAGCACAATCTGTTGTGCAATCTGGACCTACGTCTTTTTCTACTCCTACTACTTCATCTGGATCTCGTGGTTCACGAGGTATGTTCCGTTTTGGGAAGAAGAAGAAGAAGGAGGAGTTTTGTAGTAATTGTGGAGGGAAGCATCCTGCAGCTTCATGTCGGAGAGCTACTGGTGCTTGTTATATTTGCGGTCAGCAGGGACATCTGCGGAGAGATTGTCCTCAGCGCATGGGTTCTGCTAGTGGATCGGGATCACAGGTTGGATCTCAGGCTTCTATTGTTCCACGTCAGCAGCCAGCACCACAGAGTTCTTCTGGTTACCGTCCCCAGACTCAAGGGCATGTGTTTGCTCTGTCTCAGGAGCAGACTACAGAGGGAAGCGATCGCATGTTGGCAGGTACCTTTCTGTTATGTGGTATTCCTGCACTTGTATTAATTGATACTGGAGCATCACATTCCTTTATTTCTAGTCGCTTTGTTAAGAGACATAAATTATCTTATGTATCATTAGATATGGATTTAGTTGTATCTACTTCGTTGGAGCAAGAGATAGTAACTAAGCTTCTAGTGATAGGTTGCCTTCTGGAGTTTGAGGGTAATGTGTTAGCAGCTAATTTGATGATATTAGCGATGGCAGATTTTGACTGTATCTTGGGAATAGATATGCTGACTTTGTATCATGCTACTGTGGATTGTTATCAGCATCTGGTACAGTTTCATCCGGTTGAGGGTGATAGCTGGTATTTTTATGGTGAGGGTGCGCGACCTCCGATGCCACTTGTTTCGGCTCTGAAGGCATGTCATGTCTTGGAGTCAGGTGAGGACGCATGAGAATAATTATCCAGTGCATGATCTCGAGTTAGCCGCCATTGTATTTGCACTCAAGATCTGGAGGCATTATCTTGGAGTCAGGTGGGGAGGGCTACCTCATCTATGCAGTTGATATGTCCACGAGTAGTATGGGTATTGATCAGTTACCGGTTGTCAGCGAGTTTCCTGACGTATTCCCTGATGAGATTCCTGGTTTTCCTCCGGTTCGAGAGGTTGAATTTGGTATTGACCTAGTACCAGGAACTACGCCTATATCCCAAGCACCTTATCGTCTGGCACCTTCATAGATGAGGGAATTGAAATAGCAGTTACAGGATCTGCTTGATAAGGGATATATTCTTCCGAGTGTTTCTCCGTGGGGAGCACCTGTTTTGTTTGTCAAGAAGAAGGATGGATCGATGCGATTATGTATTGATTACAGGTAGTTGAATCGTGTCACCATCAAGAATAAGTATCCTTTGCCGCGGATTGATGATCTGTTCGATCAATTACAGGGTACTTCTGTTTACTCGAAGATAGATCTGAGATCTGGATACCATCAGATGCGGGTACGAGACTCAGATATATCTACGACTACTTTCAGGACCAGATACGGGCATTATGAATTTCTGGTGATGCCATTCGGTTTGACGAATGCACCAGCAGTCTTCATGAATCTGATGAATCAGATATTTCGAGAGTATTTGGATAGATTTGTCATCGTCTTCATTGATGATATTCTTGTCTATTCTCATGACAAGGATGAGCATGCACAACATCTAAGGATTGTTTTACAGACGTTGCGAGATAAGCAGCTGTATGCGAAATTGAGCAAGTGTGAATTCTGGCTTGATCGGGTAGTATTTCTCGGTCATGTGATTTCTAATGAAGGGATATCTGTTGATCCTAGTAAGATAGAGGCAGTGCTGAACTGGTCTCGTCCGACAACGGTTGCTGAGATTCGTAGTTTCTTGGGTCTAGCTGGATATTACCGTCGGTTCATCGAGAATTTTGCACAGTTGGCAAGGCCTTTGACACAGCTTACATGGAAAGATGTTGCCTTCATATGGTCCTCGGATTGTGAGGAGCCATTTCACGAGCTGCGTGGACGTCTTACTACTGCACCTGTGCTAGCTCTACCTTCTGGATCAGGAGGTTATGTTGTCTATACTGATGCCTCTAGTCAGGGGTTAGGATGTGTTTTGACACAGCATGGACATGTTATTGCCTATGCTTCTCGACAGTTGAAGACGCATGAGAATAATTATCCAGTGCATGATCTCGAGTTAGCCGCCATTGTATTTGCACTCAAGATCTGGAGGCATTATCTTTATGGCGAGAAATTTGAGATATTCACGGATCATAAGAGTTTGAAGTATTAATTCACTCAGGCGGAGTTGAATATGCGACAGAGACGCTGGATGGATCTTCTGAAGGATTATGATTGTGAAATCAAATATCATCCAGGTTCTGTTAATCTTACTGCTGATGCCTTAAATCGACAGGTGAGACTTTCTGCACTTCAGACTAGTGAAGTATCTTATATGATTCAAGAGTGCTGTTCATTGAGTTTTACGCTCAAGCACAAGAAAGGGAGGAATGGGATTCATTTGTATACTATTCTATCTGAGCCAGCATTGTATTCTCTGATCAGAGATGCTCAGATATCTGATGTTAAGACTCAGCGTTTGGCACGTCTGGCCAATGGAGTTAATACATCTGGATTCCATTTTCAGGCAGATGGTTTATTGTGCCTATCTAATCGAGTGGTTGCACCTAATGATGCGGAGCTCAGGAATGATATTCTATCTCAAGCTCACAGAACTCGATTATCAGTTCATCCTGGTAGCATGAAAATGTATAAGGATTTGCGAACTAGATTCTGGTGGAAAGGGATGAAGAGGAGTGTGTATCAATTTGTTTCGAGATGTTTGATTTGTCAACAAGTCAAGGCTGAACACCGACGACCAGGTGGATTACTACAGAATCTTGAGATTCCCGAATGGAAGTGGGAGCATGTGACTATGGACTTTGTTACCCACTTACCTATGACGTCACGACAGTGTGATGCTATCTGGGTCGTTATTGACCGTTTGACGAAATCAGCACACTTTATTCCTTACAACCGGGAGTATTCTTATGATCGCCTGGCACGTTTATACATCCAGGAGATAGTGCGATTACATGGGATTCCAGTGAGCATAGTTAGTGATAGAGACCCGCGATTTACCTCACGTTTTTGGGGTAGTTTTCAGGAGGCGTTGGGTACCACTCTGAGTTTGAGTACTGCATATCATCCGGAGACTAACGGGCAGTCAGAACGGACGATTCGTACGGTGGAGGATATGCTACGTTCTTCTGTCATGGATTTTGACTTATCTTGGCAGGATCAGTTACCTTTGATCGAATTTGCCTACAATAACAGTTATCATCGTAGTATTGATATGGCACCTTTCGAGGCATTGTACGGTCGACGGTGTCGTACTCCGTTATTCTGGGATGAAGTCGGGGAACGACAAGTCAAGGGTCCTGAATTGGTGCAGCGGATTGTAGACAAGGTAGATTTGATCAAACATAGGATCAAAGTTGCTCAAGATAGACAAGCCAGTTATGCTAATATTCGCCGCAGGCCACTTCAGTTTGAGCCTGGTGAATATGTGTTCCTTCGAGTATCACCTTTCAGGAAGGTGATGAGATTCGGCGTGAAAGGCAAGTTGTCTCCTCGATTCATTGGGTCTTTCCAGATACTGGAGAAGATCGAAGATGTTGCATATCATTTGGCTTTACCGCCAAATCTTTCCAGTATACATAATGTTTTTCATGTGTCGTTGCTTCGACAGTATATAGCTGATGAATATCATGTGATTCAGTCTACTGATATTCAGCTAGAGCCAGATCTTTCTTTTGTTGAACGACCAATCCGTATCCTAGACAGGAAGGAGAAAGTTATTCGAAACAAGACTATACCACTTGTGTTGGTACAGTGGCAGCGCCGAGGCGTTGAAGAAGCAACTTGGGAAACTGAGAGTCATATGCGAGCAGAATATCCCGAGTTGTTTGCTTTGTACTTTTGATTTACCATGTAAGATGTAATTACAGTTGTTGTAATAAAACATGGTTTGATGTTTCATATTATTATCTTGATTTTGTCTTTAGATGTTATTTCGTGGACGAAATATCTAAAGGTGGGGAGAATGTAGTAACCCAGATTCCATTTTAAGATAATAATATGTTAAACATGATTAAGGGTTGGTAATTAATCAATTTCTGAGTGTTATTGGACTTCGGAAGAGAATATGGGCTTTTGACTTTGGGCCGGATCGGAAGCTCCGAACCCAGATCGGAAGTTCCGATCCTAGCCACTTCGGAAGCTCATCGGAAGCACAGAGATCGGAAGCTTCGATCCTGGAATGGACGTTTCGATCTCCAGCTGCCAGTAATGCTCGATGACTCAGCCACGAATTTTGACAAGTGTTGAACGTAGAGAAGATCGGAAGCTCCGATCACCCGATCGGAAGTTCCGATCCCGACGTGTCACACATGCATGCAATGAGTTGGATCGGAAGCTCCGATCCCGAAATCGGAAGTTCCGATCCTGGCCGGGAATTTTACCTATAAATAGGGATCGTTCGATTTCATTTTGAAATACGAATTCCCGAGTTTCCTTCTACAGTTATATAGTATGAGATATACACTTGAGGGCCCTATCGGTTATAATAGAGGTTCTGGAATAACCAAGGTATGGTTATAGCCATCCGGGACTAGCGACTTCAAAGGGCTAACTACGGACGAAGGTATGGTCCGGGAATATATTTAAGTTTTGGGAGTACTTATTAGCTTAGTTAAGGCTTATAGAATTTATGTAGTGATATGGTGAACTTTTGAATATAGGCTTGGAACCTAGGATCCTACTTTACTTGAACTAGCCTAGAGATACGTACACATTGACTGAGATTGCCAGCGAGTATACATGTCTATATGTTGCATTTACTTGGCATTATTATATGGCATGATATATGATTTACCGCTTTCTATATTCATATGTCATGTGCATATACACGTTGAGCCTATACCTTGTTATACCTGACTATAGAGCCGCTCAACTCTATACTCGATAGTCTATCACTGAGAGTACCGCGACGGCGGGGGCATTTATGTCTGTCTACTCTGGTGTACTAGACGAGTGTGGTTGCATCCAGAGGTTGATCCGTGCGGTGGCAGCACTCATGTGGCGCCGGTTCTGAGCATGATTTTTCAGATGACCCTGTACCAGTCATCATGTTGCATGCATTATATACATATGTTTACTCATGTCTATGTACTGGGCGTTAGCGCTCACGTCCTAGTTGTTATCTTGAACACCCTATTCCATGGGGCAGGTCGTAGGATGGACGGAGCTGGTAGTTCAAGGCAGGACTAGGGAGCAGGAGCCTTGAGGATTTTATTATATAGCAGGATCTGATATAGCTGTATAATGTTTACTGTTTAAGATTTCGATTTGGTTGTATCACTACAGATTTAAGCCTGGATTATGTTACAAAGCTGATATGTAAATTATGGTTTTGTTTCCGCACATTTTACTCTGTTAAGTATTTTTCTGTATTAAGATTAATGAATGTTATTAGTTGCCAGTTAGTAGGTGATTCTATGCAGGGTCACTACATATTCAAACCAGAATACACAGAAATCTGAAATCAATCAATCGAATGCCTATTTCATTTCTCACTTCTATTTCCAAATTACAAATCATACAATCAATCCAAAATATGGATAATATTCAAATCTTTCTATCAGTTACGAGCCAAAAATCTTAAAATAAGCTAAAATATCCATCAAAGGATCAATAATTCTCAAAATCGAAAGAATAAATCAAGATTGAAAAAATCTCTCAATCAAGGTCATCCAAAAGCAAATCTTCTGGATAACAAACTCTGCGAAGTAAAAATAACTCACTTGCATCACATAACTCAGAATGAGTGAATCAACTCAGGCTCTATGAACAAAACAAGGAGAGCCACTCAAAATCAAACATTTCAAGAATCATATCTCCAATTGATGTAATCGATTCAGCATAATCAAAGAAAAGACTCAACTGTAACTGATTTTCATCTCATCATCTATTAACTCAAAAGCAGTATTCAATTCATAAACTCATCAATTCGCTATTGAATTCCAGTTCACAACTTAAACTAAAGTTGAAATCTTACTGGAACATATCTGCAATCTCTACTCATTGACATATCTATCAATGCTTGTTTAAATCTTGAACATATCTAGTGCATAGAATATTCTTATTTCGAAACATTTCTGTAATCAAACACAATAGATCAAACCGAAATCAAAAAATCTTAATTTCTAGATCCCATATCACATCATTATATTCAAATGCACATTATGTTCTTACTAATCTACTTTACTCGCTTCTTAACATCAATCTTCTGATAATCAGTACTTGGTTATTGCATTATCATCTATTATGCAACATAAACAGATAACTCAAGCGCGAACAAAATCATGTTCAATTTCATTTCATCGAAGCAGTAAATCCCTTCTTCAGTTCAATTCACAAATTCTCTTTTCTGATACAGAGTTTAAGACATAATAAACTTTCAGTTATTAATATGTCTCTTGTACCAATAATATAAACAGGTTAACACAAAGTAAATTGGTTACCTATAATTTTTATTTTCAGGTGCCCTTTCATTCTAATCCTCTGTACACTTCTGGAACTGTTCTTCATTCTACTTTCCTCTAAATCTGATTCCAGATTTCTCTACACTGATTGTTAAGATGTCTCCTCCCACAATGAGTGTAATAATCATTAGCATACTCTGCATTCAGACTTAGACCAATCTATCTTAGTCCGCTAGAGTTAAAGAACCACTTCCATATCTTTTATCTCATATCTGCTTTGTAATGAAAATTGTAGCTGAAGTTGCGAGTATCTCACATACTATGGCATGTCTACAATTTTATTCATTCTGCCTCTTCACTCAGGTTCAGTTCTTTTGGCCCTTTCTAAGGCTTTCGCAAAAAGTTTCAATCGTCAACATTTACTCACACAAAATCTTCAGATTCAAGCCATGAATAGACAACTCAATCTTGAGTTTTTGTCATCATTCAAAATTCAATGAATCTTAGTAGGCTTACCTTCAAATGAGCATCTCTTGTTTCCTTGGCATAATCTTCTGTTTCTCTTCATTTCTATCTGTTGTGGCAAAGAACCATTAATAAATCTCTGTTCTAAGCACTTACCAACAAATCAATATACCTCTGCTCTTTTAAAATTTCTTCATCACAATCTATCAGTTGGTTGCTAAGTCTCGAAGTTGGATACAATCAATCTGATACAACATTCATTTGTATCTTTCAAGTATTTAAACACCTGATTAAGTTCTTCAAGCCAACTTCTACCTGCAAAATCATCTATTCATTCGCTGATATACTATTCTGTTCAATCGGAGATACTTCTTTCAGCTGAGCCATGCAGTTCTATTCAGTCTGGGGTGCTTACGTCATCCAAAAAACACTGTTCTATTCAATTCTGGGTGCTTACATCACCCGAGGAATCTTATAACAAAATCTATAAGAATTTAGAATTTACAAATCAATACGAAAAGAGTAGATCCTGCTCATATGCAATTCATCAAATCATCAAATCAGGTAATGCATAATCATGAAATAATAAATATGCATGCGACTCAATCTACCCCGCTCAACTTCTATCTCAGTCCAAGAAACTTAAGCTCTGATACCACCTATTGTGGGGACCCTGGGTTGATAATCTCGTCTTAAGGGAAATTAACGATTAATCACAATTAATCATACAATTAAAGAATAACTAAAACAAGAGCAACAATTTTTTTTTAAAAAAATTGAGCCTCGCTCGATCGGTTAAACATCACCGATCGAGCGAGCAGAAATTACCCACTCTCGGTTTTGAGTCCAAGGTGGCCTCGCTCGATCGGTGCAAGTCTACCGATCGAGCGAGCTAGCAATTGCTCGAATTTGCTGCTGATTTTTGTGCTGTCAAACTTTGTTCTAAACATGCTAAACAACTTGAAGCAAGCTATATCCTATCTGGAAATATTCATATATACATGTATCAATTCTCAAGAAACACTACATGTATTTCTTACATCAACAAAGTAGTTTAAAATACATCAAAAGCACTAAACTACACAAAGTGCTAATATGTTCTTCAACTACAACTAAGCATAACTCTTCTAGCATGCTTAACAAGAATGCAACATACATCATTCTGCTACACAACAACCCGAGTCCCACGTCTAGACTCTCTCTCGAGCTACCCATGTTCTCTCTGGCTAGCTTCTGCCCCACCTGTTGTAATGCACACATACAAAACAAAACAACAGCCGGATAAACTCCGGTGAGAATATAATTCCAAGTATAATCAACATATAAATGCGTTAAATAAATTCATATCGACTCTAAAAGATAATAGACTCAACAATAGAGTAAATAACGCATATCTCGCTCAGGAATTGATTCATATATCATCGATGCCATCAAGATTCGTAACCGATCTTGACATGGATATCCATCTATCAAAGTCGTCTCAGACTTGAAAATAAGATCGCCTCAGATCTTGGCAATGGAATCAATTCTATCAATATCATATCATAATCGAACTCATATCAAATCAAAGATCCACTACCTGAGATGGATCGATAACATCAATCAAATATAAACAACAATAACAAGTATGTGATTTGTTCGGAACAACTTAAGAAGTATCATCCTTGAGTAACAAGTTCCTGACTCTCAATGTTGTCTTATACCTGTCATTCTCGAGTTTCAATGTTCCCCATCTGGATAGGAAGTACAACACTCATACAAAAATCTGCTCATTCAAACATCATTCAATCTTCAAGGTAGAACAACTTCAAACCTTGAGCTGATCTTAATCGATTCCAGGTTTGCATTCTCAAGCTCATCAAGCTTCACAATAATCTGAAATGTAGTGCTTAGATCAGGATATATCAGTTATCAACTCAACTCTAATCCAGTTCAATCAACGAGATAGTAGAACGACTTCAATTCATAATCTAACGACGTAACGGCTGAAAATCGATAACCGATACGATATCAATTCAAAACCAACTTCATATCAGCCATAACCATCAAAACCAGCAAGAATTCCTCAACATAGCAACATATCAGCAGCTATGAATATCAAATGATAAGCTGGAAACCATAACAAGTTCATTCAAGAATCAATCGTCGAGTCGGTTTTGCATATATAAGCGATAGAAGTTCAAGAACATGACCGAAACATAAAATTCTGAACTCTGCCCACATATTGATTTTGAAATCTATTAAAAACATCAAAATACTTACACAAGATCGAAGCCCTCATCGCGAGGATTCCAGAACACTTTTTGGAATTGAAATCGGATGATCGGATCAAAAGTTACGGGGTTTCGAAAATCGAAAATTCAAAAAAAAAAAGGATCTCGGCTCTTTGTTCTGAATTCTCAAACTTTTCTGAATGTAATTTGGAATTACACGTTGCAAGTTGAGTAATATAATTAAAATCGGATAACTTCAGATAAAATTGCAATTTAGCCCCCTCAAACTTCATAAATTATAATTCAGTCCTCTGCCCTCTTTTTAATTCAATTTCAATCCTAAATAATTTAAGAATATTAGAAATTAAATCAAAAATTTAAATATTCTCAAATTAAATATACTAGGATTAAAATTAAATAAATTCGAATTAAATCAAATAATCCCGGCCTTTTGCACTTCAGCCCTTGAAACTTCGATATGTCAAATCAGTCTCTGATCGGGTTTCACCTTCGAATTAAATCATATTCATTCTCGAACCTTGGAATTAAATCTTAAATTCCATAAATATTCAGATCGAATATTTAATCTTTTAAGTTAAGAATTCCCGGAATTTAAATCTCAAAATCCGTAAATTCTCAAATTAAATATTTTCGGCTCGAAAATTAAATCTATAATTTCCATAACTTCTCAAATAAATATTTGCCCAAAATATGAAATTTAATTCTCACATCCCATAATTAATAATTTAATATTTTTGGGTCTTACAGCACCAAGCCAAATCCCAGCCTGTCCATCAATCCCCTGATCAAGAACCAATACTCCAGCTCGTGCTAGCCCCTGCCCCTGCCAACCTGAAACCCAATCATCACAATGGACAAACCGACAGCCTTTCAACCCATATTCTAGCTATATCCAACACAACCTAAGCGCTAGCATGTGAGCTACGTCTCAACCATGGAAGCCTCTAAATCACCAATCAAGACCACACAACAAACAAATCACATAAGCCCAACTACAATGAGAATTCGAACCGAGGCAGAAGCAAACATTCAACAGAAACTTTTATTCTCAACAACTATCCAACACAAGAAGACGACATAAATGGATCATAAGCACGTACAACTCCATGAAACCTGAAAAGGCTCGACGGATTTGAAAAAAAACAAGACAGAACATCGAGCATTCCTCATGAAAATCAGAAAAGAAATCGAGCAGCTTATAAATCCAAATAAAAATCGAAATACAAGCAAGACAACAAGAACATCGTATTAATCTATTTGGTGGCCAAAGAAACCCAAAATTTCTTGCCTCGGCTCCAAAAATCAGAAATGGGGGAGCTCGGCCGTTGGAAAAATCAAGCTGAAAAAGATGGTGGAACTTGAGCAGCTTGCCTGGAGGGGTGTTTTCGCCGGAAGAAATGGAGCTGGCGGCGGCCGGAGGCTGGATATGGAAGAAAGAAAGTGCCGATCGCCTTGGGAGGAAAATGAAGGGAGAACAGGGAAGTTTGTAGGCTTGAGGGAGGGGAAAAGTGTTTGGGCCGATGTAATTAGGTAGGGTGTAATCCCTTATTGGGCCGGGTCAACACATGAGTTTAAGTGTGTAAGTAAATATTGTATAATATGCAGTATTTTATATGGCGCGAGTAAAAGTGTTCGGCTCAGATTTCGCAAATACTCAAATTTGAAAATTCAAGAATTAAACACTTTAAATATTCTGATGTAACGTCAACGAGTAAAATATTTAAATAACAAACAGAGCGATTAAAATAATTTTAAACAAACTAGACAATCATTTAAAAGAAATTTAAATAAATACACAAGCGAAAATAAAAAACCTTTAAAATGATTTGGACAATTAAAAAGCATTTAAAATAAATAAGCTAGACATTTAAAATAATTTAAAATAACTAACCGCTAAACCAGGCTATTTAAAATAAATAAATAAGTTGGACAACTAAAAATCATTTAAACAAATAAGCTAAACAGTTAAAATAATTTGAACGAATAAACTAAACAATTAAAATAAAAAATTATTTAAATAGGCAAAAACCTTAAACCTTTAAAATCTTTAAAACAATTAAATTGCACAATAAAATCATTTGAATAAATAAGTAATATTTTATTAACATGTAATTCAAATAAAAAATTTAAATCAAATAAACTTAAAAATAAAAAATCCTAATATTTATTAAATTAAATGCATGCGATTTAGTAGATTGTATTTTAGGTGCTACATCTAGGCTCAACAGAATTCAAACGAATATGTATGGAAGCAAAACAAGATCAACAACGACGAACAACTCAATAGCCACAAGTTCAACAGTTCAAACGGTTCCAAATCCCAAAACTCAAACCGGCGGCATAACGACTATCAACTGATCTAACCGGAAATACAGACAGCAGTACAGCATTGCAAACAACCCAATTCAATGCTAAGACAACAATAACACTGCAATTCAAACACATCTCAAAATCTTTATTTTCGAATTAGGCTTCCAAAAATCATAACAATTCCGAACGATGCTCTATTTCAAAATCGACTGAGAATAAACGATCAGAACTCGATTAAGAACAACATACTCGAAACTCAATCGATTCTAACAACATCCGAAAATAGGAATGCAACTGATCGGAGAAAAACTTACGATAGAACGAAGCTCTCACTGCTGTGATCGCTAAACTGCCTTCAGAATTAAATTCTAACGGACGGATCGAGCTCGAGAAGAAATCTGGAAGCTCAAGAACACGTTGGGGAGTCTTCAATGGAGTCTTAGGCGTGTTGGGGAGGAGGGAATGGAGGAGAACAAGTCAAATCCCTTATAAATATCTAACAAAACCCATTTTTGCACTTTAGTCCCTGAAAATTCCGAAATTTGCAAAATAGACCCTGATCAAAATCAAGTCGGCTCTTGAACTCTGTAATCTTCGATTATCTCAAATAAACTCAATGAAGATAAATTTGGGGCGTTACAATTCTCCCCCTCTAAGAATTGATTTCGTTCTCGAAATCGAATACGGTTCAATCTCAGAAGGAAAGGAATAATATCCAAAGCTGGAAAAGAATTCATCTCTCAGAATAAGTCCAAAAACCGCTGTCTCAAATCGGACTCTATTTCCCAAATCTCTTCTTCAAAATCGTAACTGCTCAACTGTACTAGCACAAACTGACTCTATATGTTTCGGAGCTGCTTCTCTGTTCGGTCATGCTCTGAATCAGTCGTCTCAAGAAATACGATAACTCATCAAATTCCGCTCTCATCAACCAATGAAATAAAATAAAATCTGGTCGGGTAATTCAGCAACATGTATCTGACGATAATCCGCAACGAAAGTCGGAATTCGCCTCGTGAAACCAGAAGGAGACAGAACAAAACAAGTCTGTAGGCACGATCGCCTATCAGATCCAGACTCTAGTGAGATTTAAACAATCTCAGAGACGATTTCTCTCTCTTCTCATATCTGACAAAATTTTGACATAATATCCATCAGAAACATGACCTATATCCCGTTCTGAACCAGGATAAACTGTATAACAACCGTCGGGTCGTTCTCTCTCTGCTATCAACTGCATACAGTTCAGAACATTGGAAAAACATACCTCTAACCTTGTTCTTCACCTGCTAAATCTCAGACTTGTTTAGTTCTGACCTTTCTTCAACGAATACTGATAAATTGAATCAAATCTCTGATCGATCTTGATCTTCTCACACAATTCTGATTTGGCTCGAAAGCAAAAATGCTGATAGAACTCCTATCTGCTTCGAATTCTAAACTGAAAGTGTCGTAATCATCAATCAAAAGAAATACCGATAGAAGATAAAGTAAGAACAGATCTCTCGGCTCAGAGCGTCAGCTGCTGCATACAATCTCTAAGGATAGAATGAATTTTCAAGCAGAAATTCCTCAGTTCCTCTAATCATCTTCTCTTTCTCATACTTAGTCTGTACGGCGAAACCAGTACTACAACTTCCAAGATCAGGAAGATTATGGAAATCTCCTCATAAGAAAATAGATACTAGATCTTCTAATCAATAAGATAGCTACGAGCTCAAATTCCAGAATCAGACATTGAGTCTCGAGCGTCTTCAGCTGCCTCGATGCTCATGCTATAAGAGATTCTTCTGAAAAAGAAGAATAGGCCTCATATCTCAATAAGAAGAAGTGCAAAGCACCGTAAGGTAGTCAATAAAGAAGAATAAAGAATTCTGAAGCATTGATCAATCTCTTCTTCCAATCAATAAGAACTGGTCTCATAAGATTAAGTCCAGACAGAGGAACATATTCTGCTGAGTAATCGGCTTCGCAACCGATAAGAATTCCTTGAAGAGTCTGCGATGGAACTTGATAAACCAAGAATCTTCAAATTCTAGGTAAGGACGTTGCTCTAGATCAATTCAAATTGAAGTCAAACTAATGAACCGGAATCAAAACCGGAAGCTCATCCTGCTATATCATCGTCTGCAAATTATATAACCACTGGTGTATCAACCAGATCGGGTTAAAATTCAGGACACCCTCTGCCAACATAAAGAAATCCTCCGCACATTTCTGTAATAAACTGTCATTCTACAGAACAATATCAAAAGAATCTACGAATCAAGAGTTGCTAATAATATTCAACACACAGAAAAACTAAAATTTCCTGTACTTGGTTAAACAGCTCAACGAATAATAAACTCGAAATCCAATAACCTAAGTACCAACTGCTCAGTTCAATCTTATTCCCATCCAACAAGAGTTGCTAATAAATTAACCCCAAAAGTTCAACAAAAGGGAATGCATCAAACTAGATTCCTCAATTGAAAAGGTTGGGAAAGTACCAATATCTAACATTCAACACACAGAAAAACTAAAATTTCGTATGATTACCTGTCTTATCATCTCCAGGTGCAGCCCGAGTCTGCGGATATTCATTAAGAGCAAAGACTAAAGTCTGTTGAATCGGAGGTTGATTCAAATTCGGATAACCTCCTTGAAGATTCTGATGCGGCGGCTGAAAGGAATGAACCACAGAAGCTTTCTGCCCCTGTTGAACCATCGGTCTAAAAGAACGTCCTGACCGAGATCCAACGGTATCACGCTGAGGACATCTCCTCGCGTAGTGTCCGGTCTGATGGCAGATATCGCAACTACCATAAATTCCAAGACAGTGCTCGCTGAGGTGTTGACCTCCACAATTGCTGCAAGATAAATCGGAAGATCCAGAACTCTATCCTGAACCAAACTGTTTGGATCCGCTGGAGCTAGAAGAACTGATCCCAGACTTCTTGAATTGTTTCCCTCTTGGTTGCAATTGATCTCTCATATTACTTCCTCTATATCCAGTTTGTTGGAACGGAATCTGCCGAAGAAATTCTGCTTTAAATAAACTCCAAGAAACAACCATACCTTGATTCTCCAAGGCTTTCTTCCTTGAAATCCACCAACCCTTGGCCATCCCCTGAAGTTGGTACACTACTAACCGAATTCGACGCTCATCGGTGTAGTCAAGAGAATCAAACAACTGATCGATTTCTTCTATCCAATTCTCGCACTCCACAACATTCTCATTACTCTTCAGAGTTGGTGGGCTAAAAGACTGAAACCTCAACAAAAGTGCTTCCATCGGTGTCGGAGTGACATCCATTCTTTCAGTCGCAGAACAAAGCTGTTCAATCGGGGTTGCTACTGAATGTTTCCTGATAAAAAAATTCATCGAGGAAACATATCTCATATTCAAGAGAATTAGGACACAAATATCTCAATTCAACAATCTCGTGTCCTTAATCTCTGTTCAAAAATCTCATTCCATATCAGGAATAATTAAATCCGCAATTCTAATATATATCATGCTTTAATATTTAAATCACATAATACTGTAATTCAAATAGTTCATGGAATAATAAAGCATGCTCGCATGACGTTTAAATAATCATTCACATGCAAGAAATCAAATCATGCGGACTCAATCTACCCCGCTCACTTCTAGTTCAACCAAGAACTTATTGCTCTGATATCACTTAATGTGAGACCTCGATTCTAATCATCTAATCAAGAATTAATCCTATTGACAAACATCCAAGGATCCAAGAGATAAATTAAAGATTTTTTTTAAAAGTGAATAGTGCTCCGCTCGATCCGTAAAGTTCTACCGATCGATCGGGCAAGTTTTCAAAAAAACAGAAACTTGGCTAAAACTCACTCGCTCGATCGGTCAAACTCTACCGATCAAGCGGTGACAGCTCTGAACAAGGATTTCCAGAATTCTACTCACCAACTCGGTTCCGAATATCCATTCAATACATAACAATGTATAGAAACATGCAATCAACATCATACAAGCTTCGATATTCAAATATTTGATACAACCATTCAACAAGGTTCGAGTTCTAAACATGCTTCAAAACATAAACTAGACTTGACATGCTGATTCGACTTCTAAACCGAGTCTCACTTCTATCCCTTGATCCCGAAGCTAACCAAGCCTCCTCTGACTTGATCCTGCCCCATCTGTTATCAAGTACACATACAAAACAAAGCAACAGCCAGATAATCTGGTGAGAATGATATTCCCAGTAAAGACAACATAACATGCAATAGCAAGTAATATATCAATAGCATGATATAATGACAACATATTCAATGCTAATACGAATGAAATGCATGTCTTTAAAACAGGGATATCAACTCTGATAATCAAGGAATTTATGCTCTGCTTTTGGGATCTGGAGGATGAGATCACGTAACAACTCACCGACTCTCCCGATCGAGGTGGTGCTACGTATCACAATCCCCTAGACTTTGGTGTTACTATAAGGAGTATGCTGACACTAGATAAACTTCTACACCCACGCCACTCGCAATATAGCCCCCAAAAAGTCTAAACAAAAAGGGTTGCTCTGCCCGCTGAAACCAAAGACTTAGGCTCAATATGAATGCATATATGTTGAATCCTGACTTTTGGTGATAACAAAACAATACTTTGTTGTTTAGTCGGCCGCCAGTTATTTGTATAAGTAAGCTACGTCAACCGAGCAAAGACATATCTACCGACGACAGCCAAAGCATGCAAAGCAGCTACGTCAACCGAACAAAGACATATATACCGATGACAGCCAAAGCATGCAAAGTAGTTGTACGTCAACCGAACAAAGACATATCTACCGACGTCAGCTAAAGCTTATCAACCAACAAAAGATGCAAAACAGTTGTATGTCAAACATATCTACCGACTGAGATATCTACCGAACTTCAAATACAAAAAGGCTATACGCTACTGTAACACCCGGTATTTTAATACGTAAATTCGCATGCATAATTAGGAAATTTATTTATTTAAAATTTTAGATTTATGGGTTAAATTATTATGTGAATTATTTGTGCATGTTTTAAGATTCATTTTCAAGCATTTAACCCATAATTTGAGATTTTTATGATTTTTGGTATTTAAATTATTTTATCGCGTAGACGGGACCGTGGACGGACGAGATGACAACTTTCTATCCAATGTATTTCATGAGCCTTTTAAGAGCCCAAAAATATTATTTTGAGTTTTATCTCCTCAAAATTATCAGTATTTAATTTTATATATTTTTAGGAGTCCGTTTTTATTCAAAATAAGCCAAAATAATGACTTTTTACTATCTTTAAAATTTCCTTAATTATATATTTCGGGATTTTAATAAAGTTATCAGATTTTAAATATTATTTAGAGCTTTTAAGTTATATATTTCATATTTAAAATCCTTATTAATATTTTTAATTATTCCAAAACTCTATTTTAATTAATTACACCCTAATAAACCCCAACCCTACGTTCAATCCTTCAGCCGCCACCCCCTCCCTTGTTCTTCATCTCCTTCATCGTGCCAGGCCAGAAAACTTCTTAGGAGATCGATTTTAAGCTTCCAAGGTGGTTGATCATCGTCCCGTCGTCCCGAAATCGTCATCTACGCCTACTTTTCTTCAATCTTCGGTGCTAGGCATGTTTCCTTTCGATTTTTTTGATGCCATATCAGTGTTTATGCATGTGTGTGTGTGATTATCAGAATTATTCAAGAAATTTTTAGAAAAATCGATTGGTTTTGTTGTTATGCGCCTTGTTCTTGGATGGGTTGAATCATGCTCACATTTTTTTAGCCATGGGTGCGTCCAGCTGCTGGCCAGGGGTTCCTAGGCTGTGTGAGGGTGGTTTGGACTCGAGTGGCTCGAGTGGTTCGAGCCAAACGAGCCCAGGAAAGGGCTGGTGCAAGATCGGCCTTGTGTGTGCGTAGGTTAGGGTTCGATGGAAGGGGGTTCGGCCTCTATGTGTGGGGCTGCATGGGGTCGGGGCCTTGGTCAGGTTAGGACCGCCCAGATGTGGGCTACGTCTGGGTGGCGGAGCTCCGGCCAGGGGCGGCCGGAGCAGGCCGGCAGCAGCCATGGAGTGGCTGCTGCTCGCGGCCGAGAGGCATAGAGGAGGGGCGACGGGTTTAGGGTTTCAGTGATGGGTCCGGGTCGGGTTGGTGGTCTAGGTCAAGTCAGTGGGTCTTGGGTTATGTTAGTTGGGTCCGGGTCTGGGTCAAGTTAGTTGGGCTCAGATATTTTATTTTTAAGTTAATTAATAAGTCTAAGTGTTTAATTGGGCTAATTAGTTTAATTAAATTAATGAGCTATATTAAATTTTCTTAGTGGGCTTAAATAATTAATTTAAGTTAGTCCACTAATTTTTATGGGCTTTAGAGCCCATGGAAATTATTGGGCCAGTCTTTGGGCTTTTGGGCCTATTGGGCCAGAATAAAGTGTTATTGGGCCAGGAAATTTTTATTGGGCTTAAAAATGTGTTAATGGGCTTAAGTATGTTAATGGGCCAGTCTCAGTGTTAATGGGCCAGAATTTAAGAAATTGGGCTTGAGTGTTAGGGCCAGCAGTTCAGTACAACCCATGAGAAATTGCATGTGTCCTGAATATATATTTAATTATTTTTATGCATGGAAGTTATTTTTAATATTTATATGTTAGTATGAAATTAAATTAAATATATATGAAGGACACATATTTTATTTAAGTACATGCATTCATGAAATAATTTTTATGCATGATTTAATGTTTAAGGTTGAGCAAAAGAAAATAATTTTTATGTTGGTAGTTGAAGTAGTGTGACAATTTAAGGGGAATTCGTCCCCATATGTGAGCTATTGAAGGGCAGTTTACTGCCAATTTAAGAGGTGATTCGTCACCGCCACGTACGTTGGTTTACCACGCTGATCAGTATTTAATGTATGTATGGTTACACTATGGATACGACCTTTCGATGTTAGAAAATACTTTGCTCAACAATGTTTATGTATTATTATGATATTCAAGTTTAATTTAAGTTTATGTTATGTTCATGATATTTTTAAGCATGCTCATTCATGTATATGTTATGCATTAATATTAAAGTGATTTAAATTATTTTAAACCCTTGTTATGTTAGCATGTTGGGCCTCTAGGCTCACTACACTGATATGGTGCAGGTGAGTACGTAGAGGAGGATGTAGTACCCACCGGCGGCGAGGACCTATGAGCGGACATGCAGTGACCCCGTGACCGTTGTCTGAGTCTACGTCATGTTTTGAATATTTTTATCATGTCATACATTTTATTTATATTTAGTGGTGGATATTATTACTCATTTTATTTAAATATTTTCAGTGCATGCAAATTTTATTTATTTTGCTTATGTCAGTATTTTATTAAATGTTTGACTCAGATATTTAATTTATTAAAGGTTGCATTTTTATTTAAGTTATTTATTTTTAAAAAAACTACTTATTTTGTGCATATATGTATGGGCATGTATGTACATATTTTTACTTAGTAAGTATATAAAAAAAAAAAAATTTTTTTGTTCCGCATATTTATTTATATTTAGAGAGTTAGGGTCGTTTCAGTTGGTATCAAAGCACGGTCCTTGGAGGGGTCATTACTGCTATGCGAGCTCAGAAATCCACGATATCGGTCTGTAAGTTTTAAGTGTTTATAGCATGATTTACTTTTAAGAATTTAAGTTAGCATTAATGTTAAAGAACTTAGCTATGCATGGCGATTTACGTAGAGATATATGTGGTGGTGCAGAATGCCTCCCAGACCTGTGAACAGACGTGAGGGATCTCCACCTCCACCCCAGGATCCACTTGCAGCATTGGAGCAAGCCAATGCTAATATGATGGCAGGGATTACTGCTCTGTTGGAGCAGCAGGCTGCACGTCCTAGACTGTCCCACGAGGAGGATGTAGCTGAGCGGTTCCAGAAGAAGGGACCGAAGGAGTTCACTGGTACCACCAATCCATTGGTGGCTGAGGGGTGGATTCGCTCTTTGGAGTCCATCTTTGCATACATGAGGATTACTGACGCCGACAGGGTGAACTGTGCGACTTATATGATGAAGGGAGATGCAGCTCTTTGGTGGGAGGGTGCTGCCAGGGGAGTACATCTTCCTACATTGACTTGAGCGGAGTTTAGGCGTATCTTCTACGCCAAGTATTTTACGGAGGATGTGCGCAGTCGCATGATCCGGGAGTTTATGAGTCTCCGGTAGGGAGACAGGTCAGTGATTGAGTATGTGAGTCAGTTCGAGAGGGGCTGTCATTTTGTGCCTCTGATTTCAGACAGTCCACCGGAGAAGATGAGGCAGTTTGTGGAGGGACTGAAGGCGGATATCAAGCATGACGTACGTATGATGGACGTCGCTACATATGAGGCAGCAGTTATTAGAGCACTGAGGTCAGAGGAGGGTAGGAGAGAGATACAGCGAGAGCAGCAGGGGAAGAGACAGATTCAGTCTGGATTTCAGCGACCATCTTCGCAGCCTCCTGCAAAGAAGCAGTATACTGGGCCGTCTAAGGGCCCGAACCAGCAGCAGAGGCCACAGCAGCCGAGGGGCGGGGCCCCTAATATTGGAGGTTTTCCTACTTGCCCGAAGTGTCAGAAGATGCATTCGAGACCTTGTCTTCTGGGAGCAGGAGTTTGTTTCCACTGTAGAGAGCCAGGGCACCAGATAGCTAATTGCTCGAGGAAGAAGAACACCACTGGTAGAGTGTTCGTTATGCAGGTAGAGGAGGCAGACCCAGATACCTCCTTGATCACCGGTATATCTTACCCTTAGTATTTTATGATTTCTTCCTTTGGTTAAGAATTTCGATTTTTTTTCTTGTGGAATATTTGTTATTTGGGATTTCCTATCTGCATGTTAGAATAAGAAGCATGTTTTACTTGTGATTAGAATTAAGGGTTATTAGTGACTCATCTTTGGGGGAAATTTTAGTAGTGGTATGAAATTATTGGGATTCTTCTGCGTGCAGGGAGAATTCTAGTTGGAGGCAACTCCACGTTTGCATTGCTAGATTCAGGGGCTATGCATTCGTTTATCTCCCTGGAGTTTATCAGACGGATAGGCATCACACCTGAGATTGTTGACAGTGGTTATGATGTCACTATGCCGTCAGGACAGATTATTTCTACCTCTAGTGTCATTCGAGACTTGGAGTTGGAGCTTCAGGGGCACTCCATTCGCGCATATGTGGTGGTTTTGCCATTGAGTGGATTTGATTTGATATTGGGTATGGACTGGTTGACAGTCAATGGAGCTTCGATTGACTTTCGTCGGAGATCAGTGTCAGTGAAACCATCAGAAGGCGACCCGTTTACCTTCCATGCATCTCAGAGCAGTGATATTCCTCAGGTGATATCTCTTATTCAGGCGAGAAAGCTGTTGAAACGGGGTTGCCAAGGTTTTCTAGCAAGTATTGTCACGGCCTCAGGACCATCTAGCAGATCATTATCAGAGATAGAGGTGGTTCGTGACTTTCCGGATGTCTTTCCGGAGGATGTTGCAGGAATTCCACCAGTGAGAGATGTGGAGTTCAGCATCGACTTAGTGCCAGACACCGTGCCTATCTCTAAGGCACCATACAGACTTGCTCCTACCGAGATGAAAGAGTTGAAGGAGCAGATACAGGAGTTATTAGAGAAAGGCTTTGTTCGTCTTAGCTTTTCTCTATGGGGAGCTCCAGTATTATTTGTGAAGAAGAAGGATGGCAGTATAAGATTGTGCATCGATTATCGAGAGCTCAACAGGGTCACAGTGAAGAATAAGTACCCACTGCCAAGAATAGAGGACCTATTTGATCAGTTACAGGGAGCTTCGGTGTTTTCCAAGATCGACCTGCGATCTGGTTATCATCAGCTGCGAGTTAGAGATGCAGATGTGTCCAAGACTGCTTTCCGGACACGTTATGGGAATTATGAGTTCTTAGTGATGCCATTTGGGATGACCAATGCTCCAGCGGTTTTCATGGATCTCATGAACCGGGTTTTTCAGCCGTATCTTGATCAGTTCATCATAGTCTTCATTGATGATATCTTGATCTACTCTAGGAGCGTTGAGGAGCATAGGCAGCATCTACAGACAGCCTTGCAGACTTTGAGGGAGCATCGGTTGTATGCCAAGTTCAGCAAGTGCGAGTTTTGCTCGAGCAGGTGGCATTTCTTGGCCACATTATTTCGAGAGATGGGATTGCAGTAGATCAGTCGAAGGTTGAGGCAGTGCAGAAATGGGGTATTCCGAGGAATGCTTCGGAGATTCGCAGTTTCTTGGGTTTGACAGGATATTATAGGAAGTTCATCAAGGGTTTTTCCTCTATTGCAGTACCCTTGACTTCCTTAACCAAGAAGAACGCGAAGTTTATTTGGAGTTCAGATTGTTAGAGGAGCTTCGATCAGCTGAAGGAAGCACTCACTACTGCACCGGTTTTAGCGATGACAGTACCACACGAGGAGTTAGTGGTGTACACCGACGCGTCTAAGCTAGGTTTAGGCGCAGTACTTATGCAGTGTGGTAAGGTTATTGCTTATGCGTCGAGGCAGTTGAAGATTCATGAGCAGAACTACCCGACACATGACTTGGAGTTAGCAGCAGTGGTCTTCGCTTTGAAAATCTGGAGGCACTATCTGTATGGCGAGAAGTGCAAGATTTTCACTGATCACAAGAGCCTCAAGTACTTCTTCACTCAGAAGGAGTTGAACATGAGGCAACGGAGATGGTTGGAGTTGGTTAAGGATTACGACTGTGACATTAGCTACCATCCGGGTAAAGCTAATGTAGTGGCCGATGCTTTGAGTCGGAATTCGTCAGTGGTATCGTGTTTGTCAGTGCAGTTACCACTGCAGAGTGAGATTCAGAGGTTTGATTTGGAGTTTTACTCGAGTGGTTATGCACCGAGCTTGTCCGTGTTGATGGTGCAGCCGATTTTATGGGATCAGATCAGAGAGGGACAATCTACTGATGAGGAGTTTCAGCGTTGGAGATAGAGAGATGAGGCCAAGGGTGGTCTTCTGTATACAGTTGTGGATGGCATTGTTCAGTACCGTGGTAGGATGTGGGTACCGAACGTCGATAAGTTGAGAGCTGAGATTCTAGCAGAGGCTCACACATCTCCGTACTCCATTCACCCCGGAAGTACGAAGATGTACCGAGATTTGCAGCTATTGTATTGGTGGCCCGGGATGAAGAGAGACATCGGGAGAGTTGTGTCAGAGTGCTTGACTTGTCAGCAGGTCAAGGCTGAGCATCAGCATCCAGCAGGACTTCTTAGACCTCTTCCTATTTCGGAATGGAAATGGGAGAACATTACGATGGACTTTGTAGTTGGTTTATAGAGGAGTTCCAGAGGTTGCACAGCTATTTGGATGATCGTGGATAGACTCACCAAGTCAGCTCATTTCTTACCGGTGAGGACTACTTACTCGTTGACACAGTATGCAAAGCTTTACATAAAGGAGATTGTTAGACTGCATGGCATACCAGTGTCGATAGTATCAGACAGAGATCCGAGATTTACGTCTGCGTTTTGGAAGAGTTTGCACACTGCATTGGGGACTAGACTTTTGTTCAGTACAGCATTCCATCCCCAGACAGATGGAAAGTCTGAGAGGGTGATACAGATTCTTGAGGATTTACTGAGAGCCTGTGTCATCGATTTTCAGGGCTCATGGGAGACGAGATTGCAGTTAGTGGAGTTTACCTATAACAACAGTTTTCAGTCGTCTATAGGTATGGCTCCTTATGCAGCATTGTACGGGAGGAGATGCAGATCTCCTGTGCATTGGGATGAGGTTGGTGAGAGGATTTTACTTGGTCCTGAGATCGTGCAGCAGACAGCTGACATTGTGACTCAGATTCGGGATCGAATAAGGACTGCTCAGAGTCGTCAGAAGAGTTACGCAGATACTCGACGACGAGAGTTGGAGTTCGCAGTAGGTGATCACGTGTTTCTGAGAGTGTCACATATGAAGGGAGTGGTACGATTTGGACGGAGAGGGAAGCTTAATCCAAGGTATATAGGGCCATTCGAAATCTTGGAGAGAGTTGGCACGTTGGCCTACCGTTTAGCTCTACCGCCAGGGCTTGCAGCAGTGCACAACATCTTCCATGTATCCATGCTTCGGAGATATGTCTCTAACCCATCGCATGTGTTGGATTTCGAGCCCTTGCAGTTGCCACCTGATCTAGTTTATGAGGAGAGACCAGTACGGATTTTGGCTATGGAGGAGCGGAGACTTAGGACGCGAATCATACCGATGGTCAGAGTCCAGTGGCTGAATCACTCGGAGGAGGAAGCTACCTGGGAGACCGAGGCAGACATGAGGACTCGCTACCCGGAGTTGTTTGGGTAAGTACTTTAATTTCGAGGACGAAATCCAATTTAAGGGGGGGATAATTGTAACACCCGGTATTTTAATACGTAAATTCGCATGCATAATTAGGAAATTTATTTATTTAAAATTTTAGATTTATGGGTTAAATTATTATGTGAATTATTTGTGCATGTTTTAAGATTCATTTTCAAGCATTTAACCCATAATTTGAGATTTTTATGATTTTTGGTATTTAAATTATTTTATCGCGTAGACGGGACCGTGGACGGACGAGATGACAACTTTCTATCCAATGTATTTCATGAGCCTTTTAAGAGCCCAAAAATATTATTTTGAGTTTTATCTCCTCAAAATTATCAGTATTTAATTTTATATATTTTTAGGAGTCCGTTTTTATTCAAAATAAGCCAAAATAACGACTTTTTACTATCTTTAAAATTCCCTTAATTATATATTTCGGGATTTTAATAAAGTTATCAGATTTTAAATATTATTTAGAGCTTTTAAGTTATATATTTCATATTTAAAATCCTTATTAATATTTTTAATTATTCCAAAACTCTATTTTAATTAATTACACCCTAATAAACCCCAACCCTACGTTCAATTCTTCAGCCGCCACCCCCTCCCTTGTTCTTCATCTCCTTCATCGTGCCAGGCCAAAAAACTTCTTAGGAGATAGATTTTAAGCTTCCAAGGTGGTTGATCATCGTCCCGTCGTCCCGGAATCATCATCTACGCCTACTTTTCTTCAATCTTCGGTGCTAGGCATGTTTCCTTTCGATTTTTTTGATGCCATATCAGTGTTTATGCGTGTGTGTGTGTGATTATCAGAATTATTCAAGAAATTTTCAGAAAAATCGATTGGTTTTGTTGTTATGCGCCTTGTTCTTGGATGAGTTGAATCATGCTCACATTTTTTTAGCCATGGGTGCGTCCAGCTGCTGGACAGGGGTTCCTAGACTATGTGAGGGTGGTTTGGACTCGAGTGGCTCGAGTGGTTCGAGCCAAACGAGCCCAGGAAAGGGCTGGTGCAAGATCGGCCTTGTGTGTGCGTAAGTTAGGGTTCGATGGAAGGGGGTTCGGCCTCTGTGCGTGGGGCTGCATGGGGTCGAGGCCTTGGTCAGGTTAGGACCACCCAGACGTGGGCTACGTCTGGGCGGCGGAGCTCCGGCCAGGGGCGGCCGGAGCAGGCCGGCAGCAGCCATGGAGTGGCTGCTGCTCGCGGCCGAGAGGCATAGAGGAGGGGCGACGGGTTTAGGGTTTCAGTGATGGGTCCGGGTCGGGTTGGTGGTCCGGGTCAAGTCAGTGGGTCTTGGGTTATGTTAGTTGGATCCGGGTCCGGGTCAAGTTAGTTGGGCTCGGGTATTTTATTTTTAAGTTAATTAATAAGTCTAAGTGTTTAATTGGGCTAATTAGTTTAATTAAATTAATGGGCTATATTAAATTTTCTTAGTGGGCTTAAATAATTAATTTAAGTTAGTCCACTAATTTTTATGGGCTTTAGAGCCCATGGAAATTATTGGGCCAGTCTTTGGGCTTTTGGGCCTATTGGGCCAGAATAGAGTGTTATTGGGCCAGGAAATTTTTATTGGGCTTAGAAATGTGTTAATGGGCTTAAGTATGTTAATGGGCCAGTCTCAGTGTTAATGGGCCAGAATTTAAGAAATTGGGCTTGAGTGTTAGGGCCAGCAGTTCAGTACAACCCATGAGAAATTGCATGTGTCCTGAATATATATTTAATTATTTTTATGCATGGAAGTTATTTTTAATATTTATATGTTAGTATGAAATTAAATTAAATATATATGAAGGACACACATTTTATTTAAGTACATGCATTCATGAAATAATTTTTATGCATGATTTAATGTTTAAGGTTGAGCAAAAGAAAATAATTTTTATGGTGGAAGTTGAAGTAGTGTGACAATTTAAGGGGAATTCGTCCCCATATGTGAACTATTGAAGGGCAGTTTACTGCCAATTTAAGAGGTGATTCGTTACCGCCACGTACGTTGGTTTACCACGCTGATCAGTATTTAATGTATGTATGGTTACACTATGGATACGACCTTTCGATGTTAGAAAATACTTTGCTCAACAATGTTTATGTATTATTATGATATTCAAGTTTAATTTAAGTTTATGTTATGTTCATGATATTTTTAAGCATGCTCATTCATGTATATGTTATGTATTAGTATTAAAGTGATTTAAATTATTTTAAACTCTTGTTATGTTAGCATGTTGGGCCTCTAGGCTCACTACACTGATATGGTGCAGGTGAGTACGTAGAGGAGGATGTAGTACCAACCGGCGGCGAGGACCTATGAGCGGACATGCAGTGACCCCGTGACCGTTGTCTGAGTCTACGTCATGTTTTGAATATTTTTATCATGTCATACATTTTATTTATTTTCAGTGGTGGATATTATTACTCATTTTATTTAAATATTTTCAGTGCATGCAAATTTTATTTATTTTGCTTATGTCAGTATTTTATTAAATGTTTGACTCAAATATTTAATTTATTAAAGGTTGCATTTTTATTTAATTTATTTATTTTTAAAAAAACTACTTATTTTGTGCATATATGTATGGGCATGTATGTACATATTTTTACTTAGTAAGTATATAAAAAAAAAAATTTTTTTGTTCCGCATATTTATTTATATTTAGAGAGTTAGGGTCCTTTCAGCTACAGTTCGAAGTTACAGTTTTCCAGATCCCAGAAAGTGACAAGACAACTAAAAAGCAAAAGGACGAAGCATTTAAGGATTTGTCTGATAAAGTGAGATAGCCTTAAATAGCATTTAATGTGAGCGACACATTGAATAGACAATTAAAGGCGCTCCCAGTACGAAATATTCAAAAAGCCTTATCAGCAGGAAAATCCTACCGTTGAACAAAGAAGAAAGACGTTGAAGACAAAGACTATATATATCAAAGCCTCTCTAGACAGAAAAAGAGGACAGAACACAACACAACAACGCTTATTGAGAATCTGTCTATCTGAGCTCTCGAACCCATCTTGAATACTCAACCGCTCAAAGAGAAAACCCTTAGCTTTAATAGCTTTATACGATCTTCGAAGAGATCTTTTCAAGGGTTGCTCAAATCCAGATATCGTTTGAAAGACGCTACCTGATACAAGGATTTGAGAAGTCTTAAGTCCTCGAGAGACTAAGACAATCATCATCACCATCTAAAGAAAAGTTTGATAAGATCTTTAAATCTTATCACTGTGAATCTAGGAGTTCCATATTAGGCGTGGGATAAGTCCTAACTTGGATCAGGTGTATTGCAAGATGTTGTAATAACCAAAGTCTTCTAGTGAATCCTTCTGAGGTGGAAGAAGGGGTGACGTAGGAGATTGAGCTCCGAACATCCAAGAAATATATCTATGTCTACTTACGTTATTGCATTGCATCATTCCATGGATATCATCTTGAATGTTGAGAGCTATTTCCGCAATAATCATAGTTGCTCTTATATTTCTAGCAGGCTAAAAGAAAACCGGTCGAGTGAACTAACATTTACTCAACCATATTGCATTAGATTTTAAAGACTATCAATATTGTGTATTCACCTCCCCCCTCTACACACTATATCGATCCCCAACAAGTGCTATCAGAGAGGGTTTTTCTATTTAGCTACTGATATTCATCATGAATTCTTTAAATAAAATTCCTATATTCTCAAAAGAAGATTATGATGACTGGAAAATTCGTATGCATCCACATCTTTCTACTCAAGATGATGATATGTGGTACATTATCACTGACGGACCCATGAAGATTCTCAAAGTCAACAATGCTGTAGCCATAACTGGAGGAGAATCACAGATGGTCGAGAAACCCAGAATGGAATGGACTAATGAGGATAAAAAGAAAGCAAATCTTGATAACGTAGCCAAAGATATGCTGTACAAGATGCTGGACAAAAATATGTTTAGCAAAATAAAGTCGTGCTCAACTGCCAAAGAAATTTGGGAGAAAGTCACTCAATTGTGCGAAGGGAACGACCAAACCAAAGAAAAAAAACTCACTGTAGCAATACAGATGTTTGACAATGTCAAGATGAAACCAGGAGAAACAATGACTGAGTTTGATGAAAGATTCAGCAATATTATTTGTGAATTAATTGCTCTTGGAAAGATATACACTAATCGTGAAATTGCTTTGAAGGTTATGCGAGCATTACCCAGAGAATGGGATGTCAAGACCATAGCCATGAGGGAATCAAAAGATCTGAACAAGCTAGAGCATCATGATCTGTTTGCGGATCTCAAAGCATATGAGTTTGAACTTGGAATCCGAACAGCGGAAGAACCATCACCAAGGAACTAACGACAACTATCCTATCTCAACCGATCGAGGATACAACAACGAAGACAGCTGAACAAATGAGTGGAGAAGCTATGTCTCTCTTTATCAAAAGGTTTGGAAAGTTTATGCGTAATAATAAAAAATTTAAACCTTACTACAAACAAGACCATACAGAGGATGGTCCCGCATGCTTTAACTGTGGCAAGCAAGGCATTTTATTGCAGATTGTACTAAACCCAAGAATGAAGAAAGAAAGCAGCACTATGAGAAGAAGAAATGCAAAGAAGGAAGAAGAACATATCGAAATAAGAAGGAGCAAAAGGTACTAGTTGTAGACGAAGGGAAAAGAAAATGGGCTGAAACAGAATCTGACTCAACCGATATAGATAGCTCATCCGAGGAAAGTGAGGAAGAGCAAGTTCAATGTCTCATGGCTAACTCCATACATGAAGAAGATGACACTGAGGTATTTGACTTCAACTCATCTGAGTTTACACAAGAAGAACTCATTCAGGCACTGAATGAGATGGTCACTGAGTATAAGAAGCTTTCTATATCATTCGAGGAAGCAAAAACAGAAAAAGCATGTCTCAATGATAAATCAAGAGAATCTAGCTGTTCACAGCAAAAAGAACTTGATGGTCTAAGGACTAAGCTAAATCTGTTAGCTACTGAGAATGATAATATGAAACGAGTATTCCAAGCTACTTTATTTGAAAATCAAAAGTTGCTTAAAACAATCAATGCTTGGAATAAGGCTTCTGACTCTTTGGATAAGATACATGAGAACCAGAAACAAGCAGGTGATAAAACCGGTCTTGGATATGGATCAAATGAATGTACTGGCTCAAAAGAAAATACTCAACCGTACTCTAGTGGGAACAATCCCAATGAAATGAGATTTGTTCGATCTAGTACGATATATGAACACGCTGAACCAGATATAGATGTTAAACAGCCAAGTCGCTATGGTAAAGGCAAGCACGAAGGACTAGGGTATGTGAAACCTAAGATCCCTAGGAAAGAAGAGACATGGAATAAACCAAGATTGAATGAACAAAGAATGGGAAACCAAACTAAGTTCAAACAATCAAAGTTTGAACCAAGTCAACTCAAGTACAGGAATCATCGGGTGACACATAACCAACACTTCAATTGTAAGCCTGTTCAAAAATGATATAGACTGAATAACACAAATCAAAGGTTCAAACAGTACACTGTAAAGCCTAGACCACACACAAATTCACATCGTTTACCTCGATCGACTCACTTTGTAAACACTCACATGGGTAAAACCGTTAGAGTAATTCAGGTGTGGGTTCCAAAAGGTCTAATCCAATTTGGACCCAAATAGATAAGGGTACCATGGTTGTACATTCTTCTTACAGGTACTATCAGTAAAATCAGTCGAGAAGAATAGTGCAATAGAAAGGTCAACGTGGTATCTTGATAGCGGATGCTCCAGACACATGACTGGAAACAAAGACTTACTATCCAATATCATACATTACAAAGGACCTAAGATTATTTTTGGTGATAACTCAAAGGGTAAGACCGTGGGTAAGGGTAAGATTACTCATGGTAACTTTATCATTAATGACGTATTACTCGTTGATAACTTATGTTATAATCTGATCAGCATCAGTCAACTATGTGACAATGGTTATATTGTTGAATTTCTTAAACATTCTTGCATGATCAAATCTAGCAACGACGATATTATGCTAACCGGACTAAGAGAACAAAACACGTATAGGCTAATTGGCAAAGTAAACAACCGATAGTTCCTACTTGTTTTGTTGCTCAGAATGATAAGCAGTGGTTATGGCATAAACGGCTCAACCATTTAAATTTCAAGTCCATCAAGCATCTGAGTAAACATGAGTTGGTTCTTGGCTTGCCCAAAGGTGATTTTAAAATAGATAGAGTGTGCTCCGCTTGTTAGCAGGGCAAACAGGTGAGATCCTCTTTTAAAAACAAACGATGCTCATCTTCTTCCAAATGCTTGGATCTGTTACATATGGATCTGTTTGGTCCTATATCGATCAGGATCTTAGGGGGAATGAGATATACCTTAGTGATTGTGGATGATTACTCTCGATTTACTTGGGTAATTTTCTTATCATCCAAAGATCAAACTGCTACTCACCTGATAAATATTTTCAAATGTATGCAGAATGAGAAACATACTGGGATAGACAGGATCAGGAGTGATAGAGGAACTGAGTTTTTAAACAAAACCCTTGAATCATATCTAGATGACCAAGGCATCAAGCATGAGTTATCTGCTGCTCGGACCCCACAGCAAAACGGGGTTGCTGAACGAAGAAATCGAACTCTTAAGGAGGCAGCCAGAACTATGATTGCTGATTCCAATGTATCTCAAAGACTCTGGGCAGAAGCAATTAACACAACATGTTACACTCAAAACAGATCTATGATTAACAAGAGACATAACAAAACACCATATGAGATCTGGAATGGCACAAAACCTGATGTCTCGTATTTTAAAGTATTTGTTTGTGTTTGTTATATTCATGATAATGGAAAACATCGCCTGACAGCTTTTGATGCAAAAGCAGATGAAGGCATATTTGTTGGATTTTCCTCAGTCAGCCGAGCTTACAGAGTGTTCAATTAAAGATCACTGACTATAGAGGAATCCATTCATGTTATTTTTGATGAAACTACTGTATGTGCAGAAAAGCTTCAAACTGACATTCAAGATCTAGCCAGCAGGCTGAAGTCAACCGTTCTACAGGATGAAAGTGATAGTGATGATCCTCCTAACACAAGAGATGAGAAAGCAGAAGAGATTATTCAACCCAATGAAGGAGGAGTAGATCACATCAATGACGAACATATAATCGGAGAGGGTGCTATTGAACCTAACAACGCAATCAGAGATGAGGAAGACACTCAAACAAGCGCAAATCCTCTCGGACCAAATCTTCAGTGGAATAAAAATCATCCACCTGATTTGGTCATCGGTAACCCTACTGCACCTATTCGCACACGTAATCAACTGATTGATGAGTTATTGCATGCAGCTTTCATTTCACAGCTCGAACCCAAACACATAGATGAAGCATTACAAGATGCTAGCTGGATTGAAGCAATGCAAGAAGAACTAAATCAATTCACTAGAAACAAAGTGTGGAATCTAGTCCCTCGACCGACAAATCAAAACATCATAGGCACCCGATGGGTGTTTCACAACAAGTTGAATGAGGATGAGACAGTGGTAAGAAATAAAGCCCGACTAGTTGCTCAAGGATTCATACAAGAGGAAGACATTGAATTCTAGGAATCATTCGCTCCAGTAGCAAGGCTTGAGGCTATCAGAATATTTCTTGCCTACGCTGCTTACAAAAACTTCAAAGTATATCAAATGGATGTCAAGTCAGCTTTTCTCAATGGTTTACTTCAAGAAGAAGTATATGTTGAACAACCACCATGTTTTATCAACTTTTTAACTCCTAATTTTGTTTTTAAGCTTGATAAAGCTCTTTATGGCTTAAAACAAGCACCACGTGCATGGTATGATACGTTATCACAATTCCTATTAGATCATGTTTTTACTATAGGAACAGTCGATAAGACTCTTTTTAAGTTTGTTAAAGGAGATCACATTTTACTCGTTCAGATATATGTAGATGATATTATATTTGGATCAACTAATCCTTGTCTATGCGAGAAATTTTCTAAGTTGATGCAGGAACAATTTGAAATGAGCATGATGGGAGAATTAAATTTCTTCCTCGAACTGCAAGTCAAGCAGCTGGATAATGGTATCTTCATAAATCAAACTAAGTACACCAAAGAACTTATCAATAAGTTTGGTATGGAAAATTGTTCTGCCATTTCTACCCCTATGAGTGCTTCTATTAAACTTGACAAAGATGAAGCAGGAGCACCAGTTGAGGTAACTATGTATCGAGGTCTAATCGGTTCATTACTTTATCTTACGGCCAGTAGACCAGATATTATGTTTGTTGTATGCTTGTGTGCAAGATTTCAAGCAGCACACAAGCAATCGCATTACATCGCAGCCAAGAGGATTATTAAATATCTTAAAGGCACTACAAATGTGGGTCTTTGGTATTCCAAAGACTCAGAATTTAACCTTGCTGGCTATTCAGATGCAGATTATGAAGGTTGCAAGATTGACAGAAAAAGCACTAGAGGGTCGTGTCAATTTTTGGGAGATAGACTTATTTCATGGTTCAGTAAGAAGCAAACATCAATTGCCACCTCTACTGCTGAAGCAGAATATCTTGCAGCTGGCAGTTGCTGTGCTCAAATACTGTGGATACAAAAACAGCTTAGGGACTATGGAATCCAGTCAAATGAAGCTCCCATATTTTGTTACAACACGAGTGCTATTGCAATCACTAAAATCCAGTGATGCATTCCAGAACCAAGAACATTGATGTGCGCCATCATTTCATTCGTGAACATGTACTCAAAAAGGAGATTCAAATTATCTACGTATCTACTGACCAGCAGGCAGCAGATATTTTCACCAAGCCATTGCCGGACGCTAAGTTTTCTTATTTTCGCAATATTCTTGGTTTAATTGATTTAAATTAAGACAAGCATAAGTTTAGGGGGAATAATCGTTTATTTCTTTTAAGAGCACAAAATACATTCATTACATAGAGAGCTTATCCCTAACCCCTAGTGAGTCTGAAGTCAACATGAGCCGCAGAAATTCTGCTTCTCATTTCATGACTCCACTCTATCATCCAGATGGAGAGGGAGCCTTGACCATTGCAGACGTCATCCTCGAAACAGATGTTCTGCATCTCGTCTCTTTCTGCCAACATCATCATGAGCCGAATAGCGGATGGCCTTAGCACCACAGCAGTGCCCTAGGTTCGCAAGCAACGTTTGCACCACAGCAACCCTACAGCGAGGCACGGCCTAAGAGGCACAACACCTAAACGATGCTGACGACGAATGGCTTCCATCATATACCACACGCTCATGCCTCTTTCCACAACTCTACTTTTGTAGATGAACTTTCGTCTTTCGAAATCGGACTCATCCATTTTTTTTTTCAACTAAGCTATGATCTATCTACTTGTTTACATTACAATATTTATAGGCGAAGAATATCAAAGGCCAAAGGTCACGAATGCCAATAGTTACCTACTGATTTATCTTCATGAAAATCCGAAAGAGATACTTGCTCAGACTGTTGATAAGCATACTTTATCAATATTTGTGCACTCTTGCATTTATTTAAAATCTCAAAATAGTTATTATTTGCAAAAAGTGATTTGTCTTCATTAACATCTGCTTTTCTTCTCGATGATATCTCGTTTAATGTGTGATGTGACATAACTTTATTAATTCATAAAAGCAGATAATGCGCAAAATAGATTTGTTTATTTCAGGAAAAAGAGAAGGACATATTACATAAGAGCCCTAAAGGCCTCAAGAGCCCTACCGATCTCCTTCTCCACCTCAATTTTCCAAGAGAGCATGAAGAACGTAAGCTCCCTGGTAAGAGAGTGAACGTAGCCGAGATCATCCGACCGGATGCGCTCCAGTCCTTCTAGCTCTTTGTAGAGCAAGAGGAGCAACAGGCCCTCTGGACTGAAGACCAACATCGAGTCAGACGACCCTAGTTTGTCTTCATATTGCCGCACAAGGGCAGCATAGTCTCTCTCAAAATCATGAGGATGGCCAGTTGAGAGAAACAGACGCAAATCTTCAATCATCTCCATTTCTTCAACAACCTGGAAGAACACAGAATCTTCGTACTCTCGAGACCTTACTCTCGTCAGAGCAGCGGCGAATTCCTCTGCCAAATCACCTCCCGGACCCGGCATATTGTCTTCTGATTTATTGAATGATTTCTTATTGTTACACGACTGATATATTCACTTCATATTTATAGGAATAAAAAGAGAAGGTGAAACGTCGGGTGATGTCAATCATCTACTGAACGGATCATGCATTAAATCATTACTCTAAAAAAATTCGACGGCGTGTCCAAGACTTCACCTGTCATGATGACAGACGTTCAGGAATGATTACAGTCATTGGAATTTGACTCCAACTGCCTTATATTATATTTTATTATATTATATTCACTATACTTACTTAATTTTACCGCGTATCTTTCACTTTCTCTCTATTTCAAAATTCAAAATTTTAAGTGACGTGGCACCATATTTACCGATCATTTCACATGTCTCTCACAACTTGTTTTGCAAATTGAACTTATATTCACTTTTTGCTTCTGCATTCTTCACAAACTATTGATCAAATACTTTGTTTGCATAAAAACTCAAGAATGTCTATCCAAAAGACTTGTCTGGACATTAATTTCGATGAAGTTCATTCCATCCAGAATGCGGAAATTTCAGCCATGTTCAACATGATTGAAGCTTCATGACTTCGCAAATTTCTTAGCTCTGGATCAACGGTCAACTACTCTGGTCAAGGAATTCTTTGAATCCGCCCAACTACATCATGGAAGCATCATATGTATCATTAGAGGACGGAAGATTGAGTTCAATCAACGTTTCTTCGGCGACACTTTCAACTTTCCCACAACCAGTTTGATGAAATGCGCAGACTTACCTAACGGAAATGCAACTCACTGGGCAGCTCAATTCACACTTAATGGCTCACCCATTAAGGTCAATGGTCTCAAACAAAGCTTGAAGCCAGCATACCGACTATTGGCTAACATAGTCGCAAAAACTCTTTTAGCCAAGGCTGGCTCCTACGACAAGATCACTCTTGAAAAGCTTCAGTACATGGCCTCTATTGCCTCCCAGTTGAACTTAAACTGGTCTTTGATTCTCTACTCTACTTTATGTGAAATGATTAGAGGCAAAGGACAATCGGAAGGTTTTGCACTATAGATATGTTATCTACTTGCAGCCCTAGATGTTGACTCCTCAGATTATGAAGTCCTTCATACAGCCAAATGGTTAAATGCAGTCACAATTCCTTTGTTCTTAAACAAGAATCAGGTGACTGCTGACCAGCTCAGGACTATCAAATGAGAAATAGGGGCAGAGCAACAAACTACCAAAAGAACTGGAGCTACCCAAGTCAAGGGTGCTCGACCGATCAGACAACCTATTCAAGTGGACTCTGATCTGGAGGATGAGGTTAGTGACAATGCTCCCTTAGTTCAAGTATTCGCTTACCTCTCTCCATCCCAAAAGACAAAAATGGCTCCAAAGCTATCTCACCCGAAACCAAAGAGGATCAAGTTGCTATCTACAGTTCACACCCCAACATCTCAACTGACCACAGCAACCCCTGAAGTCTCAACATCCGAAACACTATCTACTGACCCAATCCAAATTCCCAAATAACTTCTGAACCAACTTACAGCACCATTGTTACCACATTACCCATTTCTCTGCCCTCACCAACTTCATCAGTTGATATTGCTGCTGCCATCAGTCAGCAGTTCAAGGCAGAGCACCGATGAACTATAGGTTTGCTTTACAGTCTGCCTATTCCTGAGTAGAAATGAGAGCTTATCACGATGGATTTTGTGACCCATTTGCCGGTATCTTCGAGGAATTGTGATGCTATCTGGGTTGTGGTGGACCGACTCACCAAGTCAGAACATTTCATTCCCTATAGTCGAGAGTACACTATTGATTGTATGACACTATTGTACATCCAGGAGATCGTTCAACTTCATGGAGTGCCGGTGAGCATTGTCAGCGATCGAGATCCCAGGTTTACTTTGAGATTCTGGGGGAGTGTTCAGCGTGCCATGGGCACTGCTCTCAGTTTGAGTACTTCCTATCACCTGGAGACTGATGGACAGACAGAGCGCACTATCCGTACCTTAGAGGATATGCTTTGGGCGTGTACTATGGATTTTGGTTCAGCCTGAAAAGATCATTTGCCATTGATTGAGTTTGAGTACAACAATAGCTACCATAGTAGCATTGGGATGATACCTTTTGAGGCGTTGTACGGGCGACATTGTCGTACCTCACTCTTTTGGGAAGAAGTGGGGGAGAGACAGCCGAGGGACCAGAGTTAGTCCAGCAGGCCGCAGATATCGTTGATTAGATCAAGAAACGAATTAAGACTGCACAGGATCATCAGGCCAACTATTCTAATACCATGTGTAGACCTCTGTAGTTTGATGTTGGGGAGAAAGTATTTATGAGAGTTTCATCTTTCCGCAGGATTCTCAGATTTGGTCTCAAAGGAAAGCTATCCCCTAGATTTATCGGTCCGTTTGAGATCTTGGAGAGCATTGGTGATTTGGCTTATCGGTTAGCCTTGCCACCATATTTTTCCAGTATCCATGACGTGTTTCATGTATCCCTGTTACGATGGTATGTGGCAGATCAATCTCATATTTTGCAGCCGTCTGAAGTTCAAGTGGATACTGATTTGACTTATGTAGAGAAACCGGTTCGTATCTTGGATCATAAGGATAAAGTGTTGCGGAATAAAGTTATTCCTTTGGTTCTAGTTCAGTGGCAGCACCGAGGAACTGAAGAAGTCACTTGGGAGCTTAAGAGTAGGATGCGTTCAGAACATCCTGAGTTATTTTGATTTTATTCCAGTGTTGTATTCAGTTGTAAAATTCTGTAAAAGTTTAATCCCAATAAAGATCTTTCTGCATGTTGTTTTATATTTGATACTTAAGATCTGATTTCGAGGACGAAATATCTTAAGTTGGGGAGAATGTAGTAACCCGTATCCGGAATTAACGATTAATGAGTATATTAATCAAGTGATCATGTTTAGATTAATTAAAACATGATTAAGGGAATTCCTAATGGATTAACGGAGTTCGGAAATGGACCTAGAATGATAAAAAATGGCCCGAAGGGTCGGGTAGAACGGACGCAACGTTCATGGAACAGACGCAACGTTCCGGTCAGCTGATGTCATCCGTGACATCAGCAAGATGAAGTCATTGCTTACGAACATGATGGGACATCGGACGCAACGTTCGTCAGATGAACGCAACGATGACGAACGGACGCAACGATGGAGGAACAGACGTTCCATTCTCTGTCTATAAATAGAAGGCCGAGACTTCATTTTTAGACTCACCAACTTATTTCTTCTCTTGTTTCTTTAGTCTTCAATCTTAGATCTAGGGAGTTCTAGGCTTCCTTTTGGGAATTCGGAAGCGGCAGCGTGGTCCAGGCGTTGTAGCGGAGTTGTGGCCTAGTTTTGAGGCAAGCAACAACAACGGGCTGACGACGGACGCATGTATAGCTTTTGCTTCCTAAAAATATTTAGGAGTATGCCATAGCTTAGTTAAGGCTTTTGGAGTAATATAATGATATTAGTATCATTTCACAGCGTAGTGCGGACTATAGGTGTGGACCTAGAGCTGGTAGAGCTTGCCTAGTAGTTGAGGTACGGAAGTATTGTTCAAGATATCCTGACTGAGTATGCATGTATTATGTGCTTGCATGATTTTATGTGCATATTTTATGACATGATTGAATGTTGCATGCATATTACACATTGAGCTATATCTTTGGGATATTATAGGGTCTTACCCTATCTTGTTAGTGGATGGACTTCCATCAATTTGGGTCTGGAGTATCCACTGGTATTCGGTATGGGAGCCACCTCCTGAAGCGACGACACAACATGCTACATACCAGGGTCGGTCAGTCTTTGTTATCTGATCCTTGGCCTCTAGTTTTAGTAGGCGGTACACTTGCATTCATGCATCTATATAATACTGTATACTCATATTCTTGTGCTGAGCGTTTATGCTCACGTCTCGTACTTTGTGTATTTGGACACCCTATTCCATGGGGCAGGTTTGTGATTGGATGAGGCGGGTGGATCCAGGAACGACTAGGCGGTTGTTGGCCAGTTGGGGGTATTGCCTAGGGTTTTATTTTGATGTATTTGGGATAATACATTATTTTATATGGTTGTATAATTATTTGGGTAATTACAGATTCCTTCTCTTGGGATTGTATGATGTTTATTGTTTCCGCAGTTTATTCTCGTTTACTATTTTAATTAAGTTAATTGTATGCTTAAGCTTCTGATTAGTAGATCTCGGTAAGGGTCACTACACATAGACATAATATAAAGAACATAAGAAAGCTATCTCTTTGAGCACTTTGAATCTACATATCTTATCTGCTCATCAAGCCCACATATACAAGAAGTACATCTGATCGTTGAGGATCAATAAGGGCCAAGAAAAAACTCTCAAGTGCTTATTTGTTTAAGAGGAGTTGATATATTGTTTGAGTCTATGGATTCATTTATTATTGTATTTTGGTGTTAGGACGTGAAGTCTTAACTTGATTGTGTTCTAGGAGTTCCAGTCTAGACAAGGGTAAGTGCTACGATTGGAGTGGGTTGTATACAAGACATTGTATAAGCCAAAGTCTTCTAGTGGATCCTTCTCTCGTGGAAGAAGGGGTGACGTAGGATTTTTATCTCCGAACATCCATAAACATATTTGCGTCATTTACATTTCTGTCAAGACATTTCTATCATTACTCAATATGTTAATTGGCCTGTTTTCACACATATATTTGTTGGTCAATTAACATTGACACGCGATAAATAATAAAGTTAGTTGCTTAAAATCAACTTCTTATAAAGAAGAAGTTTGTCAAGAATACACTGCTCACGAAAGTTGCAGTCCAAAAGGCGATCCCAACACCACTGAAAAGGGGAAAGGAAAGATGATTGATAAAGATGTTAGCAAACTAGTCTCTACAGTCCAAGTTCAAATTGATCTTATCATGGATGAGGTGAACGAGTTTGCCAATGAAAAATTTGAATTTTTCATTTAATGATTCGACTTCAGAACTGCTACTTTGACCAAAAAGTTCAAAAATAAGTCAATTTTGGATATGTTAATTGATAAACGTGTTTTATATGCATATTTTGTGTCATTTTTGTTGTTAATTTGCATGCATTCGTGTTATGATACTTATGTTTTTGTGAATTTTAATCATATTTCATGCATTTTATCTATATAACATTCGCCATGGTTTATTTGTAGAAAATTTGGAAGAAAGAAAGAAAATCGAGACAGAAAAAGTCTCGCTCGAGCGCAACTTATGGAAAAAGAAAGAATGGCAGAAAAAGTCTCGCTCGGGCGCATGAAGCGTACATGGAAAAGAAGCGGACAGAACATGTCTCGCTCAAGCGCGCATTCATGCGCCCGAGCGAGAAGGACGTGCATAGTTTTTTTTTTTTGGAAAATTCCTTGTTCGAGAAGGATACAATCTTTGGAAGATTTGAGGCGTTTAAATAGGTCTTTTATCATCTGATGAAGGGTTCCAGACGCGTTCTAGCATAGAGACGATGGCTACATCGTTGGGAGTGAATATTTTATTCATTCTTCTTCTTCTTTTCTTATTTTCGAGTTTTTGATTTCATGTTTTGGATTGAAAGACTTGAGTTTTATACTATGTTTGATTTAGAGTAGTCGTTTTCTTTCGATCAAGGCCAAGTGATTGGGCCGAACAATTTTATGTTGAAGATTTGAATGCTTGTTTGGGATTTTCATATTTTATTTTAATATTATTGGTTTTTGGATTTAAATTTGTCTTGTGAATGATCTGGCCAATTGTTTGCTTGCATGTTAATCGGTTCCGAGTCGACAGGTTAGGAATTGATTTCGATCACTATAATAATCAACACAACACAAGGTTAAATTGACTAGAAATAGTATTCGATTTCATTGTGCGGCTTTAGGTGAAAACTGAATTATCATAATTCCTTAAAGCATTTGAATTTGATTAGAATTAATTAGAAATAATTAATCCGTCAATATTTGGATAGGTTTAACTATTATAGAAATAGACTGTTAAATAAATTAAGAGAATTCATCGTGAGTTAAGATTTAATCCAAATCCTAAATTTACTAATTGTTGCATGATTTGTTCGATATCTACGTGTTTCTTTGATCAAATTTCTCTTCATTGAATTAAACCTAAAATTCTTGCTTCGTTTTTATTTTAATTTATTTCCTTGATAATTTTAATTGTTATTAATCTTCAAAAATCACTTTTATTGCTTAGTCTAGATTAAGTTAAAATAATTATATTTTGGTAGTTACAACATATCAGTATCTGAGGGATCGACACTTGGACTTAAATCCACTTACTATTACTTGACCTAGTATACTTGCTAATAGACACCGAATTAAGCGGTCAAGTTTTTTGTCGCCGTTGCCGGGGACTGTTAGTGATATCAAGATTATTATTTTACTTGAGACTAGACTTTGTTTTACTTTATTAGTTCTTTTAAGTTCTGAATTGTTTTCTCTTTTCTTTGTGTTTTTCAGGTACTTACTGTTGTGCATGCATAACATTCGATCGCCTAAGGATCTCGTACCGCTTGATTTAGAGATCGAACGCACGCTCAGCAGGATTCGGAAATCTAAGAGAGATATCAATCTTGAGCTTGAGTCAGAATCTGAACCAGAAGAAGAAATGGCGGATAACAGAACTGTTCTTGATCTTATTCGTCCACCAGTCAAAGGCTATGGATCTAGCATAGTTCGCCCTACTGTAGAGGCGAACAACTTTGAGTTAAAGCCTTCTATCATACAGATGATTCAACTGTAAGCACGCTTTGGGGGTACATCTGTGGAAGAACCCTACGCTCATCTGAAGTGTTTTCTGTCTATCTGTGACACTTTTAAGTTCAATGGGGTAACATCCAATGCAGTGCGACTGCGGTTATTCTCATTCTCTCTACAAGGCGAGGCACTTGAATGGTTGGATGATCTACCTGCGGGTTCTATCACTACTTGAACCGGCCTTGTTCAAACTTTTTTGAACAAATATTTTCCTCCTACGAAAATGGCGAAGTTATTTTCTGACATTATTTCTTTCAAGCAAAAGGAGGGAGAGTCCTTACATGCATCATGGACTAGATTTAAGAAGATGTTGAGGATTTGTCCTCAGCGTAATCTCACGCAAAGCCAACAAACTCAAACATTCTACAATGGAGCCGATCATTCGGTTCGATCCATGTTAGATGCTGCTGCCAATGGAAGCCTATTTAGGAAGATGCCAGCAGACGCTTGGGAAATTATTGGCAACATGACTGAAAGCAATGTGGGATGGTCGGATCTGAACAAAGAGAAGAAAACTGGAGTTCTAGAGGTTGACACATTGACTTCACTGAATGCTAAAATCGATGCTCTCACACATCAGATGGCACTTATGCAGACTGCTCCAGCAAATCAAGTCCAAACAAATCCACACAAAGAACAGAATGTTTTTGAAATTGATGCAGAAAACTTTATGGGAAATCAAGGGAGACAACCATACAATCCTTATACCAATACCTACAATCTTGGCTGGAAGAATCACCCGAATTTCTCATGAAAACCTGCAGATCCCACCGCCAACACATCCAAGCCAGTGGAGAAGAAGCCGAGTTTCGAAGATATCATTATGAAGTATGTGGCGGGTATTGAGACTCGCTTGCAGAATAAAGAGGCAATGCTGCAGAAGCTGGAGACGCAGATGAGACAGATAGCCACACAACTTTCAGCTAGGCCAGCAGGATCATTGCCTAGCAATACTGAGAATAATCCTAGAGACGTCAATGCTATTTTGGCGGTCACTTGAAAGGAAAAGAGTGTTGATGATGAGGAGTTGATGGAACCAAAGACTGATAAAGGGATGGAGGCTGAGCCAAAGCACTCTGATTCGGCGCCTGCGGGCAAGAAAGGTAAGTTTTCTAACCCACCTGTTAATGACAATATTGACTTGAGTAAACTCCCATTCCCCCAGCGAGCAAAGAAACTGCGATTGGACAATCAATTTACAAAATTTTTAGAAATTTTCAAAAAGCTCCATATTAATATTCCATTTGCGGATGCTTTGGATCAAATTCCTAGTTATGCAAAGTTTTTGAAGGAGATTTTGTCAAACAAGAGGAATGTTGTGAAAAATATTCGCAAGCGTACGAGTGTCAAGTTTTAGTAAAGTGAAAGAGAGAGTGTCGAACCCACAGGGAGTAATTTGAAAATATTCAATACTTGTAATTAAAATAGTCTTAATTTTATCTAGAAAATCAAACTTTAGAGGGTTGATGACAAATTAAATAAATAAAGAAAGCTGAACAGCACGCACAAACACAATCCTTAAGAGATTATCAATCAGAGAAAAAATAGTCTAGAGGTTTGATTTCACCTGGTCTCGACAATATTCAATCCTAATCAATCTATTTTCATGAGTTAATTTCAATTAATAACCAAGAACACATATATTATACTATTTCCCTCTTTCGAGTATCAAATAGGATGCATCAATTATAGATCGATTTCAATATCCCTATTCAAAATCTACTTGTAATGATATGTGTAAAACAATGTTCTTTTTAGGCTCTATTAAAGCTATAAGCTCTCCCAAGTCATATAAACAATTAACAGTGTAAATTCTATTGATCCTATTCTAAATCCCCTCTCCCGAGTGCCGGACTCTGAATAAATATGACAAATCAATTTATGGCCAGTAAATTGAAAAGACTTTTAAAATTAGAATCACAATTAATTTAGAATAACTCAATTCATTAAAATCAATAATTCATAAATATTGTCTTGACCAAGCTACATCAACCTCTAGACTTAAAAAGCTTAGTTCATGATAAAATTCATAAAAACAAAACAAAAGTTTTTAAATTCAAACATAATTCAACTCAAAAGAAATAAGTAAAGTAAGAATAACAAAGCCGTAGTCTTTCTTCCGTGTCCGGTCGAAAATTCTTCGTCTTTGTTCCAAGCAACTCCAAATCTCGATCGAAACTTGGACGACTTTTCTCTCAAGATTATTTTTTTGTGTAGTGGCCGCTTGATCCCTCTCATTAGGTCTGAAAAACCCTTAAATATGCCCTTAAGATTCGTCCAAAAACCTTCCAAAAGTATCCAAAAATTCCCAAAATTAAACACAGCACTTCGTCATACAGACTACGACACGCGGGTGCACCACACCAGGCGCGGGCGCGCATAGTACACTGTCTCAGACACTTAGTAACTCTACTTCACGCGTGGGCGCACCACACCAAGCGCGGGCGCGCATAGCTTCCTGTAGAAAATTGTTGAGTTTCTCTTCAGTTGACGGGCGGGCGCGCATAGTCGTCTGTCCAGGTTTCTTCAAACTACGAACCATCTTCGCTTGCTTCGCTCTTTTCTTGACTTCTATGATTTCTTCTATCATTCATTCATTGTTTCCTGTAATTCCTGACATCCAACAAAAACAACAACAACTTCCACATAATTCCGCTCGAAACCAAGCAATTATCCAATAATATCAACACAAATTACGTGCACAAAATGCACTTATCAAATTCCTCCAAACTTAATTGTTTGCTAGTCCCGAGCAAAACCAATCAAGCCTCAAACACAAAACACTAACTATTACACTCAACAAATCAAGACCAACCAAGAATTACTATGAAACAATGGCCTTAGCAAAATATTCAGAAAATTTCATCCAATCATATCAAACAATCATTTTTTTCAAACACAAGCTAGTGAACCTCCAAAACTTACAAATCCCGCAACTCAATGCAAAATACTCTTATCTAACTCAATTCACACATTCATAGATCAGGGGGACTTTAACAGGTGAAAGGATCAAACACAGGATAATTACTTTTGAAACACACGCAAAAATCAGGTTATTTCACAAAAGAAACTTGTGTGCGTGTTTCGGTCAAAAATTCATATTCATTAAGAGTGTAAATCAATCATCCATAGGCTAGATTCTCGCAACCCTTCTCCACTAGTATATTGGGCAACTGAGACTCGGTCAATAGGACTTAATTAGCTTATAATGTAAGGTCTGGCTCATGGCTACAAATGAAGGATAAAAATTCAAATAAAGGAGTAATTCATATTTCTATGCTTAATCTAATTTCAACTCCTTTTTTTTTCATTCACAATTTCACACTATTTCAATTCACTTCATTTCTCAATTTTTTTTTTCACAACTCTTCTTTTCAGAACTTTTTTTTAACTCTCTACCACAAATTTTTTTTTTCTTCTTTCCTACTACCTCTTTTCATTTTTTTTTTCAATTCACCACCACACCATTCCATTTTCACAAAAATATCAACTAGAAACATATAACAATTTAGCATTCAAATTACTCCCTTAAAGGTAGGAATTAGTGTATAGGCTATTTAGGTAGTCAATGTAGGATCTTGAAATAATTACGAATGGGGGTATAATCACACGCTTATACACATGCCATTCGATTTTCAGATAAAGCTCAAACAAGGTACTAGGGATAAAATTAATAAGGTAGCTTGAAAGGCTCAAACGAATTCAGAAAAAAAATACCTAAATCATCCCTAATCTCAGTATTGCCCATATTGCGCCTCAAAGGGTGTCCGAACTAGTTCTAGACAATCTCAATTCACAAGTAAATCACAAAAATTTTCACCAGTGCAGAAACGAAATAATCATCAACAGAAAATGATGATTTTCAACTCAGCTCGAAGGGCAACTAAGGATACAATACTTCCAAAAAAAATCAAGCCCAAAGATCTCAAGAATTGCCTTATTCACTTCTATGTTTGTATGTTTTAATTCAGACTTAAGCAAAAGCACAGAATGTATAGGGATTCATTCATCTCAGTGGTTTACCCATAAAAATTCTTTTAGTTCAATCATGGAGTAAAGCTAAAAACAATCATTTGCTTCATTGCCAATGTATTTTCATTTCTTTTATGGTTTCTTGGATGTAACTCACATTCACTCAACAATTCACCCTTTCACAACCTCACAAACTAATCCAATCTCGCAAATGCATCCCACCACTACACAATACAGAAGACTAAACACAATAAACAAAAACAAACTAAAACAAAACACACAAAAAGGAATAAAAACAAATTCAGCACTTTGGAATCACAAAGCAAAATCCCACCAAACTTAGTACAATCAGTGTCCTCAATGATTTAAACAAGAAAGAAATAGGACAGGTACCTTAAACGACGACCGTTAGTGGTCGTCGCTGTCATCACTCATATCGTGACTATCAACAGCATGTGCCGGGTTTGAAGTACCAACAGCAGGTGGCCACTGAGGATAAGGGGGAAAAGGATGAGCCGAACTCGCCGCTTGAGGAAATTGGTGGCTCAATGCACCAGTGAATCCCATCATGTAATCTATGAAAACGTCATGTATTTGCTGAAAGCGATGGAATTCTTGACGATGTTGGCGCAAATCTTCCTCAATGGATGTAACCCGTGCTTCCAAAGAAGGAGGCGTCGCAGACTGTGATGCAGAAGCTCGACTAGCAGCAGCTTGAGCATTGAAAGATCTTCTAGCCGCACGTTCTCTTTGTTCACTAGCATATTGGTGGCGAGAGGACGAAGAACCACCGGGTATGAGAGCCGTGGGCTTCAACAACTCTTCAGTCGGGCTCCAATCAACCCCCACTGCTTCACACAAATCAGTAATAATGGAAGGCAAAGCAAGGCCCCCCCTTGATCGACCAATAAACACATTTTGAATCATCTCTGGACAAATAAGGCCCAAATCCATAGCCATTCCTTCCATGATGCAATAAACAAGAATCGCCCTTTCACGTGTGACCTCATGATCATGGTCTGTGGGCTTCAGTATAGCACAGACGAGAGCGTACCATCTCTTGGCATCACTGTTCAAATCAACCTTTCGCAACTTGGAAGGTTTAAAATCACTTCCCAATCTCCACACAGCTCCCTCGACACAGATAGATTGGATAATAGCATCATAATCAATGTCCCCAGATCGATATGCCACATACTCATCATTGTCTATTGGCGGAATCTGAAAGAGAGTATTAATTGCAACCGAATCAAACGGCACCATGTGTCCTCTGACTAATACTTTGAAGTCAATGTGTTTAACTTTTAGATTGGCATAGAACTCTCGCACCACTGAAATAACAGCTTCTTGAGGCTGCTTAACAAATTGAAGCCATTGACGCTGTATCGCCTCATCCCCAACATTGCTTCTAATAATTCCATTGGCTCAAAACCAACGGTAGTGTCAAATCCTCTCTCAGGCAAAATATTCTTAGAAAGAAACTCTTGATAATTTTCTTCGGCCGTTGGATTCCAAAAACGATGATTATCAAAATCAGGGGTAGAAGATGAAGATTCTCCCAACTTTGTTTTCTTCTTAGGAGCCATAAATCAAACACTTGGCAGGCACAATATGAACTTGCAATTCACAAGAACAATTCAACAATATTGATACCCACAACTAAGAATTCCAGACACACCACCTCTACACTTCAATGTAACAACTACTACAATCAATTCACCCCATGCAATGAAAAATCCACTCCAAAAGCTCCTTCCAATTCAAGAACCCAATAAACAGAAAAGTGGGCACACACGTGAACAGAGAACTTACCACTGGAGCAAGAGAAAACTCCACAATAACCCAGAAAAGTATAGCCTTGCACCAAGCTTGATGCCCCACCCTTGAACGAGAAATTAGAGATTAGAGAAAACGAAAATTTAGAAGGTAAAGAGGACGAATTGAGAGAAAAGAACAAAAATATAGAGATAAAAGGGAAAATATTGACAATAGAGGAAGAGATGGAGAAAAAAACGGCATGTTGGAGAGAAAAAGAGTTGGAAGAAAAGGAAATATAAGGTAAAAATATAAAAGGGAAAGAGAGAGAAGGGAAAGAATCGGGCAATAAGTGCAGTCGAGGCGGGCACGCGTCAGGTAAGGCGGGCGTGCATAGTGCACTGCTCATGTTCTTTTTATTCGTAAATCGACGCGCGGGCGCGCCCCAGTGACCAGCGCCCGCGCATAGCACTCTGTAGAACTGCACTTGTGTTCATTATTTTCAGGCGCGGGCGTGCCTAAAGTGATGCGGGCGCGCATAGTGCACTGTAAATAACTTCGAGATTGACATTTCTTCACGCGCGGGCGCGCCTTAGGAGAGGCGGGCGCGCATAGCCGTCTGGACCAGTTCTTCACTTGTTATTTTCGGGACACGCGGGCGCACGTGACATTTTGGAAATGGTTCCTGAAAATGAAATAAAAGGAAGAAAAAAAATAACTAACAAGAAAGTGACAAAATGCAAAGCAAAAACCGAATAGACAAAATTAAAACTAAAAGGACAAATGGTTGCCTCCCATTTAGCGCTTGTTTTATAGTCCTCAGCCGGACTTTCACCAGTTTTAAGCCGGGTCTGTGAGGAGAGTACTCTCAGTACTTCGTACTTCAGTACCATAATAATGTTTCACCCTTTGCCCGTTCACTTTGAACATTCTTCCATCTGTACATCGCAGCTCAATCGCACCGTGCGGATATACCTTCTCCACCATAAATGGTCCAGACCATCTGGACTTCAATTTTCCTGGAAACAATTTTAGACAAGAGTTAAATAAAAATACTTTCTGACCTGGTTCGAATTCGCGAGGTACAATGTTCTTATCATGCCACTTCTTTGTTTTCTCCTTGTAGATCTTGGCATTCTCATATGCATCATTTCGAAACTCGTCCAATTCTGTCAATTGTAATTTACGTAACTCCCCCGATGCTTCGATATCCATATTCAGCTTCTTGACCGCCCAAAATGCTTTATGCTCTAACTCCAAGGGCAAATGACATGCCTTACCAAACACCAACCTATACGGTGACATCCCAATCGGTGTTTTAAACGCAGTGCGGTATGCCCATAATGCGTCATCCAGCTTGAGTGCCCAATCTTTTTTATTCGTCTTCACCGTCTTCTCTAATACTTGCTTGATTTCTCGGTTAGAAATTTCCGCTTGACCATTGGTTTGCGGATGATATGCACACGCCACCTTATGCCTGACACCATACTTAGCGAGCAAGGTATTAAAAATTTTATTACAAAAGTGCGTACCTTCATCACTGATTATTGCTTGTGGTGTTCCAAACCGTGTAAAAATGTTCTTCTGCAAAAATTTTACTACAACACGAGCATCATTAGTAGAGGTGGAAATTGCTTCCACCCATTTCGACACATAATCCACTGCTAATAGGATATAAGTGTAGCTAAAAGAAGGGGGAAAAGGACCCATAAAATCAATACCCCACACATCAAATAATTCAACTTCTAAAATGTTTGTGAGGGGTAATTCATGCTTTCTAGAAATATTTCCCGTTCTCTGGCACTTATCACATGATTTCACTAAGGTATAACTATCTTTGAATAACGTAGGCCAATAAAAACCAGATTGTAATACCTTAGCGGCAGTTCGGATGGCTCCAAAATGTCCTCCATAAGGAGAGGAATGGCATTGTTCCAAAATTTCAGCTGCCTCTCGCCCCGCCACACATTGTCTAATCACTTGATCAGCACAACGTTTGAAAACATAGGGATCATCCCATAAGTAGAACTTAAAGTCATGGAAAAACTTCTTCTTTTGATGTCGATTCAACTTTGGAGGCATAGCACCACAAGACAAAAAATTCGCTATATCAGCAAACCAAGGGGTATAGGAACTTACCTCAAAGATCTGTTCATCCGGAAACAGTTCCTTTATGCTTTCCTCCTCCTTCACGTTCTCTAACTCCAATCTCGGTAAGTGATCTGCAACTTGATTTCACTTCCCTTCTTATCCTTGATTTCAAAGTCAAACTCTTGTAACAGTAGGATCCACCTTATCAAGCGTGGCTTAGCGTCCTTTTTGGCAAACAAGTAGCGAATCGCTGCATGGTCAGTATAAACAACTACTTTAGTACCAATTAAATATGGACGGAATTTATCAAAAGCAAAAACTACTGCAAGCATCTCTTTTTCTGTATTAGTGTAGTTTTGCTGGGCGGCATCCATGGTGCGGTTGGCATAATATATGGCTCTGAAAATCTTATCTCTCCTCTGGCCTAATACAGCGCCCACTGCATAGTCACTAGCATCACACAGAAGCTCAAAGGGCTCCTTCCAATCCGGTGCAATCATGATGGGTGTTGTGGTCAACGCCGTCTTGATCTTTTCAAAGGCCTGCAAACAATCATCATAAAAAATGAATGTAGAATCTTTTTCAAGTAAATTACACAGGGGTTTTGTGATTTTAGAAAAATCCTTGATGAAACGCCGATAAAACCCTGCATGGCCTAAAAAACTTCTAATGCCCTTGATATTCTTCGGAGGTGGAAGCTTCTCAATTGAAACCACTTTAACTCGATCCACCTCTAATCCATTGGATGACACTTTATGTCCAAGGATAATGCCCTCTTGAACCATAAAGTGGAATTTTTCCCAATTTAACACTAAATTCTTTTCCTGGCACCTCTGCAAAACAAGAGACAAATTATGCAAGCAATGATCAAAAGAGGTACCAAATACAGAAAAGTCGTCCATAAAAACTTCCATCACGTCCTCCACCATACCTGCAAAGATCGCCATCATACACCGCTGAAAAGTTGCAGGTGCATTACACAGTCCAAACTGCATCCTCCTGAAAGCAAACGTGCCATAGGGACACGTAAAAGTAGTCTTCTCCTAATCCTCCGGTGCTATGAAAATTTGATTATAACCTGAATATCCATCTAAGAAGCAGTAATAACTATAACCAGCAAGTCTATCAAGCATTTGATCAATGAAAGGAAGTGGAAAATGATCTTTACGAGTAGCTTTGTTCAACTTCCTATAATCTATACAAACTCGCCAGCCAGTTACTGTACGTGTGGAGATTAACTCATTATTCTCGTTTTTAACCACAATAATCCCACCCTTCTTAGGCACCACTTGAATAGGAGATACCCAACTACTGTCGGAAATAGCATAAATCACGCCCGCATTCAACAACTTTAAAACTTCTTTCTTAACTACCTCCTTCATAGCGGGATTTAATCTCCTCTGATGATCAACATAAGGGGTATAAGACTCTTCCATCAAAATTTTATGCATGCAAATTGTTGGACTAATACCCTTAATGTCCGAAATTGACCATCCTAAAGCAGTTTTAAAATTTCTCAGAACTCTCAACAACTTATCTTTCTCTACAGCAGACAAATGAGCAGATATAATAATAGGACAAGTAGAATTTTCACCAAGAAATTCATAACATAGGTGCGCAGGCAATGCTTTCAGATCATGAGTTTCAGGAGATACCTCAGTTGCACTATTTTCCAATGCTTCAGATTCCTTAGAACTCACCATTTTTTCTTTCGGAGCGCTGTCTAGGAATACGTTTTTTTCATGTAACTCCCAATCCTCTTCCTTATCAACCACCTCGTCCGCCACCAAACATCTTTCAAGTGGGTCAGTACTTACTGCACATGAAAAAGAGTTATGAGAATCAATAATTTCAATGCTCTTACATGTACTTACCTCATTTGGGCTCCTCATGGTGTGATAGATGTTGAAAATCACAGCTTCACCACCAACGCGAAGTGTGAGCTCTCCCTTATGGACATCGATCAGTGCGCGTGCAGTAGCTAGAAACGGTCTCCAAAAAATCAAGGGAGTTTCTTCATCTTCATCCATAACCAAAATCACGAAGTCTGCTAGAAATATAAATTTGTCTACTTTCACCAAAACATCCTCCACAATACCCCGTGTATATGTGATACTCCGATCAGCCAGCTGTAATGTGATGTTGGTCGCCCTGACTTCTCCAAGCTCCAAAGTCCTGTAAACAGAAAAAGGCATTAAATTTATACTTTCTCCTAGATCACATAAAGCTCTATTTACCTTAGAACCACCAATAAAACAAGGGATAGTAAAACTCCCTGGATCCTTAAGCTTTTGGGGCAACTTTTTCTGCAGGATTGCACTACATTCTTCTGTCAGATTTACCACTTCATTGTCTTGCAATCTCCTCTTCTTGGACATGACATTTTTGATGAACTTTGCATAATTAGGCATTTGTTCCAAGGCATCCGCAAATGGAATATTGATATGTATCTTCTTGAAGATATCCAGGAACTTAGAAAACTGCTCATCAAGTGCCTTCTTCTTGAACTACTGTGGATAAGAAAGTTGTGGCTTGTACATCGGTTTAGATTCAGCTTCCTTCTTGGGCTCTTCAACTACACTTTTTTTAGCCACTGGTTCTTCACTTTCTTTGGCTTTACTCTGCTCTTTCGCCTCTAACGTCTTCCCACTTCTTAACTCAACTGCTTTGCACTGCTCTTTTGGATTCACTTCAGTATTGCTGGGAAACTGTCCTCTGTTATGATCCTTCAAAGCATGTGCAAGCTGCCCAATTTGTGTTTCCATAGATTTCATCATAGCTCCCAAACTGCACATGTGTGTCTCCATGCTGTCCATTTGAGTTTCAGTCCTCGACATCCGCTTGTTAGATTCAGTAACAAATTTAGACATCACATCTTCCAATGACGCTTTACCTTCCCCTTGATTTTTATTGAATCCCGGAGGGGGTTTCAACACATTCTTGTTGTTGGAATAAGAAAAGTTTTCATGGTTACGTAAACCAGGATGATAAGTATTAGGAGGAGGGTTACCTCGATAATTTCCATAACCTCTGGGATTGATATATTGAGCTTCCTCAGGTGGATGAGATTCTTCTATGGCAACCGACACACCTGCAGGTTCTGAGATATTCACCTTGTTCAGAGAAGCAACTTGTGTACTCAACGCAGATAGCTGTGCAGTAATGGATGTAAGAGGATCCACACTGTACACTCCCTTCTTGACTCCCGTACGTTCAGATGGTAATTGATAACTATTGATAGTCATCTGAATGGGGTCCTTGGCAAATATGGTACCTCCAGCAGCAGAATCCACCGACATTCTTGTATGCGTATTCAGTCTATTGTAGAAAAACTCTATTTCTTCCCAATCTGCAATATTATGATTAGGACAACGCCTTAACAAAACTTTGTACCTTTCCCATGCCTCATATAGCTATTCTGAATCATGCTGTTGAAAGGTACTAATCTCAATCTTCAGCTGAGTTGCCTTGGATGGTGGAAAGAATTTCTCTAAGAATTTCACAGCCATGCCTTCCCAAGTTGTTATGCGTCCTAGCGGCAACGACTGTATCCAACTCCGTGCCTTGTCCCTGAGAGAAAAAGGAAACAAACGTAAGCGTATTGTATCCTCAGAAACACCATTTATTTTAACAGTATCAGTAATCTCTAGAAAAGTGCGCAAGTGTAAATGAGGATCTGCTGTGGCTGTTCCATTGAATTGGTTCTGCTGAACCATGTTGATTAAAGCTGGCCTCAACTCAAAGTTGTTGGCATTTATTGTCCCTCGAGCGATTCCAGAATAGTGAGCCTGGATCGTCGGTCTGAAATGATCTCTAATTGGCACCAAGGGCAATTCATTGACATTTTCTTCAGCCATGTTAAGTTGTTCTTCTCTCCTAGCTCTTCTCAAAGCTCGTGCAGTTCGTTCAATCTCTGGATCAAAGAGCAAAGAATTCACACTTTGAGATCTTCGCATAAATTGCAATTAAGAACAATAACAAATTATTAGTAATTAAATCAAAATAAAGAAAAGCTCTAAATTAAAATTTTGACTAATTGGTAACAAGACTAAACAAAATCAAAAACTACGCCCCGGCAACGGCGCCAAAAACTTGTTGTGAAAAATATTCGCAAGCGTACGAGTGTCAAGTTTTAGTAAAGTGAAAGAGAGAGTGTCGAACCCACAGGGAGTAATTTGAAAATATTCAATACTTGTAATTAAAACAGTCTTAATTTTATCTAGAAAATCAAACTTTAGAGGGTTGATGACAAATTAAATAAATAAAGAAAGCTGAACAACGCGCACAAACACAATCCTTAAGAGATTATCAATCAGAGAAAAAATAGTCTAGAGGTTTGATTTCACCTGGTCTCGACAATATTCAATCCTAATCAATCTATTTTCATGAGTTAATTTCAATTAATAACCAAGAACACATATATTATACTATTTCCCTCTTCCGAGTATCAAATAGGATGCATCAATTACAGATCGATTTCAATATCCCTATTCAAAATATACTTGTAATGATATGTGTAAAACAATGTTCTTTTTAGGCTCTATTAAAGCTATAAGCTCTCCCGAGTCATATAAACAATTAACAGTGCAGATTCTATTGATCTTATTCTAAATCCCCTCTCCCGAGTGCCGGACTCTGAATAAATATGACAAATCAATTTATGGCCAGTAAATTGAAAAAACTTTTAAAATTAGAATCACAATTAATTTAGAATAACTCAATTCATTAAAATCAATAATTCATAAATATTGTCTTGACCAAGTTACATCAACCTCTAGACTTAAAAAGCTTAGTTCATGATAAAATTCATAAAAACAAAATGAATGTTTTTAAATTCAAACATAATTCAACTCAAAAGAAATAAGTAAAGTAAGAATAACAAAGCCGTAGTCTTTCTTCCGTGTCCGGTCGAAAATTCTTCGTCTTTGTTCCAAGAAACTCCAAATCTCGATCGAAACTTGGACGACTTTTCTCTCAAGATTATTTTTTTGTGTAGTGGCCGCTTGATCCCTCTCATTAGGTCTGAAAACCCTTAAATATGCCCTTAAGATTCGTCCAAAAACCTTCCAAAAGTATCCAAAAATTCCCAAAATTAAACACAACACTTCGTCATACAGACTACGACGCGCGGGCGCACCACACCAGGCGCAGGCGCGCATAGTACACAGTCTCAGACACTTAGTAACTCGACTTCACGCGCGGGCGCACCACACCAGGCTCGGGCGCGCATAGCTTTCTGTAGAAAATTGTTGAGTTTCTCTTCAGTTGACGCACGGGCGCGCATAGTCGTCTGTCCAGGTTTCTTCAAACTACGAACCATCTTCGCTTGCTTCGCTCTTTTCTTGACTTCTATGATTTCTTCTATCATTCATTCATTATTTCCTGTAATTCCTGACATCCAACAAAAACAACAACAACTTCCACATAATTCCGCTCGAAACCAAGCAATTATCCAATAATATCAACACAAATTACGTGCACAAAATGCACTTATCAAATTCCTCCAAACTTAATTGTTTGCTAGTCCCGAGCAAAACCAATCAAGCCTCAAACACAAAACACTAACTATTACACTCAACAAATCAAGACCAACCAAGAATTACTATGAAACAATGGCCTTAGCAAAATATTCAGAAAATTTCATCTAATCATATCAAACTATCATTTTTTTCAAACGCAAGCTAGTGAACCTCCAAAACTTACAAATCCCAATACTCACGTGCAAAATACTCTTATCTAACTCAATTCACACATTCATAGATCAGGAGGACTTTAACAGGTGAAAGGATCAAACACGGGATAATTACTTTTGAAACACACGCAAAAATCAGGTTATTTCACAAAAGAAACTTGTGTGCGTGTTTCGGTCAAAAATTCATATTCATTAAGAGTGTAAATCAATCATCCATAGGCTAGATTCTCGCAACCCTTCTCCACTAGTATATTGGGCAACTGACGACCCTCCTACTCTCGAACTAAAACCACTCCCTTCTCATTTGAAGTATTTATATTTGTTACAAAATTATAAAATTCCAGTAATTTATTCTTCTTCTTTGACAGGGAGCGAAGAAGAGAAGCTACTGAGAGTGATTAGATAGCATATTAGAGCCATAGGATGGAGCCTGGCTGACATAAAGGGAACCAGTCCAACCATGTGCATGCACAAAATACTGATGGAGGCAGAGCAAAAGACATCTACTCAACTACAGAGGCGGCTTAACTCAGCGATGCAAGAGGTAAAGGAGGTGATCAAGATTCTTGATGCAAGTATTATCTATCCTATCTCTGACAGTGAATGGCTGAGCCTGATACATGTAGTGCCTAAAAAGGGAAGAATAATTGTGATTGATAATGAAAATAATGAACTAATCCCAACTAGGACGGTTACGGGATGGCGAGTATGCATAGACTATAGAAAATTGAATGATGCCACCCGTAAGGATCACTTTCCCCTCGTATTTATTGATCAGATGGTTGAGGGATTATTAGGGCATGCTTTTTACTATTTCTTAGATGGCTATTCAGGTTATTCCCATAGCACCCGAGGACCAACACAAAACTACTTTTACATGTCCCTACTGTACTTTTGCATATAAACGGATGCCATTTGATTTGTGTAATGCCCCTGCTACTTTCCAACATTGCATGATAGCTATTTTTCATGACATGGTAGAAAAATTTATTGAAGTATTCATAGATGATTTTTCTGTGTTTGGCTCTTCTTTAGATGATTGTTTATGTAAATTGAAAAGGTGTGGAAAAGGTGTGAGGATAGTAATCTTGTTTTAAATTGGGATAAATGTCATTTAATGGTAAGAGAAGGGATTTTTTTTTAGGTCATAAGGTGTCAGAAAAGGATGTGGAAGTAATTAAAAAACTTCCACCTCCCACGAACTTGAAAGGGATAAGAAGTTTTCTAGGACATGCTGGTTTTTAGAGGAGATTTATCAAGGATTTTTCTTCTATTGCTAAGCCCCTTACTAATTTATTGATAAAAGAGGTGCCTTTTAACTTTTCTGCTGAGTGTTTACAGGCGTTTCGAATATTGAAGCAGAATTTGACTAACGCACCAGTAATTGTAGCCCCAAACTGGAATTTTCCATTTGAGTTGATGTGCAATTCCAGTGACACAGCATTGGGGGCCGTCCTTGGGCAGAAAAGGGATAAAGTGATTCATGTGATTTACTATGCCAGCATCACACTATCCGATGCTCAGCTGAACTATGCCACCACTGAAAAAGAACTACTTGCAGTTGTGTTTGCGTTGGACAAGTTCAGATCATATTTTGTGGGGAGCAAAGTCATTTTCCATGTTGACCACTCGACACTGAAATACTTGATGAGAAAAAAGGATTCAAAACCCAGATTAATTCGTTGGGTATTACTTTTACAAGAATTTGATTTAAAAATTGTTGATAGGAAGGGCTCGAAGAATCAAGTTGCGGATCATCTATCTCGTCTGGAGAATCAAGGAACTAAAATGTTATAAATATAAAATAGTAATTAAGTGAATTAATTAGTAATTAAGGGTTTTAATTAATGAGTTAGAAAATAATTTAGTTAGCAAATTAAAACAAAAAGAAAGAATAACGTAAGCGTAAAAAAAAGAGAGAAAGTCGAGAGCTTCCAGACGTGAGAAGAGAGGGCGACTAGGTCTAATATCCAACTTCCGATCGTGTTTCGGCCTATCTTCGATCCCAGAAATGCATTCCAGATCAACCGTTCTACGAATAGAGGCAAGTTTTAATCTGTTTCTTTGACTCATCGGTAAAGCCATATATTCTTCAAATAGTTTTGAATGAGATTTGACTAAATTTATGCGTATTTTTGATTGATGATTATGGATTTAAAAGGGTTGAAGGATTTTTATGTGATTGAAGGTGAAAAAGAGATTTTGTACAAAAATTTTACCTATTTGTACTGTGTGTAGTGTATATATATATTTATATATGTACGTGTGTGTCATGTGTTTAAGATTTTAATTGCATGTGATAGTACAAGTGTGATGTGGTGTCGCATGTGTGGGTGTTGAGGTGTGAGGTATGGGTGCGTGAGTGGTGGAGTTTGATTGTATTTGTGATTGTTATTGTGTGTGTGTATGGTGTTCGGTCTGTGTGTGTGTCGTGAGTTTGTGTGTGTGTGTGTGTGTGTGTGTGTCCTTCGTGTGTGTGTGTGTATGACTGTGTGAGTGTGTGTATTTTTGTGTGTGCAGTGTACTAATTTTGAGGAAAAGATGAGGTAAGGTAAAAATATTTTTATGTCTTGTGGTAAAGTTACTATTGAGGTTGAGGTTGACGGAGTATGGATGTAGGCTCATTGGTCATGATGCCCCTCCCAAGAGGAAGATGGAGTGTGGATGTAGGCCATTGAGTCATGATGTCCCTCCACTTGAGGTTTGACGGAGTGTTGGATAAGGCCTTCGGGTCATAATGCCCCTCCAACCTGGATATCTTTGTATAAGCTTGATCAAGCAACCATTTATAAAGTTGAGGAAAGTTTTTGAGCCACAGGTCGAAAGAAAATAACTATTTTTATGAGGTTGAGGTTGAGGTTGAGGTGAGGCGTATTCATTTGTGATGTGTTTGTTATGTGTCGAGTTATATTTCTTTGCAATGTGTTTGTCTTATGTTGAGGTAAAGTAGAGGCTGAGGCGTCTCTTTTGTGATGAGTTTGAAAGTTTAAAGGTAAAGGTTGATGATTGTGTGTTTGTGTTTGCATGCTTGAAGTTTTAAGGGTTTCAAAGTATTAAAGTTGATATTTTAAAGTACAAGTTTAAAGTTTATAGAGTTATGTATCTTTGCTATATCCGGATATTTCTTGCTGAGCCATTAGGCTCACTAGACTTTATCGAAGTAGGCAATGATGAGGAGTAGGTGATGCTATCTGGTGAGTGCGATGGTCGTGTGGCGGCGCAAATCATGACCATGAAGCTTCCGCAACATGATGTTTTTGATGAAACAATTTATTTGTGTTTATTGTTGAGGGTTTTTGAAAAAGCTTAAATATTTTATTAATAAGTCATTACTTTTCCTGTTGGCCAGATTTCACTTTAAACTTTCATGTGAATTTTCATATAACTGTTACAGCATTTGAAGTTTGGGTTTGAATGAAGTTTATGTTTTCTTGCCAGCTGTTTTTTATTTTATGTTTATATTTGTGGGTGTTATCCCCTACCCCTTCTAATATGTATTTATTTTAAAAAAAAATAGTCAGTTATTTTAATTAATTCATTATTTTAAGTTAAGAATTTGAGGTCGTCACAACTTGGTGTCAGTTATTTTAATTAATTCATGATGAATTCCCAGATGAGTGGTTTTTTGAGGTAACGAATTTACCATGGTATGCAGACATTGTCAAAAACCTATCAAGTGAAGAGCGACTACTGCAATTGAATGAGCTAGATGAGCTGAGATTGGATGCGTATGAGAATGCAAGAATTTACAAAGAAAAAACCAAAAGATGGCATGATCAGAACATCGTCTCCCGTGAGTTTGAAGTGGGACAACAGGTATTATTATTTAACTCATGTTTGAAGCTCATGCCAGGTAAGCTGCAATCAAGATGGTCAGACCCATTCACTATTACGCAAGTGCTACCCTATGGCACATTGGAAATTTTGAGTCCTGCCACCGGAGCATTCAAGGTTAATGGTCAGAGGGTAAAAGTTTATCGAGGTGGACATGTGGAAAAAAACTAGACCACAATCGATTTGTAGGATCCGAATAATTGAAAGGGAAGTATAGTCGGGCTATAGACTATAAATTTAGCGCTGACTGGGAGGCAACCCAGTGCTCTTTTCCTTCAATTTTATTTACTTGTTAATTTATTTTTGCCTCATTTTGCATTTTTGTTTAATTTTGAATTTTTTTTAAAAAACTTATAAAGTCTCGCTCGAGCACGCATTCATGCGCCCGAGCGAGATGGACTCTGTCCAAACACAATTTTTGGAAAAGTGGTCTTGCTCGGGCGCGTGCTCTGTTTTAAAATTTTTTGGCGAACGTACCTCGCTCGATTGCACCTTTATGCGCTCGAGCGAGACCAAATCTGCAATAATATCGCATATCTAGTTCTTTCCTTTCTCTCATTATCTTCTTTCCCAAATTTCTGTCATGCGCCCCCTTTATTTTTCTCTTATCCTCTCTAGCCCTTACTCCTATATTTTCAAATTTGTAGCCCCTCATAGGTCACCCATCGCCACCCACAACCGCCGGCTGCTGCCCACTCAACTCGCTGCCACCCCTGCTGCTCCTAAAGCACTGGCCGCCTTCCCCTCTGTTCTCGCCGGCCCTGTTCACCAACCGCCTAGTGCCACAACTCAGCCGCCCCTGCACCCTCGGCCAATCCCCTCCGCCGTGTCCTATTTTTGTTAATCACCACCAGTTTCCGATCTCTATTACCGTACTTATAATCTTCTTTAACTATGCCGCCAAAAAGAGCCCGATTTTCCAGACAAGCAATCCAATCATCGACTGATGCTGCTCCTTCTTCCGGGATGGCCGGAAAATTCGTATCTCAAGCAGCTAAAGAGAGGTACAATAACGCTAAGCTTCATAGAAATCCTATTCCCGAGCGTGGTTTAGAAATCCCCCATAGAAGTGAATGTGGTGTTGGTGTTCATGTTTCTAATCGAAATTGGGATAAATTTTGTTTAAATCCGAAAGCTTGCCGTTGTCCCAATTGTTCGAGAATTTTATGCGAATGCTGCAGAGAGGGAGGATGGAAAAGCATTTGTTAGGGGAAAATTGTGTCTTTTGATGAAAATTTGATTAATGAGCTTCTTGAAACCCCGGTGGGGGATGATAGTTTGTATCAAAGTTTGAAGCAGGATCCCGACTATGATGAAATTCTTGATCAACTTTGCTATGAGTGGGCAATATGGCATGATCCGAATGCCTATAAACATTTCTCAGAAATATTTCTACAGCTGGACCCGACCATATGGTAAATGTTTGTTTGCCAAAGATTGATGTCGGTATCCCATACCAGTGATGTGCATGACGATTGTTCAATCCTAATTTATTCACTGGATATGGATTGGCCGATTAACATGGGCCGGTTCATTCACTCTGAGATTTGACATTCCATCTACACTCCTTCTGTTGGCTTGTTCTTTCCTTCAATCATCTCTGAACCATGTATTCAAGCCGGAGTGATGGTTCGTCCCAATGAGGAGTGGCTCCAGCCTTCCAATCCTATTGATGCATCGAATGTCACTACAAAGGTGAATAAGCGCAATAAAGAATTTCCTCGAGGAGGTGGAGCGAGCTCGAGCACTGCTGCTGCAAAGAAGAAACCACCCCGTCGCTTGGTTCTCAATACCATCTATGAGCTGTCGGCCTTTGTTCACCACTAACAAGCTTACATGTCAGCGACCACAGCTCATCTTCAAGCTATGGACGCAATGATGCAAGGAATGACCACACAGCTTGGTCTGGATGCTTAATCTTTTCCCTCCCCTCTGGAGTACCCACATACTTTTGAGTATATTTTGCAGCACCGCCTCATGCATATCAAGTGCCTCCCCCGAAAATTGACAAGGAGGAGACTTATGAAGACGCCAATGATTGAACCAGGGGAGTTTTAGTTTTCCAGTTTCATTTTGTTTTCTTTGTTCGTCTTGCATATGTTTCTTTGTTTGTGCATTTTGTTTTTGTTTCTGAAGCATTGAGGGTAATGCTTTAGATAAGTATGAGGGGATAGCTTCGTTTTGCATTTTTTGTGTTGCATTCATTTTGTTACTAGTTCAGTGCATGTAGTTCATTTCATATGTCATCGTGTTGCATTTGTTTTCGTGTTTGTCTTGCATGAGTCGGATGAGGAATGGAAGCCGATGATGATGAAGTTGATGTTAAAAATATATTTTTTTTGAAATTTTTTTCTATTGATTGGACATGAAAAACTGTAGGTTGTGTAGTGGATAGCACATATGTTAGACCGGTGAAATGTAGCGATATCATTGATAATGTTCATATCTGTTTGACCATTGCATGACAATAGGTGTTTGTTGATCTTGATTGTATCTTTTGAGTTCCAATGATTTCATGACATTGTACTTATGATCTTGGGCGCACCTAATAATGTTTTTATAAAAATATTTTGTGAATTTTTTTTAACTCCATCCGGGTTATGAGCCAGGGATTGAAATCCTAATCATCTTGTTCTTGACTAAGATGCGGATTAAATTGGATTTCAAACTTAAAAAAAAAATCTAAATTTTTGAAATAAAATCAATAGCAATTCCATCCGGGCTTGGAAAGGGATTGAAATACTAATCACCGATCCATGGCTAAGTTTGCGGGTTCAATGGGATTGTAGCTCCATCCGGGCCATAGATGAGTGGATTGAAATTCGAATCCTATCCTAGTTATAGCTAAGTTTGCGGGTAATTATTGGGGCTTAAGAAAACCGGGTGTAAAATCCAAAGGTGTGTAAAATATCTCAAGGGAGGTGTTATAAATTGTTGGGAGGAAGGGACACTTGATTGTGAAACTTGCACTGATTTGTCATAGGTTTTTAAGCAGTTGTAGAACAGATTCTTTTTAAGTTGCATGTAACTGGAATAACATGACACACACACACGTTCACGCTAAACCGATGGTGTATTATGGAAAATCGAGAGCATTTGGGATTGTGTTTTGTTTGGTTTTGAAACTTCTCTGAGGTTGTGTTTTCTATGATTCGTCCTGACTTATGTTTGTGTTTGCATATTGTTGTTGTTGGTCTTGCTCGAGGGCGAGCAAGATTCAAGTATGGGGGATTTGATAACCGTGTTTTATATGCATATTTTTGTGTCATTTTTGTTGTTAATTTGCATGCATTCGTGTTATGATACTTACGTTTTTGTGAATTTTAATCATATTTCATGCATTGTGTCTACATAACATTCTCCGTGGTTTATTTGTAGAAAATTTGGAAGAAAGCAAGAAAATAGAGACAGAAAAAGTCTCGCTCAAGCGCATGTTCATGCACCTGAGCGAGCGCAGCTTATGGAAAAAGAAAGAATGGCAAAAAAATTCTCGCTCGGGCGCATGAAGCGTACATGGAAAAGAAGCGAAAAGAACATGTCTCGCTCAAGCGTGCATTTATGCGCCCGATCAAGAAAGACGTGCAGAGTTTTATTTTTGGAAAATTCCTTGTTTGAGAAGGATACAATCTTTGGAAGATTTGGGGCGTTTAACTAGGTCTTTTATCATCTGATGAAGGGTTCCAGACGTGTTCTAGCATAGAGACGACGGCTACATCGTTCGGAGTGAAGATTTTCTTCATTTTTCTTCTTCTTTTCTTATTTTCAAGTTTTGATTTCATGCTTTGGATTGAAAGACTTGAGTTTTAGACTATGTTTGATTTAGATTAGTTGTTTTCTTTCGATCAAGACCACGTGATTGGGCCGAACAAGTTTATGTTGAAGACTTGAATGTTTGTTTGGGATTTCATATTTTATTTTAATATTATTGGTTTTTGGATTTAAATTTGTCTTGTGAATGATCTGACCAATTGTTTGCTTGCATGTTAATCGATTCCGAGTCGACAGGGTAGGAATTGATTTTGATCACTCTAATAATCAATACAAGGTTAAATTGACTAGAAATAGTATTCGATTTCATTGTGCGGCTTTAGGTGAAAACTGAATTATCATAATTCCTTAAAGCATTTGAATTTGATTAGAATTAATTAGAAATAATTAATCCATCAGTATTTGGATAGCTTTAACTGTTCTAGAAATAGACTGTTAAATAAATTAGGAGAATTCGCCGTGAGTTAAGATTTAATCCAAATCCTGAATTTACTACTTGTTGCATGATTTGTTCGGTACCTACGTGTGTTCTTGATCGAATTTCTCTTCATTGAATTAAACATAAAATTCTTGATGCGTTTTTATTTTAATTTATTTCATTGATAATTTTAACTGTTATTAATTTTCAAAAATAACTTTTATTTATTAGTCTATATTAAGTTAAAATAATTATATTTTGGTAGTTACAACATATCAGTCTTTGAGGGTTCGACACTTGGACTTAAATCCACGTACCATTACTTGACCTAGTATACTTGCTAGTAGACACCGAATTAAGCGGTCATTCATCGCATTGGAAAATAAAGTTTTGAAGAGAGTCAAAACAATCTATGTTACCGAAGCTTTGAAAAGAAGGGAATATTTTATGGATCAGTTAAGGATCCAAAAGTTGATAGACAAATATTCCGAAATGAGATGAAATTATGATCCGATGAGCCCAACTGCAGGAGATGACTTATGCACAGTGAGCCAGTTGGATATGGATCTAGTTACTCTCAGTATGGAGATAAAAAATTTGGGAGAATGATTATGAAATTTTGGTACCAGCTCACAAGTCTGAAAGGAATAACACCAATGATGAATCGGAAACTTAATCAGTTGTGATGTCCCAAGACTGAGTAATTTGATGCAAGCTCCATTCCAACGGTTGAACCAATTAAGGAACCAATCATTACACAAGGCACAAGCCAAGCTGGACCATCAAGAAGCCAGGTTCTAGAGATTCAAATGACAAGTGAACAAGTGTCAGAAGTCTCTTTGCTGAATGTGGATGAAATATTAAAGTCAGTCACTCATGACATCGAGGAAAAACATAATGAGAATGTGGATCAACTACCAGTTGAGGAAGAAGTGATGGTACTTGAGGAGATAATTACTTAACCCAAAGATGTTTTATCCATTGAATTTCTTGATGTTTTGGAATAGAGTCAGCTCAGATACCAGAAGCTCTAGTACAAGAAACTTCAAATGTCGGTTGGATGTAGAAATTTTAACTGAAATTGAGTGCTTGAAATAGACACCATGTAGTGATCCGTTCTGGAATCACAAGGTAACCAAAGCTTAAGCATGCAATTAAACTAAATTAACAAAATCAGAGAAAAACTGCGGAAACTTAAATCAAAATACTAACCCGGCAGAATACAACCGGTAAAATAACTGAAACCCAAATAAAATAATACAACCCAATTGAAAATCCAATACGAAAGGGTCAAGCCTAACTAAGAACCGCTGGCACCCACTGAGTTCCCAACTCTCTGGTTGCCATCTACTCACTGGTCCCCGAACCTGGGAAACCTCCAACTGCCCTGTCGAATGGGGTGTCCAAATAAAATACATGGACGTGAGCAAATAATGCTCAACACGGAGGTATGAGTATACCCATGCTATGAATGCAAATACAAATGCGTATGAAAGGATATCGAGAACCTATCATCGATAGAACACTGCTCAGTCAAAGACGCCACGGTATGTAGCAAGCTAGGCCGTCGCATCAGGAGGTGGATCCCATACCATAAACCCGTGGGCTTATCACTGGATCCAAAACCATGGAATCCACCCACATAAATATTTGGGGCTGAGAGACCCCTCTATAAGTAGTGTCAATGGAAACAGGCTCAACGTGCCAATGCATGCAACATAATTTTTGTGGCATAATAAATGCACATATAATAAATGCCACATAAAACATGCAAACATAGAACATGAATACTAAACCAGGGTATCTCGGATAGTACGTCAGTACCTCAAATCATGCAACTCAAGCAACCTAGCCACCCAGGTACTCAAGTTCAACACTATAAACCAAGATAACCATGCATCACTATTAATGCTCTAAAAGCCTTAACTAATCTAATAGATACTCTCAAATATTTTTAGGGATCTCGGACCATACCTGCGTCCGTCGTTGGACCACTGATGGCGATAACCCCAAAACTTGGGCACAACTCTGCTACAACTCCGACAGTGCTCCGTCGTCCCTTGGCCCTCACAATGAACGCCTAAAAGCCCCTAAAATCGAGCTAGAATGAGAGAGGAGAGGAAATGGTGCGAGTGGAAATGGGGGCTCTCGTCTCTTATTTATAGACATAGATCGGGTCCGATTTCCTAGATCGGATCGTCCGATCCCCCCCAGTCAACTCCCTCCAAACATGTGTCCTGCCAGCTGTCAACAGGAGATCGGATCGTTCGATCCCAACCTTTGGATCGTCCAATCTCTGTGTGTTGTCAAATAAAATCCATATCTCTTATTGGAACGTGATCGGATCCTCCGATCCTACCTTCGGATCGTCCGACCTCTCCGGAGCGTCCGAAATCAAACCTATCATCCAAACTCTTCAAGTTCGGATCATCCGGTCCTCGAGTTCGGATCGTCTGATCCACCCGATGACTTGGAACACTTTGGGCCATTCTCAAACGCCCTGAATCCGATTTTTCACTCCTTTAACTCATTTGAGAATTCCTTAATCATGTTTTAACCATTCTAAATAGGATTATTTTTTATAATTACTAGAATGGAAATTCGGGCTACTATATTCTCCCAAACTTAAGAGATTTCATCCTCGAAATCAGGTATTGGTCAATTTTAAGAATGTATTCTCAACAAGATTCCTGAAACCATGGATAAATTCTTGATCTAGACCACCAAAAAGTCTAGCTTTTATCAATCCAAAATGTCTCGTCAGAAACAACATTATATGTCTCTGCTGGATCGCAGTAGTACTCAACACTTTGAATCTTAGAACTTAATCTATTTCCATCTCTACACATCTCTGCAAAAGTATCGAAACTGGTGCAGAGACCCTTTCTCCTAGTCAAGCATCTATTGACTGAAATTTCACGATACTCTGAAAATGTGAAATCCAAACTAGCGGACAAGTTATTCCGAAATCCCATGTCCGGCCATAGATACAAAATCCTTCTATCCATCGCAGAACCTACCCTACTCTATTACCGAGTATTTGAATACAGTCTCTCTGGCATTACGCTAATGCCCCCTAACTGATTTAAACTCAAGCACCTCCCACGGTCCGAGTAATAATCATCGCTGGTCGAGCCAACAAAACTCAATCATCAAATTCCCTAGTCACGTGAAAGAATTCAAATGACAGTCTAATCACCCAATACCCGAGCAAACACACAAGATGGGTTTTATCCTCGAATCCCCATATTCACATGGATATTTCCATCAAATCACACTAAGTAAAAACCTTAATGAATCTTGCTAAAGATTCTGACAATCTCATTGCACCATCAAGCAATACCTTGCATCTTTGCCGATCCCAAACTCATCGACGGTTGATTAAAATAATTAATATCACACTAAATCGAGATTCCTCTGATATCTAATTTATACCCCAAGTAATCAATGGTGGTTTCATCTACTAGACTGTACCAAAATCCCCTCATCAGTTCGTGCAATACTATGACCAACAACACCGTCGAAATAATGTCATCACCCAATAACACAAGTAGTTCTTCTAACCACTCACTTGGTATCGACTCGTGCCGAAAGGAAACAATACTAGTTTGCCATTCTGAGTTACTTAAACTCACTAGCTACTGAAACACCCTTTTGGAATTGCAATTTCCAAATTGCACCTAGTCACAATCTAACTTTGGAAAAACACCCTGATTTCGCAAAACTCCTTTGTGTTCTATGTTTAACTATCATCTATTAATACTAAATAGATAGACCTGATACAACTCCATTGTATCACTTTTCTGATCTGTCACTGTTCCTGATATCTCCAGCGCAAATTTACGGTTTGACATGCCTACAATTCTTCTTATTGGCTTACTTTGTCAAAACTCTTATCCCGGAATCAAAATCTCCGAATAAACCATTTCCCAAAAAAACATAACCGAGTCATCCATAATACTATAGGTTAAGTTCCTATGCCCCAGAAATAACTACTATAGTGAAAATGGCAAAGGCCCGTCCAATTCCTCCGCGAAATGACAATGTTGTTGTCCACGCTAGTACTGGTAAACATACAAATATGATGCATGCAAAAAATACAATGTCTGGGTATCCATATCTAGGATATACAAATCCAAACTACTCAGACTGGCGCCTAGGATATGAGCAATATCCACCGGGGAATCAAACCACTGGGTGCATCCACTCACTCCTAGCTAGACGCGGATCTAAAATGTCCTCTGATCACTAGAGATGGCGCAACCTGTCGGTCGGCCGGACCTTTTGTGTCACAACATTCTGACAAAAGGGGCTGAGCAACCCTATACAGGCTCATCTCAAAGAGATACAGACTCAATATGATATGCAAATTCCACATAATATATCAATGTAATCATGACACATAAATTCAACACTTAAGCATGCATACCCGCTGAAAATCTCAGTCAGTACTTACGTACCTCACAAATATACTCCTAGATGTCCCCACATCTACAATCCAACACTACAATGCAAAATAACCATGTATTACTAATAAAGCTCTAAAAGTATTAACCGAGCTATTAAATACACCCTAATATTTTTAGGGATCTCGGACCATACCTGCGTCCGTCGTCAGCCCACTGATGGCGATCGCCCCACAATTTGGGTACAACTCCGCTACTACTGCAGGAGACTATCAGTCAATTCTCGGACCAACTTAGGTGAGTAGAACACCTAAAATACCCTATTGAAGGAGAGAGGAAGAAATTTGATTGGTGCAAGAATGAGGCTCTCGGACCCTATATTTATAGTTGGAGTTCGGACGGTCTGATCCCCACCTTCTAATCGTCCGATCTCTACATGTGAACCACATGTCCTGCCAGCACTTCGGATCATCCGAACTAGGCTTCAGATCATCCGATCTCTAACACGTGTCCAATCAAATGCATGCACATCACACACCTGTCCAAGTAACTGTTCGGATGATCCGTTAATGCTCTTTGGATCGTCGGAACCCATGAAAATATGTCATTCATGATGCATCTCGATGATTGAGCTAAGACATCTGTCATAATTTGAGTTCGGATTGTTCGACTGCCACTGATCTTCCGAACCCAAACTCTCCTTTCGAACTCCACTAGTTTGGATGGTTCGAACTTAGATCAGATCATCCGATCCTACCCGATAGTTTAAACCCTTCGGCCATTTCCAGACGTTTTGAATCCGATTTTCAACTCCTTAATCCCATTAGGAGCTTCCTTAATCATGTTTTGTACCCTTTAAACATGGTTACCTTATTAATTACCATTTAATCACTAATTCTGGATTCGGATCACTACACTCTGACCTTAGAGTTCCTTTGATCAATTCATGGAATCACAGTTCAATCCAGAAATTACTATTTTCCAATACTACTGGAATCACATAAATCTTATACTAAAGATTTATCCTTCCTATCTCTAATAGAGTCATATGATAACCACAAGTAATCACTAACACGAATTCTGCACCAGCCCGAATCTAATCACCTGAACTATCCCAGTCCATATTACGGTAAGTACTGCATTGAACATGTAGAGCTAAACTTACTCTTAGTCAAGGAATAATCTCCTATCTTAGAAAATCTTGTCAAAATAAAACCTTATCCTGAATCTCTGACTAAATGAGATGATAAATACACTAAATCCTCGGTACTAACCCAATACCAAAACTAAATCGAATGACTTCAGCTATCACTGAAATCCTCTTGGTAGTCATACTCCTTGCTGCGACTGCGTAAAACATCAAGACTGAGGTAGCCTTCCCTACAAGACCATCTGGAAAATCTTCTCAGAAACACCGGCATAGGGTCGCGCCTACTCACTCATCTCAAATCAAAACCAACACAGTCCAGAATACCTGGTACAAACAACCACTTTTCCCTTGATGAAACCTATCATCCATGGCAACAACCAATCAATGTCTCAATCTAAATCAACTGGTCTAGGAACTACCCAGATCAAACCATACAACACTAGCATGAATCATGCCCATAATAAAACACATCATCCCTTGCATCACCCTAAAAGTCACATATTTACTCCAACATTCTAGGAAAATGCCTAGAATTAATCACATGGCAAGTACTCACAATCGGTTTACTCAAACAATCTATGAGTCACAATAGTTGAACACTAATCAACTAAATAACAAGTAGATCTCCCGAATGATCTAACACTGAAAGTAAACTTTAAACCATTAAGCTCAGCCTTATATTTATTGTGTTTTGTCTATCATCGAGAGACACCGTGACGGAAGAGGTTGACGCTACGGTGATAGGATGAGTATGTGGATGTACCCTGCGGAGTGGCTTCCAACCAGTACTGCATATTCGATTGGCGCCCTTGAGCAGACTGTTTTAAACTAGTATTTGCATGAATAATATTTGTTTATATATCTATGCTTTTGTATTGAGCATATCTCTCACGTCCAGTATTTTTGTATTTTCTGGACACCCTATTTGACGAGGTAGTTCACAGACTTGGCAACGCAGGAGGATCAGTGGAGACTAGGGGCCAAGGTTGCAGTGAGTTTCCCTTAGTTGTTAGGGATTTGATTACCCTCTTCAATTTGGTTGTATTAAACATGATTTGTTTATAGTTTTAGTGTCGGTTGTATTCCATCGACTGGTTGTATTTGTATTTTTATCTATTCGTGTTTAACTCTAATTATGCTAATGTATGCTTAATTAGTCTCTGATTAGTAGCGGACCCGGGTAGGGTGGCTATATTTATTGGTATAAGAGAATGCATAGGATATTCTTGGGAATTAAGTTTGGCTCTTTGGGTTTTTAATGAGTCTTAAATCCTTTCAGTGGCTGATAGAGACTTTTAGAGTCAAGGTAGCGATGGGCGTTGGCGTGATGAGGAGCCACCGAGACATCACCGAGCTCACCTTCATCATAGAGAGGGTAGACGCCGGTCGAGTTGCATTGTTTTGTGGAGATTGGGCCTAAGACATTGGTAGGAGGTGAGACTCTAGAGGAAACAAAGGATTGGCTCGAGAGGATGGAGAACTGTTTCCATGTATTTTATTGTTCCGAGGACAGAAGATGGAGGCTGCAACTTTTCTGTTAAAGGGAAGAGCTCGTAAATGGTGGAGATCCGCGTCCGCTCAGTCGATCCAAGATCAGGGTCACACTAGGTGGCTAGACTTTTGTCATTTGTTTCGACAGTTGCACTTTCCTCCAGCCCTTTGTCAGGTAAAGGCAATAGAGCTCCTTGATTCGAAGCAGGGAACGATGTCCATTGATGAGTACCAAGAAAAGTTTATTGATCTTATTCTCTATTGTCTGCACATTGGCGCCAGTTCTGAAGCAAAGTATGATCACTTTCTCAGGGGCCTGAACCAGGAGATCTTTGACATAGTGAGTATTTGCGATGATCCTACGTCGTATGAAGGCTTGGTGAACCGTTGTCGCCAGACAGATATCAGTTTTAGGCGAGCGAGGGAGTTGCAGACTTCTAGACCTTCAAGTTCCTTAGGTCCGCGAGCCCGGTCTTTGAAGAAGCAGGGCTGTACTTCATCTTCTTCTTCTGGATCCGGTAGTGTTTACCGCTTTGGCTGTCAGAAGGATGGTCGTTGTGAGAAGTGTAGGAGGAGACACCCTCCAAGCCAGTGTCATCGTGGGTCTGGAGTTTGTTTTCTCTGTGGTGAGATGGGCCATTTGAAGATAGATTGTCCGAACCGTATGTGAGCAGAAAGTGGTTCTGGTAGTGTTGGAGGTTCTCAGACTACTGTCCAGTAGCAATAGTTGCACTAGCAGTCGCACCAGTAGCGTCCTCAGACTTCTTCCTATGGTCATTCCACTTTGCGCCCTTGTTTCCAAAGGCAGGTTTTTGCACTTAACAAGGAGTAGGCTCAAGCTGATAGCGATCACATGATTGTAGGTACTTTTAGTTTGTGCGGTTTTCTGCATGTGTTTTGATCAATATTGGTGCATCTCATTCTTTCATATCAGCTCGGTTCGTTAAGAGATTTAGACTGTCGTATGTTCCCTTAGACGTGTTGTTAGTTGTTTCAACTCCGATGTGTCAGAAGGTGTTGGCTAAACATCTAGTGGTAGGTTGTGTTTTGGGTTTTGAGGGTCATCAGTTGAGTGCTAACTTGATGATTTTAGCAATGGATGATGTTGATTGCATTATCGGGATCGACCTTTTGACTTCCTATAGAGCTGCAGTGGATTGCTATAAGCGGTTTGTCCAGTTTTGCCCTGAGGATGGAGATTCATGGTTTTTCTATGGTGAGGGAGCGCGACCCCCGATGCCAGTGGTTTCTGCTCTAAAAGCCTATTGTGCTTTAGTGTCTGGCGGGGAAGGCTACCTTATCTATGCAATTGATGCATCCTTAGAGGGTTTGGATATTCAGGAGATACCAGTGGTCCGAGAGTTTCTGGATGTGTTTCCTGACGAGATTCCAGGATTGCCTCCTATTCGTGAGGTAGAATATGGCATAGAGTTGTTGCCAGGGAAATCGGAAATTTCCCAAGCACCTTATCGTCTGGCCCCGTCCAAAATGAGAGAGTTGCAGAAGCAGTTGCAAGATCTTCTTGAAAAGGGCTACATTCGACCTAGTGTTTTGCCTTGGGGGGGGCCAGTATTGTTTGTCAAAAAGAAATATGATTTGATGCATCTTTGCAAAGACTACCGACAGCTAAACTAGGTGACAGTTAAGAACAAGTATCCTCTTCCGTGGATAGATTTTCTGTTTGATCAGCTTCAAGGGACTTCTGTTTATGCCAGGATTGATCTACGATCAGGTTATCATCAATTGCGAGTCAAAGAGGAGGATATTCCTAAGACATCATTTCGTACGCGGTATGGTCACTATGAGCTTTTAGTGATGTCATTTGAATTGACGAATGCTCCTCCTGTCTTCATGGAATTGATGAACAGGATTTTCCGCGATTTCTTGGCTAAGTTCGTGGTAGTGTTCATCGACGACATTTTGGTTTATTCTCACAGCGTGGACGAGCATGCATATCATATCAGTATTGTTTTGCAGATATTGAGAGAGCGACAATTTTACGCTAAACTCAGTAAGTGTGATTTTTGGATTGACCGAGTTGTGTTCCTTGGTCACGTAATTTCCCGAGATGGCATGGCAGTTGATCATAGTAAGACGGAAGCTATTCTGAATTGGTCACATCCGACAACAGCTTCTGAGATTCGTAGTTTCCTGGGGTTAGCAGGATACTATAGTCGATTTGTGGAGAATTTCTCTCTAATAGCCAGGCCATTTATGCACTTGACAAAGAGGGATGTTTCTTTCGTTTGTTTTACAGAGTATGAAAAGAGTTTCCACGAGTTGCGTCACCACTTTACGACAACTCTTGTTTTAACATTGCCATCTAGATCTGGTGATTTCATAGAATACACCGATGCTTCTCTCCAGGGTGTGTGATGTGTGCTGACTCAAAATGTGCATGTGATTGCCTATGCATCCAGACAGATGAAGTCGCATGAGGAGAATTATCCCGTACATGATTTGGAGCTTGCAGCCATTGTTTTTGCTCTTAAGATTTGGCGTCATTATCTGTACGGTGAGAGATTTGAAATCTTTATGGATCATAAGATCTTGAAGTACCTGTTCACTCAGGCTGAGTTGAACATGATATAGCGTCGCTGGATGGATCTGTTGAAGGACTATGATTGTGAAATCAAGTATTATCTAGGCTCTTCAAATCCGGTTGCCGATGCGCTTAGTCGCAAGGTGCATGTAAGTTCCCCTCGTACCAGCGCAGTGTCGCGGGTGGTAGAAGAGTGTTGTTCCTTGTGTTTCACTTTTTTTCACAAGAAGTAACAATCAGGAGTTTGCGTTTGGTCGGTGCTTTTTGAGCCAGCTTTGTATACTCGGATCAGAGAGGCGCAGAGTGCCGATCCGAAGACTCAGAAGTTGCCCCGATTGGCTCAGGGTGAGAACACTTCTGGTTTCATCTTCAAGCAAATGGTTTGTTGTGTCTTTTTTGGCCGTGTGGTAGTTCCTGATGATGCCGCAATGAGAGATGAGATCATGTCACAGGCTCATCGTAGTATATTCTCTGTTCACCCATGTAGCATGAAGATGTATAAGGATCTACAAACGAGATTCTGGTGGAAATGAATGAAGCGCAGCGTGTATCAGCTCGTGTCGCGATGCCTTGTGTGTCAGCAGGTCAAGGCAGAATTCCGATGACCCGATGGTTTGCTCCAGAGTTTAGAGATTCCTGAGTGTAAGTGAGAGCATGTGACTATGGATTTTGTCACCCATTTGTCGTTGTGTTCAAGGAATTGTGGTATGATTTGGGTTTTTGTTGATCGATTGTCGAAGTCCGCGCATTTTCTTCAGTATAACTGGGACTTTACTTTTGATAGGATGACACGTCTGTATGTGCAAGTGATTGTTTGTTTGCATGTAATTCCACTGAGCATTGTTAGTGACATAGACCTGAGATTTACCTCTAGATTTTGGGGGTGTTTTCAGCGTGCTCTTGGTACTACTTTGAGCTTGAGTACCGCATAACATCCGGATACCGATGGACAAACTGAGAGGACGATCGTACTCTTGAGGATATGCTTAGAGCTACAATGATGGATTTTGGTCCAGCTTGGCATGTGTTGGAAAACTGTGTTCAGATCAATCAGAATTGATACCCGGTGCAGCGGAAGTTTAAAAATTTTGTATGGAACGATTCCATAATGGGTATCAAAACTTTACGATTAAATTGTGTGTGTAAAAATTAAATAATAATTATAAATTTTTACCTCCAATCTCGAATCGAGATTATGGACACCAACAGATTACTCTGCTCTTGTTGTATATCCCTGGAACTGATGGACGAACTGTTCTTCAATCAGGTCCACGAACAGAGATTTAATCCCTCTGATAGATTGCACTAGAAAAACTATCAGAAGTTTCTACGAAGAGAATTAACGAATTTGATCCGTTAAACCAGACTGCAAATTCAAAATTCACAGGCTGGATTTTCCCGACAGAGAGAGGGAGGGGGGGCGGCCACTTTTTAATAAAACAACTAGGGTTTTCGAAAATTGTGAGCCTCTGTTATTTAATTTCTGTACTGCAATAACTTATTTATAATGTGGGCTGCTAACAGCTTAGGGCACATTAGTCATAAGTTCAAAACTGACAAGCAAAGCCCGCATGTTCAGAAATTAATATAAAATTCATCGTGACTCTGATTGATAAACCGATTTTACCAATGTGCACAGAAACCATTCCTGCATCTTTTAAAGTCAAGATAAATTTTCTGAATCCGAATTCAGTGATTTCCAAAAATGCCCATCTCTATGTCATTTTAGGAAATCTCACTCCTCTACTCTTAAATAAGAAGTCCCACTTCTTTGTTCATTAAATTTAACTCTTTAAATTTAACTATCTCAACAGGGATTAAAAATCCATTACTCTATGTGACCCTCAATGGTTCAGGGATACAGCTAGCCGTGGGCTCACAACTCCTTGTGACTCGGAACAACAATTTCCGACTTGCCCATCGAATCATGGTAAGAGCGCCTAGCAACATCGCCCCATGATTCCCTAGGTATCACTGATAGTGCCTGCAAGAACCAATAGATTTTGGTTAGCGTACAGTACGGTCCCTTCATCCATATATCCCGATCGAATCAACAACCATTGGTAAATCGAGAGTAGTTCGAGATTCGATAACTATGCAACACATCTTGAAGATCAAATAGTGACATCGCATGTGCTACTAAGAAACCATTTCTTAAAACACATCATGTACTCTGGCCAGAGATTCGTCACACTAATATCTCCTCAGATTGCATAGGATATCCACACTCGCAAGTATGTGGTGAATCCTTGACAACAAAGCATCGACTCCTATATGTGTTGTAACTGTACCCAATCCCGACACCTGATGACCCCAATAGAGTCGGTAAACGAGTCAAAGCACAGTACTAGCATATAGAGTCTCAATGATGTTTCAAGTAGTAAGGACTAATGGTGTACAACCAAAACCGCGGACTTTATCCACTCGATAAGTGATAACCACTTGGAAAGTCCGGATAGGGTAGTTCGATCATTCATCATATGAATATCCATTTGCATGCTTCGAACATCTCTATGTTCCTTACCAATGAAACGTGGTACTCGGCATCGCAAATGCTAGTCTCAATCTCGAGCGATCCTTATCCTTATTCACGGATGGCTCAATCGACTAGGAACGATTTAGAATATACAGTGACTATAAGATGTGTTTCATGATAGACATCCCCATGTACTACCACATCTTACATACACTATAGTATATTCAAGGTCTTTATCAAAACAACAATAGTATATCATAATATAACAATATGAAGAAAGATAAAGTCATTGCCATTAATAAAAGTGTAAATTATATTAAACAAAAGATTGTTTATACAAAGAGTCATCAAAGCCCTTAGCCACAAGTTGGCTCACCGGGCACCCACTCTTTCAATCTCCCACTTGCCCTAAAGCCAACTAGTCATACTACGTAGACCCATTGCTTCGCGATGTTTGTCAAATAATGGTCCTGGCAAGGGCTTAGTAAGTGGATCAGCGATATTGTCTGTAGAGGCCACTCTTTCGACAGTGATGTCTCCTCTTTCCATGATCTCCCGGATGATGTGGTATTTCATCAGTACGTGTTTGGATTTTTGATGAGACCTTGGTTCCTTTGCCTGAGCAACGGCACCCGTGTTGTCACAGTACACCGGGACTATACCAACAACTTACGGAATAATGCCCAACTCTTGGACGAAATTCCGCATCCAAACGGCCTCTTTGGCAGCAACTGATGGTGCAATGTATTTTGCCTCAGTGGTGGAATCCGCTGTGGTGTCCTGCTTGGAACTCTTCCAAGAGACAACACCGCCATTGAGCATGAACACAAATCCAGAGGTTGGCTTCGAGTCATCCACGTCACTTTGGAAGCTAGAGTCGGTATAGCCTTCCAATTTCAGTTCTCTTCCTCCATATACCATGAACATATTCTTAGTCCTTTGTAAGTACTTAAGAATGTCCTTCACGGCTTTCCAATGCATTTGACCGGGATTAGCTTGATATCTGCTCGTGACACTCAGAGCAAATGCTACATCCGGTCTGGTAGATATCATCCCATACATGATACTACCAATGGCTGACGCATATGGTACATGTGTCATTTTCTCTATCTCTTCATCAGTCTTGGGACACATAGACTTGGATAGAGAAACTCCATGACACATGGGTAGATGTCCTCTCTTGGACCCATCCATTGAAAACCGTTTCAATATGGTTTCGATGTAAGTTGATTGAGTGAGTCCTATCATTCTCTTAGATCTATCTCTATAGATCTGTATCCCTAGAATATAGGATGCCTCACCCAAATCCTTCATCGAGAATCTACCTGATAACCATATCTTTGTTGACTGCAACATCCCTACATCATTCCCAATGAGTAGGATGTCATCAACATAAAGTACTAAGAATGTCACAGCATCCTTAACTACTTTCTTGTAAACGCATGGTTCCTCCGGGTTCTTGATGAAACCAAAATCCTTTATTGTTTCATCAAATTTCTGGTTCCAACTTCTTGATGCTTGTTTTAGACCATAGATTGATCTCTGAAGCTTGCATACCTTATGCTCGCTTCCCATGGATGTGTATCCCTCAAGCTGCGTCATATAGATCTCTTCCTTAATGTTTCCATTAAGAAATGCAGTCTTCACATCCATTTGTCATATCTCATAGTCATACCAAGCAGCTATGGCAATAAGGATTCTTATGGACTTGAACATTGCAACTGGTGAAAAGGTTTCATCATAGTCAACTCCTTGTCTTTGAGTATAACCTTTCGCCACCAATCGTGCCTTGTAGGTCAATACCTTACCATCAGGCCCAAGCTTTCTCTTGTAGATCCATTTACACCCTATTGGAACAATTCCATCGGGAGGATCTACTAAAGACCAAACTTGGTTTGTATGCATCGAATCTATTTCCGACTGCATAGCTTCAAGCCATAAATTTGAATCCGCATCAGAAATTGCTTCCTTGAAGTTTCTTGGATCACATCCAACATCGGGTTCATCTTGATCCCTTCAAGAAGAAGACCATATCGAATTCCTCTCGGATCTTCTAGGTATAGGCGTGTCTATCAATGGTTCCTGAGGTGTAGGATCATTATTTTGTATTTCGGGTTCTTCTCGAATTTCTTCGAGTTCCATCATCTCGCCTTTCTTATCCAATAAGAACTCCTTCTCCAAGAAGGTGGCATTCCTTGAAACAAACACCTTTGTTTCAGCAGGATGATAGAAATAATATCCGATTGAATTCTTCGGATACCCTACAAAATAACATAAGGTGGATCGACTATCCAACTTATCTCCCACTGTCTGCTTCACGTAAGCAGGACATCCCCAAATCCTCAAGTACGAATACTTAGGAGCTTTGTCATTCCTAACTCATATGGTGTTTTGTCCACTGCTTTGGTGTGGACGTTGTTCAACAACAATACCGCCGTTTCAAGCGCATAGCCCCAAAACGAAGGTGGAAGCTCAGTAAAGCTCATCATGGATCAAACCATGTCCAACAAAGTTCGATTACGACGCTCCGATACACCATTCAGCTGAGGTGTCATAGGAGGAGTCCACTGAGAGAGAATCCCATTCTCTTTCAGATAGTCCAAAAACTCGGTACTTAAGTATTCTCCACCTCGATCCGATCGAAGTGCTTTAATACTTTTACCTAGCTTGTTTTCTACTTCAGCCTTGAATTCTTTGAACTTTTCAAATGCTTCAGACTTATATTTCATTAAATATAAATACCCATACCTAGAATAATCATCAGTAAAGGTAATGAAGTAGGTGTGGCCATATTGAGTACCAATTCTAAATGGACCACAAACGTCTGTATGGATCAAATCCAACAGATTTTGACTACGCTTAGGTTTCCCCTTAAAAGGAGATTTAGTCATTTTTCCTTTCAGGCAGGACTCACAAGTAGGTAGAGAGTTAATATCAGACATATCAATCATGCCCTCTCCAACTAGCTTGTTCATCCTACTTAAGGAAATATGACCTAGCCTAGCATGCCAAAGGTTTGCCGGGTTTTGACTATCGATTTTCCTTTTGTTTGTTGTTACCGGTTTATCAACATAATTTATTGGAACGTCTTTTAATTTTAAGTTATATAGATCGTTTTCAAGTTGTCCATTTCGAATCAAACATTCATTCTTGTAAATATTGCAAATCCCATTCACAAAATTGCAAGAATAACCATCTCTATCAAGCATAGAAACAGAAATAATGTTTTTAATCAAATCTGAACAAATAAAACATCTCTCAAAAGTAACTTAAAATCGTTCTGCAAAATTAAATAAACATCTCCCACAGCTTTAGCTTCAACTCTGGAACCATTTCCGAGCCTCAGCTGGGTCTCACCCATTCTAAGCTTGCGACTTCTTTTCATCACCTGCAAATCATTGCAAATGTGAGATCCACATCCGATATCCAATACCCAAGAAGTATTATTAAGTGAAACATTTATTTCAATATAGAACATACCCTTCGCAGTTCGCAACTGCTCTAGATATTCCTTGCAGTTACGTTTCCAATGACCGGGCTTCTTGCAGTAATGGCAAACATCCTTAGACTTTTTCATGTTTGAAGCCTTTGTCTTGTACTTCTTCTCGGGTTCGGTTTTCTTGGGTGGGGCAGAACGTTTCTTACCCTTTGTACTTGGCCCCTTCTTAGCAGAAGAAGAGGAGCCCACCAAGAAAGCCGGTTTATCCTTCTTTAAAGTGGATTCATATGTTACAAGCATATTGACCATCTCTTCAAGGGAGGCCTCGATCTTGTTCATATTGAAATTCACCACAAATCCATCAAACGAAGAAGGAAGAGATAGAAGTAATAAGTCCACGTTGAGTTCATGCTCCAACACCAAATCAAGCGTTACCAACTTCTGTATGAGCCAAATCACTCGTACCCCATGATCACGGACCGAAGTCCCTTCACGCATGCGACACGTCATTAGCTCTTTTACAGTAGCGAACCTTTCAGCTCTCGATTGAGCCCCAAAAAGTTCCTTGAGTTGTACGTGAATGTCAACAGCATTCACGGTATCCTCAAATCGCCTCTGGAGTTCATCAGACATCGAGGCTTGCATATAGCATTTGGCCTTGATATCATGGTCCCACCATGTATCAAGTTTGGCCAACTCTTCTGGACTTACATCAGCTGGTGCTTCCTTCGGAGGAGATTTTTCTAACACGTAGAGCATTTTCTCCGAGGTCAAGACAATCTTCAACTTATGGAACCATTCCGTATAGTTTGCGCCAGTCAGTTTATTTTGTTCGAGGATAGAGAATAATGGATTACGCGAATTCATATTTATGAAATACTGAAAAGAAACAGACAATAATCAGTGATTGTTTAATTAATTTACTAAGACATAAAATAGGCGAAATTTATTTTATGAATCTCACTCCCACTATTTTAACGATTTCACTACCCTCTAGTGAAAACGGAAAACTGTTTTCCTTAGTGAGAACATGGAGTCCAATTGACAAACTATGGTCTCGAATAATATCAGCCAACCATAATTTTCAAAAGGTAGAGCCCAATTGCTTCCAAAGCAACCTCCACGTTTTTACCTCATGTCCAATAAGGGCCCAATAATATGACGCCGTTTATTGTGACATGTCAAGATGACCCATCAATATTAAGTTGTGATGGACGGTCGCCATGTGGATCCCCCAATAATATGAGCCGATCCCATGGGAGTTCCACCTAACTTACAACATGTGTCGATCCAATGTACAGCTTTCCGACGAACGGCCCCCCCCCAATAATATGAGCCGGACCGTATCCGCGGGTATCATCTCATACATTGATCGTTGATGGAAGGTAGGAACATTTAAACAATTTTAAATTTCCTTTATTTATCTTGATATCAATTTTAAATCATATTTAAAATGAGGAATTTTAATTTTGAAAATTTGTCTCATCATTTTAAAATTTTGTATGCTTGCCGGATTCACACAATTTAGTCTAAAACATGCATACAATAATAATATCATATATTATATAGGATGATCGATTCCATTTCTAATCGACCCGTGATTGCCAATCACGAGTCTTAGTCCAATCCTAGGTAATATGCAGGTATGCAATGCAATCCTATTACATTGAGCTTCCAATTTACATTTTTTCAGTCTTTATTGTCTGCTGGGCCCACCTCCGTCTTCAAATCTTCATCTCCCACTAAGTCTAATGTATTTACAATAAATAACCATGACAAGTAGGGGATACATTTTAAGAGGTGGGAACGGGCCATAAACCAGGCCCACTTTTATTACATATGACAATTCATATTGGGCCATAAACCAGGCCCATTAATAAATCCAACAACAATAAAAACAAATGTAAATTCCTAACATACACCTACAAAATTGGTCATGGCAATCGATCATACTTATCCAATAATATTTAATTCAAAATTAATTTATTGGATAACATGCAATGGCAATTTAAATTAAAAGGATGAAATCATATTCCATATATAAAATCTTATTTTACATACAAAATCATATTTTATCTTTTTATCAAATAAAATCATATTTTACATATAAAATCCAATTTTATACATAAAATCATATTTTACTCAATATTTCCATAAGATCATATCTTATCATCAATTGTACCAAAAATAATTAATTTCATAAAATCTGATTTAACGGATAAAATCTATAAATTTTCCAAAAATTCAAATTTATCCAAAAATCAATTTTAAAATTTTCGGACTCGAACAATTCGATCCGACGCCTCGTGGACCAATCAAAAACAATTTTCGATCGGACCAAAAATAGAATTTTAACATATTAAAATTTTAATTTTAAAATTAAAAATTAATTTTTCCGCGGGCCGCCCGGGACGCTCCCAGGCTGCCCGCGCCCCAACGGGGCTCGGGCCGGGCAGCCCGGCTGCCCATGGGCAGCGACTCTCGCTGCCCCCCGGGCAGCGATCCAATCGCTGCCCGTGTTTTTGCCCGAAAAATTTTTAATTTAAAAAATTTATTTTGTTTCAAAAACCGAGGCTTAAAATTTTTTTTGTACAATCGATTAATTTAATCGCTTGATCTGAGCAACCTGGCTCTGATACCACTGTTGGAAAACTGTGTTCAAATCAATCAGAATTGATACCCGGTGCAGCGAAAGTTTAAAAATTTTGTATGGAACGATTCCATAATGGGTATCAAAACTTTACGATTAAATTGTGTGTGTAAAAATTAAATAACAATTATAAATTTTTACCTCCAATCTCGAATCGAGATTATGGACACCAACAGATTACTCTGCTCTTGTTGTATATCCCTGGAACTGATGGACGAACTGTTCTTCAATCAGGTCCACAAACAGAGATTTAATCCCTCTGATAGATTGCACTAGAAAATCTATCAGAAGTTTCTACGAAGAGAATTAACGAATTTGATCCGTTAAACTAGACTGCAAATTCAAAATTCACAGGCTGGATTTTCCCGACAGAGAGAGGGAGGGGGGGCGGCCACTTTTTAATAAAACAACTATGGTTTTCGAAAATTGTGAGCCTCTGTTATTTAATTTCTGTACTGCAATAACTTATTTATAATGTGGGCTGCTAACAGCTTAGGGCCCATTAGTCATAAGTTCAAGCCTGACAAGCAAAGCCCTCATGTTCAGAAATTAATATAAAATTCATCGTGACTCTGATTGATAAACCGATTTTACCAATGTGCACAGAAACCATTTCTGCATCTTTTAAAGTCAAGATAAATTTTCTGAATCCGAATTCAATGATTTCCAAAAATGCCCATCCTTATGTCATTTTAGGAAATCTCACTCCTCTACTCTTAAATAAGAAGTCCCACTTCTTTGTTCATTAAATTTAACTCTTTAAATTTAACTATCTCAACGGGGATTAAAAATCCATAACTCTGTATGACCCTCAATGGTTCAGGGATACAGCTAGCCGTGGGCTCACAACTCCTTGTGACTCGGAACAACAATTTCCGACTTGCCCATCGAATCATGGTAAGAGCGCCTAGCAACATCGCCCCATGATTCCCTAGGTATCACTGATAGTGCCTGCAAGAACCAATAGATTTTGGTTAGCGTACAGTACGGTCCCTTCATCCATATATCCCGATCGAATCAACAACCATTGGTAAATCGAGAGTCGTTCGAGATTCGATAACTATGCAACACATCTTGAAGATCAAATAGTGACATCGCATGTGCTACTAAGAAACCATTTCTTAAAACACATCATGTACTCTGGCCAGAGATTCGTCACACTAATATCTCCTCAGATTGCATAGGATATCCACACTCGCAATTATGTGGTAAATCCTTGACAACAAAGCATCGACTCCTATATGTGTTGTAACTGTACCCAATCCCGACACCTGATGACCCCAATAGAGTCGGTAAACGAGTCAAAGCACAGTACTAGCATATAGAGTCTCAATGATGTTTCAAGTAGTAAGGACTAATGGTGTACAACCAAAACCGCGGACTTTATCCACTCGATAAGTGATAACCACTTGGAAAGTCCGGATAGGGTAGTTCGATCATTCATCATATGAATATCCATTTGCATGCTTCGAACATCTCTATGTTCCTTACCAATGAAACGTGGTACTCGGCATCGCAAATGCTAGTCTCAATCTCGAGCGATCCTTATCCTTATTCACGAACGGCTCAATCGACTAGGAACGATTTAGAATATACAGTGACTATAAGATGTGTTTCATGATAGACATCCCCATGTACTACCACATCTTACATACACTATAGTATATTCAAGGTCTTTATCAAAACAACAATAGTATATCACAATATAACAATATGAAGAAAGATAAAGTCATTGCCATTAATAAAAGTGTAAATTATATTAAACAAAAGATTGTTTATACAAAGAGTCATCAAAGCCCTTAGCCACAAGTTGGCTCACCGGGCACCCACTCTTTCAGCATGACCATCTGGCATTGGTTGAGTTTGCGTATAACAATAGCTACCATCACATTATTGGCATGAAACCTTTTGAGGCATTTTATGGACGTCGTTTACGTACACCTTTGTTTTGGGACGAGGTTGGAGAGAGTCAGGTCGAAAGTCCGGAATTAGTCCAGAAGATGATCGATGCACTAGAGTTGATCAGGAGGAGGATTAAAGCTGCTCAAAATCGACAAGCTAGTTACGCCAACGCACATCGTAGACCCTTGAAGTTCCAACCGGGAGAGCATGTCTTTTTGAAGGTTTCACCTTTCTGGATAGTGATAAGATTTGGGCTTAAGGGCAAGCTATCACCGAGATTCATAGGGCCATTTGAAATTCTTGAGAAAGTTGGAGATTTGGCCTATCGTTTAGCCCTTCCACCTTATCTTTCTGGCATTCATGATGTGTTTCACGTATCTTTGCTGAGACAACATGTTGAGGATGCGTAGCATGAGCTGCATCCGACAGAGGTCCAGTTAGAGCAGGATCTGTCGTACATAGAGAGACCTCTCAAGATCCTTGACAGGAAGGAGAAGGTACTTCATAATAAACATGTATTGACCCGCACCGATCACCTACTAATCAAGAGTTTACGCATGCATTTATCTTAATTAAATAATAATAAAAAATATTTAGCGAAAACCATAAAAACTAGTTACAATCCTAAGGAAAGGAATCTGTAAATATTGTTATACAACCATATCAAAAATAAAATGTATCAACCCAAATACATCAATAATGAAAGCTTAGACATACACAAACATCTCCAACTGCTGCCACTCTACAAACAAAGCTCTCCTGGAACCACTTGCCTCATCCAAACACAAACCTGCCTCACGGAATAGGGTGTCCAAAAATAATAGTACGAGGACTGAAAGAGTGGGTGCCCGGTGAGCCAACTTGTGGCTAAGGGCTTTGATGACTCTTTGTATAAACAATCTTTTGTTTAATATAATTTACACTTTTATTAATGCCAATGACTTTATCTTTCTTCATATTGTTATATTGTGATATACTATTGTTGTTTTGATAAAGACCTTGAATATACTATATTGTATGTAAGATGTGGTAGTACATGGAGATGACTATCATGAAACACATCTTATAGTCACTGTATATTCTAAACAGTTCCTAGTCGATTGAGCCGTCCGTTAATAAAGATAAGGATCGCTCGAGATTGAGACTAGCATTTGCGATGCCGAATACCACGTTTCATTGGTATGGAACATAGAGATGTTCAAAGCATGCAAATGGATATTCATACGATGAATGATCGAACTACCCTATCCGGACTTTCCAAGTGGTTATCACTTATCGAGTGGATGAAGTCCGCGGTTTTGGTTGTACACCATTAGTCCTTACTACTTGAAACATCATTGAGACTCTATATGCTAGTACTGTGCTTTGACTCGTTTACCGACTCTATTGGGGTCATCAGGTGTCGGGATTGGGTACAGTTACAACACATATAGGAGTCGATGCTTTGTTGTCAAGGATTCACCACATACTTGCGAGTGTGGATATCCTATGGAATCTGAGGAGATATTAGTGTGACGAATCTCTGGCCAGAGTACATGATGTGTTTTAAGAAATGGTTTCTTAGTAGCACATGCGATGTCACTATTTGATCTTCAAGATGCATTGCATAGTTATCGAATCTCGAACGACTCTCGATTTACCAATGGTTGTTGATTCGATCGGGATATATGGATGAAGGGACCGTACTGTACGCTAACCAAAATCTATTGGTTCTTGCAGGCACTATCAGTGATACCTAGGGAATCATGGGGCGATGTTGCTAGGCGCTCTTACCATGATTCGATGGGCAAGTCGGAAATTGTTGTTCCGAGTCACAAGGAGTTGTGAGCCCACGGCTAGCTGTATCCCTGAACCATTGAGGGTCACACAGAGTAATGGATTTTTCATCCCCGTTGAGATAGTTAAATTTAAAGAGTTAAATTTAATGAATAAAGAAGTGGAACTTCTTATATAAGAGTAGAGGAGTAAGATTTCCTATAAATGACATAGGGATTGGCATTTTTGGAAACCACTGAATTCGGATTCAGAAAAATTTATCTTGACTTTAAAAGGTGCAGAAATGGTTTCTGTGCACATTGGTAAAATTGGTTTATCAATCTGAGTCACGATGAATTTTATATTAATTTCTGAACATGCGGGCTTTGCTTGTCAGGCTTGAACTTATGACTAATGGGCCCTAAGCTGTTAGCAGCCCACATTATAAATAAGTTATTGTAGTACAGAAATTACACAACAGAGGTCACAATTTTTGAAAACCCTAGCTGATTTTCTCTCTAAGTGGCCGCCCCCCTCCCTCTTTGCTCGGGAAAATCCAGCCTGTGAATTTTGAATTTGCAGTCTGGTTTAACGGATCAAATTCGTTAATTCTCTTCATAGAAACTTCTGATAGATTTTCTAGTGCAATCTATCAGAGGGATTAAATTTCCGTTCGTGGACCTGATTGAAGAATTGTTCGTCCATCAGTTCCTGGGATATACAACAAGAGCAGAGTAATCTGTTGGTGTTCATAATCTCGTTTCGAGATTGGAGGTAAAAATTTAATTGTGATTTAATTTTTACACGCACAATTTAATCGTTAAGTTTTGATACCCATTATGGAATCGTTCCATATATAAAATTTTTAAACTTCCGCTGCACCGGGTATCAATTCCAATTGATCTGATCACCGTTTTCCAACAAGGACGTGAGCATAAAACGCTCAATATGAGAGTATGAGTATACAAATATTATATGTTCATGAATTCAAGAGATCTGGATACCAAGACACAAGGGTCAAGAAACAAGCTCACAAGTCAGGCCCAAGGTATAGAGCACGCTGCGCCGTCGCATCAGGAGGTGGCTCCTATATCCAGTGGATAATGATGACCTAATACTAGTACTAGTGTCCAGCCATAACGGTGACCTGACACAAGACTTACATATCCAATCATCCACTACTTGCAGGGTAAGCGTCCTAATACATGATATCTCAAGGATATAGGATCAATATGCTCATGGATGCAGCATAATATCATGGCAGGTATATGCAGATAAAATCATGTCATATAATCAAATAAACCATGCAAACACATAATACATGCATACTCAGTCTGGATATCTCGTACAGTATTTTCGTACCTCTGATAACTAGGCAAGCTATACCAGCTCTAAGTCCAAGCCTATAGTCCGCACTACAATGCAAAATACTCATGCATCATAATCTTTTTCAAAAAGCCTCAACTAAGCTATAACATACTCCCTATTTTTTATAAGAAGCCAGAGCTATACCTTCGTCCATCGTCAGCCCGTTTATGATGACTGCCCCAGAACTTGGGCACCACTCTGCTGCAACTCCGGTGCACCTCGCCAACTCCTGGACCAAGCCTAGGAAGGCTGGAAACACCCCAAAACACTAGAATACACTAAGAACCGAGAGAGAGAGAGAGAGAGAGAGAGAGAGAGAGAGAGAGAGGAGTGATTTTGGTGTGCAAATGTGATCCTTGGAACCCCTATTTATAGGAAGAGATCGGACGCTTCGATCGGGGGTTTGGACGCTCCGATCTCTGCATGCAGACCACATCACTGCATGCATAGTTCGGACGCTCCGATCCTTACTTTGAAGGCTCTGAACTGCCGTGTGTCCGATCAGTCTTGATACCTCATCAACTGCATGGCCTAACTGAGATCGGACGCTCAGATCATGGTTTGGATGCTCTGAACGCACCTTAGCCTCCGATCCTTGATATGTGCCTCCGAAGGGTTCGGACCATCCAAACTCTGGTTCGGTCCTCCCAAACTGGTCTTGGTCAAAAATCCATAATTCATCCATTTAATCATAAATTAAACCTCTAATCAATGCTTAATCAATTTTTTTATCACTTAATCTTGTAAAATGGAATCGGTCTACTACATTGTCCCCCTACTTACGATATTTGCCCTCGAACAAATCTTAAGTACTAAATGCAGTTAATATTGAATGAATATCCTTTATTCAAACTGAAAATTTTACAAGATACAATTGAAGTGCATCATAATTAGAACAACTCTGGGTAGTCTGTACACATACGACTCTCCAGTTCCCAAGTGTCTTTTTTAGTGTCTCGACGTTGCCACTGAACTAGAACAAGAGGAATAATCTTGTTACGTAACACCTTGTCCTTATGACCCATGATACACAATGGTATTTCCACATATGTCAAATCTGTATCCAACTGAACCTCAGACGAATGCAAGATGTGGGACTCATCAGCCACATATCATCGCAACAGCGATACATGGAACACATCGTGGATACTTCACAGATACGGTGGTAGATCCAGTCTGTAAGCCAAATCTCCTACACTTTCCAGAATTTCAAACAGACCAATGAATCTATGAGATAGCTTACCCTTGAGACCAAATCTAAAAATCCTGCGAAAAGGTGAAACTTTCAGGAATATCTTTACACCAACTTGAAATTACAAAGGTCTGCGCTTAACATTCGCATAGCTAGCCTATCGATCTTGTGCAGTCTTAATTCGCTTCTTGATCTGTCCAACGATATCAATAGCCTGCTGGACTAACTCTGGTCCCTTTACCTGCCGCTCCCCCACTTCTTCCCAGAACAGTGGAGTACGACATCGTCGCCCATAAAACGCTTCAAACGGTGTCATACCAATGCTGCGGTGATAACTGTTGTTGTACGCGAACTCAATCAATGGCAACTGATCCTGCTAAGCTGGACCAAAATCTTTAGAACATGCTCTAAGCATATCCTCAAGAGTACGGATAGTGTGATCCGACTAACCGTCAGTCTCTAGGTGGTAAGCAGTAATCAAGCTAATACTAGTACCCATAACGCACTGAAAAACTCCCCCAGAATCTGGAAGTAAACCAAGGATCTCGATCACTGACAATGCTCACAGGTACTCCGTGCAATCGAACAATCTCCTAAATGTACAAGCGAGCCATCCTGTAAAAACTGTAGTCTCGGTCATAAGGAATGAAATGTGCTGACTTGGTGAGTCGGTCCACCACAACCCAGATAGCATCACAATTCCTAGAGGATACCGGCAAATGGGTCACAAAATCCATTGTGATAAACTCTCATTTCCACTCAGGAATAGGCAAACTGTGAAGAAAACCTCCAAGTTGTCGGTGCTCTGCCTTGACCTACTGATATACCAAACATCTCAAAACATATTGATACACATTGTGTAAGAGTGGGTGCCCAGTGAGCCAACTGTGTGGCTATGGGCTTTGATGACTCTTTGTATAAACAATCTTTTGTTTAATATTATTTACACTTTTATGGCAATTACTTTATATTACTTCATATTGTTATATTGTGATATACTATTGTTGTTTTGATAAAGACCTTGAATATACTATAGTGTATGTAAGATGTGGTAGAACATGGAGATGTCTATCATGAAATACATCTTATAGTCACTGTATATTCTAAAAACCGTTCCTAGTCGATTGAGCCGTCCGATAATAAGGATAAGGATCGCTCGAGTTTGAGACTAGCATTTGCGATGCGGAGTACCACGTTTCATTGGTAGGGAACATAGAGATGTTCGAAGCATGCAAATGGATATTCATAGGATGAATAATCGAACTACCCTATCCGGACTTTCCAAGTGGTTATCACTTATCGAGTGGATAAAGTCCGCGGTTTTGGTTGTACACCATTAGTCCTTACGACTTGAAACATCATGGAGACTCTATATGCTAGTGCTGTGCTTTGACTCGTTTACCGACTCTATGGGGGTCATCAGGTGTCGAGATTGGGTACAGTTACGACACATATAGGAGTCAATGCATTGTTGTCAAGGATTCACCACATACTTGCGAGTGTGGATATCCTATGCGATCTGAGGAGATATTAGTGTGACAAATCTCTGGCCAGAGTACTTGATGTGATTTAAGAAATGGTTTCTTAGTAGCACATGCGATGTCACTAATTTGATCTTCAAGATGCATTGCATAGTTATCGAATCTTGAGCGACTCTCGATATACCAATGGTTGTTGATTCGATCGGGATATATGGATGAAGGGACCGTACTGTACGCTAACCAAAATCTACTGGTTCTTGTAGGCACTATCAGTGATACCTAGGGAATCATGGGGCGATGTTGCTAGGCGCTTTACCATGATTCGTTGGGCAAGTCGGAAAGTGTTGTTCCGAGTCACAAGGAGTTGTGAGCCCACGGCTAGCTGTATCCCTGAACCATTGAGGGTCACACAGTGTAATGGAGTTTTAATCCCCGTTGAGATAGTTAAATTTAAAGAGTTAAATTTAATGAACAAAGAAGTTGGACTTCTTAAATAAGAGTAAGGGAGTAGGATTTCCTAAAATGACATAGGGATGGACATTTTTGGAAACCACTGAATTCGGATTCAGGAAAATTTATTTTGACTTTAAAATGTGCAGAAATGGTTTCTGTGCACATTGGTGAAATTGGTTCATCAATCGGAGTCACGATGAATTTTATATTAATTTCTGAACGTGCGGGCTTTGCTAGTCGGGCCCTAACTTATGATTAATGGGCCCTAAGGTGTTAGTGGCCTGCATTATAAATAAGTTATTGCAGTACAGAAATTAGACATAACAGCTCATTATTTTGAGAAGCAAAAATCGAAAACCCTAGCCTCTTAAAGTAATAATCGGCCGACCCCTCCCATACTCTGCCCGAGAAATTCCGGTCTGTGATTTTGAATCGCAGTCAGGAATAACGAATCAGATTCGTTTAATCTCTTCGCAGAAAAACTTCTGATAGATTTTCTAGTGCAATCTATCAGAGGGATTTAAACCCCATTCGTGGACCTGATTGAAGGAGTTCATCAGTTCCTGGGAGATACAAGAAGCGCAGAGAAATCTGTGTGGTGTCCATTAATCTCGATTCGAGATTGAAGGTAAAATTTAATTAATTGTTATTTGAATTTTACACACACAATAATTTAATCGTTGAATGGTTGATACCCACACCATGGAATTGTTCCATGATAAAATTTTTAAACTTCCGCTGCACCGGGTATCAATCGTGATTGATCTGATCGCCAGTTTTTCCAACAGTGGTATCAGAGCCAGGTTGCTCAGATCAAACGATTGAATTAATCAATTGTACAAAATTTTTGAGTCTCGGTTTTTGAAACAAAATAAATATTTTTAAATAAAATTTTTTTTTTTTTTTTTTCGGGGCAAAACCCGGGCAGCGATTGGATCGCTGCCCGGAGGGGGCGGCGATGGTCGCTGCCTCCGGGGGAGGCGCACGGCGCCGCCCAAAGGGGGCGCACGGCGCCGCCCAGGGCAGCGCTGTGCGCTGCCCAGCGCAGCGCTGGGCGCTGCGCAGGGCAGCGCTCGGCGCTGCCCAGGGCGGCGCACAGCGCCGCCCAGCGGCGGCGCCAGGCGCCGCCAGGGCAGCAATTGTTGCTGCCCTAAGGGGGCAGCCGGGCTGCCCCCGGCCCGCGCCACGGGTGCGGGCCGGCCCGGGAGTGTCCCGGGCGGCCCGCGGGAAAAATTAAATTTTTATTTAAAATTAATTTTAATGTGATAAAATTTTATTTTTGGTCCGGTCAAAAATTGTTTTTGATTGGTTCACGAGATTTCGGATCGAATTGTTCGAGTCCGTAAATTTTAAAATTGATTTTTTGGATAAATTTGAATTTTTGGAAAATTTTAATGTTTTATCCGTAAATTGAATTTTGAAATCAATTATTTTGGTACAATTGATGATAAGATATGATCTTATGATATATTGAGTAAAATATGATTTTATTTGTAAAATTGGATTTTATAGATAAAATATGATTTTATTTGATATAGAGATAAAATATGATTTTATATGTGAAATGAGATTTTATATATAAAATATGATTTTATCTTGTTTAAATTTGAATTGTCACTGCATGTTATCCAATAAATTAATTTTGAATTAAATGTTATTGGATAAGGATGATCGATTGCCATGACCAATTTTGTAGGTGTATGTTAGGAATTTACATTTTGTTTTTATTGTTGTTGGTTTTATTAATGGGCCTGGTTTATGGCCCGATATGAATGTCATATGTAATAAAAGTGGGCTTGGTTTATAGCCCGTTCCCACCCCTAAAAATGTATCCCCTACTTGTCATTGTTATTTATTGTAAATGCATTAGATTTAGTGGGAGATCAAGATTTGAAGATGGTGGGCCCAGCAGACAATAAAAACTGAAGAAATGTAAATTGGAAGCACATGTAATAGGATTGCATTGCATACTGCATATTACCTAGGATTGGACTAAGACCCGTAATTGGCAACCACGGGTCAATTAGAAATGGAATCGATCATCCTATATAATATTTGATATTATGATTGTATGCATGTTTAGACATAAATTGCGTGAATCCGGCAAGCATGCAATAAAATGAATATGATGAGACAAATATTTTTATAATTAAAAATCCCTCATTTTAAATATGATTTAAAATTTATATCAAGATAAATAAAGGAAATTTAAATTTGTTTAAATGTTCCCACCTTCCATCAACGGTCAATGTATGTGATGCTACCCGCGGATACGGTCCGGCTCATATTATTGGGGGGGCCCGTCCGTCGGAAAGCTGTACATTGGATCGACAAATGTTGTAAGTTGGGTGGAACTCCCATGGGATCGGCTCATATTATTGGGGGATCCACATGGCGACCGTCCATCACAACTTAATATTGATGGGTCATCTTGACATGTCACTTTAAACGGCGTCATATTATTGGGCCCTTATTGGACATGAGGTAAACACATGGGGGTTGCTTTGGAAGCAATTGAGCTCTACCTTTTGAGAATTATGGTTGGCTGATATTATTCGGGACCATAAGTTTGTCAATTGGACTCCATGTTCTCACTAAGGAAAAAGTTTCCCGTTTTCACTAGAGGGTGGTGAAATCGTTAAAATAGTGGGAGTGAGATTCATAAAATTAAATTCGCCTATTTTATGTCTTAGTAAATTGTTAAAAAATCATTGATATATGTCTGTTTTTCTTTTCAGTATTTCATACAATGAATTCGCGAAATCCATTATTCTCGATCCTCGAACAAAACAAGTTGACTGGCGCAAACTATACGGAATGGTTCCGGAAGTTGAAGATTGTCTTAACTTCGGAGAAAATGCTCTACGTGTTAGAGAAAGCACCTCCGAAGGAAGCACCAGCTGACATAAGTCCGGAGGAATTGGCCAAACTTGATGCATGGTGTGACCATGACATCAAGACCAAATGCTATATGCAAGCCTCGATGTCTGATGAACTCCAGAGGCGATTTGAGGACACGGTGAATGCTGCTGACATTCACGCGCAACTCAAGGAACTTTTTGGGGCTCAGTCGAGGGCTGAAAGGTTCGCTACTGTTAAGGAGTTGATGACGTGCCGCATGCGTGAAGGGACTTCGGTCCGTGATCATGGGGTACGAGTGATTTGGCTCATACAGAAGTTGGCAACCCTAGATTTGGTGTTGGAGCATGAACTCAATGTGGATTTATTGCTTCTGTCTCTTCCTTCTTCATTTGATGGATTTGTGATAAATTTTAATATGAACAAGATAGAGGCCACCCTAGAAGAGATGGTCAATATGCTCGTTACATATGAATCCACACTTAAGAAGGATAAGTCAGCTTTCTTGGTGGGCTCCTCATCTTCTGCTAAGAAGGGGCCAAGTATGAAGGGCAAGAAACGTTCTACCCCACCCAAGAAAGTCGAGCCCGAGAAGAAGCAAAAGACAAAGGCTTCAAACAATGGAAAATCCAAGGATGTTTGCCATTACTGCAAGAAGCCGGGTCATTGGAAGCGCAACTGCAAGGAATATCTTGAGCAGTTGGGAACTGCAAAGGGTATGTTCTATATTGAAATAAACATGTCACTTAATACAACTTCTTGGGTATTGGATACCGGATGTGGATCTCACATTTGCAATGATTTGCAGGTGATGACAAGAAGTCGCAGGCTTAGAATGGGTGAGACCCAGCTGAGGCTCGGGAATGGTTCCAGAGTTGAAGCTACGGCCATTGGAGATGTTTGTTTGAATTTGCAGAACGGTTTTAAATTATTGTTAAGAGATGTTTTATTTGTGCCAGATTTAATTAAAAACATTATTTCTATTTCTATGCTTAATAGAGATGGTTATTCTTGCAATTTTGTGAATGGGATTTGCAATATTTACAAGAATGAATGTTTAATTGGAAATGGACAACTTGAAAACGATCTATACAACTTAAAACTAAAAGACGTTCCAGTGAATTATGTTGATAAACCGGCGACAACAAACAAAAGGAAAATCGATAGTCAAAACCCGGCAAACCTTTGGCATGCTAGGCTAGGTCATATTTCCTCAAGGAGGATGAACAAGCTAGTGGGAGAGGGCATGTTTGATATGTCTGATATTAATTCTCTACCTACTTGTGAATCCTGCCTAAAAGGAAAAATGACTAAATCTCCTTTTAAGGGGAAACCTGAGCGTAGTCAGAATCTGTTGGATTTGATCCATACAGATGTTTGTGGTCCATTTAGAGTAGGGACTCAACATGGCCACACCTACTTCATTACCTTTACTGATGATTATTCAAGGTATGGGTATTTATATTTAATGAAATATAAGTCTGAAGCATTTGAAAAGTTCAAAGAATTCAGGGCTGAAGTAGAAAACAAGCTAGGTAAAAGTATTAAAGCACTTCGATCGGATCGAGGTGGAGAATACTTGAGTACCGAGTTTTTGGACTATCTGAAAGAGAATGGGATTCTCTCTCAGTGGACTCCTCCTATGACACCACAGCTTAATGGTGTATCGGAGCGTCGTAATCGAACTTTGTTGGACATGGTTCGATCTATGATGAGCTTCACTGAGCTTCCACCTTCGTTTTGGGGCTATGCGCTTGAAACGGCGGTATTGTTGTTGAACAACGTCCACACTAAAGCAGTGGACAAAACACCATACGAGTTATGGAATGGCAAAGCTCCTAAGTATTCGTACTTGAGGATTTGGGGATGTCCTGCTTACGTGAAGCAGACAGTGGGAGATAAGTTGGATAGTCGATCCAGCTTATGTTATTTTGTAGGGTATCCGAAGAATTCAATCGGATATTATTTCTATTATCCTGCTGAAACAAAGGTGTTTGTTTCTAGGAATGCCACCTTCTTGGAGAAGGAGTTCTTATTGGATAAGAAAGGCGAGATGATGGAACTCGAAGAAGTTCGAGAAGAACCCGAAATACAAAATAACGATCCTACGCCTCAGGAACCATTACCGGACACGCCTGAACCTAGAAGATCCGAGAGGACTTCTAGACCTCCTGTTCGATATGGTCTTCTTCTTGAAGGGGATCAAGATGAACCCGACATTGGATGTGATCCAAGAAACTTCAAGGAAGCAATTTCTGATGCGGATTCGAATTTATGGCTTGAAGCTATGCAGTCAGAATTGGATTCGATGCATACAAACCAAGTTTGGTCTTTAGTAGATCCTCCCGATGGAATTGTTCCAATAGGGTGTAAATGGATCTACAAGAGAAAGCTTGGGCCTGATGGTAAGGTATTGACCTACAAGGCGCGATTGGTGGCGAAAGGTTATACTCAAAGGCAAGGAGTTGACTATGATGAAACCTTTTCACCAGTTGCAATGTTCAAGTCCATAAGAATCCTGATTGCCATGGCTGCATGGTATGACTATGAGATATGGCAAATGGATGTGAAGACTGCTTTTCTTAATGGAGACATTAAGGAAGAAATCTATATGAAGCAGCCTGAGGGGTACACATCCATGGGAAGCGAGCATAAGGTATGCAAGCTTCAGAGATCAATTTATGGTCTAAAACAAGCATCAAGAAGTTGGAACCAGAAATTTGATGAAACAATAAAAGATTTTGGTTTCATCAAGAACCCGGAGGAACCTTGCGTGTACAAGAAAGTAGTTAAGGATGCGGTGACATTCTTAGTACTTTATGTTGATGACATCCTACTCATTGGGAATGATGTAGGGATGTTGCAGTCAACAAAGATATGGTTATCAGGTAGATTTTCGATGAAGGATTTGGGAGAGGCATCCTACATTCTTGGGATACAGATCTATAGAGATAGGTCTAAGAGAATGATAGGACTCACTCAATCAACCTACATCGATACCATATTGAAACGGTTTTCAATGGATGGGTCCAAAAGAGGACATCTACCCATGTGTCATGGAGTTTCTCTATCCAAGTCTATGTGTCCCAAGACTGATGCAGAGATAGAGAATATGACACATGTACCATATGCGTCAGCTATAGGTAGTATCATGTATGGGATGATATCTACCAGACCGGATGTAGCATTTGCTCTGAGTGTCACGAGCAGATATCAGTCTAATCCTGGTCAAATGCATTGGAAAGCCGTGAAGGACATTCTTAAGTACTTGCGAAGGACTAAGAATATGTTCATGGTGTATGGAGGACGAGATCTCAAATTGGAAGGCTATACCGACTCTAGCTTCCAAAGTGATGTGGATGACTCGAAGTCAACCTCTGGATTTGTGTTCATGCTCAATGGCGGTGCTGTCTCTTGGAAGAGTTCCAAGCAGGACACCACAGCGGATTCCACCACTGAGGCTGAATACATTGCAGCATCAGCTGCTGCTAAAGAGGCCGTTTGGATGAGGAAGTTCGTCCAAGAGTTGGGCGTTATTCCTGAATTTGTTGGTCCAGTCCCGGTGTACTGTGACAACACGGGTGCCGTTGCTCAAGCAAAGGAACCAAGGTCTCATCAAAGATCCAAACACGTACTGAGGAAATACCACATAATCCGGGAGATTGTGGAAAGAGGAGACATCATTGTCGAACGAGTGGCCTCTGCAGACAATATCGCTGATCCGCTTACTAAGCCCTTGCCAGGACCATTGTTTGACAAACATCGCGAAGCAATGGGTCTACGTAGTATGACTAGTTGGCTATAGGGCAAGTGGGAGATTGTAAGAGTGGGTGCCCAGTGAGCCAACTGTGTGGCTATGGGCTTTGATGACTCTTTGTATAAACAATCTTTTGTTTAATATTATTTACACTTTTATGGCAATTACTTTATATTACTTCATATTGTTATATTGTGATATACTATTGTTGTTTTGATAAAGACCTTGAATATACTATAGTGTATGTAAGATGTGGTAGAACATGGAGATGTCTATCATGAAATACATCTTATAGTCACTGTATATTCTAAAAACCGTTCCTAGTCGATTGAGCCGTCCGATAATAAGGATAAGGATCGCTCGAGTTTGAGACTAGCATTTGCGATGCGGAGTACCACGTTTCATTGGTAGGGAACATGGAGATGTTCGAAGCATGCAAATGGATATTCATAGGATGAATAATCGAACTACCCTATCCGGACTTTCCAAGTGGTTATCACTTATCGAGTGGATAAAGTCCGCGGTTTTGGTTGTACACCATTAGTCCTTACGACTTGAAACATCATGGAGACTCTATATGCTAGTGCTGTGCTTTGACTCGTTTACCGACTCTATGGGGGTCATCAGGTGTCGAGATTGGGTACAGTTACGACACATATAGGAGTCAATGCATTGTTGTCAAGGATTCACCACATACTTGCGAGTGTGGATATCCTATGCGATCTGAGGAGATATTAGTGTGACAAATCTCTGGCCAGAGTACTTGATGTGATTTAAGAAATGGTTTCTTAGTAGCACATGCGATGTCACTAATTTGATCTTCAAGATGCATTGCATAGTTATCGAATCTTGAGCGACTCTCGATATACCAATGGTTGTTGATTCGATCGGGATATATGGATGAAGGGACCGTACTGTACGCTAACCAAAATCTACTGGTTCTTGTAGGCACTATCAGTGATACCTAGGGAATCATGGGGCGATGTTGCTAGGCGCTTTACCATGATTCGTTGGGCAAGTCAGAAAGTGTTGTTCCGAGTCACAAGGAGTTGTGAGCCCACGGCTAGCTGTATCCCTGAACCATTGAGGGTCACACAGTGTAATGGAGTTTTAATCCCCGTTGAGATAGTTAAATTTAAAGAGTTAAATTTAATGAACAAAGAAGTTGGACTTCTTTAATAAGAGTAAGGGAGTAGGATTTCCTAAAATGACATAGGGATGGACATTTTTGGAAACCACTGAATTCGGATTCAGGAAAATTTATTTTGACTTTAAAATGTGCAGAAATGGTTTCTGTGCACATTGGTGAAATTGGTTCATCAATCGGAGTCACGATGAATTTTATATTAATTTCTGAACGTGCGGGCTTTGCTAGTCGGGCCCTAACTTATGATTAATGGGCCCTAAGGTGTTAGTGGCCTGCATTATAAATAAGTTATTGCAGTACAGAAATTAGACATAACAGCTCATTATTTTGAGAAGCAAAAATCGAAAACCCTAGCCTCTTAAAGTAATAATCGGCCGACCCCTCCCATACTCTGCCCGAGAAATTCCGGTCTGTGATTTTGAATCGCAGTCAGGAATAACGAATCAGATTCGTTTAATCTCTTCGCAGAAAAACTTCTGATAGATTTTCTAGTGCAATCTATCAGAGGGATTTAAACCCCATTCGTGGACCTGATTGAAGGAGTTCATCAGTTCCTGGGAGATACAAGAAGCGCAGAGAAATCTGTGTGGTGTCCATTAATCTCGATTCGAGATTGAAGGTAAAATTTAATTAATTGTTATTTGAATTTTACACACACAATAATTTAATCGTTGAATGGTTGATACCCACACCATGGAATTGTTCCATGATAAAATTTTTAAACTTCCGCTGCACCGGGTATCAATCGTGATTGATCTGATCGCCAGTTTTTCCAACACATTGCACTTCATTTGTAGTAACCCAATTTCCATTTTAAGATAATAATATGTTAAACATGATTAAGGGTTAGTAATTAACCAATTTCGGGGCTTAATCGGACTTCATAATTAAGAATTGGGTTTCCAAAGTTTTGGCCAGTTCGGACGGTCCGAAGAGGACTTCGGATGATCCGAACTCAGCAAGCCGGGGGCTCTGAAGAAGGGCATGTTGAATTCGGAGTTAAGGCACGTTCGGACGGTCCGAACCAGGATCGGACGGCCCGAACTCCCTTGTGCCAAGCTGGTAGGATTACTCAGCCATGGATTTTGACAATTGCCAGATTTAGGATGTAGTGACCCGTATCCGTAATTAACAATTAATGACTATATTAATCATGTGATCATGTTTTGAATTATTAATACATGATTAAGGGAGTTTCTGTTGGATTAACGGACTTCGGAAATGGATTTAAAATGATCGGAAAAGGCCCGAAGGGTGACCAGGAACAAAAGAAATGTTCATGATAGGAAGCAACGTTCTGGCCTACTGATGTCATCCGTGATGTCAACAAGATGACGTCATTTCTTACGCATGTGATGGGACATCGAACGCAACGATGGAGGGAACGGACGCAACGATCGGGAACGGTTGCAACGATGGAGAACGGACGTTCCGTTCCGTTTTGCGTCTATAAATAGAGGGTCCGAGAGATCATTTCTTGCACCTCTCTCCTCTATTCTCTCTCGATTCCTAGGCCTTCTAACTCAGATCTAGGGAGATCTAGGCGTCCTATCAAGAATCCGGAAGTGGCATAGCAATCCAAGCGTTGTAGCGGAGCTGTGGCCTAGTTTTGAGACCAGCGACAGCAAAGGGATGACGACGGACGCAGGTATAGCTTTGGCTTCCTAAAAATATTTAGGAGTATGCAATAGCTTAGTTATGGCTTTTAGAGCTTAATTAATTATGCATGGGTAATTTCATTGTAGAGTTGATGATAGGCTTGGAACCTAGAGAGGGACTGCCAGGACTGCCTGTAGAAAGGTACGTAAGTACTGACTGAGATAGCCAGCGGGTTTTGCATGCTTATATGTTGTATTTGTGTGTCATATTATTATGCAGAATGTGCATATCATATTGTACCTGTCCATCTTTTGAGATGAGCCATGTAGGGCCGCTCAGCCCTATTCGGATGGTAGATGTCGAGCGCCCCGCAACTGACGGGTTAGCCGGCACTGGAATCTGGAAGACACGGTCTACGTCCATTAGGAATGAGTAGTGTACGCAGGGTTTGCTCCCCGAGTTGTACCACTCATGTCCTAGGCACCATTACTGAGCAGTTGTATACAGTTATCCCAGATATGGATACCCTGTCATTTGCATGCATCATATTTGTATGTTTTTCCCGTGCTTTCGTATTGAGCTTAGAGCTCACGTCCAATCTTTTCTGTGTACCTGGACACCCCATTCGACGGGGCAGGTGTAGGTGCAGGTTTGAGCACCAGGATCTTGGAGTGGCCAGTGACCTTGGAGACAACAGGATTAGCTGTAGGTTTTTGCCCTTTAGGCTTATGTATTCGATTGGGTTGTATAATCGAATTTGATTAACCGGTTGTATTCTGCCGGTTTGTTTTTATTTAAGTCTTCCGCAGCGATTTATTTAATGCATACTTAATTATGCTCATAACTCTGATTAGGTAGTGGATTCGGGTTGGGTCGCTACATTTATTGGTATCAGAGCATGCATGTAAGAGACTTGGGATATAGTATTAAGACTTTGGGTTATCCTTGTAGGATGGATGAGACCTTGGAAGAGGTGATGATGCGGCGATTAGATTGCCCGAAGACTATCATCATCGGCAGGATTTCTGAATATTTGGATTATGGGATTCCAGCAAGTGCAGATAAGAGCGATGGATCGTGTCCGAGATTTCAAGATTTCTACTAATGTGGATCCTAGTTTTGGATCGAGTGCCGGATGCCAGAGGATTGGTGGGGACTTACTGGATGCTTGCATCTGTACTGTCATTACCATGATAGCACTACTCTGAAGATTCTCCAGTCGTAGTTGGAGAAATTGTCAGATAGACCTTCACGAGGGAATGTCTCGAGTGCCTAAGGCATGATAGGTTTCGAGCGTAAGGTCTTTAAACTCATGCAAAACATGGTTTTGCCGGTATGCTTGTATCGATGCGTTCGTTAGGCACATGGAAAACTTCATATTCAAAAGCATGATTTGGTTACAAGAAGAAAGCTGACGGTAGATCGTGAGCAGAAGAGGTCGACTGACATGCACTTACGCAGAGCATAGCTGGTTAGCTATCACGTGCCATTTATCCGGAGTTCTTTGTAGGAGGACAGTCAGAGAGACTTGGACGGGAGTACGCTTGCATTGATGCATGTGTCGATGAGAAGCTTCATGCTCAAGAAACGAAGATTAGTACGATGATTTAAATACTGTATCATTGTAATTGTGAACAGTATTTCTGTAGAACCTAAAATTCAATCTATTAAATCGCATTATTAAATTAAATAAATATTATGATTATTATTTTTAAGTTTAATCGATTTAAAATTCTTTATATTAATTATTTGTTAATTAAATATTAATTATTTATTTAAATGTTTTTATTTTACTAACTATTTAATTAATACTTTTAATTGTTTAAGTTGAGATGATGTTTTGTTTGTGAATAACCGTATTGTTGTGCCTGATATTTCGGAGTTGAGGCAGCGTATTCTTCGGGAGGCACATTGCAGTCCGTTTAATATTCATCCTGGAGGTCGTAAGATGTACAACGATCTGAAGAATCAGTTTTGTGGAAGAGAATGAAGAGCGATGGAGCGAGATTCGTATCTTGATGTTTGAACTGTCAGCAAGTGAAAGCAGAGAGGAAGCGATCGGGTGGTCTGTTGCACAGTCTATCTGTTCCTGAATGGAATTGGGATAACATTTCGATGGTTTTTGTCACGAAGCTACCACGATCTGTTCGAGGATGCGATGCTATTTGGGTAGTGATCGAAATATTGTAGAAGTTTGCTTGCTTTATTCCATACAGGATGACGTATCGTCACGATCAGATGACTGAGTTATATGTTAGCAACGTTGTGAGGTTGCATGGTGTGCCGAAGTCGATCGTTTCAGACCGAGACCCTAGATTCACATCGCACTTTTGGCATAGTCTTCAGGAGGCACTTGGTACTCAATTACATCTGAGTACATCTTATCATCCTCATATCGACGGACAGTCAGAGCGGACTATCGAGACGTTAGATGATATGCTCCGAGCAGTAGTGCTAGACTTTGGCACTAGTTGGCAGGATTCTTTGCCTCTCGTCGAGTTTTCTTACAACAACAGTTATCAAGCGAGTATCGGTATGGTGCATTTTGAGGCTTTGTACGGCAAGAAGTGCCGATCTCTTTTGTTTTGGGAAGATGTGTCCGAGTCACCTGATTTGGGACCGGATATGCTTAGAGACATGGAAGAGCAAGTTAAGATCATCCAGACTAGAATGAAGTCAGCTCAGGATAGACAGACGAAGTATGCAAATATCAGACGCAGAACTCTGAGTTTCGATCAGGGAGACCGAGTATTATTGAAGATTTCTCCTTTCAGAGGCACTGTTAGATTTGGAAAGAGATGGAAGTTATCTCCGAGATTTATCGGACCGTATGAGATTCTCGAGAAGTTAGGCGATCTTGCCTACAGACTTGCACTTCCTCCATCTTTATCTGATATTCACGACGTTTTTCACGTCTCTATGTTGCGGAAGTATCATCCAGATCCTTCTCATATTCTTCAGACCAAGTTGATCTTGATGAGACTCTGAGCTACTTTGAGCGACCGATTCAGATCCTTGACCGAAAGGAGAAACAACTCAGAACCAAGTCGATTCCTTTGGTGAAAGTGCAGTGGATCCATCACAGAGTCGAGGAAGCGACTTGGGAGACAGAATCTGACATGAGACAGCATTTTCCAGAGTTATTCGGATGACGTGAGTTCTTCTTACTGTCCTTTGTTCTTTATTCTATCTTATGTGATTGATTCTTATTGATTTCGAAGTCAAAATCTCTTCTTAAAGGGGGATAATTGTAACGCCCCAATGTTATCTTAATTGAGTTATTTGAGATAATCGGAGATTACAGAGTTCAAGAGCCGACTTGAATTTGATCAGGGTCTATTTTGTAATTTTTGGATTTTTCCGGGACTAAAATGCAAATTTGGAGTTTGTTATATTATTTAAGATGGGTTTACTTCTCCATCATCCCCATCACCTCCTCCCTAGCCATATCCCTCCATTGTTGCGCCCCTTTCTCTTCTTCGAGCTTTTAGATTTCAGTTTTCGGTCGATCCGTCTGTTAGAATTTATTTCTGAAGGCAGATTAGCGATCACGGCAGCGAGAGCTTCATTATATAGTATGTTTTTCTCCGATAAGTTGCACTTTTATTTTCGGATGTTGTTAGAATCAATTGAGTTTCAGTTATGTTGTTCTTGAACGAGTTCTTATCGTTTATTCTCAGTCGGTTTTGAAATAGAGCGTCGTTTGGATTTTTTATGATTTTTGGAAGCATTTTTGAAAAATTGGATTTTGAGATGTGTTGGATTTGAGTTGTTATTGTTTTTTTAGCATTGATTTGAGTTGTTTGCAATGCTGTACTACTGTCTGCATTTCCGGTTTGATCAGTTTATAGCCGTTATGCCGCCGGTTTGAGTTTTGAGATTTTGAAATGTTTTGAATTGTAGAACTTTGGCTTTGGGTTTGTTCGTCGATGTTGATCATCTTTTGCCTCCGTTCAGATTTGTTTGGAGTTTTTCGAGCCCAGAGTTAGCAGAAGTCGATCGTCGAAGAGTTGGACGAAGAGCAGTAAAGAGTTTACCTTGAGCGATGTTGTTTATTAGGTTGTTTAGTTTCTGATATAACCTTTTATTTTAGCTTATCCAGAGTTGGAGCTATTAGTATCGAAAGGTACAAGCAGTCATCGTTTTAGCGGGATAGCACACTCGAGACAGTTGGTTCTTGAGTTTTCCCTTGAATCACGTACTTGCATCAATACTTGTTTTAGAATGTCGGACTTGTATTTTGTTGATTGAGATTTTGCTATAAGGCTTAATGTTTTATGTTTTTCTTATGCATTCATCTTGAGCCAAACCTTTGATTTCAGTGGGCAGAACATCCCTTTTTTCTTAGACGTTTTGGGGGCTATGCTGCGAGTGGCTTGGGTGTAGAAGTTCAACAAGTGTCATCAAACTCCTTATAGTTGCACCAAAGTCTAGGGGAGTGGGATACATGGCACCACCTCGATTGGGAGAGTCGGTGAGTCGTTACGTGATCTTATCCTCGGGATCCCAAAAGCATAGCAGCAATTTCTTGTTTATTAGAGTTGATATCCCGATTTTAAAGACATGCATTTCATTCGTATTGATATTGAATATGTTGTTGTCTTGAAAGCATTTTGTTGTTATTTTACTTGTCATTGCATGTTATGTTACTTTTACTAGGAATATCATTCTCACCGGAGTTATCCGGCTGTTGCTTTGTTTTGTATGTGTACTTGGAAACAGATGGGGCAGGATCAAGTCAGCGAAGACCAGGTTAACATCAAGAGTGAGATATAAAAGTGGGACTCGGTTTATAAGTCAAATCAGCATGTCAATCTAGTTTATGTTGGATCATGTTTAGAACTCGAACTTTTTATTATTTGTTGTATCAAATATGCGAGCATTGTGGATTGAATATTGTCGTTGCATGTAATATGAACCTTGTTATGTTTGAATTTATTGGACTTGAGCTTTGGCAAAATTTTTTTGCTGTATTTTTTAGCCCTGTGCTGTCTCACCGCTCGATCGGTAGAGTTTGACCGATCAAGCGATGGACTTTGTGCCAAGTCTCTGTTTTGTAAATTGCATAGCCCGATCGATCGGTTGAACTTTACCGATCGAGCGGTGATGGTGTTCCAGCCGGGCAGAAAGTTTGCAAATTCTTGCTCGCTCGATCGGTTGAATCTTACCGATCGAGCGAGGCAATATTCATTTAAAAAAAAATTCTTTATTGCTTTTAGTCTTGGATCTTGTATGCTTAATTATTATTTAATCCGAGATTAGATGTTTAGAACAGAGGTCTCACAAAAAAATTTTTAAGTGGAGGAGAATGTAGTAACACGTAACCAAAAAAAATAAGTAACTAACTTAGAATCAAGATTAAAATTGGTAAAACTTGATTAAGGGATTTCCAAATGGGTCTAAGGAGTTGAAAAATGGATTCAAAATGCTCGAAAATATCCCGGAGGATCCCAATCAATCGGGCAGATCGGAAGCCCCAAACCCGAGTTCGGATGGTCCGAACTGTGGGGGTTCGGAAGCTCCGAACTACACCAAGGTTAGTCGTCGTGGATGAGGTCAGCTTGATGATGTCATGACGATCGGAAGCTCTGAAGATGGAATCGAAAACTCCGATCAACTGTTGGCAGCCAGCTTCTAGAAGAAGAACACGTTGTTGGCGGAGGAAGATCGGAAGCAGGGGATCCGACATTCCGATCGGATCGGAAGCTCCGAACGTGCGATCGGAGGTTCCGATCTCTTTCTATATATAGGGGCCGAGAGCTCATTTTTTATTAGCACCTTCCTTTCTTCTCTCTCTTTTCCAGTCCGTTCCTTAGGCATTTTAGAGATTTCTTGGCATCCTACTAGAAGACTGAGAGTGGCGGAGCGCTACGGGGATAATAGCATAGCTGAGCCTAAGTTTTGAGGCAGTCGCTTCAGAGGGCTGATGACGGACGCAGGTATAACTTTGGATCCCTAGTAGACTTAGGGAGTATTTAATAATCTAGTTAAGGCTTTTAGAGCAGTAATAGTGATATGGATAACATTGGCTTGAAGGCTTGGATTTAGACTTGTGGTTCTAGAGATTCTGGTGTTGAGGTATATAAGTACTGACCGAGATAGACAACATGATATATATACTTATATGCAGCATTTTATGTGCCATGTTTTACTGTCTCTGCACATGCATGATCATATTGGACTCGTATCTCCTTATAGATGATTCATGTCGGTAGGGAGGCTCAGCCCTATATTTATTATGTTTTTTTTATCACCGGGAGACGCCGCGACGGCGGGGACTAATGCTATGGTGATTGGGCAAGTATGTGGATGCACCCTACGGAGTGGCTTCCAACCGGTACTGCATATTCTATTGGCGCTCTTGAGCAGATTGTTTTAAACCAGTATTTGCATGCATGATATTTGTTTATATATCTATGCTTTTGTATTGAGCATATCGCTCACGTCCAGTATTTCTGTATTTTTTTGACACCCTATTCGATGGAGCAGGTCTCAGACTTGGCGACGCAGGAGGATCGTGGCAGAGTGGTGACCAGGGGCCAGGGTTGCAGTGAGTTTCCCTTAGTTGTTAGAGATTTGATTAACCTATTCGATTTGGTTGTATTAAACAGGATTTGTTTATAGTATTAGTGTCGGTTGTATTCCGTCGACTGGGTTGTATTTGGATTTTTATATTTCCGTTTTTAAACTCTGATTATGCTAATGCATGCTTAATTAGTCTTTGATTAGTAGCGGACCCGGGTAGGGTCGCTACATTTATTGGTATCAGAGCATATCCTTTCAGATGGCTGATAGAGACTTCGAGAGTCAGGGTAGCGATGGGCATTGGGGTGATGAGGAGCCAGCGAGACATCACAAGCTCACCGTCATCGTAGAGAGGGTAGACGCTGATTTGAGTTGAATCTTTTTGTGCAGATTGGGCCTAAGCCATTGGTGGGAGGCGAGACTCCAGAGGCAGCAGAGGATTGGCTCAAGAGGATGGAGGACTGTTTCCATTCATTTGATTGTTCAGAGGACCAGAAGATGGAGGCTGCTACTTTTCTGTTAGAGGGACGAGCCCATAAGTGGTGGAGATCCGCGTCCGCTCAGTTGATCCACGATCAGGGTCACGCTGGGTGGCCAGAAAATTTTTTGTTTGTTCCGATAGTTGCACTTTCCTCTAGCCATTCGTCAGGCAATGGCGATAGAGCTCCTTGATCTGAAGTAGGGAACGATGTCTATTGATGAGTACCAACAGAAGTTTATTGATCTGCTTCCCTATTGTCCGCACATTGGCACTAGGCGAAGTACGTTCACTTTCTCCAAGGCCTGAACCAGGAGATCTTTGAAAGAGTGACTGTTTGCGATGATCCTACGTCGTATGAGGGCTTGAAACCGTTGTTGCCAGGAAGAGATCAGTCTGAGGCAAGCAAGGGAGTTGTAGACTTCTAGACCTTCGGGTTCCTTAGGTCCGCGAGCCCAGTCTTTTAAGAAGCAGGGTTGTACTTCCTCTTCTTCTTCTGGATCCAGCAGTGTTTACCGCTTTGTCCGTCAGAAGGATGGTTGCTGTGAGAAGTTTAGGAGGAGAAACCCTCCAGGATAGTGTTGCCGTGGGTCTGGAGCTTGTTTTCTCTGTGATGAGATGGGCCATTTGAAGAAAGATTGTCCGAACCGTATGGGAGCAGCAAGTGATTCTTGTAGTGTTGGAGGTTCTCAGACAACCGTCCAGCAGCAGCAGTAGCACCAGCAATCGCAGCAACAGCATCCTCAGGCTTCTTCCCGTGGTCATTCCACTTTGTGCCCTTATGTCCAAGGGCAGGTGTTTGCACTTAACCAGGAGCAGGCTCAACATGATAGCGAGCACATGATTGCATCTACTTTTAGTTTGTGCGGTTTTCCTGCATGTGTTTTGATCGATACTGGTGCGTCTCATTCTTTCATATCAGCTTGGTTCGTTAAGAGATTTAGACCGTCGTATGTTCCCTTAGACATGTTGTTAGCTGTTTCAACTCCGATGGGTCAAGAGGTGTTGGCTAAACGTCTAGTCGTAGGTTGTGTTTTGGGTTTTGAGGGTCATTAGTTGAGTTCTAACCCGATGATTTTAGCGATGGATGATTTTGATTGCATCATTGGGATCAACCTTTTGACTGCCTATAGAGCTGTAGTGGATTGCTATCAACAGTTTGTCGAGTTTTGCCCTGAGGATGGGGATGCATGGTATTTCTATGGTAAGGGAGCGCGACCCCTGATGCCTGTGGTTTCTGCTCAGTTTCGGTTTTGATATATGTTTATCAGTTAATCAGACAGTTTATCAATTTCGAACAATGAACTTCAGTTTATCAGTTATCAAATTTATAACTTCAAATCAGTTTGACAGATATTTGCCTAAAACAAATGAGTTAATATGCATAATTTTCTCAACACCAAACGGTAGAAATTGTTGGAACAATTAAGGTTTTGGTGTTAACAAGTTTAATAGGCCAAAACTAAATTAAGAAAAACTGTTGTAGGCTAACCAAACTGAGTGACTTCGTCCACGCATAAGTGGTGGACTAGTTAACCATATGAGTGGTAAACTAAACTGAATTCGACAAAGAACATTTTTTCAAGTCATTAGTTAGAGTCCTAGTCATTGTTCTTTGGAGGATCAATTTACCTTAGAATGATAGTTGAAGTTGCATAAAGTTTTTTGTATCTAACTGTTGCAGCAGAGATCCAAGCGCACTATCTTTGTACAGATGTCAGAGAATGATGACGTGGACCTGAGGACAAAAGCAAAGACTTTCTTTATTTGGAACGGATATTTTTTGAATTTTGTGACCATTTCAAACTCAAGCTTATAAATATAAATGAGGATCAGTTTTGGTAATATTTTTGACACTCTTACTAAGTCTCGAATTCTTCACTTTTTAAGTGTTCAAGTTTTCAAGCAATCAAGTTAAACCGATCAAGTTTCCAAGAACACATTTCATAGTTAATATCTGATCATTGAGAATCATTTTGTGATAGTTTTCTTCAGAGGGAGAAGAAGAGGAAAAAATTGGAACAAAAATATCATTGCCCCTGCAATAATTTTATACCCCGCACCACCCGAAAACTTCCCTCCAAGGAGTGTTGTTTCAAGAATATGACCTTAGGAATTCACAAAGTGAAAAATCATTGTATTCAAGATAGTTTACATACTGTTCTTAGTTCAATTGAGTGCCAGAAATTTTAGTTTTGGCAGTGTTTAACTCTAAACTGAATTGAGATTTTGCAAATCACTTGTATAGTTCAAAGTTTTCTAGCGAATTTCCTTCTTGTGTGGAAGAAGGGATAACATAGGAGTTATTACATTCTCCGACATCAAAAAATAATATTGTGTTATTTACATTCAGTTTACCTTACAGTTCTACATTTACATGCCATATTTGAAATTGTTTTTATCTATCAATTAGACTTTTTTCAACACATTTTTGTTTGCCGAACTGATATTGACACTCGAGAATTGCATGTTCAATTGCTAACCCGAATGAATTTATTTAGAAGTGAGAATTTGTAAGTAAGTGTTTATTCAACCCCCTCTTAAACATTTCCACCGATCCTATCAAGTGGTATCAGAACAAGGCTTATTCTTGAATATGAACATTTCTATACAATAATTTTGAAGTGACCCTTAGCCGGATCACCTACTAAACAGAACTTAGGCATGCAATAAATCTTAATTAAACAGAAATCAGAATTCAACTGCGAAAACCATAAACATTTATACAATCCAAGAAAAGGAATCTGTAAATATCCAAATATATACAACCAAATCGAATAGCTGTATAAACCCAAAACAGAATAAAAACCTAAACGAAGCTCCAGCTGATCAACCACTGCCTAGCCCCTCCTGGATCCACCCGCCTCGTCCAATCACAAACCTGCCCCATGGAATAGGGTGTCCAGAAACACAGAGTACGAGACGTGAGCATAAAACGCTCAGCACAAGAGTATGAGTATACATGCATGCAAAGTGAACTCCCTATAAACTCGAGGTCAAGGATCAGATAATAAAGACAGACCGGGCCCTGGTATGTAGCACGCTGTGCCGTCGCTGCAGGAGGTGGCTCCCATACCAAAATACCAGTGGATATGTCGGACCCAAATCGATGGAAGTCCAACCACTAACAGAATAGGGAAAAACCCTACTAACAGACATCTCGAACGAGATAGCTCAATATGCAAATGAATGCAGCATAAATCAATGACATATAAATCATGCAGTCACATAATACATGCATACTCAGTCAGGATATCTCGAACAGTACTTTCGTACCTCGAATACTAGGCAAGTGCTATCAGCCCTAGGTCCACGCCTATAATCCGCGCTACACTGCCAAATGATATTACCATCATTATAGCGCTCTAAAAGCCTTAACTAAGCTAAAGCATACTCCTAAATATTTTTAGGAAGCAAAAGCTATACCTTTGTCCATCTTTAGCCCTTTGCTGTCGAATGCCTCAAAACTAGGCCATAGCTTCGCTACAACGCCTGGACTGCTATGCCACTTCTGAATTCCCAACGGAACGCCTAGAATTCCCTAGATCTGAGTTAGAAGGCTAAGAAATCGAGAGAGAAGAGAGGAATTGGTGCACTCAAATGTGAGCTCGGCACCCCTATTTATAAACGGAGTTCGGATCATCCGAACTGGACTTCGGAGCCTCCGAACACGTTCGGATCGTTCGAACCCAATATTACGTCATTGCTTATGTCAGCATAATGACGTCATCCATGACGACTGTCGGCAGCACGTTCGGAGCGTCCGAACCACTCTTCGGACCGTCCGAACTCGGACTTCGGACCGTCCGAACTCACCAACGGAGCCTCCGAACCCGACAACCCTCTTACCATTATCGAGCGTTCTGAATCCATTTTTGAGCTCTGTTAATCCATCTGGGACTCCCTTAATCATGTTTTATTACATCTAAACATGATCGTATTATTAATTACTTATAAATCGTTAATTTTGGATACGGGTTACTACAAATTTCATTTAGCAAAATTCCTATGTTTTTCAAAGAGGATTTTGACGACTGAAAGATAAGAATGCATACATGGACATGATCCCTAATGAGGAGTGTTTTTTGGTCCAAAAAATCGACTAGAACCTTAAAAAAACAGCCTTGAATTGAACATATATCAGAAAACTCGACAACCATTCGTCAAACAGTACCATCGGTGCTGAAACGCAAATTTTGTGCATCCAAGCGCACTGCCTAGATGTTCCATGCAGCACCATAAACTCTAGGGCGCACAACGCACCCCTTGCTGCTTGGAAATCGGGGCAGCCTCTTGGCGCATTGGGACACACTTTTTTGGGCTCCCTCTACCCCTACCTACTCTCTATTGTTTCGAAGCATCCGTTGTCCTCGTGTCTTTTGTTTTGAGTTTCTTTCATTTAATTTCAATTTCATTTCATTAAGCGTAAAAAATTCTAACACAGGTTACTTTATCATCACCAAAACTTAGACAATTTTTCTTAACACCCAAGGCAAAGAAAAGAATATTTGGAAGTTTTTTTTTTTAAATGATACATAAACAAATATTTGTGATGTTGTATAAATAATAATTAATATTTATTACGGTGGACAAATTCAGTTAATTTAAATTGAGAATGAAATTGAGAATGATTAATATAGTGATATGTCGTGGGAGAAATTTAGAATATATTAACCAGACTATAAAATAACGATTACATCTATTTTGTGACGGTTTCAGAGATTCATATGACAGATGATTCGACTTATAGGCTATATTAATAATAAAAAAATAATTTTGATATAAAAATAATAATTTTTTTTGAGAAGTTTTATAATAATTTATTTAATAACAATAATAATAACGCAAAAAAAGAAAAAAAGAAAAAAAAAAAAGAAAACGAAATAAATTTATCAAGATCCAATTCCGATCCGATCTCATTATCTCAACATGGTAGTCAGTATTGAACTGGCACGACAAGCTGTACCAACGGTTAGATTTAACAAGCTGAAGATGGTGGTCGTATTAAATCAACCGTTAAACACATGCCACGTCACCCATGCCCTTCGTTACATTCCCATCCCAAAGGCCCCTCCCTCCACATTCTGCTCTCAGCCATCCAATCATCGCGGCTTCCTCCATACGTCGGAGAAAGCCTTAAAGAGATTTATATCCATATCACATGATGTAAGCAGCAGCTGGGTATTGCTTCTTTTTTTTTTTTTTTTTTCTCTTTAATTTTTGAATTCGCAGAATGTATGAATGCTGTTTAATGCGTGTCAGTTTCAGGCTATTGATGTTTTTCTCCAAAAAATTATGCAGAGACAAATCCAGTGACGGATAGCTCATGGCGCTGCTGAGGAGAAGAAAGGTCCCAGAAAATGAAACGGTCCCATTCCCAAGAACCGACCCCGATGAGATAAAGATTAAAAAACCCAAACAAAAGCATAGATGGTCTTGTGTGGATAACTGCTGCTGGCTCATCGGATGCATATGTGTTGTGTGGTGGGGGTTGTTGTTTTCATACAATATGATGCCTTCGTCTTTTCCACAGTACGTGACGGAGGCCATAACGGGTCCTATGCCCGACCCTCCTGGAGTCAAGTTGAAGAAAGAGGGCTTGCGGGCTAAGCATCCTGTGGTTTTCGTACCAGGTATTGTTACCGGAGGGCTGGAGCTGTGGGAAGGGCATAGCTGTGCTGATGGCTTGTTTCGAAAAAGGCTGTGGGGTGGGTCGTTTGGAGAGATTTACAGGAGGTGAGTGAGCCACAGTGGTTTCTGATTTTTATTGGTAAGTGTATGGATTGCTTTGTGATTTTGAGGCTTGTTGAATGGCTGATTGCTAGGTAAAATAAAAAATTTAGCCAATCGGTGTTATTACTCACAACTTTAGCATTATTATTTTAGTGTTATTTAATGGTTAAACAATATGTTGAGATTTTAATCAGTGTCATGCCGGACATGATATATTGGTAAGGAAATATATTTATTATTTTGCATGTTGAGGAGTCAAATGATGAGTGGACAAAATTCTTTTTCAAGCTCGTGTTTCCGAAAAATCTCGGAGCAATGCCATTAACATGCTGTCTTTGTATTCTTGGAGGTTAATAAATTTGTAGATTCATTTTCCAAAGAAAACGACGGTTTGAAGTATCGTTTAGGACTACTAAATGATTGTTACAACACCTTGTTGACAATTCATACTGGGGTTTGTAGGTGATGATTTTGATGTTTATGGTTGGACATTTAGAGTTACTTGAAAAGCAATTTACTCATTGCTACCTTAATCTTGGTGTTGTTCATATGATGAAATTCTCCGGGTTCGAATTTTTTCAGCAATGTCATACTTCACGCAGTAATGGTGCTCATTGCTTTGTATGTCCTAACGATCCTAAACTGCATTTTATGTTGAAAATTGGATCTCATTCGCATTTGTTGAAAATAGAATCTGGGTGTATTCGATTTATCATATAGTCTATGTCATCTCAAATGAACTGGTTTTATTACTAGTCCAGTTAACATTGACATGAATGCCAAGCCTCGTTATCTAACAGAGGGTATATCTTTTCATTCTTATACAGATAATATGTGCACTTTCTGAATATAAAACTTGCATAAAAACTGCATACATATGTATGCATTTATTTCATATTGACGTTTGACGTTTGGAATTAGTGTTGTAAATAGAATTTTTGATGATTTTTGTACCTCCATTTATATGTTTTTATCCACAAAATGTTTCAAATATCAGTTTTTTGCTTCTATTTGTCAAACAAATCCTTGATCAAGGTCCTCTGAATTTATCAATGTTGATTGTTATATAAAAACAGTTAATCCGATCGCAAGAGAATTTTTTGTCCTTCACGATAAAGTTGACTTATTGTATAACAGGTTTGTTTATAAGACTGTCATTCATTTATTTTGTCTTTCTTGTCAAACAATAATATTGCTGGAACTGGAGCCAGGAGAGCTGCACAATCATGAATAAAATCTCTTTTGATGGACCACAAATTTTACTTTTCTTGTTTCATGCATAAAGAAACCTTGGAGCATCGAAATCTTGTACCAACGAGTTAGTTTTCATTATATTTGTAAATTATCATAAACAAAGTTGATTTTACTTCTTTGTGCTGTCAATATCAGTTTTGCCACAGTATCCGACAAAATTTACTTTGCTGATCAAGACTTGACTGCCTTTTCCTCTGTTCTCACAGACCTTTATGTTGGATGGATCATATGTCACTCGATAACGAAACTGGTTTAGATCCTCCTGGTGTACGGATCAGGGCTGTTAATGGTCTTGTTGCTGCTGATTACTTTGCTCCGGGATACTTTGTCTGGGCAGTTCTAATTGCTAATCTTGCTCATATTGGGTATGAGGAGAAAACAATGTATATGGCTGCATATGATTGGAGACTCTCATTCCAAAACACAGAGGTACATTTAACATTGTCATTATATAGAGTTCTACTAGTTAGAGACAATAATAATAATAATAAACATTAAAAGTATCACTTATGTGTCAACTTAAGCTTTTTAACAAGACAATTGATAATATTTTGCTCGTGTCAGATTAAGTAGCGTTCACTATAAAACTGTATGATCTGAGCTTGGAGTGGCTTCTTGTTGACTGCTGGACTATGAGTCGGGTATACGATCCATGTGCTAGCTCGTATCCATTGTTTACATATGATAGATAGATGCATAGTCTTGAGTTAGTTTTTTTCTTCCGAAGAATTCTCTCCCCTTGAACATTTTCTGTTCTCGGTGCATCACCAAAAATTTCTCCATTAGTTTAAAGGTGTGTCTTATGGAGTGCTCTGGTAGTACTCCACTCCAGAAAGAGGAATCACAAAATTGATTGAAGTCATTCGATCTAAGGATTCTAGGCGAGTCATAACGATTTCCTTCTGTTGCAGCAAATATACTTTTTCACCTTTTCTGTACCCTAATTCCATCAAAGCCAATGAGTATAATTTGTCTCATGTTTGTACCTTCAGCTTTTAAGATGGTGGTTCAACGATAACCTTATGGTATATTTCCCTATGCAGTTGCGTGACCAGACATTGAGCAGGATAAAAAGTAATATAGAATTGATGGTTGCTACAAATGGTGGCAACAAGGCGGTTATTGTTCCTCATTCAATGGGTGTTCTATACTTCCTCCATTTTATGAAGTGGGTGGAAGCACCCACGCCGATGGGTGGAGGGGGTGGACCTAACTGGTGCGCTAAACATATTAAAGCCGTGATGAATATTGGAGGACCGTTATTAGGTGTTCCAAAAGCCGTTTCTATGCTTTTTTCTGCAGAAGCAAGGGATATTGCTGTTGCCAGGTTAGATATATTGGGCCATGTCAATTGCTCCCGCTGTCATATATGCTTGCCTATTTTGTATAATAACTGAAATGTGGCACTTAAATTCCTGTAAGGTTTAAAAATATTTGATTCGCACAGCTACCAACAACTATGCTTTTGGACAAGCGACAGATGATCGATCTGAGAGGAATCATGTTTTCTTATTTCGTATATGTTTCTTTATTGTGCTGAAGGGCGATAGCACCTGGCGTTTTGGATAAGGATGTATTTCACCTTCAAACTTTACAGCATATTATGAAGATGACAAGGACTTGGGATTCGACCATGTCCATGATACCAAAAGGTGGAGAGACTATCTGGGGTGGTCTCGACTGGTCACCCGAGGAAGACTTCGTTCCGAGTAAAAGGAAGCAGAGCTATAATGACATACAGACTTTAGTCCATACCGAGGATGGAAACTCCAAATCAAAAATAAAACAGCCCAACTACGGGAGAATGATATCATTTGGACAAGATATTGCAGATGCATATTCTTCTGAGATTCATAGGATCGATTTTCGGGTAACAATTCATGTGCCTGCATGTAATGTCCTCAATAGAAACTCTGATGGTGCTCTCAGACAGGACCACTTTCTTGTTTGTTATTTATTTATTACTTTTTTATTGTTTCTAAAGACACAAAATAAGAGAAATAACATGTTCTTAAATCTCCTAATAGGAAAGGAAAGATCTATATTAAAAAATTTAGATGTGATCTCTTTTATGTTGTTTTGTTGTCTATTTTCTTAATCTTTGCACTTCATGGGCTAACATTTTTGGATACTTCTGAAATGAAATCTTCTGCTGGACTGATCAAGTTGCTTTCTTGTGCAGGAAGCTGTGAAAGGTAGCAATGTTGCTAATAACACATGTCGTGATGTGTGGACCGAGTATCATGACATGGGATTTAGTGGTATCAAAGCTGTGGCAGAATACAAAGCTTATACTGCTGGAGATATTTTGGATCTGCTATACTTTGTCGCGCCCAAAATGATGGAACGCGGCAGTGCTCATTTCTCGTATGGTATATCAGATAATTTGGATGATCCAAAGTATTCGCACTACAAATATTGGTCAAATCCACTGGAGACAAAGTGAGATTACTATAAGTTCTTGTTCTTATAACCTTTTCTGCGACTAAATCAAGATGAAATGTGATACAAAGAGTACATGATCTTAATATAAATATATCAAATCTTATTTTAGAATAATTTTTTTCCATTTTTTAAATTTATGTGTCGTGGCGCAGGCTGCCAAATGCTCCTGAGATGGAGATAATCTCTATGTACGGAGTTGGAATCCCGACAGAAAGAGCTTATGTCTACAGGCAGGCTCCATATGCAGAATGCCACATTCCATTTCAAATTGATACATCAGCGGATGAAGAACATGAAGATAAATGCCTAAAAGACGGTGTTTTCACAGTTGATGGAGATGAGACAGTAACTGTTTTAAGTGCAGGCTTCATGGGCGCGAAAGGGTGGCGTGGGAAAACAAGATTCAATCCTTCGGGAATCAAGAACTATTTAAGGGAGTATGATCATGCCCCTCCTGCCAATTTTCTCGAGGGGCGTGGCACTCAGAGCGGCGCCCATGTTGACATAATGGGAAACTTTGCGTTGATTGAGGACATCATGAGGGTAGCTTCTGGTGCCACTGGAGAGGAATTGGGGGGCGATCAGGTGTGCTCAGATATATTCGCATGGTCTGAGAAAATCAAGTTGAAGCTATAGGGTGAACACAGGAAAATTAAAGAAAATAGAACTTCAAATCTTGTTATCTTATCATGTACAATACATATTAGGCACGGTTGACCTTAGTACCTCAAGTTTATCGCAAAGGGTCTCATATTCATGTTCATCATTGGGCTGCTACGACGAAGCTTTAACTGCTTGGTCGTCGACCATCCCGCTTTTGTGCTCTTCTCTTCCACGGAATTTGGAAATAGCATTCTTGAAGCGCCTCTTGTGTTTCATGTGTAGCTTATTGTATGTAACAAATTAAAAGCATAGCGATTTATTGTGCCATATCTCAGAGATTCATTGAATTTTTACATAGGAAATTGTGTAATATGTACTGTGTTTTATGAGCCAAAATATACAAGGAAATGAGAAAATGTACATTCTTGAAGACGAAGGTGCCTTATGTTTTGATTGTTTAATCCATCCTTAGTTTCGTGACCATATGATCACATGCGTTTTCTCTATTTTAACTTACTTCAACTTCGGTGTTATTTGCTGTTTTTACTCTGAGATAAAATCATTTTTGTTGGAACAAATCACGTATGTTTTATAAATACATTCAAAATATATTTTGAAAATAATTATTTGATATTAAATATATATATATATATATATATATATATATATATATCACACATGCGTTTTCTCTATTTTAACTTACTTCAACTTCGGTGTTATTTGCTGTTTTTACTCTGAGATAAAATCATTTTTGTTAGAACAAATCACGTATGTTTTATAAATACATTCAAAATATATTTTGAAAATAATTATTTGATATTAAATATATATATATATATATATATATATATATATATCACACATGCGTTTTCTCTATTTTAACTTACTTCAACTTCGATGTTATTTGCTGTTTTTACTCTGAGATAAAATCATTTTTGTTGGAACAAATCACGTATGTTTTATAAATATATTCAAAATATATTTCGAAAATAATTATTTGATATTAAATATATATATATATATATATATATATATATATATATATATATCACACATGCGTTTCCTCTATTTTAACTTACTTCAACTTCGGTGTTATTTGCTGTTTTTACTCTGAGATAAAATCATTTTTGTTGGAACAAATCACGTATGTTTTATAAATACATTCAAAATATATTTTGAAAATAATTATTTGATATTAAATATATATATATATATATATATTATCTTATTATTTTAAGGCAATACAATCCTTTAATTAACTATTTTCTTGATGAAACTTGACATAAATTTACGATTACATCATAATTTAATTCTCAACAAAACTAAAAATATTAAGCAAATTAGTCATTTTATATGATATGTCCTTTTTTTTTAACCCTTTGATGTTTTCTCATTAGCCAAAATGAAATTATCTTTACACTCATTCATTTTTTTTAATTTACGAAAATGACACTCACATTTTTTAAATTGATGTATCTATTGCAATCAGGTGACTATTGTTAATGAGAAACACCACATTTATTACATTTTTAATTTTATCATTTATTATTATTTTTTTATTTTTTTGTTAAAAATACGATTGGTACAAATACATAAAGCGTAAACTGATTACTAATTCCAATAATACTAAGAATGTGTTATTTATACTCAAAATTTTACTAATCACACTCCAGCCTAACACTTTAATATTTAAACTGGCTTTTATATTATTTATAACTCTTATTTAATTTTTTGATATAAATACATTAAACTTTCTACTTTATTCCATATGATTCCCTAAAATAAATATTCACAATTTCACATCACTTAAAAGTTTTTTTAGAAAAACATTGATGTTTTGAAATATAATATATGAATTATTTTATTATATGATACTATATTCAACATTTATGTTAATAAAAAATTTAAATAATTGAATATATAACACCCAAAACTTTAAGATATTTAAACGATTAGTTGCCAATGTTTGACTATCAGCTAGAAGAATGAATTTAGATACATTGTAAAATCTATGGTTATTTAATGATCATATCTATCCCTAGTCGTGTTTATCTATAAGTATAGTGACCCAACTCGGATCATCTAATAATCGGAAATTTAAGCATGCAATTATGTTAAACGAATCACAATCAGAGTTGACTGCAGAAACTTAAACAAATATTAATCTGACAGAAAATAATCGGAACAATAACTGGAAACCCAAAAGAGCAATTATACAACCCAATCGAATAAATCAAATACCGAAAATAAACTTAAACAAAACCACCGGTAACCTTTAATCCCAAGCATTGGTCACAGACTGAACATTGATCTAGCTCCTGATCTACCTAAAAATCTGCCCCCTCAAATTGGGTATCCGAGATAAAAGTAAGAACGTGAGGGTTAACTCCAAGTACGTAAATATGAGTACACATGTTTATATGATGCATGCAATATGAAACTGAATGCTCTGGTTGTAACGTCCCAAAACTCAGGAACGCTACTAAACATACATAACTTAAAGTTTTGGAAAATTTTGCGGAATAAAAATATTTATTTAAAAAGAGTACTTGTGCACCAACACTTAAAAGAAATAGTTCTCAACAAAATCCAACATTTAAAATGAGTGAAACTTTTTTTCCTTCATTCTAAAATAAAATAAACTGTGCACGATAAAACTTTTCATCCAATGTAGCGCACATGCATTTTTCACTGGTCCGACCGTTTGCTCCTCTTCAAGTCCGTCTCCATACTCGTCTATAAAATCATCAAGAGCATCATTACCTGCACCATTCAAGTTTGAGTCTAAAGACTCAACATGAAAATGCATACAAAAATTGTGTATAAACTTGAAACTTAGAATAATGGCATAACATGAACATATAGTAAAAACTTGACATTTATGGGTAATGAGATACATGCAATTGTGGCAACCATCATTATGAGCACATCCTTGTTTCTCGTGATCACGGTCGTTGTACAACAAGCATATGACATCGGCCATTCAAACTTTTATTCTTTGGAAAAGTCCCTCCGGAACTCATTGTATCAGTCCCGTAAATTCCGTCTCGTGAGCACATAGTTTGAAAATGCCTCTTCAAAACTCATCCCGGAGTACCAGTCCCGTATTGCCACCACAAAAACACATACAACATTGATAAGTGTGTTGAATATACATTATTTTGTGTCATTTTATATTTATTTCACATGCATTTATTTTATTTTCTTGTGTTTTGTTAGTATTTTATTTTATGTACATGTATTTTACACTTCTGGTTGAATTTTGTATGATAATGGAGCTTTTAGGAACCAACAGAGCGGAAGACTCGCGCGCGCGCGAGACTCTTTCTTGCGCGTGCGCAGTGTAAAGTTCCTGAAACACCAACGTCAAGGCGCGCGCGCGCAAGACTCCTTCTCGCGCGTGCACAGAAGGAAGTTCCTGAGAGTTCTGGGGAAGCCGCGTGCGGGCGAGCTCCTATCTCGCACGCGCGCGAGAGGTTGAACGAGCCACTATCTATTTGAACTACGCGCACGCGAGATACAGCCCAGGCACGCGCGCGTGTTCAGGAATTTGTCAAGTTCGAGAATATCTAGGTCAAGGAGGATTCTAATTGGCGCGGACTATATATATAGAAGTTTGATGATCTTTTTGAAAACTTTTGTCTTTTGATTTTTGCGCACGAAGGCTGAAGGCGGCTGCTTGAACAATTCTCCAGTTTTTCTTCTATTCTCTTATTTTCTCGTTTATGATTTTAGACTTGGTTTGATTAATTATGTTCATTAGTTAGTAGTAGTTTTTCTTCGATCAAGGCCACGTGATTGGGCCAGAAAATTTATGTAGAAAACTTGATGGTTTATTCAAGAATTTTGAGACTTGATCTTATTTTATTTATTATCGAATTTATATTTGTCTTGTGAATTTCCTGGCCAGTTATTTTCTTGCATGTTAATTGATTCCAATTCGACATAAGAGGTTTCGATTTTGATCACTTCAATAATCAACATAGTGTAAAACCAACTAGAAATAGAATTTGATTTCATTATGCGGTTTGGATATAAACTGAATTTTCACAGTTCGTCATGCATTCAAATTTGATTAAAATTACGAAAGATTAATCCGTCAATATTTTAATAGGTTCGATTGTTCTAGAAATAGTCCTTTGAATAATTTAAAAAAATTCCTGTGAATTAAGAGTGAGTCTGATGTCTTAAATCGACTACTTGTTACATGAATTGTCTGGTACCTACGTGTGTCCTTGATCGAGCTTTTTCAAAATTGATTTCAACCTTAAATCTTTGTTGCGTTTTAGTGAATTTATTTTATTTGCAATTTTAATTGTTAGTTTAAAATCTAAAATCACTCTTATTAATTTGTCTAGATTAAGTAGGAATAATCATATTCTGGTAGTCATATTTATACAGTCCCTGTGGGTTAGACAACTGATTTTATTCACTATCTATAACTTGACCTGGTACGCTTTCCAGTTAATTTTTGTCACACTGATTTTAGCGGTCAAGTTTTTGGCGTCGTTGCCAGGGACTGTTTGATATCAGAATTTTTATTTCTCTTGAAATTAGACTTTATTTATTTTCGCAAATTCTGAATTTTCTTCTTTTCTTTGTGATTTTCAGGTACAATCTGCTTGTTTATGCATAGCACTCGACGAATCAAGGAACTCTTGCCACTTGATTTGGAAATCGAGCGCACATTGAGCAGGATACGAAAATCAAAGAGAAATCTGAATCTAGTACTTGAATCTGAATTAGAAGAAGAGATGGCGAACAACCGTACTGTTTGGGATCTGATTAGGTCGCCAGTTGAAGGTTATGGATCTAGCATAGTTCGCCCCGCTGTTGAGGCGAACAATTTTGAGCTGAAACCCTCTACTATTCAGCTGATCCAACTACAAGCAAGATTTGGGGGTACATCTATGGAGGACCCCTATGCTCATCTGGAGTATTTTCTGTCGATTTGCGACATATTCAAAGTTAATGGGGTAACATCTGATGCAGTGCAACTGCGGTTATTCTCATTCTCTCTACAAGGCGAAACTGTTGAGTGACTAGATGATTTGACTACTGGTTCAATTACTACATGGGATCAACTTGTTCAGATTTTCTGAACAAGTATTTTCTTCCCACGAAGATGGCGAAACTATTTTCTGACATCATCTCATTCAGACAGAAGGAAGTTGAATCTCTACATGCGGCTTGGACTCGATCCAAAAAGATGTTGAGGATGTGTCCTCAACATAATCTTAATCAAATCCAGCAGACTCAGACCTTCTACAATGGGGCGAATCAATCTGTTCGATCCATGTTGGATGCTGCTGCTAACGGAAGCCTACTCAGGAAGACACCAACAGAGGCATGGGAAATCATTGGAAATATGGCTGAAAGCAACATTGGATGGCCAGATGTTAAGAAGGAGAAAAAGGCTGGAGTACTAGAAGTCGATGCACTGACAACACTGAATGCCAAAATCGATGCTCTTACTCATCAGATGGCAGTTATGCAGACAACTTCAGCCAATCAAGTGCAAGCTCAACAACCCGAGGAACAACAAGTATTTGAGGTTGATGCGGCGAAGTTCATGGGAAATCAAGGGAGACAGCCATACAATCCCTACAGCAATACTTACAATCCTGGCTGGAAGAATCATCCAAACTTCTCATGGAAAGCTGCAGATCCCACAGCCAACACATCAAAGCCAGTCAACAAGAAGCCATATTTTGAAGAAATCATGATGAAATATGTAGAGGGTACTGAAAATCGCCTACAGAATCAGGAGGCAATGTTGCAGAAGTTGGAAACACAGATGAGTCAGATAGCAACACAGCTGTCAACTAGGCCAGCAGGTTTGTTGCCTAGCAATACTGAGAGGAATCTCAAGGATGTCAATGCTATTCTGGCAGTGACTAGATCGCAAGCAGAGACTGCAGAAAAGAATACTGAGTATGAGGAAGAAAGTGACCCACTCAAGGAACAAGGGCTAGAGGAAGCACCCAAGCAGGCAGAATCGACGCCTACGGGCAAGAAAGGTAAGTCTTCTAAGCCCATTATTAATGATCATATTGATTTGAGTAAACTCCCCTTCCCCCAAAGAGCAAAGCAACTACAATTGGATAATCAATTTGCAAAATTTCTAGAGATTTTCAAAAAACTTCATATCAATATTCCATTTGCAGATGCTTTGGCTCAAAATGCCCAGTTATGCACAATTTTTAAAAGAGATTTTGTCTAACAAAAGAAAATTGGTGGATTTTGAAACTGTGAAGTTATCGGAGGAATGTTCTGCCATTTTACAAAATAAACTCCCTCCGAAACTTAAGGATCCCGGTAGCTTTTCAATTCCATACACCATTGGAAATTAATTTTTTAACAAGGATCTATGTGACTTAGGTGCAAGCATTAATCTTATGCCTTATTCATGTTTTGAAAAGCTAGGAATTGGTAAGGTTAAGCCAACCACTATCTTCCTACAATTAGCTGATAGATCCATATAATATCCAAGGGGGGTTGTGGAAGATGTATTGGTTAAGGTAGATAAGTTTATATTTCCAATGGACTTTGTTGTGCATGATATGGAAGAGGATCGTGAGATACCTCTTATTTTGGGTAGACCATTTTTAGCCACAGGAAAGGCGTTGATTGATGTGCATAAGGGAGAGTTGATTTTGCATATGAATGATGAGAAAGTAATATTTAATGTTTTTCATGGACTTCGATATCCTGTAGACAATTTTGATTGTTTCAGAATTGATATTACTGATGATTTGGTTGAGTGTTCTCTGCAGGAACAGTTGTCTGTGGATCCTTTAGAAATATGTTTGACAGGAACAACTGATGAGGAGCATGTCAGCAAGGAAGTTCATGAAGTGGCACGATATCTGGATTGGAGTTTGCCCTTTGATAGACTCATCAATACTAAGATGGGGGAGCTTGACCATATTCCAAAACCACTGAAGTCATCCACCGAGGAGCCCCCCACTCTTGAACTTAAACCACTCCCTTCTCATTCGAAATATTTGTATTTATTAAATAATGATAAACTGCCAGTAATTTGTTCATCTTTTTTGACAGGTTGTGAGGAGGAAAAACTGTTGCGGGTGATTAGAGAACTCATAAAAGCCATAGGATGGAGCTTGGCTGATATTAAGGGGATAAGTCCAACCATGTGCATACACAAAATATTGATGGAAGCGGAGCACAAGACATCTACTCAACCACAGAGGCGACTCAACCCGGCTATGCAAAAGGTAGTAAAAAAGGAGGTGATAAAACTCCTTGATGCAGGTATTATCTATCCTATATCTGATAGTGAATGGGTGAGTCCAATTCAAGTAGTGCCTAAAAAGGGAGGGATGAATGTTATTGAAAATGCAAATAATGAATTGATTCCTACTAGAGCTGTTACGAGATGGCGGGTTTGTATTGATTATAGGAAATTGAATGATGCCACTCGTAAGGATCACTTTCCCCTTCCCTTTATTGATCAGATGGTTGAGAGAATTGCAGGGCATGCGTTTTATTGTTTTTTGGACAGTTATTCCGGATATATGCAAATTCCTATAGCACCTGAGGACCAGCATAAAACCACCTTTACTTGTCCTTAGGGTACTTTTGCATATAAACGGATGCCATTTGGTCTTTGTAATGCCCCTGCCACTTTTCAGCAGTGTATGATGACTATTTTTCATGACATGGCTGAAAATTTTATTGAAGTGTTTATGGATGATTTTTCTGTGGTTGGATCGTCTTTTGATGCATGCTTATTTAATTTGAAAAAAGTGTTACAAAGATGTGAAGAAAGTAATCTTGTGCTGAATTGAGAAAAATGCCATTTCATGGTGAGAGAAGACATTGTTTTAGGACATAAGGTGTCCGAGGTAGGTGTGGAGGTGGACATGGCAAACCTTGAAGTAATTGAAAAACTTCCACCTCCCACGAATTTGAAAGGAATTCGGAGTTTTCTTGGGCATGCGGGTTTTTATAGGAGATTTATTAAAAAAATTTCTTCTATTGCTAAACCCCTCACTAATTTATTGATAAAAGAAGTGCCTTTTAATTTTTCTGCTGAGTGCTTGCACGCCTTTCAAATTTTGAAGCAGAAATTGACAACCGCACCCATCATAGTAGCGCCTGACTAGAATTTGCATTTGAGTTGATGTGTGACGCCAATGACACTGCGTTGGGAGCCGTGCTTGGAAAAAAGAGGGATAAAGTTCTTCATGTGATTTACTATGCCAGTATAACCCTGTCTGCCGCCCATCTGAATTATGCAACTACTGAAAAAGAACTTCTCGCAGTAGTATTTGCCTTGGATAAATTCAGGTCTTATTTGGTGGGAAGCAAAGTCATCGTTCACACGGATCATTCGGCGTTGAATTATTTGATGAGCAAGAAGGATGCTAAACCCAGGTTAATTCGATGGGTTTTATTATTGCAAGAGTTTGATCTGAAAATTGTTGACAGGAAGGGCTCGGAGAATCAAGTTGCGGACCACCTTTCTCGTTTGGAAAATCAAGGAGCTGAAACGCAAGTGATTCATGATGATTTTCCAGATGAACAGCTGTTTGAGGTATCGAATTTACCATGGTATGCAGACATTGTTAACTACCTCTCAAGTAAGTTTCTTCCCTCGCATTTAACTTATCAACAGAAAAAGAAATTTTTCTCTGAGTTGAAATATTTTTTGTGGGAAAATCCTTTTCTGTTTAAGATCTGTGCAAATGGTATTATTCGTAGGTGTATTCCAGCGGAAGAGGTAAGTTCTATACTCTCCCATTGTAAAACAGGTCCGACTGGAGGTCACTTCGGCGTGGGTCGTACCGCCGCGAAAGTACTTCAGTCGGGATTTTATTGGCCTTCGTTGTTTAAGGATGCATATACCTATGTGATTACGTGTGACGCTTGTCAGAAGGTTGGTAATATTTCTAGGAGACATGAGATGCCCCTAAATAATATTCTTGTTTGTGAGGTTTTTGATGTATGGGGTATTGATTTCATGGGACCGTTTTCTATGTCTGAAGGGAACAAATATATCTTGGTTGTGGTAGATTATGTGTCTAAGTGGGTTGAAGGACTTGCATGTAGGACAAATGACTCTAGGGTGGTTGTGAAATTTTTAAAAAAATTCATATTTTCTAGATACAGTACCCCTAGAGCCATAATTAGTGATGGATAAACCCATTTTTGTAATAATCAATTTGATACACTTTTGACAAAATATGGGGTCACTCACAAGGTGGCAACACCTTATCATCCCCAAACTAGTGAGCAAGTTGAGATTTCAAATAGGGAGTTGAAAAGAATTTTGAAAAAAACTTGTAACGCCCGGAAATTTGATTACGTAAATTCGTATGCATAATTAGGAAAATTTGATTATTTAAAATTTAGAAATATGGGTTAAATGAGATTTATGTGTATTATGTGATGTATATGCATGATTTAAATTATTTTAGCATTTAACCCATGATTATGGAAAGTTAGATTTTTAAGAAATTTATTATTTTGATCGCGTAGACGGGACCGTGAACGGACGAGATATTGATTTTTCATCCAAACTATTTTATGAGATTTTTAGTAGCCATAAAATATTATTTTAAGGTTTTAATTCCCAAAAATTTATGGGGGGATCGGGTTTGGGGGCTGGGGGCATGCCGGGTCGGGTCGGGTCTAAAATGTCACGGGTCATGTTAGTTGGGTTCGGGTTAGGGTTTGGTGAGTCGGGCTCGGGTATTTTATTTTTTAAGTAATTATTAGTTTAAGTGGTTTTTGGGCCAAATTAAATGTTTAGAAAATTATTTGGGCCTCAAAATAATTTTATTTGGGTCTTAAATAATTTATTTAAGTTATTCCAATGATTTTTTATGGGCTTTGGAGCCCATGAGAATTATTGGGCCAGTCTGTAAATTTTTGGGTCTGTCTGTGATTTTATTGGGTTTAAATAAGTTATTGGGCTTAAGTATTTTTATTTAGGTCCAATTATGTTTAAGTAATTTATTTGGGCCATATTATGATGTTTAGGCTTAAAATTAAGTTAATGAGCTAGTCTAGGAATTTATGGGCTTAAATTTAAGTGACCAGCAGTCTGGACAATCCCATGAAAAAAATAACTAAGTCCGGAATATATATTTAATTTATTTTATGCATGAAGTTTATTTTAAGTATAAGTATATATATGTTATGAAAATAATTAAATATATATTACGGACACATTTTTAAGTGCATGCATACATGAAATAATTTTATGATGTGTTTATGATTGAGATTGAGCATGAAAAATATTTTATGGAAATTGAAGTGATGTGGCAGCATAGAGGTGGTTTACCACCGAGCACAGAGGTAGTTTACTACCATCATAGAGGTGATTTTTCCACCGAGCACAGGGTAGTTTTACTACCAGCATAGAGGTGGATTTATCCACCGCCACATACGATGGTTCTTAGACTGATCAGTCGCTCATGATTACGAGCCACACTCATGGATATAACCTACACTGTTCTTTATGATTATGACATGCTCAAATTATGTTATGTATTATATGATATAACACATGGATATTATTTTATGATGAAAGTTAAGACATGGAAGAATTTATGATGCATTATTTTAAGAGCATGCATGCATATTCATGATGAGTATATCTATTAGTATTATTATGTGCTTATGTGTGATTTTTAAACCTTGTTATTATGAGATAAAACATGTTGGGCCTCTAGGCTCACTACGCTTATATGGTGCAGGTGAGTATGATGATCTAGTTGATGACACGGTTGCTCCGACCGGCGGTGAGGGCCTATGAGTTCACACGCAGACGACACCCGTTACCGATTCTATTAGTGTTTTTATGTCATGAGATTTTTATCAGTTCTTTTAAACAAGATTTCCGCATATTTATATTTTTATGGGGTTTGAAAATAGTATTTTTATTTTATTATTCATGCATGGCAAATTAGTTGATATTATTTATTTCAAACGGAAGATGTTGAGATTTATTTAAGTGTTTGTCAGTTACAAGATATTTTAAATATTTATTTAAGTTATTTATCTAATTTTTAATTAAATGTTTATTTTAAGTATTTATACATATATGTATGGGCATATATGTATAATTAATATTTTTACATTATTATTTTTTTTTTAAAAAAAATTTCTAGCATTTTATTAGATCCAATCGTTTCTGTTGGTATCAGAGCACGATCCTTGGAGGGTGTTTAGTCTGCTACGTGAAGCTCAGAAACCACACTACCGGTCTGTAAGTTTAAATGTTTTAAGTTATGTTTTATGTAGGTGACACATGAATTATGTTATGAGAATTTTATGTTATAAAAATTTGAAGTATGAAAGTTTTAAAATAAAATTCTTAGTTATGCATTGCGGTTACGTAAATGATTTATGAAAATTACAGTATCTCTCCAAATCGTGTTTTACGACAGGATGACCTCAAGAAATTTCGAAATTTGGGATTTAAGTTTAACATTTGAAATTTTGAAGTAACTTATTGATTTAAGTTAGAATGATTTCATGGGTGAGTTATTAAATATATTGTGGGATTATCACATAGAGTTGTTTTATAAATTTAATATCTAACTCGTTGGATTTTTTTTAAGATACTAAGTGGCATAAAATTTTATGAGAAGGTAGGAATTTGTCTAAGAATATTAACTTGGATATTATGAGATATTAATTGTATTGTTACTATTATAAGTTATTTTCTTGTAATGGATGTTAGTCGAAGTTAACTAAGTGACTAGCTTGTTTAGAGATTGATAGACGTAAGTTTTGTCAGTTAATTAATGAGTCTTAACTCATGCAAGGACTGTGGATAAGTTTAAAGTATTATTGCAAGCCGTGTGATCATCGAATTGGGAATGTTGCATGCTAGAAATAGAGTAAAGGGTTTAAAATACAATTATAGCTCTAATTGATAGCTTCAAACCTATCTATCTAAAGATTTATGTTTCTATTTTCTGTACCACATAAGGAGGTCATAGTATTGGTATTGAATATGGGCGTGTTTGAAAAATAAAGTTTTAAATAAAGTTTAAAACATTTCCTTAATACTTTGATTTTTGTTTTCTTTAAAATGTCTGTCGACTATGGATTTTGGTTTTGCTAATTGATCATATTTCGGTGGTTGTTGGTTATAACTGGTGATAGTGTTTTGCGTTGTTAGGACTTGTTGCCTAGTATGAGAAGTTAAGGATTAAGTGGGGTGAATTGAGACGCAAGTTAAAATGTTGGAGAAACATTATTTTGAGTAGAGAAGAGTCTAGAAGTCAGGTTAAGCAAACCATTAGATTAAGCAAGCTATGATACCATTTTTTTTTATTCTTTCACTTGTTGTCATGTTGCTTTTGGATTGGGTTCGGTTTTGAGTTGGAAGTATAGCCAGAACTTGATTTTAGTTTTTAAGATGCATGCTAGTGTGATAGATAACACTTGAGTAGTGTGTTCTTGCAATCAACAGTATACGAAATTGCCAATCGGTTCTGTTAGAATGCTATAACTAAGAAAATTATTATTGTCCAATCCAGGGGTTGTCGTGGTTTTTCCAGTGGCTGTAAAAAAAAATAATTAAGTTTTTGCTTCTTTAAGTTGCTACTACATGGTTGATGAATGCAGATAGCCTAGTTACAATAACTTGTCATAAGTTGAGGCATAGACTGTTTAAGTTGATGTATTTTTAGAATTTACGGTTTGATATTTGATTATTGGGTATAAGTCAGAGTTTAGGACTCGCAAAGAAGTTGTGGTAGAGGGTCGGACATATGAAATTTTGGAAGAGAGTTTAAATAATTTTAGAAGCTTGAATAAGTCTAGTGGGTCGAAAGTGGAATTATGTGGGAACAATGGTTTACGCGTATAGGTTATGATTTTTAAGATTTATTTTTGACGAGAAACATGGTTGATATGCGAGGTTATTTTGAGTTTGCACGATAAAGTTTTGCTAAGATAAGTTTAATATAGGAGTTGATATTTTAAGTTCCATGTTTAAATGACAAGATTGGGAACAAAAATTCGGTTCATAAATTTTTAAAGATAGATAAGTGGAGTGTATAAATAGGTAATCAATAAAGCTTTGGTATAATACGATTGTCGTGCTTGGGGAGATGCACGTAGAGTTAATATTTGGGCTTTTATGTATAAGCTGAGGTAAGCATGTGCCGTAATTTTATTATAGTACTAAGAATTATATAAAATGTCAAATTTGGTTGGCAGTGGGATATAAATAAGTTGTAACAATTCTCTTTACGAAGTGTTTAGCATCAAAAGTTTATAAATGTAGGCTTGATTGAGGTAAAGAGGACACATGAAAAGAATAAAAATATGTTGTTTATCAGAGTGCACAGCGAAACATGACTCTTGGAGATACTGAAACTTGGGAACTAGTTATATAAATGTGAGTTTAGTAAACTAGAATTTTGAGAGACTTCGATATTAGAATTTGATCAGTCGAATTTCGATGAAAAAATTCCATTTAAGGGGAGGAGAATTGTAACGCCTGAAATTTTGATTACGTAAATTCGCATGCATAATTAGGAAAATTTGATTATTTAAAATTTAGAAATATGGGTTAAATGAGATTTATGTGTATTATGTGATGTATATGCATGATTTAAATTATTTTAGCATTTAACCCATGATTATGGAAAGTTTAGATTTTTAAGAAATTTATTATTTTGATCGCGTAGACGGGACCGTGGACGGACGAGATATTGATTTTTAATCCAAATTATTTTATGAGATTTTTAGTAGCCATAAATTATTATTTTAAGGTTTTAATTCCCAAAAATTTATGGTATTTTATATAAATATTTTAAAAAACCCATTTTTAGCCAAATTAAGCCATTTTAATGACTTTTATTAATTCTTAAAAATCTTTTAAATTAATATTTCGAGATTTTGAATTTTATTATCAGATTTAATATTTTATTTAGGAGTTTTAAATATTTATTTCATGGCTTATTATCTACCTAATTAATTTATACTAAATATACCTAAAATTATCTCCCAAGTACCATAAATTCTACCCTAATCCCACGCCCTATTCTCCTTAGCCGACACCCCATCTCCCTCACCTTCTTCTTCATAGTTTTCTACAGAAAACTCAGCCCCATAGCCGTAGGTTTCCAGATTTTTAAAGAAGTTTTTGGAGGTCCGCCATCCCGGAGCCGTACACGCGGTTGTAACCTCAAATAAAATCCAAGACATGTTGAATTCTCTCCTTTCAACACCATATAAGCTATGAACTTCATTTTTATGTTTCAAATCATCATTCTTGAAGGTTATATATGGATTATGTACAGAATTTTCGTTCATGTCATGAACAGTCCACAATTTTGGTTGCTTTCATGATTCATGCTCACGTTTTCTGTCATGGAAGGGTCCAGACTATTGCTCTACCTATGGGGTCGTGTCTTAGGGTCCCTAGAGTCGAGTGGTTTGAGTGGGGTGAGCCATGGGTGGCCCGAACCGAAGCAGGAACAGCTGGTGTACAGGCAGCACACAACTTAAGGTTCTGAGGAAGAAGACTTCGTTCTCCTTCCTCAGGCCTCTATTTGGGTCTTAAATAATTTATTTAAGTAAGCCCAATGATTTTTTTATGGGCTTTGGAGCCCATGGGAATTGTTGGGCCAGTCTGGAAATTATTGGGCCAGTCTGTGAATTTTTGGGTCTGTCTGTGATTTTATTGGGTTTAAATAAGTTATTGGGCTTAAGTATTTTTATTTAGGTCCAATTATGTTTAAGTAATTTATTTGGGCCATATTATGATGTTAAGGCTTAAAATTAAGTTAATGAGCTAGTATAGGAATTTATGGGCTTAAATTTAAGTGACCAGCAGTCTGGACAATCCCATGAAAAAAATAACTAAGTCCAGAATATATATTTAATTTATTTTATGCATGAAGTTTATTTTAAGTATAAGTATATATATGTTATGAAAATAATTAAATATATATTACGGACACATTTTTAAGTGCATGCATACATGAAATAATTTTACGATGTGTTTATGATTGAGATTGAGCATGAAAAATATTTTATGGAAATTGAAGTGATGTGGCAGCATAGAGGTGGTTTACCACCGAGCACAGAGGTAGTTTACTACCGTCATAGAGGTGATTTTTCCACCGAGAACAGGGTAGTTTTACTACCAGCATAGAGGTGGATTTATCCACCGCCACGTATGATGGTTCTTAGACTGATCAGTCGCTCATGATTACGAGCCACACTCATGGATATAACCTACACTGTTCTTTATGATTATGACATGCTCAAATTATGTTATGTATTATATGATATAGCACATGAATATTATTTTATGATGAAAGTTATGACATGGAAGAATTTATGATGCATTATTTTAAGAGCATGCATGCATATTCATGATGAGTATATGTATTAGTATTATTATGTGCTTATGTGTGATTTTTAAACCTTGTTATTATGAGATAAAACATGTTGAGTCTCTAGGCTCACTACGCTTATATGGTGCAGGTGAGTATGATGATCTAGTTGATGACACGGTTGCTCCAACCGGCGGTGAGGGCCTATGAGTTCACACGCAGATGGCACCCGTGACCGATGCTATTAGTGTTTTTATGTCATGAGATTTTTATCAGTTCTTTTAAACAAGATTTCCGCATATTTATATTTTTATGGGGTTTGAAAATAGTATTTTTATTTTATTATGCATGCATGGCAAATAAGTTGATATTATTTATTTCAAACGGAAGATGTTGAGATTTATTTAAGTGTTTGTCAGTTACAAGATATTTTAAATATTTATTTAAGTTATTTATCTAATTTTTAATTAAATGTTTATTTTAAGTATTTATACATATATGTATGGGCATATATGTATAATTAATATTTTTACATTATTATTATTATTTTTAAAAAAATTTCTAGCATTTTATTAGATCCAGTCGTTTCAAAACTGTGAATTCAAACAGGAAAGAGTGGTCGAATAAATTAGATGATGCGTTATGGGCCGATCGTACTGCTTTTAAAACACCTATCGAAACTTCTCCCTTAAGGTTTTTATATGGTAAAGCGTGTCATATTCCTGTTGAACTTGAGCACAAAGCACTATGAGCTACTAAATTTCTTAATTTTAATGTGCAGGCTACAGGTGAAGAGCGTTTGTTGCAATTGAATGAGCTTGAGGAGATTAGGTTAGATGCCTATGAGAATGCAAGAGTTTACAAAGAAAAAACCAAGAAATGGCATGATCAACGCATTGTCTCACGTGAGTTCGAGGTAGGCCAAAATGTTTTATTATATAACTCACGTTTGAAGCTCATGCCAGAAAAGCTACTTTCAAGATGGTCAGGACCGTTCACTATCAAGCAAGTAATGCCATATGGTACTGTAGAAATTTATAGTTTTGCAACAGGAGCATTCAAAGTCAACGGGCAAAGGATAAAAGTTTATCGCGGTGGTATCGTGGATCCAACACAAACCACTGTCGACTTGCATAACCCGACAAATTAATGAAAGGGAGGTACAGTCGGACTATAGACTATAAATTTAGCGCTGGATGGGAGGCAATCCAATATTTATTTTTATCGTATACAATTTTTATTTTTGTTTGGTTTTTTATTTTTTCATTTTTTTTGTTTTGTTTTAATGTTTTTTATTCTTCTTTTGCAGAGCCGGAGAGCCTCTATTTCACTGAGCCGCGCGCACGCGCGCGTTTCCTTCTCGCGCGTGCGCAATATTGAAACCCAGAAGGCCACAGAATTGGCCGCGTGCGCACGAGACACCTTCTCGCGCGTGCGCAGCATAACAATCCAGAAGCCGCATAATCCCGTCTTGCGCGCATGAGAATACACTCTCGCGCGCGCGCGAGACACGCTGAAAGAAAAAAAAATACGGTGCCTAAGACCTATCTTCCTCATTTTCTTTTTTCATCTTTCCTCTTCTCCCATAAACCCTAAATCCCCAATTCCCTAATCTCCAATTTCTCACTAAGTTCACATTAAATTTTCCCATATTTTGCAGATCTCTGGATTTTGTAGCCAAAATTCAAGTTGGTGCCCGCGAATTTCTGTCAATCCTTCGAGAATTCTCCCATTTTGTGATCTCCACTGCCGCGCCGCCGCTCACCGCCTCTGATTCCAGCCGACCACCACCATGCCAGCCAAAAGATCCCGTTGAGCCGGACATGACGTTGCTGGCTCATCTGCTTCCGCCGCACACTCAAACCGCTTCGTTTCTCGGGAGGCACAAGAGATGTATGAACACGCTAGACTAAATCGTAATCCAATTGCTGAGCGTGGATTATCTCTGGATTTTCATGAATTTATTGCTTTGGGGATTAATAAGCGTAAATGAAATATATTTTGCAAAGTGCCCGAACCCGCCATTGTCCCAGTGGTTTGGGAATTTTATGCTAATGCCCCAGCCCGAGATGATTCTATAGCCTTTGTCCGAGGGAAACTTGTTCCGTTTGATGCCGAGACTTTGAATAGGTTGTTTGATACTCCTGCTGCTGATGATAGTCAGTTTAGGAATTTTAAGGCGAACCCAGATTATAATTTGATTCTGCGAGAGATGTGTTATGCGAGTGCACAGTGGCACAATCCTCTCAGGTTCACTCATTTTCCGGAGAGATTTCTGATGCTTGAGCCGTCTTTATGGTATGCTTTCATAGCTCGGCGTCTTTTGCCAGTGCTACACACTGTTGACGTGCAGGCGGATCGGGCTATTCTTGTGTATGAAATCACGAAGAGATGACCGATTGATGTGGGCAGCCTCGTCCATGATTCCATTGTCTACTCGATGCGAACTCCGTCGGTGGGCCTTTACTTTCCTCACACCATCACCGCACTTTGTCGTCAAGCGGGTGTGCCGATCAATCCAGATGAGGAATGACTGCCACCGTTTAAGACCGTGGATGAGAAGCTCGCCACCTCCAAGCAAGTGAAGCGAAATTTAGAGTTTTATAGCGGCCAACCTCCTATTGGGAGTTCTTCTAGCATTCGTCCGCCACCACTAGCACCTCCTCCGTACCGCCCAGGACATGGCCATTGAGAGCTCTGCCTTCAACCATTATGCCATGGACTATTTTCAAGCCACCTCCACTCATCTAAAAAATGTGGAAGATATGATGCGAAGCATGGTGACTCAGTTGGGGTTGGATAATTCCGGTTTTCATGTGGCACCTCATTATCCGCCCCCATTCCTGTTCCAGTCTGACATGCCACCACAATTTGCTCTACTGAATCAGGCTACAGTCAAGAACAAGTATCCTTTACCCCGAATAGATGACCTTTTTGATCAGCTGCAGGGTTCTTCTGTCTATTCGAAGATTGATCTGAGGTCAGGTTATCATCAGCTGCGAGTGCGAGAGGAAGATATTTCTAAGACCACATTCAGAACGAGGTATGATCATTTTGAGTTTATAGTCATGCCGTTCGGTTTGACTAACGCTCCAACAGTTTTTATGGGTTTGATGAACCGTATCTTTCAGCGTTATTTAGATGAGTTTGTTACTATCTTCATCGATGATATTCTTATCTACTCGAAGAACCGTACTGACCATGCAGAGCATTTGAGGACCGTATTGCAGATTTTGCAAGTTGAACAGTTGTTTGCCAAGTTGTCTAAGTGTGAATTCTGGTTGGATCGAGTTGTCTTTCTCGGTCATATTATTTCTGGAGATGGGATTTCTGTCGATCCTAGCAAGATTGATGCGGTTATGAATTGGCCTAGACCGAAATCAGTACCTGAGATCAGAAGCTTTATGGGTTTAGCTGGTTATTATCGCCGATTCATCGAGGGTTTCTTGTCTATTGCCAAGCCGATTACCCAGCTGACATAGAAGAATGCGCCTTTTATCTGGACTGCAGATTGTGAGGCTAGCTTTGTTGATCTGAAGAGAAGACTGACCAGTGCTCCGATTCTTTCTATTCCGAAAGGTACTGGAGGTTTTACCGTGTATTGAGATACTTCTAACCGAGGCTTGGGTTGTGTTCTTATGAAGCATAAGCATGTGATAGTGTATGCATCGAGGCAGCTGAAGCCGCATGAGACTCGTTATCCGGTTCATGATCTTGAACTAGCCGCGATCGTTTTTGCTCTGAAGATCTGGCGTCACTATCTTTATGGTGAGTCTTTCGAGATCTTTTCTGATCATAAGAGTCTTAAGTACTTGTTTTCTCAGGCAGAGCTGAATATGAGACAGAGAAGATGGTTAGATCTATTGAAGGATTTCGACTGTGAAATCAAGTACTATCCGGGAAAGTCGAATGCAGTTGCAGATGCCTTGAGCCGAAAGCTTTGTTCTTTATCTCTTTCTACTATTGGTGTTTCTCAGTTGATCGATGATTGTTGCACTTCTGGTTTAGAGTTTGAAACAGATAGGGAGACTATCAGAGTGTTTGCTATTCAAGCCGAGCCAAAGTTGTTTATTGCGATCAAAGAAGCACAGAAGTCTGATCCGAGCATTCAGGTTTCAGTGGAGAAAGTCAGATCTGGGCATCAGTCTGAATTCTAGGTTAGAGATGACGTTTTGTTTGTGAATAACCGTATTGTCGTGCCTGACATTTCGGAGTTGAGACAGCGTATTCTCCGAAAGGCTCATTCCAGTCGGTTCAGTGTTCATCCTGAAGGTCGTAAGATGTACAACGATCTGAAGAACCAGTTCTGGTGGAAGAGAATGAAGAGCAATATTTCGAGGTTTGTATCTCGATGTTTGAGCTGTCAGCAAGTGAAAGCATAAAGGAATCGACCGGGTGGTCTGTTGCACAGTCTATCTGTTCCTGAATGGAAATAAGATCATATTTCTATGGATTTCTTCACGAAGCTACCACGATCTGTTCGAGGATGCGATGCTATTTGGGTAGTGATCGACCGATTGACAAAGTCTGCTTGTTTTATTCCATACAGGATGACGTATCGTCACGATCAGATGGCTGAGTTATATGTTAGAAATGTTGTGAGATTGCATGGTGTGCCGAAGTCGATCATTTCAGACCGAGACCCTAGATTCACTTCGCACTTTTGGCACAGTCTGCAGGAGGAACTTGGTACTCGATTGCATTTGAGTATAGCTTATCATCCTCAGACCGACGGACAGTCAGAGCGGACTATCCAGACGTTAGAGGATATGCTGCGAGTGGTAGTGCTAGACTTTGGCACTAGTTGGCAAGAATTTTTGCCTCTTGTTGAATTTTCTTACAACAACAACTTCCAAGCAAGTATCGGTATGGCGCCTTTTGTGGCTTTGTATGGCAAGAAGTGCCGATTTGCGTTGTTTTGGGATGATTTTTCTGAGTCACCTGATTTGGGACTGGATATGCTTAGAGATATGGCAGAGCAAGTTAAGATCATTCGGTTGAGAATGAAGTCAGCTCAGGATAGACATGCGAAGTATGCAAATGTCAGATGTAGACCTCTGAGTTTTGAGCATGGAGACCGTGTATTCCTTAAGATTTCTCCTTTTAGAGGTACTGCCAGGTTTGGAAAGAGAGGGAAGTTATCTTCGAGATTCATCGGGCCGTACGAGATTCTTGAGAAGATAGGCGATCTTGCCTAAAAACTTGCACTTCCTCCGTCTTTATCTGGTATTCATGACGTTTTTCACGTCTCTATGCTGCAAAAGTATCATCCAGATCCTTCTCATATCCTTCAGCCTGACGAAGCCGAGTTAGACGAGACTCTGAGCTACTTTGAGCGACCAATTCAGATTCTTGATCGTAAAGAGAAGCAGCTCAGAACCAAGTTGATTCCGTTGGTGAAAGTGCAGTGAAACCATCACGGGGTCGAGGAAGTGACTTGGGAGACAGAATCTGACATGAGACAGCGATTTCCGGAATTGTTCGGATGATGTGAGTTCTTCTTACTGTCTTTATTTCTTTATTCTATCTTATGAGTTGTGATTCTTATTGATTTCGAGGTCAAAATCTCTTCTTAGTGGGGGAGAATTGTAACGCCCCATTTTTATCTTAAATGATTTTATTTGAGTTAATCGAAGATTACAGAGTTTAAGAGCCGACTTCATTTTGATCAGGGTCTATTTTGCAAATTTTGGAATTTCAAGGACTAAAATGCATATAATGTATTTTATATATTCTCTACTCTTTTCTTGACTTGGCTAAGTCTCCATCATCTTCCTCCTTGCACGCCATCTCCATTGTAGTCGCCCCTTTGAGCTTTCAAGCTCGCAGATTTCAATCCGAGCTCGATCCGGCCGTTGGAATTTATTTCTGAAGGCAGTTTAGCGATCACTGCAGCAAGAGCTCCATTATATCGTAAGTTTATCTACGATCAGATACATTCTATTTTTCGGATATTGTTAGAATCGTTCGAGATTCAAGTATGTTGTTCTTGACAGAGTTATGATCGTTTATTATCTGTCGGTTTTGAAATAGAGCGACGTTCGGAATTGTTTTGATTTTTGGAAGCCTTGTTCGAAAATTTGGAGTTTGAGATTGATGGGTTTGCTTTGTTGTTGTTGTTTTAGGCATTGATATGAGTTGATATCGATATTGAAATGCTGTCTGTGTTTCCGGTTTGTTCAGTTTATAGCCGTTATGCCATGGGTTTGAGTTTTGTGATTTCAAACCGTTTTTGAGTTGTTGAAACTTTGGCTTGTGAGTGATCGTTGTTGTTGATCATCTCTTGTCTTCGTACAGATTCGTTGGAGTTTTTCGAGCCCTGTGTTAGCAGCATTTGGTCGTCGAGAGTTGGACGAAGAACGGTAAAGAGATTTCCTTGAGCCGTTGTTGTTGTTTAGGTTGTATAGTTTTTGATACAATCTTTTGTTGTAGCTTATCCAGAGTTAGAACTACTTGCATTGAAAGGTAAAAGCAGTCATCATTAGCGGGATAGCATATTCGGGACAGTTGGTTCTCGAGTTTCCCTTGAAATCACATTCTTACACCAATACTTGTTCTAGCATATGTAACTTGTATTTTGTTGATTGATTGAGTTTTGTTATGCGGCTTATGTTTTATGTTTTGTCATGCATTCATCTTGAGCCAACTTTGATTTCAGCGGGCAAAACAGCCATTTTTGTTTAGACGTTTTGGGGGCTATGTTGCGAGTGGCCTGGGTTGTAGAAGTTCACCTAGTGTCAGCATACTCCTCATAATCGCACCGAAGTCTAGGGGATTGGGATACGTGACACTACCTCAATTGGGAGAGTCGGTGAGTCGTTACGTGGTCTCATCCTCGGGATCCCAAAAATCACAGCAGCAATCCCTCGTTTATCAAAATTGATATCCCGATTTAAAGACATGCATTTCATTACATTGATATTGGTTACGTTGTTACCTTGAAAGCATGTTTTTTGTTGTATTACTTGTTATGTTGCTTTTAATGGGATTATCATTTTCACCAGTTTATCCGGCTGTTGCTTTGTTTTGTTTGTGTACTTGGCAACAGGTAGGGCAGGACCGAGTCAGCAAAGACCTGGTTAACAGCAAAGGGAGAGTTAGTAGTGGGACTCGTTTTAGAAGTCGAATCAGCATGTTTATCTAGTTTAAGATTGAAGCATGTTAAAACTCGAACTTGTTATGTTTTGTTATTCGAATTTGTTTTGTATTCGGATTATAATCTAGAATCGAAGCATGTTGGTGTTGTATCTATTTAGATTCTGGTTGATCTTAGTCTTTATGAAAGCATGTTTGATTTTGTGGATTCTCTACACCCTGTTTTAGTGTACGTAATTGAATTCATGTCAGAAGCTAGCGCGGGATCTTTTTATTCAGCCTGAGCAATTCTGCCCAGGCCTTCCGCGCGCGAGCGAGGCTTTCCAGGGGCCTCGATTTTGTTGGCCCGCGCGTGCGCGAGCATTTCACCTCGCGCGGGCGCGAGACCTTGGTTGGGCTCGGGTTGAGAAGCCTGCGCACGCGCGAGATGGCTATCTCGCGCGAGGCGTTCCTTTAAAAAAAAAACTTTTGACTTGCTTTTAATCTTGGGTTCTGGTTTGATTATTTGTTGTTTAATCCGAGATTAGTTGTTTAAAACCGAGGTCTCACAAACATCCTTCAACCAAATCTGTACGGAGATATAAAAGGATCCAATATCAATAAATCCAATCAAATCAAATCCCAAAAACTCAAACAAACTCCAAAAATTCTGAAATCTCAAACCGGCGGCATAACGACTATAATTCAACTAACCGAAAAATCAACATATCAATCCATTCTACCTCATAACTTCAACAAATCAATAAAATCAACTCAAAACCAACAAAATCCAAAACCCCTATTTTGAATTATGCTTCCAAAAATCATAACAATTTTTGAACTTCGTTTTTTTTCTTATCCGACTTCGAATATACGATCTATGCTAGCTCAAGAACGACATATCCAAAAATAATATAATTTTGAAAAAAAATATAAAATCGAAACATGCTGGATCGTAATAAAACTTATGGTAAACGGAGCTCTCGCAGCCATGATCGCAAATATATCTTCGGATTGAATTTCTACCGGACGGATCGTGCAAAACCGGGAGAAGAAAAGCTTGGAGAAGCTTCAATGGAGGTATTGGCCGAGAGAGGAGAAGAAGAGAAGAAGAAATGGTGATGGTACATGCCTCTCACTCCCTTAAATATAATTGATCAAGTCAAAATTTGGCAAATTGCACTTTGGTCCCTGAATTCTTCAAAAATTGCAAATCAAACCCTGATCAAATATCAATTCAACCCTCGAAGCTAATAAACTCTGATTGACAATATTAAAATCCTACAATCTCGATTAGGCTAAATTTTGGGGCGTTACAAGGTAAAACAACCTTAAACATTAAATCGTGCATAAAAATTATTTCATGAATGCATGTACTTAAATAAAATGTGTGTCCTTCATATATATTTAATTTAATTTCATACTAACATATAAATATTAAAAATAACTTCCATGCATAAAAATAATTAAATATATATTCAGGACACATGCAATTTCCCATGGGTTGTACTGAACTGCTGGCCCTAACACTCAAGTTCATTTCTTAAATCTGGCCCATTAACATACTTAAGCCCATTACCACATTTCTAAGCCCAATAAAATTTACTGGCCCAATAACACTCTATTCTGGCCCAATGGGCCCAAAAGCCCAAAGACTGGCCCAATAATTTCCATGGGCTCTAAAGCCCATAAAAATTAGTGGACTAACTTAAATTAATTATTCAAGCCCATTAATAAACTTAAATGTAGCCCATTAATTTAATTAATCTAATTAACCCAATTAAACACTTTAACTTAATAATTAACTTAAAAATAAAATACCCGAGCCCGACTAACTTAACCCGGACCCGGACCCAACTAACATAACCCAAGACCCACTGACTTGACCCGGACCACCAACCCGACCCGGACCCACCACTGAAACCCTAAACCCGTCGCCCCTATTCCCGATTCTGCTGCGGCCGTGAGCAGCAGCCACTCCTTGGCTGCTGCTGGCCTGCTCCGGCCGCCCCTGGTCGGAGCGCCGCCGCCCAGACGTAGCCCACGTTTGGGCGGTTCGAACCTAGTCCTTGTCCCAGCCCCATGCAACCCACAGAGCCGACCCCGAGCCCCCTTCGACGAAGCCCTAATCTGCGCATCCAAGGGACCCGACCTGCAACAGCTGGTTTCCTGGGCTCGTTTGGCTCGAGCCACTCGAGCCATTCGGGCCTAGGCAACCCTCACACATCCTACATCCCTTCGACCAGCAGTGGTATGAACCATGGCTAAGAAAATCATGAATATGATCAAGAATCACAAGAACAAACGCATAAAACCATAACAAATCTCGTTTTTTCTGAAAATTCTTGAAGGAAACTGATGCTCACGCACACACACACGTATAAACTCTGATATGGCACATAAAAATGTAAAGAGACATGCCTTGCACCGATAAAAGAAGAGGTAGTAGCGTGTAGAACGAATCCGGGACGACGAGGCGACGATGACACCACTTGGAAGCTTCAAAATCGTGGCTATGGAGTCCTTAGAGATGCTAGCCGATGAAGAAGATGAAGAACAAGGGAGGGGGTGGCGGCTGAAAGATTTAACGTAGGATTTTGGGGTAGGTTTAGGGTAATTAGAATAAAATAAGATTTAGGATAATTAAAATATTAATAAGGGTTTTAAATATACAATATATATATCTTAAAGACTCTAAATAATATTTAAAATCTGATAACTTTAATAAAATCCCGAAATATATTATTAAGGGAATTTTAAAGATAGTAAAAAGTCATTATTTTGGCTAAATTTGGATAAAAATGGACTCCTAAAATTATATAAAATTAAATACTGATAATTTTGAGGAAATAAAACTCAAAATAATATTTTTGGGCTCTAAAAAAAATGCTCATGAAATAAATTGGATAGAAAGTTGTCATCTCGTCCGTCCACGGTCCCGTCTACGCGATAAAATAATTAAATTTCTATAAATCATGAAAAATCACTAATTATGGGTTAAATGCTTAAAAATAACTTAAAACATGCACAATAATTCCCATCATAATTTAACCCATAAATCTAAAATTCTAAATAAATAAAATCCCTAATTATGCATGCGAATTTACGTACTAAAAATACCGGGTGTTACAATTCTCCCCCTCTTAATTTGAATTTCGTCCTCGAAATTAAAGTACTTACCCGAACAACTCCGGGTAGCGAGTCCTCATGTCTGCCTCGGTCTCCCAAGTAGCTTACTCCTCCGAATGATTCAGCCACTGGACTCTGACCATCGGTATGACCCACGTCCTCAATCTGCGCTCCTCCCTAGCCAAGATCCGTATAGGCCTCTCCTCAAATGCTAACTCTGGTGTCAACTGAAGAGGCTCAAAATCCAACACATGTGATGGTTCGAGATGTATCTCCGAAGCATGGATACATGGAATACATTGTGCACTGCCGCTAGCCCTGGTGGTAGAGCTAAACGGTAGGCCAACGTGCCAACTCTCTCCAAGATCTCGAATGACCCTATATATCTAGGGTTAAGCTTGCCTCTCCGGCCAAATCGCACTACTCCCTTCATAGGTAACACTCTCAGAAACACGTGATCACCTACTGCGAACTCCAAATCTCATCGTCGAGTATCTGCATAACTCTTCTGACGACTCTGAGCAGTCCTCATTCGATCCCGAATCTGAGTCACAATGTCAGCTGTCTGCTGCACGATCTCAGGACCAAGTAAAATCCTCTCACCAACCTCATCCCAATGCACAGGAGATCTGCACCTCCTCCCGTACAATGCTGCATAAGGAGCCATACCAATAGACGACTGAAAACTGTTGTTACAGGTAAACTCCACTAATGGCAGTCTAGTCTCCCACAAGACCTGAAAGTCGATGACACAAGCTCTCAGTAGATCCTCGAGAACCTGGATCACTCTCTCAGACTGACCATATGTCTGGGGATGGAACGCTGTACTGAACAAAAGTCTAGTCCCCAATTCAGTGTGCAAACTCTTCCAAAACGCAGACGTAAATCTCGGATCTCTGTCTGATACTATCGACACTGGTATGCCATGCAGTCTAACAATATCCTTTATGTAAAGCTCTGCATATTGTGTCAATGAGTAAGTAGTCCTCACTGGTAAGAAATGAGCTGACTTGGTGAGTCTATCCACGATCACCCAAATAGCTGGGCAACCTCTGGCACTCCTCGGTAAACCAACTACAAAGTCCATCGTAATGTTCTCCCATTTCCATTCCGGAATAGGAAGAGGTCTAAGAAGTCCTGCTGGACACTGATGCTCAGCCTTGACCTGCTGACAAGTCAAGCACTCTGACACAACTCTCCCGATGTCTCTCTTCATCCTGGGCCACCAATACAATAGCTGTAAATCTCGGTACATCTTCGTACTTCCGGGGTGAATGGAGTACGGAGATGTGTGAGCCTCTGCTAAAATCTCAGCTCTCAACTGATCGACGTTCGGTACCCACATCCTACCACGGTACTGAACAATGCCATCCACAACTGTATAAAGAATACCACCCTTGGCCTCATCTCTCTGTCTCCAACGCTGCAACTCCTCATCTGTAGGCTGTCCCTCTCTGATCCGATCCCATAGAATCGGCTGCACCGTCAACACTGACAAGCTCGGTGCATGACCACTCGAGTAAAACTCCAAATCAAACCTCTGAATCTCACTCTGCAGTGGTAACTGCACTGACAAACATGATACCACTGACGACTTCCGACTCAAAGCATCGGCCACTACATTAGCTTTACCCGGATGGTAGCTAATGTCACAGTCATAATCCTTAACCAACTCCAACCATCTCCGTTGCCTCATGTTCAACTCCTTCTGAGTGAAGAAGTACTTGAGGCTCTTGTGATCAGTGAAAATCTTGCACTTCACGCCATACAGATAGTGCCTCCAGATTTTCAAAGCAAAGACTACTGCTGCTAACTCCAAATCATGTGTCGGGTAGTTCTGCTCATGAATCTTCAACTGCCTCGACACATAAACAATAACCTTACCACACTGCATAAGTACTGCGCCTAAGCCTAGCTTAGACGCGTCGGTGTACACCACTAACTCCTCGTGTGGTACTGTCATCGCTAAAACCGATGCAGTAGTGAGTGCTTCCTTCAGCTGATCGAAGCTCCTCTGACAGTCTGAACTCCAAATAAACTTCGCATTCTTCTTAGTTAAGGAAGTCAAGGGTACTGCAATAGAGGAAAAACCCTTGATGAACTTCCTATAGTATCCTGCCAAACCCAAGAAACTGCGAATCTCCGAAGCATTCTTCGGAATACCCCATTTCTGCACTGCCTCAACCTTCGACTGATCCACTGCAATCCCATCTCTAGAAATAATGTGGCCAAGAAATGCCACCTGCTTAAGCCAAAACTCGCACTTGCTGAACTTGGCATACAAACGATGCTCCCTCAAAGTCTGCAAGGCTGTCTGTAGATGCTGCCTATGCTCCTCAGCGCTCCTAGAGTAGATCAAGATATCATCAATGAAGACTATGATGAACTGATCAAGATACGGCTGAAATACCCGGTTCATGAGATCCATGAAAACCGCTGGAGCATTGGTCAACCCAAATGACATCACTAAGAACTCGTAATGCCCATAACGTGTCCGAAAAGCAGTCTTGGACACATCTGCCTCTCTAACTTGCAGCTGATGATAACCAGATCGCAGATCGATCTTGGAGAACACCGAAGCTCCCTGCAACTGATCAAATAAGTCCTCTATCCTCGGCAGTGGGTACTTATTCTTCACTGTGACCCTATTGAGCTCTCGATAATCGATGCACAATCTCATACTGCCATCCTTATTCTTCACAAATAATATTGGAGCTCCCCATGGAGAAAAGCTAGGACGAACAAAGACTTTCTCTAATAACTCCTGAATCTGCTCCTTCAACTCTTTCATCTCGGTAGGAGCTAGTCTGTATGGTGCCTTAGAGATAGGCACGGTGTCTGGTACTAAGTCGATGCTGAACTCCACCTCTCTCACTAGTGGAATTCCTGCAACATCCTCCGGAAAGACGTCCGAAAAGTCACGAACCACCTCTATCTCTGATAATGATCTGCTAGATGGTCCTGAGACCGTGAAAATACTTGCTAGAAAACCTTGGCAACCCCGTTTCAACAGCTTCCTCGCCTGAATAAAAGATATTACCTGAGAAATATCACTGCTCTGAGATGCATGAAAGGTAAACGGGTCGCCTTCTGATGGTTTCACTGACACTGATCTCCGATGAAAGTAAATCGAAGCTCCATTGACTGTCAACCAGTTCATACCCAATATCAAATCAAATCCACTCAACGGCAAAACCACCACATCTGCGCGAATGGAGTGCCCCTGAAGCTCCAACTCCAGTTCTCGAATGACACTAGAGGTAGAAATAATCTGTCCTGACGGCATAGTGACATCATAACCACTGTCAACAATCTCAGGTGTGATGCCTATCCATCTGATAAACTCCAGGGAGATAAACGAATGCGTAGCCCCTGAATCTAGCAACGCAAACGTGGAGTTGCCTCCAACTAGAATTCTCCCTGCATGCAGAAGAATCCCAACAATTTCATACCACTACTAAACTTTTCCCCAAAGATAAGTCACTAATAACCCTTAATTCTAATAACAAGTAAAACATGCTTCTTATTCTAACATGCAGATAGAAAAATCCCAAATACAAATTATTTCACAAAGAAAAATCAAAATTCTTAACCAAGGAAGAAATTATAAAATACTAGGGGTAAGATATACCGGTGATCAAGGAGGTGTCTGGGTCTGTCTCCTCTGCCTGCATAATGAACACTCTACCAGCAGTGTTCTTCTTCCTCTGGAAATTTGCTATCTGGTGCCCTGGCTCTCTACAATGGAAACAAACTCCTGCTCCCAGAAGACAAGGTACCGAATGCATCTTCTGACACTTCGGGAAAGTAGGAAAACCTCCAATATTAAGGGCCCCGCCCCTCGGCTGCTGTGGCCTCTGCTGCTGGTTCGGGCCCTTAGACGGCCCAGTATACTGCTTCTTCGCAGGAGGCTGCGAAGATGGTCGCTGATATCCAGACTGAATCTGTCTCTTCCCCTGCTGCTCTCGCTGTATCTCTCTCCTACCCTCCTCTGACCTCAGTGCTCTACTAACTGCCGCCTCATATGTAGCGACGTCCATCATACGTACGTCATGCTTGATATCCGCTTTCAGTCCCTCCACAAACTGCCTCATCTTCTCCGGTGGACTGTCTGAAATCAGAGGCACAAAATGACAGCCCCTCTCAAACTGACTCACATACTCAATCACTGACCTGTCCCCCTGCCGGAGACTCATAAACTCCCGGATCATGCGACTGCGCACATCCTCCGTGAAATACTTGGCGTAGAAGATACGCCTAAACTCCGCCCAAGTCAATGTAGGAAGATGTACTCCCCTGGCAGCACCCTCCCACCAAAGAGCTGCATCTCCCTTCATCATATAAGTCGCGCAGTTCACCCTGTCGGCGTCAGTAATCCTCATGTATGCAAAGATGGACTCCAAAGAGCGAATCCACCCCTCAACCACCAATGGATCGGTGGTACCAGTGAACTCCTTCGGCCTCTTCTTCTGGAACCGCTCAGCTACGTCCTCCTCGTGGGACAGTCTAGGACGTGCAGCCTGCTGCTCCAACAGAGCAGTAATCCCTGCCATCATATTAGCATTGGCCTGCTCCAATGCTGCAAGAGGGTTCTGCGGAGGTGGAGATTCCCCACGTCTGTTCATAGGTCTCGGAGGCATTCTGCACCACCACATATTTCTTTACATAAATCGCCATGCATAACTAAGTGTTTTAACATTAATGCTAACTTAAATTCTTAAAAGTAAATCATGCTGTAAACACTTAAAACTTACAGACCGGTTGCGTGGATTTCTGAGCTCGCATAGCAGTAATGACCCCTCCAAGGACCGTGCTCTGATACCAACTGAAACGACCCTAACTCTCTAAATATAAATAAATATGCGGAATTTTTTATTTTTTTTTATGCTTTCTAAGTAAAAATATGTACATACATGCCCATACATATATGCACAGAATAATTAGATTTAAAAAAAAATAAATAAATAACTTAAATAAAAATGCAACCTTTAATAAATTAAATATCTGAGTCTAACATTTAATAAAATACTGACATAAGCAAAATAAATAAAATTTGCATGCACTGAAAATATTTAAATAAGATGAGTAATAATATCCACCACTGAAAATAAATAAAATGTATGACATGATAAAAATATTCAAAACATGCATATAGACTCAGACAACGGTCACGGGGTTACTGCATGTCCGCTCATAGGTCCTCGCCGTCGGTGGGTACTACGTCCTCCTCTACGTACTCACCTGCACCATATCAGTGTAGTGAGCCTAGAGGTCCAACATGCTAACATAACAAGGGTTTAAAATAATTTAAATCACTTCAATACTAATACATAACATATACATGAATGAGCATGCTTAAAAATATCATGAACCTAACATAAACTTAAATTAAACTTGAATATCATAATAATACATAAACATTGTTGAGCAAAGTATTTTCTAACATCGAAAAGTCGTATCCATAGTGTAACCATACATACATTAAATACTGATCAGCGTGGTAAACCAACGTACGTGGCGGTGACGAATCACCTCTTAAATTGGCAGTAAACTGCCCTTCAATAGTTCACATATGGGGACGAATCCCCCTTAAATTGTCACACTACTTCAACTTCCAACATAAAAATTATTTTCTTTTGCTCAACCTTAAACATTAAATCGTGCATAAAAATTATTTCATGAATGCATGTACTTAAATAAAATGGGTGTCCTTCATATATATTTAATTTAATTTCATACTATCATATAAATATTAAAAATAACTTCCATGCATAAAAATAATTAAATATATATTCAGGACACATGCAATTTCCCATGGGTTGTACTGAACTGCTGGCCCTAACACTCAAGCCCATTTCTTAAATATGGCCCATTAACATACTTAAGCCCATTAACACATTTCTAAGCCCAATAAAATTTCCTGGCCCAATAACACTCTATTCTGGTCCAATGGGCCCAAAAGCCCAAAGACTGGCCCAATAATTTTCATGGGCTCTAAAGCCCATAAAAATTAGTGGAATAACTTAAATTAATTATTCAAGCCCATTAATAAACTTAAATGTAGCCCATTAATTTAATTAATCTAATTAACCCAATTAAACACTTTAACTTAATAATTAACTTAAAAATAAAATACCCGAGCCCGACTAACTTAACCCGGACCCGGACCCAACTAACATAACCCAAGACCCACTGACTTGACCCGGACCACCAACCCGACCCGGACCCACCACTGAAACCCTAAACCCGTCGCCCCTATTCCCGATTCTGCTGCGGCCGTGAGCAGCAGCCACTCCTTGGCTGCTGCCGGCCTGCTCTGGCCGCCCCTGGCCGGAGCGCCGCTGCCCAGACGTAGCCCATGTCTGGGCGGTTCGAACCTAGTCCTTGTCCCAGCCCCATGCAACCCACAGAGCCGACCCCGAGCCCCCTTCCACGAAGCCCTAATCTGCGCATCCAAGGGACCCGACCTGCAACAGCTGGTTTCCTGGGCTCGTTTGGCTCGAGCCACTCGAGCCATTCGGGCCTAGGCAACCCTCACACAACCTACATCCCTTCGACCAGCAGTGGTACGAACCATGGCTAAGAAAATCATGAATATGATCAAGAATCACAAGAACAAACGCATAAAACCATAACAAATCTCGTTTTTTCTGAAAATTCTTGAAGGAAACTGATGCTCACGCACACACACACGTATAAACTCTGATATGGCACATAAAAATGAAAAGAGACATGCCTTGCACCGAAAAAAGAAGAGGTAGTAGCGTGTAGAACGAATCCGAGACGACGAGGCGACGATGACACCACTTGGAAGCTTCAAAATCGTGGCTATGGAGTCCTTAGAGATGCTAGCCGATGAAGAAGATGAAGAACAAGGGAGGGGGTGGCGGCTGAAAGATTTAACGTAGGATTTTGGGGTAGGTTTAGGGTAATTAGAATAAAATAAGGTTTAGGATAATTAAAATATTAATAAGGGTTTTAAATATACAATATATATATCTTAAAGACTCTAAATAATATTTAAAATCTGATAAATTTAATAAAATCTCGAAATATATAATTAAGGGAATTTTAAAGATAGTAAAAAGTCATTATTTTGGCTAAATTTGGATAAAAATGGACTCCTAAAATTATATAAAATTAAATACTGATAATTTTGAGGAAATAAAACTCAAAATAATATTTTTGGGCTCTAAAAAAAATGCTCATGAAATAAATTGGATAGAAAGTTGTGATCTCGTCCGTCCACGGTCCTGTCTACGCGATAAAATAATTAAATTTCTATAAATCATGAAAAATCACTAATTATGGGTTAAATGCTTAAAAATAACTTAAAACATGCACAATAATTCCCATCATAATTTAACCCATAAATATAAAATTCTAAATAAATAAAATCCCTAATTATGCATGCGAATTTACGTACTAAAAATACCGGGTGTTACATTTGATCTGTTAATTCGGAATGTAATTTTTCACAAAAATCGCAGACCGAATTTTCTAAAAAGGGACAGAGGATTTTCGAAAATCCCCTTGAATTATTTTATGTGAATTTCGAAAATTTCTAGAATTAATTGTGTCAATTTTCGAACACTACACATGTATTTATAGATAATTTCTAGACTAGATTAAGTTATTATTGTATTAGGACTCTAACTCCTTAGGGCCCACAATCCATAACTTAAGCCCAGCAAGCCAAGCCCGTTGTTATAGAAATTAATATAAAATTCATCATGACTCCGATTGATAAACCGATTTCACCAATGTGTACAGAAACCATTTCTGCACCTTTTAAAGTCAAGATAATTTTTTTGAATCCGAATTCAGTGATTTCCAAAAATGCCCATCCCTATGTCATTTTAGGAAATTCCACTCCCTTTTAGTTAAGAAGTCCAACTTCTCTTTCATTAAATTTAACTCTTTAGATTTAACTATCTCAACGGGGTTTAGTAATCCATTACTTGTGTGACCCTCAATGGTTCAGGGATACAGCTAGCCGTGGGCTCACAACTCCTTGTGACTCGGAACAACAATTTTCGACTTTCCCAACGAATCATGGTAAGAGCGTCTAGCAACATCGCCCCATGATTCCCTAGGTATCACTGATAGTGCCTGCAAGAACCAGTATATTTTGGTTAGCATACAGTACGGTCCCTTCATCCATATATCCCGATCGAATCAACAACCATTGGTGCATCGAGAGTCGTTCGAGATTCGATAACTATGCATTACATCTTGGAGATCAAATAGTGACATCGCATGTGTTACAAGGAAAACCGAGTAACCTAAAACACATCATGTACTCTGGCCAGATATTCGTCACACTAATATCTCCTCAGATCGCATAGGATATCCACACTCACAAGTATGTGGTGAATCCTTGACAACAAAGCATCGACTCCTATATGTGTCGTAACTGTACCCAATCCCGACACCTGATGACCCCAATAGAGTCGGTAAACGAGTCAAAGTACAGTACTAGCATATAGAGTCTCAATGATGTTTCAAGTAGTAAGGACTAATGGTGTACAACCAAAACCGCGGACTTTATCCACTCGATAAGTGATAACCACTTGGAAAGTTCGAATAGGGTAGTTCGATCATTCATCATATGAATATCCATTTGCATGCTTTGAACATCTCCATGTCTATTACCAATGAAACATGGTACTTGGCATCACAAATTCTAGTCTCAATCTCGAGCGATCCTTATCCTTATTAGCGGACGGCTCAATTGACTAGGAACTGTTTAGAATATACAGTGACTATAAGATATGTTTCATAATAGTGATCTCTCTTTATTCACTATCTCATCTTACTTACACTATAGTATATTCAAGGTCTTTATCAAAACATCAATAGTATATCACAATATAACAATATGAAGAAAGACAAAGAAAATGCCATTAATGAATGTAAATTATATTAAACAAAGATTGTTTATACATAGAGTCACAAAAGCCCTTAGCCACAAGTTGGCTAACCGGGCACCCACTCTTTCAATTTATAGGAAAAATTCCCGGACACGATCGGAACTACCGATATTGGATCGGAGCTTTTGATTCGTGCATGCGTGACACATGGCGATCGGAACTTCCGATCTGCTCTTCGTTCAACTCTTGTCAAAACTCGTGGCTGAGTCATCGAACATTGCTCGCAGCTGGAGATCGGAACTTCCGTTCCTGGATCGGAGCTCCCGATCTCTGTGCTTCCGATCGGCTTCCGAAGTGGCTGGGATCGGAGCTTCCGATCCGGCCCAAAATTCAAAAGCCCAAATTTTGCTTCTGATGTCCAATTATACTTCGGGATTGGTCAATTACTAACCCTTAATCCTGTTTAACATATTATTATCTTAAAATGGTTCTGGGTTACTACATTCTCCCCACCTTTAGACATTTCGTCCGCAAAATAAAATCTAAAGATAAATCAAGATAACCATATGAAACATCAAACCATGTTTTATTACAATAACTGTAATTACATCTTACATGATAATCAAAAGTACAAAGCAAACAACTCAGGATATTCCGCTCGCATACGGCTCTCAGTTTCCCAAGTTGCTTCTTCAACGCCTCGACGTTGCCACTGTACCATCACAAGTGGTATAGTCTTGTTCCGAAGAACTTTCACCTTCTTGTGTAGAATACGGAGTGGTCGTTCAACATACGACAGATCTGGCTGTAGCTGAACATTAGTAGACTGAATCACATGTGATTCATCAGCTATGTACTGTCGAAGTAACGACACATGAAAAACATTATGTATAATGGAAAGAGATGGCGGTAACGCCAAACGATAAGCAACATCTCCAATATTCTCCAGTATCTGGAAAGGTCCAATAAAACGAGGTGACAACTTGCCTTTCACACTGAATCTCATTATCTTCCTGAAAGGTGATAATCGCAGAAAAACATATTCACCAGGCTCGAACTGCAATGGCCTACGGTGAATATTCGCATAGCTGTCTTGTCGATCCAGAGCAGATTTGATCCTCCGTTTGATCAAATCTACCTTGTCTACAATATGCTACACCAACTCAGGACCTTCGACTTGCCGTTCCCCGACTTCATCCCAGAATAACGGAGTACGACATCGTCGACCATACAATACCTCGAAAGGTGTCATATCAATACTACGATGATAACTGTTATTGTAGGCAAATTCGATCAAAGGTAACTGATCCTGCCAAGATAAGCCAAAGTCCATGACAGAAGAACGTAACGTATCCTCCAATGTACAAATCGTCCGTTCTGACTGTCCGTCAGTCTCCGGATGATATGCAGTGCTCAAATTCAGAGTGGTACCCAACGCTTGTTGAAAACTACCCCAGAAACGTGAGGTAAATCGTGGGTCTCTATCACTAACTATGCTCACTGGAATCCCATGTAATCGCACTATCTCCTGGATGTATAGTCGTGCCATGCGATCATAAGAATATTCCCGGTTGTAAGGAATGAAATGTGCTGATTTTGTCAAATGGTCAACAACGACCCAGATAGCATCACACTGACGTGAAGTCATAGGCAAGTGGGTGACAAAATCCATAGTCACGTGCTCCCACTTCCATTTGGGAATCTCAAGATTCTACAGTAATCCACCTGGTCGTCGGTGTTCAGCCTTGACCTGTTGACAAACCAAACATCTTGAAACAAATTGATATACACTCCGCTTCATCCCTTTCCACCAGAATCTAGTTCGCAAGTCCTTATACATTTTCATACTTCTAGGATGAACTGACAATCGACTCTTGTGAGCTTGAGAAAGAATATCATTCCTGAGTTCTGCAACATCAGGTACAACCACTCGATTCGATAAACACAATAAACCATCTGCCTGAAAATGGAATCCAGATGTGTTAACTCCATTGGCTAGACGTGCCAAACGCTGAGTCTTAACATCAGACATCTGAGCGTCTCTGATCCAAGAGTATAATGCTGGCTCAGATAGAATAGTATACAATCGAATCCCATTCCTCCCTTTCTTGTGCTTGAGCGTAAAACTCAATGAACAACACTCTTGAACCATATGAGATATTTCACTAATCTGAAGTGCAGAAAGTCTCACCTGCCGACTCAAGGCACCAGCAGTATGATTAGCAGAACCTGGATGATATTTGATTTCACAATCATAATCCTTCAGAAGATCCATCCACCGTCTCTGTCGCATATTCAACTCCGCCTGAGTGAATAAATATTTCAGACTCTTGTGATCCGTGAATATGTCAAATTTCTTGCCATAAAGATAATGCCTCCAGATCTTTAGCGCAAATACAATATTGGCGGCTAACTCGAGATCATGTACTGGATAATTATTCTCATGCGTCTTCAACTGTCGAGAAGCATAGGCAATCACATGTCCATGCTGTGTCAGAACACATCCTAACCCCTGACCAGAGGCATCAATATAGACAACATAACCTCCCGATCCAGAAGGTAAAGTTAGCACAGGTGCAGTAGTAAGACGTCTACGCAGCTCGTGAAATGACTCCTCAAAATCCGAGGACCACATGAAGGCAACATCTTTCCGAGTAAGCTGAGTCAAAGGCCTGGCCAACTGTGCAAAATTCTCGATGAACCGACGGTAATATCCAGCTAGACCCAAGAAACTATGAATCTCAGCAACCGTCGTTGGACGAGACTAGTTCAGCACTGCCTCTATCTTACTTGGATCAACAGATATTCCTTCACTAGAAACCACATGACCGAGAAACACTACCCGATCAAGCAAGAATTCACACTTGCTCAATTTCGCATACAGCAGCTTATCTCGTAACGTCTGCAAAACAATCCTCAAATGCTGTGCATGCTCATTCTTGTCATGAGAATAAACAAGAATATCATCAATGAAAACGATGACAAATCTATCCAGATATTCTCGAAATACCTGATTCATCAGATTCATAAAGACTGCCGGTGCATTCGTCAAACCAAATGGCATCACCAGAAATTCATAATGCTCGTATCTGGTTCTAAAAGGAGTCGTAGAAATATCCGAGTCTCGTTCCCGCATCTTGTGGTATCCCGATCTCAGATCTATCTTAGAGTAAACAGAAGTACCCTGTAATTGATCGAACAGATCATCAATCCACGGCAAAGGATACTTATTCTTGATGGTGACACGATTCAGCTGCCTGTAATCAATACATAATCGCATCGATCCATCCTTCTTCTTGACAAACAAAACAAGTGCTCCCCACGGAGAAACACTCGGATGAATATATCCCTTATCAAGCAGATCCTGCAACTGCTGTTTCAATTCCCTCATCTCTGACGGCGCCAGACGATAAGGTTCTCGTGATATAGGCGTAGTTCCTGGTATTAGATCAATACCAAATTCAACCTCTCGAATCGGAGGAAAACCAGGAATCACATCAGGAAACTCACTGACTATCGGTAACTGATCAATACCCATACTACTGATGGACATATCAACTGCATAGATGAGGTAGCCCTCCCCACCTGACTCCAAGACATGACATGCCTTCAGAGCCGAAACAAGTGGTATTGGAGGTCGCGCACCCTCACCATAAAAGTACCAGCTATCACCCTCAAGAGGATGAAACTGTACCAGCCGCTGATAACAATCCACAGTAGCGTGATACAAAGTCAGCATATCTATTCCCAAAATACAGTCAAAATCTGCCATCGCTAAGATCATCAAATTAGCCGATAACACATGACCCTCAAACTCTAGAAGGCAACCCATCACTAGACGCTTAGTTACTACCTCCTGCTCCAGCGGAGTAGATACAACTAAATCCAAATCTAATGATACATATGGTAATCTATGTCTCTTAACAAAGCGACTAGAAATAAAGGAATGCGATGCTCCAGTATCAAATAAGACAATTTCAGGAATACCACATAACAAAAAGGTACCTGCCAACATGCGATCGCTTCCCTCAGTAGCCTGCTCCTGAGATAGAGCAAACACCTGCCCTTGAGTCAGTGGACGATAACCAGAAGAACTCTGTGGTTCTGGCTGCTGACGTGGAAAAGTAGAAGCCTGAGATCCAATCTGTGATCCCAATCCACTAGCAGAACCCATACGCTGAGGAAAATCTCTCCGCAGATGTCCCTGATCACCACAAATATAACAAGCACCAGTAGCCTTCCGACACAAAGCTGCAGGATGCTTCCCACCACAGTGGCCGCAAAACTCCTCCTTCTTCTTCTTCTTCCCAAAACGGAATGTACCTCGTGAGCCACGAGAACCAGACTAAGTATTAGAAGAAGACATAGGTCCAGATTGCACAACAGATTGAGCCCTAGGCCCAAGAGATCCACTAGGCTGTCCTGGAATCATCAATTGTGCCCACCTGTTGCTGTTCTCCACTTGACGGCAACGGTTCACCAAAGTCTCATAAGATGTCGGATCATCACAGACGACAACTTGTGAGCAGATATCTTTATTCAAGCCTTGCAGAAAGATATCATACTTGGACGCATCACTGTCATTGATATGAGGACTGAAAGGTAGTAGATAAAGAGATTGTTGCTGATATTGATCAATAGTCATTGATCCTTGCCTCAGATTCAGCAACTCCATAGATCGTGCCTGGCGAACAGCTGGAGGAAAATATAGTTTCTGAAACTTTTGACAGAAATCCCCCCAAGTCACCTGTCCTCTCTCAGTACGTGCCTGAGTAGATTTAGCATCCCACCATAAGCATGCTCGATCCTCTAGAACAAATTCTAGAACTTCCAATTTCTCCTCCTCAGTGCACTCGAAAGCTCGAAAAGTACTCTCGAGTTTAGACATCCATCCTCTCGCTTGTTCAGGATTCTCGCCTGCCACCAAGGGTTTCGGTCCTACTTGCATAAACTTATTGATAGTGTAGCAACGTCTTCCCTCATGAGGACGATATCGATCATCATGATGGCGATGATGATGATGATGATGACCACCTCCCTGGCCAACACTACCGTGACTTTCGTCAGCCATATCCTGAAAAGAATTGCACATTAAAATCCCAAATGCGCAATAATTAATCAAGACTAAACTAAATCCCAAGTACTAATCCCAAAATCTAAGCATTCTCTGATACCAAAAATGTAGTGACCCTGCATGGAATCACCTACTAACTGGCAACTAATAGCATGCATTAAACATAATAAAGCAAATTGCTTAACAGAGTAAAACGTGCGGAAACAAAACCCATAATTTACATATCAGCTTAGAAAAACAAGTTCAGGCTTGATACTGTAGTGATACAACCATATCGAAAAGCTTAAAGTAAACTGTATAAAACATGTATACAGCTAAACAAATCCTGTTGTATAAAATCCCCTGAAAAGCTCCGGCTCCCTAGTCCTGCCTTGAACTACCGGCTCCGTCCATCCTGCGACCTGCCCCGTGGAATAGGGTGTCCAAGATAACAACTAGGACGTGAGCACTAATGCCCAGTACATATACATGAGTAAACATATGTATATAATGCATGCAACATGATGACTGGTAAATGGTCATCAGAAAAGTCATGCTCAGTACCGGCACCACATGAGTGCTGCCACCGCACGGATCATCCTCTGGGTGCAACCACACTCGTCTAGTACACCAGAGTAGTCGGACATACATGTCCCCGCCGTTGCGGTACTCTCAGTGACAGACTATCGAGTATAGAGCTGAGCGGCTCTATAATCAGGTATAACAAGGTATAGGCTCAACGTGTATATGCACATGACATATGAATATAGAAAGCGGTAAATCATATATCATGCCATATAATAATGCCAAATAAATGCAACATATAAACATGTATACTCGCTGGCAATCTCAGTCAATGTGTATGTACCTCTAGGATAGTTCAAGTAAAGTAGGATCCTAGGTTCCAAGCCTATATTCAAAAGTTCATCGTATCACTACACAAGTTCTATAAGCCTTAACTAAGCTAATAAATTGTGAAACCCCGTTTCTAATCTTCTATTCTCGAATAATTAAACAAAATCAAACACGATGAGCCGCGTAAAAACGAATCAATTTTTTTTTTTTTTAAAAGGAACTCACGCTCGCCTGCTCCAGACCACGCGCGCCCGCGCATGCCCCTCGACCACCATGCGTGCCCGTGCAGTAAGACTCGCACGCCCGCGCATAGCCCTCGGGAAGAAAACCAAAATTTCTGCACAATGAGGTGCGCCCGCTCGTCAAGTCGCGCGCCCGCGCATAGTCCTCGGGTTGCTGAATCCTGGGCAAGAAAATATTGACTCTACAAGCTCAAAATGATAATCTAAACAACCAAGGTTCCAATCATAGATTAAACATGAAATAAGGCGTTCAAAACACCAATAGAACGATGTTTAACAATACAAGTTTGACGGTAGTAATCGTTCGACTAAGCAAAATAGAATACAAGTCCAAAAGCAACCCAACGACACACGAAGTCTCACTTCTATCATCTCACCCCGAGCTAACCCAAACAACTAGGTCCAGCTCCTGATGCTCCTGTTGCCAAGTACACATACAAACAAAGACAACAGCTGGATAAACCGGTTAGAAATATAATTTCTAAGTAAAAGAGACATGCATACAATATCGGTTAAACATCTCATATCAAAATGTAACAATCATCAATAACTCAAAAGAAAGTGAATGTATGCATGGCTTCAAAGCTCAGGACTATCAAGTCAGATAATCGAAGTATCAATCGGTATTCGGTTGGGATCCCGGGTCCAAGTCTTCACAACAACTCACCGACACATCCATTCGGGGTGGAAGTCATTCAACTCAACCCCTAGACTTTAGAGCAACTATAAGAAGTATTCTGGCACTTGGAAAATCTCGAAATCCAAGACCACTTCAATATAGCTCCCTAAACCGTCTATTTCAAAACGAATCGAATATTCGGCTCAATATGAATGCAAGTGCAAATAAAATAATCAATCAAGTTCATATAAGCAAATAACATGCAGTATGTGATTTTTGGGGCTCGAGAATCAATCGAACTCGAGTACTCAACCCCATTCAATTCAAAGTCATCTTTTACCTTTCGAGTCCGTCGAGGATTCAAATATGAAAATAACAACGAACTCAAATAAATAATCAATCGAATCACAACAATTCAAAACAAAGAAATTCAATCAATATACCGTCTTCAACTCTCGATTCGATTCAACTTCCAAGTTCGATTCAAACCCAAAACTCCAATCCAAAATCTAAAAATGAAGATCATACGGATTCGGTGTCAATCCAACTACTCAAACAAACCCGGAAATGAACCGAACAAACAAACGATAATCCAAAACTCGATTTCGACGGCATAACGGCTATAACCGGTCAAACCAAAAATCTCCAATAACAATAAACAACTCCAATCAACTCATATAAACTTCTCAACTAACCAATCAATCAAAAATCCAACCAAAATCAAGACCCCATTCTCGAATTAATGCCTCAAAAATCATATAAAATCCAAAATTCGTTTTTTTTCCAAACCGACTTCGAATACACGATCTATACTAGCTCAAGAACGACATACTCCAATATTATCAAATTCTGACAACTCAACAAAATCGAAGTTCAAGAGATCGTAGCAAAACTTACGTCTAAAAGAAACCCTCATTGCGGTGATCGTGAATCTCAACCCGGAAATGAAATCTAATGGTTGGATCGAGCGAATCAGAGGAAGAAGAAGCTCAAAAAGGCGTCTCCCATGGCTTCCTGTTCGGAGAGAGAGAGATCGAGAGAGAGGGAGAGGAATGGGTGAAGTGATGGTGAAGGGATGGGGAGGAGAAACTTGCATGAGATAATAATAATAAAGTTCAACTTTTGCATTTCGGTCCCTGAAACTCCCAATTTAATTCGATTCAATCCCGGCTCAATTAATTCCCATCAATTCAATTCTAATAATTAACAAATTCCACTAATTCCAAAATAATTAATTTCAGGGCCTTACAATTCTCCCCCTCTAAAAATCGATTTCGTCCTCGAAATCAAAGCAGTTCAATCTCAAAAAACAAGATAAAGTTCAAAGACTGCTATAATAATTCTTCTCTCAAAATAACTCTGAAATCGCGGTTCTAATCAAACTCTGCTTCTTGCACCGTTTCTTCAAATCCTTATCGGCTCAACTGCACAAACTCATCTGAATCGGTTTCGCTAAGGATCTGCCACTATGCTCGGTCAACTCCGAATCGGTCGTCTTAAACAAAATTGACGACTCATCAATTTCCTTCTCAACATCAAAGAAAATCTGTGAATTTGGCAACAAAAGACGTGAAGTACGTCGAGAATACCCGAAGAATATGGAATAACAAATTAGTGGAAAACAAAAAGAACTAAAGGAGTAAAAGTTGGTAGGCGAGATCGCCTATCTCCTCTAGAATCTCAAAGGAACCCGTGAGTTCATCGAGACAGTTCTCTCTCTTAACATAACTTCCACAACCTCTAAACGGAGGAATCTTCTGAATTACTCGGCTTCCCTGAACATAAGTACCGAGATCTGCGTCGGAATTCGAGTACTTCGTTCATCCTTCTCCTCAAGTCGTCTTCATTCTAGACAGGAAATCTCCATCCATCTATCGAACCTCGAATCAAATTTGATCCCAAGTCAGGGAACTCAGAAAATCATCCCAATTCAATTGGGATTCTCATTTCTTCTCGTACAACTCATTTACAAAAATTGATATCAAGATACTCGTCTGATAGCTGTTGTACAGAAACTTCGCAAAAGATGAGAAATCCATCCAGCTAGTGCCAAAATGAAGCACTACAGCTCAGCATATACTCTTAAGGTCTATATCTCTTATTCTTGGTTGTCCGTCGTTTTGAGGATAATAAACTGAACCCAATTATAATCCAATAACAAAAGTCTCTTAAAGACTGAGTTCAAGGGAAGAGTTAATTCAAAATCTCATTCTGAAAGGACAGACTTTGACAAGTCAACTATCTGAAAATCCTCTTGACAACAATCCCAATCATAATGTCGTGTCTGAAATCCATTCTGTACGAAAACAAAAGCAGACTACAGCAATATCTCAATTCTAATCAGATAGCATCTCCAAATCTGATAGTTCTATACCTCCGTGACCACATGCCGAACACTCCCAATTCTATTCTGCACGGATAAACTGCGACAGAGCAAAACAATCTGAAATTCTTTCTGACCAACTTCTCAACATCGGGTCGAGTCTGGAATTCATTCCGTACGAAGTACAGTAGCAGATTACTACAATCGGTCTATTAAAGCTCAGGTGGCTTCAAATTTCCAAACCGATCGATAGCTTCAGAAAGGTATTCGTCGAAAAGTAATCTTCCTTTCATTCTGACAATTAACTGTACCACAGACAGTCAGTTCCTTCTCTCTATCAGCTATCAAAAGTGGACAGACTAGCAATTACGAAATCATACTTCGAACCTCATTCTTCATCTATTCCTATAAAGGTCGATTCCTCAATCCTCTGAATATCTTTCGGTCGTCTGAAAGAATAATGAATAACTGCAAAGTGCCAATCTCAAGATACTTTGTCTCAATCAAAATCTCTGGCACAACAAAACAATGACTCACAAATGAGGTATCGTCACTGTCCTAAAACTCAGACTGTGCCCAGTTCTGAATCTTCTTCATTAAATTCTCCAATTCGAATTTGTTTTCTGCGCTATCTCCATCTTCTAAATCAATTCTGGCTCAGTTCGGATAAAATAATTCTGATAGACTTCATATCTGTTCCAGAATCTAAATCAGAAGTGCAACACTCATCGATCGGCGAAGTCAAGGATAGTAGATAAAATAAGAACAGATCCATCGGCTCAAAGAGAATAATGGTAGTAGATAAAATAATAATATATCATTCTGTTCAAACCTCAGTTGCTGCATTGTATTACATCGGATCATACTGGAATTCACCACTAGATTCTTCATCATATCCAATCTTTTCCTCAATCTCAAAATCAGTTCGGTTGTGAAACTCATACTTTGACTTCTCAGTTCAGAAAAGACTTCGAAAATTTCACTGGAGATAGCGATGCCCGATCTTACAAGCAATAAGATTACTGCCAATTCAATATCATGAATCAGATGTTGAGTCTCGTACTGCTTCAGCTGCTTCTATGACTGAGCTATCACAGACTCCCTCTGAATAAGAATACCTCCAGAATCTGGATAAGAAGATGCAATGCACTGAAGATTATCAGTACAGAGGAAATAAGAAATACTGGAGCTCGGGTCGATCTCTTATTCATGTCAAACAAACTGGTCTCATAAGGTTCGGTTCAGGTACAAGTGCATTTTATGGAGTTAGATGAGAAATTGGCTCCACGACGATAAGAATCTCTCGAAAATCTGCTATAGAACTCAAAATCTTCAACTCTCAGATACAGATGTCGGTTTGGTTTCAATCAAAACAGCTTCGGTCTTGCAATGATCACAGAAATTCCAGCTCTAGAATTAATATGATCGAGGAAAGGACATCTCGATACAATCCAAATTCAGACTTCAATAGTATAGCATGCAAAGTCTCGGCACTCAATTCTATAAGACCATTCTCCAATACTCTGTATGATCAGTACTATTCTTCGAACATAACCGAAAAGATCGATAAGAATTTCTAATTTCATCTAAATACATCTGATAGATTCAGTTCAAAAGATCTACAATACTGTAGACGAGTTTCACTTCAAACGATACGACTATACTCCAAAGCAGTCATACCTCGATCTAAGTCCAGTCTTCAATACTTCTTTCTATCAAACTCTCAGCTGATGATGTCTGATCTCAAGTCATTGCTGAATCTAACCTCATGACTCAGAGGTAATCCAGAAAACTCATTTGGATGATAACTGCAACTCTCTAACCACTGGTTTATCAACCAATTCAGGCTAGATTCTAGAACATCAGCTGTGAACAAGAGAATTCCTCCGCGAAATTCTAAAATCATAAGGTCATTTGGCAGATAAACTAACAAAGAATCCTGAAATCGAGAATCCTTACCGGAGGATTTCCGTTTGTCTATTGACTCGGATCTGAATTTGTCAACTTCCTGAAACAATCCACAGTAGTCCTGTACTGGATAAAGCAGCTAACAGACAATCAACTCAAAATCTGATAACTGAAGTACGATACTACTCAGTTACAATCAAATCAAAATCTCAATTAAATCAGAATGTGAAGTACAATACTGTTCGGTTCCAACTTATCCCATTAATTCAAAGAATTGAGACTACTGCTAATCAAAATTCAACAACCGAGATACATCAATAAATATCGATAAGAAGAAAGATAAGGTGCGTAACCGATCATATCAGAATAAGAATAGAAACCATACTATACTGTTTCCTGCGGTCATCATCGGTGAAATCTAAGTCTGGTCCTCGATAAGAGTACAACTAGAATCTGTTGCCTCGAATATTGATTCATCATATGATTAAATTCTCATAGATTCTACTATTGCGGACGAAAAGAACAAATAAAATGGCTAGTACCTTTGTCGGAGTTAAAGACGCAAGGAAAATCCCTTCGGAGATCTTTCGATAATATCATGATGACGAACTCTGGCATAGTGTCCGGGCTGATGACAGACCTGACAGCGTCTTCTGATCTCAAGGCACTGCTCACTAATTTCATAAACTGATTTCTCTTCGATTAAAGATGATCTCCAAGTCCCTCTAACTCTGATCAAACGGTGAAAAGGAATATGCCGAAGAAATTCGGATGAGAGCGGATTCCAAAAACTGATCGAACCTTGATTCCCTAATGCTCTCTTCTTCAAATTCTACCAACTCTTATCGATCCTCTAAGTTGGTACCACACTAACCGAATTCTCCAGTCATCTGTGTAGTTCAGAGAATCACCCAACTGATCGATCTCTTCTATTCAACTTCTGCATCCAACAGCATTCTCGGTACTCTATAAAATCGATAATCTAAATGACTAAAACCTCCTCGGTAGTACTCCCATCGGTGTCAGAGTGACATCTATCAGGGCAGTAGTGGTACAATCTAGATCAGTCGAAGGAGTTACTGCTGGTTGTCGTCTGCTAAAATTCTTCAGGAGACAATTTTGATATTCGGTGTGAAAGGATACCAAATCTCCATCTCAAAATTCGGTGTTCCACATCTCTGTCCGAAAAAGTTTGTTCAACTACAAATTACTGAATTCGGATCTCAATCGGATTCTAATTCACATCGCAAACAATCTCTGATTTGCTAGCTCAAGAAGATGGTGGAACTCGGATCCGAAATTAAAATAGAGTTCATATTTCAAGTAATTCATGCTTTAACATTTAAATCACATAGCCATGTAATTCAATTAATTCTCAATCAATAAAGCATGTTCGCATGTATCTTAAATAAATCATTTAAATAAATCAATCACATGCAAGAATTCAATCCATGCGGACTCGATCTACCCCGCTCACTCTAATTCAATTCCAAGAATCTTATCTCTTTGATACCACTTAATGTGAGACCCCGTTTCTAATCTTCTATTCTCGAATAATTAAACAAAATCAAACACGATGAGCCGCGTAAAAACGAATCAATTTTTTTTTTTTAAAGTAACTCACGCGCGCCCACGCATGCCCCTCAGCCACCATGCGCGCCCGCGCATAGCCCTCGGGAAGAAAACCAAAATTTTTGCACAATGAGGCGCGCCCGCTCGTCAAGTCGCGCGCCCGCGCATAGTCCTCGAGTTGCTGAATCCTGGGCAAGAAAATATTGACTCTACAAGCTCAAAATGATAATCTAAACAACCAAGGTTCCAATCATAGCTTTAACATGAAATAAGGCATTCGAAACACCAACAGAACGATGTTTAACAATACAAGTTCGACGGTAGTAATCGTTCGACTAAACAAAATAGAATACAAGTCCAAAAGCAACCCTATGACACATGAATTCTCACTTATATCATCTCACCCCGAGCTAACCCAAACGACTAGGTCCAGCTCCTGATGCTCATGTTGCCAAGTACACATACAAACAAAGACAAGAGCCGGATTAACCGGTTAGAAATATAATTTCTAAGTAAAAGAGACAGGCATACAATATCGGTTAAACATCTCATATCGAAATGTAACAATCATCAATAACTCAAAAGAAAGTGAATGTATGCATGGCTTCAAAGCTCGGGACTATCAAGTTGGATAATCGAAGTATCAATCGGTATTCGATTGGGATCCCGGGGCCAAGTCTTCACAAAAACTCACCGACACACCCATTCGGGGTGGAAGTCTTTCAACTCAACCCCTAGACTTTAGAGCAACTATAAGAAGTATTCTGGCACTTGGAAAATCTCGAAATCCAAGACCACTTCAATATAGCTCCCTAAACCGTCTATTTCAAAACGAATCGAATATTTGGCTCAATATGAATGCAAGTGCAAATAAAATAATCAATCAAGTTCATATAAGCAAATAACATGCAGTATGTGATTTTCGGTGCTCGAGAATCAATCGAACTCGAGTATTCAACCCCATTCAATTCAAATTCATCTTTTACCTTTTGAGTCTGTCGAGGATTCAAATATGAAAATAACAACGAACTCAAATAAATAATCAATCGAATCACAACAATTCAAAACAAAGAAATTCAATCAATATATCGTCTTCAACTCTCGATTCGATTCAACTTCCAAGTTCGATTCAAACCCAAAACTCCAATCCAAAATCTGAAAATCAAGATCATACGGATTCGGTGTCAATCCAACTACTCAAACAAACCCGAAAATGAACCGAACAAACAAACGATAATCCAAAACTAGATTTCGACGGCATAACGGCTATAACCGGTCAAACCAAAAATCTCCAATAACAATAAACAACTCCAATCAACTCATATCAACTTCTCAACTAACCAATCAATCAAAAATCCAACCAAAATCAAGACCCCATTCTCGAATTAATGCCTCAAAAATCATATAATATCCAAAATTCGCTCTTTTTCCAAACCAACTTCGAATACACGATCTATACTAGCTCAAGAACGACATACTTCAATATTATCAAATTCTGACAACTCAACAAAATCGAAGTTGAAGAGATCGTAGAAAAACTTACGTCTAAAAGAAACCCTCATTGCGGTGATCGTGAATCTCAACTCGGAAATGAAATCTAACGGTCGGATCGAGCGAATCAAAGGAAGAAGAAGCTCAAAAAGGCGTCTCCCATGGCTTCCTGTTCGGAGAGAGAGAGATCGAGAGAGAGGGAGAGGAATGGGTGAAGTGATGGTGAAGGGATGGGGAGGAGCAACTTGCATGAGATAATAATAATAAAGTTCAAATTTTGCATTTTGGTCCCTGAAACTCCCAATTTAATTCGATTCAATCCCGGCTCAATTAATTCCCATCAATTCAATTCTAATAATTAACAAATTCCACTAATCCCAAAATAATTAATTTCAGGGCCTTACATAAATACTCCCAAAACTTAAATAGATTCCCGGACCATACCTTCGTCCGTAGTAAGCCCTTTGATGTCGCTGACTCTGGATGACTATAACAACTTCTTTGTTATTCCAGAATCTCTCACTATTACCGATAGGGCCCTCAAGTGTATAACTCACACTATATAACTGATCGAAGAAGGAAACTCGGAATTTGTATTCAAAATGAACTCCGGAGACCCCTATTTATAGGCAAAATTCCCTGACACGATCGGAACTACCGATATTGGATCGGAGCTTCCGATCCGTGCATGCATGACACATGGCGATCGGAACTTCCGATCCGATGATCGGAGCTTCCGATCTACTCTTCGTTCAACACTTGTCAAAACTCGTGGCTGAGTCATCGAACATTTCTCGCAGCTGGAGATCGGAACTTCCGTTCCTGGATCGGAGCTTCTGATATCTGTGCTTCCGATCGGCTTCCGAAGTGGCAAGGATCGGAGCTTCCGATCTGGGTTCGGAGCTTCCGATCCGGCCCAAAATTCAAAATCCCAAATTTTGCTTCTGAAGTCTAATTATACTCTGGGATTGGTCAATTACTAACCCTTAATCATGTTTAACATATTATTATCTTAAAATGGTTCTGGGTTACTACAAGAACGGTGGGATGGCGGAGAGATGAAGGACAACTGGAGAATGGCGGCCAAAAATAGAGGTGAAGCAGGGACCATGCGGCTAGTGGATGTGAGGTGGCGCAGCGGCTGGTAATTCAAAGAAACAGGGACGGAATCCTGGTGGTGAACTGCAGACAGGGGAGACCGGAAAAGAACAAGGCGGCGCACAAGAGTAGTGGCTGGTGATGTAAGGCTGATGACCGAGAGAGATGGGTCGGTACTGTGGTGGAAGTGTTGAAGATCGGTGGTCGGAACCTGCACATTTGGAGTAAAATTAGGTGAGAGATGGAGTTGGAGAAATTTGGGGGGATAGGGTTCACGAGAGGGGAAGAAATAAGTGAGGGGAAAAGGAAAGGAAATCTGATATATAGTGCAGATATAAGCTCGCTCGAGCGCATGATGTTTTCGCTCGAGCGAGACTAAAAATAGTTTAGAGCCAGCGAATCTCTCGCTCGAGCACATGAAAGTGCCGCTCGAGCGAGACTTAATTTCAAAAATTTCTAAAAAATGTCTCGCTCGAGCGCATGAAAGTGCGGCTCGAGCACATGAAAGTGCTGCTCGAGCGAGGTCAAAAATATTTCAAAACTAGATAATCTCTCACTCGAGCGCATGAAAGTTCAGCTCGAGCGAGACTTAAAGTTTCCAAAAACCAGAGAACTCCTCGCTCGAGCGCATGAAAGCGCCGCTCGAGCGAGGCCAATATTTTCATAAATTTTCAAAATAACTAATTAAAGAAAAATAAAACAAAACAAAATAAAATTTAATAAAATAAAAAAAGGTAAAGAAAACTTGGTTGCCTCCCAGTCAACGCTAAATTTATAGTCTATAGCCCGACTATACTTCCCTTATTATTGGTAAAATCATGGTGGCTCACCCACCCTCTTGAATAACGTCTGATCAATCCCGCAGCTGCTACGTGCTTCACTTCCATAAAAATTGTGCAAGGGATTGTTGCTTTCATACCGCTGAGCCTGCATATTTTTATCAACAAAATCACGGACCAAATCTAGCAACTTTATAACAGAGAAATTTATAATTAGGACTATCGCTAGCCAACTTAAGCATATGAAAAACAACTTGCTCGGAATTCATCCTTAGAACTAACACGCCCTTTTCCACATCAATTAATGCTCCAATCATTGCTAAGAAAAGAAGGCCCTATAATCAATGGTACTTCACAATATTCATCCATATCAAGAATAACAAAATCTACAAGATAAATAAATTTGTCTATCTTGACTAAAAACATTTTCCACTACTCCTCTTGGGTATTTAATGGATCTATCAGCAAATTTAAGAGAAATATTTGTTGGTTCAATGTTGCTTATACCCAATTTCTTAGCAAGTGCATAGGGCATCAAATTTATACTTGCTCCTAACTCAGACAAAACATTTTCAAAAGCAAAATTTCCAATTTTGCAAGGTATCAAAAAACTCCCTGGATCCTGAAGTTTTAGATTCCGTCTATTCTGCAGCACAGCTGAGCACTCTTTATTCATTGTGACTTGCGTTAGATCATTCAGCTTCTTTTTGTTTTTAAGCAAGTCCTTCAGAAATTTGTCATAACTCGGAATCTGAGCTAAAACATATGCAAAAGGGATGTTAATATATAGTTTCTTGAAAATTTCAAGAAACTTTTTAAATTGATGATCAAATAATAATTGCTTAGCTCGCTGAGGGAAGGGGAGGCTAGAAACATCTACAACAACATTAACTTCAAATTTTGAAGTCTTACCTCTCTTTTTCATACATTTTGGCTCTGAATTTTCCACACCATGTGTGTCCTCCTTTGATTCTGAAGTTTTCTTCCTCTCCATAGTCTGCTCTTCTTCCAGATTCTCCGGCTCCTCCTTTTGTGACCTGGTCACCACCATAATTGCGTTCACATCCCACGGATTTGTTTTAGTGTTGCTTGGTAGTGATACGGATGCTCGTGTCGACAGTTGGGTTGCATTCTGAGCCATCTGTGTTTCCCAATTTTTCAACATCGCCTATTGGTTCTACAAGCGAGTCTCAGTACCCACTACATATGCGAAGACCTTGATCCTAATCATCTAATCGAAATATAACATTCAATAATCAACAGAGAGTCCGGACCAAAAAGGTGAAGATAAAATTTTAAAACCCTGCACGGACCCCGTGCACCCTCCATGCCCGGGTTCGTGCATTAACCTGTATACAAAGGTCGGAGACTACAAAAATACACGGACCCCGTGCACCCTCTGTGCATAGGTCTGTGCGAAAAAATTGCACTAAAACCCCAACTCTCTGTTTTATGCGCGGACCCCGTGCACCCTCCGTGCTCGGGTCTATGCCCAACTTTACAAAATCAACAAGTTACTGCCTCGAGCCAAGTTCACACGGACCCATGCACGGATTCATGTCCGGGGTCCGTGCAAGAACAAATTCTGAAAACCCAAATAATCGAGTGTACACGGACGTAGGCACGGGGTCCGTGCCCTGCTAAATTTTTGAAAAATAACTAAGGCAGCAGAAAAAGTAATTCCAACAACTACTTTAAAAACTCCAATTCAACATGCATAAACTCATACAACAGGCATAATACAGAACAAGGTAGTTCTAAAGTTGTACATTTATTCAAACTAGTAGAACATGCTTCGGTTCTAGGTTTCCAATACAAAATACATATCAAGTTCAAATACATAATTTTACTTCTACAACAAGTCCTCACTCTATCATCACATCCCATCTAGACATGCGATCTTTGACTCGGTCCTGCCCCATCTGTTGTCAAGAACACATATAAAGACAAGACAACAGCCGGATAATCCGCTGAGAATAATATTCCCAGTAAATGAGACAGAACATGAAATATCAACCATATATCCAATCATGATATATATATATATATATATATATATATATATATATATATATATATATATATATATAACAACCATATAATTCAAGAAGAACTATAAATGAGATGCATGCCTTTTTAAATTTGAGATTATCAAAATCGGATAATCAAATCGGTTCTTTGATTCAACAGTTGGGATCCTGAAGACAAAATACTACAAATATCACACCGACTCTTCCATTCGTGGTGAACGATGCATATTTCAATCCTCTAGACTCTGGAACAACTATAGAGAGTTGATCGGGCCATTGGAGTACTAATCAATGACCAATGCCACTTGACTATAATCCCAAAAACGTCTAATTCAAAATAAAAGAGAATCAATTGGCTCAATATGAATGCATGTGCAAATAATCACTTATTTAAATAAGTTCAAATAGTTAAAATAACATGCAAGTATGTGATTCCTTGAGAAAACTCGAAATCAACTCGGATTCGAGTATAAATCTCATTCAAGTTGATGTCATCTTATACATTTTTCTTTGCTTTGAGATGCTCCAAATCTGAATAAACAAGGATAATCTCATCAAAACTCATTGAATCCAACTTAATCGTCAAAAGAGAAATCAATACTATATCGGCTTCAACTCTATATCGATCCAAATTCTGCAACCTCGAACTCCAATGCCTTCAAACCAATCTGTACAAAATTAATAAAGGCTTGAAATCAATGTTCAACTCAATCTGAAACTCGGTTCAAACAATACAATTCGTTCGGTATTCCCAAAACTCAAACCGGCGGCATAACGACTAAAAACTGAATAACCAAAAATCACAACACCAGCAAATCAATTCAACCAACTCATAACGATAGAAATATAACAATTTCAACTCAAAACCAACAAATCACATAAACCCCATTTTCGAACAACATTTCAAAAATTCATATCAATTCCAAACGACGTTTTATTTCTGATCCGACTAAAAATAAACGATGTCTACTAGCTCAAGAACAATATATCCGAAAATCATTTGATTCCAACGGCAAAACAAAATACCACTGATCGAAGAAAAACTTACGATAGAACGAAGCCTTTGATGTCGTGATCGCGAATATGGCTTTAGATTTAATTTCTATCGGACGAATCGAGCGGAAACCGTGACTCAAAAGCTTGAATAGACGTGTTGGGTTGCTTCCATGAAGGGGAATCGGTTTGGAGAAGGAAGGAGGAAGAGAGAAATGAAGACTAAGTCAACCATCAAGTGCAAGATAATATATAAAATCCCATTTTTGCACTTTAGTCCCTAAAAATTTCGAAAAATTTCAAAACAATCCCTGATCAATATCAATTCAGCCCTCGAATTCTATAATCTCCAAAAATCTCTAATAAACTTAATTAAGATAAATTCGGGAGATTACAATTCTCCCCCTCTAAGAATAGATTTCGTCCTCGAAATCGAAAAATATCAACACATAAGATAAAAATAAAAACCAGAAATGAAAAATAAGAACTCACGTCATCAGAATAACTCTGGAAAATTCCGTCTCATATCAGACTCTATCTCCCAAGTCGCTTCCTCGACTCAGAGATGGATCCAATGTACTTTCACCAATGGAATCGACTTGGTTCTTAGTTGCTTCTCCTTTCGGTCAAGAATCTGAATAGGTCGCTCGAAGTAGCTCGGCCTCATCAGGCTGGAGAATATGAGAAGGATCGGGATGATATTTCCGCAACATAGAGACGTGAAATACGTCGTGAATACCAGATAAAGAAGGAGGAAGTGCTAGTCTATAGGCAAGATCGCCTATCTTCTCCAGAATCTCATACGGTCCAATAAATCTCGGAGATAACTTTCTTCTCTTCACAAATCTTACAGTACCTCTGAACGGAGAAATCTTCAAAAATACTCGGTTTCCCTAATCAAATACAGATGTCTATGTTTGATATTCATGTACTTTGCCTGCCTATCATGTGACGTCTTTATTTTCGACTGAATAACCTTCACTTGTTCAGCCAAATCTCGAATCATATCTGGTCCCAAATCAGGTGCCTCAGATATCTCATCCCAGTACAAAAGATATCTGCACTTCTGTCCATACAATGCTTCGAAGGGTGCCATAGCAATACTTGTCTGAAAGTTGTTGTTGTACGAAAACTCGACAAGAGGCAACGAATACTGCCAACTAGTGCCAAAGTCAAGCACTACGGCCCGAAACATATCCTATAGAGTCTGTATCGTCCGCTCTGATTGCCCGTCGGTCTGAGGATGATAGGTTGTACTCAGGTGCAAACGAGTACCAAGTGCCTCATGTAGACTGTGCCAGAAGTGACAAGTAAACCGAGGATCTCTGTCTGAAACGATCAACTTCGGCACTCCATGCAATCTAAAAATCTCCCTGACATATAACTCGGTCATCTGATCGTGACGATAAGTGTAATGAACTGGGCTGGCCCAGTTCATTCTTGCTCTCATGATCTTCTCCCACCTAGTGGGGAGTTTTTGCCCTCCCGAAGATTCGAACCTTGCACTCCAGGTCATAAATGCAGCCCTTTTTTGTAATGAACTGGGCTGGCCCAGTTCATTCTTGCTCTCATGATCTTCTCCCCCCTGGTGGGGAGTTTTTGCCCTCCCCAGGATTCGAACCTTGCACTCCAGGTCATAAATGCAATGTTCCCTCAATCCTGGTACCATTGAGCTAACTTAAACTGGTGTCCTGATCTGAATTTTTCTATCAAATTCTGAATACTCAGATCAAACTTATGTGCTTCTTTGATCGACACAAATAATTCTGTCTTGGCTTGAATAGCAAATACTCTGAGATAAACAATCGTCAATCAGTCAAGAAACACCGGTAGTAGAAAGAGGTAAAGAACAAAGCTTTCGGCTTAATGCATCTGCAGCTGCATTCGACTTTCTCGGATAGTATTTGATTTCACAGTCGAAATCCTTCAATAAATCTAACCATCTCCTTTGCCTCATATTCAACTCGGGCTGCGAAAACAATATTTCAATCTCTTATGATCAGAAAAGATCTCGAATGACTCATCGTAAAGATAGAGACGCCAGATCTTCAAAGCAAAAATGATCGTTGCCAGCTCAAGATCATGAACCGGATATCGAGTCTCGTGCGACTTCAACTGCCTCGATGCATATTCTATCACGTGCTTCCTCTGCATAAGAATTCATCCCATACCTCGGTGAGAAGCATTGCAATAAACTAAAAAACCACCAGTACCTGACAGAATGGATAGAACTAGAGCACTAGTCAATCTCCTCTTCAAATCAACGAAACTAGTCTCACAAGCCTCGGTCTAGACAAAAGGTGCATTCTATTGAGTTAGCTGAGTAATCGGCTTCGCAATAGATGAAAATCCCTCAATGAATCCGCGATAATAACCCGCTAAACCCATAAAGCTTCGGATCTCAGGCACAGATATCGGTCTAGGCTAATTCATGACTACTTTAATCTTGTTGGGATCGACAGAAATCTCATCTCCAGAAATAATGTGACCGAGAAAAAGGACTCGATCCAACCAGAACTCGTACTTAGATAGCTTGGCAAACAACTGTTCGGCCCGTAAAATCTGCAAGACGATCTTCAAGTGCTCTGCATGGTTAGTACGGCTCTTCGAATAGATAAGGATATCATCGATAAATATAATCACAAACTCATCCAAATAACGTTGAAAGATATGGTTCATCAGACCCATAAAAACTATTGGAGCATTAGTCAAATCGAACGGCATGACTATAAACTCAAAATGGTCATACCTAGTTCTTAAAGCAGTCTTAGGCACATCTTCTTCACAAAACCTTCAGCTGATGATAACCTGACCTCAGATCAATCTTTGAGTACACACAAGAACCTTGCAGTTGATCGAAAAGGTCATCTATTCGAGGTAACGGGTACCTGTTCTTTAACGTCGCTTGATTCAGTTGGCGGTAGACGATGCAGAGTTGCATAGATCCATCTTTCTTCCGAACAAAGAGAATAAGAGCACCCCAAGGCGATACACTAGGTCTGATGTATCCTTTGGCAATCAAATCTTCCAATTATTCTTTTTATTCCTTCAGTTCAACAGAAGTCATTCAGTAAGGATCTTTAGAAATTGGTTGCATACCTGATGTCAACTCAGTGCTGAATTCTACCTCACAAATAGGCGAAAATCCTAGAATCTTATCCGGAAAAACATCAGCAAACTCCCTAACCACTGGTATATCAATCAACTCAAGGCTAGATTTTAGAACATCAATCGCATAAATCAAGAATCCCTCGGCTCCTTTCTGTAACAAATGAGTCATAGACAAAACTGATACTAAAGGAATTCTTGATCTAGAACCCTTACCAAATAGTTCCACTCCTCTGCCATCTCGGGACGAAATCTGACCACTTTCTGAAAATAATCGAATATAGCACTCTGAAAGAGTAGGTGCCCGGTGAGCCAACTTGTGGCTAAGGGCTTTGATGACTCTTTGTATAAACAATCTTTTGTTTAATATAATTTACACTTTTATTAATGGCAATGACTTTATCTTTCTTCATATTGTTATATTGTGATATACTATTGTTTTTTTTATAAAGACCTTGAATATACTATAGTGTATGTAAGATGTGGTAGAACATGGAGATGTCTATCATGAAACACATCTTATAGTCACTGTGTATTCTAAACTGTTCCTAGTCGATTGAGCCGTCCGATAATAAGGATAAGGATCGCTCGAGTTTGAGACTAGCATTTGCGATGCAGAGTACCACGTTTCATTGGTAAGGAACATAGAGATGTTCGAAGCATGCAAATGGATATTCATACGATGAATGATCGAACTACCCTATCCGGACTTTCCAAGTGGTTATCACTTATCGAGTGGATAAAGTCCGCGGTTTTGGTTGTACACCATTAGTCCTTATTACTTGAAACATCATTGAGACTCTATATGCTAGTACTGTGCTTTGACTCGTTTACCGACTCTATTGGGGTCATCAGGTGTCGGGATTGGGTACAGTTACAACACATATAGGAGTCGATGCTTTGTTGTCAAGGATTCACCACATACTTGCGAGTGTGGATATCCTATGAGATCTGAGGAGATATTAGTGTGACGAATCTCTGGGCCAGAGTACATGATGTGGTTTAAGAAATGGTTTCTTAGTAGCACATGCGATGTCACTATTTGATCTTCAAGATGTATTGCATAGTTATCGAATCTCGAACGACTCTCGATATACCAATGGTTGTTGATTCGATCGGGATATATGGATGAAGGGACCGTACTGTACGCTAACCAAATTCTATTGGTTCTTGCAGGCATTATCAGTGATACCTAGGGAATCATGGGGCAATGTTGCTAGGCGCTCATACCATGATTCGATGGGCAAGTCGGAAATTGTTGTTCCGAGTCACAAGGAGTTGTGAGCCCACGGCTAGCTGTATCCCTGAACCATTGAGGGTCACACAGAGTAATGGATTTTTAATCCCCGTTGAGATAGTTAAATTTAAAGAGTTAAATTTAATGAACAAAGAAGTTGGACTTCTTAATTATGAGTAGAGGAGTGAGATTTCCTAAAATGACATAGGGATGGGCATTTTTGGAAACCACTGAATTCGGATTCAGAAAAATTTATCTTGACTTTAAAAGGTGCAGAAATGGTTTCTGTGCACATTGGTGAAATCGGTTTATCAATCGGAGTCACGATGAATTTTATATTAATTTTTGAACATGCGGGCTTTGCTTGTCGGGCTTGAACTTATGACTAATGAGCCCTAAGCTGTTAGTGGCCTACATTATAAATAAGTTATTGCAGTACAGAAATTACATACAACAGGTCACAATTTTCGAAAAAAACCCTATTTTTCTCTCAGTAGTGGCCGCCCCCCTTCTCCCCTCTGCTCGGAAAATCCAGTCTGTGAATTTTGAATTACAGTCTGGTTTAACGGATCAAATTCGTTAATCTCTTCGTAGAAACTTCTGATAGATTTTCTAGTGCAATCTATCAGAGGGATTAAATATCCGTTCGTGGACCTGATTGAAGAACAGTTCGTCCATCAGTTCCAGGGATATACAACAAGAGCAGAGCAATCTGTTGGTGTCCAATATCTCGATTCGAGATTGAAGGTAAAAATTTATAATTTTTATTTAATTTTTACACACACAATTTAATCGTAAGGTTTTGATACCCACTATGGAATCGTTCCATATAAAATTTTTAAACTTCCGCTGCACCGGGTATCAATCCTGATTGATCTGATCGTCGCGTTCTCCAACACACTCTACTTGGCCAAAGTGTCTATACCAACAATGCAGTCAAAATCGGATAACCCAAGTACAATGCAATCTAATTCAATAAAACTCCCTTCAAATCGCAATACAGTTCCGAACCAATTTAACAGATAAAATTCCCCCACCCAAAGGTGAAGTAACGGCGACTACAGCATACAAAGGCTCAGTAGATAAAGCATGCATCAACACAAATTGTTCAAATATAAAAGAATGGGAAGCACCCGTATCTATCAACACATGAGCAGGATAACCAAAAATCGAACAATTACCTGCTACAACATTGTCAGGTGCTGCATGAGCCTGATCCTCAGTCAAAGCAAAAACTCTCGCCTGTTGTCTAGGAGGCTGATTCGCATTCTAGTTACCTCACTGCCGTGTCTGCTACTGAGGCTGGAAAGAGTGGACTGCTGAAGCTTGCCTCTCAGGCTGAGCTGACTGTCTCGAAGAACCTCCACTATGTGCTCGATCAGACCCTCCCTGGGGAAAAACTCTGGCATAGTGATTGGCCTGGTTACAGATATGACAGCTCCCAAAAATTCCCCTACACTGATCGCTGGGATGACGACCTCCACACTTGTTACAAGACATACCTTACTGCCCAGAAATCTGCCCTGATCCGAACTGCTTCCAGCCACTGGAACTAGATGAACTTCTTCCAGGCTTCTTAAATTGTTTCCCTTTCGGTCGAAAGTAATCCTTTATGTTGTTGCTACTGCTACCTCCATCCGATCTTGGTGGCTGATTCTGGAACTGAGACGGTTGGTTCTGATACTGTCTCAGCTGCTGAGGCACAAACTGAGCTCCTCTCTGTCTCATCAACCCTGCTTCGGCTCATTTGGCTTGGTTCATATCATCAGCAAAATTATCAGGTCTTCCAGTATTTACCAATGTAAAGATATTGGGGTTCAAGCCATTAATTAACTGGTCGGCTTTTGCTTCTTTGTTTTTGGCAAAGTGTTGTGCAAACTTCAACAATCTATCAAATTTAGACACATACTCCTCAATATTCATGTTCCCTTGCTTCAGATTAGCAAATTCAGCACCCTTATCCTTTCTATACGACACCGAGAAAAAACGCTCGTAAAATTCAATTTTAAACACGATCAAAGAAACCATCGTACCTTGATTCTCTATTGCTTTCTTCATTGAAATCCACCAGCTCTTAGCAACACCCTGAAGCTGATGAATCACTAACCTGATTTGGCGGTCATCGGAATATTCGAGAGAATCGAACAACTGATCAATGTCCTCCAGCCAAATCTCCCAGTCAACTGCATTCTCGGTACCCTTCAACGTTGGCGGTTTGAACGACTGAAACCTCTTCAGTAAGGTTTCCATTGGAGTTGCAGTGATATCCATCACCTCAGCCTCAGTACTACCCTGATCATTCAGAGGAGTTACTGTTGGTCGTTCCCTGTTCAAAACTCTTTGAGGTGCCATTTCTGATATTCAAGAGATTAGGACACAAATAACTCAATTCACAATTCGGTGCCCTTCAACCTCTTAGGAATTTGGCTACAAGTTGAGAATCAATTATAGTTATATCTCAAGTAGTTCATGCTTTATAAATTAAATCACATAATCATGTAATTCAAATAATTCTCAAATAATAAAGCATGCTCGCATGTAATTCAAATAATCAATTAAATAACTCAATCACTTGCGAGAAGCCAATTCAAGCGGACTCGATCTACCCCGCTCACTTCTAGTTCAAAACCAAGAATTTATCGCTTTGATACCACTTAATGTGATGACCTTGATCCTAATCATTTAATCGAAATAAAACATTCAATAATCGATAGAGAGTCCGGACCAAAAAGGTAAAAAAAAAAAATTAAGCCTTCACGGACCCCGTGCACCCTCCGTGCTCGGGTCCGTGCATTAACATGTAGCCAAGGGTCGGAACTACAAAAATACACGGACTCCGTGCATAGGTCCGTGCAAAACAATTGCACTAAAACCCCAACTCTTTGTTTTATGCACGAACCCCATGCACCCTCCGTGCTCTGGTCTGTGCCCAACTTTACAAAATCAACAAGTTACTGCCTTGAGCCAAGTTCACACGGACCCATGCACGGATGCATGTCCGGGGTCCGTGCATGAACAAATTCTGAAATCCCAAATAAGCGAGGGCACACGGACGTAGGCACGGGGTCCGTGCCCTGCTAAATTTCTAAAAAATAACTAAGGCAGAAAAAAAAAGAATTCCAACAACAACTCTAAAAACTCCAATTCAATGTGCTAAACTCATACAACTCGCATAATACATAACAAGGTATTTCTAAAGTTGTACATTTATTCAAACTAATAGAACATGCTTCGGTTCTAGTTTTTCAATACAAAATACATATCAAGTTCAACTACATAATTTGACTTCTACAACAAGTCCTCACTCTATCATCACATCCCATCTAGCCATGCGATCTCTGACTCAGTCATGCCCCACCAGTTTCCAAGCACATATACAAAGACAAGACAACATCTGAATAATCCGTTGAGAATAATATTCCCAGTAAAAGAGACAGAACATGCAATATCAAACATATATCAAATCATGATATATATATATATATATATATATATATATATATATATATATATATATATATATAACAACCATATAATTCAAGAAGAACTATAAATGAGATGCATGCTTTTTAAATTTGAGATTATCAAAATCGGATAATCAAAAGGTATTTCAGTTCTTTGATTAAAAGGTTGGGAACCCGAAGAAAAAATACTACAACGATCACACCGACTCTCCCATTGGAGGTGGACAATGCATATTTCAATTTTCTGACTCTGGAACAACTATAGAGAGTTGATCGGGCCATTGGAGTACTAATCGACGACCAATGCCACTCGACTATAATCCCCAGAATGTCTAACTCAAAATGAAAGAGAATCAATTGGCTCAATATGAATGCATGTGCAAATAATCACTTATTCAAATAAGTTCAAATAGTTCAAATAACATGCAAGTATGTGATTCCTTGGGAAAACTCGAAATCAACTCGGATTTGAGTATTCGTCCCATTCAAGTCGATGTCGTCTTATACCTTTCTCTTTGCTTCGAGATGCTCCAAATCTGAATAAACAAGGATAATCTCATCAAAACTCATTGAATCCATCTTAATCGTCAAAAGAGAAATCAATACTATATCAGCTTCAAATCTATATCGATCCGAATTCCGCAACCTCGAACTCCACTGCCTTCAAACCAATCTGTACAAAAGTAATAAAGGATTGAAATCAATGTTCAACTCAATCTAAAACTCGGTTCAAACAATACAATTCGTTCAGTATTTTGAAAACTCAAACCGACGGCATAACGGCTAAAAACTGAATAACCAAAAATCACAACACCAGCAAATCAATTCAACCAACTCATAACGATAGAAATATAACCATTTCAACTCAAAACCAACAAATCACATAAACCCAATTTTCGAAAAACACTTCAAAAATTCATATCAATTCCGAACGACATTCTATTTCTGATCCGACTGAAAATAAACGATTTCTACTAGCTCAAGAACAACGTATCCGAAAATTATTTGATTCCAACGACATCCGAAAAAAAAAATAACCACTGATCAAAGAAAAACTTACGATAGAACGAAGTCTTCGATGTCATGATCGCGAATATGCCTTCAGATTTAATTTCTATCGGACGGATCGAGCGGAAACCGGGACTCAAAATCTTGAAGAGACGTGTTGGGTTGCTTCCATGGAGGGGAATCGGTTTGGAGAAGGAAGGAGGAAGAGAGAAATGAAGACTAATTCAACCATCAAGTGCAAGATAATATATAAAATCCTATTTTTGCACTTTAGTCCTTGAAAATTTCGAAAAGTTACAAAATAGTCCCTGATCAATATCAATTCAGCCCTCAATTTCTATAATCTCCGAAAATCTCAATAAACTCAATAAAGATAAATTCGGGGCGTCACAACATAATTCATCATGATTTCCACAAAATTTGGCTTCTTCTCCACTGGTTTTGAAGTGCTGAAAGTGGGATCAACAGGTTTCCATGAGAGATTTGGGTGGTTCTTCCTGCCAGGATTTTAGGTGTTGCTATATGGATTGTATGGCTGTCTCCCTTGGTTTCCCATAAAGTTCGTGTTCTAAAAGATACTCGCAAGCATACGAGTGTCAAGTTTTAATATAGTGATAGAGAGAGTGTGTCGATCCCACAAGGATTAAATTGAAATATTCAGTACTTGTAATTAAAATAGTCTTAATTTTATTTAGAAAAATAAACTTTAAAGAGTTGCTAACAAATTAAATTAATAATGAAGTTTGTAAAGCACGCACACACAATCCTTAAGAGATTAACAATCAAAGAGAAATAGTCTAGAGGTTTTGATTTCACCTGGTCTCGACAATATTCCTTCCTAATTAACCTATTTTCATGAGTTCATTTCCAGTAATAACCAAGAACACATAGATTATATTATTTCCCTCTCCCGAGTATCAAATAGAATGTATCAGTTACAGATCAATTCTAATATCCCTATTGAAAATCTACTTGTACTGATATGTGTAAAACAATGTTTTTTTTAGGCTCTATTAAAGTTATAAGCTCTCTCGAGTCATATAAACAATTAATAGTGAAAATTCTATCTATCGTATTCTAAATCCCCTCTCCCGAGTGCCGGATTCTAAATAAATATGACAAATCAATTTATGGCCAGTAAATTGAAAAAACTTTCAAAACTAGAATCACAATTAATTTAGAAGAACTCAATTCAATGAAATTAACAATTCATAAACATGTCTTGACCAGGCTACATCAACCTCTAGACTTAAAAAGTTTAGTTCATACTCAAATTAATAACAAACCAAATCATGTTCAATATCTCAAACATAATTCAACAATCAAAAGGAATAAATAAAGATAAAATAACAAAGTCGTAGTCTTTCTTCCGTGTCCGGTCGAAAAGTCTTCGTCTTCATTCCAAGCAATCTTCAAATCTTGATCCAAAATCTCACGAAATCGCTCTCAAACATATTGTGTGTAATGGCGGATGATAGATGTCCATTAGGTCTGTAAAACTCCCTTATATACTCCCCAAGAATCGTCCAAAATCAACCCAAAGATATTTCAAAGTTTCCAAAATTACAGAAACACTTCGTCAGAAAATTCGCGACGCGCAGGCGCGCCTCAAAAGTCATGCGGTCGCGCATAAAGTTCTGCCTCACAACTTCAAAAATCTCGAACACGCGCGGGCGCGCGTAATGTCTGACGCGGGCACGCATGACTCTCTACCTCAACTCTCTAAAAACACTCCAGAAGGCGCGGGCGCGCATAGGTCTCGGGTCCTTCTTCATCTTTCCTTCAAAATCTTGGAACATCTTCACTCGTTCTGCCTCTTCCTTGACTCCTTTGACTCTATTCATCACAAATTCGGTATTTGCTTTATTTCCTAGCATCCAACACAAACAACAGCAAATTCCACATAATTCCGCTCAAAACCAAACAATTATTCAATAATATCAATAAAAAATTAAGTGCACAAAATGCACTTATCAAATTCCCCCAAACTTAAATGTTTGCTAGTCCCGAGCAAAACCAATCAAGACTCAAAATCAAAGCACTGAATACTCACTCGAACAAATCAAGACCAACCACGATATATTATGAATTAATGGCCTTAGCAAAATATTCAGAAAAATATATTTCATTCAATCATATCGCACCTATCACTTTTTATCTTTCAAACAAACACATGCTAGTGAACCTCAAAAACTTACAACTCCCGCTACTCACGTTCAAAATACTCTTATCCAAATCAATTCACACATTCATAGATCATGAAGACTTTATAAGGTAAAAGGATCAAAAGATAGGATAAATTGCAGTTGAAAACACGCAAAATCAGTTTATTTCACAAAAAAAAAGTGTGTGCGTGTTTCGGTCAAAAATTCATATTCATTAAAAGTGTCAATCAACAGTCCAAAGGCTAAATTCTCGCAACCCCTCTACACTAGTATATTGGGCAACTGTGACTCGGTCAATAGGACTTAATTGGCTTGTAACGTAAGGCCTGGCTCATGGATACAAACGAAGGATTAAGAATTCAAAATAAGGATTAATTTAATGCTTAAACTCTAATTTCAACTCCTTTTCATTCACAATTTCAAACTTATTCTTCACTTAATTGATTTTTCATCTTTTTCTTTCACAACTCTTCATTCATCAATTTTTTTTTTCGATGTTTCTTTTCACAACTACCTTCTTCATTTTCAAATCTTTTCCACCACACCATTTCATATTCACAAATATAAAATAGGAGCACATAACATTTTATCATTCAAATTACTCTCTTAAAAGTAGGAAATAGTGTTTAGGCTATTCATAGGTAGTCAATGTAGGACCTTGAAATAATAACGAAAGGAGGTTTATCACACGTTTACACTCATGTCATTCGATTTTAAATAAGGCTCAAACAAGGTACTAGGGATACATGCATTACAGGGTAGCTTGAAAGGCTCAAACGATTTCAGAAAAATTGCCTAATTCATTCCTAATCACAGTTATGCCCGTATTTTGCCTCGAGGAATGTCCGAACTAGTTCTAGACAAGTCTCAATCACAAGTAAATCACATGAATTTTAACCAGTGCAGAAAAGAAGTAATCATCAGCAGTAAACGATGATCTTCAACAAAATTCAGAACATGTACCTAAAGTACTCATGTATATCTCGTGAAATCTCAAAGGGCAACTAAGGTAAGTTCGAACGAAAAATTAGGCCCAGGGATCCCAAAAATGCCTCATTCATTTCTATGTTTGTATGTTTTAATTCAGACTTAAGCCCAATTACAGAATATATACGAATTCAGTCATCTAATTAGTTCACCAACACAAAAATTCTTTTTAATTACGATCATGGATTTGAAATAAAAGCAAAAATTTGCATCATTGGCCAATTGTTTTTCATTTCTTTCATGGTTTCTTGAACTTAACTCACATCCACACAACAATTCTTAATTTACCAACCTCACACACAATTCTTGTTAAGAAATCCATCCCACCACCAATACAGCACAGAAAACTAAACAAAAATTACCAAAAACACTAAAAGAAAACACACAAAAACAAGAATAAAACTCAGCAACAATTTCCAACATGATTTTTCCAAACCCCCCCCCCCCCCCCACCCAAAAAAAAAAAAAAACCTAGGTACATTCATTGTCCTCAATGAATTAATCAAAAAAAAGTAAAGACATGTACCTCAAACGACGACCGTCAGTGGTCGCCGCCCTCATCACCATCAACACCATGGTCAGGGTCCGAACCACCAAAAGTAGGTGGCCACTGAGGATAAGGAGGAAACGGATAAGCCGAGCTCGCAACGTGAGGAAAGTGGTGGCTCAAAGCATCAGTGAAACTCAGCATATAGTCCATAAACATGTTATTCCTCTGCTAAAAATGTTGAAACTCATGTCGGTGCTGGTACATATCCACCTCAAGGGATGCAACACGTGCATCAAAAGAAGGAGGTGGAACAGGTGGTGGTTCAGAAACTCGACTGGATGCTGCTCTAACATTGTATGCTCTTCTGGCTGAACGTTCTCTCAATTCACTTTCAGATGGGAGATGAGAATATGAACCACAAGGTATGAGAGCCGTGGGCTTCAAAAGTTCTTCAGTGGGGCTCCAATCAACTCCAACAGCTTCACACAAATCAGTAATAATGGAAGGAAACGCAAGTCCCCCCGTCGAACGACAAGTAAAAACATTCTGAATAGTTTCTTGGCATATGTGACCGACATTGACAGCTTTTCCCTCAATAATGCAATACATAAGAATCGCCCTCTCTCTGGTGACCTCATGGTCATGATCAGTGGGCTTAAGTCTGGTGCAAATAAGATTGTACCACCTCTTGGCATCACTAGTTAAGTCAATCTTCCGCAGCTTCGATGGTTTGTGATCACTTCCCATCCTCCATTCGGCTCCCGCAACATAGATTGTTTGAATAATGTCATTATAATCAATATCCCCAGACTTATACGCAGCATATTCATCAATTTCCACTGGTGGAATTTGAAACAAGGTATTAATCGACACAGAGTCAAAAGGCACCATTTTTCCCCTCACCAACACCTTGAACTCGACGTGTTTGACTTTCAAATTTGCATAAAATTCCTTGACCAAGGACACCACTGCTTCTTGTGGCTGTTTAACAAATTGAAGCCACTAACACTCTATTACTTCATCACCGACATTTATCTGAATAATCCCATTCGGCTCAAATCCAATTGACGTATCAAACCCCCGCTCCGGTAGAATGCTTTTAGGTAAAAGCAAGTGATAATTCTCTACAGCTTTCTCATCCTAGAAACGATGAGTATCAAAATCAGGGGCCGAGGAAGAGGATTCACCAAACTTTGTTTTCTTCTTTGGAGCCATATGCCAAACACTTATAGGGCTAAATAACAAGCCAAAATTCAATAAGAATAAACAGCAGCCGTGACTCCCCCAAACTTATGAACTCAAGCCACAAACACACTCCACACGCAGCAAGTGTCAAACAAGCACCAACCAAAATACCCAACTCAGAAATCGACAAGTCGAACATAATTTTGCACCACCACCTTACTATCTCGGTCAACTAAGAAGTATAAGAAGTAGCAACCCCGTGATTCTAGAAACTTACCACTGAATCTTGAGAAATCGTAGCAATCATCCCCAACAAGAAGTTCCTGACCTGTAAAATGATGGGCGCCCGCGGTGTAGAAGAACAGTGGACAATGGATAAAGAGAAGGGAAAATGAAATGAGAAGGAAGAAGGAAGAGGATTGGAAATTGGAATTTGGAGAGTAATCGCCGATTTGGGAAAGAAGGTGTGAAGGGGTGGAAAAATAGGGGAAAATCGGGATGAAGAATGGGGAAAAATGGAAAGAAATCGGGTGTTAAAAATAGCAGGAGCGGGCGCGCATAAGTGTCGGGCCCGATTTATTTTTTGGCACAAGGGACGCGCAGGCGTACATAGATTAGAAGCGGCCGTGCATAAGTCTCTGTTTTGCTCATGGTTTTCATAAATTTTCACGCGCGGGCGCGCCTGAGCTACAAGAGGGCGCGCATAAGGGTCTGTTTCATTCCTTAGTTTTTAAATTTCATGAGGCGCGGGCGCGCCAAAGTGGAAAGCGGGCACGCATAAGGGTTTGGAAATTCGTTCCTGAAAGACAAAACAATAAGCAAGACGGTCAGGAAAAGAAAAACAAAAACGCAAAAAACAACCGAACGCAAATACGAAAAAAAATGAAGAGAAAAAAAACAAAAGGAAAATTTTGGTTGCCTCCCAAATAGCGCTTGGTTTATAGTCCTCCGCCTGACTGTCACCAGATTTAGGTCGGGTCTTTGAGCAAAGTACTCTCAGTACTTTGTACTTTGTTCCCAAAATAGTGTTTAACCTTTTGCCCGTTCACCTTGAATACCCTTCCATCTTTACATCGAAGCTCAATTGCACCGTGCGGATACACCTTCTCCACCGTAAATGGTCCAGACCATCGGGACTTCAATTTTTCCTGGAAAGAGTTTCAGACGGAAGTTAAATAACAATGCTTTCTGACCTGGTTCGAATTCCCGAGGTACAATGTTTTTTTCATGCCACTTATTTTTTTGTTCCTTGTAGATCTTAGCATTCTCATAAGATTCAATTCGAAACTCGTCCAATTCATTCAACTGTAATTTATGCAGCTCTTCGGATACTTCGAGATCCATGTTCAGCTTCTTGACAGCCCAAAATGCCTTGTGCTCCAATTACAAAGGAAAATGACACGCCTTACCAAAAACTAACCTATAGGAAGACATCCCAATAGGTGTTTTGAATGCAGTGCGGTAGGCCCATAGAGTGTCATCCAGCTTTATTGCCCAATCTTTGCTATTTGTCTTAACTATTTTCTCCAAGATTTGCTTGATTTCTCGGTTAGAGATCTCCTCCTTGCCATTGGTTTGAGGATGGTATGCACATGCCACCTTATGTCCGACACCATACTTAGCGAGCAAGGTATTAAAAATCTTATTACAAAAGTGCGTATCTTCATCACTGATTATCGCTCGTGGAGTTCAAAATCTCGTAAAAATATTCTTTTGCAGAAACTTTACTATAACACGAGCGTCATTAGTAGGAGTGGCAATGGCTTCCACCCATTTCGAAACATAATCGACTGCTAATAAAATATAAGTGTATCCAAAATAAAGGGGAAAGGAACCCATAAAATCAATACCCCACACATCATACAATTCTACTTCTAAAATATTTGTGAGGGGTAATTCATGCCTTCTAGATATATTCACCGTTCGTTGACACTTATCACATGATTTCACTAAGGTATAACTATCTCTAAACAACGTAGGCCAATAAAAACCAGATTGTAGTACCTTAGCAGCAGTCCTGGTTGCTCCAAAATGTCCTCCATATGGCGCTGAGTGGCATTGTTCTAGAATTTTATTTGCATCTTGCCCTGCCACACATCTCCGAATCACTTGATCAGCACAACGTTTGAAAACGTAGGGATCATCCCATAAGTAGAACTTAAAGTCATGGAAAAACTTCTTTTTTCTGATGGCGGTTCAACTCTGGAGGCATAGCACCACAAGACAAAAAATTAGCAATATCAGCAAACCATGGAATAGAGGAACTTACCTAAAAGATCTGTTCATCCGAAAATAATTCTTTTATGCTTTCCTCCTCCTTAACATTTTCTAGCTCCAATCTCGACAAGTGATCAGCAACTTTATTTTCGCTACCCTTCTTATCTTTGATTTCAAAATCAAATTCTTGTAGAAGCAGAATCCATATTATCAAGTGTGGTTTGGCATCCTTCTTGGAAAATAAATAGCGAATCGCTGCATGGTCAGTGTAAACCACTACTTTAGTGCCAATTAAATACGGACAAAATTTATCAAAAAGCTAAAACTAATGCAAGCATATCTTTTTCTGTAGTAGTGTAGTTTTGCTGTGCGGCATCCATGGTGCGACTGGCGTAATAGATGGCTCGAAACATTTTCTCTCTCCTCTAGCCCAAAACAGCCCCTACTGCATAGTCACTAGCATCACACATCAGTTCAAAAGGTTCCTTCTAGTCCGGTACAACCATGATGGGTGTTGTGATCAACGCCGTCTTGATCTTTTCAAAGGCCTGCATACAATCATCGTCAAATATAAATATAGAATCTTTTTCAAGCAAATTACATAGAGGTTTTGTGATTTTCGAAAAATCTTTGATGAAACATCTATAGAACCCCGCATGGCCTAAGAAACTTCTGATGCCCTTGATATTCTTCGGAGGTGGAAGCTTCTCAATTCCAACCACTTTGGCTCGATCCACCTCTAATCCATTTGACGACACTTTATGTCCAAGGACAATGCCCTCTTGAACTATAAAATGACATTTCTCCCAATTAAGAACTAAATTCTTTTCTTGGCACCTCTGCAAAACAAGAGACAGATTATGCAAGCAATGATCAAAAAAGGAACCAAATACAAAAAAAATCATCCATAAAAACTTCCATCACTTCCTCTGCCATATCTGCAAAAATCCCCATCATACACCTCTGAAAAGTTGTCGGTGCATTACACAAGCCAAATGGGATCCTCCTGAAAGAAAACATGTCATAGGGACACGTAAAAGTAGTCTTTTCCTGATCCTCCGGTGCGATAGCAATTTGATTATAACCTGAATAACCATCTAAGAAACAGTAATAGCAATAACTAACAAGTTTATCAAGCATTTGATCAATGAAAGGAAGTGGAAAATGATCCTTACGAGTAGCTTTGTTCAACTTCCTATAATCTATATAGACTCGCCAGCCAGTTACTGTACGTGTGGAGATTAACTCATTATTTTCATTTTTAACCACAGTAATCCCACCTTTCTTAGGCACCACTTGAACAGGAGACACCCAACTACCGTCAGAAATAGCATAAATCACACCCGCATTCAGCAACTTTAAAACTTCTTTCTTAACTACCTCTTTCATGGCGGGATTCAACCGCCTCTGATGATCAACATAAGGAGTATAAGACTCTTCCATCAAAATTTTATGCATGCAAATTGTTGGACTAATACCCTTAATGTCAGAAATTTACCATCCTAAAGCAGTTTTAAAATTCCTCAAAACTCTCAACAACTTATCTTTTTCTACAGCAGACAAGTGAGCAGAAATAATAACAGGGCAAGTAGAATTTTCACCAAGGAATGCATAACATAAATGTGGAGGCAATTCTTTAAGATCATTAGTTTCAGCAGATACCTCTGGTCCACTATTTTCCAATGCTTCAGATTCCTTAGTACTCACCATTTTTTTCTTTCGGAGCTCCCTCTAGGAATGCTTCTTGTTCGTGCAGCTCCCAATCTTTCTTCCTCATCCAATACCTCATCCGCCACCAAACAAATTTCTAGTGGATCAGTGATTCCTGCACATGAAAAAGAATTATGAGAATTAATAATTTCAATACTTTTACATGTACTTACCTCGTTTGGTCCCCTCATGGTGTGATAAACATTGAAAATCACAGCTTCACCACCAACTCGAAGTGTGAGCTCTCCCTTGTGGACGTCAATCAGCGCGCGTGCAGTATCTAGAAAAGGTCTCCCAAAAATCAAAGGGAGTTTCTTCATCTTCATCCATGTCCAAAATCACGAAGTCTGCTGGAAATATGAATCTGTCGACCTTCACCAAAACATCCTCCACAATACCCCGTGGGTATGTGATACTACGATTGGCTAGCTGTAATGTGATGGTGGTTTCCCTGACTTCTCCAAGCTCCAAAGTCCTGTATACAGAAAAAGGCATTAAATTTATACTTGCTCTAAGATCACATAAAGCTCTATTTACCTTAGAACCACCTATAAAACAAGGGATAGTAAAACTCCCTGGAGCTTTAAGCTTTTGTGGCAACTTTTTCTGTAGGATTGCACTGCACTCTTCTGTCAGATTCACCACTTCATTGTCCTGCAGTCTCCTATTTTTGGACATCACATCTTTGATGAATTTGGCATAATTGGGCATTTGTTCCAAGGCATCTGCAAATGGGATATTGATGTGTATCTTCTTGATGATGTCTAAAAACTTGGAAAATTGCTCATCAAGTGCCTTCTTTTTAAACCTCTGTGGGTACGGAAGCTATGGCTTGTACATTGGTTTGGATTCAGATTCTTTCTTGTTCTCCTCAACAATTTCTTCCACCACTGGTTCTTCAGCTTCTTTGCCAATTTTCTGCTCATCTATTCTCTCTTCAACCTCTAATTTCTTACCACTTCGTAACTCCACCGCTTTGCACTGCTCTTTTGGGTTTACTTCAGTATTGCTGGAAAATTGCCCTCGATTCTAATCCTTCAAATCATTAGCAAGTTGTCCAATCTGTGTTTCCATGGATTTCATCATAGCCCCCAAACTGCACATATGTGTCTCCATGTTGTCCATTCGATTTTCATTCCTTGACATCCTCTTGTTAGATTCAGTGACAAATGTAGACACAACATCCTCCAAAGACGCCTTCCCTTCACCCTTGTTTGTATTAAATCCCGGAGGGGGATTCAACACTTCTTTGTCGTTGGCATAGGAAAAATTTTCATGGTTACGTAAGTCAGGATGATAAGTATTAGGTGGAGGGTTACCTCGATAGTTTCCATAGCCTCTGGGATTGATATATTGAACTTCCTCAGGTGGATGAGACTTTTCTATGGCAACCGACACACCTGCAGGTCCTGCTATATTCACCTTGTTCAGAGCAGCAACTTGTGTACTCAACGCAGATAGTTGTGCAGTGATGGACGTGAAAGGATCAACACTGTACACTCCCTTCTTAACTCTCATACGTTTAGATGGCCATTGATAACTATTGATAGTCATTTGTTCCAACATCTCATAGGCCTGAATGGGGTCCTTGGCAAATATGGTACCCCCAGCAGCAGAGTCCATGGACATTCTTGTAGGTATGTTCAACCCATTGTAGAAAAGCTCTATTTCTTCCCAATCTGAAAAATTGTGGTTAGTACAACGCCTTAACAAATCTTGTACCTTTCCCATGCCTCATATAGCTGTTCTGGATCATGATGTTGAAAGGTGCTGATTTCAATCTTCAGTTGGGTGGACTTGGCCGGTGGAAAATACTTTGCTAAAAATTTCACAGCCATGTCCTCCCAAGTTGTTATGCTTCCTAGCGGCAATGACTGCAACCAGCTGCGTGCTTTGTCCCTAAGAGAAAAAGGAAACAAGCGTAAACGTATTATATCCTCAGAAACACCATTCATTTTTACCGTATCAGTAATCTCTATTAAGGTGCGCAAGTGTAAGTTAGGATCAGCTGTGGCGCTTCCATTGAATTGGTTCTGCTGAACCATGTTGATCAATGCCGGCTTCAACTCGAAGTTGTTGGCATTTATTGTCCCTCGAGCAATTCCAAAATAGTGAGCATGGATCGTCGGCCTGAAATGATCTCTGATTGGCACCAAGGGCAATTCATTGACATTTTCTTCAGCCATGTTCTGTTGTTCTTCTCGTCTTGCTCTTCTCAAAGCATGTGTGGTTCGTTCGATCTCTGGATCAAAGATTAAAGGATTCGCACTTTGAGATCTTCGCATAAACTGTAGTCAAGACAACATAAGTCAATTATTAACTTAAAATAAAATTGTTAAATGCTGTAAATTAAAACTTCGACTAATTGGTAACAATACTAAACAAAATCAAAAATTACTCCCCGACAACGGCACCAAAAACATGTTCTGAAAAATACTCGCAAGAGTACGAGTGTCAAGTTTTAATATAGTGATAGAGAGAGTGCCGATATCACAAGGAGTAAATTGAAATATTCAGTACTTGTAATTAAAATAGTCTTAATTTTATTTAGAAAAATAAACTTTAAAGAGTTGCTAACAAATTAAATTAATAATGAAGTTTGTAAAGCGCACACACACAATCCTTAAGAGATTAACAATCAAAGAGAAATAGTCTAGAGGTTTTTATTTCACCTGATCTCGACAATATTCATTTCTAATTAACCTATTTTCATGAGTTCATTTCAATTAATAACCAAGAACATATAGATTATACTATTTCCCTCTCCCGAGTATCAAATAGAATGTATCAGTTACAGATCAATTCTAATATCCCTATTGAAAATCTACTTGTACTGATATGTGTAAAAAAATGTTCTTTTTAGGCTTTATTAAAGTTATAAGCTCTCCCGAGTCATATAAACAATTAATAGTGTAAATTCTATATATCCTATTCTAAATCCCCTCTCCCGAGTGCCGGATTCTAAATAAATATGACAAATCAATTTATGGCTAGTAAATTGAAAAGACTTTTAAAACTAGAATCGCAATTAATTTAGAAGAACTCAATTCAATGAAATTAACAATTCATAAACATGTCTTGACCAGGCTACATCAACCTCTAGACTTAAAAAGTTTAGTTCATACTCAAATTCATAACAAATCAAATCATGTTCAATATCTCAAACATAATTCAACAATCAAAAGGAATAAATAAATATGAAATAACAAAGCCGTAGTATTTCTTCCGTGTCCGGTCGAAAAGTCTTCGTCTTCGTTCCAAGCAATATTCAAATCTTGATCCAAAATCTCACGAAATTGCTCTCAAAAATATTGTGTGTAATGGCGGCAGATAGATGTCCATTAGGTATGTAAAACTCCCTTATATACTCACCAAGAATTGTCAAAAATCAACCCAAAGATATTTCAAAGTTTCCAAAATTACAAAAACACTTCGTCAGAAAATTTGCGACGCGCGGGCGCGCCTCAAAAGTCACGTGGCCGCGCATAAAGTTCTGCCTCACATCTTCAAAAATATCGAACATGCGCGGGCGTGCGTAATGTCTTACGCGGGCGCGCATGACTCTCTGCCTCAACACAATAAAAACACTCCAGAAGGCGTGGGCGCACGTGATGGCTGGCGCGGGCGCGCATAGTTCTCGGGTCCTTCTTTATCTTTCCTTCAAAATCTTGGACCATCTTCACTCGTTCTGCCTCTTCCTTGACTCCTTTGATTCTATCCATCACAAATTTGATATCTGCTTTATTTCCTAGCATCCAACACAAACAACAGCAAATTCCACATAATTCCACTCAAAACCAAACAATTATTCAATAATATCAATACAAAATTAAGTGCACAAAATGCACTTATCAGTTCACCGCATCAATTTCGAAAACTTGCTGCTCCTTGGGTTGCTGCATTTGGACATGATTTGCTGAGGCAGTCTGATCGCCATTTGATGTGTGAGAGCATCGATTTTTGCATTCAGTGAAGTCAATGCGTTGACCTCTAAAACTCCAGCCTTTTTCTCCTTCTTCACATCTGGCCATCCTATATTGCTTTCAGCCATATTCCCAATAATCTCTCACGCCTTTGCTGGTGTCTTTCTTAATAATCTTCCATTGGCAGCAGCGTCCAACATGGATCGAACCAACTGATCAGCTCCATTGTAGAATTTCTGAGTCTGTTGGCTCTGAGTGAGATTATGCTGAGGACACATCCTCAACATCTTTTTGAATCTGGTTTATGCTGCATGAAGAGATTCTCCCTCCTTTTACTTGAATGAGATAATGTCAGAGAATAATTTTTCCATCTTTGTAGAAGGAAAATACTTGTTCAAAAAAGTCTGAACAAGTTGGGTCCAAGTAGTGATGGAACCCGCAGGTAGATCATCCAGCCAGTCCTTAGCTTTTCCTTGTAGAGAAAATGTGAATAACCGCAATCGCACTGCATCAGATGTTACCCCATTAAACTTGAAAGTGTCGCAGATCGACAGAAAACGTTCTCGATGAGCATAGGGGTCTTCCACAGATGTGCCCCCAAATCGAGCTTGCAGCTGAATCATCTGTATGATAAAAGACTTCAATTCAAAAGTGTTTGCCTCAACAGCAGGACAAACTATGCTAGATCCATAGCCTTCCATCGGTGGATGGATGAGATCAATAACAGTTCTGTTGTCCACAATCTCTTCTTCTGGCTCAGATTCTAACTCAAGCTCAAGATTGATCTCTTTTTTATCTCTTCAGATTCTGCTGAGCGTGAGTTCGATCTCTAAATCAAGTGGTACGAGTTCCTTAGATCGAATTCTATGCATGCACAATAGATAGTACCTGCAAAACACAAAGAAAATAAAAGGATTTCAGAATTTAGATGAACAAAAAGAATAAAATAGCATAAAGTCTAATCTCAAGTGAAATAAAAATTTTGATATCAAAAACAGTCCCCGGCAACGGCGCCAAAAACTTGACTGCTTAATTCGGTATTTACTAGCAAGTGCACTAAGTCAAGTAATAGTATATAGATTAAAATCCATATGTCGAACCCACAAGGACTGTTATTTTGTAATTACCAAAATATGATTATTTCTACTTAATCTAGACTAGTGAATAAAAGTGATTTTTAAGAATTTATCTAATAAATAAAATTTCAATTAAAAATAAAATTAAAGTAAAACGCAGCAAGAATTTTAAATTTGAATTCAAATATGAGAAAATTTCGATCAAGGACACACATAGGTACCTAACAAGTCATGTAATAAGACGCCAATTTGGAACTCAGATTTAAATCTTAAATTACGATGAATTCTCCTAACTTGTTTAAAGTTCTATTTCTAGAACAATTAAACATATTCAAATGTTGACGGATCAATCTTTTATAATTCAAATAAACTTCGAATGCATTTAGATTTGTGAGAACTCAATTTGCACCTAAAACCGCACAATGAAATCGAATACTATATCTAGTCAATTTAACCTCGTGTAAATTATTAAAGCAATCAAAATCAATTCCTCATCTGTCGACTTGGAATCAATTAACATGTAAACAAACAATTGGCAAAATTATTTACAAGACAAATATAAATCTAATAATCAATAATATTAAAACCAAATCTTAAAAATTCCAAACAACAATCAAGTTTTACTTGTTTGGCCAAATCACGCGGCCTTGATCGAAAAGAAAAGACTACTCAAAGTTTAACATAATTCAATATAAAGTTATTCAATCCAAAACATCAACCAAAAATCAAAAATAAAAAGAAAAAAAGAAGAATAGAACGAGATGATGAACTCCATGCCTCTTGAACACGGTTGTCACTCTTAATCTAATAAAAATAAAGCTATTTAAATTCCCAAAGACCTCCAAAAGATAGTGTCCAACTCAAACAAGAATTTCCAAAATTAAAAACTCTGCGCGCCTGTCTCGCTTGAGCGCAAGAAACACGCGCTCAAGCGAGAAAAATTCTGCCATATTCACTACTTTATACGTTGCTCGAGCCGAACGAACACGTGCTCGAGCGAGCATAACTCTGGGAATTTTTTCTCTTTACTTGGTCTCGCTCAAGCAATAGAAACATGCGCTCGAGCAAGAGAATATCTACCAAATTCTTCCAACTTTTTGTGTATTTCCTACAAATAAACCAGGAGAAACGTTATGCAGACAAATGCATGAAATATAATTTAAACTAATTAAAAACATTAACATTAACATATAAATGCAAGCAAAACAATAGTAAAACAACACAAAAATATGCATACAAAACACACTTATCACGTTCCATTGAGAGAACCAAGTTGAAACGGCAAAAGTAGTCTGGCTGATGACTTTAAACAAAGCGCTGTTTAGGAGGAAACCCAAAAATTTTAAATTTTATGTTTTGTTTTACTTTGTTTCTTAATTGCATGCTTATTACTCATTTATTCTATATTAGCATGAATCCTGAACCTAAGATATGTATTTTTATGGCAGGCACAATTTTAGACTAAAAAATCAGGGCGCGAGGCTCACCCGCGCTGATTTTATCACACCCCTCCCCCTGCGCCATATTTTCGTGCCCCTACTCCTGCCCGCACAAAATTACTTCACACAAATCATGGCGCGAGGCACAACCATGTAGATTTCCTTGCACTTCAGCGCCTGATTGCACAATTTTTAGAATTGGAAATCAGTGCTTGTTTTAAAGCATGCGAGCTAGGGCTTCGAATTCAGATTTCTGCGGCCCTCTCTCCCATTTCACGTACAAGTGCTCTCCCTTCTCACCCAAAATAACACCCACGCCATCATCACATCTCAAGGACCCTCTATCTTTATCACTCCACCATACTCATCCTCTCTACCCCTCAAAATCATCTCACCTTTATCTCAATTCGAGTCTACCAAGGTTAGAGTTTGAATTGGTCGAAAATTGGGGCAAGGAGGATGGAACTTGAAATTCACACTCAACCACATCAAAACTTGAAGGTGGGACACTCTCTCCTTTCCATTCATCTAGAGGTTGATGATTATTAGGTTGAGTTTATTGAACCACATGAATTTGGGTGTATTGGTTGAAAAATTAATTTGTATTGTTTTTTTGGATTATTGCAGTAAATCATTGACATATTGAGTAAAAGACAAAGTTTGGGGGTTGATTTGCATTGAGATATTTGAATATTGTGAGGAGATTTTGAGTGACTATAAGGTGTTCGATAAATGGCTCCAATGAAAAAGCAAAAGTAAGCTGCCTCATCGTTCGCTAACTACGATGCTCATCATTTTTGGAACGAAGAGCCCGCCGCAAACTATGTCAAGCTAAAATCAAAAACATTGTCTGCGAATGAGGATTAGACATGACATATCCTAATTCTTATATCAGGCGAAGTATTATGGAGAGACAATGGAATGTTTTTACCACCCACCACCGGACGCGATAATTCTCTGGTCCGAGAATTCTATGCAAACCTTAAAGTCCGACATGAGGGCTTCAAGTTACTAGTACGTGGCTAACGACACTACAAGAAAATCTAGTTTTCGCAGCATGGTATCAACGGCGTACATTAAAAGCAAGCCGCGGATATTACTTTTTACGGCGTGCACAAATATGTGGGCTATTAATATTGTCAAACCTTATAAAAATGACATCGTGCATTAAATGCATGCTACAAATGTTACTTTTTGTGGCGTGCATTTAAATGTGCGATGTTGATAATATTATATTAACTACAGCATGCATTAATGCACGCTGCTAATTTTTTTTTAACGGCGTGCAGCAATTATCCCGCTGCTGAAAATTAAATACTTAATATTGGACAAAACAAAGAGATACACGCAAAAACTTAACATCTTCTCACTCCTCCGATTTCCATTCCCGATTCATCTTCTTCATTTTTTTCTCACCATTTTCGCAGCTTGAATTGGGCGTATCTTATTTGTTTGTGGCCGGTTTTCAAAAGCGAAAGTAGATTGGGAATCCTCTCGACGAGAGATATCTAGTGATACGCATTTTCCTAAGTTTTAAGTGCATCCTGTCGGCCCGATTTTCGGAAGCCGTCCGTTCCACCGCCCCTTGCCGTCTCCGACCACCGTCTAGCTTAGGAGAAAGGTTTTCTAATTGTTTGGAGCTCTATCTCGTAGCCTAGAAGGTATTATTCGAATTGTAGGGTTTCGAAATTTAGGGCTTTTGGTTCATTCGAATTTATACGATTGATATTTGTTTAGTTATTGGTTTTGGGTACCATAATTGAGATGATTGAAGTTATTGGTTATTTTTCAGAATTGTTTTAGACTTAATTTCGAATTTCCAGATTTATTAAGTTGGGATTTTTGAATTTTAGAGTTGTTTAATCATTATTTAGATGTTTAGATGCTTTAGAAAATATAAATGTGAATTTTTGAAATTTGTAGGAATTTTTGTGCTTTGCATTTAGAAAATTTGTGCTTTGCATTTGGAAATCTGTTTACATTAGTTTTATTGGCTTGTTTGGTTCGCAGAGGGAATGGGCACAGCCGGATGGAGGGCATCTAAGAGTTCAACTTATTACAAGAAGGGGGATTATGTTCCAGGTTTGAAGGTGAGTTATGCTTTTCTACAGTGTACCAATTGCAAAATTCATTGTTAAATGACGGACCCTTTTGCGGTATAGTTTAAGGATATTGGAATTTGAAAGGGACCTGTTTTTGTTTATGTTTATAACTTGAAGAGTTGACAAATGAATATAAACGAGTGTGCTGAGAAGAATGCATCAAATCTATTTCTTGTTTTAAACTTCCAAATTTCGCATCCCTGATATGAAACTAGATTAGTGTGAAAAATATATGATTTTGATTAATTATGGAGGCAGTGTTATATTTTATAATATGAGTTATGATGAATTTTGAATTTGAGTAATTGAGTCCAGATGGAAGGACGTTGAGGCGCAGAAGGCAGAGGACGAGTTATCGAAAAAGTTGTCATGTTAGGGGATATGTAAAAATTGTATTTATTTTTCTATTGTTGCTTACTTCTTGTCCTTAGCATGGAATTTGAGTTATCAACGTTCTCTTTTGTGGCTCAAGTGGTTATATATAATAAAATATATATTCATTCCTCTTGTAAGTGAATCTAATAGTTTGCCATCGTTCCTTAATTCTTATTATCATATGAATTGATGATGATAAATATTACAAAAATGAAATCTTGAAGTTGGGATTTGTATATAAGATAATACGTACTGACTGCGGATTTCAACTACTGCAAAGATAAAGATATGTGATGGTTGTGTGTATGGGACAAGAAATGCAATGGAATATATCCAAAAGCAACAGAATGCATGTTGTTCTTCCTCAGCTTCAAGTTTGGCTTCTAAAGTTGGAAATCGGTAGGCATTTTCTGCTCCCAAATCTGATAATTAATCCACCTAACCGTGGTTAATGAATTTTAATCCCATTTCATCATGTTATAGCACTTAATATATCAATTTGCACTTGGATTTGTGGTTTTTTTTCTCTGTTGAATATTTGGCTTATTTTCTCGAGGACATATTAGCCTAAATTGCGTTTCTGATGTTATATGAATCTGTCTCGTTGGGTGTGATATCTAGATTTAGAAATTTTTATACCACACGATGCTTTTATGGTTCTATAATATATATGCATGTCAAGGAAAAAAATACTTAAAAGAGTTTCCACTACTCAAAAGATAGATCATAGATATTGTTATATGCATTGTTATACATGTGTTTACTAGTTATTCCATTTTAAGTAGCTAACTTGTATTCCACATTATTTTTTTCTCATGGGCTGTCAAATTTTCATATTACCTTATTTTGATTTTAAGTCATGAGTTGTGGCTGATGTGATGGTATTTTCATATGTTTGATTGAGTTAATTTGTGATGATTATGTGTATTTTTATTGGCTAATTCATGTTATAGTTCCTAATCATTGTATGTGATTTGATACAGGAAAAGAGAAGAAATGGAGCTAAAGATGGAAGGAAAGTGCTAGATAGGAGAAGAATTACGAAGAAGCAATGGTCAGAAAATCATTTTTAATTTTAGAAAAATCTAAATCCGATCTCCACCATTCAGAATAAAGTTCAAGATGTTTTAAAGCAGCTGTCCAAATTTCAGCTCAATTCGACGACTAGATCTCCGGATATGAATTTTTCAAAATCGCTGCTCGCAGAAAACAAAAGTCGCGCTCGATCCGTCAAACTCAACGGATCGAGCGCGAGAAAGAATTTTCAAACAGCAAGTTGGATATTTTTGCGCGCTCGATCCATCCAACTCAACGGATCGAGCGCGCCCATGAGAACGCGCAGGCAGTAGGCTCGTATATTTTCTGGCGCTCGATCCTCCCAACTCGCGCAATCGAGCGCGACGACTTTTCCTGAAAATTTTAGTAAATTAGGAAACTTATTTCTTTAGGACTCTTGTCATATTTAAGGGTTTTTATCTCGATTTTTAGGGGAATTCTGGATGGCATTAAGCAAGAGAAACACATTGGCGGCTAGGTTTCTTCTTTTCTTTTCTTAGATTTAATTTTTTTTCATGAATTTTTCTAGAAAATTCATGAATCGTTGTGGCTAAGTTTTAGTACTTGGTTGAGGAAGACGAACCCATGATTTTATTCAAATTGTGAGATTCAGTTTTATTTTGTTTAATTCCAAATTGTGTATCAAAAGTTGTTTTGGATTGATTGCCATGCTTGTATGTGAGATTTTAGGATTGATCACCTTAGAATTTTGCTATACAATCTATTGCTAAATTAGAATTCAAATCTGTAATTGTTTGAATCATCTAATATGTGAAGCAACTGCGTTTAATATTTTCTGCTGTTGAATTTGTTAAATCGTAGGAACAACAATTGACTAGATTAAATACAATCGCTGGTATTTGTGTTGTCTAGATTCATCAGTTTTACTCATTTGAATGCTACCGTGGATTTAAATCTAATCGTTGGTATTGGGTTAATTTATGGGGTAATGGTTAACTTAGAACGCTGTGTCTAGTTAACTAAAATTAAGGTGAAACAGGAATTAAATTTTCAATGATGAATATTCAATGTGAATTAATTATTTTTAGGGGATCGATGATTGAATGAATAATTTCAAGGATGTAGTCGATCGATACCAAGTCTAGTTAGTTTATTGATCTTTCTTATTTTAATTCTTGCATAGTAGTTAGTAAAATCTCAAAAACCCCTTTATTTTATTTTAGAACACTTTTAAATTTTACTTTTTTCGTGAGAACGATCCCTACTCATACTACTGCATATTTTGTTATCTGATTTGAGTTGGGTAATTTGGGCTTGACACGACTTAGCGATACCAGTGGCTATCTTGATACTGTCAACCTCAACCTCAAACCAATGTTCAGTATCAAGCTTGATTCAAGGAGAGGAAACGGTGATTAACGTACAGGGAAGGAACATTTGTGGTTAATCCATCTTTTGGAGAAGCTGAGAAACGAAGTAAATCTTCTATTCACTTGAAAAATCCTGTAGGCCAGATAAAGTAAATGCAATTTATAAAACCAGCATGAATTGTGCAGTTATGTTTTTTGCGTTAATGATTTAAGAACGTTTTCTCTATCATAGTTATACTTGTGAGGTTGTTTCAGTTCATTCTATTATGCTATTTGTAGCATGCATCACCGTAGTCATTGTGTAACAATTTGTTTATGAATGATAAGTGTATTTTATGCACTTAATTTATATATGATTTTAATTGTTAAATGTTTGTTTCGAGCAGATTTATGCGGAGTTTTGTTGTTTTTGTGCTTACAGAGAATTAATGAATTATTGTGGAAAAGAGAAGAAAATAAGAATTTAGGAAGAGAAAGGAATTAAAAGAAAATAAGAAGAATAAGTAAAGGAAAAGAAAAGAAGAGAACAGGAGAAGGAAATGTGAGAAAAGTAATTGGGCTTATGTTATTGGGCCTTGATAGAAATTGTTAGCGCTTAATGTTAGCGCTAAAGATTTAAGTAAAGAGCTAACGCGCTTGTCAAGTGAAGGCGAGGAGATTGGATTCCAGAAGACTATGCGCGCTCGCCTGGATTGTGAAGCGCCGGAAATTTTTATCGGAATGAAAGTTTCTATTTTCTTGGGCTTTATTCTTGGGCTTTTGTACAACGATATAAAAGAGATTTTTATCAGATGAGGGGAGAGGGGGGAGCCGCCACAACACATTAGAATATCAGAGAATTGATCGTGATTTGCTGAGGATTTTCTGGAGCTTTAACTTGAAGAACAAAGACGGAGTTCGATAGACCGGACACGGCGTCGACGACGGATTTGTTTTCTATCTTTTATTTAATTCTGAATATGTTTAGATTTATGAACATGTTTTATTTTATTCATAATTTTATTATGAACTAAATTTTTAGAGTCTAGAGGTCGGATGGAACCTGATGTAAACACTTTCATGAATTCTTGGTTTTATTGGATTGAGTTTATTCTAGATTAATTGTTTTTTCTAGAATTGATTGTCTTTTCAATTATCTTATCAATAATTGATTTGTAATATTTATTTGAAATCTGGCACTCGGGAGAGGAGATTTTGAATAGGACAAATATAAAATACACTGTTAATTATTTATATCGCTCGGGAGAGTGTATAACTTTAACAGAGCTTTTAAAGAGAACATAGTTTTGAATTGATCACTGTAAGTAGATTCTTAATAGGGATATTGGAATTGAATTGTATTTGATATATTTTATTCGGCACTCGGGAGAGGGAATAATACACTTAAGTGTTCTTGGCTATTAATTGATTGAAATTCATGAAGATTAATTAATTAGGATTGATTGTTGTTGAAACCAGGTGAAATCTATACCTCTAGACCATTTTTCTCTGATTGATATTTTAATCTGAAAGTTGTGTGCGTGCTTTTAAATCTCTTAATTATTTTATTTTACTGCAAAATTCTCAAAGTTTGATTTTCTAGATAAAGTTTGGACTATTTTAATTACAAGCACTGAATATTTTCAAATTACTCCCTGCGGGATCGATATCTGATTTAATCAGTATATTAAAACTTGACACTCGTACGCTTGCGAGAAATTTTCACAACAAGTTTTTGGCGCCGTTGCCGGGGAGTAAATTTTGATTATTTTTTAGTCTTGTTACCAATTAGTCTAGATTTTAATTTAGAGTTTTTATTTTATTTTTAAGTTACTAATTAATTGCGTCTTATTTTTAATTGCAGTTTATGCGACGATCTCAAAGTGAAAATTCTCTACTTTTTGAGCCGGAGATCGAACCCACTGCACGTGCTTTAAGAAGAGCTAGAAGAGAAGAATTAAGGCACATGGCTGAAGAAGAAGCACAACAAGCTCCCCTGATACCAATTAGAGATCACTTCAGGCCGACGATCTAGGCTCACTATTCTGGAATCGCTCGAGGAACCATCAATGCAAACAATTTCGAGTTGAAACCTGCTTTGATCAACATGGTTCAATCGAACCAATTTAATGGGAGTTCCACAGCTGATCCTCACTTGCATCTCAGGACCTTTTTAGAAATTACTAATACGGTAAAATTTAACGGTGTTCCTGAGGATATTATTCGCTTACGCTTGTTTCTGTTTTCTCTCAGGGATCAAGCCAGAAGTTGGTTGCAATCACTGCCGCTTGGAAGTATCACTACTTGGGAGGGGATGACACAAAAATTTCTTGCGAAATATTTTCCACCTGCCAAAACCACCCAACTGAAGATAGAGATCAGCACATTCAGGCAGATGGACTCTGAACAGCTCTACGAGGCGTGGGAAAGGTATAAATAATTACTTAGACGTTGTCCTAACCACAATTTTGCAGATTGGGAACAGATCGAGTGGTTTTACAACGGACTGAATGCGCCTACGAGAATGAATGTGGATTCTGCGGCTGGAGGTACTATATTTGCGAAGGATCATGTTCAAGCTTATGATATGTTGGAGGAGATGATGGTTAATCGTTTTCAATGGCCATCTGAGCGTATAGGAGTAAAGAAGCCAGCTGGAGTGTATGCTGTGGATCCTTTCACGTCTATCACTGCTCAATTATCTGCACTGACTACACAGGTAGCTTCTTTGAATAAGATTCATGTTGCAGATTCAACTGGAGTTGAAGGAACACATGCCATAGAGGAAGTTAATTATATTTCTCCTAATGGCTACCGAGGTTATGGAGATTACAGAGGTAACCCTGTCCCAAATACCTATCATCCTAGCTTGCGTAATCATGAAAATTTTTCGTATGCTAACAATAGAAATGTGTTGAATCCTCCGGGGTTCAATGGAAACAAGGATGAGGGTAAGCAGTCTTTGGAGGATGTGGTTAGTACTTTTGTTCAGGAATCAGGTAAGAGGATGGCGAGAACTGAATCTCGTCTCGACAGCTTGGAGACGCACATGGCCAACATGGGTGTTGTACTTCAATCCATGGAGACTAGCATCGGGCAGTTGGCGAACGCACTGAAGGATAATAATAGAGGCCAGTTTCCAAGCAACACTGAGATAAATCCCAAGGAGCAGTGCAATGCCATAGAGTTGAGGAGTGGAAAAGAACCTGAAGTCCAAGCACATGCTATTGAAGAGGAGAAAGAGAAGGAGCCTAAACCTGACCCAAAACCGATGTACAAACCGCCACTCCCCTACCCGCAGAGGTTCAAGAAGAAATCATTGGACGAGCAGTTCTCCAAGTTCTTGGAGATTTTCAAGAAAATTCACATCAACATCCCCTTTGCTGAAGCTTTGGAGCAAATGCCGAACTACGCAAAATTCATCAAGGAGATGATGTCCAAGAAAAAGAGACTGCTAGAGAACGAGGTGGTCAATTTGACTGAAGAGTGCAGTGCAGTGCTGCAAAAGAAGATGCCACAAAAGCTTAAGGATCCAGGGAGTTTTACTATTCCTTGTTCTATTGGCTCTTCTTATTTTAATAATGCACTTTGTGATTTAGGGGCCAGTATTAATTTAATGCCATTATCTATTTACAGGGCCTTGGCGTTGGGAGACATGAAATCAACTAAGATTTCATTGCAATTGGCGGATAGAAGCATTAAATATCCACTAGGAATTGTTGAAGATGTTCTAGTCAAGGTGGATAAATTCATCTTTCCAGCGGATTTTGTGGTATTGGATATAGATGTAGATCATGGTGCTCCGCTCATTTTTGGGAGACCATTCTTGGCCACGGCGGATGCAAAAATTGAAGTGATGAAAGGGGAGTTGTCGATGGGTGTGGAGTACGAACGAGTGGTCTTTAACATATTCACGAAAGCATCTAATCCACCCATCGAAGAATTATGCTTAATTGAACCGGTTGTGAAGTTTGAGTGCTGTCAAAGAGCTGATTTTGCAGTTGATTCATCGAAGGAGAAAGCGCCAAATTTACTACCAAAGAAAGCCACGAAGAACAAGAAAACAAAATTTAAAAGACGGTTCGTGGAATTTATTTGGCGAGTGAAAGAGAAAGGGAAGAATTAATCCGGTGAAAGTCGGGCTGACGACTATTAACCAAGCGCTTTTTGGGAGGCAACCCAAAATCTTTATTTTTTGCTTTAATTTTTCATTTTAGTTAATTAGTTAATTTTGTTTTTTTTAAATGCATATTATTTGAGAATTTTGGAGGCCTGATATTACAAAAAATTTAAATTTTTCAGGATTTTGACTTGTGGCAGTGGCTTATGCGCGCTTGCCCAAGATTTGAGGCGCCCGCTCAAGATTTTGGAGTTGATAACAGAGGCTCATGCGTGCCCGCCTCACCTCTACGCATACTTAAGTGCACAACACATGCGCTATCGCGCTCACCATTCGCGCATAACTCAGCCCACCATCCGCGCTTCCACCTGCGATAACGCGCTCCAAGCGTTCCCATCAGCGCTAGAACGAAGCGCCATCGCGCTCCAAGCTTCCCGAACAGCACATCTTCTCATCCCTACCATGCTCAGTTCAGCAACTCCCAACAGCAATCGTTGCGCGAACCAGCTGCTCTTTCCCTGCGCAAAAAACCACCATTAGCGCCTCACCCCACTTCCATGAGCTAACAAGATTTCCAGCTGCTTCACCTCCTGAAATCGCGCAGCCAACATACCAACAACACTTGAATTCATGCGACAACGAGCATCCACATTAGCCTCTCATTCTTGCTTCAACAGCATCTGATGCTTGCTGTAACGCCCCCACTATATCAAGACGGGTCTTTTCAGCATGCTTATGTCCTCACTCACACGTACCCTGGAAAACTTCCCAGGGGGTCACCCATCCTATAATTGCCCTAAGTCAAGCACGCTTAACTTTGGAGTTCTTATGTGATGAGCTTTCGAAAAGAAGATGCACCTTCTTGATATGAATAGTACATATGAAATCTTTTAAGCCCTCCTCAACCATGTAGTCCCATACCTACACAGTCTCAGAATCCCTCTCATTTCGGCACGGAATCGGTTCATTCATTTCTCCCTCCGCCTAAAAGCCTACCAGGAGCCGCTCATTGTCCGTGCAACCTCTTGGCACCGGCGATCACTCCCTGCCTCTTCAGCCCCGGGCGTCACATGCCCACCAGCTTTCGCTTGGTTCGTCCCCGAACCATACCGTACTAAGAGAGGTCGGCTCTGATACCATTTGTAACGACCCACTATATCAAGACGGGTCTTTTCAGCGTGCTTATGTTCTCACTCACATGCACCCTGGAAAACTTTCCAGGGGGTCACCCATCCTATAATTGCCCTAAGTCAAGCACGCTTAACTTTGAAGTTCTTATGTGATGAACTTCCGAAAAGAAGATGCACCTTCTTGATATGAATAGTACATATGAAATCTTTTAAGCCCTCCTCAACCATGTAGTCCCATACCTACACAGTCTCAGAATCCCTCTCATTCCGGCACGGGATCGGTTCATTCATTTCCCCCTCCGCCTAGAAGCCTACCAGGAGCCGCTCATTGTCCGTGCAACCTCTTGGAACCGGCGATCACTCCCTGCCTCTTCAGCCCCGGGAGTCACACTTGCCATGCCCCGCACCCTTCTTATTATTCCATACATTAAGCGAGTTATTTTGTTTTGATTGCTTCGGGATTTAATTGTATATTATCTTATAGTGTGCATGTCTCCTTCAGGTTCACTTGGATGTTCATGTTGTGCGTCTTCAATTCCCTCCGATGATCGGTTTCTGATGGTGTTCTACATGCTAGATATTATTTTTTCACGACCATAATGGTTACGCCGAGTACTGATGCTCGGTGTAGAAGGTACGTATCCCGTATTCATTTTTATTGTTTTTTATCATTAGGGACAATGATTACATTAAGTTTGGGGGGGGGGGGGGGGTGAATCAATGTTTGATTTAGTTGGTTGGTTGAGTAGTTGAATTTTATTGTGTGCTTCATAGATTAAATTTTTGTTGAGTTTGAAAAGAAGTTGAGAAATAATTGGATGCATGGCTGAAAAATTTTTGTTTTGTGCTATAACTGAAATCCATGACTGTCTGCCTATCTGACAAATATTTTTGAGAAAATGGAACCAATTAGATGAACAATTTCCTATATACTCTGTGATTAATACTTGAATCTGATTTTTGAAACATACAAACATAGATATGATTGAGGCATTGTTTGAATTTTTGGGCCTGATTTTATTGAAAATTTTTTATCTTTTGTCGCCTATTTGAGCTTACACTTATATGAGTACATTGAGGTACAGAAAAATCTGAAATTTGTTGAAAAATCATCTTTTACTGCTGATGATTATTTTTTCTGCACTGATTGAATTTGTATGATTTAATTGTGGATTGAGATTTGTCTAGAACTAGTTTGAACACTCTTCGAGGCGAAATACGGGCAATACTAAGATTAGGAATGATTTAGGCAATTTTTCTGAATGAGTTTGAGCCTTTCAAGCTACCTTATTAATATGTTATCCCTAGTACCTTGTTTGAGCTTTAATTGAAAATCGAATGGCATGCATGTAAACGTGTGATTAAACCCCCATTCGTCATTATTTCAAGGTCCTACATTGACTACCTGAATAGCCTAAACACTATTTCCTACCTTTAAGGGAGTAAGTTGAATTCTAAAATGTTAGATGCTCCTAGTTTTTATTTGTGAAAAATGGATTGGTGTGGTGGATGAATTGAAAAGATGAAAAGAGGTAGTAGAAAAGAAAGAAGAAAAAAAAAATTGATTGAAAAAAATTGTGAAAGAATTTGTGACGTGAAAAAGTTGAAAATCAATGAAGTGAAGAAAGAAAAATATGTGTTTGTGAATGAAAAGGAGTCGAAATTTGAGCATAAAATTATGAATTACTCCTTGTTTTTAATTCATATCCTTCATTTGTAGCCATGAGCGAGGCCTTAAATTATAAGCTGAATAAGTCCTATTGACCGAGTCTCAGTTGCCCAATATACTAGTGGAGAAGAGTTGCGAGAATTTAGCCTATGGACTGTTGATTGATGCTTTTAATGATTATAAATTTTGATCTAAACATGCACACACTATTATTCGTTGCATTAACCTAATTGTGAGTGTTTCTGATTAATATCATATTTGATCCTTGCTACCTTTTAAAGTCCTCATGATCTATGATTGTGTGAATTGAATTTGGATAATGGTGTTTTGAACTGAGTTGCGGAGATTGTGAGTTTATGAGGTTATTTTGTTCTGGCTGAAACTTTCAAGTGTTAGTTGGGTGTGATGGGATTGGATTTGAAAATTCTTTGAAATCATTGCTGATCTCATTGCTCCATAATATTTCTTGACTAGTCTTGTTGATTTTTGATGATATGAGTTTTTGGAAGATTAAGTGTTTTGGATTGTTTTGCTCGGGACTAGCAAAAGTCTAAGTTTGGGGGTATTTGATAAGTGTATTTTATGCACTTAATGAAAGAGTGGGTGCCCGGTGAGCCAACTTGTGGCTAAGAGCTTTTATGACTCTATGTATAAACAATATTTTGGTTAATATAATTTACACTTTTATAATGGCATTTACTTTATCTTTTATCATATTATTATGTTGTGACATACTATAAGATGTTTAGATGAAGACCTTGAATATACTATAGTGTATGTAAGATGTGGTAGCACATGGGGATGGCTATCATGAAACACTTCTTAAAGTCACTGTATATTCTAAACAGTTCCTAGTCGATTGAGCCGTCCGTTAATAAGGATAAGGATCGCTCGAGACGGAGACTAGCATTTGCGATGCCGAGTACCACGTTTCATTGGTATGAAACATAGAGATGTTCAAAGCATGCAAATGGATATTCATATGATGAATGATCGAACTACCCTATTCGGACTTTCCAAGTGGTTATCACTTATCGAGTGGATAAAGTCCGCGGTTTTGGTTGTACACCATTAGTCCTTACTACTTGAAACATCATTGAGACTCTATATGCTAGTACTGTACTTTGACTCGTTTACCGACTCTATTGGGGTCATCAGGTGTCGGGATTGGGTACAGTTACGACACATATAGGAGTCGATGCTTTGTTGTCAAGGATTCACCACATACTTGCGAGTGTGGATATCCTATGCAATCTGAGGAGATATTAGTGTGACGAATCTCTGGCCAGAGTACATGATGTGTTTTAGGTTACTTGGTTTCCTAATAGCACATGCGATGTCACTATTTGATCTTCAAGATGCATTGCATAGTTATCGAATCTCGAACGACTCTCGATTTACCAATGGTTGTTGATTCGATCGGGATATATGGATGAAGGGACCGTACTGTACGCTAACCAAAATCTATTGGTTCTTGCAGGCACTATCAGTGATAACTAGGGAATCATGGGGCGATGTCGCTAGGCTCTCTTACCATGATTCGATGGGCAAGTCGGAAATTGTTGTTCCGAGTCACAAGGAGTTGTGAGCCCACGGCTAGCTGTATCCCTGAACCATTGAGGGTCACACAAGTAATGGATTTCTAATCCTCATTGAGATAATTAAATTTAAAGAGTTAAATTTAGTGAATAAAGAAGTGGGACTTCTTATTTAAAAGTAGAGGGAGTAAAATTTCCTAAAATGACATAGTGATGGACATTTTTGGAAACCACTGAATTCGGATTCAGAAAATTTATCTTGACTTTAAAAGATGCAGAAATGGTTTCTGTGCACATTGGTGAAATTGGTTTATCAATCTGAGTCACGATGAATTTTATATTAATTTCTGAACATGCGGGCTTTGCTTGTCAGGTTTGAACTTATGACTAATGGGCCCTAAGCTGTTAACAGCCCACATTATAAATACGTTATTGCAGTACAGAAATTACACAGCACAAGGCATAATTTTCGAAAACCCTAGAGCTCTCTCTCTAGAGAAATCGGCCGGCCCCTCCCCTACTGTGTTCGAAAATTCAGTCTGTGAATTTTTGAATTTGCAGACTGATTTAACAGATCATATCTGTTCTATCTCTTCGTAGAAACTTCTGATAGACTTTCTAGTGCAGTCTATCAGAGGGATTAAACTTCTGTTCGTGGACCTGATTGAAGAATTGTTCGTTCATCAGTTCCTGGGATATACAACAAGAGCAGTTTAATCTGTTGGTGTCCATAATCTCGCTTCGAGATTTTAAGGTAAAATTTACATTGTTTAAATTTTATGTTATCAATTTTAATCGTAGGAATTTGATTCCCATATGGAATCATTCCATATAAAATTTTAAAACTTCCGCTGCAACGGGTATCACTTTCTTTTTCGATCCGGAGAACGACCGTGTTCCAATAGTGGTATCAGATCCAGGCTGTTCTCGGATTTTACGATTAAAATTTTATCGATTGTACAAAGCCTCGATTTTTCAGAAAAATAAAACGGAAAAGAAAAGAAAAAAAAAATATTTTCGGGGCTGCCCGAAGGCAGCGAGCAGCGCCGCGCGCAGATGGGCTGCACGCAGCAGCCCTGCGCGAGCTAGGGCAAGCGTTGCCCTAGCCCGCGCAGCTGGGCTGGACGGGCAGCCCGGGATTGTCCCGGGCTGCCCAGAATTTTTTTTTTTTTATTAAAAATAATTTTTTTCTTGAATTATGAATTCTAGCCCAAAATGGTTTTGGGCCCAGTTTTTGGCCCGATTGAAAATTGTTTCAGTTGGTCCACGAGGCAATGGGTCAAAATTGTTTGAGCCCAAAATTTTTTAAGAAAATTAATTTTTGGATAAATTTTGAATTTTGGAAATTTATAAATTTAATCCAATAAATTAAATCTTTAATTATTAATTTTGGTACAATTGATAATAAAATATGATTTTATGTATAAAATTTGATTTTATATGTAAAATATGATTTTATGGATAAACTAGATAAAATATGATTTTATATATAAAATAAGATTTTATGTATGAAATATGATTTTATCTATTTATATTTATTGCCATTGCATGATATCCAATAAATTAATTTTTGAATTAAATATTATTGGATAAGGATGATCGATTGCCATGACCAATATTATAGGTGTATGTTAGGTTGTTTACATTTGACTTTATTATTGATTGTTGGGTTTTATTAATGGGCCTGGTTTATGGCCCAAATTTGATTTTATCATTTGTAATAAAAGTGGGTCTGGTTTATGGCCCGTTCCCACCCCTATAATGTATCCCTTTATTTGTCATAGTAATTTATTGTAAATTCATTAGAAATAGTGGGAGATTTTGAAGATGGAGGTGGGACCAGCAAGCAATGATAAAGACTGAAGAAATGTAAATTGGAAGCACAATGTAATAGGATTGCATTGCATACTTGCATATCACCTAGGATTGAACTTAGACTCGTGATTGGCAACCACGGGTCGATTAGTAATGGAATCGATCATCCTAAAATATAATATATGATATTATCGTTGTATGCATGTTTAGACTAAATTGTATGAATCTCGCAAGCATACAAATTTTAAATGATGAGACAAAATTTCAAAATTAAAAATCCCTCATTTTAAATATGATTTAAAATTGATATCAAGATAAATAAAGGAAATTTAAATATTGTTTAAATGTTCCTACCTTTCATCAACGATCAATGTATGAGATGCTACCCGCGGATACGGTCCGGCTCATATTATTGGGGGGCCCGTTCGTCGGAAAGTTGTACATTGGATCGACACATGTTGTAAGTTGGATGGAACTCCCATGGGATTGGCTCATATTATTGGGGATCCACATGGCGACCGTCCATCACAACTTAATATTGATGGGTCATCTTGGCGTGTCACAATAAACGGCGTCATATTATTGGGCCCTTATTGGACATGAGGTAAAAACATGGAGGTTGCTTTGGAAGCAATTGGGCTCTACCATTTGAAAATTATGGTTGGCTGATATTATTCGGGACTATAGTTTGTCAATTGAACTCCATGTTCTCACTAAAAAAAATGTTTCTCGTCTTTCACTAGAGGGTAGTGAAATCGTTAAAATAGTGGAAGTGAGATTCATAAAATAAATTTCGCCTTATTTTATGTCTTAGTAAATTAATTAAACAATCACTGATTATTGTCTGTTTCTTTTTAGTATTTCATTAAGATGAATTCGCGCAATCCACTATTCTCTATTCTCGAACAAAACAAACTGACTGGCGCAAACTATACGGAATGATTCCGTAAGTTGAAGATTGTCTTGACCTCGGAGAAGATGTTCTACGTGTTAGAAAAATCTCCTCCAAAGGAAGCACCAGCTGATATAAGTCCGAATGAGTTGGCCAAACTTGATAAATGGTGGGACCATGATATCAAGTCCAAATGCTATATGCAAGCTTCGATGTCTGATGAACTCCAGAGGCGATTTGAGGATACCGTGAATGCTGCTGACATTCACGCACAACTCAAGGAACTTTTTGGGGCTCAATCGAGAGCTGAGAGGTTCGCTACTGTAAAAGAGTTAATGATGTGTCGCATGCGTGAAGGGACTTCGGTCCGTGATCATGGGGTACGCGTGATTTGGCTCATTCAGAAGTTGGTAACGCTTGAATTGGTATTGGAGCATGAACTCAATGTGGACTTATTACTTCTCTCTCTTCCTTCATCGTTTGACGGTTTTGTGGTGAATTTCAATATGAACAAGATAGAGGCCTCCCTTGAAGAGATGGTCAATATGCTTGTAACTTATGAAGCCACTTTAAAGAAGGATAAACCGGTTCTCTTGGTGGGCTCCTCTTCTTCTGTTAAGAAGGGGCCAAGTACAAAGGGTAAGAAACGTTCTGCCCCATCCAAGAAAACCGGACCCGAGAAGAAGAACAAGACAAAGGCTTCAAACATGGAAAAATCCAGGGATGTTTGCCATCACTGCAAGAAACCCGGTCATTGGAAACGTAACTGCAAGGAATATCTTGAGCGGTTGCAAACTGCGAAGGGTATGTTTTATATTGAAATAAATGTTTCACTTAATACTACTTCTTGGGTATTGGATACCGGATGTGGATCTCACATTTGCAATGATTTGCAGGTGATGACAAGAAGTCGTAAGCTTAGGATGGGTGAGACCCAGCTGAGGCTCGAAAATGGTTCTAGAGTTGAAGCCAAAGCTGTGGGAGACGTTTATTTAATTTTGCAGAACGATTTTAAGTTACTTTTGAGAGATGTTTTATTTGTTCCAGACTTGATTAAAAACATTATTTCTGTTTCTATGCTTGATAGAGATGGTTTTTCTTGCAATTTTGTGAATGTGATTTGCAATATTTACAAGAATGAATGTTTGATTGGAAATGGACAACTTGAAAACGATCTATATAACTTAAAATTAAAAGACGTTCCAATAAATTATGTTGATAAACCGGTAACAACGAACAAAAGCAAAATCGATAGTCAAAACCCGGCAAACCTTTGGCATGCTAGGCTAGGTCATATTTCCTCAAGGAGGATGAACAAGCTAGTGGGAGAGGGCATGTTTGATATGTCTGATATTAACTCTCTACCTACTTGTCAGTCCTGCCTGAAAGAAAAATGACTAAATCTCCTTTCAAAGGAAAACCTGAGCGTAGTCAAAATCTATTGGATTTGATCCATACAGATGTTTGCGGACCATTTAGTATTGGTACAAAATTTGGTCACACCTACTTCATTACTTTTACTGATGATTATTCTAGGTATGGGTACTTATATTTGATGAAATATAAGTCTGAATCATTTGAAAAGTTCAAAGAATTCAAGGCTGAAGTAGAAAACAAACTAGGTAAGAGTATTAAAGCACTTCGATTGGATCGAGGTGGAGAATACTTGAGTACCGAGTTTTTGAGCTATCTAAAAGAGAATGGGATTCTCTCTCAGTGGAATCCTCCTATGACACCTCAGCTGAATGGAGTTTCGGAGCGCCGCAATCGAACATTGTTGGACATGGTTCGATCTATGATGAGCTTCACTGAGCTCCCACCTTTGTTTTGGGGCTATGCTCTTGAAATGGCGGTATTGTTGTTGAACAACGTCCACACTAAAGCAGTGAACAAAACACCATACAAGTTATGGAATGGCAAAGCTCCTAAGTATTCGTACTTGAGGATTTGGGGATGTCCTGGTTACGTGAAGCAGACAGTGGGAGATAAGTTGGATAGTCGATCCACCTTATGTTATTTTGTAGGGTATTCGAAGAATTCAATCGGATATTATTTCTATCATCCTACTGAAACAAAAGTGTTTGTTTCAAGGAATGCCACCTTCTTGGAGAAGGAGTTCTTATTGGATAAGAAAGGAAATATGATGGAACTCGAAGAAATTCGAGAAGAATCCGAGATACAAAATAATGATCCTACACCTCAGGAACCATTGATTGACACGCCTATTACTAGAAGATCCGAGAGGACTTATAGGCCTCCTATTAGATATGGTCTTCTTCTTGAAGGGGATCAAAGTGAACCCGACATTGGATGTGATCCAAGAAACTTGAAGGAAGCAATTTCTGATGCGGATTCGAATTTATGGCTTGAAGCTATGCAGTCGGAAATAGATTCGATGCATACAAACCAAGTTTGGTCTTTAGTAGATCCTCCCGATGGAATTGTTCCAATAGGGTGTAAATGGATCTATAAGAGAAAACTTGGGCCTGATGGAAAGGTACTGAACTACAAGGCACGATTGGTGGCAAAAGGTTATACTCAAAGACAAGGAGTTGACTATGATGAAACTTTTTCACCAGTCGCAATGTTCAAGTCCATAAGAATCCTTATTGCCATAGCAGCATGGTATGACTATGAGATATGGCAAATGGATGTGAAGACTGCATTTCTTAATGGAAACATTAAGGAAGAAATCTATATGATGCAGCCCGAGGGATTCACATCCATGGGAAGCGAGCATAAGGTATGCAAGCTTCAGAGATCGATCTATGGTCTCAAACAAGCATCAAGAAGTTGGAACCAGAAATTAGATGAAACAATAAAGGATTTTGGTTTCATCAAGAACCCGGAGGAACCGTGCGTGCACAAGAAAGTAGTTAAGGATGCTGTGACATTCTTAGTACTTTATGTTGATGACATCTTACTCATTGGGAATGATGTAGGTATGTTGCAGTCAACAAAGATATGGTTATCAGGTAGATTCTCGATGAAGGATTTGGGTGAGGCGTCCTATATTCTAGGGATACAGATCTATAGAGATAGATCTAAGAGAATGATAGGACTTACTCAAGCTACCTACATCGACACTATATTGAAAAGGTTTTCAATGGATGAGTCCAAGAGAGGACATCTACCTATGTGTCATGGAGTCTCTCTATCCAAGTCTATGTGTCCCAAGACTGACGAAAAGATAGAGAAAATGACACACATACCATATGAAAGAGTAGGTGCCCGGTGAGCCAACTTGTGGCTAAGGGCTTTGATGACTCTTTGTATAAACAATCTTTTGTTTAATATAATTTACACTTTTATTAATGGCAATGACTTTATCTTTCTTCATATTGTTATATTGTGATATACTATTGTTGTTTTGATAAAGACCTTGAATATACTATAGTGTATGTAAGATGTGGTAGAACATGGGGATGTCTATCATGAAACACATCTTATAGTCACTGTATATTCTAAACTGTTCCTAGTCGATTGAGCCGTCCGATAATAAGGATAAGGATCGCTCGAGTTTGAGACTAGCATTTGCGATGCAGAGTACCACGTTTCATTGGTAAGGAACATAGAGATGTTCGAAGCATGCAAATGGATATTCATACGATGAATGATCGAACTACCCTATCCGGACTTTCCAAGTGGTTATCACTTATCGAGTGGATAAAGTCCGCGGTTTTGGTTGTACACCATTAGTCCTTACTACTTGAAACATCATTGAGACTCTATATGCTAGTACTGTGCTTTGACTCGTTTACCGACTCTATTGGGGTCATCAGGTATCGGGATTGGGTACAGTTACAACACATATAGGAGTCGATGCTTTGTTGTCAAGGATTCACCACATACTTGCGAGTGTGGATATCCTATGCGATCTGAGGAGATATTAGTGTGACGAATCTCTGGCCAGAGTACATGATGTGATTTAAGAAATGGTTTCTTAGTAGCACATGCGATGTCACTATTTGATCTTCAAGATGTATTGCATAGTTATCGAATCTCGAGCGACTCTCGATATACCAATGGTTGTTGATTCGATCGGGATATATGGATGAAGGGACCGTACTGTACGCTAACCAAAATCTATTGGTTCTTGTAGGCACTATCAGTGATACCTAGGGAATCATGGGGCGATGTTGCTAGACGCTCTTACCATGATTCGATGGGCAAGTCGGAAATTGTTGTTCCGAGTCACAAGGAGTTGTGAGCCCACGGCTAGCTGTATCCCTGAACCATTGAGGGTCACACAGTGTAATGAATTTTTAATCCCCGTTGAGATAGTTAAATTTAAAGAGTTAAATTTAATGAACGAAGAAGTTGGACTTCTTATTTAAGAGTAGAGGAGTAAGATTTCCAAAAATGACATAGGGATGACCATTTTTGGAAATCACTGAATTCGGATTCAGAAAAATTTATCTTGACTTTAAAAGGTGCAGAAATGGTTTCTGTGCACATTGGTGAAATCGGTTTATCAATCGGAGTCACGATGAATTTTATATTAATTTCTGAACATGCGGGCTTTGCTTGTCGGGCTTGAACTTATGACTAATGGGCCCTAAGCTGTTAGTGGCCTACATTATAAATAAGTTATTGCAGTACAGAAATTACATACAACAGGCCACAAGAATTTTCGAAAACCCTAGTTAATTTTCTAAAAAGTGGCCGCCCCCTCTCCCTCTGCTCGAGAAAAATCCAGCCTGTGATTTTGAATTACAGTCTGGTTTAACGGATCAAATTCGTTAATCTCTTCGTTGAAACTTCTGATAGATTTTCTAGTGCAATCTATCAGAGGGATTGAATATCCGTTCGTGGACCTGATTGAAGAACAGTTCGTCCATCAGTTCCAGGGATATACAACAAGAGCAAAGAAATCTGTTGGTGTCCAATAATCTCGATTCGAGATTGAGGTAAAAATTTTATAATCGTTATTTAATTTTTACACACACATAATTTAATCGTAAGGTTGATACCCATTATGGAATCGTTCCATATAAAATTTTTAAACTTCCGCTGCACCAGGTATCAATCATGATTGATCTGAACAAAGGTTCTCCTACAGTGGTATCAGAGACAGGTTGCTCAGATCAAGCGATTAAATTAATCGATTGTACAAAAAATTTTTTTTAGGACTCGGTTTTTGAAACAAAATAAATATTTTAAAATAAAAATATTTTTTTCGGGCAAAAACCCGGGCAGCGATGTGATCGCTGCCCTAGGGGCAGCCGGGCTGCCCGGCCCGACCCCATTAGGGCGCTTTTTTAATTTTTAAATTAAATTTTAATATGTTAAAATTCTATTTTTGGTCCGATCAAAAATTGTTTTTGATTGGTCCACGAGGCGTCGGATCGAATTGTTCGAGTCCAAAAATTTTAAAATTGATTTTTGGATAAATTTGAATTTTTGGAAAATTTTAATATTTTATCCTTAAATTGAATTTTGAAATTAATTATTTTTGGTACAATTGATGATAAGATATGATCTTATGGATATATTGAGTAAAATATGATTTTATGTATAAAATTGGATTTTATAGATAAAATATGATTTTATTTGATAAAAAGATAAAATATGATTTTGTATGTAAAATAAGATTTTATGTATGAAATATGATTTTATCCTTTTAAATTTAAATTGTCATTGCATGTTATCCAATAAATTAATTTTGAATTAAATGTTATTGGATAAGGATGATCGATTGCCATGACCAATTTTGTAGGTGTATGTTAGGAATTTACATTTGTTTTATTGTTGTTGGTTTTATTAATGAGCCTGGTTTATGGCCCAATATGAATGTCATATGTAATAAAAGTGGGCTTGGTTTATGGCCCGTTCCCACCCCTTAAAAATGTATCCCCTACTTGTCATTGTTATTTATTGTAAATACATTAGATTTAGTGGGAGATCAAGATTTGAAGATGGAGGTGGGCCCAGCAGACAATAAAGACAGAAGAAATGTAAATTGGAAGCAAATGTAATAGGATTGCATTGCATACTGCATATTACCTAGGATTGGACTAAGACTCGTGATTGGCAACCACGGGTCGATTAGAAATGGAATCGATCATCCTATATAATATGTGATATTATAGTTGTATGCATGTTTTAGACATAATTGTGTGAATCCGGCAAACATACAAAAATTTTAAAAATAATGAGATAAATTTTTATAATTAAAATCCCTCATTTTAAATATGATTTAAAATTGATATCAAGATAAATAAAGGAAATTTAAATTTGTTTAAATGTTCCTACCTTCCATCAACGATCAATGTATGAGATGCTACCCGCGGATACGGTCCGGCTCATATTATTGGGGGGGCCCGTTCGTCGGAAAGCTGTACATTGGATCGACACATGTTGTAAGTTGGGTGGAACTCCCATGGGATCGGCTCATATTATTGGGGGATCCACATGGCGACCGTCCATCACAACTTAATATTGATGGGTCATCTTGACATGTCACAATAAACGGCGTCATATTATTGGGCCCTTATTGGACATGAGGTAAAAACGTGGAGGTTGCTTTGGAAGCAATTGGGCTCTAACTTTTGAAAATTATGGTTGGCTGATATTATTCGGGACCATAAGTTTGTCAATTGGACTCCATGTTCTCACTAAGGAAAACAGTTTCCCGTTTTCACTAGAGGGTAGTGAAATCGTTAAAATAGTGGGAGTGAGATTCATAAAATAAATTTCGCCTATTTTATGTCTTAGTAAATTGCTTAAACAATCACTGATATTTGTCTGTTTCTTTTCAGTATTTCATAAGATGAATTCGCGTAATCCACTTTTCTCGATCCTCGAACAAAATAAGTTGACTGGCGCAAACTATACGGAATGGTTCCGTAAGTTGAAGATTGTCTTGACTTCGGAGAAGATGCTCTACGTGTTAGAAAAATCTCCTCCGAAGGAAGCACCAGCTGACGTAAGTCCGGAGGAGTTAGCCAAGCTTGATACATGGTGGGACCATGATATCAAGACCAAATGCTATATGCAAGCCTCGATGTCTGATGAACTCCAGAGGCGATTTGAGGACACCGTGAATGCTGCTGACATTCACGTTCAACTCAAGAAACTTTTTGGGGCTCAATCGAGGGCTGAAAGGTTTGCTACTGTAAAGGAGCTAATGACGTGTCGCATGCGTGAAGGGACTTCGGTCCGTGATCATGGGGTACGAGTGATTTGGCTCATACAGAAGTTGGTAACCCTTGATTTGGTGTTGGAGCATGAACTCAACGTGGACTTACTACTTCTGTCTCTTCCTTCTTCGTTTGACGGATTTGTGGTGAATTTCAATATGAACAAGATAGAGGCCTCCCTTGAAGAGATGGTCAATATGCTTGTAACATATGAATCCACATTAAAGAAGGATAAACCGGTTTTCTTGGTGGGCTCCTCTTCTTCTGCTAAGAAGGGGCCAAGTACAAAGGGTAAGAAACGTTCTGCCCCACCCAAGAAAATCGAACCCGAGAAGAAGTACAAGACAAAGGCTTCAAACATGGAAAAATCCAAGGATGTTTGCCATTACTACAAGAAGCCCGGTCATTGGAAGCGTAACTGCAAGGAATATCTAGAGCAGTTGCGAACTGCAAAGGGTATGTTCTATATTGTAATAAATGTTTCACTTAATACTACTTCTTGGGTATTAGATACCGGATGTGGATCTCACATTTGCAATGATTTGCAGGTGATGACAAGAAGTCGCAGGCTTAGAATGGGTGAGACCCAGCTGAGGCTCGGAAATGGTTCCAGAGTTGAAGCAAAAGCCGTGGGAGATGTTTATTTAATTTTGCAGAACGGTTTTAAGTTACTTTTAAGAGATGTTTTATTTGTTCCGGATTTGATTAAAAACATTATTTCTGTTTCTATGCTTGATAGAGATGGTTATTCTTGCAATTTTGTGAATGGGATTTGCAATATTTACAAGAATGAATGTTTAATTGGAAATGGACAACTTGAAAACGATCTATACAACTTAAAGCTAAAAGACGTTCCAATAAATTATGTTGATAAACCGGCAACAACAAACAAAAGGAAAATCGATAGCCAAAACCCGGCAAACCTTTGGCATGCTAGGCTAGGTCATATTTCCTCAAGGAGGATGAACAAGCTAGTGGGAGAGGGCATGTTTGATATGTCTGATATTAACTCTCTACCAACTTGTGAATCCTGACTGAAAGGAAAAATGACTAAATCTCCTTTTAAGGGGAAACCTGAGCGTAGTCAAAATCTGTTGGATTTGATCCATACAGATGTTTGTGGTCCATTTAGAGTTGGTACTCAATATGGCCACACCTACTTCATTACCTTTACTGATGATTATTCGAGGTATGGGTATTTATATTTAATGAAATATAAGTCTGAAGCATTTGAAAAGTTCAAAGAATTCAAGGCTGAAGTAGAAAACAAGCTAGGTAAAAGTATTAAAGCACTTCGATCGGATCGAGGTGGGGAATACTTGAGTACCGAGTTTTTGGACTATCTAAAAGAGAATGGGATTCTCTCTCAGTGGACTCCTCCTATGACACCACAGCTTAATGGTGTATCGGAGCGTCGTAATCGAACTTTGTTGGACATGGTTCGATCCATGATGAGCTTCACTGAGCTTCCACCTTCGTTTTGGGGCTATGCGCTTGAAACGGCGGTATTGTTGTTGAACAACGTCCACACTAAAGCAGTGGACAAAACACCATACGAGTTATGGAATGGCAAAGCTCCTAAGTATTCGTACTTGAGGATTTGGGGATGTCCTGCTTACGTGAAGCGGACAGTGGGAGATAAGTTGGATAGTCGATCCAGCTTGTGTTATTTTGTAGGGTATCCGAAGAATTCAATCGGATATTATTTCTATTATCCTGCTGAAACAAAGGTGTTTGTTTCAAGGAATGCCACCTTCTTGGAGAAGGAGTTCTTATTGGATAAGAAAGGCGAGATGATGGAACTCGAAGAAATTCGAAAAGAACCCGAAATACAAAATAACGATCCTACACCTCAGGAACCATTGCTGGACACGCCTATACCTAGAAGATCCGAGAGGACTTCTAGACCTCCTATTCGATATGGTCTTCTTCTTGAAGGGGATCAAGATGAACCCGATGTTGGATGTGATCCAAGAAACTTCAAGGAAGCAATTTCTGATGCGGATTCAAATTTATGGCTTGAAGCTATGCAGTCGGAAATAGATTCGATGCATACAAACCAAGTTTGGTCTTTAGTAGATCCTCCCGATGGAATTGTTCCAATAGGGTGTAAATGGATCTACAAGAGAAAGCTTGGGCCTGATGGTAAGGTATTGACCTACAAGGCGCGATTGGTGGCAAAAGGTTATACTCAAAGACAAGGAGTTGACTATGATGAAATCTTTTCACCAGTTGCAATGTTCAAGTCCATAAGAATCCTTATTGTCATAGCTGCATGGTATGACTATGAGATATGGAAAATGGATGTGAAGACTGTTTTTCTTAATGGAGACATTAAGGAAGAGATCTATATGAAGCAGCCTGAGGGGTACACATCCATGGGAAGCGAGCATAAGGTATGCAAGCTTCAGAGATCAATTTATGGTCTAAAACAAGCATCAAGAAGTTGGAACCAGAAATTTGATGAAACAATAAAAGATTTTGGTTTCATCAAGAATCCGGAGGAACCATGCGTGTACAAGAAAGTAGTTGAGGATGCTGTGACATTCTTAGTACTTTATGTTGATGACATCTTACTCATTGGGAATGATGTAGGGATGTTGCAGTCAACAAAGATATGGTTATCAGGTAGATTCTCGATGAAGGATTTGGGTGAGGCATCCTATATTCTTGGGATACAGATCTATAGAGATAGATCTAAGAGAATGATAGGACTCACTCAATCAACCTACATCGACACCATATTGAAACGGTTTTCAATGGATGGGTCCAAGAGAGGACATCTACCCATGTGTCATGGAGTTTCTCTATCCAAGTCTATGTGTCCCAAGACTGATGAAGAGATAGAGAAAATGACACATGTACCATATGCGTCAGCAATAGGTAGTATCATGTATGGGATGATATCTACCAGACCAGATGTAGCATTTGCTCTGAGTGTTACGAGCAGATATCAAGCTAATCCCGGTCAAATGCATTGGAAAGCCGTGAATGACATTCTTAAGTACTTACGAAGGACTAAGAATATGTTCATGGTATATGGAGGAAGAGAACTAAAATTGGAAGCCTATACCGACTCTAGCTTCCAAAGTGACGTGGATGACTCGAAGTCAACCTCTGGATTTGTGTTCATGCTCAATGGCGGTGCTGTCTCTTGGAAGAGTTCCAAGCAGGACACCACAGCGGATTCCACCACTGAAGCAGAATACATTGCAGCATCAGCTGCTGCTAAAGAGGCCGTTTGGATGAGGAATTTCGTCCAAGAGTTGGGCGTCATTCCTGAAGTTGTTGGTCCAATCCCGGTGTACTGTGACAACACGGGTGCCGTTGCTCAGGCAAAGGAACCAAGGTCTCATCAAAGATCCAAACACGTACTGAGGAAATACCACATCATCCGGGAGATTGTGGAAAGAGGAGACATCACTGTCGAAAGAGTGGCCTCTGCAGACAATATCGCTGATCCACTTACTAAGCCCTTGCCAGGACCATTATTTGACAAACATCGCGAAACAATGGGTCTACGTAGTATGACTAGTTGGCTATAGGGCAAGTGGGAGATTGAAAGAGTAGGTGCCCGGTGAGCCAACTTGTGGCTAAGGGCTTTGATGACTCTTTGTATAAACAATCTTTTGTTTAATATAATTTACACTTTTATTAATGGCAATGACTTTATCTTTCTTCATATTGTTATATTGTGATATAATATTGTTGTTTTGATAAAGACCTTGAATATACTATAGTGTATGTAAGATGTGGTAGAACATGGGGATGTCTATCATGAAACACATCTTATAGTCACTGTATATTCTAAACTGTTCCTAGTCGATTGAGCCGTCCGATAATAAGGATAAGGATCGCTCGAGTTTGAGACTAGCATTTGCGATGCAGAGTACCACGTTTCATTGGTAAGGAACATAGAGATGTTCAAAGCATGCAAATGGATATTCATACGATGAATGATCGAACTACCCTATCCGGACATTCCAAGTGGTTATCACTTATCGAGTGGATAAAGTCCGCGGTTTTGGTTGTACACCATTAGTCCTTACTACTTGAAACATCATTGAGACTCTATATGCTAGTACTGTGCTTTGACTCATTTACCGACTCTATTGGGGTCATCAGGTGTCGGGATTGGGTACAGTTACAACACATATAGGAGTCGATGCTTTGTTGTCAAGGATTCACCACATACTTGCGAGTGTGGATATCCTATGCGATCTGAGGAGATATTAGTGTGACGAATCTCTGGCCAGAGTACATGATGTGATTTAAGAAATGGTTTGTTAGTAGCACATGCGATGTCACTATTTGATCTTCAAGATGTATTGCATAGTTATCGAATCTCGAGCGACTCTCGATATACCAATGGTTGTTGATTCGATCGGGATATATGGATGAAGGGACCGTACTGTACGCTAACCAAAATCTATTGGTTCTTGTAGGCACTATCAGTGATACCTAGGGAATCATGGGGCGATGTTGCTAAACGCTCTTACCATGATTCGATGGGCAAGTCGGAAATTGTTGTTCCGAGTCACAAGGAGTTGTGAGCCCACGGCTAGCTGTATCCCTGAACCATTGATGGTCACACAGTGTAATGGATTTTTAATCCCCGTTGAGATAGTTAAATTTAAAGAGTTATATTTAATGAACGAAGAAGTTGGACTTCTTATTTAAGAGTAGAGGAGTAAGATTTCCAAAAATGACATAGGGATGACCATTTTTGGAAATCACTGAATTCGGATTCAGAAAAATTTATCTTGACTTTAAAAGGTGCAGAAATGGTTTCTGTGCACATTGGTGAAATCGGTTTATCAATCGGAGTCACGATGAATTTTATATTAATTTCTGAACATGCGGGCTTTGCTTGTCGGGCTTGAACTTATGACTAATGGGCCCTAAGCTGTTAGTGGCCTACATTATAAATAAGTTATTGCAGTACAGAAATTACATACAACAGGCCACAAGAATTTTCGAAAACCCTAGTTAATTTTCTAAAAAGTGGCCGCCCCCTCTCCCTCTGCTCGAGAAAAATCCAGCCTGTGATTTTGAATTACATTCTGGTTTAACGGATCAAATTCGTTAATCTCTTCGTAGAAACTTCTGATAGATTTTCTAGTGCAATCTATCAGAGGGATTGAATATCCGTTCGTGGACCTGATTGAAGAACAGTTCGTCCATCAGTTCCAGGGATATACAACAAGAGCAGAGAAATCTGTTGGTGTCCAATAATCTCGATTCGAGATTGAGGTAAAAATTTTATAATCGTTATTTAATTTTTACACACACATAATTTAATCGTAAGGTTGATACCCATTATGGAATCGTTCCATATAAAATTTTTAAACTTCCGCTGCACCGGGTATCAATCATGATTGATCTGAACAAAGGTTCTCCTACAGCATATGCGTCAGCCATAGGGAGTATCATGTATGGGATGATATCTACCAGACCGGATGTGGCATTTGCTCTGAGTGTCACGAGCAGATATCAAGCCAATCCCGGTCAAATGCATTGGAAAGCCGTGAAGGATATTCTTAAGTACTTGAGAAGAACTAAGAATGTATTCATGGTTTATGGAGGAAGAGAACTGAAATTGGAAGGCTATACCGACTCTAGCTTCCAAAGTGATGTGGATGACTCGAAGTCAACCTCTGGATTTGTGTTCATGCTCAATGGTGGTTCTGTCTCTTGGAAGAGTTCCAAGCAGGACACCACAGCGGATTCCACCACTGAGGCAGAATACATTGCGGCATCAGCTGCTGCTAAAGAGGCCGTTTGGATGAGGAATTTCGTCCAAGAGTTGGGCGTTATTCCTGAAGCTGTTGGTCCAGTCCCGGTGTACTGTGACAACACGGGTGCCGTTGCTCAGGCAAAGGAACCAAGGTCTCATCAAAGATCCATACACGTACTGAGGAAATACCACATCATCCGAGAGATTGTGGAAAGAGGAGACATCACTGTCGAGAGAGTGGCCTCTGTAGACAATATCGCTGATCCACTTACTAAGCCCTTGCCAGGACCATTATTTGACAAACATCGCGAAGTAATGGGACTACGTAGTATGACTAGTTGGCTTTAGGGCAAGTGGGAGATTGAAAGAGTGGGTGCCCGGTGAGCCAACTTGTGGCTAAGGGCTTTTATGACTCTATGTATAAACAATCTTTTGGTTAATATAATTTACACTTTTATAATGGCATTTACTTTATCTTTTATCATATTATTATGTTGTGACATACTATAATATGTTTAGATGAAGACCTTGAATATACTATAGTGTATGTAAGATGTGGTAGCACATGGGGATGGCTATCATGAAACACTTCTTAAAGTCACTGTATATTCTAAACAGTTCCTAGTCGATTGAGCCGTCCGTTAATAAGGATAAGGATCGCTCGAGACTGAGACTAGCATTTGCGATGCCGAGTACCACGTTTCATTGGTATGGAACATAGAAATGTTCAAAGCATGCAAATGGATATTCATATGATGAATGATCGAACTACCCTATCCGGACTTTCCAAGTGGTTATCACTTATCGAGTGGATAAAGTCCGCGGTTTTGGTTGTACACCATTAGTCCTTACTACTTGAAACATCATTGAGACTCTATATGCTAGTACTGTCCTTTGACTCGTTTACCGACTCTATTGGGGTCATCAGGTGTCGGGATTGGGTACAGTTACGACACATATAGGAGTCGATGCTTTGTTGTCAAGGATTCACCACATACTTGCGAGTGTGGATATCCTATGCAATCTGAGGAGATATTAGTGTGACGAATCTCTGGCCAGAGTACATGATGTGTTTTAGGTTACTTGGTTTCCTAGTAGCACATGCGATGTCACTATTTGATCTTCAAGATGCATTGCATAGTTATCGAATCTCGAACGACTCTTGATTTACCAATGGTTGTTGATTCGATCGGGATATATGGATGAAGGGACCGTACTGTACGCTAACAAAAATCTATTGGTTCTTGCAGGCACTATTAGTGATACCTAGGGAATCATGGGGCGATGTTGCTAGGCGCTCTTACCATGATTCGATGGGCAAGTCGGAAATTGTTGTTCCGAGTCACAAGGAGTTGTGAGCCCACGGCTAGCTGTATTCCTGAACCATTGAGGGTCACACAAGTAATGGATTTCTAATCCCCGTTGATATAATTAAATTTAGTGAATAAAGAAGTGGGACTTCTTATTTAAAAGTAGAGGGAATTTCCTAAAATGACATAGTGATGAACATTTTTGGAAACCACTGAATTCGGATTCAGAAAATTTATTTGACTTTAAAAGATGCAGAAATGGTTTCTGTGCATATTGGTGAAATTGGTTTATTAATCTGAGTCACGATGAATTTTATATTAATTTCTGAACATGCGGGCTTTGCTTGTCAGGCTTGAACTTATGACTAATGGGCCCTAAGCTGTTAGCAGCCCACATTATAAATAAGTTATTGCAGTACAGAAATTACACAACACAAGGCATAATTTTCGAAAACCCTAGAGCTCTCTCTCTAGAGAATTCGGCCGCCCCCTCCCCTACTATGTTCGAAAATTCAGTCTGTGAATTTTTGAATTTGCAGACTGATTTAACAGATCATATCTGTTCTATCTCTTCGTAGAAACTTCTGATAGACTTTCTAGTGCAGTCTATCAGAGGGATAAACTTCTGTTCGTGGACTTGATTGAAGAATTGTTCGTTCATCAGTTCCAGGGATATACAACAAGAGCAGTTTAATCTGTTGGTGTCCATAATCTCGCTTTGAGATTTTAAGGTAAAATTTACATTGTTTAAATTTTATGTTATCAATTTTAATCGTAGGAATTTGATACCCATATGGAATCGTTCCATATAAAATTTTAAAACTTCCGCTGCAACGGGTATCACTTTATTTTTTGATCCGAAGAACGACCGTGTTCCAACACTTAATTTATATATGATTTTAATTGTTAAATGTTTGTTTCGAGCAGATTTATGCGGAGTTTTGTTGTTTTTGTGCTTACAGAGAATTAATGAATTATTGTGGAAAAGAGAAGAAAATAAGAATTTAGGAAGAGAAAGGAATTAAAAGAAAATAAGAAGAATAAGTAAAGGAAAAGAAAAGAAGAGAATAGGAGAAGGAAACGTGAGAAAAGTAATTGGGCTTATGTTATTGGGTCTTGATAGAAATTGTTAGCGCTTAATGTTAGCGCTAAAGATTTAAGTGAAGAGCTAACGCGCTTGTCAAGTGAAGGCGAGGAGATTGGATTCCAGAAGACTATGCGCGCTCGCCTGGATTGTGAAGCGCCAGCGCGTCGCCAATTCTGAACTTGGAAATTTTTATCGGAATGAAGGTTGGGCTTTATTCTTGGGCTTTTGCACAACGATATAAAAGAGATTTTTATCAGATGAGGGGAGAGGGGGGAGCCGCCACAACACATTATAATATCAGAGAATTGATCGTGATTTGCTGAGGATTTTCTGGAGCTTTAACTTGAAGAACAAAGACGGAGTTTGATAGACCGGACACGGCGTCGACGACGGATTTGTTTTCTATCTTTTATTTAATTCTGAATATGTTTAGATTTATGAACATGTTTTATTTTATTCAAAATTTTATTATGAACTAAATTTTTAGAGTCTAGAGGTCGGATGGAACCTGGTGTAGACACTTTCATGAATTCTTGATTTTATTGGATTGAGTTTATTCTAGATTAATTGTTTTTTCTAGAATTGATTGCCAACGGCGATCAGATCAATCAGAATTGATACCCGGTGCAGCGGAAGTTTAAAAATTTTATATGGAACGATTCCATACTGGGTATCAAAACTTTACGATTAAATTGTGTGTGTAAAAATTAAATAACAATTATAAATTTTTACCTCCAATCTCGAATCGAGATTATGGACACCAACAGATTACTCTGCTCTTGTTGTATATCCCTGGAACTGATGGACGAACTGTTCTTCAATCAGGTCCACGAACAGAGATTTAATCCCTCTGATAGATTGCACTAGAAAATCTATCAGAAGTTTCTACGAAGAGAATTAACGAATTTGATCCGTTAAACCAGACTGCAAATTCAAAATTCACAGGCTGGATTTTCCCGAGTAGAGAGGGAGGGGGGCGGCCACTTTAGAGAGAAAAACAACTAGGTTTTCGAAAATTGTGACCTCTGTTGTGTAATTTCTGTACTGCAATAACTTATTTATAATGTGGGCTGCTAACAGCTTAGGGCCCATTAGTCATAAGTTCAAGCATGACAAGCAAAGCCCGCATGTTCAGAAATTAATATAAAATTCATCGTGACTCTGATTGATAAACCGATTTTACCAATGTTCACAGAAACCATTTCTGCACCTTTTAAAGTCAAGATAAATTTTTCTGAATCCGAATTCAGTGATTTCCAAAAATGCCCATCCCTATGTCATTTTAGGAAATCTTACTCCTCTACTCTTAAATAAGAAGTCACACTTCTTTGTTCATTAAATTTAACTCTTTAAATTTAACTGTCTCAACGGGGATTAAAAATCCATTACTCTGTGTGACCCTCAATGGTTCAGGGATACAGCTAGCCGTGGGCTCACAACTCCTTGTGACTCGAAACAACAATTTCCGACTTGCCCATCGAATCATGGTAAGAGCGCCTAGCAACATCGCCCCATGATTCCCTAGGTATCACTGATAGTGCCTGCAAGAACCAATAGATTTTGGTTAGCGTACAGTACGGTCCCTTCATCCATATATCCCGATCGAATCAACAACCATTGGTAAATCGAGAGTCGTTCTAGATTCGATAACTATGCAATGCATCTTGAAGATCAAATAGTGACATCGCATGTGCTACTAAGAAACCATTTCTTAAAACACATCATGTACTCTGGCCAGAGATTCGTCACACTAATATCTCCTCAGATTGCATAGGATATCCACACTCGCAAGTATGTGGTGAATCCTTGACAACAAAGCATCGACTCCTATATGTGTTGTAACTGTACCCAATCCCGACACCTGATGACCCCAATAGAGTCGGTAAACGAGTCAAAGCACAGTACTAGCATATAGAGTGTCAATGATGTTTCAAGTAGTAAGGACTAATGGTGTACAACCAAAACCGCGGACTTTATCCACTCGATAAGTAATAACCACTTGGAAAGTCCGGATAGGGTAGTTCGATCATTCATCGTATGAATATCCATTTGCATGCTTCGAACATCTCTATGTTCCATACCAATGAAACGTGGTACTCGGCATCGCAAATGCTAGTCTTAATCTCGAGCGATCCTTATCCTTATTAACGGACGGCTCAATCGACTAGGAACCATTTAGAATATACAGTGACTATAAGATGTGTTTCATGATAGACATCCCCATGTTCTACCACATCTTACATACACTATAGTATATTCAAGGTCTTTATCAAAACAACAATAGTATATCACAATATAACAATATGAAGAAAGATAAAGTCATTTCCATTAATAAAAGTGTAAATTATATTAAACAAAAGATTGTTTATACAAAGAGTCATCAAAGCCCTTAGCCACAAGTTGGCTCACCGGGCACCCACTCTTTCAATCTCCCACTTGCCCTAAAGCCAACTAGTCATACTACGCAGACCCATTGCTTCGCGATGTTTGTCAAATAATGGTCCTGGCAAGGGCTTAGTAAGTGGATCAGCAATATTTTCTGCAGAGGACACTCTTTCGACAGTGATGTCTTCTCTTTCCACGATCTCCCGAATGATGTGGTATTTCCTCAGTACGTGTTTGGATCTTTGATGAGACCTTGGTTCCTTTGCCTGAGCAACGGCATCCGTGTTGTCACAGTACACCGGGACTGGACCAACAACTTCCGGAATAACGCCCAACTCTTGGACGAAATTCCTCATCCAAACGGCCTCTTTAGCAGCAGCTGATGCTGCAATGTATTCTGCCTCAGTGGTGGAATCCGCTGTGGTGTCCTGCTTGGAACTCTTCCAAGAGACAGCACCGCCATTGAGCATGAACACAAATCCAGAGGTTGACTTTGAGTCATCCACGTCACTTTGGAAGCTAGAGTCGGTATAGCCTTCCAATTTTAGTTCTCTTCCTCCATATACCATGAACATATTCTTAGTCCTTCGTAAGTACTTAAGAATGTCCTTCACGGCTTTCCAATGCATTTGACCGGGATTAGCTTGATATCTGCTCGTGACACTCAGAGCAAATGCTACATCCGGTCTGGTAGATATCATCCCATACATGATACTACCTATAGCTGACGCATATGGTACATGTGTCATTTTCTCTATCTCTTCATCAGTCTTGGGACACATAGACTTGGATAGAGAAACTCCATGACACATAGGTAGATGTCCTCTCTTGGACCCATCCATTGAAAACCGTTTCAATATGGTGTCGATGTAGGTTGATTGAGTGAGTCCTATCATTCTCTTATATCTATCTCTATAGATCTGTATCCCTAGAATATAGGATGCCTCACCCAAATCCTTCATCGAGAATCTACCTGATAACCATATCTTTGTTGACTGCAACATCCCTACGTCATTCCCAATGAGTAGGATGTCATCAACATAAAGTACTAAGAATGTCACAGCATCCTTAACTACTTTCTTGTACATGCATGGTTCCTCCGGGTTCTTGATGAAACCAAAATTCTTTATTGTTTCATCAAATTTCTGGTTCCAACTTCTTGATGCTTGTTTTAGACCATAGATTGATCTCTGAAGCTTGCATACCTTATGCTCGCTTCCCATGGATGTGTATCCCTCAGGCTGCGTCATATAGATCTCTTCCTTAATGTTTCCATTAAGAAATGCAGTCTTCACATCCTTTTGCCATATCTCATAGTCATACCAAGCAGCTATGGCAATAAGGATTCTTATGGACTTGAACATTGCAACTGGTGAAAAGGTTTCATCATAGTCAACTCCTTGTCTTTGAGTGTAACCTTTCGCCACCAATCGTGCCTTGTAGGTCAATACCTTACCATCAGGCCCAAGCTTTCTCTTGTAGATCCATTTACACCCTATTGGAACAATTCCATCGGGAGGATCTACTAAAGACCAAACTTGGTTTGTATGCATCGAATCTATTTCCGACTGCATAGCTTCAAGCCATAAATTTGAATCCGCATCAGAAATTGCTTCCTTGAAGTTTCTTGGATCACATCCAACATCGGGTTCATCTTGATCCCCTTCAAGAAGAAGACCATATCGAATAGGAGGTCTAGAAGTCCTCTCGGATCTTCTAGGTATAGGTGTGTCTATCAATGGTTCCTGAGGTGTAGGATCATTATTTTGTATTTTGGGTTCTTCTCGAATTTCTTCGAGTTCCATCATCTCGCCTTTCTTATCCAATAAGAACTCCTTCTACAAGAAGGTGGCATTCCTTGAAACAAACACCTTTTTTTCAGCAGGATAATAGAAATAATATCCGATTGAATTCTTCGGATACCCTACAAAATAACATAAGGTGGATCAACTATCCAACTTATCTCCCACTGTCTGCTTCACGTAAGCAGGACATCCCCAAATCCTCAAGTACGAATACTTAGGAGCTTTGCCATTCCATAACTCGTATGGTGTTTTGTCCACTGCTTTGGTGTGGACGTTGTTCAACAACAACACCGCTGTTTCAAGCGCGTAGCCCCAAAATGAAGGTGGAAGCTCAGTGAAGCTCATCATGGATCGAACCATGTCCAACAAAGTTCGATTACGACGCTCCGATACACCATTCAGCTGTGGTGTCATAGGAGGAGTCCACTGAGAGAGAATCCCATTCTCTTTCAGATAGTCCAAAAACTCGGTACTTAAGTATTCTCCACCTCGATCCGATCGAAGTGCTTTAATACTTTTACCTAGCTTGTTTTCTACTTCAGCCTTGAATTCTTTGAACTTTTCAAATGCTTCAGACTTATATTTCATTAAATATAAATACCCATACCTAGAATAATCATCAGTAAAGATAATGAAGTAGGTGTGGCCATATTGAGTACCAATTCTAAATGGACCACAAACATCTGTATGGATCAAATCCAACAGATTTTGACTACGCTCAGGTTTCCCCTTAAAAGGAGATTTAGTCATTTTTCCTTTCAGGCAGGACTCACAAGTAGGTAGAGAGTTAATATCAGACATATCAAACATGCCCTCTCCCACTAGCTTGTTCATCCTCCTTGAGGAAATATGACCTAGCCTAGCATGCCATAGGTTTGCCGGGTTTTGACTATCGATTTTCCTTTTGTTTGTTGTTACCGGTTTATCAACATAATTTATTGGAACGTCTTTTAATTTTAAGTTATATAGATCGTTTTCAAGTTGTCCATTTCCAATTAAACATTCATTCTTGTAAATATTGCAAATCCCATTCACAAAATTACAAGAATAACCATCTCTATCAAGCATAGAAACAGAAATAATGTTTTTAATCAAATCTGGAACAAATAAAACATCTCTCAAAAGTAACTTAAAATCGTTCTGCAAAATTAAATAAACATCTCCCACAGCTTTAGCTTCAACTCTAGAACCATTTCTGAGCCTCAGCTGGGTCTCACCCATTCTAAGCTTGCGACTTCTTGTCATCACCTGCAAATCATTGCAAATGTGAGATCCACATCCGGTATCCAATACCCAAGAAAGTGAAACATTTATTTCAATATAGAACATACCCTTCGCAGTTTGCAACTGCTCTAGATATTCCTTGCAGTTACGTTTCCAATGACCGGGCTTCTTGCAGTAATGGCAAACATCCTTGGACTTTTCCATGTTTGAAGCCTTTGTCTTGTAGTTCTTCTCCGGTTCGGTTTTCTTGGGTGGGGTAGAACGTTTCTTACCTTTTGTACTTGGCCCCTTCTTAGCAGAAGAAGAGGAGCCCACCAAGAAAGCCGGTTTATCCTTCTTTAAAGTGGATTCATATGTTACAAGCATATTGACCATCTCTTCAAGGGAGGCATCTATCTTGTTCATATTGAAATTCACCACAAATCCATCAAACGAAGAAGGAAGAGATAGAAGTAATAAGTCCACGTTGAGTTCATGCTCCAACACCAAATCAAGCGTTACCAACTTCTGTATGAGCCAAATCACTCGTACCCCATGATCACGGACCGAAGTCCCTTCACGCATGCGACACGTCATTAGCTCTTTTACAGTAGCGAACCTTTCAGCTCTCGATTGAGCCCCAAAAAGTTCCTTGAGTTGTACGTGAATGTCAGCAACATTCACGGTGTCCTCAAATCGCCTCTGGAGTTCATCAGACATCGAGGCTTGCATATAGCATTTGGCCTTGATATCATGGTCCCACCATGTATCAAGTTTGGCCAACTCTTCCGGACTTATATCAGCTGGTGCTTCCTTCGGAGGAGATTTTTCTAACACGTAGAGCATCTTCTCCGAAGTCAAGACAATCTTCAACTTACGGAACCATTCCGTATAGTTTGCGCCAGTCAATTTATTTTGTTTGAGGATAGAGAATAGTGGATTACGCGAATTCATCTTTATGAAATACTGAAAAGAAACAGACAATTATCAGTGATTGTTTAATTAATTTACTAAGACATAAAATAGGCGAAATTTATTTTATGAATCTCACTCCCACTGTTTTAACGATTTCACTACCCTCTAGTGAAAACGGGAAACTGTTTTCCTTAGTGGGAACATGGAGTCCAATTGACAAACTATGGTCCCGAATAATATCAGTCAACCATAATTTTCAAAAGGTAGAGCCCAATTGCTTCCAAAGCAACCTCCACGTTTTTACCTCATGTCCAATAAGGGCCCAATAATATGACGCCGTTTATTGTGACATGTCAAGATGACCCATCAATATTAAGTTGTGATGGACGGTCGCCATGTGGATCCCCCAATAATATGAGCCGATCCCATGGGAGTTCCACCCAACTTACAACATGTGTCGATCCAATGTACAGCTTTTCGACGAACGGGCCCCCCCAATAATATGAGTCGGACCGTATCTGCGGGTAGCATCTCATACATTGATCGTTGATGGAAGGTAGGAACATTTAAACAATTTTAAATTTCCTTTATTTATCTTGATATCAATTTTAAATCATATTTAAAATGAGGGCTTTTAATTTTGAAAATTTGTCTCATCATTTTAAAAATTTGTATGCTTGCGGGATTCATACAATTTTGTCTAAAACATGCATACAACTATAATATCATATATTATATAGGATGATCGATTCTATTTCTAATCGACCTGTGGTTGCCAATCACGAGTCTAAGTCCAATCCTAGGTAATATGCAGGTATGCAATGCAATCCTATTACATTGAGCTTCCAATTTACATTTCTTCAGTCTTTATTGTCTGCTGGGCCCACCTCCGTCTTCAAATCTTTATCTCCCACTAAGTCTAATGTATTTACAATAAATAACCATGACAAGTAGGGGATACATTTTAAAGGGTGGGAACGGGCCATAAACCAGGCCCATTAATAAATCCAACAATAATAAAAACAAATGTAAATTCCTAACATACACCTACAAAATTGGTCATGGCAATCGATCATCCTTATCCAATAATATTTAATTCAAAATTAATTTATTGGATAACATGCAATGGCAATTTAAATTAAAAGGATAAAATCATATTCCATATATAAAATCTTATTTTACATACAAAATCATATTTTATCTTTTTATCAAATAAAATCATATTTTACATATAAAATCCAATTTTATACATAAAATCATATTTTACTCAATATTTTCATAAGATCATATCTTATCATCAATTGTACCAAAAATAATTAATTTCATAAAATCTGATTTAACGGATAAAATCTATAAAATTTCCAAAAATTCAAATTTATCCAAAAATCAATTTTAAAATTTTCGGACTCGAGCAATTCGATCCGACGCCTCGTGGACCAATCAAAAACAATTTTCGATCGGACCAAAAATAGAATTTTAACATATTAAAATTTTAATTTTAAAATTAAAAATTAATTTTCGCGGGCCGACCGGGACGCTCCCAGGCTGCCCGTGCCCCAAAAAGGGCTCGGGCCAGGCAGCGACGATCGTTGCCCTGGGCAGCGCCGTGCGCCGCCCTGCGCAACGCTGGGCAGCGTCGTGCGCTGCCCGTGTTTTTGCCCGAAAAATTTTTAATTTTAAAAAAATTTATTTTGTTTCAAAAAACCGAGGCTAAAAATTTTTTGTACAATCGATTAATTTAATCGCTTGATCTGAGCAACCTGTCTCTGATACCACTGTTGGAGAACGGCGATCAGATCAATCAGAATTGATACCCGGTGCAGCGGAAGTTTAAAAATTTTATATGAAACGATTCCATACTGGGTATCAAAACTTTACGATTAAATTGTGTGTGTAAAAATTAAATAACAATTATAAATTTTTACCTCCAATCTCGAATCGAGATTATGGACACCAACAGATTACTCTGCTCTTGTTGTATATCCCTGGAACTGATGGACGAACTGTTCTTCAATCAGGTCCACGAACAGAGATTTAATCCCTCTGATAGATTGCACTAGAAAATCTATCAGAAGTTTCTACGAAGAGAATTAACGAATTTGATCCGTTAAACCAGACTGAAAATTCAAAATTCACAGGCTGGATTTTCCCGAGTAGAGAGGGAGGGGGACGGCCACTTTAGAGAGAAAAACAACTAGGTTTTCGAAAATTGTGACCTCTGTTGTGTAATTTCTGTACTGCAATAACTTATTTATAATGTGAGCTGCTAACAGCTTAGGGCCCATTAGTCATAAGTTCAAGCCTGACAAGCAAAGCCCGCATGTTCAGAAATTAATATAAAATTCATCGTGACTCTGATTGATAAACCGATTTTACCAATGTTCACAGAAACCATTTCTGCACCTTTTAAAGTCAAGATAAATTTTTCTGAATCCGAATTCAGTGATTTCCAAAAATGCCCATCCCTATGTCATTTTAGAAAATCTTACTCCTCTACTCTTAAATAAGAAGTCACACTTCTTTGTTCATTAAATTTAACTCTTTAAATTTAACTGTCTCAACGGGGATTAAAAATCCATTACTCTGTGTGACCCTCAATGGTTCAGGGATACAGCTAGCCGTGGGCTCACAACTCCTTGTGACTCGGAACAACAATTTTCGACTTACCCATCGAATCATGGTAAGAGCACCTAGCAACATCGCCCCATGATTCCCTAGGTATCACTGATAGTGCCTGCAAGAACCAATAGATTTTGGTTAGCGTACAGTACGGTCCCTTCATCCATATATCCCGATCGAATCAACAACCATTGGTAAATCGAGAGTCGTTCTAGATTCGATAACTATGCAACGCATCTTGAAGATCAAATAGTGACATCGCATGTGCTACTAAGAAACCATTTCTTAAAACACATCATGTACTCTGGCCAGAGATTCGTCACACTAATATCTCCTCAGATTGCATAGGATATCCACACTCGCAAGTATGTGGTGAATCCTTGACAACAAAGCATCGACTCCTATATGTGTTGTAATTGTACCCAATCCCGACACCTGATGACCCCAATAGAGTTGGTAAACAAGTCAAAGCACAGTACTAGCATATAGAGTCTCAATGATGTTTCAAGTAGTAAGGACTAATGGTGTACAACCAAAACCGCGGACTTTATCCACTCGATAAGTGATAACCACTTGGAAAGTTCGGATAGGGTAGTTCGATCATTCATCGTATGAATATCCATTTGCATGCTTCGAACATCTCTATGTTCCATACCAATGAAACGTGGTACTCGGCATCGCAAATGCTAGTCTCAATCTCGAGCGATCCTTATCCTTATTAACGGACGGCTCAATCGACTAGGAACCATTTAGAATATACAGTGACTATAAGATGTGTTTCATGATAGACATCCCCATGTTCTATCACATCTTACATACACTATAGTATATTCAAGGTCTTTATCAAAACAACAATAGTATATCACAATATAACAATATGAAGAAAGATAAAGTCATTGCCATTAATAAAAGTGTAAATTATATTAAACAAAAGATTGTTTATACAAAGAGTCATCAAAGCCCTTAGCCACAAGTTGGCTCACCGGGCACCCACTCTTTCATTTTCAATTATCTGATCAATAATTGATTTGTAATATTTATTTGAAATCTGGCACTCGAGAGAGGAGATTTTGAATAGGACAAATAGAAAATACACTGTTAATTATTTATATCGCTCGGGAGAGTGTATAACTTTAACAGAGCTTTTAAAGAGAACATAGTTTTGAATTGATCACTGCAAGTAGATTCTTAATAGGGATATTGGAATTGAATTGTAGTTGATATATTTTATTCGGCACTCGGGAGAGGGAATAATACACTTAAGTGTTCTTGGCTATTAATTGATTGAAATTCATGAAGATTAATTAATTAGGATTGATTGTTGTTGAAACCAGGTGAAATCTATACCTCTAGACCATTTTTTTCTTATTAATATTTTAATCTAAAAGTTTTGTGCGTGCTTTTAAATCTCTTAATTATTTTATTTTACTGCAAAATTCTCAAAGTTTGATTTTCTAGATAAAGTTTGGACTATTTTAATTACAAGCACTGAATATTTTCAAATTACTCCCTGTGGGATCGATATCTGATTTAATCACTATATTAAAACTTGACACTCGTACGCTTTCAAGGAATTTTCACAACAATGAACTTCCGGTAAATTGTGATTTTGAAATTTTAGTGCTTCTTAGAGTTCTATGGATTTAAATGAGCTTATTTGCATTTAAGATTTGAAGAAAATATTAGTGATTGCATAATTGGTATGCAGGTTGATTGGACGCCAGAGCTACACAAAACGTTTGTGCAGGCAGTGGATGCCTAGTTGGGGAATGCAGGTGACCATCGTCTTTAACCATTTTGGAGAGAAACTTGTACAGAGAATGCCAAGGCATAGAAGAGGGTACATACATGTGGTGAACAATGACTTCACTAGGTGGGATATGTATGTCATTGGAGGTATTGGGGAATCCTACCATCAATAGCCAAGTACAGGGAGAAGGGAGAAGGCAAACTGCATGCATGTGTTTTTTCCTTATTTACCAGTCAATTTACAATTTCAATGTATTGAAATGCGTCAAATTCATAAGTTAGTTTATTAACTTTATATATTAGAGCTAAACTTGCACGCAGTTTGTTGTAAAGACCTTATTTTTTTGGTTTTTATAAATGAAATTGAAATATTTTGTTTAGTTTTTCATTTCGTTTCATTTTCTTTTTTTTTATATTTGGTTGAATTTTTTGTTACATATAAATCATAGAATTGTAGGCGAATGCAAATTCTTTCCGCAGCGTGCATTGTAGGCTGTCAATAATATATCTGTAGCATATCTTGCATGCTGTCGATGAACATTTCCGCAGCGTTCCTTTACACGCTGTGGATATATGTTTCCGCAGTGTGCGGTGCGTGCCACAGATGTAAGTTTCTACGGTGCGTGCTGCAAATGTAAGTTTCCGCAGCGCGCCATGCATGCTGCGGATACGCCATGAGTTTCTACAGCTTACTACTATGCAGCATGCGATGCACGCTGCGGATAGCTAATTTGCAAGCTGTGAAAGCTCAATTTTGTTGTAGTGCGAGTATCTTTCGATGCTCATACAATAAATACATTTTACAAAATTCCATAAGTCTTACATGATGAATATGAGGAGTACAAGATCGGGGAATTGGATTATGATGAAGTAATCCGAAACATATGTTTAGAGGGAGCAGAATGGAGACTCGGTCATGAAGGGAATCCCTCACGTTTTAAAAAATCCGACCTTTATGGCGAGGACAAGTGATGGAACTCCTTTGTATCTACTAGACTCAAGACAGCTGATCACACTACCACAGTAACGAAGGAGCGAGCCATCCTAGTCTACTGTACTACGATTGGAAAAACTGTTGATTTGGGAAAAATTGTTCAAGACTCAATTTTGAACGTGGAATCAGGCACCACTACTGGAGTTCTTACACACCCATCACTCATCACAAATCTCTGCCAACATGCGGGTGTCACTTGGGTCGACCACGAAGAATTTTTGAAACCAAGAAGTCTCATAATGGTAATTGACCAACCTTGCAAATAGTTCCAGAGAAGCACGAAGAGAATCCAGTCGCTAAGCAGCTACCAGGCGACCGCCTCCACCTCAAGACACACCTAGGACGGTAGATGATATAGTTACATTGCTCAAAGAAGAGGTGCGACAAGAAAAAGAGGAGTTGGGACAATAGCAGAGAGAGATACAAGAGTTCCATCACCAATATGATGTGTTTATGAATTTCACTACTAGCACATCAATTTCCAAGCACCACTAACACCGTTGTTCCTTTCCCACCATGCACACAATGTCCACCACAGTAATTTCCATTGGAGATGCCTCAGCCTACCCCACCAGCCGAGCCCGGGGATGACGATGAGGATGGTGATGACTAGTGACGATCGTGGCCCAAGGTACGTGCATTCCTTTGCTTTTATGGTTTACATTACATTGAGAACAATGCACGTTTCAAAGTTTGGGGGTTGTTATTTTTTTTCTTTTTTCTTTCCTGCTTAATTTTGCATAGTTGATATATATTTCGTCCAGTTTTATTGTGTGTTGCGTAAAAAAAAGTAAATAAAAATAAAAATAAAAAAATATCTGCATTTCATTACGTTTATGTCGTGTCAAATTCGTGAAATAAATGATAGTATTGCCGATTATGAGAAAAGTTAGGCAAATACTAGAGAGTATTCCAAAAAATAATTTTCCACATTTTCGTATACACAGTCCATGATCAAAAGCCTATCTTCACAACTGGAAAACAGTTGTGTGAACTTGGTGAAGCTAAATAGACAAATAATTTCTTAAACACTCTTTAATTTTCACTTGACTCCAAGATAGAATTTAACAAGCACAGACATGATTGAGACATTGTTTGATCTTACTTGGGAATGTATTTATTGATTAAAATTCTTCACTAGATGCCCTGTTGAGCCTGCATGAGAAAGAGAATGGATATGATATGTATTCATAAAAAAACTTTGGAAGCCATTCAATATTCTTTTAAGATAAATTGTTCTTGCACTGAAATACTTTTGTGCACAATGATTAAATCATACGAGTTGTTTGAGGCCTCGGGTTGCTAATCTCAAATCTTAAGGGGCAATTAATGAATAAACATCATTAATCTAATAAGGAAAGAATAAGGATCAAGAAATTTTATCTTTTTTTCAAAAAGAGGTGGGCACGGGCGGTCAAAAACTACCGCCCGGGCGCCCCTGTTTTTTTCCAAAACAGTAGGCTGAGCTCCAGGCGGCGCGCGAGTGATAATAAACAGCGGAAAGGGCGCGACTCCGGGCAGAAAACACTCTGTTTGTATATAGCAAAACTTGATCCTTAAACTCCTCCCAATTCATGGTCTATTAAGTCTACAACTTGTATTGATCAATACTAGAAGTGCCCATCATGTTTTTATTCATGAGATACCTCTCACAACTAAATTAAAGTACAACAAAATAGCTACAAGAAAACATAAGGTACCAATAGTTGCTTCAAACTCTAGTAATAACATCATTTTACTAGATTCATCAAGGATCAACTCATCAAACTCGCTAAAACCCGAGTTCACACGTGCAAAATCTCTCCCTTGAGCTATCAATGTCGTCTTCGACTAGCTTCTGCCCCACCTGATGTCATGCACACATACAAAACAAGACAACAGCCAGATAAACTCCGGTGAGAACTCATTCTCAGTATAAGCAACATATCAAAAGCGTTAAATAAATCATATCTACTCTATTTAACTCGACTCAACAAATAGAGTAAATAACGCATATCTCGATTAAGAATTGATTCATAAATCATCGTTGCCATTAAGATTCGTATCCGATCTTGACATGGATATCCATCTAACGTAGCCATTCTGGACTCGAAAATAAGGTCGCCTCAGACTTTGGCATAGAATTCAATTCAATAACATCATCGTATCATAATCATATCGACTCAAATCAAAGATCCAGTACCTGGGATGGATCGACAACATCAAAATCAAATCGAAACATAAACAAGTATGTGGTTTTTGCGGGACAACTCAAGAATAATCGATCTTGAGTTTCAAAATCCCTGACTCACGATGTCATCATTATACCTTCGTATTTCTTCGGTTGTGAACACTTCAAGTCTGAGATATATAACCAAGAAATATATTTCAACTTGATTTGATCTCATCATATCCAAATCTGGTCACAATCATGGTTAGAACTTCAACCAAAAATGGTTTCAAACCTTGATCATTTCCTCTTCGTTTCGAAGAAACTTCTCGAGCTCGTCAACTTCAAAATAATCTAAAATGAAGTGTTTCCAAGTTATGATTATCACTCACAACTCAAGGAATGTCCAGCTTAAACAATCTAACTTCAAAGTTGATCAAAATCTTGAACCGACGGCGTAACGGTACAAAATCGGTAACCGAAACGATATCGAATCAATTCTAACAATCTTAACCATAATATATCAGCATCATATCATCCTAAACCAGCATCTCAGCAGCTATACAACTCGAAATACATGCTAGAAATCATGATTAAGTTCATTCAACATCAAATCGTCGATTCAATTTCAATATCGGAATGAATAAACATGCACGAACACAAAACTAACATCAAGTTCTGATCTCTGCTCATAACTGATTTCGAAATCTATCAAACACATCATAATACTTACACGAGATCGAAGCCCTTGTCGCAAAGATTCCAGAACATCTTTTGGAATTGAAATCGGACGAACGGATCAAAAGTTACGGGGTTTCGAAAATCGAAAATCAAAAGAAATGAGAAGACTTCGGCTCTCTGTTCCAACTTTCTGAATGAAAATGGCTTGTACACGTTCATATGCTGAGTAAGCAATTCAATAATCGGATATATGTTGCATAATTGCAATTTAGTCCCTCAAGTCTTCATTAATTGCAATTCATTCTTCAGCCTTCTTTTTAATTCAATTTCAATCCTAAATAATTTAAGAATATTAGAATTTAAATCGAAACTCCAAATATTCTCAAATTAAATATACTCGGACTAAAATTAAATAAATTCGGATTAATTAAATAATCCCGGCCTTTTTGCATTTAAGCCCTTGCAACTTCGATATTTGCAAATCAGTCTCTGATCATGTTGAATCCTCAAAATTAATCTTCTTTAATTCCCAAAACATGGAATTTAATCTCAAATTCCATAAATATTCAATTTGAATATTTATTCTATTAATTTAAGAATTCTCGGAATTTAATTTCAAAATCTATAAATTCTCAAATTAAATATTTTCGGCTCAGAAATTAAATCTATAATTTCTTTCACTTCTCAAATCAATATTAGCCCATAATATGGAATTTAATTCTCAAATCCCATAATTAATAATTTAATATTTTCGGGCCTTACAATTCCTCCCCTCTAAGAAATGATTTCGTCCTCGAAATCACATTCAATCGAACTATTCAATTTGATAGACTGAATAATTATCTGAAGTTATTCTCACTTCAATCATATAGCTCTGAACTTCGTATCTCATCTCTTTATCTCTTATCAGATTCTTTCTTCGAATCTGCTTCTATTCTCGTGTATTAGGTATCTATTCAGTTGTACTTTAAATCATTAACAAGAATTCGTTCTGAGCTGTTTCTTTCTTCAATCAAAGATTTGTCGAATAATCGACTTAACTCAAAATCTTTTCGATATTTATCTCATCTAATTAAAGTACATAGGAAGAATCTTCTGATACTTCCTTCACTTATATACGTGGAACAAATCAAATCCATCATATCTAGCTGATCAAGAACATAATCAATTCTGTCTAACATCTCAGTCAGTGAAATTCAACTTCACTGACGACTTGTTTCTTTCTGAATATCATTCGATGTTCTGTATAGAACATATATCAAGTCTACGCTATCATTCAATTCATCGCTTCAAGATCAGTATTCAATTTCATATTCTGAATCTGTAAATTACACTCTGCTTTTTCTCTATTCTGAATTGAATGATGTTTCACGAATAACTTTTTCCGCTTAACTAATCAGTTTCAGCTTCAAAAATTATATCTATCATTCAATTACTAATTCTGTTTCTTCTTCTCTGTTTTCATTTCGTACAGATTCATCTTCAAAATCTTTGTGTGTCTCAAATCAAATCTGATTTGATATCGACAAATCATGTCTGATCTGATGTCATATATTTCGATAGTATCATTTCAACACAAAGAAATCGGATTTCTTTTCATCATATCATCATAACATTATCTCAATATCGACTTAATAACTGTTACAGGAATTATAATCATCAAGTGGCAACACATCAAGTCAAGTAATACCGAATCAGGTATTAAAGTTCTGAGAATATTCTCAACATCTGGAAAATCAACTCAGATAATCCATCAATCGAAGAATGATATAATGCAATCAAATATAACTAGCTCTCAGAACATCAGTCAATCAATCGATGCCACATTCTGTCGAATAAATCTAAAGTCTTAATCCTGACAATAACTTTTAATCATTCCTGTAATTTCATCATATCTCTATCTTCGTCACAACTATCTAGTCATATCTGTATCACATCTTATACAGCATATTCTAAAATTCTTATTAGTCTGTTCATACTATCTATTAATCAGAGTATAATATGCTATATTCACATATTTCAAAGTATTCAGAGCTGTTGATAATCGGTATCATGTTAGATATAGTTCATTCTCAAAATTCGATTCATCTGCTCTGACTATTCTTCAATTCAAGAATAAAATCTTGTACTTTCACAACATATTCTTTCAAATCATAATCTCATTTCAATTTCTGGAGCTTCTAAACTATCACTGAATTCATCTGATCAATGATTTCCAACTTCATCAGAAACTCTTTGTACATTTAATTTCAAAAACGTACTAATTCTGTTATCTCTATTTGCTTTATCTTCTGATAAAACAATTATTGGATGAATCTTAAATTCATTATTGTGCATTTTTTCCAAAATCTGATATATTTTTTTGGAAATATCAAGCACAATCAGATAATCAATCATAATAGAATTCATTCATTCTGATCTGAGGCTTCAATTCATATCTCAATCGGGCATTCTTTACTGAATTCTCATCGCTTCAGTTTATTTTCTGTGTTTCTTTCATCTTTTGAACAGTTCTGTCTTACTTCCAATCGAAAATCATTCTGATTGGTGATATATTCGTCTGAATATTCAAACCAGAATACACAGAAATCTGGAATCACTTCATCGGATGCCTATTTCATTCCTCATTTCTATCTCCAAAATACTGACAAGTCATATCATCTAACCCAAAAATCATGGATCATATTCAAATTCTTCTATCAGTTACGAGCCAAAAATCTTAAAATATGCTGAAATATCATCAAAGGATCAATAATTCTCAAAATCAAAAGAAATAAATCAAGATTGAGAAAATCCCTCAATCAAGGTCATCCAAAATCAAATCTTCTGGATAACAAACTCTGCGAAGTGAAAACAACTCACTTGCATCACATAACTCAGAATGAGTGAATCACTCAGGCTCTATGAACAAAACAAGGAGAGCCACTCGAAATCAAACATTTCAAGAATTATATGTCCACTTGAGGTATTCGACTCAACATATTAAAAGAAAAGATTCATCTGTAACTGATTTTCATGTCATCATCTATCTTCTAAACCTCAAAATCAATATTCAGTTCATAATCTCATTAAATTGGTAATTCATAAATTCATCAATTCTCTATTGAATTCCAGTTCACAACTTAAACTAAAGTCAAAAATCTTACTGGAATATATCTGTAATCTCTATTCATTAGCATACCTATCAATGCTGATTTCGATCGTGAACATATCTAGTGCATCAAATATACTGATTTTGGAATATTTCTGTAATCAAACATCATATATCAAACCGAAATCACAGAATCTTAATTCGAGATTCTATATCATATCATCATATTTATATGCACATTATGTTCTTGCTGATCTAATTTTATCGCTTCTTATCATCATTTCTTCTGCTAATCTGTATTCGATTATTGCATCATCATCTATCATGCAACATAACAGATATTTCAATATGAACAAAATCATGTTTAGTTTCAGTTCATCAAACCAATAGTTCCATTCTTCAGTTTAATTCACAAAGTCTCTTTTCTGATACAGAGGTGATCATACAATAAGCTTTCAGCTATCATGTATCTATATCACCAATAATAAACAGGTCAAAACAAAATAAATCTGTTACCTGAAATTTCATTCTCAGGTGCAATTTCATTCTGATCCTCTGTATAATTCTGGAATTTGTTCTTCATTCGAATCTTTTCTCTGAATCGGATTTGCTTATAAATTATTCTAGCACCTCATCTTGAAATGTCTTTACACTACTTATTCGAATATCCCCCTCTAAAATGAGTGTAGTAATCTCTAACATATTCTGCATTTAGACCCAAACACTTCTGTCTCGGTCCGCTAGAGTTAAAGATTTACTTTCATATCATTTACTTCATATCTGTTCTCGAATAAAATTTGTAGATAAAGTTGTGAGTATCTCACATACTCTTGCATCATTCTCCTAACTCATCATTCAGCTTCAATTTTCTTAGACAGGGCTAGGTCTTTCGTAAAATGTTTCAGTCATCAACATTTACTCAGACATAATCTTCGAATTCAAGCCATGAATAAATACTGAATCTTGAGTTTCTTCATCATCTACAATTCAAAGAATTGTAGTAGGCTTGAAATCTAGTAAGATGTTCTTCAGTATTCAAAATATTCAACTTCTAGTTGGTATATTCTTCTTTCTCATCTTTTCTATCTACTATGGCAAAGAACCGTTAATCCAAATCTGTTCTGAGCACTTACCACCAAATAAATATACCTCTGTTCTGTCAGAATTTCTTCATCAGAATCTATCAGCTGGTTGCTAGGTTTCGAAATTGGTATACAGTCAATCTGATACGTCATTCATCTGTATCTTTTAGGTCAGGCCAACTTCTCCTGCAATAATATCTATTCATTTGCTGATATTTTGTTCTGTTTAATCAAAAATACTTCTTTCAGCTGAGCAATACTGTTCTGTTCAGTCTGACCATACCATTTTGTTTAGTCTGGGGTGCTTACATCACCCAAAGAACACCGTTCTCCTTGATTCTGGGTGCTTACATCACCCGGGGAAAATCTTATAACAAAATCAGTAAGAAATTCAAAAATTTACAAATCAGTATATTAGGCAGTTGAATTTCAAAGATAGATCATGCTCACATGCAATTTATCAAATCATCGAATCATCAAATCGAGTAATGCATAATCATGCAATACTATAAATGCATGTGACTCAATCTACCCCGCTCAGCTTCTATCTCAATCCAAGAAACTTACGCTCTGATACCACCGGTTTTGAGGCCTCGGGTTGCTAATCTCAAATCTTAAGGGGCAATTAATGAATAAGCATCATTAATCTAATAAGGAAAGAATAAGGATCAAGAAATTTTTATATTTTTTTCTTCAAAAAAGGGTGGGCACGGGCGGTCAAAAACTACCGCCCGGGCGCCCCTGTTTTTTTCCAAAATAGTAGGCTGAGCTCCAGGCTGCGCGCGGGCGATAATAAACAGCGGCGAGGGCGTGACTCCGGGCAGAAAACACTCTGTTTGTATATAGAAAAACTTGATCCTTAAACTCCTCCCAATTCATGGTCTATTAAGTCTACAACATGTATTGATCAATACAAGAAGTGCCCATCATGTTTTTATTCATGAGATACCTCTCACAACTAACTTAAAGTACAAAAAAATAGCTACAAGAAAACATGAGGTACCAATAGTTGCTTCAAAATCTAGTAATAACATCATTTTACTAGATTCATCAAGGATCTACTCATCAAACTCGCTAAAACCCGAGTCCACACGTGCAAAATCTCTCCCTTGAGCTATCAATGTCGTCTTAGACTAGCTCCTGCCCCACCTGATGTCATGCACACATACAAAACTGGACAACAGCCGGATAAACTCCGGTGAGAACTCATTCTCAGCATAAGCAACATATCAAAAGCGTTAAATAAATCATATCGACTATATTTAACTCGACTCAACAAATTGAGTAAATAACGCATATCTCGATTAAGAATTGATTCATAAATCATCGTTGTCATCAAGATTCGTATCCGATCTTGACATAGATATCCATCTAACATAGCCATTCAAGACACGAAAATAAGGTCGCCTCAGACCTTGGCATAGAATTCAATTCAATAACATCATCGTATCATAATCATATCGACTCAAATCAAAGATCCACTACCTGGGATGGATCGACAACATCAAAATCAAATCGAAACATAAACAAGTATGTGGTTTTTGCGGGACAACTCAAGAATAATCGATCTTGAGTTTCAAAATCCCTGACTCACGATGTCGTCATTATACCTTCGTATTTCTTCGGTTGTGAACACTTCAAGTCTGAGATATATAACCAAGAAATATATTTCAACTTCATTTGATCTCATCATATCCAAATCTTCTCACAATCATGGTTAGAACTTCAACCAAAAATGGTTTCAAACCTTGATCATTTCCTCTTCATTTTGAAGCAACTTCTCGAGCTCGTCAACTTCAAAATAATCTGAAATGAAGTGTTTCCAAGTTATGATTATCACTCACAACTCAAGGAATTTCCAGCTTAAACAATCTAACTTCAAACTTGATCAAAATCTTGAACCGACGGCGTAACGGTACAAAATCGATAACCGAAACGATATCGAATCAATTCTAACAATCTTAACCATAATATATCAGCATCATATCATCCTAAACAAGCATCTCAGCAACTATACAACTCGAAATACATGCTGGAAATCATGATTAAGTTCATTCAACATCAAATCGTCGATTCAATTTCAATATCGGAATGAATAAACATGCACGAACACAAAACTAACATCAAGTTCTGATCTCTGCTCATAACTGATTTCGAAATCTATCAAACACATCATAATACTTACACAAGATCGAAGCCCTCGCCGCAAAAATTCCAGAACATCTTTCGGAATTGAAATCGGACGAACGGATCAAAAGTTACGGGGTTTCGAAAATCGAAAATCAAAAGAAAAGAGAAGACTTCGGCTCTCTGTTCCAACTTTCTAAATGAAAATGGCTTGTACACGTTCATATGCTGAGTAATCAATTCAATAATCGGATATATGTTGCATAATTGCAATTTAGTCCCTCAAGCCTTCATTAATTGCAATTCACTCCTCAGCCTTCTTTTTAATTCAATTTCAATCCTAAATAATTTAATAATATTAGAATTTAAATCGAAACTCCAAATATTCCCAAATTAAATATACTCGGACTAAAATTAAATAAATTTGGATTAATTAAATAATCCCGGCCTTTTTGCATTTAAGCCCTTGCAACTTCGATATTTGCAAATCAGTCTCTGATCAAGTTGAATCCTCAAAATTAATCTTCTTTAATTCCCAAAACATGGAATTTAATCTCAAATTCCATAAATATTCAATTTGAATATTTATTCTTTTAATTTAAGAATTCTCGGAATTTAATTTCAAAATCCATAAATTCTCAAATTAAATATTTTCGGCTCGGAAATTAAATCTATAATTTCTTTCACTTCTCAAATCAATATTAGCCCATAATATGGAATTTAATTCTTAAATCCCATAATTAATAATTTAATATTTTCGGGCCTTACAAGTTGATTGTAAATTGAGATCTTTTATAGTATTTGTTCGGACAACCTTCAAGGCAAAATATTGGAAAACTCTGACTTAGGAGTTATATAGGCAATATTTGATCCGACTGAACCGTTCGAGCCACCAAATGATATAATATATCGCTAGTTACCTCATTTGAGCTTACAAAAAATCAAATGAAATGCGTAAAAACGTGTGAATAACCACCATTCGAAACCTTTTTGAAATCCCACAATGACTACCTAGTAAACCTCTTATACACTCTTTACCTACCCTTGTAAGGGAGTAAGAATTTCAAGCGCTCAATTAGTAGTGATTCAATAAAAAAATAAAATAAAATAAAACAAATAAAAGAGATGTGTTTTGGCGAATTCAAGGAAATAAAGAGTGGTGGGATGAGGTGAACTCGAGGAAAATATTGATGATGAATAAAAATGGAGGTGGAAGTTGAATTGGATTGCGAAAAATATAAAAATTTAAACTTACTCCCTATGTTTCATTTGTTACCTTCGTTTGTAGCCATGAGTCGAGACCTACATTACAAGCTTAGAAGTTTTGTTATCCGATTCATAGTTTTCAATACACTAGTGGAGAAATTTGGAAAAATTAAGCCTATGGGCACTCGAGAGACAATTTGAATAAGTATGAATCTTAATCAAATCACACTCACACATCTCAGTGCATTGTAACATTTTTGGGTGTTCTTAATTTTATGAGCATTACTTTGAACCCCTTGTCACCTGAAAAGCCCTCATGATATGTGTGACAAAGATTTCAAATTAGCATTGAAACGTGAAATTGAATATACGTTGAGCCTATTTTCTTTGATATAGCCATGATAGTAGGGCCGCTCAGCTCTACACCGGTATATGGTCTAGCACTAGTAGTGTAGCGGAGACGGATACGTTTGGCTACTATAGTGTTTTAGACGAGTGTGGCTGTACCCAGAGGTTGATCCGCGAGGTTCCGGCACTCATTTAGATGCCTAATCTGAGCATGATTTGATGGATTACCCGATGTCCAGTCATCATATGAATGCATCATATTTATATGTTTACTCATGTTTACGTACTGGGCGTTAATCGCTCACGTCCTTGGTATTATCTTGGACAACCCATTCGACGGGACAGGTTCCAGGTCGAACAGAGCAGGAGGTTCAAGGCAGGACTAAAGGGCAGGAGCGGTTTTGGAGTATATTATATAGCAGGAGTTGATATAGCTGTATAGTAATATATTTTAGTTTTTATTGTATATATTTCAATATGGTTGTATCACTACAGATTTGGGTATTAGTACCGGTTGTTTTCTGCTGGTTTATGTATATTATGGGTTATGTTTCCGTAAGTTTTACTTTGATAATTAAGTATTTTACTTAAGTTGATTGCATGCTTGTTAGTAGGTGACTCAAAGCAGGGTACAACCCAGTGCCTGCCCTGTACAAAAAAAGACACGAAATCAGGGCTCCATGCGCACCTACATAGCTTCGTGGTGACACTACATGGATGGCGTATTTTTGGAAGTGTGGACTTTGAATTTAAAGAATTATATTAGCGTGCAGATTAAGAAGTTTTTATCAAGATTTTCAATGCAAAAAAAGGTGGCTAGATAGGGAGAAAGAGGAAGAGGAACGAAAGGAAGGATTGGGAAATAGAGACCGATATTGCATAGATTCAAAGATGGAGAACGCAACCTCTAACTTTGTTCTAATTCCTCTCTTTCTTAGATTCTTATTGGAATGAATTATTTTCAGTACATGTTTGATTATTATATTTAATTGATCATGAACTAATTCTCTCATCTAGAGGGTCGACGTAGTGATATCGAAAACCATGTTTAGGATCTTTTGATATTGTTAACAGAATTCTTCATTTAATTCATTTGTGTTTTTTTTTTATTTATTACTTTCGATTCTACTGGTCATAAGTCAATTTATTTATGTGTTTAAATTATCACTCGGTACTGGGAGAGAAAATTCTAAACAAGACATAAAAAACACAAATTAATTAAACAAAGAATTCTGATAACAATATAAAAAGATCCTAAACATGATTTCCGGTGTCACTACGTCGACCTTCAAGATGAGAAAATTAGTTCATGATCAATTCAATAAAATAATCAAACATGTTCTGAAAATAATTCATCACAATAAGAATCTAAGAAGAGATGAATTAGAACAAAGGTAGAGGCGACGTTCTCCATCCCCGGATCGATGCAATCTCCGTATTTTTTTAATCCTTCATTTCGTTCCTCTTCTCCTTTCTCACTACGTAGCCGCCTCTTTCTTGCATAGAAAACCCTCGATAAAAACTTCCTAATCTGCATGCTAAAATCCTCTTTTAAATTCAGAGTCCACGCTTCAAAAAATACCCCATCCATGTAGTGTCGCGATGCCACGAAGCTGCGCAGGTGCATCTGGCACCCTGATTTTGTGTCCTTTTTTTGTGCAGGTAAGGCGCTGGTTCACCAGTGTTGGCTCAGGGCGCCAAAGATCTGCACGGGTGCACCTCCACTGCTGGCCTGCGCGTCTTCAACTTTTATTTTCTTCTCTCATTTCACTTTCCACCACCATTTTGGTTCTTTTACGCTCTATATGTGTCATAACACCACCTTATTGGCTCGCCTCCTAAAAAAGACAAAAATAACAACAAAACACAGAATACCGCTAAAGAAACAACAAAAAATCAAATTTAAATACATGAAATAAAATTGGAATAAATTGACTTTATCATACGTATATGAAAATTTTATGTTGGGACTTTAGACTCACTATGCTTGATTGGTGCAGTTAAATATGAAGTGTAAGCGAACTAAAATATTTGATTGTAAGACTGAAAAGTTCAAGAGGCGAAAGGATTTCATGGCACGACTTTTGAATCTCAACATTTAAAGCAAGAAGTTTTGCATCTGTTTGTTGTTCTTTTGTCATTACATTTGTTTGATGCACGACCGTTAAAATTCAATGGTGTAAAGAAATGTTTAGATTTAATTATTTTCAGTGACAGTATCGTGACGATGAGTTTTAATGTTTTTTTCTAGTTTTCAACCTCTTATGTCTTTTATTACGTTATGAGAATTTGATGCTTGGTTTCACGAACGTTTTAAAAAGGTATTTTATGCACTAAGTTTATTTTATTGAAACTCTCGGTTTTCTTAAGATCTTAAATGTTGGTTCATGTTGTGATATGTGAGTAGAAGTTTTGACGTGCCCATATAAGAACCCGTCGTTAATTGTAGGGTAGCATCTTTTGTTTCAATGTTTTATGCATGTTTGAGTCATGAGATTTTATTTAAGTTTTATTCAAATAGATTTATTTCCACGCATGACTTAACAAATTTTCAAGAACGATGCGTGTCCAACATTGTTGTATTTGAAAATTTTCCCCACACTTTTTCGCATTTTAAATAATGAAAATATCTGAAAATACGAGACGTCACAACTTAATTGTTTTGCAGATTTCTCAACTGAACTGGAGGATTCAAGCTTGACTGCTGCTAAGGCCTTTATTACTTGGGTGGTCGACTGATCACCCTCTCTGCTTTGAAGCTCAAAATCGTAGGCCTTTAAATTTGAAAACAAGTCACGTTATTCTAACTTGTTAAGTTCCTTTGACTTCCTCATGGCCATGATCTTGACATCCCACTCCTCGAAAATACCTCTCATCACTTTCAATATAACTTCTCGGTTCGAGTACGATTTCAAAGTAAACATAGCTTGATAACAATGCTACTCTCTTTTTTTATCGAATTCACTCATCGATTCTCTTAGCTTCATCTTTATGTTATAAAATTTTTGTGTTTCCACAAATAACTTGTTCTCTTTTGTCCTATAATTTTGTTGGAACCTAAAGGGGGGTGAATAGAATCCTTGGCCTATTTAGCGTTTAAAAAATGATTTTGAAAAAACGCAAGCAGAATACTTTTGGCAATCAAAATGATAATAAAAATAAATTAAATAAAATGACAGAAATAAAACAAAGCAGTAAAAGAGAGTAGAGATATTTATGGAAGTTCTACGAAAAATCGTCTACGTCTCCCTTTCTCAGCTAATATCGATTAACTGAGTTATCACTAGAAGTTCTTATTGGCCTTGAAGGTTCCAAGGATAGCCTTTACAACAATACGCTCGCTGCATCTACTTGGCCTTGAGGGTTCCAAGGGTAGCCTTACGACGTGATCACAACTTTGAATTCAACAATCATTATCACCACACTTATATTTTCTTTTACAAGAATATATTAAAATACACAAGAGAAGAATTCTTGAGAGCAAGTGTTGTGTCTTCAAATGTTCTACAAATGGCCTTTATATAGTGGTGAAAAAACGGTTGCGTTCGGACCTTCCGAACCCAGTTCGAAACTACCAATCTCCTTTAATCAAATCCCATGGTTTTTGCTTCGTGATCTGAACCTCATTTTGTGTCTTCAGATCCACTGATTTTCATATCCCGCTTAAATTCAAATTTAAATCTGCTGAGTTATAGACCACTTCGGAATCACTGATTCACTTCGAAACTACCAAACTCTTTTCCGAATCAATTTATTCCAAAATTTATTCAGTTGATTTATCTTGCAGATTGGAACTTCCGATCGCATCTTCAGAACTTTCGAACTATGTACTTCATTGCCTCCGAATAGCTTCGGATGGAAATTTCTTGAGAAGACGTTCGGAACTTCCGAACTCCTTCGGAACATCCGAACACAACTGGTGAAGTATTATTTAACATGAATTGTCTCACTCGAAATGATTAGTAACAATAAACTGAGTTTTGTAATCATCAAAATTCAATTTTTGAAATATGTTAATGCATTAAAATCATTAATCTCGCACTTGAGATTTATATGTGTAAGGCGTAACAATCTCTCCTCTTTTTATGATCACAAAACTTGGTTAAATAAATAAGAACATTAAAAATAACTAGTAGTTAAAAATATTTAATAGTTTTCCCTTAATATATGATCTGTATTTTTAATGCATCTAACCAAAATAATTCTTCCCCTTTTTTCGAGAATCAAAAAGGATAGACAAATAAGGAGACATTAAATATTAAGTGTGAAATGCAATTTTCATTATCAAATATCCAAGAATATTACATAAGATGCGAAAATAAAAATACATAAAATATATACTAAGGGTTTTCATCGCAAGGCTGATTGTGACCCAGGAACTTGTCAAACCGAGACTCCAAATGGTCAACTCGTGACTCTAAATGATGAAACCCGAAGAAAAGAGAGCAGAAGTTGCCTCTTGATTGTGAACCATTGTGCTTTGGATATGGAGGAGTGTGGAATCAATGTCATTGAGCTGGTCCGGGAAGCGATCAAATGAAAATTGATCCAATGGAGGAGTAGGAGGGATGAAAAAAAAAAAAGGAAGCTGGCCATGGTTGATAGGAGTAGAAGATGAAGATGGAATATCTTGGTGAGGAGGACCCGCTGGAAATCCCTTAGTTTGGATAGATGGCGGTAAGGAAGAGACCGGAAGAGAAAAGTGCTCAACGGAGTTGAATTGAGAAAATATTCGAGTAGGATCATCAACCTGTTGCAAAATTTACGCTCGTAAGAGCATGAGTATCAAGTTTTAATATAGAATGAGTAAAGTATCGTTCTCACGAGGAGTAATGTGAAAATTATTTAGTACTTGTAATTAAAATAATCCAGACTTTATTCAAAAAATTAAATAAGAGTTTTGGTTTTTGACTTAAATAAATTCAAAAATTTTAGCGAACCACGCACTTCAATTAAAATAAATATCAATGAGAGAAAATGGCCTAGAAGTTTTGATTTCACCTGATTTCGACAACAAATACTCATAATTAAACTATTTTCATTAATTCTATTCAATTAATAGTCAAGAACACTTATATTGTTTTATTTTCCTCTCCTGAGAAAAAAATAAAGTGTATCAATTAAACTTAGATTACAATATTCCTATTAAAAATATAGGCTAAATGATATATGAAAAACGGTATTCTTCCTAAGCTCCGTTAATGTTATATACTATCCCGAGCTATATAAACAATTTAAAGTGTAAATTCTAATGTCCTATTCAAAATCCCCAATCCCAAGCAACGATTTCAAATAAATATAACAAATCAATCTATGACCAGTAAATTGAAAGACAATCAATACTAAAAAAAAAATTAATCTAGGAGAATTCAATCCAATAAAAATCAAAAGTCGTAGAAGTATTTACACCAGGCTACGTCAACTTCTAGACTAATAAAATTTAGTTCATACTCAAAAATAAATAAAAACAAATCATGTTTTCAATTCTAGACATCAAACAAATAATAAAGATTTCAAAAAGAAAGATAACAAATCCGAATATTCGATGTCGTGTCCGGTCGATCTTTGTCGTTGTTCCAGTTAAAGCTACCATCTCACGCGGGCGCGCATATCTTTCCGAGATGGCGCACATGAGACTCGACTTTTATTTTTCAACATCTCTCAACTAGCGCGGGCGCACCTAAGACTTGCACGGGTGCGCATGGCATCTGCATTTTCATCATCAGCCTTCTTACGACTGCGGGCACGCATGGAGTTCGAAAATTACATCTTTCTTTTCTTCATCCGACAAAATCTTGCTTTCTACTTCTTTTTAGGGTATTTTTTGTTCATACCAACACAAAATCATCAATTTATTCGTCGCCTACACTTAACAAAAACAACAACAAATTCACGTAATATCTCTCGATATATCACAAAAGTCAAATCAAATTATAAATAAATTAAGTGCATAAAATGCATTTATCACAACCCAATGAGAGAAAATGGGATTCCAAATAATCCCATCATAGAGATCGAAGTTTGATCAATCTTCTTGGAAGGAGAGATAGGAACGGAGTCCTCGTCATCAAAATTAATATCAAAGTGAGTCAATATTCGGTTGATAAAACGAGCAAAATGAAGACTGACTCGTTTTGAAGACTTTGCAGCATGATGCATGAATTGCATAACAAAGCGAAGAAGGTTGAAGAAACACTCAAAAATTATGTGAGAAAGAACATATAATTCGAGGTATTTACAGTTGGAGAGGTCTCCACTGTGAGGAATGATGGAAGAGGTGATAATTTTTCTGAATTATTTGGAATTTGGAACGAAGAGATTTCAGTTGAATGCGGTCGTCGGTGACAGTAGAAGGGTGACCAAGAATGGCACTCAAAGCTACCTCGCAATCAAAATTGGGGTCATTTTGGGGCCATCGCTGAGAGAAAAATTCCCTTGGACCATTTATAGGAATGTCAAACCAAGTGGATAAATCGGCAAAGGAAAAATGGATATGATTACTTTGAACTATTGTGGCACCATGGATGTCATCGCTGCCAAGTTCAAGTTCACGGTTGGCATAGAACTCGTAAAAGAGTGATGGAAAAATAAGATCAGAAGTGGACGGATAGAATAAATTTTCCCATTGTTAATGTTGGATAAATGGAAAGATAGGGAGAGGAGTGGTTTCAAGGTAGGAAGTATCAATAGTACGACCAGAAAGAATTGGACGAGTATGATAATCATCTGGTATGGGTCGAGATATGGCTGGTTGAGTTGATCATGAGGTTTGGCCTTGAGTCGAGGATGGGTGCATCGACTCGAGATTTCGGACTCAATATTACGACGAGGACCCATAGGAATGATGGAAAAATGGCTGAAATTATTAGAATTATAGAAGATAATGGATTGGTGTGAGTAAAATCGGAAGAGCCGGACTATATTTATAAATGCGGGTTCAGGAGTTCCGATCTGCGTTCGGTGGTTCCGATCGATGTAGACGTTTTGGATTGTGACACCTGTCAGCCGATGAGAGATCGGCGGTTCCAAACTAGCTCGGAAACTCCGAAGTCTGACAGAAATGTCAAAATTCGAGAAGACAGTTAATATGACGCGGTTTATGGGAATAATATCGGACGTTCCGATACAGATCGGAGGTTCCGATCTTGAAAAGGAGGGAAAATTTTTGAAAAAGAGTGGGAAATTTTAAAAAACCGACGGGATTGTTTCTAGGGGTGTTCGGAAGCTCCGAAAATGATTTGGTGGTTCCAAACGGGATCAGAACAAAAATTATGAAAATGACCCTTAATTTATATTAAATGCATGAGTACTCCTAAACAAATAAATGGTGAAATTTTAAAATGTATGATATTATAATATTGAATAAATACAATTAATTTGTATCATCCAATGTTATAGTCCTCATATTTCTATTTCTCCTCCTTAATGCGACATCAAATTCAATTTCTTACACATGTATTTACAACTCAATCATGTCAAGTTCACCACGAAAACGAGTAAAAGTATTTTCATCTAGTGATTTTATAAAAATATCAGCAATTTGATGTTTGGTGTCAACATATAGAATTTCAATGTAATTTTGTTCAATGTGATCACGAATAAAATGATGTCGAATTAGTGCGAGAATGTAGAACATGATTTTTTGTAAAACATATGGCGCTAGTAATATCACAAAAAATAGGTATTTTTGAAAAAGATACATCATAGTCAAGCAATTGATTCTTCATCCAAAGAATTTGTGCTCAACAACTACCAGCAGCCATATATTCGGCCTCAGTCGTTGATAACGCAACACACTTTTGTTTCTTTGAAAAACCAAGACATAAAACAATTTCCCAAAAAAAGAAAGTTCCACTAGTGTTCTTTCTATCCACCTTATAACCTCCAAAGTCGACATCACAGTATGTTTTTAAATCAAAAAAAAAAGTTTTTGGAATACTGTAAGCCGATATTTGAAGTGTTTGAAAGATATTTGAAAATGCGTTTTAAGGCAAATAAATGTGACTCCTTTAGACATGATTGAAATCATGCACACAAGCATACACTAAACATAATGTCGGGTCTACTTACAGTTGCATAAAGCAGGAAGCCTATCATGCTACGAAATAATTTTTTATCTACAGGTTTATCATTTTCATCCTTGTCGAGTTTGATTGTTGTACTTATTTGTGTAGATGAAGCTTTAGAGTTCTCCATGCCAAACTTTTTGAGGATTTCCTTGATGTATTTTTCATGGTTGATGAAGAATCCATCTTTGCATTGTTTGATTTGAAACCCAAGAAAATAATTAAGCTCCCGCATCTTGCTGATCGCAAAATGGTCCTGCATGAGTTAGATAATTCACGACACAGAAGCTCATTAGAAGAACCAAAAATAATATCATCGATCGACATAGATTTTCACAATTAACAAGTCATGTTCTTTAATTTTAGTAAACAATGTATTATCAATTTTACCTCTAGAGAAACCATAGAGATAAGAAAAGTAGACAATTTATCATAACAAGCTCTTGGTGTTTGTTTCATTCCATATAAGGCTTTATCAAGTTTATAAGCATGATCAGGAAAATGAGGATCTATAAAGCAGGATGGTTGATCAGCATATACTTCTTCTTTTAAATAACCATTCAAGAAAGAACTTTTAACATCCATTTGAAACAATTTAAAATCTCTAGAGCAAGAAAAATCAAGTAGCATGCGAATAGACTCAAGTCTAGAAACAGGCGCATAAGTCTCATCATAATCAATGTCTTCTTCTTTACTATATCCTTTTGCTACAATTCTAGCTTTGTTTCTAGTGATAGTACCATGCTCATCAAGTTTATTTCTAAATACCAATTTAGTACCTATAACAAGTCTATCAACAGGTCTAGACACAAGATTCCAAACTTTATTTCTCTTAAATTCATTCAATTCTTCTTGCGTAGAAATTATCTATAAATCATCTAACAAAACATCTTCAATGGAATTATGTTCAATATTATAAAGAAAAGCAAGATGATTGCACACATTATTAAGAGATGAGCGAGTAGATACTCCCTTTGAAGGAATTCCAATGATGAGATCCATGGGATGATCTTTGTGAGACAACCACTCCTTTGGAAGAGGTTCATACTCTTAATCATTTTCATTGAGCTTGAGAAGGCCATCTCTTCTTCGAGTGCATCTATATCATCATCATTAGTGTAAGGAGATCTAGATGGACCAATGTTAGATTCATCGAAAACAACATGGATAGATTCTTCTACAAATAAAGTGTGTTTATTAAAAACTCTATATGCTTTACTAGTAGTAGAATATCTTAGAAAAATACCTTTGTCGTAATTTGCATCAAATTTATCAAGATTGTCCTTACCTTTTTTTATGAATGAAGCACTTTGATCCAAAAGCTCAAAAATATGAAATTTTAGGTTTTCTCCCTAATGTGAGTCTGGTTGATTAATTACAAGCAAACATGAAAATAAGTCAATTCGTGCCCTCAGATCAATTAAACAAAAGACTCAATTAAGTTTTCGATCTTTTCTAAACAAGTAAAATTACACAAAAATAACAAAAGATATATTTTTGAATTTTCACCTTTAATCGATAAAAGATTGACAACGAAAATTACGAAACAATCGAATTCAAGGAGACCTTCAGATAACTTGTATCTGACAATATTCAATGAAGAACAATTGACAAACACCACAAAGTTTAAAACTTTGATAAGTTTGATTTTGTTCAAAGCCAAAACTTCAATAAAATTATTGAGAGAATTTTAGACTGATAAAAATCTATAATGAATCATTCTTAACTTTATTCAATAATGAATATATCTGTTTTATTTATAATACAACTACAAAATAATTAAAGATATCACTAAAAATTTTCGCGCTCGAGCGAGAAAGGTTATGTCCCGCACTTTGAAAATCTTCTTTCTCAAGGTCTTTTTGCACTTGAAGAACAATAAAACATCCTCCAAAGTGATCTTCAATTATTCCAACGCCCCCTTGATAATTTAGCATCTTATTTTGAAGAGCTTCCTTGAACTGTTTAGCTCGATGCCTTGTAATCGGCCCTTCTGGCAGCTCCAATGGATCTCGAACCTTCTCCGCAACACAATCCACATGCGACCTGTCCATGATTGCATCACTCCCCCTCCATAACTCTTATGGATTTTTCTTGATAATTGGACTTATTGATACACGATTGATGATGTAACAAGCGATGCTCATTGATTCTGCCCAAAAATATTTCGGTAGAGAATGCTCGCATAAAAGTGTCCTCGCAATCTCTACTAATGTCCTATTTTTCCTCTCAACAACTCCGCCTTGTTGAGGCATTCTAGGACAAGAAAAATTGTGACCGATGTCTTTTTTTTGACAAAAATTTGTAAAACTTTCATTTTGAAATTCAGTTCCGTGGTCACTACGAATTTTTTTGATAGAAAGATTTTCTCATTTTCAACCTTTTTGACAAAAATTTTAAAATAATCAAAGACATCATTTTTGTGGGCTATAAACAATGTCCAAGTGAAGCGAGAGAAATCATCTAGAATGAAAAATGCATAATACTTTTCTCCTAGACTAGAAATCCTAGATGGACCACATAAATCTAGATGGAGAAGTTCAAGGGGCATAGAATTTGAGACAAAATTTTTGCTTTTGAAAAATTCTCTTGTGTGTTTGTCAAGTTGACATGCATCACAAACAGAATCTAGTTTTAAATTTAACTTTGGCATCACAACAACTAGATCAAGTTTTAAAAGTTTTCTATGGAGTTCAAGCCAACTGGCCTAGTCGTCTATGCCGAAGAATGTTGTCATCAACATTTAGTGATACAAGGATTTTTATTTTAGAAAAAGATAAAATTTTTAAAGCTACCTTGTAAACATTCTCACTTCTATATCCCTTGAAATTTATGGATTTGTCAATGGAGAGAGATACAGTGCAGTGTTGTGGAATGAATGTGAATTCATAACCCCTATCGCACAATTGACTTATGCTTAGTAGATTATGCTTAAGTCCTTTTACAAGAAGAACATTGACCGGCTAAATCGGTATCAACTAGCAAATGCACTAGGTCAAGTAATAGTAAAGTGGACAGAGAGTACAAGTATCGAACCCACAGGGACTGTATAAATATGACTACCAAAATATAATTATTTCTACTTAATCTAGACTAATCAAAAAGAGTGAATTCAGATTTTAAACTAATAATAAAAATTGCAAATAAAATAAATTCACTAAAACGCAGCAGAGATTAAAGGTTGAATTCAATTTGGGAAGAATTCGATTAAGGACACACGTAGGTACCAGACAATTCATGTAACAAGCAGTCTATTTAAAACTCAGACTTAATCTTAATTCACGGGAATTTTCCTAATTTGTTCAAAAGACTATTTCTAGAACAATCAAACCTATTTAAATATTGACGGATTAATCTTTCGTAATTATAATCAAATTTGAATGCATGACGAACTGTGAAAATTCAGTTTACACTCAAATAGCATAATGAAACCAAATTCTATTTCTAGTTGGTTTTCTACATAAATTGTCTGGCCCAATCACGTAGCCTTGATCGATAAAATAAAACTACTCAAAATTTAACATAATTCACAATCAAAGTTTTTAATCGTGAATTGAAAATAAAAATAAAAGAAAGAAATATTCTCCCAAGAAGTAGCCGCCTTGCGTTTCCTTTGCGTCTGGAAAATCTGGAACCCTTCAAAAATATTAAAATCCTCTATTTATAGTGCTTGGATCCCATAAAAATTAGTTTCCTTCACAAAATATAATTATCGAATTAATCTGACTCCGCAACACGTGCTCGCGCTTGACATAGAAGCCGCTCGCGCGCAAGTCTTCAAAACAGTGTCTGGTACTCCTCTCGCGCGCACGTTAGAAATAAGCTCGCTCGCGCGCGACCTTCCTTCAAATCTCTAGAATTTCCCTCTGCGCTCGCGCGAGGTTTAACACTCGCTCACGCGCGTATGTTTCTTCTTCCTTGCGCGAATCATTTCTCCCTTGCGCGTTTGCACAACTCCTTGCGTTAAACACATGCGTTGTTCCCCATCTCCATTGCGCGTTAGCGCTTCATCCAATCGCCAACAGCGCTTATTCTTGTGCTGATTTTAAGTGCAATCGCGCTACACATTCACCTATCAGTGCATGCTTCAACTTTCTCCGCGCGACGATTTTGAAAAATTCATATATTAAGTTCTAGCCGTTGGATCGAGCTGAAATTTGTACAGTAGCTTCAAAACATCTTGAACTTCATTCTGAACAGTAAAGATCGGATTTGGATCTTTCTAAAAGTAAACTTGAATTTTCGACCAAAACTACTTCGTAATTTACTCTTCAAAAATTTATTTTCCTACAAAATCAACCGTGAGAGTGAAATACACACACATGCACTAAAACACAAAAACAAACATAAAAATAATATGAATGCACACAAAATATATATAAAAATAACACAAACTAATGCATACAAAATGCACTTATCAACACCCACGTACTTAACTCTTGCTCGCCCTCGAGCAAGACATGCAAAAACAATATGCACACAAAAACATAAGTAAGGACAATTTATGAGAGTGCACAGCCTCCGAGAAGTTCAATCCCAAAACAAAATCACACACGCTCTCAACTTTTCATAATACACCTTCGGTTTAACGTGAACGTGTGTGTGTGAACTGTCATTCCAGCTTCATACAACTTAGACCAAATTCGTTTCAAAACTGCTTAGCGACTTATGACAAATCAGTGCAAGTTTCACTCTTCAAGTGTCCATTCCTTCCAACGACCTCTAGACTAAACCCACCTCCCTTGAGATAATGAATTACACACCTCCAGATTTTGCACCTGGTATTGCTTTAGCCCCAATAATTACCCGCTAACTTAGCTATAACTGGCTAGGATACAAAAATTTATTTCTTTTCTAATCCCCTCGTCATAGCCCGGATGGAGCATCAACCTCATTTAATCCGCATACTTAGCCATGAATTTAATCTTTTAGGATTTCAATCCTTTCAAGGCCCAGATGAAGTTGTAAAAAAAAAAATTCTAGGTGCGCCCAAGATCATAAGTGTAAACTAGAGCCTCATCAAAATTCATAGAATACAATCAAGATCCACAAACCATCTATTGTCGTGCAATGGTCAAACAGACAGAAACTTCATCAAATCTTTCGTTATAGTCCACTGGTCTAACACAAGTGCTTAAAATTATTCACGGTTGAACCTACAGTTTCTCATGTCAAGTCAAGAAAAAAATTTTCAAACATCCAATTTTTTCAAATAAACTTCATCATCATTGGCTATTATGACTCATCCTACTCATGCAAGACAAAACAAACAACAAAAAAAACTAGATGCAAATAAACACAAAACATTACTAATGCAACATAAGCACAACCAACAATAAAATAAACTAGTCTATCCCCCCCCCCTCTCCCCCCATACTTATCCAAAGCATTGGCCTCAATGCTCTAGAAACAAAGAACAGAATGCATGAACAACCACACAAATGCCAGACGAACAAAAACACAATGAAAACAAAAATAACACTCCCCTGGTTTTTGCTTCATCCTCTTCCTTCTTAACAGTATCAGTTGGGACGGCAACAGCAGACTGGGTATATTGGCAGGCATAACAAACTGGCATGGGAAAGAAACAAAAATCAAATAAAGATAAAAATTAAAAAAAACGCAAAAAAAAACTAAAAATCAAAGTAAAAAACATTGGGTTGCCTCCCAGCCAGCGCTAAATTTATAGTCTATAGCCCGACTATATTCCTCTCTTGAGTGGCGACATTCAAGGTGGCTTATGCACCGTCTTGGAAAAATCCAGCCCAATCCTGCAACTGCATGCTTCACCTCAATAGAAATTTTGGGACCTTTTCCTTCAGAGAGCTGAACCTGATGGCATTTCCCAACATCATGAATCACATCAATAAAATTGACAGTAGAGCAAGCTTTTAAATTTGGGCTATCGCTAGCCGACTTAAACATATTAAACACAACTTGCTCATCATTCATTCTCAACACTAACTCTCCTTTTTCCACATCAATTAAGGCCCTACTAGCAGCAAGAAACGGACGCCCTAGAATCAGTGGAACCTCATAATCCTCATTCATATCAAGAATAACAAAATCAACTGGATAAATAAAGTGATCTATCTTGACTAGGACATTCTCCACTATCCCTCTCGGATAATTAATAGATCCATCAGCAAATTTGAGAGAGATAGAGACAGGTTCAATATTTTCTATAACTAATTTTTGAGCAAGTGAATAAGGTATTAAATTTATGCTCGATCCTAAATCACACAGAACATTCTTCAATGATAAATTTCCAATTTGGCAAGGTATAGAAAAACTCCCTGGATCTTGAGATTTTGGTGGGAGCCTATTCTGCAGCACTGCCAAGCACTCCTCATTCATTGTTGCTTGCGCCAGATCATTCAGCTTTTTTTTATTCTTCAACAAGTCCTTCAGAAATTTTGCATAGTTCGACATCTGAGCTAACGCGTTTGCAAAAGGTATGTTAATATGTTTTCAAGAAACTTTTTAAATTGAGAATCAAATAATTGTTGCTTAGCTCTATGAGGGAAAGGTAAAGTAGAAATATCAACATCATTATTAACTTCAAATTTTGAAGTCTTACCTTTCCTACCTGCCATGGAGGAATTTTCAGCACGCATGTCCTCCTTGGAATTTGAATTTTTCGGCCCCTCCATCATCTATTCTTCGTCCCTCTGCTGCTCCTCAGAATGTTCTCGAGTCACGACCATGATAGCATTCACGCCTCTAGGGTTTGTTTCAGTGTTACTTGGTAAAACTCCAGCAGGGCGAGTTGATAATTGGGTTGCGATCTGACCCATTTGAATTGCTAACTTCTGCAGCATACTTTCCTGATTCTGTAAGTGAGCCTCAGTACCAGCCACATATTTCATCATAATCTCCTCAAAACTCGGCTTCTTCTCCTCTTGCTTGGGCTGCCAGTTCTGATTATAGTTGTTGTTGTAGGAGTTGTACGGCTGTCGTCCTTGATTTCTTACAAAATTAGCCGCTTCAACTTCAAACAACTGTTATTCTTCTGGCTTATTCCCTTTTACATGATTTACTGGTGCTGCTTTCATAAGTGACACTTGGTGTGTCAGAGCGTCGATCTTAGCATTTATGGCCATTATAGCATCGACCTCTAGAACACCAGCCTTCTTCTCCTTCTTCACATCTGGCCACCCAATGTTACTCTCTGCCATATTACCTATGATCTCCCATCCTTCTGCCGACAACTTCCTAAATAAGCATCCATTAGCAGCAGCGTCTAGCATAAATCGAACAGACTGATCATCCCCATTATAGAATTTCTGAGTCTGCTGTCTCTGAGTAAGATTATGTTGAGGACACATCCTCAACATCTTCTTAAATCGGGTCCAAGCCGCATGAAGAGATTCCGCTTCCTTCTTCCTGAATGAGATGATGTCGGAAAATAGTTTTGTCATCTTCGTGGGAGGAAAATACTTGTTCAGAAAAGTCTGAACAAGTTGGTTCCATGTAGTAATAGAACCAGTAGGCAGATCATCTAACCACTCCGTAGCTTCGCCTTGTAGAGAGAATGGGAATAACCGCAGTCGCACTGCATCAGATGTTACCCCATTAACCTTGAACGTGTCGCAGATCGACAGAAAATGCTCCAGATGAGCATAGGGGTCTTCCAAAGATGTTCCCCCAAATCTTTCTTGCAGTTGGATCAGCTGAATAGTAGAGGGTTTCAGCTCAAAATTGTTTGCCTCAAAAGCGGGGCGAACTATGCTAGATCCATAACCTTGAACTGGCGGTCTAATCAGATCCCATACAGTACGGTTGTCCGACATCTCTTCTTCTGACTCTGAATCGAGTTCCATATTAATATCTCTCCTATCTCTCCGAATCCTGCTAAGTGTGCGTTCTATCTCCAAATCGAGTGGTAGGAGACTTTTGAACAGTCGAGATCAGTGCATAAACAAGCAGATAGTACCTGAAAATAACCAAGAAAATAAGAAAATTTCAGAATTTAATAAAATAAATAATGTCTAATCTCAAGTGAAATAAAAATTTTGATATCAACCAGTCCCCTGCAACGGCGCCAAAAACTTGACCGGCTAAATCGGTATCAACTAGCAAGTGCACTAGGTCAAGTAATAGTAAAGTGGACAGAGAGTCCAAGTATCGAACCCACAGGGACTGTATAAATATGAATACCAAAATATAATTATTTCTACTTAATATAGACTAATTGTGACGCCCGGGGCCGAGGAGGCGGGGAGTGATCGCCAGTGCCAAGAGGTTGCACGGACAATGAGCGGCTCCTGAAAGGCTTCTAGGCGGAGGGAGACATGAATGAACCGATTCTGCCGAAATAAGAGGGATTATGAGACTGTGTAGGTATGGGACTGCATGTGCTACTCATATCAAGAAGGTGCATCTTCTTTTCGGAAGCTCATCACATAAGAACTCCAAAGTTAAGCGTGCTTGACTTGGGGAAATTATAGGATGGGTGACCCCTGGGAAGTTTCTCAGGGTGCGTGTGAGTGAGGACAAAAGCACGCTGAAAAGACCCGTCTTGATACAGTGGGGCGTTACAAATGGTATCAGAGCCGACCTCTCTTAGTACGGTATGGTTCGGGGACGAACCAAGCGGAAGCTGGTGGGCATGTGACGCCCGGGGCCGAGGAGGCGGGGAGTGATCGCCGGTGCCAAGAGGTTGCACGGACAATGAGCAGCTCCTGAAAGGCTTCTAGGCGGAGGGAGACATGAATGAACCGATTCTGCCGGAATGAGAGGGATTCTGAGACTGTGTAGGTATGGAACTGCATAGTTGAGGAGAGCTTAAAAGATTTCATATGTGCTACTCATATCAAGAAGGTGCATCTTCTTTTCGGAAGCTCATCACATAAGAACTCCAAAGTTAAGCGTGCTTGACTTGGGGAAATTATAGGATGGGTGACCCCCTGAAAAGTTTCTCAGGGTGCGTGTGAGTGAGGACAAAAGCACGCTGAAAAGACCCGTCTTGATACAGTGGGGCGTTACACTAATCAAAAAGAGTGAATTCAGATTTTAAACTAATCAAGTAATAGTAAAGTGGATAGAGAATCCAAGTATCGAACCCACAGGGACTGTATAAATATGACTACCAAAATATAATTATTTCTACTTAATATAGACTAATCAAAAAGAGTGAATTCAGATTTTAAACTAATAATAAAAATTGCAAATAAAATAAATTCACTAAAAGCAGCAGAGATTAAAGGTTGAATTCAATTTGTAAAGAATTCGATCAAGGACACACGTAGGTACTAGAAAATTCATGTAACAAGCAGTCGATTTAAGACTCAGACTTAATCTTAATTCACGGGAATTTTTCTAATTTGTTCCGAGGACTATTTCTAAAACAATCAACCCTATTCAAATATTGACGAATTAATCTTTTGTAATTCTAATCAAATTTTAATGCATGACGAACTGTAAAAATTCATTTACACCCAAACCGCGTAATGAAACCAAATTCTACTTCTAGTTGGTTTTACAATATGTTGAATATCGAAGTGATCAAAATAGAAATCTCCTCTGTCAAATTGGAATTAATTAACATTCAAGCAAATAACTGGTCAAAAAATTCACAAGACAAATATAAATTCGATAATAAATAGAATAAAATCAAGTCTGAAAATTCTCAAATAAACAAATCAAGTTTTTTACATAAATTGTCTGGCCCAATCACGCAGCCTTGATCGATAAAAGAAAAACTACTCAAACTTTAACATAATTCACAATCAAAGTTTTTAATCATGAATTGTGTTGGAAAACTGGCGTTCAGATCAATCACGATTGATACCCGGTGCAGCGAAAGTTTAAAAATTTTAGTATGGAACAATTCCATAGTGTGGGTATCAACCGTTTAACGATTAAATTATAAGTGTGTGTAAAATTAAATAACAATTATTAAATTTTACCTTCAATCTCGAAGCGAGATTATTGGAGTCCAACAGATTTCTCTGCTCTTGTTGTCTCTCCCAGGAACTGATGAACTCCTTCAATCAGGTCCACGAATGGAGGTTTAATCCCTCTGATAGATTGCACTAGAAAATCTATCAGAAGTTTTCTGCGAAGAGAATAAACGAATTTGATTCGCTATTCCAGACTGCAATTCAAAATCACAGACCGGAATTTCTCAGACAGAGAGAGGGAGGGTGTTCGGCCGAAATATTTGAGAGAGAGGCTAGGGTTTCGAAATTTTTCTCTCAAAATTATGACCTGTTGTGTCTAATTTTTGTACTGCAATAACTTATTTATAATGCAGGCCACTAACAGCTTAGGGCCCATTAGTCATAAGTTGAGGCCCGACAAGCAAAGCCCGCACGTTCAGAAATTAATATAAAATTCATCGTGACTCCGATTGATAAACCGATTTTACCAATGTGCACAGAAACCATTTCTGCACATTTTAAAGTCAAGATAAATTTTCCTGAATCCGAATTCAGTGGTTTCCAAAAATGTACATCCCTATGTCATTTTAGGAAATCCTACTCCCTTACTCTTATTTAAGAAGTCCAACTTCTTTATTCATTAAATTTAACTCTTTAAATTTAACTATCTCAACGGGGATTAAAACTCCATTACACTGTGTGACCCTCAATGGTTCAGGGATACAGCTAGCCGTGGGCTCACAACTCCTTGTGACTCGGAACAACGATTTCCGACTTGCCCAACGAATCATGGTAAAGCGCCTAGCAACATCGCCCCATGATTCCCTAGGTATCACTGATAGTGCCTACAAGAACCAGTAGATTTTGGTTAGCGTACAGTACGGTCCCTTCATCCATATATCCCGATCGAATCAACAACCATTGGTATATCGAGAGTCGCTCAAGATTCGATAACTATGCAATACATCTTGAAGATCAAATTAGTGACATCGCATGTGCTACTAAGAAACCATTTCTTAAATCACATCAAGTACTCTGGCCAGAGATTCGTCACACTAATATCTCCTCAGATCGCATAGGATATCCACACTCGCAAGTATGTGGTGAATCCTTGACAACAATGCATCGACTCCTATATGTGTTGTAACTGTACCCAATCCCGACACCTGATGACCCCCATAGAGTCGGTAAACGAGTCAAAGCACAGTACTAGCATATAGAGTCTCCATGATGTTTCAAGTAGTAAGGACTAATGGTGTACAACCAAAATCGCGGACTTAATCCACTCGATAAGTGATAACCACTTGGAAAGTCCGGATAGGGTAGTTCGATTATTCATCCTATGAATATCCATTTGCATGCTTCGAACATCTCCATGTTCCCTACCAATGAAACGTGGTACTCCGCATCGCAAATGCTAGTCTCAAACTCGAGCGATCCTTATCTTTATTATCGGACGGCTCAATCGACTAGGAACAGTTTAGAATATACAGTGACTATAAGATGTATTTCATGATAGACATCCCCATGTTCTACCACATCTTACATACACTATAGTATATTCAAGGTCTTTATCAAAACAACAATAGTATATCATAATATAACAATATGAAGAAAGATAAAGTCATTGCCATTAAAAAATATAAATTATATTAAACAAAAGATTGTTTATACAAAGAGTCATCAAAGCCCATAGCCACAAGTTGGCTCACTGGGCACCCACTCTTTCAATCTCCCACTTGCCCTATAGCCAACTAGTCATACTACGTAGACCCATTGCTTCGCGATGTTTGTCAAACAATGGTCCTGGCAAGGGCTTAGTAAGCGGATCAGCGATATTGTCTGCAGAGGCCACTCGTTCGACAGTGATGTCTCCTCTTTCCACAATCTCCCGGATGATGTGGTATTTCCTCAGTACGTGTTTGGATCTTTGATGAGACCTTGGTTCCTTTGCTTGAGCAACGGCACCCGTGTTGTCACAGTACACCAGGACTGGACCAACAAATTCAGGAATGACGCCCAACTCTTGGACGAACTTCCTCATCCAAACGGCCTCTTTAGCAGCAGCCGATGCTGCAATGTATTCAGCTTCAGTGGTGGAATCCGCTGTGGTGTCCTGCTTGGAACTCTTCCAAGAGACAGCACCGCCATTGAGCATGAACACAAATCCAGAGGTTGACTTCGAGTCATCCACGTCACTTTGGAAGCTAGCGTCGGTATAGCCTTCCAATTTCAGTTCTCGTCCTCCATATACCATGAACATATTCTTAGTCCTTCGTAAGTACTTAAGAATGTCCTTCACGGCTTTCCAATGCATTTGACCAAGATTAGCCTGATATCTGCTCGTGACACTCAGAGCAAATGCTACATCCGATCTGGTAGATATCATCCCATACATGATACTACCTATAGCTGACGCATATGGTACATGTGTCATATTCTCTATCTCTGCATCAGTCTTGGGACACATAGACTTGGATAAAGAAACTCCATGACACATGGGTAGATGTCCTCTCTTGGACCCATCCATTGAAAACCGTTTCAATATGGTGTCGATGTAGGTTGATTGAGTGAGTCCTATCATTCTCTTAGATCTATCTCTATAGATCTGTATCCCAAGAATGTAGGATGCCTCACCCAAATCCTTCATCGAGAATCTACCTGATAACCATATCTTTGTTGACTGCAACATCCCTACATCATTCCCAATGAGTAGGATGTCATCAACATAAAGTACTAAGAATGTCACAGCATCCTTAACTACTTTCTTGTACACGCATGGTTCCTCCGGGTTCTTGATGAAACCAAAATCTTTTATTGTTTCATCAAATTTCTGGTTCCAACTTCTTGATGCTTGTTTTAGACCATAAATTGATCTCTGAAGCTTGCATACCTTATGCTTGCTTCCCATGGATGTGAACCCCTCAGGCTGCTTCATATAGATTTCTTCCTTAATGTCTCCATTAAGAAAAGCAGTCTTCACATCCATTTGCCATATCTCATAGTCATACCATGCAGCTATGGCAATAAGGATTCTTATGGACTTGAACATTGCAACTGGTGAAAAGGTTTCATCATAGTCAACTCCTTGTCTTTGAGTGTAACCTTTCGCCACCAATCGCGCCTTGTAGGTCAATACCTTACCATCAGGCCCAAGCTTTCTCTTGTAGATCCATTTACACCCTATTGGAACAATTCCATCAGGAGGATCTACTAAAGACCAATCTTGGTTTGTATGCATTGAATCCAATTCAGACTGCATAGCTTCAAGCCATAAATTTGAATCCGCATCAGAAATTGCTTCCTTGAAGTTTCTTGGATCACATCCAATGTCGGGTTCATCTTGATCCCCTTCAAGAAGAAGACCATATCGAACAGGAGGTCTAGAAGTCCTCTCGGATCTTCTAGGTTCAGGCGTGTCCAGTAATGGTTCCTGAGGCGTAGGATCGTTATTTTGTATTTCGGGTTCTTCTCGAATTTCTTCGAGTTCCATTATCTCGCCTTTCTTATCCAATAAGAACTCCTTCTCCAAGAAGGTGGCATTCCTCGAAACAAACACCTTTGTTTCAGCAGGATAATAGAAATAATATCCGATTGAATTCTTCGGATACCCTACAAAATAACATAAGCTGGATCGACTATCCAACTTATCTCCCACTGTCCGCTTCACGTAAGCAGGACATCCCCAAATCCTCAAGTACGAATACTTAGGAGCTTTGCCATTCCATAACTCGTATGGTGTTTTGTTCACTGCTTTAGTGTGGACGTTGTTCAACAACAATACCGCCGTTTCAAGCGCATAGCCCCAAAACGAAGGTGGAAGCTCAGTGAAGCTCATCATGGATCGAACCATGTCCAACAAAGTTCGATTACGACGCTCCGATACACCATTCAGCTGTGGTGTCATAGGAGGAGTCCACTGAGAGAGAATCCCATTCTCTTTCAGATAGTCCAAAAACTCGGTACTCAAGTATTCTCCACCTCGATCCGATCTAAGTGCTTTAATACTTTTACCTAGCTTGTTTTCTACTTCAGCCTTGAATTCTTTGAACTTTTCAAATGCTTCAGACTTATATTTCATTAAATATAAATACCCATACCTTGAATAATCATCAGTAAAGGTAATGAAGTAGGTGTGGCCATATTGAGTCCCAACTCTAAATGGACCACAAACATCTGTATGGATCAAATCCAACAGATTTTGACTACGCTTAGGTTTCCCCTTAAAAGGAGATTTAGTCATTTTTCCTTTTAGGCAGGATTCACAAGTAGGTAGAGAGTTAATATCAGACATATCAAACATGCCCTCTCCCACTAGCTTGTTCATCCTCCTTGAGGAAATATGACCTAGCCTAGCGTGCCAAAGGTTTGCCGGGTTTTGGCTATCGATTTTCCTTTTGTTTGTTGTCGCCGGTTTATCAACATAATTTATTGGAACGTCTTTTAGTTTTAAGTTGTATAGATCGTTTTCAAGTTGTCCATTTCCAATCAAACATTCATTCTTGTAAATATTGCAAATCTCATTCACAAAATTGCAAGAATAACCATCTCTATCTAGCATAGAAACAGAAATAATGTTTTTAATTAAATCCGGAACAAATAAAACATCTCTTAAAAATAACTTAAAACCGTTCTGCAAAATTAAACAAACATCTCCAATGGCTGTAGCTTCAACTCTGGAACCATTCCCGAGCCTCAGCTGGGTCTCACCCATTCTAAGCCTGCGACTTCTTGTCATCACCTGCAAATCATTGCAAATGTGAGATCCACATCCGGTATCCAATACCCAAGAAGTAGTATTAAGTGAAATGTTTATTTCAATATAGAACATACCCTTTGCAGTTCCCAACTGCTCTAGATATTCCTTGCAGTTGCGCTTCCAATGACCGGGCTTCTTGCAGTAATGGCAAACATCCTTGGATTTTCCATTGTTTGAAGCCTTTGTCTTGTGCTTCTTCTCGGGTTCGACTTTCTTGGGTGGGGCAGAATGTTTCTTACCCTTCGTACTTGGCCCCTTCTTAGCAGAAGATGAGGAGCCCACCAACAAAGCTGGTTTATCCTTCTTTAGTGTGGATTCATATGTCACAAGCATATTGACCATCTCTTCAAGGGTGGCCTCTATCTTGTTCATATTAAAATTTACCACAAATCCGTCAAACGAAGAAGGAAGAGACAGAAGCAGTAAATCCACGTTGAGTTCATGCTCCAACACCAAATCAAGAGTTGCTAACTTCTGTATGAGCCAAATCACTCGTACCCCATGATCACGGACCGAAGTCCCTTCACGCATGCGACACGTCATTAGCTCCTTAACAGTAGCGAACCTTTCAGCCCTCGATTGAGCCCCAAAAAGTTCCTTGAGTTGAGCGTGAATGTCAGCAGCATTCACGATGTCCTCAAATCGCCTCTGGAGTTCATCAGACATCGAGGCTTGCATATAGCATTTGGTCTTGATGTCATGGTCCCACCATGCATCAAGTTTGGCCAATTCCTCCGGACTTACGTCAGCTGGTGCTTCCTTCGGAGGTGATTTCTCTAACACGTAGAGCATCTTCTCCGAAGTCAAGACAATCTTCAACTTCCGGAACCATTCCGTATAGTTTGCGTCAGTCAACTTGTTTTGTTCGAGGATCGAGAATAATGGATTACGCGAATTCATTGTATGAAATACTGAAAAGAAAAACAGACATATATCAATGATTGTTTAAGCAATTTACTAAGACATAAAATAGGCGAATTTAATTTTATGAATCTCACTCCCACTATTTTAACGATTTCACTACCCTCTAGTGAAAACGGGAAACTTTTTCCTTAGTGAGAACATGGAGTCCAATTGACAAACTTATGGTCCCGAATAATATCAGCCAACCATAATTCTCAAAAGGTAGAGCCCAATTGCTTCCAAAGCAACCCCCATGTATTTACCTCATGTCCAATAAGGGCCCAATAATATGACGCCGTTTAAAGTGACATGTCAAGATGACCCATCAATATTAAGTTGTGATGGACGGTCGCCATGTGGATCCCCCAATAATATGAGCCGATCCCATGGGAGTTCCACCCAACTTACAACATGTGTCGATCCAATGTACAGCTTTCCGACGGACGGGCCCCCCCAATAATATGAGCCGGACCGTATCCGCGGGTAGCATCACATACATTGACCGTTGATGGAAGGTAGGAACATTTAAACAAATTTAAATTTCCTTTATTTATCTTGATATCAATTTTAAATCATATTTAAAATGAGGGATTTTTAATTATGAAAATTTGTCTCATCATTTTTCAATTTATTGTATGCTTGCCGGATTCATACAATTATGTCTAAAACATGCATACAATCATAATATCATATATTATATATAGGATGATCGATTCCATTTCTAATTGACTCGTGGTTGCCAATCACGAGTCTTAGTCCAATCCTAGGTAATATGCAGTATGCAATGCAATCCTATTACATTAGCTTCCAATTTACATTTTTTCGTCTTTATTGTCTGCTGGGCCCACCATCTTCAAATCTTGATCTCCCACTAAATCTAATGTATTTACAATAAATAGCAATGACAAGTAGGGGATACATTTTAGGGGTGGGAACGGGCCATAAACCAAGCCCACTTTTATTACATATGACATTCATATTGGGCCATAAACCAGGCCCATTAATAAAACCAACAACAATAAAACAAATGTAAATTCCTAACATACACCTACAAAATTGGTCATGGCAATCGATCATCCTTATCCAATAACATTTAATTCAAAATTAATTTATTGGATATCATGCATATGGCAATTTAAATTTAAACAGGATAAAATCATATTTTATATATAAAATCATATTTTACATATAAAATCATATTTTACCTTTTATTAAATAAAATCATATTTTATCTACAGAATCTAATTTTATAGATAAAATCATATTTTACTTAATATATACATAAGATCAAATCTTATCATCAATTGTACCAAAAATAATTGATTTCAAAATTCAATTTAAGGATAAAATATTAAAATTTTCCAAAAATTCAAATTTATCCAAAAATCAATTTTAAAATTTTCGGACTCGAACAATTCGATCCGATGCCTCGTGAACCAATCAAAAACAATTTTTGACCGGACCAAAAATAAAATTTTAACACATTAAAATTAATTTAAATAAAAAAATAATTTTTTCCCGCGGGCCGCCTGGGACACTCCCGGGCCGGCCCGCACCCGTGGGCGCGGGCCGGGGCAGAACGGCTGCCTCTTTAGGGCAGCGACAATCGCTGCCCTGGCGGCGCCTGGCGCCGCCCCTGGGCGGCGCCGTGCGCTGCCCTGGGCGGCGCCGAGCGCCGCCCCTGGGCAGCGCCGAGCGCTGCCCTGCCCAGCGCTCTGCGCTGCGCTGCGCTGGGCAGCGCCGAGCGCTGCCCTGGCGGCGCTGTGCGCCCCCTTTGGGCGGCGCCGTGCGCCCCCTTTGGGCGGCGCCGTGCGCCGCCCGGGGCAGCGACCGTCGCTGCCCGGGTTTTGCCCGAAAAAAAAAAAAATTTTATTTAAAATATTTATTTTGTTTTAAAAAACCAAGACTCAAAAATTTTTGTACAATCGATTAATTTAATCGTTTGATCTGAGCAACCTGGCTCTGATACCACTGTTGGAAAACTGGCGTTCAGATCAATCACAATTGATACCCGGTGCAGCGGAAGTTTAAAAATTTTATTATGGAACAATTCCATAGTGTGGGTATCAACCGTTTAACGATTAAATTATAAGTGTGTGTAAAATTAAATAACAATTATTAAATTTTACCTTCAATCTCGAAGCGAGATTATTGGAGTCCAACAGATTTCTCTGCTCTTGTTGTCTCTCCCAGGAACTGATGAACTCCTTCAATCAGGTCCACGAATGGAGGTTTAATCCCTCTGATAGATTGCACTAGAAAATCTATCAGAAGTTTTCTGCGAAGAGAATAAACGAATTTGATTCGCTATTCCAGACTGCAATTCAAAATCACAGACCGGAATTTCTCAGACAGAGAGAGGGAGGGTGTTCGGCCGAAATATTTGAGAGAGAGGCTAGGGTTTCGAAATTTTTCTCTCAAAATTATGACCTGTTGTGTCTAATTTCTGTACTGCAATAACTTATTTATAATGCAGGCCACTAACAGCTTAGGGCCCATTAGTCATAAGTTGAGGCCCGACAAGCAAAGCCCGCACGTTCAGAAATTAATATAAAATTCATCGTGACTCCGATTGATAAACCGATTTTACCAATGTGCACAGAAACCATTTCTGCACATTTTAAAGTCAAGATAAATTTTCCTGAATCCGAATTCAGTGGTTTCCAAAAATGTACATCCCTATGTCATTTTAGGAAATCCTACTCCCTTACTCTTATTTAAGAAGTCCAACTTCTTTATTCATTAAATTTAACTCTTTAAATTTAACTATCTCAACGGGGATTAAAACTCCATTACACTGTGTGACCCTCAATGGTTCAGGGATACAGCTAGCCGTGGGCTCACAACTCCTTGTGACTCGGAACAACGATTTCCGACTTGCCCAACGAATCATGGTAAAGCGCCTAGCAACATCGCCCCATGATTCCCTAGGTATCACTGATAGTGCCTACAAGAACCAGTAGATTTTGGTTAGCGTACAGTACGGTCCCTTCATCCATATATCCCGATCGAATCAACAACCATTGGTATATCGAGAGTCGCTCAAGATTCGATAACTATGCAATACATCTTGAAGATCAAATTAGTGACATCGCATGTGCTACTAAGAAACCATTTCTTAAATCACATCAAGTACTCTGGCCAGAGATTCGTCACACTAATATCTCCTCAGATCGCATAGGATATCCACACTCGCAAGTATGTGGTGAATCCTTGACAACAATGCATCGACTCCTATATGTGTTGTAACTGTACCCAATCCCGACACCTGATGACCCCCATAGAGTCGGTAAACGAGTCAAAGCACAGTACTAGCATATAGAGTCTCCATGATGTTTCAAGTAGTAAGGACTAATGGTGTACAACCAAAACCGCGGACTTAATCCACTCGATAAGTGATAACCACTTGGAAAGTCCGGATAGGGTAGTTCGATTATTCATCCTATGAATATCCATTTGCATGCTTCGAACATCTCCATGTTCCCAACCAATGAAACGTGGTACTCCGCATCGCAAATGCTAGTCTCAAACTCGAGCGATCCTTATCCTTATTATCGGACGGCTCAATCGACTAGGAACAGTTTAGAATATACAGTGACTATAAGATGTATTTCATGATAGACATCCCCATGTTCTACCACATCTTACATACACTATAGTATATTCAAGGTCTTTATCAAAACAACAATAGTATATCATAATATAACAATATGAAGAAAGATAAAGTCATTGCCATTAATAAAAGTGTAAATTACATTAAACAAAAGATCGTTTGTACAAAGAGTCATCAAAGCCCATAGCCACAAGTTGGCTCACTGGGCACCCACTCTTTCAAATTGAAAATAAAAATAAAAGAAAAGAAAGAAATCTTCTCCCAAGCAGTAGCCGCCTTGCGCGTCCTGTGCGTCTGGAAAATCATGAACCCTTCAAAAATATTAAAATCCTCTATTTATAGTGTTTAGATCCCATAAAAATTAGTTTCCTTCACAAAATATAATTCTCGAATTAATCTGACTCCGCGACACGCGCTCGCGCCTGACATAGAACCCGCTCACGCGCAAGTCTTCAAAACAGTGTCTGGTACTCCTCTCGCGCGCGTGCGAGAAATAAGCTCGCTCGTGTGTGACCTTCCTTCAAATCTCTGGAATTTCCCTCTGCGCTCGCGCGCGTATGTTTCTTATTCCTTGCGCAAATCTTTTCTCCCTTGCGCATTTGCACAACTCCTTGTGCTAAACACATGCGTTGTTCCCCATCTCCATTGCGCGTTAGCGCTTCATCCAATCCCCAACAGCGCTTATTCTTGTTCTGATTTTAAGTAAAATCGCGCTACACATTCACCTATCAGCGCATGCTTCAACCTGCTCCGCGCGACGATTTTGAAAAATTCATATCTTGAGTTCTAGTTGTCGGATCGAGCTGAAATTTGGACAGTAGCTTCAAAACATCTTGAAATTTTGAATGATGGAGATTGGATTTGGATCTATCTAAAAATAAATTTGAATTTTCGACCAAAGCTGCTCCGTAATTCACTCTTCAAAAATTCATTTTCCTACAAAATCAACCGAGAGAGTGAAATACACACACATACATTAAAACACATAAACACACATAAAAACAATATGAATGCACACAAAATATATATAAAAATAACACAAACTAATGCATACAAAATGCACTTATCAAACATCATCAATCATAGTAGAGTTAGATATACATATTGATCTGATGCCTTCAATAATTCCTTTGCCATTGTCTCCAAAGGTAACTGTCCCCTTTTCCTTTGGTTTGATTGATTGGAGAAGATCCTTGTTCTCTGTCATGTGTCGAGAGCATCCATTGTCAAGATATCAAATGCTTGATGCCTTGTTTTTTTCTTGTCCTTACAAGATTGAAATTCATGTTGAATTTTGGTACACATTTGCTCGTTGAGTCCTTCAATTTATTCAAGGGGGGAATCTTGGGAATCCATTTTAGATAACTTCTTTTTTTGTATTGATGTCTAAGTGATCTACACTTAGGTCTAATATGACCAATTTTACAACAGTATGTGCATATAGGTGGCGATATCATCTTAGCTTTAGCTATTAGACTAGTGAAGTTTAAGGATTTTCCTTTAGACCCTAATCTACCTTTATCAAAGCTACAACGCTGCATGCTTAATAAGTTATTCAATTTTTCACTATTGAGGTTGGATTTATCGAATGATTTTTCTAAGTTTTCTATGTTTCTTTTTAACTTTATGTTTTCACGCGTCTTATATTCTAATTCTATTTTCAATTGTTTGTTTTATTTTCTAAGATGTTTAGCTATATCAAAGAATTTACTATAAGCGTATAGTATTTCATCATAGGTTGGTACCTCATCGTCGTCGTCGGATACGATGTCATCTTCTTTGGCCATGCAGATGTTAGCTTCCTCATCGTCGTCGTCACTATAACTCCATGTGGCCATGAGTGCGCTCTTTTTGCCTTTTTCAACTTTCTTTCTAAGAGGACATTTATTTGCATAGTGCCCCATTTGTTGACAGTTGTAGCAGGTTACTTCTTTTTCAACATTCTTGTCTGTCTTGAATTTATTGCTCCGCATGAATCTTTTGAATTTTCTTGTGAATAGAGTCATTTATTTGTCGTCACTTCCTTCAACTTGACTGGTCAAGGCTATCCCTTTAGCTTTGATCTTGTCATCCTCCTTTTTGTTCGCCTTTCGAGTGGATACATCAAGCTCATGGGTTTTGAGAGTTCCATGAAGCTCATCAATGTCGTAGGAGGCGGCACCACCTTTGTTGGACTCAATGATTGTTGTCCTTTATGCATCCCACTCCGTTGGTAGTGCTCGAAGTGCTCGTCTCCAAACTTACTTGGGAGGATAGGTTTCTCCTAGTGGGGAAAGCTCATTGATGATTTGAGTAAGCCTTCGGAACATGGTGTCAATATCTTCTTGGGGATCCATCTCGAAAGTTTCATACTTGAGTTAAAGAAGATCAATCTTTGTCTCTTTCATTTGATTGGTTCCTTGGTGGAAAATCTCCAATTTGTCCTAAATCTCTTTTGCGGAGGAGCACATTGAGATTCGGTTGTACTCTTTCATATCTAAGACACAATGCAAAATATTCATAGCTTAGCATTTTGAGAAATCGATCGCATATCCTCTTTTGAAAGATCATTCATTCCTTTAGAAACTTCTCTTTCATCCACCTTTTTCATGGGGATGTAAGGATCTTTCACTGTTACTTTCCAAAAGTCATAATCAACGGATTGGATATATAATGTCATTCTATTCTTCCAATATCCGTGATTAGTACCATTGAAAAGAGGAGGACGATTTGTAGATTGTCCTTGAGCATAATCACTTGCTAGATTGGCCATAAAAATATTTTGAAAAAATAATCAAAATGTGTCTCTGATACCACTTGTTGGAACCTAGGGGGTTAAATAGGTTCTTTGGCCTCTTTAGCATTTTAAAAATTATTTTGAAAAAACGCAAGCGGAAGACTTTTGGACAATCAAAATGATAATAAAAATAAATAAAATGACAGAAATAAAATAAAGCAGTAAAATAGAGTAGAGATTTTTATGGAAGTTCGACGAAAAATCGTCTACGTCTCCCCTTCCCAGCTAAGATCGATTAATAGAGGTATCAGTAGAACTTCTTCTTGGCCTTGAAGGCTCCAAGGATAGCCTTTACAACAACACGCTTGCTGCGTCTACTTGGACTTGAGGGCTCCAAGGATAACCTTTACAACTCGATCACAAATTTGAATTCAACAATCACGATCACCACACTTATATTTTCTTTTACAAGAATATATTAAAAGACACAAGAGAAGAATTCTTGATGTCTTCAAATGTCCTCCAAATGGCCTTTATATAGTGGTGAAAATCGGTTGCGTTCGGACCTTCCGAACCCAGTTTGGAACTACCGGTCTCCTTTAATCAAATCCATGATTGCTGCTTCGCGATCGAATCCTCTGATCATGTCTTCAGATCAACCGATCTCCATATCCCGCTTAAATTCAATTAAATCTGCTGAGTTGTAGACCACTACGGAATCACCGATTCACTTCGAAACTACCGAACTCTTTTTCGAATCAATTTATTCCACAATTTATTCAGTTGATTGATCTTGCAGATCGGAACTTCCGAACCATATACTTCATTGCCTCCGAGCAGCTTCGGGTGGAAATTTCTTGAGAAGACGTTCGGAACTTCCGAACTCCTTCGAAACTTACGAACACAACTAGGAAAAATTATTTAACCTGCATTGTCTCACTCGAAATGATTAGTAACAATAAACCGAGTTTTGTAATCATCAAAATTCAATCATTAAAAACATTAATCTCTCCCTTCAGATTTATACGCGTTTAAGTCGTAACAATTTCCTTCACATAACTGGATCAATTTTTCCCATATTTCTTTTTCAGTTTTACACATTTTTATTTTTCTGAATGTATTCTTGTTAAACATCTTGCAAAGAATGTCCTTCGCTACATTTTCCAAGTTTGATTTCTTCTTATCCTCTACAGTCCATTCACTCCTTGGCTTTTCGATTGTTTGAGATACTCCAACACTAACTGAAACTGTTGTGTTGGCTTTTGTGATTGTCATAGGACCATCTATGAAAATGTACTATATGTCGTCATCTCGGGCTGCAATATGAGCTTGTATTCTGATCTTCAAGTCATCAAATTCCTCCTTGGAGTACATTGGGATTTTTTTGAATGATGTCATCTTGAATATGTGTTCACAAGAAAGAAAGATCATCGCTCTGATACCACTTGTTAGTATCGGAAATGTGTGTAGAGGGGGTGAATACACACTTATGAACTTTTCTGCTACAAAATTAGTTCAGTTGAAGTGTCAACTGAACCAATATTCTTTCTTTACTGGCGAAGTCAGTTAACCAACAAAAATTGTGCGGAAAGAGGTCGACTGAAAGATTGAACAACTGATAAATGGATTGGAAATAAGGTCGACTGAAAGTAATTAAACAACAATATGTTTATGGATGTTCGGAGATTTAAATATTCTTACATCACCCCTTCTTTCACACACTAGAATATTTCACTAGAAGACTTTGAGAATTGCAATTACTTGTAAAACCCCGATTCAGTTAGGACTCATCACACTGCCTCAATTGAAACTCCTAGTCTCGATTGATTTATTACAATATACAACTGAAGTAAGATACAATGAATTACAACTCAAAGACTTGCACAAATATGATCTTTTAAACTTGATTAGATGTAACTTGAAGTGTGTGCTTGAGATATTTGATCTTGAGTATTTGAGAATTCAGTTGAATTTTGAAAACTTGCGAGTGATTGAAAATACTTAGAAAATCAGAGAGCTTTCTCAATTGAATTTCACTCTTATTTATAGAATAATTTCTACAACGGTCATATTTTTCAAAACAAATTTGCTTCTAAAAATAGTACCCGTTCCTTTGTCATATTCTCTACATCATCATTATTGTTCATGGTACAAGGTAAGTACGCCTACAATCCTTCAATATATCATTGGAGTGTACGAAAAACTTTATTCAAAAATGGCTAGGTACAAATGATTTGTGACTGGCAATTTGAATATTCTTCCGAGTACATAAAAGTTAGAGTCCTTTCCAGTTATGGTCGGATCCGGTTGAGTGTCCTTGATTAGTCGAGGTGTCCATGCAGTTATGGTTCGGTCAAGGTTCTGAGTTCAGTTAAAAATATAAATGACATTCTCAACTGCTTCCAGTTAAGGTCCCAAGTCCATTTCACTTTGCTTAGTCCAATTTAGCAATATTAGTTGAGCTCATAGACAAAACACTTGGTTCGATATTTATTAGTTAAGCTTGGTCCAATTCTGCTTTAAATATGTTGACCACCAAAACTTAATTTTTCGATAGTACATATAATTGATTTCCCAAAAAAATGTAATGATTGAAGAAAATATGAAAATATATGTATTTGTTGAGTGAATATGACAAAAAAATGATACAATAAAAAAATATGAGAAAAAATTGAATAGTTCAAATATTTTACAAGAATTTTTTAAAAAAAATCATGTTTTTTATCCAAATTAGTTATATATGAGTAATTAACATTAATTGATAAAATTTACAATACTATTATCATTATTTTTAGTGGAGTTAATTAATTTTAAAGTAAGTCTCTTGTGAGAAGGTCTCACGCATCTTTATCCTTGAAACGGGTCAACCCCGCTTATATTTACAAATAAAAATAATACTTTTGACATAAAAATAAATAATATTTCATGTTTGACCAAAATATAAAATTTTTCTGATAAAATTGACTCATGATATCGTCTCATAGAAGTTTTTTGTTAATTTTGTTTCGAATTCTAATTACTCAAACACAAGTTTCTCACGTACGCGCGTGCATATTTTCTAGCCTATATTATAATATAAATATATAAAAGGGGGTGTGTGCGCTTAATTGTTGATCTTAAATGTTAACAACCTACCCAACCAACAACCAGTAAGTTTTTGTGGTCATTGTCTGATCAACAATTATTGCTACTACAGTCATAGTTCATATGACTTTGAATAAAATGGAAACCCTACCATAGGATAGAAGAAAAATATAGAGGGAAACAATGGTCTTTTTAGGTATTTGGATTCAAAAGTTTGCATAAATCGAAGAAACCTGACAATCAATGGGATAAATCGATTTTAAAATTGATAAAAATGGAGTTGAATATCATGACAAAAGGAATGTGAAAATTAGAATTCCACCTAATTTAAGACGAAAAATTTGAACAAGTAACCCAAAAAAACGGGGGGAAAATCTCACGACAAAATATAGAAGGAAAGAGATTAGGCTAGTTTGTTTCCACTATTTTCACAAGCTGTGAGATAACCACACACTGAAATATAGTACATACAACATATTTTAGTCGTTTGGAATGACAAATCACCTCAAGAAAACTCACTATACAGGGCAAAACTACCAACAAAAATGGCCCTCAAATGAAAAATGATAGCACAAAATTTTGATCGACAAAACCCCCTCTAAAACTACCAAGAGAAAAATGAAAAAATATTGAACTAATGTACACTTACAATTGTGCTTGTTGTATTACAGCAGGAGTACCCATGGATGAATATTTCTTCTGCAGTCTCCCTTTCAACTGCCTGATTTTTGCATCCACTCTTGCTGTAAATCCGATCTTGGTCTTTTGTCGAGCTTTGGATCGTTCCCTTCTCCACATATGTCGATCCTCAATGTCCTTTCTATAATATTTGATCTCTTGAATCACGTGGTGATCCAATGGATTGAATGATCTTTGGAATGAAATATGAGCAAGATAGGGAAGATTACAGGCAACAGATACTAAAAGGGTTGTGGACCAGTAAATGGGGGCGGGGGCTAGGATTTCCGAGAGGATTCTGAAGGCATTTTCATTGAGAGCTAGAGATAGTTCACCATATAGCAGAAGAAAAAGGTACCAAGAAGCGACGCTACCCCAAACAAGAAAGTGTTGTATCCATGTGAAGTGGCTCATTGTTAGAGCTATTTGGCAATTTACGGCCCAAATTACGCAAGTGAACATTGTCGTACCAACAGCTATCATATCAGCGGTTTGACCTCCAGAACGGAAGGCTTGGTCATAAAAGATGATGATGTTTAGAAAAAATATAATGAGCGATGTGTAAAGACCATTTCCCATCCAGCCGAATATTCGGTACCAGTCAAAGAACAGATTTTTTGGCCCTTGCTGATATAAAGCTGGAAACTGAATCAATCACGCAAAGAAAATTGCATCAATATAAGAATTGGCTAAAATGAACAAAACTCTGGTCAGTGCCCTTAGATCACAAACCTGCAAGCACACTTCAGAATCAACGTCTTGTTCAAACACACCGAGTGAAATGACAGGTAACGAAGTAAGAACGACATTGAATAGCAGCATGTACCAGTCAACATACACTGATTGTCCAGAAAATCCAGCAAAAGCTTCGAAGTAGAATATTGTGAGGCCGAACGCAATATTTTTGTAGAAGAAATAACAAATCTGTATGCAAAAAATTACAGTTCAGATTGGCATTAGCTCCCAAGATGAGTGATCTGATTTATGATCTGCATGCCAAAGCGGGTTGTGGGGGGGGGGGGGGGGGTGTGGTTTTGGGGAACAAAGCTCTTTATTCAAATATACAACTGATTTAATTTGTCTTAGATAATCTTTACCATCTGAGCTATTCTTTTGTAACACCAATGGCCATGAACGACCAGAAGTCTTTCCAGAAACCGGAACTGTGCAATAGCAAAGTCACTAGCCATCACAGCCTGCAAAACAATTGACATTCAGTTGGCCAATTTATGGCAATGGGGTTCATCATAGCAACTATCTATCAGGTTTCTTAAGGAATTCCCTCCATGCCAAATTGAAAGTAGTTGATTTTTTAAATTGCAAAAAATGAAAGCTGGGTAAAGGATAAAAAAATCTTTATGGTTTTGATAAGAAATGAAAAATCGCCGGATTAACTTATTCTATCATAGAAAAATACACCTCTAACTGAATGGACGAATAAACAGCAATATGAGACATTTATAACAGACCTGCATTCCTTCACATCCACTGATGCCGACACCAATATCCGCTTCTTGAATCATACCCACATCATTTGCACCATCACCAATTGCTAGTGTCGTTTTCCCAGTTCCTTCTTTTACCAATCTTGTAACCTAATTGTGAAATAGCAAAAGTTTTGTTACAAGTCTATTTGTCCAATCCGAGCTCATGAGAGTGGGGTAAACTAATGTTTTTATACTTCAAACACACCCATTAAATGTAAGCCAGAGATTAGGACATAGCTACCATAACATTAATATTAAAGGCATAACATGGATTTTGATCAGGTATGCCCAGAACTCATATCCAAGGCATAACAAAGACATCAGTAGGATAGTGGTAACGAAGGCCCAAAAATAATTACCTAATACCAAGCAAAGGGATTGTGCAACAGAGGACCGGAAATTCTCAGCTATATGGGGGGGCTTGGATGTTTCTAGGGATTTCTGTCGTTCTTTCTTGTCCAAATCAAAAAGTATGGGTTCTATGTTCCAAACTTCACCTTCAATAAGCGTAGATTTATTTCAAAAATTTTCCTGAATCACGTGCCTTTCTCGTAAGACCGAGCGAAATGAAAAAAATGAAAAACAAATTAATAAAAATTCCACAGTAAATCCCAACCCCTCTGATATGATTTGAGAATACTACTGCCATTGAATCCGCTACAGTTAGCTCGAAAGCGAATTCAGTCACCCCAGCCCCAGGGTCTCAATCCTAATAACATGACTTGACACATCCTGCCCTAATACCAATCACTTATTCCCAATGTCCCAAAAATAACTACCTAAGAACATGCAAAGGGATTGTGCAACAGAGGATATGATCTTGAAACATCCTGCCCTAACATCAAACGCTTATTAGTTATTCATAAAAGCCCGACCTATTGGGAGATGGCCCAACAAAGTTTTATTCGTTAACAAATTTGGAATGGACAGAACGATGACTCATAATCAATTGTTTGGCTAGATAAATAGAGAAATCTTACCAGAGCTTTCTGCTTTGGTGAGACACGGCAGCATATGACAGAAGCACAATCAACTGCTAAATTCAAGAATTGATGCTTCATGTCATCCTCTAGAGTGTAAGTTAGAGTTTTCCCATCAATTATCAGTGCAAATGCAGCATTTGGATCCTTTTCTAGTTTAACCATTTGTGTTGCTTTGGTAATTTGCATCAAGATATTTTCCCTCACAGCCTGCACAGTATGACAAACAACGAACTTTATGATAAACTAAAGTAATGTTTGGTGTAAATATCTGTCATCCTGTTTAAAAACAAATACCTGTTTGGAGTCTTGCACTAATGCATCTGTATTCATCGTGGTAATACATATTTGTTTCATTCCTTGTCGAAGTAAACTGCAAGCAAATCTGCATGAAACGACAATATTTCCATTTAGAATCAAGAAAACTCCCATCATCTAATTGCTATTAGTACCATTGGACAGTTAGAAGCTATATTTTCTGGAAAGGAACACACCCTATATTAATTGCAGTTTCCATCTTATCACCTGTCAGAACCCAGATCTTTAAACCAGCCTGTGCAAGCTTATCGATGCACTGAGGCACCTATTATGAAATTTTCAAAAAAGAAAAAAAAAAGAGGGAGGAGTCACGGAAAGGAATAGGGCAACAGAGACTGAATTTATAGCCCGTAAAATAATATGACTTACTCCTTGCTGTAATTTGTCCTCCACGGCAGTTGCACCAACAAGTATTAAGTCCCTTTCCATCATATCAGAAACCCGCTCAAGCATTGATTCCCTATCACCATTTATTGAAGTTTTTGCCTTCATAAACTCTTCATTCCAAGCTGAATATTCGGCTGAATCCAGCTTCTTGTAAGCAAGTGCTAGTGTCCGCAGTCCAGCCTCACCATATTCATTCAGATGCCTCGTGGTGGCTTCCTCATACATTCTTCCATTCCTTGATAACCTATCAAAGATGATGCTGTAAAGTGCAGAATAACATTAGTTCAAGAGAGTTACAGCCAATTGAGGAAGATAAAAATGAAACGGCAAAACTCAAAAGAGATTTACACAGGCAAAGCTTTTCAAATGCTCTTAACCAGATAACTAGATGAGGTGTCACTAAAATGAGGACAATGACTATTGAAATGCTAACATGAAAATAATAATAATAATAATAAATATTTTATTCAGGCATAGTTGCTAGCTGCCTGCTTTTTTTGCTCTTTTTTGGTTCAAATTTTTTCACTTATTATCTTTTTCTTCCACCATCTTTTCTTTGTGCTTGGGTGGGAGCAGATCAGAGGCAGCTCAAATTGCCATGTACGAATTATAAGTGACACACCTGTCAGCTCCTTTGCACAGGAGAAAGATCTGTCCATCCTCATCCTTAACAATCACAGACATTCTCTTCCTCTTGCTAGTGAAATCCAACAAATTGAGAACCTTGAATTCTCTGTTTTTAAAGAAAAATAATTCATGTCAAGATGCCTGGCTCAATATAGAATAATATTTGACGCGACAATGCTATCGATTCTTCATAACCTAACCTTTCGATAGGATCTTGAAAAGAAGAATATCTCTCACGAACTACAATGGTTGATTGTGTCCTTTTACAGAACTCAAAACCAAATTCTCTAGCTGCAACCAGAAATGCACCCTCATCGGGTGATTCTGCTTCATACGTAAAGGCGCCTGTCACTTCATTTTGCTCGGGAATTGCAGTGTGACAAATCGATAATATTCTGAAAAATAATAAGATTACATCTGCATTGGGTTCTTGAGGCCAGTTCCCATTCATGAGGCGGATATCCTCAAAGCCAAACCCTTTTATTGGGAGCTTATGGTCCTCTTCATCTCTCGATGTGATCACAGTCTCTAATTGAATTTCAGATTTCCCGAACCCAACCCCACTTTTCTCCCATGAATGAGGTGTGCCATTTTGGCTCAGGCCATCAATATCCATTGCCATCTGTTTAGCAGCAGCAAGTTCTACATCACTAGCACGCATGCCATATGCCGTACCAGCAATGGAGCATTTGAGAAAGTCCATTTGATTGCACGTCAAGGTGCCAGTTTTATCAGAGAGGATTGTATCGACTTGTCCTAACTCCTCATTTAAATTTGATGTCCGAGCCTGAGCTGGCGTTCCACTCTCTTCATCATACATATGAATATCCTTGTTTATGAATAAAGCTTGGAGGACTTTTACAACCTCAATGGACACATATAGGGATATTGGTATCAAATACCCATATAATATAAGAGCAGTGACAAGATGATAAAAACCGGACTCCAGTGGCTTGCTTGGATCAAATAGACCAGAACTATCAGGGACCTGTAAATACCACCAATTTGGCAGCTCATTTTTAGTCTTCACAATAAAACCTACTGAGCTTATCAACGAGATGAAGACCAGGAGGCTGAAAAGGATATATATTATTTTGTCCATTTGTTTCTCGATCCTGCTCCTTTTTGAAGGAGATTTTGTAGCATTCTGCATAACTTTGCTATCATGACCGGTAAATATTACCACTCCATAAACATAAGCTGTGTTTCGAAGCTTTGAATCACGAAGAAGAATTTGACTCGGATCAAGAGGGTAAACCTGGCGATCATATTCAAAATTACCCACAAAACTGTAAAGATTGGGATTGGGATCTTCGCATCTTATGGTCGCACTAAAATCCTTAAAAGTTGGATCATCGTCAAGTGCCAATGTTGTTTCCAGAGACCGTTTCACCTTCAAATTTGTCTCCCCATCTAAATTCATAGTTTCAACATAACAAATTCCATCTTCATAACTAGAAGATAAAAGAAGTAAATCTGCTGGAAAGAACTTATCCTTTTCTACTTTCAATATATCTCCAACTCGAATCTTCATCCAGGGTTTAAGACCAAAGACACCATCTTTCTTATGCACGTTAGCTTTTCGCAAATTAACCTTCATATCTTGTATAAACCGCCGCCAATCTTCCAGAGCTTCTTTAGCCATACTCAAACCAACCACAAAGACCAATGGAGCAATCATGCTAACAGGAGAGAATGGTGAAACAGGAGTTAGTGATAAGAGTGCGGCAAGGAGAAAGTACAAGTTGGCAACACGTCTAAATTGTTCGAATATGGCTTTTGGCAGGAATGTAATGAAATTGTATTTAGTGGTGGAAATATAGTTCGAGCAGTATTTGAGAGGTTTTTGCTCATGCATACGAGGTTGGTTACAATAAACCATCCGCGAATAACCAGGTCCTTGAATGTCATGTGGCCCATCTTCCTCGGAAGCACGAGGTCTGTAGCAAGCAAATGTATAAAGATTGCTCCTCCGAATCTTCGCCCTTATCCTACCCCCAGCCATTTTTCACTGTTCTGAAGCTCAATATCACTATGCTACCTCATAGAATTATGAAAAGTAAACCCCAACACCTTCCTCCACCATGTAAGTGAAGGAGTAACATACATGGCCATTTATTTTCGTCCATGTCTAAATTGGCATGCCAACATGAACAATCTCCTTAAAATCTCATGGGAGAAATAACAGCAATTTAGCACCTGGGAACAATTTATCACAAACAGTCACACACCTTGTTCCTCGCCTATCATCAGAGTTAAAAAAAACAGAAAGAAAACTGCATGTACTATATGACGACCGAAATTTCATCCAAGATTCTTTAAAGTTCCATGTGCACATCTATGGAGTAAAAATGATGCAGAGTGTTGAAGATCTTGAACATAGTCAAGTCAAATACATCCAAGCAAAATGACACACATCCCACATTCTAAGTCAAATTAAAAGATCAAATTTGGAGAGAAAAAAATTTCTAGCATTTTTAAATTTAAAGTTGACCGTCGTAAACAATCCAAATCATACAACCAAAAACTGACAACAACAATAGACTTCCCTACTCCAAGAATCAACGCGTTCACATCTTCCAAAGAAATAGCCAATTAACAACCTGTAAAATACATTTCAAAAAACAACAAAAAATTGCAAAGACTTGGATAATCACAAACGCCAGCTCAAATTCCACCATTGCAACTCTGTTAAAAAAATTAAAAGAATACAAAGTGTATCACAGAGGTAAATCATAAAGTTCTTGATTCCCTCGCCCCAAAACAACAAAGCCGCATTGACAAAAACCCGGTTCATATGATAACTACCGACACAAAATAGAAAAAAAAAACACAAATTTTCCCCGATTTACCTGTAAATTTCGGGCCAAGATTTGAATTTGAAAGACCCCCAGATAGAGCTACAGCTTAGAGATCGCAATGGAGGAGAGAGAAAGGAAGAACGCAGGAGAAAAGGCAGATGGGTCCGAGAATAGACAGAGAGAAGGGGAAATTTTTGAGAGAGAGAGAGAGACAGGGAGGGAGATCTATTCTTCGAACATTGCCCGTTATAAAACTTGCCCAGCCCCGGTTTATTACACCGACTATTTTCAATTGTAAACTAAAACTAAAATTCAAATTAAGATTACTTCTTATCAAAATTAAGAATGATTTTTATTATATTTTCAATTCAACAAATTCATAAATAATTAATAATTTAAATTTAGATTTAAATTTTTTTAAAATTTATGGATTTCAAATTTATTTTTATTATTTATAGAAACAAAATCGTAAACTTTAAATATACGCCTTACATGTTTATATATATATATATATATATATATATATATATATATATATATATATATATATTTTCATGTTAATTAAAATGGATTTCATATTCACTCAATAAAGATATTATTTGAAATTTATTGGATTTTTAATTAATGTGTAAATAAATAAGGTGTGGTTTAAGATTTGGTTTATTTATTTTTGGTAAATAATAAAACTATAATTCAAATCCAAGAATTTAAATAAATCAATGCAAACACTAAAAATTTTAGAAATCGTTTCATTATTTCAAATTTATACGAAAGAAATGTTTAAATTTAAAACGAGTATTCTAAAAAATTATCATCATTACATTAAATATCTAATCATATTAATATTAAACTTAAGAATAGGATATTGTGTGCATTATTGAATTGTATTCATGAGTAATAAGATCTATATTAACTTCCCAGGTTTTAAACAATATATATTGTCTTACAACTCGTAAACATTATAATTATTAAAATATATATATTTATATATAACAACAATTTACTTAAGTAATACATTAATGGAACTATATTCATTGATATTTGGTTGCAACTAGCTAATTATTATTATAAAGAATTTTAAAGTCTGACAACATATATAACGCGATGAATTTATAATATTCATTCATTTAATGACGATTTATATCGTATTTAAAAGTTGACATTTTTTTTGTCAATTCATTTTTTTTAAAAAAAGAAGAGAAAGGTGTATTTTGGATCCAAAGTCAATGATGATTAGTAATAACTTATAAATTATCAAATGTCCATCAATAATTAAATAATAATAAATGAAAAGAAATCAATCGTGTGTGACACTCTCTTTCCGAGAAAAATAAATTGAATTTTTATGGTGGACTTTTTTTATGGTGCTTTTTAATGGATTGATTTCTAAGAAACTTCATTTAATTCAACTTTTTTTACGTGTTGCGACGTGAAGCCCTTATTATCGTGGGACTGGGACATATATATCTATATTTATATATACATGTCAAATGTTCATCAATAATTAAATAATAATAAATGAAATGAAATCAATCGTGTGTGACACTCTAATACAATGTTTTCATAACCGAACCGGTGATCGAACCGGTTTACCTTAAAAAACGATCCAACCGGTCGCACCGTTTTAACCGGACGGTTGGACCGGAAAACCGTTTATATAATATAGTATAATTAATAATATATTTTACATTTTTAAAACCCAAAAGATGTATATAAATAAAAAAATATATAGATTTATCATAGTTTAAAAATTAAATAATCATATAAATATATTCAAATATTAATTTTAGTTATATATTTTTTAAAAATTAATTAATTAATTAAAAAATCTAATATTACTAAAATAATATTTTTCATGAAGTACAAATTCCAAATAATGTTGTATATATATATATTAAAATATTAAATTAAGGTTTTAAAATTAAAAATATATTTTTTCAAAAAAATAAAAAAAAAATCGGAAAAAAGGTTGAACCGGTTCTTGACCGGTTCGAAGCCGGTTTTTTGACCGGTTCGAAGCCGGTTCGACCGGTTCTTGACCGATTTTGACCGGTTCTGACCGTAAAAACGGTTTTTAGGAGCAATCCGGACTGGACCAGTGACCGGTTCCCGGTCGAACCGGTTGAACCGGCCGGTCCGGTCCGGTTTTGAAAACATGGCTCTAATAGGATCGTTTAAGGTATAGAGAGGAGGTGAATACACCAAAAAAAATTCTTCAACGAAAACTTGAATTCAGTTGGGTTGACAACTGGATACACTCTTTCTTGGCTATCGATGTTAATTGACAAAATAAGAACTTGTGCGGAAAGATGTCAATTGACAAATCTGAACACAATGTATTGAAATAAAATGCTAGACTAAAAAGACAGTAAACTGAATCATGATCACGAACAAATGTTTCTGGATGTTCGGAGAATTAATGACTCCTATGTCATCCCTTCTTCTTTGGCAAGAAGGTTTTCACTAGAAGACTTTGAACTTTACAACTCTTTGCAAAATCTCAATCCAAAACTAGGGCTTACGCCACTGTCTATCTTAGAACTCCTAGTATCTCAACTCAATAAGACAGTCCTAGACTGAATCTAGTACAAAGTGATTTACAACTCGATAAACTTGCACAAAATGATACTTCAATGATCAGATAAGTTCTTCAAATGTGTGCTTCGAGTTCTTGATCAGTTTTGTTGAGTAAACTTTGAAGGCTTGAGGTAAACTAATATATGCGAGAAAAACAAGTGAACGAGAGTGCCTCCAAAACTGATCTTGTGGCCTATTTATAAGCTTTGGAATCAACGATCATAAATATTTAAATAGTGCTCATTCCTATCAAGATTTTCCCGTTTCATGGTTTGTATTGTCACGTCAACATTCTCTATTATGAAATAGTAAAATTGTGTGCGCGGATGCGGTTGTGATGTGTCATTGTATGGAAAACTTTATCCAATAAGGTAGACTGATGATAATGACACCAACCGATTATTTCGAGAATGTTGGTAGACTGAATTCATCGAATACTCTGAGTAATGTGCTTCAGTCTGGCTAGGATTCGGTATGGCAATATTCAGTTTGGGTACGTAAACTGTTGTAGCGACCCTACCCGGATCCACTACCTAATCAAAGTTAATTAGCGCATGCAATAAATACTTAAAGCGTAAAGAGCGAATAATTTTAAAATACAACAAATTCAATCGGCAGAATACAACCGATGAAAACAAAAGTGTATAAATACTCTTATACAACCAAATCGAAAATATTTAGGGTCACAAGCCCTACCGCTAAACTTCCACTGCAACAGGTAACAACTCAACACTGCTGCGAGTCACCTGGACCGTTCAGCCTCAAACCTGCCCCGCCACAAGGAATCTCATAAAGACACCAACACAGGGGCGTGAGCGACAACGCTCAATAAGAAAGCAATGATATATAAACTAATATGCAGCAAGCAAATGACTTTAAAATACTTGATAAAATAGTCTACTCAGGGATCCAATGAATACACAGTACCGTGCTAAGAGAGAGACTCCGTGTGGTACTCGTGTATTCCCCTATCCACTATAGCATCTACTCCACCGTCGCGGTCGCTCCTAGTAATAGCAAAACCAGGGGCTGAGCCTCCCCAAACATGAATCCATAAGGATTAACTCATCACCGATGGAAACTGTCATGACTCGCATAATACCCAATGCAGTCCAGTGTAAAAACATGCATGTGCTAAATCAGTAAAACATATAGCACATACTCATGCAACATATAAGCATATATATCATGTCGGCTATCTAGGTCAGTACTTACGTACCTCTAACACTGCGGGTCAAACCTAGCACCACTGGTCTAGATTCCACGCCTACAAGTTCACACTACGGCGTCTACAATGCAAAGACTCATTCATCATTATTTAAACTCTAAGGTAGCGTTTGTTGGAAAACTGGCGTTCAGATCAATCACGATTGATACCCGGTGCAGCGAAAGTTTAAAAATTTTATTATGGAACAATTCCATAGTGTGGGTATCAACCGTTTAACGATTAAATTATAAGTGTGTGTAAAATTAAATAAAAATTATTAAATTTTACCTTCAATCTCGAAGCGAGATTATTGGACACCACACAGATTTCTCTGCGCTTCTTGTATCTCCCTGGAACTGATGAACTTTAATCTCCTTCAATCAGGTCCACGAATAGAGGTTTAATCCCTCTGATAGATTGCACTAGAAAATCTATCAGAAGTTTTCTACGAAGAGAATAAACGAATTTGATTCGCTATTCCAGACTGCAATTCAAAATCACAGACCGGAATTTCTCACGCAGAGAAGGGAGGGGGCGGCCGAATTCCTTTTAGAGAGAGCTAGGGTTTTCGATTTTCTGTCTCTCAAATTATGACCAGTTGTGTGTAATTTCTGTACTGCAATAACTTATTTATAATGCAGGCCACTAACACCTTAGGGCCCATTAGTCATAAGTTGAGGCCCGACAAGCAAAGCCCGCATGTTCAGAAATTAATATAAAATTCATCGTGACTCCGATTGATAAACCGATTTCATCAATGTGCACAGAAACCATTTCTGCACATTTTAAAGTCAAGATAAATTTTTCTGAATCCGAATTCAGTGGTTTCCAAAAATGTTCATCCCTATGTCATTTTAGGAAATCCTACTCCCTTACTCTTATTTAAGAAGTCCAACTTCTTTATTCATTAAATTTAACTCTTTAAATTTAACTATCTCAACGGGGATTAAAACTCCATTACACTGTGTGACCCTCAATGGTTCAGGGATATAGCTAGCCGTGGGCTCACAACTCCTTGTGACTCGGAACAACGATTTCCGACTTGCCCAACGAATCATGGTAAAGAGCCTAGCAACATCGCCCCATGATTCCCTAGGTATCACTGATAGTGCCTACAAGAACCAGTAGAGTTTGGTTAGCGTACAGTACGGTCCCTTTATCCATATATCCCGATCGAATCAACAACCATTGGTATATCGAGATTCGCTCAAGATTCGATAACTATGCAATACATCTTGAAGATCAAATTAGTGACATCGCATGTGCTACTAAGAAACCATTTCTTAAATCACATCAAGTACTCTGGCCAGAGATTCGTCACACTAATATCTCCTCAGATCGCATAGGATATCCACACTCGCAAGTATGTGGTGAATCCTTGACAACAATGCATCGACTCCTATATGTGTTGTAACTGTACCCAATCCCGACACCTGATGACCCCCATAGAGTCGGTAAACGAGTCAAAGCATAGTACTAGCATATAGAGCCTCCATGATGTTTCAAGTAGTAAGGACTAATGGTGTACAACCAAAACCGCGGACTTTATCCACTCGATAAGTGATAACCACTTGGAAAGTTCGGATAGGGTAGTTCGATTATTCATCCTATGAATATCCATTTGCATGCTTCGAACATCTCCATGTTCCCTACCAATGAAACGTGGTACTCCGCATCGCAAATGCTAGTCTCAAACTCGAGCGATCCTTATCTTTATTATCGGACGGCTCAATCGACTAGGAACAGTTTAGAATATACAGTGACTATAAGATGTATTTCATGATAGACATCCCCATGTTCTACCACATCTTACATACACTATAGTATATTCAAGGTCTTTATCAAAACAACAATAGTATATCATAATATAACAATATGAAGAAAGATAAAGTCATTGCCATTAAAAAATATAAATTATATTAAACAAAAGATTGTTTATACAAAGAGTCATCAAAGCCCATAGCCACAAGTTGGCTCACTGGGCACCCACTCTTTCAATCTCCCACTTGCCCTATAGCCAACTAGTCATACTACGTAGACCCATTGCTTCGCGATGTTTGTCAAACAATGGTCCTGGCAAGGGCTTAGTAAGCGGATCAGCGATATTGTCTGCAGAGGCCACTCGTTCGACAGTGATGTCTCCTCTTTCCACAATCTCCCGGATGATGTGGTATTTCCTCAGTACGTGTTTGGATCTTTGATGAGACCTTGGTTCCTTTGCTTGAGCAACGGCACCCGTGTTGTCACAGTACACCAGGACTGGACCAACAAATTCAGGAATGACGCCCAACTCTTGGACGAACTTCCTCATCCAAACGGCCTCTTTAGCAGCAGCCGATGCTGCAATGTATTCAGCTTCAGTGGTGGAATCCGCTGTGGTGTCCTGCTTGGAACTCTTCCAAGAGACAGCACCGCCATTGAGCATGAACACAAATCCAGAGGTTGACTTCGAGTCATCCACGTCACTTTGGAAGCTAGAGTCGGTATAGCCTTCCAATTTCAGTTCTCGTCCTCCATATACCATGAACATATTCTTAGTCCTTCGTAAGTACTTAAGAATGTCCTTCACGGCTTTCCAATGCATTTGACCAAGATTAGCCTGATATCTGCTCGTGACACTCAGAGCAAATGCTACATCCGGTCTGGTAGATATCATCCCATACATGATACTACCTATAGCTTACGCATATGGTACATGTGTCATATTCTCTATCTCTGCATCAGTCTTGGGACACATAGACTTGGATAAAGAAACTCCATGACACATGGGTAGATGTCCTCTCTTGGACCCATCCATTGAAAACCGTTTCAATATGGTGTCGATGTAGGTTGATTGAGTGAGTCCTATCATTCTCTTAGATCTATCTCTATAGATCTGTATCCCAAGAATGTAGGATGCCTCACCCAAATCCTTCATCGAGAATCTACCTGATAACCATATCTTTGTTGACTGCAACATCCCTACATCATTCCCAATGAGTAGGATGTCATCAACATAAAGTACTAAGAATGTCACAGCATCCTTAACTACTTTCTTGTACACGCATGGTTCCTCCGGGTTCTTGATGAAACCAAAATCTTTTATTGTTTCATCAAATTTCTGGTTCCAACTTCTTGATGCTTGTTTTAGACCATAAATTGATCTCTGAAGCTTGCATACCTTATGCTTGCTTCCCATGGATGTGAACCCCTCAGGCTGCTTCATATAGATTTCTTCCTTAATGTCTCCATTAAGAAAAGCAGTCTTCACATCCATTTGCCATATCTCATAGTCATACCATGCAGCTATGGCAATAAGGATTCTTATGGACTTGAACATTGCAACTGGTGAAAAGGTTTCATCATAGTCAACTCCTTGTCTTTGAGTGTAACCTTTCGCCACCAATCGCGCCTTGTAGGTCAATACCTTACCATCAGGCCCAAGCTTTCTCTTGTAGATCCATTTACACCCTATTGGAACAATTCCATCAGGAGGATCTACTAAAGACCAATCTTGGTTTGTATGCATTGAATCCAATTCAGACTGCATAGCTTCAAGCCATAAATTTGAATCCGCATCAGAAATTGCTTCCTTGAAGTTTCTTGGATCACATCCAATGTCGGGTTCATCTTGATCCCCTTCAAGAAGAAGACCATATCGAACAGGAGGTCTAGAAGTCCTCTCGGATCTTCTAGGTTCAGGCGTGTCCAGTAATGGTTCCTGAGGCGTAGGATCGTTATTTTGTATTTCGGGTTCTTCTCGAATTTCTTCGAGTTCCATTATCTCGCCTTTCTTATCCAATAAGAACTCCTTCTCCAAGAAGGTGGCATTCCTCGAAACAAACACCTTTGTTTCAGCAGGATAATAGAAATAATATCCGATTGAATTCTTCGGATACCCTACAAAATAACATAAGCTGGATCGACTATCCAACTTATCTCCCACTGTCCGCTTCACGTAAGCAGGACATCCCCAAATCCTCAAGTACGAATACTTAGGAGCTTTGCCATTCCATAACTCGTATGGTGTTTTGTTCACTGCTTTAGTGTGGACGTTGTTCAACAACAATACCGCTGTTTCAAGCGCATAGCCCAAAACGAAGGTGGAAGCTCAGTGAAGCTCATCATGGATCGAACCATGTCCAACAAAGTTCGATTACGACGCTCCGATACACCATTCAGCTGTGGTGTCATAGGAGGAGTCCACTGAGAGAGAATCCCATTCTCTTTCAGATAGTCCAAAAACTCGGTACTCAAGTATTCTCCACCTCGATCCGATCTAAGTGCTTTAATACTTTTACCTAGCTTGTTTTCTACTTCAGCCTTGAATTCTTTGAACTTTTCAAATGCTTCAGACTTATATTTCATTAAATATAAATACCCATACCTTGAATAATCATCAGTAAAGGTAATGAAGTAGGTGTGGCCATATTGAGTCCCAACTCTAAATGGACCACAAACATCTGTATGGATCAAATCCAACAGATTTTGACTACGCTTAGGTTTCCCCTTAAAAGGAGATTTAGTCATTTTTCCTTTTAGGCAGGATTCACAAGTAGGTAGAGAGTTAATATCAGACATATCAAACATGCCCTCTCCCACTAGCTTGTTCATCCTCCTTGAGGAAATATGACCTAGCCTAGCGTGCCAAAGGTTTGCCGGGTTTTGGCTATCGATTTTCCTTTTGTTTGTTGTCGCCGGTTTATCAACATAATTTATTGGAACGTCTTTTAGTTTTAAGTTGTATAGATCGTTTTCAAGTTGTCCATTTCCAATCAAACATTCATTCTTGTAAATATTGCAAATCTCATTCACAAAATTGCAAGAATAACCATCTCTATCTAGCATAGAAACAGAAATAATGTTTTTAATTAAATCCGGAACAAATAAAACATCTCTTAAAAATAACTTAAAACCGTTCTGCAAAATTAAACAAACATCTCCAATGGCTGTAGCTTCAACTCTGGAACCATTCCCGAGCCTCAGCTGGGTCTCACCCATTCTAAGCCTGCGACTTCTTGTCATCACCTGCAAATCATTGCAAATGTGAGATCCACATCCGGTATCCAATACCCAAGAAGTAGTATTAAGTGAAATGTTTATTTCAATATAGAACATACCCTTTGCAGTTCCCAACTGCTCTAGATATTCCTTGCAGTTGCGCTTCCAATGACCGGGCTTCTTGCAGTAATGGCAAACATCCTTGGATTTTCCATTGTTTGAAGCCTTTGTCTTGTGCTTCTTCTCGGGTTCGACTTTCTTTGGTGGGGCAGAATGTTTCTTACCCTTCGTACTTGGCCCCTTCTTAGCAGAAGATGAGGAGCCCACCAACAAAGCTGGTTTATCCTTCTTTAGTGTGGATTCATATGTCACAAGCATATTGACCATCTCTTCAAGGGTGGCCTCTATCTTGTTCATATTAAAATTTACCACAAATCCGTCAAACGAAGAAGGAAGAAGAAGCAGTAAATCCACGTTGAGTTCATGCTCCAACACCAAATCAAGAGTTGCTAACTTCTGTATGAGCCAAATCACTCGTACCCCATGATCACGGACCGAAGTCCCTTCACGCATGCGACACGTCATTAGCTCCTTAACAGTAGCGAACCTTTCAGCCCTCGATTGAGCCCCAAAAAGTTCCTTGAGTTGAGCGTGAATGTCAGCAGCATTCACGATGTCCTCAAATCGCCTCTGGAGTTCATCAGACATCGAGGCTTGCATATAGCATTTGGTCTTGATGTCATGGTCCCACCATGCATCAAGTTTGGCCAATTCCTCCGGACTTACGTCAGCTGGTGCTTCCTTCGGAGGTGATTTCTCTAACACGTAGAGCATCTTCTCCGAAGTCAAGACAATCTTCAACTTCCGGAACCATTCCGTATAGTTTGCGTCAGTCAACTTGTTTTGTTCGAGGATCGAGAATAATGGATTACGCGAATTCATTGTATGAAATACTGAAAAGAAAAACAGACATATATCAATGATTGTTTAAGCAATTTACTAAGACATAAAATAGGCGAATTTAATTTTATGAATCTCACTCCCACTATTTTAACGATTTCACTACCCTCTAGTGAAAACGGGAAACTTTTTCCTTAGTGAGAACATGGAGTCCAATTGACAAACTTATGGTCCCGAATAATATCAGCCAACCATAATTCTCAAAAGGTAGAGCCCAATTGCTTCCAAAGCAACCCCCATGTATTTACCTCATGTCCAATAAGGGCCCAATAATATGACGCCGTTTAAGTGAGTCAAAGATGACATGTCAAACCCATCAATATTAAGTTGTGATGGACGGTCGCCATGTGGATCCCCCAATAATATGAGCCGATCCCATGGGAGTTCCACCCAACTTACAACATGTGTCGATCCAATGTACAGCTTTCCGACGGACGGGCCCCCCCAATAATATGAGCCGGACCGTATCCGCGGGTAGCATCACATACATTGATCGTTGATGGAAGGTAGGAACATTTAAACAAATTTAAATTTCCTTTATTTATCTTGATATCAATTTTAAATCATATTTAAAATGAGGGATTTTTAATTATGAAAATTTGTCTCATCATTTTTCAATTTATTGTATGCTTGCCGGATTCATACAATTATGTCTAAAACATGCATACAATCATAATATCATATATTATATATAGGATGATCGATTCCATTTCTAATTGACTCGTGGTTGCCAATCACAAGTCTTAGTCCAATCCTAGGTAATATGCAGTATGCAATGCAATCCTATTACATTAGCTTCCAATTTACATTTCTTCGTCTTTATTGTCTGCTGGGCCCACCATCTTCAAATCTTGATCTCCCACTAAATCTAATGTATTTACAATAAATAGCAATGACAAGTAGGGGATACATTTTAGGGGTGGGAACGGGCCATAAACCAAGCCCACTTTTATTACATATGACATTCATATTGGGCCATAAACCAGGCCCATTAATAAAACCAACAACAATAAAACAAATGTAAATTCCTAACATACACCTACAAAATTGGTCATGGCAATCGATCATCCTTATCCAATAACATTTAATTCAAAATTAATTTATTGGATATCATGCATATGGCAATTTAAATTTAAACAGGATAAAATCATATTTTATATATAAAATCATATTTTACATATAAAATCATATTTTACCTTTTATTAAATAAAATCATATTTTATCTACAGAATCTAATTTTATAGATAAAATCATATTTTACTTAATATATACATAAGATCAAATCTTATCATCAATTGTACCAAAAATAATTGATTTCAAAATTCAATTTAAGGATAAAATATTAAAATTTTCCAAAAATTCAAATTTATCCAAAAATCAATTTTAAAATTTTCGGACTCGAACAATTCGATCCGATGCCTCGTGAACCAATCAAAAACAATTTTTGACCGGACCAAAAATAAAATTTTAACACATTAAAATTAATTTAAATAAAAAAAAAATAATTTTTTCCCGCGGGCCGCCCGGGACACTCCCGGGCCGGCTGCCCCTTTAGGGCAGCGACAATCGCTGCCCTGGCGGCGCCGTGCGCTGCCCTGGGCGGCGCCGTGCGCCGCCCGGGGCAGCGACCGTCGCTGCCCCACCGGGCAGCAATCCAATCGCTGCCCGGGTTTTGCCCGGAAAAAAAAAATTTTTTTTTTTATTTAAAATATTTATTTTGTTTTAAAAAACCAAGACTCAAAAATTTTTGTACAATCGATTAATTTAATCGTTTGATCTGAGCAACCTTGCTCTGATACCACTGTTGGGTAGCTGGCGTTCAGATCAATCACGATTGATACCCGGTGCAGCGGAAGTTTAAAAATTTTATTATGGAACAATTCCATAGTGTGGGTATCAACCGTTTAACGATTAAATTATAAGTGTGTGTAAAATTAAATAACAATTATTAAATTTTACCTTCAATCTCGAAGCGAGATTATTGGACACCACACAGATTTCTCTGCGCTTCTTGTATCTCCCTGGAACTGATGAACTTTAATCTCCTTCAATCAGGTCCACGAATAGAGGTTTAATCCCTCTGATAGATTGCACTAGAAAATCTATCAGAAGTTTTCTACGAAGAGAATAAACGAATTTGATTCGCTATTCCAGACTGCAATTCAAAATCACAGACCGGAATTTCTCACGCAGAGAAGGGAGGGGGCAGCCGAATTCCTTTTAGAGAGAGCTAGGGTTTTCGATTTTCTGTCTCTCAAATTATGACCAGTTGTGTGTAATTTCTGTACTGCAATAACTTATTTATAATGCAGGCCACTAACACCTTAGGGCCCATTAGTCATAAGTTGAGGCCCGACAAGCAAAGCCCGCATGTTCAGAAATTAATATAAAATTCATCGTGACTCCGATTGATAAACCGATTTCATCAATGTGCACAGAAACCATTTCTGCACATTTTAAAGTCAAGATAAATTTTCCTGAATCCGAATTCAGTGGTTTCCAAAAATGTCCATCCCTATGTCATTTTAGAAAATCCTACTCCCTTACTCTTATTTAAGAAGTCCAACTTCTTTATTCATTAAATTTAACTCTTTAAATTTAACTATCTCAACGGGGATTAAAACTCCATTACACTGTGTGACCCTCAATGGTTCAGGGATACAGCTAGCCGTGGGCTCACAACTCCTTGTGACTCGGAACAACGATTTCCGACTTGCCCAACGAATCATGGTAAAGCGCCTAGCAACATCGCCCCATGATTCCCTAAGTATCACTGATAGTGCCTACAAGAACCAGTAGATTTTGGTTAGCGTACAGTACGGTCCCTTCATCCATATATCCCGATCGAATCAACAACCATTGGTATATCGAGAGTCGCTCAAGATTCGATAACTATGCAATACATCTTGAAGATCAAATTAGTGACATCGCATGTGCTACTAAGAAACCATTTCTTAAATCACATCAAGTACTCTGGCCAGAGATTCGTCACACTAATATCTCCTCAGATCGCATAGGATATCCACACTCGCAAGTATGTGGTGAATCCTTGACAACAATGCATCGACTCCTATATGTGTTGTAACTGTACCCAATCCCGACACCTGATGACCCCCATAGAGTCGGTAAACGAGTCAAAGCATAGTACTAGCATATAGAGTCTCCATGATGTTTCAAGTAGTAAGGACTAATGGTGTACAACCAAAACCGCGGACTTTATCCACTCGATAAGTGATAACCACTTGGAAAGTCCGGATAGGGTAGTTCGATTATTCATCCTATGAATATCCATTTGCATGCTTCGAACATCTCCATGTTCCCTACCAATGAAACGTGGTACTCCGCATCGCAAATGCTAGTCTCAAACTCGAGCGATCCTTATCCTTATTATCGGACGGCTCAATCGACTAGGAACAGTTTAGAATATACAGTGACTATAAGATGTATTTCATGATAGACATCCCCATGTTCTACCACATCTTACATACACTATAGTATATTCAAGGTCTTTATCAAAACAACAATAGTATATCATAATATAACAATATGAAGAAAGATAAAGTCATTGCCATTAAAAAATGTAAATTATATTAAACAAAAGATTGTTTATACAAAGAGTCATCAAAGCCCATAGCCACAAGTTGGCTCACTGGGCACCCACTCTTTCAGCGTTTGGTTCGGGTGATAGGATAAATAGTATCTGGATAAGTAATATAATGTAATAAAAAATAAATAAAAAATGATAGTTAATATAATATTTGATTTGATTGATAGATTATGGTTTTTTTGATTTGATTGATTCAATTTTATATAGAAATTATAAATTACCATTTTGTCCTTTTAACAATAAATAAAATATGAATAATATTATTTATAAGGGATAATATAGTAATTTAATTTGATTATTGGATTGATGTGAAATAAATAATTAATGATTTGATTGATGTATAATAAATAATTAATAGATGGATAAATAATATGACGAGAAGAACGCGAGATTGGACAGGATAACTAGTACCGAGACTATTAGTAAAGTAACCAAACGAGCCCTAAAAGCCTTAATTAAGCTATTCTAAACTCCTAAATATTTTTAGGAAACTAAAGCTATACTTGCGTCTATCGTTAGCCGTTTGCTGCCACTTGCCTAAAAACTAGACCACAGTTCCGCTACGATGCTTGGATCGCTATGCCACTTCTGGAATCCCCAAAAGGATGCCTATAATTTCCTAGATCTAAGTTAGAAGGCTAAGGAAAAGAGAGAAGAGAGGGGTTCGGTGCGCCCAGAAATGAATCTCGACACCTCTATTTATAGACGACATTCGGACCATCCGAACACGATCGAAGCATCCGATCCCGACATCGGATCGTCCGAAGTCCCATCAACACGTAATCAATGACATCATCTTGCTGACTAATTGATGACATAAGCCCTAGCCCTGATCGGAGCATCCGATCACGATCGGAGCCTCCGAACTCCACTTTGAAGCATCCGATTTGCGCTTGCCCAATTTGCTTACTTTCGTTAATTATTCCTTTTAATTACCTTAATTGTGTGCGGGTTACTACATTCTCCCCCACTTAAGAAATTTCGTCCTTGAAATTTAAGTCTAGAGGAAAACATGGAAATTCAAACAAATGTTCTTTACAACTAAACCTTACAAAGCACAAATCTTTCTTACAAGGAAAAGTACAAAACATCAAACAACTCTGGATGCTCAACTCGCATCCGAATCTCCAGCTCCCAAGTTGCTTCCTCAATTCCCCTGCGCTGCCACTGAACCATCACTAGAGGTATGCTCTTGTTGCAAAGCACCTTGTCCTTCCTATCGAGAATCCTGAGAGGTCTCTCCACATAGGACAGATTCTGGTCCAATTGCACCTCAATCGGATGCAAGATGTGCGACTCATCTGCCACGAACTGCCTCAGCAAGGACACGTGAAACACATCATGGATACTGAAAAGATACGGTGGCAAAGCTAAACGATAAGTCACGTCTCCAACTTTCTCGAGAATCTCGAAAGGACCGATAAACCTCAGCGAAAACTTGCCTTTAAGTCCAAATCTCATCACCTTCCGGAAATGTGATACTCGCAGGAACACATGCTCTCCTACGTCAAAATGTAACGGTCTGCGGTGAGTGTTAGCGTAGCTAGCCTGTCGATCTTGGGCTGCCTTAATCCTCTTACGGATAAACTCCACTGCATCATTCATCTGCTAGATCATCTGTGGACCTTCGACTTGACATTTGCCAACTTCATCCCAAAAAAAAGGCATACGACAGCGGCGTCCATACAAAGCCTCGAATGGTGTCATGCCAATGCTGCGATGATAACTGTTATTATAAGCAAACTCTACCAAATCTAAGTGGTCATGCCACGCGGGTCCAAAATCCATCACTGTCGCTCAAAGCATATCCTCGAGAGTACGGATAGTTCTCTCACTCTGTCCGTCAGTCTTCGGGTGATAAGCTGTACTCAAACTCAGTGTAGTACCAAGAGCTCGCTGGAAGCTACCCAAAAATCTAAAGGTAAACCTCGGATCTCGGTCACTGACAATACTCAACGGAATCCCGTGCAGACGAACAACCTCTTGAACGTATAGACGTGACATCCGATCAAAAGTAAAGTCCCGATTATACGGCAGATAATGCGCGGACTTTGACAATCAATCAACAACAACCCAAATAGCATCGCAGTTCCTGGAAGACATAGGCAAATGGGTGATAAAATCCATCGTCACATGCTCCCACTTCCATTCTGGAATCTCTAAGCTGTGAAGCAAACCACCGGGTCGTCGAAACTCTGCCTTGACCTGCCGACACACAAGGCATCTTGACACGAATTGATAAAGACTGCACTTCATTCCTTTCCTCCAGAACCTCGTACATAGATCTTTGTACATTTTCATATTGCCTGGATGAACAGAAAATCTACTACGGTGATCCTGTGTCAGAATCTCCTCTCGAAGTGTGGAATCATTAGGAACCACCACGCGTTCGAAAATACACAACAGGCTGACCGGCTAAATCGGTGTGATATGAATCTACTGGCAAGCGTACCAGGTCAAGTAATAGTAAAGTGAACTGAGAGTCCAAGTATCGATCCCACAGGGACTGCAGTCAATTCTTAGCTTAATCTAGACAAAATCATAAAAATCAATTTGATTTAAATATAATAATAATGTATAATAAAATCTGCTTAAGAAATAAGAATTAAAATATTTGAAAAGAAAATTTAATTAAAATGAGACAACCAAGACATACGTAGGTACCGAATAAATCATGTAACTTGTAGCCGATTCAGGACTCAGATTTAATCTTAGATTACGGGAATTCTCCTAACTTGTTCAAAGGTCTATTTCTAGAACAATCAAACCTAATCAAATATTGACGGATTAATTTTTCATAATTCTAATCAAATTTGAATGCATTAAATATTTGTGAAAATTCAGTTTACACCCAAACCGCACACTGAAACCGAATTCTATTTCTAGTCGGTTTTACCATATGTTGATTATCAAAGTGATCGAAATCAATACATCCTCTGTCGACTTGGAATCGATTAACATTCAAGCAAACAGTTGATCAGACTATTCACAAGACAAATATAAATATGACAATCAATAAAATAAAATCAAGTCTGAAAAATCCCAAACAAACATCCAAGTTTTCTACATGAATTTGTTCGGCCCAATCACGCTGTCTTGGTTGAAAACAAACTACTCAATAATTGAAACTAGAATTCAAAAATAAAATAAAGAAAGAAAAATAAAAGAAAAGAGAAATTTTCTCTCCCAAGCCTTGTAGTTGCCTTGTAGTGACCCGTAACCATAATTAACGATTAATGAGTATATTAATCGTGTGATCATGTTTTTCATTATTAATACATGATTAAGGAAGTTTCGGTTGGATTAACGGACTTCAAAAATGGATTTGGAATGATCAGAAATGGCCCAAAGGGTGACCAGGAACGGAAGCAACGTTCTGGCAGCTGATTTCATCCGTGATGACAGCAAGATGATGTCATTGCTTACGCACTTGATGGGACATCGGAAGCAACGAAGAGGATCAGACGCAACGTTCGTTAGGCAGAACGGACACAACGATGGAGAACGGACGTTCTGTTCCGTGTCTATAAATAGAGGGTCCGAGCTCATTTATCGCACCTCTCTCCTCTCTTCTCTCTCAACTCCTAGGACTTCTAACTTAGATCTAGGGAGATATAGGCGTCCTATTGGGATTCTGGAAGTGGCACAGCGATCTAGACGTCGTAGCGGAGCTGTGGCCTAGTTTTGAAGCTATCGACAGCAAAGGGCTAACGACGGACGCAGGTATAACTTTGGCTTCCTAAAAATATTTAGGAGTATGCAATAGCTTAGTTAACGCTTTTAGAGCTTAATTATTGATGCATGGGTAATTGCATTGTAGTAGCAGTAGACTAGACTAGTAGGCTTGGAGTCTAGACCAGCGGAGCTAGGTTTTGACCAGCAGTTGTTAGAGGTATGTAAGTACTGACCAAGATAGCCGACATGATATATTTGCATGTTTGTTGCATGAGTATGTGCTATATGTTTTATCATGTTTTAGCATGTTTTACCTTCTTAGCACATGCATGATTTTACGTGTGACTGCATCCTGAGAGATGTGAGTCATTGACAGTCTCCATAGGGAACAGTGATCTCATGTTGGACTCGAGTCAGGTATGACAGTTTTCATATGGGACTTGTATCCTGTTTTGGATTCGGGTCAGGATGGGGTTGGCTCAGCCCTGATATAGAATATACGAGTACCCCGCGGAGTCTCTCTCTAGCCGGTACTATATATTCCTGGCGCCTTGAGAAAATGTTTTACCTGGGATTTTAAATCATCCGTGTGCGCATATTTGTACATATATCATTGCTTATGTTTTGAGTGTTGTCGCTCACGCCCCTGTGTTTGGGTATTGTGGTGTACCTTGTGGCAGGGCAGGTTTGAGGCTGGACAGTCCAGGCGGCGCTCAGCAGGATTGAGGATCCGAGAGTGTGAGGTTTTAGAGGGTAGGGATTTGTTTACCCTGAACCTTTGATTTAGTTGTATAATGGTATTTATAAACTTTTGTTATCGTCGGTTGTATTCTGCCGATTGGATTTTTTGTATTTTAATTATCCACTCCTTACGCTTTAAGTATTATTGCATGCGCTTTATTATAACTCTGATTAGATAGTGGATCCGGGTTGGGTCACTACACTTTTTGGTATCAGAGCGCATTGCACTGGGAATTTCGTAAAAGCGGATTAAGTAATTATCTGTTCTTATGAAACAGATGGCAGATTACGATGAGAGCCACGATAGCGGAGGGGGCGGTCGTTGGGGAGATCCGAATGATCGTATACGTCGTCGAGGTCAGCATGAGGAGCACAGACGAGTGAGCATGCGCAGATTTAAGGAGGTTAGTCCGAAGCCCTTGACAGGAGGTGAGACGCCTGAGGAGGCTGAGGATTGGCTCGATAGGATGGAGCAGTGTTTTCAGGAGTTCCGTTGCACAGAGGAGGATAAGATGGAGATTCTTGCCTTTATGCTTGAGGGTCGAGCGAGGAAGTGGTGGAGATCTACTTCCGCACCATTCATAGCAGCTAGAGGAGTAGCTACGTGGGGCAAGTTCCGTACAGCTTATCAGAGACTGTATTTCCCTTCTGCTCTATGACAGGCGAAAGCCAGTGAGTTACTGAGTCTGCGACAGGGTACGATGACGATTGAGGAGTACCAGCAGAATTTCTTTGATCTGCTACCTTATTGTCCTCACATTGATGATAGTTCTATAGTGAAGTACGACCATTTCCTTCAGGGTCTGAACCCTGAGATTCATCGAATGGTTGTTGTGGGCAGTGATATGACCTACGAGGGCTTGGTGGACCATTGTCGCCAAGAAAAGGACAGTATCCGAAGGAACAGGGGACTCTTCTCTTCTTTTTCCAGATCAACGAGTGCCAGTACTTTGGGTCCGAAAGGACAGTCTTTCAAGAAGCCAGGAGGTACTTCTTCTTTTTCATCTGGATTTGGTGGAGTGCATCGTTTTGGTAGACAGAGACCGAACCGATGTAGTCAGTGTAGACGCAGGCATCCGCCAGGACAGTGTGGTCGATCGACCAATGCATGCTTCCAGTGTGGCTAGGAGGGTCACATGAAGAGGTATTGTCCGATGCTGATTGGGGCAGCGAGTGGTTCAGGAGGTTCTCAGGCATCTGTTCTGCCACCTCAGTTCCACCAGGAACATTTTCAGCAGCAGTATTCACAGCAGCGTCAGCAGCCGCAGCAGTCTTAGCGGTAGCCTGCTCAGACTCCTTCTCGGGGTCATTCTTCTTTATGGCCACGTGCCCAGTGTCAGGTTTTTGCGCTTAACTAGGAACAGGCAAAGGCTGACAGTGATCGGATGATCGCTTGTACCTGTAGTTTATGTGGTTTTCCTGCGTATGTTTTGATTGATACTGGTGCATCGCATTCTTTCGTATCAGCACGATTTGCTAAGAAGAATAAGTTGCCATTCATTCCTTTAGACGTCTTGCTAGTAGTTTCTACTCCTATGGGTAGCGAGATTTTAGCCAAGCGTCTAGTTGTGGGTTGTGTTTTGGATTTCAAGGGACATCAGCTTAGTGCTAACCTGATGGTTCTAGCTATGGAGGATTTCGATTGCATCATTGGGATAGATCTCTTGACTGCCTATCGAGCGATAGTGGATTGCTATCAGAGGTTTGTTCAGTTCCGACCAAAGGATAGCGAGTCTTGGTATTTTTATGGTGAGGGAGCGCGACCCCCGATGCCAGTGGTTTCTACTCTGAAAGCCCGACGTGCTTTAGAGTCTGGCGGGGAAGGCTACCTTATCTACGCCATTGACGCATCCTTAGGGGAGCTAGATATCCAGGAGATACCAGTGGTTTGTGATTTTCCAGATGTGTTTCAGGAGGAAATTCCAGGTTTGCCACCAGTACGGGAGATCGAGTTTGGCATTGAGTTACTGCCAGGGACTGCACCGATTTCTAGAGCTCCTTATCGTTTAGCGCCATCAGAGATGAAGGAGCTGCAGAAGCAATTGCAAGACCTTCTTGATAAGGGCTACATTCGACCCAGTGTTTCGCCATGGGGAGCCCCAGTGCTGTTTGTCAAGAAGAAGAATGGTTCGATGCGGTTGTGTATCGATTACCGTCAGCTGAATCAAGTGACAGTGAATAATAAGTATCCTCTTCTGCGGATAGATGATCTCTTTGATCAGTTGCAGGGTACTTCTGTCTATTCGAAGATTGATCTTCGGTCTGGGTATCATCAGTTGCGAGTTCGGCAGGAGGATGTTCCTAAGACATCATTTCGTACACGGTATAGACACTATGAGTTTTTAGTGATGCCGTTTGGTATGACGAATGCTCCAGCTGTTTTTATGGATCTGATGAACAGAGTGTTCCGCGACTTTCTGGATAAGTTCGTGGTAGTGTTCATCAATGATATCTTGGTTTATTCTTTCAGCATGGATGAATATTCCTATCATCTATACACTGTACTCCAAGTTTTGAGAGAGAGGCAATTGTATGCGAGTTGAGCAAGTGTGACTTCTGGATCGACCGAGTTGTATTCCAGAAGCAATTGCAAGAACTTATTGATAAGGGCTACATTCGACCCAGTGTTTCACCATGGGGAGCCCCAATGCTGTTTGTCAAGAATAAGGATGGTTCGATGCGGTTGTGTATTGATTACCGTCAGCTGAATCAAGTGACAGTGAAGAATAAGTATCCTCTTCCGTGGATAGATGATCTCTTTGATCAGTTGCAGGGTACTTCTGTCTATTCGAAGATTGATCTTCGGTCGGGGTATCATCAGTTGCGAGTTCGGTAGGAGGATGTTCCTAAGACATCATTTCGTACACGGTATGGACACTATGAGTTTTTAGTGATGCCGTTTGGTCTAACGAATGCTCCAGCTGTTTTTATGGATCTGATGAACAGAGTGTTCCGCGACTTTCTGGATAAGTTCGTGGTAGTGTTCATCGATGATATCTGGGTTTATTCTCGCAGCATGGATGAACATGCCTATCATCTATACACTGTACTCCAAGTTTTGAGAGACAGGCAGTTGTATGCGAAGTTGAGCAAGTGTGACTTCTGAATCGACCGAGTTGTATTCCTTGGTCATGTCATTTCTCGGAGGGCGTATTTGTTGACCCTAGCAAGACAGATGCTATTCTGAATTGGTCGCGTCCGATTACAGCTTCTGAGATTCTTAGTTTCCTTGGTTTGGCAGGGTACTACCGGCGTTTTGTGGAGAAATTCTCTCAGATAGCTAGGCCTTTGACTTAGTTGACAAAGAAAGATGCTTCTTTCGTGTGGTCTGATGCTTGTGAAGACAGTTTCCATGAGTTGAGACGTCGGTTGACGACAGCTCCAGTACTTTCCTTACCGTCTGGATCAGGTGGTTTTGTAGTATTCACCGATGCTTCTCTTCAGGGTTTGGGGTGCGTGTTGACTCAGAATGGCCACATGATCGCCTATGCTTCCAGACAGTTGAAGACTCACGAGGAGAACTATCCCGTACATGATCTAGAGCTAGCAGCCATTGTCTTTGCTCTGAAGATATGACGTCACTATTTGTACGGAGAAAGATTCGAGATCTTCACCGATCATAAGAGTTTGAAGTATCTGTTCACTCAGGCTGAGTTGAACATGCGGCAGCGTCTATGGATGGATCTGTTGAAGGATTATGATTGTGAGATCAAGTACCATCCAGGTTCTTCGAACCGCGTTGCTGATGCGCTTAGTCTCAAGGTCTATGTGAGTTCCCTTCGTACCAGTTCGGTTTCGAAGGCAGTGGAGGAATGTTGTTCTTTGGGATTCACGTTCCGTCATAAGAAAGAACAACAAGGGATTCGTGTTTCTTCTGTGCTTGCAGAGCCAGCCTTGTGTCGATGAATCCGGGAAGCTCAGAATTCCGATCCGAAGACTCAGAAGTTAGCCCGTTTTGCGGAGGGTGGTAATACTTCTGGTTTCCATCTGCAAGGAGACGGTCTGTTGTGTCTTTCTGATCGAGTTGTAGTACCCGAGGATTTTGCTTGAGGGAAGAGATCTTATCGCAAGCTCACCGCAGTCGATTCTCTGTACATCCAGGCAGCATGAAGATGTATAAGGATCTTCGCACACGATTTTGGTGGAAAGGGATGAAGCGCAGTGTTTATCAATTTGTATCTCGATGCCTTGTGTTTCAGCAGGTCAAGACAGAGTTTAGACGACCTGGAGGGTTACTTGACAGCTTAGAGATTCCTGAGTGGAAGTGAGAGCATGTGACGATGGATTTTGTCACCCACTTGCCTATGTATTCCAGGAATTGTGATGCTATTTGGGTTGTCGTGGATCAATTATCTAAGTCAGCGCATTTTCTTCCCTATAACCGCGATTATACCTTTGATAGGATGGCACAATTGTATGTGCGGGAGATCATTCGATTGCATGGCATTCCGTTGAGCATTGTCAGTGATAGAGATCCGAGATTCACCTCGAGATTTTGGGGTAGTTTCCAGCGAGCCCTTGGTACTACTTTGAGCTTGAGTACGGCTTATCATCCAGAGACAGACGGACAGTCCGAGCGTACTATTCGCACTTTAGAGGATATGCTTTGCGCAATAGTGATGGATTTTGGTCCAGCGTGGCATGATCATTTACCGTTGGTGGAGTTCGCTTACAACAATAGTTTCCATCGCAGCATTGGCATGGCACCATTTGAGGCTCTTTATGGACGTCGTTTTCGTACACCTCTGTTTTGGGACGAGGTTGGCGAGCATCAGGTTGAGGGTCCTCAGATGATTCAGCAGATGACTGATGCAGTAGAGATGATCCGACGCAGGAGTAAGGCGGCCCAGGATCGACATGCTAGTAATGCGAACACTCACCGGAGGCCATTACACTTCGAGTTATGAGAGCATGTATTCTTGCGTGTGTCACCTTTCCGGAAGGTGATAAGGTTTGGTCACAAGGGTAAGCTGACACCGAGATTTATTGGTCCTTTTGAGATTCTCGAAAAGGTTGGAGACGTGGCTTATCGTCTAACATTGCCACCAGATCTTTCGGGGATCCATGATGTTTTTCATGTGTCTTTGCTGAGATAGTACGTGGCGGATCAGTCGCACATTTTGCATCCGACCGAGGTGCAGTTGGATCAGGATTTGTCGTATGTGGAGAAACCCCTACGGAATCTAGACAGGAAAGACAAGGTACTTCATAACAAGCGTATACCGTTGGTAATGGTATAGTGGCAGCGCAGAGGTACAAAGGAAGCTACTTGGGAGTTAGAGAGCCGGATGCGAGCCGAGCACCCCGAGTTATTTTGAGATTTTGTACTTCTTTGTATCAATTTTGTACTTGTTCAGTTGTAATAAAGATCATTTGGTTGACTATTCATGTTTTTCTCTAGACTTAAAGTTCGAGGACAAAATTTCTTAAGTGGGGGAGAATGTAGTGACCCGTAACCATAATTAACGATTAATGAGTATATTAATTGTGTGATCATGTTTTGCATTATTAATACATGATTAAGGAAGTTTTGGTTGGATTAACGGACTTCAGGAATGGATTTGAAATGATCGAAAATGGCCCGAAGGGTGACCAGGAACGAAAGCAACGTTCATGAACGGAAGCAACGTTCTAGCAGCTGATGTCATCCATGACGACAGCAAGATGACGTCATTGCTTACGCACTTGATGGGACATCGGAAGCAACGAATAGGATCGGACGCAATGCTCGTCAGGCAGAACGGACGTAACGATGGAGAACGGACGTTCCGTTCCGTGTCTATAAAAAGAGGGTCCGAGAGCTCATTTCTTGCACCTCTCTCCTCTATTTTCTCTTGAATCCTAGGCCTTCTAACTTAGATCTAGGGAGATCTAGGCGTCCTATTGGGATTCCAAAAGTGGCACAGCGATCTAGACGTCGTAGTGGAGCTGTGGCCTAGTTTTGAGGTTATCGACAGCAAAGGGCTAAAGACAGACGCAGGTATAGCTTTGGCTTCCTAAAAATATTTAGGAGTATGCAATAGCTTAGTTAAGGCTTTTAGAGCTTAATTATTGATGCATGGGTAATTGCATTGTAGTAGCAGTAGACTGGACTAGTAGGCTTGGAGTCTAGACCAGCAGAGCTAGGTTTTGACCAGCAATTGTTAGAGGTACATAAGTACTGACCGAGATAGCCTACATGATATATTTGCATGTATGTTGCATGAGTATGTGCTATATGTTTTATCATGTTTTACCGCCTTAGCACATGCATGATTTTACGTGTGACTACATCCTGAGAGATGTGAGTCATTGACAGTCTCCATAGGGAACAGTGATCTCATGTTGGACTCGAGTCAGGTATGACAGTTTCCATATGGGACTTGTATCTTGTTTTGGATTCGGGTCACTTGGCTCAGCCCTGATATAGAATATACGAGTACCCCGAGGAGTCTCTCTCTAGCCGGTACTGTATATTCCTGGAACCTTGAGCAAATGTTTTACCTGGGATTTTAAATCATCTGTGTATGCATATTTGTACATATATCATTGCTTATGTATTGAGCGTTGTCGCTCACGCCCCTGTGTTTGGGTATTGTGGTGTACCTTGTGGAGGGGCAGGTTTGAGGCTGGATGGTCCAGGCGGCGCTCAGCGGGATTGAGGATCCGAGAGTGTGAGGTTTTAGAGGGTAGGGATTTTTTTTACCCTAAACCTTCGATTTGGTTGTATAATGGTATTTTTACACCTTTGTTATCGTCGGTTGTATTCTGTCGATTGGATTTGTTGTATTTTAATTATCCGCTCCTTACGCTTTAAGTATTATTGCATGCGCTTTATTATAACTCTGATTAGATAGTGGATCCGGGTTGGGTCACTACATGCCTCCCTTGTGTTGTCTGCGTTCGGAACTTCGGAACCCTTTAATCTGATGATTAGATTTGTATTTATATGCCCAAGAGTCTTCAAAAGATAACATCCAATCCGAGCAAGAGTTTCCAAAAATACAAATTCTGCATGCTTTTCTCGCTCGAGCGAGCACAGGTCTCGCTCGAGCGAGCATCTTTCTGTCTCGGAAGATTTTTGGCATGTCTCGCTCGCTCGAGCAAGCATAGACTCTCGCTCGAGTGAGTGGATTTTTTTGCTCCGCGCGACAATTTTGAAAAATTCATATCTTGAGTTCTAGCCGTCGGATCGAGTTGAAATTTGGACAGAAGCTTCAAAACATCTTGAGATTTATTTTTAAAGTTGAAAATCGGATTTGAAAAATTCTAAAATTAAATATGATTTTTTGTACCAAGGCTGCTCCGTAATTCCTTCTTCAAAAATCCATTTTCCTACAAAATTAACCCGGAGAGTGTAATGCACAAGCATGCACTAAAACACATAAAAACACATAAAAACAATATGAAAGAACACAAAATAGACATAAAAATAACACAAAATAAGGCACACAAAATGCACTTATCAACACCCCCATACTTAAACCTTGCTCGCCCTCAAGCAAGAAATGCAAAAACAATATGCAAACAATGACATAAGTAAGAATGAATCATGAACAACATAGCCTCCAATAAGTTTCAACTTCAACAACTCAAAACCAAAAACTTTTGATTGTTCACAATACACTGTCAGTTTAACATAAACGTGTGTGTGTGTGCTATGTCATTCAAGTTTCATGCAACTTCAAAAGAATCTGTCCTAAGAATACTTAGCGACCTATGAAAATTCAATGCAAGTGTCACAATCTTGCACTCTTTCATCCCAACAATCCCAAACAAAAACATGGACTCTCTTGAGATAAATTACGCACCGCCGGATTTTGCACCCGGTTTTCTCAAGCCCCAATTATCACCCGCAAACTTAGCTATAACTAAGATAGGATTCGAATTTCAATCCCCTCGTCTATAGCGTGGATGGAGCGATAATCCCATTCAACCCGCAAACTTAGCCATGGAAAAATGATTAGGATTTTAATCATTTTCCATGCCCGGATGGAATTGTTATTTTTTTTAAAATTTCAAATTTTTAACCCCATGGAATCCGCATACTTAGTCAAGAACAAGGGATTAAAATTTCAATCCCTTACTCGTAACCCGGATGGAGTTAAATTTTTCAAAAAAAATTGTCATAAAAAATTTTAAAAAGTGCGCTCAAGATCGTACGTGCAATGTCATAATAATAATTGGAACTCAAATGACACTATCAAGATCAACAAACACTTATTGTCGTGCAATGGTCAAGCAAACACGAATTTTATCAATTACTTTGCTACACTACACCGGTCTAACATGTGTGCTTAAAATTATTCACGATTCAACCAACAGCTTCTCATGTTCAATCAAAAGCAACATTATTTTTCAAAAACAATTTTTTTTTCACAACTCTATCATCATCGGCCAACATTCATCATTCTACTTATTAACACAACACAAACACAAAACATAATGATATGCATGAATACTAACTATATGCAATAAACTAGACCAAATGAATGCAAAACACAATGATCAACAAACAATGAAATAATCTAGTCTACCCCCCCATACTTATCCAAAGCATTGCCCTCAATGCTTTAGAAACAATGAACAACATGCAAAACGAACATAAAAAACAGAGTGAAACTGAAAATTGAAACTCCCCTGGTTAATTCACCGGAATCTCCATCATTCCCTTCCTCTTCACACTCTAGCAGCGACTTCTTTTGAGGTGACAGTAGCAGACTGGATACAACAGTGAGCCACGAAAAACTGGAATGGGAAAGAAGCAAAAATAAAATAAAAAGAAACAAAAACAAAAATTAAAATAAAAGAGCAAGGAAGAGAACACTGGGTTGCATCCCAGTCAACGTTAAATTTATAGTCTTCAGCCCGACTATGCAGAAGCAACCATCAAAGAGCGGCTGTCGCCCATTGTAAGAATCATACAACTTTACGTATGGGTCTTGATTTCCTACTCCCTCAAGATTGGCGTGATACTGACATGGAAAGCTAGTCGGTCCAGCAATACTCGGCATGAACTGATTAGTATAGAAGTAGACTCCGAATCTAGGCTGAAGCTCATAGAGGATGGAATACTGTGGATTTGGCGTCAATGACAAGAAAAGATCTTCAAGTGGTGTACATGTAAATTTCATTGACGAGGTCAAATCTTTCACCTTGAATATTTCTTCCTCCTCCACTATCACTTTTGGCTCCTCTTCACATAAAGATTCTTAAAAAAATAGTTCTTCTTGCTCTGGCTCAATTACTTCATGCTCTTGGTAGATCTCAAAAATTGGTTCTCGAAGAAGCGCAATCTGTTCATCCAAAAGACTCAAAGACTTGATGCGGCTTTCTAAGAACTGATTTGTCTCTGTCTGCCGTCGCACCATGTTCTCCAACTGAGCCACATGATCCTCAAAATACCTTATATACTCTTCTTGATTTGTGGAGTTGAATTGTGGAGGATATTGGTGACTCCAACCCTGTAGTGAAGGATCACAATGCCAATGGTATTCGAAATCTGCCATATCATTTAACAAGTGCATCGCACTGTCGTAATCTTTGTTGAACAAGTGACTGCCAATGGCCAAAGCTCCATAATCTACCCAATGTCTTGTTAGCTCATCCAAACCACCATAAAAAATTTGAACTAGAGTGTAGTTTGAAAAATCATGGCATCGAAATCTGTTTGTCAAATCATTGAATCTCCCTTTAGCAGCATATAAGGGCTTCGAGTATTGTTGGCCAAACCTTGTGAACACTTGTTGATGATCCATCTCCGAGTACCTCACAAGTAAGAAACAACAAAATTAATAATAAATAATAAATAACTAACAATAATAAAATATCTAGTCTCAAGAAAATAATCTATCCTAATATTAACTATATAGTCCCCGGCAACGGCGCCAAAAACTTGACCGGCTAAATCGGTGTGATATGAATCTACTGGCAAGCGTACCAGGTCAAGTAATAGTAAAGTGGACTGAGAGTCCAAGTATCGATCCTACAGGGACTGCAGTAAATTCTCAAGAATTAATTATTTAGCTTAATCTAGACAAAATCATAAAAAGCAATTTTATTTAAATAAAATAAGAATTTATAATAAAAATTGCTTAAGAAATAAGAATTAAAATAGTTGAAAAGAAAATTTAATTAAAACGAGACAACTAAGACACACGTAGGTACCGAACAAATCATGTAACATGTAGCCGATTCAGGACTCAGATTTAATCTTAGATTACGGAAATTCTCCTAACTTGTTCAAAGATCTATTTATAGAACAATCAAACCTACTCAAATATTGACGGATTAATCTTTCGTAATTCTAATAAAATTTGAATGCATTAAATATTTATGAAAATTCAGTTTACACCCAAACCGCACACTGAAACCGAATTCTATTTCTAGTCGGTTTTACCATGTGTTGATTATCAAAATGATCGAAATCAATACCTCCTCTATCGAATTGGAATCGATTAACATGCAAGCAAACAGTTGATCAGATAATTCACAAGACAAATATAAATATGACAATCAATAAAATAAAATCAAGTCTGAAAAATCCCAAACAAATATCCAAGGTTTCTACATGAATTTGTTCGGCCCAATCACGCCGTCTTGGTTGAAAACAAACTACTCAATAATTGAAACTATAATTCAAAAATAAAATAAAAAAATAAAAAGAAAAGAAAAGAGAAATCTTCTCTCCCAAGCCTTGTAGCTACCTCCCTTGTGTTGTCCGCGTTCGGAACTTCGGAACCCTTTAATCTGATGATTAGATTTGTATTTATATGCCCAAGGGTCTTAAAAAGATAGCATCCAATCCGAGCAAGAGTTTCCAAAAATACAAATTCTGCACGCTCCGCTCACTTGAGCGAGCACAGGTCTCGCTCGAGCGAGCATCTTTCTGTCTCGAAAGATTTTTGGCACGTCTTGCTCGCTCGAGCGAGCATAGACTCTCGATCGAGCGAGTGGATTTTTCTGCTCCGCGCGACAATTTTGAAAAATTCATATCTTGAGTGCTAGCCGTCGGATCGAGCTGAAATTTGGACAGCAGCTTTAAAACAACTTGAGCTTTATTTTGAACGTTGGAGATCGGATTTGGGTCTCTCTAAAATTAAATATGATTTTTTTTACCAAGGCTTCTCCGTAATTCATTCTTCAAAAATCCATTTTCCTAAAAAATTAACCCGGAGAGTGTAATGCACAAGCATGCACTAAAACACATAAAACACATAAAAACAATATGAATAAACACAAATTAGACATAAAAATAACACAAAATAAGGCACACAAAATGCACTTATCACTGGCCATCATTCTGCAAATGAAAACCAGAAGTATTTTCATCCTGAGCCAATCGGGCTAACTTCTGCGTCTTCAGATCAGCGGCCCATGTCACGTATATGAGTATACAAGGCTGGTTCGACAAGTACAGATGAAACGTGAACTCCTTGTTGTTCCATCTTATGGCGGAAAACATACCCCAAAAAACAACATTCCTCTACCACTCGTGCAACTGAGCTGGTACGAAGGGAACTCCCATAAACCTTGCGACTAAGAGCATCCGCAACTGGATTGGAAGAGCCTGGATGGTACTTGATCTCACAAGCGTAGTCCTTAAGTAGATCCATCCACCGTCGCTGCCTCATGTTCAACTCGGCCTGAGTAAACAAATACTTCAAACTCTTATGGTCAGTGAAGATCTTGAACCTCTCGCCGTACAAATAATGAAGCCATATCTTAAGAGCAAAGACAATGGCTGCAAGCTCCAAATCGTGTACGAGATAGTTCTCCTCATGAATCTTCAATTGCCTAGAGGCATAGGCAATCACATGACCTTTCTGCGATAACACACATCCCAAACCCTGGAGAGAAGCATCGGTGTGAACTACAAAGCCACCTGATCCAGAAGGTAGAGCCAACACTGGAGTTTTAGTCAGACGGCGTCGCATCTCGTGAAAACTCTCTTTGCACTCTGACTTCCAAACGAAAGGCACATCCTTCCTCGTCAGCTGCGTCAAAGGCTTATCAATTTGGGAAAAGTTCTTCAAGAATCTTCGGTAGTAGCCTGTCATCCCAAGGAAACTACGAATCTCCGAAACTATCGTCGGTCGCAACCAATTCAGAATGGCTTACGTCTTACTCGGATCAACTGAAACACCGTCTCGTGAAATCACATGACCAAGTAAAACAACCTGGTCAATCCAGAGATCACACTTACTCAGCTTCGCATACAACTGTCTATCTCTCAGCACCTGCAAAACAATGTGGAGATGGAAAGCGTGCTCGACAACACTACGAGAATACACAAGGATATTGTCGATGAACACTACCACGAACTTATCTAGAAAATCGTTAAATACTCTGTTCATCAAATCTATGAAGACTGCTGGAGCATTCGTCATACCAAACGGCATGACTAAGAACTCGTAGTGACCATACCACGTATGAAATGCTATCTTGAAAATATCCTACTCTCTAACCCGCGACTGATGATATCCCGAACGCAGATCAATCTTCGAATAAATAGAAGTACCTTGCAACTGATCAAACAGATCATCTATCCATGGAAGAGGATACTTATTCTTCACCGTTTCTTGACTAAGCTGTCGATAGTCTATGCAAAGACTCATCGACCCATCTTTCTTCTTAACTAACAAGACTGGGGCTCCCCATGGCGAAACATTAGGTCGAATGTAGCCCTTATCAAGAAGGTCCTGCAGTTGCTTCTGCAACTCTCGCATCTCTGAAGGTGCTAAACGGTACGGAGCTCTGGAAAACGGGGTTGTCCCTGGCACCAACTCAATGACAAACTCGATCTCCCTCACTGGTGGTAAGCCTGAAATTTCCTCCGGAAACACATCGGAAAACTCACGGACTACGGGTATCTCCTGGATGTCTGGTCCCTCCAAGGATGCATCGATGGCATAGATGTAGTGAAACGTATCCAGAATTAACAATTAATGCGTAATTAATCATGTTTAGATTAATTAAAACATGATTAAAGAAATTTCAAATGGATTAACGGAGTCCGAAAATGGATCCAGAACACTCAAAAATGGCCGGGAAGGTTCCAAGGGTACGGAGGGTTCGGAGGGTTCGAACCCGGTTAGGAGGCTCCGAACTGGTTCGGAGGATCCGAACCTAAGATCGGAGGCTCCAAACTGCATGGCCAGCTGTTCAAGAATAATACGTCATTGGTGACATCACTGATGGGACTTTGGAGGATCCGAAGTCAGGAATGGAGGATCCGAACCGGATCGGAGGCTCCGAAGTCGAGTTCGGAGGCTACGAAATTTGCCTATAAATAGGGGGCCGAGATTTCATTTTCAAGTGCACCAAGTTCCTTTTCTCTCTCAATTCCTTAGCCTTCTAGCTTAGATATAGGGAATTCTAGGCGTCCTTTTTGGATTTCGGTAGTGGCATAGTGATCCAAGCATCGTAGCGGAGCTATGGCCTAGAAATTGTCATCAGCGGGCTGAAGATGGACGCAGGTATAGCTATGGTCTCCTTAAATTATTTAGGAGTATGCAATAGCTTAGTTAAGGCTTTTAGAGCTTAATTAATGATGCATGGGTAATTGCATTGTAGAGTTGATGATAGGCTTGGAACCTAGAGTAGGACTGCTAGGACTGCTTATAATAAGGTACGTAAGTACTGAATGAGATAGCCAGCGGGTTTTGCATACTTATATGTTGCATTTGTGTGTCATATTATTATACAACATGTGCATATCATATTGTGTCTGTCCATCTTTTGAGATGAGCCACGTAAGGCCGCTTAGCCCTGTTCGGACGGTTGATGTCGAGCGCCCGGCGACCGACGGGTTAGCCGGCACTGGCATCTAGAAGACGCGGTCTACGTCCGTTAGGAATGAGCAGTGTACGCAGGGTTTGATTCCCGGGTTGTACCACTCATGTCCTAGGTGCCATTACTGAGCAGTTGTATACAGTTATCCCAGATATGGATACCCGGTCATTTGCATGCATTATATTTGTATGTTTTACCCGCACTTTTGTATTGAGATTAGAGCTCACGTCCAGTATTTTCTGTGTATATGGACACTCCATTCGACGGGGCAGGTGTAGGATTGAGCACCAGGAGCTTGGAGTAGCCAGTGACCACTGAAGACAGCAGGATTAGCTATAGGTTTTTGCCCTTTAGGCTTATTTATTCGATTGGGTTGTATAATCGAATTTGTTTAACCAGTTGTATTCTGCCGGTCTGATTTTATTTAAGTCTTCCGCAGCGATTTATTTATTGCATGCTTAATTATGCTCTTAAGTCTGATTAGGTAGTGGATCCGGGTAGGGTCGATACATTTATTGGTATTAGAGCATGCACGCAAGAGATTTGGAAAATAGTATTGAGACTTTGGGTTATCCTTATAGGATTGATGAGACCTTGGAAGAGGTGATGATGCGGCGATTAGGTTTCCCATAGACTATCATCATCGGCAAGATTTCTGAAGACTTGTCTTGTGAGATTCCAGCATGTACGGACAGGATCGATGGATCGTGTCCGAGCTTTCAAAACTTCTACTCATATGGATCCTAGCTTTGGATCGAGTACCGGATGCCAGAGGCAGTGGCAGAGAATTGGTGGGGGAATTACATGATGTTTGCATCTGTACAGTCATTACCATGATGACACTACTCTGAAGATTCTCCAGTCGTAGTTGGAGAGATTGTCATATATACCTTCACCAGGGAATGCCTCGAGTGCCTAAGGCATGACAAATTTTGAGCGTAAGGTCATTAAACTCATGCAAAACATGGTTTTGCCGGTATGCATGTATCGATGCTTTTGGTAGACGAACGGGAAACTTCATGTTCAAAAGCATGATTTGGTTACAAGAAGAAAGCTGACGGTAGATCGTGAGCAGAAGAGGTCGGCTGACATGCACTGACGCAGAGCATAGTTGGTTAGCTATCACGTGCCATTTCTCTGGAGTTCTTCTTGGGAGGACATGTAGAGAGACTTGGATGGGAGTACGCTTGCATTGATGCGTGTGTCGATTAGAAGCTTCATACTCAAGGAACGAAGACTAGTACGATGATTTAAATACTATATTGTTGTAGCTGTAAACAGTATTTCAGTTGTAATGAATCATCATACTTTGGTTGTATCATTTCAAGTTTATTTGTACATTTCATTGTATTTTGAATACTGTAATTGTATTACATGGGATTGTAATAAAGAAATTGTACATAACTTGAAGCAATGATATATGTTTTATTTATCCAGCAATTCGTGAATGATTGCAAGCGATTTTGCTAAGTTTGGTTTGGTTCTAGTTGATTAGTGTTCAACTATTGTAGCTAATGGGATTTGAGTGGACCCACTGTGACTGTTTGACTCGCAGTTAGTCTAGTCATTTTTCTAGGATTGACCTAATGAGTCAGTGGACTAAGAAAGTTCCAACGATGAGTGGACTCATCTAGAGGCATAGGAATACTGTTCGGTTTAGAACATTGGGCTTGTTCTAGGTTATTTCCTTAGAACAGTAGGCTGTCTGACCTTCGTTAGGTTAAGACTTGTGATGTTGGGTTTTCATCAAGATGCCAGGTCCAGTATATGCCGAGAGTTGTGGACTGTGACCATGATTTGACGTGAGGAGGCGCGACCCTATGTCAATGTACCTGGGAGCCTTTGTGCTTCAGGGGATGGCGGTGGGAAGGCTACTCAGTCTAGAGTTTTGGTAACAATCACGAAGAGGTATGACCTTGGAATATATATCAGGTTTGATATCGATGATTCGATATCGTCTGGTTTTCTAGAGATATTAGTTTTAGTGTTCTGCTGTGAGAACCAGTCTTAAAGGATCTTCTTGACAAGTGTGTACTCTGAGCAGATAGGTTTTGACCTCTGAGATACTGCTAAACTAGTGGTTCTAGTAGGTAGACGGATTTCTACCAGCGATGACTAGGGGTTGTCATTAGAGTTGTGGTTAGGGTTTCCCTATGATAGGAGTCATCCAAGATCTTGGATGGGATGTTGTTTTAAGACTTCAACTTGAATACGAGGACTACTCCATGATTATTGACTTCATCTGTGACGGATTATATCAGATGCTAAGGATTGTACAAGACTATTTAAGGTGTGAGGGAAGCGTGGCCTATAACCGTGAATCCTTGGTGGTTGTCCAGGTGAGTTATCATGGTAAGCTGCCTCAGTCTTAAATTGTTACACAATCTTAGCGAGGGATATAATCAAGAGCGTGTCCGGAGATTTTTGGGAATCTTTTGGATTCATTAGTAGTAATTCTTGTACTTGACGAACCGTGGCATTCATTCTGAATGAACGAGGCAAGGATAGTGAGTCCAGTGATTGTGTTAGGCATTGTCTAACTCTGTCCGAGTTAAGGTGATTAAGTCCAGTGTACGAGGCAGCTGTCAGTAGTAAGGCACGAGATTGTGTCGATAGACTACTAATATCTATTGTCTGATTATCAAGTATGGGTGTGTTGAAACCAAAGCAATTTGGGTATTCCAAGTGTTTTGAATAGTTCGTTGTGGCAAAGAAACCAAGATTGATCTAGCCACGTAGGATGGATGATAAGTGATGGTCTGATCTGATGAGTGCGAGCCTAAGTAGATCGACGAGTTCAATTGGTTGAGCCAATCTGTGATGATTAGGGTGTATCAATTAAGAAATACTTGGGATAGTATTTTGTCGCATAGTGCTTAAGGAGATTTGTATTTGGTACAATCTCAGAGCAGTTGACTATTTGGGTAATTTAGAATCTCTAGAGTTGCCAGAGGTGAATCTTTTGGGATTTCTATAATCGGGGACGATTGCAATTGGACTTGTATGGTCAAGTTAGATGATAACTTGACAGTGGAGACAAGCAAGGGAATTGGAAGTTTCCAGTATAGTACTTTCTTGCAAGGAGAAGCCAAGATTGATCAAATCAGTTGCTTAGTGGTAGCAATGGTCAGGAAAGGATCATGTTTCTACTTCATGTGGGAATTTTCCATTGAACAACAATAGTGAAGGTTGTCAATCGAACAATTCAATGAAGTGTTCCTGTGATGACATCTATGTATACTGTTGTGTTTTGGGTCCGACGAGTAGTTGGAAAAGCTAATGGACATTAGCAAGTGAACAAAGGTTGTCTGATCGTAATATGTGACATTAGTTAGGATCTAGTTTTTGAGGTCTAGCAGGTTGTGTCACTAATATTTCAGTGAGTGATGCGCGATATCTCTTAATTGACTGAGATAATCAATTTTTGACTTAGTAGCCAACGAGGTTTCCTTTGAGATCGAAGATTTCGCAAGATCGGGACGGATCGAATTTGTTCTTTTCAGCCAGTGAGTCACATCTGTGCAGACTGTTTGTCAAGGATATTGCGTTTAAGCAATGGACGAAAGTCAGAGGTGTTTTGTGTGACAAGTTACTTTGAGCGTAAGTGTTTCCCCGGAGTGGCTAGGGAATCGATGAATTAGTCCTTTCAGTGCTACGGTTGATGCGTTCAGCAAAGGAGAAATTTAATTGTTGAGAATCCGTTGGGATTTAGTTTCCAGGATCATTATGTTGAACCCTGGGAGGTTGGGACGAGCGATGTTGGTATCATCAAAGACTCCGTGATGAGTAATACTAAGTGCAATGACTGTCGAGTTTTGAGACAGAATAGGAAGCGTTTCCATATGTCCGTGCAATGTAGAATGTCCCAGTTGGGATTTTGGTGAGAGCTTGCCTTAGTCTTGATGTGTGTACAGTGATTGCGAGTATGTATAACTATCAGGAGGATGTCAATCGATTGAATTCATGGGTGAATAACCTATGGTCGAGATGATGTAGATCATCAGAGGCGTGATGATTTCCATTGCAGTGTATGCATGACTTCGCAGGCCAATGGTTAAAGGATGACTTAGCGTCATTATTGGCGAGCGATGATAGTTTTCATAAGGGCACAGTGTTGAGTTATACTAAGAAACGTGAACTATGATTCGCACTTGACATGGTGGGCTGAATTCCCCGTATTGCTTGGGAAGTTTGTTTGCTTCGGTGGAACATGGGAAAGATGACCAGTCTAGAAATCGTGTTAAGCAGTTACGTTGGTGTATAGCTTTGTGTCAACTAGATTCTCTTGGGGAGAAATTCGGGCTTTTTGTGTTAGACGGTGTTGGGATTGGTGTTTCCTGACTAGAGATGTTGAGCATCGAGAACTTTTGGAACCATTAGATGGTTAGATCTAGTTTGGTGATTCGACGAATGTTGTAAGCCAGTCAGTTTATGATTTGGTATTCGTCAATCTAAGACTTTTCTTTGAGACGATGATCTCGATCAAAAGGGTATTTGTATCCTTCGTGATCAGGGAGATCATGGTCAGGATGGAAGATGTATCAGTGTGGTGATACATTAGTGCCAAGGAAGTTTTGACTGTCAACCAATAACGCAGTAATCTTCAGTTGGGAGAATGTTAATGCGGTTCAGCATTAATGGAGCTCGCAGGGAATTCGACAAAAATCTGAGTAAGTCGGAAGCTATTTCAACCAGACACTCGAGCAAGGGTTTCTAGTACGTTCTCGAGGTTTACCCAAGATTTCGAGGACAAAATCTTTTAGAGGGGGGGGGGGGGGGAGAATGTAGTGACCCGTATCCAGAACTAACGATTAATGCATAATTAATCATGTAATCATGTTTATATTAAGTAAAACATGATTAAGGAAATTTCAAATGAATTAACGGAGTCCAGAAATGGATCCAGGACACTCAAGAATGGTCGGGAAGGTTCGGAGGGTTCGGAGGATCCGAACCAGGTTAGGAGGCTCCGAACTGGTTCGGAGGATCCGAATCTAAGATCGGAGGCTCCGAACTGCATGGCCAGCTATTTGAGGATAATACGTCATTGGTGACATCACTGATGGGACTTCGAAGGATCCTAAGTCAGGAACGGAGGATCCGAACCGGATCAGAGGCTCCGAAGTAAGTTTGGAGGCTCCGAACTTCTCCTATAAATAGGGGGACAAGATTTCATTTTCAAGTGCATCGAGTTCCTTTCTCTCTTAATTCCTTAGCCTTCTAGCTTAGATATAGGGATTTCTAGGCGTTCTTTTGGGATTCCGAAAGTGGCATAGCGATCCAGGCGTCGTAGCAGAGCTGTGGCCTAGTTTTGAGGCAATTGTCATCAGCGGGCTGACGACGGACGCAGGTATATCTATGATCTCCTTAAATTATTTAGGAGTATGCAATAGCTTAGTTAAGTCTTTTAGAGCTTAATTAATCATGCATGGGTAGTTGTATTGTAGAGTTGATGATAGGCTTGGAATCTAGAGTGGGACTGTTAGAACTGCCTGTAATAAGATACGTAAGTACTGACTGAGATAACCAGCGGGTTTTTCATGCTTATATGTTGCATTTGCGTGTCATATTATTATACAGCATGTGCATATCATATTGTGTCTGTCCATATTTTGAGATGAGCCACGTAGGGCCGCTCAGCCCTGTTCGGACGGTTGATGTCGAGCGCCTTGCGACCGACGGGTTACTCGGCACTGGCATCTGGAAGACATGGTCTACGTCCATTAAGAATGAGCAGTGTACGCAGGGTTTGATTTCCGGGTTGTACCACTCATGTCCTAGGCGCCATTACTGAGCAGTTGTATACAGTTATCCCGGATATGGATACTCGGTCATTTGCATGCATTATATTTGTATGTTTTACCCGTGCTTTTGTATAGAGCATAGAGCTCATGTCCAGTCTTTTCTGTATATCTGGACACCCCATTCAACGGGGCAGATGTAGGTGCAGGATTGAGCACCAGGAGCTTGGAGTAGCCAGTGACCACTGAAGACAGCAGGATTAGCTGTAGGTTTTTTTACCTTTAGGCTTATTTATTCAATTGGGTTGTATAATCGAATTTGTTTAACCGATTGTATTATGCCGGTCTGATTTTATTTAAGTCTTCCACAGCAATTTATTTAATGCATGCTTAATTATGCTCTTAACTCTAATTAGGTAGTGGATCCGGGTAGGGTCGCTACAATAGATAAGGTAGCCTTCCCCGCCAGACTCTAAAGCACGCCGGGCTTTCAGAGCAGAAATCACTGGCATCGGGGGTCGCGCTCCCTCACCATAGAAGTACCACGCCTTACCATCCTCAGGACGAAACTAAACAAACCTCTGATAGCAATCCACTATCGCTCTGTAGGTAGTCAAGAGATCAATCCCAATAATGCAGTCAAAATCCTCCATAGCTAGGATCATCAGGTTATCACTAAACGGATATCCCTCAAAATCCAAAGAACAACCAACCACTAGACGCTTAGCTAAGACCTCGCCACCCATAGGAGTAGAAACCATTAACAACACGTCTAAAGGAATAAACAGAAATCTATACTTCTTAGCAAAATGTGCTGAGATGAATGAATGTGACACACCCGTATCAATCAAGACATATGCAGGAAAACCACATAAAACATAGGTATCTGCAATCATTTGATCGATGTTAGCCTCCGCCTGCTCCTGGTTCAGTGCAAAGACTTGCCCCTGAACACGTGGCCGTAGAGAAAAATGACCTCGAGAAGAAGTCTGTTGCGGCGATGGCTATGACATCTGGCGCTGCTACTGAGAGGGATGCTGCTGATACTACTTCTGTGGCTGCTGTACTGAAGCCTGGGATCCTCCAGAACCATTATCTCCTTCCATAAGAGTAGGACAATCTCTCTTCATGTGCCCCTCCTGTCCACATTGAAAACATGCTCCAGTCGATCGAGGACACGAGCCTGGTGGATGCTTACGCCGATGACACCGGCTCATCCCCTGGCTACCAAAACACTGAACTTCGCCAGATCCGGAAGAAGAAGAAGAACTGATTCCTTGCTTCTTGAAATATTGGCCCCTCGGACCCAAAGAACTTGTCGGTCTGTATGCGAAAGAAATCATAGACCTGTTTCTCCAAATATTGTCCTCTGATTGATGACAACGGTCCACCAATCTCTCATAGGTCATGTCGCTCCCAAAAGCAACCATATAATGAATCTCAGGGTTCAGACCCTGAAGGAAATGATCATACATGGCCACAGAACTCTCAGCAATATGCGGACAATAAGGTAGAAGATCAAAGAATTTCTACTAGTACTCCTCAATAGTCATCATCCCCTGTCGCATTCCAAGCAACTCACTAGCCTTCGCCTGACGAAGAGCTGGTGGAATATACAATCTCTGGAAAGCAGTACGAAACTCAGCCCAAGTAGCTGCCCCTCTCACTGCTATAAACGGTACGGAAGTAGATCTTCACCACTTCATCACTCGACCCTCTAGCAGAAAACCAAGACTCTCCATATTTTCCTCATCTGTGCAACGGAACTCCCTGAAGCAATGCTCCATCCTCTCTAGCCAGTCCTAGGCAATCTGTAGTAACCCAGAACCCATTTTAAGATAATAATATGTAAAACATGATTAAGGGTTAGTAATTAACCAATTCTAAGGTTTAATTGGACTTCAGAATTACCAGATGGATCGCTACATCTAAAGGTAGTAGCCAAGTTCCACTTTACATGCTATGATATGACATATAATTTTAAAAGTGGCAAAACATGATTAAGGAATCCTTATTTGGTGAAAATAAGTGGAAAATCAGCTCCGGAACGTCTGAAAATGGTAGGAAGGGTCCCGGGGGTCTCGGACAGTTCGGAGGCACCGAAATGAGTTCGGACCATCCGAACTCAAAGACCAAGTTCGAACCATCCGAACCTGGGTTCGGAGGATCCGAACCCAGCACCTAGGAGGCTCCGAACTCCCCCAGACAGCAATGCTAGATGACTAATCCGCGATTTTCGACAAGTGTCGGGCATGCAGGTTCGGAGGGCCCGAACCCCAGTTCGGAGGCTCCGAACTCCGGCATATTTTGCCTATAAATAGGGCCATTCGGATGAGAAATTAGATATAAATCAAGTATTCCGAGTGTTCAGTTATATAGTGTGAGTTATACACTTGAGGGCCCTATCGGTTATAATAGAGGTTCTGGAATAACCAAGTTGTGGTTATAGTCATCCAGGACTAGCGTCTCCAAAGGGCTATCTACGGACGAAGGTATGGTCCGGGAATCTATTTAAGTTTTGGGAGTACTTATTAGCTTAGTTAAGGCTTATAGAATTTATGTAGTGATACGGTGAACTTTTGAATATAGGCTTGGAACCTAGGATCCTACTATACTTGAACTAGCCTAGAGGTACGTACACATTGACTGAGATTTCCAGCGAGTATACATGTTTATATGTTGCATTTATTTGGCATTATTATATGTCATGATATATGATTTACCGCTTTCTATATTCATATGTCATGTGCATATACACGTTGAGCCTATACCTTGTTATACATGACTATAGTGCCGCTCAGCTCTATACTCGATAGTCTGTCACTGAGAGTACCGCGACGGCGGGGGCATTTATGTCTGTCTACTCTGGTGTTCTAGACGAGTGTGGTTGCACCCAGAAGTTGATCCGTGCGGTGGCAGCACTCATGTGGCGCCGGTTCTGAGCATGATTTTTCAGATGACCCTGTACCAGTCATCATGTTGCATTCATTATATACATATGTTTACTCATGTTTATGTACTGGGCGTTAGCGCTCACGTCCTAGTTGTTATCTTGGACACCCTATTCCATTGGGCAGGTCGCAGGATGGACGGAGCTGGTAGTTCAAGGCAGGACTAGAGAGCAGGAGCCTTGAGGAGTTTATTATACAGCAGGATTCGATATAGCTGTATAATGTTTACTTTTAAGTTTTCGATATAGTTGTATCACTACAGATTTAAGCCTGGATTATGTTACTAAGCTGATATGTAAATTTATGGTTATGTTTCCGCACGTTTTACTCTGTTAAGTTATTTTGCTGTATTAAGTTTAATGCATGCTATTAGTTGACAGTTAGTAGGTGATACCATGCAGGGTCACTACACAATCTCTGGAGTCTCACCTCCTGCCAAATGCTTAGGGCTTACCTGCATAAATATATGCATACTGACTCGCCTCCAATCCTCACGGTGTCAACGACGATGTCTGCGACCGTCTCCGCCGTCCCAACGACCACCGCCTACACTCTCGTGGCTCTCGTTGTAACACCCGAAAATTTTAATACGTAAATTTGCATGCATAATTAAGGAAAATAATTATTTAAAATTTATATTTGGGTTAAATGACATTTATGTGTTATTATGTGAATTATATGCATGATTTAAATTTATTTTATCATTTAACCCGCAGTTATTGTATTTTTAGATTTTTAAGGAATTATTGGTTTTGATCGCATAGACGGGACCGTGGACGGACGAGATACCAAAATTATTAGCCAAATATATTTTATGAGTTTTATGAGCCTTAAAATAATATTTTAAGGTATTTTGTCAAGAAAATTTTAGTATTTAGTTATATATTTATTTAAGGGTTGATCTTTAGCCAAAATAAGTCATTTTAATGACTTTATTTAAATTTTAAAAATCCCTTAATTTATAATTTCGGGATTTATGCTTTTACATCAGATTTTAATTATTAGTAATAGTTTTAATTATGATTTTATAGTATCTAATTAGGTTTTGTATTTTAAGTAATTATCTAATATTTAACCCTAAACCAAATCTTTAATCATCAAAAACCCTCCTTAGCCGCCTACCCCATATATTTCTTCATCTCCCTCATGGTTTCAGCAGAAAACAAGCCACCATAGCCGATCAACCTTTTCTTTGAGGATTTATTTGGTCGTTCGTCGTCCCGGAGCCTCGTATACGCGTCTTTCTTCCTCAAATAACTAAAAAGGCATGTCTATTCTTTCGTTTGAACACCATATAAGCTACTATTCACGCATGATGGTTTTATTTCATATTTTTATCATGAAATTTTTTATTTATGCATGTAGGTAAGGTTTTTTATGTATGTTTGATGATTCTTTCACTTATGGCTCACGTTTTTCATAGTATGGCTTGGTCCAGGACTGAGGGTTCGGTCAGGGGGTGTCCTAGGGTGCCTAAGGATCGAACCATGGCCAGGTTACAGGCTGGTTAGGGGCTGGCCGATCAAAAACTCCATGGAAGTTCTGTGGGTGCGCAGGGTTAGGGTTTAATGGAAGAGAGCTCGGCTGGTCCATGCATGGTCATGGACCAGCGGGGCGTGGGCTAGGTTAGGACCGCCTAGACGTGGGCTACGTCTGGGCGGTGGCGCTCCGGCCAGGGGCAGCCGGAGCTGGCCGACAGCAGGCCAAGAAGGCCTGCTGCTCGCGGCCGAGAAAGGAAGAGGGAAGGGGATCGGGTTTTGGGATGGGGCTGGGTCTGGGCCGGGTCTTGGGGTCCGAGTCGGGTCTGGTAGGTCTAGGGTTGGGTCAGGTGGTTCGGTCCGGGTTAGGTGGGCCGGGCTTGAGTATTTTTAATTTTTAAGTATTTAATAGTTTAAGTGTATTTTGGGCTTTAATAATTAGCTAGAAAATTATTTGGGCCTCCAAATAATTTTATTTGGCCCTTAAATAATTTATTTAAGTTAGCCTAATAATTTTTATGGGCTTGGGAGCCCATGAATATTTTTGGGTCAGTCAGTGGATTTTGGGCCAGTCTAGAATTTTATTGTGTTTAATTAAGTTAATGGGTTTAAATATTTTATTTGGGCCCAGTTAAGTTTAATTAAGTTATTTGGGCTAAAAATATGATTATTGGGTTTCATTTAAGTTTAATGGGCCTAGATGAGTGACCAGCAGTCTGGACCAACCCATGAAAAATAAATAAGTTTGGAATATATATTTAATTATTTTTATGCATGAAGTCTATTTTAAGTATATTATGAAAAATTAATTAAATATATATTACGGACATATTTTCAGTGCATGCATTCATGAAATTTTTTATGTATATAATTATGTAAATGATGAGCAATAAAATATTTTGGTGGAAATTGAAGTATGTGTGACATAGGGGTGGTTTTCCACCATATGATTCGGTAGTTTTACTACCATAGGGGTGGTTATCCACCATATGATTCGATAGTTTACCACCATAGGAGGTGATTTATCACCGCCATCGTACGTTGGTTCAGGAGACTGATCAGTCGACACATGAGCGTCACACTTATGGATAGGACCATCTTCAGGTTTCAAAAGCATTGCTCAATTATGTTATATATGATGAAGAAATAATATGTTTATGACTATGGTTATAATTCAGTTTATGATTCAGCAGTTTTATTATGTGATAAAAATATTTCCATGCATGCTCATGTACATGTATATGTATTAGTAATTATGTGATGCATTATTTTTAACCTTGTTATAAAGGATTAGACATGTTGAGCCCCTAGGCTCACTACGCTTATATGGTGCAGGTGAGCATGATGACGTTTATGTAGCTCCTACCAGTGGTGAGGACTTATGAGCTCACGGAGCAGTGGACCCCGTGACCGTCGCAGCTATTTAGTTTATTATGTTGAGTTTTGAAACATGTTTTATTTTATTATTGTTTCCTTTTATGAGATTTTTCAGCAGCATTGTTTATTATTTTAAATTGATGCATGAAACATTTTTAAGGATTTATTTATTTAATATTTTTCAGGTTATTTAAGAAAAAGTATGTTATTTTTATATACATATATGTATGGGCATGTATGTATAGTAGTATTATTTTAAAAAAAAAATTTCCGCATTTATTAGTAGTAGGCGTTTCATTTGGTATAAGAGCGCGGTCCTTGGAGGGTGTCTACTGTCACGTGAAGCTCAGAAATCTCACTATCGGTCTGTAAGTTTTAAATGATTTAATAAGATTTAGAAGGAGCTTATGTATTAAGTTTAAGTATTTCATGTTAAGTAAGACTTTTGAAACCCTTAGTTATGCATTGCGATTTACGTAAAGAAAATATGTGGTGGTGCAGAATGCCTCCGAGACAGATGAATAGGCGAGGGGGACCTCCACCTCAAGCTCCGCAGAACCCTCTCTCAGCATTGGAGCATGCCAATGCTAACATGATGGCTGGGATTACTGCTCTGTTGGAGCAGCAAGCGGCACATCATAGGCTCACACATGATGAGGATGTTGCCGAGCGGTTCCAGAAGAAGGGACCTAAGGAGTTTGTCGGCACCACTGATCCACTCATTGCTGAGGGGTGGATTCGATCACTGGAGTCCATATTTGACAACATGGGGATCACTGATGCTGACAGGGTGAAGTGTGCAGTGTATATGATGAGAGGTGATGCAGCCTCTTGGTGGGAAGGTGCGGTTCGAGGTGTGAATCTACCTACATTGACTTGGATAGAGTTCAGACGCATGTTCTATGCCAAGTATTTCACTGAGGATGTGCGCAGTCGCATGATCCGGGAGTTTATGAGTCTCCGCCAGGGAGACAAGTTTGTGGTGGATTACATCACCCAATTCGAGAGAGGGTGTCCTTTCGTGCCTCTTATTGCTGACAGTGCGCCGGATAAGTTGAGGCAATTTGTGGTTGGTTTGCGGGCTGACATCAAGAATGACGTTCGCATGTTGGATGTCACTACTTATGAGGCGGCAGTTAGCAGAGCATTACGTTCTGAGGAAGGGAGGCGAGAGATGCAGCGAGAGCAGCAGAGTAAGAGGCAGTTTCAGCCAGGGTATCAGAGGGCGACTTCGCAGCCTCCTGCGAAGAAGCCGTATACTTGGCCGTCTAAGGGCCCGAATCAGCAGGGACAGCACCAGAGGCCTCAGGGGCGTCAGCCACAGCAGCAGCAGAGGGGCGGGGCCCCAAATATTGGAGGAGTTCCGATCTGCCCGCAGTGTCAGAAGCCGCACACCGGGAAGTGTCTAGTGGGGTCCAATGTATGATATGTTTGCAAGGAGCCAGGGCATGTTTCATATAACTGCCCGAAGAGGAAGAACACCATTGGGCGGGTGTTCGTCATGCAGGCTGAGGAGGCAGACCCAGATACCTCCTTAATCACCAGTATTTCCTAAACTTCTTCTTTTAAGAGATTTTTGGGAATTTACTTCATGATTTTAAATTGCATGAATTATCTGTTTGTTTGGTTAGAGTAGGATGTTCATTTTATTCGTGTTTAATTAAGAGAAATATTTTGTAACTTGTATTGGGAGAAAAGTAAGTTTAGTATGTGATTGTTGGGATTTTCTGCGTGCAGAGAGAATTCTAGTGGGAGGAAATTCCACGTTTGCGTTGCTAGATTCAGGAGCCACGCATTCGTTCATCTCCCTAGAGTTTATCAGGCGGGTAGGCATCAAGCCTGAGGTTGCTGCTATAGGTTACGATGTCATTATGCCGTCTGGTCAGATTCTTACTACCACTAGCGTCTGCAGAGATTTGGAGATGGAGTTACAGGGACATACTATTAGAGCAGATTTTGTGGTTTTACCGTTGACTGGATTCGATCTGATTTTGGGTATGGATTGGTTGTCAGTCAACGGAGTAGTGATTGATTTTCGGCAGAGGACAGTGGCAGTGAAACCAGTGGTAGACGATCAGTTTGTTTTCTATGCATCTCCGAGCAGTGAGATCTCGCCTGTTATCTCTTATACACGTGCGAGGAAGTTATTGAGACGTGGTTGCCAGGGGTTTCTCGCCAGTGTAGTCACTTCATCAGAACCACCTAGCAGATCATTGTCAGATATAGAGGTGGTTTGTGACTTTTCAGATGTCTTTTTGGAGGACGTTTCGGGAGTCCCACCAGCTAGAGAGGTGGAGTTCAGTATTGATATGATACCAGGTACTGTGCCTATCTCTAAGGCACCGTATCGACTTGCTCCTATTGAGATGAAAGAGTTGAAGGAGCAGATTCAAGAGTTATTGGAGAAGGGCTTTATTCGCCCTAGCTTTTCTCCTTGGGGAGCCCCGGTATTATTTGTGAAAAAGAAGGATGGCAGTTTCAGACTTTGCATCGACTACCGAGAGCTTAACAGAGTTACGGTGAAGAACAAGTATCCACTGCCGAGGATAGAGGACTTGTTCGATCAATTACAGGGAGCTTCGGTTTTCTCTAAGATTGATCTGCGTTCGGGCTATCATCAGTTGCGGATCAGAGATGCAGATGTGTCCAAGACAGCATTCCGGACACGATATGGGCATTATGAGTTTTTGGTGATGCCCTTTGGGTTGACCAATGCTCCTGCGGTTTTCATGGATCTCATGAACCGCGTATTTAAGCCGTACTTAGACCAGTTTATCATAGTCTTTATTGATGATATCTTGATCTACTCGAGGAGCATTGAGGAGCATAGACAGCACTTGCAGACAGCATTGCAGACTTTGAGGGAGCATCGACTGTATGCGAAATTCAGTAAGTGCGAGTTTTGGCTTGAGCAGGTGACATTTCTTGGCCATATAATTTCAAAAGATGGGATAGCGGTGGATCAGACAAAAGTGCAGGCAGTGCAGGATTGGGGAATTCCGAAGAATGCTTCAGAGATTCGCAGTTTCTTGGGTTTAGCAGGCTACTACCGGAAGTTCATCAAGGGTTTTTCTTCTATTGCAGTACCCTTGACTTCCTTGACCAAGAAAAATGCGAAGTTTATATAGAGTTAAGACTGTCAGAGGAGCTTTAATCGACTTAAAGAAGCACTCACATCTGCGCCAGTGCTGGCGATGCCTGTTCCACACGAGGAGTTAGTGGTTTACACGGACACGTCTAAGCTTGGGTTGGGCGCCGTATTGATGCAGAGTGACCGAGTCATTGCCTATGCGTCGAGACAGTTGAAGATTCATGAGCATAACTATCTGACGCATGACTTGGAGCTAGCAGCAGTGGTTTTTGCTTTAAAAATCTGGAGGCACTATCTGTATGGTGAGAAGTGCAAGATTTTCACAGACCACAAGAGTCTCAAGTACTTATTCACACAGAAGGAGTTGAACATGAGACAGCGCCGATGGTTGGAATTAGTTAAGGATTATGACTGTGACATTAGCTACCATCCGGGTAAGGCTAATGTAGTGGCTGATGCGTTGAGTCGGAAGACTTCAGTGGTATCTTGTGTGACAGTTCAGTTGCCACTTCAGGAGGAGATTCAGAGATTCGAGCTGGAGTTGTACTCGAGCGGTCAGGCACCGAGTTTGGCAGTGTTACTGGTACAGCCGAATCTTCGGAATCGTATCAGAGTTGGACAGCCTGCAGATGAGGAGTTGCAGCGATTGAGGCAGAGAGATGAAGCCAAGGGCGGGCTTCTCTATATAGTTGTTGATGGTATCGTTCAGTACCGTGGTCGTATGTGGGTACCGAACGTTGATCAGTTGAGGATTGAGATCTTGACAGAGGCACATACATCTCCGTATTCCATTCACCCCGGAAGTACGAAGATGTATAGAGATTTGCAGTCATTGTATTGGTGGCCCGACATGAAGAGAGATATTGGCCGATTTGTATCACAGTGCTAGACTTGTCAGCAGGTCAAGAAAGAGCATCAGCGTCCTGCAGGGTTACTTAAGCCTCTACCCATTCCGGAGTGGAAGTGGGAGAACATCACGATGGACTTTGTAGTTGGCCTTCCGAGGAGTACTAGAGGATGTACATGTAGTGACCCTACCCGGATCCACTACCTAATCAGAGTTAAGAGCATAATTAAACATGCATTAAATAAATCACTGCGGAAGACTTTAAATAAAAACAGACCGGCAGAATACAACCGGATTAAACCAATTCGATTTATACAACCATAACCTACAGCTAATCCTGCTGTCTTCACTGGTCACTGGCTACTCCAAGCTCCTGGTGCTCAATCCTGCACCTACACCTGCCCCGTCAAATGGGGTGTCCAGATACACAGAAAAGACTGAACGTGAGCTCTAATCTCAATACGAAAGCACTGGGTAAAACATACAAATATGATGCATGCAAATTATAGGGTATCCATATCTGGGATAACTGTATATAACTGCTCAGTAATGGCGCCTAGGACATGAGTGGTACAACCCGGGGAGAAAACCTTGTGTACACTGCTCATTCCTACAGGACGTGGACTGTGTCCCCCGATGCTAATCACCCATGACCCGTCAGTCATTGGGCACTAGACATCAACCGTCCAGACAGGGCTGAGCGGCCCTACATGGCTCATCTCACAAGATGGACAGGCACAATATGATATGCACATGCTGCATAATAATATGACACATAAATGCAACATATAAGAATGCAAACCCGCTGGCTATCTCAGTCTGTACTTACGTACCTTACTACAGGCAGTTCCTAGCAGTCCCACTCTAGGTTCCAAGCCTACATCAGCTCTACAATGCAAATTACCCATGCATCATTCATTAAGCTCTAAAAGCCTTAACTAAGCTATTGCATACTCCTAAATAATTTAAGGAGACCATAGCTATACCTGCGTCCGTCGTCAGCCCGCTGATGGCGACTATCTCGCAACTAGGGGTACACCCCTGCTGCAGCTCCACAGCCTCGAGCACTGCTCCGCTACACAAGCACTGCTCCGCTACTATGTCAGACACTATTCGACTATAATAAAATATGTTCCTTACTCCAACTCTAAAATAAGAGTACCCAAAGCCCTAAAATAGAGCCACGAGGGCGAAGGAGAGGAATTCGGAATTGGCAAGAAATGAGGAGCTCAGACCCCATATTTATAGACGTCGATCGGAAGCTCCGTTCCTCGATCGGAAGCTCCGAACGTGCAGATCGGAAGCTCCGATGCCACGTGTCAAACCCAACCACATGCAACCACACACCTGTCACCGACAGTCGATCGGAAGCTCCGATCGCTGATCGGAAGATCCGATCTCCTTGCTTCCGATGTGGTTCCGATTTGGTTCCGATGTCACCAAGATCGAAAGCTCCGATCCTGGATCGGTGGTTCCGATCCCACTCGAGTCTTGGGGTCTTCTAAGCCATTTTTGAGTGTCCTGGATCCATTTATGAACTCCGTTAACCCTTCTGGAATTTCCTTAATCATGTTTTACTTAATCTAAACATGATTACACGATTAATATACTCATTAATCGCTAATTCTGGATACGGGTTACTACATTCTCCCCCCCTTAAAAGATTTCGTCCTCGAAATCTAGGGTAAAACCTCGAGAACGTACAAGAAACCCTTGCTCGAGTGTCTGGTCGAAATATCCTCCAACATACTCAAACTCCCATCGAATTCTCTACAAGCTTCATTAATGCTGAACCGTATTAACATTTTCCCAGCTGAAAATTACTGTGCTACTGATCGACAATCGAACTCCTCTAGCACTAGTATATCACAACACTGATATGCCTTCCATCCTGACCAAGATCTCCCTGATCACGAAGGATACAAACACCCATTTGATCGAGATCATTGTCCCAAAGTAATTTTATACTGACGAAGACCAAGTAATAACCTGACCGGTTTTACTGCATTCGTCGAATCAGTAATCAAAACTAACCATCTAATGGTTCCAAAAGTTCTCGGTGCTCAACACCTCTAGTTAGGAAACACTAATCCCAACATTGTGCTGACACATTCTAACATGAATCTCGCTTTAAGATAATCCAGTTGACTCAAGTTTATACTTCAATGTAACTGCTCACAATGTTCCTTAGACTGGTTACCCTCCCCACTCTCCCTGAAGCACAACCGGCTTCCCAAGGAATACTGGGAACTTAAACCATCATGTCTAGTACATTCTGTTGTCCACGTTTCTCAGTATAACCTCAACACTGTGCCCTGATGATAACTATCATCACTTGCAATTCATGACGCTACGTTATCTCCTAGCCATTGGCCTGCGAAGTCACGCATACATTGCAATGGAAGTCATCACGTCGCTGATGATCTACATCACCTCGATCATAGGTTATTCACCTCATGAATTTCAATCGCAAGACATCCTCTGGTTAGTTATACATACTCGCAATCACTGTACACACATTAAGACTAAGGCAAGCTCCCACTAATATGCTCGACTGGGACATTCCACAGTGCACAGACATATGGAAACGCTTCCTATTCCGTCTCGAAACTCGACAGTCATTGCACCTGGTATAACTCAACTCAGAGTCTCTAATAATACCATCAGCTCATACCAACCTCCCAAGTTTGAACATACTGATCCTGGAACTAAATCCCAACGGAATCTCAATAGTCAAATCGCTCCCTTGCTGAACGCATCATCCTTAGCACTGAAAAGACGAAGATTCCTGATGAACACGTCATCCCTGGAATATCGCAATTCGCTTTTTACCAAATTACTTGTCACCTAACACACGTGAATATCGTCCATTACTAAAGCGCAATATCCTTGACAAATAGTCCGCACGGATGTGACTCACGACTTGAAAAGAACAATTTCGATCCGTCACGATCTTGCGAAATCTTCGATCCCAAAGGCAAACCTCGTTGGCTACTAAGTTGAAATTCTACTATCTCTGTCACATATCGCACATCACTCGCTGGAAGGTTAGTGACACATCCTGCTAGATCTCAAGGATCAGATCCTAGCTAATGTCACACAGATCAGACAACTGATGTTTCCTTGCTAATGTCCATTAGCATTTCCAACTACTCGTCGGATCCAACCACAACGGTACACATAGATGCCCTCACTTAACCGAAATATCCGGTCAACAATCTTCACTATTGTTGTTCAATGGAAAACTTTCACCTGAAACAACAACATGATCCTTTCCTGACCTATTGCTATCACTAAGCAATTGATTAGATCAATATTAGCTTCCTTTTTAACAAGAATGCAATATACTGGAAACTACCGACTCCTTTGCTTGTCTCCATTGTCAAGTTAGCACCTAACTTGATCATACAAGTTTACTGGCAATCGTTCCTGATTATAGCAATCCCAGAAGATTCATCTCTGGCGATCATTGATACCAAATAACTCAAATCTCCGATTTCTCTGAGATGGTATTCAGTACTCTTCCCATAAGCATTACTTGACAAAATACTATCCCAAGTATTCCTTAATTGCTACATCCTGATCAACTCTGATTGGCTCAACCAATCGAATTCGTCGATCTACTTAAGCTCGCACTTATCAGATCAGACCACCACTGATCTTCCAACCTACATGGCTTGGTCAATAACCATGACTCAGCTGCCGCAAAGAACTATTTCCAAACGGTGTCAGATCACAATACATAAGTAGTTTACTTGGCACAAGTTCTGCGCCTTTTCAGCACTACTAACCGCTGCTTCGTATTCTGAACTTAATCACCCTAACTCTGACAGAGTTACCCAATAACCACTAGTAGTCACTAGCACAGATCCCGTGCCACCTTAGCACTACCAATCGTTGTCTTGTTCACCCAAGGCAAACATCAATTAAGCCCATTCCATCCCATGGAAAATCCTACGCTCAATCTCTGAAAATATCAAGCAGTACTTAGCGCAACCACTGGACTCACTATCCTTACCTCGTTCGTTCAGAATGAACACCATGGCTCGTCAAGTCCAAGAAGAATAACTAAAGAATCCCAAAGATTTCCAATATCTTCGAACACTCTCCTGATCATATCCCTTGTTAAGATTGTGCAACCGTTCAAGACTAAGGTAGCTTACCTCAATAACCCACCTGGACAACCACCAAGGTTTCACGGTCATAGGCCATGCTTCCCTCACATCTCAATTAGTCATGTACAATCCTCAACGTCTGATATAATCCAATACTGATGAAGCCAATCATCAAGTAGTAGTCCTTGTATTCGAGTCTAAGTCTTGAATCAGTATCCCATCCAATATCTTGGATAATTTCCTATCACAAGGAAATTCTAACCACAACTCTGATGACAACCCCTAGTCATCGTTGGTAGAAATCCGTCCACCTACTAGATCCACGCATCTAGCAGTAACCCAAAGGTTAAAACCTTATCTGCTCAGAGCACACACTTGTCAAGAAAATCCCTCCATGGCTGGTTCCTACAGCAGAATACTCAAACTATATCTCTGGCACACCAGACGATATCGAACCATTGATATCAAACCTGATATCTAATCCAAGGTCATACCTCGTCGTGACTGTCACCAAATCCATAGACCGAGTAGCCTTCCCACCATCAATCCTGAAGCACAAAGGCTCCCAGGTACCCTCTGAAGTACAAGGACTCCCAGAGTAACACTGGCATAGGGTCGCGCCCCATCACGTCTAGTCCTGGTCATAGTCCACAACTCTCGGCATATACTGGACCTGATATCCTGATGAAAACCCATCATCACAAGCCTCAACCTAACAAAGGTCAAACAGCCTACTATTCTAAGGAAACAACTTAGAACAAAGCCCAATTGTTCTAAACCGAACAATACCCTTATGCCCCTAGATGAGTCCACTCATCGCTGGCACTAACATAGTCCACTTACTAACCAGGTCAATCCTAGGAAAACGCCTAGACTAACCACAAGTCAAACCGTCACAGTCGGCCCACTCAAATCCCATGAGCTATAGCAGTTGAATACTAATCAACTAAAACAATGCCAATCCTAGCAAAATCACTTGCAATCATCCACGAATTGCTGGATAAATAAAACATGTATCATTTCTTCCATTTATGTACAATTTCTCAATTACAATCGCATGTAATACATACCGTATTCAAAATACAATGAAATGTACAATCGAACTTGAAATGATACAACCATAGTATGATGATTCATTACAACTGAAATACTGTTTACAACTACAACGATACAGTATTTAAATCATCGTACTAGTCTTCGTTTCTTGAGCATGAAGCTTCTAATCGACACACGCATCGATACAAGCATACTCCCGACCAAGTCTCTCTACATGTCCTCCTACGAAGAACTCTGGAGAAATGGCTCGTGATAGCTAATCAGCTATGCTCTGCGTCAGTGCATGTCGCTCGACCTCTTCTGCTCACGATCTACCATCAGCGTTCTTCTTGTAACTACATCATGCTTTTGAACATTAAGTTTCCCGTGTGCCTACCGAACGCATCGATATCAACATACCGGCAAAACCATGTTCTGCATGAGGTTAAAGACCTCACGCTCGAAACCTGTCATGCTTTAGGCACTCGAGGCATTCTCTGGTGAAGGTCTATCTGACAATCTCTCCAACTATGACTGGAGAATCTTCAGAGTAGTGTCATCATGGTATGGACGATACAGATGCAAGCATCAAGTGTGTCCCATCCAATGCTCTGCCACTGCCTCTGGCATCCGGTACTTGATCCAAAGCTAGGATCCACATGAATAGAAGTCTTGAAAATTCGGACACGATCCATCACTCATGTCCGCACTTGCTGGAATCCCATATGCCAAATCTTCAGAAATCCTGCCGATGATGATAGTCTCTGGGCAAACTAATTGCCGCATCATCACCTCTTCCAAGGTCTCATCCATCCTATAAGGATAACCCAAAGTCTCATTACTATATCCCAAGTCTTATGCATGCATATGCTCTGATACCAATAAATGTAGTGACCCTACCCGGATCCACTACCTAATCAGAGTTAAGAGCATAATTAAACATGCATTAAATAAATCACTGCGGAAGACTTTAAATAAAAACAGACCGGCAGAATACAACCGGATTAAACCAATTCGATTTATACAACCAAATCGAATAAATAGCCTAAAGGCATAACCTACAGCTAATCCTGCTGTCTTCACTGGTCACTGGCTACTCCAAGCTCCTGGTGCTCAATCCTGCACCTACACCTGCCCCGTCGAATGGGGTGTCCAGATACACAGAAAAGACTGAACGTGAGCTCTAAGCTCAATACGAAAGCACTGGGTAAAACATACAAATATGATGCATGCAAATGATAGGGTATCCATATCTGGGATAACTGTATATAACTGCTCAGTAATGGCGCCTAGGACATGAGTGGTACAACCCGGGGAGTAAACCTTGCGTACACTGCTCATTCCTACAGGACGTGGACTGTGTCCCCCGATGCTAATCACCCATGACCCGTCAGTCATTGGGCACTAGACATCAACCGTCCAGACAGGGCTGAGCGGCCCTACATGGCTCATCTCACAAGATGGACATGCACAATATGATATGCACATGCTTCATAATAATATGACACATTAATGCAACATATAAGCATGCAAACCCGCTGGCTATCTCAGTCTGTACTTACGTACCTTACTACGGGCAGTTCCTAGCAGTCCCACTCTAGGTTCCAAGCCTACATCAGCTCTACAATGAAAATTACCCATGCATCATTCATTAAGCTCTAAAAGCCTTAACTAAGCTATTGCATGTCGTCAGCCCGCTGATGGTGACTATCTCGCAACTAGGGGTATACCCCTGCTGCAGCTCCACAGCCTCGAGCACTGCTCCGCTACACAAGCACTGCTCCGCTACTATGTCAGACACTGTCCGACTATACTAAAATATGTTCCTTACTCCAACTCTAAAATAAGAGTACCCAAAGCCCTAAAATAGAGCCACGAGGGCGAAGGAGAGGAATTCGGAATTGGCAAGAAATGAGGAGCTCGGACCCTATATTTATAGACGTCGATTGGAAGCTCCGTTCCTCGATCGGAAGCTCCGAACGTGCAGATCGGAAGCTCCGTTCCTCCGATCGGAAGCTCCGATGCCACGTGTCAAACCCAACCACATGAAACCACACACCTGTCACCGACAGTCGATCGGAAGCTCCGATCGCTGATCGGAAGATCCGATCTCCTTGCTTCCAATGTGGTTCCGATTTGGTTCCGATGTCACCAAGATCGGAAGCTCCGATCCTGGATCGGTGGTTCCGATCCCACTCGAGTCTTGGGGTCTTCTAAGCCATTTTCGAGTGTCCTGGATCCATTTATGAACTCCGTTAACCCTTCTGGAATTTCCTTAATCAAGTTTTACTTAATCTAAACATGATTACACGATTAATATACTCATTAATCGCTAATTCTGGATACGGGTTACTACAGTACAGCTATTTGGGTGATCGTGGATAAACTCACCAAGTCAGCTCATTTCTTGCCGGTGAGGACTACTTACTCATTGACGCAGTATGCAGAGCTTTACATCAAGGAGATTGTTAGACTGCATAGCATGCCAGTGTCAATAGTATCGGACAGAGATCCGAGATTTACGTCTGCATTCTGGAAGAGTTTGCACACAGCTTTGGAGACTCGGCTATTATTCAGTACAGCATTCCATCCCCAGACAGATGGTCAGTCGGAGAGGGTGATCCAGATTCTTGAGGATCTACTGAGAGCTTGTGTCATTGATTTTCAGGTCTCTTGAGAGACTAGACTGCCATTAGTGGAGTTTATCTATAACAACAGTTTTTAGTCGTCTATAGGTATGGCTCCTTATGCAGCTCTCTATGGGAGGAGATGTAGATCGCCAGTGCATTGGGATGAGGTTGGCGAGAGGATTTTACTTTGTCCCAAGATTGTACAGCAGACTGGCGATATTGTGACACAGATACGGGATCGTATGAGGACAGCTCAGAGTCGTCAGAAGAGTTATTCTGATACTCGACGACGAGATCTTGGGTTTGTAGTAGGTGATCATGTGTTTTTGAAAGTATCACCTATGAAAGGGGTGATGAGATTTGGTCGCAGAGGCAAGTTGAATCCGAGATATATTGGGCCATTTGAGATCTTGGAGAGAGTTGGCACTTTGGCATACCGTTTAGCACTACCGCCAGGGCTTGCAGCAGTGCACAACGTTTTCCATGTATCCATGCTTCGGAGATACATCTCTAATCCGACGCATGTGTTGGATTACGAGCCTTTGCAGTTAGCACCAGATCTAGCATTTGAGGAGAGGCCTGTTCGGATCTTAGCCAGAGAGGAGCGGAGATTGAGGACGTGGGTCATATCGATGGTAAAATTCTAGTGACAGAATCATTCCGAGGAGGAAGCCACTTGGGAGACCGAGGCAGACATGAGGACTCGCTACCCGGAGTTATTCGAGTAAGCACTTTAATTTCGAGGACGAAATTCAATTTAAGGGGGGGGGGGGGGGGAGAATTGTAACACCCGAAAATTTTAATACGTAAATTTGCATGCATAATTAAGGAAAATAGTTATTTAAAATTTATATTTGGGTTAAATGATATTTATGTGTTATTATGTGAATTATATGCATGATTTAAATTTATTTTATCATTTAACCCGCAGTTATTGTATTTTTAGATTTTTAAGGAATTATTGGTTTTGATCGCGTAGACAGGACCGTGGACGGACGAGATACCAAAATTATTAGCCAAAAATATTTTATGAGTTTTATGAGCCTTAAAATAATATTTTAAGGTATTTTGTCAAGAAAATTTTAGTATTTAGTTATATATTTATTTAAGGGTTGATCTTTAGCCAAAATAAGTCATTTTAATGACTTTATTTAAATTTTAAAAATCCCTTAATTTATAATTTCGGGATTTATGCTTTTACATCAGATTTTAATTATTAGTAATAGTTTTAATTATGATTTTATAATATATTATCTAATTAGGTTTTGTATTTTAAGTAATTATCTAATATTTAACCCTAAACCAAATCTTTAATCATCAAAAACCCTCCTTAGCCGCCGACCCCATATCTTTCTTCATCTCCCTCACGGTTTCAGCAGAAAACAAGCCACCATAGCCGATCAACCTTTTCTTTGAGGATTTATTTGGTCGTTCGTCGTCCCGGAGCCTCGTATACGCGTCTTTCTTCGTCAAATAACTAAAAAGGCATGTCTATTCTTTCGTTTGAACACCATATAAGCTACTATTCATGCATGATGGTTTTATTTCAGATTTTTATCATGAACTTTTTGATTTATGCATGTAGGTAAGGTTTTTGATGTATGTTTGATGATTCTTTCACTTATGGCTCACGTTTTTCATAGTATGGCTTGGTCCAGGACTGAGGGTTCGGTCAGGGGGTGTCCTAGGGTGCCTAAGGATCAAACCATGGCCAGGTTACAGGCTGGTTAGGGGCTGGCCGATCAGAAACTCCATGGAAGGGCTGTGGGTGCGCAAGGTTAGGGTTTAATGGAAGAGAGCTCGGCTGGTCCATGCATGGTCATGGACCAGTGGGGCGTGGGCTAGGTTAGGACCACCCAGACGTGGGCTACGTCTAGGCGGCGGTGCTCCGGCCAAGGGCGGCCAGAGCTGGCCGGCAGCAGGCCAAGAAGGCCTGCTGCTCGCGGCCGAGAGAGGAAGAGGGAAGGGGAACGGGTTTTGGGATGGGGCTGGGTCTGGGCCGGGTCTTGGGGACCGAGTTGGGTCTGGTAGGTCTAGGGTCGGGTCAGGTGGTCTGGGTCTGGGTTAGGTGGGCCGGGCTCGAGTATTTTTAATTTTTAAGTATTTAATAGTTTAAGTGTATTTTGGGCTTTAATAATTAGTTAGAAAATTATTTGGGCCTCCAAATTTGGGCCTTAAATAATTTATTTAAGTTAGCCTAATAATTTTTATGGGCTTGGGAGCCCATGAATATTTTTGGGCCAGTCAGTGGATTTTGGGCCAGTCTAGAATTTTATTGTGTTTAATTAAGTTAATGGGTTTAAATATTTTATTTGGGCCCAGTTAAGTTTAATTAAGTTATTTGGACTAAAAATATGATTATTGGGTTTCATTTAAGTTTAATGGGCCTAGATGAGTGACCAGCATTCTGGACCAACCCATGAAAAATAAATAAGTCCGGAATATATATTTAATTATTTTTATGCATGAAGTCTATTTTAAGTATATTATGAAAAATTAATTAAATATATATTACGAACATATTTTCAGTGCATGCATTCATGAAATTTCTTATGTATATAATTATGTAAATGATGAGCAATAAAATATTTTGGTGGAAATTGAAGTATGTGTGACATAGGGGTGGTTTTCCACCATATGATTCGGTAGTTTTCTTACCATAGGGGTGGTTATCCACCATATGATTCGTTAGTTTACTACCATAGGAGGTGATTTATCACCGCCATCGTACGTTGGTTCAGAAGACTGATCAGTCGACATATGAGCGTCACACTTATGGATAGGACCATCTTCAAGTTTCAAAAGCATTGCTCAATTATGTTATATATGATGAAGAAATAATATGTTTATGATTATGGTTATGATTCAGTTTATGATTCAGCAGTTTTATTATGTGATGAAAATATTTCCATGCATGCTCATGTACATGTATATGTATTAGTAATTATGTGATGCATTATTTTTAACCTTGTTATAAAAGATTAGACATGTTGAGCCCCTAGGCTCACTACGCTTATATGGTGCAGGTGAGCATGATGAAGTTTATGTAGCTCCTACCGGTGGTGAGGACTTATGAGCTCACGGAGCAGTGGATCCTGTGACCGTCGCAGCTATTTAGTTTATTATGTTGAGTTTTGAAACATGTTTTATTTTATTATTGTTTCCGCATATGATATTTTTCAGCATCATTGTTTATTATTTTAAATTGATGCATGAAACATTTTTAAGGATTTATTTATTTAATATTTTTCAGGTTATTTAAGAAAAAGTATGTTATTTTTATATACATATATGTATGGGCATGTATGTATAGTAGTATTATTTTTATAAAAAAAAAATATATTTCCGCATTTATTAGTAGTAGGCGTTTCACTCGTCGTAATCTGCCATCTGTCAATTAAATTACAGATAATGTATTAATCCTCCTTACTAATTTCCCAGTTGCAATGCGCTTTGATACCAATTAATATAGCGACCCTACCCGGATCCACTACCTAATCAGAGTTAATTAGCGCATGCAATAAATACTTAAAGCGTAAAGAGCGGATAATTTTAAAATACAACAAATCCAATCGGCAGAATACAACCGATGATAACAAAAGTGTATAAATACTCTTATACAACCAAATCGAAAATATTTAGGGTCACAAGGCCTATCGCTAAACTTCCACTGCAACAGTAACAACTCAACCCTGCTGCGAGTCACCTGGACCTTCCAGCCTCAAACCTACCATGCCATAAGGAATCTCAAAAAGACACCAACACAAGGGCGTGAGCGACATCGCTCAATACGAAAGAAATGATATATAAACTAATATGCAGCAAGCAAATGACTTTAAAATACTGGGTAAAACAGTCTATCCAGGTCGCCAATGAATACACAGTACCATGCTAAGAGAGTGAATCTGCGAGGCACTCGTGTATTCCCCTATCCACTATAGCGTCTACTCCACCATCTTGGTCGCTCCTAGTGATAGCAAAACCAGGGGCTGAGCCCCCCAGACACAAATCCAAAAGAAGTAAATCATCACCGATGGAAACTGTCATGACTCGCATCATACCCGATGCAGTCCAGTGTAAAAACATGCATGTGCTAAAGCAGTAAAACATGGTAAAATATATAGCACATACTCATGTAACATATAAGCATATATATCATGTCGGCTATCTCGGTCAGTACTTATGTACCTCTAACACTGCGGGTCAAACCTAGCACCATTGGTCTAGATTCCACGCCTATAAGTCCACACTACGGCGTCTACAATGAAATGACCCATGAACCACTATTTAAGCTCTAAAAGCTTTAAATAATCTATTCTAAACTCCTAAATATTTTTAGAAAACCAAAGCTATACCTGCGTCCGCCATCAGCCCTTTGCTGCCGCTTGCCTCAAAACTAGGCCACAACTCTGCTAAGATGCCTGGATCGCTATGCCACTTCCGGAATCATAGTAGGATGCCTAGAATTTCCTAGATCTAAGTTAGAAGGCTAAGGAAAAGAAAGAAGAGAGGAGTTCGGTGCGCCTAGAAATGAATCTCGACACCTCTATTTATAGACGATGTTCGGACCGTCCGAACTCCGTTCGAAGCCTCCGAACACAATCGGAGCATCCGATCCCGACATCGGATCATCCAAAGTCCCACCAACACGTAAGCAATGATGTCATCTTGCTGACGTAATTGATGACGTAAGCCCTAGCCCTGATCGGACCGTCCGATGCTGTCGACGGAGCGTCCGATCGCGATCGGAGCCTCCGAACTCCACTTCAAAGCGTTCGATCTGCGCTTGAAAAATTTTATTACTTTCGTTAATTATTACTCTTAATTACCTTAATTGGGTGCGGGTTAGTACACTGTTTAGTCCAGATAGCAGTTTGGGTAGTGAACAATTTAGTCATCCAGTTTTGGTTTGTCTTGTTCAATTCATTTTGGGAAGTGCAGTTTAGATTTTCAATTATCTTTAAACACCAAAACTTAATTTATCCAACAATTTTCTCCTTTTCGGTGTTTGACAAAACTGAACACTTGAATTTTTTTTGTATTTTAGTCAAATCTTCTTAACTGAATTGGTTTTCCTCCTTTTTGACAAACACAAAATATGCAAGTTGTAGAGCATTGTTCCTGGAAAAAAAATCCATTAATATCTTCAAAAATAGAAAATCTGGATGATCCAATAAAATGTGTAGATAAATTAAGAAATGACAATCTCCTATCTGTTGCTAGACTGAGGGCGCAATGTTTCAGTCGAATGGTAGGAGTTTTTCTGCTGGACTTGCCCCGATGGACTCATCTAGATTGGATAGATCCAGTTGGGGAAGTGGTGGATTGATTGAGCAACACTTATTGTGTGAGTGAAAACAGAGACTTTATTTGAGTAGTCATAACATGAAAATTGTCAGTCACTGTCCCTTTAAGAATCTGCACGTGAGAAGATAAAATATCCACTTTATGTTCAAGCTTTTCTTGAGAATGAATCACTTGAGGTAGAGAAGTAGTTTTTTGACTGAAGTTGTCTAATGATTTGTACAACAATGTGAACTGTCGTTGGAGCATGAAACTTCTCTTGTCATAGTATCGCAAATGGTAGAAATGTAGCTTCCAACTTGATATTGATCACTTATGATGGCTAGGATATTGTCAGAAAGTGTAGACAGAGTTGCCTCAATGTCATTCAGAGTGCTGGTCAAATCATCAAATAATTATTGTTCAGTAGTTTCTACGGCTTCTAATTCATTTTTGCAAAGGCTAGAGGGACCTCATTTACCAAGAATGAACTTGACCGATTGCTTGGCTTTGGTCAAAAGATCTTCATCTTGTTAAACTTCAACTGAAAAAGTCTCAATTTCGGCTAATTTTACTTCAATGTCATCTTCCTCACTGATCTTTTCCTTTCCTTTGTTATCAGAAGGAAGTGGTTCAGATTTTCCACAAGTTTTGGTTTGAATTTTAGTCTGGACCTCTAGCACGGTTGTTGTTGGTCCTGACTGAATGATAACTTGAGCATCAGTAGACTCCATAGACTTGTTGAATTCGGGAGAATACTCAGAAACTAGGGCTAAAACACCAAGACCATGTCTCTTAAAGTTGCTTCAAAGAAAAATCTTGGAATATTAAAACCAATCTCAGTTTTTGTAGACGTTCCTGTATATCTCACCAACGCCAAATTTGTTTGAAGAACTGATTATGTCAATTCAACATCCTTTACTGGACTCACCACTTCCAAAATTTGTTCCTTTGGATTCTCAATATCTTCATCCATTTTTTTGTCATACTGATTTTCTTTCTCTAGAGTTTCAAAATTGAATGGATCATGCTCAAACTGAATGTTACTTGTAACAAGATGTAACACTTCATCAACATTTATTCTTGTAACCTCTGGTAAAGAATAGTTTCCCAACTATCATTCTGGAACGGAACTGAAGATATGTTCAGTTGGGTTTGATTTAGTTTGCTCAATTACCTGGTCTGCTTGCTTCTCAACTTCTAGAAATACTTGACAATAGTGTGCTCAGATGCTTTATCTTCATTCTGAACAGGTTTTTGAGTTGACTTTGGCTTTGTCTTGAGATTGGGGTTTTTGTAAGGCTCAAGAATAACCAGTACCTGGTCTTGTTCCCAAAACTTTACTCTAATCTTCAAGAAAGAAATATCTAAATCCAGTTGAGTAAAACTGCTCTAGCTATCTTCATAATTTGTTCTGGTAGTTGGATCATAATTTTCTTTTAGCTGAGCATGAATGGCTGACGATCTTTTTATCTCCATTAGATCAAAGAAATATTGTCTGTGATCCAGAGCTACCGAGATATCAACAGTTTTGATTGTAATGAGAACAATTTCCTCCAACATGATGTATGTTCTCAGTTCACCCTTTTTCTTCAACTGTCTAGCAAGGGTGGCAGTCCGGTACTTGCACCATTCATTAAAAAAAAATTTGAGTTGTGGTCTTAGCAAACTCCAAAACTTCATCCCAAGTATGAAGGTCTGCAAATATCTGAAGATGAGACCATAGTAGAGTTGTATTCTCCATACTTCCTTAGATCAAGGCCAGAGTGAGTGGATTCGACAATTGATCATAAAAATACCTCCAATAGGTCTTGCCAGAGGCAAGATTGTAGGAACAAAAATATACTGCAACGGAGCAGGAATTCTTTTAAAACTTCTTCTTCCTTTTGATTTTCATAGCCCTCATCACAACCAGCTGTAGTCTCTTGGACTAGAACTATTACTGCTTTTACTCTTGGATCAGATTTGAGCTTAGTTTGTTGTTAATGAAAAGCTTCATCAGACAAACTCGGACCAGTTTGAGTCATTGTGACTGTAGTTTTGAGAACTGGATGGATAATCAGTTTTGTTGGTGAAGAGATGGGCTTTGACCTAGATGTCCTCTCTCTCTTTATCAATGGTTTGACAGTTACATCTTCAAATTAATTGTCCTCTTCATCACTGTTATTAAGGATAAGCTACCTCTTTGTACTTGAAATCCTTTTAACAACAGTCTTGGTCAACCTTGATTGCTTAACAGTTGCAGTTACCTCAACTGTTGACTCAACAAGAGATTGCTTCTCGGAGATAGTTTTGGTTCGAAGATCAGTGATATACTGAGAATTCAATCCCTTGTATTTGTGGAGTGGAGTAGTCTTCTGTAGATTGATCCAAAACTAGTCTAACAGATGGCTAATCTAAATGGAAAACCCACAAGACTGTTTAGTTTCGAGCATCATGTTGTGGAAGATTTTGAAGAGTGCAGCTGTAGTAACTCGTACCCAGTTTTAAGTTGATAAAATATTAACCGTGATTAAGGGTTACTAAATACATTATCAAGTGATTAAATAAGATTAGAAATAATTGAATTGTGTGTTAAAAATAAGTATTTGTAAATATCGGGTTTATAGACGATATTAAAATACATATGTGATTTTTATAGCACACAGGAGTTGAAATAATTTATATCGGGTCAAGTTTGAACCCCGAATGAATAAAAAGATGAAACACACTTAAACATGTGTGTACAAAGAATATTGTGATATTATATATACATATATATCACAGTACATATCACATCATCATCTTCACGCCATTTCTTCTCTTTTCTGTCTTCTTTTTCTCTCTCCTCACTTGCCACCCTTCAAACCGCTGTAACTCCACATCCGGTCGCCGAAATTTGAAAGTAAATATATGGTTGTAATCCTCGCGACAAGAGCTTTCTATTTATACCCACATTGAACATTTTAAGAGCTACGGGCATAAACCTGACTCCGGCAGCCGCCCATTTGCCGCCTCGTTTCGCCACCGTAAGTTGCCGGAAACTTGAAAATGATTGATGGGTTGTGTTCCTTATGTCTTAAGCTTCGTTTTAATTTAAATATTGTGCAGAAACACCCAACTACAACGACTGGCAGTTTTCCAGTCACTGCCACTGTGGGTTGAGTTTGTTTAGTTGTTTGGCTTGTTTCGAAACTTTGAGATATAATTTTGAATCTAGGGTTTTGACATCAACGAGCTAACTACGAACAAAAGTATGGTCCGGAAATCTTATTAAGAAATAGGAGTATCTGTTAGCTTAGTTAAGGCTTGTAGATCATGATTAGTGATACGGTAAATATTTGATGGTAGGCTTGGAATCTTGGTCCTGACGTAGACTCGAACTATTACATAGAAGGTACATAAATATTGACTGAGATAGCCAGCGAGTATGCATGCTTATATGTTGTATTTTACGTGGCATGATTATGTGGCATGAGATATGTTCTATTTTTTTTATATTCATATGTCATGTGCACATACACGTTGAACCTATTTTCTTGAGATAGCAATTACAGAGGGGTCGCTCAGCCTCATGTTATTTGTGGATGGATTCCATGGTTTTTTAGGGATCTAGTTATGTCCACGAGATTTTGGTATGGGAGTTCCTCTTGATACAACGGCCCAACGTACTACATACCATGGCGCTGATTCTGAGCATGATTTGATGGATGACCCGTTACCCAGTTATCACATGTACATGCATCATATTTATATGTTTACTCATGTTTATGTATTTGGCATTAATCGTTCACGTCCTTGGTATTATCTTGGACATCCTATTCGATGAGGAAGGTTCCAGGTTGGGCAGAGCAGGAGGTTTGAGGCAGGACTAGAGAGCAGGAGCTGTCAGAGGGTATATTATACAACAGGATTTGATATAGCTGTATAATAATATTTTTTTTAGTTTTTATTGCCTATATTTTGATATGGTTGTATCACAATATTTTGGGTTTAGTATCGATTGTGTTATGTCGGTTTATGTAAATTATGGGAGATATTTCCGCAAGTTTAACTTTGTTAATTAAGTATTTTTAATTAAGCTTATTGCATGCTTAAGGCTGCTAGTTTTTAGGTGATTCAAAGTAGGGTCACTGCACTTTATGGTATCAGAGCATGCATAAAATCTTTGGGAATTTAGTCTTGGGTTAAATGTGCTTTTGGGATTTTATGTACATTACTCTTTTCAGATATGGTTGGAAGAGGTGATGAAAGTCATGGTAGTGTTGGCCATGGAGGAGATCCTCATCATCATCACCATCACCATGAGGGTAGACGCCATTATACTATTAATAAGTTTATGCAGAATTGGCCGAAACCCTTGGTAGGAGGTGAAAACCCTAAGGTTGCAGAGAACTGGCTAACTAGGATTGAAAGTACTTTCCGAGATTTTTCTTGTACAGAGGAGCAGAAGATGGAAGTATTGGAATTCGTATTGGAAGGACAAGCACGGAAATGGTGGGACGCAAAGTCTACCCAAGCACATACAGATAGAGGTATAGTGACATGGGAAGACTTCCTCCAGCAATTTCGGAAATTATATTTTCCTCCAACTGTTCATTAGGCAAGATCTATGGAGTTGTTTTCACTGAAGCAAGGGTCGATGACTATCGAAGAGTATCAAAAAGGGTTCTTGGATCTGTTGCGGTATTGTCCACACATAAATGCCAGTGATGAATCGAAATATGATCTGTTTTTAAAAGGACTTAATCAGGAGATATATGCTCAAGTCGTGATCTGTGATAATCCAACATTTTATGAAACTCTGGTTAACCGTTGCCGATTATTGGAGAATAGTATCAAACGTGCAAAGCTACAGATGCCTTCTTAGCCCAATGGATCACTTGGGCCCAGGGCTCAATCATTTAAGAAGCCAGGTTCTATTTCTATCTGTACTTCTTATTCTTCTTTTGTTTCTCGAGGTATGTTCCGATTTGGGAAGAATAAGTAGGACGTTTGATTTGATCATTGTGGTAGGGACCATCGTACAGGGGAATGCCCAAGGGCAACTGGTTCTTGTTTGATCTGCGGTGAGCAGAGTCATTTCTGGAGAGATTGTCCTAATCGGATAGGAGTTGCTAGTGGATCGAGATCCCAGACTTTTGGATCTCAGGCTTCTGTTCATCCATGTCAAGCGCCAGCATCACCAGGTTCTTCTACCTTATGTCCACGAGCTCAAGGGCAGGTGTTTGATCTTATCCAAGAGCAGGCTATGGCGGAGAGCGATCGCATGTTAGCAGGTACCTTTTTGTTATGTGGTATTCCTACACTTGTCTTAATTGATATTGGCGCATCACATTCTTTTATTTTTTTGGACGTTTTGTTAAGAGACATAGATTACCCTATGTATCATTGGACTTGGATTTAGTTGTAACTACTCCGATGAAGGAGGAGGTAGTAACTAAGCGTCTAGTGATGAGTTATATTCTAGAGTTTGAGGGTCATGTGTTGTCTGCCAATCTGATGATTCTAGCGATGGCAGATTTTGATTGTATCTTAGGGATAGATATGCTGACATTGTACCACACTACTGTGGATTGTTATCAACGCTTGGTACAGTTTCATTCGGATGATGGTGATAGATGGTACTTCTATGATGAGGGAGTGTGACCTCTGATGCAACTCGTGTCGGCTCTGAAGGCCTGTCATGCCTTAGGGTCAGGTGGTGAGTGCTACCTCATCTATGCAATTGATATGTCCATGAGTAGCCAGAGTTTTGATGAGTTACCAGTGGTAAGCGAGTTTTCTGATGTATTTCCCGACGAGATTTCTAGATTTCCTCCAGTCAGAGAGGTAGAGTTTGGCATTGATCTAGTTCCAGGAACATCACCTATATCCCGAGCACCCTATCGTCTGGCTCCGTCAGAGATGAAGGAATTGAAGCAGCAGTTGCAAGATCTGCTGGATAAGAGATATATTCTCCCGAGTATTTCTTCGTGGGGAGCACCTATTTTTTTTGTCAAGATGATGGATGGATCGATGCGGTTGTGTATTGATGACAGACAGGTGAACCGTGTAACCATCAAGAACAAGTACCTGTTACCACGCATTGATGATCTGTTCGATCAGTTGCAGGGTACTTCTGTTTATTCGAGATAGGAATGGCAGCGGGGCGGTTTTGGGCAAACCCGAGACCCGCCCCGCCTCCCTTGGACTCGCCCCGCCCCGTGAACCCGGCGGGTCCAATCCGGGTTAGACCCGTTGGACCCGCCAAATTTTATATAATTTAAATTTTATTAAATAAAAAATTTAAATAAGTAAAAAAATTAACTAAAAATCATTAAATTTATTTTTCAAATTTATATTAACAATATTTAGGACAAAAAATATTCTCACAAGTTAAAATATATCATTTTTTTATTTAATTAATAATTAAGAACTAAAGAAATTTTTTAATAATATATTTTCATATTAAAAATATTATGATATATTAAAATTATTTGAACCCAAAAATATTATAAACTCAAATTATGGATAAAGTATTGATTATTTAATATAAAAATATAATTATATATTATTAATATATATATACATATATATTTTTTATTTATATATTAATATATATTTTTGACAAGGCGGACCCGCCCCGGACCTGCATGTGGACCCGCTTGGCCGGCTCTAGATCCGCCTCACTGGGCCGAGTTTGATGCGGGGCCGGGTTTAGACCCGACCCATTGCCATCCATAGTATGAGATCGGGATACCACCAGATGCGGGTAAGAGACTCAGATATTTCTAAGACTGCTTTTCGAACCAGGTATGGACATTATGAATTGCTTGTGATGCCATTTGGATTGACGAATGCACCTGCAGTATTTATGGACTTGATGAATAGAGTATTTCGAGATTATCTGGATAAATTTTTCATCGTATTCATCGACGATATTTTGGTTTATTCTCATGATAGAGATGAACACGCACAGTATCTGAGGATTGTATTGTAGATGCTACGGGAAAAGTAGTAGTATGCTAAGTTGAGAAAATGTGAATTCTGGATTGATCGGGTCGTGTTTCTTGGTCATGTTATATCAGGGAAGGAATATCTTTGGATCTGAGTAAGGTTGAGGCGGTGCTGAACTGGTCTCGTCTGATGACGGTGGTTGAGATCCGTAGTTTCCTGGATCTAGCTGGTTATTACCGTCGGTTCATCGAGAATTTTGCACAGTTAGCCAGGCCTTTGACACAACTTACCCGGAAGGATATTTCTTTTAAGTGGTCCTCAGTGTGTGAGGAACCATTTCGAGAGTTGCGTAGACGTCTTACCACTGCACCTGTGCTAGCTCTACCATCTGATCGGGAGGTTATGTTGTGTACACGGATGCCTTTGGTCAGGGGTTAGGATGTTTACTGACACAGCATGGGCATGTGAAACTTATGCCTCTCGACAGCTGAAGACACATGAAATGAATTATCCGGTACATGACCTCGAGTTGGCCGCCATTATATTTACTTTCAAGATTTAGAGGCATTATCTGTATGGAGAGAATTTTGAGATACTTACTGATCACAAGAGTCTAAAATATTTGTTCACTCAGGCGGAGTTGAACATGAGACAGAGACGCTGGATGGAATTATTGAAGGACTATGACAGCGAGATTAAGTATCATCCAGGTTCTGCTAATCTTACTGCTGATGCCCTGAGTCGGCAGGTAAGACTTTCTGCACTTCAGACTAGTGATTTATCTCATATGATCCAGGAATGTTTTTCTCTTGGTTTCACGCTCAAGCACAAGAAAGTAAGGAATGGAATTCATTTTTATACGGTTCTATCTGAGCCAGCATTGTACTCTATGATCAGAGATGCTCAGATTTATGATTTTAAGACCCAGCGATTGGCACGTCTAGCCAATGGGGCTAATACATCTGGATTCCATTACCAATCTGATGGTTTATTGTGCTTATCTAATCGAGTGGTTGTTCCTGATGATGCGGAGCTAAGGAATGATATTCTTTCTCAAGCACACAGAAGTCGATTGACAGTTGATTCTGGAAGCATGAAAATGTATAGGGACTTGCGATCTAAATTCTGGTGGAAGGAAATGAAGCGAAGTGTGTACCAGTTCGTTTCTAAATGTCTTGTATGTCAGCAGGTCAAGGCGAAACATCAATGACCAGATGGTTTATTACAGAGTATAGAGATTCCCGAATGGAAGTGAGAACATGTGACTATGGATTTCGTCACCCATTTGCCTATGACCTCTAGGCAGTGTGATGAAATTTGTTTCGTTGTGGATCGTTTGATGAAATCTGCACATTTCATTATAGAGAATATTCATTTGATCGCATGGCACGCTTATATATCAAGGAAATAGTGCAATTACATGGCATTCCATTGAGCATAGTCAGTGACAGGGATCCACGTTTTACCTCACGGTTTTGGGATAGTTTCCAGCAGGCATTGGACACCACTCTGAGTTTTAGTACTGCATATCATCCGGAGAATGATGGACAATCAGAACGGACGATACGGACACTTGAGGATATGCTGATAACATCTGTTATGAATTTTGTCTTGTCATGGCAGGATCAGTTACCTTTGGTAGAATTTGCCTACAATAACATTTATCACCGCAGTATTGACATGGCACCCTTTGAGACTTTATATGGACTATGATGTCGTACTCCACTATTCTGGGATGAGGTGGGAGAATGGCAGATCGAGGGGCCAGAGTTAATACGGCGGGTTGCAAACAATGTAGATCTGATCAAATGGAGAATTAAAACTGCCCAAGACAGACAGGCTAGCTATGCTAATGTTCACCGTAGGCCATTGCAGTTCGAGCCTGGTGAGCATGTGTTTCTTCGAGTATCACCTTTTAGGAAGGTGATGAGGTTTTGTTTGAAATTCAAGTTATCACCTCGGTATATTGAACCATTCGAGATACTGGAAAAGATTGGAGATGTTGCTTATCGTTTGGATTTACAACCATATCTATCTAGTATCCATAATGTCTTCCACGTGCCATTGCTTCGGCAATATATTGCTGACGAGTTGCATGTGATACATCCTACTGACGTGTAACTTGAACCTGATCTATCATACGGGGAAACACCACTCCGGATCCTTGACAGGAAAGAGAAGGTACTCCGGAACAAGACTATACCATTGGTTATGGTCCAATGGCAGCGTAGAGGTGTAGAAGAAGTGACTTGGGAGCTCGAGAATCGTATGCGAGCAGAATATCTTGAGTTGTTTGCTGTATATTCTGTTAATACGTATGACATGTATAGTGTAGTTTGAACATACGTATGATGTAGTGGCCCGTATCCAAAACTAATGAGTAATGAGTAATTAAATCGTATAATCATGTCGGGATTAAGTAAAACATGATTAAGGAAATTCCAGAAGGGTTAACGGATTCCAGAAATGGATCCAGGACACTCGAAAATGGCTTAGAGGGTTTCATGACTCGAGTGGGATCGGAACCACCGATCCAGGATCGGAGCCTCCGATCTTGGTGAGTTCCGAACCACATCGGAAGCAGGGAGATCGGAACGTCCGATCAGGATCGGAGCTTCCGATGGCTGTCGGTGACAGGTGTGTGGTTGCATGTGGACCGAATTGACACGTAGCGAACGGAGCTTCCGATCGAGGAACGGAGCTTCCGATCGAGGAACGGAGCTTCCGATCGAGGAACGGAGCTTCCGATCGATGCCTATAAATATGAGGTCCGAGCTCCTCATTTCTTGCCAATTTCGAGTTCCTCTCCTTCGCCTAGTAGCTCTATTTTAGGGCTTTGGGTACTCTTATTTTAGAGTTGGAGTAGAGAATATATTTTAGCATAGTCAGACAGTGTCTGACATAGTAGCTGAGCAGTACTCGTTTAGCAGAGCAGTGCTCGAGGCTGTGGAGCTGCAGCAGGGCTAGTTGCGGGATAGTCGCCATCAGTGGGCTGACGACGGACGCAGGTATAGCTATGGTCTCCTTAAATTATTTAGGAGTATGCAATAGCTTAGTTAAGGCTTTTAGCGCTTATTGAATGATGCATGGGTATTTGCATTGTAGACTTGATGATAGGCTTGGAACCTAGAGTGGGACTACTAGGACTGCCTTAGAAAGGTACGTAAGTACTGACTGAGATTGCCAGCGGATATGCATGCTTATATGTTGCATTTATGTGTTTGCATGTTATTATTGTTATGCGGCATGTGCATATCATCTTGTGCCTGTACATCTGTATATCTTTTGAGATGAGCCAGTTAGGGTTGCTCAGCCCTGTTAGGACGTTTGATATTGAGTACCCTTAGGTACTGATATCTAGAGGACTCCGCGGTCCGCGTCCGGGATTTGGGAATGAGTGGTCGCACACAGTGGTTAGCTACCCCGATGTGACGAGCTTATATTCCAGGCGCCAGTCTGAGCAGTTTGTATACAGTTATCCCAGATATGGATACCCTGTCATTTGCATGCATCATATTTGTATGTTTATCCGTATTTGCGTATTGAGCTTAGAGCTCACGTTCAGTATTTTCTGTATATCTGGACACCCTATTCGACGGGGCAGACTTAGGTGCAGGGTTTGAGCACCAGGAGCTTGGAGAAATCAGTGACCTTGAAGACAGCAGGATTAGCTGTAGGTTTTATTTAAAGTTATTCGATTGGGTTGTATGATCGAATCTGTTTAACCGGTTGTATTCCGCCGGTCTTTTTATATTTAAGTCTTCCGCAGCGATGTTATTTAATGCATGTTTTATTATGCTCTTATCTCTGATTAGGTAGTGGATCCGGGATGGGTCGCTACATTTATTGGTATCAGAGCAATGCATGCAAGGGACTTAGGAAATTGATAATAAGACTTCTTGATTATCCTTGTAGGATTGATTGAGGCCCAGCGAAAGAAGATTTGGTTCTTCATTGCCGAGGTTTGCGACATAAGTCTTTACTATAAGGAATGCAACAGTGATGAGAACACCAGTAGTAGCATATCGATAGATAGACTGACTGCTGTGGACAGTTCATCATTCGATGCATTGGGATGTTGATCGAAGAATATATGCATTCCAGCCAAGGAAGACTGGAAGAGAAGATCGAGTATATCGCGTCAGATACCTCTGAGGGCTTTTTGGAACGAATGGTGTTTAATAATCCATGTGGTTCCAGTCCTCGAATATTTTCCACTCGTAGTTGGAGAGATTGTCAGATAGATCTTTACCAGGGAATACTTCGAGTGCCTAAGGCATGGCAGGTTCCTAGCGTAAGGTCTGTAAACTCATGCAGAACATGGTTTTGCCGGTATGCTTGCATTGATGCTTTTGTTAGGCATACGGGAAACTTCATGTTCAAAAGCATGATTCGGATACAAGAAGAACGCTGATGGTAGATCGCGAGCAAAAGAAATCAACCGACATGCACTGACGCAGAGCATAGCTGGTTAGCTATTACGTGCCATTTCTCCGGAGTTCTTCGCGGGAGGACATGTAGAGAGACTTGGACGAGAGTATGCTTGTATCGATGCGTGTGTCGATGGGAAGCTTCATGCTCAAGGAACGAAGACAAGATTTGATGATTTTAAATACTGTATTGTTGTAGTTGTAAACAGTATTTCAGTTGTAATAAATCGTCAGAATGTGGTTGTATCAGTTCAAGTTATTGGATGTACATTTGTTGTATTTTGAATATTGTATGTATTACATGGGATTGTAATAAAGGAAATTGTACATAACTTGAAGTAATGATACATGTTTTATTTATTCAGCAATTCGTGATTGATTGCAAGTAATTTTATAAAGTTTGGCTTGGAATTAGTTGATTGGTAATCAACTAGGTTAGCTCATGGATTTTGGGTAAGCCAGCGGTAACGAATTGAAGTGTGGTTAGTCTAGGTGTTTTCCTAGGATTGACCTATTTAGTCATTTGACTGGGTTAGTGCCATTGATGAGGTGATTCATCTGGGGGCATGGGATTATTGATCTTGTTTTGGAATTTTGAGTTTCGTTCTAGGTGATTTCCGTAGATCAATAACTTGATTAACCTTCATAGGTTGAGACTTCGTGATGATGGGATTTCATCGGGATACCAAGTCGAGTATATATATACCGAGAGTTGTGGACTATGACCATGACTAGACATGATGGAGCGCGACCCTATGCCAATGTTACTCTGGGAGTCTTTCGTACTTTGTAGAATGTCTGGAAGCCTTCGTGCTTCAGGATTGGCGGTGGTAAGGCTACTAGTCTAGAGTTGTGGTAACAGTCACAACGGGGTATGAATTTGGATTAGTTGCCTTGGTTAGGTATCAGTGGTTTAGATATCGTCTGACTGTCGTCAGAGATATTGGCTGGTTAAGTATCTGTGGTTTAGATATCGTCTGACTGTCGTCAGAGATATTGCTTTGGATTTTGTCATAAGGACCAGTACTATCAATGATCTCAATGCCACACGTCCGCAGATTCCAAATACTTGAAATCAAAAGAATCACAGCTAATTCAATCACTCATCTTTGACAGAGTCAGACAACAGTTACAAGTAGTCACTAGTGCTAAACCTGCACCAGTCTAGACATACTATCCACTGTCTATCTTCATCCAAGATGATCATAAGGACTTGTTCCGCAGCGATGTTATTTAATGCATGTTTTATTATGCTCTTATCTCTGATTAGGTAGTGGATCCGGGATGGGTCGCTACATATGATATGTACAGTACTTGCTGATGAATAAACTTGAATGTTTAGTTCTTTGATTGTTACCCAAACTTAAATTTCGAGGACAAAATTTCTTAAGTTAGGGAAAATGTAGTAACTCGTACCCAATTTTAAGTTTATTAAATATTAATCGTGATTAAGGATTATTAAATACATGATCAAGGGATTAAATAATTTTAAAAATAATTGAATTGTGTGCTAAAAATATGTATTAGTAAATATCGAGTTTATAGATGATATTAAAATACATATGTGGTTTTTATAGCACATAGGAGTTGAAATAATTTATACCGGATCAAGTTTAAACCCCGAATGAATAAAAAAAGGACATACATTTAAACACGTGCATACAAAGTATATTGTGATATGATATATACATATATATCACAGTACACGTCACATCATCATCTTCACGCCATTTCTTCTCTTTTCCATCTTCTTTTTCTCTCTCCTCACCGCCACCCTTCAAACCGCTGGAACTTTGCCTCCGGTCGTCGAAATTCGAAAGTAAATATACGGTTGGAATCCTCATGACGAGAGCTTTCTATTGATACCCACTTTGAAAATTTTTAGAGCGACTGCAAAAACCCGACTCTGACAGCCGCCCGTTTGCCGCCTCGTTTCGCCGTCGTAAGTTGCCGGAAACTTGAAATTGATTGATGGGTTGTGTTCCTTATGTCTTAAGCTTTGTTTTAATATAAATATTGTGTAGAAACACCCAACTACAACGAATGGCAGTTTTCCAGCCACTGCCATTGTGGGTTGAGTTTGTTTAGTTGTTTGGCTTGTTTCGAAACTTTGAGATATAATTTTGAATCTAGGGTTTTGACATCAACGAGCTAACTACGGATAAAAGTATGGTCCGGAAATCTTATTAAGAAATAGGAGTATCTGTCAGCTTAGTTAAGGCTTGTAGATCATGATTAGTGAGACGGTAAATATTTGATGGTAGGCTTGGAATCTTGGTCCTGACGTAGAATTGAACTATTACATAGAAGATACATAAATATTGACTAAGATAGCCAGCGAGTATGCATGTTTATATGTTGTATTTTACGTGGCATGATTATGTGGCATGAGATATGTTCTATTTTTTTTTCATATTCATATGGCATGTGCACATACACGTTGAACCTATTTTCTTGAGATAGCAATTACAGAGGGGTCGCTCAGCCCCATGTTATTTGTGGATGGATTCCATGGTTTTATAGGGATCTGGTTATGTCCACGAGATTTTGGTATGGGAGTTCCTCCTAATACAACGGCCCAACGTACTACATACCATGGCGCCGATTTTGAGCATGATTTGATGGATGACCTGTTACCCAGTCATCACATGTACATGCATCATATTTATATGTTTACTCATGTTTACGTATTGGGAATTAATCGTTCACATCCTTGGTATTATCTTGGACACCCCATTCGACGAGGCAGGTTCCAGGTTGGACAGAGCAGGAGGTTCGAGGAAGGACTAGAGAGCAGGAGCTGTCAGAGGGTATATTATACATCAGGATTTTGATATAGTCGTATAATAATATATTTTAATTTTTATTGCCTATATTTAGATATGGGTGTATCACTATATTTTGGGTTTAGTATCGATTGTGTTCTGTCGGTTTATGTAAATTATGGGAGATATTTCCGCAGGTTTAACTTTTTAATTAAGTATTTTTAATTAAGCTGATTGCATGCTTAAGGCTGCTAGTTTGTAGGTGATTCAAAGCAGGGTCACTACAACAACTGCCTAGTTTATCTTGATTCCTTTCATGATGGCGGTCATAACTCTGAATTTTTCAACCGGTAGTTTGGAAAAAGAATCAGTTTTGGCAATCAATCTCTTAGGGCAACCACAATAACAAAAACATTTCCATCAAATATTTGTGGGCCCATAATTCCACATCATAAATCAAATATCCCACTACTAAAATATCTCACACTTCACAATCAAATATCCCACCAACCAAACATTTATGGACCCCACAATCATTTTATTACTATTTATTTATTTTTCATTTAGATAAATAATTTGCCAACTTTATTTTATAACGATTAATTCATAACAACGAGTACAATTAATTTTTAATGCTAAACTTATTTTAATAAAGTATTTTAAAAAATTTAAAAATAATTGATAGAACACATATACAGTAACACAAAGATTTTGAAAATTATTTTAATATTAAAATTTTATATGGTAACAATGCGAATTGTAATAATATTCATAATTACACTAATTATACACGTGGCGGTCTATCAAAGATATAAAAAATATTTTAATAAAAATAATTATTTTAAGATGATAATATACCGTTTAAAATGATTTTCAAAAAGCAAAAAAAAAAATCTGATTGGTTCACCTTACTTGATGTGGAATCAATTATTGAGTCAAGTGATAATCAAAATAAATGATAAGATCAGTTGGTCTAAAAGTTCAGTTGACTTAGTTCAGTTTATCAACCAGAATTAGTCATTTGACTAGTCCAATTTCGAAACCAAACTGAGTGACTCTAGCTTGAGGGAACCGTCTACTGGCTTATCAGTTGACCTCTTGAAAACTCAAAATTTGCCCTAAATTAATGCTTTAATATTGTGAGGCCTTGATTTTAATCTTCTAATCTCGGAACTAAACAACGATTCCAATACAAGAAACAAGACTAAAACAAAATTTTTTTTTTTTTTAAAAGGAACAGTGCCCGCTCGATCGGTAAAACTTATCGATCGAGCGGCAGAAAAATGACTCAACCTCTGCCTCTGAACAAAGGTGCTTGCTCGATCGGTAAGATCCTACCGATCGAGCGGCACCAATTCTGCAGAAAAGAACAGATGCTGCTCAACATCATTCAATTCCAATTCTTTCAAACTAACACCATTCAACATGCAACAATCATCCAAAAATCATGCATAATCAAATACAAGGTAGTTCGAGAGTTATACATTCATCCAAACTAATAGAACATGATTTGGTTAAGGGTTTACAACACCAAAATACAACAAGAGTTTGAATACAATTCAACTCCTAAAACCAAGGGCCTCACTCTATCCTCTCAATCACCTAGCCATGCTGCCTCTGACTCGGTCCTGCCCCACCTGTTGCCAAGTACACATACAAACAAAGACAACAGCCGGATAATCCGGTGAGAATACTATTCCCAGTAAAAGAGACTATCATGCAATATCAACAACCATATCAAACATGATATGAATCAATTCTCACATATATCACTTCAAGTAAAATCAATCCTTCATTTAAGTACTGAATTAAAATGATATGCATGTCTTTAAAGAATCTGGATTATCAGACTCAGATAATCAATAGAATTCTTCTTTCTTTCTTCGGTTTGGGATCCCGGTTAAAATATCCAACAATCACACCGAACTCTCCTCTCGAGGTGGACGTGGCATATTTTAATCCTTTAGACTCCAGAGCATTATAGAGAGTTTAATTGACAAGGTATAAAATCTCCAACCAGGTCACTCAACTACAATCTCTAGATCGTCTAATCAAATTGAAATGAATCAAGGCTCAATATGAATGCATATGTCATCTCATGCATTCTAATATAATTTCAATCATCAGTTCATATAAGCATTCAATCATGCTTTCATTCATCAATTCAAATAATCATTCAAACATGATTTCGTTAATATAAATGCATATATAATCTCATGCATTCAAATAAACATTCAAATATGATTTCAAATAAGCATTCAATCATGCAAGTATGTGATTTCTTCGGAACACTCGAATAAAGTCTAATTCGAGTTAATCGTTCCATTCAATTCTAAGTCGTCTTTTACCTTATTCTCTTCGAAGGTACTGAAATCTGAAAATCAATAATAAGTATAATAATCAATACCCAAACAAATTCATTCAAAGCTCAAACAACTTCTTCAATCGATAACTAAGAAAATCGATACTATACCGACTTCAATCTTCCAAACTGTCCAAAGCTGCTACATCGCAACTCTGCTGACTTCACTTCAATCTATCAGAAGAAGTCAATAAGGATCAATATCGACATCAAAAGCTCACTCAAACTCGATACGATCAAAACATCGAAATGATTCCAAAATTCAAACTGACGGCATAACGGCTATAAACTGATCAAACCAAAAACGCAGACAGAAATATATCAATCCAATAAACTCATTATCATCTCAATATCATCAAAACAATTCAAATTCTTCAAATCTAAAATCTCCATTTTCGAAATAACCTTCCAAAAATCAAAACAATTCCGAACGACGCTCTATTTCAAAACCGACAGATAAGAAACGATCAGAACTCTGCCAAGATCAACATACTCCAAACTCAATCGATTCTAACAACATCCGAAAATAAAAGTCTAGTTGATCGAAGAAAAACTTACTATAGAACGAAGCTCTCGCAGTCGTGATCGCTAATATGCCTTCAGAAATAAATTCCAACGGACGGATCGAGCTAAAACGGAAATCACAAAAGCTTGGGAAAGCTTTCTCACGCCTAAAATGGAGAATGGCGGTTTGGTGGAGGTGATGAAGTGAATAAAACAATTCAATCCCTTTTAAATATCTAATAATTCCCATAATTGCATTTTAGTCCTTGAAAATTCCAAAAATTACATTCTAGACCCTGATCAAAATCGAATCGGCCCTCGACTTCTAAAAACTCTGATTATCTCAAATAACATCCATTAAGATAATCTTGGGGCTTTACAATTCACCCCCTTTAAGAATCGATTTCGTCCTCGAAATCAATCACTGTTCTATCACAAGGTCGAGGATAAAGTCAAAGGACTGCAATAAGAATTTACATCTCGAAACTAAGTCCAAAATCTGCTTCCAATCAAACTCTGAATCGTTCGTCTCAATTAGTTCGACATCTCAATCAATCAGAGAAGTCAAAAACTCTAGTCGATTACTTCATCAACACTCCGTTCGTCTATCAAAAGTCAACTCATCTTCGTCGAAAAATTTTTCTAAACTCAGTCACAATTCGAATCATCTTACGTTCTAACTCAGAGACACAGAAATTTCAAATCAAAAAGAAAGAGTTTTTCATCTCTCCTCGTACAACTTCTAGAAAGTGCTTTCAATAATCATCTGATCGCTATCGTTGTACGAAGTTTTCACAAGAATCAAGAATTCTGCCAACTAGTGCTAAGTCGAGTACTACAACTCATGGAAATTCCTCTAAAGTTCGACTCATCTGATCTGGCTGTCCATCGTTCTGAGGGTATCGAATCAAAATAAATTGAAATCGACAACAAAAGTCTCTTCAAAGTCTATGCCAAAAGAACAATGTATCAAGGATCTCAGTCTAAACTGACAGACTTCAGCAATTCATGACATCTGACAACCCCTGACAAGATATCAATCCTCTGTTCTTCAACAAATTCATTCTGTACAGATAACTGTAACGGATCCTATCTATCGGTCAATCAAAATTAGACAGCAGATAAAATAATAACAAATTCTTCGGTTCTAAACATCAGTTGTTGCATTCACTCCTTCAGTTAAAAAGATTCAAATCGGAATTCTCAATAAGAAGAAAACCAAGTACTGCAAGATCCTCAGTACTGAAACTCAAAATAAAGAAGAGTGAATAATCAGAATTTCCATCATCAGATAATAAGATCAAAGAAATTCATTCGGTCCGATAAGAAATTTAAACGTCGAGATTAGTCTACAACTGATCGGCGTACAATTCTGAAAAGATTGTAGAAGGCTCTGAACGATCAGTAAAATTCTCACATCCAGAAAACAAGAATTCATCAATAAGAACTCCTGATTTCAACTAATACTCTTGAGAGATTCGATCAACAGAAAATTCTTCAACAATACAGGAGTATTCGTTAAATCAAACGGCCTGTCAAAAGTTCAAACGGCCCTACCGCAATTCGGAAACGATTCTGAGAAAGTTCTCTTCACGAACTTCCTGAAGATAAAATTCGGATCTCCATTCAGTGTCGAACTCATTCTGACAATCGGAACCAAACTAGAAGTTCAATCCGAACAACTTCAGTCGTTCAATAACCACTGGCACTTCAACCAGTTCAGGTTACAATTCAATACAACGAATAAAAAGCTTCGAGAGTTCGTTCATACTATTCTGTAACATCAGTCAATCTACAGAATAAATCAAGAATTCTTAGAATCGAGAATTCTTAACGGAGTATTCCATCACTCGATCAATGATACTTAGGTAACATCTCATCTCAGACTCAACAAAGTAGCCTTGCCACGAAAATCATCAAAATGCGATTTCAATTCCCTTCTGAATCAGAAAAGACTGTACAACAGAAAATCGGATTGCTCTCTCTTTGACTGCTGACAGTTTAAAACATTAGAAGCTATACTTCGAACAACATGCTTCATCATCCTCTATTCGATCTGATTCCTCAATTCATCAAACATCTTCCGATCATCTGGAAGAACTCTAAATAAACTTCAAAGTGCAAATCTCTTGATACTTTGTCTCAAACCGAAACATCTGGCACAACAAAAGTTATACGCTAAAAGGCATCACTAAAACCCTGAAACTCAGATTATACTCAGATCTGATCTATCTTCATCGGATTTTGAAAGGTCGAATCAGATTCCAAGGCGTTCTCTATCTTCTCAATCAACTCTTGTTCGAAGTCGAATGAAGGAGTCAAAATAAACGTTCCATCTGTTCCAAACTCTATCAGAAGTGTGGCAATCATCTGTAAAAGAGGACAACTGAAGTAGATAAAATAAGATCAGATCATACAGCTCAAAATCTTAGCTGTTTCAATCAGTTCTCTGGATAACAATAGAATTCGCAGTCAGATTAATCGTCCTCTAAAACTCTCTTTCCCAATTCATAATCAGTTCGGACTGCGACAATCAAAACTTCTATCTTTTAAGATCAGAACAGATTACTGAAATCTTCCAAGTAATAAGATTTCTGTGAGACTCGAATCGGAAACTAATAATGCATCTCGAGCGTCTTCAACTTCTTCGATGCTCAAGATAACAAGGAGTTCTTCTGAACAAGAATAAGTCTCAACTCTCAATAAGAAGGAGTGCAAAGCACCGAAAGGTCATCAATACCGAAGAATCAATAATACTGAGGTGCTGATCAATCTCTCCTTCAATTCAATAAGAACTTGTCTCAAGATACAAACTAAACAGAAGAACATAATCTGCTGAGTATTCGTCTAATCAACAATTAGAATTCTTCAAAGTATTCGCGATAGAATTCGCTAAATCCAAAAATCTTCAAATTCAGATAAGGACGTCGATCCAGATCAATTCATAACAGCTCTAGTCTTGAGGTATTCAATAAAATTCCATCTTCTTAGAGAAAAGATCGAGGAAAAGACAACTCGTCCTCAACAAGATTCAGACATCAGAAGAATAGCATAATTGATCGACAAGAAAATCTGCGAACAATCCTTAAAGAATCTGAAAGATCAATACGGCTCTTCGAAGGATAAGAAATTCATCGATAAGAATACTCAAGAACTTATCTACAACTCTCTGGAAGATTCGGTTCAAAGGACTCATAATTAATGCAGATGCAATTCCAATTCAATCTGTACGATAAAAATTCAAATCGGTCGTACCTCATTCCGAATTCAATCTCTGAAACTTCTTCCCTTCAGATTATCAGTCGATGATGTCTGATCTAAAAATAAATGCTGAACTCATCCTCTCGACTCGGAGGCAAATCTGGAATCTCAACCAGAATAACATCAGCAAACTTAACATCTCTGTTAAATCAACCAACACGGGCTGATTGAAGACATCATCTACATACATCAAACATTCCTCCGCACCTTTCTGTAACCAACGGTAATCAACAAACAATAAGAAAGAAATTCTTAATTCAGGAATTCTTACCGGAGGAAATCCACTCGTCTATCATCTCGGATCCGAATCTGGCAACAATCTAAAATCAAACTCGGTTGCTCTGCACTCAGTTAATGCACTACATCGATAATAAAATCAACAACTGATAACCGGAATATAGAACTGTTCAGTACAATCAACTCTCATCGAAACAAAATTCAAAATTTCGAACAAAATTCACCGCAACTAATTCAGATAGTCTATAGTAGAGGAAGCATCAATCTAACTTCTCCACAAGAAGAAAAGTTGCATCAATATCTAACAGCAAAAGAGTCGAAAGACTAAAATCAAACAGTTACCTGCTTCATCATCGTCAAGAGCACTTAGAGTCTGTGAATCCTCAAGTAAGTACTAAAGTCTGTCGCAGAAATTTTGTGAGACCTCGATTCCAAACAACTAATCTCGGGATTAAACAACAATAAGGCATACAATAACCAAAGGTTAAAAGCAATAAGATTTTTTTTTTTGAAAATAGTGCCTCGCTCGATCCGCATGATCTTGCGGATTGAGCGAGCAACTTTTGCCAAAGTTACTGCCCGGAAAACTCAGCCCTCGCTCGATCCGTAAGATCTTACGGATCGAGCGAGCCAAAAAATTTCCAAAACAGAACTGTATCAAAATGCCCTCGCTCGATCCGCAAGATCTTGCGGATCGAGCGGTGACAGAATCAGAGCAAAAACAGTAGAAATCATGCTAGAACTTGAGTCCAAAACCAACAACATTTTATCAAGCATTACAATCACAAGTTCTCCAACTAATACATGAAATTCTAGGGTTACACAACCGCTCAAAAGTATTGGATTTGTAACGACAAACTTTCAACACAGCTCGCATAACAATACAATAACATAGCGAAGTTCGATATCTAAACATGTTCAAATACAACTAGGTAGACATGCTGACACGACTTTTAAACCGAGTCTCACTACTAGCTCTCCCTCTTGTTGCTAACCAGGCCTTCGCTGACTTGGTCCTGTCCCACCTGTTGCCAAGTACACATACAAAACAAAGCAACATCCGGATAAACCGGTCAGAATGACATTCCCAGTAAAAAAACAACATAACAAGTAATGGATATACAACATGCTATCAAAAAAACATATTCAAGTCGAAGCTAATGATATGCATGTCTTTAAAACCAGGATATCAATTCTGATAAACAAGGGAGTACTACTCTGCTTTTGGGATCCCGAGGATGAGATCACGTAACGACTCACCGACTCTCCCAATCGAGGTGGTGCCACGTATCCCACTCCTCTATACTTTGAGCAACCATAACGAGTATGCTAGCACTAGGCGAAATACTACAACTCAGGCCACTCAATCATAGTTCCCAAACGTCTAAACAAAAAGGGCGGTTATGCCCGCTGAAATCAAAGTAGGCTCAAGATGAATGCATAACAGAAACATAAACATAAGCCACATAACAAAACTCAATGAATAGTGATTATATGCTTATAGGCTTGGACACAAGTACCCAGGTGGCTAGGTTGCTTGATTTGCATGATTTGAGGTACAGACGTACTATCCGAGATATCCTAATTGAGTATGAATATTCTATTTTTGCATGTTTTATGTGGCATTACTGATATGTGCATTGATTATGTCATGGATATTATGTTGCATGCATTATCACGTTGAGTCTTTTACCATTGTTATAACCTGTAGAGGGGTTTCTCAACCCCATTATATTTTGGTTTTGGATCTGGTTATGTCCACGATTTATGGTATGGGAGTGCCTCCTCATGCGACGGCCCAGCGTACTACATACCTTGGCTACTTTGACTGAGCATTATTCTATCAATGATAGGTATTGGGTACCCTTAACTTGCATTTAGCATTCATAGCATGTGTATACTCATATATCTATACTGAGCGTTTTTAGCTCACGTCCGTGTATTTTTATTGGACACCCCATGTTGGAGAACGGCGATCAGATCAATCAGAATTGATACCCGGTGCAGCGGAAGTTTAAAAATTTTATATGGAACGATTCCATAATGGGTATCAAAACTTTACGATTAAATTGTGTGTGTAAAAATTAAATAACAATTATAAATTTTTACCTCCAATCTCGAATCGAGATTATGGACACCAACAGATTACTCTGCTCTTGTTGTATATCCCTGGAACTGATGGACGAACTGTTCTTCAATCAGGTCCACGAACAGAGATTTAATCCCTCTGATAGATTGCACTAGAAAATCTATCAGAAGTTTCTACGAAGAGAATTAACGAATTTGATCCGTTAAACCAGACTGAAAATTCAAAATTCACAGGCTGGATTTTCCCGAGTAGAGAGGGAAGGGGGCGGCCACTTTTAATAAAAACAACTAGGGTTTTTCAAAAATTGTGAGCCTCTATTGTGTAATTTCTGTACTGCAATAACTTATTTATAATGTGGGCTGCTAACAGCTTAGGGCCCATTAGTCATAAGTTCAAGCCTGACAAGAAAAGCCCGCATGTTCAAAAATTAATATAAAATTCATCGTGACTTAGATTGATAAACCAATTTCACCAATGTGCACAGAAACCATTTCTGCATCTTTTAAATTCAAGATAAATTTTTCTGAATCCGAATTCAGTGATTTCCAAAAATGCCCATCCCTATGTCATTTTAGGAAATCGTACTCCTCTACTCTTAAATAAGAAGTCCCACTTCTTTGTTAATTAAATTTAACTCTTTAAATTTAACTATCTCAACGGGGATTAAAAATCCATTACTCTGTGTGACCCTCAATGGTTCAGGGATACAGCTAGCCGTGGGCTCACAACTCCTTGTGACTCGGAACAACAATTTCCGACTTGCCCATCGAATCATGGTAAGAGCGCCTAGCAACATCGCCCCATGATTCCCTAGGTATCACTGATAGTGCCTGCAAGAACCAATAGATTTTGGTTAGCGTACAGTACGGTCCCTTCATCCATATATCCCGATCGAATCAACAACCATTGGTAAATCGAGAGTCGTTCTAGATTCGATAACTATGCAATGCATCTTGAAGATCAAATAGTGACATCGCATGTGCTACTAAGAAACCATTTCTTAAAACACATCATGTACTCTGGCCAGAGATTCGTCACACTAATATCTCCTCAGATTGCATAGGATATCCACACTCGCAAGTATGTGGTGAATCCTTGACAACAAAGCATCGACTCCTATATGTGTTGTAACTGTACCCAATCCCGACACCTGATGACCCCAATAGAGTCGGTAAACGAGTCAAAGTACAGTACTAGCATATAGAGTCTCAATGATGTTTCAAGTAGTAAGGACTAATGGTGTACAACCAAAACCGCGGACTTTATCCACTCGATAAGTGATAACCACTTGGAAAGTCCGGATAGGGTAGTTCGATCATTCATCGTATGAATATCCATTTGCATGCTTTGAACATCTCTATGTTCCATACCAATGAAACGTGGTACTCGGCATCGCAAATGCTAGTCTCAATCTCGAGCGATCCTTATCCTTATTAACGGACGGCTCAATCGACTAGGAACTATTTAGAATATACAGTGACTATAAGATGTGTTTCATGATAGTCATCCCCATGCACTACCACATCTTACATACACTATAGTATATTCAAGGTCTTTATCAAAACAACAATAGTATATCACAATATAACAATATGAAGAAAGATAAAGTCATTGCCTTTAATAAAAGTGTAAATTATATTAAACAAAAGATTGTTTATACAAAGAGTCATCAAAGCCCTTAGCCACAAGTTGGCTCACCGGGCACCCACTCTTTCAATCTCCCACTTTCCCTAAAGCCAACTAGTCATACTACGTAGACCCATTGCTTCGCGATGTTTGTCAAATAATGGTCCTGGCAAGGGCTTAGTAAGTGGATCAGCGATATTGTCTGCAGAGGCCGCTCTCTCGACAGTGATGTCTCCTCTTTCCACGATCTCCCGGATGATGTGGTATTTCCTCAGTACGTGTTTGGATCTTTGATGAGACCTTGGTTCTTTTGCCTGAGCAATGGCACCCGTGTTGTCACAGTACACCGGGACTGGACCAACAACTTCAGGAATAACGCCCAACTCTTGGACGAAATTCCTCATCCAAACGGCCTCTTTAGCAGCAGCTGATGCTGCAATGTATTCTGCCTCAGTGGTGGAATCCGCTGTGGTGTCCTGCTTGGAACTCTTCCAAGAGACAGCACCGCCATTGAGCATGAACACAAATCCAGAGGTTGACTTCGAGTCATCCACGTCACTTTGGAAGCTAGAGTCGGTATAGCCTTCCAATTTTAGTTCTCTTCCTCCATATACCATGAACATATTCTTAGTCCTTCGTAAGTACTTAAGAATGTCCTTCACGGCTTTCCAATGCATTTGACTGGGATTAGTTTGATATCTGCTCGTGACACTCAGAGCAAATGCTACATCCGGTCTGGTAGATATCATCCCATACATGATACTACCAATGGCTGACGCATATGGTACATGTGTCATTTTCTCTATCTCTTCATCAGTCTTGGGACACATAGACCTGGATAGAGAAACTCCATGACACATAGGTAGATGTCCTCTCTTGGACCCATCCATTGAAAACCGTTTCAATATGGTGTCGATGTAGGTTGCTTGAGTGAGTCCTATCATTCTCTTAGATCTATCTCTATAGATCTGTATCCCTAGAATATAGGATGCCTCACCCAAATCCTTCATCGAGAATCTACCTGATAACCATATCTTTGTTGACTGCAACATCCCTACATCATTCCCAATGAGTAGGATGTCATCAACATAAAGTATTAAGAATGTCACAGCATCCTTAACTACTTTCTTGTACACGCATGGTTCCTCCGGGTTCTTGATGAAACCAAAATCCTTTATTGTTTCATCAAATTTCTGGTTCCAACTTTTTGATGCTTGTTTGAGACCATAGATCGATCTCTGAAGCTTGCATACCTTATGCTCGCTTCCCATGGATGTGAATCCCTCAGGCAGCGTCATATAGATCTCTTCCTTAATGTTTCCATTAAAAAATGCAGTCTTCACATCCATTTGCCATATCTCATAGTCATACCAAGCAGCTATGGCAATAAGGATTCTTATGGACTTGAACATTACAACTGGTGAAAAGGTTTCATCATAGTCAACTCCTTGTCTTTGAGTATAACCTTTCGCCACCAATCGTGCCTTGTAGGTCAATACCTTACCATCAGGCCCAAGCTTTCTCTTGTAGATCCATTTACACCCTATTGGAACAATTCCATCGGGAGGATCTACTAAAGACCAAACTTGGTTTGTATGCATCGAATCTATTTCCGACTGCATAGCTTCAAGCCATAAATTTGAATCCGCATCAGAAATTGCTTCTTTGAAGTTTCTTGAAGCACATCCAACATCGGGTTCATCTTGATCCCCTTCAAGAAGAAGACCATATCGAATAGGAGGTCTAGAAGTCCTCTCGGATCTTCTAGGTATAGGCGTGTCTATCAATGGTTCCTGAGGTGTAGGATCATTATTTTGTATTTCGGGTTCTTCTCGAATTTCTTCGAGTTCCATCATCTCGCCTTTCTTATCCAATAAGAACTCCTTCTCCAAGAAGGTGGCATTCCTTGAAACAAACACCTTTGTTTCAGCAGGATGATAGAAATAATATCCGATTGAATTCTTCGGATACCCTACAAAATAACATAAGGTGGATCGACTATCCAACTTATCTCCCACTGTCTGCTTCACGTAAGCAGGACATCCCCAAATCCTCAAGTACGAATACTTAGGAGCTTTTCCATTCCATAACTCGTATGGAGTTTTGTCCACTGCTTTGGTGTGGACGTTGTTCAACAACAATACCGCCGTTTCAAGCGCGTAGCCCCAAAACGAAGGTGGAAGCTCAGTGAAGCTCATCATGGATCGAACCATGTCCAACAAAGTTCGATTATGACGCTCCGATACACCATTCAGCTGTGGTGTCATAGGAGGAGTCCACTGAGAGAGAATCCCATTCTCTTTTAGATAGTCCAAAAACTCGGCACTTAAGTATTCTCCACCACGATCCGATCGAAGTGCCTTAATACTCTTGCCTAGTTTGTTTTCTACTTCAGCCTTGAATTCTTTGAACTTTTCAAATGCTTCAGACTTATATTTCATTAAATATAAATACCCATACCTTGAATAATCATCAGTAAAGGTAATGAAGTAGGTGTGGCCAAATTGAGTACCAATTCTAAATGGACCATAAACATCTGTATGGATCAAATCCAACAGATTTTGACTACGCTCAGGTTTCCCCTTGAATGGAGATTTAGTCATTTTTCCTTTTAGGCAGGATTCACAAGTAGGTAGAGATTTAATATCAGACATATCAAACATGCCCTCTCCCACTAGATTGTTCATCCTCCTTGAGGAAATATGACCTAGCCTAGCATGCCAAAGGTTTGCCGGGTTTTGACTATCGATTTTCCTTTTGTTTGTTGTTACCGGTTTATCAACATAATTTATTGGAACGTCTTTTAATTTTAAGTTATATAGATCGTTTTCAAGTTGTCCATTTCCAATCAAACATTCATTCTTGTAAATATTGCAAATCCCATTCACAAAATTGCAAGAATAACCATCTCTATCAAGCATAGAAACAGAAATAATGTTTTTAATCAAATCTGGAACAAATAAAACATCTCTCAAAAGTAATATAGCTTAAAATTGTTTTGCAAAATTAAACAAATATTTCCCATAGCTATGGATTCAACTCTGGAACCATTCCCGAGCCTTGACTGGGTCTCACCCATCCTTAGCCTATTACTTCTTGTCATAATTTGCAACTCATTGCAAATGTGAGATCTACATCCAGTATCCAATACCCAAGAAGTAGTATTAAAAAAAACATTTATTTCAATGTTAAACATACCCTTTGCAGTTCGCAACTGCTTGAGGTATTCTTTGCAATTACGTTTCCAATGACCGGGTTTCTAGTAGTGATGGCAAACTTGTTTAGACTTGTCCAATTTTGCATGTAACATTTGGCCTTGAGATCATGGTCCAACCATTTCTCTAGTTCGGCCAACCTTTCGGCAGTTACATCAGCCGGGGCTGTTTTCGGAGAAGCCTTTTCTAACACTTAGAAAATCTTTTCCGAACTCAGGACAATCTTAACTTTATGGAATCATTCTGTATTGTTTGCGCCAGTAAGTTTGTTTTGTTGGAAAATTGAAACATGTGGATTACGAAGATTCATCATAATGATATACTGAGATGAAACAGACAATTATCGATGATTGTTTAATTAATTTACTAAGACATAAAATAGGCGAAATTTATTTTATGAATCTCACTCCCACTATTTTAACGATTTCACTACCCTCTAGTGAAAACGGAAAACTGGTTTCCTTAGTGGGAACATGGAGTCCAATTGACAAACTATGGTCCTGAATAATATCAGCCTACCATAATTTTCAAAAGATAGAGCTCAATTGCTTCCAAAGCAACCTCCACGTTTTTACCTCATGTCCAATAAGGACCCAATAATATGACGCCGTTTATTGTGACATGTCAAGATGATCCATCAATATTAAGTTGTGATGGACGGTCGCCATGTGGATCCCCCAATAATATGAGCCGATCCCATGGGAGTTCCACCCAACTTACAACATGTGTCGATCCAATGTACAGCTTTCCGACGAACGGGCCCCCCCAATAATATGAGCCGGACCGTATCCGCGGGTAGCATCTCATACATTGATCGTTGATGGAAGGTAGGAACATTTAAACAATATTTAAATTTTCTTTATTTATCTTGATATCAATTTTAAATCATATTTAAAATGAGGGATTTTAATTTTGAAAATTTGTCTCATCATTTTTAAAAATTTGTATGCTTGCGGGATTCATACAATTTTGTTAAAACATGCATACAACTATAATATCATATATTATATAGGATGATCGATTCCATTTCTAATCGACCCGTGGTTGCCAATCACGAGTCTAAGTCCAATCCTAGGTAATATGCAGGTATGCAATGCAATCCTATTACATTGAGCTTCCAATTTACATTTCTTCAGTATTTATTGTCTGCTGGGCCCACCTCTGTCTTCAAATCTTAATCTTCCACTAAGTCTAATGTATTTACAATAAATAACCATGAAAAGTAGGGGATACATTTTAAGGAGTGGGAACGGGCCATAAACCAGGCCCACTTTTATTACATATGACAATTCATATTGGGCCATAAACCAGGCCCATTAATAAATCCAACAACAATAAAAACAAATGTAAATTCCTAACATACACCTACAAAATTGGTCATGGCAATCGATCATCCTCATCCAATAACATTTAATTCAAAATTAATTTATTGGATAACATGCAATGGCAATTAAATTTAAAAGGATAAAATCATATTCCATATATAAAATCTTATTTTACATACAAAATCATATTTTATCTTTTTATCAAATAAAATCATATTTTACATATAAAATGCAATTTTATACATAAAATCATATTTTACTCAATATTTCCATAAGATAATATCTTATCATCAATTGTACCAAAAATAATTAATTTCATAAAATCTGATTTAACGGATAAAATCTATAAATTTTCCAAAAATTCAAATTTATCCAAAAATCAATTTTAAAATTTTCGGACTCGAACAATTCGATCCGACGCCTCGTGGACCAATCAAAAACAATTTTCGATCGGACCAAAAATAGAATTTTAACATATTAAAATTTTAATTTAAAATAAAAAATTAATTTTTCTCGGGCCGCCCGGGACGCTCCCGGGCTTCCCGCTCCCCAAAGGGGCTCGGGCCGGGCAGCCCGTCGCTGCCCCTAGGGCAGCGACGATCGCTGCCCTGTGCAGCGCCCAGCGCTGCCCTTCGCTGCCCACCGGGCAGCGATCCAATCGCTGCCCGTGTTTTGCTCGAAAAAAAAAAATTTATTTTAAAAAATTTATTTGGTTTCAAAAACCGAGGCTTAAAAATATTTGTACAATCGATTAATTTAATCGCTTGATCTGAGCAACCTGGCTCTGATACCACTGTTGGAGAACGGCGATCAGATCAATCAGAATTGATACCCGGTGCAGCGGAAGTTTAAAAATTTTATATGGAACGATTCCATAATGGGTATCAAAACTTTACGATTAAATTGTGTGTGTAAAAATTAAATAACAATTATAAATTTTTACCTCCAATCTCGAATCAAGATTATGGACACCAACAAATTACTCTGCTCTTGTTGTATATCCCTGGAACTGATGGACGAACTGTTCTTCAATCAGGTCCACGAACAGAGATTTAATCCCTCTGATAGATTGCACTAGAAAATCTATCAGAAGTTTCTACGAAGAGAATTAACGAATTTGATCCGTTAAACCAGACTGAAAATTCGAAATTCACAGGCTGGATTTTCCTGAGTAGAGAGGGAAGGGGGCGGCCACTTTTAATAAAAACAACTAGGGTTTTTCGAAAATTGTGAGCCTCTATTGTGTAATTTTTGTACTGCAATAACTTATTTATAATGTGGGCTGCTAACAGCTTAGGGCCCATTAGTCATAAGTTCAAGTCTGACAAGCAAAGCCCGCATGTTCAGAAATTAATATAAAATTCATCGTGACTCATATTGATAAACCAATTTCACCAATGTGCACAGAAACCATTTCTGCATCTTTTTAAGTCAAGATAAATTTTTCTGAATCCGAATTCAGTGATTTCCAAAAATGCCCATCCCTATGTCATTTTAGGAAATCTTACTCCTCTACTCTTAAATAAGAAGTCCCACTTCTTTGTTCATTAAATTTAACTCTTTAAATTTAAATATCTCAACGGGGATTAAAAATCCATTACTCTGTGTGACCCTCAATGGTTCAGGGATACGGCTAGCCGTGGGCTCACAACTCCTTGTGACTCGGAACCACAATTTCCGACTTGCCCATCGAATCATGGTAAGAGCGCCTAGCAACATCGCCCCATGATTCCCTAGGTATCACTGATAGTGCCTGCAAGAACCAAAAGATTTTGGTTAGCGTACAGTACGGTCCCTTCATCCATATATCCCGATCGAATCAACAACCATTGGTAAATCGAGAGTCGTTCTAGATTCGATAACTATGCAATGCATCTTGAAGATCAAATAGTGACATCGCATGTGCTACTAAGAAACCATTTCTTAAAACACATCATGTACTCTGGCCAGAGATTCGTCACACTAATATCTCCTCAGATTGCATAAGATATCCACACTCGCAAGTATGTGGTGAATCCTTGACAACAAAGCATCGACTCCTATATGTGTTGTAACTGTACCCAATCCCGACACCTGATGACCCCAATAGAGTCGGTAAACGAGTCAAAGTACAGTACTAGCATATAGAGTCTCAATGATGTTTCAAGTAGTAAGGACTAATGGTGTACAACCAAAACCGCGGACTTTATCCACTCGATAAGTGATAACCACTTGGAAAGTCCGGATAGGGTAGTTCGATCATTCATCGTATGAATATCCATTTGCATGCTTTGAACATCTCTATGTTCCATACCAATGAAACGTGGTACTCGGCATCGCAAATGCTAGTCTCAATCTCGAGCGATCCTTATCCTTATTAACGGACGGCTCAATCGACTAGGAACTATTTAGAATATACAGTGACTATAAGATGTGTTTCATGATAGTCATCCCCATGCACTACCACATCTTACATACACTATAGTATATTCAAGGTCTTTATCAAAACAACAATAGTATATCACAATATAACAATATGAAGAAAGATAAAGTCATTGCCTTTAATAAAAGTGTAAATTATATTAAACAAAAGATTGTTTATACAAAGAGTCATCAAAGCCCTTAGCCACAAGTTGGCTCACCGGGCACCCACTCTTTCACCCCATTCGACGGTGCAGTTGCAGGTTTCCCAGATTAGGAAACCAGTTGGTAGTTGGCGACTAGGGAGTTTTGGACTCAATTGGTGCCAGCAGAGCTAGTTAGGATTGACCTTCTTGTGTTTAGGGTTTTCGATTGGGTTGATTATTATTTTGGGTTGCAGTTATTTACCGGTTTTATTTTTTTAGGTTATCATTAGATTTAAGTTTCCGCAGTTTTCTCTGATTATTGTTATTTAAGTTTAATTGCATGCTTAAGTTTCTGTTAGTAAGTGATTTCGGGACGGGTCACTACATTTTTTGGTATCAGAGAGTGTAAATTTTGAGTTCCATTGGGACATTATAGTGTTGTGTGGATTCGGCGACAAGAGTTGCCATGCCAGTGATGAACGCCGAGACGACGACCAGAGTCATTTCCAAGATCTTCATCACCAAAAATAAGTTTAGTCTGCATAGATCTATTTGGTTGGAGCCTAGACCATTGGTGGGCAATGAAACACCAAAGGGTGCAGAGGATTGGTTCGAGAGCATGGATTAATGTATGTAGTCATTCCAGATCGAGATTGAGCTTCCAAGTATGTCACAGGATTGGGCAAGATATACGGGATACTGCAGTCCATTCTGCTTTGACCTGGGAAGGTAGTTCTATAGATTCTCCACAATTAGTTGGAGAGATTGTCATGTAGATCATGCCTCATCTACAAGATAATAGAACCCACAACATTAGAAGGATCCGGTAGATTGGTAAGATCTTTGAAGACCTTGTGAGGAAGAGGTTCTGCCAGGAGTTTACATGGATACTTGGTAAGGATAGTTGGAAACCTCACGTTCAAGATCAGTAGATACCAAGATGCATATGATGGCTAGTTTTATGGGGTATCATAGATGGAATGTAAAATTTTGTAAGCAATTAAATCATTGTATTACTGATTCCAGGATATTTCGAAATTTCTTAGTGGTTGTAAATAAGGATTTGTAATAAAAATTGTATCAAATCTGGTTCAGTGGTTTAATGTTTTCAGTGTTGGATTATTCGGCTGAGTCCAGTGATTGTTTCTGGTAATGTTCAACTACTACATGTGACTCGATCATTTGAATAATCTGGTTGTAAGTACTTGTCGCACGATTAGTTCTAGGCGTTTTCCCTAGAATGGATAGGTAAGTATGTGACCTTGAGGTTGATGCCAGGGGAATGATTCATACTGGTTTGCAGTATGATTTGAACTAGGCATCTTTCCCTAGACCAGTTGATTTAGATTGAGACCTTATTGGGTTTTGCCAAGAGATTATGGGTTTCATCAGGGGCACAATTGTATTTTATACCAGGTGTCGTGGACTGTGTTGGTTATCGAATTGAGACGGGTGAGGAAGCCCGACCCTATTCCGGTGATTTTCTGGGAGGATTTTTCCAGATGGGCTCACAAGGGAAGCTACCTTAGTCTTGATGTTTTACACAGTCACAGTGAGGGGTATAACTGCCAGGAGAGTTTTCAGTGATGGATGCATCATTTTTTATTGATTTTGGTACTGGGTTAGTGCCAAGGGATTTTAGTATGTTTATCGTCTGACTTCTTGTTGTGAAAAATACTCGCAAGAGTACGAGTGTCAAGTTTTAGTAAAGAATTGAGTAAAGTGTCGATCCCACGAGGAGTAATATGAAAATATTCAATACTTGTAATTAAAATAGTCTTAATTTTATTTAGAGAAATAAACTTTGAAGATTTGCTGAAAACATAAATAAGTAGTCAAGAATTATCAAGCTCACACACACACAAATTTTGAGAAATTATCAAACAGAGAAAAATAGTCTAGAGGTTTTGATTTCACTTGGTTTCGACAATATTCAATCCTAAATAATCTATTTTATGAATTTCTTTCAATTAATAACCAAGAACACTTAGATTATTCTATTTCCCTCTCCCGAGCAATAAATAGAGTGTATCAACTACAGTTTAATTTCAATATCCCTATTAAAAATCTAGATGCAGTGATATTTGTAGAACGATGTTCCTTAAAGGATCTATTAAAGTTATATACTCCCGAGCTATATAAACAATTAACAGTATAGTTTCTATTGATCCTACCCAAAATCTCATCTCCCGAGTGCCGGATTCTAAGTAAATATAACAACTCAATTTATGGCCAGTAAATTAAGAAGACATTAAATTCTAGAAACACAATTAATCTATAGAAATTCAATTTGTTAAAATCAAAAATTCATGAATATGTCTTAATCAAGCTACATCAACCTCTAGACTAGAAAAGTTTAGTTCATGCTCAAAATCATAAAAAACCAAATCATGTTCAATATCTCAAACATAATTCAACAATCAAAAGAAAATAAATAAGAAGAAATAACAAAGCCGTAGTCTTTCTTCCGTGTCCGGTCGAAAAGTCTTCGTCTTCGTTCCAAGCAAGCTTCAATTCTCGATCCCCAAATCTCACAAAAGTGCTCTCAAGAATATTGTGTGTATTGGCGGCTGATAGATCCTCTCTAAGACTCCGAAAAATCCCTTAAATATGACCTAATAATCGTTCAAGATAAGCCCAAGAAAAACCCCCAAGGTTTCCATAAAAAGTCGGACTTTTTAATTTCTGAATGGCGACGGCACGGGCGCACCTTAACTTCGCAACTTTGGTCTTCAAAAATTCTTCAGGCAGCGCGGGCGCGCCAAAGGTAGGCGCGGGCCTGCCTTCAGCTCGAATTCTATTCCACAACTCTTCATACACAGCGCGGGCGCCCTATCATTTGTAAGAGTGGGTGCCCAGTGAGCCAACTGTGTGGCTATGGGCTTTGTTGACTCTTTGTATAAACAATCTTTTGTTTAATATTATTTACACTTTTATGGCAATGACTTTATATTACTTCATATTGTTATATTGTGATATACTATTGTTGTTTTGATAAAGACCTTGAATATACTATAGTGTATGTAAGATGTGGTAGAACATGGAGATGTCTATCATGAAATACATCTTATAGTCACTGTATATTCTAAAACCGTTCCTAGTCGATTGAGCCGTCCGATAATAAGGATAAGGATCGCTCAAGTTTGAGACTAGCATTTGCGATGCGGAGTACCACGTTTCATTGGTAGGGAACATGGAGATGTTCGAAGCATGCAAATGGATATTCATAGGATGAATAGTCGAACTACCCTATCCGGACTTTCCAAGTGGTTATCACTTATCGAGTGGATAAAGTCCGCGGTTTTGGTTGTACACCATTAGTCCTTACGACTTGAAACATCATGGAGACTCTATATGCTAGTACTGTGCTTTGACTCGTTTACCGACTCTGAGGGGGTCATCAGGTGTCGAGATTGGGTACAGTTACGACACATATAGGAGTCAATGCATTGTTGTCAAGGATTCACCACATACTTGCGAGTGTGGATATCCTATGCGATCTGAGGAGATATTAGTGTGACAAATCTCTGGCCAGAGTACTTGATGTGATTTAAGAAATGGTTTCTTAGTAGCACATGCGATGTCACTAATTTGATCTTCAAGATGTATTGCATAGTTATCGAATCTTGAGCGACTCTCGATATACCAATGGTTGTTGATTCGATCGGGATATATGGATGAAGGGACCGTACTGTACGTTAACCAAAATCTACTGGTTCTTGTAGGCACTATCAGTGATACCTAGGGAATCATGGGGCGATGTTGCTAGGCGCTTTACCATGATTCGTTGGGCAAGTCGGAAAGTGTTGTTCCGAGTCACAAGGAGTTGTGAGCCCACGGCTAGCTGTATCCCTGAACCATTGAGGGTCACACAGTGTAATGGAGTTTTAATCCCCGTTGAGATAGTTAAATTTAAAGAGTTAAATTTAATGAACTAAGGAGTTGGACTTCTTAAATAAGAGTAAGGGAGTAGGATTTCCTAAAATGACATAGGGATGGACATTTTTGGAAACCACTGAATTCGGATTCAGGAAAATTTATTTTGACTTTAAAACGTGCAGAAATAGTTTCTGTGCACATTGGTGAAATCGTTTCATCAATCGGAGTCACGATGAATTTTATATTAATTTCTGAACGAGCGGGCTTTGCTTGTCGGGCCCCAGCTTATGACTAATGGGCCCTAAGGTGTTAGTGGCCTGCATTATAAATAAGTTATTTCAGTACAGAAATTACACACAACAGGTCATAATTTTTGAGAGCTAATTTTCGAAAAACCCTAGCCTCTCTTAAGAATATTTCGGCCGCCCCTCCCTACCTCTGCCCGAGATTTTCCGGTCTGTGATTTTGAATCGCAGTAAGGAATAACGAATCAAATTCGTGTATTCTCTTCGCAGAAAACTTCTGATAGATTTTCTAGTGCAATCTATCAGAGGGATTAAACCTCTGTTCGTGGACCTGATTGAAGGCGTTCATCGGTTCCAGGGAGAGACAACAAGAGCAGAATTGTTCTGTTGGTGTCCATTAATCTCGTTGCGAGATTTGAGGTAAAATTTATTTAATTGTTATTTAAATTTTACACACACAATAATTCAATCGTTGTATGGTTGATACCCACACCATGGAATCGTTCCATGAGAAAAATTTTTAAACTTCCGCTGCACCGGGTATCAATCGTAATTGGTCTGGGAACTCGCCAGTTTTCCAACAGTGGTATCAGAGCCAGGTTGCTCAGATCAATCGATTGAATTAATCAATTGTACAAAATTTTTTGAGTCTCGGTTTTTGAAACAAAATAAATATTTTTAATAAAAAAAAATTTTTTTCGGGGGCGAAACCCGGGCAGCGATTGGATCGCTGCCCGGAGGGGGCAGCGATGGTCGCTGCCCCCAGGGGCGGCGCACGGCGCCGCCCAAAGGGGGCGCACGGCGCCGCCCAGGGCGGCGACCGTCGCCGCCCAGGGCGGCGCACGGCGCTGCCCAGGGCAGCGCTGTGCGCTGCCCAGCGCAGCGCTGGGCGCTGCGCAGGGCAGCGCTCGGCGCTGCCCAGGGCGGCGCTCGGCGCCGCCCAGGGGTGGCGCTCAGCGCCGCCCAGGGCGACGCACGGCGCCGCCCAGCGGCGGCGCCAGGCGCCGCCAGGGCAGCAAGTGTTGCTGCCCTAAGGGGGCAGCCGGGCTGCCCCGGCCCGCGCCCCGGGTGCGGGCCAACCCGGGAGTGTCCCGGGCGGCCCGCGGGAAAAAATTATTATTTTTATTAAAATTAATTTTAATATGTTAAAATTTTATTTTTGGTCCGGTCAAAAATTGTTTTTGATTGGTTCACGAGATTTCGGATCGAATTGTTCGAGTCCGTAAATTTTAAAATTGATTTTGGATAAATTTGAATTTTTGGAAAATTTTAATATTTTATCCGTAAATTGAATTTTGAAATCAATTATTTTGGTACAATTGATGATAAGATATGATCTTATGATATATTAGATAAAATATGATTTTATTTGTAAAATTGGATTTTATAGATAAAATATGATTTTATTTGATATGGAGATAAAATATGATTTTATATGTGAAATGTGATTTTATATATAAAATATGATTTTATCTTGTTTAAATTTGAATTGCCACAGCATGTTATCCAATAAATTAATTTTGAATTAAATGTTATTGGATAAGGATGATCGATTGCCATGACCAATTTTGTAGGTGTATGTTAGGAATTTACATTTTGTCTTTATTGTTGTTGGTTTTATTAATGGGCCTGGTTTATGGCCCGATATGAATGTCATATGTAATAAAAGTGGGCTTGGTTTATAGCCCGTTCCCACCCCCTAAAAATGTATCCCCTACTTGTCATTGTTATTTAATTGTAAATACATTAGATTTAGTGGGAGATCAAGATTTGAAGATGGTGGGTCCAGCAGACAATGAAGACTGAAGAAATGTAAATTGGAAGCATATGTAATAGGATTGCATTTGCATACTGCATATTACCTAGGATTGGACTAAGACCCGTGATTGGCAACCACGGGTCAATTAGAAATGGAATCGATCATCCTATATAATATGTGATATTATGATTGTATGCATGTTTAGACATAAATTGCGTGAATCCGGCAATGCATGCAATAAATTAAAAATGATGAGACAAATATTTTTATAAATAAAATCCCTCATTTTAAATATGATTTAAAATTTATATCAAGATAAATAAAGGAAATTTAAATATTGTTTAAATGTTCCTACCTTCCATCAACGGTCAATGTATGTGATGCTACCCGCGGATACGGTCCGGCTCATATTATTGGGGGGGCCCGTCCGTCGGAAAGCTGTACATTGGATCGACAAATGTTGTAAGTTGGGTGGAACTCCCATGGGATCGGCTCATATTATTGGGGGATCCACATGGCGACCGTCCATCACAACTTAATATTGATGGGTCATCTTGACATGTCACTTTAAACGGCGTCATATTATTGGGCCCTTATTGGACATGAGGTAAATACATGGGGGTTGCTTTGGAAGCAATTGGGCTCTACCTTTTGAGAATTATGGTTGGCTGATATTATTCGGGACCATAAGTTTGTCAATTGGACTCCATGTTCTCACTAAGGAAAAAGTTTCCCGTTTTCACTAGAGGGTGGTGAAATCGTTAAAATAGTGGGAGTGAGATTCATAAAATTAAATTCGCCTATTTTATGTCTTAGTAAATTGTTAAACAATCATTGATATATGTCTGTTTTTCCTTTTCAGTATTTCATACAATGAATTCGCGAAATCCTTTATTCTCGATCCTCGAACAAAACAAGCTGACTGGCGCCAACTATACGGAATGGTTCCGGAAGTTGAAGATTGTCTTAACTTCGGAGAAAATGCTCTACGTGTTAGAGAAAGCACCTCCGAAGGAAGCACCAGCTGACATAAGTCCGGAGGAATTGGCCAAACTTGATGCATGGTGTGACCATGACATCAAGACCAAATGCTATATGCAAGCCTCGATGTCTGATGAACTCCAGAGGCGATTTGAGGACACGGTGAATGCTGCTGACATTTACACGCAACTCAAGGAACTTTTTGGGGCTCAGTCGAGGGCTGAAAGGTTCTCTACTGTTAAGGAGTTGATGACGTGCCGCATGCGTGAAGGGACTTCGGTCCGTGATCATGGGGTACGAGTGATTTGGCTCATACAGAAGTTAGCGACCCTTGATTTGGTGTTGGAGCATGAACTCAATGTGGACTTGCTGCTTCTATCTCTTCCTTCTTCATTTGATGGATTCGTGATAAATTTTAATATGAACAAGATAGAGGCCACCCTTGAAGAGATGGTCAATATGCTCGTTACATATGAATCCACACTTAAGAAGGATAAGCCAGCTTTCTTGGTGGGCTCCTCATCTTCTGCTAAGAAGGGGCCAAGTATGAAGGGCAAGAAACGTTCTGCCCCACCCAAGAAAGTGGAACTCGAGAAGAAGCAAAAGACAAAGGCTTCAAACGATGGAAAATCCAAGGATGTTTGCCATTACTGCAAGAAGCCGGGTCATTGGAAGCGCAACTGCAAGGAGTATCTTGGGCAGTTAGGAACTGCAAAGGGTATGTTCTATATCGAAATAAACATGTCACTTAATACAACTTCTTGGGTATTGGATACCGGATGTGGATCTCACATTTGCAATGATTTGCAGGTGATGACAAGAAGTCGCAGGCTTAGAATGGGTGAGACCCAGCTGAGGCTCGGGAATGGTTCCAGAGTTGAAGCTACGGCCATTGGAGATGTTTGTTTGATTTTGCAGAATGGTTTTAAATTATTGTTGAGAGATGTTTTATTTGTGCCAGATTTAATTAAAAACATTATTTCTATTTCTATGCTTGATAGAGATGGTTATTCTTGTAATTTTGTGAATGGGATTTGCAGTATTTACAAGAATGAATGTTTAATTGGAAATGGACAACTTGAAAACGATCTATATAATTTAAAACTAAAAGACGTTCCAGTGAATTGTATTGACAAACCGGCAACAACAAACAAAAGGAAAATCGATAGTCAAAACCCGGCAAACCTATGGCACGCTAGACTAGGTCATATTTCCTCAAGGAGGATGAACAAGCTAGTGGGAGAGGGCATGTTTGATATGTCTGATATTAACTCTCTACCTACTTGTGAATCCTGCCTAAAAGGAAAAATGACTAAATCTCCTTTTAAGGGGAAGCCTGAGCGTAGTCAAAATCTGTTGGATTTGATCCATACAGATGTTTGTGGTCCATTTAGAGTAGGGACTCAACATGGCCACACCTACTTCATTACCTTTACTGATGATTATTCTAGGTATGGGTATTTATATTTAATGAAATATAAGTCTGAAGCATTTGAAAAGTTCAAAGAATTCAAGGCTGAAGTAGAAAACAAGCTAGGTAAAAGTATTAAAGCACTTCGATCGGATCGAGGTGGAGAATACTTGAGTACCGAGTTTTTGGACTATCTAAAAGAGAATGGGATTCTCTCTCAGTGGACTCCTCCTATGACACCACAGCTTAATGGTGTATCGGAGCGTCGTAATCGAACTTTGTTGGACATGGTTCGATCCATGATGAGCTTCACTGAGCTTCCACCTTCGTTTTGGGGCTATGCGCTTGAAACGGCGGTATTGTTGTTAAATAACGTCCACACTAAAGCAGTGGACAAAACACCATACGAGTTATGGAATGGCAAAGCTCCTAAGTATTCATACTTGAGGATTTGGGGATGTCCTGCTTACGTGAAGCGGACAGTGGGAGATAAGTTGGATAGTCGATCCAGCTTGTGTTATTTTGTGGGGTATCCGAAGAATTCAATCGGATATTATTTCTATTATCCTGCTGAAACAAAGGTGTTTGTTTCTAGGAATGCCACCTTCTTGGAGAAGGAGTTCTTATTGGATAAGAAAGGCGAGATGATGGAACTCGAAGAAGTTCGAGAAGAACCCGAAATACAAAATAACGATCCCACACCTCAGGAACCATTGCTGGACACGCCTGCACCTAGAAGATCCGAAAGGACTTCTAGACCTCCAGTTCGATATGGTCTTCTTCTTGAAGAGGGTCAAGATGAACCCGACATTGGATGTGATCCAAGAAGCTTCAAGGAAGCAATTTCTGATGCGGATTCGAATTTATGGCTTGAAGCTATGCAGTCAGAATTGGATTCGATGCATACTAACCAAGTCTGGTCTTTAGTGGATCCTCCCGATGGAATTGTTCCAATAGGGTGTAAATGGATCTACAAAAGAAAGCTTGGGCCTGATGGTAAGGTATTGACCTACAAGGCGCGATTGGTGGCTAAAGGTTATACTCAAAGGCAAGGAGTTGACTATGACGAAACCTTTTCACCAGTTGCAATGTTCAAGTCCATAAGAATCCTAATTGCCATAGCTGCATGGTATGACTATGAGATATGGCAGATGGATGTGAAGACTGCTTTTCTTAATGGAGACATTAAGGAAGAAATCTATATGAGGCAGCCTGAGGGGTTCACATCCATGGGAAGCGAGCATAAGGTATGCAAGCTTCAGAGATCAATTTATGGTCTAAAACAAGCATCAAGAAGTTGGAACCAGAAATTTGATGAAACAATAAAAGATTTTGGTTTCATCAAGAACCCGGAGGAACCTTGCGTGTACAAGAAAGTAGTTAAGGATGCGGTGACATTCTTAGTACTTTATGTTGATGACATCCTACTCATTGGGAATGATGTAGGGATGTTGCAGTCAACGAAGATATGGTTATCAGGTAGATTTTCGATGAAGGATTTGGGTGAGGCATCCTACATTCTTGGGATACAGATCTATAGGGATAGATCTAAGAGAATGATAGGACTCACTCAATCAACCTACATCGATACCATATTGAAACGGTTTTCAATGGATGGGTCCAAGAGAGGACATCTACCCATGTGTCATGGAGTTTCTCTATCCAAGTCTATGTGTCCCAAGACTGATGCAGAGATAGAGAATATGACACATGTACCATATGCGTCAGCTATAGGTAGTATCATGTATGGGATGATATCTACCAGACCGGATGTAGCATTTGCTCTGAGTGTCACGAGCAGATATCAGTCTAATCCTGGTCAGATGCATTGGAAAGCCGTGAAGGACATTCTTAAGTACTTGCGAAGGACTAAGAATATGTTCATGGTTTATGGAGGACGAGAACTCAAACTGGAAGGCTATACCGACTCTAGCTTCCAAAGTGATGTGGATGACTCGAAGTCAACCTCTGGATTTGTGTTCATGCTCAATGGCGGTGCTGTCTCTTGGAAGAGTTCCAAGCAGGACACCACAGCGGATTCCACCACTGAGGCTGAATACATTGCAGCATCAGCTGCTGCTAAAGAGGCCGTTTGGATGAGGAATTTCGTCCAAGAGTTGGGCGTCATTCCTGAATTTGTTGGTCCAGTCCCGGTGTACTGCGACAACACGGGTGCCGTTGCTCAAGCAAAGGAACCAAGGTCTCATCAAAGATCCAAACACGTACTGAGGAAATACCACATAATCCGGGAGATTGTGGAAAGAGGAGACATCAGTGTCGAACGAGTGGCCTCTGCAGACAATATCGCTGATCCACTTACTAAGCCTTTGCCAGGACCATTGTTTGACAAACATCGCGAAGCAATGGGTCTACGTAGTATGACTAGTTGGCTATAGGGCAAGTGGGAGATTGTAAGAGTGGGTGCCCAGTGAGCCAACTGTGTGGCTATGGGCTTTGTTGACTCTTTGTATAAACAATCTTTTGTTTAATATTATTTACACTTTTATGGCAATGACTTTATATTACTTCATATTGTTATATTGTGATATACTATTGTTGTTTTGATAAAGACCTTGAATATACTATAGTGTATGTAAGATGTGGTAGAACATGGAGATGTCTATCATGAAATACATCTTATAGTCACTGTATATTCTAAAACCGTTCCTAGTCGATTGAGCCGTCCGATAATAAGGATAAGGATCGCTCAAGTTTGAGACTAGCATTTGCGATGCGGAGTACCACGTTTCATTGGTAGGGAACATGGAGATGTTCGAAGCATGCAAATGGATATTCATAGGATGAATAGTCGAACTACCCTATCCGGACTTTCCAAGTGGTTATCACTTATCGAGTGGATAAAGTCCGCGGTTTTGGTTGTACACCATTAGTCCTTACGACTTGAAACATCATGGAGACTCTATATGCTAGTACTGTGCTTTGACTCGTTTACCGACTCTGAGGGGGTCATCAGGTGTCGAGATTGGGTACAGTTACGACACATATAGGAGTCAATGCATTGTTGTCAAGGATTCACCACATACTTGCGAGTGTGGATATCCTATGCGATCTGAGGAGATATTAGTGTGACAAATCTCTGGCCAGAGTACTTGATGTGATTTAAGAAATGGTTTCTTAGTAGCACATGCGATGTCACTAATTTGATCTTCAAGATGTATTGCATAGTTATCGAATCTTGAGCGACTCTCGATATACCAATGGTTGTTGATTCGATCGGGATATATGGATGAAGGGACCGTACTGTACGTTAACCAAAATCTACTGGTTCTTGTAGGCACTATCAGTGATACCTAGGGAATCATGGGGCGATGTTGCTAGGCGCTTTACCATGATTCGTTGGGCAAGTCGGAAAGTGTTGTTCCGAGTCACAAGGAGTTGTGAGCCCACGGCTAGCTGTATCCCTGAACCATTGAGGGTCACACAGTGTAATGGAGTTTTAATCCCCGTTGAGATAGTTAAATTTAAAGAGTTAAATTTAATGAACTAAGGAGTTGGACTTCTTAAATAAGAGTAAGGGAGTAGGATTTCCTAAAATGACATAGGGATGGACATTTTTGGAAACCACTGAATTCGGATTCAGGAAAATTTATTTTGACTTTAAAACGTGCAGAAATAGTTTCTGTGCACATTGGTGAAATCGTTTCATCAATCGGAGTCACGATGAATTTTATATTAATTTCTGAACGAGCGGGCTTTGCTTGTCGGGCCCCAGCTTATGACTAATGGGCCCTAAGGTGTTAGTGGCCTGCATTATAAATAAGTTATTTCAGTACAGAAATTACACACAACAGGTCATAATTTTTGAGAGCTAATTTTCGAAAAACCCTAGCCTCTCTTAAGAATATTTCGGCCGCCCCTCCCTACCTCTGCCCGAGATTTTCCGGTCTGTGATTTTGAATCGCAGTAAGGAATAACGAATCAAATTCGTGTATTCTCTTCGCAGAAAACTTCTGATAGATTTTCTAGTGCAATCTATCAGAGGGATTAAACCTCTGTTCGTGGACCTGATTGAAGGCGTTCATCGGTTCCAGGGAGAGACAACAAGAGCAGAATTGTTCTGTTGGTGTCCATTAATCTCGTTGCGAGATTTGAGGTAAAATTTATTTAATTGTTATTTAAATTTTACACACACAATAATTCAATCGTTGTATGGTTGATACCCACACCATGGAATCGTTCCATGAGAAAAATTTTTAAACTTCCGCTGCACCGGGTATCAATCGTAATTGGTCTGGGAACTCGCCAGTTTTCCAACATCATTCGGCGCGGGCGCGCCTGGACCTCGAATTTAGCATTTTTCTTCTCTTTTTCAACTCTTGATTCTCCCTTTAAACTTCCATCTTTTAGGCTTAATTCCACTTAAACGCATCAAAGTCCAAAACTTCCTACAAACACAAAAACAACAAAAATTTCACGCAATATCTACCAATAAATCCCAAAAATCAAGTAAAACCATATACAAATTAAGTGCACAAAATGCACTTTTCAAATTCCACCAAACTTGATCTTTTGTTCGTCTCGAGCAAAACTAACACAAACCCCACTCAAATGCAAGAACAATAACCATCAAGAATTACTATGGATCAATGACCTCAGTTTGAAATTCCAAAACAATTTAAATGCAATCATATCTAACCTACTAACACTTAAAAAATTTAGTTAGCTAGAAAAATAATTTAACCTCATAAACTCATAAACTCCGCAACTCACGTTTCAAAATACTCTTCTCTTAACTCAATTCAAACATTCACAAATCATGAAGAATTTTCAAGGTAGCACAAGATCAACTTCAAGGAGGTATCATAAAAAACACTCACAATCAAGTTAATTTAAAGAATAATAGCGTGTGCGTGTTTCGATCAAAAATTCATAATCATTAAAAGTTTCAATCAACAGTCCATAGGCTAGATTCTCGCAACCTCTCTCTACTAGTATATTTGGCAACTGTGACTCGGCCAATAGGATTTAATCAGCTTATAATGTCAGGCCTGGCTCATGGCTACAAATGAAGGATTAAGAATTCAAAATAAGGAGTAATTTAATGCATAAACTCTAATTCCAACTCATTTTTCATTCACAAATTCACAAATCTTCAATCCATTCGATTTTTCAACTTTTCTTCTATCCCTCTTTTTATACCAACAATTTTTTTCATAACTTTTTCAACCACCAATTTTTTTTTTCACTACTACCTTCTTGATTTTTCAAATCTTCCACCACACCATTTCATACTCCCCCTAAAGGTAACATCATTGGCCATCAATCCATTTCATTCATGACTTCTCAACAACATTCACCAAAAACCACAACTACATGAATTTCTCAAATTCAGCCACACACCAACACAACACAACTCCTAAGAACCAAACAACTAAAATAAAAACACAAAACAAAAGCAAAACAAAAACTTTAAAAACAAAAACAAAAACAAAATGAAACAAAAGTCAGAAATGACACAACTCTCCCAAACTTGGTACATTCATTGTCCTTAAGGAATAAAACAAGAAAGCATGAAGGACATGTACCGCAAACGATGACCGTTAGTGGTCGTCGTCATCACCAGCAGCATCATCGAGGGCAGGATCAGAAGGGCCAAAGGTGGGTGGCCACTGTGGATACGGATGGAATGGGTGAGCCGAACTAGCATCCTGTGGGAACTGATGTCGCAAAGCAGTGGTGAAATCCATCATATAGTCCATAAAGACACTATTAGTCTGCTGAAACGTCCGAAACTCTTGACGGTGCAATTGCAATTCATCCTCCAAAATAGCAACACGATCAGGCGCAACAGGGGGGCCTGAGGTTGAGTGGCAGGGCCTCGTTGTGCAGCTGCTCTCTCATTAAAATATCGCCTCTCAACGCGAGTTCTGTGCTCAGAAGTTGGTATCATACGAAATGGGGCATGACAAACAATAGGAGCAGTAGCTTTCAGCAGCTCTTCATTCGGGCTCCACTCTACTCCCGCCTCTTCGCAGAGATCAGTGATAAGTGCCGGCAATGCAAACCCGCCAGTCGTTTTACCCGCCGCCACTCCTTGAATCGTTTCTTGACAAATATGTCCCAAGTCAATAGCTTTGCCCTCCAAAATACAATAGACAAGAATGGCACGTTCTCAGGTCACCTCATGCTCGTGGTCTGTCAGTTTAAGGCGAGCACACACAAAGTTATACCACAGCTTAGCATCAGGAATCAGTTCGGTCTTCTTCAATTTGGAGGGCAAGTGTTCACGGCCCATTCTCCATTCCGCTCCCGGAATACATATTCGGCTCAGAATCGCCGTGTAATCCACTTCATTATCTCGGTATTCCACGAACTTATCGTGAAACACTGGCGGGAGGTTGTACATGGTGTTAATAGTGTGAGCATCAAAAGGCACCAACTTCCCGCGGACAAGCAATTTAAGCTGCATGTGTTTTACCTTCAAGTTCGCATAAAATTCACGAACTAAGGGGACGACTGCATCCTGTGGTGGCTGAGCAAATTTTATCCAATGACGACCAGCCACAGCCCGGCCTATAGGACTCATAAACTCATCATTCCCAAATCCCAATGATGTATCGAAACCCCACTCAGGTAGTATCTTTTTCCCTAGACATCGTTGATAATGCCCTTCGGCAATCTCATTCCAAAAACACTGCGGTTCAGGATCCGGAGCGACAGTAGAAGATGATGCAACAGATTTTAATTTCTTCTTTGGTGCCATTAGTCAAACACGTAGGATGCAAACCAATTAACCACAACAATTGACAAAATTTCAACAACCAACGACTCCCCCAAACTTGAATTGATCCCACAATCTATAATTCACCAACTCCAAAAATAATCCACCGTCCACAATGTGATTTATCAACACAAGAATTCAATATCCACCCACCGCAATAAGCTGTAATTTCTGAATACTCACCACCCAAGTCAAGTTTATGATCACAAGAAGAATGAACTTACTCTAGAAGAGTCCGAAAAGAGTAGATAAGCAAAAGTTTCCCCGTTGTAGAATCGACAAAAATTTGAATCGAGGCGCGCCCCTTGGCAATGTGGTGACACCGACCCGCTTCGAAAAGATGATGAGAAAAGAAGGTAGAGGATGTATGTTGGAGATTAGGAGATAGGATAGCCGATTAGTGAAGTAGGAGAATGGAAGGAGGCATGTAGGAGAATTAGAGAAAAAGTGAATAAAGAAAAGAAGGGAGAAGTCGGATATATGGAATAAAACAAGTGATGCGGGCGCGCTAATGTATAGGGCGGGCGCGCCTTCACTTCGGTTGTGTGCGTGTTGCAGAATGCAGGGGCGGGCGGGGCGGGCGCTCCGTCAATTGGGGCGCGCGCACCTCTAGTTCGCACAAATAGGGCTTGCAATCGGGGCGGGCGCGCTGATGTGTGGAGCGGGCGCGCTGATATGTGGAGCGGGCGCGCCTGTGGCTCGCATTTTTTTCTAAGATGGCATAGAAATGGCGCGGGCGCGCGAGTAGAGGGGGCGGGCGCGCCTTAGGCTCGAACTTGGGCTCCAAAAGCCTGAAAATAAATCATAGAAAAGTATCCAAATTACTTCCGAAGCATACAAAAATATAATTATAAAACTGAAAAGCAAAAAAAATAAACAAAAATTCAACAAAAATAAAGACAGGAACTAAAAAGTTTGGATTGCCTCCCAAAAAACGCTTGGTTTAAAGTCATCAGCTCGACTTTCACCCTTGTTAATTCTTCCTCTTTTCTTTCACTCGCCAAATAAATTCCACGAACCGCCTTTTAAATTTCGCTCTATTTTTCGTGGCCTTCTTCGTTGATAAAATTGGCGCTCTCTCCTTCGAAGAATCAATCGCAAAATCAGCTCTTTGACAGTTCTCCAACTTCACAACCGGTTCAATTAAGCACAATTCTTCGATGGGTGGATTAGGTGCTTTCGTAAAGAAAAAAAAATTACGCATTCGCATTCTACACCCATCGACAATTCACCCTTCTTCACTTCAATGTTTTCATCCGCAGTAGCCAAAAATGGTCTCCCAAAGATCAGTGGAGCACCATTATCCGCTTCAATGTCCAATATCACAAAATCCGCTGGGAAGATGAATTTATCCACCTTGACTAGCACATTTTCAACAATACCCAATGGATATGTGATGCTTCTATCCACCAATTGCAATGAAATCATAGTCGATTTCATCTCTCCCAACTCCAAGGCCCTGTAAATAGATAATGGCATTAAATTAATACTGGCCCCTAAATCACAAAGTGCAGTAGTAAAATGAGAACCACCAATAGAACAAGGAATAGTAAAACTCCCTGGATCTTTAAGCTTTTGTGGCATCTTCTTCTGTAGCACCGCACTGCACTCTTTTGTTAGATTCACAACTTCATTCTCTAGCAGCCTCCTTTTCTTGGACATCACCTCCTTGATGAACTTCGCATAATTCGGCATTTGCTCCAAAGCATCAGCAAAAGGGATGTTGATGTGAATTTTCTTGAAAATCTCCAAAAATTTGGAGAACTGCTCATCTAAAGCTTTCTTCTTGAACCTCTGCGGGTAGGGGAGTGGAGGCTTGTACATCGGTTTCTTTTTAAGTTCAGTCTCCTTCTCCTCGACTTTTTCCTCAAATTTCTTCTATTCAACAGCATGTTCTTGGACTCCAACTTCTTTCCCACTTCTCAACTCTATGGCATTACACTGCTCCTTTGGATTTACCTCAGTGTTGCTCGGAAACTAGCCTCAGTTATTATCCTTCAGTGCATTCGCCAACTGCCCAATGCTGGTCTCCATGGATTGCAACACAGCACCCATGTTGGCCATATGCGTCTCCAAGATATCTAGACGAGTCTCAGTTCTCGCCATCCTTTTACCAGATTCCTGCACAAAATTACTAACCACATCTTCCAAAGAATGCTTACCCTCATCCTTGTTTGTATTGAACCCCGGAGGAGGATTCAACACATTTTTGTTGTTAGCAGAAGAAAATTTTTCATGATTACGCAAGCTAGGATGGTAAGTATTAGGGACAGGGTTACCTCGATAGCCTCCATATCCTCGGTAGCCATTAGGATTAATATAATTAACTTCTTCTGGGGTATGTGATCCTTCAACTCCAGTTGAATCTGCAATATTAATCTTATTCAAAGAAGCTACCTGTGTAGTCAGTGCAGATAATTGAGCAATGATGGATGTGAGAGGATCCACTGCATACAATCCAGCTGGCTTCTTGACTCCCATACGCTCAGATGGCCATTGAAAACTATTGACTGTCATCTATTCCAGCATATCGTAGTCCTGTACATGGTCCTTTGCAAACATAGTACCTCTAGCCACAGAATCTAAATTCATCCTCATAGGCGCATTCAGTCCATTGTAAAACCACTCGATCTGTTCCCAATCTGCAAAATTGTGGTTAGGACAATGTCTAAGTAATTCTTTGTACCTTTCTCACGCCTCGTATAGTTGTTCAGTGTCCATCTGCCTGAATGTGCTGATTTCTATCTTCAGTTGGGTGGATTTGGCAGGAGGAAAATATTTTGCAAGAAATTTTTCTGCCATCCCCTCCCAAGTAGTGATGCTTCCAAGCGGCAGTGACTGCAACCAACTCCTTGCTTGATCCCTGAGAGAAAACGGAAACAAGCGTAAACGAATAATATCCTCAGACACACCATTAATTTTTACCATATCGGTTATCACCAAGAAGGTGCGTAGGTGTAGGTGAGGATCAGCAGTGGCACTCCCATTAAATTGGTTATGTTGAACCATGTTGATCAAAGCAGGTTTTAGCTCAAAATTGTTGGCATTGATAGTTCCTTGAGCGATTCCAGAATAGTGAGCCTGGATCGTCGGCATGAAGTGATCTCTGATTGGCACCAAGGGAGCTTGTTGTGCTTCTTCTTCAGCCATGTTCCTTAATTCTTCTCTTCTCGCTCTTCTCAAAGCACTTGCAGTTCGTTCGATCTCCGGATCAAAAAGTAGAGAATTCGCACTTTGAGATCTTCGCATAAGCTGCAATTAAGAACACAACAATTTATTAGTACTTAAAATAAAATAAATAAAAGATCTAAATTAAAACTTAGACTAATTGGTAACAAGACTAAACAAAATCAAAAATTACTCCCCGGCAACGGCGCCAAAAACTTGTTGTGAAAAATACTCGCAAGCGTACGAGTGTCAAGTTTTAGTAAAGAATGAGTAAAGTGTCGATCCCACGAGGAGTAATATGAAAATATTCATTACTTGTAATTAAAATAGTCTTAATTTTATTTAGAGAAATAAACTTTGAAGATTTGCTGAAAACTTAAATAAGTAGTCAAGAATTATCAAGCTCACACACACACAAATTTTGAGAAATTATCAAACAGAGAAAAATAGTCTAGAGGTTTTGATTTCACTTTGTCTCGACAATATTCAATCCTAAATAATCTATTTTATGAATTTCTTTCAATTAATAACCAAGAACACTTAGATTATTCTATTTCCCTCTCCCGAGCAATAAATAGAGTATATCAACTACAGTTTAATTTCAATATCCCTATTAAAAATCTAGATGCAGTGATATTTGTAGAACGATGTTCCTTAAAGGTTCTATTAAAGTTATATACTCTTCCGAACTATATAAACAATTAACAGCGTAGTTTCTATTGATCCTACCCAAAATCCCCACTCCCGAGTGCCAGATTCTAAGTAAATATAACAACTCAATTTATGGCCAGTAAATTAAGAAGACATTCAATTCTAGAAACACAATTAATCTATAGAAATTCAATTCGTTAAAATCAAAAATTCATGAATATGTCTTAACCAAGCTACATCAACCTCTAGACTAGAAAAGTTTAGTTCATTCTCAAAATAATAATATACCAAATCATGTTCAATATCTCAAACATAATTCAAGAATCAAAAGAAAATAAATAAGAAGAAATAACAAATCCGTAGTCTTTCTTCCGTGTCCGGTCAAAAAGTCTTCGTCTTCGTTCCAAGCAAGCTTCAATTCTCGATCCCCAAATCTCACAAAAGTGCTCTCAAGAATATTGTGTGGTATTGGCGGCTGATAGATCCTCTCTAAGACTACGAAAATTCCCTTAAATATGACCTAAAAATCGTTCAAGATAAGCCCAAGAAAAACTCCCAAGGTTTCCATAAAAAGTCGGACTTTTTAATTTCTGAACGGCGACGGCGCGGGCGCACAGTGGAACAGGGCGGGCGCGCCTTAACTTCGCAACTTTGGTCTTAAAAAATTCTTCAGGCAGCGCGGGCGCGCCAAAGTTAGGCGCGGGCGCGCCTTCAGCTCCAATTCTATTCCACAACTCTTCACACACAGCGCGGGCGCCCTATCATTTGGCGCGGGCGTGCCTGGACCTCGAATTTAACCTTTTTTTTCTCTTTTTCAACTCTTGATTCTCCCTTTAAACTTCTATCTTTTAGGCTTAATTCCACTTAAATGCATCAAAGTCCAAAACTTTCTACAAACACAAAAACAACAACAATTTCACGCAATATCTACCAATAAATCCCAAAAGTCAAGTAAAACCATATACAAATTAAGTGCACAAAATGCACTTATCACTTCTTCAGAGATTCGGATTAAGGTTTTCTGTTGACAGTATTGTTAGAGACGGAGGATTATTCCTTGACTAGAGAAAATTTCAAAACTAAGTATGGTATACAGTATCTATCGTAGATAGGACTGGGATAGTTCTGGTGATTAGATTATGTCTGGTACAGGACTCGTGCCAGTGATTATCGGGGTTATCGTCTGACTCTGTCAGAGGTAGGAAGAATAAATTTTTGGTATAAGATTTCGATGATCCTTGGGGAATAGTAATTCTTGATGAAACAGTGATTCCATTTGATCAAAGGGAACTCTAAGTACAGGGCACGTTGATCCATAGTGATAGATTCCAGTAGGAATCAGGTACTAGAAAAAGTTGGTATAAGTTGATTGACATTTTTTAGGCTAAGTACAAGCTGCAGGAAAATTATATCAGTAGATGATACAGTTGTGTTATCAATGATGATGAACAGTTCTGTCATAGTGGAATGTAGTCACTAGCGACGATGGTAAGAGTTTTGGGAGCCGGATGTGCTTCAGGGCTGGGCAAATGAAGATTACCCTTGGGAGACCATTACCGCATAACATTAGAGTGTTTACTCTAGAGATTCCAGTGACTCGTTTAATGACAGAATGTGTATATCCTTGTCATAGATAAGGAAGAGATGTTTGATCATGGAAACTTTAGTACGATTAGATATTATATCTAAGTTGCATCGTGTTCTGAGTGAGACATCGTGAATTACAGTGATGATTAGTTGTTTTGGCACTGATTCAAATTAGTATGCGGATGAGTAGGCCGGGTCTTTTTAGGACTAGCCATGTAGGGTCTATTAGTCTACTCAGGTGATGATCTACCATCTAAGGGAGTAAGTTTTGCAGTCTATTCGGGCGATTTAGAGCTATGGTATTATTAGAACAAGTGTAATTGTTTCAATGGACTCTAGAATGATAGCATTAAGTGATTAGACATGGGAGTTGGCAGTAGATAAGACCTACAGTTTTCGGTTTGGCGGGATTATTGTCGTTGACTTTTCGGGCATGTTTAATGCGCTAGACCATTGACGTGATTGTTTCGACAGAGTCGATTTAGGAGTTAACTAGATTGCGACATAGTTTTGAGGACTTCGCAATATGGGATGTTTTCTGTTGGTGTTCATCTAGACGATTGAGTCAGGATTGGATGAGACTTACTTTTGCCAGTAAGGCAATAACTGTATTCTTGCTTTGAATATTGGGACTGCTATCTTGAATCGTAAGACAGATACAACCATTCGATTCGACTATTAGTACCAGGGGTTGTACTAACCGTCATGATCATCCAACAGTTGTTTTGTATATTCAAGGTATGGACCTGAATGTTTTTGTCTGAAGAGACGGGTGAGATATGGACAATGACTTGTTACAATACAGAGAAATTGGGCATAGACTTTGTAATTTTTATGATAGTGGTATCATTTGGGCATAACGATTTAACCTACAATATTAGGGATAACTTGGTTCTATTTCTGGGAAATAGTTTATTCAGAGTCCTGGCTCTAGGATAAGAACGTTGGCTCCATTAGCCAAAAGAAAAGATTGTAAATAGTTGTTGATCATGGATTAACACTGGGGATATCAGGATCAGTGGAAAATTAGGAAGATGATGCAATGGAATTGTATCTTTTCCTTTTGTTTGATATCGGCAGGTGATAGTTGAACGTCGATTACCTTAAAGGATTTTTTTGCGGAAAACGTGTGTTTCCAGATTCGATTAATGACTAGTTGCAAGAGATGATTTCAATTCCGCAAGAGTGTTATGTGGATAATTTAGTTGTAGTAACTCAGATCCGCAAACCAGTGTTGTTCCTTCAGTATGAGTTGGTGGTTGGTGAGTAGTTAGGAAGACTACTCGTACTATCCGTTGTTGGTGTTATTTGACGGTATTACTGCCATAATGATGCAAGAACTGACGAAATTATTTTGGTATAGTTCAGTAGGCACCACCACCATAGATTATCGGGGTATAAGTTAAATATCAGAGGAATATCGACTTAGTTTGATATAAGATATTGAGATCAACTGCCAATGTGTTGAGATCAGCTAATATTTCAAGATATCACTTAGTGGTTGCCAAAATATTTTACGAGATTCCTGAGGATTTAAGATACTGCATAGTTGTTTGATTGAAATTTTCGTTTGATTTATTGGAATTCAGGAATGACTATAGTCTTGTGTATCTGCTCAGGTATTGGGTAATTAGACTGTCATTTGAATTTGGTCATGTGACCAAGAAATTCGATGGTTGAGTTTTTTGACTCGATCGATGGTACTAATAAGTTGAACCTTGAAAAGCACTAGAGTTTGTGTCAGCTTTGAAGTGCATCGTGTAATTCCAGATAGACCAAACTCAATGGTTTGGAACTGGAGCAAGTTCTATTGATGAAGATGGATTTCGCATCTGATAGATGGACATGGGATTTTAGGATAATTTGTTCGCTAGTACTATTTAATAGAATTAGCAGATAACACCGTGAATCCTTGGCAAGGAAGTTCTTGACGAGTAAGACTTCAGTGCCAGCTACGGTGCAATTCCAAGAATATTTTGAGATATATTGAACCGAGTTAAGACTTCAGTATCGATGATAGTTGTAATCCAATAAGGGATCAGATCGCCTATGTTTTATACAGGACATTTGGGTTGTAGGAGGAATATTCGATAGGGCATTTTTTTTGTTAGAAGTTAAATTTTCCTGTGGATTAGAGCAAGGATTGATCAACAGTTTTTGAAATCTATTAAAGGTACATTCTCAGGATTGACCCAGACCCGATCTCATGGACGAAATCCCAAAAAGGTGGGGAGAATGTAGTAGCCTGATTCCATTTCTAGTGATTATAAGGACTAAGCATGTTTAGAATGGTTAAAACATGATTACTGAATTCTCGGATGAGATTAATAAAAAAAAAAGTTCTTGTGGCTGATGACAACAAAAGCAAATGGGCAAAATCAGATTTGGAATCATCCAGTTCCGATAGTTAATCAGATGAGAGTGATGACGAGAAGGTACAATGCCTTATGGCCAAGTCCCAGCCAGAAGAAAAGGAATTTGATTTTGGATCTTCAGAATTTACACGAGAAGATTTAGTGATTGTTTTACACGAAATGGCTAAAGATTATATGAAACTCACTCAATCATTCAAGGATGTGATAACAGAACTCAAAGATAAGTCAATGAACCTAGTTGCGTGCAACTAAAGGAACTTGACAATCTGCGAGAAAAGTTAAATATGTTGATTACTGAGAATGAAGACATGAGAACAATGCTCCAAGATACTCTAAAAGAAAATCAAAAGTTGCTTGCAACTGTTAATTCTTGAAACAAGTCTTCTGTCTCTTTGAATAAGATTCACGATACTCAAAAACAGTCTAATGATAAGACTGACCTATGGTTTGATACTAATGAATGCAATGTTACTGAAAATAACACAAAATTGCAACTAGATAAAGGTAAAATTAATTTTGCCAGATTCAGTGCAATCTATGATCATGATGTACCTAAAGATAATATCATATATTATCATGTTTTGCCTAAAGAAAATGCTATCTCTTATGAAACCAAGTCTAAGAATTAAGGACTAGAATATTAAGAACCTAAGAACAGTTCATCTAGAGAGACTCGGTTGAATTCAGGACTGCTTGGAATTAATCAATCAAATTATTCCTAGTCTTGGAAGAAACCAGTCTAGTACATATCAAATAATCAAAAGAGATATTATAGACAGTTTTTTAATTGTATACCAGTTCAGAAAAGGTACGGGCTAGATAATAAAAATCCAAGGCCTACGCAAAAAATGGTCAAATCTAGCATTGCATATGATATTCGAAGAAATGATAAATCTCTGAATGTTTTTGATGAGCAAGCAGGTAGATATGTTAAGGTAATCCAAATATGGGTTCTGAAAAGACTAATCTATCAAGGACCCAAACAAGATGAGGGTATCAAAGTTCATTATCAAATAACAGGTTGGAAAGACCACTTGGTATTTATACATTGGATTCTAAAGACACATGACTGGAAATAAAGAGTTGTTGTCTGAAATAATTGAAATCAAATGACCAAAGATTACATTTGGAGACAACTCGAAAGGTAAAGCTATGGGTAAGGGTAAGATTATCCATGGAAATATTATTATCAATGACGTTTTGCTTGTTGAAAATCTTTGTTATAATCTGATTAGCATTAGCCAATTATGTGATAATGATTATGCTGTAGAATTTCTTCAACAAACTTTCTTGATAAAGTCTAAGAATGGTAATGTTATATTAACTGGTTTAAGAGATCAAAATACTTATAAGATAAACTAACATCACAGTCAACCATATTCTCCTACATGTTTTATCGCACAAAGTGAGAAACAATGGTTATGGAATAAACAATTAAATCATCTCAATTTTAATTCCATATCTAGTTTGAGTAAAAATAATTTGGTTACTGGTTTGCCCAAAGGAAACTATCAAAGAAAATATTTGTACAACTTGTCAGTTAGGTAAGCAGGTACAATCTAATTTTAAAAATAAGATTTGTAACTCTTCCTCTCAATGTTTAGGTTTGTTGCATATGGATATTTTTGGCCTTATTCCTATAAAGAGTTTAGGGGGAATGAGGTACACTTTCGTAGTAATAAATGATTATTCAAAATTTACTTGAGTTATTTTTATACCTTCAAAAGATCAAACATGTATCCAGTTGATCAAATTTTAAACCGACTGCAAAATGAAAAATCTTCTATGATTAATAGAATTCGAAGTGATAGGGGTACTGAATTTACAAATAAAACTCTAATTTCCTATCTAGATAATCATGGAATTAGAAATGAATTTTCAGCAGCCTGAACTCCAAAACAAAATGGTATAGCTGAAAGTAGAAATCGAACTCTTAAAGAGACAGCTAGAACTATGATTGCAGATTTTAATATATCTCAAAAATTTTAGGTTGAAGCAGTTAATACTGCTTGTTATACTCAAAATAGGTCAATGATTAACAAGAAACACAGTAAAACTCCTTACGAAATCTGTAATAATGATAAGAAACCTGATGTTTCATACTTTAAAGTATTTGGTTGTACTTGTTATATTCATAATAATGGAAAAACACACCTGACTGCTTTTTATGCTAAATCAGATGAAGGGATATTTATAGGTTACTCAGCAGTTAGCAGAGCTTATAGGGTTTTTAACAAAAAATCTCTAACTGTCGACGAAACTATTCAAGTTGTATTTGATTTATCCTCTGTATGTACTGCATCAAGAGATATAAATTTGAATGATTTAAGTCATAGACTTGAAAATACTATGATAGAAAAGGATGACGAAGTCAACTGCTCAGAACAGTTTTACAAAAACACTTATATTCCAACTGCTGAAGTTGAAATTGAAACAGTTGAAAATATGGCTCAAAAAAATAATGAACCAATTATTATTGAAGAATAAGAAGCAGTTCATCCAGAAGAATCAGTTCTAAATAAACCTATTCAAACAAATCTTCGATGGAACAAAGATCATCCACCTGATTTGGTCATAGGTGATCCAACTGCTCCCATTAGAACAAGAAGGCAAAATATAGATGAATTTTTGCATGCAGCTTTTATATCTCAGAATGAACCTAAGAAGGTTGATGAAGCATTAGCTGATGCAAGTTGGATTGATGCGATGCAAGAAGAACTCAACCAGTTTGAACGAAACCAAGCATGGCATTTAGTTCCTCGACCTGGAAATCAAAATGTCATAGGTACTAAATGGGTATTTAGAAACAAACTGGATGAAAATGGAACAGTGGTTAGAAACAAGACTCGACTTGTTGCTCAAGGTTATAAACAGGAGGAAGGTATTGACTTTGATTAATCATTTGCACCCGTCGCAAGACTGGAAGCTATAAGAATCTTCCTTGCTTATGTTTCATTCAAGGATTTTAAAGTTTATCAAATGGATGTCAAGTCATCCTTTCTCAATGGTCTTCTTCAAGAAGAAGTTTATGTCAAAAAACCACCACGTTTTGTCAATCCAACTCATCCTTACTTTGTTTATCAATTAGATAAAACTTTATATGGATTAAAACAAGCTCCTAGATCTTGGTATTATACTCTTTTTAAATTTCTTCTTGAGATTTTGTTCTCGGAACTATCGATAAATCTTTGTTCAAATATACTAAAGGAGATCATATTCTACTAGTTCAAAGATATGTTGATGATATAATTTTTGGATCAACTAACCCCAAACTGTGCCAAAAGTTTTCCAAACTCATGCAGGATAAGTTTGAAACGAGCATGATGGAAGAATTAACATTCTTCTTAGGAACGCAAGTAAAGAAATTAGACAAATAAATATTCATTAACCAGTCCAAATACTCTAAAGAGCTTATCAAATGTTTTGGAATGGAAAATTACTCATCTACCAGTACAACAATGAGTTCATCAATTAAACTAGAAAAGGATGGATGGGGAACACTAGTTGATATCACAATGTATAGAGGAATCATAGGCTCCCTATTATATTTGACTTCTTGTCGTCCAGACATCCTGTTTGTCGTTGTCTTATGCATGCGTTTTCAAGATGCTCCCAAAAAGTCACATTATATTGCAGCTAAGCGTATTTTAAGATACTTAAAATGAATTGTTAATCTGGGTCTTTGGTATCCCAAAGACTCAAGTTTTAATCTAAGAGGATACAGTGATGCAGATTATGCAGGTTGTAGAATTGATAGGAAAAGCACGAGTAGTTCATGTCAATTTCTTGGAGATAGATTAATTTCTTGGTCTAGAAAGAAACAAACATCTATTGAAACATCAACTGCTGAAGCTGAGTATTTTGCAGCTGGCAGTTGCTGTGCTCAAATTTATTGGATCCACCAGCATTTGAAAAACTATGGAATCCAATCGGAAGAAGCTCCAATCTTGTGTGATAACACTAGTGCTATCTCTATAACTTATTACCGAGTGTTACATTCAAAGACAAAGTATATTGATATTAGGAATAATTTCATTCGAGATCATGTCATGAAAAAGGAGATCAAGCTGGAACACATATCCACAGAACTCTAGACTGCTGATATTTTCACAAAACCTCTACTCGACGGTAAGTTTTCTTTCTTTCAAAAAGCTCTTGGATTAATTGATTTATCTTAAATTGCATAGATTCAGGGGGAATCTTCTTATATTTTTGCTGAATTTTGTTATTTGCATAATATAAATAACACAAACACTAAATCATAAAAGGAAATTTTATTATTTAGATAGAAATTCTGGAGATTTCCCTCTCCATATTACATTTTCACAGGTTTATCCAAGCAGGGAGTCCACCTAGAGAAACCAGAGCATATTCATCGGAAGCACAAATTTTGTTGAGCACCTTCTGCTCTTTCAAGAGCATCAGGAGCAAGACACCATTGGTTTTGTAGATGTCTTCAATTTTGTTGGTCTCCAGCGATCTTTTGAACCTTCGTTCTCTTGCCACCAGTATTCTGGTGACAGTCAAAGATAGGAGAGCCAAAGGAGTCTCTCTAAATCGCTGAAGTCTTCTCACTTTGCACCACGTTCGCATCACTTTCTTGAAGATGATTGATTTATATTTTTATTTTCTTCTCTGCATGATCGCTGATTGAATGCCTCAACCAAATCATCCGTAGAAGCACCTGAACCATTCATCTTTTGAAAAAGTTTTCAAACAAGGAATTTTAAGATGATGAATGCCAAGGCAGTTTGTTCACTATTTTATAATAAAAGTTTTGGAATTTGTATAGTCTTTCGATTGTCCAGTTCCCTTTATGTCTCTCTTTTTTTCCCAAACTACGAAGAGACGCAACTCATTTTTAAAAAATGGACTGCTTTGCAATATGTTTTTAAAATGTTTTTAATTATTGAAGGACAATTGTGATTTGCCCGATAATCAATTATATAATCAAGTACAATAATTTTCTTTATCGAAAATGTTGAAAAAGTTATGATTTATTAAAATGGAAAATAATAAAATCCTATCAATATCATAATTAATAGATTTATTTTTGGGCCTATTTTATTTTAAAATTGAAAATATTTTAAGCGCCTATTTTAAACTTTCGAAATTTTTACACGTCATTGTGTGGCCCATCAAATCTTATATATATCAAAAATATATTCTCACTCATTTCTCACTCTAAAAAACTCTCTTCACTAATATATTCACTGAATCTTCATTCTATCAAACACTTTGTGCGCATTCTCTTGTTTCAACTGCAAGACATACACAAATGGCTTTCCATTCAAACGCACTATTTTTTATTTTGAGGCCATCCGAAGTGTCAACAATGAAAATATCAACTGCATTTTGGATATTCTTGAAGCTTCAGGGCTACGCCAATTTTTGTCCTGTGAATCAAATTATTCTACAGAGGTGGTTATTGAGTTTTGCAAGAATGAAACTGTGCAACATGGATGTGTTTGCAGCACTCTTATGGGATCAAACTACTCCATCTATCAAAATTTTTTCGATGACTCGCTTGAATTGACAATTGATGGTACACAAAAATTCTCTGACGTTCTTGATGGAAATATGGATATTTGAACGGAGAAATTCTCTATTACGGGTGCTCCTTTCAAAGCTCCAAGTTACAAGATGGATTTGAACATGGAGTACAGATGACTTACAAACTTTGTGGCTAAATGCTTACTGACAAAATTTGGAACTTTTTAAAAGATTACTCTTGAAAAACTTCAAGCCATGTTGCTCATAGTTTCAAAGATACAGGTCAACTGGTCAGATATTCTCTTGCACATTCTCACAGAAATGGTGCGAGGTAAGAATCAATCTCCAGGCTTTGCCATTCAAATTTGTCATTTGATGAAATTATTGGGCGCCAATGTTGTTATGGATGGACTACTTAATCACTCCAAAGTTATGAATCATGCATTTATAAAAAGTTTCGTTAAGAAAAACACTTTGACTGATGATGAACTGCGTCAAGTCAAAATTGAGGAGGGTAAAAAACAATCTGCAGTTTCAACTGGTAAATCCAAAATTCTTAAAAAGCAGGAGGAACCAATTAAAATAAAATTAGTTGTCATTGAATCCGATGATGAGACAATTCTAGATGAAAGTCCTTTTATTCATGTTTTTACCAAGAAAAGATCTTCCACCAAAACTTCTTCAACTGTTGATGTTCTTGCAAAGGCTGCCATTGTTGATCCAACTGGTGCTGAACCAGTACACAAGAAGTCATCTTTTAAAAAGCTAAAACTGGTCAAGCATATTCGAGAACCTCTCCGACTTGCTCCAGTTCCTGCCAGTACAACTTTATCAGGGATTAATTGAAAGAGTGGGTGCCCGGTGAGCCAACTTGTGGCTAAGGGCTTTGATGACTCTATGTATAAACAATCTTTTGTTTAATATAATTTACACTTTTATAATGGCAATGACTTTATCTTTCTTCATATTGTTATATTGTGATATACTATTGTTGTTTTGATAAAGACCTTGAATATACTATAGTGTATGTAAGATGTGGTAGTGCATGGGGATGACTATCATGAAACACATCTTATAGTCACTGTATATTCTAAACAGTTCCTAGTCGATTGAGCCGTCCATTAATAAGGATAAGGATCGCTCGAGATTGAGACTAGCATTTGCGATGCCGAGTACCACGTTTCATTGGTATGGAACATAGAGATGTTCAAAGCATGCAAATGGATATTCATACGATGAATGATCGAATTACCCTATCCGAACTTTCCAAGTGGTTATCACTTATCGAGTGGATAAAGTCCGCGGTTTTGGTTGTACACCATTAGTCCTTACTACTTGAAACATCATTGAGACTCTATATGCTAGTACTGTGCTTTGACTCGTTTACCGACTCTATTGGGGTCATCAGGTGTCGGGATTGGGTACAGTTACGACACATATAGGAGTCGATGCTTTGTTGTCAAGGATTCACCACATACTTGCGAGTGTGGATATCCTATGCAATCTGAGGAGATATTAGTGTGACGAATCTCTGGCCAGAGTACATGATGTGTTTTAAGAAATGGTTTCTTAGTAGCACATGCGATGTCACTATTTGATCTTCAAGATGCGTTGCATAGTTATCGAATCTCGAACGACTCTCGATTTACCAATGGTTGTTGATTCGATCGGGATATATGGATGAAGGGACCGTACTGTACACTAACCAAAATCTATTGGTTCTTGCAGGCACTATCAGTGATACCTAGGGAATCATGGGGCGATGTTGCTAGGCGCTCTTACCATGATTCGATGGGCAAGTCGGAAATTGTTGTTCCGAGTCACAAGGAGTTGTGAGCCCACGGCTAGCTGTATCCCTGAACCATTGAGGGTCACACAAGTAATAGATTTTTAATCCCCGTTGAGATAGTTAAATTTAAAGAGTTAAATTTAATGAACAAAGAAGTGGGACTTCTTATTTAAGAGTAGAGGGAGTAAGATTTCCTAAAATGACATAGGGATGGGCATTTTTGGAAATCACTGAATTCGGATTCAGAAAATTTATCTTGACTTTAAAAGATGCAGAAATGGTTTCTGTGCACATTGGTGAGATTGGTTTATCAATCTGAGTCACGATGAATTTTATATTAATTTCTGAACATGCGGGCTTTGCTTGTCAGGCTTGAACTTATGACTAATGGGCCCTAAGCTGTTAGCAGCCCACATTATAAATAAGTTATTGCAGTACAGAAATTACAGAACAGAGGTCACAATTTTCGAAAACCCTAGCTGTTTTTCTCTCTAAGTGGTCGCCCCCCTCTCCCTCTCTGCTCGAAAATTCCAGCCTATGAATTTTGAATTTGCAGCCTGGTTTAACGGATCAAATTCGTTAATTCTCTTCGTAGAAACTTCTGATAGATTTTCTAGTGCAATCTATCAGAGGGATTCGAATTCTGTTCGTGGACCTGATTTAAGAATTGTTCGTCCATCAGTTCCTGGGATATACAACAAGAGCAGAGCAATCTGTTGGTGTCCATAATCTCGTTTCGAGATTGGAGGTAAAAATTTAATTGTGATTTAATTTTTACATGCACAATTTAATCGTAAAGTTTTGATACCCATTATGGAATCGTTCCATATAAAATTTTTAAACTTCCGCTGCACCGGGTATCAATTCTGATTGATCTGATCACCGTTCTCCAACAGTGGTATCAGAGCCAGGTTGCTCAGATCAAGCGATTAAATTAATCGATTGTACAAAAATTTTTAAGCCTCGGTTTTTGAAACAAAATAAATTTTTTAAAAAATAAATTTTTTTTTTTTCGGGCAAAACACGGGCAGCGATTGGATCGCTTCCCGGGGGGGGGGCAGCGAAGGTCGCTGCCCATGGGCGGCGACGTGATCGCTGCCCAGGGCAGCGATCGTCGCTGCCCTAGGGGCAGCGACAGGCTGCCCGGCCCGAGCCCCTTTGGGGCGCGGGCTGCCCGGGAGCGTCCCGGGCGGCCCGGGAAAAAATAATTTTTTATTTTAAATTAAATTTTAATATGTTAAAATTATATTTTTGGTCCGATCGAAAATTGTTTTTGATTGGCCCACGAGGCGTCAGATCGAATTGTTCGAGTCCGAAAATTTTAAAATTGATTTTTGGATAAATTTGAATTTTTGGAAAATTTATAGATTTTATCCGTTAAATCAGATTTTATAAAATTAATTATTTTTGGTACAATTGATGATAAGATATGATCTTATGGAAATATTGAGTAAAATATGATTTTATGTATAAAATTGGATTTTATATGTAAAATATGATTTTATTTGATAAAAAGATAAAATATGATTTTGTATGTAAAATAAGATTTTATATATGGAATATGATTTTATCCTTTTAATTTAATTGCCATTGCATGTTATCCAATAAATTAATTTTGAATTAAATATTATTGGATAAGGATGATCGATTGCCATGACCAATTTTGTAGGTGTATGTTAGGAATTTACATTTGTTTTTATTGTTGTTGGATTTATTAATGGGCCTGGTTTATGACCCAATATGAATTGTCATATGTAATAAAAGTGGGCCTGGTTTATGGCCCGTTCCCACCCCTTAAAATGTATCCCCTACTTGTCATAGTTATTTATTGTAAATACATTAGACTTAGTGGGAGATGAAGATTTGAAGATGGAGGTGGGCCCAGCAGACAATAAAGACAGAAGAAATGTAAATTGGAAGCTCAATGTAATAGGATTGCATTGCATACCTGCATATTACCTAGGATTGGACTTAGACTCGTGATTGGCAACCACGGGTCGATTAGAAATGGAATCGATCATCCTATATAATATATGATATTATCGTTGTATGCATGTTTTAGACTAAATTGTATGAATCCCGCAAGCATACAAATTATAAATGATGAGAAAAATTTTCAAAATTAAAATCCCTCATTTTAAATATGATTTAAAATTGATATCAAGATTAAAAAGGAAATTTAAATATTGTTTAAATGTTCCTACCTTCCATCAACGATCAATGTATGAGATGCTACCCGCGGATACGGTCCGGCTCATATTATTGGGGGGGGGGGGGGGGGGGGGGGTTTGTCGGAAAGCTGTACATTGGATCGACACATGTTGTAAGTTGGGTGGAACTCCCATGGGATCGGCTCATATTATTGGGGGATCCACATGGCGACCGTCCATCACAACTTAATATTGATGGGTCATCTTGACATGTCACAATAAACGGCGTCATATTATTGGGCCCTTATTGGACATGAGGTAAAAACGTGGAGGTTGCTTTGGAAGCAATTGGGCTCTACCTTTTGAAAATTATGGTTGGCTGATATTATTCGGGACCATAGTTTGTCAATTGGACTCCATGTTCCCACTAAGGAAAACAGTTTCCCGTTTTCACTAGAGGGTAGTGAAACCGTTAAAATAGTGGGAGTGAGATTCATAAAATAAATTTCGCCTATTTTATGTCTTAGTAAATTAATTAAACAATCATCGATAATTGTCTGTTTCATCTCAGTATATCATTATGATGAATCTTCGTAATCCACATGTTTCAATTCTCGAACAAAACAAACTTACTGGCGCAAACAATAACAGAATAATTCCATAAGTTAAGATTGTCCTAAGTTCGGAAAAGATTTTCTAAGTGTTAGAAAAGGCTTCTCCGAAAACAGCCCCGGCTGATGTAACTGCCGAAAGGTTGGCCGAATTAGAGAAATGGTTGGACCATGTTCTCAAGGCCAAATGTTACATACAAAATTGGACAAGTCTAAACAAGTTTGCCATCACTGCAAGAAACCCGGTCATTGGAAACGTAACTGCAAGGAATACCTCGAGCAGTTGCGAACTGCAAAGGGTATGTTTTACATTGAAATAAATGTTTTTCTTAATACTACTTCTTGGGTATTGGATACCAGATGTAGATCTCACATTTGCAATGAGTTGCAAATGATGACAAGAAGTAATAGGCTAAGGATGGGTAAGACCCAGCTGAGGCTCGAAAATGGTTCTAGAGTTGAAGCCAAAGCTGTGGGAGACGTTTATTTAATTTTGCAAAACGATTTTAAGTTACTTTTGAGAGATGTTTTATTTGTTCCAGATTTGATTAAAAACATTATTTCTGTTTCTATGCTTGATAGAGATGGTTTTTCTTGCAATTTTGTGAATGAGATTTGCAATATTTACAAGAATGAATGTTTGATTGGAAATGGAAAACTTGAAAACGATCTATATAACTTAAAATTAAAAGACGTTCCAATAAATTATGTTGATAAACCGGTAACAACGAACAAAAGGAAAATCGATAGTCAAAACCCGGCAAACCTTTGGCATGCTAGGCTAGGTCATATTTCCTCAAGAAGAATGAACAAGCTAGTGGGAGAGGGCATGTTTGATATGTCTGATATTAACTCTCTACCTACTTGTGAATCCTGCCTGAAAGGAAAAATGACTAAATCTCCATTCAAGGGGAAACCTGAGCGTAGTCAAAATCTGTTAGATTTGATCCATACAGATGTTTGTGGTCCATTTAGAATTGGTACTCAATATGTCCACACCTACTTCATTACCTTTACTGATGATTATTCAAGGTATGGGTATTTATATTTAATGAAATATAAGTCTGAAGCATTTGAAAAGTTCAAAGAATTCAAGGCTGAAGTAGAAAACAAGCTAGGTAAAAGTATTAAAGCACTTCGATCGGATCGAGGTGGAGAATACTTAAGTACCGAGTTTTTGGACTATCTGAAAGAGAATGGGATTCTCTCTCAGTGGACTCCTCCTATGACACCTCAGCTGAATGGTGTGTCGGAGCGTCGTAATCGAACTTTGTTGGACATGGTTCGATCCATGATGAGCTTCACTGAGCTTCCACCTTCGTTTTGGGGCTACGCGCTTGAAACGGCGGTATTGTTGTTGAACAACGTCCACACCAAAGCAGTGGATAAAACACCATACGAGTTATGGAATGGAAAAGCTCCTAAGTATTCGTACTTGAGGATTTGGGGATGTCCTGCTTACGTGAAGCAGACAGTGGGAGATAAGTTGGATAGTCGATCCACCTTATGTTATTTTGTAGGGTATCCGAAGAATTCAATCGGATATAATTTCTATCATCCTACTGAAACAAAAGTGTTTGTTTCAAGGAATGCCACCTTCTTGGAGAAGGAGTTCTTATTGGATAAGAAAGGCGAGATGATGGAACTCGAAGAAATTCGAGAAGAACCCAAGATACAAAATAATGATCCTACACCTCAGGAACCATTAGAGGACACGCCTATACCTAGAAGATCCGAGAGGACTTCTAGACCTCCTATTCGATATGGTCTTCTTCTTGAAGGGGATCAAGATGAACCCGACGTTGGATGTGATCCAAGAAACTTCAAGGAAGCAATTTCTGATGCGGATTCAAATTTATGGCTTGAAGCTATGCAGTCGGAAATAGATTCGATGCATACAAACCAAGTTTGGTCTTTAGTAGATCCTCCCAATGGAATTGTTCCAATAGGGTGTAAATGGATCTACAAGAGAAATCTTGGGCCTGATGGTAAGGTATTGACCTACAAGGCACGATTGGTGGCGAAAGGTTATACTCAAAGACAAAGAGTTGACTATGATGAAACCTTTTCACCAGTTGCAATGTTCAAGTCCATAAGAATCCTTATTGCCATAGCTGCTTGGTATGACTATGAGATATGGAAAATAGATGTGAAGACTGTATTTCTTAATGGAAACATTAAGGAAGAGATCTATATGACGCAGCCTGAGGGATACACATCCATGGGAAGCGAGCATAAGGTATGCAAGCTTCAGAGATCGATCTATGGTCTCAAACAAGCATCAAGAAGTTGGAACCAGAAATTTGATGAAACAATAAAGGATTTTGGTTTCATCAAGAACCCGGAGGAACCGTGCGTGTACAAGAAAGTAGTTAAGGATGCTGTGACATTCTTAGTACTTTATGTTGATGACATCTTACTCATTGGGAATGATGTAGGGATGTTGCAGTCAACAAAGATATGGTTATCAGGTAGATTCTCGATGAAGGATTTGGGTGAGGCATCCTATATTCTAGGGATACAGATCTATAGAGATAGATCTAAGAGAATGATAGGACTTACTCAAGCAACTTACATCGAAACCATATTGAAAAGGTTTTCAATGGATGGGTCCAAGAGAGGACATCTACCTATGTGTCATGGAGTTTCTCTATCCAAGTCCATGTGTCCCAAGACTGATGAAGAGATAGAGAAAATGACACATGTACCATATGCGTCAGCAATAGGTAGTATCATGTATGGGATGATATCTACCAGACCGGATGTAGCATTTGCTCTGAGTGTCACGAGCAGATATCAAGCTAATCCCGGTCAAATGCATTGGAAAGCCGTGAAGGACATTCTTAAGTACTTACGAAGGACTAAGAATATGTTCATGGTATATGGAGGAAGAGAACTGAAATTGGAAGGCTATACCGACTCTAGCTTCCAAAGTGATGTGGATGACTCGAAGTCAACCTCTGGATTTGTGTTCATGCTCAATGGAGGTGCTGTCTCTTGGAAGAGTTCCAAGCAGGACACCACAGCGGATTCCACCACTGAGGCAGAATACATTGCGGCATCAGTTGCTGCTAAAGAGGCCGTTTGGATGAGGAATTTCGTCCAAGAGTTGGGCGTCATTCCTGAAGTTGTTGGTCCAGTCCCGGTGTACTGTGACAACACGGGTGCCGTTTCTCAGGCAAAGGAACCAAGGTCTCATCAAAGATCCAAACACGTACTGAGGAAATACCACATCATCCGGGAGATCGTGGAAAGAGGAGACATCACTGTCGAGAGAGTGGCCTCTGCAGACAATATCGCTGATCCACTTACTAAGCCCTTGCCAGGACCATTATTTGACAAACATCGCGAAGCAATGGGTCTACGTAGTATGACTAGTTGGCTTTAGGGCAAGTTGGAGATTGAAAGAGTGGGTGCCCGGTGAGCCAACTTGTGGCTAAGGTCTTTGATGACTCTATGTATAAACAATCTTTTGTTTAATATAATTTACACTTTTATATGGCAATGACTTTATCTTTCTTCATATTGTTATATTGTGATATACTATTGTTGTTTTGATAAAGACCTTGAATATACTATAGTGTATGTAAGATGTGGTAGTGCATGGGGATGACTATCATGAAACACATCTTATAGTCACTGTATATTCTAAACAGTTCCTAGTCGATTGAGCCGTCCGTTAATAAGGATAAGGATCGCTCGAGATTGAGACTAGCATTTGCGATGCCGAGTACCACGTTTCATTGGTATGGAACATAGAGATGTTCAAAGCATGCAAATGGATATTCATACGATGAATGATCGAACTACCCTATCCGGACTTTCCAAGTGGTTATCACTTATCGAGTGGATAAAGTCCGCGGTTTTGGTTGTACACCATTAGTCCTTACTACTTGAAACATCATTGAGACTCTATATGCTAGTACTGTGCTTTGACTCATTTACCGACTCTATTGGGGTCATCAGGTGTCGGGATTGGGTACAGTTATGACACATATAGGAGTCGATGCTTTGTTGTCAAGGATTCACCATATACTTGCGAGTGTGGATATCCTATGCAATCTGAGGAGATATTAGTGTGACGAATCTCTGGCCAGAGTACATGATGTGTTTTAAGAAATGGTTTCTTAGTAGCACATGCGATGTCACTATTTGATCTTCAAGATGCATTGCATAGTTATCGAATCTCGAACGACTCTCGATTTACCAATGGTTGTTGATTCGATCGGGATATATGGATGAAGGGACCGTACTGTACACTAACCAAAATCTATTGGTTCTTGCAGGCACTATCAGTGATACCTAGGGAATCATGGGGCGATGTTGCTAGGCGCTCTTACCATGATTCGATGGGCAAGTCGGAAATTGTTGTTCCGAGTCACAAGGAGTTGTGAGCCCACGGCTAACTGTATCCCTGAACCATTGAGGGTCACACAAGTAATGGATTTTTAATCCCCGTTGAGATAGTTAAATTTAAAGAGTTAAATTTAATGAACAAAGAAGTGGGACTTCTTATTTAAGAGTAGAGGGAGTAAGATTTCCTAAAATGACATAGGGATGGGCATTTTTGGAAATCACTGAATTCGGATTCAGAAAATTTATCTTGACTTTAAAAGATGCAGAAATGGTTTCTGTGCACATTGGTGAGATTGGTTTATCAATCTGAGTCGCGATGAATTTTATATTAATTTCTGAACATGCGGGCTTTGCTTGTCAGGCTTGAACTTATGACTAATGGGCCCTAAGCTGTTAGCAGCCCACATTATAAATAAGTTATTGCAATACAGAAATTACAGAACAGATGTCACAATTTTCGAAAATCCTAGCTGTTTTTCTCTCTAAGTGGCCGCCCCCCTCTCCCTCTCTGCTCGAAAATTCCAGCCTGTGAATTTTGAATTTGCAGTCTGGTTTAACGGATCAAATTCGTTAATTCTCTTCGTAGAAACTTCTGATAGATTTTCTAGTGCAATCTATCAGAGGAATTCGAATTTTGTTCGTGGACTTGATTGAAGAATTGTTCGTCCATCAGTTCCTAGGATATACAACAAGAGCAGAGCAATCTGTTGGTGTCCATAATCTCGTTTCGAGATTGGAGGTAAAAATTTAATTGTGATTTAATTTTTACACGCACAATTTAATCGTAAAGTTTTGATACCCATTATGGAATCGTTCCATATAAAATTTTTAAACTTCCGCTGCACCGAGTATTAATTCTGATTGATCTGATCACCGTTCTCCAACATTAATAATGTTGAACCCAACATCACTGTTATGACTTCAAGCCTTCCACAACTCAAAAGAAAAGGATAAGGAAAATAAAAAGTTGAAGAGACTCAAACCAAAGAACTGTTGAAAAGAGAATAATTCTGTTTGATCAGTAGGTAGATCACAGGAAAAATACTCTGTTCTCCACCATTAAAAAAGAAAGGCTTCTAAGTCGTCTAAGAAAGCTGGAAGATACAATTCTCACTTGGGATGAAACTAAGAAAATAGCTGAGGCTATAACTCATAGAGAATTTATTTTTCAACAACTTAGGGAAAGTCTCTTGCGAATGGTAAACCAAAGAAAAATGGAAAATTTTGTCTCGACTGCTCCAACTGCTGCTGATGATGCCGCTGTGATATCTCAATTAGAAATGGATGATTATCACCTCTCTATGGTAATTCAGATGATGAGAACTGATTTCAATTTACCAACATTAAATATTGGAGAACATATTAATTTTGTCAATGATGAAGGGACAGAAATGATGAAAGATATTGAAGAAGAAATTTATGATTCTGAAGAAACTGAGTTAGACATAGATCCACCAACATATGACGATGCCCTCAAATCATTTATTGAAGAACAATCTATTTCTATTTCTGATGATAAAAAACACATTTCACCTGGTGTAATTATTGAAAAAAGCTCTTCCAATAATGAAGTTCCACATGTTGACAATTCCACTGCTGGTGCATCAACTGCTGAAATTCCTATTCCAGAAGTTTCAATGACTTCGGTTGATGAGGTTGTTTGATCTCTGTTTGAACGTGAACTTCCTGAGAAGAATGCTAAAAACATGGAAACAAATACTGAGGAAGAACTCGTTTCTACTAAACAACACACAGAAAATTCTCCATCCATTTCAACCAAGATGATTGATGGCACGATGATTATTCAATCTCCAATCATTGAATTTTCCAGAGATCCCTCTCCAGAAATCGAAGTGACTAGGGATCCTTCTCCGAAGATACCATCTCCTCCTAAGTTTCCACAATAAGAGAATCCACATAAATCAGAACAACGGGTTCAAACACCTAAATTGATGGGAAAAGATTTGTTATCATCTTCTCACCAATCAAAAAACCTTGACTCAGCAGAAAATCAAGTTTAGGTACATATATTGACAGGAAAACAATTGCTTTCTCATCGTATTTTTACAGAATCTGACTCTCCACCTGAAGATATCCCAATTTCAAATGATACTGTCTCCTCTCAATTGGAGTCCATACGACTTTTGGTGAAAGATACAGAAACCAAAAATGCTTCTAACTCTTATTCTATGGCCAACTTTCGCTGCATAGTTGAGAGAGAGCTATCTAAGTTAGTGACCATGACAATTGACAATAAAGCTAAGCTTGCAAATATTGCACATCAAACGGCTGTCACTGCTGGTGAATTATCTGCTCAAATTCATCAATATGAGAAAAGAATAGAAGCTAAGATAAATCACATGGAAGCTAAGATTGGCACCCAGTTGCATGAAATCGTAATGCATATGCAAAAAGGTGATGTCAAAAATGGGGAAGAGGAATCCGGAAAAAGGCTGAAGAAGAGGAAAGAAAAAGGAAAGAAAAGAATAATGAATGAGATAAAAAGAAGTCATGAAATAATTTTGGAGCATCGTAGTTTCGCAAATAAATTTGATCATATCTTGTTTGAGTAGATGTAATTATGTTACAAACTACTTGATGATTTCTCATAACTGTTTTAGTTGCTTGTTTTTACATAAATTTTTAATCACATTTAACTGCTTTTTATTCCTAAATTTTTAGAAGGAGTTCATAGGTTTTGTGAACACCAAAAATGGGAAAATTGTTGGACCCTTAGTTTTGGTTATTACAAATTAAACTGCCAAACTTTGTAAAACAGGTAAAAAAAAGTTTGAACTGCTCAAAAGAATATTCGAACTGCTGGAACTGCTCAACAGAAGCTTGAACTGCTCAACAAAAGCTTGAACCGATCAAAAGAATATTTGAACTGCCTGAACAGCTCAAATAACTATTTTGACTGCTCGTAGATTAATGTCTTTCATCCGCTTAAGAAGATTCTTTGTTATATTTGAAGATTTTCAAGAGAAAATTTATTGCTCATATTAAAAAGCCTCAAGGATTAATTTTCACCCATCTTGGATCTCGTCTCACATTTTTGAAGACATTTAAAGACTCTCGAAACTATAACAAGAAAGTTTAGAAAGAAAATATAAGTCATCAAGAAGAACGTTGCAAAATATGACTATATATATATATATATACATATATATATATAAGAGAGAAAGCTTCAGAAAAGAGTTAGTGAAGAAATACAAAAAGAACACAAGAAAGCTATCTATCTGAGAACTTTGAATTTACATATCTCACTTTCTCACCAAGCCCACATATACAAGCTATACATCAGATAATCTCAAAGGATCATCAAGGCCATCAAGACAACTCTCAACTGCTCATTCAAGAAGTGTTGAAAGAAGATTTGCTCAACAGATTGAATCTACGGATTCATTCAAACATCAATTTGTTTCATTCGTTGTTGTTAAGACTTTGTGTCATATTTTTTGTGGTGTACTAGGAGTTTTGATCTAGGCAAAGGATGATTCCTACGATTGAAGTGGGTTGTATACAAAAAAGTGTATAAACCAAAGTCTTCTAATGCATTCCTTCCTAAGTGGAAGAAGGGGAGACGTAGAAGCAGTTTGCTTCGAACTTCCATAATATCTTGTCTCATTTACTTCATCTCATCTTATATATATAGATATCACAAAGGAACTTGGTCTGTTTAGCCGCACTATTCAAGTAGTCCAAACTGTTTTTGAGAATAACAGAAATAGTTTTAATAACTAACATTATTAAGACTGCTCGCAAAAAGTTTTTGGAAATATTTTGAAATATTTAAGTGTGTATTCATCCCCTCTCTACACACATACCCGATCCTAACACATTTATTTGCCTATGCTCACCTGGAGCATGAGAATGTGTTATGTGTCATAAATGGCTCCAACTACTGCTTTGACCTGAAGTTTTCAACATTCTTAAAGATTCATTGAAAATTATCGAAATGTTTCCACACTTTTTGTGGTTCGAGTATTTTCAAAATTTTAGAACTTAGGTCTAGTTGGTTAACACCTACTCAACGGTTCAATCTATTTTAAAGAAAATTTTTAAAGTGTGTATTCACCCCTCTCCCCTTCTACACATACATTCGATCCCAACAACAGATATTGATATAGATAGGGACAAAACCTATCAAACAAGTTACCTCAGCCATAGCGCTGTTGGAGCTTGGGGTGAGCTCAGTGCAGCCAAGGATTCGGACAAACCCTTGTCAGCTACAAAGGTCATTTCGCGAAGGACAGACTCAGCCAAGGGATTGGGTCCGATGCCAACAATCCGCAGGTCATCCCAATACATGGCCAGGAAGTTGGATCGGCATCGAACTGTGAGCGTCTCAGATCTTTTCGATATGATCTAACGAAAAGGGTCGCCATCTCAAGGAGCCGATCTCCCTGCCTCTACCTCCACTACCTTAGGGAGAGGACTCTTTGGGGCGTGCCTTTTTCGTTGCCACAACTGAGTTTTTGGCTGCTCAGGGGCCACCTGGACTTCATAAGAGGGCGTTCTCTCCGTTGTTAACTCACTTCAACTCTCTCCTCGGCTCGGGCAACTGCCTTATTTTTTTCTACAGCATTTCAGGTAGCAGGGTTCATGACTCTTTCCTCTGCACAAGTGAGGGGGTTAGCAAGGCCATGTAAAGACATAAAGATATAAAGGTAGAGGATAAGGTGAAGGGTGGTACCTACGTTACCCCAAACTAAAACGTTGACCGAGCTAAGCCCATGGTAACACAACACGTATTTTTCCAATAGGACATAAGTGTCAAAGTGCCTTCCCCTGATAGCCATTTGACCCCCTGTAAATAACTCTCCCCCCCCCCCCCCCAAAACCAGGGAGAGGGGCCGTAAGGGCGGGAGTGTATCTCTCCTAATGGAGCAGATGTCCCATGGGTCGGAAGGACAAACAAAGAAGTAAGAACTTTTCAAAAATTTGTTAGAACTCAAAGAACCCTAAAAAAATTTACTGTTGGGCCGACCTGAGAAGTAAAGGGGCTCTCCTCAGTTCTTTTAGGAACCATGAATGTACAGAATGTAAAACAATTGACCTCTAAACCTAAGGTCCTAAACAGAATAACAAAACTACATAGAGTTCAAAAGGAGTTGGGAATGAACTTCCAGAGGTTGAGTTGGTAATATCTGCTGAGCTTCTAGCAAATGTAGGGAATGGAAACCTAAAACCTCTTTTTAATTGGTCAACATAAAAAGTATAATACCCCTTTGGAGGCTGTTTGGCCCGCTCCTCAAAGTGAGGGATTATAAAATCATAATATGTGGGTGCGTGTGATAAAGCTCGTAACCGATCCTCATCCGAGGCCTTTAGCCCAAAAAGATACAGCTCGCGCCACGATGCATCTTGGGTGATATAATCGGCACCCTAGGAAACATGTTCCGAGCTAAGGTTGCATCGTGGTCAGGGTCCTTGCTTAACGGCTCGCCTGCAGAGGTGATTTCAAGGCGTTCATATTGATCCACCTCACGAAATACCTCCTCCGAGCTCTTAGGGCAAGGTCGGGAAGAAGAAGGCATGAGAAATATGTACTTTTGGGAGAATTTAAGAAAACCTGAGCTACTGAGAAAGGGTGAAAGTAAAATATCTTGAATTTATCCGAGGGGGTATTTGCAGGTAACATAAACGAAATCTAGTCGTTGATCTTAAAGCATCGGGCGGCCCAGATTGACTTGAAATTCAATAAATGGTGGTTAAATGGTAACGATGGCAAGTCTTATTAGTAGGAACCACGATAGTCAAAATTCCTCGGAGATCTCAGCTAAGAGGAAGCTTTAAGGCCATCTCGAGCAAGAAATTTTACGAACTTCTGGTCTTCGACGTCAGTTCAACTTCAAAGGGGGGATTTGTGATACCCCAGGATGAGCTCAGCCCATCCCACAGATAAGCTCAGCTCACCCCTCACCTCTCAAGGCCCCTAAGCCAAACTCCCAAGACCGCTAAGCTCCCAATGTCAAGCTCCCTCAGTCAAGCTCCCAGATTACTGATATACGAATCCGTAGAGAAGATTCTTAATCATTTTCGAGATTCAACCTTCCATCTTTAGAAGAGAATTTAAACAGATCCTTGTCGTGATTCACAGGATCGCGATCCCTATAATCAAGGATTCTTGTTAGGGAAAGACGACACTAAATCCGGTAGTCTCTCCTATAAATATCATGTTTGATCTTATTATGAGGGGTTTCACTTTTTAAATACACACACCACTCACTATGTTCTCTCATTCTCGTATCTGACTTGAACATTAGAGGGGATACGTTGGAAACACCTTTCGGCCCCCTTCTATCACTCTTGCTCGTGGTTTCAGGTCCTCTGCAGCTTGGGAAGACATTTCCAGCTCGACTCAATACCCTCATATCCAGTTCAGCAAGGACTTTTAGCTCGGTCAAGAGATCACATTTTTCTGCATCAAGTATCATTAATGATAATTCTCATGCAAATTCTTGATTAGATTAAGATAAAAGATGACAGGACAATAAATATTTAAATTAAGAGTAGGTCTCCATAAGACGGCCCGACCCGACCCATATTTATAATGAAAACCAATATTTTTCAAGGGTCGGATTAGGTCGAAAATCCAACTTACAAAATTGATCTTTGAGAGTATTTTATAGGAATTTTCGTGTTAAAACAACATATAAATTAAAAATAAAAGCCAGAAAACTGATGTTAAATTTTTTAATAAATTGCAATAACGTTGTTAGAGCATCCACAACCCTATCCATTAATAACACCAATAACACCCTCCACATCATCAAAAGTCATGGGTCTCACTGTTAATAACACATCCTTCTTTCCACCCACAATCCTATTAACATTAACACTCATTATTTATGGGTCCCACATTCCACTTAACATTATAAAATTATTTTATACTAAATAAATTCATTTTCTTTACATTTTATAATATATTTAAAATTATAATATTATTTTTTAAGTTTTAATTTAATTAATTTTAAAAATAAAAAAATCATTTTAATATATTTATTCAATACAACAAAATTATTAAATTCAAATGCAACAATAAATTTAAAAAAATCACAATACAAAGAAATTAAAAATAACAAATACAATATTAATTCACGGATTCATGTTGTTGTAATTCCCCCAGATATGCTCCACTAAGTCCGCGCGAAGTTGGTGATGAACTTGAGTGTCACGTAGCTCTGAATTTGTTCGAAGATAATCCTGAAAGCCTCGGTTGGAGCCTTGGATAGGTTGTGCAAGTTCATCCCCTTCATCGTTGTACCAATTTATCACGTGACCTCCCTCGTCCTCAATAATCATGTTATGCAAAATAATGCATGCTAACATTATTTGTTTTAACTTTTTCCTATACCAATAGCGAGTTGGGCCTCTGACAATCGCCCATCGAGATTGAAGCACCCCAAATGCCCGCTCGACATCTTTTCTTGCATATTCCTGTCTTTCCTTAAACAACTTTATCTTGGGATCCTCCGGGCAAGGAAAAGCTTTAACGAAAGTAGCCCACTCGGGATATATTTCATCTGTTAAATAATAACCTTTCGTATATGTAGTGTCGTTCACCGTGAAATTAATATCCGGCGCATTTCCTTGCAAGACGTTGTTGAAGATTGGAGATTCATATAACACGTTGATATCGTTGCGTGAACCGGCGACCCCAAAGAAGGCATACCAAATCCACAAGTCATGAGACGCGACCGCCTCTAGCACAATTGTTGGTGACCCATGTCCCCTTGTAAATTGACCTTTCCAAGCAACCGGACAATTTTTCCATTTCCAATGCATACAATCAAGGCTACCCAACATGTCAGGAAAGTCGTGTCTGTCATCATGCATTTGAAGAAGACATTGAACATCATCAGCATTTGGTCTTCTTAAGTACCTATCACCAAATATTTCAACCAAGTATTCGCAAAACTTGAAAAGACACCTGATGGCAGTGGATCCATACGTAGGTACTCATCAAGATGATCTGTAGGAACTCCGTAAGCCAGTTGACGAATCGCAGCGGTGCATTTTTGTAGTGGTGACAACCCTTTTCTTCGCACAACATCTTCCCTTTGTTGAAAAAACGTCGAATGATTCTCTAAGGCAGTCACTATGCGGAGGAATAACTCTCTTCTCATTCGAAAATGTCTTCGAAATATTCCGTCATGATACACCGGGTTTGTAGAGAAATAATCATTGACGAGCCTCTCATGATCGGCTTCACGATTTCTTTGGATGAACCTCCTTCTTCTGCGTGTTCTCTCCTCTGATATGCTTCCATAACTTTTTGGTGTTGCTAAAGTACCATTAACATCAGTTCTTCTACCGGATCATCATCTTTCTCATCGATTTGAACATTAACTTCTTCTTCGCTTGTCGAGCTGGAACTTGAGCTAGATTTGTCCGTGGAATGAGACATGTTCGGAGGAAATATGTTGTTGTATATATGTTTGTGAAAGGTATCTTAGTGAAATGCAAATATCTTAGCACAATATGTCTATATATAAAGGATATCTTGCAACGACTAGTTTCCAACGGCTATTTTGCAACGACTAGATTCTAACGGCTAGTTTGCAACGGATAGTTTCTAACGAATATTTTGCAACGGATAGTTTAATACATTCATCAACTTTTTCAAATTGTATACTTTAATATATATTCTTTATTTTTATATTATTTTAATAAAAAAAAGTCTCTAAAATTGATTGTAGTAGATACCTAATGTGGCTTGCATTCTTAGAGAATCCACATAACTTGAGCAATCCAACAACTTTAATAATTATACCAATTCCACCATCTTTTCTTTCCTTTTTCGTTCTATATTTCTTTTATCAAACCCATTTTGCTTCAAAGATAAGATTATTTGCTTAACACCATCTATTTATATATCTTTGAAAACTATTAATTAACTCAATATGTTTTGAAAATAAATTTTGTTTATTTCGAAAAAATTTAAAAGTTGATTTTATTTGTCTTCATTTAGTTTAATCTAATTAGTCAAGTCGTTGGATAATTAGAAATTTGATATTACTAGTTTCTAATGACTAGTTTTCAAAGTTGATAAAAATTTTAAATCACAATAATTGGAACCACACTAATTAAACATTATAATCACTCGAAAAGCAAATAATTAAAAATTACAATCACTCGAAACCACTATAATTTAAAATTACAATCACTCGGAAATATAGTACTTCTACATTACAATCACTCGAAAATACAATAACTAAACAATACAAACACTCCGAAATGCAATAATTAAACAATACAATCAATCGAAATGCGCAAACAGTTTAGATATTCCAACTCGACCTGATATCCTTGCACAAACATTCATGTATGATAAGTTGCTCAGTAGTCATTTGCGAGGTGTCTTTGTTCAAGATCTCGTACTCCTTCAACTTCAATCGACGATTCTTAGCTTCTGCATTGGACAAAGAAGCTTTTGCATTAATCTCCTCAACTTCAAGTTGTTTTTGTTTCAGATCGACTTCAGACTTCTTTACGTTTGTGTACTCGTTGAACTTTGAAAAAATACTGTCATAGTTTACTGTCAGATCCTCCATGGTCGATTTGACTTTGTCTTTTCCCTTTTTTTATGCTTCCTTCCTACCCATTGGACGAGTATCTTTGTCATCTATGTCTATGCTCACATTTTGGTTGGAAGATGTGTTGCTTGCTCCTGACTCAGAGGTCTTCGTTTTCTTTGTGGCCACAAAGTGATCATCGGATTGTAGAGTAAACATTGGACGATCTTTAACAATTCTCCACACATGTTCGAGGTTGAACGCAACACCATTGTTTTCTTCGCGATATTTTTCATACGCAAACCTCAATATGTCTTCGTCACTGTGACAACTGCGATCTAAACTATAAATACTATTGTAATTTGCGTTGAATCGATTTACCTTCTTCTGGATTGTGTTGTGCCAATGTGACCGTATAACATTAGCTTTTCTGTTGTTTGAACATGCAGGACGATTGTCATTGTAGTAGCTTGCGACACGTCCCCAAAATGCATCGGCCTTCTGGTCATTGCCGATTATTGGATCATCACTGATTGTGACAAAACTTCTCGCCAAGACCGCATCTTCAACCTTTGTCCAAGTCGAACGCTTTCTCGTACCCTCAGCATCAGGAACCGTTTTTTCTAAATTCACCACCTCGATTGGGGATTCACGATCGGAAAGTTGAGTCTCTGGGACAAAAGTCGGAGATGCAGGTTCAGTCGGCATCGAAGATGAAAAATGCGTACCAGTTGTGTGTGGGAAACCAAAGCCTTGAAGAACCGGCGGCGTGAATTGTGGATGACTCGTGTTTTGCCAATATTCGGCTGAAAGCGGTTGTTGTGGACCTCTGGGGATATAATTTGGATGACTCATAAAATTTCCAAAGCCTTGGAAATTTTGAAGGTTTTGTGGAGGAAACTGCATAGTTGGAAATGGATGTGGATATTGATGAGTTGGTGGAATTTGTGGATTTTGGGAAGATGAATTTTCTTGCGAGTTTTGTGTAGAATTCAACAAATATCTAAGATATACCCTCGTATTTTCATCCATTTCGGATAGAAAATAAGATTTCAGAAAAGAGTACAAAGATATAGGAGAGAATGAAAGTAGAATTGAAAAGTGTTGGAAGTGGAATGAATTTTGGTGTTAGCATTGGTGAGTATTTATAGATGAAAATTCTAACTAGCCGTTAGAATTTATTTATTTAATTAATTATTTTTTTTTATTAAAAAATAAAATAAATTAAATAACAATAAAAAAGTTTCCGTTAAAAAATGCAGTAGTTTGACACAATCTGACAAATAATTGAAAATATTACCGTTATTTATTATTATTTAAATTAAAATTTTAAAAAAAATTAAAAAAAACAAAATAATGCAGGTGCAGACTCTCTTCCTGGCGCGTGCAAGCACGCGCTAGAAAGAAAGTGATGGGGCGTGCAAGCACGCCCCATTTTGTAAAAAAAAAAAAGAAAAGGAAGAGAACGCCCATTTTCTTTCTCTTGTGTGTGGGTGTTAATAACACCCAACCACAATGCTATGAACACCCACATGGGTTTTCATTGGGTGTTAATAACACCCAATGAACACCCATTGTGGGTGCTCTTACACCATTTACCCAAAACATTGCAATTGTTTGCGAGGACAACGATGTGGCATGGGCGAAGCAACATACGTATAGATTAAAATACCTCATATTGAATTTTAAAAGAAACAAAAAATTTTGAATATAATTTTTACAACAACCAAGCATTCATTTTACCAAACTTTTCGAATATTTAAAGAGATCACTATGATTAGAACAAAGAAATACTTCTGTAAAAAAAAAAACAAACAAAGAAATACCATATTTTTTTAAAAAAGAGGGGGGAAAAAAGAGAAATTTTCGAATCTTTAAAGTCATCACTATGAGACAGAGAGAGAGTTTTTTGCCGGCTTCTTCCGAGTTACGAAGTCCAATTCCTTTGTGAAAACATGATTAAGACTGATCCTGTTCTAATTGTTTAGAATATTACAATTACGGATTAAATATTTGCAAAGTTGAAGCTTGAAAGCATTAACAAATACCATTTCAAAACCGACTCAGTCCAAATATTCTGCTTCTAATGGTATACATAAATGACAGGTCTCTTTAATACAATAATGAAATTATTAGACAACTCGAATTCATGATAACATATATAAGTAAAATATGAAGTAGACCACAAAACATATCGAATACATGCTCACTTTCAAGACAAAAAACAAAGTAGTTTTATTCTTCGGACTGTATTTGCTTCTAGACTCCAAACAATCTCACGAAAAGAGAGTTCCATCAAAGAAACACGGACACAAAACTGTCACATAGGAAGAAATTTTAAGAATGAATGCTTGAGATGGTTCAACTGAGAAGTGACCTTGTCAAGTGCTCGCGAGCTGTGGCTAGAGCTTGAGATATCGTCTGCAAAAAACAAAACTCAAACTTAGCGTCACAAAAATATATCGAACAGTGGGTTGACATATAAGAATAGATTCTTCTACAATCCCTCAAAACTGTGCATGAGACTTTCATCTCACACAGCTGGCTGTTCAAGTTATTAAAAGAAAGAAAAGATCAGTACTACCGCAACTTCTAACAATAAATTCTACGTACAACACATAATGAAGTGATTCTGTGGTGATTCTCTTTTGTGTTCGTTTTGCCACAGAGACTTTGTATAGAAGAATCGACTGGGATCACAAATTTCTCAAGCAGTTTGAATAATATTCAATTTATATTATAATCGGATTCAAGTCTGTTTCAAGCATATTGAAATATATTTTCAAAGAGCACTTCAACCTGAATCATTTTATTCGATAAGCTCGTGACTCGTGAGCTTATGATATTTACTCTTATTTCATAAATATAACAAATCACAAGCTCAAACCGAAATTAAAACATTTGCTTAAGAGTGTTACGGACTTCAATATTTTAAGCAATGAGTAATTTAACTTAAACTAAAAGAATGGAGCTAGAATTTGAATCGTAGATTGAGCTGAACTCGAACCCAACTACACAAGACAATTCGTTTTCAAATTTTGAGCCGAATAAATTCAAGCTCAGGATAGAATGTTAAGCAATGAGTAATACTTAATTTGATTTGGTTTGCTTAATCCCCTTGCACATACAACCCACCTGCGCACATTACTGTGTGAGAGATATAGAGATATAGATGATGCTCCAATGCCTCCGTGGGCAAATATCAAAACTCAGCAATTTTTTCCCCAAAAAAAAAAATATGCAACACCAAGTGAAGTTATTATAGTGTAGTTTTTTGTATGTAGCTCAGCCCTACGAACCACACGTTGTGCACCTTATGATGTGAGGCATAGATCTGTAAATAATGTTGAGCTTGAGCTTGATCAATATCATAGATACAAACATAATCGACTAAAAGCACCTGCTCAGACAGCGATCCTCCATCATCCATACTGTGGGTTGCAACTTTTCCAGCAATAGCACTACCATCAGTTTCAAGAATAATCCTGCCATCACATAACCATAGGAAAAAAATGTGACCCAAAAAAAAGGAAATTATGGATGGCCACACTTTATATTTAGAAATTGAAGATATGATTAGGTTAACTAGGTTGAATGGCAGATATGTGAAATGATTCAAACTTATAAAATCAAGATTACTGACGCAGACCACAAGGGACTAATCCACTGGGACTTATCTAACAGAAACACTAATTAAAAGGATGGTCCAAATGATGTGTTAATAGCATAACTAAAACCCGGTACCGGGTTTTAGTGGTCGGGGACGAGTTGGACATCATTGGTTGGGCAGCTGAAAATTTCTCTCTCTCTATATATATTTATATATATATATATATATATAGTTTTGATCTCGCACCCTAGTGTGCAAGAAATCCGTGAGCGACTGCTAAAAAAATAGAAACTGCTGAAACACACTAATATCACAGTGTTTTAGCAGTCGCCCACGGATTTCCTACAGATTAGGGTATGGGGATCAAGACTATATATATATATATATAAAGTGCGCTTCGTTAAGGTAAACGATTACGTGCTTCAACCATTCCAGCCTTTAGCAAATTTCATTAATATCAAAATCATGAACTACGTACATACCCTCCATCAACAATCTCGTCAAGGCACAAAAGAATCAGATCCAAGTTCTCGAGTGCCTCCCTTTGTTCAACATTGTTCCTAATTTACCAAAACAAACACTCATATAAATTCATAAAAAGCATTTATCAAGGTCCAAAAGTAGAGGAAAATTACAACATAAAGTAAAACCTGAGGAGCAGGGTAACTGCATCAAAGAAACCCTGCAGTACAGTTGCTAGGATCAGTTCATTCTCATCATCACTCCCAGTCACGAAGAAGTGCAGATCTTGAACAAATTTATACACAATAATGTTGTTCTCCATCATAGTTATCTCCGCTGCAGACCAATTAAACAAATGCATTAAACAACTCAAATAACAATTACCTTAACTAGCAATTATATTCATAAAAACTTCTACTAGTGACAAAAGAGCAACCAGACAAGCTGCTATTTTCGAGGGATTCAACCTACCTTGAAGTGGTAGCAGGCATTATTTCCCAACCAGAACATGAACAATTTTATGAGTGTAACCATAAACATAACACATCCCTCAACTTGATATCTTATACTGCAGATAATGTCAATGAAAAGTCACAGTAAAACCTCAAGCATAATTATACCTTCAGTTCGAGCATTAGACTTTTGAGTTTTCGTAAAAACGGACTTCTCAAAGGCCAGCCTTGCAGCGTTTGTCGGCCAGTCATCTGAATAGTACTTAACCGCAACACGTTTCCCTTCAGAATCCAATAGCAGCATGTTTTTTATAGTAGGGCAAGCCTCCTATATTGTTCATACACTCTTGAACAAAATCATTACCGAAACCCATAAAGCCAATCATGTAAAATTTCACAGTTCCTAGCTAAACATCAATAATTAATCATAAAATTACCAAGGTACTAAACACATACAGTACATTTCATTAACCCACATCTGGTTCGAAAGTGATTGTGGAAATTGATAAGTTTGAGGGGCTCTCCTATCTAGAAGAGTGCTTATATGGTTCTGGGCTCTCTTTTGGGTTTACAACCAAACATTGGAGCGTTCATTGAGACTTGATATAGCATAGAGGCAATCTAGGAAAAAGCTACCATCAGGTCAATGTTGTTAATATTGCCCGTGTTCATAACAGAAGTTGGATTAAGGTTCATGCACCAAATAAATTAAAGTTCTGTAGAGTTGGCTGCCATGGATCCTGGCTTCACAAAGTATGGACACTATTGTGATGTCAATCGACTCCGTACACAATTGTAGAATGACTAGTAAACTTGAGGAGCTCTTCCAGTCGGCAAGATAGTCTTTTATAAATTTTGGTTCTTCAACAAGGATTATGACCTAACCATAGGTATAAACTTCAGAGAATCTAAATAACACATGAGAAAATCATAGATGCCTGGTCATTCATCATGATCATTCACATTACATCAGAATTATACACAAGAAATGTGGGGGCGAGTGAACGTATTTAGGTGCAAGTTTCCCCTGCCCATGATGCATCTCATTCAAAGACACATTCTTATTATCGCATATAAACAATCAGAAATCATCATCCTTCGAAACACTGAAAAGTTGGAAATTACACTGAAAAAGAATACATTGTCCTGAATCCACTTTACACGCAAGAACACACACAATCATGGACTCAAGTCCCCATAAAACTGCACGAATTTTGAATTGCACCGGAATCATTTTCGCGGTTTTTTGAAAAAACATGTATTAAAAAAAGATCAAAGCAAATCAGATCTACTAAAAAGACAACCTATGAAATGCCGAACTTATTAAATGATCTAGGATAACGAAATGAAATGAAGATTGCATAAAGTGTAGAAAAAACATACTCGACTGAGAAAGGTGGCCATTGATAGAGAATGAATTTGAGAGATTATTTATTTCGTTGGCAAGAAAAGAATCACTGAATCCAAGCAGAAAACAGAAGATCTGAGCTGAGTTCTTCGATTTGTTGGGGGGATGCTATCTCTTCTGACCAATGGACCGCAAAAGTTGTAATGGCCCGGTCAGTCAAATAAATCCAACCCATTTGATTCGGTAGCCCATAAATTATGCCGACCCGTTTAAGTATCAATGGGTACTACCTATATATCAAGTATCAAACTCATATTAAACCCGCCAGACAGTCAGATTCATAATATTTTTGGATATTTTTTTTATTATCAAATTAATGATATTTCTTAATCTAAAATTCCAAAAAAATAGATTAGATAAATATATAATTAAATTTAAAAGTATAGATATAGATATTATTTCAAGTTATGTATTGACCCGTCCCAGTTCACATGTTTAATGAGACTAAAGCATGCAATTAACTTAAGATAAACATAATAAAATAAAATAGCGGAACTTAGTTTAATACAACCCAATTGAAAGTATATAAATATCCAAAATTTGATACAACCATAAAGAGTATGAAATACAAAAATTGAAAGGAAACCCGCAACTAACTCCTCGGAATCACTGTAGACTATGCATCAACTACCACTCTCACTGGGTCCATCCAACCTTAGATCTATCCCGTGGAATAGGGTTTCAAGAAATACAACCGAGGATGTGAGCAATAACAGAGTTAACTACGAAAATATGAGTATACACATGTTATGAGTGCGTGAATGCAAATGTAAAGGGTACCGTAAACCTATCACGGTCGAACTCTGCTCAGTCAAGAAGGCGCCATGGTATGTAACACATTGAAACGTCTCATCAGGAGATGACACACATACCAGAATACACTGTGGATATAGTTGATCTGATCTCATACTAGTGAGTCCAACCATCACTAAGAAAAAGTAAGGGGCTGAGCGATCCCGCTACATGCTATAACAAGGGATATATATCTAGCATGTTTATGTGCACAATATATATTTGTATATTGTTTACATAAACATGCTAGATAAACATGCAACACATAGAACATGTATGCTCAACTAAAATATCTCGGATAGAAATTTCGCACCTCTAAACATCAATTTAGCCACTCTATTGGATTGTTTAGTGCGTGTATATGGGGTGAATACACCACTTCAAATTTTTCTTGTCAAATAATAAGCTCAGTTGTGATGACAACTAAACTACCAGCTCTTTCTTGATTGTCAATGTCAATCCACCAACAAAGTTTGCGCGGAAGGAGGTCAAATGACAAATTGAACGCAAATATAATAACTCGACTAAAATATAGATGACACACAATATGTTTCTGGATGTTCAGAGATTAAAAACTCCTACGTCACCCGTTCTTATTTTTGGAAAGGATTCACTAGAAAATTTGAGTATTATAAGTAATTTGCGAGGCCCCGATCAGTAAGGACTAAAGACTGCCTCGACCAACACTCGTAGTACTTAACTCAATACGATACACAGTCCTCAACTATTTTTACAAGTATAAACTTTACACTTTGAAAAACTTACCACAATGTATCCTAATTGATCAGATATATGACTTGAGTGAGTGTGCTATATCAGTTTCTGTAAATTTTTTATTTTGAAAGTATGACCGAAATCTTGATAGTAACGATAGCTTCGAATGTATAGAAACTTCAAGCCTATTTATAGGAACTGATTGCAACGGTCATAAATTCATACGAAAGTATATGTTCCTCTCAATAAATATATGTTGCCTTGAGTTGTAAGTCTTGGAAACAATTTCTAAAATATAGTACAACTCTGTCCACTAACACTTTTGAAGCATCTACATTGTACTATTGTCCTTTTTTGAAAATGGCTAAAAATCAATTCTGAAGATTTTTGATAGTGTTGGGAATGTTTAAGGCTCAGTGACTGACAATCTTGAATATACTTGATATGTGTCAGTTGTCATTAACATCAGTTAAGATCAATTCAGTTGAGCAGCCTTAACTAGTCGAGAATTTCTTCAAGTCATGGTTGAGTCGTAGTCTTTAGTCGTTAAATTCTCTACTAATTGCAGTCTTGGATTCCTTGAAGAATTCAGTTGTCTAGTCAGGTTGAGTAAATACAGTTGCGGTACATGACCTAGTTCACTTACTTGTCCAGTTGAGTAACTCAGTTCAGTTGTCTAAAATCGTCTACTTGATTTACTTGACTTAGTCTCTTATTTTTGCATATCACCAAAACTTTATAGTTGGTTTTCCAAAAATTTCCTCCTTTTGATGTTTGACAAAATTAAGCTTTAAGTTATTTTGGCAATAATTATTGTCTGTTTGTATCTTGATTGATTGCTGTTCTTTGTAACTGATAAATTTTCTGTTCTCTTTCTCCCTTTTTGACAAACACAATAGTCGCTTTTAGAGAAACTAGAATTTTGAACTTGTAGATAAATGGAACTGATTGATAAAGTGATTGATTTAGAATTTTCTGTTCTCTTCCACCTTGTTTAACTACTGCGGTGGGAAGTATGGCCCCGATGGCCTGTGTTAGAGCTACCTCTGCCTTAGGATCCCTGATGGCCTCCTCTAGATGGATCGGTTCCCGGCATGGTTTACAGAAACGGTATCGAACAGCCGTTCCGGAACTGGAACAAGAGGTACCTTGACGAAGTTCCAAGGATTGAAGGTAGATGATTTGGGCCGGCATTTCAGTGTTGAAGACGGCGATTTAATGGTGGAACGGCACGAAATCGGAATAAGAGGAATTTTGGAGATAAATTTTTGAAACGAAACACAAACAGGCATGGGAGAAAAATAAAAGTTAGAAGAAAGAGAGAGAGAGCAAGTGGGGTGGAGTTCATGCTACCCTTGAGGTAGCTACCCTCAAGGGTGATTCAATGGACCAGATCACATTTGCACCCCAAATGATTTGATCTGGTCCATTCAATGGCCCTTGGGATAGCTACCCCAAGGGTAGCATCGACACCACCAACAAGTGGACGCCAATTCAATTTGAGGCGTGAAAAAAATTAAAAAGAAAGAGAGATAAGATGGGTCGTCAGCAACCGGGACACTTCTCTAAAGTGTGCCCTCAACGTAATAGAGATAGAGCTCAGAGTGGGAGTTCGTCTAGACCTGCAGCTCAGCCGGAGAGGCAGTCGTCTGCAGTGCACTCTTTCCAACCCCAGCAACAGCAGAACAGACAGGGAGGTAGCTCTAGTGCAAATCAGCCTCCGAGACAGCAAGTACGAGTCTTTGCATTGACAGAGGATCAGGCTCAGGCAGCACCTGACGATGTCATAGCAGGTAACTGTTCGATTTTCGGTCATTCTGCTCATGTCTTGATAGATACAGGTGCTTCCCATTCCTTTATCTCTGAGAAATATGTGTTATTGCATGCTTTGCCAACTGAATTGTTTCCTACAGTAGTAGCTGTTACTTCACCTTTGGGTGGAGGAATTGTTTCTGTCCGACTAGTCAGGAACTGTGAACTTTGTTTTGAGGGGAATTTGTTAGAATTCGACTGTATTGTACTTGGGCTGTCAGATTTTGATTGTATTGTTGGGATAGATGCTTTAACCAAGTACAGGGCGACAGTTGATTGTTTTCTGAAGGTTGTCAGGTTCAGACCTGAAATGGCAGACGAGTGGAAATTCTTTGGTAAGGGTTCTCGATCTAGAATTCCTTTGATTTCAGTGTTATCTATGACTCGTTTGTTACAGAGAGGTGCAGAAGGATTTTTGGTTTATGCGGTTGATGTACTGAAATCTAGCCCAGCTTTGGTTGACTTACCAGTGGTTAGAGATTTTGCTGATGTGTTTTCGGAAGATGTTCCTGGATTGCCACCCATTCGAGAGGTTGAATTCAGCATTGACTTAGTGCCAGGTACTCAACCTATTTCAAAAGCTCCTTATCGTATGGCACTTGTTGAATTGAGAGAGTTGAAGGAGCAGCTTGAGGATTTGATTGCCAAGGGATACATCAGACCTATTGTATCGCCTTGGGGTGCTCCTGTTCTATTCGTTCGGAAGAAGGATGGTTCTATGCGGCTCTGTATCGACTACCGTCAATTGAATCTGGCTACAGTTAAGAACAGGTATCCTTTACCCCGAATAGATGACTTGTTCGATCAACTGCAGGGTTCTTCTGTCTACTCTAAGATTGATCTGAGGTCAGGCTACCATCAGCTGAGAGTGCGAGAGGAAGATGTTCCTAAGACCGCATTCAGAACGAGGTATGGTCACTTTGAGTTTATAATCATGCCGTTCGGTTTGACTAACGCTCCAGCTGTTTTTATGGGTTTGATGAACCGTATCTTTCAGCGTTATTTAGATGAGTTCGTCATTATCTTCATCGATGATATTCTTATCTACTCGAAGAACCGTACTGACCATGCAGAGCACTTGAGAATCGTCTTGCAGATTTTACGAGTTGAGCAGTTGTTTGCCAAGCTATCGAAATGCGAATTCTGGTTAGATCGAGTTGTCTTTCTCGGTCATATTATTTCTGAAGATGGGATTTCTGTCGATCCCAGCAAAATCGAAGCGGTTATGAATTGGCCTAGACCTACTTCAGTGCCGGAGATCCGAAGTTTCATGGGTTTAGCTGGTTATTACCGTCGTTTCATCGAGGGTTTCTCGTCTATTGCCAAGCCTATTACCCAGCTGACTCAGAAGAATGCGCCTTTTGTCTGGACTGCAGATTGTGAGGCTAGCTTTGTTGATCTGAAGAGGAGACTGACCAGTGCTCCAATTCTTTCTATTCCGAAGGGTACTGGAGGTTTCACAGTGTATTGTGATGCTTCTAACCGAGGTTTGGGTTGTGTTCTTATGCAGCATAAGCATGTGATAGCGTATGCATCGAGGCAGCTGAAACCGCACGAGACTCGTTATCCTGTTCATGATCTTGAACTTGCAGCGATTGTATTTGCTTTGAAGATCTGGCGTCACTATCTTTATGGTGAGTCTTTCGAGATCTTTTCTGATCATAAGAGTCTTAAGTACTTGTTTTCACAGGCAGAGCTGAATATGAGACAGAGAAGATGGTTAGATCTGTTGAAGGATTTTGATTGTGAGATCAAGTATTATCCAGGGAAGTCGAATGCAGTTGCAGATGCCTTGAGCCGAAAGCTTTGTTCTTTATCTCTTTCAACTATCGGTGTTTCTCAGTTGGTCGATGATTGTTGCACTTCTGGTTTAGAGTTTGAAACAGATAGGGAGACTATCAGAGTGTTTGCTATTCAAGCCGAGCCGGAGTTGTTTGTTGCAATCAGAGAAGCACAGAAGTCTGAGCCGAGCATTCAGGTTTCAGTAGAGAAAGTCAGAACTGGGCATCAGTCAGAATTCCAGGTTAGAGATGACGTTTTATTTGTGAATAACCGTATTGTTGTGCCTGATATTTCGGAGTTGAGACAGCGTATTCTCCGAGAGGCTCATTGCAGTCGGTTTAGCGTTCATCCTGGAGGTCGTAAGATGTACAACGATCTGAAGAGTCAGTTCTGGTGGAAGAGAATGAAGGACGATGTTGCGAGATTTGTATCTCGGTGTTTGAATTGTCAGCAAGTGAAAGCAGAGCGGAAGCGACCAGGTGGTCTTTTGCACAGCCTATCTGTTCCTGAATGGAAATGGGATCACATTTATATGGATTTTGTCACGAAGCTACCACGATCCGTTCGAGGATGCGATGCTATTTGGGTAGTGATCGACCGATTGACGAAGTCTGCGTGTTTTATTCCGTACAGGATGACGTATCGTCATGATCAGATGGCTGAGTTGTATGTTAGCAATGTTGTGAGATTGCATGGTGTGCCGAAGTCGATCGTTTCAGACAGAGATCCTAGATTCACTTCTCACTTCTGGCACAGTCTTCAGGGGGCACTTGGTACTCGATTGCATCTGAGTACAGCTTATCATCCTCAGACAGATGGACAGTCAGAGCGGACTATCCAGACGTTGGAGGATATGCTGCGAGCAGTAGTGCTAGACTTTGGCACTAGTTGGCAGGATTCTTTGCCTCTTGTCGAGTTTTCTTACAACAACAGCTTCCAAGCGAGTATCGGTATGGCGCCTTTTGAGGCTTTGTATGGTAGAAAGTGCCGATCTCCGTTGTTTTGGGATGAATTGTCCGAGTCACCAGATTTGGAACCGGAGATGCTTAGAGATATGGCAGAGCAGGTTAAGATCATTCAGACCAGAATGAAGTCAGCTCAAGATAGACAGGCGAAGTATGCGAATGTCAGACGTCGACCTCTGAGTTTTGAGCAGGGAGACTGTGTATTCCTTAAGATTTCTCCGTTCAGAGGCACCGTCAGATTCGGTAAGAGAGGAAAGTTATTTCCGAGATTCATCGGTCCGTACGAGATTCTCGAGAAGATAGGCGATCTTGCCTACAGACTTGCACTTCCTCCGTCTTTATCTGGTATTCACGACGTTTTTCACGTCTCTATGCTGCAAAAGTATAATCCAGATCCTTCTCATATCCTTCAGCCAGACGAAGCCGAGTTAGACGAGACCCTGAGCTATTTTGAGCGACCGATTCAGATCCTTGATCGGAAAGAAAAGCAACTCAGAACCAAGTTGATTCCATTGGTGAAAGTGCAGTGGAGCCGTCACGGCGTCGAGGAAGCGACTTGGGAGACAGAATCTGACATGAGACAGCGATTTCCGGAGTTATTCGGATGACGTGAGTTCTTCTTACTGTCTTTAGTTCTTTATTCTATCTTTGAGTTGTGGTTCTCGTTGATTTCGAGGACGAAATCTCTTCTTAGTGGGGGAGAATTGTAACGCCCCGTTTTTATCTTAATTGAATTTATTTGAGTTAATCAGAGATTACAGAGTTCTCGAGCCGGTTTGATTTTGATCAGGGTCCTTTTTGCAAAAATTGGATTTTTCAGGGACTAAAACGCAATTATCGGTTTTTATAGATATTTATAAGGCTTTTGGGCTCATTCTCTTCTCCATCACCTCCATTGCATCGCCTCACTCCATTGAAGTCGATTCATTGAGCTTTCAAGCTTTCTGATTTCAGTCCGAGCTCGATCCGGCCGTTGGAAATTATTTCTGAAGGCAGATTAGCAATCACAGCAACGAGAGCTTCGTTATATCGTAAGTTCTTCTTCGATCGGATACATTCTAGTTTTTGGATGTTGTTAGAATCGTTTGAGATTCGAGTATGTTGTTCTCTACAGAGTTTTGATCGTTTATTATCTGTCGGTTTTGAATTAGAGCGACCTTCGGATTTATTATGATTTTTGGAAGCCATTTTCGAAAATGTGGTTTTGAGATTTGTTGGGTTTGTCTTGTTGTTGTTGTTTGGGCATTGATATGAGTTGATATCGGTATTGAACTGCTGTCTGCATTTCCGGTTTGTTCAGTTTATAGCCGTTATGCCGTCGGTTTGAGTTTTGGGTTTTCGAATCGTGTTTGTATTGATTGGAGTCTTGGCGTGTGAGTGATCGTGGTTGTTGATCAACTCTTGAATTCTTACAGATTCGTTGGAGTTTGTCGAGCCCTGTGTTAGCAGCATTGTTCGTCGAGAGTTGGACGAAGAACGGTATAAAGAGTTTTCCTTGAACCGTTGCCTTGTTGTTGTTAGATTGTGTAGTTGTTTATACAATCTCTTTTGTAGCTTATCCAGAGTTGGAGCTACTGCATTGAAAGGTAAAAGCAGTCATCGTAGCGGGATAGCATACTCGGGACTGTTGGTTCTCGAGTTTCCCTTTTTAAATCACATATTGCATTGATACTTGTTCTAGCACGTGGAACTTGTAATTGTTGATTGATTGAGTTTTTGTTATGTGGCTTATGTTTATGTTTCTGTTATGCATTCATCTTGAGCCTACTTTGATTTCAGCGGGCAGAACCGCCCTTTTTGTTAGACGTTTGGGAACTATGATTGAGTGGCCTAGGTTGTAGTATTTCGCCTAGTGCTAGCATACTCATTATGGTTGCTCAAAGTCTAGAGGAGTGGGATACGTGGCACCACCTCGATTGGGAGAGTCGGTGAGTCGTTACGTGATCTCATCCTCGGGATCCCAAAAGCAGAGCAATACTCCCGTGTTTATCAGAATCGATATCCTGGTTTTAAAGTCATGCATATCATTAACTTCGACTTGAATATGTGGTTTGATAGCATGTTGTATATTCATTACTTGATATGTTGCTTTTACTGGGATTATCATTCTCACCGGTTATCCGGCTGTTGCTTTGTTTTGTATGTGTACTTGGCAACAGGTGGGGCAGGAACAAGTCAGAAGAGGCATGGTTAGCTTCGAGGGCAAGTAGTAGAAGTGAGACTCGGTTTAGAAGTCGAATTAGCATGTTTATCTAGTTTAAGATTGAAGCATGTTAGAACTCGAACTTGATATGTTTTGTTATTCGAATTAGTTTGTATTCGGATTGTAATCTGAAATCGAAGTATGTTGTTGTTGTATCTATTTAGGCCTTCTGTAAGCATGACTTGTTATGGCATGTTTCCCTACACCCTGTTATTGCATTTGTATTTGAAGGCATGTCGGACCAAGCGCGGAATCCTTTCTTTTTTTTTCTGCAGCCTGAGCATTTCTGCCCAGGCCTTCCGCGCGCGGGCGAGGCGTTCCTCGCGCGCGCGCGAGGCCTCCGTTGGGCCTCGGATTTGTTTGCCCGCGCGCGCGCGAGCTTGGTTCCTCGCGCGGGCGCGCGGCGTTTTAAAAAAAAAAAAAAAAAACTTTGACTTGTTTTACTCTTGGATTCTTGTTCGCTTAATTGTTGTTTAATCCGAGATTAGTGGTTTAGAATCGAGGTCTCACACTAATTAATTTCTTCTTATTTTTAATTGCAGTCTATGCGACGATCTCAAAGTGCGAATTCTCTACTTTTTGATCCGGAGATCGAACGAACTGCACGTGCTTTAAGAAGAGCTAGAAGAGAAGAAATTGAAAGAATGGCTGAAGAAGAAGCACAACAACCTCCCCTGATGCCAATTAGAGATCACTTCCGGCCAACGATCCAGGCTCACTATTCTGGAATCGCTCGAGGGACCATTAACGCCAACAATTTTGAACTAAAGCCGGCTTTGATCAACATGGTTCAAGAGAACCAATTTAATGGGAGCACCACTGCTGATCCTCACCTACACCTACGCACCTTCTTGGAGATAACTGATACGGTAAAAATTAATGGTGTGTCTGAGGATATTATTTGCTTATGCTTGTTTCCATTTTCTCTCAGGGATCAAGCCAGAAGTTGGTTGCAATCGCTGCCGCTAGGAAGCATCACTACTTGGGAGGGGATGACAGAAAAATTTCTTGCGAAATATTTTCCACCTGCCAAATCCACCCAGTTGAAGATAGAGATCAGCATCTTCCGGAAAATGGATGCTGAACAGCTATACGAGGCGTGGGAAAGGTATAAAGAATTATTAAGACGTTTTCCTAACCACAATTTTGCAGATTGGGAACAGATCGAGTGGTTTTACAATGGACTGAATGCACCTACAAGGATGAACGCGGATTCTGCTTCTGGAGGAACTATTTTTGCAAAGGACCCCGCTCAAGCCTATGATATGTTGGAACAGATGACGATCAACATTTTTTAATGGCCATCTGAGCGTGTGGGAGTCAAGAAGCCAGCTGGAGTGTATGCAGTGGATCCTCTCACATCCATCACCGCTCAACTATCTGCACTGACTACACAGGTAGCTTCTTTGAATAAGATTAATGTTGCAGATTCAACTGGAGTTGAAGGATCACATACCCCAGAGGAAGTTAATTATATCAATCCTAATGGCTACCGAGGTTATGGAGCTTACAGAGGTAATACTGTTCCCAATACTTATCACCCTAGTATGCGTAATCATGAAAATTTTTCTTATGCTAACAATAACAATGTGTTGAATCCTCATCCGGGATACAACACAATTAAGGGTGAGGGTAAGCCTTCTTTGGAGGACGTTGTTAGTACCTTTGTGCAGGAATCAGGTAAGAGGATGGCGAGAACTGAGTCTCGCCTTGACAGCTTGGAGACGCACATGGCCAATATGGGTGCTGTACTTCAATCCATGGAGACTAGCATAGGGCAGTTGGCGAACGCATTAAATGATAATAACCGCGGCCAGTTCCCTAGCAACACTGAAGTAAATCCCAAGGAGCAGTGCAATGCCATCGAGTTGAGGAGTGACAAAGAAGTTGAAGTTCAAATCCCTACTGTTGCGGAGAAGAAATTTGAGGAAAAAGTCGAGGAGAAAGAAGGAGCCTGAACCTGACTCGAAACAGATGTACAAGCCGCCACTCCCCTACCCACAAAGGTTCAAAAAGAAGGCATTGGATGAGCAGTTTTCCAAGTTCTTGGAGATTTTCAAGAAAATTCACATCAACATTCCCTTTGCTGAAGCTTTGGAGCAAATGCCAAACTATGCGAAGTTCATCAAGGAGGTGATGTCCAAGAAGAGGAGGCTGCTAGAGAATGAGGTGGTGAATTTAACGGAAGAGTGCAGTGCTGTGCTCCAAAAGAAGATGCCACAAAAGCTGAAGGATCCAGAGAGTTTTAATATTCCTTGCACTATTGGTTCTTCTTATTTTCATAATGCACTTTGCGATTTAGGAGCTAGCATTAATTTAATGCCTTTGTCTGTATTCAGGAGCTTAGGACTTGGTGAGGTGAAGCCCACAATGATCGCTTTGCAGCTGGCTGACAGATCTATTACATATCCGCTTGGAATTATTGAAGATGTTCTGGTAAAAAAGTAGATAAATTTATTTTTCCTGCGGATTTTGTTGTGCTAGATATGGAGGAGGATGCAAATATGCCACTGATATTGGGGAGACCATTCCTGGCCACTGCGGATACCAAGATCGAGGTCAAAAAGGGTGAATTATCGATGGGTATGGAAGGCGAGAGAGTGATTTTCAACTTATTCATGAAGACACCTACTCCTCACTTAGAAGAATTGTGCTTAATTGAACCGATTGTGAAGTTGGAGAAATGTCAAAGAGCTGATTTTGCGGTTGATTTATCGAAGGAGAGAGCGCCAAATTTAACGAAGAAGGCCACGAAGAAGAGAGCGAAATTTAAAAGGCGGTTCGTGGAATTTATTTGGCGAGTGAAAGAGAAGGGGAAAACTTAACATCGGTGAAAGTCGGGCTGACGACTATAAACCAAGCGCTTTTTGGGAGGCAATCCAAATTTTTTTTGTTTTATTTTATTTTTATTTCTTTTCTATTTTTATTCAATTTCTGCTTTAATTTTGTTTTGTTCTTTAGTTAATTTTTGTTTTTTTAATGCATTGTTGGGAATGTTTTAGGCTTGATATTATAAATGTTTGAATTTTTTCAGGAGTTTAAAGATTGTGGCAGAGGCTTGTGCGCGCTCGCTCGTCAGCTAGCCCACGCCCGCGCACACTCTACGCACTGAAGCCATACCAACCGCGCTTCACTAAGCGCTATCGCGCTCATAATCAGCGTTACAACCTGCGCCAACAAGCAACACCATCAGCGCTAGAGATAGCGCTATCGTGCTCCCAGCCTCTCCAACTGCGCAGCTTGCAACGCTATTTCACATCCCACTCCTTCATTAGCGCAGCTTCATCAGCGCAAACAACAACCATTATCACTTCCCTATGTGCAAACGAGCACCCCACCTTGCGCGATTGCGCAGTCCAGCATCCTCTTGTGCGCAAACCTTGCGCAAACAATTCCCCAGCAGCACTACCCCATGCGCTAACGCGCAAGAAACATCCAGCATCAAGTGCAAACAATCCCTTCACTCCTTGCGCCAACCACTCACCATCTGCGCTACCTCAACAGCAAATGCGCAGCCTCCTTCTTGCTCATCAGCGCTCCTCATCTGCGCAGCAAACCATGCGAAAACGTGCCAGCCTCATGCTCTCACTCATGCGCAAACAATGCTCCTCAATAGAGCAACCATAATAGCAATCGAGAGTTCCTTCTATCCCGAAAGTCCATCAGCACCTCAGCTCCATCCTAGCACACACAATCTCCATCTCCAATCCTAATCTGCGCTTCCCATGCGGAACACAACAACTTCTAGTAGCTTTCTCACTTCCATGCGCCATCAAAGCTCCGGAACAGCGCATGATTCCTCGCACTCTTCCTTATTACCCCATACATTAAGCGAGTTATTTTGTTTTTATTGCTTCAGGATTTAATTATGTGTATTATCTTATCGTGTGCATGTCTCCTTTTCAGGTTCACTTGGATGTTGTTAGAACCTAATGGGGGGGGGGGGGATTTAGGTTCTATTGGCAACTTTAGCAATTTAAAGTGATTATGCAAGTACGCAAGCGGAAGACTTAAGCAATCAAATAAATAAGTGCGGTAAGTAAATACGTAATGTAAATAAAGCAGTAAAAGGGATAAGAGATGTTTATGGAAGTTCGACGATAAATCGTCTACGTCTCCCCTTCTTGGTTAAGTCGATTAACCAAGGATCCACTAGCACTTCGAACGTCTTGGCCTTGATGGCTCCAAGGATAGCCTTACAACTTGACACGATCACCGCGCCGATACAACTCAACACTCTTGGCCTTAAGGGCTCCAAGGATAGCCTCAACACAACACTTGGCTTCACACTCAAGTGCTTACAACGATAGCACAACACACTTGGATTCACACTCAAGTGTTTACAACAATAGCACAACCAACTCACAAACTATTTTTACAAACACTCTCAAATATATCACACAAACACTTTGATAGTGAGAAATTGCTTGCAAAGGAGAGAAGAGATGAGTTGGGATGTCTCTAAATGGTCTTGGCAAGCCTCTATTTATAGTTGGCAAAGATTTGAATTTGAATTTGTGTGCTTGGAGCGTTTATTGGGAAGCCAAGGAGTAGAGACAAAGTGTAGGCGCCGCTGCCTTCTTTTTCCAGCACTGAGCAGCTTTTGTGGAAAATTCATATCTTCTAATCTAACCGTTGGATTGATCTGAAATTTAAACTGAAGCTTTAAAACATCTGGATCTTCAATCTGAACGGTGGAGATTTGATTCTAACCAGTCAAAAATTTCCAGTAAATCTCGGAAGTTGCAAAATCACGTTCTCGCTTTTGTTCTGAGCATTACTTTTCAAAAATTTGAATCTCACAATCCATCCGTTGGATTGGCCTGAAATTAACACACAATCTTTATAACATCCTGATATGGATCGTGATTGGTGGAGATTGGATTTGGATGCCTCCATCGATTCCAGTAGTCTTCTGAATCCGATACTTCAGCAGTTAGCTCCTTGCAGAAATAGCTACTGTTCAACATATTTGAAAAAATCATAACTCCATATCCAGCCGTTGGATTGATTTGAAATTTGGATACAAACTTTAAAACATCATATAAATCCATGTGATCGGTGGAGATCGGATTTTAATAACCGAAGCATTCCCAGTTATTTTCTGAAGTTGAGTCTTCATAGTTCATTCCTTGCAGAAGTAAGTACTGTGCAGATTTGTTAAAAAACTCATATCTCCATATCCAGCCGTTGGATTGCTATGAAATTTGGAGAGAAGCTTGAGAACATCCTGATCTTGATTTGCATTGTTGGAGATCTGATTTGGATTACCGGAAAGTGCCCGGTGAATTTTGCAAGTTTCTGCTTTATAATATTGGCTTGTCCTTGTCCATTTCTTTTACAACTTCAAAGTAACTTCCAAGAATTTGATTGTTAATATGATCTAATCTGCAAAGTCTCACTTTAAATGGTTAGTAACAATTAACCGAGTTTTGTAATCATCAAAACATAATAATATGAGATTTGTTAATGCATTAAAAACATTAATCTCATAACACGAGATTTGTATGCGTTTAAGGCGTAACAATCTCCCCCTTTTTGATGATCACAAAACTTGGTTAAATAGGAGAAATAAATGTACAATATTAAATAAATAATTTAAATTTGCACAATATAATTGCATGAATAAAACTCCTCCTAAATTAAACAATTAGTTAAGAAGAGTTTGTTTATCAAATAACCAATTTTTTTATTTTCTATGCATTTAAGCAAACTAACTCTCCCCCTTAGTTAAAGTATTTAACCAAACTAATTCTCCCCCTTTTTGTGATAATCAAAAAGACTGAAAAAATAAATGCAAAACATGATAATTAAATATGATTTCTAAAAAGCAACACATAAATTTCACATAAAATGTGAGCTTTATAACTTTGAATAAATACAATTAATTTGTATTATCCAAAATTAAGTTGCTCAAATTTTATATTAAGCTCCCCCTTAATATGACATTAAATTTATTTATGTCCACAAGTGATTACAACTCAATCATGCCAAGTTCACCACGCAAACGAATAAAAGTATTTTCATCTAGTGGTTTTGTAAAAATATCGGCAATTTGATTTTTAGTGTCAACATATTGAAGTTCAACTTCATTTCGTTCGATGTGGTCACGAATAAAATGATGACGAATGTCAATATGTTTGGTGCGCGAATGTTGAATCGGATTCTTTGTAAGACATATGGCGCTAGTGTTGTCACAGAAAATAGGGATTTTTGAAAAAGAGACGCCATAGTCGAGCAATTGATGCTTCATCCAAAGAATTTGCGCACAACAACTACCGGCAGCCATATATTCGGCTTCGGTCGTTGATAACGCAACACAGTTTTGCTTTTTGGAAAACCAAGAAACCAAACAGTTTCCTAAAAAGAAACAGGTTCCACTAGTGCTTTTCCGGTCCACCTTATATCCACCAAAGTCGGCATCGCAATAAGCTTTTAAATCAAAGAAAGAATTTTTCGAATACCACAAGCCGAGATTTGGAGTATTTGAAAGATATTTGAAAATGCGTTTTAAGGCGAACAAATGTGATTCCTTTGGACATGATTGAAATCGTGCACACAAGCAAACACTAAACATAATGTCCGGTCTACTAGCAGTAGCATATAATAAGGAGCCAATCATACTACGAAAGGAAGATTGATCTACAGTTTTACCATTTTCATCCTTGTCGAGTCTGATTGCTGTGCTCATCGGTGTGGATGATGATTTTGTGTTCTCCATTCCAAACTTCTTTAGAATCTCCTTGATGTATTTGCTTTGGTTCACAAAGAACCCATCCTTGCACTGTTTGATTTGTAATCCGAGGAAATAGTTAAGTTCCCCCATCATACTCATCTCGAAGTGTTCCTGCATCAACTTAGAGAATTCTTGACAAAGAGTTTCATTAGTAGAACCAAAAATTATGTCATCAACATAAATTTGCACAATTAATAAATCATCTTTGTCATGTTTGGTAAACAAAGTAATATCAACAATTCCTCTAGTAAAGCCATTGGTAATAAGAAAAGAAGAGAGTTTTTCATACCAAGCTCGAGGAGCTTGTTTCAATCCATACAAAGCTTTGTTGAGTCTATATACGTGATCAGATAACAAATTATCAACAAAGCCATCAGGTTGTTCAATATAGACCTCTTCTTTCAAATCACCATTCAAGAAAGCACTTTTAACATCCATCTGAAATAATTTAAAATTTCTAGAGCATGCAAAAGCAAGTAACATACGAATGGATTCAAGACGGGCAACAGGAGCATAAGTCTCATCATAATCAATGCCTTCTTCTTGACTATATCCTTTAGCTATGAGCCTAGCCTTGTTTCTAGTGATGGTGCCATGCTCATCAAGTTTATTTCTAAACACCCATTTAGTACCTATCACAGGTCTATCATGCGGCCTAGAAACAAGATCCCAAACATTATTGCGTTTAAATTCATTTAACTCATCTTGCATAGCAATAATCCAGGAATCATCAAGTAAAGCATCATCAACACATTTTGGCTCAACATGAGAAACAAAAGCAAGATGATTACAAATATTATTGAGAGAAGAGCGAGTAGATACTCCCTTTGATGGACTTCCAATTATCAGATCTTTAGGATGATCTTTGTGATGTGTCCATTCCTTAGGAAGTGGTGTTTCCTCAACTGTAGCATCTATATCATTTAAGCTTGAGGAAACCATCTCTTCTTCAAGTATTTCTATATCATCATTGTTAGTGCGAGAAATATTTAACAAAGATTCATCAAATATAACATGCATTGATTCTTCAACAAGTAAGGTGCGCTTATTGAATACTCTATAAGCCTTACTTGTAGTAGAATACCCAAGAAAAATACCTTTATCGGATTTGGCATCAAATTTGCCAAGGTTGTCCTTACCATTGTTGTGAATGAAGCACTTAGAACCAAAAGCCCGAAAGAATGAAATGTTAGGCTTTCTCTCCCTCCATAACTCGTATGGAGTTTTCTTGAGAATTGGCCTTATTGATACGCGATTGATGATGTAACAGGCAGTGTTCATTGCTTCAGCCCAAAAATATTTTGGTAGAGAATGCTCACATAACATGGTCCTTGCAATCTCTACTAGTGTCCTATTTTTCCTCTCAACGACCCCGTTTTGTTGAGGAGTCCTAGGACAAGAAAAATTGTGACCGATGCCTTTTTCTATACAAAAGTTTGAAAAATTCTCATTTTGAAATTCAGTTCCGTGGTCACTACGGATCTGTTTTATTGAAAGATTTTTCTCATTCTCAACTCGTTTAGCAAAAGTTTTAAAATACTCAAAGGCATCATTTTTGTGAGCTAAAAACAATGTCCACGTGTAACGTGAAAAATCATCTACAATGACAAACGCATAAAGCTTTCCTCCTAAACTAGCGTTCCTCGAGGGACCACATAGATCTAGGTGGAGAAGTTCAAGGGGCATAGAAGTGGATACAAAATTTTTGCTTTTAAAAGATTCCCTTGTATGTTTGCCAAATTGACACGCATCACAAACAGAATCAAGTTTCAAATCAAGTTTTGGCATACCAACGACTAAGTCAAGTTTTAAAAGTTTTTCGATGGTACTAGGACCAACATGACCCAATCGTCTATGCCAAAGAATGTTGTCATCAACATTCATGGATACAAGGCTTTTTATATTTGATAAAGATAAATTATTTAAAGAGACCTTGTAAACATTCTCACTTCTATATCCTTTGAAATTTATGGATTTGTCACTAATAAATGATACAGTGCAGTGTTGGGGAGTGAATTTGACTTCATAACCTCTATCGCACAATTGACTTATGCTTAGTAGATTATGCTTAAGTCCTTTCACTAGGAGTACATCATCAATTAGACAAGAATTAGATATACCTATTGAGCCGATGCCTTCAATTACTCCTTTGCTGTTGTCTCCAAAGGTGACAGTCCCCTTCTCCTTTGGTTTGATTGATTGAAGAAGATCCTTGTTCCCCGTCATATGTCTAGAACATCCACTGTCTAGATACCATATGCTAGGGAGAGCATTTTTCTTGTTTCCCTGAAAATAATTGATTTTGGTACCCTTTAGTTCTTTTGGGTCCACAATGTTAGAAAAGAGAGATACAAAATAGACTTCTAAGAGTTCAGTCTCTCATAGCAACATCATCGCCACTTTCCAAGAGTGCTCCCAGTAGTAGGTAGGGCATATGGCCACTTTAAAAACCTATTTCCTTGGACAGAGCAACGTTCAACAGGGAGACCAGCCGCAAGTCAAGGCATTTTTAAGCCGGTCTATATTGAACTCCCTTAGATTTTGATCTCATAATGTCGACTAATGAGTTGTTAAGTACTCTTAGGCCTCCATTTCATATAGCTCTTTTGAACATATTGATATTTCAATGATCTGCATTTATGTCTAACATGACCAGATTTGCAACAATAAGAACAAGTAGGGGTTGATCTCATTTTAGCTTTAGCTATTAGACTAGCAAAGTCTATAGACTTTTTACCATAGCCTATTCCTCCCTTATCAAAGCTACATTTCTGCATGCTAAGTAGGTTGTTTAATTTATTGCTACTCACATTGAATTTATCGAAAGATTTTTCTAAGTGATCTAAGTCATCCTTAAGTCTAAGGTTATCATGCTCCTTAGTTTCTAATTCCTTTTTAAGATTTCTATTCTCTTTTCTAAGAACCTTAACCATATCAAACATATCTTTATAAGCATGTAAAAGTTCATCGTAAGTAGGTACCTCGTCATCGTCGTCAGAGACGATGTCATCACTTTTAGCCATTAAGCAGAGGTTTGCTTCCTCGTCGTCGTCGTCGCTATCACTCCAGGTAGCTAGTAGGGCTTTCTTCTTTCCTTTGTCCACTTTCTTCTTGAGTGGGCATTCATTGGCGTAGTGACCTTGTTGTTGACAGTTGTAGCAGGTCACTTCTTTCTCAGGTTTCTTGTCCTTTTTGAATTTGTTTCCTCGCATGAATTTCTTGAATTTTCTTGCGAAGAGAGCCATGTCATCATCGTCATCTTCTTCGACTTGTGTAGTCAAGGCTATCCCTTTGTGCTTGACATCTTCTTTCTTTGATTCTTTTCTTGTGGACACTTCTAACTCATGGGTTTTTAGGGTCCCATGTAGTTGATCAAGATCATAGGCGGCAGTGTCCCCTTTGTTGGATTCGATGATGGCGGTTCTCTTTGCATCCCATTCTTTTGGTAGGGCACGAAGAGCTCTCCTCCAAACTTGCTTGGTAGGATATTGTTCTCCCAATTGTGCTAACTCATTGATGATTTGAGTAAGCCTTCGGAACATGGTGTCAACATCTTCGTTGGATTCCATCTCAAATGTTTCGTATTTGAGTTGGAGTAAGTCGATCTTTGTTTCTTTCACTTGGTTGGTGCCTTCGTGACATATCTCTAGCTTGTCCCATATCTCTTTAGCAGATGAGCACATCGATATCCGGTTGTACTCGTTCATATCTAAGGAACAATGCAAGATATTCATAGCTTTAGCATTTTGCGAAATTAATTTCATGTCCTCTTTTGAAAAGTCATCCATTCCCTTAGGAATTTCAACCCCATCAACTATTTTCATAGGTGTATAGGGACCTTTCACCGTCACTTTCCATAGGTCATAGTCTACGGATTGGATATATAGGGACATACGATTTTTCCAATACCCGTAGTTTATGCCATTAAAAAGAGGAGGACGATTAGTAGATTGCCCTTGAGCATAATCACTCGCTAGGTTTGCCATAAAAAGGATTTGAAAAATATTTTCAAATGGCTTTGATACCACTTGTTAGAACCTAATGGGGGGGGGGGGATTTAGGTTCTATTGGCAACTTTAGCAATTTAAAGTGATTATGCAAGTACGCAAGCGGAAGACTTAAGCAATCAAATAAATAAGTGCGGTAAGTAAATACGTAATGTAAATAAAGCAGTAAAAGGGATAAGAGATGTTTATGGAAGTTCGACGATAAATCGTCTACGTCTCCCCTTCTTGGTTAAGTCGATTAACCAAGGATCCACTAGCACTTCGAACGTCTTGGCCTTGATGGCTCCAAGTATAGCCTTACAACTTGACACGATCACCGCGCCGATACAACTCAACACTCTTGGCCTTACGGGCTCCAAGGATAGCCTCAACACAACACTTGGCTTCACACTCAAGTGCTTACAACGATAGCACAACACACTTGGATTCACACTCAAGTGTTTACAACAATAGCACAACCAACTCACAAACTATTTTTACAAACACTCTCAAATATATCACACAAACACTTTGATAGTGAGAAATTGCTTGCAAAGGAGAGAAGAGATGAGTTGGGATGTCTCTAAATGGTCTTGGCAAGCCTCTATTTATAGTTGGCAAAGATTTGAATTTGAATTTGTGTGCTTGAAGCGTTTATTGGGAAGCCAAGGAGTAGAGACAAAGTGTAGGCGCCGCTGCCTTCTTTTTCCAGCACTGAGCAGCTTTTGTGGAAAATTCATATCTTCTAATCTAACCGTTGGATTGATCTGAAATTTAAACTGAAGCTTTAAAACATCTGGATCTTCAATCTGAACGGTGGAGATTTGATTCTAACGAGTCAAACATTTCCAGTAAATCTCGGAAGTTGCAAAATCACGTTCTCGCTTTTGTTCTGAGCATTACTTTTCAAAAATTTGAATCTCACAATCCATCCGTTGGATTGGCCTGACATTAACACACAATCTTTGTAACATCCTGATATTGATCGTGATTGGTGGAGATTTGATTTGGATGCCTCCATCGATTCCAGTAGTCTTCTGAATCCGATACTTCAGCAGTTAGCTCCTTGCAGAAATAGCTACTGTTCAACATATTTGAAAAAATCATAACTCCATATCCAGCCGTTGGATTGATTTGAAATTTGGATACAAACTTTAAAACATCATATAAATCCATGTGATCGGTGGAGATCGGATTTTAATAACCGAAGCATTCCCAGTTATTTTCTGAAGTTGAGTCTTCATAGTTCATTCCTTGCAGAAGTAAGTACTATGCAGCTTTGTTAAAAAACTCATATCTCCATATCCAGCCGTTGGATTGCTATGAAATTTGGAGAGAAGCTTGAGAACATCCTGATCTTGATTTTCATTGTTGGAGATCTGATTTGGATGACCGGAAAGTGCCCGGTGAATTTTGCAAGTTTCTGCTTTATAATATTGGCTTGTCCTTGTCCATTTCTTTTACAACTTCAAAGTAACTTCCAAGAATTTGATTGTTAATATGATCTAATCTGCAAAGTCTCACTTTAAATGGTTAGTAACAATTAACTTAGTTTTGTAATCATCAAAACATAATAATATGAGATTTGTTAATGCATTAAAAACATTAATCTCATAACACGAGATTTGTATGCGTTTAAGGCGTAACAGATGTGCATGTTGTGCGTCTTCAATTCCCTTTGATGATCGGTTTCTGATGGTGTTCTACATACTGGATATTATTTTTTCATGACCATGATGGTTACGTCGAGTACTGATGCTCGGTGTCGAAGGTATGAGTCCCTTGTTCTTTTATTGTTTTTAATCATTAGGAACAATGATTATATTAAGTTTGGGGGATGAATCATTCTGTTTGATTCAGTTGTTTGGTTGATAGTTGTTAGTTGAATTTTATTGTGTGCTTCATAGATAAAATGTTTGTTGAGTTTAATTGTTGTTTTTGTTGAGTTGAGTTAAAAAAAGTCGAGAAAGAATTGGATGCATGGCCAATGATGAAAAAAATTTTGTGCTATAACTGAAATACATGATTGTCTACCTATCTGACAAATATTTTTGAAAAAAATGGAACCAATTGAATGAACAATTTCCTATATACTATGTGATAATTCTTGAACCTGATTTTTGAGACATACAAACATAGATATGATTGAGGCATTGTTTGAAACTTTGAGCCTAATTTTTATTGAAATAATTTTTCCTTAGTTGCCCATTTGAGCCTACACGTATATTAGTACATTGAGGTACGGAAAAATCTGAAATTATTGTTGGAAAATCATCGTTTACTGCTGATGATTGTCTTTTTTGCACTGATTGATATTTGTATGATTTAATTGTGGATTGAGACTTGTCTAGAACTAGTTCGAACACTCTTCGAGGCGCAATACGGGCAAAACTGTGATTAGGAATGATTTAGGCAATTTTTCTGAATTCGTTTGAGCCTTTCAAGCTACCCATTAATTTATGTTATCTTTAGTACCTTGTTTGAGCTTTATTGAAAATCGAATGACATGCGTGTAAACGTGTGATAAACCCCCATTCGTCATTATTTCAAGGTCCTACATTGACTACCTGAATAGCCTAAACACTATTTTTTACATTTAAGGGAGGAGTTTGAATGCTTAAATGTTATATGCTCCTAGTTTTATTTGTGAAAATGGAATGGTGTGGTGGATGAATTGAAATGAAGAAGATAGTTGTGAAAAGAAAGAGGTAGTAGTAGAAAAAAAAAAGAGATGAAAAAAAAAGTGAAAAAGAAGTGAAAAAAAAATGTGAAATTGTGAAGAAAAGGAGTTGAAATTAGAATTAAGCATAAGTATAAATTACTCTTTATTTTTGAATTCATATCCTTCGTTTGTAGCCATGAGTCAGGCCTTACATTACAAGCTAATTAAGTCCTATTGACCGAGTCTCAGTTGCCCAATATACTAGTGGAGAAGAGTTGCGAGAATTTAGCCTATGGACTATTGATTGATGCTTTTAATGATTATGAATTTTGATCTAAATACGCACACACTATTATTCTTTGAATTTACCTAATTCTGAGTGTTTTTGATTTTATATCCTATATTTGATCTCATGCTACCCTGAAAAGTCCTCATGATCTATGAATGTGTGAATTGAACTTGGATAAGGGTGTTTTGAATGTGAGTTGCGGAGATTGTGAGTTTATGCGGTTATTTTGGTTATGATTAAAACTTTCAAGTGTTAGTAGGTTGGATGGGATTGGATTTGATTTTTTTTAAAATCATTACTGAGGCCATTGCTCCATAATATTTCTTGACTAGTCTTGTTGATTTTTGATGATTTGAGTTTTGGAAGTTAGTGTTTTAAATAGTTTTGCTCGGGACTAGCAAAAGTCTTGGGGGTATTTGATAAATGTATTTTATACACTTAATTTATATATTATTTTAATTGTTAAATATTTGTTTCGAGCAGATTTATGTGTAGGTTTTGTTGTTTTTGTGATTGTAGAAAATTATTGAATTATTGTGGAAAAGGAAGAAAAATGAGATTGATGAAGAGAAATTAATAAGAGAATTTAAAGAGGCTGGGAAGAAAAAGAAAAAGAAAAAAAGAAAAGAAGAAATAGAGAAGAAACGATCAGACAAGTGGAGAAGAGATTGGGCTTTCTTAATGGGCCAAAGATCAGCGCTTCTCTTTAGCGCTTGAAGAAGAGCTATCGCGCTTACATTGTGAGAGATTGAAGAATCGAGAACAGAAGCCTATGCGCGCCCGCCTGGATTTTGGAGCACCCGCGCGTCGCGAAATTTGATTTTGGGATTTTTTTTATCGGAAAGGAAACTTTAATATTTTATGGGCTTTTTGAGTGGGCTTTTCCAGTACGCTATAAAAGGGATTTTTAGTCTGAACAAAAGAGCGCCGCCATAACTTATACACATTACGTACAGATCAGAGATCGTGACTTTCTGTGTGAAATTTCTGAAGGATTTCTGTGCTTTAATTTGAAGAACGAAGATGGAGTTCGATAGACCGAACATGGCATCGACGACGGATTTGTTTTCTATACTTTATTTAATTCTGAATTTATGTTGAATTTTCTGAACATGTTTTGTTTTATTCAGAATTTTATTATGAACTAATTTTTTAGAGTCTAGAGGTCGGATGGAGCCTGGTGTAGACACTTTCATAAATTTTTGATTTTATTGAATTGAGTTTCTTCTAGATTAATTGTTTTTTCTAGAATTGATTGTCTTTTCAATTATCTGATCAATAATTGATTTGTTATATTTATTTGAAATTTGGTACTCAGGAGAGGAGATTTTGAATAGGACCAATAGAAAATACACTGTTAATTATTTATATAGCTCGGGAGAGTGTATGATTTTAAAAAAGCTTTTAAAAAGAACATAGTTTTGAATTGATCACTGAAAGTAGATTCTTAATAGGGATATTGGAATTGAATTGTAGTTGATATATTTTATTCGGCACTTGGGAGAGAGAATAATATACTTAAGTGTTCTTGGCTATTAATTGATTGAAATTCATGAAGATTAATTAATTAGGATTGACTGTTGTTGAAACCATGTGAAATCTATACCTTTAGACCATTATTCTCTGATTGATTTTTATCTGAAAGTTGTGTGCGTGCTTATAAAAACTTCATTGTTATTTTATTTTTCTGCAAAATTCTGAAAATTTGATTTTCTAGATAAAGTTTGGACTATTTTAATTACAAGTACTAAATATTTTCATTTTAATCCCTGTGGGATCGATACTTGATTTTATCACTATATTAAAACTTGACACTCGTACGCTTGCGAGCATTTTTCACAACACTTAGCGAGAGCTGCAGTGAAATTATGCATGTATTCCATATGAGCTTGCATCATCTTCCACTGCTTCTTCATTTGAGCAAGCACGGCCTTAGATTCATCCGGAGCAGAATACTCAGCGGCGGGATGCGACGGTAGTGACAAAGAGGCTTCCAAATGAGGAGGTACTGCCTCATAGTGTGGTAGTGGCTCAGAGGGCTGCGGTGGTTCAGCTGACTGTGCGGAAGTACTGGCCGCCTTCTTCTTATCGCATTTCAATGCACCGGTAATTTTTATAGGACCTCTTATCTCAAGAAGCTTCTTTGTAGCATCCCACACAACACCGGCACTCTGGCAAAGTTCTGTAATCAAAGATGAATGGGGTAGACTGATAGTCGAAGAACCCCTAACAGCAGCAATAATAGACTCCTGAATCACCCTCCCCATGTCAACGGATTTCCCTGACACTATGCAGTAAACAAGAGTGGCCTTAGCCTTCGTCACATTTGATGTATGCCTAGATGGCAACATCCTGGCAGCTACGAACTCATGCCAATTATTTGCTTCTCGTCGAAGAAATATAGATGGAAATGTAACAGGTTCGTGCTTTGCATTTTTCTTCCATTCCGCCTCATCATGACACAAAGTCTGAAGTACAAGATCATCGGGAAATGGACCATTTTTTAATACCTAATACTCATCATCTTCAATGTTTGGCATGCCATAGAGAGTATTAATTGTGTTCCTGTCAAAAGCCACCAATTTTCCTCTAACTCTAACCTTGAGATTCACATCTTTGAACATTAGATTGGCATAAAACTCGCAAACCAAAGATATAACGGCCTCTGGCGGACTCTTGACAAATTTTTCCCAACCTCTTCTCCTCGCTTCAATTAATGTCGAAGCATCATACTCTCTCTGGCTCATTCCTCTTTCTTTCTTCATTCCCTTCTCCGTCAACTCAACACAATAGGACTCGTCCGTGGCATTCCAAAAACGATGTCGATCATATGGGGCAGCAGACGAAGAAGACAGTGCTCCCTTTCCTTTAGTTTTCGGCGGCATTATAACACAACTAATAAAAAGAAATCAATTGCCAATCGACATATCAAAATCTCCAATACATAGCACAGCAACGTCGAAGACAAGATTTCAGCCCAAACAATTAATCAAACACGTGAAGTGCACTAATTCAATGATATCCAAATTATCTAGCAACAACTGTGCATAACACCACAGAAATCCCAGAAAACAACTCGCCTCAAGTCACAATTGTTGAATACGGATCAAATTTGAGAATAAAATTCAGTCTTTACCGATTCAAGAAGAAATCTTCAAAACCCTCCACGAAGCTCCTGTTAATGTAGCGTGAATGAAGGAGAAATCAGAGATGAAATCTGAGATTCTCTGCTTGTTATCAAGATGAAATCCCAAAGATGCTATTAATTTGGATGATCGGAGGATTTGCAGAGGCAAATGGTGCGTGAATAGAATAGTTTGAGAGAGAGACATAGACTTCCATGTATTGCGATTTTAATCTGCTGAGGATCTCGTTTGCGCAAGGATGGCGCGGTCCATATGCGCTTTTGCGCTGGATTCTTGCGCGAACGAGTTACGCGATTGCGCTAAGATGTGCGCGGTTGGGAAGTCTTGTTTGCTCATGGTGTTGCGCTAGAGCTGTGCGCTTGCGCCTTTGGCTGTGCGGATAAGATGCTCGTTTGCGCATGTCTTGCGCAGAAGGAATGCGCGATTGCGCTTAGATTGTGCTGATAAAATGCTCGTTTGCGCATGGAGGTTGGCTTGGAATTTAGTGGACCGCAGAGAGTGCGCGGGCGCTCAAGAAGAGTGGTGCGGGTGCACCTTTAGTTTTTATTTCAAAAGGAATTTCTTTCAGATGGAGTGCGGGCGCGGGATTGAGAGGAGCGGGCACGCCTTAATCTCGAAATTGAGATTTTTAAGCCTGAATTTTTTTGAAAAATGACAAGAATTAGGCTTCAAAAATTGATAATAAAATACTTAAAAATAAATAAATAAAAAAAATTAAATAAAATGAAAATAAAATCAAATAAAATAAAAGAAAAAGCTTGGGTTGCCTCCCAAGTAGTGCTTGGTTTAAAGTCGTCAGCCCGAATTTCATCGGTATTAAGTCTTCCCCTTTTCTTTCACACGCCAAATAAATTCCACGAACCGCTTTTTAAATTTCACTCTCTTTTTCGTGGCCTTCTTTGTTGGTAAATTTGGCACTTTCAACTTCACAACCGGCTCAATTAAGCACAATTCTTCGATGGGTGGATTAGGTGATTTTGTAAATAGATTGAAAATTACTCGTTCGCATTCCACACCCATCGACAATTCACCATTCTTCACTTCAATTTTTGTATTCTCCATAGCAAAAAATGATCTCCCAAAAATTATCGGAGCACCATGATCTGCTTCTATGTCCAAGATCACAAAATCCGCTGGGAAGATGAATTTAGCTACCTTGACTAGAACATCTTTAACAATACCAAGTGGATATGTGATGCTTCTATCCGCCAACTGCAATGAAATCATGGGTGATTTCATCTCTCCTAACTCCAAGGCCCTGTAAATAGATAACGAAATTAAGTTAATACTGACCCCTAAATCAGATAATGCAATAGTAAAATGAGATCCACCAATAGAACAAGGAATAGTAAAACTCTCGGATCTTTAAGCTTTTGTGGCATCTTATTTTGTAGCACGACACTGCATTCTTCAATTAGATTAACCACCTCGTTCTCTAGCAGCCTCTTTTTCTTGGACATCACCTCCTTGATGAACTTCGCATAATTTGGCATTTGCTCCAAAGCATCAGCAAAGGGGATGTTGATATGAATCTTCTTGGAAATTTCCAAGAACTTGGAGAACTTCTAATCCAAAGCTTTCTTCTTGAATCTCCGCGGGTAGGGGAGTGGAGGCTTATACATCGGTTTCTCTTCAAGTTCAGGCTTCTTCTCTTCGACTTCCTTCTCATCAAACCTTCTCTTTCTCTAGATCAGCTGCATGTTCCTGGACTCCAAATTCTTTCCCACTCCTTAACTCTATAGCCTTACATTGTTCTATAGGATTCACCTCAGTATTGCTTGGGAACTGGCCGCGGTTGTTATCTTTCAGTGCGTTCGCCAACTGCCCAATGCTAGTCTCCATGGATTGAAGCACAACACCCATGTTGGCCACATGTGTCTCTAAGCTGTCAAGGTGATTCTCAGTCCTCGCCATCCTCTTACCAGATTCCTGCACAAAATTACTAACAACATCCTCCAAAGAAGGCTTACCCTCACCCTTATTTGTAATGAACCTCGGAGGATTCAACACATTATTATTGTTAGCATAAGAAAAATTTTCACCATTCCTCAAACTAGGGTGATAAGTATTTGGAACAGGATTACCTCTGTAGCCTCCATAACCTCTCTGATTCATGTATTGCACTTGTTCAGGATGGTGAGATTCTTCCATAGCACTCTGCACACCTGCTGGTTCTGCAATACTCACTTTATTCAACGCGGCCACTTGTGTAGTCAGTGCAGATAATTGTGCAGTAATAGATGTGAGAAGATCCACTGCATACACACCAACTGGCTTCTTGACTCCCATACGCTCAGATGGCCATTGAAAACTATTGATTGTCATCTGTTCCAGCATATCATAGGCCTGAGTGGGATCCTTTGCAAATATAGTACCTCCAACCGTGGAATACATAGACATTCTCATGGGCTCATTCAGTCCGTTGTAAAACCACTCGATTTGTTCGCAATCTACAAAATTGTGGTTAGGACAATGCCTAAGTAAATCTTTGTACCTTTCCCATGCCTGTAGAGCTGTTCAGAATCCATCTGCTGGAAAGTGCTGATTTCGATCTTCAATTGGGTGGATTTAGCAGGTGAAAAATATTTCGCAAGAAATTTCACTGACATCCCCTCCCATGTAGTAATGCTCCCTAGTGGCAGCGACTGCAACCAACTCCTTGCCTGATCCCTGAGAGAAAAAAGAAACAAGCGTAAACGTATAATATCCTCAGACACACCATTAATTTTTACCATATCGGTTATCTCCAAGAAAGTGCGTAGGTGTAGGTGAGGATCAGTAGTGGCGCTACCATTAAATTGGTTCTGTTGAACCATGTTGATCAAGGCCGACTTCAGTTCAAAATTGTTGGTGTTAATGGTCCCTCGAGCGATTTCAGAATAGTGAGCCTGGATCGTCGGCCTGAAGTGGTCTCTGATAGGAACCAGGGGAGCTTGATTCACATTCTCTTCAGCCATTCTATCAATTTCTTCTCTTCTAACTCTTCTCAAAGCACGTGCAGTTATATCAATCTCCGGATCAAAAAGTAGAGAATTTTCACTTTCAGATCTTCGCATGAACTGCAATTTAAAAATAAGAAGAAATCAATTAGTAACTTAAAATAAAATAAAATAACTCTAAATTAAAACTAGACTAATTGGTAATAAGACTAAAATAAAATAAAAAATTACTCCCCGGCAACGGCGCCAAAAACTTGTTGTGAAAAATACTCGCAAGCGTATGAGTGTCAAGTTTTAATATAGTAATAAATCAAGTATCATTCCCACAGAGAGTGAAATGAAAATATTCAGTTCTAGTAATTAAAATAGTCCTAATTTTATCTAGAAAATCAATAACTGAGAGGTTTTGCAGAAAATAAATAATCAGGGGATTTAAAAGCATGCACACAATATTTAGATATTTATCAATCAAAGGAAAAATGGTCTAGAGGTATAGATTTCACCTGGTTTAGCCAACAATCAATCCTAATCAATTAATATTCATGAATTCCAGTCAATTAATAGCCAAGAACACTTAAGTATATTATTTCCCTCTCCCGAGCAACAATTAATGTTTATCAACTACAATTCAATTTTAATATCCCTATTAAGAATCTACTTGCAGTGATCTATTCAAAATAATGTTCTTTTTAAAATCTCTGTTAAAATTATACACTCTCCCGAGTGATATAACTAACAGTGTAGTTTCTATTCGTCTTATTCAAAATCTCCTCTTCCGAGTGCCAGATTTCAAATAAATATTATAATTCAATTATTGATCAAATAATTGAAAATACAATCAATTCTAGAAAAAACAATTAATCTAGAAAAAACTCAATTCAATAAAATCAAAAATTTATGAAAGCGTTTACACCAGGTTCCATCTGACCTCTAGACTCTAAAAATTTAGTTCATAACCGAATTCTGAATAAAACAAATCATATTAAAAAATCCAAACATATTCAGAATTAAATAGATAAAAGATAAAGAAAACAAATCTGCCGATGCGATGCCGTGTCCGATCTATCGATCTCCGTCTTCGTTCTTCAATTAAACTCCGCACGATCCCAAAAATCTTATCGATCAATTCCACAAATCTCTTCTCTGATATTTCGTATGTGTGTGGCGGCTCTCTCAAATCTCAGACTTCAATTCCCTTTTATACCGTCACCCAAAATCCCATGAAAAATACCCCAATAAAATATGAAAGTTTCCTTCCGATAATTAAAACAGCGAGAATTTCAATCACGGGGCGAGCGCTTAGTAAGTCCAGGCGAGCGCGCATGAGCCTCTCACTCCAATTCTTCACTCTCACATAAAGTTGCGCGTTTGCTCTTCTCTTCTTCTCTTTAGCGCCACTTTAAGCGCTAACATTCCAAGCCCAATAAGAAGCCCATTAGCTTTTCTCATTTCTTTTCTTACTGCTTCAATTTTCTTTTCTCCATTTTATTCTTTTCTTTTCTCTTCTCAAATTCTTATTTTTCTTCTCTTTTCCACAATACTTCACTAATTTCCTACAATCACAAAACAACAAAACTCCGCATAAATTTGCTCGAAACCAATAATTAAAAATTAAAATCATAATCAAATTACGTGTATACAATACACTTATAAAATACACTTATCAATTCAAATATGATGATATTTAAAATTAATGGACAAGAGATAATGAACCCCCTGTATTGTAAGACGATGAATTAGAATGGTTAGATCAAGGCCATGATACTTCAAATTCCCAAAATTGCAACATGACACTTAGTGGTCAAAGACATTCTAAGAAGAAAAACTATGAGGTAAGCTCAAGATTATCAAAAGGAAAAGGAATAATATTAAGTGATAGTGATGAAATTGACAATGATGACAACAATGATAGTGGTGATGAGAACAATCAAGAAGTGGTAAAAAAATAAATATGATGAACAAGGACGTCAAGATGATGAACATGATACTAGCATGTCATGGGCGGGGGGGGGGGGGGGGGGGGGGGGGTGATAGGTGCATTTTGTGTACTTAATTTGTATATGGTTTTACTTGACTTTTGGAATTTATTGGTAGATATTGCGTGAAATTGTTGTTGTTTTTGTGTTTGTAGGAAGTTATGAACTTTGATGTGTTTAAGGTGAATTAAGCCTAAAAGATGGAAGTTTAAAGGAAGAATCAAGAGTTGAAAAAGAGAAGATAAAGGCTGAATTCGAGCTTAAGGTGCGCCCGCACCGAATGAGGGGCGCCCGCGCTGTGTATGAAGATTTTAGGAAGAGATTTCGAACTCGAGGCGCGCCCGCGCCGGTGAAGAATTTTCGAAGAATGAGTTGTGAACTTGAGGTGCGCCCGCCCTGTTCCCTGCGCGCCCGCGCCGTCGTCTGTGAGGAGATTTAGAGTCCAAGTTTTTATGAAAACTTTGGGGTTTTCTTGGGATTATTTTGGACGATTCTTAGGTCATATAAAAGGGATTTTTCTGAGTCATAGAGCCATCTATCAGCCGCCAATACACACAATATTCTTGAGTGCATTTTTGTGAGATTTTGGGATCGAGAATTGAAGAGTACTTGGAACGAAGACGAAGACTTTTCGATCGGACACGGAAGAAAGACTTCGGCTTTGTTATTTCTTCTTATTTTTTTTCCTTTAATTGTTGAATTATGTTTGAGACTTAGAACATGATTTGGTTTTTTATGAATTTGAGCATGAACTAAACTTTTTTAGTATAGAGGTTGACGTAGCTTGGTTGAGACATATTCATGAATCTTTGATTTTAATAAATTGAATTTATATAGATTAATTTTGTTTCTAGAATTGAACGTCTTCTTGATTTACTGGCCATAAATTGAGTTGTTATATTTACTTAGAATCCGGCACTCAGGAGAGGGGATTTTGAGTAGGATCAATAGAAACTACACTGTTAATTGTTTATATAGCTCGGGAGAGTATATAAATTTAATAGAACCTTTAAGGAACATCGTTTTACAAATATCACTACATCTAGATTTTTAATAGGGATATTGAAATCAAACTGTAGTTGATACACTCTATTTGTTGCTCGGGAGAGGGGAATAGAATAATCTAAGTGTTATTGGTTATTAATTGAAAGAATTTATAAAATAGATTATTTAGGATTGAATATTGTCGAGACCAAGTGAAATCAAAACCTTTGGACTATTTTTCTATGATTGATAATTTCTCAAAATTTGTGTGTGAGTGAGCTTGATAATTCTTCACTATTTATTTAAGTTTTCAGCAAATTTCCAAAGTTTGATTTTCTAGATAAAATTAAGACTATTTTAATTACAAGTATTGAATATTTTCAAATTAATCCTTGTGGGATCGACACTCTCTCTTTCACTATATTAAAACTTGACACTCGTACGCTTGCGAGTATTTTTCACAACAAGTTTTTGGCGCCGTTGCCGGGGAGTAATTTTTGATTTTGTTTAGTCTTGTTTTCTAATTAGTATAAGTTTTAATTTAGATCTTTTATTTCATCTTATTTTAAGTACTAATTAATTTCTCATTATTTGTAATTGCAGTCTATGCGACGATCTCAAAGTGCGAATTCTCTACTTAATGATCCGGAGATCGAGCGCACTGCACGTGCTTTAAGAAGAATTAGAAGAGAAGAATTAAGGAACATGACTGAAGAAGAAGCACAGAAGCTCCTCTGGTGCCAATCAGAGATCACCTCAGGGCGACGATCCAGACTCACTATTCTGGAATCGCTCGAGGGACCATTAATGCAAACAACTTTGAGTTAAAGCCAACATTAATCAACATGGTTCAGCAAAACCAATTCAATGGAGGCGCCACAGCTGATCCTCACTTGCACTTGCGCACCTTTTTAGAGATTACCGATACGGTAAAAATAAATGGTGTTTTTGAGGATATAATACGTTTACGCTTGTTTCCTTTTTCTCTCAGGGACAAGGCACGGAGCTGGTTGCAGTCATTGCCGCTATAAAGAATAACAACTTGGGAGGGCATGGCTCTGAAATTTTAGAAAAGTTCTTTCCACCATCCAAGGCAACCCAGCTGAAGATTGAGATCAGTACCTTTCAACAGCATGATTCAAAACAGCTATATGAGGCATGTGAAAGGTACAAAGATTTGTTAAGGCATTGTCCTAATCATAATTTTGCAGATTGGGAAGAAATAGAGTTTTTCTACAATGGGTTGAATATGCCCACAAGAATGTCTATGGATTCTGCTACTGGAGGTATTATCTTTGCCAAGGACCATATTCAGGCCTATGATATGCTTGAACAAATAACTATCAATAGTTATCAATGACCGTCTGAACGTATGGGAGTCAAGAAGGGAGTGTACAGTGTGGATCCTCTCACATCCATCACTGCACAGCTATCTGCGTTGAGTACACAAGTTGCTTCTCTGAACAAGGTGAATCTAGCAGAACCTTCAAGTGTATCAGTTGCCATAGACGAATCTCATCCACCTGAGGAAGCTCAATATATCAATCCCAGAGGCTATGGAAATTATCGAGGTAACCCTCCACCTAATACTTATCATCCTGGCTTACGTAACCATGAAAACGTTTCCTATGCCAACAACAAAAATGTGTTGAAACCCCCTCCGGGATTCAATACAAATCAAGGTAAAGGTAAAGCGTCTTTGGAAGATGTTGTGTCTACATTTGTTACTAAATCTAACAAGAGGATGTCGAGGACTGAAACACGAATGGATAGCATGGAGACACATATGTGCAGTTTGGGGGCTATGATGAAATCCATGGAAACACAGATTGGGCAGCTTGCACATGCGTTGAAGGATCAAAATCGAGGACAGTTTCCCAGCAATACTGAAGTGAACCCAAAAGAGCAGGGCAAAGCGGTGGAGTTAAGAAGTGGTAAAAAGTGGTAAGAAGTTAGAGGCTAAGGAGCAGAGCAAAGCCAAGGAAGTTAAAGAACCGGTGGTCGAGGAAATCGTTGTTGAAGAGGCCAAGAAAGAATCTGAAGCAAAACCGATGTATAAGACACAACTTCCTTATCCTCAGCGATTCAAGAAGAAGGCACTTGATGAACAGTTTTCCAAGTTCCTAGACATCTTCAAAAAGATACACATCAATATTCCGTTTGCAGATGCCTTGGAACAAATGCCCAACTATGCCAAGTTCATCAAAGATGTAATGTCTAAGACGAGGAGATTGCAAGACAATGAAGTGGTGAATCTGACAGAAGAGTGTAGCGCAATCCTGCAGAAAAAGTTGCCACAAAAGCTTAAGGATCCAGGGAGTTTTACTATCCCTTGTTTTATTGGTGGTTCTAAGGTAAATAGAGCTTTTTGTGATTTAGGGGCAAGTATGAATTTGATGCCTTTTTCTGTTTACAGGACCTTGGAACTTGGAGAAGTCAGGATGACCACCATTACATTACAGCTAGAAAATCGGAGTATCACATATCCACGGGGTATTGTGGAGGATGTTTTGGTGAAGGTCGACAAGTTTATATTTCCAGCAGACTTCGTGATTTTAGACATGGATGAAGATGAAGAAACTCCTTTGATCTTTGGGAGACCTTTTCTAGCTACTGCACGTGCACTGATCGATGTCCACAAGGGAGAGCTCACACTTCGAGTTGGTGGTGAAGCTGTGATTTTTAATATTTATCATACCATGAGGGGACCAAACGAGGTAAGTACATGTAAAAGTATTGAAATTGTTCATTCTCATAATTCTTTTTCATGTGCAGGAATTACTGATCCACTCGAAAGATGTTTAGTGGCGGAAGAGGTGGTTGATAAGGAAGAGGATTGGGAGCTACATGAAAAAAAATCATTCCTTGACAGCGCTCCGAAAGAAAAAATGGTGAGTACTAAGGAATCTGAAGCATTGGAAAATAGTTCACCAGAGGTATCCACTAAAACTCATGATCTGAAAGAATTGCCTGCGCACTTATGTTATGCATTCTTTGGTGAAAATTCTACTTGTCCTGTTATTATTTCTGCTCACCTGTCTGCTGTAGAAAAAGATAAGTTGTTGAGAGTATTAATAAATTTTAAAACTGCTTTAGGATGGTCAATTTCTGATATTAAGGGTATTAGTCCAACAATATGCATGCATAAAATTTTGATGGAAGAGTCTTATACTCCTTATGTTGATCATCAGAGGCGGTTGAACCCTGCCATGAAAGAGGTAGTGAAGAAAGAAGTTTTAAAGTTGTTGAATGCGGGAGTGATTTATGCTATTTCTGATAGTAGTTGGGTATCTCCTGTTCAAGTGGTGCCTAAGAAGGGTGAGATTACTGTGGTAAAAAACAAAAATAATGAGTTAATATCCACACGTACAGTAACTGGCTGGCGAGTATGTATAGATTATAGGAAGTTGAACAAAGCTACTCTTAAGGATCATTTTCCACTCCCTTTCATTGATCAAATGCTTGATAGACTTGCTGGTTATTGCTATTACTGTTTCTTAGATGGTTATTCAGGATATAATCAAATTGCTATAGCACCGGAGGATTAGGAGAAGACTACTTTTACGTGTTCCTATGGCACGTTTGCTTTCAGAAGGATGCCTTTTGGCCTGTGTAATGCACCGGCGACTTTTCAACGGTGTATGATGGCGATTTTTGCAGATATGGTGGAAGATGTGATGGAAGTTTTCATGGATGATTTTTCAGTATTTGGTTCCTCTTTTGATCATTGCTTGCATAATCTGTCTCTTGTTTTGCAGAGGTGCCAAGAAAAGAATTTAGTTCTTAATTGGGAGAAATGTCATTTTATGGTTCAAGAGGGCATTGTCCTTGGACATAAAGTGTCATCCAATGGATTAGAGGTAGATCGAGCTAAAGTGGTTGCAATGAGAAACTTCCACCTCCGAAGAATATCAAGGGCATCAGAAGTTTCCTAGGCCATGCGGGGTTCTATAGGCGTTTTATCAAAGATTTTTCAAAAATCACAAAACCCCTATGTAATTTGCTTGAAAAAGATTCTACATTTTGAGTTGATTACAACACCCATCATGGTTGTACCGGATTGGAAGGAACCTTTTGAGTTGATGTGTGATGCTAGTGATTATGCAGTAGGAGCTGTTTTGGGCCAGAGGAGAGATAAGATTTTCAGAGCAATCTATTACGCTAGTCGCACCATGGATGCCGCTCAGCAAAACTACACTACTACAGAAAAAGAGATGCTTGCAGTAGTTTTTGCTTTTGATAAATTTCGTCCATATTTAATTGGCACTAAAGTAGTAGTTTACACTGACCATGCAACGATTCGCTATTTATTTGCCAAGAAGGATGCCAAGCCACGCTTGATAAGGTGGATTTTGCTTCTACAAGAATTTGATTTTGAAATCAAGGATAAGAAGGGTAGCAAAAATTAGGTTGCTGATCACTTATCGACATTGGAGCTAGAAGATGTTAAAGAGGAGGAAAGCATAAAGGAATTATTTCCGGATGAACAGATCTTTGAGGTAAGTTCCTCTACTCCATGGTTTGCTGATATTGCTAATTTTTTGTCTTGTGGTGCCATGCCTCCAGAATTGAACCGACATCAAAAAAAGAAATTTTTCCATGACGTCAAGTTCTACTTGTGGGATGATCCATATATGTTCAAACGTTGTGCCGATCAAGTGATTCGGAGATGTGTGGCGGGGCAAGATGCACATGAAATTCTGGAACAATGTCATTCAGCACCATATGGAGGACATTTTGGAGCAACCCGGACTGCTGCTAAGGTATTACAATCTGGTTTTTATTGGCCTACATTGTTTAAAGATAGTTATACCTTAGTGAAATCATGTGATAAGTGTCAAAGAACGGGAAATATTTCTAGAAGGCATGAATTACCCCTCACAAATATTTTAGAAGTGGAATTGTTTGATGTGTGGGGTATTGATTTTATGGGTCCCTTTCCCCCTTCTTTTGGGTACACTTATATTTTATTAGCAGTTGATTATGTTTCGAAATGGGTGGAAGCCATTGCCACCTCTACTAATGAAGCTCATGTTGTAGTAAAGTTTCTGCAAAAAAATATTTTTACGAGGTTTGGAACTCCACGAGCAATAATCAGTGATGAAGGTACGCACTTTTGCAATAAGATTTTTAATACCTTGCTCACTATGTATGGTGTTAGGCATAAGGTGGCGTGTGCATACCATCCTCAAACCAATGGCCAGGCGGAGATATCTAACCGGGAAATCAAGAAAATCTTGGAGAAAACGGTTAAGACAAATCGGAAAGATTGGGCAATCAAGCTAGATGACGCTATTTGGGCCTACCGCACTGCTTTCAAAACACCCATTGGGATGTCTCCCTACAGGATGGTTTTTGGTAAGGCATTTCATTTACCTTTGGAGTTGGAGCACAAGGCGTTTTGGGCTGCCAAGAAGCTAAACATGGATCTCGAAGCATCCGGGGATTTGCGGAAACTACAGTTGAATGAGTTGGATGAATTCCGAGATGAAGCATATGAGAATGCCAAGATATACAAGGAGCAAACAAAGAAGTGGTATGATAAAAACATTGTACATAGGGAATTCAAAACGGGTCAGAAAGTTTTGTTATTTAACTCTCGTTTGAAATTATTTCCAGGAAAGTTGAAATCGCGATGGTCCGGGCCGTTTCTCGTGGAGACCGTTTATCCACATGGTGCCATTGAATTGAGATGTCCAGATGGAAGAACTTTCAAGGTTAATGGACAGAGAGTCAAGCACTACTTTGGCAACGACGTACAACCTGCGTCCAGTGCATTGCTTGAAGATCCCAAATAAGACTGATGCAAGTCGGGCCGATGACTTTAAACCAAGCGCTTTTTGGGAGGCAACCCAAACTTTTTAGTTTATGTCTTTATTTAGGTTGATTTTTTGTTTATTTTTGCTTTTCAGTCTTTACTTATGTATTGGTTTGCTTTGGAAGTAATTTGGGTATTTTTTCTTTAATTTTTTCAGGTTTTTGGAGCCCAAGTTCGAGCCAAAGGGGCGTCCGCCCCATCTAGAGGCGCGCCCGCGCAGCCCTTGAATTATTTCAAGAGTTTTATTCGAGCTTGAGGCGTGCCCGCCCCAGTAACCAGCGCGCCCGCTCCGCTCCTGAAGTCACCCTTTGAATTTTTTTTTCGAGCTTACGGCGCGCCCGCTCCACACATCCGCGCGCCCGCCCCGATTGCAAGCCTTATTTTGTGCGAACTAAAGGCGCACCCGCCCCGTCCCTGCATTCATCCACACGCACACTGCCGAAGTAAAGGCGCGCCCGCCCTATCCAGCTGCGTGCCCGCCCCGCCTGTTCTATTCCATATATCTGACTTCTCCCTTCTTTTCTTTATTCAAAATTTTTCCCTAATCCATCCTCATGCCTCCTTCCATTCTCCCACTTCACTAATCGGCTATTAAATCTCACAATCTCCAACATACACCCTCTAATTTCTTTTCTCATCATCTTTTCGAAGCGGATTGGTCTCACCACATTGCTAAGTGGCGCGCCTCGATTCGGAATTCTGTCGGTTTTACAATGGGGAAACTTTTGCTTATCTACTCTTATCGGACTCGTCTAGAGTAAGTTCGTCTTCTTGTGATCATAACTTGATTTGGGTGGAGCGTATTCAGCAATTAAGTCTATTGCGGTGTGTGCATATTGAAGTCTTGTGTGATTAATCAATCTGTGGAGGGTGGATTCTATTGGATTATATTTGAAGCTATCGTTTTTGTTTGTTAATTGTGGAGTCTATTCAAGTTTGGGGGAGTTGTGGTTGTTGCAATTTGGCTCATTGTTGTGGTTCAGTGGTTTGCATTCTAAGTGTTTGAATAATGACACCAAAGAAGAAGCTAAAATCTGTTGCATCATCTTCTACTGCCGCTCCGAAGCCTGAACCGCAACGTTTTTGGAATGAGATTGCAGAAGATAATTATCAACGATGTCTAGGGAAAATGATACTACCCGAGCGTGGTTTTAATACGACATCCGGATTTGGGAATGATGAGTTTATGAGTCCTATAGGCCGGGCTGTCTCTGGTCGTCAATGGCTAAAATTTGCTCAGCCACCACAGGATGCAGTCGTCCCTTTAGTTTGTGAATTTTATGCGAACTTGAAAGTAAAACACATGCAGCTTAAAGTGCTTTTCCGCGGGAAGTTGGTGCCTTTTGATGCTCACATGATTAACACTATGTACAATCTCCTGCCAGTGTTTCACGATGAGTACGCGGAATACAGAGCTAATGAAGTGGATTACACGGAGATTCTGAGCCGTATATGTATTTCGGGCGTGGAATGGAGAATGGGCCGTGATCACTTGCCTTCCAAATTGAAGAAGACCGAACTGATTCCTGATGCTAAGCTGTGGTATAATTTTGTGTGTGCTAGGCTTAAACCAACTGACCATGAGCATTAGGTGACACGCGAACGCGCTATTCTTTTTTACTGTATTTTGGAGGGCAAAGCTATTGATTTGGGACAGATTTTCCAAGCAACGATTCAAGGTGCGGTGGCATGTAAGACGACTGGCGGGTTTGCATTGCCGGCACTTATCACTGACCTTTATGAAGAGGCGGGAGTAGAGTGGAGCCAAAATGAAGAATTGTTGAAAGCTACTGCTCCTATTGTTTGTCACGCTCCATTCCGTATGGTTTCGACTTCTGAGCAAAGAACGCGCGCTGAGAGGCGAGATTTTAATGAGAGAGCAGATGCACGACGAGGCCCTGCCACTCAACCTTAGGCCCCACCTGTTGCGCTCGACCGTGTTGCTATTCTGGAGGACGAATTGTGATTGCACCGTCAAGAGTTTTGGACGTTTCAGCAGACTATTGGTGTCTTTATGGACTACATGATGGATTTTACAGATGCTTTGCGACATCAGTTTCCACAGGCTGCTAGTTCGGCTCACCCATTCCCTCCGTATCCACAGTGGCCACCTACTTTTGGCCCTTCTGATCCTGGCCACGATGATGCTGCTGGTGATGGCGACGACCACTGACGGTCTTCGTTTGTGGTACATGTCCTTTATGCTTTCTTGTTTTAATTCATTGAGGACAATGAATGTACTAAGTTTGTGGGGATTGTGTCCTTTTTCACATTTGGTGATTTTGTTTTTGTTTTTGCTTTTGCTTTTGCTTTTGTTTTGTTTTGTGTTTTCTTTTAGTTGTTGATTCTTAGGAGTTGTGCTGTGTTGGTGTGTGGCTGAATTTGAGAAAATTATGTAGTTGTGGTTTTAGGTGAATGCTGTTGAGAAGTCATGAATGAAATGGATTATTGGCCAATGATGTTAACTTTTTTTTGTAACTGAAATCCATGACTATCTGCCTAGCCGACAAAATTTTTGAATGAACGGAACCAAGTGAACAATTGAACTCCTATATACTCAGTCATTTTGCTTGAATCTGAATTTTGAGACATACAAACATAAAAATGATTGAGGCATTGTTTGAAATTTTTGGGCCTGAATTTTATTGAATAAATTTATCCTTAGTTGCCCAGTTGAGCCTACACGTATATTAGTAAATTGAGGTATGGAATAATCTGAAATTGTTGTTGAAAATCATCGTTTACTGCTGATGATTATTTTTTTCTGCACTGATCGAAATTTGTATGATTTGATTGTGGATTGAGACTTGTCTAGAACTAGTTCGGACACTCTTCGAGGCGAAATACGGGAAAAACTGAGATTAGGAATGATTTAGGCGATTTTTTTGAATTCGTTTGAGCCTTTCAAGATACCTATTAATATATGTTATCCCAAGTACCTTGTTTGAGTTTTATTGAAAATCGAATGGCATGCGTGTAAACGTGTGATTAAACCCCCATTCATCATTATTTCAAGGTCCTACATTGAATACCTGAATAGCCTAAACAGTATTTCCTACCTTTAAGGGAGTAATTTGAATGCTAAAATGTTTTATGCTTCTAGTTTTATTTGTGAAAATGGAATGATGTGATGGATGAATTGAAATGAAGAAGGTAGTTGTGAAAATAAAAAGGTATTAGAAAAAAAAAGAGTTGAAAAAAACAATTTTGTGGTTGAAAAAGTTGGAAAGAGTTGTGAAAAAAGTGAAAAATAATTGAAGTGAAGAGAAAAAGTGTAAATTTGTAAATGAAAAGGAGTTGAAGTTAGATTTAGCATAAAAATAAATTACAAATTATTTTGAATTCTTATCCTTTATTTGTAGCCATGAGCCAAGACTTACATTACAAGCTGATTAAGTCCTATTGACCGAGTCTCAGTTGCCCAATATACTAGTGGAGAAGAGTTGCGAGAATTTAGCCTATGGACTGTTGATTGATGCTTTTAATGATTATGAATTTGATCCAAACACGCACACACTATGTTTCTTTGAATTAACCCGATTGTGTGTTTTTGATGACATCTCCTTGAAGTTGATCCTGTGCTACCTTGGAAAGCTCTCATGATTTGTGAATGTTTGAATTGAGTTAAGAGAAGAGTATTTTGAACGTGAGTTGCGGAGTTTATGAGTTATGACGTTGAATTATTTTTCTGGCTAACTAATTTTTTTTTTCAAGTGTCATTAGGTTAGATATGATTGGATTTAAATTGTTTTGGAATTCCAAACTGAGGTCATTGATCCATAATAATTTTTTATGGTTATTGTTCATGCAATTGTGTTGAGTTGTGTTAGTTTTGCTCGAGACGAACAAAATATCAAGTTTGGGGGAATTTGATAAGTGCATTTTGTGCACTTAATTTGTATATGGTTTTACTTGACTTTTGGAATTTATTGGTAGATATTGCGTGAAATTGTTGTTGTTTTTGTGTTTGTAGGAAGTTATGGACTTTGATGTGTTTAAGGGGAATTAAGACTAAAAGTTGAAAGTTTAAAGGAAGAATCAAGAGTTGAAAAAGAGAAGAAAAATGCTGAATTCGAGCTTAAGGCACGCCCGCGCCGAATGAGGGGTGCCCGCGCTGTGTATGAAGATTTTAGGAAGAGATTTCGAACTCGAGGCGCGCCCGCGCCGGTTGAAGAATTTTCGAAGAATGAGTTGCAAACTTGAGGTGCGCCCGCCCTGTTCCCTGCGCGCCCGCGCCGTCGTCTGTGAGGAGATTTAGAGTCCATGTTTTTATGGAAACTTTGGGGTTTTCTTGGGATTATTTTGGACGATTCTTAGGTCATATAAAAGGGATTTTTCTGAGTCATAGAGCCATCTATTAGCCGCCAATACACACAATATTCTTGAGAGCATTTTTGTGAGATTTTGGGATCGAGAATTGAAGAGTACTTGGAACGAAGACGAAAACTTTTTGACCGGACACGAAAGAAAGACTACGGCTTTGTTATTTCTTCTTATTTGTTTTCCTTTAATTGTTGAATTATGTTTGAGACTTTGAACATGATTTGGTTTTTTATGAATTTGAGCATGAACTAAACTTTTCTAGTCTAGAGGTTGACGTAGCTTGGTTGAGACATATTCATGAATCTTTGATTTTAATAAATTGAATTTCTATAGATTAATTATGTTTCTAGAGTTGAATGTCTTCTTGATTTACTGGCCATAAATTGAGTTGTTATATTTACTTAGAATCCGGCACTCGGGAGAGGGGATTTTGAGTAGGATCAATAGAAACTACACTGTTAATTGTTTATATAGCTCGGGAGAGTATATAACTTTAATAGAACCTTTAAGGAACATCGTTTTACAAATATCACTGCATCTAGATTTTTAATAGGGATATTGAAATCAAACTGTAGTTGATACACTCTATTTGTTGCTCGGGAGAAGGGAATAGAATAATCTAAGTGTTCTTGGTTATTAATTGAAAGAAATTTATAAAATAGATTATTTGGGATTGAATATTGTCGAGACCAAGTGAAATCAAAACCTCTGGACTATTTTACTCTGATTGATAATTTTTCAAATTTTGTGTGTGAGTGAGCTTGATAATTCTTCACTATTTATTTAAGTTTTCAGCAAATTTTCAAAGTTTGATTTTTTAGATAAAATTAAGACTATTTTAATTACTAGTATTGAATATTTTCAAATTACTCCTTGTGGGATCGACACTATCTCTTTCACTATATTAAAACTTGACACTCGTACGCTTGCGAGTATTTTTCATAACAGGGGGGGTGGGGGGGGGGGTTTGGGGTAGAATTATTATTCCCCACAAGACACTGATCATGGGTATCGCCCTTGGATAGAGGAACAAAATCGCTTTTTAGCAAGTTTGATAGGGTTCTTGAGTGCTGAAGATTATGAAAATTTGAGTGGATCTTCGCATTCATATATGGGTGTAGAAGAAAAAATAAAAAATCTTGTCTTGGGGGATCAACATCAATATCAATTTTTAGATGATTCAAGAAATTATTATTAGAGCTCTCAACATTTTGGTCGTACTGCCAGTGGATATAATGAACCAAGATTTGAGTATTCTCATGGTTATAGCTTTAGTAGCCCATATCCAAATTAAGTTAATCAAGTTTCTAATTATGATTAATTGGCTAAAACATGATTAAGAGATTCTCAAATGAGTTTAAGGAGTTAGAAAATGGATTCAAAACACTCAAAAATGGCTCAAAGGGTTCCAAGCTATCAGAAAAATCGGATGATCCGAACCCTAGGATCGGACCATCCGAATTGCATGGAGTTTGGAAGCATAGTTCGAGATCGGAGGCTCCGTGGAGATCGAACGATCCGAAGAGAGATCGGACGATCTGATCGTGTTTAGATAATTTTATATGGATTTGATTTGACAACCCAAGGAAATCGAACGATCCGAAGGCTGGGATCGGACAATCCGAACGTATTATGTAAGCAGTGACATCACAACAAGGATAGATATTTGGAGGGGGTCGAAGGGGGATATCGGACGATCCGATTTTAGGGATCGGACCATCCGATCTATGCCTATAAATAGGGGTCGAGAGCCCCCATTTCCACTCGCACCAATTCATCTCCTCTCCATTTCTAGCTAAATTTTAGGGACTTTTAGGAGTCTTATTGAAGGGCCAGGAGTGGTGGAGTGCTTCGGGGATAGCAGTAGAGCGATGCCTAAGTTTTGAGGCAGTCGCCATCAACGGACTGAAGACGGACACAGGTATTACATTGGATCCCTATAGAAATTAAAGAGTATGTAATAACTTAGTTAAGGCTTTTAGAGTATTATAAGTGATATGTTGATTATTGCTTATAGGGTTGGGTTTCGAGTACCTGGACTGCTAGATTGCTAGGGTGCTTGAGTTTTCTGGATAGAGGTACGACCGTATTATACGAGATACCAGGTTGAATATACATGTATTGTGTTTGCATGTTTTCTGTGGCATTTATATATGCATTGATATTATGTTGCATGCATGAACATGTTGAGCTTTATTCCTTGATTTGCATAGTTTTAGTAGGGGTCGCTCAGCTCCGTATTTTTAGTGGATGGATTCCATGGATTTGGATCCGGATATATCCACAATTTTATGGTATGGGAGCCACCTCCTAATGCGATGGCCTAGCGTGCTACATACCATGGCGCCTTGACTGAGCAGTATTCTGGATAGATTTTTCCAGTATAGAATGTGCATGCATGGTATATGTATATTCGTACTTCTATACTGAGCGTATGCTCACGTCCGTAGTATTTTGTTTTGGACACCCTATTCTATGGGGCAGGGCTTAGGTTGGACGGACCCGGAGGTAGCGGTTGTTGAGCTGTAGTGGTTCCGTGGTTTTTTCCCATTTCCATATCAGGTTGTTAGTTCTAGATTTTAGTGCTTTCTGTTCGATGGGGTTTTAAAATATTATTTGATTTTAGCCCGGTTGTTCTGTCGATGATTTTGTATTTATGGTTTAAGTTTATGCTGGATTTCATTAATTGTGTTTGAATATTTAATTGCATGCTTAACACTCTGTTAGTAGTTGATTTGGGTATGGGTCGCTACCATTTATTTGTATCAGAGCATGCATTGATTTTGGGATCTAGAAATACAGTTTTGGAGATAATCATTGTTGTATTTTATCAGATGGCGGACTATGATGAGAGTCACGGTAGCGGGGGTGGACACTGGGGTGACGAGGAAAATCATGAGCATCGCCGAGGCCATAGTCATCATCGTGATGATCGTCACCATTTTAGTATGCATAGGTTCATACAGATGGGTCCCAAACCTTTGGTTGGAGAGAATCTCCAGAGGATGCGGAGAATTGGTTAGAACGCATAGAGAACTGCTTCCAAGAGTTTCAGTGCATAGAGGAGCAGCAGATGGAGATTGTTAACTTTCTAGTGGAGGGGCGTGCTCGTAAATGGTGGAAGTCCTCGTCTGCACCTTTCATGTCCGAGCGAGGCGCAACTACTTGGGAAGAGTTTCGCGCAGCCTTCCAGAAACTGTATTTTCCTCCCGCACTTAGACAGTCGAAGGCTAGTGAGCTGCTGATTGTGAAGCAGGGCACGATGTCTATCAACGAGTATCAGCAGAAGTTCTTTGAGCTATTGGTGTATTGTACACATATTGCTACCAGATCTATGGCGAAGTATGATCTTTTCCTTCTGGGTCTTAGTTCGGAGATCCATGACCGTGTTGTTGTTGGTGACGACATGACGTACGAGGGTTTAGTTAGCCGATGTCGTCAGGCTTAGGACAGTCTTTGGCGTAACATGCCTTTTCTCTCATCTAGAACAACTAGTTCTTTGGGTCCGAGGACTCAATATTTCAAGAAACAGGGTGTGTTTTCTTCTTCTTCTGGTTCTGGTTCAAGTGGTGTTCACCATTTTGGGAAGAAGAAAATCCAGGGTCAGTGTGCGAATTTTGGATGCTGTCATCCGACTAAGAAGTGTCGTAGGACAAGAGCTTGTTTCCGTTGTGGCGAGGTTGGCAACATGAAGATAGATTGTCCGCAAGCTGTCGGAGGGTCAGCGTCTGGTTCTGGTTCTCAGTTTTCCGTTCCACAGAGGTATCAGGGACAGTCTATAGGGAGCACCAATCAGAGGCCTTGTTTTTTCGGGCAGGTGTTTGCGCTGAGTCAAGATCATATTTAGCAGGAGAACGAGAATGTTATTGCAGGTACATTTCTTCTATGCAGTATTTCTGCATTCGTTCTCATTGATACCGATGCATTACATTCTTTCATTTCTGCACGGTTTGTTAAGCGTCATAGGTTGCTATATATGTATCTAGACGTAGTGGTTTCTTTTTCTACCCGACTGGTCATTCTGCTTTAGCTAAGAAATTAGTCTTGGGTTGCTCTTTAGTATTCGAGGGTTCTGAGATAGAGGCAATCATATGATTCTAGCGATGGATGATTTTGATTGTATCTTGGGTATAGATATTTTGACTGTGTATAGTGCTACTTTGGGCTGCTATCAGAAGATAGTGCAGTTTCGTCCGATTGAGGGCGATAGCTGATTTTTCTATGGTGAGGGAGCGCGACCCCCTATGCCTTTTGTATTAGTTTTGAGATCTTACCGGACTTTGGAGGCTGGTGGGGAAGGTTACCTTATCTATGATATTGATGAGTCCACGGGGATTAGGGCTCTTGAGGATTTGCCAGTTTTCTGCGAGTACCCATATGTTTTTTCCGATGAGATTCCAGGGTTTCCCCTAGTCTGTGAAGTGGAGTTCAGGATCGAGCTCGTGCCAGGTACGACGCCGATTTCTAGTGCACCTTATCGTCTGGCTCTATCAAAGATGAGAGAGTTGCAGCAGCAGCTCTAGGATTTGTTGGACAAGAAATATATTTGTTCGAGCATTTTGCCTTGGGGAGTGCCAGAGTTATTCGCAAGAAGAAAGATTGTTCTTTGCGTCTCTGTATTGATTACAGACAGTGGAACCGAGTGACGATTAAGAACAAGTATCCTTTATCACGCATTGATGATTTGTTCAATCAGCTTCAGGGTACTTCAGTGTATTCAAAGATTGACTTGAGATGGGATATCATCAGTAACGAGTTTGTGATGAGGATGTTTCGAAGACTGCGTTTCGTATGAGGTATGGTCACTATGAGTTTTTAGTGATGCCTTTCGGTTTAACGAACACACCAACAGTGTTCATGGATTTAATGAACAGGGTTTTCCGAGATTACTTGGATAGGTTAGTTGTGGTGTTTATCGACAACATTCTGATTTATTCCCGTAGCATCGAGGAGCATGCTTATCACTTGAGAGTTGTACTGCAGATTCTTCGAGAGAGGCAGTCGTATGCCAAGTTCATTAAGTGTGAGTTCTAGATTTATCAAGTATTGTTTCTTGGTCATGTCATTTCTCACGATGGTGTTTCCGTGGATCCGAATAAGAAGAAAGCTATTCTGAACTGTTCACGTCCGACGACAACTTCTGAGAATCATATTTTCTTGGGTTTGGCAGGATACTACCGCCGATTCATCGAGAATTTCTCACGGATTGCTAGACCATTGACGCAGTTAAAGAGGAAGGATGTTCCTTTTGTCTGGTTCGTCGAGTGTGAGCAAAGCTTCGATGAGTTGAGAAGACGTCTAACTATTGCGCCTGTCTTGCCTTGACATCAGGTTCTGGTGGTTATGTGGTTTATACAGACTCATCTCTCTAGGGTTTGGGATGTATCATGACACATAATAGGCATATGATTGCCTATGATTCCAGGCAGTTGAAGACTCATGAATGGAATTATCCAGTGCATGACTTAGAGCTTGCTGCAATACTGTCTGCACTCGAGATTTGGCAACATTACCTATACGGTGAGCATTTTGAGATTTATTCTGACCACAAGAGTTTGAAGTATTTGTTCACTCAGGCTGAGTTGAACATGAGACAGCATCGTTGGATGGATCTTCTCAAGGATTATGATTGTAAGATCAAATATTATCCGGGTTCTGTGAATCCAGCTGCAGATGCGCTCAGCCGTAAGGTTTATGTTAGTGCCCTTCATACTAGTGCTGTGTCTAGTGATGTTCATGAGGGGTGTTCTTTGGGTTTCACTTTTCGCCACAAGAGAGATCAGCAGGGGGTTCGAGTATTTTCAGTGTTAGTTGAACCAGCGTCGTTTGCTTGTATCCCAGAAATTCAGCTTTTTGATCCGAAGACGCGAAATTTAGACAGGCTTGCTCAGGTAGACAACACCTCTGGTTTCCATTTTTAGTTTGATGTTTTGTTGTGTTTGTCAGATTGAGCGGTTGTGCCTGAGGATTCGTCTTTGCGTGAAGAGATCTTGTATCAAGCCCATCGTAGTAGATTCACCGTACACCCAGACAGTGCTAAGATGTACAAGGATCTACGTACGAGATTATGGTGGAAAGAAATGAAGCGTAGTGTTTACCAGTATATTTCCCGATGCCTTGTTTGTCATAAGGTTAAGGCAGAGCATCGTCGATAGGGTTGTTTGATGCATAGTTTGGAAATTCCAAAATGGAAGTGGGAGCATGTGGCGATGGATTTTGTCACCCATTTGACAATGTCTTCTAGGCAGTGTGATGCCATTTGGGTTGTGGTGGACAGATTTTCCAAGTTTGCTAATTTCCTTCCGTACAATCGCGAGTTCAATTTTGATCGTATGACGAGAATGTACATCTAGGAGATTGCGCGTTTGCATGGAGTGCCGCTGAGTATTGTCAGTGACGGAGATCCGAGTTTTACCTCACGGTTTTGGGGTATTTTTCTGTGAGCTTTGGGTACCACTTTGAGTCTCAGCACATCGTATAATCCAGAGACTGAAGGTTAGCCCGAGAGGACTATTCGGACATTAGGGGATATGATGAGGGCTTCAGTGATGGATTTTGGGTTATTTTGTCAAGATCATCTGTCGATGATAGATTTTGCTTATAACAATAGCTATCATCGTAGTATTGGCATGACACCGTTTGAGGCTCTTTATGATTGCCGTTGTCGAACGCCCTTATTCTGGGATAAAGTAGGGGAAAGACGGGTTGAGGGACCAGAGTTGATTCAACGAATTGTGGATAAAGTTGAACTGATCAAGAAAAGAGTCAAGATTTCCAACAATAAACATAGACCTTTGCATTTCGAGTCAGGGGAGCATGTTTTCTTGCGAGTTTTATTTTTCCGAAAGGTGATGAGATTTGGTCTCAAGGGAAATTTAGCACCTAGGTTCATTGGTCTATTTGAGATCTTGGAGAAAGTCGGAGATGTGGCTTACCATTTGGCATTACCGCCGTATCTTTTCAGCATTCACAACGTGTTCCACATGTCATTACTTCGTCAGTACATTGTAGATTGATGAGTCGTGCATTCTGCATCCGACAGAAGTACAGTTAAATCCGGATTTGTCGTACGTGGAGAGACCGTTGAGGGTTCTCGGCAGAAAGGACAAAGTGCTTCGGAATAAGCGCATTTCTCTAGTCATGGTTCAATGGCAGCATCGAGGCACGACAGAAGAGCCTTGGGAGTTGGAAAGTTGTTTGCGTTCTGAACATTCGGAGTTATTTTGATTGTATTATATTTTTGCAGTTTAGTTGTAAATTGCAGTATTGTAATAAAAAATTGTTTTAGTATTATTTTTCTCTGTTATCCTAATCCTGATTTCGAGGGAGAAATCTCTTAAGTGGCGTAGAATGTAGTAGCCCATATCCAAATTAAGTTAATCAAGTGCCTAGTTATGATTAATTGGCTAAAAAATGATTAAGGGATTCTCAAATGAGTTTAAGGAGTCGTAAAATGGATTCAGAACACTCCAAAATGGCCCCAAGGGTTCCAAGCTATCGGAAGGATCGGATGATCCGAACCCTAGGATCGGACCATCCGAAGTGCATGGAGTTCGGAAGCATAGTTCGAGATCGGAGGCTCCATGGAGATCGGACGATCCGAAGAGGGATCAAACGATCCAATTGTGTCTGGATAAGTTGATATGAATTTGATTTGACAACCCAAGGATATCGGACGATCCGAAAGCTGGGATCAGATGATCGGAACGTATTACGTAAGCAGTGACATCACATCGAGGAAACGTGTTCGGAGGGGGTTGAAGGGGGAGATCGAACGATTCGATCTCAGGGATCAGACCATCCGATCTATGCCTATAAATAGGGGTTGAGAGCCCCCATTTTCACTCGCACCAATTCCTCTCCTCTCCCTTTCTAGCTAGATTTTAGGGACTTTTAGGCGTCTTATTGAAGGGCCAGGAGTGGCGGAGCGCTGTGGGGATAGCAGCGAAGCAATGCCTAAGTTTTGAGGCAGTCGCCATCAACGGGCTGACGACGGACGTAGGTATTACATTGGATCCCTATAAAAATTAGGGAGTATGTAATAGCTTAGTTAAGGCTTTTAGAGTAATATAAGTGATATGGTGATTATTGATAATAGGCTTGGGTTTCGAGTACCTGGACTGCTAGATTTCTAAGGTGCTTGAGTTGTTTGGATAGAGGTACGGACTTATTTTCCGAGATACTAGGTTCAATATACATGTATTATGTTTGCATGTTTAACGTGGAATTTGTATATGCATTGATATTATGTTGCATACATGAACATGTTAAGCTGTATGAGTTGATTTGCATAGCCTTAGTAGGAGTCGCTCAGCCCCATATTTCTAGTGGATGGATTCCATGGATTTAGATCCGGATATATCCACAATTTTATGGTATGGGAGCCACCTCCTGATGCGACGTCCCAGCATGCTACATACCATGGCACCTTGACTGAGCAGTCTTCTGGATAGGTTTTTCCAGTACCCGACATATTGCATGTTCATGCATGGTATATGTATATTCGTACTTATGTACTGAGCGCTGTATGCTCACATCCATAGTATTTTGTGTTGGACACCTATTATATGGGATAGGGTATAGGTTGGACGGACCCGGAGGTAGCGGTCGTTGAGCTACAGTGGTTCCGTGGTTTTTGCCCGTTTCCATATCAGCTTGTTAGTTTTGGATTTTAGTGCTTTCCATTCGATGAGGTTGTAAAATATTATTCGATTTTAGCCCAATTTTTCTGTCGGTGATTTTGTATTTATGGTTTAAGTTTCTGCTGAATTTAATTAATTTTGTTTTAAGAATTTAATTGCATGCTTAAGACTCTGTTAGTAGTTGATTCCGTTCTGGGTCGCTACAATAGCACAAGACAGAATCATTGATCTTCTCAAGCAAGTGGAATCAGAAATTATGGACTAAATGGGTCGTCTAAATATATCGGTTCCAGGAATAATCAATTTGAAGAGTATTATAGCAGTGGACAAAATAGATATCATGACCATCAATCACCTACAACAACTGCTGTGACGTCCCGTATTTTTAAACATTTTCAAGAATTAAGATGCGGAAAAGTGTGGGGAAAATTTTAATTGTCGGTTCAGGTTTGCTATATTAGTAGTAGTAGTCTTTGGCGTGCCTGTATAAGAACCGATCATTGTCTGTAGGGTAACATCTTTGTTTCAAATATTTTATGCACGTTAGAGTCATCTAGATTTGTATGTGTTATTTACATATTTTTAAATTCAAATCTCGAGTCTTTGGACCTACAAACACAATGCATTCCCTAAGAAATGGGCCTCACGATATAATTCGATCTTACAACTATTCAGGGGTCTAAAATACATGAAACACAATAATCATGAAATGCGTTCAACAATAAAGATGTTCGACATTACAATGTGCGACATATTTCAAAACGAGTTCAAAAACAACTCGACTGCTAAACCCGAGCTCCACTTCTACTCTCAATCTCATACCCTCAATGTCCTCTCTTGCTCGACCCCTGGACACCTGTTGCAATGCACACACACAAGATGTAGTGACCCTGCTTTGAATAACCTACTAACAAACATGCAATCAACTTAATTAAAATACTTAATTATCAGAGTAAAACTTGCGGAAACATATTCCATAATATACATAAACCAGAAAACTACAACTGGTACTAAAACTCAAACTAAAGTGATACATCCATATCAAAATATATACAATAAAACTGAAATGTATTATTATACAGCTACATCAAATCCTGTTGTATAATATACCCTCTGATAGCTTCTGTTCTCTAGTCCTGCCTCGAACCTCCTGCTCTGTCCAACCTGGAACCTGCCCCGTCGAATGGGGTGTCCAAAATAATACCAAGGATGTGAGCGATTAACGCCCAGTACGTAAATATGAGTAAACATATAAATATGATGCATGCATATGATGACTAGATATCGGATAATCCATCAAATCATGCTCAGACCAGGCACCTAAATGAATGCCGGAACCTCGTGGATAGACCTATGGGTATAGCCACACTAGTCTAAAACACCATACGTATCCGTCTCCGCTACACTACTAGTGCTAGACCATATACCAGTGTAGAGCTGAGCGGCCCTACTATCATGGCTATGTTAAAGAAAATAGGCTCAAAGTTTATGTTCACATGATATATGAATATAAAAACAGTAAAACATACATCATGTCACATAAAAATGCAATATATAAACACGCATACTCGCTAGCTATCTCAGTCAATATTTACGTACATTCTACGTAATAGTTCAAGTCTACATCAGGACCTAGATTCCAAGCCTACAATCAAATATTTATTGTATAACTAATTATTATCTACAAGCCTTAACTAAGCTAGTAGATACTCCTATTTCTTTATAGGATTCCCTGGCCATACTTTCGTCTGTAGTTAGCTTGTTGATGTGCTCCAAATTATATATCAAAGATTCGAAACAAGCCCAACAATTAAACAAACTCAACAATGATGTCCGGCAGTGGCGGCGACACGACGGCGGCGGCCGAAAAATCGCCCGTCATCGGAGTTGGGTATTTATGCAAAATATTTATATCAAAATGAAGCTTAAAACACAAGGAACAAAACCCCTAAATTATTTCAAGTTTTCGGTGACTTACGGCGGCGAAATGGGGTGGCATAGGCGGCGGTCGGAATTTGGGTTTATGTGGCGGCGCTCAAAACCTTACAACATTGGCACCAATAGATAACTCTTGTCAAGAACTTTCCAACCTATATTTGGTTTTGAGTTTCGGCGACCGGAGGCGGCCAAACGACGACAAGAAAGCGGCGGCTTCCGGAATTTGAGTTTCGTTGGGTCGCTCTAAAAATGTTCAAAGTGGGTGAAAATTGAAAGATCTCGTCGCGAGGATTACAACCGTATATTTAATTTCGCATTTCGATGACTGGTTGTGGAGTTATGGCGGAAAGAAGGTGGCGTGAGGAGAGAGAAAAAGGATGACGGGAAATGGAGGAGTAGCCGATGTGACGTGTAGAGGCGGTGATATATGTATATATATCCGTATATATCATATCACAAAATGATACGGGTACACATGTTTAAATGCATGTACTCTTTTATTCCTTCGGGGGTTAAATCTTGACCTGATTTGGATTATTTCAATTCTTGTGTGCTATAAAAATCACATATGTATTTTAATATCAGCTATCACCCGATATTTCCTAATACATATTTTTAGCACACAATTAAATTATTTTTAATCTCATTTAATCCTTTGATCATATATTTAGTAACCCTTAATCACGGTTAATATTTAATTAACTTAAAACAGAGTACGAGTTACTATACAATACAAATAAACAACCGGAAAATCTGTGAGAATAAACTCAGTATGAAAGATGAGCATATATAAACATTAAGCATTTTGAATTCAAAAACTGAATTCATAAATACTTTAAAATGATTGATACTCAAAATGAAATGCTTTGTAGTGACCCTTACCGAGATCACCTACTAAACAGAACTTAGACATGCAATTAACTTAATCAAATAGTAAACTAGAATAAAGTTGCGGAAACAATAAAAATTAATACAATCCCAAAGAAAGGAATATGCAATACCCAAATATTATACAACCAAATCAAAATGCTTTATCAACCCAATACAGTAACAATAAACCCTAGGCGAAGCTCCAGCTGGCCATCCTCTGTCTAGCCCCTCTTGGATCCACCCGCCTCATCCAATCGCAAACCTGCCCCATGAAATAGGGTGTCCAGAAACACAGAGTACGAGACGTGATCATAAAACGCTCAGTACGAGAGTATGAGTATACATGAATGCAAGTGTACCGCCTACTGACTAGAGGTCAAGAATCAGATAACAAAGATAGACCGGACCCTGGTATGTAGCACATTGTGCCGTTGCTTCAGGAGGTGGCTCACATACTGAAATACTAGTGGATACGCCGGACCCAAATCGATGGAAGTCCATCCACTAACAGGATAGGGTAGAACCCTACTAACAGACATCTCAAAAGAGATAGCTCAAGATGCATACGTATGCAGCATAAAATTATGTCATATAAATCATGCAGTCACATAATACATGCATACTCAGTTAGGATATCTCGAACAATATTTCGTACCTCAAATACTAGGCGCGCTCTACCAGCTCTAGGTCTACGCCTATAATCCACACTACACTGCCAAATGATACTAATATCATTATAGTGCTCTAAAGCCTTAACTAAGCTATTGCATACTCCTAAATATTTTTAGGAAGCAAAAGCTATACACGCGTCCGTCGTTAGCCCTTTGCTGTCGTTTGCCTCAAAACTAGGCCACAGCTCCGCTACGACGCCTGGATCGCTATGCCACTTCCAGATTCCCAATGGGACGCCTAGAATTCCCTAGATCTAAGCTAGAAGACTAAGGAATCGAGAGAAGAGAGGTGATTGGTGTGCTCAAATGTGAGACTCGGCACCTCTATTTATTGAGACGAAATGGAACGTCCGTTCCTCATCATTGTGTCTGTTTGTCCGATGAACGTTTCTTCCGTTCTTCTTCATTGCTTCCGATGTCCCATAAAGTGCATAAGAAATGACGCATTGTGATGGCACGAACGTTTCGTCCGATCCCTGGACGTTGCGTCCGTTCCTCCTGACCCTCCGGACCATTTCTGATCATTCTGGGTCTATTTCCGGACTCCGTTCATCCATTAGAAGTTCCTTTAATCATGTTTAATCTAGACTAACATGATTATTGGATTAAATAACAATTACTCACTTATTCTAGGTACGGGCTACTACATTCTCCCCCACTTAAGATATTTCGTCCTCGAAATCAGATCTTAAGTGCTGAAAGAAAACAACATGCAGAAACATCTTTTATTCAATCAGAATTAACAGAGTTCATAACTTAATACAACTCAAAAATGAAATCAAAATAACTCAGGATGTTCTGAACGCATCCCGCTTTCCAGCTCCCAAGTGGCTTCTTCAGTTCCTCGGCGCTGCCACTGAACCAAAACCAGAGGAATGACTTTATTCCGCAAGACCTTTTCCTTACGATCCAAGATACGAATAGGTCTCTCTACGTAAGTCAAATCTGTATCCACCTGAACTTCAGACGGCTGCAGAATATGAGACTGATCCGCCACATACCGCCGCAATAGAGATACGTGGAACACGTCGTGAATACTGGACAAATACGGTGGCAAGGCTAGATGATACGCTAAATTGCTAATGCTCTCCAAGATCTCAAATGGACCGATAAATTTGGGAGACAACTTGCCCTTGAGGCCAAATCTAAGAATCCTGCGGAAAGGTGAAACTCTCAGAAACACTTTCTCCCCAACACCATGTAAGAGTGGGTGCCCAGTGAGCCAACTGTGTGGCTATGGGCTTTGTTGACTCTTTGTATAAACAATCTTTTGTTTAATATTATTTACACTTTTATGGCAATGACTTTATATTACTTCATATTGTTATATTGTGATATACTATTGTTGTTTTGATAAAGACCTTGAATATACTATAGTGTATGTAAGATGTGGTAGAACATGGAGATGTCTATCATGAAATACATCTTATAGTCACTGTATATTCTAAAACCGTTCCTAGTCGATTGAGCCGTCCGATAATAAGGATAAGGATCGCTCGAGTTTGAGACTAGCATTTGCGATGCGGAGTACCACGTTTCATTGGTAGGGAACATGGAGATGTTCGAAGCATGCAAATGGATATTCATAGGATGAATAGTCGAACTACCCTATCCGGACTTTCCAAGTGGTTATCACTTATCGAGTGGATAAAGTCCGCGTTTTTGGTTGTACACCATTAGTCCTTACGACTTGAAACATCATGGAGACTCTATATGCTAGTACTGTGCTTTGACTCGTTTACCGACTCTGAGGGGGTCATCAGGTGTCGAGATTGGGTACAGTTACGACACATATAGGAGTCAATGCATTGTTGTCAAGGATTCACCACATACTTGCGAGTGTGGATATCCTATGCGATCTGAGGAGATATTAGTGTGACAAATCTCTGGCCAGAGTACTTGATGTGATTTAAGAAATGGTTTCTTAGTAGCACATGCGATGTCACTAATTTGATCTTCAAGATGCATTGCATAGTTATCGAATCTTGAGCGACTCTCGATATACCAATGGTTGTTGATTCGATCGGGATATATGGATGAAGGGACCGTACTGTACGCTAACCAAAATCTACTGGTTCTTGTAGGCACTATCAGTGATACCTAGGGAATCATGGGGCGATGTTGCTAGGCGCTTTACCATGATTCGTTGGGCAAGTCGGAAAGTATTGTTCCGAGTCACAAGGAGTTGTGAGCCCACGGCTAGCTGTATCCCTGAACCATTAAGGGTCACACAGTGTAATGGAGTTTTAATCCCCGTTGAGATAGTTAAATTTAAAGAGTTAAATTTAATGAACTAAGGAGTTGGACTTCTTAAATAAGAGTAAGGGAGTAGGATTTCCTAAAATGACATAGGGATGGACATTTTTGGAAACCACTGAATTCGGATTCAGGAAAATTTATTTTGACTTTAAAATGTGCAGAAATGGTTTCTGTGCACATTGGTGAAATCAGTTCATCAATCGGAGTCACGATGAATTTTATATTAATTTCTGAACGAGCGGGCTTTGCTTGTCGGGCCCCAGCTTATGACTAATGGGCCCTAAGGTGTTAGTGGCCTGCATTATAAATAAGTTATTTCAGTACAGAAATTACACACAACAGGTCATAATTTTTGAGACAGAGCAAAAATCGAACCCTAGCCTCTCTCTTAACAAATCGGCCGAACCCTCCCCCTCTGCCCGAGAAATTCCGGTCTGTGATTTTTAATTGCAGTCAGGAATAACGAATCAGATTCGTTTAATCTCTTCGCAGAAAACTTCTGATAGATTTTCTAGTGCAATCTATCAGAGGGATTTAAACCTCTGTTCGTGGACCTGATTGAAGGAGTTCATCGGTTCCAGGGAGAGACAACAAGAGCAGATCAAATCTGTTGGTGTCCATTAATCTCGTTGCGAGATTGGAGGTAAAATTTAATAACTGTTATTTAAATTTTACACACACAATAATTTAATCGTTGAACGGTTGTTACCCACACTATGGAATTGTTCCATAACAAAAATTTTTAAACTTCCGCTGCACCGGGTATCAATCGTGATTGATCTGGGAACTCGCCAGTTTTTCCAACAGTGGTATCAGAGCCAGGTTGCTCAGATCAAACGATTAAATTAATCAATTGTACAAAATTTTTGAGTCTCGGTTTTTGAAACAAAATAAATATTTTTAAATAAAAAAAAAAAAATTTTTCGGGGCAAAACCCGGGCAGCGATTGGATCGCTGCCCGGTGGGGCAGCAATTGTTGCTGCCCCGGGCGGCGCACGGCGCCGCCCAAAGGGGGCGCACGGCGCCGCCCAAAAGGGGCGCACGGCGCCGCCCAAGGCGGCGACCGTCGCCGCCCAGGGCGGCGCACGGCGCCGCCCAGCGCAGCGCTGGGCGCTGCGCAGGGGCGGCGCCAGGCGCTGCCCTAAGGGGGCAGCCGGGCTGCCCCCGGCCCGCGCCCCGGGTGCGGGCCGGCCCGGGAGTGTCCCGGGCGGCCCGCGGGAAAAATTATATTTTTATTAATTTTAATATTTAAAATTTTATTTTTGGTCCGGTCAAAAATTGTTTTTGATTGGTTCACGAGATTTCGGATCGAATTGTTCGAGTCCGTAAATTTTAAAATTGATTTTGGATAAATTTGAATTTTTGGAAAATTTTAATATTTTATCCGTAAATTGAATTTTGAAATCAATTATTTTGGTACAATTGATGATAAGATATGATCTTATGATATATTAAGTAAAATATGATTTTATTTGTAAAATTGGATTTTATAGATAAAATATGATTTTATTTGATATACAGATAAAATATGATTTTATATGTGAAATGAGATTTTATATATAAAATATGATTTTATCTTGTTTAAATTTGAATTGCCACAGCATGTTATCCAATAAATTAATTTTGAATTAAATGTTATTGGATAAGGATGATCGATTGCCATGACCAATTTTGTAGGTGTATGTTAGGAATTTACATTTTGTCTTTATTATTGTTGATTTATTAATGGGCCTGGTTTATGGCCCGATATGAATGTCATATGTAATAAAAGTGGGCTTGGTTTATAGCCCGTTCCCACCCCCTAAAAATGTATCCCCTACTTGTCATTGTTATTTATTGTAAATACATTAGATTTAGTGGGAGATCAAGATTTGAAGATGGTGGGCCCAGCAGACAATGAAGACTGAAGAAATGTAAATTGGAAGCATATGTAATAGGATTGCATTTGCATACTGCATATTACCTAGGATTGGACTAAGACCCGTGATTGGCAACCACGGGTCAATTAGAAATGGAATCGATCATCCTATATAATATGTGATATTATGATTGTATGCATGTTTAGACATAAATTGCGTGAATCCGGCAATGCATGCAATAAATTAAATATGATGAGACAAATATTTTTATAAATAAAATCCCTCATTTTAAATATGATTTAAAATTTATATCAAGATAAATAAAGGAAATTTAAATATTGTTTAAATGTTCCTACCTTCCATCAACGGTCAATGTATGTGATGCTACCCGCGGATACGGTCCGGCTCATATTATTGGGGGGGCCCGTCCGTCGGAAAGCTGTACATTGGATCGAAAAATGTTGTAAGTTGGGTGGAACTCCCATGGGATCGGCTCATATTATTGGGGGATCCACATGGCGACCGTCCATCACAACTTAATATTGATGGGTCATCTTGACATGTCACTTTAAACGGCGTCATATTATTGGGCCCTTATTGGACATGAGGTAAATACATGGGGGTTGCTTTGGAAGCAATTGGGCTCTACCTTTTGAGAATTATGGTTGGCTGATATTATTCGGGACCATAAGTTTGTCAATTGGACTCCATGTTCTCACTAAGGAAAAAGTTTCCCGTTTTCACTAGAGGGTGGTGAAATCGTTAAAATAGTGGGAGTGAGATTCATAAAATTAAATTCGCCTATTTTATGTCTTAGTAAATTGTTAAACAATCATTGATATATGTCTGTTTTTCCTTTTCAGTATTTCATACAATGAATTCGCGAAATCCTTTATTCTCGATCCTCGAACAAAACAAGCTGACTGGCGCCAACTATACGGAATGGTTCCGGAAGTTGAAGATTGTCTTAACTTCGGAGAAAATGCTCTACGTGTTAGAGAAAGCACCTCCGAAGGAAGCACCAGCTGATGTTAGTCCGGAGGAATTGGCCAAGCTTGATGCATGGTGGGACCATGACATCAAGACCAAATGCTATATGCAAGCCTCGATGTCTGATGAACTCCAGAGGCGATTTGAGGACACGGTGAATGCTGCTGACATTCACGCGCAACTCAAGGAACTTTTTGGGGCTCAGTCGAGGGCTGAAAGGTTCTCTACTGTTAAGGAGTTGATGACGTGCCGCATGCGTGAAGGGACTTCGGTCCGTGATCATGGGGTACGAGTGATTTGGCTCATACAGAAGTTAGCGACCCTTGATTTGGTGTTGGAGCATGAACTCAATGTGGACTTGTTGCTTCTATCTCTTCCTTCCTCATTTGATGGATTCGTGATAAATTTTAATATGAACAAGATAGAGGCCACCCTTGAAGAGATGGTCAATATGCTCGTTACATATGAATCCACACTTAAGAAGGATAAGCCAGCTTTCTTGGTGGGCTCCTCATCTTCTGCAAAGAAGGGGCCAAGTATGAAGGGCAAGAAACGTTCTGCCCCACCCAAGAAAGTGGAACCGAGAAGAAGCAAAAGACAAAGGCTTCAAACAATGGAAAATCCAAGGATGTTTGCCATTACTGCAAGAAGCCGGGTCATTGGAAGCGCAACTGCAAGGAGTATCTTGAGCAGTTGGGAACTGCAAAGGGTATGTTCTATATCGAAATAAACATGTCACTTAATACAACTTCTTGGGTATTGGATACCGGATGTGGATCTCACATTTGCAATGATTTGCAGGTGATGACAAGAAGTCGCAGGCTTAGAATGGGTGAGACCCAGCTGAGGCTCGGGAATGGTTCCAGAGTTGAAGCTACGGCCATTGGAGATGTTTGTTTGATATTGCAGAACGGTTTTAAATTATTGTTGAGAGATGTTTTATTTGTGCCAGATTTAATTAAAAACATTATTTCTATTTCTATGCTTGATAGAGATGGTTATTCTTGTAATTTTGTGAATGGGATTTGCAGTATTTACAAGAATGAATGTTTAATTGGAAATGGACAACTTGAAAACGATCTATATAATTTAAAACTAAAAGACGTTCCAGTGAATTGTATTGACAAACCGGCAACAACAAACAAAAGGAAAATCGATAGTCAAAACCCGGCAAACCTATGGCACGCTAGACTAGGTCATATTTCCTCAAGGAGGATGAACAAGCTAGTGGGAGAGGGCATGTTTGATATGTCTGATATTAACTCTCTACCTACTTGTGAATCCTGCCTAAAAGGGAAAATGACTAAATCTCCTTTTAAGGGGAAGCCTGAGCGTAGTCAAAATCTGTTGGATTTGATCCATACAGATGTTTGTGGTCCATTTAGAGTAGGGACTCAACATGGCCACACCTACTTCATTACCTTTACTGATGATTATTCTAGGTATGGGTATTTATATTTAATGAAATATAAGTCTGAAGCATTTGAAAAGTTCAAAGAATTCAAGGCTGAAGTAGAAAACAAGCTAGGTAAAAGTATTAAAGCACTTCGATCGGATCGAGGTGGAGAATACTTGAGTACCGAGTTTTTGGACTATCTAAAAGAGAATGGGATTCTCTCTCAGTGGACTCCTCCTATGACACCACAGCTTAATGGTGTATCGGAGCGTCGTAATCGAACTTTGTTGGACATGGTTCGATCCATGATGAGCTTCACTGAGCTTCCACCTTCGTTTTGGGGCTATGCGCTTGAAACGGCGGTATTGTTGTTGAATAACGTCCACACTAAAGCAGTGGACAAAACACCATACGAGTTATGGAATGGCAAAGCTCCTAAGTATTCATACTTGAGGATTTGGGGATGTCCTGCTTACGTGAAGCGGACAGTGGGAGATAAGTTGGATAGTCGATCCAGCTTGTGTTATTTTGTGGGGTATCCGAAGAATTCAATCGGATATTATTTCTATTATCCTGCTGAAACAAAGGTGTTTGTTTCACGGAATGCCACCTTCTTGGAGAAGGAGTTCTTATTGGATAAGAAAGGCGAGATGATGGAACTCGAAGAAGTTCGAGAAGAACCCGAAATACAAAATAACGATCCCACACCTCAGGAACCATTGCTGGACACGCCTGCACCTAGAAGATCCGAGAGGACTTCTAGACCTCCAGTTCGATATGGTCTTCTTCTTGAAGAGGGTCAAGATGAACCCGACATTGGATGTGATCCAAGAAGCTTCAAGGAAGCAATTTCTGATGCGGATTCGAATTTATGGCTTGAAGCTATGCAGTCAGAATTGGATTCGATGCATACTAACCAAGTCTGGTCTTTAGTGGATCCTCCCGATGGAATTGTTCCAATAGGGTGTAAATGGATCTACAAAAGAAAGCTTGGGCCTGATGGTAAGATATTGACTTACAAGGCGCGATTGGTGGCGAAAGGTTATACTCAAAGGCAAGGAGTTGACTATGATGAAACCTTTTCACCAGTCGCAATGTTCAAGTCCATAAGAATCCTAATTGCCATAGCTGCATGGTATGACTATGAGATATGGCAGATGGATGTGAAGACTGCTTTTCTTAATGGAGACATTAAGGAAGAAATCTATATGAAGCAGCCTGAGGGGTTCACATCCATGGGAAGCGAGCATAAGGTATGCAAGCTTCAGAGATCAATTTATGGTCTAAAACAAGCATCAAGAAGTTGGAACCATAAATTTGATGAAACAATTAAAGATTTTGGTTTCATCAAGAACCCGGAGGAACCTTGCGTGTACAAGAAAGTAGTTAAGGATGCGGTGACATTCTTAGTACTTTATGTTGATGACATCCTACTCATTGGGAATGATGTAGGGATGTTGCAGTCAACAAAGATATGGTTATCAGGTAGATTTTCGATGAAGGATTTGGGTGAGGCATCCTACATTCTTGGGATACAGATCTATAGGGATAGATCTAAGAGAATGATAGGACTAACTCAATCAACCTACATCGATACCATATTGAAACGGTTTTCAATGGATGGGTCCAAGAGAGGACATCTACCCATGTGTCATGGAGTTTCTCTATCCAAGTCTATGTGTCCCAAGACTGATGCAGAGATAGAGAATATGACACATGTACCATATGCGTCAGCTATAGGTAGTATCATGTATGGGATGATATCTACCAGACCGGATGTAGCATTTGCTCTGAGTGTCACGAGCAGATATCAGTCTAATCCTGGTCAGATGCATTGGAAAGCCGTGAAGGACATTCTTAAGTACTTGCGAAGGACTAAGAATATGTTCATGGTTTATGGAGGACGAGAACTCAAACTGGAAGGCTATACCGACTCTAGCTTCCAAAGTGATGTGGATGACTCGAAGTCAACCTCTTGATTTGTGTTCATGCTCAATGGCGGTGCTGTCTCTTGGAAGAGTTCCAAGCAGGACACCACAGCGGATTCCACCACTGAGGCTGAATACATTGCAGCATCAGCTGCTGCTAAAGAGGCCGTTTGGATGAGGAATTTCGTCCAAGAGTTGGGCGTCATTCCTGAATTTGTTGGTCCAGTCCCGGTGTACTGCGACAACACGGGTGCCGTTGCTCAAGCAAAGGAACCAAGGTCTCATCAAAGATCCAAACACGTACTGAGGAAATACCACATAATCCGGGAGATTGTGGAAAGAGGAGACATCAGTGTCGAACGAGTGGCCTCTGCAGACAATATCGCTGATCCACTTACTAAGCCTTTGCCAGGACCATTGTTTGACAAACATCGCGAAGCAATGGGTCTACGTAGTATGACTAGTTGGCTATAGGGCAAGTGGGAGATTGTAAGAGTGGGTGCCCAGTGAGCCAACTGTGTGGCTATGGGCTTTGTTGACTCTTTGTATAAACAATCTTTTGTTTAATATTATTTACACTTTTATGGCAATGACTTTATATTACTTCATATTGTTATATTGTGATATACTATTGTTGTTTTGATAAAGACCTTGAATATACTATAGTGTATGTAAGATGTGGTAGAACATGGAGATGTCTATCATGAAATACATCTTATAGTCACTGTATATTCTAAAACCGTTCCTAGTCGATTGAGCCGTCCGATAATAAGGATAAGGATCGCTCGAGTTTGAGACTAGCATTTGCGATGCGGAGTACCACGTTTCATTGGTAGGGAACATGGAGATGTTCGAAGCATGCAAATGGATATTCATAGGATGAATAGTCGAACTACCCTATCCGGACTTTCCAAGTGGTTATCACTTATCGAGTGGATAAAGTCCGCGTTTTTGGTTGTACACCATTAGTCCTTACGACTTGAAACATCATGGAGACTCTATATGCTAGTACTGTGCTTTGACTCGTTTACCGACTCTGAGGGGGTCATCAGGTGTCGAGATTGGGTACAGTTACGACACATATAGGAGTCAATGCATTGTTGTCAAGGATTCACCACATACTTGCGAGTGTGGATATCCTATGCGATCTGAGGAGATATTAGTGTGACAAATCTCTGGCCAGAGTACTTGATGTGATTTAAGAAATGGTTTCTTAGTAGCACATGCGATGTCACTAATTTGATCTTCAAGATGCATTGCATAGTTATCGAATCTTGAGCGACTCTCGATATACCAATGGTTGTTGATTCGATCGGGATATATGGATGAAGGGACCGTACTGTACGCTAACCAAAATCTACTGGTTCTTGTAGGCACTATCAGTGATACCTAGGGAATCATGGGGCGATGTTGCTAGGCGCTTTACCATGATTCGTTGGGCAAGTCGGAAAGTGTTGTTCCGAGTCACAAGGAGTTGTGAGCCCACGGCTAGCTGTATCCCTGAACCATTAAGGGTCACACAGTGTAATGGAGTTTTAATCCCTTTGAGATAGTTAAATTTAAAGAGTTAAATTTAATGAACTAAGGAGTTGGACTTCTTAAATAAGAGTAAGGGAGTAGGATTTCCTAAAATGACATAGGGATGGACATTTTTGGAAACCACTGAATTCGGATTCAGGAAAATTTATTTTGACTTTAAAATGTGCAGAAATGGTTTCTGTGCACATTGGTGAAATCAGTTCATCAATCGGAGTCACGATGAATTTTATATTAATTTCTGAACGAGCGGGCTTTGCTTGTCGGGCCCCAGCTTATGACTAATGGGCCCTAAGGTGTTAGTGGCCTGCATTATAAATAAGTTATTTCAGTACAGAAATTACACACAACAGGTCATAATTTTTGAGACAGAGCAAAAATCGAACCCTAGCCTCTCTCTCAACAAATCGGCCGAACCCTCCCCCTCTGCCCGAGAAATTCCGGTCTGTGATTTTTAATTGCAGTCAGGAATAACGAATCAGATTCGTTTAATCTCTTCGCAGAAAACTTCTGATAGATTTTCTAGTGCAATCTATCAGAGGGATTTAAACCTCTGTTCGTGGACCTGATTGAAGGAGTTCATCGGTTCCAGGGAGAGACAACAAGAGCAGATCAAATCTGTTGGTGTCCATTAATCTCGTTGCGAGATTGGAGGTAAAATTTAATAACTGTTATTTAAATTTTACACACACAATAATTTAATCGTTGAACGGTTGTTACCCACACTATGGAATTGTTCCATAACAAAAATTTTTAAACTTCCGCTGCACCGGGTATCAATCGTGATTGATCTGGGAACTCGCCAGTTTTTCCAACACACCAAACTGCAAAGGCCCACGCTTAGTGTTCGCATAGCTGGCCTGACGATCCTGTGCAGTCTTAATCCGTTTCTTGATCTGATCAACAACATCTGCTGTCTGCTGGACTAACTCAGGTCCCTCAGCCTGTATCTCCCCCACTTCTTCCCAGAAGAGTGGAGTACGACAACGTCGCCCGTACAACGCCTCAAAAGGAATCATCCCAATGCTAGTATGATAGCTGTTGTTGTACGCAAACTCAATCAATGGCAAATGATCCTGCCAGGCTGAACCAAAGTCCATAGTGCACGCTTGAAGCATATCCTCCAAAGTTCGGATAGTACGCTCTGACTGACCATCTGTCTTCGGATGATAGGCGGTACTCAAACTGAGAGTAGTACCCATCGCACGCTGGACACTCCCCTAGAATCTAGAAGTAAACCTGGGGTCTCGATCGCTGACAATGCTCACAGGCACTCCATGAAGTCGAACGATCTCCTGAATGTACAATCGCGCCATCCGATCTACAGAGTACTCTTGGCTATAGGCAATGAAATGCGCTGACTTGGTGAGTCGGTCCACCAAAACCCAGATAGCATCACAATTCCTCAAAGATACCGGCAAATGGGTCACCAAATCCATCGTGATAAGCTCCCATTTCCACTCAGGAATAGGAAGACTGTGAAGCAAACCTCCAGGTCGTCGGTGTTCTGTCTTGACCTGCTGACAAACCAAGCATCTCGAAACATACTGATGCACGCTGCATTTCATTCCCTTCCACCAAAACCGAGTACGTAGATCATTGTACATCTTGTTGCTTCCCGGATGAATACTCAACTTAGTGCGATGTGCCTGAGACAAGATCTCCTCTAGCAACTCTTCATCCTCCGAAATCACAAGCATACCAGACAAACACAGAAAACCATCTGACTGATAGTGAAATCCAGATGTACTACCCTCGTTGGCTAGACGAGCCAAATGCTGGGTCTTCGAATCAGACATCTGAGCATCCCGAATCCGCGAATACAAAGCTGGCTCAGATAGTATCGCAAACATCTAAATATTATGCATACCTTTCTTGTGCTTGAAGGTATACCCTGAAGAACAACAATCCCCGATCGCACTAGACATCGAACAAGTCTGAAGTGCGGATAGTCACACCTTGCGACTCAATGCATCAGCGGTGAGATTAGCAACTCCCGGATGGTACTTAATCTTGCAATCATAGTCCTTAAGCAAGTCCATCCAACGTCTCTGCCTCATGTTCAACTCCTTTTGAGTGAACAAATACTTGAGACTCTTGTGGTCGGTGAAGATCTCAAATTTCTCGCCATACAGATAATGACGCCAGATTTTCAAAGCAAACACAATAACTGCCAACTCCAAATCATGAACTGGATAATTTTCTTCGTGCAACTTCAACTGTCTAGAAGCGTATGCAATCACATGCCCATTCTGAGTCAGAACACAACCTAACCCCTGAAGAGAAGCATCAGTGTATACCACATACCTTCCAGATCCTGACGGTAATGTCAATACTGGCGCATAAGTCAACCGCCATCGAAGCTCACAAATTTTTCTCGCACTCTAAGGACCACTCGAAATCAATACCCTTGCGAGTAAGCTGCGTCAAAGGTCGAGCTAGCTGCGAGAAGTTCAGAATGAAGCGGCGATAATATCCTGCTAGACCCAGAAAACTACAGATCTCAGCAACTATCATCTGGCGTGACCAATTAAGCACAGCCTCGATCTTGCTTGGATCGACAGAAATTCCCTCCCTGAATATGATGTGGCCAAGAAATACCACTCGATCCATCCAGAACTCACACTTGCTCAGTTTGGCGTACAACTGCTCATCTCGAAGAGTGTGCAGTACTAACCGCAAGTGAGAAACATGCTCGTCCGCATTACGCGAATACACCAGAATGTCGTCAATGAAAACCACGACAAACTTATCCAGAAACTCCCTAAAGACACGGTTCATCAGATCCATAAATATAGCCGGCGCATTAGTCAAACCAAAAGGCATCACTAGAAACTCTTAATGCCCATAGCGAGTGTAGTGACCCTTACCTGGATCACCTACTAAACAAAACTTAGGCATGCAATTAACTTAATCAAAACAGTAATCAGAATTCAACTGCGGAAACCATAGACATTATACAATCCCAAGTAAAGGAATCTGTAAATACCCAAATATTATACAACCAGATCGAACAGCTGTATCAATCCAAATAACAACAGAATAAAAACTAGGCGAAGCTCCAGCTGGCCAACCACTTCCTAGCCCCTCTTGGATCCACCCGCCTCGTCCAATCGCAAACCTGCCCCATGGAATAGGGTGTCCAGAAACACAAAGTACGAGACGTGAGCATAAAACGCTCAGCACGAGAGTATGAGTATGCATGCATGCAAAGTGAACTCCCTATAAACTCGAGGTCAAGGATTAGATAACAGAGACAGACCGGGCCCTGGTATGTAGCAGGCTGTGCCGTCGCTTCAGGAGGTGGCTCCCATACCATAATACCAATGGATTTACCGGGCCCAAAGCCATGGAAGTCCATCCACTAACAGGATAGGGTACAACACTACTAATATACATCTCGAAGGAGATAGCTCAGTATGCAAATGAATGCAGCATAATCAATGACATATAAACCATGCAGTCACATAATACATGCATACTCAGTCAGGATATCTCGAACAGTATTTTCGTACCTCAAATCAGTGCAAACTCTACCAACTCTAGGTCTACGCCTATAGTCTGCTCTACACTGCCAAATGATACTACTATCATTATAGCGCTCTAGATGCCTTAACTAGGATAAAGCATACTCCTAAATATTTTTAGAAAGCAAAAGCTATACCTTCGTCCGTCGTTAGCCCTTTGATGTCGATGCCTCCAGAACTTGGGCACAACTCCGCTACGACTATCGAACGCCTCGCCAACCCCCGGGTCAAGCCTATGAAGACTAGAACTACTCAAATATGCCTGGAATAGAGAGGGATTCTCGGAATTGGCAAATGAAAGTGAAGCCTCGGCCTTCTATTTATAGACCACGATCGGAACCTCCGATCCTCGATCTGAACTTTCGATATTCGATCGGAACGTCCGATCCTGCCATCGGAGCTTCCGAACATCGTTATCTGCCACGTGTCAAACTATCACTGGTTCACTTCGGATAGGGGTGATCGGAGCTTCCGATCCTACCACACGTCATGCCTGACGTAATACCATCGGTGTAACACCCGAAAATTTTAATACATAAATTTGCATGCATAATTAAGGAAAATAATTATTTAAAATTTATATTTGGGTTAAATGACATTTATGTGTTATTATGTGAATTATATGCATGATTTAAATTTATGAGATCATTTAACCCGCAGTTATTGTATTTTTAGATTTTTGAGAATATTTTTGAGTCGATCGCGTAGACGGGACCGTGGACGGACGAGATGCCAAAATATTTAGGCAAAAATATTTTATGAGTTTTATGAGCCTTAAAATAATATTTTTAGGTATTTTGTCAAGAAAATTTTAGTATTTATTTATATATTTAATTAAGGGTTGATTTTTAGCCAAAATAAGTCATTTTAATGATTTTTATTAATATTTAAAAATCCCTTAAGTCTTAATTTCGGGATTTGAGTTTTTGTATCAGATTATTATTATTATTAGGAGTTTTAAATAAAGTTTTGTGGGTATATTATATTTATGTTGATTATTATTATTTATTTAAACCATTATGTATTCTAATTAAACCAAAAACAATTCAATTCCTACCCTACACAAATCTTCATCAGCCGACAACTCCCTTAGCCGCCTCCACCCATCTCCTTCAACCTTTTCACGCCATTTTCCAGAAATATCAGAGCCTCCATAGCCGATCTTTCAGAGATTTTGAGAGTTAGTCATCCGTTCGTCGTCCCGGAGCCGTACACGCGATAAAAGCTTCGAAAGAAAAATCAAAGTCATGTTTAATTCCTTTCTTTAACACCATATAAGCTATCTATTTTGTTCTTGTCATATTTTTCATCAAGATGTTAGTGTTATGTTCGAAAATGGTTGAGGTTTCATAGTTAGAACATTATTGACTCATGGTTTTGCTTTGGGTGCATGAACATACTCACGTTTTTCTTGATGGTGTGTGCATGGCTGCTGGTCGAGGGTCTCAGGGGGTGCCTTAGGGTCCCTAGGTTCATGTGTGGTGGCTGCATTAAGGGCTGGAAGGGCTGCACGTGGGTTGGAACCAGAATGGTGCAAGGGGCCGCAGGGTTAGAGTTTTTGGGAAGAGGGGTTCGGCCCTGGGCTACGGAGCATGGCTGGGGCTAAGCCATGGTAGGTTAGGACCGCCCAGACGTGGGTTACGTCTGGGCGATGGTGCTTTGGCCAGGGGCGGCCGGAGCCGGGCGGCAGCAGGCCATGAAGGCCTGTTGCTCGCGCAGCCGAGAGGGTAAGGGAGGGGGGATCGGGTTTTGTGCTGGGGCTGGGTTTGGGCCGGGTCCTGGGGGTCTGGCTCGGGTCTAGGTCATAGTGGGTCGGGTTAGTAGGGTCCGAGTCCGGGTTAGGTGAGCCGGGCTCAGGTATTTTAATTTTTAATTAATTAAGAGTTTAATTGGTTTTTGGGCTTTAAAAATTAGTTTTGGGCCTTAAATAATTTATTTAAGTTAGCCCAATGAGTTTTATGGGCTTGGGAGCCCATGAATATTTTTGGGTCATTCAGTGGATTTTTGGGCCAGTCTAGAATTTTATTGGGTTTAATTAAGTTAATGGGCTTAAATATTTTTATTTAGGCCCAGTTAAGTTAATCAAGTTATTTGGGCTAAGATATGATTATTGGGCTTTAATTTAAGTATAATGGGCTTAGAGCGAGTGACCAGCAGTCTGGACCAACCCATAAAAAATAAATAAGTCCGAAATATATATTTAATTATTTTTATGCATGAAGTCTATTTTAAGTATATTATGAAATATTAATTAAATATATATTACGGACATGTTTTCAGTGCATGCATTCATGAAATTTCTTATGTATATAATTATGTAAATGATGAGCAATAAAATATTTTGGTGGAAATTGAAGTATGTGTGACATAGGGGGGGTTTTCCACCATATGATTCGGTAGTTTTACTACCATAGGGGTGGTTATCCACCATATGATTCGGTAGTTTACTACCATAGGAGGTGATTTATCACCGCCATCGTACGTTGGTTCAGGAGACTGATCAATCGACACATGAGCGTCACACTTATGGATAAGACCATCTTCAGGTTTCAAAAGCATTGCTCAATTATGTTATATATGATGAAGAAATAATATGTTTATGATTATGGTTATGATTCAGTTTATGATTCAGTAGTTTTATTATGTGATGAAAATATTTCCATGCATGCTCATGTACATGTATATGTATTAGTAATTATGTGATGCATTATTTTTAAACTTGTTATAAAGGATTAGACATGTTGAGCCCCTAGGCTCACTACGCTTATATGATGCAGGTGAGTATGATGATGTTTATGTAGCTCCTACCGGTGGTGAGGACTTATGAGCTCATGGAGCAGTGGACCTCGTGACCGTCGCAGCTATTTAGTTTATTATGTTGAATCATGTTTTATCTTATTATTGTTTTCGCATATGAGATTTTTCAGCAGCATTGTTTATTATTTTAAATTGATGCATGAAATATTTTTAAGGATTTATTTAATTAATATTTTTCAGGTTATTTAAGAAAAAGTATGTTCTTTTTATATACATATATGTATGGGCATGTATGTATAGTAGTATTATTTTTTTAAAAAAAAAATTCCGCATTTATTAGTAGTAGGCGTTTCATTTGGTATCAGAGCGCGGTCCTTGGAGGGTGTCCTACTGCCACGTGAAGCTCAGAAATTCTACTACCGGTCTGTAAGTTTTAATTGTTTTCTTATGATTTATAAGGAGCATATGTAATGATTTAAGATTTTCATGTTAGAAAAGTTTTAGAACCCTTAAGTTATGCATTGCGATTTACGTAAATAAATATGTGGTGGTGCAGAATGCCTCCGAGACAGGTTAACAGACGCGGGGGACCTCCACCTCCACCTCCGCAGAATCCGCTTTCAGCATTGGAGCAGGCCAATGCGAATATGATGGCTGGGATTACTGCTCTGTTGGAGCAGCAAGCGGCACGTCCTAGGCTCACACATGATGAGGATGTTGCCGAGCGGTTCCAGAAGAAGGGACCTAAGGAGTTTGTCGGCACCACTGATCCACTCATTGCTGAGGGGTGGATTCGATCACTGGAGTCCATATTTGACTACATGGGGATCACTGATGCTGACATGGTGAAGTGTGCAGTGTATATGATGAGAGGTGATGCAGCCTCTTGGTGGGAAGGTGAGGTTCGAGGTGTGAATCTACCTACATTGACTTGGATAGAGTTCAGACGCATGTTCTATGCCAAGTATTTCACTGAGGATGTGCGCAGTCGCATGATCCGGGAGTTTATGAGTCTCCGACAGGGAGACAAGTCTGTGGTGGATTACATCACCCAATTCGAGAGAGGGTGTCGTTTCGTGCCTCTTATTGCTGACAGTGCGCCGGATAAGTTGAGGCAATTTGTGGATGGTTTGCGGGCTGACATCAAGCATTCCGTTCGCATGTTGGATGTCACTACTTATGAGGCGGCGGTTAGCAGAGCATTACGTTCTGAGGAAGGGAGAGATGCAGCGAGAGCAGCAGAGTAAGAGTCAGTTTCAGCCAGGGTATCAGAGGGCGACTTTGCAGCCTCCTGCGAAGAAGCCGTATACTGGGCCGTCTAAGGGCCCGAATCAGCAGGGACAGCAGCCGAGGCCTCAAGGGCGTCAGCCACAGCAGCAGCAGAGGGGCAGGGCCCTAATACTGGAGGAGTTCCGATCTGCCCGCAGTGTCAGAAGCCGCACACCGGGAAGTGTCTAGTGGGGTCCAATGTATGCTATGTTTGCAAGGAGCCAGGGCATGTTTCATATAACTGCCCGAAGAGGAAGAACACCACTGGGCGGGTGTTTGTTATGCAGGCTAAGGAGGCAGACCCAGATACCTCCTTAATCACCGGTATTTCCTAAACTTCTTCTTTTAAGAAATTTTTGTGAATTTACTTCATGATTTTAAATTGCATGAATTATCTGTTTGTTTGGTTAGAGTAGGATGTTCATTTTATTCGTGTTTAATTAAGAGAAATATTTTGTAACTTGTATTGGGAGAAAAGTAAGTTTAGTATGCGATTGTTGGGATTTTCTGCGTGCATGGAGAATTCTAGTGGGAGGAAATTCCACGTTTGCGTTGCTAGATTCAGGAGCCACGCATTCGTTCATCTCCCTAGAGTTTATCAGGCGGGTAGGCATCAAGCCTGAGGTTGCTGTTACAGGCTACGATGTCACTATGCCGTCTGGTCAGATTCTTACTACCACTAGCATCTGCAGAGATTTGGAGATGGAGTTACAGGGACATACTATCAGAGCAGATTTTGTGGTTTTACCGTTGACTGGATTCGATCTGATTTTGGGTATGGATTGGTTGTCAGTCAACGGAGCAGTGATTGATTTTCGGCAGAGGACAGTGGCAGTGAAACCAGTGGTAGGCGACCAGTTTGTTTTCTATGCATCTCTGAGCAGTGAGATCTCGCCTGCTATCTCTTATACACGTGCGAGGAAGTTATTGAGACGTGGTTTCCAGGGGTTTCTCGCCAGTGTAGTCACTTCATCAGAACCACCTAGCAGATCATTGTCAGATATAGAGGTAGTTTGTGACTTTTCAGATGTCTTTCCAAAGGACGTTTCGGGAGTCCCACCAGCTAGAGAGGTGGAGTTCAGTATTGATCTGATACCAGGTACTGTGCCTATCTCTAAGGCACCGTATCGACTTGCTCCTACTGAGATGAAAGAGTTGAAGGAGCAGATTCAAGAGTTGTTGGAGAAGGGCTTTATTCGTCCTAGCTTTTCTCCTTGGGGAGCTCCAGTGTTATTTGTGAAGAAAAAGGATGGTAGCATGAGACTTTGTATCGATTACCAAGAGCTCAACAGGGTCACTGTGAAGAACAAGTATCCACTGCCGAGGATTGAGGATTTGTTCGATCAGTTGCAGGGAGCTTCGGTTTTCTCTAAGATCGATCTACGATCTGGCTATCATCAGTTGAGGGTCAGAGATGCAGATGTGACCAAGACTGCTTTTCGGACACGCTATGGGCATTACGAGTTCTTAGTAATACCGTTTGGATTGACCAATGCTCCAGTGGTCTTCATGGATCTCATGAACCGCATATTTCAGCCGTACTTAGATTAGTTTATCACAGTCTTTATTGATGATATTTTGATCTACTCGAGGAGCATTGAGGAGCATAGACAGCACTTGCAGACAGCATTGCAGACTTTGAGGGAGATCGACTGTATGCGAAATTCAATAAGTGCGAGTTTTGGCTAGAGCAGGTGGCGTTTCTTGGCCATATAGTTTCGAAAGATGGGATAGCGGTGGATCAGACGAAAGTGCAGGCAGTGCAGGATTGGGGAATTCCGAAGAATGCTTCAGAGATTCGCAGTTTCTTGGGTTTAGCAGGCTACTACCGGAAGTTCATCAAGCGTTTTTCTTCTATTGCAGTACCCTTGACTTCCTTGACCAAGAAAAATGCGAAGTTTATATGGAGTTCAGACTGTCAGAGGAGCTTCGATCGACTTAAGAAAGCACTCACATCTGCGCCAGTGTTAGCGATGCCTGTTCCACATGAGGAGTTAGTGGTTTACACGGACGCGTCTAAGCTAGGGTTGGGAGCCGTATTGATGCAGAGTGACCGAGTCATTGCCTATGCGTCGAGACAGTTGAAGATTCACGAGCAGAACTATCCGACGCATGACTTGGAGCTAGCAGCAGTGGTTTTTGCTTTGAAAATCTGGAGGCACTATCTGTATGGTGAGAAGTGCAAGATTTTCACAGACCACAAGAGTCTCAAGTACTTCTTCACACATAAGGAGTTGAACATGAGACATCGCCGATGGTTGGAATTAGTTAAGGATTATGATTGTGACATTAGCTACCATCCGGGTAAGGCTAATGTAGTGGCTGATGTGTTGAGTCGGAAGACTTCAGTGGTATCTTGTGTGATATTTTAGTTGCCACTTCAGGAGGAGATTCAGAGATTCGAGCTGGAGTTGTAATCGAGCGGTCAGGCACCGAGTTTGGCAGTGTTAGTGGTACAGCCGAATCTTCGGAATCGTATCAGAGTTGGACAACCTGCAGATGAGGAGTTGCAGCGATTGAGGCAGAGAGATGAAGCCAAGGGCGGGCTTCTCTATACAGTTGTTGATGGTATCGTTCAGTACCGTGGTCGTATGTGGGTACCGAACGTTGATCAGTTGAGGATTGAGATCTTGACAGAGGCTCATACATCTCCGTATTCCATTCACCCCGGAAGTACGAAGATGTATAGAGATTTGTAGTCATTGTATTGGTGGCCCGGCATGAAGAGAGATATTGGCCGATTTGTATCAGAGTGCTTGACTTGTCAGCAGGTCAAGGCAGAGCATCAGCGTCCTGCAGGGTTACTTAAGCCTCTACCCATTCCAGAGTGGAAGTGGGAGAACACCACGATTGACTTTGTAGTTGGCCTTCCGAGGAGTACTAGAGGATGTACAGCTATTTGGGTGATCGTGGATAGACTCACCAAGTCAGCTCATTTCTTGTCGGTGATAACTACTTACTCATTGACGCAGTATGCAGAGCTTTACAAAAAGGAGATTTTTAGACTGCATGGCATACCAGTGTCGATAGTATCGGACAGAGATCCGAGATTTACGTCTGCATTCTGGAAGAGTTTGCACACAGCTTTGGGGACTCGGCTATTATTCAGTACAGCGTTCCATCCCCAGATAGATGGTCAGTCGAAGAGGGTGATCCAGATTCTTGAGGATCTACTGAGAGCTTGTGTAATTGATTTTCAGGGCTCTTGGGAGACTAGACTACCATTAGTGGAGTTTACCTATAACAACAGTTTTCAGTCGTCTATAGGTATGGCTTCTTATGCAGCTCTCTACGGGAGGAGATGTAGATCGCCAGTGCATTGGGATGAGGTTGGCGAGAGGATTTTACTTGGTCCCGAGATTGTACAGCAGACTGCCGATATTTTGACACAGATACGGAATCGTATGAGGACAGCTCAGAGTCGTCAGAAGAGTTATGCTGATACTCGACGACGAGATCTTGGGTTTGTAGTAGGTGATCATGTGTTTTTGAAAGTATCACCTATGAAAGGGGTGATGAGATTTGGTCGCAGAGGCAAGTTGAATCCGAGATATATTGGGCCATTTGAGATCTTGAAGAGAGTTGGCACTTTGGCATACCGCTTAGCACTACCGCCAGGGCTTGCAGCAGTGCACAACGTTTTCCATGTATCCATGCTTCGGAGATACATCTGTAATCCGACGCATGTGTTGGATTACGAGCCTTTGCAGTTAGCACCAGATCTAGCATTTGAGGAGAGGCCTGTTTGGATCTTAGCCAGAGAGGAGCGGAGATTGAGGACGCGGGTCATACCGATGGTCAAAGTCCAGTGGTTGAATCACTCCGAGGAGGAAGCCATTTGGGAGACCGAGGCCGACATGAGGACTTGCTACCCAGAGTTATTCGAGTAAGCACTTTAATTTCGAGGACGAAATTCAATTTAAGGGGGGGGGGGGGAGAATTGTAACACCCGAAAATTTTAATACGTAAATTTGCATGCATAATTAAGGAAAATAATTATTTAAAATTTATATTTGGGTTAAATGATATTTATGTGTTATTATGTGAATTATATGCATGATTTAAATTTATGAGATCATTTAACCCGCAGTAATTGTATTTTTATATTTTTGAGAATATTTTTAAGTCAATCGCGTAGACGGGACCGTAGACGGACGAGATGCCAAAATATTTAGCCAAAATTATTTTATGAGTCTTATGAGCCTTAAAATAATATTTTTAGGTATTTTGTCAAGAAAATTTTAGTATTTATTTATATATTTTATTAAGGGTTGATTTTTAGCCAAAATAAGTCATTTTAATGATTTTTATTAATATTTAAAAATTCCTTAAGTCTTAATTTCGGGATTTGAGTTTTTGTATCAGATTATTATTATTATTAGGAGTTTTAAATAAAGTTTTGTGGGTATATTATCTTTATGTTGATTATTATTATTTATTTAAACCATTATCTATTCTAATTAAACCAAAAACAAATCAATTCCTACCCTACACAAATCTTCATCAGCCGACAACTCCCTTAGCCGCCTCCACCCATCTCCTTCAACCTTTTCACGCCATTTTCCAGAAATATCAGAGCCTCCATAGCCGATCTTTCAGAGATTTTGAGAGTTAGTCATCCGTTCGTCGTCCCGGAGCCGTACACACGATAAAAGCTTCGAAAGAAAAATCAAAGGCATGTTTAATTCCTTTTTTTAACACCATATAAGCTATCTATTTTGTTCTTGTCGGATTTTTCATCAAGATGTTAGTGTTATGTTCGAAAATGGTTGAGGTTTCATAGTTAGAACATTATTGACTCATGGTTTTGCTTTGGGTGCATGAACATACTCACGTTTTTCTTGATGGTGTGTGCATGGCTGCTGGGTGAGGGTCTCAGGGGGTGCCTTAGGGTCCCTAGGTTCATGTGTGGTGGCTGCGTTAAGGGCTGGAAGGGCTACACGTGGGCTGGAACCAGAATGGTGCAAGGGGCCGCAGGGTTAGAGTTTTTGGGAAGAGGGGTTCGGCTCTGGGCTATGGAGCATGGCTGGGGCTGAGCCATGGCAGGTTAGGACCGCCCAGACGTGGGTTACGTCTGGGTAGTGGTGCTCCGGCCAGGGGCGGCCGGAGCCGGGCGGCAGCAGGCCATGAAGGCCTGCTGCTCGCGCAACCGAGAGGGTAAGGGAGGGGGGATCGGGTTTTGGGATGGGGCTGGGTTTGGTCTGGGTCATGGGGTCTGGGTCGGGTCTAGGTCATAGTGGGTCGGGTCAGTAGGGTCTGGGTTTGGGTTAGGTGGGCCGGGCTCGGGTATTTTAATTTTTAATTAATTAAGAGTTTAATTGGTTTTTGGGATTTAATAATTACTTAGAAAATTATTTGGGCCTCCAAATAATTTTATTTGGGCCTTAAATAATTTATTTAAGTTAGCCCAATGATTTTTATGGGCTTGGGAGCCCATGAATATTTTTGGATCAGTCAGTGGATATTTGGGCCAGTCTAGAATTTTATTGGGTTTAATTAAGTTAATGGGCTTAAATATTTTTATTTAGGCACAGTTAAGTTAATCAAGTTATTTGTGCTAAGATATGATTATTGGGCTTTAATTTAAGTATAATGAGCTTAGAGCGAGTGACCAGCAGTCTGGACCAACCCATGAAAAATAAATAAGTCCGAAATATATATTTAATTATTTTTATGCATGAAGTCTATTTTAATTATATTATGAAAAATTAATTAAATATATATTACGAACATATTTTCAGTGCATGCTATCATGAAATTTCTTATGTATATAATTATGTAAATGATGAGCAATAAAATATTTTGGTGGAAATTGAAGTATGTGTGACATAGGAATGGTTTTCCACCATATGATTCGGTAGTTTTACTACCATAGGGGTGGTTATCCACCATATGATTCGATAGTTTACTACCATAGGAGGTGATTTATCACCGCTACGTACGTTGGTTCAGGAGACTGATCAGTCGACACATGAGCATCACACTTATGGATAGGACCATCTTCAGGTTTCAAAAGCATTGCTCAATTATGTTATATATGATGAAGAAATAATATGTTTATGATTCAGTTTATGATTCAGTAGTTTTATTATGTGATGAAAATATTTCCATGCATGCTCATGTACATGTATATGTATTAGTAATTATGTGATGCATTATTTTTAACCTTGTTATAAAGGATTAGACATGTTGAGCCCCTAGGCTCACTACGCTTATATGGTGCAGGTGAGCATGATGACGTTTATGTAGCTCCTAGCGGTGGTGACGACTTATGAGCTCACGGAGCAGTGGACCCCGTGACCGTCGCAGCTATTTAGTTTATTATGTTGAATTTTGAAACATGTTTTATCTTATTATTGTTTCCGCATATGAGATTTTTCAGCAGCATTGTTTATTATTTTAAATTGATGCATGAAATATTTTTAAGGATTTATTTATTTAATATTTTTCAGGTTATTTAAGAAAAAATATGTTCTTTTTATATACATATATGTATGGGCATGTATGTATAGTAGTGTTTTAATTGTGTTGATTTGGATGGTGATTGAGGAGCTACCTTGGGTGATATGTAGTTCACATGGTGGTTTCTAGTTTGGCTTGTAGTTGGCTTGTAGGTTTGATTGGATAGAAGGTGGCTGCTCAATCGGTTGCAATTGGGATCGAGTTTGGGAGGTGAAGTTCCTGTTGGGATCGAGCTAGGACCTGGTTTGAGGAGCCGTTTAGTGGTTCGAGTAGGTCTATGGAGTGGTCATAATGTTAGCTTGTAGGCTGGAATTTGTAGGAGTTTGGGTTGAAGGCCTAGAAGAGGATCCTAGAGGGAAGATCATGTTCAGAATTTCTCTTGTGTCAAGGCTGTCCAAAAACTGGTTCTTAAGCAGTGGTTGAACTTGGGTTTTGGTCAAGGGCTCGGGTTGGGAATTAGGCCAAGATGTTAGGATTACGTCGGTGAAAACGAAAATTATTTCGGTTAAATCTTGATCGAGTTGTAGATTTTTTTATTTTGAGGGTAAAGGTGCAGAATTTCTAGGCTTTTAAGCTTGCTGCCCGGAAACGGAAATGTTATAAAATGATTTCTTAGAAAATATATTCTGATGATGATTTCTCTACTTAGTTCTAAGTTTCATGGAGTCGTGGTTTCAAGCGGAATCCATTTTGATTAAGAATCGAGCAAGTTACAAATTTTACGGGAAAATCGCTCCAATTTGTCTTTAGCGCTAAATTAAGGTTTAGTTTCCCACCTTTTGGTTTGTCTCCTAAATCACCATCCCGGACATTCATGTGTGAGTCATTTGCATGATTATTGAGAAAATGTTTACAAGTAAGTTATATTTACATATGCATGCTAAGTCACATAATCAGAAATGAAAGAAGAAAATATTTTTGAACGAAGTGAGATGGTTGTGACTACATTTATCACGTGTTTGGACGAGTTGAGAGATGTCTTGACTTTCCTTACCAAAATATATATTCATGTGTATGGACGAGTTAGGAGACGTCTTAGCTTCCCTTGCTAAATTAATGGGTTTGGACGAGTCAAGAGAAATCTTGGCTTCCCTTACCACCCACAGGGCAAGACGAATTGGGAGACATCCTGACTTCCTTGCGGCATAGTGCACTGCAGCCATGATCATGATCAAAATCACAGAGTCACAACTCAAGGATCTAAGTTCACAATTCACAGTTTAATTATGACTATGTTCAGTTCAGTTTATTTAGTTATTTATGTTCGACTTAGCCATGCATATGTTTCATTCATGTTCACTCTCTCTTTTAGGAATCATTTGTTTAAATTAAGGGCACAAAAGTATTTTCACTACAAGCTATTTTTAATCTTGCGTATGGATGTATATTTATTACTCGTTATCCCCCCATATTCTTGCTGAGTCTTTTAGACTCACTACACTTATTGTTTTTAGGTGAGGTGTATTTCATTGAGATCAAGGGGCAAGACTATCGAGTGGACTGCGATGCGGGCACGACACATCCCTCCGAATTATGCTCATCTTCCGCATAGTTACTCAAATTTTTATGTTAAAAAGCATTTATTTTGCTTATTTGACAAATGCATATGTAATGTTTTGATAGCATTGTTTTTGGGCATGTAAACATTAGATTTCTAATCTTGTGGATATTTGATATGTCGAACCTCTCTCCTGGGTCTCGTTCTTGTCTCGGTCTAGTTACTTGTGTCGTCAGTCATCTATTTCTTTTATTTTATTTTGGTTTCTGTCTGAGACATGTTGGTTGTAATATAAACAGAGAGGTCATGCCGAAATTTTTAACAAAATTTTTAATGATTTTTTTTTATTTTTTTTTGAAAATCCGTATTTTTATTTAGTTTAATTTAAAGTAGAAGTAGAGTCGTCTGAATTAGACTTCAGAAATATTTTGAATGTGGACTATAAATTGGAAGTTACAATAGTAGACCAAGTCAAACAAAAGTGGAGAAAGTGGAAAGGTGGCATGGCCCATATTGCTGATTTTGTGGGATGACGGTTTTAACCGGCAGATTAAAAAGAAAAAAACAAAGGTAAATACAAGACTCTCAACACACACAATCATTTAACAATCAATACGTATCAAATTCCAAAAGCTTTCGATTTTTACAGCAGCAATTCTGCAGATTTTAAAGTTCTCATTTTTATTTCATATTTCCAGAAAAATTAAGTCTATATTTTCATAGTTCCTCTTGATTTCCATCAGCTTATTTCAATTTCTCTTATTGTAAATTTTATGCATGTTTTCTTTGAATCAATGACGATGTTAATTTGATTGTTATTATTGAATCTTTCAACTTTATTTTCATCACTTTTACAAATTATTTTCCTTAATTTTTGATTCTTAATCGGAGAGACTGAGACCAAAGGTTGAATCGGAGCAAACATTTAGAAGTAGATTTTGTTTTTCACTTTTTTATTTTGTATTTTGGCACAGACGTGCCTGGCACGCCCGCAACACACTCACTCGCCAATTTTTGTGTGCTAACATAATTGTGGCATGCCCAATGGGTGCTTGGTAAATCTCAATCAAGATAATGATACTGATCGATGCAGTCCACTTCCCAAAAGAGAGAACAAAGAACTAAGAAAAACTCCACATGATCCAAAAACCAAAAATGAGGTACCTAACATTCAAAATGTTGTCTCTAACCCATATCTAATTCCAGGTCCATATGAGGAACCGCCAACCCAAGTTCAGGATTTTTTTAACACTCGAGGGGCATCGAGTCACCCACACTTCCTACCAGGTATAAAGGTGGGGGGAATCCAAAAACAAAGAAGGATATGTTACAAGAATGTTATGGTCCCAGGCTTAGGATCTCGGGTTCTTTGCTACTTTCTAAGTAAGACAGACAACCCATATTGGAGCACATCATTAGGTTCACCAAATATTGTAGGGAACTGGTGAATCTCGATAGTTCTTATAATCTAAAGCCAGGAATATTTCAAAATTCCCTGGAAAGTGTGGCATTTTCCTGGTCTGCATCAATTCCTTGAAATTTCATTTTCACGTGACAGGAAATGGAAGTGCAGTTTCATACTCTGTTATCTCGGACCGAACAAAAAATGTCCATGGAAGAACTATCAAGGTTAACACTACAAGAAAAGACACTGAAAGAATTTTGTAAGTACCTTACTCTTACAATAACTCCATAAATTTACCGTGTCTTCCAAAATATAGTGCAGAACAGGACTAATAAGGAAATTTTGGAGTTCCCTGAACATAAAGAGGCCATGGTGGTGAAGGAAGATCATTTCCTAGCTATGGCATCCATTAATGCTTATATGATAGAGTCATGCTCTATTTTTTACAAAATGCAAGAAAACACATATGAATGGTTCATTAGGTACCAAAAACGTGATCCGTAGTTATTGGGTACCTAAAGACATGATACACAAGGTCAAGGATAAAGGATCGTCGGTTCCCCTGGCATAAAAGAATAAAAGCATGCTCCACAGATGGTAGATAACCTCTAACCACAAGACAAGGAACCAAGTTTATGCTAGAAATACCAAGGCCCAAGGGCCAAGGAACTCTTCCTATAATCAAATGGTTTCTTCTTCTGAAAATCATTCACAATCTCAAGGAACCATGGCCTATGGGCCAAGAAATAATTTTTACAGTCGGGACAAACACATGAACAACTGCCAAGAAATAACACTTGCTAACAAGGAACTACTGTCTTACTATTAGAGAATCGGCAGTTCACCCGAAGATTTTATAACAAGCCATCTAATTATTCCTATTACCGAAGAGTTTCATCTTCCATAAATTACTCACATCCGCGGGAAACCATGGCCTATGGGCCAAGGAACAATGTTTACAACCAAGGATCTTGTGTTCTTAAACAAGCATATGAACAAATGCCTATGAACAATACTTGCCATCAGAGAGTTGTTACCTTGGGAGAAGAGAAACATTAGTGCACCAGAAGGGTTTATAACAAACCAAGATTTGTGGTTCCTCCTAAGATACACCTTGATGGGAAATGGCATGTAGCACAACACAAGAAGTTCCCACAGCCTCTATCTCGAACCCAAAAAGGAGATTCTTGAGGAATAAAGAATAAAAGAGAAAAGAAGCGTTATAAGTTCAACTCCAAGGTGAAAATAAATTTGGCAGGCAAGCCACAGAAAACAAGGAATTTGATGATGATGCTTTATTATCATATAATGAGCTGAACAGTGAAAATTTCATCAATTCCAAGGTGGGTAAATTCAAAATTTTTTTGATCGTGCTATTGGTTGTGTTATCCTACCTAACGCATTCAAGTTGGAAGCAAAGAGTGCAAGTTCAGAGGCACTAAAACAGATGGATCTTGTTCAAGGAGAAGTTAGTGAAATTTGTACTGGTCTAATTATACAGGAGGAGGAACCATACTAAAATGACCCATCTACTTAACCTCTATAATTTAAAAGATATTAAAATAATGCGGAATTTTTCAAAAATTTCAGTATGACCTATCTACAACTCTTAAAACCACATGTCTCAACAAACGCACCAAGGATGCAAACAAACGAGACAGAAATTCGAAACGAGAAATGAGCAAGAACTGAAATGAAGATAGTTCAAAGTTTGTGTAGTGACCCAACCCAGATTCACTACCTAATCAGAGTTAAGAGCATAATTAAGCATACATTAAATAAATCGCTGCGGAAGACTTAAATAAAAGCAGATCGGCAGAATACAATCGGTTAAACAAATTCGATTATACAACCCAATCGAATAAATAAACCTAAAGGCAAAAACCTACAGCTAATCCTGTTGTCTTCACTGGTCACTAGCTGCTCCAAGATCCTGGTGCTCAATCCTGCACCTACACCTGCCCCATTGAATGGGGTGTCCAGGTACACAAAAGACTGAACGTGAGCTCTAAGCTCAATACGAAAGCACAGGTAAAACTTACAAATATGATGCATGCAAATGACAGGGTATCCATATCTGGGAAAACTGTATACAACTGCTCAGTAATGGAGCCTAGAACATGAGTGGTACAACCCGGGGAGAAAACCCTGCGTACACTGCTCATTCCTAACGGGCGTAGACCGTGTCTTATAGATGCCAGTACCGGTGGTAGCGCTTAGTCGTATCACGCACAAATTAACCCAACTCAGATTAACTAAATAAACATGTAGTAGCGAGAGTAGGGATCGTTTCCACGAGGAAAGTGAAATTTATTTGTGTTATTAAAAATACTAAAAATAAATAAAAGGAGATTTGGAAATTTTAGAATTAACTAGTATGCAAGAATTAAAATAAGAAAATAAATAAATTAACGAAACTTGGTATCGATCGACTACACCCTTAAAATCATTCACTCGTTCATTGATTCTCTAAAAATAATTAATTCACATCGAATATTAATCATTGGAAATTAAATTCCTGTTTCACCTTAATTTTAGTTAATTAGAAAACAGCATTCAAAATTAATCCTTACCAATGAATTAACCCGATAACAGCAATCTAGATTTAAATCCACGGTAGCATTCAAATGAGTAAAACTAATGAAGCTAGACAACACAAACACCAGCGGTTGTATTTAGCCTAGTCAATTGTTGTTCCTAAGAATTAATAAATTCAACAGCAGAAAATATTAAACGTAGTTGCTTCACAAATTAGATGATTCAAACAATTACGGATTTGAATTCTAATTTAGCGGTAGATTGTACGAAAGAATTATCAGGTGATCAATCTAATAATCAAACACACAAGCATGAAATAAACCAGAACAACTCTTGATACTCAATAAAAATCAAACAATGAAAATCTGAATCTCACAAAGTAAATAAAATCAATGGTTTTGTCTTCCTTAACCAAGTACAAAAACTAGAAAGATTAAAATCTAAGAACAGAGAAGATAGAACCTAGCCGCCAGATGTTTCCTCTGTGTTCTTCAGCCGTCTCCAATCTCTCGTTCGATCTCTCCTTCGATCTCATGATCCCTTTTTTGCGTCTAAATATCATGTATTTATATTGCTTTGAAAAGCCCACAAAATAAAGCCCGCAAAATAATATTTTAAATTTCCAAAATTCTATTTTTTTCCTCTGCGCGATATCCTGCTTGATCGGACAAAGTAAGCGGATCGAGCGAGACATTTTCCCAAACTCTCTGTCCCGATTTCTCAAGTGGCCCGCTCGATCAGACAAGTTCCGCGGATCGAGCGGATGCTTTTCTTCTCGCAAATCTGTACGCACAGATCATTAAGCGCACTTTATTCTCTTTATGCGCAATTGCGCTCAACAGCTGCGCCCTTCATCTCATTGCTGTGCGATAGCGCTCCATATTGCGCCTTTCACCAAGTATCAAGCGCGATAGCGCTTAAGACTAGCGCTAACCACAACTCCAACAGTGCATCATCCTTTCTTTCTTCCTTTTCTACAGTAAGAGCCCTTCGTTAAAGCGATAGCACTCCTTCAAGGGTTGTTTGTTAGAGCTGTTGGGTAGAGCTGTTCGTTAACAGCTCTAACGAACCGCTCTACTTTTTCATCTTCTTTATTTTCTTCTTTTCTACAATTCTTTTGCACTCCAAACTTTCTTCATAAAATGTTGTTTCCTACACAATAAATCCGGGAGCATGTTATGTAGACATGATGCATGAAATATAAACAAAATACTTAAATCAACTAAATAAATGCATGCTAAAAGACAGTAAAAATTCATTAGAATATGCAACTAAAACACACCTGTCAACCGGCTAATCCGTCGGTCGCGGGGCGCTCGACATTTACCGTTCGAATAGGGCTGAGCGGCCCTACATGGCTCATCTCAAAAGATGGATAGGCACAATATGATATGCACATGCTGCATAATAATATGACACACAAATGCAACATATAAGCATGCAAAACCCGCTGGCTATCTCAGTCAGTACTTACGTACCTTTCGACATGCAGTCCTAGCAGTCCCACTCTAGGTTCCAAGCCTATCATCAACTCTACAATGCAATTACGCATGCATCATTAATTAAGCTCTAAAAGCCTTAACTAAGTTATTGGATACTCCTAAATATTTTTAGGAAGCCAAAGCTATACCTGCGTCCGTCGTTAGCCCTTTGCTGTCGATAGCCTCAAAACTAGACCACAGCTCCGCTACGTTGTCTAGATCACTGCGCCACTTCCGGAATCCCGATAGGACGCCTAGATCTCCCTAGATCTGAGTTAGAAGGCCTAGGAATCGAGAGAGAAGAAGGAGAGGTGCGAGTTGCAAATGAGCCTCGGATCCCATATTTATAGACACGGAACGAAACGTCTGTTCCTCAACGGTGTGTCCGTTCTGCCTGACGAACGTTGCTTCCTATCCCCATCGTTGCTTCCGATATCCCATCAAGTGCGTAAGCAATGACGTAATATTGCTGACGTCATATATGACATCAACTGTCGGAACGTTGCTTTCGATCACCAACGTTGCTTCCGTTCCTAGTCACCCTTCGGGCCATTTCCGATCATTCTGAATCCATTTCCGAAGTCCGTTAATCCAACATAAATTTTCTTATTAATAATTCAAAACATGATCACACGATTAATATACTCATTAATCGTTAATTATGGATGCGGGTCACTACATTCTCGCCCCCTTAAAAGATTTTGTCCTCGAAATCTAGGGTAAACCTCGAGAACGTACTAGAAACCCTTGCTTGAGTGTCTGGTCGAAATAGTTTCCGACACAATCAGAATCTTGTCGAATTCCCTGTAAGCTCCATTAATGTTGAACCGCATTAACATTCTTCCGACTGAAGATTACTGTGCTACTGGTCGACAGTCGAACTCCTCTGGCACTAGCGTATCACAACACTGATACACCTTCCCTTCTGCCCACGATTTCCCTGATCACGAAGGATACAAACACCTGCTTGATCAAGATTATCATCCATAAGAAAAAGTCTTAGACTGACGAAGACCAAGTCATAACCTGACTAGCTTAAGACATTCGTTGAATCATTAACCGAATCTAACCACCCAATGGTTCCAAAAAGTTCTCGATGTCTAACACCTCTAGTGAGAAAACACCATTCCCCACACTGTGTTGTTGCAGCAATTTCCGAATTTCTCCTCAAGAGAATCTAGTTGACACAAAGCTATCAACATAACTGCTTAACATGATTCCCGACAGATCGTCTTTGCCACGCTCCACCAAAGAAAACGAGCTTCCCAAGCAATTACTGGGAACTCAGACCATCCAGTCTAGTGCCAATCATAGTTCATGTTTCTTAGTATAACTCAGCACTGAGCCCTGATGAAAACTATCATCGCTCGCCATTAATGACGCTAAGTCATCTCCTAGCCATTGGTCTGCGAAGCCACGCGTACTCGAACGAAAATCATCACTCCTCTGCTGATCTACATCATCTCGACCATAGGTTATTCACCTCATGAATTTCCAGTTGATGGACATCTTCCTAATAGTTATACATAATCGCAATCACTGTACACTCATCAAGATTAAGACAAGCTCCCACCAATATGCTCGACTGGGACATTTCACAGTGCACAGAAATATGGAAACGCTTCCTATTCCGTCTCGAAACTCAAGAATCATTGCACTTAGTATTACTCATCACAGATTTCTGATTATACCATCATTGCTCGTCCCAACCTCCCAAAGTTGAACATAATGATCCTGGAAACTAAATCCCAACGGATTCTCAAAAATCAAATTGCTCCTTTGTTGAACGCATTAGCCTTAGCACTGAAAGGACTAATTCATGGATTCCCTAGCCACTCCGGGAAAACTCTTACGCTCAAAGTAACTTGTCACACAAAACACCTCTAACTATCGTCCATTGCTGAAATGCAATATCTTTGACAAATAGTCTGCATGGATGTGACTCACTGACTGGAAATAACAAATTCGATCCGTCACAATCTTGTGAAATCTTCAATCCCAAATGCAAACCTAGTTGGCTACAAAGTCGATCAACGACTGCCTCGATCATCTCAATGACCTCACGCACTACACACTAGAAATTAGTGACACACTCTGCTGGATATTGAGAACTAGATCCCAGCTAATGTCACACTACACGATCAGACAACTGATGTTCATACGAGCACACAATTTTCGTTGGATCTCAAACCCAACGGTATATTAAGACATCATCACAAGAACACTATCCGATGAGCTACCAATTCCTTCGCTTGTTTCCCTTGTCAAATCAACACCTAACATGACCATAAAAGTCAATTGTAATCTTTCAGTAGATTCATATCTGGAAAACCTAGAGATTCCAAGGCATCACCTGCTCCGAGACTGTACCAATTACTCATCTCCTAAGCATTAAGCGACAAAATAATATCCCAAGTATTTCTCGATTGCTCTATCCAAATCATCATTGATTGGATTTACCTTATCGATCTTGTCGAACTACTGATGCTTGCACTTATCCGATCAGACAACCACTTATCGTCTAAACCTACGTGGCTCAATCAATAACCATGACTCAACTGCCACGAAGAACTATTTCCAATTACTTGGAATACCCAAATCGCCCTGGTTTGAACACACCCATACTTGATAACCAGAAAATAGCTATTAGTAGTCTATCGACACAATCTCGTGCCTTACTACTGACAGCTGCCTCGTATACTGAACTTAATCAACCTAACTCTGACAGAGTTAGCCAATTGTCACTAGTAGTCACTAGCATAGATCTCGTGCCACCTTAGCATTACCAATCGCTGTCTTGTTCACCCAAGGTGAACATCAAGACGAACTAAGCCCAAGATTCGCTCGCGATCTATCAACCTAGCCCATTTCCATCCCATGGAAAATCCTACGCTCAACCTCTGAAAATATCAGACAATACTTAGCGCAAACACTGGACTCACTATCCTTGTACAATCCTTAGAGTCTGACATAATCCTATTACAGATGAAAGCAATCATCATAGAGTAGTCCTCGTATTCGAGTCGAAGTCTTAAAAACAACATCTCATCCAGTATCTTGTATGACTCCTATCACAGGGAAACTCTAACCACAACTCTGATGACAACCCCTAGTCATCGCTAGTAGAAATCCGTCTTCCTAATAGATCCACATGCCTAGAAGTAACCCAAAGGTTAAAACCTATCTGCTCAGAGTACACACTCGTCAAGGAAATCCTCCAAGACTGGTTCCCATAGCAGAATACTCAACATATATCTCTGGCACACCAGACGATATCGAACCATCAATATCAAACCTATATCTAATCCAAGGCCATACCCTTTTGTGACTGTCGACAAATACCTAGACTGAGTAGCCTTCCCACCGCCATCTCCTGAAGCACAAATGCTCCCAGGTAATGGTGGCATAGGGTCGCGCCCCATCACGTCTAGTCATGGTCATAGTCCACAACTCTTGACATATACTTGACCTGGTATCCTGATGAAAACCCATCATCACAAGTCTCAACCTAACAAAGGTCGGACAGCCTACTGTTCTAAGGAAACAACCTAGAACAAAGCCCAATGTTCTAGACCGAACAATACCCTTAATGCCTCTAGATGAGTCCACTCATCGCTTTCACTAACATAGTCCACTGACTAACTAGGTCAATCCTTGGAAAATTCCTAGACTAACCACAAGTCAAACAGTCACAGTCGGCCCACTCAAATCCCATGAGCTGCAATAGTTGAACACTAATCAACTAAAACCAAGCCAACCTTCCACACAATCATGCAATCATTCACGAATTGCTGGATAAATAATACATGTATCATTATTGTTTCAAGTTATGTACAATTTCTTGATTACAATCTCATGTCATACAATTACAGTATTCCGAAATACAACAAAATGTACAACCAATAACTTGAATGATACAATCTGAGTCTAATGATTCATTACAACTGAAATACTGTTTACAATTACAACAATACAGTATTTAAATCATCGTACTGATATTTGTTTCTTGAGCATGAAGCTTATAATAGACACACGCATCGATATAAGCATACTCCCGCTCAACCCTCTCGGTATCTCGTCCTGCCAAGACTTTCGGAGAAATAACTCGAGTTCGCTAACCAGCTATGCTCTGCATCAGTGCCTGTCAGTCGACCTCTTCTGCTCACGATCTACCGTCAGCTTTCTCCTTGTAACCAAATCATGCCTTTGAACATGAAGTTTCCCATTTGCCTACCGAACGCATCGATACAAGCATACCGGCAAAACTATGTTCTGCATGAGTTTAATGACCTTATGCTCGAAACCTGTCATGCCTTAGGCACTCGAGGCATTCCTTGATTAAGGTCTATCTGACAATCTCTCCAACTACGACTGGAGAATATTTAGAGTAGTGTCATCATGGTAATTACTGTACAGATGCAAACATCAAGTAAGTCCCCACCAATCCTTTGCCACTGCCTCTGACATCCGGTACTCGATCCAAATCTAGTATCCACATGAATAGAAATCTCAAAAGCTCGGACACGATCCATCGCTCCTGCCCGTACTTGCTGGAATCCCAAGAGACAAATCTTCAGAAATACTGCCAATGATGATAGTCATTGGGCAATCTAATCGCCGCATCATCACCTCTTCCAAGGTCTCATCCATCCCAAAGTCTCATTACTACTTCCCAAGTCTCTTGCATACATGCTCTGATACCAATAAATGTAGTGACCCAACCCGGATCCACTACCTAATCAGAGTTAAGAGCATAATTAAGCATGCATTAAATAAACCGCTGCAGAAGACTTAAATAAAAGCAGACCGGCAGAATACAACCGGTTAAACAAATTCGATTATACAACTCAATCGAATAAATAAACCTAAAGGCAAAAACCTACAGCTAATCCTGCTGTCTTCACTGGTCACTAGCTGCTCCAAGCTCTTGGTGTTCAATCCTGAACCTACACCTGCCCCATCGAATGGGGTGTCCAGGTACACAGAAAAGACTGAACGTGAGCTCTAAGCTCAATACGAAAACACGGGTAAAACATACAAATATAATGCATGCAAATGACAGGGTATCCATGTATACAACTGCTCAGTAATGGTGCCAAGGACATGAGTGGTACAACCCGGGGAGCAAACCCTGCGTACACTGTTCATTCCTAACAGACGTAGACCGTGTCTTATAGATGCCTGGTAGTTGCATTTTTTTATTGCATTTGTAATGCCATTTTGTTGTTGTTTTGCATTAGTTTACATGTTTTATTTTAGCATTTTGTTCGTATTGCATTTTTCGTGTTTGCATGATGGGATTCTTGTTTTTGTGTTTAGGTCGCTTATTTTGCGGACTAAGATGGAACCTCGAAGGAATGGAATATGTTGAAGAATTCTGGAGAAGTCATGCCGATCGATCCACAGGAGTTTGCAGATCGAGCTGGTGCTTATATTTTGAAGACAGTGGACTTGGACATTTTCTGTCGATCGATCCGCAAAAGTTTGCAGATCGAGCGACACATGTTTTATGCGAGGCAGAGAGTTTATAATTTTTTCGCCGATCGATCCGCAGAATGTTGCCGATCGAGCGGGCATCTTTTTCCGGAAACATTATTTTAATTTTGGTAACTTTGTTATTTTAGTTCCTAGCCTCTATTAGACTCTTAATTCCGTTTTGGAGGGATTATCATCAGACTTTTTGGAGGGATTACGTTGGAGGCTAGGTTTTGTTCTTGAAGATCACTCTCTAGTTTTCTTCTTTTCTTTAAATTTTTATGAATTTAATTATGAATCGTTGTAGCTAACTTTTTAATACTTGGTTAAGGAAGACGAAGCCCTTGATTAATTTATTCGTGAGATTTGTGTTTTACAAAGCTTGATTATTGTTGAGTATCAATAATTATTCTGATTTATTTCATGATTGTATGTTTGATTATTAGTTTGATCATCTGATAATTTTTATATAAAATCTACTGCTAAATTGGAGTTTGAATCCATAATTATTTGAACTATCTGATTTGCGAAGCAACTACAATTAATAATCGTCCGCTTGTGAGATTAGGAATTGTAGGGATAATAATTGACTAGGCTAAATTCATCCGCTTGTGCATGGGTTGTCTAGATTTATCAGTTTTACTAGTTTGCATGCTATCGTGGGTTTAAATCTAATCGCTTGTATTAGGTTAATTCATTGGTAAGGGTTATCTTAGAACGCTTGTGTCTAGTTAATTACAATTAAGGTGAAACAGGAATTTAATTTCCAATGATGAATATTCAACAGGATTAAATATTTTTAGATAATCGATGATCGAACGAATGAAATCAAGGGTGTAGTTGACCAAAACCAAGGCTTGTCTCTTATTGAATTTTCCGTTGTGATTTGATTGTGCTTGGTAATTGATAGAATTGCATTAATAATTGTTTTTAAATTTTAGTGGATAAGTTTCAAACCAAAAAACCCCTTTTTATTATTTTTGTTTATTTAGAAACACATTAAAATTTACCTTTCCTCGTGGGAACGATCCCTACTCACACTACTGCATTAATTGTTTATCTGATTGAGTCGGGTAATTTGGGCGTACACGATAAGCGCTACCAAATTTTGGCGCCGTTGCCGGGGGACGGTGTTAATTTTTTTGTGTTCTTTTATTTTTATTTTATTTATTTTATTTTGTTTTGATTCATCTCATTTTCGTCTCTTTTCTTTGTTTCTAGTTCTCTCTAGTTCATGCTTTCAGGTGATTTTATGGAGGAAGACTTTCTCTACGATCCGGAAATTGAAAGAAACTTGCATAGGCGAAGGAGAGAACTTCGAAGGCAACAACAAGAGGCAGCTGTTCGAGCTGCTTTTCCAGAAGAAGAAGAGATGGCTGAAAATGCGAACTTGAGTCTTAGACAATTGGGCACTCCAAATTTGAATCAACAACCCATATGCATTACTTTTCCCCCCTTAGAAAATAATGCTACATTCGAATTGAAATCTGGATTAATTCACTTGTTGCCTTCTTTCCATGGTCTTCCAGGTGAAGATCCTCATAAGCATTTGATGGAGTTCCATGTAGTGTGCACTAGCATGAAGCCACATGGAGTAACAGAGGAGCAGATCCAACTTCGAGCCTTTCCTTTCTCTTTGAAGAGTGCTGCTAAGGATTGGCTATACTACTTGCCCTCTGGATCGATTACAGCCTGGACTGACATGAAAAGAATTTTTCTTGAAAAATATTTCCCAGCGTCGAGAGCAGCAAACATCAGGAAAGAAATCTATGGAATCAAGCAGATGACGGGGGAATCACTTCACGAGTATTGGGAGCGGTTCAAAAAGCTATGCGCTAGTTGCCCGCAGCATCAGATAAGTGAAAACCTCTTAATTCAATATTTCTATGAAGATTTTCTATCTCATGACAAGAGTATGCTGGATGCGGCTAGTGGAGGAGTTTTTGTGGACAAAACTCCGGTGCAAGCAAGAAACTTAATAGAAAATATGGCTGCCAATTCTCAGCAATTTGGCACCAATAGAATTGATCATGCACCCAGGAGAAACAACGAGGTAAATGTCTCTTCCCTTGAGCAGCAATTAATTGAATTAACGACTCTTGTGCGTCAGATGGCTGTAGGGAATGGACAGACTGCGAAGGCATGTGGCATTTGCACTGCAATAGGACACGCCACTGATATGTGTCCTACACTTCAAGAGGACTCAGTTGAACAGGTAAACGCTACTGGCGGATTTCCTGGACCACCACAACGGAAATATGATCCGTATTCCAACACGTACAATCCTGGTTGGAAGGATCATCTCAATCTTAGATACGAGAATCAACAAACAAATCAACCTGGACCTCAGACTCCACCACAAAATCAAGCTTTTAGGCCACCCTTTCAACCACAACAGCAGTGCCCTCAAATTCCTGCACCAGGTGAGTTTTTTGAAAAGATAGTTAAGGATCTTGCAACTAACACTGTAGCCTTCCAACAGGACACCCGGGCAAGTATCCAAAACTTAACTACTCAAATGGGACAGCTCGCTACAGCAATCAACAAGCTGGAAGCACAAAATTCCAGCAGTCTGCCATCTCAAACCGTGGTGAACCCAAGAGAGAACGCAAGTGAAATAACTCTAAGAACTGGGAAGGAATTGAAGGTGAAGGAGAAAGAAGTTGAGGTTGAGCCCAAAGAGAAGCTAGAAGAAGAAGGAGAACAAAAGGTAAGTGAAGAAAAAGCATCAAAGGATGCAGCGCCAAGAGGTAAGTTCCCTCCTTTATCTGAATATAAGCATGTTGCCCCTTTCCCCTTAGCACTTAAGGACTCTAGGAAAGGTGAGGGAATTAAGGAGCTCTATGAAACTTTTCATAGATGTGAGGTTAATATTCCATTGCTAGATGCTATTAAAAAGGTACCTCGATACGCAAAGTTTTTGAAGGAGTTGTGCACAGCAAAGAGGAAACATACATTGAAGGGTTGTCAGAAAGTGGAATTAGGTGAGAATGTATCTGTAGTGATCCAAAGAAAATTACCCGCCAAATGCAAGGATCCAGGTATGTTCTCCATCCCATGCACTATAGGAAATATTAGACTTGAAAAAGCCATGTTAGATCTCGGAGCATCAATTAATGTTATGTCATACTCTATTTATGCATCCTTGAAACTTGGCCCATTGAATAAGACTGGAATTGTCATACAATTAGCCGATAGGTCTAATGCATATCCTAGGGAAGTAGTTGAAGATGTGTTAGTGCAAGTGAATGAGTTAGTTTTTCTTGCCGACTTTTATGTGCTAGACATGGAAAACGGTGATCATAATAGTCCTATTTTGTTAGGCAGGCCGTTTTTGAAAACTTCCATGACAAAAATTGATGTTCACAGTGGCACACTCACTATGGAATTGGATGGCGAGATTGTGAAATTTAATATTTATGATGCCATGAAATTTCCCAATAGCGATGATTGTGTGTTTTCCGTTGACATTGTGGATTTCTTGGCACAATATTTTTGTGAGCATATAGGAAACGATGAGCTAGAGGTGGCTATTACAGCACCCATTATGCAGACGGAAGATGGGATTCGATGCTGTCAAGAAGTGGAAGAGATTGAGAAAATTCTGAATAGTTCACCTGAGCTACCTCAGTCAGGTAATGTCTCTTACATAACCTTACCAATCTCTAATACTAGGCGTCTTCCATCTGTTTTGCAGGCGCCAGTGATCGAGCTAAAGATGCTTCCAAACCACCTTAAGTATGTTTTACTTGGAGAAGGAGAAACACTACCTGTCATTATCTCCAGCAGCTTGGAAGACGAACAAGAAGAACAACTGGTCAAGGTTCTGAAGGAGAATAAAACTGCTTTTGGGTGGACCATAGCAGATATCAAAGGAATTATCCTGTCTACATGCATGCACCGAATTCTGATGGAGGATGGGGCGAATCCCTCACGTCAACCGCAAAGGAAATTAAATCCACCAATGATGGAGGTGGTCAAAGCGGAAATTCTGAAGTTACTTGAAGTTGGGGTCATCTACCCAATTTCTGACAGTCAGTGGGTCAGTCCGGTACAAGTGGTGCCCAAGAAAACTGGAATTACAGTGGTGAAAAATAAGGACGATGAGTTGGTCCCCACCCATATTCAAAATGGGTGGAGAGTTTGTATTGATTATAGGAAGCTCAATGCAGGAACCCGAAAGGACCACTTCCCTCTTCCCTTTATTAACCAAATGATTGAAAGGTTAGCATGTCATCCTTACTATTGTTTTCTTGATGGTTATTCTGGTTATTTTCAGATTGCGATTGCACCAGAAGATCAGGAGAAGACGACATTCACATGCCCATTTGGAACTTTTGCATAACGACGCATGCCCTTTGGTCTATGCAATGCACCGGCTACTTTCCAACGGTGTATGGTTAGTATATTTTCTGATTTTGTAGAGCACATATTAGAAGTCTTCATGGATGATTTTACTGTCTATGGTAACTCTTTCGAAGACTGTCTGTCTAATCTTACTCTAGTTCTTAAAAGGTGTGTCGAAACCAACCTGGTTCTTAATTCTGAAAAATGTCATTTTATGATTGGACAAGGTATAGTGTTGGGTCATGTCGTCTCATCTAAGGGTATGGAGCTAGATAAAGCTAAAATTGATATTATTCAGTCTCTACCTTACCCCGTAAGTGTGCGGGAGGTGCGCTCTTTTCTTGGCCATGCAGGTTTTTACAGGAGATATATTCAGGATTTTGCCAAGATTGCATCCCCTATGTGCAAACTGCTGCAGAAGGATGTGTCGTTTGAATACAATGAGCCATGCAAAACTGCTTTTGATAAACTCAAGTCATTGACTTCAGCGCCGATCATCCAACCACCGGACTCGACCAAGCCATTTGAAATCATGTGTGACGCCAGTGATTATGCCGTAGGAGCGGTATTGGGACAAAAATTTGGGAAGGCATCGCACGCTATCTATACACTTCGCGCATTCTGAACGATGCCCAACGAAACTACTCCACTACTGAAAAGAAGCTTTTAACAGTAGTTTTTGCTTTAGAGAAATTTCGTTCATATTACTTGGTGCTAAAGTTATTGTTTATTCTGATCATGCAGCTCTTCGTTTTCTGATGGCGAAGAAGGAGGCAAAACCAAGACTGATAAGATGGATACTACTGCTGAGCAAATTTGTTGTGGAGATTAAGGACAAGAGAGGGACCGAAAATCGAGTGGCTGACCACTTGAGTCGTTTAGTTCATGTTGAAGAAGAGCTGAAGTTACAAGAAGAATTTCCTGATGAGCAGTTATTTTAAGTCAGCACGGAACTACCATGGTACGCAAATATTGTAAATTATTTAGTTACTAATGGATTTCCTTCTGAATTCTCTAAGGCACAGAAAAATAAGGTCCGAAGTGATGCTAAATATTATGTGTGGGATGATCCATACATGTGGAAGCACTGCGCTGATCAAGTCATACGACGATGTGTATCTGCAAGCGAGGTAATCCCAATTCTCACATTTTGTCACTCATATGCTTGTGGTGGCCATTTTGGAGCAAAAAGGACAGCTAGGAAGGTATTGGACTGTGGACTTTTCTTGCCATCCATATTTCGAGACACTTACATGTTTTGTAAGTCATGCGCTCAATGCCAAAAGACAGGTAATATATCCCAGCGTAAGGAGATGCCTCAGCAACCCATTTTAATATGTGAAATCTTTGATGTTTGGGGCATCGACTTCATGGGGCCTTTTCCTAGTTCATATGGATTTATTTATATATTACTTGTTGTGGATTATGTCTCGAAATGGGAGGAAGCCAAGGCCACCCGCACTGACGATTCTAAAGTGGTTGCAGAATTCATTCAGTATAATATTTTCTCTAGGTTTGGAATCCCAAGAGCCCTCATTAGTGATAGAGGAACGCACTTCTGCAACCGGACTATGGCTAGTTTATTGAAGAAATATCATGTGACGCACAAACTCTCCACTGCGTATCACCCGCAATCGAATGGCCAAGCCGAGGTCTCAAATCGAGAAATCAAATCCATTTTGGAGAAAACAGTGAATCCTACTAGGAAAGACTGGAGTTTGCGCTTGGATGATGCACTGTGGGCATACAGAACCGCGTTCAAGACAACGATTGGGATGTCCCCATATCGATTGATTTTTGGGAAACCATGTCATCTACCTGTCGAATTGGATCATCGAGCCTACTGGGCTATTAAAAATTTCAACATGCAGACGGATGAGAGTGGAGCGCATCGGAAGTTTCAGTTACAAGAACTAGAAGAGATACGCAATGATGCATATGCGAGCTCAAAGATTTACAAGGAAAAGACAAAGGCCTTCCACGACAAAATGATCTCTAGAAGGGCGTTTGAAGTCGTTCAAAAAGTTTTGCTCTATCACTCACGACTTCGATTATTCCCAGGTAAATTGCGTTCTAGATGGATTGGCCCGTTTGTTATTACTGATGTCTTTCCTCATGGTGCAGTGGAAATAAAAAACTTGGAAACTGCGAAAACATTCAAGGTGAATGGCCAACGATTGAAGCATTATTTCGAAGGGGTCCAAGCGACTGCGGAAGAGGATGCGCATGATCTCACTCTAGATGACCCGCCAAATGTCGACTAAATCACGGCATGCAGTCGAGCTATAGACTAACTGCAAATTTAGGGCTGACTGGGAGGCAACCCAGTGTTTCTTTCCCTTCTGCTTTTGCTCTTTTTTATGCTTTTGCTTCACAGTTTTTCTTGTAAATTTTTTTTTCTTTCTCTCCCGCTCGATCCGCAAATTCTTGCCAATTGAGCGAGAGCTCTTTTCATTCAAGTCAGTAAGTTGGCCTTTTTTCCTCGCTCGATCCGCAACATCTTGCAGATCAAGCGAGAGCTCTTTTCTTCAGGACAGTAGGTTTTATATTTTCTCTCACTCGATCGGCATATTATTACCGATCGAGCGGGAGCACTTTTGCTTAGGCAGTGATATTCATATTTTTGTGTCGCTCGATCCGCAACATCTTGCAGATCGAGCGACAATACTTTTCCCTTAAATAAAATGCAGACTACCTTCTTTTTCTTTCTTTCCTTCCCCTATTTCTCTCCCTCTCGTTCTAAATCCCTAACCCCCAAATTCTTGCTTACAAATTTCGTCTCTTTTTAATTCCTTGTTGGCTTTTTCAATCCACAGGGATCTCTCGGAAGCAACGCAATAACTTATCGGACGCAATCATCATCGATCATCTTCTTCGGCCTCTCTCTCGTCGGAACTTTGCTCAGCCGCCGGTCGACGTTCTCGATTTTTCTTGTTGTGGGTTATTTTCATCGGGCTTTTCTGCTCTTCGGCATCTCTCGGACGTTGTGTTTCGTTGTTGCTCTTGTACTCTTCAAAGATTTGCCGGTTTATTCTTCGCACGCAAGGTGTTCGAAAAATTGCATCTTTCCCATTCGCTATCATCTTCCTACTATCAATGGGGCCTAAACGCGTCCGAAGCCAAGGCGAATCCTCTTCTTGGACTGCTGAGCGTTCTTATGCCGAGTTCACCGGGCTTTTTGTCAATGACACCGCTCGTGATCGGTACATCGAAGCCAAGGTTAGTCGTTCACCCATTCCTGAACGTGGCTTTGAGGAAGACTTGGCCTATCCAGATATCGTTCGGACGATTCATGAGCGTGGTTGGGCAAAATTCTTTGAGTCACCTCCCCCCGCTATAGTGCCTCTTGTCCGCGAATTCTATGCCAATGCAGTGGAGAGAACCGATAGCAAAGCGTTTGTTCGGGGGAAGCTAATTTCCTTTTTACCCCATGAGCTGAATGCTTTATTTGAAATATCGGAGGTGGACGATTCACTCTACCAAAGCCTCCAAGACGGCCCGGACTTGGACGAGTTACTTGAACAACTGGCATACCCCGGCGCTACATGGGTTGACCCAATTTAATTCTATTGTTAACTTCAAGGAGCGGTTCTTATGTGTGCTTCCTGCATCGTGGTATTCTTTCATGATTCAGCCTCTGATGCCGATATTACATTCCAGCGATGTCAGTCTAGAGCGCGCCACCATTCTTTATGCGCTTGAAGTGGATGCACCAATTAATGTGGGCCGTGTTCTTCATAGTGAGATCCACAAGTCCATCCATAATATCACGATGGGTCTCTATTTTCCCATGATTATCACCTGTCTATGCATACGTGCCGGGGTGGTTGTTCGGAATGATAAAGAGTGGTTGCAGCCTCAGCGCCCACTCGACTCCGCCTTTATCGAAGCAAAGAGGGCACATCGTGTCAAGAATTTTATGAGGGACAGCCACTTCCAACAACCGCCAGCCCCTCAAAGGCCGCCTTCACCTCCTCGTCATTCCCAAGCCGATGCCATCCGTGAACTCACCGCCTTCGCTCAACATCAGGATGCATACAATACGGTGGCGGCGCATAATTCGCAAGCTCTGGATGCTATGATGCGAAATCTCACATTGCACTTTGGTCTAGATCAAAATGCTGTTCCGGCTGCTCTACCGTATCCACTGCCCTTCCCTTTCCAATATGCCTCTCCTGTCATTCCTCCGGAGGCTGAAGAGGAAGACGCCGCAGACCTGTAAACCAGGGGAGTCCCATTTTTAGTTTTTGCATTTAATTTTGTTTAGTTGTTTGGTTAAGTTTTTGTTATCATGCATTGAGGACAATGTCTAGTTCTAGTGTGGGGGGGGGGGGGGGGGGGTGCATTCATGCATGCATTTCATTGGCATTGTTATTTTGTTGCGTTATTGCATTTAGTTCATTTTTGAGTTTTAGCATTTTGTTGCATTTTGTATTGAGTTGAGAAAGAAATGGGAAGCATGGCCAATGATGACGCTTTGTTTGTTTATTACATGCCCATCTGACGAGTTTTTGCACTGATGGAACTCCGTAGACGAATGAACTCTTACATACTATGTGAATTACACTCAAATCTGAATTTTGAAACATACAAACGTGGATGGGATTGAGGCATTGTTTGGATTATTTGGACCTCAATTTTCTTGAATATTTTTGTAAGGTCCAAATCCACTAAACTCACTTACGATGATTTTAAAATAATTTTTATGATTTTATGCCATAAATTGTTTAAGTTATGATTTAATGATTATGGTTTCATGATATAATTATTTTATGTTTAACGCTTTCGATTAAGTTAATGGTATCAGGTCGAGTTTGATTTTGGAATCATGGGACAAGGCTAACCTACGAACGAGATGATAGAGCGTATTTTTACGAACGTTTTAAGTATAATATTGATATGTTTTTGATGTATGAGTCGGGGGATAGTATTTTTTATCAGACGAGTCGGGACGGGTGACTGACTGCATTTTAGAGATGAACACACATTATGTATTGAATGATCATTATCCTATCTATCTACCCGGTTCCCCACCCCATTACTTCCCATGTCCCCTTGTTCCCTTGACTCTCTCTTCTTCCCTATCTTCTACACGATTCTTTCCCCTTCTCTCCATTCTATCATCTTCTCCTTCTTGTTTCTTTATTGAACCTTCACGGTTCTTCAAGAAAGTCACAAGCCAAAGTTCCAAATCTCGTTCTTGGTGTGGTTAGCTCGTTGCCAAGAATCCAAATTAACTTCCTCTTCATTTCAAGGCAAGTACAAATTTAAAAGATTTTGAAACCCATTCAAGCTATTATGTATTTTGATATGAATTGTTGTGTGTTGAAATATGTATGCATGATTTTCATGAATTTCAAGAGTATGAAGTTATGATTTTACGAGATCGTGAAGCGCAGGTTGTTCTTGTCAAGTACTTGAGTTGATTCAAGAGGTTCATGTTCTTTTAAGATTTTAATGTTTTGAAGTTAGTTAAACCATGTTCAATTACAAGAAAATGATCTTTGATGATTTATGTAGTTAGGATTTTGATTAAAAGAAATTTATGTTTGAAGTTTGAAGTGTTGAAGTTGTGTTTGGTGGCACCGGATTACCTATACTTGTTATTATTTTGAGGATAACAATTAGGGTAGTGATCCAAATGATATGAGGTCAATTCTATTTGAAAGCTAACTTATTTATCTACAACTTTCATGTTTTGAATTTTTCAAAATAATTTTGGAAGATTGGTCAAAATCACCCCAAAGTGTGTCGAGTGTTTTGATTTCCCGGCAGTGACACATCTGGGGAGAATGAGCATAACGTTTTACTGAAAACTCCACTTGAGGTGAGGGTTTCGGCATTAGAAAGCCAAGAGCCAGAGCTACAACTTTCATGTTTACCACGTTTTCAAATTCGTACTTAATAATAGAGTTTCAGAGCGAGCAAGATGAACCATTTGCGCAGGTTAGGCACGCCCGCGCCTAGAAGTTGAGCGGCCGCGCCTTGCCTTCGAAATTCATGATTTGTTTATGTTATTTTAGAGTCCTAAATTCTTGATTATGATCTTCAAAGTCTTATAAAATATATTTAAGATTTTTTATGCAAAAAGTTTCAAGTTTTAAGTCAAGAACGACAAGAATGACTTACGTGGATCGATTACGCTATGTGATGCATGTAAATGTCTAAGTTTCATTCATGAAACCTATGTTCAATATGAAAGTATGATTTTTATCATCTATGACATGCATGAAGTAATTTAGTAAAGTTTTATGTTCATGAAATGAAAGTTATGATGGAATTTACGATGAAACAATGATGTTTCATAATGAATGAAATGATATGATGAATGATGTTTAGATGAAGCATGATATGATATGTTGATGCATGAAAAGATTTTGATGTCTTATGTGTCTTTGTGGTGGCAAACACGGGATTGGTGCTCCGGTTTGGGCTCCGGAGTGGGCCTTTCCAAACATGGCTCATGAGACAGATAAGTACACGGGACTGGTGCTCCGGGATGAGCTCCAGAGAGGGCCTTTCCAAAGAACGAATGTTATGAGGCTTAGTGCCATATGCTTGTTGATCAACAAGAAAAGGATGAATGTGCCCATTATGACGGTTGACACAATTTCGCATTATTCGTCACCAAATGATGAGTTTATGTTATGTTATCTTACGTTTAAATGATATTTGAAATCTGACGATTTTTACTGCATATACTTGCTGAGTCTTTAAACTCACTATACTTGAATGGTGCAGGTAATGAGGATGACATTTATGCATCTGTCAACGAGTTTAATGTCGGACATGAAGAAGAGCAAGGAGTCGGACCGGCGGGCGATGCATGAGTGTGTTATGTGTTGAGTGTGATATGCTATGTCTTGAGTTATTTGCAACTTTATGATGTATTTTAAGGTTGTAAACAAGTTTTATAAATTTTAAGGTTTGGATTTGATTTGTAAACTATTCTGAAATGTTTTAAGTAATGTTTGATGTATGCATACATCTTTCAAAAAATTTCTTTTCCGCGTTATTTTAAGGTTATGTTAGTTTTGTAACATCTTCATCGGTTGAGGGTGTTACAATTTTATCCTTAGATGCCCTTTGAGCCTTTACATATATATGAGCACATGAGGTGCATATTTCTGAATTGTGTGTGAAAATCATCGTTTACTGTTGATGATTTCTCTTCTTTGCACTGACTGAAATTTGTATAAGTTGATTGTGAATTGAGACATGTCTAGAACTTGTTCGAACATCCCTCGAGGCGCAATACGGGTATACTGTGACTTGGATGATTTCTATTCATTGTAATCCTATGAAACCATGAAAAGTCCTTATGATCTATGAATGTGTGAATGGGATTTGGAGGCGAGTGTTTGGAACATGAGTTGTGGGGTTTGTAAGTTTGTGGGGTGAAATCAGTCTGGTCTTAAAAAATTTTGAAAATAATATGAGTTGGATGGATGGATTTGAAAAGTTTGAAAAATGAACTGAGGCTTGTACCCCGTAGTATTTCTTGATTCTCGTTTGCATTTTTGTTTTGCATACTTACTCGAGGGCGAGTAAGGATTAGGTGTGGGGGAGTTTGATAGTTGCATTTTTTTATTGCATTTGTAATGTCATTTTGTTGTTGTTTTGCATTAGTTTACATGTTTTATTTTAGCATTTTGTTCGTATTGCATTTTTCGTGTTTACATGATGGGATTCTTGTATTTGTGGTTAGGTCGCTTATTTTGCGGACTAAGATGGAACCTCAGAGGAATGGAATATGCTGAAGAATTCTGGAGAAGTCATGCCGATCGATCCGCAGGAGTTTGCAGATCGAGCAAGTGCTTATATTTTGAAGACAGTGGACTTGAACATTTTCTGTCGATCGATCCGCAGAAGTTTGCAGATCGAGCGACACATGTTTTATGCGAGGTAGAGAGTTTATAATTTTTACGTCGATCGATCTGCAGAATGTTGCCGATCGAGCGGGTGTCTTTTTCCGGAAACATTATTTTAATTTTGGTAACTTTGTTATTTTAGTTCCTAGCCTCTATTAGACTCTTAATTCCGTTTTGGAGGGATTATCATCAGACTTTTTGGAGGGATTACGTTGGAGGCTAGGTTTTGTTCTTGAAGATTACTCTCTAGTTTTCTTATTTTCTTTAAATTTTTATGAATTTAATTGTTAATCGTTGTAGCTAACTTTTTAATTCTTGGTTAAGGAAGACGAAGCCCTTGATTAATTTATTCGTGAGATTTGTGTTTTACAAAGCTTGATTATTGTTGAGTATCAATAATTATTATGATTTATTTCATGATTGTATGTTTGATTATTAGTTTGATCACCTGATAATTCTTATATAAAATCTACTGCTAAATTGCAGTTTGAATCCGTAATTGTTTGAACTATCTGATTTGCGAAGCAACTACAATTAATAATCATCCGCTTGTGAGATTAGGAATTGTAGGGATAATAATTGACTAGGCTAAATTCATCCGCTTGTGCATGAGTTGTCTAGATTTATCAGTTTCACTAGTTTTCATGCTATCGTGTGTTTAAATCTAATCACTTGTATTAGGTTAATTCATTGGTAAGGGTTATCTTAGAACGCTTGTGTCTAGTTAATTACAATTAAGGTGAAACAGGAATTTAATTTCCAATGATGAATATTCAACAGGATTAAATATTTTTAGATAATCGATGATCGAACGAATGAAATCAAGGGTGTAGTTGACCAAAACCAAGGCTTGTCTCTTATTGAATTTTTCGTTGTGATTTGATTGTGCTTGGTAATTGATAGAATTACATTCATAATTGTTTTTAAATTTTAGTGGATAAGTTTCAAACCAAAAAACCCCTTTTTATTATTTTTGTTTATTTAGAACACAATAAAATTTTCCTTTCCTCGTGGGAACGATCCCTACTCACACTACTGCATTAATTGTTTATCTGATTGAGTCGGGTAATTTGGGCATACACGATAAGCGCTACCAATGCCAGTGTCGGCTAACCCGTCGGTCACGGGGCGCTCGACATCTACCGTCCGAACCGGGCTGAGCGGCCCTACATGGCTCATCTCAAAATATGGACAGACACAATATGATATGCACATGCTGCATAATAATATGACACACAAATGCAACATATTAGCATGCAAAACCCGCTGGCTATCTCAGTCAGTACTTACGTACCTTTCTACAGGCAGTCCTAGCAGTCCCACTCTGGGTTCCAAGCCTATCATCAACTCTACAATGCAAATACCCATGCATCATTAATTAAGCTCTAAAAGCCTTAACTAAGCTATTGCATACTCCTAAATATTTTTAGGAAGCCAAAGCTATACCTGCATCCGTCGTTAGCCCTTTGCTGTCGATAGCCTCAATACTAGGCCACAGCTCCACTACGACATCTAGATCACTGCGCCACTTTTGGAATCCCGATAGGACGCCTAGATATCCCTAGATCTGAGTTAGAAGGCCTAGGAGTCGAGAGAGAAGAAGGAGAGGTGCGAGTTGCAAATGAGCCTCAGATCCCATATTTATAGACACGGAACGAAACGTCTGTTCCTCTATGTTGTGTCCGTTCTGCCTGACGAACGTTGCTTCTGATCCCCATCGTTTCTTCCGATGTCCCATCAAGTGCGTAAGCAATGACGTAATATTGCTGACGTCACAGATGACATCAACTGCCGGAACGTTGCTTCCGATCACTAACGTTGCTTCCGTTCCTAGTCACCCTTCGGGCCATTTTCGATCATTCTGAATCCATTTCCGAAGTCCGTTAATCCAACAGAAATTTCCTTATTAATAATTCAAAACATGATCACACGATTAATATAATCATTAATCGTCAATTATGGATACGGGTCACTACATTCTCCCCCTCTTAAAAGATTTTGTCCTCGAAATCTAAGGTAAACCTCGAGAACGTACTAGAAACCCTTTCTTGAGTGTCTGATTGAAATAGTTTCCGACACAATCAGAATCTTGTCGAATTCCCTGTAAGCTCCATTAATGCTGAACCGCATTAAAATTCTTCCGACTGAAGATTACTGTGCTACTGGTCGACAGTCGAACTCCTCTGGCACTAGCGTATCACAACACTTATACACCTTCCCTTCTGCCCACGATTTCCCTGATCCCGAAGGATACAAACACCTGCTTGATCAAGATTATCGTCCAAAAGAAAAAGTCTTAGACTGACGAAGACCAAGTCATAACCTGACTAGCTTAAGACATTCGTCGAATCACTAACCAAATCTAACCACCCAATGGTTCCAAAAAGTTCTCGATGTCTAACACCTCTAGTGAGAAAACACCATTCCCCACACTGTGCTATTGCAGCAATTTCCGAATTTCTCCTCAAGAGAATCTAGTTGACACAAAGCTATCAACGTAACTGCTTAACATGATTCCCGACTGATCGTCTTTCCCACGCTCCACCAAAGCAAACGAGCTTCCCAAGCAATTACTAGGAACTCAGACCATCCAGTCTAGTGCCAATCACAGTTCATATTTCTTAGTATAACTCAGCACTGTGCCCTGATGAAAACTATCATCGCTCGCCAATAATGATGCTAAGTCATCTCCTAGCCATTGGTCTACGAAGCCACGCGTACTCGAACGGAAATCATCACTCTTCTGCTAATCTACATCATCTCGACCATAGGTTATTCACCTCATGAATTTCCAATCGATGGACATCTTCCTGATAGTTATACATAGTCGCAATCACTGTACACTCCTCAAGATTAAGACAAGCTCCCACCAATATGCTCGACTGGGACATTCTGTTGGAACACGGTCGTTCTCCGGATCGAAAAGAAAGTGATACCTGTTGCAGCGGAAGTTTTAAAATTTTATATGGAACGATTCCATATGGGTATCAAATTCCTACGATTAAAATTGATAACATAAAATTTAACCAATGTAAATTTTACCTTAAAATCTCGAAGCGAGATTATGGACACCAACAGATTAATCTGCTCTTGTTGTATATCCCAGGAACTGATGAACGAACAATTCTTCAATCAGGTCCACGAACAGAAATTTAATCCCTCTGATAGACTGCACTAGAAAGTCTATCAGAAGTTTCTACGATGAGATATAACAGATATGATCTGTTAAATCAGTCTGCAAATTCAAAAATTCACAGACTGAATTTTCGAACACTGTGAGAGATGGGGAGGGGGTCGGCCGAATCCCTTGAGAGAATACTCTCTAGGGTTTCAAAAATTTTGACCTTGTGTTGTGTAATTTCTGCACTGCAATAACTTATTTATTATGTGGGCTGCTAACTGCTTAGGGCCCATTAGTCATAAGTTCAAGCCTGACAAGCAAAGCCCGCATGTTCAAAAATTAATATAAAATTCATCGTGACTCAGATTGATAAACCAATTTCACCAATGTGCACAGAAACCATTTCTGCATCTTTTAAAGTCAAGATAAATTTTCTGAATCCGAATTCAGTGATTTCCAAAAATGTTCATCACTATGTCATTTTAGGAAATCTTACTCCCTCTACTCTTAAATAAGAAGTCCCACTTCTTTATTTACTAAATTTAACTCTTTAAATTTAATTATCTCAACGGGGATTAAAAATCCATTACTTGTGTGACCCTCAATGGTTCAGGGATACAGCTAGCCGTGGGCTCACAACTCCTTGTGACTTGGAACAACAATTTCCGATTTACCCAACGAATCATGGTAAGAGCGCCTAGCAACATCGCCCCATGATTCCCTAGGTATCACTGATAGTGCCTGCAAGAACCAATAGATTTTGGTTAGCGTACAGTACGGTCTCTTCATCCATATATCCCGATCGAATCAACAACCATTGGTAAATCGAGAGTCGTTCGAGATTCGATAACTATGCATTACATCTTGGATATCAAATAGTGACATCGCATGTGTTACTAGGAACACCGAGTAACCTAAAACACATCATGTACTCTGGCCAGAGATTCGTCACACTAATATCTCCTCATATTGCATAGGATATCCACACTCGCAAGTATGTGGTGAATCCTTGACAACAAAGCATCGACTCCTATATGTGTCGTAACTGTACCCAATCCCGACACCTGATGACCCCAATAGAGTCGGTAAACGAGTCAAAGTACAGTACTAGCATATAGAGTCTCAATGATGTTTCAAGTAGTAAGGACTAATGGTGTACAACCAAAACCGCGGACTTTATCCACTCGATAAGTGATAACCACTTGAAAAGTCCGGATAGGGTAGTTCGATCATTCATCATATGAATATCCATTTGCATGCTTTGAACATCTCTATGTTCCATACCAATGAAACGTGGTACTCGGCATCGCAAATACTAGTCTCAATCTCGAGCGATCCTTATCCTTATTTACGGACGGCTCAATCGACTAGAAACTGTTTAGAATATACAGTGACTATAAGATGTGTTTCATGATAGCCATCCCCATGTGCTACCACATCTTACATACACTATAGTATATTCAAGGTCTTCATCTAAACATCTTATAGTATGTCACAACATAATAATATGATAAAAGATAAAGTAAATGTCATTATAAAAGTGTAAATTATATTAAACAAAAGATTGTTTATTCATAGAGTCATAAAAGCACTTAGCCACAAGTTGGCTCACCGGGCACCCACTCTTTCACATTCCACAGTGCACGGGCATATGGAAACGCTTCCTATTCCGTCTCAAAACTCAACAGTCATTGCACTTAGTATTACTCATCACCGAGTTTCTGATGATACCATCATTGCTCGTCCCAACCTCCTAAGGTTGAACATAATGATCCTGGAAACTAAATCCCAACGGATTCTCAAAAATCAAATTGCTCCTTTGTTGAACGCATTAGCCTTAGCACTGAAAGGACTAATTCATGGATTCCCTAGCCACTCCGGGAAAACTCTTATGCTCAAAGTAACTTGTCACACAAAACACCTTTGACTATCATCCATTGCTGAAACGTAATATCCTTGACAAACAGTCTACATGGATGTGACTCACTGACTGGAAATAACAAATTCGATCTGTCACAATCTTGTGAAACCTTCAATCCCAAAGGCAAACCTGGTTGGCTACTAAGTCGATCAACGACTGCCTCAATCATCTCAAAGACCTCACGCACTACACACTGGAAATTAGTGACACACTCTGCTAGATCTTGAGAACTAGATCCCAGGTAATGTCACACTACACGATCAGACAACTGATGTTCATACGAGCACACAATTTTCGTTGGATCTCAAACCCAACGGTATATTAAGACATAATCACAAGAACACTATCCGGTGAGCTACCAATTCCTTCGCTTGTTTCTCCTGTCAAATTAACACCTAACTTGACCATACAAGTCAATTGTAATCTTTCAGTAGATTCGTATCTGGCAAACCTAGAGATTCCAAGGCATCACCTGCTCCGAGACTGTACCAAGTACTCATCTCCTAAGAACTAAGCGACAAAATAATATCCCAAGTATTTCTCGGTTGCTCTATCCAAATCATCACTGATTGTATTTACCTTATCGATCTTGTCGAACTACTGATGCTTGCACTTATCCGATCAGACAACCACTGATCATCTAAACCTACGTGTCTCAATCAATAACCATGACTCAGCTGCCACGAAGAACTATTTCCAATTACTTGGAATACCCAAATCGCCCTGGTTTCAACACACCCATACTTGATAACCAGAAAATAGCTATTAGTAGCCTATCGACACAATCTCGTGCCTTACTACTGACAGCTGCCTCGTATACTGAACTTAATCAACCTAACTCTGACAGAGTTAGCCAATTGTCACTAGTAGTCACTAGCACAGATCCCGTGCCACCTTAGCACTACCAATCGTTGTCTTGTTCACCCAAGGTGAACATCAAGACGAACTAAGCCCAAGATTCGCTCGCGATCTATCAACCTAGCCCATTTCCATCCCATGGAAAATCCTACGCTCAACCTCTCAAAATATCAGACAGTACTTAGCGCAAACACTGGACTCACAATCCTTGTACAATCCTTAGAGTCTGACATAATCCTATTACAGATGAAAGCAATCATCATAGAGTAGTCCTCGTATTCGAGTTGAAGTCTTAAAAATAACATCCCATCCAGTATCTTGGATGACTCCTATCACAGGGAAACTCTAACCACAACTCTTATGACAACCCCTAGTCATCGCTAGAAGAAATCCGTCTTCCTACTAGATCCACACGCCCAGCAGTAACCCAAAGGTTAAAACATATCTTCTTAGAGTACACACTCGTCAAGGAATTCCTCCAAGACTGGTTCCCATAGCAGAATACTCAACCTATATCTCTGGCACACCAGACGATATCGAACCATCAATATCAAACCTATATCTAATCCAAGGCCATACCCTTTTGTGACTGTCGCAAAATCCCTAGACTGAGTAGCCTTCCCACCGCCATCTCCTGAAGCAAAAATGCTCTCAGGTAATGCTGGCATAGGGTCGCGCCCCATCACGTCTAGTCATGGTCATAGTCCACAACTCTTGGCATATACTGGACCTGGTATCCCGATGAAAACCCATCATCACAAGTCTCAACCTAACGAAGGTCAGACAGCCTACTGTTCTAAAGAAACAACCTAGAAAAAAGCCCAATGTTCTAGACCTAACAATACCCTTAATGCCTCTAGATGAGTCCACTCATCGCTTTAACTAACATAGTCCACTAACTAACTAGGTCAATCCTAGGAAAACGCCTAGACTAACCACAAGTCAAACAGTCACAGTCGGCCCACTCAAATCCCATGAGCTGCAATAGTTGAACACTAATCAACTAAAACCAAGCCAACCTTCCACACAATCATGCAATCATTCACGAATTGTTGGATAAATAATACATGTATCATTATTGTTTCAAGTTATGTACAATTTCTTGATTACAATCCCATGTAATACAATTACAGTATTCCGAAATACAACAAAATGTACAACCAATAACTTGAATGATACAATCTGAGTCTGATGATTCATTACAACTGAAATACTGTTTACAATTACAACAATATAGTATTTAAATCATCGTACTGATCTTCGTTTCTTGAGCATGAAGCTTCTAATAGACACACGCATCGATACAAGCATACTCCCGCTCAACCCTCTCGGTATCTCGTCCTGCCAAGACTTACGGAGAAATAACTCGAGCTCGCTAACCAGCTATGCTCTGCATCAGTGTCTGTCAGTCGACCTCTTCTGCCCACGATCTACCGTCAGCTTTCTTCTTGTAACCAAATCATGCCTTTGAACATGAAGTTTCCCATTTGCCTACCGAACGCATCGATACAAGCATACCGGCAAAACTATGTTCTGCATGAGTTTAATGACCTTACGCCCGAAACCTGTCATGCCTTAGGCACTCGAGGCATTCTTTGATGAAGGTCTATCTGACAATCTCTCCAACTACGACTGAAGAATCTTCAGAGTAGTGTCATCATTATAATTACTGTACAGATGCAAACATCAAGTAAGTCCCCACCAATCCTTTGCCACTGCCTCTGACATCCGGTACTCGATCCAAAGCTAGTATCCACATGAGTAGAAATTTCGAAAGCTCGAACACGTTCCATCACTCCTGTCCATACTTGCTGGAATCCCAAGAGACAAATCTTCAGAAATACTGCAGATGATGATAGTCTTTGGGAAATCTAATCGCCGCATCATCACCTCTTCCAAGGTCTCATCCATCCCAAAGTCTCATTACTACTTCCCAAGTCTCTTGCATGCATGCTCTGATACCAATAAATGTAGTGACCCAACCCGGATCCACTACCTAATCAGAGTTAAGAGCATAATTAAGCATGCATTAAATAAATTGCTGCGGAAGACTTAAATAAAAGCAGACCGGCAGAATAAAACCGGTTAAACAAATTCGATTATACAACCCAATCAAATAAATAAACCTAAAGGCAAAAACCTACAGCTAATCCTGTTGTCTTCACTGGTCACTGGCTGCTCCAAGCTCCTGGTGCTCAATCCTTCACCTACACCTGCCCCGTCGAATGGGGTGTCCAGGTACACAGAAAATTATGGACGTGTGCTCTAAGCTCAATATTAAAGCACGGGTAAAACATGCAAATATAATGCATGCAAATGACAGGGTATCCATATCTGGGATAATTGTATAAAACTGATCAGTAATGGCGCCTAGGACATGAGTGATACAACCCGGGGAGAAAACCCTGCGTACACTGCTCATTCATAATGGACGTAGACCGTGTCTTACAGATGCCAGTGCCGGCTAACCCATCGGTCATGGGACGCTCGACATCTACCGTCCGAAAGGGCTGAGCGGCCCTACATGGCTCATCTCAAAAGATGGACAAACACAATATGATATGCACATGCTGCATAATAATATGACACACAAATGCAATATATAAGCATGCAAAACCCGCTGGCTATCTCAGTCAGTACTTACGTACCTTTCTACAGGCAGTCTTAGCAGTCCCACTCTAGGTTTCAAGCCTATCATCAACTCTACAATTCAAATACCCATGCATCATTAATTAAGCTCTAAAAGCCTTAACTAAGCTATTGCATACTCCTAAATATTTTTAGGAAGCCAAAGCTATACCTACATCCGTCGTTAGTCCTTTGCTGTCGATAGCCTCAAAACTAGGCCACAGCTCCGCTATGACGTCTAGATCGCTGCGCCACTTCCGTAATCCCGATAGGACGCCTAGATCTCCCTAGATCTGAGTTATAAGGCCTAGGAGTCGAGAGAGAAGAAGGAGAAGTGCGAGTTTCAAATGAGCCTCGGATCCCATATTTATAGACACGGAACGCAACATCCGTTCCTCAACATTGCATCCATTCTGCCTAAGGAACGTTGCTTCCGATCCCCATCGTTGCTTCCGATGTCCCATAAAGTGTGTAAGCAATGACGTAATATTGCTGATGTCATAGATGACATCAACTGTCGGAACGTTGTTTCCGATCACCAACGTTGCTTCCGTTCCTAGTCACCCTTCGGGCCATTTCCGATCATTCTGAATCCATTTCCGAAGTCCGTTAATCCAACAGAAAATTCCTTATTAATAATTCAAAACATGATCAAACGATTAATATACTCATTAATTGTTAATTATGGATACGGGTCACTACAGTTTGCGTATGCCAAAGTTTAACAAACAAATGTTTAACGTGCCATCAATACTAATCTAGAAGTTCTTAAATTTACATCTAACCAATATACAAAATAAAAGACATCAAAACTATACGTTTAAATAACATATGCAAAAGACTAGCATAGGTCGAAGGGATGTGCCACGCCCGCACCGCATTTCACTCAAGAGTCATGCCCCTCGATCTCAACAAAAGTCTAACCTGCACCAAACAAAGTAGTGAGTCGAAAGACTCAACAAGTATAAAATATGAAATAGAAAATACTAGATAATACATGCACATGCCTTTAAAATATTTGTACTCAAATACTTTGAAACTTTACTCAGAAAATGCTTTGATTAAAGTAAATAAAACTTGGAACTTTTAAAGAGATCGCATGCATTAAAACTCACTCAACTTGAACTTAAAACTTGGAACTTAAACTGAAACCCATGCCTTGATACTTTAACTTTACTCATGTCTTTACACATAAACTTTCATAAACTTTAATTTTAAACTTTTCCTTTGTGAATTTAGATGCTCGATTGTGATCCTCTGGTTTTATTGATCAATGGCTACAGTACTATGTCGGCAAAGACCCCGAGATTTCTTCCGACATCATATTGCCCCTATATGGCAAGGACACCGAGATTTCTCTCGGCCCCACATTGGTCCTCTTGGCAAGGACACATAGATTTCTCCTGAACCCACATTTCCCATCTATGACAATGACACCGAGATTTCACCCGGCATCACAATGCCCCTCTATGGGTAGGGGAAACAAGATGTCTCCTAGACCCTCCCAAAACCTCTGATTTGGCAAGTGAGCCAAGGCATCCCCCGACCGACATTGCACGTCTATTGTCACAATAAACTCTCCTCAATCAAAACTTTTAATTTAACTCAACCTCAAACTTTTACTTTACTCAACATCAACACAAACTTTCAATTGATTCAAAAATGCATAGGTCTTGTGCTCGGCTGGTTTAAAACATAACTCAACTCGAATGATTAAAATAACACACCCGAATACACACGTTTAGAGGATGAAAGAATGCTTTAAATCAAGGAGAAATAATGGTTAAGTGGCTGCCCCTAGGCTTTAACTAAATTATCTACAATTTCCCTTTCTCCTCAAACAAGGCTTATTATGAGCATTCAACTCGTAAAATCTCTAACTTGACCATTCCTTAACCAAAACAACTTCCACTTGAACCGACATCTCCTACACACTCTGTACTAACCCAGTTTTAACCCCAAAAGTTCACTAGACCATCCCCTAATCCACAGCACTAGGACAGCCCCCTAACGCCCGTGGAATTTCTGCACCGAATATCGACACTAATTTGCCCTTAACTTGACCATTATTTTTCCGAAATGACTCCAACTTGAACCGACGCAACCCTCACATCCCAGAATAGAAATTTTACCAGCCCATCACAGACCCTGTCATCAGAATTACCAACCCGAGCAGAATACCGACAGCCCACAACCAAGACTCAAAATAAATCTGCACTACTAACTACCAACTTAGGCCCTTTCAAAACACTTCACCTAACGAATTTCCATCGTTCCAGCCTACACACCACTATATTAATGCCAATTAGATTGCATTGAACCCTCGAGCCAAGCCTCACACCCGAAGCAAACTCAAAGTCCAATTCTTAACCGACTTGTCCCAACCGGAGCCCCATTAATACATGTCTCTACACTATACCAACAAGCCCTCATCTCCAGCCCCCTTAGACATCTAAAACCTCATCCAACACACCATTTAAACATCCAATCAACTAGCCTAGGCAGCCCCTTAAGCATCACTCCACCAAAATTCAGAAATGAGCCAAAAACACACCGAGACACAAGCTGAATTTTTTGAATTGCACAAGCCCTTTCAAAAATTATTCAACACACATATAAAAGCTCATTTCAACACCATCATCACACATAAATTTCTAAATTATGGCATACCCCTTCTGATTTTGAAAGAAAAACGCATCACCAATGCATAAAAGTCCGTATTTCCGAAATATAATGCATAGCCCTTCCAAGTCTCAACTCAAACACAACACATAACTCATTCCAACATAAAACATACATGAAATTTTAAAATTCAAGGCAGGAACCCTACTGAAATTTTTGGAAATTTCGAAACCCTTGAGCAATAACCACAAAAACTCAAAATGCATGAAGGAAATCAAAGCAAACACAAAATATCTTTACTTGGTGGCCAAAAGAAATGTTTATAGTTGCCTCAAATTCAAAAATACCCTAGAAAAGATGCTGAAAATGTGAGAAATGTCTTCCTTTCCTTCCTAAGCTCGAGCTCTGGCCGGTGAAGAGGGGTTGATGGCGACGACAAGGTGGTTGGCATGGAGGAGGGAGGGTTTAGATTTAAGGGAAAGGAGGGTGGCGGCTTGGAGGGAATTGAAGGGAAAGGGTTTCTAATTTTTTTGTGTATTAGGGTTTGGGAATTTAAAATGTGGGTATTTAATTGTGTGTGTGTAAAAACTTAAAATTTCTACTTTAGATGACTTAAAGAAGTGCTACTAAGTGTTTTACAACTCTTGCACTACTTACACCAATCTCCTTAAAATTCCTATGTTTGAAAAGTCATGAATTTGAAGGAAATAATTAAATTTCATTTTCCCGGTTTTAAAATGCTAAAATTTGAAAAGTTCTAAAATAAACTCTAAAATGTCATAAAAACAATTATGGTCACCCGAAAAATCTTAAACCGAATTTTTATCTATTTCCCTCCATTTCTCATAAATCTCAAATCTTAAAAAAATTAAGAATTACCGCCAAAATCCACCGTATCCTCTTGCCGGACCCGAAACCACTGAAATCAAGAATTCTATTTAAATCAATGATTAAACATTTTGATGTCACCGTGATAAATAAAATATTGAAGTAATACAGAACGATTAAAATAATTTAAATAAAATAACTGAACATCTAAAATTTATTTAAATAAATACACAGGCGGGATTAAAAATCTTTAAAACAAATTGGACAATCAAAAGCATTTAAATAAATAAGGCATACATTTAAAATCATTTAAATAAATAAATAAGCGGGAATTTTAAGTTATTTTAAATATGTAATCTGTACAACTAAAATCATTTAAATAAGCAAGCTTAAATCTTTAAAATCATTAAAATAATTAAGTTGCACAATAAAAATTATTTAAATAAATAAACTTAAGTAATTAAAAGTACTAATTAAATATTTAGTACAATAAAATTATTTAAATAAAGAATTAATATTTTTATTAACTAATAATCAAACAAAGGATTTACATCAACTAAACTTAAAAATAATAATCATAATATTTATTTAATTTAATGCATGCGATTTAGTAGATTGGATTTTAGGTACTACACTCCAAATGAAGTGGCAATAGAGAAACAAAATTTTGAGATTACCAAGCACATCAGACTATTGTACATAAATACATATGTTAATGGCCAACATATTTCAAGGGTGCTAATTGACAATGGTTCCGTAGTTTACATTCTATCTCTTATGGTGTTCATGAATCAGTAGAGATGAGGATATTATATACCAATAGAAGTCTCAGGCTCTACATTCACTGGTGAATTCACCAAATTGTTTGGGTATGGTGGAAAGTAAGTCTTCTTTTTCAATGTTTTTTCTGGTTAACTCTTGTGTTCATTCACTGGATTTGTTAGGCCATGACTGGAAATATGCATATCAGTGTATATAATCATCAATACACAAGTTTCTGCTATTTTGGAAGCGTGATGAAGTGGAAATTATCTGAGTCAACTCTCAACCCTTTCAAGTTAAGTTGAGTGTCTTGGAAACAAGGTATGCCACTGAGGATCTTTGTACAATTTTGTGGGAAGAAGAAGAAGAAAAAGGACAATTTGACTAATTTCGTGTACATGGAGACTCTGAAAACAATGAAGTATTCAAAAGGATTCTCAAATTTACTATCATTGTGCATCATAGACCGATGATCAAATTAATTATCGAGAAAATATGATTGAACACCAATAAATAAAAGGAGTTGCAGTGGTTCCTCGTTCATAACTATATGAGAAATTTCATTTCTAACTTTGCAGGAAAAACTAGAGAGTACTCATAGTTGCTGAAGCTCAAAGATACCGAGGAGTTTTGTGTGGGGATCTGATCACCAAAAAGATTTTGAAAAGATCAAGGAATACATGTCCAAAAAACCGGTGCTTATGCCCCCAAGGTATGAACTTCCTTTAATTATACATTGTGGCCGCTCCAGAATCAATATGTTGTTTGTCAAAACAATAATGAGCTTAAGGAGCAAGCTATATATTATCTAAGTCATTCACTCAGTGATGGGGAAAGTAGAAACTCTGCTATTGAAAAGTTGTCTTGTCTTGTTCAATGCACGTACTAAATTGAAGCACTAATTAATTCAATCAAAAGTGCATGTGATATCAAAAATTGATTTGATTTATGCTCAAGGACAGCTCTTTCGGGTAGAATACGGAAGTGGTCTTTGGCTTTGGCAAGTTCACTTTGATCTATTATCCTCAAAAGTTTATGAAAAGACAGGTCATCGTGGATTTTTTAGCTAACCATCCAGGTACAGAAGAACCAATAGTAGAGGAAGTCAAGATCCCAGTATATGGAGTGGATGTGCAGCCGTGGGTGTTGAATTTTGATGGATCTAGCATAGAAGGAACTGCAACTACGGGAGATGTGAACCCCACTGGAGTAAAATTGTTATGTCCTTCAACTTGGATTTCTCATGCACTAAGAACCAAGCTGAATACGAGGCCATGATCATGGACTTGGAAGACATAGACGAGCTGAGGATCAAAGAACTCAACAATCTCTTAATTCAAAAGGAGAAAGTGGCCAAAATCTACAATAAAAGAGTGAAGAAAAAGTCATTTCAAGAAAGTGCACTCATATTGAAAGTTATTATGCCTCCAGGAACCAAAGACAGGGATCTCAAATGGTCCTCCAATTGAGAAAAATCGTTCAAATTTCATCGCGTGTTGGAATTAAGGAAATGCATGTTATTAGGCAAGTATCGACAAGGAACCCAACAGAAGGTGCATCAACATCAAGTGCATAAAACAGTGTGTTCCCAGCATGAAAGAAGGAAAAAGGGGGTAACCATGTAATTTTTGTAATAATTCATGTATTCGGTTACTTAATGCTAGCTTAATGACCTTCTAGGCCATTTGAGATGTTTATTCCAAGTTATGGTTGGCCAATAGCCTGCAGAAGGCATTTGTTTGACCTAAAAAATATATTATTTAATTAATTTAGATGCCAAATAATTAATGTATAAATTATTTATTTGAATGATAGTATTCTGCAATTCCAATCCTAATTTAGGCCGAAAAGTCAAGGAACCAACTCGGGGAACCTTGGGTGCGTGAGGAACCAGCTTGAGGAACTAAGTGGACACAAATTAGAAAACCATGTCAAAACAGTTACGATTTAGTCGAGTGGAGTCGGGCACTCGGAGAACTATGTCGAAGAACTAATCAGAGACAACGGAGATAATCAGACTAGTTCAAAGCAGTTGCAAGAAAGTGGGGCATGTTGAAGTTAGTGGGACAGTTAATGAACCAAGTGGAAAGTTGCATCAGCTCGAGAAACTTGACAATTAGACTTCAAAAATATTTTGAATATAGGCCATGAATTCAAAGTTACAATAATAGACCAAGTCAAACAAAAGTGGATAAAGTGGAGAGGTGGTATGGCCCATGTTGCTGATTTTGTGTTATGCCACTTATAATGAACTGACATATTAAAAAAAAGAAAAAAAGACAAATACAAGACTCTCAACACACACAATCATTTAACAATCAATACAAATCAAATTCCAAAAGCTCTCGATTTTCACAACAACAATTCTGCATATTTCAAATTCTCATTTTTATTTCATATTTCCAAAAACTTTAAGTCTATATTATCAGTTGTATTTTCGTAGTTCCTCATGCTTTCCAGCAGCTTATTTCAATTTCTCTTATTGTAAATTTTATGCATATTTTTTTTTGAATCAATGACGAAGTTAATTTGATTGTCATTATTGAATCTTTCAACTTTATTTTCATCACTTTTACAAATTCTTTTCATTAGTTTTTTATGCTTAACCAAAGAGACTGAGACCGACGGTTGAACCGGATCTCACATTCTTTTATTTAAAAGTTAGATTTTGTTTTTCAATTTTTTCGTATTTTAGCACGTGCATGCCTGGCATATGCAACACACTCACTCGCCAATTTTTGTGTGCAAATAACACTCTAACCATTCAATTATATACGGTTGAAACACTTAGTTTTTGTGTTAAGTCACTCATACAAAAAAACTAATATAAAGGCAAAACTAAAAAATATACTTAAAGTCGACTGTCAATAAGAATTACTAGATATACACAACTGGACTAGTCGACTGAAATATTAAACGGACCATGATCGTAAGTAGTTAAGTGTTTGACGACTGCAAACAACGACTGAGCTTAGCATCTTGATTGAATCATAATGAGAAGTAGTTTTCTCAACCAGTCAAGGATACTCAACTGAGCAGACCGCAACTAAATTTAAAGGCAACTGATGTATTTCAAAGGATATTAAAAAACTACCAGTTTAGTCTACAAACATTCCCAACATAATAGGACTACATTAATGTTGCAATTTAGCACCTTTTTGGATAAATATCTTCGTACACTGTAGATGACGCAACATTATCAATGCACAGTTTTGTACTATATGTCAGAGAATGTGATTTCTCTTTCTAGCTTTGATTTTTCTATCCGGAGATGGTGGAAAAACAAACAATGAAACAAATTTTTTTATGAGGAATGGATCTTTTTCAAATCAATCATGACCAGAAAACTATGCCTATAAATGGGCCTGAAGACCAGTTGAGGAACTGTCTCGCAATCTTTGAACACTCAAGCATTCAGTCGTGCATTCAAGCTCTCAAGTATTCTATAGAAAAACTTAATATATTCAAGTAACACACTTTCAAAGTTTTCTATCTGATCTTTGAAGAATCAAATTGTGTTGAGTACTCATTTGTAAATCTTTGTAATTTTCAATCAGTCGAGGACTGCTCTTGTAACCAATTGAGACTAGGAGTTTCAGTTGAGACAATGTATAAGTTTTAACTGAATCAGGGTGTTACAAAGTGTATGTAATTCTCAAATTCTTTTAGTGTAAACCTTCTTGATAGGAAGAATGGCTGATGTAGGAGTTGTTAAGTCACTGAACATCCAGAAACAATCTCTTTGTTCTTTATTTTACTCGAGCTATCTTTACAGTGTTTTTATATGTCAGCCGATCTTTTTGGCACAACTAATATTGGTTAACTGACATGAAAATAAATAAAGAATGAGTAGTTTAGTTGACAACTCAACTGAACTAATTTTTTAAGCATAAAAAGTTTGAAGTGTGTATTCCCGCCCCCACCCCGGACACCTCTACACACATTTGCGATCCAACAAGTGATATCAGAGCTAGGATCTTTCTTGCTTTGAACGCACATTTAAAGATGGAATCCTTCAGCAAGATACCGATACTCTCACAAGAAGATTTCGATTGTTGGAAGATTAGAATTGAAGCCTATGTTTCAGCAAATGATGAAGATATGTGGTATGTTATGATTGACGGGCCCATGACCATTACCAAATCCAATACTAACGTTGATGTTAGTGGGGGAGCACCACAAACCATTGAGAAACCAAGAAGCGAATGGAAAAATTAATATAAGAAGACTAATCTAGACAACATTCCAAAGGATATTTTTTACAAGAACTTGGACAAAAAAACCTTCTATGAAATCAAAATGTGTCAAACTGAAAGGAAAATCTCGGAGAGTTTGATTCATCTCTGTGAAGGAAATGAACAAACAAATGAGAACAAGCTATTTGTAGCTACTAAAAAATTTGACAATATTAAAATAAATATTGAAGAAACAATGACTGAGTTTGATGAGTGTGGAGATGAATGCTCTCAGAAAAGTCTAAAGAAACATCTTGATAATGATAAGAGGTCTCCCAAATGAAAGGTATGTGAAGAATATGGCAATGAGGGAGTCTAAAGATCTCAATAAATTGGAATTGAATGATTTATTCGTAGACTTAAAGACCTATGAGTTCGAGCTACAAATTAGATAGGGTGATCAGTCGACCACCCCAATCACCGAGGCCCTTGCTGTATTAAAGTTGGAATCACCGTGCCCAGTCGAGAAGAATGCTGAACAATTAAGCAATGATGCCATGTAACTATTCGTCAATAAGTTTGGAAAATTCTTAAGGAATAATCAAGGCAATTTCTCCAACATCTTCTCCTAGAGACCGTACTAGAAGAAATACTCAATAGAGGACTCAAATTCTTGTTACTACTATGGCAAAACTAGAAAATTCATAGCCGACTGCACTAAGCCTAAGAAGGACGACAGAATATCAATTGAGAAGGGGCAAAGGTCAATCGATAGGATAAGAAGATCCACGGATCAGAAAAAGTTTTACAGGAAGAAACATGAGACATTGGTAACTGAGGAAAGCAAAGTCAAGTGGGATAATAATGATAGTGAATCCTCATAATCAGATTGCTCCACCAGTTAAAGTTTCTCATGGAAAATGATGATCAACCATCACTCATGTAGTGACCCGCACTGTTCACCTACTAACCAAAAGCTTTAGCATGCAATAATATTAATTAAAACATAACTAGATAAAAAACAACGGAAACTAAAACAATATTTCAACCCAGGGTACTGAATCTGTAAATACTGAATTTAGTACAACCATATCGAATAAAAGTATTCGGTATCCAACCAACCAGTGAAATATAGACAAAAAGCCCTGCTGAACTAACTCCCGCTAACTTCCAAAACCTGCAACTAAGTCCTCTCTGAGTGTGGGGACCTCGGGTTGCTAATCTCAAATCTTAAGGGGCAATTAATGAATAAGCATCATTAATCTAATAAAAAAAGAATAAGGATCAAACAAAATTTTTTTTTTTCAAAGGGGGGGTGCCCCCGGGCGGTTAAAAACAGCCACCCGGGCGCCCCTGTTTTTTTCCAAAACAGTAGGCTGAGCCCCGTGTGCGCCCGGGCTGTAATTTTCTGCCGCTCGGGCGAATCCTGGGCAGAAAAATCTTTTGTCAACTACTTGATCCTTTCAATCCATCCAACTCAAGTTTAAAACATGATATATAAGATCCAAATCATGCATATAAACATAAACAAGATCTCAAGCATCTATACATGCATTTGTTACATCGAACAAGTCTCTAAATAACGATAAACTATCTCAAGTTCATACATGCATTTCAAAACCAACAAGTTCTAAGGTTTGATGCTTCTAGATCTCAAGACTTCATCTACAACCCGAGTCCTCACGTGCTACACTCTCTCTCCCAGCTGTCAGTAACATCGTTGATCAGCTCCTGCCCTCTCTGTTGTCATGCACACATACAAAACAAGACAACAGCCGGATAAACTCCGGTGAGAAATCATTCTCAGTATAATCGACATATAAATGCGTTAAATAAAATTCATATCAACTCTAAACATGTCAATTCAAGAATAGAGTTAAAATAACGCATATATCAACTCAAACTTCAAATCAAGACTTCAATTTATATAGCGCGCTTATCTCAAGAATTGATTCTTATCACTTCATTGCCATCAAGATTCGTAACCGATCTTGACATGGATATCCATCTATCGTAACCATTCTGGGCTAGAAAATAAGGTTAACCGCAACCTTGACATAGAATCAATTCAATATACAATCATATCAAAAGCAATAAAGATCCACTACCTGTGATGGATCGACAATAACATAAGTTCTACCTCAAGAACAAGTATTTAAACAAGTATGTGATTTGTTCGGGATAACTCAAGAATCATCATTCTCGAGTATCGAATCCCTGACTCTCGATGTCATCTTATACCTTTCATTCTAGAGTTTTTCATGTTCCACATCTGGATAGGAAGTACCACAACTCCTACAAGAATCTGATCATTCAAACTTCAATCAATCTTTAATCAAATTCACTTCAAACTTGATCACTTCTTCTTCGGTTTCAAGTTGAGGTTCTTGAGTCAATAGTCTCCTATTAAACTCTGAAAAATATCATCAAAACATGCATATCAAACTTCATTCTATTCAATCATTTCAGAATTGAATCAAAATCATCAATATAGATTCAATCAACATCATTTCAAACTTCAACTTCTTCTTATTCGGTACAACTCGGAGTCGTGAATCGTTAGCCTTCGAAACTCAACTGAAATCGAGAATAAAAAATTCCATAACATTCATAACATCTAAAAAACTATCTCAACTCAGTTATAGACTATCAAAACGATGTCAAAACATCAATCGGCGGCATAGCGATTCAAAATCGGGAACCGACTCGGTATCTAATTCATTATTAACTTCTTGTCAAATTCTAATCACTTCATATCATTCATAATCCTCATATCATCAGCTATAATCTTCCATAAACAAGCCAAAAACATGCTGAAATATTCATCAATTCATATAACCTCAAGTTCTCAATTCATCCTCAATATCAAAGCACGTACAAGTTAAAGAACATGCATCTATAAAAAAAATACTGATCTCTGCCAAATTCCGATTCTTAAACCATGCCAAAACAATCTGAAACTTACATCAAATTGAAGGTATCGTTGCAAGGATTCCAGAATATCTTTTGGAATTGAAATCGGACGAGCGGATCAAAAGTTACGACGATTTGAACAAATCGAATTCAATGGAAAATGAGGAGAAGCTCGGCTCCTGTTCTCAATTCTGAATTCCTTACAATTATGCACGTGTACATGCTGATAATCTGATTAAAATCATATATGTATTGCATAAATTGCAATTTAGTCCCTCAAGTTTTCATTAATTGCAATTCAGTCCTCGGCCTTCTTTTTAATTCAATTTCAATCCAAAATAATTTAAGAATATAAGAATTAAAATCGAAACTCTAAATATTCTCAAATTAAATATACTTGGATTAAAATTAAATAAATTTGGATTAATTAAATAATATTGGCCTTTTGCATTTTAGCCCTTGCAACTTCGATATTTGCAAATCAGTCCCTGATCGGGTTGTATCTTCAAAATTAATATTCTTTAATTCCTGAAACATGGAATTTAATCTTAAATCCCATAAATATTCAAATTAAATATTTATTATTTTAATTTAAGAATTTTTGGAATTTAATTCTCAAAATCCGTAAATTCTCAAATTAAATATTTTCGGCTCGAAAATTAAATCTATCATGTCCATAACTTCTCAAATCAATATTAGCCCATAATATGGAATTTAATTCTCAAATCCCATAATTAATAATTTAATATTTTCGGGCCTTACAATTCCTCCCCTTTAAGAAATGATTTCGTCCTCGAAATCGTAGTCAATCCAAATATCAAGTCTGATATACTGAATGATTATCTGAAGTTATTCTTACTTCAATCATTCAATTCTAATTTTCGTATCTCATCTCTTCATCTCTTATCAGATTATTTCTACGAATTTGTTTCTATTTTCGTGTATTTTAATTAACCGATAAGAATTCTTTCTGAGTGGTTTCTTTCCTCAATCAAGGATCTGTCAAATAATCAACTTAACTTAGAATCTTTTCAATATCTATCTCATCGGATTAACGCACGTAGAAAGAAAAATCGATTGATACTTCTTTCACATAGATACGTGAAACAAATCAGATCCATCATATCAAACTGAAAAGATTAAATCATTCAATCGAATCATCAATTCCATCTGATATCTCAGTCAGTGAAATTCAACTTCAGTAACGACTTGTTTCTTTCTCGATATCATTCTATGCTCTGCATAGAAGATATATCAAGTCTACACTGTTATTCTATTCATCGCTTCAAAATCAGTATTCACATTCATATTCTGAATTTGTATCTCAACTTCGTTCTTTCTAAATTCTGAATCGAATGATGTTCAGGAATAACTTTTAGGCTTAACGAGTCAGTTTGAGCTTCAAAAGTTATATCTATCATTCAATTACTTACTCTGATTCTTCTTTTCTGTTTTTGCTTCGTACAGATTCATCTTCATCATCCTTGTGTTCCTCAAATCAAATCTGATATGATATCGACAAATCATGGTTGATCTGATATTATATACTTCAATAGTAGCATTTCAACACAAAGAAATCGGATTTTCTTTCATCATATCATCATAACATTATCTCAAAATCGACTCATTAGCTGTTACAGGAATTGTAATCATTAAGTGGCAACACATCAAGACAAATAATACCGAATCAGGTATTAAAGTTCTGAGAATAATCTCAAAATCTGGAAAATCAAGTCAGATAATCCATCAATCGAACAATGGTATAATGTAATCACATATAACCAACTCTCAGAACATCAATCAATCAATCGATGCCACATCTGTCGAATAAATCTTAAGTCTTAATCCTGACAATAGATTTTAATCATTCTTGTAATTTCATCATATCTCTATCTTCTTCACAGATCTGAATAGATAGCTGTTATTCACAGCTCATACAGTGTGAGACCTCGATTCTAAACCACTAATCTCGGATTAAACAACAATTAAGAGAACAAAAATCCAAGAGTAAAACAAGTCAAAGTTTTTTTTTTTTTTTTTTTAAACGCCGCGCGCCCGCGCGAGGAACCAAGCTCGCGCGCGCGCGGGCAAACAATTCCGAGGCCCAACGGAGGCCTCGCGCGCGCGCGAGGAACGCCTCGCCCGCGCGCGGAAGGCCTGGGCAGAAAATGCTCAGGCTGCAGAAAAAAAAAAGAAAGGATTCCGCGCTTGGTCCGACATGCCTTCAAATACAAATGCAATAACAGGGTGTAGGGAAACATGCCATAACAAGTCATGCTTTCAGAAGGCCTAAAAACAACCAGAAGTCTAAATCGATACAACAACAACATACTTCGATTTTAGATTACAATCCGAATACAAACTAATTCGAATAACAAAACATATCAAGTTCGAGTTCTAACATGCTTCAATCTTAAACTAGATAAACATGCCAATTCGACTTCTAAACCGAGTCTCACTTCTACTACTTGCCCTCGAAGCTAACCATGCCTCTTCTGACTTGTTCCTGCCCCACCTGTTGCCAAGTACACATACAAAACAAAGCAACAGCCGGATAACCGGTGAGAATGATAATCCCAGTAAAAGCAACATATCAAGTAATGAATATACAACATGCTATCAAACCACATATTCAAGTCGAAGTTAATGATATGCATGTCTTTAAAACCAGGATATCGATTCTGATAAACACGGGAGTATTGCTCTGCTTTTGGGATCCCGAGGATGAGATCACGTAACGACTCACCGACTCTCGCAATCGAGGTGGTGCCACGTATCCCACTCCTCTAGACTTTGAGCAACCATAATGAGTATGCTAGAACTAGGAGAAATACTACAACCTAGGCCACTCAATCATAGTTCCCAAACGTCTAACAAAAAGGGCGGTTCTGCCCGCTGAAATCAAAGTAGGCTCAAGATGAATGCATAACAGAAACATAAACATAAGCCACATAACAAAAACTCAATCAATCAACAATTACAAGTTCCACGTGCTAGAACAAGTATCAATGCAATATGTGATTTAAAAAGGGAAACTCGAGAACCAACAGTCCCGAGTATGCTATCCCGCTACGATGACTGCTTTTACCTTTCAATGCAGTAGCTCCAACTCTGGATAAGCTACAAAAGAGATTGTATAAACAACTACACAATCTAACAACAACAAGGCAACGGTTCAAGGAAAACTCTTTATACCGTTCATCGTCCAATTCTCTGAAACGATCAAACAGCTGCTAACTCTGGGCTTGACAACTCCAAACGAATCTGTTCAGATACAAGAGATGATTGATCAATAACCACGATCAACTTACAAGCCAAGTTCAAACTCAAAAACGGTTCAAAATCTCCAAAAACTCAAACCGACGGCATAACGGCTATAACTGAAGAACCGGCAATGCAGACAGCAGTTCAATACTGATAACAACTCAATTCAATGCCCAAAACAACAATAACAAAGCAAACCCATAAATCTCAAAATCCACATTTTCGAAAATGGCTTCCAAAAAATCATAACAAATCCGGACGTCGCTCTAATTCAAAACCGACAGATAATAAACGATCAGAACTCTGTCTAGAACAACATACTAGAATCTAAATCGATTCTAACAACCTCCGAAAAACAAAACATATCCGATCGGAGAAATACTTACAATATAACAGAGCTCTCACTGCAGTGATCGATAATCTGCCTTCAGAATTAATTTCTAACGGACGGATCGAGCTCGGACTGGATTTTGAAATCTTGAAGAAGCGTTTCCCCAAGCTCCAATGGAAGAACACGATGGAAGGGAAGAAGGAGAAGCAATAGAGACTAAGTCAAACCTCTTCCAAGTGTAGATAAAATATTAAACTCAATATTTGCGTTTTAGACCCTGAAAAACCCAAAATTTGCAAAAAGGACCCTGATCAAAATCAAACCGGCTCGAGAACTCTGAATCTCTGATTAACTCAAATAAACTCATTTAAGATAAAAACAGGGCGTTACAATTCTCCCCCACTAAGAAGAGATTTCGTCCTCGAAATCAACGAGAACCACAACTCATAAGATAGAATAAAGAACTAAGGACAGTAAGAAGAACTCACGTCATCCGAATAACTCCGGAAATCGCTGTCTCATGTCAGATTCTGTCTCCCAAGTCGCTTCCTCGACGCCGTGACGACTGCACTGCACTTTCACCAACGGAATCAACTTGGTTCTGAGTTGTTTCTCCTTCCGATCAAGGATCTGAATCGGTCGCTCAAAATAGCTCAGGGTCTCGTCTAACTCGGCTTCGTCAGGCTGAAGGATATGAGAAATATCTGGTTGATACTTTCGCAGCATAGAGACGTGAAAAACGTCGTGAATACCAGATAAAGACGGAGGAAGTGCAAGTCTGTAGGCAAGATCGCCTATTTTCTCGAGAATTTCGTACGGACCGATGAATCTTGGAGATAACTTTCCTCTCTTACCGAATCTGACGGTGCCTCTGAACGGAGAAATCTTAAGGAATACACGGTCTCCCTGCTCAAAACTCAGAGGTCGACGTCTGACATTCGCATACTTCGCCTGTCTATCTTGAGCTGACTTCATTCTGGTTTGAATGATCTTAACCTGCTCTGCCATATCTCTAAGCATCTCCGGTCCCAAATCTGGTGACTCGGACAATTCATCCCATAACAACGGAGATCGACACTTTCTACCATACAAAGCCTCAAAAGGCGCCATACCGATACTCGCTTGGAAGCTGTTGTTGTAAGAAAAATCGACAAGAGGCAAAGAATCCTGCCAACTAGCGCCAAAGTCTAGCACTACCGCTCGCAGCATATCCTCCAACGTCTGGATAGTCCGCTCTGACTGTCCATCTGTCTGAGGATGATAAGCTGTACTCAGATGCAATCGAGTACCAAGTGCCCCCTGAAGACTGTGCCAGAAGTGAGAAGTGAATCTAGGATCTCTGTCTGAAACGATCGACTTCGGCACACCATGCAATCTCACAACATTGCTAACATACAACTCAGCCATCTGATCATGACGATACGTCATCCTGTACGGAATAAAACACGCAGACTTCGTCAATCGGTCGATCACTACCCAAATAGCATCGCATCCTCGAACGGATCGTGGTAGTTTCGTGACAAAATCCATAGAAATGTGATCCCATTTCCATTCAGGAACAGATAGGCTGTGCAAAAGACCACCTGGTCGCTTCCGCTCTGCTTTCACTTGCTGACAATTCAAACACCGAGATACAAATCTCGCAACATCGTCCTTCATTCTCTTCCACCAGAACTGACTCTTCAGATCGTTGTACATCTTACGACCTCCAGGATGAGCGCTAAACCGACTGCAATGAGCCTCTCGGAGAATACGCTGTCTCAACTCCGAAATATCAGGCACAACAATACGGTTATTCACAAACAAAACGTCATCTCTAACCTGGAATTCTGACTGATGCCCAGTTCTGACTTTCTCTACCGAAACCTGAATGCTCGGCTCAGACTTCTGTGCTTCTCTGATTGCAACAAACAACTCCGGCTCGGCTTGAATAGCAAACACTCTGATAGTCTCCCTATCTGTTTCAAACTCTAAACCAGAAGTGCAACAATCATCGACCAACTGAGAAACACCGATAGTTGAAAGAGATAGAGAACAAAGCTTTCGGCTCAAGGCATCTGCAACTGCATTCGACTTCCCTGGATAATACTTGATCTCACAGTCGAAATCCTTCAACAGATCTAACCATCTTCTCTGTCTCATATTCAGCTCTGCCTGTGAAAACAAGTACTTAAGACTCTTATGATCAGAAAAGATCTCGAAAGACTCACCATAAAGATAGTGACGCCAGATCTTCAAAGCAAATACAATTGCTGCAAGTTCAAGATCATGAACAGGATAACGAGTCTCGTGCGGTTTCAGCTGCCTCGATGCATACACTATCACATGCTTATGCTGCATAAGAACACAACCCAAACCTCGGTTAGAAGCATCACAATACACTGTGAAACCTCCAGTACCCTTCGAAATAGAAAGAATTGGAGCACTGGTCAGTCTCCTCTTCAGATCAACAAAGCTAGCCTCACAATCTGTAGTCCAGACAAAAGGCGCATTCTTCTGAGTCAGCTGGGTAATAGGCTTGGCAATAGACGAGAAACCCTCGATGAAACGACGGTAATAACCCGCTAAACCCATGAAGCTTCGGATCTCAGGTACTGATGTCGGTCTAGGCCAATTCATAACCGCTTCGATTTTGATGGGATCGACAGAAATCCCATCTTCAGAAATAATATGACCGAGAAAGACAACTCGATCTAACCAGAATTCGCATTTCGATAGCTTGGCAAACAACTGCTCAACTCGCAAAATCTGCAAGATGATTCTCAAGTGCTCTGCATGGTCAGTACGGTTCTTCGAGTAGATAAGAATATCATCGATGAAAATAATGACGAACTCATCTAAATAACGCTGAAAGATACGGTTCATCAAACCCATAAAAACAGCTGGAGCGTTAGTCAAACCGAATGGCATGACTATAAACTCAAAGTGACCATACCTCGTTCTGAATGCGGTCTTAGGAACATCTTCCTCTCGCACTCTCAGCTGATGGTAGCCTGACCTCAGATCAATCTTAGAGTAGACAGAAGAACCCTGCAGTTGATCAAACAAGTCATCTATTCGGGGTAAAGGATATCTGTTCTTAACTGTAGCCTGATTCAATTGGCGGTAGTCGATACAGAGCCGCATAGAACCATCCTTCTTCCGAACGAATAGAACAGGAGCACCCCAAGGCGATACACTAGGTCTGATGTATCCCTTGGCAATCAAATCCTCAAGCTGCTCCTTCAACTCTCTCAATTCAACAAGTGCCATACGATAAGGGGCTTTTGAAATAGGTTGAGTACCTGGCACTAAGTCAATGCTGAATTCAACCTCTCGAATGGGTGGCAATCCAGGAACATCTTCCGGAAACACATCAGCAAATCTCTAACCACTGGTAAGTCAACCAAAGCTGGGCTAGATTTTAGTACATCAACCGCATAAACCAAAAATCCTTCTGCACCTCTCTGTAACAAACGAGTCATAGATAACACTGAAATCAAAGGAATTTTAGATCGAGAGCCCTTACCAAAGAATTTCCACTCGTCTGCCATTTCAGGTCTGAACCTGACAACTTTCAGAAAACAATCAACTGTTGCCCTGTACTTGGTCAAAGCATCTATACCGACAATACAATCAAAATCTGACAACCCAAGCACAATACAGTCGAATTCTAACAAATTCCCCTCGAAACAAAATTCACAGTTCCTGACTAGTCGGACAGAAACAATTCCTCCACCCAAAGGTGAAGTAACAGCTACTACTGTAGGCAACAATTCAGTTGGCAAAGCATGCAATAACACATATTTCTCAGAGATAAAGGAATGGGAAGCACCTGTATCTATCAAGACATGAGCAGAATGACCGAAAATCGAACAGTTACCTGCTATGACATCGTCAGGTGCTGCCTGAGCCTGATCCTCTGTCAATGCAAAGACTCGTGCTTGTTGTCTCGGAGACTGATTTGCACTAGAGCTACCTCCCTGTCTGTTCTGCTGTTGCTGGGGTTGGAACGAGTGCACTGCAGACGACTGCCTCTCCGGCTGAGCTGCAGGTCTAGACGAACTCCCACTCTGAGCTCTATCTCTATTACGTTGAGGGCACACTTTAGAGAAGTGTCCCGGTTGCTGACATGTGTTACAATTGCCGAAGACTCCCACACACTGATCCGGTGAGTGTCTTCCTCCACACTTGCTGCAGTACAAGGATGATGACCCAGAACTCGGTCCTGAACCGAATTGCTTCGAACCACTGGAACTGGACGAACTGTTCCCCTGTCTCTTGAACTGTTTACCTCTTACCTTGTACTGATCCTTTCTGTTTCCCCCACTGTTTCCACCTTCATACCTCTGCTGCTGGTTCTGATGTTGAGGTGGCTGATTCTGGTACTGAGATGGTTGGTTCTGATACTGCCTCTGCTGCTGAGGTGCCCCCTGATTACCTCTTTGCCTCCACAAGCCTGCTTCTGCTCCCTTTGCGTAATTCATGGCATCTGCAAAGTTGCTAGGCCTGTTGGTGTTAACCAACGTGAAGACATCGGGGTTCAACCCGTTGATGAACTGATCTGCCTTAGCTTCTTCATCTCCGGCAATTAGCGGTGCAAAACGCAACAGACTATCGAACTTAGCCACGTACTCTTCAATGTTCAGATTCCCTTGCCTCAGATTTGCAAACTCTGCTCCCTTATCCTTACGATACGAGATAGGGAAAAACCGATTATAAAACTCAGATTTAAAAAGAGTCCAAGTAACCTCTGTACCTCTACTCTCAAATGCTTTCTTTGTCATGATCCACCAGCTCTTAGCACCACCACGCAACTGATGAATTACTAACCTGATTCGGCGGTCATCTGTGTAGTCAATGGAATCAAACAACTGATCCATATCATCCAACCAACTCTCACAGTCAACTGGATTTTCTGAACCCATCAACAATGGCGGATTGAACGACTGAAACCTCTTCAGCAAGGTTTCCATAGGAGTTGCTGAAGCATCCAACTGATCAACCTCAGTGCTAGCTTGCTCAGTCGCAGGGATAACTGGTGGTGTGTTTCTGTTTATCACTCGACGAGGACCCATCTGATAATCAAAGGTTAGCACACGAGATATCTCAATCGCTACCATCAGTGCCCTTACAACCGCTTGGAATACCGAATACCAGTCGAGAACAGAAATAGTTATATCTCAAGTAGATCATGTTTTATTAATTTAAATCACACAACCATGTAATTCAAATAATGCTCAAACAATAAAGCATGCTCGCATGGAATTAAGTACACAATTAAATAATTCAAACACATGCGAGGAGTCATTACACACAGACTCGATCTACCCCGCTCACTCTAATTCGACCAAGAATCTTAACGCTCTGATCCTACTTAATGTGAGACCTCGATTCTAAACCACTAATCTCGGATTAAACAACAATTAAGCGAACAAGAATCCAAGAGTAAAACAAGTCAAAGTTTTTTTTTTTTTTTTTTAAACGCCGCGCGCCCGCGCGAGGAACCAAGCTCGCGTGTGCGCGGGCAAACAATTCCGAGGCCCAACAGAGGCCTCGCGCGCGCGCGAGGAACGCCTCGCCCGCGCGGAAGGCCTGGGCAGAAAATGCTCAGGCTGCAGAAAAAAAAAAAAAGAAAGGATTCCGCGCTTGGTCCAACATGCCTTCAAATACAAATGCAATAACAGGGTGTAGGGAAACATGCCATAACAAGTCATGCTTTCAGAAGGCCTAAAAACAACCAGAAGTCTAAATCGATACAACAACAACATACTTCGATTTTAGATTACAATCCGAATACAAACTAATTCGAATAACAAAACATATCAAGTTTGAGTTCTAACATGCTTCAATCTTAAACTAGATAAACATGCCAATTCGACTTCTAAACCGAGTCTCACTTCTACTACTTGCCCTCGAAGCTAACCATGCCTCTTCTGACTTGTTCCTGCCCCACCTGTTGCCAAGTACACATACAAAACAAAGAAACAGCCGGATAACCGGTGAGAATGATAATCCCAGTAAAAGCAACATATCAAGTAATGAATATACAACATGCTATCAAACCACATATTCAAGTCGAAGTTAATGATATGCATGTCTTTAAAACCAGGATATCGATTCTGATAAACACGGGAGTATTGCTCTGCTTTTGGGATCCCGAGGATGAGATCACGTAACGACTCACCGACTCTCCCAATCGAGGTGGTGCCACGTATCCCACTCCTCTAGACTTTGAGCAACCATAATGAGTATGCTAGCACTAGGCGAAATACTACAACCTAGGCCACTCAATCATAGTTCCCAAACGTCTAACAAAAAGGGCGGTTCTGCCCGCTGAAATCAAAGTAGGCTCAAGATGAATGCATAACAGAAACATAAACATAAGCCACATAACAAAAACTCAATCAATCAACAATTACAAGTTCCACGTGCTAGAACAAGTATCAATGCAATATGTGATTTAAAAAGGGAAACTCGAGAACCAACAGTCCCGAGTATGCTATCCCGCTACGATGACTGCTTTTACCTTTCAATGCAGTAGCTCCAACTCTGGATAAGCTACAAAAGAGATTGTATAAACAACTACACAATCTAACAACAACAAGGCAACGGTTCAAGGAAAACTCTTTATACCGTTCATCGTCCAATTCTCTGAAACGATCAAACAGCTGCTAACTCTGGGCTTGACAACTCCAAACGAATCTGTTCAGATACAAGAGATGATTGATCAATAACCACGATCAACTTACAAGCCAAGTTCAAACTCAAAAACGGTTCAAAATCTCCAAAAACTCAAACCGACGGCATAACGGCTATAACTGAACAACCGGCAACGCAGACAGCAGTTCAATACTGATAACAACTCAATTCAATGCCCAAAACAACAATAACAAAGCAAACCCATAAATCTCAAAATCCACATTTTCGAAAATGGCTTCCAAAAAATCATAACAAATCCGGACGTCGCTCTAATTCAAAACCGACAGATAATAAACGATCAGAACTCTGTCTAGAACAACATACTAGAATCTAAATCGATTCTAACAACCTCCGAAAAACAAAACATATCCGATCGGAGAAATACTTACAATATAACAGAGCTCTCACTGCAGTGATCGATAATCTGCCTTCAGAATTAATTTCTAACGGACGGATCGAGCTCGGACTGGATTTTGAAAGATTGAAGAAGCGTTTCCCCAAGCTCCAATGGAAGAACACGATGGAAGGGAAGAAGGAGAAGCAATAGAGACTAAATCAAACCTCTTCCAAGTGTAGATAATATATTAAACTCAATATTTGCGTTTTAGACCCTGAAAAACCCAAAATTTGCAAAAAGGACCCTGATCAAAATCAAACCGGCTCGAGAACTCTGAATCTCTGATTAACTCAAATAAACTCATTTAAGATAAAAACAGGGCGTTACATATAGTGTATTCAGAGCTGTTGATAATCGGTATCATGTCAGATAAAATTCATTCTCAAAATTCAATTCATCTACTCTGATTGTTCTTCCAATTCAAGGATATCATGTTTTACCTCAAAAAGTACTCAAAGTCTTCGGATCATCTGTATTACAATGTAATAGTAAACCCAATGTTTCAATCTGAAACATTATTTCTTGGCTTACTGTTTGTCTTGCAACGAATTTAATCACAATTCAGTGATTTGATCATAGAGACAGATTATCGTATCCAGTAATTTCAATCAATCTGTTCATAACTACCACCTGTTTACTTCATATAAACTGTTTCATCTTGGTAGTTTCACAAAATACTCTTTCAAATCATGATCTCAAACCAATTTTGGAATTTCTAAACTATCACTGAACTCATCTGGTCAACGATTTTCAACTTCATCAGAAACTCTCTTTACGTTTAACTTCGAAAACATACTAATTCTGTTACCTCTATTTGCTTTATCTTCTGATAAAACAATTATTGGATGAATCTTAAATTCATTGTCGTGCATTATCTTCAAAATCTGATATTTCTTTTCGGACATATCAATCACAATCAGATAATCAATCATAATAGAATTCATTCATTCTCATCTGAGGCTTCAATTCATATCTCTATATGGCATTCTATACTGAATTCTCATCGCTTCAGTTTACTTTCTGTGTTTCTTTCATCTTATAAATAGTTCTGGATTGCTTTCAATCAAAAATCATTCTAATTGGTCATATATTCATCTGAATATTCAAACCAGAATACACAAAATCTGAAATCAATTGATCGAATGCCTGTTTCATTCTTCATTTCTATTTCTCAATTGAATTCTAATAACTTGATCTCATCTCAATGTGCTTTAATCCTTCCAAATCAATTCTCACTTAATTTGGATTACATCAATTCTGACTATTTTAGTATCTATCTCGATACTTCAAACACATAAATTCAAAAGATCAATCAATCACACATTCATCTCTTCTTTTCGTTCTATTTCCCAAATCTCAATTGGAAATTCTATCAGTTACAAGTCAAAAATATTATAATATACTGAATGTATACATCAAACAATCAGTGACTCTTGAAATTCATAATCAGGGAAACTTACTTAAGTCAAGATCATCCACAGAACAATAATATGAATGACAATATGCTAAGTGAAAACAACTCACCAGCATCTCAACTTAAGACAAGTAAATCAAATCAGACCCTAACAAAGAATAAGAGTCCAATGCACAGTGCATTGAATATACTTATTTCAAAATATTTCTGTAATCAACATCATATATCGAACCGAAATCACAGAATCTTAATTCGAGATTCTATATCATCATATTCAATCGCACATTATGTTCTTACTGATCTAATTTAATCGCTTCTTATCATCAATTCTTCTACTCATCTGTATTCAATTATTGCATCATCATCTATCATGCAATATAAACAGATATTTCAATACGAACAAAATCATCTTCAGTTTCAGTTCATCGAAGCAATAGTTCCATTCTTCAGTTCAATTCACACAGTCTCTTTTCTGATACAGAGGTGATCATATAATAAGCTTTCAGCTATCATGAATCTATTGCACCAATAATAGACAGGTCAAAACAAAATAAATCTGTTACCTGAAATTTCATTCTCAGGTGCAATTTCATTCTGATTCACTGTATACTTCTGGAATAGAAATTGTAGCTAAATATGTGTTTCTCTCACACACCGTAGCATCTTTACAATTTCAGTCCTTTTGCTTCATCATTCAACTTCAGTTCTATTAAACAAGACTATGTCTTTCACAACATGTTTCAGTCGTCAACATTTATTCAGACATATTCTTCGAATTCAAGCCATAATTAAACAACTCAATCTTGAGCTTCATTATTATTATCCATAATTCAAAGAATTATAATAGGCTTGAAAATCTAATAAGACATTCTTCAAAATTCAAAATATTCAGCTTCAAGAGGGTATATTTTTCCTTCTCATCATTTTTATCTGTTGTGGCAAAGAAACATTAATAAAACTCTGTTCTAAGCACTTACCAACAAATAAATATACCTTTATTTTGTCAGAATTTCTTCGTCAAACTCTATCAGTTGGTTGCTAGGTTTCGAAGTTGGTATACAATCCATCTGATACATCATTCATCGGTATCTTTCAGATATCCGAACATTAGGTCTTCAGAACAACTTCTACCTGCAATACCTCTATTCATTCACTAATATTCTGTTTTGTTCAATCAGAGATACTTCATTCAGCTGAGCAATAATACAGTTTTGTTCAATCTGGCCATACCATTCTGTTCAGTCTGGCCATACAACTCTGTCAGTCTGGGGTGCTTACGTCACCCAAAGAACAATGTTCTCTTCGATTCTGGGTGCTTACATCACCCGGGGAAATTCTTATAATAACATCGATAAGAATTCGAAAATTTACAAATCAGTAAATTAATCAATTAGATTTCAAAGGTAGATCACGAGCACATTCCTTTTATCAAATCATCGAATCAAATACTGCATAATCATGCAATACTAAAAATGCATGTGACTCACTCTTCCCCGCTCAACTTCTATCTCATTCCAGAACCTACGCTTTGATACCACCTGTTGTGGGGACCTCGGGTTGCTAATCTCAAATCTTAAGGGGCAATTAATGAATAAGCATCATTAATCTAATAAGGAAAGAATAAGGATCAAACAAATTTTTTTTTTCAAAGGGGGGGGTGCGCCCGGGCGGTTAAAAACAGCCGCCCGGGCGCCCCTGTTTTTTTCCAAAACAGTAGGCTGAGCCCCGGGTGCGCCCGGGCTGTAATTTTCTGCCGCTAGGGCAAATCCTGGGCAGAAAAATCTGCTCTGATCTTTTGTCAACAACTTGATCCTTTCAATCCATCCAACTCAAGTCTAAAACATGATATATAAGATCCAAATCATGCATATAAACATAAACAAGATCTCAAGCATCTATACATGCATTTGTTACATCGAACAAGTCTCTAAATAACGATAAACTATCTCAAGTTCATACATGCATTTCAAAAACAACAAGTTCTAAGGTTTGATGCTTCTAGATCTCAAGACTTCATCTACAAACCGAGTCCTCACGTGCTAGACTCTCTCTCCCAGCTGTCAATAATATCGTTGATCAGCTCCTGCCCTCTCTGTTGTCATGCACAAATACAAAACAAGACAATAGCCGGATAAACTCCGGTGAGAAATCATTCTCAGTATAATCGACATATAAATGCGTTAAATAAAATTCATATCAACTCTAAACATGTCAATTCAAGAATACAGTTAAAATAACACATATATCAACTCAAACTTCAAATCAAGACTTCAATTTATATAGCGCGCTTATCTCAAGAATTGATTCTTATCACTTCATTGCCATCAAGATTCGTAACCGATCTTGACATGGATATCCATCTATCGTAGCCATTCTGGGCTAGAAAATAAGGTTAACCGCAACCTTAGCATAGAATCAATTCAATATACAATCATATCAAAAGCAATAAAGATCCACTACCCATGATGGATCAACAATAACATAAGTTCTACCTCAAGAACAAGTATTTAAACAAGTATGTGATTTGTTCGGGATAACTCAAGAATCATCATTCTCGAATATCGAATCCCATACTCTCGATGTCATCTTATACCTTTCATTCTAGAGTTTGTCATGTTCCACATCTGGATAGGAAGTACCACAACTCCTACAAGAATCTGATCATTCAAACTTCAATCAATCTTTAATCAAATTCATTTCAATCTTGTTCACTTCTTCTTCGGTTTCAAGTTGAGGTTCTTGAGTCAATAGTCTCCTATTAAACTCTGAAACATATCATCAAAACATGCATATCAAACTTCATTATATTCAATCATTTCAGAATTGAATCAAAATCATCAATATAGATTCAGTCAACATCATTTCAAACTTCAACTTCTTCTTATTCGGTACAACTCGGAGTCGTGAATCGTTAGACTTCGAAACTCAACTGAAATTGAGAAATAAAAATTCCATAACATTCATAAAATCTAAAAAACTATCTCAACTCAGTTATAGGCTATCAAAACGATGTCAAAACATCAATCGACGGCATAGCGATTCAAAATCGAGAACCGACTCGGTATCTAATTAATTATTAACTTCTTATCAACTTCTAATCACTTCATATCATTCATAATCCTCATATCAGCAGCTATAATCTTCCATAAACAAGCCAAAAACATGCTGAAATATTCATCAATTCATATAACCTCAAGTTCTCAATTCATCCTCAATATCAAAGCACGTACAAGTTAAAGAACATACATCTATAACCAAAATACTGATCTCTGCCAAATTCCGATTCTTAAACCATGCCAAAACAATCTGAAACTTACATCAAATTGAAGGTATCGTTGCAAGGATTCCAGAACAACTTTCGAAATTGAAATCGGACGAGCGAATCAAAAGTTACGGCGATTTGAACAAATCGAATTCAAAGGAAAATGAGGAGAAGCTCGGCTCCTGTTCTCAATTCTAAATTCCTTACAATTATGCACGTGTACATGCTGATAATCTGATTAAAATCAGATATGTATTGCATAAATTGCAATTTAGTCCTTCAAGTTTTCATTAATTGCAATTCAGTCCTCGACCTTCTTTTTAATTCAATTTCAATCCAAAATAATTTAAGAATATTAGAATTAAAATCGAAACTCTAAATATTCTCAAATTAAATATACTTGAATTAAAATTAAATAAAGTTGGATTAATTAAATAATCTTGGCCTTTTGCACTTTAGCCCTTGCAACTTCGATATTTGCAAATCAGTCCCTGATCGGGTTGTATCTTCAAAATTAATCTTCTTTAATTCCCGAAACATGGAATTTAATCTTAAATCCCATAAATATTCAAATTGAATATTTATTCTTTTAATTTAAGAATTCTCGGAATTTAATTCTCAAAATCCGTAAATTCTCAAATTAAATATTTTCAGCTCGGAAATTAAATCTATCATGTCCATAACTTCTCAAATAAATATTAGCCCATAATATGGAATTTAATTCTCAAATCCCATAATTAATAATTTAATATTTTCGGGCCTTACAATTCCTCCCCTCTAAGAAATGATTTCGTCCTCGAAATCGTAGTCAATCCAAATATCAAGTCTGATATACTGAATGATTATCTGAAGTTATTCTTACTTCAATCATTCAATTCTAATCTTCGTATCTCATCTCTTCATCTCTTATCAGATTATTTCTACGAATCTGTTTCTATTTTCGTGTATTTTAATTAACCGATAAGAATTCTTTCTGAGTGGTTTCTTTCCTCAATCAAGGATCTGTCAAATACTCGACTTAACTCAGAATCTTTTAAATATCTATCTCATCGGATTAACGCACGTATAAAGAAAAATCGATTGATACTTCTTTCACATAGATACGTGAAACAAATCAGATCCATCATATCAAACTGAAAAGATTTAATCGTTCAATCGAATCATCAATTCCATCTGATATCTCAGTCAGTGAAATTCAACTTCAGTAACGACTTGTTTCTTTCTCGATATCATTCTATGTTCCGCATAGAAGATATATCAAGTCTACACTTTTATTCTATTCATCGCTTCAAAATCAGTATTCACATTCATATTCTGAATCTGTATCTCAACTTCGTTCTTTCTCAATTCTGAATCGAATGATGTTCAGGAATAACTTTTACGCTTAACGAGTCAGTTTCAGCTTCAAAAGTTATATCTATCATTCAATTACTTACTCTGATTCTTCTTTTCTGTTTTTGCTTCGTACAGATTCATCTTCATCATCCTTGTGTTCCTCAAATCAAATCTGATCTGATATCGACAAATCATGGTTGATCTGATATTATATACTTCAATAGTAGCATTTCAACACAAAGAAATCGGATTTTCTTTCATCATATCATCATAACTGTAGTAGCCCGTAACCAAAATCAGTAATTGAGGAATTAATCATAATTACTTGGATAGAGTTCGGAAGCTCCGAAGGTGAGTTTGGAAGCTTCGATGCAGGATCGGAAGCTCCGATGGTATTACGTCAGGCATGACGTGTGGTTAGATTGGAAGCTCCGATCAGGATAGGAAGCTCCGATCACCCCTATCCGAAGTCAACAAGTGATATTTTGACACGTGGCAGATCAGGATCTTCGGAAGCTCCGATGGCAGGATCGGACGTTCCGATCGAGGTTCGGACGTTCCGATCGAGGATCGGAAGCTCCGATTGTTTTCTATAAATAGAAGGCCGCAAGATTCTGAGAGTGTCACCTTTCCACAAGATTCTCAGATTTGGCCTTAAGGGCAAGTTATCTCCCAGGTTTATCGGTCCGTTTGAGATCTTGGAGAGCATTGGCGATTTGGCTTATTGACTAGCTTTGCCACCGCATCTATCTAGTATTCATGACGTGTTCCACGTATCTATGTTGCGACGGTATGTGGCAGATGAATCTCATATTCTGCAGCGGTATGAGGTTCAGGTGAACAAGGATTTGACCTATGTTGAGAAACCTATTCGTATCCTGGATTATAAGGATAAGGTTTTACGGAACAAAGTCATTCCTTTGATTTTAGTTCAGTGGCAGCGCCGAGGCACTGAGGAAGCCACTTGGGAGCTTGAGGATAGGATGCGTGAAGACCATCCTGAGTTGTTTTGATTTAATTCTATAGTTGTATTCAATTGCAAACTCTGTAAACAATTGATTTGAATAAAGAATGTTTCTGATTTCTGTATTACATTCAGTACTTAAGATCTGATTTCGAGGATGAAATATCTTAAGTGGGGGAGAATGTAGTAGCCCGTAACAAAAATCAGTAATTGAGGAATTAATCATAATTACTTGGATAGAGTTCGGAAGCTCCGAAGGTGAGTTCGGAAGCTCCGAACAGGATCGGATGCTCCGATGCAGGATCGGAAGCTCCGATGGTATTACGTCAGGCATGACGTGTGGTTTGATCGGAAGCTCCGATCAGGATCGGAAGCTACGATCACCCCTATCCGAAGTCAACAAGTGATATTTTGACACGTGGCAGATCAGGATCTTCGGAAGCTCCGATGGCAGGATCGGACGTTCCGATCGAGGATCGAAAGCTCCGATCGTTGTCTTTAAATAGAAGGCCGAGAATTCATTTTCAAATTGCCAATTCCGGATTTCCTCTCTACTCTAGTCGTATTCGAGTTGTTCTAGCCTTCCTAGGCTTGACCAGGGAGTCGTCGAGGCGTTCGATAGTCGTAGCAGAGTTGTGCCCAAGTTCTGGAGGCATCGACATCAAAGGGCTAACGACGGACGAAGGTATAGCTTTTGCTTCCTATAAATATTTAGGAGTATGCAATAGCTTAGTTAAGGCTTTTAGAGCACTATAATGATAGTAGTATCATTTGGCAGTGTAGAGCAGACTATAGGCGTGGACCTAGAGTTGGTAGAGCTTGCACTAATTTGAGGTACGGAAGTACTGTTCGAGATATCCTGACTGAGTATGCATGTATTATGTGACTGCATGGTTTATATTTCATTGATTTATGCTGCATTCATTTGCATACTGAGCTATCTCCTTCGAGATGTCTGTTAGTAGGGTTATTCCCTATCTTGTTAGTGGTTGGACTTCCATCGATTTGGGTCCGGCATATCCACTTGTATTATGGTATGGGAGCCACCTCCTGAAGCGACGGCACAGCGTGCTACATACCAGGGCCCGGTCTGTCTCTGTTATCTGATCCTTGACCTTGAGTTTATAGGGAGTTCACTTTGCATGCATGTATACTCATACTCTCGTACTGAGCATTTTATGCTCACGTCTCGTACTCTGTGTTTTTGGACACCCTATTCCATGGGGCAGGTTTGCGACTGGACGAGGCAGGTGGATCCAAGAGGGGCTAGTCAGTGGTTGACCAGCTGGAGCTTCGTCTAAGTTTTATTTCTGTTGTTTTGAGGTTGATACAGCTATTCGATCTGGTTGTATATTATTTGGATGAATTACAGATTACTTTACTTGGGATTGTATAATATTTATGGTTTCCGCAGTTTTATTCTGATATCTGATTAATTAAGTTAATTGCATGCCTAAGTTTTGTTAGTAGGTGATCCGGGTAAGGGTTACTACATTTATGGTATCAGAGCATGCAAAAGTATTCTTGAGATTTAGTCTCATCATGAGGTAATTTTGTAGATGGCAGATCGTGACGACCAGAGTTCTCATGGCAGTATTGGTGGGCGTTGGGGTGATGCCGACCGAGAGCATCATCGAGAACAGCGTCATCGACATCATGACGACGAGCATTTCATTGTGCGTCGATTCTTAGCTATGGGTCCTAAGCCCTTAGTTGGAGGTGAGTCTCCGGAGGATGCGGAGAACTGGTTAGACTGCATGGAGACAACTTTTCAGACTTTCCAATGCACCGAGGAGCAGAAGATGGAGACCCTGGGTTATCTTCTGGATGGACGTGCGCGCAGGTGGTGGAGGTTTACTTCTGCACCTTTTGTTGCGGCGAGAGGAGTGGCCACCTGGGCCGAGTTCCGCACAACTTTTTAGAAGCTGTATTTTCCTCCTGCACTCCGTCAGTCGAAGGCAAGCGAGCTACTGAGTCTGTGACAGGGAACCATGTCTATCGATGAGTATCAGCAGAAGTTCTTTGATCTGCTATCCTATTGCCCCGAGATTGCTGACTGCTCTGGGATGAAGTATAATCTGTTCCTTCAGGGCCTTAACCCTGAGATCAATGACCGTGTGGCGGTTGGTGACGACATGTCCTATGAGGGTTTGGTGAGCCATTGTCACCAGGCGGAGGACAGCATTCGACGGAACAGGTCTCACTTAAGTCAAGATCATCAACAAAACAATAATATGAATGACAATATGCTAAGTGAAAACAACTCACCAGCATCTCAACTTAAGACAAGTAAATCAAATCAGACCCTAACAAAGAATAAGAGTCCATCAAAATCGATTGAGGTCGGTACCAAAACCTCAAAATCAATATCAAGAATTTCAAAAATCATGATTTATGATGTAATAACTTCAGTAAAATCAAATAAAAGACTCATCTGTAACTGATTTTCATATCATCATCTATTTTGTAAACCTCAAAAGCAGTAGTCAATTCACAAACTCATCAATTCTCTGATAAATTCCAGGTCACAACTTAAACTAAAGTCAAGAATCTTACTGAAATATATCTGTCATCTCTACTCATCGGCATATCTTTCAATTCTGGTTTAGATCATGAACATATCTAGTGCATTGAATATACTTATTTCAGAATATTTCTGTAATCAACATCATATATCGAACCGAAATCACAGAATCTTAATTCGAGTATCTATATCATCATATTCAATCGCACATTATGTTCTTACTGATCTAATTTAATCGCTTCTTATCATCAATTCTTCTACTCATCTGTATTCAATTATTGCATCATCATCTATCATGCAATATAAACAGATATTTCAATACGAACAAAATCATCTTCAGTTTAAGTTCATCGAAGCAATAGTTCCATTCTTCAGTTCAATTCACACAGTCTCTTTTCTGATACAGAGGTGATCATATAATAAGCTTTCAGCTATCATGAATCTATTGCACCAATAATAGACAGGTCAAAATAAAATAAATCTGTTACCTGAAATTTCATTCTCAGGTGCAATTTCATTCTGATTCTCTGTATACTTCTGGAATAGAAATTGTAGCTAAATATGTGTTTCTCTCACACACCGTAGCATCTTTACAATTTCAGTCATTTTGCTTCATCATTCAACTTCAGTTCTATTAAACAAGACTATGTCTTTCACAACATGTTTCAGTCGTAAACATTTATTCAGACATATTCTTCGAATTCAAGCCATAATTAAACAACTCAATCTTGAGCTTCATTATTATTATACATAATTCAAAGAATTATAATAGGCTTGAAAATCTAATAAGACATTCTTCAAAATTCAAAATATTCAGCTTCAAGAGGGTATATTTTTCCTTCTCATCATTTTTATCTGTTGTGGCAAAGCAACATTAATAAAACTCTGTTCTAAGCACTTACCAACAAATAAATATACCTTTATTTTGTCAGAATTTCTTCGTCAAACTCTATCAGTTGGTTGCTAGGTTTCGAAGTTGGTATACAATCCATCTGATACATCATTCATCGGTATCTTTCAGATATCCGAACATTAGGTCTTCAGAACAACTTCTACCTGCAATACCTCTATTCATTCACTGATATTCTGTTTTGTTCAATCAGAGATACTTCATTCAGCTGAGCAATAATACAGTTTTGTTCAATCTGGCCATACCATTATGTTCAGTCTGGCCATACAACTCTGTCAGTCTGGGGTGCTTACGTCACCCAAAGAACAATGTTCTCTTCGATTCTGGGTGCTTACATCACCCGGGGAAATTGTTATAATAACATCGATAAGAATTCGAAAATTTACAAATCAGTAAATTAATCAATTTAATTTCAAAGGTAGATCACGAGCACATGCCTTTTATCAAATCATCGAATCAAATACTGCATAATCATGCAATACTAAAAATGCATGTGACTCACTCTTCCCCGCTCAACTTCTATCTCAGTCCAGAACCTACGCTTTGATACCACCTGTTGTGGGGACCTCGGGTTGCTAATCTCAAATCTTAAGGGGAAATTAATGAATAAGAATCATTAATCTAATAAGGAAAGAATAAGGATCAAACAAATATTTTTTTTTTTCAAAAGAGGGGGGGGGGGGGGGGTGCGCCCGGGCGGTTAAAAACAGCCGCCTGGGCGCCCCTGTTTTTTTCCAAAACAGTAGGCTGAGCCCCGGGTGCGCCCGGGCTGTAATTTTGTGCCGCTCGAGTGAATCCTGGGCAGAACAATCTGCTCTGATCTTTTGTCAACAACTTGATCCTTTCAATGAAAGAGTAGGTGCTCGGTGAGCCAACTTGTGGCTAAGGGCTTTGATGACTCTTTGTATAAACAATCTTTTGTTTAATATAATTTACACTTTTATTAATGACAATGACTTTATCTTTCTTCATATTGTTATATTGTGATATACTATTGTTGTTTTGATAAAGACCTTGAATATACTATAGTGTATGTAAGATGTGGTAGAACATGGAGATGTCTATCATGAAACACATCTTATAGTCACTGTGTATTCTAAACTGTTCCTAGTCGATTGAGCCGTCCGATAATAAGGATAAGGATCGCTTGAGTTTGAGACTAGCATTTGCGATGCAGAGTACCACGTTTCATTGGTAAGGAACATAGAGATGTTCGAAGCATGCAAATGGATATTCATACGATGAATGATCGAACTACCCTATCCGGACTTTCCAAGTGGTTATCACTTATCGAGTGGATAAAGTCCGCGGTTTTGGTTGTACACCATTAGTCCTTACTACTTGAAACATCATTGAGACTCTATATGCTAGTACTGTGCTTTGACTCGTTTACCGACTCTATTGGGGTCATCAGGTGTCGGGATTGGGTATAGTTACAACACATATAGGAGTCGATGCTTTGTTGTCAAAGATTCACCACATACTTGCGAGTGTGGATATCCTATGCGATCTGAGGAGTTATTAGTGTGACGAATCTCTGGCCAGAGTACATGATGTGTTTTAAGAAATGGTTTTTTAGTAACACATGTGATGTCACTATTTGATCTTCAAGATGTATTGCATAGTTATCGAATCTCGAACGACTCTCGATATACCAATGGTTGTTGATTCGATCGGGATATATGGATAAAGGGACCGTACTATACGCTAACCAAAATCTATTGGTTCTTGCAGGCACTATCAGTGATACCTAGGGAATCATGGGGCGATGTTGCTAGGCGCTCATACCATGATTCGATGGGCAAGTCGGAAATTGTTGTTCCGAGTCACAAGGAGTTGTGAGCCCACGGCTAGCTGTATCCCTGAACCATTGAGGGTCACACAGAGTAATGGATTTTTAATCCTCGTTGAGATAGTTAAATTTAAAGAGTTAAATTTAATGAACAAAGAAGTTGGACTTCTTAATTATGAGTAGAGGAGTGAGATTTCCTAAAATGACATAGAGATGGGCATTTTTGGAAACCACTGAATTCGGATTCAGAAAAATTTATCTTGACTTTAAAAGGTGCAGAAATGTTTTCTGTGCACATTGGTGAAATCGGTTTATCAATCGGAGTCACGATGAATTTTATATTAATTTCTGAACATGCGGGCTTTGCTTGTCGGGCTTGAACTTATGACTAATGGGCCCTAAGCTGTTAGTGGCCTACATTATAAATAAGTTATTGCAGTACAGAAATTACATACAACAGGTCACAAAATTTTCGAAAAACCCTAGTCTTTTTCCTCTGAAGTGGCCGCCCCCTTTTCCCCTCTGCTCGGTAAAATCCAGTCTGTGAATTTTGAATTACAGTCTGGTTTAACGGATCAAATTCGTTAATCTCTTCGTAGAAACTTCTGATAGATTTTCTAGTGCAATCTATCAGAGGGATTAAATATCCATTCGTGGACCTGATTGAAGAACAGTTCGTCCATCAGTTCCAGGGATATACAACAAGAGCAGAGCAATCTGTTGGTGTCCATAATCTCGCTTCGAGATTGGAGGTAAAAATTTATAATCGTTATTTAATTTTTACACACACACAATTTAATCGTAAGGTTGATACCCATTATGGAATCGTTCCATATAAAATTTTTAAACTTCCGCTGCACCGGGTATCAATCCTGATTGATCTGATTGCCGCGTTCTCAAACAGTGGTATCAGAGCCAGGTTGCTCAGATCAAGCGATTAAATTAATCGATTGTACAAAAATTTTTTAAGCCTCGGTTTTTGAAACAAAATAAATATTTAAAAATAAAATTTTTTTTTTTCGGGCAAAAACCCGGGCAGCGATTGGATCGCTGCCCCGGGGGGGGGGGGCAGCGATCGTCGCTGCCCTAGGGGCAGCCGGGCTGCCCGGCCCGAGCCCTAGGGGGCGCGGGCAGCCCGGGAATGTCTCGGGCGGCCCGCGGAAAAATTTATTTTTTTTTTAATTTTAAATTAAATTTTAATATGTTAAAATTCTATTTTTGGTCCGATCGAAAATTGTTTTTGATTGGTCCACGAGGCGTCGGATCGAATTGTTCGAGTCCGAAAATTTTAAAATTGATTTTTGGATAAATTTGAATTTTTGGAAAATTTAAATATTTTATCCGTTAAATTGAATTTTGAAATTAATTATTTTTGGTACAATTGATGATAAGATATGATCTTATGGAAATATTGAGTAAAATATGATTTTATGTATAAAATTGGATTTTATAGATAAAATATGATTTTATTTGATAAAAAGATAAAATATGATTTTGTATGTAAAATAAGATTTTATATATGAAATATGATTTTATCCTTTTAAATTTAAATTGCCATTGCATGTTATCCAATAAATTAATTTTGAATTAAATGTTATTGGATAAGGATGATCGATTGCCATGACCAATTTTGTAGGTGTATGTTAGGAATTTACATTTGTTTTTATTGTTGTTGGATTTATTAATGGGCCTGGTTTATGGCCCAATATGAATTGTCATATGTAATAAAAGTGAGCTTGGTTTATGGCCCGTTTCCACCCCTTAAAAATGTATCCCCTACTTGTCATTGTTATTTATTGTAAATACATTAGATTTAGTGGGAGATGAAGATTTGAAGATGGAGGTGGGCCCAACAAACAATAAAGACAGAAGAAATGTAAATTGGAAGCTCAATGTAATAGGATTGCATTGCATACTGCATATTACCTAGGATTGGACTAAGACTCGTGATTGGCAACCACGGGTCGATTAGAAATGGAATCGATCATCCTATATAATATGTGATATTATTGTTGTATGCATGTTTTAGACAAAATTGTGTGAATCCGGCAAGCATACAAAAATTTTAAAAAAATGATGAGACAAATTTTCATAATTAAAATCCCTTATTTTAAATATGATTTAAAATTGATATCAAAATAAATAAATGAAATTTAAATTTGTTTAAATGTTCCTACCTTCCATCAACGATCAATGTATGAGATGCTACCCGCGGATACGGTCCGGCTCATATTATTGGGGGGGCCCGTTCGTCGGAAAGCTGTACATTGGATCGACACATGTTGTAAGTTGGGTGGAACTCCCATGGGATCGGCTCATATTATTGGGGGATCCACATGGCGACCGTCCATCACAACTTAATATTGATGGGTCATCTTGACATGTCACAATAAACGGCGTCATATTATTGGGCCCTTATTGGACATGAGGTAAAAACGTGGAGGTTGCTTTGGAAGCAATTGGGCTCTACCTTTTGAAAATTATGGTTGGCTGATATTATTCGGGACCATAGTTTGTCAATTGGACTCCATGTTCTCACTAAGGAAAACAGTTTCCCGTTTTCACTAGAGGGTAGTGAAATCGTTAAAATAGTGGGAGTGAGATTCATAAAATAAATTTCGCCTATTTTATGTCTTAGTAAATTACTTAAACAATCACTGATATTTGTCTGTTTCTTTTCAGTATTTCATAAATATGAATTCGCGTAATCCACTTTTCTCGATCCTCGAACAAAATAAATTGACTGGCGCAAACTATACGGAATGGTTCCGTAAGTTGAAGATTGTCTTGACTTCGGAGAAGATGCTCTACGTGTTAGAAAAATCTCCTCCGAAGGAAGCACCAGCTGACATAAGTCCGGAAGAGTTAGCCAAACTTGATACATGGTGGGACCATGATATCAAGGCCAAATGCTATATGCAAGCCTCGATGTCTGATGAACTCCAGAGGCGATTTGAGGACACCGTGAATGCTGCTGACATTCACGTACAACTCAAGGAACTTTTTGGGGCTCAATCGAGGGCTGAAAGGTTCGCTACTGTAAAGGAGCTAATGACGTGTCGCATGCGTGAAGGGACTTCGGTCCGTGATCATGGGGTACGAGTGATTTGGCTCATACAGAAGTTGGTAACCCTTGATTTGGTGTTGGAGCATGAACTCAACGTGGACTTACTACTTCTATCTCTTCCTTCTTCGTTTGACGGATTTGTGGTGAATTTCAATATGAACAAGATAGAGGCCTCCCTTGAAGAGATGGTCAATATGCTTGTGACATATGAATCCACATTAAAGAAGGATAAACCAGCTTTCTTGGTGGGCTCCTCTTCTTCTGCTAAGAAGGGGCCAAGTACAAAGGGTAAGAAACGTTCTGCCCCACCCAAGAAAATCAAACCCGAGAAGAAGTACAAGGCAAAGGCTTCAAACATGGAAAAGTCCAAGGATGTTTGCCATTACTGCAAGAAGCCCGGTCATTGGAAGCGTAACTGCAAGGAATATCTAGAGCAGTTGCGAACTGCGAAGGGTATGTTCTATATTGAAATAAATGTTTCACTTAATACTACTTCTTGGGTATTGGATACCGGATGTGGATCTCACATTTGCAATGATTTGCAGGTGATGACAAGAAGTCGCAGGCTTAGAATGGGTGAGACCCAGCTGAGGCTCGGAAATGGTTCCAGAGTTGAAGCTAAAGCTGTGGGAGATGTTTATTTATTTTTGCAGAACGGTTTTAAGTTACTTTTAAGAGATGTTTTATTTGTTCCGGATTTGATTAAAAACATTATTTCTGTTTCTATGCTTGATAGAGATGGTTATTCTTGCAATTTTGTGAATGGGATTTGCAATATTTACAAGAATGAATGTTTGATTGGAAATGGACAACTTGAAAACGATCTATACAACTTAAAACTAAAAGACGTTCCAATAAATTATGTTGATAAACCGGCAACAACAAACAAAAAAAAAATCGATAGCCAAAACCCGGCAAACCTTTGGCACGCTAGGCTAGGTCATATTTCCTCAAGGAGGATGAACAAGCTAGTGGGAGAGGGCATGTTTGATATGTCTGATATTAACTCTCTACCTACTTGTGAATCCTGCCTAAAAGGAAAAATGACTAAATCTACTTTTAAGGGGAAACCTGAGCGTAGTCAAAATCTGTTGGATTTGATCCATACAGATGTTTGTGGTCCATTTAGAGTTGGTACTCAATATGGCCACACCTACTTCATTACCTTTACTGATGATTATTCGAGGTATGGGTATTTATATTTAATGAAATATAAGTCTGAAGCATTTGAAAAGTTCAAAGAATTCAAGGCTGAAGTAGAAAACAAGCTAGGTAAAAGTATTAAAGCACTTCGATCGGATCGAGGTGGAGAATACTTAAGTACCGAGTTTTTGGACTATCTAAAAGAGAATGGGATTCTCTCTCAGTGGACTCCTCCTATGACACCACAGCTTAATGGTGTATCGGAGCGTCGTAATCGAACTTTGTTGGACATGGTTCGGTCCATGATGAGCTTCACTGAGCTTCCACCTTCGTTTTGGGGCTATGCGCTTGAAATGGCGGTATTGTTGTTGAACAACGTCCACACTAAAGCAGTGGACAAAACACCATACGAGTTATGGAATGGCAAAGCTCCTAAGTATTCGTACTTGAGGATTTGGGGATGTCCTGCTTACGTGAAGCGGACAGTGGGAGATAAGTTGGATAGTCGATCCAGCTTATGTTATTTTGTAGGGTATCCGAAGAATTCAATCGGATATTATTTCTATTATCCTGCTGAAACAAAGGTGTTTGTTTCAAGGAATGCCACCTTCTTGGAGAAGGGGTTCTTATTGGATAAGAAAGGCGAGATGATGGAACTCGAAGAAATTCGAGAAGAACCCGAAATACAAAATAACGATCCTACACCTCAGGAACCATTGATAGACACGCCTGTACCTAGAAGATCCGAGAGGTCTTCTAGACCTCCTATTCGATATGGTCTTCTTCTTGAAGGGGATCAAGATGAACCCGATGTTGGATGTGATCCAAGAAACTTCAAGGAAGCAATTTATGATGCGGATTCAAATTTATGGCTTGAAGCTATGCAGTCGGAAATAGATTCGATGCATACAAACCATGTTTGGTCTTTAGTAGATCCTCCCGATGGAATTGTTCCAATAGGGTGTAAATGGATCTACAAGAGAAAGCTTGGGCCTGATGGTAAGGTATTGACCTACAAGGCGCGATTGGTGGCGAAAGGTTATACTCAAAGACAAGGAGTTGACTATGATGAAACCTTTTCACCAGTTGCAATGTTCAAGTCCATAAGAATCCTTATTGCCATAGCTGCTTGGTATGACTATGAGATATGGCAAATGGATGTGAAGACTGCTTTTCTTAATGGAGACATTAAGGAAGAAATCTATATGACGCAGCCTGAGGGATACACATCCATGGGAAGCGAGCATAAGGTATGCAAGCTTCAGAGATCAATCTATGGTCTAAAACAAGCATCAAGAAGTTGGAACCAGAAATTTGATGAAACAATAAAGGATTTTGGTTTCATCAAGAACCCGGAGGAACCATGCGTGTACAAGAAAGTAGTTAAGGATGCTGTGACATTCTTAGTACTTTATGTTGATGACATCCTACTCATTGGGAATGATGTAGGGATGTTGCAGTCAACAAAGATATGGTTATCAGGTAGATTCTCGATGAAGGATTTGGGTGAGGCATCCTATATTCTAGGGATACAGATCTATAGAGATAGATCTAAGAGAATGATAGGACTCACTCAATCAACCTACATCGACACCATATTGAAACGGTTTTCAATGGATGGGTCCAAGAGAGGACATCTACCCATGTGTCATGGAGTTTCTCTATCCAAGTCTATGTGTCCCAAGACGGATGAAGAGATAGAGAAAATGACACATGTACCATATGCGTCAGCCATAGGTAGTATCATGTATGGGATGATATCTACCAGACCGGATGTAGCATTTGCTCTGAGTGTCACGAGCAGATATCAAGCTAATCCCGGTCAAATGCATTGGAAAGCCGTGAAGGACATTCTTAAGTACTTACGAAGGACTAAGAATATGTTCATGGTATATGGAGGAAGAGAACTAAAATTGGAAGGCTATACCGACTCTAGCTTCCAAAGTGACGTGGATGACTCGAAGTCAACCTCTGGATTTGTGTTCATGCTCAATGGCGGTGCTGTCTCTTGGAAGTGTTCCAAGCAGGACACCACAGCGAATTCCACCACTGAGGCAGAATACATTGCAGCATCAGCTGCTGCTAAAGAGGCCGTTTGGATGAGGAATTTCGTCCAAGAGTTGGGCGTAATTCCTGAAGTTGTTTGTCCAGTCCCGGTGTACTGTGACAACACGGGTGTCGTTGCTCAGGCAAAGGAACCAAGGTCTCATCAAAGATCCAAACACGTACTGAGGAAATACCACATCATCCGGGAGATTGTAGAAAGAGGAGACATCACTGTCGAAAGAGTGGCCTCTGCAGACAATATCGCTGATCCACTTAATAAGCCCTTGCCAGGACCATTATTTGACAAACATCGCGAAGCAATGGGTCTACGTAGTATGACTAGTTGGCTTTAGGGAAAGTGGGAGATTGAAAGAGTAGGTGCCCGGTGAGCCAACTTGTGGCTAAGGGCTTTGATGACTCTTTATATAAACAATCTTTTGTTTAATATAATTTACACTTTTATTAATGGCAATGACTTTATCTTTCTTCATATTGTTATATTGTGATATACTATTGTTGTTTTGATAAAGACCTTGAATATACTATAGTGTATGTAAGATGTGGTAGAACATGGAGATGTCTATCATGAAACACATCTTATAGTCACTGTGTATTCTAAACTGTTCCTAGTCGATTGAGCCGTCCGATAATAAGGATAAGGATCGCTCGAGTTTGAGACTAGCATTTGCGATGCAGAGTACCACGTTTCATTGGTAAGGAACATAGAGATGTTCGAAGCATGCAAATGGATATTCATACGATGAATGATCGAACTACCCTATCCGGACTTTCCAAGTGGTTATCACTTATCGAGTGGATAAAGTCCGCGGTTTTGGTTGTACACCATTAGTCCTTACTACTTGAAACATCATTGAGACTCTATATGCTAGTACTGTGTTTTGACTCGTTTACCGACTCTATTGGGGTCATCAGGTGTCGGGATTGGGTACAGTTACAACACATATAGGAGTCGATGCTTTGTTGTCAAGGATTCACCACATACTTGCGAGTGTGGATATCCTATGCGATCTGAGGAGATATTAGTGTGACGAATCTCTGGCCAGAGTACATGATGTGTTTTAAGAAATGGTTTCTTAGTAACACATGCGATGTCACTATTTGATCTTCAAGATGTATTGCATAGTTATCGAATCTCGAACGACTCTCGATATACCAATGGTTGTTGATTCGATCGGGATATATGGATGAAGGGACCGTACTGTACGCTAACCAAAATCTATTGGTTCTTGCAGGCACTATCAGTGATACCTAGGGAATCATGGGGCAATGTTGCTAGGCGCTCATACCATGATTCGATGGGCAAGTCGGAAATTGTTGTTCCGAGTCACAAGGATTTGTGAGCCCACGGCTAGCTATATCCCTGAACCATTGAGGGTCACACAGAGTAATGGATTTTTAATCCCCGTTGAGATAGTTAAATTTAAAGAGTTAAATTTAATGAACAAAGAAGTTGGACTTCTTAATTATGAGTAAAGGAGTGAGATTTCCTAAAATGACATAGGGATGGGCATTTTTGGAAACCACTGAATTCGGATTCAGAAAAATTTATCTTGACTTTAAAAGGTGCAGAAATGGTTTCTGTGCACATTGGTGAAATCGGTTTATCAATCGGAGTCACGATGAATTTTATATTAATTTCTGAACATGCGGGCTTTGCTTGTCGGGCTTGAACTTATGACTAATGGGCCCTAAGCTGTTAGTGGCCTACATTATAAATAAGTTATTGCAGTACAGAAATTACACACAACAGGTCACAAAATTTTTGAAAAACCCTAGTCTTTTTCCTCTGAAGTGGCCGCCCCCTTTTCTCCTCTGCTCGGTAAAATCCAGTCTGTGAATTTTGAATTACAGTCTGGTTTAACGGATCAAATTCGTTAATCTCTTCGTAGAAACTTCTGATAGATTTTCTAGTGCAATCTATCATAGGGATTAAATATCCATTCGTGGACCTGATTGAAGAACAGTTCGTCCATCAGTTCCAGGGATATACAACAAGAGCAGAGCAATCTGTTGGTGTCCATAATCTCGCTTCGAGATTGGAGGTAAAAATTTATAATCGTTATTTAATTTTTACACACACACAATTTAATCGTAAGGTTGATACCCATTATGGAATCGTTCCATATAAAATTTTTAAACTTCCGCTGCACCGGGTATCAATCCTGATTGATCTGATTGCCGCGTACTCAAACATTCAATCCATCCAACTCAAGTCTAAAACATGATATATAAGATCCAAATCATGCATATAAACATAAACAAGATCTCAAGCATCTATACATGCATTTGTTACATCGAACAAGTCTCTAAATAACGATAAACTATCTTAAGTTCATAAATGCATTTCAAAACCAACAAGTTCTAAGGTTTGATGCTTCTAGATCTCAAGACTTCATCTACAACCCGAGTCCTCACGTGCTAGACTCTCTCTCCCAGCTGTCAATAACATCGTTGATCAGCTCCTGCCCTCTCTGTTGTCATGCACACATACAAAACAAGACAACAGCCGGATAAACTCCGGTGAGAAATCATTCTCAGTATAATCGACATATAAATGCGTTAAATAAAATTCATATCAACTCTAAACATGTCAATTCAAGAATAGATTTAAAATAACGCATATATCAACTCAAAATTCAAATCAAGACTTCAATTTATATAGCGCGCTTATCTCAAGAATTGATTCTTATCACTTCATTGCCATCAAGATTCGTAACCGATCTTGACATGGATATCCATCTATCGTAGCCATTCTGGGCTATAAAATAAGGTTAACCGCAACCTTGGCATAGAATCAATTCAATATACAATCATATCAAAAGCAATAAAGATCCACTACATGTGATGGATCAACAATAACATAAGTTCTACCTCAAGAACAAGTATTTAAACAAGTATGTGATTTGTTCGGGATAACTCAAGAATCATCATTATCGAGTATTGAATCCCTGACTCTCGATGTCATCTTATACCTTTCATTCTAGAGTTTGTCATGTTCCACATCTGGATAGGAAGTACCACAACTCCTACAAGAATCTGATCATTCAAACTTCAATCAATCTTTAATCAAATTCACTTCAATCTTGATCACTTCTTCTTCGGTTTCAAGTTGAGGTTCTTGAGTCAATAGTCTCCTATTAAACTCTGAAACATATCATCAAAACATGCATATCAAACTTCATTCTATTCAATAATTTCAGAATTGAATCAAAATCATCAATATAGATTCAATCAACATCATTTCAAACTTCAACTTCTTCTTATTCGGTACAACTCGGAGTCGTGAATCGTTAGCCTCCGAAACTCAACTGAAATCGAGAAATAAAAATTCCATAACATTCATAACATCTAAACAACTATCTCAACTCAGTTATAGGCTATCAAAACGATGTCAAAACATCAATCGGCGGCATAGCGATTTAAAATCGGGAGCCGACTCGGTATCTAATTCATTATTAACTTCTTATCAACTTATAATCACTTCATATCATTCATAATCCTCATATCAGAAGCTATAATCTTCCATAAACAAGCCAAAAACATGCTGAAATATTCATCAATTCATATAACCTCAAGTTCTCAATTCATCCTCAATATCAAAGCACGCACAAGTTAAAGAACATGCATCTATAACAAAAATACTGATCTCTGCCAAATTCCGATTCTTAAACCATGCCAAAACAATCTGAAACTTACATCAAATCGAAGGTCTCATTGCAAGGATTCCAGAAACATCTTTCGGAATTGAAATCGGACGAGCGGATCAAAAGTTACGGCGATTTGAACAAATCGAATTCAAAGGAAAATGAGGAGAAGCTCGGCTCCTGTTCTCAATTCTGAATTCCTTAAAATTATGCACGTGTACATGCTGATAATCTGATTAAAATCAGATATGTATTGCATAAATTTCAATTTAGTCCCTCAAGTTTTCATTAATTGCAATTCAGTCCTCGGCCTTCTTTTTAATTCAATTTCAATCCAAAATAATTTAAGAATATTAGAATTAAAATCGAAACTCTAAATATTCTCAAATTAAATATACTCGGATTAAAATTAAATAAATTTTGATTAATTAAATAATCTTGGCCTTTTGCACTTTAGCCCTTGCAACTTCGATATTTGCAAATCAGTCCCTGATCGGGTTGTATCTTCAAAATTAATCTTCTTTAATTCCCGAAACATGGAATTTAATCTTAAATCCCATAAATATTCAAATTGAATATTTATTCTTTTAATTTAAGAATTCTCGGAATTTAATTCTTAAAATCCATAAATTCTCAAATTAAATATTTTCGGCTCGGAAATTAAATCTATAATGTCCATAATTCTCAAATCAATATTAGCCCATAATATGGAATTTAATTCTCAAATCCCATAATTAATAATTTAATATTTTCGGGCCTTACACTGAGCATCTTGCTCCGTCCAACCTGAGGCCTGTGGTGGTAATGTCATTCTGAAATTGGACATGGCTAAGGCCTATGATAGAGTCCAATGGTCTTTTCTTCTGGATGTCCTCTGAAGGTTTGGTTTTTCGGAGCAGGTTGTGAGAATGGTGAGGGCTTGCATTTCTTTTTGCAAGTTCTCGGTTAATGTCAATGGTACCCCTGCTGGTTTCTTTGCTTCCTCGAGAGGCCTGAGACAGGGTGACCCTTTATCTCCCCTCCTCTTTATTCTTGGAGCGGAGTATCTGTCCCGTGGCTTGGACCGGTTGTTCCTCCAGCATGCTGATTTGAGGTATCGGTCTGGGTGTGATTTGCCGATTTCCCATTTGGCCTATGCTGACGATGTCATTATTTTTGCCAATGGGGGATCCCGTGGTCTTCAGCGTCTCAAAGATTTTCTGGCTCACTATGAAAATTGCTCGGGCCAGCTCGTTAATGTGGCCAAGAGTGCTATGATCTTTCCTCCGGGCTGGACCGCTCGTCGCCGCTCCCGTATGCTGCAAATCACTGGATTTGCGGAGGGGCAGCTGCCCTTGAAATACCTTGGAGCTCCGCTTTTCCGTGGGAACCGCAAGTGCTCTCTCTTTGAGCCTCTTCTGCAGTCGGTCCGGAAAAAGCTGGAGGGCTGGGAGTCCCGTTCCCTTGCTCCTGGGAGTAGGATGACGCTGATCCGCAGTGTGCTCCTTTCGATCCCGATCTATCTCTGCCAGGTGATCCAGCCTCCTTTGGCTGTTTTGGAGAAATTGGAGCGTATTTTCAATGCTTTTCTTTGGGGCTCCAGACCCTTAGAAAAGAAGTGGCACTGGACCCGCTGGTCTCGCGCCTGTCTCCCTGTGAAAGAAGGAGGCATGGGTTTTCGCAGGCTCAAGGACATTGTTGATAGCTTTTCCATGAAACTGTGGTTTAGATTCCGGCACGGTTCCTCTCTCTGGGCGAGATTCCTTTCGAGGAAGTATTGCCGGACTGTCAGCCCTATTTGTGCTCCTTCTCGTGGAGCCATTTCCCCCACTTGGAGGCGCTTGCTCCAGATTAGACCTCGCGCGGAGCCTGGTATCCGGTGGAGGATTTTTCTTGGGGATGTCTCTTTTTGGGATGATACTTGGTTGGGTGATGCCCCTTTGTCGAGCAGGTGTAATGTCAGAGGGGATCGGTGTGTGCGTGTTTTCAGCTTCCTTTTGGAGGGAGACTGGGATTTTGATCTTCTTTGCGCTGTCGTCGCTCCCTCGGTGGCGGAGGAGATCGTTCAGATTCCTATTTTGGTGGATGAACCGGATGAGACTATCTGGATCCACAGCACCGATGGTGCCTTTTCTGTGAGATCTGCTTGGGAGCAGGTCAGACCGAGAGGCTCGGTCTCGGATATCTTTACTCCCTGTTGGGGTCTCTGGATGAGGCCCACCATGTCCTTCTTTCTGTGGAGGTTTTGGCATCGGTGGTTGCCTGTGGATGAGGTGCTCCAGCAGCGGGGTTTCTCCCTTGTGTCCAAGTGCCAGTGCTGTGAGATGTCGGAGACATTTACTCACATTTTCATCGACGGTCCCATCGCCCGCTCTATGTGGCATTTCTTTGGGGCTATCTTTAGAGTTCGCATCCCTGCCACTGAGAACTTCAGTCTGTTTCTCAGTGCTTGGAAAAGGGGTCGCGAGTGGTCTCCGGGGGGTAATGTGAGGGAATTCATTCCTTTTGTCGTGCTTTGGTTCCTCTGGACTGCACGCAATGATACTAAGCACCGTCACTTACCCTACTCTGCGGAGAAGGTTAAGTTCCAAATTTTGTCTTATTTGAGACTTGCTCATTCCGCAACTGTTATCAAGCCCCGTCTTTGGCTGGGGGCTTTGCAGGCTGCGAGGACGATGGGCATCTCGGTCGGCCTCCAACGGATTCACAAGACTGCGATCGTCCGTTGGTTGAGGCCTCCACCTGGGTCCTTCAAGCTCAATGTGGATGGGAGCTCGAGAGGTAACCCGGGTGAGTCGTCTGTGGGGGGGGGTTGTCCGGGATTCTTCTGGTAGGGTCTTGGCGTTTTTTAGTGAGTTCATTGGTTTCGGGTCCAATGTCCGTGCAGAACTCTGGACGATTTGGAGGGGTATTCTTCTCTGTTCTGACCTTAGCCTTTTTCCCCTTTGGATTGAAACTGATTCCCAGATTGCTATTCAGATTCTTAGATCTCGGAGGTGCCGTTGGGATTTGGACCATATTGTTTCGAGGACGCGTGTTTTGGTGCGGAATAGGCCGGTTCATTTCTCGCATATCTATCGGGAAGGGAATTCGGTTGCGGATGCGTTGGCGTGGCAGGCTCATGATCATAGGCAGTGTTTGTTGGAGATTGGTGTTTCTTTAACCACTCCCATCGCTGCGTTGGCCCGTTCTGACTCTTCCGGGATTCCTTACCTTAGATCTAGGTTTTCTTAGAGCCTCACGCTCGCTTATAGCCGTTTCTCTTGGGCTTTCTTTTTCTTTGTTTGCCCTCCTTTTTGGTCTAGGTCATCCTAGATTTAGATATATGTAGCTATTTATTTTTCTTTGCAGGTACAGCTCTCCGGCCCTTTTCCGGAGTTTTTGGAGTTAGTCTGTTCCCCTGTCGCTTGCTTTGCTTTCTTCAGGGTGATGGATCATCAGGCGTTCTTTGTGCTTCCCCTTTCCTGGTTCTTGCTGTTGTTTGGATGTTTTGTGGGCGGTCTCTCGTGCCCCTCGCTTTTTGGATTTCCAGTCTTCTTGGGAGTTAGGTTATGGCTTGAGTTTCCTTCGCCATTCTCCTGCTTTTTTGCTCTGGGTCTGCTGGTTTGCGGTCGCTCCTCTTTTTCCTCGCGGCCTATGTATAGTGACTTCCCAGCTGATCATGACTTTTGGACATATTTCTTGCATAGCTTTGATCTGTTGTTCAGCTCTGGATGGTGCCAGCCTCTTTTCGCGCTTTAGTGTCGGATTTGATTTTGCTGGCCTGGAGTTGTGGATCTCCTCTAGGTTTTACTGCACAGGCTGATACCAGCCACTCTTCGTGCCTCAGTGTCCGTTTTTGATTTTGCTGGGCCGAGCTGTGGCTCTCTTCTAGCTTTTGCTGCTCAGGATGACTGCTGACGTTGATTTAGTTAGCTATCTTTGATGTTATTTGTTTATACTTATTTCCTAGGGATGCTTTGGTTGTATATTTTCGATACCTTAGCTGTTTTGATGTTCTTATAAAAAAAAAAAAAAAAAAAAACCTGAGGCCTGCCCTGTCAAATGGGGTGTCCAAGAAACAGAGAAACATGGACGTGAGAGAACTACACTCAGCACGAGAGTATGAGTATACAAATACTATATGAAATGAATGCAAGTGTATGGTTTACCAAGACTCAAGGTCAAGAATACTGCTTAACAGACTCGGGCCCAAGGTATGTAGCACTCTGCGCCGTTGCACCAGGAGGTGGCTCACATACCCAACAGTGGATATAGGTGACCGGATCACGAGTTCACGTGTCCAACCATCCACTAACACTTAGGGGGATCACCCTACTACAGGCTATCTCAAGGATAAAAGCTCAATATGATAATGCATGAAACATAATATCGTGACATAAAATATACAGATAAAATCATGTCATATAAATCATGTCATATAAACCATGCAACACCTAGGACTTGTATACTCAGTCAAGGTATCTCGAATAGCATTTTCGTACCTCAATAATATCGGATAGGCTATATCAGCTCTACTATCCAAGCCTATAATCACAAGATTACTTAATTACTAATCATCGTCTAAAAGCCTTAACTAAGCTAATATTTACTCCCAAAATATTTTTAGAAACTATGGTATACCTTCGTTCTTCGATAGCCCGTTGAAGTCGAATACACTTACCCAAGCACAACTCTGTTACAAGTCCCGTAGCACCTTGCTAGTGCCCGACCCTCAAGAATATAACCCAAACCACTCAAATAAAGACTAATGATTAAAATATACCTTCAATTTGTACTTAAAAATTAGGTGTATTTTGATTGATTAAATTCATTTTATAGTTCCTAATCATTGTATGTGATTTGATATAGGAAGATAGAAGAATGGAGCTAAAGAATGGAAGGAAAGAGCGAGATAATAGAAGAATTACAAAGCAGCAATGGTCAGAAAATCATTTTTAATTTTAGAGAAATCCAAATCCGATCTTCCTTGTTCAGAATTAATTTCAAGATGTTTTGAAGCAGCTGTCCAAATTTCAGCTCAATCCTAAGGCTAGATCTCCAGATATGAATTTTTCAAAATTGTTGCTCGCTCGATCCGCAAAGTTTAACTGATCGATCGGTCCCAAGAATTGTGAATACAGAAGAATGTCAAGTGTATGCTCGCTTGATCGGCCAATCTTTACCGATCGAGCGAGATATCGGGCGCAGGAAAAAAAATAAAATTTCGGGATTTTAAAACTCTTATTCTGCGGGCATTATTTCGTGGGCTTTCAAGGTCATTTTAATAGGATCTTGAGACGCAAAAGAGGGGATCATAAGATCATAAGAAGACGAACCCTTGATTTTATTTATTTGTGAGATTCTATTTTCCATTGTTTGATTTATTTGAGTATCAAGAGTTGTTCTGATTTATTTCATGCTTGTTTGTTTGATTATTAGATTGATCACCTGATAATTCTTTCGTACAATCTACCGCTAAATTAGAATTCAAATCCGTAATTGTTTGAATCATCTAATTTGTGAAGCAACTATGATTAATATTTTCTGCTGTTTAATTTGTTAAATCATAGGAACAACAATTGACTAGGCTAAATACATCCGCTGGTGCATGTGTTGTCTAAATTCATCAGTTTCACTCATATGAATGCTACCTTATATTTAAATCTAGATCGCTGGTATTTGGGTTGATTTATTGGTAAGGGTTAATCTAGAACGCTGTTGTCTAATTAACTAAGATTAAGGTGGAACAGGAATTAGATTTTCAATGGTGAATATTTAATGGGAATTAATTATTTTTACAGAATCGATGATCGAGTGAATGATTTCAAGGGTGTAGTCGACCGATACCAAGGCTTGTTTTTAATTGATTTCTCTAGTTTAATTTAATCTTGCATGTTAATTGATTTCAATTTCAAATCCCCTTTTATTTATTTCCAGTATTTGTAAGAACACAAATAAATTTTACTTTTCTCGTGGGAACGATCCCTACTCTCACTACTACATGTTTATTTATTTAATTTAAGTTGAGTTAATTTGGGCGCGACACGACTAAGCGCTACCAAATTTTGGCGCCGTTGCCGAGGACAGTGTAATATTTCAAGTATGGGGGAGAGGACTTAGCCAGTCGTTGAGAGTATTTAGCCGATTTTTGAGAAAAACAAAATTTTGAGCTCATTGTTTGTGATGAATTTGACTGTTGAAATTCACTAGCCCATGATGATATCTAATTGATGATGACATGCATGCTTTTGAAAATAGATGATTTGCTAACCTTGGAACACATTGATCTCCAATGCAAATTAGACTTTGATATGTTTTCTTGAATATTTTAAGCACACATGTTTAACCGGTAAAGTGTAGCGATGTATTAGATATTGTAGATGTCTGTTGGACCATTGCACAAAAATAGGTGTTTGTGGAACTTGATGTTTCTTGATTTTAGATGATTTCTTTGATATAACATATACACTCATGGGCGCACCTTTTAAAAACATTTTATGCCATGTTTACAAAATGCAATTAACTCCATCCGGGTTGTAAGCAAGATGATTGAAATCCTATTCGTCTTGTTTGTGGCTAAGTATGCGGATGTAAATGGGGTTAAGTCTTGAAAAATTTGTATTTTTAAAATAGCAATTTGATCCGGGCTTGGAATGTGAGTGAAATTCTATTCACTATTTCATAGCTAAGTTTGCGGATTCCATGGGATTGTAGTTCCATCCGGGCTATAGACGAGGGGATTGAAATTCAAATCCTATCTAGTTATAGTTAAGTCTGCGGGTAATTATTGGGACTTTAAAATTGTCGGATGCAAAATCCGACGGTGCGTAATTTTATCTCAAGAGGGTTGTGTTGTGTTGAAGTATTGTTAAAATGAGAGTTCTTGATTGTGAGACTTGCACTGAATTGTTTTAGGTCGGTGAACGGTCTTGAGACATTGTCTTTTGAAGTTGCATGTAACTGGGGTAACATGGCACACACACACGTTCGGGGCTATATCTCTAGTTGAAATGTCTGGATATTGCACTTGTTCCATTGTTAGCATTTTAACGTCTTTCTTGATCATGCATTGAGTTACTTGCTGATGCGCAAATGTGAAGATCATGGTTATTTTTGTTATGAATTATGAGTTCAAACTTATTCTTTGTTTTGTGTTTCTCGAGGGCGAGCAATGATTAAGTAGGGGGAATTCGATGTGATGGTATTTTCCTATGTTTGATTGAGTTAATTTGTGATGATTAGGTGTATTTTGATTGATTAAATTCATTTTATAGTTGCTAATCAGTGTATGTGATTTGATATAGGAAGATAGAAGAATGGAGCTAAAGAATGGAAGGAAAGAGCGAGATAAGAGAGTAATTACGAAGCAGCAATGGTCAGAAAATTATATTTAATTTTAGAAAAATCCAAATCCGATCTCCATCGTTAAGAATTAATTCAAGATGTTTTGAAGCATCTGTCCAAATTTCAGCTCAATCCGACGGCTAGATCTCCAAATATGAATTTTTCAAAATCGCTGCTCGCTCGATCCGCAAAGTTTAACCGATCGATCGGTGCCAAGAATTGTGAAAAAAGAAGGATGTCAAAAGTATGCTCGCTCGATCGGTCAATCTTTACCGATCGAGCGAGATATCGGGCGCAGGAAAAATAAATAAAATTTTGGGATTTTAAAACTCTTATTTTGCAGGCTTTATTTCGTGGGCTTTCAAGGCCATTTAAATAGGATCTTGAGACGAAAAAGAGGGGGTCATCATATCGTAAGAAGCAGAGAGGAGACGGCTGAAGACGGAAGAACACGCCTAGGCTAAATTTTATATTTTCTATTCTTAGATTTTATTCTTATAGGTTTTAGAACTTGGTTGAGGAAGACGAACCCTTGATTTTATTTATTCTTGAGATTCTATTTTCCATTGTTTGATTTATTTGAGTATCAAGAGTTGTTCTGATTTATTTCATGCTTTTGTGTTTGATTATTTGTAACGCCCGGAATTATTTAAAGAATAGTTAATTTGGGAATATTTGGAGTTTTGATTTAAATTCTAATATTCTTAAATTGATTAGGATTGAATTTGAATGAATTGAGTAATTGAGGACTGAATTGCAATTTTTGAACTCTTGAGGGGCTAAAGTGCAAATTGTATTTAACTTATCAGAATAGTGGAGGTTGCTCAGCATGCACGTGTACAATTTATATGACTTATCATATTTCTCAAAGTTGAAGGAGGAAGAACCGAGAGCAGAATTTCCAAATATGATCTTCATCTTCATTGTCACATATCTTGAGCTACGGTTGTCCGATTTCGATTCCGAAAGATGTTTTGGAATCCTCTTGACAAGACCTTCGATTTGATGTAAGTTTCTTCTTTGTTACTCAAGGTTTGATGGTTCGAAAATGACAGATATCAGCAGCTGGTATTGAATTGATGTTATGGATCTTCTATCTTTGATAATCTTGAGATTTGATTGAAGATTGAATTGTATATCTTGTTCTTATGATTTCTTAGCTGTGATTCATTCTATACACCTGCTGATATTTTGGTTTAGAGGTTGAACAATTGATATGAATGTTAGAAATGATATAGAGATTTGCGGGAATCGCCGAGTTATACCGAAATGCCGTCGAACTTTTGAATTGGAGTGATTTGCTATCATTCTTCAGCTTAGAAGTGGATGAGCTCTTAGCTGATGATTCTTTGCTTGTTATGTTGTTGTTTCAGTGCTTGAACAGGACATTTCAATTGATTAATCTCGACTTCGAAACCGATAGACGATACCACAAGGTTGGTAGAGTTTCCTTTGGCATTCTTGTTGAAGTTTGGGGTTGATCTTGAGCAGATTTTGAGTTGTGCTTGGTGCTTGATATTGTACAGCTTTTGACAAGTTTGAAGACCTCCTAGACATCACATTTGAAAGGTAAAAGTGGACTACAATTTGATTGGGATTATAACTCGAGATGGTTTGTATCGAGTTCCCTCAATTCACATACTTGTTTGTTTAAGTGCTCTTATGTGCTTTCTTTTGATTACTTGAATAAGTTCTTGATATAATGAATGCCCTGATTATGTTACATGTTGCATTCATCTTGATGACTTATTCCCTTGAGTTTGAAATGAACGGACACGTTCGAATAGATGATTTGAGGGATTGTATATGTATGGCCTGGGTGGTTGTTTGAGCCTAGCGTCTGAGCTGCATATATAATGGCTTCAAAGTCTAGAGGAGTAAGATAGTAGCCCCACCTCGATAGGGTGTGTCGGTGGATTAGCTATGATATCTTCTTCTCGGGATCCCAATTGATGAATGATGAAAAGAACCTTGTTTTGAAAGCATGCATTGTATTTATTTCTATATCATGATTGTGATATTGATTATGCATGTTTAGTTGCTTTTACTGGGAAATCTATTTCTCACCGGAGTTATCCGGCTATTGTTTTGTTGTATGTGTCATTGCAATAGGAGGAAGTGGAATCGGGCAAAGGCGGACTTAAAGAACAAGGGATGAAATCAATATAGCGTGAGGATCCGAGTTAGGAGTTATGTGTGCTGTCATGAAGTTTAATGAGTCTTAATCATGATCATGTTTAAAGATACTTGTACAAGACTTGTAGATGATCTAGTTAAGGTCTTGTTGTTGTATTTAGAACATGAGAAATGATGTAACTACTTGATTCCATCAGGATATATCTTGATTTTGATATATGACAATGATCTTGCATGTTTATGATATTATGTTGATGTAGTAAAGCTTTGTATTGGTTTATTACTAGCATTGAAAGCATGTTGGAATGCATGGTAGTGGTTATGTTTGATTTCATCATGTCTAGACTTTGGTAGGAATTGATCTTGAATCAAAGGGATGCATGAACTCAAGTTTTGAACAGCAGCAGAGTGCAGCCAAATTTCTGGCCGATTGGCCTGCGCACGGGCGAGCTACTGCTCGCGCGCGCGCGGGCCAAGCCAGGGGGCCTCGGTCCCATTGGCTTGCGCGCGCGCGAGGGGTGATGCCCGCGCGTGCGCAGGGCAATTTATTTTAAAAAATTTTTTTTTTTTATTCTTTTGTTTAGACTTTGATTATTGTCTAACATGGTTTAATAATGATTAATGAGATTAATGAGAGATTAGAACTCGGGTCATCACAACAGGTGGTATCAGAGCAAGAACATTCTGGACTTAGATAGATAGTAAGTGGGGTAGATCGAGTCTTCTGCCTTACTTATTTATGTTTTTTTTATCATGCTATGATTTAATTACGTGATTGAATTACATGTTTTAAATGCTAGCATGATTTACTTTCAAGTATTTTATTACAAGATGTTGTATTTATTTTATTTGAAAGTATGATTACGATGATTAAAGATGCATGCTTATTGGAATATCTGAACTGATAGAGGCATGTATCCTGATGAATTATGACATGCTACCTGATTATCTGAATTGATTGGAAGCATGTTTTATTTGAAGATTATGATTATATATTTAAGATTGAATTAAAATCGAGTTTTGATCAGAGGTAAGATGATCAGAGGAGGACTGAGATAATTTGATGATTTGGTATCCTAACCATTTTGATAATCAGATATGTCTCGAAGACCAGGCCAACCTCCTCTGAGACCCCATGTTCCTATTTCTCTGCCAGAACAGACAGTTCATACTCCACCGACAGTTGTTACACCGATAGTGCCTCGAGCTACTGCAGTGCCGAGTAATGAACAGGGAAGTACGTCAAGAGATATGACTGATATGACAGCAACTCCTATGGAAACACTTCTGAAACGTTTCCAATCCTACAAGCTGCCTACTTTGAAAGGTACAGAAAATGCTGTTGAATGCGAGGGATGGCTTGATGATATGGAGATGCTATTTGATTCACTTGACTACGGGGATGAACGGAGAGTTAGATTGATTGGGCACCAGTTGCATGAAGTTGCGAAGAGCTGGTGGTTCACTACAAAAAAAGCTTTGGAACGTAGAGGAACTGTACTGACTTGGAATGTCTTCAAAACTGAGTTCTACCAACGCTTCTTTCCTGTGTCTTACCGCAAGGATAAAGGGGCTGAGTTTGCAAATCTGAAACAGGGGAATTTGAATATCGAAGACTATGTTGCAAAATTCTCTACATTGCTACGTTTTGCTCCACATGTTGCTGACAGTGACGAGGCTATGGCTGATCAGTTTATCAATGGCCTGAGTCCGGATGTTTTTACACTGGTGAATACAAGGCGACCGAATACTTTTGCTGATGCCTTGAACAGTGCCAAGGGAGCGGAAGCTGGTTTGATACAGCAGCGAGGAGCTTCATATACCGCACAACCTCCGAGACAGTCACAACCTGCAGCTCCAACTTCACAACAGCAACCTTTTCGATTTGAAGGTGGTAGTAGCAGTGGAAAGAAAGGGTTCTTGCAAGCAAGAGGAAAACAGTTTAAGAAGTCTGGGAGCAGTTCTTCGAGTTCCAGTGGTACGAAACAGAAGTCAGGAGTGTTCTGCAACAGTTGTGGTGGAAATCATCCGACCGATCAGTGCCGAGGTGTATCTGGGAGGTGCCATATATGCCAACAGACGGGTCATTTTGCAAGGGTGTGTCCTCAGAGAAATACTGGACAGGAAAGAGGTGCAGAGTCATCACGATCAGTGGCTCAACCTGGAAGACAGGCCTCTTCTGTTCATTCTTTCCAGCCAGCACATCCACAGCAGCAGACTCGACCAGGTGGAAGTCAGGCAGGCAATCAGCCTCAGAGACAGCAGGCTCATGTCTTTGCTTTGACTGAGGAGCAGGCACAGGGAGCACCTGATGATGTAATTGCAGGTAACTGTTCTATTTCTGGTTATTCTGCTTATGTGTTGTTTGATACCGGTGCATCCCATACGTTTCTATCTACCAAATTTGTTGCATTGCATTCTTTGCCTGTTGAGTCATTACCAGTTGTAGTATCTGTTTCTTCTCCTTTGGGGAGGAGTCTTATCTCGATTCAGATAGTAAAGAATTGTGTACTACAGTATGAGGGTAATGAGATTGAGATCGATTGTTTTGTACTTGGTATGTCTGATTTTGATTGTATTATTGGGATTGATATGCTGAATAAGTACAGAGCTACCGTCGATTGCTTTCAGAAGGTAGTGAGATTCAGACCTGAGATGGCTGGAGAATGGAAGTTCTATGGTAAGGGTTCACGTGCTAAGATTCCTCTTATTTCTGTATTATCTATGACCCGACTTTTGCAGAAAGGAGCGGAGGGATTTTTTGTTTATGCAGTGGATTTGTTGAAACCTAGCCTGAACCTGGCTGACTTGCCAGTGGTTAGTGAATTTGCGGACGTTTTTTCGGATGAGATTCCAGGATTACCTCCGTATCGTGAGATTGACGTCAACATTGAACTGATGCCTGGAACTGCACCGATTTCGAAAGCACCATATCGAATGGCACCAGTGGAATTAAAAGAATTGAAAGAATAGTTAGAAGATTTATTGGCCAAGGGATACATTTGACCCAGTGTTTCTCCTTGGGGTGCTCCAGTTCTGTTTGTCAGAAAGAAAGACGGTTCAATGAGATTGTGTATTGATTACCGGCAACTGAACAAGGCTACGGTAAAGAACAAATACCCTTTACCTCGTATTGATGATTTGTTTGATCAGTTGCAGGGTTCTTCTGTGTATTCCAAGATCGATTTGAGATCTGGATACCATCAGCTGAGAGTTAGGGATTCTGATATTCCTAAGACTGCGTTCAGAACCAGGTATGGCCATTATGAGTTTATAGTTATGCCGTTTGGTTTGACGAATGCTCCAGCTGTATTTATGGCCTTAATGAACCGTGTATTTCAGAAGTATCTCGATGATTTTGTGATTATCTTTATTGATGATATTCTGATATATTCAAAGAATTTGATTGATCATTCTGAACATCTAAGAACGGTATTGAAAACTTTAAGAGCCGAGAAACTGTATGCTAAACTGTCGAAATGTGAGTTTTGGCTGAAACAGGTTGTCTTTCTTGGACATATTATATCTGGAAATGGTATTTCTGTGGATCCAAGTAAAGTAGAAGCAGTGATCAGTTGGTCAAGACCGACATCTGTTCCTGAGATTCGTAGTTTTATGGGATTGGCTGGGTATTATCGTCGATTTATTAAAGATTTTTCCAGTATTGCGAAGCCAATTACTCAGTTAACTCAGAAAAATGCTCCTTTTCTCTGGTCTGAAGCTTGTGAATCTAGTTTTCTTGAGTTGAAGACACGACTGACCAGTGCACCAGTCTTGACGATTCCTTTAGGTACTGGTGGTTTCACTATTTACTGTGATGCATCTCATCGAGGATTAGGGTGTGTTTTGATGCAGCGAGGACATGTGATTGCTTATGCCTCGAGACAGTTGAAGCCTCACGAAACCAGATATCCGATTCATGATCTTGAATTGGCCGCCATTGTATTTGCTTTGAAGATTTGGCGACATTATCTGTACGGGGAGCAGTTTGAGATTTATTCTGATCACAAGAGTCTGAAGTATCTATTTTCACAGTCAGAATTGAATATGAGACAGCGGAGGTGGCTTGATTTGCTTAAAGACTTTGATTGTGAGATTAAGTACTATCCAGGGAAATCGAATGCGGCAGCAGATGCACTCAGTCGAAAGGTATGTTCTTTGTATTTATCGACGATTGGTGTATCGAATTTGATTGAAGACTGTTGTCTGTCTGGGTTAGTATTTGATACGAATTATCAACCTCTTCGACTCTATCAAATGCAAGCTGAACCAGCTTTATTGGTAAGAATTCGGGATGCTCAGAAACATGATCAGAATATACAGAATTCGATTGAGAAAGTCAGATCAGGGCATGTATCTGAATACCGGGTTCGAGATGATCTTCTTTATGTTCACAATCGCCTTGTAGTGCCTGATATTTCTGATGTACGACAACAACTACTGACAGAGGCGCATTGTAGTCGTTATAGTATTCATCCTGGAAGTAGGAAGATGTATAATGATCTGAAGACTCGATATTGGTGGAAGCCAATGAAGTCTGATATCACTGAGTTCGTGTCTCGATGTTTGAACTGCCAACAGGTGAAGGCTGAAAGGAAGAAACCGCCTGGTTTACTTAAGAGTTTATCCGTGCCAGAATGGAAATGGGATCATATTTCCATGGATTTCGTGACGAGATTACCTCGATCTTCTAGAGGTTATGATGCTATCTGGGTGATTATCGATAGATTGACGAAGTCTGCGTGTTTTATACCTTATCGTATGACGTACAGACATGATCAGATGGCAGAAATTTATGTCCGTGAAGTTGTTAGATTACATGGTGTGCCGAAGTCTATTGTATCAGATCGTGATCCTCGATTTACATCTCACTTCTGGCATAGCTTACAGAGTGCTTTAGGTACTCAGCTTCGTTTGAGCACATCTTATCATCCACAAACAGACGGGCAGTCTGAGCGTACCATTCAAACATTGGAGGACATGTTGAGAGCTGTAGTGCTTGATTTTGGCACGAGTTGGCAAGATTCATTACCTCTTTGTGAATTCTCATACAACAACAGCTATCAATCGAGTATTGGAATGGCTCCTTTTGAAGCTTTATATGGAAGAAAATGTCGATCTCCTTTGTACTGGGATGATATTTCAGAAGTACCTGACACTGGCCCTGATATGATACGTGATCTGACTGATCAAGTGAAGCTTATTCAGACAAGAATGAAGACAGCTCAAGATAGACAAGCGAAATATGCTAACATTCGACGTCGACCTTTGTCTTTTGATCAGGGGGATCGAGTATTCCTGAAGATTTCTCCTTTCAGAGGTACAGTCAGATTTGGCAAGCGAGGAAAGTTGTCTCCACGCTACATTGGTCCTTATGAAATTCTGGAGAAAATAGGCAATCTTGCTTATCGATTAGCTCTTCCTCCGGCGTTATCTGGAATACATGATGTCTTTCATGTATCAATGCTTTGAAAGTATCTTTCTGATGAATCTCATGTACTTCAATCTGATGAAGCTGAACTTGACGAGACTTTGAGTTATTTTGAAAAGCCGATTCAGATTCTTGATCGTAAAGAGAAGCAACTTCGTACGAAGATTATTCCGCTTGTGAAGGTTCAGTGGAGTCGTCATGGTATTGAAGAAGCTACTTGGGAGACTGAATCGGATATGAGACAACGATTTCCAGAGTTATTTCATTGATGTGAGTCTCATTTAGTTTTCTGTTATCTGATATCTGTGATATGATCTGTTGATATTACTAAGATTTCGAGGACGAAATCGAGTCTTAGTGGGGGAGAATTGTAACGCCCGAAATTATTTAAAGAATAGTTAATTTGGGAATATTTGGAGTTTTGATTTAAATTCTAATATTCTTAAATTGATTAGGATTGAATTTGAATGAATTGAGTAATTGAGGACTGAATTGCAATTTTTGAACTGTTGAGGGGCTAAAGTGCAAATTGTATTTAACTTATCAGAATAGTGGAGGTTTCTCAGCATGCACGTGTACAATTTATGTGACTTATCATATTTCTCAAAGTTGAAGGAGGAAGAACCGAGAGCAGAATTTCCAAATTTGATCTTCATCTTCATTGTCACATATCTTGAGCTACGGTTGTCCGATTTCGATTCCGAAAGATGTTTTGGAATCCTCTTGACAAGACCTTCGATTTGATGTAAGTTTCTTCTTTGTTACTCAAGGTTTGATGGTTCGAAAATGACAGATATCAGCAGCTGGTATTGAATTGATGTTATGGATCTTCTATCTTTGATAATCTTGAGATTTGATTGAAGATTGAATTGTATATCTTGTTCTTATGATTTCTTAGCTGTGATTCATTCTATACACCTGCTGATATTTTGGTTTAGAGGTTGAACAATTGATATGAATGTTAGAAATGATATAGAGATTTGCGGGAATCGCCGAGTTATACCGAAATGCCGTCGAACTTTTGAATTGGAGTGATTTCATTCTTCAGCTTAGAAGTGGATGAGCTCTTAGCTGATGATTCTTTGCTTGTTATGTTGTTGTTTCAGTGCTTGAACAGGACATTTCAATTGATTAATCTCGACTTCGAAACCGATAGACGATAGCACAAGGTTGGTAGAGTTTCCTTTGGCATTCTTGTTGAAGTTTGGGGTTGATCTTGAGCAGATTTTGAGTTGTGCTTGGTGCTTGATATTGTACAGCTTTTGACAAGTTTGAAGACCTCCTAGACATCACATTTGAAAGGTAAAAGTGGACTACAATTTGATTGGGATTATAACTCGAGATGGTTTGTATCGAGTTCCCTCAATTCACATACTTGTTTGTTTAAGTGCTCTTATGTGCTTTCTTTTGATTACTTGAATAAGTTCTTGATATAATGAATGCCCTGATTATGTTACATGTTGCATTCATCTTGATGACTTATTCCCTTGAGTTTGAAATGAACGGACACGTTCGAATAGACGATTTGAGGGATTGTATATGTATGGCCTGGGTGGTTGTTTGAGCCTAGCGTCTGAGCTGCATATATAATGGCTTCAAAGTCTAGAGGAGTAAGATAGTAGCCCCACCTCGATAGGGTGTGTCGGTGGATTAGCTATGATATCTTCTTCTCGGGATCCCAATTGATGAATGATGAAAAGAACCTTGTTTTGAAAGCATGCATTGTATTTATTTCTATATCATGATTGTGATATTGATTATGCATGTTTAGTTGCTTTTACTGGGAAATCTATTTCTCACCGGAGTTATCCGGCTATTGTTTTGTTGTATGTGTCATTGCAATAGGAGGAAGTGGAATCGGGCAAAGGCGGACTTAAAGAACAAGGGATGAAATCAATATAGCGTGAGGATCCGAGTTAGGAGTTATGTGTGCTGTCATGAAGTTTAATGAGTCTTAATCATGATCATGTTTAAAGATACTTGTACAAGACTTGTAGATGATCTAGTTAAGGTCTTGTTGTTGTATTTAGAACTTGAGAAATGATGTAACTACTTGATTCCATCAGGATGTATCTTGATTTTGATATATGACAATGATCTTGCATGTTTATGATATTATGTTGATGTAGTAAAGCTTTGGATTGGTTTATTACTAGCATTGAAAGCATGTTGGAATGCATGGTAGTGGTTATGCTTGATTTCATCATGTCTAGACTTTGGTAGGAATTGATCTTGAATCAAAGGGATGCATGAACTCAAGTTTTGAACAGCAGCAGAGTGCAGCCAAATTTCTGGCCGATTGGCCTGCGCACGGGCGAGCTACTGCTCGCGCGCGCGCGGGCCAAGCCAGGGGGCCTCGGTCCCATTGGCTTGCGCGCGCGCGAGGGGTGATGCCCGCGCGTGCGCAGGGCAATTTATTTTAAATTTTTTTTTTTTTTTATTCTTTTGTTTAGACTTTGATTATTGTCTAACATGGTTTAATAATGATTAATGAGATTAATGAGAGATTAGAACTCGGGTCATCACATTATTAGATTGACCACCTGATAATTCTTTGGTACAATCTACCGCTAAATTAGAATTCAAATCTGTAATTGTTTGAATCATCTAATTTGGGAAGCAATTATGATTAATATTTTCTGCTGTTGAATTTATTAAATCGTAGGAACAACAAATGACTAAACTAAATACATTCGCTGGTGCATGTGTTGTCTAGATTCATCAGTTTCACTCATATGAATGCTACCTTAGATTTAAATCTAGATCGCTGGTATTTGGGTTGATTTATTGGTAAGGGTTAATCTAGAACGCTGGTGTCTAATTAACTAAGATTAAGGTGAAACAGGAATTAGATTTTCAATGGTGAATATTCAATGAGAATTAATTATTTTTAGAGAATCGATGATCGAGTAAATGATTTCAAGGGTGTAGTCGACCGATACCAAGACTTGTTTTTAATTGATTTCTCTAGTTTAATTTAATCTTGCATGTTAATTTATTTAAATTCCAAATCCTCTTTTTATTTATTTCCAGTATTTTTAAGAACACAAATAAATTTCACTTTCCTCGTGGGAACGATCTCTACTCTCGCTACTACATGTTTATTTAGTTAATCTGAGTTGGGTTAATTTGGGCACGACAGGACTATGAGCTACCAAATTTTGGCGCCATTGCCGGGGACAATGTAAGATTTTAAGTATGGGGGAGAGGACTTAGCCAGTCGTTGAGATAATTTAGCCGATTTTTTAGGAAAAAAAAAAATTTTAGAGCTCATTGTTTGTGATGAATTTGACTGTTGAAATTCACTAGCCCATGATGATATCTAATTGATAATGACATGCATGCTTTTGAATAGCGATTATTTGCTAACCTTGGAACACTTTGATCTCCAATGCAAATTAGACTTTGTTATGCTTCTTGAATATTTTAAGCACGCATGTTTAACCGGTGAAGTATAGCGATGTATTAGATATTGTGGATGTCTGTTGGACCATTGCACAACTATAGGTATTTGTGGAACTTGATGTTTCTTGATTTTCGACGATTTCTTTGATATAGCATATACACTCTTGGGCGCAACTTTTAAAAACATTTTATGCCATATTTACAAAAATGCAATTAACTTCATCCGGGTTGTAAGCAAGATGTTTGAAATCCTATTCGTCTTGTTTGTGGCTAAGTATGCGGATGTAAATGGGGTTAAGTCTTGAAAAATTTGTATTTTTAAAATAACAATTCAATCCGGGCTTGGAATGTGAATGAAATTCTATTCACTATTTCATAGCTATGTTTGCGAATTCCATGAGATTGTAATTCCATCCGGACTATAGATGAGGGGATTGAAATTCGAATTCTATCTAGTTGTAGTTAAGTTTGCGGGTAATTATTGGGACTTTAAAATTATCGGGTACAAAATCCGACGGTGCGTAATTTTATCTCAAGAGAGTTGTGTTGTGTTGAAGTATTGTTGAGAGGAGAGTTCTTGATTGTGAGACTTGCACTGAATTGTTTTAGGTCGGTGAACAGTCATGAGACTTTGTCTTTTGAAGTTGCATGTAACTGGGTAACATGGCACACACACACGTTCGGGGCTATATCTCTAGTTGAAATGTCTGAATATTGCACTTGTTCCATTGTTAGCATTTTAACGCCTTTCTTGATCATGCATTGAGTTACTTGCTGAGGCGCAAATGTGAAGATCATTGTTATTTTTGTTATGAATTATGAATTCAAACTTATTCTTGGTTTTGTGTTGCTCGAAGGCGATCAAGGATTAAGTAGGGGGAATTTGATGTGATGGTATTTTCCTATGTTTGATTGAGTTAATTTGTTATGATTAGGTGTATTTTGATTGATTAAATTCATTTTATAATTCCTAATCATTGTATGTGATTTGATATAGGAAGATAGAAGAATGGAGCTAAAGAATGGAAGGAAAGAGCGAGATAAGAGAAGAATTACGAAGCAGCAATGGTCAGAAATTTATTTTTAATTTTATAGAAATACATATCCGATCCACCGTTCATAATGTATTTAAAGATGTTTTGAAGCAGTTGTCCAAATTTCAGCTCAATCCGACGGCTAGATCTCTGGAATTGAATTATTCAAAATCATTGCTCGCTGGAAAAAAAGCTGCTCGCTCGATCAGGAAAAGTTTTACCGATCGATCGGTGCCAAGAATTGTTAAAACACAAGGATGTCGAAAGTATGCTCGCTCGATCGGTCAATCTTTACCGATCAAGCGAGATATCGGGCACAGAAAAAAAAATAAAATTTTGGGATTTGAAAACTCTTATTTTGCGGGCTTTATTTTGTGGGCTTTCAAGACCATTTAAATAGGATCTTGAGACGCAAAAGAGGGGATCATCAGATTGTAAGAAGCAGAGAGGAGATGGCTGAAGACGGAAGAACACACCTAGGCTAAGTTTTATCTTTTCTGTTCTTAGATTTTATTCTTCTAGGTTTTAGAACTTGGTTGAGGGAGACGAACCCTTGATTTTATTTATTCGTGAGATTCTATTTTCCATTGTTTGATTTATTTGAGTATGAAGAGTTGTTCTGATTTATTTCATGCTTGCGTGTTTGATTATTAGATTGATCACCTGATAATTCTTTCGTACAATCTACCGCTAAATTAGAATTAAAATTCGTAATTGTTTGAATCATCTAATTTGTGAAAAAACTGTGATTAATATTTTCTGCTGTTGAATTTGTTAAATCGTAGGAACAATAATTGACTAGGCTAAATACATCCGCTGGTACATGTGTTGTCTAGATTCATCAGTTTCACTCATATGATTGCTACGTTAGATTTAAATCTAGATCGCTGGTATTTGGATTGATTTATTGGTAAGGGTTAATCTAGAACGTTGGTGTCTAATTAACTAAGATTAAGGTGGAACAGAAATTAGATTTTCAATGGTGAATATTCAAAGAGAATTAATTATTTTTAGAGAATCGATGATCGAGTGAATGATTTCAAGGGTGTAGTCGATCGATACCAAGGCTTGTTTTTAATTGATTTCTCTAGTTTAATTTAATCTTGCATGTTAATTGATTTAAATTCCAAATCCCATTTTATTTATTTCCAGTATTTTTAAGAACACAAATAAATTTCACTTTTTTCGTGGGAACGATCCCTACTCTTGCTACTACATGTTTATTTAGTTAATCTGAGTTGGGTTAATTTGGGTGTGACACGACTAAGCGCTACCAATATCCATAGATTTCATCATGACACTCATATTGACCACATGTGTCTCCAAGATATCGATACGATTTTCAGTCCTTGCCATCCTTTAACCAGATTTCTGTACAAAAGTACTCACCACGTCCTCTAAATAAGGCTTACCTTCACCTTTATTTGTAATGAACCACTGAGGATTCAACACATTGTTATTGTTAGTGTAAGAAAAATTTTCATGATTCCTCAAACTAGGGTGATAAGTATTGGGAATTGGATTACCTTTGTAGCCCCCATAACCTCTTTGATTTATGTACTGCACTTGTTCAGAATGGTGAGATTCTTCCATAGCACTTGGCACACCTGCTGCTTCTGCAACACTCACATTATTCAACCGGCCACTTGTGTAGTCAGTGCAATAATTGGGAAGTAATAGATGTGAGAGGATCCACTGCATACACTCCAACAGGCTTTTTGACTCCCATACGCTCAGATGGCCATTGAAAACTATTAATTGTCATTTGTTCCAACATATCGTAGGCCTGAGCGGGATCCTTTGCAAATATCGTACCTCCAGAAGCAGAGTCCACAGACATCCTTGTAGGCGCATTTAGCCCATTATAGAACAACTCTATTTGCTCCCAATCTACAAAATTATGATTAGGAAAATGTCTAAGTAAATCTTTGTATCTTTCCCGCGCCTCGTAGAACTGTTCAGAATCCATCTTCCTGAAAGTGCTAATTTCTATCTTCAGTTGGGTGGACTTGGCAGGTGAAAAATATTTCGCTAAAAATTTAACCGTCATATCCTCCCAAGTAGTGATGCTTCCTAACGGCAATGATTGTAGCCAGATTCTTGCCTGATCCCTAAGAGGAAAAGGAAACAAGCGTAAACGTATAATATCCTCAGAAACACCATTAAATTTTACCGTTTCAGTTATCTCCAGGAAAGTGCGCAGGTTTAGGTGAGGATCAGCAGTTGCACTCCCATTAAACTGGTTCTGCTGAACCATGTTGATCAATGCAGGCTTTAGCTCAAAATTGTTAGCATTGATAGTTCCACGAGCTATTCCAGAGTAGTGAGCCTGGATTACTGGCCTGAAGTGTTCTCTAATTGGCACCAAGGGAGCTTGATTCTCTTCAGCCATTCTATTAACTTCTTCTCTTCTCGCTCTTCTCAAAGAACGTGCAGTTCTCTCGATCTCCGGATCAAATAGTAGAGAATTTGCACTTTGAGATCTTTGCATGAACTGCAATAACGAACAAAAATAGATCAATTAGTAACTTAAAAATAAAATAAAAAACTCTAAATTAAAACTTAGACTAATTGGTAACAAAACTAAAAAAAATCAAAATTTACTCCCCAGCAATGGCGCCAAAAAGTTGTTGCAATATTTGTGCCCGCAAGTGCACGGTGTCAAGTTTTAATAAAGTGATGAATCAAGTATCGTTCCCACGAGGAGTAAAATAAAAATATTCAGTACTTGTAATTAAAATAGTCTTAATTTTATTTAGAAAATCAATAATCAAAAGGTTTGCAGAAAATTTAAATAAGCAGAGGATTTTATAGCACTCACACAAAGTTCAGAGATTAATCAATCAGAGGAAAAATGGTCTAGAGGTTTAGATTTCACCTGGTTTTGACAACAATCACTCCTAAATAATTTATTTTCATAATTCCATTCAATTAATAGCCAAGAACACTTAAGTGTATTATTCCCTCTCCCGAGTGCCGAATAATATGTATCAACTACTGTTCAATTCTAATATCCCTATTAAGAACCTACTTGTAGTAATCTATGTAAAACAATGTTCTTCTAAAGGCTCTGTTAAAATTATATACTCTTTTGAGTAATATAAATAATTAACAGTGTTATTTCTATTGGTCCTATTCAAAATCCCCTCTCCCGAGTGCCGGATTTCAAATAAATATTACAATTCAATTATTGATCACGTAGTTGAAATGACAATCAATACTAGAAAAAACAATTAATATACTATAATTCAAACCAAAAATACCAGAAATTTGTAAAAGCGTCTCAACCAGGCTACATCAACCTCTAGACTAATAAATTTAGTTCATAATCAAAATATTGCAAAAAAATAAATCATATTCATAAAACTAGACATCAAATCAATAATAATAAGTTCAAAAGAAAGAAAACAAATCCGTAGTCGGTCTTTCATGTCCGGTCGATCGATCTTCGTATTTGTTGATTGATGTTTTTCAAATTTTGCCCAAATTTCTCTTCTCCAAATCTCACGTTTAAGCTCTCTTCAATTTTCTATTTTGATGTGCGGCGGCTTCCCTCAATTATTTTGCGGGATTTATTTTATGGGCTTTCAAAGCCATATAAAAGGGGACTTAACAGCAGATGAAAGGGGGGAGATCGCACGTAGATAGAAGAGGCGGCTAGGCGAAAGCTTGGAGATTAAAGAACGCTCCAATCGAGTTTTTCTTCCTTTCTTCTCTTTTGATTATTAAACTTGTTTGAATTTTGTTTTCAATTATTGATTAGATTTTCTTCAACCAAGACCATGTGATTGGGCCGGACAAATTTATGTAGAAAACTTGGATGTTTGTTTGGGATTTTTCAGATTTGGTTTTTTATTATTGATTATTAGATTTATATTTGTCTTGTGAATGATTTGGCCAATTGTTTACTTGCATGTTAATCGATTCCAAGTCGACAGAGGAGAAATTGATTTCGATCACTCTAATAATTAACACGAGGTAAAATTGACTAGAAATAGTATTCGATTTCATCGTGTGGTTTTAGATGTTAACTGAATTCTCACAGTTCCTAATGCATTTGAGTTTGATTAGAACTATGAAAATTAATCCTTCAATATTTGAATAGGTTTAATTATTCTAGAAATAGATCTTTAAACAATTTAGGAGAATTCACCGTAATTTAAAATTGAAATCTGAGTCTTGAGTTAAATACATGTTACATGATTTGTTCCGTACCTGCATGTGTCTTGGTTGTCTCGTTTTAATTAAATTTTTCTTTCAGCTATTATAATTCTTATTTCTTAAGTAGTTTTTATTTTAAATTCTTATTTTATTTAAATCAAGTCGCTCTTTATGATTTTATCTAGATTATGTAAAATAATTAATTCTTGAGAATTGACTTCAGTCTCTGTGGGATCGATACTTAGACTCTCTCTCCACTTACTATTACTTGACCTAGTGCACTTGCTAGTTGATACCGATTTAAGCGGTCAAGTTTTTGGCGCCGTTGCCGGGGACTGTTTAGTTAATATTAGGATAGATTATTTGCTTGAGACTAGACATTTTTTTCTTGCATTTGTTTAATTATTTATTTTAATATTAATTTTTCTTACTTTGTGAGGTGCTTGGAGATGGATTATTGACAGGTATTTACAAGGTTTGGCCAACAATACTCGGATCCTTTCTATGCTACTTGGGGGAGATTCAATGATTTGGCGAACAGATTTCGTTGTCATGATTTGTCAAACTACATGCTAACTAAGATTTTCTATGGTGTTTTGGATGAGCCAACAAGACGTTGGGTAGATTAAGGAGCTTTGGGCACTGGCAGTCATTTGTTCAGCAGAGATCACGACAGTGCTATGCACTTGTTAAATGATATGGCAGATTTCAACTGCCATTGGCATTGTGATCCTTCACTGTAGGGCTGGAGTCATCAATATCCTCCAGAATTCAACTCCACAAATTTTGCGAACCAAACACCTGAGTATCAAAAAGAGTGTATATGGCATTTTGAGGATCATGTGGCTCAGTTGGAGAACATTGTGAGAAAATAGGAAGAGACAAATAAGTTCTTAGAAAGCCGCATCAACTCTTTGAGTTTTTCGGATGATCAGATTGAGCGTTTTATAGAACCATTTTCTGAGATCTGACAAGAGAATGAATAAATTGCGCCAGATCATGAGAAAATATTTTTTGAGGAACCTTCATGCGAAGAACAACCAAAAGTGATAGTGGAGGAGGAAGAAATATACAAGGCAAAATATTTGACCTCGTCAATGGTCTTTACATGCACACCATTAGAAGATCCGTTCTTGCCATTGAAGCCAACTCCATGATATTACATCCTCCATGAGCTTTGGTCTAGATTCGGAGTCTCTTCCAAAATAATCAGTTCATGCCGAGTATTGCTGGACCAAAGAGCTTCCCATGTCAATATCACGCCAAGCTTGAGGGCATGGGAAATGAAGACCCATACATAGAGTCGTATGATTCTTACTATGGGAAACCGTTCTTTTATGGCTGCTACTGGATAATGGCGCTGACTGGGAGGCAACCCAGTGTTTTCTTTCCTTTATATTTTTTTAGTTGTTCTTTTTATATTTATTTTTTATTATTTATCTTTTGTTAATCCACTGTCTTACCCGTCGCCTTTATATATGCAGTTTGTTTCCTCGATAAGTGAATTTGCTGTTGGAGTTCTACAGCCGGAGGAGGATGTGGAATCATAGACCATGGGAGTGTTATTTTTGTTTTCATTGTTTTTTTGTTCATCTTGCATTTGTGTGTTTATTTTTGCATTCTGTTCATTGTTTCAAGAGAATTAAAAGCAATGCTTTGGATAAGTAGGGGAGGTAGACTAGCTTATTTCATTGTTTGTTATGTTTGTGTTGCATTATCGTAATCATTTAGTTTGTTTCATATAGTTCGTTTCGTGTTTTTTTTTTTTGCATCTCGTTAGTTTTAGTGTTTGTTTGCATGTGTGTTAAGTGGGGTGATGAATGGGAGCCGATGATGATATGAATTTATGAATTTTGTGAAAATTTTTGTTCTTGACTTGACATGAGAAACTATATGTTCACCCGTGAATATTTTTAAGCACTCATGTTATACCAGTGAATTATAGAGAAAGATTTGATGAAGTTGCTGTCTGTTTGATCATTGCACGAAAATAGGTGTTTTGTGGATCTTAACTGTGTTCTATAAATTTTGATGAGTCTCTAACTTTGCACTTATGATCTTGGGCGCACCAAAATTTTTTAAAACATTTATTAAAAAAAATTCTTTGAAAAACACAACTAGATCCAGGTCATGGATGAGAAATTGAAATCCTAATTGCCACGTCCAAGGGTAAGTTTGCGGGTTCAATGGGATTGTAGCTCCATCTGGGCTATAGACGAGGTTATTGAAATTCTAATCCTATCAAAGTTATAGCTAAGTATGCGGGTAATTATTGGGGCATTTAAAAAGCTGGATTCAAAATCCGGCGGTGCGTAAAAATAATCTCAAAGAAGGCGTGTTTGTTAGAGGTAATTGGAAGGAATGGATGCATGCGAGTGAAACTTGCACTGATTTTTCATAGGTCGCTAAGCAGTCTTGAAACGGATTCTGTCTAAGTTTCATGTAACTGGAATAACATCGCACAAACGCACGTTCACTCTAAAACGAAGTGTATTATGAACGGTTGAGAGAATTCATGTTTTTAAGTTTACATAGAACTTCTCGGAGGTTGTTACTTGCCATGAATCGTTCCTACTTTCGTTCTGTGTTTTGTGTTTGCTTGTCATATGTCTTGCTCGAGGGCGAGCAAGGTTTTAAGTATGGGGATGTTGATAGGTGCATTTTGTGTGCATTATTTTGTGTTATTTTTAGGTTTATTTGGCATGCATTTATATGTTTTCATGTGTGTTTTTATATATTTTATTTATAATTTATCTCATGCATGTGCATTTCACTCTTCGGGTTGATTTTTGTAGGAATTTGTGAAGAAATCATGATTTTCGGAGCAAGAGAAGAGCCGCAAGAATGAATAACGGAGCATCAATGGTCAAAAATTCATTTTTAATGATAGAAAGATCCAAATCCGATCTCCATCGTTCAAATTGAAGTTCAAGTTTTTTGAAGCTGCTGTCCAAATTTCGATTTGATCCGACGGCTAGAACTTGATATATGAATTTTTTAAAATCGCTGCACGCTGGACAAAAAGTTGCTCGCTCGAGCGGGAATTTTCTACCGCTCGCGAGAGACCTCAGCTGGAAACATACATTTTTTGGGCAAAAAGTTGCTCGCTCGAGCAGGATTTTCTTGAAAGAGTTGATGCCCCGTTAGCCAACTTGTGGCTAAGGGCTTTGAGAGTCTCTTTTTGTAAACAATCTTTATTTAATATAATATACGTTCTTTAAATGGCGTTCACTTTATCTTATTATTATATAATGATATACTATTGCTATTTTGATAAAGACCTTGAATATACTAAAGTAAGATGAGATAGTGAATATAGAGAGATCACTGTCATGAAACACATCTTATGTTCACTGTATATTCTAAACAGTTCCTAGTCAATTGAGCCGTCCACAAATAAGGATAAGGATCGCTCGAGATTGAGACTAGCATTTGCGATGCCGAGTACCATGTTTCATTGGTATGGAACATAGAGATGTTCGAAGCATGCAAATGGATATTCATATGATGAATGATCGAACTACCCTATTCAGACTTTCCAAGTGGTTATCACTTATCGAGTGGATATAGTCCGCGGTTTTGGTTGTACACCATTAGTCCTTATTACTTGAAACACCATTGAGACTCTATATGCTAGTACTGTGCTTTGACTCGTTTACCGACTCTATTAGGGTCATCAGGTGTCGGGATTGGGTACAGTTACGACACATATAGGAGTCGATGCTTTGTTGTCAAGGATTCACCGCACACTTGTGAGTGTGGATATCCTATGCAATCTGAGGAGATATTAGTGTGACGAATCTCTGGCAGAGTACATGATGTGTTTTAGGTTACTTGGTTTCCTAGTAGCACATGCGATGTCACTATTTGATCTTCAAGATGCATTGCATAGTTATCGAATCTCGAACGACTCTCGTTGTACCAATGGTTTTTGATTCGATCGGGATATATGGATGAAGGGACCGTACTTTACGCTAACCAAAATCTACTGGTTCTTGCAGGCACTATCAGTGATACCTAGGGAATCATGGGGCGATGTTGCTAGACGCTCTTACCATGATTCGATGGGCAAGTCGGAAATTGTTGTTCCGAGTCACAAGGAGTTGTGAGCCCACGGCTAGCTGTATCCCTGAACCATTGAGGGTCACACAAGTAATGGATTTATAATCCCTGTTGAGATAATTAAATTTAAAGAGTTAAATTTAGTGGATAAAGAAGTAGGACTTCTTATTTAAAAGTAGAGGGAGTAAGATTTCCTAAAAATGACATATTGATGGACATTTTTGGAAACCACTGAATTCGGATTCAGAAAATTTGTCTTGACTTTAAAAGATGTAGAAATGGTTTCTGTGCACATTGGTGAAATTGGTTTATCAATCTGAGTCACGATGAATTTTATATTAATTTCTGAACATGCGGGCTTTTCTTGTCAGACTTGAACTTATGACTAATGGGCCCTAAGCTGTTAGCAGCCCACATTATAAATAAATTATTGCAGTACAGAAATTGACACAACAGGTCACAAAATTTCGAAACCTAAAGAGCCTCCTCTCCAGAATTCGGTCGCCCCCTTCCCTCACAGTGTTCGAAATTCAGTCTACAAATTTATGAATTTTCAGTCTAATTTAACAGATCATATCTGTTCTATCTCATAGTAGAAGCTTCTGATAGACTTTCTAGTGCAGTCTATCGGAGGGATTAAACTTCTGTTCGTGGACCTGATTGAAGAATTGTTCGTTCATCAGTTCCTGGGATATACAACAAGAGCAGATTAATCTGTTTGTGTCCATAATCTTGCTTCGAGATTTTAAGGTAAAATTTACATTGTTTAAATTTTATGTTATCAATTTTAATCGTAGGAATCTGATACCCATGATATGGAATTGTTCCATATAAAATTTTAAAACTTCCGCTGCAACGGGTATCATTTTTTTCCGATCCGGAGAACGACCGTGTTCCAACAGTGGTATCAAAGCCAGGTTGTTCTCGGATTTTACGATTAAAATATTGTTCAATTGTACAAGCCTCGATTTTTCAGAAAAATAAAACGAAAAAAAAAATTTAAGTTTCCAGGGGGCTGCCCGCTGCCCGAAAAGGCAGCAGGCGGCCGCTGCCCTGCGCGCAGAGTGTCTGCGCGCAGTGTGCCTGCGCGCAGCACGCTCCACGGCCCAGCATCCCAGCGGCCCAGCGAAGGGCTGGGCCCCTGGCCCGATTGTCGGGGACTTCCCGAGATCGTCCCGGGCAGCCCAGAAAAATTAAAATTTTATTTTTTTTGAAATTTTGAATTTCAGCCCGTTAATTGTTATTGAGCCCAGTTTTTGGCCCGATTGAAAATTGTTTCAGTTGGTCCACGAGGCAATGGGTCAAAATTGTTTGAGCCCAAAATTTTTTAAAAAATTAATTTTTGGATAAATTTTGAATTTTGGAAATTTATAAATTTAATCCAATAAATTAAATTTTTAATTATTAATTTTGGTACAATTGATAATAAAATATGATTTTATGTATAAAATTGGATTTTATATGTAAAATATGATTTTATGGATAAACTAGATAAAATATGATTTTATATATATAATAAGATTTTATGTATAAAATATGATTTTATCTATTTAAATTTTATTGTCATTGCATGTTATCCAATGAATTAATTTGGAATTAAAATTATTGGATAAATAATGATCGATTGCCATGACCAATATTATAGGTGTATGTTAGGTTGTTTACATTTGGTTTTATTATTGTTGTTGTGTTTTATTAATGGGCCTGGTTTATGGTCCAATATGAAATGTCATATGTAATATAAGTGGGTCTCGTTTATGGCCCGTTCCCTCCCTTAAAATATGTATCCCCTACTTGTCATCGAAATTTATTGTAAATTTATAAGACTCAGTGGGAAATAAAGATTTGAAGACAAAGGTGGGCCCAGCAGACAATAAAGACCGAAGAAATGTAAATTAGAAGCTCAATGTAATAGGATTGCATTGCATACTTGCATATTACCTAGGATTGGACATAGACTCGTGATTGGCAACCACGGGTCGATTAGTAATGGAATCGATCATCCTAAAATAATATATGATATTATTGTTGTATGCATGTTTAGACTAAATTGTATGAATCCCGCAAGCATACAAATTTTGAATGATGAGACAAATTTTTCGAAATTAAAATCCCTCATTTTAAATTTTATTTAAAATTGATATCAGGATTAACAAAAGCATGTTGTAAGTTGGGTGGAACTCCCATGGGATTGGCTCATATTATTGGGGATCCACATGGCGACCGTCCATCACAACTTAATATTGATGGGTCATCTTGACATATCACAATAAATGGCATCATATTATTGGGCCCTTACTGGACATGAGGTAAATAACATGGGGATTGTTTTGGAAACAATTGGGCTCTATCTTTTGAAGAGCATGGTTGGCTGATATTATTCGGGACCATGTTTTGTCAATTGGGCTCCATGTTCTCACTAAAGAAAATAATTCTCTCGTTTTCACTAGAGGGTGGTGGAATCGTTAAAATAGTGGGAGTGTAATTCATAAAATTAAACTCGCCTTATTTTATGTCTTAGTAAATTAATTAAACAATCACTGATTATTGTCTTTTCTTTTCAGTATTTCATTAAGATGAATTCGCGCAATCCACTATTCTCTATTCTCGAACAAAACAAACTGACTGGCGCAAACTATACGGAATGGTTTCGTAAGTTGAAGATTGTGTTGACCTCGGAGAAGATGTTCTACGTGTTAGAAAAATCTCCTCCGAAGGAAGCACCAGCTGATATAAGTCCGGAAGAGTTGGCCAAACTTGATAAATGGTGGGACCATGATATCAAGGCCAAATGCTATATGCAAGCTTCGATGTCTGATGAACTCCAGAGGCGATTTGAGGATACCGTGAATGCTGCTGACATTCACGTACAACTCAAGGAACTTTTTGGGGCTCAATCGAGAGCTGAAAGGTTCGCTACTGTAAAAGAGTTAATGACGTGTCGCATGCGTGAAGGGACTTCGGTCCGTGATCATGGGGTACGCGTGATTTGGTTCATTCAGAAGTTGGTAACGCTTGAATTGGTATTGGAGCATGAACTCAATGTGGACTTATTACTTCTCTCTCTTCCTTCATCGTTTGATGGTTTTGTGGTGAATTTCAATATGAACAAGATAGAGGCCTCCCTTGAAGAGATGGTCAATATGCTTGTAACTTATGAAGCCACTTTAAAGAAGGATAAATCGGTTCTCTTGGTGGGCTCCTCTTCTTCTGCTAAGAAGGGGCCAAGTACAAAGGGTAAGAAACGTTCTGCCCCATCCAAGAAAACCGGACCCGAGAAGAAAAACAAGACAAAGGCTTCAAACGTGGAAAAATCCAAGGATGTTTGCCATCACTGCAAGAAACCTGGTCATTGGAAACGTAACTGCAAAGAATATCTCGAGCAGTTGCGAACTGCGAAGGGTATGTTTTATATTGAAATAAATGTTTCACTTAATACTACTTCTTGTGTATTGGATACCGGATGTGGATCTCACATTTGCAATGATTTGTAGGTGATGACAAGAAGTCGCAAGCTTAGGATGGGTGAGACCCAGCTGAGGCTCGGAAATGGTTCTCGAGTTGAAGCCAAAGCTGTGGGAGACATTTGTTTAATTTTGCAGAATGATTTTAAGTTATTTTTGAGAGATGTTTTATATGTGCCAGATTTGGTTAAAAACATTATTTCTATTTCTATGCTTGATAGAGATGGTTTTTCTTGCAATTTTGTGAATGGGATTTGCAATATTTACAAGAATGAATATTCAATTGGATGTGGACAACTTGAAAACGATCTATATAACTTAAAATTAAAAGACGTTCCAATTAATTATGTTGATAAACCGGTAACAACAAATAAAAGGAAAATTGATAATCAAAACCCGGCAAACCTTTGGCATGCTAGGCTAGGTCATGTTTCCTCAAGGAGGATGAACAATCTAATGGGAGAGGGTATGTTTGATATGTCTGATATTAACTCTCTACCTACTTGTGAGTCCTGCCTGAAAGAAAAAATGACTAAATCTCCTTTCAAAGGAAAACCTGAGCGTAGTCAAAATCTATTGGATTTGATCCATACAGATGTTTGCGGACCATTTAGTATTGGTACAAAATTTGGTCACACCTAATTCATTACATTTACTGATGATTATTCTAGGTATGGGTACTTATATTTGATGAAATATAAGTCTGAATCATTTGAAAAGTTCAAAGAATTCAAGGCTGAAGTAGAAAACAAACTAGGTAAGAGTATTAAAGCACTTCGATCAGATCGAGGTGGAGAATACTTAAGTACCGAGTTCTTGGATTATCTAAAAGAGAATGGGATTCTCTCTCAGTGGACTCCTCCTATGACACCTCAGCTGAATGGTGTTTCGGAGCGTCGCAATCGAACCTTGTTGGACATGGTTCGATCTATGATGAGCTTCACTGAGCTCCCACCTTCGTTTTGGGGCTATGCTCTTAAAACGGCGGTATTGTTGTTGAACAACGTCCACACTAAAGCAGTGGACAAAACACCATACGAGTTATGGAATGGCAAAGCTCCTAAGTATTCGTACTTGAGGATTTGGGGATGTCCTGCTTACGTGAAGCAGACAGTGGGAGATAAGTTGGATAGTCGATCCACCTTATGTTATTTTGTAGGGTATCCGAAGAATTCAATCGGATATTATTTCTATCATCCTACTGAAACAAAAGTGTTTGTTTCAAGGAATGCCACCTTCTTGGAGAAGGAGTTCTTATTGGATAAGAAAGGCAAGATGATGGAACTCGAAGAAATTCGAGAAGAACCCGAGATACAAAATAACGATCCTATACCTCAAGAATCATCACAAGACACGCCTATTACTAGAAGATCCGAGAGGACTTCTAGGCCTCCTATTAGATATGGTCTTCTTCTTGAAGGGGATCAAAGTGAACCCGACATTGGATGTGATCCGAGAAACTTCAAGGAAGCAATTTCTGATGCTGATTCGAACTTATGGCTTGAAGTTATGCAGTCGGAAATAGACTCGATGCATGCAAACCAAGTTTGGTCTTTAGTAGATCCTCCCGATGGAATAGTTCCAATAGGGTGTAAATGGATCTACAAGAGAAATCTTGGGCTTGATGGTAAGGTACTGACCTATAAGGCACGATTGGTTGCAAAAGGTTACACTCAAAAAACAAGGTGTTGACTACGATGAAACTTTTTCACCAGTCGCAATGTTCAAGTTCATAAGAATCCTTATTGCCATTGCTGCATGGTATGACTATAAGATATGGCAAATGGAGATGAAGACTGCATTCCTTAATGGAAACATTAAGGAAGAGATCTATATGATGCAGCCCGAGGGATTCACATCCATGGGAAGCGAGCATAAGGTATGTAAGCTTTATAGATCGATCTATGGTCTCAAACAGGCATCAAGAAGTTGGAACCAGAAATTTGATGAAACAATAAAGGACTTTGATTTCATCAAGAACCCGGAGAAACCGTGCGTGTACAATAAAGTAGTTAAGGATGTTGTGACATTCTTAGTACTTTATGTTGATGACATCTTACTCATTGGGAATGATGTAGGGATGTTGCAGTCAACAAAGATATGGTTGTCAAGTAGATTCTCGATGAAGGATTTGGGTGAGGCGTCCTATATTCTAGGGATACAGATCTATAGAGATAGATCTAAGAGAATGATAGGACTTACTCAAGCTACCTACATCGACACTATATTGAAAAGGTTTTCAATGGATGAGTCCAAGAGAGGACATCTACCTATGTGTCATGGAGTCTCTCTATCCAAGTCTATGTGTCCCAAGACTGACGAAGAGATAGAGAAAATGACACACATACCATATGCGTCAGCCATAGGTAGTATCATGTATGGGATGATATCTACCAGACCGGATGTGGCCTATGCTCTGAGCGTCACGAGCAGATATCAAGCCAATCCCGGTCAAATGCATTGGAAAGTCGTGAAGGATATTCTTAAGTACTTGCGAAGGACTAAGAATGTATTCATGGTTTATGGAGGAAGAGAATTGAAATTGGAAGGCTACACCGACTCTAGCTTCCAAAGTGACGTGGATGACTCGAAGTCAACCTCTGGATTTGTATTCGTTCTCAATGGCGGTGCGGTCTCTTGGAAGAGTTCCAAGCAGGACACCACAGTGGATTCCACCACTGAGGCAGAATACATTGCAGCATCAGCTGCTGCTAAAGAGGCGGTTTGGATTAGGAAATTCATCCAAGAGTTGGGTGTAATTCCTGAAGCTGTTGGTCCAGTCCCGGTGTACTGTGACAACACGGGTGCCATTGCTCAGGCAAAGGAACCAAGGTCTCATCAGAAGTCCAAACACGTACTGAGGAAATACCACATCATCCGGGAGATCATGGATAGAGGAGACATCACTGTCGAAAGAGTGGCCTCTGCAGACAATATCGCTGATCCGCTTACTAAGCCCTTGCCAGGACCATTGTTTGACAAACATCGCGAAACAATGGGACTACGTAGTATGACTAGTTGGATTTAGGGAAAGTGGGAGATTGAAAGAATTGATGCCCCGTTAGCCAACTTGTGGCTAAGGGCTTTGAGAGTCTCTTTTTGTAAACAATCTTTGTTTAATATAATATACGTTCTTTAAATGGCGTTCACTTTATCTTATTATTATATAATGATATACTATTGCTATTTTGATAAAGACCTTGAATATACTAAAGTAAGATGAGATAGTGAATATAGAGAGATCATTGTCATGAAACACATCTTATGTTCACTGTATATTCTAAACAGTTCCTAGTCAATTGAGCCATCCACAAATAAGGATAAGGATCGCTCGAGATTGAGACTAGCATTTGCGATGCCGAGTACCATGTTTCATTGGTATGGAACATAGAGATGTTCGAAGCATGCAAATGGATATTCATATGATGAATGATCGAACTACCCTATTCGGACTTTCCAAGTGGTTATCACTTATCGAGTGGATATAGTCCGCGGTTTTGGTTGTACACCATTAGTCCTTATTACTTGAAACATCATTGAGACTCTATATGCTAGTACTGTGCTTTGACTCGTTTACCGACTCTATTAGGGTCATCAGGTGTCAGGATTGGGTACAGTTACGACACATATAGGAGTCGATGCTTTGTTGTCAAGGATTCACCGCACACTTGCGAGTGTGGATATCCTATGCAATCTGAGGAGATATTAGTGTGACGAATCTGGCTAGAGTACATGATGTGTTTTAGGTTACTTGGTTTCCATGTAGCACATGTGATGTCACTATTTGATCTTCAAGATGAATTTCATAGTTATCGAATCTCGAACGACTCTCGTTGTACCAATGGTTGTTGATTCGATCGGGATATATGGATGAAGGGACCGTACTGTACGCTAACCAAAATCTACTGGTTCTTGCAGGCACTATCAGTGATACCTAGGAAATCATGGGGCGATGTTTCTAGACGCTCTTACCATGATTCGATGGGCAAGTCGGAAATTGTTGTTCCGAGTCATAAGGAGTTGTGAGCCCACGGCTAGCTGTATCCCTGAACCATTGAGGGTCACACAAGTAATGGATTTCTAATCCCCGTTGAAATAATTAAATTTAAAGAGTTAAATTTAGTGGATAAAGAAGTAGGACTTCTTATTTAAAAGTAGAGGGAGTAAGATTTCCTAAAAATGACATATTGATGGACATTTTTGGAAACCACTGAATTCGGATTCAGAAAATTTGTCTTGACTTTAAAAGATGCAGAAATGGTTCTGTGCACATTGGTGAAATTGGTTTATCAATCTGAGTCACGATGAATTTTATATTAATTTCTGAACATGCGGGCTTTGCTTGTCAGACTTGAACTTATGACTAATGAGCCCTAAGCTGTTAGCAGCCCACATTATAAGTAAGTTACTGCAGTACAGAAATTGACACAACAGGTCAAAAAATTTCGAAACCTAAAGAGCCTCCTCTCCAGAATTCGGTCGCCCCCTTCCCTCACAGTGTTCGAAATTCAGTCTGCAAATTTATGAATTTTCAGTCTGATTTAACAGATCATATCTGTTCTATCTCATCGTAGAAACTTTTGATAGACTTTCTAGTGCAGTCTATCAGAGGGATTAAACTTCTGTTCGTGGACCTGATTGAAGAATTGTTCGTTCATCAGTTCCTGGGATATACAACAAGAGCAGATTAATCTGTTGGTGTCCATAATCTCGCTTCGAGATTTTAAGGTAAAATTTACATTGTTTAAATTTTATGTTATCAATTTTAATTGTAGGAATCTGATACCCATGATATGAAATTGTTCCATATAAAATTTTAAAACTTCCGCTGCAACGGGTATCATTTTTTTCCGATCCGGAAAACGACCGTGTTCCAACATTTCTACCGCTCGAGCGAGATATCGCGCAGATCAGAAAAATAGAATTTTTGAAATTAAAAGTCTTATTTTGCGGGCTTTATTTTATGGGCTTTCAAAGCCATATAAAGGGGGAATTAACAGTAGATGAAGAGAGGGGGGGGGGGGGGGGTAGATCGCACATAGATAGAAGAGGCGGCTAGGCGAAAGTTTGGAGATTGAAAAACGTTCCAATCGAGTTTTTCTTCCTTTGTTCTCTTTTGATTATTAAACTTGTTTGAATTTTGTTTTCAATTCTTGATTAGATTTTCTTCAACCAAGACCACGTGATTGGGCCGGAAAAATCTATGCAGAAAACATGGATGTTTGTTTGAGATTTTTTAGATTTGGTTTTATATTATTGATTATTATATTTATATTTGTCTTGTGAATGATTTGAACAATTATTTAATTGCATGTTAATCGATTCCAAGTCGATAGAGAAAAAGTTGATTTTGATCACTCTAATAATTAACACGAGGTAAAATTGACTAGAAATAGTATTCGATTTCATTGTTCGATTTTATGTGTTAACTGAATTCTCACAGTTCCTAATGCATTTGAGTTTGATTAAAAATATGAAAATTAATCCATCAATATTTGAATAGATTTAATTTTTCTAGAAATGGATCTTTAAACAAGTTAGGAGAATTCACCGTAATTTATGATTTAAATCTGAGTCCTGAGTTAACTACATGTTACATGATTTGTTTGGTACCTACATGTGTCTTGGTTATATATTTTTAATTAAATTTTCCTTTTAGATATTTTAATTCTTATTTATTAAGCATTTTATTTTAAATTCTTATTTTATTTAAATCAAATCGCTATTTATGATTTTATCTAGATTGAGTAAAATAATTAATTCTTGAGAATTGACTGCAGTTTTTGTGAGATCGATACTTAGACTCTCTGTCCACTTACTATTACCTGACCTAATGCACTTGCTAGTTAATACCGATTAAGCGATCAATGGCCTTATTGAGATCGGACGCTCCGATCCTGGTTCAGACAGTCCGATCTTTCTGTAGCCTCCAATCCTCTGATTCATGCCTCCGAAGGGTTTGGACCCTCCGATCCCGAGTTCGGATGCTCTGAACTTCCCTTGGCAAAAATTCCGAAAATTGTTCAATTAATTCCAAATTAAGCCCCTAATTATTGCTTAATCATTTTTACTCAATTAATCTTGTAAAATGGAGTCGGGCTACTACATATTCAATGTTCTTTTTCCATGTGAAAAGTGGTCTTGCAAATTCAGTGATCAATCTTTTGAAAATTTTGATGACTAATGTCATTATTGCAAAGCTTGATAAAGAACCGAAAGAAAATGGAAAAAGCACCTAATTGAGTTCAATGAAGACTATTTTTTTAGTGTGCATGCTACCACTTCTGGAAGTACTTAGAACTATTCAAGGGCGATTAAGTGTGAAAATCTCTTGAAAACTCATATGTTGCTGGTGATGTTGTCAACATGAGAGGCAACACTACACTTGTGAACATATCATGTGCATGTGGCTGTATTTTATTTTTATGTAACACTCAGATTTAGGTATAAAATAGGACATGCATATGAATTTATAAGAGTGAATATTTTCTTTTAAGGGTTTGCTGTTCGAAACAAACAAAATTTGGAGAAATACCCTATATATTTAAAATTGAATGTTTGTGATTAAAAATTATTTAATGGAGTTGAGCCGATGTTGAGTTCTTTTTGGGAATAATTGGGTTGATTTAATCTTGGATTATTGCCTTAAATAGGATGATTTTATTTTCCAAAAATTTCAAAAAACTGCCCGTATTTTAATATTACTGTTTGTAATTGAGTGAATTAAGTTTGTTGGAATCTGAGAAGTTTGTTGGAGGAGAAAGTTACCGTTTGCAGGGTTTATATTGAGTATACGTAATTTTCCTCTTCCGTTACTGTGGTTTTTACCGTCTTTTTCCTCTCCAAATTCTTAAGCTTCGAATTTCTGCACAAACCCTAACCTCTCTCAAATCACTCAAATGACAGGTTTTGATCCGCAAGATATCCGCAGTGAGATGGGTTTCAAGGACTCCGATGTTACCCCCAATGTTCTAACACCGAAATTCAACATTCCACAACCCTCTCTGCCGATCGTTCCAGTGCCTGATCAACCAATTCCACTTGCTACCGTTGCTCCTGATGAACCTAGAAACGAGATTGATATAGAGAATCTTCCCGATTTCTTTATTCTCAATCAAGTGCATCTAGCTCCGATGATGGCTCGTCACTCCAAGAGACAAGCAGGGTATAACCCTGACTTCACCCCTTCCAAACGTTATCACTGAGGAGATCTCCCATTGTTAGCTGATCCTTAGAATACCTCAAGAGATGACTCTGACGATGCAAATTATGAGTTCGTGGCTCGAAAGAAGACCACCACCACTACTGATGCATTGGCCTCTACCTCTATACCTGCATCTGATGGCAGTAAATCAAGTGATGATGAGGAGATTGTTTTTTCTAATGAGGATGACACCTCCTTAGCTAAACTTTTGGAAAGTTTGAAGCAAGGGAAGGCTACTGCCTCTGATCAAACTTTTGCTCATCTCTCTGATGATGAGCCTGATGCTGAAATGTTGGAGGAGTTTGTTGTTGGAAGAGATCAACCCTCTGATAGCACTTCCACCTCTACTTCTACTGATGAGGGCTCCTCTGATGCAAGTGCTGAAGTCAATAATGAGGAAGAATCTGATGAAGACTCCAGCTCTGATGATGATGATGCTGAACCAATTGATGAACAATAGTATTTGGCTCCTGAGACTGATGTTGTTGTTGATGTTTCCAACATCACAGGAAACACAGATGTTGCTGAGTATGATTACTTGACCATTTCTTTCTGAAATAAATTTTATTCTGGAGATGCTGTAGCAGTCTGGCCTTTGTATGTGCATAAAGGGATGATTGAAGAGAAGAACATAGATGTGGTCGCCTATGGAAAATTCAATCTTGTTGAATTTTTGAAGTTTTGGAAGCTGTTTCCACAGTTATTGTTTTGGTTCCATATTGCAAGAAGCCTGTTCTGGAATTTTATGCCCACCTCACTGCAAGTTTTGGAGATATGGAATCTGCCAAGTATGGCAAAGTCTTTATTCGGGAGAAGTTGTTTGCCTTCAATCCTGCTGTCATCAATTCCTTATATGACACACCAGATGTTGAAGAGGGGAACCACCTTGACATTCATGAAGTCACTGTTGTGCTTACTGGTGGTCTCCTCAAGAAGTTCACTGAACATTTTTCTGCTTTCATGCTCACTTCCTTCTAATCCGTTCTTCACAAAACTGTTGTGAAGAACTGGATGCCCTGTACAAATTCTATAGTGGTGACAAGGCCACATTCATTCATTCGTTTTGCTATAGGGACTGGGAGCTCCTTTAATTTTGGCAAGCATGTGTTTCGGGCTATATTTCAATTTGTTGATGAAGGTTTGAAGTAAAGTTGCCCTTACCATCTCTGATATATGGGATTTTGGAATTTCATGGGTTCATTCGAGACATCACTGAAGAGCTCTCTGAACTGCCTGAAGATCTGAAGGATGCAGCTTCTTTACTCAAAGGAATTCTTGATTTACCTGGTCTGAATCTACTATTGTTGCTGCTGATGTTGTGCCCGATGTTGTTGACACGAGAGACAACACTGAAGAAACCGTGCCTCAACAATCCACTCTGGATTTCTCTCTCATTACCATTCAGGCTCTAATGGCTCATGCTAAGAAGAAGATTACTCAAGCCCAGGAGGGCATGGAACTTTATGGAGCTCTGTTAGCTGACTGTCGTGCAACACTTGACATTTCTGGCCAAAAACGGGGAGAGAATGCACCTGGTCCATCTGGGACTAAGGATGATGTAGAAGAGGAATATGAAGATCAAGAGAGATCTGATAGTGATCAATTTTAGATTGATAAATGTTTTTTTTTCCTATCTCATCATCTTAGCTCTTAATTTCTGATTGATATATATCTATTTTTGTTAAGATCTAGTTGTGTGCACTAATCATACAAATATGCTATGACTAGACTAACCCTTCTAGCATACTTATTCTCTAATACATGAATAATAGAATCCCTATGTGCTATCATCCATGTTCTCCGTCGTGTTGCCTTTGGGACAACACATTAAGGGGAGACTTACTCGTTAGAAGGAGAAGTGTTTTAAACTCAGAGGAGGTTTATGTTTGAAATTGTTTGTGCTGATTTTGTCCAGCAAGACAAAAAAAGGGAAGATTAAAAGGAATATTAATTCCTTGATAATCTTTGCCTACACGTGAAAAGATTGATTATTCGAATATTGCCTTCTCGACAAAGATATGATATGATAGGTTAAATAATTCTATGTTATTATCGAAATTCTATGTGATAAATATTTACCTAGATTGATTATTATCTTGATAAGAAAATATCATGTATCATTGTTATTATATATTATCAAGATATAATCAAAAGAGTCATATTCCTAATAAACACTTATTTTTTTATTTGTGTAGGACTCTACAATGAATTCTTTCCAAGCTTAGACTCCTTTCTATAAAAGAATTCATGCGCACAAACAATCACAAGACTTCAAAAGATAATTCAGAGAGCATTCAGAAGAAAACCACGTTGAAGAATTCAAAGGTTCCTGCAACATGTTTTGTAGCCGTTCGTCGCTACTTTTCTCGTGTTATCGTTGGCATGTTGAAGACATCGGAGACAACACTTAGTGCATAGTGTTGCTCGACGATATTTTTTTGTTCTTCAAGTTTTGGCATACGAGAGTTGCATCTGATTAATTTGTTATTCTTATAGTTTATGCTGCAATTTGATTTTTCAACTTGTTGATAAATTTAGGATTTACTATTTTTCATAAAATCACTAGTATTACTTTGTAAGACTGATATACGATTTTTTAGTGATTATTTGGCCATAAGACACTGCACAAATACTAGTTACTTTGCATAATTATTCTTTGGTCTTATTTGATTTACTTATTACTTTTTATTATATTTCGCTGCATGTTGTCTTTGGTATTGTAACACTGTGGACAACACGATCTCTACTTGACAAACCACATACAATTTATACCTTACATTATTCATTTGTCATCACTTTTTATTACATCTTTTTTACTTATCATATCCACCACTTAATCTAAGGAAGCAAGCGGTACGCCAGGGTACGTAATTTAATTTGAGTTATAATATATTCAGCTGTGAGACTTTATTACGGTTTGATCTTGAATTAGGTGGATTAATCGTCATTATTATCGACACCAATCAATTAGTTAATTGGTTAGACTACAAACAAATAGACTTGATGATCATCAAGAACTTCGTAACCGATCGAGGAATATAAATGAGAATTTAAAATTTCAATTATATATATATATATATATCATGTAAAAGAAATTCTTCGAATTTTCTCAAAATAATTTTACGATTCTTACATGTAACTAAAATATAGAAAAGAAACGAACATTAAATCACAAGATTCGTCCAATGAACTTTACTTGATTAGAATAATTTGCAAGTTATTATGTTAGTTGTTAATTTATCCGGTACATATCAATTGTACGTAGTTTCCATTTATAAAATAATATATAATAAAAATAATAATAATAATAATAGAAAACAACATGAAACCACATATATCACCAAAATCCATGAACAACTTGATTGCAAGCATTTTTGATCCATTTAAAGCTCTTTCGCAAAGAACCCTTCATCTTGCCTTCCATCCCATAAGCTTTGTAACCTGCAACTCTCTTCTTTCTCTGCAACTCCGGATCAACGCTGAAACTCCAGCTCCTCCTCGAACAACACAATCCGCCATTATTTCCCTTGACGTTGGTGCTGTAATCCGAAGTGCTGTAACTCCTCAGATCACGCATGCTTCTTGGCTTCTGCATCACCCTTTCTTTGTTTGATTTGGATCTCGAAAATTTCTCCATTTTAAGACAACTGAGATATTGCAGAGAGAAATTGGAGAAAATGGTTTCTTTGAGATCGTGGAGAATTTCCAACAAAAGGTTGGATATATATATATATACACACACATGGAGGTTTGAGCTTTTATGGTGAGGTTCTGTAATTTATTTTAAGAATGTGATGGTTCCGTTATATATTATTTTCAACCGTTCCAATGTTTTATATTTATATTTATTTATTTTTTAATTGTTATATATTTCAATGGAGACAGATTTTCAAAGTTTGAAATATGTGCATGTTATGGCATGTGTGTGGGAGCTACATGCCACATGTCATAAGTTGACTGTTCAATTACATCTAAATATTCAAATCATGTCAACAACCAGATCACAGACCACAATTGGATAATCCTACAAATTATATATATATATATATATATATATAGTTTTTTTATGGTGCCCAACAAATATGTCCAACTCCGTGTCCATCATGTATAAGTCAACTCACTAATTGTGCTGGTCAACTCACCTATTGTACATGATGAACACAGAGTTGGACATAGTTGTGGGCACCATAAAAAAACTAATATATATATATATATATATATATATATATATATATATGCCGAGTATTTTTATGGGTTTCAAGCAAACATCAATGAGAAAAGAAAATTATGAATATACTCTATATGACAAAATCAATTATTATTTTTACCATATAAAACATTTCATATATTATTTATAACTTGTAATTACATGCGCATATATATTATTTGTGCAAGCTACTGAACTATGAATTCTTAAATTACATGCAACAAAAACTGAGTTTATCAAAAATAAATTGCATAGTAAAGAAGGCAAAAGGAATTTTTTTATTAAAGTTCGAAAGTAAAACTTCTATGTCTCCCGTTTTTATGTTTTCATAATGATTCTACAGGAAGATTTGATCGGTATAAATCTTTGTTCAAACTCAATTCAGCTCAATTCAACAATCTTTTGAGCTGAAACTCCTAGAAACTATCATTCTCAGTTTTTTCTGTTCATAAACAATTTTCTGACATAATTACAATAACGTACACTTTTACAATCAACATTTAAAGGTAAAGCAACATAAATTGATTACTAGATTGATATGATATTCGATCTGAAGTGTGTAGTGATCAGCTTGAAACTTTGAGTTGTATTATTTCAAATTAAGAGCTTTTAATCTTATGATGATTTTAGCAAAATTTCTTGATTGTTCTATGAAGATCTTGAGCTTCAAGTATTTATAGGAAAGTGTGATGTCTGTTATTACGTACATGATTATACTATATATAATTGTATTTAATATTAGTACGTAATATCGAAATAAGCTAATACAGGGGAAATATCATTAAAAAATTTATTAAATTTTATAGAAATTTTGACAGAGTTTCCCAGTATTTTGGCCTATCCAAAAATCCAAGTAGTAGTTTAAAATGGATTACAACCTAATATTCATTCTAAACCCACATTTACCGATACATGAAACGTCAAAAATCATCCCGTCATTATCAAAAATCCTAGTTTTCTCGAAATTTATATAAAAAAAAACATAACAACTTCATTTAGACTACAAGCTATTCTATCAACATATGTTACATATCACATAAACATAACATCGGAAGCTAGCTACATCAATGTCATATCTAGATTCTCGTCGAGGCAAGACATGTGTCAAACATCCATTGGTGAACCGGAATCTTAGTTATCCTCATTAACCGATCCTCTAATACTTGAGCCATGTGAGTTTGTAAAATCAGAAAGTTGGACCTCATAGATAACGAAATGCTTATAAAGAAGATATTATTCAATACGTAATCAAACTAATGAATTTTTTGAAACATAGTACATTTATATCATGAAAACAATATTCGAGTTATATGATTTTCATAAGAAAACTATGAGTGATCACATATTCATGTTCAATATTGGCTAATAACATAGTTTTGGTGGTGTTTAAATTTTTCAGATATTAACCACTCATTCATATTTATTGTGACAAACTTGTCAGTGTAGTCACTTTTATTATTCAACCATATAGTTTATTTCATAAACATTCATAGGATATCAAACTCACTTCATATGTAATATCATATACCATTGTTCATTTTTCTTTCAATACTATTACATGAATCGTAAGACTGAGGATTCTTGAAGAAAATACATAATATGAATACATATATCTTATATCTGTTAGAGTAGGTGTCCGTCAAGCCAAGTGTTGGCCGAGGATCCTTGTAATAACTCTTGTATGATAATCTTTATTTTAATAATATTTGAATTAATTAATTTTTCACATCTTTATCTATGTATCATGCTAGTTACATAGATAAAACCCTTGAATATACAAATAGTAGAAAGAATATGAGATGATCATGTGAGGACTATCATGAAACTCATATTTGGAATTTTTTATATTCTAAACCGTTCATAGTCGATTTAGCCGCAAAAAAGAAGGATAAAGACCACTCGAGATTTAGACTAGTATTTGCAATGTGAGTACAACATTTCATTGGTAGGAGACATAGTGATATCCAAGCATGCAAATAGATACTCCTTGTAGAGTGCACTGAACGACCCTCCCTAAAGGACTTTCCAAGTGATTCTCACTTATCGAGTACTGAAAAGGTCCTAGTTTATGGTTGTACATCATTAGTCCTTATGACCCAGGACAACATGGAGACTATATGCTAGCGCTTCCTTTTGACTTGTTTACCGACTCAACTGGGTCATCAGTTGGCAAGGTTGGGTGTTGTGTCAAAGCATTTAAGAGTCAATGCATTGTAGTCGAGGATTCATCGCTTACCTCGGGTATGGATATCCTATGTGATTTCATGTATTTGTAGTTTGAAATCTCCGATCAGAGTAAGTGGTAATTAAGAAAAGAGTTTCTTGAATTATACCTTCGATGCAAATATGGAATGACACATAGTTATCGATTCTATGACAACTCTCGATATACCAATGGTTGTCGAATCGGTCGGGATATATGAGTTGAAAGGACCGTATTGTACGCTAACCATAATTGAATGATTCTTGCATGCACTATCATTTGATACCTAGGGAGTCATGTAAGCCATACTTCTAGACGTTTAACATGACTGGTTGGATACCATCATACATGAGTTTTCTTACGTTCTTATTATCAATGAGTTGATAAATAAAAATAGAGCTATATAGGGTAAGCTCATATATGGACTTGTTGATCCCGAATCACATGGACATGTGAACCCACTACTAATGAGATAAATTAGAAGTATGACTTCTAAAGAAGAATAAAGAGGAATGTAACTTTTAATTTGTGAAAGTGTCTCAAGATTAAAAGTTGACTTGAATAAATAATTAGTTTTTGAAAATGGATTTTTCAAACCTATTATTATGAAATTAAATAATTAATTCAAGAATTGAATTAATTAAGCATTAGTGGACCTTGTAGAGTCCGAATAATTAAATTAATTTAACTGTTGGATTAATTAAACACTATTGGATCTTGTAGAATTCGAATAGAAATAGTGTTGAATAATTATTCTACTAGTGGGCTTGAATGAGTTCAAGTAAGATTTAATTAATTGATTGAGATTAAATAGATTTGAGTTTGATAATTATTTAAATGTTAAGTTCATGGGTCATGTATGTATATGTGATAAATATGTTTTCATGCATCATTTTGTTCTATGTTTGAGTTTATTTTGCATACATATGTTATGGGTTATAGTTTATTTTTGTTATTTCATGTATTTTGTTTACACGTCATTCCCCTTAGTTTATTTGCAAGAATTTAAAAGAAAACTTGAATTTTTGGTAGAAATGGTCGCGCTCGAGCGGGTGTAAAGTGCCCACTCGAGCGCGCATGGAAGTTTACGAAAAAAAAATTCAGAAGACTGTGCGCTTGAGCGGGCTTTTTTTGCCGCTCGAGCGTGATCGCGGAAAAATAAATTTGCTGTACGAGGACTCTTACAAAAGGAAACGTGTGGATCTTTTATTTTGGGGCATTTAAATAGCAAAATTCCATCAGATTTCGGGAGATTCGAACTTTGCACAAGCTTTGGATGACTAGGGCTCGGGATTGAAGGAGTTCCACACTCAGTTTTTCTTCCTTTATTCTTTTGATTTTTAGTTTATGATTAAAAACTTTTTTTAATCATGTTTATGTTTATGGAGTAAACGTTTATTATCGATTGAGGCCGCGAGATTGGGCCGAACATATTATTGTTGAACACGTGGATGTTTATTTGGGATTTTTTATTTCTATCAAAAATATTGATTGTTGTATTTATCTTTTTATTCTTGTTAATGATCTGGCCAATTATTTATTTGATTGTTAATTGATTCTGAGTCAAAAAATTAGGAATTGATTGTGCTCACTCCAATAATTGACACAAGGTTAAATCGACTAGAAATAGTATTCGATTTCATTGTACAGATTTAGTTGAAAACTGAATTCTCATAGTTTCTAATGCATTTGAGTTTGATTAGAATTAATTAGAAATAGTTAATCCATCTGACTTGAATATGTTTAACAAATTATAAAAATAAACTTTTAAAAAGATTAGGAGAATTCGTAGTGATTTAAGATTAAATCTGGATTCTAGATTTTGCCACATGTTTGCATGATTTGTTCGGTATCTGTGTGTGCCTTGATCGATTTATTTTATTTAATTTATTACCTAAGTTCTAGCTGCAAGTTTGTTTTAATTTATTTTATTAGTAATTTATTTGTTAGTTTAAAATTTAATTAAATTCATCAAATCAACCTTTATTGTTTAGTCTAGATTAAGTTAAAATAATTATATTTTGGTAATCGTCAGTCAGTTTCTGTGGGATCGATATCTGAACTCTTTTTTCGCTTACTATTACTTGACCTAGTACGTGCAGTAACTTATCTCCAATATAAGTTAATCAAGCGTATAATGATGATTAACTGGCTAAAACGAGATTTAAGGATCAAAGCAGGGCTCGGAAAAGGGGTCTGGTCCCGGGAAGTTCTGACGGTCCGAACCCGGTTCGGACTTTTCGAACAAGTTCAGAGGATAGTTCGGAGGCTCTGTGAGGATCAGACGCTCCAAAGGGAGTTCGGATGGTCTGATCTCATCCGGATAAGTGGATGAGGATTTGATTTGACAGGAGGCTAAGATCGGACGATCCGAAGGGTAGATCGGACGGTCAGATCATAATTCTTCAGCAGTGACGTCACAAGCCAGGACATGTGTTTGGACGTGGTTTTTGGGTGAGTTCGGACGGTCCGATCTCAGGGTTCGGATGGTCCGAACTCTGTCTATAAATAGAGGGCCGAGGGCTTCATTTCAAGTGAACCTTCCAAATCCTCTCTCTCGTTCTTAGCTCCTAATAGTAAATTTTAGGGATATCTAGGCATCGTATTGAGAAGCCGGAAGTGGCAGAGCGCTTCGGAGGCACTCGCGGAGCTGTGCCTAAGTTTTGAGGCAATCGCCATCAGAGAGCTTACTACGGACGCAGATATAACTTTGGATCCCTATAGATATAAGGGAGTATGAGATAGCTTAGTTAAGGCTTTTAGGATATTATAAGTGATATGGTAATTATTTCTTATAGGCTTGGACTGTGAGTACCTGGACTGCTAGGTTGCTAGGGTGCTCGGGGTTTCTTCTTAGAGGTACGAACGTAGTATCCGAGATACCAGGTTGAATATACATGTATTGTGTTTTCATGTTCTATGTGACATTATTATGTGCATTGATATTATGCGATACGCATGTACACGTTGAGTTTTATGTCTTGTTTTGCATAGCCTGTAGTTGGGGTCGCTCAGCCCCGTATTTTAGTGGATGGTTTCCATTGACTTGGAACCGGTTATATTGATAAGTGCAATTTTTGCACTTATATTTTATATGAATTATCTTGGCTTTTTGTTATGTTTTGAGCGATATTATGTATTTTTCTTGTTGTTAGTGTCATTTGCAGGAACTTGATTCATATATATTTTATTTGGATAAAAGAAGTCAAAAGAGTGAAAAAAGAGATGAAGAAAAGAGATGGAAAAAAGGAAATAAAAATGCCTGTCAAGCGCCCCAGCGCCACTTACTAAGCGCTCCAGCGCTATACGAGTCCTACGAGGAAAATAAAAGTCAAAGTTTAGGCGCTCCAGCGCCTTGTCCCTAGCGCTCCAGCGCTGTTTTGGAAAATTTTCGGGCGCCCCAGCGCCGAAGAGTAGCACTCCAGCGCTTCAATTTGTTTATTTTAGGAAACTTTTTATGCATATTTTGGATGGAATTTCTTGAGTTAATGAGGGAGTTACGAGGGTTTAGGGGAGCATTCAGAAAATAGGACGGCTGTTGGGAGATTTTGGAGGGTACAAGGGCTCAAGAACTCGGTACAAAGACAGAATACGGCGGCATCCAGCGACGGAGAATCTTTAATCTACTTCGTTCTAGTTTTCTCTTTGAACTCTAATTTTCTAGTTTGATGGATTGTTTGAAAAACATATTTTGTTTGATCTTTGAATTTATTATGAACTAATTTCATAGTCTAGAGTTAGACGGATCTTGACTGAAAACTATGATTTGGATATTTTGATTTATATATTTGAATTCTTCGCACAATTTATTTGTGTTTTTTTTTTATTTTAATGCTTTCAATTTACTAGCCATAGATTGAATGATATTTTATTCGGAATCTATCACTCGAGAGAGGAGATTTTGAATACGACATAGGAAAATACATATTTCGTGTTTATATTGTTCGAGAGACATATAACTCCATAGAAGTCGTTAGAAGAATCACTGTGCCATTTAACGGATTTAATAGTTGAACTTAGATAGAGATATTGAGTTTGTTATTGAATACGAATTTTTGCTTGACACTCGAGAGAGGTAGTAGAAAATAATAGGGATTCTTGACTAATGAGCTAGAAGAATTTGTAATTAAACAATCATTAGAAATAAATTATGGTGCAAAGTCAAGTGAAGTCGAACCTCTAGAATTTATCTTCTATTGAATATTTGTCTTGAGAATTAGTTGTTATTTATTTTTATTTCTTGCAAAGTTTTAGTTATACAAATCTCAAACCATTTACGTAGCTCTACATAGGATTAGAATTTGATTAGTTGAAAATATTTAATATAATATCATTTTATTCATTCTCTGTGGGATCGACTTGGACTCATTTTCTTTATTAAAACTTGACATCGTATGCTTGCGAGCAAAAAACACGCAACAAGTTTTTGGCGCCGTTGCCGGACAATGAATTTTATTTTATTTATATTAAATTGCGCTAATTACTCTTAATTTTGATTTAGAGAATTTTATTTTATTTTATTAGTTTTAATTTTAAATTTTTCTCTATCTATGCAGCTTATGCGAAAAAGCCAATGTTACGACTCGCTGCTCTTCGATCCATGAATTGAGAAAACTACTAAATCCTTGAGAAAAGCTAGAAGAGAAGAGTTGCAACAAATGGCTGAAAATAACGAAAACAGAGGAGAAAGAGAAAGGGGTGAAAACAATGCTCCGATGCCAATAAGAGATCATTTTAGACCGGTGATCAATAATCATTACTCTGGAATCGCTCGGCAAAATATCACGGCGAATAATTTTGAATTGAAGCCAGCTTTGATTAATATGGTGCAACAGAATAAGTTTAGGGGTGCATCTACAGAAGATCCGAATCTGCACCTGTGCACTTTTCTGGAGATTGATGACACGGTGAAAATTCATGGTTTTACTGAAGAAACCATCAGCCTACGATTGTTCCCGTTATCTCTTAGGGACAATGCTCGCAGTTGGTTGCGGTCACTACCTCTTGGGAGCATCACTACATGGGCGAACATGACCTCTGATTTCTGGCTAAGTACTTTCTGCCTGCCAAGTCTGCCCAACTGAAAATTGAGATCACTACTTTCAAACAGCAAGACCATGAGCTGTTGTATGAAGCTTGGGAGTGGTACAAGAAATTGCTTAGGAAGTGTCCGAACCATAATTTTACGGATTGGGAACATATAGAATTATTCTACAATGGGTTGAATGGGCCAACTAGAATTTCTGTGGATGCTGATACTGGAGGTTCGATATTCTCTAAATATACTACGAAAGCTTATGAGATGCTTGATAAAATGACTATTAATAGTTATCAGTGGCCGAGTGAGAGATCTGCGATAAGAAAACCTGCTAGAATTCATGAGGTTGATGCGTTCACTGCCTTGACTTTACAGATTGCTACTATTTCTATACAGTTGGCTGCGCTGACAAAAGGGAATCAAGTTTCTACAAAGACAGCTTCACTGGCGACTACCGTAAATTCTGCTGATGGATTTGAGAGTGTGGAGCAAGCTCAATATGTGAACAACAGAAATTACAACAACTATCAAGGTAATCCTGTACCCAATCAATATCATCCTAGTTTGCGCAATCATGAGAACTTTTCCTATGCAAACAATAAGAATGTGTTGAATCCTCCACCGAGGTTCAATACTGAGAATGGTGAGGGTAAAGCATCTTTGAAGATTTGGTGAGTAATTTTATGTCAGAGTCATCCTCAAGATTTAAGAGGAATGAGAACAGTCTTGATAGTATGGAGACGCACTTGACCAATGTGAGCTCTTCTATGAAAAATCTTGAAACACAAATTGGTCAATTGGCGAATGCATTGAATAATCAGCAGAGAGGGGTATCCCTAGAAATACTGAGGTTAATCCAAGGGAGCAATGCAAGGCTGTCACTCTTAGAAGTTGTAAGGAAGTTGGGGTAGATGACCCAAAGGTAGTGGATAGTGAGGATCGAGTAGAGGAAATTGAGGTTGAAAAATCAGAAAAATCTATCAGTATAAATTCCAGCAAGTCTGCGGTTGTGCCTGAGAAACCGCCTGTGCCAAAAGATGTTCTGCCATATCCACAGCGGTTCAAGAAAAAAGCGTTGGATGAGAAATTTTCTAAGTTTCTTGACATCTTCAAGAAAATTCATATAAATATTTCATTCGCTAATGCTTTGGAGAAGATGCCACACTATGAAAAAATCATGAAGGATGTGATAGCAAGGAAGAGAAAGCTTGAAGAATTTTAGACGGTGAAGTTGACCGAGAAGTGCAGCATCATCCTGCAAAAGAAACTACAAAAAAAAATTGAAAGATCCGGGTAGTTTTAATATTCCTTGTATTATTTGTGGTGCAACTGTTAATAGAGCATTATGTGATTTAGGTGCAAGTACTAATTTAATATCTTTGTACCTTTGGAGCTTGGCGAGGTGAAACCGACCACAATTACTCTACAGTTGGCTGACCGTTCTCTGACCTATCCTCGTGGAATAGTGGAAGATGTATTGGTAAAAGTAGATAAATTTATTTTTCCTGCTGACTTTGTAGTGCTTGACATGAAAGAAGATCAAGATGTCCCTCTAATTTTGGGGAGACCATTCTTGGCGATTGGCAGAGCTTTAATTGATGTGTAGGAGGGTGAATTAACTCTACGAGTTGGTGGTGAAACGGTCACCTTTAATATTTATAAGACCATGAAATACCAAGATGAGGTACATTCTTGTAAGCGCATTGATTTATTTAATTCTTATGAGAATAATTTTGGTGCAGGAATGAAGTTGGAGTATGCTTTGGCAAGGTGCCTAATTAATTCTGTAACCCATCTTGATGGTGATGATTGGTAACTTAGAGAGCAATTTCTCTCTCTTGAAAGCTTGCCAAAGGAAAAAAAAATGGCCAAGAAAAAATTGAATAATTGCCCGAGGAGCCAATTAAACAGGTACCAGTTTCTACTCCTGAATTGAAAGACTTGTCAGGTCATTTATGCTATGCATTTTTGGGATAAAATTCGACGTACCCGGTAATTATTTCATCCTTTCTTACTCCTGATGAAAAAGATAAATTATTAAGAGTTTTGAGGAAATTAAAATCTGCTTTGGGTTGGTCAATTGATATTAAGGGAATTAGTCCCAATATTTTCATGCATAAAATTTTAAGGAGGAGTCATATAGTCCATATGTTGATCATCAAAGGAGGTTAAATCCTGCGATGAAAGAAGTGGTAAAAGCTGAGGTTTTGAAATTATTGAATGCTGGTATTATTTATGCTATATCTGACAGTTCCTAAGTGTCGTCAGTACAGGTTGTGCCAAAAAAGGGAGGTATGACTGTGGTTAAAAATGAGAAAAATGAGTTGATCTCGACTCGTACTATCACTAGTTGGAGAGTTTGCATTGATTATAGAAGGTTGAATAAGGCTACTAGAAAATATCATTTTCCTCTTCCTTTTATTGATCAAATGCTTGATAGGTTGGCTGGTTACCGACATTATTGTTTTTTAGATGGTTATTCTGGATACAATCAAATTTTTATAGCGCCAGAGGATCAAGAAAAAACAACTTTTACATATCTCTATGATACTTATGCTTTTAGGAGAAAGCCATTTGGTTTGTGTAATGTACCGACTACTTTTCAGCGGTGCATGATGGCAATTTTTTCTGACATGGTGGAAGAAGTCATGGAAATTTTTATGGTTGATTTTTTTGTGTTTGGGTCCTCTTTTGATCATTGTTTGCACAATCTGACCCTTGTTTTGCAGCGCTGCCAAGAAATTAATCTAGTACTTAATTGGAAAAAATGTCACTTCATGGTTCAAGAGGGCATTGTACTTGGACATAAAGTGTCATCTAATGGGCTTGAGGTGGATCGAGAAAAAGTGGTTGCGATTGAAAATCTTTGGCTACCAAATAATGTGAATGTCATTAGAAGCTTCTTGGGACACGCCAGGTTCTATCGTTTCTTTATTAGAGATTTTTCTAAAATTACTAAACCATTGTGTAATTTATTAGAAATAGATACATCTTTTATTTTTTATGATGCATGATTGCAAGTGTTTACAAAGATTAAGGAGGCATTAATTTTTGCGCCTATTATGATTGTGCCAGACTGGAAAGAGCCATTTGAAGTGATGTGTGATGCCAGCGATTATGTTGTGGGAGCAGTTTTTGGGCAAAGAAGAGATAAGATATTTCGGGCAATCTACTATGACAGCCGCACTCTTGACGGAGCCCAATAGAATTACAATTCTGCTAAAAAAGAGATTTTGGTTGTGGTGTTCTCATTCGATAAATTCAGGTCATATCTTACTGGCTCAAAATTAATTGTTTATAATGACCATGCAACAATTCGTTATCTCTTTGCCAAGATTGATTCGGTAGATAATCTTATTACAAGAGTTTGACTTTGAAATTAGAGACAATAAAGAGAGAGAAAATTTAGTGGCGGATCATCTGTCTCGTTTGGAGTTGGAAGAAAAAACTGAATATGAACTCATCAAGGAACAATTTCCTGATGAGCATCTGTTTGAGGTAAATTCTAAACTTCCTTGGTTTGCTGATTTTGATAATTTTCTTTCTTGTGGTGTTTTGCCTCCAAATCTTAATCATAACCAAAGGAATAAATTTTTCCATGATGCCAAGTTTTATCTATGGGATGATCCTTTTGTTTACAAAAAGTGTTCGGATCAAGTGATAATGAGATGTGTGGATGATGCCGAAGCGAGAGAAATTTTGGAACAATGTCATTCTGCACCGTATAACAGTCACTATGGAGCCTAACGGACAGCCACCAAGGTACTTCGGTCTGGTTTTTATTGGCAAAATTTATTCAAAGACAGTTATATCTTGGTAAAATCATGTGATAGAAGTCAAAGGATGGGAAATATATCTAGGCGTCATGAATTATCCCTTACAAATATTTTAGAAATTGAATTGTTTGATGTTTGGGGTATTGATTTTATGGGACCGTTTCCCATATCCTTTGGTCAATTTTATATTTTATTGGCTGTTGATTATGTTTTAAAACCCCCACTAATGATGCTCGTGTAGTGGTGAAGTTTGTGCAAAAAAATATTTTCACGAGGTTTGGAACTTCAAGGGCAATTATCAGTAATGAAGGTACGCATTTCTGCAATAAGGTTTTTAATTCATTACTGAAAAAATATGGTGTTAGAAATAAAGTGACATGTGCATACCATCCACAAACAAATGGGCAAGCTCAAATATCCAACCGGGAAATCAAGCAAATTTTGGAAAAGACGGTCAAAACTAACCGAAATTATTGGGCAATCAAGTTGGATGATGCATTATGGGCGTACCAAACTGCGTTCAAGACTCCAATTGGCATGTCTCCATATAGGTTGGTCTTTGGTAAAGCATGTCATATGCCAGTGGAGTTAGAGCACCGAGCGTATTGGGCTGTGAAAAAATTGAATTTTGATATGAAGGCAGCTGGAGAAGAGCGACTTTTGCAGTTGAATGAGATCGAGTTGCGAAATCATTCTTATGAAAATGACAAGATCTACAAAGAACAGCCCAAAAAGTGGCATGACAAAATATTACTGAAGAGAGAATTCGAGCCTGGACAGCATGTATTATTGTTTAATTCTCATCTCAGATTATTTTCAGGTAAGTTGAAATCGAGATGGTCTGGCCCGTTCACCGTGGTGAAAGTGCATCCCTATGGAGCCATTGAACTGAATTGTCATGATGGCCAGACCTTCCAAGTCAATGGGCAGAGGTTGAAACATTACTATGGAAATAAAGTGCGGAACATGGAGAAAGTTGCATTGATCGAGTATGCGTAAAAATACCAGGAATGTCGGGCTGACGAAGTTAAACCAAGCTCTATTTGGAAGGCAACCCAAATTTTAATTTCACTAAATTTTTATTTTTATTATTTTTAATTTAGTAATTTTTATTTCTTTCAGTTATCTTTATTTTATTTTTCTTCTAATAATTTTGGACCTAATTGAGAGTTTCATTGCAGGTGTTATTCTCCACAAAATCACATTTTTGAGTATCAAATTCAAAGGATTGGCGCTCCAGCGCTCAACTCCAGGCGCTTCAAAGCTTCTCTGTAGCTCAGATTCACAATTTTTTGCGAAAGTATGGCGCCCCAGCACTTTAATATAAGCGCTCCAGCGCTGATCTGTAGAGGAAAATAAGTCCCAAATTTGAAGAATTAGCGCTCCAGTGCCATAAATCCAGCGCCCCAGCGCGACATCTCTAGCGCTCTAGCGAGATTTTGGAAAATAATCGGGCGCCACAGCGTTGTTGGTCAAGCTCTCCAGCGCTACATCAAAAATTCTCAAAAATTGGGTTGAAAGACGTTGTATTCTTGGTTTGATAAGTGTGTGGTGAATTATATTGATTTTTTTATGATCCCACAGTGTAGTTGAGAGTATTTACTATTGCATTGTTGTTTGGTTGAGTTGTGATTGAAGTGTTTTCATGGCTCCTAAAAATTAGCAAAAACAGGGTGCATCTACATCTTCGAATTATGATCGAGAACGTTTTTGTGATGAATATGCCGCAAAAAATTATACTTTGATGGTGAATTAGAGCATGGTTCGAGAAAGGGGATTCGATCCTAATGCCTTTTTGGCTTTGTTTGATGTAAGGAGGGTAGCTCATGCTCGAGGTTGGATGGGATTTGTGAAACAACCCTCTGATGCCGTGATTTCTTTAGTCCGAGAGTTTTATGCGAATCTAAAAGTCAAACATGAACAATTTCATGTACTTGTGCGAGGACAGCGGGTGGAATTTGATGGGGCTACCATTAATGCACTCTATGGTATGTTGTCTTTTGAAGTGGATGATTATTTGGAGTTTATCGCACGTGAAGTGGATTATGATAATATAATTGAAACATTTCGTGAAGAAGGGGCTCAGTGGAAATTGAAAGATAATAAAGTGGTGCATTTTCCATCCGGGAAAATGAAGCAAGACGCGAGGTCTTGGTTTTTTCTGGTAGTCGCTCGTGTGAGTCCCATCGAACACACTTCAAAGGTGACGAAGAAACGGGCTGTTCTTACTTAAAGTATCATCACGGGGAAGTTGATTAACTTGGGCATTGTCATTCAGGAGTCTATTCTTGCAGCGGTTAAGGGCACCACTACTGGCGGATTTTTGCACCCTTCTTTGATCACGGACCTTTGTGCACATGCTGGAGTTACTTGGAGTGCGGATGAGGAGCTCTTCAAGGTTCAAGGACCTATTACCGGTACCGCTCGCAAAAATGTACCGCCACCTCCTCAAGCAGCAGCACCTCAGGATCGTCCCGCTAGCAGCCGTCAGCCACCACAGCCCCATATACCACTTCTGAGATCTGATACGCTTTATGGTGAGCATTTGACACGTTTGGAGCAGCGATTAGAGAGACATTGTTGCAGGACTGATCTGTTTATGGATTACATGGTGGAGTTTACGACGAGCCTATCCCAGCGGTTTCCTAGTGCCAGTGATGATCAGCTGTTTCCTCCACCTCCTACTTGGCCACCGCAAGGTGACGACATGGACGATGACCACTGATGGTCATTGTCGTTTGTATGTGTATTCCCCTTGTTCTTATCGATATATTGCACATTGAGGACAATGCACATATCTAAGTATGGTGGGGTGTGTGATTTTGGATGAATTGGGTGTTGAATTGTTTATTCAGCTAAAGTTGGTTAGTTGAAAGATAGTTTTGGAATTCTGATGGTTTTGCATGCTGAAGTTTGTCACTAGTTCCTGCGTTTGTTTTTATTTTTCCTAGTTCGTATTGTGTTTATTTCATGTTGCGTTGTTGTGTCAGTCTTTTTGTTCGTTTGTGTGTTTGTCTCTTTAAAAAAAAGTGAAAAATTAGAAAAGAAAAAGAAAAAAGGCCTATGATGATGAGTTGGAAAAAGAAAAAAAAAGCATATAATCTAGTGTTGGTGTTGCGTAATTTTTTGCCCGCAAGTGTACGGTGTCAAGTTTTAATATAGTAGTGAATAGAGTATCGTTCCCACGAGGAGTAATATGAAATTATCTAGTACTTGTAATTAAAATAGTCCTAATTTTATTTAGAAAATCAATAATGAAGAGATTTGCAGAAAAATAAAATAATCACTGAATTTTTATAGCATGCACACAAATTTCAAAGAAATGTCAATCAGAGAAAAAATGGTCTAGAGGTTTTTATTTCACCTGGTTTCGACAACAACTACTCCTAATTAAATTATTTTCATGAATTCTATTCAATTCATAGCCAAGAACACTTAAATATATTATTTCTCTTTCCTGAGCAACAAATAATGTGTATCAACTAAAATTCAATTTCAATATCCCTATTAAAAATCTAGTATTAGTGATATGTGAAAAACGATGTTCTTCCTAAGGCTTTATTAACGCTATATAGTCTCCCGAGCTATATAAAAAATTAACGGCGTAATTTCTATTGGTCATATTCAAAATCCCCTCTCCCAAATTCCGGATGCCAAATAAATATTACAATTCAATTATTGATCAAGTAATTGAAAAGACAACTAAATCTAGAAAAAACAATTAATCTAGTAGAATTCAATCCAATGAAAATCAAAAGTTGTAAAAGTGTCTACACCAGGCTACGTCAACCTCTAGACTAATAAAATTTAGTTCATAATAAAATTCTGATAAAAAATTATGTTAAAAAATCTAGACATCAATTCAGAATTTAATAAATATAAAATAAGGAAATAAAGTCGAATATTCAATGTCGTGTCCGGTCGATCGATCTTCAAACTCTGTTCCAGCTTTTCTTCACGTCTTGAAAATTTATTCTTCCCAAAATTCACGTTCAAAGTCTTTCAATTTTTGTGTGTGTGATGTGCGGTTTCTCCCCCTAATTTTGATCTTCTCAATCTCTTGTATATGTTTCTTGAAAGCCCAAGATCAAGCCCAAGAATCTAGAGTTTAAAATTTCCAAAAATTTGATTTTTTTTCCTAATCTGCGAAGTAGCGCAGATGCGCATCCGGGATTTCTTCGTTTATTCATTGGCGCAGACTTTCTTCGATCTTGGCGCAGCTGCTCTTCAATTTCTTCATCATGCGCAGACTTGCAATATACCAGGTGCATCTCCTCTATTCCCTCTCATTTTCTCTGGATTTGTGCGCAGAATTTCTTCTCATGAGCGCATACGTTCTTCTCATGGCGCAGATGTGCTATTTTTATGGAGCAGATGCGCCTCCCCATCTCAAAATATGCCTTTTTTGCGCAGCTGCCCTCCACCTCAAGCGCAGGGGCGCTACTGATCCTTTCCAGCTGAGCGAAAATTTTCAAAAATGAACGGTGAAGATCGGATTTGAATTTCTGTAGAAATCCCAGTAATTTTCTGAAGTTTGCTGTCCGAAATTTGTCTTTTCGCTCCTTCTCGCTACTTTTCTTCCAATCCTTGCAACTCACAAAAAAAAAAACAACACATATGCATAATCTCCAGTAGATACATCACAAAAGTCAGGTTAATTCATATATAAATTAAGTGCATAAATTGCACTTATCAGTTGGCGACATTGTATCTTGAGTTCTCACATTTTATGCACTATAGCCTTGACTATTGATACTCCTGACAAGTAGAAAAAGTTATGTGGATTTTGTAATGGATTGGATAATTTGACTCCTAATTTTGGTGATTTATACTCAAGACCAAGGTAGACTAATACAAGAATAGAAATGATTTAGGCAATTTTATTGAAAAATGAGTAACTAAAATGTTGCAAAAACAACAGAAAATTTTTTACAACACCATCCGAGTTATGAACAATGGATTGAAATCCTATTTGTCTTGTTCTTGACTAAGTATGCGGATTCAATGGGATTGATTCTCCATTCGTGCTATAGACTAGGGGATTGAAATCCGAATCCTATCTTTATTTATAGCTAAGTCTGCGGGTATTTTATGGGGCTAAATAAAAATCGGGTGCAAAATTCGGTGATTTTATGAAAAAGTTGTAATAATTGAAAAAGTATTTTTGATCTTTGTAAGTAGAAGTCGAACTTGGTGGAGAGTATTTTGAAACTAGAGGGCGGGGTTAATGACTCTTTGAGGCTTACTGGTTGCATGATTTGATCAAGAGTTAGGTGGATAGACAATATTGGCTAATCACACACGCATGAGAACTCTTGAGAAAATTAGCTACACATGGATTAATTGTTGAACATCTGAGACCGGTTGGTTTATTAAAGTTTTATTACTTTCTTGTGTGTTGTTTAGTTCTTTAGTTGTTTATTTGTTTTGTTTTGCTCGGGACTAGCAAAATTTCAAGTTTGGGGGGATTTGATAAGTGCAATTTTTGCACTTATATTTTATATGAATTAGCTTGGCTTTTGTAATGTTTTGAGCGGTATTATGCATTTTTCTTGTTGTTAGTGTCATTTGCAGGAACTTGACTGACATATATTTTATTTGGATAAAAAAGTCAAAAGAGTGAAAAAAAGAGATGAAGAAAAGAGATGGAAAAAAGGAAATAAAAATGTCTGTCAAGCGCCCCAGCGCCACTTACCATGCGCTCCAGCGCTATACGGATCCTCCAAGGAAAAGAAAAGTCGAAGTTTAGGCGCACCAGCGCCTTGTCCCTAGCGCTCCAGCGCTGTTTTGGAAAATTGTCGGGTGCCCTAGCGCCGAAGAGTAGCGCTCCAACGCTTCACTGTGTTTATTTTAGGAAACTTTTTATGCGTATTTTGGATGGAATTTCTTGACTTAATGAGGGAGTTACGAGGGTTTTGAGGATCATTCAGAAAATAGGATGGCTGTTGGGAGATTTTGGAGGGCACAAAAGCTCAAGAACTCGGTACGAAGACAAATGACGGCGGCATCCGGCAACGGAAAAGCTTTAATCTACTTCGTTCTAATTTTCTCTTTGATCTTTAATTTTCTTGTTTGATGGATTGTTTGAAAAATATATTTTTTTAATCTTTGAATTTATTACAAACTAATTTCTTAGTCTAGAGGTAGACGGATCTTGACTGGAAACTATGATTTGGGTATTTTGATTTATATATTTGAATTCTTCGCACAGTTTATTTGTGTTTTCCTGATTTTAATGCTTTAAATTTACTGGTCATAGATTGAATGATATTTTATTTGAAATTTATCACTCGAGAGAAGAGATTTTGAATACTGATAAGTGTGTTGTGTATGCATTATTTTGTGTCATTTTATATTTATTTCGCATGCATTTATTTTATTTTCTTGTGTTTTGTTAGTGTTTTATTTTATGTGCATATATTACTCTCCTGGTTGAATTTTTTAGGATAATGAAGCTTTCGGAACCAACTGTGCGAACATGGCGCGCGCGGGCGAGCTTAAGCCTCGCGCGCGCGCAGAAGAAATTTCCAGAGAAGCTCCTACTCGCGCGCGCGTGAGAGGTTTATGAGCCACTATCCGTTTGCCTTGCGCGCGAGAGAGAGATGCCCAGGCACGCGCGCGCGTGTTTGTGAAACGACCCTCTCTACTAGACTAAAAATAACTTAAATGAAAATTTGCGGATTTTTAAAAATTTTTGCCATGACTTGTTTGCAAAGCAAACAAGCCATCTTAACCCAGTCAAAAATTCAAATAAGGAAAGAAAAACTGACTTAAAAACTCAAGTGCGCTAATCATAAACATGCAATCCTAGTAACCACCTCCCGGTTACAGCATAAAGTAAACTAAGGCATTTAAAAGTTCGCAATAATCATAAACATGCATAGGTGTAGACATACTACAAATTCATCAACTGTAGCACAGGGAAAGCACATCCTGGCTATAAATACTGAAAGTACTCAAATAACTCTTCATTATTACATAACAGAGTAATGTGCGGAAAAACGTAAACATAAAGAAGCAACGGTCACTGGGCCTTGCACCGCCGATGGCCTCATCCCAGTAGATCATGCCCCTCCATCTCAACAACAGTCTCCTCACCTGCAAACATTCAAGCATAGTGAGTCTAAAGACTCAACAAGTATAAACAGTGTAATAACAAGGGTTTAAAATACGTGATGCAATAGCTCAACTTCATCTGTAATATGCATGAAACTAGAAGGTATAGAAAACATGCACTGATGAACTCACGCTATAAAAGACTTTCAACTTTCTTAACATCAACCTCATACTTTACTTAACCTCATGCATGACTGACTGACATCAACGTAAGACGAGTCAACTGAAATAATGAAACTTTAACTTTTAAACTTTTCTTTTCCTTTTCTTTTTCCTCATAGAAATCAGTTCCTTGATTTGTGACACTCTGTTTCGATCATGATCATGGCTGCAGTGCACTATGCCGGCAAGACGACGAGATTTCTCCCGACGAACTTAACCCCTCTGTGGCAAGGAGACCGAGATAACTCCCGATCCCACATTGCCCCTCTGTGGCAAGGATAAACAAGATTTCTCTTGCTCCCTACCTAAACCTCTATAACCTCTTGGTGAGTAGACCGAGGCATCCCCCGGCCTAGCAACACCCCTCTTTGTCACAAACAAATCACTTCATTCGAAAACATTTACTTTCTTTTCCTTTTCATTCATTAAGACTCGACTCACACCTCTTTACAGCATGCAAAGCAAGAAAACTTCCTTTCACTTTATGAAACTCAAGAACATGTCATATGCACACGAATAGGCAACCTTTAAGACATGAGACTCAACTCAAAAATGTGGGTGTAAGGTGGATGAGTGGCTGCCCCTAAGACAAAAGAAACACTTCACTCAACAATTTCCCTCAAACTTGACTTAGCCCGAGCAAGAGAACCGTAAGACCCTAAACTTTGTCATGCCTTAACCAAAACCCGTCCCGCTTGAACCGAGACTTAACAAACACTTCAAATTACCCCTAGGAATAGGTGGTAACATCAAATGATCAAACGAGCTAATTGACAAGACAAGAAAATTGGACAGCCCCTTTTTACAAAGAAAAATCTGCACCTACACCTCCAACTTAAAAGACTCATAACTTGGTCCAAACTTATCCGAAATAAGCCCATTTTATACCGACACGACCACAACATCATGAACTTTACTATGGTACAGCCCTAACACTGCCCAGATCTCAGCCAAGACCTGCCCTGCCCCATGAACAGTACTGCCCTGCACACTCAACAACACCCAACTTACCTCTAACTCAAAAATTCAACCCCATAACCCTCTTTCCTCAACTTTTCTCCATACCAAACATCAATACACCTCAAATAACATCACTTAGGACTTTTCCCAAGCACTTGGACAACACCCAACCACACTTTCACCTCACATTTCGAAAACTTCAAATTTTAAGCATCAAAAGCCTCAAAATATTGGGTAATCAATCAAGACTCATGCAAATCAATTAAATGCCTCAACATCATTTCAATTCCAGCCCTTACACATGCAAAACTTCAAAATTTAGGGCACCTCACTTCTGAATTTTCGAAATTATGCAAACCCAATCATAAATTATGCAAACCCAATCATAAAAATCCATGCCATAACTTCTAAATTCATCATTTAATCACATAAACACAACTCAAATGCAATACTTAAAAAAAAAACAGCCCTACCTCCACTAAATCATGCAAAAACCGAACCCTACATACATATACATCATGCATTTCGAAATTTTGCAAAAGAAACTTAAGGGTGGGGATAGATATTGCTTGAATGAAAGCCCAAGAACAATTTATACTTGCCTCTACCAAATATCAACCAAAAACCGAAATAAAAGAGGGAAGGGGAGCTGAAACTTCAAGCTAAGCTCCTTGGGAAGCTTCTCCGGTGAGGTAGGCGGCGGTGGACGGCGGCGTCGGCGGCTAGAGGTGGAAGAGAGGGGCGGCCATGAGAGAAATCCAACAAGGGGAAGGGGGCGGCTCTTGTGTTTAAAATGGGGGCTAGGGTTTCTATTGTGTTGTAAATGTGTATTTTAGAGGGAAATAAATGAGAGTGTATTGTGTGTAGTGTTTTAAAGTTGCTTTTGTACTTGTAAAAGTGCTACTAGCACTATTACAACTCTTTACCTCAAAACTTTTGCACCTTTAAAACTTCTAAGTTTAAAATTTCAACTCTCAATATTTTAATTGAAATTACACTAGCCCGGATTTAATAAAATCCTATTTTATGAAAAGTTTAGGAAATAATCCAAGAAAATGATAAAATTGCTTTTTGACCCCTTAAAAGTTCAAAATTCACATTTTTGGCCAAAATCCCCTTTTTCCTCTAACTTAAAATCTTAAAAACGAAAGTCTTGAAAATATACCACCGAAGCCCACCATCGTCGCCTGCCGGGATAGAAACTCACTAACTAAACAATTCAAGGCATTTAATTCAAATAAGTCAAGCAATGCTATCTTTAACTGAAACTTAAACAATTAACTTCAAGAAATTAAAAATATAAATACTGAAAATAATTTTAGGCATGATATTCAAATTTTAAAAGTTCTTGGTGTTACAGTTTGGGAATGCATGACGTTCGAAAATTCTAGGTCAAGGAGGATTCCAATAGGCGCGGACATATAAATAGAAGTTTGATGATGTTTTTGAGGACTTTTTGTCTTTTTAATTACGCACGAAGGCTGACGACGGCTACTGAACAATTCTCCAGTTTTTTTTCTCTTTTCTCGTATTTCTTTAGTTTATGATTTTAGACTTGGTTTGATTAATTATGTTTATTAATGAGTAGTAGTTTTTCTTCGATCAAGACCACGTGATTGGACCAGACAATTTATGTAGAAAACTTGATTTGTTTATTTGAGATTTTCAAACTTGATTTGATTTTATTGGTTATCGAATTTATATTTGTCTTGTGAATTTCCTGGCCAGTTATTTTCTTGCATATTAATTGATTCCAATTCGAAAGAGGAGTTTCAATTTTGATCACTTCGATATTCAACATAGTGTAAAACTGACTAGAAATAAAATTCGGTTTCATTATGCGGTTTGGGTGTAAACTGAATTTTCACAGTTATTCATGCATTCAAATTTGATTAGAATTACGAAAGATTAATCCATCAAATTTGAATAGGTTTGATTGTTCTAGAAATATTCCTTTGAACAAATTAGGAAAATTCCCGTGAATTAAGATTAAGTCTGATGTCTTAGATCGACTGCTTGTTACATGAATTGTCTGGTACCTACGTGAGTTCTTGATCGAGCTTTTCCCAAATTTGAATTAAATCCAAATTTTCCTGCTGCGTTTTAGTTAATTTAATCTTATTTGCAATTTTAATTTCTTAGTTTAAAAATCTGAAATCCCTCTTTTTTATTCGTCTAGATTAAGTAGGAATAAATATATTTTGGTATTCATATTTATACAGTCTCTGTGGGTTTGACATCTGGACTTTTGTCCACTATAATATAACTTGACCTGATACGCTTGCTAGTTGATTTTTATCATACCGATTTAGCCGGTCAAGTTTTTGGCGCCGTTGCCGGGGACTGTTTGATATCGGAATTTTTTTTTCGCTTGAGATTAGACATTATTTATTTTCTTAAATTTTGACTATAATTTATTGGGGATTTTCAGGTACCTTTTGTTGTGCATGCATAGCATTCGATCTCGAGAATTATTACCACTTGATTTAGAGATCGAACGCACGCTTAGCAGGATCCGAAAAGCCAAGAAATCTATCAATCTTGAATTAGAGTCAACTCTGAATCCGAAGTAGAGATGGCGGACAACCATACTATTTGGGATCTGATTAGGCCGCCAGTTGAAGGTTATGGATCTAGCATAGTTCGCCCCACTGTTGAGGCAAACAATTTTGAGTTGAAACCCTCTACTATTCAGCTGATCCAATTGCAAGCTAGATTTGGGGGTACATCTGTGGAAGACCCCTACGCTCATTTGGAGCGATTCCTGTCAATTTGCGACACGTTCAAAGTGAATGGGGTAACATCTGATGCAGTGCGACTGCGGTTATTCCCATTTTCTCTACAAGGAGAAGCTGTTGAGTGGTTAGATGATTTGCCTACTGGTTCAATCACTACGTGGAACCAACTTGTTCAGACTTTTCTGAACAAATATTTTCCTCCCACGAAGATGGCAAAACTTTTCTCCGATATCATCTCATTCAGGCAGAAGGAAGCTGAATCTTTAAATGCGGCTTGGACTCGATTCAAAAAGATGTTGAGGATGTGTCCTCAACATAATCTTACTTAGAGCCAGCAGACTCAGACCTTCTACAATGAGGCTGATCAATATGTTCGATCCATGTTGGATGCCGCTGCTAACGGAAGCCTATTCAGGAAGACACCGTCGGAGGAATGGGAAATCATTGGAAATATGGCTGAAAGCAACATTGGATGGCCATATGCTAAAAAGGAGAAAAAGGCTGGAGTACTAGAAGTCGATGCACTGACAGCACTGAATGCCAAAATAGATGTTTTACTCATCAAATGGCAGTTATGCAGACAGTTTTAGCCAATCAAGTGCAAGCTCAACAGCCCGAGGAAGAGCAAGTATTTGAGGTTGATGCGACGAATTGAAAGAGTGGGTGCCCGGTGAGCCAACTTGTGGCTAAGGGCTTTGATGACTCTTTGTATAAACAATCTTTTGTTTAATATAATTTACACTTTTATTAATGGCAATGACTTTATCTTTCTTCATATTGTTATATTGTGATATACTATTGTTGTTTTGATAAAGACCTTGAATATACTATAGTGTATGTAAGATGTGGTAGAACATGGGGATGTCTATCATGAAACACATCTTATAGTCACTGTATATTCTAAATGGTTCCTAGTCGATTGAGCCGTCCGTTAATAAGGATAAGGATCGCTCGAGATTAAGACTAGCATTTGCGATGCCGAGTACCACGTTTCATTGGTATGGAACATAGAGATGTTCAAAGCATGCAAATGGATATTCATACGATGAATGATCGAACTACCCTATCCGGACTTTCCAAGTGGTTATCACTTATCGAGTGGATAAAGTCCACGGTTTTGGTTGTACACCGTTAGTCCTTGCTACTTGAAACATCATTGAGACTCTATATGCTAGTACTGTGCTTTGACTCGTTTACCGACTCTATTGGGGTCATCAGGTGTCGGGATTGGGTACAGTTACAACACATATAGGAGTCGATGTTTTGTTGTCAAGGATTCACCACATACTTGCGAGTGTGGATATCCTATGCAATCTGAGGAAATATTAGTGTGACGAATCTCTGGCCAGAGTACATAATGTGTTTTAAGAAATGATTTCTTAGTAGCACTTGCGATGTCACTATTTGATCTTCAAGATGTATTGCATAGTTATCGAATCTCGAACGACTCTCGATTTACCAATGGTTGTTGATTCGATCGGGATATATGGATGAAGGGACCGTACTGTACGCTAACCAAAATCTATTGGTTCTTGTAGGCACTATCAGTGATACCTAGGGAATCATGGGGCGATGTTGCTAGGAGCTCTTACCATGATTCGATGGGCAAGTCGGAAATTGTTGTTCCGAGTCACAAGGAGTTGTGAGCCCACGGCTAGCTGTATCCCTGAACCATTGAGGGTCACACAGAGTAATGGATTTTTAATCCCCGTTGAGATAGTTAAATTTAAAGAGTTAAATTTAATGAACAAAGAAGTGGGACTTCTTATTTAAGAGTAGAGGAGTAAGATTTCCTAAAATGACATAGGGATGGGCATTTTTGGAAACCACTGAATTCGGATTCAGAAAATTTATCTTGACTCTAAAAGATGCAGAAATGGTTTCTGTGAACATTGGTGAAATTGGTTTATCAATCTGAGTCACGATGAATTTTATATTAATTTTTGAACATGCGGGCTTTGCTTGTCAGGCTTGAACTTATGACTAATGGGCCCTAAGCTGTTAGCAGCCCACATTATAAATAAGTTATTGCAGTACAGAAATTACACAACAGAGGTCACAATTTTCGAAAACCCTAGCTGATTTTCTCTCTAAGTGGCCGCCCCCCTCCCTCTCTACTCGGGAAAAATCCAGCCTGTGAATTTTGAATTTTCAGTCTGGTTTAACGGATCAAATTCGTTAATTCTCTTCGTAGAAACTTCTGATAGATTTTCTAGTGCAATCTATCAGAGGGATTAAATCTCTGTTCGTGGACCTGATTGAAGAACAGTTCGTCCATCAGTTCCAGGGATATACAACAAGAGCAGAGTAATCTGTTGGTGTCCATAATCTCGATTCGAGATTGGAGGTAAAAATTTATAATTGTCATTTAATTTTTACACACACAATTTAATCGTAAAGTTTTGATACCCAGTATGGAATCGTTCCATATAAAATTTTTAAACTTCCGCTGCACCGGGTATCAATTCTGATTGATCTGATCGCCGTTCTCCAACAGTGGTATCAAAGCCAGGTTGCTCAGATCAAGCGATTAAATTAATCGATTGTACAAAAATTTTTAAGACTCGGTTTTTGAAACAAAATAAATTTTTTTAAAATAAATTTTTTTTTTTTGGGGCAAAACACGGGCTGCCTGGCCCGAGCCCCTTTGGGGCGCGAGCAGCCCGGGAGCGTCCAAGGCGGCCCGCGAAAAATTAATTTTTTAATTTTAAAATTAAAATTTTAATATGTTAAAATTCTATTTTTGGTCCGATCGAAAATTGTTTTTGATTGGTCCACGAGGCGTCGGATCGAATTGTTCGAGTCCGAAAATTTTAAAATTGATTTTTGGATAAATTTGAATTTTTGGAAAATTTATAGATTTTATCCGTTAAATCAGATTTTATGAAATTAATTATTTTTGGTACAATTGATGATAAGATATGATCTTATGGAAATATTGAGTAAAATATGATTTTATGTATAAAATTGGATTTTATATGTAAAATATGATTTTATTTGATAAAAAGATAAAATATTATTTTGTATGTAAAATAAGATTTTTTATATGGAATATGATTTTATCCTTTTAATTTAAATTGTCATTGCATGTTATCCAATAAATTAATTTTGAATTAAATATTATTGGATAAGGATGATCGATTGCCATGACCAATTTTGTAGGTGTATGTTAGGAATTTACATTTGTTTTTATTGTTGTTGGATTTATTAATGGGTCTGGTTTATGGCCCAATATGAATTGTCATATGTAATAAAAGTGGGCCTGGTTTATGGCCCATTCCCACCCCTTAAAATGTATCCCCTACTTGTCATGGTTATTTATTGTAAATACATTAGACTTAGTGGGAGATGAAGATTTGAAGACGGAGGTGGGCCCAGCAGACAATAAAGACAGAAGAAATGTAAATTGGAAGCTCAATATAATAGGATTGCATTGCATACCTGCATGTTACCTAGGATTGGACTAAGACTCGTGATTGGCAACCACGGGTCGATTAGAAATGGAATCGATCATCCTATATAATATATGATATTATAGTTGTATGCATGTTTTAGACAAAATTGTATGAATCCCGCAAGCATACAAATTTTTAAAATGATGAGACAAATTTTCAAAATTAAAATCCCTTATTTTAAATATGATTTAAAATTGATATCAAGATAAATAAAGGAAATTTAAATATTGTTTAAATGTTCCTACCTTCCATCAACGATCAATGTATGAGATTCTACCCGCGGATACGGTCCGGCTAATATTATTGGGGGGGCCCGTTCGTCGAAAAGCTGTACATTGGATCGACACATGTTGTAAGTTGGGTGGAACTCCCATGGGATCGGCTCATATTATTGGGGGATCCACATGGCGACCGTCCATCACAACTTAATATTGATGGGTCATCTTGACATGTCACAATAAACGGCGTCATATTATTGGGCCCTTATTGGACATGAGGTAAAAACGTGGAGGTTGCTTTGGAAGCAATTGGGCTCTACCTTTTGAAAATTATGGTTGGCTGATATTATTCGGGACCATAGTTTGTCAATTGGACTCCATGTTCTCACTAAGGAAAACAGTTTCCCATTTTCACTAAAGGGTAGTGAAATCGTTAAAATAGTGGGAGTGAGATTCATAAAATAAATTTCGCCTATTTTATGTCTTAGTAAATTAATTAAACAATCACTGATTATTGTCTGTTTCTTTTCAGTATTTCATAAAGATGAATTCGCGTAATCCACTATTCTCTATCCTCGAACAAAATAAACTGACTGGCGCAAACTATACGGAATGGTTCCGTAAGTTGAAGATTGTCTTGACCTCGGAGAAGATGCTCTACGTGTTAGAAAAATCTCCTCCGAAGGAAGCACCAGCTGATGTAAGTTCGGAAGAGTTGGCCAAACTTGATAAATGGTGGGACCATGATATCAAGGCCAAATGCTATATGCAAGCCTCGATGTCTGATGAACTCCAGAGGCGATTTGAGGACACCGTGAATGCTGCTGACATTCACGTGCAACTCAAGGAACTTTTTGGTGCTCAATCGAGAGCTGAAAGGTTCGCTACTGTAAAAGAGCTAATGATGTGTCGCATGCGTGAAGGGACTTCGGTCCGTGATCATGGGGTACGAGTGATTTGGCTCACGCAGAAGTTGGTAACGCTTGATTTGGTGTTGGAGCATGAACTCAACGTGGACTTATTACTTCTATCTCTTCCTTTTTCGTTTGACGGATTTGTGGTGAATTTCAATATGAACAAGATAGAGGCCTCCCTTGAAGAGATGGTCAATATGCTTGTAACATATGAATCCACTTTAAAGAAGGATAAACCGGCTTTCTTGGTGGGCTCCTCTTCTTCTGCTAAGAAGGGGCCAAGTACAAAGGGTAAGAAACGTTCTGCCCCACCCAAGAAAACCGAACCCGAGAAGAAGTACAAGACAAAGGCTTCAAACATGGAAAAGTCCAAGGATGTTTGCCATTACTGCAAGAAGCCCGGTCATTGGAAACGTAACTGCAAGGAATATCTAGAGCAGTTGCGAACTGCGAAGGGTATGTTCTATATTGAAATAAATGTTTCACTTAATACTACTTCTTGGGTATTGGATACCGGATGTGGATCTCGCATTTGCAATGATTTGCAGGTGATGACAAGAAGTCGCAGGCTTAGAATGGGTGAGACCCAGCTGAGGCTCGGAAATGGTTCTAGAGTTGAAGCTAAAGCTGTGGGAGATGTTTATTTAATTTTGTAGAACAATTTTAAGTTATTTTTTAGAGATGTTTTATTTGTTCCAGATTTGATTAAAAACATTATTTCTGTTTCTATGCTTGATAGAGATGGTTATTCTTGCAATTTTGTGAATGGGATTTGCAATATTTACAAGAATGAATGTTTGATTGGAAATGGACAACTTGAAAACGATCTATATAACTTAAAATTACAAGACGTTCCAATAAATTATGTTGATAAACCGGTAACAACAAACAAAAGGAAATAGATTCGATGCATACAAACCAAGTTTGGTCTTTAGTAGATCCTCCCGATGGAATTGTTCCAATAGGGTATAAATGGATCTACAAGAGAAAGCTTGGGCCTGATGGTAAGGTATTGACCTACAAGGCACGATTGGTGGCGAAAGGTTATACTCAAAGACAAGGAGTTGACTATGATGAAACCTTTTCACCAGTTGCAATGTTCAAGTTCATAAGAATCCTTATTGCCATAGCTGCTTGGTATGACTATGAGATATGGCAAATGGATGTGAAGACTGCATTTCTTAATGGAAACATTAAGGAAGAGATCTATATGACGCAGCCTGAGGGATACACATCCATGGGAAGCGAGCATAAGGTATGCAAGCTTCAGAGATCAATTTATGGTCTAAAACAGGCATCAAGAAGTTGGAACCAGAAATTTGATGAAACAATAAAGGATTTTGGTTTCATCAAGAACCCGGAGGAACCATGCGTGTACAAGAAAGTAGTTAAGGATGCGGTAACATTCTTAGTACTTTATGTTGATGACATCCTACTCATTGGGAATGACGTAGGGATGTTGCAGTCAACAAAGATATGGTTATCAGGTAGATTCTCGATGAAGGATTTGGGTGAGACATCCTATATTCTAGGGATACAGATCTATAGAGATAGATCTAAGAGAATGATAGGACTCACTCAATCAACCTACATCGACACCATATTGAAACGGTTTTCAATGGATGGGTCCAAGAGAGGACATCTACCTATGTGTCATGGAGTTTCTCTATCCAAGTCTATGTGTCCCAAGACTGATGAAGAGATAGAGAAAATGACACATGTACCATATGCGTCAGCCATAGGTAGTATCATGTATGGGATGATATCTACCAGACCGGATGTAGCATTTGCTCTGAGTGTCACGAGCAGATATCAAGCTAATCCCGGTCAAATGCATTGGAAAGCCGTGAAGGACATTCTTAAGTACTTACGAAGGACTAAGAATATGTTCATGGTATATGGAGGAAGAGAACTAAAATTGGAAGGCTATACCGACTCTAGCTTCCAAAGTGACGTTGATGACTCGAAGTCAACCTCTGGATTTGTGTTCATGCTCAATGGCGGTGCTGTCTCTTGGAAGAGTTCCAAGCAGGACACCACAGCGGATTCCACCACTGAGGCAGAATACATTGCAGCATCAGCTGCTGCTAAAGAGGCCGTTTGGATGAGGAATTTCGTCCAAGAGTTGGGCGTTATTTCGGAAATTGTTGGTCTAGTCCCGGTGTACTGTGACAACACGGGTGCCGTTGCTCAGGCAAAGGAACCAAGGTCTCATCAAAGATCCAAACACGTACTGAGGAAATACCACATCATCCGGGAGATCGTGGAAAGAGGAGACATCACTGTCGAAAGAGTGGCCTCTGCAGACAATATCGCTGATCCACTTACTAAGCCCTTGCCAGGACCATTATTTGACAAACATCGCGAAGCAATGGGTCTACGTAGTATGACTAGTTGGCTTTAGGACAAGTGGAAGATTGAAAGAGTGGGTGCCCGGTGAGCCAACTTGTGGCTAAGGGCTTTGATGACTCTTTGTATAAACAATCTTTTGTTTAATATAATTTACACTTTTATTAATGGCAATGACTTTATCTTTCTTCATATTGTTATATTGTGATATACTATTGTTGTTTTGATAAAGACCTTGAATATACTATAGTGTATGTAAGATGTGGTAGAACATGGGGATGTCTATCATGAAACACATCTTATAGTCACTGTATATTCTAAATGGTTCCTAGTCGATTGAGCCATCCGTTAATAAGGATAAGGATCGCTCGAGATTGAGACTAGCATTTGCGATGTCGAGTACCACGTTTCATTGGTATGGAACATAGAGATGTTCAAAGCATGCAAATGGATATTCATACGATGAATGATCGAACTACCCTATCCGGACTTTCCAAGTGGTTATCACTTATCGAGTGGATAAAGTCCACGGTTTTGGTTGTACACCATTAGTCCTTGCTACTTGAAACATCATTGAGACTCTATATGCTAGTACTGTGCTTTGACTCGTTTATCGACTCTATTGGGGTCATCAGGTGTCGGGATTGGGTACAGTTACAACACATATAGGAGTCGATGCTTTGTTGTCAAGGATTCACAACATACTTATGAGCGTGGATATCCTATGCAATCTGAGGAGATATTAGTGTGACGAATCTCTGGCCAGAGTACATGATGTGTTTTAAGAAATGGTTTCTTAGTAGCACTTGCGATGTCACTATTTGATCTTCAAGATGTATTGCATAGTTATCGAATCTCGAACGACTCTCGATTTACCAATGGTTGTTGATTCGATCGGGATATATGGATGAAGGGACCGTACTGTACGCTAACCAAAATCTATTGGTTCTTGTAGGCACTATCAGTGATACCTAGGGAATCATGGGGCGATGTTGCTAGGCGCTCTTACCATGATTCGATGGGCAAGTCGGAAATTGTTGTTCCGAGTCACAAGGAGTTGTGAGCCCACGGCTAGCTGTATCCCTGAACCATTGAGGGTCACACAGAGTAATGGATTTTTAATCCCCGTTGAGATAGTTAAATTTAAAGAGTTAAATTTAATGAACAAAGAAGTGGGACTTCTTATTTAAGAGTAGAGGAGTAAGATTTCCTAAAATGACATAGGGATGGGCATTTTTGGAAACCACTGAATTCGGATTCAGAAAATTTATCTTGACTCTAAAAGATGCAGAAATGGTTTTTGTGAACATTGGTGAAATTGGTTTATCAATCTGAGTCACGATGAATTTTATATTAATTTCTGAACATGCGGGCTTTGCTTGTCAGGCTTGAACTTATGACTAATGGGCCCTAAGCTGTTAGCAGCCCACATTATAAATAAGTTATTGCAGTACAGAAATTACACAACAGAGGTCACAATTTTCGAAAACCCTAGCTGATTTTCTCTCTAAGTGGCCGCCCCCCTCCCTCTCTACTCGGGAAAAATCCAGCCTGTGAATTTTGAATTTTCAGTCTGGTTTAACGGATCAAATTCGTTAATTCTCTTCGTAGAAACTTCTGATAGATTTTCTAGTGCAATCTATCAGAGGGATTAAATCTCTGTTCGTGGACCTGATTGAAGAACAGTTCGTCCATCAGTTCCAGGGATATACAACAAGAGCAGAGTAATCTGTTGGTGTCCATAATCTCGATTCGAGATTGGAGGTAAAAATTTATAATTGTTATTTAATTTTTACACACACAATTTAATCGTAAAGTTTTGATACCTAGTATGGAATCGTTCCATATAAAATTTTTAAACTTCCGCTGCACCGGGTATCAATTCTGATTAATCTGATCGCCGTTCTCCAACACGAATTTCATGGGAAATCAAGGGAGACAGCCATAAAATTCCTACAGCAATACTTACAATCATGGCTGGAAGAATCATCCAAACTTCTCATGGAAAGCTCCAGATCCTACCACCAACACATCAAAGCATGTCGAGAAGAAACCCTCCTTTGAAGAAATCGTGATGAAATATGTAGAAAGCACTGAAACTCGCCTACAGAACCAGGAGGCTATGCTGCAGAAGTTGGAAATTCAGATGGGGCGGATCGCAACCCAATTGTCAAATCGCCCTACTGGAACTTTGCCGAGTAACACCGAAACAAACCCCAAGGGCATGAATGCTATTATGGTCGTGACTCAAGCACAATCTAAAAAATTTGAGCAGATGGTAGAAGAGAAAAATATGGAGGGGACGAAAATTTCAGAAGTCAAGGAGTACGTGCACACTAAAAATTTCTCCATGGAAGGTAAGAAAGGTAAGACTTAAAAATTTGAAGTTAATAATGATGTTGATATTTCTACATAACCTTTCCCTCATAGAGCGAAGCACTTATTATTTGATCATCAATTTAAAAATTTCTTGAAATCTTCAAGAAACTACATATTAACATACCTTTTGCAGATGCATTAGCTCAGATGCCGAACTATGCCAAATTTTTGAAGGACTTGCTGAAAAATAAAAAGAAGTTGAATGATGTGAGGAAGGTCACAATGAATGAGAAATGTTCGACTGTGCTTCAGAAGGAACTCTCACAAAAATTTCACGATCCAGGGAGTTTCTCCATACCTTGTCATATTGGAAAATTCTCAGTCGATAATGTTTTGTGTGACTTAGGATCGAGTATAAATTTGATGTCTTATGCACTTGCTAAGAAATTGGGGATATGCAACATTGAACCGGCAAATATTTCTCTTAAATTTGCTGATGGATCTAGTAAATACCCAAGGGGGATAGTTGAGAATGTTCTAGTCAAGATTGATAAGTTTATTTATCCTATTGATTTTGTTATTCTTGACATGAATGCAGATTGTGAGGTGCCTCTGATTTTAGGGCGTCCATTTATATCCATGAGTAGGGCGTTAGTTGATGTTGAGAAGGGAGAGTTAATATTGAGACTGAATAATGAACAAGTGGTGTTTAATATGCTTAAGTTGCCTAATGATAGCCCAAATTGAAAATCTTGCTCTGCCGTCAAATTTATTGATGTGTTTCATGCTATAGGTGATGAATGTCAGAAGGTTCAGATCTCCGCAGGAATTAGTCCATTGAAAAAGTTCTATAGAGATGTAGCATGCAAGTGCAAGACTGATCTGAATTTTTCCAAGTCGGGGTATAAGCCACCTTGAATGTTGCCACTAAAGGGAGAACAGTCGGGCTATAGACTATAAATTTAGCGCTGGCTGGGAGGCAACCCAGTATTTATTTTTATATTTTACTTTGTTTAATTTTTATTTTGGTTTCGTTTAATGTTAGTTAATTTTTCTTGTGCAGAGCCGGAAGCTAGCTGCTGTTTTATTATACTGCGCACGCGCGAGGTCTCCTCCTCGCGCGTGCACAGCTTATCCATCCAGAGGAGCACAGAACTTCCTCGCGCGCGCGCAGCACAGATATCCAGGGGCAACGAGATCCAAACTCGGGCGCGCGTGAGGCTCCTTCTCGCGCGCACGTGAGAGACACTGACTGAAAAAAAAAACGGTATTCTCCTCCTTTTCTCCCAATTCTCCTCTTCATCTTCATTTTCTCTCCCATAAACCCTAAATCCCCAATTCCCTACTCTCCAAATTCTTACTAAATTCCTGTCTAATTTTCCCATATTGTGCAGATATTTGAATTTTCTAGCCATTATCCAAGTTGGTGTCCGCAAAATTCTGTCAAGCCATCGAGAATCCTCCTGTCTCCCTTCTCACCGCCACGCCGCCACTAACCTCCGCCGACCGCCGCTCACCGCCTCTATTCCGGCCAACCACCACCATGCCAGTCAAAAGTTTCCATTCGTCCGGACCTGTCGTCGCTAGCTCATCTTCCTCCTTCGCACTCTCCAATCGATTCGTCTCTCGGGAGGCCCAAGAGAGGTATGAACATGCTAGACTCAATTGCAATACTATTGCTGAGCGTGGTTTATCTTTGGAATGTAATGATTTTGTCTCTTTGGGGATTAATAAGCGTAAATGAAATGTATTTTGCAAAGTGCCCGAACCCGCCATTGTTCCGGTGGTTAGGGAATTTTATGCTAATGCCCCTGCCTGAGATTATTCTAAAGCATGTGTCCGAGGAAAACTTATTTCGTTTGATGCTGAGACGTTGAATAGGTTGTTTGATACTCCTGCTGATGATGATAGTCAGTTTAGGAATTATAAGGCGAATCCGGACTATAATTTAATTTTGAGAGAGATGTGTTATGCGGGTGCATAGTGGCACGATACTCTTCGGTTCACTCATTTTTCGGAGCATTTTCTGAAGCTTGAGCCGGCTTTATGGTATGCTTTCATAGCCCGGCGACTTTTACCAGTGCTACACACAGTTGACGTGCAGGCAGATCGGGCTATTCTTGTGTATGCCATCACGAAGTGGTGGCCGATAGATGTGGGCACTCTTGTCCACGATTCCATTATTTATTCGATGCGGACTTCGACGGTGGGCCTCTACTTTCCTCACACCATCACCGCCCTTTGTCGTCAGGCGGGTGTACCGATCAGTCCAGATGAGGAATGGCTACCGCCTTTCAAGACCGTGGATGAGAAGCTTGCCACTTCCAAGCAAGCGAAGTGCAATCTGGAGTTTTATAGCGGCCACCCTCATGTTGGGAGTTCTTCTATCGTTCATCTGCCGCTAGCAACTCCTTGCCGCACCGCCCAGGACATGGCCATTGAGGGTTCCGCCTTCAACCATTATGCCATGGACTATTTTCAAGCCGCTTCCACTCATCTCCATAATGTGGAAGACATGATGCGCAGCATGGCGACTCAGTTGGGGCTGGATACATCGGGCTTTCGAGCGGCACCTCATTATCCACCTCCATTCCTGTTCCAATCAGACATGCCAGCTCAGTTTGCTCCAGTCGCACCTCAGGATCCCTCCATCCTAGACGAAGAAGAAGATTAGTCACCAGGGGAGTTCATTTTGTTTCGTATTTTGTTTTTTGCATTTGCTTATGTTTTCTTTTGTCGTTTATGTGCTCTGAAGCATTGAGGGCAATGCTTTAGATAAGTATGAGGGGGTGTTTAGTTATCGTGTTTTGTGTTCATTCTGTTTGCATTCATTTTGTGTCGTTAGTTGCATATAGTTCGTATTCATAGCATGTCATTATGTTGCTTATGTGTTGCGTCAAGAAAGAATTAGATAGCATGGCCAATGATGAGACTTTCTTTGCTTTGTTTTGAAACTGTAGTCCATGATCGCCTGCCTGTCTGACCAATTTTAACTGGTGAAACCAATTAGATGAATGATCTCTAATATACTCTGTGATTTGTGCTAGAATCTGAGTTTTAAAAGTGCAAACATAGAGATGATTGAGGCATTGTTTGGATTTTTGGGCCTAATTTTATTTGAATTAATTATCTCTAGATGCCCTTTTTGTGGGGACCTCGGGTGCTAATCTTATCTTAAGGGGCAAATTAACATTTAATCATAAAGGAATCACACTTGAACGAATAAAATCAAAGACTGAAAACAAAATTTTAAAAAAAAAAAAATTCTGCCCACACATGGACCTTGGTCTGGACCCTTGCACGGACCATTGCACGGGGTCCGTGCAGCTTTTGGACAAGGGTTCGTTCCTTTGCAGAAATTGAAATCAAAAGGAGTTGCAGAACAGAGGACACACGGACCCTTACACGGAGGCTTATACGGGGTCCATGCCTCCTTTTCTCAAAACATATTTGGGATAGAGTCCATCCGGACCCTTGCCCATGGCATGCACGGGGTCCGTGCCCTGTGCATAAAAAATCAATCTACTTAAGCTATCAAGTTTGAAAAAATGATATAATCTATCATATAAGCTTTCCAACATGATTCTACATACTTGACATGCATTCAAATATCAATCTACATATCTGTAATACATGAATCAATATTCAACAACAACATATACAAAAATGCTTGTTGTTCTAACATGATTACCAAATCATAAAATACATGTCATCTGCTTAAAAACCCGAGTCTCCACTTCTAATCTTTCAATCTCGTGCTATCCAAGCCAAGTCTGACTTTCTTATGCCCCAACCTGATGCAATGCACACATACAAACAAAGCAACAGCCGGATAACTACGGTGAGAATAAATCTCAGTATGAATAACATGCATATACATCATTTAAGCATATAAACTCATTCAAATCTTGAATGTCATAAAATAACATGCTAACATTTATAACCGCATATTCTAAACCATAGAAATCTCTAGGTTAATGCATAAATGCAATGCATGTGTCCAGGAATAGGCTATCAAATGTGATATCAATAAATCGTAGCTCTGGGATCCCGGGGAAATAAAATCTTTAACCGACCACCGACTCTCCTACTCGAGGTGGTGTTAAATATCTAAATTTCCCTGACTTTGGTGCAACTATAGTGAGTCATCTAGCTCTAGAAATAAATCTATATTCCGTGTCATGAGTCATCTGACTCTGGAAGTAAATCTACATTCCATGCCACTCAATTACAGTTCTCCAAACATCATCTGCACTCTAGGCCGTTCAACCCTCTGTGCTCTTCAGGCTGGAGTTCAAGATGAATGCAACATAATCTGGATGCATCAAATCATACATAAGCTAAAACAACATCTTGAACACATCAATCATATAATCATATGATCATATAATCATTCAAGGATACCGACAAATCTGTAAGCATCACATAGAATACGTAAAACATGTTCAATACAGAACATAATATAAATCAAAGAAAACAAGTAAACATTTACATAAATATTCTGGGAATTCAAGAAGATAGCTATCTTGAATAATCCATCCCATTTATGTAAACGTAAACAATAACATATATATTAAACATGCATGTATGTGATTTTATGCAACTCGATAATCAGAAACAATCTCGAGTTATTCTGCCCATCTTATTAATGTTTATTCATACCTTTCCTTATGAATCTGAGAAGCTCCAATTCTGGACAACTGACATCAAAGAACTTCTATCAAAATCTGCTCAAATCATTCAATCATTCAATGCAAACTAACTTCAAACCTTCTTTCATCTTTCTTGGTTCAAAGGCTAACTTCTCGAGCTCACCGACTCGAAATCGATATGTTGCAATTCAAATCTGAAATGCATTGATATATACTTCAAGATGAGCTTTCAATATCATTTCATTCTTATTTAGGATCAAACAATCTAACAACTTGATCCCGTGATCGGAATTCAAACCGACGGCGTAACGGATCGAATTTGATATTTCCAAAAGCATAACATCAATCTTATTACTCATCTCAACTCACTACCAACATCAATTCATCACCACAATTTCGAAATCAGTAGCCCTAAAAATTCAGAATTTTGAAAATTCTTTCAAAAATCGAAATCATGTTCAAACGACGATCTTTTCTCTATCCGTCTTAGATATGCTATCGTCGTATATGCTAGAACATGTTTATACAATCAAATCTTAATTCTAAAAACATCATAAAATTCAAACATGTTAGAACTTTATAAAACTTACGTCAAAACGAAGCACTCGGAGCTGTGATCGCAAATATATGCTCAATCGGAAATTCTACCGGGCGGATCGATTTTTATCGGAGCTTGAAGAATCGAAAATGGCTTGGAACCCTTTCTCTCATATCTCTCGGTTTCTTGGCTGGGAATCTGATCACTTTTCATCTTATTACACGTTTTTATGGCAAGTTGCAAGGCAAATTGCACTTTGGTCCTTGAACTTTGACCTAATTGCAAATCAGTCCCCGGACAAGCGATTTAATTCAATTTCAATCCTAAATAATTTAAGAATAATAGAATTTAATTTTAAACTCTAAATATTCTTAAATTAAATATTCTCGGATTAAAATTAAATCATTTCAGACCTTATTGCATTTTAGTCCTTGAACTGCTCAATATTCACAAATTGGCCCTTGCTCGGATTTCATCCTCAAATTAAATCCTTGATATTTATAATCTTGGAATTTACATCTTAAATTTCATAAATATCAATTCAAATATTTTTAATCTTTTAATTTAAGAATTTCGGAAAGTAAAATCTTAAAATCCGAAAAATCCTCAAATTAAATATTTTTGACCCGAAATTGAAATCTCTAATTTCTATAAATTCTTAAATTCATATTTTCACTCTTATTCGGAATTTAACTCTTAAATCCCATCATTAAGAACTTAATATTTTCGGGCCTTACAATTCCTCCCATCTAAGGAATGATTTTGTCCTCGAAATCGCATTCGATCTTACTGCTGATTCTCGTAAGCTGTATAGCTGACTGAAGTAATACGTACTTCAATTCTCTGAGCTTTAGATATCTAATCTGATATATTCTCTCCTATAGTATCTTATTCTTCTTTCTGATCGCTTCTGCAATCATATCAATTCTCTTGACCATATAATCACTGAGTCAACTTAGATCTAAGTTGCTCTTTCTCGTGATCTAACTCTGTATCAGTTATCTGACTTGAATGCACATACATATTCTAGCTGATATTCTTCAGCCAATGCATATGGATTACATGTAGTAGCCCGTGCCCTAATTGAGTAATTAAAGGATTAATGCTAATTAATTCAATTAGGCATCGGACGGATCGGAAGCTCCGAAGGGACGATCGGAAGCTCCGATCGGGATCGGAAGCTCCGATGAGGATCGGAGGCACCGATGATATTACGTCATCCATGACGTGTGGCTGGATCAGAAGCTCCGATCAGGATCGGACGTTCCGATCACCCCTATCCGGAGTCATCAAGTGATATTTTGACACGTGGAAGATCAGGATCTTCGGAAGCTCCGATGGCAGGATCGGACGTTCCGATCGAGGTTCGGACGTTCCGATCAAGGATCGGAAGTTTCGATCGTTGTCTATAAATAGAAGGCCGAGACTTCATTTCTCCTTGCCAACTCCGGATTTCCTCTCTATTTCTAGTCATATTCGAGTTGTTCTAGCCTTCCTAGGCTTGAACCGGGAGTCGTCTAGATGTTCGATAGTCGTAGCGGAGTTGTGCCCAAGTTCTGGAGGCATCGACATCAAAGGGCTAACGACGGACGAAGGTATAGCTTTTGCTTCCTATAAATATTTAGGAGTATGCTATAGCTTAGTTAAGGCTTTTAGAGCACTGTAATGATAGTAGTATCATTTCGCTGTGTAGGCGGACTTTAGGCTTGGACTTAGAGCTGGTAGTGCCTACCTGGTATTTGAGGTACGAAAGTACTGTTCGAGATATCCTGACTGAGTATGCATGTATTATATGACTGCATGATTTATATGCCATGATATTATGCTGCATTCATTTGCATCTTGCTGTATCTCCTTCGAGATGTCTGTAGTGGGGTTGTACCCTATCCTGTTAGTGGATGGACTTCCATCGATTTGGGTCCGGCGTATCCACAGTTATCTCGGTATGGGAGCCACCTCCTGAAGCGACGGCACAGCGTGCTACATACCAGGGCCCGGTCTGTCTCTGTTATCTGATCCTTGACCTCGAGTCTATAGGGAGTTCACTTTGCATGCATGTATACTCATACTCTCGCACTGAGCGTTTTATGCTCACGTCTCGTACTCTGTATTTTTTGGACACCCTATTCCATGGGGCAGGTTTGCGATTGGACGAGGAGGGTGGATCCAGGAGGGGCTAGTCAGTGGTTGGCCAGCTGGAGCTTCGTCTAGGCTTTATTACTGTTGTTTTGGGTTTATACAGCTATTCGATTTGGTTGTATAATATTGGATAATTACAGATTCCTTTACTTGGGATTGTATAATGTTATTGGTTTCCGCAGCTTTATTCTGATATCTGTTTTATTAAGTTAATTGCATGCCTAAGTTCTGTTTAGTAGGTGATCTGGGTAAGGGTCACTACATTTATGGTATCAGAGCATGCAAAAGATTTCTTGGGATTTAGTCTCATCTTGAGGTATTTTTGTAGATGTCAAATCGTGACGACCAGAGTTCTCATGGCAGTATTGGTGGGCGTTGGGGTGATGCCGACCGGGAGCCTCGTCGAGAACGGCGTCATCGTCATCATGACGACGAGCGTTTCACTGTGCGTCGATTCTTAGCTATGGGTCCTAAGCCCTTAGTTGGAGGTGAGTCTCCGGAGGATGCGGAGAACTGGTTAGACCGCATGGAAACGACTTTTCAGACTTTCCAATGCACCGATGAGCAGAAGGTGGAGACCCTTGGCTATCTTCTGGATGGGCGTGCGCGCAGGTGGTGGAGGTTTACTTCTGCACCTTTTGTTGCGGCGAGAGGAGTGGCCACCTGGGCCGAGTTTCGCACAGCTTTCCAAAAGCGGTATTTTCCTCCTGCACTCCGATAGTCGAAGGCAGGCGAGCTACTGAGTCTGCGACAGGGAACTATGTCTATCGATGAGTATCAGCAGAGGTTCTTTGATCTGCTATCCTATTGCCCCGAGATTGCTGATAGCTCAGAGATGAAGTATAATCTGTTCTTTCAGGGCCTTAACCCTGAGATCCATGACCGTGTGGCGGTTGGTGACGACATGTCCTACGAGGGTTTGGTGAGCCGTTGTCACCAGGCGGAGGACAGCATTCGGCGGAACAGGTCTTTCCCTCAGTCGAGGCCTGCTAGTTCATTGGGTCCCCGTGCCCAAACTTTCAAGAAGTCTGGATCTTCTTCTTCCTCTGGTTCTGGGGGTGTTGTCCGTTTCGGTAAGAAGGACAAGTGTGATCACTGTGGGAAGAACCATCCATCCGACAAGTGCCACAGAGCTTCTGGAGCTTGTTTCCGTTGTGGAGAGACTGGTCATATCCGGAGGGATTGTCCACAGTCTGGGGGAGGCGGTTCTGGTTCTGGTACAGGATCGGGTTCTCAGGCTACCGTTCAGCAGAGGTCGCAGGGACAGTCTGCTGGGAGTTCTCATTTGAGGCCACGAGCTTCTGGCCAGGTGTTTGCCCTGAGACATGATCAGGCTGTGGAGGAGAATGAGAAAGTCATCGCAGGTACATTTATGCTTTATGGTATACCTGCTCTTGTACTTATTGACACTGGTGCATCTCATTCCTTCATTTCTGCACGTTTTGTTAAGAGGCATAAGTTACCATGCATTGCACTAGACGTAGTGATGTCTGTTTCTACTCCGACGGGCCAATCTGCTTTGGCTAAGCGTCTAGTGATGGGTTGCCCTTTAGAGTTCGAAGGGAACATTCTGTTAGCGAATCTCATGGTCCTGGCGATGGACGACTTTGATTGCATTCTGGGAATAGATGTGCTGACTACCTATCGAGCTTCAGTGGACTGCTATCAGAGATTAGTACGCTTTTATCCGGAAGGGAGTGAGAGTTGGTTTTTCTATGGTGAGGGAGCGCGACCCCCGATGCCTTTGGTATCAGCTTTGAGAGCCTGTCGAGCTCTAGAGTCTGGCGGGGAAGGCTACCTTATCTATGCAGTTGATTTGTCCGCTGAGAGTTTTGGGATAGAGAGCATTCCTGTTGTGGATGAATTTCCAGATGTGTTTCCTGATGAGATTCCGGGTTTTCCTCCTGCTAGGAAAGTCGAGTTTGGCATAGAGTTGATGCCGGGTACTTCGCCTATTTCTAGATCACCGTATCGTCTGGCACCGTCAGAGATGCGTGAGTTGAAGAATCAGTTACAGGATCTTTTGGACAAGGGGTACATTCGTCCTAGTGTATCTCCTTGGGGAGCTCCTGTTCTCTTCGTGAAGAAGAAGGATGGGTCGATGCGGCTGTACATTGACTATCGGCAGCTGAATTGAGTCACTGTGAAGAACAAGTATCCGTTGCCTCGTGTTGATGACTTGTTTGACCAGCTGCAGGGCACATCAATTTACTCCAAGATTGACTTGAGATCTGGGTATCATCAGTTGAGAGTCCGTGATCAGGACGTAGCCAAGACTGCATTCCGTACTCGCTATGGACATTACGAGTTCCTAGTGATGCCATTTGGTTTGACCAATGCGCCGGCTATATTCATGGATCTGATGAACCGTGTATTCAGGGAGTATTTGGACAAGTTTGTCGTGGTCTTCATTGACGACATCTTGGTGTATTCGCGTAATACGGAAGAGCATGTTTCTCACTTGCGGTTGGTACTGCAGACTCTTCGAGATGAGCAATTGTACGCCAAGCTGAGCAAGTGTGAGTTCTGGATGGATAGAGTGGTCTTTCTTGGCCATATCATATCCAGGGAGGGGATTTCTGTTGATCCAAGCAAGATTGAAGCGGTACTTAATTGGTCGCGTCCGACGACAGTTGCTGAGATCCGTAGTTTTCTGGGTCTAGCAGGGTATTATCGTCGCTTCATTCTGAACTTCTCTCAGTTAGCTCGACCGTTGACGCAGCTTACCCGCAAGGGTGTGGATTTTGAGTGGTCCTCCGAGTGTGAGGAGAATTTCCGTGAGCTTCGACGGCGGTTGACTTCTGCGCCGGTGTTAGCATTACCGTCAGGATCTGGAGGGTATGTAGTTTACACGGATGCTTCTCTTCAGGGGTTAGGTTGTGTCCTGACTCAGAATGGGCATGTGATCGCATACGCTTCTAGACAGCTGAAGCTTCACGAGGACAACTACCCAGTCCATGATTTGGAGTTAGCAGCCATTGTGTTCGCTTTGAAGATCTGGCGTCATTATCTGTATGGCGAGAAATTTGAGATCTTCACCGACCATAAGAGTCTCAAGTATTTGTTCACTCAGGCAGAATTGAACATGAGGCAGAGACGTTGGATGGATTTGCTTAAGGACTATGATTGCGAGATTAAGTACCATCCGGGAGCTGCTAATCTCACCGCTGATGCTTTGAGTCGCAAGGTGCGACTATCCGCACTTCAGACTTGTTCGATGTCTAGTGCGATCAGTGACTGTTGTACTTCAGGTTTTACCTTCAAGCATAAGAAAGGTATGCAGAGTATCCAGATGTTTGCGATATTATCTGAGCCAGCCTTGTATTCGCGGATCCGAGATGCTCAGATGTCTGATTCAAAGACCCAGCGTTTAGCTCGTCTAGCTAACGAGGGTAGCTCGTCTGGATTTCATTATCAGTCAGATGGCTTTCTGTGTTTGTCTGGTAGGCTTGTGATTCCACAGGATGAAGAGTTGCGAGAGGAGATTTTATCTCAGGCACATCGCACTAAGTTGAGTATTCATCCTGGGAGCAACAAGATGTACAAGGATCTACGTACTCGTTTCTGGTGGAAGGGAATGAAACGCAGTGTTTATCAGTTTGTTTCGAGATGTTTGGTGTGTCAACAGGTCAAGGCAGAGCACCGACGACCTGGAGGATTGCTTCACAGTCTGCCTATTCCTGAATGGAAATGGGAGTTTATCACGATGGACTTTGTGACCCATTTGCCGGTATCCCCGAGGAACTGTGATGCTATCTGGGTTGTGGTGGACCGACTCACCAAGTCAGCGCATTTCATTGCCTATAGCCGAGAGTACTCTGTGGATCGCATGGCACGGATGTACATTCAGGAGATCGTCCGACTTCATGGAGTGCCTGTGAGCATTGTCAGCGATCGGGACCCCAGGTTTACTTCTAGATTCTGGGGGAGTGTTCAGCATGCGATGGGTACTACTCTCAGTTTGAGTACAGCCTATCATCCGGAGACTGATGGTCAGTCAGAGCGCACTATCCGTACCCTTGAGGATATGCTTAGAGCGTGCGTCATGGATTTTGGTTCAGCCTGGCAGGATCATTTGCCGTTGATCGAGTTCGCTTACAACAACAGCTATCACACTAGTATTGGGATGGCACCTTTTGAAGCGTTGTATGGGCGACGTTGTCGTACTCCACTCTTCTGGGAAGAAGTGGGGGAGAGACAGGCTGAGGGACCGGAGTTTATCCAGCAGGCGATAGACATTGTTGATCAGATCAAGAAACGGATTAAGACTGCACAGGATCGTCAGGCCAGTTATGCTAATATCAAGCGTAGGCCTTTGCAGTTCGAGATCGGGGAGAAAGTGTTTCTGAGAGTGTCACCTTTCCGCAAGATTCTCAGATTTGGCCTTAAGGGCAAGTTGTCTCCCAGATTTATCGGTCCGTTTGAGATCTTGGAGAGTATTGGCGATTTGGCTTATCGACTAGCTTTGCCACCGCATCTATCCAGTATTCACGACGTGTTCCACGTATCTCTGTTGCGACGGTATGTGGCGGATGAATCTCATATTCTGCAGCGGTCTGAGGTTCAGGTAGACAAGGATTTGACTTATGTTGAGAAACCTCTTCGTATCCTGGATTATAAGGATAAGGTTTTACGGAACAAAGTCATTCCTTTGGTTTTAGTTCAGTGGCAGCGCCGAGGTACTGAGGAAGCTACTTGGGAGCTTGAGGACAGGATGCGTAAAGACCATCCTGAGTTGTTTTGATTTCATTCTTTAAGTTGTATTCAGTTGCAAACTCTGTAAACGTTTGATTGAATAAAGAATGTTTCTGATTTCTGTATTTGCATTCGGTACTTAAGATCTGATTTCGAGGACGAAATATCTTAAGTGGGGGAGAATGTAGTAGCCCGTGCCCTAATTGAGTAATTAAAGGATTAATGCTAATTAATTCAATTAGGCATCGGACGGATCGGAAGCTCCGAAGGGACGATCGGAAGCTCCGATGAGGATCGGAGGCACCGATGATATTACGTCATCCATGACGTGTGGCTGGATCGGAAGCTCCGATCAGGATCGGACGTTCCGATCACCCCTATCCGGAGTCATCAAGTGATATTTTGACACGTGGTAGATCAGGATCTTCGGAAGCTCCGATGGCAGGATCGGACGTTCCGATCGAGGTTCGGACGTTCCGATCAAGGATCGGAAGTTCCGATCGTTGTCTATAAATAGAAGGCCGAGACTTCATTTCTCCTTGCCAACTCCGGATTTCCTCTCTATTTCTAGTCATATTCGAGTTGTTCTAGCCTTCCTAGGCTTGAACCGGGAGTCGTCTAGACGTTCGATAGTCGTAGCGGAGTTGTGCCCAAGTTCTGGAGGCATCGACATCAAAGGGCTAACGACGGACGAAGGTATAGCTTTTGCTTCCTATAAATATTTAGGAGTATGCTATAGCTTAGTTAAGGCTTTTAGAGCACTGTAATGATAGTAGTATCATTTCGCTGTGTAGGCGGACTTTAGGCTTGGACTTAGAGCTGGTAGTGCCTACTTGGTATTTGAGGTACGAAAGTACTGTTCGAGATATCCTAACTGAGTATGCATGTATTATATGACTGCATGATTTATATGCCATGATATTATGCTGCATTCATTTGCATCTTGCTGTATCTCCTTCGAGATGTTTGTAGTAGGGTTGTACCCTATCCTGTTAGTGGATGGACTTCCATCGATTTGGGTCCGGCGTATCCACAGTTATCTCGGTATGGGAGCCACCTCCTGAAGCGACGGCACAGCGTGCTACATACCAGGGCCCGGTCTGTCTCTGTTATCTGATCCTTGACCTCGAGTCTATAGGGAGTTCACTTTGCATGCATGTATACTCATACTCTCGCACTGAGCGTTTTATGCTCACGTCTCGTACTCTGTATTTTTTGGACACCCTATTCCATGGGGCAGGTTTGCGATTGGACGAGGAGGGTGGATCCAGGAGGGGCTAGTCAGTGGTTGGCCAGCTGGAGCTTCGTCTAGGCTTTATTACTGTTGTTTTGGGTTTATACAGCTATTCGATTTGGTTGTATAATATTGGATAATTACAGATTCCTTTACTTGGGATTGTATAATGTTATTGGTTTCCGCAGTTTTATTCTGATATCTGTTTTATTAAGTTAATTGCATGCCTAAGTTCTGTTTAGTAGGTGATCTGGGTAAGGGTCACTACATTACAAGTCATCTGTCTGATAATTCGAGATTGAGTATTAATCAATAAGCTAGATCAAATACTCATAGCTTTTGAAATCTCTTTCTGAACCTAATGATGCTTGGAAAAGAACTTCTTTGCTGATCATTCTGTTCAGCCTTCAAAATTTATATATATTACTCATTTGCTAACTCTGTCTATGCTGCTCTGTTCTTATTCTGTTCAAATCAATCTTCAAATTCTCTATCTTTTCTTGACTCATATCTGGTCTGATAGCTGATACTTCTGAAATATCGTTTCAATATAAAGACAATCCTATTTTTCTTATCATCTAAACGCAAAATACTATCTCTATATCTATCAGATAGCTGTCACGGGAATTATGGTAATCAAATGGCACATAATCAATCAACTAGTACCGAATCTAGTACTATAGTTCTGAGCATATCCTCGGAAATCTGGATAATCACATCTGATATTCCACTAATCGGAGGATGGTAGAATGAAATCTCATATAACCAAACACTCAGAACATCTGATAATCAGTGCCACAATCTAGAAAACAAATCTAAAGTCTCTATCTTGAAAATAGATTTCAATAATTCCTGTAATCTAATCATCTTGCTAACTTTGTAACGAGTATCTCTGTATGTTTGTATCATGTCTAATACAACATATTCGTGAATCTGTCGAAATCTACTACAATCTAAATCGCAAAATCATGACGATTTGAGTAGATTCGAACTAAAATCTTCTGCAAAGTTGATCTTCTTTCAGATCTTATGTAACTAACCTGTTACAGACACCACTTGTGTTCTTCTTTTCTGCTTCGTTTATTGGAATTTTAGTATTGATAATGTCAATTCTGTCGTATTTATTTTCATTTCTTTCACCAATACTAATTTTCAAGTGATGAATACATGTAAGTCATACAGATGTAGACAACTGAATGGATATTCAATCTGTTGTCATATGTCTCTTTCAGAATCTGATATTCCATATCTAGAATATCTGGCATACTCAAACGATTATTCACCACAAAATTCATCTGTTCTGATCTGTTGTCTTATCTCATATCTTAATCTAGTATTCACCATCTAATTTTCATTGCTTGATCTCATATCCATGTTGCTTTTATCTTTCCAAACCAATCAATATTAGTTTGGATTGCAACAATTCTGATTGTATGAGTATCTGTCTAGAAACCCAAGTACAAAAATTACAGATTTGTAATCACTCGATCAAGCATTCATCTACTTTTCTTCTTTCTATTTCCCAAGTACTAGAAAATTATGCAATCAACCCATAAATATTGTGGATACTTTGAATCTGAGTTTCTATCAATTACGAGTCAAATACTTCAAGATACACTGAATAGATACATCAAATAATCAATAATTCTCAAATTTCAATCAAAGAACCTCGCTTAAGGAAATGTCAGACAAAATCAAATATTTTGAATGACAGCGAGTTAAGCAAAGCAGACTCTAGCAAAAGAATAAGAGTCAATCAAAATCGATCGAGATCAAATAACACAACCTCAGAATCGATATCAAGAAATTCAAGAATCATGATTTCTATGATGTAATAGCTTCAGCAAAATTGAAGAGAAAGCTCAATTGTAACTGATTTTTTTTTTATTCTCTATTGATATGAGTTCATTTATTAATTCTCAGCTGACAATAGTCGAATATAATCTTTTCGACTTAACTTATTGTCATAGAATTAATCATCATTTTGGTACTAACTAACTCTTTTCTACTCAATCTTCTAGCTGTTTCTGGAGTTCTTCAGTTCAAGTAATGCTCTTCTATACGAGTTGTCATCAGACTTTCATACTAGACATCACTTTCTATAGAACTCCTTTTATTTCGTAGAAAAGTTGGAATATGTCTTCGAATATTTCTGTATATTCTAACCACTGACATATCTGTCAATTCTAGGTTAGTTCTATACTAATTCAGTACATCGACTAAAATTCTTCCGACGTTTTCCTCTTGGTATACCCAGTACCGAATAAAAAAAATCTAATTTCTGAAACTCACATTTTAACTATTTCTTAATCAGTGCACGGATTCAATCAGCTGTTAATTGGTACTCAGTTATTGCATTAATATCTATAATGCATGCTAGCTTAATACTTCACGCCTGATATCAGCGCATTCAATCTTATTTTCTCAATTATGTATTTCATCTTCTATGACTAATCTTGCAAATGTGTTCCATCTACTCAAAGGCAAAATCTCAGCAAATACGATAAATAAAGGCTCATCAGATATGGATTGTAGCATAACAAATCACTGATCTATAAATGTAATTTATGCAATCAATATATAAGCGGTTAACTAGAATTAACTGACTTACCTATAATATTCTTATCTGATGCAACTTGAGCCTCATTTTCTGTACTTGCTTATTGCCTATGACATGATCTGTCATTCAAATTTTCTCTTGATCTATGTCAGCTAGGGGAGCTATGCTTATATTTCTTCATCTGCTGGCGTTTAGAATGAATCGATCTTTGCTGCTATTGTCACTATCTCTTGCTTCATAGCTATAATGCTATGAGAGTTATAGTGAAGGTGATGATCATAGGTTTTCACAATTACATAGGCGTGAATAAAAATTCAACTCTGCCTCGTACTATCGGTTCGTGATTTCGTTATTCTATTACTGGCTTGAAATCAACTCATTAAAGTTGTTATGCTTCTATGCTGCAAAGTCTGTTTTTCTATCTTCTTTATCATATACGGAAAGAAACAATTATGTTTACTTACCTGCCAAACATTTCAATACTTCTTCTGGCAACTTCACCAATTTCTTGCTAAGTCCTGGAGTTAATATAAATCAAGCGGATTCTATGTTCATCTGAATATTCTTCTCTTGAACAACTGATCCAGCTCTTCAAATCAACCCCTTTCTAGATATAGCATATTCTGTATCTTTCTGAGTTGGTGATTAATAGCTTTGGAGTTGTTCAACTAACATACTCCTTAGTGCAATCATCATATCGATCGGCTCAAAACCTTACCTCAACATTGTTCTGTTCTGTCTGCGGTTCTGTTCTGTCTGCGGTTCTGTTCTGTCTGAGGTTCTCATGCTATCTGTACAATCTGTCTTATTCAATAACATAAGCAATATATATGGTAGAGATTATAAAATACAATTTCAGTATAACATACATATAATCTCGTTCTTCTGAATAAAACACATGCTTGCAAATTCTCATGCTTTTCAAATAACACATGCTTCCAACGAATTCACTTATTCTGATGAATTCAATAAATCATGCATACATATCAGCATATAAGCATGGAATTCGCATCTCAGTAAAGCAAGCAGTTTTCAATCAAGCAATCATAGTCTCATACAATTCTGTAAAGCAAGTAAAGCATACTCATGCAATACTATAAATGCATGCGACTCAATCTACCCCGCTCAAATTCTATCTTAGTCCAAGCCTTTACGCTCTGATACAACCTGTTGTGGGGACCTCGGGTGCAAATCTCATCTTAAGGGGCAAATTAACATTTAATCATAAAGGAATCACACTTGAACGAATAAAATCAAATACTGAAATTTTTTTTAAAAAAAAAAAATTCTGCTCACACACGGACCTTGGTCCGGACCCTTGCACGTACCATTGCACGGGGTCCGTGCAGCTTTTGGACAAGGGTCCATGCCTTTGCAGAAATTGAAATCAAAAGGAGTTGCAGAACAGAGGACACATGGACCCTTACACGGAGGCTTACACGGGGTCCGTGCCTCATTTTCTCAAAACATATTTGGGACAGAGTCCATCCGGTCCCTTGCCCATGGCATGCACGGGGTCCGTGCCCTACGCATAAAAAATCATTCTTCTTAAGTTATCAAGTCTGAAAAAATGATATAATCTATCATATAAGCTTTCCAACATGATTCTACATACTTGACATGCATTTAAACATCAATCTACATATCTGTAATACATGAATCAATACTCAACAACAACATATACAAAAATTCTTGTTGTTCTAACATGATTACCAAATCATAAAATACATGTCATCTACTTAAAAACCCGATTCTCCACTTCTAATCTTTCAATCTCATGCTATCCAAGCCAAGTCTGACTTGCTTATGCCCCAACCTGATGCAATGCACACATACAAACAAAGCAACAGCCGGATAACTCTGGTGAGAATAAATCTCAGTATGAATAACATGCATATACATCATTTAAGCATATAAACTCATTCAAATCTTGAATGTCATAAAATAACATGCTAACATTTATAATCGCATATTCTAAACCATAGAAATCTCTAGGTTAATGCATAAATGCAATGCATGTGTCAAGGAATAGGCTATCAAATCTGATATCAATAAATCGTAGCTCTGGGATCCCGGGGAAATAAAATCTTTAACCGACCACCGACTCTCCCACTCGAGGTGGTGTTAAATATCTCAATTCCCCTGACTGTGGTGCAACTATAGTGAGTCATCTAGCTCTGGAAATAAATCTATATTTCGTGCCATGAGTCATCTGACTCTGGAAGTAAATCTACATTCCATGCCACTCAACTACAGTTCTCCAAATGTCATCTGCACTCTAGGCCTTTCAACCCTCTGTGCTCTTCAGGGTGGAGTTCAAGATGAATGCAACATAATCTGGATGCATCAAATCATACATAAGCTAAAACAACATCTTGAACACATCAATCATATAATCATATGATCATATAATCACTCAAGGATACCGACAAATCTGTAAGCATCACATAGAATACGTAAAACATGTTCAATACAGAACATAATATAAATAAAAAAAGACAAGTAAACATTTACATAAATATTCTGGGAATTCAAGAAGATAGCTATCTTGAATAATCTATCCCATTTATGTAAACGTAAACAATAACATATATATTAAACATGCATGTATGTGATTTTAGGCAACTCGATAATCAGAAACAATCTCGAGTTATTCTGCCCATCTTATTAATGTCTATTCATACCTTTCCTTCTGAATCTGAGAAGCTCCAATTCTGGACAACTGACATCAAAGAACTTCTATCAAAATCTGCTCAAATCATTCAATCATTCAATGCAAACTAACTTCAAACCTTCTTTCATCTTTCTTGGTTCAAAGGCTAACTTCTCGAGCTCGCCGACTCGAAATCGATATGTTGCAATTCAAATCTGAAATGCATTGATATATACTTCAAGATGAGCTTTCAATATCATTTCATTCTTATTTAGGATCAAACAATCTAACAACTTGATCCCGTGACCGGAATTCAAACCGACGGCGTAACGGATCGAATTCGATATTTCCAAAAGCATAACATCAATCTTATTACTTATCTCAACTCACTACCAACATCAATTCATCAGCACAATTTCGAAATCAGTAGCCCTAAAAATTCAGAATTTCAAAAATTCTTTCAAAAATCAAAATCATGTTCAAACGACGATCTTTTCTCGATCCGTCTTAGATATGCTATCGTCGTATATGCTAGAACATGTTTATACAATCAAATCTTAATTCTAAAAACATCATAAAATTCATAGAACTTTATAAAACTTACGTCAAAATAAAGCACTCGGAGCTGTGATCGCAAATATATGCTCAATCGGAAATTCTACCGGGCGGATCGATTTTTATCGGAGCTTGAAGAATCGAAAATGGCTTGGAACCCTTTCTCTCATCTCTCTCGGTTTCTTGGCTGGGAATCTGATCACTTTTCATCTTATTACGCGTTTTTATGGCAAGTTGTAAGGCAAATTGCACTTTGGTCCCTGAACTTTGACCTAATTGCAAATCAGTCCTCGGACAAGCGATTTAATTCAATTTCAATCCTAAATAATTTAAGAATAATATAATTTAATTATAAACTCTAAATATTCTCAAATTTAATATTCTCGGACTAAAATTAAATCATTTCGGACCTTATCACATTTTAGTCCTTGAACTGCTCAATATTCGCAAATTGGCCCTTGCTCGGATCTCATCCTCAAATTAAATCCTTGATATTTATAATCTTGGAATTTACATCTTAAATTGCATAAATATCAATTCAAATATTTTTAATCTTTTAATTTAAGAATTCCGGATAGTAAAATCTTAAAATCCGAAAAATCCTCAAATTAAATATTTTTGACCCGAAATTGAAATATCTAATTTCTATAAATTCTTAAATTCATCTTTTCACTCTTATTCGGAATTTAACTCTTAAATCCCGTCATTAAGAACTTAATATATTCGGGCCTTACACTTTTTGAGCCTACACTTATATGAGCACATGAGGTACATATTTTGAATTTTGTTGGTAATCATCGTTCACTGTTGATGATTGTTTGTTTCTGCACTGATTGAATTTGTATGATTTTATTGTGAATTGAAATTTGTCTAGAACTAGTTCGAACACTCTTCGAGGCACAATACGGGCATAACTATGATTAGGAATGATTTAGGCAATTTTTATGTGAATCGTTTGAGCCTTTCAAGCTACCCATTGATACATTCGATCCCTAGTACCTTTTTTGAGCTTTAATGAAATCGAATGGCATGCGTGAAAACGTGTGGTAAACCCCTATTCGGCATCTTTTCCAGATCCTGCACTCACTACCTAATAATAGCTTAAACACTAATTCCCACCTTAAAAGGAGTAAGTTGAATATGTGAATTGTATATCCTCCTGAATTTGAATTTGAAGAGTGGAATGGTGTGAGAGAGAAAAAAAAAAAAGAAGAAAAAAGTAATGGTGAAAAAAAAAAGAAAATTGATAGAATGGGTTGAAAAGGAAAATCTGAAAAACAAAGTGAATCAATGGTTTGATGAGATGATTTGGAATGAAACAAGAAGAAGGAGGTGAATAATAATGGTTAGTCATCATTTACTCCTTTCTTTGAATTGTTATTCTTCATTTGTAGCCATAAGCCAGGCCTAACATTACAAGCTTATTAAGACCTCTTGACCGAGTCACAGTTGCCCAATATACTAGTGGAGAAGAGTTGTGAGAATTTAGCATATGGACTGTTGATAGACACTGTTGATGAGAATGAATTTTTAATCAAAACACGCACGCACTATTTTTTTGTATTAAACTGATTGTGAGTGTTTGATACCATCTATTTGATCATATGTTACCTTGAAAAGTCCTGTGTGGATTGAACTAGGATGAAGGTACTTTGAAACATGAGTTGAAGAGATTGTAAGTTTATACGGGGAACTAGTTTATTTTTAAACTTTCAAGTGTTAGTAGGTTTGATGTGATTGGATTTGAATTTTTTAAAATTATTGCTGAGGCCATTGCTCCATAGTATTTCTTGATTCTTGTTTGTGTGTTTGTTTGGTCTTGCTCGAGGGCGAGCAAGGTTTAAGTATGGGGGTGTTGATAAGTGTGTTATGTATGCATGATTTTGTGTCATTTTATATTTATTTCGCATGCATTTATTTTATTTTCTTGTGTTTTGTTAGTGTTTAATTTTATGTGCATATATTACTCTCCTGGTTGAATTTTGTAGGATAATGAAGCTTTCGGAACCAACTGTGCGAACAATGCACGCGCGTGCGAGCTTCAGCCTCTCGCGCGCGCAGAAGAAATTTCCATAGAAGCAAGCAGAAGGAAGACTCGCGCACGCGCGAGAGGTTTATGAGCCACTGTCTGTTTGCCTTGCGCGCGCGAGAGATATGCCCAGGCGCGCGCGCATGTTTGGGAATGCGTGACGTTCAAAAATTCTAAGTCAAGGAGGATTCCAATTGGCGCGGACATATAAATAGAAGTTTGATGATCTTTTTGAGGACTTTTTTGTCTTTTTAATTACGCACAAAGGCTGACGGCGGCTACTGAACAATTCTCCAATTTTTTTTCTCTTTTCTCGAATTTCTTTAGTTTATGATTTTAGACTTGGTTTGATTAATTATGTTGATTAGTGAGTAGTAGTTTTTCTTCGATCAAGGCCATGTGATTGGCCAGACAATTTATGTAGAAAACTTGATTTGTTTATTTGAGATTTTCAGACATGATTTGATTTTATTGGTTATCGAATTTATATTTGTCTTGTGAATTTCCTGGCCAGTTATTTGCTTTCATGTTAATTGATTCCAATTCGACAGAAGAGGTTTTGATTTTGATCACTTCGATATTCAACATAGTGTAAAACTGACTAGAAATAGAATTCGGTTTCATTATGTGGTTTGGGTGTAAACTATATTTTCACAGTTATTCATGCATTCAAATTTGATTAGAATTACGAAAGATTAATCCATCAAATTTGAATAGGTTTGATTGTTCTAGAAATAGTCCTTTGAACAAATTAAGAAAATTCCCGTGAATTAAGATTAAGTCTGATGTCTTAGATCGACTGCTTGTTACATAAATTGTCTGGTACCTACGTGAGTCCTTGATCGAGCTTTTCCCAAATTTGAATTAAATCCAAATTTTCCTGCTGCGTTTTAGTTAATTTAATCTTATTTGCAATTTTAATTTCTTAGTTTAAAAATCTGAAATCCCTCTTTTTGATTCGTCTAGATTAAGTAGAAATAAATATATTTTGGTATTCATATTTATACAGTCCATGTGGGTTCGACATCTGGACTTTTGTCCACTATAATATAACTTGACCTGGTACGCTTGCCAGTTGATTTTTATCATACCGATTTAGCCGGTCAAATACGACATGGGAAAATAAATCTTTGGTGTTTTTATTGTTCGAGACGCATATAAATCCATAGAAGTCGTTAGAAGAATCACTGTGCCATTTACCATATTTAATAGTTGAACTTAGATAGAGATGTTGAGTTTGCCATTGAATACGAATTTCTGCTTGACACTCGAGAGATGTAGTAGAAAATAATAGGGATTCTTGACTAATGAACTAGAAGAATTTGTAATTAAAAAATCATAAGAAATAAATTGTGGTGGAATCAAGCGAAGTCGATCCTCTAGAATTCATCTCCTATTGAATTTCCATCTTGAGAATTAGTTGTTATTTATTTTTATTTCTTGCAAAGTTTTAGTTAAACAAATCTCAAACCATTTACGTATCTCTACATAGGATTAGGATTTGATTAGTTGCAAATATTTAATATAATTTCATTTTTCATTATCTGTGGGATCGACTTGGACTCATTTTCTGTATTAAAATTTGACATCGTACGCTTGCAAGCAAAAAACACGCAACATATATCCACAGTTTTATGGTATGGGAGCTACCTCCTGTTGCGACGGCGCAGCGTGCTACATAACATGGTGCCTTGACTGAGCAGTTTTCCTAGATAGGTTTTCCAGTACCCTTCATACTGCATATGCATGCATATATATATATATATATATATATATATATATATTCGTACTTCTGTACTGAGCGTTATGCTCACGTCCAAGTGTTTTGTGTTGGACACCCTATTTCATGCGGCATGTCTGAGGTTAGACGTACCCGGAGGCAGCGATCCTTGAGCTGTAGTGATTGCGTTGCAAGATTTCCTCGGCTCAAGGTGATTAAGAAGGACTTTTAAGTACTTTTTCAATGGAGTTGTATTATATTTAATTTTGGCCCGGTTGTTCTATTGGTGTATTTTGTATTTGGACTTTAAGTTTCCGCTGGATTTATTTAATTCTTGTTTTAAGATATAATTGCATGCTTAATCTCTGATTAGTTAGTGATTCCGGGTTGGGTCACTACATTTATAGGTATCAAAGTATGCATTGAATTTGGGGACATATTAAATCGATTTTGAGATTTATAAGTTCTCTCAATTTTGCCATATGGCTGGTCGAGACGATGAAAGTCATGGAAGCGTCGGTGGTCGCTGGGGAGATAACGAGGGACGAGAACCAAGGTGGAGGCATCATCATCATAGAGAAGATAGAGAGATATTTGATTTGCGCAGGTTCGTGCAGATGTCTCCGAAACATTTGGAGGGAGGTGAGACACCGAACGTGGCTAAGAACTGGTTGAAGGAAATGGAAACCATCTTTGAAGTGTACCATTGCACTGATGAGCGAAAGATGCAGGATGTGAAATATCTTCTCCATGGGAATGCCCGCAAGTGGTGGAAATCTAATTCCACGCCGATCATCACTGCAAGAGGCCTAGTTACTTGGGCGGAATTCCGTACAGCATTCCAGGAATTCTACTTTCCTGCCGCTCTACGCCAGGCAAAGACCAATGAGTTGATGAATCTGAGGCAGGGTAGTGTAAGAGTGGGTGCCCAGTGAGCCAACTGTGTGGCTATGGGCTTTGTTGACTCTTTGTATAAACAATCTTTTGTTTAATATTATTTACACTTTTATGGCAATGACTTTATATTACTTCATATTGTTATATTGTGATATACTATTGTTGTTTTGATAAAGACCTTGAATATACTATAGTGTATGTAAGATGTGGTAGAACATGGAGATGTCTATCATGAAATACATCTTATAGTCACTGTATATTCTAAAAACCGTTCCTAGTCGATTGAGCCGTCCGATAATAAGGATAAGGATCGCTCGAGTTTGAGACTAGCATTTGCGATGCGGAGTACCACGTTTCATTGGTAGGGAACATGGAGATGTTCGAAGCATGCAAATGGATATTCATAGGATGAATAGTCGAACTACCCTATCCGGACTTTCCAAGTGGTTATCACTTATCGAGTGGATAAAGTCCGCGGTTTTGGTTGTACACCATTAGTCCTTACGACTTGAAACATCATGGAGACTCTATATGCTAGTACTGTGCTTTGACTCGTTTACCGACTCTGAGGGGGTCATCAGGTGTCGAGATTGGGTACAGTTACGACACATATAGGAGTCAATGCATTGTTGTCAAGGATTCACCACATACTTGCGAGTGTGGATATCCTATGCGATCTGAGGAGATATTAGTGTGACAAATCTCTGGCCAGAGTACTTGATGTGATTTAAGAAATGGTTTCTTAGTAGCACATGCGATGTCACTAATTTGATCTTCAAGATGTATTGCATAGTTATCGAATCTTGAGCGACTCTCGATATACCAATGGTTATTGATTCGATCGGGATATATGGATGAAGGGACCGTACTGTACGCTAACCAAAATCTACTGGTTCTTGTAGGCACTATCAGTGATACCTAGGGAATCATGGGGCGATGTTGCTAGGCGCTTTACCATGATTCGTTGGGCAAGTCGGAAAGTGTTGTTCCGAGTCACAAGGAGTTGTGAGCCCACGGCTAGCTGTATCCCTGAACCATTGAGGGTCACACAGTGTAATGGAGTTTTAATCCCCGTTGAGATAGTTAAATTTAAAGAGTTAAATTTAATGAACTAAGGAGTTGGACTTCTTAAATAAGAGTAAGGGAGTAGGATTTCCTAAAATGACATAGGGATGGACATTTTTGGAAACCACTGAATTCGGATTCAGGAAAATTTATTTTGACTTTAAAACGTGCAGAAATGGTTTCTGTGCACATTGGTGAAATCGTTTCATCAATCGGAGTCACGATGAATTTTATATTAATTTCTGAACGAGTGGGCTTTGCTTGTCGGGCCCCAGCTTATGACTAATGGGCCCTAAGGTGTTAGTGGCCTGCATTATAAATAAGTTATTTCAGTACAGAAATTACACACAATAGGTCATAATTTTTGAGACAGAGAAAAAAAATCGAAACCCTTCTCTCTCAAAGAATTTTCGGCCGGTCCCCTCCTGCTCTGCCCGAGAAAATTCCGGTCTGTGATTTTGAATCGCAGTAAGGAATAACGAATCAAATTCGTGTATTCTCTTCGCAGAAAACTTCTGATAGATTTTCTAGTGCAATCTATCAGAGGGATTAAACCTCTGTTCGTGGACCTGATTGAAGGCGTTCATCGGTTCCAGGGAGAGACAACAAGAGCAGAATTGTTCTGTTGGTGTCCATTAATCTCGTTGCGAGATTTGAGGTAAAATTTATTTAATTGTTATTTAAATTTTACACACACGTAATTCAATCGATGAACGGTTGATACCCATACCATGGAAACGTTCCATGAAAAATTTTTAAACTTCCGCTGCACCGGGTATCAATCGTAATTGGTCTGGGAACTCGCCAGTTTTCCAACAGTGGTATCAGAGCCAGGTTGCTCAGATCAATCGATTGAATTAATCAATTGTACAAAATTTTTGAGTCTCGGTTTTTGAAACAAAATAAATATTTTAATAAAAATTTTTTTTTTTTTTTCCGGGGGCGAAACCCGGGCAGCGATTGGATCGCTGCCCGGAAGGGGCAGCGATGGTCGCTGCCCCCAGGGGCGGCGCACGGCGCCGCCCAGGGCGTCGACCGTCGCCGCCCAGGGCGGCGCACGGCGCTGCCCAGGGCAGCGCTGTGCGCTGCCCAGCGCAGCGCTGGGCGCTGCGCAGGGCAGCGCTGGGCGCTGCGCAGGGCAGCGCTCGGCGCCGCCAGGGCAGCAAGCGTTGCTGCCCTAAGGGGGCAGCCGGGCTGCCCCGGCCCGCGCCCCGGGTGCGGGCCAACCCGGGAGTGTCCCGGGTGGCCCGCGGGAAAAATTATTATTTTATTAAAAATTAATTTTAATATGTTAAAATTTTATTTTTGGTCCGGTCAAAAATTGTTTTTGATTGGTTCACGAGATTTCGGATCGAATTGTTCGAGTCCGTAAATTTTAAAATTGATTTTGGATAAATTTGAATTTTTGGAAAATTTTAATATTTTATCCGTAAATTGAATTTTGAAATCAATTATTTTGGTACAATTGATGATAAGATATGATCTTATGATATATTGAGTAAAATATGATTTTATTTGTAAAATTGGATTTTATAGATAAAATATGATTTTATTTGATATGGAGATAAAATATGATTTTATATGTGAAATGTGATTTTATATATAAAATATGATTTTATCTTGTTTAAATTTGAATTGCCACAGCATGTTATCCAATAAATTAATTTTGAATTAAATGTTATTGGATAAGGATGATCGATTGCCATGACCAATTTTGTAGGTGTATGTTAGGAATTTACATTTTGTCTTTATTGTTGTTGGTTTTATTAATGGGCCTGGTTTATGGCCCGATATGAATGTCATATGTAATAAAAGTGGGCTTGGTTTATAGCCCGTTCCCACCCCCTAAAAATGTATCCCCTACTTGTCATTGTTATTTATTGTAAATACATTAGATTTAGTGGGAGATCAAGATTTGAAGATGGTGGGCCCAGCAGACAATGAAGACTGAAGAAATGTAAATTGGAAGCATATGTAATAGGATTGCATTTGCATACTGCATATTACCTAGGATTGGACTAAGACCCGTGATTGGCAACCACGGGTCAATTAGAAATGGAATCGATCATCCTATATAATATGTGATATTATGATTGTATGCATGTTTAGACATAAATTGCGTGAATCCGGCAATGCATGCAATAAATTAAATATGATGAGACAAATATTTTTATAAATAAAATCCCTCATTTTAAATATGATTTAAAATTTATATCAAGATAAATAAAGGAAATTTAAATATTGTTTAAATGTTCCTACCTTCCATCAACGGTCAATGTATGTGATGCTACCCGCGGATACGGTCCGGCTCATATTATTGGGGGGGCCCGTCCGTCGGAAAGCTGTACATTGGATCGACAAATGTTGTAAGTTGGGTGGAACTCCCATGGGATCGGCTCATATTATTGGGGGATCCACATGGCGACCGTCCATCACAACTTAATATTGATGGGTCATCTTGACATGTCACTTTAAACGGCGTCATATTATTGGGCCCTTATTGGACATGAGGTAAATACATGGGGGTTGCTTTGGAAGCAATTGGGCTCTACCTTTTGAGAATTATGGTTGGCTGATATTATTCGGGACCATAAGTTTGTCAATTGGACTCCATGTTCTCACTAAGGAAAAAGTTTCCCGTTTTCACTAGAGGGTGGTGAAATCGTTAAAATAGTGGGAGTGAGATTCATAAAATTAAATTCGCCTATTTTATGTCTTAGTAAATTGTTAAACAATCATTGATATATGTCTGTTTTCTTTTCAGTATTTCATACAATGAATTCGCGAAATCCATTATTCTCGATCCTCGAACAAAACAAGCTGACTGGCGCCAACTATACGGAATGGTTCCGGAAGTTGAAGATTGTCTTAACTTCGGAGAAAATGCTCTACGTGTTAGAGAAAGCACCTCCGAAGGAAGCACCAGCTGACATAAGTCCGGAGGAATTGGCCAAACTTGATGCATGGTGTGACCATGACATCAAGACCAAATGCTATATGCAAGCCTCGATGTCTGATGAACTCCAGAGGCGATTTGAGGACACGGTGAATGCTGCTGACATTCACGCGCAACTCAAGGAACTTTTTGGGGCTCAGTCGAGGGCTGAAAGGTTCTCTACTGTTAAGGAGTTGATGACGTGCCGCATGCGTGAAGGGACTTCGGTCCGTGATCATGGGGTACGAGTGATTTGGCTCATACAGAAGTTAGCGACCCTTGATTTGGTGTTGGAGCATGAACTCAATGTGGACTTGCTGCTTCTATCTCTTCCTTCTTCATTTGATGGATTCGTGATAAATTTTAATATGAACAAGATAGAGGCCACCCTTGAAGAGATGGTCAATATGCTCGTTACATATGAATCCACACTTAAGAAGGATAAGCCAGCTTTCTTGGTGGGCTCCTCATCTTCTGCTAAGAAGGGGCCAAGTATGAAGGGCAAGAAACGTTCTGCCCCACCCAAGAAAGTGGAACCCGAGAAGAAGCAAAAGACAAAGGCTTCAAACAATGGAAAATCCAAGGATGTTTGCCATTACTGCAAGAAGCCGGGTCATTGGAAGCGCAACTGCAAGGAGTATCTTGAGCAGTTGGGAACTGCAAAGGGTATGTTCTATATCGAAATAAACATGTCACTTAATACAACTTCTTGGGTATTGGATACCGGATGTGGATCTCACATTTGCAATGATTTGCAGGTGATGACAAGAAGTCGCAGGCTTAGAATGGGTGAGACCCAGCTGAGGCTCGGGAATGGTTCCAGAGTTGAAGCTACGGCCATTGGAGATGTTTGTTTGATTTTGCAGAATGGTTTTAAATTATTGTTGAGAGATGTTTTATTTGTGCCAGATTTAATTAAAAACATTATTTCTATTTCTATGCTTGATAGAGATGGTTATTCTTGTAATTTTGTGAATGGGATTTGCAATATTTACAAGAATGAATGTTTAATTGGAAATGGACAACTTGAAAACGATCTATACAATTTAAAACTAAAAGACGTTCCAGTAAATTGTATTGACAAACCGGCGACAACAAACAAAAGGAAAATCGATAGTCAAAACCCGGCAAACCTTTGGCACGCTAGACTAGGTCATATTTCCTCAAGGAGGATGAACAAGCTAGTGGGAGAGGGCATGTTTGATATGTCTGATATTAACTCTCTACCTACTTGTGAATCCTGCCTAAAAGGGAAAATGACTAAATCTCCTTTTAAGGGGAAGCCTGAGCGTAGTCAAAATCTGTTGGATTTGATCCATACAGATGTTTGTGGTCCATTTAGAGTAGGGACTCAACATGGCCACACCTACTTCATTACCTTTACTGATGATTATTCTAGGTATGGGTATTTATATTTAATGAAATATAAGTCTGAAGCATTTGAAAAGTTCAAAGAATTCAAGGCTGAAGTAGAAAACAAGCTAGGTAAAAGTATTAAAGCACTTCGATCGGATCGAGGTGGAGAATACTTGAGTACCGAGTTTTTGGACTATCTAAAAGAGAATGGGATTCTCTCTCAGTGGACTCCTCCTATGACACCACAGCTTAATGGTGTATCGGAGCGTCGTAATCGAACTTTGTTGGACATGGTTCGATCTATGATGAGCTTCACTGAGCTTCCACCTTCGTTTTGGGGCTATGCGCTTGAAACGGCGGTATTGTTGTTGAATAACGTCCACACTAAAGCAGTGGACAAAACACCATACGAGTTATGGAATGGCAAAGCTCCTAAGTATTCATACTTGAGGATTTGGGGATGTCCTGCTTACGTGAAGCGGACAGTGGGAGATAAGTTGGATAGTCGATCCAGCTTGTGTTATTTTGTGGGGTATCCGAAGAATTCAATCGGATATTATTTCTATTATCCTGCTGAAACAAAGGTGTTTGTTTCACGGAATGCCACCTTCTTGGAGAAGGAGTTCTTATTGGATAAGAAAGGCGAGATGATGGAACTCGAAGAAGTTCGAGAAGAACCCGAAATACAAAATAACGATCCCACACCTCAGGAACCATTGCTGGACACGCCTGCACCTAGAAGATCCGAGAGGACTTCTAGACCTCCAGTTCGATATGGTCTTCTTCTTGAAGAGGGTCAAGATGAACCCGACATTGGATGTGATCCAAGAAGCTTCAAGGAAGCAATTTCTGATGCGGATTCGAATTTATGGCTTGAAGCTATGCAATCAGAATTGGATTCGATGCATACTAACCAAGTCTGGTCTTTAGTGGATCCTCCCGATGGAATTGTTCCAATAGGGTGTAAATGGATCTACAAAAGAAAGCTTGGGCCTGATGGTAAGATATTGACTTACAAGGCGCGATTGGTGGCGAAAGGTTATACTCAAAGGCAAGGAGTTGACTATGATGAAACCTTTTCACCAGTCGCAATGTTCAAATCCATAAGAATCCTAATTGCCATAGCTGCATGGTATGACTATGAGATATGGCAAATGGATGTGAAGACTGCTTTTCTTAATGGAGACATTAAGGAGGAAATCTATATGAAGCAGCCTGAGGGGTACACATCCATGGGAAGCGAGCATAAGGTATGCAAGCTTCAGAGATCAATTTATGGTCTAAAACAAGCATCAAGAAGTTGGAACCATAAATTTGATGAAACAATTAAAGATTTTGGTTTCATCAAGAACCCGGAGGAACCTTGCGTGTACAAGAAAGTAGTTAAGGATGCGGTGACATTCTTAGTACTTTATGTTGATGACATCCTACTCATTGGGAATGATGTAGGGATGTTGCAGTCAACAAAGATATGGTTATCAGGTAGATTTTCGATGAAGGATTTGGGTGAGGCATCCTACATTCTTGGGATACAGATCTATAGGGATAGATCTAAGAGAATGATAGGACTCACTCAATCAACCTACATCGATACCATATTGAAACGGTTTTCAATGGATGGGTCCAAGAGAGGACATCTACCCATGTGTCATGGAGTTTCTCTATCCAAGTCTATGTGTCCCAAGACTGATGCAGAGATAGAGAATATGACACATGTACCATATGCGTCAGCTATAGGTAGTATCATGTATGGGATGATATCTACCAGACCGGATGTAGCATTTGCTCTGAGTGTCACGAGCAGATATCAGTTTAATCCTGGTCAGATGCATTGGAAAGCCGTGAAGGACATTCTTAAGTACTTGCGAAGGACTAAGAATATGTTCATGGTTTATGGAGGACGAGAACTCAAACTGGAAGGCTATACCGACTCTAGCTTCCAAAGTGATGTGGATGACTCGAAGTCAACCTCTGGATTTGTGTTCATGCTCAATGGTGGTGCTGTCTCTTGGAAGAGTTCCAAGCAGGACACCACAGCGGATTCCACCACTGAGGCTGAATACATTGCAGCATCAGCTGCTGCTAAAGAGGCCGTTTGGATGAGGAATTTCGTCCAAGAGTTGGGCGTCATTCCTGAATTTGTTGGTCCAGTCCCGGTGTACTGCGACAACACGGGTGCCGTTGCTCAAGCAAAGGAACCAAGGTCTCATCAAAGATCCAAACACGTACTGAGGAAATACCACATAATCCGGGAGATTGTGGAAAGAGGAGACATCAGTGTCGAACGAGTGGCCTCTGCAGACAATATCGCTGATCCACTTACTAAGCCTTTGCCAGGACCATTGTTTGACAAACATCGCGAAGCAATGGGTCTACGTAGTATGACTAGTTGGCTATAGGGCAAGTGGGAGATTGTAAGAGTGGGTGCCCAGTGAGCCAACTGTGTGGCTATGGGCTTTGTTGACTCTTTGTATAAACAATCTTTTGTTTAATATTATTTACACTTTTATGGCAATGACTTTATATTACTTCATATTGTTATATTGTGATATACTATTGTTGTTTTGATAAAGACCTTGAATATACTATAGTGTATGTAAGATGTGGTAGAACATGGAGATGTCTATCATGAAATACATCTTATAGTCACTGTATATTCTAAAAACCGTTCCTAGTCGATTGAGCCGTCCGATAATAAGGATAAGGATCGCTCGAGTTTGAGACTAGCATTTGCGATGCGGAGTACCACGTTTCATTGGTAGGGAACATGGAGATGTTCGAAGCATGCAAATGGATATTCATAGGATGAATAGTCGAACTACCCTATCCGGACTTTCCAAGTGGTTATCACTTATCGAGTGGATAAAGTCCGCGGTTTTGGTTGTACACCATTAGTCCTTACGACTTGAAACATCATGGAGACTCTATATGCTAGTACTGTGCTTTGACTCGTTTACCAACTCTGAGGGGGTCATCAGGTGTCGAGATTGGGTACAGTTACGACACATATAGGAGTCAATGCATTGTTGTCAAGGATTCACCACATACTTGCGAGTGTGGATATCCTATGCGATCTGAGGAGATATTAGTGTGACAAATCTCTGGCCAGAGTACTTGATGTGATTTAAGAAATGGTTTCTTAGTAGCACATGCGATGTCACTAATTTGATCTTCAAGATGTATTGCATAGTTATCGAATCTTGAGCGACTCTCGATATACCAATGGTTATTGATTCGATCGGGATATATGGATGAAGGGACCGTACTGTACGCTAACCAAAATCTACTGGTTCTTGTAGGCACTATCAGTGATACCTAGGGAATCATGGGGCGATGTTGCTAGGCGCTTTACCATGATTCGTTGGGCAAGTCGGAAAGTGTTGTTCCGAGTCACAAGGAGTTGTGAGCCCACGGCTAGCTGTATCCCTGAACCATTGAGGGTCACACAGTGTAATGGAGTTTTAATCCCCGTTGAGATAGTTAAATTTAAAGAGTTAAATTTAATGAACTAAGGAGTTGGACTTCTTAAATAAGAGTAAGGGAGTAGGATTTCCTAAAATGACATAGGGATGGACATTTTTGGAAACCACTGAATTCGGATTCAGGAAAATTTATTTTGACTTTAAAACGTGCAGAAATGGTTTCTGTGCACATTGGTGAAATCGTTTCATCAATCGGAGTCACGATGAATTTTATATTAATTTCTGAACGAGTGGGCTTTGCTTGTCGGGCCCCAGCTTATGACTAATGGGCCCTAAGGTGTTAGTGGCCTGCATTATAAATAAGTTATTTCAGTACAGAAATTACACACAATAGGTCATAATTTTTGAGACAGAGAAAAAAAATCGAAACCCTTCTCTCTCAAAGAATTTTCGGCCGGTCCCCTCCTGCTCTGCCCGAGAAAATTCCGGTCTGTGATTTTGAATCGCAGTAAGGAATAACGAATCAAATTCGTGTATTCTCTTCGCAGAAAACTTCTGATAGATTTTCTAGTGCAATCTATCAGAGGGATTAAACCTCTGTTCGTGGACCTGATTGAAGGCGTTCATCGGTTCCAGGGAGAGACAACAAGAGCAGAATTGTTCTGTTGGTGTCCATTAATCTCGTTGCGAGATTTGAGGTAAAATTTATTTAATTGTTATTTAAATTTTACACACACACGTAATTCAATCGATGAACGGTTGATACCCATACCATGGAAACGTTCCATGAAAAATTTTTAAACTTCCGCTGCACCGGGTATCAATCGTAATTGGTCTGGGAACTCGCCAGTTTTCCAACAGGTAGTATGTCGATTGACGAATATCAACTGAAGTTCTTTGAAATTTTGCCTTACTGCCCGTATATTGCCAACAGCTCGAAGGCCAAGTACGACATTTTTCTGCAAGGACTCAATCCAAAGATCTACTCGTTAGTGTCCATCAACGACGATCCGACGTTGTATGAAGTGTTGGTGAACCATTGCTGTCAGGCGGAGAATACTCTCAAGAGGAACCGTAGCTTTTCTTCCTCTTTCCGACTAGGAAATGCTTTGTGACCCAAGGAACCATCCTTCAAGAAGCAGGGCATATCTTCTTCTTCTTCTGGCTCCGGTTCAGGGGGTATTTACCACTTTGGGAAGAAGGGACAGGGACCGTGTACTTCTTGTGGGGGTCGCCATCCGACGGAGAAATGTCGCAAGTCAAGGACTTGTTTCCGATGTGGCAAGATTGGTCATATGAAGAGATATTGTCCACAGGTGATCGGAGGATAAGCGTCTGGGTCTTGTTCTCATCCTTTAATTCCGCAAAGGACACAGAGGCAGTCTATTGGGAGCAGCAATCAAAGACCGTGTGTACCCGGACAGGTGTTTGCACTGAGTCAGGATCAGATTCAGCATGAGAATGAAGAAGTTATAGTAGGTATTTTTCTTTTATGTGGCATTCCTGCAATTGTTCTCATCGACACGGGTGCATCGCATTCTTTCATATTAACAAGATTTGCTAAGAGATATAGGTTGTCGTACATACCTCTAGACGTAGTGTTATTTGTGTTTACTCCGACTGGTCATTCGGCTTTGGCCAAACGTTTAGTCTTGGGGTGTACGTTATAGTTTGAGGGCTCTGAGATATTAGCCAACCTTATGATATTATCAATGGAGGGTTTTGACTGTATTTTGGGTATTGATGTTCTGACCTCTTATAGAGCTACAGTGGATTGTTATCAGAATATTGCCCTGTTTCGTCCGGTTGAGGGCGATAGTTGGTTATTCTATGGCGAGGAAGCGAGACCCCTTATGCCTCTGGTCTCAGCGTTGAGGGCCCGTCAGGCTTTAGAGGTGGTTGGGGAAGGCTAACTTATCCATGTGATTGATACGTCTGTAGGTAGCAGGCTTATAGAGGAATTACTCATAGTTTGTGAGTATCCGGATGTCTTTCCAGACGAGATTCCAGGATTTTCTCCCATTCGAGAGGTTGAGTTCGGAATTGAACTTGTACCAGGGACGACACCGATTTCTCGAGTGTCTTATCTTCTAGCTCCAGCAGAGATGAAAGAGTTGCAACAACAGTTGTAAGATTTGTTGGATAAAGGATATATCCAACCGAGTGTATCACCTTGGGAAGCACCAATTCTTTTGTCAAGAAGAAATATGGTTCCATGCATCTCTGCATCGATTACAAACAATTGAACTGTGCGACGGTTAAGAACAAATATCCTTTGTCACGGATTGATGATTTGTTCGATTAGCTTCAGGGTACCGCCGTGTACTTCAATATTGATTTGCGGTCAGAGTATCATCAGTTGCGTATTCGAGATACAGATATATCGAAGACAGCATTTCGTACCCGTTATGGTCACTATGAATTTTTAGTGATACCTTTTGGGTTAACGAATGCACCTGCGGTGTTCATGGATTTGATGAACAAGGTATTCTGCGATTACCTAGACAAGTTTGTCATTGTCTTCATTGACGACATTTTAGTCTATTCGCGCAATGTTGATGAACATGCGCAACACTTGAGAATTGTACTGCAGATTCTCAGCGAGAAGAAGTTATATGCCAAATTTAGTAAGTGAGAATTTAAGATTGACAAAGTGGTATTTCTTGGTCATGTTATCTACCGAGAAGGAGTGTCTGTTGATCCAAGTAAGACTGAAGCTATTTTGAATTGGTCGTGTCCGACTACAGCTTCAGAGATTCGTAGCTTTTTGGGATTGACAGGGTACTATCGGCGATTTATCGAGAATTTCTCGCGAATTGCTAGACCATTGACACATATGACAAGGAAAGAAGTTCTTTTTGTCTGGTCAAGCGAGTGCAAGCAGAGTTTGACGAGTTGAAGGGCCGACTGACTACTGCACTTGTTCTTGCATTACCATTAGGATCTGAGGGATACGTAGTTTATACTGATTCATCTCTTCAAGGGTTAGGCTGTGTGTTGACACATAATGGGCACATGATTGCCATGCCTCCAGACAATTGAAGATTCACGAAGGGAACTACCTAGTGCAAGATTTGGAGCTTGCAGCAAACGTGTTTGCACTGAAAATGTACAACATGCAACATGTATTTTATATGTATATCAAATTTAAAACAACTCGGTTTGATTATTATTGAAGAAAATTAAGCAAAAAAACATTTTTGAGTCTTATCAAGACATTGTCGTATAAATTAATGGTTGAAACCAGAGGTATATGGGATTAGACTACATAGAATTATTCTCTTCATATACTTGATCAGAGGTTCGAGAAATATAAATATAATATATCTAGACTAGAAACTATGTTATTAGCGATAACAATACAAAAATCATTATTTCAGTGATTTATAATCTCGAATAGGAAAAAAAAAATAATTTAAAATAATGTCATCATTCCTATCAAAGCTAATTATTCTAAGAGTTTTCTGAACAAAATATTACAAGATTTGAACACATAAAAATATATAAAAAAAAAGTTTGGATTAATTGTTGCATATTATATGAATTTGATTTCTGAAAAATATACTTACCACATATGAATATGTTAGATTTTTTAAAACAAGAGTTTGATGAACTTATGAAACAAATATGTATACATATCATTAATTAAATAATTAATTGTATAATTGAATTAAATCTTCTTAATATAAATTTGTTAATACTATAACACAGAGTTTATATTATAAGAATATTATTTTTTATATCTATATTTTTTGTTAAGATATTGATTATTTTTTTATACTAAATTATTATTCAATGTATATTTAAATTTGATCATCGAAGCCAAGCAAACAAATGTATTCAATAAGCTGAAAAAATATATGCAAGACAAATTTGAATATTGTATTATGTATGACCAAGATAATTGAGACTCAAAGCAAATCAAGCTATAACAATTGTCTTATGATTAACATGGTTTACCAGAGAAAAAAAATAATACGTGATTTATATTTACTTTATCAATAGATGATCAACTTTCATCTCCAAATAAAGCTTTTAAATAAAAGAAAAATAGTTATTTTTTTGTTCACTAACTTATTTAATTTTAGGATTTGGTCCACTAAGTTTTCAAACTTTGTTTTTGGTACGCTAAATTTTAATTTTCGGCTATTTTTGGTCTAAATGGTGACGTGACACTGAAAAATACTAATTTGTAAAAAAAATACTAACATGACTTAAAATGCTGAAATGAGATTGAAAATTGTTGAATTGTCAAATATCACGTCAGCAATTGGACTAACAATAGTCGAAAATTAAAAGTTAGTGAACCAAAACCAAATTCGATAACTCGATGGACTAAAACTCAAATTTGAACACAATTGTCTTATGATTAACATGGTTTACCAGAGAAAAAAATAATACGTGATTTATATTTACTTTATCAATAGAAGATCAACTTTCATCTCCAAATAAAGCTTTTAAATAAAAGAAAAATAGTTTTTTTTTTGTTCACTAACTTATTTAATTTTAGGATTTGGTCCACTAAGTTTTCAAACTTTGTTTTTGGTACGCTAAATTTTAATTTTCGGCTATTTTTGGTCTAAATGGTGACGTGACACTGAAAAATACTGATTTGTAAAAAAAAATACTAACATGACGTAAAAATGCTGAAGTGAGATCGAAAATTGTTGAATTGTCTAATATCACGTCAGCAATTGGACTAACAATAGTCGAAAATTAAAAGTTAGTGAACCAAAACCAAATTCGATAACTCGATGGACTAAAACTCAAATTTGAACAAGTTAATGAATCAAAAAATCATTTCTCTGAAAGAAATTACTGTTTTTTACTTAAAAATCAATATAAGTAAATTTACCATTTAACATAAATTGTTTATGATGGGGTGCAATAATAGTCTTTGAGATCAATCGAAACATGACGCTTGAGATTTTGTATCGTTTAAAATATTTGAGTAGTATTGTTACCATTAAGTAAAAATTTCGTAAAGCGAGACGCGTTCGGTCATACAATTAATATCGATGTCAAGGTCATGGTATCGATTCACATTGATCAAAAGCACAATTATTGATAACGTGATTGTTTGAGTGAAATAATTGTCCTCCTCCTAGGTTGAACAATTGAAACATGTTTTTTTTTAAATGTTGTACAATTTAAAAAATTTGAGTTGAACAATTGCCACCAACTTTAACTTTTAGTAAAACACAAATCTCTTGATCCTACGGTTTTTAACAACATATGTCATTTTTTAAAAGTTTGTATATATATATATATATTTTACGATTTTCAATAAATATATAACATATGTCCTTGCTTTAAAGTTGTTAGCTAAAAAATAAATCAAACTCAAGGTATAAACATATAATATCACTACAAAAAAAAAAGTCGATCAAGAAACGCCAAATATCACAAAAAAGAAAGTTAAAGACGAAATATTCCCGCTTCAGTAGCTAATTAGATATTGAATCATAGTGATTGAAATTTGAACTTGTCCGTAAAAAGTATAACACTTGATTTTAATAAAGCTAAACATTCGAAATTTGATAACTTCGATCTCAATCAAATAAAATTGTTGTTACATATAACGCACGTTCATTTTTCTAGTAGCAATAAAAGTGACATTGGTAAGACCATTACCAAGACAAAATAGAACAAACAAAAAAATATGATCCGATAAATCCTATAACACCCACTTGTTTTTGACAAAACAAAACAAATAAGGACAACCAAGACTAATCACATTTCAAAATCACATATTTGTAATAGGAAAACAGAATAATATAATAGATGTGTATGTTGAAATTAAATTCATATGTCATATCCTTTTTTCTCCCGTTATCATATGCTGTATGTGTTATTGCATTCTAAATCATAAGTTTGTTATAAACCCTTTTATTTTAGGTTAAATATGGGTCGTCGTTTTTGTAGAAGTATGTCCGGAAATTACTTGCTAAGTAATAAGTTTGAGAAAAGGAAAATGAGAAATTGTTTATAAAAGAAGGAAAATTCAGAAGGTATTTTGAACCTCAAAGTAAATGTGATTTTGAATGCGTGAAATCTGATCTAACACAACAAGGCACCAAAGCAAATCAAAATGACAACAAATTAAATGCTGAATATCTTCAAAAATGAGAACAAAAAAGAAAAATTAATTCCACTATGTTAATCAAAACTGGGGTTAAAAATTGAATTAATCAAGTTACAAAAATACTACCTAGGGACCAAAATTTGCATTAGTATCATGCCCACAAGAATGGCTATGGATTCTCCCCACATATATGCAGGTTTCATTTCACCTTGTGAAACAATCATCTTTGCAAAATGAAGCAACAAGAAAACAGAACTCGTTAAGACAATATAAAACAAACCTCCAAGGAACTCAAAGAAGATCACCAACATTGGACGGGAGTTCTTCAATGACAACATTGTAGAACTTTTGAATATCATGCATCATTTTCTCATCATCCGTAGTCAAGAAGTTTATGGAAACTCCTTTCCTTCCAAATCTTCCACTTCTCCCAATACGATGCAAATAATTCTCCGGTTGAGTCGGAAGATCGTAGTTTATGACCAGAGATACTTGCTGAACGTCGATTCCACGAGCCAAGAGATCAGTTGTGATAAGGACACGAGATGAGCCAGATCGAAATTCACGCATGATAATGTCCCGAGTGTTCTGGTCCATGTCTCCATGTGTTGCTGAGACTGTGTGGTCACGGCTTCGCATTTTTTCAGTCAACCAATCGACCTTTCGTCTTGTGTTAACAAAGATGACGCTCTGGGTGATGGCTAGTGTTTCATAAAGATCACATAGTGTTTCTAACTTCCATTCTTCCTTTTCAACATTCACGTAGAATTGCTTGATGCCCTCTAGAGTTAGCTCATCCCGTTTCACCAAAATTCGAACAGGCTTTTTCATGAACTTTCTGGTGATTTCGAGGGCTTCAGGAGGCATTGTAGCAGAGAATACACCGATTTGAACTTTAGACGGCAGTAACTGGAAGATGTCATATATCTGGCAGTACACGAGTCTAAGCATCAATATGATCGGCCCAGAATGTTAAAAAGAGATGTATCTAGTGACAAACACAACCAGAAGACTATATTTAGGCACAGATCTAATGAGGTCCAAGTGGAATTAATACTTTTCTCAATAAAAATAAATCTAAAATTTTATGTAAAATTTTAATTTATAAATTTTCTTATATATTTTACCCTATAAAAAAATTTAGTTCCCCTCATTCCATATACTAGATATGCCCCTGTGACTATCAGTGTATGCACATGTTTTTGTAAACACCCACTTTGCTGGGTAATGTGAAAGCACAGTGAAACTAGATATAAACATACCTGATCCTTAAAACCTCGAGACAACATTTCATCTGCTTCATCCAATACAAACATTCTGATATAATCAGCACCAAGTGACTGTCTACGCAGCATGTCAAACACACGACCAGGGGTACCAACAATGACATGTACACCGGCTGAAAGAATACGCTGGTCCTCACGAACACTAGTTCCACCAACGCAAGCATGAACCTTCACGCCAAGGTAGTCACCAAGTGCTCGCATAACCTTCTCGATTTGTTGAGCAAGTTCTCTGGTTGGTGCCAAAACCAAGGCTTGGCATTGAGTCAAACCATAATCTAGCTGCTGCAATATGCCTGAACAAAAGGTTGCAGTTTTCCCTGTTCCAGACTGAGCCTGCTGAATAACATCGAGTCCCTTACAGAATGGAACTATTCCTCTTTGCTGGATGGCAGATGGCTTCTCGAAACCTGTACGAGTATAACTCCAAGGATTAAAGTCAATCTACCTCATCCCGCAAGAAGCCCAGAAACAAGCAGAGCAAATGTAGTGAACTCGATTTGACTTATGGCTTATCCATCATAAAATCCACAAGAAAACATTATAAACTAATTATGTCATGTTGCTAAATTTAAAATACACGTGCATCATGAACATACCATAAGCATAAATGCCTCTAAGGAGGTTCTCTTGGAGATCCATGACATCAAAACTATCGTAAACTTCGTCATATGATGTAAAAAATTCTTGTCCATCAGCTTGAAGCCTGCACCAAAAAATAAACAACACAAATAAACTATCCAAGTATATAACCATTTATGAGTGCCAAGTACTCCATCGAACATCTGGGGAAAACATAAATAAATGGAATCATGCATATTTTGAGGAGAAAGATATACTTACAACTCATTCAACTTTGAGTCATACTGACGAGCATCAAATTGAGATCCTTCTGGTGCCAAACTTGCCATATCTGCAATGTTATAATAATGTTAGTGATGATAAAATAAGTTTATATTGGACATCATGAAATGGAATTTCAAGAAATAGAAACGGATGACCAAAGTGTAATGTTAATCTTTGGGGGTTCCAACCACCAACTGAAGTAAAGAGACAGAGCAACATCCATTTTATTTTAAACCAAAAATGTACAAAAAGCGCCCACAGGGGCATAGGCGAGTTGGTAAGGCCCGAGGTGACGTGGGAAGAAATTCCCACGCGTTGCGGGTTCGATCCTCGTGTGGAGCATATTCCTCATTGAAATATTTGGGGGTATGCTCTGGGAGTTAGACCATGTTGTTCCCTCCCTCATGTCCCTGCCTACTCGTGCACATCCCTCGATTTAACCCCCGCATGAGCCAATGGGCCTCTGACTCATGTGGGATGGGGTCCCCTTCGGGGTCAACCCTTTAAAAGAAAAATGTACAAAAAGCGCAAAACTTGCAAGGCATTCAATGCGGCAGTTTAAAGTTCTTTTTGATTATTCAGGGAATATTTTAAACCAAAAATGTACAAAAAGCGCAAAACTTGCAAGGCATTCAATGCACCAGATTAAAGTTCTTTTTGATTATTCAGGGAATATTTTCATAAAGGGAATGGATTATCAACAACAATGGTGAAATCTTCAACAAGGCAGCAGTCATTTTACCCTCAACTGCAAAATTCAACAAACTTGACAATCTTTTGTAGTAAAAAAGGCACTCGTGCCAGCAAAACAAATATTCACAAAAAAGCATCCATAATATATGAAAATACTTGAATTAAAAGGACATTTGGATTACGAGCATTAAACTTCTGTTCTCATGTTCGAGGAAGCTATTTTAAGGGGCAAAGGGCTAGCATATCTACAATAAACGGCAGACCTTTCGTTCTCACTTCTCTCCCCAAAATCTATCAAACCCAATAAAATCAATCTTATAAGAGTAAAAATTATGAACATAAAATTACGCATTAAGCTACTCTTTTTAGATACCAACCAATTGCATCTCAATGTTACTCCGCTCATGCATTAAAATCCCATAATATCAACAACCAATATATAAAAATGAGTATCTCACCGAAGAACATAAAAGTTCAACCAATGAACTCAGGGACATGCACCAAACCAATAATAATAATTTAAAAAAAAAAAAATTGGTCCGCATAAGTCCCTGCATTGTCACACGGATGCAAATCTCAAAAGCCACAACCTCGCAATAAATTAGAAAACAAATATCAAACCATCACAGTTTCGAGATCTTCTAAAACAACAGAGAACAACAAAACAATATAGATTTATTATCATCATTAAGCTGTAACCTTTATTACGACAAAGAACAAGTTGCAGATTCACTAAAAAAAAAATTAAAAAAAAAACACAGAGAAGAGAAATACCAAAAAAACAAAAAAGTAGAAACCTTTGGATCTGAATGAGAAAAACACAAATATTTGTGGTGTGATTGATATAAGTCTGCTGACTCCTCGGTCCTCGGATCTACGCCGTGGAGGAGAGAAGAGAGTGGTTCTAAATAAACTCATATGCCCTTTATATATAGGTTTGCCCCTTCTATATATTTTTACTTTTCCCAAATTTCCCCCCTATTAAAATATATTTGGTCAATTGTCATTGTGTTTCTTTGTTTTCCTAAATGGCCCTCGACTCGAGAGGGGAATCAGACAATATTTCTTTTTTCAATTTTTATTTAATAATATAATATTATTTAATATAAGATAAATATTCATTTGGGTTTTTTGGAAAAGTTTTATGGAAGTATCATGTTTTGTTTACTTATCAAACTTATGTAAAAAATAATAACAGAATTTTAAAAATATTTATTCCCTACTTTAGGGGTGGGAGGGGAGAAAAAAATGTAAAAAGATGGGGGAAGAATTTTTATTTTTTTTACATTAAAAAAATAACCTCCGTCGGCTGTGGGGTCAGGGGACTTATTTTTCAAACCCTTGCCTTCACAGTCGGCGAGAAGTTTCTTTTGTCCATATCCCGACCACCCGATTACTTCATGCATTCATGTTCATTTTTTTCTTAAATTATGTATTTTTACGGCCCGCTAGAAATCACATAATTTTTTTTCAGAAATCTAGAATCATATTTTGGTAGATAATTGTCATCATGGATTTCTTTACTTTATCTTGATGAATCGGCAGAGATTCATGATTCTCGCATCCAAGAACGTATCAAAATTTAAAATTATTATTAAATATTTGTCATACAAATATCTCCTGGATGTCGTATGGATCTATTAATCAAATCATTTATGAGGTGTTTAGAACTAAATTAGCTTAAACAATAAACTCTTGGCACCAACTATTCCGGATTTAAAGCTGATATAGCTCTTCTTTTAAATCTCTACCAACGATCAATTGGATACGCCAAACTGTCAATCAATCAAGTTCAGGATTGATTATTTTGTTCCTCCTCTTGATCGCACTAGAAACCTAAAGGATGTTTTTCATAGAGATTGAAAAATCGAGTAACACAAAAATTCCAACGTTTGAAATAGGGGTGGCCGAATTTTGGTTTACAATTGGAGTGAGTTTCAAGTAGCATGATCTCACATATTTATAGATGGGAGATTATTCTAGTCCTACTAAGAATCTTTTAAACCCTAATGCACTTTCTACAATTTATTCTAGTCCAACTAGAATTAATTATATTCTAATGGGTTTTGACTTTCTAAGCTCACATATTTTTAACTCATAAATAAAATATCATTATAATCCCGATCGACGATCCACTATTATCGATGTGATGAATTTAACTTACTAGTTATTATGACATCAAGTCCAAAATTTCGAAATCACTGATCCAAATTAGGCAACTTCTTAATTTAATCATTTCGACTGAAAATTCCAAAATTTTAATTTACATATAAACTCATTTATAAGTTTATCATATTTGATCCTATCAAATTATTTTCGCCAACTTCAACTCATTGAATTGAATATCTCAACGGAAACAAGAAAATAAATGTGTTTGTAACTTTCAATGGTTTGGGGATACAACTAACCATAGGTGCACAACTCCTTGTGATTCAGGACATTGTCCTTTATGCGAGCTTACCCGGATTAGCCCCATCTTACGCATCAACTTTTTGACCACAGAATGTTAGAACTCATTTCTGATTGGACCCATCGAATCATGTTAAAAGCGCCTAGTAACATCTCCCCATGATTTCCTAGGTATCACTGATAGTGCCTGCAAGAACCTTTCGATTACAGTTATAGTACACTACGGTCCTTTAATATCATATATCCCGATCAAATCATCAACCATCGGTACATCGATGGTTGATCGAGATTGGATAACCATGTGAAATATATCAGAAGATACATAGTGTCATCGCATGTTCAACTAGAGAAACTCTTTTCCCTAAAGCACACATCTTGGTCTGTCCAGAGACTCCACGCATTATTATATCTTCAGATCATATTGGATATCCACGCCCGCATGCGAGCGGTTAATCCCCGACTACAATGGCTCCTACACGTTTCACAACTACACCCAATCTCGCCACCTAATGACCCTCACGGAGTCGATAAACGAGTCAAACTGCAGCCCTAGCATATAGAGCATTAGTGTTGTCCCAGGTCGCAAGGACTAATGGTGTACTACCATAATCACAAACTTATTCACTCGATAAATGATAACCACTTGGAAAGTCCTAGGGCGGGTAGTTCAGCGAACTCAATGTTTGAACATCTATATGTTCTTACCAGTGAAACGTAATACACGCTATATTACAGATGCCAGTCTCAAATTCAAGCGATATTTATCCTTATTTTAGGCAGATCAATTGACTAGGAACTTGTTTAGAATATATAGTAACTTAAATATGTGTTTCGTGATTGTCATCATGTGTACAACCTCATATTTATTGTACTATAGTATATTCAAGGTTTTTATTTATGTAGCTTGCATTGGTATACAGATAAAGAGAAGCCAGAATAAATATAAAATGTAAATTATATTAAAATAAATATTATTTATTACACTTGAGTCAATAAAATCTCTAGCCAACAATTGGCTTGCAGGGCATCTACTCTAATAGAATCAATAAATCATTGTTGAAATACATGCGACTTTATACATATGTGTGTTTATTGAGATATGTGATTCTTTTCTCCTTTCTTTTAACAACTTTACGAAAATCTATTTTGGATAGTAAACTTTATGTAGCATATAAAAGTCGAAACTTTAAACTCTTAAAATCCATAAAAGTTGTCAAATAAAGGTTATTTTACTTTAATAGAAGTGAATTCGTGCAAGGGGATAAGCAAAAAACTTTATATCAGCATTCATTTTACAAAGACTTTGATTCACCATTACCCTCTCGGCAAATAAATTTAGAGGTTTCACTAGCAAGGAGAAAACAAGATAGTGTTAGTTTGGAGATTCTTGAATGGAAGTGGGAGCATGTGACTATGGATTTTGTCACCCGCTTGCTAATGTCCTCCAGGAATTGTGATGTCATTCGGGTTGTTGTGGACCAGTTGTTCAAGTTTGCACATTTTCTTCCTTACAATCGAGAGTATAATTTTGATCGTATGACCCGATTATACATTCGAGAGATTGTACGATTGCATGAGGTACCACTGAGTATAGTAAGTGATAGAGATCCGAGGTTCATATCACAGTCCTCTGGTAGATTTCAGCTGCCTTGGGCACTACTTTGAGCTTGAGTACGACTGTTGCGATATTTGTGCCCGCAAGTGTACGGTGTCAAGTTTTAATATATGATTAGCAGAGTATTGTTCCCACGAAGATTGAAAATTTATATTCACACCAAGTCCTGTAATTAAAATAATCTCAACTTTATTTAGAAAATCAAAGTTTTAAATTTCAATAAACTAAAATAAAATAAAGAATCTAGAATTTGAAGGATGTCTTTGGGTACACGATCTGAGACGAGTTTTAGATACAAGATATCACTCGATTTTCATTCATGCAAATCATATCAATTGATTATATCATCTATTTCAATTTATAGGTCAAGAACCCTTAATTGTTATTTACTGCCTCTCCCGAGAGCCGAGTAAATGTTATTATTCTAATGCTAATTTTGATATCTCTATCAGAAATCAAACACAAAACAATTTAATCAAATTCTATGGTTCTTTTTCAATGACCTCAAAGGAATTTGTAATTCTCGCGAACTCTACAAAAATCCTAGGTTGTGTTTTCCTATGATCCTATTCAAAATCTCCTCTCCCGAGTGCCAAGTTTCAAATAAATATAACAATTCAATTAGTGATTAAGAAATTGAAAGACAATCAAAACAGGAATACACAAATAAATTGTTAAGAATAAAAAATAGTAGGCAAAATAATAGTCAGAACATGAAACTCCAATCAAGATCCATCGTTCTCTAGAAACAACTAATAAGTTTATAATGAAATAATCAAACACATAGACATATTCAAAAATTTCATAATAAATCAAGGCAGATAATAAAAATCATAGAGTAGAGTTGATTTCCATCCCCATATGAATTTCCTCTGCATGGTGATTCGATTATCCCTTGTCGTTCTCTCTCACGTCTCAAATCCGTGTTCCAAGCCTACTTGAATGCGTATTTGTGTGTGGTTCTCTTGTTTGGGTGCCGCTTCTTCTCCTATCAATTCTCTCCAAAGTGTGCGACTTTTGTGTGGCTTCTCTTGTGCGGCTACTCCCTCTAATTATGCATAAATATCTCCTTTTATATGCCCCTAAAATTGTCCAAAAAAAAAGCCCAAAGAAAACACAAAGTTTCCTTCCAAAAAAATCACAAAATCTGACTTTGCGATGGCGCGCCCGCGCCTATAGTCTCGCGCGCCCGTGCATGGCTCTCGGGTATGAAATTCTTCAGCGCGCAATAATTTTCAAAAGATCATATCTAATAATCTAACCGTCGGATTGAGCTGAAATTTTGACAGTCGTTTTCAAACATCTCAAACTTAATTCTGAATGGTGAAGATCGGATTTAGATTATTCAATAATTTTCAGTAATTTTCTGAATTTGTTGCTCTGTATTTCATCCTTCTGCTTCTTCTTGGTACTTTTGCACCAATCCTTGCAACTCACAAAAACAACAACAAATATTCATAATACCCACTCAATACATCACAAAAGCCAAGTCAAATTATATATAAATTAAGTGCATAAATTGCACTTATCAACGACATATCATCCAGAGACTAACAGTCAGTCAAAAAGACTATTCGAAATTAGACGATATGCTGAGGGCTTCAGTGATGGATTTTGGATTATCCTGGTAGGATCAGTTGACAATGATAGAGTTTTTCTTATAATAATAGCTATCATCATAGTATTGTCATGGAACTATTTGAGGCTCTCTAGGGTCCTCGTTGTCGTACACCTTTGTTCTTGGATGAAGTTGGGGAACGATAGGTTCATGGACCAGAGTTGATTCAACAGATTGTTGATAAAGTCAAACTGATCAAGAAGAGAGTCAGAGCCGCGCAGGACAGACAAGCCACTTGTGAGTTTCACCTTTCTGATAGGTGATGAGATTTGGTCTGAAGGGCAAGTTAGCACCGATATTTATTAGTACGTTTGAGATCCAAGAGAAAGTCGGAGATTTTGATTATTTTTTGGCATTACCATTGAATCTCTCCAGCATTCACAATGTGTTCCACGTATCCCAACTCCATCAGTATGTGGTAGACGAGTTCGTCGGGTCTGAATTGTCATACGTAGAGAAACCGTTCAGGATTATTGACAAGAAAGACAAGGTGCTTCTGTAGCACCCGGTATTTTTTCTCCGTAAATTCGCATGCATAATTAAGGAAGATAATTATTTAAAATTTAGACTTGTGAGTTAAATATTATTTTATGTGTTATTATGTGTATTAAGTGCATGATTTAAATTATTTTAGCATTTAACCCATAATTATGAAAATTCTAGATTTTTAAGAAATTTATTATTTTGATCGCGTAGACGGGACCGTGGACGGACGAGTTATAGATATTTCATCCCAATTATTTTTAGGAGATTTTAGTAGCCATAAAATTTTTATTTTTGAAGTTTTTATTCTGAAAAATTATGGTATTTTATTTATGTATTTTAGAAAGCTTGTTTTTAGCCAAAATAAGTCATTTTAATGAATTTTAAAGACTTTTAAAAATCCTTTAAATTTTAATTTCGAGATTTAAGTTATTTTATCAACATGGTAATTTTATTATGAGTTTTATTAAGTATTATTTATATATAATATATGTAATTATCTCCTAATTAACATATTATCAGCCTAAAAATCTATTTTCACTAAACCTAAACTCTAAACTCACGTCTCCCTCTTCTAGCCACCTCCATCCTCTTCCTCTATCCCTCCCCCACGTTTTTCAGCAGACTCTCAAGCCCCATAGCCGATCTTCAAGTTTTTCCTTCGAGTTTTTTTCGTCGTTCGTCGTCCCGGAGCCGTATACGCGGTCTTAGCCTCCAAATGATTATCAAGGCATGTTTAATTCCTTTTTTTTAACACCATATAAGCTATTTATTTCGTTCATGTCATATTTTCATTGAGTTGTTGATTTTATGTTCGAAAATGATTAAGATTTCATAGTTAGAACATGATTGACTCATGGTTTTGCTTAGTTTGCATGAACATACTCACGTTTTGGCTATGGTGTGTGCATGGCTGCTGGTCAAGGGTCACAGGGGGGGTTCCTTAGGGTCCATAGGCTGGTGTGGTTTGGTCTGATTGGGGCTGGAAAGGGGCCTGGGCGAGCTGGTTCACAAGATGGCCATTTGCTGCACAGTTTAGGGTTTGGTGGAAGAGGGGGTGGTGTGGCCATGAAAGGCCGGGATAGGGCCGAGCGGTGGACAGGTTAGGACCGCTAGACGTGGGCTACGTTTGGGCGGTGGCACTCCGATTGGTGGCGGCCAGAGCAGGCGGGCAGCAGGCCATAAAGGCCTACTGCTCGACCAGCCGAGGAAAAAGGGGGGGCTACGGGTTGGGGAAAGGGGCTGAGGCTGGGGCTGGTTCGGGGGGGCTGGGTGGTCCAGGTCAGGTCTGGGGAGTAGTGGGTCAGGTCTGGGTGGTCCGGGTCCGGGTTAGGTGGGCCGGGCTTGGGTATTTTTAATTTCTAAGTAATTAAGAGGTTAAGTGTTCTTGGGACAAAATTATTTAGTTAGAAAATTATTTGGGCCTCCAAATAATTTTATTTGGACCTCAAATAATTTATTTAAGATAGCCCAATGATTTTTATGGGCTTGAGAGTCTATGAGAATTTTTGGGCTAATCCGTGGATTTTTGGGCCAGTCTAGGAATTTATTGGGTTTTAATTAAGTTAATGAACTTAAATATTTTTATTTAGGCCCAGTTTAGTTTAATTAAGTTATTTGGGCTAAAATATGATTTTTGGGCTTAGTTTAAGTTAATGGGCTTAAATGTTTTATTTAGGCCCATTTATGATTAATGGCTTTTAATTAAGAATTTATTTGCTATTGGGCTTTTATTTAAGTTTAATGGGCTTAGAGTGAGTGATCAGCGGTCTGGACCAACCCATGAAAATTTACTAAGTCCGGAATATATATTTAATTCATTTTATGCATGACAGTTATTTTTAAGTATAAGTATTTTTATTATGAAAATTAATTAAATATATATTACGGACATATTTTTAGTGCATGCATTCATGAAATTTTACATGTTATGATTATGATAATTGTTGAGCTATAAAATATTTTTATAATGGAAATTGAAGTAGTGTGACAGCACAGAGGTGGTTATCCACTATTTAAGTTAAGAGGTAGTTTACTACCAGCAAGAGGTGATTTATCACCGCCACGTACGTTAGTTCAGGAGACTGATCAGTCGGCACAGATTTAGTCACACTTATTGATAGGACCATAGACTGTTTCAAAATATCATGCTCAACTATATTAAGTATGCTTATGATGTCAAGTTATGCTTATGTTTAAGAATCATGATCAGTGATGTTTATGTCATGATTATGCAATATTTTTATTCATGCATGCATGTACACGTATATGTATTAGTATGATTATGTGATGCATTATTTTAACCCTTGTTATAAAGGATTAGACATGTTGAGCCTCTAGGCTCACTACGCTTATATGGTACAGGTGAGCGTGATGATTCTTTTGTAGCTCCTGCTGGTGGTGGGGACCTATGAGTTCGTTGGCAATGGACCCCGTGACCGTCGCAGTAGAGAGTTATTATTGTTTTGAGTTATTTTATCAGGGTTTTTAAAACAAGTTTTGAATCTTTATTTATGATTAATTCCGCATACATGAGTTATGGATTTTGGAGTTACATATTAAAATTATTATTGCATGTCTCGAGATTTTTATTTATTAATGTTTATTTTTATTTATTTAAGTTATTGTTAAAAGAATTTATTTGTAGTATTATTTTTCATGTATGTACATATATGTATGGGCGTATATGTATAGTTATTATTTAAAAAAAAAAAAGTTTTCCGCATTTATTAGTTCGGGTTGTTTCAGCTTCGGAACAAGCGCATTCCCCTAGTAATGGTCCAGTGACAACATAAAGGCACTGAGGAGGAGACTTGTCAGTTTGAGATTCGTATGCGTTCTGAGCATCCTGAGTGTTTTGATTAAATGATCTTTTGAGCCGTTTCAGTTGTATCAGTTAACTGCAGTGTTGTAATCAAGTTTGTTTTGGTTTTGTTGTGTTTCCCTTAGTCCGGATTTTGAGGATGAGATCTCTTAAGTTGGGGAGAATGTAGTAGTTCGATTTCTATTTGATTTAATCAAAAGCCTAAACATGTTTAATTGGTCAAAATATGATTAAAAAGACTTAATTTTGGTTTATAGAGTTGAAAATAAGATTCAGATCGATCAGAATAGGTCCAGAGATCCCCAAGTGTTTGAGTAGTTTGGAAGCTCCGAAGTGTGGATCGAAAGATCCAAACATGTTCGGATGGCATGTGGAAGATCGGAGGCACTGAGCAGCTCAAACGTTCCAAAATGTAGATCGGAAGGTTCGAACTCCTTTGGATAAGAAAGTATGGGCTTTCTGATTGGTGATTTGACTCGAGTGAGTTCGAAAGGTATGAACTCTGCAAGCACAGTTGGTTGTCCTATCACAGGACACATGTTTGGTGGCAATAGAACGGAAGCTCCAAAGTCACAATCAGACGTTCGAAACTCCAATCCAGGGATCGGAAGGTCCGAACTTTTCCTATTAATAGGGACTCAAGGCAGCCATTTTCTTGCCGATTCCCAAAGTTCTCTTTCTCTTTTCTGGTTGGTGCTAAGGGTTTCTAGGCGTCAGTTCGAGGGTAGGGCAATAACAAAGCATTACCGGGATTTTAGCGGAATTATACCCAGAGTTTGGACCATATCCATCAAAGAGCTGACGACGGACTCATGAATAATTCTATAGTCTAATTAGCTTCTGGTAAAAGCTATAGCTCTAGTTAAGACTTTTAGTATGCAAACAGTGACATGGTGATTACTTGCTTATAGTCTTGGACTTGAGTACTCGAGTTGCTAGGTTGTTTGAGTAAAAGTATGGACGTACTATTCGAGATATCTTGGTTGAGTATGTATGTTCTATGTTTATGTAGCGACCCAACCCGGATCCACTACCTAATCAGAGTTAGAGCATAATTAAGCATGCATTTAAAATAAATCGCTGCGGAAAACCTAAATTTAAGCAGACCGTCAGAATACAACCAGTTAAATAAAACCAATATACAACCCAATCGAATAATCCTAAAGGTAAAATAAAACCTACAGTTAATAGTGTTGTCTTCACTGGTCACTGGCTACTCAAGCTCCTGGTGCTCAACACTGCACCTACACCTGCCCTGTCGAATGGGGTGTCCAGATACACAGAAAATACTGGACGTGAGCTCTAAGCTCAATGCAAAAGCAATTATAGATAAACTAATAGGCAGCACATACGTGTATTTAAAACAAGGGTAAAAACAGTACTAAGAGGCGCCATGAATATACAAGGCAATGCTGGATAGCTAGTCCGTGGTGTCGCTCCTATATTCACCTATCAACAATAGCGTCTGCTCCACCATCGTGGTCGCTCCTAGTAATAGAAAAACCCAGGGGCTGAGTGTCCCCAGACACGACTCCATAAGGAGTAACTCATAACCGATAGAAACTGTCTAGACTCACATCATACTGGATGCAGTCTTACGTAAAATCATTGTTAAAGCAGTAAAACATGGCAAATCATATAGCACATACTCATGCAACATATAAGCATATATATCATGTCGACTATCTCGGTCAGTACTTACGTACCTTACTACAGGCAGTCCTTGAAACGACCAAAAACTCGAGGGATTTTTTTTTTATAAATTTAAACAACACATATATGCCCATACATATATGCGTCATTACTAAAAAAATAATTTTTATCCCACGTGATTTAATATATAATAAATTGAAGGAAGTCTGGCATTTTAAAATGTCTGAATAATTTAAAAGAATGCAAGCGCGCGAAATACGACATCTAAAAATGTGGAAATACATAATTCAAAATCCCCAAACATAGTCAAATCATAACGTGAATGGTAAAATAGCAAACATGCACTGAAAATAGTTCAACACAATCCTCAGAATAATCTCATAAAAGCGCGGAAATAAATACTGCAATGGTCACGGGCAATCCAGCTAGCAGTGGATGCTCAAAGGTCCTCGCCACCAGTCGGGACCAAGTCAACAGCTACTGAATCAAACTCACCTGCACCATTTAGATCTAGTGAGCCTAGAGGCGCAATATGCTCTATAATATACATAACGAGTACTACTAAATAAAACCACATGCAAGCACATGACGCATATAAAAATAACCTGAGAATTTTAATGCATGCATGAACGTAAAAGCATATGCGTAATAATAAATCATAACATAATCATATCATAAATTCATAACATAAATATGGCATGACATAATCATAAAATCTTTACTGTGGGTCATAATAGTGAAATGTAACCATAAACATAAGCGATTGATCAATCTATAACCACCGTACGCGGCGGCGAGGTTTACCCAACCTTAACATGGGGATTCCCTACGCCACTTATGCCACTTCACCCAACCTTAACACGGGGATCCGTAGGCTCCTGAACATAATTGCCACAATTCACTTCAACTTCCCAAAAATTATTTTATTCACATGTCATTTACTTTATATTAAATATATGCAGGGTTCATGAATTAAAAATATCAGTTTTTTCTTAAAATTTTGCCCGTAAATATATATTTAATTCATTTTCATAAAAATAATATTTATATCAAAATATACATAACGTCTATTAAATATATATTTACGGACTATTATATTTTTTTGTCACGGCTGGTTCGAGTTGCTGCCCCTAAACTTAAAACCCTTAAATTAAGTTTGACCCAATTACATTTATTTGATTCGTCAAGCCCACACTTATACCTTAAGCCCAAATTATATTATTCAATTTAAGCCCTAATATAACATTTTCTGGGCCCAAATAATAATTTAAGCTCAATTACTAACTTAAGCCCAAATACTAATAATTAAGCCCAATTTAATAACTTAAGCCCAAATACTACCCAATTTAATAACTTAAGCCCAAATTCTAATAGTTAGGCCCAATTTAATTATCTTGAACACTTAAATAATTTGCTTGGCCCAATTAGGAATATCCCGGGCCAAGTCCAAACCCATGACTCTAATTATTTTCGACCCAGACCCGGACTCTTGACCCGAACCGATTCAGACACCCGGACTCGGCCCACTAAGGCCACGCCCAAAACCCAGCCCAAGCGGGAAGCCCTTCACACTCGACACCACTCCTCGCACAGCCTCTTCAAGCCTCGCTATCACCCAGCTCCGGCCACCCTTGGCCGGAGCTTCGTCGGTAGGACCGAGCCCAGGTCCTGCCGGTGCCACCAAGCCAGGCCACTGCTCGAGTCACGCAAGGCTACATGGCTTGGCCGAGAGCTACATTCCCAGCCCAATACTTCAACCTTCACGCCCCTGCATGCTAACAACCGAGACGGGCACTAGATGCCACTCCAAATAACTCAAATCCAGCCCATTTTCTCCACAAAACTAAATCCCCATGAAACTCACCTAGCCCAAGAACAGTCACACATCCCAGTCGTGAGTCGTAAAAGAAAGAAATCGAGCAAACAGCTAAAAACCGAGCCAAGTTTTGAAAAAAACATAACCATCGTGAGCTTAAATCCACACACAAACAAAAACACAAGATTTCAAGCATAAGAACAGCGCATATTATGATCTAAACGGCGAGAGAAGAAAATTTCAAACATGCCTTAAACGCAAAAATAATAGTATGAAAACGAAGGCGGCGACGAGGCGATCGTTAAACCGTAAAAATCTTGAAAAATGAAGAAGATTTGCGTGAAGTATGTGCAAGTGAAGGAAACGGCGCAAGGTTCCCACTTCTCAGACAAAAAGATCGAGTGAAGAAGATGAAGGTAGTGTTAGGGCTTTTATCGGGTTTTCAAAACGCCAAAGACTTTGGGCCCAAGTAAATATTTTGGTTAATGATTATGGGCTCAGAAAATAATTAAGGGGTTAGCCCAACACTAACATTTAGAACCTAAATAAAATGGTAAATTTTTGGATTTAAATAAATAGCCTAATTAAAAGTGCCCTAAAAGCCTATAAAATGGCTCATTTAGGTGAAAATGAACTTTTATAAATATTTATATATATAAAACCTAAATTTTCTATAAAACAAACATCAAAATAATTATTTTAGGCTCTTAAAACTCTAGGACAAAAATTTAAATAAGACTTTTATCACGGTCAACCATAGTCCAGTCTACGCGCTCAAAATAATATTTTTCTTCCAAAAATTCATAACACTAAAAAAAAAAACCCGTACTAAAAATCCTAAATAAATTTAAAACACCTAATCATAATAAATAAAAGTCATTTAAACCTTTAATTTATCTTATAATTATTTTATTCTATTTAAAATATTAATTATCCTAATTATGCATACGATTTTTGTAAGAGGAAATTCTAGGCGTTATGATAAGTGTATTTTATACACTTAATTTATATATGATTTTAATAGTTACATATTTGTTTCGAGCAGATTTATGTGGGTATTTTAGTGTTTTTGTGTTTACAGTGAATTATGTAATTTTGTGGAGAAAAGAAGAAATTGAAGAATAAAAGAAAGGAAAAAGAAAAGAAAGAGAAAAGCAAAAGAAAAAGAAACGATCAGACAAAAGAAATGAGATTTCTTATTGGGCCTTTCTTATTTGGGCCAAGGTTCAGCGCTTCTCTTTAGCGCTATCTCAAGTGCAAATGCGCAATGCTATGTTTCTGAGAGAATTGAGATTTCGAGTTGAAGGCGCGCCCGCGCCGTTCTTAGAGCGCCCGCCCCGTTGCTGAATTGGAAAGATTTTATTAAATCGGACAATTAATTCTTGGGATTGATTTTGTGGGCTTTTGCTGAGCAATATAAAAAGGAATTTTTATCAGAGGAGAAAGGGGAGAGCCGCCACACACACATTAACAGAGGATATCAGAGATTGATCGTGAACTTTTGTGATTTTTCTGGAGCTCAACTGAAGAACGAAGATGGAGTTCGATAGTCCGGACACGGCATCGACAACGGATTTGATTTCTTACTTTCATTTTATTCTGAATATGTTTGGATTTTTGAACATGTTTTGTTTTATTCAGAATTTTATTATGAACTAAATTTTTATAGTCTAGAGGTCGGATGGAACCTGGTGTAGACGCTTTCATGAATTCTTGATTTTATTGGATTGAATTTCTTTTAAATTAATTGTTTTTTCTAGAATTGATTGTCTTTTCAATTATCTGATCAATAATTGATTTGTTATATTTATTTGAAATCATTGTTCGGGAGAGGGGATTTTGAATAGGACATTAGAATTACACTGTTAATTATTTATACAGCTCGGAAGAGTGTATGATTTTAACAGAGTTTTTAAAAAGAACATTGTTTTGTGATAGATCACTGCGATAAATTCTTAATATGAATATTGAAATTGAATTGTAGTTGATAAACATTATTTGTTGCTCGGGAGAGGAAAATAATAAACTTAAGTGTTCTTGGCTATTAATTGACTGGAATTCATGAAACTAAATTAATTAGGATTGATTGTTGTTGAAACCAGGTGAAATCTATACCTCTAGACCATTTTTCTCTGATTGATTTTTAATCTGAAAGTTGTGTGCGTGCTTTTAAATCTCTTAATTATTTTATTTTTATTGCAAAATTCTCAAAGTTTGATTTTCTAGATAAAGTTTGGACTATTCTAATTACAAGTACTAAATATTTTCATTTTACTCTCTGAGGGATCGATATCTAATTTAATCACTATATTAAAACTTGACACTCGTACGCTTGCGAGGAAATTTCACAACAAGTTTTTGGCGCCGTTGTCGGGGAGTAAATTTTGATTATTTTTTAGTCTTGTTACCAATTAGTCTAGATTTTAATTTAGAGTTTTTTATTTTATTTTTTTAGTTACTAATTAATTTCTTCTTATCTTTTAATTGCAGTTTATGCGACGATCTCAAAGTGCTAATTCTCTACTGTTTGATCCGGAGATCGAGCGCACTGCACGTGCTTTAAGATGAGCTAGAATATACTGAACAAGAAGCAAATCAAGCTCCCCTAGTGCCAATTAGAGATCACTTCAGACCGACGATCCAGGCTCACTATTTTGGAATCACTCGAGGAACTATCAATGCAAACAATTTTGAGCTGAAGCCTGCATTGATCAACATGGTTCAATCGAACCAATTTAATGGGAGTGCCACAGCTGATCCTCATCTGCATCTCAGGACCTTCTTAGAAATTACTGATACGGTAAAATTTAACGGTGTTCCTGAAGATATTATTCGCTTACGCTTGTTTCCGTTTTCTCTCACGGATCAAGCCAGAAGTTGGTTGCAATCACTGCCTCTTGGAAGCATCACTACTTGGGATGGGATGGCAGAAAAATTTCTTGCTAAATATTTTCCACCTGCCAAGTCCACCCAGTTGAAGATAGAGATCAGCACGTTCCGGCAGCTAGACACTGAACAGCTCTACGAGGCGTGGGAAAGGTACAAAGAATTACTTAGACGTTGTCCTAACCACAATTTTGCAGATTGGGAACAGATCGAGTGGTTTTAAAACGGACTAAATGCGCCTACAAGGATGAATGTCGATTCTGCTTCTGGAGGAACTATTTTTGCAAAGGACCCCGCTCAAGCCTATGATATGCTGGAACAGATGACGATAAACAGTTTTCAATGGCCATCTGAGCGTGTGGGAGTCAAGAAGCCAGCTGGAGTGTATGCAGTGGATCCTCTCACATCCATCACTGCTCAATTATCTGCACTGACTACACAGGTAGCTTCTTTGAATAAGATTCATGTTGCAGATTCAACTAGAGTTGAAGGGTCACATGCCATAGAGGAAGTTAATTATATTAATCCTAATGGCTACCGAGGTTATGAAGCTTACAGAGGTAATCCTATTCCTAATGCTTATCACCCTAGTTTGAGGAATAATGAAAATTTTTCATATGCTAACAATACTAATAAGGGTGATGGTAAGTTGTCTCTGGAGGACGTGGTTAGTACTTTTGTGCAGGAATCAGGTAAGAGGATGGCAAGAACTGAGTCTCGCCTTGACAGCTTGGAGACGCACATGGCCAACATGGGTGCTGTGTTGCAATCCATGGAGACTAGTATAGGGCAATTGGCGAATGCACTGAAGGATAATAACAGAGGCCAGTTTCCTAGCAATACTGAGGTGAATCCCATAGAACAGTGTAAGGCCATAGAGTTGAGGAGTGGACAAGATGTTGGATTCCAGGAACATGCAGCTGATGTCGAGAAAGAAAAGGAACTTGAAGAGAAGGAGCTTAAAACTGAGCCAAAACCGATGTACAAACCTCCACTTCCCTACCCGCAGAGGTTCAAGAAGAAAGCATTGGACGAGCAGTTCTCCAAATTCTTGGAGATTTTCAAGAAAGTTCACATCAACATCCCCTTTGCTGATGCTTTAGAACAAATGCCTAACTATGCAAAATTCATCAAGGAGATGATGTCCAAGAAGAGGAGACTGCTAGAGAACGAGGTGGTCAAGCTAACTGAAGAGTGCAGTGCGGTGCTTCAAAAGAAAATGCCACAAAAGCTTAAGGATCCAGGGAGTTTTACTATTCCTTGTTCTATTGGCGGTTCTTATTTTAATAATGCACTTTGTGATTTAGGGGCCAGTATTAATTTAATGCCATTATCTATTTACAGGGCCTTGGAGTTGGGAGACATGAAATCGACTAAGATTTCATTGCAATTGGCGGATCGGAGCATTACATATCCCCTTGGCATTGTTGAAGATGTTCTAGTCAAGGTGGATAAATTCATATTCCCAGTGGATTTTATAATTTTGGATATTGACGCGGATTATGGTGCTCCATTGATCTTTGGGAGACCATTCTTGGCCACGACGAATGCAAAAATTGAAGTGAAAAAGGGTGAATTGTCGATGGGTGTGGAGTGCGAACGAGTTATTTTTAATCTATTTATGAAAGCATCTAATCCACCCTTCGAAGAATTGTGCTTGATTGAGCCGGTCGTGAAGCTAGAGGGCTGTCAAAAAGCTAATATTGCGGTTGAATCGTCAAAGAAGAAAAAGCCAAATTTGCCACCAATGAAGGCCACGAAAAAGAGAGCAAAACTTAAACGGCAGATCGTGGAATTTATTTGGCGTGTGAAGGAAAAAGGAAAGATCTAACACCGGTGAAAGTCGGGCTGACGACTTTAAACCAAGCGCTACTTGGGAGGCAACCCAAGCATTTTTATTTTTATTTTATTTTATTTGCTTTTATTTTCAGTTTATTTAATTTATTTAATTGTTTTAAGTTTTTTTTTATTTTTCAATTTTTTGAGCTTAATTTTTCTTAATTTTCAAAATTTTTCAGGCTCTAAAAATCTCAAAGTCGAGCAGACGGCGCGCCCGCCCCATTTATCTGAGCGCCCGCGCCTTACCTGGACAAAATTGGAGTTCTTTAGCGAATTAAAGGCGCGCCCGCGCCTCCAATTCGTTGCACTGATTTACGAAGAGCACAACAACAAGCGCTATCGCGCATCACATCCGCGCAACGAACAGCGCTATCGCGCAAGACCAAGAGCTGCTCACCCTAGCGCGATAGCGCCTCCCAAGCCACCATGTGCCAACTTATTCGTCAATGGCACCATTTCTGTGCATCATCAAAGCTCCGGAACAGCGCATGATGCCTCGCACTCTTCCTTATTTTCCCATACATTAAGCGAGATATATTGTATTGCATGGTTTGCGTTTAATTTTTTTTGTGTTTTAAATCATGTGCATGTATTCTTTTCAGGTTGAATTGAACGTTCATGTCGTTCTCATCTCCAAATCACCTCTCAAATGGTTTTGCGGCTGCGAGTTATTTTACTGGAAATTTTGATAATACCGAGTACTGATGCTCGGTGTCGAAGGTATGAGTCTCTTGTTCTTTTATTGTTTTTAATCATTAGGGACAATGATTACATTAAGTTTGGGGGGGTAAATCAATGTCTGATTTTGTTGAATTGATTGTTGAAAGTTGAGTTTTGAATTTCATAGATAAAATTTTTTGTTGAGTTTAGTTGTTGTTGTTAGTTGAGTTGAAAAGAAGTTGAGAAATATGTGGATGCATGGCTGAAAAACTTTTTTTTTGTGCTATAACTGAAATCCATGATTGTCTACCTATCTGACAAATATTTTTGAAAAAAATGGAACCAATTAGATGAATAATTTCCTATATACTCTGTGATTAATACTTGAATCTGATTTTTGAGACATACAAACATAGATATGATTGAGGCATTCTTTGAAATTTTTGGGCCTAATTTCCATTGAAATAATTTTATCCTTAGTTGCCTATTTGATCTTACACGTATATTAGTACATTGAGGTACGAGAAAATTCTGAAATTTTTGTTGAAAATCATCTTTAACTGCTGATGATTATCTTTTCTGCACTGATTGATATTTGTATGATTTAATTGTGGATTGAGACTTGTCTCGAACTAGTTCGAACACTCTTCGAGGCGAAATACGGGCAAAACTGAGATTAGGAATGATTTAGGCAATTTTTCTGAATTCGTTTGAGCCTTTCAAGCTACCTATTTTATATGTATCCCTAGTACCTTATTTGATATTTATTGAAAATCGAATGGCATGCGTGTAAACGTGTGATTAAACCCCCCATTCGTCATTATTTCAAGGTCCTACATTGACTACCTGAATAGCCTATACACTAATTCCTACCTTTAAGGGAGTAATTTGAATGTTAAAATATTGTATGCTCCTAGCTTTATTTGTGAAAAATGTAATGGTGTGGTGGATGAATTGAAAAGATGAAAAGAGGTAGTAGAAGAAAAAAATGTGGTTGGAAAAGTTGTAAAAGAGAGTTGAAAGATGTTGTGAAAAAATTGAAAAATCAATGAAGTGAAATAAGTGTGAAATTGTGCAAGAAAAGGAGTCGTAATTAGAGTTTGATAAAATTATAAATTACTCCTTATTTTTGAATTCTTATCCTTCGTTTGTAGCCATGAGCCAGGCCTTACATTATAAGCTGAATAAGACCTATTGACCGAATCTCAGTTGCCCAATATACTAGTGGAGAAGAGTTGCGAGAATTTAGCCTATGGACTGTTGATTGATGCTTTTAATGATTATGAATTTTGATCGAAACACGCACACACTATTATTCTTTGCATTTACCTAATTGTGATTGTTTTTGATTTATATCCTATATTTGATTCTATGTTATCCTTGAAAAGTCCTCATGATCTATGAATGTTTGAATTGAACTTGGAGAATGGTGTTTTGAACATGAGTTGCGGAGATTGTGAGTTTATGCAGTTATTATTTTGTGATTGGCTAAAACTTTCAAGTGTTAGTAGGTGTGACATGATTGGATTTGATATTTTTGAAATCATTGATGAGGCCATTGTTCCATATTATTTCTTGGCTATTTTTGTTGGTTGTTGGGTAGTAGTAGTTTTTGAAGTAATTTGGTTTTGAATTGTTTTGCTCGGGACTTGCAAAAGTCTAAGTTTGAGGATATTTGATAAGTGTATTTTATACACTTAATTTATATATGATTTTAATAGTTAAATATTTGTTTCGAGCAGATTTATGTGGGTATTTTAGTATTTTTGTGTTTACAGTGAATTATGTAATTTTGTGGAGAAAAGAAGAAATTGAAGAATAAAAGAAAGGAAAAAGAAAAGAAAGAGAAAAGCAAAAGGAAAAGAAACGATCAGACAAAAGAAATGAGATTTCTTATTGGGCCTTTCTTATTTGGGCCAAGGTTCAGCGCCTCTCTTTAGCGCTATCTCAAGTGCAAACGCGCAATGCTATGTTTCTGAGAGAATTGAGATTTCGAGTTGAAGGCGCGCCCGCGCCGTTCTTAGAGCGCCCGCCCCGTTGCTGAATTGGAAAGATTTTATTAAATCGGGCAATTAATTCTTGGGCTTGATTTTGTGGGCTTTTGCTGAGCAATATAAAAAGGAATTTTTATCAGAGGAGAAAGGGGAGAGCCGCCACACACACATTAACAGAGGATATCAGAGATTGATCGTGAACTTTTGTGATTTTTTCTGGAGCTCAACTGAAGAACGAAGACGGAGTTCGATAGTCCGGACACGGCATCGACGACGGATTTGATTTCTTACTTTTATTTTATTCTGAATATGTTTGGATTTTTGAACATGTTTTGTTTTATTCAGAATTTTATTATGAACTAAATTTTTATAGTCTAGAGGTCGGATGGAACCTGGTGTAGACGCTTTCATGAATTCTTGATTTTATTGGATTGAATTTCTTCTAAATTAATTGTTTTTTTCTAGAATTGATTGTCTTTTCAATTATCTTATCAATAATTGATTTGTTATATTTATTTGAAATCATTGCTCGGGAGAGGGGATTTTGAATAGGACATTAGAATTACACTGTTAATTATTTATACAGCTCGGGAGAGTGTATGATTTTAACAAAGCTTTTAAAAAAAATATTGTTTTGTGATAGATCACTGCGATAAATTCTTAATAGGAATATTGAAATTGAATTGTAGTTGATAAACATTATTTGTTGCTCAGGAGAGGGAAATAATAAACTTAAGTGTTCTTGGCTATTAATTGACTGAAATTCATGAAACTAAATTAATTAGGATTGATTGTTGTTGAAACCAGGTGAAATCTATACCTCTAGACCATTTTTCTCTGATTGATTTTTAATCTGAAAGTTGTGTGCGTGCTTTTAAATCTCTTAATTATTTTATTTTTATTGCAAAATTCTCAAAGTTTGATTTTCTAGATAAAGTTTGGACTATTCTAATTACAAGTACTAAATATTTTTATTTTACTATCTGAGGGATCGATATCTGATTTAATCACTATATTAAAACTTGACACTCGTACGCTTGCGAGGAAATTTCACAACACGTTACAATTCTCTCCCCCCCCCCCCCCCTTAAAAGAAATTTTGCCCTCGAAATTTAGATACGTACCGGATAACGCGTCCGCATATCGGTCTCAGCCTCCCAGGTAGCCTCCTCCTCAAAATGATTTAGCCACCGGACCTTGACCATGGGAATAACTCGCGTCCTCAGCCTCCGTTCCTCATGCGCCAAAATCTGCACTGGTCGCTCCTTGAACGACAAATCTGACGCCAGTTGTAGAGGCTCAAAATCCAGAATATGTGATGGGTTAGAGATATACTTCCGTAGTATCGAGACATGGAATACATTGTGCACTGCTGCTAGACTGGGAGGTAGCGCTACACGATAAGCCAAGGTACCAATCCTCTCCAGAATCTCAAATGGGCCGATAAACCTCGGACTGAGCTTGCCTCTCTTACCAAAATGCATCACACCCTTCATGGGTGCAACTCTCACAAATACATGGTCTCCTACGGCAAACTCAAGGTCGCGTCGTCGTCGATCAGCATAACTCTTCTGACGACTTTGTGCGGTCCTCATCCTATCTCGAATCCGCAACACAATATCTGCAGTCTGCTGCACCAACTCTGGCCCTAAGAGAATCCTCTCGCCAACCTCATCCCAATGCACGGGAGATCTACACCTTCTCCCATAAAGAGCCTTATATGGAGCCATACCTATAGATGCTTGGTAACTGTTGTTATAGGTAAACTCCACTAGGGGTAGCCTCGACTCCCATGAGCCCTGAAAGTCGATCACACAGGCTCTCAAAAAATCCTCAAGGACCTGAATAACCCGCTCCGACTGTCCATCAGTCTGGGGATGAAAAGAAGTATTGAACTGCAGCTTCGTCCCTAAAGCTGCATGAAGACTCTTCCAAAAAGAAGAGGTAAGCCTTGGGTCTCTCTCTGACACAATCGAGAGTGGAATCCCATGAAGTCTGACAATCTCTCGGATATACAGCTCAGCATACTGCATCATAGTGAAATTAGTCCTCACTGGCAAGAAATGCGCCGACTTGGTGAGTCTATCGACAATCACCCAGATCGCGGTGCATCCTCTGGCGCTCCTTGGCAATCCAACCACAAAATCCATAGTAATGTTCTCCCATTTCCACTCAGGGATAGGGAGTGGTCGAAGCAACCCTGCTAGTCGCTGATGCTCTGCTTTTACCTACTGACAGGTCAAACACTCAGATACGAAGCGACTAATGTCTTACTTCATCCCTGGCCACCAATACAACGTCTGCAAGTCTCGGTACATATTCGTACTCCCAGGATGAATGGAGTACGGAGACGCGTGTGCCTCGGTCATAATCTCAGTCCTCAACTATCCCGAACTCGGCACCCACATCCGACCTCTGTACCGTATAATGCCATCCTCGATCGTATAAAGTAGGCCTCCCTTGGCCTCATCCCTCTGCCTCATAAGAACCAACTGCTCATCAGAAAACTATCCCTCTCTAATCCGATCTCGTAAGGTAGGTTGTACTGTCAAAGCGGACAAACTCGGCACAAGACCACACGAGTAAAACTCCAAATCAAACCTCTCTATCTCCGCCTGGAGAGGTCGCTGCACAGACAAACAAGCTACTACTGAAGTCTTCCGACTCAAAGCATCAGCCACCACATTAGCTGTAGTGACCCTTACCGAGATCACCTACTAAACAAAACTTAGGCATGCAATTAACTTATCAAACAGTAAACCAGAATAAACTGCGGAAACCATAAACAATAATACAATCCCAAGAAAAAGAATCTGTAAAATATCCGAATAGTTTATACAACCAAATCGAAATCTGTATCAACCCAATACAACAGAAATAAAAACCTAGACGAAGCTCCAGCTGGCTAACCACTACCTAGACCCTCTTGGATCCACCCGCCTCGTCCAATTGCAAACCTGCCCCCAAGGAATAGGGTATCCAGAAACACAGAGTACAAGATATGAGCATAAAACGCTCAGCACGAGAGTATGAGTATACATGCATGCAAGTGTACCGTCTACTGACTGGAGGTCAAGAATCAGATAACAAAGACAGACCGGGCCCTGTTATGTAGCACGCTGTGCCGTCGCTTCAGGAGGTGGCTCACATACCAAAATACCAGTGGATACACGGGACCCAAATCGATGGAAGCCAATCCACTAACAGGATAGGGTAAACCCTACTAACAGACATCTCAATAGAGATAGCTCAAAATATAAATGTATGCAGCATAAAATTAGGGCATATAAATCATGCAGTCACATAATACATGCATACTCAGTCAGGATATCTCGAACAGTACTTTCGTACCTCAAATACTAGGTGCGCTCTACCAGCTCTAGGTCTACGCATATAATCTGCGCTACGCTGCCAAATGATACTAATATCATTATAGAGCTCTAAAAGCCTTAACTAGGCTATTGCATACTCCAAAATATTTTTAGGAAGCAAAACTATACCTTCGTCCGTCGTTAGCCCTTTGCTGTCGATTTCCTCAAAACTAGGCCACACTCCGCTATGACGCCTGGATCGTTATACCACTTCCGGATTCCCAATGGGACGCCTAGAATTCCCTAGATCTGAGCTAGAAGACTAAGAAATCGAGAGATAAGAGGTGAATGGTGTGCTTTGAAATGAATCTCGGCACCTCTATTTATAGACCACGAACGGAACCTCCGTTCCTCATCGTTGCGTCCGTTCTGCCTGACGAACGTTGCGTCCGTTCACCATCGTTGCTTCCGATGGTGCCAATGTCACATCAAGTACGTAAGCAGTGACGCATTTCTGATGGCACGAACGTTGCATCCATTCCTAGAACGTCGCTTCCGTTCTGCCTGACCCTCCGGACCATTTTTGATCATTCTGGGTCTAATCCCGAGTCCGCTAATCCATTAGAAGTTTTCTTAATCTTGTTTAACTCTTAATTTTCAATTTTGGGTACGGGCTATTACATTAGCCTTACCCGGGTGGTAGCTAATGTCACAGTCGTAGTCCTTCACTAACTCCAACCATCTGCGCTGCCTCATATTCAACTCCTTCTGTGTGAAGAAGTACTTGAGGCTCTTGTGATCGGTGAAAATCTTACACTTCTCACCATACAAGTAGTGCCTCCATAACTTGAGTGTAAACACCACTGCAGCAAGCTCTAAGTCATGCGTCGGATAATTCTGCTCATGAATCTTTAGCTGTCTCGACGCATAGACAATAACCCTGTCACATTGCATCAAAACATCGCCTAAACCCAACCTAGACGCATCGGTGTAAACCATGAACTCCTCATGATCCACCGGCATCGCCAAGACTGGCGCAGTAGTAAGAGCTTCTTTCAACCGATCAAAGCTCCGCTGACACTCTGAGCTCCAAACATACTTCGCATTCTTCTTGGTCATAGCTGTCAAAGGCACTGAAATAGTAGAAAAGCCTTTGATGAATTTTTGGTAATAACCCGCTAGACCCAAGAAACTGCGAATCTCCGAGGCACTCTTCGGAATCCTCCAACTCTGAACGGCTTCCACCTTGGATGGATCAACAGCTATCCCATCTCTAGAAACAATGTGGCCTAGAAACGCCACGCTATCAAGCCAAAACTGACACTTATTGAACTTGGCATACAATTGCCACTCCCTCAAGATCTGCAAAGCTGTCTGCAAATGCTGCCTATGATCCTCCACGCTCTTCGAGTAGATCAAAATATTGTCGATGAAGACAATAACAAACTGATCAAGATACGGCTGAAACACTCAATTCATGAGATCCATGAAAACCGCTGGAGAATTCGTCGAACCGAACGACATCACCATAAACTCATAATGGTCGTATCATGTCCTAAATGCAGTCTTGGACACGTCCTCCTCCCTGAACCTCAACTGATGGTATCCAGACCACAGATCGATCTTAGAGAATACCGAAGCTCCCTGTAATTGATCAAACAGATCATCAATCCTCGGAAACGGATACTTGTTCTTCACCGTCACCCGATTGAGCTCACGATAGTCAATACAAAGTCTCATACTTCCATCCTTCTTCTTGACGAATATCACAGGTGCACCCCAAGGTGAGAAACTAGGGCGAATGAAGCCCTTCTCAATCAATTCCTGAATCTGCTCCTTTAATTCTTTCATCTCGGTAGGAGCAAGATGATACCGGGCATTAGAGATAGGCACGGTACCTGGCAGTAACTCAATGCTAAATTCAACCTCTCAAACTGGCGGAATCCCGGCAACGTCCTCAGGGAAAACATCCGAAAAATCACGGACAACATCTACATCCTCCACTGATCTCAAAGACGACTCTGCCACTGCAACCACACTAGCGAGAAATCCATGGCAACCCCTACGTAACAACTTCCTCGCACGTACGCAAGATATGACGTGCGGAACTCCACTGCTGTGGGCGGCATGAAAGAAAATCGGATCCCCGCTCAATGGCTTCAATGCTAATATCCTCTCTCAAAAATTAATCAAAGCTCAATTGATTGACAACCAGTCCATACCCAAAATAAGATCAAACCCCGTCATCGGCAAAACCACCAGATCAACTCTAACCACAACCCCTTCAAACTCCAACTCCAACCCACTAATAATACTGGTGGTGGAAATAACCTCACCCGAAGGCACGATAATATCGTATCCCAAGATAGACATCTCGGGTACAATACCTGCCCGCTCAATAAAAGACTGAAAGATAAAAGAGTGCGTCGCTCCAGAATCTAACAACGCAAAGGTCGCAACCCCTCTAATACTAATTTTCCCTGCACACAGAAAAGTTCCCAAACAGATATAGACTATACCAATAAGAATAATAATTCATCCCAGTCACCAACAAGATCCAACCCATATACGTAAATTCACAAATTCAACAATTCCAACAAAACTTAAGTATGCAATTCTATGACGCAAATAAAACTGATAGAGTAATAGCCCAAGCAAAGCATTAACTAAACAACTCAAGAGTGGCGGCTAATCATAAATGAGGATCACCTGTGATAAGTGAAGTTTCGGGATCAGCCTCCTCAGCCTGCATCACAAACAGGCACCACGTCATCTGCTTCCTCTGTGGACAGTTCCTCGAAATATGGCCCGGCTCCTTGCAGTAATAACACCCGACTGAACCCACCATGCACTGACCAGAATGGGGCCTCTGACACTGTCTGCAAAAAGGCAATCCTCCTGATTTAGGGGCGGCTACCCCCTGCTATTGCTGCTGCTGCCTGGGCTGGCCCTGCGGCCTCTGCTACTGAGGCTGCGGCAGTCTCAGAGGGTTTGGTTCCTTAGACGACCCAAGATAAGATCTCTTCGCAGGTTGGTGCGAAGACTGCTCCCGAGATGGCTGCTGGAAATGCCTCTTCCTCTGATACTCAGTCTGCATCTCTCTCCTCCCTATCTCTGACCGATACGCCCTATTCACCGCTGCCTTATACGTTGCCACATCGGCCATAAAAATGTCATGCTTGATGTCGGGCCTCAAACTGTCGGTGAAGTATCGCAGCCTCTCTCTCTCATCCTCAGCTATCATGGGTACAAAGTGGCACCCACGCTCAAACTTCTTCACATACTCGGCCACAGAGCGGTCTCCCTATCGGAGAGTCAGAAAATCGCGGACCAGCTGGCCTCGAACGTGCTCCGTGAAGTAGTTCTCAAAGAACAAAATCCTAAAATCCCTCCAAGTCATCCTCGCTACATCCAGTCCAATCACGGCACCCTCCCACCAAAGGGCTACGTCATCTTTCAGCATATAGGTGGCGCAACAAACCTGGTCAGCATCCTGAAGCCCCGTATAAGCAAAGATCGTCTCTAACGATTGGATCCACTCCTCAGCAGCTAACGGATCAGTGGTCCCTGCAAACTCCTTGGGATCCTGCTTGCGGAACCTCTCCGCAATGTCCTCCTCGCGATTCCTCCTAGGCTGAATGGTCTGGTGCTCCAACAACCGAGTGATGCCTGCTAGCATGTCCACGCTAGCTCTCTCAAATGCTGTAAGTGGCGGAGCTGGTGGCGGTGGTGGAGGTGGCTCCTGCTGATAACCACCCTCACCGGAACCTCCCTGGTCGGCACCCACGGGATCATCCTGCCTCAAAACGCGTCTCGGAGCCATGCTGCAATTCCCAAAAATTCTCATGTAAACGTATGCATAACTAAGTATTTAATTTAGGAAAGCGCTTATAAAATAACTTTAAGTGAAAAATTAACAATTGGTCTCAATCATAAGCATATACTTGAAACATTTAAACTCACAGACTGGGGATGCGACTTCTGAGCTCCACGCAGTAGGCTAGCTTACCCTCCAAGGACCATGCTCTGATACCAAGTTGAAACGACCAAACACTCGAGGGATTTTTTTTTATAAATTTAAACACCACATATATGCCCATACATATATGCGTCATTACTAAAAAAATAATTTTTATCCCACGTGATTTAATATATAATAAATTGAAGGAAGTCTGGCATTTTAAAATGTCTGAATAATTTAAAAGAATGCAAACGCGCGAAATACGGCATCTCAAAATATGGAAATACATAATTCAAAATCCCCAAACATAGTCAAATCATAACGTGAGTGGTAAAATAGCAAACATGCACTGAAAATAGTTCAACACAATCCTCATAATAGTCTCATAAAAGTGCAGAAATAAATACTGCAATGGTAACGTGCAAGCCAGCTAGCAGTGGATGCTCAAAGGTCCTCGCCGCCAGTCGGGACCAAGTCAACAACTACTGAATCAAACTCACCTGCACCATTTAGATCTAGTGAGCCTAGAGGCCCAACATGCTCTATAATATACATAACTAGTACTATTAAATAAAACCACATGCAAGCACATGACGCATATAAAAATAACCTGAGAATTTTAATGCATGCATGAACGTAAAATCATATGCGTAATAATAAATCGTAACATAATCATATCATAAATTAATAACATAAATATGGCATGAGATAATCATAAAATCTTTACTGTGAGTCATAATAGTGAAATGTGATAATAAACATAAGCGATTGATCAATCTATAACCAGTGCACGCAACGACGAGGTTCACCCAACCTTAACACGGGGATTCCCTACGCCTCTTATGCCACTTCACCCAACCTTAACATGGGGATTCGTAGGCTCCTGAACATAATTGTCACAATTCACTTCAACTTCTCAAAAATTATTTTCTTCACATGCCATTTACTTTATATTAAATATATGCAGGGATCATGAATTAAAAATATCATTTTTTTCTTAAAATTTTTCCCGTAAATATATATTGAATTCATTTTCATAAAAATAATATTTATATCAAAATATACATAACGTCTATTAAATATATATTTACGAACTATTATATTTTTTTGTCACGGCTGGTTCGAGTTGCTGCCCCTAAACTTAAACCCTTAAATTAAGTTTGGCCCAATTACATTTATTTGATTCATCAAGCCCACACTTATACCTTAAGCCCAAATTATATTATTCAATTTAAGCCCTAATATAACATTTTCTGGGCCCAAATAATAATTTAAGCTCAATTACTAACTTAAGTTCAAATACTAATAATTAAGCCCAATTTAATAACTTAAGCCCAAATACTACCCAATTTAATAACTTAAGCCCAAATACTAATAGTTAGGCCCAATTTAATTATCTTGAGCACTTAAAAAATTTGCTTGGCCCAATTAGGAATATCCTGGGCCAAGTCCAAACCCATGACTCTAATTATTTTCGACCCAGACCTGGACTCTTGACCCGACCCGATTCAGACACCCGGACTCGGCCCACTAAGGCCACGCCCAAAACCCAGCCCAAGCGGGAAGCCCTTCTCACCCGACACCACTCCTCGCACAGCCTCTTCACGCCTCGCTATGGGTGGCCGGAGCTTCGTCGGCAGGACCGAGCCCAGGTCCTGCCGGTGCCACCAAGCCAGGACACTGCTCGAGTCACGCAAGGCTACATGGCTTGGCCGAGAGCTACATTCCCAGCCCAAGACTTTAATCTTCACGCCCTTGCACACTAACAACCGAGACGGGCACTAGCTGCCACTCCAAATAACTCAAATCCAGCCCATTTTCTCCACAAAACTAAATCCCATGAAACTCACCTAGCCCAAGAACAGTCACACATCCCAACCGTGAGCCGTAAAAGAAAGAAATCGAGCAAAAAGCTAAAAATCGAGCCAAGTTTTGAAAAAAACATAACCATCGTGAGCTTAAATCCACACACAAACGAAAACACAAGATTTCAAGCATAAGAACAGCGCATATTATGATCTAAACGGCGAGAGAAGAAAATTTCGAACATGCCTTAAACGCGAAAATAATAGTATGAAAACGAAGGCGGCGACGAGGCGATCGTTAAACCGTAAAAATCTTGAAAATGAAGAAGATTTGCGTGGAGTGTGTGCAAGTGAAGGAAACGGCGCAAGGTTCCCACTTCTTAGACAAAAAGATCGAGTGAAGAAGATGAAGGTAGTGTTAGGGCTTTTATCGGGCTTTCAAAACACCAAAGACTTTGGGCCCAAGTAAATATTTTGGTTAATGATTATGGGCTCAGAAAATAATTAAGGGGTTAGCCCAACACTAACATTTAGAACCTAAATAAAATGGTAAATTTTCGGATTTAAATAAATAGCCTAATTAAAAGTGCCCTAAAAGCCTATAAAATGGCCCATTTAGGTGAAAATGAACTTTTATAAATATTTATATATATAAAACCTAAATTTTCTATAAAACAAACATCAAAATAATTATTTTAGGCTCTTAAAACTCTAGGAAAAAAATTTAAATAAGACTTTTATCACGGTCAACCACAGTCCAGTCTACGCGCTCAAAATAATATTTTTCTTCCAAAAATTCATAACACTAAAAAAAAAGCCCGTATTAAAAATCCTAAATAAATTTAAAACACCTAATCATAATAAATAAAAGTCATTTAAACATTTAATTTATCTTATAATTATTTTATTCTATTTAAAATATTAATTATCCTAATTATGCATACGGTTTTTGTAAGAGGAAATTCTAGGCATTACAGTCCTAGTAGTCCCACTCTAGTTTTTAAGCCTATCATCCGCTCTACAATGAAAATACCCATGCATTATTAATTAAGCTGTAAAAGCCTTAACTAAACTATTGCATACTCCTAAATAATTTAAGGAGACCATAGCTATACATGTGTCCGTCGTCAGCCCGCTGATGGCGACTATCCCGCAACTAGGGGCACACCCCTGCTACAGCTCCACAGCCTCGAGCAGGGCTTTGCTACACGAGCACTGCTCCGCTACTATTTCAGACACTGTCTTTCTATACTAAAATATATTTCCTACTCCAAATTTAAAATAAGATTACCCAAAGCCCTTAAATAGAGCCACTCGGGCGAAGGAGATGAACTTGGTACGCTTTGAAATGAGGCCCTCGCACCCATATTTATAGACAGCGGTCGGAGCTTTCGATCCCTCACGGCCAACCACGTGTCATCCTCTGGCTGGTTGCCGACAGTCCGATCGGAGCTTTCGATCCCACTTCGGTGCTTCCGATCGCCCAGCCTGACGTCACGCATGACATAATAATCAAAGCACTGTTCAGAACCTCCAAACCCCTTATCGGAGCTTCCAATCTCACCGGAGCTTTCGATCTCCTGATCGGGACTTCCAAACTATTGCAAGTCTTATCTGATTGATTTATCCCTTAGTCATGTTTGACTTAATCTCAACATGATCATATGATTAATTACTCATTAATCGTTAATTTCAGATATCGATCACTACATTCTCCACCACCCCCACCCCCACCCCCCGGACTTAAAAGATTTCGTCTTCGAAATCTAGGGTAAAACCTCGAGAACGTATTAAAATTCTCACTTGCATGCTTGGTCGAATAGCTTTCGTCACACTTAGACTCTTACAAGTTTCGTTAAAGTTGAACCATTTTCAACATTTCTCAAACTCCTCAGTGAATTCTGAAATCTTTTGCGCTACTATATGAATGTCCAACTTCCTTGGCACCAATGTATCACAACACTGATACATCTTCCATCCTGATTACGATCTCGCTGATCACGAAGGATACAACACCCGCTTGATCGAGATCATCGTTCCACTGAAAATCTTAAACTTACGAAGACCAAGTCATAACCTGACTGGCTTACGACATTCATCGAATCACTAACTAAATTTAACCATTCTAATGGTTCCCAAAAGCTCTCGTTGCATAACACTCCTAGTCAGGAAACACAAGAAAACTCTGTCGAAATGTTTGGTTGACAACCTTAATATCGTTGTTAGTGGACAATTCTCACACGAAGCAGAAACTTGATCCCTTCCGTTACTCAATCCCGAGTATGCGATTACTATCACTAAGAAATTGCTGGAATCAATATCGGTCTCTTCTTAACAAGAATGCACAATCCTGGAAAACCACCAACTCCCTTGCTTGTCTTCACTGTTGAGTTATCGTCTAAGTTGACCATACTAGTCCAATTGCAATTGTCCCCAATTACAGCAATCCCAAAAGATTCACCTCTGGCAAACCTATAGATTTCTAAATTACCCCAAATCGCTGACTGCTCTGAGATTGTACCAGATACAAATCCCCTTAAGCACCACATGACAAAATACCGTCCCAAGTATTTCTCGATTCTCTAGGTCCTAATCATCACTGATTGGACTCAACTAATAGACCCCGTCGATTCTACTGTGGCTCACACTTAGCTCAACAGTGAAACTCACATCAGACTACATACGTGTCTTGATCAATAATCTTGACTCGGCTGCCACAAGTCTAATATTTCCAACACTTGGAATACCCAAATCGCTCTGTTTCAACACACCTATACTCGATAGCCAGACAATAACTATTAGTAGTCTATTGACACCATCTCGCACCTTACTACTGATAGCTACCTCGTACACCGGACTCGAATATTAAGGCGAACTAAACCCAAGAATGCTTGTGATCTATCAACCTAGATCATTCCCATCCCATGGAAAAATCCTACGCTCAACCTCTGAAAACATCAGACGGTACTTAGCGCTATCACTGGACTTACTATCTCTTGACTCGTAAATTTAAAATGAACGTCACGGCTCGTCAAGTCCAAAAATTATAATTAATGAATCCCATAGATTTCCGCAATCTTCGGACATGCTCCTAATTATATCCCTTGCTAAGACTGCGTAATGATTCAAGACTGAGGTAGCCTACCACAATGTCCACTTAGAATCACCATCACGTGTACACTGGCATAAGTCACGCGTCCATCACATCTCAAATAGTCATGTAAAATCCTTAGCATCTGATATAATCCATTACTAATTATATCTACCATCATAGAGCAATTCTTATCCCAAAGCTGGTTAAAATCCGATAACTTGGATAAATCCTACCACCAGAAATCCCAATCGCAACTCGGATGACATCCTCAGTCATCCCTAGCAGAAATCCGTCTACCTACTAGATCGATCCATCTAGACGTATTCCATAGGCTAAAACTATCTGCTCAGAGCACACACTCGTCAAGGAAATCCCTCCAAGACTGGTCCTCACGGCAGTACCCCAAACCAATATCCCTGACAAAAGCCAGACAATATCTAAATCATGATGCCAAACTAGGCATCTAATCCAAGGTCATACCTTGCCGTGACTGTTACCAAAACTCTAGACTGAGTAACCTTCCCACCGCCATCCCCTGAAGCACGAAGGCTCCCAGGTAACCTCTGAAGTACAAGGACTCCCAGAGAAACACTGGAATAGGGTCGCGCCCCATCATGTCTAGTCATGGTCATAGTCCACAATTCCTGGCATATACTGGACCTGGCATCCCGATGAAATCTCATCATCACGAAGTCTCAACCTACGAAGGTCACCAGACTACTGTTTTAAGGAAACAACCTAGAACACAACTCATGCCCACTGATGAATCAACTCATCACTGGCACTAATTCAGTCTACTGACTAACTAGGTCAATCCTAGGAAAAATGCCTAGACTAACCATAAGTCAAACAGTTACAGCTGGTTTACTCAAATCCCATGAGCTAAAATAGTTGAACACTAACCAACTAGCAACAAGTCAAACTTAGCAAAATCACTTGCAATCATTCACAATTGCTGGATAAATAATACACATATCATTACTTCAAGTTATGTACAATTTTTTTATCACAATCCCATCTAATACATACAATATTCAAAATACAATAAAATGTACAACCATTAACTTGAAATGATACAACCAAAGTATGATGATTCATTACAACTGAAATACTGTTTACAAATACAAAAATACAGTATTTAAAATCATCGCCTCGTCTTCGTTTCTTGAGCATGAAGCTTCTAATATACACACGCATTGATATAAGCATACTCCTGCCCAAATCTCTCGTTATCTCGTCCTGCCAAGACTCCCGAAGAAATAACTCGAGCTTGCTAACCAGCTATTCTCTGCATCAGTGCCTGTCAGTCGACCTCTTCTGCTCATGTTCTACCGTCAGCGTTCTTCTTGTATCTAATTCATGATTTTGAACATAAAGTTTTCCGCGTGCCTACCAAAAGCATCGATACAAGCATACCGGCAAAACCATGTTCTGCATAAATTTAATGACCTTACATTCACAACCAGTCATACCATAGCCACTTGCGGCATTTCCTGGTGAAAGTCTATATGACAATCTCTCCAACTACGAGTCGAGAATCTCTTTGGACTGGAACCACATGGGTTATTACACACCATTCGTTCCAAAAAAAGTCTTCAAAGGTACCTGACGCGATATACTCGTTCTTCTCTTCCAGTATTCCCCGGCTGGAATCCATATGTTCTTCGATCAGCATCCCAATCCATCAAATGATGAACCGTCCACAGCAGTCAGCCTATCTATCGATACACCACTTATAGTAAAGACTTCTGCCGCAAACCTCGACAATGAATAACCAAATCATCCTTCGTTAGGTCTCACCAATCCTACAAGGATAACCCAAAGTCTCAGTACAATATCCCAAGTCTCTTGCATGCAGCTGTGATACCAATAAATGTAGCGACCCAACCCGGATCCACTATATATTCAGAGTTAGAGCATAATTAAGCATGCATTTAAAATAAATCGCTGCGGAAGACTTAAATATAAGCAGACCAGCAGAATACAAACGATTAAATAAAACCAATATACAACCCAATCAAATAATCCTAAGGGTAAAATAAAACCTACAGCTAATCGTGTTGTCTTCACTGGTCACTGGCTACTCCAAGCTCCTGGTGCTCAACACTGCACCTACACTTGCCCCGTCTAATGGGGTGTCCAGATACACAGAAAATAATGGACTTGAGCTCTAAGCTCAATACGAAAGCAATGATATATAAACTAATATGCAACACATAAGTGTATTTAAAACGAGGGTAAAAACAATACTCGGAGGCGCCATGAATATACAGGGCAATGCTGGATAGCTAGTCCGCGGTGCCGCTCATAATTCACCTATCAACTATATCGTCTGCTCCACCATCGTGGTCCTCCTAGTGATAGAAAAACTCAGGGGCTGAGTGTCCCTAGACACGAATTCATAAGGAGTAACTCATCACCGATGGAAACTGTCTAGACTCACATCATACTGGATGCAGTCTTACGTAAAATCATGCATGTGCTAAAGCAATAAAACATGGTAAATCATATAGCACATATTCATGCAACATATAAGCATATATATCATGCCGGATATCTCGGTCAGTACTTACGTACCTTACTACAGGCAGTCCTAGTAGTCCCACTCTAGGTTCCAAGCCTATCATCCGCTCTACAATACAAATACCCATGCATTATTAATTAAGCTCTAACGCAGTGTTTGGTTCAATTGATAGGATTATTGAATGATTATTAAAAAAATGATAAAAAACATGATAAATAAGGATTGGTAATTTGTGTTGAAAATAATATTGTGTTTGGTTTGATTTTTAGGAATAAGATTAAATAATGGTTTAAAATTTTTTGCCAAAAATACCATTTATATTTTATTGGATGGATGATTTTTAGGTTAGAGGGAAAGGGTAATTATGAAATTTATGTGTAAGATAAAAACAAGGATAAATAATACTAGGGTGAGTGGAGGATTTAATTAACCTACCATAAACCAACTTTATCCTTTCTAGGTTAGATTAGCTTGTTTTAATAAAAATCCTACCAAACAATGGATTAAATAAAAAATCACACACAAACCTACCTAATCCCATGTACCAAACACTGCGTTAAAAGTCTTAGCTAAGCAATTGCATACTCCTAAATAATTTAAGGAGACCATACTTATACCTGCGTCCGTCGTCAGCCCGCTGATGGCGACTATCCCGCAACTAGGGGCACACACCTGTTGCAGCTCCACAAACTCGAGCACAGCTTCACTACACAAGTACTGCTCTGATACTATGTCAGACACTGTCTGACTATACTAAAATATATTTCCTACTCCAACTCTAAAATAAGAGTACCCAAAGCCCTAAAATAGAGCCACTCGGGCGAAGGAGAGAAACTTGGTGCGCTTTAAAATGAGGCCCTCACACCCATATTTATAGACAGTGATCGGAACTTCCGATCGCATGATCGAAACTTCCGATCCGATCAGAGCTTCCGATCCTGTGCTTTCGATCCCTCACAGCCAACCACATGTCATCCTCTGGCTGGTTGCCGACAGTCCGATCGGAGCTTCCGATCCCACTTCGGTGCTTCTGATTGCCCAGCCTGACGTCACACATGACATAATAATCAGGGCACTGTTTGGAACCTTCAAACCCCTGATCGGAGCTTCTGATCTCCAGATTGGGACTTCCGAACTGTTGCAAGCCTTATCTGATTGATTTATCCTTTAGTCATGTTTTACTTAATCTCAACTTGATCATATGATTAATTACTCATTATTCGTCAATTCCGAATACGGGTCACTACAGTTTTAATTTTTATATGTCATGTTTTATGTGCATATATTATGTCACTATTATCATTTTATATACATTACAAACACTACAGATTCTGATGATCATGTCCCGCGGCCTCCTCTACGAACTCACTTGCACCAAGCATAGTAGTGAGCCTAAAGACTCAACAAGATTTGCGTTGTAAATAACAAGGGTTCAAAATACATGCGACATACTAAAAATAATACTAATTATACAATGAACTTGCACGAACAAAATACAATACATTCCCGAAGTAGAACATTCACAATATGCAGTGAAAATATGACATTCATGAGCAATTTTCTTTTCAATTATCTTGTGAATTTAGATCATCGATTGTGACTATGGTTTTGATCGATCAATGGCTACAGTACTATGCCGAAAAGGATGCCGAGATCTCTCCCGATGCCACATTGCCCCTTTCCTCTGATTTGGTAGGGGAGCTGAGATGATTCTCAGCTGCACACTACACGTCTGATTTGGCAGGGGAGCTGAGATGTCTCCCAGCCACAAACTACACGTCTAATTTTGGCAAGTGAGCTATGGCATCCCCCGACCGACATTGCACGTCTAAGTCACAACCAACTCACATAATTCATTTATTTTATATTTAATTTAACCTTTTCGCATTTAACATTTCATCTTTTCACCTTTTCATCTTTTTATCTTTTCATAATTTATACTTCGGGACTAGAACATAAATTGTAATGCCCCATTTTTATCTTAAATGAGTTTATTTGAATTAATCACATATTACAGAGTTCAAGAGCCGACTTGATTTTGATCAGGGTCTATTTTGCAAATTTGGATTTTTCAGGGACTAAAACGCAAATATTGGATTTTTTAGATATTTAAGCAAGTGTTGAATAATCTTTTTCACTCCATCTCTCCCCCATCACGCCTAGACTCCATTGAAGCCGCCTCCAACGATTCCCAAGCTTTTAGATTTTTCCCGAGCACGATCCGTCCGTTAGAATTTATTTCTGAAGGCAGATTAGCGATCACGGCTGCGAGAGCTTCGTTCTATCGTAAGTTTTTCTACGATCGGATACATTCTATTTTTCGGATGTTGTTAGAATCGTTCGAGTTTCGAGTTTGTTGTTCTTGACAGAGTTATGAGCGTTTATTATCTGTCTGTTTTGAAATAGAGCAACGTTCGGAATTGTTATGATTTTTGGAAGCCATTTTCAAAAAATGAGGTTTTGAGATTTGTTGGAATTGCCTTGTTATTGTTGTATTAGTATTGATTTGGGTTGATATCAATATTGAACTATTGTCTGCGTTTTTGGTTGGTTCAGTTATAGCCGTTATGCCGCCGGTTTGAGTTTTTGGAGATTTGAACCGTTTTGAGTAGTTGATCTTTGGCTTGTGTATTGATCGTCGTTGTTGATCTTCTATTTGTATCTGAACAGATTCGTTTGGAGTTTGTCAAGCCCGGTGTTAACAACATTTGATCGTCAAGAGATTGGACGAAGAACGGTAAAGAGATTTACCTTGAACCGTAGTTGTTATTAGATTGTATAGTCTTTGATACAATCTTTTGTTGTAGCTTATCCAGAGTTGGAACTGCTGCATTGAAAGGTAAAAGAAGTTATCGTTAGCGGGATAGCATACTCGGGACAGTTGGTTCTCGAGTTTTCCTTAAAAATCACATATTGCATCAATACTTGTTCTAGCATGTGGAACTTGTATTTCGTTGATTGATTGAGTTTTGTTGTGTGGCTTATGTTTTATGTTTTGTTATGCATTCATCTTGAGCCAACTTTGATTTCAGCGGGCAGAACAGCCCTTTTTGTTTAGATGTTTGGGGGCTATGTTGTGAGTGGCCTAGGTTGTAGAAGTTCACCTAGTGTCAGCATACTCCTCATAGTCGCACCAAAGTCTAGAGGGTTGGGATACGTGGCACCACCTTGATTGGGAGAGTCGGTGAGTCGTTGCGTGATCTCATCCTCGGGATCCCAAAAGCAGAGCAGCACTTCCTTGTTTATCAGAATTGATATCCTGGTTTTAAAATACATGCATATCATTAGCTTTATCTTGATAGCATGTGTTGATATTTTACTTGTTATGTTGCTTTTACTGGGAATGTCTTTCTCACCGGTTTGTCCAGCTGTTGCTTTGTTTTGTATGTGTACTTGGCAACAGATGGGGTAGGACCAAGTCAGCGAAGGCCTGGTTAGCAGCAAGAGGGAGAGTTAGTCGTGGGACTCGGTTTAGAAGTATATTTCAGCATGTCAACCTAGTTATGTTAGAACATGTTTAGTTATCGAACTTCGTCGTTATGTTGTTGTTGCATGTTCTCTACTTTTGAGCAGTTGTTGAACTCCAGAATTTCATGTACTAATTGGAGGAATTGAGTGGTAATGCATGTTTATGTTTTGAAGCATTGAATGGTTTTAATGGAATTGGTTAGCCTTGCTTATCGTTCTGTTTTTATTTTCTGGGCAGAGGGCGCGCTCGATCGCACGAGTACGTAGGATCGAGCGCGTCCCTCCAAATTTTCGAGGCAAAGAAGTTTTTTTTGTGCGCTCGATACCATGAGTTCTTAGGATCGAGCGCATAGATTGATTATTCCCGGAAGAACTTGAGTAATTTTTGGTGCGCTCGATCGCACGAGTTCATGCGATCGAGCGCAGCCCTTTTTTTAAAAAAAAATTTCTTGCTTTGCTTTTAGTCTTGGATCTTGTATGCTTAATTGTTGATTAATCCGAGATTAGTTGCTTAGAACCGAGGTCTCATATTAAGTGGTATCAGAGAGTTAAGATTCTTGGTTGAACTAGAGTGAACGGGGTAGTTCGAGTCCGCATGTATTGACTCCTCGCATGTGTTTGAGTTCTTTAATTGTTTAATTAATACCATGCGAGCATGCTTTATTACTTGAGAATTAATTGAATTACATTACTGTGTGATTTAATTTGTAAAGAATGAACTACTTGAGATATAACTGCTTCTGTTATCGACTGGTATCCGGTATTCCAAGCGGTTGTAAGGGCACCGATTTGTAGCGATTGAGATATCTTGTGTCCTAGCCTTTGATTATCAGATGGGTCCTCGTCGAGTGATAAACAGAAACCCACCGCCAGTTATTCCTGCTACTGAGCAAGCTAGTACTGAAGTTGATCAGTTAGATGCTACAGCGACTCCTATGGAAACCTTGCTGAAGAGGTTTCAGTCGTTTAATCCGCCATTGTTGATGGGTAATGAGAATTCAGTTGACTGTGAGAGTTGGTTGGATGACATTGATCAGTTGTTCGATTCCATTGATTACACAGATGATCCCCGAACCAGGTTAGTCATTCATCAGCTTCGTGGTGTTGCCAAGAACTAGTGGATCACGACAAAGAGATCCATGGAGAACAGAGGTACAGTTGTCAATTGGTCTCTTTTCAAAACTGAGTTTTATAAGCGGTTTTTCCCTGTTTCATACCGGAAGGACAAGAGAGCAGAGTTTGCCAATCTGAGGCAAGGGAATCTGAACATCGAGGAGTACGTATCCAAGTTTGATAGCTTGTTGCATTTTGCCCCGCACATTGCCGACAGTGAAGAAGCCAAAGCCGATCAGTTCATCAATGGCTTGAATCTCGACATATTCACGTTGGTGAACACTGCTAGGCCAGATAACTTTGTGGATGCCATGAATCACGCAAAGGGAGCTGAAGCAGGCTTGTGGAGGTAGAGAAGTAATCAAATGGTGTCTCAGCAGCAGAGGCAGTCTCAGAACCAACCATCTCAGCATCAGAATCAGCCACCTCAGTATCAAAACCAACAACAGAGGTACGAAGGTGGAAACAGTGGGGGAAACAGAAGGGATCAGTACAAATCAAGGGGAAAATAGTTCAAGAGGCAGGGGAACAGTTCTTCTAGTTCCAGTGGTTCCAAGAAATTCAGTTCAGGACAGAGTTCTGGATCTTCATCCATGTACTGCAGTAAGTGTGGGGGTAGACACTCACCGGATCAGTGTGTGGGAGTCTTCGAAAACTGCAACACCTGTCAGCAACCGGGACACTTTTCTAAGGTGTGCCCTCAACGTAACAGAGATCGAGCTCAGAGTGGAAGTTCATCTTGACCTACAGCTCAGCCTGAGAGATAGTCTTCTGCAGTTCACTCCTTCCAGCCCCAGCAGCAGAACAGACAGGGAGGTAACCCTAGTGCAAACCAGACAGCAAGCACGAGTCTTTGCTTTGACAGAGGATCAGGATCAGGCAGCACCTGATGATGTTATAGCAGGTAACTGTTCGATTTTCGGTTATTCTGCTCATGTTTTGATAGATACAGGTGCTTCACATTCCTTTATATATGAGAAATTTGTGTTATTGCATACTTTGCCTACTGAGTTGTTGCCTACTGTAGTAGTTGTTACTTCACCTTTGGGTGGAGGAATTGTTTCTGTCAGATTAGTCAGGAACTGTGAACTGTGTTTTGAGGGAAATATTTTAGAGTTCGACTGTATTGTACTTGGGCTGTCAGACTTTGATTGTATTTTTGGTATCGATGCTTTAACCAAGTACAGGGCAACCGTCGATTGTTTTCTGAAAGTTTTCAGGTTCAGACCTGAAATAACAGACGAGTGGAAATTCTTTGGTAAGGGTTCTCGATCTAGAATTCCTTTGATTTCAGTGTTATCTATGACTCATTTGTTACAGAGAGGTGCAAATGGATTTTTGGTTTACGCAGTTGATGTACTGAAATTTTGCCCAGCATTGGTTGATATACCAGTGGTTAGAGATTTTGCGGATGTGTTTCCGGAAGATGTTCCTGGATTACCGCCTATTCGAGAGATCGAATTCAGCATTGACTTAGTGCCAGATACTCAACCTATTTCCAAAGCTCCTTATCGTATGGCACCTATTGAACTGAGAGAGTTGAATGAGCAGCTTGAGGATTTGATTGCCAAGGGATACATCAGACCTAATGTATCGCCTTGGGGTGCTCTTGTTCTGTTTGTTCGGAAAAAAGATGGTTCTATGCGGCTCTGTATTGACTACCATCAAATGAATCAGGCTACAGTCAAGAACAGGTATCCTTTACCCCGAATAGATGACCTTTTTGATCAGATACAGGGTTCTTCTATCTATTCAAAGATTGATCTAAGGTCAGGTTATCATCAGCTAAGAGTGCGAGAGGAAGATGTTCCTAAGACCGCATTCCGAACGAGGTATGGTCATTTCGAGTTTATAGTCATGTCGTTCGGTTTGACTAACGCTCCAGCGGTTTTTATGGGTTTGATGAACCGTATATTTCAACATTATTTAGATGAGTTCGTCATTATCTTCATCGATGATATTCTTATCTATTCGAAGAACCGTACTGACCATACAGAGCACTTGAGAATCGTCTTGCAGATTTTGCGAGTTGAGCAGTTGTTTGCCAAACTATCTAAATGTGAATTCTGGTTGGATCGAGTTGTCTTTCTCGGTCATATTATTTCTGAAGATGGGATTTCTGTCGATCCCAACAAGATTAAAGCGGTTATGAATTGGCCTAGATCGACATCAGTACCTGAGATCCGAAGATTTATGGGTTTAGCTGGTTATTATCGTCGATTCATCGAGGGATTTTCAGCTATTGCCAAGCCTATTACCCAGCTGACTCAGAAGAATGCGCCTTTTATCTGGACTACAGATTGTGAGACTAGCTTTGTTGATCTGAAGAGGAGACTGACCAGTGCTCGGATTCTTTCTATTCCGAAAGGTACTGGAGGTTTAACAGTCTATTGTGATGCTTCTAACCGAGGCTTGGGTTGTGTTTTTATGCAGCATAAGCATGTGATAGCGTATGCATCGAGGCAACTGAAGTCGCACGAGACTCGTTATCCGGTTCATGATCTTGAACTAGCTGCGATCGTTTTTGCCCTGAAGATCTGGCGTCACTATCTTTATGGTGAGTCTTTTGAGATCTTTTTGATCATAAGATTCTTAAGTACTTGTTTTCATAGGCAGAGCTGAATATGAGACAAAGAAAATGGTTAGATCTGTTGAAGGATTTCGACTGCGAAATCAAATACTATCTGGAAAAGTTGAATGCAGTTGCAGATGCCTTGAGCCGAAAGCTTTGTTCTTTATCCTTTTCTACTATTGGTGTTTCTCAGTTGATCGATGATTGTTGCACTTCTGGTTTAGAGTTTGAAACAGATAGGGAGTCTATCAGAGTGTTTGCTATTCAAGCCGAGCCGAAATTGTTTATTGCGATCAAAGAAGCACAGAAGTCTGATCCGAGCATTCAGGTTTCAGTAGAAAAAGTCAGATCTGGGCATCAGTCTGAATTCCAGGTTAGAGATGACTTTTTGTTTGTGAATAACCGTATTGTTGTGCCTGGTATTTCGAAGCTGAAACAGAGTATTCTCCAAGAGGCTCATTGCAGTCGGTTCAATGTTCATCCTGGAGGTCGTAAGATGTACAACGATCTGAAGAACCAGTTCTGGTGGAAGAGAATGAAGAGCGATGTTGCGAGGTTTGTATCTCGGTGTTTGAACTGTCAGCAAGTGAAAGCAGAAAGGAAGCGATCGGGTGGTCTGTTGCACAGTCTATCTGTTCCTGAATGGAAATGGGATCACATTTCTATGGATTTCGTCACGAAACTACCGAGATATGTTCGAGGATGTGATGCTATTTTGGTAGTGATCGACCGATTGACAAAGTCTGCTTGTTTCATTCCATACAGGATGACGTATCGTCACGATCAGATGGCTGAGTTGTATGTTAGCAATGTGGTGAGATTGCATGGGGTGCCGAAGTCGATCGTTTCAGATAGAGACCCTAGATTCACGTCGCACTTTTGGCACAGTCTTCAGGAGGCACTTGGTACTCGATTGCATCTGAGTACAGCTTATCATCCTCAGACCGATGGACAGTCAGAGCGGACTATCCAGACGTTAGAGGATATGCTTCGAGCGGTAGTGCTAGACTTTGGCACTAGTTGGCAAGATTTTTTGCCTCTTGTCGAGTTCTCTTACAACAACAGCTTCCAAGCGAGTATCGGTATGACGCTTTTTGAGGCTTTGTACGGCAAGAAGTGCCGATCTCCTTTGTTTTGGGATGATTTGTCCGAGTCACCTGATTTGGGACCGGATATGCTTAGAGATATGGCAGAGCAAGTTAAGATCATTCAGTTGAGAATGAAGTCAGCTCAAGATAGACAGGCGAAGTATGCGAATGTCAGACGTAGAACTCTGAGTTTTGAGCAGGGAGACCGTGTATTCCTTAAGATTTCTCGTTTCAGAGGTACTGTCAGATTTGGGAAGAGAGGGAAGTTATCTCCGAGATTCATCGGTCCGTATGAGATTCTCGAGAAGATAGGCTATCTTGCTTACAGGCTTGCACTTCCCCCATCTTTATCTGGTATTCACGAAGTTTTTCACGTCTCTATGCTGCGGAAGTATCATCCAAATCCTTCTCATATTCTTCAGCCTGACGAAGCCGAGTTAGACGAGACTCTGAGCTATTTCGAGCGACCGATTCAGATCCTTGATCGGAAGGAGAAGCAACTCAGAACTAAGTTGATTCCGTTGGTGAAAGTGCAGTGGAGCCGTCACGGCGTCGAGGAAGCAACTTGGGAGACAGAATCCGACATGAGACAGCGTTTTCCTGAGTTATTCGGATGACGTGAGTTCTTCTTACTGTCTTTAGTTCTTTACTCTATCTTTTGAGTTGTGATTCTTATTGATTTCGATGACGAAATCTCTTCTTAGTGGGGGAGAATTGTAACGTCCCATTTTTATCTTAAATGAGTTTATTTGAACTAATCGGAGATTACAGAGTTCAAGAGCCGACTTGATTTTGATCAGGGTCTATTTTGCAAATTTGGATTTTTCAGGGACTAAAACGCAAATATTGGATTTGTTAGATATTTAAGCAAGTGTTGAATAATATTTTTCACTCCATCTCTCCCCCATCACGCCTAGACTCCATTGAATCCGCCTCCAACGATTCCCAAGCTATCAGATTTCTCCCCGAGCACGATCCGTCCGTTAGAATTTATTTCTGAAGGCAAATTAGCGATCACGGCTGCGAGAGCTTCGTTCTATCGTACGTTTTTCTACGATCGGATACATTCTATTTTTCAGATGTTGTTAGAATCGTTCGATATTCGAGTATGTTGTTCTTGACAGAGTTATGAGCGTTTATTATCTGTCGGTTTTGAAATAGAGCAATGTTCGGAATTGTTATGATTTTTGGAAGCCATTTTCGAAAAATGAGGTTTTGAGATTTGTTGGAATTGACTTGTTATTGTTTTATTAGTATTGATTTGGGTTGATATCAATATTGAACTACTGTCTGCATTTCCGGTTCGTTCAGTTATAGTCGTTATGCCGCCGGTTTGAGTTTTTGGAGATTTGAACCGTTTTGAGTTGTTGATCTTTGGCTTGTGTATTGATCGTCTTTGTTGATCTTCTATTTGTATATGAACAGATTCGTTTGGAGTTTGTCAAGCCCGGTGTTAACAGCATTTGATCGTCAAGAGATTGGACGAAGAACGGTAAAGAGATTTACCTTGAACCGTAGTTGTTATTAGATTGTATAGTCTTTGATACAATCTTTTGTTGTAGCTTATCCAGAGTTGGAACTGCTGCATTGAAAGGTAAAAGCAATCATCGTTAGCGGGATAGCATACTCGGGACAGTTGGTTCTCGAGTTTCCCTTAAAAATCACATATTGCATCAATACTTGTTCTAGCATGTGGAACTTGTATTTCGTTGATTGATTGAGTTTTGTTATGTGGCTTATGTTTTATGTTTTGTTATGCATTAATCTTGAGCTAAGTTTGATTTCAGCGGCAGAACATCCCTTTTTGTTTAGACGTTTGGGGGCTATGTTTTGAGTGGCCTAGGTTGTAGAAGTTCACCTAGTGTCAGCATACTCCTCATAGTCGCACCAAAGTCTAGAGGATTGGAATACGTGGCACTACCTCGATTGGGAGAGTCGGTGAGTCGTTGCGTGATCTCATCCTCGAGATCCCAAAAGCAGAGCAGCACTTCCTTGTTTATCAGAATTGATATCCTGGTTTTAAAAGACATGCATATCATTAGCTTTATCTTGATAGCATGTGTTGATATTTTACTTGTTATGTTGCTTTTACTGGGAATGTCTTTCTCACCGGTTTGTCCAGCTGTTGCTTTGTTTTGTATGTGTACTTGGCAACAGATGGGGTAGGACCAAGTCAGCGAAGGCCTGGTTAGCAGCAAGAGGGAGAGTTAGTCGTGGGACTCGGTTTAGAAGTATATTTCAGCATGTCAACCTAGTTATGTTAGAACATGTTTAGTTATCGAACTTCGTCGTTATGTTGTTGTTGCATGTTCTCTACTTTTGAGCAGTTGTTGAACTCCAGAATTTCATGTACTAATTGGAGGAATTGAGTGGTAATGCATGTTTATGTTTTGAAGCATTGAATGGTTTTAATGGAATTGGTTAGCCTTGCTTATTGTTCTGTTTTTATTTTCTGGGCAGAGGGAGCGCTCGATCGCACGAGTACGTAGGATCGAGCGCGGCCCTCCAAATTTTCGAGGCAGAGAAGTTCTTTTTTTTGTGCGCTCGATCCCATGAGTTCGTAGGATCGAGCGCACGGATTGATTATTCCCTGCAGAACTTGAGTAATTTTTGGTGCGCTCGATCGCACGAGTTCATGCGATCGAGCGCAGCCCTTTTTTTAAAAAAAAAATTCTTGCTTTGCTTTTAGTCTTGGCTCTTGTATGCTTAATTGTTGATTAATCCGAGATTAGTTGTTTAGAACCGAGGTCTCACATAAATAATTTGAAGTTTACTCACGCGAAGGATAAGGGCATTGAATGAATGTAATGACACGATCCAGAAAAATAATATAAACTTTGAATTAATAGATTAATGACGTGTAGGTGGCCACCATTAAACTTATAGGCATTCCTAGAACCACTTGGACTTATCCCACAATGGGTCGACACGGGCGTTCACGGGCGTTCGGCCTGTACGGCCCATAAACTAGCACATTTTTATTCAAAAGAATTCTCGTTCAAACCAAAACCTCATCACATCCTAAATCACCCATAAGATCAGTCCTTAACCTTTAATTAAAGCCCGAGCATCCCGTTCAATTTAGGTTCCCGGATAGCCCCTAAACTTCGCGGAAAACTGCTCTTGACACTTCAACTTAAACCACCTTTTTCCTACCCAAAACTTACCCGAATTAAGATCAATTTGAACCGACACGACCCCAACATCATACACATTAAGAAAAGTTGGGGAACCCCCTGTCCAGGTCTTTAAAACTCCAAGATCAGATATAATTTCTAAAGGCGAAATGCATAGAACAAGAAAATCTGTTCTAGCCATTCAATATCTAAAACCTTCAAAACACTTTCCACAATGATTACCCCACAATTCAACCATAAAATACCTCCTAGGACCTCTCTAATGACCAGCAAGTGCCCTTGAGTTAGCAACGTGTCCGGTGCTAGCTCAAGAAAAAGTTTTAACCCGACAAGTTTCATCCGGTCAATCCAATCGTCAAAACCAAGCCCCTATCCTGATTTCCTCCAATTTCAGCCCTTAACGCCCATCAAATACACTACCAAGGAGAAATTTACACCTTAATAAATCAATATAGGCAGCCCATTCACTCACTCATCCATCACTTCAAAATTCAAGTTCAATTTCCCACAATTTCAAGTTGAATTTGAAACTTTTCGATATATAACTTCAAGGACATAACATAACATGATATATAACTCATATCCACTCAAAAACACATGCATTGGGATCGAGTTTAGCCAATGAACATTCTGATTTTTCTGCAAACTCTCAAAAAACTTCAATAAGATGCATGTTTATATCTCAAATCAATCCACAACACATTCTAGCAACAAATAGATGCAAATTTTGAAATCCACCCAAATTCCTACTGATATTTTCATCAAAAATTGTCTCATACACATGTATATACTGAAAATTTCGAAGTAACCAAGATTTAAATAAAGAAAATACTATTCTATGCTTGGTGTTTCAAAAAGGGCACAAAATCTTGCCTCAACTTGGGAATGAACAAGAAATGGAGAAGGGAAGCCCTGATACCTCATGTCTAGCTACTGAAGGTACTTCCAAGGAGTGACTTCAGGTCGGCATGGTGGTGGTTGGTGGTCGGCGGCGGCCGGAGTTGAGTCTTGGAGGGAGGCCGACTTGTTTCTAGGCTTGAGAAAGGAGGGGTGGCGGCTCTTGAAGGGAAAATAGGAGAGAGAGACGTGAGTTAGTGTGTGTGTGTGTGTGTTCTAGGGTTTAACTTGTGTGATAGATGTGTATATATGTATGCATGTATAGATAGGTGGTGTGAGTGTGGTGAAGGTGAAAAAGAGCTAGTACACTTATAAAAGTGTCATTATTGCCATTACAACTTTAGTTCTACAAGTTTTGAACCTATTTTAAATTTATAAGTTTAAAAGTCCTAAAATTAAATTTAAGAATTGAATTTTTACTAGTTCGGGTTCGAAAAGGCTAATTTTAAGAAATATTGAAAATTATGCTCAAGAATGCACTTACGCGATTTTTGGCACCCGAAAATTTTAAAAACAAAAGTTTCATTTATTTTTTTCAACTCTCGAAATAAAATTTAAGGATTTACCGCCAAATCCATCATCACCGTGTGCCGGAGCCGGAAGTCACTGAACTCAAGAATCTCAAGAGTAATTAAATTAATGTTTAAACAAATAAACATCTGAAGGAATTTAAACACTAATTTAGAAATTAAAACCAATACTTTAAATATTTTGATGTCATGATGATAAGTAAAATATTTAAATAACAAACAGAACGATTAAAATAATTTAAACAACTAGATGAACGTTTAAAATTCATTTAAATAAATACACAAATGGAATAAAACCTTTAAAATGACTTGGACAGTTAAAAACATTTAAATAAATAAGCTAGGAATTTAAAATAATTTAAAATAACTAACCGCTAAACATAAGTTATTTAAAATAAGTAAGTTGGACAATCAAAAGTATTTAAATAAATAATCTAAACAGTTAAAATCATTTAAATAATTATATAATAAAGTCAAGTCATTTTAAATAAATAAGCAGAGCAGTTAAGATCATTTAAATGAATAAACTAAATAATTAAAATCATTTAATTAAGCAAGATTAAACCTTTAAAATATTTAAAAAATTAAGTTGCACAATAAAAATCAATTTTGACAAATAAACTTAAACAATTAAAAACATTAATTAAATAGTTAGTACAATAAAAATCATTTGAATAAATAATTAATATTTTATTAACAAATAATTCAGATAAAGAATTTTAAACCAATTAAACTTAGAAATAATAATCATAATATTTATTTAATTTAATGCATTCGATTTAGTAGATTGAATTTTAGGTAGTACAATTCTATATCTAGATTTTGATTTCTACTCAATATCTGATATCTAGTTAAATCTATATCTTGAAACTTAATTAATTATCAATCAAGATAAACTAAATAAATCTGAATCTAAGATAAATAAAAGAAATTTAAACATTGCCTACCAATATTGGCCTCTTCAAAATCACGGTCTTTACATATGCAGTCCAAGTCTCTTCACTCATTTAATACTTATTGAAGAACCAGTTCACATGACCAGTCCAGAATCAAGACTGCTCAAGGAATTAGCTGATCGAACAAACTGGTGCATAAAGGACAACTATCTGATATAAATAAATTACAAGACTGCTTGAATATCTACAGAAAATGAAATACTCATTTCAAATAAAAGAGTTGTTGTGTGACCCAGACATTTCTATCAAAAGATATGCAACTTCATTTAAAGTCCTCATAAAGACATGCTGAAATCAAGAGGCAATAGAGACAAGCATTAAAACGTATCAAGTTGAACGTTGTAAGATATATACATATATAGTTGAAGAATAAAAATATACACAACAAGAAGATGCAATAAGGAGAAAAATATACACAGAAAAATACAAGTTGTCAAGCTATCAAAAGACATTCTTCGAGCACTTTGAAAGAATCATCTTACTTGCTCATCTTGCCCACTCATCGTGATATCAGATCTCTAAGGATCATCAAGGGCTGAGAGACAACTCCCAACTTTTCATTGTTCAAAAAGAGTTGTTCCACTGTATAAATCTAAGGATTCATTCAACCAATTCTACTTCACTTGTATTTTGGTATTAAAACGTGTTGTCTTAACTTGGTATTATATATTAGGAGTTTCGATCTAGGCAAGGGTAAGTCCTACGATTGGAGTGGAGAATTACAAGACGTTGTAATAATCAAAGTCTTCTAGTGAATCTTTTCTTCGTGTAAGAAGGGGTGACGTAGGAGCAGTTAAGTCTCCGAACATCCATAAACATATCTGTGTAATTTACATTCAGTCTAGTCATTTTATATATCTGTTCAATCTGTTAGTTGACATGTTTTTCGCACATATATTTGTTGGTCAATTAACATCGACACTCGAGAAAATTAGAGTTCAATTGTTACTACAACTGAGCTCACATTTTAAAAAAATATATTTTCAACTGTTCGACCATATATATATATATATATATATATATATATACAGAGTTTTATTATGCTGCCCAACAATTATGCCCAACTTCGTGCCCATCTTGTACAAGCCAACTCACTTATTGTATTTGATCAACTCATTTATTGTACATGGTGGGCACGAAATTGGGCATACTTGTTGGGCAGCATAACAAAACTCATATATATATATTGGGAGCCGTTCAATCGATCCCCAACATTAATTAAGGATAAAAATGTAAATTTGATTGTGTAGGAAGTTAAAATTATATTTGGGTAATTGTAAGGTAGCAATTCCTAAATTATATTTAAAAAGCACTGAGGGCATGATTGGTACGTTGAAAAAGAATAAGGTAGGAATGAAATCGATTTTGGAATGAAATGAGATTGGGAATGAAATGGTTGTTTTATTTCATTCCACGATTGGTACTATTGAAATGAAAAAGGAATGAAATGAAATAATTTTTAATAAACAAATCATATTTTAACTACATATATCAAAATAATAGCAATTCATAAAATTTTTATTATTATTAATATTGAAGATGTAGCAATTATTATAAAATTATCATTATATAGTTTCAATAATTAAAATTTTTTATTTTCTAATAATAATTTTTATTTTATTATAATTTATTATAATAATATGTTCAATTATAATATTATTTTTAAATTTTAATAATTATATAAAAATAATATTAATTATTATTTTCAAAATAATATTAAATAATAATAAAATTTTTTAATAAATAAATAAAAATATTTTTTATTAATACTTTCATAAATAATAGTAATAAATAAATCATAATACTAATAATTAATATTACAAAAATATCATTATTAATATAATAATAACATAATAACATAATTATTTATATATATATTATAATATATTGTTATAATTATATAAGTAAATATTAATTTAAATAATTTAAATATAAAAAAAATTACACATAAATATGGAAATGGGAGGTGGAAATGACCATTCCATCCAAAAATGGATGGAATAACTATTCCCATGTTTATGGAAATAGTCATTCCAATGGGAATGACGATTCCCATTCTCATGTCAAACCAAACATGGATATAAGGAATGAGATGAGAATGCTCATTTCATTCCCACCTCATTCCCTTATACCAATCATGTCCAGAATTTTAAAACAAGGTGGACAATGGGTTATTCATTAATTTACCCGTAATTAAAAATTAGTAAATATTTATCATTTATTAAGGGTGTGTTTGATGTTATAGATTACTAATCTATGCATTAATAATCTTATCTAGTCTCACGTTTTTTTTTGCTATATTATTTATTAATATTTTAATTTATTTATATCACATCAATCAAATCATTAATTATTTATATTACATCAATCAAATCATTAAATTTAAATTACTATATTACCCTTTATAAATAATATTATTTATATTTTATTATGATTTGTTAGATTACTAATCTATGCATTAATAATCTTATCTAGTCTCACGTTTTTTTTGCTATATTATTTATCAATATTTTAATTTATTTATATCACATCAATCAAATCATTAATTATTACATCAATCAAATCATTAAATTTAAATTACTATATTACCCTTTATAAATAATATTATTTATATTTTATTAATTATTAAAAAGGATAAAATGATAATTTACTATTTTTATATAAAATATAACCAATCAAATCAAACAAACCATAATCTATCAATCAAATCAAATCTTATATTAACTATCATTTTTATTTATTTTTTATTATAATATATTACTTATTTCTATATTATTTATCTAATTTCTCACTCCAAACGGACCCTAAGCGATTGGACCCTAAGCATAGGATACTTCGATCCTACCCCATGTGCAATACCCCATGGGTAGGTGAAACTCTTTCATTGGTCTAAATCATGGGGGTCCTACATCAATCATGTGATTCTCACATAATTTGACGAATCATGTGCTTCTACCTATCACATGGGGGTAGATGAGATCCTAGCATATGAGTAATACCCAAATTATGCATCCAACGGTTCGTATTTTTACGCATAGGCGTAATTAATTATATATTGTTGACGTAGCAAATCATGGGACATTAGATCTATCATTGGGATATTATCCATATGCTAGGTTGAAATCTACCCACATGGGGGTATGATGAAATTTTTCATAAACATATACCTTTTCGCGATAAAAACGCTAATCATACAAATAATAATAATAATAAATAATAAATAATGCCCACAGGGGCATAGGCGAGTTGGTAAGACCTGAGGTGACGTGGGAAGAAATTTCCCAGCGTTGCGGGTTCGATCCTCGTGTGGAGCCGCATGAGCCAATGGGCCTTCCACTCATGTGGGATGGGGTCCCCGGTCAATCCTTTTTTAATAATAATAATAAATAATAAATAAAAAAAAAACCTAAAACGCCAGCATTCGAAGTTCATAGCTTTAGCCCAAATTCCTTCGTATCTACGCCATTTTTTCGTCGTTCCCGATGCCCAGCTAACCCTTTTCTCTCCCCGGATAATTTCCGTTTTTAAGTTTCTCTTGTGAGGTCCGCATCAGATTTCTCAGATCTCAATCGGTCGCCTTCGGATTCTGAGGTGACGCACTGTCGCGATTCTATTCTTTATGATGTTTTGTGGGTGTGTTTTTTTTTGAAATTTACGATGAACTGCAACGAAGAATGGAAAGTCGGGATCCTTTATTATAATTTGGATCTGGGCTTGCTTGAAATTGTGAAATATCTAGGTGACAAGTTTTTGCCCCCCTTACGCGATTGATTGAATACTTGAATTATATATTCCATTATCTCAAACTAGGTGAATATTTGAATTTAGTTTTTCTAGTTCACTATTCAGTGTTACTCGCTGTTCAGCTTCTGGATAACTAACTTGAATTTCGTGTTAAGTCGAGCTATGGAATGAAATCAAAATTATCTGTTTTTCCCCCAAAATATTAGAGTTTGAAAGAACTTATCTTGCTTCCCATGTTTGTGGGTAGACATTATAGTGTATGCATCGAGAAGATTGCTGATGTTGGAGTCTATCCAAGCGGTATGTTTGAGGACCATTTTGTGGTTTTTGGATGCTAATCCAGCTACTTATTAGGCTTAACTATGTGGATGATATACAAATTTATTGCTCCTATACAGCTGCTGTTCTTTGGCTTATAGATCATGCATGTACAGAACTCTTTGTATAAGACTGTTTATTGGGATATTGTCTTTCTGTTTGTTCAATGTATTGCGTGTGCTGCTCCTTTTCATTAACTTCAGAACCATACCCTTTCTAGGATGGCTGATAACAATGCACCAACTGAAGACCTTGTTTCTTCCGGGGATAATAATGTATCATCTGACAATGAGAACGAAGTATCAATTGATGCCTTGGCAAAGAAGGTCCAAGAGTCTCTCTCACTGGCCAAGAGGCACAAGTTTTGGGAAACGCAACCCGTCGGCCAATTCAAGGATCTTGGAAATACGAACCTTCCAGAAGGCCCAATTGAGCAGCCAACACCATTGTCTGAAGTTAAACAAGAACCATACAATCTCCCAACTCCTTATGAGTGGATTACATGTGATATAGACTCTGAAGAGGTGTGCAGTGAGGTGTATAACCTGTTGACAAACAATTATGTTGAGGATGATGAGAATATGTTCAGGTTCAACTACTCGAAGGAGTTTCTTCGTTGGGCCCTTCGCCCTCCTGGTTATTTTAGGAGTTGGCACATTGGAGTGAGGGTGAAGACTTCAAAAAAATTGGTTGCATTCATTACTGGGATCCCCGCAAAAATCCGGGTTCGGGATACTGTTGTGTTGATGGCTGAGGTGAACTTTTTGTGCGTGCACAAGAAGCTTCGATCCAAAAGGCTTGCTCCAGTCATGATCAAAGAGGTCACCCGAAGAATTCATTTGGAGAATATATGGCAAGCAGCTTATACTGCTGGAGTTGTCCTTCCGACGCCAGTCACGACATGTCAGTATTGGCACCGATCTTTGAATCCCAAGAAACTAATCGATGTTGGGTTTTCGAGGCTCGGTGCAAGAATGACGATGAGCCGGACAATCAAGCTATATAAGTTACCTGACCAGACATCAACTCCCGGGTTTAGAAAGATGGAACGGCACGATCTCCCTGCAGTAACACGGTTGCTAAAAAATTACTTGAAGCAATTTGTTGTAGCACCAGACTTTGATGAGAATGATGTAGAGCACTGGATGCTTCCACAGGAGAATGTTGTGGATAGTTATTTGGTGGAGAGTCCCGATACACATGAAATCACTGATTTTTGCAGCTTTTACACGCTTCCTTCTTCCATACTTGGTAGCCAAAACTATTCGACTCTTAAGGCTGCATATTCTTACTACAATGTGTCCACAAAAACTTCATTACTTCAACTGATGAATGATGCTCTTGTCGTGGCCAAGAAGAAGGAATTTGATGTTTTTAATGCATTGGATGTTATGCAAAACGAGACATTCTTGAAGGAACTGAAATTTGGACCAGGAGATGGGAAACTTCACTACTATCTATACAACTATCGGCTGAAGCATGTTTTGAGAGCATCTGAGCTTGGGCTTGTGCTCTTGTAGATTTAGAGCTTGCACTGTTCTGCCATGGAGGGACGGGAAAGCATTTTTGTAATCTCGGTGAACTTCTCATTCCATTGCTGTTATCACCGCTCTTCAATAATTGCATATGTTTTTAGTGCTCTAATCTTGTAAAACAGTCATAGATGAATTAAACTGTGATCGGACACACTTGCACGGAGTTTCTTAATGTTATGTTGTCTTTGTGTTATAACCGTGGTGAAGGTTATGCTGTTTGGTGAATCTTGTCTGTTTCAGTATTATTTTTGTCCAATTTTTGTCCAATTTTGCCGGAGTTATTTGGTATAAATTTGAATTATATTGAGTTTGTAAACTTGTAATGCTTTGCGCTCAATGGAAGTTCGTTGGTTTCATTATCTGTGCTTTGGAAAGCGTTTTTTTTTTTTTTTTTTTTTTTTCCAAAATATTTTGGAAACTGATAATTTGTTTTTTGGAAACTTGAATTTGAGGTAATGGCTATGTTAAGCAATATAAAATTTGATGAATTAAATTTCACGAAAATTTTATATAATAAAAGTTGATTTTATTGTTAAATACTAAAAAAATAAAATGTTATTTCATATGCATTAGCATTAACCGAGAAAAATTGATATTCTTAAGTATAAAACACATTATTTGAATACATTTTATAACAGACGTAAACCTAAATTTCTTTAAAAACATTATAAGCTCATATTTTTCGTAAGTTAGTTTTATGAGTTTATATACTTTTTGATCTTATTTTAAAAATATGTTAAAGTGTCTCGATAAAAATTAATATGATGAATTTTAAGACTGTTGACGTGTTTGTTATTATAAGAATTTGTTTTATGATATAATTTTTTTTTAAAAAAACGGACATAAGTTATCATACTATGACATAATTATCATACTTTATTAATAAAAAAGAGTTTCCGATGATAACTAACTTTGAGGTGAAAATTTTTCTTCATCCCAAAATTATCCTTCACAAATGATAGCTTTAATTCATGTAATTTGTGACCGAATTTTACTTATTACAAAAGTTATCTTAACATAATAAAATCAAAATTTTAATTTAGTTGGGAAATTGTAAATCAACAAGTAGAAAAATCCTTTGAGTATATTCTATTAATAAATATATCTTATTTATTTAGATTGCATTTCATTTTTCATATATATCAATTATATATATATTCCAGTTCTCACATTAGTGTTGTCTTTCAAACTCTTTTACCAATTTATCTTTATTAAATTAATATCATTAACTAGTCAAATTTTTTACCTATTCAAATATTCATTAAATAAAAATAAAACAATAAATTACTTTATCAAATTTACATTTGCAAAACCAGCGAAATAGAGAAATGCGACTCTTACACTGACCCAAATGTCAACCTAGCGGAGTAAATAAATTAGAAAACACAAAAAGCGAATTGGGAAGGTGTCTGGAACTCTTTCGATCTGTTCGAAACCCAACAAAAGATTTTTGCTTAGTAATTCAAACTCGTAATCTGCTGAAGAACAGAGGATTTCGTCATGCCTTACGCTTCAAGAATTCTCAATCACTCCAAAAAAGTACGGCATTTTTGTTGTTTTGGATGGTTGATTAGCTGATTATTGTTTTCCAGTTTTGGGCCTTTTTATGATTTCATTTTAGACAGCAAGGTTTCTGTTTGTGTGATTGTTAGCGTTTTTATTATTATAGTTATTTCGCAAATTGTTATGTGTGTTGCTTTTGTCATTTGGCTCAATCTGAAACATCATCGTTCCTTTTTTATTTATATCTTTAAACCTGGATTTTGGATCTTTCCTTGTGGCCTGCTTTTATTTTGAAATTCTGCAGCATAAACTGGTATTGTTGTATTTCTGTGGGTAGTCAATCCTCAAGTTGTAAATCCAGGAATTGAGTTTTATGTACTTTGTTGCGGGAAGGGTAATGCCCCCTTAGGAAGTTTAGATTTATAGATAATTTCTTGACCCCAAGTTTATTCAGCTTGGCAACTTTGAATGCATGTGCCTTCTGTTGAGAGCATCTCAAAGTAATATTTGAACTTGGATTCAAATCCTGCGAAAATCTGGCAATTTTAAAAAGCGGGATGCTACATTAACATTAGCATTTCAGATTTCTTGGTTCAACATGAGTTCATTGTAAAAGGAATATCGACTTTAAATCTATAGTGGGGTATGAACTCGTATTGATATGGGATAGCAATGTAAATGAATGTGCGCTTCGGTCATTTAAATTGTTGTAAAACGAGAATAACATACATTAATTAATTTAGAATTGCAATGCCTGATTCCATTCCCTGTCAAATATTTTCTTCACTCCATGGATGTTACTCATTACACAGACAATGTGTCTGCAATTCCCAGTCACTGCTGTTTGATGGTCTAGTGCTCTCACTTTTTCCAATTTGTGTTTTGAATGACTCCTTTACCCTTTTGGTTTGCTTTACAGTTCAGATATGCCCAAAATGTTTTGCGAAATGATCGTGCAATTGTGATCCGCTGGTTTACCAGTAATGCCAGACCATCATTCTATAAAATAGATGGTAAGTGTCTTGTCATTCTATTTGAAATTACTTTGGTACAACTGCTGCCTCTCTCCACAATTGGATGTGACCGAGAGGATATGAAAGCGAGGTGTTGGTTCCCACCGTCCACCAACGAAGATTATGCTTTCAATTTGAGTAATTTTATGGAGGTTATATTTCACCTAAAAGTAGTTCCAAGGGATTTTTAGGAGAGTAGAATTTTGGAACCTGCTAAGCTGGCACTATATTATCCAGTCCTTCACTGGCAACGGACTTCTTAAATTAGTTTCCTGCTGCTTGAGCATCCAACTTTTGTCGAACTTGAAATGCAACACTGATCTCAGTAGATGTGCTTTTGGCCAAAATCAATTCATTTATCCATTAAGTCAAATCAAATGTTTGTTATATGTTCAATGTCATTTGTGTTGTTCTACAGAAGTTTCAAGGTCCAGACAACTTGGTCTTGGACCTGGAGACAAGTGTGGTATTTCTAAGTTGTCCAGTGAAGGCTGTTTTTCTACCACTAGCCAAGCAGTGAACCCCACCAAGGTGATTAGATTTATTGAAAAATCATCCTCTCTTTTTAGCATGCTTATTAGATTGTTATTTCGTAAGTTGAAGTTTTAATTATGTAATGCAGGAAATAGCTATGAAAATGCGCAAGGGAAATACTCTGTGTGCAAGGAAGATGCATGCATCAACAATAGGCATCGAGTTCAACAGGTTTTTATGGTTGATACTTCTTTTTGCATCTTCTGCCTCATGAATTGAAAAATGATTTATTATTGCTCCTTTTTAATTATGTCCAGTAGACAGCGAAGCTCAGCCAGAAATTTTTCAACAGATTCAGGTTAGTCTTATATTGGACTATACCTGTAAATCACTTTGCAAATCTGAAGCGTCACCCTTGTAAGTGACACAGCATATTAATTGCTATTGGAAGTTTAGATGCGGGTTCGGCCTATCCATCTTTGGAAAATATTTTTCATAGTTAACTGATGAGTGATGAAATATGGAACTTACTTCCTCCACAGTTTAAAGTCAACAATCAATGTAAAATTACATGTTAATGTGTATACGAACTCCATACATTTTGACCTTAGTTGCTACTTGCTATGATGCTGGATTGTTTTATCGGAGCCACAACATTCACAAAAGCTTTTGTTTTGAGATGTATCTATCTACGCTAATTTTGCCACTGTCTTTCAGGTCTTCCACCACACCAAGAGATTGGGATGCCTTCTCTGTCACCTACCATGACAGAGGCACGCACAATTCAAATATTATCCAAGTCATCTCGTTCTGCACATACAACTGCCATACTAAATTCTTCTTCTATTATTCTAATGCAGGGAAATATTGCTAGGTGGTTGAAGAAGGAGGGTGACAAAGTTTCTACTGGAGAAGTGCTCTGTGAAGTGGAAACCGTGCGCCCTTTCAATTTTCTGCGCTGTCTTTGCTTCAGTCAATTTAGTTCTTCATAGTGTTCATCGAAATTTTTTATATCAAATTTTATACCCCCTCAATACCTCCAGGACAAAGCTACAGTTGAAATGGAGTGCATGGAGGAAGGATATCTTGCAAAAATATTACGTGGTGATGGATCAAGTGGTATAAAAGTTGGCGAGGTGTGTATATGATACAGTATTAGAACTTGTGATTCAGCCTGTCTCTTGTATATCATGCAGAACATTGTGTCAAGATATTTGAAGAGAAACAGGTCACAAGAATCAGATTGCATTTATATAAAATAACCTTTGACAACATGGAAGAAATTGATGCTCATTAAGTTCGACATAGTTTCTTGTTATTTACTGAGATGCTGTTCCTTTTATTGTCTGAAGCTATCAGTTTAAATGCTAGGAAATTGAATCTGACTGAGAAAACAACTAGGTCAACCATCAACTTGCTTTTTACCTAAGTATTTACATGCTAATTATCAAAATTGGATACAATGGAATCACTGATTCTGAAAAATGGGATGACTACCCACGTTTGGTTAATGACCAGATTTCAATATGATTGGCTCTAGATAATTGCCATAACTGTTGAAGAAGAGGAGGATGTTTCAAAATTTAAAGACTACAAACCCTCAACATCAGATGCTGCAGCAGCTCCAAAATCAGAATCTGCTCCAACACCTAAGAAAGAAACCGCAGAAGTTCCTGCTGCTTCACCAGAGCCAGAGGTTTCCAAGCCTGGTACACCTTCAGCTGGAGACCGCATTTTTGCCAGTCCTCTTGCGAAGAAACTAGCAGAAGATAGAAATGTAATTAGATCCTGTAACTGTTTATTTATTCACTGCTTCATGTTTGAAAAGAAAGATGGTGGTTGTTGCGTCTTTCTGATTTGCTACAGTCTTGTACATTGATTATTTGTTTCATTTACAGGTATCTCTTTCGAACATCAAAGGAACTGGTCCTGACGGCCGCATTGTGAAGGCTGATATTGAGGATCATCTAGGTAGTCTCTGTGCCTGGTGCCTTTGTCTAGTTTTTGAACTGCTGAGTGCTAACATGATTTCTTTTCTTGGTTTTTCTTTTTTTCTTTTCTTTTCTCATTTTTTTTTTTTTTTTTTTTTGCGTTCGAGCTTTGTCAATTTGTTTTCAATGTTTCCTTCTCCTTTTCTACATTCCTTTTCATCGGATCGTTCAGGTATTTTTGTACGGTGTACTGATCCGTCTTCCACCTATGTTTTGCAGCTTCTCATGGTAAGGGAGTTTCAGAAGATCCCAAGGTGGGCAAGCCAACATCTGGGGCTCTGGATTACACAGACATCCCTCACACACAAATTAGGAAGGTAAAAATTTAAGCTTTGATATTACGTTCCCGACATTGATGGATTACTTTTAGCTTCATCATTGTCATCTTGCCAGCACAAACTTTATCCATTAAGAAAGTTTGATCTAGTCGTTTGGGTGTACTTTACTGACGAGGACTTCTGAGCCGTTCAAACCCTTGGCGTGACTTGTTTTGATCAGTTAAATCAAATGTATATTTTCCAACACGTGCTTCAGTCTTAGCACTGAAATTGTATTTGAGGTTCTCTTGGGGGGTTCAACAGGTGCTTGTATGCAATTGATTTAAATTCCGAGGACAAAAATTGCATTAGTGTCCGTAGCATGCTACATTTTGATTCGAGTTTTCTACTACAGTTTAATTTGTGTTACCAATTGTGACAGATCACAGCATCTCGGTTGTTGCAATCAAAACAATCCATCCCGCACTATTACCTTACTGTGGATACATGTGTTGACAAGTTGCTGGAGTGAGTGTTGAGCACTCATTTATGAAAAAATAACCCCAAAAAATATTTAGTCTTGTTTGTCTTATATCTTCTACTTTTTCCTGCAGATTGCGTAGCCACTTGAATTCATTGCAAGAAGCTTCCGGTGGAAAAAGGATATCTGTCAATGATCTTGTGATTAAGGTACGAGAAGTTGGCATAAATATTCCATTAATTTTGCTTGTTTGTGCATGTTTCTCTGTTTGCTATGCTCTATTTTCCTTTCCTTTTCTCCTTTTTCTTTTCGGGGAAAATTTATCTCCAGGTGGTGCAAAACTGGAATCACTTCGAATGAGTCTCCCTCCTTTTCCTTTCTCATTTACTTTTCCTTTGATTTGTTTTTTTCGTCGTGGGAGCGGACAGTTTTGGGAGGGCCTTGGGCAAGAATTCATTTATTTCAAATAACTTAGATATGGCTCTGATTAAATCGAGTATCTCACTGCTAATCAATGGAACAACCATTTGACTGCAGGCCGCTGCCCTGGCTCTTAGAAAAGTCCCTCAATGCAATAGTTCATGGACCAATGATTATATTCGCCAGTAAGTATGTTCTTTGACTTAAGTAGGCTTTCAACCATTATTGGCTACTAATCACCAAGTATTTTGATCAATACAGGTATCACAATGTGAATATCAATGTCGCAGTGCAAACAGATAATGGGCTATATGTTCCCGTAATTAGGGTGAGCTGTCTCACCAAAAGTTTATTCATATCATATAGTGCTCGTCAGAATTTAACTTGTAAATAAAAGTACGGAAAATGTATATGTGACAGTACTCTATGCTGACATTTGCAGGACGCTGACCAGAAAGGTTTATCAAAAATTTCTGATGAAGTCAAACATTTAGCTCAGAAAGCAAAAGAAAACAGCTTGAAACCGGCAGATTATGAGGTAAAACAAAGACTCACTTTATTACTTTTAGAGGACTTCTAGCTTTTTAAATCGATTTATGAACTACCCTCTATGCAGGGGGGCACGTTCACGGTTTCAAACTTGGGAGGGCCGTTTGGTATCAAGCAATTTTGTGCAATCATCAATCCACCACAATCAGGCATTCTTGCAGTTGGTTCTGGTAAGATGAACTACATTTCAGTGTGATTCCAATGTTTTTTTATCTCAAAAACTCCCGTGAGACGGTCACACGCGTCAATTTCGTGAGACGGATCTCTTATTTGGGTCACCCATGAAAAAGTATTATTTTTTTATGCCAAACGTATTACTTTTTATTGTAAATATGGCAGGGTTGACCCGTCTCACGAGAGACCTATTCATTTTTTATGTGTGTGCATGTCTCTATACTCACTGCTTAACATGTGCGAGCAGCTGAAAAGAGGGTCGTACCGGGTACTGGTCCTGACCAATACAAATTCGCATCATTCATGGCTGTGACGTTGAGCTGTGATCATCGGGTTATTGATGGTAAGTTACACTGGTTTATTAGCATATAGCCCATTAAATTGATAATTAGGAATTTACCAACACACTGCTCACAGATGGTGCCGAACAAGAATTTTATACCTTAACACATCCTTTTCATATAGATGGAGATGGGAGAATATACACTTGAAATTAATATTTAAGGCATCCACATATGTATTGATTGGGTTTCGGATGATAAAAATCCATTAGCAAGCACCCAAGATTACCTTATTGACATGCAAGTAAATCACAATAATGGGGTTTTGAATATGTGATACATTGTTAGTTAACATTCTTAAAAGCTTGCCTGTGCTCATAGAAAATGGACCTACAGTTTTATGTTTTATCGTAAGCTACTGCCAATTACACATGTGGGCTGTTCTACTAACATCATTTTGATATTCGATCCAGGTGTCATCGGTGCAGAATGGCTGAAGGCTTTCAAAGGTTACATCGAGAATCCTGAGTCGATGTTGCTTTAAAGCTGTTTTTACCTTTCTTCTACTAGTTTCTCCAAATTCTTCTGTTTCAACAATCACGAGTTCACATGATGCAGTGGGATGTGATCACGGATGATCTTTCGAATGCTTTGTTAGATCAACAACCGATTGTATCGATATTTTGATTTTTTGACATCATGATGTTTACACTATTTTTTTTTTTGGAAGAATAACGGGCACCGAAGCATGTGTCTGTCCTAAACTAAATTCTTGCTCGTGTAGAGAGTAATGTAAAGGTCCTTTGGCCCTTCCTGATAAAATAAGTCACTTGTCGAGGAAACTGTCCTCTCTTCTTAAGAGCACATTCTCATGAAATTATCTGGAGGTTTGGAAGAGCTATTAGATTTTAATTTTTCAGTGACTTTTAAACGCATGCATTTGCTTTCCTTGCGTAAGGTTGTAATTAAAATAAAATATCAGTGAAATATTTTGATATTTGGAATTCAAATTAGTTGTATATATGATAAAAATTGAAAACTTAAAAAAGGTAACATTTTGTAACGGAAATGAGGTATTTTATAAAAACTCAAAAAGTCATTTTCCAAGACATCAGATCATAATGGGTAATTCGATCCTACAGATGGGAGATGGGGTACCCCATCTATAAGATCAAGGCCATTGATTGGCCAATTTCATGTGGGGCCACATGATTTCATGTGGGGGCCACATGAAATGCCTGGGTGGCCACGTTATGGCCACACCCCCACTGCAGAATTGAATTATCCAATCATACCCACATAAAATGCATGTGTGGCCACGTTATGGCCGCACCCCCACTGCAGTATCGAATTACCCGAGCATAAGGTACTTTTCTAAGAGGTACAGTTGTACAGATCTATTTACACTTTATTCTAATAGGGAAAAGTGACTTGGCCTACTCTTAAAAAAAACAAAAAGAGTTATTTGCATCAAACACCCCTGTGAAATATTGAAAATGCACACTTCTCCCCTTTAAAATTTTAATAGACATCTTCAACCCTGACCTTTTAAAAAATTAGCACACTCGCCCCTTCAGATAAGTGATTGTTGCGCACGCGGCCCTCGTGCGACTGGGCAAAGATTTTTATATTTGTTTTGCACCAAATACCCCTATGAAATATTAAAAATGCATATTTGACCCCTGTGAAAATAATTTTTAAATCTATTCAACTCATAATACACAATTTTATTACAATGTAATTATAAAATATTTAGCAAACACTTTTTGTTTTATTAATTTTATTTTTAATTTTTAATTTATTATGATTATATAATTATTTTCTAAAAAATATTATTATTTTATCTTGTTATCATTATTTTATTAAACTTTATTCTTGTTCCCAACTTCTCCATTAAAAATGCATTCATAAACGAGATTTAAATACCTAAAAGTACCAAAATATTAAATCAAAATGATAATTTCATGCATATTACTTTTCAGTTTAGAATTATAGATTTTTGAACCAAAATCTAAATTTTTTAAAATGCATTGCAAAATTTGCATTAAATAATAATACACAATATTTATAAAGATCTAATTATAAAATATTTTTCAAACATTTTTAATTTTATTTATTTTTATTTTTTATTTTAAATTTATAATTTATAATTAATTTATTTTTAAAAAAAATTATTATTTTATCTCGTTATCATTATTTTATCAAATCACTTTGTGTTTTCAACTTCTTTATTAAACATGATTCATAAATAATGATTTAAACATCTAAAAATACCAAAATATTGAACCAAATAATAAGTTCATGAATGTTACTTTTTCGATTTAAAATTATATAAGCATGTTATTTTTTTATTATTTATTAAAAATTGTGCAATGCATATTCTCGAAAAATTTAAACTTTGGTTCAATAATATATAGTCCTAAATCAAAAAAATAATATGTTTGAACTTATCGGTTTAGTTCAATATTTTGGTATTTGAAATTATTTAAATACTTGTTTATGAATGCATGTTTAATGAAAAATTTGGAAATACGAAGTGAGTTTAATAAAATAATGATAACAGGATAAATTAATAATATTTTTAGAAAATAATTAATTAATGATAATACGTTTAAAATAAAAAATAAAAATTAATAAAACAAAAAATGTTTGCTAAATATTTATAATTGGATTTTATTAAAAATTATATATTATGGGTTGAATAGATTTAAAAATTATTTTCACAGGGGTCAAAAATGCATTATTAATATTTTACAGGGGTATTTGGTGCAAAAAAAATATCAAAATCTTTGCCCTGTCGCATGAGGGGCGCATGCGCAAGAATCACTCATCTGAAGGGGCGAGTGTACTAATTTTTTAAAAGGTCAGAGTTGAAGATGCCTATTAAAATTTCACAGGGGAGAAATGTGCAATTTTAATATTTTACAGGGGTGTTTGGTGCAAATAACTCCAAACAAAAACAAACAAACATTGCTTTTCCACATTTTCAGAAGATTCTTCCGAGAAAATGAGGATTATTTTTTTTTCTTTATTTTTTTTAATACATGTATTTGAGAAATATATATAAAACAAATATACATTTGAAAACTTTATATATCTATATATCTCCCTGTATATAAAGAAGCTCCCTTTTAAACATCATCTTTTGTTTGCCAAAATTACTCTTATGTGATATAAATATTACACTTTTGTTTTTTGTTTTTTGTTTTTTTGTTTTTGAAATTTTGAAATTTTAAATTACAGATTAGTCCTAAGTAATTTTTACAACTATGATATTACTCTTATTTGAATATAAATTAAATTAATAAAAAAATTATTATACAAGCAAGCAACGCGTGCATCAATACACTAGTTATATTATAATAGATGAGGGCCTTATACTAACCGTTTTTTATGTGTCAAATCACACCAAAAGTTTTTCCCATTTTAACTCTAGATTTAACACATATCTTTTTTAATTTATATCTCAAATGACTAATCTATCCTCTTTTTTCTCTAACATCATTATCTTATTTTATGTTTATCTTATTTTTCAAATTCCATTATCCGTTTTTATAATTGTTTTTTAAATTTCAAATGTATATTTGTTTAGAAACGTAAGATCATAAATTTCAAATATATTTATTTTATTTAAAAAGGTTGACCCCGAAGGAGACCCCATCCCACATGAGTCAGAGGCCAATTGGCTCATGCGGGGGTTAAATCGAGGGATGTGCACGAGCGGCAGAGACCTGAGCGAGGGAGCAACATGGCCAACCCCTAGAGCATACCCCACAATATTTTAGCAAGAAATATGCTCCACACGAGGATCGAACCCGCAATGCTGGAGAATTTCTTTTCACGTCACGTCAGACCTTACCAACTCGCCTATGCCCCTATGGACAAATATATTTATTTTATGTTTATACTTCATTCCTCCTATTCATTTAGACTTGTGTTTCTGTTTTCACACAGAGTGAAAAAGTGTTTGAAAAAATAAATTTTATAAATCTGTTTTCTCGTTTGCTTTCATTTAATAAAAATTTTAATATAATAAAATAATTGTAAAAATAGTTAATGATGTTAATTTAATAAGATTAAAGTGGTAAACATGTAAGAAATATAACATTAAATATAGAAACTAGAGTTTATAATTAGGATGAATGAGAAAAAATATGTAGCCTAAATGAGTGGGATAAGGGTTAGGTGAAGTATAATATTTCATGTTAATTAGGATGAATTTAAAGTTTTACTGCATAAAAAAGTTATTTGAAATATGTTTTATTTTATATAATTAATGTGTAAATAAGATATATATTTAAAATTTGATCTATGATTACATTGTTAACAATAAAACTATAATCAAAATCTATTGATTTAAAATCCTTACGTCCAAACGTAACCCAAAGATCTAGCTAATGATATATTTTCCTTTAAAAAATATAGGACGGTCCAGTGAAGTGTTTTATACTACCCGAAACCGAGCCGATAAGGTACCCAATTAAGTCGGGTTCGGTTCGGGTTGGGTTCGGGATACAAATTTTGTATAATCTCCAGGTGTTTTTGTCGTCGGTTTGGGCTAGTGCGGTGGAGTGTTTGGCAATCAATGAAATAATAATTCTGAGGAATTTGAACGGGGAGAGGTAGATTTGTAACATATAAGGATGAAATTGGGTTTCATTGGGCAGTAGAGGGTGAGAGTGATGGGGTAGTTAATGAGGTTATGAGTAGGGCTGGGCATAGGTCGGGTATTTCGTGTTTTGAGTAGTTAGGATCGGGTACCCGATTAGTCGGGTAGTGTTTTATACTACCCAAAACCGAACCAATAAGGTACCCGATTAAGTCTGGTTCGGTTCGGGTTGGGTTCGGGACACAAATTTTGTATAATCTCTTGGTGTTTTGTCGTCGGTTTGGGCTAGTGCGGTGGAGTGTTTGGCAATCAATGAAATAATAATTCTGAGGAATTTGAACGGGGCAAGGTAGATTTTTAAATGACTTTTGATGTGTAATGTTTTGTTTCTAAGTTTGTGTTTTAGTAGTTAATTTATTAATTTATTCTAAATTGTCATGAATTCGGTTGGTTTTGTGGTTATATCTACTTTTGATTTACTGAAATGAGTTTGTGAATTTAAATGGATTTTTTGGATTTAGTTTCTTCATCAATTTTCGGTAGAATCTTGAAGGGAACATTATGATCCGCGGAGAATTTAGTTTTTTTTACTGCTTTCAAGTTCCAATGTCGTTATTCTTATTTTTACTGGTGTTTTATTTTGTATCATTTTACGCATTCAATTATTGAAATAGTTTTATGTGGTTTTTTTGTTGTTTGGGAATTAATAAAAATGTGTTCCTCTCCTTCTGATTTAGTATAACTTTCATATTTTTAAAATAAATTAATAAAATTCGGGTAGTCGTATACCCGATCGGGTATTTTGGGTAATATTGTACTACCCAAAACCGATCCAACTAAATATTAGTCGGTTCGGTTACTACCCGAACCCGATTAAATACTCGATCTAACCGATTTTTGCATCCGATCGGGTTGGGGTTGGGTCGGGACCCGAAATACCCGATCCGATTGCCCACCCCTAGTTATGACTAGAGCCGTCAATTTGGGTTAGACCCGTCGGGTTGGCCCGGCCTGCCACATAATTTAAGTGGGTTGAGTTGAAATTTTTTCAACCCAACAAAAGGTGGGCCTAGATGGGCCAACCCGCCTAGGCCCGCGACACGCGCGGGTTGGCTCGCCGCTGCCCTGGGTTGGCCCGCGGGCCTAGAGAATTAATAATTTATTTTTATTTTTATTGTTATATATGTATTTTTTAATAAAAGTTGTGAATTTTTTTTGTATTAATTACTTTATATAAAATTTACACACATGAAATCAATAATTAAAATTTTTATTAATATGTTTCTATTAATATTTATTTATGACATGATTTTTATAATTAATTATAATATTTTTTATTTTTATTTATTTTTCGTGATTCAACCCGCGGGCCGTCACCTTGGGTTGGGTTGGGTTGGGTTGAGGATTTTGAGCCCGTTATCGACCAGCCAACAGGTGGATTTTTGGTGGGCTGACCCGCCTCGCCATGGGTTGGCCCGTTTGACAGATCTAGTTATGACAGAAGAGACATAAGAAGATGGTAATGATGACATATTAAATGATGAATGCGCTAATGAGGATAGTGATTTGCATAAATTTAGTCAAAACACAACCATACAAAACAGGGTCCCAACATACTCATACTTAAACATATTAACTACCTCTACTTATGCATGTAAAAAAATTACAAACAAAGCTAAAACAACGACAAAACCAAGAAGAAACAATGACAACACAAGGTAATTTTTTAAAATTTTTTTTTCCTTGGACAACTTCTCATATTCATCTTCCAAAGAAGATAGCTTTCTCTTAAACTTGGAATAATTGACATGGCCTAGAGTACATGGGTAGATCCTCCTAAACAAAAAAATTGTTGCCCCCACTTTTGCAAAAAAAAAAAAAAAAACACTAACCGGTAAACAAGCATAAACCAAAAAAAAAAAAACCTTTGATGCCATTCTTATATTAACAGAAACGAACATTGGTTCACAAGAGGAAAAAAATTACCTTCCAGTTATGGCATCCATGAAACCTTCTTCGGGGATTGTCAATTGTCCAAGAGATACGTAAATGAGCTCTTTTCCCACAATTACAATGCAAGGAATCAATGTTATTGAGATGTATTCTGAATTCTGAACCAATAGGAACAACTGCAATTCAGCAACTATGAGATTAGTCGAGACGATAGATTCTCTCTTTCCGCAAGACGAAATTACCCGTTATCAGTGCTAAACGTTGGCGGCAATCGTCTCTAAGATACAACGACTTACGAACGAGATATAGCAGCACAACAAATATCTCAAACTTCAACGAACAAAAATATGCAGTCTCACGTTATAGAAAGAGTGGGGAAATTTGCAGAAATCAAAAATCTCATGTTATATGTTATCAGATATCAACATACTATTTCTACATATATAATCAGTCATATATATAGACTGAAGTCCAAGGAACATGTTTTTTGGTCTAAAGATGAAACCCATGGCGGAAAAAAAATCCCAAAAGGTTATTCCTTTTCGGGAAAGGCAGACGGCGTGCTCGAGCGGCAGAATTGCGCGCTCGAGCGCTAGGCTTTCTGCTTGGCTGGTTTTTTGAGGCTCGCTTGAGCGGCATGTTTGCACGCTCGAGCGCCAAGCTTTCGGCCTAGCTGTTTTCTTGAGGCTCGCTTGAGCTGCAGGTTTGCGCGCTCGAGCGGCAGGTCTTCTACCTCCTACTACTTTTGGAGGCTCGCGCTCGAGCGCCGAAGTTTATGTCTCGCCTATAATTTCCGAAGAGGGTTGGGTGGTGGTGTACACAAACAAAATAATAATAAATATTATTTTAATTAAATTTTATCCAAAAAAAATAATAGGATCAGAAGACCCCACCCCACCGCGCCAAGCCGGCCGACCGCGCACTTGTGTGTTTGTTGCATCGACTAGCGTCTTTCCCCTTTACAAAACATCTGGCACCCTAAGGGCCCAATCCCATAATCTAAAGTTGGACTAATTAAGGAGAGAAAGACATTGGAATTATTCCAATGTGGGACAAGCTCTTTCTCCCCACAAGCTCCTTTCTCTTTAATTCATTCACATTTTTCCAACAATTCCCCACATGAATGAAATTACGCATTTTAGCATAATCACTTGAAAGTTTTTGTGAGTTATTGTTACATCAGGATAGGTAGCTTGTGGCTTTGAACTTACCTTGGTAATATACTATTGGATTTACTAGTTGCATAGTGATGCGATGTCTTGAACTAGTCAACCATTTATATAAACCAAGTCAATAGTATTTACATACAATAACTATAAGATATTTTGTTCTCATGTTGTGTCCATTTCGGCCCTGGACCATATCTTAGATTCATAAGCGTTTCAATCAAAACGGCCAATACTTTACACTTATATAAGTGATCTTTTATTTAAAGTATCATCCTTTACTCTACCTTATAGATATAGAAATCATTAAAAGAAAACTTAACCTCACCACATGTTACTGGTCCTTTCTGCTTGGATGTTCTAGGAATGACTGAGTAAAGATTCCAAGTACTCAAACTAATATCTATAACTTAGTTGTCCCATTGAACCAAGGTTTTGAGATCTCCAATTTTCAAGGTTGGGTTACCGCTATAAATATTTTATTTTGTGGATTTTAATCCCATTCCTCGTAGTAGTTTGTACATTTAATCTCTATTTATACTCTTAGTAAGCGGATCTGCTAGATTTTCCTTTGACATTACATAGTCAACCGAAATAACCCCATTCGAGATCAATTATTTTATGATATTGTGTCTCCGATGAATATGTAGAGATTTACCATTGTACATACTACTCTGTGTTCTTCCTATTGCTGACTGGCTGTCACAATGAATTGTAATGGAAGACACCGGTTTATTCCAACAAGGAATATCTTCTAAAAACTTTCAAAGCCATTCGGATTCTTCTCCAGCTTTATCCAAGGAAATGAACTCGAATTCCATAGTCGACCGAGCTATAAATGTTTGTTTAGAAGATCTCCATGACACCGCTTGTCCACCGATTGTGAATACATATCCACTAGTAGACTTGGAGACTTTCGTTTCAGAAATCCAATTGGCATCACAATATCCTTCTAGGAGCGCAAGATATTTTGTATACACTATTCCATAATGTGAAGTGTATTTTAAATATCCAAGCACTCTCATTAATGCTTTCCAATGATTCTCACTTGGATTATTTGTGAATCGACTACAGTATATGCAAGATCAGGACGGGTACAGTTAGTTAGGTACATTAAACTTCTTATTACCCTGGCATATTCCACTTGTGAAACAGGTTATCCTCTATTTTTGGCTAAATGTGTACCCAAATCCATAGGTGTTCTAGCCTGTGGACGATTTGTGGCAATAAATCGTTCAAGAACCTTTTCTACATAATGAGTTTGTGATAAAATAATTTCAGCAGATGTTCTAGAGATTTTAACCCCTAGGATAATATCACACAGTCCCAAATCATTCATGTCAAAAAGTTGTCTCAACATTTTCTTTGTTTTCATAATCAATTCATGGTTGCTTCTCATAATTAACATGTCATCTACATAAAGGCAAACAATAACATATGCATTTGTAGTAACTTTAATATAGACACATTTGTCACATTCATTGATTTTGAAACCATTTGAAAACATTGTAGTGTCAACTTTTGATGCCACTGTTTAGGTGCTTGTTTGAGTCCATAAAACGACTTGACAAGTTTACACACCTTTTGTTCTTTTCTGGGTACTATAAACCCTTCTGGTTGTTTCATATATATTTCTTCTTCCAACTCTCCATTAAAAAAGCGGTTTTGACATCCATTTGGTGAATCTCAAGATCATGTAATACAACAATATCTATAAGAACACGAATGGATGTGATTTTAGAAACCGGAGAGTATGTGTCGAAGAAATCATATCCCTCTTTTTTTCTAACATCTTGAACCACTAAGCGAGCTTTATATTTATCTATAGATCCATCTTCTTTGTATTTTCTTTTGAGGATCCACTTAGATCCCAAAGGTTTACATCCCGGAGGGAGATCAACCAACTCCCAATAATGATTATTCATGATGAAATCTATTTCATTTTGTATTGTTTCCTTCCAAAAAGGAGCCTCTGGATTTGATAAAACTTCTTGAAAAGTTCTTGGTTCATTATCTAACATATATATTATAAAATCAGGAGCAAAAGACTTTTCAACTCTAGCTCGCTTGCTTCGTCTTGGTTCATCATTGTTTTGTGGAGTTTCAGTTGTGTTTTCATAAGTTCGCTTGTTCGAACTTATTTCTTTCCTTTCTTTACAAGAAAAGATATTTTCAAAGAATACATCATTCCTTGACTCCATGATTGTGCCTTCATTTACATCAAGAATTGTTGACTTATGCACTAAGAATCGATATGCAATATTATTGTATGCATATCCAATAAATATACAGTCAACCGTTTTAGGCCCAATTTTTATTTGTTGTGGCTTAGATACTTCTATTTTAGCCAAACACCCCCACACTTTGAGGTATTTATAAGAAGATTTACGATCTTTTCACTTTTCATATGGTGTTTCATCTTTCCATTTGAATGGTATCTTGTTTAGGATGTGAGTTGCTGAGAGAATCGCTTCACCCCACATATTTTGAGGTAAGTCAAAATTTATTAACAATGCATTCATCATTTCTTTTAAAGTTCGATTCTTGCGTTCAACAACGCCATTAGATTGCAGTGAGTATGGGGCTGTCGTTTGATGACTAATGACTGAAGTTGAACAAAATTATTCAGAAGGAGCCAAATATTCTCCACCTCGATCACTTTGAATCATTATTATCTTTGATATTCGTTGATTTTCAATCTCATTCTTATATTTCTTGAAAGCTTCGAATTTTTCATCTTTGATTTTCAATAAATAAACATAAAAAAATCTGGTGCAGTCATCAATGAATGTTATAAAGTACTTGTTGTCACCTCGAGTTTGTATCATTTTTTTAAATCACAAACATCAGTGTGTATTAACTCAAGTGGCGTAGTACTTCTCGTGACAGAATAAAATGGCGCTTTGGTCATTTTCGCTTCAACACAAATCTCACACTTGTTTTGTGGATTTCTTTTAAAAGTAGGTAATACATTTAAATTTGAAATTATTTGGAACGAGTTGAAGTTAACATGCCCTAGTCGTGCATGCCATTTATCATAAATTTCAGTCAAGTAAGCAGAATCAATAATTTTATTCTTCGCCTCAGGGCGGATAACATTCATTACATTAAACTTAAAGAGACCACTATCTTGGTACCCTTTACCAACAAATACATCAGATTTGGTTAATACAAACTTATCAGATTCAAACACCATTCTAAATCTTGCCTTGCTCAAGAGAGAACCAGAAACTAAGTTCTTTTGAATATCTGGCACATGCGGCACATTCTTGAGCGTTGACCTCTTTTCTCGAGGTCATTTTCCACACTACATTTCCTACTCCAACGATTTCTGATGTTGCGGTGTTTCCCATAAACAACTTTCTATCACCAATGATGGCGTAGGTGGAATATAAATCTCTTGCTGCACAAATGTGGCTTGTAGAGCCAATATCGATCCACCATCCGCTTGGATCATCCACAAAGTTGGTCTAAAAAATTATAGCACTTAGATCAATGTCAGAAATATCTAAAGGTACATACCTTTGTTCAACCATGTTTGCTTGCTTTTGCTTTTTCTTTTTATTATTTTTCTCCGGAAGTCGTCAATCTCGTGCCATGTGATTCGGTTTGCCACAGTTGTAGCAACTTCCTTGAAATTTCTTTGCTTTTCCCTTTTGCTTTCCATCACGGGGGCGCTTTCTCTTGTGACATGTACTTGATTCTGCCATATTTTCTTTGGCCTCGGTTTCCATCATTTTTTTATGACTTGGCCTCAGTGTTTCTGTTATCCTCCTCAATGCAAAGTCTCACGATTAGATCTTCAAGTTTTAACTCCTTACGTTAGTGCTTAAGTTAGTTCTTGAAGTCCTTCCACAACGGTGACAACTTCTCAATGATAGATGCGACTTGGAATGGTTCATTGGTTTCCTTCCCTTTGGCCAACAAGTCATGCAAGATAATATGTATTTCTTGCACTTGTCTTATCACTGTTTTTGAGTCTATCATTTTGAAGTCCAGAAATTTTTCAACGAACTTCTTTATGCCTGCATCTTTGGTTTTGTATTTCCTTTTCAAATAATCCCAGAGTTCCTTGGCTGTCTTGACAGAGGAGTATACACTGTAGAGGGTGTCATCAAGGCCATTCAATATATAGTTTCAACACAGGAAATCGTTGTGGTTCCATGCGTCAACCACAGTCCTTATTTGGGTGTCAGAATCGCCTTCAACGACGACTGGGGGATCCTCCTTTAGAAATATGGATAGGTTCAGTGTGGTAAGATAGAACAACATCTTCTGCTGTCAACGTTTAAAGTCGACACCAGAAAACTTTGGTGGCTTTTCTCTATGAGCAGGGGCTGAAGCGAGCGGAGTGAATGAAACGGTAGACATGTTTAGAATCCAAGAAATACAAAAAAAATTTCGTCTTGCGATTTTTATTGGGATGTATTCCGAATTCTGAACCAACAGGAACAATAGCAACTCAACAACTATGAGATTAGTCGAGGCGAGAGATTCTTTCTTTCCGCAAGACAAAATTGCCCGTTATCAGTGCTAAACGTTGGAGACAATCGTCTCAAAGATACAACGACTCACAAACGAGATATAGCAACCCAACAATATCTCTAACTTCAACGAAAAAAATTATGCAGCAACTTTATCTAGTTATAGAAAGAGTGGGAAAACTTGCAGAAGTCAGAAATCTCATGTTATATGTTATCAGATATCAACGTACTATTTTCTGCATATATAATCAGACATATATATAGAATAAAGTCCAAGGAACATGTCTTTTGGTAAGATGCAACCCATGGCGGAAAAAAAGCCCAAAAGGTTATACCTTTTTGGGAAAGGCAGACGGCGCGCTCGAGCGGCAGAATTGCGCGCTCGAGCGACAGGCTTTTTTCCTGGCTGGTTTTTTGAGGCTCGCTCGAGCGGCAGGTCTTTTGCCTCCTACTACTTTTGGAGGCTCGCGCTCGAGCGGCTAAATCTCGCGCTCGAGCGCCAAAGTTTGAAGTTTCTGTCTCACCTATAATTTTGGAAGAGGCTTGGGTGGTGGTGTACACAAATAAAATAATAATAAATATTATTTTAATTAAATTTGATTCAAAAAAAATAGTAGGATCAAAGACCCCACCCCATCCTACCCCACTGCACCGAGCCGACCGGCCGCGCACACACGCTTGTGTGTTTGTTGCATCGACTAGCGTCTTGCCCATTTACAAAACATTCGGTGCTCTAAAGGCTCAATCCCATAATCCAAAATTGGACTAATTATGGAGAGAAACACATTGAAATTCTTTCAATGTGGGATAAGCTCTTTCTCCCCACATGCTCCTTTCTCTTTAATTCATTCACATTTTTCCAACAACAAACACTAGAAACAAAAGACATTTTTCTCCGAGTTCTTCTTCTTTATGATGCTGTCTGGTTTCTCTCCTTTTTCATTTTGGTTCAATGGCACACAGAGACATGAATTATTGGGTTGTGGGAGATTTGGAGGGAAAGGACTTGTCGATTTTAATTTCCCTCCTTTTTAATGAGTTGTGCATGTAAATACAATAAAAATTATGGAGAAAATGACTAGGATATTAAGTGGCCAAAAATTCAAGAGATCCCCAATTTTCAAGACACGTAAATAGGGGTGAGCAAACTATCGGTCAAATCAAGAAAACCAATCGAACCGAAAAAAATCATAAATTCGGTTCGGTTTATTTGGTTGATCGGTTATTTTTTTTAAAAAAATATCGGTTATATCGGTTTAGTCAGTTCTGTTCCGATTTTTTTTGAAAAAATATCGGTTAAACCGATTAAACGATATGTATTTATATATTTTAAAAAAAATACATATTAGACCTTAACTTTGATCTCCAAGTATTTTTATTTCTTTTGGGTTTAGACATTATATACACTACTTGCCCAAATAGAAAAGATAACTACGATTCATTTAAATCATTTTAGTTTTTCACTTTTCCCGATCGATTCGTTGCGCCCTAATTCCCAACATCAGAATTCCTCTTCACTTCACATCATCTACTGAGGGATTCGAAGTAAAAATTAAGTCTGAAGGAACGCACACAACATTGGTAGGTTTTAAACCCTTGACTTTCTCCCCTACGAACCTCTATACCAGTTTCCTTGATTTCTTGAAAAGAGACAACTGAAGAACGATTGTGGTCAGATAGATTTCATAAATCATAAGTGATTTTCCATTCTCTTTGATTTTGTGATTTTCATGTTGAAGAATTCGAGATGATTGTGTCTTTGGCTTATTAAATAATTAAAGAGTTATCTTGAAACTTGTGTGTTAATGTGAGTGTTACACTGGACACTATAATGTATTTGATTTCTTATATTAGCTTAATTTTCAAAATTTATTGTTAAAGAAATGAGTAAATGAAAATGTTCTCGTATGCAAAGATGTTGCCCAGTAGATTGTTTAACTATTATTCAATCTTTAAAGCAGAACTTGCTGCTTCTTGTACGTGAACTTTTATCATATTCTAATTTATATGTTCCTTTATCATTTAATTTATCTTGGCGAAATTGTTGTGACAATTCTAGTCTTTTAAGGACTGCTTCTGGTATTTAGCTATACACTTTGGCATTTGCACTTCAGATAGTTTTTTTTATTAATTCTTTATTCAGCACTACACGAAAATAGGACTGATCTTTTTCTCTCTTTTTTATAGCTTTTTCATGCAGAATATTTGCTGATTCCTTTTATGTTAATTAAGAGAAAATGAAACTGTTCTTATATTGTAGGTATCAAAGGAAGAAATTAAATATATCAAGTATGGACTTTGATGGTAGTTGTTCTGTATCACAACCCTCAACTGGAACAAAAACATGTGAATATTCAAAATCAAAGGCAACCAAGCGAAAATCTGCCCAATCAAAAAGTGAGGTAAGGAATCATTTCACAAAATTTACTAATGAAGATAATGAAAAGAAATCCAGATGATTACTGTGAGAGTGAATTTTTTGCTGACCCATACAAGAGTGGGACTGCAATCTTGAAATCTCATATAAATTCATGTAGAAAACATCCTCATGTTGTTGAAAATGATGTGGTTATATTTTCCTATATTTATTTGAGTTAATTTGTATGATTAAGAGAATTTGAATTGATTAAATTCATTTTATAGTTACTAATCATTGTTTGTGTTTTGATATAGGAAAATAGAAAAATGAAGAAAAAGAATTGAAGAAAAAAAGCAAAGAAAGAAGATGGAAGAAGTAGAGCTGTTCGTTAGAGCTACAAACAAACAGCTCTAACGAAGAGCTCTACCCAAAGAGAGGAGATTGGTGAAGCGCGATAGCGCTATGGAGAAGCGCTTTGTGCGCTATTGAGAAGCGCAATAGCGCATTGGAGCACCCAACTAGAGAAAAGAAGAGCGCCGTTGATCAGCGCTATTGTACTTTGTGAGCTATGGAACAGCGCGTCTTACGTATGCGTACAGAGTTTGCGAGACAGAAAATGTCCCGCTCGATCTACAAATTTTTACCGATCGAGCAGGCACAAGGAGGAAAGAAGAGTAGCGGACCAGAGGACCTCTCGCTCGATCTGTAACTTTTCACCGATCGAGCGAGACGTGATGTTCGGGAAAATTTTATCTGAAAAGGAAATTTTCTTAGGAGGACTCTAGCCTTAATTAGCATATATATTTCGAATTTTAGGGTCTCTTAATCATTTTTTTTCAAAAGGCTAAGCATAGGAAACACTCTTGGCGGCTAGGTTTTCATCTTTTCTCCTTAGAATTAATTTCTTTCTTCTAGGGGTGTTCAAACTTCGGATAAAACCGAAAATACCGGAAATCCAAACCGGAAAAACCAAACACCGAACCGAAAACCGAAATTTGAAATTCGGATATAAATGTTAAAACCGAAATTTATTTGGTTCGGTTTCGGATTATATATCTCAAAACCAAACCGACCGAAAAAACCGAAATTTTATTAAATTAATAATTTTATTTATATAATTGTTTATATTATATATTTTATGAGATGATACCTAATGAATAAAGAATCATTTTAAATAATTTTTAGTTGATTGTTGTTTATTTAAGTCATTTAGACTTTGAATTTAAATATTTTACAAAAAAATCATTTAAAAGATAACATATTATATTTTAAAATATATTTATAATATTAATTAAAATAATTATATCAAAACAGAAATAACCGACCGAAATAACCAAACCGATTTAGTAAAAAACCGAACCGAACCGAATTAAAACGGTTCGGATATCAGATTATATATTTCTAAAACCGAAAATCGGAAAAATCGAAATAAAAAACCGAAAACCGGACCGAACCGACCGATGAACACCCCTACTTTCTTCAATTTTTCTTAGGATTTCATGAATATTTGTGGCTAAGTTTTAATTTTTGGTTGAGGAAGACAAACCCTTGAAGTTTTATTTATCTTGTGAGATTTTTATTTTCATTGTTTGATTTTTATTTGAGTATCAAGAGTTGTTTGTAATTGATTGTTATGCTTGTGTGTTTAATTATTGGCTTGGTCACCTAATAATTTTCTCATGCAATCTACAGCTAAATTAGATATCAAATCCGTAATTGTTTGATCACTCTAATTTATGAAGAAACTATGATTAATAATTTTCGCTTGTGAATTTTTTAATTTTTAGGAACAACGATTGACTAGATTAAATACAACCGCTTGTGTTTGTATTGTTTAGCTTCATCAATTTCACTAGTTTGAATGCTACCTTGGGTTTAAACCTTGCTCACTTGTATTTTGGTTCATTGGTAAGCGTTAATTTAGAATGTTGCGTTTAATTAACTAAAATTAAGGTGAGATAGAAATTAAATTCTAATGATGAATATTCAATAAGAATTAATTATTTTTAGAGAATCGATGATCGTGTGAATAACTTCAAGGGTGTAGTCGGCCGATACCAATGCTTGTTTTTAATTGATTTCTTCGTTATAATTTTAATCTTTTATGCTAGTTAATAAAATTTAGTTTAATATGTTTTTAATTATTAGTAGTTACTTTCAAAATCCAAAAACCCCTTTTTATTTATTTTCAGTAATTTTAAAAACATGATAAATTTTGCTATCCTTGTGGGAATGATCTCTACTGTCGCTACTACATGTTTATTTAGTTAATTAGAGTTGGGTTAATTTGGGCGTGATACGACTAAGCGCTACCATACAAGAAAGAAGGAGGCTCGAAGAAGATATGAAGAAGAAGAAGAGATTCCCTTTGAAGAGCCCAGAGAAGATATGTCCGCAAACGCAAATCTAAGATTGAGACAGCTTGGAACCCCTGATCTGAATCAACAGCCCTTATGCATTACTTTTTCTACTCTAGAAGCTAATGCTACTTTTGAGTTAAAATTTGGGCTAATACACTTGTTGCCTTCTTTTCATGGTTTTGCAGGTGAGGATCCCCACAAACATCTTATGGAGTTCCATGTGGTATGCACAAGCATGAAACCACAGTCCTTTTTCCTTGAAGAATGCTGCAAATGATTGACTATATTATCTACCTCTTGGATCCATCACAACGTGGACATCGATGAAGAGAATTTTCCTAGAGAAGTACTTACCAGCTTTGAGGGCAGCGAACATCAGAAATGAGATCTATGGCATCAAGCAACATATGGGGGAATCACTTCATGAGTATTGGGAGCGGTTCAAGAAGCTTTGTGCTAGCTGTCCACAACATCAGATAAGTGAAAACCTTTTGATTCAATATTGCTATGAAGGTTTGTTGCCTCATAATAGGAGCATGGTGGATGCGGCTAGTGGAGGCGTTTTCGTAGACAAAACACCACAGGATGCAAGGAACTTTATTGAGAACATGACTGCCAATACTCAGAAATTTGGCACCAACAGAAGTGATCCAGCACCCAGAAGGGGCAACGAGGTAAATGTTTCTTTCCTTGAACAACAACTTATTGATCTGACGTCTCTTGTGCGTCAAATGGCTGTAGGAAATGGACAAAATGTGAATGTTTGTGGAATTTGCACTGCAAGGGGACATGAAACTGACATGTATCCCACACTTCAAGAGGAAACGATCGAGCAAGTTAATGCCACAGGAGGATTTTCAGGGCCACCATAGAGAAAATATGATCCTTACTCAAATACATACAATCCTGGTTGGAAGGATCATTCAAACCTCAGATATGGAAATCCTGCAATGAACCAGCCTGCACCTCACGCGCAATTGAACAATCAAGCTTACAGGGCGCCATACCCTCCACAACTGCAGCGCCCTCAAATTCCAACACTTGGTGTTTTTAGAAAATATTGTTAAGGATCTTGCCACTAATACTTTAAATTTTCAACATGAAATGAGAGAAAGTATTCAAAACTTGAACACTCAGGTGGGGCAGTTGGCAACCACAATTAACAGGTTAGAGGTACAAAATTCTAGCAGTTTGCCATCACAGACAGTGGTGAATCCAAAAGAAAATGTAAGTGCAATCACTTTAAGGAGTGAAAAAGAGTTTAAGATTCAAGAAACAGTGGTATTATCATCATCAAAGAAGGACAATGAGGAGAAATCCAAGGTAGAAGAAAATGAGCCTATTCAAGAAGATGCACCAAAAGGTAAGTTCCATCCCCTTTCTGAGTATAAACCCGTACCCCCGTTTCCCCTTGCGTTGAAGGAGTCTAGGAAAGACGAAGGCATCAAGGAGCTTTATGATGTGAGGTAAATATCCCTTTTTTAGATGCTATCAAACAAGTACCTCTCTATGCTAAATTTTTAAAAGAGTTATTTACTGCGAAAAGAAAACAAAAACTAAAGGGATGCCAGAAAATAGAATTGGGAGAATAGGTCTCTGCTGTAATCCAGAGAAAGATACCTGCAAAATGCAAGGATCCAGGTATGTTTTCGATTCCTTGTAAGATGGGAAATTTTCAGCTTGATACGACCATGTTAGATTTAGGAGCATCGATTAATGTCATGCCATATTCTACTTATGCTTCTTTAAAATTAGGGCCCTTAAATGAAACTGCAATTGTAGTTCAGATGGCTGATAGGAATATTATTTATCCTCGGGGTCTGATTGAGGATGTTCTTGTGCAAGTTGATGATTTGGTTTTTCCAGCGGACTTTTATGTGCTTGACATGAAAAATAATGATTTGAATAGTCCGATTTTTCTAGGAATACCATTTCTAAAAACTTCAAAGTCTATCATAGATGTTAATAATGGTACTCTCACTATGGAATTTGATGGGGAGATTGTTAAGTTTAATATTTTTGATACCCTGAAAATTTCTAATTGTGAAAGTGCTGTTAACACTCTTGATATCAATGATCACTTGTCACAAGAAAACAAGAAATTGATGAATGAGGATAAAATGAAGAAGATTGTCGCAAGACCTGCTGATAATTTTAATGATAAGATTTTTCTTTCTGATTTTCAGGAACCTAAAGCTGAGCCAAAACTTCCTCCAAATCGAGCAAAAGGAATACCAATGGGAAAAGGGAAACACAATCAAGAGATTGGGATCTCCAAGAAATCCAAGAAGAGAAAGCATGGGCAGAAATTAATTGTGAAAATTCTCAAGTGGGTGAAAGTGGGCAAGGGAACTAGATATGAACCACCATGAGCAGCTGAAGTATGCTGTAGTGACCCTACCCGAATCCACTACCTAATCAGAGTAATAAAGCACATGCAATAATATTTAAAAGTGTGAATAGCGGAATATTCAAAATAGAACAAATCTGATCGGCATGATACAATCGACAATAACAAAAGTGTATAATACTTATACAACCAAATCAAAAGTTCATAGGGTCACAACCCTACCACTAAATTCTCACTGCCACCGGCACCGGCCTCACTCCTGGTGCGAGCCTCCTGGATCGTCTAGCCTCAAACCTGCCCCACCACAAGGTATCCCAAGAACACCGAACACAGGGGCGTGAGCGACAACGCTCAATACAAAAGCAATGATATATAAATAGATATTCAACACATAAATGAATTTAAAATACTGGGTAAAACAGTCTGCTCAGGGCGCTACCGAATATACAGTACCTTGCCAGAGAGCGACTCCGCGGGGATACACGTATATTCACCCTATCAACTATAGCGTCTACTCCACCGTCGTGTTCGCTCCTAGTGATAGCAAAACCAGGGGCCGAGCCTCCCCAAAACCTGACCCAAATCCAAAACAGGACACAAGGCTCACATGGAAACTGACAATACCTGACTCGAGTCCATGATTAGTTACAAGCTCCCTTTGGAAACTGTCAATGACTCACATCTCACAAGATGCAGTCCAGTATAAAACATGCATGTGCTAAAGCATTAAATCATGGAAAACATGTAGCACATACGAATGCATCATATAAGCATATATATCATGCCGACTATCTCGTTCAGTACTTACGTACCTCTAACTCTGCGGAAAATCCTAGCACCACTGGCCTAGATTCCACGCCTACAAGCCCACACTACGTCGTCTACAATGCAATTACCCATGCATCATTATTTAAACTCTAAAAGCCTTAACTAAGATATTCTATACTCCTAAATATTTTTAGGAAGCCAAAGTTATACCTGCATCCGTCGTCAGCTCTTTGCCGTCGCTTGCCTCAAAACAAGACCACAGCTCCTCTACGACGCCTGGATCGCTCTGCTACTTCCGGATTCCAAATAAGGCGCCTAGAAGTTCCTAGATCTAAGTTAGAAGGCCTAGGAAACGAGAGAGAGAAGAGAGAAGGTGCAAGTGAAATGAGGCCTCGGACCCTTTATATTTAGACGCAGAACGGAACGTTCGTTCCTCCGATCGTTGCGTCTGTTTAGAACGTTGCGTCCGATCTGAGATCATTGCTTCCGATGTCACATCAAGTTTGTAAGCAATGACATCATCTTGCTGACATCACGGATGACATCAGCTGACCAGAACGTTTTATCCGTTCTCCCAACGTTGCTTCCATTCTACCCGACCCTCCGGGCTATTTTTGATAATTTTGGGTCCGTTTTTGCAGTCCGTAGACTCAATTGAATCTTTCTTAATCTTGTTTAACTCTAGAATGACTTAGTGATTAATGCTTAATCACTCAATTTGGGTACGAGTCACTACATTCAACTTCACTTAGAAAATTTCGTCCTCAAAATTTAAGTGTAGAGGAAAACACGGAAATTCAAACAAATGTTCTTTACAACTGAACATTACAAAGTACAAATCTTGCTTACAAGGAAAAGTACAAAACATCACAACAGTTCGGGATGCTCAGCTCGCATCCGGCTCTCTAGCTCCCAAGTTGCTTCTTCAGTTCCCCTACGCTGCCACTGCACCATTACTAGAGGTATGCGCTTGTTGCGAAGCACCTTGTCTTTTCTCTCAAGAATCCTGAGGGGTCTTTCCACATAGGACAAATCCTGATCTAATTGCACCTCAATTGGATGTAAGATGTGTGACTCATCTGCCACGTACTGCCTTAGTAAGGACACATGAAACACATCATGGATACTAGAAAGATACGGTGACAAAGCTAAACGGTAAGCCATGTCGCCAACCTTCTCAAGAATCTCGAACGGACCAATAAATCTCCACGACAACTTGCCTTTGAGTCCAAATCTCATCACTTTCTGGAAAGGTGACACTCAAAGAAACACGTGCTCTCCTACCTCAAAATGTAGAGGTCTGTGATGAGTGTTAGCATAGCTAGCCTGTCGATACTGGGCTGCCTTAATCCTTTTATGGATCAATTCCACTACATCGGTCATCTGCTGGATCATCTGAGGACCTTCAACTTGATGCTCTCCAACTTTTTCCCAAAACAAGGCGTACGACAGCTGCGTCCATATAAGGCCTCGAATGGTGCCATGCCAATGCTGTGATGGTAACTGTTATTATATGAAAACTCCACCAACGCCAAATGGTCATGCCACACGGGTCCGAAATCCATCACTGTCGCTCGAAGCATGTCCTCGAGAGCACGGATAGTCCTCTCAATTTACCCATCGGTCTCTGGGTGATAAACTGCACTCAACCTCAGAGTAGTGCCAAGAGCTCGCTGGAAGCTACCCCAAAACCTAGAGGTAAACGTCGGATCTCTATTGCTGACAATGCTCAATGGAATCCCATGCACACGAACAACCTCTTGCACGTATAGACGTGCCATCCGATTGAAAGTAAAGTCCCTATGGTAAATCAAGAAATGCGCGGACTTCGACAATTGATCAACAACAACCCAAATAGCATCGCAATTCCTGGGAGACATAGGCAAGTGAGTGACAAAATCCATCGTCACATGCTCCCACTTCCACTCAGGAATCTCTAAACTCTGGAGCAATCCCCCGGGTTGTCAAAATTATGCCTTGACCTTCTGACACACAAGGCATCGAGACACGAACTGATAAACACTGCGCTTCATCCCTTTCCACCAAAACCTCGTACGTAGATCCTTCTACATTTTCATACTGCCTGGATGTACAAAAAATCTACTACGGTGAGCTTGAGATAAAATCTCCTCTCGTTGTGTGGAATCATCAGGAACTACCACACGTCCAGAGAGACACAACAGACCATCATTCTGCAAATGAAAACCAGAAGTATTTCCATCCCGAGCCAAACGAGCTAACTTCTGCGTCTTCGGATCAACGGCCTGCGACTCACGTATATACGCGTATACAACACTGGTTTGGAAAGTACTGACTAAACACGAATTCCTTGTTGTTTCTTCTTATGTGGAAAAGTGAAACCCAAGGAACAAAATTCTTCTACCACTCGTGAAACTGAGCTGGTACGAAGGGAACTCACATACACCTTGCGGCTAAGAGCATCCGAAACTGGATTGAAAGAGCCTGGATGGTACTTAATCTCGCAATCATAGTCCTTCAATAAGTCCATCCAGCGACGCTGCCTCATGTTCAACTCAGCCTGAGTGAACAAATACTTCAAACTCTTATGGTAAGTGAAAATCTCGAACCTCTCACCGTAAAGTTAGTGACGCCAAATCTTAAGAGAAAAGACAATGTCTGCGAGCTCCAAATCGTGTATGGGATAGTTCTCTTCATGAATCTTCAATTTCCTAGAGGCATAGGTAATCACATGACCTCTCTGCGATAAGACACATCCCAAACCCTGGAGAAAAGCATCGGTGTGAACAACAAAGCCTCCTGATACAGACGGTAGAGCCAACACTGGAGCAGTAGTCAGACAGCGTCGCAACTCGTGAAAACTCTCTACGAATCTTTGAGACCATCGTTGGATGCGACCAGTTCATAATGACTTCCGTCTTACTAGGATCAATGGAAACTCCGTCTCGTGAAATCACATGACCAAGGAAAACAACTTGGTCAATCCAGAAATCACACTTACTCAACTTCGCATACAACTGCCTCTCTCTCAGTATCTGCAATACTGTACGGAGATGGAAAACATGCTCGTAAACACTGCGAGAATATACCAGGATATCATCGATGAACACCACCACGAACTTATCCAGAAAGTTGCAAAAAACTCTGATCATCAAATCCATAAAGACAGCTGGAGCATTCGTCAATCCAAACGGCATCACCAAGAACTCGTAGTGACCATACCATGTGCGAAAGGATGTCTTAGAGATATCCTCCTCTCTAACCCTCAACTTCTGATATCCCGATCGCAAATCGATCTTTGAATAAATGGAAGTACCCTGAAACTGATCAAAAAAATCATCTATCCGTGGAAGAGGATACTTATTCTTCACTGTTGCTTGGTTAAGTTGTCGATAGTCTATGCAAAGATGCATCGATCCATATTTCTTATAAAAAAAGTACTGGGGCTCCCCATGGTGAAACACTCGGCCTTATGTAGCCCTTATCAAGAAGATCTTAAAGTTGTTTCTGCAATTCTCTCATCTCAGAGGGTGCCATCCGGTATGCAGCTCTAGAAATCGGTGTTGTCCCTGACATTAATTCAATGCCAAACTCAATCTCCCTCACTGGTGGTAAACCTGGAATCTCCTCCAAAAACACATCGGGAAACTCACAGACTACAGATATCTCCTGGATGTTTGGTCCTCCAAGGATGCATCGATGGCGTAGATAAGATATTCTTCCCCACCAGACTTTAAATCACGTCAGGCTTTTAGAGAAAAAACCACTAGCATCGGAGGTCGCGCTCCCTCACCATAGAAATATCATGCCTCGCCATCCTCAGGATGAAACTGAACAAACCGCTGATAGAAATCCACTATAGCTCTATAAGTAGTCAGGAGATCAATCCCAATAATACAGTCGAAATACTCCATGGCTAAAACTATCATGTTAGCATTAAGCTGATGCCCCTCGAAGTCGAAAATGCAACCCAAGACTAGACGCTTGGCCAATACCTCTTGACCCATCGGATTTGATACTATTAACAACACGTCTAAAGGAATAAATGGTAATCTATACCTCATAGAAAAACGTGCTGAGATAAATGAGTGTGATGCACCAGTGTCAATTAAGACATAAGAATAAATACCACACAAACTACAGGTACCTGCGATCATCCGGTCACTGTCCGCCTCCGCTTGCTCCTAGTTGAGTGCAAAGATCTGCCCCTGAACACGTGGCCGTAAAGAAGAATGACCTCAAGAAGAAATATGTTGCGGCGACGGCTGCAACTGCTGGTGTTGCTGCTGCTGCACAGATGCCTGAGTGCCTATGGATCCACTCGCTTCTCCCATCAGAGTAGGGTAGTACCTCTTCATGTGGCCCTCATGTCCGCACTAAAAACATGCGCTGGTCACTCGAAGACACTGTGCAGCAGGATGTCTCTGCCTGCACTGCTGACAACGGTTCCACTTATGTCCACTAAATCGGTGCACTCCGCCGGATCCAGAGGAAGAATAAGAAGTGCCTCTCTATTTCTTGAAAGACTCTAGTCGCTCTAGAAGAGGAAGAACTCATGGACCCGTTCCTCCAAACTCTATCCTATGCCTAGTGACAATGACTTACCAATTCCTCATAAGTCAGATAGCCACCCACTGCAACCAACTGGTGGATCTCGGGGTTAAGACCCTGAAGGAAGAGATTATACTGCGCCCTAGAGCTACCGGCAAACTGCAAACAATAAGGAAGAAGCTCGATGAACTTTTGCCGGTACTCGTCGATATTCATCGACCCCTGTCGCAATCTCAACAAATCGTTAGCCTTCGACTGTAGTAGGGCTGGAGGAAAATATAACTTCTCGAAAGCCGCTCAAAATTCCATCCAAGTAGCAACTCCTCTGGCTGCTATGATCGGTGTAGAAATGGTTCTCCACCACTTCCTGGCATTGCCTTCCAATAGGAAACTCAGTATCTCCATCTTCTGCTCCTCAATACACTGATACAGTCGAAAGAAGTTCTCTAAGCGCTCAATCCAGTCCTTGGCAACTCCAGGTGTCTCGCCACCTATCAATGGCTTCGGACTCATCTGAAGGAATTGGTGCATACTGAAACGATCCCGATCCTCACGGTTCCTGCGCCGTTCCTGCCTATGACCATCTCGCTCGCCCCATCGACCGCCTCTACTATCTTGACTCTCGACGAAATCTACCATCTGTTCAAGAACAAAGAGTATTTCAATATGCATTTCTTAATTCTCGAGTTTCAATGCGCTCTGATGCCAATAAATGTAGCGACCCTACCCGGATCCACTACCTAATCAGAGTAATAAAGCGCATGCAATAATATTTAAAAGCGTGAATAGAGGAATACTCAAAATACAACAAATTTGATCAGCAAAATACAACCGACGATAAAAAAGTGTATAATACTTATACAACCAAATCGAAAGTTCATAGGGTCACAACCCTACCACTAAATTCTCACTGCCACCGGCACCGGCCTCACTCCTGGTACGAGCCTCCTGGATCGTCTAGCCTCAAACCTATCCCGCCACAAGGTATCCCAAGAACACCAAACATAGGGGCATGAGCGACAATGCTCAATACGAAAACATTGATATATAAATAGATATGAAACACATAAATGACTTTAAAATACTGGGTAAAACATTCTGCTCAGGGCGCCATTGAATATACAGTACCTTTCCAGAGAGCGACTCCGCGGGGGTACTCGTATATTCACCCTATCAACTATAGCCTCTACTCCACCATTGTGGTCGCTCCTAGTGATAGCAAAACCATGGGCTGAGCCTCCCCAAAACCTGACCCAAATTCAAAACAGGACACAAGGCTTACATGGAAAATGACAATACCTGACTCGAGTCCATGATGAGTTACAAGCTCCCTATAGAAACTGTCAATGACTCACATCTCACAAGATGCAGTCCATTATAAAACATGCATGTGCTAAATTAGTAAATCATGAAAAACATGTAGCACATGTGAATGCAACATATAAGCATATATATCATTCCGGCTATCTCGGTCAGTACTTACGTACCTCTAACACTATGGCAAATCCTAGCACCACTGGTCTAGATTCCACGCCTACAAGTCCACACTACGGCGTCTACAATACAATTACCCATGCATCATTATTTAAACTCTAAAAACCTTATCTAAGCTATTCTATACTCCTAAATATTTTTAGGAAGTCAAAGTTATACTTGCATTCGTCGTCAGCCTTTTGCTGTCACTTGCCTCAAAACTAGGCCACAGCTCCGCTACGATGCCTGGATCGCTCCGCTACTTTCGAATTCCCAATAGGGCGCCTAGAATTTCCTAGATCTAAGTTATAAGGCCTAGGAAACGAGAGAGAGAGGAGAGAAGGTGCGAGTGAAATGAGGCCTCAGGCCCTCTATTTATAGACGCAGAACAGAACGTCCGTTCCTCCAATCGTTGCGTCCGTTTAGAACGTTGCGTCCGATCTGAGATCGTTGCTTCCGATGTCACGTCAAGTTCGTAAGCAATGACATCATTTTGCTAACGTCACGGATGACATCAACTGACCAGAACGTTGCATCAGTTCTCCCAACGTTGCTTCCGTTCTACCCGACCCTCCGGGCTATTTTTGATCATTCTGGGTCCATTTCTGCAGTCCGTAGACTCATTTGAAGCTTTCTTAATCTTGTTTAACTTGATAATGACTTAGTGATTAACGCTTTATCACTAAATTTGGGTATGGGTCACTACACATGCAGTCGGGGAAATGACTGTAAACAGAGACGCTGCTTGGTAGGCAACCCAAGGGAATTATTTTCTTTTCATTTTTAGTAGTTATTTATGTTTTGAATTTTTACTTACACTGGGGACAATGTAAGAATTTAAGTATGAGGGAGAGGACTTAGCCAGTCATTTAGAGGATTTAGCCAATTTTTTGAAAAATTTTTTAGAGCTCATAGTTAGTGATGAATATGACTATTGAAATTCACTAGCCCATGACAATTTTTAATGGATGATATGCATGATTTTGAAAATAGATGATTTGCTAACCTTGGAACACTTTGATCTCCAATGCAAATTATACTTTGATATGGTTGTCGAATATCTTTGAGCACACATGAGTCATGACTTGTGAATTATATATGACATAGTGAAGGTCGTGTGAGCCTTATGATAGTTTTAGGAATTCGCTAGTCTATCAACCTCCCTTTTGAGCTTAATCTAAAAAAAAGAAAATAATTGAGTAGTAAGGTGAGGGGAGGCATTGGAATGAGGATTGAAATTCTAGTCCTAAAAATTCCAAGAGCGAAATATGGAGGAGAATATACGGAGTTGAGAATAACCGGGTGCAATTACCCGGACAGGTGAAAATAATATAAAATTTCTCAAAGGTTCAACTTGATTGTTGGTGTGAAACTTGAGCTCTTGTGGGGTTTTACATTGAATGGATTTGTGAAGCGTGCATGACACTTGCAAATGACCATATACACACACACGTTCAGGGCTATATCTCTAGTTGAAATGTCTGGATATTGAACTTGTTCCGATGTTAGCATTTTAACGCCTTTCTTGACCATGCATTGAGTTAATTTTTTAGGAACACATGTGTAAATCATGGATATTTTTCATTATGATATATGAGCTCGAACTTATTTTTGGTTTTGTGTTGCTCGAGGGCAAGCAAAGGTTAAGTATGGGGGAGTTTGATGTGGTTATATTTTCCTATATTTATTTGAGTTAATTTGTATGATTAGGAGAATTTGCATTGATTAAATTCATTTTATAATTCCTAATCATTGTTTGTGTTTTGATATAGGAAAATAGAATAAATGAAGTAACAGAATTGAAGGAAAGAAGCAAAGAAAGAAGATGGAAAAAGTAGAGCTGTTCGTTAGAGCTACAAATGAATAGCTCTACCCAAAGAGAGAAGAGATTGGTGAAGCACGATAGCGCTATGGAGAAGTGCTTTGTGCGCTATTGAGAATCGCGATAGCGCATTGGAGCACCCAAAGAGATATACCTGGCCACGGGCCGGGTTCGAGTCGGAACCTTCGGTTTCGGGTTGGTATTTTACCAACCCTTAACCGGCCCGCCTATGGCCGGTTCCGGTCCGGGTTGGTGAACCGGCAATTTCGGTCCGGGTCTGGGTTCGGTTAACCGACGGTTCATGTTCGGGTCAACCCTTGAAATTTTTTTTTTAAAAAAAGAGCGCCATTTTTTTTTGCATGCGCAGAGGTGGCGCGGCTGCGTCTATCACCTGTGCGGCCGCGCCAATGCTAAGCATTATTTTCTGCGAAGCGGCCGCACGGCCGCGCCTCTCACCTGCGTGGGCGCGTCAACTTTGCGCATTCCTGCCCAGAAGCCGTGCGGCCGCGTCCTTGGGAGGCGCAGGCATGCCTTCTGGGCGCTGAAGGACTGAAGCTGAATTTTTCTCTTCAATTTTTTTTTAAAATTTTTTATAAGACATTATTTAAATAAACTCAATCAAATAGTTCATATCTCCATAATAAATATCTATTATATTTATTAAATAAATATATATTAGAATTTCAACATCTTATATTACCAATCTATTACATTTTATTCTGCTTCACTTGCATTTCCTCCCGTCGTAGTTTCGGATGTTTCTTCGGTATCATCTTGGTCTTCTTCATCACTTTGAATATGTTGTGTTTGAGTAGTGGCTTTTGACCAATCATTGAGCAAACATTGTTGGAAAACTGGCGAGTTCCCAGACCAATTACGATTGATACCCGGTGCAGCGGAAGTTTAAAAATTTTTCATGGAACGTTTCCATGGTATGGGTATCAACCGTTCATCGATTGAATTACGTGTGTGTGTAAAATTTAAATAACAATTAAATAAATTTTACCTCAAATCTCGCAACGAGATTAATGGACACCAACAGAACAATTCTGCTCTTGTTGTCTCTCCCTGGAACCGATGAACGCCTTCAATCAGGTCCACGAACAGAGGTTTAATCCCTCTGATAGATTGCACTAGAAAATCTATCAGAAGTTTTCTGCGAAGAGAATATACGAATTTGATTCGTTATTCCTTACTGCGATTCAAAATCACAGACCGGAATTTTCTCGGGCAGAAGGGGAGGGTTCGGCCGAAAACGTTTTTGAGAGGGGCTAGGGTTTCGAAAATCCTGTCTCAAAAATTATGACCTATTGTGTGTAATTTCTGTACTGAAATAACTTATTTATAATGCAGGCCACTAACACCTTAGGGCCCATTAGTCATAAGCTGGGGCCCGACAAGCAAAGCCCGCTCGTTCAGAAATTAATATAAAATTCATCGTGACTTCGATTGATGAAACGATTTCACCAATGTGCACAGAAACCATTTCTGCACGTTTTAAAGTCAAAATAAATTTTCCTGAATCCGAATTCAGAGGTTTCCAAAAATGTCCATCCCTATGTCATTTTAGGAAATCCTACTCCCTTACTCTTATTTAAGAAGTCCAACTCCTTAGTTCATTAAATTTAACTCTTTAAATTTAACTATCTCAACGGGGATTAAAACTCCATTACACTGTGTGACCCTCAATGGTTCAGGGATACAGCTAGCCGTGGGCTCACAACTCCTTGTGACTCGGAACAACACTTTCCGACTTGCCCAACGAATCATGGTAAAGCGCCTAGCAACATCGCCCCATGATTCCCTAGGTATCACTGATAGTGCCTACAAGAACCAGTAGATTTTGGTTAGCGTACAGTACGGTCCCTTCATCCATATATCCCGATCGAATCAACAACCATTGGTATATCGAGAGTCGCTCAAGATTCGATAACTATGCAATACATCTTGAAGATCAAATTAGTGACATCGCATGTGCTACTAAGAAACCATTTCTTAAATCACATCAAGTACTCTGGCCAGAGATTTGTCACACTAATATCTCCTCAGATCGCATAGGATATCCACACTCGCAAGTATGTGGTGAATCCTTGACAACAATGCATTGACTCCTATATGTGTCGTAACTGTACCCAATCTCGACACCTGATGACCCCCTCAGAGTCGGTAAACGAGTCAAAGCACAGTACTAGCATATAGAGTCTCCATGATGTTTCAAGTCGTAAGGACTAATGGTGTACAACCAAAACCGCGGACTTTATCCACTCGATAAGTGATAACCACTTGGAAAGTCCGGATAGGGTAGTTCGACTATTCATCCTATGAATATCCATTTGCATGCTTCGAACATCTCCATGTTCCCTACCAATGAAACGTGGTACTCCGCATCGCAAATGCTAGTCTCAAACTCGAGCGATCCTTATCCTTATTATCGGACGGCTCAATCGACTAGGAACGGTTTTAGAATATACAGTGACTATAAGATGTATTTCATGATAGACATCTCCATGTTCTACCACATCTTACATACACTATAGTATATTCAAGGTCTTTATCAAAACAACAATAGTATATCACAATATAACAATATGAAGTAATATAAAGTCATTGCCATAAAAGTGTAAATAATATTAAACAAAAGATTGTTTATACAAAGAGTCAACAAAGCCCATAGCCACACAGTTGGCTCACTGGGCACCCACTCTTACAATCTCCCACTTGCCCTATAGCCAACTAGTCATACTACGTAGACCCATTGCTTCGCGATGTTTGTCAAACAATGGTCCTGGCAAAGGCTTAGTAAGTGGATCAGCGATATTGTCTGCAGAGGCCACTCGTTCGACACTGATGTCTCCTCTTTCCACAATCTCCCGGATTATGTGGTATTTCCTCAGTACGTGTTTGGATCTTTGATGAGACCTTGGTTCCTTTGCTTGAGCAACGGCACCCGTGTTGTCGCAGTACACCGGGACTGGACCAACAAATTCAGGAATGACGCCCAACTCTTGGACGAAATTCCTCATCCAAACGGCCTCTTTAGCAGCAGCTGATGCTGCAATGTATTCAGCCTCAGTGGTGGAATCCGCTGTGGTGTCCTGCTTGGAACTCTTCCAAGAGACAGCACCACCATTGAGCACGAACACAAATCCAGAGGTTGACTTCGAGTCATCCACATCACTTTGGAAGCTAGAGTCGGTATAGCCTTCCAGTTTGAGTTCTCGTCCTCCATAAACCATGAACATATTCTTAGTCCTTCGCAAGTACTTAAGAATGTCCTTCACGGCTTTCCAATGCATCTGACCAGGATTAGACTGATATCTGCTCGTGACACTCAGAGCAAATGCTACATCCGGTCTGGTAGATATCATCCCATACATGATACTACCTATAGCTGACGCATATGGTACATGTGTCATATTCTCTATCTCTGCTTCAGTCTTGGGACACATAGACTTGGATAGAGAAACTCCATGACACATGGGTAGATGTCCTCTCTTGGACCCATCCATTGAAAACCGTTTCAATATGGTATCGATGTAGGTTGATTGAGTGAGTCCTATCATTCTCTTAGATCTATCCCTATAGATCTGTATCCCAAGAATGTAGGATGCCTCACCCAAATCCTTCATCGAAAATCTACCTGATAACCATATCTTTGTTGACTGCAACATCCCTACATCATTCCCAATGAGTAGGATGTCATCAACATAAAGTACTAAGAATGTCACCGCATCCTTAACTACTTTCTTGTACACGCAAGGTTCCTCCGGGTTCTTGATGAAACCAAAATCTTTTATTGTTTCATCAAATTTCTGGTTCCAACTTCTTGATGCTTGTTTTAGACCATAAATTGATCTCTGAAGCTTGCATACCTTATGCTCGCTTCCCATGGATGTGTACCCCTCAGGCTGCTTCATATAGATTTCTTCCTTAATGTCTCCATTAAGAAAAGCAGTCTTCACATCCATTTGCCATATCTCATAGTCATACCATGCAGCTATGGCAATAAGGATTCTTATGGACTTGAACATTGCAACTGGTGAAAAGGTTTCGTCATAGTCAACTCCTTGCCTTTGAGTATAACCTTTAGCCACCAATCGCGCCTTGTAGGTCAATACCTTACCATCAGGCCCAAGCTTTCTTTTGTAGATCCATTTACACCCTATTGGAACAATTCCATCGGGAGGATCCACTAAAGACCAGACTTGGTTAGTATGCATCGAATCCAATTCTGATTGCATAGCTTCAAGCCATAAATTCGAATCCGCATCAGAAATTGCTTCCTTGAAGCTTCTTGGATCACATCCAATGTCGGGTTCATCTTGACCCTCTTCAAGAAGAAGACCATATCGAACTGGAGGTCTAGAAGTCCTCTCGGATCTTCTAGGTGCAGGCGTGTCCAGCAATGGTTCCTGAGGTGTGGGATCGTTATTTTGTATTTCGGGTTCTTCTCGAACTTCTTCGAGTTCCATCATCTCGCCTTTCTTATCCAATAAGAACTCCTTCTCCAAGAAGGTGGCATTCCGTGAAACAAACACCTTTGTTTCAGCAGGATAATAGAAATAATATCCGATTGAATTCTTCGGATACCCCACAAAATAACACAAGCTGGATCGACTATCCAACTTATCTCCCACTGTCCGCTTCACGTAAGCAGGACATCCCCAAATCCTCAAGAATGAATACTTAGGAGCTTTGCCATTCCATAACTCGTATGGTGTTTTGTCCACTGCTTTAGTGTGGACGTTATTCAACAACAATACCGCCGTTTCAAGCGCATAGCCCCAAAACGAAGGTGGAAGCTCAGTGAAGCTCATCATAGATCGAACCATGTCCAACAAAGTTCGATTACGACGCTCCGATACACCATTAAGCTGTGGTGTCATAGGAGGAGTCCACTGAGAGAGAATCCCATTCTCTTTTAGATAGTCCAAAAACTCGGTACTCAAGTATTCTCCACCTCGATCCGATCGAAGTGCTTTAATACTTTTACCTAGCTTGTTTTCTACTTCAGCCTTGAATTCTTTGAACTTTTCAAATGCTTCAGACTTATATTTCATTAAATATAAATACCCATACCTTGAATAATCATCAGTAAAGGTAATGAAGTAGGTGTGGCCATGTTGAGTCCCTACTCTAAATGGACCACAAACATCTGTATGGATCAAATCCAACAGATTCTGACTACGCTCAGGTTTCCCCTTAAAAGGAGATTTAGTCATTTTTCCTTTTAGGCAGGATTCACAAGTAGGTAGAGAGTTAATATCAGACATATCAAACATGCCCTCTCCCACTAGCTTGTTCATCCTCCTTGAGGAAATATGACCTAGTCTAGCGTGCCAAAGGTTTGCCGGGTTTTGACTATCGATTTTCCTTTTGTTTGTTGTCGCCGGTTTGTCAATACAATTCACTGGAACGTCTTTTAGTTTTAAATTGTATAGATCGTTTTCAAGTTGTCCATTTCCAATTAAACATTCATTCTTGTAAATATTGCAAATCCCATTCACAAAATTACAAGAATAACCATCTCTATCAAGCATAGAAATAGAAATAATGTTTTTAATTAAATCTGGAACAAATAAAACATCTATCAAAAGTAACTTAAAACCGTTCTGCAAAAATAAATATTTCCCATAGCTATGGATTTAACTCTGGAACCATTCCCGAGCCTTGACTGGGTCTCACCCATCCTTATCCTATTACTTCTTGTTATCATTTGCAACTCATTGCAAATATGAGATCTACATCTGGTATCCAATACCCAAGAAGTAGTATTAAGAAAAACATTTATTTCAATGTAAAACATACCCTTTGCAGTTCGCAACTGCTTGGGGTATTCCTTGCAGTTACGTTTCCAATTACCGGTTTCTTGCAGTGATGGCAAACTTGTTTAGACTTGTCCAATTTTTCATGTAACATTTGGCCTTGAGATCATGGTCCAACCATTTCTCTAATTCGGCCAACCTTTCGGCAGTTACATTAGCCGGGGCTGTTTTCGGAGAAGCCTTTTCTAACACTTAGAAAATCTTTTCCCGAACTTAGGACAATCTTAACTTATGGAATCATTCTGTATTGTTTGCGTCAATAAGTTTGTTTTGTTGGAGAACAGAAACATGTGGATTACTGAGATAAAACAGACAATTATCGATGATTGTTTAAATAATTTACTAAGACATAAAATAGGCGAATTTAATTTTATGAATCTCACTCCCACTATTTTAGCGATTTCACCACCCTCTAGTGAAAACGGGAAACTTTTTCCTTAGTGAGAACATGGAGTCCAATTGACAAACTTATGGTCCCGAATAATATCAGCCAACCATAATTCTCAAAAGGTAGAGCCCAATTGCTTCCAAAGCAACCCCCATGTATTTACCTCATGTCCAATAAGGGCCCAATAATATGACGCCGTTTAAAGTGACATGTCAAGATGACCCATCAATATTAAGTTGTGATGGACGGTCGCCATGTGGATCCCCCAATAATATGAGCCGATCCCATGGGAGTTCCACCCAACTTACAACATTTGTCGATCCAATGTACAGCTTTCCGACGGACGGGCCCCCCCAATAATATGAGCCCGACCGTATCCGCGGGTAGCATCACATACATTGACCGTTGATGGAAGGTAGGAACATTTAAACAATATTTAAATTTCCTTTATTTATCTTGATATAAATTTTAAATCATATTTAAAATGAGGGATTTTATTTATATAAAAATATTTGTCTCATCATATTTAATTTATTGCATGCATTGCCGGATTCACGCAATTTATGTCTAAACATGCATACAATCATAATATCACATATTATATAGGATGATCGATTCCATTTCTAATTGACCCGTGGTTGCCAATCACGGGTCTTAGTCCAATCCTAGGTAATATGCAGTATGCAAATGCAATCCTATTACATATGCTTCCAATTTACATTTCTTCAGTCTTCATTGTCTGCTGGGCCCACCATCTTCAAATCTTGATCTCCCACTAAATCTAATGTATTTACAATAAATAACAATGACAAGTAGGGGATACATTTTTAGGGGGTGGGAACGGGCTATAAACCAAGCCCACTTTTATTACATATGACATTCATATCGGCCATAAACCAGGCCCATTAATAAAACCAACAACAATAAAGACAAAATGTAAATTCCTAACATACACCTACAAAATTGGTCATGGCAATCGATCATCCTTATCCAATAACATTTAATTCAAAATTAATTTATTGGATAACATGCTGTGGCAATTCAAATTTAAACAAGATAAAATCATATTTTATATATAAAATCACATTTCACATATAAAATCATATTTTATCTCCATATCAAATAAAATCATATTTTATCTATAAAATCCAATTTTACAAATAAAATCATATTTTACTCAATATATCATAAGATCATATCTTATCATCAATTGTACCAAAATAATTGATTTCAAAATTCAATTTACGGATAAAATATTAAAATTTCCAAAAATTCAAATTTATCCAAAATCAATTTTAAAATTTACGGACTCGAACAATTCGATCCGAAATCTCGTGAACCAATCAAAAACAATTTTTGACCGGACCAAAAATAAAATTTTAACATATTAAAATTAATTTTTAATAAAATATTAATTTTTCCCGCGGGCCACCCGGGACACTCCCGGGTTGGCCCGCACCCGGGGCGCGGGCCGGGGCAGCCCGGCTGCCCCCTTAGGGCAGCAACGCTTGCTGCCCTGGCGGCGCCTGGCGCCGCCGCTGGGCGGCGCCGAGCGCTGCCCTTCGCAGCGCCCAGCGCTGCGCTGGGCAGCGCAAAGCGCTGCCCTGGGCAGCGCCGTGCGCCGCCCTGGGCGGCGACGGTCGCCGCCCTGGGCGGCGCCGTGCGCCGCCCCTGGGGGCAGCGACCATCGCTGCCCCTTCCGGGCAGCGATCCAATCGCTGCCCGGGTTTCGCCCACCGAAAAAAAAAAAAAAATTTTTTTTATTAAAAATATTTATTTTGTTTCAAAAACCGAGACTCAAAAATTTTGTACAATTGATTAATTCAATCGATTGATCTGAGCAACCTGGCTCTGATACCACTGTTGGAAAACTGGCGAGTTCCCAGACCAATTACGATTGATACCCGGTGCAGCGGAAGTTTAAAAATTTTTCATGGAACGTTTCCATGGTATGGGTATCAACCGTTCATCGATTGAATTACGTGTGTGTGTAAAATTTAAATAACAATTAAATAAATTTTACCTCAAATCTCGCAACGAGATTAATGGACACCAACAGAACAATTCTGCTCTTGTTGTCTCTCCCTGGAACCGATGAACGCCTTCAATCAGGTCCACGAACAGAGGTTTAATCCCTCTGATAGATTGCACTAGAAAATCTATCAGAAGTTTTCTGCGAAGAGAATATACGAATTTGATTCGTTATTCCTTACTGCGATTCAAAATCACAGACCGGAATTTTCTCGGGCAGAAGGGGAGGGTTCGGCCGAAAACGTTTTTGAGAGGGGCTAGGGTTTCGAAAATCCTGTCTCAAAAATTATGACCTATTGTGTGTAATTTCTGTACTGAAATAACTTATTTATAATGCAGGCCACTAACACCTTAGGGCCCATTAGTCATAAGCTGGGGCCCGACAAGCAAAGCCCGCTCGTTCAGAAATTAATATAAAATTCATCGTGACTTCGATTGATGAAACGATTTCACCAATGTGCACAGAAACCATTTCTGCACGTTTTAAAGTCAAAATAAATTTTCCTGAATCCGAATTCAGAGGTTTCCAAAAATGTCCATCCCTATGTCATTTTAGGAAATCCTACTCCCTTACTCTTATTTAAGAAGTCCAACTCCTTAGTTCATTAAATTTAACTCTTTAAATTTAACTATCTCAACGGGGATTAAAACTCCATTACACTGTGTGACCCTCAATGGTTCAGGGATACAGCTAGCCGTGGGCTCACAACTCCTTGTGACTCGGAACAACACTTTCCGACTTGCCCAACGAATCATGGTAAAGCGCCTAGCAACATCGCCCCATGATTCCCTAGGTATCACTGATAGTGCCTACAAGAACCAGTAGATTTTGGTTAGCGTACAGTACGGTCCCTTCATCCATATATCCCGATCGAATCAACAACCATTGGTATATCGAGAGTCGCTCAAGATTCGATAACTATGCAATACATCTTGAAGATCAAATTAGTGACATCGCATGTGCTACTAAGAAACCATTTCTTAAATCACATCAAGTACTCTGGCCAGAGATTTGTCACACTAATATCTCCTCAGATCGCATAGGATATCCACACTCGCAAGTATGTGGTGAATCCTTGACAACAATGCATTGACTCCTATATGTGTCGTAACTGTACCCAATCTCGACACCTGATGACCCCCTCAGAGTCGGTAAACGAGTCAAAGCACAGTACTAGCATATAGAGTCTCCATGATGTTTCAAGTCGTAAGGACTAATGGTGTACAACCAAAACCGCGGACTTTATCCACTCGATAAGTGATAACCACTTGGAAAGTCCGGATAGGGTAGTTCGACTATTCATCCTATGAATATCCATTTGCATGCTTCGAACATCTCCATGTTCCCTACCAATGAAACGTGGTACTCCGCATCGCAAATGCTAGTCTCAAACTCGAGCGATCCTTATCCTTATTATCGGACGGCTCAATCGACTAGGAACGGTTTTAGAATATACAGTGACTATAAGATGTATTTCATGATAGACATCTCCATGTTCTACCACATCTTACATACACTATAGTATATTCAAGGTCTTTATCAAAACAACAATAGTATATCACAATATAACAATATGAAGTAATATAAAGTCATTGCCATAAAAGTGTAAATAATATTAAACAAAAGATTGTTTATACAAAGAGTCAACAAAGCCCATAGCCACACAGTTGGCTCACTGGGCACCCACTCTTACAAACATTGGGCTTCCAAATTTTTCGGCCTTAAGCTAGAACGTTTCTCGTCCAATGTATTTTCTCCAATACTAAATGCTTGCTTCACTGCAACTGTTGTAACCAGACAAACTAGAATTTATTTTTCCAATATAGACAAAATTGGATATATTTGTGTTTTTTGCGACCACCATCTCAAAATATTGATGTTTTCCTCATCTGTATCACTAAAATCAAAAGTAGTGGTAAAATAATCTCAAGTTTCTGACTGGAACTTTTGGATCCTCGTGGAAGTTTCGTCCGTTCCCTTAATAAAAGTTGTGCTTTAGTAAGTTTAGAAGTAATGTTACTAGTTGCAGTGGATTGTGTTTAATGTGAAATAATTTGTTCACCATATTTGATGTTATATTCATTATAAATATCAAATAAATGACTTTTAATATTAAACAAAATCAATGAGATAGTAGGAATCGTTTCCGCAATAGGCTCCAAAGATTCATAATATAATGTTAACATGTCGCTTAAGCCATCTAATTTAAGTCTAGGATCTAAAACAAAAGCACATAAAAAAATTTCAGGAATGAGCAAAAATATTTTTCCCATTGTGCTTTCATGACTAGAATACATTGAGATAAAGCACTCTCATTAGATTTAACATGTTCATGAAAAACACAATCAATGTTGCAACAATGTGTTAAAACTAAATGTGAAGTAGGATAATAAACATCGGATAGTTGGTCAATAGCATCATTAAATTTTTTTAAAATTTCACAAATACTAGTGCATATGTTTCATTGATTTGAAAACAAATAAATATCACGAGCTTGAACAAATTGATGAAAAAATGTACATAATAAATCTTTATATTCAAAAGAGGATAATAGCAATTTATATGTTGAATTCCAACGAGTTAGAACATCTCGTGCAAACCTCTTAGGCTTTATACTATTTACTCTACAAAATTTTTTCCATTGCTTCATAACTTGGGGATGCGTCCATAAATAATGACTAGCATTCCTAATTGGTTGAATATGTATGCCTAAATTTTTTAGCACATCTTGAACACACAAATTTGAAATATGACATGTGCATCTAATATGAAAATTTTTTCCACCTAGTGATGGTTTACATACTTCAATAAGCTCACTAATACTAGAAGTATCTGCACTAGCATTATCAAAAGACATTGAAAAAACTTTGGTAGTTAGACCATATTCTTCTAAAATAACTAATATAAGTTGAAAAATATTTTGTGCCGTGTGTGATTCTTTGAAACATCTATATGCAAGAAACCTTTTTTGAATGTTTCAATTATTATCAATCCAATGACATGTAATACCCATATATGAACAACTTTGCCAATCATGATCACTCCAAATATCGGAACACAAAGAAACTTTATTATTCAAACTATAAAATTCCTTAATTAATTTTTTTTTGATCGAAAACTAACTTTTTCATTGTGCGTTTGAGACTATTTCTTGGAATACGTCTAATAGAAGGATTTAGACTTGTAGAAAGACAATTTTCAAAAGATAATTTATCACATAAACTAAAATAAAGTTGTTCAACCGCACAAAATTTAGCCGTTTCTTCCCTAAATCTAGCTTCGTAATATTTAAATAGTTGAGATTCATTACCCGATTGAGAAGAGAATTCCGGAATTTGAGTTTGAGCACGATCAATCCCAATTTCCACCGGATGATTTTTCTCGATATGCCGCGTCAAAGTTCCATAACCACCTCCTAGTTTAAATTTGTAACATTTTGAACAATATTGGCATTTGTCTTGAAAATCACCGGAGGGAAGCGCCACCTTTTCGAAATGTTTGGTGAAGATATCGGATGTCGGGCGAGGCACCGCTCGAGTTTGTCTTTGAGAGGCCGCTGGATCGTTCATACTTTCTTGACTTGCATGATTAAGTGGTTATTCAACTTGTTGTCTTTGTTGCACCTCTTGTCGAATTTCTTGAATTTCATTATCTGAATATTCAAGATCAAAGCCATCGACATTGAATTGAGGATACTCGACCTAGGTGGTATGATGCTCTTTTCCTTTCATTTTCCTTTGTCACCCATATGACTTGATCCCGCTCCGGACATTTATAATTGTATAAATATGAAAATAAATCAACAATTGACAATAAACCAATAATCGAAACTTGATATTTTTGATAATTCAAAAAATTAGAAAGAATTGAGAATGGAGAGAATGAAGAAAAAATTGTGTAAACAAAATGAAAGGGGTTGGGGGTATTTATAGATAAAAAATAAAAAGTTTTTTTAAAAGGGGTATTTATAGATAAAAACTAAAAAGTATTTTTTTTTAAAAAAAACCGGTTGACCCGGCGGGTCCTGCGGGTCGACCCGCCGGGTTTTAACGACCACGAAATCGTGGCCATTGAGAACTCCAACGGCCACAAGATTGTGGCCGTTGGATCATCTGGGCTCCCATGGGGGTGCCAAGTGTCCAACCCGGCAGGTCAGACCCTTGCAACCCGGCGGGTCCAATCCGCCGGGTTGCCGGTTTTTCACATGAAAAACTGGGACCGGACCGAACATTTGCGGGTCCGTTCTAGGTTCCGGGTTGGACCCGTTGACCTTGTTAACTGGCCTATTGACCACGGGCCGGTTCCGGGTCAAAACCTGCCCTTGGCCAGTTCTACAAAGAGAGAAGAGAAGATCGCCATTGATCAGCGCTGTTGCGCTTTGTGAGCTATGGAACAACGCATCTTACGTATGCATACAGAGTTTGCGAGGTGGAGAATGTCCCGCTCGATCTGCAAATTTTCACCGATCGAGTGGTAACAAGGAGGAAAGAAGAGTAGCGAACCAAAGGACCTCTCGCTCGATCTGTAACTTTTAACCGATCGAGCGAGACGTGATGTTCGGGAAAATTTTATCTGAAAAGGAAACTTGCTTAGGAGGACTCTAGCCTTAATTAGCATATATATTTTGAATTTTAGGGTCTCTTAAACAGTTTTTTCATACAGCTAAGCATAGGAAACACTCTTGGCGGCTAGGTTTTCATCTTTTCTCCTTAGAATTAATTTCTTTCTTCAATTTTTCGTAGGATTTCATGAATATTTGTGGCTAAGTTTTAATTCTTGGTTGAGGAAGACAAACCCTTGAAGTTTTATTTATCTTATGAGATTTTGATTTTCATTGTTTGATTTTTATTTGAGTATCAAGAGTTGTTTGGAATTGATTGTTATGCTTGTGTGTTTAACTATTGGCTTGACCACCTAATAATTTTCTCATGCAATCTACAATTAAATTAGATATCAAATCCGTAATTGTTTGATCCCTCTAATTTATGAAGCAACTATGATTAATAATTTCCGCTTGCGAATTAGTTAATTCGTAGGAACAACGATTGACTAGATTAAATACAACCGCTTGTGTTTGTATTGTTTAGCTTCATCAATTTCACTAGTTTGAATGCTACCTTGAGTTTAAACCTTAATTGCTTGTATTTTGGTTAATTCATTGGTAAGAGTTAATTTAGAATGCTTGTTTCTAATTAACTAAAATTAAGGTGAGATAGGAATTAAATTTCCAATGATGAATATTCAATGAGAATTATTTATTTTTAGAGAATCGATGATGAGTGAATAACTTCAAGGGTGTAGTAGACCGATACCAAGACTTATTTTTAATTGATTTTTTTTGTTATAGTTTTAATCTATTTTTAATTATTAGTAGTTAATTTCAAAATCCAAAAACCCCCTTTTATTTATTTTCAGTAATTTTAAGAACATGATAAATTTCGCTTTTCTCATGGGAATGATCCCTACTCTCGCTACTACATGATTATTTAGTTAATCTGAGTTGGGTTAATTTGAGCGTGGTACAACTAAGCGCTACCAAAAACGAATCAAACAAAACTATGTTTACAATCAGGTGCAAAAGAGGGTGAGGTTTTCTTGAGTTCTTGGAAATTAGATCAGGATGCATGTAGAAAAGCTTTGGTTAAAATGATTGTAATGGATGAGCTGCCTTACAAATTTGCAGAAAGAGATGAGTTTAAATTATTTATGGCCACTTTATGTCCAAAGTTTCGAATTTCTTCAAGATGGTGTGTTGCACGTGATTGTGTTGAATTATATAGAATTGAAAGAGAAAATTTGAAGCGTTTATTGGTAACTTTGTCTCAAAGAGTTTGTTTGTCCACTAATTCATGGACCTCAATTCAAAACATCAACTATATATGTCTAACAGCTCACTTTATTGATAAAAATTTGGAAGTTGCACAAAAGAATTGTAGTGACCCGCACCATGATCACCTACTAATCAGAGACTTAAGCATGCAATTAAATATTAAATAACCTTAATCAGAGTAAATGCGGAACTTTAAAATAAACCAATACCAGGTAAGCAAAAACTAGTGATCAACCCTACCTTCCAGCCTTGGTCACCACCTAACCTCCCTGCCAATAGGAGAACCACCTGCATCTGTCCCATTGAATGGGGTATCCAGATAACATAAAATAACCGAAAGTGAGCCTAACATGCTCAGTACGAGAGTATGCGTATACACTATTATATGCGTATGTATGCAAATGAACTGGGTACCAAGACACTCAGGTTAAGAAACTAGCTCATAGACTAGGCCTAGGGTATATAGCACACTGCGTCGTCGCCTCAGGAGGTGGCTCATATACCCAGTGGATAATGGTGATCTGATACTAGTACAAGTGTCCAATCATCACGGTGACCTGACACAAGACTTATGTATCCAACCATCCACAAACTCATAGGGTGAGCGCCTACTACAGGATACCTCTAAGGTAAAGGCTCAGTATTCTTATGTATGCAACATACCATCATGACATGCTGTATATAAAGGCATATAAAACATGCAATCACATAATCCATGCCAACACATAATACATGCATACTCAATATGGATATCTTGAATAATACTTTCGTATCTTACTAAGGAAGATCCTAAAAGCTTCCCTCCAGGTCCAAGCCTACCATGCAGCACTACAATACATAAATACCATGTATTATCTAGCATGCCAAACATTACCTATCAGGCTCTAAAATCCTTAATTAAGTTGTAGCCTACTTTCTATTTACTATAGGGAAATAGAGTCATACCTTTGTCCATCGTCAGCCCGCTGATGTTGAATTCCCCAAAACCTGGGCATATCCTAGCTACGACCCCTGAACACCTCGCCAGAGCTCCGCCACTTGGCCGCTACTATGGACACCTCGCCAGAGCTTCGCCGCCTAGCCAGTACTAAGGACACTGTCCGATATAAAAAAATACTACTTCCTACTCCAACCCTTAAAGAAAGAGTCCCTAAGCCCTTAAAATAGAGCCATTATGGGAGAGGAGAGGAATTTGGCAATTCAAAAGTGAGCCCTTGGACCTATATTTATAGGAATTTGTTAGAACCTAATGGGGGGGGGGATTTAGGTTCTATTGGCAACTTTAGCAATTTAAAGCGATTATGCAAGTATGCAAGCGGAAGACTTAAACAATCAAATAATAAGTACGGTAAATAAATGCGTAATGTAAATAAAGCAGTAAAAGGGATAAGAGATGTTTATGGAAGTTCGACGATAAATCGTCTACGTCTCCCCTTCTTGGTTAAGTCGATTAACCAAGGATCCACTAGCACTTCGAACGTCTTGGCCTTGATGGCTCCAAGGATAGCCTTACAACTTGACACGATCACCGCGCCGATACAACTCAACACTCTTGGCCTTAAGGGCTCCAAGGATAGCCTCAACACAACACTTGGCTTCACACTCAAGTTCTTACAACGATAGCACAACACACTTGGCTTCACACTCAAGTGTTTACAACAATAGTACAACCAACTCACAAACTATTTTTACAAACACTCTCAAATATATCACACAAACACTTTGATAGTGAGAAATTGCTTGCAAAGGAGAGAAGAGATGAGTTGGGATGTCTCCAAATGAACTTGGATGGCCTCTATTTATAGTTGGCAAAGATTTGAATCTGATTTGAGTGCTTGGAGCGTGTGTTAAGAAGTCAAGGAGAGACAAAAAAGTGTTCGGCGCCGCTGCCATCTTTTTCCCAGCACTGAGCGGATTTTGTGTAAAAATCATATCTTCCAATCTAACCGTTGGATTGATCTGAAATTTAAACCGAAGCTTTAAAACATCCAGATCCTCATTCGGAACGGTGAAGATTTTATTTGAACAAGTCAAACATTTCCAGTAATTTTCTGAAGTCACTTCATCATGTTTTCGAACCTGTTCTGTGCAACAAATTTGAAAAATTCATATCTCTTAATCCATCCGTTGGATTGACCTGAAATTTGGACAGAAGCTTTATAACATCATAATACTGACTCTGATTGGTGAAGATTTGATTTGAATTTTTCAAACATTCCCAGTTATTTTCTGAAGTCGAATCTTCATGGTTTCATTCCTTGCAGAAGTGGGTACTGTGCAGCATATATGGAAAAATTCATATCTCTCATTCTAGCCGTTGGATTGCTCTCAAATTTGGACAGTACTTGTAAAACTTCTGTATCTATATTATGATTGGTGAAGATCTGATTTGGAGTCATAGAAAATTTCCAGTAATTTTCGGAAGTTGTTGCTCCATACTTTGGCTTCTTCTTGTATTTTTCTTCATATCTCTTAACAATGTTCCATCCATTCAATGAGCAATACAAGACTTTATAAATACATGTATAGCTTCAAAATAACTTCCAATAATTTATTTTTCAATAAATCTAATCTGAAAAATCTCACTTTAAATGGTTAGTAACAATTAACCAAGTTTTGTAATCATCAAAACATAATATTATGAGACTTGTTAATGCATTAAAAACATTAATCTCATAACACGAGATTTGTATGCGTTTAAGGCGTAACAATCTCCCCCTTTTTGATGATCACAAAACTTGGTTAAATAGGAGAAATAAATGTACAATATTAAATAAATAATTTAAATTTGCACAATATAATTGCATGAATAAAAATCCCCCTAAATTAAACAATTAGTGAAGAAGAGTTTGTTTATCAAATAACCAATTTTATTCTTCATGCATTTAACCATACTAACTCTCCCCTTTAGTTAAAGTATTTAACCAAATTAATTCTCCCCCTTTTTGTGATAATCAAAAAACTGGAAAAGTATGCAAAAACATGAGAATTGAAATATGATTTCTAAAATGCAACACATAAATTTCATATAAATAACAAAATATGAGCGTATAATATTGAATAAATACAATTAATTTGTATTATCCAAAATTAAGTTGCTCGAATTTTATATTAAGCTCCCCCTTAATATGTCATTATCTTTAGAATATGTCAACAAGTGATTACAACTCAATCATGCCAAGTTCACAACGCAAACGAATAAAAGTATTTTCATCTAGTGGTTTTGTAAAAATATCGGCAATTTGATTTGTCGTGTCAACATATTGAAGTTCAACTTCATTTCGTTCGATGTGGTCATGAATAAAATGATGACGAATGTCAATATGTTTGGTGCGCGAATGTTGAATCGGATTCTTTGTTAGACATATGACGCTAGTGTTGTTACAGAAAATAGGGATTTTTGAAAAAGATACACCATAGTCGAGCAATTGATGCTTCATCCAAAGAATTTGCGCACAACAACTACCGGCAGCCATATATTCGGCTTCGGTCGTTGATAACGCAACACAGTTTTGCTTTTTGGAAAACCAAGAAACTAAACAGTTTCTTAAAAAGAAACAAGTTCCACTAGTGCTTTTTCGGTCCACCTTATATCCACCAAAGTCGGCATCACAGTAAGCTTTTAAATCAAAGAAAGAATTTTTCGAATACCACAAACCGAGATTTGGAGTATTTGAAAGATATTTGAAAATGCGTTTTAAGGCAAACAAATGTGATTCCTTTGGACATGATTGAAATCGTGCACACAAGCAAACACTAAACATAATGTCTGGTCTACTAGTAGTAGCATATAATAAGGAGCCAATCATACTACGAAAGGAAGATTGATCTACAGTTTTACCATTTTCATCCTTGTCGAGTCTGATTGCTGTGCTCATCGGTGTGGATGATGATTTGGTGTTCTCCATCCCAAACTTCTTTAGAATCTCCTTAATGCATTTGCTTTGGTTCACAAAGAACCCATCTTTACACTGTTTGATTTGCAATCCGAGGAAATAATTAAGTTCCCCCATCATGCTCATCTCAAAGTGATCCTGCATCAACTTAGAGAATTCTTGACAAAGAGTTTCATTAGTAGAACCAAAAATTATATCATCAACATAAATTTGCACAATCAAAAGATCATTTTTGACATTCTTGGCAAATAAGGTAATGTCGATCTTTCCTCTTAAAAAATCATTTGAAAGCAAGAAAGTAGACAGTTTATCATACCAAGCTCGAGGAGCTTGTTTCAAACCATACAATGCTTTGTTTAGTCTAAACACATGATCAGGCAAAGAAAGATCAACAAAGCCATCAGGTTGCTCAATATAAACCTCTTCTTTCAATTCACCATTAAGAAAGGCACTTTTGACATCCATTTGAAATAACTTAAAATTTCTAGAGCAAGCAAAAGCAAGTAGCATGCGAATAGATTCTAGTCAAGCAACAGGCGCATAAGTTTCATCATAATCTATGCCTTCTTCTTGACTATATCCTTTAGCAACAAGCCTAGCTTTATTTCTAGTGATAGTGCCATGCTCGTCAAGTTTATTCCTAAACACCCATTTAGTACCAATGATAGATCTATCATGCGGCCTAGGAACAAGAAACCAAACATCATTGCGTTTAAACTCATTCAACTCATCTTGCATCGCAATTATCCATGCATCATCTAACAAAGCATCATCTATGCATTTAGGTTCAACATGCGAAACAAAGGCAAGATGATTACAAATATTATTAAGAGAAGAACGAGTGGCTACTCCCTTCGAAGGACTTTCGATGATAAGATCCATTGGGTGATCTTTGTGAAGCGTCCAATCCTTCGGAAGTGGTGTTTTCTCAACGGAAACATCTATATCATTTAGGCTTGAGGAAGCCAACTCTTCTTTGAGTAATTCTACATCATCAATGTTAGTGCGAACAATAGTAGACATAGATTCATCAAAAATAACATGCATAAATTCTTCAACAAGTAAAGTGCGTTTATTAAAAACTCTAAAGGCCTTACTTGAGGTAGAATATCCGAGAAAGATACCTTTGTCAGATTTGACATCAAATTTGCCAAGGTTGTCCTTACCATTGTTATGTATGTAGCATTTGGAACCGAAAGCTCGAAAGTAAGAAATGTTAGGCTTTCTCCCTCTCCATAATTCAAATGGAGTTTTCTTGAGAATTGGCCTTATTGATACGCGATTGATAATGTAACAGGCAGTGTTCATTGCTTCAGCCCAAAAATATTTTGGTAGAGAATGCTCACATATCATGGTCCTCGCAATCTCCACAAGTGTCCTATTTTTCCTCTCAACGACCCCATTTTGTTGAGAAGTCCTAGGACAAGAAAAATTATGACCGATGCCTTTCTCTTCACAAAAGTTTGAAAAACTCTCATTTTGAAATTCAGTTCCGTGGTCACTACGGATCTGCTTTATTGAAAGATTTTTCTCATTCTCAACTCGTTTGACAAAAGTTTTAAAATAATCAAAGGCATCATTTTTGTGGGCTAAAAACAATGTCCACGTGTAACGTGAAAAATCATCCACAATGACAAATGCATAAAGCTTTCCTCCTAGGCTAGAGTTCCTCGATGGACCACATAGATCTAGGTGAAGAAGTTCAAGGGGCATAGAAGTAGATATAAAATTTTTGCTTTTAAAAGATTTCCTTGTATGTTTGCCAAGTTGACATGCATCACAAATAGAATCTAATTTTAAATTGAGTTTTGGCATACCAACAACTAAATCAAGTTTAAAAAGTTTTTCTATGGTACTAGGACCAACATGACCTAGTCGTCTATGCCAAAGAATGTTGTCATCAACATTCAAGGATACAAGGCTTTTAATATTTGATAAAGATAAATTGTTTAAAGAAACCTTGTAAACATTTTCACTTCTATATCCTTTGAAATTTATGGATTTGTCAGTCGTGAGTGATATAGTGCAGTGTTGGATAGTGAATTTGACTTCATAACCTTTATCGCACAATTGACTTATGCTTAGTAGATTATGCTTAAGCCCTTTCACTAGGAGTACATCATCAATCAAGCAAGATTCAGATATACCTATTGAGCCGATTCCTTCAATGATTCCTTTGCTGTTGTCTCCAAAGGTTACAGTTCCCTTCTCCTTTGGTTTGACTGATTGAAGTAGCTCTTTGTTCCCCGTCATATGTCTAGAACATCCACTGTCTAGATACCATATGCTAGGGAGAACAATTTTCCTATTTCCCTACAAGAAGAGATTTTGGTACCCTTTAATTCTTTTGGGTCCACAGTGTTAGAAAAGAAAAATACAAAACAGATTTCCAAGAGTTCAGTCTCTCATAGCGACATCATCGCCACTTTCTAAGAGTGCTCCCAGTAGTAGGTAGGGCTATGCCTCTTTAAAAACCTATTTTCTTGGACAGAGCAGCGTTCATCAGGAAGACCAGTCGCATCAAGGCAATTTAAACCGGTCTATGATGAACTCCCTTAGATCATGATCTCATAATGCCAACTGATGAGTTGTTAAGTACTCTTAGGCCTCCATTTCATATAGCTCTTTTTATCATATTGATATTTTAAGGATCTACACTTATGTCTAGCATGTCCTATTTTACAACAGTAAGAACATGCAGGGGGTGATCTCATTTTTGCTTTAGCAATTAGACTAGTGAAATCTATAGATTTCTTACCATACCCTATTCCACCCTTATCAAAACTACATTTTTGCATGCTTAGTAAATTATTCAAGTTATTACTACTTAAATTGAATTTATCAAAAGATTTCTCTAAGTGAGCTATGTCATCCTTTAATCTTAGGTTTTCATGCTCCTTAGTTTCTAATTCATGTTTGAGTTTTCTATTTTCTTTTCTAAGAGATTTAGCCATATCAAACATGTTTTTATATGCATGTAGTAGTTCGTCATAGGAAGGTACCTCATCATCGTCATCGGAGACGATGTCATCACTTTTAGCCATGAGGCAGATGTTGGCTTCCTCCTCGTCATCGTCGCTATCGATCCAAGTGGCTAGAAGTGCTTTCTTCTTTCCCTTGTCAACTTTCTTCTTAAGAGGACACTCATTTGCATAGTGGCCTTGTTGTTGACAGTTGTAACAAGTAACTTCCTTATCCGGCTTCTTTTGTAATTTGTTTCCTCGCATGAATCGTTTGAACTTTCTTGCGAAGAGCGCCATATCATCATCATCATCATCTTCTTTGGATTGGCTAGATAGAGCAATCCCTTTTGCCTTGGTATCTTCTTTCTTTAATTCCTTCCTTGTTGATAATTCCAGCTCATGGGTTTTTAGAGTCCCATGTAGTTGATCAAGATCGTAGGATGCGGTGTCGCCTTTGTTTGACTCGATGATGGCCGTCCTCTTGGCATCCCACTCCTTGGGTAAGGCGCGTAGAGCTCTCCTCCACACTTGTTTGGTTGGATATTGTTCCCCGAGTTGGGCTAGCTCATTGATAATTTGAGTAAGCCTTCGGAACATAGTATCTACATCTTCGTTTGATTCCATCTCGAATGTTTCATATTTGAGTTGGAGTAGATCGATCTTCGTCTCTTTGACTTGATTAGTCCCTTCATGGCATATCTCCAACTTGTCCCATATCTCTTTAGCTGATGAGCACATTGAGATCCGGTTGTACTCATTCATATCTAAGGAACAATGAAGAATATTCATGGCTTTAGCATTTTGAGAAATTAATCACATGTCCTCCTTGGAAAAGTCGTCCATTCCCTTGGGAATTTTGACACCCTCAACCTCTTTAGTAGGTATGTAGGGACCTTTCACAGTAACTTTCCAAAGATCATAATCTACGGATTGGATATATAGGGACATTCGGTTTTTCCAATATCCGTAGTTTATGCCATTGAAAAGAGGAGGACGATTTGTTGATTGCCCTTGAGCATAGTCGCTCGCTAGATTTGCCATAGAGCCTTTTTGAAAATATTTTGTAAAAACCTGGCTCTGATACCACTTGTTAGAACCTAATGGGGGGGGGGGGGGATTTAGGTTCTATTGGCAACTTTAGCAATTTAAAGCGATTATGCAAGTATGCAAGCGGAAGACTTAAGCAATCAAATAATAAGTGCGGTAAATAAATGCGTAATGTAAATAAAGCAGTAAAAGGGATAAGAGATGTTTATGGAAGTTCGACGATAAATCGTCTACGTCTCCCCTTCTTGGTTAAGTCGATTAACCAAGGATCCACTAGCACTTCGAACGTCTTGGCCTTGATGGCTCCAAGGATAGCCTTACAACTTGACACGATCACCGCGCCGATACAACTCAACACTCTTGGCCTTAAGGGCTCCAAGGATAGCCTCAACACAACACTTGGCTTCACACTCAAGTTCTTACAACGATAGCACAACACACTTGGCTTCACACTCAAGTGTTTACAACAATAGCACAACCAACTCACAAACTATTTTTACAAACACTCTCAAATATATCACACAAACACTTTGATAGTGAGAAATTGCTTGCAAAGGAGAGAAGAGATGAGTTGGGATGTCTCCAAATGAACTTGGATGGCCTCTATTTATAGTTGGCAAAGATTTGAATCTGATTTGAGTGCTTGGAGAGTGTGTTAAGAAGTCAAGGAGAGACAAAAAAGTGTTCGGTGCCGCTACCATCTTTTTCCCAGCACTGAGCAGATTTTGTGTAAAAATCATATCTTCCAATCTAACCGTGGGATTGATCTGAAATATAAACTGAAGCTTTAAAACATCAAGCTCTTCATTCTGAACGGTGGAGATTTTATTTAAACGAGTCAAACATTTCCAGTAATTTTCTGAAGTCACTTCATCATGTTTTCGAACCTGTTCTGTGCAACAAATTTGAAAAATTCATATCTCTTAATCCATCCGTTGGATTGACCTGAAATATGGACAGAAGCTTTATAACATCATAATACCGAATATGAGCGGTGGAAATTTGATTTGTATTTCTGAAACATTCCCAGTTATTTTCCGAAGTCGAATCTTCATGGTTTCATTCCTTGCAGAAGTGGGTACTGTGCAGCATATATGGAAAAATTCATATCTCTCATTCTAGCCGTTGGATTGCTCTCAAATTTAGACAGTACTTGTAAAACTTCTGTATATATATTATGACCGGTGAAGATCCGATTTGAAGTCATAGAAAATTTCCAGTAATTTTCGGAAGTTGTTGCTCCATACTTTGGCTTCTTCTTGTCTTTTTCTTCATATCTCTTAATAATGTTCCATCCATTCAATGAGCAATACAAGACTTTATAAATACATGTATAGCTTCAAAATAACTTCCAATAATTTATTTTTCAATAAATCTAATCTGCAAAATCTCACTTTAAATGGTTAGTAACAATTAACCGAGTTTTGTAATCATCAAAACATAATATTATGAGACTTGTTAATGCATTAAAAACATTAATCTCATAACACGAGATTTGTATGCGTTTAAGGCGTAACAGAATTGATCGGACGGTCCGATCCTTGCATGGTTTCCACGTCGCCTGCATGCAACTTCGGACGGTCTGATCCCTCTTTGGATCGTCCGATCTCATTTGTCCGAAACACTTGTAAAATCCTTCTTTTCACTTGTCCTGGTGACACATCGGACGGTCCGATCCTACACATCGTATCTTCCGATTCGGCCATGTGACATCAACAATGACGTCATCTCTTAAACGAGATTCAGACATCTTTCCTCAGGACATTCGGACTATCCGAGATCGAATTGTCTGATCTCACCTTGTCTCTGAACTCGAATCGTGCCTCCAAACTGTCCTGGTTCGGACCCTCCGAACTGCCTGAGCCCAAAAAGCCCATCAAGCATTTTTCGGGAATTTTGGACCCAAATCCTTGGTCCGTTTGATCATATTCAAATCCCTTAATCATTTTTTATTAAATCTAAACATGATTAGTAACTTAATCTTGTAAAAGGGAACCGGGCTACTACATTCTCCCCCACTTGAGATAATTTTGTCCTCGAAATAAATTTGAAGTACTGATACAGACTTAAACAGAAACAAGTTTATTCTGTCATATCATTTTACAAGATCTCACTGTAATCCAAATAATCACCAGTAACAACATGGTCTCTCCACAAATGTAAAATCTGTATCCACTGTACCTTAGATGATTGCAAGATATATGACTCATATGTAGTGACCCAACCCGGATCCACTACCTAATCAGAGTTATAGTAAAAGCGCACACAATAAAAGCTTAAAGCGTAAAGTGTGGATAATTAAAATACAACAAATCCAATCGGCAGAATACAACCGACGATATCACAAGTGTGTAAGTACTGTTATACAACCAAATCGAAAGTTTAGGGTAAATAAATCCTACCCTCTACAACTTCACACTCTCCCAAGCTCAATCTTGCTGAGAGCCGCCTGGACCGTCCAGCCTCAAACCTGCCCCGCCATAAGGTACACAATGAATACCCAAACACAGGGGCGTGAGCTAGAACGCTAAATACGAAGCAATAATATATATACAAATATGCGCACACAGATGATTTAAAACTCAAGTGAAAACACTTGCTAATGGAGCCGAGAATATACAGTACCGGCTAGAGAGCGACTCCGTGGGGTACTCGTATATTCTATATCAGGGCTGAGCCAACCCTATCCTGACCCGAATCCAAAACAGGATACAAGCCTCATGTGGAAACTGTCATACCTGACTCGATTCCAAAATGAGATCATTGTTCCCTATGGAAACTGTCAATGACTCACATCTCTCCGGATGTAGTCACACATAAAATCATGTATGTGCTAAGATGGTAAAACATGCTAAAACATGATAAAGCATATAGCACATACTCATGCAACATACATGCAAATATATCATTCCGGCTATCTCGGTCAGTACTTACGTACCTCTAACACTGCTGGACAAAGCCTAGCTCCACTGGCCTATACTCTAAGCCTACTAGTCCAGTCTACTGCTACTACAATGCAAATATCCATGCATCAACAATAAAGCTCTAAAAGCCTTAACTAAGCTAAAGCGTACTCCTAAATATTTTTAGGATGCCAAAGCTATACCTACGTCCGTCGTTAGCCCTTTGCTGTCGATAGCCTCAAAACTAGGCCATAACTCCGCGACGACATCTAGATCACTAAGCCACTTCCGGATTACCGATAGGACGCCTAGATCTCCCTAGATCTGAGTTAGAAGGCTTAGGAATCAGAGAGAAGAGAGGGAATTGGTGTGAGAAATGAGCATCTCGAACCCTATATTTATAGGCGACGTTCGGAACCTCCGAACCCAGTTTGGAACGTTCGATCACGATCGGAACTTCCGATCGCCCCTTCGGAGCTTCCGATCGCCCGATATTACGTCAGCCATGATGTTACCTTGCTAACGTAACCGATGACATGTACACTGAGTCCGATCGGAGCTTCCGATCTCAACGACGGAGTTTCCGATCTCGATCAGAGCTTCCGATCCAGACTTCGGAGCTTCCGATCCACTTCGGATCCTCCGAACTCCTCTTTGGACCGTTCGATCTACCTTGGACTATTTAGGTACATTTTAGTAATTAATTACCTTAATTACCTCGATTAATTGCGGGTCACTACATTCTCCCCCACTTAAGAAATTTCGTCCTCGAAATTTAAGTCTTAGAGGAAAATAGGAATAATCAACCAAATAATCTTATTACAACTGAACAAGTACAACTTGATATAATGAAATACAAAATCTCAAAATAACTCGGGGTGCTCGGCTAACATCTGGCTCTCCAACTCCCAAGTAGCTTCCTTTGTACCTCTGCGTTGCCACTGTACCATTACCAACGGTATACGCTTGTTGCGAAGTACCTTGTCCTTCCTGTCAAGAATCCACAGGGGTTTCTCCACATACGATAGATCCCAATCTACCTTTACCTCGGTCGGATGCAAAATATGCGACTCGTCCACCACATACTGCCTCAACAAGGACACGTGGAGCACATCGTGGATCTCCGAAAGATCGGGTGGCAAGGCCAGACGATAAGCCACATCCCCAACCTTCTCGAGAATCTCGAAAGGACCAATAAATCTAGGTGTCAGCTTACCCTTGCGACCAAACCTCATTACCTTCCGAAAAGGTGACACACGCAAGAATACATACTCCCCTACCTCAAAATGAAGTGGCCTGCGGTGAGTGTTCGCGTAGCTAGCCTGTCGATCCTGGGCTGCCTAATTCTGCGTCGGATCAACTCTACTGCATCAATCATCTGCTGAATCATTTGAGGACCCTCAACCTGATGCTCGCCAACCTCGTCCCAAAACAAAGGTGTACGACAACGGCATCCATAAAGAGCCTCAAATGGTGCCATGCCAATGCTGCGATGGAAACTATTGTTGTAGGCGAACTCCACCAAGGGAAAATTATCATGCCACGCTGGACCAAAATCCATCACCGCCGCGCGAAGCATATCCTCTAGAGTGCAAATAGTACGCTCCGACTGTCCGTCCGTATCTGGATGATAAGCTGTACTCAAGCTCAAAGTAGTACCAAGGGCTCGCTGGAAACTACCCCAAAATCTCGAGGTGAATCTCGGATCTCTATCGCTGACAATGCTCAACGGAATCCCATGCAATCGAACAATCTCCCGCACATACAATTGCGCCATCCTATCAAAGGTGTAATCGCGGTTATAGGGAAAAAAATGCGCTGACTTCGACAACCGATCCACGACAACCCAAATAGCATCACAATTTCTGGAAGACATAGGCAAGTGGGTGACAAAGTCCATCGTCACATGCTCCCACTTCCATTCAGGAATCTCTAAGCTGTGAAGTAACCGTCCGGGTCATCTAAACTCTGCCTTGACTTGCTGACACACAAGGCATCGGGACACAAATTGATAGACACTGCGCTTCATCCATTTCCACCAAAATCGAGTGCGAAGATCCTTATACATCTTCATGCTGCCTGGATGTACAGAGAATCGACTGCGGTGAGCTTGCGATAAGATCTCATCCCTCAAAGTAGAATTCTCGGGTACCACAACTCGACCAGAAAGACACAACAGACCTTCTCCCTGCAAATGGAAACCAGAAGTGTTATCACCCTCAGCCAAACGGGTTAACTTCTGCGTCTTCAAATTAGAATTCTGAGCTTCCCGGATTCGTCGATACAACGCTGGCTCTGCAAGAAAAGAAGAAACACGAATCCCTTGCTGTTATTTCTTATGACGGAATGTGAATCCTGAAGAACAACACTCTTCTACTGCCTTCCGTACCGAATTGGTATGAAGGGAACTCGCATAGACTTTGTGACTAAGCGCATCAGCAACAGGATTTGAAGAACCTGGATGGTACTTGATCTCACAATCGTAATCCTTCAACAGATCCATCCAACGACACTGCTGCATGTTCAACTCAGCCTGAGTGAAAAGATACTTCAAACTCTTATGATCGATGAAGATCTCAAATCGTTCTCCGTAAAAATAGTGACGCCATATCTTAAGAGCAAAGACAATGGCTGCAAGCTCTAAATCATGTATGGGATAGTTCTCCTCGTGAGTCTTCAGCTGTCTGGAGGCATAAGCGACCACGTGGCCATTCTGAGTCAACACACACCACAAAACCTGGAGAGAAGCATCAGTGAAGACTACAAAACTACCTGATCCAAACGGTAAGGCAAGAACTGGAGCTGTCGTCAGACGATGTCTCAACTCACGAAAACTATCTTCACAAGCATCAGACCAAACGAAAGAAACGTCTTTCTTCATCAACTGAGTCAAAGGCTTAGCTATCTGAGAGAAATTCTCCACAAAACGACGATACTATCATGCTAAACCAAGAAAACTACGAATCTCAGAAGCTGTAGTCGGACGTGACCAATTCAAAATAGCCTCTGTCTTGCTAGGATCAATAGATACTCCTTCCTGAGAAATGACATGACCAAGGAATACAACTCGGTCAATCCAGAAGTCACACTTACTTAGCTTCGCGTACAACTGTCTCTCCCTCAAGACCTGCAGTACAGTATAGAGATGGTAGACATGCTCATCCATGCTGCGAGAATACACCAAAATGTCATCGATGAACACCACCACGAACTTATCCAGAAAGTCGCGGAAAACTCTATTCATCAGATCCATAAAAACAACTGGAGCATTCGTCAGACCAAACGGCATCACTAGAAACTCATAGTGTCCATACCGCGTACAAAATGCTGTCTTAGGAACATCCTCCTGTCGAACTCGCAACTGATGATACCCAGACCGAAGATCAATCTTCGAATAGACAGAGTACCCTGCAACTGATCAAAGAGATCATCTATCCGCGGAAGAGGATACTTATTCTTCACTGTCACCTGATTCAACTGACGGTAGTCAATACACAACCGCATCGAACCATCCTTCTTCTTGACAAACAGTACTGGGGCTTCCCATGGCGAAACACTAGGTCGAATATAACCCTTATCAAGAAGATCTTGCAATTGCTTCTGCAGCTCTTTCATTTCTGATGGTGCCAATCGGTAAGGAGTTCTGGAAATCGGTGCAGTCCCTGGCACTAACTCAATGCCAAACTCAATCTCCCTTACTGGTGGCAAACCTGGAATCTCCTCCGGAAATACATCTGGAAAGTCACAAACCACTGGTATCTCTCGGATATCTGGCTCTCCTAAGGATGCGTCAATGGCGTAGATAAGGTAGCCTTCCCCGCCAGACTCTAAAGCACGCTGGACCTTCAGAGCTGAAACCACTGGCATCGGGGGTTGCGCTCCCTCATCATAGAAATACCATGACTCGTCATCCTCTGGACGAAACTGAACAAACCTCTGATAGCAATCCACTATCGCTCGGTAGGTAGTTAATAGATCTATCCCAATGATGCAATCAAATTCCTCTATTGCTAGAATCATGAGGTTAGTACTAAGCTGATGTCCCTCGAAATCCAAAACACAACCCACAACTAGACGCTTGGCTAAAACCTCGCTCCCCATAGGAGTAGAAACCACTAGCAACACGTCTAAAGGAATAAACGGCAATCTATACTTCTTAGCAAAACGTGCTGAGACAAAAGAATGCGATGCACCGGTATTAATCAAAAAAAATGCAGGAAAACCACACAAACTACAGGTACCTGCGATCATGCGATCACTTTCAGCATCTGCCTGTTCCTGATTAAGCGCAAAGACCTGACCCTGGGCACGTGGCCTCAAAGAAGAATGAACCCGAGAAGGAGTCTGAGTAGGCTGTCTCTGAGACTGCTGCGGCTGCTGGCGCTGCTGCGAATACTGCTGCTGAAAAGGTGGCTGAACAGATGCCTGAGAACCTCCGGAACCACTCACTGCCCCAATCAGCATAGGACAATCTCTCTTCATGTGACCCTCCTGGCCACACTGGAAACATGCAGTGGTCGATTGACCACACTGGCCTAGCGGATGTCTGCGTCTGCACTGACGACAACGGTTCGGCCTTTGACCACCAAATTTATGCACTCCACCAGATCCAGAGGAAGAAGAAGAAGTACCTCCTGGCTTCTTGAAGGACTCCCCCCTAGGGCCCAAAGCACTAGCACTCGCTGATCTGGAAGAAAAAGAGTAAAGTCCCATGTTCTTCCGAATACTGTCCTCGGCCTGGCGACAACGGTCCACCAAATCCTCGTAAGTCCCATCGCCACCCACAGCAACCATCCGATGAATATCAGGGTTCAACCCTTGAAGGAAATGATCAAACTTCGCCATAGAACTATCAGCAACATGAGGACAAAAAGGTAGCAGATCAAAAAACTTCTGCTGGTACTCCTCGATCGTCATCGTCCCCTGTCGCAAATTCAACAACTCACTGGCTTTCGCCTGACGAAGAGCTGGAGGAAAATACAGTCTCTGATAAGCAGTACGAAACTCAACCCAAGTAGCTGCACCTCTAGCTGCTATGAACGGTGCGGAAGTAGATCTCCACCACTTCCTCGCTCTGCCCTCAAGCATAAAGGCAAGAATCTTCATCCTATCCTCAGCCGTGCAACGGAACTCCTGGAATCAATGCTCCATCCTCTCAAGCCAATCCTCTGCCTCTTCAGCTGTCTCACCACCCGTCAAAGGCTTCGGGCTAACCCCCTTGAATCTGCGCATACTCACTCGCTTGCACTCCTCTGGCTGACCACGAAGACGTCTACGATCATCTGGATCGCCCCCAACGACCGCCGCCTCCGCTATCGTGGCTCTCATCGTAATCTTACATCTGTTGCATAAGAACAGATAATTACTTAATCCGCTTTACGATATTCCCAGTGCAATGCGTCGCTTTGATACCAAAAATGTAGTGACCCAACCCGGATCCAATACCTAATCAGAGTTACAGTAAAAGCGCACGCAATAAAAGCTTAAAGCATAAAGTGCGGATAATTAAAATACAACAAATCCAATCGGCAGAATACAACCGACGATATCACAAGTGTATAAGTACTGTTATACAACCAAATCAAAGGTTCAGGGTAAATAAATCCCTACCCTCTACAACTTCACACTCTCCCAAGATCAATCCTGCTGAGAGCCGCCTGGACCATCCAGCCTCAAACCTGCCCCGTCATAAGGTACACAACGAATACCCAAACACAGGGGCGTGAGCTAGAACGCTCAATACAAAGCAATGATATATATACAAATATGCGCACACAGATGATTTAAAACTCAAGTGAAAACACTTGCTCATGGCGTCGAGAATATATAGTACCGGCTAGAAAGCGACTCCACGGTGTACTCGTATATTCTATATCAGGGCTGAGCCAACCCCATCCTGACCTGAATCCAAAACATGATACAAGCCTCATGTGGAAACTGTCATACCTGACTCGAGTCCAAAATGAGATCATTGTTCCCTATGGAGACTGTCAATGACTCACATCTCTCCGGATGCAGTCACACGTAAAATCATGTATGTGCTAAGATGGTAAAACATGCTAAAACATGATAAAGCATATAGCACATACTCATGCAACATACATGCAAATATATCATGCCGGCTATCTCGGTCAGTACTTACGTACCTCTAACACTGCTGGACAAAGCCTAGCTCCACTGGCCTATACTCCAAGCCTACTAGTCTAGTCTACTGCTACTACAATGCAAATATCCATGCATCAACAATAAAGCTCTAAAAGCCTTAACTAAGCTAAAGCGTACTCCTAAATATTTTTAGGATGCCAAAGCTATATCTGCGTCCGTCGTTAGCCCTTTGCTGTCGATAGCCTCAAAACTAGGCCATAGCTCCGCGACGACGTCTAGATCACTAAGCCACTTCCGGATTACCGATAGGATGCCTAAATCTCCCTAGATCTGAGTTAAAAGGCTTAGGAATCAGAGAGAAGAGAGGGAATTGGTGTGAGAAATGAGCATCTCGAACCCTATATTTATAGGCGACGTTCGGAACCTCCGAACTCAGTTCGAAACGTCCGATCACGATCGAAACTTCCGATCGCCCCTTCGGAGCTTCCGATCGCCCAATATTATGTCAGCCATGATGTCACCTTGCTGACGTAACCGATGACGTGTACACTGAGTCCGATCAGAGCTTTCGATCTCACCGACGGAGCTTCCGATCTCGATCGGAGCTTCCGATCCTGACTTCGGAGCTTCCGATCCACTTCGGATCCTCCGAACTCCTCTTCGGACCGTCCGATCTACCTTGGACTATTTAGGAACATTTTAGTAATTAATTACCTTAATTACCTTGATTAATTGCGGGTCACTACATCATATATCAAAATCATCACCACAGTGATACGTGGTACACATCGTGGATACTAGACCTATATAGCGACAATGCTAATCTGTACTATATCTCATTTACATTCCAATATCTCAATTGGACCAATAAACTCTAGAGATACCTTTATGGTAAATCACTATATCAATCCTCGGTTGAATTTATTCTGGTCCTTCAACTTGTCGTTTCCCCCACTTCATTCCAGGACAGTGGAGTATGACATCATCGTCCGTACAACGCCTCAAATGGTGTAACACCATTTCTATTATTATAACTATTGTTGTACGTGAAATCAATCAGTGGCAACTGATCTTGCCAAGTTGGACCAAAGTTCACACTTGTAACATATCTCCAAGAGTACGAATCGTGCATTCCGACTGATCATTAGTCTCTAGATGATAAGCAACACTCGAGCCATGAATAGTATCCTTATCACGTTTACAAACTCTCCCAGCATCTGGAAATACATCTAGAGTCCCATTCCATGACAATGCCTAATGGTATGTCATGGAAACTCGTAATTTCCCGAATGTAACATAAATCACTACTGTCAAAAGTGAAATCTCGATTACACGAAACGAAACGTGCTGTCTCGGTGAGTCGATACATCACAACTCTGATAGTATCATAATTCCTCGAGAATACTAGCAAATACGTCACAAATTCCATCGTGAGAACTCCCATTTCTACTCAGGAATCGGTAACTTATGATACAAACTTCCAGGTTATCGGTGTTCAATCTAGATCTGTTGATACACCCGATACTTAGGAAACATATTGATAAACAAAGAGCTTTATACCTTTCCACCTGAACTGAGTACACAAGTCCTTGTACACCGAAAGGATTTTCATACTAATGAATAACACTTGTCGTAACACATGTGACAACGTCGTTGTCCACAATTTATGATTTTTTGATTCAGGTTATCTTCTTGAAAAAATCAATATTTATTTTGTTGAATCAAAATTGGATTAGTACAATCCCTAATACTAATATAATGACATCTATCTCGTAACTTGAGATAAGACCTGATAATGAGAATACTGATTATCCTGCCACGGATAATAATAATTCCTTGCTGAATTATGACTTGCGCTACTAGATGAACAAAACTGTTTCATCCCTCTTTGGCAAGGTCCTTAAATCAATACAATCTAGCTAATCCCTGACTCGATTTCATCGAATCAGGCATATCAATGTCCTAACACATCCAATAGTCATCCCAAAAAATCAGTGACAACAATCCCGCTAGACCTGGTAACTTTAGATCTCAGTTGCTGTCCTTTTTCCACGTCTAAACACTTGATGTTATCTTGTTAGTACCCATTGAAATTCAAACACTTGCTAGATCAATTTCTGACACTGAAATCCCAGAAGTACTGCAAAAACATTCCTGAGAACTGCTTACCAGGGTATTGTATTCATCCTATCAGTTTCTTCCAATGATTAACAATCTCACAGTTCAATTCCTAATCACCAAGTAATGAATAATTTCAATAGTTCTTTATATTAAAGAACATTTACCTCCCCCATCACGGGGTTACAACATCTGTATCTATCACAGATAAATTAGAAGTAAAATTTCTTATCAACTCTTCTTAAGAATAAGGAAACTCAAAAGCTGAACTAGCATATTTCTTGGAAACAACTACGTCTATCTCTGACTGCCTCAGACGATAGTCACAAATAGTCACTGGGCACTAATCTTGCACCAGTATAACTAAATATTTCAAAGCAAACATGAACACCTAAGTGCTCAACTTTCACTATCCAAGTGAATTCTCATACTGCCAAATCCATGTTGTAACTTAGCAGGCTCATGACATCCGTCAAACATTAACTAGATCAATCATCTGATAGATCTCAAACTCTTTTGATGCAAAATGTTCCTAGTCAGGAAACACTTATCCCATCACAGTTCTTATCCACCAATAAGATCAAGTATCTTTTCAAGGTTATAAAACTGACACCAAATTATACTTTAACATAGCCATTGCAATGATCTCTAGACTGGGTAAATTTCCATAACCATCTGAAGTACAAAAGACTTCCAGAATAACATTAGAAATATACTCCACAATGTCTAGTCTTGATCATAGTTCACGTCTCCCAGTGTGTAACGCCCTGTTTTTATCTTAAATGAGTTTATTTGAGTTAATCAGAGATTTCAGAGTTCTCGAGCCGGTTTGATTTTGATCAGGGTCCTTTTTGTAAATTTTGGAAATTTCAGGGACTAAAACGCAAATATTGATTTTTATATATTATCTACACATTTGTTTGACTTGGAAATCATTTCATCCTCTTCCCTAAATCGAGCTCCTCCATTGAAGACGCCTTCAAGCTTTTTCAAGCTTCCAGATTTCCTCCCGAGCTCGATCCGACCGTTAGAAATTATTTCTAAAGGCAGATTAGTGATCACTGCAGTGAGAGCTCCGTTATACCGTAAGTATTTCTCCAATCAGATATGTTTTGTTTTTCGGAGGTTGTTAGAATCGATCTAGATTCTAGTATGTTGTTCTTGGCGGAGTTCTGATCGTTTATTATCTGTCGGTTTTGAATTAGAGCGACGTTCGGAATTGTTATGATTTTTGGAAGCTATTTTCGAAAATCATGATTTTGAGATTTGTTGGGTTTGTCTTGTTGTTGTTGTATTAGCATTGAATTAAGTTGATATCGCTATTGAACTGCTGTCTGCGTTGTCGGTTTGTTCAGTTTATAGCCGTTATGCCGTCGGTTTGAGTTTTGGGGATTTCGAACCGTTATTGAGTTGTTGAACTTGGCTTGTAAGTCGATCATGGTAATTGATCTTTGATTTGTATCTGAACAGATTCGTTTGGAGTTTGTCAAGCCCGTGTTAGCAGCATTGTTCGTCAAGAGTTGGACGAAGATCGGTAAAGAGATTTCCTTGAACCGTTGTTTGTTGTTTAGGTTGTATAGTTGTTGATACAATCTTTTGTTGTAGCTTGTCCGGAGTTGGATCTACGACATTGAAAGGTAAAAGCAGTCATCGATAGCGGGATAGCATACTCGGGACAGTTGGTTCTCGAGTTTCCCTTAAAAGCACATACTTGCATCTACACTCGTTCTAGCATGAGGAACTTGTGTTCTATTGTTTTGATTGAGCTTTTGTTATGCATTAATCTTGAGCCAATCTTGTTTTCAGCGGGCAGAACCGCCCTTTTTGTTTAGACATTTGGTAACTATGATTGAGTGGCCTAGGTCGTAGTCGTTTCGCCTAGTGCTAGCATACTCATTATAGTTGCTCAAAGTCTAGAGGAGTGGGATACGTGGCACCACCTCGATTGGGTGAGTCGGTGAGTCGTTACGTAATCTCACCCTCGGGATCCCAAAAGCACAGCAGCAATCCCTCGTTTATCAGATTTGATATCTCGGTTTAAAGACATGCATTTCATTACGTTGTTATTGATTTCGTTGTTGTTTTGAAAGCATGTTTGTTGTTGTATTTCTTGTATGTTGCTTTTACTGGGATTATCATTCTCACCGGTTATCCGGCTGTTGCTTTGTTTTTGTATGTGTACTTGGCAACAGGTGGGGCAGGATCAAGTCAGAAGAGACATGGTTAGCTTTGAGGGAATGATGTAGAATTGAGACTCGGTTTAGAAGTCTTGTTAGCATGACAATCTAGCTTATGATTTGAAGCATGTTAAGAACTTGAACTTGGATTGGAAGTGGTCTTGCTTGTGGTTAGAACTCTTGTATTCTGTATTCGGCTTGTAATAGCTAGCATCGATGCGTGTTCTTCACTTTTATGTATTTAAATGCTACGTTGTTGGATATATATTGTTGGATCATGTTAGAGTTCTTTTGGTTATGTTATTGCACTTTTGGAGGCTTGTTTTGAGCCAATTCAGCAGGCCATGCGCGCCCGCGCCTAGGGTGGCACGCCCGCGCATCCCACACTTCGTTTCGGAAGTTTTGGGCAGAGCTTCAGGCGCGCCCGCGCGAGGGCTTGGGCAGGACGCCATGCGCGCTCGCGCCTCAAGCTGCGCGCCCGCGCGTCCCCTTTTAAAAAAAAAAAAATGCTCTTGGCTTTTAATTGCGTACTTATTGATTTACTCCTTTAATTTTTGTTTAGAACCGAGGTCTCACATTAAGTGGTATTAGAGAGTTAAGATTCTTGGTCGAACTAGAGTGAGCGGGTAGATCGAGTTTGCATGTATTGGCTCCTCGCATGTGTTTGAATTATTTTATTGTGTACTTAATTCCATGCGAGCATGCTTTATTGTTTGAGAATTATTTAAATTACATGGTTGTGTGATTTAAATTAATAAAGCATGATCTACTTGAGATATATCTGTTTCTGTTATCGACTGGTATCCGGTATTCCAAGCGATTGTAAGGGCACTGATTGTAGCGATTAAGATATCTCGTGTCCTAACCTTTGATTATCAGATGTGTCCTCGTCGAGTGATAAACAGAAACACACCGCCAGTTATCCCTGCAACTGAGCAAGCTAGCACTGAAGTTGATCAGTTGGATGCTTCAGCAACGCCTATGGAAACCTTGCTAAAGAGGTTTCAGTCTTTCAATCCGCCGTTGTTGTTAGGTTCAGAAAATCAAGTTGAATGTGAAAGTTGGTTGGATGATATTGATCAGCTATTCGATTCCATTGATTACACAGATGACCGCAGAATCAGGTTAGTCATTCATCAGCTACGTGGGGTTGCTAAGAGCTGGTGGATCATGACAAAGAAAGCAATAGAGAATAGAGGTACGGAAGTTACTTGGACTCTTTTTAAATCTGAATTTTATAGGCGGTTTTTCCCTATCTCGTACCGTAAGGACAAGGGAGCAGAATTCTCCAATTTGAGACAAGGGAATCTGAACATCGAAGAGTATGTTGCTAAGTTTGATAGTCTGTTGCGTTTTGCACCACTAATTGCCGGGGATGAAGAATCTAAGGCAGATCACTTCATAAATGGCTTGAATCCTGACATCTTCACTTTGGTGAACACTGCTAGGCCAGACAACTTTGTGGACGCCATGAATCACGCAAAGGGAGCAGAAGCAGGCTTGTGGAGGCAAAGAGGTAATCAGGTAGCACCTCAGCAGCAGAGGCAGTATCAGAACCAACCATCTCAGTATCAGAATCAGCCACCGCAACATCAGAACCAGCAGCAAAGGTATGAAGGTGGAAACAGTGGGGGAAACAGAAAGGATCAGTACAAGGCAAGAGGTAAACAGTTCAAGAGGCAGGGGAACAGTTCGTCCAGTTCCAGTGGTTCGAAGCAATTCGGTTCAGGACCGAGTTCTAGGTCATCATCCTTGTACTGCAGCAAGTGTGGAGGAAGACACTCACTGGATCAGTGTGTGGGGGTCTTCGGCAATTGTAACACATGTCAGCAACCGGGACACTTCTCTAAGGTGTGCCCTCAGCGTAACAGAGATAGAGCTCAGAGTGGGAGTTCGTCTAGACCTGCAGCTCAGCCTGAGAGGCAGTCTTCTGCAGTGTACTCTTTCCAGCCTCAGCAGCAAAACAGACAGGGAGGTAGTACCAGTGCAAATCAGCCTCCGAGACAGCAAGCACGAGTCTTTGCTCTGATAGAGGATCAGGCTCAAGTAGCACCTGACGATGTTATAGCAGGTAACTGTTCGATTTTTGGTTATTCTGCTCATGTCTTGATAGATACAGGTGCTTCCCATTCTTTTATCTCTGAGAAATTTGTATTATTGCATGCTTTTCCAACTGAATTGTTGCCTACAGTAGTAGCTGTTACTTCACCTTTGGGTGGAGGAATTGTTTCTGTCAGATTAGTCAGGAACTGTGAACTGTGTTTTGAAGGAAATTTGTTAGAATTCGACTGTATTGTACTGGGACAATCAGATTTTGATTGTATTATCGGGATAGATGCTTTAACCAAGTACAGGGCGACAGTCGATTGTTTCCAGAAAGTTGTCAGGTTCAGACCGGAAATGGCAGACGAGTGGAAATTCTTTGGTAAGGGTTCTTGATCTAGAATTCCTTTGATTTCAGTGTTATCTATGACTCGTTTGCTACAGAAAGGTGCAGAAGGATTTTTGGTGTATGCAGTTGATGTACTGAAATCTAGCCCAGCTTTGGTAGATTTACCGGTGGTTAGAGAATTTGCGGATGTGTTCCCGGAAGATGTTCCTGGTTTGCCACCTATTCGAGAAATCGAATTCAGCATTGACTTAGTGCCAGGTACTCAAGCTATTTCAAAAGCTCCTTATCGTATGACACTTGTTGAATTGAGAGAGTTGAAGGAGCAGCTTGAGGATTTGATTGCCAAGGGATACATCAGACCTAGTGTATCGCCTTGGGGTGCTCCTGTTCTATTCGTTCGGAAGAAGGATGGTTCTATGCGGCTCTGTATCGACTACCGTCAATTGAATCAGGCTACAGTTAAGAACAGGTATCCTTTACCCCAAATAGATGACTTGTTTGATCAGCTGCAGGGTTTTTCTGTCTACTCTAAGATTGATCTGAGGTCAGGTTATCACCAGTTGAGAGTGCGAGAGGAAGATGTTCCTAAGACCGCATTCAGGACGAGGTATGGTCACTTTGAGTTTATAGTCATGCCGTTCGGTTTGACTAACGCCCCAGCGGTTTTTATGGGTTTGATGAACCGTATCTTTCAGCATTATTTAGATGAGTTCATCATTATCTTTATCGATGATATTCTTATCTACTCGAAGAACCGTACTGACCATGCAGAGCACTTGAGGACCGTACTGCAGATTTTGCGAGTTGAGCAGTTGTTTGCCAAGCTGTCTAAGTGTGAATTCTGGTTAGATCGAGTTGTATTTCTCGGTCATATTATTTCTGAAGATGGGATTTCTTTCGATCCCAGCAAGATTGAAGCGGTTATGAATTGGCCTAGACCTACTTCAGTGCCGGAGATCCGAAGCTTCATGGGTTTAGCTGGTTATTATCGTCGTTTCATCGAGGGTTTCTCGTCTATTGCCAAGCCTATTACCCAGCTGACTCAGAAGAATGCGCCTTTTGTTTGGACTCCAGATTATGAGGCTAGCTTTGTTGATCTGAAGAGAATACTGACCAGTGATCCAATTCTTTCTATTCCGAAGGGTACTGGAGGTTTCACAGTCTATTGTGATGCTTCCAACCGAGGCTTGGGTTGTGTTCTTATGCAGCATAAGCATAGCGTATGCATCGAGGCAGCTGAAACCGCACGAGACTCGTTATCCGGTCCATGATCTTGAACTAGCTGCGATCGTCTTTGCTCTGAAGATCTGGCGTCACTATCTTTATGGTGAGTCTTTCGAGATCTTTTCTGACCATAAGAGCCTTAAGTACTTGTTTTCACAGGCAGAGCTAAATATGAGACAGATAAGATGGTTAGATCTGTTGAAGGATTTCGACTGTGAAATCAAGTACTATCCGGGGAAGTCTAATGCAGTTGCAGATGCCTTGAGCCGAAAGCTTTGTTCTTTATCTCTTTCTACTATCGGTGTTTCTCAGTTGATCGATGATTGTTGCACTTCTGGTTTAGAGTTTGAAACAGATAGGGAGACTATCAGAGTGTTTGCTATTCAAGCCGAGCCAGAGTTGTTTGTTGCAATCAGAGAAGCACAGAAGTCTGAGCCGAGCATCCAGATTTCAGTAGAGAAAGTCAGATCGGGTCATCAGTCTGAATTCCAGGTTAGAGATGATGTTTTGTTCGTGAATAACCGTATTGTTGTGCCTGATATTTTAGAGTTGAGACAGCTTATTCTCCAAGAGGCTCATTGGAGTCGGTTTAGTATTCATCCTGGAGGTCGTAAGATGTACAACGATCTGAAGAACCAGTTCTGGTGGAAGAGAATGAAGAGCGACGTAGCGAGGTTTGTATCTCGGTGTTTGAATTGTCAACAGGTGAAAGCAGAACGGAAGCGACCAGGAGGTCTGTTGCACAGTCTATCTGTTCCTGAATGGAAGTGGGATCACATTTCCATGGATTTCGTCACGAAGCTACCACGATCCATTCGAGGATGCGATGCCATTTGGGTAGTGATCGACCGATTGACGAAGTCTGCGTGTTTTATTCCGTACAGGATGACGTATCGTCATGATCAGATGGCTGAGTTGTATGTTAGAAATGTTGTGAGATTGCATGGTGTGCCGAAGTCGATCGTTTCAGACAGAGATCCTAGATTCACTTCTCACTTTTGGCACAGTCTTCAGGGGGCACTTGGTACTCGATTGCATCTGAGTACAGCTTATCATCCTCAGACCGATGGACAGTTAGAGTGGACTATCCAGACGTTAGAGGATATGCTGCGAGCGGTAGTGCTAGATTTTGGCACTAGTTGGCAGGATTTTTTGCCTCTTGTCGAGTTTTCTTACAACAACAGCTTCCAAGCGAGTATTGGTATGGCGCCTTTTGAGTCATTGTACGGTAAGAAATGCCGATCTCCGCTATTTTGGGATGACTTGTCCGAGTCACCAGATTTAGGACCGGATATGCTTAGAGATATGCGAGAGCAGGTTAAGATCATTCAGACCAGAATGAAGTCAGCTCAAGATAGACAGGCGAAGTATGCGAATGTCAGACGTAGACCTCTGAGTTTTGAGCAGGGAGACCGCGTTTTCCTTAAGATTTCTCCGTTCAGGGGCACTGTCAAATTCGGTAAGAGAGGGAAGTTATCTCCAAGATTCATCGGTCCGTACGAGATTCTCGAGAAGATAGGCGATCTTGCCTACCGACTTGCACTTCCTCCATCTTTATCTGGTATTCACGACGTTTTTCACGTCTCTATGCTGCGAAAGTATCATCCAGATCCTTCACATATCCTTCAGCCTGACGAAGCCGAGTTAGACGAGACTCTGAGCTACTTTGAGCGACCGATTCAGATCCTTGATCGGAAGGAGAAACAACTCAGGACCAAGTCGATTCCGTTGGTGAAAGTGCAGTGGAGCCGTCACGGCGTCGAGGAAGCGACTTGGGAGACAGAGTCTGACATGAGACAGCAATTTCCGGAGTTATTCGGATGACGTGAGTTCTTCTTACTGTCTTTAGTTTTTTATTCCATCTTATGAGTTGTGGTTCTCATTGATTTCGAGGACGAAATCTATTCTTAGTGGGGGAGAATTGTAACGCCCTGTTTTTATCTTAAATGAGTTTATTTGAGTTAATCAGAGATTTCAGAGTTCTCGAGCCGGTTTGATTTTGATCAGGGTCCTTTTTGCAAATTTTGGAAATTTCAGGGACTAAAATGCAAATATTGATTTTTATATATTATCTACACATTTGTTTGACTTGGAAATCATTTCATCCTTTTCCCTAAATCGAGCTCCTCCATTGAAGATGCCTTCAAGCTTTTCCAAGCTTCCAGATTTCCTCCCGAGCTCGATCCGGCCGTTAGAAATTATTTCTGAAGGCAGATTAGTGATCACTGCAGTGAGAGCTCCGTTATACCGTAAGTATTTCTCCGATCAGATATGTTTTGTTTTTCGGAGGTTGTTAGAATCGATCTAGATTCTAGTATGTTGTTCTTGGCGGAGTTCTGATCGTTTATTATCTGTCGGTTTTGAATTAGAGCGACGTTCGGAATTGTTATGATTTTTGGAAGCTATTTTCGAAAATCATGATTTTGAGATTTGTTGGATTTGTCTTGTTGTTGTTGTATTAGCATTGAATTGAGTTGATATCGCTATTGAACTGCTGTCTGCGTTGTCGGTTTGTTCAGTTTATAGCCGTTATGCCGTCGGTTTGAGTTTTGGGGATTTCGAACCGTTATTGAGTTGTTGAACTTGGCTTGTAAGTCGATCATGGTAATTGATCTTTGATTTGTATCTGAACAGATTCATTTGGAGTTTGTCAAGCCCGTGTTAGCAGCATTGTTCGTCAAGAGTTGGACGAAGATCGGTAAAGAGATTTCCTTGAACCGTTGTTTGTTGTTTAGGTTGTATAGTTGTTGATACAATCTTTTGTTGTAGCTTGTCCGGAGTTGGATCTACGACATTGAAAGGTAAAAGCAGCCATCGATAGCGGGATAGCATACTCGGGACAGTTGGTTCTCGAGTTTCCCTTAAAAGCACATACTTGCATCTACACTTGTTCTAGCATGAGGAACTTGTGTTCTATTGTTTTGATTGAGCTTTTGTTATGCATTAATCTTGAGCCAATCTTGTTTTCAGCGGGCAGAACCGCCCTTTTTGTTTAGACGTTTGGGAACTATGATTGAGTGGCCTAGGTCGTAGTCGTTTCGCCTAGTGCTAGCATACTCATTATAGTTGCTCAAAGTCTAGAGGAGTGGGATACGTGGCACCACCTCGATTGGGTTAGTCGGTGAGTCATTACGTAATCTCACCCTCGGGATCCCAAAAGCACAGCAGCAATCCCTCATTTATCAGATTTGATATCCCGGTTTAAAGACATGCATTTCATTACGTTGTTATTGATTTCGTTGTTGTTTTGAAAGCATGTTTGTTGTTGTATTACTTGTATGTTGCTTTTACTGGGATTATCATTCTCACCGGTTATCCGGCTGTTGCTTTGTTTTTGTATGTGTACTTGGCAACAGGTGGGGCAGGATCAAGTCAGAAGAGGCATGGTTAGCTTTGAGGGAATGATGTAGAATTGAGACTCGGTTTAGAAGTCTTGTTAGCATGACAATCTAGCTTATGTTTTGAAGCATGTTAAGAACTTGAACTTGGATTGGAAGTGGTCTTGCTTGTGGTTAGAACTCTTGTATTCTGTATTCGGCTTGTAATAGCTAGCATCGATGCGTGTTCTTCACTTTTATGTATTTAAATGCTACGTTGTTGGATATATATTGTTGGATCATGTTAGAGTTCTTTTGGTTATGTTATTGCACATTTGGAGGCTTGTTTTGAGCCAATTCAGCAGGCCATGCGCGCCCGTGCCTAGGGTGGCGTGCCCGCGCATCCCACACTTCGTTTCGGAAGTTTTGGGCAGAGCTTCAGGCGCGCCCGCGCCTCAGGTGGCGCGCCCGCGCGAGGGCTTGGGCAGGACGCCATGCGCGCCCGCGCGTCCCCTTTTAAAAAAAAAAATGCTCTTGGCTTTTAATTGCGTACTTATTGAATTACTCCTTTAATTTTTGTTTAGAACCGAGGTCTCACACAGTGTAAGTCATCTCAGTGTCCTGATGAAAAAAATGCCTTTACTTGACAATCAAAAATCATATTCCAATTCTTACAGGGAAACTTATCTAAGTAAATCCATCACTTAGAATTCTCATTCATCAAATTAATCAAGATCCTGTTTATAAACTGTATCTCTGATAGAATCAGACATTACTGATCAAACCTCTTGGTTCTCCCCCAGTATCACATGCAAGAACTATCCGTCCAAAATAAACAATTGTCAAGGAATTCTTCCAAAACTATTCTATCAACGGAAATTAAAATCTATATCTCTGACAAAGTCAGATGATAACTCATCACATCCCTTGGCACTAACCCAGCACCAAGAATAATCTAAAGAAGACTCAAATAAATCCTGAATATTCTCCTGATAGTTATAACCATTGATATGACTGTGCATACATCAAGATTGATGTAAGTCTTCCTAAAATTCCAAACTGGAATAGAAGAATCCTTCCAGAGTACACCGGCATAAGATCACACTTACTATACCATCTCGGAGCCCGATAGTCATCAGCATCCTGGCATAACTCATCCATGAGTCTCTGATGAATCCATTACTGAGAAACATTCTTATCCGGGCCAAAATGATCGGTCAAGGAAAACTTTCATAATTTCACAGAAGCACAACTCAAATCCCGAGCTTACAAACATCTAACAATTCAATCTTGTTGAATACCAATTCAACTAAACTCTTGGATTAAATCTCGAAATTCCAAATCAAAGGCCGAAACTTAATCTGCTCAGAACGTTTACCTGTCAAGGAAAAAATCCCTTCTACGATTGTTATGACAACAAAAATTCTTGCTTTGTATCTCTTGAAGAAATCAGACTAAAACAACTTACCTTAAATATCGAATTTCTTAAATATTCATGAGATACTTCCAATATCATTATACTTTCACTGTGACTATTGCAAAATACTAGACTAAGGTAGCCTCCCCCTTAATAACCATCTGAAAACATGATATACTTCCAGATTAATACAAGCCTAGGGTCACGCTCCCTTCTCAGTCTAATCATCTATTCACACAGTCCACAATACTTAGTATATTTTCTCATTATGCCCCTGATGATACACATCATCCTTGGCAAACACTTAGCTTACTAGAATATTCTAGGTAAAACATCTAGAACTATTCATCTTAAATATGCATAATATAATCCAAAGTAGACATTTAAACAAAAGATCCATCCTTTATTCAATAAAACCAAGAAAATCTCAAATATTATAATACTTGAACCACTAATCCAAGTTCTAATACAATCTTTATTAAAATCTCATGTAATACATAACTTAATCAAAATATTACACTGAAATATGTACAATACAACACTAACTAAGTACATCAAATAACTGAAATCTTTTAATACATTTGATTCAACTTATTACAACTGAAATACTGTTTACTACAAACATAATACAATATTTAAATTCTTGTGGAATTTTTTTATTCCGTCTACTGATCTTGAACTTGAAGTTTTTTGTCTGCCACATAGAAGCATCAATGCAGGCATGTCAGCAGACCTTCTTCATCACAAGATCTAAAATATTAAATCTCGCTAATCTACTGGATCCTTCCAATATTGTTGGGTTCCTTATCTGGTAGATGAGACAAGATTTTTCTAACAATCTCTCCAACTACTAGTGGAGAGTCTTCAGGGAAGGCTTCCTTGGTCGAAGCTGAATGGATGACTACATGTCACACATTCAATTCTACCCAGAGAAGCGCCTGACGTTGAAAACTGGATCTTCTCTTCCAACTACATCCTGTTGGGATCCACATAATAAGAACCTCTGCTGCCAACTTTGGCAATGAAAATCTTGGAAAAGCCTAGGTATCATGCTATTCCAATTCCTGATAATGCTATTGAATCCAACTCGCAATCCTACGAAGGATAACCCAAAATCAAAACTATGTCCCAAAGAATCTTATTGCACGCTCTGATACCATAACTATAGTTACCCGCACCGTGATCACCTACTAACCATAGGCTTAAGCATGCAATTAAACATTAAATAACCTTAATCGGAGTAAATGCGGAACTTTAAAATAAACCAATACCAGGTAATCAAAACCTAGTGGTCAACCCTACCTTCCAGCCTTGGTCACCACCTAACCTCCCTGCCAATAGGAGAACCACTTGCATCTGTCCCATTGAATGGGGTATCCAGATAACAGAAAATAACCAAAAGTGAGCCTAATATGCTCAGTACGAGACTATGAGTATACACTATTATATTCATATGTAAGAAAATGAACTGGGTACCAAGACACTCAGGTCAAGAAACTAGCTCATAGACCGGGCCCAGGGTATATAGCACACTGCGCCACCGCCTCAGGAGGTGGCTCATATACCCAGTGTTTAATGGTGACCTGATACTATTACAAGTGTCCAACCATCACGGTGACATGACATAAGACTTACGTATCCAACCATCCACAAACTCATAGGGTGAGAGCCTTACTACAGGATACCTCTAAGGTAAAGACTCAATATGCTCATTATGCAACATACATTCATGACATGCTGTATATGAAGGCATATTAAACATTGACCGCTAAAATTGGTTTGATTAAAAATCTACTGGCAAGCGCACCAGGTCAAGTAATAGATAGTGGACAAATGTGCAGATGTCGAACCCACAGGGACTGTATATGTATGAGTATCAAAATATGATTATTCCTACTTAATCTAGACTAACCAATAAAAGTGATGAAATTTTAGAATTTTAACTAAGAAATTAAATTGCAAATAAAATTCAATTCAATAAAAACGCAGCAGGTTTTGGATTAAATTCAAATATGGGAAAAACTTGATCAAGGACACACGTAGGTATCGAAAAAATCACGTAACAAGTAGCCGATTTAGGACTCAGATTTAATCTTAGATTACAGAAATTTTCCTCAATTGTTTAAAGATCTATTTCTAGAACAATCAAACCTATTCAAATATTGACGGATTAATTATTCGTAATTCTAATCAAATTTGAATTCATTAAATCTTTGTGAAGATTCAATTTCCACCTAAAACCGCACAATGAAACCAAATACTATTTCTAGTCGATTTTACCATGTGTTGATTATTAGAGTGATCGAAATCAATTCCTCCTCTGTCGATTTAGAACGATTAACATGCAAGCAAATAGTTGATCAGACTATTCACACGACAAATATGAATCCAACAATTAATAAAATAAAATCAAGTCTGAAAAATCCCAAACAAACGTCGAAGTTTTCTACATAAATTTGTCCGGCTCAATCACGTGGCCTTGATCGAAAATAAAACTACTCAAAGTCTAACATGATTCACAATCAAAGTTTTTAATCCAAAACATCAACCAAAAATAAAAAAAAAAGAAAAGAAGCAGAGTAGAATGATAGATGATGATGATAGCCGCCTCTTGCCTCTCAATCCTTGTGTAACCCTTAATTTGATGAAGAAATCGGTATTTAAGTGTCAAAGGATCCCCAAAAGATATTATCCTTCCCGAGCAAAAGTTTCCAAATTTAAAAAGTTTGCCCGTGCATCTCGCTCGAGCAACAAAAATGTGCGCTCGAGCAAGCATAACTCTGTCCCAAGGATGTTTTGTTCTGCCTTTCTCGCTCGAGCGGGCTCAATGTGCGCTCGAGCGAGCGTGACTCTGAAAATTCTTTTCTTCTCCCTCAGCCTCGCTCGAGCGAGCACAACATGCGCTCGAGCGAGTATAAAACTGGCCAAATCTTCACTTTGTCTTGAATTTTCATATAAAATAAACCAGAAGAGACGTTATGTAGACAAATGCATGAAACATGCTTAAACTAAATAAAAACAACAACAATAACTCATGAATGCATGAAAAACAAGAAAGAAACATCACAAAAATATGCATATAAAACACAGTTATCAACTCCCCCATACTTAAACCTTGCTCGCCCTCGAGCAAGACTTGCAAAAAAAAAATGCAAACAACAACATAAGTAAGAATGAATCATGGATAAAATAGCCTCAGATAAGTTCTAACGTCACAACTAAAAACCACAAATACTTATGATTTTCTCCAATACACTGTCAGTTTAATGTGAACGTGTGTGTGTGCCATGTCATTCTAGTTTCATGCAACTTCAAAAGAATCTGTCCTAAGAATGCTTTGCGACCTATGACAAATCAACCCAAGTGACACAATCCAGCACTCTTTCATCCCAACAATTCGAAACAAAAACATGTACTTTCTTGAGATTAATTACACACCTCCGGATTTTACACTCGATTTTTTTAAGCCTCAATAATTACCCGCAAACTTAGCTATAACTAAGATAGGATTCAAATTTAAATCTTCTCGTCTATAGCCCGGATGGAGCTACAATCTAATTTAGCCCGCAAACTTAGCTATGGAAGAATTATTAGAATTTCAATCATTTTCCATGCCCGGATGGAATTGTTGTTTTAAAATTTTCAAATTCTTAACCCCATGGAATCTGTATACTTAGCTACGAACAGAAGATTAGGATTTCAATCCCTTGCTTGTAACCCGGATGGAGTTAACTTATTTTTTTTCAAAGAATTTTGGTAAAAATTTCTAGGTGCGCCCAAGATCATACATGCAATGTCATAAAATCATCAGGAATTCAAAGACACTATAATGATCAACAAACACCTATTGCCGTGTAATGGTCAAACAGACACGAACTTCATCAAGTACTTCGCTACATTACACCAGTGTAACATGCGTGCTTAAAATGATTCACGATTCAAACAACAGTTTCTCATGTTCAATCAAAAGCAACATTTTTACAAAAACAATTTCAACAACTCTATCATCATAGGCCAACATTCATCATTCTACTTATTCACACAACACAAACACAAAACATAATGATATGCATGAATACGAACTATATGCAAAGAACTAGACCATATGAATGCAACAAACAATGATCAACGAAACACAACTAAACAACACCCCTCCATACTTATCTAAAGCATTGCCCTCAATGCTCTAGAAACACAAACATAATCAAAACATAACAAAAAACAAAATTCAAACACAATGCAAAATAAAAATAGAACTCCCCTGATTTAGGATTGGGCTGGAGCATCATCACCTTCATTGTGCTCCAGAGGTGGCATTTGAAAGTTATGCTCTTGGCTGGCATATGGAAATTGAAAAGGTGGAACTTGAAAGGAGGGAGCCGGGGCAGCATACTGGAATTGAAACGGTGGTGGAAACGGAGTTGCCGCTGGAAAGGAGGATGTGTCGATACCAAAGTGAGTGGTGAGCCCTTGAAGACGAGCATCCATAGCATGGAAATTTGCGGTAATGGCGGCCATAAAATCATTCTGATAATGAGAAAAGGCCGTGAGCTCCTGCACTGCCTCAGGAAGTGGGCGACGACGAGGGTGAGGTGGACGTGGTGCATCGGTAGCACTCGAGCTAGCTTTTCCTCCCTGCGGAAATTCCTTCTTTCTCTTCTCATTCTTATTATCTACAAGCGCTTTATCAATTGGTTTCCTCGGCTGCAACCAATCCTCATCTGCTTGAACATGAACTCCCGCTTGAATACAAAGCTCCAAAATAATGGTGGGGAATAAGAGGCCCCGGATGAAGTATAAATCGATCTTCTGATCTCACTATGAATAACCCGACCGAAATTGATCGGTCACCTCAAATCCAGAGCATAAAGGAGGAGGGCGCTCGCCATGTTCACGCCGCTTGTATGGGATATAGGCATCAACCTCTTTGAAGTGAACGCAAACCAGGTTGACGGCTCTGCCAAAAGAAACTGCTCCGGAAAATGCATATACGAGTATGGGTCATGCCACGACGCCCCTTAATAACACAGCTGATCAAGAATTTCATTGTAATCGGGGTCAATCTTCAAACTCTGATATAAAGAATCATCAACGTTCAGAGTTTGAAGTAAGGCATTGATAGAATTTTCATCAAAAGATGCAATCTTTCCCCGCACGTATGCTTTTCCATGCTCGCGTTCGGCTGCATTCACATACAATTCACGAACTAACGGAACAACGGCAACCTTCGGTTGTTTCAAAAAATTATCCCAATTCCTATTTTCAATATCAATCGTCACCCCAATATCTCTAGATGCTAATTCTACACCTCTTTTAGGAATAGGAGTGCGATGGAGCTTTGCGTGATCGTACCTTTCTTTTGCCGCGGGGTTTACAACCGATGAAGAAGAAGCGGCCGGAGCTCGCTGGGAAGATGAGGTACCATCAAGACGTGCATGTTTGGACGCCATCAAGAATTGATAATTTAAAATTCGGCAAGAAAAATTGGCAAGCGGCGGACGGTGGTGCTCGACTGAGAATAATGACAGAAATAGGGCTGCACGTTGGCGAGGTGGATTGAGGTGGTGCTGGAGCGGATAACCAAAACAGATGGTTGAGCGGCGATGTGGTGGTGCTTGGCTGAGATGTAAGAAGATGGCTGAAGATGATGAAGATGGAGGCGTCTAAATGTAAATAGGTGCCGGAGATGGAGCGACTGCACGGTGGATTGCTGTTGCAGAAACAAGGATGCACAGAGGTTGTGGAGGAAGGCTGTGAGACCTCGGTTCTAAATATCTAATAAAGAGTAAACTAACAAGCGAGCAAGAAAAGCCAAGGACGATTTTTTTTAAGGGGGGCCATGCCTCAACCGGAAGGGACGCAGGCGGCGCGTGTAGTAGCCCGTACCCTAATTGAGTAATTAAAGGAATTAATCATAATTACTTGGGTAGAGTTCGGAAGCTCCGAAGGTGAGTTCGGAAGCTCCGAACAGGATCGGAAGCTCCGATAATATTACGTCAGGCATGACGTGTGGCAGGATCGGAAACTCCGATCAGGATCGGAAGCTCCGATCACCCCTATCCGGAGTCAACAAGTGATATTTTGACACGTGGCAGATCAGGATCTTCGGAAGCTCCGATGGCAGGATCGGACGTTCCGATCGAGGTTCGGACGTTCCGATAAAGGATCGTTGTCTATAAATAGAAGGCCGAGACTTCACTTTCATTTGCCAATTCCGAGTTCTCCTTTCCCTTCTAGTCCTTTTGGAGCTGTTCTAGTCTTCTTAGGCTTGGTCCGGAGGTCGGCGAGGCGTTCAGTAGTCGTGGCGGAGTTGTGCCCAAGTTCTGGAGGCATCGACATCAAAGGGCTAACGACGGACGAAGGTATAGCTTTTGCTTCCTATAAATATTTAGGAGTATGCAATAGCTTAGTTAAGGCTTTTAGAGCACTTTAATGATAGTAGTATCATTTGGCAGTGTAGAGCAGACTATAGGCGTGGACCTAGAGTTGGTAGAGCTTGCACTGTTTTGAGGTACGAAAGTAATGTTCGAGATATCCTGACTGAGTATGCATGTATTATGTGACTGCATGATTTATATGCCATGATATTATGCTGCATTCATTTGCATCTTGCTGTATCTCTTTCGAGATGTCTGTTAGTAGGGTTGTACCCTATCCTGTTAGTGGATGGACTTCCATCGATTTGGGTCCGGCGTATCCACGGTTATCTCGGTATGGGAGCCACCTCCTGAAGCGACGGCACAGCGTGCTACATACCAGGGCCCGGTCTGTCTCTGTTATCTGATCCTTGACCTCGAGTCTATAGGGAGTTCACTTTGCATGCATGTATACTCATACTCTCGCACTGAGCGTTTTATGCTCACGTCTCGTACTCTGTATTTTCTGGACACCCTATTCCATGGGGCAGGTTTGCGATTGGACGAGGAGGGTGGATCTAGGAGGGGCTAGTCAGCGGTGGGCCGGCTGGAGCTTCGCTTAGGTTTTATTACTGTTGTTTGGGTTTATACAGCTATTCGATTTGGTTGTATATTATTGGATAAATTACAGATTCCTTTACTTGGGATTGTATAATGTTTTTGGTTTCCGCAGTTTTATTCTGATATCTATTTAATTAAGTTAATTGCATGCCTAAGTTCTGTTTAGTAGGTGATCCGAGTAAGGGTCACTACATTTATGGTATCAGAGCATGCAAAAGAATTTTTGGATTTAGTCTCATCTTGAGGTATTTTTGTAGATGTCAAATCGTGACGACCGGAGTTCTCATGGCAGTGTTGGTGGGCGTTGGGGTGATGCCGACCGGGAGCCTCGTCGAGAACGGCGTCATCGTCACCATGACGACGAGCGTTTCACTGTGCGTCGATTCTTAGCTATGGGTCCTAAGCCCTTAGTTGGAGGTGAGTCTCCGGAGGATGCGGAGAACTGGTTAGACCGCATGGAGACGACTTTTCAGACTTTCCAATGCACCGAGGAGCAGAAGGTGGAGACCCTTGGCTATCTTCTGGATGGGCGTGCGCGCAGGTGGTGGAGGTTTACTTTTGCACCTTTTGTTGCGGCGAGAGGAGTGGCCACCTGGGCCGAGTTCCGCACAGCTTTCCAAAAGCGATATTTTTCTCCTGCACTCCGTCAGTCGAAGGCAGGCGAGCTACTGAGTCTGCGACAGGGAGCCATGTCTATCGATGAGTATCAACAGAGGTTCTTCGATCTGCTATCCTATTGCCCCGAGATTGCTGATAGCTCAGAAATGAAGTATAATCTGTTCCTTCAGGGACTTAACCCTGAGATCCATGACCGTGTGGCGGTTGGCGACGACATGTCCTACGAATTTTTGGTGAGCTGTTGTCACCAGGCGGAGGACAGTATTCGGCGGAACAGGTCTTTCTCTCAGTCGAGACCTGCTAGTTCTTTGGGTCCCCGTGCCCAAACTTTCAAGAAGTCTGGATCTTCTTCTTCCTCTGGTTCTGGAGGTGTTGTCCGTTACGGTAAGAAGGACAAGTGTGATCACTGTGGGAAGAACCATCCATCCGACAAGTGCCGCAGAGCTTCTGGAGCTTGTTTCCATTGTGGAGAGACTGGTCATATCCGGAGAGATTGTCCACTGTCTGGGGGAGGCGGTTCTGGTTCTGGTTCAGGATCGGGTTCTCAGGCCACCGTACAGCAGAGGTCGCAGGGATAGTCTGCTGGGAGTTCTCATTTGAGGCCACGAGCTTCTGGCCAGGTGTTTGCCCTGAGACATGATCAGGCTGTGGAGGAGAATGAGAAAGTTATCGTAGGTACATTTATGCTTTATGGTATACCTGCTCTTGTACTTATTGACACTGGTGCATCTCATTCCTTCATTTCTGCACGTTTTGTTAAGAGGCATAAGTTACCATGCATTGCACTAGACGTAGTGATGTCTGTTTCTACTCCGACGGGCCAATCTGCTTTGGCTAAGCGTCTAGTGATGGGTTGCCCTTTAGAGTTCGAAGGGAACATTCTGTTAGCGAATCTCATGGTCCTGGCGATGGACGACTTTGATTGCATTCTGGGAATAGATATGTTGACTACCTATCGAGCTTCAGTGGACTGCTATCATAAATTAGTACGCTTTCATCCGGAAGGGAGTGAGAGTTGGTTTTTCTATAATGAGGGAGCGCGACCCCCGATGCCTTTGGTATCAGCTTTGAGAGCCTATCGAGCTCTAGAGTCTGGCGAGGAAGGCTACCTTATCTATGCAGTTGATTTGTTCGCTGAGAGTATTGGGATAGAGAGCATTTCTGTTGTGGATGAATTTCCAGATGTATTTTCTGATGAGATTCCGGGTTTTCCTCCTGCTAGGGAAGTCGAGTTTGGCATAGAGTTGATGCCGGGTACTTCGCCTATTTCTAGAGCACCTTATCGTCTGGCTCCGTCAGAGATGCGTGAGTTGAAGAATCAGCTACAGGATCTTTTGGACAAGGGGTACATTCGTCCTAGTGTATCTTCTTGGGGAGCTCCTGTTCTCTTCGTGAAGAAGAAGGATGGGTCGATGCGGCTGTGCATTGACTATCGGCAGCTGAACCGAGTCACTGTGAAGAACAAGTTTCCGTTGCCTCGTATTGATGACTTGTTTGACCAGCTGCAGGGCACGTCAGTTTACTCCAAGATTGACTTGAGATCTGGGTATCATCAGTTGAGAGTCCGTGATCAGGACGTAGCCAAGACTGCATTCCGTACTCGCTATGGGCATTACGAGTTCCTAGTGATGCCATTTGGTTTGACTAATGCGCCGGCTATATTCATGGATTTGATGAACCGTGTCTTCAGGGAGTACTTGGACAAGTTTTTCGTGGTCTTAATTGATGACATATTGGTGTATTCACGTAATACGGAAGAGCATGTTTCTCACTTGCGGTTAGTACTGCAGACTCTTCGAGATGAGCAGTTGTACGCCAAGCTGAGCAAGTGTGAGTTCTGGATGGATAGAGTGGTCTTTCTTGGCCATATCATATCCAGGGAGGGGATTTCTGTTGATCCAAGCAAGATTGAAGCAGTACTTAATTGGTCGCGTCCGACGACAGTTGCTGAGATCCGTAGTTTTCTGGGTCTAGCAGGGTATTATCGTCGCTTCATTCTGAACTTCTCTCAGTTAGCTCGACCGTTGACGCAGCTTACCCGCAAGGGTGTGGATTTTGAGTGGTCCTCCGAGTGTGAGGAGAATTTCCGTGAGCTTCGATGGCAGTTGACTTCTGCTCCGGTGTTGGCATTACCGTCAGGATCTGGAGGGTATGTAGTTTATACGGATGCTTCTCTTCAGGGGTTAGGTTGTGTCCTGACTCAAAATGGGCATGTGATCGCATACGCTTCTAGACAGCTGAAGCTTCACGAGGACAACTACCCAGTCCATGATTTGGAGTTAGCAGCCATTGTGTTCGCTTTGAAGATCTGGCGTCATTATCTGTATGGCGAGAAATTTGAGATCTTCACCGGCCATAAGAGTCTCAAGTATTTGTTCACTCAAGCGGAGTTGAACATGAGACAGAGACTTTGGATGGACTTGCTTAAGGACTATGATTGCGAGATTAAGTACCATCCGGGAGCTGCTAATCTCACCGCTGATGCTTTGAGTCGCAAGGTGCGACTATCCGCACTTCAGACTTGTTCGATGTCTAGTACGATCAGTGACTGTTGTACTCAGGTTATACCTTCAAGCATAAGAAAGGTATGCAGAGTATCCAGATGTTTGCGATATTATCTGAGCCAGCCTTGTATTCACGGATCCGAGATGCTCAGATGTCTGATTCGAAGACCCAGTGTTTAGCTCGTCTAGCTAACGAGGGTAGCTCGTCTGGATTTCATTATCAGTCAGATGGTTTTCTGTGTTTGTCCGGTAGGCTTGTGATTCCGCAGGATGAAGAGTTGCGAGAGGAGATTTTGTCTCAGGCGCATCGCACTAAGTTGAGTATTCATCCTGGGAGCAACAAGATGTACAAGGATCTACGTACTCGTTTTTGGTGGAAGGGAATGAAACGCAGTGTTTATCAGTTTGTTTCGAGATGTTTGGTGTGTCAACAGGTCAAGGAAGAGCACCGACGACCTGGAGGATTGCTTCACAGTCTGCCTATTCCTGAATGGAAATGGGAGTTTATCACAATGGACTTTGTGACCCATTTGCCGGTATCCCCGAGGAACTGTGATGCTATCTGCGTTGTGGTGGACCGACTCACCAAGTCAGCGCATTTCATTGCCTATAGCCGAGAGTACTCTGTGGATCGCATGGCACGGATGTACATTCAGGAGATCGTCCGACTTCATGGAGTGCATGTGAGCATTGTCAGCGATCGGGACCCCAGGTTTACTTCTAGATTCTGGGGGAGTGTTCAGCGTGCGATGGGTACTACTCTCAGTTTGAGTACAGCCTATCATCCGGAGACTGATGGTCAGTCAGAGCGCACTATCCGTACCCTTGAGGATATGCTTAGAGCGTGCGTCATGGATTTTGGTTCAGCCTGGCAGGATCATTTGCCGTTGATCGAGTTCGCTTACAACAACAGCTATCACACTAGTATTGGGATGGCACCTTTTGAAGCGTTGTATGGGCGACGTTGTCGTACTCCACTCTTCTGGGAAGAAGTGGGGGAGAGACAGGCTGAAGGACCGGAGTTTATCCAGCAGGCGATAGACATTGTTGATCAGATCAAGAAACGGATTAAGACTGCACAGGATCGTCAGGCCAGCTATGCTAATATCAAGCGTAGGCCTTTGCAGTTCGAGGTCGGGGAGAAAGTGTTTCTGAGAGTGTCACCTTTCCGCAAGATTCTCAGATTTGGCCTTAAGGGCAAGTTGTCTCCCAGATTTATCGGTCCGTTTGAGATCTTGGAGAGCATTGGCGATTTGGCTTATCGACTAGCTTTGCCACCGCATCTATCCAGCATTCACGACGTATTTCACGTATCTCTGTTGCGACGGTATGTGGCGGATGAATCTCATATTCTGCAGCGGTCTGAGGTTCAGGTAGACAAGGATTTGACTTATGTTGAGAAACCTCTTCGTATCCTGGATTATAAGGATAAGGTTTTACGAAACAAAGTCATTCCTTTGGTTTTAGTTTAGTGGCAGCGCTGAGGCACTGAGGAAGCTACTTGGGAGCTTGAGGACAGGATGCGTAAAGACCATCCTGAGTTGTTTTGATTTCATTATTTAAGTTGTATTCAGTTGCAAACTCTGTAAACGTTTGATTTGAATAAAGAATGTTTCTGATTTCTGTATTTGCATTCGGTACTTAAGATCTGATTTCGAGGACGAAATATCTTAAGTGGGGGAGAATGTAGTAGCCCGTACCCTAATTGAGTAATTAAAGGAATTAATCATAATTACTTGGGTAGAGTTCTGAAGCTCCGAAGGTGAGTTCGGAAGCTCCGAACAGGATCGGAAGCTCCGAACAGGATCGGAAGCTCCGAACAGGATCAGAAGCTCCGATAATATTACGTCAGGCATGACGTGTGGCAGGATCGGAAGCTCCGATCAGGACCGGAAGCTCCGATCACTACTATCCGGAGTCAACAAGTGATATTTTGACACGTGGCAGATCAGGATCTTCGGAAGCTCCGATGGGAGGTTCGGACGTTCCGATCGAGGTTCGGACGTTCCGATCGGGGTTCGGACGTTCCGATAAAGGATCGTTGTCTATAAATAGAAGGCCGAGACTTCACTTTCATTTGCCAATTCCGAGTTCTCCTTTCCCTTCTAGTCCTTTTGGAGCTGTTCTAGTCTTCTTAGGCTTGGTCCGGAGGTCGGCGAGGCGTTCAGTAGTCGTGGCGGAGTTGTGCCCAAGTTCTGGAGGCATCGACATCAAAGGGCTAACGACGGACGAAGGTATAGCTTTTGCTTCCTATAAATATTTAGGAGTATGCAATAGCTTAGTTAAGGCTTTTAGAGCACTTTAATGATAGTAGTATCATTTGGCAGTGTAGAGCAGACTATAGGCGTGGACCTAGAGTTGGTAGAGCTTGCACTGTTTTGAGGTACGAAAGTAATGTTCGAGATATCCTGACTGAGTATGCATGTATTATGTGACTGCATGATTTATATGCCATGATATTATGCTGCATTCATTTGCATCTTGCTGTATCTCTTTTGAGATGTCTGTTAGTAGGGTTGTACCCTATCCTGTTAGTGGATGGACTTCCATCGATTTGGGTCCGGCGTATCCACGGTTATCTCGGTATGGGAGCCACCTCCTGAAGCGACGGCACAGCGTGCTACATACCAGGGCCCGGTCTGTCTCTGTTATCTGATCCTTGACCTCGAGTCTATAGGGAGTTCACTTTGCATGCATGTATATTCATACTCTCGCACTGAGAGTTTTATGCTCACGTCTCGTACTCTGTATTTTCTGGACACCCTATTCCATGGGGCAGGTTTGCGATTGGACGAGGAGGGTGGATCCAGGAGGGGCTAGTCAGCGGTGGGCCGGCTGGAGCTTCGCTTAGGTTTTATTACTGTTGTTTGGGTTTATACAGCTATTCGATTTGGTTGTATATTATTGGATAAATTACAGATTCCTTTACTTGGGATTGTATAATATTTTTGGTTTCCGCAGTTTTATTCTGATATCTGTTTAATTAAGTTAATTGCATGCCTAAGTTCTGTTTAGTAGGTGATCCGGGTAAGGGTCACTACAGCGCGGGCGTGCCTAACCCGCTGCTCCTGCTGGGAAAAAACAATCCAACACATAATTTAAGATCAGAAAGAGCAACAATCAAGTCCCAACAACAAAATCATGCATCGGTGCTAGCTAATACAAGCCGAATACAAAACATAATCAATTCTAAATACAAGCAAGACGTCCAACAATTTCCAAGTTCAATATCTAAACATGTTCCAACATAACTAATTAGACATGCTGACACGACTTCTAAACCGAGTCTCACTTCTACACTTGCCCTCGAAGCTAGCCAAGCCTCCTTTGACTTGATCCTGCCCCACCTGTTGCCAAGTACACATACAAAACAAAGCAACAGCCGGATAACCGGTGAGAATGATATTCCCAGAAAAGCAACATGACACGTAATACAATTAAAAAACATTCTTTCAAGGCAATACAAATCAATATCAACGTAATGAAAGGCATGTCTTTAAATCGGGATATCAAATCAGATAACCGAGGGATTGCTGCGGTGCTTTTGGGATCCCGAGGATGAGATCACGTAACGACTCACCGACTCTCCCAATCGAGGTGGTGCCACGTATGCCACTCCTCTAGACTTTGAGCAACTATAATGAGTTCACTAGCACTAGGCGAGACGACTACGACCTAGGCCACTCAAATTATAGTTCCCAAACGTCAAAACAAAAAGGGATGTTCTGCCCGCTAAAATCAAAGTTGTCTCAAGATGAATGCATAACAGAAACATAAACATAAGCCACATAACAAAAGCTCAATCAATAAACAAGACACAAGTTCCTCATGCTAAAACAAGTGTAGATGCAAGTATGCGATTTTAAGGGGGAAACTCAAGAACCAGCTGTTCCGAGTATGTTATCCCGCTAACGATGACTGCTTTTACCTCTCATTGCAGTAGTCCCAACTTTGGATAAGCTACAACAAAAGATTGTATCAAAGACTATACAATCTAACAACAACTACGGTTCAAGGTAAATCTCTTTACCGTTCTTCGTCCAATCTCTTGACGATCAAATGCTGTTAACGCAGGGCTCGACAAACTCCAACGAATCTGTACGAAGATAAGAGATGATAAACAACAACGATCACTCACAAGCCAAAGTGCAACAACTCAAAAGGGTTCGAAATCTCAAAACTCAAATCGACGGCATAACGGCTATAAACTGAACAAACCGGAAATGCAGACAGCAGTTCAATAACGATATAACCTCATATCAATGCCCAAAAAACAATAACAAGGTAAACCCAACAGATTTCAAAACCTCTTTTTCGAAAATGGCTTCCAAAAAATCATAACAATTCCGAACGTCGCTCAAATTCAAAACTGACAGATAATAAACGATCAGAACTCTTTCAAGAACAACATACTCGAATCTCGAACGATTCTAACAACATCCAAAAACTAGAATGTATCCGATTGTAGAAAAACTTACGATATAACGGAGCTCTCGCTGCAGTGATCGCTAATCTGCCTTCAGAAATAAATTCCAACGGCCGGATCGAGCTCGGAATGAAATCACAAAGCTTGGAAACTCATTTGGGCGCCTACAATGGAGGGAGACGGCTTGGAGGAAGATGGAGGAGACTTGTCAACTTAAATATAAGTGTAGATAATATATAAAATCCATTTTTTGCGTTTTAGTCCCTGAAATTTCCAAAATTTGCAAAAAGGACCCTGATCAAAATCAAGTCGGCTCTTGAAATCTTCAATCTCCGATTAACTCAAATAAACCCATTTAAGATAAAAATGGGGCGTTACAGTTATCCCCCACTAAGAAAAGATTTTGTCTTCGAAATCAACGAGAACCACAACTCATAAGATAGAATAAAAAACTAAAGACAGTAAGAAGAACTCACGTTATCTGAATAACTCTGGAAAACATTGTCTCATATCAGATTCTGTCTCCCAAGTTGCTTCCTCGACGCCGTGACGGCTCCACTTCACTTTCACCAACGGAATCAACTTGGTTCTGAGCTGTTTCTCTTTTCGATCAAGAATCTGAATCGGTCGCTCAAAGTAGCTCAGAGTCTCATCTAACTCGGCTTCGTCAGGCTGAAGAATATGAGAAGGATCTAGATGATACTTTCGCAGCATAGAGACGTGAAAAAAATCGTGAATACCAGATAAAGACGGAGGAAGTGCAAGTCTGTAGGCAAGATCGCCTATCTTCTCGAGAATCTCGTACGGCCCGATGAATCTCGGAGATAACTTCCCTCTCTTACCGAATCTGACAGTGCCTCTGTAAGAAGAAATCTTAAGGAACACACGGTCTCCCTGCTCGAAACTCAGAGGTCTACGTCTAACATTCGCATACTTTGCCTGCCTATCCTGAGCTAACTTCATTCTCGACTGAATGATCTTAACTTGCTCTGCCATATCTCGAAGCATATCCGACCCCAACTCAGGTGACTCGGACAAATCGTCTCAAAACAGCGGATATCGGCATTTCTTAACGTATAAAGCCTCAAAAGGCGCCATACCGATATTCACTTGGAAGCTGTTGTTGTAAGAAAACTCGACAAGAGGCAAAGAATCCTGCCAATTAGTGCCAAAGTCTAGCACTATCGCTCGTAGCATATCCTCTAACGTTTGGATAGTCCGCTCTGACTGTCCATCGGTCTGAGGATGACAAGCCGTACTCAGATGCAATCGAGTACCAAGTGCCTCCTGCAGACTGTGCTAGAAGTGCGAAGTGAATCTAGGGTCTCGGTCTGAAACGATCGACTTCGGCACCCCATGCAATCTCACAACATTGCTAACATATAACTCAGCCATCTGATCATGACAATACGTCATCCTGTACGGAATAAAACAAGCAGAATTTGTCAATCGGTCGATCACTACCCAAATAGCATCGCATCCTCGAACAGATCGCGGTAGCTTCATGACAAAATCCATAGAAATGTGATCCCATTTCTATTCAGGAACAGATAGACTGTGCAATAGACCACCCGGTCGCTTCTGCTCTGCTTTCACTTTCTAACAGTTCAAACACTGAGATACAAACCTCGCAACATTGCTTTTCATTCTCTTCCACCAGAACTGGTTCTTCATATCATTGTACATCTTACGACCTCAAGGATGAACACTGAACCGACTGCAATGTGCCTCTCGGAGAATACGCTGTCTCAACTCTGAAATATCAGGCACAACAATACGGTTATTCATGAACAAAACGTCATCTCTAACCTGGAATTCAGACTGATGCCCAGCTCTGGCTTTCTCTACTGAAACCTGAACGCTCAAATCAGACCTCTGTGCCTCTTTGATCGCAATCAACAACTCCGGCTCGGCTTGAATTACAAATACTCTGATAGTCTTCCTGTCTGTTTCAAACTCTAAACCAGAAGTGCAACAATCATCGAACAAATGAGAAACACCAATAGTAAAAAGAGATAAAGAACAAAGCTTTCGGCTCAAGGCATCTGCAACTGCATTCAACTTTCCTGGATAATACTTGATTTCACAGTCGAAATCCTTCAACAGATCTAACAATCTTCTCTGTCTCATATTCAGTTCTGCCTGTGAAAACAAGTACTTAAGACTCTTATGATCAGAAAAGATCTCGAATGACTCACCGTAAAGATAGTGACGCCAGATCTTCAGAGCAAAAACAATCGCAGCTAGTTCAAGATCATGAACCGCATAACGAGTCTCGTGCGGCTTCAGCTGCCTCGATTCATATGCTATCACATGCTTATGCTGCATAAGAACACAACCCAAGCCTCGGTTAGAAGCATCACAATAGACTGTGAAACCTCCAGTACCTTTCGAAATAGAAATAATCGGAGCACTGGTCAGTCTCCTCTTCAGATCAACAAAGCTAGACTCGCAATCTGCAGTCCAGATAAAAGGCGCATTATTTTGAATCAGATGGGTAATTGGCTTGGCAATAGACGAGAAACTCTTGATGAATCGGCGATAATAACCAGCTAAACCCATAAAGCTTCGGATCTCAGGTACTGATGTCGGTATAGGCCAATTCATAACCGCTTCAATCTTGCTGGGATCGACAGAAATCCCATCTCCAGAAATAATATGACTGAGAAAGACAACTCGATCCAACCAGAATTCACACTTAGATAGCTTGGCAAACAACTGCTCAACTCGCAAAATCTGCAAGACGATTCTTAAGTGCTCTGCATGGTCAATACGGTTCTTTGAATAGATAAGAATATCATCGATGAAGATAATGACAAACTCATCTAAATAACGCTGAAAGATACGATTCATCAAACCCATAAAAACTGCTGTAGCGTTAGTCAAACCAAACGGCATAACTATAAACTCAAAGTGACCATACCTCGTTCTGAATGCGATCTTAGAAACATCTTCCTCTCGCACTCTCAAATGATGATAACTGACCTTAGATCAATCTTTGAATAGACAGAAGAACCCTGCAGCTGATCAAAAAAGTCATCTATTCGGGGTAAAGGATACCTGTTCTTGACTGTAGCTTGATTCAGTTGACGGTAGTCAATACAGAGTCGCATAGAACCATCCTTCTTCCGAACAAATAGAACAGGAGCACCCCAAGGTGATACACTAGGTTTGATGTATCCCTTGGCAATCAAATCCTCAAGCTGCTCCTTCAACTCTCTCAGTTCAATAGGTGTCATACGATAAGGAGCTTTGGAAATGGGTTGAGTACCTGACACTAAGTCGATGCTGAATTCGATCTCTCGAATAGGCGACAATCCAGGAACATCTTCCAGAAACACATCAGCAAAATCTCTAACCACTGGTATATCAACCAATTCAGGGCTAGATTTCAGTGCATCAACTGCATAAACCAAAAATCCCTCTGCACCTCTCTGTAACAAACGAGTCATAGATAACACCGAAATCAAAGAAATTCTAGATCGAGAACCCTTACCAAATAATTTCCACTCGTCTGCCATTTCAGGTCTAAACCTGACAACTTTCTGAAAACAATCGACAGTTGCCTTGTACTTGGTTAAAGCATCTATACCGACAATGCAATCAAAATCTGACAGTCCAAGTACAATACAGTCGAACTCTAGAAAATTTCCCTCAAAACAGAGTTCACAGTTCCTGACTAATCTGACAGAAACAATTCCTCTACCCAAAGGTGAAGTAACAACTACTACAGTAGGCAACAACTCAGTAGGCAAAGCATGCAATAACACAAATTTCTCAGAGATAAAGGAATGGGAAGCACCTGTATCTATCAAAACATGGGCAAAATAACCGAAAATCGAACAGTTACCTGCTATAACATCATCAGGTGCTGCCTGAGCCTGATCCTCTGTCAAAGCAAAGACTCGTGCTTGTTGTCTCGGAGGCTGGTTCGCACTAGAGTTACCTCCCTGTCGGTTCTGCTGCTGAGGCTGGAAAGAGTGCACTGCAGAAGACTGCCTCTCAGGCTGAGCTGTAGGTTGAGATGAACTTCCACTCTGAGCTTGATCTCTGTTACGCTGAGGGCACACCTTAGAAAAGTGTCCCGGTTGCTGACAAGTGTTGCAGTTTCTGAAGTCTCCCACGCACTGATCCGGTGAGTATCTTCCCCCACACTTGAACTAGAAGAACTGTTCCCCTGCCTCTTGAACTATTTCCCCCTTGCTTTGTACTGATCCCTTCTGTTTCCCCTACTGTTTCCACCTTCGTACCTCTGCTGTTGGTTCTGAAACTGAGGTGGCTAATTCTGATGCTGAGATGGTTGGTTCTGAAACTGCCTCTGCTGTTGAGACACCATCTGATTACCTCTCTGCCTCCACAAGCCTGCTTCCGCTCCCTTTGCATGATTCATGGCATCCGAAAAGTTGTTAGGACTATTGGTGTTTACCAATGTGAAGATGTCGGGATTCAAGCCGTTGATAAACTGATCAGCTTTGGCTTCTTCACTGTCGGCAATGTGCGGGGCAAAATGCAACAAGCTGTCAAACTTGGCTACGTACTCCTCAATGTTCAGATTCCCTTGCCTCAGATTGGAAAACTCGGCTCCCTTGTCCTTTCGGTATGAAACAGGGAAAAATCGCTTATAAAGTCAGTTTTGAAAAGAGACCAATCGATAACTGTACCTCTGTTCTCCATGGATCTCTTGGTCGTGATCCACCAGTTCTTTGCAACACCACGCAGCTGATGAATGACTAACCTGGTTCGGCGGTCATCTGTATAATCCAGGAAATCGAACAGCTGATCAATGTCATCCAATCAACTCTCACAGTCAACTGGATTCTCAGTACCCATCAACAAAGGCAGATTAAAAGACTAAAACCTCTTCAGCAAGGTTTCCATAGGATTCGCTGTAGCATCCAACTGATCAACTTCAGTACTAGCTTGCTCAATCGCAGGGATAACTGGCGGTGGATTTCTGTTTATCACTCGACGAGGACCCATCTGATAATCAAAGGTTAGGACACAAGATATCTCAATCGCTACAATTCGGTGCCCTTACAACCGCTTGGAATACCGGATACCCGTCGATAACAAAAATAGTTATATCTCAAGTAGTTCATGCTTTATAATTAAATCACAACATCATGTAATTCAATTAATTCTTAAATTATAAAGCATGCTCGCATGGTATTAATTAAACAATTAAATAACTCAAACACATGCGAGGAGCCAAAACATGCGGACTCGAACTACCCCGCTCACTCTAGTTCAACCAAGAATCTTAACGTCTCTGATACCACTTAATGTGAGACCTCGGTTCTAAACATCTAATAAGGAGTAAACTAACAAGCGAGCAAGAAAAGCCAAGGATGATTTTTTTTAAGGGGGGCCGCGCGACCGTGCCCTCTGTTGGAGAACGACGATCAGATCAATCAGAATTGATACCCGGTGCAGCGGAAGTTTAAAAATTTTATATAGAACGATTCCATAATGGGTATCAAAACTTTACGATTAAATTGTGTGTGTAAAAATTAAATAACAATTATAAATTTTTACCTCCAATCTCGAATCGAGATTATGGACACCAACAGATTGCTCTGCTCTTGTTGTATCTCCCTGGAACTGATGGACGAACTGTTCTTCAATCAGGTCCACGAACAGAGATTTAATCCCTCTGATAGATTGCACTAGAAAATCTATCAGAAGTTTTTACGAAGAGAATTAACGAATTTGATCCGTTAAACCAAACTGCAAATTCAAAATTCACAGGCTGGAATTTCCCGACAGAGAGAGGGAGGGGGCGGCCACTTTAGAGAGAAAAACTAGGGTTTTCGAAAATTGTGACCTCCGTTGTATAATTTCTATACTGCAATAACTTATTTATAATGTGGGCTGCTAACAGCTTAGGGCCCATTAGTCATAAGTTCAAGCCTGACAAGCAAAGCCCGCATGTTCAGAAATTAATATAAAATTCATCGTGACTCAGATTGATAAACCAATTTCACCAATGTGCACAAAAACCATTTCTGCACCTTTTAAAGTCAAGATAAATTTTCTGAATCCGAATTCAGTGATTTCCAAAAATGCCCATCCCTATGTCATTTTAGGAAATCTTACTCCTCTACTCTTAAATAAGAAGTCCCACTTCTTTGTTCATTAAATTTAACTCTTTAAATTTAACTATCTCAACGGGGATTAAAAATCCATTACTCTGTGTGACCCTCAATGGTTCAGGGATACAGCTAGCCGTGGGCTCACAACTCCTTGTGACTCGGAACAACAATTTCCGACTTGCCCATCGAATCATGATATGAGCGCCTAGCAACATCGCCCCATGATTCCCTAGGTATCACTGATAGTGCCTGCAAGAACCAATAGATTTTGGTTAGCGTACAGTACGGTCCCTTCATCCAAATATCCCGATCGAATCAACAACCATTGGTAAATCGAGAGTCGTTCGAGATTCGATAACTATGCAACGCATCTTGAAGATCAAATAGTGACATCGCATGTGCTACTAAGAAACCATTTCTTAAAATACATCATGTACTCTGGCCAGAGATTCGTCACACTAATATCTCCTCAGATTGCATAGGATATCCACACTCGCAAGTATGTGGTGAATCCTTGACAACAAAGTATAGACTCCTATACGTGTTGTAACTGTACCCAATCCCGACACCAGATGACCCCAATAGAGTCGGTAAACGAGTCAAAACACAGTACTAGCATATAGAGTCTCAATGATGTTTCAAGTAGTAAGGACTAATGGTGTACAACCAAAACCGCGGACTTTATCCACTCGATAAGTGATAACCACTTGGAAAGTCCGGATAGGGTAGTTCGATCATTCATCATATGAATATCCATTTGCATGCTTCGAACATCTCTATGTTCCCTACCAATGAAACGTGGTACTCTGCATCGCAAATGCTAGTCTCAAACTCGAGCGATCCTTATCCTTATTATCGGACGGCTCAATCGACTAGGAACTGTTTAGAATATACAGTGACTATAAGATGTGTTTCATGATAGACATCCCCATGTTCTACCACATCTTACATACACTATAGTATATCCAAGGTCTTTATCAAAACAACAATAGTATATCACAATATAACAATATGAAGAAAGATAAAGTCATTGCCATTAATAAAAGTGTAAATTATATTAAACAAAAGATTGTTTATACAAAGAGTCATCAAAGCCTTGTTGGAGAACGCGGCGATCAGATCAATCAGGATTGATACCCGGTGCAGCGGAAGTTTAAAATTTTATATGGAACGATTCCATAATGGGTATCAACCTTACGATTAAATTGTGTGTGTGTAAAAATTAAATAACGATTATAAATTTTTACCTTCAATCTCGAATCGAGATTTTGGACACCAACAGATTGCTCTGCTCTTGTTGTATATCCCTGGAACTGATGGACGAACTGTTCTTCAATCAGGTCCACGAACGGATATTTAATCCCTCTGATAGATTGCACTAAAAAATCTATCAGAAGTTTCTACGAAGAGATTAACAAATTTGATCCGTTAAACCAGACTGTAATTCAAAATTCACAGACTGGATTTTACCGAGCAGAGGGGAGAGGTGGTCGGCCACTTCAGAAGAAAATCACTAGGGTTTTTCGAAAATTTTGTGACCTGTTGTGTGTAATTTCTGTACTGCAATAACCTATTTATAATGTAGGCCACTAACAGCTTAGGGCCCATTAGTCATAAGTTCAAGCCCGACAAGCTAAGCCCGCATGTTCAAAAATTAATATAAAATTCATCATGACTCCGATTGATAAACCGATTTCACCAATGTGCACATAAACCATTTCTGCACCTTTTAAAGTCAAGATAAATTTTTTTGAATCCGAATTCAGTGATTTCCAAAAATGCCCATCCCTATGTCATTTTAGGAAATCTCACTCCTCTACTCTTAAATAAGAAGTCCAACTTCTTTGTTCATTAAATTTAACTCTTTAAATTTAACTATCTCAACGGGGATTAAAAATCCATTACTCTGTGTGACCCTCAATGGTTCAGGGATATAGCTAGCCGTGGGCTCACAACTCCTTGTGACTCGAAACAACAATTTCCGACTTGCACATCGAATCATGGTAAGAGCGCCTAGCAACATCGCCCCATGATTCCCTAGGTATCACTGATAGTGCCTGCAAGAACCAATAGATTTTGGTTAGCGTACAGTACGGTTCCTTCATCCATATATCCCGATCGAATCAACAACCATTGGTATATCGAGAGTCGTTCGAGATTCGATAACTATGCAATACATCTTGAAGATCAAATAGTGACATCGCATGTGCTACTAAGAAACCATTTCTTAAATCACATCATGTACTCTGGCCAGAGATTCGTCACACTAATATCTCCTCAGATCGCATAGGATATCCACACTCGCAAGTATGTGGTGAATCCTTGACAACAAAGCATCGACTCCTATATGTGTTGTAACTGTACCCAATCCCGACACCTGATGACCCCAATAGAGTCGGTAAACGAGTCAAAGCACAGTACTAGCATATAGAGTCTCAATGATGTTTCAAGTAGTAAGGACTAATGGTGTACAACCAAAACCGCGGACTTTATCCACTCGATAAGTGATAACCACTTGGAAAGTCCGGATAGGGTAGTTCGATCATTCATCGTATGAATATCCATTTGCATGCTTCGAACATCTCTATGTTCCTTACCAATGAAACGTGGTACTCTGCATCGCAAATGCTAGTCTCAATCTCGAGCGATCCTTATCCTTATTATTGGACGGCTCAATCGACTAGGAACAGTTTAGAATATACAGTGACTATAAGATGTGTTTCATGATAGACATTCCCATGTTCTACCACATCTTACATACACTATAGTATATTCAAGGTCTTTATCAAAACAACAATAGTATATCACAATATCACAATATGAAGAAAGATAAAGTCATTGCCATTAATAAAAGTGTAAATTATATTAAACAAAAGATTGTTTATACAAAGAGTCATCAAAGCCCTTAGCCACAAGTTGGCTCACCGGGCACCCACTCTTTCAATCTCCCACTTGCCCTATAGCCAACTAGTCATACTACGTAGACCCATTGCTTCGCGATGTTTGTCAAATAATGGTCCTGGCAAGGGCTTAGTAAGTGGATCAGCGATATTGTCTGCAGAGGCCACTCTTTCGACAGTGATGTCTCCTCTTTCCACAATCTCCCGGATGATGTGGTATTTCCTCAGTACGTGTTTGGATCTTTGATGAGACCTTGGTTCCTTTGCCTGAGCAACGGCACCCGTGTTGTCACAGTACACCGGGACTGGACCAACAACTTCAGGAATTACGCCCAACTCTTGGACGAAATTCCTCATCCAAAAGGCCTCTTTAGCAGCAGCTGATGCTGCAATGTATTCTGCCTCAGTGGTGGAATCCGCTGTGGTGTCCTGCTTAGAACTTTTCCAAGATACAGCAGCGCCATTGAGCATGAACACAAATCCAGAGGTTGACTTCGAGTCATCCACGTCACTTTGGAAGCTAGAGTCGGTATAGCCTTCCAATTTTAGTTCTCTTCCTCCATATACCATGAACATATTCTTAGTCCTTCGTAAGTACTTAAGAATGTCCTTCACGGCTTTCCAATGCATTTGACCGGGATTAGCTTGATATCTGCTCGTGACACTCAGAGCAAATGCTACATCCGATCTGGTAGATATCATCCCATACATGATACTACCTATGGCTGACGCATATGGTACATGTGTCATTTTCTCTATCTCTTCATCAGTCTTGGGACACATAGACTTGGATAGAGAAACTCCATGACACATGGGTAGATGTCCTCTCTTGGACCCATCCATTGAAAACCGTTTCAATATGGTGTCGATGTACGTTGACTGAGTGAGTCCTATCATTCTCTTAGATCTATCTCTATAGATCTGTATCCCTAGAATATAGGATGCCTCACCCAAATCCTTCATCGAGAATCTACCTGGTAACCATATCTTTGTTGACTGCAACATCCCTACGTCATTCTCAATGAGTAGGATGTCATCAACATAAAGTACTAAGAATGTCACAGCATCCTTAACTACTTTCTTGTACACGCATGGTTCCTCCGTGTTCTTGATGAAACCAAAATCCTTTATTGTTTCATCAAATTTCTGGTTCCAACTTCTTGATGCTTGTTTTAGACCATAAATTGATTTCTGAAGCTTGCATACCTTATGCTCGCTTCCCATGGATGTGTACCCCTCAGGCTGCTTCATATAGATTTCTTCCTTAATGTCTCCATTTAGAAAAGCAGTCTTCACATCCATTTGCCATATCTCATAGTCATACCACGCAGCTATGCAATAAGGATTCTTATGGACTTGAACATTGCAACTGGTGAAAAGGTTTCATCATAGTCAACTCCTTGTCTTTGAGTATAACCTTTTGCCACCAATCGTGCCTTGTAGGTCAATACCTTACCATCAGGCCCAAGTTTTCTCTTGTAGATCCATTTACACCCTATTGGAACAATTCCATCGGGAGGATCTACTAAAGACCAAACTTGGTTTGTATGCATCGAATCTATTTCCGACTGCATAGCTTCAAGCCATAAATTTGAATCCGCATCAGAAATTGCTTCCTTGAAGTTTCTTGGATCACATCCAACATCGGGTTCATCTTGACCCCCTTCAAGAAGAAGACCATATCGAATAGGAGGTCTAGAAGTCCTCTCGGATATTCTAGGTACAGGTGTGTCTATCAATGGTTCCTGAGGTGTAGGATCGTTATTTTGTATTTCGGGTTCTTCTCGAATTTCATCGAGTTCCATCATCTCGCCTTTCTTATCCAATAAGAACTCCTTCTCCAAAAAGGTGGCATTCCTTGAAACAAACACCTTTGTTTCAGCAGGATAATAGAAATAATATCCGATTGAATTCTTCGGATACCCTACAAAATAACATAAGCTGGATCGACTATCCAACTTATCTCCCACTGTCGGCTTCACGTAAGCAGGACATCCCCAAATCCTCAAGTACGAATACTTAGGAGCTTTGCCATTCCATAACTCGTATGGTGTTTTGTCCACTGCTTTAGTGTGGACGTTTTTCACAACAATACCGCCGTTTCAAGCGCATAGCCCCAAAACGAAGGTGGAAGCTCAGTGAAGCTCATCATGGACCGAACCATGTCCAACAAAGTTCGATTACGACGCTCCGATACACCATTGAGCTGTGGTGTCATAGGAGGAGTCCACTGAGAGAGATTCTCTTTCAGATAGTCCAAGAACTCGGTACTTAAGTATTCTCCACCTCGATCCGATCGAAGTGCTTTAATACTTTTACCTAGCTTGTTTTCTACTTCAGCCTTGAATTTTTTGAACTTTTCAAACGCTTCAGACTTATATTTCATTAAATATAAATACCCATACCTCGAATAATCATCAGTAAAGGTAATGACGTAGGTGTGGCCATATTGAGTACCAACTCTAAATGGACCACAAACATCTGTATGGATCAAATCCAACAGATTTTGACTACGCTCAGGTTTCCCCTTAAAAGGAGATTTAGTCATTTTTCCTTTCAGGCAGGATTCACAAGTAGGTAGAGAGTTAATATCAGACATATCAAACATGCCCTCTCCCACTAGCTTGTTCATCCTCCTTAAGGAAATATGACCAAGCCTAGCATGCCAAAGGTTTGCCGGGTTTTGACTATCGATTTTCCTTTTGTTTGTTGTTGCCGGTTTATCAACATAATTTATTGGAGCGTCTTTTAGTTTTAAGTTATATAAATCGTTTTCAAGTTGTCCATGTCCAATCAAACATTCATTCTTGTAAATATTACAAATCTCATTCACAAAATTGCAAGAATAACCATCTCTATCAAGCATAGAAATATAAATAATGTTTTTAATCAAATCCGGAACAAATAAAACATCTCTTAAAAGTAACTTAAAACCGTTCTGCAAAAATAAATAAACATCTCCCACAGCTTTAGCTTCAACTCTGGAACCATTTCCGAGCCTCAGCTGGGTCTCACCCATTCTAAGCCTGTGACTTCTTGTCATCACCTGCAAATCATTGCAAATGTGAGATCCACATCCGGTATCCAATACCCAAGAAGTAGTATTAAGTGAAACATTTATTTCAATATAGAACATACCCTTCGCAGTTCGCAACTGCTCTAGATATTCCTTGCAGTTACGCTTCCAATGACCGGGCTTCTTGCAGTAATGGCAAACATCCTTGGATTTTTCCATGTTTGAAGCCTTTGTCTTGTACTTCTTCTCGGGTTCGATTTTCTTGGGTGGGGCAGAACGTTTCTTACCCTTTGTACTTGGCCCCTTCTTAGCAGAAGAAGAGGAGCCCACCAAGAAAGCCGGTTTATCCTTCTTTAATGTGGATTCGTATGTCACAAGCATATTGACCATCTCTTCAAGGGAGGCCTCTATCTTGTTCATATTGAAATTCACCACAAATCCGTCAAACGAAGAAGGAAGAGACAGAAGTAGTAAGTCCACGTTGAGTTCATGCTCCAACACCAAATCAAGGGTTACCAACTTCTGTATGAGCCAAATCACTCGTACCCCATGATCACGGACCGAAGTCCCTTCACGCATGCGACACGTCATTAGCTCCTTTATAGTAGCGAACCTTTCAGCCCTCGATTGAGCCCCAAAAAGTTCCTTGAGTTGTACGTGAATGTCAGTAGCATTCACGGTGTCCTTAAATCACCTCTGGAGTTCATCAGACATCGAGGCTTGCATATAGCATTTGGCCTTGATATCATGGTCCCACCATGTATCAAGTTTGGCTAACTCTTCCGGACTTATGTCAGCTGGTGCTTCCTTCGGAGGAGATTTTTCTAACACGTAGAGCATCTTCTCCGAAGTCAAGACAATCTTCAACTTACGGAACCATTCCGTATAGTTTGCGCCAGTCAATTTATTTTGTTCGAGGATCGAGAAAAGTGGATTACGCGAATTCATCTTTATGAAATACTGAAAAGAAACTGAAAAATATCAGTGATTGTTTAAGTAATTTACTAAGACATAAAATAGGCGAAATTTATTTTATGAATCTCACTCCCACTATTTTAACGATTTCACTACCCTCTAGTGAAAACGGGAAACTGTTTTCCTTAGTGAGAACATGGAGTTCAATTGACAAACTATGGTCCCGAATAATATCAGCCAACCATAATTTTCAAAAGGTAGAGCCCAATTGCTTCCAAAGCAACCTCCACGTTTTTACCTCATGTCCAATAAGGGCCCAATAATATGACGCCGTTTATTGTGACATGTCAAGATGACCCATCAATATTAAGTTGTGATGGACGGTCGCCATGTGGATCCCCCAATAATATGAGCCGATCCCATGGGAGTTCCACCCAACTTACAACATGTGTCGATCCAATGTACAGCTTTCCGACGAACGAGCCCCTCCAATAATATGAGCCGGACCGTATCCGCGGGTAGCATCTCATACATTGATCGTTGATGGAAGGTAGGAACATTTAAACAAATTTAAATTTCCTTTATTTATCTTGATATCAATTTTAAATCATATTTAAAATGAGGGATTTTATTTGAAAATTTGTCTCATCATTTTTTAAAATTTTGTATGCTTGTCGGATTCACACAATTTTGTCTAAAACATGCATACAACTATAATATCACATATTATATAGGATGATCGATTCCATTTCTAATCGACCCGTGATTGCCAATCACGAGTCTTAGTCCAATCCTAGGTAATATGCAGTATGCAATGCAATCCTATTACATTGAGCTTCCAATTTACATTTCTTCTGTCTTTATTGTCTGCTGGGCCCACCACCGTCTTCAAATCTTCATCTCCCACTAAATCTAATGTATTTACAATAAATAACAATGACAAGTAGGGGATACATTTTTAAGGGGTGGGAACGGGCCATAAACCAAGCCCACTTTTATTACATATGACAATTCATATTGGGCCATAAACCAGGCCCATTAATAAAACCAACAACAATAAAAACAAATGTAAATTCCTAACATACACCTACAAAATTGGTCATGGCAATCAATCATCCTTATCCAATAACATTTAATTCAAAATTAATTTATTGGATAAAATGCAATGGCAATTTAAATTTAAAAGGATAAAATCATATTTCATACATAAAATCTTATTTTACATACAAAATCATATTTTATCTTTTTATCAAATAAAATCATATTTTATCTATAAAATCCAATTTTATACATAAAATCATATTTTACTCAATATTTCCATAATATCATATCTTATCATCAATTATACCAAAAATAATTAATTTCAAAATTCAATTTAACGGATAAAATATTTAAATTTTCCAAAAATTCAAATTTATCCAAAAATCAATTTTAAAATTTTCGGACTCGAACAATTCGATCCGACGCCTCGTGGACCAATCAAAAACAATTTTCGATCGGACCAAAAATAGAATTTTAACATATTAAAATTTAATTTAAAAATTAAAAAAAAATTAATTTTTCCCGCGGGCCGCCTGGGACATTCCCGGGCTGCCCGCGCCCTAATGGGGTTGGGCCGGGCAGCGACGATCGCTGCCCATGGGCAGCGCCGAGCGCTGCCCTGCGCAGCGCCCAGCGTTGCGCTGGGCAGCGCCGTGCGCCGCCCTGTGCAACGCCTAGCGCTGCGCAGGGCAGCGCGGGGCAGCGATCATCGCTGCTCGGGTTTTTGCTCGGAATTTTTTTTTTTAATTTTTAAAATATTTATTTTGTTTCAAAAATCGAGGCTTAAAATTTTTTTGTACAATTGATTAATTTAATCGCTTGATCTGAGCAACCTGGCTCTGATACCACTGTTGGAGAACGCGGCGATCAAATCAATCAGGATTGATACCCGGTGCAGCGGAAGTTTAAAATTTTATATGGAACGATTCCATAATGGGTATCAACCTTACGATTAAATTGTGTGTGTGTAAAAATTAAATAACGATTATAAATTTTTACCTTCAATCTCGAATCGAGATTTTGGACACCAACAGATTGCTCTGCTCTTGTTGTATATCCCTGGAACTGATGGACGAATTGTTCTTCAATCAGGTCCACGAATGGATATTTAATCCGTCTGATAGATTGCACTAGAAAATCTATCAGAAGTTTCTACGAAGAGATTAACGAATTTGATCCGTTAAACCAGATTGTAATTCAAAATTCACAGACTGGATTTTACCGAGCAGAGGGGAGAGGGGTCGGCCACTTCAGAAGAAAATCACTAGGGTTTTTCGAAAATTTTGTGACCTGTTGTGTGTAATTTCTGTACTGCAATAACTTATTTATAATGTAGGCCACTAACAGCTTAGGGCCCATTAGTCATAAGTTCAAGCCCGACAAGCTAAGCCCGCATGTTCAGAAATTAATATAAAATTCATCATGACTCCGATTGATAAACCGATTTCACCAATGTGCACAGAAACCATTTCTGCACCTTTTAAAGTCAAGATAAATTTTTCTGAATCCGAATTCAGTGATTTCCAAAAATGCCCATCCCTATGTCATTTTAGGAAATCTCACTCCTCTACTCTTAAATAAGAAGTCCAACTTTTTTGTTCATTAAATTTAAATCTTTAAATTTAACTATCTCAACGGGGATTAAAAATCCATTACTCTGTGTGACCCTCAATGGTTCAGGGATACAGCTAGCCGTGGGCTCACAACTCCTTGTGACAAGGAACAACAATTTCCGACTTGCCAATCGAATCATGGTAAGAGCGCCTAGCAACATCGCCCCATGATTCCCTAGGTATCACTGATAGTTCCTGCAAGAACCAATAGATTTTGGTTAGCGTACAGTACGGTCCCTTCATCCATATATCCCGATCGAATCAACAACCATTGGTATATCGAGATTCGTTCGAGATTCGATAACTATGCAATACATCTTGAAGATCAAATAGTGACATCGCATGTGCTACTAAGAAACCATTTCTTAAATCACATCATGTACTCTGGCCAGAGATTCGTCACACTAATATCTCCTCAGATCACATAGGATATCCACACTCGCAAGTATGTGGTGAATCCTTGACAACAAAGTATCGACTCCTATATGTGTTGTAACTGTACCCAATCACGACACCTGATGACCCCAATAGAGTCGGTAAACGAGTCAAAGCACAGTACTAGCATATAGAGTCTCAATGATGTTTCAAGTAGTAAGACTAATGGTGTACAACCAAAACCGCGGACTTTGTCCACTCGATAAGTGATAACCACTTGGAAAGTCCGGATAGGGTAGTTCGATCATTCATCGTATGAATATCCATTTGCATGCTTCGAACATCTCTATGTTCCTTACCAATGAAACGTGGTACTCCGCATCGCAAATGCTAGTCTCAATCTCGAGCGATCCTTATCCTTATTATCGGACGGCTCAATCGACTAGGAACAGTTTAGAATATACAGTGACTATAAGATGTGTTTCATGATAGACATCCCCATGTTCTACCACATCTTACATACACTATAGTATATTCAAGGTCTTTATCAAAACAACAATAGTATATCACAATATCACAATATGAAGAAAGATAAAGTCATTGCCATTAATAAAAGTGTAAATTATATTAAACAAAAGATTGTTTATACAAAGAGTCATCAAAGCCCTTAGCCACAAGTTGGCTCACCGGGCACCCACTCTTTCAAGCCCTTAGCCACAAGTTGGCTCACCGGGCACCCACTCTTTCAATCTCCAACTTGCCCTAAAGCCAACTAGTCATACTACTTAGACCCATTGCTTTGCGATGTTTGTCAAATAATGGTCCTGGCAAGGGCTTAGTAAGTGGATCAGCGATATTGTCTGCAGAGGCCACTCTTTCGACAGTGATGTCTCCTCTTTCCACGATCTCCCGGATGATGTGGTATTTCCTCAGTATGTGTTTGGATCTTTGATGAGACCTTGGTTCCTTTGCCTGAGCAACGGCACCCGTGTTGTCACAGTACACCGGGACTGGACCAACAACTTCCGGAATAACGCCCAACTCTTGGACGAAATTCCTCATCCAAACGGCCTCTTTAGCAGCAGCTGATGCTGCAATGTATTCTGCCTCAGTGGTGGAATCCGCTGTGGTGTCCTGCTTGGAACTCTTCCAAGAGACAGCACCTCCATTGAGCATGAACACAAATCCAGAGGTTGACTTCGAGTCATCCACGTCACTTTGGAAGCTAGAGTCGGTATAGCCTTCCAATTTTAGTTCTCTTCCTCCATATACCATGAACATATTCTTAGTCCTTCGTAAGTACTTAAGAATGTCCTTCACGACTTTCCAATGCATTTGACCGGGATTAGCTTGATATCTTCTCGTGACACTCAAAGCAAATTCTACATCCGGTCTGGTAGATATCATCCCATACATGTTACTACCTATTGTTGACGCATATGGTACATGTGTCATTTTCTCTATTTCTTCATCAGTCTTGGGACACATAGACCTGGATAGAGAAACTCCATGACACATAGGTAGATGTTGTTGGAGAACGCGACGATCAGATCAATTAGGATTGATACCCAGTGTAGCGGAAGTTTAAAATTTTTGTATGGAACGATTCCATAATAGGTATCAACCTTACGATTAAATTGTGTGTGTAAAAATTAAATAACAATTATAAAATTTTTACCTTTAATCTCGAATCGAGATTTTGGACACCAACAGATTTCTCTGCTCTTGTTGTATATCCCTGGAACTGATGGACGAACTGTTCTTCAATCAGGTCCACGAATAGATATTTAATCCCTCTGATAGATTGCACTAGAAAATCTATCAGAAGTTTTCTACGAAGAGATTAACGAATTTGATCCGTTAAACCAGACTGTAATTCAAAATCACAGGCTGGATTTTTCTCGAGTAGAGGGAGAAAGGGGGGCGGCCACCTTTTGAAAATTAACTAGGGTTTTCAAAAAATCCTTGTGACCTGTTGTGTGTAATTTCTGTACTGCAATAACTTATTTATAATGTAGGCCACTAACAGCTTAGGGCCCATTAGTCATAAGTTCAAGCCCGACAAGCAAAGCCCGCATGTTCAGAAATTAATATAAAATTCATCGTGACTCCGATTGATAAACCGATTTCACCAATGTGCTCAGAAACCATTTCTGCACCTTTTAAAGTCAAGATAAATTTTTTTGAATCCGAATTCAGTGATTTCCAAAAATGGCCATCCCTATGTCATTTTAGGAAATCTTACTCCTCTACTCTTAAATAAGAAGTCCAACTTCTTTGTTCATTAAATTTAACTCTTTAAATTTAACTATCTCAACGGGGATTAAAAATCCATTACACTGTGTGACCCTCAATGGTTCAGGGATACAGCTAGCCGTGGGCTCACAACTCCTTGTGACTCGGAACAACAATTTCCGACTTGCCCATCGAATCATGGTAAGAGCGTCTAGCAACATCGCCCCATGATTCCCTAGGTATCACTGATAGTGCCTACAAGAACCAATAGATTTTGGTTAGCGTACAGTACGGTCCCTTCATCCATATATCCCGATCGAATCAACAACCATTGGTATATCGAGAGTCGCTCGAGATTCGATAACTATGCAATGCATCTTGAAGATCAAATAGTGACATCGCATGTGCTACTAAGAAACCATTTCTTAAATCACATCATGTACTCTGGCCAGATATTCGTCACACTAATATCTCCTCAGATCGCATAGGATATCCACACTCGCAAGTATGTGGTGAATCCTTGACAACAAAGCATCGACTCCTATATGTGTTGTAACTGTACCCAATCCCGACACCTGATGACCCCAATAGAGTCGGTAAACGAGTCAAAGCACAGTACTAGCATATAGAGTCTCAATGATGTCTCAAGTAGTAAGGACTAATGGTGTACAACCAAAACCGCGGACTTTATCCACTCGATAAGTGACAACCACTTGGAAAGTCCGGATAGGGTAGTTCGATCATTCATCATATGAATATCCATTTGCATGCTTCGAACATCTCCATGTTCCTTACCAATGAAACGTGGTACTCCGCATCGCAAATGCTAGTCTCAAACTCGAGTGATCCTTATCCTTATTATTGGACGGCTCAATCGACTAGGAACAGTTTAGAATATACAGTGACTATAAGATGTGTTTCATGATAGACATCCCCATGTTCAACCACATCTTACATACACTATAGTATATTCAAGGTCTTTATCAAAACAACAATAGTATATCACAATATAACAATATGAAGAAAGATAAAGTCATTGCCATTAATAAAAGTGTAAATTATATTAAACAAAAGATTGTTTATACAAAGAGTCATCAAAGCCCTTAGCCACAAGTTGGCTCACCGGGCACCCACTCTTTCAGATGTCCTCTCTTGGACCCATCCATTGAAAACCGTTTCAATATGGTGTCGATGTAGGTTGCTTGAGTGAGTCCTATCATTCTCTTAGATCTATCTCTATAGATCTGTATCCCTAGAATATAGGATGCCTCACCCAAATCCTTCATCGAGAATCTACCTGATAACCATATCTTTGTTGACTGCAACATCCCTACATCATTCCCAATGACTAGGATGTCATCAACATAAAGTACTAAGAATGTCACAGCATCCTTAACTACTTTCTTGTACACGCACGGTTCCTACGGGTTCTTGATGAAACCAAAATTTTTTATTGTTTCATCAAATTTCTAGTTCCAACTTCTTGATGCTTGTTTTAGACCATAGATTGATCTCTGAAGCTTGCATACCTTATGCTCGCTTCCCATGGATGTGTATCCCTCAGGCTGCATCATATAGATCTCTTCCTTAATGTTTCCATTAAGAAATGCAGTCTTCACATCCATTTGCCATATCTCATAGTCATACCAAGTAGCTATGGCAATAAGGATTCTTATGGACTTGAACATTGCAACTGGTGAAAAGTTTTCATCATAGTCAACTCCTTGTCTTTGAGTATAACCTTTCGCCACCAATCGTGCCTTTTAGGTCAATACCTTACCATCAGGCCCAAGCTTTCTCTTGTAGATCCATTTACACCCTATTGGAACAATTTCATCGGGAGGATCTACTAAAGACCAAACTTGGTTTGTATGCATCGAATCTATTTCCGACTGCATAGCTTCAAGCCATAAATTTGAATCCGCATCAGAAATTGCTTTCTTGAAGTTTCTTGGATCACATCCAACATCGGGTTCATCTTGATCCCCTTCAAGAAGAAGACCATATCGAATGGGAGGTCTAGAAGTCCTCTCGGATCATCTAGGTATAGGCGTGTGCATCAATGGTTCCTGAGGTGTAGGATCATTATTTTGTATTTCGGGTTCTTCTCGAATTTCTTCGAGTTCCATCATCTCGCCTTTCTTATCCAATAAGAACTCCTTCTCCAAGAAGGTGGCATTCCTTGAAACAAACACCTTTGTTGTCTCGGAGGCTGGTTCGCACTAGAGTTACCTCCCTGTCGGTTCTGCTGCTGAGGCTGGAAAGAGTGCACTGCAGAAGACTGCCTCTCAGGCTGAGCTGTAGGTTGAGATGAACTTCCACTCTGAGCTTGATCTCTGTTACGCTGAGGGCACACCTTAGAAAAGTGTCCCGGTTGCTGACAAGTGTTGCAGTTTCTGAAGTCTCCCACGCACTGATCCGGTGAGTATCTTCCCCCACACTTGAACTAGAAGAACTGTTCCCCTGCCTCTTGAACTATTTCCCCCTTGCTTTGTACTGATCCCTTCTGTTTCCCCTACTGTTTCCACCTTCGTACCTCTGCTGTTGGTTCTGAAACTGAGGTGGCTAATTCTGATGCTGAGATGGTTGGTTCTGAAACTGCCTCTGCTGTTGAGACACCATCTGATTACCTCTCTGCCTCCACAAGCCTGCTTCCGCTCCCTTTGCATGATTCATGGCATCCGAAAAGTTGTTAGGACTATTGGTGTTTACCAATGTGAAGATGTCGGGATTCAAGCCGTTGATAAACTGATCAGCTTTGGCTTCTTCACTGTCGGCAATGTGCGGGGCAAAATGCAACAAGCTGTCAAACTTGGCTACGTACTCCTCAATGTTCAGATTCCCTTGCCTCAGATTGGAAAACTCGGCTCCCTTGTCCTTTCGGTATGAAACAGGGAAAAATCGCTTATAAAGTCAGTTTTGAAAAGAGACCAATCGATAACTGTACCTCTGTTCTCCATGGATCTCTTGGTCGTGATCCACCAGTTCTTTGCAACACCACGCAGCTGATGAATGACTAACCTGGTTCGGCGGTCATCTGTATAATCCAGGAAATCGAACAGCTGATCAATGTCATCCAATCAACTCTCACAGTCAACTGGATTCTCAGTACCCATCAACAAAGGCAGATTAAAAGACTAAAACCTCTTCAGCAAGGTTTCCATAGGATTCGCTGTAGCATCCAACTGATCAACTTCAGTACTAGCTTGATCAATCGCAGGGATAACTGGCGGTGGATTTCTGTTTATCACTCGACGAGGACCCATCTGATAATCAAAGGTTAGGACACAAGATATCTCAATCGCTACAATTCGGTGCCCTTACAACCGCTTGGAATACCGGATACCCGTCGATAACAAAAATAGTTATATCTCAAGTAGTTCATGCTTTATAATTAAATCACAACATCATGTAATTCAATTAATTCTTAAATTATAAAGCATGCTCGCATGGTATTAATTAAACAATTAAATAACTCAAACACATGCGAGGAGCCAAAACATGCGGACTCGAACTACCCCGCTCACTCTAGTTCAACCAAGAATCTTAACGTCTCTGATACCACTTAATGTGAGACCTCGGTTCTAAACATCTAATAAGGAGTAAACTAACAAGCGAGCAAGAAAAGCCAAGGATGATTTTTTTTAAGGGGGGCCGCGCGACCGTGCCCTCTGTTGGAGAACGACGATCAGATCAATCAGAATTGATACCCGGTGCAGCGGAAGTTTAAAAATTTTATATAGAACGATTCCATAATGGGTATCAAAACTTTACGATTAAATTGTGTGTGTAAAAATTAAATAACAATTATAAATTTTTACCTCCAATCTCGAATCGAGATTATGGACACCAACAGATTGCTCTGCTCTTGTTGTATCTCCCTGGAACTGATGGACGAACTGTTCTTCAATCAGGTCCACGAACAGAGATTTAATCCCTCTGATAGATTGCACTAGAAAATCTATCAGAAGTTTTTACGAAGAGAATTAACGAATTTGATCCGTTAAACCAAACTGCAAATTCAAAATTCACAGGCTGGAATTTCTCGACAGAGAGAGGGAGGGGGCGGCCACTTTAGAGAGAAAAACTAGGGTTTTCGAAAATTGTGACCTCCGTTGTATAATTTCTATACTGCAATAACTTATTTATAATGTGGGCTGCTAACAGCTTAGGGCCCATTAGTCATAAGTTCAAGCCTGACAAGCAAAGCCCGCATGTTCAGAAATTAATATAAAATTCATCGTGACTCAGATTGATAAACCAATTTCACCAATGTGCACAAAAACCATTTCTGCACCTTTTAAAGTCAAGATAAATTTTCTGAATCCGAATTCAGTGATTTCCAAAAATGCCCATCCCTATGTCATTTTAGGAAATCTTACTCCTCTACTCTTAAATAAGAAGTCCCACTTCTTTGTTCATTAAATTTAACTCTTTAAATTTAACTATCTCAACGGGGATTAAAAATCCATTACTCTGTGTGACCCTCAATGGTTCAGGGATACAGCTAGCCGTGGGCTCACAACTCCTTGTGACTCGGAACAACAATTTCCGACTTGCCCATCGAATCATGATATGAGCGCCTAGCAACATCGCCCCATGATTCCCTAGGTATCACTGATAGTGCCTGCAAGAACCAATAGATTTTGGTTAGCGTACAGTACGGTCCCTTCATCCAAATATCCCGATCGAATCAACAACCATTGGTAAATCGAGAGTCGTTCGAGATTCGATAACTATGCAACGCATCTTGAAGATCAAATAGTGACATCGCATGTGCTACTAAGAAACCATTTCTTAAAATACATCATGTACTCTGGCCAGAGATTCGTCACACTAATATCTCCTCAGATTGCATAGGATATCCATACTCGCAAGTATGTGGTGAATCCTTGACAACAAAGTATAGACTCCTATACGTGTTGTAACTGTACCCAATCCCGACACCAGATGACCCCAATAGAGTCGGTAAACGAGTCAAAACACAGTACTAGCATATAGAGTCTCAATGATGTTTCAAGTAGTAAGGACTAATGGTGTACAACCAAAACCGCGGACTTTATCCACTCGATAAGTGATAACCACTTGGAAAGTCCGGATAGGGTAGTTCGATCATTCATCATATGAATATCCATTTGCATGCTTCGAACATCTCTATGTTCCCTACCAATGAAACGTGGTACTCTGCATCGCAAATGCTAGTCTCAAACTCGAGCGATCCTTATCCTTATTATCGGACGGCTCAATCGACTAGGAACTGTTTAGAATATACAGTGACTATAAGATGTGTTTCATGATAGACATCCCCATGTTCTACCACATCTTACATACACTATAGTATATCCAAGGTCTTTATCAAAACAACAATAGTATATCACAATATAACAATATGAAGAAAGATAAAGTCATTGCCATTAATAAAAGTGTAAATTATATTAAACAAAAGATTGTTTATACAAAGAGTCATCAAAGCCTTGTTGGAGAACGCGGCGATCAGATCAATCAGGATTGATACCCGGTGCAGCGGAAGTTTAAAATTTTATATGGAACGATTCCATAATGGGTATCAACCTTACGATTAAATTGTGTGTGTGTAAAAATTAAATAACGATTATAAATTTTTACCTTCAATCTCGAATCGAGATTTTGGACACCAACAGATTGCTCTGCTCTTGTTGTATATCCCTGGAACTGATGGACGAACTGTTCTTCAATCAGGTCCACGAACGGATATTTAATCCCTCTGATAGATTGCACTAAAAAATCTATCAGAAGTTTCTACGAAGAGATTAACAAATTTGATCCGTTAAACCAGACTGTAATTCAAAATTCACAGACTGGATTTTACCGAGCAGAGGGGAGAGGTGGTCGGCCACTTCAGAAGAAAATCACTAGGGTTTTTCGAAAATTTTGTGACCTGTTGTGTGTAATTTCTGTACTGCAATAACCTATTTATAATGTAGGCCACTAACAGCTTAGGGCCCATTAGTCATAAGTTCAAGCCCGACAAGCTAAGCCCGCATGTTCAAAAATTAATATAAAATTCATCATGACTCCGATTGATAAACCGATTTCACCAATGTGCACATAAACCATTTCTGCACCTTTTAAAGTCAAGATAAATTTTTTTGAATCCGAATTCAGTGATTTCCAAAAATGCCCATCCCTATGTCATTTTAGGAAATCTCACTCCTCTACTCTTAAATAAGAAGTCCAACTTCTTTGTTCATTAAATTTAACTCTTTAAATTTAACTATCTCAACGGGGATTAAAAATCCATTACTCTGTGTGACCCTCAATGGTTCAGGGATATAGCTAGCCGTGGGCTCACAACTCCTTGTGACTCGAAACAACAATTTCCGACTTGCACATCGAATCATGGTAAGAGCGCCTAGCAACATCGCCCCATGATTCCCTAGGTATCACTGATAGTGCCTGCAAGAACCAATAGATTTTGGTTAGCGTACAGTACGGTTCCTTCATCCATATATCCCGATCGAATCAACAACCATTGGTATATCGAGAGTCGTTCGAGATTCGATAACTATGCAATACATCTTGAAGATCAAATAGTGACATCGCATGTGCTACTAAGAAACCATTTCTTAAATCACATCATGTACTCTGGCCAGAGATTCGTCACACTAATATCTCCTCAGATCGCATAGGATATCCACACTCGCAAGTATGTGGTGAATCCTTGACAACAAAGCATCGACTCCTATATGTGTTGTAACTGTACCCAATCCCGACACCTGATGACCCCAATAGAGTCGGTAAACGAGTCAAAGCACAGTACTAGCATATAGAGTCTCAATGATGTTTCAAGTAGTAAGGACTAATGGTGTACAACCAAAACCGCGGACTTTATCCACTCGATAAGTGATAACCACTTGGAAAGTCCGGATAGGGTAGTTCGATCATTCATCGTATGAATATCCATTTGCATGCTTCGAACATCTCTATGTTCCTTACCAATGAAACGTGGTACTCTGCATCGCAAATGCTAGTCTCAATCTCGAGCGATCCTTATCCTTATTATTGGACGGCTCAATCGACTAGGAACAGTTTAGAATATACAGTGACTATAAGATGTGTTTCATGATAGACATTCCCATGTTCTACCACATCTTACATACACTATAGTATATTCAAGGTCTTTATCAAAACAACAATAGTATATCACAATATCACAATATGAAGAAAGATAAAGTCATTGCCATTAATAAAAGTGTAAATTATATTAAACAAAAGATTGTTTATACAAAGAGTCATCAAAGCCCTTAGCCACAAGTTGGCTCACCGGGCACCCACTCTTTCAATCTCCCACTTGCCCTATAGCCAACTAGTCATACTACGTAGACCCATTGCTTCGCGATGTTTGTCAAATAATGGTCCTGGCAAGGGCTTAGTAAGTGGATCAGCGATATTGTCTGCAGAGGCCACTCTTTCGACAGTGATGTCTCCTCTTTCCACAATCTCCCGGATGATGTGGTATTTCCTCAGTACGTGTTTGGATCTTTGATGAGACCTTGGTTCCTTTGCCTGAGCAACGGCACCCGTGTTGTCACAGTACACCGGGACTGGACCAACAACTTCAGGAATTACGCCCAACTCTTGGACGAAATTCCTCATCCAAAAGGCCTCTTTAGCAGCAGCTGATGCTGCAATGTATTCTGCCTCAGTGGTGGAATCCGCTGTGGTGTCCTGCTTAGAACTTTTCCAAGATACAGCAGCGCCATTGAGCATGAACACAAATCCAGAGGTTGACTTCGAGTCATCCACGTCACTTTGGAAGCTAGAGTCGGTATAGCCTTCCAATTTTAGTTCTCTTCCTCCATATACCATGAACATATTCTTAGTCCTTCGTAAGTACTTAAGAATGTCCTTCACGGCTTTCCAATGCATTTGACCGGGATTAGCTTGATATCTGCTCGTGACACTCAGAGCAAATGCTACATCCGATCTGGTAGATATCATCCCATACATGATACTACCTATGGCTGACGCATATGGTACATGTGTCATTTTCTCTATCTCTTCATCAGTCTTGGGACACATAGACTTGGATAGAGAAACTCCATGACACATGGGTAGATGTCCTCTCTTGGACCCATCCATTGAAAACCGTTTCAATATGGTGTCGATGTACGTTGACTGAGTGAGTCCTATCATTCTCTTAGATCTATCTCTATAGATCTGTATCCCTAGAATATAGGATGCCTCACCCAAATCCTTCATCGAGAATCTACCTGGTAACCATATCTTTGTTGACTGCAACATCCCTACGTCATTCCCAATGAGTAGGATGTCATCAACATAAAGTACTAAGAATGTCACAGCATCCTTAACTACTTTCTTGTACACGCATGGTTCCTCCGTGTTCTTGATGAAACCAAAATCCTTTATTGTTTCATCAAATTTCTGGTTCCAACTTCTTGATGCTTGTTTTAGACCATAAATTGATTTCTGAAGCTTGCATACCTTATGCTCGCTTCCCATGGATGTGTACCCCTCAGGCTGCTTCATATAGATTTCTTCCTTAATGTCTCCATTTAGAAAAGCAGTCTTCACATCCATTTGCCATATCTCATAGTCATACCACGCAGCTATGCAATAAGGATTCTTATGGACTTGAACATTGCAACTGGTGAAAAGGTTTCATCGTAGTCAACTCCTTGTCTTTGAGTATAACCTTTTGCCACCAATCGTGCCTTGTAGGTCAATACCTTACCATCAGGCCCAAGTTTTCTCTTGTAGATCCATTTACACCCTATTGGAACAATTCCATCGGGAGGATCTACTAAAGACCAAACTTGGTTTGTATGCATCGAATCTATTTCCGACTGCATAGCTTCAAGCCATAAATTTGAATCCGCATCAGAAATTGCTTCCTTGAAGTTTCTTGGATCACATCCAACATCGGGTTCATCTTGACCCCCTTCAAGAAGAAGACCATATCGAATAGGAGGTCTAGAAGTCCTCTCGGATATTCTAGGTACAGGTGTGTCTATCAATGGTTCCTGAGGTGTAGGATCGTTATTTTGTATTTCGGGTTCTTCTCGAATTTCATCGAGTTCCATCATCTCGCCTTTCTTATCCAATAAGAACTCCTTCTCCAAAAAGGTGGCATTCCTTGAAACAAACACCTTTGTTTCAGCAGGATAATAGAAATAATATCCGATTGAATTCTTCGGATACCCTACAAAATAACATAAGCTGGATCGACTATCCAACTTATCTCCCACTGTCGGCTTCACGTAAGCAGGACATCCCCAAATCCTCAAGTACGAATACTTAGGAGCTTTGCCATTCCATAACTCGTATGGTGTTTTGTCCACTGCTTTAGTGTGGACGTTTTTCAACAACAATACCGCCGTTTCAAGCGCATAGCCCCAAAACGAAGGTGGAAGCTCAGTGAAGCTCATCATGGACCGAACCATGTCCAACAAAGTTCGATTACGACGCTCCGATACACCATTGAGCTGTGGTGTCATAGGAGGAGTCCACTGAGAGAGATTCTCTTTCAGATAGTCCAAGAACTCGGTACTTAAGTATTCTCCACCTCGATCCGATCGAAGTGCTTTAATACTTTTACCTAGCTTGTTTTCTACTTCAGCCTTGAATTTTTTGAACTTTTCAAACGCTTCAGACTTATATTTCATTAAATATAAATACCCATACCTCGAATAATCATCAGTAAAGGTAATGACGTAGGTGTGGCCATATTGAGTACCAACTCTAAATGGACCACAAACATCTGTATGGATCAAATCCAACAGATTTTGACTACGCTCAGGTTTCCCCTTAAAAGGAGATTTAGTCATTTTTCCTTTCAGGCAGGATTCACAAGTAGGTAGAGAGTTAATATCAGACATATCAAACATGCCCTCTCCCACTAGCTTGTTCATCCTCCTTAAGGAAATATGACCAAGCCTAGCATGCCAAAGGTTTGCCGGGTTTTGACTATCGATTTTCCTTTTGTTTGTTGTTGCCGGTTTATCAACATAATTTATTGGAGCGTCTTTTAGTTTTAAGTTATATAAATCGTTTTCAAGTTGTCCATGTCCAATCAAACATTCATTCTTGTAAATATTACAAATCTCATTCACAAAATTGCAAGAATAACCATCTCTATCAAGCATAGAAATATAAATAATGTTTTTAATCAAATCCGGAACAAATAAAACATCTCTTAAAAGTAACTTAAAACCGTTCTGCAAAAATAAATAAACATCTCCCACAGCTTTAGCTTCAACTCTGGAACCATTTCCGAGCCTCAGCTGGGTCTCACCCATTCTAAGCCTGTGACTTCTTGTCATCACCTGCAAATCATTGCAAATGTGAGATCCACATCCGGTATCCAATACCCAAGAAGTAGTATTAAGTGAAACATTTATTTCAATATAGAACATACCCTTCGCAGTTCGCAACTGCTCTAGATATTCCTTGCAGTTACGCTTCCAATGACCGGGCTTCTTGCAGTAATGGCAAACATCCTTGGATTTTTCCATGTTTGAAGCCTTTGTCTTGTACTTCTTCTCGGGTTCGATTTTCTTGGGTGGGGCAGAACGTTTCTTACCCTTTGTACTTGGCCCCTTCTTAGCAGAAGAAGAGGAGCCCACCAAGAAAGCCGGTTTATCCTTCTTTAATGTGGATTCGTATGTCACAAGCATATTGACCATCTCTTCAAGGGAGGCCTCTATCTTGTTCATATTGAAATTCACCACAAATCCGTCAAACGAAGAAGGAAGAGACAGAAGTAGTAAGTCCACGTTGAGTTCATGCTCCAACACCAAATCAAGGGTTACCAACTTCTGTATGAGCCAAATCACTCGTACCCCATGATCACGGACCGAAGTCCCTTCACGCATGCGACACGTCATTAGCTCCTTTACAGTAGCGAACCTTTCAGCCCTCGATTGAGCCCCAAAAAGTTCCTTGAGTTGTACGTGAATGTCAGTAGCATTCACGGTGTCCTTAAATCACCTCTGGAGTTCATCAGACATCGAGGCTTGCATATAGCATTTGGCCTTGATATCATGGTCCCACCATGTATCAAGTTTGGCTAACTCTTCCGGACTTATGTCAGCTGGTGCTTCCTTCGGAGGAGATTTTTCTAACACGTAGAGCATCTTCTCCGAAGTCAAGACAATCTTCAACTTACGGAACCATTCCGTATAGTTTGCGCCAGTCAATTTATTTTGTTCGAGGATCGAGAAAAGTGGATTACGCGAATTCATCTTTATGAAATACTGAAAAGAAACTGAAAAATATCAGTGATTGTTTAAGTAATTTACTAAGACATAAAATAGGCGAAATTTATTTTATGAATCTCACTCCCACTATTTTAACGATTTCACTACCCTCTAGTGAAAACGGGAAACTGTTTTCCTTAGTGAGAACATGGAGTTCAATTGACAAACTATGGTCCCGAATAATATCAGCCAACCATAATTTTCAAAAGGTAGAGCCCAATTGCTTCCAAAGCAACCTCCACGTTTTTACCTCATGTCCAATAAGGGCCCAATAATATGACGCCGTTTATTGTGACATGTCAAGATGACCCATCAATATTAAGTTGTGATGGACGGTCGCCATGTGGATCCCCCAATAATATGAGCCGATCCCATGGGAGTTCCACCCAACTTACAACATGTGTCGATCCAATGTACAGCTTTCCGACGAACGAGCCCCTCCAATAATATGAGCCGGACCGTATCCGCGGGTAGCATCTCATACATTGATCGTTGATGGAAGGTAGGAACATTTAAACAAATTTAAATTTCCTTTATTTATCTTGATATCAATTTTAAATCATATTTAAAATGAGGGATTTTATTTGAAAATTTGTCTCATCATTTTTTAAAATTTTGTATGCTTGTCGGATTCACACAATTTTGTCTAAAACATGCATACAACTATAATATCACATATTATATAGGATGATCGATTCCATTTCTAATCGACCCGTGATTGCCAATCACGAGTCTTAGTCCAATCCTAGGTAATATGCAGTATGCAATGCAATCCTATTACATTGAGCTTCCAATTTACATTTCTTCTGTCTTTATTGTCTGCTGGGCCCACCACCGTCTTCAAATCTTCATCTCCCACTAAATCTAATGTATTTACAATAAATAACAATGACAAGTAGGGGATACATTTTTAAGGGGTGGGAACGGGCCATAAACCAAGCCCACTTTTATTACATATGACAATTCATATTGGGCCATAAACCAGGCCCATTAATAAAACCAACAACAATAAAAACAAATGTAAATTCCTAACATACACCTACAAAATTGGTCATGGCAATCAATCATCCTTATCCAATAACATTTAATTCAAAATTAATTTATTGGATAAAATGCAATGGCAATTTAAATTTAAAAGGATAAAATCATATTTCATACATAAAATCTTATTTTACATACAAAATCATATTTTATCTTTTTATCAAATAAAATCATATTTTATCTATAAAATCCAATTTTATACATAAAATCATATTTTACTCAATATTTCCATAATATCATATCTTATCATCAATTATACCAAAAATAATTAATTTCAAAATTCAATTTAACGGATAAAATATTTAAATTTTCCAAAAATTCAAATTTATCCAAAAATCAATTTTAAAATTTTCGGACTCGAACAATTCGATCCGACGCCTCGTGGACCAATCAAAAACAATTTTCGATCGGACCAAAAATAGAATTTTAACATATTAAAATTTAATTTAAAAATTAAAAAAAAATTAATTTTTCCCGCGGGCCGCCTGGGACATTCCCGGGCTGCCCGCACCCTAATGGGGTTGGGCCGGGCAGCGACGATCGCTGCCCATGGGCAGCGCCGAGCGCTGCCCTGCGCAGCGCCCAGCGTTGCGCTGGGCAGCGCCGTGCGCCGCCCTGTGCAACGCCTAGCGCTGCGCAGGGCAGCGCGGGGCAGCGATCATCGCTGCTCGGGTTTTTGCTCGGAAATTTTTTTTTTAATTTTTAAAATATTTATTTTGTTTCAAAAATCGAGGCTTAAAATTTTTTTGTACAATTGATTAATTTAATCGCTTGATCTGAGCAACCTGGCTCTGATACCACTGTTGGAGAACGCGGCGATCAAATCAATCAGGATTGATACCCGGTGCAGCGGAAGTTTAAAATTTTATATGGAACGATTCCATAATGGGTATCAACCTTACGATTAAATTGTGTGTGTGTAAAAATTAAATAACGATTATAAATTTTTACCTTCAATCTCGAATCGAGATTTTGGACACCAACAGATTGCTCTGCTCTTGTTGTATATCCCTGGAACTGATGGACGAATTGTTCTTCAATCAGGTCCACGAATGGATATTTAATCCGTCTGATAGATTGCACTAGAAAATCTATCAGAAGTTTCTACGAAGAGATTAACGAATTTGATCCGTTAAACCAGACTGTAATTCAAAATTCACAGACTGGATTTTACCGAGCAGAGGGGAGAGGGGTCGGCCACTTCAGAAGAAAATCACTAGGGTTTTTCGAAAATTTTGTGACCTGTTGTGTGTAATTTCTGTACTGCAATAACTTATTTATAATGTAGGCCACTAACAGCTTAGGGCCCATTAGTCATAAGTTCAAGCCCGACAAGCTAAGCCCGCATGTTCAGAAATTAATATAAAATTCATCATGACTCCGATTGATAAACCGATTTCACCAATGTGCACAGAAACCATTTCTGCACCTTTTAAAGTCAAGATAAATTTTTCTGAATCCGAATTCAGTGATTTCCAAAAATGCCCATCCCTATGTCATTTTAGGAAATCTCACTCCTCTACTCTTAAATAAGAAGTCCAACTTTTTTGTTCATTAAATTTAAATCTTTAAATTTAACTATCTCAACGGGGATTAAAAATCCATTACTCTGTGTGACCCTCAATGGTTCAGGGATACAGCTAGCCGTGGGCTCACAACTCCTTGTGACAAGGAACAACAATTTCCGACTTGCCAATCGAATCATGGTAAGAGCGCCTAGCAACATCGCCCCATGATTCCCTAGGTATCACTGATAGTTCCTGCAAGAACCAATAGATTTTGGTTAGCGTACAGTACGGTCCCTTCATCCATATATCCCGATCGAATCAACAACCATTGGTATATCGAGATTCGTTCGAGATTCGATAACTATGCAATACATCTTGAAGATCAAATAGTGACATCGCATGTGCTACTAAGAAACCATTTCTTAAATCACATCATGTACTCTGGCCAGAGATTCGTCACACTAATATCTCCTCAGATCACATAGGATATCCACACTCGCAAGTATGTGGTGAATCCTTGACAACAAAGTATCGACTCCTATATGTGTTGTAACTGTACCCAATCACGACACCTGATGACCCCAATAGAGTCGGTAAACGAGTCAAAGCACAGTACTAGCATATAGAGTCTCAATGATGTTTCAAGTAGTAAGACTAATGGTGTACAACCAAAACCGCGGACTTTGTCCACTCGATAAGTGATAACCACTTGGAAAGTCCGGATAGGGTAGTTCGATCATTCATCGTATGAATATCCATTTGCATGCTTCGAACATCTCTATGTTCCTTACCAATGAAACGTGGTACTCCGCATCGCAAATGCTAGTCTCAATCTCGAGCGATCCTTATCCTTATTATCGGACGGCTCAATCGACTAGGAACAGTTTAGAATATACAGTGACTATAAGATGTGTTTCATGATAGACATCCCCATGTTCTACCACATCTTACATACACTATAGTATATTCAAGGTCTTTATCAAAACAACAATAGTATATCACAATATCACAATATGAAGAAAGATAAAGTCATTGCCATTAATAAAAGTGTAAATTATATTAAACAAAAGATTGTTTATACAAAGAGTCATCAAAGCCCTTAGCCACAAGTTGGCTCACCGGGCACCCACTCTTTCAAGCCCTTAGCCACAAGTTGGCTCACCGGGCACCCACTCTTTCAATCTCCAACTTGCCCTAAAGCCAACTAGTCATACTACTTAGACCCATTGCTTTGCGATGTTTGTCAAATAATGGTCCTGGCAAGGGCTTAGTAAGTGGATCAGCGATATTGTCTGCAGAGGCCACTCTTTCGACAGTGATGTCTCCTCTTTCCACGATCTCCCGGATGATGTGGTATTTCCTCAGTATGTGTTTGGATCTTTGATGAGACCTTGGTTCCTTTGCCTGAGCAACGGCACCCGTGTTGTCACAGTACACCGGGACTGGACCAACAACTTCCGGAATAACGCCCAACTCTTGGACGAAATTCCTCATCCAAACGGCCTCTTTAGCAGCAGCTGATGCTGCAATGTATTCTGCCTCAGTGGTGGAATCCGCTGTGGTGTCCTGCTTGGAACTCTTCCAAGAGACAGCACCTCCATTGAGCATGAACACAAATCCAGAGGTTGACTTCGAGTCATCCACGTCACTTTGGAAGCTAGAGTCGGTATAGCCTTCCAATTTTAGTTCTCTTCCTCCATATACCATGAACATATTCTTAGTCCTTCGTAAGTACTTAAGAATGTCCTTCACGACTTTCCAATGCATTTGACCGGGATTAGCTTGATATCTTCTCGTGACACTCAAAGCAAATTCTACATCCGGTCTGGTAGATATCATCCCATACATGTTACTACCTATTGTTGACGCATATGGTACATGTGTCATTTTCTCTATTTCTTCATCAGTCTTGGGACACATAGACCTGGATAGAGAAACTCCATGACACATAGGTAGATGTTGTTGGAGAACGCGACGATCAGATCAATTAGGATTGATACCCAGTGTAGCGGAAGTTTAAAATTTTTGTATGGAACGATTCCATAATAGGTATCAACCTTACGATTAAATTGTGTGTGTAAAAATTAAATAACAATTATAAAATTTTTACCTTTAATCTCGAATCGAGATTTTGGACACCAACAGATTTCTCTGCTCTTGTTGTATATCCCTGGAACTGATGGACGAACTGTTCTTCAATCAGGTCCACGAATAGATATTTAATCCCTCTGATAGATTGCACTAGAAAATCTATCAGAAGTTTCTACGAAGAGATTAACGAATTTGATCCGTTAAACCAGACTGTAATTCAAAATCACAGGCTGGATTTTTCTCGAGTAGAGGGAGAAAGGGGGGCGGCCACCTTTTGAAAATTAACTAGGGTTTTCAAAAAATCCTTGTGACCTGTTGTGTGTAATTTCTGTACTGCAATAACTTATTTATAATGTAGGCCACTAACAGCTTAGGGCCCATTAGTCATAAGTTCAAGCCCGACAAGCAAAGCCCGCATGTTCAGAAATTAATATAAAATTCATCGTGACTCCGATTGATAAACCGATTTCACCAATGTGCTCAGAAACCATTTCTGCACCTTTTAAAGTCAAGATAAATTTTTTTGAATCCGAATTCAGTGATTTCCAAAAATGGCCATCCCTATGTCATTTTAGGAAATCTTACTCCTCTACTCTTAAATAAGAAGTCCAACTTCTTTGTTCATTAAATTTAACTCTTTAAATTTAACTATCTCAACGGGGATTAAAAATCCATTACACTGTGTGACCCTCAATGGTTCAGGGATACAGCTAGCCGTGGGCTCACAACTCCTTGTGACTCGGAACAACAATTTCCGACTTGCCCATCGAATCATGGTAAGAGCGTCTAGCAACATCGCCCCATGATTCCCTAGGTATCACTGATAGTGCCTACAAGAACCAATAGATTTTGGTTAGCGTACAGTACGGTCCCTTCATCCATATATCCCGATCGAATCAACAACCATTGGTATATCGAGAGTCGCTCGAGATTCGATAACTATGCAATGCATCTTGAAGATCAAATAGTGACATCGCATGTGCTACTAAGAAACCATTTCTTAAATCACATCATGTACTCTGGCCAGATATTCGTCACACTAATATCTCCTCAGATCGCATAGGATATCCACACTCGCAAGTATGTGGTGAATCCTTGACAACAAAGCATCGACTCCTATATGTGTTGTAACTGTACCCAATCCCGACACCTGATGACCCCAATAGAGTCGGTAAACGAGTCAAAGCACAGTACTAGCATATAGAGTCTCAATGATGTCTCAAGTAGTAAGGACTAATGGTGTACAACCAAAACCGCGGACTTTATCCACTCGATAAGTGACAACCACTTGGAAAGTCCGGATAGGGTAGTTCGATCATTCATCATATGAATATCCATTTGCATGCTTCGAACATCTCCATGTTCCTTACCAATGAAACGTGGTACTCCGCATCGCAAATGCTAGTCTCAAACTCGAGTGATCCTTATCCTTATTATTGGACGGCTCAATCGACTAGGAACAGTTTAGAATATACAGTGACTATAAGATGTGTTTCATGATAGACATCCCCATGTTCAACCACATCTTACATACACTATAGTATATTCAAGGTCTTTATCAAAACAACAATAGTATATCACAATATAACAATATGAAGAAAGATAAAGTCATTGCCATTAATAAAAGTGTAAATTATATTAAACAAAAGATTGTTTATACAAAGAGTCATCAAAGCCCTTAGCCACAAGTTGGCTCACCGGGCACCCACTCTTTCAGATGTCCTCTCTTGGACCCATCCATTGAAAACCGTTTCAATATGGTGTCGATGTAGGTTGCTTGAGTGAGTCCTATCATTCTCTTAGATCTATCTCTATAGATCTGTATCCCTAGAATATAGGATGCCTCACCCAAATCCTTCATCGAGAATCTACCTGATAACCATATCTTTGTTGACTGCAACATCCCTACATCATTCCCAATGACTAGGATGTCATCAACATAAAGTACTAAGAATGTCACAGCATCCTTAACTACTTTCTTGTACACGCACGGTTCCTACGGGTTCTTGATGAAACCAAAATTTTTTATTGTTTCATCAAATTTCTGGTTCCAACTTCTTGATGCTTGTTTTAGACCATAGATTGATCTCTGAAGCTTGCATACCTTATGCTCGCTTCCCATGGATGTGTATCCCTCAGGCTGCATCATATAGATCTCTTCCTTAATGTTTCCATTAAGAAATGCAGTCTTCACATCCATTTGCCATATCTCATAGTCATACCAAGTAGCTATGGCAATAAGGATTCTTATGGACTTGAACATTGCAACTGGTGAAAAGTTTTCATCATAGTCAACTCCTTGTCTTTGAGTATAACCTTTCGCCACCAATCGTGCCTTTTAGGTCAATACCTTACCATCAGGCCCAAGCTTTCTCTTGTAGATCCATTTACACCCTATTGGAACAATTTCATCGGGAGGATCTACTAAAGACCAAACTTGGTTTGTATGCATCGAATCTATTTCCGACTGCATAGCTTCAAGCCATAAATTTGAATCCGCATCAGAAATTGCTTTCTTGAAGTTTCTTGGATCACATCCAACATCGGGTTCATCTTGATCCCCTTCAAGAAGAAGACCATATCGAATGGGAGGTCTAGAAGTCCTCTCGGATCATCTAGGTATAGGCGTGTGCATCAATGGTTCCTGAGGTGTAGGATCATTATTTTGTATTTCGGGTTCTTCTCGAATTTCTTCGAGTTCCATCATCTCGCCTTTCTTATCCAATAAGAACTCCTTCTCCAAGAAGGTGGCATTCCTTGAAACAAACACCTTTGTTTCAGCAGGATGATAGAAATAATATCCGATTGAATTCTACGGATACCCTACAAAATAACATAAGGTGGATCGACTATCCAACTTATCTCCCACTGTCTGCTTCACGTAAGCAGGACATCCCCAAATCCTCAAGTACAAATACATTGGAGCTTTGCCATTCCATAACTTGTATGGTGTTTTGTCCACTGCTTTGGTGTGGACGTTGTTCAACAACAATACCGCCGTTTCAAGCGCGTAGCCCCAAAACGAAGGTGGAAGCTCAGTGAAGCTCATCATGGATCGAACCATGTCCAACAGGGTTCAATTACGACGCTCCGAAACACCATTCAGCTGAGGTGTCATAGGAGGAGTCCACTGAGAGAGAATCCCATTCTCTTTCAGATAGTCCAAAAACTCGGTACTTAAGTATTCTCCACCTCGATCCGATCGAAGTGCTTTAATACTTTTACCTAGCTTGTTTTCTACTTCAGCCTTGAATTCTTTGAACTTTTCAAATGCTTCAGACTTATATTTCATTAAATATAAATACCCATACCTAGAATAATCATCAGTAAAGGTAATGAAGTAGGTGTGGCCATATTGAGTACCAATTCTAAATGAACCACAAACATCTGTATGGATCAAATCCAACAGATTTTGACTATGCTCAGGTTTTCCCTTAAAAGGAGATTTAGTCATTTTTCCTTTCAGGAAGGACTCACAAGTAGGTAGAGAGTTAATATCAGACATATCAAACATGCCCTCTCCCACTAGCTTGTTCATCCTCCTTGAGGAAATATGACCTAGCCTAGCATGCCAAAGGTTTGCCGGGTTTTGACTATCGATTTTTCTTTTGTTTGTTGTTACCGGTTTATCAACATAATTTATTGGAACGTCTTTTAATTTTAAGTTATATAGATCGTTTTCAAGTTGTCCATTTCCAATCAAACTTTTATTCTTGTAAATATTGCAAATCCCATTCACAAAATTGCAAGAATAACCATCTCTATCAAGCATAGAAACAGAAATAATGTTTTTAATCAAATCTGGAACAAATAAAACATCTCTTAAAAGTAACTTAAAACCGTTCTGCAAAATTAAATAAACATCTCCCACAGCTTTAGCTTCAACTCTGGAACCATTTCCGAGCCTCAGCTGGGTCTCACCCATTCTAAGCCTGCGACTTCTTGTCATCACCTGCAAATCATTGCAAATGTGAGATCCACATCCGGTATCCAATACCCAAGAAGTAGTATTAAGTGAAACATTTATTTCAATATAGAACATACCCTTCGCAGTTCGCAACTGCTCTAGATATTCCTTGCAGTTACGTTTCCAATGACCGGGCTTCTTGCAGTAATGGCAAACATCCTTGGACTTTTCCATGTTTGAAGCTTTTGTCTTGTACTTCTTCTCGGGTTCGGTTTTCTTGGGTGGGGCAGAACGTTTCTTACCCTTTGTACTTGGCCCCTTCTTAGCAGAAGAAGAGGAGCCCACCAAGAAAGCCGGTGTATCCTTCTTTAAAGTGGATTCATATGTTACAAGCATATTGACCATCTCTTCAAGGGAGGCCTCTATCTTGTTCATATTGAAATTCACCACAAATCCGTCAAACGAAGAAGGAAGAGATAGAAGTAATAAGTCCACGTTGAGTTCATGCTCCAACACCAAATCAAGCATTACCAACTTCTGTATGAGCCAAATCACTCGTACCCCATGATCACGGACCGAAGTCCCTTCACGCATGCGACACGTCATTAGCTCTTTTACAGTAGCGAACCTTTCAGCTCTCGATTGAGCCCCAAAAAGTTCCTTGAGTTGTACGTGAATGTCAGCAGCATTCACGGTATCCTCAAATCGCCTCTGGAGTTCATCAGACATCGAGGCTTGCATATAGCATTTGGCCTTGATATCATGGTCCCATTATGTATCAAGTTTGGCCAACTCTTCTGGACTTACATCAGCTGGTGCTTCCTTTGGAGGAGATTTTTCTAACACGTAGAGCATCTTCTCCGAAGTCAAGACAATCTTCAACTTACGGAACCATTCCGCATAGTTTGCGCCAGTCAGTTTATTTTGTTCGAGGATAGAGAATAGTGGATTACGCGAATTCATCTTTATGAAATACTGAAAAGAAACAGACAATAATCAGTGATTGTTTAATTAATTTACTAAGACATAAAATAGGCGAAATTTATTTTATGAATCTCACTCCCACTATTTTAACGATTTCACTACCCTCTAGTGAAAACGGGAAACTGTTTTCCTTAGTGAGAACATGGAGTCCAATTGACAAACTATGGTCCCGAATAATATCAGCCAACCATAATTTTCAAAAGGTAGAGCCCAATTGCTTCCAAAGCAACCTCCACGTTTTTACCTCATGTCCAATAAGGGCCCAATAATATGACGCCGTTTATTGTGACATGTCAAGATGACCCATCATTATTAAGTTGTGATGGACGGTCGCCATGTGGATCTCCCAATAATATGAGCCGATCCCATGGGAGTTCCACCCAACTTACAACATGTGTCGATCCAATGTACAGCTTTTCGACGAACGGGCCCCCCCAATAATATGAGCCGGACCGTATCCGCGGGTAGCATCTCATACATTGATCGTTGATGGAAGGTAGGAACATTTAAAAAATTTTAAATTTCTTTTATTTATCTTGATATCAATTTTAAATCATATTTAAAATGAGGGATTTTAATTTTGAAAATTTGTCTCATCATTTTAAATTTTGTATGCTTGCGGGATTCATACAATTTTGTCTAAAACATGCATACAACTATAATATCATATATTATATAGGATGATCGATTCCATTTCTAATCGACCCGTGATTGCCAATCACGAGTCTTAGTCCAATCCTAGGTAATATGCAGGTATGCAATGCAATCCTATTACATTGTGCTTCCAATTTACTTTTCTTCTGTCTTTATTGTCTGCTGGGCCCACCTCCGTCTTCAAATCTTCATCTCCCACTAAATCTAATGTATTTACAATAAATAACAATGACAATTAGGGGATACATTTTAAGGGGTGGGAACGGGCCATAAACCAGGCCCACTTTTATTACATATGACAATTCATATTGGGCCATAAACCAGGCCCATTAATAAATCCAACAACAATAAAAAACAAATGTAAATTCCTAACATACACCTACAAAATTGGTCATGGCAATCGATCATCCTTATCCAATAACATTTAATTCAAAATTAATTTATTGGATAACATGCAATGACAATTTAAATTAAAAGGATAAAATCATATTCCATATATAAAATCTTATTTTACATACAAAATCATATTTTATCTTTTTATCAAATAAAATCATATTTTACATATAAAATCCAATTTTATACATAAAATCATATTTTATTTAATATTTCCATAAGATCATATCTTATCATCAATTGTACCAAAAATAATTAATTTCATAAAATCTGATTTAACGGATAAAATCTATAAATTTTCCAAAAATTCAAATTTATCCAAAAATAAATTTTTAAAATTTACGGACTCGAACAATTCGATCCGACGCCTCGTGGACCAATCAAAAATAATTTTCGATCGGACCAAAAATAGAATTTTAACATATTAAAATTTTAATTTTAAAATTAAAAATTAATTTTTCGCGGGCCACCCGGGACGCTCCCGGGCTGCCCGCGCCCCAAAAGGGCTCGGGCCGGGCAGCGCCGTGCGCCGCCCTGCGCAGCGCCTACGGCGCTGCCCGGGGAAGCGACTCTTGCTGCCCCCCGGGCAGCGATCCAATCGCTGCCCGTGTTTTTGCCCGAAAAATTTTTAATTTAAAAAAAATTTATTTTTTTTCAAAAACCGAGGCTTAAAATTTTTTTTGTACAATCGATTAATTTAATCGCTTGATCTGAGCAACCTGGCTCTGATACCACTGTTGGAGAACGGCGATCAGATCAATCAGAATTGATACCCGGTGCAGCGGAAGTTTAAAATTTTTATATGGAACGATTCCATAATGGGTATCAAAACTTTACGATTAAATTGTGTGTGTAAAAATTAAATAACAATTATAAATTTTTACCTCCAATCTCGAATCGAGATTATGGACACCAACAGATTGCTCTGCTCTTGTTGTATCTCCCTGGAACTGATGGACGAACTGTTCTTCAATCAGGTCCACGAACAGAGATTTAATCCCTCTGATAGATTGCACTAGAAAATCTATCAGAAGTTTCTACGAAGAGAATTAACGAATTTGATCCGTTAAACCAGACTGCAAATTCAAAATTCACAGGCTGGATTTTCCCGACAGAGAGAGGGAGGGGGCGGCCACTTTAGAGAGAAAAAACTAGGGTTTTCGAAAATTGTGACCTCTGTTGTATAATTTTTGTACTGCAATAACTTATTTATAATGTGGGCTGCTAACAGCTTAGGGCCCATTAGTCATAAGTTCAAGCCTGACAAGCAAAGCCCGCATGTTCAGAAATTAATATAAAATTCATCGTGACTCAGATTGATAAACCAATTTCACCAATGTGCACAGAAACCATTTCTGCACCTTTTAAAGTCAAGATAAATTTTCTGAATCCGAATTCAGTGATTTCCAAAAATTCCCATCCCTATGTCATTTTAGGAAATCTTACTCCTCTACTCTTAAATAAAAAGTCCCACTTCTTTGTTCATTAAATTTAACTCTTTAAATTTAACTATCTCAACGGGGATTAAAAATCCATTACTCTGTGTGACCCTCAATGGTTCAGGGATACAGCTAGCCGTGGGCTCACAACTCCTTGTGACTCGGAACAACAATTTCCGACTTGCCCATCGAATCATGGTATGAGCGCCTAGCAACATCGCTCCATGATTTCCTAGGTATCACTGATAGTGCCTGCAAGAACCAATAGATTTTGGTTAGCGTACAGTACGGTCCCTTCATCCAAATATCCCGATCGAATCAACAACCATTGGTAAATCGAGAGTCGTTCGAGATTCGATAACTATGCAACGCATCTTGAAGATCAAATAGTGACATCGCATGTGCTACTAAGAAACAATTTCTTAAAACACATCATGTACTCTGGCTAGAGATTCGTCACACTAATATCTCCTCAGATTGCATAGGATATCCACACTCGCAAGTATGTGGTGAATCCTTGACAACAAAGCATCGACTCCTATACGTGTTGTAACTGTACCCAATCCCGACACCTGATGACCCCAATAGAGTCGGTAAACGAGTCAAAGCACAGTACTAGCATATAGAGTCTCAATGATGTTTCAAGTAGTAAGGACTAATGGTGTACAACCAAAACCGCGGACTTTATCCACTCGATAAGTGATAACCACTTGGAAAGTGCGGATAGGGTAGTTCGATCATTCATCATATGAATATCCATTTGCATGCTTCGAACATCTCTATGTTCCCTACCAATGAAACGTGGTACTCTGCATCGCAAATGCTAGTCTCAAACTCGAGCGATCCTTATCCTTATTATCGGACGGCTCAATCGACTAGGAACTGTTTAGAATATACAGTGACTATAAGATGTGTTTCATGATAGACATCCCCATGTTCTACCATATCTTACATACACTATAGTATATACAAGGTCTTTATCAAAACAACAATAGTATATCACAATATAACAATATGAAGAAAGATAAAGTCATTGCCATTAATAAAAGTGTAAATTATATTAAACAAAAGATTGTTTATACAAAGAGTCATCAAAGCCCTTAGCCACAAGTTGGCTCACCGGGCACCCACTCTTTCACCCTCCCGAGGCGCAAGCGCGCGCAATGCCCTGCCTGGGAAGGGACGCAGGCGGCGCGGGCGCTTGCTCTAATGTGCAGGCGCGCCTAACCCGCTGCTCCTGTTGGGGAAAAACAATCCAACACATAATTTAAGATCGGAAAGAGCAACAATCAAGTCCCAACAACAAAATCATGCATCGGTGCTAGCTAATACAAGCGGAATACAAAACATAATCAATTCTAAATTCAAGCAAGACATCCACCAATTTCCAAGTTCAATATCTAAACATGTTCCAACATAACTAATTAGACATGCTGACACAACTTCTAAACCGAGTCTCACTTCTACACTTGCCCTCGAAGCTAGCCAAACCTTCTCTGACTTGATCCTGCCCCACCTGTTGCCAAGTACACATACAAAACAAAGCAACAGCCGGATAACCGGTAAGAATGATATTCCCAGAAAAAGCAACATAACACGTAATACAATTACTAAACATGCTTTCAAGGCAATACAAATCAATATCAACGTAATGAAATGCATGTCTTTAAATCGGGATATCAAATCAGATAACCGAGGGATTGCTGCGGTGCTTTTGGGATCCAGAGGATGAGATCACGTAACGACTTACCGACTCTCCCAATCAAGGTGGTGCCACGTATCCCACTCCTCTAGACTTTGAGCAACTATAATGAGTTCACTAGCACTAGGCGAGACGATTACGACCTAGGCCACTCAAATTATAGTTCCCAAACGTCTAAACAAAAAGGGCTGTTCTGCCTGCTGAAATCAAAGTTGGCTCAAGATGAATGTATAACAGAAACATAAACAAAGCCACATAACAAAAGCTCAATCAATAAACAAGACACAAGTCCTCATGCTAGAACAAGTTTAGATGCAAGTATGCGATTTTAAGGGGGAAACTCGAGAACCAGCTGTTCCGAGTATGCTATCCCGCTAACGATGACTGCTTTTACCTCTCAATGCAGTAGTCCCAACTCTGGATAAGCTACAACAAAAGATTGTATCAAAGACTATACAATCTAACAACAACTACGGTTCAAGGTAAATCTCTTTACCGTTCTTCGTCCAATCTCTTGACGATCAAATGCTGTTAACACAGGGCTCGACAAACTACAACAAATCTGTACGAAGATAAGAGATGATCAACAACAACGATCACTCACAAGCCAAAGTGCAACAACTCAAAAGGGTTCGAAATCTCAAAACTCAAATCGACGGCATAACGGCTATAAACTAAACAAACCGAAAACGCAGACAGCAGTTCAATAATGATATAACCTCATATCAATGCCCAAACAACAATAATAAGGCAAAACCAACAGATCTCAAAACCTCTTATCGAAAATGGCTTCCAAAAAATCATAACAATTCCGAACGTCGCTCAAATTCAAAACTGACAGATAATAAACGATCAGAACTCTGCCAAGAACAACATACTCGAATCTCGAACGATTCTAACAACATCCAAAAACTAGAATGTATCTGATCGTAGAAAAACTTACAATATAACGGAGCTCTCGCTGCAGTGATCGCTAATCTGCCTTCAGAAATAAATTCCAACGGCCGGATCGAGCTCGGAAAGAAATCACAAAGCTTGGAAACTCATTTGGGCGCCTACAATGGAGGGAGACGGCTTGGAGGAAGATGGAGGAGACTTGTAAACTTAAATATAAGTGTAGATAATATATAAAATCCACTTTTTGCGTTTTAGTCCCTGAAATTTCTAAAATTTGCAAAAAGAACCCTGATCAAAATCAAGTCGGATCTTGAACTCTGCAATCTCCGATTAACTCAAATAAACTCATTTAAGATAAAAACGGGGCGTTACAAAGGCGGCTGCGATGTGATGGTGCACAGCTGATATGGTGAAGCTTGAACCAGGGACGGTCTTCGGCTAAGATGGAGGACGACGGCTATGAGATGCTCCGAGAGTGGAATGAAGATGGTGGTGTGGTGGTAATCGGAGATGGAATCCTGCAAATTTGAGAGTGAATCGGATGGTGAGAAGAAAATTAAAGATTGGGGGTTTAGGGTTCGAAATAGGTAAGAAATAAGTGAGTAGGAAGAAAGAGGATTCCCGATATAACTCGGTCAAATATACTCTTGCTCGAGCGCACAAGTGGCTCGCTCGAGCGAGTCCAAAAGTTATTCAAAGTCAGAGCATCTCTCACTCGAGCGCATAAAGGGCTCGATCGAGCGAGACTTATTTAAAATAAATTCAGAACTATGCTCGCTCGAGCGCATAAGATGGCCACTCAAGCGAGAGAGAAAATTGTCCATAAACACAAAACAGAACTATAATCGCTCGAGCGCATGAAAATGTCGCTCGAGCAAGATTTAATTTTTGCAAAATTTTCAAAAAAATAAATAAAAATTATAAGATTTAATTTAAAATCAACTTAAACAACCCAAAACAAAATTTAATAAAATAAAAATGAAAAATAACACTGGGTTGCCTCCCAGCCAGCGCTAAATTAATAGTCTATAGCACGACTGTACTTCCCTTTCAATTTTTTAGGTCCTGCAAGTCGACAATGGTCTGTATTTGATCCACATTACCACCACAATAAATTTTTATCCTCTGACCATTAACTTTTAATGCACCTGTTTGAGGACTGTAAATTTCCACTGTACCATACGACATCACTTGCTTGATAGTGAACGGTCTTAACCATCTTGAACGCAGCTTACCTGGAATGAGTTTCAAACATGAGTTATATAATAAAAAAGTTTGGTCTACCTCAAACTCACGTGAAACGATGCGTTGATCATGCCATTTTTTAGTTTTGTCTTAGTAAATTCTGGAATTCTCATAGGCATCCAACCTTAGCTCCTCATGTTCATTCAATTGCAGCAATTTTCCTTGCCTGTAGCCTGCACATCAAAATTAAGAAATTTAGTGGCCCATAATGCTTTGTGCTCAAGTTCAACAGGAAGATGACACGCTTTACCATATAACAACCTAAAGGGAGAAGTTCCTATAGGTGTTTTAAAAGCAGTACGATAAGCCCATAACGCGTCATCTAGCTTATTTGACCACTCTTTCCTATTCGAATTCACAGTTTTCTCCAATATTCGTTTCAACTCCCGATTTGATATTTCAACTTGCCCACTAGTTTGGGGGTGGTAAGGTGCTGCCACCTTGTGAGTGACCCCATATTTAGTCAAAAGTATGTCAAATTGATTGTTACGAAAGTCCTCCATCACTGATTATGGCTCTAGGGGTACCATATTGAGCAAAGATAAAATTTTTCAGAAATTTTACAACCACCCTAGAGTCATTAGTTCTACATGCAAGCGCTTCAACCCACTTGGACACATAATCGACTGCTACCAAAATGTATTTGTTCCTCTCAAACACGGAAAACGGTCCAATGAAATCAATACCCCAAACATCAAAAACTTCATAGACAAGTATATTATTTAAGGGCATCTCATGTCTCCTAGATATATTACCCACTTTTTGACATGCATCACAAGCAATCATATAGGCATACACATCATTAAACAATGAAGGCCAATAAAATCCTGACTGTAGTACTTTAGCAGTTGTACAACCCATGCCGAAGTGACCTCCAATCGGACCTGTGTGAGTGTGAGAGTATAGAATAAACCTCTTCCACTGGAATACATCTACGAATAATACCAACTGCGCAGATCTTAAACAAAAAATGATTTTCCCACAAAAAATATTTCAACTCAGAGAAAAACCTATTTTTCTGTTGATAATTCAAATGCGGGGAAAGAAACTTACTTGATAGATAGTTAACAATTTCTGCATATCATGGTAGATTTGTTACCTCTAACAGATGTTCTTCTGGGAAATCATCATGAATCACTTGCGTTTTAGTTCTTTGATTTCCAAACGGGAAAGATGATAGGCTACTTGATTCTCCGAGCCCTTCCTGTCAATAACTTTCAAGTCAAATTCTTGTAAAAGTAAAACCCAATGAATTAACCTTGGCTTAGCATCCTTTTTGCTCATCAAATACTTCAATGCCGAATGGTCAGTATGGACCACAACTTTGCTCCCCACCAAATATGATCAGAATTTGTCCAATGCAAAAACTACCGCAAGGAGTTCTTTTTTAGTTGTGGCATAATTTAGTTGGGCGGCTGACAGGGTGATATTGGCATAATAAATTACATGCAACACTTTGTCCCTTTTTTGTCCAAGGACGGCTCCCAACGCAGTGTCACTGGCATCACACATCAACTCAAATGACAGACTTCAGTCAGGTGCTACTATCACAGGTGCAGTTGTCAATTTCTGCTTCAAAATCTGAAAAGCCTGTAAACACTCAGCAGAAAAATTAAAAGGCACCTCTTTTATCAACAAATTAGTAAGGGGTTTAGCAATAAAAGAAAATCTTTAATTAATCTCCTATAGAAACCCGCATGTCCGAGAAAGCTTCTGATTCCTTTCAAGTTCGTGGGAGGTGGAAGTTTTTCAATCACTTCTAATTTTACCCGGTCCACCTCCACACCTTTTTCATACACTTTGTATCCTAAAACAATACCTTCTCTCACCATGAAGTGGCATTTCTCCCAATTTAACACAAGGTTGCTTTCTTCGTACCTCTGTGAAATGTTTTTCAAATAACATAAACATGCATCAAAAGAAGAACCAACAACAGAAAAATCATCCATAAACACCTCAATAAAATTTTCAACCATATCATGAAAAATTGCCATCATGCACCGCTGAAAAGTGGTAGGGTCATTACAAAGACCAAATGTCATCCGTTTATATGCAAAAGTACCATAAGGACAAGTAAAATTGGTTTTGTGTTGCTCCTCAGGTGCTATAAGAATTTTTATATAACCAGAATAACCGTCTAAAAAATAGTAAAAAACATGCACTGCAAGTCTCTCAACCATCTGATCAATAAAGGGAAGGGGAAAGTGATCTTTACGAGTGACATCATTCAGTTTCCTATAATCAATGCATACTCGCCACCCCGTAACAGTTTTAGTAGGAATTAATTCATTCTTTTCATTTTCAATAACAGTCATCCCTCCCTTTTTAGGCACTACTTGAATTGGACTCACCCATTCACTGTCAGAGATATGATAGATAATACATGCAACGAGAAGTTTGATCACCTCATTTTTCACTACCTCTTGAATAGCTGGGTTAAGTCACCTCTGTGGTTGCGTAAACGTTTTGTGCTCTGCCTCCATCAGTATCTTGTGCATACACATGGTTGGACTGATCCCTTTGATGTCAGTCAAGATCCATCCCATGGCTCTTATATGCTCTCTAATTACCCGCAACAATTTTTCCTCCTCGCAACCTGTCAAAGAAGACGAACATATTACTGGCAGTTTATCATTCTTTAATAAATATAAATATTTTAAGTGAGAAGGGAGTGGTTTGAGTTCAAGCGTCTTCAATGGTTTTGGAATATGGCCAAGTTCCCCCATCTTGGTATTGTTGAATCTTTCAAAGGGTATACTCCCATCCAGATATTTTTCCACTTCATGCACCTCTTCAGAAACATGCTCCTCATCCATTGTTCCTTTCAAACATATTTCTAATGGATCTATGGACAACTGTTCCTGCAAAGAATACTCAGAATTGTCTGCAGGATAACGAAGGCCCTGAAAAACATTAAAAATCACAATCTCATCATTCATACGCAAAATTAGCTCTTCCTTATGCACATCAATTAAGGCCTTTCCAGTGGCTAAAAATGGTCTGCCTAAAATAAGAGGTATCTCACGATCCTCTTCCATATCAAGAACAACAAAATCCACCGGAAAAATAAACTTATCAACCTTAACCAAAACATCTTCCACAATCCCCCTTGGATATTTTATAGATTTGTCAGCCAATTGAAAGGAGATAGTGGTTGGCCTAACGTCACCAATTCCTAGCTTTTCAAAACATGAATAAGGCATAAGATTGATACTGGCATCTAAATCACATAAAGCCTTATTAAAAAATGATTTTCCAATAGTTCATGGAATTGAAAAGCTAACGGGATCCTTAAGTTTCAGAGGGAGTTTATTTTGTAAAATATCAGAACATTCCTTCGACAACTTCACAGTTTCAAAATCCACTAACTTTCTCTTGTTAGAAAAAATCTCTTTCAAAATTTTTTCATAACTGGGCATTTGAGCCAAAGTATCTGCAAATGAAATATTAATATGAAGCTTTTTGAAGATTTCTAAAAATTTGGCAAATTGATTATCCAATTGCAGTTGCTTTTCTTGCTGGGGGAAAGGAAGTTTACTCAAATCAATATTCTGATTAATAGTTGGGTTAGAATACTTACCTTTCTTGCCTGTAGGCACCGATTCTGAATGCTTTGGTGCTTCCTCTATCCTTTTTTCTATAACTAAATCATTTACTTCCTCATCCTCAATTCTCTCCTCCGCAATCTCCGCTTGCGATCTAGTCACTGCCAAAATAGCATTGACATCTTTTGGATTATTTTTAGTATTGCTAGGCAACGATCCTGCTGGCCTAGTTGACAGTTGTGTCGCTATCTGGCTCATATGTGTTTCCAACCTTTGTAGCATTGCCTCCTGATTCTGCAGACGTGTCTCAGTACTCTCTATATACTTCATCATAATTTCCTCAAAGGATGGCTTCTTCTCAACTGGCTTGGATGTATTGGCGGTGGGATCTGCAGGTTTCCATGAGAGATTCGGATGATTATTACCGCCAGGTTATAAGTATTACTATAAGGACTGAACGGTTTTCTCCCTTGATTTTCCATGAAGTTCGCCGCATCAATCTCAAAGACCTGCTGCTCCTTGGGTTGCTGAGCTTGTACCTGATTAGCTGAAGTTGTCTGCGTAATCGCCATCTGATGTGTAAGAGCATCAATTTTGGCATTCAATGCTCTCAGTGCATCAACTTCTAGAACTCCAGCCTTTTTATTCTTTTTCACATCTGGCCATCCTATGTTTCTTTCAGCCATTTTCCCAATAATCTCTCACGCCTCTAGTGGCGTCTTCCTAAATAAGCTTCCATTGGCAACAACATCTAACATGGATCGAACAGACTGATCAGCCCCATTGTAGAATGTCTGAGTCTGCTGGCTCTGAGTAAGATTATGTTGAGGACACATCCTCAACATCTTTTTAAATCTGGTCCATGCCGCATGAAGAGATTCAGCCTCCATTTTCTTGAATGAGATGATGTCAGAGAATAGTTTTGCCATCTTCGTAGGAGGGAAATACTTGTTCAAAAAAGTTTGAACAAGTTGGGTCCAAGTAGTGATAGAAACCGCAGGCAAATCATCCAGCCACTCCACTGCTTCGCCTTGCAAAGAGAATGAGAATAACCGCAGTCTTACTACATCAGATGTTACCCCATTAACCTTGAAAGTGTCGCAAATCAAAAGAAAACGCTTCAGATGAGCGTAGGGGTCTTCCACAAATGTGCCCCTAAATCTTGCTTGCAACTGAATTATCTGAATAATTGAAGGCTTCAATTCAAAGTTATTCGCCTCCACAGCAGTGCGAACGATGCTAGAGCCATAACCTTCAGTAGGTGGACGAATCAAATCAAGAACAGTTCTATTATCCGCCATATCTTCCTCTGATTCAGATTCTGTCTCAAGTTCAAGATTGATAGATCTCCTGTCCTTTCGGATCCTGCTGAGCGTTCGTTCTATCTCTGAATCAAGTGGTAGTAGCTCCCTAGATCGAATTCTATGCATGCACAACAGATAGTACCTGAAAATCACCAAGAAAAGAAGAGAATTCAGAATTTAATAAAATAAATTAAAGTAAAGTCTAATCTCAAGTGAAATAAAAATTATGATATCAAAACAGTTCCCGACAACGGCGCCAAAAACTTGACTGCTAAAATCGGTTTGATTAAAAATCTACTAGCAAGCGCACCAGTTCAAGTAATAGATAGTGGACAAAGGTCCAGATGTCGAACCCACAGGGACTGTATATGTATATCAAAATATGATTATTCCTACTTAATCTAGACTAACCAACAAAAGTGATGAAATTTTATAATTTTCACTAAGAAATTAAATTGCAAATAAAATTCAATTCAATAAAAACGCAGCAGAAATTTTGGATTAAATTCAAATATGGGAAAAGCTCGATCAAGGACACACATAGGTACCAAAAAAATCACATAACAAGTAGCCGATTTAGGACTCAGATTTAATCTTAGATTACAAAAATTTTCCTCAATTGTTAAAAGGTCTATTTCTAGAAAAATCAAACCTATTCAAATATTGACGGATTAATTTTTCGTAATTCTAATCAAATCTGAATGCATTAAATCTTTGTGAAAATTCAGTTTCCACCTAAAACCGCACACTGAAACCGAATACTATTTCTAGTCGATTTTATCATGTGTTGATTATTAGAGTGATCGAAATCAATTCCTCCTATGTCGATTTAGAACCTATTAACATGCAAGAAAACAGTTGATCAGGCTATTCACAAGAGAAATATGAATCCAACAATTAATAAAATAAAATCAAGTCTGAAAAATACCAAAAAAACATCAAAGTTTTCTACATAAATTTGTCCGTCCCAATCACGTGGCCTTGATCAAAAAAGAAAAAAGTACTCAAAGTCTAACATGATTCACAATCAATGTTTTTTAATCAAAAACATCACCCAAAAATCAAAAAGAAAAGAAATAAGAAGAGTAGAATGATAGATGATGATGATAGCCGCCTTTTGCCTCTCAATCCTTGTGTAACCCTTAATTTGATGAAGAAATTGGTATTTAAGTGTCCAAGGATCCCCAAAAGATAGTATCCTTCCCGAGCAAGAGTTTCCAAATTTAAAAAGTCTGCCCGTGCGTCTCGCTCGAGAGGTAACAATATGAGCTCGAACGAGCATAACTCTGTCCCGAGGATGTTTTGCTCCGCCTTTCTCGCTCGAGTGGGCTCAATGTGTGCTCGAGCGAGCGTGACTCTGAAAATTCTTTTCTTCGCCCTCTGCTTCGCTCGAGCGAGCACAACATGCGCTCGAGAGAGTATAAAAATGGCCAAATCTTCACTTTGTCTTGAATTGTCCTATAAAATTAACCAGGAGAGACGTTATGCAGACAAATGCATGAAATATGCTTAAACTAAATAAAAACAACAACAATAACTCATGAATGCATGAAAAACAAGAAACAAACATCACAAAAATATTCATATAAAACACATTTATCAAACATGCAATCACATAATCCATGCAAACACATAGTACATGCATACTCAATCTGGATATCTCGAATAATACTTTCGTACCTTACTAAGGCAAATACTAGAAGCTTCCCTCTAGGTCCAAGCCTACCATGCATCATTACAATACATAAATACCATGTATTATCTAGCATGTCAAACATCACCTATCATGCTCTAAAAGCCTTAATTAAGTTATAGCCTACCTTCGTCCGTCGTTAGTCCGCTGATGTCAAATGCCCCAGAACCTGGGCATAGCCTAGCTACAACCCCTGGACACTTCGCTAGAGCTCCACCACTCGGCTGCTACTATGGACACTTTGCCAGAGCTTCACCGCCTGGCCACTTCTACGGACACTATCCAATATAAAAAAATACTACTTCCTACTTCAAATCTTAAAGAAAGAGTCCCGAAGCCCTTAAAATAGAGACATTACAGGAGATGATATATATTTAAAAATTCAAAAGTGAGCCCTCGGATCCCTATTTATAGGCTAGGCATCGATCAAATGGTCCGATACTTGGTTCGGATGGTCCGATATTTGCATGGTTTCCACGTCGCCTGCATGCTACTTCGGACGGTTCGATACCTTTTCGGATTGTCCGATCTCATTCGTCCAAAACACTTGTACAATCCTTCTTGCCACTTGTCCTGTGACACATCGGACGGTCCGATCCTACACATCGTATCGTCCGATCTGGCCATGTGACATCAGCAATGATGTCATATCTTAAACGAGATTTGGACATCTGTCCTCAAGGCGTTCAGACCGTCCGATCCCTTGATCTAATATTTCGATCTCACCCCATCTCTGAATCCAAATCGTGCCTCCAAACTGTCTTGGTTCGGACCCTCCGAATTTCCTGAGCCCAAAAATCCCATCAAGCATTTTTCGGGCATTTTGGACCCAAATCCTTTGTTCGTTTGATCATATTCAAATCCCTTAATCATGTTTTATTAAATCTAAACATGATTATTAACTTAATATTGTAAAATGGAACCAGGTTACAACAAGAATTATCAATTTTTGTCCAATTATAAGTCATAAAGGTGAGGCAATTAGTTTAGCAATTGAAAATTGCTTGAGAGTTTGGGGAATTGATAGAGTTTTCACAATTTTAGTTGATAATGCAAGTTCAAATGATGTATCTATGAATAATTTTAGAATAAAGATGGCTAATTGAGATTCTACTATTTTGAAAGGAGAATACATTCATATGAGTTGTGTAGCTCATATAATCAATTTGATTGTGGTTGATGGATTAAAAGAGATAAATGAATCCGTGTTGAGGGTCATGAATGCAGTTAAATATGTTAGACAATCCCCCTCCAAATTAAGCAAGTCCAAAGAATGTGCAGAGATTGAAAAAATTGAAAGTAAGAATTCACTGTGTTTGGATGTATCTACTAGATGGAATTCAACTCTTTTGATGTTGAATGTAGCTCAAAAATTTGAAAGAGTTGATAGACTTGATGAACAAGATCCATGCTTTAAGTTAGATCTTCAAATTAAAGTTTTGAGTGATATTGTTGATGATGATATAGAGGTGTTACACTTGGGTCAGATGATAAACCTAAAAAAGAGATGAAGACTTTTGATGGAAGGCCAACAAGTGCATATTGGAATAATGTTAGGATTTTTGCATCTTTATTGCAAGTTTTTTTATGATCTAACATTAAAAGTTTCAGGTTCTTTGTATGTCACTTCTAATACTTTTGCACATGAGATTAGTTCTATTCATAATATATTGAAGGAGTGGCAAGAAAGTGATGACTTTGATATATATTCAATGAGGATGAAAATGAGAAAGAAATTTGACAAGTATTGGGGAGATCCTGAGAAGGTGAATCACTTGCTTTATATTGCATTGGGGCATGATCCAAGGCATAAATTGAATTTCGTTGAATTCATGTTAGACGAGTTGTATGGAAATGAAAAGGGTGCAAGAATAGCAAAGATGGTCAAGGATATTGTAACGTCCAGAATATTCTTAGGTGATTTCGCATGCATAACTAGAAAAATAATTAATTTTAAAATTTAGAAAAATGGGTTAAATGATTTTATCTGAATTATGTGATATTGTTTGCATGTTTTAAATTTTAGTTATAGCATTTAACCCGCAATTATGTCATTTATGAAATTTTTAGAAATATTATTTTTCAATCGCGTAGACCGGGACCGTGGATGAACGAGACGAAGGATTTTCAATCCAAAATATTTTATGGAAATTTTATGAGCCATAAATTATATTTTAAGGTATTATTTTCAAAAAAATAATAGTTTTAATATATATATATATATATATGAGCCCAATTTTCACAAAAATAAGCAATTTTAAGGGCTTTTAGTAGGTTTTAAAATATCCTTAAATTTATATCACGAAATTTTCATATGAAAGATATTAAATTTAAAATTGATATATTATCTTCTAAAAATATAGCTTAATAATTAAATAAATAATCTATTTATCCTATTTTTCTTCTCTTTCACGTTATTTTTATCCCTAACCGCCATCACTCTCATTCTCATGCCTCTCATCAGTGCACACACCATCACACACGAAAAATTTGAAGATTTAAGCAAGATTTCAAGCTCATTCATCCCATAGATCGATCTACGCGCCTACACCGAGTTTTGGCTTCGAAAATTTAAAAGGCACGTTCGAACTCTCTTTTTGGCCACCATTTAAGCCATATATTCTGATCTTGCATGAAAACTTTGATCTAGCATTGTTGTGTTCGAATTATATGAATATTTATGAATATTTGCACATGATATTCACGATTGCATGTTCTCCTTGCATAAATCTCACGTTTATGGTCATGGAAGGATCTGGTCGGTTAACTCATGATTAAAGGGGTGAGTTAGGGTCTCCTTAGTTAGACCATGGCATGGCTCGAAGCTGGTAAAGGCTGGAACCGCAGACTTTCTTCTTTGAAACACAGCAGACACAGGTTTAGGGTTAAAGGTAATGTGGGTTCGGCCTTGATGAGGGGAGCATGGCTGGGGCCGAGCCATGGTTTTTTAGGATCGCCCAGGCGTGGGCTACGTCTGGGCGGTGGAGCTCCGACCAAGGGTGGCCGAAGCAGGGCGGCAGCTGCTCGCGGCCGAGAGCATGGAAGAAAGGAGGGATCAGGTTTAGGTGATAGGACAGGCCGAGCTTGTGTTTCCGGGTCCAGGTCGGGTCTAAAATAATATGGGTCATGTAAGTTGGGTCCGGGTTCAGGTTGTGTTAGTTGGGCTCGGGTATTTTATTTTTAAGTTAATTAATGGTTTAAGTGTTAATATGGGCTTAAGGTTGATTTAATTTAATAAGATGGGCCATTGAGTTTATTAATTGGGTTTAAATAATTATTTAAGTGAGCCCATTAATTTTCATGGGCTTGGGGCTCGTGGATATTATTGGGCCAGATTATGGTAATTTGGGCATATTGGGCCGGAATGAGTATTATTGGGTTTGAGTTTTTTAATAGGCAAGGAATTTATTAACGGGCTTGCTTAAATAAGTTATTTGGGCTAAATTTAAGTTAATGGACATAAGTTGAGTTATTGGACTAGTCTAGGATATAATGGGCCTAAGTCTAGGGAGTCAACCGTCTGAAAAAGTCCACGAAAATGCATAGTCCGTAAATATATATTTAATTCTTGCATGAATATTTTTATGTATGTATAAGTATTATTTTTATGAAAAATAATTAAATATATATTTACGGACAAATTTTTATGAAAATAAGACCATGAAGAATTTTTATGTTTGTGCATGATGAAATATGCTATATGTATGATTATGGGCATGAAAAATATTTTAAGGAAGTTGAAGTGGGTGTGTGACAATTTACGGGATTGAAAATGAGATACCTAGGACCGTAGCCCTTTCCATATGCTATGGGACTGGGGGTCGGGATACTGAGGCCTGATTTTCTTTCTATATGTTTATGATAATGCACCTATGGATCTGGGGTCAGCCTGGTGAAGTGGCATAAGAGGTGGAGATTTCACCTCCACGTACGTTTGTTATTTGATTGATCAATCACACATGTTATAGTCACACGACATGGATGCAACCTCATGAAAATTTTTAAGTATGATATGACATATTTATTAGGTATTATGTATGATGAATGTGATATGATATGATTATTTATGTTATGTTTAAGATTAATGCCATGAGATACAATTTTTTTATGAACATGCATGTATATATGATATATTATGTATTCAGCATATGTTATGTGTTGCATAAATTTTATCATGTTGTTATTATGAGATAGAGCTTGATGAGCCCCTAGGCTCACTAGACTTAAATTGTGCATGTAAGCAAGACTTTGAAGTAGAGAATGTAGCCCCGACTGGCGGTGATGACGTATGAGCTCCCGGAGGTTGGCTAGCCCGTGACCATTGCCAATAATATTCAGTGATTTTTGAATAATGATACATTTTTTTCCGCATACGTTTTATTTAATTTATTAGTTTATGGGTTTTATGTTGAAATTTTTATGGGAGTTTAAGTTACGATATTTTATGCATGGATTTTTATATTAAATCTTGAGATATTTAATTTGCATTCAAAAATAGTAATTTTATGTAGAATATTTTATGTAAGTTTATTTTAAGTCTAAATATATTTATTTATTAATTTAATTATTATTATTAGTACACGTTATATATATTTATAATATATTAAGTATTTTTTTAAATTTGTTTTTGTAGTAGTAAGAATGAGTCGTTTAAGTTGGTATCAGAGCATGGTCTTTGGAGGGTATTAGCCTGCTACGTGGAGCTCAGATGTCTCACTACCAGTCAGTAAATTTTAATGTTTTAATTATGTTTATATTATGAAGCTTAGGATTTATGCTTTAATGATTTACTTTATGGAAAATTTTAAATATACTTAGTTATGCATTGCGATCACGTGAGAGATTTATGGAAATTGTAGTATGCCTCCCAGAAGAAATCCTCGGGAATCTAATACCGATGATGCCAGATGAGGGGGTGGCGAGACGCAATAGAATCCACCTCCACCACCTCCACTTACTCTGTTCGAAAGAGCCAGTGTGGATATGTTGGCTGGGATTACTAGGCTGCTTGAGCACCAGATTGCACAACCAAGGAAGTCCCATGAGGAGGACGTCGCAGAGCAGTTCAGGAAGCAAGGACCTAAGGAGTTTGGAGGTACCACTGATCCACTCATTGCTAAGGAGTGGATTCGTTCTCTGGAGACCATATATGCATACATGGGGATTACTGATGCTGATAAAGTAAGGTGCGCTATCTTTATGCTGAAGGACGATGCAGCTTTATGGTGGGAAGATGTTGTGATAGGGTTGGACTTGACTAATTTGACTTGGGTGGACTTTAAGAAGACATTATTTGAGAAACACTTCACTGATGAGGCTTGTGGCGGACTAGTGCGGAAGTTTACGAGTCTCCGTCAGGGGACAAATATGTTGCTGATTATGTGAAGCACTTCGAGTGGGGTTGCCATTTTGCACCGCTGATTGTGAATGACGAGAATGAGAGACTGCGAAACTTCACTGATGGACTGCGACCCAAAATTAAGCATTATGTATTTATGGCTGATGTGGCAAACTACAAGGCGAACAATGAATAGGGAGTTCAGATCTGAGCAAGGAAGGAGAGAGATGCATGCAGAGTACCGGAAGAAGATGAATCTACAACAGCCTTTCAGGGGTCAGTCTTCACAGTCGACAAAGAAGTAGTTTACTGGGCCGTCTAAGGGCCCAAATCCACCTAGGAAGCAGAGGCCGCAGGGACATCAGAGGCCTCAGCAGAGAGGGGCAGCCGCCAAAAACCCCGGAGGGATACCACTGTGCAGGACGTGTCAGAAGCCTCATTCGCGGCAATGTATGGGTGGTTCGGGAGTGTGCTACAAGTGCAAGTCACCAGGACATATTGCGATGAACTGCCAGAACATGAAGAACATTGCAGGGCGCGTGTATGTCATGCAGGCTGAGAAGGAGGATCCAGACACATCAATTATTACGGATAATCCTAAATTATGTCTTTAAGATTCAATGATTTGCATGATTAATTAGGAATAACATGAGTAATTTTGTGACTATTGATTTTTGGTTTAGTTGACTTTGCATTAGTAGTATAAGATGAAATTTCTAAATTGTTGGGTAGTAGAAATGCTTAAGTGGGACTGTTGTATGCTATGGGTTTAATTGCCTGTTCTTAAGTTTTCGTGTGTTCGTTGGAAAATTTTCTGAGTGCAGGAAAAATTCTCTTTAGAGGTAATGCTACGTATGCGTTGCTAGATTCCGGGGCTAAACATTCATTTATCTCTTAGGAGTTTATTAGGCGGGTAGGAATTATACCTTAGGATGCTGTTACGGGCTATGATGTTACCTTGCCATCTGGAGAGATTATTTCTACCTCCAGTGTGCTCAGTGGCTTGGAGTTAGAGCTTCAGGGGAATCTGAATAGAGCCAATCTAGTGGTACTACCGATTTCAGGATTTGATCTTATTCTTGGCATGGATTAGTTGTTTGTTAATGGAGCTTTGATAGATTTTTGGAAGCGGACAGTATCCATGAACCCATCAGGCGGAGATTCCTTTATTTTCCTTGCAGCAAAAGAGCAGCAGTTCTTCGCATGTCATATCTTATGTACGTGCGAGGAAGTTGTTACGGAAGGGTTTCCAGGGATTCTTTGCGAGTTTAGTGCTTGGAGCAGGCAATCCATCTGCTAGAACTATTACAGATGTGGAGATTGTTCGTGATTTTCCGAAAGTCTTTCCGGATGATGTAGCGGGAATTCCACCATTTAGAGAGGTTGAGTTCAGTATCGAGTTTCTACCGGGTACTGTGCCTATATCTAAGGCACCGTATCATCTTGCTCCCACTGAGATGAAAGAGTTGAGGAAACAGATTCAAGAGCTTCTAGAGAAGGGTTTTATTCACCCTAGTGTCTCACCTTGGGGTGCGCCAGTCTTGTTTGTGAAGAAGAAATATGACAACATGAGATTATGTATCGACTATCTGGAGCTTAACAGGGTCACAGTGAAGAATAAGTACCCACTGCTGAGGATAGAGGATTTTTTTGATCAGTTGCAAGGAGCTTAGGTGTTCTCTAAGATCGATCTATGATCAGGATACCATCAGTACGAGTCAGAGAGGAGGATGTGACCAAGACTACTTTCCAGACACGTTATGGGCACTATGAATTTATGATGATGCCATTTGGCCTGAATAATGCTCCAGCGATTTTCATGGATCTCATAAACCGTGTCTTTAGGCCCTACCTTGATCAGTTCATTATTGTTTTCATCGATGATATCTTGATTTATTCGAGGAGCTTGGAGTAGGATAGATAGCACTTGCAGATAGTTTGCAGATTTTGAGGGAGCAGAAGTTGTTTGCGAAATTCAGCAAGTGTGAATTTTGGCTTGATCAGGTGGAATTCTTAGGCCACGTTGTTTCTAAGGATGACATAGTAGTGGATCCATCAAAAGTTGAGGTTGTTCAGAGTTGGATTCCAAAGAATGCATCTGAGATTCCCAGTTTCTTTGGTCTAGCAGGTTACTATCGAAAGTTCATCAAGGGTTTCTCGTCCATAGCAATACTGTGAGAACGTCGGGTGCTAATCTAATCTAATGGGAAAATTATTCTTTGTTCTAGGAGTGGCCTCGCTCGAGCGCACAAAGCTGCACTCGAGCGAGCGCAACTTTGCTCGAACCTTCATGGTTCCTCGCTCGAGCGCACAAAGCTCCGCTCGAGCGAGCACAGCTCTGTCTCGGAACTGAATCCCACTTAAAAACACCTCTTTCAACATATAAACAACACCATATACTGCACCAGCTAATCTTCCAAAGTTATTACAACATAATGTATTCTTTTTAACAACTCGAATCCAAACAAAACAACATGCTTCAAAACTACAAAGATGCTACATTTACAAGATCCAAGACAATACATCACATGATCTAAGGCACAACTATGTTCTAAACACCTTTAAAAAAATAGTACAAGATCATGAAAATCTACTAAACTCGAGTCACCACGTCTAAACTTGATCTTGAGCTATCCCGGTCATCTCTGACTCGCTCGTGCCCCACCTATTGCCATGCACATATACAAAACACATCAATAGACGAATAAATCCGATGAGAATATAATTCTCAGTATAAACGACAGAAACATGCATATTATGATAAACATATTAAGCAACATAGTATAAGAAGCCATAGATGATCTTCTATGGTGCAACATAAATGCAATGCATGTTTCAAATAAAAGGACTATAAAAATCAGATATTGGTAAACATATTGGTTCTTGGGATCACGGGGAAAAAGAACACAACAATCTCCCACCGGGAAAATTGCTTTTTTGGTCTTGTATGTTTGTCACTTTGCGATTTCAGTCCTTTATATTTTAGATTTCAGTTTTAGTCCTATATCTTTATTATTTTGGCAATTTTTGTCCTTTTTCCGACGTGGCGCTGATGTGGCACCAATTCAGTGCTGATGTGGAGCTGACGTGTACAGGGCCATGCAAGCATTTTTGAATAAAAAGGACCGAAATGGCCAAAAATCGAAACATGGAGGACTAAAACTGAAATATGAAAACATAGAGGACCAAAATCGCAAAATAACAAACATACAGAAACAAATTTGCAGTTTTCCCATCTCCCACCTACTCTCATGTTCAGGGTGGCATTGAGATCTTGTTCCTGGACTTTTTCCGCTATATCGAGAAATCTAGCAATAGGAGTCGATTTATCTCCTAAGCCACTCAAATATACTTTCAAACATCCATCTTAATCTTAGCAAATCTTCCTTCAAACTCAAAGAATGGTGGCTCAATATGTATGCAACATACTCTAGATGCATTGATCTAAGCCAAGTAAATCTAACATGCTAATCAAGCAAGTAATGCATCACAAGCATCAAACAATGCAAATCAACTAAGGCAAATAGACAAGAAAGTATGTGGTTTTGGGAACTCGAGAGTCATGTATAACTTGAGTTATCTATCCCAGTTTGGTTGATGTGGCTCATAACTTGATCTTGATACTAAATTTCTTGAATCTGCTATAGCTGCAACTACATAAACTCTTGTTAAAAATATGCTCAAACACACAACTCCATCTTCAAGATAGAAGGTCACAAACCTTGATCAACTCTTTCCCGAATCGAATTCTGAATTCTCGAGTTTGTCAAGATTTTTTAAATCTGAAAATATAATGTTTACAAGCAAGGAATTTCAGCTTATAACTCCAGTAATTCTTAGCTCAATCACTACACAGAAATCTCAAAATTCTCGGACCGGCGGCGTAACGGCTATAAGCCGGCAAACCGAACTTTAACTATATCAAGATATCTATCTAATCTAACTCAATTCATCAACATATCAAAAAGAATATCATCAGAAAACCATCATATCAGTAGTGCCATTTTTGAAAATATTCTGAAAATTCATAAATAATTCAAACGGCGATCTTTTTCCGATCCGTCTTAGAATATATAATCCATGCTAGCTCAAGAACACATATATACAATAAAACTCTGATTCCATCAACATCCCAAAATTTAAACATGATAGATCATAATAAAACTTACGTAACAACGTAGCCTTCAAAGCGGTGATCACGAATATATAATCAATTCTAAATTCTGAAGTGCAGATCGTGAGAATCGAACGTCAAAAAATGAAATTTGGCTTTGGAATTCTGAATTTCTCGATTTATTTGCTGAAGAATATGATATTATACATGATATACACGTATGTATATATATCTTAGACAAGTGTCCCATAAAAATCACATTTTTGCACTTTGGCCCCTAAAATCTTCAATATTTGCAAATCAGTCTTTGGTCAAATTTTTAACTTCTAATTCAATCATATAAATTTTAAAATGTTGGAATTTAAGTCACAATCTCATAAATTCTCTAATTAAATATTTTTAGGGCTTTACAAGTACCCTTTACATCATTGACCAAGAAGAACGCGAAGTATGTTTGGAGTCCCGAGTGTCAGAGGAGCTTTGATCATCTTAAGGAGGCACTTACTTCTACTCCAGTTTTGGCGATGCCAGTGGAGCATGAGGAGTTTATTGTTTACACAGATGCGTCAAAGATGGGCTTAGGCGCTGTCCTTATGTGGAGTGGTAAGATGATTGCCTATGCATCGAGAAAGTAGAAGATTCATGAGCAGAACTATCCGACGCACGATTTAGAGCTTGAAGCTGTTGTATTTGCGCTTAAGATTTTGAGGAACTACCTGTACAGTCAAAAGTGAAATATTTTCACCGATCACAAGAGCCTTAAGGACTTCTTCACTCAGAAGGAGTTGAATATGAGACAGCGTAGGTGGTTGGAATTGGTTAAGGATTATGACTGTGACATTAGCTACCAACCAGGTAAAGCTAATGTAGTGGCCGATGTCTTGAGTTGGAAGACTTCAGTATTAGCATGTGTGTTAGTGCAGCAACCTCTAAAGACTGAGATACAGAGGTTTGACTTAGAGATCTACTCCAGTGGGCATGAACCGAGTTTATCAGCACTGATAGTATAGTCGACTCTTAGGGATTGAATCGGAGATGGACAGCCTACTGATGAATAGTAGCAGAATTTGAAGAGGAAGGATGAGGCCAGAGGCAGTTTTCTTTATACAGTAGATGATGGTATTGTTCGGTAAAAAGGACGGATGTGGGTTTCAAGTTCTGATCATTTGAGAGCAGACATTATGACAGAGGCACACGCATCTCCGTATTCCATCCATATAGGGAGTACGAAGATGTACCAAGATTTGAGGAGACAGAGCATCAGCGATCAGCGGGGTTGCTTTGACCACTTCCCATTCCGAGTGGAAATGGGTGAACATCACTATGGATTTTGTGGTTGGTTTACTGAGGAGTGCCTGAGGATCTACAACGATTTGGGTGATTGTCGACCGAATCACCAAATCAGCGCATTTTCTGCCATTGAGGACTACATTCACTATGACTCAGTATGCAGAGCTTTATATCAGAGAGATCATCAGATTTTATGGCATTCCAGTTCTTATACTGTCAGACTGAGACCCGAGATTCACTTTTTCATTTTGGAAGAGTCTGCACGTAGCCTTGGGGATGAAGCTACTATTTAGCACTGCGTTTCATCCGAAGACAGATGATCAGTCGGATAGAGTGATTCAGACCCTTGATGATTTGTCGAGGGTATGTGTGATCGACTTCCAGGGCTCATGGGAGTCGAGATTGCCTCTAGTGAAGTTTACATATAACAACAGTTTTTAGGCATCTATAGGTATGGATCCCTACAAGGCTCTCTACAAAAGACGGTGTAGATATCATGTTTATTGGGATGAGGTTGGAGAGAGGGTTCTATTAGGACCGCACAGAGTCGTCAGAAGAGTTATACTGATCGACGACGACGTGACCTTGAGTTTGACATGGGCGATCATCTGTTTTTGAGGGTCTCGCCTATGTAAGGCGTGATGCATTTTGGTAGGAGAGGCAAGCTCAATCCGAGGTATATTCGTCCATTCGAGATTTTGAAGAGGATTGACATGTTGGCCTACCGTTTGACGATACCATCGAGTCTTGCGGCAGTTCACAACGTGTTCCATGTATCTATGCTTTGGAAGTATATCTGTAATCTGTCTCATGTATTGGATTTAGAGCCTCTACAGCTGTCACCGGAGCTAGCATTTGAAGAGAGACCCGTTCGGGTCTTAGCTCGTGAGGAAAGGAGGCTTAGGACGCGTGTTATTCCGTTTCGAGAAGGAAGCCACTGAGGAGACTGGGGCCGATATGAGGACTCGATACCCGGAGTTATTTGGTACGTAACTTAATTTCGAGGACGAAATTCAATTTAATGGGGGGGGGGGGGGAAGAGTTGTAACTTCCGGAATTTTTTTATGTGATTTCGCATGCATATCTAGGAAAAGTATTAATTTTAAAATTTAGGAAAATGGGTTAAATGATTTTATGTGAATTATGTGAGATTATTTGCATGTTTTAAATTTTATTTATAGCATTTAACCGACAATTATGTCATTTATGAAATTTTTAGAAATATTATTTTTCGATCGCGTAGACGGAACCGTGAATGAACGAGATGAAGGATTTTCACTCCAACATATTTTATGGGAATTTTATGAGCCATAAATTATTATTTTAAGGTATTATTTTCATAAAATAATAGTTTTAATATATGAACCCAAGTTTCACCAAAATAAGCAATTTTAAGGGCTTTTAGTTGGTTTTAAAATATCCTTAAATTTATATCACGAAAATTTCATCTGAAAAATATTAAATTTTAAGGGGATATTTTATGTTAAAGTTGATATATTATCTTATAAAAATCTAGCTTAATAATTAAATAAATAAATAATCTATTTATTCGATTTTTCTTTTCCTTCACGTTATTTTTCATCCCTAGCCGCCATCATGCTCATTCTCATGCCTCTCATTAGTGCACACCATCATGGCATCACACACGAAAACTTTGAAGATTTAAGCAAGGTTTCAAGCTCGTTCATCCCGGAGATCGATCTACGCGTCGACATCAAGTTTTTGGCTTCGAAAATTTAAAAAGCACGTTCAAACTCTCCTTTTGTCCACCATTTAAGCCATATATTCTGATCTTGCATGAAACTTTGATCCAGGATTGTTGTGTTTGAATTATATGAAGATTTTGCATATTTTCACATGATATTCACGATTTGCATGTTCTCCTTGCATAAATCTCACGTTTCTGGTCATGGAAGGATCTGGTAGGCTGACTCATGATTAAAGGGGTGAGTTAGGGTCTCCTTAGTCAGACCATGGTGTGGCTCAAAGCTGGTATAGGCTGGAACTGCAACCTTTCTTCTTTGAAACACAGCAGACGCAGGTTTAGGGTTAAAGGGAAGGTGGGTTCGGCCTTGATGAGGGGAGCATGGCTAGGGCCGAGCCATGGCTCGTTGGAACCGCCAAGACGTGGGCTATGCCTGGGCTGTGGATCTCCAGCCAAAAGTGGCCGGAGTGGGGCGGCAAGGGCTGCTGCTTGCGGCCGAGAGAATGGAAGAAAGGGGGATCGGGTTTAGGTGCTAGGGCTGGCCGAACATGGTTTTTTCGGTCTGTGATGGGTCTAAAATAATATGGGTCATGTTACTTGGATCCGGGTTCGGGTTGTGTTAGTTGGGCTCGAGTATTTTATTTTAAGTTAATTAGTGGTTTAAGTGTTAATTTGGGATTAAGGTTGATTTAATTTAATTATATGGGCCATTGAGTTGATTAATTGAGTTTAAATAATTATTTAAGTTAGCCCATTAATTTTCATGGGCTTGGGGCACGTGGATATTATTGGGCCAGATTATGGTAATTTGGGCTTATTGGGCCGGAATGAGTATTATTGGGCTTGGGTTTATTTATGGGCCAGGAATTTATTAATAAGCTTAAATAAGTTATTTGGGTTAAATTTAAGTTAATGGACCTAAGTTGAGTTATTGGGCCAGTCTAGGATATAATGGGTCTAAGTATAGAGAGTCAGCAGCCTAAACCAGTTCATGAAAAATGCATAGTCCGTAAATATATATTTAGTTCTTGCATAAATATTTTTAAGTATGCATAAGTATTATTTTTATGAAAATAATTAAATATATATTTACGGGAAATTTTTTATGGAAATAAGATCATGAAGAATTTTTTTGTTTGTGCATGATGAAATATGTTATATGTATGATTATGGGCATGAAAAATATTTGAAGGTAGTTGAAGTGAGTGTGTGATAATCTACGAGAATGAGGATGAGATACCTAGGTCCGAAACTCTTTCCATATGCTATGGGACTGTGGGTCGAGATACTGGGACCCGATTGCCTTTCCATATATTTATGATGATGCGCCTATGGATCCGGGGTCAGCCTGGTGAAGTAGAATAAGAGGTGGAGATCACAATGTCACGTACGTTGGTTATTTGATTGATCAATCCCACATGTTACGATCACACGGTATGGATGCAACCTCATGAAAATTTGAAGTATGATATGACCTATGTATTATGTATGATGAATGTGATATGATTATTTATGTTATGTTTGTTGGAAAACTGGCGTGTTCCCAGATCAATCACGATTGATACCCGGTGCAGCGGAAGTTTAAAAATTTATCATGGAACAATTCCATGGTGTGGGTATCAACCATTCAACGATTAAATTATTGTGTGTGTAAAATTCAAATAACAGTTATTAAATTTTACCTTCAATCTCGCAACGAGATTAATGGACACCAACAGATTTGATCTGCTCTTGTTGTCTCTCCCTGGAACCGATGAACTCCTTCAATCAGGTCCACGAACAGAGGTTTAATCCCTCTGATAGATTGCACTAGAAAATCTATCAGAAGTTTTCTGCGAAGAGAATAAACGAATCTGATTCGCTATTCCAGACTGCAATTCAAAATCACAGACCGGAATTTTCTCGGGCAGAGGACAGGGAGGGGACGGCCGAAACTTTTGAGAGGCTAGGGTTCGATTTTTGCTTCTCAAAAATTATGAGCTGTTGTGTGTAATTTCTGTACTGAAATAACTTATTTATAATGCAGGCCACTAACACCTTAGGGCCCATTAGTCATAAGCTGGGGCCCGACAAGCAAAGCCCGCTCGTTCAGAAATTAATATAAAATTCATCGTGACTCCGATTGATGAACTGATTTCACCAATGTGCACAGAAACCATTTCTGCACATTTTAAAGTCAAAATAAATTTTCCTGAATCCGAATTCAGTGGTTTCCAAAAATGTCCATCCCTATGTCATTTTAGGAAATCCTACTCCCTTACTCTTATTTAAGAAGTCCAACTCCTTAGTTCATTAAATTTAACTCTTTAAATTTAACTATCTCAACGGGGATTAAAACTCCATTACACTGTGTGACCCTCAATGGTTCAGGGATACAGCTAGCCGTGGGCTCACAACTCCTTGTGACTCGGAACAACACTTTCCGACTTGCCCAACGAATCATGGTAAAGCGCCTAGCAACATCGCCCCATGATTCCCTAGGTATCACTGATAGTGCCTACAAGAACCAGTAGATTTTGGTTAGCGTACAGTACTGTCCCTTCATCCATATATCCCGATCGAATCAACAACCATTGGTATATCGAGAGTCGCTCAAGATTCGATAACTATGCAATACATCTTGAAGATCAAATTAGTGACATCGCATGTGCTACTAAGAAATCATTTCTTAAATCACATCAATTACTCTGGCCAGAGATTTATCACACTAATATCTCCTCAGATCGCATAGGATATCCACACTCGCAAGTATGTGGTGAATCCTTGACAACAATGCATTGACTCCTATATGTGTCGTAACTGTACCCAATCTCGACACCTGATGACCCCCATAGAGTCGGTAAACGAGTCAAAGCACAGCACTAGCATATAGAGTCTCCATGATGTTTCAAGTTGTAAGGACTAATGGTGTACAACCAAAACCGCGGACTTAATCCACTCGATAAGTGATAACCACTTGGAAAGTCCGGATAGGGTAGTTCGATTATTCATCCTATGAATATCCATTTGCATGCTTCGAACATCTCCATGTTCCCTACCAATGAAACGTGGTACTCCGCATCGCAAATGCTAGTCTCAAACTCGAGCGATCCTTATCCTTATTATCGGACGGCTCAATCGACTAGGAACGGTTTTAGAACATACAGTGACTATAAGATGTATTTCATGATAGACATCTCCATGTTCTACCACATCTTACATACACTATAGTATATTCAAGGTCTTTATCAAAACAACAATAGTATATCACAATATAACAATATGAAGTAATATAAAGTCATTGCCATAAAAGTGTAAATAATATTAAACAAAAGATTGTTTATACAAAGAGTCATCAAAGCCCATAGCCACACAGTTGGCTCACTGGGCACCCACTCTTACAATCTCCCACTTGCCCTATAGCCAACTAGTCATACTACGTAGACCCATTGCTTCGCGATGTTTGTCAAACAATGGTCCTGGCAAGGGCTTAGTAAGCGGATCAGCGATATTGTCTGCAGAGGCCACTCGTTCGACAATGATGTCTCCTCTTTCCACAATCTCCCGGATGATGTGGTATTTCCTCAGTACGTGTTTGGATCTTTGATGAGACCTTGGTTCCTTTGCTTGAGCAACGGCACCCGTGTTGTCGCAGTACACCGGGACTGGACCAACAAATTCAGGAATGACGCCCAACTCTTGGACAAAATTCCTCATCCAAACGGCCTCTTTAGCAGCAGCTGATGCTGCAATGTATTCAGCCTCAGTGGTGGAATCCGCTGTGGTGTCCTGCTTGGAACTCTTCCAAGAGACAGCACCGCCATTGAGCATGAACACAAATCCAGAGGTAGACTTCGAGTCATCCACATCACTTTGGAAGCTAGAGTCGGTATAGCCTTCCAGTTTGAGTTCTCGTCCTCCATAAACCATGAACATATTCTTAGTCCTTCGCAAGTACTTAAGAATGTCCTTCACGGCTTTCCAATGCATTTGACCAGGATTAGACTGATATCTGCTCGTGACACTCAGAGCAAATGCTACATCCGGTCTGGTAGATATCATCCCATACATGATACTACCTATAGCTGACGCATATGGTACATGTGTCATATTCTCTATCTCTGCATCAGTCTTGGGACACATAGACTTGGATAGAGAAACTCCATGACACATGGGTAGATGTCCTCTCTTGGACCCATCCATTGAAAACCGTTTCAATATGGTATCGATGTAGGTTGATTGAGTGAGTCCTATCATTCTCTTAGATCTATCTCTATAGATCTGAATCCCTAGAATGTAGGATGCCTCACCCAAATCCTTCATCGAAAATCTACCTGATAACCATATCTTCGTTGACTGCAACATCCCTACATCATTCCCAATGAGTAGGATGTCATCAACATAAAGTACTAAGAATGTCACCGCATCCTTAACTACTTTCTTGTACACGCAAGGTTCCTCCGGGTTCTTGATGAAACCAAAATCTTTAATTGTTTCATCAAATTTCTGGTTCCAACTTCTTGATGCTTGTTTTAGACCATAAATTGATCTCTGAAGCTTGCATACCTTATGCTCGCTTCCCATGGATGTGAACCCCTCAGGCTGCTTCATATAGATTTCTTCCTTAATGTCTCCATTAAGAAAAGCAGTCTTCACATCCATTTGCCATATCTCATAGTCATACCATGCAGCTATGGCAATAAGGATTCTTATGGACTTGAACATAGCAACTGGTGAAAAGGTTTCATCATAGTCAACTCCTTGCCTTTGAGTATAACCTTTCGCCACCAATCGCGCCTTGTAGGTCAATACCTTACCATCAGGCCCAAGCTTTCTTTTGTAGATCCATTTGCACCCTATCGGAACAATTCCATCGGGAGGATCTACTAAAGACCAAACTTGGTTTGTATGCATCGAATCCAATTCTGACTGCATAGCTTCAAGCCATAAATTTGAATCCGCATCAGAAATTGCTTCCTTGAAGTTTCTTGGATCACATCCAATGTCGGGTTCATCTTGATCCCCTTCAAGAAGAAGACCATATCGAACTGGAGGTCTAGAAGTCCTTTCGGATCTTCTAGGTGCAGGCGTGTTCAGCAATGGTTCCTGAGGTGTAGGATCGTTATTTTGTATTTCGGGTTCTTCTCTAACTTCTTCGAGTTCCATCATCTCGCCTTTCTTATCCAATAAGAACTCCTTCTCCAAGAAGGTGGCATTCCTAGAAACAAACACCTTTGTTTCAGCAGGATAATAGAAATAATATCCGATTGAATTCTTCGGATACCCTACAAAATAACATAAGCTGGATCGACTATCCAACTTATCTCCCACTGTCCGCTTCACGTAAGCAGGACATCCCCAAATCCTCAAGTACGAATACTTAGGAGCTTTGCCATTCCATAACTCGTATGGTGTTTTGTCCACTGCTTTAGTGTGGACGTTGTTCAACAACAATACCGCCGTTTCAAGCGCATAGCCCCAAAACGAAGGTGGAAGCTCAGTGAAGCTCATCATAGATCGAACCATGTCCAACAAAGTTCGATTACGACGCTCCGATACACCATTAAGCTGTGGTGTCATAGGAGGAGTCCACTGAGAGAGAATCCCATTCTCTTTCAGATAGTCCAAAAACTCGGTACTCAAGTATTCTCCACCTCGATCCGATCGAAGTGCTTTAATACTTTTACCTAGCTTGTTTTCTACTTCAGCCTTGAATTCTTTGAACTTTTCAAATGCTTCAGACTTATATTTCATTAAATATAAATACCCATACCTTGAATAATCATCAGTAAAGGTAATGAAGTAGGTGTGGCCATGTTGAGTCCCTACTCTAAATGGACCACAAACATCTGTATGGATCAAATCCAACAGATTTTGACTACGCTCAGGCTTCCCCTTAAAATGAGATTTAGTCATTTTTCCTTTTAGGCAGGATTCACAAGTAGGTAGAGAGTTAATATCAGACATATCAAACATGCCCTCTCCCACTAGCTTGTTCATCCTCCTTGAGGAAATATGACCTAGTCTAGCGTGCCAAAGGTTTGCCGGGTTTTGACTATCGATTTTCCTTTTGTTTGTTGTCGCCGGTTTGTCAATACAATTCACTGGAACGTCTTTTAGTTTTAAGTTGTATAGATCGTTTTCAAATTGTCCATTTCCAATTAAACATTCATTCTTGTAAATATTGCAAATCTCATTCACAAAATTGCAAGAATAACCATCTCTATCTAGCATAGAAACAGAAATAATGTTTTAATTAAATCTGGAACAAATAAAACATCTATCAAAAGTAACTTAAAACCGTTCTGCAAAAATAAATATTTCCCATAGCTATGGATTTAACTCTGGAACCATTCCCGAGCTTTGACTGGGTCTCACCCATCCTTATCCTATTACTTCTTGTTATCATTTGCAACTCATTGCAAATATGAGATCTACATCTGGTATCCAATACCCAAGAAGTAGTATTAAGAAAAACATTTATTTCAATGTAAAACATACCCTTTGCAGTTCGCAACTGCTTGGGGTATTCCTTGCAGTTACGTTTCCAATTACCGGGTTTCTTGCAGTGATGGCAAACTTGTTTAGACTTGTCCAATTTTGCATGTAACATTTGGCCTTGAGATCATGGTCCAACCATTTCTCTAATTCGGCCAACCTTTCGGCAGTTACATCAGCCGGGGCTGTTTTCGGAGAAGCCTTTTCTAACACTTAGAAAATCTTTTTCCGAACTTAGGACAATCTTAACTTATGGAATCATTCTGTATTGTTTGCGTCAATAAGTTTGTTTTGTTGGAGAACAGAAACATGTGGATTACTGAGATAAAACAGACAATTATCGATGATTGTTTAAATAATTTACTAAGACATAAAATTGGCGAATTTTATTTTATGAATCTCACTCCCACTATTTTAACGATTTCACCACCCTCTAGTGAAAACGGGAAACTTTTTCCTTAGTGAGAACATGGAGTCCAATTGACAAACTTATGGTCCCGAATAATATCAGCCAACCATAATTCTCAAAAGGTAGAGCCCAATTGCTTCCAAAGCAACCCCCATGTGTTTACCTCATGTCCAATAAGGGCCCAATAATATGACGCCGTTTAAAGTGACATGTCAAGATGACCCATCAATATTAAGTTGTGATGGACGGTCGCCATGTGGATCCCCCAATAATATGAGCCGATCCCATGGGAGTTCCACCCAACTTACAACATTTGTCGATCCAATGTACAGCTTTCCGACGGACGGGCCCCCCCAATAATATGAGCCGGACCGTATCCGCGGGTAGCATCACATACATTGACCGTTGATGGAAGGTAGGAACATTTAAACAATATTTAAATTTCCTTTATTTATCTTGATATAAATTTTAAATCATATTTAAAATGAGGGATTTTATTTATAAAAATATTTGTCTCATCATATTTAATTTATTGCATGCATTGCCGGATTCACGCAATTTATGTCTAAACATGCATACAATCATAATATCAAATATTATATAGGATGATCGATTCCATTTCTAATTGACCTGTGGTTGCCAATCACGGGTCTTAGTCCAATCCTAGGTAATATGCAGTATGCAATGCAATCCTATTACATGTGCTTCCAATTTACATTTCTTCAGTCTTTATTGTCTGCTGGGCCCACCGTCTTCAAATCTTGATCTCCCACTAAATCTAATGTATTTACAATAAATAACAATGACAAGTAGGGGATACATTTTTAGGGGTGGGAACGGGCTATAAACCAAGCCCACTTTTATTACATATGACATTCATATCGGGCCATAAACCAGGCCCATTAATAAAACCAACAACAATAAAAACAAAATGTAAATTCCTAACATACACCTACAAAATTGGTCATGGCAATCGATCATCCTTATCCAATAACATTTAATTCAAAATTAATTTATTGGATAACATGCTGTGGCAATTCAAATTTAAACAAGATAAAATCATATTTTATATATAAAATCTCATTTCACATATAAAATCATATTTTATCTCTATATCAAATAAAATCATATTTTATCTATAAAATCCAATTTTACAAATAAAATCATATTTTACTTAATATATCATAAGATCATATCTTATCATCAATTGTACCAAAATAATTGATTTCAAAATTCAATTTACGGATAAAATATTAAAATTTTCCAAAAATTCAAATTTATCCAAAATCAATTTTAAAATTTACGGACTCGAACAATTCGATCCGAAATCTCGTGAACCAATCAAAAACAATTTTTGACCGGACCAAAAATAAAATTTTAAATATTAAAATTAATTTTTAAATAAAAATATAATTTTTCCCGCGGGCCGCCCGGGACACTCCCGGGCCGGCCCGCACCCGGGGCGCGGGCCGGGGGCAGCCCGGCTGCCCACTTAGGGCAGCGCCTGGCGCCGCCCCTGGGCGGCGCCGTGCGCCGCCCTGGGCGGCGACGGTCAGCAACAATTGCTGCCCCACCGGGCAGCGATCCAATCGCTGCCCGGGTTTTGCCCCGAAAAAATTTTTTTTTTTTTTATTTAAAAATATTTATTTTGTTTCAAAAACCGAGACTCAAAAATTTTGTACAATTGATTAATTTAATCGTTTGATCTGAGCAACCTGGCTCTGATACCACTGTTGGAAAACTGGCGTGTTCCCAGATCAATCACGATTGATACCCGGTGCAGCGGAAGTTTAAAAATTTATCATGGAACAATTCCATGGTGTGGGTATCAACCATTCAACGATTAAATTATTGTGTGTGTAAAATTCAAATAACAGTTATTAAATTTTACCTTCAATCTCGCAACGAGATTAATGGACACCAACAGATTTGATCTGCTCTTGTTGTCTCTCCCTGGAACCGATGAACTCCTTCAATCAGGTCCACGAACAGAGGTTTAATCCCTCTGATAGATTGCACTAGAAAATCTATCAGAAGTTTTCTGCGAAGAGAATAAACGAATCTGATTCGCTATTCCAGACTGCAATTCAAAATCACAGACCGGAATTTTCTCGGGCAGAGGACAGGGAGGGGACGGCCGAAACTTTTGAGAGGCTAGGGTTCGATTTTTGCTTCTCAAAAATTATGAGCTGTTGTGTGTAATTTCTGTACTGAAATAACTTATTTATAATGCAGGCCACTAACACCTTAGGGCCCATTAGTCATAAGCTGGGGCCCGACAAGCAAAGCCCGCTCGTTCAGAAATTAATATAAAATTCATCGTGACTCCGATTGATGAACTGATTTCACCAATGTGCACAGAAACCATTTCTGCACATTTTAAAGTCAAAATAAATTTTCCTGAATCCGAATTCAGTGGTTTCCAAAAATGTCCATCCCTATGTCATTTTAGGAAATCCTACTCCCTTACTCTTATTTAAGAAGTCCAACTCCTTAGTTCATTAAATTTAACTCTTTAAATTTAACTATCTCAACGGGGATTAAAACTCCATTACACTGTGTGACCCTCAATGGTTCAGGGATACAGCTAGCCGTGGGCTCACAACTCCTTGTGACTCGGAACAACACTTTCCGACTTGCCCAACGAATCATGGTAAAGCGCCTAGCAACATCGCCCCATGATTCCCTAGGTATCACTGATAGTGCCTACAAGAACCAGTAGATTTTGGTTAGCGTACAGTACGGTCCCTTCATCCATATATCCCGATCGAATCAACAACCATTGGTATATCGAGAGTCGCTCAAGATTCGATAACTATGCAATACATCTTGAAGATCAAATTAGTGACATCGCATGTGCTACTAAGAAACCATTTCTTAAATCACATCAATTACTCTGGCCAGAGATTTATCACACTAATATCTCCTCAGATCGCATAGGATATCCACACTCGCAAGTATGTGGTGAATCCTTGACAACAATGCATTGACTCCTATATGTGTCGTAACTGTACCCAATCTCGACACCTGATGACCCCCATAGAGTCGGTAAACGAGTCAAAGCACAGCACTAGCATATAGAGTCTCCATGATGTTTCAAGTCGTAAGGACTAATGGTGTACAACCAAAACCGCGGACTTAATCCACTCGATAAGTGATAACCACTTGGAAAGTCCGGATAGGGTAGTTCGATTATTCATCCTATGAATATCCATTTGCATGCTTCGAACATCTCCATGTTCCCTACCAATGAAACGTGGTACTCCGCATCGCAAATGCTAGTCTCAAACTCGAGCGATCCTTATCCTTATTATCGGACGGCTCAATCGACTAGGAACGGTTTTAGAACATACAGTGACTATAAGATGTATTTCATGATAGACATCTCCATGTTCTACCACATCTTACATACACTATAGTATATTCAAGGTCTTTATCAAAACAACAATAGTATATCACAATATAACAATATGAAGTAATATAAAGTCATTGCCATAAAAGTGTAAATAATATTAAACAAAAGATTGTTTATACAAAGAGTCATCAAAGCCCATAGCCACACAGTTGGCTCACTGGGCACCCACTCTTACAATGTTTAAGATTAATGCCATGAGATACAGCTTTTTATGAACATGCATGTATATATGATATAGTATGTATTAGCATATGTTATGTGATGCATGAATTTTATCATGTTGTTATTATGAGATAGAGTATGCTGAGTCCCTAGGCTTACTAGACTTAAATGGTGCAGGTGAGCAAGACTTTGAAGTAGAGAATGTAGTCTCGACTCGCGGTGATGACGTATGAGCTCCCGATGATCGGCTAGCCCGTGACCATTGCCAGTAGTATTCAGTGATTTTTGAATAATGATACATTTTTTCGCACATTTTTTATTTAATTTATTAGTTTATGGATTTTATGTTGAAATTTTTATGGGAGTTTAAGTTACGATATTTTATGCATGAATTTTTATATTAAATATTGAGATATTTAATTTGCATGCAAAAATATTAATTTTATGTAGAATATTTTATTTAAGTTTATTTAAAGTATATTTATGTATTAATTTATTTATTATTATTATTAGTACAAGTTATATATATATATATATATATATATATATAATATTAATTATTTATTATTGAAAAAAATTTAGTAATAGTAAGAATGAGTGGTTTCAGATATCTTGCATGCTTTGTTCAAAAATTACAAGGAGAAAATAGAGCCTAAAGATGGTATCTCGAAAGTGTCATCTACTCAAGAATCGGGTGACGTGGAGCCAAATAATGCGAGCTAGATGGATTTGAGAAGACAATCAATCCTTGCGAAATACAAGAGGCAAAAAGCTCAAATTCATGGTGATGGCAGCATGTACGAAGTAGACAAGTATCTTAATTAAATGGTCGAGGAATATTGTGAAAATTTTGACATTTTGGCATGGTGGAAGCAAAACCATCATAGATTTCCTATACTTTCTCAAATTGCTCGTGATGTGATATGATCATGGGTAGCCCTCAAAATAATCAAGTTGCTAAGAGAGGTATGGATTTGTTGGAGTTGCCGGAAAGACCGAAATCAAGGAGCTGAAGCAAAAAGAATTCTAAGGAGGCGCTTCAAGGACTCATAATGAACTAATATGAAGCGCCAACGAGTATGTTTTCAAGGCTAGAAGGATTTGGGATTCATGACAATCAAATTAGAGAGAATTTTAACATGATTAGAGTGCAAGAAGATCAAGGAAATAAGGCCGACTTTGGACCAAATTTGGACCATCCCTGGACCAAGCCCAGAACCAGTCCTTGACCCACGTTCAGATTCGGCCCAGACCCATTTCCAAACTCTGCACATGGGTCCGTACATGGACTTGAAGACGTATTTGTCAAATTCGAGTTCCAATCGCCGTGGTCACACAAACCTATGTTCGGACCCTTATCCAAGGTTCGTGAACACACATAGTTCAGCATGTTTGTGCATGTTTCGACGGATTTTTGATATTTTGATATTATTTTCCTATTTTGAGTATTTTAGGCCCATTATGATACTATCTTTTAATTATTTTGGTATTATCTTTTGCCTTTTGGATTTGTAATATAAAACAACTAGATACATTCATTATGATTGAAGATTATTGAATTCATATTTTTATCAATAAAATTCTCTCTAGAATTTTTCCAAAGCTTTTTTTTGTTCTTCAAATCAAACTTATCAAAGTTTATTAACTTTTTGGCGTTTGTCGATTAATTATCACTTGGATTGTCAAAGACTGGTTTTTTTGAAGGTTCAATTTATTTATTAATTGTTTTATCGTGATAATTTGTTGCTCGTTTCATTGTAAGATAGAGGCGAATATCCAAAACTTACTTGTGTCAAAAATATTGGGACAACAATTCGATTAATTTTGTTATTGAATTGAGGGCGTGATATTATTTATAATCGTGTTTGCTTTTCATGCATATAAGATTCATATCAATTTATAATCAGAGCACGGTTCGTTTGATCCAAGTAAGTCGTATCTTTTGTTTGTTCTTTGTTCTTCATTTCTCGTTCTTCGTACTTCCTATCAATTGGTATCAAGAACAAAGGTTTTGAGACAAATTTTCAATATATTTGATTCTTCTTCTTCGTTCTTTGTTCTTCGTTTGATTCTATTCTTCGTTAAATTTATGCATCGTTTTTGTCAATCTTGTTGCCCAATTTTCGTGTCTTGTGCTACTAGTTATACAAAAAATTAAAAAAACAATCGGTAAAAAAAATTTAAGGAGACCGGATTTTTTTTTTAAAAATAAGGAAAAATAGCTTTTGGCCAATTGTTTTTGTCTTTGTTTATTTTTGGGTGCAAAATTGCTTGTTTTTGTGCAATCTACGTGATTCGATTTGCAAGTGCCTATAAATTTTGAAATTGTGAGTTTGATATACTTCAACCACAAAGCATAAGCTATTCTATATTTGAGTGAAAAAAAGAGTGAATGAGTGAATTTATTTGGAGTGACTTATGAGAATTTGGGTGAAGAATTTTTTATATTACTAACCATTTTCTTGCGGGTACTATTAGCTCTAATAGAGAAAAGAGATTTGATTGGTATAGAGGATCATGCGAGGATTGGAACATTAGTATCATTAATATGAAAATTACTCCGTTTCATGGAAAATCTGATCCGAAAGCATATTTGAAGTGAGAAAAGAGGGTAGAGTTTGTATTTGATTGTCACCACTACACCAAGCAAAAAATATTGAGGTTGGCGGTGGTTAAATTTGTAGACTATGCTCTTAGTTGGTGGGATCAGTTTGTTACTAATAGGATGAGATGTGGTGAGGAGCCTATTGAGACATGGGATGAGTTGAATCGAGTCATGAGGAAGAGATATGTACCTAAAAACTATTATAGGGATATGTTTAGGCATGATGATGCTTGTCGAAGAGAAAGAGATTGGAGAGATTATATGGGTAGATATAAGCTGAATAAGATTCCGTTGTTCAATGGATATTCGGATTCGGAGTCGTATTTGAAATGGGAGAGAAGGGTAGAATATTTATTTTATGGTCATGATATTTCCGAAGCTAAGAAGGTTAAACTTGTCATAAAAGAGTTTATCGATTATTCTTGCACTTAGTGGGATCGATTGGCGGAGTATAAGGATCGATGGGGAATGCGTCCTATAGTCACATGGGAGGAGTGGAAAAGAGTGATGTGAAAACGTTTTACTCCTAGTCATTACGATAGGAGAAGTGATAGGTGTAATTTGCATGAGTCGTTCACATGGAAATCGAGTGAAGAGGCGGAGATCGTGACTAAGCCAATGAAAAATTCAAGAAGTGAAGTTCTCAAGCATGATTATCAAGGTACATCTAAACTTTCAAATTTTAGTACTTGTGATATTATATGCGAATGGTTTCATGAAGTTGGACATGATCGTAGTCAATGTCCAAGTGAGGTTATGATAAAAGTGGTGGATTCTCATGTAGAGCTTGAATCCAAAGTTGTAGTTGATGTTGAGGCAAAATGTGAAGTTGAAGAGGTTGAGAAAATTGAGGATAATGATACTCCAATTATTATTGATGACGTGAGTGTTGAAAAATATATGGTGGAAGGTGAATCATCATTGGATGTAGAAGTTTCTAATGTTCATGTTGTGGATGATAGTGATGTTGATATTACTAGTGAGACTAGTAATGAGTTATTGGATGGATAATGTATTCTTTCTATGCAATTGAATCCAAACGAAGTTCTTGAGCATCAATTGAAATTTCATAAATTGAGTGATATGACCGAAAGAAAGGGTGAAGAAAAAAGTGAGATGGACATTGAGAAAAAAAAAAAGAAAAAGAAAAAGTAGAGGCCGAAAAAAAGAGTGAGATGTCCTTGGAGAGAAAAAAAAAATAAAGAAAAGAAAAAGAGAGAAAAGAGACCAAGAAAAATAATATTATGGTCCAAAATAGTGAGGTTGAGACATTTTTTGAAATTTGATAAACTCCTTAAGGTAATTTTGTACAAAGAGGTTTTATCTCATTGTCATGATATAGCCGGTTCAATCTCGAGCATTGTTCTTTCTTCTTTACAGGATATTGGAGATGTATCGACGAGAAGGCAAAGGAGATTCGATGTTGAAAGAATCAACATGTTTGATCCATGTAAAGTTGGTCACACAAAGTGAGGTTGAAGATTTAAAAATTGTTCCATTTGATAGGTATGATGTAAATTCAAGTTTAAAATACAAATCAAATGCCAACTTTTGGAGGTATGATCTCAATTCTAAATTTCTTGGATTTAAATACTTTGATGAGAGATTTGTGGATTTTCTTTCTATGAGATATTTTTTGAGTTCAAATCTTGATATTAAGTTGTTTGGATCTTGTAATTTTAAAGAAATTTAGTTATTTTGTTGATGTGTGTGGATGGTGCATAAATTTTATAGGTGAAAAGTCTTATTGGTAGAATGGTTAGTAATGACTTTTGGACTAGCTAATGCGCCTAGTACTAATAAGGTATTGTTGAGTCATTGTTACGTCTTAAACGCATTCAAATCTCGTGTTGTGAGATTAATGTTTTTAATGCATTAATATATCTCAAAAATTATGTTTTGATGATTACAAAACTAGGTTAATTATTACTAATGTTTTCAAGTGAGAAATTTGCAGAGATTAGAAAATAAAATTAATCGCAAGTTAAAAACATTGAAGAAAATATTGTGCACACTTTGGAAACCATTTTGGAAACAAATTAGAAGTTGTACGGAAGGACATGATAGGAAGCTACGATGAATATTTGCCATTATTTAATCTTCGGAAGCTAGTTCGGAACCTGCGATGGCCTGTTCGAAAGCTCCGATTGCAAATCGGAAGCTACGATCCTTTTCCAGCAATTGTTTATTCTTCGAAAACAGTTCGGAAGCTGCGAAGGCACATGTTCGGAAGCTCCGTTCCCAGATCGAAAGTTCCGATCTCCGATGGTGATGACAGGATTTGTCCGGAGACTTTTGCATGACAATGTAATTAAATGCAGCCGAATGGAAGCTCCGGTGTATAGTTCAGAAGTTCCGATCTCTACACAGCGTCAAAAAATTTGAATTTGAATTTGAAGATGATCGAAAGCTCCGAATATGGATCAGAAGATGCGATCTCCACCGAGTTCAACACTATAAATAGAGCTATTTCGAGGCCATTTCAAATACAACACAACTCAACAATCTTTCAAGCATCCATTGAGCAATTCTTTCAAGCTTCTTAAAGATATTCTTGAATTTTGTAAATACATTTGTGTATAAGTGTGTTTGTAGTGTTTTCGATATCGTATATACTTGAGTGCAAAGTTAAGTGTATCAAGTTGTTGTGAGGCTATCCATGGAGTCCTTAAGGCCAAGTGTATTAAGTTGTCATGTGGCTATCCTTGGAGCACTCAAGGCCAAGAGACGTGGTGATCGTGTTATTGTTGTATCAGCTTACTTGGAGCCGTCAAGGCCAAGATGAAGTGCTAGTATCGTCTACGTCTTCCCTTCTTGGTTAAGGTCGTGTTATTGTTGTATCGGCTTACTTGGAGCCGTCAAGGCCAAGATGAAGTGCTAGTGATAACTTGGTTAATCGACCTTAACCAAGAAGGAAAGACGTAGACGATTTATCATCGAACTTCTATAAACATATCCTCTCTTACTTACTGCTTTATTTACTTTCCGTCATTTACTTCATTTACTCACTGCATTTATATTTGATTGTCCCTAAGTATTCCACCTGTGTTTTTGCAAAATCATTTTAAATTTTTAAAGTTGCCAATAGAACCTAATTTCTCCCCTCTCCATTAGTATCTAACAAATGGTATCAGAGCCATATTTTGAAAATATTTTTCAAAAGGCTCTATGGTCAATCTAACAGGTGATTATGCTCAAGGACAATCAACCAATCGTCCTCCTCTTTTCAACGGCATAAATTACGGGTATTGAAAAAATATAATGTCTCTATATATCCAATCCATAGTTTATGATCTTTGAAAAGTGACGGTGAAAGATCCCTACATCCCTATGAAAATAGTGGATGGTAACAAAGTTCCGAAAGAAATTGATGACTTTTCAAAAGAGGATATGCAATTAATTTTTCAAAATGCTAAAGCTATGAATATTTTGCATTGTTCTCTAGATATGAATGAGTACAACTGGATACCTATGTGCTCCTCCGCAAAAGAGATTTGGGAAAAATTGGAAATTTGCCACGAGGGAACGAATCAAGTGAAGGAGACAAAGATTGATCTTCTACAACTGAAATATGAAACCTTCGAGATGGATCCAAAAGAAGATATCGACACAATGTTTCGAAGGATCACTCAAATCATCAACAAACTTTCCCAACTCCGTGAACACTATCCAACCAAGCAAGTATGGAGAAGAGCAATTCGAGCACTTCCCAAGGAGTGGGATGCAAATTGAACGACGATTATTTAGTCAAACAAAGGCGACAATGCCTCCTACGATCTCGACCAACTTCATGGGACCCTAGAAACCCATGAGGTAGAATTATCCACAAGAAAGGAGATAAATTAGGAGGATGAAAAGATCAATCCAAAGCGGATAGCCTTATCAAGCCAAGTTGAAGAAGAAGAAGAAGAAGAAGAAGAAGAAGAAGAAGAAGATGATGATGATGATGATGATGATGATGATGATGATGATATGGCGCTCTTTGAAAGGAAATTCAAAAAATTCATATGAGGGAATAAATTCAAAAAGGAGAAGAAGCCGAAAAAGGAAGTGACTTTCTACAACTGCCAACATTAGGGACACTATGAAAATGAATTCCCTCTCAAGAAGAAAGTTGAAAAAGGGAAAAGGAAGGCACTCATAGCAACGTGAAGCAACAGTGATGACGAAGATAAGGAAGCCAACATCTGTCTCATATCTAAGGATGATGACATCTTTTCCGACGACGATGATGAGGTACCTTCTTATGATGAGTTAATACATGCCTATAAACTTATGTTTGACATGACTAAATCACTTAGAAAAGAAAAAGATATCTGAAAAATGAATTAGAATCTAACAAACATGAAAATCTATGATTAAAGGATGACATAGCTCACCTAGAAAAAAATCTTTTGATAAATTCAATGTTAGTAGCACTAAATTGAATAATATATTAAGCATGCAACAATGTAGCTTTGATAAAGGTGTATTAGGATATGGTAGTAAATCTATTGACTTTGCTAGTCTTATAGCTAAGGCTAAGATGAGATCACCCTCTACCTGTACTTATTGCTGCAAATTTGGTCATATAATATCTAAATGTAGATCACTTAGACATCAATATAATTAAAAAAAAACTATATGAAATGGAGGCCTAAGATTTCTCAATAATTACGAGGTGACATTATGAAAACATGATATAAGGGGGTTCTTCAAAGACCGGTTTAAACTGTCTTGACTTGCGACTGATCTCCCAGATGAACGTTGCTCTGTCTAAGGAGATAGGTTTTTAAAGAGGCCATTGCCCTACCTACCTTTCCTGGGAGCACTCTTAGAAATTTTTGATTTTGTGACTAAGTAAATATTATTATCCTAACAATGATGGACCCAAAGAACTAAAGGGTATAAAAACGAATCTTGTAGGGACAGGAAAGAAGTATGCTCCCAAGCATTTGGTATCTCGACAGTGGATGCTCCAGACACATGACGGGAAAGAGACATTGCTCCAATCAATCACACAAAAATAAAAAAGAACAGTTACCTTTGGAGACAACAACAAAAGAGTCATTGAAGGCATCGGATCTATAGATATATCTAATTCTACTATGATTGATGATGTTCTTCTTGTGAAATGACTTAAGCATAACCTACTAAGTATAAGTCAATTGTGCGATAGAGGTTATGAAGTCAAATTCACTTCTCAACATTGCACTATATCACTTGCTCATGACAAATCCATAAATTTCAAAGGATATAAAAGTGAAAATATATACAAGGTTTCTTTAAATGTTTTATCCTTTTCAAATGTAAAAATCCTTGTATCAGTAAATGTTGATGACAACATTATTTGGCATAGACGATTAGGTCATGTTGGTCCTAGTACCATTGAAAAAAGTTTTAAACTTGATCTAGTTGTTGGTATACCAAAGATGAATTTAAAATTATATTCTGTTTGTGATGCATATCAGCTTGGAAAACACACAAAGAAATATTTTAAAAGCAAAAAATTTGTATCTATTTCTATGCCCCTTTAACTTCTCCACCTCGATATATGTGGTCCCTCTAGGAACGCTAGTCTAGGAGGAAAGTTTTATGCTTTTGCCATTGTGGATGATTTCTCACGTTTCACCTGGATATTGTTTCTAGCTCACAAAATTGACGTCTTTGACAATTTCAAAGCTTTTGTCAAAAGAGTTGAAATGAGAAAAATATTTCTATCAAACAGATCCGTAGTGACCATGGAACTGAATTTCAAAATGAAAATTTTACGAACTTTTGTGTAGACAAATACATCGGTCATAAATTTCTTGTCCTAGACTCCTCAACAAAATGATTTCATTGAGGAAAAATATGACACTTGTAAAGATTGCGAGGACCATGTTATGTGAGCATTCTCTACTAAAATATTTTTGGGCTGAAGCAATGAACACTACTTGTTATATCATCAATCGTGTATCAATAAGGCCAATTCTCAAGAAAACTCCATACGAGTTATGGAGGGGGAGAAAGCCTAACATTTCGTATTTTCGAGCATTCGGATCTCAGTGTTTCATTCACAACAATGTTAAGGATAATCTTGGTAAGTTTGATGCAAAGTTCAAAAAAGGTATTTTTCTTGGATACTCTACTTCTAGTAAAGATTATAAAGTTTTCAATAAACGTACACTTTTAGTAGAAGAATCTATGCATGTTGTATTTGATGAATATTTATCTAGTTCTTCTTGCACTAACAACGATGATGTAGAATTACTCGAAGAAGAGATGGTCTCCTCGAGCTTAAATGATAACAATGATACGAGTGAGGACATCTCCCTTTCAAAGGAATGGACACTTCACAAAGATCATCCTATGGATCTTATCCTTGGAAGTCCATCAAAGGGAGTTTCTACTCGATCTACTTTTAATGTGTGCAATCATCTTGCTTTTGTTTCTCATGTTGAACCTAAATCTATCGATGATGCATTATTAGATGATTCATGGATTATTGCTAGGCAAGATGAGTTGAATGAATTTAAACGGAATAATGTTTGGTATCTATTTCCTAGACCTAATGATAGACCTATTATAGGTAATAAATGGGTATTTAGAAATAAACTTGATGAGCATGGTACTATCATTGTCTAGCTAAAGGATATAGTCAAAAAGAAGGCATAGATTATGATGAGACATATGCGCCTGTTGCTAAAATAGAATCCATTCGCATGCTAGTTGATTGTTCTTGTTCTAGAAATTTAGATTATTTCAAATGGATGTTAAGAGTACATTTTTTAATGGTGATTTGAAAGAATACGTCTATGTTGATCAACAATTTGGCTTTATTGATCCTCATTTCCCTGATCATATTTACAAACTTGATAAATCCTTGTATGGATTGAAACAAGCTCCTCGAGCTTGGTATGAAAAACTTTCTTCTTTTCTTATATCCAATGGATTTTGTAGAGGTGTTGTTGATATTAATTTGTTTACCTTGTCTAACAATGATGAGTTATTAATTGTGCAAATTTATGTGAATGATATCATTTTTGGTTCTATTAATGAAAATCTTTGTCAAGAATTCTCTAAGCTTATATAGGACCAATTTGAAATGAGCATGATGGGAGAACTTAATTATTTACTCGGATTGCAAATCAAGCAATGCAAAGATGAGTTCTTTATAAAACAAGGAAAATACATTAAGGAGATGCTTAATAAATTTGGCATGGAGAACTCAAAAGCATCATCTATACCTATGAGCACTTTAGTCAGACTCGACAAAGATGAAAATGGTAAAACTGTAGATCAACAATATTTTTGTAGTATGATTGGCTCCCTACTATATGCAACTGCTAGTAGACCTGATATTATGTTTAGTGCTTTTTTGTGTGCACGATTTCAATCATGTCCAAATGAATCACATTTATTTGCCTTAAAATGCATTTTCAAATATCTTTCAAATACTCCAAATCACAGATTATGATATTTCAAAAATTCTTCCTTTGATTTAAAAGCTTACTGTGATGCCGACTTTGGTGGATATAGGTGGATAGAAAAAGCACTAGTGGAAATTCTTTCTTTTTGGAAAACTGTTTAGTATCTTGGTTTTAAAAAAAACAAAATTATGTTGTGTTGTCAACGACCGAAGCCGAATACATGACTGCCGGCAGTTTTTGTGCGCAAATTTTTTGGATGAAGCATCAATTTCTCGACTATGGTGCATCGTTTTCTAAAGTCCCTATTTTTTGTGATCACACTAGCGCCGTATGTCTTACAAAGAATCTGATTCCACACTCTCGCACCAAACATATTGATATTTGACATCATTTTATTCATGATCACATCGAACAAAATGAAGTTGAACTTCAATATGTTGACACCAAAAATCAAATTGCAGCTATTTTTACAAAACCACTAGATGAAAAAAAATTTATTCGTTTGTGTGGTGAACTTGGTATGATTGAGTTGTAATCGCATGTAGACATAAAATAAATTAAGTGTCAAATTGAGGGGAAGCTTAATAATAATTTTGAGCAATTTATTATTATATAATGCAAATTAATTGTAATTATTCAAAATTACAAGCTCACATTTTATATGAATTAAATGTTTAGGACATAATTGCAAATTATAAGATTTAAGAGTCAAATTTTGCAAATTCTGATCTTGGACAAATCGGAACTTCCGAACTCATTTCAGAGCCTCCGATCTATCATCCCGCCATTTTACTTAAAATTTTAAAATTTCCTTTCGGAAGCATAGTTCGGAACTTCCGAACGCGTTCGGAACTTCTGATCTGAAATGTCAGCAGTCAGATCGTATTAATTACCGCCTTGAAATTTGAATTAACTGCCTTATATTGGAACACCCGACCTAGTTCGGAACTTCCGATTTCTCTACTTCTGACACTTGTCACAATCTGAGCGGATGGTGCGATCGGAGAGATCGAAGTGAAACGACCCTAAACCTCTAAATATTTTTATAGTATACTTAAAAATGAATTTTTCTTAGGACATACCACATAATAAAATATTTGCATGCAAATTAAAATAAAAAGATAAATACTTAATCATAACTTAAACATCCATGCCAAACATAACAAAATCCTTTAAATTCTTCAACCACGCAAAACCGATTAAGAAAATCTTAAAAAAACCATGAAATTAAATGAAGTATTGTCATATGCGGAATAAATATCATAAAGTTAAAAACTCTCATAAACACTGAAAATACTGAGCAGAAGGTCATGGGCGGACTAGCTGCATGGACGCTCAGACATCCTCACGGCCAGTCGGGGCAACCTGATCATCTATGAAATTCGGCTCACCTGCACCCATTAGATCCATACATAACAATATGAAGTCACATGCGCTTATCGTATTAATATCATAATATATGTATGCATGCATGCTTATAAAAACTTATTCGTAAATACTTAACTATGATCATGATCTTTATTATTAATCGTAAGCATAACATGAATCTTAAATCATAATAGGGCATCACATAATCATAAATCTTTCTGTGCAGGTTGTATCCATGAATGTGACTTTTAAACATAAGAGATTGATCAATCTGAGAACCAAAGTACGTGGCGAAAGAATATCTACCTCTGTGCCGGAGGTAAAACCACCTCTATGTCGCCACTGCACCTGTAAGGCCCGGGATTAATTAGAGAATAATCCGAATTTATTTAATTTTAATCCGAGTATATTTAATTTGGAAATATTTAGAGTTTTGATTTAAATTCTAATATTCTTAAATTATTTAGGATTGAAATTGAATTAAAATAAGGGCCGAGGACCAAATTGCAATTATTGAAGAAATGAGGGGCTAAATTGCAATTAGGATTCAAAGTTATCAGATATTAAATTGAATACTCAGCTTATGCACGTGTATGAAGGAGAATTTTCAGAAAAATAAGAACATAGCTCAATTTCTTCCATTTTTCTTTGAGTTTTTGATCTTCAAACCCTTATAACTTTTGCTCCGAGTATCCGATTTCGATTCTGAAAAGTGTTCTGGAATCCTTACGACAAGGGCTTCGATTTGGTGTAAGATTTTATATCTTTTAGCATGGTTTTAATTTCGAAAATTGACAGATATCAGATATTGAGTTTTCGGTTATGTTGTGAGTTGTGTATTGCGTCTAGTTTCGACACCGGATCAAAGTTGAATGCTTGAAGGGATTGATTATGATTTTTAGCATGTATCTTGACAAGTATAGCTGCTGATATGTTGTTGTATGGCTGAGTTTTATAAGATATATGCTGATATATGAGTTAAGTTACAAGTTTCGAAGTCGGGAATTACGTCGGTTACCGATTTTGATCGCTACGTCGTTTAATTGAGTTTTGGAACTGTTTTGATAGCCGAATTCTGAGTTGATGTTATTATTGAGATGTTATCAATGTTAAAGAATGTGTCTTGTTCAATTTCAGTCACGTTTGGAAGGCCAACAACACGAGACGCCGACTTTGAACCGAAGAAAGTTGATTGAGGTTTGAAGTGGTTTTGATTGATGAAATCTTGATGGTTTTGACTCGTTTCTGAAATGATAGGTTGATATGAAGTTTGATATATGTGTTTTGATTATATCTTACAGATTTGAAGAGTTCAGAACCTTAATAAACGAAGGTATAATGACGACATCGCGAAGTAGGGACTTTGAAACTCAAGAACGATTATCTTTGAGTTGGCCCGCAAAAATCACATACTTGTTTATGTTTTGATTTGATTGTGGTGTTGTCGATCCATCTCAAGTAGTGGATCTTTAAATTTGAGTTGATATGATGTTATCTCGAATTGATTCTAAGCCAAGGTTGCGGTTAACCTTATTTGCGAGTCGTTTACGAATTCGTTAGATGGATATCCATGTCAAGATCATTTATGAATCTTGATGGCTTCGAAGTTATATGAATCAATTTGTATTTAAAGCATTTGAGTACTCTATTTGTTGAGTCGAGTTTTAAATAGAGTTAATATGATTTATTTAACGCTTTCGATATGTTGGTTATACTGAGATTTGTATCTCACCGGAGTTTATCCGGATGTTGTCTTGTTTTGTATGTGTGCATGACAATAGAGAGGGCAGGAGCTGATCATCGACGTCATTGACAGTTGGGAGAGAGTCTAACACATGAGGACTCGGGTTGTAGATGATGTTTTGAATGTTAGAAGCAAGGAACTTTAGAACTTGTTGGTTTTGGAATACATGTATAAAACTTGAGATAGTTTGTGTCGTTATCGTCATCATTTCTTTAGCGACTTGGTTGATGTAATAAAATGCATGTATACTTGCTTGAGACTTTGTTAGATGTATAAATTTGTGTTTACATTAAAGGAAACAAGTTTTGGAGCTGTCAATTGCCAAGTTTTGGAGCTGTCAAATGTGGGCAAGAATCTGCCCAGGGCCGTGCTCGAGCTGCAGAAAACAGCAGCCCGAGCGCAGCCCGGGGCAGAAAGTTCTGCCTCGAAATGGGCAGGGCGCACCCAAGAGGCGCTTTTCAGCCGCTCGAGCGCAGCCTATTTAAAAAATAAATAAAAAAAATTTTTTTTTTTTGTTACAGCTTCGGATGCTTGGTGATTGCTTATTCATTAATTGCCCTTAAGATTTGAGATTAGCAACTCGAGGCCCCACAACAGGTGGTATCAGAGCGTTAAGTTTCTCGGACTAAGAATAGATGAGTGGGGTAGATCGAGTCTTTTACTCTGATTTAAGTATTCTTGAAGCATGTTTATTATCTGACTTGATTTACAGCTTTAAGAATTGCATGCTATCCGTTATCTGATATTATTGGAAGCATATAATAATACAACTGAATCAGATTCGATCTTTTGAGAAGGCATTGAGGAACTGAAACAGAAATGTGTTATGATATGATGAACTGTACACTAATGTGTTTGATTATCAGATATGCCTCCCCGACCAGCACCGAGAGTTAGGCAGACATTGGCTACGAATCAGCCTGAACAGACAAATGCTGCACAGGTCCCAGTGACAGTGTCTGAACATGGACAGGGTAGTACGTCTACTGAGAGTTCAGTGATGCTAATCCGATGGAGAAACTTTTGAAACGATTCCAGTCATTCAAACCACCGAATTTGCAAGGAACAGAGAATGCTATAGAATGTGAGAACTGGCTGGAAGATATTGAGCAGTTATTTGAGTCCATTGACTATATAGATGATCGTCGTGTGAGACTGATAATTCATCAACTGCATGGCCTTGCCAAGAGTTGGTGGATAGCGACGAAGAGAGCACTGGAAAACCAAGGTACTATTATTACCTGGTCTGTATTTCGAACTGCTTTCTATCAGCGTTTCTTTCCTGTGTCTTATCGCAAGGACAAAGGAGCAGAGTTTGCAAGTTTGCAACAGGGACAATTGAATATTGAAGAATATGTTGCCAAATTCACTAGCCAGTTGAAGTTTGCACCACATATCGCTGTTAGTGACGAAGCTCAAGCCGATCAATTCATCAATGGCTTGAATCCTGAGGTGTTTACACTGGTGAATTCGGGAAGACCGAATACCTTTGCTGATGCTCTGAATCGAGCAAAGGGTGCTGAAGCAGGGATACTAAAACAACGAGGAGCACAGTTTGTGCCACAGCCAGTGAGACAAACACAAGAACAGCCACAGATTCCACAGCCACCTCGATTTGAAGCTGGAGGTAGCAGCAGTGGAAAGAAAAATTTCTTCAAGGGTAAGAGCAAACAGTTCAAGAGATCAGGTGGTGGTAGCTCTTCTAGTTCTAGTGGATCCCAACAGTCTAGAGCTGGACAGAAGTCTGATGTATATTGCACCAAATGTGGAGGTCGCCATACTGATGAACAATGTCGAGGTGTGTTTGGAAGCTGCCACATTTTCAACAAGATGGTACACTTTGCAAGAGTGTGTCCACAACGACGATCTGAAGGTGCACAGGGTGCAGGAGCATCGAGACCGGTGGGTCAATCTACATCTTCAGTTCACTCTTTTCAACCACAACCTGCCGCACCGAGTAGAGGAGGAGGTCAGATGGTGAATCAACCTCCAAGGCAACAAGCAAGGGTGTTTGCATTGACTGAGGAGCAAGCACAAGCGGCACCAGATGATGTGATTGCAGGTAACTGTTCTCTTTATGGTTATCCTGCTTATGTCTTATTTGATACTGGTGCGTCGCATACTTTTATATCTGAGCAGTTTGTTGCATTGCATTCATTACCTGTTGAGCCCTTAGCTACTGTTGTATCTATTTCATCACCTCTGGGTCGAGGTATTGTATCAGTGAAGTCTGTACGAAATTGTATATTACAGTGTGAGGGGCATGAGATTGAGCTTGATTGTATTGTACTCGATTTGTCTGATTTTGATTGCATAATCGGTATTGATATGTTAACCAAGTACAGAGCTACAGTAGACTGTTTTCAGAAGATTGTGAAGTTCAGACCTGATATGGCTGATGAATGGAAATTTTATGGTAAGGGATCAAGATCTAAAATTCCATTGATATATGTTCTTGCTATGACTGAGTTGTTACAGAAAGGAGCAGAAGGATTTCTGATCTATGCTGTTGATGTATTGAAGAATAGTCCGACACTGACTGATATACCGGTAGTGAGTGAGTTTGCAGATGTATTCCCTGACGAGATTCCAGGACTGCCATCATACAGAGAGGTAGATTTCGGTATTGAATTGATGTCAGGTACACAGCCGATATCAAAAGCACCTTACCGTATGGCACCGATTGAATTGAAAGAACTAAAAGACCAACTCAAAGATTTGTTGGCCAAGGGTTATATCAGACCGAGCGTCTCTCCTTGGGGTGCTCCGGTATTGTTTGCTAGAAAGAAGGACGGATCGATGAGACTATGTATTGACTACCGGCAATTGAACAAAGCAACGGTAAAGAATCGCTATCCTTTACCTCGTATCGATGATTTATTTGATCAATTACAGGGATCGTCAGTATATTCGAAGATTGATTTGCGATCCGGATATCATCAACTGAGGGTTAGAGACGAAGATATTCCTAAGACTGCATTTAGAACCAGGTATGGCCATTATGAATTCATAGTCATGCATTTTGGTCTAACGAATGCACCAGCAGTTTTTATGGGATTGATTAATAGGGTATTTCAAAGATATCTAGATGATTTCGTGATCATATTTATCGATGATATCTTGATTTATTCTAAGAATCTATGTGAACATTCTGATCATCTCCGAATTGTATTGAAAACATTACGGGAAGAAAAATTATATGTCAAGTTATCCAAATGTGAGTTTTGGTTGCAGCGAGTCGTGTTTCTTGGCCATATAATTTCAAGAGATGGTATATCAGTGGATCCAAGCAAAGTAGAAGCTGTGATCAGTTGGCAAAGACCGACGTCTGTGCCAGAAATTCGAAGTTTTATGGGCTTAGCTGGTTATTATCGTCGATTCATTCGAGATTTTTCATCTATAGCGAAGCCTATTACACAGCTTACATAGAAGAATGCACCATTTGTTTGGTCTGAGGCATGTGAAAGGAGTTTTGTTGAACTGAAGAAGAGATTGACTACTGCGCCAGTGTTGACAATCCCTAAAGGTACTGGTGATTTTGTTGTTTATTGTGATGCTTCTCACCAGGGTTTGAGATGTATTTTAATGCAGAAAGGACATGTTGTTGCTTATGCTTCTCGACAACTGAAACCACATGAGGTTAGGTATCCGATTCATGATCTTGAATTGGCTGCTATCATTTTTGCATTGAAGATTTGGAGACATTATTTATACGGCGAGAAGTTTGAAATCTTTTCTGATCATAAAAGTCTGAAGTATCTATTCTCACAATCAGAATTGAACATGAGACAACGACGATGGCTTGATTTATTGAAGGATTTTGATTGTGAAATCAAATACTATCCGGGAAAATCTAACGCGGCAGCAGATGCCCTAAGTAGAAAAGTGTGTGCTCTATCTTTATCTACTATCGGTGTATCTAATTTGATTGAGAATTGTTGTGTTTCTGGGTATGTATTTGAGACAGATAGAAGGCCGATGAGAATGTATGCAATCAGTGCTGAGCCAGAGTTATTGATTCGTATCAAAGAAGCACAGAAAGCTGATCAGAGTGTACAGAAATCGATTGAAATGATCAAATCAGGACATCAGTCTGAGTACAAGGTTAGTGATGACGATATCTTGTATGTGAATAACCGAATAGTTGTTCCTAATATTACAGATTTGAGACAGAATATACTGAAAGAAGCCCATTGTAGTCGCTTTAGTGTTCACCCTGGAGGCAGAAAGATGTACAATGACTTGAAGAGTCAGTACTGGTGGAAGCAAATGAAGTCTGATGTGACTGAATTTGTATCTAAATGTTTGTATTGCCAACAGGTGAAAGCTGAAAGAAAGAAATCGGGTGTCTTATTACAGAGTTTATCAATTCCTGAATGGAAATGGGATCACATTTCCATGGACTTTGTAACGAAGTTACCGCGATCATCTCGAGGGTGCGATGCTGTTTGGGTGATCATCGACAGGTTGACGAAATCTGCGTGCTTTATTCCTTATCGAATGACTTATCATCATGATCAAATGGCGGATCTTTATATTCGAGAAGTGGTAAGACTTCATGGTGTACCAAAGTCGATTGTATCTGACCGAGATCCGAGGTTTACTTCACACTTTTGGCATAGCCTACAGGAAGCTCTAGGTACGCGTTTACATTTGAGTACTGCTTACCATCCTCAAACCGAAGGTCAATCTGAACGAACAATTCAGACGCTTGAGGATATGCTTAGAGCTGTAGTACTTGATTTTGGTGTTACATGGCAAAATTCTATACCACTCGTGGAATTTTCTTATAACAACGGTTATCAGACGAGTATAGAGATGGCACCATTTGAAGAATTATATGGGAAGAAATGTCGATCGCCGCTGTATTGGGATGATATTTCTGAGGTACCTGAGTTAGGGCCAGATATGATCAGACAGATGACTGAAAAGGTGAAACTGATACAGCAGAGAATGAGAACAGCACAGCACAGACAGACCAGATATGCAAATGTATGACGACGGTCGTTATCTTTTGATCAGGGGGATAGAGTGTTTCTGAAGATTTCATCGTTCAGAGGCACCGTTCGATTTGGTAAACGAGGGAAATTATCTCCGAGGTATATTGGGCCGTATGAGATTCTCGAGAAGATAGGCAATCTAGCTTATCGACTCGCTCTTCCTATGTCTTTATCTGGAATACATGATGTCTTTCATGTATCGATGTTGAGGAAGTACATATCTGATGCATCTCATGTGATTCACTCCGATGAAGCTGAATTGGATGACACTCTTAGCTATTTCGAGCAACCTATTCAGATTCTTGATAGAAAGATGAAGCAACTCCGAATGAAGACCATTCCATTGGTGAAGATTCAATGGAGTCGACACGGAGTTGAAAAAGCGACTTGGGAAGTCGAAGAAGATATGAAGCAACGATTTCCTTATTTATTTCATTGGTGTGAGTTCTTATTCAGTTTTCAGTTATTTTTATTCTTATGAGCATGCGAACTACATATCTATACTGTTTATGAATTCGAGGACGAACTCATGTCTTAGTGGGGGAGAAATGTAAGGCCCGGGATTAATTAGAGATTAATCCAAATTTATTTAATTTTAATCCGAGTATATTTAATTTGGAAATATTTAGAGTTTTGATTTAAATTCTAATATTCTTAAATTATTTAGGATTGAAATTGAATTAAAATAAGGGCCGAGGACCAAATTGCAATTATTGAAGAAATGAGGGGCTAAATTGCAATTAGGATTCAACGTTATCAGATATTAAATTGAATACTCAGCTTATGCACGTGTATGAAGGAGAATTTTCAGAAAAATAAGAACAGAGCTCAATTTCTTCCATTTTTCTTTGAGTTTTTGATCTTCAAACCCTTATAACTTTTGCTCCGGGTATCCGATTTTGATTCCGAAAAGTGTTCTGGAATCCTTACGACAAGGACTTCGATTTGGTGTAAGATTTTATATCTTTTAGCATGGTTTGAATTTCGAAAATTGACAGATATCAGATATTGAGTTTTCGGTTATGTTGTGAGTTGTGTATTGCGTCTAGTTTCGACACCGGATCAAAGTTGAATGCTTGAAGGGATTGATTATGATTTGTAGCATGTATCTTGACAAGTATAGCTGCTGATATGTTGTTGTATGGCTGAGTTTTATAAGATATATGCTGATATATGAGTTGAGTTACAAGTTTCGAAGTCGGGAATTACGTCGGTTACCGATTTTGAATCGCTATGTCGTTTAATCGAGTTTTGGAACTGTTTTGATAGCCGAATTCTGAGTTGATGTAGTTATTGAGATGTTATCAATGTTAAAGAATGTGTCTTGTTCAATTTCAGTCACGTTTGGAAGGCCAACAACACGAGACGCCGACTTTGAACCGAAGAAAGTTGATTGAGGTTTGAAGTGGTTTTGATTGATGAAATCTTGATGGTTTTGACTGGTTTCTAAAATGATAGGTTGATATGAAGTTTGATATATGTGTTTTGATTATATCTTACAGATTTGAAGAGTTCAGAACCTCAATAAACGAAGGTATAATGACGACATCGCGAAGTAGGGACTTTGAAACTCAAGAACGATTATCTTTGAGTTGGCCCGCAAAAATCACATACTTGTTTATGTTTTGATTTGATTGTGGTGTTGTCGATCCATCTCAGGTAGTGGATCTTTAAATTTGAGTTGATATGATGTTATATCGAATTGATTCTAAGCCAAGGTTGCGGTTAACCTTATTTGCGAGTCGTTTACGAATTCGTTAGATGGATATCCATGTCAAGATCATTTATGAATCTTGATGGCTTCGAAGTTATATGAATCAATTCGTATTTAAAGCGTTTGAGTACTCTATTTGTTGAGTCGAGTTTTAAATAGAGTTAATATGATTTATTTAACGCTTTCGATATGTTGGTTATACTGAGATTTGTATCTCACCGGAGTTTATCCGGCTGTTGTCTTGTTTTGTATGTGTGCATGACAATAGAGAGGGCAGGAGCTGATCATTGACGTCATTGACAGCTGGGAGAGAGTCTAACATGTGAGGACTCGGGTTGTAGATGATGTTTTGAATGTTAGAAGCAAGGAACTTTAGAACTTGTTGGTTTTGGAATATATGTATAAAACTTGAGATAGTTTGTGTCGTTATCGTTATTGTTTCTTTAGCTACTTGGTTGATGTAATAAAATGCATGTATACTTGCTTGAGACTTTGTTAGATGTATAAATTTGTGTTTACATTAAAGGAAACAAGTTTTGGAGCTGTCAATTGCCAAGTTTTGGAGCTGTCAAATGTGGGAAAGAATCTGCCCAGGGCCGTGCTCGAGCTGCAGAAAACAGCAGCCCGAGCGCAGCCCGGGGCAGAAAGTTCTGCCTCGAAATGGGCAGGGCGCGCCCGAGCGGCGCTTTTCAGCCGCTCGAGCGCAGCCTATTTAAAAAAAAAATAAAATTTGTTTGTTACAGCTTCGGATGCTTGGTTATTGCTTATTCATTAATTGCCCTTAAGATTTGAGATTAGCAACCCGAGGCCCCACAGCACCAGCCCACAAGCAGGTTGGATTCGTGACTCTTAATCATAACTGTGCTACCACACCACTTCAACTTCCAAAAAAAAATTCTTTTCTTAAATGCCCTTAATTATAAATAAAATAATATTGCATGATGCATGAACTTGAAAAAAATATCTTCATAATTTAATCATTTCAAAACTTTGTTCGTAAATATATATTTAATTGTTTTCCATAAAAATTATACTTATACTTGAAATACATGCATGAATTAATATATATTTACGGACCATTTAATTCTCATGGATTCGTTCGAGCTGTTGACCCCTTAAACTTAAGTCCATAGACTCTTAGACTCGTCCTTTAATTTACTTAGATTGGTCCAATTACTCAAACAAAGCCCATTAATTAAATTATCCCATGAACTTCATCAAGCCCATTAACACCTAATCTAACCCATTAATGCTAAGTCTGACCCATTAATTATCTAGCCCAATAACTCTTGGTCAATAATTCTCATGGGTCAATAGTACCATAAAAATTTAGTGGACTCACTTAAATTAATAAATTATGCCCATTAAGCTAATTAAATTAGTCAAGCCCATAAACATTAAATTTACACTTAATTAACAAATTCAATTACCTGATCTTGAAATAAAATAACCCGGACCCTTAACCACATGAATTGACCAGTATTATATTCCCTCGACCCGACCCGGACTCAACCTGACCTGGCCCGTTTAAACAATTTTAGAAAACCCTACTCTACACACACATGCACATGCAGCCACGACCAGCCCATGGAAAGGGCCTTTGGCTGCCTGCTCCGGCCGCCCACCGGCCGGAGCTCCTCCGGCAGAACATTTCTCAGGACTAGGTGGTCCTAACCAACCAAGCCCCAGCCCCTAACTCGAACTATTGACCCAAAACCATCCACTCATACTCGTTGTTTGCGCACATAACACAACCCCTAACTTCAGGCCTAGGTCTTAGGGTTCTAAGAAACCAAGAACCAGACCCTAACTCGACCTATGGACCTGGAACGAACCCATACACCAAAACTGCTCGAACTTCTCTTCAACCTATGTTTAGAAGGATCTCAGCCCAAACAAGCGTCTAGCCTGTCTGAAACACCCACCAACCATGACTCTAAGGACCCACCCTAACTAAGCCCTCATCCTGTTGGTCAGCCCCTCTAACGATATCATGGCAGAAAAATGAGCCATACTCATCAACATATCCAAAACTCGAGAACCATGTATGAAAACGTGAGAAAACAAGAACCTAAGTCAAAAAGCTGCAAACACACGTTTAGATCATGTAAAAAACAGTGAATATATGATATAATGTGAGGGAAAAAAAAAAGGAATAAAACGTGCATTTGTGTTTTCATGCTCGAAATAACAATATGGTCGCGTATTCGGTTGTCCAGGAGGAACGGAGCTTCAAACTCCCAGTTTTCTTCAACTAACATGAAGTGTGTGTTCTTAGTGTGTGTGTGTGTGTGTCGGCTGTGAGGGAGGGAATCTGATTGTTAACGTGATCTAGGGTAAATGAGGGTGGATGCTAGTATTTGTTTGCATTGAAAATGGGTCGGGTTTGGATCACACTAATAACCAATTTAAAACACCATTAAGCCCACTCAAAATCTGATAATAAACATATAATTTTCGTAATATTAGTTTAAGGGATTTTTAAAGCCTATTAAAAGTCCTTAAAATAGCTTATTTTGGTGAAAATCGAGCTTTTATACATATATATATATATATATATTAAAAATCATATTTTCTGAAAATAAAATCTTAAAATAATAATTTATGACCCATGAAACCTCAGTAAAAATATCTTGGGTGAAAATTCTACATCTCGTTCGTTCACGGTCCCGTCTACACGATCGAAAGATGGCATTTTTCAAATAACTCATAAATTTCATTATTGCAAGTTAAAAGTTAAAATAAAATTAAAATCATGCTAATAAAATACCTAACTCACATAATAGCACATAAAAAATAGTTAACCCTCTTTTGTTTAATTTAAATCATTAAATTCTTTAATTATGAATGCGAGTTTACGTAAGCTAATTTCCAGGCGTTACAATTATTCCCCCCCCCCCCCCCCCTAAATGGGAATTTCGTCCTCGAAATTCATGTAAGTGCCAATAGATTAGAGCTCCACTTTCGTAACAAAGGTACGTGGAATACAAGTAGTCAAGCAGTTGCTCGTGAAGATCTCGATCAAACAATACAATTGCTAAAAATTTAATGGCGACATTTTAAAGTTACCTGTGAAGTGAAGAGTATCTGGATCTGCCTCTTCAGCTTGCATCACAAAAACTCGTCCAGTGGTATTCTTATTCCTGAAACAATTCACAGAGATGTGTCCCAGCTCTTTGGAGTGGTAACACACATTTGAACCAATCAGACACTGGCCCTTGTGTGGTCTCAGACACGTATGGCATAATGGTAATCCTCAGGCATTCGGGGTGCCCGCCCCTTGCTGTTGCTGCCTCTATGGAGTTGGGCCCCTAGAAGGCCCAGTAAATCCTTCTTCGCTGGCTGCTGCGAAGGCTGATGTCCAAACAATTGCTGGAGCGGTCTCTTCTTCTGGCAATCGGCTTGCATCTCTTTTATTCCTTTCTTAGATCGGAAAGCCCTACTGACTGATGCCTTGTAAGTCTTCATGTCCGCCATATACACGTCATGCTTGATATCAGATCTCAGGCCATTAGTGAAATGTCGCATCCTCTCCTTCTCGTCATTCGCGATCAAGGGTACAAAGTGACATCCCCTCTCGAATTGCTTCACATACTCGGCAACAGATCTGTCCCCTTGCCGGAGACTCATGAAATCCTGCACCAGTTTGCTTCGCACCTCCTCTGCGAAATACTTCTCGAAGAAGATCTTCTTGAAGTTCTCCCAATTCAAAGCAGCCAAATCTAAACCAATCATTGTGTCCTCCAACCAAAGAGTGACATATTCTTTCAACATATAAATAGCACAACAAATCTTGTCAGCATCCTGCAACCCCTTATACGCATAAATGGTCTCCAATGATCAGATCCACTCCTCAGCCACCAGTGGATCAGTGGTGCCTCCAAACTCCTTGGGTCCATGATTAAGGAACCTCTCTGCAACATCCTCCTCGTGAGTCCTCTTTGGCTGCGAAGTCTGGTGCTCCAGCAGCCTAGTAATCCCTGTCAGCATATCAACACTAGCCCTCTCAAATGGTGTGATCTGAGGTGCAGAGGTGGGTTCCCACAAGTTCCCTCTGGCCTGCTACCATCCGAACCGGTGTTCTCAGTGTTGGTCTGGGGTGTAGTTCTTTTGGGAGGCATACTGCAATTTTCATAAATCCATTACGTAACTGCCATGCATAACTAAGCATTTTATTTTAAAACTTTCATAATTAAAATTTTCATAACATAAATCATTGAAAACATAAATCATGTGCTCCCTACATAAAACATAACTTAAAACATTTAAAACTCACAGACTGTCAGTGTGGCTTCTGAGCTCCACGTACCAGGTTAGTCACCCTCCAAGACCTAGCTCTGATACCAACTGAAATGACTCTAAACCTCTAAATTTTTATATATATATATAGTATGCTTAAAAATGAATTTTTTTTAGGACATACCACATAATGAAATATTTGCATTCAAATTAAAATAAAAAGATAAATACTTAATCATAACTTAAACATCCATGCCAAACATAACAAAATCCCTTAAATTCTTCAACCACGCAAAACTGAATAAGAAAATCTTAAAAAACCATGAAATTAAATAAAGTACTTTCATATGCGGAATAAATATCATAAAGTTAAAAACTCTCATAAACACTGAAAAGACTGAGCAGAAGGCCACAGGAGGACTAGCTGCATGGACGCTCAGACATCCTTACTGCTAGTTGGGGAAACCTGCTCATCTATGAAATTCGGCTTACCTGCACCCATTAGATCTAGTGAGCCTTGAGGCTCAGCATGTTTTATCCGTACATAACAATATGAAGTCACATGCGCTTATCATATTAATATCATAATATATGTATGCATGCATGCTCATAAAAACTTATTCGTAAATAATGAACCATGATCATGATCTTTATTCTTAATCATAAGCATAACATGAATCTTAAATCATAATAGGACATCACATAATCATAAATATTTCTATACAGGTTGTATCCATGAATGTGACTCTTAAACATGAGCGATTGATCAATCTGAGAACCAACGTACGTGGCAGTGGAATCTCCACCTCTATGTCGATAGTATAACTACCTCTGTGCTGGTGGTAAAACCACCTCTGTTCTACCATTGCACTAGCCCGAAAGCAGGTTGGATAAATGAATCTTAATCATAACTGTGCTATCACACCACTTCAACTTCCATAAAAATATTTTTTCTTAAATTCCCTTAATCATAAATAAAATAATATTTCATGATGCATGAACTTAAAAAAAAATATCTTCATAATTCAATCATTTCATAAAAATTTGTCCGTAAATATATATTTAATTATTTTCCATAAAAATTATACTTATATTTAAAATACATGCATGAATTAAATATATATTTATGGACCATTTAATTCTCATGGATTCGTTCGAGCTGTTGACCCCTTATACTTAAGTCCATAGACTATTGGACTGTTCCTTTAATTTACTTAGATTGACCCAATTATTCAAACCAAGCCCATTAATTAAATTATCTCATGAACTTCATCAAGCCCATTAACACCTAATCTGACCTATTAATGCTAAGTTTGGCCCATCAATTATCTAGCCCAATAACGCTTGACCCGATAATTCTCATGGGTCAATAGGCCCATGAAAATTTAGTGGGCTCACTTAAATTAATAAATTAGGCTCATTAAGCTAATTAAACTAGACAAGCCCATAAACATTCAATTTACTCTTAATTAACTAATTAAATTATCCAGGCCCGAAATAAAATAACCTGGACCCTTACCCACATGACTTGAACCGTATTATTTTCCCTCGAACTGACCCAGACTCAACCCGACCTGGCCCGTTTAAACAATTTCAGAAAACCCTACTCTACACACACGTGCAGCCACGACCACCCAATGGAAAGGGCCTTTGGCCACCTGCTCCGACCGCCCACCAGCTGGAGCTCCTCCAAAAGAACATTTCCCAGGACTAGGTAGTCCTAACCAACCAAGACCCAGCACCTAACTAGAACTATTGACCCGAAACTTTCCTCACCTACTTGATGTTCGTGCATAGAACACAACCCATAACTTCAGGACTTTTGGCCGCCTAGCTCCGGCCACCACCGGCTAGAGAACCACCATGGGGACCTTCCCCGAGGTCTTGGGGTTCTAAAAAAACCAAGAACCAGACCATAACTCGACCTATGGACCTGGAACAAACCCCTACACCAAAACTGCTCGAACTTCTCTTCAACCTGCGTCCAGAAGGATCTCAGCCCAAACCAGCGTCTAACCTGTCTGAACCACCCGCCAACCATGACCCTAACTAAGCCCTCATCTTGTTGGTCAGCCCCTCTAACGATCTCATGGCAGAAAAATGAGCCATACTCATCAACATATCCAAAACTCGAGAACCATGTATGAAAACGTGAGAAAACAAGAACCTAAGTCAAAAAGCTGCAAACACACATTTAGATCATGTAAAAACAGTGAATATATGATATAATGGGTGGGAAAAGAAAGGAATCAAACGTGCATTTGCGTTTTCATGCTCAAAATAACAATACGGTCGCGTATTCGGTTGTTCGGGACAAACGGAGCTTCAAATCTCCCAGTTTTCTTCAACTAACGTGAAGTGCATGTTCTTGGTGTGTGTGTGTGTTGGATGTGATGGAGGGAATCTGATTGTTAACGTGATCTAGGGTGAATGAGGGTGGATGCTAGTATTTGTTTGTGTGGAAAACGGGTTGGGTTTGGATCACACTAATAACCAATTTAAAACACCATTAAGACCACTCAAAAATCTGATAATAAACGTATAATTTTCGTAATATTAGTTTAAGGGTTATTTAAAGCCTATTAAAAGTTCTTAAAATGGATTATTTTGGTGAAAATCGGGCTTATATATATATATATATATAGAGGAATGCTCAGCTGCTCAACCATGTTTTTCCACTTGGTCCGCGACCACTAAAACCCGGTAGTGGGTTTTAGTAGTTTTTGTTTTTTTGTTTTTTGCATCACTAAAACCCACTACAGGGTTTTAGTGGTCGCGGACCAAGTGGAGAAACATGGTTGGGCAGCTGAAAATTCCTCTATATATATTAAAACTTCTATTTTCTGAAAATAAAATCTTAAAATAATAATTTATGACCAATGAAACCTCAGTAAAAATATCTTGGGTGAAAAGTCTACATCTCGTTCGTCCACGATCCCGTCTACATGATCGAAAGATGACATTTCTCAAATAACTCATAAATTTCATTATTGTGAGTTAAATGCTAAAATACAATTTAAATCATGCAAATAAATCACATAATTCACATAATATCACATAAAAATAATTTAACCTTCTTTTGTTTAATTTAAATTATGAAATCCCCTAATTATGCATGCCGATTTACGTAAGCAAATTTTCGGGAATTACACGGAGCTTCCGATCTCTCACGCCTACAAATATCAGATCGGAGTCTCCGTTTTTCTCACACCAAAAATAAATTTTTTTCTCTCTTTCATCCAATTTCCAGCCTTAAAAAGGCTTCCTAAGCGCAATGATGATGATGAGGGCCCGAGTCGTCAAAACCGATGCCGTATCGATGCCCAACCTCATGATCCCAATATACCCACTATTTTTCGTCCCATACCCGATGATTACCATACCCGACCTATCCTACCGGGTTGTCTCTTAGACACTACTTACCTAGCCTAATCTCATCTCTTATTGTTGAATCTTATCACGTTTCAACAATGGGAATCCTTTTTTCAACCCTCTATTCCCGACTTGATTTTTTCCTACTCTCATTTGCGAGTTTTATGTCAACCTTGAACTTATACTGGGCAGCGACGATATTTATGTTTCCACTGTTGTTCAAGTCCGGCACATTCACTTTTCACCTACTGATCTTTTGACTTGGTTCGATCTTCCTCGAAACAGACCAGGTACTTTGTTCTCTCAGCGATGGCCTCAAAAGGATCCATCTTTTGATCATGTAGAGGCTCTTACTGCTATTCTCGATCGTCCCCCCATTGCTGGTGATGATCGACTTAATCTCAAACATCTTTGTCCTGATTTTCAAATCATTCAAAATCTCATCACTACTTCCATAGTTCCTAGCAGTGGAGACCTCTCCACTTGCAAATATCTCGATCTTTATGTCCTTTTTCACATCATTTCCTCCCGACCTTTCAACCTTCCTCGCTAAGTTATGCTAGTTATGCATAACATAGCTAAAACTCCTAAGCGTGTAAGCCTTCCTTTCGCTTGCTTCATTAATCGCATTTTAACTCACATTGATGTTGACTTTGCGAATTTGGACCATGAGCCAATTCCAGCTATTCATACTTTTGATCACGCTTCTATCACTAGGATGGACTTATCTTAGCATCCTGTCTTTTCTCGTTGGGTTGACGACCCTAGTCGTGTATTTTCCAAATTCCACCCAGTTACTGATTTTTTCATTCCTTTTTCATCTCTTCCTCCTTCTATCTAAGCAAAGGGTTTTCCTACTGGGCCTCCTAACGAAGATATTCCATCTTTTTCTATAGGTCCTCACTCTTCTCCGCCTATTTTAAATATGGAGGATCTTCATTCTTTTTCATCAATTTTTCCTCATACTCCACTAAACCAATTTTCTTTTGATCGTTTCTCTGAGTGCTTCACCCGCCTTCAGCGCAACATAGAAAGCAATCACACTGAGAAGACTACTTCTATAGCTGATTTGACTTCTCGAGTTGCTTCTTTGGAGTCTCTCTTTGACCACTTCATGTCTCATTCTCCGCGGCCAACTGAAGACTCTTAGATTTTATTTGCTGTATTTAAGTTTTTAGCTTTCAACTTATGTAATATTATTGTTTAATGAAATTTCTCTTTAATTATATGCCTTGTTTATTTAATTTTTTTTTTTTACAATTTTTTTTATTATCGCAAAAAAAGGGAGAATAAATTTGGTTAAATAATAAATTTGGTTAAAATTTAATGCATTAAAAACTTAATTATTTAATTATGGGACAGGTCTACTTGATTTATTTATGTTAATTATTTATGTCCCTTTAATGCATATTTATTTATTCTATTTAACCAAGTTTTGTAATCATAAAAAAGAAGGAGATTATTAAGCCTTAAATGCATACAAATCTTGTGTTGTGAGATTAATGTTTTTAATGCATTAAAATATCTCAAAATTTATTTTTTAATGATTACAAAACTAAGTTAATTATTAGTAATGTTTTTAAGTGAGAAATTTGCTAAAAAGATTGAAGAAAATATTGTGCACACTTTGGAAACCATTTCGGAAACCAATTAGAAGTTGTACGGAAGGACAGGATCGGAAGCTCTGATGAATATTTACCATTATTTAATCTTCAAAAGCTAGTTCGTAACCCGCGATGGCTTGTTCGGAAGCTCTGATTGCAGATCGGAAGCTCCGATCCTTTTCCAGCAATTGTTTATACTTCAAAAGAAGTTTGGAAGCTACAAAGGCACATGTTCGGAAGCTCCGTTCCCAGATCGTAAGTTCCGACCTCCGACGGAGATGACAGGATTTGTCCGGAGACTTTTGCATGACAATGTATTTAATACAGGCAATCGGAAGCTCCGATGTACAGTTCGGAAGTTTCGATCTCTACACAACACCGGAAAATTTGAATTTGAATTTAAAGACGATTGAAAGCTCCAAAGATGGATCAGAAGCTCCGATCTCCACCGAGTTCAACACTATAAATAGAGTTATTCCAAGGCCATTTCAAATACAACACAACTCAACAATCTTTCAAGCATCCATTGAGCTATTCATTCCTTCAAGATTCTTAAAGCTATTCTTGAGTTTTGAAAATACATTTGTGTATAAGTGTGTTTGTAGTGTTGTCGATATCTTATATATTTGAGTGTGAAGCTAAGTGTATCGAGTTGTTGTGAGGTTATCCTTGGAGCCTTTAAGGCAAAGTATATTAAGTTGTCATGTGGCTATCCTTGGAGCCCTCAAGGCCAAGAGACGTGGTGATCGTGGTATTGTTGTATCGGCATACTTGGAGCCATCAAGGCCAAAATGAAGTGCTAGTGATACCTTGGCTAATCGACCTTAACCAATAAGGGGAGACGCAGACGATTTATCGTCGAACTTCCATAAGCATATCCTCTCTTATTTACTGCATTATTTACTTTCCGTCATTTAATTCATTTACTTACTGTATTTATATTTGATTGTGTCTAAGTCTTCCGCCTGCGTTTTTTCAAAATTCCACTTATCAAACAACTCAAGATAGCGTGATTGCATATCCTGTTCGGTTTCTCACGTAGTTTCCTCAACCAATTGGTTGCGCCATAGAATCTTCACCATTGGGATCTCTCTGTTCCTCAACCTACGAACCTATTTGTCCAAGATTTAAACAGGCATCTCCTCGTAGGACAAGTCTAGCGTCCATTCCACTGGATCATGGTGAATAACATGGGAAGGATTTGCAACATATTTTCTCAGCATGGAGATATGGAAGACGTTGTGCACATCCTCCAAGTTTGAAGGTAGAGCTACTCGGTAAGCTCGAGCCCCTACTTTGTAGGATCTCGGAGGGTCCTATGTATCTAGGACACAACTTACCTCTCTTTCTAAATCTCAAAACACCCTTCTATGGTGACACCTTCAAGAATACATGGTCACCTACTTCAAACTCTAAATCTCTACGCCGCTGATCGGCATAACTTTTCTGTCGACTTTGAGCTGTCAACATTTTGTCCCTGATCTTGGCTATCATATCCACTATCTGAGTCACTATCTCTGGCCCCAAAACAACTCTCTCTCCAACTTCATCCCAATGTAAGGGAGTTTTACATCTTCTCCCATACAATGCCTCATACGAAGCCATGTCAATAGTTGCTTGATAACTATTGTTGTAGGTGAACTCCACTAAAGGCAATTTCGACTCCTAATTTTCTCAAAAGTCGATCATACAAGCCCTCAACATGTCTTCGAGTATCTGGATTACTCATCTTGACTGACCATCTGTCTGAGGGTGGAAAGTTGTACTGAAAGCTAACTTCTTTCTCAAACCTCGGTGTAAACTTTCCCAAAAATTCAAGGTAAACTTAGGATCTCTGTTAGACACTATTCTCGCTGGAACTCCATGCAATCTGACAATTTCCCGAATGTACATCTCTGCATACTGATTCATCGAGACATTATTCCTAAATGGAAGAAAATGAGCTGACTTCGTTAACCTGTCAACTATCACCCAAATCGAGTTCATCCTTCGCAGTGTAACAGACAATCCTACCACAAAATCCATAGTAACATCTTCGCACTTCCATGTGGGTATAGACAACGGTTTCAGAAGTCCTGCTAAACCCAAGAAACTCCGTATCTCTGTAGAATTCTTTGGAGTAACCCAATTCCAAACTGCTTCCACCTTAGACGGATCCATCTCAATTCCCTTAGCTGAAACTATATGACCCAAAAATGAAATTTGCTCAAGAAAAAATTCACACTTACTGAACTTAGCATACAGTTGCTTCTCTTTCAGAATCTGCAAAACTGTAGACAAGTGGTGACGATGCTCCTCCAGACTACGGGAGTAGATCAGTATGTCATCTATGAAGACTATGACGAACTGATCCAAGAAAGTTTGAAACACCCTGTTCATCAAATCCATGAACACTGCTAGTGCATTAGTCAACCCGAACGGCATTACCAAGAACTCATAGTGGTCATAGCGAGTCCTGAATGCTGTCTTGTGCACGTCTTCATCCCTCACCTTCAGTTGGTGGTAGCCTGATCGTAGATCGATTTTAGAGAACACCACCGCTCCCTACAATTGGTTGAACAGATCATCAATCTGGGAAAGGGATACCTGTTCTTCACTACTGTAACTCGATTCAGATCTCTGTAGTCAATGCACAACCTCATTGACCCATCCTTTTTCTTAACAAACAACACCGGTGCACCCCATGGTGATACACTCGGTTTGATGAACCCCTTATCTAATAGCTCTTGCAACTGCTCTTTCAAATATTTCATCTCTGTCGGTGCTAACCTGTATGGCATCTTAGAAGCTGTCTTAGTTCCAGGCAACAACTCGATCCCAAACTCAACTTATCGAACTGGAGGCAATCCGACAACATCCTCGGGAAAAACTTCTAGAAAATCCTTCACCACTTCCACCTCTTCGAGTTTTGGTCGCTGCATCTCATGGTCACCCGTTAGTCTTTCTAGAAAACCTAACCCTTAAACAAAAGCTGCCAAGCCTTATCTGCTAAAATCACACCCGACAGGCTCCTCTTAGATGTAGCATGGAACACAAATGGTTCCCCATTATGAACTTTCCGTGACATTGTTTTCTATTTACAGTCTATGATAACCTCATGTTGAGACAACCAATCCATCTCAAAACGTATCTATCAACACATTAGCAGGTAAATCAGCAATACAAATCATACCTATGACAATTGCAGAATACGGATCAACTTGGTCGTGAGTCATAGCAAAAACTCTTCCCTTAATAGGCTTCTTAGCTTGCGGGCAATCCTTGGTGAAATGTCCTGGATTCTTGCAGTTAAAGCAATTATTAGTCCCCACCATGCACTGACCTGAGTGCGGCTTCCCACATTTCTGACAGATCGATACATTCACCGGCTTTGGAGCATTTGTGGTCAGCTGATTCTGCCCCTGAGGTCGTGCCTATTGGGATTTTGTTGCTGTTTTTTGCTTCGGTCTCCTCTGAGATGGAGCTTGGTATGGCCTATTCTGACTCGGCCCCTGATGATCTCTCCCCTGATAGCTACTCTCTTCGCCTGTGATTCTTTAATAATGTCATTCTTGTCCTTCTCAGATAGCATAGCCTCATCGAATGTTGCTCGGTAAGTGGTTGCCCCACTTAATCTGACATCACGGCGAATGTGAAAGAGTGGGTGCCCGGTGAGCCAACTTGTGGCTAAGGGCTTTGATGACTCTTTGTATAAACAATCTTTTGTTTAATATAATTTACACTTTTATTAATGGCAATGACTTTATCTTTCTTCATATTGTTATATTGTGATATACTATTGTTGTTTTGATAAAGACCTTGAATATACTATAGTGTATGTAAGATGTGGTAGAACATGGGGATGTCTATCATGAAACACATCTTATAGTCACTGTATATTCTAAACTGTTCCTAGTCGATTGAGCCGTCCGATAATAAGGATAAGGATCGCTCGAGCTTGAGACTATAATTTGCGATGCAGAGTACCACGTTTCATTGGTAGGGAACATAGAGATGTTCGAAGCATGCAAATGGATATTCATATGATGAGTGATCGAACTACCCTATCCAGACTTTCCAAGTGGTTATCACTTATCGAGTGGATAAAGTCCGCGGTTTTGGTTGTACACCATTAGTCCTTACTACTTGAAACATCATTGAGACTCTATATGCTAGTACTGTGCTTTGACTCGTTTACCGACTCTATTGGGGTCATCAGGTGTCGGGATTGGGTACAGTTACAACACATATAGGAGTCGATGCTTTGTTGTCAAGGATTCACCAAATACTTGCGAGTGTGGATATCCTATGCGATCTGAGGAGATATTAGTGTGACGAATCTCTGGCCAGAGTACATGATGTGTTTTAAGAAATGGTTTCTTAGTAGCACATGCGATGTCACTATTTGATCTTCAAGATGTATTGCATAGTTATCGAATCTCGAACGACTCTCGATTTATCAATGGTTGTTGATTCGATCGGGATATATGGATGAAGGGACCATACTGTACGCTAACCAAAATCTATTGGTTCTTGCAGGCACTATCAGTGATACCTAGGGAATCATGGGGCGATGTTGCTAGGCGCTCTTACCATGATTCGATGGGCAAGTCGGAAATTGTTGTTCCGAGTCACAAGGAGTTGTGAGCCCACGTCTAGCTGTATCCCTGAACCATTGAGGGTCACACAGAGTAATGGATTTTTAATCCCCGTTGAGATAGTTAAATTTAAGGAGTTAAATTTAATGAACAAAGAAGTTGGACTTCTTATTTAAGAGTAGAGGAGTAAGATTTCCTAAAATGACATAGGGATGGGCATTTTTGGAAATCACTGAATTCGGATTCAGAAAAATTTATCTTGACTTTAAAAGGTGCAGAAATGGTTTCTGTGCACATTGGTGAAATCAGTTTATCAATCGGAGTCATGATGAATTTTATATTAATTTCTGAACATGCGGGCTTTGCTTGTCGGGCTTGAACTTATGACTAATGGGCCCTAAGCTGTTAGCGGCCTACATTATAAATAAGTTATTGCAGTACAGAAATTACACACAACAGGTCACAAAATTATTTTCGAAAACCCTATTTTCTTAAGTGTGGCCGTCGCCCCCCTCCCCTCTGCTCGGAAAAATCCAGTCTGTGAATTTTGAATTACAGTCTGGTTTAACGGATCAAATTCGTTAATTCTCTTCGTAGAAACTTCTGATAGATTTTCTAGTGCAATCTATCAGAGGGATTAAATCTCTGTTCGTGGACCTGATTGAAGAACAGTTCGTCCATCAGTTCTTGGGAGATACAACAAGAGCAGAGCAATCTGTTGGTGTCCATAATCTCGATTCGAGATTGGAGGTAAAAATTTATAATTGTTATTTAATTTTTACACATACAATTTAATCGTAAAGTTTTGATACCCATTATGAAATCGTTCTATATAAAATTTTTAAACTTCCGCTGCACCGGGTATCAATTCTGATTGATCTGATCGCCGCGTTCTCCAACAGTGGTATCAGAGTCAGGTTGCTCAGATCAAGCGATTAAATTAATCGATTGTACAAAAAATTTTAAGCCTCGGTTTTTGAAACAAAATAAATTTTTAAAATAAAAAAAATAAAAAAAATTTCGGGCAAAACCCGGGCAGCGATTGTATTGCTGGGGGGGGGGGGGGGCCGCGATGGTCGCTGCCCAGCGAAGCGCACGGCACTGCGCAGGGCGGCGCCCGGCGCTGCCCATGGGCAGCGACGTGATCGCTGCCCAGGGCAGCGCCGTGGCAGCGATCGTCACTGCCCTAGGGGCAGCCGGGCTGCCCGGCCCGAGCCCTTTGGGGCGCGGGCAGCCCGGGAGTGTCCCGGGCGGCCCGCGAAAAATTAATTTTTTAATTTTAAAATTAAATTTTAATATGTTAAAATTCTATTTTTGGTCCGATCGAAAATTGTTTTTGATTGGTCCACGAGGCATCGGATCGAATTGTTCGAGTCCAAAAATTTTAAAATTGATTTTTGGATAAATTTGAATTTTTGGAAAATTTAAATATTTTATCCGTTAAATCAGATTTTATGAAATTAATTATTTTTGGTACAATTGATGATAAGATATGATCTTATGGATATATTGAGTAAAATATGATTTTATGTATAAAATTGGATTTTATAGATAAAATATGATTTTATTTGATAAAAAGATAAAATATGATTTTGTATGTAAAATAAGATTTTATATATGGAATATGATTTTATCCTTTTAAATTTAAATTGCCATTGCATGTTGTCCAATAAATTAATTTTGAATTAAATGTTATTGGATAAGGATGATCGATTGCCATGACCAATTTTGTAGGTGTATGTTAGGAATTTACATTTTTTTTTATTGTTGTTGGATTTATTAATGGGCCTGGTTTATGGCCCAATATGAATTGTCATATGTAATAAAAGTGGGCTTGGTTTATGGCCCGTTCCCACCCCTTGAAATGTATCCCCTATTTGTCATGGTTATTTATTGTAAATACATTAAACTTAGTGGGAGATGAAGATTTGAAGACGGTGGTGGGCCCAGCAGACAATAAAGACTGAAGAAATGTAAATTGTAAGCACAATGTAATAGGATTGCATTGCATACTGCATATTACCTAGGATTGGACTAAGACTCGTGATTGGCAACCACGGGTCGATTAGAAATGGAATCGATCATCCTATATAATATATGATATTATTGTTGTATGCATGTTTTAGACAAAATTGTGTGAATCCGGCAAGCATACAAAATTTTAAAAATGTTGAGACAAATTTTCAAAATTAAAATCCCTCATTTTAAATATGATTTAAAATTGATATCAAGATAAATAAAGGAAATTTAAAATTTTTTAAATGTTCCTACCTTCCATCAACGATCAATGTATGAGATGCTACCCGCGGATACGGTCCGGCTCATATTATTGGGGGGGGCCCGTTCGTCGGAAAGCTGTACATTGGATCGACACATGTTGTAAGTTGGGTGGAACTCCCATGGGATCGGCTCATATTATTGGGGGATCCACATGGCGACCGTCCATCACAACTTAATATTGATGGGTCATCTTGACATGTCACAATAAACGGCGTCATATTATTGGGCCCTTATTGGACATGAGGTAAAAACGTGGAGGTTGCTTTGGAAGCAATTGGGCTCTACCTTTTGAAAATTATGGTTGGCTGATATTATTCGGGACCATAGTTTGTCAATTGGACTCCATGTTCTCACTAAGGAAAACAGTTTTCCGTTTTCACTAGAGGGTAGTGAAATCGTTAAAATAGTGGGAGTGAGATTCATAAAATAAATTTCGCCTATTTTATGTCTTAGTAAATTAATTAAACAATCACTGATATTTGTCTGTTTCTTTTCAGTATTTTATAAAGATGAATTCGCGTAATCCACTTTTCTCGATCCTCGAACAAAATAAACTGACTGGCGCAAACTATACGGAATGGTTCCGTAAGTTGAAGATTGTCTTGACTTCGGAGAAGATGCTCTACGTGTTAGAAAAATTTCCTCCGAAGGAAGCACCAGCTGACATAAGTCCGGAAGAGTTAGCCAAACTTGATACATGGTGGGACCATGATATCAAGGCCAAATGCTATATGCAAGCCTCGATGTCTGATGAACTCCAGAGGCGATTTGAGGACACCGTGAATGCTGCTGACATTCACGTACAACTCAAGGAACTTTTTGGGGCTCAATCGAGAGATGAAAGGTTCGCTACTATAAAGGAGCTAATGACGTGTCGCATGCGTGAAGGGACTTCGGTCCGTGATCATGGGGTACGAGTGATTTGGCTCATACAGAAGTTGGTAACGCTTGATTTGGTGTTGGAGCATGAACTCAACGTGGACTTACTACTTCTATCTCTTCCTTCTTCGTTTGACGGATTTGTGGTGAATTTCAATATGAACAAGATAGAGGCCTCCCTTGAAGAGATGGTCAATATGCTTGTAACATATGAATCCACATTAAAGAAGGATAACCCGGCTTTCTTGGTGGGCTCCTCTTCTTCTGCTAAGAAGGGGCCAAGTACAAAGGGTAAGAAACGTTCTGCCCCACCCAAGAAAATCGAACCCGAGAAGAAGTACAAGACAAAGGCTTCCAACATGGAAAAGTCCAAGGATGTTTGCCATTACTGCAAGAAGCCCGGTCATTGGAAGCGTAACTACAAGGAATATCTAGAGCAGTTGCGAACTGCGACGGGTATGTTCTATATTGAAATAAATGTTTCACTTAATACTACTTCTTGGGTATTGGATACCGGATGTGGATCTCACATTTGCAATGATTTGCAGGTGATGACAAGAAGTCGCAGGCTTAGAATGGGTGAGACCCAGCTGAGGCTCGGAAATGGTTCCAGAGTTGAAGCTAAATCTGTGGGAGATGTTTATTTAAATTTGCAGAACGGTTTTAAGTTACTTTTGAGAGATGTTTTATTTGTTCCAGATTTGATTAAAAACATTATTTCTGTTTCTATGCTAGATAGAGATGGTTATTCTTGCAATTTTGTGAATGGGATTTGCAATATTTACAAGAATGAATGTTTGATTGGAAATGGACAACTTGAAAACGATCTATATAACTTAAAACTAAAAGACGTTCCAATAAATTATGTTGATAAACCGGCAACAACAAACAAAAGGAAAATCGATAGTCAAAACCCGGCAAACCTTTGGCATGCTAGGCTAGGTCATATTTCCTCAAGGAGGATGAACAAGCTAGTGGGAGAGGGCATGTTTGATATGTCTGATATTAACTCTCTACCTACTTGTGAATCCTGCCTGAAAGGAAAAATGACTAAATCTCCTTTTAAGGGGAAACCTGAGCGTAGTCAAAATCTGTTGGATTTGATCCATACAGATGTTTGTGGTCCATTTAGAGTTGGTACTCAATATGGCCACACCTACTTCATTACCTTTACTGATGATTATTCTAGGTATGGGTATTTATATTTAATGAAATATAAGTCTGAAGCATTTGAAAAGTTCAAAGAATTCAAGGCTGAAGTAGAAAACAAGCTGGGTAAAAGTATTAAAGCACTTCGATCGGATCGAGGTGGAGAATACTTAAGTACCGAGTTTTTGGACTATCTAAAAGAGAATGGGATTCTCTCTCAGTGGACTCCTCCTATGACACCACAGCTGAATGGTGTATCGGAGCGTCGTAATCGAACTTTGTTGGACATGGTTCGATCCATGATGAGCTTCACTGAGCTTCCACCTTCGTTTTGGGGCTATGCGCTTGAAACAGCGGTATTGTTGTTGAACAACGTCCACACTAAAGCAGTGGACAAAACACCATACGAGTTATGGAATGGCAAAGCTCCTAAGTATTCGTAATTGAGGATTTGGGGATGTCCTGCTTACGTGAAGCAGACAGTGGGAGATAAGTTGGATAGTCGATCCACCTTATGTTATTTTGTAGGGTATCCGAAGAATTCAATCGGATATTATTTCTATCATCCTGCTGAAACAAAGGTGTTTGTTTCAAGGAATGCCACCTTCTTGGAGAAGGAGTTCTTATTGGATAAGAAAGGCGAGATGATGGAACTCGAAGAAATTCGAGAAGAACCCAAAATACAAAATAACGATCCTACACATCAGGAACCATTGATAGACACGCCTATACCTAGAAGATCCGAGAGGACTTCTAGACCTCCTATTAGATATGGTCTTCTTCTTGAAGGGGATCAAGATGAACCCGATGTTGGATGTGATCCAAGAAGCTTCAAGGAAGAAATTTCTGATGCGGATTCAAATTTATGGCTTGAAGCTATGCAGTCGGAAATAGATTCGATGCATACAAGCCAAGTTTGGTCTTTAGTAGATCCTCCCGATGGAATTGTTCCAATAGGGTGTAAATGGATCTACAAGAGAAAGCTTGGGCCTGATGGTAAGGTATTGACCTACAAGGCGCGATTGGTGGCGAAAGGTTATACTCAAAGACAAGGAGTTGACTATGATGAAACCTTTTCACCAGTTGCAATGTTCAAGTCCATAAGAATCCTTATTGCCATAGCTGCCTGGTATGACTATGAGATATGGCAAATGGATGTGAAGACTGCATTTCTTAATGGAAACATTAAGGAAGAGATCTATATGACGCAGCCTGAGGGATACACATCCATGGGAAGCGAGCATAAGGTATGCAAGCTTCAGAGATCAATCTATGGTCTAAAACAAGCATCAAGAAGTTGGAACCAGAAATTTGATGAAACAATAAAGGATTTTGGTTTCATCAAGAACCCGGAGGAACCATGCGTGTACAAGAAAGTAGTTAAGGATGCTGTGACATTCTTAGTACTTTATGTTGATGACATCCTACTCATTGGGAATGATGTAGGGATGTTGCAGTCAACAAAGATATGGTTATCAGGTAGATTCTCGATGAAGGATTTGGGTGAGGCATCCTATATTCTAGGGATACAGATCTATAGAGATAGATCTAAGAGAATGATAGGACTCACTCAATCAACCTACATCGACACCATATTGAAACGGTTTTCAATGGATGGGTCCAAGAGAGGACATCTACCCATGTGTCATGGAGTTTCTCTATCCAAGTCTATGTGTCCCAAGACTGATGAAGAGATAGAGAAAATGACACATGTACCATATGCGTCAGCCATAGGTAGTATCATGTATGGGATGATATCTACCAGACCGGATGTAGCATTTGCTCTGAGTGTCACGAGCAGATATCAAGCTAATCCCGGTCAAATGCATTGGAAAGCCGTGAAGGACATTCTTAAGTACTTACGAAAGACTAAGAATATGTTCATGGTATATGGAGGAAGAGAACTAAAATTGGAAGGCTATACCGACTCTAGCTTCCAAAGTGACGTGGATGACTCGAAGTCAACCTCTGGATTTGTGTTCATGCTCAATGGCGGTGCTGTCTCTTGGAAGAGTTTCAAGCAGGACACCACAGCGGATTCCACCACTGAGGCAGAATACATTGCAGCGTCAGCTGCTGCTAAAGAGGCCGTTTGGATGAGGAATTTCGTCCAAGAGTTGGGCGTTATTCCGGAAGTTGTTGGTCCAGTCCCGGTGTACTGTGACAACACGGGTGCCGTTGCTCAGGCAAAGGAACCAAGGTCTCATCAAGGATCCAAACACGTACTGAGGAAATACCACATCATCCGGGAGATTGTGGAAAGAGGAGACATCACTGTCGAAAGAGTGGCCTCTGCAGACAATATCGCTGATCCACTTACTAAGCCCTTGCCAGGACCATTATTTGACAAACATCGCGAAGCAATGGGTCTACGTAGTATGACTAGTTGGCTTTAGGACAAGTGGGAGATTGAAAGAGTGGGTGCCCGGTGAGCCAACTTATGGCTAAGGGCTTTGATGACTCTTTGTATAAACAATCTTTTGTTTAATATAATTTACACTTTTATTAATGGCAATGACTTTATCTTTCTTCATATTGTTATATTGTGATATACTATTGTTGTTTTGATAAAGACCTTGAATATACTATAGTGTATGTAAGATGTGGTAGAACATGGGGATGTCTATCATGAAACACATCTTATAGTCACTGTATATTCTAAACTGTTCCTAGTCGGTTGAGCCGTCCGATAATTAGGATAAGGATCGCTCGAGCTTGAGACTAGCATTTGCGATGCAGAGTACCACGTTTCATTGGTAGGGAACATAGAGATGTTCGAAGCATGCAAATGGATATTCTTATGATGAATGATCGAACTACTCTATCCGGACTTTTCAAGTGGTTATCACTTATCGAGTGGATAAAGTTCACGGTTTTGGTTGTACACCATTAGTCCTTACTACTTGAAACATCATTGAGACTCTATATGCTAGTACTGTGCTTTGACTCATTTACCGACTCTATTGGGGTCATCAGGTGTCGGGATTGGGTACAGTTACAACACATATAGGAGTCGATGCTTTGTTGTCAAGGATTCACCACATACTTGCGAGTGTGGATATCTTATGCGATCTGAGGAGATATTAGTGTGACGAATCTCTGGCCAGAGTACATGATGTGTTTTAAGAAATGGTTTCTTAGTAGCACATGCGATGTCACTATTTGATCTTCAAGATGTATTGCATAGTTATCGAATCTCGAACGACTCTCGATTTACCAATGGTTGTTGATTCGATCGGGATATATGGATGAAGGGACCATACTGTACGCTAACCAAAATCTATTGGTTCTTGCAGGCACTATCAGTGATACCTAGGGAATCATGGGGCGATGTTGCTAGGCGCTCTTACCATGATTCGATGGGCAAGTCGGAAATTGTTGTTCCGAGTCACAAGGAGTTGTGAGCCCATGGCTAGCTGTATCCCTGAACCATTGAGGGTCACACAGAGTAATGGATTTTTAATCCCCGTTGAGATAGTTAAATTTAAGGAGTTAAATTTAATGAACAAAGAAGTTGGACTTCTTATTTAGGAGTAGAGGAGTAAGATTTCCTAAAATGACATAGGGATTGGCATTTTTGGAAATCACTGAATTCGGATTCAGAAAAATTTATCTTGACTTTAAAAAGGTGCAGAAATGGTTTCTGTGCACATTGGTGAAATCAGTTTATCAATCGGAGTCATGATGAATTTTATATTAATTTCTGAACATGCGGGCTTTGCTTGTCGGGCTTGAACTTATGACTAATGGGCCTTAAGCTGTTAGCGGCCTACATTATAAATAAGTTATTGCAGTACAGAAATTACACACAACAGGTCACAAAATTATTTTCGAAAAACCCTATTTTCTTAAGTGTGGCCGTCGCCCCCCTCCCCTCTGCTCGGAAAAATCCAGTCTGTGAATTTTGAATTACAGTCTGGTTTAACGGATCAAATTCGTTAATTCTCTTCGTAGAAACTTCTGATAGATTTTCTAGTGCAATCTATCAGAGGGATTAAATCTCTGTTCGTGGACCTGATTGAAGAACAGTTCGTCCATCAGTTCCTGGGAGATACAACAAGAGCAGAGCAATCTGTTGGTGTCCATAATCTCGATTCGAGATTGGAGGTAAAAATTTATAATTGTTATTTAATTTTTACACACACAATTTAATCGTAAAGTTTTGATACCCATTATGGAATCGTTCCATATAAAATTTTTAAACTTCCGCTGCACCGGGTATCAATTCTGATTGATCTGATCGCCGCGTTCTCCAACAGAATGGAGGCGTTCAATCCCTCCATGAAATGCTTCAACTCCTCTGCGGCATTTCAAGATATCATAGGCACAAAGTATCGCCCCCTTTCAAACTTTTTCACATACTCAGAAATGGACATGCTCCTTTGGAGGAGGTCCAAAAACTCCTTGGCAAGTCTGATTCTGGAGATGACAGTTAAGTACTTCCCATAGAACACATCTTTGAATCCGTTTCAAGTTAAAGTAGCCATATCCACAGCAGAACGGGCCCCCTGCCACCAAACTCGGGCATCATCACAGAACATAAATATAGCACACCACACACGATCTGCATCGTTGAGCTGCATGTAGTCGACAATGGTCTCCACAGACTGCACCCACTCCTCGGCTACAATGGGGCCAGCCCCTCCTTTGAATTCCGATGGCCCAAGATCCTTAAACTGCTTAAAGATCGGATTGGTTATTCCCGGCAGATTGTTATTTTGGCCGCTGTCTACGCTTGGATTAGCTGCTGAATCTGCTCCCCTTGGGCTCTACTCCATCTTGCAACAGATTCGCTAACCTAGCCAGAAATTGGTTTTTCTGGTTGTTCTGGTCGTTCTCATTATTCGAGTTCCTACGGGTATTCATGTTCTTGATGTCCAACATAGTCCACATACTTAATTACATTTTAAGCATAAACATCATACTTGAAACATGCATAACTCATAAATCGTAAATACTATCATGCATCTTTAAACCATCCATAACATAAAAACTTACTGACATGAAGACGAAGCATAGGGTCGTGGCGAGTATGCCTGCATGCAACGGATCCCAGAGCGAACTGCTCTGATAGCAAGTTGTAACGTCCCAATCTCCGTATCGGAACGTTACTCAATATTCATACTTGAAACATTTGTGGAAAGTAAAACTTTTGCGGAAGCATCATCTTTTCATTTAAAAAAATTAAAATTTCACAAAATAACGAAATAAACATTCATAAAATTTTTCCTAACATGGGCATCAAATATAAACCAAAAAGTTGTTTTCCCTTCATCAACATAAAATTGTTTAAACTCTCATTCAAAGTCATTCGCACTCATGCATCGTCAGCCGGACCGACTCCATGCTCCTCCTCATGCCCATTACCATAATCATCAATAAATGCGTCAACATCATCGTTACCTGCACTATTTAAGTATAGTGAGTCCAAATACTCGACAAGAAAAATGCATAAAAAAAGGTTCTTTTCTAAACTTTAAAATAGAAAAACATTATCATAGACTTTCATGCAAAACTTAATATACATGCATCTTGATGTAACCATAACATAAAACATTTAGGGGTGATGAAGTATGTTTATTGTGGCAACCGTCATAATGAGACATTCATAGTTTCTGTTGTACAACAAGCATATGACATTACACCCGTAAACTTTCATTTTTTAGATAGCCGCTCTGAAGCTCATCTCGAAATGCATGCCCCGTATAACCATCTCGTAAGCCATGTTTGGTTAGCCACTCCGTAGCTCATCCCGAAATACATAACACGTGTAATCACCACGAGACAAATAAATCATCAAAATAATTTTTCATATAACATAGCATTCATCTTATCATATTATATCATATCTTCATCATACATCTCGTAACTTCATAACATCATGCTCTTAAAACTTTTTGTGATATCATCATGCATAAAATATGTAAGGCCCGAAAATATTAAATTATTAATTATGGAATTTGAGAATTAAATTTCATATTAAGGGCTAATATTGATTTGAGAAGTTATGGAAATGATAGATTTAATTTCCGAACCGAAAATATTTAGTTTGAGAATTTACGGATTTTGCGAATTAAATTCCGAGAATTCTTAAATTAATAGAATAAATATTCTATTTGAATATTTATGGAATTTAAGATTAAATTCCATGTTTTGGGAATTAACGAAGATTAATTTTGAAGATAAAACCCGACCAGGGGTTGATTTGAAAATATCAAAGATTCGAGGGCTAAAGTGCAAAAGGCCGGGATTATTGATTTAATCCGAATTTATTTAATTTTAATCCGAGTATATTTAATTTGCGAATATTCAGAGTTTTGATTTTAATTCTAATATTCTTAAATTATTTTGGATTGGAATTGAATTAAAACGAAGGCCGAGGACTGAATTGCAATTACTGAAGACTTGAGGGACTAAATTGTAATTATTTGAATACATATCCAACTTTAAGTTATATTAGTCAGACTGAATACGTGTATGTTATATATTGAAGTCGGAAATCCTGAAGCAGAGCCGAGATCCTCTTTATTTTCTTTGAAATTGGATTTTTCAAACGTCGATAACTTTTGATCCGCTCGTCCGATTTCAATTCTGAAATATGTTCTGGAATCCTTGCGATGAGGGCTTCGATTTGATGCAATTATTTTGTTCTCTCGGTATGTTTTGAAGAACTAAATATGGCAGAGATCAGATTATGAAACTATGTTGTGTTTTTGAGTTCGTATGCCGTTCGATATCGCAGTCGGATTGGAAATGAATTAAGAAACGAACTTGTCATGGTTTCAGCATGTTTTTGACTTGTTAACATGTGATTATAGCTGCTGATATGATGAATTGAATGATGAATTCAGCTGATATAAGTGATACGAATGATTGAGTTGATTAGAAATGAATTCGATACCGAGTTGGTTCCCGATTTTCAATCGCTATGCCGCCGGTTGATGTTTTGACTTCATTTTGATAGCCTATAAATAAGTTGAGATAGTTGTTTAGATATTATGAATGTTATAGCATTTTTATTTCTCGATTTCAGTTGAGTTTCGAAGGCTAACGATTCACGACTCCAAGTTGTACCGAATAAGAAGAAGTTGAATTTTGAAATGATGTTGATTGAATCTTTATTGATGATTTTGATTCAATTCTGAAATGATTGAATAGAATGAAGTTTGATATGTATGTTTTGATGCTATGTTCCAGAGTTTAATAGGAGACTACTGACTTAAGAACCTCAACTTGAAACCGAAGAAGAAGTGATCAAGATTGAAGTGAATTTGATTGAAGATGGATTGAGGTTTGAATGATCAGATTCTTGTAGGAGTTGTTGTACTTCCTATCCAGATGTGGAATATCGTCAACTCAAGAATGAAAGGTATAATGACGACATCGCGAGTCAGGGACTGTGAAACTCAAGAACGACTATTCTTGAGTTATCCCGAACAAACCAAATACTTGTTTAAGTACTTGTTCTTGAGGTAGAACTTATGTTATTGTCGATCCATCACAGGTAGTGGATCTTTATTGCTTTTGATATGATTGTATATTGAATTGATTCTATGTCAAGGTTGCGGTTAACCTTATTTTCTAGCCGGAATGGCTACGATAGATGGATATTCATGTCAAGATCGGTTACGAATCTTGATGGCAATGAAGTGATAAGAATCAATTCTTGAGATAAGCGAGCTATATAAATTGGTCTTGATTTGAAGTTGAGTCGATATATGCGTTATTTTTACTCTATTCTTGAGTTGATATGTTTAGAGTTGATATGAATTTATTTAACGCATTTATATGTCGATTATACTGAGAATAATTTCTCACCGGAGTTTATCCGGCTGTTGCTTTGTTTTGTATGTGTGCATTGCAACAGGTGGGGCAGGAGCTTTGTTGAGACGACATTGATATCTCGGGAGAGAGATGTAGCAAGTGTGGACTCGGGTTTATAAGATAAAGAATGGTATAGTGATAGCATCAAACATAGAAAGAACTTAAGACTTAAAGTTGTTTATGCTATGTTGAATAGCTTGTAGTTTTATATCTTTTAATCTATTCATTTGATGTAATACATGCATGATTTGATGATAGGAACTTGGTATATGAATGTATGCATGTTCTCAGAATTTGTAATATGTTTAGACTCGAATTTTGTTGGTTGATTCATGCCATTGTTCCAAGCTTGACAGCAGAAAATGTCTTCTGGTGTTTTCTGGAAATGGTGCCCGCTCGATCGGGTGAAGTTCACCGATCGAGCGAGGCCCTTAAATTGAAGGCAGAAAATCGAGCATTTTGGGCTCGCTCGATCGGTAGGTTTTGACCGATCGAGCGAGACCAAAAATTTGCAGACCCGAGAGCATGATTTAATTGCTCGCTCGATCGGCTGACTTTGCCCGATCGAGCGAGGCTCTGAAATTTAAAAAAAAAAAATTCTCTTGATTTATTATTCTTTAATTGTTTGATTAATTGTTTAATTATTCATTAGCTGCCCTAAAACAAGATTAGCAACCCGAGGTCCCCACAACAGGTGGTATCAGAGCGTAGGTTCTAGACTGAGATAGAAGCTGAGCGGGGTAGAGTGAGTCACATGCATTTATAGTATTGCATGATTATGCAATATTTGATTCGATGATTTAATAAATTGCATGTGTTCTTGATCTACTTTTGAAATTGAATTGAGTAATTTACTGATTTGTCAATTTTTAAATTCTTATCGATGTTATTCTAAGAATTTTCCTGGGTGATGTAAGCACCCAAAATCGAAGAGAACAGTGTTCTTTGGGTGACGTAAGCACCCCAGAATGATAGAGTTGTATGGCCAGACTGAACAGAATGGTATGGTCAGATTGAATAAAACTGTATTATTGCTCAGTTGAATGAAATATCTCTGATTGAACAGAACAGAATATCAGCGAATGAATAGATGTATTGCAGGTAGAAGTTGTTCTGAAGAACTTGATCAATCGTTCAGATACCTGAAAGATACTGATGAATGATGTATTAGATTGACTGTCTACCAACTTCGAAACCTAGCAATCAGCTGATGAATTTTGATGAAGAAATGATGAAAGAACACAGGTATATTAATTTGTTGGTAAGTGCTTAGAACATGATTTTTGTTTATAGTTTTTTTGCCACAACAGATAGAAATGATCAGATAGACAAATATACCTTTTAGAAGCTAAATATTTTGAGTATTGAAGAATGTCTTGTTAGATTCAATCCTATTATAATTCTTTGAATTGTAAATGATCAGAAGCTCAAGATTGAGTTGTTTAGTTATGGCTTGAATTCAAAAAATAGGTCTGAATAAATGCTGACGACTGAAGTATGTTATGAAAGACATAGTTTTGTTTAATAGAACTGAAGCTGAATGATGAAGCAAAAGGACTGAAATTGTAAAGATGCTATAGTGTGTGAGAGAAACACATATTTAACTACAATTTCTATTCCAGAAGTATACAGAGAATCAGAATAAAATTGCACCTGAGAATGAAATTTCAGGTAACAGATTTATTTTGTTTTGATCTGTCTATTATTGGTGCAATAGATTCATAATAGCTGGAAGCTTATTATATTATCACCTCTGTATCAGAAAAGAGATTATGTGAATTGAACGGAAGAATGGAACTATTGCTTTGATGAACTGAAACTGAAGATGATTTTGTTCGTATTGAAATATCTGTTTATGTTGCATGATAGATGATGATGCAATAATCGAATACAGATTAGTAGAAGAATTGATGATAAGAAGCGATTAAATTAGATCAGTAAGAACATAATGTGCAATTGAATATGATGATATAGAATCTTGAATTAAGATTCCGTGATTTCGGGTTGATATATGATGTTTGATTACAGAAGTATGCCTAAATAAATATATTCAATGCACTAGATATGTTCATGATCTAAACCAGAATGGAAAGATATGCCGATGAGTAGAGATTGCAGAGATATATTTCAGTAAGATTCTGGACTTGAGTTTAAGTTGTGAACTGGAATTTATCAGAGAATTGAGGAGTTTGTGAATTGACTAATGCGTTTGAGGTTTCTCGAGTAGATAATGATATAAAAATCAGTTACAGATGAGTCTTTTATTTGATTTTACTGAAGTTATTACATCATAAAATCATGATTTTTGAAATTCTTGATATTAATTTCGAGGTTTTGGTACCGACCTCAATCGATTTTGATTGACTCTTATTTTTTTATAGAGTCTGATTTGATCTACTCGTCTTGAGTTGAGATGCTAGTGAGTTGTTTTCACTTAGCATATTGTCATTCATATTATTGTTCTGTGTATGACCTTGAATTAAGTGAGTTTCACTAGTAGAATTTCTGCCTTTTACTTCGCTACTATTTACTTCGGAAATTATTAATTACGAAGTAAAATGTAACAATCAACTTCGGTAATATCACTGACGAAGTAAAAATGAACCTTTTACTTCGGATTTTAAAAAACCCGGGCTTCACTAATAATTTTAAGTTGTATTTTACTTCGGTATATTATTTTTGACGAAGTAAAAAGAAAAAAAATAAATTTTTTAATTATAAACGCTGAAGTAAAAAAGAAGAACCAGATCCTTCACTTAATTTCCCATACACCTTTTTCTTTCGCTTAATAAAAAGCCATCGTTAAAAAAATCAAATGTGCGATCCCCTTTCTTCTTCAGCCATCCACCACCGCCGATTTGCATCTCCAGCCATCCATGACGCCGAGAATCGTTCGCCAACGCCAAAATTCGAAAGCCCAAGGTTTGAATCCTTCTATTTTGGTATCAATTTGGGTTTTACATATTTTGGACGATGTTTTCATTTTTTTACAAGAATTCGGGTTTTATTTTTTTTAAATGAATTCAGGTTTTCCTTTTTTATTTGTGTTTGACATGTTTTGGAAGATTTTTCGTTCTTGTTGTTAGATCCAAAAAACTACAAATATATACGCCAATGTTTCCCGTTTTTTTTACGTTAATTTGGGTTTCTCTTTTGATTTGAGTTGGTTTCTCTTTTGATTTGAGTTTTATATGTTTTGGAAGATGATTCCTTATTGATATATAGTCTTGGCACAAGATATGCTCAGAACTTGTTTTGGTTCGGTCTAGTTTTAATGTGCTCTGCATTTAAACCTGATCTCATCTTTTCTCCCTCTGTTTTTTTGTACCGTTTTCGTTCTTTGTTTTGTTTTTTTGGTTCTTAATTTGATGAATTAAGATATGATCTGTGACATGTTATTAAGTTTTTTCTTCAATTTAACTTTTTATGTTATCGATCATTACATTGTCATAATGTTTTATGGAAATTTTATTTTCTTGCACAAAAAGTTTTGGGACGTTTATTTTGTATTGATGTCTGAGATAAGAAGTTTAGTATGCTTTTAGAATTTTTTTAATCCAATACTCGCTTGCAATGAATTTTATGTGATTTGGCCCCATGACTATTCTTGGATCTATTGTCCGTAGAAGTGCACATTTCAAGAGAGAGTCATAATCTGCCGTCAGAACTTGGAAGAAAATAATGGCTTTAGACAGCATCGTTGGGTGTTGTTTGACAATAGAGGCAATTGATTTTATTAATTTACAGGTGTTGGGAAATCCTGCTTACTTCTGCAGTTCACTCACAATTGATTTCAGCCAGTGCACGATTTAACCATTGGTGTTGAATTCGGGGCCAAAATGATCACAATTGACAACAAGCCCATCAAGTTGCAGATTTGGGACACAGTTTGTCTTAATGTTCTTGTGACTTTATCTTGTATGAGTTATGGCTTTACGATCTGTAATTCTAGAACAAACCTTCGTTTTCCTATAGCTGTTGACAGTGTCAGATTTGGATTAAGCCGAATATACCGTCGAAGTATCATCTGACAATTTTTTTCTTTACTCACTAGATACATATGATCTCTATTAATCATGTGTAAAATATCAGGCTGGTCAAGAATCCTTTAGGTCCATTACAAGGTCCTACTACAGAGGTGCTGCTGGGGCATTGCTTGTTTATGACATCACCAGGTTGAGATTCCAATGACTTTTTAAAATTTGGAATTTAATTCGTGTTCCTATTGGACAATCTGATATTTAATTCTTCAGGAGGGAGACTTTCAACCACCTTGCCAGTTGGTTGGAGGATGCAAGGCAGCATGCGAATGCGAACATGAGCATAATGCTGATTGGAAACAAGTGCGATCTATCTCACAGAAGAGCAGTAAGCACAGAAGAAGGGGAATAATTTTCAAAGGAGCATGGCTTGATTTTCATGGAGGCATCTGCAATGATCGCTCAGAATGTTGAAGATGTGACATATTTTTCCAATATAAATACCCCTTGCTGGTACTCAGGTTTCATTGCATCCATACTTTGTATCAAATCTTTTATTATTGGTTTCTCTTTTTAGGCATTTATAAAGACCGTCTCAACAATCTACAGGAAGATTCAGGATGGAGCTTTTGATGTATCCAATGAGGTGAGATATGATTTGATTCTTGAGATCATAATTTGGAGTTTTTTCATAAGACGTTCTCTCTATTAGTGAATTTACTTTGTGTACAAAATAAATTTATCTGTTACTGGTAGAAGATATGATAAATTTTGTTGAATGTTTGAAAATGCCTGAAACACACTAACTGGAAACTCTCCCTCTTAAGTATAGTATATCCACTGTTCCGTGACTAAAGCAATGATAAGAGATGAGGAAAGGGCAATAAATGATACACAACTAGGGTAGAGACAAGAGATGTCAACTATTTATATACTTCGATAGGATGCATAGTCAGTGCTACACCGCTATAAAGATAATATATATATATGGTCTGGTTGATGATAAATCTGAAAAGCTGTCCTACTCATGTTGGATGTTTTGAGATATTGTATTTTGTAAATTAAGATGTTTGAATTGCATTGTGAAAAACTAGACAAGGACCAATCAACAAACTTAGTTGTTCATGTTAACCAACTTTATTGGATGTCCATGCTTATTATGTCTTTCTTGGATAGTCAAATGGAATCAAAGTTGGATACGGAGGTGTATCCGGACCTTCTGCAGGAAGAGATGGTGCTACTTCACAAGGAGGTGGTTGCTCTGCTTCTCGATCGGTATTCTTTTGGTTTGGAGGAAAATGGTATGTTTCTTGGATGTTAAAGCCAAAACTGAAGTATTCTGAAGAGTGTTTATTACTTCAAATTTTGATTATTTGATTTGACTATTCATTGAAATCCATGTACTGATATCTGCAAAAAACAGTGATGGTTGAGTGATTTTGTGCTGGGAATTGTCAAATGTATGTAAGAATGTTTCTTCAATATTTTTTTTTGTATATTTTTCTCTAAACAAATATTATGGTTTGTATTCAGGGTGAAATGGCACAAAAGTATACAAACGCGTGTACAGTCAAGGCAAAGAGAACTTGAAAACCTACACCAAATGCAAACAGTACATGTAAGAAACATGTTTCTCTCTGAAGTTTGCTAATCCTCCACTTGGAAGATTTCTATTGTTCCTGCACCTTAGTGTAAATGAAAGCAACACACCCAATAATGTCACTAAAATTAGTTTCTGGGCAAACTTACTTTACAATTTAAGGACCTTTTTCTGTAATTTAAACCTTTTGTATGCATCAAAGTGTCTAATTTATATATTTTTATTCTGGGTACAAGAACTATAAATTTTTTTAGAACTGAAGAAATGTATTGATGATGACTTTATTATGCAGCTAGAGAAACTGAGCGACAAGAAATGTCAATCTGAATCTCAGCTTAAGTTCATCATAGAGGCCTGGCAACAGGTAAATCTTCATGAAGAGTGTAAGTTCCTGGTATAGGTTTTTGGTTTCATGCGATCACGAGACTATCATGAGAATGTTACTCCTTTTTGCAGTATAATGCTCCGGCGATGCAGGAACGACAAGTAGAAGCTTGGACTGAGAAAACATCACTGCATACTACCCCACAAACGTCACTAGGTTCCGATTACTCTGTTTCTCTAAAGCGGGATTCACTCTTCCTTGACCGTGAAAGAGAGCTAGAATCCCGTTTGAGTTCGTCCAGACTTTCAGTGTATGGAGCAGATCATGGACTTGAAAGTCGCCCTTCAGCAATAGGACATTCTGGCGGGCCTATTGTCACTCAGGTTTGGGAATGTACTTTGAATATTGCTTCTGTTCATTGAATTTAGGAGTTGGATGTTACTGCTTGCACTATTTCTTCCTTTAAATATGCCATGTTGATTCCTTGTGGCAGGTTGCACAGACAATGCAAGTACCACTTTCTTATGCAGAGGATATAATTGGAGTTCAGGGAGCAAATATTGATTACATTAGACTTCACCAGTGGTCACAGAGAGCAACTTCAGGGGAGCTATGGCAAGCTAGAATCCAGTTTACGACATTCCTACTCTCAGTTAGGTAGCAGTTCTTACGAAATATGTGTGGATGTGTACACGTTTTGGTGGTTGAATATGTCATTGTTAGTGTATTTTTGTGGATAGAGTACTTGTTGATTTATGTATGTGTCGTTTTGGGATGGATTAATTAATATTATTAGTGTATTTTTAAGTTTCAAAAATATATTTATGGCATTATTGTATCTAAATCTTAATTTAGAAAATGTGTTCTATTGCTTCGGAAATTTTAGAATAAACGAAGTAAATCATTATCTTCTACTTCGTCTATTAATAAAATTACCAAAGTAAAAATTATTCTATTACTTCGGTAATTTCATTAATAGACGAAGTAAAAGAATGCATTTTAATACGGTAATATAGGAAATTAACGAAGTAAAAGATATTATTTCACTTTGTAAATTACTGAAGTAATAGACAATATTTAACTTCGAAAATTTGATTAAAATCGAAGTAAAAGAATACATTTTACTTTGGTTATATACGAAATTAACGAAGTAATAGACAATATTTAACTTCGTCCAAAACTCGAAGTAAAATCTTAGTTTTTACTTCAGTAAATTCATTAATTGACGAAGTATAAGAATATATTTGACTTCGTTTTTTATGAAATTAGCGAAGTACAATATATGTTTTTACTTTGGCACCGGTCCAATTCTGCCTCCAAAAAATGACCAAAGACTTCGGTAATTTAAGGTATAAGACTTCGGTGATTCAGCGAAGTAAAAAAATACCCTATTACTTCACGTGACACTACTTCGGTAATTAAGTGCCTATGACTTCAGTTATTAACCGAAGTCTTACGCGATTTTTCTACTAGTGTTTTCCTGCTTATGAATTTCAAAAGTTACTGATTGGTTGATGTATACATTCAGTATATTATAATATTTTTGGACTCGTAACTGATAGAATTTCCAATTGAGATTTGGGAAATAGAACGAAGAGAAGAGATGAATGCGTGATTGATTGATCTTTTGAATTTATGTGCTTGAAGTATCGAGATAGATACGAAAACAGTCCGAATTGCTGTAATCCAAATTAAGTGAGAATTGATTTGGAAGGATTAAAGCACATTGAGAGGAGATCAAGTTATTAGAATTCAATTAAGAAATAGAAATGAAGAATGAAACAGGCATTCGATCAATTGATTTCAGATTTTTGTGTATTCTGGTTTGGAATTCAGATGAATATATGACCAATTAGAATGATTTTTGATTGAAAGCCATCCAGAACTGTTAAGAATATGAAAGAAACATAGAAAGTAAACTGAAGCAATGAGAATTCAGTACAGAATGCCATATAGAGATATGAATGGAAGCCTCAGATCAGAATGAATGAATTCTATTATGATTGATTATTTGATTGTGCCTGATATTTCTGAAAAGAGATATCAGAATTTGAAGAATTGCACAATAATGAATTCAATATTCATTCAATAATTGTTTTATCAGAAGATAAAGCAAATAGAAGTAACAGAATTAGTATGTTTTCGAAGTTAAACATACAGAGAGGTTCCGATGAATTTGGAAATCGTTGACCAGATGAGTTCAGTGATAGTTTAGAAACTCCAGAATTGTTATGAGATTGTGATTTGAAAGAATATTTTGTGAAACTACCAAGATGAAACAGTTTATGTGAAGTAAACAGGTGGTAGTTATGAACAGATTGATGGAAATTACTGGATACGATAATTTGTCTGTATGATCAACTCACTGAATTGTGATTAGATTTGTTGTAAGACGAACAATAAGCCAAGAAATAATGTCTCAGATTGAAACATTGGGTTTACTATTACATTGTAATACAGATGATTCTAAGACTTTGAGTACTTTTTGAGGTAAAGGTGCAATTTGATATCCTTGAATTGGAAGAATAACCAGAGAAGATGCATTGAATTTCGAGAATGAATTTTATCTGACATGATACCGATTATCAACAGTTTTGAATACGTTGAAATCTGTGAATGCAACATAAACTCTGATTAATAGATAATCCGAATAGACTAATCAGATTTGTGGAATACACTGTATGAGATGTGAATAACAGCTATCCATTCAAATCTGTGAAGAAGAAAGAGATATGATGAATTACAGGAATGATTAAAATCTATTGTCAGGATTAAGACTTTAGATTTATTCGACAGATGTGGCATCGATTGATTGATTGATGTTCTGAGAGTTGGTTATATGTGATTGTATTATACCATTTGTCGATTGATGGATTATCTGAGTTGATTTTCCGGATATTGAGAATATTCTCAGAACTTTGATACCTGATTCGGTATTACTTGTCTTGATGTGTTGCCACTTGATGATTATAATTCCTGTAACAGCTTAATGAATCTATTTTGAGATAATGATATGATGAAAAGAAATCAGATTTCTTTGTATTGGAATGATACTACTGAAGTATATGATATCAGATCAGACATGATTTGTTGTCAGCAGATCAGATTTGATTTGAGGAACACAAAGATGATGAATATGAATCTGTATGGAATGAAAGCAGAGAAGATGAACCAGATTTAGTAATTGAATGATAGATATAACTTTTCAATCTGAAACTGAATAGTTAAGCAGAAAAGTATTCTTGAAACATCATTCAATTCAGAAGTGAAACAGAGCAGAGTTAATTTACAGATTCAGAATATGAAGTTGAATACTGATCTTGAATCTATGAATTGAAGAACAGTGTAGACTTGATTTATGTTCTATACTCTGTATAGAATGATATAGAGAAAGAATCAAGTCGTCACCAAAGCTGAATTGCACTGAATGACATGTCAGACGGAATTGATGATTGTATTGGCCGAATGTATTCTTTTCAGCTGAATAAGTTCAGTATCTAAGTGAGATTGAAAGATGAAGTGAGATACGAAATACAGAGTGGATGATTGAAGTGAGAATCACTTCAGATAATCATTCAGTCTATTAGATTTGATATTCTGGATGAATACGATTTCGAGGACGAAATCATTTCTTAGAGGGGAGGTATTGTAAGGCCCGAAAATATTAAATTATTAATTATGGAATTTGAGAATTAAATTTCATATTAAGGGCTAATATTGATTTGAGAAGTTATGGAAATGATAGATTAAATTTTCGAACCGAAAATATTTAGTTTGAGAATTTACGGATTTTGCGAATTAAATTTCGAGAATTCTTAAATTAATAGAATAAATATTCGATTTGAATATTTATGGAATTTAAGATTAAATTCCATGTTTCGGGAATTAACGAAGATTAATTTTGAAGATGAAACCCGACCAGGGGTTGATTTGAAAATATCGAAGATTCGAGGGCTAAAGTGCAAAAGGCCGGGATTATTGATTTAATCCGAATTTATTTAATTTTAATCCGAGTATATTTAATTTGGGAATATTTAGAGTTTCGATTTTAATTCTAATATTCTTAAATTATTTTGGATTGGAATTGAATTAAAACGAAGGCCGAGGACTGAATTGCAATTACTGAAGACTTGAGGGAAATTGGAAATCCTGAAGCAGAGCCGAGATCCTCTTTATTTTCTTTAAAATTGGATTTTTCAAACGTCGATAACTTTTGATCCGCTCGTCCGATTTCAATTCCGAAAGATGTTCTGGAATCCTTGCAACAAGGGCTTCGATTTGATGTAAGTATTTTGTTCTCTCGGTATGTTTTGAAGAACAAAATATGGCAGAGATCAGATTATGAAACTATGTTGTGTTTTTGAGTTCGTATGTCGTTCGATATCGCAGTCGGATTGGAAATAAATTAAGAAACGAACTTGTCATGGTTTCAGCATGTTTTTGACTTGTTAACATGTGATTATAGCTGCTGATATGATGAATTGAATGATGAATTCAGCTGATATAAGTGATACGAATGATTGAGTTGATTAGAAATGAATTCGATACCGAGTCGGTTCCCGATTTTCAATCGCTACGCCGTCGGTTGATGTTTTCACTTCGTTTTGATAGCCTATAACTGAGTTGAGATAGTTGTTTAGATGTTATGAATGTTATAGCATTTTTATTTCTCGATTTCAGTTGAGTTTCGAAGGCTAACGATTCACGACTCCAAGTTGTACCGAATAAGAATAAGTTGAAGTTTGAAATGATGTTGATTGAATCTTTATTGATGATTTTGATTCAATTCTGAAATAATTGAATAGAATGAAGTTTGATATGTATGTTTTGATGCTATGTTCCAGAGTTTAATAGGAGACTATTGACTCAAGAACCTCAACTTGAAACCGAAGAAGAAGTGATCAAGATTGAAGTGAATTTGATTGAAGATGGATTGAGGTTTGAATGATCAGATTCTTTTAGGAGTTGTTGTACTTCCTATCCAGATGTGGAACATCGTCAACTCGAGAATGAAATGTATAATGACAACATCGCGAGTCAGAGACTGTGAAACTCAAGAACGACTATTCTTGAGTTATCCCGAACAAACCAAATACTTGTTTAAGTACTTGTTCTTGAGGTAGAACTTATGTTATTGTCGATCCATCGCAGGTAGTGGATCTTTATTGCTTTTGATATGATTGTATATTGAATTTATTCTATGTCAAGGTTGCGGTTAACCTTATTTTCTAGTCGGAATGGCTACGATAGATGGATATCCATGTCAAGATCGGTTACGAATCTTGATGGCAATGAAGTGATAAGAATCAATTCTTGAGATAAGCGCGCTATATAAATTGGTCTTGATTTGAAGTTGAGTCGATATATGCGTTATTTTTACTCTATTCTTGAGTTGATATGTTTAGAGTTGATATGAATTTATTTAACGCATTTATATGTCGATTATACTGAGAATGATTTCTCACCGAAGTTTATCCGGCTGTTGCTTTGTTTTGTATGTGTGCATTGCAACAGGTGGGGCAGGAGCTTTGTTGAGACGACATTGATAGCTCGGGAGAGAGATGTAGCAAGTGTGGACTCGTGTTTATAAGATAAAGAATGGTATAGTGATAGCATCAAACATAGCAAGAACTTAAGACTTAAAGTTGTTTATGCTATGTTGAATAGCTTGTAGTTTTATATCTTTTAAGCTATTCATTTGATGTAATACATGCATGATTTGATGATAGGAACTTGGTATATGAATGTATGCATGTTCACAGAATTTGTAATATGTTTAGACTCGAATTTTGTTGGTTGATTCATGCCATTGTTCCAAGCTTGACAGCAGAAAATGTCTTCTGGTGTTTTCTGGAAATGGTGCCCGCTCGATCGGGTGAAGTTCACCGATCGAGCGAGGCCCTTAAATTGAAGGCAGAAAATCGAGCATTTTGGGCTCGCTCGATCGGTAGGTTTTGACCGATCGAGCGAGACCAAAAATTTGCAGACCCGAGAGCATGATTTAATTGCTCGCTCGATCGGCTGACTTTGCCCGATCGAGCGAGGCTCTGAAATTTTAAAAAAAAAAAAATTTTGCTCTTGATTTATTATTCTTTAATTGTTTGATTAATTGTTTAATTATTCATTAGCTGCCCTAAAATGAGATTAGCAACCCGAGGTCCCCACAACATGTGGTATCAGAGCGTAGGTTCTAGACTGAGATAGAAGCTGAGCGGGGTAGAGTGAGTCACATGCATTTATAGTATTGCATGATTATGCAATATTTGATTCGATGATTTAATAAATTGCATGTGTTCTTGATCTACTTTTGAAATTGAATTGAGTAATTTACTGATTTGTCAATTTTTAAATTCTTATCGATGTTATTCTAAGAATTTTCCCGGGTGATGTAAGCACCCAGAATCGAAGAGAACAGTGTTCTTTGGGTGACGTAAGCACCCCAGACTGATAGAGTTGTATGGCCAGACTGAACAGAATGGTATGGTCAGATTGAATAAAACTGTATTATTGCTCAGTTGAATAAAATATCTCTGATTGAACAGAACAGAATATCAGCGAATGAATAGATGTATTGCAGGTAGAAGTTGTTCTGAAGAACTTGATCAATCGTTCAGATACCTGAAAGATACTGATGAATGATGTATTAGATTGACTGTCTACCAACTTCGAAACCTAGCAATCAGCTGATGAATTTTGATGAAGAAATGATGAAAGAACAGAGGTATATTAATTTGTTGGTAAGTGCTTAGAACATGATTTTTGTTTATAGTTTTTTTGCCACAACAGATAGAAATGATCAGAAAGACAAATATACCTTTTAGAAGCTGAATATTTTGAGTATTGAAGAATGTCTTGTTAGATTCAATCCTATTATAATTCTTTGAATTGTAAATAATCAGAAGCTCAAGATTGAGTTGTTTAGTTATGACTTGAATTCGAAAAATAGGTCTGAATAAATGCTGACGACTGAAGTATTTTATGAAAGACATAGTTTTGTTTAATAGAACTGAAGCTGAATGATGAAGCAAAAGGACTGAAATTGTAAAGATGCTATAGTGTGTGAGAGAAACACATATTTAACTACAATTTCTATTCCAGAAGTATACAGAGAATCAAAATGAAATTGCACCTGAGAATGAAATTTCAGGTAACAGATTTATTTTGTTTTGATCTATCTATTATTGGTGCAATAGATTCATAATAGCTGGAAGCTTATTATATGATCACCTCTGTATCAGAAAAGAGATTGTGTGAATTGAACGGAAGAATGGAACTATTGCTTCGATGAACTGAAACTGAAGATGATTTTGTTCGTATTGAAATATCTGTTTATGTTGCATGATAGATGATGATGCAATAATCGAATACAGATTAGTAGAAGAATTGATGATAAGAAGCGATTAAATTAGATCAGTAAGAACATAATATGCAATTGAATATGATGATATAGAGTCTCGAATTAAGATTCCGTGATTTCGGGTTGATATATGATGTTTGATTACAGAAGTATGCCGAAATAAATATATTCAATGCACTAGATATGTTCATGATCTAAACCAGAATGGAAAGATATGCCGATGAGTAGAGATTGCAGAGATATATTTCAGTAAGATTCTGGACTTGAGTTTAAGTTGTGAACTGGAATTTATCAGAGAATTGAGGAGTTTGTGAATTGACTAATGCGTTTGAGGTTTCTCGAGTAGATAATGATATAAAAATCAATTACAGATAAGTCTTTTATTTGATTTTACTGAAGTTATTACATCATAAAATCATGATTTTTGAAATTCTTGATATTAATTTCGAGGTTTTGGTACCGACCTCAATCGATTTTGATTGACTCTTATTTTTTTATAGAGTCTGATTTGATCTACTCGTCTTGAGTTGAGATGCTAGTGAGTTGTTTTCACTTAGCATATTGTCATTCATATTATTGTTCTGTGGATGACCTTGAATTAAGTGAGTTTTTCTGCTTATGAATTTCAAAAGTTACTGATTGGTTGATGTATACATTCAGTATATTATAATATTTTTGGACTCGTAACTGATAGAATTTCCAATTGAGATTTGGGAAATAGAACGAACAGAAGAGATGAATGCGTGATTGATTGATCTTTTGAATTTATGTGCTTGAAGTATCGAGATAGATACAAAAACAGTCCGAATTTCTGTAATCCAAATTAAGTGAGAATTGATTTGGAAGGATTAAAGCACATTGAGAGGAGATCAAGTTATTAGAATTCAATTGAGAAATAGAAACGAAGAATGAAACAGGCATTCGATCAATTGATTTCAGATTTTTGTGTATTCTGGTTTGGAATTCAGATGAATATATGACCAATTAGAATGATTTTTGATTGAAAGTCATCCAGAACTGTTAAGAAGATGAAAGAAACACAGAAAGTAAACTGAAGCGATGAGAATTCAGTAAAGAATGCCATATAGAGATAAGAATGGAAGCCTCAGATCAGAATGAATGAATTCTATTATGATTGATTATTTGTGTTGGAAAACGGTGTTCAGATCAATCAGAATTGATATCCGGTGTAGCGGAAGTTTTAAAATTTTATATGGAACGATTCCATATCATGGTTATCAAAACTTTACGATTAAATTGTGCGTGTAAAAATTAAATAACAATTAAATTTTTACCTTGAATCTCGAAACGAGATTATGGACACCAACAGATAACTCTGCTCTTGTTGTATATCCCAGAAACTGATGGACGAACAATTCTTCAATCAGGTCCACGAACAGAATTCGAATCCCTCTGATAGATTGCACTAGAAAATCTATCAGAAGTTTCTACGAAGAGAATTAACGAATTTGATCCGTTAAACCAGACTGCAAATTCGAAATTCACAGGCTGGAATTTTCGAACAGAGAGAGGAGAGGGGGCGGCCATACCTAGAGAGAACAGCTAGGGTTTTCGAAAATTTTGTGACCTCTGTTGTGTAATTTCTGTACTGCAATAACTTATTTATAATGTGGGCTGCTAACAGCTTAGGGCCCATTAGTCATAAGTTCAAGCCTTACAAGCAAAGCCCGTATGTTCAGAAATTAATATAAAATTCATCGTGACTCAGATTGATAAACCAATTTCACCAATGTGCACAGAAACCATTTCTGCATCTTTTAAAGTCAAGATAAATTTTCTGAATCCGAATTCAGTGATTTCCAAAAATGCTCATCCCTATGTCATTTTAGGAAATCTTAATCTTCTACTCTGAAATAAGAAGTCCCACTTCTTTATTCACTAAATTTAACTCTTTAAATTTAATTATCTCAACGGGGATTAAAAATTCATTACTTGTGTGACCCTCAATGGTTCAGGGATACAGCTAGCCGTGGGCTCACAACTCCTTGTGACTCGGAACAACAATTTCCGACTTGCCCATCGAATCATGGTAAGAGTGCCTAGCAACATCGCCCCATGATTCCCTAGGTATCACTGATAGTGCCTGCAAGAACCAATAGATTTTGGTTAGCGTACAGTACGGTCCCTTCATCCATATATCCCGATCGAATCAACAACCATTGGTAAATCGAGAGTCGTTCGAGATTCGATAACTATGCAATGCATCTTGAAGATCAAATAGTGACATCGCATGTGCTACTAAGAAACCATTTCTTAAAACACATCATGTACTCTGGCCAGAGATTCGTCACACTAATATCTCCTCAGATTGCATAGGATATCCACACTAGCAAGTATGTGGTGAATCCTTGACAACAAAGCATCGACTCCTATATGTGTCGTAACTGTACCCAATCCCGACACCTGATGACCCCAATAGAGTCGGTAAACGAGTCAAAGTACAGTACTAGCATATAGAGTCTCAATGATGTTTCAAGTAGTAAGGACTAATGGTGCACAACCAAAACCGCGGACTTTATCCACTCGATAAGTGATAACCATTTGGAAAGTCCGGATAGGGTAGTTCGATCATTCATCGTATGAATATCCATTTGCATGCTTTGAACATCTCTATGTTTCATACCAATGAAACGTGGTACTCGGCATCGCAAATGCTAGTCTCAATCTCGAGCGATCCTTATCCTTATTAACGGACGGCTCAATCGACTAGGAACTGTTTAGAATATACAGTGACTATAAGATGTGTTTCATGATAGCCATCCCCATGTGCCACCACATCTTACATACACTATAGTATATTCAAGGTCTTCATCTAAACATCTTATAGTATGTCACAACATAATAATATGATAAAAGATAAAGTAAATGCCATTATAAAAGTGTAAATTATATTAAACAAAAGATTGTTTATACATAGAGTCATAAAAGCTCTTAGCCACAAGTTGGCTCACCGAGCACCCACTCTTTCAATCTCCCACTTGCCCTAAAGCCAACTAGTCATACTACGTAGATCCCATTGCTTCGCGATGTTTGTCAAATAATGGTCCTGGCAAGGGCTTAGTAAGTGGATCAGCGATATTGTCTGCAGAGGCCACTCTCTCGACAGTGATGTCTCCTCTTTCCACGATCTCCCGGATGATGTGGTATTTCCTCAGTACGTGTTTGGATCTTTGATGAGACCTTGGTTTCTTTGCCTGAGCAAAGGCACCCGTGTTGTCACAGTACACCGGGACTGGACCAACAGCTTCAGGAATAACGCCCAACTCTTGGACGAAATTCCTCATCCAAACGGCCTCTTTAGCAGCAGCTGATGCCGCAATGTATTCTGCCTCAGTGGTGGAATCCGCTGTGGTGTCCTGCTTGGAACTCTTCCAAGAGACAGCACCGCCATTGAGTATGAACACAAATCCAGAGGTTGACTTCGAGTCATCCACGTCACTTTGGAAGCTAGAGTCGGTATAGCCTTCCAATTTCAGTTCTCTTCCTCCATAAACCATGAATACATTCTTAGTTCTTCTCAAGTACTTAAGAATATCCTTCACGGCTTTCCAATGCATTTGGCCGGGATTGGCTTGATATCTGCTCGTGACACTCAGAGCAAATGCCACATCCGGTCTGGTGGATATCATCCCATACATGATACTCCCTATGGCTGACGCATATGGTACATGTGTCATTTTCTCTATCTCTTCATCAGTCTTGGGACACATGGACTTGGATAGAGAAACTCCATGACATATAGGTAGATGTCCTCTTTTGGACCCATCCATTGAAAACCTTTTCAATATGGTTTCGATGTAAGTTGATTGAGTGAATCCTATCATTCTTTTAGATCTATCTCTATAGATCTGAATTCCTAGAATATAGGATGCCTCACCTAAATCCTTCATCGAGAATCTACCTGATAACCATATCTTTGTTGACTGCAACATCCCTACATCATTCCCAATGAGTAGGATGTCATCAACATAAAGTACTAAGAATGTCACAACATCCTTAATTACTTTCTTGTACACGCATGGTTCCTCCGGGTTCTTAATGAAATCAAAATCCTTTATTGTTTCATCAAATTTCTGGTTCCAACTTCTTGATGCTTGTTTGAGACCATAGATTGATCTCTGAAGCTTGCATACCTTATGCTCGCTTTCCATGGATGTGTATCCCTTAGGCTGCGTCATATAGATCTCTTCCTTAATGTTTCCATTAAGAAATGCAGTCTTCACATCCATTTGCCATATCTCATAGTCATACCAAGCAGCTATGGCAATAAGAATTCTTATGGACTTGAACATTGCAACTGGTGAAAAGGTTTCATTATAGTCAACTCCTTGTCTTTGAGTATAACCTTTCGCCACCAATCGTGCCTTGTAGGTCAATACCTTACCATCAGGCTCAAGCTTTCTCTTGTAGATCCATTTACACCCTATTGGAACAATTCCATCGGGAGGATCTACTAAAGACCAAACTTGGTTTGTATGCATCGAATCTATTTCCGACTGCATAGCTTCAAGCCATAAATTTGAATCTGCATCAGAAATTGCTTCCTTGAAGTTTCTTGGATCACATCCAACGTCGGGTTCATCTTGATCCCCTTCAAGAAGAAGACCATATCAAATAGGAGGTCTAGAAGTCCTCTCGGATCTTCTAGGTATAGGCGTGTCCTCTGAAGATTCTTGAGGTATGGGATCATTATTTGTATTTCGGGTTCTTCTCAAATTTCTTCGAGTTCCATCATCTCGCCTTTCTTATCCAATAAGAACTCCTTCTCCAAGAAGGTGGCATTCCTTGAAACAAACACTTTTGTTTCAGTAGGATGATAGAAATAATATCCGATTGAATTCTTCGGATACCCTACAAAATAACATAAGGTGGATCGACTATCCAACTTATCTCCCACTGTCTGCTTCACGTAAGCAGGACATCTCCAAATCCTCAAGTACGAATACTTAGGAGCTTTGTCATTCCATAACTCGTATGGTGTTTTGTTCACTGCTTTAGTGTGAACGTTGTTCAACAACAATACCGCCGTTTCAAGAGCATAGCCCCAAAACGAAGGTGGGAGCTCAGTTGTTACGCCTTAAACGCATACAAATCTCGTGTTATGAGATTAATGTTTTTAATGCATTAACAAGTCTCATAATATTATGTTTTGATGATTACAAAACTCGATTAATTGTTACTAACCATTTAAAGTGAGATTTTGCAGATTAGAATTTATTGACAAATAAATTGTTGGAAGTTATTTTGAAGCTATACATGTATTTATAAAGTCTTTTATTGCTCATTGAATGGATGGAACATTGTTAAGAGATATGAAAAAAAAGAGAAGAAGAAGCCAAAGTATGGAGCAGCAACTTACGAAAATTACTGGGAATTTTCTAGGAATTTAAATCCGATCTCCACCAGTCATAATCGTGATGAAGCAGTTTTACATTTGTTGTCCAAATTTGAGAGCAATCCAACGGCTAGATATGGAGTTATGATTTTTCCACAAAAATTGTGCAGTACCTATTTCTTCAGAACTTGTAGTGAAGAATGAAGAATCCACTTCTGAAATTTACTGGATGTGCTTGAGACATCCAAATCAAATCTCCACCGATCAAAATCAATATCAGGATGTTTTCAAACTTATATCAAAATTTCATATCAATCCAACGGCTAGATATAAAGATATGATTTTTCTACAAAGATTGCACAGTACTTATTTCTGCAGAACATGAAGCAAATTATGAGGATTCAACTTCAGAAATTCACTGGGATTGTTTGAGACATCCAAATCACATCTCCACCAATCAGATTCAAATTCAGGATGTTTTACAACGTCTGTCGAAATTTCAGATCAATCCAACGGATGGATATGGATATATGAATTTTTCAAATTTGTTGCACAGAACAAGTTCGAAAACTTGATGAAGTGACTTCCGAAAATTACTGAAAATGTTTGACTGTTAGAATCATATCTCGACCGTTCAGATTGAAGATCCAGATGTTTTAAAGCTTCATTTCAAATTTCAGATCAATCCAACGGTTAGATTGGAAGATATGATTTTTCCACAAAATCCGCTCAGTGCTGGGAAAATGTAGGCAGCGGCGCCGAACACTCTTTGTCACTCCTTGACTTCTTACCACACGCTCCAAGCACTCAAATCAGATTCAAAACTTTGCCAACTATAAATAGAGGCCATCCAAGTTCATTTGGAGACATCCCAACTCATCTCTTCTCTCCTTTGCAAGCAATTTCTCACTATCAAAGTGTTTGTGTGATATATTTGAGAGTGTTTGTAAAAATAGTTTGTGAGTTGGTTGTGCTATTGTTGTAAACACTTGAGTGTGAAGACAAGTGTGTTGTGCTATCGTTGTAAGCACTTGAGTGTGAAGCCAAGTGTTGTGTTGAGGCTATCCTTGGAGCCCTTAAGGCCAAGTGTTCGAGTTGTATCGGCGCGGTGATCGTGTTGAGTTGTACGGCTATCCTTGGAGCCATCAAGGCCAAGATTTGAAGTGCTAGTGGATCCTTGGTTAATCAATCTTAACCAAGAATGGGAGACGTAGACGATTTATCGTCGAACTTCCATAAACATCTCTTATCCCTTTTACTGCTTTATTTACATTACGCATTTATTTACCGCACTTATTATTTGATTGCTTAAGTCTTCCGTTTGCGTACTTGCATAATCGCTTTAAATTGCTAAAGTTGCCAATAGAACCTAAACCCCCCCCCCCCCCCATTAGGTTCTAACAAGTGGTATCAGAGCCATTTGAAAATACTTTTCAAATCCTTTTTATGGCAAACCTAGCGAGTGATTATGCTCAAGGGCAATCTACTAATCGTCCTCCTCTTTTTAATGGCATAAACTACGGGTATTGGAAAAATCGTATGTCCCTATATATCCAATCCGTAGACTATGACCTATGGAAAGTGACAGTGAAAGGTCCCTATACACCTATGAAAATAGTTGATGGGGTTGAAATTCCTAAGGGAATGGATGACTTTTCAAAAGAGGACATGAAATTAATTTCGCAAAATGCTAAAGCTATGAATATCTTGCATTGTTCCTTAGATATGAACGAGTACAACCGGATATCGATGTGCTCATCCGCTAAAGAGATATGGGACAAGCTAGAGATATGTCACGAAGGCACCAACCAAGTGAAAGAGACAAAGATCGACTTACTCCAACTCAAATACGAAACATTTGAGATGGAATCCAATGAAGATGTTGACACCATGTTTCGAAGGCTTACTCAAATCATAAATGAGTTAGCACAATTGGGAGAACAATATCCTACCAAGCAAGTTTGGAAGAGAGCTCTTCGTGCCCTACCAAAAGAATGGGATGCAAAGAGAACCGCCATCATCGAATCCAACAAAGGGGACACTGCCGCCTATGATCTTGATCAACTACATGGGACCCTAAAAACCCATGAGTTAGAAGTGTCCACGAGAAAAGAATCAAAGAAAGAAGATGTCAAGCACAAAGGGATAGCTTTGACTACACAAGTCGAAGAAGATGACGATGATGACATGGCTCTCCTCGCAAGAAAATTCAAGAAATTCATGCGAGGAAACAAATTCAAGAAAGACAAGAAACCTGAGAGAGAAGTGACCTGCTACAACTGTCAACAACAAGGTCACTACGCCAATGAATGCCCACTCAAGAAGAAAGTGGACAAAGGAAAGAAGAAAGTCATACTAGCTACCTGGAGTGATAGCGACGACGACGACGAGGAAGCAAACCTCTGCTTCATGGCTAAGAGTGATGACATCGTCTCTGACGACGATGACGAGGTACCTACTTACGATGAACTCTTACATGCTTATAAAGATATGTTTGATATGACTAAGGTTCTTAGAAAAGAGAATAGAAATCTTAAAAAGGAATTAGAAACTAAGGAGCATGATAACCTTAGACTTAAGGATGACCTAGATCACCAAGAAAAATCATTCGATAAATTCAATGTGAGTAGCAATAAATTGAACAACCTACTTAGCATGCAGAAATGTAGCTTTGATAAGGGAGGAATAGGCTATGGTAAGAAGTCTATAGACTTTGCTAGTCTAATAGCTAAGGCTAAGATGAGATCACCCCCTACTTGTTCTTATTGTTGCAAATCTGGTCATGTTAGACATAAATGCAGATCATTGAAATATCAATATGTTCAAAAGAGCTATATGAAATGGAGGCCTAAGAGTACTTAACAACTCATTAGTCGGCATTATGAGATCACAATCTAAGGGAGTTCAATATAGACCGGCTTAAAAATGCCTTGACTCGCGGCTGGTCTCCCTGTTGAACGTTGCTCTGTCCAAGGAAATAGGTTTTTAAAGTGGCCATATGCCCTACCTACTACTGGGAGCACTCTTAGAAAGTGGCGATGATGTTGCTATGAGAGACTGAACTCTTAGAAGTCTATTTTATATCTCTCTTTTCTAACATTGTGGACCCAAAAGAACTAAAGGGTACCAAAACAATTCTTTTCAGGGAACTAGGAAAACTGTTCTCCCTAGCATATGGTATCTAGACAGTGGATGTTCTAGACATATGACGGGGAACAAGGATCTACTCCAATCAGCCAAACCTAAGGAGAAGGGAACAGTCACCTTTGGAGACAACAGCAAAGGAGTCATTGAAGGCATCGGCTCAATAGGTATATCTAATTCTTGCCTAATTGATGATGTACTCCTAGTGAAAGGACTTAAGCATAATCTACTAAGCATAAGTCAATTGTGCGATAGAGGTTATGAAGTCAAATTCACTCCCCAACACTGCACTGTATCATTTATTAGTGACAAATCCATAAATTTCAAAGGATATAGAAGTGAAAATGTTTACAAGGTTTCTTTAAACAATTTATCTTTATCAAATATTAAAAGCCTTGTATCCTTGAATGTTGATGACAACATTCTTTGGCATAGATGACTAGGTCATGTTGGTCCTAGTACCATAGAAAAACTTTTTAAACTTGATTTAGTTGTTGGTATGCCAAAACTCAATTTAAAATTAGATTCTATTTGTGATGCATGTCAACTTGGCAAACATACAAGGGAATCTTTTAAAAGCAAAAATTTTATATCAACTTCTATGCCCCTTGAACTTCTTCACCTAGATCTATGTGGTCCCTCGAGGAACGCTAGCCTAGGAGGGAAGCTTTATGCATTTGTCATTGTGGATGATTTCTCACGATTCACGTGGACATTGTTTTTAGCCCACAAAAATGATGTCTTTGATTATTTTAAAACTTTTGTGAAACGTGTTGAGAATGAGAAAAATTTTTCAATAAAGCAGATCCGTAGTGACCACGGAACTGAATTTCAAAATGAGAGTTTTTCAAACTTTTGTGAAGAGAAAGGCATCGGTCATAATTTTTCTTGTCCTAGGACTTCTCAACAAAACGGGGTCGTTGAGAGAAAAAATAGGACACTTGTGGAGATTGCGAGGACCATGATATGTGAGCATTCTCTACCAAAATACTTTTGGGCTGAAGCAATGAACACTGCCTGTTACATTATCAATCGCGTATCAATAAGGCCAATTCTCAAGAAAACTCCATATGAATTATGGAGAGGGAGAAATCCTAACATTTCTTACTTTCGAGCTTTCGGTTCCAAATGCTACATACATAACAATGGTAAGGACAACATTGGCAAATTTGATGCCAAATCCGACAAAGGTATCTTTCTCGGATATTCTACCTCTAGTAAGGCCTTTAGAGTTTTTAATAAACGCACTTTACTTGTTGAAGAATCTATGCATGTTAATTTTGATGAATCTATGTCTACTATTGTTCGCACTAACATTGATGATGTAGAATTACTCGAAGAAGAGTTAGCTTCCTCAAGCCTAAATGATATAGATGTTTCCATTGAGGAAACACCACTTCCGAAAGAGTGGACGCTTCACAAAGATCACCCAATGGATCTTATCATCGGAAGTCCTTCGAAGGGGTAGCCACTCGTTCTTCTCTTAATAATATTTGTAATCATCTTGCCTTTGTTTCGCATGTTGAACCTAAATGCATAGATGATGCTTTGTTAGATGATGCATGGATAATTGCGATGCAAGATGAGTTGAATGAGTTTAAACGCAATGATGTTTGGATTCTTGTTCCTAGGTCGCATGATAGATCTATCATTGGCACTAAATGGGTGTTTAGAAATAAACTTGATGAGCATGGCACTATCACTAAAAATAAAGCTAGGCTTGTTGCTAAAGGATATAGTCAAGAAGAAGGCATAGATTATGATGAAACTTATGCCCCTGTTGCTAGACTAGAATCCATTCGCATGCTACTCGCTTTTGCTTGCTCTAGAAATTTTAAGTTATTTCAAATGGATGTCAAAAGTGCCTTTCTTAATGGTGAATTGAAAGAAGAGGTTTATATTGAGCAACCTGATGGCTTTGTTGATGCATTATTACCTGATCATGTGTATAGACTAAACAAAGCTTTGTATGGTTTGAAACAAGCTCCTCGAGCTTGGTATGAAAAACTATCAACTTTCCTTATTTCAAATGATTTTTCAAGAGGAAAGATTGATATTACTTTGTTTACCAAACATGACAAAGATGATTTATTAATTGTGCAAATTTATGTTGATGACATAATTTTTGGTTCTACTAATGAAACTCTTTGTCAAGAATTCTCTAAGTTGATGCAGGAACACTTCGAGATGAGTATGATGGGGGAACTTAACTATTTTCTCGGATTATAAATCAAACAGTGCAAGGATGGGTTCTTTGTGAACCAAAGCAAATACATCAAGGAGATTCTAAAGAAGTTTGGAATGGAGAACACAAAATCATCATCCACACCGATGAGCACAGCAATCAGACTCGACAAGGATGAAAATGGTAAATCTGTAGATCAATCTTCCTTTCGTAGTATGATTGGCTCCTTATTATATGTTACTGCTAGTAGACCAGACATTATGTTTAGTGTTTGCTTGTGTGCACGATTTCAATCATGTCCAAAGGAATCACATTTGTTCGCCTTAAAACGCATTTTCAAATATCTTTCAAATACTCCAAATCTCGGCTTGTGGTATTCGAAAAATTCTTTCTTTGATTTAAAAGCATATTGTGATGCCGACTTTGGTGGATATAAGGTGGACCGGAAAAGCACTAGTGGAACCTATTTCTTTTTAGGAAACTGTTTGGTTTCTTGGTTTTCCAAAAAGAAAAACTGTGTTGCGTTATCAACGACCGAAGCCGAATATATGGCTGCCGGTAGTTGTTGTGCGCAAATTCTTTGGATGAAGCATCAATTGCTCGACTATGGCGTCTCTTTTTCAAAAATCCCTATTTTCTGTGACAACACTAGCGCCATATGTCTTACAAAGAATCCGATTCAACATTCGCGCACCAAACATATTGACATTCGTCATCATTTTATTCGTGACCACATCGAACGAAATGAAGTTGAACGAAATGAAGTTGAACTTCAATATGTTGACACAACTAATCAAATTGCTGATATTTTTACAAAACCACTAGATGAAAATACTTTTATTCGTTTGCGTGGTGAACTTGGCATGATTGAGTTGTAATCACTTGTTGACATATTCTAAAGATAATGACATATTAAGGGGGAGCTTAATATAAAATTCGAGCAACTTAATTTTGGATAATACAAATTAATTGTATTTATTCAATATTACACGCTCATATTTTGTTATTTATGTGAAATTTATGTGTTGCATTTTAGAAATCATATTTCAATTCTCATGTTTTTGCATACTTTTCCAGTCTTTTTGATTATCACAAAAGGGGGAGAATTAGTTTGGTTAAATACTTTAACTAAAGGAGAGAGTTAGTATGGTTAAATGCATGAAGAATAAAATTGGTTATTTGATAAACATTCTCTTCTTAGCTAATTGTTTAATTTAGGGGGAGTTTTATTCATGCAATTATATTGTGCAAATTTAAATTGTTTATTTAATATTGTACATTTATTTCTCCTATTTAACCAAGTTTTGTGATCATCAAAAAAAGGGAGATTGTTACACCTTAAACGCATACAAATCTCGTGTTATGAGATTAATGTTTTTAATGCATTAACAAGTCTCATAATATTATGTTTTGATGATTACAAAACTCGGTTAATTGTTACTAACCATTTAAAGTGAGATTTTGCAGATTAGAATTTATTGACAAATAAATTGTTGGAAGTTATTTTGAAGCTATACATGTATTTATAAAGTCTTTTATTGCTCATTGAATGGATGGAACATTGTTAAGAGATATGAAAAAAAAGAGAAGAAGAAGCCAAAGTATGGAGCAGCAACTTCCGAAAATTACTGGGAATTTTATAGGCATTTAAATCCGATCTCCACCAGTCATAATCGTGATGAAGAAGTTTTACATGTGTTGTCCAAATTTGAGAGCAATCCAACGGCTAGATATGGAGTTATGATTTTTCCACAAAAATTGTGCAGTACCTATTTCTTCAGAACTTGTAGTGAAGAATGAAGAATAAACTTCTGAAATTTACTGGACGTGCTTGAGACATCCAAATCAAATCTCCACCGATCAAAATCAATATCAGGATGTTTTCAAACTTATATCAAAATTTCATATCAATCCAACGGCTAGATATGAAGTTATGATTTTTCTACAAAGATTGGATAGTACTTATTTCTGCAGAACATGAAGCAAATTATGAGGATTCAACTTCAGAAATTCAATGGGATTTTTTGAGACATCTAAATCACATCTCCACCAATCCGATTCAAATTCAGGATGTTTTACAATGTCTGTCCAAATTTCAGATCAATCCAACGGATGGATATGGATATATGAATTTTTCAAATTTGTTGCACAGAACAAGTTCGAAAACTTGATGAAGTGACTTCCGAAAATTACTGGAAATGTTTGACTTGTTAGAATCAAATCTCGACCGTTCCGATTGAAGATCCAGATGTTTTAAAGCTTCATTTCAAATTTCAGATCAATCCAACGGATATATTGGAATATATGATTTTTCCACAAAATCCGCTCAGTGCTGGGAAAATGTAGGCAGCGGCGCCGAACACTTTTTGTCACTCCTTGACTTCTTACCACACGCTCCAAGCACTCAAATCAGATTCAAAACTTTTCCAACTATAAATAGAGGCCATCCAAGTTCATTTGGAGACATCCCAACTCATCTCTTCTCTCCTTTGCAAGCAATTTCTCACTATCAAAGTGTTTGTGTGATATATTTGAGAGTGTTTGTAAAAATAGTTTGTGAGTTGGTTGTGCTATTGTTGTAAACACTTGAGTGTGAAGCCAAGTGTGTTGTGCTATCGTTGTAAGCACTTGAGTGTGAAGCCAAGTGTTGTGTTGAGGCTATCCTTGGAGCCCTTAAGGCCAAGTGTTCGAGTTGTATCGGCGCGGTGATCGTGTTGAGTTGTACGGCTATCCTTGGAGCCATCAAGGCCAAGAGTTGAAGTGCTAGTGGATCCTTGGTTAATCAATCTTAACCAAGAAGGGGAGACGTAGACGATTTATCGTCGAACTTCCATAAACATCTCTTATCCCTTTTACTGCTTTATTTACATTACGCATTTATTTACCGCACTTATTATTTGATTGCTTAAGTCTTCCGCTTGCGTACTTGCATAATCGCTTTAAATTGCTAAAGTTGCCAATAGAACCTAAACCCCCCCCCCCCCATTAGGTTCTAACATCAGTGAAGCTCATCATGGATCGAACCATGTCCAACAAAGTTCGATTGCGACGCTCCGAAACACCATTAAGCTGAGGTGTCATAGGAGGAGTCCACTGAGAGAGAATCCCATTCTCTTTTAGATAGCTCAAAAACTCGGTACTCAAGTATTCTCCACTTCGATCTGATCGAAGTGCTTTAATCCTCTTACCTAGTTTGTTTTCTACTTCAGCCTTGAATTCTTTGAACTTTTCAAATGATTCAGACTTATATTTCATCAAATATAAGTACCCATACCTATAATAATCATCAGTAAAGGTAATGAAGTAGGTGTGACCAAATTTTGTACCAATACTAAATGGTCCGCAAACATCCGTATGAATCAAATCCAATAGATTTTGACTACGCTCAGGTTTTCCTTTGAAAGGAGATTTAGTCATTTTTCCTTTCAGGCAGGACTCACAAGTAGGTAGAGAGTTAATATCAGACATATCAAACATGCCCTCTCCCACTAGCTTGTTCATCCTCCTTGAGGAAATATGACCTAGCCTAGCATGCCAAAGGTTTGCCGGGTTTTGACTATCGATTTTCCTTTTGTTCGTTGTTACCGGTTTATCAACATAATTTATTGGAACGTCTTTTAATTTTAAGTTATATAGATCGTTTTCAAGTTGTCCATTTCCAATCAAACATTCATTCTTGTAAATATTGCAAATCTCATTCACAAAATTGCAAGAAAAACCATCTCTATCAAGCATAGAAACAGAAATAATGTTTTTAATCAAATCTGGAACAAATAAAACATCTCTCAAAAGTAACTTAAAATCGTTCTGCAAAATTAAATAAACGTCTCCCACAGCTTTGGCTTCAACTCTAGAACCATTTCCGAGCCTCAGCTGGGTCTCACCCATTCTAAGCTTGCGACTTCTTGTCATCACCTGCAAATCATTGCAAATGTGAGATCCACATCCGGTATCCAATACCCAAGAAGTAGTATTAAGTGAAACATTTATTTCAATATAAAACATACCCTTCGCAGTTCGCAACTGCTCTAGATATTCCTTGCAGTTACGTTTCCAATGACCGGGTTTCTTGCAGTGATGGCAAACATCCTTGGACTTTTCCATGTTTGAAGCCTTTGTCTTGTTCTTCTTCTCGGGTCCGGTTTTCTTGGATGGGGCAGAACGTTTCTTACCCTTTGTACTTGGCCCCTTCTTAGCAGAAGAAGAGAAGCCCACCAAAAGAACCGGTTTATACTTCTTTAAAGTGGCTTCATAAGTTACAAGCATATTGATCATCTCTTCAAGGGAGACCTCTATCTTGTTCATATTGAAATTCACCACAAAACAGTCAAACGATGAAGGAAGAGAGAGAAGTAATAAGTCCACATTGAGTTCATGCTCCAATACCAAATCAAGCGTTACCAACTTCTGAATGAGCCAAATCACGCGTACCCCATGATCACGGACCGAAGTCCCTTCACGCATGCGACACGTCATTAACTCTTTCACAGTAGCGAACCTTTCAGCTCTCGATTGAGCCCCAAAAAGTTCCTTGAGTTGTACGTGAATGTCAGCAGCATTCACGGTATCCTCAAATCACCTCTGGAGTTCATCAGACATCGAAGCTTGCATATAGCATTTGGACTTGATCTCATGGTCCCACCATTTATCAAGTTTGGCCAACTCTTCCGGACTTATATCAGCTGGTGCTTCCTTCGGAGGAGATTTTTCTAACACGTAGAACATCTTCTCCGAGGTCAAGACAATCTTCAACTTACGGAACCATTCCGTATAGTTTGCGCCAGTCAGTTTATTTTGTTCGAGAATAGAGAATAGTGGATTGCGCGAATTCATCTTAATGAAATACTGAAAAGAAACAGACAATAATCAGTGATTGTTTAATTAATTTACTAAGACATAAAATAGGCAAAATTTATTTTATGAATCTCACTCCCACTATTTTAACGATTTCACTACCCTCTAGTGAAAACGGAAAACTGTTTTCCTTAGTGGGAACATGGAGTCCAATTGACAAACTATGGTCCCGAATAATATCAGCCAACCATAATTTTCAAAAGGTAGAGCCCAATTGCTTCCAAAGCAACCTCCACGTTTTTACCTCATGTCCAATAAGGGCCCAATAATATGACGCCGTTTATTGTGACACGTCAAGATGACCCATCAATATTAAGTTGTGATAGACGGTCGCCATGTGGATCCCCAATAATATGAGCAAATCCCATGGGAGTTCCACCCAACTTACAACATGTGTCGATCCAATGTACAGCTTTTCGACGAACGGGCCCCCCCAATAATATGAGCCGGACCGTATCCGCGGGTAGCATCTCATACATTGATCGTTGATGGAAGGTAGGAACATTTAAACAATATTTAAATTTCATTTATTTATCTTGATATCAATTTTAAATCATATTTAAAATGAGGGATTTTAATTTTGAAAATTTGTCTCATCATTTAAAATTTGTATGCTTGCGGGATTCATACAATTTAGTCTAAACATGCATACAACGATAATATCATATATTATATTTTAGGATGATCGATTCCATTACTAATCGACCCGTGGTTGCCAATCACGAGTCTAAGTCCAATCCTAGGTGATATGCAAGTATGCAATGCAATCCTATTACATTGTGTTTCCAATTTACATTTCTTCAGTCTTTATCATTGCTTGCTGGTCCCACCTCCATCTTCAAAAACTCCCACTATTTCTAGTGAATTTACAATAAATTACTAATACAAATAAAGGGATACATTTGTAGGGGTGGGAACGGGCCATAAACCAGGCCCACTTTTATTACATATGACAATCATATTGGGCTATAAACCAAGCCCATTAATAAACACCAACAACAATAAGACAAATGTAAATTCCTAACATACACCTACAAAATTGGTTATGGCAATCGATCATCCCATTATCCAATTTTAAATTCAAAATTTAAATAATTGGATAAACATGTTGTGGCATCATAATTTAAAAAGATAAAATTATATTTTATCTTATCCATCCATAAGATCACATCTTATCATCAATTGTACCAAAATAGTCAATTTTCAAAATTCAATTTAACGGATAAAATATTTAAATTTTCCAAAAATTCAAATTTATCCAAAAATCAATTTTAAAAATTTCGGACTCGAACAATTCGATCCGATGCCTCGTGATCTTATCAAAAACATTTTTCGATCGGATCAAACACTAGAATTTCAAAAATTCAAAATTTTCAAAAATCAATTTTTAATTTTTCCGGGCTGCCCGGGACAATCCCGGGCAGCCCGTGCCCTGACCGGGCGCGGGCTGGGCAGCCCGCCGCTGCCCATTGGGCAGCGACGATCGCTGCCCTGGCGCTGCCCTTTTTCTTGCCCGTCAGAAAAATAAAATTTTTGATTTTTTAAAAATATGTTTTGTTTCAAAAACCCGAGGCCAAAAATTTTTGTACAATCGATTAATTTAATCGTTTGATCTGAGCAACCTGTCTCTGATACCACTGTTGGAAAACGGTGTTCAGATCAATCAGAATTGATACCCGGTGCAGCGAAAGTTTTAAAATTTTATATGGAACGATTCCATATCATGGGTATCAAAACTTTACGATTAAATTGTGCGTGTAAAAATTAAATAACAATTAAATTTTTACCTTGAATCTCGAAACGAGATTATGGACACCAACAGATAACTCTGCTCTTGTTGTATATCCCAGAAACTGATGGACGAACAATTCTTCAATCAGGTCCACGAACAGAATTCGAATCCCTCTGATAGATTGCACTAGAAAATCTATCAGAAGTTTCTACGAAGAGAATTAACGAATTTGATCCGTTAAACCAGACTGCAAATTCGAAATTCACAGGCTGGAATTTTCGAACAGAGAGAGGAGAGGGGGCGGCCACACCTAGAGAGAACAGCTAGGGTTTTCGAAAATTTTGTGACCTCTGTTGTGTAATTTCTGTACTGCAATAACTTATTTATAATGTGGGCTGCTAACAGCTTAGGGCCCATTAGTCATAAGTTCAAGCCTGACAAGCAAAACCCGCATGTTCAGAAATTAATATAAAATTCATCGTGACTCAGATTGATAAACCAATTTCACCAATGTGCACAGAAACCATTTTTGCATCTTTTAAAGTCAAGATAAATTTTCTGAATCCGAATTCAGTGATTTCCAAAAATGCCCATCCCTATGTCATTTTAGGAAATCTTACTCTTCTACTCTGAAATAAAAAGTCCCACTTCTTTATTCACTAAATTTAACTCTTTAAATTTAATTATCTCAACGGGGATTAAAAATTCATTACTTGTGTGACCCTCAATGGTTCAGGGATACAGCTAGCCGTGGGCTTACAACTCCTTGTGACTCGGAACAACAATTTCCGACTTGCCCATCGAATCATGGTAAGAGCGCCTAGCAACATCGCCCCATGATTCCCTAGGTATCACTGATAGTGCCTGCAAGAACCAATAGATTTTGGTTAGCGTACAGTACGGTCCCTTCATCCATATATCCCGATCGAATCAACAACCATTGGTAAATCGAGAGTCGTTCGAGATTCGATAACTATGCAATGCATCTTGAAGATCAAATAGTGACATCGCATGTGCTACTAAGAAACCATTTCTTAAAACACATCATGTACTCTGGCCAGAGATTCGTCACACTAATATCTCCTCAGATTTCATAGGATATCCACACTAGCAAGTATGTGGTGAATCCTTGACAACAAAGCATCGACTCCTATATGTGTCGTAACTGTACCCAATCCCGACACCTGATGATCCCAATAGAGTCGGTAAACGAGTCAAAGTACAGTACTAGCATATAGAGTCTCAATGATGTTTCAAGTAGTAAGGACTAATGGTGCACAACCAAAACCGCGGACTTTATCCACTCGATAAGTGATAACCACTTGGAAAGTCTGGATAGGGTAGTTCGATCATTCATCGTATGAATATCCATTTGCATGCTTTGAACATCTCTATGTTCCATACCAATGAAACGTGGTACTCGACATCGCAAATGCTAGTCTCAATCTCGAGCGATCCTTATCCTTATTAACGGACGGCTCAATCGACTAGGAACTGTTTAGAATATACAGTGACTATAAGATGTGTTTCATGATAGCCATCCCCATGTGCCACCACATCTTACATACACTATAGTATATTCAAGGTCTTCATCTAAACATCTTATAGTATGTCACAACATAATAATATGATAAAAGATAAAGTAAATGCCATTATAAAAGTGTAAATTATATTAAACAAAAGATTGTTTATACATAGAGTCATAAAAGCCCTTAGCCACAAGTTGGCTCACCGGGCACCCACTCTTTCAATTTGATTGTGCCTGATATTTCTGAAAAGAGATATCAGAATTTGAAGAAATGCACAATAATGAATTCAATATTCATTCAATAATTGTTTTATCAGAAGATAAAGCAAATAGAAGTAACAGAATTAGTATGTTTTCGAAGTTAAACATACAGAGAGGTTCCGATGAATTTGGAAATCGTTGACCAGATGAGTTCAGTGATAGTTTAGAAACTCCAGAATTGTTATGAGATTGTGATTTGAAAGAATATTTTGTGAAACTACCAAGATGAAACAGTTTATGTGAAGTAAACAGGTGGTAGTTATGAACAGATTGATGGAAATTACTGGATACGATAATTTGTCTGTATGATCAACTCACTGAATTGTGATTAGATTTGTTGTAAGACGAACAGTAAGCCAAGAAATAATGTCTCAGATTGAAACATTGGGTTTACTATTACATTGTAATACAGATGATTCGAAGACTTTGAGTACTTTTTGAGGTAAAGGTGCAATTTGATATCCTTGAATTGGAAGAATAACCAGAGAAGATGCATTGAATTTCGAGAATGAATTTTATCTGACATGATACCGATTATCAACAGTTTTGAATACGTTGAAATCTGTGAATGCAACATAAACTCTGATTAATAGATAATCCGAATAGACTAATCAGATTTGTGGAATACACTGTATGAGATGTGAATAACAGCTATCGATTCAAATCTGTGAAGAAGAAAGAGATATGATGAATTACAGGAATGATTAAAATCTATTGTCAGGATTAAGACTTTAGATTTATTCGACAGATGTGGCATCGATTGATTGATTGATGTTCTGAGAGTTGGTTATATGTGATTGTATTATACCATTTGTCGATTGATGGATTATCTGAGTTGATTTTCCGGATATTGAGAATATTCTCAGAACTTTGATACCTGATTCGGTATTACTTGTCTTGATGTGTTGCCACTTGATGATTATAATTCCTGTAACAGCTTAATGAATCAATTTTGAGATAATGATATGATGAAAAGAAATCAGATTTCTTTGTATTGGAATGATACTACTGAAGTATATGATATCAGATCAGACATGATTTGTTGTCAGCAGATCAGATTTGATTTGAGGAACACAAAGATGATGAATATGAATCTGTATGGAATGAAAGCAGAGAAGATGAACCAGATTTAGTAATTGAATGATAGATATAACTTTTCAATCTGAAACTGAATAGTTAAGCAGAAAAGTATTCTTGAAACATCATTCAATTCAGAAGTGAAACAGAGCAGAGTTAATTTACAGATTCAGAATATGAAGTTGAATACTGATCTTGAATCTATGAATTGAAGAACAGTGTAGACTTGATTTATGTTCTATACTCTGTATAGAATGATATAGAGAAAGAATCAAGTCGTCACCAAAGCTGAATTGCACTGAATGACATGTCAGACGGAATTGATGATTGTATTGGCCGAATGTATTCTTTTCAGCTGAATAAGTTCAGTATCTAAGTGAGATTGAAAGATGAAGTGAGATACGAAATACAGAGTGGATGATTGAAGTGAGAATCACTTCAGATAATCATTCAGTCTATTAGATTTGATATTCTGGATGAATACGATTTCGAGGACAAAATCATTTCTTAAAGGGGAGGAATTGTAAGGCCCGAAAATATTAAATTATTAATTATGGAATTTGAGAATTAAATTTCATATTAAGGGCTAATATTGATTTGAGAAGTTCTGAAAATGATAGATTTAATTTCCGAACCGAAAATATTAAGTTTGAGAATTTACGGATTTTGCGAATTAAATTCCGAGAATTCTTAAATTAATAGAATAAATATTCGATTTGAATATTTATGGAATTTAAGATTAAATTTCATGTTTCAAAAATTAACGAAGATTAATTTTGAAGATGAAACCCGACCAGGGGTTGATTTGAAAATATCGAAGATTCGAGGGCTAAAGTGCAAAAGGCCGGGATTATTGATTTAATTCGAATTTATTTAATTTTAATCCGAGTATATTTAATTTGGGAATATTTAGAGTTTCAATTTTAATTCTAATATTCTTAAATTATTTTGGATTGGAATTGAATTAAAACGAAGGCCGAGGACTGAATTGCAATTACTGAAGACTTGAGGGACTAAATTGAAATTATTTGAATACATATCCAACTTTAAGTTATATTAGTCAGACTGAATACGTGTATGTTATATATTGAAGTCGGAAATCCTGTAGCAGAGCCGAGATCCTCTTTATTTTCTTTGAAATTGGATTTTTCAAACGTCGATAACTTTTGATCCGCTCGTCCGATTTCAATTCCGAAAGATGTTCTGGAATCCTTGCGACAAGGGCTTTGATTTGATGTAATTATTTTGTTCTCTCGGTATGTTTTGAAGAACAAAATATGGCAGAGATCAGATTATGAAACTATATTGTGTTTTTGAGTTCGTATGCCGTTCGATATCGCAGTCGGATTGGAAATGAATTAAGAAACGAACTTGTCATGGTTTCAGCATGTTTTTGACTTGTTAACATGTGATTATAGCTGCTGATATGATGAATTGAATGATGAATTCAGCTGATATAAGTGATACGAATGATTGAGTTGATTAGAAATGAATTCGATACCGAGTCGGTTCTCGATTTTCAATCGCTATGCCGCCGGTTGATGTTTTGACTTCGTTTTGATAACCTATAACTGAGTTGAGATAGTTGTTTAGATGTTATGAATGTTATAGCATTTTTATTTCTCGATTTCAGTTGAGTTTCGAAGGCTAACGATTCACGACTCCAAGTTGTACGAAATAAGAAGAAGTTGAAGTTTGAAATGATGTTGATTGAATCTTTATTGATGATTTTGATTCAATTCTGAAATGATTGAATAGAATGAAGTTTGATATATATGTTTTGATGCTATGTTCCAGAGTTTAATAGGAGACTATTGACTCAAGAATCTCAACTTGAAACCGAAGAAGAAGTGATCAAGATTGAAGTGAATTTGATTGAAGATGGATTGAGGTTTGAATGATCAGATTCTTGTAGGAGTTGTTGTACTTCCTATCCAGATGTGGAACATCGTCAACTCGAGAATGAAAGGTATAATGACGACATCGCGAGTCAGGGACTGTGAAACTCAAGAACGACTATTCTTGAGTTATCCCGAACAAACCAAATACTTGTTTAAGTACTTGTTCTTGAGGTAGAACTTATGTTATTGTCGATCCATCACAGGTAGTGGATCTTTATTGCTTTTGATATGATTGTATATTGAATTGATTCTATGCCAAGGTTGCGGTTAACCTTATTTTCTAGCCGGAATGGCTACGATAAATGGATATCCATGTCAAGATCGGTTACGAATCTTGATGGCAATGAAGTGATAAGAATCAATTCTTGAGATAAGCGCGCTATATAAATTGAGTCTTGATTTGAAGTTGAGTTGATATATGCGTTATTTTTACTCTATTCTTGAGTTGATATGTTTATAGTTGATATGAATTTATTTAACGCATTTATATGTCGATTATACTGAGAATGATTTCTCACCGGAGTTTATCCGGCTGTTGTTTTGTTTTGTATGTGTGCATTGCAACAGGTGGGGCAGGAGCTTTGTTGAGATGACATTGATAGCTCGGGAGAGAGATGTAGCAAGTGTGGACTCGGGTTTATAAGATAAAGAATGGTATAGTGATAGCATCAAACATAGCAAGAACTTAAGACTTAAAGTTGTTTATGCTATGTTGAATAGCTTGTAGTTTTATATCTTTTAAGCTATTCATTTGATGTAATACATGCATGATTTGATGATAGAAACTTGGTATATGAATGTATGCATGTTCTCAGAATTTGTAATATGTTTAGACTCGAATTTTGTTGGTTGATTCATGCCATTGTTCCAAGCTTGACAGCAGAAAATGTCTTCTGGTGTTTTCTGGAAATGGTGCCCGCTCGATCGGGTGAAGTTCACCGATCGAGCGAGGCCCTTAAATTGAAGGCAGAAAATCGATCATTTTGGGCTCGCTCGATCAGTAGGTTTTGACTGATCGAGCGAGACCAAAAATGTGCAGACCCGAGAGCATGATTTAATTGCTCGCTCGATCGGCTGACTTTGCCCGATCGAGCGAGGCTCTGAAATTTTTAAAAAAAAAAAATTATGCTCTTGATTTATTATTCTTTAATTGTTTGATTAATTGTTTAATTATTCATTAGCTGCCCTAAAACGAGATTAGCAACCCGAGGTCCCCACAAAATACTTCCTAACATTTTCATGATTATCATGGAAAATTAGCTTTCATGAGGAAAAATCACATAACATGCAACACTTAGCATAATCAATCCACGTGAGCCGTTCCATCTGTCCCGGACTTTTGAATTTAAAACTTTTTCTTATGGAACATTTTAAAAATACTTAAAGGAGCTTAACAGGTTAAAAGCATGAATTTTGGACCAAACACGTGAAAACTAAAATTTTGAGACAGAACCCTGCTTGCTCGAGCGTGTTGGAAAACTGGCGAGTTCCCAGATCAATCACGATTGATACCCGGTGCAGCGGAAGTTTAAAATTTTTATCATGGAACAATTCCATGGTGTGGGTAACAACCGTTCAACGATTAAATTATTGTGTGTGTAAAATTTAAATAACAGTTAAATAAATTTTACCTCAAATCTCGCAACGAGATTAATGGACACCAACAGAACAATTCTGCTCTTGTTGTCTCTCCCTGGAACCGATGAACGCCTTCAATCAGGTCCACGAACAGAGGTTTAATCCCTCTGATAGATTGCACTAGAAAATCTATCAGAAGTTTTCTGCGAAGAGAATACACGAATTTGATTCGTTATTCCTTACTGCGATTCAAAATCACAGACCGGAATTTTCTCGGGCAGAGGGAGGGAGAGACGGCCGAAAACGTTTTTGAGAGGGGCTAGGGTTTCGAAAATCCTGTCTCAAAAATTATGACCTGTTGTGTGTAATTTCTGTACTGAAATAACTTATTTATAATGCAGGCCACTAACACCTTAGGGCCCATTAGTCATAAGCTGGGGCCCGACAAGCAAAGCCCGCTCGTTCAGAAATTAATATAAAATTCATCGTGACTCCGATTGATGAAACGATTTCACCAATGAGCACAGAAACCATTTCTGCACGTTTTAAAGTCAAAATAAATTTTCCTGAATCCGAATTCAGTGGTTTCCAAAAATGTCCATCCCTATGTCATTTTAGGAAACCCTACTCCCTTACTCTTAATTAAGAAGTCCAACTCCTTAGTTCATTAAATTTAACTCTTTAAATTTAACTATCTCAACGGGGATTAAAACTCCATTACACTGTGTGACCCTCAATGGTTCAGGGATACAGCTAGCCGTGGGCTCACAACTCCTTGTGACTCGGAACAACACTTTCCGACTTGCCCAACGAATCATGGTAAAGCGCCTAGCAACATCGCCCCATGATTCCCTAGGTATCACTGATAGTGCCTACAAGAACCAGTAGATTTTGGTTAGCGTATAGTACGGTCCCTTCATCCATATATCCCGATCGAATCAACAACCATTGGTATATCGAGAGTCGCTCAAGATTCGATAACTATGCAATGCATCTTGAAGATCAAATTAGTGACATCGCATGTGCTACTAAGAAACCATTTCTTAAATCACATCAAGTACTCTGGCCAGAGATTTGTCACACTAATATCTCCTCAGATCGCATAGGATATCCACACTCGCAAGTATGTGGTGAATCCTTGACAACAATGCATTGACTCCTATATGTGTCGTAACTGTACCCAATCTCGACACCTGATGACCCCCTCAGAGTCGGTAAACGAGTCAAAGCACAGTACTAGCATATAGAGTCTCCATGATGTTTCAAGTCGTAAGGACTAATGGTGTACAACCAAAACCGCGGACTTTATCCACTCGATAAGTGATAACCACTTGGAAAGTCCGGATAGGGTAGTTCGACTATTCATCCTATGAATATCCATTTGCATGCTTCGAACATCTCCATGTTCCCTACCAATGAAACGTGGTACTCCGCATCGCAAATGCTAGTCTCAAACTCGAGCGATCCTTATCCTTATTATCGGACGGCTCAATCGACTAGGAACGGTTTTAGAATATACAGTGACTATAAGATGTATTTCATGATAGACATCTCCATGTTCTACCACATCTTACATACACTATAGTATATTCAAGGTCTTTATCAAAACAACAATAGTATATCACAATATAACAATATGAAGTAATATAAAGTCATTGCCATAAAAGTGTAAATAATATTAAACAAAAGATTGTTTATACAAAGAGTCAACAAAGCCCATAGCCACACAGTTGGCTCACTGGGCACCCACTCTTACAATCTCCCACTTGCCCTATAGCCAACTAGTCATACTACGTAGACCCATTGCTTCGCGATGTTTGTCAAACAATGGTCCTGGCAAAGGCTTAGTAAGTGGATCAGCGATATTGTCTGCAGAGGCCACTCGTTCGACACTGATGTCTCCTCTTTCCACAATCTCCCGGATTATGTGGTATTTCCTCAGTACGTGTTTGGATCTTTGATGAGACCTTGGTTCCTTTGCTTGAGCAACGGCACCCGTGTTGTCGCAGTACACCGGGACTGGACCAACAAATTCAGGAATGACGCCCAACTCTTGGACGAAATTCCTCATCCAAACGGCCTCTTTAGCAGCAGCTGATGCTGCAATGTATTCAGCCTCAGTGGTGGAATCCGCTGTGGTGTCCTGCTTGGAACTCTTCCAAGAGACAGCACCACCATTGAGCATGAACACAAATCCATAGGTTGACTTCGAGTCATCCACATCACTTTGGAAGCTAGAGTCGGTATAGCCTTCCAGTTTGAGTTCTCGTCCTCCATAAACCATGAACATATTCTTAGTCCTTCGCAAGTACTTAAGAATGTCCTTCACGGCTTTCCAATGCATCTGACCAGGATTAGACTGATATCTGCTCGTGACACTCAGAGCAAATGCTACATCCGGTCTGGTAGATATCATCCCATACATGATACTACCTATAGCTGACGCATATGGTACATGTGTCATATTCTCTATCTCTTCATCAGTCTTGGGACACATTGACTTGGATAGAGAAACTCCATGACACATGGGTAGATGTCCTCTTTTGGACCCATCCATTGAAAACCGTTTCAATATGGTATCGATGTAGGTTGATTGAGTGAGTCCTATCATTCTCTTAGACCTATCTCTATAGATCTGTATCCCAAGAATGTAGGATGCCTCACCCAAATCCTTCATCGAAAATCTACCTGATAACCATATCTTCGTTGACTGCAACATCCCTACATCATTCCCAATGAGTAGGATGTCATCAACATAAAGTACTAAGAATGTCACCGCATCCTTAACTACTTTCTTGTACACGCAAGGTTCCTCCGGGTTCTTGATGAAACCAAAATCTTTAATTGTTTCATCAAATTTCTGGTTCCAACTTCTTGATGCTTGTTTTAGACCATTAATTGATCTCTGAAGCTTGCATACCTTATGCTCGCTTCCCATGGATGTGAACCCCTCAGGCTGCTTCATATAGATTTCTTCCTTAATGTCTCCATTAAGAAAAGCAGTCTTCACATCCATTTGCCATATCTCATAGTCATACCATGCAGCTATGGCAATAAGGATTCTTATGGACTTGAACATAGCAACTGGTGAAAAGGTTTCATCATAGTCAACTCCTTGTCTTTGAGTATAACCTTTCGCCACCAATCGCGCCTTGTAGGTCAATACCTTACCATCAGGCCCAAGCTTTCTTTTGTAGATCCATTTACACCCTATTGGAACAATTCCATCGGGAGGATCCACTAAAGACCAGACTTGGTTAGTATGCATCGAATCCAATTCAGACTGCATAGCTTCAAGCCATAAATTCGAATCCGCATCAGAAATTGCTTCCTTGAAGCTTCTTGGATCACATCCAATGTCGGGTTCATCTTGACCCTCTTCAAGAAGAAGACCATATCGAACTGGAGGTCTAGAAGTCCTCTCGGATCTTCTAGGTGCAGGCGTGTCCAGCAATGGTTCCTGAGGTGTGGGATCGTTATTTTGTATTTCGGGTTCTTCTCGAACTTCTTCGAGTTCCATCATCTCGCCTTTCTTATCCAATAAGAACTCCTTCTCCAAGAAGGTGGCATTCCGTGAAACAAACACCTTTGTTTCAGCAGGATAATAGAAATAATATCCGATTGAATTCTTCGGATACCCCACAAAATAACACAAGCTGGATCGACTATCCAACTTATCTCCCACTGTCCGCTTCACGTAAGCAGGACATCCCCAAATCCTCAAGTACGAATACTTAGGAGCTTTGCCATTCCATAACTCGTATGGTGTTTTGTCCACTGCTTTAGTGTGGACGTTATTCAACAACAATACCGCCGTTTCAAGCGCATAGCCCCAAAACGAAGGTGGAAGCTCAGTGAAGCTCATCATGGATCGAACCATGTCCAACAAAGTTCGATTACGACGCTCCGATACACCATTAAGCTGTGGTGTCATAGGAGGAGTCCACTGAGAGAGAATCCCATTCTCTTTTAGATAGTCCAAAAACTCGGTACTTAAGTATTCTCCACCTCGATCCGATCGAAGTGCTTTAATACTTTTACCTAGCTTGTTTTCTACTTCAGCCTTGAATTCTTTGAACTTTTCAAATGCTTCAGACTTATATTTCATTAAATATAAATACCCATACCTTGAATAATCATCAGTAAAGGTAATGAAGTAGGTGTGGCCATGTTGAGTCCCTACTCTAAATGGACCACAAACATCTGTATGGATCAAATCCAACAGATTTTGACTACGCTCAGGTTTCCCCTTAAAAGGAGATTTAGTCATTTTTCCTTTTAGGCAGGATTCACAAGTAGGTAGAGAGTTAATATCAGACATATCAAACATGCCCTCTCCCACTAGCTTGTTCATCCTCCTTGAGGAAATATGACCTAGTCTAGCGTGCCAAAGGTTTGCCGGGTTTTGACTATCGATTTTCCTTTTGTTTGTTGTCGCCGGTTTGTCAATACAATTCACTGGAACGTCTTTTAGTTTTAAATTGTATAGATCGTTTTCAAGTTGTCCATTTCCAATTAAACATTCATTCTTGTAAATATTGCAAATCCCATTCACAAAATTACAAGAATAACCATCTCTATCAAGCATAGAAATAGAAATAATGTTTTTAATTAAATCTGGCACAAATAAAACATCTCTCAACAATAATTTAAAACCATTCTGCAAAATCAAACAAACATCTCCAATGGCCGTAGCTTCAACTCTGGAACCATTCCCGAGCCTCAGCTGGGTCTCACCCATTCTAAGCCTGCGACTTCTTGTCATCACCTGCAAATCATTGCAAATGTGAGATCCACATCCGGTATCCAATACCCAAGAAGTTGTATTAAGTGACATGTTTATTTCGATATAGAACATACCCTTTGCAGTTCCCAACTGCTCAAGATACTCCTTGCAGTTGCGCTTCCAATGACCCGGCTTCTTGCAGTAATGGCAAACATCCTTGGATTTTCCATTGTTTGAAGCCTTTGTCTTTTGCTTCTTCTCGGGTTCCACTTTCTTGGGTGGGGCAGAACGTTTCTTGCCCTTCATACTTGGCCCCTTCTTAGCAGAAGATGAGGAGCCCACCAAGAAAGCTGGCTTATCCTTCTTAAGTGTGGATTCATATGTAACGAGCATATTGACCATCTCTTCAAGGGTGGCCTCTATCTTGTTCATATTAAAATTTATCACGAATCCATCAAATGAAGAAGGAAGAGATAGAAGCAGCAAGTCCACATTGAGTTCATGCTCCAACACCAAATCAAGGGTCGCTAACTTCTGTATGAGCCAAATCACTCGTACCCCATGATCACGGACCGAAGTCCCTTCACGCATGCGGCACGTCATCAACTCCTTAACAGTAGAGAACCTTTCAGCCCTCGACTGAGCCCCAAAAAGTTCCTTGAGTTGCGTGTGAATGTCAGCAGCATTCACCGTGTCCTCAAATCGCCTCTGGAGTTCATCAGACATCGAGGCTTGCATATAGCATTTGGTCTTGATGTCATGGTCACACCATGCATCAAGTTTGGCCAATTCCTCCGGACTTATGTCAGCTGGTGCTTCCTTCGGAGGTGCTTTCTCTAACACGTAGAGCATTTTCTCCGAAGTTAAGACAATCTTCAACTTCCGGAACCATTCCGTATAGTTGGCGCCAGTCAGCTTGTTTTGTTCGAGGATCGAGAATAAAGGATTTCGCGAATTCATTGTATGAAATACTGAAAAGGAAAAACAGACATATATCAATGATTGTTTAACAATTTACTAAGACATAAAATAGGCGAATTTAATTTTATGAATCTCACTCCCACTATTTTAACGATTTCACCACCCTCTAGTGAAAACGGGAAACTTTTTCCTTAGTGAGAACATGGAGTCCAATTGACAAACTTATGGTCCCGAATAATATCAGCCAACCATAATTCTCAAAAGGTAGAGCCCAATTGCTTCCAAAGCAACCCCCATGTATTTACCTCATGTCCAATAAGGGCCCAATAATATGACGCCGTTTAAAGTGACATGTCAAGATGACCCATCAATATTAAGTTGTGATGGACGGTCGCCATGTGGATCCCCCAATAATATGAGCCGATCCCATGGGAGTTCCACCCAACTTACAACATTTGTCGATCCAATGTACAGCTTTCCGACGGACGGGCCCCCCCAATAATATGAGCCGGACCGTATCCGCGGGTAGCATCACATACATTGACCGTTGATGGAAGGTAGGAACATTTAAACAATATTTAAATTTCCTTTATTTATCTTGATATAAATTTTAAATCATATTTAAAATGAGGGATTTTATTTATAAAAATATTTGTCTCATCATATTTAATTTATTGCATGCATTGCCGGATTCACGCAATTTATGTCTAAACATGCATACAATCATAATATCACATATTATATAGGATGATCGATTCCATTTCTAATTGACCTGTGGTTGTCAATCACGGGTCTTAGTCCAATCCTAGGTAATATGCAGTATGCAAATGCAATCCTATTACATATGCTTCCAATTTACATTTCTTCAGTCTTCATTGTCTGCTGGGCCCACCATCTTCAAATCTTGATCTCCCACTAAATCTAATGTATTTACAATAAATAACAATGACAAGTAGGGGATACATTTTTAGGGGGTGGGAACGGGCTATAAACCAAGCCCACTTTTATTACATATGACATTCATATCGGGCCATAAACCAGGCCCATTAATAAAACCAACAATAATAAAGACAAAATGTAAATTCCTAACATACACCTACAAAATTGGTCATGGCAATCGATCATCCTTATCCAATAACATTTAATTCAAAATTAATTTATTGGATAACATGCTGTGGCAATTCAAATTTAAACAAGATAAAATCATATTTTATATATAAAATCTCATTTCACATATAAAATCATATTTTATCTCTATATCAAATAAAATCATATTTTATCTATAAAATCCAATTTTACAAATAAAATCATATTTTACTTAATATATCATAAGATCATATCTTATCATCAATTGTACCAAAATAATTGATTTCAAAATTCAATTTACGGATAAAATATTAAAATTTTCCAAAAATTCAAATTTATCCAAAATCAATTTTAAAATTTACGGACTCGAACAATTCGATCCGAAATCTCGTGAACCAATCAAAAACAATTTTTGACCGGACCAAAAATAAAATTTTAAATATTAAAATTAATAAAAATATAATTTTTCCCGCGGGCCGCCCGGGACACTCCCGGGCCGGCCCGCACCCGGGGCGCGGGCCGGGGGCAGCCCGGCTGCCCCCTTAGGGCAGCGCCTGGCGCCGCCCCTGGGCGGCGCCGTGCGCTGCCCTGGGCGGCGCCGAGCGCCGCCCTGCGCAGCGCCCAGCGCTGCGCTGGGCGGCGCCGAGCGCCGCCCCTGGGCAGCGCCGAGCGCTGCCCTGGGCGGCGCCGTGCGCCGCCCTGGGCGGCGACGGTCGCCGCCTTGGGCGGCGCCGTGCGCCCCCTTTGGGCGGCGCCGTGCGCCGCCCGGGGCAGCAACAATTGCTGCCCCACCGGGCAGCGATCCAATCGCTGCCCGGGTTTTGCCCCGAAAAAATTTTTTTTTTATTTAAAAATATTTATTTTGTTTCAAAAACCGAGACTCAAAAATTTTGTACAATTGATTAATTTAATCGTTTGATCTGAGCAACCTGGCTCTGATACCACTGTTGGAAAACTGGCGAGTTCCCAGATCAATCACGATTGATACCCGGTGCAGCGGAAGTTTAAAATTTTTATCATGGAACAATTCCATGGTGTGGGTAACAAACGTTCAACGATTAAATTATTGTGTGTGTAAAATTTAAATAACAGTTAAATAAATTTTACCTCAAATCTCGCAACGAGATTAATGGACACCAACAGAACAATTCTGCTCTTGTTGTCTCTCCCTGGAACCGATGAACGCCTTCAATCAGGTCCACGAACAGAGGTTTAATCCCTCTGATAGATTGCACTAGAAAATCTATCAGAAGTTTTCTGCGAAGAGAATACACGAATTTGATTCGTTATTCCTTACTGCGATTCAAAATCACAGACCGGAATTTTCTCGGGCAGAGGGAGGGAGAGGCGGCCGAAAACGTTTTTGAGAGGGGCTAGGGTTTCGAAAATCCTGTCTCAAAAATTATGACCTGTTGTGTGTAATTTCTGTACTGAAATAACTTATTTATAATGCAGGCCACTAACACCTTAGGGCCCATTAGTCATAAGCTGGGGCCCGACAAGCAAAGCCCGCTGTTCAGAAATTAATATAAAATTCATCGTGACTCCGATTGATGAAACGATTTCACCAATGAGCACAGAAACCATTTCTGCACGTTTTAAAGTCAAAATAAATTTTCCTGAATCCGAATTCAGTGGTTTCCAAAAATGTCCATCCCTATGTCATTTTAGGAAACCCTACTCCCTTACTCTTAATTAAGAAGTCCAACTCCTTAGTTCATTAAATTTAACTCTTTAAATTTAACTATCTCAACGGGGATTAAAACTCCATTACACTGTGTGACCCTCAATGGTTCAGGGATACAGCTAGCCGTGGGCTCACAACTCCTTGTGACTCGGAACAACACTTTCCGACTTGCCCAACGAATCATGGTAAAGCGCCTAGCAACATCGCCCCATGATTCCCTAGGTATCACTGATAGTGCCTACAAGAACCAGTAGATTTTGGTTAGCGTATAGTACGGTCCCTTCATCCATATATCCCGATCGAATCAACAACCATTGGTATATCGAGAGTCGCTCAAGATTCGATAACTATGCAATGCATCTTGAAGATCAAATTAGTGACATCGCATGTGCTACTAAGAAACCATTTCTTAAATCACATCAAGTACTCTGGCCAGAGATTTGTCACACTAATATCTCCTCAGATCGCATAGGATATCCACACTCGCAAGTATGTGGTGAATCCTTGACAACAATGCATTGACTCCTATATGTGTCGTAACTGTACCCAATCTCGACACCTGATGACCCCCTCAGAGTCGGTAAACGAGTCAAAGCACAGTACTAGCATATAGAGTATCCATGATGTTTCAAGTCGTAAGGACTAATGGTGTACAACCAAAACCGCGGACTTTATCCACTCGATAAGTGATAACCACTTGGAAAGTCCGGATAGGGTAGTTCGACTATTCATCCTATGAATATCCATTTGCATGCTTCGAACATCTCCATGTTCCCTACCAATGAAACGTGGTACTCCGCATCGCAAATGCTAGTCTCAAACTCGAGCGATCCTTATCCTTATTATCGGACGGCTCAATCGACTAGGAACGGTTTTAGAATATACAGTGACTATAAGATGTATTTCATGATAGACATCTCCATGTTCTACCACATCTTACATACACTATAGTATATTCAAGGTCTTTATCAAAACAACAATAGTATATCACAATATAACAATATGAAGTAATATAAAGTCATTGCCATAAAAGTGTAAATAATATTAAACAAAAGATTGTTTATACAAAGAGTCAACAAAGCCCATAGCCACACAGTTGGCTCACTGGGCACCCACTCTTACAGAGCGCATGAACTTGCCGCTCAAGGGAGCTGTGCGTTAGGAATCTCGCTCGAGCGGCAACAAGTTGCGCTCGAGCGAGAGGCTCGCTGCCGGGATTCCAAGCCAGCGTCGCACAGACGCACATATACCTTCCCTTTTCTGATTTTTCTGTTCTAAACGCCTCTTTTTCACCATCAATTATTTTTCACCTGAAAATAAATCATTCCCGGACAAGAAAACTTCATAACTTGGAAAAGATTTGTCCTAAAAACTACCAACATCAAAATTTTTGCAACTATGTTTCAAAATCCATGAAAACTTCAATACCTTTACACCAAAGACATCAGAAACACCTCACGCTTCACGTTTAAACTTACTCATGAATGTTTACAAGAAACATGCATCGATCTTCATAAAACCACTTATGGTTAAAACTTTAAAATAGATATAGTCTTGAATGAGTTTCAAAACAGTAAAAGCTTGTCTAAATCGTTTGATTGGAATTAACCTGGCCTGCGGAACGATCTAGCCTCGAGAATTTGAAGAACCCTAGCTTTGCGTTTGAACGTGAGAGGGAGATTGGGGGAAGAGAATAGTAAGTGTTCCAAATGAGAGGAATAAAAGAATTTTGAACGCTTATAATTTTGTGACTAATGGGCTCCCAACACAGCCCATTAATTACATTTAAAAGTTTAAAAAACTTTACTCTACCAACTAATAAAATACATTGCATCCACTAAACGTTATTTAAAAAAAATATTTTTTTCTTGACTCGCTCGAAGGCTGGACTCGTTCCTACGACCCAGAATTAAGTACCAACCTAAAAACTTTAAAATCATAACACATCATATAAAATTTCAGGCATTAAAAAAATCATATAAATTCACATAACAATTAAATTGTCTAAAATAACATGCATTAAATCATCTGATTAAATTAATTTATCGTGATTAAGTTAGTGGACTTTTTGGACCTTACAACACACCCCTACACGTAAGCTCTAGCCACCGTCCCATCAGCTTTTTCCGACGAAAATTGGCCATTTAAATAGAAAATGGACTAAAATAATGGCAAAATAAAAGATAATGGATCGAGATAAAAAATTGAACAGTTAGTAGACCAAAACCCAAAAATGGTAAATTTACTGGACCATTAAAAATATTTTTCAAAAAAAAAAATCACAAAATCAGACTTTTAGGCAGCAGATTTGAATACTATAAGGATTATCCATATAATATTTATAATACAGAGGAATTTTCAGCTGCCCAACCATGTTTTCCTACTTGGTCCGCGACCACTAAAACCCGGTAGTGAGTTTTAGCGGTTTTTGTTTTTTTTTTCGCATCACTAAAACCAACTATCGGGTTTTAGTGGTCGCGGATCAAGTAAGAAAACATGGTTGGGCAGCTGAAAATTTCTCTTTATAATACATTACTAAACTATAAAAATTAGCGATGAAATCATTATAATCAAGAACAATTACAAATTTCAAATAATCAATCCATAATTGGTTGAGATGAACCACATACCCACTCATATACGTAAAACTTAAATATTAGCTATCAAATCTATATAATTCATGGGATGAACGGAACTTCAACATTAACACAATACAACATACACAACCCTCAAAGAATCACTCAATTGGAAAAGAAGAAAAAAAACACAATCATCAAGACGGAATTGCATCTAAAAATTTTTTAATTTTTCGGAAAAAGAATCATACCTTAAACTTGTTGTTTCGATGTTGGTTCTTCGCAAAGATTTTCAAAATCTAACGCTTCTTGGCATTAAACTCCTTTCACCTCAGTTTGTTGCACCAAACGTCGACACAAATGTATAGATTGTGCATTGATTTAGTCGTTAAGGGTTCAAATAGAAGACATATTGGGGAAACGTTAGATTGGAAAGAGAGGATAATTAATATTAAATATATATTTATTGTTCAAATGGATATTAATGAATTTCCATATTTTTGAGAGTAATTTCGTAATTTTATCTCAATTAAAAAACACAAACAAATGACATGTTTTTGTCACTTGTCAAAAAGTTGGAACAAATAAAAGCCGAAGATGAGGGACAACTTCAGTTTCTAACCTTTTATTTTAGGGAAAATTGCTTTTTTGGTCCGGTATGTTTGTCCTTTTGCGATTTTGGTCCTCTATATTTCAAATTTCAGTTTTAGTCCGTTATTTTTATTTTTTTGGCAATTTTAGTCATTTTTCTGATGTGACACAGATGCAGTGCTGATGTGGAGCTCACGTATACAGTGCCACGTAAGCATTTTCGAAGAAAAATGATTGAAATTGCCAAAAATCAAAAGATGCAGGATTAAAATTGAAATATGAAAACATAGAAGATCGAAATAGCAAATTGACAAACATACGAAACCAAAACGATAATTTTTCCTTTTTTTTATTATTATTTATAAAATATATGATATATATATTTTTTGAAGTTTAAAATATATAATATTTGAGTAATAATATCTTTGTTTTCTCCCTTGGACAAGTCACCGCAAATACAGGAAGGAAAACCTAATAAAAGAGAAGTTCATGAATTACCGCAACTCGGCAGAGCCGAGCATAAACCCTAGAACAATCAATGGCTCCAAATAGCGACCAAAACGATTCAACTCGCCGACTTTACAACCCATACGAATCCATCTACAATCTCCCCTCCTCTCCCGAATACCTCTTCCAAGAAGAGTCGCTCGCTCAGCGCCGCTCCTGGGGGGAGAATCTCACGTATTATACGGGAATCGGTTACCTTGGCGGCGCATCGACCGGAGCCGTCAAGGGTCTTGTGTCCGGAGTTCGATCCATTGAGCCGACCGATACGTTGAAGTTGAAGGTGAATCGGATTCTCAACGGATCGGGTCATACGGGTCGACAGGTGGGTAATCGTTGTGGTGTTATCGGGTTGATGTTTGCGGCTCTTGAGAGTGGAATGGTGGCGATTAGAGATTCGGATGACGTCATCAACAGTGTCGTTGCGGGGTTGGGGACTGGAGCTCTGTACAAGGCAGCCGCGGGACCAAGGTCTGCGGCTGTGGCCGGAGCCATAGGTGGCGTGATTGTGGGGATTGCTGTTACGGGGAAGCAGGTGTTGAAGCGATACGTGCCCATTTGAGTAAATTATTTTCTCCGACAGTTGTCATGATCGCACCGGGTAATCAAGAAATTGGAAGATTTTTTCTCTCTGAAGCTGCAGTTTTGAGTAGTATCTAGCGATTGATTAAATAGACATGGAGTGTAATATTGATTTGCATGTAGAAGACATGGTTTTGTGAATAAATTCCTGAAAACTATTTATGCCGGCAATATATGAATTCTGGCCCCCTGAACGGGAGTATTATGTTTTCACATTCAGATCCTCCATTTGGTTGAATTCTCTGTAGGTCTAATGTAAGAATTCAAATGTTTGGTGTTTTGTCGTGGTTGTGTGCATTTTCAATGTAACAAGTGTTTCGTCACTTGTTATCCCTTTTTTATTCAGTGTTACAGTGCACAAAAATTACTTAATGACAGTCAAACGTGAATTACGTGATACATTTGTTTCACCCTTGAAAATTATCCAGGGATACAGATTTTTTCCATGATACAATTGCTGATGTAGAGTTCTTTCCCCAGAGATTTTTTGGGGCCTATCATCTGTATGTGGAATGGAGCATATTGTCTACGAGCTTTCTTGTGACTGGGAATTCATATGCATCTTTTTACTGTTGAAAATTTCTAATTCTTGTATTGGTAGTTTGGTGATTCGATACTCCATATTCTATGTCCCGAAAGGTGTATCGTCTTCCCTTGCATTTATTTCAATGGATGCCATATTCACATAAGATTTCAAAGGCACTGTGATTGGTGATTGAGTTTTGCAGGTATTCACGATTTCATGTGCATGGGAGATGTACAAATCTCTTCACATCAATTGCCTCGGTACTTTTGAATTGTGATTATGAAAATCTTCCGATTTTGAATTAGATTTGTTCTCTGTTGATAACATGTAAACTGGTAGCAATTTTGAGTTAATTATAGTGATAGACGGAAGCCAAAGAATTGAAAATTGGTTGTTGGTCAACAGCTAAATAACAGGAATAGAATCAGTAAAATATGAATTCTGTAATAATTTTATTTATAAAATTTTTATGTAGCAGTATATCAGTTTGTTTGATGATTCAATTGAATAAGTTAATAAGATGAATAAACCTTCAGATAGAGCATTTCTCCAGTTTCTTTTCGACACAAATAAATAAACATCTGCATAAGTTTAGAATTTAGGAATGGAAAGTTAATTTGAATGCAGAGTCTTTGCGAGGTAGGCTATTATAATAGTACCCAGCAATTATGCTCTTAATGTCAGTCAATGTATACTCACTTCAGAGATATGACAAAGACTTTGATACAGAGGGATGTGTGAACATGTGATTAAGAATTTCCCTTACTAATCCACATTTTCTAGTATTGTGCTAGTGCTGCTTCCACTTCCAGATGTGTAAATGAAAGGAGTTTCCATTTGGGTTTCAGGATTGCTGTTCGTTGTTTCCTAGTTGAGCATGAAAACACTCTTTGTTATTGCATTGATATGTGTGAATTGATGCTAATATACTAGTATCTGATACAAATTTCTGGCTGACCTGACTTGAAGCCGAGCTTTCTTGTTGAAATCTTTTATGTTGAAAGTCCGTACTGCCAAATTCCTTCAGAAAAATATGGCTTGAAGGTGAGGTTCCTACAAACCTTTTATCTTGTGAATACATATAAAAAAATCTGTTTCCGTCTTTAACTTCTGGTCCCAGGTCCTTTAGCCGTTCCAGCTCTGGTAGTATTACGGAATCAAGATCTGGCCTATCTTTTCTTCTCAATTCACAGCAATTCAAAGCCAATTTAGCCAAGGATAAAACTTCCTTAACAGGCCAGTCTTTGACCTTATGGTCCAGAATCTCAGCAAAACGATCTTCCTCTATTGCGTTCTCAACGTAATGTGTTAGGCCCATTGCAGGTTTGGCTGTCATGATCTGCAGCAACATTACACCTAATGAATATATGTCTGATTTTGTCCCCAGCATTCCTGTTTGCTGGTACTCTGGATCAATGTAACAGAATGTTCCTGCTGGTGCTGTCATGTGATACTGGGTTCCGGAATGAGCCAAATTGGGTGGAATGAGCCTTGATAAGCCAACGTCACTAATCTTGCTCACAAAGTTTTTGTCTAAGAGAATATTTGCAGGTTTAAGATCACGGTGGACGAGTGGCTCTGGTCTCATTTGATGAAGAAAATTAAGGGCAGTGGCGATTTCTGCGGCTATTCTAATACGAGTGCTCCATGATAAGGGTGGAGTGCCATTTCTGCAATTAAGCCTGTCTTCTAAGCTCCCGTTTTCCATGTATTCATACACGAGGCAGCCGTGCTCGGCACACGCGCCCAACAGGATCACCATATGGGGATGTCTCATCTGACTCAACACCTCAACCTGTCCGAGGTAAGAAAACATAACATAAATTATGTGATCTTTTACACGTGGCAGTGTCGTTACTTACCTATTTTATACTTGAATGAAGAAATACCTCTCTTTGGAATTGCTTTTGGCCTTGCGATATGTCTGAGCTCAAAACTTTTATAGCAACAGGTGTGTGATCTAAAGTAGCTTTATAAACATGCCCATATCCCCCTTCACCAATCTTTTGTGAACTAGAGAAGTAATTTGTTGCAATTTCAATTTCGTGAATCGAGTACCTTCTATACTGGATCACACAGCGGGCTAATGCATCCATTGCCTTCTGCTTCTCTTCGGCTTCGTGTTTGAACTTCATCTCTGCTCTTTTTCTCTTGACTGATTCCAATTCTGCAATACGTTGTGCCTTTTGTGCTAGTTGAACTGCAGCTTTACACTTCTGCTTCTCCCTCTCCACAATGGCCATTGCTACCTTTTGCGCTTGCTTGGCATCTTCTAACTTACTCAATTCCTCTGATTTCCACTGAGCAATATCTCTTGCCTGTATTAAAAATTATTATGGGATATCCGCTTTAGTATTTCCAGTTCTTTCATTTTCATCAATAAATACATGGTTTATGTAGTAATTTAATTTACCTTTTCTCTAGCAGTTACAGTTTCTTGGCATGCAGCATTGTACTTTTGAATGGTTTGCTTCAATTCTGCTCTCAATCTTTTCAATTCGTCTTCTATCTCCTGTAAAAATGATGTGGCTTTCGCATCAAATTGTTAAAATTTCCAAAGTCCATAGAAGTTTTTTTAACTCACAGCTGCTTGAGGAGATTTGGGGCTCTTTGTTGAATCCGAAGATTGAGGCTGATCTAAAAGTTCAAAGGAGACATCAGAGGGAAAACTTGGAACTCCAGAATTGTTACTCGATCCAGACAAAGACTGAGGTGAAGTCTCCTTGGTTCGGACCCGAAGATTCAAATTTGTCGTCGACTTATGGATCTCAGAATGCTTGTTGCCAGGTTCAATGCCACTAATCAATGAACCGAAAGATGAGTTGTGATTGCTGACATAGGGTAAAGACTCGTAACTACTGCTTGCTGATTCCACAGGTGTGGGATTCTTACTCTCGTTGTGCCCTTCCCACTGGGCAATGTGTACAGATCCACTACTTTCTTCCGAGTTTTCAAGGGGGATCTTACTGCTGATAATTAGTTTGTTGATTGGAGTCGCCTGCAGATGATCTCTGCTATTCAGTGGTGAAGTAGTAGTCTTGCAGTTGCTTCCATCGATAAATGAGAACTCAGAGGCAGCACTTTTCCAACTTCCTTGACTAAAATCAGATGTTCAAAATCTATAAATTGAATTTACTTGTCTGACCCAGTATGAGAGAATAAAATGATAGTCAATAAAATGATGGTCAATAAACAATGCCACATAATCACGAGTAAAGATCCAGCATGATCTCCATCCTAGTCTAAAGAGACCAAGGAGTGGTGTAGATGATGCCACACCATTACGATCACGATTTGGCACCATCTGCACCATTTGGTATCACTCGTTGTGCAATGACCAAAGGATGGTGTAGATGATATCACCAACAATTCTCGTGGTGGTGTGACAAAGATCTGCACTCTTGGATCCGGATCCCTTTTCATGAAATTACCGAATGATGTCATTAAGTGATTCAGGCATCTGCATGCTTTGATGTAGTCACATTTAGTTTTTTGGTAACTAAATGTAACGTGATCGAGACTCGGTGGAAACCTTATGTTGCCATCATTGTAGTTAAATATTTTGATTTTTGAGCGAATCATGTTCCTATTATGAGAATACATGCAATTGCGAAATCCCAGTGCACATATACGTGTTGTTAGGCTGTGAATCTGACAAAAGAATAAAAAGTTGTCAACTTACGGATGAAATTTTGCAGAATCCGGACAAGGAGGTGAGAAAACATTGTGTGGCATTGAACTAGTTGCACTGGTGGGAGTGGAAGGTTCGCTACCAGATTTGATTTTCAACACTTTTCCCTTCGATACAGTGTAAACTGAACAAGGATCTGGTGCTGATTTCCCTATTGAACTAGGAACATCTGAATTTCTAAATGCCCTATGAAAAGAAATATTAAATACAGGTGGAACCTATCATAGATGCATATATGTGAGTATTTGAAAACGTTAGATTAAAAATGTAAGTTTTTTTTTACTTTATTTTTCTTAGAATATGTATTGCAGGTAAGTATATACCGCGAGATGGCACCTCGACTAGAAGCACCAAGGACGATTGTTGTGATGGAGTTAGCAATGATATACCCAGTAAGCGCGCCTGCAATGTCTAGGTCTCGAAGAACTACCTCCTTTGCTATAATCTGGAGATATTACATTAGTGGAAAAATCAAGAATCTTCAAAAAATGAAGCTTAGCAAGTGGGATCAGCTTCAATTTCTAAACAAATTATGCCTTGTATTCTCAAACGGGGGGTTGTGGTTCTTGAATACAGTATTTCATCTTAATAAATTTATGAGAATAGTAGTAATAATTACCCCTTTTCGAGCACAAAAACTGCGATAAGGAAGGAATAATTGTTGTGTTTCGGCTTGAGTAAGAGCCCGGGCTTCTTTTGGTGCACCATCCTCTGTCCAACATCAAGTAATAGCTTCAAAATGCTAGAACCATATCATAGAATTAAAGTAAATTGAAATCATATAAATAGTAATCATGACAAGGATCTAATGCATACTATAAAATTCTTGATAATTTGTAAAACTTATATATTTATACAAAAAATATGTGTGTTTTTTTATGCGCAAAACTATTGGAAACCAGTTTTTACCACGAGAATATTTTATTACGGAAAAAAATCAGGGATGAAGAAAACATACGGAGATGAAAATTAGGTTGGCTGCTGACATGCACGAGGATGATTCTCTTATCCTTGGACATTAAATTGTCGATGGCCCATTTGACGGCGAATTGGCTGTTCTTGTCTCTGTCAATTGCCACGGCTGAGGAAATGGTCGTTCCCTCCTCGCAGTTACGATTCGCCATGTGGGTGGCGCTCGATAACTACGCCGCTGATAATGGCGGTTGTTGGGTGGCGCTACCGTGGAAGCTCAGCCATGCATGCACCGGAGTTAACCGGCACCGGTTAAGAATTTAATGTTTAGTCAAATATTTTTTTGCCTATATCTGAGGGCCAACTAATTAATTGTTGGTTTTATCAAGTCGTAAGAATTTCCACCTCTATTTTAGATTATACAACATTAATTTTGTAAGTGCATTTCATTTAATTAATTTTTTTTTCCCAAACGTTGCCTAATTTATATATATTGTTTAAAGCTTTGTTTGAGTTACGTATTAATATAATAAATTGATTTTCACTACAATTTAATTCAATTTACATCTTCAATTATGCTGCTTAACTTAAATCAGCTCATAATTAGAATTATAATCACATGCCAGCATTTTACACCTTTGTAAAAATGCAAAAAGTCACAGAATCCCTTAGTCTCATATATTAATTTGCAACCGTGACACACACATTGCGCGTGTAACTATTTGATCTGGATTATTGCGCGCAGGCGTGCTTGGCATAGATCGTGCAAAAATGTGATAAAAGAGTGAACAAATCTAAATTCTAATTGGACGTTGCGAGTCCCAATTCGGTCGTCGATTATAACCTTTTCGATTAGATCCAACTAATATAAATTTAATAAATTAATAAAAAAACATGAAAAAATTTTTTTTTGAATGTCATGAATACAAGATTATATAACTGTAAAATGAAAATAACATTTTTATAATAAAGAAAAGGTAAAATATAAAATCTGAAAGTTGAAAGATATAGAGTAATGCTGGAAAAATAGAACTAAAATGATTCAACTAGAAATAAAAACTAAAAATTTGAAGACTGAATTTGAAGTTGTAGGTTGAAATTTGCAGAGATTTGCACCGTTTGTTGATGATAAGTTGTTGAACTTGTTTCTGCATTGATGATATTTTAAATGTTGGTTCTTTCTCGAGTTAGTTCCTTAACTTCTCAACTCCACTAGCCCACTACCTGTAGGACTAACAACCCCACTAACAGTTCTACTAACTTGTAACTGCTCTGACTTGGTCGTTCTCTCCCTCTTCCCGCTGGTTAAATGTAGTGACCTTATCCGAATCACCTACTAACTTAAAATTCTTAGGCAAGCAATTAAAACTTAATCATAGCAGCACAAACTTAAATTTGAGTAAACAATGCAAACTGGCAGAAAAAAACCCGCACTAAACCCAAAACAATACTTTATAGATTAAATCAAAAATACTGTATTGGAACCAAAACTGTAAACAAAAAAAAACCTCCAAGAGTTCACTAGCCCTACAACTAACCCTGCCTTGATCTCCTGCCTAGTCCAACCTGACACCTGTCTCGTCGAATATGGTGTACAAGATAAAATGAAAGACGTGAGCGATTAATGCCTAGTACGAAAGTATGAGTATATTGTTGGAACCTAATGGGTGGGGGGGTGGGGGGGGGGAGATTAGTTTCTATTGAAAACTTTAGTAATTTAAAATGATTTTGCAAAAACGCAAGCAGAAGACGTAGGACAGTCAAGTATAAATGCAGAAAGTGAATAAAGTAATTGGCAGAAAGTAAATAAAGCGGTAAGTAAGAGAGGATATGTTTATGGAAGTTCGACAATAAATCGTCTATATCTCCCCTTCTTGGTTACGGTCGATTAATCAAGGTATCACTAGCACTTTGTCTTGGCCTTGCAAGTAAGCCGATACAACAACAATACGATCACTGCGTCTCTTGGCCTTGAGGGATCCAAGGATAGCCTCACAATAACTCAAAAACTTGACTTTAAGGGATCCAAGGATAGCCACATAAACTCGGCTTCACACTCGAGTATACACAACTACGATTTTCAAGCACTTATACAACTCGATACACAAATATATTTTGAGGGACTTGAAATAGGCTTAGAGTTCTTGAAGAATCGCTCAAATAATGCTTGAATGGACGAGAGAATCAGATGGTGAGTTGTGTCTTCAAATGGCCTCGGAAATGCTCTATTTATAGTGCTGAATCGGGAGAGATCGGATGGTCCATTCCGAATTCGAAGCGTCCAAACTGAGATCTTTAAATTTCAAAATTAGACGGCGCTTGCACTGATCGGAGCATCTGATCTTGTCATCGGAGCGTTCGGTCGTCATCAATAAATGCATTGTCGTGAAAAAGTATCCGGACAAATCTTGTCACCGCCGTAATGAGATCGAAGCGTCCGATCCTCCAATCGGAATGTCCGATTGCATCGGACCGTCCGATCAAAGCCGGCGTCCGAAGTGATCAATCCGATAATTACATCTTTATTCTTGAACCATCTTTATTCTTGAACTTGATTCCAAATATTTTGTTACAAAATATAATATATGCAATTATCTCAATTTAAACCATTAGTAACAATTTAACCTAGTTTTGTAATTATCAAAACAAGATAAGTTATCGCTTTAAAAATATTAATCTCACTTACGAGATTTTTATGCGTTTACGGCATAACAATCTCTCCCTTTTTGATAATCACAAAACTTGGTCAAATAAAAGAAATAAATATGCAAAGACTAAATAAACAGTTGATAAATGCATATTAAAATTCCCCCTAAATTAAACAACAAGTTAATTAACAATTATGTTAAAAATTTATTGTTTATTATTCTTTATTATTTAACCAATTTTATTCTCCCCTTTTTTGCGATGATAAAAAAGTATAAGAATAAACAACACAATTTAAATAAAGATTTCATTAATAAACTAAAATTACCAAAGAAATTTAAATACAATAAATAAGAAACTAAGAGTCATCCTCTTCATCAAATCGAGAATCTAAATCGTCAATTCTCATGTTCAGAGAGGTGAAAGACTCATTCACATTTGTAGTAAGATGCACTATAATCACCTACTAATCAAAAACTTAGACATGCAATTAAACAATAAATAATCATAATCAGAGATAAACTTGTGGAAACTAGAATAACTTAATACCAGCATGGTAAAATCTAATGGCTGACCCCGCAATCCTGCCTTGGTCACAACTTAATATTCAGATCTCTACGAAAAACTACTTGCAACTGCCCCGTCAAAAGGGGTGTCCAAAAACAACAGTACGAGGAAGTGAACATAAAACGCTCAGTACGAGAGTATGAGTATAAGAATATTATATGTGCATGAATGCAAGTGATCTGGGTATCAAGACACGAGGGTCAAGAAAAATACTAGGGCCTTGGGTAAGTAGCATGTCGTGTCGTCGCTTCAGGAGTGACCTACATATGCAACTGATGGTGACCTGACATTAATGCAACAAATAGTAAATGCATACTCAGTCAGGGTATCTCGAACAGTACTATCGTACCTTACTAAGGCAGATCCTAGAAGCTCTCATCTAGGTTCCAAGCCTACCATTCAGCAATACAATACATAATAACATGCATTATCTAACATGTGAAACATCATCTATCATGCTCTAAAAGCCTTAATTAAGCTATAGCATACTCCCTATTTTCTATAAAGAGCCACAGCTATACCTTCCCCCGTCGTCAGCTCGCTGATGTCTAATGCCTCAAAGCTTGGGCACAACCTTGCTACGAACCCTAGACACCTCTCCAAACCTTCGCTACTTGTCCACCACTACGGACACTGTCCGTTATAAAATACTACTTCCTACTCCAAATTTTAAAGAAAGAGTCCCGAAGCCATTAAAATAGAGCCATGACGGGAGAGGAGAGGATTCATTTTTCATTTGAAATGAGCCATCTCGGCCCCTATTTATATACGGAGTACGGATCGTCCAATCCCCAATTTGGACGATCCGATCTTTTCATGATATCCACGTTGCATGCATGCGAGTTCGGATGCTTCGATCCCACTTTGGATCGTCCGATCTCAGAAGTCTGATACACTTGTACAATTCTTCTTGCCACTTTTCTTGGGAACACATTGTATGGTCCGATCCTACAAATCGGATCGTCCGATATGGCCATGTGATGTCAGCCATGATGTCATCCTCGACTCTAGATTTGGACACCTGTCCTTAGTGAGTTTGGACCGTCCGATCTCCTGATCAGAGCGTCCGATCTAACCCACTTTCCGAACTCAATTCGTGCTTCCAAACTCCCTTTGTTCGGATGGTCTGATCTAGGGTTCGGATCATCCGATCCGCCCTAACCCTTGGACCCCTTCTGGACTATTTTGGACATTCTGAATCCGATTACTTGGTCCGTTAGATTATATTAAAATGCCTAAATCATGATTCATTAAATCTAAACATGATTAGTAAATTAATCTTGTAAAATGGAATCGGTCTACTACATTCTCCCCCACTTAAGAGATTTAGTCCTCGAAATCAAATCTTAAGTACCGAATGAACTTGAATAAGAACAACAGGTTCTTATTTTCTCATATCATTTTACAAGATCTCACTGTAATCCAAATAATCATCAATAGTGTCTTAATACTGAAACTGGACTACAAAAGGAACATCTTATTCCAAAATACTGTTTCTTATGATTCAGTAACAACATGGTCTCTCCACACATGTCAAATCTGTATCCACTGTACCTTGGATGATTGCAAGATGTAAGACTCATCTACCACAAATCATTACCATAGTGATACATGGAACACCTCGTGGATACTACACCTATATACCGGCAATGCTAGTCTATACTATATCTCGTTTAGTGTCCAACATCCCAATTGGACCAATAAACTTCTAGAGTTATTTTTTTTGGTAAATCAACTATATCAACACCCTGTTGAATTAACTCTTGGTTTCTCAACCCATCGTTTCCAAAATTTATTCTCAAAACAGTGGAATACGACATCTTTGTCCGTACAATTTCTCAAATGGTGTCATAACAATACTGATGTGGTATCTGTTGTTGTATAAAAATTCAATCAGTGGTAACTGATCTTGCCAAGCTGGACCAAGCTCTCCGCATATCCTCAAGAGTACTAATAGTGCGTTCCGACTAATCAGTACTTTACTGATGCGATCATGGATGTCTCGCATGTTGATCAGGTGGCCAAGGACCCATTGGCAATACCAAGAGGACCAGTTACGAGAGGTCAAGATAAAAATTTCAAGGAAGCACTTCAATTGTTGATGGCAGATTATCAAGATGGCATTGGAAAGCTTGAGAGTCAATTTGGAGGAAGATTAATGTTATTGAAGTTCAAAGGGATCAAGGAAGTGAAGAAATATGGAAGAAACTCAAGAATTCAATGTCCAAATTCGAGCCTCAGGCGCGCTCGCGCCCAAATATCCGCGCGCATGCGCCCTGTTCAGCGAGCCCAATGCGTGCACACGCCTTTAAGATCGCGCGTACGAATGCTGATTTGACGAAGACCTGCGAGGCTTCAGCGCGCCCGCGCCTTAATATTCGAGCACCCGTGCCGTTCCTGCGAAACTCATGCGCGCTCGTGCGCCCGCGCCGCGTCCTTTTACACACACAAAAGGTGTTTGTGTGTGTTCAAAAATTTTGAGTATTTTGGCATTATTTTTCCTATTTTGAAACTTTTAAGCCTACCAGGAAACTTTTAGCTGATATCTTTTGATATCTTTGATATTATTTTACATTATCTTTTATTTTTTATTGTAAACTATAAATACTTTGTTTATTTTTATTAATAATAATTCAAATTCAGTTTATAAAAACATTATTGAAATTCTCTCTAGAATTTTATTCAAAGCTTTACTTTGGCTTTTCAAATCAAACTTTTCACAGTTTAATTACTTGAAAATGTTTGTCAATTGATTTCTTACTGAAGATTGTCAGATACAAGTTATATAAAAATTTTCTTTGGTTTCGATTGTCGTGATTTCTGTTGTTAATCGTTCCGTTGATTAAAGGTGGAAATCTAAAATTCTATCAATTTTACTTGTTTCAAAGATTGGAAAAAACTCTTTGGATCTTTTGATTATTGGTTAGAGGGTGCGATTTAATTTATAATCGTGTTTGGTAATCTTACTCATCAAGATTCATATCATTTGGTATCAAAGCGAAGGTTTTTTATTCAGTAAGTCATATCCTTCTTTAATCTATATTCTTTTTTCGTTCCTCGTTCCTCGTTCTTCGTTCTACATTCCTTGTTCTTCGTTATTCGTCTATCTTATATCAAATTTCTGTGTCGTTTATTTCAAACTTGTTATCCAAGTCTTGTGTCTTGTGCTACTAGTTATAAATTCAAAAAACAATCGGTCAAAAATAATTGAGAGGGACAAAAAATTTTCAAAAAAAAAAAAATAGAAGAAGCAAAGTAATTTGTGGCCAATTCCGTTGTCTTTGTTCATCCTTGGGTGCGAGTCAAAGTCAATTCGTCCATAAAAATTCCTTACTTTTGTTGGTAAAATCTTTGTGAGTTAGTTTTCAAGTGTCTAAACGTTTTGAACTTGAAGGTTTGATCCTTTACTCTACAAAGCAAAGCCTTACCACAAATTTGAGTGAAAAAAAGAGTGATTGATTGATTCGTTTGGAGTGAACTGTGAGAACTTGTGTGAGAAAATTTATTACTAACGATTTTCTTGCAGGTACCATGAATCCTAATAAAGATGTTAGTGAAATGTGAACCAAGAAATTTTCAAGGTTCAAATGGAGGCATTGATGGGGAAATTTACTAAAGCGATGAGGTCGGAGTTGGAACCTCTTCATGAGCGGATGAGTAAATTGGAGGAGAGTAGTGGTAGTGAAAAAAAAGTAGGAAGGGAGAGTTTTGATGAGAATTGGGATGGGGATATAAGAGTACATGGGGGTTAGACATAGGCGAGAAGAGATGAGTAGAAAATATACGGAGGGCAGTAAGGAGGATGAGAATATTAGTAGCATTAAGATGAAAATTCCAACGTTTCATGAGAAATCTGATCCGGAGGCGTATCTGGAATGGGAGAAGCGTGTGGAGTTTGTGTTTGATTGCCATCACTATTCTGATCTTCAGAAAGTGAGGTTGATAGTGGTTGAGTTTGTAGATTATGCATTAATATGGTGGAATCAATTAGTGACCACTAGAAAGAGATGTGGAGAGTCGCCTATCAAGACGTGGGAAGAGATGAAGCGTGTCATGAAGAAGCGTTTTGTACCTAACCATTATTATCGTGATATATACAGGCGTCTATAGACTTTGAGGCAGGGTTCAATGAGCGTGGAGGATTACTACAAGAAGTTGGAGACCACAATGATCCGAACCAACATTGAGGAAGATAATGAAGCTACAATGGCTCGATTTTTGTGTGGGTTGATTAGAGAAATCCAAGATCAAGTGGAGCTTCGTCACTGTTTTGATTTGGATGAGATGGTGCAGACGACCATGAAGGTGGAACAACAGCTCAAGCAAAGAGGAGCTGGCCGATTACCTTTCGGTGGAGGATCGTCGACGTCTTGGCGTCCGAACGTTGCAAAACGAGAGGATAACAACCCGATGTACAAATCAAAATCTGACACCAAATTGGAGGCACCAAAGCAAGTAGCAAAAGGTACCTCTGAAACTTCTAATGTTCGGTCTAGAGATATTAAATGTTTTAGATGTTAAGTTATTGGCCATATTTCTAGATAATGTCCAAATAAGAAGTTGATGATTATTAATGCTTGTGGTGATGTGGAGTCTGAAAGTGATGGGAAAAATTATGATGATATACCTGCGTTAGTAGATCCTGATGATGAGGATGGTTTTGGGTCTGTTGTTGCTGAATTATTGGTTGCTCGGAGAATTTTAAATACACAACATAAGGAGGAGGAAGAGAGCTAGAGGAAAAATCTTTTTCATACTCGTTGTTTTGTGAATGGAAAGGTGTGCAGTCTTATCATTGATGGGGGTAGTTGTACGAATGTTGCGAGTTGCGAACTTGTGGAAAAATTGGGGTTGTCTCTTTTAAAGCATCCTCATCCATATAGGTTTTAATGGTTTAATGACTGCGCGGAGGTGAAAGTTAATATGAGAGTTGTGGTGCCATTTTCTATTGGCAAGTATGTTGATGAGGTATTATGTGATGTGGTCCCTATTCAAGCGTGTCATATTTTATTGGAGAGACTGTGGCAGTTTGATAGGAGAGTGGTGCATGATGAGTTTAAAAATAGTATTATTTTGTAATAAAAAAAAAAAGAACCTATTGTATTGTTGCTGGAATGACCCTAAACTTCTACTGTAAATAAACTTAAATAATTGTGTGGATTTTTGAAAAATTTCGGCATGAACCATCTGTTCATTTTAAAACCCACCTGACACAGACAACAAACAACAAAAGCAACCGACAATACAGATAAACTAGACCAGAATAAATAAAAGAGAAACTAGGGGAAAAGGTTCAACATCACAAACATCAAAATATTACAATTTAATACTTACAGACCAAGAAACAAATCTTAAAAAAAATCATTTCATTTACATTTTCTAAATAAACAAAATAAATATTTAATAACATTTAAGTTTAAATAAACTTATGCGAAAAAATAGCATAGGTCGGAGGGATGTGTCGTGCCCGCATCGCAGTCCACTCGAGAGTCATGCCCTTCGATCTCAACAAAATACAACCTGCACCAAGCATAGTAGTAAGCCTAAAAGCCCAGCAAAATTTAAATAATACAACAAGGGTTCAAAATAATGCATAATACTAAAAATAGTACTAGGTACACTTATGAATCTCACATGAAGAGGAAAAAGTCATAACATGTCCGAAGTAAGAACAAAAACAATGTGCGATAGAAAACACATTCATGAATCATTTATCCTTTACTTTTACTTTTGAATTTGGATCATCGATTGTGACTATGATTTTGCTTTTGAATTTGGATCATCGATTGTGACTATGATTTTGATCGATCAATGACTATAGTATACAATGCCGGCAAGGAAGCCAAGATTTCTTCGGACCTCACATTGCCCTTAATTGGTAGGGAAATCGAGATTGCTCCCGACCTCGTACTACACGTCCATTTGATAGGGAAATCGAGATTGCTCCCGACCTCGTACTACACTTCCATTTGGTAGGGAAACCGAGATGTCTCTCGACCTCGTACTACACGTCATTTGGCAAGTGAACCAGGGCATCCCCCGACCCATCATTGCACGACCAAGTCACAACCAACTCACTTCATTCTTTAACTTTCCTTTCATTTAACATTTTCTCATTTCAACTTTTACCTTCACAAGCATTCTTTAATAAAACTTCGGGACTAGAACGTTAAATAAATTTAGAGCCACACACACGAATAAATGGCGTTGAATATTTTAAATGACATGAAACTCAAAAGATAATATAAACTTTGAATTAGTGGATGAATGGAGTGTAAGTGACCACCCTTTAGGCATAAGGACTTTTCTAGTATTACTTGACTTATACCAAGAAGGTTAAACCAGAGCATTCGGCCGTGCTCATTATTATTCAAAAGGCATCCCGCTCAAACCGACACCTCAAATACATCTTAAAACACACCTAGGATCAGTATTTATCCTTTAACAACAACCCGAACACCTCGATCAATTTGACTCTCCGGACAGCCCCTAACTCTACGAAAAATCTGCTCATAGCACTTCAACATAAAATATACCTTACCTACTCGATTCTTATCCGAAATAATCCCAATTCGCACCGACACGACTCTCACATCACAATGACTCTTCGGACAGCCCCTAACTCTACGAAAAATCTGCTCATGGCACTTCAACATAAAATATACCTTACCACCTCGATTCTTATCCGAAATAAGCCCAATTCACACCGACATGACTCTCACATCACACACATTCAGAAAATTTAGAGCATACCCTGCCCAGGCCTCCAAAAGGTCATGAACAGATCTCATTCCTAAAGGTGAACCGCTTAGGCTAGAAAAATTCTGTTTTGGTACACTTAAAGCTAAGGCTTCCCAAACTCACTTCTCATGTCCTAACGCATCAAAAACCTATCCAAACACCCTCTAAGTATCCCTAAATGACCATCAATAGCCCTTGAGTAAGTCATTTGCCCGGTGCTAGCTCAATTCCAACGTTTAACCCTATACGACTACCCGACAACTTCAAACGCTACAATTCAACACCCCATCCAAAATCCTCCAAGACCAGCCCCTATCACCCATATAACACACTTCCAAGATCACATTTTATCCTAGCAACTCATCTTGGGAAGCACCTTAACCCTCCCTCATCCATTTCATAAAGATTTGATTTCAAACGCCCAAACACAAGCAAATTTGCAACAATTCAATGCATACATATTTATAAGGCTTGGATAACACAATGTGTGAAAAAAGAAACCATCCCTATTCACATTACATTGGATTTAAAATGTCATACATAATCTGATTTTACAACATATTACCAAGAGATTTCAATTCATGCAAGAGATTTCAATTCATGCAAGTCCTTCATCTCATTTCAACATTAAATCCTTCTAGCAACAAAAACATGCAATTTTCGAAATCTAAAAATCACACCTACTGATTTTCAGTTTAAAAACATCCCAAACATACAAAAAAAAATGATGCAAAAATTCGAGATTTAAAAATAAGGGAACAAGGAACATAATATTCTATGCTTGGGTTTCAAAAGAGGAACAAAAATCTTGCCTCAAACTAGAAGAACAAGGAAGTGGACGGCTGGGTGATTTATTCCTCACGCCCAGCAGCTGAAACCACCTACTATGGTGGACCTCGGGGCGACATGACGGTGGTTGGTGGTGGAGAACGGCCGGCGAAGAGAAGGAAGGGAAAAAAATGAGAGAAGCCGTGAGATTGTGAAGAAGGAAGAGGGAAATCGTGTAGTTGAGGAAAGGGGAAAGAGGCGGCCACTTGGAGATAATAGAGTTATATGGTGTGTGTGTTATATATTTAAGTGTGGTGTATGTATAGGTAGGTGGTGTGAGTGTAGGGTGTGCATAAAAGTGCTTTTTCACTAGTAAGAGTGATACTTTTATTATTACAATTTTAGGTTATAGGATTTTGCACTCATTTTTAATTTTTAAGTTTAAAATCTTTAATTTAAATATTATGAAGAGAATTTCACTAGTGCGGGTCCTAAAAAGATAATTTTAAGAAATATTGGGAATTACGCGCAAGAACGCGCTTACATGATTTTTTTTACCCGGATAATTTAAAATAAAATTTTATTTCTATTTTCTTCATCTCTCACGAATTTTAGGTCATAAAAATTTAGAATATAAGGTTTTTCCGCCGTGTCCACCTTTACCGCTTGCCTGGGCCGAATGACACAAATTCAAGTATCTCAAGTAAATAAATTTAAATGTTTGAGAAATTCAATTATAAGAAAATTTAAAGCATTTAAATTAATCACCATGAATTTTATAAATTTAAATATCGAAGCTAATTTAGGCATGAAATTTAAATTATGGAACTTAGGCGCCACAAAAACAAATAGACACTTGAAGGAATTTAAACATTAACTTAAAAGTTAAAATCAATACTTTAATTATTTTGATGTCATGGTAATAAATAAAATATTTGAATAATAAATATAACGATTTTAAAAAAATAATTTAAATAAACTAAATGATTGTTTAAAAGTTACCTAAATAAATATAAAAGCGGAATAATAAAAAAAATCTTTAAAACGACTTGGACAATTAAAAATATTTAAATAAATAAGCTAGACATTTAAAATAATTTAAAATAACTAATCGCTAAACTTAATTTGTTTAAAATAAATAAGTTGGACAATAATTATTTAAATAAATAAGCTAAATCGTTAAAATCATTTAAATAATTATCCAATAAACTCAAGGCATTTTAAATAAATAAGTGGGACATTTAAGATCATTTAAACAAACTAAATAATTAAAATCATTTAATTAAGCAAACTTATACCTTTAAAATATTTAAAACAAATAAGTTGCACAATAAAAATTATTTTGGCGATTAAACTTAAACAATTAAAAGTATTAATTAAATAGTTAGTATAATAAAAATCTTTTAAATAAATAAATAATATTTTACTAACAAATAATTAAGATAAAGAATTTTAAATCGATTAAACTTAAAATAATAATCATAATAATTTAATGCATGCGATTTAATAGATTGGATTTTAGGTGCTACAATTCTTTCCCCCCTTAAATAAAATTTCGTCCTCGAAATTCAAAACTTACTAAGCAGGTTCGAATACCTTAAAACATAATAACACTAAATATTCTTACCTCGCACCCACAAGAGTTGACGCTAATTAGCTTTCTCTGCACACTCTGATACTTAACTCTGATACTTATTAATATCTGTATATCAAGGATCTGTCTAATTCCTTCTGCAAAATAAATTCGCAATTCCTATTTGTTGCCAACTGCTGGTATCCTAAGAGAAATTTCTAATCTCTATTTCAATGTGAGCTTATGAGGTAGAATTCGCCACCTAATGACCTAAAATATCTGATACTTGCCTTAGTTCGTTAACCTTAAATCTTGGATCGCAATTTCAAGCAATAAAGGTCTGTATAACCAATAAAGAATTTATGTCGATCTTAATCATAAATTAAAAGCTTTCTCACAAGAGACTGTGCTTAATATCTATTTACCGATAAAGCTTTACACTTATAATATAGGACTCGAGCTCCCATGAAATTCTCAAGTTTCCAAAATATTTAACGAACAAACACTCACCTTCCTAATCAGATAGCTTCAATAAAACGGTTTTCTCAAAATTTTTCATGAAGTGCAGTTCAAAATTTTCTACATCATCAGTCGTAGTCAAAGCTCCGCCAAAAATCATTGAAAGATATGCTTAAAAGTTTTAAATAAACAATTTATGCACAAAACTGTAAAATCCATGCCTTCAAAAATTATATTCTCGTTGCCAAAACATTTTCTTAAAAACTTTCTCACAAGTCAGCGCATTCCTAAAAAATATTTTTGCATGCAAACAAATAATTTCAGGTATCATTTTAGAAATGAGAATTTCAATGGAAGTTTGTTGCCCACAAAATTTCTAAAATCCTTAATCGTCTTGCTGGACTTGTTCAAGCTTCTAAAATCATTTAAAAACTTCTTCCAAAATTATTTTTTAGGCCGATTCTCTTATCAACACTCCTCTACGCGTCCCAAACTCTGACTCATACCCAAGAATCAAATTTCACAACTTAAACTCGATAAGGACATAAACTAAAATAGTTGATACCTCAAATTTTAGACAACCTATTGCAACTAGACTAATTACATTCATTAATCATGTAGTAGCAACATAATGTAACAAAACTTAAATGTTCAGCAGCCACTAGAAAAATCCACAATAACCCCAAGATTGGACAACAGTAATTTCTTACTGTTAAACAACAATAATTTCTTACCGTTAGCAGCCTAGCAGAACCAATTGATAATTTTGTATGTTGTCCATAGCAAGAACTCACTTCCCAAGTCTTACTTGTCACACTAGCATGCATCCTAAACACTAAAGTCAAGTCCTGGCTACACTACCGTCTCAAAATATATCCCAAATTCAGAAGCACATAAAAGTAAGTGAAAGATTCCAAGAAAATGGTACCACAACTTGCTTAGTCTAACGGCTTGCTTATCTCGACTTTTAGAATCTTCTCTACCCAAACCGACGCTTCTCCAACATTCTAACTTATCTCCCAAATCACCACTCGTAATTCTTTTCTTTTCATAATATGCAATCAATCCAAACAACGCTAGAACACAGTCACCAGTTACAACCAACGACTCAAATCCTCGGTCGACTCAACTTCTTGACAAAAGAACTTACTCCACCAACCCATAAAATAACTGGTAAAATTCTCAACACAGCAGCAACAACCATCAAAATAAGATCAAGAAAAAAAATAAAATAAAAATTGTCATCGGCTTCAAACAATGTAAATATGGGCTAAGTAAATAAATAAAATATTAAGAAAATGTTTAAACATCCTTTAAAACTTGATTGATTTTTTTTTAATACACTCAATTCATCAATAACAAAGCTATGACCTCCTGTTGTAGGACAGAAATATGGAGGCATGCAGGTTTAAATTGGTTTTGAAGCTATTAATTAGGACTCTAACTATATTCTAAATCCTTTACTTTAATTCTAGCGTGCAACATTCCTCAATTTGGTGTTCGCACAAAAATAACAATGATTCCTTAAGTTTATCCCAAGTCCTCGCACGAGTTTCGATCAATAACTTAACTGACAAAACATATGTCGATCAATTTTAAACAAATCTGCACTTAGTTGTATCCGCCTAAAATCCATTCATAAAAGAATAAATTACAACAAAACAACAATTAATAATTCCTAATGCGCAAGTTTAATATTTTCAAAAAACTCCTACAATCCCAAAAATTCTTAAAACTTCTTAATAACTCAAACAACTTCCACGTACTGTCTAAAACCGGAAGGAATATTAGTACATCAACTCTGTTTAACTTGAAGTCGCATGCTATAAAATAAACATTTAAATGACACACATTAATCTACTAAAAGAAATTTTTAAATAAAATAAACACTGAGCTACTCATATAAATAAATTAAACACCTAATTTTATTAAAATATTTTAAAATGGATGACATCAAAACATTTAAAGTATTAATTCAAGTATGACTAACATATAAAATTCATTTAAACTTACAGACTTTAAGGCGAGACTTCTCGAGTTTCTTGCAACCGGCAGTAGGCACAACCCAAACCAGAACAATGCTCTGATACCAACTGGAACGACCCTAAACATCTACTGTAAATAAACTTAAATAATTGTGTGGATTTTTGAAAAATTTCGGCATGACCCATCTGTTCATTTTAAAACTCACCTGACACAGACAACAAACAACAAAAGCAACCGACAATACAGATAAACTAGACCAGAATAAATGAAAGAGAAACTAGGGGAAAAGGTTCAACATCACAAGCATCAAAATATTACAATTTAATACTTACAGACCAAGAAAAAAATCTTAAAAAAAATCATTTCATTTACATTTGTCGAATAAACAAAATAAATATTTAATAACATTTAAGTTTAAATAAACTTATGCGGAAAAATAGCACAGGTCGGAGGGATGTGTCGTGCCCGCATCGCAGTCCACTCGAGAGTCATGCCCTTCGATCTCAACAAAGTACAACCTGCACCAAGCATAGTAGTGAGTCTAAAAGCCCAGCAAGATTTAAATAATACAGCAAGGGTTCAAAATAATGCATAATACTAAAAATAGTACTAGGTACACTTATGAATCTCACACGAAGTGGGAAAAGTCATAACATGCCCGAAGTAAGAACAAAAGCAATGTGCGATAGAAAACACATTCATGAATCATTTACCCTTTACTTTTACTTTTGAATTTGGATCATCGATTGTGACTATGATTTTGATCGATCAATGGCTATAGTATACAATACCGGCAAGAAAGCCAATATTTCTTCGGACCCCACATTGCCCTTTAATTCGTAGGGAAATCGAGATTGCTCCCGATCTCGTACTACACGTCCATTTGTTAGGGAAATCGAGATTGCTCCCGACCTCGTACTACACGTCCATTTGGTAGGGAAACCGAGATTTCTCTCGACCTCGTACTACACGTCATTTGGCAAGTGAACCAGGGCATCCCCCGACCCATCATTGCACGTTCAAATCATAACCAACTCACTTCATTCTTTAACTTTCCTTTCATTTAACATTTTCTCATTTCAACTTTTACCTTCACAAGCATTCTTTAATAATACTTCGGGACTAGAACGTTAAATAAATTTAAAGCCACACACGCGAATAAATGGCGTTGAATATTTTAAATGACATGAAACTCAAAGGATAATATAAACTTTGAATTAGTGGATGAATGGAGTGTAAGTGACCACCCTTTAAGCTTAAGGACTTTTCTAGTATTACTTGACTTATACCAAGAAGGTTAAACCAGAGCATTCGGCCCGCACGGCCCATAACTTAGCTCATTATTATTCAAAAGGCATCCCGCTCAAACCGACACCTCAAATACATCTTAAAGCACACCTAGGATAAGTATTTATCCTTTAACAACAACCCGAACACCTCGATCAATTTGACTCTCCGGACAGCCCCTAACTCTAAGAAAAATCGGCTCATGGCACTTCAACTTAAAATATACCTTACCTACTCGATTCTTATCCGAAATAAGCCCAATTCGCACCGACACGACTCTCACATCACACACATTCAGAAAATTTAGGGCATCCCCTGCCCAGGCCTCCAAAAGGTCATGAACAGATCTCATTCCTAAAGGTGAACCGCTTAGGCTAGAAAAATTCTGTTTTGGTACACTTAAAGCTAAGGCTTCCCAAACTCACTTCTCATGTCCTAACGCATCAAAAACCCATCCAAGCACCCTCTAAGTATCCCTAAATGACCAGCAAGAGCCCTTGAGCAAGTCATTTGCCCGGTGCTAGCTAAATTCCAACGTTTAACCCTATACGACTACCCGACAACTTCAAACGCTACAATTCAACACCCCATCCAAAATCCTCCAAGACCAGCCCCTATCACCCATATACACACTTCCAAGATCACATTTTCATCCTAGAAACTCATCTTGGGCAGCCCCTTAACCCTCCCTCATCCATTTCATAAAGATTTGATTTCAAACGTCCAAACACAAGCAAATTTGCAACATTTCAATGCATACATATTTATAAGGCTTGGATAACACAATGTGTGAAAAAAAATACCATCCCTATACACATTACATTGGATTGAAAATGTCATACATAATCTGATTTTACAACATATTTCCAAGAGATTTCAATTCATGCAAGTCCTTCTTCTCATTTCAACCCATAAATCCTTCTAGCAACAAAAACATGCAATTTTCGAAATCTAAAAATCACACCTACTGATTTTCAGTTTAAAAACATCCCAAACATACAAAAAAAATAATGCAAAAATTCGAGATTTAAAAATAAGGGAACAAGGAACATAATATTCTATGCTTGGGTTTCAAAAGAGGAACAAAAATCTTGCCTCAAACTAGAAGAACAAGGAAGGGGACGGCTGGGTGATTTATTCCTCACGCCCAACAGCTGAAACCACCTACTATGGTGGACCTCGGGGCGACACGATGGTGGTTCGTGGTGGAGAATGGCCGGAGAAGTGAAGGAAGGGAAAAAAATGAGAGAAGCCGTGAAGGAAGAAGGGAATCGTGTAGTTGAGGAGAGAAAGGGGAAAGAGGCGGCCACTTGGAGATAATAGGGTGTGTGTTATATATATTTAAGTGTGGTGTATGTATAGGTAGGTGGTGTGAGTGTAGAGTGTGCATAAAAGTGCTTTTTCATTAGTAAGAGTGCTACTTTTATTATTACAACTTTAGGTTATAGAATTTTGCACTCATTTTTCATTTTTAAGTTTAAAATCTTTAATTTAAATATTATAAAGAGAATTTCATTAGTGCGGGTCCTAAAAGGCTAATTTTAAGAAATATTGGGAATTACGCGCAAGAACGCGCTTACACGATTTTCTTTACCCGGATAATTTAAAATAAATTTTTATTTTTATTTTCTTCATCTCTCACGAATTTTAGGTCATAAAAATTTAGAATATAAGGTTTTTTCGCCGTGTCCACCTTTACCGCTTGCCGGGGCCGAATGATACAAATTCAAGTATCTCAAGTAAATAAATTTAAATGTTTAAGCAATTCAATTATAAGAAAATTTAAAGCATTTAAATCACCATGAATTTTATAAATTTAAATATCGAAGCTAATTTAGGCATGAAATTTAAATTATGAAATTTAGGCGCCACAAAAACAAATAGACACTTGAAGGAATTTAAACACTAACTTAAAAGTTAAAATAAATACTTTAATTATTTTGATGTCACAGTAATAAATAAAATATTTGAATAATAAATAGAACGATTTAGAAAAAATAATTTAAATAAACTAAATGATTGTTTAAAAGTTACCTAAATAAATATACAAGCGGAATAATAAAAAAAAATTTTTAAAACGACTTGGACAATTAAAAACATTTAAATAAATAAGCTAGACACTTAAATTGATTTAAAATAACTAATAGCTAAACTTAATTTGTTTAAAATAAATAATTCGGACAATAAATATTTAAATAAATAAGCTAAACCATTAAAATCATTTAAATAATTGTCCAATAAACTCAAGGCATTTTAAATAAATAAGTGGGACAGTTAGGATCATTTAAACAAACTAACTAAATAATTAAAATTATTTAATTAAGCAAACTTATACTTTTAAAATATTTAAAACAAATAATTTGCACAAAAAAAATCATTTTGGCGATTAAACTTAAACAATTAAAAGTATTAATTAAATAGTTAGTATAATAAAAATCTTTTAAATAAATAAATAATATTTTACTAACAAATAATTAAGATAAAGAATTTTAAATCGATTAAACTTAAAATAATAATCATAATAATTTAATGCATGCGATTTAATAGATTGAATTTTAGGTGCTACAGTTGCCTATGACTCTAAAGCAAATGTTGGAGGATTATATGAAAAAGAAAAAGAGAGATGAGGCCGAAAAATAGAGTGAACAAAAAAATGAGATGACCTTAAAAAAAATAATGACAAAAAAGAGATAAAAAAAACAATTGAGCGAAAAGAGGCTGAAAAAAATATATATATTGCCCAAAAGAGTGAGTTGAGAGATGTTATAAATTCTCATGTTCCACTTGTGTTGATATTTTATAAGGAGATACTCCTTAACACAAGTGATTTAGCCGGAGATCTTCCGAGTATTGTTGTTTCTCTCTTGTAAGAGTTTGATGATTTATTTTCGAAGGAGCTACCTCAAGGATTACCACCTTTGAGGGGGATTGAGCACCAAATAGACTTGGTACTCAGGAGTGCATTGCCGAATCGTCTAGCCTATAGAAGCAATCTGAAGGAAACTATGGAGTTGCAACGACATATAAGTGAACTTCTAGCTAAAGGTTTTGTGTGTGAGTCGATGTCACCATGTGTTGTACATGTGTTGTTAGTACCTAAGAAAAATGGTTCGTGGCCTATGTGCATTGATTGTAGTGCTATAAATAACATTACCATAAAGTATAGGCATCATATTCCTAGACTAGATGATATGTTAGATGAACTTCATGGTGCTAGCATATTTAGCAAAAAACGATCTTAAGAGTGGTTATCATCAGTTTAGGATGAGAGAGGGAGACAAGTGGAAAACTGCATTTAAAACAAAGTATGAGTTGTATGAATGGATGGTTATGCCTTATGGCTTAACTAATGCACCGAGTACTTTTATGCGTCTCATGAATCATGTTTTGCGTGCATATATTGGAAAGTTTGTGGTTGTATATTTTGATGATATCTTGGTGTATAGCAAGAACTTGGATGACCATGTGGAACAATTAAGGGTTGTACTAGTCACATTACGTGCTGAACATTTATATGCTAACCTGAAGAAATGTGTGTTTTGTACGAGCGACCTCGTATTTCTTGGTGTTGTTTTGAGTGCACAAGGTGTGAAAGTTGATGATGAAAAGGTGAGTGTCATTCGGGATTGGCCGACGCCTACGTCCATTAGTCAAATTCGAAGCTTTCATGAACTTGCGAGTTTTTACATGAGGTTTGTGAAGGATTTTAGTACATTGGCATCGCCCATGACTGCAGTTATCAAGAAGAACGTTCCATTCTATTGGAGCGAGGAGCAAGAGAAGTCATTAAAACCATAAACAACCTCAAAAGGTGAATAATTCGTAGTATAATGCACACTATGATTATAAGCAAGTTCAATAAATGGTAAACAATCTTCCCAATTTTTCAAGTTCTTTTTAATGATAGAGCGCAACAATTTCCCTTAAGTTCTATTAACTACCTCAGTCTGTCCATCAGTCTGTGGATGAAAACTAATAGAAAACAACAACTTAGTTCGAAGTTTACACCACAATGTTTTCCAAAAATAACTCAAAAACCGAGTATCCCTATCAGAAACAATACTTCTAGGCAAGCCATGCAATCTTACAATTTCAGTAAAGAACAAATCTGCAACATGAGAAGCATCATCGGATTTTTTATAAGCAATAAAATGTGCCATTTTTTAAAACCTATCAACCACAACATAGATAGAATCTCTCCCCTTCTTAGACCTCAGTAACCCAAGAACAAAATCCATAGAAATGTCTACCCATGGTTCTTTAGGTAATGGAAGTGGAGTATATAATGAAAGAGTGGGTGCCCGATGAGCCAACTTGTGGCTAAGGGCTTTGATGACTCTTTGTATAAACAATCTTTTGTTTAAATATAATTTACACTTTTATTAATGACAATGACTTTATCTTTCTTCATATTGTTATATTGTGATATACTATTGTTGTTTTGATAAAGACCTTGAATATACTATAGTGTATGTAAGATGTGGTAGAACATGGAAATGTCTATCATGAAACACATCTTATAGTCACTGTATATTCTAAACTGTTCCTAGTCGATTGAGCCGTCCGATAATAAGGATAAGGATCGCTCGAGTTTGAGACTAGCATTTGCGATGCAGAGTACCACGTTTCATTGGTAAGGAACATAGAGATGTTCGAAGCATGCAAATGGATATTCATACGATGAATGATCGAACTACCCTATCCGGACTTTCCAAGTGGTTATCACTTATCGAGTGGATAAAGTCCGCGGTTTTGGTTGTACACCATTAGTCCTTACTACTTGAAACATCATTGAGACTCTATATGCTAGTACTGTGCTTTGACTCGTTTACCGACTCTATTGGGGTCATCAGGTGTCGGGATTGGGTACAGTTACAACACATATAGGAGTCGATGCTTTGTTGTCAAGGATTCACCACATACTTGCGAGTGTGGATATCCTATGCGATCTGAGGAGATATTAGTGTGACGAATCTCTGGCCAGAGTACATGATGTGTTTTAAGAAATGGTTTCTTAGTAGCACATGCGATGTCACTATTTGATCTTCAAGATGTATTGCATAGTTATCGAATCTCGAACGACTCTCGATTTACCAATGGTTGTTGATTCGATCGGGATATATGGATGAAGGGACCGTACTGTACGCTAACCAAAATCTATTGGTTCTTGCAGGCACTATCAGTGATACCTAGGAAATCATGGGGCGATGTTGCTAGGCGCTCTTACCATGATTCGATGGGCAAGTCGGAAATTGTTGTTCCGAGTCACAAGGAGTTGTGAGCCCACGGCTAGCTGTATCCCTGAACCATTGAGGGTCACACAGAGTAATGGATTTTTAATCCCCGTTGAGATAGTTAAATTTAAAGAGTTAAATTTAATGAACAAAGAAGTTGGACTTCTTATTTAAGAGTAGAGGAGTAAGATTTCCTAAAATGACATAGGGATGGGCATTTTTGGAAATCACTGAATTCGGATTCAGAAAAATTTATCTTGACTTTAAAAGGTGCAGAAATGGTTTCTGTGCACATTGGTGAAATCAGTTTATCAATCGGAGTCATGATGAATTTTATATTAATTTCTGAACATGCGGGCTTTGCTTGTCGGGCTTGAACTTATGACTAATGGGCCCTAAGCTGTTAGCGGCCTACATTATAAATAAGTTATTGCAGTACAGAAATTACACACAACAGGTCATAAAATAATTTTCGAAAACCCTAATTTTATTTATTGTGGCCGCCGCCCCTTCCCCTCTGCTCGTGAAAATCCAGTCTGTGAATTTTGAATTACAGTCTGGTTTAACGGATCAAATTCGTTAATTATCTTCGTAGAAACTTCTGATAGATTTTCTAGTGCAATCTATCAGAGGGATTAATTATCCGTTCGTGGACCTGATTGAAGAACAGTTCGTCCATCAGTTCCAGGGATATACAACAAGAGCAGAGCAATCTGTTGGTGTCCATAATCTCGCTTCGAGATTGGAGGTAAAAATTTATAATTGTTATTTAATTTTTACACACACAATTTAATCGTTAAGTTTTGATACCCATTATGGAATCATTCCATATAAAATTTTTAAACTTCCGCTGCACCGGATATCAATTCTGATTGATCTGATCGCCGTGTTCTCCAACAGTGGTATCAGAGCCAGGTTGCTCAGATCAAGCGATTAAATTAATCGATTGTACAAAAATTTTTAAGCCTCGATTTTTGAAACAAAATAAATATTTTAAAAATAAATTTTTTTTTTTCGGGCAAAACCCGGGCAGCGATTGGATCGCTACAGCGATCGTCGCTGCCCTAGGGGCAGCCGGGCTGCCCGGCCCGAGCCCTTTGGGGCGCGGGCAGCCCGAGAATGTCCCGGGCGGCCCGCGAAAAATTAATTTTTTAATTTTAAAATTAAATTTTAATATGTTAAAATTCTATTTTTGGTCCAATCGAAAATTATTTTTGATTGGTCCACGAGGCGTCGGATCGAATTGTTCGAGTCCGAAAATTTTAAAATTGATTTTTGGATAAATTTAAATTTTTGGAAAATTTAAATATTTTATCCGTTAAATTGAATTTTGAAATTAATTATTTTTGGTACAATTGATGATAAGATATGATCTTATGGATATATTGAGTAAAATATGATTTTATGTATAAAATTGGATTTTATAGATAAAATATGATTTTATTTGATAAAAAGATAAAATATGATTTTGTATGTAAAATAAGATTTTATATATGAAATATGATTTTATCCTTTTAAATTTAAATTGCCATTGCATGTTATCCAATAAATTAATTTTGAATTAAATGTTATTGGATAAGGATGATCGATTGCCATGACCAATTTTGTAGGTGTATGTTAGGAATTTACATTTGTTTTTATTGTTGTTGGATTTATTAATGGGCCTGGTTTATGGCCCAATATGAAATGTCATATGTAATAAAAGTGGGCTTGGTTTATGGCCCGTTCCCACCCCTTAAAAATGTATCCCCTACTTGTCATTGTTATTTATTGTAAATACATTAGATTTAGTGGGAGATGAAGATTTGAAGACAGAGGTGGGCCCAGCAGACAATAAAGACAGAAGAAATGTAAATTGGAAGCTCAATGTAATAGGATTGCATTGCATACTGCATATTACCTAGGATTGGACTAAGACTCGTGATTGGAAACCACGGGTCGATTAGAAATGGAATTGATCATCCTATATAATATGTGATATTATTGTTGTATGCATGTTTTAGACAAAATCGTGTGAATCCGGCAAGCATACAAAATTTTAAAAATGATGAGACAAATTTTCAAAATTAAAATCCCTCATTTTAAATATGATTTAAAATTGATATCAAGATAAATAAAAGAAATTTAAATTTGTTTAAATGTTCCTACCTTCCATCAACGATCAATGTATGAGATGCTACCCGCGGATACGGTCCAGCTCATATTATTGGGGGGGCCCGTTCGTTGGAAAGCTGTACATTGGATCGACACATGTTGTAAGTTGGGTGGAACTCCCATGGGATCGGCTCATATTATTGGGGGATCCATATGGCGACCGTCCATCACAACTTAATATTGATGGGTCATCTTGACATGTCACAATAAACGGCGTCATATTATTGGGCCCTTATTGGACATGAGGTAAAAAACGTGGAGGTTGCTTTGGAAGCAATTGGGCTCTACCTTTTGAAAATTATGGTTGGCTGATATTATTCGGGACCATAGTTTGTCAATTGGACTCCATGTTCTAACTAAGGAAAACAGTTTCCCGTTTTCACTAGAGGGTAGTGAAATCGTTAAAATAGTGGGAGTGAGATTCATAAAATAAATTTCGCCTATTTTATGTCTTAGTAAATTACTTAAACAATCACTGATATTTGTCTGTTTCTTTTCAGTATTTCATAAAGATGAATTCGCGTAATCCACTTTTCTCGATCCTCGAACAAAATAAATTGACTGGCGCAAACTATACGGAATGCTTCCGTAAGTTGAAGATTGTCTTGACTTCGGAGAAGATGCTCTACGTGTTAGAAAAATCTCCTCCGAAGGAAGCACCAGCTGACATAAGTCCGGAAGAGTTAGCCAAACTTGATACATGGTGGGACCATGATATCAAGGCCAAATGCTATATGCAAGCCTTGATGTCTGATGAACTCCAGAGGCGATTTGAGGACACCGTGAATGCTGCTGACATTCACGTACAACTCAAGGAACTTTTTGGGGCTCAATCGAGGGCTGAAAGGTTCGCTACTGTAAAGGAGCTAATGACGTGTCGCATGCGTGAAGGGACTTCGGTCCGTGATCATGGGGTACGAGTGATCTGGCTCATACAGAAGTTGGTAACCCTTGATTTGGTGTTGGATCATGAACTCAACGTGGACTTACTACTTCTATCTCTTCCTTCTTCGTTTGACGGATTTGTGGTGAATTTCAATATGAACAAGATAGAGGCCTCCCTTGAAGAGATGGTCAATATGCTTGTGACATATGAATCCACTTTAAAGAAGGATAAACCGGCTTTCTTGGTGGGCTCCTCTTCTTCTGCTAAGAAGGGGCCAAGTACAAAGGGTAAGAAACGTTCTGCCCCACCCAAGAAAATCAAACCCGAGAAGAAGTACAAGACAAAGGCTTCAAACATGGAAAAATCCAAGGATGTTTGCCATTACTGCAAGAAGCCCGGTCATTGGAAACGTAACTGCAAGGAATATCTAGAGCAGTTGCGAACTGCGAAGGGTATGTTCTATATTGAAATAAATGTTTCACTTAATACTACTTCTTGGGTATTGGATACCGGATGTGGATCTCACATTTGCAATGATTTGCAGGTGATGACAAGAAGTCGCAGGCTTAGAATGGGTGAGACCCAGCTGAGGCTCGGAAATGGTTCCAGAGTTGAAGCTAAAGCTGTGGGAGATATTTATTTAATTTTGCAGAACGGTTTTAAGTTACTTTTGAGAGATGTTTTATTTGTTCCGGATTTGATTAAAAACATTATTTTTGTTTCTATGCTTGATAGAGATGGTTATTCTTGCAATTTTGTGAATGGGATTTGCAATATTTACAAGAATGAATGTTTGATTGGAAATGGACAACTTGAAAATGATCTATATAACTTAAAACTAAAAGACGTTCCAATAAATTATGTTGATAAACCGGCAACAACAAACAAAAGGAAAATCGATAGCTAAAACCCGGCAAACCTTTGGCACGCTAGGCTAGGTCATATTTCCTCAAGGAGGATGAACAAGCTAGTGGGAGAGGGCATGTTTGATATGTCTGATATTAACTCTCTACCTACTTGTGAATCCTGCCTAAAAGGAAAAATGACTAAATCTCCTTTTAAGGGGAAACCTGAGCGTAGTCAAAATCTGTTGGATTTGATCCATACAGATGTTTGTGGTCCATTTAGAGTTGGTACTCAATATGGACACACATACTTCATTACCTTTACTGATGATTATTCTAGGTATGGGTATTTATATTTAATGAAATATAAGTCTGAAGCATTTGAAAAGTTCAAAGAATTCAAGGCTGAAGTAGAAAACAAGCTAGGTAAAAGTATTAAAGCACTTCGATCGGATCGAGGTAAAGAATACTTGAGTACCGAGTTTTTGGACTATCTGAAAGAGAATGAGATTCTCTCTCAGTGGACTCCTCCTATGACACCACAGCTGAATGGTGTATCGGAGCGTCGTAATCGAACTTTGTTGGACATGGTTCGATCCATGATGAGCTTCACTGAGCTTCCACCTTCGTTTTGGGGCTATGCGCTTGAAACGTCGGTATTGTTGTTGAACAACGTCCACACTAAAGCAGTGGACAAAACACCATACGAGTTATGGAATGGCAAAACTCCTAAGTATTCGTACTTGAGGATTTGGGGATGTCCTGCTTACGTGAAGCAGACAGTGGGAGATAAGTTGGATAGTCGATCCACCTTATGTTATTTTGTAGGGTATCCGGAGAATTCAATCGGATATTATTTCTATTATCCTGCTGAAACAAAGGTGTTTGTTTCAAGGAATGCCACCTTCTTGGAGAAGGAGTTCTTATTGGATAAGAAAGGCGAGATGATGGAACTCGAAGAAATTCGAGAAGAACCCGAAATACAAAATAACGATCCTACACCTCAGGAACCATTGATAGACACGCATGTACCTAGAAGATCCGAGAGGACTTCTAGACCTCCTATTCGATATGGTCTTCTTCTTGAAGGAAGCAATTTCTGATGCGGATTCAAATTTATGGCTTGAAGCTATGCAGTCAAAAATAGATTCGATGCATACAAACCAAGTTTGGTCTTTAGTAGATCCTCCCGATGGAATTTTTCCAATAGGGTGTAAATGGATCTACAAGAGAAAGCTTGGGCCTGATGGTAAGGTATTGACCTACAAGGCGCGATTGGTGGCAAAAGGTTACACTCAAAGACAAGGAGTTGACTATGATGAAACCTTTTCACCAGTTGCAATGTTCAAGTCCATAAGAATCCTTATTGCCATAGCTGCTTGGTATGACTATGAGATATGGCAAATGGATGTGAAGACTGCTTTTCTTAATGGAGACATTAAGGAAGAAATCTATATGAAGCAGCCTGAGGGGTACACATCCATGGGAAGCGAGCATAAGGTATGCAAGCTTCAGAGATCAATTTATGGTCTAAAACAAGCATCAAGAAGTTGGAACCAGAAATTTGATGAAACAATAAAGGATTTTGGTTTCATCAAGAACCCGGAGGAACCATGCGTGTACAAGAAAGTAGTTAAGGATGCTGTGACATTCTTAGTACTTTATGTTGATGACATCCTACTCATTGGGAATGACGTAGGGATGTTGCAGTCAACAAAGATATGGTTATCAGGTAGATTCTCGATGAAGGATTTGGGTGAGGCATCCTATATTCTAGGGATACAGATCTATAGAGATAGATCTAAGAGAATGATAGGACTCACTCAATCTACCTACATCGACACCATATTGAAACGGTTTTCAATGGATGGGTCCAAGAGAGGACATCTACCCATGTGTCATGGAGTTTCTCTATCCAAGTCTATGTGTCCCAAGACGGATGAAGAGATAGAGAAAATGACACATGTACCATATGCGTTAGCCATAGGTAGTATCATGTATGGGATGATATCTACCAGACCGGATGTAGCATTTGTTCTGAGTGTCACGAGCAGATATCAAGCTAATCCCGGTCAAATGCATTGGAAAGCCGTGAAGGACATTCTTAAGTACTTACGAAGGACTAAGAATATGTTCATGGTATATGGAGGAAGAGAACTAAAATTGGAAGGCTATACCGACTCTAGCTTCCAAAGTGACGTGGATGACTTGAAGTCAACCTCTGGATTTGTGTTCATGCTCAATGGCGGTGCTGTCTTTTAGAAGAGTTCCAAGCAGGACACCACAGCGGATTCCACCACTGAGGCAGAATACATTGCAGCATCAGCTGCTGCTAAAGAGGCCGTTTGGATGAGGAATTTCGTCCAACAGTTGGGCGTCATTCCTGAAGTTGTTGGTCCAGTCCCGGTGTACTGTGACAACACGGGTGCCATTGCTCAGGCAAAGGAACCTAGGTCTCATCAAAGATCCAAACACGTACTGAAGAAATACCACATCATCCGGGAGATTGTGGAAAGAGGAGACATCACTGTCGAAAGAGTGGCCTCTGCAGACAATATCGCTGATCCACTTACTAAGCCCTTGCCAGGACCATTATTTGACAAACATCGCGAAGCAATGGGTCTACGTAGTATGACTAGTTGGCTATAGGGCAAGTGGGAGATTGAAAGAGTGGGTGCCCGATGAGCCAACTTGTGGCTAAGGGCTTTGATGACTCTTTGTATAAACAATCTTTTGTTTAAATATAATTTACACTTTTATTAATGACAATGACTTTATCTTTCTTCATATTGTTATATTGTGATATACTATTGTTGTTTTGATAAAGACCTTGAATATACTATAGTGTATGTAAGATGTGGTAGAACATGGGGATGTCTATCATGAAACACATCTTATAGTCACTGTATATTCTAAACTGTTCCTAGTCGATTGAGCCGTCCGATAATAAGGATAAGGATCGCTCGAGTTTGAGACTAGCATTTGCGATGCAGAGTACCACGTTTCATTGGTAAGGAACATAGAGATGTTCGAAGCATGCAAATGGATATTCATACGATGAATGATCGAACTACCCTATCCGGACTTTCCAAGTGGTTATCACTTATCGAGTGGATAAAGTCCGCGGTTTTGGTTGTACACCATTAGTCCTTACTACTTGAAACATCATTGAGACTCTATATGCTAGTACTGTGCTTTGACTCGTTTACCGACTCTATTGGGGTCATCAGGTGTCGGGATTGGGTACAGTTACAACACATATAGGAGTCGATGCTTTGTTGTCAAGGATTCACCACATACTTGCGAGTGTGGATATCCTATGCGATCTGAGGAGATATTAGTGTGACGAATCTCTGGCCAGAGTACATGATGTGTTTTAAGAAATGGTTTCTTAGTAGCACATGCGATGTCAATATTTGATCTTCAAGATGTATTGCATAGTTATCGAATCTCGAATGACTCTCGATTTACCAATGGTTGTTGATTCGATCGGGATATATGGATGAAGGGACCGTACTGTACGCTAACCAAAATCTATTGGTTCTTGCAGGAACTATCAGTGATACCTAGGGAATCATGGGGCGATGTTTCTAAGCGCTCTTACCATGATTCGATGGGCAAGTCGGAAATTTTTGTTCCGAGTCACAAGGAGTTGTGAGCCCACGGCTAGCTGTATCCCTGAACCATTGAGGGTCACAGAGAGTAATGGATTTTTAATCCCCGTTGAGATAGTTAAATTTGAACAAAGAAGTTGGACTTCTTATTTAAGAGTAGAGGAGTAAGATTTCCTAAAATGACATAGGGATGGGCATTTTTGGAAATCACTGAATTCGGATTCAGAAAAATTTATCTTGACTTTAAAAGGTGCAGAAATGGTTTCTGTGCACATTGGTGAAATCGGTTTATCAATCGGAGTCATGATGAATTTTATATTAATTTCTGAACATGCGGGCTTTGCTTGTCGGGCTTGAACTTATGACTAATGGGCCCTAAGCTGTTAGCGGCCTACATTATAAATAAGTTATTGCAGTACAGAAATTACACACAACAGGTCATAAAATAATTTTCGAAAACCCTAATTTTATTTATTGTGGCCGCCGCCCCCTCCCCTCTGCTCGTGAAAATCCAGTCTGTGAATTTTGAATTACAGTCTGGTTTAACGGATCAAATTCGTTAATTCTCTTCGTAGAAACTTCTGATAGATTTTCTAGTGCAATCTATCAGAGGGATTAATTATCCGTTCGTGGACCTGATTGAAGAACAGTTCGTCCATCAGTTCCAGGGATATACAACAAGAGCAGAGCAATCTGTTGGTGTCCATAATCTCGCTTCGAGATTGGAGGTAAAAATTTATAATTGTTATTTAATTTTTACACACACAATTTAATCGTTAAGTTTTGATACCCATTATGGAATCGTTCCATATAAAATTTTTAAACTTCCGCTGCAACGGGTATCAATTCTGATTGATCTGATCGCCGTGTTCTCCAACATATAACCCATGTGGTTGTGATCTAAACTTTTTCTTCCTACAAGTCACACATCGCTCAGACATTTTCTCAACATCATGCTTCATATGCGGACAATAAAAATGTTCATGCAAAATTTGATATGTTTTAGCCACACCAAAATGTCCTATTAAACCACCACTATGCGATTCCCTAACAAGTAATTCTCTAATTGATGTCTTAGGAATGCATAATTTATCTTCCTTAAACAAATATCCATCATGCAAGTAAAATTTATTCCTTGGACCATGCATACAACGCATAAATTTCACCAAAATCATCATCACTCGCATACAACTCTTTCACATGCTCGAACCCCAAAAATTTAGAATCTAAAGTAGTTAAGATCACATACCTTCGTGACAACGCATCCGCTACCACATTCTCCTTACCTTTCTTGTACTTGATGACAAAAGGAAAGGTCTCCACGAATGCTACCCCATCTGCCATGTATTTTATTCAACTTGTGTTGCTCCTTGAGATTCTTCAAGGACTCATGATCCATATGAATCACAAACTCTTTTGGCCTCAAGTAGTTCTACCACGTCTCAAGTACCCTCACCAACGCGTAAAACTCCTTGTTTTAGGTAGGATAATTCAAGGACGCTCCACTCAACTTCTCGCTGAAGTATGCCACTGGCCTTCCCCCTTGTGTCAAGACACCTCCAATTCTTACACCTGATGCATCACATTCAATATCAAAAGTATTAGTAAAATCAGGCAAAACAAGTGAAAGAGCATTAATCAACTTTTGTTTAATGATATTAAAAGGCTTCTCTTGATCCTCGTTCCAATGCAAAGGAACGTTTTTCTTGATAACCGTAGTCATGGGCGCCGCCAATGTGCTAAAATCCTTCATGAACCTCTTAAAAAAGCTGGCAAGCCCATGAAAACTTTGAACTTGACCAATCGACGTAGGCGTTTGCCAATCCCGAATGACACTTACCTTTTCTTCATCAACTTTCACACCTTGTGCACTCACAACAAAACCAAGAAATACAAGTTCTCTAATACAAAACACACATTTCTTCAAGTTAGCATATAAATGTTCAGTACGCAATGTGATTAGTACAACTCTCAAATGTCACGCATGATCATCCAAATTTTTACTATATACTAAGATATCATCAAAATACACCACCACAAACTTTCCAATAAATGCACGCAAAACATGATTCATTAGACGCATAAAAGTACTAGGTGCATTAGTCAAACCAAAAGGCATAACCATCCATTCATACAACCCATATTTCATTTTAATCGCAGTTTTCCACTCATCTCCCTCTCTCATCCTAATCTGATGATAACCACTCTTAAGATCAATTTTGCTAAATATTCTAGAACCATTCAGTTCATCTAACATATCATCTAGTCTAGGAATAGGATGTTTATACTTGATGATAATGTTATTTATAGCCTTACAATCAACGCACATACGCCAAGAACCATCTTTCTTGGGTACTAACAACACAGGTACAACAAATGGGGACATTGACTCACGCACAAAACCTTTATCTAGAAGTTCACTTACTTGCCTTTGCAGTTCCTTGGTCTCTTTCGGATTGCTCCTATAAGATGGATGATTCAGCAATGCACTCCCGGGTACCAAGTCGATTTGGTGCTCAATCCCCCTCAAAGGTGGTAATCCTTGAGATAGCTCCTTCGGAAATAAATCATCGAACTCCTGCAAGAGAGAAATAACATTGCTCGAAAGATCTCTGGCTATATCACTTGTGTTAAATAGTAACTTCTTATAAAGCATCAACACAAGTGGAACATGAGAATTCATAACATCTCTCAACTCACTCTTTTGGGCCATGTATATTTTTTTTTCAACCTCTTTTCGCTCAATTTTTTTTCATCTCTTTTTTTATCATTCTCTTTTTCTAAGGTCATCTCAATTTTTTATTCACTCTGTTTTTTGGCCTCATCTCATTTTTTTAATTTGATCTTCCAACACTTTCTTTGGATTCATAGGCAACAATACAATAGGTTCTTTTTTCATTACAGAAGAATATCTATTTTTAAATCCATCATGCACCATTCTCCTATCAAACTGCCACGGTCTCCCCAATAAAATGTGACACGCTTGCATAGGGACCACATCACACAAAACCTCATCAACATACATGTCAATAGAAAATGGCACCACAACCCTCCTATTAACTCTCACCTCCGCACAGTCATTAAATCATTGCAACCTATATGGTTGAGGATGCTTTAAGATAGGCAACCTCAATTTTTCCACAAGTTTGCAACTCGCTACATTGGTACAACTACCCCCGTCAATAATAAGACTGCACACTTTCCCATTCACAAAACAACGAGAATGAAAAAGATTTTTCCTCTGGCTCTCTTCCTCCCCCTTATGTTGTGTATTTAAAATTCTCCTAGTCACCAATAATTCACCAAAAACAGCCCAAAACCCATCCTTATCATCACGATCTACTAACACAGGCATATCATCATAATTTTTCCCATCACTTTCAAACTCCACATCACCACAAGCATTAATAATCATCAACGTCTTATTTGAACATTGGCTAGATATATGGCCAATATCTTGACATCTAAAACATTTAATATCTCTAGACCGAGTATTAGAAGTTTCAGATGTACCTTTTGCTACTTGCTTTGGTGCCTCCAATTTGGTGTCAGATTTTGGTTTGTACACCGGCTTGTTATCCTCCCGTTGTACAACGTTTGAACGCCGAACGTTGATGATCCTCCACCGAAAGGTAATCGGCAAGCTCCTCTTCGCTTGAGCTGTGGTTCCACCTTCATGGGCATCTGCACCATCTCATCCAAATCAAAATAGTGATGAAGCTCCACTTGATCTTGGATTCTCTATTCAAACCACACAAAAATCGAGCCATTGTAGCTTCATTATCTTCCTCAATGTTGGTCCGGATCATCGTGGTCTCCAACTCCTTGTAGTAATCCTCCACGCTCCTTGGACCCTGCTTCAAAGTCTGTAACGCCTGTACATATCACGATAATAATGGATAGGCACAAACCGCTTTTTCATGACTCATTTCATTTCTTCCCACGTCTCAATAGGCTGCTCTCCACACCTTATTTTAGTGATCATTAATTGATCTCACCAGATTAATGCATAGTCAACAAACTTCACTACTGCCAACCTCACTTTCTTAATATCAAAATAGTGATGGCAATCAAACACAAACTTTACACGCTTCTCTCATTTCAGATATTCCTCCGGATCAGACTTCCCATGAAACCCTGGAATTTTCATCTTAATGATACTGATATTCTCATCCTCCCTACTGCTCTCCGTATATTTTCCACGCATCGCTTCTCGCATATGTCTACCCCCATGTACTTTTCTCTCCCCATCCCAATTTTCATCATAACTCTCCTCATCATCCTCAAAATCATTCCCCTTCTTGCTTTTATTTTTTTCCACTACCACTACTCTCCTCCAATCTACTCATCCGCTCATGAACAGGCTCCAACTCCGACATCATCACTTTAGTAAATTACCCCATCAACGCCTCCATTTGAACCTTGAAAATTTCTTGGTTCACACTCTCACTAACATCTTTATTAGGATTCGTGGTACCTGCAAGAAAATTTTTAGTAATAAATTTTCTCACACAAGTTCTCACAGTTCACTCCAAATGAATCAATCAAACACTTTTTTTTCACTCAAATTTGTGGTAAGGCTTTGCTTTGTAGAGTAAAGGATCAAACTTTCAAGTTTAAAACCCTTAGACGCTTGAAAATTGACTCACAGACAAAACAAGCAAAGAATTTTATGGACGAAATGACTTTGACTCGCACTCAAGGATGAACAAAGACAAAAAAATTGGCCACAAGTTATCTTTCTTCACTTTTTTTATCAAATTTTTTTTTTCAAATAACTTGTAGCACAAGAAAGAAACTTGGGCAACAAGACTAACACAGAAATGACTTTAAAATTTGGAAAAAAATAGACTCAGATGAAGAATGAAGAACACGAAGAACCGATATAGATGAAGATAAATACTTGCTTAATTCAAAACCTTGAGCTTTGATACTAAATGATATGAATCTCGATGAGTATGATTAGCAAACACGATTATAAATTAAATCGCACCCTCTAACCAATAAACAAAAGATCCAAAGAGTTTTTTCCAATCTTTGAAACAAGTAAAATTGATAGAATTTGGATTTCCTCCTTTAATCGACGGAACGATTAACAACAGAAACCACGAACAATCGAAACCAAAGAAAACCTTCAGGTAACTTGTATCTGACAATCTTCAGTGAGAAATCAATTGACAAACGCTTCCAAGTAATTAAACTGAAAAAAGTTTGATTTGAAAATCCAAAGAAAAGCTTTGAATAAAAATTCTTGAGAGAATTTTAATATTTTGTGTATAAACTGAATCTGAATTATTATTAATGAAAATAAACAAAGTATTTATAGTTTACAATAAAAAATAAAAGATAATGCAAAATAATATCAAAAGATATCAAAAGATATCAACTAAAAATTTCCTAGTAGGTCTAAAATACTCAAAATAGGCAAAAGTTATCAAAAACCCACGCACACACACAACACGCCGAAGTGTGTGTTTTTCTCGGAAAACCCAGCTCGCTCGAGCGGAAGGAATCCGCGCTCGAGCGAGAAACACTCTGCCCCGCACGTTCTTTGAGCTCTCTCAAGCGGACAATACCCGCACTCGAGCGAGAAATCCTCTGCCCAAAACTTTTAAGGGGCTCGCTCGAGCGGCAATATATGGCGCTCGTGCGAGACATCTTCTGTCCCGAAAATATTTTCTTCACTCTTTTTTACTTCTAACACTTCAATAACGCATAGGAAACTCCCAAAGTGATCTTCAAGTGCTCCAACTCCATCTTGATAATTAATCATCAATATTTGAAGTGTCTTCTTGAATTTGTTAGTTCGGCTCCTTGTTATTGGTCCATGTGGAAACTCCAATGGATCTCAAACTCTCCTTGCCACTTGATCCACATGCGAGCTATCCATGATCGCATCAGAGGTGGGTCTTGACTGTAGTGACCCTTACTCGGATCACCTACTAAACAGAACTTAGGCATGCAATTAACTTAATTAAACAGATATCAGAATAAAACTGCGGAACCCAATAAACAAAATACAATCCCAAGTAAAGGAATCTGTAATTTATCCAAATAATATACAACCAAATCGAATAGTTGTATCAACCCAAACAACAGTAATAAAACCTAGACGAAGCTCCAGCTGGCCAACCACTGACTAGCCCCTCCTGGATCCACCCTCCTCGTCCAATCGCAAACCTGCCCCATGGAATAGGGTGTCCAGAAACACAGAGTACGAGACGTGAGCATAAAACGCTCAGTACGAGAGTATGAGTATACATGCATGCAAGTGAACTCCCTATAAACTCAAGGTCAAGGATCAGATAACAGAGACAGACCGGGCCCTGGTATGTAGCACGCTGTGCCGTCGCTTCAGGAGGTGGCTCCCATACCGAGATAACCGTGGATACGCCGGACCCAAATTGATGGGAGTCCATCCACTAACAGGATATGGTACAACCCTACTAACAGACATCTCGAAAGAGATACAGCAAGATGCAAATGAATGCAGCATAATATCATGTCATATAAATCATGCAGTCACATAATACATGCATACTCAGTCAGGATATCTCGAACAGTACTTTCGTACCTCAAAACAGTGCAAGCTCTACCAACTCTATGTCCACGCCTATAGTCTGCTCTACACTGCCAAATGATACTACTATCATTAAAGTGCTCTAAAAGCCTTAACTAAGCTATTGTATACTCCTAAATATTTATAGGAAGCAAAAGCTATACCTTCGTCCGTCGTTAGCCCTTTGATGTCGATGCCTCCAGAACTTGGGCACAACTCTGCTACGACTATCGAACGCCTCGACGACTCCCGCGTCAAGCCTAGGAAGACTAGAACTACTCAAATATACCTGGAATAGAGAGGGATTCTCGGAATTGGCAAATGAAAGTGAAGCCTCGGCCTTCTATTTATAGACAACGATCGGAACTTCCGATCCTTGATCGGAACGTCCGAACCTCGATCGGAATGTCCGATCCTGCCATCGGAGCTTCCGAAGATCCTGATCTGCCACGTGTAAAAATATCACTTGTTGACTTCGGATAGGGGTGATCGGAGCTTCCGATCCTGATCGGAGCTTCCGATCTAGCCAATCGTCATGCCTGGCGTAATATGATCGGAGCTTCCGATCCTGCATTGGAGCTTCCGATCCTGTTCGGAACTTCCGAACCTACCTTCGAAGCTTCCGAACTTTATTCAAGTAATTATGATTAATCTCTTAATTACTGATTTCGGGTACGGGGTACTAGATTCTCCCCCACTTAAGATATTTCGTCCTCGAAAATAGATCTTAAGTACTGAATGCAATACAAGGTACAGAAACATTCTTTATTCAAATCAAACGTTTACAGAGTTTGCAACTGAATACAACTTAAGAATGAAATCAAAACAACTCAGGATGGTCTTCACGCATCCTGTCCTCAAGCTCCCAAGTAGCTTCCTCAGTGCCTCGGCGCTGCCACTGAACTAAAACCAAAGGAATGACTTTGTTCCGTAAAACCTTATCCTTATAATCCAGGATACGAATAGGTTTCTCAACATAAGTCAAATCCTTGTTCACCTGAACCTCAGACCGCTGCAGAATATGAGATTCATCCCCCACATACCGTCGCAACAGAGATACGTGGAACACGTCGTGAATACTGGATAGATGCGGTGGTAAAGCTAGTCGATAAGCCAAATCGCCAATGCTCTCCAAGATCTCAAACGGACCGATAAACCTGGGAGACAACTTGCCCTTAAGGCCAAATCTGATAATCTTGCGGAAAGGTGACACTCTCAGAAACACTTTCTCCCCGACATCGAACTGCAAAGGCCTACGTTTGATATTAGCATAGCTGGCCTGACGATCCTGTGCAGTCTTAATCCGTTTCTTGATTTGATCAACAATGTCTATCGCCTGTTGGATAAACTCCGGTCCCTCAGCCTGTCTCTCCCCTAATTCTTCCCAGAAGAGTGGAGTACGACAACGTCGCCCATACAACGCCTCAAAAGGTGTCATCCCAATACTAGTGTGATAGCTGTTGTTGTACGCGAACTCGATCAACGGCAAATGATCCTGTCAGGCTGAACCAAAATCCATGACGCACACTCTAAGCATATCCTCCAAAGTACGGATAGTGCGCTCCGACTGACCATCAGTCTCCGGATGATAGGCAGTACTCAAACTGAGAGTAGTACCCATCGCACGCTGAACACTCCCCCAGAATCTAGAAGTAAACCTGGGGTCCCGATCGCTGACAATGCTCACAAGCACTCCATGAAGTCGAACGATCTCCTGAATGTACATCCGTGCCATGCGATCCACAGAGTACTCTCGGCTATAGGCAATGAAATGCGCTGACTTGGTGAGTCGGTCCACCACAACCCAGATAGCATCACAGTTCCTTGGGGATACCGGCAAATGGGTCACAAAGTCCATTGTGATAAACTCCCATTTCCATTCAGGAATAGGCAGACTGTGAAGCAATCCTCCAGGTCGTCGGTGCTCTGCCTTGACCTGTTGACACACCAAACATCTCAAAACAAACTGATAAACACTGCGTTTCATTCCCTTCCACCAGAAATGAGTACGTAGATCCTTGTACATCTTGTTGCTCCCAGGATGAATACTCAACTTAGTGCGATGTGCCTGAGACAAAATCTCCTCTCGCAACTCTTCATCCTGCGGAATCACAAGCCTACCAAACAAACACAGAAAGCCATCTGACTGATAATGAAATCCAGACGAGCTACCCTCGTTATCTAGACGAGCTAAACGCTGGGTCTTCGAATCAGACATCTGAGCATCTCGGATCCGCAAATACAAGGCTGGCTCAGATAATATCGCAAACATCTAGATACTCTTCATACCTTTCTTATGCTTGAAGGTATAACCTGAAGTACAACAGTCACTGATCGCACTAGACATCGAACAATTCTAAAGTGCGGATAGTCGCACCTTGCGACTCAAGGCATCAGCGGTGAGATTAGCAGCTCCCGGATGGTACTTAATCTCGCAATCATAGTTCTTAAGCAAGTCCATCCAACGTCTCTGCCTCATGTTCAACTCTGCCTGAGTGAACAAATACTTGAGACTCTTATGGTCGGTGAAGATCTCAAATTTCTCGCCATACAGATAATGACGCCAGATCTTCAAAGCGAACACAATGGCTGCCAATTCCAAATCATGGACTGGATAGTTGTCCTCGTGATGCTTCAGCTGTCTAGAAGCGTATGCGATCACATGCCCATTCTGAGTCAGGACACAACCTAACCCCTGAAGAGAAGCATCCGTGTAAACCACATACCCTCCAGATCCTGACGGTAATGCCAACACCGGCGCAGAAGTCAACCGCTATCGAAGCTCACAGAAATTCTCCTCACACTTGGAGGACCACTCGAAATCCACACCCTTGCGGGTAAGCTGCGTCAAAGGTCGAGCTAGTTAAGAGAAGTTCAGAATGAAGCGACGATAATACCCTGCTAGACCCAAAAAACTACGGATCTCAGCAACTGTCGTCGGACGCGACCAATTAAGTACCGCTTCAATCTTGCTTGGATCAACAGAAATCCCCTCCCTGGATATGATATGGCCAAGAAAGACCACTCTATCCATCCAGAACTCACATTTGCTCAGCTTGGCGTACAACTGCTCATCTCGAAGAGTCTGTAGTACCAACCGCAAGTGAGAAACATGCTCTTCCGTATTACGCGAATACACCAAGATGTCGTCAATGAAGACCACGACAAACTTGTCCAAATACTCCCTGAAGACACGTTTCATCAAATCCATGAATATAGCCGGCGCATTAGTCAAACCAAATGGCATCACTAGGAACTCGTAATGCCCATAGCGAGTACGGAATGCAGTTTTGGCTACGTCCTGATCACGGACTCTCAACTGATGATACCCAGATCTCAAGTCAATCTTGGAGTAAACTGACGTGCCCTGCAGCTGATCAAACAAGTCATCAATACGAGGCAACGGATACTTGTTCTTCACAGTGACTCGATTCAGCTGCCGATAGTCAATGCACAGCCGCATCGACCCATCCTTTTTCTTTACAAAAAGAACAGGAGCTCCCCAAGGAGATACACTAGGACGAATGTACCCCTTGTCCAAAAGATCCTGTAGCTGATCCTTCAATTCACGCATCTCTGACGGATCCAGACGATACGGTGCTCGAGAAATAGGTGAAGTACCCGGCATCAACTCTATGCCAAACTCGACTTCCCTAGCAGGAGGAAAACCCGGAATCTCATCAGGAAATACATCTGAAAATTCATCCACAACAGGAATGCTTTCTATCCCAATACTCTCAGCAGACAAATCAACTGCATAGATAAGGTAGCCTTCCCCGCCAGACTCTAGAGCTCGACAGGCTCTCAAAGCTGATACCAAAGGCATCGGGGGTCGCGCTCCCTCACCATAGAAAAACCAGCTCTCACTCTCCTCCAGATGAAAGCGTACTAATCTCTGATAACAGTCCACTGAAGCTCGATAGGTAGTCAACATATCTATTCCCAGAATGCAATCAAAGTCGTCCATCGCCAGGACCATGAGATTTGCAATCAAAGTGTTACCCTCAAACTCTAAAGAGCAACCCATCACTAGACGCTTAGCCAAAGCAGATTGGCCTGTTGGAGTAGAAACAGACATCACTACGTCTAGTGCAATGCATGGTAACTTATGCCTCTTAACAAAACGTGCAGAAATGAAGGAATGAGATGCACCAGTGTCAATAATTACAAGAGCAGGTATACCATAAAGCAGAAATATACCTGCGATGACTTTCTCATTCTCCTCCACTGCCTGATCATGTCTCAGGGCAAACACCTGGCCAGAAGCTCGTGGCCTCAAATGAGAACTCCCAGCAGACTGTCCCTGCGACCTCTGCTGTACGGTGGCCTGAGAACCAGATCCTGAACCAGATCCAGAACCGCTTCCCCCAGATAGTGGACAATCTCTCCGGATATGACCAGTCTCTACACAACGGAAACAAGCTCCAGAAGCTCTACGGCACTTGTCAGATGGATGGTTCTTCCCACAGTGATCACACTTGTCCTTCTTACCAAAACGGACAACACCTCTAGAACCAGAGGAAGAAGAAGATCCAGACTTCTTGAAAGTTTGGGCACGGGGACCCAAAGAACTAGCAAGCCTCGACTGAGGGAAAGACCTGTTCCGCAGAATGCTGTCCTCCGCCTGGTGACAACGGCTCACCAAACCCTCGTAGGACATGTCGTCGCCAACCGCCACATGGTCATGGATCTCAGGGTTAAGGCCCTGAAGGAACAGATTATATTTCATCTCTGAGCTATCAGCAATCTCGGGGAAATAGGATAGCAGATCAAAGAACCTCTGCTGATACTCATCAATAGACATGGCTCCCTGTCGCAGACTCAATAGCTCGCCTGCCTTCGACTGTCGGAGTGCACGAGGAAAATACCGCTTTTGGAAAGCTGTGCGGAACTCGGCCCAGGTGGCCACTCCTCTTGCCGCAACAAAAGATGCAGAAGTAAACCTCCACCATCTGCGTGCACGTCCATCCAGAAGATAGCCAAGGGTCTCCATCTTCTGCTCCTCGGTGCAGTGGAAAGTCTGAAAAGTCGTCTCCATGCGGCCTAACCAATTCTCCGTATCCTCCGGAGACTCACCTCCAACTAAGGTCTTAGGACCCATAGCTAAGAATCGACGTACAGTGAAACGCTCGTCGTCATGATGACGATGACGCTGTTCTCGACGAGGCTCCCGGTCGGCATCACCCCAACGCCCACCAATACTGCCATGAGAACTCTGGTCATCACGATTTGCCATCTACAAAAATACCTCATGATGAGACTAAATCCCAAGAATTCTTTTGCATGCTCTGATACCATAAATGTAGTGACCCTTACTCGGATCACCTACTAAACAGAACTTAGGCATGCAATTAACTTAATTAAACAGATATCAGAATAAAACTGCGAAACCCAATAAACAAAATACAATCCCAAGTAAAGGAATCTGTAATTTATCCAAATAATATACAACCAAATCGAATAGTTGTATCAACCCAAACAAAAGTAATAAAACCTAGACGAAGCTCCAGCTGGCCAATCACTGACTAGCCCCTCCTAGATCCACCCTCCTCGTCCAATCGCAAACCTGCCCCATGGAATAGGGTGTCCAGAAACACAGAGTACGAGACGTGAGCATAAAACGCTCAGTACAAGAGTATGAGTATACATGCATGCAAGTGAACTCCCTATAAACTCGAGGTCAAGGATCAGATAACAGAGACAGACCGGGCCCTGGTATGTAGCACGCTGTGCCGTCGCTTTAGGAGGTGGCTCCCATACCGAGATAACCGTGGATACGCCGGACCCAAATCAATGGGAGTCCATCCACTAACAGGATAGGGTACAACCCTACTAACAGACATCTCGAAAGAGATACAGCAAAATGCAAATGAATGCAGCATAATATCATGTCATATAAATCATGCAGTCACATAATACATGCATACTCAGTCAGGATATCTCGAACAGTACTTTCGTACCTCAAAACAGTGCAAGCTCTACCAACTCTAGGTCCACGCCTATAGTCTGCTCTACATTGCCAAATGATACTACTATCATTAAAGTGCTCTAAAAGCCTTAACTAAGCTATTGCATACTCCTAAATATTTATAGGAAGCAAAAGTTATACCTTCGTCCGTCGTTAGCCCTTTGATGTCGATGCCTCCAGAACTTGGGCACAACTCCGCTACGACTATCGAACGCCTCGACGACTCCCGCGTCAAGCCTAGGAAGACTAGAACTACTCAAATATGCCTGGAATAGAGAGGGATTCTCGGAATTGGCAAATGAAAGTGAAGTCTCGGCCTTCTATTTATAGACAACGATCGGAACTTCCGATCCTTGATCGGAACGTCCGAACCTCGATCGGAACGTCCGATCCTGCCATCGGAGCTTCCGAAGATCCTGATCTGCCACGTGTCAAAATATCACTTGTTGACTTTGGATAGGGGTGATCGGAGCTTCCGATCCTGATCGGAGCTTCCGATCTAGCCAATCGTCATGCCTGACGTAATATGATCGGAGCTTCCGATCCTGTTCGGAACTTCCGAACCTACCTTCGGAGCTTCCGAACTCTATTCAAGTAATTATGATTAATCCCTTAATTACTGATTTCGGGTACGGGGTACTACATTGACAGTTTCCATATGCTACGGGTATCTCCTTATGGATTCGGGTCAGGTTTTGGGAAGGATCATCCCCCAGTTTTGTTATCACTAGGAGCGACCGTGACGGTAGAGTAGACGCTATAGTTATAGGGGAATATACGAGTACCCCGCGGACTAGCTATCTGGCACGGTACTGTGTATTCATTGGCATCTCTGAGCAGACTATTTTACCAGGGTTTTAAAGTCATTTATGTGCTGCATATATTTTATATATCATTGCTTCCATATTGAGCGTAGTCGCTAACGTCCAGTGTTTTCTGTATGTCTGGACACCCCATTCGATGGGGCATGTGCAGGTATTGCGCCCAACGACTTGGAGTAGTCAGGGACTCGAAAAGAAAGCAGGATTAGCTGTAGGTTTTTATTCGATTGAGTTGTATAATCGAATTTATTTAACAGATTGTATTCTACCGGTCAGTATTTATTTCAAGCATGTCCACGAAAGGGTATTTTATTAATATTATGCATGTTTATTTGTTCTCATGTTTTAGTAGGTCATTTTAATATCAAATCATGTTTTAAATACGTTATTTTGAGATCATATATTTGCAATTTCAAGTTTTGCTTGTATGAGGAAGTTTTGGCGTGCCCGTATGAGTTAGCATCATTTATGTTCAATGATAGTTTAAACGAGTTTTGAATCATGAGATTTTGAGTTACTTTGGTCGAACTTAATTTTACGCATGGTACTTTGTACCTACGAGCACGATTCATGTTTACAAAAAAAAAGTATTCTGCATTTTTTCGCATCATAATTCTTGAAAATGTCCAAAAATACGGAACGCCACACTTTGTTTATTAAAGTTGATATGACTTTCTTTCCAAACTGACAGACAATGTAGATTTTATATTTTAAAAATTCTAATTTGGGCAGAGGAATAACCAAATCATGTTTACTTAGAATATCTTTGAAATTCAAGTGATTCAACCTTTTGTGTCGCAATCAATTCTTAGTTATATTAGAAGAAAGAATGCAGACATAATCACATGATTTTTTGGACCAGATTGCTTTGTAAGTGTCTCCAATTCTTTCTCTTGTCAAAGACCATATTGATTTTTCAGAGTGCAAGCATGTTTATGAAACTCTACCATATATCCATAATCACACAATTTAATTATGCTAATAAGATTATATCTCATATTTTTTCTACAAATAAAACATCATTAATGATAATGTTACCACGGATATTCTTATCTTTACCCATAGCTTTATCATTGTAGTCATCTCCAAACATGATTTTGGGACCAAAGCAATAAGTGAATTCAAATAGCAGCTTGACTTCACCAGTCATATGTCTAGAGCAGCCACTGTCCAAATACTAGACTGATTTCTTTAACAACTCATTTCTTGTCACCTGAAATCTCAGATTAACATTAAATTTGCTGCCCATACCTACTTGGATCCAGATTGGATTATTCCCTAGGGAACCCATACTTAAATTATCTTTCATATTTTTTTAGTATGTGTCCAAAAGAGTGTATGATTGTGCTGACACCTTAGGTGCATAGTGTTGTGCGTCCTTGATAAAATTTTGTTTAGAGTGATCTTTCATGTTATCCATCTAGTATTTCTTTTGAACTGATTTTTGTCTGAAAAATTGTCTATGTTTTACCTTCAAAGAGTCTTGTTTTGTTTAATCATACTTAAACCAATTGGTCTATATTTATCCAGCTTGACTTTGAACTCTGTGGTTCTACATAATCCTAAGCCTTTGTGTAAAAGTTTGTTTTGTCGAGATACTAGTGGACTAATATGAATTTCAGGTTCTAAATGTGCACATGTCATGTTGGACCTGACAAATTTCACGTATTTTGAATTGTCCTTATCCAGACATGATTGAATATTGGTTTCGTATGCACTATTGTCATTTATGCTAAAGCCTAAGCCAGTTTTTTTCTCTAACTTGCTTTTGCATTCCATGCAGTTTATCTAATGAAATATATCTAATGAAATAGAAGACTTATTTCAAGTGTTGAATAAGTTCATCAACATTTGATTATCATATATTATATCTTGGATTTGAGTTCTCATATTTGTGTTCTCACTCATTAGCAGAATTATTTGAGACTTCAGACTCTCACACTCATTTGGACTGATCACAGTTATACATGTCTCACATATTTGATAGTTCCTTTCGTTCTACTTTTACATCTTCGAATTGATGAGATATTCTTATATACTCTATTACGATGTCATTGAGTGTTGTGATACTATAATCTAATGTAAATTAATCGGAGCTAAAATCAAATACCTCTTTATCTTCAATGGTTTTCAGTTCAGCATCAGCCATGAAACATTGAGTTGGTTCATCATTTTCACTTGATGAATTTTCTGAGCTGGAGGTTTCAGTATCTGTTTCGGCCCACTTGATTTTGTTTCTTCTGCCATCAAGACTTTGTGTTCTTTCTTTATTCTGAATGATCTTCTCTCTTCTTTGGAATTTCTTTTTCCAAAAGATTTATTCTCATCCTTCTTTTGGTCTGTTACAGTCAGACATGAAATGTCCAGTCTTTCCACAGTTGTAATAGCCTTGATCATCCCCAACTGGTTTTTTTCTATAGGAGCCTTTCTTATTTGATCCTTGGAAGTTTTTGTGATTCCTCCTCGTGAACTTTCCAAACTTTTTGAAACAGAGACATTGCATCATTTCTTAGTTGTTCTACTGATTTTAATGATGAGTCCTCTGTTACTGTCAGGGCTTTTATTGCTAGTGTGATAATTGGTTCCTTTTCAATCCGAGCTACCAACTAAAACTATAAGCCTTTAAAATTCAGCAAGCAAATCATGCAGTTCAATTATGTCGAGATTTTTTTATTCTCTCATGACAATGGTCTTAACATCACATTCCCTTGGCAAGGCTCTTATTATTTCAGAGATACTTCTCTGTTGCTGTAACTTTTTCCCAAGGAAGACAGTTCAATAATGACGCTGATGGACCTTTTATCAAACTCATTCATTGTTTCTCCAGTTTTCATCTTGATGCTGTCAAACTTTTGTATGGTTACTGTCAGTTTGTTTTAAGCCTGATCATGTCTTTTGCACAACTGAGTGAGATTTTACCATATATATTTTGTTGTTTTACATGTTTTGATTTTGTTAAACACATTTTTATCAAGAGTTTTGTAGAGTATATATTTTGCAACGTTGTCCAGATTTGATTTATTTTTATCATCAACAGTCCACTCTTATCTGGGATTTTCAATAAATTGAGGCGCACCTTCTGTGATAGCTATAGCAGTATTGGCTTTCATGATCTTCGTTGGTCCATAAATGATAATATACCACATATATACCTAAGAATGGCAGCGGGTCGGGTTTGGGAAAACACGAGACCCGCCCCGCCTCCCCTTGGACCCGACCTGACCCTCCCCGTGACCCGGCGGGTCCAATCCGGGTTAGACCCGTTGGACCCGCCAAATTTTAGATAATTTAAATTTTATTAAATAAAAAATTTAAATAAGTTAAAAAAATAATTTAAATTTATTTTTCAAATTTATATTAACAATATTTAGGACAAAAAATATTCTCACAAGTTAAAATGTATTATTTTTTATTTAATTAATAATTAAAAACTAAAGAAATTTTATAATAATATATTTTTATATTAAAAATATCATGATATATTAAAATTATTTCAACCCAAAAATATTATAAACTCAAATTATGAATAAAGTATTGATTATTTAATATAAAAATATAATTATATATTATTAATATATATACATATATATTTTATATTTATATATTAATATATATTTTTGGCGGGGCGGGTCCGTCCAAACCCGAGACCCGCCCCGGACCCGCATACGAACCCGCTTGACCGGGTCTAGATCCGTCCCGTCGGGCCGGGTTTAGACCCGAGACCCATTGTCATACCTATATATACCATCATCTTGTGCTGAAAAGTATGTCTGCATACTAAATTTTCAATCATTATGTTCTTTCATAGAAAACATAGGTATGTTGTTAAATGAAGTCATGGTATTAAGTATAGCTCAAATCAAGCAAAAACCCGCTCGGATACCATATGTTAGAATCGAAAATGTTTTTAGAGGTGGTGAATAAACATTTTTAAAAATATTTTTGTTCTGATGACAATTAAGCCAAGTCAGCTCGATTATCTATTTTTTCGTAATAAGTTGTTTGTGCAAGAACTGTGTCAATGCGCAAATTTCTTGTAACATAAAAACCTTAGCTGATTACTAATGATATATTAAATTTATTACATATATTGATATATTAATTTTTTTAATCAATAATGTTTTTCACATAAATAAGTTTATGATTAAGTTTAGTTTAGCCCCCACCTAACATGAATCGTTCTTGCATATCCCCATATTTAAGGTTAGATTTGGATAAATGTATTTCAAATTCATCATAATTACCATTATATGTGTATAAATTAATTAGTTATCAAAGCAATCAAATGGATTTATTTTGAATGCGTGTTTTATTCAATATTTGTTATCGAGATGCCCTCACCAACTCTGCTCTGGTAACCAAACCAGAACTTCCTACTCAATAAAACCATAATGCGGTTCTCAAGTCTCGACAGTGCTTCTGGAGGAAACAATTGTTGTATAGTGCAAGAGCAAGACTATCAATCAATTAACTTCAAGGGAAAAAGGGGGGGAAAAAAAAATAGGCTATCAATCAATTGAAATAGTGTTGAACAAAAAGGTAATAAGAGCGAAGCACAGACGAATCAGTAGGATTCTAGAAATGCTAAAAGGCGCAATTCCCAACGGATACAGACTTAAGGAGGTGCAATCTTTATCCATCCTATATGTTCAAACTTGACAACCCGCTATCTACTTTTTAGCTTCTCCAAACAAAATAGCTTTTCACATCAAACACCAGTAGAAGATGATACATATCTTTCTCATATGTTGAACTTCGAAGGCACGGTATCAAAATCATCAAAATCAAATCTCTTCTGCTCTTTTCCCACCTAAGTACACGAGAAACAAAAACAAAAACAAAAACAAAAAATATTGAAGAAAAGATAAATGTAATAATTTAGGCGATAGGCAATAGACTGTAGATGGTAAATCAGTACCTTTCCAAGATAAGAAAGATCACATGACATGAGTTCATTCATGGTCGTTAGCTTCTTCGACAGTGTCATAGCCCTAAACAAATTTGCAAAGAACATATCAACGACCCAATCGGATTTCATCGAATATGCAGTCAAGAAGTAATTTAGCAAACATAGCTGTCTTTCTTGGTTACTTTTCTGGTTACAGCTACCAAATATAGCACTACATTTCCAAGAAATTATGGCCGAAACCAGGATATCTATACAAAAGGTGTAATAATACTTGGTGGCAAATGATTAGGGCACTTCAAGCTAAAAAGAATACATTTCATATTTTGTTATTCATGTTTCCAGCGCCAAGCCCACCATCAAAAGGACAGTTACAGATTCCATAATCCATCCTGTTTATTTAGAGGGATTACTGCACATCATTCTATACATATACCAACAATTCTAACACATACATACCTCCGGATTGAGGAGTCAATTCGGTCAATCATCTCACACGTTCTGTATTGCTCAGGATCCTCCAGGAATCTAACCATCCCATCCTTCTGGTTAATCGTTGCATAAATTTCACCATCCTGGATCTAAAAAACAAGAAAAATAGTTTCCTAAAAGACCACTTCTCTTTCATTTCAAAACATAGCGCGTCACAAGATGCTCCACCTACCATTTGAAGTACATGCATCTCGGCCTCCTTGGGACTATTTAGTTGGACAGTATTTGCTATATCTTGGAGGGATAGCGTGAGGTATGTCTGTGTCAACCTCTGAATATTGCGTTTATACATAGAAGACACTACTTGCTTTACCAATCCAAGATTTTTGTCCTGCAAGTGGAGGATAAAGTTGTATCTAATATAATCTAACAGAATAATGGCTCGAGTTAGAGCTTCAACACAGTAACTTACACATTCAAATTTGTCCTTGTTAGCCTGAACAAAAGTCTCAAGCTCTGATATTTTTCCAGTGCTATAACTACTCACCAACTCAAGGTATGGCTGCTCAACAAAAGAACAAGAGAATTAGGTGAGAAAAACAAATCAAAGGTACTTCGGATCTAAAACAAATTCTGAAAGGATGGCAAGTCATAATCTTTCTCATTATCTAAAAGAAATATTTCACACCCAATCGATAAAGCCTACATCCATAATACACAATCAATGTCCATAAGATAACTCATTTTGTTCCGTTCTTTAATATTTAAAAACATGGAATAGGAGACAATTTCAAATCAGTTTGTGGTCAATCGGTGAAATGATTGCAATTTTCACTGAATTCCAAATGAACCATAAGAACGGGAAAAGAAATTAAGCTTAGCCTTGGATAGCTATACCCTAAAGAATTGAAAATCATCTAAATGAAAAAAGGTACAAGAAGTACACCTGAGAAAAGTTTTTCAGATTCCTTTGGGCAGCTGAAGAAGTATACTTGGGGAAACTGGTCGAGAACTGCCATTAAAATCATAATTGTTAAGGAAATATATTAAACAAATGGAAGTTGCAGGCTGAAAGATAAAGTGGCCAAAGAAGATTTATCAACAACGAAGAACAGCTAATTAAAGTTAAAGTTTGTCAAACAAATAGAGCAAAGCTAACCAACCACAAGGATACCCTAGCACAAACAAGCACACTTGCCAAAATAGTGCTGATATCAACATACTTTTAACAATATGTCCTAAAAATAGAACATGGAGACTGCCTTTCTAACATAACAGAATCCAACATGCTAAAAAAGGCCGACTCAGTTGTAGAAATGACGCGTAAACATAAGATAGACCATAAATACCTGCCCCAGATGAACAAGAGACACCAATATGTATTTTTTGTAGGCTTCAACTGCTATAGCACTTATAATGGACATAGGTGCAGTTACAACCTAGAAAGACATAAATAAGAATGATATATAGAAAGAACTGCCGAAGAGGTTGAAGTAACAAATTAGTACATCACAAAAGGTAGAATCTAAAGAAGATTAGATGGTACAAGAAATCAGATAAAGAGTCACGTACATTGTGCAGTAGCTCCAGGGCTTTCAGAAATTGCTTTTGTCCAATGCATATTATACCCCTAGTTTTATGCAAGGTATCAGATAATGTATCAATACGGTTTCCTTGTCGTTTTGCAGCAACAAAAGGACATAAGAGATTTCATGATACGTAGGTACATAACCATATCTGCCACACAGTATCTTACGCATTTTACTTCAAGAAAATAAGCAAACAAACATGGACAACCAATTATTTGGCGACCGAACTAATCTTGGTCAAAAACTTATTGCAAAAAATTGAACTGAATGATAGGCTATAGTTAACGGCTAGAAATTTTGAAAGTAAATGCAAGTTATTTCAGTAATTAAAAAGAAAAATATAGTAAATGCAAATGGGGTTATAAAAGTTAGATCCAAATGCAGGCCATTTGCCAATACAAGAAGTCAATAAAAAATCTGACCGAGAAAGTGTTTTTTATTGAGTAAGAAAACATACCCATAATAGCAGTATAGTAGAAGATCGCGTGGTTGCTCAACCTCAAATATGTCATCATACAAAACAGAAAGACCGGATTTATAGAATTTTGACAATAAACAGAGAAGAAGATAATCCGGATGTAAAGTTGTCAAATGTTCGGATGACGATTGAAGCTTCCGCAAAGCTTTCAACATTGGAGCCACACCTCTCATGGGATCTTGAAGAAGCATAACTTGGTCCTTAAACCTTTTACAAATAGATATAACTGCAAGTCACATCACCATCAAAAGTTTAAAATCAGCAGGCCAACAGCAACAAAACAAACTAATCACATAAAAGAGAAGGTAAATACATTTATCAGGCGCCATCCGAATTTGCTCTGCAGCACAGACATTTATAAACCTGGATATGGAAAGCACAATCTCATTCACTTGTTCTTTCGAAACTGGTACCGAAGTGCACGCATCCCTGAAAGAACAATGTATAAGATAAAGGCCAAATGGTTGTCAGTATACAAGCAAACAGAAAAACCAGTCAAATGAAGGAGATTTCAAATATGAAAATTTTAAAGTCAACTGGATCATAATGTTTAAATCACCCATAAAAATTCTTGATATTGTTCCATGTATCAACAATAACAAGAAACAAATCCAAGACCTTTCAACATTCCCATATGATATTGGAAATAAGAATAACAACTAAACTTTGCCTCTTTCCAAAAAAATTCAGCCCAGATATACTAACAGATTCTATTAGAGATTGAGGACTTCCTCATAAACCTAAAGCAAAACAAAGTGATACCAATATACTTTCACTTCTTATGTATATTTGCATATCAGCTTGGAAGATCAGGCCTTAAACTACGATAACCCCAATACAATGCTCTCAATCAATTCAACCCTTTCCCTAAGAAAAGGAATGAAAACCCACAAATGTTACAAATAAAATTCCAAAATAACATGAAAAAATTAGCCCAATCAAGAAAAGAGAGTCTCAATAAAATAAAATAAAATAAAATAAAAAAGCACGAGTAATTACAGGAGGGTACAATAACCAAGGACAGCATTTCTGGCATAGGATTGGCCATATTGGTATGGGTATTTGTTTAAATATGATTACACAATGATCAAACAAAATATCAGCGATGTCCCCTACCACACTACACGATTTATTATGACTTAATGCAGTAAAAAATCAAGATATGAGATGAAAAATTACAGGATGTAGAGGTAGCCAAGGGAGTGTATCGAGGGGTCGAGTTCGTTAAGTAGAGGAGCGAGGCGACTCGATTCAGTGTGAAGCAACTCTTCGGACTGTTTTAAGAAGCTGGAGAGCTGAGTTAGCTCGTTGTTGTCGCCGGAAAGCCCTAGGATTTGAGCCACCACCGATTCCACGGAGTTCATGTTCAGATTCATCTCTTTTTTCAATTTTGTTACAGACGATTGAATGTTATGAACAATTTGAGAGGAATTTTCCAGTAAAGCATATTTTGGGCCGAAGGGCCTTGTTCATACTTTACGACCGGTTTTTATGGTTCAAGTAGGTTGCGGTTTTGGGTTTTAGTCATTTTTGTTTCTCCGTTCCTTTTTTTGGTTGTCAAATTTTAAGAATTCGTACAAACCAAACTTGCGAGAGGCTTTCTCCGACAGTGTTTGGATTTGGGTTTGGAATTTTTGGAATTTATATTTTATTTTGGTGTTTAGAAAAAAGTTAAAATACATATTGAAATTTGCTAGCATAAATTTTAGAAAAGTGATATTTTTATTAAAAAATATTTGAAAAACTTAAATTTATAACTAAAGTTTATAAATTTTTTGTTAGAAATTATTTTATTATTTTTATAAACCAAAATCCCATGAAATCCCATGAAATTCGACCAATTTTGTAAGGATTTCACTTAGTTAAATGAAATCCCATTAAATCCCATCAAATACCAATCCCGTTTTAAAATTTCATTTTGTCAAATACCAAAACAGTATTTGTAAATCCAAATTCCACCAAATCCTCTCCAAATCCTATCCACCGAACACATTGTAACCAGCTGAGGCAAGGAGACCAAGCCAATTCATCGTGGATCACTCCCACTGATAATTAGGGGATATGTTCCCTCACACATCCACAAACGTGGCCACTACCCGAAATTTCTGATAAGGCCACCCATCTTAAGGCCCTATAAATACCCTCAATAGAGGTAAAAATAAATAAATAAATAAATAAATAAAGGAGTTCACCTTATTCTAAAACACTCTCTGCATTCTCTTCTTTCATATAATTTCTTTTCTTGTGTGAGAACATTAATGATTTGAGCGTTGGAGTAATCATGTCGATAATTCTCCCGGAAACCCACTAACCCGTCTTGTTTGAGTGTACGTAGACATTAGCAAGACAAGGTCAATTCCAACCGGTCATTAATTTAAACAAAGAAGACATCTACTCTACCCAGGAAGTTGCCCACCTAACCTACCCAATTTTTTAGATGACATCATTGGCACTATCTGTGGGAACCATATCTATAAGAATAATAAATATGTCGAAATCTTTTTTGTGAAAATTATCGAATTCAAAATAAGTGTCCGATAGCACGCCGATCAGTTAATTTAATAAGAAATGGGATTTAGCACTCGATTTCGTTGGTGCTATCCAATCGAATACAATTCAATTGTTTACTTATTTAAAGGAGTGAATTTACAAGCTCAATCAAGCTTTTTTGAAAATCTCAAGGGTATGGTATGAATAAGGATCTTGAGAAAATTTTTCATTTGTATATCATTATAGACAATCCCATCTATATTATATAAAATAGTCTATGGAATTCGAACCTGAACTCTATTTACATTACGATTCATTATTTCTATCTTATTGTATTGGCTCTTCTTATTTTATTGTTTATTTCAGCAGCCTATTCTTTTCGTTTGTTTATACAGTTTTCATTTCATAGACGAATTCCGCCTATTTTCACATCTAGGATTTACATATACAACATATAAAACTCAAAATCAGCTCAAGGGGACCCTTCTGGCAGGGAAACCACATATTTCGGGGTTCTTATGGGAAAACCACCCCCCGAGAACCCCCAACAAAACATCATCTCTCCCGAACAACTCGGGCAATGGATTGAGGCAGCTATGCAGAAGGCTCTAGCACAAATGGAACCTCCCTGCAAAAAGGTAGTGCCTAACGAGGAAGAAGAGTCCCATGGCGATTCCCACCCCAAGGACAAATATAATAAGGGGGCGGATAACTCACATGTAGGCTCGAAGGAGGTCATGGATGTGTGTTGGGATAGTTTGTGCGTGTACAGAAGGATGAATATACAATTTTAAAATATTTCAAAAATATGCATGCATAGAAACTGTCTTGATAGGGTTAGCTAAAAAAGATTGGCTTTCTCAACCTTAAAAACAGTTTGGATCAAAACGATAGTGTGGATAAACAATTCAAGAGTTTTTACGATTCTTTTATACTCAGGCAAACACAAATAACAAGATGAAATAACAGTTAAGTAAATAACACAAGAGTTATAAAAGTACTCCTCTTCTTGTTCTATTGATCTGAAGCATCCAGCTGAGCCACGCCGGTTTAGAATTCTATTATAAGGGCAAAGGCCTCCCTATAAGAAAAAGGGATAGAAGGTAAATTCCTTCTACGTCTCCACTTATAACATCGGAAGAAATTCACTACAAGACTTTGGCTTATACAACCTTTGTATATAACCCACTCCAGTAGCAAGACATATCCCTCGCCTAAACTAGAACTCCTAGTCTTCAACAAGTTAAGACAACACATCTTAAGTACAAATACACAAGTATGATAAATGAATGAATTCTCATATTCAAACCGGCGAGAAAATCCTTCAACAGTTTCAAATGAGCAGTTGAGAGATTGACTCAAAGCCCTTAGTGATCCTTAATGATGTTATAGATAAACTTATATGAGTTGGCAAGTTGAGCAAAGTAGATGTAGATCTTGTGAGTGCTCAAAGGATGGAAGATTGTAAGAATGTGTGTAGTTTCCATAAGCTCAAAGATTACTTTGCATCCTCTATTTTAGGGGTGGGCGTCGGGTCGGGTAGTGTCGGTTCGGGTAGTTCGGGTCGGGTAACAAATTTGACTACCCGAATCCAACCCAAACATTTTGGGTACCCGAAATTGTTGGGTATTAAAGTCGGGTACCCGAAAATTGAATCTTTAAAAAAAAATTAATTTCTAAAAAAAACTTATTTCTTAATGTAGAGACGCTTAGTGCTGGTTCTGGAAAATTGAATCATGGTCGATTCCAGTCTATAAGCTTACGCTCCAGACAAGTTTCTTGATATTATCACTAAATAAACACAATAGCTAAACCAATAAATCGTGAGCCATGACTGCGTGTCTGCTTTTGCCGTCAGGTCCAGCACCGTCTGTGTCCATGTCCAGCCGTCAAGGTTCCAGCTATTCGAGAGGGGTCATAGTTTGAACATTGAAACTGGAAATTGGAAACCCGATATGTGTAATCTGGTTGTGGGGAAACCAGTAGGCAGGAGTGAAAGTCTCAAAGAGTTAAAGGAAGAAGATGGGCTATTGGGCTATGTTTGATTGTGGGGAAAGAAGTCTAGACACAAGACACGGCCCATTCAATTGTCTACAATAATTTATTTAAAAAAAATAATCGGGTAACCCGATACCCGATCGGGTAACAAAAAAATACCCGACACCAACCCGACTTTCAAAATTTTGGGTTCGGGTTTTACCTGAACCTGACAGTTTTAAAAACTACCCGAACCGATCGGGTCGGATCGGGTACCCGAAACCCGAGACTAAACGCCCACCCCTACTCTATTTATAGGCATTAATGACAATGTTTGGCTGCACTTTTCATTAAATTCTTGGAGTAAAGATGTCTCATTTTGTCTCAACTCTTTGTACCTTCTCAATAAATGCAGGAGAAGACTCTTTCTCAAAATGGATGAGAGCGGTTGTTGCAACTGTCAAGGATGATTGTCCACAGGTTCCATTTTTGGAAAATATTTGAACGCCTTAATCTATCATTTATTGCTACCAATTTGCCTACTTTTTAAAGTACTTGGAGTTAAACGACCCAAACTAATACTGATTTTTTTTTTAAAATACTTTACCTTAAAATATTGATGATACATATACGCTCATACATATATGTACTATACTTAAATACTTAAACTTAATTTTATATTCATGCATGAAAACCTCATAATATAATTATGTAAAAATCATAATCTAACATAAAATCTCATGCATATGTAAAAATCCCTTAATCATGAAAATAATAATACTTAATTTTCCATGTGCGGAATAAAATAATAACATATAAAAATCCCTTAATAAATCTCGTATCATAAGCATGCGATAGTCACGGGTACTAGCAGCTTCCATGGATGCTCATACGCCCTCGCCGCCAGTAGGGACCACATCATCATCGACTGACTCATGCTCACCTGCACCATTTAATTTAGTGAGCCTAGAGGCTCAACACGTCCTATCCTTATATAACAACATGAAACCACATACATGCACACATCATATAAATATCGTAAATATACTTATACATGCATGATCTTAAAAACATTACATAATTATGCATCTTAAACATCATCAACATACTTCATCTTGAACATCATCGAATACATAATCATATCTTAAGCTTGATCATTATACATAATATCATATGACATGTCATAAATTGAAACTTTCATATAGGTTGTATCAATGTCGTTTGACCGTGACATATTCGATTGATCAATCTGGAAACCAACTTGCATGGCGGTGGGATCTCCACCTCTATGTTGTCACTTCACCAACACTCAATGATGAATTCATGAGCTCATAAACATAATCATATGGAAAGGAAATCGGGCTCCAGTATCCCAACTCACAGTCCCGTAAGCATATGGAAAGGGCTCCGGGCCTAGGCATATAATCCTGAATCTCGTAATTGTCACACGTTGTAAGACTCAGGATTATTTAATTTTAATCTGAGAATATTTAATTTGGGAATAGTTAGAGTTTAGAATTAAATTCTAATATTCTTAAATGAATAAGGATTGAAATTGAATTAAATCGCTTTTCCGGGGACTGAATTGCAAATAGCCAAAAGTTCAGGGACTAAACTGCAATTTGGCTAATATATATCTAATTCCCACTTGTTTCTTCTCCATTCACACGTGACATATCAGATTGTGGGAAGGGATGAATAGAACCTAGAATCACGCCATTTTCAGCCATCCAAAGCTCCGTTAATTTGTGATCCGGCCGTCAGAAATTCAAGATAAATATATATCTGCGATCACCGCTCCGAGAGCTTCGTTTTGGTACAACTTTTATTGAGCTTTCTCATATTTTATTTTTATATTGAAGATGAAATTTCATGATTTTGATATATGAATATATGAGTTGTACCGGTTACGTATTCGCAGACGGTTCGGAAAAAGACTGTCGTTCGGATTTTATATGATTTTAGAAAGCAAAATTCGAACACTACCATATCTGAATGTTACTGATTTTTATGTTATTGAGCTGATATGATAGAGATTATGTTGTGAATTGATTGTTGGATTGATTTTGATATGGTTTCGGTTGTCGGTTTTTAGCCGTTATGCCGTCGATTCAAGAATTATCAAGATTTTGATATACGTTCAAGCCTATTGAATTAGCTATACTTTAGATTGAATGATTAGTTGATCTTTGAGCTGATGGTACTTCATTTCAGATTTGTTTTGAAGTGTTCGAACTCGGGAATTCAACGTTCGAATCGAAATAGAAAAGCTTGAGGTTTGAAGTAGTTTGATTGATTGAATTACAACGACTTCGAGCAGATTTTGATATATGTTCATCATGTTATGTTTTCAGATTTGAAGCATTTTCAGACTCGACATTGAAAGGTATAAATGACAGCTAATCCGGATGGGATAGAACACTCGAAGTAGCTATTATTTCGAGTATTCCCTTGTCAATCACATACTTGTTTGATTATGTGCTTTATGTGATTAGATGCTTTTTGTTGCTTTGTTGTTTATTTGATTAATTGTTCAAGGTGTTTTTATAACATTTAATGCATATAGATTATGTTGCATGCATCTTGAACTCTAGCCTAGAAAGCATAGAGGGCTGAAAGGCCTAGAGTGCATATGACGTTTGCAAAGCTGTAGTTGAGTGACACGGAATGTAGAGTTACTTCCAGAGCCAGAAGACTCACTATAGTTATATCAAAGTCAGAGGAAATACAATACTTGACTTCACCTCGAATGGGTAAGTTGGTGTTCGTTTGAAATTTTATTTCCTCGGGATCCCAAGAACCAATATTTATTTGATATCAGATTTGATAGCCTGCCATTGAAACATGCATTGCATTTATGTTTAATTTTACTGCATGTTTTGTTATTTATACTGGAATTTATTCTCACCGGAGTTTTCCGGCTATTGCTTTGTTTTGTATATGTGCATGGCAATAGGTGGGATAGGAGCTGGTCAGAAACGACAAGAATAGCTCGAGAAAGAGTAATAGCATGTGGTGATTTGGGTTTTAGCAGTTGATGTACTAGATCTTGTATCGAACATGTTAGAACACTAGATTTTGGTTTATATGTTTGATCTTTGTCACTTTTTGAGATTGGTACAGATTGTATAGTTTAGATCATGATGTTCATGTTTGAATTTGTAGTGTACCAAGATGATATGAGTTATGCATGATTTCTATTTTTATGGTTTAGACACAATTTATAGAATCAGAGGATTTTCAGCCAGAATTGCTGGTTTGTTGACCTGCGCGCGGGCGAGAGGGCTTTTCGCGTGAGCGCAGGCTACCAGAAATTCTCGCTGGAACATTGTCTCGCACGCAGGCGATATGCTATCGCGCACGCGCGCGAGCCAATGGTCGGCCGCGGGATGTTTGACTCGCGCGCGGGCGAGGAGCCCCTCACGCACGCGCGCGAGGTACCCTGTTTAAAAAAAAATTGGTTCTAATTAATTGAACTAGATTGTGTTATATGATTTTTAAGAATAAATTGCCCCAAGATAAGATTAGCAACCCGGGTCCCCACAACAGGTGGTATCAGAGCGTAAGTTTTAGGATTCAGATAGAGGTTGATGAGCGGGGTAGATTGAGTCTGTCTGATTGCTTTATATTGCATGAGATTACATGTTGTATCTGATTATGTGCAGTATATGCGAGCATGCTTTATATTGCAAGACTTATGTGATTGCATGATTATGTGCTTTTATTGCTACTGCATGCTAGATATATGCAATTATATTCCAGATTATCCTCAGCCAGAACTTGAATTCTCATGAGAATGCATTGGGAATGCTTATCAGAGAAGGATGGAATAAATTGCTGAATATGATATTGTTTATGCACTAATATGTTTGACAATCAGATATGCCTCCCCGTAAAGCACCAGTCACTAGACAGACATTGGCTGTTCCCCAGGACAAACCAGCACCAGTAACACCGCCAGTTTCTGAACCTCAGACTGCACAGGGTAGTACATCTGTTGATTCTATGGATGCTACTGTTACTCCGATGGAGACATTGTTGAAACGATTTCAGTCGTTCAACCCTCCAAAACTGAAAGAAACAGAAAATTCAGTTGATTGTGAGAATTGGTTAGAAGACATTGAACAGTTATTTGAATCGCTTGATTATTCTGATGATCATCGTATCAGACTTGTAATACATCAACTTCATGAAGTTGCCAAGAGTTGGTGGATTACTACAAAACGGGTGTTGGAACAACGAGGTACGACTATCACTTGGAATGTCTTTAAAATTGAATTTTATCAACGTTTCTTTCCAGTCTCCTACAGAAAAGATAAGGGTGCTGAATTTGCCAATATGAGACAAGGCAATATGAACATTGAAGAATATGTGGCCAAATTTTCAAGTCTTTTGAAGTTTACTCTACATATAGCAGCGACTGATGAAGCCATGGCAGATCAATTTATTAATGGCCTCAATCCAGATGTGTTTACTTTGGTGAACAGTGGAAGACCTAATACCTTTGCTGAACCACTGAATAAAGCTAAGGGAGCAGAAGCAGGCTTATTGCGACAAAGAGGAACACCGTTCCTTCCACAGCCATCTTCACAGCATGTATCAGTATCAGTGCCACAGAATCCGCCACAGTTTCAGCAACCATCTCCCAGATTTGAGGGAGGAAGCAGTGGTAGAAAGGATTCTAGATTCAGGCCAAAAGGTAAACAGTTTAAGAAGTCAGTCAGTAGTTCCTCTAGTTCAAGTGGACAAAAACTGTTTGGTACAGGGCATAGATTTAGTGAGTCAGGGGTTTATTGTGGCAAGTGTGGTGGCGGACATGCTACTGATCAGTGCAGAGGTGTGTCAGGTAATTGTAATATCTGTCGTCAACCAGGTCATTATGCCAAGGTATGTCCTCAAAGAACAACAGGCCGTACTTCTAGTGCAAGTTCTTCTCGACCAGTACCTCAGACAGAAAGACAATCAGTGCATTCATTTCAGCCTCAACAACAAACCAGATCAGGAGAAAACCAGACTGTGACTCAATCTCCTAGGCAACAAGTACGAGTGTTTGCATTGATGGAGGAGCAGGCTCCGGCAGCACCTGACGATGTTATAGCAGGTAACTATTTTATCTTTGGTTATCCTGCTTATGTTTTGATAGATACAGGTGCATCACATACATTCATATCTGAAAAATTTGTTATGATGCATTTTTTATCGTCTGAGCCATTGCCTACTGTTGTTTCTATTTCTTCACCTTTGGGTGAAGGTATTGTATCTTTTCGAATGATTCGAAATTTTACTTTGCAATATGACAGGAATGTGATTGATTTGGATTGTATAGTACTTGGATTATCAGATTTCGATTGCATTGTCGGTATAGATATGTTAACCAAGTACAGGATGACTGTATATTGTTTCCAGAAAGTGGTCAGATTTAGACCAGAAATGGCAGCTGAATGGAAATTCTATGGTAAGGGTTCTCGGGCCAAGATCCCTTTGATATTTGTGTTATCTATGACCCGTTTATTGCAGAGAGGTGCAGAAGAATTTCTGATTTATGCAGTCGATGTATTGAAATCCAGTCTAGTAGTAACAGATATTCTAGTGGTGCATGAATTTGCTGATGTATTCCCTGATGAAATTCCTGGTTTACCTCCAGTTCGAGAAATAGATTTCAGTATTGAGTTAATGCCAGGTACGCAACCAATATCCAAAGCTCCTTACAGAATGACACCTATTGAATTGAAGGAGTTGAAAGATCAGTTAGAATATTTGCTGGCCAAAGGGTACATTAGGCCGAGCGTTTTACCTTGGAGCGCTTCGGTACTTTTTGTACGAAAGAAAGATGGTTCAATGCGGTTGTGTATCGATTATCGTCAACTGAACAAGGTAAGGATAAAGAATAAATATCCACTGCCTAGAATAGATGATTTGTTTGATCATCTACAGGGTTCAGCTATCTATTCTAAGATTGATTTGCGATCCGGATATCATCAACTCAGAGTACGAGATGAAGATATCCCTAAAACTGCTTTCAAAACAAGGTATGGACATTATGAAGTTATTGTCATGCCATTTGGTTTAACCAATGCTCCTGCAGTATTTATGGGATTGATGAATAGAATATTTCAGAAATACTTGGATGACTTTGTCATTATTTTTATCGATGATATCTTGATATATTCCAAGAATGTGCACGATCATGCTGAACATCTCAAAATCATCTTACAGACTTTGAGAACTGAAAAATTATATGCCAAGTTATCGAAATATGAGTTTTGGTTGCAGAAAGTTGTGTTTCTTGGGCATATCATTTCAGGTGATGGTATTTCAGTGGATCCAAGCAAGGTAGAGGCTGTACTGATTTGGCCTAGACCTACATCAGTGCCAGAAATACGGAGTTTTATGGGCTTAGCAGGCTACTATCGCAGATTCATTCGAGATTTTTCCAGCATTGCCAAGCCTATTAAGCAATTGACTCAGAAAAATATGCCGTATGTATGGACTGAAGCTTGTGAAGCTAGTTTCTTGGAGTTGAAGAAGAGGCTTACAAGTGCACCTGTCTTGACGATTCCTTCAGGTATGGGTGATTTTGTTGTATATTGTGATGCTTCTCACAAGGGTCTAGGTTGTGTGCTCATGCAACGAGGGCATGTTATCATTTATGCTTCGAGACAGTTAAAGCCACACGAGACTCGGTATCCTATCCATGATTTGGACCTTGCCGCTATTGTCTTTGCATTGAGATATGGCGACATTATCTTTATGGTGAGAAATTTGAAATCTATTCTGATCATAAAAGTTTAAAATATCTATTTTCGCAATCATAATTGAATATGAGACAACGTAGATGACTTGATTTATTGAAAGATTTCGATTGCGAGATCAAATATTATCCAGGAAAATCCAATGCCGCTGCAGATGCCTTGAGTAGAAAGGTATGTTCATTATCATTATCTACGATAGGTGTATCTCAATTGGTCGAAGATTGTTGTATTTTTGGATTAGTATTTGAAACAGATATTCAGCCTATCCGTGTTTATGCTATAAAATCTGAGCCAGAACTTTTGATGAGAATCAAAGAAGCACATAAAGTAGATCCGAATATTCAGAAATCGATTGATATGGTCAGATCTGGACATCAATCCGAATATCAGGTCAGTGCTGATGATGTGTTATATGTGAATAACAGATTGGTTGTTCCAGAGGTTTCAGACTTGAAGCAGCAGATATTGAAAGAAGCTCATAACAGTAGATTCAGTATTCATCCTGGTGGCAGAAAAATGTATAATGATCTGAAGATGCAGTATTTGTGGAAACAGATGAAGTCAGATGTGACTAAATTTGTATCAAGATGTTTGAATTGCCAACAGGTGAAAGCTGAACGAAAGAAGCCAGGTGGTTTCTTACAGAGTTTATCAGTTCCAGAATGGAAATGAGATCACATTTCCATGGATTTTGTTACACAGCTACCACGTTCATCCAGAGGGTGCGATGCCATTTGGGTGATTATTGATCGTTTGACGAAATCATCATGTTTCATTCCGTACAAGATGACGTACAGACATAATCAGATGACAGAGATCTACGTCAGAAAAGTGGTAAGATTACATGGTGTGCCTAAATCTATTGTTTCAAATCGAGATCCTAGATTTACATCACACTTTTGACATAGCTTGCAACAAGCTCTTGGTACTCAATTGCATCTAAGTACTATATCATCCTCAAACAGATGGACAATTAGAGCGGACTATCCAGACACTTGAGGATATGCTGAGAGCTATAGTACTAAACTTTGGTACTAGTTGGAAAGATTCATTACCACTTGCAAAATTTTTTTATAATAACAGCTATCAGACTAGCATTGAGATGACTCCTTTTGAAGCACTGTACGGAAAGAAATGTAGATAACCATTATATTAGGATGATATCTCAGACGTACCAGATGTTGGGCCGGATATGATCCGAGAAATGACTGAAAAGGTGAAGCTTATACAGAAAAGAATGAAAACAGCTCAGGAAAAACAAGCAAAGTATGCGAATATCAGACGACGACCTCTATCTTTTGATCAGGGAGACAAAGTTTTCTTGAAGATTTCTCCATTTAGAGGTACAGTCAGATTTGGCAAGAGAGAAAAATTATCTCCACGTTTTATCGGTCCTTATGAGATTATCGAGAAGATAGGCGATCTTGCTTATCGACTCGTTCTTCCTCCATCTTTGTCTGGTATTCATGATGTATTTCATGTCTCTATGCTGCGGAAGTATCAGCCTGATCCTTCCCATATTCTTCAGCCTGATGAAGGTGAACTTGACGAGACTCTCAGTTATTTTGAGCAGCCTATTCAGATTCTTGATCGCAAAGAGAAACAACTCAGAAACAAGACAATTCAGCTAGTCAAACTTCAGTGGAGTCGACATGGCACAGAAGAAGAACTTGGAAGACTGAGTCAGATATGAGACAGAGATTTTCAGAGTTGTTTCATTGATGTGAGTTCTTATTCTGTTTTCTGTTATTTTATTCTCTTATGTGTATACAGATTTCATATGCAGCATGCTTATGATTTCGAGGACGAACTCATGTCTTAGTGGGGGAGAAATGTAAGGCCCGAGATTATTTAATTTTAATCCGAGAATATTTAATTTGGGAATAGTTAGAGTTTAGAATTAAATTCTAATATTATTAAATGAATAAGGATTTAAATTGAATTAAATCGCTTTTCTGGGGACTGAATTGCAAATAGCCAAAAGTTCAGGGACTAAACTGTAATTTGGCTAATATATATCTAATTCCCACTTGTTTCTTCTCCATTCACACGTGACATATCAGATTGTTGGAAGGGACGAACAGAACCTAGCATCACGCCATTTTCAGCCATTCAAAGCTCCGTTAATTTGTGATCCGGCCGTCAGAAATTCAAGATAAATATATATCTGCGATCACCGCTATGAGAGTTTCGTTTTGGTACAACTTTTATTGAGCTTTCTCAGGGAAAAGCACTATTTTGGTCCTTATACTTTATAACTGAAACAGTTTTAGTCCTTAATCTTTTTATGGTGACACTTTTAGTCCCTGTACTTTTTAAAAAGTATAAAAATAGTCCTTACCATTAATTTTTGGTTAAAGTTAACGGCAGTAATCGTGTGTTTGGTGCATAACACCAAATTCATCCACTAAACACCAAAAAAACTCAGCAAATAAATTGCAATCAATTCCAAGAAGAAATCTTAGCTTCAACCTCACACATAACAAAATAAAATCAAAGCAATATCCAATACACGAAAATAAATATTTAACATAATAACAGCAAAAAAATTAATTATATTATACAAATTTTCTTAATCCAAATCAACATACTTAAGAGAAATCCCAAAATCCAATGTATTTATCTAAGCACCGATCTTTCCAAAATTTCCACAACTCAGTGATTTCATAAAAAGTACTCTTTTCCAATTAATGATCTCCAAACCAATCAATTCCAATTAAGTAGTAAAAAAAATCCAAAAGCACAACCAAAATGAATCCAAATGTGTCAACGTAGAATTGCAACCTCATATCTAAAGAAAAAACAATCAAAATAAATATTTCTCTATTTAGACTTGTCCTTGGGATCACTGCAGCAGGAAGTTGAACCAGCTTGAGAAGAAATAACATTGGTTAAATTTGAGGCAGATGACTTTAAATTTGACAAAGTCACAAAGTTTTTTCCCCTTTTAACAATAACAGGAGTGCGACTGATTGAGGATGAATGGTTGATCTACAACATATAAAGAAAAATGAAAATTTCTTAGCAAGATAATTTTTAGGAAAATTTTTTAAAAACATTCTTGAAAAAAGCAACCTTTACCGATGTAGTTTTATTTGCCATTCCTGTTGTTTGCATATTTTTCTCTGGTCTTCTCACCTGAAAAATTAAAATAAACTTGCTTTTATATACTAAACCGCATATATAAATTCATAGTTGATTTTTTCAGTAGCACCTGTAATTTTTCTCTATTTGATGCTTTCTTCTGCTGAACATGGTCAATGGAAATTGATACTTGTGTTCCTTGTAAACCATTTGATCTCGCTGTTGCTATGATGGATTGAGACTGATCATTCACTTCATTTGAGACAACCTCACGATTATCTCGTGCGCTTTCACCCATTGTTCTTTTGCTGCAAGTTTTTGAATTATGACCTACATCCCCACAAGTTTTACATTTGTTTGTTCTTTTCACACCTCTCAACCTATGTGGGTTATGACTTGCAGCAGGTGGCTCATTCGGCTCTCTCTTCCTTAGTTTTTTAGGTCTACCAATAAGTTCTGCATATGTTGGTGGCAGAGGAGCTATATTATTACTTGAAGGCCACAATTCCGAACTATTAGTACCATATATGGTATTCTCATAGCATGATAGGTATGAATTCACACTATAGCATGGGTGCACATATGTTTCGGGGGTTTCTTTTCTGCTCCATATACTAGAAACTGCATGCTTACAAGGTATGCCAGTTAAATCCATTCTTCTACAACTACATGTCCTTTCCCACAAGTCAACAGTGTGTTGGTCAAAAGGTCCCATAACTTGGAAATGCCATTCATCAGATCTCATAGGTATACACTCGGCTGCCTTTAAAATAATTTTATCTAGCATATTCTTTATATTGGGGCATATAGGACCCACCCACTTTGCAGCTTTCTCCCTATTAATCTGCATCCTAGTCATTAACAAGTTTCTTATACCCTCAAGCAATTGGATAATTGGCTTTTCTCTTTCATCTAGGATTAAAGAGTTGAAAGACTCACATATATTATTTAAAAGAATGTCACACCTTGGATACATGCTGAAATGAGACCTTGACCATTGATGTGGAGGTTTTTTTTTATCAACCATTGATATGCATCCTCATCAATCTTTCTCAATTCCAACATTTTTCTTTCAAAATCCTTCATCACATTTGATTTTGCTGCAGCCCACAATGCATTTTTTATAGCAAGACTACTAAATCCATCTCTTTTCATGTTGCTATGCAAATGTCTAACACAAAATCTATTTTCTGCATCAGGGAGAAAACTCTCAAATGCTGGAATCAAACCTTTTTGCTTGTCAGAAATAAAAGTCCATTTATGGTCATTCTCAAAACCTATGTCACCATCCAAAAGTTTAAGAAACCACAACCAACTATCCTTAGTTTCACTTTCAACTATTGCATATGCAATTGGAAAGATTTGATTATTTGGATCAACTCCAACTGCTGTCAATAATTGACCTCCATATCTTCCTTTCAAAAAACACCCATCAACACCAATGATTCGCCTACAAGAATTCTTGAAACCTAACTTACATGCATTCAAACACATGTAAAATCTATGAAATCTCTTTTGTTGTGAACCTTCTTCATCCAATAACTTCATTATCACTGTTGAACCTGGATTAGTTCTTTGAATTTCCTCACAATAATCCCAAATTTTATTGAATTGTTCCTCCATTTTACCATCAATAAGTTGCTTTGCTTTTTTTCTTGCCCTGTATGCTTGAGATTTTGTTACATCAGCCTTCATAGTCTTACACACTTCACACCTGAATTGCAACGCATTCAATTTAGGATTTTCTTTGAGTTTCTTCATAAAAGTCTTAGCGATCCAGCCTGATTTTAAGCTTGGATTTTTTACATTCCAAGAACATTGATTATGCAATAAGCAACTGCTTTTGATCTGCCATGAATTATCATTCTGCATCTTCGATACATACACAAACCAATCACACCCTTCATTTCTAACACCACCCTTAGTCGAATTCTGTCATTTTTCACGAATTTCACCATCATTCCTCTCCTCAAACAATGACTCTCAATGGAAAATTTTGCCTCATCCTTACTGCTAAAGATCAGTACCACTTTCAATTCTGGATTTTTACCATCGGTCCTCGGATTATGCATTGGATATTTTGTTGTATTCTCATCATCAGATCCATTATTACTAGCAAATTCATCTTCACTGCCTACACAATCAAAATCACCATCTTCGGCTTGCAACTTATCATACAAATTCTCATCAATCAATTCATCCATTGCATCATATTTTTATTTCTCTACACCAACGAACTCCTCTCCATGATCTACAAATAAATCAAATATCTTATCATCTTCTTCCATATCATAGTCACTATCAAAAAATATTTCTTCTTCCCCATCTGATTCATCTTCATTAATGATATTAACACCCTCAACATCATTATTCCACATCTCTAAATTTTTTCTAAATTCACAATTTTCTCCATAAGTATACTTGACTATATGCTGCTCAAAATATTTATCTCCCTTTGATGTTTTCTGCAAATTTACATAACATGAAATTGGTCATTCAAACTATCAATACCTATAATTTTGCTTGAAAAACGTTTGTTTATGTAAAGAGTATTCCACTTTCAAATTCAAATAACCCAATCCACGGTGTTGAAAAAAAAATTTCTCATTTAAATCTTATGATTCGTAATGGCAAAATCTTTTAAAATCCATCAAACATTGAGTGTCAAACTGCAACTTTAAGTTTAGACATGATTTATTCAATACTTTCTAAGAACAATAAAATTCTGCAAGCACATACATTGATGATGACAGCAAAGAAAAAGTGGGGCGGCAGAACAATCGTGGCGGCGGCAACAAGGACGACGACGATAGAGAAGGCAAGTAGTGCGGTGGTGATATTGGCGGCAAGCAACGTTCGGTGCTGGGTATATGAAAGTGCAGAGCGATTAGAGAAGAAATAGGTAATTATAAATGCCCTAATATTGATTTGCCATGAACTTTAACGATGTTTAAGAAAAAGAATTATTGTTGTTCATGCTTGCAAATATTAAGGACCAAAATTGTTACTCAAATATGTTTAAGGACTAAACTGTTTTAGGATGAAAGTATAAGGACTAAAATAGTGTTTTTCCCACCTTTCTCATATTTGATTTTTATGTTGAAGATGGAATTTCATGATTTTGAGATATATGCATATATGAGCTGTACCGGTTACGTATTCGGGGACGGTTCAGAAAAAAACTGTCGTTCGGATTTTATATGATTTTAGAAAGCAAAATTCGAACACTACCATATCTGAATGTTACTGATTTTTATGTTATTGAGCTGATATGATAGAGATTATGTTGTGAATTGATTGTTGGATTGATTTTGATATGGTTTCGGTTGTCGGTTTTTATCCGTTATGCCGTCGGTTCAAGAATTATCAAGATTTTGATATACGTTCAAGCCTATTGAATTAGCTATACTTTAGATTGAATGATTAGTTGATATTTGAGCTGATGGTACTTCATTTCAGATTTGTTTTGAAGTGTTCGAACTCGGGAATTCAACGTTCGAATCGGAATAGAAAAGCTTGAGGTTTGAAGTAGTTTGATTGATTGAATTGCAACGAATTCGAGCATATTTTGATATATGTTCATCATGCTATTTTTTAGATTTGAAGCATTTTCAGACTCGACATTGAAAGGTATAAATGATAGCTAATCCGAATGGGATAGAACACTCGAAGTAGCTATTGTTTCGAGTATTCCCTTGTCAATCACATACTTGTTTGATTATGTGCTTTATGTGATTAGATGCTTTTTGTTGCTTTGTTGTTTATTTGATTAATTGTTCAAGGTGTTTTTATAGCATTTAATGCATACAGATTATGTTGCATGCATCTTGAACTCCAGCCTAGAAAGCATAGAGGGTTGAAAGGCCTAGAGTGCATATGACATTTGGAAAGTTGTAGTTGAGTGGCACGGAATGTAGAGTTACTTCCAGAGCCAGAAGACTCACTATAGTTATACCAAAGTCAGAGGAAATAAAATACTTGACTTCACCTCGAATGGATAAGTTGGTGTTTGTTTGAGATTTTATTTTCTCGGGATCCCAAGAACCAATATTTGTTTGATATCAGATTTGATAGCCTGCCATTGAAACATGCATTGAATTTATGTTTAATTTTACTGCATGTTTTGTTATTTATACTGGGATTTATTCTCACCGGAGTTTTTCGGCTATTGCTTTGTTTTGTATGTGTGCATGGTAATAGGTGGGGCAGGAGTTGGTCAGAAACGACAAGAATAACTCGAAAAAGAGTAATAACATGTGGTGATTCGGGTTTTAGCAGTTGATGTACTAGATCTTGTATCGAACATGTTAGAACACTAGATTTTGGTTTATATGTTTGATCTTCGTCACTTTTTGAGATTGGTACAGATTGTATAGTTTAGATCATGATGTTCATGTTTGAATTTGTAGTGTACCAAGATGATATGAGTTATGCATGATTTATATTTTTATGGTTTAGTACACAATTTATAGAATCAGAGGATTTTCAGCCCGAATTGCTGGTTTGTTGACCTGCGCGCGGGCGAGAGGGCTTCTCGCGTTAGTGCAGGCCACCAGCAATTCTCGCTGAAACATTGTCTCGTGCGCGGGCGAGATGCTATCGCGCACGCGCGCGAGCCAATGGTTGGCCGCGGGATGTTTGACTCGCGCGCGGGCGAGGAGCATCTCACGCACGCGCGCGAGGTACCCTGTTTAAAAAAAAAAATTGGTTCTAATTAATTGAACTAGATTGTGTTATATGATGTTTAAGAATAAATTGCCCCAAGATAAGATTAGCAACCCGGGTCCCCACACACGCTCACTTCAACCTCCTGAAAATAGTTTTTTACATGCCCATAATCATTCATAAAATATTTCTTTCATGATGCATGAACTTAAAAATTCTTCATAATTTCTCATTATCCTTAAAAATCTTCCCATAAATATATATTTAATTATTTTCTATAAAAATCATGCTTATATAAAAATAATACATATATATTAATATGAAATATATATTTATGGACTATTTTACTTGTAATGGGCTTAATCGATTGGCTGCCCCATTACATATGCCCGTTAAACTAGACTGACCCATTAACACATAACCCGACCCATTAATACTTAGCCAATCATAACTAAGCGCGATTACTCTCATGGATCACTAAGCCCAATATAACTAATGGATCGAATTAAATTTATAACTTAAGCCCATTAAACAACCCAAACGTTCAAGCTCATTTACATAACTTAATTAAATACTTTGGCCCATAATTAAATTACCCGAGCCCGAACTAAACTAACCCGGACCCATACCATCATGACTTCACCCATCTAACATCTAACCTGACCCGGGAAGACCCTGACCAAGTCCCTGCCCAGTTGCACGAATTGCACCTCTGCTCCTCAAACCTCTATCGCACACCACCTGTAGCAGTCCCCGTTTTTCCCTTCTATATCCCTGCTCCAGCCACCACAGGCCGGAGCACCATCGGCCAAACCTCCCCAGGATCCAGGCGGTCAGCCCAGAATAGGCCTTGACCCAAATTGGTTTGCTTAATACAACTGATCTCTACTCTTGCCCAAATCGCGCAGCAGCTGTAGCAGCTTCTCTAAATCTATTCGCGCCGCTTGCTCCCACCACCCTTGGCTGGCGCCCCACCATCTAGACACTCACCACGTCTTGGCAGCCCTAACCACACAAAGCCTAGCCCCAACCATGCCCTGTATGAGCAGAACGACCTGATCTTCCACAAAACCCTAAACTACATGACCTGTTACTGCCTTCCAACAAACTAATCGACCAGCCCTTTATCCAGCCTCTAAAATCTGAACCAACCTATTCCCTAGACCCCTAAAGACCATACCTTGACCCATGAACACCCTAGAGCAGCCCCCTTTGACAGCCATGATAAAAAAACGTGAGAAATTGTGGGGAAGATCATAAAAAACGTGAAGAACATACATGAGCTTATATATATGCATTTTGTTCTAAACCACATACACATGAAACGTCATATCTTTTATACATAAATCAGTGTAATATGACTTAAATGATGTTCAAGAATGGATTCGAGATGTGCATTTGCGTTAATACGCTCGAAATCACGTTATCGTCGCGTAGATCATCGTTCGGGACGAACGGAGCGTCAAACCTTCAAGTTTTCTCAAACTCCATGTGAAAGTGTGTGTATGGAAGCTGGAGACTGTTATGAGGAGCCAGGGATCGTGAAAAGAATGGATGGAGAAGAATGACGCTAAGTCCAAGTATATGTTTGTGTACTGTATTGGGCTTGATCTTAAAATTTTAATAAATAAAGTTTTAAACTTTCAAGACCACTAAATAATCAAATTAAAGACTTCTATTTTCGTAATAATTAAATATAGGGCTTTGAAAGCATCTTAAAAGCCCATAAAATAGATTATTTTAGTGAAAAAATGTGCTTTTATACATATATATAATTAAAACTATTATTTTCTAAAAATAATATCTTAAAATAGTAATTTATGGCTCTTGAAAACCTTAATCAAAGTTTTTGATGAAAAATATCTATGTCGTTCGTCCACGGTCCTGTCTACGCGATCACAAAATATCCTTTCTCATAGAAATTCATAAATTTCATAATAACGAGTTAAATGCTATAATAAGATTTAAAATATGCGAATAAATGACATAATTCACATAATAGCACATAAAAATCATTTAAACCCTTTTCTTTATTTTAAATCATTAAATTTCCTAGTTATGCATGCGGGTTTACGTAACGAATTTTCGGGCGTTACAATTCTCCCCCCTTAAATGAAATTTCGTCCTCGAAATTCGACTAATCAAACTCTAATATAACGGAGTCCCTCGAAAATATAACCTAGTAAATCCATGTGCACACATCTATAGGGATGTCAATGGGGCGGGTATGGGTCGGGTTTGGCCGAACCCGATACCCGCCCCATTAACAAAACATGAACCCATTACCCGCCCCACCCCATTTAAATATACTTTGGACCCGCACCACTTCATATCTGAAATGGGGTGGGTTGGACCCGTTAGACCCATGAGACCCACAAATTTATTAAAATTAAATACAAATCTAACTGTATGAGGTAGTCGAAAGGAAAAATAAAACTTTAAAATTTATATTTTGGGTATTATATGAAAAATAAAACAATAAATTACTTATCGATTAAAATTGAAATGAAACTTGTATCATAACAATGGATATAGGTGGTGGTCGGAGGTTAGGAAGTCACCGGAGGATAGACAAATGTCGAAGGATAGGTAGACAGTGACCAGCTGTAGTCTGTGTTTAATTAAAAAAATTAAGAATTTAAAAATAATTTTTAAGAATTAAATTAAAATATGAAAGTGAAAGAGATGATTACAACTAGAAATAATATTTGAGGAATAAAAACCTATAATTTTTTATATGTATGCATTATATGGGACGGGTCTGGGGGGTCTTATAAAATCCATTACCCGCTCCATACCCTCTCGGGTCTGAAAAAATGGATCCGAGACTCGCCCCAAGACCCATTTAGTGGACCCAAACCCTCCCCACATGGGGCGGGTCCATTGCGGGTCCGGGTACAACTCGGACCCATTGACATCCCTACACATCTAGTTCCCAAATTTTAGTATCCCAAAAGTTATGTTTCCGTTGCGCACTCTGATAAAAAACATATTTTATCTGTCTCATGTGTCTTCATCATCTTAATCAAGCCTACATTTATGAACCTTCGCAGTTAAAAACCTCATAAAGAGAATTATTACAACTTACTTATATCCCACTGTAAAGAAAATTTGATATTTTATATAATTCTTAGTACTATAATGAAAGTACAATCACATGCTTACCTCAACTTATACATAAAACCCAAATATTAACTCTACTGCTCATTTTTTCAAATACAACAATCACATCATATCAAAACTTGACTGATTACATATGCTTATACACTTCACTTATCTATCCTCCAACATTCGTGAGCCGAACTTTTGTTCCCAAATTTGCATCTAATCATGACACTTAAAATATAAACTCCTATAAGAAAATTAACTTAGCAAAACTTTACCATGCAAATTAAAACATAACATCACATATCAACTATGTTTCTTGTCAAAACTAAATCCAAAAAAATCATAACCTATATGTCTAAACCATAGTTCCCAAATAATTTATCATAAATCTCAAATTCTCGATTTAAATATTACATTTATAATATACTCTAAGTGTTAATCTCACAATCAATTTAACCAATAATTCACTCATTAAATCATTCTAACATAAAATCAATAAGTTACTACCAAAAATCCAAATGTCTAACTTACATCTCATAAATTATCAAACTAAATTTCCAAAAATATAATGTTCTGGTCATCCTCGCGTGTAACACGCCTCAAAGGCATACTTCAATTTCCATAAATTCCTCATGTATGCATAACTAAGTAATTTTACTTTTAAAAAATTTCATAACTTCAAATTCTCATAACATAGATAATTGAAAACATAATTCATGTGTCCCATACATAAAAACATAATTAAAACATTTAAAACTCACAGACTGACAGTGCGGCTTCTGAGCTCCACGTTGCAGGTTAGTCACCCTCCAAGGAACATAACTCTGATACCAATTGAAACGACCCAAACTACTACTGAATTTTTTTTAAAAAAAACTTACCTTAAAGTATTGATGATACATATACGCCCATACATATATGTACTATACTTAAAATAATTTTCAATAAAATAATTTTCAATATATAAATATATTACATGAAATTAAAAACATTAAATTAAATACTTAAAATTAATTTTATATTCATGCATGAAAACCTCATACGTAAAAATCATAATCTAACATAAAATCTCATGCATACGTAAAAATTCCTTAATCATGCAAATCCATAATAATACTTAATTTTCCATGTGCGGAATAAAATAATAACATATAAAAATCCCCTAATAAATCTCGTATCATAAGCTTGCGATGGTCATGGGTACTAGCTGCTGCCATGGATGCTCATACGCCCTCGCCGCCAGTAGGGACCACATCATCATCGACTGACTCATGCTCACGGGCATCATTTAAATCTAGTGAGCCTAGAGGTCCAACACGTCCTATCCTTATATAACAACATGAAACCACATACATGCACACATCATATAAATATCGTGTATATACTTATACATGCATGATCTTAAAAACATTACATAATTCTGCATCTTGAACATCTTCAACATACTTCATATTGAACATCATCGAATACATAATCATATCTTAAGCTTGATCATTATACATAATATCATATGGCATGTCATAAACTGAAACTTTCATATAGGTTGTATCAATGTCGTGTGACCGTGACATATTCGATTGATCAATCTGGAAAACAACGTATATGGCGGTGGGATCTCTACCTCTATGCTGCCACTTTACCAACACTCAATGCTGGATTCATGAGCTCATAAACATAATCATATGGAAAGACAATCGGGCCCCAGTATCCCAACTCACAGTCCCGTAAGCATATGGAAAGGGCTCCGGGCCTAGGCATCTCATCTCCAATCCCGTAATTGTCACACGCTCACTTCAACTTCCTTAAAATATTTTTTACATGCCAATAATCATTCATAAATATTTTTTTCATGATGCATGAACTTAAAAATTCTTCATAATTGAAAAAGTGGGTGCCCGGTGAGCCAACATGTGGCTAAGGGCTTTGATGACTCTTTGTATAAACAATATTTTGTTTAATATAATTTACACTTTTATTAAATGGCAATGACTTTATCTTTCTTCATATTGTTATATTGTGATATACTATTGTTGTTTTGATAAAGACCTTGAATATACTATAGTGTATATAAGATGTGGTAGAACATAGGGATGTCTATCATGAAACACATCTTATAGTCAATGTATATTCTAAACTGTTCCTAGTCGATTGAGCCGTCCGATAATAAGGATAAGGATCGCTCGAGTTTGAGACTAGCATTTGCGATGCAGAGTACCACGTTTCATTGGTAAGGAACATAGAGATGTTCGAAGCATGCAAATGGATATTCATACGATGAATGATCGAACTACCCTATCCGGACTTTCCAAGTGGTTATCACTTATCGAGTGGATAAAGTCCGCGGTTTTGGTTGTACACCATTAGTCCTTACTACTTGAAACATCATTGAGACTCTATATGCTAGTACTGTGCTTTGACTCGTTTACCGACTCTATTGGGGTCATCAGGTGTCGGGATTGGGTACAGTTACAACACATATATGAGTCGATGCTTTGTTGTCAAGGATTCACCACATACTTGCGAGTGTGGATATCTTATGCGATCTGAGGAGATATTAGTGTGACGAATCTCTGGCCAGAGTACATGATGTGTTTTAAGAAATGGTTTCTTAGTAACACATGCGATGTCACTATTTGATCTTCAAGATGTATTGCATAGTTATCGAATCTCGAACGACTCTCGATATACCAATGGTTGTTGATTCGATCGGGATATATGGATGAAGGGACCGTACTGTACGCTAACCAAAATCTATTGGTTCTTGTAGGCACTATCAGTGATACCTAGGGAATCATGGGGCGATGTTGCTAGGCGCTCTTACCATGATTCGATGGGCAAGTCGGAAATTGTTGTTCCGAGTCACAAGGAGTTGTGAGCCCACGACTAGTTGTATCCCTGAACCATTGAGGGTCACACAGAGTAATGGATTTTTAATCCCCGTTGATATAGTTAAATTTAAAGAGTTAAATTTAATGAACAAAGAAGTTGGACTTCTTAATTATGAGTAGAGGAGTAAGATTTTCTAAAATGACATAGGGATGAGCATTTTTGGAAATCACTGAATTCGGATTCAGAAAAATTTATCTTGACTTTAAAAGGTGCAGAAATGGTTTCTGTGCACATTGGTGAAATCGGTTTATCAATCGGAGTCACGATGAATTTTATATTAATTTCTGAACATGCGGGCTTTGCTTGTCGGGCTTGAACTTATGACTAATGGGCCCTAAGCTGTTAGTGGCCTATATTATAAATAAGTTATTGCAGTACAGAAATTAAACACAACAGGTCACAATTGATCTGATCGCCGCGTTCTCCAACAGTGGTATCAGAGCCAGGTTGCTCAGATCAAGCGATTAAATTAATCGATTGTACAAAAAATTTTTAAGCCTCGGTTTTTGAAACAAAATAAATATTTTAAAAATAAATTTTTTTTTTTCAGGCAAAACCCGGGCAGCGATTGGATCGCTGCCCGGGGGGAGGCAGCGATTGGATCGCTGCCCGGGGGGGGGGGGGGGGCGGCGATGGTCGCTGCCCCGGGCTGCCGGGCTGCCCGGCCCGAGCCCTAGGGGGCGCGGGCAGCCCGGGAATGTCCCGGGCGGCCCGCGGAAAAATTATTTTTTAATTTTAAATTAAATTTTAATATGTTAAAATTCTATTTTTGGTCCGATCGAAAATTGTTTTTGATTGGTCCACGAGGCGTTGGATCGAATTGTTCGAGTCCGAAAATTTTAAAATTGATTTTTGGATAAATTTGAATTTTTGGAAAATTTAAATATTTTATCCGTTAAATTGAATTTTGAAATTAATTATTTTTGGTACAATTGATGAAAAGATATGATCTTATGGATATATTGAGTAAAATATAATTTATGTATAAAATTGGATTTTATAGATAAAATATGATTTTATTTGATAAAAAGATAAAATATGATTTTGTATGTAAAATAAGATTTTATATATGGAATATGATTTTATCCTTTTAAATTTAAATTGCCATTGCATGTTATCCAATAAATTAATTTTAAATTAAATGTTATTGGATAAGGATGATCGATTGCCATGACCAATTTTGTAGGTGTATGTTAGGAATTTACATTTGTTTTTATTGTTGTTGGATTTATTAATGGGCCTGGTTTATGGCCCAATATGAATTGTCATACGTAATAAAAGTGGGCTTAGTTTATGGCCCGTTCCCAACCCTTAAAAATGTATCCCCTACTTGTCATTGTTATTTATTGTAAATACATTAGATTTAGTGGGAGATGAAGATTTGAAGACGGTGGTGGGCCCAGCAGACAATAAAGACAGAAGAAATGTAAATTGGAAGCTCAATGTAATAGGATTGCATTGCATACTGCATATTACCTAGGATTGGACTAAGATTCGTGATTGGCAACCACGGGTCGATTAGAAATGAAATCGATCATCCTATATAATATGTGATATTATAGTTGTATGCATGTTTTAGACAAAATTGTGTGAATCCGACAAGCATACAAAATTTTAAAAATGATGAGACAAATTTTCAAAAATAAAATCCCTCATTTTAAATATGATTTAAAATTGATATCAAGATAAATAAAGGAAATTTAAATTTGTTTAAATGTTCCTAACTTCCATCAACGATCAATGTATGAGATGCTACCCGCGGATACGGTCCGGCTCATATTATTGGGGGGGCCCGTTCGTCGGAAAGCTGTACATTGGATCGACACATGTTGTAAGTTGGGTGGAACTCCCATGGGATCGGCTCATATTATTGGGGGATCCACATGGCGACCGTCCATCACAACTTAATATTGATGGGTCATCTTGACATGTCACAATAAACGGCGTCATATTATTGGGCCCTTATTGGACATGAGGTAAAAACGTGGAGGTTGCTTTGGAAGCAATTGAGCTCTACCTTTTGAAAATTATGGTTGGCTGATATTATTCGGGACCATAGTTTGTCAATTGGACTCCATGTTCTCACTAAGGAAAACAGTTTTCCGTTTTCACTAGAGGGTAGTGAAATCGTTAAAATAGTGGGAGTGAGATTCATAAAATAAATTTCGCCTATTTTATGTCTTAGTAAATTACTTAAACAATCACTGATATTTGTCTGTTTCTTTTCAGTATTTCATAAAGATGAATTCGCGTAATCCACTTTTCTCGATCCTCGAACAAAATAAATTGACTGGCGCAAACTATACGGAATGGTTCCGTAAGTTGAAGATTGTCTTGACTTCGGAGAAGATGCTCTCCGTGTTAGAAAAATCTCCTCCGAAGGAAGCACCAGCTGACATAAGTCCGAAAGAGTTAGCCAAACTTGATACATGGTGGGACCATGATATCAAGGCCAAATGCTATATGCAAGCCTCGATGTCTGATGAACTCCAGAGGCGATTTGAGGACACCGTGAATGCTGCTAACATTCACGTACAACTCAAGGAACTTTTTGGGGCTCAATCGAGGGCTGAAAGGTTCGCTACTGTAAAGGAGCTAATGACGTGTCGCATGCGTGAAGGGACTTCGGTCCGTGATCATGGGGTACGAGTGATTTGGCTCATACAGAAGTTGGTAACCCTAGATTTGGTGTTGGAGAATGAACTCAACGTGGACTTACTACTTCTATCTCTTCCTTCTTCGTTTGACGGATTTGTGGTGAATTTCAATATGAACAAGATAGAGGCCTCCCTTGAAGAGATGGTCAATATGCTTGTGACATATGAATCCACATTAAAGAAGGATAAACCGGCTTTCTTGGTGGGCTCCTCTTCTTCTGCTAAGAAGTGGCCAAGTACAAAGGGTAAGAAACGTTCTACCCCACCCAAGAAAATCGAACCCGAGAAGAAGTACAAGACAAAGGCTTCAAACATGGAAAAATCCAAGGATGTTTGCCATTACTGCAAGAAGCCCGGTCATTGGAAGCGTAACTGCAAGGAATATCTAGAGCAGTTGCAAACTGCGAAGGGTATGTTCTATATTGAAATAAATGTTTCACTTAATACTACTTCTTGGGTATTGGATACCGGATGTGGATCTCACATTTGCAATGATTTGCAGGTGATGACAAGAAGTCGCAGGCTTAGAATGGGTGAGACCTAGCTGAGGCTCGGAAATGGTTCTAGAGTTGAAGCTAAAGCTGTGGGAGATGTTTATTTACTTTTGCAGAACGGTTTTAAGTTACTTTTAAGAGATATTTTATTTGTTCCGGATTTGATTAAAAATATTATTTCTGTTTCTATGCTTGATAGAGATGGTTATTCTTGCAATTTTGTGAATGGGATTTGCAATATTTACAAGAATGAATGTTTGATTGGAAATGGACAACTTGAAAACGATCTATACAACTTAAAACTAAAAGACGTTCCAATAAATTATGTTGATAAACCGGCAACAACAAACAAAAGGAAAATCGATAGCAAAAACCCGGCAAACCTTTGGCATGCTAGGCTAGGTCATATTTCCTCAAGGAGGATGAACAAGCTAGTGGGAGAGGGCATGTTTGATATGTCTGATATTAACTCTCTACCTACTTGTGAATCCTGCCTAAAAGAAAAAATGACTAAATCTCCTTTTAAGGGGAAACCTGAGCGTAGTAAAAATCTGTTGGATTTGATCCATACAGATGTTTGTGGTCCATTTAGAGTTGGTACTCAATATGGCCACACCTACTTCATTACCTTTACTGATGATTATTCGAGGTATGGGTATTTATATTTAATGAAATATAAGTCTGAAGCATTTGAAAAGTTCAAAGAATTCAAGGCTGAAGTAGAAAACAAGCTAGGTAAAAGTATTAAAGCACTTCGATCGGATCGAGGTGGAGAATACTTGAGTACCGAGTTTTTGGACTATCTAAAAGAGAATGGGATTCTCTCTCAGTGGACTCCTCCTATGACACCACAGCTTAATGGTGTATCGGAGCGTCGTAATCGAACTTTGTTGGACATGGTTCGGTCCATGATGAGCTTCACTAAGCTTCCACCTTCGTTTTGGGGCTATGCGCTTGAAACGGAGGTATTGTTGTTGAACAACGTCCACACTAAAGCAGTGGACAAAACACCATACGAGTTATGGAATGGCAAAGCTCCTAAGTATTCGTACTTGAGGATTTGGGGATTTCCTGCTTACGTGAAGTGGACAGTGGGAGATAAGTTGGATAGTCGATCCAGCTTATGTTATTTTGTAGGGTATCTGAAGAATTCAATCGGATATTATTTCTATTATCCTGCTGAAACAAAGGTGTTTGTTTCAAGGAATGCCACCTTCTTGGAGAAGGAGTTCTTATTGGATAAGAAAGGCGAGATGATGGAACTCGAAGAAATTCGAGAAGAACCCAAAATACAAAATAACGATCCTACACCTCAGGAACCATTGATAGACACGCCTGTACCTAGAAGATCCGAGAGGACTTCTAGACCTCCTATTCGATATGGTCTTCTTCTTGAAGGGGATCAAGATGAACCCGATGTTGGATGTGATCCAAGAAACTTCAAGGAAGCAATTTCTGATGCGGATTCAAATTTATGGCTTGAAGCTATGCAGTCGGAAATAGATTCGATGCATACAAACCAAGTTTGGTCTTTAGTAGATCCTCCCGATGGAATTGTTCCAATAGGGTGTAAATGGATCTAAAAGAGAAAGCTTGGGCCTGATGGTAAGGTATTGACCTACAAGGCGCGATTGGTGGCGAAAGGTTATACTCAAAGACAAGGAGTTGACTATGATGAAACCTTTTCACCAGTTGCAATGTTCAAGTCCATAAGAATCCTTATTGCCATAGCTGCTTGGTATGACTATGAGATATAGCAAATGGATGTGAAAACTGCTTTTCTTAATGGAGACATTAAGGAAGAAATCTATATGACGCAGCCTGAGGGATATACATCCATGGGAAGCGAGCATAAGGTATGCAAGCTTCAGAGATCAATTTATGGTCTAAAACAAGCATCAAGAAGTTGGAACCAGAAATTTGATGAAACAATAAAGGATTTTGGTTTCATCAAGAACCCGGAGGAACCATGCGTGTACAAGAAAGTAGTTAAGGATGCTGTGACATTCTTAGTACTTTATGTTGATGACATCCTACTCATTGGGAATGACGTAGGGATGTTGCAGTCAACAAAGATATGGTTATCAGGTAGATTCTCGATGAAGGATTTGGGTGAGGCATCCTATATTCTAGGGATACAGATCTATAGAGATAGATCTAAGAGAATGATAGGACTCACTCAATCAACCTACATCGACACCATATTGAAACGGTTTTCAATGGATGGGTCCAAGATAGGACATCTACCCATGTGTCATGGAGTTTCTCTATCCAAGTCTATGTGTCCCAAGACGGATGAATAGATAGAGAAAATGACACATGTACCATATGCGTCAGCCATAGGTAGTATCATGTATGGGATGATATCTACCAGACCGGATGTAGCATTTGCTCTGAGTGTCACGAGCAGATATCAAGCTAATCCCGGTCAAATGCATTGGAAAGCCGTGAAGGACATTCTTAAGTACTTACGAAGGACTAAGAATATGTTCATGGTATATGGAGGAAGAGAACTAAAATTGGAAGGCTATACCGACTCTAGCTTCCAAAGTGACGTGGATGACTCGAAGTCAACCTCTGGATTTGTGTTCATGCTCAATGGCGGTGCTGTCTCTTGGAAGAGTTCCAAGCAGGACACCACAGCGGATTCCACCACTGAGGCAGAATACATTGCAGCATCAGCTGCTGCTAAAGAGGCCGTTTGGATGAGGAATTTCGTCCAAGAGTTGGGCGTCATTCCTGAAGTTGTTGGTCCAGTCCCGGTGTACTGTGACAACACGGGTGCCGTTGCTCAGGCAAAGGAACCAAGGTCTCATCAAAGATCCAAACACGTACTGAGGAAATACCACATCATCCGGGAGATTGTGGAAAGAGGAGACATCACTGTCGAAAGAGTGGCCTCTGCAGACAATATCGCTGATCCACTTACTAAGCCCTTGCCAGGACCATTATTTGACAAACATCGCGAAGCAATGGGTCTACGTAGTATGACTAGTTGGCTTTAGGGCAAGTGGGAGATTGAAAGAGTGGGTGCCTGGTGAGCCAACATGTGGCTAAGGGCTTTGATGACTCTTTGTATAAACAATCTTTTGTTTAATATAATTTACACTTTTATTAAATGGCAATGACTTTATCTTTCTTCATATTGTTATATTGTGATATACTATTGTTGTTTTGATAAAGACCTTGAATATACTATAGTGTATATAAGATGTGGTAGAACATAGGGATGTCTATCATGAAACACATCTTATAGTCACTGTATATTCTAAACTGTTCCTAGTCGATTGAGACGTCCGATAATAAGGATAAGGATCGCTCGAGTTTGAGACTAGCATTTGCGATGCAGAGTACCACGTTTCATTGGTAAGGAACATAGAGATGTTCAAAGCATGCAAATGGATATTCATACGATGAATGATCGAACTACCCTATCCGGACTTTCCAAGTGGTTATCACTTATCGAGTGAATAAAGTCCGCGGTTTTGGTTGTACACCATTAGTCCTTACTACTTGAAACATCATTGAGACTCTATATGCTAGTACTGTGCCTTGACTCGTTTACCGACTCTATTGGGGTCATCAGGTGTCGGGATTGGGTACAGTTACAACACATATAGGAGTCGATGCTTTGTTGTCAAGGATTCACCACATACTTGCGAGTGTGGATATCCTATGCGATCTGAGGAGATATTAGTGTGACGAATCTCTGGCCAGAGTACATGATGTGTTTTAAGAAATGGTTTCTTAGTAACACATGCGATGTCACTATTTGATCTTCAAGATGTATTGCATAGTTATCGAATCTCGAACGACTCTCGATATACCAATGGTTGTTGATTCGATCGGGATATATGGATGAAGGGACCGTACTGTACGCTAACCAAAATCTATTGGTTCTTGTAGGCACTATCAGTGATACCTAGGGAATCATGGGGCGATGTTGCTAGGCGCTCTTACCATGATTCGATGGGCAAGTCGGAAATTGTTGTTCCGAGTCACAAGGAGTTGTGAGCCCACGACTAGCTGTATCCCTGAACCATTGAGGGTCACACAGAGTAATGGATTTTTAATCCCCGTTGAGATAGTTAAATTTAAAGAGTTAAATTTAATGAACAAAGAAGTTGGACTTCTTAATTATGAGTAGAGGAGTAAGATTTCCTAAAATGACATAGGGATGGACATTTTTGGAAATCACTGAATTCGGATTCAGAAAAATTTATCTTGACTTTAAAAGGTGCAGAAATGGTTTCTGTGCACATTGGTGAAATCGGTTTATCAATCGGAGTCACGATGAATTTTATATTAATTTTTGAACATGCGGGCTTTGCTTGTCGGGCTTGAACTTATGACTAATGGGCCCTAAGTTGTTAGTGGCCTACATTATAAATAAGTTATTGCAGTACAGAAATTAAACACAACAGGTCACAATTTTCGGAAAAAAAAACCCTATTTTTCTCTCAGTAGTGGCCGCCCCCTTTCTCCCCTCTGCTCGGAAAATCCAGTCTGTGAATTTTGATTTACAGTCTGGTTTAACGGATCAAATTCGTTAATCTCTTCGTAGAAACTTCTGATAGATTTTCTAGTGCAATCTATCAGAGGGATTAAATATCCGTTCGTGGACCTGATTGAAGAACAGTTCATCCATCAGTTCCAGGGATATACAACAAGAGCAGAGCAATCTGTTGTTGTCCATAATCTCGCTTCGAGATTGGAGGTAAAAATTTTATAATCGTTATTTAATTTTTACACACACAATTTAATCGTAAGGTTGATACCCATTATGGAATCGTTCCATATAAAATTTTTAAACTTCCGCTGCACCGGGTATCAATCCTAATTGATCTGATCGCCGCGTTCTCCAACAATAATTTCTCATTATCCTTAATAATATGCCAATAAATATATATATTTAATTATTTTCTATAAAAATCATGCTTATATTAAAATAATACATATATATTAATATCAAATATATATTTATGGACTATTTTACTAGTCATGGGCTTATTTGATTGGCTGTCCCATTACTTATGCCTGTTAAACCAAACCGACTCTTTAAAACATAAACCAGCCCATTAATACTTAACCTATCATAACTAAGTCCGATTACTCTCATGAATCACTAGACTCAATATAACTAATGGATTGACTTAAATTTATAACTTAAGCACATTAAACAACCCAAACGTTCAAGCCCATTGATATAACTTATTTAAAAACTTATGCCCATAATTAAATTACCCGAGCTTGAACTAAACTAACCTGGACCCATACAATCATGACTTGACCCATCTAACATATAACCCGACCCTGAAAGACCCTAACCAAGCCCCTGCCTAGCTTCCCAAATAGCACCTCTTCTCCTCTAACCTCTCTCGCACACCAGCTGTCGCAGTCCCCGTTTTTCCCTTCTATCTCCCTGCTCCGGCCACCACCGGCCAGAGCACAACCGCCCAAACCTCCCCAAGATCTAGGCGATCAGCCCAGACTAGGCCCTGACCCAAACCAAGCCCTACATGGTTTGCTTCAGATAGTTGATCTCTACTATTGCCCAACTCATGCAGCAGCTGTAGTAGCTTCCCTAAATCTGTTCGCGCTGCCTGCTCCCGCCACACTTGGCCGGAGCCCTGCCGTCCAGACACTCACCACGTATTGGCGGTCCTAACCACACAAAGCCCAGCCCCAACCATGCCCTATACGAGCAGAACGACCTGCTCTTACACAAAACCCTAAACTGTGCGACCTGTTACTCCCTTCCAAAAAACTAATCGGCCCGCCCTTTATCCAGCCTCTAGTGTCTAAACCAACCTATTCCCTAGACCCCTTAGGACCATACCTTGACCCATGAACACCCTGGAGCAGCCCCATTTGACAGCCATGATAAAAAACGTGAGAAAATATGGGGAAGATCATAAAAACATGAAGAAAATACATGACCTTATATGTATTCTTGTTCTAAACCACATACACATCCATAATCAGATCTTTTAGGCATAAATAAGTGTAATATGACTTAAATGGTGTTCAAGAATGTATTCTAGATGTGCCTTTGCGTTAAAAATGCTTGAAATCATGTTACCGTCGCGTAGATCGTTGTCTGGGACGAACGGAGCGTCAAACCTTCAAGTTTTTTCAAACTCCACGTGAAAGTGTGTGTAAGTGCATGTATCGCAAAATACCCTATCTCAAAGAAATTCATAAATTTCATAATAACGAGTTAACTGCTATAATAAAATTTAAAGCATGCAAATAAATCACATAATTTACATAATAGCACACAAAAATAATTTAACCCCTTTTTCTTTATTTTAAATCATTAAATTCTCTTGTTATGCATGCAGGTTTACGTAACGAATTTTCAGGCGTTACATGAAGTGTGAATTCTCTTGCACGAATATTGAATTGATGTATCATTTCAACGACAATATCTACAATAGTAAAATCTTCAATACTTAGCGATTTTGAGCAGTTTAGAGCTGGTTGACAAATTATATTAGCGGTTTTAGTTTCTGAGCAGTTTAAGTTTGAGTGGTCAGACATTCAACATTTTTTACAGTCTTGAATACACCCATAACTGATATTGAACTTGTTAGACAGGCTAAGATATGATATGATTCTTATGTATGAAAGGCAACGTACACGATTTCAACGAATCGCACCTCAATTCGATAACAAAAGAATTCAATAATGTTGTCCCGACTTTGAAACAAGTAACAGATTTTGGAATCTCCACCTCTAGTTGAACCTGTAACTAGCAACAGAGAATTCACGATTGAAAACAATCAAAGATTCAATTAGACCTTCAAAGGAACCTGTCTTTGACAATCCAATTGAAAATCGATTGACAAACGCCACAAAGCTATGAAACTTTGATAAGTTTGATTTTGGATAAAGCAAAAGCTTTGATAAAATTCTAAAGAGAATTTTGTATTTAATAATCAATAATCTGAAAATCTTAGTTATCATTAAAATAATGAATGTTGTAGTATTTATATTACAACCCAAAATATTAAAAGATAACGCAAAATAAATCAAAAAGATATCAAAGATATCTCCTAAAGTTTCCTAGTAGGAATAAAAGACCTAAAATAAACAAAGTAAATCCAAAATATTAAAAATCCCGAACACACACACAAACACCTTCGGTGCATGTAAAAGAGCATGGCGCGGGCACGCCGAAGTTGCGCAGACAATGGCGCGGGCGCGCCGAGAGCTCGCAAAACATCGTCAATTTGGCATCCGTAAGCACGGGCGCGCGATCATGAGGTGCGGGCGCGCTTCTTCTTCGCAAAATAATGGCGCGGGTGCGCGAGTCTGGGGCGCGGGCGCGCCTTGGCTTCGAGCAGGGTCTTCAATTTCTTCACTTTCTTGACCTCTTTTGACCTCAATAAGATTATAACTTCCTCTAAATTGAATATAAAGAAATCCAACGCCCTCTTATGTCTTCAACAACAAAGATTGAAGTGCTTCCTTAAACTTCTGAGCTCGGCCTCTCGTAACCAGTCCTCGTGGTATCTCCAACGGATCCTTAGGCACTTGATCAGCATGCGAGCCATCCATGATCGCATAATCCTTCCCTTCTTTAAAAGGATTTGTCCTCAAATCTTGATCATCACCTACATCAAATGGAGATAAATCAGAAACATTAAAAGTAGCACTGACATTATACTCACCTGGCAAATCTAATTTGTAAGCGTTGTCGTTGATGCGCTCCAATACTTGAAACGGTCCATCGCCTCTAGGTAGAAACTTTGAGTGCCGTTTTTCAGGAAACCGCTCTTTCCTCAAATGCAACCACACCCAATCTCCTGGTTCAAACACAACTCTCTTCTTTCCCTTATTTGCTTGCTTTGTATACTGCAAATTCTTTTTCTCAATGTTCGCCTTCACTTTTTCATGCAAATTTCTCACAAATTCCGCCTTTTTCTTACCATCCATGTTAACCCTTTCACTCATAGGCAAAGACATCAAATCCAACGGGGTTAAAGGATTAAAACCATACACAATTTCAAATGGTGAAAAATTTGTTGTAGAATGCACACTACGATTATATGCAAACTCAACAAATGGCAAACATTCTTCCCAACTCTTCAAATTCTTTTTAATTATAGCACGCAACAAAGTTCCTAACGTTCTATTAACAACTTCAGTTTGACCATCCGTTTGAGGATGACATGTAGTCGAAAACAGTAGTTTAGTACCAAGTTTGCACCATAATGTTTTCCAAAAGTAGCTCAAGAAACGAGTATCTCTATCAGACACAATATTCCTAGGCATGCCATGCAATCTAACAACTTCATTAAAGAACAATTCAGCAACATGAGAAGCATCATCAGATTTATGACAAGCAATAAAATGAGCCATCTTAGAAAATCTATCAACCACAACAAAAATTGAATCCCTCCCCTTCTTAGACCTCGGTAGTCCTAAAACAAAATCCATAGAAATATCTACCCACGGTTCACTAGGAACGAGAAGTGGAGTATACAAACCATGTGGTTGTTGTCTAGACTTTGCTTTCCTACAAGTCACACATCTTTCGCAAATTTTCTCAACATCATGCTTCATATGTGGCCAATAAAAATGTTCATGCAAATTTTCATAAGTTTTAGCCACTCCAAAATGCCCCATTAAACCACCCCCATGTGATTTCTTAACAAGTAATTCACGAATAGATGACTTAGGAACACACAACTTATCCTCCTTAAACAAATACCCATCATGCATGAAGAATTTATCTTTTGGACCATGCAAACATGACGCATATATCTCACCAAAATCAAGATCACTAGTATATAACTCTTTCACATACTCAAATCCTAAGAATTTAGAATCTAGAGTAGATAAAAGTACATACCTTCGTGATAGAGCATCCGCTACCACATTTTCCTTCCCTTGCTTGTATTTGATAACGTAGGGAAAAGTTTCCACAAACGCCACCCACTTAGCATGCCTCTTGTTTAGCTTTTGTTGTCCTTTGAGATGCTTCAAATGAATCACAAATTCCTTTGGCCTCAAATAGTGTTGCCATGTCTCAAGTACCCTTACCAACGCATAAAACTCCTTGTCGTAGGTAGGATAATTCAAGGACGCCCCACTAAGCTTCTCACTGAAGTAAGCAATCGGTCGCCCACCTTGCATCAAGACACCTCCAATTCCTACACCTGACGCATCACATTCAATTTCAAAAGTGTTAGTAAAATTAGGTAATACAAGTAAAGGAGCATTAATTAATTTATACTTGACAATATTAAAAGACTTCTCTTGCTCCTCGCCCCAATGAAATGGAACGTTCTTCTTGATCACTGCAGTCATAGGTGCCGCCAAAGTACTGAAATCTTTCACAAATCTCCTATAGAAACTTGCAAGACCATGAAAACTTCAAACTTGACCAATAGAAGTAGGCGTTGGCCAATCTCGAATTGCACTTACCTTATCCTCATCAACTCTAACACCTTGGGAACTCACAACAAAACCAAGAAACACAAGTTCTTTTGTACAAAACACACACTTCTTCAAGTTAGCATACAATTGTTCAGCTTTTAGTGTGATTAGCACAATTCTCAAATGTTCGACATGCTCATCCAAATTTTTGCTATATACCAAGATATCATCAAAATATACCACAACAAATTTTCCAATATAAACACGCAACACATGATTCATCAATCTCATAAAAGTGCTAGGTGCATTAATTAGTCCAAAGGGCATAACCAACCACTCATACAAACCGTATTTGGTTTTAAAAGCAGTTTTCCACTCATCACCTTCTCTCATCCTAATTTGATGGTAACCACTTTTTAAATCAATTTTACTAAAGACGCTAGAACCATGCAACTCATCCAACATATCATGTAGTCTAGGAATAGGATGCCTATACTTGATGGTAATGTTATTAATGGCTCTACAATCCACACACATTCTCCATGAACCGTCTTTCTTAGGAACTAACAAAACAGGCACAACACACGGTGACATGGACTCACGCACAAAACCTTTATCTAAAAGTTCACTTACCTGTCTTTGCATCTCTTTTGTTTCCTCCGGGTTGCTCCTATACGCTGAACGGTTTGGCAACGCACTTTCGGGAATAAAATCAATTTGATGTTCAATCCCCCTCAAAGGTGGTAAGCCTTGAGGCAAATCCTCCGGAAATAAATCTTCAAATTCCTGCAAAAGAGAAACAACAGTGCTCGGAAGATTTCCGGCTATATCACTTGTGTTAAGAAGAAACTCCTTATAGAAAATCAACACAAGTGGAGTATGCACATGTAAAATCTCTCGCAACTCACTCTTTTGGGCCATAAATATTTTTTTATCGGCCTCTTTCCTCTCAATTTTTTTTTCATCTTTTTTTCTCTCAATATTTTTTTCTAAGGCCATCTCACTTTTTTGTTCACTCTTTTTTTTCGGCCTCTTCTTTCTTTTTCTTTTTCAAATGGTCCTCCATCACTTGCTTTGGAGTCATCGGTAACAATACAATAGGCTCCTTTTTCAAGGTAAAAGAATAACGATTTTTAAAACCGTCATGTATCACCTTTCTATCAAATTGCCACGGCCTACCCAACAAAATATGACAAGCTTGCATAGGCACCACATCACACAACACTTCATCTACATATTTACCAATGGAAAATGGTACTACCACCTGCTTATGCACTCTCACCTCCGAGCTATCATTAAACCACTGCAATTTATAAGGTTGAGGATGCTTTATAACAGACAAACTCAACTTTTCCACCAGCTCATAACTCGCTACATTAGTGCAACTCCCACTATCAATAATAACACTACATACTTTGTTATTCACAAAGCATCTAGTATGAAATAAATTCTCCCTTTGAGTTTCTTCCTCCTCCTTTTGTTGTACATTCAACACTCTCCTGGTCACTAGCAATTCTCCAACCACCGCATCATATCCCTCTTCATCAGGATCCTCCAACGCAGGCATACTATCATATTTCTCATCCTCACTCTCCGACTCAATCTCACCACCAGCATTCATAATCATAATTTTTTTATTAGGACACTGACTTGCAATATGACCAAGTCCTTGACATCTAAAACATTTAATATCCCTAGAACGAGTATTAGTAGTTTCAGGTGTACCTTTACCCACTTGTTTTGGTGCTTCCAATTTGGTGTCAAATTTTGGCTTGGTCACCGACTTATTGTCCTCCCGTTTTGAAACGCTTGGACGCCAAGGAGTTGACGATCCTCCACCGGTAGGAAGTCGACCAGCTCCTCTCCTCTTGAGCTGCTGCTCCACCTTCATGGCTATCTGCACCATCTCATCCAAATCAAAACAGTGGCGAAGCTCCACTTGATCTTGGATTTCTCTATTCAATCCGCAAAAAAATCTGGCCATTGTAGCTTCATTATCCTCCTCAATGTTGGCCCGGATCATCGTGGTTTCCAACTCCTTGTAGTAATCCTCCACGCTTCTTGGACCTTGCTTCAGAGTTTGTAATCGCCTGTACATGTCACGATAATAATAGTTAGGCACAAACCGCTTCTTCATGACACGCTTCATCTTCTCTCACGTCTCAATAGGCGGCTCTCCACACCTTCTTCTAGTGGTCACTAATTGATCCCACCAGATTAATGCATAGTCTACAAACTCAACCACTGCCAACCTCACTTTCTTAAGGTCAGAATAGTGATGGCAATCAAACACAAACTCCACACGCTTCTCCCATTCCAAATACGCCTCCGGGTCAGACTTCCCATGAAACGCTGGAATTTTCATCTTATTTCCATCCTCCTTACTGCACTCCGTATGTTTTCCTCGTACTGCTTCTCGCCTATGTCTAACCTCATGTACTCTTCTCCCTCCATCCCAATTCTCATCAAAACTCTTCTCATCTCCCTCAAAATTATTTCCCTTCCTATCTTTATTTTTTTTTCCACTACCACTACTTTTCTCCAATCTACTCATCCGCTCATGAAGAGGTTCCAACTCCGACCTCATCACCCTAGTAAATTGACCCATCAACGCATCCATTTGAACCTTGGAAATTCCTTGGTTCACACTTTCACTAGCATCTTTATTAGGATTCATGGTACCTGCAAGAAAAAGGTTAGTAGTAAAATTCCTCACACAAGTTCTCACAGATCACTCCAAACGAATCACTCCAACACTTTTTTTTTTCCACTCAATTCATGTAGGCTTTTGCTTTGTGTAAAAGTGAATCAAACTCTCAAGTTCACAACTTTTAGACGCTTGAAGATCGACTCTCTAAGATCGACAAAAACAAGAAGGAGAAATTTATGGGTGCTCGAATTTTAACTTGCACCCAAGGATGAACAAGAACGAAAATTGTCCACAAGTTATCTTGCTTCTTCTATATATTTTTTTTTTAAGCTTTTTCGATTTTTCACTTTTTTTTTTTTTTTTTATAACTTGTAGCACAAGACACAAAACTTGGATAACAAGTTTGAAAGATTGGCACAGAAATTTGATATGAGAGAGATGAAGAACGAAGAACAAGAAAAGATGAACGAAGAAAGAATATAGATTAAAGAAGGATACGACTTACTTGAATCAAAACCTTAAGCTTTGATACCAAATGATATGAATCTTATGTATGAAAGACAACACGATTTCAACGAATCGCACCTCAATTCGATAACAAAAGAATTCAATAATGTTGTCCCGACTTTGAAACAAGTAACAGATTTTGGAATCTCCACCTCTAGTTGAACCTGTAACTAGCAACAGAGAATTCACGATTGAAAACAATCAAAGATTCAATTAGACCTTCATAGGAACCTGTCTTTGACAACCCAATTAAAAATCGATTGACAAACGCCACAAAGCTATAAAACTTTGATAAGTTTGATTTTGGGTAAAGCAAAAGCTTTGATAAAATTCTAAAGAGAATTTTGTATTGAATAATCAATAATCTGAAAATCTTTGTTATCATTAAAATAATGAATGTTGTAGTATTTATATTACAACCCAAAATATTAAAAGATAACGCAAAATAAATAAAAAAGATATCAAAGATATCTCCTAAAGTTTCCTAGTAGGAATAAAAGACCTAAAATAAACAAAGTAAATCCAAAATATTAAAAATCCCGAACACACACACAAACACCTTCGGTGCATGTAAAAGAGCATGGCGCGGGCGCGCTAGAGAGAAGCGCGGGTGCGCCGAAGTTGCGCAGACAATGGCGCGGGCGCGCGATAAGGTAGCGCGGGCGCGCCGAGAGCTCGCAAAACATCGTCAATTTGGCATCCGTAAGCGCGGGCGCGCTTCTTCTTCGCAAAATAATGGCGCGGGCGCGCCTTGGCTTCGAGTAGGGTCTTCAATTTCTTCACTTTCTTGACCTCTTTTGACATCAATAAGATTATAACTTCCTCCAAATTGAATATCAAGAAATCCAACGCCCTCTTGTGTCTTCAACAACAAAGATTGAAGTGCTTCCTTAAACTTTTGAGCTCGGCCTCTCGTAACCGGTCCTCGTGGTATCTCCAACGGATCCTTAGGCACTTGATCAGCATGCGAGCCATCCATGATCGCATCAAGATATGTTTGAGTGCTTTTGTCTTGGTAAAATTGTTTTGATATTCAGAACCGTTTAGTGGTTGATAGTCCTAAACGGTCTTGATTCCCTGTAATAAAAGTTAAGGAAGTTTGCACTATAACAAAGAGATATTTGTATTTATCGTCATAACTAAGAGACCTAAATTTTTTTTTTGTTTTTGGTGATGACAAAACTTATAACTCATTAAACATTTAAATAATAAAAAATTTAGAAAATTTTAAATTCATTAGGATACTGAATTTCAAATGGTTATAGGAAGAAATAAATATTGATAAACCATATTACTCCTACCAAAGCAAAAAATAAAACAGATCTCCTAAATCATGAATCTCCTCCTTTATCAGAACGACTTCCTTTTTTAGGATATCTTTTCTTATCTTCTTCGGTAGCTTTTTTTCTTACTTCTTCCTATTTTATTCTCTTATCCTCTTCATACTTCCAATGATCTTCTACAGTTGTGTGCCCATGTTTGCTTCCAAACTGGTGATCCTAGCTTCCAAGCATTGCTCAGTCCTAGATAGTTGGCTAGACAGTTCCGCCATAGTTGCAGCAGTGTGTACATTGATATAGACAAATTTGCGGAGGCAAGGGGTCATATTTGCTTGCAGTTGTTTCAATTCTTTCATGACCGTGCGACGGAATTCTTCCTGGGTGACTGTTTTGGCCTAAGCTCAATTTTTAGTGGTGTTGACCAACTATCGGATAATCTCCAATTGTTCATAGATGCGCTAATTTGAGTTAGTGTTTTCATACTGAGAGTCAGAGGATGAGGATGGACCAGGTTGCTTTGTAGATGTTTTAAAGATCATCTACTGGTTATCATCAACTTGATAATTTTGCAACTAGTCTTGTTCTATAGGAATAAAAGGAGAGGAAAATGGCTCTTTATTTATATTTTCAGCCTCTCCAACAGTTTTTTCTAGGTGTGGAATCATTGGAGAGGGATCTCTTTTCATTAGTTTTATTGGAAATTTTGGAGAGAGGAGTCTTAATCAAATCTTGGTGTATGGTCTAGCAGTCCACTAATTCACTCACGAGGTTTTAAATGATTTATTATGGTTTTATGAATTTATTTAGGATATTTAAAAGTTTATGATATGAATGTGTCTGATGTTTTAATGTTACGAGCTATTTTTAATGTTTTCAAGTTTGAAATTAATTTTGGACTAAGGAAAACGAGTCTAACCTACGAGCGATGTTTAAGAAAATATTTTTATGTTTATTTTCAGTTTATTGTTAGTGCAATTTTATTTTAATAGTCAAGAGAAGAAAATTTTAAAAGTCAGGCTTGGTGATTAATGGGACGACTTCCAAGCTTATTAGTCATATAGTGAGTGGGCGTTCAATCCTTTCGTTTTTATTTTTACGTCGCCTACTCCATCTCTTTATCCCTCTCCCCCTCCCTCTCCTCTCTTTCAAAATCTGCACCTAAATGGAAGAAAGACTCTCAATCTCATTCGTGCAAGGCTATATCACTACCGAGGTACATGTTATACCCAACCTACGACATTCAGACAAGTTTTAAGTGCTTTTGAAACTACCGTTAAAAAATATAGGTATTTTGAGATGAAAATTCTGCGGATTGATGTGTATGTACTGTATAATGCATGATTTTTGAGATCATGTAGAATTGTGACACGTGAATCGTTCTTGACGTTTTGTGTAAAGATTTTTTAGATTGATGAAAAAATATGTGTAAATCTGAGAACTTTTTGTGTGTGTATTTTGAGTGTAAAGATTTTTGATGCAAATATTTGAAGATGGTTGCTTTTGGTTGAATCATTTTGGAGTTTTTGAAGATTTTCATGAGTATGATCAAAAGTTTCAATGTGTGAGTGAGTTTGATTGAATCCTTCGTTTTTCGCAGTAGACAGGTGCTGAGGCACCACTGAAGTGCCTAGGCATTGCCAGGGTCGAAGGCCTGGCGCCCAGGAACCACCCGGAGGCGCCTAAGTACTACCTGGGCGTGGTCCTAGCACCCAGGCGCCCTCCGGGGAGCGCCTCAGCATTAGGGGTCTCCCCATAACTTATTTTTAACATATTTTTAATGTCCTAAAGCTAATTTTAATGTGTTTTAAGGTGTTAAACTATTTTTAAAATTTTTTCATGGAAAGATGTTAAAGTTTTGAAATTAGAACGAAAAAAATAATTCACATAGATCTATTTAGCTATGTAGTGCATCTATATGTACTTTTTCTCACAAAAATTATGTTTTTATGAAAGTATGAAGTTTTATGAATGTAAAAGTTGTTGTACTCAATTCTTTCAAATAATATGCATAATTTTCAAGCACGAAAGATTTCGAAGGCACGTAATGTTTATGAAAGTTGATGAGAAGCTTTTATGATAAATTTATATGATGTTCATGGTGATGAAGTTTTACGAGAAAGTTTATGAGAAGTTTATGATGATGCATTTTTATGATGAAGTTTATGATTGATGATGTTATGATGATGCATGAAAAATATTTTGATGTACGTTGTATGTGTTTTTGTGGTAGTAGTACGGGATTGATACTCTGGATTGAACTCCGGAAGAGCCCTTCGAAAGAATGAAAGTTTAAGTGGCCAATGTTGGAAAACGGTGATCAGATCAATCAGAATTGATACCCGGTGCAGCGAAAGTTTAAAAATTTTATATGGAACGATTCCATAATGGGTATCAAAACTTTACGATTAAATTGTGCGTGTAAAAATTAAACAACAATTAAATTTTTACCACCAATCTCGAATCGAGATTATGGACACCAACAGATTACTCTGCTCTTGTTGTATATCCCAGGAACTGATGGACGGACAATTCTTCAATCAGATCCACGAACAGAAGTTTAATCCCTCTGATAGATTGCACTAAAAAATCTATCAGAAGTTTCTACAAAGAGAATTAACGAATTTTATCCGTTAAACCAGACTGCAAATTCAAAATTCACAGGCTGGAATTTTCAGAACAGAGAGGGAGGGGGCGGCGGCCACTTATAGAAAAACCAGGGTTTTCGAAATTATTTTGTGACCTCTGTTGTGTAATTTCTGTACTACAATAACTTATTTATAATGTGGGCTGCTAACAGCTTAGGGCCCATTAGTCATAAGTTCAAGCCTGACAAGCAAAGCCCGCATGTTCAGAAATTAATATAAAATTCATCGTGACTCAGATTGATAAACCAATTTCACCAATGTGCACAGAAACCATTTCTGCATCTTTTAAAGTCAAGATAAATTTTTCTGAATCCGAATTCAGTGATTTCCAAAAATGCCCATCCCTATGTCATTTTAGGAAATCTTACTCCCTCTACTCTTAAATAAGAAGTCCCACTTCTTTGTTCATCAAATTTAACTCTTTAAATTTAACTATCTCAACGGGGATTAAAAATCCATTACTTGTGTGACCCTCAATGGTTCAGGGATACAACTAGTCGTGGGCTCACAACTCCTTGTGACTCGGAACAACAATTTCCGACTTGCCCATCGAATCATGGTAAGAGCGCCTAGCAACATCGCCCCATGATTCCCTAGGTATCACTGATAGTGCCTGCAAGAACCAATAGATTTTGGTTAGCGTACAGTACGGTCCTTTCATCCATATATCCCGATCGAATCAACAACCATTGGTAAATCGAGAGTCGTTCGAGATTCGATAACTATGCAATGCATCTTGAAGATCAAATAGTGACATCGCATGTGCTACTAAGAAACCATTTCTTAAAACACATCATGTACTCTGGCCAGAGATTCGTCACACTAATATCTCCTCAGATTGCATAGGATATCCACACTAGCAAGTATGTGGTGAATCCTTGACAACAAAGCATCGACTCCTATATGTGTCGTAACTGTACCCAATCCCGACACCTGATGACCCCAATAGAGTCGGTAAACGAGTCAAAGCACAGTACTAGCATATAGAGTCTCAATGATGTTTCAAGTAGTAAGGACTAATGGTGTACAACCAAAACCGCGGACTTTATCCACTTGATAAGTGATAACCACTTGGAAAGTCCGGATAGGGTAGTTCGATCATTCATCGTATGAATATCCATTTGCATGCTTTGAACATCTCTATGTTCCATACCAATGAAACGTGGTACTCGGCATCGCAAATGCTAGTCTCAATCTCGAGCGATCCTTATCCTTATTAACGGACGGCTCAATCGACTAGGAACTGTTTAGAATATACAGTGACTATAAGATGTGTTTCATGATAGCCATCCCCATATGCCACCACATCTTACATACACTATAGTATATTCAAGGTCTTCATCTAAACATCTTATAGTATGTCACAACATAATAATATGATAAAAGATAAAGCAAACGCCATTATAAAAGTGTAAATTATATTAAACAAAAGATTGTTTATACATAGAGTCATCAAAGCCCTTAGCCACAAGTTGGCTCACCGGGCACCCACTCTTTCAATCTCCCACTTGCCCTAAAGCCAACTAGTCATACTACGTAGACCCATTGCTTCGCGATGTTTGTCAAATAATGGTCCTGGAAAGGGCTTAGTAAGTGGATCAGCGATATTGTCTGCAGAGGCCACTCTCTCGACAGTGATGTCACCTCTTTCCACGATCTCCCGGATGATGTGGTATTTCCTCAGTACGTGTTTGGATCTTTGATGAGACCTTGGTTCCTTTGCCTGAGCAATGGCACCCGTGTTGTCACAGTACACCGGGACTGGACCAACAACTTCAGGAATGACGCCCAACTCTTGGACGAAATTCCTCATCCAAACGGCCTCTTTAGCAGCAGCTGATGCCGCAATGTATTCTGCCTCAGTGGTGGAATCCGCTATGGTGTCCTGCTTGGAACTCTTCCAAGAGACAGCACCGCCATTGAGCATGAACACAAATCCAGAGGTTGACTTCGAGTCATCCACGTCATTTTGGAAGCTAGAGTCGGTATAGCCTTCCAATTTCAGTTCTCTTCTTCCATATACCATGAACATATTCTTAGTCCTTCGTAAGTACTTAAGAATGTCCTTCACGGCTTTCCAATGCATTTGACCGGGATTAGCTTGATATCTGCACGTGACACTCAGAGCAAATGCTACATCCGGTCTGGTAGATATCATCCCATACATGATACTACCTATGGCTGACGCATATGGTACATGTGTCATTTTCTCTATCTCTTCATCAGTCTTGGGACACATGGACTTGGATAGAGAAACTCCATGACACATAGGTAGATGTCCTCTCTTGAACCCATCCATTGAAAACCTTTTCAATATAGTGTCGATGTAGGTTGCTTAAGTGAGTCCTATCATTCTCTTAGATCTATCTCTATAGATCTGTATCCCTAAAATATAGGATGCCTCACCCAAATCCTTCATCGAGAATCTACCTGATAACCATATCTTTGTTGACTGCAACATCCCTACGTCATTCCCAATGAGTAGGATGTCATCAACATAAAGTACTAAGAATGTCACAGCATCCTTAACTACTTTCTTGTACATGCACGGTTCCTCCGGGTTCTTGATGAAACCAAAATCCTTTATTGTTTCATCAAATTTCTGGTTCCAACTTCTTGATACTTGTTTGAGACCATAGATTGATCTCTGAAGCTTGCATACCTTATGCTCGCTTCCCATGGATGTGTATCCCTCAGGCTGCGTCATATAGATCTCTTCCTTAATGTTTCCATTAAGAAATGCAGTCTTCACATCCATTTGCCATATCTCATAGTCATACCAAGCAGCTATGGCAATAAGGATTCTTATGGACTTGAACATTGCAACCGGTGAAAAGGTTTCATCATAGTCAACTCCTTGTCTTTGAGTATAACCTTTCGCAACCAATCGTGCCTTGTAGGTCAATACCTTACCATCAGGCCCAGCTTTCTCTTGTAGATCCATTTACACCCTATTGGAACAATTCCATCGGGAGGATCTACTAAAGACCAAACTTGGTTTGTATGCATCGAATCTATTTCCGACTGCATAGCTTCAAGCCATAAATTTGAATCTGCATCAGAAATTGCTTCCTTGAAGTTTCTTGGATCACATCCAACGTCGGGTTCATCTTGATCCCCTTCAAGAAGAAGACCATATCGAATAGGAGGTCTAGAAGTCCTCTCGGATCTTCTAGGTATAGGCGTGTCTATCAATGGTTCCTGAGGTGTAGGATCATTATTTTGTATCTTGGGTTCTTCTCGAATTTCTTCGAGTTCCATCATCTCGCCTTTCTTATCCAATAAGAACTCCTTCTCCAAGAAGGTGGCATTCCTTGAAACATACACTTTTGTTTCAGTAGGATGATAGAAATAATATCCGATTGAATTCTTCGGATACCCTACAAAATAACATAAGGTGGATCGACTATCCAACTTATCTCCCACTGTCTGCTTCACGTAAGCAGGACATCCCCAAATCCTCAAGTACGAATACTTAGGAGCTTTGCCATTCCATAACTCATATGGTGTTTTATCCACTGCTTTGGTGTGGACGTTGTTCAACAACAATACCGTCGTTTCAAGCGCGTAGCCCCAAAATGAAGGTGGAAGCTCAGTGAAGCTCATCATGGATCGAACCCTCTCCAACAAAGTTCGATTACGATGCTCCGATACACCATTCAGCTGAGGTGTCATAGGAGGAGTCCACTGAGAGAGAATCCCATTCTCTTTCAGATAGTCCAAAAACTCGGTACTTAAGTATTCTCCACCTCGATCCGATCGAAGTGCTTTAATACTTTTACCTAGCTTGTTTTCTACTTCAGCCTTGAATTCTTTGAACTTTTCAAATGCTTCAGACTTATATTTCATTAAATATAAATACTCATACCTAGAATAATCATCAGTAAAGGTAATGAAATGGTGTGGCCAAATTGAGTACCAATTCTAAATGGACCACAAACATCTGTATGGATCAAATCCAACAGATTTTGACTACGCTCAGGTTTCCCCTTAAAAGGAGATTTAGTCATTTTTCCTTTCAGGCAGGACTCACAAGTAGGTAGAGAGTTAATATCAGACATATCAAACATGCCCTCTCCCACTAGCTTGTTCATCCTCCTTGAGGAAATATGACCTAGCCTAGCATGCCAAAGGTTTGCCGGGTTTTGACTATCGATTTTTCTTTTGTTCGTTGTTACCGGTTTCTCAACATAATTTATTGGAACGTCTTTTAATTTTAAGTTATATAGATTGTTTTCAAGTTGTCCATTTCCAATTAAACATTCATTCTTGTAAATATTGCAAATCTCATTCACAAAATTGCAAGAAAAACCATCTCTATCAAGCATAGAAACAGAAATAATGTTTTTAATCAAATCTGGAACAAATAAAACATCTATCAAAAGTAACTTAAAATCGTTCTGCAAAATTAAATAAACGTCTCCCACAGCTTTGGCTTCAACTCTAGAACCATTTCTGAGCCTCAGCTGGGTCTCACCCATTCTAAGCTTGCGAATTCTTGTCATCACCTGCAAATCATTGCAAATGTGAGATCCACATCCGGTATCCAATACCCAAGAAGTAGTATTAAGTGAAACATTTATTTCAATATAGAACATACCCTTCGCAGTTCGCAACTGCTCTAGATATTCCTTGCAGTTACGTTTCCAATGACCGGGTTTCTTGCAGTGATGGCAAACATCCTTGGACTTTTCCATGTTTGAAGCCTTTGTCTTGTTCTTCTTCTCGGGTCCGGTTTTCTTGGGTGGGGCAGAACGTTTCTTACCCTTTGTACTTGGCCCCTTCTTAGCTGAAGAAGAGGAGCCCACCAAGAGAACTGGTTTATCCTTCTTTAAAGTGGCTTCATATGTTACAAGCATATTGACCATCTCTTCAAGGGAGGCCTCTATCTTGTTCATATTGAAATTCACCACAAATCCGTCAAACGAAGAAGGAAGAGAGAGAAGTAATAAGTCCACATTGAGTTCATGCTCCAACACCAAATCAAGCGTTACCAACTTCTGTATGAGCCAAATCACTCGTACCCCATGATCACGGACCGAAGTCCCTTCACGCATGCGACACGTCATTAGCTCTTTTACAGTAGCGAACCTTTCAGCTCTCGATTGAGCCCCAAAAAGTTCCTTGAGTTGTACGTGAATGTCAGCAGCATTCACGGTATCCTCAAATCGCCTCTGGAGTTCATCAGACATCGAAGCTTGCATATAGCATTTGGCCTTGATATCATGGTCCCACCATTTATCAAGTTTGGCCAACTCTTCCGGACTTATATCAGCTGGTGCTTCCTTCGGAGGAGATTTTTCTAACACGTAGAGCATCTTCTCCGAGGTCAAGACAATCTTCAACTTACGAAACCATTCCATATAGTTTGCGCCAGTCAGTTTATTTTGTTCGAGAATAGAGAATAGTGGATTGCGCGAATTCATCTTAATGAAATACTGAAAAGAAACAGACAATAATCAGTGATTGTTTAATTAATTTACTAAGACATAAAATAGGCAAAATTTATTTTATGAATCTCACTCCCACTATTTTAACGATTTCACTACCCTCTAGTGAAAACGGAAAACTGTTTTCCTTAGTGGGAACATGGAGTCCAATTGACAAACTATGGTCCCGAATAATATCAGCCAACCATAATTTTCAAAAGGTAGAGCCCAATTGCTTCCAAAGCAACCTCCACGTTTTTACCTCATGTCCAATAAGGGCCCAATAATATGACGCCGTTTATTGTGACATGTCAAGATGACCCATCAATATTAAGTTGTGATGGACGGTCGCCATGTGGATCCCCCAATAATATGAGCCGATCCCATGGGAGTTCCACCCAACTTACAACATGTGTCGATCCAATGTACAGCTTTCCGACGAACGGGCCCCCCCAATAATATGAGCCGGACTGTATCCGCGGGTAGCATCTCATACATTGATCGTTGATGGAAGGTAGGAACATTTAAACAATATTTAAATTTCCTTTATTTATCTTGATATCAATTTTAAATCATATTTAAAATGAGGGATTTTAATTTTGAAAATTTGTCTCATCATTTAAAATTTGTATGCTTGCGGGATTCATACAATTTAGTCTAAAACATGCATACAACGATAATATCATATATTATATAGGATGATCGATTTCATTTCTAATCGACCCGTGGTTGCCAATCACGAGTCTAAGTCCAATCCTAGGTAATATGCAGGTATGCAATTCAATCCTATTACATTGAGCTTTCAATTTACATTTTTTCAGTTTTTATTGTCTGCTGGGCCCACCTCCGTCTTCAAATCTTCATCTTCCACTAAGTCTAATGTATTTACAATAAATAACTATGACAAGTAGGGGATACATTTTAAGGGGTGGGAACGGGCCATAAACCAGGCCCACTTTTATTACATATGACAATTCATATTGGGCCATAAACCAGGCCCATTAATAAATCCAACAACAATAAAAACAAATGTAAATTCCCTAACATACACCTACAAAATTGGTCATGGCAATCGATCATCCTTATCCAATAATATTTAATTCAAAATTAATTTATTGGATAACATGCAATGGCAATTTAAATTAAAAGGATAAAATCATATTCCATATATAAAATCTTATTTTACATACAAAATCATATTTTATCTTTTTATCAAATAAAATCATATTTTACATATAAAATCCAATTTTATACATAAAATCATATTTTACTCAATATTTCCATAAGATCATATCTTATCATCAATTGTACCAAAAATAATTAATTTCATAAAATCTGATTTAACGGATAAAATCTATAAAATTTCCAAAAATTCAAATTTATCCAAAAATCAATTTTAAAATTTTCGGACTCGAAAAATTCGATCCGACGCCTCGTGAACCAATCAAAAACAATTTTCGATCGGACCAAAAATAGAATTTTAACATATTAAAATTTTAATTAAAATAAAAAAAAATGAATTTTCTCGGGCCGCCCGGGACGATCCCGGGCAGCGACCATCGCTGCCCGTGTTTTGCCCGAAAAAAAAAAAATTTATTTTAAAAAATTTATTTTGTTTCAAAAACCGAGGCTTAAAAATATTTGTACAATCGATTAATTTAATCGCTTGATATGAGCAACCTGTCTTTGATACCACTATTGGAAAACGGTGATCAGATCAATCAGAATTGATACCCGGTGCAGCGGAAGTTTAAAAATTTTATATGGAACGATTCCATAATGGGTATCAAAACTTTATGATTAAATTGTGCGTGTAAAAATTAAACAACAATTAAAATTTTACCTCCAATCTCGAATCGAGATTATGGACACCAACAGATTACTCTGCTCTTGTTGTATATCCCAGAAACTGCTAGACGAACAATTCTTCAATCAGGTCCACGAACAGAAGTTTAATCCCTCTGATAGATTGCACTAGAAAATCTATCAGAATTTTCTATGAAGAGAATTAACGAATTTGATCCGTTAAACCAGACTGCAAATTCAAAATTCACAGGCTGGAATTTTCAGAACAGAGAGGGAGGGGGCGGCGGCCACTTATAGAAAAACCAGGGTTTTCGAAATTATTTTGTGACCTCTGTTGTGTAATTTCTGTACTGCAATAACTTATTTATGGGCTTCTTACAGCTTAGGGCCCATTAGTCATAAGTTCAAGCCTGACAAGCAAAACCCGCATGTTCAGAAATTAATATAAAATTCATCGTGACTCAGATTGATAAACCAATTTCACCAATGTGCACAGAAACCATTTTTGCATCTTTTAAAGTCAAGATAAATTTTTCTGAATCCGAATTCAGTGATTTCCAAAAATGCCCATCCCTATGTCATTTTAGGAAATCTTACTCCCTCTACTCTTAAATAAGAAGTCCCACTTCTTTGTTCATTAAATTTAACTCTTTAAATTTAACTATCTCAACGGGGATTAAAAATCCATTACTTGTGTGACCCTCAATGGTTCAGGGATACAGCTAGCCGTGGGCTCACAACTCCTTGTGACTCGGAACAACAATTTCCGACTTGCCCATCGAATCATGGTAAGAGCGCCTAGCAACATCGCCCCATGATTCCCTAGGTATCACTGATAGTGTCTGCAAGAACCAATAGATTTTGGTTAGCGTACAGTACGGTCCCTTCATCCATATATCCCGATCGAATCAACAACCATTGGTAAATCGAGAGTCGTTCGAGATTCGATAACTATGCAATGCATCTTGAAGATCAAATAGTGACATCGCATGTGCTACTAAGAAACCATTTCTTAAAACACATCATGTACTCTGGCCAGAGATTCGTCACACTAATATCTCCTCAGATTGCATAGGATATCCACACTAGCAAGTATGTGGTGAATCCTTGACAACAAAGCATCGACTCCTATATGTGTCGTAACTGTACCCAATCCCGACACCTGATGACCCCAATAGAGTCGGTAAACAAGTCAAAGCACAGTACTAGCATATAGAGTCTCAATGATGTTTCAAGTAGTAAGGACTAATGGTGTACAACCAAAACCGCGGACTTTATCCACTCGATAAGTGATAACCACTTGGAAAGTCCGGATAGGGTAGTTCGATCATTCATCGTATGAATATCCATTTGCATGCTTTGAACATCTCTATGTTCCATACCAATGAAACGTGGTACTCGGCATCGCAAATGCTAGTCTCAATCTCGAGCGATCCTTATCCTTATTAACGGACGGCTCAATCGACTAGGAACTGTTTAGAATATACAGTGACTATAAGATGTGTTTCATGATAGTCATCCCCATGTGCCACCACATCTTACATACACTATAGTATATTCAAGGTCTTCATCTAAACATCGTATAGTATGTCACAACATAATAATATGATAAAAGATAAAGCAAACGCCATTATAAAAGTGTAAATTATATTAAACAAAAAATTGTTTATACATAGAGTCATCAAAGCCCTTAGCCACAAGTTGGCTCACCGGGCACCCACTCTTTCAGCCAAGGCCTAGATGAGACGCATATTGGCCAAGACAATATGTTTTATATCGTGATCACTGATCACGGGAACCTAATGTGTTTATAATCAGTGATTATCACAATTGCATGTATTAAATCACACAAAATAAAGGATTTTTGTGCCATGATTTCTTATGCATGAAGTTTTGTTTTAGTTATGTGTATGAATTATGTTTTTATTATGTAATAGCTATGAAATGAAAGTTTCTTGCCGAGTCTTTAGATTCACTATACTTGAATGGTGCAGGTGATGAAACTTTAGATTATGTCATTGATGAGTATTTCGAGGGACACGAAGTGGAGTAGCTGATCCGGCAAGGGATGATGCACAAGTGCGCTGTTAGAGGACTTTCATTTTTTTTGTGCATCGTTAAAGTTTGTTTGAGGAGATAACAATTTTAATTTTTACGCATGTTGACAAAACTTTGATGAAGGATTTTTTTGTTGTTGATTCGTGTGCAAATCTTTTTAGATGAAAGTTTTTATTTTCCGCATTTTCCTTTAAGTTTTAAAGAATATATGTTTAGTAGCGTCTTCGGGCTTTGGGCACGTAATAGATTGGTATCAGAGAGGCTAGTTTTGTAAGACAGCGCGTGCATGCATTATCGTCGGGACTCAGATGCTTCGTTTTCATGTATGCAAGTTTTAAAATTTTCAATGATTGAATTGCAAGATAGTATCTTAGAGTTACGATTTATGTATGTTAAAGGTTATGTTTTTATTATGTAAAAGTTTTAAATGATAGATGTGGATGATATTGGACATTAGGAATATGACAACATGTAAAGGACATCACAACAATGATAACAATGATCAGAACAATCAGTTCTTGGCGTGATTATCCACACTGCGTAAGAACAGAGTCATTGACTAGAAATAGGTTTATTTTAATATACTATTATATTAATAAAATTTCAAGTCTCGCGAGCGATTCTAGTTCGCGAGCAATTGAATAAAATAATTTAAACTTGAGTTCGTTGATAAAAATTTTCGAACAAGGTAGAGTTTTACTATAATTTCATAATTTCTAATACTAATAAAATATTTTATAAAAAATATAACTACATGTAATATTTATGAAGTTGAATGCAATCGAGAGTTACATTTATAAACGTAGAAATGAATTTAGATGGTTTCATTCAATCAATTATTCCTTAAAAACCTAATTGCTTGTGAAGAAAAGAAGATTTTAATCATATTTTGTCAAGAGTGTTGATGTATTATCCGAAAATGTTGCATGTCTAGGTCATGTCAGAATTTATATAAAAAAATAGCTAAAACGAAAAACTGAAAATTTTTTATCGAAGTTTGTCAAATTTATGGGCTAAAACTCAAAACTGAACATGTTAGTATTAATCTTCCATTAAAGAATCAGTTTTACCAATTTCATAAATGTTTGTGAAATAGATTACCAATGTGTTCGATTTTTTACTTCTATTCCATTCTCCATTTTATCCACAAATATTAATGATCATTTCGTACGGTGCTAAATGCACATAACGTGCAATTAATGCAATATCAATTGAAGATATTTTACGTTTAATTTCCCGTACTTAAAAAGTTGGATAATGTTATATGTACATAGAATCTTACATAGAAGGTTACACAATTTATAAATTAGGAAAGTATTTCAAAATCATTTTAAAATATCTTTATTTATATTTGTTTGTCTTGCTAAAAAAACTCTTAACAAAAACATTATTATTTTTTATTTTATTATTTATTGTGCAGTTTTAGGGTTGTTAAAATTGAACCTGACCCGAGTTAACCAAAAAATTATCAGATTAATATTGAGGTTTTGGGGTTCGAGTTGGACCCAAAATATTTGATTTTTTTTATTTTTAACAAAATAATTAAATACACATAATAATAATCAATATATTTTGATTTACATACATATATAATAAAAAAATCTCACTTATATAGTTCTATATAATTTAAATTTGAATTTTTTTTAATTGTACGAAATTTAAAATATACTTACTACACAAAATAAAAAATATTTTACAAAATAATTATTACATGTTGAAAATCTATGATGCAATATAAAATCATTTTTTTTTCCAAACATACAATATATAAAAATACAGTAAATATTTCTTAATGCTATAAATAAATACAATTTTTTTAAAAATATCTCAAACCAAACCCGAATAAATCAATAACGACCGACCCGAACTCAACTAACCTGATCAATTCAAACCTATATGATTTTATTTTTTATTTGGTTTTAAAAAAATATTAATTATTACATATAATAATGATAAATATATTTTAATTTAAATAAACAATAATAAAATCTCATTTATATATGATTTAAATTTGAAAGTTTAATTTTAAAAATTTTAAAATATATTTAGTTATTTACTATAAAAAAAATTATTATTTTTGTTGAACTCAGTAAAACAAAAAATATTTTTTCATAATTAATTTTTAAAATTTTATAAAATAATGACGTTTGTTGAACTCGGTAAAATTAATTCTATAAGTAAGTAATCAAATAAAAAATAATATTTTAGTGAAAAATTTTTTTGAGCAAAAAAAAAAATTGTAGGCTAAAAAGAAAGAAATTTTAAAAGAATTTTGAGATACTTTCTTAATTTAATAGGGCGTGTAACCTTCTATATAAGGCTCTATGTACACATAGCATTATCTTTAAAAGTTTTACAAAAAATCTCGTATTAAAAGGCGTGTAGATTGATTATGTGATCTGAAACTCTTATCCGACTCGGGTCATGAAAATTTTTTATTTTATTTTTTACTTTTAATTGTAGATATAAACCGATCCATCCTTATCAAAAATAAAAATCCAAAAATTATTTTACACAAAATATTCTATAACTTTTAACGAATCTCGTCAATTTACCCAATAATTGATAGTATTTAATTAAAATTAATATACCATCTCCAAACAATCTACTTATATTTGTCTATAAATTAAAACCATCTTCAGAGAATCTGCTTACGTTTGAATTCATCGAAACAATCATATCAAACAAATATTAGGTATTAATAACTGATTTTACAATCAAGCAATCATTTTTACATGGTGAATTGCATTATTACTCAAATTCAAATTAAATTTGAAATCAAATATTCGATTTATCCCCCAATCTATATATAACCTGGCATTGCAAAGGATATGGAATCCACTCAGAAAGATCAATCCAAATATATATACATATTTTCCTATAAAAAAATATAAAATGAAAGGGAAATACAGCCAACTCATGATCGATGCGATAGTGTTATTTATTATGACAAATATTATATTTTCGTCGGCGAAGATAAACATGATTTCGGCTAAAACACCAAAGCAGGATGCTTGCTACAAAACTTGTTCCAACCTTTGTTTCAACATACCAATAGTTATCGAATGTTTCGTTACTTGTTATAATCGATGTCACAGTAGTAGTAGTAGTCAGCAATCCCGCAAGAATCAAAATGTTTCATCGTTTTGCAACATTGGTTGTTTCCTTACTAAATGCTCTAAAATCAAAGGTAAATTTTTTTTTATCTATGTTTCTTCTTTTTTTTTTTTTTTTTTTTTTTTCATATTTGGATGCGTGATACTCGATTTGATTGATTTTTGTGTCTTTTGGGACTATTTTTTTTTTTTTTTTTTTTTATTTTTTGACAGATTCAAATCATCTTGAAGGCTGCATTGACGATTGCTCCAACAGTTATTGCAAGATATGAAGGCCTTAATTAAGTTAGTTCTTGATTATTAATGACCGTGTAATAATTTATTTTCTTCATTTTCTGGAAAATGAAGCAAAGTATTTAATTAAATTTATTATTGTGCATGATTTATGCCTTCTTTTTTACCCTAATTTATTATTGTGCATGGTTTATGCCTTCTTTTTACCCTAATTTCGATTTTAATAATTACATGATATAAATATGGGAAAATTGCTTTTTTGGTCATGTATGTTTGTCACTTTGCGATTTCAGTCCTTTATATTTTCGGATTTCAGTTTTACTCCGCTATATTTATTTTTTTTTGGCAATTTTAGTCCTTTTTTCGACGTGACGCTGATTCAGTGCTGATGTGGAGCTGACGTGTACAATGACACGTAAGAATTTTCGAATAAAAATGACCTAAATTGCCAAAAATCGGAACATACAGGACTAAAACTGAAATATGAAAACATAGAGGACCAAAATCGCAAAGTGACAAACATACAAGACCAAATTTGCAGTTTTTCCTATAAATATTTACTGACGGGAAATGTTTGGTAATAGAATTTTAGAGACAAATAAAATGTCTCTTCTCTCAACTCATCCGTCAAGGGCTCCCAGATGCAGTGCACTTAGCAAATGAAAATTTCGTTACCCCTTTGCTGATGAGTTGATTAGGGCTGGCATACCAGACCAAAATATCGAATATTTGGCATACCGTATCGAAATGTTTTCGATATACAAACATTTTTTTTGGTATATAGAATTTTTTTTGGGTATTTATACAGTATCAATATGGATTTTTTCCATACCAAAATTTTTGAATTTCGCTATTGGTATCGGTATGAATTTTTTTCATACTAATATTTTTAGTAAGGCATATTGAAAAATCACCCCTAGATCATGACAAGGATAAACGATGAGGCGTAATTAGCACATAAAAGGTTCGTGGGACATAGTTAAAAAAGTGAAAAGTAAATGTATATAAATAACGCAAGAGAATAGGGATATAAATTGGGGTTCCTTGCCCGTGTAGAGTACATTAGAATTCCATTACCCTTTAATCAATAGTTGGGTTAAGTAGATGCCACCCACAGGGTAGTGGGTGACATGACGGATTTTGATTAGTTAAAATCAGTGGGGTCCACATGGGACCCACTGATTTTGACCAATCATGGGGTTACACGTTGCCCGCAGGGTAGTACCCTGCGAGTGGCATGAACAAAACCCAATAATTGATGGTAGGGACATTTTTCCAAAATTGGCTAGCAAGGGGATGAGTTAGAGTGAAATAGAAAATAAATTTCAATTTTTATGTGATGTTGGAGTGAGGGGCTCTACATGTTAATTATTATGTTATCGCTAGTTAGGAGTAAAAATTAATTTGGTATATGAACTATTGGTTAAATGTTAAATTGGTATACAAACTTTTGTTAATGGCTTAATTGATACATGTCCACCTGATTTTGACCAAATTAGTTTGAAAAAGGGTATATTTGTCTTTTGACAATATAAATTAATTAATGCAATAATATTATTTTGTTTTTAATTAAGCCAGCTTCATCATTTTTATCCGTCGAAAAAATTGAAAACCACTTTTAATTTATTCTTAGTCATGTTCTCTTATAAATTATTGTATAAACATTTAATTTTTTATTTGTTGATTAAAAAACTTGTGACACGTTATGACGTTGTTTAATTGGGGATTTGATGAATTTTTATTATTAAAATAATTTGAAAATTTCAATTAATTTTTGGTAGAACTTAAGTAATATTTTTATTAAAATAATATATTCAATAAGTTTTACATAGTTAAAATATTAAAAAATATTTTATCACAATCACTATTTATTTAATATTTTTGTCAAAATATTAATGAAAAAATTATATATACAAAAATCAGAATTTTAGATAAAAAAATAATTATTTATTTTTTCTGATATCTATTTATTTATTTAAAATTCTTCAGATATTATATGCATTAATATAATTTATCCAATCCTTCTCGTTGAAATATATAATCTATTTAATATATGTAATATAATAAATATTATGTACAAATAAAATTTTTATCAAATAAATTTTTACATCTAAAATATAATATACAAATACATCTAATTAAAATTAAAAATAAAATGTGTATTTTTTGTAATAAAGGGAAAATAAGACATTTTACATAAATGTCACTCGAAATTGACCGGAATTCCGTGGACATGTACCAATTAAGTCATTAACAAAAGTTCGTGTACCAATTTGACATTTAACCAATAGTTCGTGTATCAAATTAATTTACTCTATTTTTATATTCCTTTACTTTTCTCTTTTTCCCATCTGTTACGCCCCAGACCCGAGGCGATCGATACTATCGTTGTTCGCATATTATTCATTCGAAAACAAAAAATCTCAGAAGTATAAATTCAAACATATAACCAATATATTTATTCATAATACTGCAATCACATTGTTTTTTACAAAATCGAATTAATGATAACAGAAGTCTAAAGTAGGGGATAACATAATAAAAACTAAAACAACAACTCAACGAGTTATTCTTCACCTTCTTAGAATTGGTTTTTCTCATCCTCTTATATCATTTCTTCGTTCTTATCTGGGAGGGGTTAAGTGGATGGGTGATATGATCATTTTACTCAGTAAATGGAAAAAAATCCTTTGAAAGGATTGGTTAAGTTTTAGAAAGGGGGTTAAATAAACAATTAGAACAAATTTATTGTAGTGACCCGTACCGTGATCACCTATTAATCAGAAGCTTAAGCATGATCTTAATCAATAACTAATCTTAATTAGAGTAAATGAGGAATCTTAAAATAAAATTATACCAGATAAGCAAAACCTAGTGGTCAACCCCGCTATCCAGTCTTGGTCACCACCTAACCTCCCTGTCCCCAGGAGAGCTATCTGCATCTGCCGCGTGGAATAGGACATCCAACCAACAGAAAACAACCGGAAGTGACCCTAACATGCTCAGTACGAGAGTATGAGTATACACTATTATACGTGCATATATGCATGTGAACTGAGTACCAAGACACTCAGGTCAAAATATAAGCTCATAGACCGGGTCCAGGGTATATAGCATGCTGCGCCATCGCATCAGGAGGTGGCTCCTATACCCAGTGAATAATGGGAGACGCACCCAGACTAAGGTAGATGAAAAAGACTTTGATGGTTGTTTGGTCTCCGCTTGCATTAAATAATTCCCTCTTTCCACCCAGGGACCATGAGGAAGGACATGTAGATAGTCCTTATAGACTCTAACCAGAAAGAACCCATGATCGATCATTTCAAAGCCAAGCTCCAGTCCCAAAAGCTCAGAAACTTTCTGCTATGCATATGGATGCAACATACAGTCGTGACATGCTGTATCATATAATTCATGCAATAACATAATATATGCAAACACATAATACATGCATACTCATCTGGATATCTCGAATAAATACTTTCGTACCTTACTAAGGCAGATCCTAGAAGCTCCCATCTAGGTCCAAGCCTACCATGCAGCACTACAATGCATAAATACCATGTATTATCTAGCATGCCATACATCACCTAACATGCTTTAAAAGTCTTAATTAAACTATAGACTACTCCCTATTTACTATAGGATCCATAGCCATACCTTCATCCCTCGTCAGCCCGCTGATGTCGCATGCCCTAGAGCCTAGGCCTAGCCTAGCTACGACCCCTGGACGCCTCGCCAGAGTTCCGCCCCTGGAAGCCTCGCCAGAGCTCTGCCGTCTGGCTACTACTGCGGACATTATCCGCTATAAAAATACTATTTCCTACTCAAACTCTTAAAGAAAGAGTCCCAAAGACCTTAAAATAAAGGTATAACGAGAGAGGAGAGGATTTTGAACGATTTCAAAATGATCCATATTGCCCCTATTTATTGGCATCGATCGAATGGTCTGATCTTGGTTCGGACGGTCCGATCTTGTGCATGGATGCCACGTTCCGATCGGGTGAGATCAGATGCTCCGATCCCACTTCGGAGGCTCCGATCTCCTTGCATGCAGCTACGTGTGCGAGCCTTCTAGCCACGTCAATGGTGTTGAGATCGGACGGTCCGATCTACGTTCGGACGCTCCGAACTTTCCTGATGATTCCGAGCTACGTCGGTGGCTCCTTTCTGGTTCGGATCCTCCGAACTCAGTTAGGATCCTCCAAACTGCCCGATCCAAAATAAGCCCATTTAGCATTTTTCAGACATTCTGGACCCAATTCCTTGGTCCATTAGATCATATTCAAATCCCTTATTCATGTTTTATTAAATCTAAACATGATTAGTAACTTAAACTTGTAGAATGGAACCGAGCTACTACATTCTCCCTCTACTTAAGATATTTCGTCCTCGAACAATCTTAAGTATCAAATGCAGTTATCATTGAATACACATATTTATTCATACTGATCATTTTACAAGATACGACTGATATTCAACAATTTCAAAGCAACTCTATACAATTCGTACGCAAACTACTCTCATGTTCCCATGTGGCTTCTTCAGTGCCTCGACACAGCCACTGAACTAGAACAAGAAAAATATTCTTGTTGCGTAAGATCTGTCCGAAAGACTGTGAATTCTATTCCACTAAACAACCACACATGCTTGATCTATATCTCATGTTATTGGTAACACTTAGTCGTGTCGCGCCCAAATTAATCCAACTCAGAATTAACAATGAAAAATGCAGTAATGCGAGTAGGGATCTTTCCCACGAAGAAAGGTAAATTCAATTGTGTTCTTAATAAACAAAAAGGGGGTTTTGAGGTTTGAGAATAACTACTGAAACTTCAAACAATTAGAATAAATATGATCACTAGCATGCAAGATTGAAAATTAAACTAGAGAAATCAATAAGAGACGAGACTTGGTATCAGTCGACTACACCCTTGATATTCATTCATTCAATCATCGATTCCCTAAAAATAATTAATCATATCAAATATTCACAATTGGAAACCAAATTCCTGTTTCACCTTAAGTTTAGTTAATTAGAAAACAACATTCTAAATTAACCCTTACCAATAAATTAACCCGGATTCCAGCGATCTAGATTTAAATTTATGGTAGCATTCAAACTAGTAAAACTGACAAACCTAGACAACACAAACACCAGCGGTTGTATTTAGCCTAGTCAATATTTGATCCTACAATTTAATAAATTCAACAGCAGAAATTATCAAACGTAGTTGCTTCACAAATTAGTTAATTCAAACAATTACGGATTCGAATTCTAATTTAGCTATAGCTTGTAAGAAAAAAATCGTAAGATGGCCAATCCTAAAATCTCGCATACAACCATGAAATAAAACAGATCAAAAATTGATACTTAATAAGAATTAAACACTGCAAATCGAATCTCATGAATAAATTATATCAAGGTTTCGTCTCCCTCAACCAAGTATAAAGGTTTAGCTACAACGATTCATCACAAAATCAATAAAATTCAAAGAAAAGAAGAAAACTAGAGAGAAAATTGAAAGAACAAAACCTAGCCGCCTTAGAGGTTGTCCAAAATCTGATAATAATCCTCAAAAAAACGGAATTAAAAACCTAATAAAGCCCAGAGTCCAAAATAAAAGAGTTTTCAAAATTATAAAAAATCTTCCCGAACAGCCTAGCGCGCTCGAGCGCGTCAAAATATGAGGACTCTCTATTTTGAAACTTCTCGGCCACGCTCGATCGCGCGAGTACATCCGCTCGAGCACGCGAAAAATTGAGTGCTCACAGCCTTCAAAATCTAGATGCTGCGCTCGATCCTATGAGTACGTGGGATCGAGCGCGCGAGTTTTGGCCAACATTCTGCCTTCCTTTATTCAACTTGAAATCCCTACACATTAAACCCGGGAGTATGTTTGTAGTGACCCTGCATGGAATCACCTACTAACTGGAAACTAATAGCATGCAATAACTTAATAAAGCAAAATGCTTAACAGAGTAAAAACGTGCGGAAACATATCCATAATTTACATATCAGCTTAGTAAAATAAGTCTAGGCTTAATACTGTAGTGATACAACCATATCGAAAATCTTAAAAGTAAACATTATACAGCTAAACAAATCTTGCTGTATAAAATCTCATCAAGGCTCCAGCTCCCTAGTTCTGCCTTGAACCACCAGCTCCGTCCATCCTGCGACCTGCCCCATGAAATAGGGTGTCCAAGATAACAACTAGGACGTAAGAGCTAAGGCCCAGTACATAGACATGAGTAAACATATGTATATAATGCATGCAACATGATGACAGACGAAGGGTCATCTGCAAAGTCATGCTCAGTACCGGCGCCATATGAGTGCTGCCACCGCACGGATCAACCTCTGGGTGCAACCACACTCGTCTAGTACACCAGAGTAGACAGACATAAATGCCCCCGCCGTCGCGGTACTCTCAGTGACAGACTATCGAGTATAGAGCTGAGCGGCTCTATAATCAGGTATAACAAGGTATAGGCTCAACGTGTATGTGCACATGATATATGAGTATAGAAAGCGGTAAAACATACATCATGTCACATAATAATGCCAAATAAATGCAACATATAAACATGTATACTCGCTGGAAATCTCAGTCAATGTGTATGTACCTAACACCGAAGTCTGAATTAAGCTGGAAAAAGACAACCCCTAGCTGTCCTAGGTCAACTCCCGACCCGACCTGGTCTTAAGCCCGACCCGACCTGGTTTCTTGGTCCGACCCCGAACTATTCCTTCCCGAGCTCCCGAGCTACTCTTTCCCAAACTCCCGAGCTACTCCTTCCCGAGCTACTCTTTTCCGGGCAGAGATATGAAGTGAGATGGAAGTGTGTGAAAATACCTGAACCATCAGCCCCTATTTATAGACAAAATAAACTAGGGTGTTCGGTATTCTCGAGTCGATGTTGAGACGTTTGAGCTCATGTATGCACGCCACGTATCAAAGGCTTGAGCTGAGTCACTATCATTTTTGACAGCTCATGCTTAGGCGCCAGCAGTCACACATGCAAGCGTCCACACACCTGCCTGCCTGTCCTTGAGGGTTCAGGCTTGTTTTTGTTGACAAGTGTTCATTCCCGACCTGAACACAATGTGCTCTTCCCATGACCGAACACTACCTTGGCCTTGCACAACACTTTATTGAACTCCTAGACCCGACCCGAGCTACAAATTCTCTTGGCCGAGATCTTAAGTCCAAACCCTCCATTTTCTTGAGCACCCAAGTCCCGACCCGAGCCATGTCCTTCCTTGGCTGAACCCCTCATGGCCGAACCCTCCTTTGGTTCCCATCATGACCAACCTGAGCCCCCAAAGGAAGACCCGAGCTCAATCCAAGCTCCATGCCCGAGCTCTAGCTCAATGCCCGAGTCCTAGTCAAAGTCACACACACGGCCAAGCTCTTGATGCCAACCATGTCCGACCCGAGCCACTCATGACCGACCCGAGCCCATGGTCAAATCCATCAACCCTAGCTCATTCTCATACCATGTGTTTTTGATCTTGACTTGTGCTCTGGTTTGTTTAATTAATAACCCTTAATCATGTTTAACATATTATTATCATAAAATGGAATCTGGGTTACTACAATGTTATGAATGTAAATGCATGCAAAAGACAAAACTAAGATAAAACATGAACAAAAACAAATAAATGCATGCAAACTACTAACAAAATAACAACAAAATAAGCAAACAAAACACGACTATCAAATACCTCCACACTTAATCCTTGCTCGCCCTCGAGCAAGTTATGCAAAAACAGAATGAAATAACAAATACATAAGCAAAGATGAGCATACACAACACAGCCTCAGAGAAAACTACTTCCATCTAAACAAATTCATAGCTACTCTCAATCATCAATGATACACCTTCAGTCGAATGCGAACGTGTGTGTGTGCCATGCTACCCCAGTTACATGCAACTTCAAAAGAAAAAGTTTCAAGACTGTTCGCCGACCTAAAATAATTCAGTGTAAGCCTCACAATCCAAAACCCTCCTCTCAACAATCCTTCAACACAACACAACTTCCTTGAGAATAATTATGCACCGTCGGATTTTGCACCCGACATTTTTTAAAAGTCCCAATAATTACCCACATACTTAGATATGAAATAATGAATAGAATTTCATTCACATTTCACGCCCGGATGGAATTGTTATATTTTTTTTTCAAAATAAAAACCCCATGTAATCTGCATACTTAGCCACAAACAAGAAGAATAGGATTTCAAACATCTTGCTCGCAACCCGGATGGAGTTAATTGGTTTCCAAAAATTGTTTTTTTTTCTCTTTAAAAAAAAACAGAGGTGCGCCCAAGAAAGTGTATATCATATCAAAGAGATCATCAAGATTCAAGCACTATCAAGTTCCACAAACACATATTGTCATGCAATGGTCCAACAGACATTCACGATATCTAATACATCGCTACACTTCACCGATTAAATATATGTGCTTAAGATTATTCAACAAACAACCTACGGTTTCTCAAATCTGATCAAGAGTGAAATTTTTTCAAAAAATTCATCATTTTTTTTTATCTATCTCATCATAGGCTAAAATCTCATCCCCAAATAATGCATTACAAGACACAAACAACACAACCGACAAAAACATATTACTATGCAATAACACAACACGAGAATGCAATACAAACAAAGAAAACAAAATGCATGCAATGAAAACCCCCCCCCCACACATAAACTAAGCATTGTCCCCAATGCATGATAACATAAACACAACCTAACAACGTAAACAAAATGCTATGTGAAAATGTAAAGCGAAACTCCCCTGGTTCAATGGTCGGCGGCGTCTTCCTCCTCATGCTCGGGAGGAAGGACAGGATTGGCGTCGTGAAAGTCGGAAGGCTGTGGAAATGGGATAGCCGGTGGAAGCGTGGTAGGATCGATCCCGAGTCGCTCTGAAATGCCTCGGCAAATGAAGTCCAAGGCCAGAAAATTCGATGCGATAGTGGCATTGAAGGCATTTTGATACTGAGCCTGGTGGGCCAACTCCCAAACAGTGACAGTAGTAGTTCAGCGGGGGAGTGGCGGAGGGCGTACTGGATTGTGGACCGGCACAAAGCTATCGTCCACTATGAATTGGCTCATCCGATAGGAACGCTTAGTGTTGATGGTCGCACTGTCAATGGGACGCATGGGTGGAAGCCATTCCTCTTCGGGTCGATGTGGCACACCGGCACGCAAGCATAGCTGCATGATGATCATCGAAAAGAAAAGAGCCGATGTCCTTGTAGCGATGGAATGCCGCATCTGTGGGTGAATCACTCGGCCCGCATTGACCGGCAGATTGAGATCAAGAGCGTAGAGGAGCACATCACGCTCAATATGCACTTCACTCGTGTGTGAAATGGGCATCAGATGGCGGGCTACAAAAATGTACCAAGTGGCCGGATCCATCAGCAGATATTTCTCTTTAAAGCACTTGAATGTAACCGGATCCTGCCAGGCAGCCCTTGCCATGCATACTTGCTGAATGACCTCGTGAAAATCCAGGGCAAAAGCTATGCTCTGATACAAACTATCATCGACGTCGAGCGTCTCCAAAAGGCTATTTAGATCTTGGGGTGCATATGAAACAAGAATGCCTCGAACGAAGGCCTTACTATTTGCGCGCTCCGCAACATTAGCGTAAAATTCCCTCACAATAGGGACAATAGCCGGAGACGGTTGTCGAGCAAATTTTTCCCACCCACGATTCACGACTTGGTTAGCCACATCGCTGTCGTAAGCCTCTATGTCAAAACCCCTCTCAATAATAGGGGAGCGATGGGTTTTCGCATGATCGTATCTTTCCCGAGCCGCTTGGTTGATGAATTGGCCGGCTGTGTGGATTGGATCGTGTTCATCCCTTGTTCCTTGGCGAGAAGATTTGCCGTGCTCTCGAGTGCGTTTCGGTCCCATAATTGTGTTAGAAGAGCAAGAAACTTGACCGGGGCAATATATCGAACACTTGGCGTGCACTAAGAATGCCGGTGTTTCTGAGCAAAATCAGGCGCTGCAGAGGTTGAGAGGAGAGGAAGGATGATGATTGAAATCCTTGGAATGATGCCTGCAATGGATGAAGAGAAATTTGTGAATATTGGCAAAATTCAAAAATTGGGGGTTTAGGGTTCTAGGGAGACCGAGTAAGGGGGAAGGAAAAAGTGAGGGGAGAAAGAAAGAAAAGGGAAGAAATTAAACGCCCAGGATAGCGCGCTCGATCGCATGAGTACGTGCAATCGAGCGCGCTTAATAAAAAGCGTGGGCAGAGAAATGGGTTCAAACCGCGCTCTCGATCGCGTGAGTACGTACGATCGAGCACGCCCTAAAAAAAATTCTGGGCAGAGAACTAGGGAATTAACGTGCGCTCGATCGCATGAGTTCGTGCGATCGAGCGCGCTCTGCTAAAAAAAAAATTTAATTTTGTAATTTTCCAAAATTTTCCGAAAAACAAAAGAAAGAAAAAAAATAAAAAAAAAACCAAAACACAATAAAAGCAAATAAAAACAGAAGGGAAAGAAACACTGGGTTGCCTCCCAGTCAGCACTAAATTTGCAATCAGTCTATAGCTCGACTGCTTGCCACGGTTTAGTCGACATTTGGCGGAGCATCTAGAGTGATATCATGCTCGTCTCCTCCTACGTTTGGTTGGACTCCTTCATAGTAGTGTTTAAGCCGGTGGCCATTCACCTTGAATGTTTTGGATGTGTCCAAGCTTTGAATTTCGACTGCACCATGAGGGAAGACATTAGTTACAACAAACGGTCCATTCCAACGTGAACGTAACTTACTTGGAAACAACCGAAGTCGTGAATGATAGAGCAAAACTTTCTGACCGACTTCGAAGTTCCATCTAGAGATCATCTTGTCGTGGAAGGCCTTTGTTTTATCCTTGTAAATCTTGGAGCTGACGTAAGAATCATTGCCGATTTATTCCAATTCTTGAAACTACAGCTTTCGGTGCTCGCCACTCTCATTCATCTGCATGTTAAAGTTCTTTATAGCCCAATAGGCTCTATGCTCCAATTCCACTGGCAGATGACATGGTTTTCCAAAAATAAACCGATATAGAGACATTCCAATCGGCGTCTTGAACGCGGTTCTATACGCCCACAAAACATCATCCAAACGCAGGCTCCAGTCCTTTCTTGTCGGATTCACGGTCTTTTCTTGGATGGATTTAATTTCTCTGTTCGATACCTCAGCTTGACCGTTGGATTGTGGATGGTATGCAGTGGAGATCCTATGTGTCACATGGTACTTTTTAAGCAAACCAGCCATAGTTCGGTTGCAGAAGTGTGTGCCTCTATCGCTGATGATAGCTCGTGGAATCCCAAACCTAGAGAAAAGGTTGTGCTTGATAAATTCTGCAACAACTTTAAAATCGTCAGTACGGGTGGCCTTGGCTTCCACCCATTTCGAGACATAGTCCACAACAAATAATATATATATAAATCCATATGAACTAGGAAAAAGACCCATGAAGTCGATGCCCCAAACATCAAAGATTTCACAAACCAAAATAGGTTGTTGAGGCATCTCCTTACGTTAGGAGATATTACCTGTTTTTTGGCATTGAGTGCACGACTTACAGAACCCGTAAGCGTCTTGAAATAAAGATGGCCAGAAAAATCCACAATCTAAAACTTTTCTTGCTGTCCTGGTTGCTCCAAAATGGCCACCACATGCATACGAATGTCAAAACGTGAGGATAGGGATTACCTCGCTCGCGGGTACACATCGACGTATAACTTGATCAGCACAATATTTCCACAATTATGGATCATCCCATACATAATACTTTGCATCGCTCCGCACTTTGCCCCTTTGCGCCTTAGAAAATTCAGAGGGAAACCCATTAGTAACTAAATAATTAACAATATTTGCGTACCAGGATAATTCGGCGCTTGCTGAAAATAATTGCTCATCAAGAAATTCTTCTCTCAAGTTCAGCTCCTCATCAACATGAACTAGGCGACTCAAGTGGTCAGCAACTCGATTCTCGGTCCCTCTTTTGTCCTTAATTTCCACATCAAATTCGCTCAAAAATAGTATCCATCTTATCAGCCTTGGTTTTGCCTCCTTCTTCGCCATCAGAAAGCGAAGATCTGCATGATCAGAATAAACAATGACTTTAGCACCAAGTAAATAAGAGCAAAATTTTTCTAATGCAAAAACTACAGCTAAAAGCTCCTTTTCAGTGGTGGAGTAGTTCCGTTGGGCATCATTCAGGATACGCGAAGCGTAGTATATAGCATGCGATGCTTTCCCAAATTTTTGGCCTAAAACAGCGCCAACTGCATAGTCACTAGCATCACACATAATCTCGAATGGCTTGCTCCAATCCGGTGGCTGGATTATTGGTGCAGATGTCAAGGAATCTTTGAGTTTAGCAAAAGATGTTTTGCATGATTCATCAAACTCGAACGGCACATCTTTTTGCAACAGTTTGCACATGCGGGATGCGATCTTGGCGAAGTCCTGAATGTACCTCCTGTTGAAGCCTGCATGGCCAAGAAAAGAACGCACTTCCCGCACACATGTGGGATAAGGGAGAGACTGAATAATATCAATTTTATCCTTATCTACCTCTATTCCCTTAGATGAAACGACATGCCCCAATACAATACCTTTCCCAACCATAAAGTGAAATTTTTCAGAATTTAAGACCAAGTTGGTTTCGACACACCTTTTAAGGACTAGCGCAAGGTTAGACAGATAATTTTCGAATGAATCACCATAAACAGTAAAATCATCCATGAAAACTTCTAAGATATGCTCAATGAAATCTGGAAAGATACTAACCATACACCGTTGAAAAGTGGCCGGTGCATTGCAGAGTCCAAAAGGCATTCGTCGATATGCGAAGGTGCCAAACGAGCAAGTGAATGTCGTCTTTTACTGATCCTCTGACGCAATAGCAATATGAAAATAACCAGAATATCCATCAAGAAAACAATAATAAGGGTGACATGCTAAACGTTCAATCATTTGATCAATAAAGGGTAAAGGAAAGTGGTCCTTTCGGGTTCCGACATTCAGCTTCCTATAATCAATACAAAACCTCCACCCATTTTGAATACGGGTGGGAACCATCTCTTCATCCTTATTTTTCACCACAGTAGTTCCGGTTTTCTTGGGTACCACTTGGACCGGGCTGACCCAATAACTATCAGAAATTGGGTAGATGACCCCAACTTCAAGTAGTTTTAGAATTTCAACTTTTACCACCTCCATCATGGGTGGGTTCAGCTTCCTTTGTGGCTGACGCGAGGGACTCGCTCCTTCCTCCATCAAAATTCTGCGCATGCATGTAGAAGGACTAATTCCCTTGATGTCTGCTATGGTCCATCCAATAGCAGTCTTGTGCTCTTGCAATACTTTGACTAACTGTTCGTCTTGATCAGCTTCCAAACTATTTGAGATGATGACTGGTAATGTTTCTCCTTCTCCAAGGAAAACATACTTAAGATGGTTTGGAAGCGTTTTTGGTTCGATCACTGGTGCCTGCAAAACAGATGGGAGGCGCCTAGTCTTAGAGATTGGTAGAGATAAATACGATACATTACCTGACTGAGGTAGCTCAGGCGAATTGTTCAGAATTCGCTCAATATCTTTTACTCCTTCACTGATTCCAATTCCATCTTCCTGTTGAATGGGTGCAACGAATGCCACCTCTAGATCATATTTTCCTGCATACTCACCATAATCTTGGGCCAAGTAATCCACAATATCAACAGAAAAAACGCAATCATCACTGTCAGGAAATTTCATGGCATCATAAATATTAAATTTTCCTAACCTCGCCATCAAATTCCATAGTGAGTGTGCCACTGTGTACATCAATTTTAGTCATGAAAGTTTTCAAGAATGGTCTGCCTAAAAAAATAGGACTATTATGATCACCGTATTCCATGTCTAGCACATAAAAATCTGCAGGAAATACCAATTCATTTACTTGCACTAGAACATCTTCTACTACTCCCCTAGGGTATGCATTAGACCTATCAGCTAGTTGAATAACAATACCAGTTTTGTTCAATGGACCAAGTTTCAAGGATGCATAGATAGAATATGTCATAACATTGATTGATGCTCCTAGATCTAACATGGCCTTCTCAAGTCTAACATTCCCTATGGTACATGGGATCGAAAACATACCTGGATCCTTGAATTTTGCGGGTAATTTTCGTTGGATCACAGCAGATACATTCTCACCAAGTTCCACTTTTTGACAACCCTTCAGCGTCTGCTTCCTCTTTGCTCTGCATAGTTCTTTAAAGAACTTCGCGTATCGAGGCACTTGCTTAATTGTAGTAGCCCGTATCCAAAACTAACGATTAATGAGTAATTAATCGTATATTCATGTTGAGATTAAGTAAAACATGATTAAGGAAATTCCAAATGAATTAACGGAGTCCAAAAATGGATCCAGGACACTAAAAAATGGTGGATATGGTTCGGCAGGTTCGGACGCTTCGAATTTGAGTTCGGACGATCCGAACATGGTCGGAGCCAGGCTTCGGAGGCTCTGAAGACTTCGGACGGTCCGAAATGGGTTCGGACGATCCGAACTCATGCGGCCAGCTGTCCCAAAATAATTTGTCATTGGTGACGTCATCTGGGAGATGTTCGGACGATCCGAAGAGCCAGTTCGGACGACCCGAATAGTGTATTGGACAGGTGTATGGTTGCATGCGATTGGTTGGACGCGTGGCAAAGATCGGACGATCCGATGAGACGATCGGACATTCCGAAGCAGTTCGGACGATCCAAAGATAGGATTGGACGATCCGAACGTGCTCTACAAATACGAGGTCCGAGCTCCTCATTTGGTGCGAATTCTGAGTTCCTCTCCTTTGCCCACGTGGCTCTATTTTAGTGCTTTGGGTACTCTTATTTTAGAGTTGGAGTAGGGAACATATTTTAGTATAGTCAGACAGTATCTGACACAGTAACAGAGTAGTGCTCGTGTAGCGGAGCAGTGCTCGAAGCTGTGGAGCTGCAGCAGGGGTGTACCCCTAGTTGCGGGATAGTCGCCATCAGTGGGCTGACGACGGACGCAGGTATAGCTATGGTCTACTTAAAATATTTAGGAGTATGCAATAGCTTAGTTAAGGCTTTTAGAGCTTATAGAATGATGAATGGGTATTTGCATTGTAGACTTGATGATAGTCTTGGAACCTAGAGTGAGACTACTAGGACTGCCTTAGAAAGGTACGTAAGTACTGATTGAGATTGCCAGCGGATATGCATGCTTACATGTTGCATTTATGTGTTTGCATGTTATTATTGTTATGCGTCATGGGCATATCATTTTGTGCCTGTACGTCTGTATCTCTTTCGAGATGAGCCAGTTAGGGTTGCTCAGCCCTGTTAGGACGTTTGATATTGAGTACCCTTAGGTACTGATACCTCAAGGACTCCGTGGTCCGCGTTCGTGATTCGGGAATGAGTGGTCGCACATATTGGTTAGCTACCCCGATGTGATGAGCTTATATTCCAGGCGCCAGTCTGAGAAGTGTGTATACAGTTATCCTAGATATGGATACCCTGTCATTTGCATGCATCATATTTATATGTTTATCCATGCTTTCGTATTGAGTTTAGAGCCCACGTCCAGTATTTTCTGTGTATATGGATACCCTATTCGATGGGGCAGGTGTAGGTGCAGGATTGAGCAACAGGAGCCTGGAGGAGCCAGTGACCTTGAAGACAGCAGTATTTAGCTGTAGGTTTTTATCTAAGTAAATTCGATTGGGTTGTATAAATCAAGTTTGTTCGCCGGTTTTATTCTGCCGGTCTGCTTGTATTTAAGTATTCCGCAGCGATTTTATTTAATGCATGCTTAATAATGCTCTTAACTCTGATTAGGTAGTGGATCCGAGACGGTTCGCTACATTTATTGGTTTCAGAGCTGCATGTAAGGGACTTAGGAAATTGATAATAAGACTTCTTGATTATCCTTGTAGGATTAATTGAGGCCTAGCGAAAGAAGATTTGGTTCTTCATTGCCGAGGTTTGCGGCATAAGTCTTTACTATAAGGAATGTAACAGTGATGAGAACACCAGTAGTAGCATATCGATAGATAGACTGACTTCTGTGGACAGTTCATCATTCGATGCATTGGAATGCTGATCGAAGAACATATGGATTCCAGCCAGGGAAGACTGGAAGAGAAGATCGGGTATATCGCGTCAGATATCTCTGAGGGCTTTTTGGAACGAATGGTGTTTAGTAATCCATGTGGTTCCAGTCCTTGAAGATTCTCCACTCGTAACTGGAGAGATTGTCAGATAGACCTTTACCAGGGAATGCCTTGAGTGCCTAAGGCATGACAGGTTTCGAGCGTAAGGTCTGTAAACTCGTGCAGAACATGGTTTTGCCGATATGCTTGTATCAATTCTTTTGGTAGGCATACGGGAAACTTCATGTTCAAAAGCATGATTTGGATACAAGAAGAAAGCTGATGGTAGATCGCGAGCAAAAGAAGTCGACCGACATGCACTGATGTAGAGCATAGCTGGTTAGCTATCACGTGCCATTTCTCCAGAGTTCTTCGCGGGAGGACATGTAGAGAGACTTGGACGAGAGTATGCTTGTATCGATGCGTGTGTCGATGGGAAGCTTCATGCTCAAGGGACGAAGACAGGATTCGATGATTTTAAATACTGTATTGTTGTAATTGTAAACAGTATTTCAGTTGTAATGAATCATCAAAATTTGGTTGTATCAGTTCAAGTTATTGGATGTACATTTTGTTGTATTTTGAATACTGTATGTATTACATGGGATTGTAATAAAGGAAATTGTACATAACTTGAAGTAATGATACATGTTTTACTTATTCAAAAATTCGTGTTTGATTACAAGTAATTTTACTAAGTTGGCTTGGAATTAGTTGATTGGTGATCAACTAGGATAGCTCATGGATTTTGAGTAAGCCAGCGATAACGGATTGACATGGGGTTAGTCTAGGTGTTTTCCTAGGATTGACCTAATTAGTCGTTCGACTGGGTTAGTGCCATTGATGAGGTAATTCATCTGGTGGCACGGAAATATTGATCTTGTTTGGAATTTTGAGTTTCGTTCTAAGTTGTTTCCTTAGGACAATAGTCTGATTGACCTTCATAGGTTGAGACTTCGTGATGATGGGATTTCATCGAGATACCAAGTCGAGGATATGCCGAGAGTTGTGGACTATGACCATGACTAGACATGATGGAGCGCGACCCTATGCCAGTGTTACTCTGGGAGTCTTTCGTACTTCGGAGAATGCCTGGAAGCCTTTGTGCTTCAGGATTTGGCGGTGGGAAGGCTACTTAGTCTAGAGTTTTTGGTAACAGTCACGACGGGGTATGACTTTGTATTAGATGACTGGTTATGTATCAGTGGTTTAGATATCGTCTGACTGTCGTCAGAGATATTGGTTGTAGTTTTAGTCTATTGGATACTGCTAGACTAGTGGATCTAGTTGGGGTTTGGATGCTCTTGTGATAGGGGTTATCCAGGAGATGAGTTTGTGAAATTCCTGAAACATTTGACTCGGGGATGAGTAGTTTTCAGCATTGATGGTTTCCTTCAGTGATAGATTATATTCGATGCTAAGGATTGTACATGACTATTTGAGGCGTGAGGATAGCGTGATTTATGCCAGTGTACACTTAGTGGTGATTTCAGGTGGGACACCGTGGCAAGTAACCTCAGTCTCGATTTGTTGCAGTCTTAGCAAGAGATATAGTTATCAGGAGCATGTTCAACGATAGTTGAAATATTTCGAACTTGTATTGCGGCTTGGGTTGAACAAGTCCTTATGATCATCTTGGATGAAGATAGACAGTGATAGTATGTCTAGACTGGTGCAGGTTTAGCACTAGTGACTACTTGTAACTGTTGTCTGACTCTGTCAAAGATGAGTGATTGAATCAGCTGTGATTCTTTTGATTCCAACTATTTGGGATCTGCGGACGTGTGGCAGTGAGATCATCGATATTGATCGGCCATGGGAGTTTCATTGATATGTGATTGTCTGATTAGGGTTGATATCGTCAGGCAGAGCGAGAGCTACATTAGATCAACTTGATCGATCAGATTATTCCAATCGGTACTGATTGAGATGTAGTGAATCAAGAAGTACTGGGAATAGTACTATAAGTATGGTATGCTTTGATATAGCGATTCAAGTGCATTTAGGAAATTCTTTAGTTGCTAAGGAATCTCCAGGGATGCGAGAATTGTGGCTTTTTGGATTCTACAGATCATGAGAATAGTCATAGGTTGGCTCTTGTGATCATTTTCTAGTTAATAGCATTACTGAGATTACCATTGACGGATTTTGATCTGAACATTGCTTGGTTTTAGCAATGAATTATTCAGTTTGCGGAAATATGATTCAGTGATTGTCCCAGGTTTGTCAGTGGACGAATTTTGAAGACTGTTAGTCAGAGTGTTTTGCTTGGGGTGCTTCCAGCAGATTTCTCGAGATTTGTTCTTGAGAGGCGATTCGACAAGTACTCATGGATTTCAATGAACATTAGCAGGTTAGCATTAGTTGTTTCATGGGATGAGACAACAGCTGAGACTTGTGTTTCTGAGTTTGGTAGGATTGTTGTCACTGATATCCCAGTGCGTTTTGATATGCTGTGTCATTGAGAGGATTAGATAACGTAATTGCCACTAGTATTGATAGATTCTGTGCGGGATCAAGGTGAATCAGTTTGGTTATCCCCGCTAGGGAGCCAAGGATTTGGTTATCTGGAACAGGATTAACCGAAATCGTTTTCGTCGATACTATCTCTAGTTCCGAGATAGAAGTAAGCATCTAATATAGACTACTGTGTTGTAAAAACTGGCGGTCAGATCAATCACGATTGATACCCGGTGCAGCGGAAGTTTAAAATTTTATCATGGAACAATTCCATGGTGTGGGTATCAACCATTCAACGATTAAATTATTGTGTGTGTAAAATTCAAATAACAATTAATTAAATTTTACCTTCAATCTCGCAACGAGATTACTGGACACCAACAGATTTTATCTGCTCTTGTTGTCTCTCCCTGGAACCGATGAACTCCTTCAATCAGGTCCACGAACAGAGGTTTAATCCCTCTGATAGATTGCACTAGAAAATCTATCAGAAGTTTTCTGCGAAGAGAATAAACGAATCTGATTCGTTATTCCTTACTGCGATTCAAAATCACTGACCGGAAAATCTCGGGCAGAGTATGGGGAGGGTTCGGCCGAAACAATCTTTGAGAGGAACTAGGGTTTTCGATTTTTGCTCTAAAAAATTATGACCTGTTGTGTGTAATTTCTGTACTGAAATAACTTATTTATAATGCAGGCCACTAACACCTTAGGGCCCATTAGTCATAAGCTAGGGCCCGACAAGCAAAGCCCGCACGTTCAGAAATTAATATAAAATTCATCGTGACTCCGATCGATGAACCAATTTCACCAATGTGCACAGAAACCATTTCTGCACATTTTAAAGTCAAAACAAATTTTCCTGAATCCGAATTCAGTGGTTTCCAAAAATGTCCATCCCTATGTCATTTTAGGAAACCCTACTCCCTTACTCTTATTTAAGAAGTCCAACTCCTTTGTTCATTAAATTTAACTCTTTAAATTTAACTATCTCAACGGGGATTAAAACTCCATTACACTGTGTGACCCTCAATGGTTCAGGGATACAGCTAGCCGTGGGCTCACAACTCCTTGTGACTCGGAACAACACTTTCCGACTTGCCCAACGAATCATGGTAAAGCGCCTAGCAACATCGCCCCATGATTCCCTAGGTATCACTGATAGTGCCTACAAGAACCAGTAGATTTTGGTTAGCGTACAGTACGGTCCCTTCATCCATATATCCCGATCGAATCAACAACCATTGGTATATCGAGAGTCGCTCAAGATTCGATAACTATGCAATACATCTTGAAGATCAAATTAGTGACATCGCATGTGCTACTAAGAAACCATTTCTTAAATCACATCAAGTACTCTGGCCAGAGATTTGTCACACTAATATCTCCTCAGATCGCATAGGATATCCACACTCGCAAGTATGTGGTGAATCCTTGACAACAATGCATTGACTCCTATATGTGTCGTAACTGTACCCAATCTCGACACCTGATGACCCCCATAGAGTCGGTAAACGAGTCAAAGCACAGCACTAGCATATAGAGTCTCCATGATGTTTCAAGTCGTAAGGACTAATGGTGTACAACCAAAACCGCGGACTTTATCCACTCGATAAGTGATAACCACTTGGAAAGTCCGGATAGGGTAGTTCGATTATTCATCCTATGAATATCCATTTGCATGCTTCGAACATCTCCATGTTCCCTACCAATGAAACGTGGTACTCCGCATCGCAAATGCTAGTCTCAAACTCGAGCGATCCTTATCCTTATTATCGGACGGCTCAATCGACTAGGAATGGTTTTTAGAATATACAGTGACTATAAGATGTATTTCATGATAGACATCTCCATGTTCTACCACATCTTACATACACTATAGTATATTCAAGGTCTTTATCAAAACAACAATAGTATATCACAATATAACAATATGAAGTAATATAAAGTCATTGCCATAAAAGTGTAAATAATATTAAACAAAAGATTGTTTATACAAAGAGTCATCAAAGCCCATAGCCACACAGTTGGCTCACTGGGCACCCACTCTTACATACTGCTGAGGATACTGTTGGTCCATCTGGGAGTTTCAGCAGGATGATAGTGAATTTCAAGGCGACGACCTCGAAGGGTGCATTAAAACAATAAATTGTGTACAAGGATTTTGTAGCAATTGGGGTTAATAAGCAGAGATTTTGTCATCTGTTTACTTAGTTGGTACTCTTTGGGAAACATTCATTGGGAAAAGTAAGTTCTGAAGCTACGTACTATGACGCCAGGAATTGTCAGGATTTGGTGGTTATCCATGGAAGGATGACCAATACGATTGAGTAGATGCTATTTATGATAGCAGGATTCGGATCAAGGTTTATCGCAATCAGTCTGAGGATTTCAGATGGTTAGAGTGGTGGTAGTGATGCGATTGCTTTGCGAACTGGTGGCCGATAGTTGCCATTTCTATTCGCATAAGGTACTGTTTTGGGAAGAAATATTTTATCCTTAGTGATAAAGAGTAACTCACATGAGTTCTTGGAAGAAGGATATCTAGGATTTGACCGAAAGTCAAATCTAGATCAATTTGTTTAGAACTTTGCGATAACGTCAAGGGATGCGATGTTATCGTTACACTAGTAAGATACAATGAGTTGTATCTTGTTTTCTCAATGGGCAGCGATAGAGTTCGTGCGTGTCTAGAGATATCTGATAACTAGTTACAATCTTAGCATGAGTGTCATCGCTAAGATCTGTAGGCAGTGTGACTGATTCAATGGGTAATTTGGACCGAATGTGCCGTGTCGTTGCGGTTAACGATGGATAGCTGACGGTAGACAGTAGTGTGACAAAATTTTAGCAAGGATTGGGGTTGTCGAAGGTTATTCAACCCAATGTTTTGAACCGGAACTATTAATGAATTGGACGAATGGTTTATACTATATTCCCGGGGTTTACTCTAGATTTCGAGGACAAAATCCTTTTAAGGTGGTGAGAATGTAGTAGCTCGTATCCAAAACTAACGATTAATGAGTAATTAATCGTATATTCATTTTGAGATTAAGTAAAACATGATTAAGGAAATTCCAGATAAATTAACGGAGTTCAAAAATGGATCCAGGACACTCAAAAATGGTGGATATGGTTCGGCAGGTTCGGACGCTCCGAATTTGAGTTCGGACGATCCGAACATGGACGGAGCCAGGCTTCGGAGGCTCTGAAGACTTAGGACGGTCCAAAATGGGTTAGGACAATCCGAACTCATGCGGCCAGCTATCCCAAAATAATTCGTCATTGGTGACGTCATTCGGAAGATGTTCGGACGATCCGAAGAGCCAGTTCGGACGACCCGAACAATGTATTGGACAGGTGTATGGTTGCATGCGATTGGTTGGACGCGTGGTGGAGATCGGACGGCCCGAAGCAGTTTGGATGATCCGAAGATAGGATCGGACGATCCGAACGTGCTCTATAAATATGAGGTCCGAGCTCCTCATTTGGTGCGAATTCCGAGTTCCTCTCCTTTGCCCACGTGGCTCTATTTTAGTGTTTTGGGTACTCTTATTTTAGAGTTGGAGTAGGGAACATATTTTAGTATAGTCAGACAGTGTTTGACATAGTAACAGAGCAGTGCTCATGTAGCGGAGCAGTGCTCGAAGCTGTGGAGCTGCAGCAGGGGTGTACCCCTAGTTGCGGGATAGTCGCCATCAGTGGGCTGACGACGGACGCAGGTATAGCTATGGTCTCCTTAAAATATTTAGGAGTATGCAATATCTTAGTTAAGGCTTTTAGAGCTTATTGAATGATGCATGGGTATTTGCATTGTAGACTTGATGATAGGCTTGGAACCTAGAGTGTGACTACTAGGACTGCCTTAGAAGGGTACGTAAGTACTGACTGAGATTGCCAGCGGATATGCATGCTTATATGTTGCATTTATGTGTTTGCATGTTATTTTTGTTATGCGGCATGTGCATATCATTTTGTGCCTGTACGTCTGTATATCTTTCGAGATGAGCCAGTTAGGGTTGCTCAGTCCTGTTAGGACGTTTGATATCGAGTACCCTTAGGTACTGATACCTTGAGGACTCTGTGGTCCACGTTCGTGATTCGGGAATGAGTGGTCGCACACAGTGGTTAGCTACCCCAATGTGACGAGCTTATATTCCAGGCGCCAGTCTGAGCAGTGTGTATACAGTTATCCCAGATATGGATACCCTGTCATTTGCATGCATCATATTTGTATGTTTATCCATGATTTCGTATTGAGCTTAGAACCCACGTCCAGTATTTTCTGTGTATATGGATACCCTATTCGACGGGGCAGGTGTAGGTGCAGGATTGAGCACCAGGAGCCTGGAGGATCCAGTGACCTTGAAGACAGCAGTATTTAGCTGTCGGTTTTTATCTAAGTAAATTCGATTGGGTTGTATAAATCAAGTTTGTTAGCTGGTTGTATTCTGCCGGTCTGCTTGTATTTAAGTATTCCGCAGCGATTTTATTTATTGCATGCTTAATAATGCTCTTAACTCTGATTAGGTAGTGGATCCGGGACGAGTCGCTACATTTATAGCATCTAACAACGGAATATTCACCTCATATGTACGAAAAGTCTCATAAAGATCCTTTATCCCTTCATATTTTCTAGATTCCTTAAGTGCTAAGGGAAAATGGGCAACAGGCTTATATTTAGAAAGTGGATGAAACTTACCTCTTGGCGCGTCTTCCTTGGTTGCTTCGCCATCAGTCGCCTTCGGTTCTCCTTGTGGCTTCTCCTTGGGTGAAGCCTCCACTTCTTTGTCCTTGATCTTCAACTCCTTCCCATTCCTTAGAGTGATTGCACTTGTGTTTTCTTTTGGGTTTGGAATTGATTGAGAAGGTAAAGCATTGGAATGCTGTGCTTCTAGTTTATTAATGGCGGTGGCGAGCTGTCCCATCTGGGTGTTCAAGTTTTGGATGCTTGCTCTTGTTTTCTGTTGAAAAGCTACAGTATTAGTTGCAAGATCCTTAACGATATTTTCACGAAACTCACCTGGTGTTGGTATTTGAGGTCGCTGTTGTTGTTGAGGGTACGATGGTCTATAAGCTTGATTGTGCGGTGGTGCTTGAGGCCTCGATTGATTTGCTTGAGGGTTCCCATATCTTAAATTTGGATGATCCTTCCAACCAGGATTGTATGTGTTTGAATAGGGATCATATTTCCGCTGTGGTGGTCCAGAAAATCCTCCAGTAGCATTGACATGTTCCATCGATTCTTCTTGAAGTGTGGGACACATATTAGTGGCATGTCCCACAGCAGCACAAATCCCACATGCTTTTGCATTCTGTCCATTCCCTACAGCCATCTAACGCACAAGAGATGTTAATTCAATTAATTGCAGTTCAAGGGAAGAGACATTTACCTCGGTGTTCTTCTTTGGTACATGCTCATTCCTGGTGGTGCCAAATTGTTGAGAATTGACAACCATACTCTCTATCAGATTCCTCGCTTGTACCGGAGTCTTGTCCACAAAAACTCCTCCACTGGCTGCGTTTAGCATACTCCTGTCATGATGTAACAAACCTTCATAGAAAATTGTATCAATTGATTTTCACTTATCTGGTGCTGCAGACAGCTAACACAAAGCTTCTTGAACCGCTCCCAGTACTCATGCAGTGATTCTCCGGAGTATTGCTTGATTTCATATATTTCCTTCCGGATGTTCGCAGCTCTAGATGCTGGGAAATATTTCTCCAGAAAGATCCTTTTCATCTCTGTCCACGTTGTGATAGAACCAGAGGGCAAGTAATATAGCCAATCCTTAGCAGTACTCTTTAAAGAGAAAGAAAAAGCTCTCAGCTGAATCTGCAACTCTGTTACTCCATGGGGCTTCATACTCGTACAAACCACATGGAATTCCATCAAGTGTTTATTCGGGTCCTCACCTGCAAGACCATGAAAGGAAGGTAATAAGTGAATTAATCCAGATTTAATCTCAAAAGTAGCATTATTTTCTAGTGTAGGAAAAGTAATGCATAGAGGTTGTTGATTGAGATCAGGAGTGCCCAATTGTCTAAGACTCAGGTTTGCATTAGCAGCCATCTCTTTTTCTTCTGGAAAAGCAGCTCGAGCAGCTGCCTCTTGTTGTTGTCTACGAAGTTCTCTCCTTCGCTCGTGCAAAGTTCTTTCAATCTCCGGATCGTAGAGAAAGTCTTCTTCAGCAAAATCACCTAAAAGCATGAACAAGAGATAACTAGAAACAAAGAAAAGAGACTAGAGTGAGATAAAACAGAACAAAATAAAAAGAAATAGAACACAATAAATTAAACACCGTTCCCCGGCAACGGCGCCAAAATTTGGTAACGCTTAATCGTGTCGCGCCCAAATTAACCCAACTCAGAATTAACAATGAAAAATGCAGTAGTGCGAGTAGGGATCGTTCCCACGAGGAAAGGTAAATTCAATTGTGTTATTAATAAACAAAAAAGGGGTTTTGAGGTTTGAGAATAACTACTGAAACTTCAAACAATTAGAATAAATATGATCACTAGCATGCAAGATTGAAAATTAAACTAGAGAAATCAATAAGAGACGAGACTTGGTATCAATCGACTACACCCTTGATATTCATTCATTCAATCATCGATTCCTTAAAAATAATTAATCCTATCAAATATTCATCATTGGAAACCAAATTCCTGTTTCACCTTAAGTTTATTTAATTAGAAAACATGATTATAAATTAAACCTTACCAATAAATTAACCCGGATTCCAGCGATCTAGATTTAAATTTATGGTAGCATTCAAACTAGTAAAACTGACAAACCTAGACAACACAAACACCAGCGGTTGTATTTAGCCTAGTCAATATTTGATCCTACAATTTAATAAATTCAACAACAGAAATTATCAAACGTAGTTTCTTCGCAAATTAGTTAATTCAAATAATTACGGATTCGAATTCTAATTTAGCTATAGCTTGTAAGCCAAAATCCTAAGATGGCCAATCCTAAAATCTCGCATACAACCATGAAATAAAACAGATCAAAAATTGATACTTAATAAGAATTAAACACTGCAAATCCAATCTCCTGAATAAATTATATCAATGTTTCGTCTCCCTCAACCAAGTATAAAGGTTTAGCTACAATGATTCATCACAAAATCAATAAAAATTCAAAGAAGAGAAGAAAACTAGAGAGAAAATTGAAAGAACAAAACCTAACCGCCTTAGAGGTTGTCCAAAATCTAATAATAATCCTCAATAAAACGGAATTAAAAACCTAATAAAGCCTAGAGTCCAAAATAAATGAGTTTCCAAAATTATAAAAAATCTTCCCGAACAGCCTAGCACGCTCGAGCGCATTGAGTACGTCCGCTTGAGCGCGTCAAAATATGCGGACTCTCTGTTTTGAAACTTCTCGGCCACGCTCAATCGCGCGAGTACATCAACTCGAGCGCGCGGAAAATTGAGTGCTCACTGCCTTCAAAATCCAGATGCTGCACTCGATCCTATGAGTACGTGGGATCGAGCTCGCGAGTTTTGGCCAACATTCTGCCTTCTTTTCTTCAACTTGAAATCCCTACACATTAAAGTCTGGGAGTATGTTATGAATGTAAATGCATGCAAAACGCAAAACTAAGATAAAACATGAACAAAAACAGATAAATGCATGCAAACTACTAACAAAATAACAACAAAATAAGCAAAGAAAACACGACTATCAGTTATTGTCCAATAATCCAATTAAACCAATAAACTCTAGAGATATCTATCTGGTAAATCATTTGTATCAATCCTCGGTTGAATTAATTCTATTCCTTCAACTTGTCGCTTCCCCTCTTCTTTTCAGAATAGTGGAGTACGACACCGTTGCCCGTACAACGCTTCGAATGGTTTCACCATTATTGTTGTACGCAAAATCAATCAGTGGCAACTAATCTTGCTATGCTGGACCCAAAATCCAAAGAACATGCTTGCCACATGTTTTTAGTGGTACCAGTTGTGCGCTTTGACTTTCCATCAGTCTTTGGGTGATATGGTGTACTCAAGCTAAGAGTATTATCCATAGCACGCTGATGACTCCTTAAGAACCTGGAAGTAAACCTGGGGTCTCAATCGCTAACTATGCTCACAGGTACCCCGTGCAATCGAACAATCTCCTGGATGAACAAACGTGCCATCTTATCAAAGCTGTAGTACAGGTTATAAGGAATGAAATGTGCTGATTGGTGAGTCAGACCACCACAATCCAGATAGCATCAAAATTCCTCGCGTTCATCAGTAAATGGGTCACGGAGTCCTTTGTGATCAGCTCCCATTTCCACTCAGGAATAGGTAAACGGAAAGGACTCCAACCACTCTAGAACAATTTAATTAATAAAGAAAATACGGGATTTTTCGAAAAATTTTGCCATGACCCGTTTAAAATTATTAAAAAGGCCAACCTGTCCCAAGAAGCAGTTCAAACAAATAAAATAAACACCGGATAACTCCAAATCAGAATACCCCACAATAACAGTAAGATGACCCCGCTCCAAACGGTGCGACAGGTGGATTAGTTTACATGCCAAAAGATCAAAAGCAGGGAAGACTCATCCTGCAAATAACTGGAAATGTTTAAAATACTAAGTTTCATTATTACAAAAACATCAGAATTTGCGGACTAAAAGAAAACAACGCCGGTCAAGGGCCTGCACCACCAGTGTCCTCACCCTGGGGATCCTGCTCCTCAGTACCTAGTGAATCGTACTCACCTGAAAAAAAATAAGTGGAGTAATTCTAAAAGACCCAGCAAGAATATGGGGGGGGGGGGGAATAACGTGTACTACATAAATACAGGCACACAAAAATTTAAAGTAGCTGATACTAAAAGTACTATTGTTTTGTGCCCCTAACTTTAAACAAAGGTAAACTTCAGAACAAATAATGATCATGAATGAAACATATGCATGACTAAGTCTAGCATAATCACTGTATCTGCAGAAACTATACTGAAACATAAACATGAAATATTTTGGTGAACTTAGATCCTTGAATTGTGACCCTGTGGTTTCGATCATGATCATGGCTGCAGTGCACTATGACGCAAGGAGGTTGGGTATTCCTCAACCCATCTTGCCTATACATGGTAAGGGAGGCCAAGATTTCTCTCAACCCCACATAAACATCCTTTGGTAAGGTAGGTCAGAGCGTCTCCCAACCCCACACATATATGTCATTTCTATAGTCACAATCATATCACTTCGTTCATAAAAGTTATTTTCCTTTTTATTCCTGATTCTGGGACTTAGCATGCATATGAAAATGTTGTGCATTTGAAAATATTATTCAATGATCATGAAAGAGACTCAAACGTGGATGATCGGGATGATTATTTAGGGAGAAACCAAGGATAGGAATCTAAACCATGATTTGCACCTAGGACAATTCGATCGGTTCGTCCGTAAAGCTTGTAGCTTACTCGATTCTTATTCAAAAATAATTCCGCTCAAATCCACTACTCCTCAAACTTAGGACTAAATAAGAAAATCATCCTCCGAGTATTATTCCTATACCATCATTTTATAAAGATTTTGTTTCCGGACAGCAACCTTATTTAACTCCAAATATTCTGCACCTATCCAATCAATGGCCTAAAACTCCAACTAGACTTAACCGAATTCAATTTCGCTTGAACCATCATTTTCCTATCATCCTAAAATATTTCAAAATCCGAGCCCTTAACCAAATCTGGAGTTTAGCACTGTTCTGAAAATCAGTTTCCGGACAGCTCCCACACCGATAATATTCTGCTCAAGTCTCATTATATACTCTTCCAAAAAATTAGTCATAAGCCTCCCAAGGTCCAAGCCAATATACTTGGGTCATGACCAATACTTAGACTCTTCTCAAACCCAGAAGAACGCACCCCTCTCCAGCCTAACTTAACTCAAAATGACAGTCCCTAACAATACCCCAAGACCGAGCTCACCAACCAAAATTCGATGCCCCTTCTTCACCAATTCGTTTAGCTAATCACAACACTTCCCAAGCACTACCACCAAATCCTCTTATACACTACCATGTGGACTAAAATTCCACCCATGGTATCTCCCCAACTCACCATCCAGAACAACACAACATACATCAATATTTTGAACCAAAGGTAAAAGCCATGTTTCTGCAAATATTCAAAAATCAAAAGCACAACATTTCTGAAATTTTCGCACACACATTAGCATTATTGAAATCACCCTATTTGAATTTGTACACAATAACCTCATCGCAAATAAACTTCATAATGCCATAACCCGAGCAAGAAAAGAAAAAAAAATGGAATAGCTCTCGGTTGAGAATCAGGTTCGAAAAGGGCACAATCATATATCTATATATTTCGAAATCCCCTTAAAAATGCAACACACAATGCAATAATCTTCAAGGCGAGAGAAAGAAATCACATCCTTGCCTAGCTAAAACAAGGAAGAAGTCGATGGAATGCCCAATTTCTGTGAGCTGCGGTCGACTCTAGCAGAGAATAGGAGCTGAAAAGAAAACTGAGGTTAAGCTCATTAATGGCCACCAACTATCCTAGAGTCGAGTTCTTGAAGAAGAGAAGGAGATGGAGATTCTCACCAAGTAACCAGTCAGAACAAAGGGAAGAAGAAGAGAAGAGGTTTTCTCTTCTCTGCTATGCGATTTGTGTGTGTGTGTAGGCGATGGTATAAGTGTGTGTGTTTAATTTAGAAGCTAGGGTTGTGTAAAATAATTTATGTGTATAAGGGTACAAAAGTGCTACCCTCAAAATAGCACTTAGGATAATGAATTAGATTGCACTAAATAATAACGCAAACTTAGAATCCTAATTTAAAATATTAACTTGATTTTACTAGTCCGGAAAGTAAAATACTAGTTTTTTGTAAAAGTTAAAAAAAAATAATAAGGGATTCTAATGCGCGGGAGAAATATACTATTTAGCCAATTAATCACAGGAAATTAATAAAAATTAAAATTATGAATATTAAGGCTAATTTAGGCATTTAAATACCAAAAATTAAAATTATGAATATTAAGAACAGATTTAGGCATGAAACTCTAATTAAGAAAATTTTAGGCGTCACAATTCCTCCCTCCCTAATATGAGATTTCGTCCTCGAAATTCAAGACTTACCAAAGAGGTCTGGGTAAGGAGTCCTGATATCCGCCTCTGCTTCCCAAGTGGCCTCTTCATCCGAGTGATTCTGCCATCTCACTTTGATCATTGGAAACGACTTGTTACGGAGTCTCCTCTCCTATCTATCCAAAATCCGAATGGGCCTCTCCTCATACGTCTGGTAAGGAGATAATTTGAGTGGTTCCAAACTAAGCACATGAGACGGATTCGAAACGTACTTCCTCAACATTGACACATGGAAGAAGTTATGGACTCCATCAAGATTAGGCGGCAGGGCCACCCTATAGGCCAATGCTGCTACCCTGTCCAATATCTCAAAGGGTCCGATGAACCTCGGTGCTAACTTTCCTTTCTTCCCAAATCTCATTACACCCTTCATAGGAGCTACTCGGACAAACACATGATCTCCCATCGAGAACTACAAGTCTCTCCTCCTATGATCGGCATAACTCTTATGCCTGCTCTGTGCAGTCCTCATCCTGTCACGGATCTTGGCTACAACCTCGGCAGTCTGCTGAACAATCTCGGGTCCCAACACTGACCTCTCACCAACCTCGGTCCATGATACCGGTGACCTAAACGGTCTCCCGTAGAGTGCCTCATAAGGCGCCATACCGATGGTGGCCTGATAGCTGTTGTTATATGCAAATTCCACCAGTGATAACCTCGACTCCCAGCTATCATGAAAGTCAATGACGCAAGCTCTCAAAAGGTCCTCTAGAATCTGGATCACCCTCTCGGACTGTCCATCTGTCTGCAGGTGAAAGCCGGTACTAAACAAAAGCTTCGTACCTAAAGCTGCATGAAGGGTCTTCCAAAAAGTCGACGTAAACCGCGGATCTCTATCAGACACTATGGAAATAGGGATCCCATGTAGCCTGACTATTTCCCGGATATACAGCTCCGTGTTGGAAAACTGGCGAGTTCCCAGACCAATTACGATTGATACCCGGTGCAGCGGAAGTTTAAAAATTTTTCATGGAACGTTTCCATGGTATGGGTATCAACCGTTCATCGATTGAATTACGTGTGTGTAAAATTCAAATAACAATTAAATAAATTTTACCTCAAATCTCGCAACGAGATTAATGGACACCAACAGAACAATTCTGCTCTTGTTGTCTCTCCCTGGAACCGATGAACGCCTTCAATCAGGTCCACGAACAGAGGTTTAATCACTCTGATAGATTGCACTAGAAAATCTATCAGAAGTTTTCTGCGAAGAGAATAAACGAATCTGATTCGCTATTCCTTACTGCGATTCAAAATCACAGACCGGAATTTCTCGGGCAGAGGGGGAGGGTTCGGCCGATTTGTTGAGAGAGAGGCTAGGGTTCGATTTTTGCTCTGTCTCAAAAATTATGACCTGTTGTGTGTAATTTCTGTACTGAAATAACTTATTTATAATGCAGGCCACTAACACCTTAGGGCCCATTAGTCATAAGCTAGGGCCCGACAAGCAAAGCCCGCACGTTCAGAAATTAATATAAAATTCATCGTGACTCCGATCGATGAACCAATTTCACCAATGTGCACAGAAACCATTTCTGCACATTTTAAAGTCAAAATAAATTTTCCTGAATCCGAATTCAGTGGTTTCCAAAAATGTCCATCCCTATGTCATTTTAGGAAATCCTACTCCCTTACTCTTATTTAAGAAGTCCAACTCCTTAGTTCATTAAATTTAACTCTTTAAATTTAACTATCTCAACGGGGATTAAAACTCCATTACACTGTGTGACCCTCAATGGTTCAGGGATACAGCTAGCCGTGGGCTCACAACTCCTTGTGACTCGGAACAACACTTTCCGACTTGCCCAACGAATCAAGGTAAAGCGCCTAGCAACATCGCCCCATGATTCCCTAGGTATCACTGATAGTGCCTACAAGAACCAGTAGATTTTGGTTAGCGTACAGTACGGTCCCTTCATCCATATATCCCGATCGAATCAACAACCATTGGTATATCGAGAGTCGCTCAAGATTCGATAACTATGCAATACATCTTGAAGATCAAATTAGTGACATCGCATGTGCTACTAAGAAACCATTTCTTAAATCACATCAAGTACTCTGGCCAGAGATTTGTCACACTAATATCTCCTCAGATCGCATAGGATATCCACACTCGCAAGTATGTGGTGAATCCTTGACAACAATGCATTGACTCCTATATGTGTCGTAACTGTACCCAATCTCGACACCTGATGACCCCCATAGAGTCGGTAAACGAGTCAAAGCACAGCACTAGCATATAGAGTCTCCATGATGTTTCAAGTCGTAAGGACTAATGGTGTACAACCAAAACCGCGGACTTTATCCACTCGATAAGTGATAACCACTTGGAAAGTCCGGATAGGGTAGTTCGATTATTCATCCTATGAATATCCATTTGCATGCTTCGAACATCTCCATGTTCCCTACCAATGAAACGTGGTACTCCGCATCGCAAATGCTAGTCTCAAACTCGAGCGATCCTTATCCTTATTATCGGACGGCTCAATCGACTAGGAACGGTTTTTAGAATATACAGTGACTATAAGATGTATTTCATGATAGACATCTCCATGTTCTACCACATCTTACATACACTATAGTATATTCAAGGTCTTTATCAAAACAACAATAGTATATCACAATATAACAATATGAAGTAATATAAAGTCATTGCCATAAAAGTGTAAATAATATTAAACAAAAGATTGTTTATACAAAGAGTCATCAAAGCCCATAGCCACACAGTTGGCTCACTGGGCACCCACTCTTACAATCTCCCACTTGCCCTATAGCCAACTAGTCATACTACGTAGACCCATTGCTTCGCGATGTTTGTCAAACAATGGTCCTGGCAAGGGCTTAGTAAGCGGATCAGCGATATTGTCTGCAGAGGCCACTCGTTCGACAATGATGTCTCCTCTTTCCACAATCTCCCGGATTATGTGGTATTTCCTCAGTACGTGTTTGGATCTTTGATGAGACCTTGGTTCCTTTGCTTGAGCAACGGCACCCGTGTTGTCACAGTACACCGGGACTGGACCAACAAATTCAGGAATGACGCCCAACTCTTGGACGAACTTCCTCATCCAAACGGCCTCTTTAGCAGTAGCTGATGCTGCAATGTATTCAGCCTCAGTGGTGGAATCCGCTGTGGTGTCCTGCTTGGAACTCTTCCAAGAGACAGCACCGCCATTGAGCATGAACACAAATCCAGAGGTTGACTTCGAGTCATCCACATCACTTTGGAAGCTAGAGTCGGTATAGCCTTCCAATTTGAGTTCTCGTCCTCCATAAACCATGAACATATTCTTAGTCCTTCGCAAGTACTTAAGAATGTCCTTCACGGCTTTCCAATGCATTTGACCAGGATTAGACTGATATCTGCTCGTGACACTCAGAGCAAATGCTACATCCGGTCTGGTAGATATCATCCCATACATGATACTACCTATAGCTGACGCATATGGTACATGTGTCATATTCTCTATCTCTTCATCAGTCTTGGGACACATAGACTTGGATAGAGAAACTCCATGACACATGGGTAGATGTCCTCTTTTGGACCCATCCATTGAAAACCGTTTCAATATGGTATCGATGTAGGTTGATTGAGTGAGTCCTATCATTCTCTTAGATCTATCCCTATAGATCTGTATCCCAAGAATGTAGGATGCCTCACCCAAATCCTTCATCGAAAATCTACCTGATAACCATATCTTTGTTGACTGCAACATCCCTACATCATTCATAATGAGTAGGATGTCATCAACATAAAGTACTAAGAATGTTACCGCATCCTTAACTACTTTCTTGTACACGCAAGGTTCCTCCGGGTTCTTGATGAAACCAAAATCTTTTATTGTTTCATCAAATTTATGGTTCCAACTTCTTGATGCTTGTTTTAGACCATAAATTGATCTCTGAAGCTTGCATACCTTATGCTCGCTTCCCATGGATGTGAACCCCTCAGGCTGCTTCATATAGATTTCTTCCTTAATGTCTCCATTAAGAAAAGCAGTCTTCACATCCATCTGCCATATCTCATAGTCATACCATGCAGCTATGGCAATTAGGATTCTTATGGACTTGAACATTGCGACTGGTGAAAAGGTTTCATCATAGTCAACTCCTTGCCTTTGAGTATAACCTTTCGCCACCAATCGCGCCTTGTAAGTCAATATCTTACCATCAGGCCCAAGCTTTCTTTTGTAGATCCATTTACACCCTATTGGAACAATTCCATCGGGAGGATCCACTAAAGACCAGACTTGGTTAGTATGCATCGAATCCAATTCTGATTGCATAGCTTCAAGCCATAAATTCGAATCCGCATCAGAAATTGCTTCCTTGAAGCTTCTTGGATCACATCCAATGTCGGGTTCATCTTGACCCTCTTCAAGAAGAAGACCATATCGAACTGGAGGTCTAGAAGTCCTCTCGAATCTTCTAGGTGCAGGCGTGTCCAGCAATGGTTCCTGAGGTGTGGGATCGTTATTTTGTATTTCGGGTTCTTCTCGAACTTCTTCGAGTTCCATCATCTCGCCTTTCTTATCCAATAAGAATTCCTTCTCCAAGAAGGTGGCATTCCGTGAAACAAACACCTTTGTTTCAGCAGGATAATAGAAATAATATCCGATTGAATTCTTCGGATACCCCACAAAATAACACAAGCTGGATCGACTATCCAACTTATCTCCCACTGTCCGCTTCACGTAAGCAGGACATCCCCAAATCCTCAAGTATGAATACTTAGGAGCTTTGCCATTCCATAACTCGTATGGTGTTTTGTCCACTGCTTTAGTGTGGACGTTATTCAACAACAATACCGCCGTTTCAAGCGCATAGCCCCAAAACGAAGGTGGAAGCTCAGTGAAGCTCATCATGGATCGAACCATGTCCAACAAAGTTCGATTACGACGCTCCGATACACCATTAAGCTGTGGTGTCATAGGAGGAGTCCACTGAGAGAGAATCCCATTCTCTTTTAGATAGTCCAAAAACTCGGTACTCAAGTATTCTCCACCTCGATCCGATCGAAGTGCTTTAATACTTTTACCTAGCTTGTTTTCTACTTCAGCCTTGAATTCTTTGAACTTTTCAAATGCTTCAGACTTATATTTCATTAAATATAAATACCCATACCTAGAATAATCATCAGTAAAGGTAATGAAGTAGGTGTGGCCATGTTGAGTCCCTACTCTAAATGGACCACAAACATCTGTATGGATCAAATCCAACAGATTTTGACTACGCTCAGGCTTCCCCTTAAAAGGAGATTTAGTCATTTTCCCTTTTAGGCAGGATTCACAAGTAGGTAGAGAGTTAATATCAGACATATCAAACATGCCCTCTCCCACTAGCTTGTTCATCCTCCTTGAGGAAATATGACCTAGTCTAGCGTGCCATAGGTTTGCCGGGTTTTGACTATCGATTTTCCTTTTGTTTGTTGTTGCCGGTTTGTCAATACAATTCACTGGAACGTCTTTTAGTTTTAAATTATATAGATCGTTTTCAAGTTGTCCATTTCCAATTAAACATTCATTCTTGTAAATACTGCAAATCCCATTCACAAAATTACAAGAATAACCATCTCTATCAAGCATAGAAATAGAAATAATGTTTTTAATTAAATCTGGCACAAATAAAACATCTCTCAACAATAATTTAAAACGTTCTGCAATATCAAACAAACATCTCCAATGGCCGTAGCTTCAACTCTGGAACCATTCCCGAGCCTCAGCTGGGTCTCACCATTCTAAGCCTGCGACTTCTTGTCATCACCTGCAAATCATTGCAAATGTGAGATCCACATCCGGTATCCAATACCCAAGAAGTTGTATTAAGTGACATGTTTATTTCGATATAGAACATACCCTTTGCAGTTCCCAACTGCTCAAGATACTCCTTGCAGTTGCGCTTCCAATGACCCGGCTTCTTGCAGTAATGGCAAACATCCTTGGATTTTCCATTGTTTGAAGCCTTTGTCTTTTGCTTCTTCTCGGGTTCCACTTTCTTGGGTGGGGCAGAACGTTTCTTGCCCTTCATACTTGGCCCCTTCTTTGCAGAAGATGAGGAGCCCACCAAGAAAGCTGGCTTATCCTTCTTAAGTGTGGATTCATATGTAACGAGCATATTGACCATCTCTTCAAGGGTGGCCTCTATCTTGTTCATATTAAAATTTATCACGAATCCATCAAATGAGGAAGGAAGAGATAGAAGCAACAAGTCCACATTGAGTTCATGCTCCAACACCAAATCAAGGGTCGCTAACTTCTGTATGAGCCAAATCACTCGTACCCCATGATCACGGACCGAAGTCCCTTCACGCATGCGGCACGTCATCAACTCCTTAACAGTAGAGAACCTTTCAGCCCTCGACTGAGCCCCAAAAAGTTCCTTGAGTTGCGCGTGAATGTCAGCAGCATTCACCGTGTCCTCAAATCGCCTCTGGAGTTCATCAGACATCGAGGCTTGCATATAGCATTTGGTCTTGATGTCATGGTCCCACCATGCATCAAGCTTGGCCAATTCCTCCGGACTAACATCAGCTGGTGCTTCCTTCGGAGGTGCTTTTTCTAATACGTAGAGCATTTTCTCCGAAGTTAAGACAATCTTCAACTTCCGGAACCATTCCGTATAGTTGGCGCCAGTCAGCTTGTTTTGTTCGAGGATCGAGAATAAAGGATTTCGCGAATTCATTGTATGAAATACTGAAAAGGAAAACAGACATATATCAATGATTGTTTAACAATTTACTAAGACATAAAATAGGCGAATTTAATTTTATGAATCTCACTCCCACTATTTTAACGATTTCACTACCCTCTAGTGAAAACGGGAAACTGTTTTCCTTAGTGAGAACATGGAGTCCAATTGACAAACTTATGGTCCCGAATAATATCAGCCAACCATAATTCTCAAAAGGTAGAGCCCAATTGCTTCCAAAGCAACCCCCATGTATTTACCTCATGTCCAATAAGGGCCCAATAATATGACGCCGTTTAAAGTGACATGTCAAGATGACCCATCAATATTAAGTTGTGATGGACGGTCGCCATGTGGATCCCCCAATAATATGAGCCGATCCCATGGGAGTTCCACCCAACTTACAACATTTGTCGATCCAATGTACAGCTTTCCGACGGACGGGCCCCCCCAATAATATGAGCCGGACCGTATCCGCGGGTAGCATCACATACATTGACCGTTGATGGAAGGTAGGAACATTTAAACAATATTTAAATTTCCTTTATTTATCTTGATATAAATTTTAAATCATATTTAAAATGAGGGATTTTATTTATAAAAATATTTGTCTCATCATATTTAATTTATTGCATGCATTGCCGGATTCACGCAATTTATGTCTAAACATGCATACAATCATAATATCACATATTATATAGGATGATCGATTCCATTTCTAATTGACCCGTGGTTGCCAATCACGGGTCTTAGTCCAATCCTAGGTAATATGCAGTATGCAAATGCAATCCTATTACATATGCTTCCAATTTACATTTCTTCAGTCTTCATTGTCTGCTGGGCCCACCATCTTCAAATCTTGATCTCCCACTAAATCTAATGTATTTACAATAAATAACAATGACAAGTAGGGGATACATTTTTAGGGGGTGGGAACGGGCTATAAACCAAGCCCACTTTTATTACATATGACATTCATATCGGGCCATAAACCAGGCCCATTAATAAAACCAACAATAATAAAGACAAAATGTAAATTCCTAACATACACCTACAAAATTGGTCATGGCAATCGATCATCCTTATCCAATAACATTTAATTCAAAATTAATTTATTGGATAACATGCTGTGGCAATTCAAATTTAAACAAGATAAAATCATATTTTATATAAAATCTCATTTCACATATAAAATCATATTTTATCTCCATATCAAATAAAATCATATTTTATCTATAAAATCCAATTTTACAAATAAAATCATATTTTACTCAATATATCATAAGATCATATCTTATCATCAATTGTACCAAAATAATTGATTTCAAAATTCAATTTACGGATAAAATATTAAAATTTTCTAAAAATTCAAATTTATCCAAAATCAATTTTAAAATTTACGGACTCGAACAATTCGATCCGAAATCTCGTGAACCAATCAAAAACAATTTTTGACCGGACCAAAAATAAAATTTTAATATATTAAAATTAATTTTTAATAAAATATTAATTTTTCCCGCGGGCCACCCGGGACACTCCCGGGTTGGCCCGCACCCGGGGCGCGGGCCGGGGCAGCCCGGCTGCCCCCTTAGGGCAGCAACGCTTGCTGCCCTGGCGGCGCCTGTCGCCGCCGCTGGGCGGCGCCGAGCGCTGCCCTGCGCAGCGCCCAGCGCTGCGCTGGGCAGCGCACAGCGCTGCCCTGGGCAGCGCCGCGCGCCGCCCTGGGCGGCGACGGTCGCCGCCCTGGGCGGCGCCGTGCGCCCCCTTTGGGCGGCGCCGTGCGCCGCCCCTGGGGGCAGCGATCCAATCGCTGCCCGGGTTTCGCCCCCGAAAAAATTTTTTTTTTTTTTTTATTAAAAATATTTATTTTGTTTCATAAACCGAGACTCAAAAATTTTGTACAATTGATTAATTCAATCGATTGATCTGAGCAACCTGGCTCTGATACCACTGTTGGAAAACTGGCGAGTTCCCAGACCAATTACGATTGATACCCGGTGCAGCGGAAGTTTAAAAATTTTTCATGGAACGTTTCCATGGTATGGGTATCAACCGTTCATCGATTGAATTACGTGTGTGTAAAATTCAAATAACAATTAAATAAATTTTACCTCAAATCTCGCAACGAGATTAATGGACACCAACAGAACAATTCTGCTCTTGTTGTCTCTCCCTGGAACCGATGAACGCCTTCAATCAGGTCCACGAACAGAGGTTTAATCCCTCTGATAGATTGCACTAGAAAATCTATCAGAAGTTTTCTGCGAAGAGAATAAACGAATCTGATTCGCTATTCCTTACTGCGATTCAAAATCACAGACCGGAATTTCTCGGGCAGAGGGGGAGGGTTCGGCCGATTTGTTGAGAGAGAGGCTAGGGTTCGATTTTTGCTCTGTCTCAAAAATTATGACCTGTTGTGTGTAATTTCTGTACTGAAATAACTTATTTATAATGCAGGCCACTAACACCTTAGGGCCCATTAGTCATAAGCTAGGGCCCGACAAGCAAAGCCCGCACGTTCAGAAATTAATATAAAATTCATCGTGACTCCGATCGATGAACCAATTTCACCAATGTGCACAGAAACCATTTCTGCACATTTTAAAGTCAAAATAAATTTTCCTGAATCCGAATTCAGTGGTTTCCAAAAATGTCCATCCCTATGTCATTTTAGGAAATCCTACTCCCTTACTCTTATTTAAGAAGTCCAACTCCTTAGTTCATTAAATTTAACTCTTTAAATTTAACTATCTCAACGGGGATTAAAACTCCATTACACTGTGTGACCCTCAATGGTTCAGGGATACAGCTAGCCGTGGGCTCACAACTCCTTGTGACTCGGAACAACACTTTCCGACTTGCCCAACGAATCAAGGTAAAGCGCCTAGCAACATCGCCCCATGATTCCCTAGGTATCACTGATAGTGCCTACAAGAACCAGTAGATTTTGGTTAGCGTACAGTACGGTCCCTTCATCCATATATCCCGATCGAATCAACAACCATTGGTATATCGAGAGTCGCTCAAGATTCGATAACTATGCAATACATCTTGAAGATCAAATTAGTGACATCGCATGTGCTACTAAGAAACCATTTCTTAAATCACATCAAGTACTCTGGCCAGAGATTTGTCACACTAATATCTCCTCAGATCGCATAGGATATCCACACTCGCAAGTATGTGGTGAATCCTTGACAACAATGCATTGACTCCTATATGTGTCGTAACTGTACCCAATCTCGACACCTGATGACCCCCATAGAGTCGGTAAACGAGTCAAAGCACAGCACTAGCATATAGAGTCTCCATGATGTTTCAAGTCGTAAGGACTAATGGTGTACAACCAAAACCGCGGACTTTATCCACTCGATAAGTGATAACCACTTGGAAAGTCCGGATAGGGTAGTTCGATTATTCATCCTATGAATATCCATTTGCATGCTTCGAACATCTCCATGTTCCCTACCAATGAAACGTGGTACTCCGCATCGCAAATGCTAGTCTCAAACTCGAGCGATCCTTATCCTTATTATCGGACGGCTCAATCGACTAGGAACGGTTTTTAGAATATACAGTGACTATAAGATGTATTTCATGATAGACATCTCCATGTTCTACCACATCTTACATACACTATAGTATATTCAAGGTCTTTATCAAAACAACAATAGTATATCACAATATAACAATATGAAGTAATATAAAGTCATTGCCATAAAAGTGTAAATAATATTAAACAAAAGATTGTTTATACAAAGAGTCATCAAAGCCCATAGCCACACAGTTGGCTCACTGGGCACCCACTCTTACACTCCGCATACTGAGTCATAGTGAAGGTCGTCTTCACTGGTAGGAAATGTGCCGACTTAGTGAGACAGTCAACTATAACCCAAATAGCATTCGAACCTCTCACTGTCCTCGGCAAGCCCACCATGAAATCCATGGTAATATTCTCCCATTTCCACTCGGGAATAGGGAGTGGCTTAAGCAATCCTTCAGGTCTCTGATGTTCTGCTTTAACCTGCTGGCATGTCAAACACTCTGATACAAAGCAGACTATATCACGCTTCATACCTGGCCACCAATACAACTGCTCAAGGTCCCGATACATCTTCGTACTGCCTGGGTGAATAAAGTACGACAATGTATGTGCCTCTGCCATGATAGTAACTCGCAGAGAATCCCCCGCGGGCACCCAAAATCGGCCTCTACAGACCACTGTCTCTCTCGGAGGCTCCCTGTCTCCACTTACTCAACTGCTCATCAATTGCTTGAGAAACTCTGATACGTTCAAATAATGTAGTCTGCACTGTCAAAGCTGACAATCTGGGAGCTCTACCCTCGGCATAGAACTCTAGTCCAAATCTTTGAATCTCATCCTGCAACGGTCTAGACATCGTCAAAGAAGCAATCACTGTTGTCTTTCTGCTCAATTCATCTGCAACGACATTAGCCTTACCCGGATGGTAACTAATGTCGCAGTCATAGTCTTTCACCAACTCTAACCATCTCCGTTGCCTCATGTTCAACTCCTTCTGAGTGAAGAAGTATTTGAGGCTTTTATGGCCGGTGAATATCTTATACTTCTCTCCATAGAGATAGTGCCTCCAAATCTTGAGTGCAAAAAGCACAGCTGCCAACTCCAAATCATGAGTAGGGTAGTTCTTCTCATGCTCCTTCAACTGCCTAGAAGCATAAGCAATGACTCTATCCCGCTGCATAAGAACTACTCCCAATCCTAGTTTGGAAGCATCAATGTAAACCACAAAATCACCCTGCCCTGATGGCATGGCTAACACTGGTGCCAACGTAAGTGCCTAATTCAACGCATCAAAGCTCTCTTGGCACTTCGGGCTCCAAACAAACTTAGCATTCTTCTTAGTCAATGCTGTCAAGGGCACTGTAATGGATGAAAAGCCCTTGATAAACTTCCTATAATAATCGGCCAATCCGAGAAAGCTGCGAATCTCCGATGCGTTTCTAGGTACTGAACACTCCTTAACTTCTTGAACTTTGGAGGGATCTACCTCGACACCGCTCTTGGAAATGATATGACCCAAGAATGCTAATTTCTCCAACCAAAATTCACATTTGTCAAACATAGCAAACAACTTCCGCTCTTGGAGCACCTTTAGGACCGTCCTCAAATGTTGTGAATGCTCTACTCTATCTTTTGAGTAAATGAGGATATCATCAATGAAGACAATGACAAACTGGTCCAAGTATGGTTGAAACACGCGGTTCATAAGATCCATGAAGACCGCGGGCACGTTCGTCAATCTGAACGGCATCACAAGGAACTCGTAGTGGCCATAACGAGTCCTAAAAGCTTTCTTGAACACATCGGATTCCTTAACTTTCAACTGATGATAGCCGGAACGGAGATCAATCTTCGAAAATACAGAGTCTCCTTGCAACTGATCAAAGAGATCCTTAATTCTGGGAAGCGGGTACTTGTTCTTTACCATCACTCCATTCAATTCTCGGTAGTCTATGCACAGCCTTAAACTACCGTCCTTCTTTTTCACAAAGGGGACTGGTGCACCCCACGGAGAGAAACTAGGGCGTATGAACCCTTTGTCAAGTAACTCTTGAATCTGTTCTTTTAACTCCTTCATTTCTGTAGGAGCCAATCTGTACGGTGCCTTAGAAATTGGCACAGTACCGGGTACCAAGTCAATAGAGAACTCAACTTCTCTATCAGGCGAAATCCCTGCAACATCGCCTGGAAAAACATCCTCAAAGTCCCTGACAACGTCCATATCTGAAACGTCTGGACGTACTGGCAACTCCGTCAATGATAAGCTGGCTAAGAACGCCTCACATCCTTCATGCATCAACTGCTTAACTTGCGTGAAAGATATAATCTGAGCCCTTCTCGAACCCCTAGAAGCCTCAAACCAAAACGGTTCTTCTCCTTCAGGTCTGACCAACACTGATCTCTACTGAAAGTCAATCACCACTGCGTTCTTCATCATCCAATCCATCCCAAGTATTAAATCGAACTCCGACATGGGCAACACTATCAGATCGGCACTCACTGATTGCCCTTGTAATAGCAGCTCAAGATTCTTCACCATTATCTTAGTAGATAGCTCTTCCCCTGATGGGATGGCCACCGAGAATCCTCCCAACAATTCTTCACACGCAATACCCCGCTTTCGAGCAAAGGTCTCCGAAATGAAAGAATGAGTAGCCCTCGAATGTAGCAAGGCTCTAGTGGTTACTCCGACTACTAATATTCTACCTGCATTAATGGCGATTACAACCACAGAAAGATTGAAAACATATACAACAAGTCCTACTTAGATTCATCCTAAATCATCAATTCTCCAAATTCAAAACTACACATGCTAACACAATCAGTATTAAGCAAGTCACTTAATAAGTTCAAATTCCCAAAAAGGATAGCTCAAAGTCGAAAATTTCATCCAGAAATCAATTAAATCACTCTTAATGAAATGCTCTAAATGCTACCTGTGATGAGTGTGGTATCATGTGCCCCGGCTTCTTGCACCGATAACAAACTCCAGCACCAGCCAAACACTTCCCATAATGGGATCAACTGCACTTCGGGCAATGTGGCTTCTCCCTAGCCTTGGGAGGAGCGGGTCTCGATGCCTGCTGTCCCTGGGGGCGTTGAACATGATGCCCCAGGGGCCTATGGGCCAGATGCCCCTGAGGTCTGAAGGGTCCCTGCTGATGCTGCGACCCAGTAAATGGCCTCTTCCCATGCTGCTGATGTGGACCATGAGACGGGTGCGGCCTCTTACTCTGCGCCTCAGCGCTGATGTTCCTCAATGTCTGCTCAGACCTAAAAGCTCATCTGAGTGCCGAAGCATAATCAGCTGGCTCCGCCAGGAGCACATCTCGTCGGATAGTGGGTCGTAGCCCAATGATAAAGTGCTGGAGCTTCTCCGCCTTCTCGTCTCCAATCAAAGGCACAAAGTGACAACCTCGCTCAAACTTCACCACGAACTCAGCCACTGATAGGTCCCCACTGTCTCAGGCTCAGGAACTCCGTCTTCAAACGGGCTCTCACATCCGCAGTGAAGTACTTTTCAAAGAAAAGTCTCCTGAACTCAGTCCAAGGCAGGGTATTCGTGTCCACTGTCTTCTCTACTCCCTCCCACCAAAGGGCAGCATCATCCTGGAGGTGGAAGACAACGCAACGGACTTGATCTGGATCTCCAACTGCATATAACGGAAGATCACCTCAAGCAAACGGATCCACCCCTCCGCTACTAGTGGATCAGTGGTGCCAGCAAAGTCCTTCGGATTCATCTTCCTAAACTGCTCATAAACAGTCCCAAGCCCAGCCCTCAGAGCGTCCACATGTCGCTCTAGGATACGGGCTAAACCAGCTAACACCTGCGTCCCAGCATCCCTAGCTGGTGGAGGTGGCGGCGGTGGAGGAGGTGGTGGCTGCAGAGCACGTCCACGACGAGTGGCCATCTGTACGCACATTCAAATTCCCACATTCAAATTTCATGCCTTAGGAAAAAAGATTTTCTTTAAACTTTTACCAGCTCAAAAATTTTAGGAATTAGCGGAAATGAACTTAAACAGATAGCAACAAATGCAACTTAAATCTTACATACTTTGAAGCGAGATCCCTTCGAGTTTCGGCAACCGGCAGTAGGCAAAACTCAAACCAAGACCGCGCTCTGATACCAACTGAAAGGACTCCAACCACTCTAGAACAATTTAATTAATAGAGAAAACACAGGATTTTTCGAAAAAATTTTCCATGTCCCGTTTAAAATTATTAAAAAGGCCAACCTGTCCCAAGCAGTAGTTCAAGCAAATAAAGTAAACACCGGATAACTCCGAATCAGAATACCCCACAATAACAGTAAGATAACCTCGCTCGAAACGGTACGACAGGTGGATTAGTTTACATGCCAAAAGATCAAAAGCAGGGAAGACTCATCCTGCAAATAACTGGAAATATTTAAAATACTAAGTTTCATTATTACAAAAACATCAGAGTTTGCGGACTAAAAGAAAACAGCACCGGTCAAGGTCCTGCACCACTAGCGGCCTCACCCTGGGGATCCTGCTCCTCAGTACCTAGTGAATCGTACTCACCTTAAAGCAAATAAGTGGAGTGTGTCTAAAAGACCCAACAAGAATATGGGGGGGGGGAGGGGGAATAACGAGTACTAAATAAATACAGGCACACACAAATTTAAAGTAGCTAATACTAAAAGTACTATTGTTTTGTGCCCCTAACTTTAAACAAAGGTAAACTTCAAAACAAATAATGATCATGAATGAAACATATGCATGGCTATGTCTAGCTTAATCATTGTATCTGCAGAAACTGTACTGAAACATAAACATGAAATATTTTGGTGAACTTAGATCCTTGAATTGTGACCCCATGGTTTCGATCATGATCATGGCTGCAGTGCACTATGCCGCAAGGAGGTCGGGTATTCCTCAACCCATCTTGCCTATACATGGTAAGGGAGGCCAAGATTTATCTCAACCCCACACATACACGTCTATATTTGGTAAGGTAGGCCAATACGTCTCTCAACCCCACACATACACATCCTTTGATAAGGTAGGTCAGAACGTCTCCCAACCCCACACATACACATCATTTCTATAGTCACAATCATATCACTTCGTTCATAAAAGTTATTTTCCTTTTTATTCTGATTCTGGGACTTAGCATGCAAATGAAAATGTTGTGCATTTGAAAATATTATTCAATGATCATGCAAGAGACTCAAACGTGGATGACCGGGATGATGATTTAGGGAGAAACCAAGGATAGGAATCTAAACCATGATTTGCACCTAGGACAATTCGATCGGTTCGTCCGTAAAGCTTGTAGCTTACTCGATTCTTATTCAAAAATAATTCCGCTCGAATCCACTACTCCTCACACTTAGGACTAAATAAGAAAATCATCCTCCGAGTATTATTCCTATACCATCATTTTATAAAGATTTTGTTTTCGGACAGCAACCTTATTTAACTCCAAATATTCTGCACCTATCCAATCAATGGCCTAAAACTCCAACTAGACTTAACTGAATTCGATTTCGCTTGAACCAGCATTTTCCTATCATCCTAAAATATTTCCAAACCCGAGCCCTTAACCAAATCCAGAGTTTAGCACTGTTCAGAAAATCAGTTTCCGGACATCTCCCACACCGATAATATTCTGCTCAAGTCTCATTATACACTCTTCCAAAAACTTAGTCATAAGCCTCCCAAGGTCCAAGCCAATATACTAGGGTCATGACCAATACTTAGAATTTTTTCAAACCCATAAGAACGCCCCCCTCTCAAGCCTAACTTAACTCAAAATGACACTCCCTAACAACACCCCAAGACCGAGCTCACCAACCAAAATTCGATGCCCCTTCTTCACCAATTCGTTTAGCTAATCACAACACATCCCAAGCACTACCACCAAATCCTCTTATACACTACCATGTGGACTAAAATGCTACCCATGGTATCTCCCCAACTCACCATCTAGAACAACACAACATACATCAATATTTTGAACCAAAGGTAAAAGCCATGTTTCTGAAAATATTCAAAAATCAAAAGCACAACATTTCTGAAATTTTTGCATACACATTAGCATTATTGAAATCACCCTATTTGAATTTGTACACAATAACCTCATCGCAAATAAACATCATAATGCCATAACCCGAGCAAGAAAAGGAAAAAAAAATGGAACAGCTCTCGGTTGAGCATCAGGTTCGAACAGGGCACAATCATATATCTATATATTTCAAAATCCCCTTAAAAATGCAACACACAATGCAATAATCTTCAAGGCGAAGAGAAATAAATCACATCCTTGCCTAGCTACAACAAGGAAGAAGTCGATGGAATGCCCAATTTCTGTGAGCTGCGGCCGACTGTAGCAGAGAATAGGAGCTGAAAAGGAAACTGAGGTTAAGCTCATTAATGGTCACAACTATCCTAGAGTCGAGTGCTTGAAGAAAAGAATGAGATGGAGATTCTCACCAAGAAACCAGGCGGATTGAAGGGAAGAAGAAGAGAAGAGGTTTTCTCTTCTCTGCTATGCGATTTGTGTGTGTGTGTGTAGGCGATGGTATAAGTGTGTGTGTTTAATTCAGAAGCTAGGGTTGTGTAAAATAATATATGTGTACAAGGGTATAAAAGTGCTACCCTCAAAATAGCACTTAGGATAATGAATTAGATTGCACTAAATAATAACGCAAGCTTAGAATCCTAATTTAAAATATTAACTTTATTTTACTAGTCCGGAATTTTTTTGCAAAAGTTAAAAAAAATAACGGATTCTAATGCGCGGGAGAAATATACTATTTAGCCAATTAATCACAGGAAATTAATAAAAATTAAAATTATGAATATTAAGGATAATTTAGGCATTTAAAAACCAAAATTAAAATTTTGAATATTAAGAACAGATTTAGGCATGAAACTCTAATTAAGGAAATTCTAGGCGTCACATAAACTGTGAAGCAACCCTCCAGGTTGTCGGTGCTCTGTCTTGACTTGTTGTCATACCAAAAATCTAGAGACATACTGATACACATTTCACTTCATTCCTCTCCACCAGAACCTTGTATGGAGATCCTTGTATACCGAAAGGATTCTCATAATGTATGACTAACACTTGTCATAACACCTGTGACAACATCGTTGTCCACAATTCTTGATTTCCTGAACCCTTCAGGTTTTCTTCTTGAAAATATCAACATAAATATTCTGTTGACTCAAAAGTCGATTAGTATTATCTCTAGTACCAATATAAAGTCATCCATCTCAAAACTTGAGATAATATCTGAAAAAACTGATTATCCTGCCATGTGTAATAATAATTTCTTATTGAATTCTGACTTACGCTACTAGATGAACAAAAATGTTTCATCCTTCTTTGGCAAAGTCCTTTAACCAAATACAATCTAGAAAATCCCCTGACTCAATCTCATCAAATCTAATTATATCAATGACCTAACACATTCAATGGACATCTCGGAAAATCAGTGACAACATTATTGCTAGACCTGGTATCCTTAGATCTCAGCTGCTGTACTTTTTCCATGCCTAAACACTTGATGCTATCATGTTAGTACCCATTGAAATTAAAACACTCGCTAGATCATTTGTTGACAATATAACCCCAAAAATATTGCAGAAATGTTTCTGAGAGCTGAATATCTGAGTACTATAATCTTCCTATCAGTTTCTTATCACCAAGTGATAAAAAATTTCGATTGTTCCTTCTATAAAAGAACATTTAAACTCCCCCATCACGGGGTTACAATATTTGTATCTACCACAGATAAATTAGAAGTAAAACTTCTTATCAACTTTTCTTTAAGCAGAAGGAAATCCAAAAGCCGAACTAGCATGTTTCTTGCAAAATAACTATGTCTATTTCTGACTGCCTCAGACAATTAGTCACAATAAGTCACTGGGAACTAAACTTGCACCAGTTTAACTGACTATTTCAAAGCAAAACATGAAGTGATCAACTTTTACTATCCAAGTGAATCCTCATACTATTGAATCCATGCTTTAACTTATCAGGCTTATGACATCCGTCAATCATTAACTAGATCAATCATCTGATAGATCTTAAATTCTTCTGATGCAAAAATGTTCCTAGCCAGGAAACATTTATCCCATCACATTTATTGACCAATAAGATCAAGTATCCTTTCAAATTTATGAAACTGACATCAAATTATACTTTAACGTAACTGTTGCAATGATCTCTATACTAAGTAAATTTTCCCACCCCTTTCTGAAGTGCAAAAGACTTCCAGACTATCATTGGAAATATACTCCTCCATGTCTAGTCTTGATCAAACTTCACGTCTCTCAGTATAAGTCCTCTCGGTGTTTTGATGTACACTTGTATTTACTTGACAATCCAACAATCAATTTCCAATTCTTACAGGGAAACTTATCTAAGTAAATACATCACTTATAATTCCCATTCATTAATGAAGATCCCAATTAATAACTACATCCTTGATAGAATCAGACAATACTGGTCAAACCTTCTGGTTCTCCCCTAGTATAATGTGCGAGAACTATCCGTCCAGAATATTCATTTGTCAAGGAATCCTTCCAAGACTATTCTATCCATGGAAACCAAAATCTGAATATCTAATGAAGTCAGACGATAACTATTCATATCCCTTGGTACTAACCCAACACCAAGTGTAATTCCAAAAGACTCAAATAAATTCTGAATATTCTCCTGACAGTTATACCCATTGCTATGACTGTGCATATATCGAGAATGAGGTAAGTCTTCCTATAATGCCACACTGGAATAAAAGAATCCTTCCAGAGTATACCAACATAAAGTCGCACTTACTATACCATCTCGAAACCCGACAGTCCTCAGCATCCTGGCATAACTCATCCTTGAGTTTCTGATAGATCAATCCTATGGAATACCAATTCAACTAAACTCTTGGATTAAATCCCAAAATCCCAAATCAAAACCGAAACTTTGTCTGCTCAGAACGATTACATGTCAAGGAAAAATCCATTCCAAGATAGTTCTGACAATGGAGCATCTGTAATTATAATAGACGATAATGATACCACACCTGGTATCTACTCAATCCATAGCATACCCTGGTGTGACTGTTTTCAAATCCCAAACTGAGTAGCCTCCCCTATAGAGTCCCTGGAGCACAAAGGCTTCCAAACAACCTCTGAAGTGTGAAAACTTCCAGAGCAATATCGACTAAGGGTCGCGCTTCCTCACATCTAGTCCCGGCCATAGTCCACAACTATTGGTATTTCTTAGTCTGGCATCCTGATGAAAATCCATCATCACAAGGCAACAACCTAAAGAGGTCAAAACAGCCAACTGTCTTAAGAAAATCCATCTAGAACAAATACTCATGCCCCCTGATGAATCACATCATCCTTGGCAAACACTTGTGTTACTAGAATATTCTAGGTAAAATATCTAGAACTATTCATATGAAACATGAAAAATCCCAAGTACATATTTAAACAATGATCAACCTTTATTCAATATAATCTCAAAGATAATCAATACTTGAATCACCAATCCAAATTCTAATACAATCTTTATTACAATCCCATGTAATACAAAACTTAATCAAAAGATTACACTGAAATATGTACAATACAACAAAATCTTAGTACATCAATTACATCTGATTACAACTGAAATACTATTTACAACAAAACTTAATACAATATTTAAATTCCTGCGGAAGCATTTCATTCCGTCTACTGATCTTGAACATGAAGTTTCCAGTCTGCCATTCATGTCAGCAGACCTTCTTCATCGCAAGATCTAAAAGATTAAATCTTTCTAATCTACCATATCCTTCCAATATTGTTGGGTTCCTTATCTGGTAGATGAGACAAGATTCTTTTGACAATCTTTCCAACTATTAGTGGAGAATCTTCTGGGGTATCTATGGATGACATGGAATCTAAACAATCATGTCTTCCCACTTTCCAATAGATCCCGAGAAATTCCTGAAGTTTAAACTTGGATTTTCTCTTCCACCTCCATCTTGCTGGGATCCACATAATACGAACCTCTGCTGCCAATCTTGGTAATGAAGATCTTGGAAAAACCTACACATCTTGCTATTCCAATTCCTGATACTGCTATCATCATTGAATCCAATTTGTAATCCTACAAAGGATAACCCAAAATCATTACTATGTCCCAAAGAATCTAATTGCATTCTCTGATACCATAAATATAGTGACCCGTGCCATGATCACCTACTAATCAGCTTAAGCATGCAATTAATCAATAACTAATCTTAATCAGAGTAATTGCGGAATCCTAAAATAAAATAATACCAGATAAGCAAAACCTTGTGGTCAAACCTGCTATCCAGCCTTGGTCACCACCTAACCTCTCTGTCCCCAGGAGAGCTACCTACATTTGCCCCGTGGAATAGGGCATCCAACCAACAGAAAACAACTGTAAGTGAGCCTAACATGCTCAGTATGAAAGTATGAGTATACACTATTATACGTGCATGTATGCATGTGAACTGGGTACCAAGATACTCAGGTCAAGAAATAAGCTCATAGACTGGGCCCAGGGTATATAGCACGATGCACCGTCGCATCAGGAGGTGGCTTCTATACCTAGTGTATAATGGTGACCTGATATTAGTACATGTGCCCACCAATCATGGTGACCTGAAACAAGACTTACGTATCCAACCATCCACGACTCGTAGGGTGAGCGCCCTACTACAAGTTACCTCTAAGGTAAAAGACTCAATATGCATATGGATGCAACATACAGTCGTGACATGCTGTATCATATAAATCATGCAATCACATAATACATGCAAACAAATAATACATGCATACTCATCTGGATATCTCGAATAAATACTTTCGTACCTTACTAAGGCAGATCCTAGAAGCTCTCATCTAGGTCCAAGCCTACCATGAAACACTACAATGCATAAATACCATGTTTTATCTAGCATGCCAAACATCACCTAACATGCTTTAAAAGCCTTAATTAAACTATAGCCAACTTCCTATTTACTATAGTGAACCATAGCCATACCTTCGTCCGTCATCAGCCCACTGATGTCGCATGCCCCAGAGCCTGAGCATAGCCTAGCTAAAACCCCTGGACGCCTCGCCAGAGTTCCGCCCCTGGATGCCTCGCCAGAGCTCCGCCCCTGGATGCCTTGCCAGAGCTCCGCCATCTGGCTACTACTGCGGACACTGTCCGCTATAAAAATATTATTTACTACTCCAACTCTTAAAGAAAGAGTCCTGAATTCCTTAAAATAAAGGCATAACAGGATAGGAGAGGATTTTGAACAATTTCAAAATGAGCCATCTCGCCCCTATTTATAGGAATCGATCGGACGGTTCGATCCTGGTTCGGACGGTCCGATCTTGTGCATGGATGCCACGTTCCGATCGGGTGAGATCGGATGCTCCGATCCCACTTCGGAGGCTCCGATCTCTCTGCATGCAGCTACGTGTGCGAGCCTTCTAGCCACGTACATGGTGTTGAGATCGGACGGTCCGATCTACATTCGGACACTCCGAACTTGCCTGATGCTTCTGAGCTACATCGGTGGCTCCGTTCTTGTTCGGATCCTCCGAACTGCCGATCCCAAAATAAGCCCATTTAGCATTTTTCAGACATTCTGGACCCAATTCCTTGGTCCATTAGATCATATTCAAATTCCTTATTCATGTTTTATTAAATCTAAGCATGATTAGTAACTTAAACTTGTAGAATGGAATCGGGCTACTACATTTATCTTCAAAATAAACTTAGTTGGTTTGGAAACTGAATTCCAATATTCTCAAATCTCAATATCTATTGGTTTATAGGTTATGTGTGGAAAAAAGTCAAATTGACAGATTTGAATAAATAAATGGCTTGAGGAAATATAAAAATGAAAGTAAGTGAGCACATATTTATTTCTGTATGTTCAGGGAATTCAACACTCTTACTTCACCTCTTCTTCAATGTTAGGAAGGATATCACTAGAAGACTTTGAATTTTAAAACACTTTTGCAAAATCCCACTTCAGTTTGGACGTAGAAATTGCAAAAAACTGAAACTCCTAGCATCTCAACTGAATAAATGTAGCGTATAACTGGTTTAATACAAAATTTATAAGTCGATAACCCAACACAGATTGATCCTTAAATGATCTACAACTCTTAGAGTGTTTTTGATTACTTTGATCAGTTAAGTTGAGAAATATCTTGTGTACAGAGATTTGTAAATTGCAGAGAGCTTTCTATTTATAGACATAATTCTTCAATGACCAAATTTTTTTAATAATGATCTACTTAAAAAAATATTTGTAATTTCCTTTTGTATTTTAGTCCTTGTTAAAATTCTTTGAAATCCGTACCAATTTAGTGTACAGACTCCATAAATAGCTGTTTGTGTACGGAAGAACTTATCCAAAAATAGCTTAGATTTTCATGTAAACTGACTGTCATTTGAGAATGTTTTTTGGACTTTGACTGATGGATCTAAATGATTTATTCGATCTCCCCATTCAGTTTGACTGGCTGATCCAGTTTGGTCATCTAGTTCAGTTTGAGTAACTGTTTAGTTTAGATAACTAGCTTCAGTTTGGGCAACTTATGGACTTAGTTAGTTACTCTGCTTAGTTTGTCGAGTTTGATAATTCAATTAAACTTGTGGACTTCCAGTTTGGTTCTTATATCTGTTTAACATATTTAGGTTTTGCAAACACCAAAACTGTAGTGACGCTGCTTCGGAATCATTTAATCATTCAAACCTAAGCATGTAATTAAATCTTAAATAACAATAATTAGATAAATCAGCGGAAAATTAAATACATAAAACCTAAATCAAAGGCATCGGTTAAAACACTGGTTAAGATACAACCATATCTAAATTCAATGTATGAAATACAATCCTAGATAAATAACTAAATCAAATAACTGGTAACTCAACGACGTTGCTCCTCGCCTCGGAGCTCTCTCCTACCCGCGACATCTAACCTGAGGCATTCCCCAATGAATGGGGTGTCCAAGATTAAAAAAAAAGACGTGAGCGCTAATGTCCATTATAATTAATATGAATATACAAACCAATATGTGCATGCATATGATGTGGACTCGGTAACTGAATCAACAAGAAAAACTCATGCTCAACAAGAGGTGTTAGAGTGCATAGTACCAACTGGAGCCGTCAATTTGGGTTAGGCCAGCTGAGTCGGCCCATCCCGCCACACAATTTAAGTGGGTTGGGTTGAAATTTTTTCAACCCAACTAAAGGTGGGACTAGATGGGCCAACCGGCCTAGGCCCGCGACCCCTGCGGGTTGGCCCATGGGCCTGGAGCAAGACTAACAAAAACAATGATCATGCAAATACAAAAAAAAGTAAGGACGAATCATGGAAATTACAGTCTCAGAGAAGTTCCATCACCAACGAAAAAAAATCACATATGCTCTCAATTTTCCATAATACACCATCAGTCTAGCGACTGCTTAGCGACCTATAAAAAATCAGTGCAAGTTTCACAATTAAGTGTCCCTTCCTTCCAACAACTTCTAACACAAGCACACCTCCCTTGAGATAGTTTACATACCTCCGAAATTTACACCCGATTTTCTTAATTCCCAATAATTACCCGCAAAATCAGCTATAACTAGGATAGGATTTGAATTTCAACCCCCTCTTCTATAGCCAGGATGGAGCCACAATCCCATTGAACCCGCAATCTTAGCCATGGATCGGTTATTAGGATTTCAATCTCTTTCCAGGCCCGGATGGAATTGCTATTGACTTTATATCAAAAATTTAGAATTTAAATTTGCAACCCTATTTAGTCCGCATACTTAGTAAAGAAAAAATGATTAAGATTTCAATACCTTTCTCATAACCCGGATGAAGTTAAATTTTTTACAAAAAATTTCATAAAAACTTTGTTATTAAAAATTTTTATTAGGTGCGCCCAAGATCATAAGTGCAATGATAGAAAATCATTAGATCTCAAAGAACACAATCAAGATCAATAAGCACATTTGTCGTGTAATGGTCAAACAGACACGAACATCATCTATGTTATCGTTACACTACACCGATCTAACATGTTTGCTTAAAAATATTCAATACACAACCTATGGTTTCTCATGTCAAATCAAGAGCAAAAATTTTCACAAAAATTCATTTTTCACCTCAACTTCATCATCATTGGCTACCATTCCTCATCCTACTCATGCATGACAAACATTAAAACAAATGCAACACAATGACATATGACATATGAACTACATGCATTTACTAACAACAAAATGAATGCAACACAAACATGACAAACAATGCAAAACTAAGCTACCCCCATACTTATCCAAAGCATTGCCCTCAATGCTTCAGAAACACAAACAATATGCAAAAATAACTAAACGTATGAAAGACGAACAAAGAAAACAAAAGGAAACAAGAAAAGGAAAACTCTTTTGGTTTATTCGTTGTCATCCTCGTCATTCTCCTCCTCTTCATTTTCTGGTGGAGGTAATTGAAAAGCAGGCGGCGGTGCTGCAAAATGGAACGGAAAAGGGGGTGGGTACTCCAGAGTGGTGGGAAAAGCTGAAGCATCCATACCAAGATGCATGGCCATTCTTCTATCCATTGCGTCCATAGCCTGCAGGTGAGATTTGGTCACTGTCATGTAAGCTTGTTGGTGGTGAGCAAATGTCGACAACTCCTTCATGGTATTCAGCACCGATCTACGCGGTGTTTTCTTCTTTGTAGCGGTATTGCTCAAGCTCGCTCCACCTCCACGAGAAAATTCTTTATTACGCTTATTAACATTGGTAGTAACATTCGACTGATCAACGGGCTTGATTGGCTGGAGCCACTCCTCATCGGGACGAACCAGCACGCCGACTTGCATACATAGTTTGGAGATGACTGACAAAAATAACAAGCCAACAAAAAGAGTGTAGATGGAACGCAAAATCTCGGAGTGAATGACCCACATTAATCGGCCAACCCATATCTAGTGCATAAAGGAGAATGGAACGATCATCGTGAATGTCACTAGTATGGGATACCAGCATCAGTCTTCGGTAAGCAAACATGTACCAAATGGTCGGGTCCAGCTGTAAAAATCTTTCGGGGAAGTGCTAATAGGAATTCAGATCATTCCATATAGCCCCCTCGTAGCATAGTTGGGCAAGAATCTCGTCGTAGTCGGGACCCAGCTTCAAACTTTGATATAAACTATCATCCACCATCGGGGTTTCAAGCAACTCATTAATAAATTTTTTATCAAAAGATGCAATTTTCCCCCTAACAAATGCTTTGCCATCCTCCCTCTCCGCAGAATTGGCATAAAATTCCCGGACAAGTGGGATAACAACAGCTTTTGGATTTGAACAAAATTTTTCCCAATTTCGATCAGAAACATAAACATCAATACCACATTCACTTCTATGGGATAATTCCAAACCACGCTCGGCAATAGGATTACAATGAAGTTTAGCGTGATCGTACCTCTCTTTAGTCGCTGGAGATACTAATTTTTCGGCCATCCCCGAAGAAAAAGCAGCGGACGATGAGTGAGACGATTGCTTGCCTGTTTGGGCTCTTTTTGACGGCATAATGAATTGATAAAGTAATTCCGGCGAGAGAATGGACTTTGATAAGATTTTGGTGGGGGATATCAGCAACCAGTGAATGTTGGGTGAGAGATGGCCGGTGCAATGATGGAGCAGGGGCGGCCAGTGACTAGTGGTCTGTGGTAAAAACGGGCGGTCGATGAACAGGGACAACAAGAATAGAGGTGATGGCGGTTGGTGGCTGGTGTGGCCTGTGACGACTGAGGCTGCGAGAAGGGTGTCAATGGGTGGTGATGAACGATGGCGATGGAGAACGATGCAGCAAGCAGGGTTAGTTGTGGTGGAGTAATTGGTGGCGATATGGGTGATCAAGGTCGGTGGCTGGGCGGCGATGGTGACGGCTGCAAAAATTTGATGAGAGTTGAGTGAGGGTTAGAGATGAGAGGAGAGGGGAATGGGGATGCATGAAAAAAAAATTATGGAAAGAAAATCTGAGAGAGGAAAGAATCAGATCTGCAGTATTATCGCAGAATTGATCTTTCTCGAGTGCATAAAGGTGCGCTCGAGCGAGAAAAGTTGTCCTAAATTTTTTTTTAGGCAGATCATGTCTCGCTCGGGCGTATGAATGTGTGCTCGAGCGAGAAAATTTTTCCAAAAATCGGGTTGAAACAGATCCCCTCTCGCTCGAGCGCGTAAAGTGGCGCTCAAGCGAGACTTTTTAAAATTTTTCAAAATTGTATAAAAACGAAAATGAGGCAAAAATAAATTAACAAGTAAATAAAAATGAAGGAAGAGAGCATTGGGTGGCCTCCCAGTCAGCGCTAAATTTATAATCTGTAGCCCGACTATAATTCTCTCATTGGTGGCCAAAATCACGATGGCTCATCCACCCTTCTGGATGATGTCTGATCAATCTCGCAACTGCTACGTGCTTCACTTCCATAAAAATTTTGCAAGGGATTGATGCTTTCATATCGCTGAACCTTCAGAAATTTACCAAAAAAATCATGAATCACATCTATAAAATTCACAGCAGAGCAAGATTTGGAATTTGGACTATCGCAAGCCGACTTAAGCATATGAAAGATGACTTGCTCGGCACTCATCCTTAGAACTAACTCTCCCTTTTCAACATCAATTAATGCTCTACTCATGGCTAAGAAAGGACACCTTAGAATCAGAGGAACCTCGCAATCCTTATCCATGTCAAGAATAACAAAATCTACAGGATAAATAACTTGTCTATCTTTACTAAAACATTTTCCATTATCCCTCTTGGGTATTTAATGGACCTATCAGCAAATCTAAGAGAGATATTCGCTGGTTCAATGTTGCTTATCCCAATTTCTAAGAAAGTGAATATGACATCAAATTTATGCTCGCTCCTAAGCCACAAATACATTATCAAATGAAAAAAATTCCAATTTGACAAGGTATGAAAAAACTCCTTGGATCCTGAAATTTTTTTGGGCGCTTATTCTGCAGCACAGCCGAACACTCCTCATTCTTTGTGACTTGCGTCAGATCATTCAGCTTCTTTTTGTTTTTCAGAAAGTCCTTTAGAAATTTAGCATAATTTGGCATCTGAGCTAAAACATCTGCAAAAGGTATGTTAATATATAGTTTCTTGAAAATTTGAAGAAATTTTTTATGTTGATGATCAAATAATAATTTCTTAGCTCGCTGAGGAAAGGGAAGGCTAGAAACATCTACATCAATGTTAACTTCAAATTTTTAAGTCGTACCTTTCTTTTTCTTACTTGTCGTCTCGGAATTTTCAGCACCATGCATATCCTCCTTGTATTCTGAAGTTTTCAGCCTCTCCATAGTCTTCTCTTCGTCCCTATTCTCTGGCTTCTCATTTTGTGACATTGTCACCACCATAATCGCGTTCACAACCCAAGGATTTTTCTCAGTGTTGCTCGGTAGTGATGCGGTTGGCCTGGCTGATAGTTGGGTTGCTATCTGAGCCATCTGAGTCTCCAATATTTGCAACATCGCTTCTTGATTCTGCAGCCGAGTCTCAATGCCAGCTACATACTTCATCATGATTTCTTTGAAGCTTGGTTTCTTCTCCACTGGCTTGGATGTATTGGCGGTGGGATCTGCAGTCTTCCATGAGAAATTCGGGTGATTCTTCCAGCCGGGATTGTAGGTGTTGCTATAAAGATTGTATGGATGCCTCCCTTGATTTCCCATAATGTTCGCCGCATCAATTTCAAACACTTGCTGCTCTTCAGGCTGGTGCAGTTTTACTTGATTTGCTGGAGCTGTCTGCATAAGTGTCATTTGATGTGCAAGTGCATCTATCTTTGCATTCAGTGAAGTTAATGCATCGACATCTAGAACTCCAGCTTTCTTATCTTTTTTAAGATTCGTCCATCCCACATTTTTTTTAGCCATGTTACCAATAATTTCCCAAGCGTCTGCTAGCGTCTTCCTAAATAAGCTTCCATTAGCAGCAGCATCTAACATGGATCAAACCGACTGATCGGCTCCATTGTAGAACGCTTGGGTCTGTTGGCTCTGAGAGAGATTATGTTGAGGACACATCCTCAACATCTTAAATTTGGTCCATACTGCATGTAAGGACTATCTCTCCTTTTTCTTGAAAGAAATAATGTCAGAGAATAACTTCATCATCTTCATAGGAGGAAAATAATTGTTCAAAAAAGTTTGAACAATGCCGATCCAAGTAGTAATAGATCCCACAGGTAGATCATCCAACCATTCAAGCGCATCGCCCTATAGAGAGAATGGAAATAACCGCAGTCGCACTGCATCAGATGTTACCCCATTGAACTTGAATGTATCACAGATAGATAGAAAACACTCCAGATGAGCGTAGGGGTCTTCCACAGATGTACCCCCAAAGCGTGCTTGCAGCTTAATCATCTGTATGATAGAAGGCTTCAATTTAAAACTGTTTGCCTCAACAGCAGGGTAAACTATGCTAGATTTATAGCCTTCCACCGGTAAACGAATAAGATCAAGAACAGTTCTGTTGTCCGCCATTTCTTCCTCTGATTCAGATTCTGACTCAAGCTCAAGATTAATAACTCTCCTAGCTTTCGGAATCCTGCTGAGCGTGCGTTCAATCTCCAAATCAAGCGGTATGAGATCCTTGGATGATCGAGTGCTATGCATGCACAACAGATAGTACTTGAGAAGCACAGTGAAAAGAAAAAAAAATTTAAGAACTTTAAGGAACTAATAAAGAAAAATAAATTCTAGTTTCAAGTAAAATAAAAATTTTGATATTACAATCAGTCCCCGGCGACGGCGCCAAAAAACTTTCATGCGCCCGAGTGAGCGCTGCATACGAATACAAATTCCAAAAGAAGTCTTGCTCGAGCGTGCATTCATGCGCCCGAGCAAGAAAAGCGGACAGAAAAAACTCCTTGGACAGAACATGTCTCACTCGAGCGCGCATTCATGAGCCCGAGCGAGAAAGGCATGCATCGTTTTATTTTTGGAAAATTCCTTGGTCGAGTAGGACTCAATATTTTGAAGATTTGGGGCATATAAATAAGTCTTCTACTACCAGAAAAAGGGTTTCAGACGTGTTCTAGCATAGAGGAGGCGGCGGCTACAACATTCGGAGTGAAGATTTTCTTCATTATTTTTCTTATCTTCTAATTTTTTGATTTTAGATTGATGTTTTGGATTGAAAAACTTGAGTTTTAGACTATGTTTGACTTGGAGTAGTCTTTTTCTTTCGATCAAGGTCACATGATTGGGTGAACAACTTTATGTTGAAGACATGAATGTTTGTTTGGGATTTCCAGATTTTATTTTAATATTATTGATTGTTGGATTTAAATTCGTCTTGTCAATAATCTGGCAAATTATTTGCTTGCATGTTAATTGATTTCGAGTCAAAAGGTTAGAAATTGCTTTTGATCATTTTAATAATCAACACAATGTTAAATTGACTAGAAATAGTATTCGATTTTATTGTGCGGCTTTAGGTGAAAACTGAATTTTCACAATTCCTTAATGCGTTTGAATTTGATTAGAATTAATTAGAAATAATTAATCCGTCAATATTTGAATAGGTTTAACTATTCTAGAATTAACCTGTTAAATAATTTAGGAGAATTTGCCGTAAGTTAAGATTTAATCTGGATCCTTAATTTACTAATTGTTGAATGATTTGTTCGGTACCTACGTGAGTCCTTGATTGGAATTTTCTATTCATTGAATCAAACATTAAAATTATTGCTGCGTTTTATTTTAATTCATTTTTTTTTATAAATTTTAATTGTTAGTTAATATTCAAAAATCACTTTTATTGCTTAGTCTAGATTAAATTGAAATAATTATATTTTGGTAGTTGCAACATATCAGTCTCCGAGGGTTCGATATTTGGACTTAAATACACTTTCTATTACTTGACCTAGTATACTGTCTAGTAGACACCAAAATAAGTGGTCAGCTATCTCGAAGGAGATACGTGTAAGGTCCATAAGTCCACTAGCTCACTCACGATATTTTTAAAATTATTTTTATGATTTTTTGAATTTTATTTATGGAATTTGTTGGATTCTTAAGTTTTTGTGATTACAAACTAAACTGCCAAGCAATGTAAAACAACTAGAAGATATTCGTATTCTCTACAAGATTCTCTGAATTTCTCAGAAGACTCAAGAAGAATATTCGAACTACTTGAAGATATTCAACAGCTCCAAAAGATTCATTGAACAGATTGAAGATCCCAAAAAAGATTCTAAAACAAAGTTATTTACAACTATTAAAGTCAACACTATTCTAAGGAAACAAAGATCAAAGATCAATAAAAGAGACAAGCCGTAAAAAGCATTAAAGAGCCGCAAGAATTAATCTTAATCATCTTCAGCAAAGATCTTGTCTCACATTTATGAAGACATACAGTCAGAAATTAATGAAGATTCTTGGAAAACAGACTGTTCGGTAGAACACTTAATTCATCGAAGATAAATGTTACAAAAAGATGGCTATATATATAGAGAGGAAGATTTCAAAAAAAAAAGAGACAACCACCTTAACAAGGGTGAATAATCTCAAAAGCTATCAAATACTCTCTGAGAACTTTGCATATACTTATCTCAACTGCTTACAAAGCCCAAATATACAAGATACAGAACAGATCTATCTAAGATAAAAAGAGGCGAAAAGTCAACTCCAAACTGCAAATTTTCAAGATCATCAAAAGGAGTTGCTCATCACTTCGAATCTAAGGATTCATTCAAACTACACTTACTTCAAGTGTTGCTTTTAAGACTTGTTGTCTTAATTTCTGGTGGATACTAGGAGTTTCGATCTAGGCAAAGGATAAGCCCTACGATTGGAGTGGGTTGTATACAAGACGTTTTATAAGCCAAAGTCTTCTAGTAAATTCCTTCTTTAAGTGGAATAAGAGGAGACGTAAGAGAAGTTTGCTTCAAACTTCCATATATCCTGTCTTATTTATTTCAACCGATAGCTTATTTTTATTGCTTAAATATAAAAATATCACAACATTATTTGTACTATTTATCCGCACTATTTTAGTAGTCCAAACTACTTTTTAGGATAAAGAATATAGCCTTATTAGTTAACCCTAATAAGACTGCTAGCAAAAAGTTTGAAATATTATAAGTGTGTATTCACCCATTCTACACACATATTCAATCCTAAAAAGTGGTATCAGATCGGGTTTTTCTTTATTCGTTGATATCTTTTATACTCAATAATGTCATCTGCATTTAATAAAATTCCTATGTTTTCTAAAAAAGATTATGATGATTGAAAAATTCGCATACAGACACATCTGTCAGCACAAGATGATGATATGTGGTATGTTATCACAGATGGTCCCATGAAAATCACAGAAATCAACATTGCTGCGGCTATGTAAGGTGGTGAACCTCAGATTGTTGAGAAACACAGGTCGGAATGGACCACTGAGGGCAAAAAGAAGAAAAATCTTGATAATGTCGCCAAAGATATTCTTTACAAGACTTTGGATAAAACCATGATCAACAAGATCAAGACATGTCCAACTGCTAAAGAAGTATGGAAGAAACTTATCCAGTTATGCAAAGGAAATGAATAAATCAAGGATAATAAGCTCATGGTGATATCAAAATGAAGCCTGGAGAAACTATGGCAGAATTTGATAAAAGATTCAGCTGCATCATACGTGAACTTTCCACTCTAGGTAAGGTTTATTCTATTCGAAAAATTGTTATGAAAGTTATGCCTGCTTTACCCAGGGAATGAGATTTGAAGACTGTAGCAACACGAGAGTCTAAGGACTTAAGTGAAATAGAATTGCATGCATGACTTATTCACTGATCTAAAAGCATACGAGTTTGAGTTAAGCATTCGCATTGAAGAAGTACCATATACTTTTCAACCAACAAAAGCTCTGGCTGCAACTGTTGCTCCAACAGTCGAAGAAGGTTCTGCAAAGAATACTATCGAGAAAATCAGCAACAAAGCCATGTCTCTCTTTGTAAGGATATTTGGTAAATTTATGAGGAAAAATCAATCTAAATTTTCAAAACCCTACAATAAAAAGGACCATACAAGTGATGATCCTACATGTTTTAACTGTGGAAAACCAGGGCATTATGCTAAAAATTGTAATTGGCCAATAAAATATGTAAAGAATTATTTTGAGAAACGACAGTCCAAAGATGATAAAAAGCAATTCAAAAAGAATAAAGATCAAAAAGTGCTACTGGCGGAAGAAAGCGAGAAATGAGATGATTTAGACTCTGAATCAGATAGCTCTGAGGAATCTTCTAGTGGAAGTGAAGATGAAAAAGTTGAATGTTTAATGGCTAACAAAGAGTTGGAGAATGAAGAACATCGTGATGAGGTATTTGATTTTTTCTCTTCTGAATTCACTTGTGAAGATTTGTTTAACGCGTTACATGAAATGGCTAGAGATTATATGAAATTATCTCAATCATTTTAGGATGTAAAATCAGAAAATACTAAAATAAAAGATAAGTCAAGTGAATCAAGTTGTGTGCAAAACAAAAGAACTTGATAGTCTAAGAGTAAAAGTAAACCTGTTGGCTACTGAGAATGATAACATGACAAGAATGTTCCAAGCTACTATGAAAGAAAATCAAAAGTTGCTTACAACTATAAACTCTTGGAACAAGTCTTCTGTATCACTAAGTAAAATGCATGATAATCAAAAGTAGACAGGTGATAAGACTGGCTTGGTTTTTGATTCAAATGAATGCAACGTTACTGAGACAAGTACTAAATTAGAACCAGACACGGGCCAAAATTAATATGATACATTTTTTAGATCTAGTATGACTTACGATCATGATATGCCTAACGACATTACATATCAGAAAATACCTTATGAAAAAAAGCTAAGCATAAAGGACTAGACTATGAAGAACCTAAGAACATTTCTTCTTGAAAGATTCGGTTGAATTAAGGACCACATGGAATTGACCAGAGTAATCAGTCAAGTTCCACCTGATCATGGAAGAAACCAGTCCAGTCTAGACCAAATGATCAAAGGAGATATCGAAGACAGTTCTTGAACTGCATACCAGTTCAAAAGAGGTATATACTGGACTGTAAAAATCAATGGCGTACACAACGTATGGTTAAATCTAGTAATGCATATGATATTCAAAAAGAAATTAATTCACAAAATATATGGATACACATACTGGTAGATCTGTTAAAATAATTCAAGTCTAGGTTCCAAAAGGACTAATCTATCCAGGACACAAACAAGATAAGGGTACCAAAATTTATTATTGATAACAGGCTGAAAATACTACTTGATATTTAGATAGTGGATGTTCCAAACATATGACCGGAAACAAAGAACTGCTCACTGAAGTTATTGAAATCAAAGGTCCAAAAATCACTTTTTGTGACAATTCTAATGGTAGAACCTGGGTAAGGATAAGATTATCCATGGTAATATCATTATTAATGATGTACTGCTAGTTGAAAATATTTGTTATATTTAATTATTATTAGTAAATTATGTGATAATGGCTATGTTGTCAAATTTCATCAACATACCTATTCGATAAAATCTAAAAATGGTAATATCATGTTAACTGGTCTAAGAGAGCAAAATACTTATAGAATAGACTGGAAACAAGAATAACTTCTTTCTCATATACGTCTTATTGCTCAAAATAAACAATGGTTATGGCACAAAATATTGAATCATCTTAATTTTAAGTCAATTTACAATTTGAGTAAACTTGAATTGGCTACTGGACTGCACCAGATTTTTAGAATTTGACGGCTGAGAGCTTGGGAGAGCAGAATTGAAGAACACAAGCAAGATTCGGCACCATCGCTGAAATTTTCTATATTCTTCTTTTTCAGTTTTATTTTGTCATGAATTCAAACATGAAAACTTTGTTTGATTTTAATATTATGGAGTAGTTGTCTTTTGACCGGGTCCACAATAGGGCCAGACTATTGATTTTTGTTCATAGAATGGATTGATTGATTTTTTATTTATGAAATATTTATTGATTAATGTTTGTGCATAATTCTTGCTTTTAATCTGGCCAATTAATTGCATGTTTGTTGTTCAATTTGGACTTGAAAAAGAAAAAATTGAAATTAGCTTCAAAAATATTAATCAACACATGGTTAAACTGACTAGAAATAGTATTCGGTTTCAGTGTGCGATTTTAGGCGAAAGCTGAAGTTCCATAGCTCGTGAATGCGTTTTTTTATTTAAATTTAATTAGAAATAATTGGACTGTTAAATAAAAATAGGATTATATTATTAATTCTAGAAATAGATTAATAATTATTTTAGGAAATTTCGTCGTGAATATGAATGAGTCTTGTTTGATTAAATCCAATACGTGACAATTATCGATGTCTGGTATCGTTGTGTGTTCATGGTCATTTTTCTAAAATTTGAATCAGTTTTAAAGTTTTTCTGCTCATTTAATTTCATTTAAACTTTTGCTTTAGAATAATTTAGTTCTATTTTCTTTAGTTTAATAATTCATAAAAATCCATCATTTTATTTAACCTAGATTAATTTGAATAATTTATATCTTAGTATTTAAACATTAGTCTCTGTGGGATCGACTTGGACTCTGTTCAACTATATTATAACTTGACCTAGTTCACTTGCTAGAATTTTTCCAACCGAAATCGTCGGTCAAGTTTTTGGCGCCGTTGCCGGGGACTGTTTGTTTATTATTAGGATTGATTATTTATTTGAGACTAGGCTTTTATTTTATTTTGTTTAAATTTTTATTCAAGTGGTTGATTTGTGCGCTTTATTTTTGATTTCTGGAGTATATATCATGTTATATGAGCAGTGCTCGAGATTCTGACGACCTCATACCGCTTGATTTGGATATTGAACGCACTCTTCGTCTTATACATAGAGATCGAAGACAGCATAACTTGGCTCTTAATTCTGAATCTGAAGAGGAGTTTGACGATATGGCTGAAGAAGAGAATAACCATACTCTGATGGACCTTCATCGACCATTAGTTGGAGGATACAGATCCAACATTGTTCGCCCTGCAGTTCAGGCGAACACTTTTGAACTCAAACCATCCATTATTCAGATGATTCAAATGCAAGTCAGATTTGGAGGGACGCCTTCTGAGGATCCGAATGCTCATCTGGAGCAATTCTTGTCAATATGTGACACCTTCAAATTTAATGGAGTGACTTCTGATGCTGTTCGGCTGAGGCTATTTCCGTTTTCACTACAAGGAGAAGCGATAGAGTGGCTTCAAGATTTGACAGAAGGATCAATTACTACGTGGGATGGTTTGGTTGAAGTTTTCATGCACAAGTATTTTCCACCAACCAAAGTTACACGACTGCGGAATGCAATCATGTCTTTTAGACAGAAAGATGGAGAATCACTGAATGCCGCATAGACGAGATTTAAAAAGATGTTGAGAGTATGTCATATACAAGATCTCTCCATAGGCCAACAAGTAGAGACTTTCTACTACGGGGTTGATTCATCTGTTCGCTCCATGCTTGATGCAGCTGCCAACGGCAACCTCTATAGAAAAACTTCTGCAGCAGCACACGAAATCATTTCAAATATGGCTGAAAACAATGTTGGTTGGCAAGACAGCAGGAGAGAAAAGAAAGTTGGATTTCTGGAGATGGATGCTCTGACAGCTATTACAGCAAAACTTGATGGACTGACTCATCAAGTATCTCAATTGCAAGCAAATAAATCTGCACCATCAAAGAAAGTGAATCAAGTACAGGGAAGCACTGAGGCAGTTGAAGGATTGGCGAGTGGCATTCCATTCATGCCAGATTCATTTTTTGATGGGCCGCCAGTTTTTGAAAGTGATTCAGTGAATTATGTGGGGAACCAATGGCGACAACAGTTTAATCCATACAGTTTATCATATAATCCGGGTTGGAGAAGTCACCCAAATTTTGGGTGGAAACAGGCTGAAAATTCTGTCGAGCCTAAGTATTTTAATCCAACCCAGCAGCCTGCACAGCAAAGGCCTCCTCAGCAAACAGTTAGACCTCCACAAGGTGCTGGACAGTCTATGCCGCCGGGTTTCAAGCCATCTGAGAATAAATCAAATCTGGAAGATATGCTTGCAAAATACATAGAGGGGAATGAGATGAGATGGCAGAATCATGTTGCCATGATTCAAAGTGTGGAAACCCATTTGGGTCAGTTGGCAAACCAGTTCGCTACACGGGAACCAGGCTCACTTCCTAGTGACACAGAAAAAAATCCAAAGGGCGTCAATGCAGTCTGTGGGGACCTCAGGTTGCTAATCTCATCTTAAGGGCAATTAAAGATTAATAAAACAATTAATCAGACATTAAAAGAATAAATAAACCAAGAGCTAAAATTTTTTTTAAGAGCCTTGCTTGATCGGTGACATTCACCCGATCGAGCGAGCTATAAAATCGAGCTCTCGAGTCTGCACATATTTTGGCCTCGCTCGATCGGTCAAATCCTACCGATCGAGCGAGCAAGAAATATTCATGTTTTTGCCCAATAAAAACAGGCCTCGCTCGATCGGTAACATTCACCCGATCGAGCGGGGTCCTTTTTCCAGAAAATGTCTGCAATATTTTCTTGTTGTCAAACCTTGCATCATCAGTCCAAATGCATTCAATATCAACTCAATTCATGGTTTATAAATTCTAAAACATGCATATCAACATGTATAAAGTTTCAAATATCAAATCATGCATTTAATACATCAATCGAACAGCGTAAAAACATGAAACGATAAGCTACACTAAGTCTCAAAAGTGAGCTTCTAAATCACAAGTTCCATGTCAAATTCAATACTATCTAACTACCATTCTTCAGCTTAAACCCGAGTCCACACTTGCTAATTCTCGCTCCCGAGCTATCAACGTCATCTCAGACTAGCTCTTGCCCCATCTGTTGCAATGCACACATACAAAACAAAGCAACAACCGGATAAACTCTGGTGAGAAATCATCTCAGTATAAGCAACATATCAAAAGCGTTAAATAAATCATTTCAAATAACTCTAAACATAACGACTCACGAATAGAGTAATTAACGCTTCGAATAAGAATTGATTCATATAAATTCGTTGCCATCAAGATTCATAAATGATCTTGACATGGATATCCATCTATCGAAGTCGTCTCAGACTTGAAAATAAGATCGCCTCAGATCTTGGCATAGAATCAACTTATATCATCCACATATCATAATCACATCGACTCAAATCAAAGATCCACTAGCTGGGATGGATCGACAACATCAAAAACAAATCAAAACATAAACAAGTATGTGTTTTTTGCGGGACAACTCAAGAATAATCGATCTTGAGTTTCAAACTCCCTTACTCACGATGTCGTCATTATACCTTCGTATTTCTTCTGTTTTGAACGCTTCAAATCTGAAATATAGCATCAAAAAATTCATATAAATCTTCATTCTATTCAAGCATTTCAATATCGATTCAAAATCATCAATATATCATCAATCAACATCATTTCAAACCTCACATCTTTTTCTTAAGTTCGAATTCGGAGTCTTGAGTCGTTAGCCTTCAAAACTAGTCTGAAACTGAGAAATAAAATTCCTATATCGTCAATAACATCTAGACGAATATCTGATCTCAGTTATAGGCTATCAAAAAGGCTTCAAAACATTAATCGACGGCGTAGCGACTGAAAATTGGTAACCAACGAAATATCGAAATCAATTCGAACTTCATTTCAATATTCATATCAACAATAATCATCACATATAAGCTGAATAACATCATATTCCCAGCATATCAGAATTCTAAATTCAAAATACATGTTGTGAAAAGTCATTAGAATTCATACGGCTTCAAGTAACAGATTCGACGTCGATACGGAAAGATAGAAACCATCAAAACTCAAGATTCATGCTCAACATCTGATCTTTCCAACATACTGATTTCAAAATGTATGTGAAACATCAAAATACTTACATCAAATCGAATTTCTCATCGCAAGGATTCCAGAACACTTTTCGGAATCAAAATCGGACGATCGGATCAAAAGTTACGGGGTTTTGAAAATTGACAAAACAAGAGAAAAGGAAAGCCTCGGCTCCTCTGCTCTTCAATTATGAATTCATTAAAAAATATGCACGTGTACATGCTGATAATCTAATTTAACATCAGATATGTATTGCATAAATTGTAATTTAATCCCTCAAGTCTTCATTAATTGCAATTCAGTCCTCGGCCTTCTTTTAATTCAATTTCAATCCAAAATAATTTAAGAATATTAAAATTAAAATTGAAACTCTAAATATTCCCAAATTAAACATACTCAGATTAAAATTAAATAAATTCGGATTAATTAAATAATCCCGGTCTTTTGCATTCTAACCGTTCAAACTTCGATATTTTCAAATCAGTCCCTGATCGGGTTGTATCTTCAAAATTAATCTTCTTTAATTCCCGAAACATGGAATTTAATCTTAAATTTCATAAATATTTAAATTGAATATTTATTCTTTTAATTTAAGAATTCTCGGAATTTAATTCTCAAAATCCATAGATTCTCAAATTAAATATTTTCGGCTCGGAAATTAAATCTATCATTTCCATAACTTCTAAAATCAATATTAATAGCCCATAATATGGAATTTAATTCTCAAATCCCATAATTAATAATTTAATATTTTCGGGCCTTACAATTCCTCCCCTCTAAGAAATGATTTCGTCCTCGAAATCACATTCAATCGAACTATTCAATCTGATAAACTGAATGATTATCTGAAGTAATTCTCACTTCAATCATTCAACTCTGATTTTCGTATCTCATCTCTTCATTTCTTATCAGACTATTTCTTCGAATCTGCTTCTATTTTCTTGTACTTTAATTAACCGATAAGAATTCTTTCTGAGTGGTTTCTTTCCTCAATTAAGGATCTGTCGAATAATCGACTTAACTCAGAATCTTTTCACTATCTATCTCATCGGATTAAAGCACGTAGGAAGAATCGACTGATACTTCCTTCACATAGATACGTGGAACAAATCAGATCCATCATATCAAGCTGAAAAGAATAAATCGTTCAATCAAATCATCAATTCTATCTGACATCTCAGTCAGTGAAATTTAGCTTCAGTGACGACTTGTTTCTTTCTCTATATTATTCCATGCTCTGCATAGAACATATATCAATTCTATGCTGTCATTGAGTTCATCGCTTCAAAATCAGTATTCTCATTCATATTCTTAATCTGCAAAACAACTCTGCTCTTTCTCAATTCTGAATTGAATGATGTTTGAAGAATAACTTTTTCGCGTAACTAATCAGTTTCAGCTTCAAAAGTTATATCTATCATTCCATTACTACTTCTGTTTCTTCTTCTCTGTTTTCATTTCGTACAGATTCATCTTCAAAATCTTTGTGTGTCTCAAATCAAATCTGATCTGATATCGACAAATCATGTCTGATCTGATGTCATATACTTCGGTAGTATCATTTCAACACAAAGAAATTGGATTTCTTTTCATCATATCATCATAGCATTATCTCAAAATAGACTCAATAGCTGTTACAAGAATTATAATCCTCAAGTGGCAACACATCAAGTCTAGTAATACCGAATCAGGTATTAAAGTTTTGAGAATATTCTCAACATCTGGAAAATCAACTCAGATAATCCATCAATCGAAGAATGGTATAATGCAATGACATATAACCAACTCTCAGAACATCAGTCAATCAATCGATGCCACATTCTGTCGAATAAATTTAAAGTCTTAATCCTGACAATAGATTTTAACCATTCCTCTAATTTCATCATATCTCTATCTTCTTCACAGCTATCTAGTCATATCTGTATCACATCTTATACAGCGTATTCTAAAATTCTGATTAGTCTATTTGGACTATCTATTAATCATAATATAATATGCTGTATTCACAGATCTCAAAGTATTCAGAGCGGTTGATAATCGGTATCATGTCAGATAAAGTTCATTCTCGAAATTTGATTCATCTGCTCTGACTATTCTTCAATTCAAGAATAACATCTTGTACTTTCACATCCAAAAAGTACTCAGAGCCTTCTTATTGTCTGTATTACAATTCACTAGTAAACCTAATGTCTCAATTTGAAACAATAATTCTTGGCTTACTGTGACATCTCACACAATTCTGATCACGGATCAGTGATTCATTCGTACAGACAAATCATCTTAAACAGTAACTTCAGTCAATCTGATCATAACTACCACCTGTTTACCTCATCTATACCGCTTCATCATGGTAGTTTCGCAAAATATTCTTTCAACTCATAATCTCATTTCAATTTCTGAAGTTTCTAAACTATCACTGAACTCATCTGGTCAACGAATTTCAACTTCATCAGAAACTCTCTATACATTTAACTTCGAAAACGTACTAATTTTGTTACATATGTTTGCTTTATCTTCTGATAAAACAATTATTGGATGAATCTTAAATTCATTGTTGTGCATTTTATTCAAAATCTGAGATTTTTTTTTCAGAAATATCAAGCACAATCAGATAATCAATCACAAACGAATTCATCCATTCTGATTTGAGGCTTCAATTCATATCTCAATCTGGCATTCTTTACTGAAGTCTCATTGTTTCAATTTACTTTATGTGTTTCTTTCATCTTCTGAACAGTTCTGGCTTACTTCCAATCGAAAATCATTCTGATTGGTGATATATTCGTCTAAATATTCAAACCAGAATATACAAAAATCTGAAATCAATTCATCGGATGCCTATTTTATTCCTCATTTCTATCTCCAAATACCGACAATTCATATCATCTAACCCAAAAATCATGGATCAAATTCAATTTCTTCTATCAGTTACGAGTCAACAATCTTAAAATACACTGAAATATCCATCAAAGGATTAAGAATTCTCAAAATCAAAAGAAATAAATCAAGATTGAGAAAATCCCTCAATAAAGGTCATCCAAAATCAAATCTTCTGGATAACAAACTCTGCAAAGTGAAAACAACTCACTTGCATCACCCAACTCAGAAAGAGTGAATCAACACAGGCTCTAAACGAAAGCAATGTGCCATGAGAGCCAATCAATATTCAATCATTTCAAGAATCATATTTCCAATTGATGTAATCGATTCAGCATAATCAAAGAAAAGACTCAACTGTAAGTGATTTTCATATCATCGTCTATCTTGTAAACATCAAAAGCAGCATTCAATTCATCAATTCATCAAGTCTCTATAAAATTCCAGTTCATAACTTAAACTAAAGTCGAAATCTTACTGGAATATATCTGTCATCTCTATTCATCGGCATATCTATCAATGCTGATTTAGATCTTGAACATATCTAGTGCATCGAATATACTGATTTCGGAATATTTCTGTAGTCAAACATCATATATCAAACCGAAATCACAGACTCTTAATTCAAGAGTCTATATCATATCATCATATTCATATGCACATTATGTTCTTGCTGATATAATTTTATCGCTTCTTATCATCAATTCTTCTGCTAATCTGTATTCGATTATTGCATCATCATCTATCATGCAACATAAACAAATATTTCAATATGAACACAACCATATTCAGTAGTTCCATTTTTCAGTTCAATTCACAAAGTCTCTTTTCTGATACAGAGGTGACCATATAATAAGCTTTCAGCTATCATGTATCTATTGCACCAATAACATAAACAGGTTAAAACAAAATAAATCTGTTACCTGCAATTTCGTTCTCAAGTGCAATTTCATTCTGATCCTCTGTATACTTCTGGAACCGTTCTTCATTCAAATCATCTTAGAATCTGATTTACTTAGGAAATCGCCTAATACATCTGCCTGAACTGTTTTTACACTGATCGTTAGGATATCTCCTCCCACAATGAGTGTAATAATCATTAGCATACTCTGCATTCAGAATCAGACTAATCTGTCTCAGTTCGCTAGAATTAAAGAACTACTTCTAGACTGTTCATCTCATATCTGCTCTAAAATAGAAATTGTAGCTAAAGTTGTGATTATCTCACATACTATGGCATGTCTACAATTTCATTCTTTCTGCCTCATCATTCAAATTCAGTTCTCTTAGCCTTATCTATGTCTTTCATAAAATGTTTCAGTCGTCCACATTTATGCAGACATAATCCTCAAATCCAAGCCACCACTAACAATTCAATGTTGAGCTTCTTCATCATCATCATCAACAATTCAAAGAATTGTAGTAAACTTGAAAATCAAATAAGGCATTCTCCAAGATTCAAAATATTCAAAATATTCGACTTCTAATGGGTATATCTTTCTTTCTGATCATTTCTATCTGTTGTGACAAAGAATCGTGAATCAAAATCTGTTCTGAGCACTTACCAACAAATAAATATACCTCAAGTCTGTCAGAATTTCTTCATCAAAATCTATCAGCTGGTTGCTAGGTCTTGAATTTGATAAACAGTCAATCTGATACGTCATTCATCTGTATCTTTCAGGATCTGAACGACTGAACAAGTTCTTCAAGCCAAATTTTACCTTCAATATCATCTATTCATCGCTAATATTTTGTTCTGTTCAATCAGAGATACTTCTTTCAGTTGAGAAATACTGTTCTATTCAATCTGACCATACCATCCTGTTTAGTCTGGGGTGCTTACATCACCCTAAGAACATTGTTATCTTCGATTCTGGGTGCTTACATCACTCGGGAAAAATCTTATAACAAAATCAGTAAGAAATTCAAAAATTTACAAATCAGTAAAAGTTGAATTTCAACGATAGATCACGTTCACATGAAATTTATCAAATCATCGAATCATCAAATCGAGTAATGCATAATCATGCAATACTATATAAAGGCATGTGACTCAATCTACCCCGTTCAACTTCTATCTTAGTCCAAGAAACTTATGCTCTGATACCACCTGTTGTGGGGACCTCGGCTTGCTAATCTCATCTTAAGGGCAATTAACGATTAATAAAACAATTAATCAACCATTAAAAGAATAAATAAACCAAGAGCTAAAAAAATTTTTTTAAGAGCCTCGCTCGATCGGTGACATTAACCCGATCGAGCGAGCTATAAAATCGAGCTCTCAGGTCTGCACATATTTTGGCCTCGCTCGATCGGTCAAATCCTACCGATCGAGCGAGCAAGAAGTATTCAAGTTTCTGCCCAACAAAAACAGGCCTCGCTCGATCGGTAACATTCACCCGATCGAGCGGACTCCTTTTTCTAGAAAATGTCTGCAATATTTTCTTGCTGTCAAACCTTGCATCATCAGTCCAAATGCATTCAATATCAACACAATTCATGGTTTATAAATTCTAAAACATGCATATCAACATGTATAAAGTTTCAAATATCAAATCATGCATTTAATACATCAATCAAATAGCGTAAAAACATGAAACAATAAGCTACACTAAGTCTCAAAAGTGAGCTTCTAAATCACAAGTTCCATGTCAAATTCAATACTATCTAACTACCATTCTTCAGCTTAAACCCGAGTCCACACTTGCTAACTCTCGCTTCCGAGCTATCAACGTCATCTCAGACTAGCTCCTGCCCCATCTGTTGCAATGCACACATACAAAACAAAGAAACAACCGGATCAACTCCGGTGAGAAATCATCTCAGTATAAGCAACATATCAAAAGCATTGAATAAATCATTTCAAATAACTCTAAACATAACGACTCACGAATAGAGTAATCAACGCTTCGAATAAGAATTGATTCATATAAATTCGTTTCAATCAAGATTCATAAATGATCTTGACATGGATATTCATCTATCGAAGTCGTCTCAGACTTGAAAATAAGATCGCCTCAGATCTTGGCATAGAATCAACTCATATCATCCTCATATCATAATCATATCGACTCAAATCAAAGATCCACTACCTGGGATGGATCGACAACATCAAAAACAAATCAAAACATAAACAAGTATGTGGTTTTTGCGGGACAACTCAAGAATAATCGATCTTGAGTTTCAAACTCCCTGACTCGCGATGTCGTCATTATACCTTCGTATTTCTTCTGTTTTGAACGCTTCAAATCTGAAACATAGCATCAAAACATTCATATAAATCTTCATTCTATTCAAGCATTTCAATATCGATTCAAAATCATCAATATATCGTCAATCAATATCATTTCAAACCTCACATCTTCTTCTTTGGTTCGAATTCGGAGTCTTGACTCTTTAGCCTTCAAAACTAGTCTGAAACTGAGAAATAAAATTCCTATATCGTCAATAACATCTAGACGAATATCTGATCTCAGTTATAGGCTATCAAAACGGCTTCAAAACATTAATCGACGGCGTAGCGACTGAAAATCAATAACCGACAAAATATTGAAATCAATTCGAACTTCATTTCAATATTCATATGAACAATAATCATCATATATCAGCTGAATAACATCATATTACCAGAATATCAGAAGTATAAATTCAAAATACATGCTGTGAAAACTCATTAGAATTCATACGGCTTCAAGTAACAGATTCGACGTCGATACGGAAAGATAGAAACCATCAAAACTCAAGATTCATGCTCAACATCTGATCTTTCCAACATACTGATTTTGAAATTTATGTGAAACATCAAAATACTTACAACAAATCAAATTCATCGTCGCAAGGATTCTAGAACACTTTTCGGAATCGAAATCGAACGATCGTATCAAAAGTTACGAGGTTTTGAAAATTGACAAAAAAAGAGAAAAGGAAAGCCTCGGCTCCTCTGCTCTTCAATTCTGAATTCATTACAAAATATGCACGTGTACATGCTGATAATCTAATTTAACATCAGATATTGCAATTTAATCCCTCAAGTCTTCATTAATTACAATTCAGTCCTCGGCCTTCTTTTAATTCAATTTCAATCCAAAATAATTTAAGAATATTAGAATTAAAATATAAACTCTAAATATTCCTAAATTAAATACACTCGGATTAAAATTAAATAAATTCGGATTAAATAAATAATCCCGGCCTTTTGCATTCTAGCCCTTCAAACTTCGATATTTGCAAATCAGCCCCTGATCGGGTTGTATCTTCAAAATTAATCTTCTTTAATTCCCGAAACATGGAATTTAATCTTAAATTTCATAAATATTCAAATCGAATATTTATTCTTGTAATTTAAGAATTCTCGGAATTTAATTCTCAAAATCCATAGATTCTCAAATTAAATATTTTCGGCTCGGAAATTAAATCTATCATTTCCATAACTTCTCAAATCAATATTAGCCCATAATATAGAATTTAATTCTCAAATCCCATAATTAATAATTTAATATTTTCGGGCCTTACACAGTCATAGTAGCTGAACAGGTAAAGAAGGAGGATGTTGCTGTTGAGAAATCTAAAAAGGAGAAAGAATTAGGCAAGCCGCAAGGAGAGAACTCAAGGGAGAAAGGTAAGTCTCTTAACTCAAATGTTGATATTGATATAAATTTTCTCCCTTTTCCCCAAAGAGCAAAGCAACTGCAACTTGATACGCAATTTTTAAAATTTTTAGAGGTTTTTAAGAAGTTGCATATTAATATCCTTTTTTCAGAATCTTTGGCTCAAATGCCTTCATATGCTAAATTTTTAAAACAAATTTTATCAAACAAGAGAAAATTGGTGGACTTTGAAACTGTCAAGCTTTTGGAGGAATGTTCGGCAATTTTACAAAATAAATTACCTCCGAAGCTTAAGGATCCTGGTAGCTTCTCTATTCCTTGCACCATAGGAAATTCATTTTTTAGCAAAGCTTTGTGTGTTCTTGGTGCAAGCATTAATTTGAGGCCATATTCTTGTTTTGAGAAGTTAGGAATCGGTGAGGTGAAACCAACTACAATTTCCCTATAGTTGGCTGATAGATCGATTAAATATCCTAGGGGAATTGTAGAGGATGTCCTGGTTAAAATCGATAAATTTATTTTCCCAGTGGACTTTGTTGTTTTGGATATGGAAGAGGATCGTGAGATCTCTCTTATTTTGGGTAGACCATTTTTAGCCACTGGGAAAGCTTTGATAGATTTCCGGAAGGGTGAATTGGTGCTGAGGTTAAATGATGAGAGGGTAGTGTTTAATGTGTTTCATTCTATGAAATATCCATCTAATGTTTCTAATTGTTTTAGAATTGATGCTACTGATGATTTTGTTGAGTGTGATGTGCAGGACTTTATTTGTGAAGATCCCTTGGAGGTATGCTGGACACATCCAGCACCAAAAGAATTAGATAAGGAGGAGATTGAGGAATTCATTCAGTATTTGGACGCCGGAAAACCACTCTCAAGGATGGTAAACTCAAGGATTGGGGAGCTTGGACATGTTCCAAGAGCATTAAAGCTATCAGATGAAGAAGCCCCAATCCTTGAGATGAAACCTCTTCCTTCGCATTTAAAATATTTGTTTTTGCTTGATAATGATAAACTACCTGTAATTATTTCTTCTACTTTGACAAGGAATGAGGAACAAAAATTGACTCTCGTGTTGAGGGATAATATCAAAGCTATTGGGTGGAGCATAGCGGATATAAAGGGGATCAGCTCTTCCATGTGCATGCACAAAATTCTGATGGAAGCTGATCACAAAACATCAACCCAACCTCAAATGCGACTCAATCTTGCTATGCAAGAAGTGGTAAAGAAGGAGGTAATCAAACTTTTGGATGCAGGTATTATCTATCTCATCTCTGATAGTAAGTGGGTTAGTCCTGTCCAGGTTGTTCGAAAAAAGAGTGGGATCACTGTTGTGAAAAACGAGAATAATGAATTAATTCCCACTAGAACTGTTATGGGTTGGCGTGTTTGCATAGACTATAGAAAACTTAATGATGCAACTCGTAAAGATCATTTTCCCCGGCCCTTCATTGATCAAATGTTGTAAAGATTAGCCGGACATCCTTTTTATTGTTTCTTAGATGGCTATTTGGGTTATATGCAAATTCCCATTGATCCTGAAGATCAAGAAAAAACCACTTTTACATGTCCTTACGGGAATTTTGCATATAAACGAATGTCATTCAGTCTTTGTAACGCACCAGCTACTTTCCAATGCTATATGATGGCAATTTTCCATGACATGATTGAGGATTTTATTGAAATATTCATGGATGATTTTTCAGTTTTTGTCTCTTCCTTTGATGCTTGCTTGCTGAATTTATCTAAGGTTTTAGAAAGATGTGAAGAGTCCAATTTAGTATTTAACTGGAAAAAATGTCATTTTATGGTGAGAGAGGGAATAGTTTTGGGACATAAAATTTCTGAGAATGAAATTGAAGTTGATAAGGCTAAAATTGAATTGATTGAGAAACTTCCGCCACCATCAAATTTGAAAGGGGTGCGTAGTTTTTTAGGGCATGCAGGATTTTATAGGCGGTTCATTAAGGATTTTTCTAGCATCGCCAAGCCGATGACTAATTTGATGATAAAAGATGTGCCGTTTGATTTTTTTGCTGAGTGTGTGCAGGCCTTTTAGATTCTGAAGAAAAAAATTGATCATTGCACCGGTGATTGTAGCACTTGATTGGGAATCACCTTTAGAGGTGATGTGTGACGCAAGTGATACAGCGTTAGGAGCAGTTTTGGGGCAAAAGCGAGAAAGATGCATACATGTCATCTACTATGCTAGTATGACACTATCAGCTGACCAACTGAATTACGCTACAATAGAAAAGGAGCTACTCTCTGTGGTTTTTGCACTTGATAAATTCAGATCTTATCTATTTGGGAGCAAAGTGATCGTGCACACTGACCATTCGGCCCTAAAATATTTTATGAATAAAAAAGATGCAAAACCAAGACTAATTCGTTGGATTCTTCTCTTGCAGGAATTTGATTTGAAGATCATTGATAGGAAGGGCAGTGAGAACCAAGTGGCGGACCATCTGTCTAAAAGAGTGGGTGCCCGGTTAGCCAACTTGTGGCTAAGGGCTTTTGTGACTCTATGTATAAAAAATCTTTGTTTAATATAATTTACATTCATTAATGGCATTTTCTTTGTCTTTCTTCATATTGTTATATTGTGATATACTATTGATGTTTTGATAAAGACCTTGAATATAATATAGTGTAAGTAAGATGAGATAGTGAATAAAGAGAGATCACTATTATGAAACACATCTTATAGTCACTGTATATTCTAAACAGTTCCTAGTCAATTGAGCCGTCCGCTAATAAGGATAAGGATCGCTCGAGATTGAGACTAGCATTTGTGATTCCAAGTACCACGTTTCATTGGTAATGGACATGGAAATGTTCAAAGCATGCAAATGGATATTCATATGATGAATGATCGAACTACCCTATTCGAACTTTCCAAGTGGTTATCACTTATCGAGTGGATAAAGTCCGTGGTTTTGGTTGTACACCATTAGTCCTTACTACTTGAAACATCATTGAGACTCTATATGCTAGTACTGTTCTTTGACTCGTTTACCGACTCTATTGGGGTCATCAGGTGTCGGGATTGGGTACAGTTATGACACATATAGGAGTCGATGCTTTGTTGTCAAGGAATCACCACATGCTTGCGAGTGTGGATATCCTATGCGATCTGAGGAGATATTAGTATGACGAATCTCTGGCCAGAGTACATGATGTGTTTTAGGTTACTCGATTTTTCTAGTAACACATGCGATGTCACTATTTGATCTCCAAGATGTAATGCATAGTTATCGAATCTCGAACGACTCTCGATGCACCAATGTTTGTTGATTCGATCGGGATATATGGATGAAGGGACCGTACTGTATGCTAACCAAAATCTACTGGTTCTTGCAGGCACTATCAGTGATACCTAGGGAATCATGGGGCGATGTTGCTAGACGCTCTTACCATGATTCGTTGGGCAAGTCGAAAATTGTTGTTTCGAGTCACAAGGAGTTGTGAGCCCACGACTAGCTGTATCCCTGAACCATTGAGGGTCACACAAGTAATGGATTACTAAACCCCGTTGAGATAGTTAAATTTAAAGAGTTAAATTTAATGAAAGAGAAGTTGGACTTCTTAACTAAAAGGGAGTGGAATTTCCTAAAATGACATAGGGATGGGCATTTTTGGAAATCACTGAATTCGGATTCAAAAAAAAATTATCTTGACTTTAAAAGGTGCAGAAATGGTTTATGTGCACATTGGTGAAATCGGTTTATCAATCGGAGTCATGATGAATTTTATATTAATTTCTATAATAACGGGCTTGGCTTGTTGGGCTTAAGTTATGGATTGTGGGCCCTAAGGAGTTAGAGTCCTAATACAATCATAACTTAATCTAGTCTAGAAATTATCTATAAATATATGAGTACTGTTCGAAAATCATAATCATTCCATCTTGCAATTTTCAAAAATCACTCATAATATTCAAGGGGAATTTTCGAATTCCTCTGTCCCTTTTGAGAAAATTCGGTCTGTGATTTTTGTGAAAAATTACATTCCGAATTAACAGATCATATCTGTTTATTCTCTTCGATAAACATCTGATTGATTTCTAGTGCAATCAATCAGAGGGTTTCTGTTTTCTGTTCGTGGACCTTATTCCGGAGATTGATCGTGAAGCCATCGGTTCCCGGGATATACAAGAAGAGCAGAATAAATTCTGTTGGTGTCCATAATCAAGCCGTTGCTTGAATAAGTAAAAATTTAATTGTGATTTTATTTTTACTTGCATAATTTAATCGTAAAGTTTTGATACCCATGATATGGAATCGTTCCATATCGAAAAATAAAATTTTTTTAAACTTCCGCTGCACCGGGTATCAATTCTTAATTGATCTGAACATGTTTTTCCAACACTATCACGCCTGGAGACTCCCATTCAGAGCAGCAGCATTATTCGTGATTAATTTCCTGATGAACAGCTCTTTGAGGTGAACAATTTACCATGGTATGCTGATTTTGTAAATTACCTCTCAAGTAAGTTTCTACCACCGCACTTTACTTATCAGCAAAAGAAAAAATTCTTTTATGACTTGAAATACTATTTGTGGGAAGATCCTTATTTGTTTAGAATATGCGCAGATGGTATAATTAGGAGGTGTGTTCCCAAGGAAGAGGTAAGTGAGATTTTATTTCACTGTCATAAACTGGAGGTCACTTTGGTGCGACCAGAACTGAATCTAAAGTGCTTAAATCTTGCTTTTATTGGCCCACTTTGTATAAAATGCTCATGAATATGTGCTTAACTGTGATGAATGTCAGCGAACTGGTAACATCTCTAGAAGACACAAAATGCCACTTAATAATATCTTGGTTTGTGAACTTTTTGATGTATGGGGTATAGACTTCATGGGTCCGTTTCCAATTTTTTTTGGGAACAAATATATCTTGGTTGCTGTAGACTATGTGTCTAAATGGGTAGAGGCAAGTGCTTGTAAAAATAATGATGCTAAGGTTGTCATTCCGTTTCTCAAGAAAAATATTTTTTCACGTTTTGGCACACCTAGAGCAATTATCAGTGATGGTGGTACTCATTTTTGTAACCGTCAGTTTGACAGTCTGTTAGCTAAATATGGGGTTAGGCATAAGGTGGCAACACCTTACCATCCTCAGACCAGTGGTCAATTCGAGGTGTCGAACAGAGAAATAAAACGCATTCTGGAGAAGACCGTTGGTGCTTCAAGGAAAGAATGGTCTAGTAAACTCGACGATGCACTGTGGGCTTATCGTACAGCTTTTAAAACCCCAATTGGAATGTCTCCATTTCGTCTAGTGTATGGAAAATCATGTCACTTGCCTGTAGAACTTGAACATAAGGCTTATTGGGCTACTAATTTTTTGAATTTTGATGTCAAAGCTACAGGTGAAGAGAGGTTGCTGCAGTTGCAAGAATTGGAAGAGTTTCGGCTCGATGCTTATGAGAATGCCAAGTTTTACAAAGAAAAGACCAAACGTTGGCATGATCAGAATATTGTGAATCGAGAATTTGAGGTGGGACAACAGGTATTACTATATAATTCTCGTTTGAAGTTGATTCCAGGTAAGTTGCGGTCGTGTTGGTCAGGCCCTTACACGATTACTCAAGTATTCCCATATGGCACCGTGGAAATCACTAGCGAAGCAACTGGAAAATTTCAAGTGAACGGCCATAGACTTAAGGTATATCGAGGTGGCGAGGTGGTCGATGAGCAGATCAACGTGAATTTACAAGATCCAAATTAAAAGTGAAGCAAAGTCGGGCTATAGACTATAAATTTAGTGTTGGCTGGGAGGCAACCCAGCTTCTTTTATTTTTGTTATTTTATTTCGTTTTGTTGTGTTTTATTGTTTTTTAATTCCTCTTTCATTAATCTCAGTGACTTTTTGTGGGTGCAGATTTTTTTTAATGAAGCTGATATATCATTGGTTGCGGAGGAGAGCACGTATATTGTTGGGAATCGTATCATTCAGGGGAGTCTCTGTACATTTATGCATTTTGCGTGCTTGAGTGTTTTATCTGAAATTTTTAGATGCAAACTAATTTGTGTAGTTTAAATTTGTGAGTTTTAGGGGTTATTTTTCATACCTTTTTTGAGCTAAAAAGGGTGGCACGGACACTGCACGGACCCTGTGTTAGGGTCCGTATATTTAAAATGCTAGATTCAGTCTAAATGCGAAGCTACACGGACCCCCGCACGGACCAACGTCCGGGGTCCGTGTACATTGAACACCATAATCGTCAATGCACAGAGGTTACACAGACCAGTTTCCAGGGTCCGTGCATTTTTCTCTCGGAAATTTCACTCGGAAATTTTTACGAAATGCGAGGATACACGGATGTTGACACGGACCCTTATCCGGGGTCCGTGCATATTGGTTGCAAAATTTTCTCCATTCGAACCTGCACAGACCAGAACATGGCCCTTATCCGGGGTTCGTACCTTTCACTTTTGGGTTTAAAATCTGCAGAATCGGGATTCTCCTCTTCCAATCCCTAATTCCCCTAATTCGTTTCTCTCTCGTTTCTCCCTCTCCAGACCCCGTTCGTACTCCTCCGGTTATCACCTCTGTATCCTTCACCCGTATACACCTCCGTGCCACCACCTTACACCCAGACACCTCTGTTCGGTCGCCACTCCACACCATCGTGAACCTCTGCTCTGCGCTGCCTCTGGTTCTTTCGGCCGCCCCTGTTTCTCCTGTTCTAAAAATTTCTCCGGGCATCTTGTTGGTTTTCCTTTGGGAAAGCGTGGCTTCCCTTTCCTCTTTGGCGCCGATATTTATAGTTTCTCGGTTGTTTTCAAATTTGGTATGAGATTGGTCGTTGGACGAATCTTGTTGGAGATTGTGTTGGGCGTTTGACTGGGGTTATTGTTGTCGATTCTTACAGTGATCATTGATATCGTGCTTGTGTTTGAAACATGGTTCATTGTTTATTGGGCTTCTTGATTAAAATAGATTTTTTGTGAATTATCAAAGGAGTTGATTTATTGGTGATTGTGTGTGCACTATTATTTACTGTGTTATTTGAACGGTTTAAGTTGCGAGATTAGACAGTGATTGTGAAGGAGTTTCTTTGGATTTGGAAGTTGTGTTTTTGTCTTCGAGATTGTGAAGTGTAATTGTTTTCTGTTAGTTGCTCGTTTGATATGGCACCGAGAAAATCAGTTAGTAAGCGTGCAACGGGCGGCGCTTCGTCCTCTCGCAGTGGTCAAGGGTGTAGTGACCCTTACTCAGATCACCTACTAAACAGAACTTAGGCATGCAATTAACTTAATAAAACAGATATTAGAATAAAACTGCGGAAACCAATAACATTATACAATCCCAAGAAAAGGAATCTGTAATTATCCAATAATATACAACCAAATCGAATAGCTGTATAAACCCAAAACAACAGTAATAAAATCTAGACGAAGCTCCAGCTGGCCAACCACTGACTAGCCCCTCCTGGATCCACCCTCCTCGTCCAATCGCAAACCTGCCCCATGGAATAGGGTGTCCAGAAAATACAGAGTACGAGACGTGAGCATACAACGCTCAGTGCGAGAGTATGAGTATACATGCATGCAAAGTGAACTCCCTATAGACTCGAGGTCAAGGATCAGATAACAGAGACAGACCGGGCCCTGGTATGTAGCATGCTGTGCCGTCGCTTCAGGAGGTGGCTCCCATACCGAGATAACCGTGGAAACACCGGACCCAAATCGATGGAAGTCCATCCACTAACAGGATAGGGTACAACCCTACTAACAGACATCTCGAAGGAGATACAGCAAGATGCAAATGAATGCAGCATAATATCATGGCATATAAATCATGCGGTCACATAATACATGCATACTCAGTCAGGATATCTCGAACAGTACTTTCGTACCTCAAATACCAGGTAGGCACTACCAGCTCTAAGTCCAAGCCTAAAGTCCGCCTACACAGCGAAATGATACTACTATCATTATAGCGCCCTAAAAGCCTTAACTAAGCTATAGCATACTCCTAAATATTTTTAGGAGCTCAAAGCTATACCTGCGTCCATCGTTAGCCCTTTGATGTCGATGCCTCTAGAACTTGGGCACAACTCCGCTACGACTACCGAACGCCTCTCTCCGCCTCCGGACCAAGCCTAAGAAGACTAGAACAGCTCGAATATGACTAGAAATAGAGAGGAAATCCGGAATTGGCAAGGAGAAATGAAGCCTCGGCCTTCTATTTATAGACAACGATCGGAGCCTCCGATCCTCGATCGGAACGTCCGAACCTCGATCGGAACGTCCGATCCTGCCATCGGAGCTTCCGAAGATCCTGATCTGCCACGTGTCAAAATATCATTTGTTGACTTCGGATAGGGGTGATCGGAACGTCCGATCCTGATCGGAGCTTCCGATCCAGCCACACGTCATGGATGACGTAATATCATCGGTGCCTCCGATCCTCATCGGAGCTTCCGATCCCGATCGGAGCTTCCGATCGTCCCTTCGGAGCTTCCGATCCGTCCAATCCCCAATTTAATTAATTAGCATTAATTCTTTAATTACTCAATTAGGGTACGGGCTACTACATTCTCCCCCACTTAAGATATTTCGTCCTCGAAATCAGATCTTAAGTACCGAATGCAAATACAGAAATCAGAAACATTCTTTATTCAAACAAACGTTTACAGAGTTTGCAACTGAATACAACTTAAAGAATGAAATCAAAACAACTCGGGATGGTCTTTACGCATCCTGTCCTCAAGCTCCCAAGTAGCTTCCTCAGTGCCTCGGCGCTGCCACTGAACTAAAACCAAAGGAATGACTTTGTTCCGTAAAATCTTATCCTTATAATCAAGGATACGAAGAGGTTTCTCAACATAAGTCAAATCCTTGTCTACCTGAACCTCAGACCGCTGCAGAATATGAGATTCATCCGCCACATACCGTCGCAACAGAGATACGTGGAACACGTCGTGAATACTGGATAGATGCGGTGGCAATGCTAGTCGATAAGACAAATCGCCAATACTCTCCAAGATCTCAAACGGACCGATAAATCTGGGAGACAACTTGCCCTTAAGGCCAAATCTGAGAATCTTGCGGAAAGGTGACACTCTCAGAAACACTTTCTCCCCGACCTCGAACTGCAAAGGCCTACGCTTAATATTAGCATAGCTGGCCTGACGATCCTGGGCAGTCTTAATCCGTTTCTTGATTTGATCAACAATGTCTATCGCCTGCTGGATAAACTCCGGTCCTTCAGCCTGTCTCTCCCCCACTTCTTCCCAGAAGAGTGGCGTACGACAACGTCGCCCATACAACGCCTCAAAAGGTGCCATCCCAATACTAGTGTGATAGCTTTTGTTGTAAGCGAACTCGATCAACGGCAAATGATCCTGCCAGGCTGAACCAAAATCCAAGACGCACGCTCTAAGCATATCCTCTAACGTACGGATAGTGCGCTCTGACTGACCATCAGTCTCTGGATGATAGGCTGTACTCAAACTGAGAGTAGTACCCATCGCACGCTGAACACTCCCCCAGAATCTAGAAGTAAACCTGGGGTCCCGATCGCTGACAATGCTCACAGGCACTCCATGAAGTCGGATGATCTCCTGAATGTACATCCGTGCCATGCGATCCACAATGTACTCTCGGCTATAGGCAATGAAATGCGCTGACTTGGTGAGTCGGTCCACCACAACCCAGATAGCATCACAGTTCCTCGGGGATACCGGCAAATGGGTCACAAAGTCCATAGTGATAAACTCCCATTTCCATTCAGGAATAGGCAGACTGTGAAGCAATCCTCCAGGTCGTCGGTGCTCTGCCTTGACCTGTTGACACACCAAACATCTCGAAACAAACTGATAAACACTGCGTTTCAATCCCTTCCACCAGAAACGAGTACGTAGATCCTTGTACATCTTGTTGCTCCCAGGATGAATACTCAACTTAGTGCGATGTGCCTGAGATAAAATCTCCTCTCGCAACTCTTCATCCTGTGGAATCACAAGCCTACCAGACAAACACAGAAAGCCATCTGACTGATAATGAAATCCAGACGAGCTACCCTCGTTAGCTAGACGAGCTAAACGCTGGGTCTTCGAATCAAACATCTGAGCATCTCGGATCCGCGAATACAAGGCTGGCTCAGATAATATCGCAAACATCTGGATACTCTGCATACCTTTCTTATGCTTGAAGGTATAACCTGAAGTACAACAGTCACTGATCGCACTAGACATCGAACAAGTCTGAAGTGCGGATAGTCGCACCTTGCGACTCAAAGCATCAGCGGTGAGATTAGCAGCTCCCGGATGGTACTTAATCTCGCAATCATAGTCCTTAAGCAAGTCCATCCAACGTCTCTGTCTCATGTTCAATTCTGCCTGAGTGAACAAATATTTGAGACTCTTATGGTCGGTGAAGATCTCAAATTTCTCGCCATACAGATAATGACGCCAGATCTTCAAAGCGAACACAATGGCTGCTAACTCCAAATCATGGACTGGGTAGTTGTCCTCGTGAAGCTTCAGCTGTCTAGAAGCGTATGCGATCACATGCCCATTCTGAGTCAGGACACAACCTAACCCCTGAAGAGAAGCATCCGTGTAAACTACATACCCTCCAGATCCTGACGGTAATGCTAACACCGGCGCAGAAGTCAACCGCCGTCGAAGCTCACGGAAATTCTCCTCACACTCGGAGGACCACTCAAAATCCACACCCTTACGGGTAAGCTGCGTCAACGGTCGAGCTAACTGAGAGAAGTTCAGAATGAAGCGACGATAATACCCTGCTAGACCCAGAAAACTACGGATCTCAGCAACTGTCGTCGGACGCGACCAATTAAGTACCGCTTCAATCTTGCTTGGATCAACAGAAATCCCCTCCCTGGATATGATATGGCCAAGAAAAACCACTCTATCCATCCAGAACTCACACTTGCTCAGCTTGGCGTACAATTGCTCATCTCGAAGAGTCTGTAGTACCAACCGCAAGTGAGAAACATGCTTTTCCGTATTACGCGAATACACCAAGATGTCGTCAATAAAGACCACGACAAACTTGTCCAAATACTCCCTGAAGACACGGTTCATCAGATCCATGAATATAGCCGGCGCATTGGTCAAACCAAATGGCATCACTAGGAACTCGTAATGCCCATAGCGAGTACGGAATGCAGTCTTGGCTACGTCCTGATCACGGACTCTCAACTGATGATACCCAGATCTCAAGTCAATCTTGGAGTAAATTGATGTACCCTGCAGCTGGTCAAACAAGTCATCAATGCGAGGCAACGGATACTTGTTCTACACAGTGACTCGATTCAGCTGCCGGTAGTCAATGCACAGCCGCATCGACCCATCCTTCTTCTTCACGAAGAGAACAGGAGCTCCCCAAGGAGATACACTAGGACGAATGTACCCCTTGTCCAAAAGATCCTGTAGCTGATTCTTCAACTCACGCATCTCTGACGGAGCCAGACGATACGGTGCTCTAGAAATAGGCGAAGTACCCGGCATCAACTCTATGCCAAACTCGACTTCCCTAGCAGGAGGAAAACCCGGAATCTCATCAGGAAACACATCTGGAAATTCATCCACAACAGGAATGCTCTCTATCCCAATACTCTCAGCGGACAAATCAACTGCATAGATAAGGTAGCCTTCCCCGCCAGACTCCAGAGCTCGACAGGCTCTCAAAGCTGATACCAAAGGCATCGGGGGTCGCGCTCCCTCACCATAGAAAAACCAACTCTCACTCCCTTCCGGATGAAAGTGTACTAATCTCTGATAGCAGTCCACTGAAGCTCGATAGGTAGTCAGCACATCTATTCCCAGAATGCAATCAAAGTCGTCCATCGCCAGGACCATGAGATTCGCCAACAGAACGTTCCCTTCGAACTCTAAAGGGCAACCCATCACTAGACGCTTAGCCAAAACAGATTGGCCCGTCGGAGTAGAAACAGACATCACTACGTCTAGTGCAATGCATGGTAACTTATGCCTCTTAACAAAACGTGCAGAAATGAAGGAATGAGATGCACCAGTGTCAATAAGTACAAGAGCAGGTATACCATAAAGCATAAATGTACCTGCGATGACTTTCTCATTCTCCTCCACAGCCTGATCATGTCTCAGGGCAAACACCTGGCCAGAAGCTCGTGGCCTCAAATGAGAACTCCCAGCAGACTGTCCCTGCGACCTCTGCTGAACGATGGCCTGAGAACCCGATCCTGAACCAGATCCAGAACCGCCTCCCCCAGACTGTGGGCAATCCCTCCGGATATGACCAGTCTCTCCACAACGGAAACAAGCTCCAGAAGCTCTACGGCACTTGTCGGATGGATGGTTCTTCCCACAGTGATCACACTTGTCCTTCTTACCGAAACGGACAACACCTCCAGAACCAGAGGAAGAAGAAGATCCAGACTTCTTGAAAGTTTGGGCACGGGGACCCAAAGAACTAGCAGGTCTCGACTGAGAGAAAGACCTGTTCCGCCGAATGCTGTCCTCCGCCTGGTGACAACGGCTCACCAAACCCTCGTAGGACATGTCGTCGCCAACCGCCACACGGTCATGGATCTCAGGGTTAAGGCCCTGAAGAAACAGATTATACTTCATCTCTGAGCTATCAGCAATCTCGGGGCAGTAGGATAGCAGATCAAAGAACCTCTGCTGATACTCATCGATAGACATGGTTCCCTGTCGCAGACTCAGTAGCTCGCCTGCCTTCGACTGTCGGAGTGCAGGAGGAAAATACCGCTTTTGGAAAGCTATGCGGAACTCGGCCCAGGTGGCCACTCCTCTCGCCGCAACAAAAGGTGCAGAAGTAAACCTCCACCACCTGCGCGCACGCCCATCCAGAAGATAGCCAAGGGTCTCCACCTTCTGCTCATCGGTGCATTGGAAAGTCAAAAAAGTCGTCTCCATGCGGTCTAACTAGTTCTCCGCATCCTCCGGAGACTCACCTCCAACTAAGGGCTTAGGACCCATAGCTAAGAATCGACGCACAGTGAAACGCTCGTCGTCATGATGACGATGACGCCGTTCTCGACGAGGCTCCCGGTCGGCATCACCCCAACGCCCACCAATACTGCCATGAGAACTCTGGTCGTCACGATTTGACATCTACAAAAATACCTCAAGATGAGACTAAATCCCAAGAAATCTTTTTGCATGCTCTGATACCATAAATGTAGTGACCCTTACCCAGATCACCTACTAAACAGAACTTAGGCATGCAATTAACTTAATAAAACAGATATCAGAATAAAACTGCGGAAACCAATAACATTATACAATCCCAAGAAAAGGAATCTGTAATTATCCAATAATATACAACCAAATCGAATAGCTGTATAAACCCAAAACAACAGTAATAAAACCTAGACGAAGCTCCAGCTGGCCAACCACTGACTAGCCCCTCCTGGATCCACCCTCCTCGTCCAATCGCAAACCTGCCCCATGGAATAAGGTGTCCAGAAAATACAGAGTACGAGACGTGAGCATACAACGCTCAGTGCGAGAGTATGAGTATACATGCATGCAAAGTGAACTCCCTATAGACTCGAGGTCAAGGATCAGATAACAGAGACAGACCAGGCCCTGGTATGTAGCACGCTGTGCCGTCGCTTCAGGAGGTGGCTCCCATACCGAGATAACCGTGGAAACACCGGACCCAAATCGATGGAAGTCCATCCACTAACAGGATAGGGTACAACCCTACTAACAGACATCTCGAAGGAGATACAGCAAGATGCAAATGAATGCAGCATAATATCATGGCATATAAATCATGCGGTCACATAATACATGCATACTCAGTCAGGATATCTCGAACAGTACTTTCGTACCTCAAATACCAGGTAGGCACTACCAGCTCTAAGTCCAAGCCTAAAGTCCGCCTACACAGTGAAATGATACTACTATCATTATAGCGCCCTAAAAGCCTTAACTAAGCTATAGCATACTCCTAAATATTTTTAGGAGCTCAAAGCTATACCTGCGTCCGTCGTTAGCCCTTTGATGTCGATGCCTCCAGAACTTGGGCACAACTCCGCTACGACTACCGAACGCCTCTCCGACCTCCGGACCAAGCCTAAGAAGACTAGAACAGCTCGAATATGACTAGAAATAGAGAGGAAATCCGGAATTGGCAAGGAGAAATGAAGCCTCGGCCTTCTATTTATAGACAACGATCGGAGCCTCCGATCCTCGATCGGAACGTCCGATCCTGCCATCGGAGCTTCCGAAGATCCTGATCTGCCATGTGTCAAAATATCATTTGTTGACTTCGGATAGGGGTGATCGGAACGTCCGATCCTGATCGGAGCTTCCGATCCAGCCACACGTCATGGATGACGTAATATCATCGGTGCCTCCGATCCTCATCGGAGCTTCCGATCCCGATCGGAGCTTCCGATCGTCCCTTCGGAGCTTCCGATCCGTCCAATCCCCAATTTAATTAATTAGCATTAATCCTTTAATTACTCAATTAGGGTACGGGCTACTACAAAGGGGCTGTTTTTTATGATGCTAGGTTCACTAGTTTGGAAAATTATCAGTGGTACGAGAAGATGAAGGGTAAGTCTATGATTGTTGAGAAATAGATCCATCCCACCATTGATGCTCAGGTACCACTGCGAGCAGAGTTTGATAGATTCGGTTGGGGGTCCATTTTGGACATCCGAGGTGATTACTTTCCTGAGTTGGTATGGCAGTTTAATGCCAATATTGAGGAAAAAGACAAGACAGGGATGCAGATTATTCAAACTTTTGTGAAGGGTGTTCGTATCGAGGTGATGAGTGAGTTCTTGTCCCAGCTTTTGCACATTCCTAATGAGGGCCCTCCGATTGTTTACAACCAATATGATGCTATACTGTCTGACCCTACCTACAATTTCAACCTTTCTATGTCGCGCCTCACCTACCGTAGGGTCAAAACTAGTTCTCGTTAAAGCATCCTCCCTACAACTCTCCCTTTGATTGATTGCCTCATCTTCTACTTCATCAGTGCAAACATCATCCCTCGGAAGTCTGGAAGCAATGAGGTGTGCAACCTGGATATGTATTTGATTCATAAGATGTTGTACGGGTTGGGAGATATCAGTGCGATTCCATTGGCGAGCATCTTGATCTCACATATGTGCACTGTCGCTCATTTAGCTTGCGCTCTGAATGCTAAGCAGCACGCTCCTTTCGCCATTATAGCTTCGCGGATTTTGGCTACTTGCGGCATCGATTTGACTGGCGAGGCATCTCTTGCACCAGCGCCGAAGCACGTGCTCACTGCCCATGCTATGATTGTTATGTATTTTATCTTTCGACAGGGTGGATGGTATAAGAACCGTGCAAACCGCAACACTCACTATCATGCACGAGATCCCCCAGTTCCGCCACCTACAGCTACAGATGAATCCAGGGAGGCTCGAGTTCAAGAAGAGGCAGCTCTAGATCAGGCTGATGATCATCCCGTAGGTGCCCCTGTAGACGCCAGAGCTCCGAGGGGCACACGTCGTGTTTTCTCTACCATATTTGACTGCTTGGATGATCTTCGCACCAGTATGGCTCGACTAGAGCATCATGCCACTTCCCAGTCCTACTCCACTGACATACGTGCACCGCCCTTTGATTGTTCGGCCCTTGATGACTTTGCCGAGTCAGCTTCTGCTTCGGAGGAGTAATAGTTTAGAGATATTTTTCGCTGTGGTTATTATGGATATGTTTGGTATTTTGTTATGGTTTTGAACTATGTGTTTTGTGGAGTTTATTTGTTGTGTAGCATCTCTTTTGGCATGTTTTGCAGATACTATAGCCTATTTTAGTTATGTCATGTGTCTTAACTGTTGTTGCACTCTATCACTTTTATTAGTTGGCGTTGTTTTAATGGATATTGTTGTTATTCCCTCCATTGTGCTTATTCATGTTGCATTTAGTTTGGGAGCTTAATTGTGTGATTGTGTGCATATTTTTTCTATTTTATGCATTATGGTTGGTTTTGTTGGTTTCTATGCTCAGGCTGCCACCCGCTCATTGTGTTTGCATGGTCGTCGACATTTTTCAGGAAAGTGTTTTTGCTACTGCTATTTGTCTTGCTTTTCTTTTCTATTAGCTTAACACTGCGAACAGTGTCGCGCTCTAAGTATGGGGGGATAGGTTCATTGCACTCTGTTTCATATCACTTAGAAACACTTTTAAAATGAGATATGAGTATCTTTTGAGGCACCGCACTTGTGATTTACATGACATACCAATTAGTTTGCTAGATTTTTGATCGCCTGAGAAATTGTTTTGTGCCTAGAACTGAATGAGATTAGCTGTAGTTGCAATGAGAGACTTTGATATGAACTAGTTTTGCCTTGACTTTATGAGACATCCTTCATGCACTTTTTTCAGACTTATGCAAGTTAATTGTGAATTGGTAAGGGGTGATCTCATGAAAAAAAAAATGGAGAGTTTTTGAAGCAGTTATCCCTAGAACTTGTCTGATTAGTCCTCGAAGCGAAAATTTGAATGATTATGACTTAGGGATGATTTAGGCGATCTTTGGATCGTTTGAGCCTTTCAAGCCTACTTGATGCATCACTTTTGTTCCTAGTAACCCCATTGAGCTTGAGAAAAATCGAATGGTGTGTGCCAATGACACCCAATTAAACCCCATTCGTCATTTTTTATCTCCTACATTGACCACATGATTTTTTTAGCCTATACACTATTTTTCCTACCTAAGTTTTGAGAGAAACAAATCCTTTGGCACTTTTAAATATACAAAAACTCCAAGTATTCACAGAAAAACATTTGAAGGAGTTGGCAAATGATTTTTGAATGAAAGGAATTTGAGTTGAAAAAAAATATGAAAAAGAAAAGAAAGTACCAGAAAAGAATTCAAGGGTTATTGAAAAAAAAAAGAGGAAAAAGATGAAGAACGAGTTGTATTGATGAATCAAAAAAAAGTGATGAAATTAAATAATTTATGGAAATGAGAGATTTTTAATTGCGCTAGAGGAGGAAATTTTTTGTTGTCTCCCATTTTTGTTTTCCTATCCTTTATTGTAGCCGTGAGCCGTAGCCTAATGTTATAAGGTTAAAAGACCTATTGATCGAGTCGTAAATGTTCCACATTTAGTAGAGAGGGATATGTGTAACGTCCGGAAATTTGCTACGTAAATCCGCATGCATAACTAGGGGATTTTATAATTTTATAATAATGTAAAAATGTGTTAAATTGTTTTTATGAGTGATTATTTAAATTAATTGATTTATTTTGCATGTTTTAAATATTTTTTTGGCATTTAAATCTGTATGATGTGATTTATAAATTTATTTGAGAAAGTTTATTTTATGATCGCGTAGGAGGGACCGTGGACGGACGAGATGTTAGTTTTCACCCAAAATATTTTATGAGATTTTTAGGAGCCTTAAAATATTATTTTAATGTAAGATTTTAAGAAAATTATGGTATTTATATATATGTATATTTATATGTCCGTTTTTACCCAAAATAAGTCATTTTTATGACTTTTATTAAGCTTTAAAAATTTCATTAATAATAATTTCGGGATTTACTTAGTTTTATCAAATTAGAATGTATTTTAAATTTTAAAATTAGAGTATTTAATTATCCTAATTATCTATTAATTATTTAACCTAGATTATCCAAAATATTATACCCTAAATCCCTCCCAAACCCACGCCTCACCTCTTAGCCACCTCCATCACCCTATTCTCCACCATTTTCACGTTCCATCAGAGTTTTCCCAGCCTCATAGCCGATCTTTGAAGGTTTTGGGATTATTTAGAAGATCCGTTCGTCCCGGCGAGCCCGATACGCGTCGTTTACGTCGTTTTGTTTATATAATTATCAAGGCACGTCTCGAATCCATTCTTGGCCACCATTTAAATCATATTACAAAGATTTTATGCTTACAAGATCTGATATTGCATGTTTTATGATCTAGAAAAGAAAACATTAAAGTTCATGCATGTTTCTCACGTTTTTGCACTTCATGGCTCAGTTTTGCACTATCTATGGACATGGCTTGGTTCGAACTGCTAGCTGATCGTTCATGGGTCTCGGTGGGTTCATAGGGGTCGGTTTAGGCAAGGTGGTTCATGGCTGGAAGGGCTGGAACCAAGGGAAAAGGGGCTGGGACAGCAGCTAGGCGGGCAGAGGGAGCTGTCTGGTTTATGGGACATGGCCGAGCCATGCAAGACTTGGCTCGGGCCAGGCCTAGTGCGAGGGATGCACTTGGACCCTGGGGTGGTCCAGGTGCCGGCGCTCTGGCCTTTGGTGGCCGGAGATGGTCGGAACATGCAAAGTATCATGGGCTGTCCAGAAAAGGGTCTTGCGCAGCTTGCATGGGGTTTAGGGGACTTGGCCGAGCCATGAAAGGCTTGGCTTGAGCCAGGCCTAGTCCAGGGGTTGCACCTAGACCCTGGGGTGGTCCAGGTGTTGGAGCTCCGGCCATGGGTGGCCGGAGCTGGTCAGAAACTTAAGGGGAGTAAGGGCTGCTCCATGGAAGGGGCTGCGTGGGGTTTCTTGGGATTTAGGGGCTGTGGCCAAGCCAAGCAGGGATTGGCTCGAGCCAGGCCCTAGGCTGGGGTTGCACCTGGACCCTGGGGTGGTCCAGGTGCCGGAGCTCCGGCCGATGGTGGCCGGAGCAAGGTGTTTAAGGGGCTAAGGAGGCAGCTGCCGCAAGGGGGTTTGAGAATAGGTTAGGGTCGGGTTCGATGGTTTCAAGTGAGCCGGGCTCGGGTCTTTGGGTCCGAGTCCGGGTTGGGTCAAGTCTTGATGGGTCAAAATATTTTTAGTCCGGGTCTAGATTTTTTTATTTGGGCTTAAGTCTCTTATTTTAATTAATTAAGAGTTCAAGTTAATAAATTATGGGTTGGGCTTGATTAATTAATTGGACTAAATTAATGGGCTTTAATAATTATTGAGGTGAGCCCACTAATTTGTCTTGGGTCATGTGATCCATGAGAATTATTGGGTCAAGTTGAGTCGGGTTAATAATTTTATCGGTCTAATTTATAGTAATGGTTAGTTAATAATTTTATTAATTTAACTTTAAATTAATAAGTTGATGGACCTAAATTATGTTTTAAGTGAGCCCATTAGTTTTTCATGGGCCTGGGGGCCCATGAAGCTAATTGGGCCAGGTCAGATTGAGCTTTTGGGTTTTTGGGCCAGTCTATGAATTTTTGAGTTTAAGTCTAGTGCTCAGCAGCTCGAACAAGTCCTTTAAAAAATAAATGTCCGTAAATATATATTTAATTAATGCATGCATTTTTATTAGATATATAAGTATGATTTTAAAGAAAATAAATTAAATATATATTTACGAGCAAATTTTCATGAAATAAAGAAATAAATGAGATTTTTTTAAGTTCATGCATCATGTAAAAAATTTTATGATAAGTTTAAATGTATGTTAAGAAAAATATAGTTTTATGGAAGTTGAAGTGAAGGTGGAAAGTGATGTGGTTGGAGGCCGGGATACCTGGGCCCGGTGACCTTCCTAATGATGTATAAGTATGATGAGCTTATAGATCCAGCTGAGAGGGCTGGTGAAGTGGCAGCACAGAGGTGAAAACCCCACCGCCGCGTACGTTGGTTTATAGATTGATCAATCGCTCAGTATGATGCCACCGACATGGATACGACCTGTTGAGAACTAAGAAATCATGATATGTTATTTTTACGAAAATTATAAAGTATGATGAATTATGTTATAGCATGATGATTTAGAAGTATGATTATTTATTTATGTTTATATGCATATAATTTTAAGATCATGCACGTATAATTATTATTCACGTATTTTATATGATGTGTGCTTGTGTGTGATTTCATTTTGTTATGTAAGGATAGAACGTGCTGAGCCTCTAGGCTCACTAGATTTAAATGGTGCAGGTGAGCAAAATTTCAATAAGGATAATGTGTTCCCGACTGGCGGCGAGGGCGTATGAGTATCCAGGCAGCTAGAACCCGTGACCATTGCTCTAAGATGAATTTTATGTTGAGACTACAACGTTTATTTCCGCATATGTTTTATTATTATAGATTTTCAGTATATGCATGGAATTTAGAAATTTTATTATGGAATATTTATAAATGATTATTTTTTAATTAATTTTATGTATTTAATTGAATGTGTGTACTTTTATTGTATTTATTGTGTTTATGTATTTTAAATTAAGTAAAGTTATTTTTAAGTATGATATATATATGTATGGGCATATATATATTTATATTCATTATTTTATTATCAGAGAGTTTTGTAAAAAAAATAAAATCAGTAGGAGTTCTAGGATGTTTCATTTGGTATCAGAGCCATGGTCCTTGGAGGGTAACTAGCCTGCTACACGGAGCTCAGAAGCCGCACTGCCAGTCTATAAGTTTTAAATGTTTTAAATTATGTTTTATGCATGGGACACATGATTTTTGTTTTAATGATTTATGAAAATGAGAATTTTAAGTTATGACAGTATTAAAGTTAAAAATACTTAGTTATGCAATGCAGTTACGTAGAGAATTTATGGAAATTAGAGTATGCCTCTGAGACGCGTTACACACCAGGATGACTAGAATGATATATGTTTAGAAAATTAAGTTTGATAATTTATGAGACTTAAGTTTGACACTTAGATTTGTAGATTAAGTTATGATTTTAGATTTAAGTTTGACAAGTTAGAATTTTTTTTTTAGATTTAAGTTGAATTTTAGATATATAAATTAAGTTATGTTTTTGGGATTTAAGTTTGAAAATTAGTTTTGAAAAATTTTAGTCATGTGTTATTAGACGACTAAGTTAAATCAAATTTCGAGGACGAAATTTCATTTAAGGGGGAGAGAATTGTAACGTCCGGAAATTTGCTACGTAAATCCGCATGCATAACTAGGGGATTTTATAATTTTATAATAATGTGAAAATGTGTTAAATTGTTTTTATGAGTGATTATTTAAATTAATTGATTTATTTTGCATGTTTTAAATATTGTTTCGGCATTTAAATCTGTATGATGTGATTTATGAATTTATTTGAGAAAGTTTATTTTATGAGCGCGTAGGCGGGACCGTGGACGGACGAGATGTTAGTTTTCACCCAAAATATTTTATGAGATTTTTAGGAGCCTTAAAATATTATTTTAAGGTAAGATTTTATGAAAATTATGGTATTTATATATATGTATATTTATATGTATGTTTTGCCCAAAATAAGTCATTTTAATGACTTTTATTAAGCTTTAAAAATCTCATTAATAATAATTTCGGGATTTACTTAGTTTTATCAAATTAGAATGTATTTTAAATTTTAAAATTAGAGTATTTAATTATCCTAATTATCTATTAATTATTTAACCTAGATTATCCTAAATATTATACCCTAAATCCCTCCCAAACCCATGCCTCACCTCTTAGCCGCCTCCATTACCCTCTTCTCCACCATTTTCACGTTCCATCAGAGTTTTCCCAGCCTCATAGCCGATCTTTGAAGGTTTTTGGTTTATTTAGAAGATCCGTTCGTCCCGGCGAGCCTGATACGCGTCGTTTACGTCGTTTCGTCTAAATAATTATCAAGGCACGTCTCGAATCCATTCTTGGCCACCATTTAAATCATATTACAAAGATTTTTTGCTTACAAGATCTGATATTGCATGTTTTATGATCTAGAAAAGAAAACATTAAAGTTCATGCATGTTCCTCACGTTTTTTCACTTCATGGCTCGGTTTTGCACTATTTCTGGACATGGCTTGGTTCAAACTGCTATCTGATCGTTCATGGGTCTAGGTGGGTTCATAGGGGTTGGTTTAGGCAAGGTGGTTCATGGCTGGAAGGGCTGGAACCAAGGGAAAAGGGGCTGGGACAGCAGCTAGGCGGGCAGAGGGAGCTGTCTGGTTTATGGGACTTGGCCGAGCCATGCAAGGCTTGGCTCGGGCCAGGCCTGGTCCGAGGGATGTACTTGGACCCTGGGGTGGTCCAGGTGCCGGCGCTCCGGCCTTTGGTAGCCGGAGCTGGTCGGAACATGCAAAGTATCATGGGTTGTCCAGAAAAGGGGCCTGCGCAGCTTGCATGGGGTTTAGGGGCCTTTGCCGAGCCATGCAAGGCTTGGCTCGAGCCAGGCCTAGTCCAGGGGTTGCACCTAGACCCTGGGGTGGTTCAAGTGTCGGAGCTCCGACCATGGGTGGCCGGAGCTGGTCAGAAAGTTAAGGGGAGTAAGGGCTGAACCATGGGAGGGGCTGCGTGGGGTTTCTTGGAATTTAGGGGCTGTGGCCAAGCCAAGCAGGGATTGACTCGAGCCAGGCCCCAGGCTGGGATTGCACCTGAACCCTGGGGTGGTCCAGATGCCGGAGCTCGTGCCGGTGGTGGCCGGAGAATAGTGTTTAAGGGGCTAAGGAGGCAGCTGCCGCAAGGGGGTTTGAGAATAGGTTAGGGTCGGGTTCGATGGTTTCAAGTGAGCCGGGCTCGGGTCTTTGGGTCCGAGTCCGGGTTGGGTCAAGTCTTGATGGGTCAAAATATTTTTAGGTCGGGTCTAGATTTTATTATTTGGGCTTAAGTCTCTTATTTTAATTAATTAAAAGTTCAAGTTAATAAATTATGGGTTGGGCTTGATTAATTAATTGGACTAAATTAATGGGCTTTAATAATAATTGAGGTGATCCCACTAATTTGTCATGGGCCATGTGATCCATGAAAATTATTGGGTCAAGTTGAGTCGGGTTAATAATTTTATCGGTCTAATTTATAGTAATGGTTAGTTAATAATTTTATTAATTTAACTTTAAATTAATAAGTTGATGGGCCTAAATTATGTTTTAATTGAGCCAATTAGTTTCTCATGGGCCTGGGGGCCCATGAAGCTAATTGGGCTAGGTCAGATTGGGCTTTTGGGTTTTTGGGCCAGTCTATGAATTTTTGAGTTTAAGTCTAGTGGTCAGCAGCTCGAACAAGTCCTTGAAATAATAAATGTTCGTAAATATATATTTAATTCATGCACGTATTTTTATTAGATATATAATTATGATTTTTAAGAAAATAAATTAAATATATATTTACGGACAAATTTTCATGAAATAAAGAAATAAATGAGATTTTTTTAAGTTCATGCATCATGTAAGAATTTTTATGATAAGTTTAAATGTATGTTAAGAAAAATATATTTTTATGGAAGTTGAAGTGAAGGTGGAAAGTGATGTGGTTGGAGGCCGGGATACCTGGGCCCGGTGACCTTCCTAATGATGTATAAGTATGGTGAGCTTATATATGGATCCAGTTGAGAGGGCTGGTGAAGTGGCAGCACAGAGGTGGAAACCCCACCGCCGCGTACGTTGGTTTATAGATTGATCAATCGCTCAGTATGATGTCACCGACATGGATACGACCTGTTGAGAACTAAGAAATCATGATATGTTATTTTTACGAAAATTATAAAGTATGATTAATTATGTTATAGCATGATGATTTAGAAGTATGATTATTTATTTATGTTTATATGCATCTAATTTTAAGATCATGCACGTATAATTATTATTCAAGTATTTTATATGACGTGTGCTTATGTGTGGTTTCATTTTGTTATGTAAGGATAGAACGTGCTGAGCCTCTAGGCTCACTAGATTTAAATGGTGCAGGTGAGCAAAATGTCAATAAGGATAATGTGTTCCCGACTGGCGGCGAGGGCGTATAAGTATTTAGGCAGCTAGAACCCGTGACCATTGCTCTAAGATGAATTTTATGTTGAGACTAGAACGTTTATTTTCGCATATGTTTTAATATTATAGGTTTTCAGTATATGCATGGAATTTAGGATTTTTATTATGGAATATTTATAAATGATTATTTAGTAATTAATTTTAAGTATTTAATTGAATGTGTGTACTTTTATTGTATTTATTGTGTTTATGTATTTTAAATTAAGTAAAGTTATTTTTAAGTATGATATATATATGTATGGGCATATATATATTTATATTCATTATTTTATTATCAGAGAGTTTTGTTAAAAAAAAAAAATTTCAGTAGGAGTTCTAGGATGTTTCATTTGGTATCAGAGTCATGGTCCTTGGAGGGTAACTAGCCTGCTACACGGAGCTTAGAAGCCGCACTGCCTGTCTGTAAGTTTTAAATGTTTAAAATTATGTTTTATGCATGGGACACATGATTTTTGTAATAATGATTTATGAAAATGAGAATTTTAAGTTATGACAGTATTAAAGTTAAAAATACTTAGTTATGCAATGCAGTTACGTAGAGAATTTATGGAAATTAGAGTATGCCTCTGAGACACGTTACACACCAGGATGACTAGAATGATATATGTTTAGAAAATTAAGTTTGATAATTTATGAGGCGTAAGTTTGACACTTAGATTTTTAGATTAAGTTATGATTTTAGATTTAAGTTTGACAAGTTAGAATTTTTTTTTGAGATTTAAGTTGAATTTTAGATATATAAATTAAGTTATGTTTTTGGGATTTAAGTTTGAAAATTAGTTTTGAAAAATTTTAGTCATGTGTTATTAGACGACTAAGTTAAATCAAATTTCGAGGACGAAATTCCATTTAAGGGGGAGAGAATTGTAACGTCCGAAAATTTTCTACATAAATCCGCATGCATAACTAGGGGATTTTATAATTTTATAATAATGTGAAAATGGGTTAAATTATTTTTATGAGTTATTATTTAAATTAATTGATTTATTTTGCATGTTTTAAATATTGTTTCGGCATTTAAATCTGTATGATGTGATTTATGAATTTATTTGAGAAAGTTTATTTTATGATCGCGTAGGCGGGACCGTGGACGAACGAGATGTTAGTTTTCACCCAAAATATTTTATGAGATTTTTAGGAGCCTTAAAATATTATTTTAAGGTATGATTTTAAGAAAATTATGGTATTTATATATATGTATATTTATATGTTCGTTTTTACCCAAAATAAGTAATTTAATGACTTTTATTAAGCTTTAAAAATCTCATTAATAATAATTTCGGGATTTACTTAGTTTTATAAAATTACAGTTTATTTTAAATTTTAAAATTAGAGTATTTAATTATCCTAATTATCTATTAATTATTTAACCTAGATTATCCTAAATATTATACCCTAAATCCCTCCCAAACCCACGCCTCACCTCTTAGCCGCCTCCATTACCCTCTTCTCCACCATTTTCACGTTCCATCAGAGTTTTCCCAACCTCATAGCCGATCTTTGAAGGTTTTTGGATTATTTAGAAGATCCATTCGTCCCGGCGAGCCCGATACGAGTCGTTTACGTCGTTTCGTCTAAATAATTATCAAGGCACGTCTCGAATCCATTCTTGGCCACCATTTAAATCATATTACAAAGATTTTATGCTTACAAGATCTGATATTGCATGTTTTATGATCTAGAAAAGAAAACATTAAAGTTCATGCATGTTCCTCACGTTTTGCACTTCATGGCTCGGTTTTGCACTATTTCTGGACATGGCTTGGTTCTAACTTCTAGCTGATCGTTCATGGGTCTAGGTGGGTTCATAGGGGTCGGTTTAGGCAAGGTGGTTCATGGCTGGAAGGGCTGGAACCAAGGGAAAATGGGCTGGGACAGCAGCTAGGCGGGCAGAGGGAGCTGTCTAGTTTATGGGACTTGGCCGAGCCATGCAAGGCTTGGCTCGGGCCAGACCTGGTCTGAGGGATGCACTTGGACCCTGGGGTGGTCCAGGTGCCAGCGCTCCGGCCTTTGGTGGCCGGATCTGGTCGGAACATGCAAAGAATCATGGGCTGTCCAGAAAAGGGGCCTGCGCAGCTTGCATGGGGTTTAGGGGCCTTGGCCGAGCCATGCAAGGCTTGGCTCGAGCCAGGCCTGGTCCAGGGGTTGTACCTAGACCCTGGGGTGGTCCAGGTGTCAAAACTCCAGTCATGGGTGGCCGGAGTTGGTCAGAAAGTTAAGGGGTGTAAGGGCTGCTCCATGGGAGGGGCTGCGTGGGGTTTCTTGGGATTTAGGGGCTGTGGACGAGCCAAGCAGGGATTGGCTCGAGCCAGGCCCCCGGCTGGGGTTGCACCTGGACCCTGGGGTGGTCCAGGTGTCGGAGCTCCGGCCGGTGGGGGCCGGAGTAAGGTGTTTAAGGGGCTAAGGTAGCAGCTGCCACAAGGGGGTTTGAGAATAGGTTAGGTTCGGGTTCGATGGTTTCAAGTGAGCCGGGCTAGGGTATTTTGGTCCGAGTCCAGGTTGGGTCAAGTCTTGATGCGTCAAAATATTTTTAGTCCGGGTCTAGATTTTATTATTTGGGCTTAAGTCTCTTATTTTAATTAATTAAGAGTTCAAGTTAATAAATTATGGGTTGGGCTTGATTAATTAATTGGACTAAATTAATGGGCTTTAATAATTATTGAGGTGAGCCCACTAATTTGTCATAGGCCATGTGATCCATGAGAATTATTGGGTCAAGTTGAGTCGGGTTAATAATTTTTTCGGTCTAATTTATAGTATTGGTTAGTTAATAATTTTATTAATTTAACTTTAAATTAATAAGTTGATGGGCCTAAATTATGTTTTAAGTGGGCCCATTAGTTTTTTATAGGCCTGGGGGCCCATGAAGCTAATTGGGCCTGGTCAGATTGGGCTTTTGAGTTTTTGGGCCAATCTATGAATTTTTGAGTCTAAGTCTAGTGCTCAACAGCTCGAACAAGTTTTTGGAAAAATAAATGTTCGTAAATATATATTTAATTCATGCATGCCTTTTTATTAGATATATAAGTATGATTTTTAAGAAAATAAATTAAATATATATTTACGGACAAATTTTCATGAAATAAAGAAATAAATGAGATTTTTTTAAGTTCATGCATCATGTAAGAATTTTTATGATAAATTTAAATGTATGTTAAGAAAAATATATTTTTATGGATGTTGAAGTGAAGATGGAAAGTGATGTGGTTGGAGGCTGGGATACCTGGGCCCGGTGACCTTCCTAATGATGTATAAGTATGATGAGCTTATGGATCCAGCTGAGAGGGCTGATGAAGTGGCAGCACAGAGGTGGAAACCCCACCGCCGTGTACGTTGGTTTATAGATTGATCAGTCGCTCAGTATGATGCCACCGACATGGATACGACCTGTTGAGAACTAAGAAATCATGATATGTTATTTTTACGAAAATTATAAAGTATGATGAATTATGTTATAGCATGATGATTTAGAAGTATGATTATTTATTTATGTTTATATGCATATAATTTTAAGATCATGCACGTATAATTATTATTCACGTATTTTATATGATGTGTGCTTGTGTGTGGTTTCATTTTGTTATGTAAGGATAGAACGTGCTGAGCCTCTAGGCTCACTAGATTTAAATGGTGCAGGTGAGCAAAATGTCAATAAGGATAATGTGTTCCCGACTGACGGCGAGGGCGTATGAGTATCCAGGTAGCTAGAACCTGTGACCATTGCTCTAAGATGAATTTTATGTTGAGACTAGAACGTTTATTTTCGCATATATTTTATTATTATAGATTTTCAGTACATGCATGGAATTTAGGAATTTTATTATGGAATATTTATAAATGATTATTTAGTAATTAATTTTAAGTATTTAATTGAATGTGTGTACTTTTATTGTATTTATTGTGTTTATGTATTTTAAATTAAGTAAAGTTATTTTTAAGTATGATATATATATGTATGGGCATATATATATTTATATTCATTATTTTATTATCAGAGATTTTTTTAAAAAAAAAAATATTTCAGTAGGAGTTCTAGGATGTTTCAATATGAAAGACAAGCATATGGGGCGAGAAAAAGAAAGAAAAAAAATTTATTAATAAATAAACATGAGAGATCCTTGAACCGAATAACTTTTGAGGAGTATAAGTTCTGACACTCACACTACACACGTCTCATTATAATGATCTTTTTTGGTTAGTGTTTGAGTTTTGAATTGCGACGAAAGCGAGGCTTGTGATTTTTGAAGTATGAGCTTTTGATTGGGTGTGACGAGATTTGGAAGATTGAAAGGTTTTGATTGTGTCTCTCTGTGTTGTAAATCATTGATATTTCTCATTTCAAATTTCTTCTGATTTGTTCGAGGACGAACAAAAGCTAAGTGTGGGGGATTTGATAAGCACGAGTCTTATAGTTTATTTGGTAATTTATTTTGTCGTATTCGTGCTTGTTTGACATTTGTATTCCGAGTTTTGCGCTTAAATCGTCATATTTTTTGTATTTATAGGTTTGACTAAGATTTTTTTGAAGAATTGAATATTGAAGAAAAAGTCAAACAATTCGATGCCACGTTGGAAATTGACCGGAAGACATGGAAAAATCATAAGAGGTCAAGAAGATGGAGAAGAAATTTAGTGCACGGACCTTGTGCATACTTTGGAAGAGGGTTCATGCACCTTTGAAGCATTAAAGAGTTGAAGAAAAATAATACACGGACCCCGGGTACCATCTGGAAAATGGTGCGTGTACCATCGACTTTTGAGACGTTTGTTTCAGGAAAATGCACGGACCCCATGTAGCATCTGGAAGAGGGTCCGTGCACCTTCGCAAAATGTTTGGGCTGGAGTTTTTAATACACGGACCTAGACACGTACCATGTCCGGGGTCCGTGTATGCCGCAGATATGGGAAAAATAATTCGCGCAGAATTTGGGAATTTTGGAACTTTGATTATTTTGGGCAATATTTGACATTATTTTGGACGAAAAAAGAGGGCTTTTTTTAGAGAAATATAAATAGAGCCAAGCCCTAATTGGAGAGGACTTTTTGACTCTTAGACGTTTGAGCCAGATTTTCAGAATTTGACGGCTGAAAGCTTGGGAGAGCAGAATTGAAGAACACAAGCAAGATTCGGCACCATCGTTGAGATTTTCTATATTCTTCTTTTTCAGTTTTATTTTGTCATGAATTCAAACATGAAAATTTTGTTTGATTTTAATATTATGGAGTAGTCGTCTTTTGACCGGGGCCACAATAGGTCCAGATTATTGATTTTTATTCATGGAATGGATTTATTGATTTTTTATTTATGAAATATTTATTGATTAATGTTTGTGCATAATTCTTGCTTTTAATCTGGCCAATTAATTGCATGTCTGTTGTTCGATCTGAACTTAAAAAAGAAATTAGCTTCAAAAATATTAATCAACACATGGTTAAACTGACTAGAAATAGTATTCGGTTTCAATGTGCGATTTTAGGCGAAAGCTGAAGTTCCATAGCTCGTGAATGCGTTTTTGTTTAATTAAATTCAATTAAAAATAATTGGACTGTTAAATGAAAATAGGATTATTAATTATAGAAATAGATTAATAATTATTTTAAGGAATTTCGTCGTGAATATGAATGAGTCTTGTTTGATTAAATCCAATACGTGACAATTATCGATGTCTGGCACCGTTGTGTGTTCCTGGTCATTTTCCTAAAATTTGAATCAGTCTTAAAGTTTTTCTGCTCATTTAATTTAATTTAAACTTCTGCTTTAGAATAATTTAGTTTTATTTTCTTTAGTTTAATAATTCGTAAAAATCCATCATTTTATTTAGCCTAGATTAATTTGAATAATTTATATCTTAGTATTTAAACATTAGTCTCTATGGGATCGACTTGGGCTCTGTCCAACTATATTATAACTTGACCTAGTTCACTTGCTAGAATTTTTCCAACCGAAATCATCGGTCACTCTTCTAGTTCAAGCTACAAAACTTAAAAAAATAAAGTATCCCACATACTTTTATTAGAAAAAATGGTGGACAAGCCATGCACAACTAGCAATGTATTAGAAAATCAAAATGTGTTGGAGAATAAATTTAAGTTTAGGTGTTTAAGAAATAAAGGCAAAATAGATTAATGATAAGAGTAACTCAACCGAAAGCAACAATACAACTTATTGAGTTTACTCAATTAGATATATCAGTTCTATCCTGAGCTTATTGTATATTTTACAACTAATCTGAGGACTTCCAATGGAACGAGAGAAGAATGTTTTTGAAGACTAAAATTAACGTCTGAATTTGATATCATGACTAAACGACGACTGAATGAATATCTCAAGTCATTCATGGATACTCAACTGAAGACTAGGCAACTGAAAAGTATTAAAAGATAATCATGAAAGTCAGTTGCAGTAAATCCGACATTCCCTAGTTTGTCAGAGTCAAGATAATTTAAATTGATACCATTTTGGGAAAGAGACAAAATAATATAATAGGCTCTGCAACAGAGTTGGTGCGCGGGTTGTACTATTCTTCAAATATTGTCTCTAAGACTTACAACTCAAGAAACAAGAAATTTATGTGAGGAATGGGTAAATTTTTATGTAATTTTGACCGTTGCAAATCGAGCTTATAAATAGGGATGGAGATCAGTTAATGGAAGCTCTCTGGAATACTTTGCATTAAAAAATCTATTACTGTGATCAAGATTTCAGTCGACTTTTCAAAGTCTCACAATCTACACAATTCAAAAGCACACGTATTCAAGTTAAGATATCTGATCGTTGGGGATCATATTTGTGCTAGAACATTAAATTGTTTCATAAACTTTTGTAATATCAGTCGAAGACTAAATTTGTATTGAGTTTGAAAGTTTCAGTTTAAGGCAATTTTAAGTACTTACGAAATCGGGGTTGTACAAGTTATTTTATTACTCAAAGTCTTCTAGTATAAGTCTTCCAAGTAGAATAAGGGGTGATGTAGGAGTTTAAGAAAACAAGTCATTTAGTTGTGACAACAACTGAACCAATTCATTAAATCGAAGAAAAGTGATAGTGGTGTATTCATCCCCCTCTCCACTAAACGCACTATCCAATCCTATCAAGTGGTATTAGAGCGGTTCTCTTTTTTCTTTGAACACACATACATCAAGATGTATTCTTTCAACAAAATTCCAATGTCCTATAAGGAGGATTTTGATAATTGGAAGATAAAAATGCAGGATCACTTGGCTGTGCAGGACAATGACATCTGTTATGTCATCACAAATGGTCCTATACTCCTATCGCTATTACTATATCCAACACTATTGTTGTGGTTAGCAGTGGTGCTCCACGACTGATTGAAAAGCCAAGAGAAGAATTGACAAGTGATGATAAAAAGAAATCTAATCTAGACAATGTGGCTAATGATATTATTTACAAAACTCTTTATAAGAATACCTTTAGTAAAATCAAGTTGTGCAAAATAGCAAAGGTGATTTGCTAGAAACTAATCCAGCTTTGTGAGGGAAATGAGCAACCAAGGAGAATAAACTATCAGTTGCCACTCGGAAGTTCGAAAATATTAATATAAAAACTAAAGAATCCATGTTTGAATTTGATATTAGAGTAAGCAGCAACATTATTGAGATGGTTTCACTAGAAAAAGTCTATCTAAATGGAGAATTTATTCTGAAAGTCATGCGTGTACTACCCAATGAATGAGATGTAAAAACTATGACAATGAGAGAATCTAAAGATTTGAATAAACAAGAGTTGCATGAACTTTTTGCTAACCTAAAGGCTTATGAGTTTGAGCTTAAAATTAGGGAAGTTCATCAACCGACCACCTCAATCACACAATCACTCGTAGCAGTACGATTGGAACCATCAACTTCAGTCGAGAAGACAACCGAGCAGCTAAGCAATGAATTTGTGGCAAGACTGGGAATTTGATTGCCACCAACAGAAAGCCAAAGAAAGATGATAAAAGAGCAGTCGAGAAATAAAGAGACCAACTGAGAGGAAAATAAGATTTAAAGATGATAGGAGATCCCATAGGAAGAAATATGAAGCTCTTGTAGCTGAGGACAACCAAGAAAAGTGGGAAGAATGTGACACAGATTATTCAAAATCTGAATGTTCAACTAGATCGAGTGATGATGAGGAAGTTCAATGCCTCATGAATGATGACAATCAACCATTGACTAGTGAGCAGGTATTTAACTTCAGTTCTGAACACTTTACATGAGAAGAGTTCATCACTACACTTCATGAAATGGTTAATGAGTATCAAAGACTATCTTTATCACTTGATGACGTTAATAAAAAACAACATGATCTGCTAGACACCTGGATTGAGCCCAGTTGGGAACAGTCAGTTGAGAAAATCAGTCTTGAAGCAGATATTTTCAAGCTTAAAACTTAAAATGATATAGTACAGGATAATTAGCAGAAGATGAGCAAAGAGAATCAGAGGTTAACTGATTTGGCAAAAACCTGAAACAAGTCTTCGGTGACCCTCATTGAGTTGCATGAGTTGGTTATTGCTTTGATTCGAAGTGTTAAAGCGTTGCTAAATTCTTCAATATTTTATATTGTGATTTATTTCTAAAGAAGAACATCATGATAGGAATGGATAACATAGTTCATGGATCTACAATTTACATAGACATATGAAATTAGATACATGTTGATAGTGATAATCCAATAGGTCGAAAGTTAGGGATTCCAAGAAACACTCATGCAATCATCTATGATAAATAATTGAAGACATTTAATTATTTCATGGTATTGAATTAGGTTAGCATAACTTGAAAGAGTGTGTTTATAAATTAGGGAATATCGTCAAAAACATGAGTTGATTGTTGAAGTTAATTATTCAGAGTTAATAAGGGGAAGGTGAACCGAAATCTCAACATTTTCATCAAATATTTGAATATTAATTCTTTGAAGAGTATTATTGAATTTTATTTATCTTTCGATATTATTTATTTGTCAATAGTAGTTTGGTAGAAACAAAAATCAAGTTTTCGTTGAAGTGTAAGAATATTAAAGTTGAAATTTTGCAACACAGTCTTTGAGACGATACTCGTATTCACATATTATACTATAAGTTGATTCGTGCACTTGCGATTATTTCGAGCATGAATGCCATATTTATTTCCTAGAATATTTTACAGTGCAAGGAAAGCTTGATCAAGTTTTTGGCACCGTTGTCGGGAACTGTTAATTTACAATTTTTTGCTTAGATATTTTCTCTAGTTTCACTTATTTTTTTCACAACTAATCCACTTGTTCTTTGCAGGACTACCTTGCGGTGCATGCTACAATCTTCAAACTCGGAACTCATACCCTTTGATCCCAAAATTGACATAACTTTTCGTAGGAAAATAAGGCAACAAAGAGCAGCGATGACAGAGAACGAACCACTGTTTATCGATGGAGGAGGAGGCGATGTTGATGAACCACCTGCCTACAGATTAATGATGGATTATGCCTTACCATCTATCGAGTGCCAAGCATCATTAGACCAACTGTGGCAAAAAAACCATTTTGAGATAAATCCTACCATAATCCAGATGATTCAAAACTCAGTCCAATTCGGTGGAACCAAAATTGACGATCCAAACACTCACATTGCAAATTTCTTAGAAATTTGTGATACTTTCAAGAATCAGGGAGTTTTTGATGACGCTATTCGTTTGCATTTATTCCTTTTTTCACTAAGAGATAAGGCTAAAGCATGGCTCAATCATTTACCTAAATGTTCTATCACAAACATGGAACGAGTTGGAAATGGAATTTCTCACCAAGTATTTCCCTCCCTTAAAGTCAATGAAACTGTGAACCGACATTACCACTAATTTTGTAAATGTGACCAAGAATCACAATACGAGGCATGAGAGCACTACAAGGAAATGCTGAGGAGATTCCTGCATCATAAATTGACCGATTGGCTCATGGTACAAATTTTTTACTATGGCTTGTTGCATGCTAATCGCACCATGTTAGATGCAACCGCAGGTGGAAATCTCTTGCATAAGTAACCAAAAGATGGGTTTGAATTATTCAAGGAAATGTCTCTTAGCAGCTATCTCTCTCAATCTGAGAGGAATACGTTACAAAAATCTGCTGGAATCCATCAATTAGACGTGGTCACTTCAATGGCAGCTCAGCTGGAAATCATGAATAAGAAGATTGATAGTTTGAGTGCTGGAAATTTTGTTGTGCGCATCCAATAGGTAATCAATGACAAATGTAGAGGTGAAAATTTTACACAATATTTTTAAGATGATAACCCTTTTTATGTGCAATATGGGGTGCCAGTGAACCATGGGGATAGTCAAAATTGCCCTAGGAACAACCCATATTCGAACTCATACAATCCAGGTTGGAGGCAACATCCAAACTTTTCATGGGGCGGCCTGAATAATCATGCTCGGCCACAGGGAAATCGGAATCATGGGAAGCAACCTCAAGAGGAAAATTCAAGCCTAGGTCAAATGATGCAAAAGTTCATATCATCAACTGAGACAAGGATGAAAAAACAAGATGCATCGATAAAGAATTTGGAGCTATAGATAGGGCAGTTGGCAAAAGAAATGTCCAGTAGAGAGCCTGGAACTCTACCGAGTGATACCAAACAAAACTCAAAGGAGCAAGTGAAGGCTGTTGAGTTGAGGAATGGAAAGAAGCTCCACGCCAAGGTGACCAAGCTAAAAGAGAATCAGGATGAGGGTGAGCAAGAAGCATCGACAGGTAAGTTATCTGACTCTACACGATCACCCACGTCATAGTCTAATATTGTTATTCCACCTCCATTTCCTGCAGCACTTAAGAAAGCAAAGATTGATGCACAATTTTCCAAATTTCTTGAAGTGTTCAAAAAGTTACATATTAATACTTTTGTTGATGGTTTGATGGAAATGCCTATCTATGAAAATATTTTGAAGGAAATCTTAGCCAGCAAGAGAGAGATAGAGGAGCATGCATTGGTGAACTTAACTAAAAATTGTTCTGTTTTAGTGAAAAACAAAATCCCACCTAAGTTGAAAGATCCAGGGAGTTTTTCCATCCCATCTTGCATGATCGGTGATGTAGTTTTTCATAAAGCTCTTTGTGATTTAGGTGCCAGTATTAACTTGATGTCGTTTTCTGTCTTTAGGAAGCTTGGGATAGGAGATCCAAAACCTACAAGAGTCTCTCTGCAATTGGCGGATAGATCCATAGAATATCCACGAAGAATAATTGAATATGTGCTGGTCAAAGTTGACAAGTTTATATTTCCAATATACTTCGTGGTGCTTGAAATGGAAGAAGATTTGGATATGTCATTAATCTTGGGCAGACCTTTTCTGGAAACAGGAAAGGCCCACATTGACGTTCAAAAAGGAAATTTATTATTGATAGTAGGAGATGAGAAAATCATTTTTGACGTCTTTAACGCACTTAAACACTCACTGCACAATCAAGATTGTTTTAGGATATATGCATTGGATTCATTTGTTTATAATTTTTTGCAGGACGAGTTAAATGATCCAGTGAAAGCTTCACTTACAAATGGAAGATGCGATGATGAATTTGATGAGGAGAGAACAGACATTGTAGCATATTTTAATGCAAATCCTACATTAAAGAAGCAAGTGCGGTTCCGACTTGAAGAATTGGGAGATAGGAAGGATCTAGTCCCTCAAAAATCAAGCATCGACGCACCACCAATTCTCGAACTTAAACCCTTGACGTCACATTTGAAATATGTTTATTTGGGTGAAGATAATAATTTACCTGTTATTATTTCCTCTTCTTTGACAGGTGTGATGGAAGAAAAATTGGTGGAAGTCCTCAAAGAGCACAAAAGGGCATTTTCATGAAAAGTGGCGGAGATAAAGAGAATTAATCCATCGATTTTCATGCATAAAATCTTGATTGAAGAGAAATATACACTTTGGTGCAACCTCAAAGGAGACTAAACTCGAAGATGCAGGACGCAGTGAAAGACGAAACAATTAAATTGCTGGATGCAGGTATTATCTATCCTATCTCTAACAGTGCATGAATAAGTCCAATTCAATGTGTTCCTAAGAAAGGTGATATATCTATGGTAAAAAATGAGCAAAATGAATTGATACCCACAAGAACTGTTAGGGGATGGCGTGTGTGAATTGATTATTTGAAATTAAATGACGCCACCCATAAGGACCATTTTCTCATTCCCTTTATAGTTCAAATGCTTTAGAGATTAGCGGGTCATGTGTTTTATTGCTTTTTGGATGGGTATTCGGGATTTAACTAGATTATGATTATACTTGAGGGCCAAGAGAAAACTATTTTCACTTGTCTTTATGGTACTTTTGCATATAGACGGATGTCGTTTGGATTGTGTAACGCACCAGCCACATTTCAAAGATGCATGACTGCAATTTTTCATGACAAGATTGAAATTTTTTTAGAAATATTCATGGATGATTTTTCTATTTTTGGATCTTCTTTTGACGATTGTCAGAAAAATTTGCGTATGGTTTTGTTGTAGTGCGAGGAGAATAATTTGTTGTTAAACTAGGATAAGTGTAATTTTATGGTGCAGGAAGGTATCAATCTTGGGCATAAGATTTCTTAACAAGGAATAGAGGTGGACAAAGCAAAGGTGGAAGTCATCAAAAACTTACCTCCACCGACGTCTATAAAGGGAGTTAGAAGTTTCTTGGGCCACGCTGGTTTTTACTGGCGATTTATTAAAAAAATTTCAAAAATTGCTAAGCCCTTGCCTTTTTTATTAATTAAATATATGCCTTTTGATTTTAAATCTAACTGTGTGCAGGAATTCGAGATACTGAAAGAGAGATTAGTGACAGCTCCTCTCTTGGTGGCCCCTGCAGGGATCTGCCTTTCGAGCTAATGTGTGATGCTAGTGATACAGCTATATGTGTTGTTTTGGGTCAGAGGAAAAAAAAGGTATTTTATACTATATACTATGCGAGTAAAACTTTAGATGAAGATCAACTGAATTATGCCACCACCAAAAAAGAATTCGCTATAGTATTCGCGTTTGATAAATTTCATTCTTACCTTGTTTTATCAAAAGTCATTTTGTACACCGATCACTCAGCATTAAAATATTTTCTTGCTAAGAAGGATGCTAAGCCTAGATTGATTAGATGGATTTTACTGCTGCAAAAATTTGATTTAAAAATTAAAGACAAGAAAGGTGTAGAGAATGTAGTCGCTGATCACTTTTCTAGGCTTGAATACATGAGTGAGGAAAAGAAAAATAAAGAGGATTACATATATGATTGGCTTCCGGATGAGAAATTATTCACACTTAATGATTGCCCATGGTATGTAAATTTTTCTAGTTATCTTGTCACATGCACACTTCCACCAAATTTATCATTTCACCAACGAAAGAAATTCTTATCGGATGTGAAATATTATTTTTGTGAGGAACCATTTTTGTTTAAAATCTTTGCAGATTCCATGATTCGGAGGTGCATGCTGGAAGAAGAGATGCGGCTGGTTTTGAGCCATTGGACCGATAAAAAAAAGCGGCAAAGGTACTAGAACGAGTTTTTTTATTGGTCTGCTATTTTTAGGGATGCTTGTGCATATGCTATTTCTTGTGATCGATGTCAACACATAGGTAACATCTCTAACCGTAATGAAATGTCTTTGAATAATATTATGGAGTGGTGAAGTGTTTGATGTTTGGGGCATAGATTTCATGGGATCTTTTCCCACATATTTCATTACAAATTACATTTTGGTTGCGGTTGACAATGTTTCGAAATGGGTACATATAGAGGCTTGTGCAACTAATTATGCTCAAGTGGTGTTGAAATTTTTGAAGAAAAATATTTTAATCGATTTGGCACTCCACGAGAAATCATTAGTGACGGAGGTTTACATTTTTTTAACAAATTGTTTTAAAAACTTTTGGCAAAGTATGGTGTCAAGAACAAGATCTCCACCCCGTACCATCCCCAAACTGGTGGGAAAGTGGAAGTGTCAAACCGTGAAATAAAAATAATTTTAGAGAAGACAGTGAGCACGAGTAGGAAATATTGGTATGTCAGATTAGATGACGCTCTATGGGCATATCGCACTGCCTGTAGACACCTATAGGCACTACACAATATAGGTTACTTTTTGGTAAATCATGTCATCTACCTGTTGAATTAAAGCATAAATCATACTAGGCAATAAATCATTAAACTTAGACTTTATGGTTGCAAGTGAAAAAATATTGTTACAATTGGACTAGCTGGAAGAATTCAAGAAGCAAGCGTATAATCTTGCACTTTCATTCAAGGAGCGCACCAAGAGAAGTCACGAAAAAATGATCCGGCATAGGGAGCTCAAATATGGAGATGCCATGCTACTTTTCAACTCAATGCTGAAATTATTTCCGGGCAAGCTCAAATCACGATGGTCAGGGCCGTTTGTCATTGAAAAAGTCTATCCCTTCGGTACCTTGGTGTTGAAAGATTTCCAAGATCAAGGTTGATAGAACCCAAAATAGCATATGCAAAGTTAGTAAAATTTGTCTTTATTGAGCATGAGATTTTTTAGTATTCCGTATTTTTGTCTAAAATTCGATTTTTTTGAGCATTATGTGGTATCTACTCATATATTTAAGAATTTTGGTAGGAAAAAGACGAAATCAGAGCTCGGAAAGTGCTATGTTGGATCGTTGGGCAGAACATTTCTTGCCTAGGCGGGTGATTTTTATCGCCTATGCGGGAATTGCTAAAGAAAAAGGAAGAATTGGTTGGATTTATGTTGATAGTGATAGCCCAATAAGTCGAAAGCTAGGGATTCCAAAAACGCTCATGCAATCATCTATGATAAATAATTGAAGACATTTAATTATTTCATAGTATTGAATTAGGTTAGCATAACTTGAAAGAGTTTGTTAATAAATTAGGAAATCTCGTAAAAAACATGAGTTGATTGTTGAAGTTAATTAATCAGATTCAATAAGGGAAAGGTGAACCGAAATCTCAACATTTTCACCAAATATTTGAATTTTAATTCTTTGAAGAATATTCTTGAATTTTATTGATCTTTCGATTAATTATTTATTTGTAAATAGTAGTTTGGTAGAAACAAAAATCAAGTTTTCATTGAAGTGTGATAAAGAGGAATATTAAAGTGAAAATTGTGCAACACAATCTCTGAGGACGATTATTTGCTTATACTCGTTTGGTGAATGGTATCATTCTTTGTACCACCTGAGGTGCCAACTTCCGTTTTGATCAGAAGTTCTTTGGAGATACCTTGGAGCGTTAATCACCGGTCTTGCGAAGAGTTCAGGACTTTCTTGCGAAGAGTTAAGAGGAGAGATTAGTGTCAACCCAACACAGTTTTTAATTTTATCGATGTAATTAATTAAGATCCGTTTGACTTTTACCGGGTATTTTTTTTTTTGTGTTGAGTTGATCCGTGAGACGGTCTAAAAAAAACCTACTCATCATTTATAAGTGTTTATGTATGATTTTATTTCATTTTTCATTATTTTTTTGTTGGTTTGGGTTTGGATTTTCCCAATCGGTCACAATGGTGGGGCGACCTGAATTGACAAGACAAATTACATGTCCATTGCAATGCCAGGTTATATGTTGATTCGGGAAAATAATTATGTGATCCTTAATGAATCGAATATTTGATTACAAAATTATTTTGCAATTCAGTTATGCAATTCACCATTTAGAATAGGATTGCTTGATCGTAAAATCAGGTACTACGTAATATTTGTTTAATATCATCATTTCGATAAATTCAAACATAAGCAGATTCTCTGAAGATGTTATTACTTTATTGAAAAATATAAGTAGATTGTTTGGATCCGAGAGGATATCAATTTTAAATACTATCAATTATGGGGTAAATTGATGAGATTCTTAGGGATGTCAATTCGGGCCGCCCCAGTCAGAATTGATGGCGGATTGAAAATATTCCAATCCAACCTAACCTTTCATAGATTACGTATTGGCTCATCAAAAAATAAAAAAATAAAAATAATTCATATATTTTTTTTAAAAAAATCATACAAAAACAATTATAAATGAAATACATATTTAAAAATTTATTAACAATACATAGATCATTATAAATAATATAAATTTTTAAATTAATCAATTAAAAATAAATCATTTAAATATTATCAATCATATATAAAACATTTGAAATAATATAAAACGTTCAAAACTTATTAATTATATGTAAACTATTAAAAATATCAATAATAATATAATTTTTAAAAATTTAAAAAAAAAATGGCAGGAGGCCCACAGCCCAATTGGGCCAGCCCGTGTTTGCCCGCCTCCAGACATGCCAAATCATGACCCAATCCACCTTTTTTTTTTATGGCGGGACAGGTTGGCCCGACAGACCAAATTCAAATTGACGATTCGAGAATTCTTTTAAAATTTTATTATATTTCTTTTCAGATGATTTTACGGATCTATATTCGTGGTATAGGTCGATTGGTTTATAATCTAAAGTGAAAAATATTAAAATAATATTTTTTCATAATCTAAGTTGGATTAGAGTTTCGCCTCATAAATTAGCGCTTGTGATGATTTCAAATTTTCATATGAGTTTGTTCTTTTTGTTGTTGTTGTTGTTGGTGGTGGTGTACAAATTTTCATATTCAAACAATCACACTAAAAAAAATAAATTTGCTATAAAACTCGTTTGATAAGTTTTCGTACCGGCGAATTAACGTAAAATATCTTCAATTGATACTGCATCAATTGCACGTTATGTGCATTTAGGACCCTAGAAAAAGATCATTAATGTTCGTGGTTAAAATGGAAAATGGAATATAATAGAAGTCAAAAATTATAAACATTCGTTATCTATTTCAGAAATATTGACGAAATTCGTAAAACTGCCCATTTAAATGAAACATTATAAAACAAAGAAATAACTTCTTTCTTTTTGTTACTTTCAATTTTGAGTTTTAGCATATTAACTTATCAAATTTCGATCTTCTTTCCAAACTTTTCATTTTGTCTACAAATGCTGATATGTCTTAGACACGTTAGTAGTATGTTCTAATGACAAATTAACACTAGGATAAATTATGATTAAAGTCTATGTTGAGATGTCACACATCGATTGGATACAGTTTCATATCTAGGCTTAAGAAATCATCCGTCCTTGTGTTAGCTATTGTGGTTTAGTTAAGTCCAAGTGCATCATCTTTAACATAGTCACAGAGACAGGTTCCACCATTCTGTGCAGGACAATCCATATTTGGGTACCCAGTTATTCTCATAGTTGAGTCACTCGTCAATATCTCTATGATCGAGATATTCATTTCTGGACGTGAGGTATGTTTGTGTGTAGTTGTCCTACATCGTTTGAATAAAATTTATGTAGTCCTATGTGTTGGAAATTTAGGTTATGTACCCATTTAGAATTGATAAAATATTTATGATAAAATTATTTCTCGATTTCCAATTGAGGTGAATGAGAAATTAATAAAGTGTTCACAAATAATTGTTCAGATTTTATCGAGTGAAAAGATTAAATAGAAAAATATTATATATTATTAAAAAAAAAAAAGGAAATGAGAAATGCGATAAGTGGTAAAGGCAGGTGGCAAAGGGTGCCATCGATACCTCTTTGAAACAAATTTAGTTTGTTAACTTGAAATTAAATTTAAATTCAGCATTCAAATTAGAATTCGGAAATTCCAATTAATTTTGGTTCATGCGGTAGAATGGTTGTATGTGAAACTGAGAGTTAGTTATGCTTGACTTTTTTAAAAGATGTCTCTCATTTGAAGTGATGCACCTTTTTATTTAAAGGTTTTTCATTCTCTATAAAAATAACCCATTTGGAATGGAAAAGGATACACACATTGAAACTCAAAAAATACTCTGATTTTTCATCTGTACATATTTCTGCATATCATATTTGTTCAACATTGTTAAAAATTTCAAAAAGCATCTTAAAGTTCGCCGACTTTTGTAATTTGAAGTGCTCCTATTACAAAACGAAAATCGTTGTATCTTGGAAGACGCTTTTCGTATTCCATAAGCACTATGTGTGGGGCAAATTTATCTTAAGAATATAGAGTCTTACTCTAGCCTCGACTTTAACTTTCTGTTGGTGTCGTTTTCCAGGACGTGTTATAACATCTGTCAAAACACAAGACAAACAGTTTCAGTTTTGCATAGGACTCAACTCCAACAATCTTAAGACGAATTTACTTTGCATTCTGAGATGGAATATTCATCTAATGACCACGTTACATCAATAGTTCTAGTGACACATGTTGAGAAATTGGAGAATTTTGGAGGCCCGGACTTTGAAAAGATGATGTTCTATCATGCTACATTGCATTTGGTCGAGTTTCTGCATGAGAGAGCTCCAACTATATTCGTGAAGAAAATTGACAGTGAAAAAATAATGTCTTATGAAGTATCCAAACGAAATTGATAAGTTTTTGAATTTCAAAATGGTTGATTTCAAATATGTTATAAGTCAGGTGCAGGAATTGCTAGTGTTACATGATTTGCATGTTGAGGATATGCAAATAATTGAACTATTTCAAGTTGTTCCATAATTGAGAAACTTTCGCTTTTATTGATGGATTTAAAAAAAAATTATTTAAGGAAAAAGGAATAGAAAATGGGTCTAGAGAATCTAATTATTTGACTGCGTATTGAAGATGACAATTGCAAGAAATTTGAACCAAAAGAGAAATTATCCATATATGAAAAAGGCTAATTTGGTTGAACCAAATGCTAGCAAAGGGATTTAGTATTCTGACAAGAGCAAGGTAAAAAGGTTCTAAGGGAACTGTTATAATTGTGATAAGCGAAATCACATGGACAGGGACTGTTAACGTCCAAATAAAGGCAAACTAAATCAAGTTAACATGACTGTTGCAGATCCTATCGCAACAAGTCATGAGATAGACTGGGAGACATACTTCATTATAGATTATTTCTGATGAAAAACTTGTTGGATAACAAGTGAAATGGTGTGTCAACTATATACAAAATGTTGTATTGTTTTGACAAGTTGTTGTGATACTTGTCGTTTCATTCAAAGTGAATTTTGTAAGTTTTGTACGCTTAGAACTTTTATTTACAATAAATAAAATCTTGAATCAAGTTTTATAATAAGCCTTTTGCACTTAAAATTCATTTTGTGAATGAAAATCGAGAGTTCAATTTCAAATTTGATAATCCATCACGCTTAATATAAATTTACAAGACATAAAATCTTGAATTTAGAGTTCTAATTTATAACGCTTAAAATTTGAAAAAATTTGAAGTTTGAACATCAATCCAATAACAATTGAAGTGATAAATTGAAGAACACAATATTGTCCAATTTCGTGACAATGTATGATCTTTGATATCTTTATGCAATCATGCTTAAATCCAAATTTAACAAGAAGTATAATCTTGAGTTTGGATTTCTAAATTTTAACTCTTAGAATTCAAAATGTTATGATTACCCAAAGATGGGAGGGAAGTGATTGAATTTACAACATGTATTATCAATTTAAACCACATAAGAAGAATGAAAAACTCCTTATGAATTGTAGAAATTCCACAAACACTTTTGGAATATCTTAAAAATATGGGGGTGTTTGGCAAATGAAAGGTTCCCATTTGTTAGGATCGATTTGGACTTCTCTTATGCAACTTTTGTAGTTGCCCGTAACCAAGTAAGGTGATTAAAGAACTAATCATAATTAAACATCCTAAGTTCGGACGATCCGATGAGGCTTCGAAGGCTCCGAATAGGTTCGGACGCTCTGTCGGCAGGTTCGGACGGTCCGATCGGGATCAAGTATTACGTCATTGATTAAGCCAGCAAGATGACATCACGACTGACATTTGGATGGGACATCGCCTGCTCCAAAGTCGAGTTCCGGCGGTCGAACGTGTTCGGAGGCTCCAAAGTGGGGTTCGGACGATCTAAACTCCATCTATAAATAGAGGTGCCGATATTTATTTTCAGGCGCACCGAATTCCTCTCTTCTCTCAATTTCTTATCCTTTTAACTTAGATCTAGGGAATTCTAAGTGTCCCATTGGGAATCCGAAAGTGGCATAGCGGTCCAGGCATCGTAGCGGAGCTGTGACATAGTTTTGAGGCAAGCGACAACAACGGGCTGACGACGGACGCAGGTATAGCTTTTGCTTTCTAAAAATATTTAGGAGTATGAAATAGCTTAGTTAAGGCTTTTGGAGTAATATAATGATATTAGTATAATTTCTCAGTATAGTGCGGACTATAGGCGTGGACCTAGAGCTGGTAGAGCTTGCCTAGTAGTTGAGGTACGAAAGTACTGTTCGAGATATCCTGACTGAATATGCATGTATTACGTGACTGCATGATTTATGTGACATGATTTTATGCTGCATACATTTGCATATTTAGCTATCTCTTTTGAGATGTCTGGTATTAGGGTTTTACCCTATCCTGTTAGTGGATGAACTTCCATCGATTTGGATTCGGAGTATCCACTGGTATTGGTATGAGAGCCACCTCCTGAAGCGACGGCACAATGTGCTACATACCAGGGCCCGGTCTGTCTTTGTTATCTTATCCTTGAACTCTAGTTTCAGTAGGCGGTACATTTGCATTCATGCATTTATATAATACAGTGTACTCATACTCTCGTGCTGAGCATTTTATGCTCACGTCTCGTACTTTGTGTATCTAGACACCCTATTCCATGGGGCAATTTTGCGATTGGACGAGGCGGGTGGATCCAGGAAGGACTAGGCGGTGGTTGGCTAGTTGGGGGTATCGCCTAGGGTTTTATTTTAATGTATTTAGGATAATATCTACATTATTCGATTTGGTTGTATAATTATTTGGGTATTTACAGATTTTTTTTCTTGGAATTGTATAATGTTTAATGTTTCCGCAGTTTATTTTGGATTACTATTTTAATTAAGTTAATTTCATGCTTAAGTTTTTTATTAGTAGATGATCTTGGTAAGGGTCACTACATTTATGGTATCAGAGCATGCATAGTAATCTTGGGATTTAGATTCTGCATAAGATAACCGTGAGGTAAATTTTGTAGATGGCGAATTATGATGATCAGAGTAGTCATGGTAGTGGAGGTAGATGTTGGGGAGATGATGATCATTATCATCGTCGGGAGCGCCATCATCGTCATCATGATGATCATCATCGTTTCAGTATGCATCGATTCATGCAGATGGGTCCTAAGCCCTTGGTTGGAGGCAAGACTCCTGAGGGTTCTGAGAACTGGTTAGAGCGCATGGAGAGTTGTTTTTAGACATTCCGCTATACCGAGGAGCAGAAAATGGAGATTCTTTGTTATCTCGTGGAGGGGCGAGCCCGTAAGTGGTGGAGGTTCACTTCTACACCATTCGTTGTGGCGAGAGGAGTTTCTACTTGGGCCGAGTTCCGCATAGCTTTTCAGAAGCTGTATTTTCCTCCTGCACTTCGCCAGGAGAAGGCAAGCGAGTTGTTGGGTCTACGTCAGGGATCTATGTCGATTGACGAGTACCAGCAGAAGTTCTTCGACTTGTTATCCTATTGCTCTGAGATTGCTGACAGCTCCGAGATGAGGTATAATCTGTTTCTTCAAGACCTTAATGATGGAACATGTTCTCGGATCAGTCAGATGTGATACCCGTAGCAGCGAAAGTTTAAAATTTTTATTTTCTGATCTGGAAAGATTCTAGATCATGGGTATCAAATCCTAACGATTAAAACAAACAAGTAAAATAAAATAGAATTAAATTTTACCTCTCAAGTCTCAACTTGAGGTTATGGACTCCAACAGAAAATTCTGCTCTTCTTATATATCCCAGGAACTGATGACTCGATCGATCAACTCCTGAATCAGGTCCACGAATAGAATTTTTAATCCCTCTGATAAACTGCACTAGAAAGTCTATCAGAAGTTTCTACGAAGAGAATTTAACAGATCTGATCTGTTAAACGAGACTGCAATTTTCGAAAATTGCAGACTGGATTTTCGAACACAGAAGAGGAAGGGGGCGGCCGAACCCTAGGGAGAGAAAGCTCTCTAGGTTTCGAAAATTATGAGCGGTTGTATCTAATTTCTGTACTGCAATAACTTATTTATAATGTGGGCTGCTAACAGCTTAGGGCCCATTAGTCATAAGTTCAAGCCTGACAAGCAAAGCCCGCATGTTCAGAAATTAATATAAAATTCATCGTGACTCAAATTGATAAACCAATTTCACCAATGTTTACAGAAACCTTTTCTGCATATTTTAAAGTCACGATAAATTTTCTGAATCCGAATTCAGTGATTTCCAAAAATGGCATCCCTATGTCATTTTAGGAAATCTCACTCCCTCTACTATTTAATAAGAAGTCCTACTTCTCATTTGCTAAATTTAACTCATTAAATTTAATTATCTCAACGGGGATTAGAAATCTATTACTTGTGTAACCCTCAATGGTTCAGGGATACAGCTAGCCATGGGCCCACAACTCCTTGTGACTCGGAACAATAATTTCCGACTTACCCATCGAATCATGGTAAGAGCGCCTAGCAACATAGCCCCATGATTCCCTAGGTATCACTGATAGTGCCTGCAAGAACCAGTAGGTTTTGGTTAGCGTACAGTATGGTCCGTTCATCCATATATCCCGATCGAATCAACAACCATTGGTATATTGAGAGTCGTTCAAGATTCGATAACTATGCAATACATCTTGAAGATCAAATAGTGACATCGCATATGCAACTAGGAAACCAAGTAACCTAAAGCACATCATGTACTCTGGCCAGAGATTTGTCATACCAATATCTCCTCAGAAAGCATAGGATATCCACACTCGCAAGCATGTGGTGAATCCTTGACAACAAAGCATCGACTGCTATATGTGTCTTAACTGTACCCAATCTCGACACCTGTTGACCCTCATATGTTGGAAAACTGGCGAGTTCCCAGATCAATCACGATTGATACCCGGTGCAGCGGAAGTTTAAAATTTTTATCATGGAACAATTCCATGGTGTGGGTAACAACCGTTCAACGATTAAATTATTGTGTGTGTAAAATTTAAATAACAGTTAAATAAATTTTACCTCAAATCTCGCAACGAGATTAATGGACACCAACAGAACAATTCTGCTCTTGTTGTCTCTCCCTGGAACCGATGAACGCCTTCAATCAGGTCCACGAACAGAGGTTTAATCCCTCTGATAGATTGCACTAGAAAATCTATCAGAAGTTTTCTGCGAAGAGAATACACGAATTTGATTCGTTATTCCTTACTGCGATTCAAAATCACAGACCGGAATTTTCTCGGGCAGAGGGAGGGAGAGGCGGCCGAAAACGTTTTTGAGAGGGGCTAGGGTTTCGAAAATCCTGTCTCAAAAATTATGACCTGTTGTTTGTAATTTCTGTACTGAAATAACTTATTTATAATGCAGGCCACTAACACCTTAGGGCCCATTAGTCATAAGCTGGGGCCCGACAAGCAAAGCCCGCTCGTTCAGAAATTAATATAAAATTCATCGTGACTCCGATTGATGAAACGATTTCACCAATGTGCACAGAAACCATTTCTGCACGTTTTAAAGTCAAAATAAATTTTCCTGAATCCGAATTCAGTGGTTTCCAAAAATGTCCATCCCTATGTCATTTTAGGAAACCCTACTCCCTTACTCTTAATTAAGAAGTCCAACTCCTTAGTTCATTAAATTTAACTCTTTAAATTTAACTATCTCAACGGGGATTAAAACTCCATTACACTGTGTGACCCTCAATGGTTCAGGGATACAGCTAGCCGTGGGCTCACAACTCCTTGTGACTCGGAACAACACTTTCCGACTTGCCCAACGAATCATGGTAAAGCGCCTAGCAACATCGCCCCATGATTCCCTAGGTATCACTGATAGTGCCTACAAGAACCAGTAGATTTTGGTTAACGTACAGTACGGTCCCTTCATCCATATATCCCGATCGAATCAACAACCATTGGTATATCGAGAGTCGCTCAAGATTCGATAACTATGCAATACATCTTGAAGATCAAATTAGTGACATCGCATGTGCTACTAAGAAACCATTTCTTAAATCACATCAAGTACTCTGGCCAGAGATTTGTCACACTAATATCTCCTCAGATCGCATAGGATATCCACACTCGCAAGTATGTGGTGAATCCTTGACAACAATGCATTGACTCCTATATGTGTCGTAACTGTACCCAATCTCGACACCTGATGACCCCCTCAGAGTCGGTAAACGAGTCAAAGCACAGTACTAGCATATAGAGTCTCCATGATGTTTCAAGTCGTAAGGACTAATGGTGTACAACCAAAACCGCGGACTTTATCCACTCGATAAGTGATAACCACTTGGAAAGTCCGGATAGGGTAGTTCGACTATTCATCCTATGAATATCCATTTGCATGCTTCTAACATCTCCATGTTCCCTACCAATGAAACGTGGTACTCCGCATCGCAAATGCTAGTCTCAAACTCGAGCGATCCTTATCCTTATTCTCGGACGGCTCAATCGACTAGGAACGGTTTTAGAATATACAGTGACTATAAGATGTATTTCATGATAGACATCTCCATGTTCTACCACATCTTACATACACTATAGTATATTCAAGGTCTTTATCAAAACAACAATAGTATATCACAATATAACAATATGAAGTAATATAAAGTCATTGCCATAAAAGTGTAAATAATATTAAACAAAAGATTGTTTATACAAAGAGTCAACAAAGCCCATAGCCACACAGTTGGCTCACTGGGCACCCACTCTTACAATCTCCCACTTGCCCTATAGCCAACTAGTCATACTACGTAGACCCATTGCTTCGCGATGTTTGTCAAACAATGGTCCTGGCAAAGGCTTAGTAAGTGGATCAGCGATATTGTCTGCAGAGGCCACTCGTTCGACACTGATGTCTCCTCTTTCCACAATCTCCCGGATTATGTTGTATTTCCTCAGTACGTGTTTGGATCTTTGATGAGACCTTGGTTCCTTTGCTTGAGCAACGGCACCCGTGTTGTCGCAGTACACCGGGACTGGACCAACAAATTCAGGAATGACGCCCAACTCTTGGACGAAATTCCTCATCCAAACGGCCTCTTTAGCAGCAGCTGATGCTGCAATGTATTCAGCCTCAGTGGTGGAATCCGCTGTGGTGTCCTGCTTGGAACTCTTCCAAGAGACAGCACCACCATTGAGCATGAACACAAATCCAGAGGTTGACTTCGAGTCATCCACATCACTTTGGAAGCTAGAGTCGGTATAGCCTTCCAGTTTGAGTTCTCGTCCTCCATAAACCATGAACATATTCTTAGTCCTTCGCAAGTACTTAAGAATGTCCTTCACGGCTTTCCAATGCATCTGACCAGGATTAGACTGATATCTGCTCGTGACACTCAGAGCAAATGCTACATCCGGTCTGGTAGATATCATCCCATACATGATACTACCTATAGCTGACGCATATGGTACATGTGTCATATTCTCTATCTCTGCATCAGTCTTGGGACACATAGACTTGGATAGAGAAACTCCATGACACATGGGTAGATGTCCTCTTTTGGACCCATTCATTGAAAACCGTTTCAATATGGTATCGATGTAGGTTGATTGAGTGAGTCCTATCATTCTCTTAGACCTATCTCTATAGATCTGTATCCCAAGAATGTAGGATGCCTCTCCCAAATCCTTCATCGAAAATCTACCTGATAACCATATCTTTGTTGACTGCAACATCCCTACATCATTCCCAATGAGTAGGATGTCATCAACATAAAGTACTAAGAATGTCACCGCATCCTTAACTACTTTCTTGTACACGCAAGGTTCCTCCGGGTTCTTGATGAAACCAAAGTCTTTAATTGTTTCATCAAATTTCTGGTTCCAACTTCTTGATGCTTGTTTTAGACCATAAATTGATCTCTGAAGCTTGCATACCTTATGCTCGCTTCCCATGGATGTGTACCCCTCAGGCTGCTTCATATAGATTTCTTCCTTAATGTCTCCATTAAGAAAAGCAGTCTTCACATCCATTTGCCATATCTCATAGTCATACCATGCAGCTATGGCAATAAGGATTCTTATGGACTTGAACATTGCAACTGGTGAAAAGGTTTCGTCATAGTCAACTCCTTGCCTTTGAGTATAACCTTTAGCCACCAATCGCGCCTTGTAGGTCAATACCTTACCATCAGGCCCAAGCTTTCTTTTGTAGATCCATTTACACCCTATTGGAACAATTCCATCGGGAGGATCCACTAAAGACCAGACTTGGTTAGTATGCATCGAATCCAATTCTGACTGCATAGCTTCAAGCCATAAATTCGAATCCGCATCAGAAATTGCTTCCTTGAAGCTTCTTGGATCACATCCAATGTCGGGTTCATCTTGACCCTCTTCAAGAAGAAGACCATATCGAACTGGAGGTCTAGAAGTCCTCTCGGATCTTCTAGGTGCAGGCGTGTCCAGCAATGGTTCCTGAGGTGTGGGATCGTTATTTTGTATTTCGGGTTCTTCTCGAACTTCTTCGAGTTCCATCATCTCGCCTTTCTTATCCAATAAGAACTCCTTCTCCAAGAAGGTGGCATTCCGTGAAACAAACACCTTTGTTTCAGCAGGATAATAGAAATAATATCCGATTGAATTCTTCGGATACCCCACAAAATAACACAAGCTGGATCGACTATCCAACTTATCTCCCACTGTCCGCTTCACGTAAGCAGGACATCCCCAAATCCTCAAGTATGAATACTTAGGAGCTTTGCCATTCCATAACTCGTATGGTGTTTTGTCCACTGCTTTAGTGTGGACGTTATTCAACAACAATACCGTCGTTTCAAGCGCATAGCCCCAAAACGAAGGTGGAAGCTCAGTGAAGCTCATCATGGATCGAACCATGTCCAACAAAGTTCGATTACGACGCTCCGATACACCATTAAGCTGTGGTGTCATAGGAGGAGTCCACTGAGAGAGAATCCCATTCTCTTTTAGATAGTCCAAAAACTCGGTACTCAAGTATTCTCCACCTCGATCCGATCGAAGTGCTTTAATACTTTTACCTAGCTTGTTTTCTACTTCAGCCTTGAATTTTTTGAACTTTTCAAATGCTTCAGACTTATATTTCATTAAATATAAATACCCATACCTAGAATAATCATCAGTAAAGGTAATGAAGTAGGTGTGGCCATGTTGAGTCCCTACTCTAAATGGACCACAAACATCTGTATGGATCAAATCCAACAGATTTTGACTACGTTCAGGCTTCCCCTTAAAAGGAGATTTAGTCATTTTCCCTTTTAGGCAGGATTCACAAGTAGGTAGAGAGTTAATATCAGACATATCAAACATGCCCTCTCCCACTAGCTTGTTCATCCTCCTTGAGGAAATATGACCTAGTCTAGCGTGCCAAAGGTTTGCCGGGTTTTGACTATCGATTTTCCTTTTGTTTGTTGTCGCCGGTTTGTCAATACAATTCACTGGAACGTCTTTTAGTTTTAAATTGTATAGATCGTTTTCAAGTTGTCCATTTCCAATTAAACATTCATTCTTGTAAATATTGCAAATCCCATTCACAAAATTACAAGAATAACCATCTCTATCAAGCATAGAAATAGAAATAATGTTTTTAATTAAATCTGGCACAAATAAAACATCTCTCAACAATAATTTAAAACCATTCTGCAAAATCAAACAAACATCTCCAATGGCCGTAGCTTCAACTCTGGAACCATTCCCGAGCCTCAGCTGGGTCTCACCCATTCTAAGCCTGCGACTTCTTGTCATCACCTGCAAATCATTGCAAATGTGAGATCCACATCCGGTATCCAATACCCAAGAAGTTGTATTAAGTGACATGTTTATTTCAATATAGAACATACCCTTTGCAGTTCCTAACTGCTCAAGATACTCCTTGCAGTTGCGCTTCCAATGACCCGGCTTCTTGCAGTAATGGCAAACATCCTTGGATTTTCCATTGTTTGAAGCCTTTGTCTTTTGCTTCTTCTCGGGTTCCACTTTCTTGGGTGGGGCAGAACGTTTCTTGCCCTTCATACTTGGCCCCTTCTTAGCAGAAGATGAGGAGCCCACCAAGAAAGCTGGCTTATCCTTCTTAAGTGTGGATTCATATGTAACGAGCATATTGACCATCTCTTCAAGGGTGGCCTCTATCTTGTTCATATTAAAATTTATCACGAATCCATCAAATGAAGAAGGAAGAGATAGAAGCAGCAAGTCCACATTGAGTTCATGCTCCAACACCAAATCAAGGGTCGCTAACTTCTGTATGAGCCAAATCACTCGTACCCCATGATCACGGACCGAAGTCCCTTCACGCATGCGGCACGTCATCAACTCCTTAACAGTAGAGAACCTTTCAGCCCTCGACTGAGCCCCAAAAAGTTCCTTGAGTTGCGCGTGAATGTCAGCAGCATTCACCGTGTCCTCAAATCGCCTCTGGAGTTCATCAGACATCGAGGCTTGCATATAGCATTTGGTCTTGATGTCATGGTCACACCATGCATCAAGTTTGGCCAATTCCTCCGGACTTATGTCAGCTGGTGCTTCCTTCGGAGGTGCTTTCTCTAACACGTAGAGCATTTTCTCCGAAGTTAAGACAATCTTCAACTTCCGGAACCATTCCGTATAGTTGGCGCCAGTCAGCTTGTTTTGTTCGAGGATCGAGAATAAAGGATTTCGCGAATTCATTGTATGAAATACTGAAAAGGAAAACAGACATATATCAATGATTGTTTAACAATTTACTAAGACATAAAATAGGCGAATTTAATTTTATGAATCTCACTCCCACTATTTTAACGATTTCACCACCCTCTAGTGAAAACGGGAAACTTTTTCCTTAGTGAGAACATGGAGTCCAATTGACAAACTTATGGTCCCGAATAATATCAGCCAACCATAATTCTCAAAAGGTAGAGCCCAATTGCTTCCAAAGCAACCCCCATGTGTTTACCTCATGTCCAATAAGGGCCCAATAATATGACGCCGTTTAAAGTGACATGTCAAGATGACCCATCAATATTAAGTTGTGATGCACGGTCGCCATGTGGATCCCCCAATAATATGAGCCGATCCCATGGGAGTTCCACCCAACTTACAACATTTGTCGATCCAATGTACAGCTTTCCGACGGACGGGCCCCCCCAATAATATGAGCCGGACCGTATCCGCGGTAGCATCACATACATTGACCGTTGATGGAAGGTAGGAACATTTAAACAATATTTAAATTTCCTTTATTTATCTTGATATAAATTTTAAATCATATTTAAAATGAGGGATTTTATTTATAAAAATATTTGTCTCATCATATTTAATTTATTGCATGCATTGCCGGATTCACGCAATTTATGTCTAAACATGCATACAATCATAATATCACATATTATATAGGATGATCGATTCCATTTCTAATTGACCCGTGGTTGCCAATCACGGGTCTTAGTCCAATCCTAGGTAATATGCAGTATGCAAATGCAATCCTATTACATATGCTTCCAATTTACATTTCTTCAGTCTTCATTGTCTGCTGGGCCCACCATCTTCAAATCTTGATCTCCCACTAAATCTAATGTATTTACAATAAATAACAATGACAAGTAGGGGATACATTTTTAGGGGGTGGGAACGGGCTATAAACCAAGCCCACTTTTATTACATATGACATTCATATCGGGCCATAAACCAGGCCCATTAATAAAACCAACAATAATAAAGACAAAATGTAAATTCCTAACATACACCTACAAAATTGGTCATGGCAATCGATCATCCTTATCCAATAACATTTAATTCAAAATTAATTTATTGGATAACATGCTGTGGCAATTCAAATTTAAACAAGATAAAATCATATTTTATATATAAAATCTCATTTCACATATAAAATCATATTTTATCTCTATATCAAATAAAATCATATTTTATCTATAAAATCCAATTTTACAAATAAAATCATATTTTACTTAATATATCATAAGATCATATCTTATCATCAATTGTACCAAAATAATTGATTTCAAAATTCAATTTACGGATAAAATATTAAAATTTTCCAAAAATTCAAATTTATCCAAAATCAATTTTAAAATTTACGGACTCGAACAATTCGATCCGAAATCTCGTGAACCAATCAAAAACAATTTTTGACCGGACCAAAAATAAAATTTTAAATATTAAAATTAATAAAATATAATTTTTCGCGCGGGCCGCCCGGGACACTCCCGGGCCGGCCCGCACCCGGGCGCGGGCCGGGGGCAGCCCGGCTGCCCCCTTAGGGCAGCGCCTGGCGCCGCCCCTGGGCGGCGCCGTGCGCTGCCCTGGGCGGCGCCGTGCGCTGCCCTGGGCGGCGCCGAGCGCCGCCCTGCGCAGCGCCCAGCGCTGCGCTGGGCAGCGCACAGCGCTGCCCTGGGCGGCGCCGTGCGCCGCCCGGGGCGGCGACAATTGCTGCCCCACCGGGCAGCGATCCAATCGCTGCCCGGGTTTTGCCCCGAAAATTTTTTTTTTTTTTTTATTTAAAAATATTTATTTTGTTTCAAAAACCGAGACTCAAAAATTTTGTACAATTGATTAATTTAATCGTTTGATCTGAGCAACCTGGCTCTGATACCACTGTTGGAAAACTGGCGAGTTCCCAGATCAATCACGATTGATACCCGGTGCAGCGGAAGTTTAAAATTTTTATCATGGAACAATTCCATGGTGTGGGTAACAACCGTTCAACGATTAAATTATTGTGTGTGTAAAATTTAAATAACAGTTAAATAAATTTTACCTCAAATCTCGCAACGAGATTAATGGACACCAACAGAACAATTCTGCTCTTGTTGTCTCTCCCTGGAACCGATGAACGCCTTCAATCAGGTCCACGAACAGAGGTTTAATCCCTCTGATAGATTGCACTAGAAAATCTATCAGAAGTTTTCTGCGAAGAGAATACACGAATTTGATTCGTTATTCCTTACTGCGATTCAAAATCACAGACCGGAATTTTCTCGGGCAGAGGGAGGGAGGCGGCCGAAAACGTTTTTGAGAGGGGCTAGGGTTTCGAAAATCCTGTCTCAAAAATTATGACCTGTTGTTTGTAATTTCTGTACTGAAATAACTTATTTATAATGCAGGCCACTAACACCTTAGGGCCCATTAGTCATAAGCTGGGGCCCGACAAGCAAAGCCCGCTCGTTCAGAAATTAATATAAAATTCATCGTGACTCCGATTGATGAAACGATTTCACCAATGTGCACAGAAACCATTTCTGCACGTTTTAAAGTCAAAATAAATTTTCCTGAATCCGAATTCAGTGGTTTCCAAAAATGTCCATCCCTATGTCATTTTAGGAAACCCTACTCCCTTACTCTTAATTAAGAAGTCCAACTCCTTAGTTCATTAAATTTAACTCTTTAAATTTAACTATCTCAACGGGGATTAAAACTCCATTACACTGTGTGACCCTCAATGGTTCAGGGATACAGCTAGCCGTGGGCTCACAACTCCTTGTGACTCGGAACAACACTTTCCGACTTGCCCAACGAATCATGGTAAAGCGCCTAGCAACATCGCCCCATGATTCCCTAGGTATCACTGATAGTGCCTACAAGAACCAGTAGATTTTGGTTAACGTACAGTACGGTCCCTTCATCCATATATCCCGATCGAATCAACAACCATTGGTATATCGAGAGTCGCTCAAGATTCGATAACTATGCAATACATCTTGAAGATCAAATTAGTGACATCGCATGTGCTACTAAGAAACCATTTCTTAAATCACATCAAGTACTCTGGCCAGAGATTTGTCACACTAATATCTCCTCAGATCGCATAGGATATCCACACTCGCAAGTATGTGGTGAATCCTTGACAACAATGCATTGACTCCTATATGTGTCGTAACTGTACCCAATCTCGACACCTGATGACCCCCTCAGAGTCGGTAAACGAGTCAAAGCACAGTACTAGCATATAGAGTCTCCATGATGTTTCAAGTCGTAAGGACTAATGGTGTACAACCAAAACCGCGGACTTTATCCACTCGATAAGTGATAACCACTTGGAAAGTCCGGATAGGGTAGTTCGACTATTCATCCTATGAATATCCATTTGCATGCTTCGAACATCTCCATGTTCCCTACCAATGAAACGTGGTACTCCGCATCGCAAATGCTAGTCTCAAACTCGAGCGATCCTTATCCTTATTCTCGGACGGCTCAATCGACTAGGAACGGTTTTAGAATATACAGTGACTATAAGATGTATTTCATGATAGACATCTCCATGTTCTACCACATCTTACATACACTATAGTATATTCAAGGTCTTTATCAAAACAACAATAGTATATCACAATATAACAATATGAAGTAATATAAAGTCATTGCCATAAAAGTGTAAATAATATTAAACAAAAGATTGTTTATACAAAGAGTCAACAAAGCCCATAGCCACACAGTTGGCTCACTGGGCACCCACTCTTACATCATAGAGTCGGTAAACGAGTCAAAGTACAGTACTTGTAGTAGCCCGTACCCTAATTGAGTAATCAAAGGATTAATGCTAATTAAATAAATTGAGTATTGGACGGATCGGAAGCTCCAAAGGCACGATCGGAAGCTCCGAACAGGATCGGAAGCTCCGATGAGCGATCGGAGGCACCGATGATATTACGTCATTCATGACGTGTGGTTAGATCGGAAGCTCCGATCAGGACCGGAAGCTCCGATCACCCCTATCCGGATTCAACAAGTGATATTTTGACATGTGGCAGATCAAGATCTTCGGAAGCTCCGATGGAAGGATCGGACGTTCCGATCGAGGTTCGGAGGTTCCGATCAAGGATCGGAAGTTCCGATCGTTGTCTATAAATAGAGGGCCGAGGCTTCATTTCCAATTGCCAATTCCGAGTGTTTCCCTCTCCTTTCTAGTCTATTCAAGTTGTTCTAGCCTTCCTAGGCTTGACCCGGCGGTCGGCGAGGCGTTCGGTAGTTGTAGCGGAGTTGTGCCCAAGTTCTAGAGGCATCGACATCAAAGGGCTAACGACGGACGAAGGTATAGCTTTTGCTTCCTATAAATATTTAGGAGTATGCAATAGCTTAGTTAAGGCTTTTAGAGCGCTTTAATGATAGTAGTATCATTTGGCAGTGTAGAGCAGACTATAGGCGTGGACCTAGAGTTGGTAGAGCTTGCACTGTTTTGAGGTACGGAAGTACTGTTCGAGATATCCTGACTGAGTATGCATGTATTATGTGACTGCATGATTTATATGCCATGATATTATGTTGCATTCATTTGCATCTTGCATGAATCTCTTTCGAGATGTCTGTTAGTAGGGTTGTACCCTATCCTGTTAGTGGATGGACTTCCATCGATTTGGGTTCGGCGTATCCACGGTTATCTCGGTATGGGAGCCACCTCCTAAAGCGACGGCACAACGTGCTACATACCAGGGCCCGGTCTGTCTCTTGTTGTATAACGCGGCGATCAGATCAATTATGATTAATACCCGGTGCAGCGGAAGTTTAAAATTTTGTATGGAACGATTCCATAATGGGTATCAACCTTACGATTAAATTGTGTGTGTAAAAATTAAATAACAATTATAAAATTTTTACCTTTAATCTCGAATCGAGATTTAGGACACCAACAGATTTCTCTGCTCTTGTTGTATATCCCTGGAACTGATGGACGAACTGTTCTTCAATCAGGTCCACGAACAGAGATTTAATCCCTCTGATAGATTGCACTAGAAAATCTATCAGAAGTTTTCTACGAAGAGATTAACGAATTTGATCCGTTAAACCAGACTGTAATTCAAAATCATAGGCTGGATTTTTCTGACAGAGAGAGGGAGGGGGGCGGCCACCTTTTAGAAATATACTTAGGGTTTTCGAAAATTGTGACCTGTTGTGTGTAATTTCTGTACTGCAATAACTTATTTATAATGTAGGCCACTAACAGCTTAGGGCCCATTAGTCATAAGTTCAAGCCCGACAAGCAAAGCCCGCATGTTCAGAAATTAATATAAAATTCATCGTGACTCCGATTTATAAACCGATTTCACCAATGTGCACAGAAACCATTTCTGCACCTTTTAAAGTCAAGATAAATTTTTCTGAATCCGAATTCAGTGATTTCCAAAAATGGCCATCCCTATGTCATTTTAGGAAATCTTACTCCTCTACTCTTAAATAAGAAGTCCAACTTCTTCGTTCATTAAATTTAACTATCTCAACGGGGATTAAAAATCCATTACACTGTGTGACCCTCAATGGTTCAGGGATACAGCTAGCCGTGGGCTCACAACTCCTTGTGACTCGGAACAACAATTTCCGACTTGCCCATCGAATCATGATATGAGCGCCTAGCAACATCGCCCCATGATTCCCTAGGTATCACTGATAGTGCCTACAAGAACCAGTAGATTTTGGTTTGCGTACAGTACGGTCCCTTCATCCATATATCCCGATCGAATCAACAACCATTGGTATATCGAGAGTCGCTCGAGATTCGATAACTATGCAATGCATCTTGAAGATCAAATAGTGACATCGCATGTCCTACTAAGAAACCATTTCTTAAATCACATCATGTACTCTGGCCAGAGATTCGTCACACTAATATCTCCTCAGATCGCATAGGATATCCACACTCGCAAGTATGTGGTGAATCCTTGACAACAAAGCATCGACTCCTATATGTGTTGTAACTGTACCCAATCCCGATACCTGATGACCCCAATAGAGTCGGTAAACGAGTCAAAGCACAGTACTAGCATGTAGAGTCTCAATGATGTCTCAAGTAGTAAGGACTAATGGTGTACAACCAAAACCGCGGACTTTATCCACTCGATAAGTGATAACCACTTGGAAAGTCCGGATAGGGTAGTTCGATCATTCATCATATGAATATCCATTTGCATGCTTCGAACATCTCTATGTTCCTTACCAATGAAACGTGGTACTCTGCATCGCAAATGCTAGTCTCAAACTCGAGCGGTCCTTATCCTTATTATCGGACGGCTCAATCGACTAGGAACAGTTTAGAATATACAGTGACTATAAGATGTGTTTCATGATAGACATCTCCATGTTCTACCACATCTTACATACACTATAGTATATTCAAGGTCTTTATCAAAGCAACAATAGTATATCACAATATCACAATATGAAGAAAGACAAAGTCATTGCCATTAATAAAAGTGTAAATTATATTAAACAAAAGATTGTTTATACAAAGAGTCATCAAAGCCCTTAGCCACAAGTTGGCTCATTGGGCACCCACTCTTTCAATCTCCCACTTGCCCTATAGACAATTAGTCATACTACATAGACCCATTGCTTCGCGATGTTTGTCAAATAATGGTCCTGGCAAGGGCTTAGTAAGTGGATCAGCGATATTGTCTGCAGAGGCCACTCTTTCGACAGTGATGTCTCCTCTTTCCACAATCTCCCGGATGATGTGGTATTTCCTCAGTACGTGTTTGGAACTTTGATGAGACCTTGGTTCCTTTGCCTGAGCAACGGCACCCGTGTTGTCACAGTACACCGGGACTGGACCAACAACTTCAGGAATGACGCCCAACTCTTGGACGAAATTCCTCATCCAAACGGCCTCTTTAGCAGCAGCTGATGTTGCAATGTATTCTGCTTCAGTGGTGGAATCCGCTGTGGTGTCCTGTTTGGAACTCTTCCAAGAGACAGCACCGCCATTGAGCATGAACACAAATCCAGAGGTTGACTTCGAGTCATCCACGTCACTTTGGAAGCTAGAGTCGGTATAGCCTTCCAATTTTAGTTCTCTTCCTCCATATACCATGAACATATTCTTAGTCCTTCGTAAGTACTTAAGAATGTCCTTCACGGCTTTCCAATGCATTTGACCGGGATTAGCTTGATATCTGCTCGTGACACTCAGAGCAAATGCTACATCCGGTCTGGTAGATATCATCCCATACATGATACTACCTATGGCTGACGCATATGGTACATGTGTCATTTTCTCTATCTCTTCATCAGTCTTGGGACACATAGACTTGGATAGAGAAACTCCATGACACATGGGTAGATGTCCTCTCTTGGACCCATCCATTGAAAACCGTTTCAATATGGTGTCGATGTAGGTTGATTGAGTGAGTCCTATCATTCTCTTAGATCTATCTCTATAAATCTGTATCCCAAGAATATAGGATGCCTCACCCAAATCCTTCATCGAGAATCTACCTGATAACCATATCTTTGTTGACTGCAACATCCCTACATCATTCCCAATGAGTAGGATGTCATCAACATAAAGTACTAAGAATGTCACAGCATCCTTAACTACTTTCTTGTACACGCATGGTTCCTCCGGATTCTTGATGAAACCAAAATCTTTTATTGTTTCATCAAATTTTTGGTTCCAACTTCTTGATGCTTGTTTTAGACCATAAATTGATCTCTAAAGGTTGCATACCTTATGCTCGCTTCCCATGGATGTGTACCCCTCAGGCTGCTTCATATAGATCTCTTCCTTAATGTCTCCATTAAGAAAAGCAGTCTTCACATCCATTTGCCATATCTCATAGTCATACCATGCAGCTATGGCAATAAGGATTCTTATGGACTTGAACATTGCAACTGGTGAAAAGGTTTCATCATAGTCAACTCCTTGTCTTTGAGTATAACCTTTCGCCACCAATCGCGCCTTGTAGGTCAATACCTTACCATCAGGTCCAAGCTTTCTCTTGTAGATCCATTTACACCCTATTGGAACAATTCCATCGGGAGGATCTACTAAAGACCAAACTTGGTTTGTATGCATCGAATCTATTTCCGACTGCATAGCTTCAAGCCATAAATTTGAATCCGCATCAGAAATTGCTTCCTTGAAGTTTCTTGGATCACATCCAACATCGGGTTCATCTTGATCCCCTTCAAGAAGAAGACCATATCGAATAGGAGGTCTAGAAGTCCTCTCGGATCTTCTAGGTACAGGCGTGTCCAGCAATGGTTCCTGAGGTGTAGGATCGTTATTTTGTATTTCGGGTTCTTCTCGAATTTCTTCGAGTTCCATCATCTCGCCTTTCTTATCCAATAAGAACTCCTTCTCCAAGAAGGTGGCATTCCTTGAAACAAACACCTTTGTTTCAGCAGGATAATAGAAATAATATCCGATTGAATTCTTCGGATACCCTACAAAATAACATAAGCTGGATCGACTATCCAACTTATCTCCCACTGTCCGCTTCACGTAAGCAGGACATCCCCAAATCCTCAAGTACGAATACTTAGGAGCTTTGCCATTCCATAACTCGTATGGTGTTTTGTCCACTGCTTTAGTGTGGACGTTGTTCAACAACAATACCGCTGTTTCAAGCGCATAGCCCCAAAACGAAGGTGGAAGCTCAGTGAAGCTCATCATGGATCGAACCATGTCCAACAAAGTTCGATTACGACGCTCCGATACACCATTAAGCTGTGGTGTCATAGGAGGAGTCCACTGAGAGAGAATCCCATTCTCTTTTAGATAGTCCAAAAACTCGGTACTCAAGTATTTTCCACCTCGATCCGATCGAAGTGCTTTAATACTTTTACCTAGCTTGTTTTCTACTTCAGCCTTGAATTCTTTGAACTTTTCAAATGCTTCAGACTTATATTTCATGTAAGAGTGGGTGCCCAGTGAGCCAACTGTGTGGCTATGGGCTTTGTTGACTCTTTGTATAAACAATCTTTTGTTTAATATTATTTACACTTTTATGGCAATGACTTTATATTACTTCATATTGTTATATTGTGATATACTATTGTTGTTTTGATAAAGACCTTGAATATACTATAGTGTATGTAAGATGTGGTAGAACATGGAGATGTCTATCATGAAATACATCTTATAGTCACTGTATATTCTAAAACCGTTCCTAGTCGATTGAGCCGTCCGATAATAAGGATAAGGATCGCTCGAGTTTGAGACTAGCATTTGCGATGCGGAGTACCACGTTTCATTGGTAGGGAACATGGAGATGTTCGAAGCATGCAAATGGATATTCATAGGATGAATAATCGAACTACCCTATCCGGACTTTCCAAGTGGTTATCACTTATCGAGTGGATAAAGTCCGCGGTTTTGGTTGTACACCATTAGTCCTTACGACTTGAAACATCATGGAGACTCTATATTCTAGTACTGTGCTTTGACTCGTTTACCGACTCTGAGGGGGTCATCAGGTGTCGAGATTGGGTACAGTTACGACACATATAGGAGTCAATGCATTGTTGTCAAGGATTCACCACATACTTGCGAGTGTGGATATCCTATGCGATCTGAGGAGATATTAGTGTGACAAATCTCTGGCCAGAGTACTTGATGTGATTTAAGAAATGGTTTCTTAGTAGCACATGCGATGTCACTAATTTGATCTTCAAGATGCATTGCATAGTTATCGAATCTTGAGCGACTCTCGATATACCAATGGTTGTTGATTCGATCGGGATATTTGGATGAAGGGACCGTACTGTACGCTAACCAAAATCTACTGGTTCTTGTAGGCACTATCAGTGATACCTAGGGAATCATGGGGCGATGTTGCTAGGCGCTTTACCATGATTCGTTGGGCAAGTCGGAAAGTGTTGTTCCGAGTCACAAGGAGTTGTGAGCCCACGGCTAGCTGTATCCCTGAACCATTGAGGGTCACACAGTGTAATGGAGTTTTAATCCCCGTTGAGATAATTAAATTTAAAGAGTTAAATTTAATGAACTAAGGAGTTGGACTTCTTAAATAAGAGTAAGGGAGTAGGATTTCCTAAAATGACATAGGGATGGACATTTTTGGAAACCACTGAATTCGGATTCAGGAAAATTTATTTTGACTTTAAAACGTGCAGAAATGGTTTCTGTGCACATTGGTGAAATCGTTTCATCAATCGGAGTCACGATGAATTTTATATTAATTTCTGAACGAGCGGGCTTTGCTTGTCGGGCCACAGCTTATGATTAATGGGCCCTAAGGTGTTAGTGGCCTGCATTATAAATAAGTTATTTCAGTACAGAAATTACACACGATAGCTCATAATTTTGAGAGAAAAAAAACGAAACCCTAGCCCCTCTCTCAAGCTTGGCCGTCGCCCCCCTCCCTCTCTGTCTGAGAAATTCCGGTCTGTGATTTTGAATCGCAGTAAGGAATAACGAATCAAATTCGTGTATTCTCTTCGCAGAAAACTTCTGATAGATTTTCTAGTGCAATCTATCAGAGGGATTAAACCTCTGTTCGTGGACCTGATTGAAGGCGTTCATCGGTTCCAGGGAGAGACAACAAGAGCAGAATTGTTCTGTTGGTGTCCATTAATCTCGTTGCGAGATTTGAGGTAAAATTTATTTAATTGTTATTTAAATTTTACACACACGTAATTCAATCGATGAACGGTTGATACCCATACCATGGAAACGTTCCATGAAAAATTTTTAAACTTCCGCTGCACCGGGTATCAATCGTAATTGGTCTGGGAACTCGCCAGTTTTCCAACAATGGTATCAAAGCCAGGTTGCTCAGATCAATCGATTGAATAATCAATTGTACAAAATTTTTGAGTCTCGGTTTATGAAACAAAATAAATATTTTTAATAAAAAAAAATTTTTTCGGGGCAAAACCCGGGCAGCGATTGGATCGCTGCCCGGTGGGGCAGCAATTGTTGCTGCCCCGGGCGGCGCACGGCGCCGCCCAAAGGGGGCGCACAGCGCCGCCCAAGGCGGCGACCGTCGCCGCCCAGGGCGGCGCACGGCGCCGCCCAGGGCAGCGCTGTGCGCTGCCCAGCGCAGCGCTGGGCGCTGCGCAGGGCAGCGCTCGGCGCTGCCCAGGGGCGGCGCTCGGCGCTGCCCAGCGCAGCGCTGGGCGCTGCGCAGGGCGGCGCTCGGCGCCGCCCAGGGCAGCGCACGGCGCCGCCCAGGGGCGGCGCCAGGCGCTGCCCTAAGGGGGCAGCCGGGCTGCCCCCGGCCCGCGCCCCGGGTGCGGGCCGACCCGGGAGTGTCCCGGGTGGCCCGCGGGAAAAATTAATTTTTAATTTTTTATTAATTTTAATATTTAAAAATTTTATTTTTGGTCCGGTCAAAAATTGTTTTTGATTGGTTCACGAGATTTCGGATCGAATTGTTCGAGTCCGTAAATTTTAAAATTGATTTTGGATAAATTTGAATTTTTGGAAAATTTTAATATTTTATCCGTAAATTGAATTTTGAAATCAATTATTTTGGTACAATTGATGATAAGATATGATCTTATGATATATTAGATAAAATATGATTTTATTTGTAAAATTGGATTTTATAGATAAAATATGATTTTATTTGATATGGAGATAAAATATGATTTTATATGTGAAATGTGATTTTATATATAAAATATGATTTTATCTTGTTTAAATTTGAATTGCCACAGCATGTTATCCAATAAATTAATTTTGAATTAAATGTTATTGGATAAGGATGATCGATTGCCATGACCAATTTTGTAGGTGTATGTTAGGAATTTACATTTTGTCTTTATTGTTGTTGGTTTTATTAATGGGCCTGGTTTATGGCCCGATATGAATGTCATATGTAATAAAAGTGGGCTTGGTTTATAGCCCGTTCCCACCCCCTAAAAATGTATCCCCTACTTGTCATTGTTATTTAATTGTAAATACATTAGATTTAGTGGGAGATCAAGATTTGAAGATGGTGGGTCCAGCAGACAATGAAGACTGAAGAAATGTAAATTGGAAGCATATGTAATAGGATTGCATTTGCATACTGCATATTACCTAGGATTGGACTAAGACCCGTGATTGGCAACCACGGGTCAATTAGAAATGGAATCGATCATCCTATATAATATGTGATATTATGATTGTATGCATGTTTAGACATAAATTGCGTGAATCCGGCAATGCATGCAATAAATTAAATATGATGAGACAAATATTTTTATAAATAAAATCCCTCATTTTAAATATGATTTAAAATTTATATCAAGATAAATAAAGGAAATTTAAATATTGTTTAAATGTTCCTACCTTCCATCAACGGTCAATGTATGTGATGCTACCCGCGGATACGGTCCGGCTCATATTATTGGGGGGGCCCGTCCGTCGGAAAGCTGTACATTGGATCGACAAATGTTGTAAGTTGGGTGGAACTCCCATGGGATCGGCTCATATTATTGGGGGATCCACATGGCGACCGTCCATCAAAACTTAATATTGATGGGTCATCTTGACATGTCACTTTAAACGGCGTCATATTATTGGGCCCTTATTGGACATGAGGTAAATACATGGGGGTTGCTTTGGAAGCAATTGGGCTCTACCTTTTGAGAATTATGGTTGGCTGATATTATTCGGGACCATAAGTTTGTCAATTGGACTCCATGTTCTCACTAAGGAAAAAGTTTCCCGTTTTCACTAGAGGGTGGTGAAATCGTTAAAATAGTGGGAGTGAGATTCATAAAATAAAATTCGCCAATTTTATGTCTTAGTAAATTATTTAAACAATCATCGATAATTGTCTGTTTTTCTCAGTAATCCACATGTTTCTGTTCTCCAACAAAACAAACTTATTGGCGCAAACAAACACAGAATGATTCCATAAGTTAAGATTGTCCTAAGTTCGGAAAAGATTTTCTAAGTGTTAGAAAAGGCTTCTCCGAAAACAGCCCCGGCTGATGTAACTAGAGAAATGGTTGGACCATGATCTCAAGGCAAAATGTTACATACAAAATTGGACAAGTCTAAACAAGTTTGCCATCACTGCAAGAAACCCGGTTATTGGAAACGTAACTGCAAGGAATACCTCGAGCAGTTGCGAACTGCAAAGGGTATGTTATACATTAAAATAAATATTTTTAATACTACTTCTTGGGTATTGGATACCAGATGTAGATCTCATATTTGCAATGAGTTGCAAATGATGATAAGAAGTAATAGGCTAAGGATGGGTGAGACCCAGTCAAGGCTCGGGAATGGTTCCAGAGTTAAATCCATAGCTATGGGAAATATTTATTTAAATTTTGCAGAACGGTTTTAAATTATTGTTAAGAGATGTTTTATTTGTGCCAGATTTAATTAAAAACATTATTTCTATGCTTGATAGAGATGGTTATTCTTGTAATTTTGTGAATGGGATTTGCAATATTTACAAGAATGAATGTTTAATTGGAAATGGACAACTTGAAAACGATCTATACAATCTAAAACTAAAAGACGTTCCAGTAAATTGTATTGACAAACCGGCGACAACAAACAAAAGGAAAAATCGATAGTCAAAACCCGGCAAACCTTTGGCACGCTAGACTAGGTCATATTTCCTCAAGGAGGATGAACAAGCTAGTGGGAGAGGGCATGTTTGATATGTCTGATATTAACTCTCTACATACTTGTGAATCCTGCCTAAAAGGGAAAATGACTAAATCTCCTTTTAAGGGGAAGCCTGAACGTAGTCAAAATCTGTTGGATTTGATCCATACAGATGTTTGTGGTCCATTTAGAGTAGGGACTCAACATGGCCACACCTACTTCATTACCTTTACTGATGATTATTCTAGGTATGGGTATTTATATTTAATGAAATATAAGTCTGAAGCATTTGAAAAGTTCAAAGAATTCAAGGCTGAAGTAGAAAACAAGCTAGGTAAAAGTATTAAAGCACTTCGATCGGATCGAGGTGGAGAATACTTGAGTACCGAGTTTTTGGACTATCTAAAAGAGAATGGGATTCTCTCTCAGTGGACTCCTCCTATGACACCACAGCTTAATGGTGTATCGGAGCGTCGTAATCGAACTTTGTTGGACATGGTTCGATCCATGATGAGCTTCACTGAGCTTCCACCTTCGTTTTGGGGCTATGCGCTTGAAACGGCGGTATTGTTGTTGAATAACGTCCACACTAAAGCAGTGGACAAAACACCATACGAGTTATGGAATGGCAAAGCTCCTAAGTATTCATACTTGAGGATTTGGGGATGTCCTGCTTACGTGAAGCGGACAGTGGGAGATAAGTTGGATAGTCGATCCAGCTTGTGTTATTTTGTGGGGTATCCGAAGAATTCAATCGGATATTATTTCTATTATCCTGCTGAAACAAAGGTGTTTGTTTCACGGAATGCCACCTTCTTGGAGAAGGAGTTCTTATTGGATAAGAAAGGCGAGATGATGGAACTCGAAGAAGTTCGAGAAGAACCCGAAATACAAAATAACGATCCCACACCTCAGGAACCATTGCTGGACACGCCTGCACCTAGAAGATCCGAGAGGACTTCTAGACCTCCAGTTCGATATGGTCTTCTTCTTGAAGAGGGTCAAGATGAACCCAACATTGGATGTGATCCAAGAAGCTTCAAGGAAGCAATTTCTGATGCGGATTCGAATTTATGGCTTGAAGCTATGCAATCAGAATTGGATTCGATGCATACTAACCAAGTCTGGTCTTTAGTGGATCCTCCCGATGGAATTGTTCCAATAGGGTGTAAATGGATCTACAAAAGAAAGCTTGGGCCTGATGGTAAGGTATTGACCTACAAGGCGCGATTGGTGGCTAAAGGTTATACTCAAAGGCAAGGAGTTGACTATGACGAAACCTTTTCACCAGTTGCAATGTTCAAGTCCATAAGAATCCTTATTGCCATAGCTGCATGGTATGACTATGAGATATGGCAAATGGATGTGAAGACTGCTTTTCTTAATGGAGACATTAAGGAAGAAATCTATATGAAGCAGCCTGAGGGGTACACATCCATGGGAAGCGAGCATAAGGTATGCAATCTTCAGAGATCAATTTATGGTCTAAAACAAGCATCAAGAAGTTGGAACCAGAAATTTGATGAAACAATTAAAGATTTTGGTTTCATCAAGAACCCGGAGGAACCTTGCGTGTACAAGAAAGTAGTTAAGGATGCGGTGACATTCTTAGTACTTTATGTTGATGACATCCTACTCATTGGGAATGATGTAGGGATGTTGCAGTCAACAAAGATATGGTTATCAGGTAGATTTTCGATGAAGGATTTGGGTGAGGCATCCTACATTCTTGGGATACAGATCTATAGGGATAGATCTAAGAGAATGATAGGACTCACTCAATCAACCTACATCGATACCATATTGAAACGGTTTTCAATGGATGGGTCCAAGAGAGGACATCTACCCATGTGTCATGGAGTTTCTCTATCCAAGTCTATGTGTCCCAAGACTGATGCAGAGATAGAGAATATGACACATGTACCATATGCGTCAGCTATAGGTAGTATCATGTATGGGATGATATCTACCAGACCGGATGTAGCATTTGCTCTGAGTGTCACGAGCAGATATCAGTCTAATCCTGGTCAGATGCATTGGAAAGCCGTGAAGGACATTCTTAAGTACTTGCGAAGGACTAAGAATATGTTCATGGTTTATGGAGGACGAGAACTCAAACTGGAAGGCTATACCGACTCTAGCTTCCAAAGTGATGTGGATGACTCGAAGTCAACCTCTGGATTTGTGTTCATGCTCAATGGCGGTGCTGTCTCTTGGAAGAGTTCCAAGCAGGACACCACAGCGGATTCCACCACTGAGGCTGAATACATTGCAGCATCAGCTGCTGCTAAAGAGGCCGTTTGGATGAGGAATTTCGTCCAAGAGTTGGGCGTCATTCCTGAATTTGTTGGTCCAGTCCCGGTGTACTGCGACAACACGGGTGCCGTTGCTCAAGCAAAGGAACCAAGGTCTCATCAAAGATCCAAACACGTACTGAGGAAATACCACATAATCCGGGAGATTGTGGAAAGAGGAGACATCAGTGTCGAACGAGTGGCCTCTGCAGACAATATCGCTGATCCACTTACTAAGCCTTTGCCAGGACCATTGTTTGACAAACATCGCGAAGCAATGGGTCTACGTAGTATGACTAGTTGGCTATAGGGCAAGTGGGAGATTGTAAGAGTGGGTGCCCAGTGAGCCAACTGTGTGGCTATGGGCTTTGTTGACTCTTTGTATAAACAATCTTTTGTTTAATATTATTTACACTTTTATGGCAATGACTTTATATTACTTCATATTGTTATATTGTGATATACTATTGTTGTTTTGATAAAGACCTTGAATATACTATAGTGTATGTAAGATGTGGTAGAACATGGAGATGTCTATCATGAAATACATCTTATAGTCACTGTATATTCTAAAACCGTTCCTAGTCGATTGAGCCGTCCGATAATAAGGATAAGGATCGCTCGAGTTTGAGACTAGCATTTGCGATGTGGAGTACCACGTTTCATTGGTAGGGAACATGGAGATGTTCGAAGCATGCAAATGGATATTCATAGGATGAATAATCGAACTACCCTATCCGGACTTTCCAAGTGGTTATCACTTATCGAGTGGATAAAGTCCGCGGTTTTGGTTGTACACCATTAGTCCTTACGACTTGAAACATCATGGAGACTCTATATGCTAGTACTGTGCTTTGACTCGTTTACCGACTCTGAGGGGGTCATCAGGTGTCGAGATTGGGTACAGTTACGACACATATAGGAGTCAATGCATTGTTGTCAAGGATTCACCACATACTTGCGAGTGTGGATATCCTATGCGATCTGAGGAGATATTAGTGTGACAAATCTCTGGCCAGAGTACTTGATGTGATTTAAGAAATGGTTTCTTAGTAGCACATGCGATGTCACTAATTTGATCTTCAAGATGCATTGCATAGTTATCGAATCTTGAGCGACTCTCGATATACCAATGGTTGTTGATTCGATCGGGATATTTGGATGAAGGGACCGTACTGTACGCTAACCAAAATCTACTGGTTCTTGTAGGCACTATCAGTGATACCTAGGGAATCATGGGGCGATGTTGCTAGGCGCTTTACCATGATTCGTTGGGCAAGTCGGAAAGTGTTGTTCCGAGTCACAAGGAGTTGTGAGCCCACGGCTAGCTGTATCCCTGAACCATTGAGGGTCACACAGTGTAATGGAGTTTTAATCCCCGTTGAGATAATTAAATTTAAAGAGTTAAATTTAATGAACTAAGGAGTTGGACTTCTTAAATAAGAGTAAGGGAGTAGGATTTCCTAAAATGACATAGGGATGGACATTTTTGGAAACCACTGAATTCGGATTCAGGAAAATTTATTTTGACTTTAAAACGTGCAGAAATGGTTTCTGTGCACATTGGTGAAATCGTTTCATCAATCGGAGTCACGATGAATTTTATATTAATTTCTGAACGAGCGGGCTTTGCTTGTCGGGCCACAGCTTATGATTAATGGGCCCTAAGGTGTTAGTGGCCTGCATTATAAATAAGTTATTTCAGTACAGAAATTACACACGATAGCTCATAATTTTGAGAGAAAAAAAACGAAACCCTAGCCCCTCTCTCAAGCTTGGCCGTCGCCCCCCTCCCTCTCTGTCTGAGAAATTCCGGTCTGTGATTTTGAATCGCAGTAAGGAATAACGAATCAAATTCGTGTATTCTCTTCGCAGAAAACTTCTGATAGATTTTCTAGTGCAATCTATCAGAGGGATTAAACCTCTGTTCGTGGACCTGATTGAAGGCGTTCATCGGTTCCAGGGAGAGACAACAAGAGCAGAATTGTTCTGTTGGTGTCCATTAATCTCGTTGCGAGATTTGAGGTAAAATTTATTTAATTGTTATTTAAATTTTACACACACGTAATTCAATCGATGAACGGTTGATACCCATACCATGGAAACGTTCCATGAAAAATTTTTAAACTTCCGCTGCACCGGGTATCAATCGTAATTGGTCTGGGAACTCGCCAGTTTTCCAACATTTCATTAAATATAAATACCCATACCTTGAATAATCATCAGTAAAGGTAATGAAGTAGGTGTGGCCATATTGAGTTCCAACTCTAAATGGGCCACAAACATCTGTATGGATCAAATCCAACAGATTTTGACTACGCTCAGGTCTCCCCTTAAAAGGAGATTTAGTCATTTTTCCTTTTAGGCAGGATTCACAAGTAGGTAGAGAGTTAATATCAGACATATCAAACATGCCCTCTCCCACTAGCTTGTTCATCCTCCTTGAGGAAATATGACCTAGCCTAGCGTGCCAAAGGTTTGCCGGGTTTTGGCTATCGATATTCCTTTTGTTTGTTGTTGCCGGTTTATCAACATAATTTATTGGAACGTCTTTTAGTTTTAAGTTGTATAGATCGTTTTCAAGTTGTCCATTTCCAATCAAACATTCATTCTTGTAAATATTGCAAATCCCATTCACAAAATTGCAAGAATAACCATCTCTATCAAGCATAGAAACAGAAATAATATTTTTAATCAAATCCGGAACAAATAAAACATCTCTTAAAAGTAACTTAAAACCGTTCTGCAAAATTAAATAAACATCTCCCACGGCTTTTGCTTCAACTCTGGAACCATTTCCGAGCCTCAGCTGGGTCTCACCCATCCTAAGCCTGCGACTTCTTGTCATCACCTGCAAATCATTGCAAATGTGAGATCCACATCCGGTATCCAATACCCAAGAAGTAGTATTAAGTGAAACATTTATTTCAATATAGAACATACCCTTTGCAGTTCGCAACTGCTCTAGATATTCCTTGCAGTTACGCTTCCAATGACCGGGCTTCTTGCAGTAATGGCAAACATCCTTGGATTTTTCCATGTTTGAAGCCTTTGTCTTGTACTTCTTCTCGGGTTCGATTTTCTTGGGTGGGGCAGAACGTTTCTTACCCTTCGTACTTGGCCCCTTCTTAGCAGAAGAAGAGGAGCCCACCAAGAAAGCCGGTTTATCCTTCTTTAATGTGGATTCATATGTCACAAGCATATTGACCATCTCTTCAAGGGAGGCCTCTATCTTGTTCATATTGAAATTTACCACAAATCCGTCAAACGAAGAAGGAAGAGACAGAAGTAGTAAGTCCACGTTGAGTTCATGCTCCAACACTAAATCAAGGGTTACCAACTTCTGTATGAGCCAAATCACTCGTACCCCATGATCACGGACCGAAGTCCCTTCACGCATGCGACACGTCATTAGCTCCTTTACAGTAGCGAACCTTTCAGCCCTCGATTGAGCCCCAAAAAGTTCCTTGAGTTGAACGTGAATGTCAGCAGCATTCACGGTGTCCTCAAATCGCCTCTGGAGTTCATCAGACATCGAGGCTTGCATATAGCATTTGGTCTTGATATCATGGTCCCACCATGTATCAAGCTTGGCTAACTCCTCCGGACTTACGTCAGCTGGTGCTTCCTTCGGAGGAGATTTCTCTAACACGTAGAGCATCTTCTCCGAAGTCAAGACAATCTTCAACTTACGGAACCATTCCGTATAGTTTGCGCCAGTCAACTTATTTTGTTCGAGGATCGAGAAAAGTGGATTACGCGAATTCATCGTATGAAATACTGAAAAGAAACAGACAAATATCAGTGATTGTTTAAGCAATTTACTAAGACATAAAATAGGCGAAATTTATTCTATGAATCTCACTCCCACTATTTTAACGATTTCACTACCCTCTAGCGAAAACGGGAAACTGTTTTCCTTAGTGAGAACATGGAGTCCAATTGACAAACTTATGGTCCCGAATAATATCAGCCAACCATAATTTTCAAATGGTAGAGCCCAATTGCTTCCAAAGCAACCTCCATGTTTTTACCTCATGTCCAATAAGGGCCCAATAATATGACGCCGTTTATTGTGACATGTCAAGATGACCCATCAATATTAAGTTGTGATGGACGGTCGCCATGTGGATCCCCAATAATATGAGCCGATCCCATGGGAGTTCCACCCAACTTACAACATGTGTCGATCCAATGTACAGCTTTCCGACGAACGGGCCCCCCCAATAATATGAGCTGAACCGTATCCGCGGGTAGCATCTCATAAATTGATCGTTGATGGAAGGTAGGAACATTTAAACAAATTTAAATTTCCTTTATTTATCTTGATATCAATTTTAAATCATATTTAAAATGAGGGATTTTTTAATTATAAAAATTTGTCTCATCATTTTTAAAATTTTGTATGCTTGTCGGATTCACACAATTTTGTCTAAAACATGCATACAACTATAATATCACATATTATATAGGATGATCGATTCCATTTCTAATCGACCCGTGGTTGCCAATCACGAGTCTTAGTCCAATCCTAGGTAATATGCAGTATGCAATGCAATCCTATTACATTTGTTTCCAATTTACATTTCTTCTGTCTTTATTGTCTGCTGGGCCCACCTCCATCTTCAAATCTTGATCTCCCACTAAATCTAATGTATTTACAATAAATAACAATGACAAGTAGGGGATACATTTTAAGGGGTGGGAACGGGCCATAAACCAAGCTCACTTTTATTACACATGACATTCATATTGGGCCATAAACCAGGCCCATTAATAAAACCAACAACAATAAAACAAATGTAAATTCCTAACATACACCTACAAAATTGGTCATGGCAATCGATCATCCTTATCCAATAACATTTAATTCAAAATTAATTTATTGGATAACATGCAATGGCAATTTAAATTTAAAAGGATAAAATCATATTTCATACATAAAATCTTATTTTACATACAAAATCATATTTTATCTTTTTATCAAATAAAATCATATTTTATCTATAAAATCCAATTTTATACATAAAATCATATTTTACTCAATATATCCATAAGATCATATCTTATCATCAATTGTACCAAAAATTAATTAATTTCAAAATTCAATTAAAGGATAAAATATTAAAATTTTCCAAAAATTCAAATTTATCCAAAAATCAATTTTAAAATTTTCGAACTCGAACAATTCGATCCGACGCCTCGTGGACCAATCAAAACAATTTTCGATCGGACCAAAAATAGAATTTTAACATATTAAAATTTAATTTAAAAAATTAAAAATAATTTTTTCCCGCGGGCCGCCCTGGACGTTCCCGGGCCGGGCAGCCCGGCTGCCCCTAGGGCAGCGACGATCGCTGCCCTGGGCAGCGCCGAGCGCCGCCCTGCGCAGCGATCCAATCGCTGCCCGGGTTTTTGCCCGAAAATTTTTTTTTTTTATTTTTAAATATTTATTTTGTTTCAAAAACCGAGGCCTAAAAAAATTTTTTTTTGTACAATCGATTAATTTAATCGCTTGATCTGAGCAACCTGGCTTTGATACCACTGTTGTAGAACGCGGCGATCAGATCAATTATGATTAATACCCGGTGCAGCGGAAGTTTAAAATTTTGTATGGAACGATTCCATAATGGGTATCAACCTTACGATTAAATTGTGTGTGTAAAAATTAAATAACAATTATAAAATTTTTACCTTTAATCTCGAATCGAGATTTAGGACACCAACAGATTTCTCTGCTCTTGTTGTATATCCCTGGAACTGATGGACGAACTGTTCTTCAATCAGGTCCACGAACAGAGATTTAATCCCTCTGATAGATTGCACTAGAAAATCTATCAGAAGTTTTCTACGAAGAGATTAACGAATTTGATCCGTTAAACCAGACTGTAAATCAAAATCACAGGCTGGATTTTTCTGACAGAGAGAGGGAGGGGGGCGGCCACCTTTTAGAAATATACTTAGGGTTTTCGAAAATTGTGACCTGTTGTGTGTAATTTCTGTACTGCAATAACTTATTTATAATGTAGGCCACTAACAGCTTAGGGCCCATTAGTCATAAGTTCAAGCCCGACAAGCAAAGCCCGCATGTTCAGAAATTAATATAAAATTCATCGTGACTCCGATTGATAAACCGATTTCACCAATGTGCACAGAAACCATTTCTGCACCTTTTAAAGTCAAGATAAATTTTTCTGAATCCGAATTCAGTGATTTCCAAAAATGGCCATCCCTATGTCATTTTAGGAAATCTTACTCCTCTACTCTTAAATAAGAAGTCCAACTTCTTCGTTCATTAAATTTAACTCTTTAAATTTAACTATGTCAACGGGGATTAAAAATCCATTACACTGTGTGACCCTCAATGGTTCAGGGATACAGCTAGCCGTGGGCTCACAACTCCTTGTGACTCGGAACAACAATTTCCGACTTGCCCATCGAATCATGGTATGAGCGCCTAGCAACATCGCCCCATGATTCCCTAGGTATCACTGATAGTGCCTACAAGAACCAGTAGATTTTGGTTTGCGTACAGTACGGTCCCTTCATCCATATATCCCGATCGAATCAACAACCATTGGTATATCGAGAGTCGCTCGAGATTCGATAACTATGCAATGCATCTTGAAGATCAAATAGTGACATCGCATGTGCTACTAAGAAACCATTTCTTAAATCACATCATGTACTCTGGCCAGAGATTCGTCACACTAATATCTCCTCAGATCGCATAGGATATCCACACTCGCAAGTATGTGGTGAATCCTTGACAACAAAGCATCGACTCCTATATGTGTTGTAACTGTACCCAATCCCGATACCTGATGACCCCAATAGAGTCGGTAAACGAGTCAAAGCACAGTACTAGCATGTAGAGTCTCAATGATGTCTCAAGTAGTAAGGACTAATGGTGTACAACCAAAACCGCGGACTTTATCCACTCGATAAGTGATAACCACTTGGAAAGTCCGGATAGGGTAGTTCGATCATTCATCATATGAATATCCATTTGCATGCTTCGAACATCTCTATGTTCCTTACCAATGAAACGTGGTACTCTGCATCGCAAATGCTAGTCTCAAACTCGAGCGGTCCTTATCCTTATTATCGGACGGCTCAATCGACTAGGAACAGTTTAGAATATACAGTGACTATAAGATGTGTTTCATGATAGACATCTCCATGTTCTACCACATCTTACATACACTTTAGTATATTCAAGGTCTTTATCAAAGCAACAATAGTATATCACAATATCACAATATGAAGAAATACAAAGTCATTGCCATTAATAAAAGTGTAAATTATATTAAACAAAAGATTGTTTATACAAAGAGTCATCAAAGCCCTTAGCCACAAGTTGGCTCATTGGGCACCCACTCTTTCATCTCTGTTATCTGATCCTTGACCTCGAGTCTTTAGGGAGTTCACTTTGCATGCATGTATACTCATACTCTTGTACCGAGCGTTTTATGCTCACGTCTCGTACTCTGTATTTCTGGACACCCTATTCCATGGGGCAGGTTTGCGATTGGACGAGGAGGGTGGATCCAGGAGGGGCTAGTCAGTGGTTGGCCAGCTGGAGCTTCGTCTAGGTTTTATTACTGTTGTTTGGGTTTATACAGCTATTCGATTTGGTTGTATATTATTTGGATAAATTACAGATTCCTTTACTTGGGATTGTATAATATTTATGGTTTCCGCAGTTTTATTCTGATATCTGTTTAATTAAGTTAATTGCATGCATAAGTTCTGTTTAGTAGGTGATCCGGGTAAGGGTCACTACATTTATGGTATCAGAGCATGCAAAAGAATTCTGGGGATTTAGTCTCATCATGAGGTATTTTTGTAGATGGCAAATCATGACGACCGGAGTTCTTATGGCAGTGTTGGTGGGCGTTGGGGTGATGCCGACCGGGAGCCTCATCGAGAACGGCATCATCGTCATCATGACGACGAGCGTTTCACTGTGCGTCGATTCTTAGCTATGGGTCCTAAGCCCTTAGTTGGAGGTGAGTCTCCGGAGGATGCGGAGAACTGGTTAGACCGCATGGAGACGACTTTTCAGACTTTCCAATGCACCGAGGAGCAGAAGGTGGAGACCCTTGGCTATCTTCTGGATGGGCATGCACGCAGGTGGTGGAGGTTTACTTCTACACCTTTTGTTGCGGCGAGAGGAGTGGCCACCTGGGCCGAGTTCTGCACAGCTTTCCAAAAGCGGTATTTTCCTCGTGCACTCCGACAGTCGAAGGCAGGCGGGCTACTGAGTCTGCGACAGGGAGCCATGTCTATTGATGAGTATCAGCAGAGGTTCTTTGATCTGCTATCCTATTGCCCCGAGATTGCTGATAGCTCAGAGATGAAGTATAATCTGTTCCTTCAGGGCCTTAACCCTGATATCCATGACCGTGTGGCGGTTGGCGACGACATGTCCTACAAAGGTTTGGTGAGCCATTGTTACCAGGCGGAGGACAGCATTCGGCAGAACAGGTCTTTCCCTCAATCGAGGCCTGCTAGTTCTTTGGGTCCCCGTGCCCAATCTTTCAAGAAGTCTGGATCTTCTTCTTCCTCTGGTTCTGGAGGTGTTGTCCATTACTGTAAGAAGGACAAGTGTGATCACTGTGGAAAGAACCATCCATCCGACAAGTGCCGTAGAGCTTCTGGAGCTTGTTTCCGTTGTGGAGAGACTGGTCATATTCGGAGAGATTGTCCACTATCTGGGGGAGGCAGTTCTGGATCTGGTTCAGGATCTGGTTCTCAGGCCACCGTACAGCAGATGTCGCAGGGACAGTCTGCTGGGAGTTCTCATTTGAGGCCACGAGCTTCTGGCCAGGTGTTTGCCCTGAGACATGATCAGGCAGTGGAGGAGAATGAGAAAGTCATCGCAGGTACATTTCTGCTTTATGGTATACCTGCTCTTGTACTTATTGACACTGGTGCATCTCATTCCTTCATTTCTGCACGTTTTGTTAAGAGGCATAAGTTACCATGCATTGCACTAGACGTAGTGATGTCTATTTCTACTCCGACGGGCCAATCTGATTTGGCTAAGCGTCTAGTGATGGGTTGCCCTTTAGAGTTTGAGGGTAACATTTTGATTGTGAATCTCATGGTCCTGGCGATGGACGACTTTGATTGCATTCTGGGAATAGATATGTTGACTACCTATCGAGCTTCAGTGGACTGCTATCAAAGATTAGTACGCTTTCATCCGGAGGGGAGTGAGAGTTGGTTTTTCTATGGTGAGGGAGCGCGACCTCCGATGCCTTTGGTATCAGCTTTGAGAGCCTGTCGAGCTCTAGAGTCTGGCGAGGAAGGCTACCTTATCTATGCAGTTGATTTGTCCGCTGAGAGTATTGGGATAGAGAGCATTCATGTTGTGGATGAATTTACAGATGTATTTCCTGATGAGATTCCGGGTTTTCCTCCTGCTAGGGAAGTCGAGTTTGGCATAGAGTTGATGCCGGGTACTTCGCCTATTTCTAGAGCACCGTATCGTTTGGCTCCGTCAGAGATGCGTGAGTTGAAGAATCAGCTACAGGATCTTTTGGACAAGGGGTACATTCATCCTAGTGTGTCTCCTTGGGGAGCTCCTATTCTCTTCGTGAAGAAGAAGGATGGGTCGATGCGGCTGTGCATTGACTATCGACAGCTGAATCGAGTCACTGTGAAGAACAAGTATCTGTTGCCTCGTATTGATGACTTGTTCGATCAGCTGCAGGGCACGTCAGTTTACTCCAAGATTGACTTGAGATCTGGGTATCATCAGTTGAGAGTCCGTGATCAGGACGTAGCCAAGACTGCATTCTGTACTCGCTATGGGCATTACGAGTTCCTAGTGATGCCATTTGGTTTGACTAATGCGCCGGCTATATTCATGGATTTTATGAACCGTGTCTTCAGGGAGTATTTGGACAAGTTTGTCGTGGTCTTCATTGACGACATCTTGGTGTATTCATGTAATACGGAAGAGCATGTTTCTCACTTGCGGTTGGTACTACAGACTCTTCGAGATGAGCAGTTGTACGCCAAGCTGAGCTAGTGTGAGTTCTGGATGGATAGAGTGGTCTTTCTTGGCCATATCATATCCAGGGAGGGGATTTCTGTTGATCCAAGCAAGATTGAAGCGGTACTTAATTGGTCGCGTCCGACGACAGTTGCTGAGATCCGTAGTTTTCTAGGTCTAGCAGGGTATTATCGTCGCTTCATTCTGAACTTCTCTCACTTAGCTCGACCGTTGACGCAGCTTACCCGCAAGGGTCTGGATTTCGAGTGGTCCTCCGAGTGTGAGGAGAATTTCTGTGAGCTTCGATGGCGGTTGACTTCTGCACCGGTGTTGGCATTACCGTCAGGATCTGGAGGGTATGTAGTTTACACGGATGCTTCTCTTCAGGGGTTAGGTTGTGTCCTGACTCAGAATGGGCATGTGATCGCATACGCTTCTAGACAGCTGAAGCTTCACGAGGACAACTACCCAATCCATGATCTGAAATTGGCAGCCATTGTGTTCGCTTTGAAGATCTGGCATCATTATCTGTATGGCGAGAAATTTGAGATCTTCACCGACCATAAGAGTCTCAAGTATTTGTTCACTCAGGCGGAGTTGAACATGAGGCAGAGACGTTGGATGGACTTGCTTAAGGACTATGATTGCGAGATTAAGTACCATCCGGGAGCTGCTAATCTCACCGCTGATGCCTTGAGTCGCAAGGTGCGACTATCCGCATTTCAGATTTGTTCGATGTCTAGTGCGATCAGTGACTGTTGTACTTCAGGTTATACCTTCAAGCATAAGAAAAGTATGCAGAGTATCCAGATGTTTGTGATATTATCTGTGCCAGCCTTGTATTCGCGGATCCGAGATGCTCAGATGTCTGATTCGAAGACCCAGCGTTTAGCTCGTCTAGCTAACGAGGGTAGCTCGTCTGGATTTCATTACCAGTCAGATGGTTTTCTGTGTTTGTCTGGTAGACTTGTGATTCCGCAGGATGAAGAGTTGCGAGAGGAGATTTTGTCTCAGGCGCATCGCACTAAGTTGAGTATTCATCTTGGGAGCAACAAGATGTACAAGGATCTACGTACTCGTTTCTGGTGGAAGGGAATGAAACGCAGTGTTTATCAGTCTGTTTCGAGATGTTTGGTGTGTCAACAGATCAAGGCAGAGCACCGACGACCTGGAGGATTGCTTCACAGTCTGCCTATTCCTGAATGGAAATGGGAGTTTATCACAATGGACTTTGTGACCCATTTGCCGGTATCCCCGAGGAACTGTGATGCTATCTGGGTTGTGGTGGACCGACTCACCAAGTCAGCGCATTTCATTGCCTATAGCCGAGAGTACTCTGTGGATCGCATGACACGGATGTACATTCAGGAGATCGTTCGACTTCATGGAGTGCCTGTGAGCATTGTCAGCGATCGGGACCCTAGGTTCACTTCTAGATTTTGGGGGAGCGTTCAGCGTGCGATGGGTACTACTCTCAGTTTGAGTACTGCCTATCATCCGGAGACTGATGGTCAGTCAGAGCGCACTATCCGTACTTTAGAGGATATTCTTAGAGCGTGCGTCATGGATTTTGGTTCAGCCTGGCAGGATCATTTGCCGTTGATCGAGTTCGCGTACAACAATAGCTATCATACTAGTATTGGGATGGCACCTTTTGAGGCGTTGTACGGACGTTGTTGTCGTACTCCACTCTTCTGGGAAGAAGTGGGGGAGAGACAGGCTGAGGGACCGGAGTTTATCCAGCAGGCGATAGACATTGTTGATCAAATCATGAAACGGATTAAGACTGCACAGGATCGTCAGGCCAGCTATGCTAATATCAAGCGTAGGCCTTTGCAGTTCGACGTCGGGGAGAAAGTATTTCTGAGAGTGTCACCTTTCCGCAAGATTCTCAGATTTGGCCTTAAGGGCAAGTTGTCTCCAAGGTTTATCGGTCCGTTTGAGATCTTGGAGAGCATTGGCGATTTGGCTTATCGACTAGCTTTGCCACCGCATCTATCCAGTATTCACGATGTGTTCCACGTATCTCTGTTGCGACGGTATGTGGCGGATGAATCTCATATTCTGCAGCGGTCTGAGGTTCTGGTGAACAAGGATTTGACTTATGTTGAGAAAGCTATTCGTATCCTGGATTATAAGGATAAGGTTTTGCGGAACAAAGTCATTCCTTTGGTTTTAGTTCGGTGGCAGCGCCGAGGCACTGAGGAAGCTACTTGGGAGCTTGAGGACAGGATGCGTGAAGACCATCCTGAGTTGCTTTGATTTTATTCTTTAGTTGTATTCAGTTGCAAACTCTGTAAACGTTGGATTTGAATAAAGAATATTTCTGATTTCTGTATTTCATTCGGTACTTAAGATCTGATTTCGATGACGAAATATCTTAATTGGGGGAGAATGTAGTAGCGCGTACCCTAATTGAGTAATCAAAGGATTAATGCTAATTAAATAAATTGAGTATAGGACGGATTGGAAGCTCCGAAGGCACGATCGGAAGCTCCGAACAGGATCGGAAGCTCCGATGAGCGATCGGAGGCACCGATGATATTACGTCATTCATGACGTGTGGTTAGATCGGAAGCTCCGATCAGGACTGGAAGCTCCAATCACCCCTATCCGGATTCAACAAGTGATATTTTGACACGTGGCAGATCAGGATCTTCGGAAGCTCCGATGGCAGGATCAGATGTTCCGATCGAGGTTCGGACGTTCCGATCAAGGATCGGAAGTTCCGATCGTTGTCTATAAATAAAGGGCCGAGGCTTCATTTCCAATTGCCAATTCCGAGTGTTTCCCTCTCCTTTCTAGTCTATTCAAGTTGTTCTAGCCTTCCTAGGCTTGACCCGGCGGTTGGCGAGGCGTTCGGTAGTCGTAGCAGAGTTGTGCCCAAGTTCTGGAGGCATTGACATCAAAGGGCTAACGACGGACGAAGGTATAGCTTTTGCTTCCTATAAATATTTAGGAGTATGCAATAGCTTAGTTAAGGCTTTTAGAGCATTTTAATGATAGTAGTATCATTTGGCAGTGTAGAGCAGACTATAGACGTGGACCTAGAGTTGGTAGAGCTTGCACTGTTTTTAGGTACGGAAGTACTGTTCGAGATATCCTGACTGAGTATGCATGTATTATGTAACTGCATGATTTATATGCCATGATATTATGCTGCATTCATTTGCATCTTGCTGTATCTCTTTCAAAATGTCTATTAGTAGGGTTGTACCCTATCCTGCTAGTGGATGGACTTCCATCGATTTGGGTCCGGCGTATCCACGGTTATCTCGGTATGGGAGCCACCTCCTGAAGCGACGGCACAACGTGCTACATACCAGGGCCCGGTCTGTCTCTGTTATCTGATCCTTGACCTCGAGTCTATAGGGAGTTCACTTTGCATGCATGTATACTCATACTCTCATACTGAGTGTTTTATGCTCACGTCTCGTACTCTGTGTTTCTGGACACCCTATTCCATGGGGTAGGTTTGCGATTGGACGATGAGGGTTGATCTAGGAGGGGCTAGTCAGTGGTTGGCCAGCTGGAGCTTCGTCTAGGTTTTATTACTATTGTTTGGGTTTATACGATTTGGTTGTATATTATTTGGATAAATTACAGATTCCTTCACTTGGGATTGTATAATATTTATGGTTTCCGCAGTTTTATTCTGATATCTGTTTAATTAAATTAATTGCATGCCTAAGTTTTGTTTAGTAGGTGATCCGGGTAAGGGTCACTACAGTACTAGCATATATAGTCTCCATGATGTTTCAAGTAGTAAGGACTAATGGTGTACAACCAAAACCGCGGACTTATCCACTCAATTAGTGAAAACCACTTGGAAAGTCCGAATAGGGTAGTTCGATCATCCATCAAATGAATATCCATTTGCATGCTTCGAACATCTTTATGTTCCATACCAATGAAATGTGGTACTTGGCATCGCAAATGCTAGTCTCAATCTCGAGCGATCCTTATCCTTATTTGTGAACGACTCAATTGACTAGGAACTGTTTAGAATATACAGTGATTATAAGATGTATTTCATGATAGTCATTCAAATCTACTATCATATCTTACATGCACTCTAGTGTATTCAAAGTCTTTATCTAAACATCGTATAGTACGTTACAACATAATAATATGATAAAACATAAAGCAAAAGCCAATATAAAAGTGTAAATTATATTAAACAAAGATTGTTTACATATAGAGTCATAAAGGCCCTTAGCCACAAGTTGGCTAACAGGGCACCTACTCTTTTAATCTCCCACTTGCCCTAAAGCCAACTAGTCATAATACCTAGTCCCATTGCTTCGCGATGTTTGTCAAATAATGGTCCTGGAAAGGGCTTAGTAAGTGGATCAGCGATATTGTCTGCAGAGGCCACTCTCTCGACAGTGATGTCTCCTCTTTCCACGATCTCCCAGATGATGTGGTATTTTCTCAGTATGTGTTTGGATCTTTGATGAGACCTTGGTTCCTTTGCCTGAGCAACGGCACCAGTATTGTCACAGTACACCGGGACTGGACCAACAGCTTCAGGAATGACCCCCAACTCTTGGACGAAATTCCTCATCCAAACGGCCTCTTTAGCAGCAGCTGATGCTGCAATGTATTCTGCCTCAGTGGTGGAATCCGCTGTGGTGTCCTGCTTGGAACTCTTCCAAGAGACAGCACCGCCATTGAGCATGAATACAAATCCAGAGGTTGATATCGAGTCATCCACGTCGCTTTGGAAGCTAGAGTCGGTATAGCCTTCCAATTTCAATTCTCTTTCCCAATAAACCATGAATACATTCTTAGTTCTTCTTAAGTACTTAAGAATATCCTTCACAGCTTTTCAATGCATTTGACCAGGATTCGCTTGATATCTTCTCGTGACACTCAGATCAAAGGCTACATCTGGTCTGGTAGATATCATCCCATACATGATACTTCCTATGGCTGAAGCATATGGTACGTGTGTCATTTTTTCTATTTCTTCATCAGTCTTGGAAGACATTGACTTGGATAGAGAAGCTCCATGGCACATAGGTAGATGTCCTCACTTGGACTCATCCATAGAAAACCTTTTCAATATGGTGTCGATGTAGGTTGCTTGAGTAAGTCCTATCATTCTCTTAGATCTATCTCTATAGATCCGTATTCCTAGAATATAGGACGCCTCACCCAAGTACTTCATCGAGAATCTACTTGACAACCATATCTTTGTTGACTGCAACATCCCTACATCATTCCCAATGAGTAGGATGTCATCAACATAAAGCACTAAGAATGTCACAGCATCCTTAACCACTTTCTTGTACACGCACGGTTCCTCCGAGTTCTTGATGAAACCAAAGTTTTTTATTGTTTCATCAAATTTCTGATTCCAAATTCTTGATGCCTGTTTGAGACCATAAATTAATCTCTGAAGCTTGCATACCTTATGCTCGCTTCCCATGGATGTGAATCCCTCGGGCTGCATCATATAGATCTCTTCCTTAATGTTTCCATTAAGAAATGCAGTCTTCACATCCATTTGCCATATCTCATAGTCATACCATGCTGCTATGGCAATTAAGATTCTTATGGACTTGAACATTGCGACTGGTGAAAAAGTTTCATCATAGTCAACACCTTGTCTTTGTGTATAACCTTTTGCGACCAATCATGCCTTGTAGGTCAGCACCTTACCATCAGGCCCAAGTTTTCTCTTTTAGATCCATTTACACCCTATAGGAACAATTCCATTGGGAGGGTCTACTAAAGACCAAACTTGGTTTGCATGCATGGAGTCTATTTCAGACTGCATGGCTTCAAGCCATAAATTCGAATCGGCATCAGAAATTGCCTCCTTGAAGTTTCTTGGATCACATCCAACGATGGGATCACTTTGATCCCCTTCAAGTAGGAGAATAAGTCGATCAGGATGTCTAGAAGTCCTTTTGGATCTTCTAAGAGGTGGCGTGTCAATTATTGGTTCCTGAGGTGTGGGGTTGCTATTTTGTATCTCGGGTTCTTCTCGATCTTCTTCGAGTTCCATCATTTTGCCTTTTCTATCAAGTAATAATTCCTTCTCAAGGAAGGTGGCATTCCTAGAAACAAACACTTTTGTTTCAGTAGGATGATAGAAATTATATCCGATCGAATTCTTCTGATACCCTACAAAATAACATAAAGTGGATCGACTATCCAACTTATCTCCCACTGTCTACTTCACGTAAGCAGGACATCCCCAAATCCTTAAGTACGAATACTTAGGAGTTTTGCCAGTCCATAATTCATATGGTGTTTTGTTCAATGCTTTAGTGTGGATATTGGTCAACAACAATACCGCCGTTTCAAGTGCATAGCCCCAAAACGAGGGTGGGAGCTCAGTGAAGCTCGTCATAGATCGAACCATGTCCAACAGAGTTCGATTACGACGCTCTGCTACACCATTTAGCTGAGGTGTGGCAGGAGGAGTCCACTGAGAAAGAATTCCATTTTCTTTCAGATAGTCCAAAAACTCGATACTCAAGTATTCACCGCCTCGATCAGATCGAAGTGCTTTAATACTTTTACCTAGCTGGTTTTCTACTTCATTCTTGAATTCTTTGAACCTTTCAAACGATTCAGATTTATATTTCATTAAATATAAATACTCATACCTAGAATAATCATCAGTAAAGGTAATGAAGTAGGTGTAACCATATTTAGTACCAATAGTAAATGGGCCACAAACATCTGTATGGATCAAATCCAATAGATTTTGACTACGCTCAGGTTTTCCCTTAAAAGGTGTTTTAGTCATTTTTCCTTTCAGACAGGACTCCCAAGTAGGTAGAGAGTTTATATCTGACGAATCAAACATTCCCTCTCCCACTAGCTTGTTCATCCTTCGTGAGGAAATATGACCTAGCCTAGCATGCCAAAGGTTTGCCGGGTTTTGACTATCATTTTTCCTTTTAATTGTTTTTTCTGGTTTATCAACATAATTAACTGGTACGTCTTTCATTTTTAAGTTATATAGATCATTTTCTAGTTGTCCACATCCAATTAAACATTCATTCTTGTAAATATTGCAAATCTCATTCACAAAATTGCAAGAAAAACCATCTCTATCAAGCATAGAAACAAAAATAATGTTTTTAACCAAATCTGGAACAAATAAAACATCTCTCAAAATTACCTTAAAATTGTTCTGTAGAATTAAATAAACGTCTCCCATAGCTTTGGCTTCAACTCTAGAACCATTTCCAAGCCTTAACTGGGTCTCACCCATCCTAAGCTTACGACTTCTTGTCATCACCTGCAAGTCATTGCAAATGTGAGATCCACATCCGGTATCCAATACCCAAGAAGTAGTATTAAGTGAAACATTTATTTCAATATAAAACATACCCTTTGCAGTTCGCAAATGCTCGAGATTTTCTTTGCAGTTAGGTTTCCAATGACCGGGTTTCTTGCAGTGATGGCAAACATCTTCATATTTGTTCACGTTTGAAGCCTTTGTCTTGTTCTTCTTCTTGGGTAGGGAAGAACGTTTCTTACCCTTTGCACTTGGTACCTTCTTAGAGTTAGAAGAGGAGCCTACCAAGAGTACCGGTTTATCCTTATTTAATGTGGCCTCATAAGTGACAAGCATATTGACCATCTCTTCAAGAGTGGCCTCTATCTTGTTCATATTGAAGTTTATCACAAAACCGTCAAACGAAGAAGGAAGAGAGAGAAGTAATAAGTCCACATTCAGTTCGTTCTCCAATGTCAAATCGAGTGTTACCATCTTTTCAATGAGCCCAATCATGTGTACCCCATGCTCACGGACCGAAGTCCCATCTCGCATGCGGCATGTCATGAGCTCTTTGACAGTGACATACCTCTTGGATCTTAACTGAGCTCCAAAAAGTTCCTTGAGGGTCTTGTGAATGTCAGCAACATTCACTGCATCCTCAAATCGCCTATGAAGTTCATCAGACATCGAAGCCTGCATGTAGCATTTGGCCTTGATATCATGGTCCCACCATTTATCAAGTTTGGCCAACTCTTACGAACTCACATTAGCCGGGGCTTCCTTCGGAGGAGACTTTTCTAACACGTAGAAAACCTTTTCCGAACTTAGAACAATCTTTAACTTACGGAACCATTCCGTATAGTTAGCGCCAGTCAGTTTGTTTTGTTCGAGAATAGAGAATAGTGGATTGCGCGAATTCATCATAATGCAATACTGAAAAGAAACAGACAATAATTAGTGATTGTTTAATTAATTTACTAAGACATAAAATAAGGCGAGATTAATTTTATGAATTACACTCACACTATTTTAATGATTTCACACCCCCTAGTGAAAACGAGAAACTGGTTTCCTTAGTGGGAACATGGAGTCCAATTGACAAATCATAGTCCCGAATAATATCAGCCAACCATAATTTTCAAAAGGTAGAGCCCAATTGCTTCCAAAACAACCCCCATGTTTTTACCTCATGTCCAATAAGAGCCCAATAATATGACGCCGTTTATTATGACATGTCAAGATGACCCACCAATATTAAGTTGTGATGGACGGTCGCCGTATGGATCCTCCAATAATATGAGCCAATCCCACGGGAGTTCCACCCAACTTACAACATGTGTCGATCCAATGTACAACTTTCCGACGAACGGGCCCTCCAATAATATGAGACGGACCATGCCCGCGGGTAGCATCTCATACATTGATCGTTGATGGAAGGTAGGAATATTTAAAAAATATTTAAATTCCCTTTTGTTAATCTTGATATCAATTTTAAATCATATTTAAAATGAAGTATTTTAATTTTGAAAAATTTGTCTCATCATTTAAAAATTTGCATGCTTGCGGGATTCATGCAATTTAGTCTAAACATGCATATAACAATAATATCAAATATTTTATAAAGGATGATCGATGCCTAGATCTACTCGACCCGTGGTTTCCAATCACGAGTCTAAGTCTAATCCTAGGTGATATGCAAGTATGCAATGCAATCCTATTACATTGAGCTTCCAATTTACATTTCTTCGGTCTTTATTGTTTGCTGGGCCCACCATTGTCTTCAAATCTTTATCTTCCACTAAGTCTAATAAATTTACAATAAATTTCGATGACAAGTAGGGGATACATATTTAAGGGTGGGAACGGGCCATGAACCAGGCCCACTTTTATTACAAATGATAAATCAAATTGGGCCATAAACCAAGCCCATTAATAAAAACCAAATGTAAACAACCTAACATACACCTAAAAACTTGGTCATGGAAATCGATCATCCTTTTGTCCAATTATTTAATTCAATTAAATGATTGGATAACATGCAATTCAAAGTTGAAATAATTGTAAATAGATAAAATTATATTTTATCTAGTTTATTCATAAAATCATATTCTATATATAAAATATAATTTCATATATAAAATCATATTTTATAATCAATTGTACTAAAATAATTAATTTTAAAAATTTTAATTTATTGGATTAAATTTATAAATTTCCAAAATTCAAAATTTATCCAAAAATTAATTTTCTTAAAATTTTGGGCTCAAACAATTTTGACCCATTTCCTCGTGGACCAACTAAAACAATTTTCAATCGGGCCAAAAACTGGGCCCGATAAAAATTAACGGGCCGAAATTCAAAATTTAAAAAAATAAAATTTTTAATTTTCTGGGCTGCCTGGGATCGCTGACAACGTTTGCCCTAGCCCAGCACGCTGGGTTGCTGGGCCGCGCTCGCGGCCCAGCTGCGCGCAGGCACGCAGGGCAGCGGGCAGCCTCCCGGAAAAATTTTGTTTTTGTTTTATTTTTTCTGAAAAATCAAGGCATTGTACAATCGAAAAAGTTTAATCGTTTGATATGAGAACAACCTGGCTCTGATACCACTGATGGAACACGTTCTCGGATCAGTCAGATGTGATACCCGTAGCAGCGGAAGTTTAAAATTTTTATTTTCTGATCTGGAACGATTCCAGATCATGGGTATCAAATCCTAACGACTAAAACAAACAAGTAAAATAAAACAGAATTAAATTTTACCTCTCAAATCTCAACTTGAGGTTATGGACTCCAACAGAAAATTCTGTTCTTCTTGTATATCCCAGGAACTGATTACTCGATCGATCAACTCCTGAACCAGGTCCACGAATAGAATTCTTAATCCCTCTGATAGACTGCACTAGAAAGTCTATCAGAAGTTTCTACGAAGAGAATTTAACAGATCTGATCTGTTAAACCAGTCTGCAATTTTTGAAAATTGCAGACTGGATTTTCGAGCACAGAAGAGGAAGGGGGTGGGCCGAACCCTAGGGAGAGAAAGATCTCTAGGTTTCGAAAATTATGAGTTGTTGTGTCTAATTTCTGTAATGCAATAACTTATTTATAATGTGGGCGGCTAACAGCTTAGGGCCCATTAGTCATAAGTTCAAGTCTGACAAGCAAAGCCCGCATGTTCAGAAATTAATATAAAATTCATCGTGAATCAAATTGATAAACCAATTTCACCAATGTGTACAGAAACCTATTCTGCATATTTTAAAGTAAAGATAAATTTTCTGAATCCGAATTCAGTGATTTCCAAAAATGGCATCCCTATGTCATTTTAAGAAATCTCACTCCCTCTACTCTTTAATAAGAAGTCCTACTTCTCATTTGCTAAATTTAACTCATTAAATTTAATTATCTCAACGGGTATTAGAAATCTATTACTTGTGTAACCCTCAATGGTTCAGGGATACAGCTAGCCGTGGGCCCACAAATCCTTGTAACTCGGAACAACAATTTCCGAATTACCCATCGAATCATGGTAAGAGCGCCTAGCAACATCGCCCCATGATTTTCTAGGTATCACTGATAGTTTCTGCAAGAACCAGTAGGTTTTGGTTAGCGTACAGTACAGTCCCTTCATCCATATATCCCGATCGAATAAACAACCATTGGTATATTGAGAGTCGTTCGAGATTCGATAACTATGCAATACATCTTGAAGATCAAATAGTGACATCGCATGTGCAACTAGGAAACCAAGTAACCTAAAGCACATCATGTACTCTGGCCAGAGATTTGTCATACTAATATCTCCTCAGATCGCATAGGATATCCACACTTGCAAGCGTGTGGTGAATCCTTGAAAATAATGAATCGACTCCTATATCTGTTGTAAGTGTACCCAATCTCGACACCTGTTGACCCTCATAGAGTCGGTAAATGAGTCAAAGTACAGTACTAGCATATATAGTCTCCATGATGTTTCAAGTAGTAAGGACTAATGGTGTAAAACCAAAACTGCGGACTTATCCACTCAATTAGTGAAAGCCACTTGGAAAGTCCGAATAGGATAGTTCGATCATCCATCAAATGAATATCCATTTGCATGCTTCGAACATCTCTATGTTCCATACCAATGAAATGTGGTACTTGGCATCGCAAATGCTAGTTTCAATCTCGAGCGATCCTTATCCTTATTTGCGGACGGCTCAATTGACTAGGAACTGTTTAGAATATAGAGTGATTATAAGATGTGTTTCATGATAGTCATTCAAATCTACTATCATATCTTACATGCACTCTAGTATATTCAAGGTCTTTATCTAAACATCGTATAGTATGTCACAACATAATAATATGATAAAAGATAAAGCAAAAGCCAATATAAAAGTGTAAATTATATTAAACAAAGATTGTTTACATATAGAGTCATAAAGGCCCTTAGCCACAAGTTGGCTAACAGGGCACCCACTCTTTCACTTAATCCGTAGATTCATGACCGGGTGGCGGTTGGTGATGATATGACTTATGAGGGATTGGTGAGCCGATGTCACCAAGCGAAGGATAGCATTCGGCATAACAGGTCTTTCTCTCAGTCTAGGCCTGCGAGTTCCTTGGGTCCCCGTGCTTAGTCGTTCAAGAAATCTGGATCTTCTTCTTCCTCTGGTTCCGATGGAGTAGTATGTTTTGGGAAGAAAGAGAAGTGCGACCATTGTGGGAAGAATCTGAAAGAGTTGATGCCCTGCTAGCCAACTTGTGGCTAAGGGCTTTGAGAGTCTCTTTTTGTAAACAATCTTTGTTTAATATAATATACGTTCTTTAAATGGCATTCACTTTATCTTATTATTATATAATGATATACTGTTGCTATTTTGATAAAGACCTTGAATATACTAAAGTAAGATTAGATAGCGAATATAGAGAGATCACTGTCATGAAACACATCTTATGTTCACTGTATATTCTAAACAGTTCCTAGTCAATTGAGCCGTCCACAAATAAGGATAAGGATCGCTCGAGATTGAGACTAGCATTTGCGATGCCGAGTATCACGTTTCATTGGTATGGAACATAGAGATGTTCGAAGCATGCAAATGGATATTCATATGATGAATGATCGAACTACCCTATTCGATCTTTCCAAGTGGTTATCACTTATCGAGTGGATATAGTCCGCGGTTTTGGTTGTACACCATTAATCCTTATTACTTGAAACATCATTGAGACTTTATATGCTAGTACTGTGCTTTGACTCGTTTACCGACTCTATTGGGGTCATCAGGTGTCGGGATTGGGTACAGTTACGACACATATAGGAGTCGATGCTTTGTTGTCAAGGATTCACCGCACACTTGCGAGTGTGGATATCCTATGCAATCTGAGGAGATATTAGTGTGACGAATCTCTAGCCAGAGTACATGATGTGTTTTAGGTTACTTGGTTTCCTAGTAGCACATGCGATGTCACTATTTGATCTTCAAGATGCATTGCATAGTTATCGAATCTCAAACGACTCTCGATGTACCAATGGTTGTTGATTCGATTGGGATATATGGATGAAGGGACCGTACTGTACGCTAACCAAAATCTATTGGTTCTTGCAGGCACTATCAGTGATACCTAGGAAATCATGGGGCGATGTTGCTAGGCGCTCTTACCATGATTCGTTGGGTAAGTCGGAAATTGTTGTTCCGAGTCACAAGGAGTTGTGAGGCCACGGCTAGCTGTATCCCTAAACCATTGAGGGTCACACAAGTAATGGATTTCTAATCCCCGTTGAGATAATTAAATTTAAAGAGTTAAATTTAGTAAATAAAGAAGTGGGACTTCTTATTTAAGAGTAGAGGGAGTAAGATTTCCTAAAATGACATAGTGATGCACATTTTTGGAAATCACTGAATTCGGATTCAGAAAATTTATCTTGACTTTAAAAGATGCAGAAATGGTTTCTGTGCACATTGGTGAAATTGGTTTATCAATCTGAGTCACGATGAATTTTATATTAATATCTGAACATGTGGGCTTGCTTGTCAGGCTTGAACTTATGACTAATGGACCCTAAGCTGTTAGCAGCCCACATTATAAATAAGTTATTGCAGTGCAGAAATTAAACAAAAAAGGTTAAAATTTAGAAAACCTAGAGAGCTATCTCTCAAGGAATTCGGCCGCCCCCCTTTCCTCTACTGTGTTCAAAAATCAGTCTGTGAATTTTTGAATTTGCAGTCTGATTTAACAGATCATATCTGTTCTATCTCATCGTAGAAACTTCTAATAGACTTTCTAGTGCAGTCTATCAGAGAGATTAAATTTCTGTTCGTGGACCTGATTGAAGAATTGTTCGTTCATCAGTTTCTGGGATATACAACAAGAGCAGTTTAATCTGTTGGTGTCCATAATCTCGCTTCGAGATTTTAAGGTAAAATTTACATTGTTTAAATTTTAAGTTATCAATTTTAATCGTAGGAATTTGATACCCATATGGAATCGTTCCATATAAAAATTTTAAAACTTCCGCTGCAACGGGTATCACTTTATTTTTCGATCCGGAGAACGACTGTGTTCCAACAGTGGTATCAGAGCCAGGCTGTTCTCGGATTTTACGATTAAAATATTGTTCCATTGTACAAGCCTCGATTTTTTAGAAAAATAAAACGAAAAAAAAAATTTAAATTTTCCGGGGGGACTACCCGCTGCCCTGCGCGCAGCTTGGCCGCGCCGAGCGGCCCAGCGAAGGGCTGGGCCCTCGGCCCGATTGTCAGGGACTGCCCGGGATCGTCCCGGGCAGCCCAGAAAAATTAAAATTTTATTTTTTTTGAAATTTTGAATTTCAGCCCGCACCTTAGGTGAATTTCATTTGATGAAAGGGACAAAAATTTTTCAAAACTCCATGGACATGCAGAAGAGAAATGCTATCCCCACTCTGTTATCGGGCCCAGTTTTTGGCCCGATTGAAAATTGTTTCAGTTGGTCCACGAGGCAATGGGTCAAAATTGTTTGAGCCCAAAATTTTTTAAAAAAATTAATTTTTGGATAAATTTTGAATTTTGGAAATTTATAAATTTAATCCAATAAATTAAATCTTTAATTATTAATTTTGGTACAATTGATAATAAAATATGATTTTATGTATAAAATTGGATTTTATATGTAAAATATGATTTTATTGATAAACTAGATAAAATATGATTTTATATATAAAATCATATTTTATCTATTTATATTTATTGCCATTGCATGATATCCAATAAATTAATTTTTGAATTAAATATTATTGGATAAGGATGATCGATTGTCATGACCAATATTATAGGTGTATGTTAGGTTGTTTACATTTGGTTTTAATTATTGTTGTTGGATTTATTAATGGGCCTGGTTTATGGCCCAATATGAATTGTCATATGTAATAAAAGTGGGCCTGGTTTATGGCCCGTTCCCACCCCTATAATGTATCCCTTTATTTGTCATAGTAATTTATTGTAAATTCACTAGAAATAGTGGGAGATTTTGAAGATGGAGGTGGGCCCAGCAAGCAATGATAAAGACTGAAGAAATGTAAATTGGAAGCACAATGTAATAGGATTGCATTGCATACTTGCATATCACCTAGGATTGGACTTAGACTCGTGATTGGCAACCACGGGTCGATTAGTAATGGAATCGATCATCCTAAAATATAATATATGATATTATTGTTGTATGCATGTTTAGACTAAATTGTATGAATCCCGCAAGCATACAAATTTTAAATGATGAGACAAATTTTTAAAATAAAAAATCCATCATTTTAAATATGATTTAAAATTGATATCAAGATAAATAAAGGAAATTTAAATATTGTTTAAATGTTCCTACCTTCCATCAACGATCAATGTATGAGATGCTACCCGCGGATACGATCTGGCTCATATTATTGGGGGGGCCCGTTCGTCGGAAAGCTGTACATTGGATCGACACATGTTGTAAGTTGGATGGAACTCCCATGGGATTGGCTCATATTATTGGGGATCCACATGGCAACCGTCCATCACAACTTAATATTGATGGGTCATCTTGACGTGTCACAATAAACAGCGTCATATTATTGGGCCCTTATTGGACATGAAGTAAAAATATGGAGGTTGCTTTGGAAGCAATTGGGCTCTACCATTTGAAAATTATGGTTGGCTGATATTATTCGGGACTATAGTTTGTCAATTGGACTCCATGTTCCCACTAAAGAAAATGTTTCTCGTTTTCACTAGAGGGTAGTGAAATCGTTAAAATAGTGGGAGTGAGATTCATAAAATAAATTTTGCCTTATTTTATGTCTTAGTAAATTAATTAAACAATCACTGATTATTGTCTGTTTCTTTTCAGTATTTCATTAAGATGAATTCGCGCAATCCACTATTCTCTATTCTCGAACAAAACAAACGGACTGGCGCAAACTATACGGAATGGTTCCGTAAGTTGAAGATTGTCTTGACCTCGGAGAAGATGTTCTACTTGTTAGAAAAATCTCCTCCGAAGGAAGCACCAGCTGATATAAGTCCGGAAAAGTTGGCCAAACTTGATAAATGGTGGGACCATGATATCAAGGCCAAATGCTATATGCAAGCTTCGATGTCTGATGAACTCCAGAGGCGATTTGAGGATACCGTGAATGCTGCTGACATTCACGCACAACTCAAGGTACTTTTTGGGGCTCAATCGAGAGTTGAAAGGTTTGCTACTGTAAAAGAGTTAATGACGTGTTGCATGCGTGAAGGGACTTCGGTCCGTGATCATGGGGTACGCGTGATTTGGCTCATTCAGAAGTTGGTAACGCTTGAATTGGTATTGGAGCATGAACTCAATGTGGACTTATTACTTCTCTCTCTTCCTTCATCGTTTGACGGTTTTGTTGTGAATTTCAATATGAACAAGATAGAGGCCTCCCTTGAAGAGATGGTCAATATGCTTGTAACTTTTGAAGCCACTTTAAAGAAGGATAAACCAGTTCTCTTGGTGGGCTCCTCTTCTTCTGCTAAAAAGGGGCCAAGTACAAAGGATAAGAAACGTTCTGCCCCATCCAAGAAAACCGGACCCGAGAAGAAGAACAAGACAAAGGCTTCAAACATGGAAAAATCCAAGGATGTTTGCCATTACTGCAAGAAACCCGGTCATTGGAAACGTAACTGCAAGGAATATCTCGAGCAGTTGTGAACTGCGAAGGGTATGTTTTATATTGAAATAAATGTTTCACTTAATACTACTTCTTGGGTATTGGATACCGGATGTGGATCTCACATTTGCAATGATTTGCAGGTTATGACAAGAAGTCGCAAGCTTAGGATGGGTGAGACCCAGCTGAGGCTCGAAAATGGTTCTCGAGTTGAAGCCAAAGCTGTGGGAGACATTTGTTTAATTTTGCAGAATGATTTTAAGTTATTTTTGAGAGATGTTTTATATGTGCCAGATTTGGTTAAAAACATTATTTCTATTTCTATGCTTGATAGAGATGGTTTTTCTTGCAATTTTGTGAATGAGATTTGCAATATTTACAAGAATGAATGTTTAATTGGATGTGAACAACTTGAAAACGATCTATATAACTTAAAATTAAAAGGCATTCCAATTAATTATGTTAATAAACCTGTAACAACGAACAAAAGAAAAATAGATAGTCAAAACCCAGCAAACCTTTGGCATGCTAGGCTAGGTCATATTTCTTCAAGGAGGATGAACAAGCTAGTGGGAGAGGGCATGTTTGATATGTCTGATATTAAATCTCTACCTACTTATGAGTCCTGCCTCAAAGGAAAATGACTAAATCTCCTTTCAAAGGGAAGCCAGAGCGTAGTCAAAATCTATTGGATTTGATCCAAACAGATGTTTGCGGACCATTTAGTATTGGTACAAAATTTGGTCACACCTACTTCATTACCTTTACTGATGATTATTTTAGGTATGGGTATTTATATTTGATGAAATATAAGTCTGAATCATTTGAAAAGTTCAAAAAATTCAAGGCTGAAGTAGAAAACAAACTAGGTAAAAGTATTAAAGCACTTCGATCAGATTGAGGTGGAGAATACTTAAGTACCGAGTTCTTGGATTATCTAAAAGAGAATGAGATTCTCTCTCAGTGGACTCCTCCTATGACACCTCAGCTGAATGGTGTTTCGGAGCGTCGCAATCGAACCTTGTTGGACATGGTTCGATCTATGATAAGCTTCACTGAGCTCCCACCTTCGTTTTGGGTCTATGCTCTTGAAACGGCGGTATTGTTGTTGAACAACGTCCACACTAAAGCAGTGGACAAAACACCATACGAGTTATGGAATGGCAAAGCTCCTAAGTATTCGTACTTGAGGATTTGGGGATGTCCTGCTTACATGAAGCAGACAGTGGGAGATAAGTTGGATAGTCGATCCACCTTATGTTATTTTGTAGGGTATCCGAAGAATTCAATTGGATATTATTTCTATCATCCTACTGAAACAAAAGTGTTTGTTTCAAGGAATGCCACCTTCTTGGAGAAGGAGTTCTTATTGGATAAGAAAGGCAAGATGATGGAACTCGAAGAAATTCGAGAAGAACCCGAGATACAAAATAATGATCCTACACCTCAGGAACCATTGATTGACACGCCTATTACTAGAAGATCCAAGAGGACTTCTAGGCCTCCTATTAGATATGGTCTTCTTCTTGAAGGGGATCAAAGTGAACCCGACATTGGATGTGATCCAAGAAACTTCAAGGAAGCAATTTCTGATGCGGATTCGAATTTATGGCTTGAAGCTATGCAGTCGGAAATAGATTCGATGCATACAAACCAAGTTTGGTCTTTAGTAGATCCTCCCGATGGAATTGTTCCAATAGGGTGTAAATGGATCTACAAGAGAAAACTTGGGCCTGATGGTAAGGTACTGACCTACAAGGCACGATTGGTTGCAAAAGGTTACACTCAAAGACAAGGTGTTGACTATGATGAAACTTTTTCACCAGTCGCAATGTTCAAGTCCATAAGAATCCTTATTGCCATTGCTGCATGGTATGACTATGAGATATGGCAAATGGATGTGAAGACTGCATTACTTAATGGAAACATTAAGGAAGAGATCTATATGATGCAGCCCGAGTGATTCACATCCATGGGAAGCGAGCATAAGGTATGTAAGCTTCAGAGATCGATCTATGGTCTCAAACAGGCATCAAGAAGTTGGAACCAGAAATTTGATGAAACAATAAAGGATTTTGGTTTCATCAAGAATCCGGAGGAACCATGCGTGTACAAGAAAGTAGTTAAGGATGCGGTAACATACTTAGTACTTTATGTTGATGACATCCTACTCATTGGGAATGATGTAGGGACGTTGCAGTCAACAAAGATATGGTTGTCAGGTAGATTCTCGATTAAGGATTTGGGTGAGGCGTCCTATATTCTAGGGATACAGATCTATAGAGATAGATCTAAAAGAATGATAGGACTTACTCAAGCTACCTACATCGACACTATATTGAAAAGGTTTTCAATGGATGAGTCCAAGAGAGGACATCTACCTATGTGTCATGGAGTCTCTCTATCCAAGTCTATGTATTCCAAGACTGACGAAGAGATAGAGAAAATGACACACATACCATATGCGTCAGCCATAGGGAGTATCATGTATGGGATGATATCTACCAGACCGGATGTGGCATTTGCTCTGAGTGTCACGAGCAGATATCAAGCCAATCCCGGTCAAATGCATTGGAAAGCCGTGAAGGATATTCTTAAGTACTTGAGAAAAACTAAAAATGTATTCATGGTTTATGGAGGAAGAGATATGAAATTGGAAGGCTATACCGACTCTAGCTTCCAAAGTGACGTGGATGACTCGAAGTCAACCTCTGGATTTGTGTTCATGCGGCGGTGCTGTCTCTTGGAAGAGTTCCAAGCAAGACACCACAGCGGATTCCAACACTGAGGCAGAATACATTGCGGCATCAGCTGCTGCTAAAGAGGCCGTTTGGATGAGGAATTTCGTTCAAGAGTTGGGCGTTATTCCTGAAGCTGTTGGTCCAGTCTCGGTGTACTGTGACAACACGGTTGCCGTTGCTCAGGCAAAGGAACCAAGGTCTCATCAAAGATCCAAACACGTACTGAGGAAATACCACATCATCCGGGAGATCGTGGAAAGAGGAGACATCACTATCGAGAGAGTGGCCTCTGCAGACAATATAGCTGATCCACTTACTAAGCACTTGCCAGGACCATTATTTGACAAACATCGCGAACAATGGGACTACGTAGTATGACTAGTTGGCTTTAGGGCAAGTGGGAGATTGAAAGAGTTGATGTCCCGCTAGCCAACTTGTGGGTAAGGGCTTTGAGAGTCACTTTTTGTAAACAATCTTTGTTTAATATAATATACGTTCTTTAAATGGCGTTAACTTTATCTTATTATTATATAATGATATACTATTGCTATTTTGATAAAGACCTTGAATATACTAAAGTAAGATGAGATAGCGAATATAGAGAGATCACTGTCATGAAACACATCTTATGTTCACTGTATATTCTAAACAGTTCCTAGTCAATTGAGCCGTCCACAAATAAGGATAAGGATCGCTCGATATTGAGACTAGCATTTGCGATGCCGAGTACCACGTTTCATTGGTATGGAACATAGAGATGTTCAAAGCATGCAAATGGATATTCATATGATGAATGATCGAACTACCCTATTCGGACTTTCCAAGTGGTTATTACTTATCGAGAGGATATATTCCGCGGTTTTGGTTGTACACCATTAGTCCTTATTACTTGAAACATCATTGAGACTCTATATGATAGTACTGTGCTTTGACTCATTTACCGACTCTATTGGGGTCATCAGGTGTTGGGATTGGGTACAGTTACGACACATATAAGAGTCGATGCTTTGTTGTCAAGGATTCACCGCACACTTGCGAGTGTGGATATCCTATGCAATCTGAGGAGATATTAGTGTGATGAATCTCTGTCCAGAGTACATGATGTGTTTTAGGTTACTTTGTTTCCTAGTAGCACATGTGATGTCACTATTTGATCTTCAAGATGCATTGCTTAGTTATCGAATCTCGAACGACTCTCGATGTACCAATGGTTGTTGATTCGATTAGGATATATGGATGAAGGGACCGTACTGTACGCTAACCAAAATCTATTGGTTCTTGCAGGCACTATTAGTGATACCTAGGGAATCATGGGGCGATGTTGCTAGGTGCTCTTACCATGATTCGTTGGGTAAGTCGGAAATTGTTGTTCCGAGTCACAAGGCGTTGTGAGCCCACGGCTAGCTGTATCCCTAAACCATTGAGGGTCACACAAGTAATGGATTTCTAATCCCCGTTGAGATAATTAAATTTAATGAGTTAAATTTAGTAAATAAAGAAGTGGGACTTCTTATTTAAGAGTAGAGGGAGTAAGATTTCCTAAAATGACATAGTGATGGACATTTTTGGAAATCACTGAATTCGGATTCAGAAAATTTATCTTGACTTTAAAAGATGCAGAAATGGTTTTTGTGCACATTGGTGAAAATGGTTTATCAATCTGAGTCACGATGGATTTTATATTAATTACTGAACATGCGGGCTTGCTTGTCATGCTTGAACTTATGACTAATGGACCCTAAGCTGTTAGCAGCCCACATTATAAATAAGTTATTGCAGTGCAGAAATTAAACAAAAAAGGTCAAAATTTCGAAAACCTAGAGAGCTATCTCTCAAGGAATTTGGCTGCCCCCCTTTCCTCTACTGTGTTCAAAAATCAGTCTGTGAATTTTTGAATTTGCAATCTGATTTAACAGATCATATCTGTTCTATCTCATCGTAGAAACTTCTGATAGACTTTCTAGTGCAGTCTATCAGAGGGATTAAATTTCTGTTCGTGGACCTGATTGAAGAATTGTTCGTTCATCAGTTCCTGGGATATACAACAAGAGCAATTTAATCTGTTGGTGTCCATAATCTCGCTTCGAGATTTTAAGGTAAAATTTACATTGTTTAAATTTTATTTTATCAATTTTAATCTTAGGAATTTGATACCCATACGGAATCATTCCATATAAAAATTTTAAAACTTCCGCTGCAACGGGTATCACTTTCTTTTTCGATCCGGAGAACGACCGTGTTCCAACAGAATCATCCGACGGACAGGTGTCGTAGAGCTTCTGGAGCATGCTTTCAGTGTGGAGAGGTTGGTCATCTCTGGAGGGATTGTCCACTAGCTGGAGGAGGCGGTTTTGGTTCTGGTTCAGGATCGGGTTCTCATACTACCATTCAGTAGAGATAGCAGGGACAGTCTACTGGGAGTTCTCATTTGAAGCCGTGAACATCTAGTTAGGTGTTTGCCTTGAGGCATGATCAGGAAGTGGAAGAGAATGAGAGAGTCATCGCAGGTACATTTCTGTTATATGGAATGCCTGATTTTGTACTCATTGACACTGGTGCATCTCATTCCTTTATCTCTGCACGTTTTATTAAGAAGCATAAGTTGTCATGCATTGAACTAGATGTAGTGATTGTTGTTTCTACTCCGACGGGTCAATCTTCTTTGGCTAAACGTCTAGTGATGGGTTGCCCTTTAGAGTTTTAAAGGAACATTCTGATATCGAATCTCATGGTTCTTGCCATGGAGGATTTTGATTGTATTATGGGGATTGATATACTGACTACATATCGAGCTTCAGTGGACTGCTATCAGAGGTTAGTACGATTTCATCCGGTTGGTGGTGATAGTTGGTTTTTCTATGGTAAGGAAGCGTGACCTTTGATGTCGTTGGTATTAGCTTTGAGAGCATGTCGAGCTCAAGAGTCTAGCAGGGAAGGATACGTCATCTATGCAGTTGATTCGTCCGCTGAGAGTGTTGGTATTGAAGGTATACTATTGTGAATTAATTCCCAGATGTATTTCCAGATGAGATTCCAGGTTTTCCACCTACTAGGAAAGTCGAGTTTGGCATAGAGTTGATGTCGGGTACTTTTCCTATTTCTCGATCACCATATCGTCTGGCTCTGTCAAAGATGCGTAAATTGAAGAATCGGTTACATGATCTTTTGTACAAGAGGTACATTCATCCTAGTTTATCTCCTTTGGGATCTCCTGTTCTCTTTGTGAAAAAGAAGGATGGGTCGATGCGGCTGTGCATTGACTATCGGCAGCTGAATCGAGTTACGGTGAAGAACAAGTATCATTTGCCTCGTATTCATGACCTGTTTGATCAGTTGCAGGGTACTTCGATTTACTCCAAAATTGACTTGAGATCTGGGTATCATCAGATGAGAGTCCGAGATCAGGATATAGCCAAGACTGCGTTCCGTACTCGCTATGGGCATTATGAGTTTCTAGTGATGCCGTTTGGGTTGACTAATGCGTCAACTATATTTATGGATCTGATGAACCGCGTCTTCAGGGAGTTTTTGAATAAGTTTGTCGTGGTTTTCATTGACGACATTTCTGGTGTATTTTCTTAATGCAGATGAGCATGCTTCTCACCTGCGGTTGGTGCTACAGACTATTTGGGATGAGCAGTTGTACGCCAAATTGAGTAAACGTGAGTTTTGTATGGATCGAGTGGTTTTTCTTGGCCATATCATATCCAGGGATGGGATTTCTGTTGATTCGAGTAAGGTTGAGGCTGTGTTGAACTGGTCGGTCCGACGACAGTTGTTGAGATCCGCAGTTTTTTGGGTCTAGCAGGATATTATCGTCGCTTCATTGCGAATTTCTCTCAGTTAGCTCGACCTTTGACTCAGCTCACTCGAAAGGATGTTGATTTCGGGTGGTCCTCAGAGTGTGAGGAAATCTTTTGTGAGCTTCGACGACGGTTGACTTCTGCGCCTGTGTTGGCGTTACCGTCAGGGTCTGGAGGGTATGTGGTTTATACAGATGCTTCTCTTCAAGGGCTAGGTTGTGTTCTGACTCAGCATGGGCATGTGATTGCATACGCTTCTAGGCAGTTGAAGGTTCACGAGGATAGATATCTAGTGCATGATTTAGAGTTGGAAGATATTGTGTTTCCTTTGAAGATCTGGCGTCATTATCTATATGGCGAGAGATTTGAGATTTTCACAAACCACAAGAGTCTCAAGTATTTATTCACTCAGGCGGAGTTGAACATGAGGCAGAGAAGTTGGATGGACTTGTTGAAGGACTATGATTGTGAGATTAAGTACCATCCGGGAGTTGCTAATCTCACTGCTGATGCCTTGAGTCGCAAGGTGCGATTTTCCGCCCTTCAGATTTGTTCGATGTCCCGTGAGATCAAGGATTGTTGTTCTTCAGTGTATACCTTCAAGAACAAGAAGGACATGCAGCGTATCCAGATTTTTGCGATATTATCTGAGCCAGGTTTGTATTCGCGGATTCGAGATGCTCAGATGTCTGATTCGAAGACCCAGCGTTTGGCTCGTCTAGCCAACGATGGTATTACTTCTGGATTTCACTATCATTCAGACGGTTTTTTGTGTCTATCGGGTCGGATTGTGATTCCGGAGGATGAGGATGTGCTGGGGGAGATTTTGTCTCAGGCACATCGCACTAAGTTGAGTATTCATCCAGGGAGCAACAAGATTTACAAGGATCTACGTACTCGGCTTTAGTGGAAAGGAATGAAACGCAGCGTGCATCAGTATGTTTCAAAATTCTTGGTTTGTCAGCAGGTCAAGGCAGAGCACCGACGACCTGGAGGTTTTCTTCACAGTCTGCCTATTCCTAAAATGGAAATTGGAGCTTATCACGATAAACTTTGTGACCCATTTGCCGGTATCCTAGAGAAATTGTGACGCTATCTAAGTTGTGGTGGAACGACTCACCAAGTCAGCACATTTCATTCCTTATAGCCGAGAGTACACTGTGCATCGTATGACTCGGTTGTACATCCAGGAAATCGTTCGGCTTCATGGAGTGCCCGTGAGCATTGTCAGCGATCGAGACCCTAGGTTTACTTACAGATTCCGGGGGAGTGTTCAGCATGCCATGGACACTACTCTCAGTTTGAGTATTGTCTATCACTCGGATACTGATGGACTGACAGAGCGCACTATCCGTACCTTAGAGGATATGCATCGTGCGTGTGCTATGGATTTTGGTTTAGTCTGGCAAGATCATTTGCCATTGATTGAGTTCGCATACAACAACAGTTATCATCGTAGCATTGGGATGTCACCTTTTTAGGCGTTGTATGGGCGACATTTTCGTACTCCACTCTTCTGGGAAGAAATGGGGGAGAGATAGGCCGAGGGACTAGAGTTAGTCCAGCAGGCCGCGAATATTGTTGATCAGATCAAGAAACGGATTAAGACTGCACAGGATCGTCAGGACAACTATGCTAATACCATGCATAGACCTCTGCAGTTTGATGTTGGGGAGAAAGTATTTCTGAGAGTTTAACCTTTCCGCAAGATTCTCAGATTTGGTCTCAAGGGTAAGCTATCTCCCAAATACATTGGTCCGTTTGAGATCTTGGAGAGCATTGTTGATTTGGCTTATTGGTTAGCCTTGCCACCATATTTGTCCAGTATCCATGATGTGTTTCATGTATCCTTGTTGCGACGGTATGTGGCAGATCAGTCTCATATTTCGCAGCCGCCTGAAGTACAGGTGGATACTGATTTGACTTATGTAGAGAGATCAGTTTGTATCTTGGATCATAAGGATAAGGTATTGCAGAATAAAGTTATTCCTTTGGTTCTAGTTCAGTGGCAGCGCCGAGGCACTGAGGAAGCCGATTCCGAGGTTGAGTTCAGGATGCGTTCAGAACATCCTGAGTTATTTTAATTTTGTTTTAGTGTTGTATTCAGTTGTAAAATTTTTAATCTAAATAAATAATGTTTCTGCTTACTATTTTATTTTTGATACTTGAGATCTGATTTCGAGGACGAAATATCTTAAGTGGGGGATAATGTAGTAGCCCGTAACCAAGTAAGGTGATTAATGAACTAATCACAATTAAACATCCTAAGTTCGGATGATCCGATGAGGCTTCGGAGGCGAACGGGTTCGGACGCTCCGTTGGCAAGTTCGGACGGTCCAATCGGGATCAAGTATTACGTCATTGATTACATCAGCAAGATGATGTCACGGCTGACGTGTGGATAGGACATTGGACACTCCGAAGTCGAGTTTGGGCGGTCCGAACGTGTTTGGAGGCTCCGAAGTGGGGTTCGGACAATCCAAACTCCGTCTATAAATAGAGATGCCGAGATTTATTTTCAGGCGCACCGAATTCCTCTCTTCTCTCAATTCCTTAGCCTTCTAACTTAGATCTAGGGAATTCTAGGCGTCCCATTGGGAATCCCAAAGTGGCATAGAGGTCCAGGCGTCGTAGCGGAGCTGTGGCCTAGTTTTAAGGCAAGCGACAGTAACGGGCTGACGACGGACGCAGGTATATATTTTGCTTCCTAAAAATATTTAGGAGTATGCAATATCTTAGTTAAGGCTTTTGGAGTAATATAATGATATTAGTATCATTTCGCAGTATAGTGCGGACTATAGGCGTGGACCTAGAGCTGTTAGAGTTTGCCTAGTAGTTGAGGTACGAAAATACTGTTCGAGATATCCTGACTGAGTATGAATGTATTATGTGACTGCATGATTTATGTGACATGATTTTATGCTGCATGCATTTGCATCTTGATGTTGGAACACGGTCGTTCTTCGGATCGAAAAAGAAAGTGATACCCGGTGCAGCGTAAGTTTTAAATTTTTTTTATATGGAACGATTCCATATGGGTATCAAATTCCTACGATTAAAATTGATAATATAAAATTTAAACAATATAAATTTTACCTTAAAATCTCGAAATGAGATTATGGACACCAACAGATTAAACTGCTCTTGTTGTATATCCCAGGAACTGATGAACGAACAATTCTTCAATCAGGTCCACGAACAGAAGTTTAATCCCTCTGATAGACTGCACTAGAAAGTCTATCAGAAGTTTCTACGAAGAGATAGAACAGATATGATCTGCTAATTCAGACTGCAAATTCGAAATTCGCAGACTGAAAATTCTCTAAGACAGAGAGAAGGGGGGCGGCCGAAATTCCTAGACTGGAGGCTAGGGTTTTCGAAAATTTGAGTGTAAGTTGTATGTAATTTCTGTACTGCAATAACTTATTTATAATGTGGGCTGCTAACAGCTTAGGGCCCATTAGTCCTAAGTTCAAGCCTGACAAGCAAAGCCCGCATGTTCAAAAATTAATATAAAATTCATCGTGACTCAGATTGATAAACCAATTTCCCCAATGTGCACAGAAACCATTTCTGCATCTTTTAAAGTCAAGATAAATTTTCTGAATCCGAATTCAGTGGTTTCCAAAAATGTCCATCACTATGTCATTTTAGGAAATCTTACTCCCTCTACTCTTAAATAAGAAGTCCCACTTCTTTATTCACTAAATTTAACTCTTTAAATTTAATTATCTCAACGGGGACTAAAAACCCATTACTTGTGTGACCCTCAATGGTTCAGGGATACAGCTAGCCGTGGGCTCACAACTCCTTGTGACTCGGAACAACAATTTCCGACTTGCCCATCGAATCATGGTAAGAGCGCCTAGCAACATCGCCCCATGATTCCCTAGGTATCACTGATAGTGCCTGCAAGAACCAATAGATTTTGGTTAGCGTACAGTACGGTCCCTTCATCCATATATCCCGATCGAATCAACAACCATTGGTAAATCGAGAGTCGTTCGAGATTCGATAACTATGCAATGCATCTTGAAGATCAAATAGTGACATCGCATGTGCTACTAAAAAACCATTTCTTAAAACACATCATGTACTCTGGCCAGAGATTCGTCACACTAATATCTCCTCAGATTGCATAGGATATCCACACTCGCAAGTATGTGGTGAATCCTTGACAACAAAGCATCGACTCCTATATGTGTCGTAACTGTACCCAATCCCGACACCTGATGACCCCAATAGAGTCGGTAAACGAGTCAAAATACAGTACTAGCATATAGAGTCTCAATGATGTTTCAAGTAGTAAGGACTAATGGTGTACAACCAAAACCGCGGACTTTATCCACTCGATAAGTGATAACCACTTGGAAAGTCCGGATAGGGTAGTTCGATCATTCATCGTATGAATATCCATTTGCATGCTTTGAACATCTCTATGTTCCATACCAATGAAACGTGGTACTCGGCATCGCAAATGCTAGTCTAAATCTCGAGCGATCCTTATCCTTATTAACGGACGGCTCAATCGACTAGGAACTGTTTAGAATATACAGTGACTATAAGATGTGTTTCATGATAGCCATCCCCATGTGCCACCACATCTTACATACACTATAGTATATTCAAGGTCTTCATCTAAACATCTTATAGTATGTCACAACATAATAATATGATAAAAGATAAAGTAAATGCCATTATAAAAGTGTAAATTATATTAAACAAAAGATTGTTTATAAATAGAGTCATAAAAGCCCTTAGCCACAAGTTGGCTCACCGGGCACCCACTCTTTCAATCTCCCACTTGCCCTAAAGCCAACTAGTCATACTACGTAGTCCCATTGCTTCGCGATGTTTGTCAAATAATGGTCCTGGCAAGGGCTTTGTTAGTGGATCAGCGATATTGTCTGCAGAGGCCACTCTCTCGACAGTGATGTCTCCTCTTTCCACGATCTCCCGGATGATGTGGTATTTCCTCAGTACGTGTTTGGATCTTTGATGAGACCTTGGTTCCTTTGCCTGAGCAATGGCACCGTGTTGTCACAGTACACCGGGACTGGACCAACAGCTTCAGGAATAACGCCCAACTCTTGGACGAAATTCCTCATCCAAACGGCCTCTTTAGCAGGAGCTGATGCCGCAATGTATTCTGCCACAGTGGTGGAATCCGCTGTGGTGTCCTGCTTGGAACTCTTCCAAGAGACAGCACCGCCATTGAGCATGAACACAAATCCAGAGGTTGACTTTGAGTCATCCACGTCACTTTGGAAGCTAGAGTCGGTATAGCCTTCCAATTTCAGTTCTCTTCCTCCATAAACCATGAATACATTCTTAGTTCTTCTCAAGTACTTAAGAATATCCTTCACGGATTTCCAATGCATTTGACCGGGATTGGCTTGATATCTGCTCGTGACACTCAGAGCAAATGCCACATCCGGTCTGGTGGATATCATCCCATACATGATACTCCCTATGGCTGACGCATATGGTATGTGTGTCATTTTCTCTATCTTTTCGTCAGTCTTGGGACACATAGACTTGGATAGAGAGACTCCATGACACATAGGTAGATGTCCTCTCTTGGACTCATCCATTGAAAACCTTTTCAATATAGTGTCGATGTAGGTAGCTTGAGTAAGTCCTATCATTCTCTTAGATCTATCTCTATAGATCTGTATCCCTAGAATATAGGACGCCTCACCCAAATCCTTCATCGAAAATCTACCTGATAACCATATCTTTGTTGACTGCAACATCCCTACATCATTCCAAATGAGTAAGATGTCATCAACATAAAGTACTAAGAATGTCACAGCATCCTTAACTACTTTCTTGTACACGCACGGTTCCTCATGGTTCTTGATGAAACCAAAATCCTTTATTGTTTCATCAAATTTCTGGTTCCAACTTCTTGATGCTTGTTTGAGACCATAGATCGATCTCTGAAGCTTGCATACCTTATGCTCGCTTTCCATGGATGTGAATCCCTCGGGCTGCATCATATAGATTTCTTCCTTAATGTTTCCATTAAGAAATGCAGTCTTCACATCCATTTGCCATATTTCATAGTCATACCATGCTGCTATAGCAATAAGAATTATTATGGACTTGAACATTGCGACTGGTGAAAAAGTTTCATCATAGTCAACTCCTTGTGTTTGAGTATAACCTTTTGCCACCAATCGTGCCTTTTAGGTCAGTACCTTTCCATCAGGCCCAAGTTTTCTCTTATAGATCCATTTACACCCTATTGGAACAATTCCATCGGGAGGATCTACTAAAGTCCAAACTTGGTTTGTATGCATCGAATCTATTTCCGACTGCATAGCTTCAAGCAATAAATTCGAATCTGCATCAGAAATTGCTTCCTTGAAGTTTCTTGGATCACATCCAATGTCGGGTTCACTTTGATCCCCTTCAAGAAGAAAACCATATCTAATAGGAGGCCTAGAAGTCCTCTCGGATCTTCTAGTAATAGGCGTGTCAATCAATGGTTCCTGAGGTGTAGGATCATTATTTTGTATCTTGGGTTCTTCTCGAATTTCTTCGAGTTCCATCATCTTGCCTTTCTTATCCAATAAAAACTCCTTCTCCAAGAAGGTGGCATTCCTTGAAACAAACACTTTTGTTTCAGTAGGATGATAGAAATAATATCCGATTGAATTCTTCGGATACCCTACAAAATAACATAAGGTGGATCGACTATCCAACTTATCTCCCACTGTCTGCTTCACGTAAGCAGGACATCCCCAAATCCTCAAGTACGAATACTTAGGAGCTTTGCCATTCCATAACTCGTATGGTGTTTTGTTCACTACTTTAGTGTGAACGTTGTTCAACAACAATACCGCCGTTTCAAGAGCATAGCCCCAAAACGAAGGTGGGAGCTCAGTGAAGCTCATCATGGATCGAACCATGTCCAACAAAGTTCGATTGCGACGCTCCGAAACACCATTAAGCTGAGGTGTCATAGGAGGAGTCCACTGAGAGAGAATCCCATTCTATTTTAGATAGCTCAAAAACTCGGTACTCAAGTATTCTCCACCTCGATCCGATCGAAGTGCTTTAATCCTCTTACCTAGTTTGTTTTCTACTTCAGCCTTGAATTCTTTGAACTTTTCAAATGATTCAGACTTATATTTCATCAAATATAAGTACCCATACCTAGAATAATCATCAGTAAAGGTAATGAAGTAGGTGTGACCAAATTTTGTACCAATACTAAATGGTCCGCAAACATCCGTATGGATCAAATCCAATAGATTTTGACTACGCTCAGGTTTTCCTTTGAAAGGAGATTTAGTCATTTTTCCTTTCAGGCAGGACTCACAAGTAGGTAGAGAGTTAATATCAGACATATCAAACATGCCCTCTCCTACTAGCTTGTTCATCCTCCTTGAGGAAATATGACCTAGCCTAGCATGCCAAAGGTTTGCCGGGTTTTGACTATCGATTTTCCTTTTGTTCGTTGTTACCGGTTTATCAACATAATTTATTGGAACGTCTTTTAATTTTAAGTTATATAGATCATTTTCAAGTTGTCCATTTCCAATCAAACATTCATTCTTGTAAATATTGCAAATCCCATTCACAAAATTGCAAGAAAAACCATCTCTATCAAGCATAGAAATAGAAATAATGTTTTTAATCAAGTCTGGAACAAATAAAACATCTCTCAAAAGTAACTTAAAATCGTTCTGCAAAATTAAATAAACGTCTCCCACAGCTTTGGCTTCAACCCTAGAACCATTTTCGAGCCTCAGCTGGGTCTCACCCATTCTAAGCTTGCGACTTCTTGTCATCACCTGCAAATCATTGCAAATGTGAGATCCACATCTGGTATCCAATACCCAAGAAGTAGTATTAAGTGAAACATTTATTTCAATATAAAACATACCCTTCGCAGTTCGCAACTGCTCTAGATATTCCTTGCAGTTACGTTTCCAATGACCGGGTTTCTTGCAGTGATGGCAAACATCCTTGGACTTTTCCATGTTTGAAGCCTTTGTCTTGTTCTTCTTCTTGGGTCCGGTTTTCTTGGATGGGGCAGAACGTTTCTTACCCTTTGTACTTGGCCCCTTCTTAGCAGAAGAAGAGGAGCCCACCAAGAGAACCGGTTTATCCTTCTTTAATGTGGCTTCATAAGTTACAAGAATATTGACCATCTCTTCAAGGGAGGCCTCTATCTTGTTCATATTGAAATTCACCACAAAATCGTCAAACGATGAAGGAAGAGAGAGAAGTAATAAGTCCACATTGAGTTCATGCTCCAATACCAATTCAAGCGTTACCAACTTCTGAATGAGCCAAATCACGCGTACCCCATGATCACGGACCGAAGTCCCTTCACGCATGCGACACGCCATTAACTCTTTTACAGTAGCGAACCTTTCAGCTCTCGATTGAGCCCCAAAAAGTTCCTTGAGTTGTACGTGAATGTCAGCAGCATTCACGGTATCCTCAAATCGCCTCTGGAGTTCATCAGACATCGAAGCTTGCATATAGCATTTGGCCTTGATATCATGGTCCCACCATTTATCAAGTTTGGCCAACTCTTCCGGACTTATATCAGCTGGTGCTTCCTTTGGAGGAGATTTTTCTAACACGTAGAGCATCTTCTCCGAGATCAAGACAATCTTCAACTTACGGAATCTTTCCGTATAGTTTGCGCCAGTCAGTTTATTTTGTTCGAGAATAGAGAATAGTGGATTGCGCGAATTCATCTTAATGAAATACTGAAAAGAAACAGACAATAATCAGTGATTGTTTAATTAATTTACTAAGACATAAAATAGGCGAAATTAATTTTATGAATCTCACTCCCACTATTTTAACGATTTCACTACCCTCTAGTGAAAACGAGAAACATTTTCTTTAGTGGGAACATGGAGTCCAATTGACAAACTATAGTCCCGAATAATATCAGCCAACAATAATTTTCAAAAGGTAGAGCCCAATTGCTTCCAAAGCAACCTCCATGTTTTTACCTCCTGTCCAATAAGGGCCCAATAATATGACGCCGTTTATTGTGACATGTCAAGATGACCCATCAATATTAAGTTGTGATGGACGGTCGCCATGTGGATCCCCAATAATATGAGCCAATCCCATGGGAGTTCCATCCAACTTACAACATGTGTCGATCCAATGTACAGCTTTCCGACGAACGGGCCCCCCCAATAATATGAGCCGGACCGTATCCGCGGGTAGCATCTCATACATTGATCATTGATGGAAGGTAGGAACATTTAAACAATATTTAAATTTTCTTTATTTATCTTGATATCAATTTTAAATCATATTTAAAATGAGGGATTTTAATTTTGAAAATTTGTCTCATCATTTAAAATTTGTATGCTTGCGGGATTCATACAATTTAGTCTAAACATGCATACAACGATAATATCATAGATTATATTTTAGGATGATCGATTTCATTACTAATCGACCCATGGTTGCCAATCACGAGTCTAAGTCCAATCCTAGTGAAAGAGTGGGTGCCCAGTGAGCCAACTTGTGGCTATGGGCTTTGATGACTCTTTGTACAAACGATCTTTTGTTTAATGTAATTTACACTTTTATTAATGGCAATGACTTTATCTTTCTTCATATTGTTATATTATGATATACTATTGTTGTTTTGATAAAGACCTTGAATATACTATAGTGTATGTAAGATGTGGTAGAACATGGGGATGTCTATCATGAAATACATCTTATAGTCACTGTATATTCTAAACTGTTCCTAGTCGATTGAGCCGTCCGAGAATAAGGATAAGGATCGCTCGAGTTTGAGACTAGCATTTGCGATGCGGAGTACCACGTTTCATTGGTAGGGAACATGGAGATATTCGAAGCATGCAAATGGATATTCATAGGATGAATAATCGAACTACCCTATCCGGACTTTCCAAGTGGTTATCACTTATCGAGTGGATAAAGTCCGCGGTTTTGGTTGTACACCATTAGTCCTTACTACTTGAAACATCATGGAGACTCTATATGCTAGTACTGTGCTTTGACTCGTTTACCGACTCTATGGGGGTCATAAGGTGTCGGGATTGGGTACAGTTACAACACATATAGGAGTCGATGCATTGTTGTCAAGGATTCACCACATACTTGCGAGTGTGGATATCCTATGCGATCTGAGGAGATATTAGTGTGACGAATCTCTGGCCAGAGTACTTGATGTGATTTAAGAAATGGTTTCTTAGTAGCACATGCGATGTCACTAATTTGATCTTCAAGATGTATTGCATAGTTATCGAATCTTGAGCGACTCTCGATATACCAATGGTTGTTGATTCAATCGGATATATGGATGAAGGGACCGTACTGTACGCTAACCAAAATCTACTGGTTCTTGTAGGCACTATCAGTGATACCTAGGGAATCATGGGGCGATGTTGCTAGGCGCTTTACCATGATTCGTTGGGCAAGTCGGAAATCGTTGTTCCGAGTCACAAGGAGTTGTGAGCCCACGGCTAGCTGTATCCCTGAACCATTGAGGGTCACACAGTGTAATGGAGTTTTAATCCCCGTTGAGATAGTTAAATTTAAAGAGTTAAATTTAATGAATAAAGAAGTTGGACTTCTTAAATAAGAGTAAGGGAGTAGGATTTCCTAAAATGACATAGGGATGTACATTTTTGGAAACCACTGAATTCGGATTCAGGAAAATTTATCTTGACTTTAAAATGTGCAGAAATGGTTTCTGTGCACATTGGTAAAATCGGTTTATCAATCGGAGTCACGATGAATTTTATATTAATTTCTGAACATGCGGGCTTTGCTTGTCGGGTCTCAACTTATGACTAATGGGCCCTAAGCTGTTAGTGGCCTGCATTATAAATAAGTTATTGCAGTACAGAAATAACACACAACTGGTCATAATTGAGACAGGATTTTTCGAAAAACCCTAGCCTCCCCTCTCAATTCGGCCGCCCCCCTCCCTTCTCTGCGTGAGAAATTCCGGTCTGTGATTCTGAATTGCAGCCTGGAATAGCGAATCAAATTCGTTTATTCTTTTCGTAGAAAACTTCTGATAGATTTTCTAGTGCAATCTATCAGAGGGATTAAACCTCTATTCGTGGACCTGATTGAAGAAGTTCATCAGTTCCTGGGAGAGACAACAAGAGCAGAGAAATCTGTTGGAGTCCAATAATCTCGCTTCGAGATTGAAGGTAAAATTTAATAATTGTTATTTAATTTTACACACACTTATAATTTAATCGTTAAACGGTTGATACCCACACTATGGAATTGTTCCATACTAAAATTTTAAACTTCCGCTGCACCGGGTATCAATCGTGATTAATCTGAACGCCAGTTTTCGAACAGTGGTATCAGAGCCAGGTTGCTCAGATCAAACGATTAAATTAATCGATTGTACAAAAATTTTTGAGTCTTGGTTTTTTAAAACAAAATAAATATTTTAAATAAAATTTTTTTTTTTTTTTTTTTTCGGGCAAAACCCGGGCAGCGACGGTCGCTGCCCCGGGCGGCGCACGGCACCGCCCAAAGGGGGCGCACAGCGCCGCCCACGGCGGCGCACGTCGCCGCCCAAGGGGGCGCTCAGCGCCGCCAGGGCAGCGCTCGGCGCTGCCCAGCGCAGCGCAGCGCAGAGCGCTGCGCAGGGCAGCGCTCGGCACTGCCCAGGGCGACGCACGGTGCCGCCCAGGGGCGACGCTCGGCGCCGCCAGGGCAGTGATTGTCGCTGCCCTAAAGGGGCAGCCGGGCTGCCCCGGCCCGCGCCCACGGGTGCGGGCCGGCCCGGGAGTGTCCCGGGCGGCCCGCGGGGAAAAATTATTTTTTTATTTAAATTAATTTTAATGTGTTAAAATTTTATTTTTGGTCCGGTCAAAAATTGTTTTTGATTGGTTCACGAGGCATCGGATCGAATTGTTCGAGTCCGAAAATTTTAAAATTGATTTTTGGATAAATTTGAATTTTTGGAAAATTTTAATATTTTATCCTTAAATTGAATTTTGAAATCAATTATTTTTGGTACAATTGATGATAAGATTTGATCTTATGTATATATTAAGTAAAATATGATTTTATCTATAAAATTAGATTCTGTAGATAAAATATGATTTTATTTAATAAAAGGTAAAATATGATTTTATATGTAAAATATGATTTATATATAAAATATGATTTTATCCTGTTTAAATTTAAATTGCCATATGCATGATATCCAATAAATTAATTTTGAATTAAATATTATTGGATAAGGATGATCGATTGCCATGACCAATTTTGTAGGTGTATGTTAGGAATTTACATTTGTTTTTATTGTTGTTGGTTTTATTAATGGGCCTGGTTTATGGCCCAGTATGAATGTCATATGTAATAAAAGTGGGCTTGGTTTATGGCCCGTTCCTACCCCTAAAATGTATCCCCTACTTGTCATTGCTATTTATTGTAAATACATTAGATTTAGTGGGAGATCAAGATTTGAAGATGGTGGGCCCAGCAGACAATAAAGACAAGAAATGTAAATTGGAAGCTAATGTAATAGGATTGCATTGCATACTGCATATTACCTAGGATTGGACTAAGACTCGTGATTGGCAACCACGAGTCAATTAGAAATGGAATCGATCATCCTATATATAATATATGATATTATGATTGTATGCATGTTTTAGACATAATTGCGTGAATCCGGCAAGCATGCAATAATTTGAAATTGATGAGACAAATTTTTTATAATTAAAAATCCCTCATTTTAAATATGATTTAAAATTGATATCAAGATAAATAAAGGAAATTTAAATTTGTTTAAATATTCCTACCTTCCATCAACGGTCAATGTATGAGATGCTACCCGCGGATACGGTCCGGCTCATATTATTGGGGGGGCCCGTCCGTCGGAAAGCTGTACATTGGATCGACACATGTTGTAAGTTGGGTGGAACTCCCATGGGATCGGCTCATATTATTGGGGGATCCACATGGCGACCGTCCATCACAACTTAATATTGATGGGTCATCTTGACATGTCACTATAAACGGCGTCATATTATTGGGCCCTTATTGGACATGAGGTAAAAACATGGGGGTTGCTTTGGAAGCAATTGGGCTCTACCTTTTGAGAATTATGGTTGGCTGATATTATTCGGGACCATAAGTTTGTCAATTGGACTCCATGTTCTCACTAAGGAAAAAGTTTCCCGTTTTCACTAGAGGGTAGTGAAATCGTTAAAATAGTGGGAGTGAGATTCATAAAATTAAATTCGCCTATTTTATGTCTTAGTAAATTGCTTAAACAATCATTGATATATGTCTGTTTTTCTTTTCAGTATTTCATACAATGAATTCGCGTAATCCATTATTCTCGATCCTCGAACAAAACAAGTTGACTGGCGCAAACTATACGGAATGGTTTCGGAAGTTGAAGATTGTCTTGACTTCGGAGAAGATGCTCTACGTGTTAGAGAAATCACCTCCGAAGGAAGCACCAGCTGACGTAAGTCCGGAGGAATTGGCCAAACTTGATGCATGGTGGGACCATGACATCAAGACCAAATGCTATATGCAAGCCTCGATGTCTGATGAACTCCAGAGGCGATTTGAGGACACCGTGAATGCTGCTGACATTCACGCTCAACTCAAGGAACTTTTTGGGGCTCAATCGAGGGCTGAAAGGTTCGCTACTGTTAAGGAGCTAATGACGTGTCGCATGCGTGAAGGGACTTCGGTCCGTGATCATGGGGTACGAGTGATTTGGCTCATACAGAAGTTAGCAACTCTTGATTTGGTGTTGGAGCATGAACTCAACGTGGATTTACTGCTTCTGTCTCTTCCTTCTTCGTTTGACGGATTTGTGGTAAATTTTAATATGAACAAGATAGAGGTCACCCTTGAAGAGATGGTCAATATGCTTGTGACATATGAATCCACACTAAAGAAGGATAAACCAGCTTTCTTGGTGGGCTCCTCATCTTCTGCTAAGAAGGGGCCAAGTACGAAGGGTAAGAAACGTTCTGCCCCACCCAAGAAAGTCGAACCCGAGAAGAAGCACAAGACAAAGGCTTCAAACAATGGAAAATCCAAGGATGTTTGCCATTACTGCAAGAAGCCCGGTCATTGGAAGCGCAACTACAAGGAATATCTAGAGCAGTTGGGAACTGCAAAGGGTATGTTCTATATTGAAATAAACATTTCACTTAATACTACTTCTTGGGTATTGGATACCGGATGTGGATCTCACATTTGCAATGATTTGCAGGTGATGACAAGAAGTCGCAGGCTTAGAATGGGTGAGACCCAGCTGAGGCTCGGGAATGGTTCCAGAGTTGAAGCTACAGCCATTGGAGATGTTTGTTTAATTTTGCAGAACGGTTTTAAGTTATTTTTAAGAGATGTTTTATTTGTTCCGGATTTAATTAAAAACATTATTTCTGTTTCTATGCTAGATAGAGATGGTTATTCTTGCAATTTTGTGAATGGGATTTGCAATATTTACAAGAATGAATGTTTGATTGGAAATGGACAACTTGAAAACGATCTATACAACTTAAAACTAAAAGACGTTCCAATAAATTATGTTGATAAACCGGCGACAACAAACAAAAGAAAAATCGATAGTCAAAACCCGGCAAACCTTTGGCACGCTAGACTAGGTCATATTTCCTCAAGGAGGATGAACAAGCTAGTAGGAGAGGGCATGTTTGATATGTCTGATATTAACTCTCTACCTACTTGTGAATCCTGCCTAAAAGGGAAAATGACTAAATCTCCTTTTAAGGGGAAACCTGAGCGTAGTCAAAATCTGTTGGATTTGATCCATACAGATGTTTGTGGTCCATTTAGAGTTGGGACTCAATATGGCCACACCTACTTCATTACCTTTACTGATGATTATTCAAGGTATGGGTATTTATATTTAATGAAATATAAGTCTGAAGCATTTGAAAAGTTCAAAGAATTCAAGGCTGAAGTAGAAAACAAGCTAGGTAAAAGTATTAAAGCACTTCGATCGGATCGAGGTGGAGAATACTTAAGTACCGATTTTTTGGACTATCTAAAAGAGAATGGGATTCTCTCTCAGTGGACTCCTCCTATGACACCACAGCTTAATGGTGTATCGGAACGTCGTAATCGAACTTTGTTGGACATGGTTCGATCCATGATGAGCTTCACTGAGCTTCCACCTTCGTTTTGGGGCTATGCGCTTGAAACGGCAGTATTGTTGTTGAACAACGTCCACACTAAAGCAGTGGACAAAACACCATACGAGTTATGGAATGGCAAAGCTCCTAAGTATTCGTACTTAAGGATTTGGGGATGTCCTGCTTACGTGAAGCAGACAGTGGGAGATAAGTTGGATAGTCGATCCAGCTTATGTTATTTTGTAGGGTATCCGAAGAATTCAATCGGATATTATTTCTATTATCCTGCTGAAACAAAGGTGTTTGTTTCTAGGAATGCCACCTTCTTGGAGAAGGAGTTCTTATTGGATAAGAAAGGCGAGATGATGGAACTCGAAGAAGTTCGAGAAGAACCCGAAATACAAAATAACGATCCTACGCCTCAGGAACCATTACTGGACACGCCTGAACCTAGAAGATCCGAGAGGACTTCTAGACCTCCTGTTCGATATGGTCTTCTTCTTGAAGGGGATCAAGATGAACCCGACATTGGATGTGATCCAAGAAACTTCAAGGAAGCAATTTCTGATGCGGATTCAAATTTATGGCTTGAAGCTATGCAGTCTGAATTGGATTCAATGCATACAAACCAAGTTTGGTCTTTAGTAGATCCTCCTGATGGAATTGTTCCAATAGGGTGTAAATGGATCTACAAGAGAAAGCTTGGGCCTGATGGTAAGGTATTGACCTACAAGGCGCGATTGGTGGCGAAAGGTTACACTCAAAGACAAGGAGTTGACTATGATGAAACCTTTTCACCAGTTGCAATGTTCAAGTCCATAAGAATCCTTATTGCCATAGCTGCATGGTATGACTATGAGATATGGCAAATGGATGTGAAGACTGCTTTTCTTAATGGAGACATTAAGGAAGAAATCTATATGAAGCAGCCGGAGGGGTTCACATCCATGGGAAGCGAGCATAAGGTATGCAAGCTTCAGAGATCAATTTATGGTCTAAAACAAGCATCAAGAAGTTGGAACCAGAAATTTGATGAAACAATAAAAGATTTTGGTTTCATCAAGAACCCGGAGGAACCGTGCGTGTACAAAAAAGTAGTTAAGGATGCTGTGACATTCTTAGTACTTTATGTTGATGACATCCTACTCATTGGGAATGATGTAGGGATGTTGCAGTCAACAAAGATATGGTTATCAGGTAGATTCTCGATGAAGGATTTGGGTGAGGCATCCTACATTCTTGGGATACAGATCTATAGAGATAGATCTAAAAGAATGATAGGACTCACTCAATCAACCTACATCGACACCATATTGAAACGGTTTTCAATGGATGGGTCCAAGAGAGGACATCTACCCATGTGTCATGGAGTTTCTTTATCCAAGTCTATGTGTCCCAAGACTGATGCAGAGATAGAGAATATGACACATGTACCATATGCGTCAGCTATAGGTAGTATCATGTATGGGATGATATCTACCAGACCGGATGTAGCATTTGCTCTGAGTGTCACGAGCAGATATCAGGCTAATCCTGGTCAAATGCATTGGAAAGCCGTGAAGGACATTCTTAAGTACTTACGAAGGACTAAGAATATGTTCATGGTATATGGAGGACGAGATCTGAAATTGGAAGGCTATACCGACTCTAGCTTCCAAAGTGACGTGGATGACTCGAAGTCAACCTCTGGATTTGTGTTCATGCTCAATGGCGGTGCTGTCTCTTGGAAGAGTTCCAAGCAGGACACCACAGCGGATTCCACCACTGAGGCTGAATACATTGCAGCATCAGCTGCTGCTAAAGAGGCCGTTTGGATGAGGAAGTTCGTCCAAGAGTTGGGCGTCATTCCTGAATTTGTTGGTCCAGTCCCGGTGTACTGTGACAACACGGGTGTCGTTGCTCAAGCAAAGGAACCAAGGTCTCATCAAAGATCCAAACACGTACTGAGGAAATACCACATCATCCGGGAGATTGTGGAAAGAGGAGACATCACTGTCGAACGAGTGGCCTCTGCAGACAATATCGCTAATCCGCTTACTAAGCCCTTGCCAGGACCATTGTTTGACAAACATCGCGAAGCAATGGGTCTACGTAGTATGACTAGTTGGCTATAGGGCAAGTGGGAGATTGAAAGAGTGGGTGCCCAGTGAGCCAACTTGTGGCTATGGGCTTTGATGACTCTTTGTACAAACGATCTTTTGTTTAATGTAATTTACACTTTTATTAATGGCAATGACTTTATCTTTCTTCATATTGTTATATTATGATATACTATTGTTGTTTTGATAAAGACCTTGAATATACTATAGTGTATGTAAGATGTGGTAGAACATGGGGATGTCTATCATGAAATACATCTTATAGTCACTGTATATTCTAAACTGTTCCTAGTCGATTGAGCCGTCCGAGAATAAGGATAAGGATCGCTCGAGTTTGAGACTAGCATTTGCGATGCGGAGTACCACGTTTCATTGGTAGGGAACATGGAGATGTTCGAAGCATGCAAATGGATATTCATAGGATGAATAATCGAACTACCCTATCCGGACTTTCCAAGTGGTTATCACTTATCGAGTGGATAAAGTCCGCGGTTTTGGTTGTACACCATTAGTCCTTACTACTTGAAACATCATGGAGACTCTATATGCTAGTACTGTGCTTTGACTCGTTTACCGACTCTATGGGGGTCATAAGGTGTCGGGATTGGGTACAGTTACAACACATATAGGAGTCGATGCATTGTTGTCAAGGATTCACCACATACTTGCGAGTGTGGATATCCTATGCGATCTGAGGAGATATTAGTGTGACGAATCTCTGGCCAGAGTACTTGATGTGATTTAAGAAATGGTTTCTTAGTAGCACATGCGATGTCACTAATTTGATCTTCAAGATGTATTGCATAGTTATCGAATCTTGAGCGACTCTCGATATACCAATGGTTGTTGATTCGATCGGGATATATGGATGAAGGGACCGTACTGTACGCTAACCAAAATCTACTGGTTCTTGTAGGCACTATCAGTGATACCTAGGGAATCATGGGGCGATGTTGCTAGGCGCTTTACCATGATTCGTTGGGCAAGTCGGAAATCGTTGTTCCGAGTCACAAGGAGTTGTGAGCCCACGGCTAGCTGTATCCCTGAACCATTGAGGGTCACACAGTGTAATGGAGTTTAATCCCCGTTGAGATAGTTAAATTTAAAGAGTTAAATTTAATGAATAAAGAAGTTGGACTTCTTAAATAAGAGTAAGGGAGTAGGATTTCCTAAAATGACATAGGGATGTACATTTTTGGAAACCACTGAATTCGGATTCAGGAAAATTTATCTTGACTTTAAAATGTGCAGAAATGGTTTCTGTGCACATTGGTAAAATCGGTTTATCAATCGGAGTCACGATGAATTTTATATTAATTTCTGAACATGCGGGCTTTGCTTGTCGGGCCTCAACTTATGACTAATGGGCCCTAAGCTGTTAGTGGCCTGCATTATAAATAAGTTATTGCAGTACAGAAATAACACACAACTGGTCATAATTGAGACAGGATTTTTCGAAAAACCCTAGCCTCCCCTCTCAATTCGGCCGCCCCCCTCCCTTCTCTGCGTGAGAAATTCCGGTCTGTGATTCTGAATTGCAGCCTAGAATAGCGAATCAAATTCGTTTATTCTCTTCGTAGAAAACTTCTGATAGATTTTCTAGTGCAATCTATCAGAGGGATTAAACCTCTATTCGTGGACCTGATTGAAGAAGTTCATCAGTTCCTGGGAGAGACAACAAGAGCAGAGAAATCTGTTGGAGTCCAATAATCTCGCTTCGAGATTGAAGGTAAAATTTAATAATTGTTATTTAATTTTACACACACTTATAATTTAATCGTTAAACGGTTGATACCCACACTATGGAATTGTTCCATACTAAAATTTTAAACTTCCGCTGCACCGGGTATCAATCGTGATTGATCTGAACGCCAGTTTTCCAACACCTTGGTGATATGCAAGTATGCAATGCAATCCTATTACATTGTGCTTTCAATTTACATTTCTTCAGTCTTTATCATTGCTTGCTGGTCCCACCTCCATCTTCAAAAACTCCCACTATTTCTAGTGAATTTACAATAAATTACTATGACAAATAAAGGGATACATTGTAGGAGTGGGAACGGGCCATAAACCAGGCCCACTTTTATTACAAATGATAAAATCAAATTTGGGCCATAAACCAGGCCCATTAATAAAACCCAACAATCAATAATAAAGTCAAATGTAAACAACCTAACATACACCTATAATATTGGTCATGGCAATCGACCATCCTTATCCAATAATATTTAATTCAAAAATTAATTTATTGGATATCATGCAATGGCAATAAATATAAATAGATAAAATCATATTTCATACATAAAATCTTATTTTATATATAAAATCATATTTTATCTAGTTTATCCATAAAATCATATTTTACATATAAAATCCAATTTTATACATAAAATCATATTTTATTATCAATTGTACCAAAATTAATAATTAAAAATTTAATTTATGGGATTAAATTTATAAATTTCCAAAATTCAAAATTTATCCAAAAATTAATTTTCTTAAAAATTTTGGGCTCAAACAATTTTGACCCATTGCCTCGTGGACCAACTGAAACAATTTTCAATCGGGCCAAAAACTGGGCCCAAAACCATTTTGGGCTAGAATTCATAATTCACGAAAAAAAATTTAATTTTTAATAAAAAAAATTTCTGGGCAGCCCGGGACAATCCCGGGCTGCCCGCCTGTCGCTGGGCTGGACTCGTCCAGCCCAGCCGCTGGGCCGCTCCATGCGGCCCAGCTGCGCGGGCTAGGGCAATGCTTGCCCTAGCTAGCGTAGGGCTGCTGCGTGCAGCCCATCTGCGCGCAGCTCAGGGCTGCACGCGGCGCTGCTCGCTGCCTTTGGGCAGCGGGCAGCCCCGAAAATATATATATATATAATTTTTTTTTTCGTTTTATTTTTCTGAAAAATCGAGGCTTTGTACAATCGATAAAATTTTAATCGTAAAATCCGAGAACAGCCTGGCTCTGATACCTTTATTGGAACACGGTCGTTCTCCGGATCGAAAAAGAAAATGATACCCGGTGCAGCGGAAGTTTTAAATTTTTTTTATATGGAACGATTCCATATGGGTATCAAATTCCTACGATTAAAATTGATAATATAAAATTTAAACAATATAAATTTTACCTTAAAACCTTGAAACGAGATTATGGACATCAACAGATTAAACTGCTCTTGTTGTATATCCCAGGAACTGATGAACGAACAATTCTTCAATCAGGTCCACAAACAGAAGTTTAATCCCTCTGATAGACTGCACTAGAAAGTCTATCGGAAGTTTCTACGAAGAGATAGAACATATATGATCTTCTAATTCAGACTGCAAATTCGAAATTCGCAGACTGAAAATTCTCTAAGACAGAGAGAAGGGGGGCGGCCGAAATTCTTAGACTGGAGGCTAGGGTTTTCGAAAATTTGAGTGTAAGTTGTATGTAATTTCTGTACTGCAATAACTTATTTATAATGTGGGCTGCTAACAGCTTAGGGCCCATTAGTCCTAAGTTCAAGCCTGACAAGCAAAGCCCGCATGTTCAGAAATTAATATAAAATTCATCGTGACTCAGATTGATAAACCAATTTCACCAATGTGCACAGAAACCATTTCTGCATCTTTTAAAGTCAAGATAAATTTTCTGAATCCGAATTTAGTGGTTTCCAAAAATGTCCATCACTATGTCATTTTAGGAAATCTTACTCCCTCTACTCTTAAATAAGAAGTCCCACTTCTTTATTCACTAAATTTAACTCTTTAAATTTAATTATCTCAACGGGGACTAAAAAACCATTACTTGTGTGACCCTCAATGGTTCAGGGATACAGCTAGCCGTGGGCTCACAACTCCTTGTGACTCGAAACAACAATTTCTGACTTGCCCATCGAATCATTGTAAAAGCGCCTAGCAACATCGCCCCATGATTCCCTAGGTATCACTGATAGTGCCTGCAAGAACCAATAGATTTTGGTTAGCGTACAGTACGGTCCCTTCATCCATATATCCCGATCGAATCAACAACCATTGGTAAATCGAGAGTCGTTCGAGATTCGATAACTATGCAATGCATCTTGAAGATCAAATAGTGACATCGCATGTGCTACTAAGAAACCATTTCTTAAAACACATCATGTACTCTGGCCAGAGATTCGTCACACTAATATCTCCTCAGATTGCATAGGATATCCACACTCGCAAGTATGTGGTGAATCCTTGACAACAAATCATCGACTCCTATATGTGTCATAACTGTACCCAATCCCGACACCTGATGACCCCAATAGAGTCGGTAAACGAGTCAAAGTACAGTACTAGCATATAGAGTCTCAATGATGTTTCAAGTAGTAAGGACTAATGGTGTACAACCAAAACCGCGGACTTTATCCACTCGATAAGTGATAACCACTTGGAAAGTCCGGATAGGGTAGTTCGATCATTCATCGTATGAATATCCATTTGCATTCTTTGAACATCTCTATGTTCCATACCAATGAAACGTGGTACTCGGCATCGCAAATGCTAGTCTCAATCTCGAGCGATCCTTATCCTTATTAATGGACGGCTCAATCGACTAGAAACTGTTTAGAATATACAGTGACTATAAGATGTGTTTCATGATAGCCATCCCCATGTGCCACCACATCTTACATACACTATAGTATATTCAAGGTCTTCATCTAAACATCTTATAGTATGTCACAACATAATAATATGATAAAAGATAAAGTAAATGCCATTATAAAAGTGTAAATTATATTAAACAAAAGATTGTTTATACATAGAGTTATAAAAGCCCTTAGCCACAAGTTGGCTCACCGGGCACCCACTCTTTCACTTGAGATATCTCTTTTGAGATATCTTGTAGTGACCCATATCCATAATTAGAGATTAATGAGTATATTAGTCGTGTAATCATGTTTAGATTAAGTAAAACATGATTAAGGAAATTCCAAATGGGTTAACGGAATCCAGAAATGGATTCAGGACACTCGAAAATGGTCGAGAAGGTTCCGAGGGTTCAGATGGATCGGAGAATCCGAACCAAAGATCAGAGGATCCGAACTCGGATCGGAAGCTCCGTCGGTAAGATCGGACATTCCGACCAGGATAGGTCACGTGTCATCGCTGATGTCAGCAAAGTGACGTCATGGCTGATGTAATATTGGGCGATCGGACGCTCCGAAGATGGGATCGGAGGTTCCGATCATGTTCGAACGTTCCGAACCGGGTTCGGAGGCTCCGAACTCCGTCTATAAATAGGGGGCCGAGATTTCATTTTTAAGTGCACCTTTCCCTCTCTTCTCTCTGATTCCTAAGCCTTCTAACTCAGATCTAGAGAGTTCTAAGCATCCTATTGGGAATCCGGAAATGGCATAGCGATCCCGACGTCGAGGCGAAGATGTGCCTATGTTTTGAGGCAATTGTCATCAGCGGGCTGACGACGGACGCATGTATAGCTATGATTTCCTTAAATTATTTAGGAGTATGCAATAGCTTAGTTAAGGCTTTTAGAGCTTAATTATTGATGCATGGGTATTTTCATTGTAGAGCTGATATAGGCTTGGAACCTAGAGTGGGACTGCTAGGACTGCCTGCAGTGAGGTACGTAAGTACAGACTGAGATATCTAGCGGGTTTTGCATGCTTATATGTTGCATTTGCGTGTCATATTATTATGCAGCATGTGCATATCATATTGTGCCTGTCCATCTTTTGAGATGAGCCATGTAGGGCCGCTCAGCCCTGTCTGGACGGGTGATGTCTAGTGCCCAGTGACTGACGAGTCATAGGTGATTAGCATCTGGGGACACAGTCCACGTCCTGAAGGAATGAGCAGTGTATGCAGGGTTTGCTCCCCGGGTTGTACCACTCATGTCCTAGGCGCCTTTACTGAGCAGTTATATACAGTTATCCCAGATATGGATACCCTATCATTTGCATGCATCATATTGGTATGTTTTACCCAGTGCTTTCGTATTGAGCTTAGAGCTCACGTTCAGTCTTTTTTGTGTATCTGGACACCCCATTCGATGGGGCAGGTGTAGGTGCAGTGAGGAGCACCAGGAGCTTGGACTAGCCAGTGACCAGTGAAGACAACAGGATTAGCTGTAGGTTTCTCCTTTAGGCTATTTATTCGATTTGGTTGTATAAATCGAATTGGTTTAACCGGTTGTATTCTGTCGATCTGTTTTCATTTAAGTCTTCCGCAGCGATTTATTTAATGCATGTTTAATTATGCTCTTAACTCTGATTAGGTAGCGGATCCGGGTAGGGTCACTACATTTTTGGTATCAGAGCATATGCATGCAAGAGACTTGGGATATAGTAATGAGACTTTGGGTTATCCTTATAGGATGGATGAGACCTTGGAAGAGATATTGATGCGGCAATTAAGTTGCCCGAAGACTATCATCATCGATAGGATTTCTAAAGATTTGGCTTATGTATTCCAGCAAGTGCGGACAGGAGTGATGGATCGTGTTCGAGTTTTCAAGATTTCTACTCATGTGGATCCTAGCTTTGGATCGAGTACCGGATGCCAGAGGCAGTGGTAGAGGATTGGTGGGGACTTACTTGATGCTTGCATCTGTACAGTCATTACCATGATGACACTACTCTGAAGATTCTCCGGTCGTAGTTGGAGAGATTTTCATGCGGAACATAGTTTTGCCGGTATGCTTGTATCGATGAGTTCGATAGGCACTCGGGGAACTTCATGTTCAAAAGTATGATATGAATACAAGAATAACGCTGATGGTAGATCGTGAGCAGAAGAGGTCGACTGACATTCACTGACACAGAGCATAGCTGGTTAGCTATCACGTGCCATTTCTCCGGAATTCTTCGTAGGAGGACATGTAGAGAGACTTGGTCGGGATTATGCTTGTATCGATGCGTGTGTCGATTAGAAGCTTAATGCTCAAGAAACGAAGACTAATACGATGATTTAAATACTGTATCGTTGTAGTTGTAAACAGTATTTCAGTTTTAATGAATCATCATACTATGGTTGTATCATTTCAAGTTTGATTGTAAATTTCATTGTATTTTGAATACTGTATGTATTACATGGGATTGTAATTGAGAAATTGTACATAAATGGAAGCAATAATACATGTTTTATTTATCCAGCAATTCGTGAATGATTGCGAGTTATTTTGCTAGGATTGGCATTTTTTTAGTTGATTAGTGTTCAACTGTTGTAGCTCATGGGATTTGAGTGGGCCGAATATGACTATTTGACTTGTGGTTAGTCTAGGCGTTTTCCTAGGATTGACCTAGTTAGTCAGTGGACTATGATAGTGCCAGCGATGAATGGACTCATCTAGAGGCATTAAGGGTATTGTTCGGTTTAGAACATTTGAGCTTTGTTCTAGGTTGTTTCCTTGAGAACAGTAGGCTGTCTGACCTTTGTTAGGTTGAGGCTTGTGATGATGGGTTTTCATCGGGATACTAGGTCCAGTATATGTCGAGAGTTGTGGACTATGACCAGGACTAGACGTGATGGGGCGCGACCCTATGCCAGTGTTACTCTGGGAGTCCTTGTACTTCAGAGGTTACCTGGGAGCCATGTGCTTCAGAAGATGGCGGTGGGAAGGCTACTCAGTCTAGGGATTTGGTGACAGTCACGACAAGGTATGACCTTGGATTAGATATCAGGTTTGATATCGATGGTTTGATATCATCTGGTGTGCCAGAGATATAGTTTGAGTGTTCTGCTATGGGAACCAGTCATGGAGGGATTTCCTTGACAAGTGTATACTCTAAGCAGATAGGTTTTAACCTTTGGGTTACTGCTAGACGTGTGGATCTAGTAGCACACGTCTAGTAGGTGGACGGATTTCTACCAGCGATGACTAGGGGTTGTCATCAGAGTTGTGGTTAGAATTTCCTTGTGATAGGAATTATCCAAGATATTGTATGGGATGTTGTTACGAGACTTAGACTCAAATGTGAGTACTACTCCATGATGAATGACTTCATCTGCGAGGGATTATATCAGATGCTGAGGATTGTACATGACTATTTAAGATGTGAGGGAAGCATGGCCTATGACCGTGAAACCTTGGTGGTTGTCCAGGTGGGTTATTGAGGTAAGCTACCTTAGTCTTGAACTGTTGCACAATCTTAACAAGGGATATGATCAGGAGAGTGTTCGAAGATTTTGGAAATCTTTGGGATTCTTTAGTTATTCTTCTTGGACTTGACGAGTCGTGGTGTTCATTCTGAATGAACGAGGTAAGGATAGTGAGTCCAGTGGTTGCGCTGAGTACTATCTGATATTTTCAGAGGTTGAGCGTAGGATTTTCCATGGGATGGAAATGGGCTTAGTTCATCGTGATGTCTACCTTGGGCGAACAAGACAACGATTAGTAGTGCTAAGGTGGCACGAAATCTGTGCTAATGACTACTATTGTCAATTGGCTAACTCTGTCAGAGTTATGATGATTAAGTTTGAATACGAAGCAGCGGTTAGTAGTGCCGAAAAGGCGCAGGACTTGTGCCAAGTAAAATACTTATGTACTGTGATCTGACACCGTTTGGAAATGGTTCTTTGTGGCAGCTGAGTCATAATTATTGACCGAGCCATGTAGGTTGGATGATCAGTGGTGGTTTGATCTGATAAGTGCGAGCTTAAGTAGATCGACGAATTCGATTAGTTGAGCCAATCAGGGTTGATCAGGATGTAGCAATTAAGAAATACTTGGGATAGTATTTTGTTGAGTAATGCTTATGGGATGAGTACTGAATACCATCTCAGAGAAATCGGAGATTTGAGTTATTTAGTCTCAATGATCACCAGAGATGAATCTTCTGGGATTGCTGTAATCGGGAACGATTGCAAGTGGACTTGTATGATCAAGTTAGGTGCTAACTTGACAGTGGAGACAAGCAAAGGAGTTGGTAGTTTCCAGTATAGTGCATTCTTGTTAAGAAGGAAGTTGATATTGATCCAATCAATTGCTTAGTGATGGCAATAGGTCAGGAAAGGATCATGCTGTTGTTTCATGTGAGAGTTTTCCATTGAACAACAATAGTGAAAATTGTTGACCGGAAATTTCGGTTAAGTGAGGACATCTATGTATACCGTTGTGGTTGGATCCGACGAGTAGTTGGAAATGCAAATGACATTAGCAAGGAAACATTAGTTGTCTAATCGTGTGGTATGACATTAGCTGGGATCTAATTCTCGAGATCCAGCAGGTTGTGTTACTAATCTTCTAGCGAGTGATGTGCGATATGTGACTGAGATAGTCAAGGATCGACTTAGTAGCCAACGAGGTTTGCCTTTGGGGTCGAAGATTTTGCAAGATCGTGACGGATCGAGTTTGTTCTTTCGAGTCAGTGAGTCACATCTATGCAGACTGTTTGTCAAATAATATTGCGTTGTAGCAATAAAAGACAATCAGAGACACATTGTGTGGCAAGTTACTTCGAGCACAAGTATTTCCCAGGATTGACTAGGGAATCGACGAGTTAGATCGTTCAGTGCTGAGACTGATGCGTTCGGCAAGGGAGCGATTTTACTATTGAGAATCCGCTGGGATTTAATTCCAGGATCAGTATGTTCAACTTTGGGAGGTTGGTATGAGCTGATGGTATTATCAGAGACTCCGAGTTGAGTTATACCAGGTGCAATGACTGTCGAGTTTCGAGACGGAATAGGAAGCATTTCCATATGTCTGTGCACTGTGGAATGTCCCAGTCGAGCATATTGGTGGGAGCTTGCCTTAGTCTTGATGAGCGTATAGTGATTGCGAGTATGTATAACTATCAGGAGGATGTCCAACGATTGGGATTCATGGATGAATAACCTATGATCCAGATGATGTAGATCATCAGAGGCGTAATGACTTCTATTGCAATGTATGCGTGATTTCGCAGGCCAATGGCTAGGAGATGACGTAGCGTCATGAATTGCAAATGATGATAGTTATCATCAGGGCATAGTGTTGAGGTTATAGTAAGAAACGTGGACAGTAGAATGTACTAGACATGATGGTTTAAGTTTCCAGTATTCCTTGGGAAGTCGGTTGTGCTTCAGGGAGAGTGGGGAGGGTAACCAGTCTAGGGAACATTGTGAACAGTTACGTTGAAGTATAGACTTGAGTCAACTGGATTATCTTAAAGCAAGATTCATGTTAGAACGTGTCAGCACAATGTTGGGGATTAGTGTTTTCCTAACTAGAGGTGTTGAGCACCGGGAACTTTTGGAACCATTAAATGGTTAGCTTTGATTAGTGATTCGACGAATGTCATAAACCAGTCTGGTTATGACTTGGTCTTCGTCAATATAAGATTTCTTTTGGGACGATGATCTTGATCAAGCGGGTATTGTATCCTTCGTGGTCAGGAAGAACGTGGTTCGAGTGAAAGATGTATCAGTGTTACGATACGCTAGAGCTAGGGAAGTTCGACTGTCGACCAGTAGCGCAGTAACTTTCAGCTGGGAAAATGTTAATGCGGTTCAGCATTCATGGAGCTTGCAGAGAATTTGACGAGAGTCTGAGTGTGTCGAAGAATATTTCGATCAGACACTCGAGCAAGGGTTTCTTGTACGTTCGCGAGGTTTTACCCTAGATTTCGAGGACGAAATCTTTTAAGGGGGGGAGAATGTAGTGACCCGTATCCAGAATTAGCGATTAATGAGTATATTAATCGTGTAATCATGTTTAGATTAAGTAAAACATGATTAAGGAAATTCCAAATGGGTTAACGGAGTCCAGAAATGGATTCAGAACACTCGAAAATGGTCGGGGGAAGGTTCCGAGGATTCGGATGGATCGGAGGGTCCAAACCAAAGATCGGAGGATCCGAACACGGATCGGAGGCTCCGATCAAGATTGGAAGCTCCGTCGGTAAGATCGGACGTTCCGATCGGGACAGGGCACGTGTCATCGCTGATGTCAGCAAAGTGACGTCATGGCTGACGTAATATTGGGCAATCGGACGCTTCGAAGATGGGATCGGAGGTTCCGATCGTGTTCGGACATTCCGAACCGGGTTCGGAGGCTCCGAACTCCGTCTATAAATAGGGGGCCGAGATTTCATTTTTAAGTGCACCTTTCCCTCTCTTCTCTCTGATTCCTAAGCCTTCTAACTCAGATCTAGGGAGTTCTAGGCATCCTATTGGGAATCCGGAAGTGGCATAGCGATCCCGACGTCGAGGCGAAGATGTGCCTAAGTTTTGAGGCAATTGTCATCAGCGGGCTGACGACGGACGCAGGTATAGCTATGATCTCCTTAAATTATTTAGGAGTATGCAATAGCTTAGTTAAGGCTTTTAGAGCTTAATTATTGATGCATGGGTATTTGCATTGTAGAGCTGATATAGGCTTGGAACCTAGAGTGGGACTGCTAGGACTGCCTGTAGTGAGGTACGTAAGTACAGACTGAGATAGCCAGCGGGTTTCACATGCTTATATGTTGCATTTGTGTGTCATATTATTATGCAGCATGTGCATATCATATTGTGTCTGTCCATCTTTTGAGATGAGCCATGTAGGGCCGCTCAGCCCTGTCTGGACGGGTGTTGTCTAGTGCCAAGTGACTGACGGGTCATGGGTGATTAGCATCTGGGGACACAGTCCATGTCCTGTAGGAATGAGCAGTGTACGCAGGGTTTGCTCCCCGGGTTGTACCACTCATGTCCTAGGCACCTTTACTGAGCAGTTATATACAGTTATCCCAGATATGGATACCCTATCATTTGCATGCGTCATATCGGTATGTTTTACCCAGTTCTTTTGTATTGAGCTTAGAGCTCACGTCCAGTCTTTTCTGTGTATCTGGACACCCCATTCGACGGGGCAGGTGTAGGTGCAGGGAGGAGCACCAGGAGCTTGGAGTAGCCAGTGACCAGTGAAGACAGCAGGATTAGCTGTAGGTTTTACCTTTAGGCTATTTATTCGATTTGGTTGTATAAATCGAATTGGTTTAACCGGTTGTATTCTGCCGGTCTGTTTTTATTTAAGTCTTCCGCAACGATTTATTTAATGCATGTTTAATTATGCTCTTAACTCTGATTAGGTAGCGGATCTGGGTAGGGGTACTACATGTCTGGTATTAGGATTTTACCCTATCCTGTTAGTGGATGGACTTCCATCGATTTGGGTTCGGAGTATCCACTGGTATTGGTATGGGAGCCACCTCCTGAAGCGAAGGTACAACATGCTACATACTAGAGCCCGGTTTGTCTTTGTTATCTGATTCTTGGCCTCTAGTTTCAGTAGGCGGTACATTTTTATTCATGCATTTATATAATACGGTGTACTCATACTCTCGTGCTGAGCATTTTATGCTCACGTCTCGTACTTTGTGTATCTGGACACCCTATTCCATAGGACAGGTTTGCAATTGGACGAGGCGGGTGGATCCAGGAAGGATTAGACGGTGGTTGGCCAGTTGGGGGTATCTCCTGGGGTTTTATTTTAATGTATTTAGGATAATGCATTATTCGATTTGGTTGTATAATTATTTGGGTATTTACAGATTTCTTTTCTTGGTATTGTATAATTTTTAATGCTTTCGCAGATTATTCTTGATTACTATTTTAATTAAGTTAATTGCATGCTTAAGATTCTGATTAGTAGGTGATCTTTGTAAGGGTCTCTACAACTTCCGTGAGCATTCACCAAACAAAATTTTTATGTGAGAGCAGTTGTTGTTAGAAACTAACTCTATTCTTTCTCGAGTGCCAATGTTAATCGACCAACAAATATTTGTGCAGCAGATTGAACAATGATAAGAATAGCTTGATGGAAATATAAATAACACGGAGATGTTTATGGATATTTGGATAAAACTCCTACGTCACCCCTTCTTCCACAAGGAAAGGATCTACTAGAAGACTTTGGCTTATACAACGTCTTGTATACAACCCACTCCAATCGTAGGACTTATCCTTTCCTAGATCGGAACTCCTAGAACACAGCTAAGTTAAGACACCCCGTCCTAACAATCAAATTACAGTAATGAATGTATCCATAGACTCAAACATTATATCAACTCCTTATAAACAAATAGGCATTTGAGAGTTGATTCTTGGCCCTTAATGATCCTCAGGGATCATATGTATGGATTATATGTGGGCATGTTGAGCAGTTTAGATTAATCTTTTATGAGTGCTCAAGCAAATTGTATCTGTGTGTATCTTGCTGTTGTATATGTTGTATTTCTTCACCAACTCTTCTCTGAAGCTTTCTCTCTAATATATATAATTATCTTTACAACGTTCATCTTTGTCATAAATGCATGCCTCCTTTGCCTCTAGATCATCAATAAGTCTTTATGAGGAATTTAATGATGTTTCTCGTTCTTCAATAAAAGCGTTTGAATCTTTCAATGGTGTTTATATTTGAAATATGTTTTGAATAATTTGTTTCCTCAACAGTCTTGATACTTGGACTTTATATGTGAACAAGCTTCTTTAACTGGTCTTGAATTGTATCAATATAATGTGTGACAGGACTGTTTAGTCTTGGACTGCTTTCATATCGAATGGATTTCTTGTATACCTATTGGACTGCTTGCATCTAGACTAGATTTATTGTTCTTAAGATATTCCGCCATTTCGACTGCTTTGAAATATTTTTTTATGTTTTGTCAAATACCAACACTTATCTCAACAATTCCCCCCTTTTTTGTTTTTGGACTAAGCTAAGCAGTTCATTATGCCTTGTAAATATAATATATGAATATCAGAAGATTTACTCAAATTTTCATGCAATTTCCCCCTTGATGTGATACGCATTGACTTCAACTGTTTTTCTTGAGAATCTTCTTTCATTTCTTCTTTTACAAAATTTTATTATGTCTTCTCGATATCTGCAATTATATTTGAGAATATCAAGATAACTCTTCATATATTATAAATCAGTCTATAAATAAACAGGATTTTCACAGCTCTAATTAACATTATCAAGTTCATATCAAGTTTATCATGGACGATATTATCAAAGAATGTGAAGCAGTTATTGCTGATAAAATTTTGTCTCTTAGGGAAAAATTCAGAATGCTACAGGTTCACCAAGTCATGCCTTATTCTTTGGTTATATTGGGAAGGCTAACCAGAATTGATGCAAAATTCAAGCTACGACTTGAAATTTATAGATTTGAAGACATCTTTACACCAAAGAATGTGTTTCTCCTGACGCATATCAAAGAGCTTCAAATCCTAGAAAAAGTTTTCCTCTCTTCTAATTTTCAAGATACATCAACTAGTGAACTGGCCACCAGGATATATTTTTGGAAAATCGCTGTGGAGTTGGAAATATATATTGTAAAGCATCATCTTTAAATAATAAATAAATTTTTATTTCCTTATCTTGCTATTGTTTACTTAAATGCAAGTTATACAATGTTTCCGAATTATCTTCTCAATAATTGCAGTTCTCGTTTTTTAATACATTGCTTTGATCTCGTGAAATTCTATTGGAAATAGTTAACATCTATAACTCTTCATATTCTTCAATCAGATCTATAAATTGACTTAAATTTCATATTTATATGAACATATCAACAACTTCTTTAGCAAAGTAATCATGGAGGAAATCATCAAGGAGTATGAAACAATTGTGGATAAAAAGATAATGTCTCTAGAAGCCAAGGTGAATATGATGAAGACTCATAGAGTTACTCCATATCCACCAACTATGGCAGAGAGACTGGCTAGAATAGAAGAAAAGTTTATGCAAAAGATTAATTCTTCCAGTCTTGGAGACATCTTCTCTCTTGAAGGTATTTTTCATTTGAAGTTTATAAAAGAGCTTCAAGTACTGGAAAAAATCACTAATTCTCCAGATTTTCAACAGACAACATCAGATGAACTGGTCACCTCGATTTCATACTGGATGATGGCTGTTGAATGGGAGATTTATTTTTGTACTCATTACATTAGTATTTATGAATAAAATAAATTTTATATATATTACTTTCGTATGATTCTAATTTATTTATTTAATAGCACAATATCAAACTTCAAACATATAATCAAATAGATATATGAATAAGAAGGCTTAGTCTTGTTTTTGGCGTGTCAGAAGATTCTCCGAAAAGCATTTCAACCAGCAGTCTTCTTGTAAGAATTTATAAGTTCCCCCTATCTGCAGTTCTCCCTAAATATGATAATTCTTCTTTTGTTCCGGCAAAAATTTTCACAAACTGGTGTATGGTACCCAAAATTACGTGGGTCCTTGATGGATTAGTCCTTAGGGGATCCATACTTGAATCAACATAACAGATCGATTATTTTATGTATCCCATAAAGTTTGTGTTTTGTGTCATGTGTTTGTAGGATGAATAATATGCATTAAATTTAGAATGATGTTCATGATGTGATCTAATGCTTGATTTTTCATTATGAAACTGTCTATATCTTCTTTGAACTGGTTTTTCATGTGATTTAAAGTTACATTTTCCACTCATTTTATCTTGACAAGATTTTCAGTCTTGCTTTTCACATGATTTTTGTGGATCATAGCGAACTCCATACTTTTGAATATTGTTCCATTTCTCCACTGTTTCATCTTTTGGTAATAGAGTTTCAGGTTTGAAAAAATGTATATACTTTCCCTTACACATATTCAGTTTAGGTCTAGTATCAACTTCTAAACTGCTCGTATCTTCTTTAAAACCTATACCAGTTCTATCGTTTCCTGGTCTTTTCAGTTCATGTATTGTATTTAATATAACTGAAGATTTATTCAAAGTTTGAATCAGCTCAGATAATTTTAAATTCTCTGATCTTAACTACTGTTTCTCGACCTGTAAATCATTATTTCAGTTCTAAGCTTAGTAATTTCTACCTCTAACTCAGCTTTGTTTGGAAATTCAATTTTATTTGCCATAATTTCTTCAAATGCTAATCATAATCTATGATATTCATTAGTCATTTTGTGCAGTGCATTACCTAATTCTTCTTGTGTAAAATCAATAGAGTTAAAACTCGGTACCTGTTCACTTTATGGATGAATGAGGGACCACTTTTTTACTTGATGAAAATTGATCTTCATGAGCCATAAAACAGCTATCTACCTCTTCATTTGAAACAACATTATTCTTCAACATCTTTTGTAGAAGAAAACAGGGCCATTTCAATCATTTCAATGTTGACATGCTTAATGAATTTTTACCCAATATATCTAGTAGTTGAACATGTTTCCATGATTTTTATTGAGTAATTATCCATGGTAGTATTCCAGAAACTCGTAGAAATTTCTCCAAAAGAAGCCATATGAATTTGTTCAAAGACGAGAAAGAAACCTGCTCTGATACCTCTTGTTAGGATCGATTTGGACAGTTCTTATGCAATTTCCATGAGCAGTTCACTTGAAAACTTATTATGTGAGAGCAGTTGTTATCAACTAACTCTATTCTTTCTCGTGTATCAATGTTAATCGGCCAAAAAATATTTGTGCGAAAACAGGTCAAATAACAAATTGAACAATGATAAGAATAACTTGATGGAAATATAAATAACATAGAGATGTTTATGGATGTTTGAATATAAAACTTCTACATCGCCCCTTCTTCCACGATGGAAGGATCTACTAGAATACTTTGGCTTATACAACGTCTTGTATACAATCCACTCCAATCGTAAAATTTACTCTTGACTAGATCGGAACTCCTAGAACACAAACAAGTTAAGACACCCCGTCCTAACAATCAAATTACCGTGATGAATGAATCCGTAGACTCAAACAGTATATCAACTCCTTATAAACAAATAGGCAATTGATAGTTGATTCTTAGCCTTTAATGATCCTTAGAGATCAGATGTATGGATTATGTGTGTGAGCGTCGAGTAGTTTATATAAGGCCCGAAAATATTAAATTATTAATTATGGGATTTGATAATTAAAATTCCATATTATGGGCTAATATTGATTTGAGAAGTTATGGAAATGATAGATTTAATTTTCGAGCTGAAAATATTTAATTTGAGAATTTACGGATTTTGAGAAGTAAATTCCGAGAATTCTTAAATTAAAAGAATAAATATTCGATTTGAATATTTATGGGATTTAAGATTAAATTCCATGTTTCAGGAATTAAAGACGATTAATTTTGAAAATACAACCCGATCAGAGATTGATTTGCAAATATCGAAGTTGCAAGGGCTAAAGTGCAAACGGCCGGGATTATTTAATTAATCCGAATTTAATTTATTTTAATCCAAGTATATTTAATTTGGGAATACTTAGAGTTTTGATTTTATTTTTAATATTCTTAAATTATTTTGGATTGAAATTGAATTAAAACGAAGGCCGAGGACTGAATTGCAATTAATGAGGATTTGAGGGACTAAGTTGCAATTATGCAATATATATCAAATTTTCTGAAGCTTACTCAGCCTTGAAACGTGTAAATGTTGTGTAAACTTTAGAATTCAGAAAAGTTGAACAGAGGAGCTCGACCCTTCCTTTTTCCTTTGAAATACGAGTTGTTCAAATCGCCGTAACTTTTGCGTCGGTTGTCCGATTTTGATTCCGAAAGATGTTCTGGAATCCTTGGGACGAAGCCTTTGTATTGATGTAAGTATTTAATCCTTTTGGCATGTTTTGAAGAACGAAATATGGCAGAGATCAGATTATGAAACTATGTTGTGTTTTTGAGTTCGTATGCCGTTCGATATCGCAGTCGGATTGGAAATGAATTAAGAAACGAACTTGTCATGGTTTCAGCATGTTTTTGAATTGGTAACATGTGATTATAGCTGCTGATATGTGAAGTATGAATGATATGAAGTGATTAGAAGTTGATAAGAAGTTCATAATGAATTCGATACCGAGTCGGTTCCCGATTTTCAATCGCTACGCCGCCAGTTGATGTTTTAGGATCAGTTTTGATAACCAAAGATTGAATTGAGATGTTAGTGAAATGTTAGCGATGATATAGCATTTTTATTTCTCAGTTTCAGTCACGTTTGAAAGACGAACGATGCAAGACTCCGAGTTATACCGAATAAGAAGAAGTTGAAGTTTGTAATGATGTTGATTGAATCTATATTGATGATTTTGATTCAATTCTGAAATGATTGAATAGAATGAAGTTTGATATGTATGTTTTGATGATATGTTTCAGAGTTTAATAGGAGACTATTGACTCAAGAACCTCAACTTGAAACCGAAGAAGAAGTGATCAAGATTGAAGTGAATTTGATTGAAGATTGATTGATGTTTGAATGATCAGATTCTTGTAGGAGTTGTTGTACTTCCTATCCAGATGTGGAACATGACAAACTCGAGAATGACAGGTATAATGAAGACATCGCGAGTCAGGGACTTTGAAACTCAAGAACGACTATTCTTGAGTTATCCCGAACAAATCACATACTTGTTTAAGTACTTGTTCTTGTGGTTGAACTTATGTTATTGTCGATCCATCACAGGTAGTGGATCTTTATTGCTTTTGATATGATTGTATATTGAGTTGATTCTATGCCAAGATTGCGGTTAACCTTATTTGTGAGACGTTTACGAACTCGTTAGATGGATATCCATGTCAAGATCGTTTACGAATCTTGATGGCAATGAAGTGATAAGAATCAATTCTTGAGATAAGCGCGCTATATAAATTGAAGTATTGATTTGAAGTTTTGAGTCGATATATGCGTTATGTTTACTCTATTCTTGAGTTGACATGTTTAGAGCTGATATGAATTTATTTAACGCATTTATATGTCGATTATACTGACAATGATTTCTCACCGGAGTTTATCCGGCTGTGTTTTGTTTTGTACGTGTGCATCACAACAGATGGGGTAGGAGCTGGTCTGAGATGACATTGACAGCTTGGGAGCGAGACTTAGCACGTGAGGACTCGGGTTTATAGCTGAACGAATATGTATTAGAGTACATCAAACCTAGTAGAAGACTTGAGACTTGAAGCTCACTTATGACTTTAGTGTAGCTTATGATTTAATGCCTTTTACGTTATCTGTTTGATGTAAGAATCGCATGATTAGATGCTCAAGTTGTTGTAAATGATTATATGCATGTTCCTAGATATTGTAGCATGCTTTTGATCGATTTGTATTGAGGTTATTTGAGATGGTTCCAAGTTTTGACAGCAAAAATCAGTAGCAGATTTTGAGCAAAAGTTAGCTCGCTCGATCAGGTGAAAGTTACCGATCGAGCGAGGCCTGTTTTTCTTGGGCAGGGAATTTGATTTTTATTGCCCACTCGATCGGTAGGTTTTGGCCGATCGAGCGAGGCTATTAGTTATGCAGACCCGAGAGCATGATTTTCTTGCTCGCTCGATCGGCTGATTTTGCCCGATCGAGCGAGGCTCCAGATTTAAAAAAAAAAAATTTCTGCTCTTGATTTATTATCTTTTAATTATTTGATTAATTGTTTAATTAATCATTAGTTACCCTAAGACGAGATTAGCAACCCGAGATCCCCACAACAGGTGGTATCAGAGCGTAGGTTCTGGACTGAGATAGAAGTTGAGCGGGGTAGAGTGAGTCACATGCATTTATAGTATTGCATGATTATGCAGTATTTGATTCGATGGTTTGATAAATGGCATGTGCTCTTGATCTACCTTTGAAATTGAATTGATTAATTTACTGATTTGTAAATTTTCGAATTCTTATCGATGTTATTATAAGAATTTCCCCGGGTGATGTAAGCACCCAGAATCAAAGAGAACATTGTTCTTTGGGTGATGTAAGCACCCCAGACTGACAGAGTTGTATGGCCAAACTGAACAAAATGGTATGGTCAGATTGAACAGAACTGTATTATTGCTCAGCTAAATGAAATATCTCTAATTGAACAGAACAGAATATCAGCGAATGAATAGATGTATTGCAGGTAGAAGTTGTTCTGAAGAACTAATGTTCAGATATCTGGAAGATACCGATGAATGATGTATCAGATTGACTGTCTACCAACTTCAATACCTAGAAACCAGCTGATAGATTTTGACGAAGAAATTCTGACAAAATAGAGAACTGAAGCTGAATGATGAAGCAAAAGGACTGAAATTGTAAAGATGCTACGGTGTGTGAGAGAAACACATATTTAGCTACAATTTCTATTACAGAAGTATACAGAGAATCAGAATGAAATTGCACCTTAGAATGAAATTTCAGGTAACATATTTTTTTTGTTTTGACTTGTTTATTGTTGGTGCAATAGATTCATGGTAGCTGAAAGCTTATTATATGATCACCTCTATATCAGAAAAGAGATTGTGTGAATTGAACTGAAGAATGGAACTATTGCTTCGATGAACTGAAACTGAAGATGTGATGACCCGAGTTCTAATCTCTCATTAATCTCATTAATCATTATTAATCCATGTTAGACAATAATCAAAGTCTAAACAAAAGAATAAAAAAAAAAAAAAATTTTCTAACATATTACACGGCGCACGCGTGGGCATCACCCCTCGCGCGCGCGCCGGCCAATGGGACCGAGGTCCCCTGGCTTGGCTCGCGCGCGCGCGAGCAGGAGCTCGCCCGTGCGCCAGCTAAACCAACAGAAAAAAAATAATGGTTCAGCTGCTGTCAAAAACGATATCATGCCTTTAATTGATTCAAGATCATGTCCTACCAAAGTCTAGACATGATGAAATCAAGCATAACAACTACCATGCATTCTAACATGCTTTTAATGCTAGTAATAATCCATTCCAAGGCTTTACAACATAATCATCATTCTCATAACATGTAATAACATTGTCATATATCCAGATCAAGACACCTTATGTTGATTCAAGGATTTACAACATATTTCCAATCCTATAAACATCAACAAAACCATAACTCAATCATCTACAAGTCTTGGTACAAGTATCTTCTAACATGATCATGTTTAAGACTCAATAAACTTCATGACAGCACACATAACTCCTAACTCGGATCCTCACGCTATATCGATTTCATCCCTTGTTCTTTAAGTCCGCCTTTGCCCGGTTCCACTTCCTCCTATTGCAATGACACATACAACAAAACAATAGCCGGATAACTCCGGTGAGAAATAGATTTCCCAGTAAAAGCAACTAAACATGCATAATCAATATCACAATCATGATATAGAAGTAAATACAATGCATGCTTTCAAAACAAGGTTCTTTTCGTCATTCATCGACTGGGATCCCGAGAAGAAGATATCATAGCTAATCCACCGACACACCCTATCGAGGTGGGGCTACTATCTTGCTCCTCTAGACTTTGAAGCCATTATATATGTAGCTCAGATGCTAGGCTCAAACAACCACCCAGGCCATACATATACAATCCCTCAAATCGTCTATTCGAACGTGTCCGTTCATTTCAAACTCAAAGGAATAAGTCATCAAGATGAATGCAACATATATCATAATCAAAGCATTCATTATATCAAAGACTTATCCAAGTAATCAAAGTAAAACACAAAAGAGCACTTAAGCAAACAAATATGTGAATTGTGGGAACTCGATACAAACCATCTCGAGTTATAATCCCAATCAAATAGTAGTCCACTTTTACCTTTCAAATGTGATGTCTAGGAGGTCTTCAAACTTGTCAAAAGCTGTACAATATCAAGCACCAAGCACAACTCAAAATCTGCTCAAGATCAACCCCAAACTTCAACAAGAATGCCAAAGGAAACTCTACCAACCTTGTGCTATCGTCTATCGGTTTCGAAGTCGAGATTAATCAATTGAAATGTCCTGTTCAAGCACTGAAACAACAACATAACAAGCAAAGAATCATCAGCTAAGAGCTCATCCACTTCTAAGCTGCAGAATGATAGCAAATCACTCCAATTCAAAAGTTCGCCGGCATTTCGGTATAACTCGGCGATTCCCGCAAATCTCTATATCATTTCTAACATTCATATCAATTGTTCAACCTCTAAACTAAAATATCAGCAGGTGTATAGAGTGAATCAAAGCTGGTAAATCATAAGAACAAGATATACAATTCAATCTTCAATCAAATCTCAAGATTATCAAAGATAGATGATCCATGACATCAATTCAATACCAGCTGCTGATATCTGTCATTTTCGAACCATCAAACCTTGAGTAACAAAGAAGAAACTTACATCAAATCTAAGGTCTTGTCAAGAGGATTCCAAAACATCTTTCGGAATCGAAACCGGACAATCGTAGCTCAAGATATGTGACAATGAAGATGAAGATCAAATTTGGAAATTCTGCTCTCGGTTCTTCCTCCTTCAACTTTGAGAAATCTGATAAATCATATAAATTGTACACGTGCATGCTGAGCAACCTCCACTATTCTGATAAGTTAAATACAATTTGCACTTTAGTCCCTCAAGAGTCCAATAATTGCAATTCAGTCCTCAATTACTCAATTCATTCAATTTCAATCCTAATCAATTTCAGAATATTAGAATTTAAATCAAAACTCCAAATATTCCCAAATTAATTATTCTCGGATTAAAATTAAATATTTCCGGGCGTTACAATTCTCCCCCACTAAGACTCGATTTCGTCCTCGAAATCTTAGTAATAACAACCAATCAAATCAAATATCAGATACAGAAAACTAAAGGAGACTCACATCAATGAAATAACTCTGGAAATCGTTGTCTCATATCTGATTCAGTCTCCCACGTCGCTTCTTCAATACCATGACGACTCCACTGAACTTTCACAAGTGGAATAGTCTTCGTTCGTAGTTGCTTCTCTTTTCGATCAAGGATCTGAATTGGCTTTTCAAAATAACTCAAGGTCTCATCGAGTTCAGCTTCATCAGATTGAAGTACATGAGATTCATCAGAAATATACTTTCGAAGCATTGATACATGAAAGACATCATGTATTCCAGATAACGCCGGAGGAAGAGCTAATCGATAGGCAAGATTGCCTATTTTCTCCAGAATTTCATACGGACCAATGTAGCGTGGAGACAACTTTCCTCGCTTGCCAAATCTGACTGTACCTCTGAAAGGAGAAATCTTCAGGAATACTCGATCCCCCTGATCAAAAGACAAAGGTTGACGTCGAATGTTGGCATATTTCGTCTGTCTATCTTGAGTTGTCTTCATTTGTGTCTGAACAAGCTTCACTTGATCAGTCAGATCACGGATCATATCAGGACCAATATCAGGTACTTCAGAAATATCATCCCAGTACAAAGGAGATCGACATTTTCTTCCGTATAAAGCTTCAAAAGGAGCCATTCCAATACTCGATTGATAGCTGTTGTTGTACGAGAATTCACAAAGAGGTAATGAATCTTGCCAACTCGTGCCAAAATCAAGCACTACAGCTCTCAACATGTCCTCCAATGTCTGAATGGTACGCTCAGACTGCCCGTCTGTATGTGGATGATAAGCTGTGCTCAAACGAAGCTGAGTACCCAAAGCACTCTGTAAGCTATGCCAGAAGTGAGATGTAAATCGAGGATCACGATCTGATACAATAGAATTCGGCACACCATGTAATCTAACAATTTCACGGACATAAATTTCTGCCATCTGATCATGTCTGTACGTCATACGATAAGGTATAAAACACGCAGACTTCGTCAATCTATCGATAATCACCCAGATAGCATCATAACCTCTAGAAGATCGAGGTAATCTCGTCACGAAATCCATGGAAATATGATCCCATTTCCATTCAGGCACGGATAAACTCTGTAACAAGCCAGGCGGTTTCTTCCTTTCAGCCTTTACCTGTTGGCAGTTCAGACACCGAGATACAAAATCAGTGATATCAGACTTCATTGGTTTCCACCAGTATCGAGTCTTCAGATCATTATACATCTTCCTACCTCCAGGATGAATACTATAACGACTACAATGCGCCTCTGTCAGTAGTTGTTGTCGCACATCAGAAATATCAGGCACTACAAGGCGATTGTGAACATAAAGAAGATCATCTCGAACACGGTATTCAGATACATGCCCTGATCTGACTTTCTCAATCGAATTCTGTATATTCTGATCAAGTTTCTGAGCATCCCGAATTCTTACCAATAAAGCTGGTTCAGCTTGCATTTGATAGAGTCGAAGAGGTTGATAATTCGTATCAAATACTAACCCAGACAGACAACAGTCTTCAATCAAATTCGATACACCAATCGTCGATAAGGACAAAGAACATACCTTTCGACTAAGTGCATCTGCTGCCGCATTCGATTTCCCTGGATAGTACTTAATCTCACAATCAAAGTCTTTAAGCAAATCAAGCCACCTCCGCTGTCTCATATTCAATTCTGACTGTGAAAATAGATACTTCAGACTCTTGTGATCAGAATAAATCTCAAACTGCTCCCCGTACAGATAATGTCGCCAAATATTCAAAGCAAATACAATGGCGGCCAATTCAAGATCATGAATCGGATATCTGGTTTTGTGAGGCTTCAACTGTCTCGAGGCATAAGCAATCACATGTCCTCGCTGCATCAAAAACACCCTAATCCTTGATGAGATGCATCACAGTAAACAGTGAAACCACCAGTACCTGAAGGAATCGTCAAAACTGGTGCACTGGTCAGTCGTGTCTTCAACTCAAGAAAACTAGATTCACAAGCTTCAGACCAGATAAAAGGAGCATTTTTCTGAGTTAACTGAGTAATTGGCTTCGCAATACTGGAAAAATCTTTGATAAATCGACGATAATACCCAGCCAATCCCATAAAACTCCGAATCTCAGGAACAGATGTCGGTCTAGCCCAATTGATCACTGCTTCAACTTTACTTGGATCCACAGAAATACCATTTCCAGATATAATATGTCCAAGAAAGACAACCTGTTTCAGCCAAAACTCACATTTCGAAAGTTTAGCATACAATTTCTCGGCTCGTAAGGTTTTCAAAACTGTTCTCAGATGTTCAGCATGATCAATCAGATTCTTGGAATAGATCCTAATATCATCAATAAAGATAATCACAAAATCATCGAGATACTTCTGAAATACACGGTTCATCAAAGCCATGAATACAGCTGGAGCATTCGTCAAACCAAACGGCATAACTATAAACTCATAATGGCCATACCTGGTTCTGAACGCAGTCTTAAGAATATCAGAATCCCTAACTCTCAGCTGATGGTATCCAGATCTCAAATCGATCTTGGAATACACCGAAGAACCCTGCAACTGATCAAACAAATCATCAATACGAGGCAAAGGGTATTTGTTCTTTACCGTAGCCTTGTTCAGTTGCCGGTAGTCAATGCATAATCTCATTGAACCGTCTTTCTTCCTAACAAACAGTACTGGAGCTCCCCAAGGAAAAACACTGGGTCGAATGTATCCCTTGGCCAGTAAATCTTCTAACTGTTCCTTCAATTCTTTCAGTTCAACTGGTGCCATTCGATAAGGTGCTTTCGAAATCGGTGCAGTTCCAGGCATCAGTTCAATGTTGAAATCAATCTCACGATACGGAGGTAATCCTGGAATCTCATCCGGAAAAACGTCCGCAAATTCACTAACCACTGGCAAGTCAGCCAGGTTCAGGCTAGGTTTCAACAAATCCACTGCATAAACAAGAAATCCCTCCGCTCCTTTCTGCAAAAGTCGGGTCATAGATAATACAGAAATAAGAGGAATCTTAGCACGTGAACCCTTACCATAAAACTTCCATTCTCCAGCCATCTCAGGTCTGAATCTCACTACCTTCTGAAAGCAATCGACGGTAGCTCTGTACTTATTCAGCATATCAATCCCAATAATACAATCAAAATCAGACATACCAAGTACAAAACAATCGATCTCAATCTCATTACCCTCATACTGTAGTACACAATTCTTTACTATCTGAATCGAGATAAGACCCCTCCCCAAAGGAGAAGAAACAGATACTACAACTGGTAATGACTCAACAGGCAAAGAATGCAATGCAACAAATTTGGCAGATAGAAACGTATGGGATGCACCGGTATCAAACAACACATAAGCAGAATAACCAGAAATAGAATAGTTACCTGCAATCACATCATCAGGTGCTCCCTGTGCCTGCTCCTCAGTCAAAGCAAAGACATGAGCCTGCTGTCTCTGAGGCTGATTGCCTGCCTGACTTCCACCTGGTCGAGTCTGCTGCTGTGGATGTGCTGGCTGAAAAGAATGTACAGAAGAGGCCTGTCTTCCAGGTTGAGCCACTGATCGTGATGACTCTGTACCTCTTGCCTGTCCAGTATTTTTCTGAGGACACACCCTCGCAAAATGACCCGTCTGTTGGCATATATGGCACCTCCCAGATACACCTCGGCACTGATCGGTTGGATGATTTCCACCACAACTATTGCAGAACACTCCTGACTTCTGCTTCGTACTACTGGAACTCGTAGAACTGCTCCCAGACTTCTTAAACTGTTTTCCTCTTGCTTGCAAAAACCTTTTCTTTCCACTGCTACTACCACCTTCAAATCGAAAAGGTTGCTGTTGCGGAGTCGGAGCTGCAGGTTGTGACTGTCTCGGAGGTTGTGCGGTATACGAAGTTCCTCGCTGCTGTATCAAACCAGCTTCCGCTCCCTTGGCACTGTTCAAGGCATCAGCAAATGTATTCGGTCGCCTTGTATTCACCAGTGTAAAAACATCCAGACTCAGGCCATTGATAAACTGATCAGCCATAGCCTCGTCACTGTCAGCAACATGTGGAGCAAAGCGTAGCAATGTAGAGAATTTTGCAACATAGTCTTCGATATTCAAATTCCCCTGTTTCAGATTTGCGAACTCAGCCCCTTTATCCTTGCGGTAAGACACAGGAAAGAAGCGTTGGTAGAACTCAGTTTTGAAGACATTCCAAGTCAATACAGTTCCTCTACGCTCCAAACCTCTTTTTGTAGTGAACCACCAGCTCTTCGCAACTTCATGCAACTGGTGCCCAATCAATTTAACTCTCCGTTCATCTCCGTAGTCAAGTGAATCAAATAGCATTTCCATATCATCAAGCCATCCCTCGCATTCAACAGCATTTTCTGTACCTTTCAAAGTAGGCGGCTTGTAGGATTGGAAACGTTTCAGAAGTGTTTCCATAGGAGTTGCGGTCATATCAGTCATATCTCTTGACGTACTTCCCTGTTCATTACTCGGCACGGCAGTAGCTTGAGGCACTATCGGTGTAACAACTGTCGGTGGAGTATGAACTGTCTGTTCTGGTAGAGAAATAGGAACCTGGGGTCTCAGAGGAGGTCGGCCTGGTCTTCGAGACATATCTGATTATCAAAATGGTTAGGATACCAAATCATCAAATTATCTCAGTCCTCCTCTGATCATCTTACCTCTGATCAAGACTCGGTTCTGATTCAATCTTAAATAAATAATCATAATCTTCAAATAAAACATGCTTCTAATCAATTCAGATAATCAGGTAGCATGTCATAATTAACAGATCACATGCCTCTAATCATTCCAAATATTCCAGTAAACATGTGTCGTTAATTATAGTACTCATACTTTCAAATAAAATAAATACAAGACTGTAATAAATTACTTGAAAGTAAATCATGCTATCATTTAAAACATGTAATTCAATCAAGTAATTAAATCATAGCATAGATCATAAATAAGTAAAGCAGATGACTCGATCTACCCCACTCATTATCTATCTAAGTCCAGAATTTTCTTGCTCTGATACCACCTGTTGTGATGACCCGAGTTCTAATCTCTCATTAATCTCATTAATCATTATTAATCCATGTTAGACAATAATCAAAGTCTAAACAAAAGAATAAAAAAAAAAATTTGTTTCTAACATATTACACGGCGCACGCGCGGGCATCACCCCTCGCGCGCGCGCCGGCCAATGGGACCGAGGTCCCCTGGCTTGGCTCGCGCGCGCGCGAGCAGGAGCTCGCCCGTGCGCCAGCTAAACCAACAGAAAAAAAATAATGGTTCAGCTGCTGTCAAAAACGAGATCATGCCTTTAATTGATTCAAGATCATGTCCTACCAAAGTCTAGACATGATGAAATCAAGCATAACAACTACCATGCATTCTAACATGCTTTTAATGCTAGTAATAATCCATTCCAAGGCTTTACAACATAATCATCATTCTCATAACATGTAATAACATTGTCATATATCCAGATCAAGACACCTTATGTTGATTCAAGGATTTACAACATATTTCCAATCCTATAAACATCAACAAAACCATAACTCAATCATCTACAAGTCTTGGTACAAGTATCTTCTAACATGATCATGTTTAAGACTCAATAAACTTCATGACAGCACACATAACTCCTAACTCGGATCCTCACGCTATATCGATTTCATCCCTTGTTCTTTAAGTCCGCCTTTGCCCGGTTCCTCTTCCTCCTATTGCAATGACACATACAACAAAACAATAGCCGGATAACTCCGGTGAGAAATAGATTTCCCAGTAAAAGCAACTAAACATGCATAATCAATATCACAATCATGATATAGAAGTAAATACAATGCATGCTTTCAAAACAAGGTTCTTTTCGTCATTCATCGACTGGGATCCCGAGAAGAAGATATCATAGCTAATCCACCGACACACCCTATCGAGGTGGGGCTACTATCTTGCTCCTCTAGACTTTGAAGCCATTATATATGTAGCTCAGACGCTAGGCTCAAACAACCACCCAGGCCATACATATACAATCCCTCAAATCGTCTATTCGAACGTGTCCGTTCATTTCAAACTCAAAGGAATAAGTCATCAAGATGAATGCAACATATATCATAATCAAAGCATTCATTATATCAAAGACTTATCCAAGTAATCAAAGTAAAACACAAAAGAGCACTTAAGCAAACAAATATGTGAATTGTGGGAACTCGATACAAACCATCTCGAGTTATAATCCCAATCAAATAGTAGTCCACTTTTACCTTTCAAATGTGATGTCTAGGAGGTCTTCAAACTTGTCAAAAGCTGTACAATATCAAGCACCAAGCACAACTCAAAATCTGCTCAAGATCAACCCCAAACTTCAACAAGAATGCCAAAGGAAACTCTACCAACCTTGTGCTATCGTCTATCGGTTTCGAAGTCGAGATTAATCAATTGAAATGTCCTGTTCAAGCACTGAAACAACAACATAACAAGCAAAGAATCATCAGCTAAGAGCTCATCCACTTCTAAGCTGCAGAATGATAGCAAATCACTCCAATTCAAAAGTTTGCCGGCATTTCGGTATAACTCGGCGATTCCCGCAAATCTCTATATCATTTCTAACATTCATATCAATTGTTCAACCTCTAAACTAAAATATCAGCAGGTGTATAGAGTGAATCAAAGCTGGTAAATCATAAGAACAAGATATACAATTCAATCTTCAATCAAATCTCAAGATTATCAAAGATAGAAGATCCATGACATCAATTCAATACCAGCTGCTGATATCTGTCATTTTCGAACCATCAAACCTTGAGTAACAAAGAAGAAACTTACATCAAATCGAAGGTCTTGTCAAGAGGATTCCAAAACATCTTTCGGAATCGAAATCGGACAATCGTAGCTCAAGATATGTGACAATGAAGATGAAGATCAAATTTGGAAATTCTGCTCTCGGTTCTTCCTCCTTCAACTTTGAGAAATCTGATAAATCATATAAATTGTACACGTTCATGCTGAGCAACCTCCACTATTCTGATAAGTTAAATACAATTTGCACTTTAGTCCCTCAAGAGTCCAATAATTGCAATTCAGTCCTCAATTACTCAATTCATTCAATTTCAATCCTAATCAATTTCAGAATATTAGAATTTAAATCAAAACTCCAAATATTCCCAAATTAATTATTCTCGGATTAAAATTAAATATTTCCGGGCGTTACAGAAGATGATTTTGTTCATATTGAAATATCTGTTTATGTTGCATGATAGATGATGATGCAATAATCGAATACTGATTAGTAGAAGAATTGATGATAAGAAGCGATTAAATTAGATCAGTAAGAACATAATGTGCAATTGAATATGATGATATAGAATCTTGAATTAAGATTCTTTGATTCGGGTTTGCTATATGATGTTTGATTACAGAAATATTCTGAAATAAGTATATTCAATGCACTAGATATGTTCATGATCTAAACCAGAATTGAAAGATATGCCGATGAGTAGAGATGACAGATATATTTCAGTAAGATTCTTGACTTTAGTTTAAGTTGTGAACTGGAATTTATCAGAGAATTGATGAGTTTATGAATTGAATACTGCTTTTGAGGTTTACAAAATAGATGATGATATGAAAATCAGTTACAGATGAGTCTTTATTTGATTTTACTGAAGTTATTACATCATAAAATCATGATTTTTGAAATTCTTGATATTGATTTTGAGGTTTTGGTACCGACCTCAATCGATTTTGATTGACTCTTATTTTTTTATAGAGTCTGATTTGATCTACTCGTCTTGAGTTGAGATGCTAGTGAGTTGTTTTCACTTAGCATATTGTCATTCATATTATTGTTCTGTGGATGACCTTGACTTAAGTGAGTTTTCTTGATTATGAATTTCAAGAGTTACTGATTGGTTGATGTATACATTCAGTATATTATAATATTTATGACTCGTAACTGATAGAATTTCCAATTGAGATTTGGGAAATAGAACGAAGAGAAGAGATGAATGCGTGATTGATTGATATTTTGAATTTATGTTCTTGAGTATCGAGATAGATACTAAAACAGTCCGATTGCTGTAATCCAAATTAAGTGAGAATTGATTTTGAAGGATTAAAGCACATTGAGATGAGATCAAGTTATTAGAATTCAATTGAGAAATAGAAATGAAGAACGAAACAGGCATTCGATCAATTGATTTCAGATTTTGTGTATTTTGGTTTGAATATTCAGATGAATATATGACCAATCAGAATGATTTTTGATTGAAAGCAATCCAGAACTGTTTAGAAGATGAAAGAAACACATAAAGTAAACTGAAGCGATGAGAATTCAGTACAGAATGCCATATAGAGATATGAATTGAAGCCTCAGATCAGAATGAATGAATTCTATTATGATTGATTATCTGATTGTGATTGATATTTCTGAAAAGAAATATCAGAGTTTGAAGAAAATGCACGACAATGAATTTATGATTCATCCAATAATTGTTTTATCAGAAGATAAAGCAAATAGAAGTAACCGAATTAGTATGTTTTCGAAGTTAAACGTTCAGAGAGTTTCTGATTAAGTTGAAAATCGTTGACCAGATGAGTTCAGTGATAGTTTAGAAATTCCAGAATTGGTATGAGATCATGATTTGAAAGAGTAAACTACCAAGATGAAACAGTTTATATGAAGTAAACAGGTGGTAGTTATGAACAGATTGATTGAAATTACTGGATACGATAATCTGTCTGTATGATCAAATCACTGAATTGTGATTAGATTCGTTGCAAGACAAACAGTAAGCCAAGAAATAATGTTTCAGATTGAAACATTGGGTTTACTATTACATTGTAATACAGATGATCCGAAGACTTTGAGTACTTTTTGAGGTAAAGGTACAACATGTTATCCTTGAATTGGAAGAATAATCAGAGAAGATGAATTGAATTTCGAGAATGAATTTTTATCTGACATGATACCGATTATCAACAACTCTGAATATTTTAAAATATGTGAATACAACATGTTAAACTCTGATTCATAGATAGTCCGAATAGACTAATCAGATTTGTAGAATACACTGTATGAGATGTGAATAACAGCTATCTATTCAGATCTGTGAAGAAGATAGAGATATGATGAAATTACAGGAATGATTAAAATCTATTGTCAGGATTAAGACTTTAGATTATTCGACATATGTGGCATCGATTGATTGATTGATGTTCTGAGAGTTGGTTATATGTGATTGCATTATACCATTTGTCGATTGATGGATTATCTGAGTTGATTTTCCAGATATTGAGAATATTCTCAGAACTTTAATACCTGATTCGGTATTACTTGTCTTGATGTGTTGCCACTTGATGATTATAATTCCTGTAACAGCTAATAAATCGATTTTGAGATAATGATATGATGAAAAGAAATCAGATTTCTTTGTATTGGAATGATACTACTGAAGTATATGATATCAGATCAGACATGATTTGTTGTCAGCAGATCAGATGTGATTTGAGGAACACAAGGATGATGAATATGAATCTCTATGGAATGAAAGCAGAGAAGATGAACCAGAATTAGTAATTGAATGATAGATATAACTTTTGAAGCTGAAATTGATTAGTTAAGTGGAAAATTTATTCTTGAAACATCATTCAATTCAGAATAGAGAAAGAGCAGAGTTTAATTTACAGATTCAGAATATGAAGTTGAATACTGATCTTGAAGGGATGTACTGAAGAATAGTGTAGACTTGATTTATGTACTATACTCTGTATAGAATGATATTGAGAAAGAATCAAGTCGCCACAAAAGATGAATTTCACTGAATGAAATGTCATATATAATTGATGATTTCATTGACCGAATGTATTCTATTCAGCTTGATAAATTCTGTATCTAAGTGAAAGAAGTATCAGTAGTCTTCTTATGTACTCTATTCAGATAAGATAGATATTGATGAAATTCTGAGTTAGGTCGATTATTCGACAAATCCTTGATTGAAGAAAGAAACAACTCAGAACGAATTCTTTTCAATGACTTAAAGTACAACTGAATAAATACCGAATACAAGAGAATAAAAACAGATTTGAAGTAATAATCTGACAAGAGATTGAAAGATGAAGTGAGATAAGAAATGCAGAGTGGATGATTGAAGTGAGAATCACTTCAGATAATCATTCAGTCTATTAGATTTGATATTCCGGATGAATACAATTTCGAGAATGAAATCATTTCTTAGAGGGGAGGAATTGTAAGGCCCGAAAATATTAAATTATTAATTGTGGGAATTGAGAATTAAAATTCCATATTATGGGCTAATATTGATTTGAGAACTTATGGAAATGATAGATTTAATTTCCGAGCTAAAAATATTTAATTTGAGAATTTACGGATTTTGAGAAGTAAATTCCGAGAATTCTTAAATTAAAAGAATAAATATTCGATTTGAATATTTATGGGATTTAAGATTAAATTCCATGTTTCGGGAATTAAAGAAGATTAATTTTGAAAATACAACCCGATCAGAGATTGATTTGCAAATATCGAAGTTGCAAGGGCTAAAGTGCAAACGGTCGGGATTATTTAATTAATTTGAATTTAATTTATTTTAATCCAAGTATATTTAATTTGGGAATATTTAGAGTTTTGATTTTATTTCTAATATTCTTAAATTATTTTGGATTGAAATTGAATTAAAACGAAGGCCGAGGACTGAATTGCAATTAATGAGGATTTGAGGGACTAAGTTGCAATTATTCAATATATATCAGATTTTCTGAAGCTTACTCAGCCTTGAAACGTGTAAATATTGTGTAAACTTCAGAATTCAGAAAAGTTGAACAGAGGAGCTCGACCCTTCCTTTTTCCTTTGAAATACGAGTTGTTCAAATCGCCATAAATTATTTCTAATATTCTTAAATTATTTTGGATTGAAATTGAATTAAAATGAAGGACGATGACTGAATTGCAATTAATGAGGATTTGAGGGACTAAGTTGCAATTATGCAATATATATCAGATTTTCTGAAGCTTACTCAGCCTTGAAACGTGTAAATATTGTGTAACGCATTTATATGTCGATTATACTGAAAATGATTTCTCACCGGAGTTTATCCGGCTGTTGTTTTGTTTTGTATGTGTGCATCACAACAGATGGGGCAGGAGCTGGTCTGAGATGACATTGACAGCTTGGGAGCGAGACTTAGCACGTGAGGACTCAGGTTTATAGTTGAACGAATATGTATTAGAGTACATCAAACCTAGTAGAAGACTTGAGACTTGAAGCTCACTTATGACTATAGTGTAGCTTATGATTTAATGCCTTTTACGTTATCTGTTTGATGTATGAATCGCATGATTAGATGCTCAATGTGAAGACCCAAGTTCTAATATCTCATTTAATCAAATCATCATAATTAATAGTCAAGAAATCAAAGACTAAACAAAATAAAAAAATATATTTTTTTTTTAAAAAAAAAATCAGAGCACCTCGCTCGATCGGTAAAAAGCTACCGATCGAGCGAGCACAAAGGCCCAACTCTCGGGTGCAACAAAATGGTGGCCTCGCTCGATCTGCAACAATTCACCGATCGAGCGAGCCACAATATTCAAGTTTTCTGTTCCTGCAATAATGGCCTCGCTCGATCCGTGATAATTCACCGATCGAGCGAGAGCATTTTCCAGAAAAACCAGCAGAAATCAAATTGCTGTCAACATGAGTTCATCCATGCATTTATCATCTACTATCAACTCATACAAAGCCTATCCCAAATCATAAGCTAACATGCATTCTAACATGATAAAGTTGATAGAATTAAATCATAATAAATCCTTAAAATCAACTCCAAATAGGCTCACATAACAACATGGAATAGTGTATACAACAATAAGTCCAATTCTAAGAACTTATTTACATTATCACAAGTCTTGTAATAAATATTAAAACATCAAACTCATAGCCAATATGTCTTGGTACAAATAGCTATAACATAATCATGTGTTCGGACTCAACACTATCATTGACAGCACAAGAAACCATCTATACTCGGATCATCACGCTTTTCTCTCATCCCCTTGTTCTTCATGTTCGCTTTTGCCCTGGTCCACTCCCGCCTATTGCCATGACACATACAACACAACAATAGCCGGATAACTCCGGTGAGAAATAGGTTTCCCAGTAAAAGCAACTAAACATGCATATAAAACATCACTACAACAAATATGCTAATTAACCACACTAAAAAGACAACGGTTTTAGACAAAAACTGTTGTCTTTTGACCTTTAACAACTGTTTTTACAAAAACCGTTGTTGTTGGCCATTTTTTAATGAAAAACAACAACGGTTTTTAAAAAACCATTGTCTTATATATGTTAAAGACAACGGTTTTTTAAAACTATTGTCTATGAGCGTGTTTTTTATGGCCTACGACAACAGTTTTAATTAACCGTTGTCTATGTGCGGATTTTTATGGTCTACGACAACGGTTTTAATTAACCGTTGTCGTTTTCTATTTTTTTATGTTGTTTTAGACAACACTTTTCTTAAACCGTTGTCTTTGCTATTTTTTTTTGTTAAATATATTATATATACAGGGGCGGATCCAGGATGTTGTATTAGGAGTGGTCGTGTCAGTATACACAATAATAAAAATAATTATTATATGTTTATAAATAAATTTCAATAATAAATACAATGAATAAAAAATAAATATCGTGATGTCTCGTATATTTGATTGATGCTTATGAAAATATGAAATGCGAAATAATTTTTTTATTTTTTAAATGATTTGTTGTGTTCGTAGGTATAAAATATCACACATAAAATTATGTTCAATCGACGAGTTAAAAAATCACATGATTCAAAACTTGTTTAAAATCTCGTTGAACAAAATGATACTAATGTATACAGGAGCGTCTGAACTTTTTCTTACATGCAACTCGAAATTATAAAATATACAATTTCAAAATAATAAAGTATTTAAAACACGATTCGATCCTAAAAATAACATGCTAAAACATTAATTCAAATAAGTATGCATAAAGTATTACAATGCATAAATTTTATTTTATATATATATATATATATATATATATATTTTAGAGACATAAGTGGATATGAGTTTGTTTTTTTGTGTAAGTCGATGAGTACATTTTCATTCAGAAAAAATATTCCAACTCAAGCAAAATAAGATCATCAATCAAGAAGTCAATAAAAAAATAAAATTAATTATAATACAAAACAAAAAATAATGTAAGATTAATATATAAAAGTCACATGACTAAATGAAAAATTATCAATCACGTCCTAAGCCAAATTTGATGTTAAAAAAGCCGAAAATTTATTATTCTTGATTTTAAAAAATAATGAAATTATTGACTACCAAAAACTTCAAAATCTCAAATTTTAAAATCACTTTAAACGTATTAAAAATAGAGCAAAGTAATTTACATTGAAAACAAGTAAAATAAGAACTTTAAAAATTTTTTAAAAAATGTTAACGAGATTTTTACAATAAAAATATTTAATTTTTCAAAAAACAAAATAAAATTATATTAGGGTTTTAAATAAAATATTAAATTTACAAATAAAAATGATAAAATAATTTTAAATAAAATGAGTAAAAATAGTAATAAAAGAAAGGTTGGACTCAAGGGGGTCACCGAGAATCGAACGCGGATCTTTTTTGCAGACTTGGAAGGCCGCAACAATAGACCTAATACATTATTGCTGACTTATGGGGGCCAAAAATATATATATCTAAAACAGAAAAATTATACTATATATATACTACTAAATTTTTCAAAAATTTTCGGGGGGGCCGTGGCCCTCATTCGTCCTAAAGTAAATCCGCCCCTATATATATATATATATATATATATATATATATATATATATATATATATATATATATGTTTTTAATTTTGTTTATATATATATATATATAACGCTCAAAAAGAATGAAAAATAGAAAGAGAAGGGAACCCAAGCCCTAGCCTAACCCGTCGCCCTTTGACCTAGCTCATCACGTCGCCTTATTCGCCGATCAAACGCCGGAACAGGTCACCTCTTTCTTTTTCTTCTTTGTTTGGTGCTCATGATTGCTAGAGTCTTCACGTTTTTCAGACATGAACCCTAGTTCTCCGTTCTCTTTGAATGGCCAATTGGGAGTGAGTTGTCATGGTTTCGGGATCGTTATATTTCACTGTGGGTTGTGTGTTTTTGAATCCTAGGATGATTTTGCATCATTTTGTTATTGGATTTCGAATCATTTAGCTCTGGTTTTTTTGCTCGTGTTGTTCTTCATCTGCGAAGGAAGATCTTTGTGCGATTGATATTTTCTCTTCTTTGGCTGATCTGGTGGGTCTGGAGCTTGTGGGTGTGGTGTTTTGTTGATTTCCTCTTGTTGTAGTGGCTGGGCTGCCAGCGAGATAGAGAAATTTTAGGGGTGCTTACTTCTGCCCCTCACCTGTTTGTGCAATTGCTTGAGTGGCTCAATGCTTGCACGTCCGCTAATTTGTAACAGGTATTTGGCTATCTCTGATTATTTTGTATCGTATATTGGTGCTTGAGAACGCGTTCATTGCTGTGGGAGCCCTTTCTATCTTGTTAGTTTCATTCTGATAACAAGATGCTATTTCTTTGCTTGGGATAATTAGTGGGGCAGATTCTTCATGCGGTACATATATATATATATATATATATACACATATATATATGACTTGTTTGGTTAGCAATGCATTGAAATGCATGACTTACTAGTCTGAGGCGAAGGAGACATGTCGTCTTCCCACAAATAAGAAAGTATAATTTCATTATAAGAAACGTGTTCATTGATAGGACCTCTAAGTTTTAGAACAGTGTTGTTACTTTTCATACACGATATCCCACAAGTCAGCCGATCCATGAAGTATTGCTTGTCTTTCTTCATCTCCCTATTAATGTTATATATATATATATATATAGAGTTCTTTTATGGTGCCCAACACTATATGTCCACTTCATGCCCACCATGTACAAGTCAACTCATCTATTGTACCGGTCAACTCATTTATTGCACATGGTGGGCATGAAGTGGGCATATAGTGTTGGGCACCATAAAAGAACTCTATATATATATACATATAATAAGATTCAATGATATACATACATAAAATTATTAATTAAATGATCACTAGCTAGCTACCCGTCGAGAATAATCCATGTTGCCCCCAACTTCTTTATGGCCCGTATAGCAGCCACCTTCCGTGATGGTCTAGCTTTCACCTCTACACTCACTTTAACCTGAAATTTAATTTGAGCTGTTTTTTCCTTTCATTTTTCAAAATTATTTCTGTTTATATATGTATATATATGATCAGTTAGTTAGTTAATAACCTGCTTGTCTAATTCATATAGTTTCTGAAGTTGCACAATCACATCTCTCTTTCGATATTCATTTTTTTTCCTTCAAGCTCGGTGATTTTTCGGGTTGATCCTGATACCAGCTTGTTGGGATCATCGTCTTTACCCTTGTATCCCACTTCATGAGAAATTCCGATGAATTAAAAATATATATATGATAGAGTAGTGTTTGAAAATGAATATGAATATATATATACTGACAAAATAATCTTGCAGCTGCATGGAGAGGAGGAGATTGAGGAGGAGGATTAATGTGGTGAACAAGTGCGAGTAGAACGAGTTCATCTCCAGGGTTGAGGGATAGAGCAATTTGAGGGGTGCTTACTTCTGCCCCTCACCTGTTTGTGCAATTGTTTCAGTGGCTCAATGCTTGCACGTCCGCTAATTTGTAACAGGTATTTGGCTATCTCTGATTATTTTGTATCGTATATTTGTGCTTGGGAACGCGGTCATTGTCGTGGGAGCCCTTTCTATCTGGTGAGTTCCATTCATGTAACATCTTTAATTGCTTAGTATTTAGCCTCATTTTACATTGTTTTCAGATGTTAACATACGTGTATCCTTTCTTGGTTCCTCGTCCAGCACAAATATTGACGGTTGGGAAACCATGATTTTCATAGGAGTTAATGCTGCTATAAGGTAAAATATACCTATAAACATTTCACTCAGATTTACATATATAAATATATATTAACTTTCAATTTGTCAAAGCTTTCTTGGAAAGGATATGCACGTGCAATTTGCTGAAATAAATGTGACAAATATTGCTTCTTCATTCAGTAATGTGTATTCGACATTTATTCGATCGAATTAGTCCAAATTTTAGTTAAGTTCATATTTTTAAATTGTTATTATAGGTTTCTATGCTCTCTTATTTTGAAATAAAGTGATAGTTATGCGCTCAATATATATACTATTATTATCTTAAAAGTTGGTTCATTTCATTTTTCTGCTTAAATTAATCTAATCATATTAGGACTTTCGTGCCATTTAATATTTTAGTTTGTTATCCATATTATGACTTGAGTGTAATTAGGGTTCAAATTTTAAGGACGTGATAGAAGAAGCTGATAATACCGGTGTCCAAGTTGATGGCAAAAGGCATCACTTGTAAGTGATGAGAAGCCATATAATATTCTTGCAATCTGTTTTTGCTTCCGTGTTCTTCATATGTAATTAATAGTGGAAAACCATTTCGATCGCCTTGCTATATATCTTATCTATTTCAGGGTACGGGTTTCAAATGAACTCGGCATGGGACATCCAAGAGCAGCGAAATATTCGGTGCTATCAAAAAATGAGTGGTACTATCTTTAAGACAATGTCTAAAAATGAGTGGGACATCCAAGAGCAGCAAAAACCACATGGGTTGTTCATGTGGAATTCTAGAATTTAACTTGGCCGCCATTCGATTATGATGTGAAAAAATGGTGTCAATCATAGTTATGCTTCGTACTTATTGATGTTTCTACAAATGAAGTGGATGTGATCACAGTCTACAGTCAAAAGAACAAATAGAGGCAAAGCTTTCTCCACAAGTACGAAGCTGCTATCAAGAGAGAAAGAGCATTGGCTTATTCACACTCATCAGGTACTCACTTTTATCTCCATCCACCAGTGATGTGTAACTTCAGGAATTTAAACTTTCTTTGACAAGGATTTTGATATATGCCCTATTCGATTTTATACTTCATTTTTAGACATTGTCTTAAAGATAGTACCACTCATTTTTTTACAAATGAATAGGTCACGAATTAAGAGAAAAGTTGAATAGCTAACAAATAATTTTTTTTAACCAGGGTCATTTATAACTAATCTCGTTGCTACACCCTTTTCAAGGTGAAGAAAACACTAGAAATAATGCATTTGAAACATTGAAATGGAAGTACACTCTTATGTAAATGTTTTATCGCATCAGAAATTTTACAATTCTGTTTACTCGTCGACATGTGAACTGAGCAGCAAATGTGGAAGAAGTCGGCAAGATCTTCAAATTTAATTTTCATGTACCCTACTAATCCTCAATGGGGTTGGAGCTGATTACATGGAGGTAAGAATAAATTTTTTAAATGATTATCATGATGAGTGGGAGAGGATAAAAATGAGAGAAATTTCTTTAATTTTCATTTCCATGTGAGATCATCTATTCAAGGCAAAATACTTCTTCAACACTTATTAATCATGTGGAATGTCATGCATAAATCAGATTAATTTATCTTGAAAGATGGAAGATTCTAAAAATTCCAATCTGGTTAGACCCACTACTAAAATGAGGAAATTTGCTAAGAATCGTTATTATTTTTGGCATATGGCTTTTCTTCAGTTGGGAGCAAAGGATATAACATGGTTACCTGGAATTACTTGAGTTTGTTACTTCAAATTTTCATTTTCTATGGGTAATCTTATGTGTTTCTGTCTTTTATTTTAATTTGTGAATACGTATCTGAAAAATTTCATGTTAAAATGAGTGGAGGATGGATTTATTTGAAAAGCTATTTTGATTTGGGGTTATGATTTCCTTACCAAATACCAAGTCTTCGTTTGTTTTTTATTTATAAAAACTATATTTTTTTTAAAGGCTATTTGTGTATGTAGGTGCAAATGGATGGGACGTAGCTGTCCCCCACCAACAATTTAAATAGAGGGAATCATAGACATCAACAAAATTGAGCTTCCACAATATTCATGGTGCTATTGCAGGCTGTATTTTGGTTAGTGGTGCCCAGATTAATCAGAGAGGCTAGGAGAAAATAAAGCTTATAATGACAGTTCTCTTGCTGATCTTCTTCACTGCGGTGGTAAATATCTTATCAAAGCTATTACTTGTTCCTCTTTTGTTGCAGGAAAAAGTTAATGATTGGATTTTGAGAAGGCAAGAAGATGGGTTCAGAGTCACGATTGGTGATATATTCTCATATCTACAGGTTTTTTCTCTTGCATTGGTGAATTTGTGATGCATAGTTGTTTTTATATATCTATCATCATGCTTATAATTTGATGCATTATATTGATTCTTATAGGATAATTGTCTTCTTTTTTTTGTTTGTTTGTTTGTTAATTTTGATAGTGTTGTGCGATTGGCTTCAGCTATATTGATTTTGGATTACATTGCAGATTAGTAATGAAGATATCTTTTATTATATTCTTATATAACTATATATGATTTTGGTCAGGAACTTTTTCCATGAGAATGATCAGAGTGCATCTTGTTATCATTTGTGTTAGCTGTCTTCTGGTTTTTTATATGCTGAGTTTTGCTAATGTAGCTTTAATTAACTTGATAGGTTATTGTATCCAGTGGGACTGAATGGTAGTGCTTTTTTAAAGAAGGCTTATCAAAAGCTCAAAATATGTAAGTCATAGACATAGTGCCAATAATCTACGGTGTCCTTTTCCAATCATCTTCTTCATTCCCGCAAATAAACCCAAAGATTTCTCTCTCGTTTTTTTTTTCCAGGAAATGAATTTCATCTTCGCATTTTAACATAATCATTGCGATTATAATAACCTGCATGCCGTTATAAAGTAATAAATTTATGTTGTGACAGAACCGAGCTCATTCTTATGTAACCAGACTTTCACAGACAAAAATATCTTGTTCTGAAACAAAACTGAATATATACTCCCAACACCTTTATGAGAAATACAGTTTCAGAAATAGTTGTCTTCTAGAAACATAGCCCCTATTTTCTGGAGGGAATTCTCTACTTGATAAGGATGGAATTGTGACTAAGCTGGTAAAAATAGGTAAGTTTCGATCATTGTGCTGTTACAAGTGGATGGGATTTAAATCAGTTTAGTCCTCTTTGAGGACTTCGTGTTCGATTTTAGCTTATAAAATTCATGATTTCTATTTCTGCTTCTGATCTTGTATGGTCAGAATCATCAATCTGCAAAGGTACACAATGGTTACTGCATATGTAATTTTCTAAGTTGATTTTTATATTGCATGTGGAATCCCTAAGAAGTTGCTTTTATTTTCAATGATTTTTCAGGTTTTAGCAAGTTATTCTCATGAAATGTTGTCCTTTTTATTAGATACCGTACTTCTGCGCAATCATGCATGAATTATTCATGTCAACTTGTTTGTTCAATTTATTGTGAAATACAAACTTCACTCACAGAGACCTTTTATTGGTATGCAAATGAACTATGTTTTAAATGGGAATTGGGCATAAATTCAAGAGATATTTTAGGGTCGTACTTATTCTTGACTTAGAAAGATTTATGTAAATTTTTTTGTATGAATTTACTTGGAACTGTTTGAGATTGTGATCACAATTTAGTGTGATGGAACAGAGCTCAAAAGAAGGTAACAGATATAGCTTCATGGGAGAACCCCAAGAAGGCATCTTTTGACGCCCAATTAAGAAAACTTGAGGTAAAAACATTCAACTTCGATTTTTTTGTTTGTGTATATCTTCAAATTTGCGTGTGTTTTAATGTAAATATTTTAGCTATAAAACTATTCATGATCATCACTTTTGGATTACATGAAATCCTGAACAAAGTTTGAAAGTTATAAATATAAAATGTTGAGTCAGGCTTGTAGATTGTAATCTACAGGAAGAACTAAACAAAAATGAATATTATGCAGAAAGTGTGAAAAACAGGTGGCATTAATACACAAGCAGGCAAAAGAGAAGAGAGACATGGTTGAAGCTACACGTAAAGATTAGATATTCAAGGAAACAAAGGCGGCTAATACATGCATACCCGTGCAACCAAGAAGATTCCTAAGAAATCTTTTCGATGCTTTTAAGGTGTAGTGTCTTGTGTTTAGCAAAAAATGAACTGCGAAGTTTCAGGATTCCCTTGTAAAGTTTGTTGCCTTGATATAATGTTTTGTAATACTGAAAAATTGTATATTAAATTTTATTTTAAAAATTTTAAATTTTGATTGATTTATAATATTAAAAATTTGTATATTATTTTTTTTTTGTTGCCTTGATATAATGTTTTGTAATACTGAAAAATTGTATATTAAATTTTATTTTAAAAATTTTAAATTTTGATTGATTTATAATATTGAAAATTTGTATATTAATTTTTTTTTATTTAAAAAACGACAACGGATTTAAACTGTTGCAAAACTGTTGTCGTAAGCCTCAAAAAACAACGAATTTAAACTGTTGCAAAACTGTTGCCGTAAGCCTCAAAAGACAACGAATTTAAACTGTTGCAAAACTATTGTCATACACCTACATAAGACATCGGTTATAAAATGTGGTTGAATAAATGTCAACATACGACAACAGATATAAACTGTTGTAAATATGTTGTCGTATGCCAACATAGACAACGGTTTATAACTGTCGTAAAAGGCAACTTAAGACAACGGTTATAAACCATTGTCATATGTTGGAATCCACAACGGATATAAACCGTTGTTGTATGTTATACTTTCGACAACACCTAAAAGTACAACGATTTTTTTACCCCTACGCATGTTTTAAAACAAGGTTCATCTCTTATCTCGTCGGTTGGGATCGCGAGAAGAAGATATCATAGCTAACCACCGACTCTCCCAATCGAGGTGGGGCTACTTATCTTACTTCTCTAGACTTTGAAGCCACTACATATGCATTTCAGACGCTAGGCTACATCAACCACCCAGGCCATACATATATAATCCCTCAAATCGTCTATTCGAACGTTTCCGTTCATTTCAAAATCAAAGAATAAGTCTTTCAAGATGAATGCAATATATATCATCACAAGAGCATTCATTAACATCTAATACTCATTCAATAAATCATAGAAGAGCATAGAAAAGCAATTAAGCAAATAAGTATGTGATTTAGGGAACTCGATACAAACCATCTCGAGTTATAATTTTATTCAAGTAGTAGTCCACTTTTACCTTTCAAATGTGAGGGTTATGGTGTCTTCAAGCTTGTTAAAATCTGTACAAGTATCAACCATAAGCCTATCTCAAAATCTGCTCAATTTTCAACTCAAACGTCAAGGCAAAACGCTACCAAACTCGTTCTTTCTTCTATCGGTTTCGGAGGCTATGTTCTCTAGCTCGTTGTGTCCTGTTTATACACTGAAAACAGAGCATACAACCAAGGAAATATCAGCTACTATACACCTCAACAGCAGCTCGAGCACAAACTAGCAAAACATTTCAAATCAAGAGTTTGACGGAATATCGGTATAAACTCGGCAATTCCAAATGCAACTATAACACTTTTAACATTCATATCAACTGTATATCATTCCAAACTCAGCATATCAGCAGATATATAGATCGAATCATAGCTGGAAAATCATAAGAACATGATACAACAATCATTCCTCAACCCAACTTCAAGAAAACAAGGTATAGAAGCTCATCAACACCATTCCATGCACAAATCTGATGTCTGTTAATTTCGAATTCCCAAACCCTGATGAACTAAGAGAAAACTTACATCAATTCGAAGGTCTTCTTGCAAGGATTCCAGAACATCTTTCGGAATTGAATTCGGATAACCGGATCAAAAGATACGACAATTTGAAAATCAAAATCTCAAAGGAAAAAGAAGAAATCGGCTCCCTGTTCAACTTTCTGAATATGTTCTCCTACATACATGTATTCAAGCTGATTAATCACTTACAATTCTGATAAATTCAATGATAATTGCAATTTAGCCCCTCAACTCTTCAATAATTGTGATTTGGTCCTCAACTTCCTATTTCATTCAATTTCAATCCTAATCAATTTAAGAATATTAGAATTTAAATCAAAACTCCAAATATTCCCAAATTAATTATTCTCGGATTAAAATTAAATAATTCCGGACGTTACAATTCTCCCCCACTAAGACTCGATTTCTTCCTCGAAATCTCAAGTAGTATCAACAGATCATATAATAGAAAGAACAGAAAGACTAAAGGAGACTCACATCATTGAAACATCTCTGGAAATCGTTGTCGCATATCTGATTCTGTCTCCCAAGTAGCTTCTTCAATACCATGACGACTCCACTGAACTTTCACAAGCGGAATAGTCTTCGTTTGAAGTTTCTTCTCCTTACGATCAAGAATCTGAATTGGCTTTTCGAAATAACTCAAAGTCTCGTCGAGTTCAGCCTCATCAGATTGAAGCACATGAGATTCATCAGCAAGATATTTTTGAAGCATCGATACATGAAAGACATCATGTATTCCAGATAAAGCCGGAGGAAGAGCTAATTGATAGGCGAGATTACCTATTTTCTTTAGAATTTCATACGGACCAATGTAGCGTGGAGACAACTTCCCTTGCTTTCCAAATTGTACGGTGCCTCTGAACGGAGAAATCTTCAGAAATACACGATCCCCCTGTTCAAAAGATAAAGGTCAACGTCGAATATTGGCATACTTCGCTTGTCTGTCCTGAGCTGTCTTCATTCTTTTCTGAATAAGCTTCACCTGTTCTGTCATATTTCGAATCATATCAGGTCCAACCTCAGGTACTTCTGAAATATCATCCCAGTATAGAGGAGATCGACACTTTCTTCCATACAGAGCTTCAAACGGAGCCATCTCAATACTTGATTGATAGCTGTTGTTGTACGAGAATTCACAAAGTGGTAGTGATTCTTGCCAACTAGTGCCAAAATCAAGCACTACAGCTCTCAACATGTCCTCCAATGTCTGAATGGTACGCTCAGACTATCCGTCTATTTGTGGGTGATACGCTATGCTCAAGTGTAGCTGAGTACCTAAAGCACTCTGTAAACTGTACCAAAAATGAGATGTAAATCGAGGATCACAATCTGATACAATAGACTTCGGCACTCCATGTAATCTGACAACTTCTCGGACATAAATCTCTGCCATCTGATAGTGTCGATATGTCATACGATAAGGAATAAAACATGCTGACTTCGTTAATCTGTCGATAATCACCCAGATAGCATCGCAACCTCTAGAAGATCGAGGTAACTTCGTCACGAAGTCCATGGAAATATGATCCAATTTCCATTCTGGCACTGATAAACTCTGTAACAAACCAGACGGTTTCTTCCTTTCAGCCTTCACCAGTTGGCAATTAAGACATCGAGACACAAAATCAGTAATATCAGACTTCATTGATTTCCACCAATATCGAGTCTTCAGATCATTGTACATCTTCCTCCCTCCAGGATGAATGCTATATCAACTACAATGCGCCTCTTTCAGTAGTTGTTGTCTCACATCAGAAATATCAGGCACTACAAGGCGATTATGAACATAAAGAAGATCCTCTCGAACCTGATATTAAGACACATGCCCAGACCAGACTTTCTCAATCGAATTCTGCACACTCTGATCAAGTTTCTGAGCATCTTTAATTCTCAAAAGTAACTCTGGTTCAACTTGAATTTGATAAAGTCGCCGAGGCTGATAATTCGTGTCAAATACTAATCCAGAACAACAACAGTCTTCAATCAAATGAGATACACCAATCGTCGATAGAGATAAAGAACATACCTTTTGACTCAATGCATCAGCTGCTGCATTCGATTTCCCCGGATAGTATCTAATCTCACAATCAAAATCTTTCACCAAATCAAGCCATCTCCGCTGTCTCATATTCAATTCTGACTGTGAAAACAAATATTTCAGACTCTTGTGATCAAAATAGATTTCAAACTGTTCCCCGCAAATACAATGGCGGCCAATTCAAGATCATGAATCGGATATCTGGTCTCGTGAGGCTTCAACTGTCGTGAGGCATAAGCAATCACATGCCCTCGCTGCATCAATACACACCCCAAACCTCGATGAGATGCATCACAATAAACAGTGAAACCACCAGTACCTGAAGGAATCATCAAGACTGGTGCACTGGTCAGTCGTTTCTTCAACTCAAGAAAATTGGATTCACAAGCTTCAGACCAGATGAATGGAGCATTTTTTTGAGTCAACTGAGTAATCGGCTTCGCAATACTGGAAAAATCTTTGATGAATCGACGATAATACCCAGCCAGACCCATGAAACTACGTATCTCAGGAACAGATGTTGGTCTCGACCAACTGATCACTGCCTCGACTTTACTTGGATCAACAGCTATGCCATTTCCGGATATAATATGTCCAAGAAAAACAACCTGTTTCAGCCAAAACTCACATTTCGACAATTTAGCATACAGCTTCTCAGATCTCAGAATCTTCAAAACAGTTCTCAAATGCTCAGAATGATCAATCAAATTATTCGAATATATCAGAATATCATCAATAAAAATGATAACGAAGTCATCCAGATATTTCTGAAACACACGGTTCATCAAAGCCATAAACACAGCTGGAGCATTCGTCAGACCAAACGGCATAACTATAAACTCATAGTGGCCATACCTGGTTCTGAACGCAGTTTTCGGAATATCAGAATCCCTGACTCTCAGCTGATGATATCCAGATCTCAGATCGATCTTGGAATACACAGAAGAACCCTGCAACTGGTCAAATAAATCATCAATACGAGGCAAAGGGTATTTGTTCTTTACCGTTGCCTTGTTCAGTTGCCGGTAGTCAATGCACAATCTCATTGAACCGTCTTTCTTTCTGACAAACAGTACTGGATCTCCCCAAGGAGAAACACTGGGTCGAATGTATCCCTTGGCCAGTAAATCTTCCAACTGCTCTTTCAACTCTTTCAATTCAACTGGTGCCATTCGATAAGGTGCTTTCAAAATCGGTGCTGTACCTGGCATCAGTTCTATGTTAATATCAATCTCACGATACGGAGGTAGTCCTGGAATCTCATCAGGAAAAACGTCCGCAAATTCACTAACCACTGGCAAGTCAGCCAGGTTCGGGCTAGCTTTCAAAACATCAACTGCATAAACAATAAATCCTTCCGCTCCTTTCTGCAAAAGTCGGGTCATGGATAATATAGAAATCAGAGGAATCTTAGCACGAGAACCCTTACCATAAAACTTCCATTCTCCAGCCATCTCAGGTCTGAACCTCACCACTTTTTGAAAATAGTCCACGGTAGCTCTGTACTTGGTTAGCATATCAATTCCGATAATGTAGTCAAAATCAGACAAACCAAGCACAATACAATCTATCTCAATTTCATTACCGTCGTACTGTAATAAACAATCCTTAAATGTCTGAATTGATATAAGACCTCTCCCCAAAGGAGAAGAGACAGATACAACAACAGGTAAAGATTCAGCAGGCAAAGCATGTAATGACACAAATTGTTCAGAGATAAATGTATGGGATGCACCTATATCTATCAATACATAAGCAGGATAACCATAAAGAGAACAGTTATCTGCAATAACATCATCCGGTGCTCCCTGTTCCTGTTCCTCTGTCAGTGCAAATACATGAGTCTGTTGTCTCGAAGGATGGCTACCTGTCTGACTCCCTCCTATCCTTGGTTGTTGCTATGGGTGTGGTGGTTGGAAGGAATGGACATATGAGGCTTTCCTCGCAGGTTAAGCCACTGATCGTGATGACTCTGTACCTCGTGACTGTCCGAAACCTCTCTGAGGACACACTCTTGCAAAATGTCCTGGCTGATGGCATATATGGCAACTCCCAAATACGCCTCGGCACTGATCAGTCGGATGACTTCCACCACAAATGTTACAAACCATGCCAGACTTCGGTTTTGACTAACTCGAACTCGAAGAACTGCTCCCAGATCTCTTAAACTGCTTTCCTCGAGCTTGCCAAAATTTCTTCTTGCCACTGCTACTGCCACCACTTTCAAACCGAGGAGGTTGTTGTGAGATTGAAGCTGAAGATTGTGGCTGTCTCGGAGGTTGAACAGAATACAAAGCTCCTCGCTGTTGTATCAAACCAGCTTCTGCTCCTTTGGCACTGTTCAAGGCATCAGCAAATGTATTTGGTCGCCTTGTGTTCACCAAAGTAAATACCTCTGGATTCGGTCCATTAATGAACTGATCAGCCATAGCCTCATCACTGTCAGCAACGTGTGGAGCAAAACGTAGCAATGTAGAGAATTTTGCAACATAGTCTTCAATATTCAAATTTCCTTGCTTCAGATTAGCAAAATCTGCACCCTTATATTTGCGGTAAGACACCGGAAAGAATCGTTGATAGAATTCAGTTTTGAAAATTGTCCAGGTGAGTACTGTTCCTCTACGCTCCAGAGCCTTCTTAGTCGTGAACCACCAGCTCTTTGCAACCTCATGCAATTAGTGCCCAATCAGTCTGACTCTACGCTCATCACCATAATCGAGTGAATCAAAAACCATTTCCATATCATCAAGCCATCCTTCACATTCGACTGCATTCTCAGTACCCTTCAGTGTAGGCGGATGGTATGATTGAAAATGTTTGAGAAGTGTTTCCATCGGAGTAGCTGACATATCAGTCATATCTCGACAAGTACTTCCCTGTTCATTACTCGGAATTGCAGTAACTTGAGGCACTGTCGGAGGTACCACTATTTGTTCTGGCAGAGGATGCACTGTCTGCTCTGGCCTAGGAGTAGGAACATGTGGTCTGAGAGGAGGTTGGCCTGGTCATCGAGACATATCTGATTATCAAAAGGGTTAGGATACCAGAATCATCAAATATATTTCAGTCCTCCTCTGATCATCTTACCTCTGATCAAGACTCGGTTCTGATTCAATCGTAAATAAATAATCAAGGTATTTAGATAGCACATGCTTCCAATCGACTCAGATAATCAGGTAGCATGTCGTAAACAACAGATCACATGCTTATATCATGTCAGATAGTGCAATAAGCATGAAACTTTAATCATTATCAATCATACTTTCAAATAAAATAAATACAACATCATGTAATAAAATACTTGAAAGTAAAACATGCTAGCATTTATAACATGTAAGTCAAGCATGTAATAAATCGTAGCATAATAAACAAGTAAGGAAGAAGACTCGATCTACCCCACTCGCTATCTATCTTAGTCCAGAACTTTCTCGCTTTGATACCACCTGTTGTGAAGACCTGAGTTCTAATATCTCATTTAATCAAATCATCATAATTAATAGTCAAGGAATCAAAGACTAAACAAAGTAAAAATAATTTTTTTTTTTTTAAAAATCAGAGCACCTCGCTCGATTGGTAAAAAGCTACCGATCGAGCGAGCACAAAGGCCCAACTCTCGGGTGCAACAAAATGGTGGCCTTGCTCGATCTGCAACAATTCACCGATCGAGTGAGCCACAATCTTCAAGTTTTCTGTTCGTGATAATTCACCGATCGAGCGAGAGAATTTTCCAGAAAAACCAGCAGAAATCAAATTGCTGTCAACATGAGTTCATCCATGCATTTATCATCTACTATCAACTCATACAAAGCCTATCCCAAATCATAAGCTAACATGCATTCTAACATGATAAAGTTGATAGAATTGAATCATAATAAATCCTTAAAATCAACTCCAAATAGAATCACATAACAACATGGAATAGTGTATACAACAATAAGTCCAATTCTAAGAACTTATTTACATTATCACAAGTCTTGTATACAATATTAAAACATCAAACTCATAGCTAATATGTCTTGGTACAAATAGCTATAACATAATCATGTGTTTGGACTCAACACTATCATTGACAGCACAAGAAACCATCTATACTCGGATCATCACGCTATTCTCTCATCCCCTTGTTCTTCATGTTTGCTTTTGCCCTGTTCCACTCCCGCCTATTGCCATGACACATACAACACAACAATAGCCGGATAACTCCAGTGAAAAATAGGTTTCCCAGTAAAAGCAACTAAACATGCATATAAAACATATATCAAACTCATGATATAAATAAAGACAATGCATGTTTTAAAACATGGTTCATCTCTTATCTTGTCGGTTGGGATCCCGAGAATAAGATATCATAGCTAACCATCGAATCTTCCAATCGAGGTGGGGCTACTTATCTTACTTCTCTAGACTTTGAAGCCACTACATATGCATTTCAGACGCTAGGCTACGTCAACCACCCAGACCATACATATATAATCCCTCAAATCGTGTATTCGAACGTTTCCGTTCATTTCAAAATCAAAGAATAAGTCTTTCAAGATGAATGCAATATATATCATCACAAGAGCATTCATTAACATCTAATACTCATTCAATAAATCATAGAAGAGCATAGAAAAACAATTAAGCAAATAAGTATGTGATTTAGGGAACTCGATACAAACCATCTCGAGTTATAATCCCATTCAAGTAGTAGTCCACTTTTACCTTTCAAATGTGAGGGTTATGGTGTCTTCAAGCTTGTCAAAATCTGTACAAGTATCAACCATAAGCCTATCTCAAAATCTGCTCAATTTTCAACTCAAATGTCAAGGCAAAACGCTACCAACCTCGTTCTTTCTTCTATCAGTTTCGGAGGCGATGTTCTCTAGCTCGATGTGTCCTGTTTATACACTGAAAACAGAGCATACAACCAAGGAAATATCAGCTACTATACACCTCAACAGCAGCTCGAGCAAAAACTAGCAAAACATTTCAAATTAAGAGTTTGACGGAATATCGGTATAAACTCGGCAATTCCGAACGCAACTATAACACTTTTAACATTCATATCAACTGTATATCATTCCAAACTCAGCATATCTGCAGATATATAGATCGAATCATAGCTGGAAAATCATAAGAACATGATACAACAATCATTCCTCAACCCAACTTCAAGAAAACAAGGTATAGAAGCTCATCAACACCATTCCATGAACAAATCTGATGTCTGTCAATTTCGAATTCCCAAACCCTGCTGAACTAAGAGAAAACTTACATCAATTTGAAGATCTTCTTGCAAGGATTCCAGAACATCTTTCGGAATTGAATTCGGATAACCGGATCAAAAGATACGGCAATTTGAAAATCAAAATCTCAAAGGAAAAAGAAGAACTCGGCTCCCTGTTCAAATTTCTGAGTATGTTCTCCTAAATACAGGTATTCAAGCTGATTAATCACTTACAATTCTGATAACTTCAATGATAATTGCAATTTAGCCCCTCAACTCTTCAATAATTGCGATTTGGTCCTCAACTTCCTATTTCATTCAATTTCAATCCTAATCAATTTAAGAATATTAGAATTTAAATCAAAACTCCAAATATTCCCAAATTAATTATTCTCGGATTAAAATTAAATAATTTCGGGCGTTACACTCAAGTTTTTGTAAATGATTATATGCACGTTCCTAGATATTGTAGCATGCTTTTGATCGATTTGTATTGAGGTTATTTGAGATGGTTCCAAGTTTTGACAGCAAAAATCAGCAGCAGATTTCGAGCAAAAGTTAGCTCGCTCGATCGGGTGAAAGTTACCGATCGAGCGAGGCCTGTTTTTCTTGGGCAGAGAATTTGATTTTTATTGCCCGCTCAATCGGTAGGTTTTGGCCGATCGAGCGAGGCTATTAGTTATGCAGACCCGAGAGCATGATTTTCTTGCTCGCTCGATCGGCTGATTTTGCCCGATCGAGCGAGGCTCCGGATTTAAAAAAAATAAAAAAAATTCTGCTCTTGATTTATTATCTTTTAATTGTTTGATTAATTGTTTAATTAATCATTAGTTTTCCTAAGACAAGATTAGCAACCCGAGGTCCCCACAGTTTAGATGAATCTTTTATGAGTGCCCAAGTAGATGGTATCTGTGTGTATCTTGTTGTTTTATATGTTGTATTTCTTCACAAACTCTTCTATGAAGCTTTCTCTCTAATCTATATAGTCATCTTTGAAACATTCATCTGTGTCATAAATGTATGTTTCTTTTGCCTCTAGATCTTTAATAAGTCTTTATGAGGACTTTTGATGTTGCTCATTCTTCAATAAAAGTGTTTGGATCTTGAAACGGTCTTTATATTTGAAATATGTCTTGAATAATTCGTTTCCTCAGCAGTCTTGATACTTGGAGTGATATGTGAACAAGCTTCTTCAACTGGTCTTGAACTTTATCAATATAATGTCTGATTGGACTGTTTAGTCCTGGACTACTTGTATACCTATTGGACTGCTTTCATATGGACTTGATTTCTTGGTCTTAAGATATTCCGCCATCTTGACTGCTTTAAAGTATTTCTTTATGTTTTGTCAAATACCAAAACTTATTCCAACACAATTAAAAAACAAATGGATGTATACACCAAAATTGGTGGATTGTCTTGTATTGAATATGTCAATTATTACAGTGACCATTGAAATTAGTGAACCCTTGAAAAATTGCAAATAAATGTTAATGTTGTGAAGCATGCGACAACTGTCAGGACATGACTAAGGCATAATTTTTGTCGTAATAAATGAAGATTAAGTTGTAAATGGAACTCATCCTAAGTGAAATAGAGACGAATTTGAAGTTTGTTGCAGCAAAAAACAAGCTGCGAATTCTTGACAGAGAAAAGTTGTTACAGAAGCTGTCGCAACACGAGAAGAAACAAAAGTGCAAACATTCATAAAATTGATAATTGAATGAAATGTTCACTGTCTACAGTGATTATGAATATGAAAGTTTTTGATAAATGAATTTGACATGAGGGATATGTGTCAAAAAAATGTGATATGTGGAACTAAGATCATTAAGACATGTGAAGGAATTGTCCTCACACATTCTCATTACATTGAGATGGTGCTAATAAGCGTTGATGCTTATGATCTTATTCATATCGAAACTCCAGTAGATGCAAATCTACTTTTGTATAAGAACAATGGAGAACCCATATTATAATTGCAATATTCAAGTGTAATTGAAAGTTTGATGTACGTCACAAACTGTACACGTTTGGCTATTGGTTAAAGGTCAACAAACTTAGAACATGTATATGAGATATGTAATATCATTAAAAGACTATTATGATGCAAAATGCATATTGGACACAAAAGATGAACCATTGTGTATAACTCGATATTTTGTAGAATTCGAGTTTATAGCCTTGAATAAAGCCATCAAAGAGGGTGGATGATTGATAAATATGTTGGAGGATATCTCATATTCTTTAAAGCTAGTGATTTCCATGATATACATTGTAATGACCAAATGATCATTGGAAAGACATGGAGCTATGAGTACAATTGTATGTCATGATATATTGATAGTAGACATAATACCATTAAGCATTTGATCTCTAATAAATTTATCTTGACTGACATTGTGAAATGCAAAGATAACATGGGATGTGTACACAAAGTTTTGAGTAGAGATCAAATACTGCTCATCTAGGGGAATGCGACTAAAAATTTACAATCAAAATGATATTAGCGGAAACCCAATCTTGGTGACTAGAGATCCCAATATTTTGGTTCAATGGAACAACGAAGTTTTGAGAGTTGTTGCAACAACACTTGAGTGAAGCTTTGTAAAAAGTTGTCTTCTCATTCCTAGGGTGAAAAATATAATGTGCTGCCTACCACATGTAGTGAGATTGAGTTTATACTTTTAATGATTCTTATACTTGGAAAAAATCGAGTATGGTAGGATACTCGTTAAAAGAGATCACCTATGTAAGTGTGAAGACGAGCCGCTTCAGTGAAACAATTATCAGTCCAAGAGCGTGTCCATGGCTAAAACGGACACAAACATGAGAAAAAAAGATATATGTGAGAATGGTTATTGTATAGGTATCATTTTCTTGGTTTACACAAACAACTGAATAGTTCAAGACACCGCATTCACTAAGCAGCCAGTAAATCCAATGGCATTCTACTACGGAAGGTTCAAAGCCAAAAGCTACCTCTTCCGTTGCAATAATCTTTCGATTGAACTTTTTAAGAGTCTGCATTACATACATATGCATTAATTTCTATTCATGTGGGGAATTTTTGGAATTTTGGGTTGTGTACCCATTTAGAATCGATAAAATATTTTTGATAAAATTATTTTTCGATTATCAATTAGGATGAATGAAAAATTAATAGTGTGTTCACAAATAATTGTTCGGATTTTATCTAGTGAAAAAATTGAATAAAAAAATATTATATATTATATAATATATAATATATTATTAAAAGAAAAGAAAATGAAAAATGCGACAAGTGGCAAAGGCTAGTGGCAAAGGGTGCCACCATACCTCTTTGAAACAAATATATTGAGTTTGTTAATTTGAATTTGAATTCAAATTTGAATTCAACATTCAAATTTGAATTCGGCAATTCCAATTGATATTGATTCATGAGGTCGAATGGTTGTATTTGAGAGGTAGTTATGTTAGACATCTTTTGGTAAAAATATGTTTCTCATTTGAAACGATGCGCCTTTTCATTTAAAGACTTTTTAATCTCTATAAATATATTCCATTTGGAATGAAAAATGATACACACATTGAAACTCAAAAAATACTCAATTTTTTCGTTCATACATATTGCTGCATATCATATTTTGTTCAGCATTGTCAGAAAGTTCAAAAAGCATCTTAAAGTTCGCCGGGTTTTGTAATTTGGAGTGCTCTTATTCCAAAACGAAAGACATTTTTATCTTGGATGACGATTGTCATATTCCATAGACACCGTGTGTAGGGCAAATTCGTCTTAAGATATAGAGTTTAACTCTAGCCTCAACTTTAAATTTCTGTTTGTGTCGTGTTCCGGGACGTGTTGCAAAATCTGTCAAAACACAAGACAAACGGTTTTAGTTTTGCACATGACCCAATCTCAACACTTTGTATGGAATAAAACAATCCTCCGCCCCTTAATCTTGATTTTGAGATTGAGTTAAGTTTAACTACATTTTCTTCAACAAGACTCTACTTTCTTTAGGAGCGATTATGTCTTTGAAGAATAATTGATAATTGATTGAATGGGAGCATAAATTCAGTTTTACATTTATAAACATAACTCTCGATTGCATTCTACTTCATGACTCAATTACAAATGTAAACAAATCGAGTTATTCCAAAACAAATATATTATTAAATTTGTTCGAACTTTTTTATAATTAGAACTCAGGCATGAATTATGATATCTCGCGAACTAGAGTCGGCTGTAAGATTCAATTCTAATAATAATAATAATAATAATAATAATAATAATAATAATAATAATAATAATAATAATAATAATAATAATAATAATAATAATAATAAAATTTCTAGTCATTTTGAATATTTATTACTTTTTATAAATATTTTAGATAGTTCACAAAATATTCTTATATTTCTAAACCAAATTCGAACTCGAGCTCTAATTTAACGTAAATTTGGGTTTATTTTTATTTTTAAATATTGGAGTTTTAAAATTGAACTCAAAATCAAATATATAATATTCAAACTTTAATTTTTTTTTTAATATTCATGATCATGATTCGATTAGTTTACACCCATAGAATCAATATTATTGATCCATCTTCAATTCGATAAACTAATATGTAATAATTAGTTAGGTGAAAATTACATTTGTGTTGCTGTAACACAAGTATTTTGTATATTTTTTGTCAGTTCATTAATTTGTAATTTTTTCAATTTTAAAAATTTTTCCCTTAAAAAAATAATGAATGTCACAAGGAGATGATTATGTAAGACTAGAAAAAGATTATGTGGCGAAAAGCATAGAGGTGCATAAATAATTAATCTATTTAAATACCTTGTAATTAAAATAAAAATGGGTAAAAAAGAAGACACTGAATAAATAATTTATTTATTTAAATATAGTGCTTCATTTTCTTGAGAATGTTGAAAGTTTCATTCACATTAATCAAGAAATAAGGCCTTCATATTTTGCAAGAAATGTTGGAGCAATCGCTGATGCAGCCTTCAAGTTGATTTGAATCTGTCAAAACAATCACAAATTTGTCACAAAATTACACACAAATAGAAATCAACTGAACATAAATATTAATATTGATCTGGTTTCTTTAAGATAGTCTCACGAATATATATTTATAAAAGAGATTGACTAGATTAATATATTAATTTAGTGAAAATTAATACTTTTGATAGAAAAAATAATACATTTTTCATATCATATCCGAGATCCATCTAACAAAATCGAGCCATAAAACCGTGTTATGAGAGTTTTTGTACTTGGTATAATAATAATAATAATAAAAGAATGAAAAATTTACCTTTCAGTTTTGAGCATTTGGTAAGTATACAACCGATATTACAATACGATGAATCAGGTGAAAAACTTGGATTCTTGCAAGATGGACAACTATGACACTTATATTGACAACTCACAAAACATTGGATAACAATCGGTATGTTATAACACTCTTTAGAACAAGCTTTATAGCAATCATCTTCAGGTGTTTTAATCGATATTGAGTTTATCGCTGATGTGAAGATGATATTTGTAACAAAGAACAACACTATTATATCAAGGACGAGTTGTGTGTATTTCCCTTTCATGTTTTTGAGTTTGGACGAGTTGTAACAAAGAACAACACTATTATATCAAGGTCTTATATATATAAATTTTTTTTTTTTCCTTTTCCAAAAATCCGTCTTTTGTGGTGGGTAGACGGACCCCTTCTAGTTTAATTTATATATATATATATATATGTGTATTAATGTATATATATATATATATGTATATGTGATCATTAATTAAAGAAATATTTGATGATAAATCTATTTTGCATTTGAATAATTACCATCTAGATTAGGATTATTTGATTGAGATTAATTATAAATGGATTACACGATTAAATCGAAGCAGATTCTTTAGAGACAATATTAATTTTTTTCTCAAAAACACGCAGATTTTTTGGGAATGATATTTTTATCTGAAATATATGATTAACTATTATGAAAACTAGTGGATCATGACACACTCTAGCTGTGTTCCGAGGGAAAAAAATAATGAAGTAATATGTTTTTAAATAAAAGTTATTAATTTTTGAAATTGAAAATGATAGAAGAGAGAAAATTAAAATATAAAGAAAATTTTTGTTATAATCGGGTAAAAAGTATTTTGAAACACTAATTATTAATAAATGCATAAATTGACACATTAATTATTATAAATGGCTTGATTGTACATGATCCAACTAGAAAGTATATTTTACTCCTTTCCTAAATTTCTTTTATGTTCAACCACTATTATTAAATTCTATGATTAGGTACACATCTTTATTTTTCTAAGATTATTTTTTTAACAAAAAGGTATATATATTTTAAATTATATTATAATAAATAAGTATTAATAATTCACAATTTAATTTTTTCAATATTTTGTATTGATCTATTATTAATTGAGAAAAGTTTTGAACATGAAATTTTTAAATCATTTAAAAAACGAATCTCTTGAAAAAAAAAAAAAATTTAAAGATATATGTGAGAAATGAATTCGGAACACTAACATGACTGCACGTAAATCTCGTTTATTGTTCCTATATGTGATTCCAATATTTGAAAGTTCTACCTTTGATTGAAGCATTTCTAGTCAGCTTCATAGTTTTTTTAAGGGCAATTTGCCCAAAAATTCCCAAATGCAAACATGTTTTGCTTTGGGCTTCCTAGTCATAAAATATGATACAACATCATACATCATGTGGTACAAAATCATATAAGATGTGGTACAAATTAACAAAAATTATGGAACAAAAAAGTGGCTTGAGAGTGCAAAGCAAAACATGTTTGCATTGAGGATTTTTTTAGCAATTTACCGTGTTTTTAACTTTTATTTTAATTTAAACATAAAAAAAACGTTGATTTAGAAACAAAAAAAAAACTCTCTCTCACACACACACACATATATATGTATCATTTAATGTGTTGGTTGCAAAAATTGTCTCTGTTAGGTAGAACAGACAAAACGTTGTGTTTCAGCTGTTGTATGGTTTAAAATATTTGAGTTGCATTGTTAACATCAACCATAATTTTTGATAAAGCTGCAATCGATCGGTCCTATATTTGGTATCATAGTTAATGTGTTGGATACTTGTAGTTTTGGTGACGAGCAGAAATGTAGCGTCTAGAATTCAATAATTTGGATTGCATGCCTAATTTCGTTTTAATATTTATAATTTTAATTACTGGGATTTAGTTGCTTTAAATTCCTTTAAAGTTTATTTTGCTTAAATTTTTAAGCTAATTAATCTCGAGATTTTTGATTTCAGTGGCTTCCGGTTCCGACATGAGTTGTTGTTGGATTTTGGCGGTAATTTTTAGATTTGCAAGATTTGAGATTTGTGAGAAATTGAGTGAAATAAATAAAATTTTGATTTTTAAGATTTTTCGGGTGACCAAAAATCACGTTTACGGCATTTTGAGTTTATTTTAGAACCTTCCAAAAATTTATCATTTTAAAACCCGAAAATGAAATTTAATTATTTTCTTCAATTCTTGAATTTTAAAACATAGGGATTTTGAGAGACTAAGTGTGTGTAGTGCAAGAGTTGTAATAATTGAAGTAGCACTTTTAAAAGTAAAGTAACAACTCTATTAAAGCCTATACTAACAACTATAATACACACACATATACATACACACACTTATATGTTCCTAACCTTAAAGCAAATAAAATTAGAACCCTAGCCCCCCAAGTAACCCCTTACCCCCCCCCCCCCCCCCCCCCCCCCCTTTCCTTTAACTCCAAAAGCCATCGGTCGCCGTTCTCCACCGCTGAAAAAGCTGTCGCAACCGCCATCCCACCTTTTCACCGGGCGAAACACATATCAAGGAGTTCAAAGCTGCTGAGTTCTTCAAATTCCAGCCTCATTCCAACCTCTTTTCTTGTGTATTGAAGGTGTAAGGCAAGTATATGCCATTTCTTTGGCCACGAAGCAAAGCTACTATGTTGTATGCCTACTTCTTGTTTCCATTTCGATTTTTCATTGATTGTGTAATCTAGGGTTTCGAATTTATGCAAAAATCAGTAGGCATACATGTGTGATTTTCGAATTCCCCGTGTATTTGATGCTAAAATGAGTTATATGTTGAGTTGGCGTTGAGACTTGGTTGTGCTATGCCTATATTTCGAATTTTTAGTGCAAATTCAGTAGGGTTCCTGTGTAATTTCGAATTATGATTGTGTTCTTGATGTTAAAATGAGTCATGTTATGTGTATTGGCCAATTCTTGAATTGGCTTGGTGCATCTCGAAATTTCAGCTTACTAACTTGTGGCGATTGATCTCGTATTTGGAAAATTTTATTGAATGGTGTTAAAGGTTGCCTAGGCTAGAAAAAAAGGTAGTTAAAATGGTGTTTTGTATCAGGTTTAAGAAGGTATAAAGGGCTGGAGGTGAAGGGGTAGTGGGCTGAAGTTGTGGTTGTGTGTTAAAGGAGTGATCCGATTGAGGTAAGTCGGCCTAGAATGGGACTTGAAGCTAGCTTTGGATGTGAGAGCTTGGCTCGAGGATCCATAATGGTCTTTAGGGAGTTGATAGAGTTGGTTTGAATGCTGGAATTTGGGATATCCAATCGGTGAAGGGTTCGTAAGGAGTTAAGTTAATCATGGTCTTGTGCAGATTTTTGTCGTCCCTGTGATTGGCCTCAAGAATTTGGTTCTGGTGGGTTGGGTTAAGAGGTCTGGACAGGGGTTGTCTTGGTCTTATTTCGAGTTTAGGATGTGACGAACGTATTGGTTTGATTTGTGAGAAATTCGGTTAAGTTTTGGATAGGTTAAGGGTGATTTAAGTTAAGCTGGTTGGGCAGATTTTCATTGAAGTATAGTTGCTGCCCGGAAATCCGTTTTGTTCGAGCTGCTCGGGTTGGCATGGGAGGTTATGTACAGATCCTTGGAATAGTTTAGGTGATTAGAAGGTGTCGGCTCAAGAGGAAGTTAATTCGGCTAAGGTAAGGTTGAGTTATGGGTTTTTCGATTGGATCGTTCGAGGTAAGTCGTGTTTGAGAAAAAGGGGAGTCTTGGTTGGATAGTTTATCCTAGGGATAGCCACTTAATAATCATTATTTCTTGTTTTAAAGAATTTTTACATCCTCTAAAGTTATGTTATCAAGTTTGTTGCTTCAATCATTTGAGTTGAATTAAGTTTTAAACAAGTTGAGTACAATTTCCTTCGCGTGTTCGATTTATGTAAAAGTTGAGGTTGAGTTAAAGTAAAAGTTTTGAATGAAGAAGTTGATTGTGACCTTAGACGTGTAAAGAGAGGCCGGGAGAAATCTTGGTTTTCTTACCATAGAGGGGTAATGTGGGGCCGGGAGAAATCTTGGCTTCCTTGTCGGCATAGTACTGTATTCATTGATCGATCAAAACAAAAGAGGGTCACAATCAAGGAAATAAGTTCACAATAAAGTTAAAGTTAAAATTAAAGTTATGGAAGTTATGTTTAAAGGCTTGAGTTGAGTTGAAGTTCAAAGCATGAGTTTTGTTGTATTATGTGAGTTCATTGCATACGACCTTCTTTAATGTTCTAAGTCTCATTTCCTTTTTATCTTCAAGACTTATCCGAGAAAGTTTCAAGTTATTCTAAGTACTAGTATTTTAAGTATTGTGCATGTATTTTTAAACCTTCTCTACTTTATGGTTTATACTTGCTGGGTCTTTAGACTCACTACCATTGCTTGGTTAAGGTGAGGATATCGTAGGTACCGAGGGGTAGGATACCTTGGGCTGATGGCCCTTGTAGAGCCAACCCTCGGCTGTGGCTTTTCTTTTTCCGCATTAGAGTATTTGTAATAATGAACTAGATACACTATGTTTATTTTCAGAGTTTTATGGAAGGATGTCCTTTCCCTGCAAGCTTGTTTTATTTTGGCATGTAAATTAATTAACTGTTTTACCCTGATGATTGTGGATTTGAACTTCTTCCCTTAGCTTCAAGCCCTTTACTAGTTTCAATTTCCTGTCTTGTTAGTTGTTTGGTTGCAGTGTTTGAGACATGTGGATTTTAAGATTTGGAATAGGTCATGTAAATTTTTTTTAAAAAATAAATTGCATTTTTATTTAAGTATTATGTAGTAGAGGTTAGAGTCATCTCAGTTGGTATCAGAACCGACCTCTCATAGTACGGTATGGTTCGTGGATGAACCACACAGAAGCTGGTGGGCATGTGACTCCCGAAGCTAATAAGAAGGCGTGGAGTGATCGTCGGTGCCAATAGGTTGCACGGACAAGGAGCTGCTCCTGGCAGGCTTCTAGGCAAAGAGACACATGAATGAACTGATCCCGTACCAAAATGAGAGGGATTCTGAAACTGTGTAGGTATGGGACTGCATGGTTGAAGAGGGCTTAAAAAGATTTGATAGGTACTACTTATATCACAAAGGTGCATTTTCTTTTCGAGAGTTCATCACATAAGAACTCCAAAGTTAAGCGTGCTTGAATTGGGACAATTATAGGATGGATGACCCCCTGAAAAGTTTCACAGGGTGCATGTGAGTGAGAACATAAGCACATTGGAAAGACTCATCTTGATACAATGAGGATAGTCGTCGAATCTGAGGTAATACAGTTGATATCAGAGCACGTTTCTGGTTTGGGTTGTGCCTATTGTCGGTTGCCGAAACTCAGGGGATCTCGCCTCAAAGTTTGTAAGTTTAAAGTTTTTAGTATTGCTACTTGTTTAAGTTTAGTAGCATTAGTTTTAAAATTTTTTGAGCATGTATAAGTTTAAAGTAAACCTTTTCTTATGGCATGTAATTTAAGTGGTGAATTTTGAACATGCGTACAGATGCCTCCCCGTCGTGATCATGCTGCACCCCCACCTCCGCCGCCGCCTCCACCTCCTCCGCCCCCTCCGCAGATGGATGTAGGGGGACCGGTGTTGGCCAGTTTAGCTCCTATCCTCGAGCAGCATGCAGAGGCTGCTCCTAAGGCTAGACCAGGGAATATCTATGAGCAGTTTCGGAAGTTGGATCCGAAGGAATTTGCCGGAACTACTTATTCATTCGTGGCTGATGGATGGATTCGCTCCCTAGAGGTGATCTTTTGCTATATGGAGTTGGGTGATCCAGATCGAGTTCGTTGTGGTACTTTCCTTCTCAAGGATGACGCGGTCCTCTGGTGGGAGAGAGTAGAGAAGACAGTTGATCCGACCACCTTGGCTTGGGGTGATTTCAATAAACTCTTCTTTGAGAAGTACTTTACTGCTGATGTGAGGGCTCGATTGAAGAAAGAGTTTATGAGTCTCCTTCAGGGGGATTTATTGGTGGTTGAGTTCGTGGTAAAGTTTGAGAGAGGTTGCCATTTTGTGCCGCTGATCGGCGATGATGAAGCGGAGAAGCTTTAGCACTTTATCGATGGACTACAACCCAAGATCCGCAGTGATGTGTTGATGGTGGAGCGAATAGATTATGCTACTGCGCTCAGACGAGCTTTGAGGTCTGAGCAGTCTCGGAGGGATATCAGTGCGGAGGCACATGGTAAGAGGCCCTTTACTCAGCGAGGCCATCCACAGCAGCATCATGGCAAGAAGCCATATTCAGGGCCGCAGAAGCAGCTGAGGCCCCAGGGGCACCAGGCCCAGAGACCTGCTCCTCCCAAGGCTGGAGAGAAGCCGTTTTGCAAGCAGTTTCATCGATCCCATTTTGGGAAATTTTTTGTGGGCGTAGGAGTTTGCTTCAAGTGCAAGAGGCCAAGGCACATGTCTAGTGAGTGCCCGGAGCTGAGGAGGCCAGTGCTTGGACAAGTATTTGTGATGCAGGCCGAGGAGGCCGATCCAAACACTAATTTCATCACAGGTAACACTTTTCATTTTTGGTTAGAGCAATTTAATTGATTTATTGAAAAAATTTGATTATGAGTTTTTATTGTTGGGAGTTTGTAGTGTGCTAACAGTTGGGTATTTCTTGAATCTTGGATTGGCGTAAGATTTTGTGACATGTTGCTTGTTTTGAGAAGTTTGACTGTGTTAGAATGTGTAGTATTGAATTTGGGATTAGATGACTTAGAGTGAATCTAAGTAGGACTTGCATTAATTAACCTCAATCTTTTTCTGTGTGTGCAATCACTCTTACTGCAGATAAGATATTAGTAGCAGGTGTAGCCACCAAAGCCTTGATAGACTCGGGGTCTACCCACTCTTTTATTTTTGAGGCGTTTGTTCTTAAGTGGGGTGTTAAGAAGGAAGAGTTGTTGGTGGGATTTTCAGTGACCATTCCGTCAAGGGAAGAGTTAACCACCCGGAGCATAGTCAGGAATCTCGAGCTATTATTGCAAGGGCAATAAGTAATTGCAGATATGATTGTTTTACCCATGACTGAGTTTGATTTGATTCTTGGGATGGACTAGATGATGAAAAATGCAGTGGTGATTGATTTTCCGCAGTGGTTGGTGTTAGTCAGGCCTGAGGGTGAGGAGCCATTTTGGTTTGAGGTTTCTAGGAATTTGAGGAAGACTCGAAGCATATCCTTTTTGCAAGAAAAGCAGATTATTCGAGATGGGTGTGTGTCATTCCTAGCCAGTGTATCTTTGAAAAATTTGCCATCCCGTCCAGTTATTTCAGATGTGGGCGTTGTCAGAGATTTTGATTATGTGTTCCCTGAAGATGTTGCAGGTTTTCCTCCCGATAGAGAAATTGAGTTCTCTATCGACTTGGTCCTAGTTACCGTTCCAATATCTAAGGCACCATACCGACTGGCTCCCACAGAAATGAGGGAACTGAAAGATCAGATTCAAAAGTTTCTTGATAAGGGGTTCATACGCCCTAGTTTCTCTCTATGGGGTGCATCGGTCCTTTTTGTGCAGAAGAAGGACAAGAGTATAATATTGTGCATAGACTACTGAGAGTTGAATGGGGTGCCAATGAAGAATAAGTATCCGCTTCCCAGAATTGAAGAACTCTTCGATCAGTTGCAAGGAGCCTCCGTATTTTCGAAGATAGATCTCCATTCTAGCAATCATCAGTTGAAGGTGAAGGAATAAGATGTGTTCAAGACAGCTAGACTTGTTATTTCCACTATGAGTTCTTAGTGATGTCATTCGGTTTGACAAAACTGCCCGTGGTCTTCATGGATCTTATGAACCACGTGTTTCAGCCGTACTTGGACCGATTTGTCATTGTTTTCATAGATTACATTATCATTTATTCTAAGGACATAGAGAAGCATGGACACAATTTGAGGACTGTTTTAGAGGTGCTTCGAGATCAAAAGTTATTCGCCAAGTTTGACAAGTGCGAGTTTTGGTTAGAGAGAGTGACATTCTTGGGTCATATCATCTCTAAGGGTGGTGTGGAGGTAGACCCCTCAAAGGTTCAAGCACTTGAGGAGTGGTGTAAGGGCCGATATTATTTTATTTTAATTTGAGAATATTTAATTTGGGAATATTTAGAGTTTAAAATTAAATTCTAATATTCTTAAATGAATAAGGATTGAAATTGAATTAAATCGCTTTTTCGGGGATTGAATTGCAAATAGCCAAAAGTTCAGGGACTAAACTATAATTTGGCTAATATTTATCTACACTTATACATTTATTCAGCCATTTTCATGATAAAATCAGAGAAGAAAGGGAGAAACTCGGCTGAAACATTCCCATGCCATTTTCATCCATAAAAGCTTCGATAACTCGCGCTCCGATCGTCAAAAATTTGAGATAAATATATATCTGCGATCACCACTCCAAGAGCTACGTTTTGGTACAAGTTTCATTCACTTTTCTCAGATTTTATTTTTATGTTGAAGATGGAAATTCATTATTTTTAGATATATGCATATATGAGCTGTACCGATTATGTATTCGCAGACGGTTCGGAAAAAGACTGTCGATTGGATTTTTTATGATTTTAGAAAGAAAATTCGAAACCATGTCAATTCTGATTTTGTGTTGGACGTGTATATACATGTTGCTATGATGAATATTATAATGAGAGTACCTTGGTATAGTGCTTGTGCTATTAATTCGGTTGCCGGTTTTTAGTCGTTATGCCGTCGATTCGAAAAATGTCAAGACTTTGATATTGTTGATTGAAAGAAGCATGGTTTGAGTTGCATCTGATCTTGTTAGTCACTCTACATGTCATTTCTCAGCTTTATATCGAAGTTGCCCAACTCGAGATCTCCGATTCAAACCGAGAAGGATTTGAAGAAGGTTTGAAGTTGTTGCATTGAGCATGTAGCCATGACTTGAGCAGATTTTAATATATGTTCATCATGTTATGTTTTCATATTTGAAGCATTGTCAGACTCAAACACTGAAAGGTATAAATGACAGCTAATCCAGATGGGATAGAACACTCGAAATAACTATTGTTTCGAGTATTCCGTTGTTAATTACATACTTGTTTGAGTTTGTATTCTATGTGATTTAGATGACTTTGATGCTTTGTGTGCTTATGTGCTTATATGTTTAAGATAGTTTATAGTCTTTAATGTATACAGATTATGTTGCATTCATCTTGAACTCCAGCCTGACAAGCACAGAGGGTTGAAAAGCCTAGAGTGCATATGACGTTTGGAGGGCTGTAGTTGAGTGGAACGGAATGTAGACTTACTTCCAGAGCCAGAAGACTCGCTATAGTTGCAACAAAGTCAGAGAAAATAAAGTATTTCACTTCACCTCGATTGGTTGAGTTGGTGTTCGTTGAAGATTTTATTTTCTCGGGATCCCAAGAACCAATATCCTATTGATATCAGATTGATAGCCTCTTTTGACATATGCATTGCATTCACGTTTATTATCTCGTGCTTTATGTTGTTTCTACTGGGATTTTATTCTCACCGGAGGTATTCGGCTTTGCTTTGTTTTGTATGTGTGCATGGCAATAGGTGGGGCAGGAGCTGGTCAGAAGCGACAGGGATAGCTCGAAAGAGAGAGTCTTAGCATGTGAGGACTCGGGTTTTAACAAAACCTCTTGTAATTGAGTTGGTTAAACATGTTAGAAAGGATACAAGAACTTTGTATGTTGTTGTCAAAGTACTTGTTAGCTTTCATATTATGTTTGTGAGATAGCATGTCTATTATTTTGTAGCTTGACAAAGATTATATATACTTGTTGGGTTGTGTTTTTGATGTTATCATCTTCTCTTGTACATATATGGTTTATTTGGAAGAAGTTATGCATCAAAAACCTCCATTGGACAGCAAAAGATTAGAGTTCAGCAGTTCGGGCAGAACCCAGCTCGCTCGAGCGCAGCCTGAGCTCGCTCGAGCGAGCCAAGGGGGTCCTAGACCCAAGAGGTTCTTGCTCGAGCAAGCCCCCTTAGTTAAAAAAAAAATATATTTTTTTGTTGTTTCTTTTTGCGACGAGGTTTTGTGTCGCCAATTGTCCGGTATTGTAAATTAACTATTTTAGTTATTAATCGTCCTATAAGATTTGATTAGCACCCGAGGTCCCCACAACAGATGGTATCAGAGCATAAGTTTCTGGATTCAGATAGAAGTTGATGAACGGGGTAGATTGAGTCTGTCTGACTGCTTGATATTTCATGAGATTACATGTATCTGATTATGTGCACTATATGCTAGCATGCTTTATATTGCAATAATTATGTGATTGCATGATTATGTGCTTTCATTGCTACTGCATGCTATATATGCAATTGTATTCCAGATTATCCTCAGTCAGAACCTGAATTCTTATGAGAACGCATGAGAATGCTTATCAGAGAAGGATGGAATAAATTGCTGAATATGATATTGTTTATGCACTAATCTGTTTGACAATCAGATATGCCTCCTCATAAAGCACCGGCTACTAGACATCCATTAGTGGTTCCCCAGGTCGAACCAGCACCAGTACCACCGCCAGTTGCTGAACCTCAGAATGCATAGGGTAGTACATCTGCTGATTCTATGGATGCTACTGCTACTCCGATGGAGACATTGCTGAAACGATTTCAATCGTTCAAACCGCCAAAACTGAAAGGAACAGAAACTTCAGTTGATTGTGAAAATTGGTTAGAAGACATAGAACAGCTGTTTGAATCACTTGATTATTCAGATGACCGTCGTATCAGATTAGTTATACATCAACTTGATGAAGTTGCCAAAAGTTGGTGGATTACTACAAAGAAAGCGTTAGAACATCGAGGTACGACTATCACCTGGAATGTCTTTAAAACTGAATTCTATCAAAGTTTCTTTCCAGTTTCCTACAGGAAAGATAGGGGTGCTGAATTTGCCAATCTGAGACAAGGCAATCTGAATATTGAAGAATGTGTGGCCAAATTTTCAAGTCTTTTGAAATTTGCCCCACATATAGCAGCGACTGATGAAGCCATGGCAGACCAGTTTATTAATGGCCTCAATCTAGATGTGTTTACTTTGGTGAACAGTGGACGACCCAATACCTTTGCTGATGCATTGAATAAAGCTAAGGGAGCAGAAGCAGGTTTATTGCGACAAAGAGGAGCACCATTTCTTCCACAGCCATCTCCACAGCTTGTATCAGCATCAGTTCCACAGAATCCGCCACAGTTTTAGCAACCATCTCCCAGATTTGAGGGAGGAAGCAGTGGCAGAAAGGATTCTAGATTCAGGCCTAAAGGTAAACAGTTTAAGAAGACAGACAGTAGCTCTTCCAGTTCTAGTGGACAGAGGCAGTTTGGTACAGGATAGCGATCTAGTGAGTCAGGAGTGTTTTGTGGCAAGTGTGGTGGACGACATGCTATTGATCAGTGCAGAGGTGTCTTAGGTAATTGTAATATTTGTCATCAACCAGGTCACTATGCCAAGGTGTGTCCTCAACAAGCTATTAGTGAAAGTTCTTCTCGACCAGCACCCCAGGTAGAAAGACAATCAGTGCATTCATTTCAGCCTCAGCAACAGACCAGAGCAGGAGGAAGCCAGACTGTGACTCAACCTCCTATGCAACAAGCAAGAGTGTTTGCATTGACTGAGGAGAAGGCTCAGGCAGCACCTGATGATGTTATAGCAGGTAACTGCTTTATCTTTAGTTATCCTGCCTATGTTTTGATAGATACAGGTGCATCACATACATTCATATCTGAAAAATTTGTTATGATGAATTCTTTATTGTCTGAGCCATTGCCTACTGTTGTTGCTATTTCTTCACCTTTGGGTGAAGGCATTGTTTCTGTTATACTGATTCGAAACTGTGCACTACAATATGACGGGAATGTGATAGATTTGGATTTCATAGTACTTGTATTATCAGATTTCGATTGCATTATCGGTATAGACATGTTAACCAAGTACAGGGCGACTGTACATTGTTTCCAGAAAGTGGTCAGATTTAGACCAGACATGGCAGCTGAATAGAAATTCTATGGTAAGGGTTCTCAAGCTAAGATCCCTTTGATATCTGTGTTATCTATGACCCGTTTATTGCAGAGAGGTGCAGAAGGATTTCTAATTTCTGCATTTGATGTATTGAAATCAAGTACAGCAATAACAGATATTCCAGTTGTGCATGAATTTGCTGATGTATTTCCTGATGAAATTCTTGGTTTACCTCCAGTTTGAGAAATAGATTTCAGCATTGAGTTACTGCCAGGTATGCAACCAATATCCAAAGCTCCTTACAGAATGGCACCTATTGAATTGAAGGAGTTGAAGGATCAATTAGAAGATTTAGTGGCCAAGGGGTACATTAGGCCGAGCGTTTCACCTTGGGGCGCTCCGGTACTATTTGTACAAAAGAAAGATGGCTCAATGCGGTTGTGTATAGATTATCGGCAACTGAACAAGGTAACCATAAAGAATAAATATCCATTGCCTAGAATCGATGATTTTTTTGATCAGCTACAGGGTTCAGCTATCTATTCTAAGATTGATTTACGATCCGGATATCATCAACTGAGAGTACGAGATGAAGATATTCCAAAAACTGCTTTCAGAACAAGGTATGGACATTATGAATTTATTTTCATGCCTTTTGGATTAACCAATGCTCCTACAGTATTTATGGGATTGATGAATCGGGTATTTCAGAAATACTTGGATGAATTTGTCATTATTTTTATTGATGATATCTTGATATATTCCAAGAATGTGCATGATCATGTTGAACATCTCAGAATCATCTTACAGACTTTGAGAACTGAGAACTTATATGCCAAGTTATCGAAATGTGAATTTTGGTTGCAGAAAGTTGTGTTTCTTGGGCATATTATTAAAGGTGATGGGATTTCAGTGGATCCAAGCAAGGTAGAGGCTGTACTGAATTGGCCGAGACCTACATCAGTGCCAGAAATACGAAGTTTTATGGGCTTAGAAGGATACTATCGTCGATTTATCAGAGATTTTTCCAGCATTGCCAAGCCTATTACGCAACTGACTCAGAAAAATAAGCCGTATGTCTGGACTGAAGCTTGTGAAATGAGTTTCTTAGAGTTGAAGAAGAGGCTTACCAGTGCACCTGTATTGACGATTCCTTCAAGTACAGGTGATTTTGTTGTATATTGTGATGCTTCTCACAAGGGTCTGGGTTGTGTGCTCATGCAGCGAGGACATGTTATCGCTTATGCTTCGAGACAGTTGAAGACACACGAGACTCGATATCCTATCCATGATTTGGAGCTTGCCGCTATTGTCTTTGCATTGAAGATATGGCGACATTATCTTTATGGTGAGAAGTTTGAAATCTTTTCTGATCATTAAAGTTTGAAATATCTGTTTTCGCAATCAGAATTGAATATGAGACAGCATAGATGGCTTGATTTACTGAAAGATTTCGATTGCGAGATCAAATATTATCCAGGAAAATCCAATGCAGCTGCAGATGCCTTGAGTAGGAAGGTATGTTCATTATCCTTATCTACGATAGGTGTATCTCAATTGGTGGAAGATTGAAGTATTTTTGGATTAGTATTTGACATAGATATACATCCTATTCGTGTTTGTGCTATAAAAGCTGAACCAGAACTTTTGATGAGGATCAAAGAAGCACAGAAAGTGGATCAGACTATTCAGAATTCGATTTATATGGTCAGATCTGGACATCAATCTGAATATCATGTCAATGCTGATAATGTGTTATATGTGAATAACAGATTGGTTGTTCCAGATGTGTCAGATTTGAAACAGCAGATATTGAAAGAGGCTCACAGCAGTAGATTCAGTATTCATCCTGGTGGCAGAAAAATGTATAATGATCTGAAAATGCAGTATTGGTGGAAACAGATGAAGTTAGATGTGACTGAATTTGTATCCAGATGTTTGAATTGCCAACAGGTGAAAGCTGAAAGAAAAAAGCCAGGTGGTCTATTGCAGAGTTTATCAGTTCCAGAAGGAAATGGGATCACATTTCCATGGATTTTGTCACACAGTTACCACGTTCATCCAGAGGGTGCGATGCCATTTGGGTGATTATTGATCGTTTGACGAAATCAGCATGTTTCATTCTGTACAGAATGACGTACAGACATGATCAGATGGCAGAAATCTACGTCAGAGAAGTGGTAATATTACATGGTGTGCCTAAATCTATTGTTTCAGATCGAGACCCTATATTTACATCACACTTTTGGCATAGCTTGCAACAAGCTCTTGGTACTCAATTGTATCTAAGTACAGCTTATCATCCTCAAACATACGGACAGTCAGAGCGGACTATCCAGACACTTGAGGATATGTTGAGAGCTGTAGTACTAGATTTTGGTACTAGTTGGCAAGATTCATTACCACTTGAAGAATTTTCTTATAATAACATCTACCATACTAGCATTGAGATGGCTCCTTTTGAAGCACTGTACGGAAAGAAATGTAGATCACCATTGTATTGGGATGATATCTCAGATGTACCAGATGTTGGGTTAGATATGATCCGAGAAATGAATGGAAAGGTGAGCTTATACAAAAAAAAATGAAAACAACTCAGGACAGACAAGCAAAGTATGCAAATATCAGACGAAGACCTCTATCTTTTGATCAGGGAGACAGAGTTTTCTTGAAGATTTCTCCGTTTAGAGGTACGGTCAGATTTGGCAAGAGAGGAAAGTTATCTCCGCGTTTTATCGGTCCGTATGAGATTATCGAGAAGATAGACGATCTTGCTTATCGACTCGCTCTTCCTCCATCTTTGTCTGGTATTCATGATGTATTCCATGTCTCTATGCTACGGAAGTATCAGCCCGATTCTTCCCATATTCTTCAGCCTGATGAATCTGAAATTGACGAGACTCTCAGTTATTTTGAACAGCCTATTCAGATTCTTGATCGCAAAGATAAACAGCTCAGAAACAAGACGATTCCATTGGTCAAAGTTCAGTGGAGTCGACATGGCACAAAAGAAGCGACTTGGGAGATTGAGTCAGATATGAGACAAAGATTTCCAGAGTTGTTTCATTGATGTGAGTTCTTATTATGCTTTCTGTTATTTCATTCTCTTATGTGTATACAGATTGCTTATACAGCTTGCTTATGATTTCGAGGATGAACTCATGCCTTAGTGGGGGAGAAATGTAAGGCCCAAGATTATTTAATTTTAATCCGAGAATTTTTAATTTGGGAATATTTAGAGTTTAGAATTAAATTCTAATATTCTTAAATGAATAAGGATTGAAATTGAATTAAATCGCTTTTCTGGGGACTGAATTGCAAATAGCCAAAAGTTCAGGGACTAAACTACAATTTGGCTAATATTTATCTACACTTATACATTTATTCAGCCATTTTCACGATAAAATCAGAGAAGAAAGGCAGAAACTCGGCTGAACCATTCCCACGCCATTTTCATCCATAAAAGCTTCGATAACTCGCGCTCCGGTCGTCAGAAATTCGAGATAAATATATATCTGCGATCACCGCTCCGAGAGCTATGTTTTGGTACAAGTTTCATTCACTTTTCTCAGATTTTATTTTTATGTTGAAGATGGAAATTCATGATTTTTAGATATATGCATATATGAGCTGTACCGATTATGTATTCGCAGACGATTCGGAAAAAGACTGTCGATTGGATTTCTTATGATTTTAGAAAGCAAAGTCGAAACCCTGTCAATTCTGATTTTGTGTTTGACGTGTATATACATGTTGCTATGATGAATATTATGATGAGAATAGCTTGGTATAGTGCTTGTGCTATTAATTCGGTTGCCGGTTTTTAGTCGTTATGCCGTCGATTCAAAAAATGTCAAGACTTTGATATTGTTGATTGAAAAAAGCATGGTTTGAGTTGCATCTGATCTTGTTAGTAACTTTACATGTCATTTCTCAGCTTTATATCGAAGTTGCCGAACTCGAGATCTCCGATTCGAACCGATAAGGATTTGAAGAAGGTTTGAAGTTGTTGCATTGAGCAAGTAGCCATGACTTGAGCAGATTTTAATATATGTTCATCATGTTATGTTTTTAGATTTGAAGCATTGTCAGACTCGACATTAAAAGGTATAAATGATAGCTAATCCAGATGCGATAGAACACTCGAAATAGCTATTGTTACGAGTATTCCCTTGTTAATCACGTACTTGTTTGAGTTTGTATTCTATGTGATTTAGATGACTTTGATGCTTTGTGTGCTTATGTGCTTATATGTTCAAGATAGTTTATAGTCTTTAATGCATACAGATTATGTTGCATTCATCTTGAACTCCAGCCTGACAAGCATAGAGGGTTGAAAAGCCTAGAGTGCATATGACGTTTGGAGGGCTGTAGTTGAGTGGCACGGAATGTAGACTTACTTCCAGAGCCAGAAGACTCGCTATAGTTGCACCAAAGTCAGAGGAAATAAAATATTTGACTTTACCTTGATTGGGTGAGTTGGTGTTCGTTGAAGATTTTATTTTCTCGGGATCCCAAGAACAAATATCATATTGATATCAGATTGATAGCCTCTTTTGACATATGCATTGCATTCACGTTTATTATCTTGCGCTTTATGTTGTTTATACTGGGATTTTTTTTCTCAACGGAGGTATCCGGCTATTGCTTTGTTTTGTATGTGTGCATGGAAATATGTGGGGCAGGAGCTGGTCAGAAGCGACAGGGATAGCTCGAAAGAGAGAGTCTTAGCATGTGAGGACTCGGGTTTTAGCAGAACCACTTGTACTTGAGTTGGTTAAACATGTTATAAAGGATACAAGAACTTTGTATGTTGTTGTCAAAGTACTTGTTAGCTATCATATTATGTTTGTGAGATAGCATGTCTAATATTTTGTAGCTTGACAAAGATTATATATACTTGTTGGGTTGTGTTTTTGATGTTATCATCTTCTCTTGTACATATATGGTTTAGTTGGAAGAAGTTATGCATCAAAAACCTCCTTTGGACAGCAAAAGATCAGAGTTCAGCAGTTCGGGCAGAACCCAGCTCGCTCGAGCGCAGCCTGAGCTCTCTCGAGCGAGCCAAGGGGGTCTTAGATCCGAGAGGTTCTCGCTCGAGCGAGAGTGAGGCTCGCTCGAGCGAGCCCCCTTAGTTAAAAAATAAAAAAATAATTTTTTTTTGTTGTTTCTTTTTGCGACGAGGTTTTGTGTCGCCAATTGTCCGATATTGTTGATTAACTATTTTAGTTATTAATCGCCCTATAAAATTTGATTAGCACCCGAGGTCCCCACAAGTGGTCTATACCCAAAAATGCATCGGAGATTCGCAGCTTTCCTTGTTTGGCTGGTTATTATAGAAAGTTCATAAAAGGTTTTTCATCCATTGTTGTGCCTTTGACAACGTTGACCAAGAATAATGTTAAGTTTGTGTGGAGCCTGGAGTATCAAGTGAGATTTGATTTGTTGAATAAGTCTCTTACGACATCATTGCTTTTGGCCATGCATATGATCGTCATGATAAGTTGGGATTATAAGTGATGGATTTACTTAGATAAGTTTCCCTGTAAGAACTGGAATATGATTTTGGATTGTCAAGTAAAGATAGGTTTTCATCAGGACACCTGGATGATTTCTACTAGGAAACGTGAACTGTAGTAGCCCGTAACCAAAATCAGTAATTAAAAAATTAATCATAATTACTTGGGAAGAGTTCGGAAGCTCCGAACAGGATCGGAAGCTCCGATGCAGGATCGGAAGCTCCGATGGTATTACGTCAGGCATGACGTGTGGCAGGATCGGAAGTTCCGATCACCCCTATCCGAAGTCAACTAGTGATATTTTGACACGTGGTATATCAGGATCTTCGGAAGCTCCGATGTCAGGATCGGACGTTCCGATCGAGGTTCGGACGTTCCAATTGAGGATCGGAGGCTCCGATCATTGTCTATAAATAGAAGGCCGAGAATTCACTTTCAATTTCCAATTCCTGATTTCCTCTCTACTTCAGTTGTATTCGAGTTGTTCTAGCCTTCCTAGGCTTGACCCGGGAGTCGTCGAGGCATTCGATAGTCGTAGCGGAGTTGTGCCCAAGTTCTGGAGGCATCGACATCAAAGGGCTAACGACGGACGAAGGTATAGCTTTTGCTTCCTATAAATATTTAGGAGTATGCAATAGCTTAGTTAAGGCTTTTAGAGCACTTTGATGATAGTAGTATCATTTGGTAGTGTAGAGCAGACTATAGGCGTAGACCTAGAGTTGGTAGAGCTTGCACTGATTTGAGGTACGGAAGTACTGTTCGAGATATCCTGAGTATGCATGTATTATGTGACTGCATGGTTTATATGTCATTGATTTATGCTGCATTCATTTGCATACTGAGCTATCTCCTTCGAGATGTCTGTTAGTAGGGTTTTTCCCTATCCTGTTAGTGGTTGGACTTCCATCGATTTAGGTCCGGCATATCCACTGGTATTATGGTATGGGAGCCACCTCTTGAAGCGACGGCACAGCGTGCTATATAACAGGGCCCGGTCTGTCTCTGTTATCTGATCCTTGATCTCGAGTTTATAGGGAGTTCACTTTGCATGCATGTATACTCATACTCTCGTACTGAGCGTTTTATGCTCACGTCTCGTACTCTGTGTTTCTGGACACCTTATTCCATGGGGCATGTTTGCGATTGGACGAGGCGGGTGGATCCAAGAGGGGCTAGGCAGTTGTTGGTCAGCTGGAGCTTCGCCTAGGTTTTTTTCCGTTGTTATTTGTTCGATCTAGTTGTATAATATTTGGGTATTTACAGATTTCTTTACTTGGGATTGTATAATGTTTATGGTTTCCGTAGTTTTATTCTGATATCTGTTTAATTAAGTTAATTGCATGCCTAAGTTCTGTTTAGTAGGTGATCCAGGTAAGAGTCACAATATTTATGGTATCAGAGCATGCATAGTATTCTTGGAATTTAGACTCTGCATAAGGTAACCGTGAGGTGCTTTTGTAGATGGCGAACTACGATGACCAGAGTAGCCATGGTAGTGGAGGTGGATGCTGGGGAGATGACGATCGTGAGCATCGTCGGGACCGTCATCATCGTCGTCGTGATGAGGATCGTTTTACTATACGGCGATTTCTGCAGATGGGTCCTAAGCCCCTTGTTGGAGGTGAGTCTCCGGAGGATGCGGAGAACTGGTTAGACCGTATGGAGACGACTTTTCAGACATACCACTGCACCGAGGAGCAGAAGATGGAGACCCTTGGCTATCTTCTGGATGGGCGAGGCCGTAGGTGGTGAAGGTTTACTTCTGCACCCTTTATTGCGGCGAGAGGAGTGGCCACCTGGGCCTAGTTTCGCACAGCTTTTCAGAAGCTGTATTTTCCTCCTGTACTCCGTCAGTCGAAGGCAGGTGAGCTACTGAGTCTGCGACAGGGAGCCATGTCTATTGATGAGTATCAGCAGAGGTTCTTTGATCTCCTATCCTATTGCCTCGAGATTGTTGACAGCTCTGGGATGAAGTATAATTTGTTCCTTCAGGGCCTTAACCCTGAGATCCATGACCGTGTGGCGGTTGGCGATGACTTGTCCTACGAGGGTTTGGTGAGCCGTTGTCACCAGGCAGAGGACAGCATTCGGCGGAACAGTTCTTTCCCTCAGTCGAGGCCTGCTAGTTCTTTGGATCCCCGTGCCCAATCTTTCAAGAAGTCTGGATCTACTTCTTCCTCTAGTTCTGGAGGTGTTGTCCGTTTTTGTAAGAAGGACAAATGTGATCACTGTGGGAAGAACCATCCATCCGACAAGTGCCGTAGAGCTTCTGGAGCTTGTTTCCGTTGTGGAGAGACTGGTCATATCTGGAGGGATTGTCCACTATCTGGGGGAGGAGGTTCTGATTCTGGTTCAGGATCTGGTTCTTAGGCTACCGTTCAGCAGAGGACGCAGGGACAACCTGCTGGGAGTTCTTATTTGAGGCCACGAGCTTCTGGCCAGGTGTTTGCCCTGAGACATGATCAGGCAGTGGAGGAGAATGAGAAAGTCATTGCAGGTACATTTCTGCTTTATGGTATACCTGCTCTTGTACTTATTGACACTGGTGCATCTCATTCCTTCATTTCTGCACGTTTTGTTAAGAGGCATAAGTTACCATGCATTGCACTAGACGTAGTGATGTCTGTTTCTACTCCGACGGGCCAATCTGCTTTGGCTAAGCGTCTAGTGATGGGTTGCCCTTTAGAGTTCGAATGGAACATTCTGTTAGCGAATCTCATGGTCCTGGCGATGGACGACTTTGATTGCATTCTGGGAATAGATATGTTGACTGCCTATCGAGCTTCAGTGGCTAGGAGAGCCAAGTGATATGCCTTCTCGTTATTTGCGCGTGGGATTAGTTCCATAGTTAGCAATGCAATCTCGTCTTCATCTTTGTACAGTGCTTGGGCATACTTTATCATTTTATCATTCCTGATATCAAATTTTCCATTGCTCTGTTGTATGGCCAATTGGGAGTCCGTGTAGAGGACGGCTTGGGAAACTCCAAGATTCTGAGCTGCCTTAAGTCCGAGCAAGAGTGCCTCATACTATGCTTAATTATTGGATGCTTGTAAATGTAGCCATATTGAGATGTTGGTCTCCTCTTCCCAGGGTGAGATTATCAAAATATCGACCCTACTTCCTGTTTGGCAAGTTGACCCATCCACGAAGATCTTCCATTGCTCTTCTTGTTCCAGTTGGACGGTTTTCGCTAAAAAATTGGCTAGGGCATGGGCTTTTATAGTGGTTTGAGGCTCAAACTTTATGTCGTACTCGCCCAATTTAGGGAACCACTTAATAAGTCTCCCTGATGCATCCGAGTTTGTAGCAATTTTCCCTAAAGCATTGTTAGTAAGGACAGTGATCGGGTGTGATAGGAAGTAGGGCCTCAGCTTCCTAGCTGTAATGACGAGGGCAAAAGCCAGATTTTCTTGGATCATGTAATTAAGCTCCGCTCTTTTTAGAGTATGACTGACGAATTAGACAAGCAAATGGTTCATTTCTTCTTTCCTGACCAGAACCGAACTGGCAGCTCAGGTGGTGATATATAGATAGGCGAAAAGATCTTCCCCCTGGACTGGCTTGTTCTGTTCTGGAAATTATTTCAGATATGCTTTCAGCTCCTTGAAATCCTGCTCGCTCTGCTCGTCCCATTCAATTTTTTTTTGTAAGTGCCTCGAAAAAATAGAAGCTTTTCTCAGCCGATTTTGCTATGAATCAAGCCAGTGCAACAATTATCCCGGATAGTCTCTGCACTTCTTGAATATTCCTAAGAGATCCCATGGAGATGATTGCCTGGACTTTCTCCGAGTTAGATTCAATCCCCCTTTTTGTGACCATGTAGACTTGGAATTTTCCAGTTTGTACGCCAATCATACACTTGCTCGGATTTAACTTCAACCGGTAGTCTCGCAAAGTTCAGGACATTTGGTTCAGGTCAGTGATGAACTGGTCGGTTGTTCGGGTCTTGACCAAGATGTCTTCCACATACACTTTGATGTTCTTCCCTATCTGTTATTTGAATACCTTGTCCATTAACCTTTGATAAGTATCACCAGAATTCTTGAGTCCAAAGGGCATTACTAGGTAATAGTAAATCTCCGTAGAGGTGACAAAACTCACTTTATCTTGGTCCTCTTTAGACAAGGGAATTTGGTGATATCCCTGGTAGGCTTCCAAGAAGCACAACAACTCATGTCAGGCTGTGGAGTCAACAAGCTGATCTATTCGAGGTAGAGGGTATCAGTCTTTTGGACACGCCTTATTCAGATCTCGGAAGTCCACGCACATTTGACATTTGCCCGAGTACTTGGGTACCAACACTATGTTTGACCACCAGGTCGAGAAGTGAATCTCTCGGATGTGTCCAGCTTTTAGCAGCTCTTCCACTTGTTCTTGGATCACGACATCTTTTTCTTGTCCAAAATATCGTTTCTTTTGGATGATAGGACGACGTTCTCTTGCTACGTTCAGATGCTCCATTATTTCTCTCCGCACTCCTAAAAGGTCTCATATGGCCCATGTGAAGACATCTTTATTTTCCATCCGAAATTTTACCAGCTCTTCTTTGAGAGAGTTTTCTAGTGTCCGAGCCACCATTACAGACCCGACTCCTCGCTTTCCTCCTCTGTGGTAACCGGGAAATTTTCTTTTAGGATGTTCATCTGCTCCTGACCTCGTGGTTCGGGTTGGTCATGATGATCAATCTTGACCACTTTTTTTTTCTATATAAACCTCTTCTACATAGCATTTTTGAGAAGTTTTCTTGTCTCCTTGCACATCACTGACCTCATTACCTACTAGGAATTTTATTTTTTGGTGTAGGGTTGAGGCCGTAGCCATGAAGGTGGTCATGGCTGGTCTTCCTAGAATGGCTTTGTATGCTGACGGTGTGTCCACAACGATAAAACTAACGATCTTGGTCTTTCGCATGTGTGCATTGCCCAAAGTAAGCGGCAAGTTAATCAAACCTATGGGACGGATCACATGCTCGGTGAACCCAAATAATGCAGTTACCACCGGTTCCATCTTATATTCTCCCAAATCCATATGATTTATTGTTTCTTGGAACAATACATTAACAAAGATTCTCGAATCCACGAAAATAAGAACCACGTCATAATTATCGACCATGGCCCGGATGACTATTGCATCATTGTGAGTGTCGAGTATACCTTTCAAATCTTCCGAGCCAAAGGAAATGGTCGAACATGGTCGGTTATTTCCATATTCGTCAGCTTTTGACTTCTCATCTTTCTTGCTCTGTTGGAATCTCCATCTGTTGGTCCTAAAAAGATCATGTTAATAAATCCTCTCATAGGAGGGGACGGCCCACGATTGTTACCGGGCTGGTTTTGATTCGGGCGCTGAGGCTGCTCCCCGGAAACGGCGCAAAAAAATTGTCGCGAAATTTACGCTCGCAAGCACATGATTGTCAATTTTTAGTAAAGAATGAGTAAAGTGTCGATCCCACGAGGAGTAATATGAAAATATTAAATACTTGTAATTAAAATAGTCCTAATTTTATTTAGAAAATTAAACTTTAGAGATTTGCTGACAAATTAAATAAATAATGAAGTTTGTAAAGAGAATGCACACAAAATCCTTAAGAGATTATCAAATAGAGAGAAATGGTCTAGAGGTTTTGATTTCACTTGGTCTCAACAATATTCATTCCTAATTAATCTATTTTTATGAAATTCTTTCAATTAATAACCAAGATCACAAAAATTATTCTATTTCCCTCTCCCTAGTGTCAAATAGAGTGTATCAACTACATATTAATTCTAATATCCCTATTAAGAATATACTTGTAGTGATATGTGTAAAATGATGTTCTTTCTAGGCTCTATTAATGTTACAAACTCTCCCGAAATACATAAACTATTAATAGTGTGAATTCTATCGATCTTATTCAAAATCCCCTCTCCCGAGTGCCAGATTCTAAATAAATATGAAAAATCAATTACCTTCCCCGGCTACAGAGTTGGATCAATCTCACTTATGCTTCAACACACTTGGAGTTCGAAGTGGATCCTTAATTTATGGCCAAAAAATTTAAAAGACATCCAAAACTAAAATCACAATTAATTTAGAGAAACTCAATTTAATGAAATCAGAAATTCATGAACAAGTCTCAACCAGGCTACATCAACCTCTAGACTTAAAAAGTTTAGTTCATACTCAAACTCATAACAAACCAAATCATTTTTAATAATCCAAACATAATTCGATAATCAAAAGAAGATAAAAGATAGAATAACAAAGATGTATTCTCTCTCCCATGTCCGGTTGAAAAGGCTCTGTCTTCGTTCCAAGTGATCTTCAATTCTCGAGCTCTCAAAAATCTCACGAAGTGTTCTCTCCAAAAAGTGTTGTGTGTGGCGGCTGATCCCTCTTTATTAGGGTCTAAAAAACTCCCTTTTATAATCCTTAAAATTCGTCCAAAATAAGCCCGAATAAATTCCAAATTTTTCATAAATTCCAAAACTCATCGGCTGGAAAAACAACAACGCGTGGGCGCGCCTCAAAAGTCGCGCGGGCGTGCACATCCCATGGCTTTCAAACTCAAAATCTCTTCAGGTAGCGCGAGCGCGCGTGATGGGCTGTGCGGGCGCGCATAAGGCTCGGTCTTTCTTCGCTCGTTTAGCCTCTTTTGTGACTCATTTGACTCCAACCAACATCAATTCATTATTTTCTTTGTTTCCTAACATCCAACACAAACAACTACAAACCATGCATAAATTCGCTCGAAACCAAACAATTAACCAATAATATCAATACAAATTAAGTGCACAAAATTCACTAATCAGTCCTCCAACGATCATGTTAATGAATCCTCTCGCAGGAGGGGATGCCCCTCAATTTTTATTGGGCTGGTTTTGATTCGGGCGCTGAGGCTGCTCTCGGGGAAGGTCAGACCTTCTCTTTGATTCTGACTAGTCGGGCCCTTCCCGACCTCTCTTTGGGCATTGATACCCCTACCTTGTCATTCCAACATGTCTTTCATCCCTGAATCTTGTTGGATTATTCTCTCAATTTCTTACTACAGCTGTCTATAGTCATTAGTTAATTGCCCATATTCTTTGTGAAAATCATAGTATTTGTCGGACCTTGGCCTTCGAGATCCATGCTTACTCCATGGGGGTCTCCCCACGAGTTGTTTGTTGTCACAAATCTGGAGAGCTCGAGTCTTAATCATCCTTAAAGGCGTGAAAGAGGCGAACTGCTCCAGTAGCTCGGGTCGAGGCGTTGGTCCACTCCTCTGGGGCATGACGGGTGGCCTGGCTCTTTTAGGGCTTTTGGGATGATCTCTCTTCTTATCCACTTGAGAGGATTATACTTATTCTAAATTCACATACTTCTCAGCATAGTCTATTATTTCCTCGTACGGGACAGGCAGTTTCTTGCACAACGATTTTAGAAAATCCTTGGTAATGAGCCCTTAGATGAAGGCACTGATGAGTAAATCAATTGTGGCAGCTGACACCTCAAGGGTTAGGGCGCTGAATCTTTGAAAGTATGCCCTCAAGAACTCTTTCTCTCATTGCCTAACATCAAAGAGGTTTAAAGTAGTTGTAGGGTGTTTCTTATTGCTGGAAAAGTGGTGAAGAAAGGAATTAGTGAATTCCTTGAACTCGTGGATATCCCCCGGGCGGAGTAGGTTGAACCATTGCTGGGCTGGCCAGAGTGGCAAGGAAGACCCGAAACTTGATCGGGTTGGAGTACTTGTGCAACAGGGTAGCATTCTCGAAACGGGACAAGTGCTCCTCCGGATCCCCCTTTCCATCGTATTCCCCTATATGCGGAAACTTGAAGTTTTTAAAGAGCTTCGCCTTCAATATCTCAGGAGAAAAGGGAATGTTTCAAAAACTGGCATGGATAGATACCAGACTGCTTTTTCCTTAAGAGTTTCATCTCCTCTATATGCTTTTTGATCTCTTCTAATTGCGCATCCTGGTTGGGAGGAGATTGATTGGCCCTCTCCCGGCCTGCTAACGCTCGTTCCACAGAGGCGTCAATTAGTTGATTGAGTACCGCCGAGTCAACAAGTGGATTTCCTCTGTTCTCGTTAGCCATCTCAACTATTTCTTCTTCAAATTCCCACAAACGACACCAATTTATGATACCAAAAATTTACATCAGGTTCGGTCTGGTAGAGCGGAAATTCAAAACATCCACAAATCGGGTTGGGTCGGGTATGAAGTGTTTTTGCACATACAGAAGCTAGGTTAGGGGGCACCAAAAATGTTTTCGACGTGACCCTCCGATGCCTAAGTCAGTGCTCAGAAGATGAAGAGCGTAATAAAGAGAGAATAAAAGTGAGTAAATGTGTGAGCAAAAGTGTGACGTCTCGTATTTTTACATAACAATTTAATGAAAATAGTTGCAGAAAAAGGTTGGGAAAATTTTTCTAAACTTAAAACCATACAGCGAGTGCATCACACCAATTTCAATAGAATTTAAAATCTAAATCTTTAACAACAAAACTCGTGACTCAGTGTTCATGAATTTTGAGAAACACTAATGCAACCCTATAACAAAGACCATTTAAAATACGGCACGTCAAAACTTACTACTAACATTTAAATAGGATGGGGAAATGTGAGTTACTGTAAACAAACTACGTAGTTAAAATAATCTAGGAACTCACATAAAAAATATCAAACTGAAATGAACATTTAAAATACGAAACATTTGAAATCCTCAAAATTTATCTTTAAAAGAATGAAAATTTAAATAAATTAAATCATTACTTTTAAATATCGTACATAAAATATTATAACAACATGACATAAATAAATATAAGTAAATCTTTCTGCTTTAAATATATCAGAACTTCTGACCTGTCGTGTCATGCAATGTCTTCGCCTCTTGGACTCTTCAGTCGTGCTACCAAAACTTTTTAAATCAAAACTACTAAATCATCTGCACCATTCAAGTATAGTGAGTCTAAAGGACTCATCAAGATTAAAATAAGCATATTTATATCATAATAGCTTCAAAATACTTTAAACTTAAAATAACTTAAACATACATAACATGATACCTTGAACTTGAAGAACATTAACGTAAACATCTTGGAACTTTAAGCTTAAAATCTTGAACATGAACTTCAAAACTCATAAAAGATGCAAGGAACTTAAACATGGACATCAACTTAACTTTAAATTTTGAAAATAGACTTCATACATTTCTTGTTAACTTTGTCATTTCATTCTTAAATAAACATTTGCACTTAACATCTAATGAAAATCATGCAACTTGAACAAACATCAAACCATGCCTGAACATAAACCATGAACACAACATAAAAACTTATCATTTTGGGGTGATGAATTTTGTGAAATTGTGGTAACCATCATAATGAGCACATTCATCTTTCTTTCCTGTTGATCAACAAACATATGGCACTAAGCCTCATAAAATCTGTTCTTTGGAAAGGCCCTCTGCGGAGCTTGTCCCGGAGCACTGGTCCCGTGTACTTATCCGTCTCATGAGCCATGTTTGGAAAGTCCCTCTCCGAAGCCCTAACCGGAGCATAGATCTCGTGTTTGCCACCACAAAGACACATAAGACATCAAAATATTTTCATACTTCAACATATTATATCATGCTTCATCTTAACATCATTCATTCATGTCTCATCATCTTATCATTTCATCATAACTTTCGCCATAACATTCATTTCATTATGAAGCATCATCATATCATCGTAATTTCCTTCATAACCTTCATTTCATTAATATAAAACTTTACTCAATAACTTCATGCATGTCATAGATGATAAAATAATACTTTCACATTGAACATAGGGTTCATGAATGAAACTTAAACATGTACATGCATCACATAACGTAATCGGTTCACATAAGTCGTTCTTTTTGTTCTTGACGTAAAACTTGAAACTTTTTTCATATAAACTCTTAAATATATTTTAGAAGCCTTAAAATATCATAAACATGAATTTAAGACCCTAAAATAACATAAATAAATCATCAATTTCGAAGGCCATGCGCGCATGCCCTGCACAAATGGGTCTGCTTGCTCGCTCTGAAACACTATTTTACAGTCGAAAATTTTGAAATGTGGTAAACATGAAAGTTGTATCCCTTGATCTTGGCTTTCTAATTTAGATAACGGCATCTCAATTGGAAATTTCAGTAAAACGTTATGCTCATTCTACCAAGATGAGTCACAGTTGGAAATTCAAAACACTCGACACATTCGGGGCGATTTTGGCCAATCTTCCAAAATGATTTTGAAAAAAAAACTCAAAACATGAAATTTGTAGATAAATGAGGTAGATTTCAAATGAAATAGTCCTCATATCATTGGATTAGTACACTACTAATAATCATCAAAAAGGTAACAAGTGCCGATAATCCGAGACAATCCAGCACATGCAACATTTCGAAGCTTTAACTCAAACTAACTCAATACTTCAAAATATGATATTTTCTACTACTCTAGCTATATAATTTAAATAAAAAATCCCTTGAAACCTCAAGAACACATCAAAACTTAAAGGAAACATGTATCTCTTGAATCAAATTCAAGAACATGACAAGAACGAATTATGCTACACGATTTCATACCATCACATAACATGCTCTTCAAACCCTTAAAATTCAAAACTTCATGCTCTTGAAATTCTAAAAATCATGCATACATAACTCAACATACATATTTTCATGTGAAAATAAATATATTTTGAATGGTGGTTTGAAAACCTTTAAAGTTTGTACTTGCCCAAACTTACATGTACACATCAACACATTCATGTATCAAAATATTTATGATCTAGAAAATGGTTTAAAACATGTAAACTTGTAATATACTTGCTTTTCAAAACTCTTAAAGTTCTAAACATATATCATCATAAACATCTTTTTACTTATTTTTATCAAAATACATAATATTTTGAATGGGTTTCAAAAGCTTTAAAAATTGCCTTCGATCTTTGAAGAACGAAATTAACACAAACTTGTAGAGATCCAACCCTACTGAAATGGAATTGAGACATGGTCAAATGGTAGCCAAAAGAAGATGAAACTCAGAAATTCGTTCGATTGTTCCTAAGCTCAAAATAAAACTTTTATATGGTGAGAATACACCAAGAATCAAAGACAAAATATAAGAAGAAAGGAAATAGAAAATCTGTGCAAAAATATCTTACAAGATGGCTTTGATCGAGGCTGAAACATCCACCAAAAATAGTGATTCATAGCTCAAATTGAAGGTACGGATGTAAGGAAGATGACCCTTCAAACGTATTGAAGTTTGGACACGACGAAGAAGTTATGAGTATCATACGACAGCTGCTCAAAGTAAAACAAGCTGGAGAATTGGAGAAGGAGAAAGGAAAATGAAGAAACGTGGAAGAAAGGTGAGGGAGACAAATGAAAAAAGGATTGATTGGTATGGGGTAGGAGAAGCAAAACCTTTAATTGAGATGGGGTAGGGGGAGGAAATAATAGAGGGACGGTAGTTATGAGGACTACATCAAACGTAGTTTGTCTAACACGCCTCAAACTACACTAATAAGATTTTTTCCTCCTGATGAGTAAAATAAAATCATAACAATATTATACTCAAAATACTCGCAGAATTATTTTCTACGATATCGTTCGTAGGCTAGACTCGTATTCTCAGTCCAGAATCAATTTTAATAAAATCATTTAATACAACAAATAAACATATATTTTAATACATGAAACATCAACTTTTAAATCATTTACACAACACATAAAATTATTTAATTAAGAATAACCATTAAATCATGATTAAATAAAAAAAATACTTAAAATTCATTAAAAATTCCTTTAATAAATCATGAATAGATTTATGGATGTTCCGGGTATTACAATCTACCCTCCTTAAAAAGAATTTTGTCCTCAAAATTCGAATGATCAATTTCAAAAAATATAAATTTTCCTCAAACTAATCCATACAATCTGACGCTTACACGTCTAATTCCAATATCACTGCCTCATAAATTATACATCTGCTGCGCACTTTGATAAAAAAAATATTATATCGTTCTTATTTTCATTTCTAATCTTACCGGATCAAAACATATATGTTCGAAATGGCTACAAACCAGCTTGAAGATTTAATTCAGATCGAAACATATCTTTTCAAGTCGGTTGTGAATCTGCTTTACGACTTAATTCAGATCACCAAAATCCACAATATCTTCAGACACATGATTCCTACTCAAACGCTAGCTAAAGGTCAAAGAAAAGGGTAACAAAACGGCTTGTTTTCTTCTCCTTTCACCTTATAAATACGATCACTCAATCTTATTTTTAATCACACTCAACTTATACTTCATATCACAAGTTATTTCTCCAAGATCTCGGAGAAGAAGATGGGATTTGCAATATTACTCTTTGTAACTATTATGATTCTCCTACTCACAAGCCATATATTTATCGGCGAATATCCACCACACGTTTTTTATTTGTTCTTACATATGCTTGCACTCCTTGTTCTTCCATTATATTGTTTTGTCATAATAATAGAGCTTAATTAAACCCAATCAAATTCTCAAATTCATCTGCTAAAACTTAGCATTCAACGAAAAATAATCTTAACTTTAATGTCCAAAGAAGAAAATTTTCATCAACATATCATGTGCCCTTACGAAATATTTTAATCCAAACAATAGTATCCCAAGTATACCGATTTAAATCTAAAAATGATTACTTAGTTTATTAAAATAATATCTCCTATTAACCCAAATAAAAAATAATATCAATCTCAATTGATGTTTTTGAACAACAAATCATTACTTCCCCAAGATACTCCTAATCAAGTCAGACTCATCACAATTCAAATCCAAAAATCCATCCAACATAGGAAAATTTTATGTTGATAATCACAGGCGATCATAACTGTAAGAGAAAACACAATTGAAACTTTCAAACATTGAACTTATAGTCATGGAGGAAAGAGAATTTGACTCATTGGAGAGATTGCATGCACGAAATATAACTCAGAGCCAACCGCTCTGATACCAACTGTGACGTCCCGAAATTTTACATAACAATTTAATGAAAATAGTTGCGGAAAAAGGTTGGGAAAATTTTTCTAAATTTAAAACCATACAACGAGTGCATCACACCAATTCCAAAAGAATTTAAAATCTAAATCTTTAACAATAAAACTCGTGACTCAGTGTTCATGATGTCTAAGAAACACTATTGCAACCCTATAACAAAGATCATTTAAAATACGACACATCAAAACTTACTACTAACATTTAAATAGGATGGGGAAATGTGAGTTACTGTAAACAAACTACGTAGTTAAAATAATCTAGTAACTCACATAACAAATATCAAATTGAAATGAATATTTAAAAGATGAAACATTTGAAATACTCAAAACTTATCTTTAAAAGACTGACAATTTAAATAAATTAAATCATTACTTTTAAATATCGTACATAAAATATTATAACAACATGACATAAATAAATATAAGTAAATATTTCTACTTTAAATACATTAGAGCTTTTGAACTGTCGTCTCATGCAATGTCTTCGCCTCTTGGACTCTTCAGCCGTGCTACCAAAACTTTTTAAATCAAAACTGCTAAACCATCTGCACCATTCAAGTATAGTGAGTTTAAAGGACTCAAAAAGATTAAAATAAGCATATTGATATCATTATAGCTTCAAAATACTTTAAACTTAAAATAACTTAAACATACATAACTTGATACCTTGAACTTGATGAACTTTAACGTAAACGTATTGGAACATTAAGCTTAAAATCTTGAACATGAACTTCAAAACTCATAAAAGATGCAAGGAACTTAAACATGGACGTCAACTTACTTAACTTTAAATATTGAAAATGGACTTCATGCATTTCTTGTTAACTTTGCCATTTCATTCTTAAATTAAAATTTGTACTTAACATCTAATGAAAATCATGCAACTTGGTCAAACATCAAACCATGCATGAACATAAACCATGAACATAGCATAAAAACTTATCATTTTGGGGTGATGAATTATGTGAAATTGTGGCAACCATCATAATGAGGACATTCATCTTTATTTCCTGTTGATCAACAAACATATGACACTAATCCTCATAACATCTGTTCTTTGGAAAGGCCCTGTCCAGAGCTCATCTTGGAGCACCAGTCCTGTGTACTTATCCATCTCATGAGCCATGTTTGGAAAGGCCCTCTCCGGAGCCCAAACCGGAGCAACAATCCCGTGTTTGCCACCACAAAGACACATAAGACATCAAAATATTTTCATACTTCAACATATTATATCATGATTCATCTTAACATCATTCATTCATGTCTCATCATCTTATCATTTCATCATAACATTCATTTCATTATGAAGCATCATCATATCATCATAATTTCCTTTATAACTTTCATTTCATGAACATAAAACTTTACTCAATAACTTCATGCATGTCATAGATGATAAAATCATACTTTCATATTGAACATAGGTTTCATGAATGAAACTTAAACATTTACATGCATCACATAACGTAATCGATTCACATAAGTCATTCTTTTCGTTCTTGATGTAAAACTTGAAAATTTTTGCATAGAAACTCTTAAATATATTTTAGAAACCTTAAAATATCATAACCATGAATTTAAGACCCTAAAATAACATAAATAAATCATCAATTTCGAAGGCCATGCGCGGGGGCGCCACCTTTCTGGCGCATGCGCGCATGCCCTGCACACATGGGTCTGCTTGCTCGCTCTGAAACACTATTTTAAAATCTGAATTTGGAAATCTGGTATGCATGAAAGTTGTAGCCCTTGATCTTGTATTTCTAATGCAGAAAACGGAATCTCAATTGGAAACTTCAGTAAAATGTTATGCTCATTCTAACAAGATGTGTAACTGTTGGAAATTCAAAACACTCGACACATTCGGGGCGATTTTGGCCAATCTTCCAATATGATTTTGAAAAAAACTTAAAACATGAAATTTGTAGATAAATGAGGTAGCTTTCAAAAAAAAAATTCCTCATATCATTTGGATTAGTACACTAGTCATAATCATCAAAATGGTAACAAGTGCCGCTAATCTGAGACAATCCAGCACATGCAACATTTCAAAGCTTTAACTCAAACTAACTCAATACTTCAAAATATGATATTTTCCACTACTCTAGATATATAATTTAAATAAAACATCCCTTGAAACATCAAGAACACATCAAAACTTAAAGGAAACATGTATCTCTTGAATCAAATTAAAGAACATGACAAGAACGAATTATGCTTCACGATTTCATACCATCACATAACATGCTCTTCAAACCCCTAAAATTCAAAACTTCATGCTCTTGAAATTCTTTAAAATCATGCATACATAACTCAACATACATCTTTTCATGTAAAAATAAATATATTTTGAATGGTGGTTTGAAAACCTTTAAAGTTTGTACTTGCCCAAACTTACATGTACACATCAACACATTCATGTATCAAAATATTTATGATCTAGAAAATGGTTAAAAACATGTAAACTTGTAATATACTTGCTTTTCAAAACTCTTAAAGATCTAAACATATATCATCATAAACATCTTTCTACTTATTTTTATCAAAATACATAATATCTTGAATGGGTTTCAAAAGCTTTAAAACTTTCCTTCGATCTTTGAAGAATGGAATTAACATGAACTTGTAGAGATCTAGCCTTACTCAAATGGAATTGAGACATGGTCAAACGGTAGCCAAAAGAAGATGAAACCCAGAAATTTGTTCGATTGTTCCTAAGCTCAAAATAAAACTTTTATATGGTGAGAATACACCAAGAATCAATGACAAATTATAAGAAGAAAGGAAATAGAAAATCTGTGCAGAAATGTCTTCCAAGATGGCTTTGATCAAGGCTGAAACATCCACCAAAAATAGTGATTCATAGCTCAAATCGAAGGTACGGATGTAAGGAAGATGACCCTTCAAACGGATTGAATTTTGGACCCGACGAAGAAGTTATGAGTATCATACGGCAGCTGCTCAAAGTAAAACAAGCTGGAGAATTGGAGAAGGAGAAAAAAAATGAAGAAACGTGGAAGAAAGGTGAGGGAGACAAATGACAAAAAGGATTGATTGGTATGGGGTAGGAGAAGACAAAGCCTTTAATTCAGATGGGGTAGGGGAGGAAATAATAGAGGGACGGTGGTTAGGAGGACTACATCAAACGTAGTCTGTCTAACACGCCTCAAACTATACTAATAAGATTTTCCCCTCCCGAAGAGTAAAATAAAATCATAACAATATTATACTCAGAATACTCGTAGAATTATTTTCTACGATATCCTTCGTAGGCTATACTCGTATTCTCAGTCCAGAATCAATTTTAATAAAATCATTTAATACAACAAATAAACATATATTTTAATACATGAAACATCAACTTTTAAATCATTTACACAACACATAAAATTATTTAATTAAGAATAATACTTAAATCATGATTAAATAAAATAAAATACTTAAAATTCATTTAAAAATTCCTTTAATAAATCATGAATATATTTATGGATGTTCCGAGTATTACAAAAAGTGAATGTGTAAAACAATAAAAAATACCTAGTATTTATAAAGGCCGGAGGGGTGAATTACCTTGTTGAAGTATAATTCTTGTTAGGGTAGGACTCTACTCAAGGTAGGAGACTAGGTCAAGCAATACTCAGTTGCCATGGTGACTAGAACTCTTAAACAGACTTAATAGTCTTGACCATAATCCCAATTTACCGGGATTCTCCTTATCTGTTGCAGATTCTCAAGCGTTTTTGATCTTCTAAACGCCTCATATTGGGCCTGGGTCGGGCACCTACCATGTCTAGACAGGGCTTGGCCCAACGGGCTCTACAGGTTGGGTTTGGACCATGATCCTTACCTTTGGTCTTGGTTTGGGCTTTAACATATAGTATGGTTTAATGGGCTTTGGGGCACCCTTCCAAAGACATGGGTTGTCGAGTTCGGGTCGGACTAGACCCAAATATTTTTATGGGCATCAGATTAATATGAAGATTTTGTTATACTGAACCGATTGGTCATTTTTAAATTTAAGTCAATCCACTTTGGATGTTATTGTAAGTCAATCTACTTTGGATGCTATTGTTTGGGTTGAAAGGTCTTGTTTTAACAAAAAATTGTTTGGTGAGATTTTAACTTTGGACATTATGGCTAGGATTATTTTCTTTTCAATAGTGCACTTGAAAAATAAGGAATGTAATATGATGGTTGATTGTTCTCATGGATGCCCTTGTTGTATAGGATATGTAAGTTGATAAAGATTATTTTTGTGTTTGTTGCTTTGACCTTTAGGAAGAATGATTGTGTATTTAGTTTTGACAAGAAACTTAGTTGATATGTGAAATTATTTTTGGGTCTGCATGATTTAGTTTTTTATGTTAAGTTTATTATTGGAACAAATATTTTTATCGCTATGTTTAAATAAGTAAATTTGAGAACAAAAGTTTGGCTCATGGATGTTTGAGGATAGATAAGTGGATTGTACAAGCATATGTAATTAGTAAAGTTGTGGTATAACGTAATTTGTTGTGTTTGGGAGATGAACATTAGCATTAACCTTTGGGGTTTTATGTGTGAGTTGATGTAAGCATGTGGTTGGAATTTATGTTATGGTACTAAGAATTGTGTAAAATGTCAAAATTTAGTTTACAGTGTGACATAAGAAAGTAAAATAATACGCTTTAATTTGTGCTTAGCATTGAAAGTTTATAAATGTAGGCTTGATTGAGATTAAAAGACAAATAAGAACAATAATTTTTTTTATCAGAGTGCGCAACGGAAGAATGGATTTTGGAACACTGAAATTGGAAGCTAGACATGTAAGTGTGGGTTTAGTAAATCAAATTTTTTAGAGACTCCATTATTAGAGTTTGATCAGTCGAATTTCTAGTACAAAATTCTTTTTAAAGAGGACAGATTGTAACGCCCAAAAAATCCATAAATCCAGTAACGAGTATTAACGGGATTTTAAATGAAATTTAAATAATTTTATTTTATTTATTTATGATTTAAAGTTTATGTATAATTAAATGATTTTATGTGATAAATTCATGATTTAAAGTTAAGTTTAAAAGATTTCATGCTATGCATATTGCATGAGATTTTATGTTTCAAAGTTGAGTTTTTAGGTGTTAAAAATATATTTTTAAATATTTTGTTAAATAACTTAATGTTATGTAATTTGCCTACTATTTAACGGTTGCAAGATAGCTTGATGTTTTTCAGGTATGTGTTTAATTGCAGTGACGAAGGGAATCGAGACTAGCCTTTGAATGAGGTTTAAGAAATTTTAAGTTAAGCGTATTTTAAACGAATATTTATTTTTTTATTTCAAAAGATATTTGTGCAGCTTTTTATCTAAAAGATAAGATTGATATTTAAATTTAAGAGTTTATGGAGAGATATTTTACAAGTTGTATTTTTAAGTTGTTGGGTCAACATTAGACCCAAGTATTTACTATAGATTTTACGTCAAAACTTCCTCCCCCAAATCTCTTAGTTTTCACGCCATCTCTCTCTTCCCAGGCCTACCCCTTCTCTGGCAGCCGCCTTACCCCTAGGTTTTTGAAATTCTCTCTCTCAAGTCTCCAAAGATTCTTGCATCATTTGATCGTGAGAAGGCTAGGATCGTGTTTCTGGAGTCCGAATTTTCAAATCAAGCAAGAGAAAGGCAAGTTTTAAACGCTTTTGAAACCACCAATCAAGAATATATGTATCTTGATATGAAAAAGATTTATGTTGATGTGTAAATTATGTATAATGCATTGATTCTATAGTTTTTTGATGAGCATGATGTAGAACTGTGAAACGTGAACAGTTCTTGATATTTTGGTTAAAGATTTTGAGAAACATGTTAACGAATTTTGAGAAAGATGTTTGAATACGAGTAGTTTTTATGTATGTATTTTTCGTTTAAATTTTTTGAAGTTGTGGTATTTTTGATCGAATCCTTTCAAGTTTTGAAGATTTTTTTTTGTGGGAAATCAAGGTTTCAATGATTAAAATGTTTCGTCTAAAGATTTTTAAGATTTGATAAAAAAGTTGTGCGAATATGAGAATTTTTGTGTGCATAATATCAATGAAAGTTTAGATGTAAGTATTTTGAAAATGGTTGTTTTCGGATGAATCCTTTTTATGATTTTGAAGTTTCTCATGTTTTTTATCATAAAATTCAAGGAGTAAGTGAGTAAACTTGAAAAGAGACCGAACAAGACCAAAAAGAGCGAAGAAAATCGAGATTCACGCCCTGCGTGCGGCCGCCTTAGTGCAGAGGCAGCCGCACCAGTGCCGGGGTGCTGCTTTTGGAGTGCCCCCGCACTAGGGGCAGTGCTGGTGGTGCCCCAAAGCCTGCACTAGAACAGGGGAACCACTTTTTGTGGCGCCCCTACACGGGTCGAGCTGCCCGGTAGTATTTTTTTCCACCGTTTTGAATCCTAAATTCATGTTTAATATATTTTAAGGTGTTTTAAATATTTTTAAGACTTCATATGAAAAAAGTTTCAAGTATTAATTCCATGAAATGAAAGAACGACTTACGTAGATCGGTTTAGTTATGTAATGTATTATATGCTATTATGTTCTCATGAAAGTTATGTTCATTATGAAAGCATAAAATTTTATGAATGTGAAGATGATGAATTCATTTTATTAAATTAGCACACATGATTTTTAAGCATGAAAGGATTTTCAAGAGCATGACATATTGAGTTTCAAGTTATTTTCATGGTTCATGATGACATGAAGATTTTAAGATATTTTTAAGTACGTTTCATGAACGATAAGAAGTGTTATGAAGAATGATGAATTTTATGAATGATGATTTTATATGCGCATGTAAATATTTTTATGTCTTGTGTGGAATTGTGGTGGCGGTAATGGATTGGCGCCACGTGATGAGCTTTGGGGAGGGCCTTTCCAAAAAGAACAAAATTTAATGTGCATATCGACGACGGTTGATATGGGACGGTACGCATATTGGCACAAATTTGGTATGTGTTGTACCAAATTATATGATTGTTGTACAACGACCGTGATCACGGGATCTAAGATCTCTATTGGTTGCCACATTTACACATAATGCATCACCCCAAATGAATAATTTTATGAGATATGTTTTTTTATGCATGATGTTTATGTTTAAGCTTGCACATCCAAAGGATGATGATTTTTATTATGTAATTAAGTTGTATATGAGTAATTGTTGTTGAGTCTTTAGACTCATTATACTTGATTGGTGCAGTTAGATTGAGAAGTAAATGAATTAAATGCTTTGGTAGAAAGGTTGAAGAGTCCAAGAGGCGAATGCATTGCATGGCACGACAGTTACAAAGCACTAACATTTTAAAGCAAGAAGTTTTTCATATGTTTATTGTTATTTCGTTATTAAATTGTTTGATGCACGATCGTTAAGAGTCATTGTTAAAGAAAAGTTTAGATTTTAGTATTTTCAACGACGGACTCGTGACGACGAGTTTTATTAATTTTAAGTTTTTATCCTTTATGTTGTTTATTTCTTTATGATAGTTTATGCACGGTTTCACGAATGTTTTAAAAGGTATTTTCCACACTAATTTTATTTTATCGACACTCACGTTTTATTGACTTTCCTAAGATTGTAATTTTTGGCTCATGTTTTCTATGTAAGTAGTAGTTTTTGATGTTCCCGTTTAAGAACCGATCGTTGACTATAGGATTGCATCTTTTGTTTCAAATATTTGGTGCTCGTTAGAGTCATGCGAATTTTTAAGTGTTATTATTAGATTTTAAATTCAAGCACTAATTATTGAATTTGTATCGTAACGCGTGCCTTGCAATGTTGTATTTAAAAATTTTTCCTACACTTTTCGACATATAAATTCTTGTAAATGTTTAAAATTACGGGACATCATATTATTTCATTTAGCATAAATGATTTTCAAGCATGAAAGTATTTTATGAGCATGACATGATAAGTTTAAAGTTATTTCAAGGTTCATGATGACATGATGATTTTAAATATTTTTAAGTATGTTTCATGAAAAAAAATAAGTTTTATGATGCAAATGTTTAATGATGAGTATGGTGAAGTTATGAGAATGTTTTATGATGACAATTCTAAGATAAGAAGTTATGAAGAATTTTATGATGATGCATGAAAATATTTTGATGTTGCATGTCTTTTTGTGGTGGCAATACGGGACTCGTACTCCGAGATGAGCTTCAGAGGGACCATTTCAAACTATGCACCCACGGGATGAAAATACAGGACTGGTACTCTGAGATGAGCTCCGGAAGAGCTTTCCAAATGATGTGCTCACGAGATGGAATGTTAGGACTGGCGCCCTAAGATGAGCTCTAGGGATGACCCTTCTAAATGATGTGCTCATAATGACGGTTGACACAATTGCATGTATTTCATCACCTCAAAAATGTAAAATTTTATGATATTGGTTTGTATGCATTATGTTTATGTTTAAGCTTGCATTTTCAAAACATGATGATTTTTATTATGTAATTATGTCGTGTATGAATAATGCTTGTTAAGTCTTTATACTCACTATATTTGATTGGTGCAGTTATATTTGAGACGTAAATGAATTAAAAGCTTTGGTGGAAAGGCTGAAAAATTCAAGAGGTGAAGGCATTACATGGAACAACTGTTTGAATCTCTGGCGTTTTAAAGAGAGAATTTTTATTTATTTTTATTTATATTCCTTCGTGACATTATTTTATGCACGACTTTTAAAAGTTAGTTTTAAATAAAATCTAGATTTAGTATTTTTAATGACGTTCTCGTGACGATGCATTTTTATGATTTTAAGTTTTTAACCTTTATGTTGTTTATTTCATTATGATAGTTTATACTTGTTTCACGAATGTTTTAAATATATATATATATATAAATATATATTTCGCACTAAGTTTATTTTATTGAAACTCATGTTTCACCTGCTTTATTAAGATTTTAATTTTCGGTTCAGGTTCTCTTTGTAAGTAGTAGATTTGACGTGACCGTATAAGAACCGCTCGTTGACTATAGCGTTGCATCCTTTGTTCAAATCCTTTATGAACGTTAGAGTATTGAGAATTTTTAGGTGTTATTTATAGACTTTAAATTTTAAGCATGATTTGTGAACTTTTAAACACGATGCATGCCCTGCCCTGCACTGCTGTATTGGAAAAAAATTCCCACACTTTTTCGCATATTAATTCTTGAAAATGTTTAAAAATATGGGACGTCACAATTAGGCACCTAACTTTTCCTGTTATTGGCTCTATCTGGAATGGAATATTTTGTCTTTGTTACGCCAAACTTAGGAACCTAATGGAATGCATGTGAGAAAAAAAACTTTTACATATTGAGCTTCCTAGGGTGTAAATCTTTGATACTTTTTTCTCCATTCTAATGTACTTTTATAAAAGGACTTGCATGTGCTTTTTGTGTTAAATTTTTTCTCTTATTTTTACCTCAATTATGTTTGAGGCATGCAAATGTAGTAGTTGTTTATTGTCACTATTTCTGCTACTCCTTTAATTTGCTCGTTGAATCACTTTTCTCTTTGGCCTTTGTTCTGTATTTATTGTCGTTTCTTGCATTTTTTTTTCTATTTCCTATGTATCTATAAAAGAGAGAGAGAGAGATCAGTGACTTCCTTTGTTTTAGATTCAAAGGAGGATGCTAATCTATGTTTAAAGGATTGTTCCAAATTTATCAAGATTAGTTCATAACTCTATTTTCTAGTGTTCATTGAATTAGAATTACAATTTTTAGTGATTTGTAATAATGAAAAATTGTATATTAAATTTTATTTTTGAAATTTTAAATTTTGATTGATTTATAATATTGAAAATTTTTATTATAAAATTTAAAATTTTTTTGTTTTATCTGTAAAAAGATAACGGTTTTTCACCGTTGTCATATGTGGTTTCAAACTGTTATTGAAGACTTTTGTTAAAAATACACGCTCAAAGACAACACTGAAAAACTACGTATGGTTTTGACCGTGTTTTGAGCACAACACGACCTTTAATAACAATTTTAAACTATGTACGACAATTGTTTTTCACTGTCGTTGTTAAGCTTTTTTCTTGTAGCACATGCTGGATTCTTTAGGCTTCTGATAAGCTTGAGTTGCTTGAGTATTTTGAAGACGATAATGATATTAAATTGCAAGTGTTCGAGAGAGATCATTCATATCATTTTGATGCCATATATAGAAAATGTTTAACAATCGGACATAAACTACTCTTTTCTTAAAAGTGTACTTGTATAACATATTGTTTATGTTATTTTTCTCATTCCAAATGCGGTAATGAGAAATAAATGATTTTGTACGATCTAATGAATGAATTGTAATGAAAAATCAGAACTGCCTCATAAATAGTGGCATTATCTGACGAGTAGTACAGATGTTATATATGTCACTGGCTATTGAAATTATGCGTGTAATAGCTTTCTACTAAAGTCCTGGAATGGTTGGTTGTCAAGGACTACTGCTTCTGTTTCTAAAATTATCTAACTTGTTCTGTTGAATACATGTAATGCTATTTTACGAAGTTACTTATTTACTTCCTATAAGCAGCATAGTTTTACCTAAATATCTGTTACAATGATTTTTTTTAAAAAAAAGCGAGAGTCTATTGGTTTTCATAAAAGCAGCTAATCACTAAAACTTGACTTGTCAAACAAAAATTCAAGTTTATTTATGTTTTGTTGGTTGTAAGACGTATTGTCTGAACCAGTGTTAACTAAGAGTTTTAACTTAGGCAGTCGATAAGCTTTAAGGCTAAAGTGGGTTGAATATAAAAATTGTATAAGCCAAAGTCTTCTAGTGCATTCTTTCCTAAATGAAAGAAGGAGAGAGACGTAGAATGATTTTACCTTTGAACTTCTATAATTGAGTCATTTACCTTACTACATCTTTTTATCTTGTTGCTTTTGCCCGAGTTGAGTATAAAGTTTTATAAAATCTATCGGACTGTTTTTTTCTCTATTCGTGATCCGACCATTTTTATAGTGTTGAGAAAGTTAGTCTTGTATAGTTAACCCTATCAAGGCCGTTCGATTTTTAGGCAGTGTTTTAGAGAAAATTTAAAATTATTATTTATTCTCTCTTCTAAACACGTACCCTATCCTCACACTAATTTTTCTACTTCTTTTTTGTCCTAACTGTTATTTTTATTTACCTGAATTCTACTAATTTTTCTAAGTGAGCATCTCCTAGTTTGTTTTAGCCAAATTTCGTGACACGACTCTAACCTCTACTAGATAATACTTAAATAAAAATGCAGATTTTTTTTAAAAAAATTTGACATGACCTATTCGCAAATCTTAAAATCCACCTGTCCGAAACACAGCGACCAAACAACCAACAAGACATGAAATTGAAACGAGTAAAAGGCATGAAGCTAAGGGAAAAAGTTCGAATCCACAATCATTAGGGTAAACAATTAATTAGTTTACATGCCAAAATAAAACAAGCTTGTAGGGAAAGCACATCCTACCATCAAACTCTGAATAAACGTAGTGTAACTAGTTCATTATTACAAATACTCTAATGCGGAAAAAGAAAAGCCGCGGTCGAGGGTCACCACTGCCAGTGCCATCAGCCCAAGGTTTTCTTGTAGTAACCCGTTTCCAAAATTAAGAATTAATGGTTAATTAATCATTTTATCATGTTTAAGTTTAATAAAACATGATTAAGCTTAGGAAATCGAGTAATAAAATCATTGCGATCAAAATAGTATAAAAGCGCTTTTGAGCCATGTGAGAATGGAAGCTCCGTTGTGGCAATCGGAAGCTCCGATCTGTAACGGTAGCTCCGGTAGTATTACGTCAGCAATGATGTATTTGAGATCGGAAGCTCCGATCGAGAACGGGGTGTAGTTGAACGATATCAAGGCTTGTTTCTCATTGATTTCTTTGTTATCATTTAATCTTGCATGATAGTTGATAAAATTTTCATTAAATATTGCTTTAAAATTTTTAGTAGTTAATTTCAAACTTCAAAAACCCCTTTATTTTATTTAAAACACATTAGATTTCACTTTTCTCATGGGAATGATCCCTACTCTCACTATTGCATATCTTGTTTATCTTATTTGAGTTGGGTAATTTGGGCATGACATGACTTAGCGCTATCAAATTTTGGCGTCGTTGCCGGGGATAGAGAGGTTTATAGTTTTATTCGAGACTGTGAATGGGACATTTTTTGTAAACAACCTCAAGTCGTTTTCGTACTGATTGTGCGTGAATTCTACGCAAATGTTGTGGAGAGGACAGATAGCAAAGCCTTTGTTAGAGGCAAATTGATTTCGTATGAGCCACATGAGTTGAATTCGTTGCTTGAGACTCTGGATGTCGATGATTTACTTTATCAAAGCCTCAAACTCAACCCGGATTTGGATGAGGTAAATGACCAACTGGCCTACCCTGGAGCTTCGTGGCTTGATCCTGTCTCTTCTATGAATTTTAAGGAGCGTTATTTGCACTTGGTCCCGGCCAACTGGTATATCTTCCTGACTTGGTTTTTGATGCCGATATTGCATACGAGCGAAGTTAATCTTGAGCGTTCCTTACTTCTTTAAAATCTTGATATGGGTTGGTCGATAAATGTGGGACGCGTGATTCACAGCGAGATCCACCGATTGATTACTTCCACCGCCTTGGGTCTTTACTTCCCGATGATTATTACAGCAGTGTGTTTCCGCACCGGTGTTCCCACTCGTTCTGATGAAGAATGGTTGCAACCCATGAAAACCGCTGCAATTGAGGCCAAAAGAGTTTACCGGGTCAAGAACTTTGGGCAGGGCGGCCGATTTGTTCTTCGTCAGGAGCCCGCAAGGCCACCTCCTCCCTATCGTCGCTCCCAGGACGATTCCATCCGCGAGCTTTAATTAGAGCCTTTGATCATCACTAGAATGAATTCAATACTATGGCTACTCATAACTCTCAAGCTGTGGATGCTCTCCTTTGGAATATCACCTTGCATCTCGGCCTTGATTCGGCCCCTATCCCTGCTGCTTTACCATACCCGCCGCCCTTCCAGTTTCAGTACGCCAGTCCTGTCCTCCCTCCCAATCATGAAGAGGAGGATGATGCCAACCAATAAACCAGGGGAGTTTCGTTTTGCATTTTGCATTGCATTGACATTTTGTTATTTTTTGTGTTTTGTGTTTTGCCGCATTGAGGGAAATGCGTCATTTAATTGTGGGGGTGCATTCATAATATTGCTTTTGTTTTTGTTGCATAGTTGCATTTAGTTTGTGAAATGTTGTGTCGTTGTCTATGTTTGTTCGAATGCATAAGTCAAGGACGAAATTTTTAGCCTAAGGCGATGAAGTTGAAAAATTGGATTTTTGTGAAATTTTATACTCTTGATTAGATATGAGAAACCGTAGGTTGATTGTTGAATATTTAAAGCACGCATGTTTACCGGTGAAGTGTAGTGATGTATTAGATTTTGTGGATGTCTGTTGGACCATTGCACGACAATAGATGTTTGCGGAACTTGATAGTTTCTTGAATCTCGATGATCTTTTTGATATGGAATATACACTCTTGGGCGCATCTTTTGAATTTTTTTTTTTATAAAGCATTGATGAAAAATTAACTCCATCTGGGTCGCGAGCAAGATGATTGAAATCTTACTTGTCTTGTTTGTAGTTAAGTATGCGGATAACATGGGGTTGAATTCTTGAAAAAATTTTAAATACCAATTCCATCCGGGCTTCAAAGGTGAATGAAATTCTATTCAATATTCCATAGCTAAGTTTGCGGATTTAATGGGATTGTAGTTCCATCCGGGCTATAGACGAGGGGATTGAAATTCGAATCCTATCTAGTTATAGCTAAGTATACGGGTAATTATTGGGACTTTAAAATTGTCGGTGCGTAATTTTATCTCAAGAGAGTTGTGTTGCGTTGATGGATTGTTGAGAGGAGGGTTCTTGATTGTGAAGTTGCACTGAATTGTTATAGGTCGGCGAACAGTCTTGAAACTTGTATTTTGAAGTTGCATGTAACTGGGGTAACATGTCACATACACACGTTCGTTTTCGATTGAAGATGTATCATTGATAATCGAGAGTAGTAGTAGTAAGTTTGTTTTTTTTGTGGAAAAACTTCTCTAAGGCTATGTTATGCATGGTTCGTCCTTGCTTATGTGTTTGTTCTATTTCATTTTTTTTTTGCATGACTTGCTCGAGGGCGAGCAAGGATTAAGTATGGGGGAATTTGATAGTTGTGTTTGTGTTGCATATTTTAACATCATTATGTTTTTGTTTTGCATGCATTTGTGTGTTTTAATTTAGTATTTTGTTCGTATTTCATATTTTGTGTCTACATAACTTGCTCCGGGGTTTATTGTGTAGGACATAGCATTTTTGTTGGAAAAAGGTCTCGGACTGCAAAACGGAAAATCGTCCGCTCGATCTGCCAAGTTCAACCGATCGAGCGGGCACCATATAGAAGAAAAGATTGCGAGACAAAGTTTTGGCCACTCGATCTGCAAAATTCTACCGATCGAGCGGCCGTATGAAGAATGAAAACAGTAGGGGTCAGAAAATCATCTCGCTCGATCCATCAATCTTGACCGATCGAGCGAGCGGGGCTGTTCGGGAAAGAATTTTTATTCTTGAAAACTCTATTATTTTGGACTCTAGCCTTTTATTAGGACTTTATTCCGTTTTGATAAGGATTATTATCAGACTTTGAAGCTTAGAGACCAAGTATTCCTTGGCGGCTAGGTTTTTATTCATCTTTTCTGAAGATTTCTTCTTTTATTTTGATTTTTCTTTCGTTTTTAATGAATCGTTGTGGCTAGTTTCTAGAACTTGGTTGAGGAAGACAAGCCCTTGATTTTGTTTATTCGTGAGATTCGAATTTTCAGTGTTTAATTATTATTTAGAATCAAAAGTTGTTCTGATATATTTCATGCTTGTATGTGAGATTTTCGGATTGATCACCCTAGAATTTCATTATACAATCTACTGCTAAATTAGAATTCAAATCCGTAATTGTTTGAATCAACTGATTTGCGAAGCAACTACGATTGATATTTTTCGCTTGTGAATTTATTAAGTTGTAGGGATAATAATTGACTAGGCTAAATACATCCACTTGTGTATGTGTTGTCTAGATTCGTCAGTTTCACTAGTTTGAATGCTATCGTGGATTTAAATCTAATCGCTTGTATTGGGTTAATTCATTGGTAAGGGTTAATTTAGAACGCTTGTGTCTAATTAACTAAGATTAAGGTTAAACAGAAATTTAATTTTCAATGATGAATATTTGATAGAATTAATTATTTATAGGTAATCGATGATCGAATGAATGATTTCGAGGGTGTATTCGATCGATACCAAGGTTTGTTTCTCATTGATTTCTTCATTATAATTTAATCTTGCATGATAGTTGATAGAATTTTCATTAAATATTGCCTTTAAATTTTTAGTAGTTAATTTCAAACTTCAAAAACCCTTTATTTTATTTTAGAACACATTAGATTTCTCTTTTCTCATGGAAACGATCCATACTCTCACTACTGCATATCTTGTTTATCTGATTTGAGTTGGGTAATTTGGGCGTGACACGACTTAGCGTTACTACGAAGCTCCATTGACTATCAACCAGTCCATACCCCAAATAAGATCAAACCCTGACATCGGCAAAACCACTAGATCGGCTCTAACCACATACCCCTCAAACTCCTACTCTAATCCATTGATAACCCTGGTGGTGAAAAGAACCTGATCCGATGGTACGGTAATATGATAACCCATACTAGATACCTCGGGTACAATGCCTACCTGCTCAATGAAAGACTAAGAGATAAAGGAGTGCGTCGCTCCAGAATCTAGCAACGCAAACGTCTCTAGTCCTCTAATACTAATTTTTCCTGCACGCAGAAAATTTCCCAAAAAAATATAGACTATAATATCAAGAGCAACAATTTAACCAATTACCATCAAAGTCCAACCCTAATTATGTAATTTCACAAGTTCACCAATTCCAACAAATCTTAAACATGCAGTTCTAAATCATAAGTACAAACAGTCAAATAGTTACCCATGATAATCATTAACTAAGAAACCAAAAAGCAGAAAAATAATCATAAATAGAGATTACCCGTGATAAGAGAAGTTTCGGGGTCAGCCTCCTCATCCTGCATCACAAATAGGTGCCCCGTCGATTGATTCTTCCACGGACAGTTCCTCAAAATGTGGCCCGGCTCCTTGCAGTGATAGCACTTGTCCGAACCCACCATGCACTGGCCAGAATGAGGCCTCTGACACTATCTGAAAAAAAGGCATCCCTCCAGAGTTAGGGGCAACTGCCCCCTGTTGTCGCTGCTGCTGTCTGGGTTGGCCCTGCGGCCTTTGCTGCTGAGGCTGCTGCGGTCTCGGGGTATTTGGGCCCTTAGATGACCCAAGATAATACTTCTTTGCTGACTGCTGCAAAGACTGCTGATAGGAGTCAGTTTTGCGTATGTTTTATTCTCGGTTTATTATGTGTTTTGTTTTCGTTTCGTGTCTTATTGTGTGTTTTTAATCTAATCTTTGTGGGTTGAGTTTTTTATCTTTTATTTCGTTCACTCCTCTGTTATTTGTGGTTGTTTATCAGGAAAACAAGAAAAAGAAGAGTTTATTTCGGAAGAGCCAGAATGCACTAGAGAGCAGCATCAAGGCGGTGATTCATAGGGGGTGCGCCCGCGCGGTAGTTTTCTACCGCCCGCACGCGCACTCAATGAATAAAACAGTAGCAAGGAAGAAAGTGGGTGCGCACGCGGTAGTTTCTACCGCCCGCGCGCATGCTTGTTTGAACTTAAAGTAGGGAGGCAGAAACCATGCGTCCGAGCGGCTGTTTTCTACTGCTCTGGCGCTCTTGCATAATCTTGGAAATTTTTATATCGGGTGTTTTGTAAGGAAAGGACTCTTGGGTCAGTATAAAAGGATATTTTTCAGACTTTTTAAGGGTTGGAGATACAGAAGATCGAGAGAAGGCGGCTGCTAAAGATCGGAAACTTCTTCTGCTCATTGGGAGTTTTTTTTCTTCATAATTTTTGAATTTTTATGTTGAAAAACATTGTTAGGTTGAATTTTATGATTAGTTGTAGTAGCTAAACTTTATTTTATTGGAATTTAGGGGATCCAAACCCCGAAACATGTTTGTGTGATTGAATCTTTGGAGGAATTGAGTTTGATTTATACTAGTATTTGATTTTATCATGGTTTATTATTCTATGTTGAGGAGTAGCTAACTTTAGCATAGATTCGTAAGTTCTGAATTGCTGTCGAGAGATAGATTCATGATTAGTACGAATGATAAAATCCAAGGGCTTAAAATATGCATAGAGATATTGATAAGTGCATTTTGTGCACTTAATTTGTATTGATATTAATGGATAATTGTTTGGTTTCGAACGGAATTACGTGGATGCTTGCTAGGAAGTAAAGCAAATACTGAATTTATGTTGGATATAGTCAAAGGAGTCAAGAAAGAGGCAGAACAGTGAAGACAGTTCAAGATTTTGAAGGAAAGATGAAGAAGGACCCGAGCAGTATGCGCGCCTGCGCCAGCCATCACGCGCGCTCACGCATCCTGAAGTGTTTTTAGAGTGTTGAGGCAGAGAGTCATGTGTGCCCGCTCCTGACATTACGTGCGTCCGCGCGTGTTTGAGAATTTTGAAGTTGTGAGACATAAATGTATCCGCACCCGCGCGTTGCTATTTTTATGCCGAAGTGTTTCTTTAATTTTGGAAACTTTGAGATATCTTTGGGTAGATTTTGGACGATTCTTGGGGAGTATAAAAGGGAGTTTTTCAGACATAATAAGGGATATCTAGCTGCCGCGCACTACAATATCTTAGAGAGAAAAACTTTTTGAGAATTTGGAAGAGCTTGAGATTGAAGATTGCTTGGAACAAAGACGGAGATTTTCAACCGGACACGGAAGAAAGACTAAGGCTTTGTTATTTTTTCTCTATTGTTTTATTTTAGTTATTGAATTATGCTTGAGACATTAAACATGATTTTGGTTGTTTTGAATTTTACTATGAACTAAAATTTTTATGTATAGAGGTTGACGTAGCTTGGTCAAGATGTGTTTATGAATTGTTGATTTATTTGAATTGAGTTTTTCTAAATTAATTGTGATTCTAGTTTTGAAAGTCTTTAAATTTACTGGCCATAAATTGATTTGTCATATTTATTCAGAATCCGGCACTTGGGAGAGGGGATTTAGAATAGGATCGATAGAATTCACACTATTAATTTTTTATATTACTCGGGAGAGCTTATAACTTTAATAGAGCCTCGAAAGAACATTGTTTTACACATATCATTACAAGTAGATTTTTAATAGGAATATTGGAATCGATCTGTAGTTGATACACTCTATTTGATACTCGAGAGAGGGAAATAGTATAATCTATGTGTTCTTGGTTACTAATTGAAATGAATTCATAAAAATAGATTAATTAGGAATGAATATTGTCGAGACAAGGTGAAATTAAAACCTCTAGACTATTTCTCTTTGATTGATAATCTCTTAAGGATTGTGTGTGCGCGCGCTTTACAAACTTCATTATTTATTTAATTTGTCAGCAAATCTCTAAAGTTTAATTTTCTAAATAAAATTAAGACTATTTTAATTACAAGTATTAAATATTTTAAATTTACTCCTCGTGGGAACGATACTTGATTCATCACTTTATTAAAACTTGAAACTCGTATGCTTGCGAGTATTTTTCACAACAGATATGATATTTAGTACATGTTGATAACCATAGATCACCAGGTTGAAAGTTGTAGGAATTCAAAGAACGCAAAGCAATCAGCAATGAAAAATAATTAAAGAGATTTAATTGTTTCATTAACTTGAATTATATTCGCATAAACTCGAGAGAGAGTGTTGATACTTCGGGAATTTCTGTCAAATTTATGTGTATTGAATTAAGATTCAATTGTCCAGTTCAATTAGGGGGAAGGTGAACCGAAATTCCAACAAAATCCTTTCATTTTATATTTTTCGATCTTGAAAAGTTGGTTTCATTTTTTGCATTAATTCTAGTTATTTAAGTTGAGTTCTTTAGTTATAAATTTTAGTTATAATCAAATCGATACTTTGGGTAGAAAAGAGAAGATAAATAAATCATCGTCGACATAGTTCCTGAGGACTATACTCGTACTCAGTACACATTATTATAACTTGAGTCGTGCATTTGCGATAATTTCAAGCGTAATATAAAGATTTTTATATTGAATTCAAGTGTTAGTATTTGCTCGATCAAGTTTTTGGCACCGTTGCCAGGGACTATTGATTACTTTGATTTATCTTATTTAATTTTCTTTACACCAATTTTAATCACTATTTTCTTCTGTGAATGGCAGGATTCTCTTGCAGTGCATGCAACATCCATTTGAGTTGGAATTCATCCATTTTGATCCTGAAATCGAAAGAACTTTTTGCAGGAGAAGAAGGCAACAGAGAGAAATAATGGCAGAACAGGAGCAACGGATGCTGAATGATGGAGAAGCTGAGAATAATGCACCACCTATCTAAAGGTCAATGATGGATAGCGCCTTGCCATCCATCAAAAATTCCAGGCCAAGCATAATCAGGCCAACAATAGAAGCAAATCATTTTGAAATAAAGCTTGTTATCATTCAAATGGTGCAAAACACAATCCAATTTGGTGGGATGACAATCGATGATCCATATGCTCATCTGACAAACTTTCTAGAAATATGTGATACTTTCAAGATGCAGGGAGTTTCTGATGACGCTATTCGTTTGCGTTTATTCCCTTTTTCTTTGAGAGATAAGGCTAAAAAATGGCTAAAAAATCTATCTGCGGGTTCCATCATCACTTGGGATGATCTTGCAAAAGCTTTCCACACCAAATACTTCCCACCATCTAAATCGATGAAGTTGAGAGCTGACATCACAAAGTTTGCTCAAGGAGACAAGGAAACACTCTATGAAGCATGGGAGCGATAAAAAGATCTATTGAGGAGATGTCCACATCACCAATTACCAGACGGTCTTGTGGTACAAAATTTTTATTATGGTCTTTCTCACACTAATCGTACCATGCTAGATGCAGCTGCAGATGGTAATTTATTACGCAAATCACCAGAGGATGGATATGAGTTATTGAGGAGATGGCATCTAGTAGCTATCACCCTCAATCTGAGAGAAGTGCAGCCAGGAGACCCGCAGGAATGCATCAAGTTGATGCATTCACCTCAGTAGCAGCTCAGCTTGATGTTACGAATAAGAGGATTGAAGAGCTAACTATAGGGAAGTCTGCGATGCGTATTCAAGAAGTGTGGTGTGAGAAATGTGGTGCTGAACACTTCACGAAAGACTGTCAGACAGGCAATCCATCATATCAGCCCAAGGGAGGCATGGTAAACCATGAGGGAAATCACAACCGCCCTAGGAATGATCCATTTTCAAACACATATAACCCAGGGTGGAAACAACATCCAAATTTTTCTTGGGGAGGACAGAATAATCGACAGTATGGGAATCAGAACTATGGAAAACAGCCTCAAGAGGAGAAGTCAAGCATGGAACAGATGATGCAGAAGTTCATATCCTCTACTGAGACCAGAATGCAGAATCAGGACGCATCGATAAAGAATTTGGAAAATCAAATAGGGAAGTTAGCTAAAGCGATGTCCAGCAGAGAGTTGGGTACTTTACCAAGTGACACGAAAAAGAATCCAAATGAGCAGGTCAAGGAAGTTGAACTGAGAAGTGGGAAGAAAATCGAATCTGAGAGACAAGGCGAGAAAGAGCCAGAACCAGCTATATTAGAGAAAACTGCAAGTAAGTCTTCTACTTCTACACAACCACCCACATCATAGTCAAATATTGTTGTTCCACCACCTTTTCCTCCAGCTCTCAAGAAGGCCAAGCTAAATTCCCAGTTTGCTAAATTCCTAGATGTTAGACCTTGGTTCTAAACAATTAATCTCGGACTAAACAACAATTAAGCATACAAGATCCAAGATAGAAAGCAACGCAAGAAATTTTTTTTTTTTTAAAGGGGGTGCACTCGGTCTGCTACAAACAGCAGACCGTGCACCTCCAGTCCATGCATCCCACTGTTCTGCTCAACAGGGGATGTGCTCGGTCTGCTAATAATAGCAGACCGAGAGAGGCCAAGACAGCAGCCTGCTGACTTGCTCGGAAGGGGGTGGCGCTCGGTATGCTAAAAACAACAAACCGTGCGCCCCCTGCTGCACAGCCAAAACAGAGCAGAAACTCAGGAAACTTGATTCCAATACAACAAATCATAATCATGCATTACAAAAATAGTTCTTCCAACTAATACATGAAGTTCTAGAGCTTGACAATTGCTCAAAGTATAGAACATGCAACAACACATTCAATCGAAAAGCTTACATAAGCAATACAACATAATAACGAAGTTCGATATCTAAATATGTTCAAACATCACTAGGTAGACATGCTAACACGATTTCTAAACCGAGTCTCACTTCCATCCCTTGATCCCGAAGCTAACCATGCCTCTTCTGACTTGGTCCTGCCCCACCTGTTGCCAAGTACACATACCAAACAAAGCAACAACCAGATAAACCGGTGAGAATGTTATTCCCAGAAAAAGCAACATAACAAGTAATTCATGTAATATCTCAACAACATGCTTACAAGACAACATAATCATTTCAAGATAATGATATGCATGTATTTAAAATAGGGATATCAATTCTGATAAACAAGGGATTGCTGCTGTACTTTTGGGATCCTGAGAATAAGATCACATAACGACTCACCGACTCTCCCAATCAAGGTGGTGCCACGCATCTTACTCCCCTACACTTTGGTGCAACTATAAGGAGTATGCTAACACTAGGTAAACCTCTACACCCAGGCCACTCATAGTATAGCTCCCAAAACATCTAAACTAAAAGGGTTGTTCTGCCCGCTGAAGTCAAAGTTGGCTCAAGATGAATGCATAACAAAACATAAAATAAAAGCCACATAATAAGAGTTCATTCAATCAACAAAATACAAGTTCCACATGCTAGAAAAAGTATTGATGCAATATGTTATTTTAAGGGAAACTCGAGAACTAGCTGTCCCGAGTATGATATCCCGCTAACGATGACTTCTTTTACCTTTCAATTCAGTAGATCCAACTCTGGATAAGTTACAACAAAAGATTGTATCAAAAACTATACAACCTAAACAACAACAACGACACAAGGAAATCTCTTTACCGTTCTTCGTCCAACTCTCGACGACCAAATGTTGTTAACACAGGGCTCGACAAACTCCAATGAATCTGTACGAAGACAAGAGATGATCAACAAAAATGATCACTCACAAGCCAAAGTTCAACAACTCAAAAACGGTTCGAAATCCCAAAAACTCAAACCGGCGGCATAACGGCTATAACTGAACAAACCGGAAACGTAGACAGCAGTTCAACAACGATGCTAACTCATAACAATTCTAAGACAAAAACAACAAGGAAAATCCATCAAATCTCAAAACTAGATTTTCAAAAATAGGCTTCCAAAAATCATAACAAATCCGAGCTTTGCTCTATTTCAAAACCGACAGATAATAAACGATCAGAACTCTGCCAAGAACAAAATACTCGAATCTCGAACGATTCTAACAGCATCCGAAAACTAGAATGTATCTGATCATAGAAAAACTTACGGTATAACGGATCTCTCGTTGTTGTGATAGCTAATCTGCCTTCAAAAATAAATTCTAACGGCCGGATCGAGCTTAGGGCAAAATCTGGAAGCTTGACAACCAAAAGGAGCGTTGTTAATGGAGGGAATCGTGCAAGGGAAGGAGATGGAGGAATGGACCAAGTCAAACTAGACAAGATAATATATTAAACTTCATATTTGCACTTTAGTCCCTAAAATTTCCAAAATTTGCAAAATAGACCCTGATAAATATCAAAAAGGCCCTCAACTTTTGAAAACTCTGATTATCTCAAATAATCTCAATTAAGATAAAAACGGGGCGTTACAATTCTCTCCCACTAAGAAGAGATTTCGTCCTCGAAATCAATAAGAATCATAACTCATAAGATAGAATAAAGAACTAAAGACAGTAAGAAGAACTCATGTCATCCAAATAACTCAGGAAAACGCTATCTCATGTCGGATTCTGTCTCCCAAGTCGCTTCCTCGACCCCGTGATGGCTCCACTGCACTTTAATCAACAGAATCAACTTGGTTCTGAGTTGCTTCTCCTTCCGATCAAGGATCTAAATCGGTCGCTCAAAATAGATCAGAGTCTTGTCCAACTCGGCTTCGTCAGGTTGAAGAATATGAGAAGGATCTGGATGATACTTCCGTAGCATAGAGACGTGAAAAAAGTCGTGAATACAAGATAAAGACGAAGGAAGTGCAAGTCTGTAGTCAAGATTGCCTATCTTCTCGAGAATCTCGTACGGACCGATGAATCTCGGAGATAACTTCCCTCTCTTCCCAAATCTGACAGTACCTCTGAAAGGAGAAATTTTAAGGAATACAAGGTCTCCCTGCTCAAAACTCAGAGGTCTACGTCTGAAATTCGCATATTTCGTCTATCTATCCTGAGCTGACTTCATTCTCAACTGAATGATCTTAACTTGCTCTGTCATATCTCTAAGCATATCCGGTCCAAAATCCGGTGACTCGGACAAATCATCCCAAAACAACGGAGATCGGCATTTCTTACCGTACAAAGCCTGAAAAGGTGCCATACCGATACTCGCTTGGAAGCTGTTGTTGTAAGAAAACTCAACAAGAGGCAAAGAATCTTGCCAGCTAGTGCCAAAGTCCAGCACTACCGCTCGTAGCATATCCTCTAACGTCTGGATAGTCCGCTCTAACTGTCCGTCGGTCTGAGGATGATAAGATGTACTCAGATGCAATCGAGTAACAAGTGCCTCCTGCAGACTATGCCAAAAGTGCGAAGTGAATCTAGGGTCTTGGTCTGAAATGATCGACTTCCGCACCCCATGAAATCTCACAACATTGCTAACATACAACTCAGCCATTTGATCGTGACGATACATCATCCTGTATGGAATAAAACAAGCAGACTTCGTCAATCGGTCGATCACTACCCAAATAGCATTGCATCCTCGAACGGATCGTGGTAGCTTCGTGACAAAATCCATAGAAATGTGATCCCATTTTCATTCAGGAACAGATAAACTGTGCAACAGACCACCCGGTCGCTTCTTTTCTGCTTTCACTTGCTGACAGTTCAAACATCGAGATACAAACCTCGCAACATCGCTCTTCATTCTCTTCCACCAGAACTGGTTCTTCAGATCGTTATACATCTTACGACCTCCAGGGTGAACACTGAACCGACTGCAATGAGCCTCTTGGAGAATACGCTGTCTCAAGTCCAAAATATCAGGCACAACAATACGGTTATTCACAAACAAAATGTCATCTCTAACCTGGAATTCGGACTGATTCCCAGATCTGACTTTCTCTACTGAAACCTGAATGCTCGGATCAGACTTCTGTGCTTCTTTGATCGCAATAAACAACTCCGACTTGGCTTGAATAGCAAACACTCTGATAGTATCCCTATCTGTTTCAAACTCTATATAAACCAGAAGTGCAACAATCATCGATCAACTGAGAAACACCAATAGTAGAAAGAGATAAAGAACATAGCTTTCGGTTCAAGGCATCTGCAACTGCATTCGACTTTCCCGGATAATACTTGATTTCACAGTCAAAATCCTTCGACAGATCTAACCATCTTCTCTGTCTCATATTCAGATTTGCCTGAGAAAACAAATATTTAAGGCTCTTATGGTCAGACAAGATCTCGAAAGACTCACCAAAAAGATAGTGACGCCAGATCTTCAGAGCAAATACAATCGCAACTAGTTCAAGATCATGAACCAGATAACGAGTCTCGTGCGGCTTCAGCTGCCTCGATGCATACGCTATCACATGCTTATGCTGCATAAGAACACATCTCAAGCCTCGGTTAGAAGCATCACAATACACGATGAAACCTCCAGTACCTTTCTGAATAGAAAGAATCGGAGCACTGGTCAGTCTCCTCCTTAGATCAACAAAGCTAGCCTCGCAATCTGCAGTCCAGATAAAAGGTGCATTCTTCTGAGTCAGCTGGGTAATCGGCTTGTCAATAGAAGAAAAACCCTCGATGAATCGGCGATAATAACCAACTAATCCCATAAAGCTTCGGATCTAAGGTACTGATGTCGGTCTAGGCCAATTCATAACCGCTTCAATCTTGCTGGGATCAACAGAAATCCCATCTCCAGAAATAATGTGACCGAGAAAGACAACTCGATCCAACCAAAATTCACACTTAGACAACTTGGCAGACAACTGCTCCACTCGCAAAATCTGCAAGACGATCCTTAAGTGCTCTGCATGGTCAGTACGGTTCTTTGAGTAGATAAGAATATCATCGATGAGGATAATGACAAACTCATCTAAATAATGCTGAAAGATATGGTTCATCAAACCCATAAAAACTGCTGGAGCGTTAGTCAAACCGAACGACATGACTATAAACTCGAAATGACCATACCTCATTCTGAATGCGGTCTTAGGAATGTCTTCCTCTCGCACTCTCAGCTGGTGATAACCTGACCTCAGATAAATCTTTGAATAGACAGAAGAACCCTGCAGCTGATCAAAAAGGTCATCTATTCGGGGTAAAGGATACCTGTTCTTGACTGTAGCCTGATTCAATTGACGATAAACAATACAGAGTCGCATAGAACCATCCTTCTTCCTAAAAAATAAAACAGGAGCACCCCAAGGCGATACACTAGGTCTGATGTATCCCTTGGCAATCAAATCCTCAAGCTGCTCCTTCAAATCTTTCAGTTCAATAGGTGCCATACGATAAGGAGCTTTGGAAATAGGTTGAGTACCTGACACCAAATCGATGCTGAATTCGATCTATCGAATAGGTGGCAATCCAGGAACATCTTCCGGAAACACATCAGAAAATTCTCTAACCACTGGTATATCAATCAAATCAGGGCTAGATTTCAGTACATCAACTACATACACCAAAAATCCCTCTGCACCTTTCTGTAACAAACGAGTCATAGATAACACTGAAATCAAAGGAATTCTAGATCGAGAACCCTTACCAAAGAATTTCCACTCGTCTGCCATTTCAGGTCTGAATCTGACCACCTTAAAAAAACAATCGACTGTTGCCCTGTACTTGGTTAAAGCATCTATACCGACAATACAGTCAAAGTCTGACAGCCCAAGTACAATACAGTCGAACTCTAACAAATTTCCCTCAAAACAGAGTTCACAGTTCCTGACTAATCGGACAGAAACAATTCCCCCACTCAAAGGTGAAGTAACAGCTACTACAGTAGGCAAAAAATCAGTAGGAAAAGCATGAAATAACACAAATTTCTCAGAGATAAAGGAATGGGAAGCACCTGTATCTATCAAAACATGAGCATAATAACCAAAAATTGAGCAGGTAATCTCTACTACGCTGAGGGCACACCTTAGAAAAGTGTCCCGGTTGCTGACAGGTGTTGCAGTTCCCAAAGACTCCCACACACTGATCTAGTGAGTGTCTACCTCCACACTTGCTTCAATACAAGGATGATGATCCAGAACTCTGTCCTGAATCGAACTGCTTGGAACCACTGGATCTAGAATAACTGTTCCCATGCCTCTTGAACTATTTCCCTCTTGCTTTGTATTGATCCTTTCTGTTTCCCCCTCTGCTTCAACCTTCATACCTCTGCTGTTGGTTCTGATACTGAGGTGGCTGATTCTGAAACTGAGACGGTTGGTTCTGAGACTGTCTCTGCTGCTGAGGTACCATCTGATTCCCTCTTTGTCTCCATAAACCCACTTCCGCTCCCTTTGCGTGATTCATGGCATCCGCAAAGTTATCAGGTCTAGAAGTGTTTACTAACGTGAAGATGTTGGGATTCAAGCCGTTGATGAACTGATCGGCATTGGCTTCTTCACTGTCGGCAATGTGCAGTGCAAAATGCAACAAGCTATCAAACTTGGCTACATACTCCTCAATGTTCAGATTTCCTTGCCTCAGATTGGCAAACTCTGCTCCCTTGTCCTTTTGGTACGAAACAGGGAAAAACCTCTTATAAAATTCAGATTTGAAAAGAGTCCAATTAACAACTATACCTCGGTTCTCCATGGATCTCTTGGTCGTGATCCACCAGTTCTTAGCAACACCACGAAGCTGATGAATGACTAACCTAGTTTTGCGATCATCTGTGTAACCAAGGGAATTGAACAGCTGATCAATGTCATCCAACCAACTCTCACAGTCAAATGGATTTTCTGAACCCAACAACAACGGCGGATTAAACGACTGGAACCTCTTCAGCAAGGTTTCCATAGGCGTCGTTGTAGCATCCATTTGAACAGTTTCAGTACTAGCTTGTTCGGTCGTAGGAATAACTGGAGGTGGGTTTCTGTTAATCACTCGACGAGGACCCATCTGATAATCAAAGGTTAGGACACAAGATATCTCAATCGCTACAATTCGGTGTCCTTACAACCGCTTGGAATACCGGATACCCGTCGATACCAAAAACAGTTATATCTCAAGTAGTGCATGCTTCAAACATTAAATCACAAAATCATGTAATTCAATTAATTTTCAACTACTAAAGCATGCTCGCGGAATTAAATAAACAATTAAATAACTCAAACACATGCGAGGAGCCAATACATGCGGACTCGAACTACCCCGCTCACTCTAGTTCAACCAATAATCTTGACTCTCTGATAACACTTAATGTGAGACCTCGGTTTTAAACAAATAATCTCGGACTAAACAACAATTAAGCATACAAGATCCAAGAAAAAAAAGTAACGCAAGAAATTTTATTTTTTTTTAAAAGGGGGTGCGCTCGGTCTGCTAAAAATAGCAGACCGTGCGCCTCCAGTCCATGCATCCCACTGTTCAGCTCAACAGGGGATGCAATCGGTCTGCTAAAAACAACAGATCGGGCGAGGCCAAGACAGCAGCCTGCTGACTTTCTCGAAAGGGGGTGGCGCTCGGTCTGCTAAAAACAGCAGACCGTGCGCCCCCTGCTGTATAGCCAAAACAGAGCAGAAACTCAGAAAACTTGATCCAATACAACAAATCATAATCATGCATTACAAAAGCAGTTCTTCCAACTAATACATGAAGTTCTAGAGCTTCACAACTGCTCAAAGTATAGAACATGCAACAACACATTCAATCGAAAATTTCGCATAATCAATACAACATAATAACGAAGTTCGATATCTAAACATGTTCCAACATCACTAGGTAGATATGCTGATACGAATTCTAAACCGAGTCTCACTTCTATCCCTTTATCCCGAAGCTAACCCTGCCTCTTCTGAATTGGTCCTGCCCCACCTGTTGCCAAGTACACATACCAAACAAAGCAACAACCGGATAAACTGGTGAGAATGGTATTCCCAAAAAAAAGCAACATAATAAGTAATACATGTAATATCTCAACAACATGCTTACAAGACAACATAATCAGTTCAAGATAATGATATGCATGTCTTTAAAATAGGGATATCAATTCTGATAAACAAGGGATTGTTGCTGTACTTTTGGGATCCCGAGGATAAGATCACATAACGACTGACCGACTCTCCCAATCGAGGTGGTGCCACGCATCTTAATCCCCTAGACTTTGGTGCAACTATAAGGAGTATGCTGACACTAGGTGAACCTCTACACCCAGGCCACTTACAGTATTGCTCCTAAAAAGTCTAAACAAAAAGGGCTGTTCTGCCCGCTGAAATCAAAGTTGGCTCAAGATGAGTGCATAACAAAACATAAAACATAAGCCACATAATAAGAGTTCATTCAATCAACAAAATACATGTTCTACATGCTAGAACAAGTATTGATGCAATATGTGATTTTAAGGGAAACTCGAGAACCAGCTGTCCCGAGTATGCTATCCCGCTAACGATGACTCCTTTTACCTTTCAATTCAATAGATCCAACCCTGGATAAGCTACAACAAAACATTGTATCAAAAACTATACAACCTAAACAAAAACAACGGCTCAACAAAATCTCTTTACCGTTATTCGTCCAACTCTCGACGATCAAATGTTGTTAACACAAGGCTTGACAAACTCCAACAAATCTGTACGAAGACAAGAGATGATCAACAACAACGATCACTCATGTAGTGACCCTTACCCAGATCACCTACTAACAGAACTTAGGCATGCAATTAACTTAATAAAACAGATATCAGAATATAATCTAGCGGAAACCATAAACGTTATGCAATCCCAAGTAAAGGAATCTGTAATTTATCCAAATAATATACAACCAAATCGAATAGTTGTATCAACCTCAAAAAAACAGAAATAAAACCTAGAAGAAGCTCCAGCTGGTCAACCACTGACTAGCCCCTCTTGGATCCACCCACCTCGTCCAATCGCAAACCTGCCCCATGGAATAGGGTGTCCAGAAACACAGAGTATGAGACGTGAGCATAAAACGCTCAGTACGAGAGTATGAGTATACATGCATGCAAAGTGAAATCACTATAAAATCGAGGTCAAGGTGTTGGAAAAAACTGGCGGTCAGATCAATCACGATTGATACCCGGTGCAGCGGAAGTTTAAAATTTTTATCATGGAACAATTCCATGGTGTGGGTATCAACCATTCAACGATTAAATTATTGTGTGTGTAAAATTCAAATAACAATTAATTTAAATTTTACCTTCAATCTCGAAGCGAGATTAATGGACACCACACAGATTTCTCTGCGCTTCTTGTATCTCCCAGGAACTGATGAACTCCTTCAATCAGGTCCACGAATGGGGTTTAAATCCCTCTGATAGATTGCACTAGAAAATCTATCAGAAGTTTTCTGCGAAGAGATTAAACGAATCTGATTCGTTATTCCTGACTGCAATTAAAAATCACAGACCGGAAATTCTCTGACAGAGCAAGGAGGGGCGGCCGAATTGTGAGAGTGAAAGGGGCTAGGGTTTCGAAAATTCTGCTCTCAAAATAATGACCTGTTATATCTAATTTCTGTACTGCAATAACTTATTTATAATGCAGGCCACTAACACCTTAGGGCCCATTAGTCATAAGCTAGGGCCCGACAAGCAAAGCCCGCTCGTTCAGAAATTAATATAAAATTCATCGTGACTCCGATTGATAAACCGATTTTACCAATGTGCACAGAAACCATTTCTGCACATTTTAAAGTCAAAATAAATTTTCCTGAATCCGAATTCAGTGGTTTCCTAAAATGTCCATCCCTATGTCATTTTAGGAAATCCTACTCCCTTACTCTTATTTAAGAAGTCCAACTCCTTAGTTCATTAAATTTAACTCTTTAAATTTAACTATCTCAACGGGGATTAAAACTCCATTACACTGTGTGACCCTCAATGGTTCAGGGATACAGCTAGCCGTGGGCTCACAACTCCTTGTGACTCGGAACAACACTTTCCGACTTGCCCAACGAATCATGGTAAAGCGCCTAGCAACATCGCCCCATGATTCCCTAGGTATCACTGATAGTGCCTACAAGAACCAGTAGATTTTGGTTAGCGTACAGTACGGTCCCTTCATCCATATATCCCGATCGAATCAACAACCATTGGTATATCGAGAGTCGCTCAAGATTCGATAACTATGCAATGCATCTTGAAGATCAAATTAGTGACATCGCATGTGCTACTAAGAAACCATTTCTTAAATCACATCAAGTACTCTGGCCAGAGATTTGTCACACTAATATCTCCTCAGATCGCATAGGATATCCACACTCGCAAGTATGTGGTGAATCCTTGACAACAATGCATTGACTCCTATATGTGTCGTAACTGTACCCAATCTCGACACCTGATGACCCCCATAGAGTCGGTAAACGAGTCAAAGCACAGCACTAGCATATAGAGTCTCCATGATGTTTCAAGTCGTAAGGACTAATGGTGTACAACCAAAACCGCGGACTTTATCCACTCGATAAGTGATAACCACTTGGAAAGTCCGGATAGGGTAGTTCGATTATTCATCCTATGAATATCCATTTGCATGCTTCGAACATCTCCATGTTCCCTACCAATGAAACGTGGTACTCCGCATCGCAAATGCTAGTCTCAAACTCGAGCGATCCTTATCCTTATTATCGGACGGCTCAATCGACTAGGAACGGTTTTTAGAATATACAGTGACTATAAGATGTATTTCATGATAGACATCTCCATGTTCTACCACATCTTACATACACTATAGTATATTCAAGGTCTTTATCAAAACAACAATAGTATATCACAATATAACAATATGAAGTAATATAAAGTCATTGCCATAAAAGTGTAAATAATATTAAACAAAAGATTGTTTATACAAAGAGTCATCAAAGCCCATAGCCACACAGTTGGCTCACTGGGCACCCACTCTTACAATCTCCCACTTGCCCTATAGCCAACTAGTCATACTACGCAGACCCATTGCTTCGCGATGTTTGTCAAACAATGGTCCTGGCAAGGGCTTAGTAAGCGGATCAGCGATATTGTCTGCAGAGGCCACTCGTTCGACAATGATGTCTCCTCTTTCCACAATCTCCCGGATTATGTGGTATTTCCTCAGTACGTGTTTGGATCTTTGATGAGACCTTGGTTCCTTTGCTTGAGCAACGGCACCCGTGTTGTCGCAGTACACCGGGACTGGACCAACAAATTCAGGAATGACGCCCAACTCTTGGACGAACTTCCTCATCCAAACGGCCTCTTTAGCAGCAGCTGATGCTGCACTGTATTCAGCCTCAGTGGTGGAATCCGCTGTGGTGTCCTGCTTGGAACTCTTCCAAGAGACAGCACCGCCATTGAGCATGAACACAAATCCAGAGGTTGACTTCGAGTCATCCACATCACTTTGGAAGCTAGAGTCGGTATAGCCTTCCAATTTGAGTTCTCGTCCTCCATAAACCATGAACATATTCTTAGTCCTTCGCAAGTACTTAAGAATGTCCTTCACGGCTTTCCAATGTATTTGACCAGGATTAGACTGATATCTGCTCGTGACACTCAGAGCAAATGCTACATCCGGTCTGGTAGATATCATCCCATACATGATACTACCTATAGCTGACGCATATGGTACATGTGTCATATTCTCTATCTCTTCATCAGTCTTGGGACACATAGACTTGGATAGAGAAACTCCATGACACATGGGTAGATGTCCTCTTTTGGACCCATCCATTGAAAACCGTTTCAATATGGTATCGATGTAGGTTGATTGAGTGAGTCCTATCATTCTCTTAGACCTATCTCTATAGATCTGTATCCCAAGAATGTAGGATGCCTCTCCCAAATCCTTCATCGAAAATCTACCTGATAACCATATCTTTGTTGACTGCAACATCCCTACATCATTCCCAATGAGTAGGATGTCATCAACATAAAGTACTAAGAATGTCACCGCATCCTTAACTACTTTCTTGTACACGCAAGGTTCCTCCGGGTTCTTGATGAAACCAAAATCTTTAATTGTTTCATCAAATTTCTGGTTCCAACTTCTTGATGCTTGTTTTAGACCATAAATTGATCTCTGAAGCTTGCATACCTTATGCTCGCTTCCCATGGATGTGTACCCCTCAGGCTGCTTCATATAGATTTCTTCCTTAATGTCTCCATTAAGAAAAGCAGTCTTCACATCCATTTGCCATATCTCATAGTCATACCATGCAGCTATGACAATAAGGATTCTTATGGACTTGAACATAGCAACTGGTGAAAAGGTTTCATCATAGTCAACTCCTTGCCTTTGAGTATAACCTTTCGCCACCAATCGCGCCTTGTAGGTCAATACCTTACCATCAGGCCCAAGCTTTCTTTTGTAGATCCATTTACACCCTATTGGAACAATTCCATCGGGAGGATCTACTAAAGACCAAACTTGGTTTGTATGCATCGAATCCAATTCTGACTGCATAGCTTCAAACCATAAATTTGAATCCGCATCAGAAATTGCTTCCTTGAAGTTTCTTGGATCACATCCAATGTCGGGTTCATCTTGATCCCCTTCAAGAAGAAGACCATATCGAACTGGAGGTCTAGAAGTCCTTTCGGATCTTCTAGGTGCAGGCGTGTCCAGCAATGGTTCCTGAGGTGTAGGATCGTTATTTTGCATTTCGGGTTCTTCTCGAACTTCTTCGAGTTCCATCATCTCGCCTTTCTTATCCAATAAGAATTCCTTCTCCAAGAAGGTGGCATTCCTAGAAACAAACACCTTTGTTTCAGCAGGATAATAGAAATAATATCCGATTGAATTCTTCGGATACCCTACAAAATAACATAAGCTGGATCGACTATCCAACTTATCTCCCACTGTCCGCTTCACGTAAGCAGGACATCCCCAAATCCTCAAGTACGAATACTTAGGAGCTTTGCCATTCCATAACTCGTATGGTGTTTTGTCCACTACTTTAGTGTGGACGTTGTTCAACAACAATACCGCCGTTTCAAGCGCATAGCCCCAAAACGAAGGTGGAAGCTCAGTGAAGCTCATCATAGATCGAACCATGTCCAACAAAGTTCGATTACGACGCTCCGATACACCATTAAGCTGTGGTGTCATAGGAGGAGTCCACTGAGAGAGAATCCCATTCTCTTTTAGATAGTCCAAAAACTCGGTACTTAAGTATTCTCCACCTCGATCCGATCGAAGTGCTTTAATACTTTTACCTAGCTTGTTTTCTACTTCAGCCTTGAATTCTTTGAACTTTTCAAATGCTTCAGACTTATATTTCATTAAATATAAATACCCATACCTTGAATAATCATCAGTAAAGGTAATGAAGTAGGTGTGGCCATGTTGAGTCCCTACTCTAAATGGACCACAAACATCTGTATGGATCAAATCCAACAGATTCTGACTACGCTCAGGTTTCCCCTTAAAAGGAGATTTAGTCATTTTTCCTTTTAGGCAGGATTCACAAGTAGGTAGAGAATTAATATCAGACATATCAAACATGCCCTCTCCCACTAGCTTGTTCATCCTCCTTGAGGAAATATGACCTAGCCTAGCATGCCAAAGGTTTGCCGGGTTTTGACTATCGATTTTCCTTTTGTTTGTTGTCGCCGGTTTATCAACATAATTCACTGGAACGTCTTTTAGTTTTAAGTTGTATAGATCGTTTTCAAGTTGTCCATTTCCAATTAAACATTCATTCTTGTAAATATTGCAAATCCCATTCACAAAATTGCAAGAATAACCATCTCTATCAAGCATAGAAATAGAAATAATGTTTTTAATTAAATCTGGCACAAATAAAACATCTCTTAACAATAATTTAAAACCGTTCTGCAAAGTCAAACAAACATCTCCTATGGCCGTAGCTTCAACTCTGGAACCATTCCCGAGCCTCAGCTGGGTCTCACCCATTCTAAGCCTGCGACTTCTTGTCATCACCTGCAAATCATTGCAAATGTGAGATCCACATCCGGTATCCAATACCCAAGAAGTTGTATTAAGTGACATGTTTATTTCAATATAGAACATACCCTTTGCAGTTCCCAACTGCTCAAGATATTCCTTGCAGTTGCGCTTCCAATGACCCGGCTTCTTGCAGTAATGGCAAACATCCTTGGATTTTCCATTGTTTGAAGCCTTTGTCTTTTGCTTCTTCTCGGGCTCGACTTTCTTGGGTGGGGTAGAACGTTTCTTGCCCTTCATACTTGGCCCCTTCTTAGCAGAAGATGAGGAGCCCACCAAGAAAGCTGGCTTATCCTTCTTAAGTGTGGATTCATATGTAACGAGCATATTGACCATCTCTTCTAGGGTGGCCTCTATCTTGTTCATATTAAAATTTATCACAAATCCATCAAATGAAGAAGGAAGAGACAGAAGCAATAAATCCACATTGAGTTCATGCTCCAACACCAAATCTAGGGTCGCCAACTTCTGTATGAGCCAAATCACTCGTACCCCATGATCACGGACCGAAGTCCCTTCACGCATGCGGCACGTCATCAACTCCTTAACAGTAGCGAACCTTTCAGCCCTCGACTGAGCCCCAAAAAGTTCCTTGAGTTGCGTGTGAATGTCAGCAGCATTCACCGTGTCCTCAAATCGCCTCTGGAGTTCATCAGACATCGAGGCTTGCATATAGCATTTGGTCTTGATGTCATGGTCACACCATGCATCAAGTTTGGCCAATTCCTCCGGACTTATGTCAGCTGGTGCTTCCTTCGGAGGTGCTTTCTCTAACACGTAGAGCATTTTCTCCGAAGTTAAGACAATCTTCAACTTCCGGAACCATTCCGTATAGTTGGCGCCAGTCAACTTGTTTTGTTCGAGGATCGAGAATAATGGATTTCGCGAATTCATTGTATGAAATACTGAAAGAAAAAACAGACATATATCAATGATTGTTTAACAATTTACTAAGACATAAAATAGGCGAATTTAATTTTATGAATCTCACTCCCACTATTTTAACGATTTCACCACCCTCTAGTGAAAACGGGAAACTTTTTCCTTAGTGAGAACATGGAGTCCAATTGACAAACTTATGGTCCCGAATAATATCAGCCAACCATAATTCTCAAAAGGTAGAGCCCAATTGCTTCCAAAGCAACCCCCATGTGTTTACCTCATGTCCAATAAGGGCCCAATAATATGACGCCGTTTAAAGTGACATGTCAAGATGACCCATCAATATTAAGTTGTGATGGACGGTCGCCATGTGGATCCCCCAATAATATGAGCCGATCCCATGGGAGTTCCACCCAACTTACAACATTTGTCGATCCAATGTACAGCTTTCCGACGGACGGGCCCCCCCAATAATATGAGCCGGACCGTATCCGCGGGTAGCATCACATACATTGACCGTTGATGGAAGGTAGGAACATTTAAACAATATTTAAATTTCCTTTATTTATCTTGATATAAATTTTAAATCATATTTAAAATGAGGGATTTTATTTATAAAAATATTTGTCTCATCATATTTAATTTATTGCATGCATTGCCGGATTCACGCAATTTATGTCTAAACATGCATACAATCATAATATCACATATTATATAGGATGATCGATTCCATTTCTAATTGACCCGTGGTTGCCAATCACGGGTCTTAGTCCAATCCTAGGTAATATGCAGTATGCAAATGCAATCCTATTACATATGCTTCCAATTTACATTTATTCAGTCTTCATTGTCTGCTGGGCCCACCATCTTCAAATCTTGATCTCCCACTAAATCTAATGTATTTACAATAAATAACAATGACAAGTAGGGGATACATTTTTAGGGGGTGGGAACGGGCTATAAACCAAGCCCACTTTTATTACATATGACATTCATATCGGGCCATAAACCAGGCCCATTAATAAAACCAACAATAATAAAGACAAAATGTAAATTCCTAACATACACCTACAAAATTGGTCATGGCAATCGATCATCCTTATCCAATAACATTTAATTCAAAATTAATTTATTGGATAACATGCTGTGGCAATTCAAATTTAAACAAGATAAAATCATATTTTATATATAAAATCTCATTTCACATATAAAATCATATTTTATCTCTATATCAAATAAAATCATATTTTATCTATAAAATCCAATTTTACAAATAAAATCATATTTTACTTAATATATCATAAGATCATATCTTATCATCAATTGTACCAAAATAATTGATTTCAAAATTCAATTTACGGATAAAATATTAAAATTTTCCAAAAATTCAAATTTATCCAAAATCAATTTTAAAATTTACGGACTCGAACAATTCGATCCGAAATCTCGTGAACCAATCAAAAACAATTTTTGACCGGACCAAAAATAAAATTTTAAATATTAAAATTAATTTTTAAATAAAAATATAATTTTTCCCGCGGGCCGGGGGCAGCCCGGCTGCCCCCTTAGGGCAGCGCCTGGCGCCGCCCCTGGGCGGCGCCGTGCGCTGCCCTGGGCGGCGCCGAGCGCCACCCCTGGGCAGCGCCGAGCGCTGCCCTGCGCTGCGCTGGGCAGCGCACAGCGCTGCCCTGGGCGGCGACGGTCGCCGCCTTGGGCGGCGCCGTGCGCCCCTTTTGGCGCCGCCCGGGGCAGCAACAATTGCTGCCCCACCGGGCAGCGATCCAATCGCTGCCCGGGTTTTGCCCCGAAATTTTTTTTTTTTTTTTATTTAAAAATATTTATTTTGTTTCAAAAACCGAGATTCAAAAATTTTGTACAATCGATTAATTTAATCGTTTGATCTGAGCAACCTGGCTCTGATACCACTGTTGGAAAAAACTGGCGGTCAGATCAATCACGATTGATACCCGGTGCAGCGGAAGTTTAAAATTTTTATCATGGAACAATTCCATGGTGTGGGTATCAACCATTCAACAATTAAATTATTGTGTGTGTAAAATTCAAATAACAATTAATTTAAATTTTACCTTCAATCTCGAAGCGAGATTAATGGACACCACACAGATTTCTCTGCGCTTCTTGTATCTCCCAGGAACTGATGAACTCCTTCAATCAGGTCCACGAATGGGGTTTAAATCCCTCTGATAGATTGCACTAGAAAATCTATCAGAAGTTTTCTGCGAAGAGATTAAACGAATCTGATTCGTTATTCCTGACTGCAATTAAAAATCACAGACCGGAAATTCTCTGACAGAGCAAGGAGGGGCGGCCGAATTGTGAGAGTGAAAGGGGCTAGGGTTTCGAAAATTCTGCTCTCAAAATAATGACCTGTTATATCTAATTTCTGTACTGCAATAACTTATTTATAATGCAGGCCACTAACACCTTAGGGCCCATTAGTCATAAGCTAGGGCCCGACAAGCAAAGCCCGCTCGTTCAGAAATTAATATAAAATTCATCGTGACTCCGATTGATAAACCGATTTTACCAATGTGCACAGAAACCATTTCTGCACATTTTAAAGTCAAAATAAATTTTCCTGAATCCGAATTCAGTGGTTTCCTAAAATGTCCATCCCTATGTCATTTTAGGAAATCCTACTCCCTTACTCTTATTTAAGAAGTCCAACTCCTTAGTTCATTAAATTTAACTCTTTAAATTTAACTATCTCAACGGGGATTAAAACTCCATTACACTGTGTGACCCTCAATGGTTCAGGGATACAGCTAGCCGTGGGCTCACAACTCCTTGTGACTCGGAACAACACTTTCCGACTTGCCCAACGAATCATGGTAAAGCGCCTAGCAACATCGCCCCATGATTCCCTAGGTATCACTGATAGTGCCTACAAGAACCAGTAGATTTTGGTTAGCGTACAGTACGGTCCCTTCATCCATATATCCCGATCGAATCAACAACCATTGGTATATCGAGAGTCGCTCAAGATTCGATAACTATGCAATGCATCTTGAAGATCAAATTAGTGACATCGCATGTGCTACTAAGAAACCATTTCTTAAATCACATCAAGTACTCTGGCCAGAGATTTGTCACACTAATATCTCCTCAGATCGCATAGGATATCCACACTCGCAAGTATGTGGTGAATCCTTGACAACAATGCATTGACTCCTATATGTGTCGTAACTGTACCCAATCTCGACACCTGATGACCCCCATAGAGTCGGTAAACGAGTCAAAGCACAGCACTAGCATATAGAGTCTCCATGATGTTTCAAGTCGTAAGGACTAATGGTGTACAACCAAAACCGCGGACTTTATCCACTCGATAAGTGATAACCACTTGGAAAGTCCGGATAGGGTAGTTCGATTATTCATCCTATGAATATCCATTTGCATGCTTCGAACATCTCCATGTTCCCTACCAATGAAACGTGGTACTCCGCATCGCAAATGCTAGTCTCAAACTCGAGCGATCCTTATCCTTATTATCGGACGGCTCAATCGACTAGGAACGGTTTTTAGAATATACAGTGACTATAAGATGTATTTCATGATAGACATCTCCATGTTCTACCACATCTTACATACACTATAGTATATTCAAGGTCTTTATCAAAACAACAATAGTATATCACAATATAACAATATGAAGTAATATAAAGTCATTGCCATAAAAGTGTAAATAATATTAAACAAAAGATTGTTTATACAAAGAGTCATCAAAGCCCATAGCCACACAGTTGGCTCACTGGGCACCCACTCTTACACAAGGATCAGATAACAGAGACAGACCGGGCCCTGGTATGTAGCACGCTGTGCCATCGCTTCAGGAGGTGGCTCCCATACCATAATACCAGTGGATATGCCGGACCCAAATCGATGGAAGTTCAACCACTAACAGGATAGGGAAAAACCCTACTAACAGACATCTCGAAGGAGATAGCTCAGTATGCAAATGAATGCGGCATAAATCAATGACATATAAACCATGCAGTCACATAATACATGCATACTCAGTCAGGATATCTCGAACAGTACTTCCGTACCTCAAATCAGTGCGAGCTCTGCAAACTCTAGGTCCACGCCTATAGTCTGCTCTACACTGCCAAAATGATACTACTATCATTATAGTGCTCTAAAAGCCTTAACTAAGCTATTGCATACTCCTAAATATTTATAGGAAGCAAAAGCTATACCTTCGTCCGTTGTTAGCCCTTTGCTATCGAGTGCCTCAAAACTAGGCCACAGCTCCGCTACGACGCCTGGACTGCTATGCCACTTCCGGAATCCCCATGGGACGCCTAGAATGCCCTAGATCTAAACTCAAAGGCTAAGGAATCGAGAGAGAAGAGGTGAATGTGCACTTCAAAAATGAGCTCGGCACCCCCTATTTATAGACGGCGATCGGAGCTTCCGAACTGCGATCAGAACGTCCGATCCTGCTATTGGAGCTTCCGAAGATCCTGATCTGCCACGTGTCAAAATATCACTTGTTGACTCCGGATAGCGGTGATCGGAGCTTCCGATCTAGCCACACGTCATGCCTGACATAATATGATCGGAGCTTCCGATCCTGCATCGAAGCTTCCGATCCTGATCGGAGCTTTCGATCTCACCTTCGGAGCTTCCGATCCGTCCGATACTTAATTGGTTTAATTAACACAATTAATCTCTTAATTACCAATTTCGGGTACGGGGTACTACATTCTCCCCTACTTAAGATGTTTCGTCCTCGAAAATAGATCTTAAGTACTGAATGCAATACAAGGTACAGAAACATTCTTTATTCAAATCAAACGTTTACAGAGTTTGCAACTGAATACAACTTAATAATGAAATCAAAACAACTCAGGATGGTCTTCACGCATCCTGTCCTCAAGCTCCCAAGTAGCTTCCTCAGTGCCTCGGCGCTGCCACTGAACTAAAACCAAAGGAATGACTTTGTTCCGTAAAACCTTATCCTTATAATCCAGGATACGAATAGGTTTCTCAACATAGGTCAAATCTTTGTTCACCTGAACCTCAGACCGCTGCAGAATATGAGATTCATCCACCACATACCATCTCAATAGAGATATGTGGAACACATCGTGAATACAGGATAGATGTGGTGGCAAAGCTAGTCGATAAGCCAAATCGCCAATGCTCTCCAAGACCTCAAACGGACAGATAAACCTAGGAGACAACTTGCCCTTAAGGCCGAATCTGAGAATCTTGCGGAAAGGTGACACTCTCAGAAATACTTTCTCCCCGACATCGAACTGCAAAGGCCTACGCTTGATATTAGCATAGCTGGCCTGACGATCCTGTGCAGTCTTAATCCGTTTCTTGATCTGATAAACAATGTCTATCGCTTGCTGGATAAACTCTGGTCCCTCAGCCTGTCTCTCCCCCACTTCTTCCTAGAAGAGTGGAGTACGACAACGTCGCTCGTACAATGCCTCAAAAGGTGCCATCCCAATTGTTGGAAAAACTGGCGGTCAGATCAATCACGATTGATACCCGGTGCAGCGGAAGTTAAAATTTTTTATCATGGAACAATTCCATGGTGTGGGTATCAACCATTCAACGATTAAATTATTGTGTGTGTAAAATTCAAATAACAATTAATTAAATTTTACCTTCAATCTCGCAACGAGATTACTGGACACCAACAGATTTTATCTGCTCTTGTTGTCTCTCCCTGGAACCGATGAACTCCTTCAATCAGGTCCACGAACAGAGGTTTAATCCCTCTGATAGATTGCACTAGAAAATCTATCAGAAGTTTTTCTGCGAAGAGAATAAACGAATCTGATTCGTTATTCCTTACTGTGATTCAAAATCACAGACCGGAAAATCTCGGGCAGAGTATGGGGAGGGTTCGGCCGAAACAATCTTTGAGAGGAACTAGGGTTTTCGATTTTGCTCTCAAAAATTATGACCTGTTGTGTGTAATTTCTGTACTGAAATAACTTATTTATAATGCAGGCCACTAACACCTTAGGGCCCATTAATCATAAGCTGGGGCCTGACAAGCAAAGCCCGCTCGTTCAGAAATTAATATAAAATTCATCGTGACTCCGATTGATGAAACGATTTCACCAATGTGCACAGAAACCATTTCTGCACGTTTTAAAGTCAAAATAAATTTTCCTGAATCCGAATTCAGTGGTTTCCAAAAATGTCCATCCCTATGTCATTTTAGGAAACCCTACTCCCTTACTCTTAATTAAGAAGTCCAACTCCTTAGTTCATTAAATTTAACTCTTTAAATTTAACTATCTCAACGGGGATTAAAACTCCATTACACTGTGTGACCCTCAATGGTTCAGGGATACAGCTAGCCGTGGGCTCACAACTCCTTGTGACTCGGAACAACACTTTCCGACTTGCCCAACGAATCATGGTAAAGCGCCTAGCAACATCGCCCCATGATTCCCTAGGTATCACTGATAGTGCCTACAAGAACCAGTAGATTTTGGTTAGCGTACAGTACGGTCCCTTCATCCATATATCCCGATCGAATCAACAACCATTGGTATATCGAGAGTCGCTCAAGATTCGATAACTATGCAATGCATCTTGAAGATCAAATTAGTGACATCGCATGTGCTACTAAGAAACCATTTCTTAAATCACATCAAGTACTCTGGCCAGAGATTTGTCACACTAATATCTCCTCAGATCGCATAGGATATCCACACTCGCAAGTATGTGGTGAATCCTTGACAACAATGCATTGACTCCTATATGTGTCGTAACTGTACCCAATCTCGACACCTGATGACCCCCTCAGAGTCGGTAAACGAGTCAAAGCACAGTACTAGCATATAGAGTCTCCATGATGTTTCAAGTCGTAAGGACTAATGGTGTACAACCAAAACCGCGGACTTTATCCACTCGATAAGTGATAACCACTTGGAAAGTCCGGATAGGGTAGTTCGATTATTCATCCTATGAATATCCATTTGCATGCTTCGAACATCTCCATGTTCCCTACCAATGAAACGTGGTACTCCGCATCGCAAATGCTAGTCTCAAACTCGAGCGATCCTTATCCTTATTATCGGACGGCTCAATCGACTAGGAACGGTTTTTAGAATATACAGTGACTATAAGATGTATTTCATGATAGACATCTCCATGTTCTACCACATCTTACATACACTATAGTATATTCAAGGTCTTTATCAAAACAACAATAGTATATCACAATATAACAATATGAAGTAATATAAAGTCATTGCCATAAAAGTGTAAATAATATTAAACAAAAGATTGTTTATACAAAGAGTCATCAAAGCCCATAGCCACACAGTTGGCTCACTGGGCACCCACTCTTACAATCTCCCACTTGCCCTATAGCCAACTAGGCATACTACGTAGACCCATTGCTTCGCGATGTTTGTCAAACAATGGTCCTGGCAAGGGCTTAGTAAGCGGATCAGCGATATTGTCTGCAGAGGCCACTCGTTCGACAATGATGTCTCCTCTTTCCACAATCTCCCGGATTATGTGGTATTTCCTCAGTACGTGTTTGGATCTTTGATGAGACCTTGGTTCCTTTGCTTGAGCAACGGCACCCGTGTTGTCACAGTACACCGGGACTGGACCAACAAATTCAGGAATGACGCCCAACTCTTGGACGAACTTCCTCATCCAAACGGCCTCTTTAGCTGCAGCTGATGCTGCAATGTATTCAGCCTCAGTGGTGGAATCCGCTGTGGTGTCCTGCTTGGAACTCTTCCAAGAGACAGCACCGCCATTGAGCATGAACACAAATCCAGAGGTTGACTTCTAGTCATCCACATCACTTTGGAAGCTAGAGTCGGTATAGCCTTCCAATTTGAGTTCTCGTCCTCCATAAACCATGAACATATTCTTAGTCCTTCGTAAGTACTTAAGAATGTCCTTCACGGCTTTCCAATGCATTTGACCAGGATTAGACTGATATCTGCTCGTGACACTCAGAGCAAATGCTACATCCGGTCTGGTAGATATCATCCCATAAATGATACTACCTATAGCTGACGCATATGGTACATGTGTCATATTCCCTATCTCTTCATCAGTCTTGGGACACATAGACTTGGATAGAGAAACTCCATGACACATGGGTAGATGTCCTCTTTTGGACCCATCCATTGAAAACCGTTTCAATATGGTATCGATGTAGGTTGATTGAGTGAGTCCTATCATTCTCTTAGACCTATCTCTATAGATCTGTATCCCAAGAATGTAGGATGCCTCTCCCAAATCCTTCATCGAAAATCTACCTGATAACCATATCTTTGTTGACTGCAACATCCCTACATCATTCCCAATGAGTAGGATGTCATCAACATAAAGTACTAAGAATGTCACCGCATCCTTAACTACTTTCTTGTACACGCAAGGTTCCTCGGGTTCTTGATGAAACCAAAATCTTTTATTGTTTCATCAAATTTCTGGTTCCAACTTCTTGATGCTTGTTTTAGACCATAAATTGATCTCTGAAGCTTGCATACCTTATGCTCGCTTCCCATGGATGTGTACCCCTCAGGCTGCTTCATATAGATTTCCTCCTTAATGTCTCCATTAAAAAAAGCAGTCTTCACATCCATTTGCCATATCTCATAGTCATACCATGCAGCTATGGCAATTAGGATTCTTATGGACTTGAACATTGCAACTGGTGAAAAGGTTTCGTCATAGTCAACTCCTTGCCTTTGAGTATAACCTTTAGCCACCAATCGCGCCTTGTAGGTCAATACCTTACCATCAGGCCCAAGCTTTCTTTTGTAGATCCATTTACACCCTATCGGAACAATTCCATCGGGAGGATCTACTAAAGACCAAACTTGGTTTGTATGCATCGAATCCAATTCTGACTGCATAGCTTCAAGCCATAAATTCGAATCCGCATCAGAAATTGCTTCCTTGAAGTTTCTTGGATCACATCCAATGTCGGGTTCATCTTGATCCCCTTCAAGAAGAAGACCATATCGAACTGGAGGTCTAGAAGTCCTTTCGGATCTTCTAGGTGCAGGCGTGTCCAGCAATGGTTCCTGAGGTGTAGGATCGTTATTTTGTATTTCGGGTTCTTCTCGAACTTCTTCGAGTTCCATCATCTCGCCTTTCTTATCCAATAAGAATTCCTTCTCCAAGAAGGTGGCATTCCTAGAAACAAACACCTTTGTTTCAGCAGGATAATAGAAATAATATCCGATTGAATTCTTTGGATACCCTACAAAATAACATAAGCTGGATCGACTATCCAACTTATCTCCCACTGTCCGCTTCACGTAAGCAGGACATCCCCAAATCCTCAAGTACGAATACTTAGGAGCTTTGCCATTCCATAACTCGTATGGTGTTTTGTCCACTGCTTTAGTGTGGACGTTGTTTAACAACAATACCGCCGTTTCAAGCGCATAGCCCCAAAACGAAGGTGGAAGCTCAGTGAAGCTCATCATAGATCGAACCATGTCCAACAAAGTTCGATTACGACGCTCCGATATACCATTAAGCTGTGGTGTCATAGGAGGAGTCCACTGAGAGAGAATCCCATTCTCTTTCAGATAGTCCAAAAACTCGGTACTCAAGTATTCTCCACCTCGATCCGATCGAAGTGCTTTAATACTTTTACCTAGCTTGTTTTCTACTTCAGCCTTGAATTCTTTGAACTTTTCAAATGCTTCAGACTTATATTTCATTAAATATAAATACCCATACCTTGAATAATCATCAGTAAAGGTAATGAAGTAGGTGTGGCCATGTTGAGTCCCTACTCTAAATGGACCACAAACATCTGTGTGGATCAAATCCAACAGATTCTGACTACGCTCAGGTTTCCCCTTAAAAGGAGATTTAGTCATTTTTCCTTTTAGGCAGGATTCACAAGTAGGTAGAGAATTAATATCAGACATATCAAACATGCCCTCTCCCACTAGCTTGTTCATCCTCCTTGAGGAAATATGACCTAGCCTAGCATGCCAAAGGTTTGCCGGGTTTTGACTATCGATTTTCCTTTTGTTTGTTGTAGCCGGTTTATCAACATAATTCATTGGAACGTCTTTTAGTTTTAAGTTGTATAGATCGTTTTCAATTTGTCCATTTCCAATTAAACATTCATTCTTGTAAATATTGCAAATCTCATTCACAAAATTGCAAGAATAACCATCTCTATCTAGCATAGAAACAGAAATAATGTTTTAATTAAATCTGGAACAAATAAAACATCTATCAAAAGTAACTTAAAACCGTTCTGCAAAAATAAATATTTCCCATAGCTATGGATTTAACTCTGGAACCATTCCCGAGCCTTGACTGGGTCTCACCCATCCTTATCCTATTACTTCTTGTTATCATTTGCAACTCATTGCAAATATGAGATCTACATCTGGTATCCAATACCCAAGAAGTAGTATTAAGAAAAACATTTATTTCAATGTAAAACATACCCTTTGCAGTTCGCAACTGCTTGGGGTATTCCTTGCAGTTACGTTTCCAATTACCGGGTTTCTTGCAGTGATGGCAAACTTGTTTAGACTTGTCCAATTTTGCATGTAACATTTGGCCTTGAGATCATGGTCCAACCATTTCTCTAATTCGGCCAACCTTTCGGCAGTTACATCAGCCGGGGCTGTTTTCGGAGAAGCCTTTTCTAACACTTAGAAAATCTTTTTCCGAACTTAGGACAATCTTAACTTATGGAATCATTCTGTATTGTTTGCGTCAATAAGTTTGTTTTGTTGGAGAACAGAAACATGTGGATTACTGAGATAAAACAGACAATTATCGATGATTGTTTAAATAATTTACTAAGACATAAAATTGGCGAATTTTATTTTATGAATCTCACTCCCACTATTTTAACGATTTCACCACCCTCTAGTGAAAACGGGAAACTTTTTCCTTAGTGAGAACATGGAGTCCAATTGACAAACTTATGGTCCCGAATAATATCAGCCAACCATAATTCTCAAAAGGTAGAGCCCAATTGCTTCCAAAGCAACCCCCATGTGTTTACCTCATGTCCAATAAGGGCCCAATAATATGACGCCGTTTAAAGTGACATGTCAAGATGACCCATCAATATTAAGTTGTGATGGACGGTCGCCATGTGGATCCCCCAATAATATGAGCCGATCCCATGGGAGTTCCACCCAACTTACAACATTTGTCGATCCAATGTACAGCTTTCCGACGGACGGGCCCCCCCAATAATATGAGCCGGACCGTATCCGCGGGTAGCATCACATACATTGACCGTTGATGGAAGGTGGGAACATTTAAACAAATTTAAATTTCCTTTATTTATCTTGATATAAATTTTAAATCATATTTAAAATGAGGGATTTTTAATTATAAAAATATTTGTCTCATCATATTCATTTTATTGCATGCTTGCCGGATTCACGCAATTTATGTCTAAACATGCATACAATCATAATATCAAATATTATATAGGATGATCGATTCCATTTCTAATTGACCCGTGGTTGCCAATCACGGGTCTTAGTCCAATCCTAGGTAATATGCAGTATGCAATGCAATCCTATTACATGTGCTTCCAATTTACATTTCTTCAGTCTTTATTGTCTGTTGGGCCCACCGTCTTCAAATCTTGATCTCCCACTAAATCTAATGTATTTACAATAAATAACAATGACAAGTAGGGGATACATTTTTAGGGGGTGGGAACGGCCTATAAACCAAGCCCACTTTTATTACATATGACATTCATATCGGGCCATAAACCAGGCCCATTAATAAAACCAACAATAATAAAGACAAAATGTAAATTCCTAACATACACCTACAAAATTGGTCATGGCAATCGATCATCCTTATCCAATAACATTTAATTCAAAATTAATTTATTGGATAACATGCTGTGGCAATTCAAATTTAAACAAGATAAAATCATATTTTATATATAAAATCTCATTTCACATATAAAATCATATTTTATCTCTATATCAAATAAAATCATATTTTATCTATAAAATCCAATTTTACAAATAAAATCATATTTTACTTAATATATCATAAGATCATATCTTATCATCAATTGTACCAAAATAATTGATTTCAAAATTCAATTTACGGATAAAATATTAAAATTTTCCAAAAATTCAAATTTATCCAAAATCAATTTTAAAATTTACGGACTCGAACAATTCGATCCGAAATCTCGTGAACCAATCAAAAACAATTTTTGACCGGACCAAAAATAAAATTTTAAATATTAAAATTAATTTTTAAATAAAAATATAATTTTTCCCGCGGGCCACCCGGGACACTCCCGGGCCGGCCCGCACCCGGGGCGCGGGCCGGGGGCAGCCCGGCTGCCCCCTTAGGGCAGCGCCGTGCGCTGCCCTGGGCGGCGCCGAGCGCCGCCCATGCGCAGCGCCCAGCGCTGCACTGGGCGGCGCCGAGCGCCGCCCCTGGGCAGCGCCGAGCGCTGCCCTGCGCAGCGCCCAGCGCTGCGCTGGGCAGCGCACAGCGCTGCCCTGGGCGGCGCCGTGCGCCGCCCTGGGCGGCGACGGTCGCCGCCTTGGGCGGCGCCGTGCGCCCCCTTTGGGCGGCGCCGTGCGCCGCCCGGGGCAGCAACAATTGCTGCCCCACCGGGCAGCGATCCAATCGCTGCCCGGGTTTTGCCCCGAAAAATTTTTTTTTTTATTTAAAAATATTTATTTTGTTTCAAAAACCGAGACTCAAAAATTTTGTACAATTGATTAATTTAATCGTTTGATCTGAGCAACCTGGCTCTGATACCACTGTTGGAAAAACTGGCGGTCAGATCAATCACGATTGATACCCGGTGCAGCGGAAGTTAAAAATTTTTATCATGGAACAATTCCATGGTGTGGGTATCAACCATTCAACGATTAAATTATTGTGTGTGTAAAATTCAAATAACAATTAATTAAATTTTACCTTCAATCTCGCAACGAGATTACTGGACACCAAAAGATTTTATCTGCTCTTGTTGTCTCTCCCTGGAACCGATGAACTCCTTCAATCAGGTCCACGAACAGAGGTTTAATCCCTCTGATAGATTGCACTAGAAAATCTATCAGAAGTTTTTCTGCGAAGAGAATAAACGAATCTGATTCGTTATTCCTTACTGCGATTCAAAATCACAGACCGGAAAATCTCGGGCAGAGTATGGGGAGGGTTCGGCCGAAACAATCTTTGAGAGGAACTAGGGTTTTCGATTTTGCTCTCAAAAATTATGACCTGTTGTGTGTAATTTCTGTACTGAAATAACTTATTTATAATGCAGGCCACTAACACCTTAGGGCCCATTAATCATAAGCTGGGGCCTGACAAGCAAAGCCCGCTCGTTCAGAAATTAATATAAAATTCATCGTGACTCCGATTGATGAAACGATTTCACCAATGTGCACAGAAACCATTTCTGCACGTTTTAAAGTCAAAATAAATTTTCCTGAATCCGAATTCAGTGGTTTCCAAAAATGTCCATCCCTATGTCATTTTAGGAAACCCTACTCCCTTACTCTTAATTAAGAAGTCCAACTCCTTAGTTCATTAAATTTAACTCTTTAAATTTAACTATCTCAACGGGGATTAAAACTCCATTACACTGTGTGACCCTCAATGGTTCAGGGATACAGCTAGCCGTGGGCTCACAACTCCTTGTGACTCGGAACAACACTTTCCGACTTGCCCAACGAATCATGGTAAAGCGCCTAGCAACATCGCCCCATGATTCCCTAGGTATCACTGATAGTGCCTACAAGAACCAGTAGATTTTGGTTAGCGTACAGTACGGTCCCTTCATCCATATATCCCGATCGAATCAACAACCATTGGTATATCGAGAGTCGCTCAAGATTCGATAACTATGCAATGCATCTTGAAGATCAAATTAGTGACATCGCATGTGCTACTAAGAAACCATTTCTTAAATCACATCAAGTACTCTGGCCAGAGATTTGTCACACTAATATCTCCTCAGATCGCATAGGATATCCACACTCGCAAGTATGTGGTGAATCCTTGACAACAATGCATTGACTCCTATATGTGTCGTAACTGTACCCAATCTCGACACCTGATGACCCCCTCAGAGTCGGTAAACGAGTCAAAGCACAGTACTAGCATATAGAGTCTCCATGATGTTTCAAGTCGTAAGGACTAATGGTGTACAACCAAAACCGCGGACTTTATCCACTCGATAAGTGATAACCACTTGGAAAGTCCGGATAGGGTAGTTCGATTATTCATCCTATGAATATCCATTTGCATGCTTCGAACATCTCCATGTTCCCTACCAATGAAACGTGGTACTCCGCATCGCAAATGCTAGTCTCAAACTCGAGCGATCCTTATCCTTATTATCGGACGGCTCAATCGACTAGGAACGGTTTTTAGAATATACAGTGACTATAAGATGTATTTCATGATAGACATCTCCATGTTCTACCACATCTTACATACACTATAGTATATTCAAGGTCTTTATCAAAACAACAATAGTATATCACAATATAACAATATGAAGTAATATAAAGTCATTGCCATAAAAGTGTAAATAATATTAAACAAAAGATTGTTTATACAAAGAGTCATCAAAGCCCATAGCCACACAGTTGGCTCACTGGGCACCCACTCTTACACCAATACTAGTGTGATAGCTGTTGTTGTACGCGAACTCGATCAACGGCAAATGATCCTGCCAGGCTGAACCAAAATCCATGACGCACGCTCTAAGCATATCCTCCAAAGTACGGATAGTGTGCTCCGACTGACCATCAGTCTCCGGATGATAGGCAGTACTCAAACTGAGAGTAGTACCCATCGCACGCTGAACACTCCCCCAGAATCTAAAAGTGAACCTGGGATCCTGATCGCTGACAATGCTCACAGGAACTCCATGAAGTCGAATGATCTCCTGAATGTACATCCGTGCCATGCGATCCACAGAGTACTCTCAGCTATAGGCAATGAAATGCGCTGACTTGGTGAGTCGGTCCACCACAACCCAGATAGCATCACAGTTCCTTGGGGATACCGGCAAATGGGTCACAAAGTCCATTGTGATAAACTCCCATTTCCATTCAGGAATAGGCAGACTGTGAAGCAATCCTCCAGGTCGTCGGTGCTCTACCTTGACCTGTTGACACACCAAACATCTCGAAACAAACTGATAAACACTGCGTTTCATACCTTTCCACCAAAAACGAGTACGTAGATCCTTGTACATCTTGTTGCTCCCAGAATGAATACTCAACTTAGTGCGATGTGACTGAGACAAAATCTCTTCTCGCAACTCTTCATCCTGCGGAATCACAAGCCTACCAGACAAACACAAAAAACCATCTGACTGATAATGAAATCCAGAAGAGCTACCCTCGTTAGCTAGATGAGCTAAACGCTGGGTCTTAGAATCAGACATCTGAGCATCTCGGATCCGCGAATACAAGGCTGGCTCAGATAATATCGCAAACATCTGGATACTATGCATACCTTTCTTATGCTTGAAGGTATAACCTGAAGTACAACAGTCACTGATCGCACTAGACATCGAACAAGTCTGAAGTGCGGATAGTCGCACCTTGCGACTCAAAGCATCAGCAGTGAGATTAGCAGCTCCCGGATGGTACTTAATCTCGCAATCATAGTTCTTAAGCAAGTCCATCCAACGTCTCTGCCTCATGTTCAACTCCGCCTGAGTGAACAAATACTTGAGACTCTTATGGTCGGTGAAGATCTCAAATTTCTCGCCATACAGATAATGACGCCAGATCTTCAAAGCGAACACAATGGCTGCCAACTCCAAATCGTGGACTGGGTAGTTGTCCTCGTGAAGCTTCAGCTGTCTAGAAGCGTATGCAATCACATGCCCATTCTGAGTCTGGACACAACCTAACCCCTGAAGAGAAGCATCCGTATATACCACATACCCTCCAGATCCTGACGGTAATGCCAACATCAGCGCTGAAGTCAACCGCCATCGAAGCTCACAGAAATTCTCCTCACACTCGGAGGACCACTCGAAATCCACACCCTTGAGGGTAAGCTGCGTCAAAGGTCGAGCTAGTTGAGAGAAGTTCAGAATGAAGCGACGATAATACCCTGATAGACCCAGAAAACTACGGATCTCTGCAACTGTCGTCGGACGCGACCAATTAAGTACCGCTTCAATCTTGCTTGGACCAACAGAAATCCCCTCCCTGGATATGATATGGCCAAGAAAGACCACTCTATCCATCCAGAACTCACACTTGCTCAGCTTGGCGTACAACTACTCATCCCGAAGAGTCTGTAGTACCAAACGCAAGTGAGAAACATGCTCTTCCGTATTACGCGAATACACCAAGATGTCGTCAATGAAGACAACGATAAACTTGTCCAAATATTCCCTGAAGACACGGTTCATCAAATCCATGAATATAGCCGGTGCATTAGTCAAACCAAATGGCATTACTAGAAACTCGTAATGCCCATAGCGAGTACGGAATGCAGTCTTGGCTATGTCCTGATCACGGACTCTCAACTGATGACACCCAGATCTCAAGTCAATCTTGGAGTAAACTGACGTGCCCTGCAGCTGATCAAACAAGTCATCAATACGAGGCAAAGGATACTTGTTCTTCACAGTGACTCGATTCAGCTGCCGATAGTCAATGCACAGCCGCATCGACCCATCCTTCTTCTTTACAAATAGAACAGGAGCTCCCCAAGGAGATACACTAGGACGAATGTACCCCTTGTCCAAAAGATCCTGTAGCTGATTCTTCAACTCACGCATCTCTGATGGATCCAGACGATACGGTGCTCTAGAAATAGGCGAAGTACCCGGCATCAACTCTATGCCAAACTCGACTTCCCTAGCAGGAGGAAAACCCGGAATCTCATCAGGAAATACATCTGGAAATTCATCCACAACAGGAATTCTCTCTATCCCAATACTCTCAGCGGACAAATCAACTGCATAGATAAGGTAGTCTTCCCCGCCAGACTCTAGAGCTCGACAGGCTCTCAAAGCTGATACCAAAGGCATCGGGGGTCGCGCTCCCTCACCATAGAAAAACCAGCTCTCACTCCCCTCCGGATGAAAGCGTACTAATCTCTTATAGCAGTCCACTGAAGCTCAATAGGTAGTCAACATATCTATTCCCAGAATGCAATCAAAGTCGTCCATCGCCAGGACCATGAGATTCGCTAACAGAATGTTCCCTTCAAACTCTAAAGGACAACCCATCACTAGACCCTTAGCCAAAGCAGATTGGCCCGTCGAAGTAAAAAAAAAGACATCACTACGTCTAGTGCAATGCATGGTAACTTATGCCTCTTAACAAAACGTGCAGAAATGAAGGAATGAGATGTACCAGTGTCAATAAGTACAAGAGCAGGTATGCCATAAAGCAGAAATGTACCTGCAATGACTTTCTCATTCTCCTCCATTGCCTGATCATGTCTCAGGGCAAACACCTGGCCAGAAGCTCGTGGCCTCAAATGAGAACTCCCAGCAGGCTGTCCCTGCGACCTCTGCTGTACGGTGGCCTAAGAACAAGATCCTGAACCAGATCCAGAACCGCCTCCCCCAGATAGTGGACAATCTCTCCGGATATGAACTGTCTCTCCACAATGGAAACAAGCTCCAGAAGCTCTACGGCACATGTCGGATGGATGGTTCTTCCCATAGTGATCACACTTGTCCTTCTTACCGAAACGGACAACACCTCCAGAACCAGAGGAAGAAGTAGATCCAGACTTCTTGAAATATTGGGCACGGGGACCCAAAGAACTAGCAGGCCTCGACTGAGGGAAAGGCTTGTTCCGCCGAATGCTGTCCTCCACCTGGTGACAACGGCTCACCAAACCCTCGTAGGACATGTCGTCGCCAACCACCACACGGTCATGGATCTCAGGGTTAAGGCCCTGAAGGAACAGATTAATACTTCATCCCAGAGCTGTCAGCAATCTCGGGGCAATAGGATAGCAGATCAAAGAACTTCTGCTGATACTCATCGATAGACATGGCTCCCTGTCGCAGACTCAGAAGCTCGACTGCCTTCGACTGACGGAGTGTAGGGGGAAAATACAGCTTCTGAAAAGCTGTGCGGAACTCGGCCCAGGTGGCCACTCCTCTCGCCGCAACAAATGGTGCAGAAGTAAACCTCCACCACCTGCGCGCACGTCCATCCAGAAGATAACCTAGGGTCTCCATCTTCTGCTCCTCGGTGCATTGGAAAGTCTGAAAAGTCGTCTCCATGCGGTCTAACCAGTTCTCCGCATCCTCCGGAGACTCACCTCCAACTAAGGGCTTAGGACCCATAGCTAAGAATCGACGCACAGTGAAACGCTCGTCGTCATGATGACGATGACGCCGTTCTCGACGAGGCTCCCGTCGGCATCACCCCAACGCCCACCAATACTGCCATGAGAACTCCGATCGTCACGATATGCCATCTACAAAATTACCTCACGGTTACCTTATGCAGAGTCTAAATCCCAAGAATACTATGCATGCTCTGATACCATAAATGTAGTGACCCTTACCCGGATCACCTACTAACAGAACTTAGGCATGCAATATACTTAATAAAACAGATATCAGAATATAATCTAGTGGAAACCATAAACGTTATACAATCCCAAGTAAAAGAATCTGTAATTTATCCAAATAATATACAACCAAATCGAATAGCTGTATCAACATTGTAAGAGTGGGTGCCCAGTGAGCCAACTGTGTGGCTATGGGCTTTGTTGACTCTTTGTATAAACAATCTTTTGTTTAATATTATTTACACTTTTATGGCAATGACTTTATATTACTTCATATTGTTATATTGTGATATACTATTGTTGTTTTGATAAAGACCTTGAATATACTATAGTGTATGTAAGATGTGGTAGAACATGGAGATGTCTATCATGAAATACATCTTATAGTCACTGTATATTCTAAAACCGTTCCTAGTCGATTGAGCCGTCCGATAATAAGGATAAGGATCGCTCGAGTTTGAGACTAGCATTTGCGATGCGGAGTACCACGTTTCATTGGTAGGGAACATGGAGATGTTCGAAGCATGCAAATGGATATTCATAGGATGAATAGTCGAACTACCCTATCCGGACTTTCCAAGTGGTTATCACTTATCGAGTGGATAAAGTCCGCGGTTTTGGTTGTACACCATTAGTCCTTACGACTTGAAACATCATGGAGACTCTATATGCTAGTACTGTGCTTTGACTCGTTTACCGACTCTGAGGGGGTCATCAGGTGTCGAGATTGGGTACAGTTACGACACATATAGGAGTCAATGCATTGTTGTCAAGGATTCACCACATACTTGCGAGTGTGGATATCCTATGCGATCTGAGGAGATATTAGTGTGACAAATCTCTGGCCAGAGTACTTGATGTGATTTAAGAAATGGTTTCTTAGTAGCACATGCGATGTCACTAATTTGATCTTCAAGATGTATTGCATAGTTATCGAATCTTGAGCGACTCTCGATATACCAATGGTTGTTGATTCGATCGGGATATATGGATGAAGGGACCGTACTGTACGCTAACCAAAATCTACTGGTTCTTGTAGGCACTATCAGTGATACCTAGGGAATCATGGGGCGATGTTGCTAGGCGCTTTACCATGATTCGTTGGGCAAGTCGGAAAGTGTTGTTCCGAGTCACAAGGAGTTGTGAGCCCACGGCTAGCTGTATCCCTGAACCATTGAGGGTCACACAGTGTAATGGAGTTTTAATCCCCGTTGAGATAGTTAAATTTAAAGAGTTAAATTTAATGAACTAAGGAGTTGGACTTCTTAAATAAGAGTAAGGGAGTAGGATTTCCTAAAATGACATAGGGATGGACATTTTTGGAAACCACTGAATTCGGATTCAGGAAAATTTATTTTGACTTTAAAACGTGCAGAAATGGTTTCTGTGCACATTGGTGAAATCGTTTCATCAATCGGAGTCACGATGAATTTTATATTAATTTCTGAACGAGCGGGCTTTACTTGTCGGGCCCCAGCTTATGACTAATGGGCCCTAAGGTGTTAGTGGCCTGCATTATAAATAAGTTATTTCAGTACAGAAATTACACACAACAGGTCATAATTTTTGAGACAGAGCAAAAATCGAACCCTAGCCTCTCTTTCAACAAATCGGCCGAACCCTCCCCCTCTGCCCGAGAAATTCCGGTCTGTCATTTTGAATCGCAGTAAGGAATAGCGAATCAGATTCGTTTATTCTCTTCGCAGAAAACTTCTGATAGATTTTCTAGTGCAATCTATCAGAGGGATTAAACCTCTGTTCGTGGACCTGATTGAAGGCGTTCATCGGTTCCAGGGAGAGACAACAAGAGCAAAATTGTTCTGTTGGTGTCCATTAATCTCGTTGCGAGATTTGAGGTAAAATTTATTTAATTGTTATTTAAATTTTACACACACACGTAATTCAATCGATGAACGGTTGATACCCATACCATGGAAACGTTCCATGAAAAATTTTTAAACTTCCGCTGCACCGGGTATCAATCGTAATTGGTCTGGGAACTCGCCAGTTTTCCAACAGTGGTATCAGAGCCAGGTTGCTCAGATCAATCGATTGAATTAATCAATTGTACAAAATTTTTGAGTGTCGGTTTTTGAAACAAAATAAATATTTTTAATAAAAAAATTTATTTTTTTTTTTTTTTTTTTCCGGGGGCGAAACCCGGGCAGCGATTGGATCGCTGCCCGGAAGGGGCAGCGATGGTCGCTGCCCCCAGGGGCGGCGCACGGCGCCGCCCAGGGCGGCGCACGGCGCTGCCCAGGGCAGCGCTGTGCGCTGCCCAGCGCAGCGCTGGGCGCTGCGCAGGGCAGCGCTCGGCGCCGCCCAGGGGCGGAGCTCGGCGCCGCCCAGCGGCGGCGCCAGGCGCCGCCAGGGCAGCAAGCGTTGCTGCCCTAAGGGGGCAGCCGGGCTGCCCCGGCCCGCGCCCCGGGTGCGGGCCAACCCGGGAGTGTCCCGGGTGGCCCGCGGGAAAAATTAATATTTTATTAAAAATTAATTTTAATATGTTAAAATTTTATTTTTGGTCCGGTCAAAAATTGTTTTTGATTGGTTCACGAGATTTCGGATCGAATTGTTCGAGTCCGTAAATTTTAAAATTGATTTTGGATAAATTTGAATTTTTGGAAAATTTTAATATTTTATCCGTAAATTGAATTTTGAAATCAATTATTTTGGTACAATTGATGATAAGATATGATCTTATGATATATTAGATAAAATATGATTTTATTTGTAAAATTGGATTTTATAGATAAAATATGATTTTATTTGATATGGAGATAAAATATGATTTTATATGTGAAATGTGATTTTATATATAAAATATGATTTTATCTTGTTTAAATTTGAATTGCCACAGCATGTTATCCAATAAATTAATTTTGAATTAAATGTTATTGGATAAGGATGATCGATTGCCATGACCAATTTTGTAGGTGTATGTTAGGAATTTACATTTTGTCTTTATTGTTGTTGGTTTTATTAATGGGCCTGGTTTATGGCCCGATATGAATGTCATATGTAATAAAAGTGGGCTTGGTTTATAGCCCGTTCCCACCCCCTAAAAATGTATCCCCTACTTGTCATTGTTATTTATTGTAAATACATTAGATTTAGTGGGAGATCAAGATTTGAAGATGGTGGGCCCAGCAGACAATGAAGACTGAAGAAATGTAAATTGGAAGCATATGTAATAGGATTGCATTTGCATACTGCATATTACCTAGGATTGGACTAAGACCCGTGATTGGCAACCACGGGTCAATTAGAAATGGAATCGATCATCCTATATAATATGTGATATTATGATTGTATGCATGTTTAGACATAAATTGCGTGAATCCGGCAATGCATGCAATAAATTAAATATGATGAGACAAATATTTTTATAAATAAAATCCCTCATTTTAAATATGATTTAAAATTTATATCAAGATAAATAAAGGAAATTTAAATATAGTTTAAATGTTCCTACCTTCCATCAACGGTCAATGTATGTGATGCTACCCGCGGATACGGTCCGGCTCATATTATTGGGGGGGCCCGTCCGTCGGAAAGCTGTACATTGGATCGACAAATGTTGTAAGTTGGGTGGAACTCCCATGGGATCGGCTCATATTATTGGGGATCCACATGGCGACCGTCCATCACAACTTAATATTGATGGGTCATCTTGACATGTCACTTTAAACGGCGTCATATTATTGGGCCCTTATTGGACATGAGGTAAATACATGGGGGTTGCTTTGGAAGCAATTGGGCTCTACCTTTTGAGAATTATGGTTGGCTGATATTATTCGGGACCATAAGTTTGTCAATTGGACTCCATGTTCTCACTAAGGAAAAAGTTTCCCGTTTTCACTAGAGGGTGGTGAAATCGTTAAAATAGTGGGAGTGAGATTCATAAAATTAAATTCGCCTATTTTATGTCTTAGTAAATTGTTAAACAATCATTGATATATGTCTGTTTTTCCTTTTCAGTATTTTATACAATGAATTCGCGAAATCCTTTATTCTCGATCCTCGAACAAAACAAGCTGACTGGCGCCAACTATACGGAATGGTTCCGGAAGTTGAAGATTGTCTTAACTTCGGAGAAAATGCTCTACGTGTTAGAGAAAGCACCTCCGAAGGAAGCACCAGCTGACATAAGTCCGGAGGAATTGGCCAAACTTGATGCATGGTGTGACCATGACATCAAGACCAAATGCTATATGCAAGCCTCGATGTCTGATGAACTCCAGAGGCGATTTGAGGACACGGTGAATGCTGCTGACATTCACACGCAACTCAAGGAACTTTTTGGGGCTCAGTCGAGGGCTGAAAGGTTCTCTACTGTTAAGGAGTTGATGACGTGCCGCATGCGTGAAGGGACTTCGGTCCGTGATCATGGGGTACGAGTGATTTGGCTCATACAGAAGTTAGCGACCCTTGATTTGGTGTTGGAGCATGAACTCAATGTGGACTTGCTGCTTCTATCTCTTCCTTCTTCATTTGATGGATTCGTGATAAATTTTAATATGAACAAGATAGAGGCCACCCTTGAAGAGATGGTCAATATGCTCGTTACATATGAATCCACACTTAAGAAGGATAAGCCAGCTTTCTTGGTGGGCTCCTCATCTTCTGCTAAGAAGGGGCCAAGTATGAAGGGCAAGAAACGTTCTGCCCCACCCAAGAAAGTGGAACCCGAGAAGAAGCAAAAGACAAAGGCTTCAAACAATGAAAAATCCAAGGATGTTTGCCATTACTGCAAGAAGCCGGGTCATTGGAAGCGCAACTGCAAGGAGTATCTTGAGCAGTTGGGAACTGCAAAGGGTATGTTCTATATCGAAATAAACATGTCACTTAATACAACTTCTTGGGTATTGGATACCGGATGTGGATCTCACATTTGCAATGATTTGCAGGTGATGACAAGAAGTCGCAGGCTTAGAATGGGTGAGACCCAGCTGAGGCTCGGGAATGGTTCCAGAGTTGAAGCTACGGCCATTGGAGATGTTTGTTTGATTTTGCAGAATGGTTTTAAATTATTGTTGAGAGATGTTTTATTTGTGCCAGATTTAATTAAAAATATTATTTCTATTTCTATGCTTGATAGAGATGGTTATTCTTGTAATTTTGTGAATGGGATTTGCAATATTTACAAGAATGAATGTTTAATTGGAAATGGACAACTTGAAAACGATCTATACAATTTAAAACTAAAAGACGTTCCAGTAAATTGTATTGACAAACCGGCGACAACAAACAAAAGGAAAATCGATAGTCAAAACCCGGCAAACCTTTGGCACGCTAGACTAGGTCATATTTCCTCAAGGAGGATGAACAAGCTAGTGGGAGAGGGCATGTTTGATATGTCTGATATTAACTCTCTACCTACTTGTGAATCCTGCCTAAAAGGGAAAATGACTAAATCTCCTTTTAAGGGGAAGCCTGAACGTAGTCAAAATCTGTTGGATTTGATCCATACAGATGTTTGTGGTCCATTTAGAGTAGGGACTCAACATGGCCACACCTACTTCATTACCTTTACTGATGATTATTCTAGGTATGGGTATTTATATTTAATGAAATATAAGTCTGAAGCATTTGAAAAGTTCAAAGAATTCAAGGCTGAAGTAGAAAACAAGCTAGGTAAAAGTATTAAAGCACTTCGATCGGATCGAGGTGGAGAATACTTGAGTACCGAGTTTTTGGACTATCTAAAAGAGAATGGGATTCTCTCTCAGTGGACTCCTCCTATGACACCACAGCTTAATGGTGTATCGGAGCGTCGTAATCGAACTTTGTTGGACATGGTTCGATCCATGATGAGCTTCACTGAGCTTCCACCTTCGTTTTGGGGCTATGCGCTTGAAACGGCGGTATTGTTGTTGAATAACGTCCACACTAAAGCAGTGGACAAAACACCATACGAGTTATGGAATGGCAAAGCTCCTAAGTATTCATACTTGAGGATTTGGGGATGTCCTGCTTACGTGAAGCGGACAGTGGGAGATAAGTTGGATAGTCGATCCAGCTTGTGTTATTTTGTGGGGTATCCGAAGAATTCAATCGGATATTATTTCTATTATCCTGCTGAAACAAAGGTGTTTGTTTCACGGAATGCCACCTTCTTGGAGAAGGAGTTCTTATTGGATAAGAAAGGCGAGATGATGGAACTCGAAGAAGTTCGAGAAGAACCCGAAATACAAAATAACGATCCCACACCTCAGGAACCATTGCTGGACACGCCTGCACCTAGAAGATCCGAGAGGACTTCTAGACCTCCAGTTCGATATGGTCTTCTTCTTGAAGAGGGTCAAGATGAACCCGACATTGGATGTGATCCAAAAAGCTTCAAGGAAGCAATTTCTGATGCGGATTCGAATTTATGGCTTGAAGCTATGCAGTCAGAATTGGATTCGATGCATACAAACCAAGTTTGGTCTTTAGTAGATCCTCCCGATGGAATTGTTCCGATAGGGTGTAAATGGATCTACAAAAGAAAGCTTGGGCCTGATGGTAAGGTATTGACCTACAAGGCGCGATTGGTGGCTAAAGATTATACTCAAAGGCAAGGAGTTGACTATGACGAAACCTTTTCACCAGTTGCAATGTTCAAGTCCATAAGAATCCTAATTGCCATAGCTGCATGGTATGACTATGAGATATGGCAAATGGATGTGAAGACTGCTTTTCTTAATGGAGACATTAAGGAGGAAATCTATATGAAGCAGCCTGAGGGGTACACATCCATGGGAAGCGAGCATAAGGTATGCAAGCTTCAGAGATCAATTTATGGTCTAAAACAAGCATCAAGAAGTTGGAACCATAAATTTGATGAAACAATTAAAGATTTTGGTTTCATCAAGAACCCGGAGGAACCTTGCGTGTACAAGAAAGTAGTTAAGGATGCGGTGACATTCTTAGTACTTTATGTTGATGACATCCTACTCATTGGGAATGATGTAGGGATGTTGCAGTCAACAAAGATATGGTTATCAGGTAGATTTTCGATGAAGGATTTGGGTGAGGCATCCTACATTCTTGGGATACAGATCTATAGGGATAGATCTAAGAGAATGATAGGACTCACTCAATCAACCTACATCGATACCATATTGAAACGGTTTTCAATGGATGGGTCCAAGAGAGGACATCTACCCATGTGTCATGGAGTTTCTCTATCCAAGTCTATGTGTCCCAAGACTGATGCAGAGATAGAGAATATGACACATGTACCATATGCGTCAGCTATAGGTAGTATCATGTATGGGATGATATCTACCAGACCGGATGTAGCATTTGCTCTGAGTGTCACGAGCAGATATCAGTCTAATCCTGGTCAGATGCATTGGAAAGCCGTGAAGGACATTCTTAAGTATTTGCGAAGGACTAAGAATATGTTCATGGTTTATGGAGGACGAGAACTCAAACTGGAAGGCTATACCGACTCTAGCTTCCAAAGTGATGTGGATGACTCGAAGTCAACCTCTGGATTTGTGTTCATGCTCAATGGCGGTGCTGTCTCTTGGAAGAGTTCCAAGCAGGACACCACAGCGGATTCCACCACTGAGGCTGAATACATTGCAGCATCAGCTGCTGCTAAAGAGGCCGTTTGGATGAGGAATTTCGTCCAAGAGTTGGGCGTCATTCCTGAATTTGTTGGTCCAGTCCCGGTGTACTGCGACAACACGGGTGCCGTTGCTCAAGCAAAGGAACCAAGGTCTCATCAAAGATCCAAACACGTACTGAGGAAATACCACATAATCCGGGAGATTGTGGAAAGAGGAGACATCAGTGTCGAACGAGTGGCCTCTGCAGACAATATCGCTGATCCACTTACTAAGCCTTTGCCAGGACCATTGTTTGACAAACATCGCGAAGCAATGGGTCTACGTAGTATGACTAGTTGGCTATAGGGCAAGTGGGAGATTGTAAGAGTGGGTGCCCAGTGAGCCAACTGTGTGGCTATGGGCTTTGTTGACTCTTTGTATAAACAATCTTTTGTTTAATATTATTTACACTTTTATGGCAATGACTTTATATTACTTCATATTGTTATATTGTGATATACTATTGTTGTTTTGATAAAGACCTTGAATATACTATAGTGTATGTAAGATGTGGTAGAACATGGAGATGTCTATCATGAAATACATCTTATAGTCACTGTATATTCTAAAACCGTTCCTAGTCGATTGAGCCGTCCGATAATAAGGATAAGGATCGCTCGAGTTTGAGACTAGCATTTGCGATGCGGAGTACCACGTTTCATTGGTAGGGAACATGGAGATGTTCGAAGCATGCAAATGGATATTCATAGGATGAATAGTCGAACTACCCTATCCGGACTTTCCAAGTGGTTATCACTTATCGAGTGGATAAAGTCCGCGGTTTTGGTTGTACACCATTAGTCCTTACGACTTGAAACATCATGGAGACTCTATATGCTAGTACTGTGCTTTGACTCGTTTACCGACTCTGAGGGGGTCATCAGGTGTCGAGATTGGGTACAGTTACGACACATATAGGAGTCAATGCATTGTTGTCAAGGATTCACCACATACTTGCGAGTGTGGATATCCTATGCGATCTGAGGAGATATTAGTGTGACAAATCTCTGGCCAGAGTACTTGATGTGATTTAAGAAATGGTTTCTTAGTAGCACATGCGATGTCACTAATTTGATCTTCAAGATGTATTGCATAGTTATCGAATCTTGAGCGACTCTCGATATACCAATGGTTGTTGATTCGATCGGGATATATGGATGAAGGGACCGTACTGTACGCTAACCAAAATCTACTGGTTCTTGTAGGCACTATCAGTGATACCTAGGGAATCATGGGGCGATGTTGCTAGGCGCTTTACCATGATTCGTTGGGCAAGTCGGAAAGTGTTGTTCCGAGTCACAAGGAGTTGTGAGCCCACGGCTAGCTGTATCCCTGAACCATTGAGGGTCACACAGTGTAATGGAGTTTTAATCCCCGTTGAGATAGTTAAATTTAAAGAGTTAAATTTAATGAACTAAGGAGTTGGACTTCTTAAATAAGAGTAAGGGAGTAGGATTTCCTAAAATGACATAGGGATGGACATTTTTGGAAACCACTGAATTCGGATTCAGGAAAATTTATTTTGACTTTAAAACGTGCAGAAATGGTTTCTGTGCACATTGGTGAAATCGTTTCATCAATCGGAGTCACGATGAATTTTATATTAATTTCTGAACGAGCGGGCTTTGCTTGTCGGGCCCCAGCTTATGACTAATGGGCCCTAAGGTGTTAGTGGCCTGCATTATAAATAAGTTATTTCAGTACAGAAATTACACACAACAGGTCATAATTTTTGAGACAGAGCAAAAATCGAACTCTAGCCTCTCTCTCAACAAATCGGCCGAACCCTCCCCCTCTGCCCGAGAAATTCCGGTCTGTGATTTTGAATCGCAGTAAGGAATAGCGAATCAGATTCGTTTATTCTCTTCGCAGAAAACTTCTGATAGATTTTCTAGTGCAATCTATCAGAGGGATTAAACCTCTGTTCGTGGACCTGATTGAAGGCGTTCATCGGTTCCAGGGAGAGACAACAAGAGCAGAATTGTTCTGTTGGTGTCCATTAATCTCGTTGCGAGATTTGAGGTAAAATTTATTTAATTGTTATTTAAATTTTACACACACACGTAATTCAATCGATGAACGGTTGATACCCATACCATGGAAACGTTCCATGAAAAATTTTTAAACTTCCGCTGCACCGGGTATCAATCGTAATTGGTCTGGGAACTCGCCAGTTTTCCAACAAACCTCAAAACAACAGAAATAAAACCTAGACGAAGCTCCAGCTGGTCAACCACTGACTAGCCCCTCTTGGATCCACCCACCTCGTCCAATCGCAAACCTGCCCCATGGAATAGGGTGTCCAGAAACACAGAGTACAAGACGTGAGCATAAAACGCTCAGTACGAGAGTATGAGTGTACATGCATGCAAAGTGAACTCCCTATAAACTCGAGGTTAAGGATCAAATAACAGAGACAGACCGGGCCCTGGTATGTAGCACGTTGTGCCGTCGCTTCAGGAGGTGGCTCCCATACCATAATACCAGTGGATATGCCGGACCCAAATCGATGGAAGTCCAACCACTAACAGGATAGGGAAAAACCCTACTAACAGACATCTCGAAGGAGATAGCTCAGTATGCAAATGAATGCGGCATAAATCAATGACATATAAACCATGCAGTCACATAATACATGCATACTCAGTCAGGATATCTCGAACAGTACTTCCGTACCTCAAATCAGTGCGAGCTCTACCAACTCTAGGTCCACGCCTATAGTCTGCTCTACACTGCCAAAATGATACTACTATCATTATAGTGCTCTAAAATCCTTAACTAAACTATTGCATACTCCTAAATATTTATAGGAAGCAAAAGCTATACCTTCGTCTGTCGTTATCCCTTTGCTGTCGAGTGCCTCAAAACTAGGCCACAGCTCCGCTACGACGCCTGGACTGCTATGCCACTTTCGGATTCCCCACGGGATGCCTAGAATGCACTAGATCTAAACTCGAAGGCTAAGGAATCGAGAGAGAAGAGGTGAATGGTGCACTTCAAAAATGAGCTCGGCACCCCCTATTTATAGATGGCGATCGGAGCTTCCGAACTGCGATCGGAACGTCCGATCCTGCCATCGGAGCTTCCGAAGATCCTGATCTGCCACGTGTCAAAATATCACTTGTTGACTCCGGATAGGGGTGATCGCAGCTTCCGATCCTGATCGGAGCTTCCGATCTAGCCACACGTCATGCCTGACGTAATATGATCGGAGCTTCCGATCCTGATCGGAGCTTCCGATCCTGATCGGAGCTTCCGATCTCACCTTCAGAGCTTCCGATCCGTCCGATACTTAATTGGTTTAATTAACACAATTAATCTCTTAATTACCAATTTCGGGTACGGGGTACTACAACTCACAAGCCAAAGTTCAACAACTCAAAAACGGTTCGAAATCCCAAAAACCCAAACCGGCGGCATAACGGCTATAAATGAACAAACCGGAAACGTAGACAGCAATTCAACAACGATGCTAACTCATAACAATGCTAAGACAACAACAACAAGGCAAACCCATCAAATCTCAAAACTAGATTTTCGAAAATAGGCTTCCAAAAATCATAACAAATCCTAACGTCGCTCTATTTCAAAACCGACAGATAATAAACGATCAGAACTCTGCCAAGAACAACATACTCGAATCTTGAACGATTCTAACAACATCCAAAAACTAGAATGTATCTGATCGTAGAAAAACTTACGGTATAACGGAGCTCTCGTTGCTGTGATAGATAATCTGCCTTCAGAAATAAATTCTAACGGTCGGATCGAGCTCAGGGCAAAATCTGGAAGCTTGAAAACCAAAAGGGGCGTTGTTAATGGAGGGAATCGTGCAAGGGAAGGAGATGGAGGAATGGACCAAGTCAAACTAGAAAAGATAATATATTAAACTCCATATTTACACTTTAGCCCCTGAAATTTCCAAAATTTACAAAAAAAGACCCTGATAAATATCAAAACGGCCCTCGACTTCTGATAACTCTAATTATCTCAAATAAGCTCAATTAAGATAAAAATGGGGCGTTACACTAGAAGTATTCAAGAAATTGAACATAAACATCCCTTTCGCCGACGCATTGATGCAAATGCCCAGCTATGCTAAGTTCTTGAAGGAGATTCTCTCCAACAAGAGGAAATTGGAGGAGCATGCAATGATCAATCTAACAGAAAATTGTTCAGCACTAGTTCACAACAAGATCCCACCGAAGCAAAAAAGATCCAGTGAGTTTCTCTATCCCTTGTGTTATTAATGATGTGCAATTTCATAAAGCTTTGTGTGATTTAGGTGCTAGCATAAACTTAATGTCATATTCTGTTTTCAGGAAACTGAGCTTGGGAGAGCCGAAATCCACTAGGATGTCGTTGCAAATGGCGGACAGGTCTATCAAATATCCAAGAGGGATAATAGAGGATGTGTTGGTGAAAGTTGACAAATTCATCTTCCCGATGGATTTTGTGGTGCTTGATATGGAGGAAGACTTGGACATGCAACTTATTCTGGGAAGACATTTCCTGGCAACAGGAAAAGCACTCATCGATGTCCAAAAGGGAGAATTACTTCTGAGAGTGGGAGAGGAGAAAATCTCTTTTGATGTGTTTAATGCACTTAAATTTTCACAATGTAATGAACAGTGTATTCAAATAGATGTTGTGGACACACTTCTGTATGATTATGTGCAGGATACGTTTCAGGAACCATTAAAAGCTGCACTTGTATCTCCACCTCATGAGGATGAAATCAATGAAGGAATAGAAAAAGAAGACTGCTTACTTGAATGATAACCAGTCATGGTGAAAAGGTGGCAAGCTCAGACTAGAAGATCTTGATGACCGAAAGGATTTAGTTCTCCAGAAACCAAGTCTTGAAGAACCGCCAACTGTTGAATTAAAACCATTAACAGCCCATCTGAAATATTTATTTTTAGGTGAGAATGAAAATTTACCTGTCATAATTTCTTCTTCTTTGACAGGTGAGATGGAGGCCAGACTGCTGGATGTTCTCAAAAATCACAAGAGTGTGTTTTCTTGGAAGGTAGCAGATATCAAAGGCATTAATCCATCCATCTACATGCATAAAATCTTAATGGAAAAGAGCATCAACCCCTTGGTCCAACCATAGAGGAGATTAAATCCCAAGATGCAAGAAGTAGTGAAAGCTGAAACGATAAACCTTCTGGATGCAAGTATTATTTATCCCATTTCTAATAGTGTTTGGGTGAGTCCGGTTCAATGTGTACCGAATAAAGGTGGGATAACTGTCATTAAGAATGAGCAGAATGAGCTGATACCTACTAGGACAGTTACAGGTTGGCGGGTGTGTATAGATTATAGGAAATTGAATGACGCAACCCGTAAGGACCATTTTCCCCACCCCTTCATTGACCAAATGCTAGAAAGACTTGCTGGGTAGAATTTTATTGCTTTTTAGATGGATATTCAGGATACAATCAAATTGCGATTGCACCTGAAGATCATGATAAAACAACGTTTACTTGCCCATATGGTACGTTTGCTTATAGATGTATGCCTTTTGGTCTGTGTAATGCCCCTGAAACTGTTCAGAGATGCATGACTGCTATTTTTCATGATATGGTTGAAAATTTTCTAGAAATATTCATGGATGATTTTTCCATTTTTGGTCAATCTTTTGATGCATATCTGAATAATCTGAATATTGTTTTGATGAGATGCGAGGAGACGAACTTGGTACTAAACTGCGAAAAGTGCCACTTCATGGTAACCGAAGGTATTGTATTAGGGAACTGAATATCTGAGTAGGGAATGGAGGTGGACAGGGCTAAGGTGCACGTCATTCAGAATTTACCTCCACCGATAACAATCAAGGGAGTCAGAAGTTTTCTAGGCCATGCCGGTTTTTATAGGCGGTTCATTAAAGATTTTTCAAAAATTGCAAAACTTCTGTCTTCTTTATTGATGAAAGATACACCTTTTAATTTTGATTCCCATTTTTTACAGGCATTTGAATATCTGAGAGAAAGATTGGTGACTGCACCAGTACTAACATCACCTAATTGGGATCTCCCATTTGAGGTCATGTGTGATGCCAATGAATCAGCTGTTGGCGTGGTACTTGGCCAATGAATAGACAAGGTATTCCGTACTATTTACTACTCTAGCAAAACCTTGAATGAAGCTCAACTGAATTATGCCACCACTCAAAAGGAGTTGCTAGCTCTATTCTTTGCACTTGACAAATTCCATTCATACCTTGTACTTTCGAAAATTATTGTGTACACTGATCACTCAACCATAAGACACCTATTGGCTAAGAAAGATGCAAAACCTAGGTTGATTAGGTGGATCCTGCTCCTATAAGAATTTGATTTGGAAATAAAGGATAAGAAATTAGTATAAAATGTCCTAGCTGATCACTTGTCTAGACTAGAATGCATTCCTGAATGTGCACAGAATGATATTGAGGAAATAGATGATTGGTTTCCTGATGAAAAGTTGTTTGCCATAAAAAATTCTCCTTGGTATGCTAATTTTTCAAATTAAGTAGTCACGGGCACACTCCCACATAAGATGTCTTTTCAGCAAAAGAAAAAATTTCAGTCATATGTAAAGCATTATTTTTGGGAAGAACCTTTCTTGTTTAAAATTTGTTCTAAGTCGATGATCCGAAGATGTGTAGTGGAAGGAGAGATGAAAAGTATCCTCAGACATTGTCATGATCGTGAGGTAGGCGGTCATGTTGAGCCAATCAAGACGGCAGCTAAGGTACTTGAATGTGGGTTCTATTGGCCCAATCTGTTTAAAGACGCACGGTCTTTTGTCATTGAGTGTGATAGATGTCAGCGGACAGGTAATATCTCAAACCGTCATGAAATGCCTTTGAATAATATTATTGAATGTGAGATATTTGATGTGTGGGGAATCGACTCTATGGGACCATTTCCAAACTCTTTTGCAAAAAAAATACATTTTGGTCGCCGTAGATTATGTTTCTAAATGGGTAGAGGCAGAAGCTTGTGTAATTAATGATGCACTGGTGGTCACAAAATTTCTAAAGAAAAACATTTTTAATCGGTTTGGTATACCCCATGCAATTATTAGTGATGGTGGCACCCACTTTTGCAACAAACTTTTTGAAAAACTTTTGAAGAAATATGGTGTCAAGCACAAAGTTTGTACACCCTATCATCCCCAAACAAGTGGCCAAGAAGAAGTGTCCAATCGATAAATCAAACAAATTTTGGAAAATAGTGTGAGTACGAACAGGAAATATTGGGCACTTCGACTTGATGATGCTTTATGGGCCTATAGAACAGCTTTCAAAAATCCTATAGGTACCTTGCCATATAGACTGTTGTTTGGTAAAGCATGTCATTTGTCAGTTGAATTAGAGCATAGAGCGACACTAAACTTTAAATTTGTTGTTGTAGGTGAAAAGAGACTGCTCGAACTGAACCAATTGGAGGAATTTCGAGACAACGCATATGATATGGCGGTATCATACAAGGAGCGAACTAAGAGGATACATGACAAACGCATTCGCCATCGAGAATTCAGAGAAGGAGACGATGTCTTGTTATTTAACTCCCGGTTGAGGCTCTTTCCTGGAAAATTGAAGTCTAGGTGGTCTGGACCATACAAAATCACCAGGGTGTATCCATTGGGGGCCATTGAGATAAAAGATGCCAGAAATGAGTCTTTCACAGTCAATGCTCAGTGATCAAAACATTATGTGGGAGGTGATGTTGATTTCATGTCAGTCATCACCACGCTGACTGATCAAGACTAGTTTGGGGAGGAGAAAAGTCAAGCTCTAGACTTTAAATTGAGAACTACTTTCTTCACTCTCTTTTGTTTAGTTCTGTCAGAATTGTTTTTTTTATTTTATTTTCAATTTTTTTTAGTTTTTGAATTTTTCGTACTGTTTTCAAAAATTTTCTGTGCGCTCGCGGGGTCATTTTCTGCCGCTCGAGTGCCCAGCCTCTGTTTTCTTGATTTTGTTTCAAACTAGGGTGAGCCCGCGCGTGCACTCTCTATTTTTAAAGTTTTGCTCAAAGGGGTATGCGCCCGCGCGGCTATTTTCTACCGCGTTGGCGCCTCGCGCAGATCAAGATTTTTAAATCCCCCGATCCCCTTTCCTTTCTTAATTCTTTCTTTCCTTTTCTTCTTTCAAACCCTACGCTGCCTCCTCTTACCCATTTTTCTCACTTCTTTTCCTCCCAATCGCAGGTATCTCTCTTCTATTTGCCTAATTTCACTCAAGATAGAACCAAATAGAGCTAAGATTGCTACCTCTCGTGCTTCTTCTTCATCCTCCACCATTTTCAATAGAAAGTTCATCTCCTTGGAGGCTAAAGCACGATATAAAGCCGCAAAGATAAATAGAAATCTGATCCCTGAGAGAGGAATCGATCTATCCAAGAACCACACCATCTCTCTCGGCATCACTGAGCGTGGATGGACCGAGTTTTGCCGCCAACCTCCCGCGGATGTCATACCTTTGGTGAGGGAGTTCTATGCTAACACCCCTGAACGAACCGATAACAAAGCTTATGTGAGCGGTAAGTTCGTTTCTTTTGACCCTGAAACTATTAATGCTTTATTGCAAACACCGAAGGTAGACGATAGCCAATTCCAAGCGTTTAAGGATACCCCGGATTATAATCTAGTCTCTACTGAACTGTGCTATGATGGAAATGTTTGGAAGGACTCGGTCAAATTTTTGTCTTTAAAGAAAAGTTTTTGAAGATGGAACCGGCCTTGTGGTATGCGTTTCTAACTCACAGGATGATGTCGGTGTCCCACACGCACGAGGTGGTGATGAGTAGGGCATTGTTGTTGTTTGCCTTGAACAAACGCTGGCCAATCAATGTAGGCCAACTCATCAACAGGGAGTTATACACGTCCATCCGTTCACCGAATATTGGCATATTTTTCCTGTTTATTATTTCCGCACTTTTTGTGCAAGCTGGAGTTGTAGTGCGAGACGACGAATAATGGCAACATCCAATGCAGGATGTGGACAATAGAATTTTGAAGACAGAGTAAACTTTCAGACTGCAAGAGTTTACATTGCGTGGCCGGGCGAGTTTTGGACCCGGTCAATCTTTGAGGCACGCCCCGAAACCACCACCCGCTCGCCGCACCAATAATGACACGGTGAATGAACTATCTGTTTGGGACCAACATCATGAAGAGTGCCAAAATGTCGCATTTGCTTATATGGACTCGATGCATGCTATGGTGAGAGGGTTGTGCGTCAATGCTGGCATGGACCCTGCGAACTTTCCAGCACCACCACCGTATCCACCACCGTTTTGATTCAAATGCGTTGCACCTATTCGTGAGCTTTCTGATAATTTCGAGGAAGATCCAGCTGGCAAAGATGAAGACCAATGATCAGGGGAGTTTTTGTTTTGTGTGTGTTTTTTTATTATTATTCTTTGCGTGTCTTTGTTTTTGTTAGTTTGTGTGTTTTGCATTGTTCGTTCTGTTTTTCTTTCTCCGTGTTTTTAGGATTGCCTTGTGGTTTCTTTTGCATTGAGGACAATTCTAGTTTCTAATTTTGGGGAGGGTGTTTATGTTAAGTGTTAGTTATTCTTGTTTAATGTAAATGTTTGCATTTTCATTATTGTTCGCTTGTGTGTTGAGTGAGACGATGAATGGGGGCTGATGATGATTTGAATTTGTGAATTTTGGGTGAAAAAAAAAATAATTTTGTTGTTGTGCTCTTAATTTGACATGAGAAACTGTAGGTTGACCCGTGAATAGTTTAAGAACCTGTGTTAGACCAGTGGATTGTAACGAAAGATTAGGTGAAATTTCTGTCTGTTTGACCATTGCACGACAATAGGTGTTTTGTGGATCTTAATTGTTTCTATGAATTTTGGCGAGCTGTAGCCTGAAACTTATGAACTTGGGCGCACCTAGAAAAATAGAAAAAATAAATTTATACAATTCCATCCGGGCCTTTAAAGGATTTAATTCCTAAAATATTAAATCAAAGGGCTAAGTATGGGGATTACATTGGGTTGATGCTCCATCCAGGCTATAGACAAGGGGATTAGAAAGAAAAAAAAATTAAAACTTTCATATCCTAGATAGTTAGTTAAGAAAGCGGGTAATTAATGGGGCTAAAGCAATACCGGGTGTAAAATCCAGAGGTTTGTAATTCATTATCTCAAGGGAGGTGGGTGTGTCTAGAGTCGTTAGAAGGAATGGATACTTGAGAGTGAAACTTGCACTAATATGTCATAGGTCGCTAAGCAGATTTGAAATGGATTCTATCTGAGTTGTATGAAACTGGAATGACATTTCACACATACACGTTCACGTTAAACCGAAGGTATATTATGAAAAGTTAAGAGCGGTGGAAATTTTGTGTTGTGAAGGGACTTCTCCGAGGCAATGAATTCCCATGAATCGTCTCACTTGCTTTTGTGTTTGCATTCTAGTTATCACCTGTTTTGCTCGAGGGCGAGCAAAAGGTTAGTTTGGGGAGGTTGATAGGAGTCGGTTTTGCATGTTTTATTCTTGGTTTATTTTGTGTTTTGTTTTCGTTTTGTGTCTTATTGTGTGTTTTTAATATAATCTTTGTGCGTTGAGTGTTTTATCTTGAATTTCGTTCACTCATCTGTTATTTGTGGTTGTTTAGCAGGAAAACAAGAAAAAGAAGAGTTTATTTTGGAAGAGCCAGAATGCACTAGAGAGCAACATCAAAGGCAGTGATTCACAGGGGGTGCGCCCGCGCAGTAGTTTTCTACCGCCCGCATGCACTCAGTGAATAAACCAGTAGAAAGGAAGAAAGTGGGCACGCGTGCGGTAGTTTTCTACCGCCCACGCACATGCCTGTTTGAACTAAAAGTAGGGAGGCAGAAACCATGCGCCCGAGCGGCTGTTTTCTACCGCTCGGGCGCTCCCGCGCATTCTTGGAAATTTTTATTTCGGGTGTTTTGTAAGGAAAGGACTCTTGGGTAAGTATAAAAGGATATTTTTCAGAATTTTTAAGGGTTGGACATACAGAAGATCGAGAGGAGGCGGCTGCTGAAGATCGGAAACTTCTTCTTCTCATTGGGAGTTTTTCTTCTTCATAATTTCTGAATTTTTATGTTGAAAAACATTGTTAGGTTAAAGTTTATGATGAGTTGTAGTAGCTAAACTTTATTTTGTTGGAATTTAGGGGATCTGAACCTCGAAACATGTTTGTGTGATTGAATCTTTGGACGAATTGAGTTTGATTTATACTAGTATTTGATTTTATCATGGTTTATTATTCTATGTTGAGGAGTAGCTAACTTTAGCATAGATTTGTAAGTTGTGAATTGTTGTCGAGAGATAGATTCATGATTAGGACAAATGATAAAATCCATGTACTTCAAATATGCATAGAGATATGATATATAGTACATATTGATAACCATAGATCACCAGGTTGAAAGTTGTAGGAATTCAAAGAACGCAAAGAAATCAGTAATGATAAATAATTAAAGAGATTTAATTTTTTCATTAACTTGAATTAGATTGGCATAAACTGGAGAGAGAGTGTTGATACTTCGGGAATTTCTGTCAAATTTATGTGTATTGAATTAAGATTCAATCGTCCAGTTCAGTTAGGGGCAAGGTGAACCGAAATTCCAACAAAATCCTTTCATTTTATATTTTTGATCTTGAAAAGTTGTTTTCATTTTTTGCATTAATTCTAGTTATTTTAGTCGAGTTCTTTAGTTATAAATTTTAGTTATAATCAAATTTCAAAATTTCGATATTTTGGGTAGAAAAGATAAGATAAATAAATCATCTTCGACATAATTCCTGATGACGATACTCGTACTCAGTACACTTAATTATAACTTGAGTCATGCACTTGCAATATTTTCGAGCGTAATAGAAAGATTTTTATATTGAATTCAAGTGTTAGTAATTGCTCGATCAACTGCCCTCGAGATGATTGTTGAAACTTCCTCTTTTGCTGATAATCGGCCTGCATCTCTCTCCTCCCTATCTCCGACCGATACTCCCAGTTCACCGCTGCCTTATACGTCGTCACATCTGCCATATAAATATCATGCTTGATGTCGGACCTCAAACCATTGGTGAAATGCCGCAGCCTCTCCCTCTCATCACCAGCAATCATGGGTACAAAGTGACACTCACGCTCGAACTGCCTCACGTACTCAGCCACAGACCGGTCTCCCTGTCGGAGAGTCATAAAATCGCGGATCAACTAGCCTCGAACATCCTCGGTGAAATACTTCTCAAAGAATGCAGTCTCGAATTCCCTTCATGTAATCCTCGCCACGTCAAGTCCAATCACAGCGTCCCCCCACCAAAGGGTTGCATCATCTTTCATCATGTAGATGGTGCAACGAACCTGATCAGCATCCTGGATCCTCATATACGCAAAGATCGTCTCCAACGATCGGATCCACTCCTCAGTAGCTAACGGATTAGTGGTCTCTACAAACTCCTTGGGCCCCTGCTTGCGGAACCTATCAGCGATGTCGTCCTCATGGGTCCTCTTAGGCTGACCAGCCTGATGCTTCTGTAGCCAAGTAATACCAGCAAGCATATCCACGCTGGCCCTCTCCAACGCTGTGAGTGGTGGATCTGGTGGTGGAGGAGGTGGAGGTGGAGGTGGAGGTGGATCCCGACGAGCTCCACCCTGCCCAGCTTCTCCCTGACCGGCGCCCTCTCGGACGTCCCGATGCAAAACACGTCTAAGAGCCATACTGAAATTCCCAAAAATCCACACGTAACCATATTACATAACTAAGTATTTTAATTTAAAATCCTTATAACATAAATTTTAGTGAAAATTTAACTCATGTGTCCCATTCATAAACATATACTTGAACATTTAAAACTCACAGACTGGCAGTGCGATTTTTGAGCTCCACGTAGCAGGCTAGCTTACCCTCCAAGGATCTTGCTCTGATACCAAATGAAACGACCCAACTCGAGAGATTTTTTTTATATTAAAATATTACATATATGCCCATGCATATATGCATCTATACTAAAAATAGTCTTATTTCAAGTAATATAGTATATAATAATTTGATTGTACTCTAGCAATTTAAAACGCTCGAATAATTTAAAGAAAATCCATGCACAAGAATGCGGTATCGCAAAATGCGAAATTACGTAGTTTAAATCCCAACCACAAGAAAATCATAATGTAAGTAGAAAACACATGCGGAAAGTTTTTTATTACAATCCTCAAATAAAATCTCATAAAAGAAGTGCGGAAACATGAATACTGCAAAGGCCACGGGTACGCTAGATCGCCGCAGGTGCTCAGAGGTCCTCACCGCTGGTTGGGATCACATCCTCAGCACTAACATCAAAATCTCCTGCACACCATTTAGATCTAATGAGCCTAGAGGCCCAACATGCTCTACCTTTAATAACGAATACTATTAAATAAAACCGCATGCAAGCACGTATAGTATATAAAATAACCTGAGGATTCTAATGCATGCATGATCGTAAAATCATATGCATAATACTGAGTCGTAAACATAATCATAACATAAATATGTAGCATAAATTATGGCATGTTATAACCATAAAATTTTTTGTTGTGTGGGTCATATAAGTGAAGTGTGACAAAAAACATAAACGATTGATTAATCTATAACCAGCGTACGCGACGACGAGGTTCACCCAACCTTAACACAGGGATCCGTAGGCTCCTTAACATAAGTGGAGAGGTCATCGGGCCCGGTATCCCGACTCCCAATCCCATGAGTGCCACAATTCACATCCATTTACCAAAATTTTTCTTTACATGCCCTTAATCTTAACATACAATACATGCACGAATCATGAATTTTAAATTATCATTTTTCTTAAAAAAATTTCCCATAAATATATATTTAACTTATTTTCATAAAAATCATACTTGTAACAAAATATACATATACATCTATTAAATATATATTTACCAACTACTTTACTTGTCACTGGCTAGTTTGAGTTGTTGTCACGTTAACTTAAGCCCTGAAACTAAGTCTAGCCCATTAACCCTTATCGTGGCCCAAAATACTTAGAATAGCCCAATTATTCATAAATTGACCCAATTAGATTTAGGTTGGCCCAATTAAAATTTAATTTACTTAAGCCCAATTAACATGGCCCAATAAGTTGGCCCAAAAATCTTGGCCCATCAACATTGGCCCATGAAATAAATAATCCCATTTAAATAATTTGGGCCCAGATAAATAAATTGAGCCCAATGGACCTAAATAATTTCTCAAGCTCAATTAATGAATTAATACAAGCCCTAATATTAGATTCAATCCCAAATAATTAAAAACTCAATCCCAATAAAATTTTAACCCAATTAATTAACTTGGGCTCGTAAATAAATTTATGATAGTAGTGTTTGTGTTGCATATTTTACTTTCATTTTATCTTGGTTTTGCATGCATTTAGATGTGTTAATTAGGCATTTTGTTTGTATTTCATTTATCGTGTCTTCATTACATGTTCCCCAGTTTACTTTATAGGACATGACATTTTGAAGAACTTTTGGACAGAACTTTCCTCGCTCGATCCGTCAAACTTTACCGATCGAGCGAGGGAGTTGAAGCAAGGAAGATTGGAAGACAAAACTTTGGCTGCTCGATCCGCCAACTTCAACCGATCGAGCGGTCGGAAGGAAAAAAAGTAAATTTCGAGACAGAGTTTTGCTCGCTCAATCCGCCAATTTTTACCGATCGAGCGAGCCGGGCTGTTCGGGAAGGAATTTGTAATTTTGGAAACTTTTTTATTAATGACTCTATTCTTTTATTGGGTTATTATTCCGTTTTTCTGAGTTTATTATCAGACTTTTGGGAGATAGAACATGAAGTATTCCTTGGCGGCTAGGTTTTATTCCAACTTTTCTTAGATTTCTTTTCTTCTTTTGATTTTTCTTTCGTTTTTCATGAATCTTTGTGGCTAGTTTCTAGAACTTGATTGAGAAAGACAAGCCCTTGATTTTGTTTGTTTGTGAGATTCGAATTTTCAGTGTTTAATATTTATTATTGAGTATCAAAAGTTGTTCTGATTTATTTCATGCTTGTATGTGAGATTTTTGGATTGATCACCCTAGGATTTCGCTATACAATCTACTACTAAATTAGAATTCAAATCCGTAATTATTTGAATCAACTAATTTGCGAAGCAACTACGATTGATATTTTTCGCTTGTGAATTTATTAATTTGTAGGAATAACAATTGACTAGATTAAATGCATCCGCTAGTGTATTTGTTGTCTAGATTCATCAATTTTACTAGTTTGCATGCTGCCTTGAGTTTAAATCTAATCGCTTGTATTGGGTTGATTCATTGGTAATGGTTAATTTAGAACGCTTGTGTCTAATTAACTAAGATTAAGGTGAAACATGAATTTAATTTTCAATGATGAATATTCGATATAATTAATTATTTTTAGATAATCGATGATCAAATAAATAATTTCAAGGGTGTAATCGACCGATACCAAGGCTTGTTTTAATTAATTTCTTCAGTAGAATTTTAATTCTTGCATGTTAGTGATAAGATTTTATTTTAAATTGCTTAAATTTTTAGTAGTTAATTTTCAAAACTTAAAAAACCCCTTTTATTTATTTTCAGTAATTTTTAAGAACACTATTAAATTTCACTTTCCTCGTGGGAATGATCCTTACTCTCACTACTACATATTCAATTTATCTGAGTTGATTCGGGTAATTTGGGCGCGACACGACTAAGCGCTACCAAATTTTGGCGCCATTTCCGGGGACGGTGTTTAATTTATTGTGTTCTTTTTATTTTTATTTAATCTCATTCTCTCTTCTTTTCTTTGTTTCTAGTACTTCTTCAGTCATTCATGCTTTCAGGTGACTCTTCTGAAGAAGAATTTCCATACGACCCAGAGATTGAAAGAATTTTGCACAGGCGAAGGATAGAAGCTCGTAGGAAATAGGAAGAGGACGAGATTCAGACTGAAATTCCTGAGGAAGAGATGGCTGCCAACGCAAATCTGAGCCTGAGACAATTGGGCACTCCTGATCCAAATCAACAGCCTTTATGCATTATTTTTCCTACTCTAGAAAATAATGCTACTTTTGAATTGAAATCCGGACTAATTCATTTACTGCCTTCTTTTCATGGTCTCACAGGTGAGGATCCTCACAAGCATTTGATGGAATTCCATGTGGTATGCACGAGTATGAAACCCCATGGAGTGACAGAGGAGCAGATCCAACTGAGATCCTTTCCTTTCTCTTTGAAGAGTGCTGCAATGGATTGGCTGTACTATTTACCCTCTGGATCCATCACAACTTCGACTAAAATGAAGAGGATTTTTCTGGAGAAATATTTCCCAGCATCTAGAGCAGCAAATATCAGAAAGGAAATATATGGGATCAAGCAATTTACAAGGGAATCACTTCATGAATACTGGGAGCGGTTCAAAAAGTTGTGTGCTAGTTGTCCGCAACATCATATAAGTGAAAACTTGCAAATTCAATATTGCTATGAAGGTTTGTTACCTCATGACAGGAGTATGTTAGATGCGGCCAATTGAGGAATTTTTGTAGACAAAACTCCAGTACAAGTAAGGAACTTGATTGAGAAGATGGTTGTCAATTCTCAGCAATTTGGCACCAACAGGAGTGATCATGCACCTAAGAAGAGTAATGAGGTAAATGTCTCTTCTCTTGAGCAACAATTGATTGAACTGATGTCTTTTGTGCGTCAAATGGCTGTAGGGAATGGACAAACTGCAAAGGCATGTGGAATTTGCACTGCAGTGGGACATGCTACTGACATGTGTCCCACACTTCAAGAGGATTCAGTGGAACAGGTGAATGACGCTGGCGGATTTCCTGGACCTGCACAGCGTAAGTATGATCCATATTCCAACACATACAATCCTGGTTAAAAGGATCATCCTAATCTTAGATACGGAAATCCTCAAGAAAATCAACCTGGACCTAAGGCACAACCGCATAATCAAGCTTACAGGCCACCGTATCCTCCACAACAGCAGCGTCCTCAGATTCCAGCAACAGGTTAGTTTCTTAAAAACATAGTTAAGGATCTTGCAACTAATACTCTGACTTTCCAAAAGTAAACCCGAGCAAGCATCCAGAACTTGAATAAACAGATGTGACAGCTTGCCACTGCAATCAACAAGTTGGAAGCACAACATTCCAATGTTTTACCTTCTCAAAAAATTCCGAACCCAAGACAGAACGCATGTGCCATTACTCTAAGGAATGGGAAGGAATTGAAAGTAAAGGAGAATGAAATTGATGCTTCGTCCAAGAAGGAGCAAAATGAAGAGCCAAAAGTGGATGATAAAGAAGCAACTCAGAAAGAAGCGCCACAAGGTAAGTTTCCACCTCTCTCTGAATATAAACCTGTTGCCCATTTTCCCTTAGCACTTAAGGAATCTAGAAAAGATGAAGGGATTAAGGAACTTTATGAAACATTTCGTAGATGTGAGGTAAAAATTTCATTGCTAGATGCTATTAAGCAGGTACCTCGATATGCAAAGTTTTTGAAGGAATTGTGCACAGCAAAAAGGAAGCAAACATTGAAGGGTTGTCAGAAAGTGGAGTTGGGTGAAAATTTATCTGATGTGATTCAACGAAAATTGCCTGCAAAATTCAAGGATCCAGATATGTTTTCTATCCCGTGTACTATAGGAAATGTTAGACTAGAGAAGGCCATGTTAGATCTAGGAGCATCGATCAATGTTATGCCATATTCTGTTTATGTGTCCTTGAAACTTGGTCCTTTCAATAAAACTGGAATTGTCATACAATTAGCTGATAGGTCTAATGCATACCCTAGGGGAGTAGTGGAAGATGTGTTAGTGCAAGTGAATAATTTAGTATTTTCTGCTGATTTTTATGTGCTCGACATGGAAAATTGTGATCATAATAGTCCAATTCTGTTAGAAAGGCCATTTTTGAAAACGTCGATGACTAAAATTGATGTCCACAGTGGCACACTAACTATGGAATTTGATGGTGAGGTTGTAAAGTTTAATATCTAAGATGCCATGAATTTTTCTGACAGTGATTATTGTGTTTATTCTGTTGATATTGTGGATTACTTGGCACAAGAGCAATGTGAGCATGCAGGAAAAAATGAGCTAGAGGTGACTATTATAGCACCCATTCAGCGGGATGATGATGATGATGGGATTTGTACAATGGAGAAGTGAAAGAAATTGTGAACACTCTGAACAGTGCCCCTGAGCTACCTCAATCAGGTAATCTTGCTTATCTCTCTTTACCAATTTCTAATACTCGGCGTCTTCCATCTGTTATGCAGGCACCAGTTATTGAACTGAAAACGCTGCCAAAACATCTTAAGTATGTTTTCCTTGGAGAAGGAAAAAAATTGCCTATGAGGACCTTGATCCTAATTATCTAACAAGAATAAATTCTATCAAAAGCATACAAGAGTCAAGGAATAAGCAACAACAAAAAAAATTATTTTAATCGTGAACAGTACCTCGCTCGATTGGTAACTTCTTACCGATCGAGCGAGCAAAACCCTGTCCAACAATTCCAGGTCCCTCGCTCGATCGGTAGAAAGTTACCAATAGAGAGAGAAAAGTTCTGCCTCTCCTGTTAAGGAATCCTCGCTCGATCGGTAAGAAACTACCGATCGAGCAGACACACTTCTGAAGCAAAACTCATAAATTCTATCAAGCTCAATCTCCAAAATCATATCAACTCAACAACATAATACAATACCGAGTAGTTCATAAGTTATACAATCTCAAAACTAATAGAACATTCTTTAGTTTAGTTTATTCAATACAATACATAATGAGTTCGAATACAATCTAAGTTCGATTACATATTCGACTTCTAAAACACCAAGTCCTCACTTCTATCAACTCAACCATCTAGTCATGCGATCTCTGACTCGGTCCTGCCCCACCTATCACCAAGCACACATATAAAGACAAGACAACAGCCGGATAAATCCAGTGAGAATAATATTCCCAGTAAAAAAAACAAACATGCTATAACAAATAGACATCTCAAAATGAAATAAATCAATTTCCAGATATTCAAATGAGAGTAAATAAATGCATGACTTCAAAAGTCTAGACTATCAATCCGGATAATCAAAAGATAAATCGGTTCCACGATTCTTTGGTTGGGATCCCGAGGATGAAATATCACAACAATCACACCGAATTCCCCTTTCGAGGTGGATGCTGTATACATCAATCCTCCAGACTCTAAGGCATTCAATAGAGATTTGATCGGCCACTGTAGTAAATCGTCTACGAGTGCCACTCGACTATAATCCCCAGATCGTCTAATTCAAATGAAACAAAACGTTCGGCTCAATATGAATGCATATGAAAACTAAAAAACTCAATCATATAATCCAATTAATTCAAATAGACATGCAAGTATGTGATTTCTCTAGGACACTCGAATCAATCCGGATTCGAGTTAATCGTCATATTCCATCCCATGTCATCTTATACCTATCTTTGATCGCAAGTTCCAATCCTGAACAATCAAAAGATGATTCGGTTCAAAAGCTATTCTAATTCAAATCAAATAGTCAAGAAGTACAATACTATACCGTCTTCAATCTCTCGATATTCAAACTCTATAAATCCAAGATATCATCCTTCCAACCAATATGTACGGAGATGTAAACAAATCAACATCATTCAATGACTCAATTTGAAAACGATTCAACAATACAAACGATCGATAATCCCAAAACTCAAACCGGCGGCATAACGGTTATATTCCGATCAAACCGGAAACACAGACAGCATTATAATATCGAAACCAACTCAAATAAATACCAAATCATCAATAAAGACTCAAACCCATCAAATCTCAAAACTCCAAAATTTTGAATTATGCTTCAAAAATCATAACAATTCCAAATGACGTTCTATTTTTGATCTAACTGAGAATAAACGATAAGAACTAGTTCAAGAATATCATACCCAAAATGAATCGAATTCCAACTACCTTCGAAAAATAAAATATATCTGATCGAAGAAATACTTACGATAGAACGAAGCTCTCGCAGCCGTGATCGCGAATATGCTTTCAAATTTAATTTCTACCGGATGGATCGAACAAACCCGGAGAATCAAAAGCTTGGAGAAACGTTCCTTGAGCTTCTATGGAGGAATCACGTTTGGAAGAAGAAGGAGGAATGAATGAAGAAGTTGTAAGAGTGGGTGCCCAGTGAGCCAACTGTGTGGCTATGGGCTTTGTTGACTCTTTGTATAAACAATCTTTTGTTTAATATTATTTACACTTTTATGGCAATGACTTTATATTACTTCATATTGTTATATTGTGATATACTATTGTTGTTTTGATAAAGACCTTGAATATACTATAGTGTATGTAAGATGTGGTAGAACATGGAGATGTCTATCATGAAATACATCTTATAGTCACTGTATATTCTAAAACCGTTCCTAGTCGATTGAGCCGTCCGATAATAAGGATAAGGATCGCTCGAGTTTGAGACTAGCATTTGCGATGCGGAGTACCACGTTTCATTGGTAGGGAACATGGAGATGTTCGAAGCATGCAAATGGATATTCATAGGATGAATAGTCGAACTACCCTATCCGGACTTTCCAAGTGGTTATCACTTATCGAGTGGATAAAGTCCGCGGTTTTGGTTGTACACCATTAGTCCTTACGACTTGAAACATCATGGAGACTCTATATGCTAGTACTGTACTTTGACTCGTTTACCGACTCTGAGGGGGTCATCAGGTGTCGAGATTGGGTACAGTTACGACACATATAGGAGTCAATGCATTGTTGTCAAGGATTCACCACATACTTGCGAGTGTGGATATCCTATGCGATCTGAGGAGATATTAGTGTGATAAATCTCTGGCCAGAGTACTTGATGTGATTTAAGAAATGGTTTCTTAGTAGCACATGCGATGTCACTAATTTGATCTTCAAGATGTATTGCATAGTTATCGAATCTTGAGCGACTCTCGATATACCAATGGTTGTTGATTCGATCGGGATATATGGATGAAGGGACCGTACTGTACGTTAACCAAAATCTACTGGTTCTTGTAGGCACTATCAGTGATACCTAGGGAATCATGGGGCGATGTTGCTAGGCGCTTTACCATGATTCGTTGGGCAAGTCGGAAAGTGTTGTTCCGAGTCACAAGGAGTTGTGAGCCCACGGCTAGCTGTATCCCTGAACCATTGAGGGTCACACAGTGTAATGGAGTTTTAATCCCCGTTGAGATAGTTAAATTTAAAGAGTTAAATTTAATGAACTAAGGAGTTGGACTTCTTAAATAAGAGTAAGGGAGTAGGATTTCCTAAAATGACATAGGGATGGACATTTTTGGAAACCACTGAATTCGGATTCAGGAAAATTTATTTTGACTTTAAAATGTGCAGAAATGGTTTCTGTGCACATTGGTGAAATCGTTTCATCAATCGGAGTCACGATGAATTTTATATTAATTTCTGAACGAGCGGGCTTTGCTTGTCGGGCCCCAGCTTATGACTAATGGGCCCTAAGGTGTTAGTGGCCTGCATTATAAATAAGTTATTTCAGTACAGAAATTACACACAACAGGTCATAATTTTTGAGACAGAAAAAAAAAACGAAACCCTTCTCTCTCAAAGAATTTTCGGCCGTCCCCTTCCTGCTCTGCCCGAGAAAATTCCGGTCTGTGATTTTGAATCGCAGTAAGGAATAACGAATCAAATTCGTGTATTCTCTTCGCAGAAAACTTCTGATAGATTTTCTAGTGCAATCTATCAGAGGGATTAAACCTCTGTTCGTGGACCTGATTGAAGGCGTTCATCGGTTCCAGGGAGAGACAACAAGAGCAGAATTGTTCTGTTGGTGTCCATTAATCTCGTTGCGAGATTTGAGGTAAAATTTATTTAATTGTTATTTAAATTTTACACACACATAATTCAATCGATGAACGGTTGATACCCATACCATGGAAACGTTCCATGAAAAATTTTTAAACTTCCGCTGCACCGGGTATCAATCGTAATTGGTCTGGGAACTCGCCAGTTTTCCAACAGTGGTATCAGAGCCAGGTTGCTCAGATCAGTCGATTGAATTAATCAATTGTACAAAATTTTTGAGTCTCGGTTTTTGAAACAAAATAAATATTTTTAATAAAAAAAAAATTTTTTTTTCCGGGGGCGAAACCCGGGCAGCGATTGGATCGCTGCCCGGAAGGGGCAGCGATGGTCGCTGCCCCCAGGGGCGGCGCACGGCCCCGCCCAGGGCGGCGACCGTCGCCGCCCAGGGCGGCGCACGGCGCTGCCCAGGGCGGCGACCGTCGCCGCCCAGGGCGGCGCACGGCGCTGCCCAGGGCAGCGCTGTGCGCTGCCCAGCGCAGCGCTGGGCGCTGCCCAGCGCAGCGCTGGGCGCTGCGCAGGGCAGCGCTCGGCGCCGCCCAGCGGCGGCGCCAGGCGCCGCCAGGGCAGCAAGCGTTGCTGCCCTAAGGGGGCAGCCGGGCTGCCCCGGCCCGCGCCCCGGGTGCGGGCCAACCCGGGAGTGTCCCGGGTGGCCCGCGGGAAAAATTAATATTTTATTAAAAATTAATTTTAATATGTTAAAATTTTATTTTTGGTCCGGTCAAAAATTGTTTTTGATTGGTTCACGAGATTTCGGATCGAATTGTTCGAGTCCGTAAATTTTAAAATTGATTTTGGATAAATTTGAATTTTTGGAAAATTTTAATATTTTATCCGTAAATTGAATTTTGAAATCAATTATTTTGGTACAATTGATGATAAGATATGATCTTATGATATATTGAGTAAAATATGATTTTATTTGTAAAATTGGATTTTATAGATAAAATATGATTTTATTTAATATGGAGATAAAATATGATTTTATATGTGAAATGTGATTTTATATATAAAATATGATTTTATCTTGTTTAAATTTGAATTGCCACAGCATGTTATCCAATAAATTAATTTTGAATTAAATGTTATTGGATAAGGATGATCGATTGCCATGACCAATTTTGTAGGTGTATGTTAGGAATTTACATTTTGTCTTTATTGTTGTTGGTTTTATTAATGGGCCTGGTTTATGGCCCGATATGAATGTCATATGTAATAAAAGTGGGCTTGGTTTATAGCCCGTTCCCACCCCCTAAAAATGTATCCCCTACTTGTCATTGTTATTTATTGTAAATACATTAGATTTAGTGGGAGATCAAGATTTGAAGATGGTGGGCCCAGCAGACAATGAAGACTGAAGAAATGTAAATTGGAAGCATATGTAATAGGATTGCATTTGCATACTGCATATTACCTAGGATTGGACTAAGACCCGTGATTGGCAACCACGGGTCAATTAGAAATGGAATCGATCATCCTATATAATATGTGATATTATGATTGTATGCATGTTTAGACATAAATTGCGTGAATCCGGCAATGCATGCAATAAATTAAATATGATGAGACAAATATTTTTATAAATAAAATCCCTCATTTTAAATATGATTTAAAATTTATATCAAGATAAATAAAGGAAATTTAAATATTGTTTAAATGTTCCTACCTTCCATCAACGGTCAATGTATGTGATGCTACCCGCGGATACGGTCCGGCTCATATTATTGGGGGGCCCGTCCGTCGGAAAGCTGTACATTGGATCGACAAATGTTGTAAGTTGGGTGGAACTCTCATGGGATCGGCTCATATTATTGGGGGATCCACATGGCGACCGTCTATCACAACTTAATATTGATGGGTCATCTTGACATGTCACTTTAAACGGCGTCATATTATTGGGCCCTTATTGGACATGAGGTAAATACATGGGGGTTGCTTTGGAAGCAATTGGGCTCTACCTTTTGAGAATTATGGTTGGCTGATATTATTCGGGACCATAAGTTTGTCAATTGGACTCCATGTTCTCACTAAGGAAAAAGTTTCCCGTTTTCACTAGAGGGTGGTGAAATCGTTAAAATAGTGGGAGTGAGATTCATAAAATTAAATTCGCCTATTTTATGTCTTAGTAAATTGTTAAACAATCATTGATATATGTCTGTTTTTCCTTTTCAGTATTTCATACAATGAATTCGCGAAATCCTTTATTCTCGATCCTCGAACAAAACAAGCTGACTGGCGCCAACTATACGGAATGGTTCCGGAAGTTGAAGATTGTCTTAACTTCGGAGAAAATGCTCTACGTGTTAGAGAAAGCACCTCCGAAGGAAGCACCAGCTGACATAAGTCCGGAGGAATTGGCCAAACTTGATGCATGGTGTGACCATGACATCAAGACCAAATGCTATATGCAAGCCTCGATGTCTGATGAACTCCAGAGGCGATTTGAGGACACGGTGAATGCTGCTGACATTCACACGCAACTCAAGGAACTTTTTGGGGCTCAGTCGAGGGCTGAAAGGTTCTCTACTGTTAAGGAGTTGATGACGTGCCGCATGCGTGAAGGGACTTCGGTCCGTGATCATGGGGTACGAGTGATTTGGCTCATACAGAAGTTAGCGACCCTTGATTTGGTGTTGGAGCATGAACTCAATGTGGACTTGCTGCTTCTATCTCTTCCTTCTTCATTTGATGGATTCGTGATAAATTTTAATATGAACAAGATAGAGGCCACCCTTGAAGAGATGGTCAATATGCTCGTTACATATGAATCCACACTTAAGAAGGATAAGCCAGCTTTCTTGGTGGGCTCCTCATCTTCTGCTAAGAAGGGGCCAAGTATGAAGGGCAAGAAACGTTCTGCCCCACCCAAGAAAGTGGAACCCGAGAAGAAGCAAAAGACAAAGGCTTCAAACGATGGAAAATCCAAGGATGTTTGCCATTACTGCAAGAAGCCGGGTCATTGGAAGCGCAACTGCAAGGAGTATCTTGAGCAGTTGGGAACTGCAAAGGGTATGTTCTATATCGAAATAAACATGTCACTTAATACAACTTCTTGGGTATTGGATACCGGATGTGGATCTCACATTTGCAATGATTTGCAGGTGATGACAAGAAGTCGCAGGCTTAGAATGGGTGAGACCCAGCTGAGGCTCGGGAATGGTTCCAGAGTTGAAGCTACGGCCATTGGAGATGTTTGTTTGATTTTGCAGAACGGTTTTAAATTATTGTTGAGAGATGTTTTATTTGTGCCAGATTTAATTAAAAACATTATTTCTATTTCTATGCTTGATAGAGATGGTTATTCTTGTAATTTTGTGAATGGGATTTGCAATATTTACAAGAATGAATGTTTAATTGGAAATGGACAACTTGAAAACGATCTATACAATTTAAAACTAAAAGACGTTCCAGTAAATTGTATTGACAAACCGGCGACAACAAACAAAAGGAAAATCGATAGTCAAAACCCGGCAAACCTATGGCACGCTAGACTAGGTCATATTTCCTCAAGGAGGATGAACAAGCTAGTGGGAGAGGGCATGTTTGATATGTCTGATATTAACTCTCTACCTACTTGTGAATCCTGCCTAAAAGGAAAAATGACTAAATCTCCTTTTAAGGGGAAACCTGAGCGTAGTCAGAATCTGTTGGATTTGATCCATACAGATGTTTGTGGTCCATTTAGAGTAGGGACTCAACATGGCCACACCTACTTCATTACCTTTACTGATGATTATTCAAGGTATGGGTATTTATATTTAATGAAATATAAGTCTGAAGCATTTGAAAAGTTCAAAGAATTCAAGGCTGAAGTAGAAAACAAGCTAGGTAAAAGTATTAAAGCACTTCGATCGGATCGAGGTGGAGAATACTTGAGTACCGAGTTTTTGGACTATCTGAAAGAGAATGGGATTCTCTCTCAGTGGACACCTCCTATGACACCACAGCTTAATGGTGTATCGGAGCGTCGTAATCGAACTTTGTTGGACATGGTTCGATCTATGATGAGCTTCACTGAGCTTCCACCTTCGTTTTGGGGCTATGCGCTTGAAACGGCGGTATTGTTGTTGAACAACGTCCACACTAAAGCAGTGGACAAAACACCATACGAGTTATGGAATGGCAAAGCTCCTAAGTATTCGTACTTGAGGATTTGGGGATGTCCTGCTTACGTGAAGCGGACAGTGGGAGATAAGTTGGATAGTCGATCCAGCTTGTGTTATTTTGTAGGGTATCCGAAGAATTCAATCGGATATTATTTCTATTATCCTGCTGAAACAAAGGTGTTTGTTTCACGGAATGCCACCTTCTTGGAGAAGGAGTTCTTATTGGATAAGAAAGGCGAGATGATGGAACTCGAAGAAGTTCGAGAAGAACCCGAAATACAAAATAACGATCCCACACCTCAGGAACCATTGCTGGACACGCCTGCACCTAGAAGATCCGAGAGGACTTCTAGACCTCCAGTTCGATATGGTCTTCTTCTTGAAGAGGGTCAAGATGAACCCGACATTGGATGTGATCCAAGAGGCTTCAAGGAAGCAATTTCTGATGCGGATTCGAATTTATGGCTTGAAGCTATGCAGTCTGAATTGGATTCGATGCATACTAACCAAGTCTGGTCTTTAGTGGATCCTCCCGATGGAATTGTTCCAATAGGGTGTAAATGGATCTACAAAAGAAAGCTTGGGCCTGATGGTAAGATATTGACTTACAAGGCGCGATTGGTGGCGAAAGGTTATACTCAAAGGCAAGGAGTTGACTATGATGAAACCTTTTCACCAGTCGCAATGTTCAAGTCCATAAGAATCCTAATTGCCATAGCTGCATGGTATGACTATGAGATATGGCAGATGGATGTGAAGACTGCCTTTCTTAATGGAGACATTAAGGAAGAAATCTATATGAAGCAGCCTGAGGGGTTCACATCCATGGGAAGCGAGCATAAGGTATGCAAGCTTCAGAGATCAATTTATGGTCTAAAACAAGCATCAAGAAGTTGGAACCATAAATTTGATGAAACAATTAAAGATTTTGGTTTCATCAAGAACCCGGAGGAACCTTGCGTGTACAAGAAAGTAGTTAAGGATGCGGTGACATTCTTAGTACTTTATGTTGATGACATCCTACTCATTGGGAATGATGTAGGGATGTTGCAGTCAACAAAGATATGGTTATCAGGTAGATTTTCGATGAAGGATTTGGGTGAGGCATCCTACATTCTTGGGATACAGATCTATAGGGATAGATCTAAGAGAATGATAGGACTCACTCAATCAACCTACATCGATACCATATTGAAACGGTTTTCAATGGATGGGTCCAAGAGAGGACATCTACCCATGTGTCATGGAGTTTCTCTATCCAAGTCTATGTGTCCCAAGACTGATGCAGAGATAGAGAATATGACACATGTACCATATGCGTCAGCTATAGGTAGTATCATGTATGGGATGATATCTACCAGACCGGATGTAGCATTTGCTCTGAGTGTCACGAGCAGATATCAGTCTAATCCTGGTCAGATGCATTGGAAAGCCGTGAAGGACATTCTTAAGTACTTGCGAAGGACTAAGAATATGTTCATGGTTTATGGAGGACGAGAACTCAAACTGGAAGGCTATACCGACTCTAGCTTCCAAAGTGATGTGGATGACTCGAAGTCAACCTCTGGATTTGTGTTCATGCTCAATGGTGGTGCTGTCTCTTGGAAGAGTTCCAAGCAGGACACCACAGCGGATTCCACCACTGAGGCTGAATACATTGCAGCATCAGCTGCTGCTAAAGAGGCCGTTTGGATGAGGAATTTCGTCCAAGAGTTGGGCGTCATTCCTGAATTTGTTGGTCCAGTCCCGGTGTACTGCGACAACACGGGTGCCGTTGCTCAAGCAAAGGAACCAAGGTCTCATCAAAGATCCAAACACGTACTGAGGAAATACCACATAATCCGGGAGATTGTGGAAAGAGGAGACATCAGTGTCGAACGAGTGGCCTCTGCAGACAATATCGCTGATCCACTTACTAAGCCTTTGCCAGGACCATTGTTTGACAAACATCGCGAAGCAATGGGTCTACGTAGTATGACTAGTTGGCTATAGGGCAAGTGGGAGATTGTAAGAGTGGGTGCCCAGTGAGCCAACTGTGTGGCTATGGGCTTTGTTGACTCTTTGTATAAACAATCTTTTGTTTAATATTATTTACACTTTTATGGCAATGACTTTATATTACTTCATATTGTTATATTGTGATATACTATTGTTGTTTTGATAAAGACCTTGAATATACTATAGTGTATGTAAGATGTGGTAGAACATGGAGATGTCTATCATGAAATACATCTTATAGTCACTGTATATTCTAAAACCGTTCCTAGTCGATTGAGCCGTCCGATAATAAGGATAAGGATCGCTCGAGTTTGAGACTAGCATTTGCGATGCGGAGTACCACGTTTCATTGGTAGGGAACATGGAGATGTTCGAAGCATGCAAATGGATATTCATAGGATGAATAGTCGAACTACCCTATCCGGACTTTCCAAGTGGTTATCACTTATCGAGTGGATAAAGTCCGCGGTTTTGGTTGTACACCATTAGTCCTTACGACTTGAAACATCATGGAGACTCTATATGCTAGTACTGTACTTTGACTCGTTTACCGACTCTGAGGGGGTCATCAGGTGTCGAGATTGGGTACAGTTACGACACATATAGGAGTCAATGCATTGTTGTCAAGGATTCACCACATACTTGCGAGTGTGGATATCCTATGCGATCTGAGGAGATATTAGTGTGATAAATCTCTGGCCAGAGTACTTGATGTGATTTAAGAAATGGTTTCTTAGTAGCACATGCGATGTCACTAATTTGATCTTCAAGATGTATTGCATAGTTATCGAATCTTGAGCGACTCTCGATATACCAATGGTTGTTGATTCGATCGGGATATATGGATGAAGGGACCGTACTGTACGTTAACCAAAATCTACTGGTTCTTGTAGGCACTATCAGTGATACCTAGGGAATCATGGGGCGATGTTGCTAGGCGCTTTACCATGATTCGTTGGGCAAGTCGGAAAGTGTTGTTCCGAGTCACAAGGAGTTGTGAGCCCACGGCTAGCTGTATCCCTGAACCATTGAGGGTCACACAGTGTAATGGAGTTTTAATCCCCGTTGAGATAGTTAAATTTAAAGAGTTAAATTTAATGAACTAAGGAGTTGGACTTCTTAAATAAGAGTAAGGGAGTAGGATTTCCTAAAATGACATAGGGATGGACATTTTTGGAAACCACTGAATTCGGATTCAGGAAAATTTATTTTGACTTTAAAATGTGCAGAAATGGTTTCTGTGCACATTGGTGAAATCGTTTCATCAATCGGAGTCACGATGAATTTTATATTAATTTCTGAACGAGCGGGCTTTGCTTGTCGGGCCCCAGCTTATGACTAATGGGCCCTAAGGTGTTAGTGGCCTGCATTATAAATAAGTTATTTCAGTACAGAAATTACACACAACAGGTCATAATTTTTGAGACAGAAAAAAAAAACGAAACCCTTCTCTCTCAAAGAATTTTCGGCCGTCCCCTTCCTGCTCTGCCCGAGAAAATTCCGGTCTGTGATTTTGAATCGCAGTAAGGAATAACGAATCAAATTCGTGTATTCTCTTCGCAGAAAACTTCTGATAGATTTTCTAGTGCAATCTATCAGAGGGATTAAACCTCTGTTCGTGGACCTGATTGAAGGCGTTCATCGGTTCCAGGGAGAGACAACAAGAGCAGAATTGTTCTGTTGGTGTCCATTAATCTCGTTGCGAGATTTGAGGTAAAATTTATTTAATTGTTATTTAAATTTTACACACACATAACTCAATCGATGAACGGTTGATACCCATACCATGGAAACGTTCCATGAAAAATTTTTAAACTTCCGCTGCACCGGGTATCAATCGTAATTGGTCTGGGAACTCGCCAGTTTTCCAACAGAAGTCAAGTCATGCAATTAAATATAAGACTTAGTCAAAATTATCCCATTTTTGCACTTTTAATCCCTGAAAATTCCAAAAATTGCAAAATAGTCTCTGATCAAAATCAAATCGATCCTCAAATTCTATAATCTTTGATTATCTAAAATAAATTCAATTAAGATAAATTTGGGGCGTTACACTGCCAGTTATAATCTCTAAAATTTTGGAGGCCGAACAAGAGGAGCAACTGGTCAAAGTTTTAAAGGAGCACAACACGGCTTTTCGATGGACCATTGCTGATATCAAGGGAATCAGCCCCTCTACGTGCATGCATAGAATTCTGATGGAGGAAGGAGCGAACCCCTCGTGTCAGCCACAAAAAAAGTTGAACCCACCTATGATGGAGGTGGTGAAGGCTGAAATTCTCAAACTCCTTGAAGTTGGAGTAATCTATCCAATCTCTGACAGTTAGTGGGTCAGTCTTGTCCAAGTAGTGCCCAAGAAAACTGGGATTAATGTTGTGAAGAACAAGGATGACGAATTGGTTCCCACCCAAATTCAAAATGGGTGGAGGGTTTGTATAGACTATAGGAAGTTAAATGCTGGAACCCGAAAGAACCATTTTACTTTGTCCTTTATTGATCAAATGATTGAAAAGTTAGAAGGTCATTCTTATTATTGTTTTCTTGATGGATATTCTGATTATTTCAGATTGCGAATGCACCAGAAGATCAAGATAAGACGACATTCACTCGTTCGTTTGGAACTTTTGCATATCGACGTATGCCCTTTGGACTCTGCAATGCACCGGCCACATTCCAACGGTGCATGGTTAGTATTTTCTTTGACTTTATAGAGCATACATATCTTAGAGGTTTTTATGGATGATTTTACTATCTATGGTGATTCATTCAAAAAATGCTTGTCTAACCTTGCTCTTGTCCTTAAGCGGTGTGTCAAAACCAACCTAGTTTTAAATTCTGAAAAGTGTCATTTTATGGTTGGGCAAGGTATTGTTTTGGGTCATGTCGTCTCATCTAAGGGGATTGAAGTAGAAAAAGCTAAAATTGATATTATTCAGTCTCTAACTTATCCTGCAAGTATGCAGGAAGTGTGTTCTTTTCTTGGCCATGTAGATTTTTACAGGAGATACATTCAGGACATCACCAAGATCGCATCCCCTATGTGCAAATTGTTACAAAAATATGTACCGTTTAATTTTGATGAGTCATGCAAAACATCGTTTGACAAACTCAAGGACTCATTGACTTCAGCACCAATCATCCAACCACCGGACTAGAGCAAACCGTTTGAAATCATGTGTGATGCCAACGACTATGCTGTAGCAGCGGTTTTGGGACAAAAATTTGGGAAAGCATCGCATGCTATCTACTACGCCTCACATATTCTAAACGATGCCCAACAAAATTATTCTACCACAGAAAAGGAGCTCTTGGCTGTAGTTTTTGCTTTAGAAAAATTTCGTTATTATTTACTTGGTGCTAAAGTTGTTGCTTATTCTGATCATGCATCTCTTCATTTTCTTATGGCAAAAAAGGAGGCGAAGACAATATTGATAAGATGGATACTACTCTTGAGCAAATTTGATGTGGAAATCAAAGATAAAAGAGGAACAGAGAATCGATTGGCTGACCACTTGAGCCGTATGGTTCACATTGATGAGGAGCCGAGCTTGCGAGAAGAATTTCCTCATGAGCAATTATTTGCAGCGACCACAGTATTATCCTGGTACGCACACATTTTAAATTATTTAGTTACTAATGGGTTTCCCTCTGAATTCTCCAAAGCGCAAAGAGATAAGGTCCAAAGCAATGCTAAGTACTTTGTGTGGGATGACCCATACTTGTGGAAACACTACGCTGACCAAGTCATACGACGATGTGTACCAGCAAGGGAGGTAATTCCTATCCTCACATTTTGTCACTTGTATGCTTGTGGTGGGCACTTTGGAGCGAAAAGAACAACGAGGAAAGTGTTAGACTGTGGATTTTTCTGGCCATCCATATTTCGAGACGCTTACGTTTTCTGTAAGTCTTGCGCTCAATGCCAGAAGACATGTATTATATCCCAACGAAAGGAGATGCCTCAAAAACCCATTTTAGTTTGTGAAATTTTTTATGTGTGGGGAATCGACTTCATGGGACCCTTTCCCAGTTCATTTGGATTTATATATATATTACTTGTTGTGGATTATGTCTCGAAATGGGTGGAAGCAAAGGCTACCCGTACTGACGATTCTAAAGTGGTTAGAGAGTTTATCCAGCATAATATTTTCTCTAGGTTTGGGATTCCAAGAGCCATTATTAGCGATAGAGGAATGCATTTTTGCAACCAACTGTGGCGAGTTTTCTGAAGAAATATCATGTGACGCACAAGATCTTCACTGCATATCATCCACAATACAATGGCCAAGCTGAAGTTTTGAATCAAGAGATCAAATCTATTCTAGAGAAAACAGTGAATCCTACGAGGAAGGACTGGAGCTTGCGATTGGATGACGCTTTGTGGGCCTACAAAACCGCGTTCAAGACGCCGATTGGGATGTCCCCATATCGTCTGATTTTTGGGAAACCATGCCATCTTCCTGTGAAATTAGAGCACCAAGCTTATTGGGCCATCAAGAACTTTAACATGCAGATGGATGAAAGTGGCGAGCATTGAAAGCTGCAGTTGCATGAGCTAGAAGAGATACGCAATGATGCATATTCCAGCTCCAAAATCTACAAGGAAAAGACAAAGACCTTCCATGACAAGATGATTTCTAGAAGGTAGTTCGAAGTCGGTCAAAACGTCTTGCTCTATCACTCACGACTTCGATTATTCTCAGGTAAGTTGTGTTCTAGATGGATAGGCCCTTTTGTTATTACTAATGTGTTTCCTCACGGTGCAGTTGAGATTCAAAGCTTGGAGACCTCGAAGATATTCAAGGTTAATGGACAGCGATTGAAACATTATCATGAAGGGGTCCAAGCAAATGACGGAGAGGACAAGAATGATCTAACACTCGATACTCCGTCATAGATTGCATAAATCGCAGCATACATTCGAGCTATAGACTGTCAATTAAGTGCTGACTGGGAGGCAACCCAGTGTTTTTCGTTTCCTTTCCCTGATTTTATTTTCCAGTTTTTGTTCAGTGCATGTTTTTATTTCGGATTGTCGAAAAATTTCAAAAATAATTTTTTGTTTACTTCTCCGCTCGATTGGTAACACTGTACCAATCGAGCAAAAATTTCTCTGTCCGGCAGATTTTTTTTGGCACTTCTTGTCTCGCTCGATCGGTAAAACTTTACCGATCGAGCGATAATTTCTCTGCCTTTGATTTTTTTTTTGGAACTTTTAGCTCGCTCGTTTGATCAACTTCTACCTATCGAGCGAGAAATTCTCTGGAAAAGTTTTTTTTGTGTTATTTATTGCTCGCTCGTTCGGTCACACTTTACCGATCGAGCGAGCCCTCTGTTTCGTGAATTAAAATTGCGATTTCCCTCTTCCCCTTCTCATTTTCTCTTACCTTCTTTTCTCAATCCCTAAATCCCCAAATCCTTACACTCTCAATTTCTCTAATCCTCAACATCTTCCATCACAGGGACTCAATCGTCTTTCGCACCACTATGCTTTGGTCATCATCTCCGATCATCATATCCGGTCACACTCTCCAGCCGCATCGCCATATCTCAGTCTTGCAAAAAACCGCACCTCTCCACCCCTGTTCCGCCGGATCTCTGAGCTAACCGGCCGTCCCCTATTCCGTTTCGGCCACCATCCACATCGCAGCTACTGTGCACCTACCTGCCGAAAGCCACCGGTTTCACCTTGTTCCAAAAGTTCAATTCTCCGGCTGTTTTCTCTACTACACAGCCGCCCTGCTCATCCGTTTCAGTCTCACACAGTTGCCCCTGTTCTTGCCGGCCCTCTTGTTCTCAAATCACTCCGAGTTTTCCGGGTTTTTGCCCTTATCTCTACTTCTAATTTATCATGGGGCCTAAAAGAGTTCGACTCATCGGCGAGTCTTCTAAACCATGCTTCGTGGCTGCTGCTTATTCTCAAGCCCTCGCTGACAAGTTTGTCCACCAAGAGGCCCGTGATCGGTATGATCATGCTAAGGTAAACCGCTCTCCTATTCCCGAACACGGATTTGAACTTGATTACTCTAATAGCGAGATTTATCCTGTGATTGCTCAACGTGGTTGGAAAGTATTTTGTAAATAACCTCAATTCGCTATCGTCCTTCTTGTGCGTGAATTTTACGCAAATTCTGCGGAGAGGACCGATGGGAAAGCATTTGTTTGCGTCTAATTGATATCTTTTGAGCCGAATGAATTGAACTCTTTACTTGAGACTCCGGATGTCGATGATAACCTGTATCAAAGCCTCAAACTAGACCCGGATTTGGATGAGGTTATCGGCCAACTGGCCTATGTTGGAGCTTCGTGACTTGATCCTGTTTCTTCCATGATTTTTAAGGAGCGCTACTTGCAATTAATTCCGGACACCTGGTATATTTTTTTGACTAAACATCTTATGCCGATTCTTCACACGAGCGATGTTAATCTTGAGCGTGTCTTACTTCTCTACGCTCTCGATTTGGGTTGGCCGATAAATGTGGGGCGCGTGATACACAGCGAGATCCTACGATCGATTTTCTCCACCGAATTGAAACTTTACTTTCAGATGATCATCACGGCCCTATGTATCCGCACCGGTGTTCCCACTCTCTCCGACGAAGAATGGTTGCAGCCCATGCGCCCCGTGGACAAAGCTGCACTTGATGCCAAGAAAGCCTACAGGGTCAAGCACTTTGTGGAGGATGGGTGATTCATTATTCATCAGGTACCCCCTAGGCCACCTTTTCCTTATCGTCGCACTCAAGCTGATTCCATCCGCGAGCTCACAGCCTTTGCCCATCACCAAAAATAATTCAATTATGTGTCCGCGCATAATTCTTAAGCTGTGGATGCTCTCCTTCGGGGTATCTCCTTGCATCTCGGCCTTGATACGGCCGCTGTCCCTGCTGCTTTACCCTACCCTCTGCCCTTCCAGTTTCAATACGTCAGTCCTGTTCCCCCTCCTGAGGCCAAAGAGGAGGACGAGGCCAACCAGTAAACCAGGGGAGTTTTGTTTTGCATTTTGCATTGCATTGTAATTTTGTTATTTTTTTGTGGTTGTGTTTCGAAGCATTGAGGGCAATGCTTCATTTAAGTGTGGGGGGTGCATTCATGACATTGCATTTATTTTTTGTTGAGTAGTTGCATTTAGTTTGTGAAATATTGTGTCGTTATTTCATGTTTGTTCGAATGCATGCGTTGAGGATGGAATTATTGCCTATGATGAGGAAGTTGAGAAAAATTGAAATTTTTGTGCAAATATTTACTCTTGATTGGATATGAGAAACCATAGGTTGGTTGATGAATATTTCAAGCACGCATGTTTACCGGTGAATTGCAGTGATGTATTAGATATTGTAGATGTCTGTTGGACCATTTCACGATAATAAGTGTCTGTGGAACTTGATAGCTCTTAAATCTTGATGATCTCGTTGATATGGCATATACACTCTTGGGCGCACCTTTTTGAACTTTTTATAAAGCATTGGTGAAAAATTAACTTCATTCGGGTTGCGAGCAATAAGATTGAAATCCTACTCGTCTTGTTTGTGGCTAATTATGCGGATAGCATGGGGTTGAAATTCTGAAAAAAATTTAAATAACAATTCCATCCGGTCTTGGAATGTGAATAAAATTCTATTCACTATTTCATAGCTAAGTTTGCGGATTCCATGGGATTGAAGTTTCATCCGGGCTATAGACGAGGGGATTGAAAGTTGAATCCTATCTAGTTATAGCTAAGTATGCGGGTAATTATTGGGACTTTAAAATTGTCGGGTGCACAATCCGATGGTGCGTAATTATATCTCAAGAGAGTTGTGATGTGTTGATGGATTGTTGAAAGGAGGGTTCTTGATTGTGAAGCTTACACTGAATTGTTATAGGTCGACGAACAGTCTTGAAACTTTGTCTTTTGAAGTTGCATGTAGCTGGGGGTAACATGTCACACATACACGTTCACATTCGACTGAAGGTGTATCATTAATAATCGAGAGTATTTGTAAGCTTGTTTTTGTGTGAGAAAACTTCTATGAGGCTATGTTATGCATGATTCGTCCTTTCTTATGTGTTTGTTATGTTTTTGTTTGTTTTTTTTTGCATGACTTGCTCGAGGGCGAGCAAGGATTAAGTGTGGGGGAATTTGATAGTAGTGTTTGTGTTGCATATTTTACTTTCATTTTATCTTGGTTTTGCATGCATTTAGATGTGTTAATTAGGCATTTTGTTTGTATTTCATTTATCGTGTCTTCATTACATGTTCCCCAGTTTACTTTATAGGGACATGGCATTTTGAAGAACTTTTGGACATAACTTTCCTCGCTCGATCCGTCAAACTCTACCGATCGAGCGAGGGAGTTGAAGCATGGAAGATTTGAAGACAAAACTTTGGCCGCTCGATCCGCCAACTTCAACCGATCGAGCGGCCGGAAGGAAAAAAAGTGGATTCCGAGACAGAGTTTTGCTCGCTCGATCCGCCAATTTTTACCGATCGAGCAAGTCGGGCTGTTCGGGAAGGAATTTGTAATTTTGGAAACTTTTTTATTAAGGAATCTAGTCTTTTATTATATTATTATTCCATTTTTTGAGTTTATTATCAGACTTTTGGTAGATAGAACACGAAGTATTCCTTGGCGGCTAGGTTTTATTCCAACTTTTCTTAGATTTCTTCTCTTCTTTTGATTTTTCTTTCGTTTTTCATGAATCTTTGTGGGTAGTTTCTAGAACTTAGTTGAGGAAGACAAGCCCTTGATTTTGTTTGTTTGTGGATTCGAATTTTCAATGTTTAATTATTATTGAGTATCAAAAGTTGTTCTGATTTGTTTCATGCTTGTATGTGAGATTTTTTGATTGATCGCTCTAGGATTTCGCTATACAATCTACTGCTAAATTAGAATTCAAATCCGTAATTGTTTGAATCGACTAATTTGCGAAGCAACTACGATTGATATTTTTCGCTTGTGAATTTATTAATTTGTAGGAATAACAATTGACTAGATTAAATACATTCGCTTGTGTATGTGTTGTCCAGATTCATTAGTTTTACTAGTTTGCATGTTTCCTTGAGTTTATCTAATCCCTTGTATTGGGTTGATTCATTGGAAAGGGTTAATTTAGAAAGCTTGTGTTTAATTAACTAAGATTAAGGTGAAACAGGAATTTAATTTTCAATGATGAATATTCGATAGAATTAATTATTTTTAGATAATCGATGATCGAATGAATAATTTCAAGGGTGTAATCGACCGATACCAAGGCTTGTTTTAATTGATTTCTTCTGTAGAATTTTAATTATTGCATGTTAGTGATAAGATTTTATTTTAAATTTCTTAAATTTTTAGTAGTTAATTTTCAAAACATAAAAAACCCCTTTTATTTATTTTCAGTAATTTTTAAGAACACTATTAAATTTCACTTTTCTTGTGGGAACGATCCCTACTCTCACTACTGCATATTCTATTTATCTGAGTTGAGTCGGGTAATTTGGGCGCGACAAGACTAAGCGCTACAAATTTACCCGGCCCGAATTAAAATAACTCGGACCCAGACCCATATCACATGACCCGATTAACACTTGAACTGTAGTAGCCCGGTTTCATTTTACAAGATTAAGTGATTTTAAACATGTTAGAAAATGACATATAATTTTAAAAGTGTCAAAACATGTTTAAGGAGTCCTTATTTGGTAAAAATAAGTGAAAAATCAGATCCAGAACGTCCGAAAATGGTGGGGTAGGTCCCGGGGGTCTTGGGGGCCCAAAACCAGTTCGGAAACATGAGAAACAGTTCGGAGCTTCCGATCTTGAGATCGTAGCTTCCGATCTCAACCAGAAATAGGTGTGAAGGAGATTTAAACACGTGGCCAGATGCAGGAGATCGGAGCTTCCGATCCTGCGATCGGAGCTTCTGATCTCGGCCATCCAAAACGTGGCAAACATGCACCGATCGGAGCTTCCGATCGTGGCCTATAAATAGGCCATCCGAGAGCCTCATTTTTCACACCAAATCATATTCTTTCTCTCTCGATTTTAGAGCATTCTAGGAGCTTTTTGGGGTGTTTCCGGCCTTCCTAGGCTTGGTCCGGAGGTTGGCGAGGCGCTCCAGGGTTACGGTGGAGTGGTGCCCAAGTTCTGGGGCAATCGTCATCAATGGGCTGGCGACGGATGCAGGTATAGCTCTGGCTCTTTATAATAAATAGTGTGTGAGACCTCGATTCTAAACCACTAATCTCGGATTAAACAACAAGTAAGCGAACAAGAATCCAAGAGTAAAACAATTCAAAAGTTTTTTTTTTTTTTTTTTTTTTTAAAGGCCCGCGCCCGCGCGCGGGCAAATGATCCCGAGACCAACCAAAGGCTCGCGCCCGCGCGAGGTACCAAGCTCGCGCGCGCACGGGCAAACCATTCAGAGGCCCAACGGAGGCCTCGCGCGCGCGCGAGGAACGCCTCGCCCGCGCGCGGAAGGCCTGGGCAGAAATGCTCAGGCTGCAGATTAAAAAAAAAAGGGATTCCGCGCTTGGTCCGACATGCCTTCAAATACATATGCAATAACAGAGTGTAGGGAAACATGCCATAACAAGTCATGCTTTCAGAAGGCATAAAAACAACCAGAAGTCTAAATCGATACAACAACAACATACTTCGATTTTAGATTACAATCCGAATACAAACTAATTCGAATAACAAAACATATCAAGTTCAAGTTCTAACATGCTTCAATCTTAAACTAGATAAACATGCTAATTCGACTTCTAAACCGAGTCTCACTTCTACTACTTGCCCTCGAAGCTAACCATGCCTCTTCTTGTTCCTGCCCCACCTGTTGCCAAGTACACATACAAAACAAAGCAACAGCCGGATAACCGGTGAGAATGATAATCCCAGTAAAAGCAACATATCAAGTAATGAATATGCAACATGCTATCAAACCACATATTCAAGTCGAAGTTAATGATATGCATGTCTTTAAAACCAGGATATCGATTCTGATAAACACGGGAGTATTGCTCTGCTTTTGGGATCCTAAGGATGAGATCACGTAACGACTCACCGACTCTCCCAATCGAGGTGGTGCCACGTATCCCACTCCTCTAGACTTTGAGCAACCATAATGAGTATGCTAGCACTAGGCGAAATACTACAACCTAGGCCACTCAATCATAGTTCCCAAACGTCTAACAAAAAGGGCGGTTCTGCCCGCTGAAATCAAAGTAGGCTCAAGATGAATGCATAACAGAAACATAAACATAAGCCACATAACAAAAACTCAATCAATCAACAATTACAAGTTCCACGTGCTAGAACAAGTATCAATGCAATATGTGATTTAAAAAGGGAAACTCGAGAACCAACAGTCCCGAGTATGCTATCCCGCTACGATGACTGCTTTTACCTTTCAATGCAGTAGCTCCAACTCTGGATAAGCTACAAAATAGATTGTATAAACAACTACACAATCTAACAACAACAAGGCAACGGTTCAAGGAAAACTCTTTATACCGTTCTTCGTCCAACTCTCGACGAACAATGCTGCTAACACAGGGCTCGACAAACTCCAACGAATCTGTAAGAATTCAAGAGTTGATCAACAACTACGATCACTCACACACCAAGACTTCAAACTCAAAAACGGTTCAAAATCTCCAAAAACTCAAACCGACGGCATAACGGCTATAACTGAACAACCGGCAAATGCAGACAGCAGTTCAATACTGATAACAACTCAATTCAATGCTAATACAACAACAACAAGACAAACCCAACAAATCTCAAAACCATGATTTTTGAAAATGGCTTCCAAAAATCATAATAAATCCAAACGTCGCTCTAATTCAAAACCGACAGATAATAAACGATCAGAACTCTGTAGAGAACAACATACTCGAATCTCAAACGATTCTAACAACCTCCGAAAAACAAAACATATCCGATCGGAGAAATACTTACAATATAACAGAGCTCTCACTACAGTGATCGATAATCTGCCTTCAGAATTAATTTCTAACGGACGGATCGAGCTCGGACTGGATTTTGAAAGCTCCAAACTCACGTTTGGCTCTCTAATGGAGGTTGGAGGCGTGGAGAAGGAAAGGAGGAGGAGAAGAAGACCAATCTCAATCCAATCAAGTTGTAGATAATATATAAAATTCCATATTTGCATTTTAGTCCCTGAAATTTCCAAAATTTACAAAAAGGACCCTGATCAAAATCAAGTCGGCTCGTGAACTCTGCAATCTCCGATTAACTCAAATAAACTCATTTAAGATAAAAACGGGGCGTTACAATTCTCCCCCACTAAGAAGAGATTTCGTCCTCGAAATCAACGAGAACCACAACTCATAAGATAGAATAAAGAACTAAAGACAGTAAGAAGAACTCACGTCATCCGAACAACTCTGGAAAACGTTGTTTCATGTCAGATTCTGTCTCCCAAGTCGCTTCCTCGACTCCGTGACGGCTCCACTACACTTTCACCAACGGAATCAACTTGGTTCTGAGTTGCTTTTCTTTCCGATCAAGGATCTGAATCGGTCGCTCAAAATAGCTCAGGGTCTCGTCTAACTCGGCTTCGTCAGGCTGAAGGATATGAGAAATATCTGGTTGATACTTTCGCAGCATAGAGACGTGAAAAACGTCGTGAATACTAGATAAAGACGGAGGAAGTGCAAGTCTGTAGGCAAGATCGCCTATCTTCTCGAGAATCTCGTACGGACCGATGAATCTCGGAGATAACTTTCCTCTCTTACCGAATCTGACGGTGCCTCTGAACGGAGAAATCTTAAGGAATACACGGTCTCCCTGCTCAAAACTCAGAGGTCGACGTCTGACATTCGCATACTTCGCCTGTCTATCTTGAGCTGACTTCATTCTGGTCTGAATGATCTTAACCTGCTCTGCCATATCTCTAAGCATCTCCGGTCCCAAATCTGGTGACTCGGACAATTCATCCCAAAACAACGGAGATCGGCACTTTCTACCATACAAAGCCTCAAAAGGCGCCATACCGATACTCGCTTGGAAGCTGTTGTTGTAAGAAAACTCGACAAGAGGCAAAGAATCCTGCCAACTAGTGCCAAAGTCTAGCACTACCGCTCGCAGCATATCCTCCAACGTCTGGATAGTCCGCTCTGACTGTCCATCTGTCTGAGGATGATAAGCTGTACTCAGATGCAATCGAGTACCAAGTGCCCCCTGAAGACTGTGCCAGAAGTGAGAAGTGAATCTAGGATCTCTGTCTGAAACGATCGACTTCGGCACACCATGCAATCTCACAACATTGCTAACATACAACTCAGCCATCTGATCATGGCGATACGTCATCCTGTACGGAATAAAACACGCGGACTTCGTCAATCGGTCGATCACTACCCAAATAGCATCGCATCCTCGAACGGATCGTGGTAGCTTCGTGACAAAATCCATAGAAATGTGATCCCATTTCCATTCAGGAACAGATAGGCTGTGCAAAAGACCACCTGGTCGCTTCCGCTCTACTTTCACTTGCTGACAATTCAAACACCGAGATACAAATCTCGCAACATCGTCCTTCATTCTCTTCCACCAGAACTGACTCTTCAGATCGTTGTACATCTTACGACCTCCAGGATGAACGCTAAACCGACTGCAATGAGCCTCTCGGAGAATACGCTGTCTCAACTCCGAAATATCAGGCACAACAATACGGTTATTCACCAACAAAACGTCATCTCTAACCTGGAATTCTGACTGATTCCCAGTTCTGACTTTCTCTACCGAAACCTGAATGCTCGGCTCAAACTTCTGTGCTTCTCCGATTGCAACAAACAACTCCGGCTCGGCTTGAATAGCAAACACTCTGATAGTCTCCCTATCTGTTTCAAACTCTAAACCAGAAGTGCAACAATCATCGACCAACTGAGAAACACCGATAGTTGAAAGAGATAAAGAACAAAGCTTTCGGCTCAAGGCATCTGCAACTGCATTCGACTTCCCTGGATAATACTTGATCTCACAGTCGAAATCCTTCAACAGATCTAACCATCTTCTCTGTCCCATATTCAGCTCTGCCTGCGAAAACAAGTACTTAAGACTCTTATGATCAGAAAAGATCTCGAAAGACTCACCATAAAGATAGTGACGCCAGATCTTCAAAGCAAATACAATTGCTGCAAGTTCAAGATCATGAACCGGATAACGAGTCTCGTGCGGTTTCAGCTGCCTCGATGCATACGCTATCACATGCTTATGCTGCATAAGAACACAACCCAAACCTCGGTTAGAAGCATCACAATACACTGTGAAACCTCCAGTACCCTTCGGAATAGAAAGAATTGGAGCACTGGTCAGTCTCCTCTTCAGATCAACAAAGCTAGCCTCACAATCTGTAGTCCAGACAAAAGGCGCATTCTTCTGAGTCAGCTGGGTAATAGGCTTGGCAATAGACGAGAAACCCTCGATGAAACGACGGTAATAACCAGCTAAACCCATGAAGCTTCGGATCTCAGGTACTGATGTCGGTCTAGGCCAATTCATAACCGCTTCGATTTTGCTGGGATCGACAGAAATCCCATCTTCAGAAATAATATGACCGAGAAAGACAACTCGATCTAACCAGAATTCGCATTTCGATAGCTTGGCAAACAACTGCTCAACTCGTAAAATCTGCAAGACGATTCTCAAGTGCTCTGCATGGTCAGTACGGTTCTTCGAGTAGATAAGAATATCATCGATGAAAATAATGACGAACTCATCTAAATAACGCTGAAAGATACGGTTCATCAAACCCATAAAAACAGCTGGAGCGTTAGTCAAACCGAACGGCATGACTATAAACTCAAAGTGACCATACCTTGTTCTGAATGCGGTCTTAGGAACATCTTCCTCTCGCACACTCAGCTGATGGTAGCCTGACCTCAGATCAATCTTAGAGTAGATAGAAGAACCCTGCAGTTGATCGAACAAGTCATCTATTCGGGGTAAAGGATATCTGTTCTTAACTGTAGCCTGATTCAATTGGCGGTAGTCGATACAGAGCCGCATAGAACCATCCTTCTTCCGAACGAATAGAACAGGAGCACCCCAAGGCGATACACTAGGTCTGATGTATCCCTTGGCAATCAAATCCTCAAGCTGCTCCTTCAAATCTCTCAATTCAACAAGTGCCATACGATAAGGAGCTTTTGAAATAGGTTGAGTACCTGGCACTAAGTCAATGCTGAATTCAACCTCTCGAATGGGTGGCAATCCAGGAACATCTTCCGAAAACACATCAGCAAAATCTCTAACCACTGGTAAGTCAACCAAAGCTGGGCTAGATTTCAGTACATCAACCGCATAAACCAAAAATCCTTCTGCACCTCTCTGTAACAAATGAGTCATAGATAACACTGAAATCAAAGGAATTCTAGATCGAGAACCCTTACCAAAGAATTTCCACTCGTCTGCCATTTCAGGTCTGAACCTGACAACTTTCAGAAAACAATCAACTGTTGCCCTGTACTTGGTCAAAGCATCTATACCGACAATACAATCAAAATCTGACAACCCAAGCACAATACAGTCAAATTCTAACAAATTCCCCTCGAAACAAAGTTCACAGTTCCTAACTAGTCGGACAGAAACAATTCCTCCACCCAAAGGTGAAGTAACAGCTACTACTGTAGGCAACAATTCAGTTGGCAAAGCATGCAATAACACATATTTCTCAGAGATAAAGGAATGGGAAGCACCTGTATCTATCAAGACATGAGCAGAATGACCGAAAATCGAACAGTTACCTGCTATGACATCGTCAGGTGCTGCCTGAGCTTGATCCTCTGTCAATGCAAAGACTCGTGCTTGCTGTCTCGGAGGCTGATTTGCACTAGAGCTACCTCCTTGTCTGTTCTGCTGTTGCTGGGGTTGGAAAGAGTGTACTGCAGACGACTGCCTCTTCGGCTGAGCTGCAGGTCTAGACGAACTCCCACTCTGAGCTCTATCTCTATTACGTTGAGGGCACACTTTAGAGAAGTGTCCCGGTTGCTGACATGTGTTACAATTGCCGAAGACTCCCACACACTGATCCGGTGAGTGTCTTCCTCCACACTTGCTGCAGTACAAGGATGATGACCCAGAACTCGGTCCTGAACCGAATTGCTTCGAACCACTGGAACTGGACGAACTGTTCCCCTGTCTCTTGAACTGTTTACCTCTTACCTTGTACTGATCCTTTCTGTTTCCCCCACTGTTTCCACCTTCAAACCTCTGCTGCTGGTTCTGATGTTGAGGTGGCTGATTCTGGTACTGAGATGGTTGGTTCTGATACTGCCTCTGCTGCTGAGGTGCCCCCTGATTACCTCTTTGCCTCCACAAGCCTGCTTCTGCTCCCTTTGCGTAATTCATGGCATCCGCAAAGTTGCTAGGCCTGTTGGTGTTAACCAACGTGAAGACATCGGGGTTCAACCCGTTGATGAACTGATCTGCCTTAGCTTCTTCATCTCCGGCAATTAGCGGTGCAAAACGCAACAGACTATCGAACTTAGCCACGTACTCTTCAATGTTCAGATTCCCTTGCCTCAGATTTGCAAACTCTGCTCCCTTATCCTTACGATACGAGATAGGAAAAAACCGCTTATAAAACTCAGATTTAAAAAGAGTCCAAGTAACCTCTGTACCTCTACTCTCAAATGCTTTCTTTGTCATGATCCACCAGCTCTTAGCACCACCACGCAGCTGATGAATTACTAACCTGATTCGGCGGTCATCTGTGTAGTCAATGGAATCAAACAACTGATCCATATCATCCAACCAACTCTCACAGTCAACTGGATTTTCTGAACCCATCAACAATGGCGGATTGAACGACTGAAACCTCTTCAGCAAGGTTTCCATAGGAGTTGCTGAAGCATCCAACTGATCAACCTCAGTGCTAGCTTGTTCAGTCGCAGGGATAACTGGTGGTGTGTTTCTGTTTATCACTCGACAAGGACCCATCTGATAATCAAAGGTTAGCACACGAGATATCTCAATCGCTACCATCAGTGCCCTTACAACCGCTTGGAATACCGAATACCAGTCGAGAACAGAAACAGTTATATCTCAAGTAGATCATGCTTTATTAATTTAAATCACACAACCATGTAATTCAAATAATGCTCAAACAATAAAGCATGCTCGCATGGAATTAAGTACACAATTAAATAATTCAACACATGCGAGGAGTCATTACACACAGACTCGATCTACCCCGCTCACTCTAGTTCGACCAAGAATCTTAAAGCTCTCTGATACCACTTAATGTGAGACCTCGATTCTAAACCACTAATCTCGGATTAAACAACAAGTAAGCGAACAAGAATCCAAGAGTAAAACAATTCAAAAGTTTTTTTTTTTTTTTTTTTTTAAAGGCCCGCGCCCGCGCGATGTACCAAGCTCGCGCGCGCACGGGCAAACGATCCCGAGACCAACCAAAGGCTCGCGCCCGCGCGAGGTACCAAGCTCGCGCGCGCGCGGGCAAACCATTCAGAGGCCCAACGGAGGCCTCGCGCGCGCGCGAGGAACGCCTCGCCCGCGCGCGGAAGGCCTGGGCAGAAATGCTCAGGCTGCAGATTAAAAAAAAAAGGGATTCCGCGCTTGGTCCAAAATGCCTTCAAATACATATGCAATAACAGAGTGTAGGGAAACATGCCATAACAAGTCATGCTTTCAGAAGGCATAAAAACAACCAGAAGTCTAAATCGATACAACAACAACATACTTCGATTTTAGATTACAATCCGAATACAAACTAATTCGAATAACAAAACATATCAAGTTCGAGTTCTAACATGCTTCAATCTTAAACTAGATAAACATGCTAATTCGACTTCTAAACCGAGTCTCACTTCTACTACTTGCCCTCGAAGCTAACCATGCCTCTTCTGACTTGTTCCTGCCCCACCTGTTGCCAAGTACACATACAAAAAAAAGCAACAGCCGGATAACCGGTGAGAATGATAATCCCAGTAAAAGCAACATATCAAGTAATGAATATGCAACATGCTATCAAACCACATATTCAAGTCGAAGTTAATGATATGCATGTCTTTAAAACCAGGATATCGATTCTGATAAACACGGGAGTATTGCTCTGCTTTTGGGATCCCAAGGATGAGATCACGTAACGACTCACCGACTCTCCCAATCGAGGTGGTGCCACGTATCCCACTCCTCTAGACTTTGAGCAACCATAATGAGTATGCTAGCACTAGGCGAAATACTACAACCTAGGCCACTCAATCATAGTTCCCAAACGTCTAACAAAAAGGGCGGTTCTGCCCGCTGAAATCAAAGTAGGCTCAAGATGAATGCATAACAGAAACATAAACATAAGCCACATAACAAAAACTCAATCAATCAACAATTACAAGTTCCACGTGCTAGAACAAGTATCAATGCAATATGTGATTTAAAAAGGGAAACTCGAGAACCAACAGTCCCGAGTATGCTATCCCGCTACGATGACTGCTTTTACCTTTCAATGCAGTAGCTCCAACTCTGGATAAGCTACAAAAGAGATTGTATAAACAACTACACAATCTAACAACAACAAGGCAACGGTTCAAGGAAAACTCTTTATACCGTTCTTCGTCCAACTCTCGACGAACAATGCTGCTAACACAGGGCTCGACAAACTCCAACGAATCTGTAAGAATTCAAGAGTTGATCAACAACTACGATCACTCACACACCAAGACTTCAAACTCAAAAACGGTTCAAAATCTCCAAAAACTCAAACCGACGGCATAACGGCTATAACTGAACAACCGGCAAATGCAGACAGCAGTTCAATACTGATAACAACTCAATTCAATGCTAATACAACAACAACAAGACAAACCCAACAAATCTCAAAACCATGATTTTCGAAAATGGCTTCCAAAAATCATAATAAATCCGAACGTCGCTCTAATTCAAAACCGACAGATAATAAACGATCAGAACTCTGTAGAGAACAACATACTCGAATCTCAAACGATTCTAACAACCTCCGAAAAACAAAACATATCCGATCGGAGAAATACTTACAATATAACAGAGCTCTCACTACAGTGATCGATAATCTGCCTTCAGAATTAATTTCTAACGGATGGATCGAGCTCGGACTGGATTTTGAAAGCTCCAAACTCACGTTTGGCTCTCTAATGGAGGTTGGAGGCGTGGAGAAGGAAAGGAGGAGGAGAAGAAGACCAATCTCAATCCAATCAAGTTGTAGATAATATATAAAATTCCATATTTGCATTTTAGTCCCTGAAATTTCCAAAATTTGCAAAAAGGACCCTGATCAAAATCAAGTCGGCTCGTGAACTCTGCAATCTCCGATTAACTCAAATAAACTCATTTAAGATAAAAACGGGGCGTTACATAGTGAGTATGCTATAGCGTAGTTAAGGCTTTTAGAATAAAGTGGTAATGCATGAGTACCTTGCATTGTAGTGCGGACTGTAGGCTTGGACATAGTGCTGGTCTAGCTTGCCTAGTGTATGAGGTACGGAAGTATTATTCGAGATATCCAGATTGAGTATGCATGTATTATGTGTTTGCATGGATTATGTGATTGCATGTTTTATATGCCTTTATATATACAACATGTCATGACTGTATGTTGCATACATGAGCATATTGAGCTTTTACCTTAGAGGTATCCTGTAGTAGGGCGCTCACCCTACGAGTTTGTGGATGGTTGGATACGTAAGTCTTGTGTCAGGTCACCTTATGGTTGGACACATGTACTAGTATCAGGTCACCATTATCCACTGGGTATATGAGCCACCTCCTGATGCGACGGCGCAGCGTGCTATATACCTTGGGCCCGGTCTATGAGCTTGTTTCTTGACCTGAGAGTCTTGGTACCCAGTTCACTTGCATACATGCACACATAACACCGTATACTCATACTCTCGTACTGAGCTTATCATGCTTACGTCCCGTACTTTGTTGTATCTGGACATCCTATTCCATGGGGCAGGTCTGCGGCTGGACGATGCGGGTGGTTCCAGGAGAGCATAGGCGATGGAGGACCAGCAGGGTTATTGTCTAAGCTTTTGTTTCAGTTGTATTTGGGTTAATACACTGGTTTTATTCGATATGGTTGTAAACAATATTTTTATTATTGTTTAAGTTTCCGCTGTTATTTCTGATATTTTCTTTGATTAAGTTAAATGCATGCTTAAGCTTCTGATTAGTAGGTGATCACGGTCTGAGTCAATACATTTATGGTATTAGAGCATGCATAGTAATCTTGGGATCTAGATTGTTGAAATTGGGATTAACTTTTAATCATCGTGTAGATAGCGGGTCATGGTGACGAGAGTAGTCACGGCAGCATAGGTGGACGCTGGGGTGATCAGGACGATCGAGAGCATCGTCGAGGCTGTCATCACCATCGCCATGATGATCACAGGCGTTTCAGCATGCATAGGTTTATGCAAATGGGTCCGAAGCCTTTAGTCAGAGGAGAGTCATCGGAGGATGCGGGAAACTGGCTACGACGTATGGAAGTTTGTTTCCGGGAGTTCCGATGCACTGAGGAGCAGCGGATGGAGATTCTTGATTTCCTGGTCGAAGGACGAGCTCGGAAGTGGTGGGATTCTACTTCTGCGCCTTTTATTGCAGCCCGAGGAGTTGCTACCTGGGATGAGTTCCGCACGGCTTTTCATAAGCTGTATTTTCCTCCTGCTCTTCGACAGACGAAGACAAGTGAGTTGATGGGTTTGCGTCAAGGATCGATGTCGATCGAGGAATACTAGTTGAAGTTCTTTGAGTTGCTGCCCTATTGCCCCCAGATTTCTGATAGCACGGAGCCGAAGTATAATCTGTTCCTGCAAGGTCTTAATCCGGAGATTCATGACCGAGTTGTTGTGGGAGATGACATGACTTACGAGGGATTAGTGAGCCGATGTTACCAGGCAGAGGACAGCATCCACCATAACAGATCCTTCTACTCATCTAGACCTGCGAGTTCCTTGGGTACCCGTGCTCAGTCATTCAAGAAGTCTAGTTCTACTTCTTCTTCCTCAGGATCCGGGGAGGTGATGCGTTTCGGAAGAAAGAATCAAGGTCCTTGCAAGCATTGTGGTGGGAATCATCCTGCCAACAGGTGCCGGAAGGTTTCAGGGGCGTGATTTCGATGTGGAGAAATTGGCCACCTGAAGAAGGATTGTCCACAGGCCGGGGGAGCTGGTTCTGGCTCAGGTTCTGGTTCTCAGGATTCAGTGCAGCAGAGGCCACAAGGACAGTCAACAGGGGGTTCTAATTTGAAACTTCGTGCTTCCAGTCAATTATTCTCCTTGAGACATGATCAGGCGGTGGATGAGAATGAGAAAGTTATAGCGGGTACGTTCTTGTTATTTGATATACCTGCTTTCACTCATTGACACTGGTGCATCTCATTCTTTCATATCTGCACATTTTGTTAAGAAATATAAGTTGCCATACATTTCACTAGACACAGTGGTTGTTGTTTCTACCCCGACGGGTCAGTCTGCGTCGGCTAAGCGTCTAGTGATGGGTTGCCCTTTAGAGTTCGAAGGGAATGTCTTGATGGTGAATCTCATGATATTAGCAATGGAGGATTTCGATTGCATTTTGGGAATTGATGTGTTAACTACATACCGAGCTTCAGTGGATTGTTAACAGAGATTGGTAAAATTTCATCCGGTTGGCAATGATAGCTGGTTCTTTTACGGTGAGGGAGCGCGACCTCAGATGCCATTGGTATCAGCTTTGAAAGCTTGTCGAGCTTTGGAATCTGGCGCGGAAGGCTACCTCATCTATGCAGTTGATACATTCGCTGGAAGTATTGGTATAGAAGCTATTCCTATTGTGAACGAATTCCCAGATGTATTTCCAGAAGAAATTCCAGGATTTCCTCCAGTACGCAAAGTTGAGTTCAGTATAGATCTGATGCCAGGGACTTCGCGTATTTCTCGAGCACTGTATCGTCTGGCTCCATCAGAGATGCGTGAGTTGAAGCAGCAGCTTCAGGATCTATTGGACAAGGGTTATATTCGTCCAAGTGTTTCTCCTTGGGGAGCACCTGTTCTATTCGTGAAGAAAAAGGATGGGTCTATGCGTTTGTGCATTGATTATCGCCAGTTGAACAGGGTAACGGTCAAGAATAAGTATCCTTTGCCTCGTATAGATGATCTGTTTGATCAATTGCAGGGTACTTCAGTCTACTCGAAGATTGATTTGAGATCTGGATATCATCAGATGCGAGTTCGAGATCAAGATATAGCCAAAACAGCATTCAGGACCAGGTATGGGCATTATGAGTTCCTAGTAATGCCATTTGGGTTGACTAATGCACCGGCTGTATTTATGGATCTAATGAATCGTGTATTCAGAGAATTTCTGGACAAGTTTGTCGTTGTATTTATTGATGATATCTTGGTGTATTCACATGATGTAAATGAACACGCTTACCATTTGAGGCTGGTATTGCAAAATCTGAGGGATAGATAGTTGTACGCCAAATTGAGTAAGTGCGAGTTCTGGCTGGATCGGGTGGTGTTTCTTGGCCACATTATATCCAGAGATGGAGTTTCTGTGGATCCGAGCAAGATTGAGGCTGTAATGAACTGGTCGCGTCCGACGACGGTAGCTGAGATCCGTAGTTTTCTGGGTCTAGCAGGATATTATCGTCGCTTTATCGCGAATTTCTCGCAGCTCGCTCGACCTTTGACACAACTTACTCGGAAGGGCGTGAATTTTGAGTGGTCCTCAGAATGTGAGGAGAATTTCTGTGAACTTCGTAGACAGTTGACTTCTGCGCCTGTGTTGGCTTTTCCGTCTGGATCTGGAGGGTATGTAGTGTACATGGATGTGTCCTGACTCAGAATGGGCATGTGATTGCATACACCTCTAGACAATTAAAAGTTCACAAAAATAACTACCCAGTGCATGATCTTGAGTTAGCAGCTATTGTATTTGCATTGAAGATCTGGCATTATTATCTTTATGGAGAAAGATTTGAGATCTTCATAGACCACAAAAGTCTCAAGTATTTGTTTACTCAAGCAGAATTGAACATGAGACAAAGACGTTGGATGAATTTGCTTAAGGATTATGACTGTGAAATCAAGTATCATCCAGAAGCTGCTAATCTCACTGCTGATGCCTTGAGCCGCAAGGTGCGACTATCCGCACTACAGACTTGTTCTGTGGCAAGTGCAATTGAAGATTGTTGTTCTTCAGGGTATACCTTCAAGCATAAGAAAGGTATGCAGAGTATCCAGATGTTTGCAATCTTATCTGAGCCAGCTTTGTATTCTCGGATTCGAGATGCTCAGATGGCTGATCCGAAGACCCAGCGTTTGGCTCGTTTAGCCAGGGATGATAGTTTGTCTGGATTCCATTATCAGTTAGATGGTTTTCTTTGTTTATCTGGCCGTATTGTTGTTCCGAAGGATGATACTCTGAAGGAGGAGTTAACCCAGGCTCATCGTTCTAAATTGAGTATTCATCCGGGGAGCAACAAGATGTACAAGGATTTGTGTACCAGGTTCTGGTGGAAAGGAATGAAAAGGAGTGTGTGTCTATATGTTACTAGATGTTTGGTGTGTCAGCAGGTCAAGGCAGAGCACCGATGACCTGGAGGGTTGCTTCACAGTTTACCTATTCCTGAGTGGAAATGGGAGTTGATCACGATGGACTTCGTGACCCATTTACCGATAAGCTCGAGGAATTGTGATGCTATCTGGGTTGTGGTGGACCAACTCACCAAGTCAGCACATTTCATTCCTTATAACCAAGACTTTAGTTTTGATAGGATGGCACGATTGTACATCCAGGATATTGTTCGATTGCACGGAGTGCCTGTGAGCATCGTCAGCGATCGAGGTCCCAGGTTTACTTCCAGGATCTAGTGGAGTCTTCAGCGCGCTATGGGTACTACTCTTAGTTTGAGTACAGCATATCACCCAGAGACTGACGGGCAGTCAGAGCGCATGATTCGTACTCTTGAAGACATGTTGCGAGCATGTTCTATGGATTTTGGTCCAGCATGGCAAGATCAGTTTCCATTGATTGAGTTCGCGTACAACAACAGTTACCATCGCAGTATTGGGATGGCTCCGTTTGAGGCGTTGTACGGGCGACGATGTCGTACTCCACTGTTCTGGGAGGAAGTGGGGGAACGACAGGTTGAGGGACCAGAGTTAGTCCAGCAGGATGTTGATATTGTTGGACAGATCAAGAAGAGAATTAAGGTTGCGCAGGATCGACAAGCTAGTTATGCGAATGTCAAGCGCAGACCTTTACAGTTTGAGGTGGGTGAGAAAGTATTCCTGAAAGTCTCACCATTTCGCAGGATTTTTAGATTCGGTCACAAAGGTAAGCTATCTCCTAAGTTCACTGGTCCATTTGAAATTCTGTAAAGTGTTGGAGATCTGGCTTACAGGTTGGCGTTACCACCGTATTTGTCAAAAATCCATGACGTGTTCCATGTTTCACTGTTACGACGGTATGTGGCGAATGAGTCTCATATCTTACAGCCGATAAGGTACAGTTTGACTCGGATTTGACATACGTGGAGAGACCTTTGCATATCATAGGTCATAAGGATAAGGTGTTACGCAACAAGACCATTCCTCTTGTTCTAGTTCAGTGGCAGCATCGAGGCACTGAAGGCCACTTGGGAACTTGAGAGTCGTATGCGTACAAATTATCCAGAGTTATTTTGAATTGTTGTATTTTCAGAATGTAACTTGTAAAATGAATCAGTTTGAATAAAAGATGTTTATTCAGTGTTTTACTGCATTCAGTACTTAAGATTGTTCGAGGACGAAATATCTTAAGTAGGGGGAGAATGTAATAGCCCGGTTCCATTTTACAAGATTAAGTGATTTTAAACATGTTAGAAAATGACATATAATTTTAAAAGTGTCAAAACATGTTTAAGGAGTCCTTATTTGATAAAAATAAGTGGAAAATCATATCCGAAACGTCCGAAAATGGTGGGGTAGGTCCCGGGGGTCTTGGGGGCCCAAAACCAGTTCGAAAACATGAGAAACAGTTCGGAGCTTCCGGGCAGATCGGAGCTTCCGATCCTGAGATCGGAGCTTCCGATCTCAACCAAAAATAGGTGTGAAGGAGATTTAAACACGTGGCCAGATGCAGGAGATCGGAGCTTCCGATCCTGCGATCGGAGCTTCCGATCTCGGCCATCCAAAACGTGGCAAACATGCACCGATCGGAGCTTCCGATCGTGGCCTATAAATAGGCCATCCGAGAGCCTCATTTTTCACACCAAATCATATTCTTTCTCTCTCAATTTTAGAGCATTCTAGGAGCTTTTTGGGGTGTTTCCGGCCTTCCTAGGCTTGGTCCAGAGGTTGGCGAGGCGCTCCAGGGTTACGGTGGAGTGGTGCCCAAGTTCTGGGGCAATCGTCATCAGTGGGCTGGCGACGGACGCAGGTATAGCTCAGGCTCCTTATAGTAAATAGGGAGTATGCTATAGCGTAGTTAAGGCTATTAGAATAAAGTGGTAATGCATGAGTACTTTGCATTGTAGTGCGGACTGTAGGCTTGGACATAGTGCTGGTCTAGCTTGCCTAGTGTATGAGGTACGGAAGTATTATTCGAGATATCCAGATTGAGTATGCATGTATTATGTGTTTGCATGGATTATGTGATTGCATGTTTATATGCCTTTATATATACAACATGTCATGACTGTATGTTGCATACATGAGCATATTGAGCTTTTACCTTAGAGGTATCCTGTAGTAGGGCGCTCACTCTACGAGTTTGTGGATGGTTGGATACGTAAGTCTTGTGTCAGGTCACCTTATGGTTGGACACATGTACTAGTATCAGGTCACCATTATCCACTGGGTATATGAGCCACCTCCTGAAGCGACGGCGCAGCGTGCTATATATCCTGGGCCCGGCCTATGAGCTTGTTTCTTGACCTGAGAGTCTTGGTATCCAGTTCACTTGCATACATGCACACATAACACCGTATACTCATACTCTCGTACTGATCTTATCATGCTCACGTCCCGTACTTTGTTGTATCTGGACACCTTATTCCATGGGGCAGGTCTGCGGCTGGACGATGCGGGTGGTTCCAGGAGAGCTTAGGCGATGGAGGACCAGCAGGGTTATTGTCTAAGCTTTTGTTTCAGTTGTATTTGGGTTAATACACTGGTTTTATTCGATATGGTTGTAAATAATATTTTTATTATTGTTTAAGTTTCCGCTGTTATTTCTGATATTTTATTTGATTAAGTTAAATGCATGCTTAAACTTCTGATTAGTAGGTGATCACGGTGCGGGTCACTACATGACCCGACCCGGACACCCCCTGCCCAGAACCTGCCCGAGATGCCCGAAATCAACCCAGCAGCCCATGACATTTTCTCCCTAATCTCGCCTCCTCCTTGAGCAGCCCCATCCTCACCCCTCGGCCATCCAGCTACGGTAACCCATGGCCAAAGCCGCGTCGGCAAAACCACCCCATGGTCCTGCCGGCCAAACTGGGTCGGTCATAGCTCGAGCCATGGCCTGCATGGCTCGGCCATGAGCCAAAAACAGAACCCAAGTGCGTAGGCCACCCTACTGTGAGTAGCAAACTTTAAGACCCCATTACTCCTAGATCCGACCACCCATGGCCGGACCCCGTCGGCAAGATAACCCCATGGTCCTGCCGGTTCGACCTGACCCAACCCTATCTCATGCCATGATGTACATGGCTCGACCAAGGGCCAAAACTCACATACCAGAAATCTGCACACCATGAACACAACACATCCTTCAACAAACTCATCGTCCAGTCATTGATCCATCGATTCCAGCCTAAAACTCACCACCCTAGGACCCTAAGGACCCTAATTGATCACTGAACCATGGCTCGCACCAGCTCGAACCAACCAAAAAACAGCAAGATCATAAAACGAGTCAAACAAGAATAATCGAGAAAAATGATGCAAGCTATCTTATTTTTGAGCTACCAAACCACATACACATGCATCCAACACAATTTTTGACAGAAAACAGAGGCTAAAGGATCGAATGGGTGAGAAATGGAAGGATGAACATACCTTAAATAAATAACAAAGGGTGTGAGAGTGAAGCTGAAAGAGTGGGTGCCCAGTGAGCCAACTTGTGGCTATGGGCTTTGATGACTCTTTGTACAAACGATCTTTTGTTTAATGTAATTTACACTTTTATTAATGGCAATGACTTTATCTTTCTTCATATTGTTATATTGTGATATACTATTGTTGTTTTGATAAAGACCTTGAATATACTATAGTGTATGTAAGATGTGGTAGAACATGGGGATGTCTATCATGAAATACATCTTATAGTCACTGTATATTCTAAACTGTTCCTAGTCGATTGAGCCGTCCGAGAATAAGGATAAGGATCGCTCGAGTTTGAGACTAGCATTTGCGATGCGGAGTACCACGTTTCATTGGTAGGGAACATGGAGATGTTCGAAGCATGCAAATGGATATTCATAGGATGAATAATCGAACTACCCTATCCGGACTTTCCAAGTGTTTATCACTTATCGAGTGGATAAAGTCCGCGGTTTTGGTTGTACACCATTAATCCTTACTACTTGAAACATCATGGAGACTCTATATGCTAGTACTGTGCTTTGACTCGTTTACCGACTCTATGGGGATCATCAGGTGTCGGGATTGGGTACAGTTACAACACATATAGGAGTCGATGCATTGTTGTCAAGGATTCACCACATACTTGCGAGTGTGGATATCCTATGCGATCTGAGGAGATATTAGTGTGACGAATCTCTGGCCAGAGTACTTGATGTGATTTAAGAAATGGTTTCTTAGTAGCACATGCGATGTCACTAATTTGATCTTCAAGATGTATTGCATAGTTATCGAATCTTGAGCGACTCTCGATATACCAATGGTTGTTGATTCGATCGGGATATATGGATGAAGGGACCGTACTGTACGCTAACCAAAATCTACTGGTTCTTGTAGGCACTATCAGTGATACCTAGGGAATCATGGGGCGATGTTGCTAGGCGCTTTACCATGATTCGTTGGGCAAGTCGGAAAGTGTTGTTCCGAGTCACAAGGAGTTGTGAGCCCACGGCTAGCTGTATCCCTGAACCATTGAGGGTCACACAGTGTAATGGAGTTTTAATCCCCGTTGAGATAGTTAAATTTAAAGAGTTAAATTTAATGAATAAAGAAGTTGGACTTCTTAAATAAGAGTAAGGGAGTAGGATTTCCTAAAATGACATAGGGATGGACATTTTTGGAAACCACTGAATTCGGATTCAGGAAACTTTATCTTGACTTTATAATGTGCAGAAATGGTTTCTGTGCACATTGGTGAAATCGGTTCATTAATCGGAGTCACGATGAATTTTATATTAATTTCTGAACGTGCGGGCTTTGCTTGTCGGGCCTCAACTTATGACTAATGGGCCCTAAGCTGTTAGTGGCCTGCATTATAAATAAGTTATTGCAGTACAATAATTAGAAACAACTGGTCATAATTTTGAGAGCAAAATTTCGAAAACCCTAGCCTCCTCTCTCTCAAATTCGGCCGCCCCTCCCTTCTCTGCGTGAGAAATTCCGGTCTGTGATTTTGAATTGCAGTCTGGAATAGCGAATCAAATTCGTTTATTCTCTTCGTAGAAAACTTCTGATAGATTTTCTAGTGCAATCTATCAGAGGGATTAAACCTCTATTCGTGGACCTGATTGAAGGAGTTCATCGGTTCCAGGGAGAGACAACAAGAGCAGAGAAATCTGTTGGAGTCCAATAATCTCGATTCGAGATTGAAGGTAAAATTTAATAATTGTTATTTAAATTTTACACACACTTATAATTTAATCGTTGAACGGTTGATACCCACACTATGGAATTGTTCCATAATAAAAATTTTAAACTTCCGCTGCACCGGGTATCAATCGTGATTGATCTGAACGCCAGTTTTCCAACAGTGGTATCAGAGCCAGGTTGCTCAGATCAAACGATTAAATTAATCGATTGTACAAAAATTTTTGAGTCTCGGTTTTTGAAACAAAATAAATATTTTTAAATAAAAAAAAAATTTTCGGGGCAAAACCCGGGCAGCGATTAGATCGCTGCCCGGTGGGGCAGCAATTGTTGCTGCCCCGGGCGGCGCACGGCGACGCACGGCGTCGCCCAGGGGTGGCGCTCAGCGCCGCCAGGGCAGCAACTGTTGCTGCCCTAAAGGGGCAGCCGGGCTGCCCCGGCCCGCGCCCACGGGTGCGGGCCGGCCCGGGAGTGTCCCGGGCGGCCCGCGGGAAAAATTAAATTTTTATTTAAAATTAATTTTAATGTGTTAAAATTTTATTTTTGGTCCGGTCAAAAATTGTTTTTGATTGGTTCACGAGATTTCGGATCGAATTGTTCGAGTCCGTAAACTTTAAAATTGATTTTTGGATAAATTTGAATTTTTGGAAAATTTTAATATTTTATCCTTAAATTGAATTTTGAAATCAATTATTTTTGGTACAATTGATGATAAGATTTGATCTTATGAATATATTGAGTAAAATATGATGTTATCCATAAAATTGGATTTTGTAGATAAAATATGATTTTATTTGATAAAGAGATAAAATATGATTTTATATGTAAAATGAGATTTTATATATATAATATGATTTTATCCTGTTTAAATTTTAATTGCCACTGCATGTTATCCAATAAATTAATTTTGAATTAAATGTTATTGGATAAGGATGATCGATTGCCATGACCAATTTTGTAGGTGTATGTTAGGAATTTACATTTGTTTTTATTGTTGTTGGTTTTATTAATGGGCCTGGTTTATGGCCCAATATGAATGTCATATGTAATAAAAGTGGGCTTGGTTTATGGCTCGTTCCCACCCCTAAAATGTATCCCCTACTTGTTATTGCTATTTATTGTAAATACATTAGATTTAGTGGGAGATCAAGATTTGAAGATGGTGGGCCCAGCAGACAATAAAGACGAAGAAATGTAAATTGGAAGCTAATGTAATAGGATTGCATTGCATACTGCATATTACCTAGGATTGGACTAAGACTCGTGATTGGCAACCACGAGTCAATTAGAAATGGAATCGATCATCCTATATATAATATATGATATTATGATTGTATGCATGTTTTAGACATAATTGCGTGAATCCGGCAAGCATGCAATAATTTGAAATTGATGAGACAAATTTTTATAATTAAAAATCCCTCATTTTAAATATGATTTAAAATTGATATCAAGATAAATAAAGGAAATTTAAATTTGTTTAAATGTTCCTACCTTCCATCAACGGTCAATGTATGTGATGCTACCCGCGGATACGGTCCGGCTCATATTATTGGGGGGGCCCGTCCGTCGGAAAGTTGTACATTTGATCGACAAATGTTGTAAGTTGGGTGGAACTCCCATGGGATCGGCTCATATTATTGGGGGATCCACATGGCGACCGTCCATCACAACTTAATATTGATGGGTCATCTTGACATGTCACTATAAACGGCGTCATATTATTGGGCCCTTATTGGACATGAGGTAAAAACATGGGGGTTGCTTTGGAAGCAATTGGGCTCTACCTTTTGAGAATTATGGTTGGCTGATATTATTCGGGACCATAAGTTTGTCAATTGGACTCCATGTTCTCACTAAGGAAAAAGTTTCCCGTTTTCACTAGAGGGTAGTGAAATCGTTAAAATAGTGGGAGTGAGATTCATAAAATTAAATTCGCCTATTTTATGTCTTAGTAAATTGCTTAAACAATCATTGATATATGTCTGTTTTTCTTTTCAGTATTTCATACAATGAATTCGCGTAATCCATTATTCTCGATCCTCGAACAAAACAAGTTAACTGGCGCAAACTATACGGAATGGTTCCGGAAGTTGAAGATTGTCTTGACTTCGGAGAAGATGCTCTACGTGTTAGAGAAATCACCTCCGAAGGAAGCACCAGCTGACGTAAGTCCGGAGGAATTGGCCAAACTTGATGCATGGTGGGACCATGACATCAAGACCAAATGCTATATGCAAGCCTCGATGTCTGATGAACTCCAGAGGCGATTTGAGGACACCGTGAATGCTGCTGACATTCACGCTCAACTCAAGGAACTTTTTGGGGCTCAATCGAGGGCTGAAAGGTTCGCTACTGTTAAGGAGCTGATGACGTGTCGCATGCGTGAAGGGACTTCGGTCCGTGATCATGGGGTACGAGTGATTTGGCTCATACAAAAGTTAGCGACCCTTGATTTGGTGTTGGAGCATGAACTCAACGTGGATTTACTGCTTCTGTCTCTTCCTTCTTCGTTTGACGGATTTGTGGTAAATTTTAATATGAACAAGATAGAGGTCACCCTTGAAGAGATGGTCAATATGCTTGTGACATATGAATCCACACAAAAGAAGGATAAACCAGCTTTCTTGGTGGGCTCCTCATCTTCTGCTAAGAAGGGGCCAAGTACGAAGGGTAAGAAACGTTCTGCCCCACCCAAGAAAGTCGAACCCGAGAAGAAGCACAAGACAAAGGCTTCAAACAATGGAAAATCCAAGGATGTTTGCCATTACTGCAAGAAGCCCGGTCATTGGAAGCGCAACTGCAAGGAATATCTAGAGCAGTTGGGAACTGCAAAGGGTATGTTCTATATTGAAATAAACATTTCACTTAATACTACTTCTTGGGTATTGGATACCGGATGTGGATCTCACATTTGCAATGATTTGCAGGTGATGACAAGAAGTCGCAGGCTTAGAATGGGTGAGACCCAGCTGAGGCTCGGGAATGGTTCCAGAGTTGAAGCTACAGCCATTGGAGATGTTTGTTTAATTTTGCAGAACGGTTTTAAGTTATTTTTAAGAGATGTTTTATTTGTTCCGGATTTAATTAAAAACATTATTTCTGTTTCTATGCTAGATAGAGATGGTTATTCTTGCAATTTTGTGAATGGGATTTGCAATATTTACAAGAATGAATGTTTGATTGGAAATGGACAACTTGAAAACGATCTATACAACTTAAAACTAAAAGACGTTCCAATAAATTATATTGATAAACCGGCGACAACAAACAAAAGAAAAATCGATAGTCAAAACCCGGCAAACCTTTGGCACGCTAGGCTAGGTCATATTTCCTCAAGGAGGATGAACAAGCTAGTGGGAGAGGGCATGTTTGATATGTCTGATATTAACTCTCTACCTACTTGTGAATCCTGCCTAAAAGGAAAAATGACTAAATCTCCTTTTAAAGGGAAACCTGAGCGTAGTCAAAATCTGTTGGATTTGATCCATACAGATGTTTGTGGTCCATTTAGAGTTGGGACTCAATATGGCCACACCTACTTCATTACCTTTACTGATGATTATTCAAGGTATGGGTATTTATATTTAATGAAATATAAGTCTGAAGCATTTGAAAAGTTCAAAGAATTCAAGGTTGAAGTAGAAAACAAGCTAGGTAAAAGTATTAAAGCACTTCGATCGGATCGAGGTGGAGAATACTTGAGTACCGAGTTTTTGGACTATCTGAAAGAGAATGGGATTCTCTCTCAGTGGACTCCTCCTATGACACCACAGCTGAATGGTGTATCGGAGCGTCGTAATCGAACTTTGTTGGACATGGTTCGATCCATGATGAGCATCACTGAGCTTCCACCTTCATTTTGGGGCTATGCGCTTGAAACGGCGGTATTGTTGTTGAACAACGTCCACACTAAAGCAGTGGACAAAACACCATACGAGTTATGGAATGGCAAAGCTCCTAAGTATTCGTACTTGAGGATTTGGGGATGTCCTGCTTACGTGAAGCGGACAGTGGGAGATAAGTTGGATAGTCGATCCAGCTTATGTTATTTTGTAGGGTATCCGAAGAATTCAATCGGATATTATTTCTATTATCCTGCTGAAACAAAGGTGTTTGTTTCTAGGAATGCCACCTTCTTGGAGAAGGAGTTCTTATTGGATAAGAAAGGCGAGATGATGTAACTCGAAGAAGTTAGAGAAGAACCCGAAATACAAAATAACGATCCTACGCCTCAGGAACCATTACCGGACACGCCTGAACCTAGAAGATCCGAGAGGACTTCTAGACCTCCTGTTCGATATGGTCTTCTTCTTGAAGGGGATCAAGATGAACCCGACATTGGATACGATCCAAGAAACTTCAAGGAAGCAATTTCTGATGCGGATTCAAATTTATGGCTTGAAGCTATGCAGTCTGAATTGGATTCGATGCATACAAACCAAGTTTGGTCTTTAGTAGATCCTCCTGATGGAATTGTTCCAATAGGGTGTAAATGGATCTACAAAAGAAAGCTTGGGCCTGATGGTAAGGTATTGACCTACAAGGCACGATTGGTGGCAAAAGGTTATACTCAAAGGCAAGGAGTTGACTATGATGAAACCTTTTCACCAGTTGCAATGTTCAAGTCCATAAGAATCCTTATTGACATAGCTGCATGGTATGACTATGAGATATGGCAAATGGATGTGAAGACTGCCTTTCTTAATGGAGACATTAAGGAAGAAATCTATATGAAGCAGCCTGAGGGGTTCACATCCATGGGAAGCGAGCATAAGGTATGCAAGCTTCAGAGATCAATTTATGGTCTAAAACAAGCATCAAGAAGTTGGAACCAGAAATTTGATGAAACAATAAAAGATTTTGGTTTCATCAAGAACCCGGAGGAACCGTGCGTGTACAAGAAAGTAGTTAAGGATGCTGTGACATTCTTAGTACTTTATGTTGATGACATCCTACTCATTGGGAATGATGTAGGGATGTTGCAGTCAACAAAGATATGGTTATCAGGTAGATTCTCGATGAAGGATTTGGGTGAGGCATCCTACATTCTTGGGATACAGATCTATAGAGATAGATCTAAGAGAATTATAGGACTCACTCAATCAACCTACATCGACACCATATTGAAACGGTTTTCAATGGATGGGTCCAAGAGAGGACATCTACCCATGTGTCATGGAGTTTCTTTATCCAAGTCTATGTGTCCCAAGACTGATGCAGAGATAGAGAATATGACACATGTACCATACGCGTCAGCTATAGGTAGTATCATGTATGGGATGATATCTAACAGACCGGATGTAGCATTTGCTCTGAGTGTCACGAGCAGATATCAGGCTAATCCTGGTCAAATGCATTGGAAAGCCGTGAAGGACATTCTTAAGTACTTACGAAGGACTAAGAATATGTTCATGGTATATGGAGGACGAGATCTGAAATTGGAAGGCTATACCGACTCTAGCTTCCAAAGTGACGTGGATGACTCGAAGTCAACCTCTGGATTTGTGTTCATGCTCAATGGCGGTGCTGTCTCTTGGAAGAGTTCCAAGCAGGACACCACAGCGGATTCCACCACTGAGGCTGAATACATTGCAGCATCAGCTGCTGCTAAAGAGCCGTTTGGATGAGGAAGTTCGTCCAAGAGTTGGGCGTCATTCCTGAATTTGTTGGTCCAGTCCCGGTGTACTGTGACAACACGGGTGCCGTTGCTCAAGCAAAGGAACCAAGGTCTCATCAAAGATCCAAACACGTACTGAGGAAATACCACATCATCCGGGAGATTGTGGAAAGAGGAGACATCACTGTCGAACGAGTGGCCTCTGCAGACAATATCGCTGATCCGCTTACTAAGCCCTTGCCAGGACCATTGTTTGACAAACATCGCGAAGCAATGGGTCTACGTAGTATGACTAGTTGGCTATAGGGCAAGTGGGAGATTGAAAGAGTGGGTGCCCAGTGAGCCAACTTGTGGCTATGGGCTTTGATGACTCTTTGTACAAACGATCTTTTGTTTAATGTAATTTACACTTTTATTAATGGCAATGACTTTATCTTTCTTCATATTGTTATATTGAGATATACTATTGTTGTTTTGATAAAGACCTTGAATATACTATAGTGTATGTAAGATGTGGTAGAACATGGGGATGTCTATCATGAAATACATCTTATAGTCACTGTATATTCTAAACTGTTCCTAGTCGATTGAGCCGTCAGAGAATAAGGATAAGGATCGCTCGAGTTTGAGACTAGCATTTGCGATGCGGAGTACCACGTTTCATTGGTAGGGAACATGGAGATGTTCGAAGCATGCAAATGGATATTCATAGGATGAATAATCGAACTACCCTATCCGGACTTTCCAAGTGGTTATCACTTATCGAGTGGATAAAGTCCGCGGTTTTGGTTGTACACCATTAATCCTTACTACTTGAAACATCATGGAGACTCTATATGCTAGTACTGTGCTTTGACTCGTTTACCGACTCTATGGGGGTCATCAGGTGTCGGGATTGGGTACAGTTACAACACATATAGGAGTCGATGCATTGTTGTCAAGGATTCACCACATACTTGCGAGTGTGGATATCCTATGCGATCTGAGGAGATATTAGTGTGACGAATCTCTGGCCAGAGTACTTGATGTGATTTAAGAAATGGTTTCTTAGTAGCACATGCGATGTCACTAATTTGATCTTCAAGATGTATTGCATAGTTATCGAATCTTGAGCGACTCTCGATATACCAATGGTTGTTGATTCGATCGGGATATATGGATGAAGGGACCGTACTGTACGCTAACCAAAATCTACTGGTTCTTGTAGGCACTATCAGTGATACCTAGGGAATCATGGGGCGATGTTGCTAGGCGCTTTACCATGATTCGTTGGGCAAGTCGGAAAGTGTTGTTCCGAGTCACAAGGAGTTGTGAGCCCACGGCTAGCTGTATCCCTGAACCATTGAGGGTCACACAGTGTAATGGAGTTTTAATCCCCGTTGAGATAGTTAAATTTAAAGAGTTAAATTTAATGAATAAAGAAGTTGGACTTCTTAAATAAGAGTAAGGGAGTAGGATTTTCTAAAATGACATAGGGATGGACATTTTTGGAAACCACTGAATTCGGATTCAGGAAAATTTATCTTGACTTTATAATGTGCAGAAATGGTTTCTGTGCACATTGGTGAAATCGGTTCATCAATCGGAGTCACGATGAATTTTATATTAATTTCTGAACGTGCGGGCTTTGCTTGTCGGGCCTCAACTTATGACTAATGAGCCCTAAGCTGTTAGTGGCCTGCATTATAAATAAGTTATTGCAGTACAGAAATTAGAAACAACTGGTCATAATTTTGAGAGCAAAATTTCGAAAACCCTAGCCTCCTCTCTCTCAAATTCGGCCGCCCCTCCCTTCTCTGCGTGAGAAATTCCGGTCTGTGATTTTGAATTGCAGTCTGGAATAGCGAATCAAATTCGTTTATTCTCTTCGTAGAAAACTTCTGATAGATTTTCTAGTGCAATCTATCAGAGGGATTAAACCTCTATTCGTGGACCTGATTGAAGGAGTTCATCGGTTCCAGGGAGAGACAACAAGAGCAGAGAAATCTTTTGGAGTCCAATAATCTCGATTCGAGATTGAAGGTAAAATTTAATAATTGTTATTTAAATTTTACACACACTTATAATTTAATCGTTGAACGGTTGATACCCACACTATGGAATTGTTCCATAATAAAAATTTTAAACTTCCGCTGCACCGGGTATCAATCGTGATTGATCTGAACGCCAGTTTTCCAACAGAAGCTTGCGACAAGGCGATCGAGATGCTCCAAGAATCTTGAAATTTATCAAAGTTTTCATGTGTTGTGTGAAATTTTTGGCACGGCAGCTGGGTGGAGGCTTTCTCTCCAAGAAAGCGTGCAGTTCTGAGGTTGAAGATGGGCGAGATTAGTATATATGTTTTTATGTATAATGGGCTTAAGGCCTTTAGTAAAAAAATGTAGCGACTCATCCCGGATCCACTACCTAATCAGAGTTTAGAGCATAATTAAGCATGCATTAAATAAATTATTGTGGAAGACTTAAATACAAGCAGAACGGCAGAATACAACCGATTAAACAAATTCGATTATAAAACCCAATCGAATAAACTTAAATAAAACCTATAGATAATCTTGTTGTCTTCAAGAGTCACTGGCCTCTCCAAACTTCCTGTTGCTCAATCTTGCGCCTACACCTGCCCCGTCGAATGGGGTGTCCAGATACACAAAAAAGACTGGATGTGAGCTCTAAGCTCAATACGCAAATACGGATAAACATACAAATATGATGCATGCAAATGACAGGGTGTCCATATCTAGGATAACTGTATACAAACTGCTCAGACTGGCGCTTGGGACATGAGCTCGTCACATCGTGGTTGCTAACCACTGTGTACGACCACTCACTCCCAAATCTAGGATGCGGACCACGGAGCCCCCTAGATGCCAATACCTGGCTAGGCCCGTCATCCACAAAGGTACTCGACATCAAAACGTCCCAATAGGGATGAGCAACCCTAACTGGCTCATCTCAAAAGATGTACAGGCATAATATGATATGCACATGTCGTATAACAGTAGCATGCAAATGTAAGAGTGGGTGCCCAGTGAGCCAACTGTGTGGCTATGGGCTTTGATGACTCTTTGTATAAACAATCTTTTGTTTAATATTATTTACACTTTTATGGCAATGACTTTATATTACTTCATATTGTTATATTGTGATATACTATTGTTGTTTTGATAAAGACCTTGAATATACTATAGTGTATGTAAGATGTGGTAGAACATGGAGATGTCTATCATGAAATACATCTTATAGTCACTGTATATTCTAAAAACCGTTCCTAGTCGATTGAGCCGTCCGATAATAAGGATAAGGATCGCTCGAGTTTGAGACTAGCATTTGCGATGCGGAGTACCACGTTTCATTGGTAGGGAACATGGAGATGTTCGAAGCATGCAAATGGATATTCATAGGATGAATAATCGAACTACCCTATCCGGACTTTCCAAGTGGTTATCACTTATCGAGTGGATAAAGTCCGCGGTTTTGGTTGTACACCATTAGTCCTTACGACTTGAAACATCATGGAGACTCTATATGCTAGTGCTGTGCTTTGACTCGTTTACCGACTCTATGGGGGTCATCAGGTGTCGAGATTGGGTACAGTTACGACACATATAGGAGTCAATGCATTGTTGTCAAGGATTCACCACATACTTGCGAGTGTGGATATCCTATGCGATCTGAGGAGATATTAGTGTGACAAATCTCTGGCCAGAGTACTTGATGTGATTTAAGAAATGGTTTCTTAGTAGCACATGCGATGTCACTAATTTGATCTTCAAGATGTATTGCATAGTTATCGAATCTTGAGCGACTCTCGATATACCAATGGTTGTTGATTCGATCGGGATATATGGATGAAGGGACCGTACTGTACGCTAACCAAAATCTACTGGTTCTTGTAGGCACTATCAGTGATACCTAGGGAATCATGGGGCGATGTTGCTAGGCGCTTTACCTTGATTCGTTGGGCAAGTCGGAAAGTGTTGTTCCGAGTCACAAGGAGTTGTGAGCCCACGGCTAGCTGTATCCCTGAACCATTGAGGGTCACACAGTGTAATGGAGTTTTAATCCCCGTTGAGATAGTTAAATTTAAAGAGTTAAATTTAATGAACTAAGGAGTTGGACTTCTTAAATAAGAGTAAGGGAGTAGGATTTCCTAAAATGACATAGGGATGGACATTTTTGGAAACCACTGAATTCGGATTCAGGAAAATTTATTTTGACTTTAAAATGTGCAGAAATGGTTTCTGTGCACATTGGTGAAATTGGTTCATCGATCGGAGTCACGATGAATTTTATATTAATTTCTGAACGTGCGGGCTTTGCTTGTCGGGCCCTAGCTTATGACTAATGGGCCCTAAGGTGTTAGTGGCCTGCATTATAAATAAGTTATTGCAGTACAGAAATTACACACAACAGGTCATTTTTTGAGAGACAGAATTCGAAACCCTAGCCTCCTCTCTCTCTCACAATTCGGCCGGCCCCTCCTTGCTCTGTCAGAGAATTTCCGGTCTGTGATTTTTAATTGCAGTCAGGAATAACGAATCAGATTCGTTTAATCTCTTCGCAGAAAACTTCTGACAGATTTTCTAGTGCAATCTGTCAGAGGGATTTAAACCCCATTCGTGGACCTGATTGAAGGAGTTCATCAGTTCCTGGGAGATACAAGAAGCGCAGAGAAATCTGTGTGGTGTCCATTAATCTCGCTTCGAGATTGGAGGTAAAATTTAATTAATTGTTATTTGAATTTTACACACACAATAATTTAATCGTTGAATGGTTGATACCCACACCATGGAATTGTTCCATGATAAAAATTTTTAAACTTCCGCTGCACCGGGTATCAATCGTGATTGATCTGACCGCCAGTTTTTCAACAGTGGTATCAGAGCCAGGTTGCTCAGATCAAACGATTAAATTAATCGATTGTACAAAATTTTTGAATCTCGGTTTTTGGAAAACAAAATAAATATTTTTAAATAAAAAAAAAAAAAAAAAAAATTTTCCCGGGGCAAAACCCGGGCAGCGATTGGATCGCTGCCCGGTGGGGCAGCAATTGTTGCTGCCCCGGGCGGCGCACGGCGCCGCCCAAAGGGGGCGCATGGCGCCGCCCAGGACGGCGACCGTCGCCGTCCAGGGCGGCGCACGGCGCCGCCCAGTGGCGGCGCCAGGCGCCGCCAGGGCAGCAATTGTTGCTGCCCTAAGGGGGCAGCCGGGCTGCCCCCGGCCCGCGCCCCGGGTGCGGGCCGGCCCGGGAGTGTCCCGGGCGGCCCGCGGGAAAAAATTATATTTTTATTAAAAATTAATTTTAATATGTTAAAATTTTATTTTTGGTCCGGTCAAAAATTGTTTTTGATTGGTTCACGAGATTTCGGATCGAATTGTTCGAGTCCGTAAATTTTAAAATTGATTTTGGATAAATTTGAATTTTTGAAAAATTTTAATGTTTTATCCGTAAATTGAATTTTGAAATCAATTATTTTGATACAATTGATGATAAGATATGATCTTATAATATATTGAGTAAAATATGATTTTATTTGTAAAATTGGATTTTATAGATAAAATATGATTTTATTTGATATAGAGATAAAATATGATTTTATATGTGAAATGAGATTTTATATATAAAATATGATTTTATCTTGTTTAAATTTGAATTGCCACTGCATGTTATCCAATAAATTAATTTTGAATTAAATGTTATTGGATAAGGATGATCGATTGCCATGACCAATTTTGTAGGTGTATGTTAGGAATTTACATTTTGTTTTTATTGTTGTTGGTTTTATTAATGGGCCTGGTATATGGCCCGATATGAATGTCATATGTAATAAAAGTGGGCTTGGTTTATAGGCCGTTCCCACCTCTAAAAATGTATCCCCTACTTGTCATTGTTATTTATTGTAAATGCATTAGATTTAGTGGGAGATCAAGATTTGAAGAAGGTGGGCCCAGCAGACAATAAAGACTGAAGAAATGTAAATTGGAAGCACATGTAATAGGATTGCATTGCATACTGCATATTACCTAGGATTGGACTAAGACCCGTGATTGGCAACCACGGGTCAATTAGAAATGGAATCGATCATCCTATATAATATTTGATATTATGATTGTATGCATGTTTAGACATAAATTGCGTGAATCCGGCAAGCATGCAATAAAATGAATATGATGAGACAAATATTTTTATAATTAAAAATCCCTCATTTTAAATATGATTTAAAATTTATATCAAGATAAATAAAGGAAATTTAAATTTGTTTAAATGTTCCCACCTTCCATAAACGGTCAATGTATGTGATGCTACCCGCGGATACGGTCCGGCTCATATTATTGGGGGGGCCCGTCCGTCGGAAAGCTGTACATTGGATCGACAAATGTTGTAAGTTGGGTGGAACTCCCATGGGATCGGCTCATATTATTGGGGGATCCACATGGCGACCGTCCATCACAACTTAATATTGATGGGTCATCTTGACATGTCACTTTAAACGGCGTCATATTATTGGGCCCTTATTGGACATGAGGTAAACACATGGGGGTTGCTTTGGAAGCAATTGGGCTCTACCTTTTGAGAATTATGGTTGGCTGATATTATTCGGGACCATAAGTTTGTCAATTGGACTCCATGTTCTCACTAAGGAAAAGTTTCCCGTTTTCACTAGAGGGTAGTGAAATCGTTAAAATAGTGGGAGTGAGATTCATAAAATTAAATTCGCCTATTTTATGTCTTAGTAAATTGCTTAAACAATCATCGATAATTGTCTGTTTCATCTCAGTAATCCACATGTTTCTATTCTCCAACAAAACAAACTTATTGGCGCAAACAATACAGAATGATTCCATAAGTTAAGATTGTCCTAAGTTCGGAAAAGATTTTCTAAAGTGTTAGAAAAGGCTTCTCCGAAAACAGCCCCGGCTGATGTAACTGCCGAAAGGTTGGCCGAACTAGAGAAATGGTTGGACCATGATCTCAAGGCCAAATGTTACATGCAAAATTGGACAAGTCTAAACAAGTTTGCCATCACTGCAAGAAACCCGGTCATTGGAAACGTAACTGCAAGGAATACCTCAAGCAGTTGCGAACTGCAAAGGGTATGTTTTACATTAAAATGTTTTTCTTAATACTACTTCTTGGGTATTGGATACCAGATGTAGATCTCATATTTGCAATGAGTTGCAAATGATGACAAGAAGTAATAGGCTAAGGATGGGTGAGACCCAGTCAAGGCTCGGGAATGGTTCCAGAGATAAATCCAAAGCTATAGGAGACATTTTTGCAGAACGGTTTTAAGTTATTTTTAAGAGATGTTTTATTTGTTCCGGATTTAATTAAAAACATTATTTCTGTTTCTATGCTAGATAGAGATGGTTATTCTTGCAATTTTGTGAATGGGATTTGCAATATTTACAAGAATGAATGTTTGATTGGAAATGGACAACTTGAAAACGATCTATACAACTTAAAACTAAAAGACGTTCCAATAAATTATATTGATAAACCGGAGACAACAAACAAAAGGAAAATCGATAGTCAAAACCCAGCAAACCTTTGGCACGCTAGACTAGGTCATATTTCCTCAAGGAGGATGAACAAGCTAGTGGGAGAGGGCATGTTTGATATGTCTGATATTAACTCTCTACCTACTTGTGAATCCTGCCTAAAAGGAAAAATGAATCTCCTTTTAAGGGGAAACCTGAGCGTGGTCAAAATCTGTTGGATTTGATCCATACAGATGTTTGTGGACCATTTAGAGTTGGGACTCAACATGGCCACACCTACTTCATTACCTTTACTGATGATTATTCAAGGTATGAGTATTTATATTTAATGAAATATAAGTCTGAAGCATTTGAAAAGTTCAAAGAATTCAGGGCTGAAGTAGAAAACAAGCTAGGTAAAAGTATTAAAGCACTTCGATCGGATCGAGGTGGAGAATACTTGAGTACCGAGTTTTTGGACTATCTGAAAGAGAATGGGATTCTCTCTCAGTGGACTCCTCCTATGACACCACAGCTTAATGGTGTATCGGAGCGTCGTAATCGAACTTTGTTGGACATGGTTCGATCTATGATGAGCTTCACTGAGCTTCCACCTTCGTTTTGGGGCTATGCGCTTGAAACGGCGGTATTGTTGTTGAACAACGTCCACACTAAAGCAGTGGACAAAACACCATACGAGTTATGGAATGGCAAAGCTCCTAAGTATTCGTACTTGAGGATTTGGGGATGTCCTGCTTACGTGAAGCGGACAGTGGGAGATAAGTTGGATAGTCGATCCAGCTTATGTTATTTTGTAGGGTATCCGAAGAATTCAATCGGATATTATTTCTATTATCCTGCTGAAACAAAGGTGTTTGTTTCTAGGAATGCCACCTTCTTGGAGAAGGAGTTCTTATTGGATAAGAAAGGCGAGATGATGGAACTCGAAGAAGTTCGAGAAGAACCCGAAATACAAAATAACGATCCTACACCTCAGGAACCATTGCTGGACACGCCTGCACCTAGAAGATCCGAAAGGACTTCTAGACCTCCAGTTCGATATGGTCTTCTTCTTGAAGGGGATCAAGATGAACCCGACATTGGATGTGATCCAAGAAACTTCAAGGAAGCAATTTCTGATGCGGATTCGAATTTATGGCTTGAAGCTATGCAGTCAGAATTGGATTCGATGCATACAAACCAAGTTTGGTCTTTAGTAGATCCTCCCGATGGAATTGTTCCGATAGGGTGTAAATGGATCTACAAAAGAAAGCTTGGGCCTGATGGTAAGGTATTGACCTACAAGGCGCGATTGGTGGCTAAAGGTTATACTCAAAGGCAAGGAGTTGACTATGACGAAACCTTTTCACCAGTTGCAATGTTCAAGTCCATAAGAATCCTTATTGCCATAGCTGCATGGTATGACTATGAGATATGGCAAATGGATGTGAAGACTGCTTTTCTTAATGGAGACATTAAGGAAGAAATCTATATGAAGCAGCCTGAGGGGTACACATCCATGGGAAGCGAGCATAAGGTATGCAAGCTTCAGAGATCAATTTATGGTCTAAAACAAGCATCAAGAAGTTGGAACCAGAAATTTGATGAAACAATTAAAGATTTTGGTTTCATCAAGAACCCGGAGGAACCTTGCGTGTACAAGAAAGTAGTTAAGGATGCGGTGACATTCTTAGTACTTTATGTTGATGACATCCTACTCATTGGGAATGATGTAGGGATGTTGCAGTCAACAAAGATATGGTTATCAGGTAGATTTTCGATGAAGGATTTGGGAGAGGCATCCTACATTCTTGGGATACAGATCTATAGAGATAGGTCTAAGAGAATGATAGGACTCACTCAATCAACCTACATCGATACCATATTGAAACGGTTTTCAATGGATGGGTCCAAAAGAGGACATCTACCCATATGTCATGGAGTTTCTCTATCCAAGTCTATGTGTCCCAAGACTGATGAAGAGATAGAGAATATGACACATGTACCATATGCGTCAGCTATAGGTAGTATCATGTATGGGATGATATCTACCAGACCGGATGTAGCATTTGCTCTGAGTGTCACGAGCAGATATCAGTCTAATCCTGGTCAAATGCATTGGAAAGCCGTGAAGGACATTCTTAAGTACTTGCGAAGGACTAAGAATATGTTCATGGTTTATGGAGGACGAGAACTCAAATTGGAAGGCTATACCGACTCTAGCTTCCAAAGTGATGTGGATGACTCGAAGTCAACCTCTGGTTTTGTGTTCATGCTCAATGGCGGTGCTGTCTCTTGGAAGAGTTCCAAGCAGGACACCACAGCGGATTCCACCACTGAGGCTGAATACATTGCAGCATCAGCTGCTGCTAAAGAGGCCGTTTGGATGAGGAAGTTCGTCCAAGAGTTGGGCGTCATTCCTGAATTTGTTGGTCCAGTCCCGGTGTACTGTGACAACACGGGTGCCGTTGCTCAAGCAAAGGAACCAAGGTCTCATCAAAGATCCAAACACGAACTGAGGAAATACCACATAATCCGGGAGATTGTGGAAAGAGGAGACATCATTGTCGAACGAGTGGCCTCTGCAGACAATATCGCTGATCCGCTTACTAAGCCCTTGCCAGGACCATTGTTTGACAAACATCGCGAAGCAATGGGTCTACGTAGTATGACTAGTTGGCTATAGGGCAAGTGGGAGATTGTAAGAGTGGGTGCCCAGTGAGCCAACTGTGTGGCTATGGGCTTTGATGACTCTTTGTATAAACAATCTTTTGTTTAATATTATTTACACTTTTATGGCAATGACTTTATATTACTTCATATTGTTATATTGTGATATACTATTGTTGTTTTGATAAAGACCTTGAATATACTATAGTGTATGTAAGATGTGGTAGAACATGGAGATGTCTATCATGAAATACATCTTATAGTCACTGTATATTCTAAAAACCGTTCCTAGTCGATTGAGCCGTCCGATAATAAGGATAAGGATCGCTCGAGTTTGAGACTAGCATTTGCGATGCGGAGTACCACGTTTCATTGGTAGGGAACATGGAGATGTTCGAAGCATGCAAATGGATATTCATAGGATGAATAATCGAACTACCCTATCCGGACTTTCCAAGTGGTTATCACTTATCGAGTGGATAAAGTCCGCGGTTTTGGTTGTACACCATTAGTCCTTACGACTTGAAACATCATGGAGACTCTATATGCTAGTGCTGTGCTTTGACTCGTTTACCGACTCTATGGGGGTCATCAGGTGTCGAGATTGGGTACAGTTACGACACATATAGGAGTCAATGCATTGTTGTCAAGGATTCACCACATACTTGCGAGTGTGGATATCCTATGCGATCTGAGGAGATATTAGTGTGACAAATCTCTGGCCAGAGTACTTGATGTGATTTAAGAAATGGTTTCTTAGTAGCACATGCGATGTCACTAATTTGATCTTCAAGATGTATTGCATAGTTATCGAATCTTGAGCGACTCTCGATATACCAATGGTTGTTGATTCGATCGGGATATATGGATGAAGGGACCGTACTGTACGCTAACCAAAATCTACTGGTTCTTGTAGGCACTATCAGTGATACCTAGGGAATCATGGGGCGATGTTGCTAGGCGCTTTACCTTGATTCGTTGGGCAAGTCGGAAAGTGTTGTTCCGAGTCACAAGGAGTTGTGAGCCCACGGCTAGCTGTATCCCTGAACCATTGAGGGTCACACAGTGTAATGGAGTTTTAATCCCCGTTGAGATAGTTAAATTTAAAGAGTTAAATTTAATGAACTAAGGAGTTGGACTTCTTAAATAAGAGTAAGGGAGTAGGATTTCCTAAAATGACATAGGGATGGACATTTTTGGAAACCACTGAATTCGGATTCAGGAAAATTTATTTTGACTTTAAAATGTGCAGAAATGGTTTCTGTGCACATTGGTGAAATTGGTTCATCGATCGGAGTCACGATGAATTTTATATTAATTTCTGAACGTGCGGGCTTTGCTTGTCGGGCCCTAGCTTATGACTAATGGGCCCTAAGGTGTTAGTGGCCTGCATTATAAATAAGTTATTGCAGTACAGAAATTACACACAACAGGTCATTTTTTGAGAGACAGAATTCGAAACCCTAGCCTCCTCTCTCTCTCACAATTCGGCCGGCCCCTCCTTGCTCTGTCAGAGAATTTCCGGTCTGTGATTTTTAATTGCAGTCAGGAATAACGAATCAGATTCGTTTAATCTCTTCGCAGAAAACTTCTGACAGATTTTCTAGTGCAATCTGTCAGAGGGATTTAAACCCCATTCGTGGACCTGATTGAAGGAGTTCATCAGTTCCTGGGAGATACAAGAAGCGCAGAGAAATCTGTGTGGTGTCCATTAATCTCGCTTCGAGATTGGAGGTAAAATTTAATTAATTGTTATTTGAATTTTACACACACAATAATTTAATCGTTGAATGGTTGATACCCACACCATGGAATTGTTCCATGATAAAAATTTTTAAACTTCCGCTGCACCGGGTATCAATCGTGATTGATCTGACCGCCAGTTTTTCAACAGCAAACACATAAATGCAACATATAATCATGCATATCCGTTGGCAATCTCAATCAGTACTTACGTACCTTACTACAGGCAGTTCCTAGCAGTCCCACTCTAGGTTCCAAGCCTATCATCAATTCTACAATGCAATTACCCATGCATCATTCATTTAGCTCTAAAAGCCTTAACTAATCTATTGCACACTCCTAAATAATTTACGTACACCATAGCTATACCTGCGTCCATCATCAGCCCGTTGATGGCGACTATCCCGCAACTAGGGGCACACCCCTACTGCAGCTCCTCGGCCTCAAGCACTGCTCTACTACACGAGCACTGCTCCGCTACTATGTCAGATGCTGTCTGACTATGCTAAAATATATTCCCTACTCCAACTCTAAAATAAGAGTACCCAAAGCCCTAAAATAGAACCACGTGGGCGAAGGAAAGGAAGTTGGTGCGGTTGTGAAATGAGCCCCTCGACCTCATTTTATAGACAAGGGTTCTGACCATCCGATCCTTGCATGCGTGACAAGTGTCCCTGCCAGCACTTGGGACCGTCCGATCCTGCACTTTGGATCGTCCAAAGTCACTTCCATGACATCACCGATGACATATTATCTTGGGACAGCTGGAATCACACGAACGGATTGTCCGATGGGACTTCGGATCGTCCGAACTCCTCGGGGCCTCCGATCCTTGGCTCCATTCACATTCGGATCCTCCGAACTCAGTTCGGATCGTTCGATCCTCCCGAACCTTTGCCACCATTTTTGAGTGTTCTGAATTCATTTCCGGACTCCGTTAATCCATTTGGAATCTCCATATTCGTGTTTTACTTAATCTAAACATGATCGCAAGATTAAATACTCATTAATCATTAATTCTGGATATGGGCTACTACATTATCCCCCCCTTAAAAGATTTCGTCCTTGAAATCTGGGGTAAAACCCCGATAACGTATTAAAACCCCAACTGGTTCACTCCGTTATCCAACCAACCAGTGGTTCCTCCACCACACTTGGTGGAGAACACTTATAGTTAGGAAACACTCACCCTAATGTCACTCTTTCCACAGCATAACTCGAATTTCTCCTCGAGAGAATTCGATCGGCACAAGGTTATACTTCAACGTAACTAGTTATAACGGTCCCTAGGCGGTTTACCTTTCCCATGCTCTCCTGAAGCAAAAAAGCTTCCCAAGCAATACTAGGAACCCAGACCACCATGTCTAGTACCAATCACAGTTCACATTTCTCTGTATAATTCAACACTGTGTCATGATTAAACTCTCATCACATGACCATCATGTCACAAATTCTTCCCTTAATCAATGGTCTGCGAAGCCACACGCATACGTCACAATGACAGTCATCGCATCTCTGATGATTTCCATCATCTTGACTGCAGGTTACTTACCCATGAATTCCCATCGATGGACATCCCCCTGATAGTTATACTTACTTGCGTTCACTATACATACATCAAGACTAAGGCAAGCTTCCATCCAAAATGCTCGACTGGGATCTTCCACAGTGCACCGGCATGTGGAAACGTTTACTATATCGTCCCTAAACTCGACAGTAAATGCAATCGATATAACTCACCTCGGAGTCTCTGATGACTCCATCATCAATAGCTACTTAACACGCATCCGACCATTTTCCATTGTCGAAACACAATATCCTAGACAAATTGTCCGCATGGATGTGACTCACTGACTGGAAAGAAAGAATTCAATCTGTCACGATCTTGCAAAGTCTTCAATCCCAAATGTAAACTCCATTGGCTACTAAGTCGATCATCAACTATCTCGATCACTCTAGAGACATCGTGCATCACTCGCTGAAATATTAGTGACACAACCTGCTAGATCTCGAGAACTAGATTTCTAGCTAATGTCACATATCATTATCAGACAACTGATGTTTCCTTACTAATGTCCATCAGCATTTCCAAACACTCGTCGGATCCCAAACCCCACGGTATACTTGGATGTCATCACAGGAACACTTCGTTAAAATGTTCGGTTGACACCCTTGATATCGTTGTTAGACAACTCCTACATGAAGCAGAAACTTGATTCCTTCCATTACTCAACCCAAGTATACAATTGCTATCCCCAAGCAATTGCTGGAATCAATATTAGTTTCTTCTTAGCAAAAGACACTATTATGGGAAATTACCAACTCTCTTGCTTGTCTTTATTGTCAAGTTATCGCCTAACTTGACCATTCAAGTCCAATTGCAATTGTCTTCGATTACAGCAATCCCAAATTATTCATCTCCGGCAACCCTAGAGACTTCTAAATTACCCAAATCGCCTATTGCTCCGAGATTGTACCAAGTACAAATACCCTTAAGCACTAAGCGACAAAATACTATCCCAAGTATTTCTCGATTCGCTATGTCCTAATCATCACTGATTGGACTCATCCCATCGACCTCTAAAATTCACTACGGCTTACTCCCAGCTCAACAGTGAAACTCAATCAGATTACTTTAGTGGCTCGATCAAATAAACTTGACTCTACTGCCACAAGTCTATTATTTCCGACACTTGAAATACCCAACTCGCTCTGGTTTCAACACACATATACTCGATAGCCAGACAATAGCTATTAGTAGTCTATTGGCACCATCTCGTACCTTATTACGGACAGCTACCTCGTACACTGGGATCAAATATTAAGGCAAACCAAACCCAAGAATGTTTGTGATCTATCAACCTAGATCATTCACATCTCATGAAAATCCTACTCTCAACCTCTGAAAACATCAGACGGCACTTAGCGCTACCCTTGGACTCAATATCCCTTGGCTCATTCATTCAAAATGAACACCAAGGCTCGTTAGGTCCGAAAGTTAAATCTAATCCCAAAGATCTCCACTATCTCTGGACACGCTCCTAATTATATCTCTTGCTAAGACTGAGCAACAATTTAAGACTAAGGTAGATTACCACGGTGTCCCACCTGGAATCACCACCAAGTGTACACTGGCATAAGTCACGCTTCCCTCGCGTCTCAAATAGTCCTGTACAATCTTTATCATCTGATATAATTTATTACTGATGAATTCAATCATCATGGAGAAATTCCTTATTCGAGTTGAAGTCTCGAAACAACAGCCCATCCAGTATCTCGGATAATCTCCTATCACAAGGGATCCTAATTGTAATCCTGATGACAATCCCTAGTCATTGCAGGTAGAAATCCGCCTACCTACTAGATCGATCCTTCTAGCAATACCCATAGGCTAAACTATCTGCCCAGAGCAACCAATAGTCAAGGAAACCCCTCCAAGACTAACTCTGACAGCAGAAAACAAAAACCGTATCTCCGGTCAACACCCATACGATAACCAACTCCTGATACCACACATGGTATCTAAACGACACAATCCAAGGTCATACCCCGCTGTGACTGCTGCCAAAACCCAAGACTGAATAGCCTTCCCACCACCAATCCTGAAGCACGAAGGCTCCCAGGCAACCTCCGAAGTACAAAGAATCCCAGAGTAATACTGGCATAGGGTCGCGCCACATCACGTCTAGTCATGGTCATAGTCCACAACTCTCGATATATACTCAACCTGGATCCTGATTAAATCCCATCATCGCAATTTTCAACCTTACAAAGGTCAAACAGACTACTGTTCTAAGGAAACAACCTAGAACAAAGCCCAAAGTTCTAAATCAAACAATATTATCATGCCTCTAGATGAATCAACTCATCGCTGGCACTAACTTAGTCAAACTACTAATTAGGTCAATCCTAGGAAAACGCCTAGACTAACCACAAGTCGAATAGTTACAATCGGTTTACTCATAACCTCTGAGTAACACAGTTGAACACTAAAAAACTAGAACCAAGCCGATCTTAGCAAAATCATTTGCAATCATTCACGATTTGCTGGACAAATAATACACGCATTATTACCTCAAGTTATGTACAATTTCTTTATTACAATCTCATGTAATACATACAGCATTCAAAATATAATGAAAATGTACAACCAATATTTTGAATGATACAACCAGATTCTGATGATTCATTACAACTGAAATATTGTTTACAGTTACAACAATACAGTATTTAAGATCATCGTACTCGTGTTCGTTTCTTGAGCATGAAGCTTCTAATAGACACACGCATCAATGCCAGCGTACTTCCGACCAAATCTATCTACCAGTCCTCCTGCAAAGACATCCCGAGAAGTGGTACATGCTTGCTAACCAGCTATGCTCTACATCAGTGCATGTCAGTTTACCTCTTCTGCTCACGATCTACCGTCACCGTTCTTCTTGTATCTAATTCATGATTTTGAACATGAAGTTTCTCGTGTGCTTACCGAATGCATCGATACAAGCATACAGGCAAAACCATGTTCTGCATGAATTTAATGACCTTACGTTTACAACCAGTCATGCCTTATCCACTTAAGGCATTCCCTGGTAAAGGTCTATCTGAAAATCTCTCCAACTACGATTGGAGAATCTTCAGAGTAGTGTCTTCATGGTATGGACTGTACAGATGCAAGCATCAAGTGCATCCCAACCAATCCTCTGCCACTGCCTCTGGCATCCGGTACTCGATCCAAAGCTAGGATCCACATGAGTAGAAGCCTCAAAAACTCGGACACGATTCATCGCTCCTGTCCACAATTGCTGGAATCCCATAATCCAAATCTTCCGAAATCCTGCCGATGATGGTAGTCTTTAGGCAATCTATGCCACGTCATCATCTCTTCCATGGTCTCATCAATCCAAAAAGGATAACCCAAAGTCTCAATACTATATCCCAAGTTTCTTGCATGCAGCTCTGATACCAATAAATGTAGTGACCCATCCCGGATCTACTACCTAATCAGAGTTTAGAGCATAATTAAGCATGCATTAAATAAATTGTTGCGGAAGACTTAAATACAAGCAGACCGGCAGAATACAACCGGTTAAACAAATTTGATTATACAACCAATAGAATAAAATTAAATAAAACCTACAGCTAATCTTGCTGTCTTCAAGGGTCACTGGCCTCTCCAAATTTCCTGGAGCTCAATCCTGCGCCTACATCTGTCCCGTCGAATGGGGTGTCCAGATACACAAAAAGACTGACGTGAGCTCTAAGCTCAATAGGCAAATACAGATAAACATACAAATATGATGCATGCAAATGACAGGGTTTCCATATCTGGGATATCTATATACAAACTGCTTAGACTGGCGCCTGGGACATGAGCTCATCACATCGGAGTTGCTAACCACTGTGTGTGTGGGGTCTCGGGTTACTAATAAAATATTGGGGCAATTAATCACTAAACATGATTAATTAATAAAGTATCAAAGATAAATAGAACAATAAAAAAAAATTTAAAACAAGGGGTGCGCTAGGTCGGTCAAAAACCGCCAATCAAGCGCCCTTGTTTTTCCTCAAAACAGTAGGCCATATTTCGGGGTTGCGCTCGGTCTGCCAAAATCAGCGGCTCAGGCGCTGCCTGGGCAGAAACATGCCCTGTTCATCTACAGCAAAATTTGATCCTTCAACTCTTTTCAATTCATGTTTTATCAAGTTTAAAACATGCATTGATCTATACAAGAAGTTCTTATCATACTTCCAATCAATTGTTACATCTAACAAGTAACTTAAAGTACATCAAAGTAGCTAAAAAGTGCAAGAAGTAACAAATGTTCTTCGCTAATCAAGTCAAACGCGAACATTTGGCAAGATCTAAACTCTACGTTTCTGCTACAAACCCGAGACACCACGTGCTAAAGCTCTCTCCCGAGCTATCAATGTCGTCTTCGACTAGCTCCTGCTCCACCTGTTGTTATGCACACATACAAAACAAAACAACAGCCGGATAAACTCTGGTGAGAATATAATTCCCAGTATAAAAGACATATACATGCGTTAAAATATAAACATGTCAATTCTAACCATTTCAATTCAAGAATAGATTAATATAACGCATATCTCCATTCGAAACATATCAATCAAGACTTCAAATCAATACTTCAAATCAAAAGATTTATATAGCGCGCTATCAAGAATTGATTCATATCAAATCAGTGCCATCAAGATTAGTATCCGATCTTACATGGATATCTATCTATCGTAGTCATATCTAACTCAAAAATAAGGTTCATCAAACCTTGGCATTAGAATCAATTCATATATCATATCATATCAAAATCAAAATCAAAGATCCACTACCTGAAATGGATCAACAATAATAACATCAAGTTCTAAATCAAGAACAATTAATAACCAAGTATGTGATTTGTTCAGGATAACTCAAGAATCATTATTATCGAGTATCGAATCCCTAACTCTCGATGTCATCTTATACCTGTCATTTTGAATTTTGAAAGTGTTCCAAATCTGGACATATCACAAAATTCTGCTCAAGTTCATCATCTAATCTTCAAGGTAGAATAACTTCAACCTTGAGCTATTCGATCTTGTTTCCCAAAAGCTAAAGTCTCGAGTCTGAATCGCTTCTTTACAAATCTGAAATATAGCATATCAAGCTATTTATATCAGCTAAGAACTGTAGTGACCCTTAACCGGATCACCTACTAAACAGAACTTAGGCATGCAATTAACTTAATCAAAACAGTAATTAGAATTCAACTGCGGAAACCATAACATTAATAAAATCCCAAGAAAAGGAATCTGTAAATACCAAAATATAATACAACCAAATCGAATAGTTGTATCAATCCAAATAACAACAAAATAAAACCTAGGCGAAGCTCCAGCTGACCAACCACTGCCTAGCCCCTCTTGGATCCACCCGCCTCGTCCAATCGCAAACCTGCCCCATGGAATAGGGTGTCCAGAAACACAGAGTATGAGACGTGAGCATAAAACGCTCAGTACGAGAGTATGAGTATACATGCATGCAAAGTGAACTCCCTATAAACTCGAGGTCAAGGATCAGATAACAGAGACAGATCGGGCCCTGGTATGTAGCACGTTGTGCCGTCGCTTCAGGAGGTGGCTCTCATACCATAATACCAGTGGATATGCCGGACCCAAAGCCATGGAAGTCCATCCACTAACAGGATAGGGTACAACCCTACTAATAGACATCTCGAAGGAGATAGCTCAGTATGCAAATGAATGCAGCATAAATCAATGACATATAAACCATGCAGTCACATAATACATGCATACTCGGTCAGGATATCTCGAATAGTACTTTCGTACCTCAAATCAGTGCGAGCTCTACCAACTCTAGGTCCACGTCTATAGTCTGCTCTACACTGCCAAAATGATACTACTATCATTATAGTGCTCTAAAAGCCTTAACTAAGCTATTGCATACTCCTAAATATTTATAGGAAGCAAAAGCTATACCTTCATCCGTCGTTAGCCATTTGCTGTCGAGTGCCTCAAAACTAGGCCACAGCTCCGCTACGACGCCTGGACTTCTATGCCACTTCCGGATTCCCCACGGGACGCCTAGAATGCCCTAGATCTATACTCGAAGGCTAAGGAATTGAGAGAGAAGAGGTAAATGGTGCACTTCAAAAATGAGCTCGGCACCCCTATTTATAGACGGCGATCGGAGCTTCCGATCCTGCCATACGTCATGCATGATGTAATATCGATCGGAGCTTCTGATTCTGCATCGGAGCTTCCGATCCTGATCGGAGCTTCCGATCTCACCTTCGGAGCTTCCGATCCGTCCGATACTTAATTGGTTTAATTAACACAATTAATCTCTTAATTACCAATTTCGGGTACGGGGTACTACATTCTCCCCCACTTAAGATATTTCGTTCTCGAAAATAGATCTTAAGTACTGAATGCAATACAAGGTACAGAAACATTCTTTATTCAAATCAAACATTTACAGAGTTTGCAACTGAATACAACTTAAGAATGAAATCAAAACAACTCAGGATGGTCTTCACGCATCCTGTCCTCAAGCTCCCAAGTAGCTTCCTCAGTGTCTCGGCGCTGCCACTGAACTAAAACCAAAGGAATGACTTTGTTCCGCAAAACCTTATCCTTATAATCCAGGATACGAATAGGTTTCTCAACATAAGTCAAATCCTTGTTCACCTGAACCTCAGACCTCTGCAGAATATGAGATTCATCTGCCACATACCGTCGCAACAGAGATATGTGAAACACGTCGTGAATATTGGATAGATGCGGTGGCAAAGCTAGTCGATAAGCCAAATCGCCAATGCTCTCCAAGACCTCAAACGGACCGATAAACCTAGGAGACAACTTGCCCTTAAGGCCGAATCTAAGAATCTTGCGAAAAGGTGACACTCTCAGAAATACTTTCTCCCCGACATCGAACTGCAAAGGCCTACGCTTGATATTAGCATAGCTGGCCTGACGATCCTGTGCAGTCTTAATCCGTTTCTTGATCTGATCAACAATGTCTATCGCTTGCTGGATAAACTCTGGTCCCTCAGCCTGTCTCTCCCCCACTTCTTCCCAGAAGAGTGGAGTATGACAACGTCGCCCGTACAACGCCTCAAAAGGTGTCATCCCAATACTAGTGTGATAGCTGTTGTTGTACGCGAACTCGATCAACGGCAAATGATCCTGCCAGGTTGAACCAAAATCCATGATGCACGCTCTAAGCATATCCTCCAAAGTACGGATAGTGCGCTCCGACTGACCATCAGTCTCCGGATGATAGGCAGTACTCAAACTGAGAGTAGTACCCATCGCACGCTGAACACTCCCCCAGAATCTAGAAGTGAACCTGGGATCCCGATCGCTGACAATGCTCACAGGCACTCCATGAAGTCGAACGATCTCCTGAATGTACATCCGTGCCATGCGATCCACAGAGTACTCTCGGCTATAGGCAATGAAATGCGCTGACTTGGTGAGTCGGTCCACCACAACCCAGATAGCATCACAGTTCCTCGGGGATACCGGCAAATGGGTCACAAAGTCCATTGTGATAAACTCCCATTTCCATTCAGGAATAGGCAGACTGTGAAGCAATCCTCCAGGTCGTCGGTGCTCTTCCTTGACCTGTTGACACACCAAATATCTCAAAACAAACTGATAAACACTGCGTTTCATACCTTTCCACCAAAAATGAGTACGTAGATCCTTGTACATCTTGTTTCTCCCAGGATGAATACTCAACTTAGTGCGATGTGCCTGAGACAAAATCTCCTCTCGCAACTCTTCATCCTGCGGAATCACAAGCCTACCAGACAAACACAGAAAACCATCTGACTGATAATGAAATCCAAACGAGCTACCCTCGTTAGCTAGACGAGCTAAACGCTGGGTCTTAGAATCAGACATCTGAGCATCTCGGATCCACGAATACAAGGCTGGCTCAGATAATATCGCAAACATCTGGATACTCTGCATACCTTTCTTATGCTTGAAGGTATACCCTGAAGTACAACAGTCACTGATCGCACTAGACATCGAACAAGTCTGAAGTGCGGATAGTCGCACCTTGCGACTCAAAGCATCAGCAGTGAGATTAGCAGCTCCCGGATGGTACTTAATCTAGCAATCATAGTCCTTAAGCAAGTCCATCCAACGTCTCTGCCTCATGTTCAACTCCGCCTGAGTGAACAAATACTTTAGACTCTTATGGTCGGTGAAGATCTCAAATTTCTCGTCATACAGATAATGACGCCAGATCTTCAAAGCGAACACAATGGTTGCCAACTCCAAATCGTGGACTGGGTAGTTGTCCTCGTGAAGCTTCAGCTGTCTAGAAGCGTATGCGATCACATGCCCATTCTGAGTCAGAACACAACCTAACCCCTGAAGAGAAGCATCAGTGTATACCACATACCCTCCAGATCCTGACGGTAATGCCAACACCGGCGTAGAAGTCAACCATCGCTGAAGCTCACAGAAATTCTCCTCACACTCGGAGGACCACTCGAAATCCACAACCTTGTGGGTAAGCTGCATCAAAGGTCGATCTAGTTGAGAGAAGTTCAGAATGAAGCGACGATAATACCCTGCTAGACCCAGAAAACTACGGATATCAGCAACTGTCGTCGGACGCGACCAATTAAGTACCGCTTCAATCTTGCTTGGATCAACAAAAATCCCCTCCCTGGATATGATATGGCCAAGAAAGACCACTCTATCCATCCAGAACTCACACTTGCTCATCTTGGCGTACAACTGCTCATCCCGAAGAGTCTGTAGTACCAACCGCAAGTGAGAAACATGCTCTTCCGTATTACGCGAATATACCAAGATGTCGTCAATGAAGACAACGACAAACTTGTCCAAATACTCCCTAAAAACACGGTTTATCAGATCCATGAATATAGCCGGCGCATTAGTCAAACCAAATTGCATTGCTAGAAACTCGTAATGCCCATAGCGAGTACGGAATGCAGTCTTGGCTACGTCCTGATCACGGACTCTCAACTGATGATACCCAGATCTCAAGTCAATCTTGGAGTAAACTGACGTGCCCTGCAGCTGATCAAACAAGTCATCAATACGAGGCAAAGGATACTTGTTCTTCATAGTGACTCGATTCAGCTGCCGATAGTCAATGCACAGCCGCATCGACCCATCCTTCTTCTTTACAAATAGAACAGGAGCTCCCCAAGGAGATACACTAGGAAGAATGTACCCCTTGTCCAAAAGATCCTGTAGCTGATTCTTCAATTCACGCATCTCTGACGAAGCCAGACGATACGGTGCTCTAGAAGTAGGCAAAGTACTCGGCATCAACTCTATGCCAAACTCGACTTCCATAGCAGGAGGAAAACCCGGAATCTCATCAGGAAATACATCTGGAAATTCATCCACAACAGGAATGCTCTCTATCCCAATACTCTCAGCGGACAAATCAACTGCATAGATAAGATAGCCTTCCCCGCCAGACTCTAGAGCTCGACAGGCTCTCAAAGCTGATACCAAAGGCATCGGGGGTTGCGCTCCCTCACCATAGAAAAACCAGCTCTCACTCCCCTCCGGATGAAAGCGTACTAATCTCTGATAGCAGTCCACTGAAGCTCGATAGGTAGTCAACATATCTATTCCCAGAATGAAATCAAAGTCGTCCATCGTCAGGACCATGAGATTCGCTAACAGAATGTTCCCTTCGAACTCTAAAGGACAACCCATCACTAGACGCTTAGCCAAAGCAGATTGGCCCGTCGGAGTAGAAACAGACATCACTACGTCTAGTGCAATGCATGGTAACTTATGCCTCTTAACAAAACGTGCAGAAATGAAGGAATGAGATGCACCAGTGTCAATAAGTACAAGAGCAGGTATACCATAAAGCAGAAATGTACCTGCGAGGACTTTCTCATTCTCCTCCACTGCCTGATCATGTCTCAGGGCAAACACCTGGCCAAAAGCTCGTGGCCTCAAATGAGAACTCCCAACAGGCTGTCCCTGCGACCTCTGCTGTACAGTGGCCTGAGAACCAGCTCCTGAACCAGATCCAGAACCGCCTCCCCCAGATAGTGGACAATCTCTCCGGACATGACCAGTCTCTCCACAACGGAAACAAGCTCCAGAAGCTCTACGGCACTTGTCGGATGGATGGTTCTTCCCACAGTGATCACACTTGTCCTTCTTACCGAAATGGACAACACCTCCAGAACCAGAGGAAGAAGTAGATCCAGACTTCTTGAAAGATTGGGCACGGGGACCCAAAGAACTAGCAGGCCTCGAATGAGGGAAATACCTGTTCCGCCGAATGCTGTCCTCCGCCTGGTGACAACGGCTCACCAAACCCTCGTAGGGCATGTCGTCGCCAACCGCCACATGGTCATGGATCTAAGGGTTAAGGCCCTGAAGGAACAGATTATACTTCATCCCAGAGCTGTCAGCAATCTCGGGGCAATAGGATAGCAGATCAAAGAACTTCTGCTGATACTCATCGATAGACATGGCTCCCTGTCGCAGACTCAGAAGCTCGCCTGCCTTCAACTAACGGAGTGCAGGGGGAAAATACATCTTCCGAAAAGCTGTGCGGAACTCGACCCAGGTGGCCACTCCTCTCGCCGCAACAAAAGGTGCAGAAGTAAACCTCCACCACCTGCGCGCACGTCCATCCAGAAGATAACCCAGGGTCTCCATCTTCTACTCCTCGGTGCATTGGAAAGTCTGAAAAGTCGTCTCCATGCAGTCTAACCAGTTCTCCGCATCCTCCGGAGACTCACCTCCAACTAAGGGCTTAGGACCCATAGCTAAGAATCAACGCACAGTGAAACGCTCGTCGTCATGATGACAATGACGCCGTTCTCGACGAGGCTCCCGGTCGACATCACCCCAACGCCCACCAATACTGTCATGAGAACTCCGGTCGGCACGATCTGCCATCTACAAAAGTACCTCACGGTTACCTTATGCAGAGTCTAAATCCCAAGAATACTATGCATGCTCTGATACCATAAATGTAGTGACCCTTAACCGGATCACCTACTAAACAGAACTTAGTCATGCAATTAACTTAATCAAAACAGTAATTAGAATTCAACTACGGAAACCATAACATTAATACAATCCCAAGAAAAGAAATCTGTAAATACCCAAATATAATACAACCAAATCGAATAGTTGTATCAATCCAAATAACAACAAAATAAAACCTAGGCGAAGCTCCAGCTGACCAACCACTGCCTAGCCCCTCTTGGATCCACCCGCCTCGTCCAATCGCAAACCGACCCCATGGAATAGGGTGTCCAGAAACACAGAGTACGAGACGTGAGCATAAAACGCTCAGTATGAGAGTATGAGTATACATGCATGCAAAGTGAACTCCCTATAAACTCGAGGTCAAGGATCAGATAACAGAGACAGACCGGGCCCTGGTATGTAGCACGCTGTGCCGTCGCTTCAGGAGGTGGCTCCCATACCATAATACCAGTGGATATGCCGGACCCAAAGCCATGGAAGTCCATCCACTAACAGGATAGGATACAACCCTACTAATAGACATCTCGAAGGAGATAGCTCAGTATGCAAATGAATGCAGCATAAATCAATGACATATAAACCATGCAGTCACATAATACATGCATACTCAGTCAAGATATCTCAAACATTACTTTCGTACCTCAAATCAGTGCGAGCTCTACCAACTCTAGGTCCACGCCTATAGTCTGCTCTACACTGCCAAAATGATACTACTATCATTATAGTGCTCTAAAAGCCTTAACTAAGCTATTGCATACTCCTAAATATTTATAGGAAGCAAAAGCTATACCTTCGTCCGTCGTTAGCCCTTTGCTGTCGAGTGCCTCAAAACTAGGCCACAGCTTCGCTACGACGCCTGGACTGCTATGCCACTTCCGGATTCCTCACGGGGCGCCTAGAATGCCCTAGATCTAAACTTGAAGGCTAAGGAATCAAGAGAGAAGAGGTGAATGGTGCACTTCAAAAATGAGCTCGGCACCCCCTATTTATAGATGGCGATCGGAGCTTCCGATCCTGCCATACGTCATGCATGACGTAATATCGATCGGAGCTTCCGATCTCACCTTCGGAGCTTCCGATCCGTCCGATACTTAATTGATTTAATTAACACAATTAATCTCTTAATTACCAATTTTGGGTACGGGGTACTACAAGAACTCACATAAAAATCTGCTCAATCATATTTCAAACTTCAAGGCAAAACTAGTTACAAACTTTGCTCAATTCTCTGCCGATTCGAAATTTAGCTTCTCGAACTCGAAACATTCAAATACAATCTGATATGAAGTGTAAATATGCTGCATATATCAGCAATCAACTCTTATCTAACTCAGCTCAAGCAATCTAAACTCAAACTTGATCAAAGTCTTGAACCGATGACATTACAATATAAAATCGGTAACCGAAACAATATCGAACTCGAATATCAATCTCATATCAGCATAGATCACATAAAACCAGCAAGAATACATCAAAAATCTCAGTCTATCAGCTGTACAAGGGTTCAAATTAATGCTGGAAATTATAACAATTGTAAATGACATCCAATCTCCTAACCGATTTCGATATAACACTATATAGAAACTCAAGAACAAGTATTCCTAATCAATCCTGATTTCTCCAACTTAAAACTTTCAAAACATGCTGGAAAGAAAATAAAACCTACTTAAAATCGAAGCTCTCATCACAAGGATTCCGGAACTATGCTCGGTTATGAAATCGGACGAACGGATCAAAAGATATCAAAGATTTAAGATTGAAAAATGGGCTTGGAACCCTTCTCTTTCTCCTTACGGTTTCTTTGCTGAGTTTGGATAACAATTCTGATGAATTCCAAGATTCTTACACGTTTTTAAGGCCACTTGCAAGGAAATTACACTTTAGTCCCTGGACTTTGGTCTATTAGCAAATTAGTCCCCGGAAACTCAAAATAATTCTATTTTAATCCTAAATAATTTAAGAATAATAGAATTTAAATCTAAACTCCATATATTCTCAAATTAAATAATCTCGGATCAAAATGAAATAATTTTGGACCTTATCGCATTTTAGTCCTTGAACTTCTTTATATTTGCAAATTGATCCCTGCTCGGATTTCACCGTCGAATTAAATCCTCTTTCAAATATTTCCATATTTTAATTTAAGAATCTCGGACATTAAATCTCAAAATCCATAAATTCTCAAATTAAATATTTCCATCTCGGAAATTAAATCTCTAATTTTCATAAATTCTCCAATTGATATTTCCCAAATTCGGAATTTAAATCTCAATTCCATATTTCATAACTTAATCTTTTAGGGCCTTACATTTCCTTCCCTCTAAGGAATGATTTCGTCCTCGAAATCACATTCAATCGGTCTATCAAATCTGATAAACTGAGTGATTATCTGAAGTCGTTCTCACTTCAATCATCTATCTCAAACTTCTTCTTTCACCTCATTATCTCTTTCTAGTTTATCTCCTCATTCTGCGTCTATTTTCTGTTGTACTTTTGTTCGGTCAAAAATCTATCGCGTACTCGATTTAGCTCAAAATCATATTAGACTCTGGACATAGGAATAACATCACGGATACTTCCTTATCTTAGACACATAAACCATATCTGATCGTTTTGAGCTGGAGTACAATCAATTCCGGTAATGGAACCCCCAACTCTATCTAACATCGTAGATAGTGTAATTCATCTTTGATGATGACATATTTCTTCGACTATATTTTTCTGCAAAGAACATATATCAAGTCTATATTGTCATCCCACTCACAGCTTCAAGATCAGTATCCATTCTTCATTTCAATGCTGTGTGTTGTAAATATCTTTTCTGATATCTTTTCTTCTTCATTTTCCTGATCACTTCTGTAATCATATTCATTTCATTATTCTGTAGTCACTAAATGATTTAACATTTGAACTGTTCCTTTTCTGAATCACAATTAATATTAATTATTCAGATTAGCTCAAAGGCTGGTCGACCTCATCTGAATGCAGTTCACAGATACAAATTTAGTTGATGTTCTTCAGCTGACACACTAAGATCAATGAGTTAGATTATCATTTTTGTGTCAATACTCACGAGAATCCATTATCAGATCATTTATGTAATCTATTTCAAAAGAAAATGATGCTTCAGAACAAACATGTCTCGCTGAACATTCTGTTTCAGCTTTAAAATCATTCATTTTTCAACTTTATCTAATCTGTTCTGTTCGTAATCTATATAATTCAATCTTCACATTCTGTATTTTTCTCAAATCATATTTGGTATGATAGTTGATACTTCAAAAATTGTATCTCAATACAAAGAATTTCTGATTTTCTTCTCATCTTATAAGTAAAATAGTTATCTCTATATCTCCCAAATAGCTGTCACAGGAATTGTCATCATTAAGTGAAAAAATCAATCAAATTGTATCGAATCAGATACTATAGTTCTGAGCATTTCCTTGAAACTATGGATAGTCATCTCAGACAATCCATCGATCAAGGATGGTATAATGCAATCACATTCAACCAAACACTCAGAATTCAGAAAAATCAGTGCCACAATCTATCAAATATACATATATTCTCAATCTCGATCATAGATTGCAATCAATTCCTGAAATCTCATAACATCAGTATCTCCTTCACAGCTAGCTACTCATATCTGTATCACATCTAATGCAGCTCATACTTGAATTTGTCGAAATATACTCTATTTCAAATCTCAAACTCATGACGATTTGAGTAATTAGAAACGAAAAATCTTTCGAATAGTTGCTTATATTTTGACTCGATAGTTGCTAATTTGTTTCATAGGTCCTCTGATCTCTTCTTTTCTACTTCATTTATAGTAAATTGAAGTATTGCAAAATCAATTCTGTCATATCTATTTTCATTTTCTTTCATCTGTACTGATTTTCCAGTAATTCATACACATTGGAGACACTTGAATGGATATTAATTCTGTGGTAATCTGCTTTTTCAAAATCTGATATTCCATATCTAGAATATCGAGCACAATCCACCGATTCGTCACTTCAATTCCATTCATTATGATCCATTGTCTTATCTCACATCGTAATTTAGCATTCTCAATAAAATTCTAATCGTTTGATCTCATATCAATGTTGTTTTAAGCTTAAAGTTGATATTCATCAAACACTCAAATCGAGTAATGCTATCAGTCTCTATCAGTTACGAGCCAATAATATCACGATATATGGATTCAATATATCCAATTTGATAAAAGATAACATCATAATGGCCAATGAAAATTCGATTCAAAATCAAGAATCCGATCGCATCAAAGGACATTGATCAAAGTCGGATCGTCAAATCAAATAAAATCTAGACGACAATCTGTGCTAAGTGAAAACAACTCACTTGCATTTCAAAACTCAGGGTGAAAAAAAATCAAATCAAGACTCGATAAATCAAAGAATACGAGCCAAGGAAAAATAAGCACATCGGTGATCCAAGTCCATATCAGTACTATTCCTCATATACCCCAAGTCAAGGTTGACAGCGAGGCTTTACAATGAGATATCTACACACACTAATCAATTAGGACACCGTCCTAAGGCATATTCAGATAGTACAACAGGAACTCCAGATCACCAGAAAGAATTCAAATTGAAGAATTCAACTATTCAAAGTTCACCCCATTTCATATCAAAGTCCAGAATTAGAATTTATTAATCGATACTGAATAGCAAGAAGATTCAAAATTAAGATCATGCAATTCATCAATGAGTCAATAGCAGGTGAATCAAGAAGTGCATGCATCAAATATCGTCAAATAATTAAAGGAAGGCTCAACTGTAACTGAATTCGTTATTGTTATTCACATCAATCGTCACCACTTAAGCAAAGGACATCAAAATTCATTTCCTTATTCTCGAGAAGTAGAGGAGAAACATGTCAGATTCATTCTCCCATTTCATTCACTATCTCTGTGAGTCATTTCAGTTAGTACATGTCCATGTAAAACTCAATCTTAGCATCCGTCATGTAAAAGAAATATCACATCATTCAATACATTTCAAGATATTTCAACTAGCTTTCTCCTGGTTTGCATACTAACATCACTTCTCAAGATTCAATCAACTTAGTATAATCAACTCATCTCAGAGCTAAGTAGCTAAACAAAATCTGTATCTTCATCATCATACTGCTACAAGCATCTAGTGTAATCCCAAGGACATCATAACTTCAATGCCTTACCTGGGTATATCTCAATGTTGAGCAAGAGGGATAAGTCGATTCCTTTATTCAGGATAAAATTTTGCAAATTTCTAACTTTGGTCTCCGAGTGTTTTACACCTTATTCCAAAGCCTACAACTTACACCTAAATTACTCAATTCAGAAGAATAGAAATTCCATTCAAAGCTGGCGGAGTCTTACCATATCTTGAAGGACTGTAAATTTTTGACATTCTCCATATCGCGGAGTGATCATTATTTTGCTAGAGATTTGAGGTTTTCTGACAAAATCAAGTCAAGTATTGCTAATCAACAAAATACTAATCTTACCTCAATCCCAACTTAATAAATTCTCAAAGCTGATAAAGCAGCTCCCTCAATATAGGATGGTCTTCTTGTCATCTCAATCTCATGACAGCAATAGCCAAAAAACTCTTCCTATTATACTTCAGGTTTATGGCGATGCGTCATCATTTTCATGAGCTGAACCTGCAGTCAATCTCAGACGAATATCCACAATCTGTATGCCATAGCCAAGGTAGACATCACCTAATCAGGTTCTAAACTTATATTGCCTGACATCGCATATCTGTTCTTAAGAGTGTTCAGCAAACAGAGTAAATCAATAGGAGCTAAGTTCAATTTACATTTCTCAATTCCACTAGCTCCTACGATGATTAATCAATGCAGTGATCTTCGTAGTACAAAATCACACTTACTTTATTCTCATATAGCAAATTTATCAAATTTATCAACTCTATATTGTGATCAACCTCATAATCATCTCCTCATCAGCTTATTTCTGATCGAGACTCAGTTCTGATGTCTGAAGAAAAATACACATGCTTCCACTCGATTCAGAGATTCAGGTAAGCATGTAAGGTCAAAGAATTCAATTACACCTGCTGCCAATCACTTCAAATATTCAGGTAGCATGTGATAGTTCAATATTAAAACATGTTTTTCAACTAAAACACAGTATCATGTGATAAGTCCATAATACGAAAGCATGTATCATACTATCAATTAAAGCATGTAATTCAACATGTAATTAAATCATCTCATGCTAGTATACAAATAAGAAAGGAAGAAAACTCGATCTACCCCACTCACTAATCGTCTATCTTAGTCCAAAATTTTCTCGCTCTGATACCACCTGTTGTGGGGCCTCGGGTTGCTAATAAAATCTTAGGGCAATTAATCACTAAACATGATTAATTAATAAAGTATCAAAGATAAATAGAACAATAAAAAAAATTTAAACAAGGGGTGCGCTCGTTCGGTAAAAAACCTCCGATAGAGCGCCCCTATTTTTCCTCAAAACAGTAGGCCAGATTTCGGGGCTGCGCTCGGTTTGCCAAAATCAGCGGCTCGGGCGCTGCCTGGGCAGAAACATGCCCTGTTCATCTACAGCAAAACTTGATCCTTCAACTCTTTTCAATTCATGGTTTATCAAGTTTAAAACATGCATTGATCTATACAAGAAGTTCTCATCATACTTCCAATCAATTGTTACATCTAACAAGTAACTTAAAGTACATCAAAGTAGCTATAAAATGCAAGAAGTAACAAGTGTTCTTCGCTAATCAAGTCAAACGCCTTCTAGCATATTTGGCTAGATCTAAACTCTACGTTTCTGCTACAAACCCGAGACACCATGTGCTAAAACTCTTTCCCGAGCTATCAATGTCGTCTCCAACTAGCTCCTGCCCCACCTGTTGTCATGCACACATACAAAACAAAACAACAGCCGGATAAACTCCGGTGAGAATATAATTCTCAGTATAAAAGATATATACATGCGTTAAAATATAAACATGTCAATTCTAAACATTTCAATTCAAGAATAGATTAATATAACGCATATCTCCATTCTAAATATATCAATCAAGACTTCAAATCAATACTTCAAATCATACTTCAAATCAAAAGATTTATATAGCGCGCTATCAAGAATTGATTCATATCAAATAACTGCCATCAAGATTCGTATCCGATCTTGACATGGATATCCATCTATCGTAGTCATAACTGACTCGAAAATAAGGTTCATCAAACCTTGGCATTAGAATCAATTCATATATCATATCATATCAAAATCAAAATCAAAGATCCACTACCTGAAATGGATCAACAATAATAACATCAAGTTCTAAATCAAGAACAATTAATAACCAAGTATGTGATTTGTTCGGGATAACTCAAGAATCATCATTCTCGGGTATCGAATCCCTAACTCTCGATGTCATCTTATACATGTCATTTTGAATTCTGAAAGTGTTCCAAATCTGGACATATCACAAAATTCTGCTCAAGTTCATCATCTTAAGTTCATCATCTAATCTTCAAGGTAGAATAACTTCAACCTTGAGCTATTCGATCTCGTTTCCCAAAAGCTGAAATATCGAGTCCGAATCGCTTCTTTAAAAATCTGAAATATAGCATATCAAGCTATTTATATCAGCTAAGAACTCACATAAAAATCTGCTGAATCACATTTCAAAATTCAAGAAAAAACTAGTTACAAACTTTGCTCAATTCTTGGCCGATTCGAAATTTAGCTTCTCGAACTCGAAACATTCAAATACAATCTGATATGAAGTGTAAATATGCTGCATATATCAGCAATCAACTCCTATCTAACTCAACTCAAGCAATCTAAACTCAAACTTGATCAAAGTCTTGAACCGACGGCATAACGATATTAAATCGGTAACCGAAACAATATCGAACTCGAATATCAATCTCATATCAGCATAGATCACATAAAACCAGCAAAAATACATCCAAAATCTCAGTCTATCAGATGTTCAAGGGTTCAAATTAATGCTGAAAATCATAACAATTGTAAATGGCATCCAATTTCCGAACCGATTTCGATATAACACTATATAGAACTCAAGAACAAGTAATCCTAATCAATTCTGATTTCTAAAACTTCCAACTTTAAAAGCATGCTGTAAAAAAGATAAAACTTACTCCAAATCAATGCTCTCATCACAAGGATTTCGGAACTATGCTCGGTTCTGAAATCGGATGAACGGATCAAAAGATATCAAAGATTTAAGATTGAAAAATGGGCTTGGAACCCTTCTCTTTCTCCTTACGGTTTCTTTGTTGAGTTTGGATAACAATTCTGATGAATTCCAAGATTCTTACACGTTTTTAAGGCCACTTGCAAGAAAATTGCACTTTAGTCCCTGGACTTTGGTCTATTTGCAAATCAGTCCCCAGAAACTCAAAATAATTCAATTTCAATCCTAAATAATTTAAGAATAATAGAATTTAAATCTTAACTCCATATATTCTCAAATTAAATTATCTCGGATCAAAATGAAATAATTTCAGACCTTATCACATTTTAGTCCTTGAACTTCTTTATATTTGCAAATTGATCCCTGCTCGGATTTCACTGTCGAATTAAATCCTCTTTCATTCTCGAAACTCGGAATTTAATTCTTCAATTCCATAAATATTCAATTCAAATATTTCCATATTTTAATTTAAGAATCCCGAATTTAAATCTCAAAATTCGTAAATTCTCAAATTAAATATTTCCATCTCAGAAATTAAATCTCTAATTTTCATAAATTATCCAATTGATATTTCCCAAATTCAGAATTTAAATCTCAATTCCATAATTCATAACTTAATCTTTTAAGGCCTTACAGTGCGCGACCACTCACTCCCAAATTAGGACGCTGGCCACAGAGTCCCCTAGATGCCAGTACCTGGCTAAGCCCGTCGGCCGCAAGGGTACTTGACATCAAAACATCCCAACAGGGCTGAGCAACCCTAACTGGCTCATCTCAAAAGATGTACAGGCACAATATGATATGCACATTTAGTATAACAATAACAAGCAAACACATAAATGCAACATATAACCATGCATATCTGCTGGCAATCTCATTCAGTACTTACGTACCTTACTACAGGCAGTTCCTAGCAGTCTCACTCTAGGTTCCAAGTCTATCATCAACTCTACAATCCAAATTACCCATGCATCATTCATTAAGCTTTAAAAGCCTTAACTAAGCTATTGCATACTCCTAAATAATTTAAGGAGACCATAGTTATACATGCGTCCATCATCAGCCCGTTGATGGCTGCTATCCCGCAACTAGGGGCACACCCCTACTGCAGCTCCTCAGCCTTGAGTGCTCTACTACACGAGCACTGCTCCGCTACTATGTCAGATAATGTCTAACTATGCTAAAATATATTCCCTACTCCAACTCTAAAATAAGAGTACCCAAAGTTCTAAAATAGAGCCACGTGGGCGAAGGAGAGGAAGTTGGTTCGGATGTGAAATGAGCCCCTCAGCCTCATTTTATAGACGAGGTTTGGACCATCCGATCCTTGCATGCATGTCAAGTGTCCTTGCCAGCACTTAGGACCGTCCGATACTGCACTTCGGATCGTTTGAAGTCACTTCCGTGACATCACCGATGACATATTATCTTGTGACAGCTGAACGCACACGTACGGATCGTCCGATGGGACTTCGGATCGTTCGAACTCCTTGGGGCCTCCGATCCTTGGCTCCGTTCACGTTCGGATCCTCTGAACTCAGTTCGGATCATCCGATCCTCCCAAACCTTATCCACCATTTTTGATTGTCCTGAATTCATTTTTGAACTCTGTTAATCCATTTGGAATCTCCTTAATCGTGTTTTACTTAATCTAAACATGATCGCAAGATTAATTACTCATTAATCATTAATTCTGGATACGGGCTACTACAAAAAAAAATGGCTAAGAGGATTTAGGATAAAATAATATAAGCCCAACATAAAATTTTGGACCCCAAAATCCCCAAATTTTCGAAATAAATGAAGGCCCAAATTTAAAAGTGCTCTAAAAGCCCTTAAAATGACTCATTTAGGTGAAAATTTTACTTCTAAAATATATATACATAACGCCTATGTTTTTCTATAAAACAAATCTCAAAATAATTATTTTGGGCTCTTAAATATTCTAGACATGAATTTCGATTAAACTTTTATCTCGATTGACTACCGTCCCATCTACGCACACGCAAATCGACTTTTCCTCAAAAATTCATAACACTCAAATTATCCGAGTTCAATGTCATAAAAATTTCAAAACACATAAACATGGACAGAGGAAGTTCTTGTTGGTAGCAGTTGACTATTTCTCTAAGTGGGTGGAAGCAGATCCCCTAGTCAAAATCATAGAAAATGAAGTAATGAGTTTCTTATGGAAAAACATCGTGCGCCGGTTTGGGATACCACGATGACTCATTTCAAACAATGGGAGGCAATTTTGTGGATTTAAAGTCCGAGCTTGGTGTGAAGAAATGAATATTGAGCTGGTCTTCACATCTATCGCCTATCCGCAAGGCAATGGACAAGTAGAAGTCACTAACAGGTCAATCATTCAATCACTCAAGGCACAGTTAGACACAACTCAAGAAAAGTGGTTGGATAAGCTCTCGTCGTGCTATGGTCCTACCGGACCACCACCAAATCCGGGACAGGCGAGACTCCTTACAATATGGTGTACGAGATAGAGGCAGTCCTCCTTGCAGAGATCAAGCAGGAAAGTGCTCGGATAATAGCATATGGACTGGATAACAAAGAGTTGGGAGCTATGGATTTAGATTTGCTGGAAGAAAACAGAGCTAGAGCAGCTGTGAGATTAGCAACCTATCATAAAAAGATGACCCAAGCCTATAATTAGAAGGTCCATCCCCGAGTCTTCTAGGATGGGATACCTAGTTATGAAGAAAATCCAACACCGTGGAAAAAGAGGAAAGCTAGATGCTAAGTATGATGGACCCTTCAAAGTGGTAGGGAAGGCCGGAGTGGCTGCCTACTACTTAGAAGACTCTCAAGGCAATAAGGGGAAAAGGCCATGGTACGCCCAACACGTGAAGAAATACTACGCATAAGTGTTCAGGACAGGCCCGTGCCAATATAGGGTCTTTTTGAACTGATTTTGAGTTGTTTAGTTACCTTTTTTATTTTTATTTTATTTATTTTTTGCAATTAATAATAGTTGGTTCTTCTTTTTACGAGTTAAAACATTGAGTCTTGTTATTATCCAACTTTTTGGTTATCTTTTAGAATCATTAATAAAAAGACCTGTTCTGGTCACATATGACGTTATCTCAAAAACCCGACCAGTTCAGAAACGTGTAAGCCCACGCCACTCATGGCCTCCCTCAAAAGCCGGACCAGTTTGGTAACGTGTAAGCCTACGCCACTCGTGGCCTCCCTCAAAAGCCCGACCAGTTCCGCAATACGTAAGCTCATGCCACTCATGGACTCCCTCAAAAGCCCGACCAGTTCGGCAATGTGGATTGTACATGGTAAATTTTATAGAATTTGTATTTTGGTTTAGGGTTGTCATTATTCAGTCCGAGTCAACTAGGTATGTTCATCATCCAGCGTCCGATGTCAATTTCATAATTTGGTTTTGAGCTAGGGAGAATTAGTATACCAGATCGGACATGGCACTCACCCTTAGCATATTTTATGATTGATGTTTGAAATCCTGTTCGACAATGACGTCCACGCTTAGCCGATTCTATGTTTGATGTTTGAAAGTTAGATCGGGTCTATCACCTACACTTAGAATATTTTATGATTGAAGTTTCAAATCTAGTTCGGGACTGTCGCATACACTTAGTTTATTTCATGTCGGCTCGGTAAAATGGAAGTACAAGATACACAGTGATGAAAGTGATGCATAAAATTATCCCAGGCCGGGAAAATACAAGATTAGGAAGTAAATGACCACATAGGGTCCCGCACAATTGTTAAATTGTTTGATTACACGAAGGAATTGTTCTTAACAAAATAAAAAAAATTCTAGCTAAGGCTCGGCAGCACCCTTGGGCTCGGTTTTGTCATCCTCCTGATCGGCATTATCTTTTTCATCAGGCATGTCATCCAGAGCCTTTGTGAAGTCTAGAAAAGTGGCAGGGTGTTCAGCATCGGAATAACCAATAGCTCGGAACTGAGCCAAGAACCCCTTGAAGCCATCTTCAAAAAAGGTCACCACCTTTCTTGCGTAGAGATCTGCGAACTTAGAGGATTCGATGAACTCTTCCTTTTTCTGAGCCCAACCAGCCTCAACAGCTACCTCGACCTCCTTATCCTTGGCCCGAAGTGCATCTTCTACTTCGGAGATATGTTTTTTAGCCTCATCCCAACCCTCCTGAGCAGCCTCTATATCAGCCCGCATGTTGTACACTTATTCATCGTGCTCGGACTGTATATCACGCATCCACTTTGTTAGCTCAGCAATCCTCTCCACGATCACGTCTTGGCTCAGAGCATGCTCAGCATGGGCTTTCTGGAAACAAGAGTTTGCAAAAGGAATAATATGATGATAATAAAAATCCCAAGTAAAGAAAAACCAAGTTACATAGGGGGAAATGAAGGCAAACAAGATACATGCATAAAGCTCAGGGCCAACAATTCCTCAGCCATCTGGTTCGGGATGACTTGGACCACATCCATGTCCTCGGTGGAGACCATGTGTTGGAGGATTTTCAGGCTCCCGACCTAATCCGGCCTAGAAAAGAAGGAGACTCCCAGGATGTAGGGATGATTGGGGTCTCGTGCTATATCTTCGGGGAGAGGGATGATTGGGGTCTCGTGCTATATCTTCGGGAAGCTTTGGAGACACCTAGAAGGGGTTGCTGCCTTTCGGAGCCACCGTCTCCTTGGGCTCTCCTTGATGACTTCAGCTTCGTAGGCTTTAGAGACGAATGCTCGGATTCATTCGTTTCAACAGAGGCCTCGGGTTTCTTTTTCTTCAACCTCTTCATATTAGCTTGGACGTTAGCAGGCATCTCGGGTAAGCTTATCCTGTCGACATCGGTTCACCAACCCTCATATGACGTCGGATCATCAAAGATAGAAACACGATCTAAAATATCTTGGTTGGTACCCTGGATAAAGTGATCATAATTGGTCTCAGAACTAGCATTGATATGCGAGCAAAATGGCAGCAACTCGAAGAACTTCTATTGATATCAACAGTAAACTAACCCTGCTTCAGGTTTGGGAGGAGCTCAATGGATTTGTCCTAGCGGAGTGCAGGAGGAAAATACAGGTTCAGAAATGTGGCACGGAACTCTGTCCATGTAGCTGCACCACGCTCATGCAACAGGAGTGTATACACGGACGTCCACCATTTACGAGTGCATGCCTCCAATTAGAAGTTGACAGCCTCCATACGCTACTCCTCAGTACAATTGAATACATGGAAACATCCCTCCATCTCCTCTAATCAGTTCTCCGCATCCTCTGAAGTCTCACCTCCAACCAATGGCTTAGGCCCCATCTTAAAAAACTTGTGCATGTCAAAGCGGAAGTGTCCATCATGATGGTGACAGTGTCCCCAATGGTGCTCGTGATCATCCGCATCACCCTAGCATCCTACGATCCCGTGACTCTCATCACCGTGACTTGTCATCTACAAAAAGTAACATATATTATCCTCAAGACGATTTTCATAAATCCCAAAAATATCATATGCATGCTCTGACACCATAAATATAGTGACCTGCTCTCGGATCTCCTACTTAACACTAATATCATGCAATTAAATCTTAAAGTACGAATACAAATTAAAACAACGGAAAGTAAACTTTATAAAAAAAATCAATGTGCATAATACAACCGACCCTAAAATCCAATGTGAAATATAGTTTATACAACCACATCAAAATTAGTACTGAAAAATACCCTCAACATGACACTTGAAAACAACATGATCCACAGAACAGCTTCAATCTCAACGATCGCTCCCTCCGAATCCATCCAACCTAAGATCTGCCCTGTGGAATGGGTTGTCCTAGACAAAACCGAGGACGTAAGCAATAAAAACACTCAGTATGAAAGTATTATTATACATATGCTATGAGTGCTAATGAAATTATACGGGTATCAAAAACCTATAACGGTAAACTCTGCTCAATAAATTGGCGCCATGGTATGTAGCACTCTAGGTCGTCGTATCAGGAGGTGGCTCACACAGCAGAAATAATCTGTGGATATTGGTGACCTGATCCCATATTAATGAAAGAGTGGGTGCCCGGTGAGCCAACTTGTGGCTAAGGGCTTTGATGACTCTTTGTATAAACAATCTTTTGTTTAATATAATTTACACTTTTATAATGTCAATGACTTTATCTTTCTTCATATTGTTATATTGTGATATACTATTGTTGTTTTGATAAAGACCATGAATATACTATAGTGTATGTAAGATGTGGTAGTACATGGGGATGTCTATCATGAAACACATCTTATAGTCACTGTATATTCTAAATGGTTCCTAGTCGATTGAGCCGTCCGTTAATAAGGATAAGGATCGCTCGAGATTGAAACTAGCATTTGCGATGCCGAGTACCACGTTTCATTGGTATGGAACATAGAGATGTTCAAAGCATGCAAATGGATATTCATACGATGAATGATCGAACTACCCTATCCGGACTTTCCAAGTGGTTATCACTTATCGAGTGGATAAAGTCCGCGGTTTTCGTTGTACACCATTAGTCCTTACTACTTGAAACATCATTGAGACTCTATATGCTAGTACTGTACTTTGACTCGTTTACCGACTCTATTGGGGTCATCAGGTGTCGGGATTGGGTACAATTACGACACATATAGGAGTCGATGCTTTGTTGTCAAGGATTCACCACATACTTGCGAGTGTGGATATCCTATGCGATCTGAGGAGATATTAGTGTGACGAATCTCTGGCCAGAGTACATGATGTGTTTTAAGAAATGGTTTCTTAGTAGCACATGCGATGTCACTATTTGATCTTCAAGATGTATTGCATAGTTATCGAATCTCGAACGACTCTCGATTTACCAATGGTTGTTGATTCGATCGGGATATATGGATGAAGGGACCGTACTGTACGCTAACCAAAATCTATTGGTTCTTGCAGGCACTATCAGTGATACCTAGGGAATCATGGGGCGATGTTGCTAGGCGCTCTTACCATGATTCGATGGGCAAGTCGGAAATTGTTGTTCCGAGTCACAAGGAGTTGTGAGCCCACGGCTAGCTGTATCCCTGAACCATTGAGGGTCACACAGAGTAATGGATTTTTAATCCCCGTTGAGATAGTTAAATTTAAAGAGTTAAATTTAATGAACAAAGAAGTGGGACTTCTTATTTAAGAGTAGAGGAGTAAGATTTCCTAAAATTACATAGGGATGGACATTTTTGGAAATCACTGAATTCGGATTCAGAAAATTTATCTTGACTCTAAAAGATGCAGAAATGGTTTCTGTGAACATTGGTGAAATTGGTTTATCAATCTGAGTCACGATGAATTTTATATTAATTTCTGAACATGCGGGCTTTGCTTGTCAGGCTTGAACTTATGACTAATGGGCCCTAAGCTGTTAGCAGCCCGCATTATAAATAAGTTATTGCAGTACAGAAATTACACAACAGAGGTCACAAAATATTTTCGAAAAACCTAGCTGTGTTTTCTCTAAGTGGCCGCCCCCCCTCCCTCTCTGCTCGGGAAAATCCAGCCTGTGAATTTTGAATTTGCAGTCTGGTTTAACGGATCAAATTCGTTAATTCTCTTCGTAGAAACTTCTGATAGATTTTCTAGTGCAATCTATCAGAGGGATTAAATCTCTGTTCGTGGACCTGATTGAAGAATTGTTCGTCCATCAGTTCCTGGGATATACAACAAGAGCAGAGTAATCTGTTGGTGTCCATAATCTCGATTCGAGATTGGAGGTAAAAATTTAATTGTGATTTAATTTTTACACGCACAATTTAATCGTAAAGTTTTGATACCCATTATGGAATCGTTCCATATAAAAATTTTTAAACTTCCGCTGCACCGGGTATCAATACTGATTGATCTGATCACCGTTCTCCAACAGTGGTATCAGAGTCAGGTTGCTCAGATCAAGCGATTAAATTAATCGATTGTACAAAATTTTTTTTTTTAAGCCTCGGTTTTTGAAACAAAATAAATTTTTTAAAATAAATTTTTTTTTCGGGCAAAACACGGGCAGCGATTGGATCGCTGCCCTTTGGGGCAGCGACGGGCAGCCCGGGAGCGTCCCGGGCGGCCCGGGAAAAATTATTTTTTTATTTTAAATTAAAATTTTAATATGTTAAAATTCTATTTTTGGTCCGATCGAAAATTGTTTTTGATTGGTCCACGAGGCGTCGGATCGAATTGTTCGAGTTCGAAAATTTTAAAATTGATTTTGGATAAATTTGAATTTTTGGAAAATTTATAGATTTTATCCGTTAAATCAGATTTTATGAAATTAATTATTTTTGGTACAATTGATGATAAGATATGATCTTATGGAAATATTGAGTAAAATATGATTTTATGTATAAAATTGGATTTTATATGTAAAATATGATTTTATTTGATAAAAAGATAAAATATGATTTTATATGTAAAATAAGATTTTATATATGGAATATGATTTTATCCTTTTAATTTAAATTGTCATTGCATGTTATCCAATAAATTAATTTTGAATTAAATATTATTGGATAAGGATGATCGATTGCCATGACCAATTTTGTAGGTGTATGTTAGGAATTTACATTTGTTTTTATTGTTGTTGGATTTATTAATGGGCCTGGTTTATGGCCCAATATGAATTGTCATATGTAATAAAAGTGGGCCTGGTTTATGGCCCGTTCCCACCCCTTAAAATGTATCCCCTACTTGTCATGGTTATTTATTGTAAATACATTAGACTTAGTGGGAGATGAAGATTTGAAGACGGAGGTGGGCCCAACAGACAATAAAGACTGAAGAAATGTAAATTGGAAGCTCAATGTAATATGATTGCATTGCATACCTGCATATTACCTAGGATTGGACTTAGACTCGTGATTGGCAACCACGGGTCGATTAGAAATGGAATCGATCATCCTATATAATATATGATATTATAGTTGTATGCATGTTTTAGACAAAATTGTATGAATCCCGCAAGCATACAAATTTTTAAAATGATGAGACAAATTTTCAAAATTAAAATCCCTCATTTTAAATATGATTTAAAATTTATATCAAGATAAATAAAGGAAATTTAAATATTGTTTAAATGTTCCTACCTTCCATCAACGATCAATGTATGAGATGCTACCCGCGGATACGGTCCGGCTCATATTATTGGGGGGGCCCGTTCGTCGGAAAGCTGTACATTGGATCGACACATGTTGTATGTTGGGTGGAAATCCCATGGGATCGGCTCATATTATTGGGGGATCCACATGGCGACCGTCCATCACAACTTAATATTGATGGGTCATCTTGACATGTCACAATAAACGGCGTCATATTATTGGGCCCTTATTGGACATGAGGTAAAAACGTGGAGGTTGCTTTGGAAGCAATTGGGCTCTACCTTTTGAAAATTATGGTTGGCTGATATTATTCGGGACCATAGTTTGTCAATTGGACTCCATGTTCCCACTAAGGAAAATAGTTTTCCGTTTTCACTAGAGGGTAGTGAAATCGTTAAAATAGTGGGAGTGAGATTCATAAAATAAATTTTGCCTATTTTACGTCTTAGTAAATTAATTAAACAATCACTGATAATTGTCTGTTTCTTTTCAGTATTTCATTAAGATGAATTCGCGCAATCCACTATTCTCTATCCTCGAACAAAATAAACTGACTGGCGCAAACTATACGGAATGGTTCCGTAAGTTGAAGATTGTCTTGACCTAGGAGAAGATTCTCTACGTGTTAGAAAAATCTCCTCCGAAGGAAGCACCAGCTGATGTAAGTCCGGAAGAGTTGGCCAAACTTGATACATGGTGGGACCATGATATCAAGGCCAAATGCTATATGCAAGCCTCGATGTCTGATGAACTCCAGAGGCGATTTGAAGATACCGTGAATGCTGCTGACATTCACGTACAACTCAAGGAACTTTTTGGGGCTCAATCGAGAGCTAAAAGGTTCGCTACTGTAAAAGAGCTAATGACATGTCGCATGCGTGAAGGGACTTCGGTCCGTGATCATGGGGTACGAGTGATTTGGCTCATACAGAAGTTGGTAACGCTTGATTTGGTGTTGGAGCATGAACTCAACGTGGACTTATTACTTCTATCTCTTCCTTCTTCGTTTGATGGATTTGTGGTGAATTTCAATATGAACAAGATAGAGGCCTCCCTTGAAGAGATGGTCAATATGCTTGTAACATATGAATCCACTTTAAAGAAGGATAAACCGGCTTTCTTGGTGGGCTCCTCTTCTTCTGCTAAGAAGGGGCCAAGTACAAAGGGTAAGAAACGTTCTGCCCCACCCAAGAAAACCGGACCCGATAAGAAGTACAAGACAAAGGCTTCAAACATGGAAAAGTCCAAGGATGTTTGCCATCACTGCAAGAAACCCGGTCATTGGAAACGTAACTTCAAGGAATATCTAGAGCAGTTGCGAACTGCGAAGGGTATGTTCTATATTGAAATAAATGTTTCACTTAATACTACTTCTTGGGTATTGGATACCGGATGTGGATCTCACATTTGCAATGATTTGCAGGTGATGACAAGAAATCGCAAGCTTAGAATGGGTGAGACCCAGCTGAGGCTCGGAAATGGTTCCAGAGTTGAAGCTAAAGCTGTGGGAGATGTTTATTTAATTTTGCAGAACGGTTTTAAGTTACTTTTGAGAGATGTTTTATTTGTTCCAGATTTGATTAAAAACATTATTTCTGTTTCTATGCTTGATAGAGATGGTTATTCTTGCAATTTTGTGAATGGGATTTGCAATATTTACAAGAATGAATGTTTGATTGGAAATGGACAACTTGAAAACGATATATATAACTTAAAATTAAAAGACGTTCCAATAAATTATGTTGATAAACCGGAAACAACAAACAAAAGGAAAATCGATAGTCAAAACCCGGCAAACCTTTGGCATGCTAGGCTAGGTCATATTTCCTCAAGGAGGATGAACAAGCTAGTGGGAGAGGGCATGTTTGATATGTCTGATATTAACTCTCTACCTACTTCTGAGTCCTGCCTGAAAGGAAAAATGACTAAATCTCCTTTTAAGGGGAAACCTGAGCGTAGTCAAAACCTATTGGATTTGATCCATACAGACGTTTGTGGTCCATTTAGAATTGGTACTCAATATGGCCACACCTACTTCATTACCTTTACTGATGATTATTCAAGGTATGGGTATTTATATTTAATGAAATATAAGTCTGAAGCATTTGAAAAGTTCAAAGAATTCAAGGCTGAAGTAGAAAACAAGCTAGGTAAAAGTATTAAAGCACTTCGATCAGATCGAGGTGGAGAATACTTAAGTACCGAGTTTTTGGACTATCTGAAAGAGAATGGGATTCTCTCTCAGTGGACTCCTCCTATGACACCACAGCTGAATGGTGTATCGGAGCGTCGTAATCGAACTTTGTTGGACATGGTTTGATCCATGATGAGCTTCACTAAGCTTTCACCTTCATTTTGGGGCTACGCGCTTGAAACGGCGGTGTTGTTGTTGAACAACGTCCACACCAAAGCAGTGGACAAAACACCATACGAGTTATGGAATGGCAAAGCTCCTAAGTATTCGTACTTGAGGATTTGGGGATGTCCTGCTTACGTGAAGCAGACAGTGGGAGATAAGTTGGATAATCGATCCATCTTATGTTATTTTGTAGGGTATCCGAAGAATTCAATCGGATATTATTTCTATCATCCTGCTGAAACAAAGGTGTTTGTTTCAAGGAATGCCACCTTCTTGGAGAAGGAGTTCTTATTGGATAAGAAAGGCGCGATGATGGAACTCGAAGAAATTCGAGAAGAACCCGAAATACAAAATAATGATCCTACACCTCAGGAACCAATGATGGACACGCCTATACCTAGAAGATCCGAGAGGACTTCTAGACCTCCCATTCGATATGGTTTTCTTCTTGAAGGGGATCAAGATGAACCCGATGTTGGATGTGATCCAAGAAACTTCAAGGAAGCAATTTCTGATGCGGATTCAAATTTATGGCTTGAAGCTATGCAGTCGAAAATAGATTCGATGCATACAAACCAAGTTTGGTCTTTAGTAGATCCTCCCGATGGAATTGTTCCAATAGGGTGTAAATGGATCTACAAGAGAAAGCTTGGGCCTGATGGTAAGGTATTGACCTACAAGGCACGATTGGTGGCGAAAGGTTATACTCAAAGATAAGAAGTTGACTATGATGAAACCTTTTCACCAGTTGAAATGTTCAAGTCCATAAGAATCCTTATTGTCATAGCTGCTTGGTATGACTATGAGATATGGCAAATGGATGTGAAGACTGCATTTCTTAATGGAAACATTAAGGAAGAGATCTATATGACGCAGCCTGAGGGATACACATCCATGGGAAGCGAGCATAAGGTATGCAAGCTTCAGAGATCAATCTATGGTCTCAAACAAGCATCAAGAAGTTGGAACCAGAAATTTGATGAAACAATAAAGGATTTTGGTTTCATCAAGAACCCGGAGGAACCGTGCGTGTACAAGAAAGTAGTTAAGGATGCTGTGACATTCTTAGTACTTTATGTTGATGACATCCTACTCATTGGGAATGACGTAGGGATGTTGCAGTCAACAAAGATATGGTTATCAGGTAGATTCTCGATGAAGGATTTGGGTGAGGCATCCTATATTCTAGGGATACAGATCTATAGAGATAGATCTAAGAGAATGATAGGACTTACTCAAGCTACTTACATCGAAACCATATTGAAAAGGTTTTCAATGGATGGGTCCAAGAGAGGACATCTACCTATGTGTCATGGAGTTTCTCTATCCAAGTCTATGTATCCCAAGACTGATGAAGAGATAGAGAAAATGGCACATGTACCATATGCGTCAGCCATTGGTAGTATCATGTATGGGATGATATCTACCAGACCGGATGTAGCATTTGCTCTGAGTGTCACGAGCAGATATCAAGCCAATCCCGGTCAAATGCATTGGAAAGCCGTGAAGGACATTCTTAAGTACTTACGAAGGACTAAGAATATGTTCATGGTATATGGAGGAAGAGAACTAAAATTGGAAGGCTATACCGACTCTAGCTTCCAAAGTGACGTGGATGACTCGAAGTCAACCTCTGGATTTGTGTTCATGCTCAATGGCGGTGCTGTCTCTTGGAAGAGTTCCAAGCAGGACACCACAGCGGATTCCACCACTGAGGCAGAATACATTGCGGCATCAGCTGCTGCTAAAGAGGCCGTTTGGATGAGGAATTTCGTCCAAGAGTTGGGCGTCATTCCTGAAGTTGTTGGTCCAGTCCCGGTGTACTGTGACAACATGGGTGCCATTGCTCAGGCAAAGGAACCAAGGTCTCATCAAAGATCCAAACACGTACTGAGGAAATACCACATCATCCGGGAGATCGTGGAAAGAGGAAACATCACTGTCGAGAGAGTGGCCTCTGCAGACAATATCGCTGATCCACTTACTAAGCCCTTGCCAGGACCATTATTTGACAAACATCGCGAAGCAATGGGTCTACGTAGTATGACTAGTTGGCTTTAGGGCAAGTGGGAGATTGAAAGAGTGGGTGCCCGGTGAGCCAACTTGTGGCTAAGGGCTTTGATGACTCTTTGTATAAACAATCTTTTGTTTAATATAATTTACACTTTTATAATGGCAATGACTTTATCTTTCTTCATATTGTTATATTGTGATATACTATTGTTGTTTTGATAAAGACCTTGAATATACTATAGTGTATGTAAGATGTGGTAGTACATGGGGATGTCTATCATGAAACACATCTTATAGTCACTGTATATTCTAAATGGTTCCTAGTCGATTGAGCCGTCCGTTAATAAGGATAAGGATCGCTCGATATTGAGACTAGCATTTGCGATGCCGAGTACCACGTTTCATTGGTATGGAACATAGAGATGTTCAAAGCATGCAAATGGATATTCATACGATGAATGATCGAACTACTCTATCCGGACTTTCCAAGTGGTTATCACTTATCGAGTGGATAAAGTCTGCGGTTTTGGTTGTACACAATTAGTCCTTACTACTTGAAACATCATTGAGACTCTATATGCTAGTACTGTACTTTGACTCGTTTACCGACTCTATTGGGGTCATCAGGTGTCGGGATTGGGTACAGTTACAACACATATAGGAGTCGATGCTTTGTTGTCAAGGATTCACCACATACTTGCGAGTGTGGATATCCTATGCAATCTGAGGAGATATTAGTGTGACGAATCTCTGGCCAGAGACATGATGTGTTTTAAGAAATGGTTTCTTAGTAGCACATGCGATGTCACTATTTGATCTTCAAGATGTATTGCATAGTTATCGAATCTCGAACGACTCTCGATTTATCAATGGTTGTTGATTCGATCGGGATATATGGATGAAGGGACCGTACTGTACGCTAACCAAAATCTATTGGTTCTTGCAGGCACTATCAGTGATACCTAGGGAATCATGGGGCGATGTTGCTAGGCGCTCTTACCATGATTCGATGGGCAAGTCGGAAATTGTTGTTCCGAGTCACAAGGAGTTGTGAGCCCACGGCTAGCTGTATCCCTGAACCATTGAGGGTCACACAGAGTAATGGATTTTTAATCCCCGTTGAGATAGTTAAATTTAAAGAGTTAAATTTAATAAACAAAGAAGTGGGACTTCTTATTTAAGAGTAGAGGAGTAAGATTTTCTAAAATGACATAGGGATGGGCATTTTTGGAAATCACTGAATTCGGATTCAGAAAATTTATCTTGACTCTAAAAGATGCAAAAATGGTTTCTGTGAACATTGGTGAAATTGGTTTATCAATCTGAGTAACGATGAATTTTATATTAATTTCTGAACATGCGGGCTTTGCTTGTCAGGCTTGAACTTATGACTAATGGGCCCTAAGCTGTTAGCAGCCCACATTATAAATAAGTTATTGCAGTACAGAAATTACACAACAGAGGTCACAAAATATTTTCGAAAACCCTAGCTGTGTTTTCTCTAAGTGGCCGCCCCCCCTCCCTCTCTGCTCGGGAAAATCCAGCCTGTGAATTTTGAATTTGCAGTCTGGTTTAACGGATCAAATTCGTTAATTCTCTTCGTAGAAACTTCTGATAGATTTTCTAGTGCAATCTATCAGAGGGATTAAATCTCTGTTCGTGGACCTGATTGAAGAATTGTTCGTCCATCAGTTCCTGGGATATACAACAAGAGCAGAGTAATCTGTTGGTGTCCATAATCTCGATTCGAGATTGGAGGTAAAAATTTAATTGTGATTTAATTTTTACACGCACAATTTAATCGTAAAGTTTTGATACCCATTATGGAATCGTTTCATATAAAAAATTTTAAACTTCCGCTGCACCGGATATCAATACTGATTGATCTGATCACCATTCTCCAACAATTAATAGATCCAACCATCCACTAAAGAATACGGAACTGAGTGACCCCGCTACGGGTTATATCAAGGTACAGACTCAACATGATATTGTATGCAACATAATAATCATGAAATAATATGTGCACATAAAATATGTCATATATACATGCAAACATAGAACATGCATACTCAACCAGGATATCTCGGATAGTAAGTCCGAACATATACTCAAGCAATCTAGCAACTCTGATTCTCAAGTCCAAGCTTATAAGCGAATAATTATCATATCACTCATTGCGTACTAAAAGCCTTATCCAGACCAATAGCTACTCACAAATTCTAGTTAGAGTCTAGACTTATACTTGCGTCCGTCATCAGCCTACTAATGATGATGGCCCCAAACTCTAGGCACAGCTCCGCTATCATCCTAGTAGCATTTAGTTATCACCCGGCCCTCAAGAAAACTCCTTAAAACCCTAAGAAGCATACTAGAATAGAAGAGAGAAGTGAGAAATTTCTAAATGAAATGGCTAACTTGGCCATATATTTATAGGAAATTATCAGAACTTTCAATCCCTGGTTCGGAGCTTTTGTTCTGGGTTCGGAACGTCCAAACTTGTCTTCAGAGTTTTTGATCTCTATCCACCGAAAATGTGTCCTATGATTGGATAACCATTGTGCTTCATAGTTCAGAGCTTCCGAACTCCTTCGAGTCAAGCCACCAATATTCAAAAACCCTATACTTTCTTATACAAATGTGATTGGAACTTCCGAACTGCTCGGTGTATCTGAACTTGAACATTGTCTTCTGAACCAGTTCGGAACTTCCGATCTATTACTCGAAGATTCCGAACTTTCCAAAAACTTGGGGCACCCTAGAACATTTTTGATCGTTTTGAATCTGATTTTTAACTCATTAAACCCAAATAAAGAATCTTTAATCATGTTTTGACCAATTAAACATGTTTATGTAGTTGATTAGCTTAATTAAAAATCAGATTACTACAATATTTACTCTTTTGGTTTTATAGTTTAACAATACTCGAAATTTAATACTTGAAAGTGTTCTATATTTGTGTGTATACTTTTAAATAGATAAGTTGACGTAAGTTTGCAACACAAGGTAAAGGTTCGACTCGAGAATATTAAAGTAGTTATGGAAGGCTAATATACGGTTGACAAAAGATTTTATAATCAATTTTATTATTTCAAAATAAACATTGATTTATTGATGAAGAACTAAGTGTGTGAACATTAATTAAGTTGAGTTATTCAAGTGATGATTAAAATTTTTTTATGTAGTAGAACCTTAGAATATCTTAGTTGAAATGAATTTAAGAAGCGATATTTTCGATATTATAATTTCCTATTACTTTTAGAATAATAATAGACAAGAATCTTATGTATAGTATATCTTGAGATTGGTAGATACTGAGGAAATTGTGATATAATAAGTTCGAACCACCATATATGGTGTTAATAAATCTTGAGGAAAATCTCAAGTTCGAGATTAAAGTAAAATAAAATTAAGCCGTGATAGCTCATTTTAAATTGTGGTTCGCAAATAAGAATTTATAAAAGGTCAACTCGATTAAGATGGGGAAAATACATGTGTGCGATAAGATATATATCGAAATTCTTTTAAAGAGGAAAGAGTTGTAATGTCCAAAATCCACAAATCCACTCACGAGAGATTTCAATTGATTATTATGAAAATATTTGATTTTAAATTTTTAAAGCATGAAATTTTACGCAAAAAGTTATTTTTTAATGTTTCTCAAGTATGAGTTTAATTTCGAAGACGAATGAAATCAAGACTAGCCTCTTAGCAAGGTTTACGAAATTTTAAATCAAAATATGTTACTGTGAAGATTTTATTTTAAAATTTGTGCATGGTATTTAATTTTAAAATATTAGGAAGGAGAGTAATTTTAAAATAATGTATTTTAAGTTTATGGGATATCTTTCGGCCCATAAGTTGTCTGACAAGTTAGCGTCAGATTTTTTAAAAAATTCAGAACCCTCTCACTTCACGTTATCAGCAGGTGCCACTCTCCCCTACCCCTAGGTTTTGTAAATCCTCTCTAAATTTTCTAGATTTTTTGTGTCGTTCGATCACGAAAAGGCTAGGATCGTATTTGAAGAGTCTGTATTTCCATACCAAGCAAAAAAAAAAAAAAAAAGGCAATTTTTATTCAATCTTTGAACCACTATCCAAGAAATATTATGCATTTTGATATTGATTTGTGTATTCTAATGTATACGATGTTCCTTACGAGGAACTACAATGTTTTTAAAGAACGATGTATGATGGCATGTATCCGTGAAGCGTAAGCTGTTCTCGACGACTTAGGAGCATGGTTTGGGTGTAAGGGTTTTTAAAAAGTAAAAAAAATTGTTTTTGATGATGATTTGAGGTTTTGATGTATTTTTGGGAGTCAAAATGATAAGTATGGATTACTAGATAGGTGTTTTGATGCGTATTCAAAGCGTATTTCATGGAGAACATCAGGTTTTATTTTCATGTATGCATTAGCAAGGGTTTAAAGAGTCAAAAATATGAATTTTGATGTTGAGTTAGGTTTGATGCGTTTTTGGATTCAAATCATGGGGATAAGTTGTTAGAAGAGTCTTATGATGTGTTTTATTTTATTCCTTGTTAGATGTCGATTATTAATTATGTGTATGCATTTGAACGGGCATGTGTGTGTGCATTTTCAGAAGTTTTTTGTTCTCGCAGGTTTCTCAGTAACACACGCAGGGAGGCCCGCGGCCCGCAGGCGTGCCCCTGCCGCAACCCCCCCCCCCCCCCCCCCCCCACAAAGCCAACCACACACACACGCACGCACACGTGGGTACCCCAAAAAAATGGTAATATATTTTTATGTTATGATCACGTCTTATGCATATATTATGATTTTATTATGTTTTTGTTATTATATGAATATATTTTTCAAGTCTTTAGACTCACTTTGCTTGGATTGTGCAGATGAAAATTAAAAATTTATTGATTTAAAATGATGGTCATTAGGCTAAGCAGTCAAGGAGGCGAGAGGATTTCATGGCACGAACGTGCGAAAACATTATGTCAACAATTTCCATGAAGTTTATGCATTTTATTCATTATATGCACGTTTTATTTGAATATAGGTTTTAGCATAATATTTTAAGATCGAATATTTTATAGTTTCAAGTTTTCATGTATGAAGAAGTTTTGGCATGCTTGTATGAGAATCGTGTGATAATCGAAGTTCAGCTTTTTTTTTTCAAGGATATTTTATACAAGTATTTGAGTCATTTGAATGAATTTAATCTTATGCATGGTATTTTACACTTGTGAGCACCACACATGTTGTTTTGTCTTTACAAATAAATAAAATTATTTTCCGCAAAATTTTATTTTATCTGCATTTAATATATGGGAGTTTTCATAAGCATGAATGAGAAATAAGGGACGTAACAATCAAAAACTTTCTCAATCATTCGAGTAAGTTAAGGCTGAAAACATAATCTTAAAGGAGCACAGAAGCAAGCTCAACTACATGTAGCAGAGTAGTTGTGAAGCTCTAAATGCACAATTTAATAAGTTGAGAACTAAGAATGAAAAAGTAAATGCAGCATACTAGAAAATGATAGAGGAATGCAAAAAAAAAAAACTAAGCATTATGGTAAATTCATGGAACGAGTCTTTTGTTTCTTTGTATAATATGCAAGAGTTGTAGAAGTCGTCCAATGAAAAGACTAGACTTGTCTTTGGTTACAATAAATTTTCATCTTCTGAATCGGCGTCCTATCCAGCTAGACAAAGGCAAAGGAAAGTGTATAAAATATGATGTCCAGTGTCATAAATGAAGAGAAACATGTGATTTAAATTGAAAAGATTGTAACTCAACGGGACAATAGAAGAAATTTTGGTATTGTTTATGAGTAGCCTAAAAAAAGCAGTCTATGGGTAAACAGATCCAGTAGAGGGTCTATACCTAAGAGACGTGTTTTCATGAAGTCTAAACCTTACCAATACTAGAATAGCAGACCTGTCCATAAGATTTAGAGACTTGAAAATAAGGAAAACAAGCGAGAACAACATCCTAAGTGCATTATGTTAAAAATCAATCTAGTAGAATTATCATGCACACACTCTTTTAGGTACAAGAAGTACATATATAGTGACCTAAACTTTTTTTTTACATGATACAAGTGAAGTTTCAAGAGGAGGTTGCCAAGTGGTGAAATCAGACCATCCGAAGGGGATCGGATCGTCCGAAGTGTGGCTGCCCATTGGGGTGTCAAAGTGTTGTTGGCACGTAGAGTGTGTGAAAACCAAAAAATTCAGTTGAGCAAAAATTCAGTTGAGGTCAAAGTAAGTCGAGCTCAAATTCAGTTGAGGCTAATTCAGCAAATCAATTCAGTTGAGTCCAGTTCAGTAGACCATTCAGTTGAGCTACAACTGCTGCTTCAAAGTTGAAACTGACGCATTAACTCGAAATCATGGAAAATAATGGCATTAAATGAAAGAGTAATAGTCATAATTTTTCCTATAAATAGCACTCCTGAAACAATGTTACACAAAATTATGAGCACATTTACCTAGAAAGTCGAGTGAGTAAATATTAGTTTAGCACAAGGAGTTCAGTTGAGCGAGAAGGACTTCAGTTGAGCAAGTGCAGATTCTTTGCAATGACAACCAAAACATTTTTTTAGCAAATTACAGTAATTGGGATTGATGTTTTTAAACCTGATATTATGTTTTAAATGATTCAAGCACGTGTATTATCTGTTCAAAGTATGGATTTCAAATATGTTTTCTGATGCACTGAAACTTGTGACTAGTGGTAGGAATATATATTCTGAATACTATTGAGTCCTGATTACTGGCCTCACCCTTTAGAATATTATCATATAAGGGACTAATATCAGTTAGTTACATACTTCATAAATTAGTTTAGCGCATAACATGATTCTTGTTTATTTCTGTTAAATACATTATTACTATTCTAAATTATAAGTATTAGATTTCTGTGAAAAATGATTTTAAAAGTTGGGATGATTCCCCTATTTACTAAGTAATGATCGTATCACTCACCCACTCAAAGATATCTCAGATAAGAACGAAGAGAATATTGAAGAAGACGAACAAAACCAGTTCTGGGGCTAGTGAAGAATGATCGTGATTTCTGCTGTATAGTTTACTTTGTCAAGGCGATGCATTAAATTTTTTTTATGTTAAGCTTGTTATCAGTTTAAGCATTGTAAGGATACTATAAATTCAGTTTTATGAATGACAATGTAATCTCCGAATTATGAATTAATAGACTAGTTTATTATGAATATGTACTTCTGAGGATTTTTGTTTTCGAATGAGTGTTTGAGAACAAAGAAGATGTCCATCACCTCGGGTCTGGGGAGTGACATTGAGTTAGTATCAGAAAGAATTAGGTTTCATAATCTGGGAGGAAGCCAAAATTGGAATCCAGTAGAGAATTGAGTATTAAACAGCCTGATTGAAATTATCAGGTTGTAGCCTGAATGAAATCAAAAGAATGATAGCCTGAGTGAAACTAGTAGCGTTTAATGTGTTAAATCAGTTAGGTATATAGACCTTTGTAAGTAAACACACTACAAGAAAATGTTAATTCAACAACACTCGAAAGACACGGTTTTAATTAAAACCGTTGTCTTTCAGCGTTTTTTTAATCAAAGACAATGGTTTTTGAAAAACTGTTGTCTTTTTTAGGTTTTTAAAAAATCTTTTTCTATAACACGGTTTTTTGAAGTTACAACAACGGTTTTTATCAAACGTTGTCTTTGTGTGTTTTTTTTAGGGGTCAAAAACAACGGTGTATTAAAATTGTTGTCTTTGATCTTATAAATTATTGATAATAGACAATGGTTTCGTTGTCTTTGATTTTATTTTTAAATAATATATTATTTTCCTTTTATCTTCTTAAGTGTACGGTCTATCTTTCCATTTCACTTTTCTTCAAAGACTGTATCGCGATCTATTTTCTTCTCTCAACCCTAAACGCCCAAACGTCCACTCTTGCCTTCGATTTTCCGTCCTTTTTGCCTGAATCCAAAAAACTGTTTAGGTTTTTTTTCTCCACAACATAATCTTCGTTTTGAGCCAAAGATCGACTGATTTGAGCACCTCTCCGTGCGCCTGATTCTGTGAGCTTCTTCTCCAACGAGTTTCAACACAAATTTCCGGTCCATTCTTGGTCTTCTCCAACTAGTTTCAACACCGTGCTGGAAACGGGAGGACTGCTATGTGCAAAACTCGAAAGCGCAGTCCCCTTCAGGCTCAGCGATTACTGGTAAATCTAAAATGATTAGGTGCAGGTGCTTCGATAGTGCTTGCGGAGGAAATTTTTTTTTTTAATGAAGATTTTTGAAAAAATATCACTATTGTGAGTTGTAGATCTGTTGATTTTATTTTGGTGACAACTTTAGTTGAAATCGTTGAGTTCTTCATGGTTTTGTACTCTCATTTTTAGTTCTTTTCTGTTTGATTTATGTAGAAAGAAATAGGCTATGCATAATGTTCCTTACTCTTTCATTTCCATTTTTTACATCTACCATGATGAATTTGAGGAATTGGTGGCGCAGAAATGAGAACCCCTGAAACATTCTTCGGGACGGACGTGCCCCCACCCTTAGCCCATATATTAATATATATGTGTATATTATGTGTATATTTTTAAGGTCCAATATAATGTATTTTTTTTCTTTTTGGGCTCTTTCAAAATTTTTTATTTTGGGCTCTTTTAATGTTTGATATAAACTAATAATATTTTTTGTTTTGGGTTCTATCAAACATATTTTTTCTGTTTTTGGCTATTTTAACTTTGATTTGGACTAACTAAATTTGCAAATGGAGTTTGAGAAATTTCAATTATATTATACTAATAATAAATTATATTATAAAGATAATTAATTAAAAAAATTAGACAAGTATCATCCGTATATTAGATTTCAAATGGAAAATGCTTTATTTTTTTTAAAAAAAATTGTGTAATGATATAATATAATATTCTCTATTAAGTTTAGGGGACCTAATATAATAAAAGTTAGATTTTTATATCATTATTATGATAATGATATTGATATTTAATAAAATTAAACACTTATGAAAAACTAAATGATATATAAATTTAGAGAGTTAATTAGATTATATAAATATATATATATATTAGAATATTCAATGTCTATAATTTTTTTTACCTAAAATTTAGCCCCCTTGAATTAAAATCCTAGTTACGTCTGCTTCGGGGATGGGCTTCATTATGAGCATACAACACTTTTCGATATTCCAGAGCTGTTCAATTCTGCAGGAGTACGCCGCCCATTACTCTTACAATATTTACTTCGGAGTTTGAACTTGATTTTCTTGGACTTGGCTGCGCTTTCCTTTTCGTAGTTAGTGAAGCTCTCTCTTATTTCATTATTAATATTATATTATTCCTTCACATGCAACATCATTGCCATGAGTTGCATGACTTCGGTTTTGTGAACTTTTGACTGTATCGTGGGATAAAAGAAAGTGTTTTTCAGAAAATGTTAAAAAGCCAGAAATGCAGGAATAACTGATTTTGGTTGTTCGATGGGATAATAGTTTAGATGTTATCAAGATAGGATTACAGTAGTTAGATTATGTTCCTTTTTGTTATGCAACAGTGTTTTAAGACCATACTTAAACTTTCTCTTGAACTACGATCATGCACATAATCATCTCTTTTTTACCTCACAATGGGAATAATGCACTTGTATCTTCGAAAAGTATGGAAGCTATTTGCGCATGTTTACTTTGGTTTGCACCCACTTTAATGAGTTTGTATTAATGAGATTTACGTCCTTCTGTTGTTCCCCTGTCATTGTCTGCTCTTAGTTTTCTTTTAATATCGAGATCATTTACTAAAATTTTATTTTGTCAACGATGTGATGTGATTCACCTCATGGACATTCCATCTAACATGCTACTTTTTTTTCTCTTTTTTTTTCCTGTAGGAACTTAGTTTTCTGGGACAAGATGATAATTCTCCGGCTGGTAATTTTTCAAACAAAAAGCTATTTATATGTTTTTGTGATGCCTTCTCATTTCAGTTTGTTGGAAATAAAGTTGCGGATGCACTCAAGATTTGAAGGTAATTCATTTTATGCTAAACACACACATCTGTCTTAATGCAATTTGTTTATGTATTTTGTGGTATCGATATGCATGGGTCTGGTCATCCTAATTAAAGGACTCTTTGTGGGGTTGGCCATGTTATGTCATTATTCGTAAGCGTCTTTTATATTTGAATTGAATAGATTTGAAGATATCATAATTGTGTGTATAAGTGTATTTCAACCTTGTATTAAGACCAAAGCTACGGATTAAGGCTTTCTGGTCCCGTAGTCTTTACAGTGGATCAAAGAAAGCATTTTGCATTGCCAGAACAACCCAAGGCTGTACATATATGACCGGGAAATGCGCTAAAATTAGCTAAAAAATGTCTATTGCTTTTGAGTTGATCAGTTAAGCATAACTATTTATTTTATTATTGCACTCTTATTTTATGTTTTAATTGTATCCTTTGAATGGGAATATTATGTACGTCGGGTCATGCAGCCAACACCTGCCTCATGGGATCACCTTCAAATGTTGTAACTATTTGACGAAATAACCTACTATTTATTATCCAATACACCAATACATGAAGTGCATCATGATTGTAAATTAAGTTTAATATTTGTTTTCAGCAATTTGGAAGTAGATCATAGGTCTGAAGAAATTGCTCGAATTGTCTATAATGCATTGGCGGTTGATAAGGAGGTAACATTGCTTATCATCCCTGCTTCGAAATCTATGTTCAAGCTTTAATTATATTCAGAGTGAGACGATTAGTTGATTGTGATAACAGTTACAACCCGACAAGGTGAAAAGGCATATGTTAGTCTCCAATAGGAAGCTTTCGGTGTAAGTTTCTTTCCTTTATGTGATGCCTCTTCTTTTCATAGCTCTTTCTATGTTGTTTACGAAGTCAAGGTCTTAGTTTTTTTTTATAATATTGAAAATGTATATATTAATTTTTATTTTTCTGTTTTTTATATGGAAAAAGACAACAACGGCTTTCCACGTGGATAAACATTATTCTTTTTATTCACTCCACTCTTCAATTTTGAAGGAAGAAATGGAGGGTCTTGTTGTTTGAGTTCAGTTCTAATAGTTCCTTTTAATGTTTATTTCAGCTTTTATACTTTGAACAAGATGCAAATGGGGGATATGGGTTGGGCCTTACAGGTACTTTAATTTATTTCTCTGGTTTTGGCTGTTAATGTCCTCCCAAGGGTAGAAACACCAAATCTGCTGTTCTGAGAAAAATTTCCTTGTTTAGCCTCCTTTAGCTTGAACTTGATTTTTCACGCATCTTTTAAACAATTTGAAGGTAATGATTTGAATCATGAATGGTTGTTAAGATTCTTGAAGTCGGACAGAAGGAGAATTGGATTTGATTACATTTACTATTTTACTTGAACTTGCTTCTTTTATAGCTGTTTCAGTTCTGTATGAGCTATCTTTGCACCTAATGGTTGTTTATTTGTATTTGGTTAGAATGCTGAGTAAATTTTTGAAAACATGCATTCACAATTGAATAGGCAGTCCTTGAATTTTGTAGTACTGTTTGCCCTTTTCTTTGCAACACTCAGTTTGTTCTGTATTTATTGTTACTTCTTGCATTTTCGCTCTGTTTCTCCTATGGATATATAGAAGAGAGAACTAAGTGACTTTTTTTTTTGTTTCAGATTCAGAGGTGGATGTTAATCTAAGCTGAAACGAGAGTTCCAAGTTAATTTATAAAGATTAGTTCATAGCTCTATTTCCTAGTGTGCATTGAATTAGAATTAGAATTTTGTGGGATTTGTAATATTGAAAAATTGTATATTAAATTTTATTTTTGAAATTTTAAATTTTGATTGATTTATAATTTTGAAATTTGTATATCAAAATTTAATTTTTTTTTTTGTTTTTATCTGAAAAAAACAACGGATAAAATCATTTTAAAAATGTTGTAATTGGGCCTGTTGTTAAAAGTCTGCGAGAAGACAACGGTTAAAGGTCTTTGAAGAAAAAGACAACGGATAAAATCCGTTGTTGTTGAGCGTGCTTTTAACAACACTGTTATTTACAACAGTTTTAAGCCCCCCTACGACAACGGATTTTATCTGTTGTCTTTAAGTGTTTTTCTTGTAGTGACAACCAAATGTAAAGAACAAATGGAAATATGGTCAACTTATGGTACGAGCTAAACTGGTACAAATCAATTGAGTATGAGTAAAGTGATATTAGTAAATTCAGTAGATCAGTTTGGTACAAATCCTTTGAGTACCAGGTAAGATATAAATCAGTTGAGTAGATCAGTTTAGTACAGATCAGTAGAGTACCAGATCAGTTTGTTATAGATCAGTTGGGTACTTGAAACGACCCTCTAACCTCTAATATTTAAAAGATAATAAAATAATGCGGAATTTTTCAAAAATTTTGGCACTACCTATTTACAACTCTTAAAATCCACTTGTCTCAACAAACACACCAAGGATGTAAACAAACGAGACAGAAACGAGAAACGAGCATGAAACTAATGAAAATGGTTCAAAATCACAAACATCAAAGTCTAACAATCGAATAGTTTAACATGCTAACAAAACTGATCTAGAAGCTCTTAAATTTACATTTAACCAATATACAAAATAAAAGACATCAAAACTATAAGATTAAATAACATCTACGGAAGATTAGCATAGGTCGGAGGGATGTGTCAAGCCCGCATCGCATTCCATTCAAGAGTCATGCCTCTCGATCTCATCGAAAGTCAAACCTGCACCAAGCAAAGTAGTGAGTGTAAAGACTCAACAAGTATAAAACATGTAATAATGAAGAATACATAATACATGCACACGACTTTTAAAATAATTCTACTCAAAATACTTTGAAATTTTCCTCGGAAAAATGCTTGAAATTAAATGTAGATAAGACTTGGAACTTTAAAAAAATTGCATACATTGAACTCACTCAACTTTAACTCAAACTCTCGCTTGAAACTTTAACTGAACTCATGCATTTTAACATAAACTTTCATGAACTTTAACTTAAATCATGCATTTAAACATAAACTTTCATAAACTTAAACTTTGAACTTTCCTCTGTGAATTTAGATCCTCGATTGTGACCCTCTTTGTTTTGATAGATCAATGACTATAGTATTATGCCGGCAAGGAAACCGAGATTTATCCCGGCCCCACATTGCCCCTCTATGGTAAGAAAACCAATATAAATGAATGAGAGAACATGAATGAAACATATGCATGGCTAAGTCATGTATAATCAATGAAACTGCATAAACTGTATCTGAATCTATAACTGTAACTGTGAACTTAGATCCTTGATTGTGACTCTGTGATTGCGATCATGATAATGGCTATAGTGCACAATGCCGCAAGGAGGTCGAGATGAAACCCACCCGTACTTGCCCTATATTGGTAAGGGAGACCAGAATAGCTCCGGTCCCACATGAACACATGTTAAGGTAAGGAAACCCATAATAAATTTTTAAGGGAGGCCAAAACTTCTTTCAGCCCCACACAAACACATGAATATGTAGTCACAACCATCTCACTTCGTTCAAAAATATTTCTTTCCTTTATTGAATATGAGACTTAGCATGCATATGTAAATATGACGTACATGTAAATGTTTGATCGATAATCATGCAAATGACTCACACATGGATGACCGGGATGGTGATTTAGGGACCAACCCAAAGGATGAAAATCTAAACCATAACTTGCGCTTAGGCCAATTCGAGTGGTTTGCCCGTAAAACTTGTAACATACTCGATTCTTATTCAAAAAGGATTCCGCTTGAAACCACGACTCCGTGACACTTAGAACTAAACAAAGAAGTTATACTCGAGGTATTTTCCCTATCCAATCATTCTATAAAAATTCTTTTCCGGACAGCAACCTCCTTAAATTTCCAGAATCTGCACCTAGCCATTTAAGTGCCTAGAACTCGACCCAAAATTTAACCTAATTGATTCCCGCCTTTACCATTGTATTCCTAACTTCCTAGGCTAGTTTCAGACCCAAGCCCATGGCAAAAACCTGCTTTGAACTCAACCTTAACCACCACTTAACGGGCAGCTCAAACACTTCCAAAATTCTGCTCAAACCTTGCCTTTTACCCTTAACCAAAAACTTAACTATGTGACTCCCAAGTTCCAAGCCTCTAAGCTAGGGTCAAGACCAGCATTTAGGCTCATTTCCAACACCTAGAACCCTCCCATCACCTGCTTAAACGCAGATCCAACATGGCAGCCTCCAAACACCTCAAACCGAGCCCAACCATTCCCCCTCATTCAAAGTGCCTCAATGCCAATCCCACGAGCTAACTTCTCCCAACCTAAACACTACCATGTGAGCTACATTCTTACCCATGGTAGCCCCTATCCACCATCCAAGCAACGCAAACAATCACACACATATTTTCAAATCAACAAGCTGGAAAAAGATTTTGGAAATTAAAAAAAAATTCATGGCATCAATGCATTCCCCATTACAAATTCATAACTCATTTTAATTCCTTAACCATAAAAATAATGCAAATATTGCTCATCACAACCTGGAAAAAAAAAAAAGGCACCATGGCCGAAGTCTTCAAGAACAGGGCACGACACTGGGGAATTTTTGAATGACAAGGGAATGCATAACACCATTCAAACTATAACACATTCAATCCTCAACAATAATCACAATGGGAACATTTCTCAAACACCTACAATGCAAAAAAAAAAACATTCCATGGCCGAAAATCTCATGAAACAAGGCACTCGTTCCTTTATTTTATTATTATTTTTGTTTTTTTTTTAAACGTGAGGTTCATATATATAAATTCAAAACACAACATATACATCTACAAGGTGAGAAAGGAACCATAATCTTGCCTTAGCTTGAATAAATAGAAGGAAATGAAATGAACAGCCGAGAACGAGCTGGTGCAAGCTGGGAGTGAGCTAGAACGAAGGAACTTGCGAAGCTCGAGTCTCGATCGGAAAGGCGGCTCACGACGGTGCAGGCTGCAATCGGGAAGAACAAGAAAGGAAATGGCCTAACTCGAGAAGAACAAAGGAAATGGGAGAGAAGGGATGTCTGTATCGGCCTTCAGCTTGGAGTAGGGGGAAAAGTTTTTGGGCCGATGAAATGGGCTGGGAACGATAGGGGTTGGCAGATGCATATTTGGCCTGGTGAGAATCCTTTTTGGGCCGGGTCAACACATAAGGTTAAGCGGGTAGGAAATATAATACATAAAATATAATATGCAGTATTTTATATGACGCGAATAAAAGTGTTAGACCCCCAATTCCCGCAAATACTCAATGTTTGAAAATTCAAGAATAAATACTTAAATTTTATTCGCCGGGTTTGAAAATACTAGTTAACTTAAAATATTTGAGCAACTATACTTTAAAGGAATTTAAAGCAACAAGATTCAAGAAATTAAAATCAATACTTAAATATTTTGATGTCACGGCGATAAATAAAATATTTAAATAATAAACAGAGTGATTAAAATAATTTAAACAAACTAGTCTAACGTTTAAAAGAAATTTGAATAAATACAAACAGAAAGAAAACCTTTAAAATGATTTGGACAATTACAAAAAGGATTTAAATAAATAAGTTAGACATTTAAAATAATTTAAAATAACCGCTAAACTTATGATATTTAAAATAAATAAATTGGACACTCAAAAATATTTAAACAAATAAACTACACAGTTAAAATCATTTATAAGAATAAGCTAAACAATTAAAATCATTTAAATATGCAAGCTTAAATCTTTAAAATATTAAAACAATTAAAGTGCATAATAAAAATTATTTTGACAAATAAACTTAAACAATTAAAACATTAATTAAATAGTTAGTACAATAAAATCATTGAATAAATAATAAAAATATTTTATTAGCACATAATTCAAATAAAGAATTTAAATCAAATAAACCTAAAAATAATAATCCTAATATTTATTTAATTTAATGCATGCGATTTAGTAAATTGGATTTTTAGGCGTCACAATAAAGGTCTTGTACTCAACTTGCTTAAAACTTACTCAACTCGAATGAAAATTTCTTTGAAATCAATCACTCAAATACGCAACTTTAGAATATGAAAACATGCTTTAAATCAAGGAAAAATAATGGTTACGTGGCTGCCCCTAGGCTAAGCCAATCAACTACAACTCCTCTTTCACCTCAACCAAGGCTTACCATGAGCGTTCAAACCGAAAAACCCATAACTCGACCTTTTAACCGAATTGGCTTTCGCTTGAGCCGAAATCTTCTACACACCCTAAACTAACCCAAGAACCAGACTCTAACCTCCGGAGTCAACTCGAGCAGCCTGTTCCAATAGGGTTCCCGGACAGCCCTTAAACTCCACCGAAAATCTGCACTAACCACCTTAACTTAATTCACCCTTAACCTACCCAAAACTTAACCAAATGGCTCCCAAATTGAACCGACACGAATATCACATCCTAGACTTGAATTATAGCCAAGCCACCCCCTGTCCAGACCAATTAATACAACCACCAAAACCGAACTCTAGAGGCAAAACAAAGGGACGTCAAAAATCTGCACAAGTCCACTACTATCTTAATTCCCCTTAGACCACGTTGAAACCTCGAGTCAAGCCCTCACACCCGAAGCCAGCTCAAAGTCAAATTTTTAGCCGGTTTGCCCCAACCAGCAATCCTCTCCCACATGGCCACACTCCAGCCCTCAATTCCCTCACCTCCAGCCCTTCTAACCAACTCAAACCTCATCCAATACACCAATTAAACTCCTAACTTGCTTAGGCAGCCATTTAAGCATAATTCAATCAAATTTCCAAAAATGAGCTCAAACAACACATGTATAGGGGCTGAAATTTTCGAAACTCACAAGCAACATCAAGAAGATTTCAACACACATAACATAGCTCATTTCAACACAAAGAATGCAAGAAATTTTCGAAACCAAGGCATGAACCCTACTGAAAATTCTGCAAATTTCAAATTACTCAATCAAAATTTCACAAAACACCAAATGCTTAAAGAAAACAAGGCACATAACATAATATCTTCACTTGGTGGACAAAGAACATGTTTATACTTGCCTTAGGGTTAAACAAACCAATAAAAGGGGCTGGAACTCGAAGGAAATGGACGTCTAGGCTTCTTGGACTTGAGCTCCAGCCGGTGGGGAGGCGTGGCGGCGGCGGCTAGTGGTGAAGATATGATGGCCGACGGGTTGAGAGTGTTGGAGGGTGAAAGGGGCATCCAAGGGAGAAAATGAGGGGGGAAGGTTTCTAACTTTTGTGTTCTAGGGTTTGGATAATAAAAATGTGGGTATTTAATTTTGTGTGTGTGTGTTTGTGAAAAAGTCTTAAAAATGCTACTTTAAATGACTTAAAGAAGTGCTACTAGGTGTATTACAACTCTTACACTACTCACACCAAAACCCTTAAATTTCCTATGTTTGAAAAGTTAATAATTGAAGGAAATTTAAATTTCATTTGCCTGGGTTTTAAAATACAAAATTTAAAAATTTCTAAAATAAAATCTAAAATTTCGTAAAAACAATTATGGTCACTCGAAAAGTCTTAAAACATAATTTTATCTATTTTCCTCAGTTTCTCATAAATCTCAAATCTTGCAAAACTAAGAGTTACCACCAAAATCCACCATCTCCTCATGTCGAACCTCGAATCACTAGACTCAAGAACTCAGGATTAATTAGCTTAAATAATTAAGCAAAATAAACATTTAAAGGAATTTAAAACAATTAAATCTCTGAAATTAAAATTATAAATATTTAAGTGAAATTAAATTTCTATCCGGATGTTAAAATACAAATTTTTTTGGAAGGTAATTAAACAAACTTTAAAATTCTTTTAAAATAAATAAGGCAACCCAAAAATTCTTAAAATGAAGCTTTACATACTTCCCTCAACTTTTAAGGATTTAAAATAAATTTACGATGCTCGAAAATCCTTAAAATAATCATTTAATAAACTTCTCTAGTTTACTTCATAAATCTCAAGAATAAATTATAACTCACGACTCCGCTTCCGCCCGCCGATCCTGAAATAACGAAAACTCAAGAATTCTTTTAAATCAATATTTAAACATTTTAATGTCACAATGATAAATAAAATATTTAAATAATAAACGGAGCGATTAAAATAATTTAAATAAACTAGATGAACGTTTAAAAGTCATTTAAATAAATACACAAGCAGATTAAAAACCTTTAAAACAAATTGGACAATCAAAAGCATTTAAATAATTAAGTTAGACAGTTGAAATCATTTAAATAACTAACCAAAAACTTAAGTCATTTTAAATAAATAAGCTGGGCAATTAAAATCATTTAAATAAGCAAGCTTAAACCTTTAAAATCATTAAAACAAATAAGTTGTATAATAAAATAATTTAAATAGGTAAATTTAAACAATTAAAAGCATTAATTAAATAGTTAGTACAATAAAATCATTTAAATAAATAATTAACATTCTATTGACACATAATTCAAATAAAGAATTTAAATCAATTAAACTTAGAAATAATAATCATAATATTTATTTAATTTAATGCATGCGATTTAGTAGATTGGATTTTAGGCACTACAGTACCAGCTCAACTGATAGTGACCAGTTGGGTGGATCAGTAGAGTACAGAACACGGGTACAAGCTAAACTGAGTGAGGTGAGTTAAGGAAGGTATCAGTTGGCTGGATATCCATTGAGGTCAGCTAGACTGACAAAATCAGTTGGGAACCAAAGGGTTCAGTTTAGTAGTTCAGTTGGCTAATTTAACCGTAGAAGTTGAGGTGTTTTGTATACACACTTGAAACGATCATAACTTTTGATCTAGGAGGAATTTTGTCTATTGTAATATATCGACGGAAACATATTTTCGCGAGGAATCTAACCTGGTATTATTGTACTAGCTCCATGTTGGGTTTTATGACACAAGAAATCATGATTTTGATGATAAAAAAAACTTGTTACTGTGTTTCTAACATATTTACTCTAGTGTGAAGTTGTTAAAATGAAGATGGAAACCAAAACTCAAAGTTAGCAAAACTGAATCTATGGCGAGCTCTACTATTTCGATGATATCTCATAGCTCATTGATGTAAACGATTAGCCGTCAAGATGACTGCATATAAAACTAAATTTGGAACATATCTCATTTCACGTCAGTTGAGCAAAAATGGATGTTATATTGGTCAAACTTACGTCGTAATACCAAACTGAATTAGATCAGTTTATAAAAAAAATAGAATCTGTTTACTTCGAGCAATTCTGGTATTTTGGTCATATCTTGTAGATCAATTATCTGAATGGAACGATTAAACATGATTTGGAAAGATAAGACAATGATCTAAAAATCATATTCACAAGTCGAAGACTGAATCGGAAGCTAACAAGCTGCGAAACTGCATTGAAGTTGCTGGTTCGGAACTAAAATTTTGCATAGCAAAATTTCTGGTACTTTAACGCCCCGATTTTATCTTAATTGAGTTTATTTGAGATAATCGGAGATTACAGAGTTCAAGAGCCGACTTGATTTTGATCAGGGTCTATTTTGCAAATTTTGGAATTTTCAGGGACTAAAGTGTAAAAATGGGTTTTGTTAGATATTTATAAGGGATTTGACTTGGTCTACTCCATTCCCTCTTCCCCAACACGCCTAAGACTCCATTGAAGACTCCCTAACGTGTTCTTGAGCTTTCAGATTCCACCCCGAGCTCGATCCATCCGTTAGAATTTATTTATGAAGGCAGTTTAGCGATCACAGCAGCGAGAGCTCCGTTATATCGTAATTTTTTCTTCGATCAGCTAAACTTTGATTTTTGGATGTTGTTAGAATCGATTGAGTTTTGGTTATGTTGTTCTTGGCAGAGTTCTGATCGTTTATTCTCTGTCGGTTTTGAAATAGAGCGACATTCGGAATTGTTATGATTTTTGAAAGCCTATTTTCGAAAATCTAGTTTTGAGATTGGTTGGTTTTGAGCCTTTTTTTGTTGTCTTAGCATTGATATGAGTTGATATCGATATTGTACTGTTGTCTGCGTTTCCGGTTTTATCAGTTTATTACCGTTATGCCGCCAGTTTGAGTTTTGAGATTTTGAACCGTTTGAATCGTAGAACTTTGGCAAATGGATTTGTTCGTCGTTGTTGATCATATTTTGCCTATGTACAGATTCGTTTGAAGTTGTCGAGCCCAGAGTTAGCAGCTGTCGATCGTCTAAGAGTTGGACGAAGAACGGTAAAGATATTACCTTGAGCCGATGTTGTTGTTAGGTTGTATAGTTTCTGATATAACCTTTTTATTGTAGCTTATCCAGAAGTTGGAGCTATTCGTATCGAAAGGTAAAAGCAGTCATTTAGCGGGATAGCATACTCGAGATAGATTGGTTCTTGAGTTTTCCCTTAAAATCACATACTTGCATCAATACTTGTTCTAGCATGTGGAACTTGTATTTTGTTGTTGATTGAGTTTTGTTATATGGCTTAATGCTTTATGTTTTCTTATGCATTCATATTGAGCCAAACCCTTGATTTCAGCGGGCAGAACATCCCTTTTTGTTTAGACGTTTTGGGGGCTATACTGTGAGTGGCCTAGGTGTAGAAGTTCACCTAGTGTCAGCATACTCCTTATAGTCGCACCAAAGTCTATGGGAGTGGGATACATGGCACCACCTCGATTGGGAGAGTCGGTGAGACGTTACGTGATATCATCCTCGGGATCCCAAAATCAGAGCAGCAACCCCTCATTTATCATAGTTGATATCCCTATTTTAAAGACATGCATATCATTCGTTTTGATTTGATTATGTTGTCTTGAAAGCATGTTGTTGTTATATTACATGTATTGCTTGTTATGTTGCTTTTACTGGGAATATCATTCTCACCGGAGTTATCCGGCTGTTGCTTTGTTTTGTATGTGTACTTGGCAACAGGTGGGGTAGGATCAAGTCAGCGAAGAACTAGTTAGCATCACGAGGGAGAGCTAGTAGTGAGACTCGGTTTAGAAGTCGTGTCAGCATGTTTATCTAGTTTGAGAATTGAAGCATGTTAGAACTCGAACTTCTTATGTTTTGTATTCGGATTGTAATAGCTAGAACCGATGCATGTTCTATCATTCTGAGTAATTGATCAACTCTAGAACTTTATGTATCATTAAGAGAGATTGTGATTGTAATGCATGATTATGATTTGAAGGTTTTGGATTTGAGTTGTATGAAGTTTTGCTGTATTTTGGCTTCTGTACTGTCACCGATCGATCGGTAAGATTTGACCGATCGATCGAGTGAAAATTTGCTTGGTTTCTATTTTGGATTCAAGGAACCCGCTCGATCGGTGGTTTTTGACTGATCGATCGGTGCTGGGTTTTTGCCCGGGCAGAGAGTTGGAACTTTCTGTCTCGCTCGATCGGTGGAATCTTACCGATCGAGCGAGGCCCTATTCAAAAAAAAATTATTCCTTTCTTTTAATCTTGGATCTTGTTTGCTTAATCGTTGTCTAATTTCGAGATTAGTTATTTAGAACCGAGGTCTCACAGGTATAGTTTGGTATATCGAGCATATCTCCCTCATATAAACTTGAAATGGAGTGATTATTGATTCCGTGGAAATCTAAGATAAAGGGCTACATGTAGTGACCCTACTTTGAGTCACCTACTAACAAGCATGCAATCAAATTAATTGAAATACTTAATTATCAGAGTAAAACTTAATGAAACATAACCCATAATATACGTAACCCAGCAGAAAACAACCGGTACTAAAACCCAAATCAGTAGTGATACAACCATATCGAAATATATACAATAAAAACTAAAATATATTATTATACAGCTATCAACTCATGTGCTCTAGTCCTGCCTTGAAGCTCCTGCTCTGTCCAATCTAGAACCTGTCCCGTCGAATGGGTTGTCCAATATAATACCAAGGACGTGAGCAATTAACGCCCAGTACGTAAACATGAGTAAATATATAAATATGATGCATGCATATGATGACTGGATATCGGGTAATCCATCAAATCATGCTCAGACCAGGTGCCTAAATGAGTGCCGGAACCTCGCGGATCAACCTCTGGGTATAGCCACACTCTTCTAAAACACCGTAGTAGCCCAACGTATCCGTCTTCGCTACACTACTAGTGCTAGACCATATACTGGTGTAGAGCTGAGCGGACCTACTATCATGGCTATGTCAAAGAAATAGGCTCAACGTGTATGTGCACATGACATATGAATATAAAATCAGTAAAACATACATCATGCCACGTAAAAATGCAGCATATAAACATGCATACTCGCTGGCTATCTCAGTCAATATTTACATACCTTCTGCGTAATAGTTCGAGTCTACGTCAGGACCTAGATTCCAAGCCTACAATCAAATATTTATTGTATCACTAATTATTATCTACAAGCCTTAACTAAGCTAGCAAATACTTCTATTTCTTAATAGGATTTCCGGACCATACCTTGTCCGTAGTTAGCCCGTTGATGTGTTCAAAATTTTATATCAAAGATTCAAAACAAGTCACAACACCTAAACAAAAATCAGTCCAACACTGAACAGTGGCCGGCGACACGACGGCGGTCCAGCGATCCGGCGACGCGGCGGTGACAGTGGCGGCGGCCAAAAAATCACCCGTCGTTGGAGTTGGGTATTTATGAAAAATATTTATATCAAAACGAAGCTTACAATATAAGGAACAAAACCCCTCAATCAATTTCAAGTTTCCGGCGACTTATGGCGGTGAAACGGGGCGGCAAAGTGGCGATCGGAAATCGGGTTTTCGGAAATCACGACGAAACTTTGAAAAATTGGTATCAATAGCTAGGTTTCGTCGAGACAATTCTAGCCGTATATTCAATTTCACGTTTTGACGACTGGAGACGGCTTAATGACAGCGAGAAAGCGGCGGTTGCGGCATTGGGTTTCGTCGGGGTGTGTCTAAAATGGCCAAAGTGGATGTTCGTGGATAGCCTTCGTCACGAGGAGTCCAACGGTATATTTATTTTCGAGTTTCGCTAATCGATGGCGGAGTTACGGCGGTTTAAAGTTCCGATCAAGAGAGAGAAAAAGATCACGGGTGGAGAGAGAAGACGAATTTGAACGGTGATGATGATGATGTGGCGGTGGAGCGTGTGATATATATGTATATCTGTATACAAGTATATCTCAATTAATCCGTGTACACGTATTTAAATGTGTGTACTCTTTTATTCATTCGGTATTCAAAATTGACCCGATTAAAAATTACTTCAACTAATGTGTGCTATAAAAGTCACATATGTATTTTAATATTGCCTATCAATCGATATTTATGAATACATATTTTTAACACACAATTTAATTTTTTTTAATCTCATTTAATCCCTTGATTATGTATTGAGTAACCCTTAATCATGAGTAATAGTTAATTAACTAAAAATAGGGTATGGGTTACTACTTTCTCCCCAACTTAAGAAATTTCGTCCTCGAAATTTCAGTCTGGGTAAAAATCAAGGAATGAAACATGCAAGTTTATTCATCACAAGTACTGTACATGCCAAACGTATATTCAACAGATACTATACATACTATACATATCAGTGGAATATACATCAAACAACTCAGGATGTTCTGCTCGCATACGACTCTCGAGCTCCCAAGTCGCTTCTTCTACACCTCTGCGTTTCCATTGAACCATAACTATTGGTATAGTCTTGTTCCGGAGTACTTTCTCTTTCCTGTCAAGAATCTGGAGTGGTCTTTCTACGTATGACAGATCAGGTTCAAGTTGCACGTTAGTCGGATGTATCACATGCGACTCGTCAGCGATATATTGTCGAAGTAATGACACGTGGAATACGTCGTGAATACTGGAGAGATATGGCGGTAATGCCAAACGATAAGCAACATCTCCGATATTTTCCAGTATCTCAAATTGTCCAATATATCGAGGTGATAACTTTCCTTTCAACCCATACCTCATTACCTTTATAAAAGGTGATACTCAAAGAAACGCATGCTCACCAGGCTCGAATTGCAATGGCCTACGGTGAACATTAGCATAGCTAGCTTGTCTGTCTTGGGCATCTTTAATTCTTTGCTTGATCAGATCTACCTTATCTGCAACCTGTTGTATCAACTCTGGCCCCTCGACTTGTCATTCTCCCACCTCATCTCAGAATAGTGAAGTACGACATCGTCGTCCATACAATGCCTCAAAGGGTGCCATGTTAATACTGCGATGATATCTATTATTGTAGGCAAATTCTACCAAAGGTTACTGCTCCTGCCATGACAAGACAAAATCCATAACAGATGCTCTCAGCATATCTTTGAGTGTCCGTATTGTCCGTTCTGACTGTCCATCAGTCTTCGGATGATACGCAGTACTCAAACTCAGAGTAGTACCCAATGCCTGCTGAAAACTACTCCAAAATCGCGAGGTAAAACGTGGATCCCTGTCACTGACTATGCTCAATGGAATGTCATGTAATCGCACTATCTCCTGGATATATAAACTTGACATGCGATCATATGAATACTCTCTATTATAAGGAATGAAATGTGCAGATTTTGTCAAATGATCTACGATGACCCAGATAGCATCACACTGACGTGAGGTCATGGGCAAATTGGTAACAAAATCCATATTCACATGCTCCCACTTCCATTCGGGAACCTCTAAACTCTGTAATAAACCACATGGTTGTTGATTTTCCGCTTTGACCTGCTGGCATACAAGGCATTTAGAGACGAACTGGTACGCACTTTGCTTCATTCCCTTCCACTAGAATCTAGATCGCAAGTCCCTATACATCTTCATGCTTCCAGGATGAACTATCAATCGACTTATGTGTGCTTGAGAAAGAATATCAATTAGATATGCATCATCAGGAACAACCACTTGATTAGCTAAACACAATAAACCATCAGACTGGTAATGAAATCCAGATGTATTAACTCCACTGGCTAAACGTGCCAATCGTTGGGTCTTAACATCTTAGTCTGCTATATATAGACGAATATAAAACAGTAAAGTGATTCAAAAATCTCCATACAAAAGAATTCATTGTGTTATCTATTCTCAACGTTAAAAATCTCTGACATCCGTACTGAAACTATGCGTCTACACATTCTGCTTTGCTACAATGTACAAGAAACATTATCTATAGGTTGTTGGCTTCAACTTATTTTCCTTCTCGACTGATATCTTGATAACTGCCTTTGAAAATCTTCATTTGAGTAAATTGATCAGTTTTGCTCAACTGATCCAGTTCTGCTTTGTTTGGTTTAGTTGACTTTCATGTCCAGTTAAGCTTATATTCAGTTAAGCTTTGTATCAGTTCTGATCTTGACTGGTTGGCTGTAGTTTAGATCAATTGGTTCTTTTATATCCAGTTAGGTTCGTCTAGTTGATATACTTGAAAACTCATTTGTCTTCATCCAGTTGTGATAGTCTAGTCGAGTAACTGATCCAGTTTGAGAACACATCTAGTTCAGTTTCTCAGTTGAGTAATTCGGTTTTGTCTGGTTTTTTGCTTTAGATATTTTATTTAACAGCAAAACTACATAATTGATTTCTCAACAGTTATTTTATCCCCATCATTAACCTTAACCTGTTCAGCTAGTGGTCGTTTTACTGAATCAATAGCACTCGAATTACCCAAGGCCTGCTCTGCTCCACCGTTTTATTCGCCCCTCGACCCAATCACTTCTGCTTCGTCTGACTACTCGTAACCACTGCCTTGGATGCGAAGAACATGGAAATTTCTCCTTTGTTTACTGACACCACCAGATTATCGTTTATATCCAACCTAGGAGTGGACTGATTCGGTACTTGTTTATCCAAATAATTTTCTCATCCATTTCACTTTTGTCACGAGAGGATCCCGTATCCTGATTCGTCGTGTGAGATGGAACCAACTCCATTGGGTCACCAATTAATATTCTCAAAATTATCATGTGACGCTTCTCTTAATGGAGAATCACTGTAATAAGTATTGATCCCTTTTGGAGAAAAAGGATTTCCTATCTCGTGAGTGTACCTGTGCTCTAATCCTATTACCAAATTGTGGTTCTACAGCCTCTCCCCCTTGTAAATTGTTCATAGTCTCGGAGAACATGGCCAAGCTTCCCACAAATAAAGCAAAAGTTTGGAGAATACATATTTATTCGGTCATATTTTCTGGTGTGATCCAAATACCTTGGAAAACTCTTCTCCAGAATCAATTTCAAGCACGTTTAGCAATATTCTTGATGATTTTCGAATGCATAAACTCTATAGGGATTTTATGGACTTGGAACAAGATACAAACTTCCTCAATAATAAAATGCATGTCTTCAATCGATAAGAGAAGCGAAGTTGAGCAGAAATGAATTTTCCCCAATTCAATATATAACTTCAAGGACATAGAATAACATAATATATAACTCATATCCACCCATTTACACATGCAATAGGATCAAAATTAGGCCATCAGAAATCTGATATTTAGTCAAATATTCGAAAAGTCCAAATTAAATGCAAGTTTCTAACCCAAATCAATCCATAACACATTCTAACAATAAATAGATGCAAATTTCGAAAATCACTATATCTTTCCTACTGATTTTTTTATCAAAAATTGTGCCATGCACATGTATATACTGAAAATTTCGAAGTAAACAAGATGTAGGAAAGAAAATACTATCATATGCTTGGTGTTTCAAAAAGAGCACAAGATCTTGCCTAATCTTGCAAGAACAAGGGAGAAATGAGGCGGCCAAGGGCTGGAGCTCCACGTCCAGAAGAAAAACCAACCTCCAAGGGGTGGCTCCGGGGTGGCACAGTGGTGGGGAAGGGTCGCCGGTGGCTGGTGGCAGCTAGGAGTGATGGCCGACAGCTTTGGAGTGAGCTTGAGGGAAAGAGGCGGCCAAGGGGGCTAGGGTTTGGGAGAATTGATTTAATTTGTGTTGTGTATAATATTCTAGGTGTATTGTATGTATATGTATTAATTTGTGTGTATAGGTAGGTGGTGTGAGTGTAGTGTATTAAAAAGGTGCTACTACACTTGTAAAAGTGTCACTTTTTGTTTACAACTTTATCTCCTTAAATTTTTGCCCCTATTTTAAATTTCTAAGTTTAAGAATCCTAAAATTAAATATAAGAATATAATTTTGCTAGTCCAGGTTCAAAAAGGCTAATTTTCAAAAATACTGAAAATTAAGCTCAATAATGCACTTACGCGATTTTTGGCACTCGAAAAATTTTAAAAGTAAAAATATCATTTATTTTCTTCAACTCCCATAAATTTTAGCTCTAAAAATAAAATTTAAAGTTTTACCGCCGAATCCACCATCACCGTGTGCCAGAGCCGGAAGTCACTGAACTCAAAATCTCAAGAGTAATTTACTTAATAATTAAACAAATAGACATATGAAGGAAATTTAAACACTAATTTAGAAATTAAAATCAACACTTTAAATATTTCGATGTCACAATAATAAGTAAAATATTTAAATAATAAACAGAGCGATTAAAATAATTTAAATAAACTAAATAATTGTTTAAAAGTCATTTAAATAAATACACAAGAGAAAATAAAAACCTTTAAAACGACTTGGACAGTTAAAAGTATTTAAATAAATAAGATAGACATTTAAAATGATTTAAAATAACTAACCGCTAAACTTAAGTTATTTAAAATAAATAAGTTGGAAAATCAAAAATATTTAAATAAATAAGCTAAACAGTTAAAATCATTTAAATAACTATCCAATAATCTTAAGTCATTTTAAATAAGTAAACGGAACAGTTAAGATCATTTAAATGAATAAACTAAATAAATAAAATCATTTAATTAAGAAAACTTAAACCTTTAAAATATTTAAAACAATTAAGTTGCACAATAAAAATCATTTTGACAAATAAAATTAAACAATTAAAGCATTAATTAAATAGTTAGTACAATAAAAATCATTTGAATAAATAATTAATATTCTATTAACAAATAATTCAGATAAAGAATCTTAAATCAATTAAATTTAAAAATAATAATCATAATATTTATTTATTTTAATGCATGCGATTTAGTAGATTGGATTTTTAGGTGCTACACTATTGGTCGAAATCATGCTTTTTTCATCTAAAAGTTGAGTATTTAAGTGAGTTATTTTCAAGAAATCTTTTTCTTGATAAGTTAAGTTTTTCGCAAGTTGAGTCAAGGAATAAAAAAAAAAATTTAATGAGGAGAGTTGGTTTTGACTATATATCATGGCAATGTGGGGCCGGGAGATGTCTCGGTGTCCTTGAAAAACTCAGGGTAGAGAGGGGCCGGGAGACATCTTGGTTTCGCTACCAAACTCAGGGCAATGTGGGGTCGGGAAAAATCTCGGTGTCCTTGCCATTCAGGGCAATGTGGGGTTGGGAGAAATCTTGGTGTCCTTGCCACTCAGGGCAATGTGTGGTCGGGAAAAATCTCGGTGTCCTTGCCATTCAGGACAATGTGGGGTCAGGAAAAATCCCGATGTCCTTGCCAGCCTAGTAATATGGTTTATAGATTAATCAATCAAAACAGAAGTCACAATCGAGGATCTAAATTCACAATTCAGTTTCAATTCAGTTCAGTTTCAGTTTGACTCTACTCAGTTCAAATTCAGTTTCAGTTTTGCATGAGTTTTAGTTAAAGTTTCAAGTTTTCAGTTCAAGTTCAGTTTCAGTTATGCATGCGATCTTTTATAAGTTAAGTTTATTCTTGTTTGAATTGTTTGTTTAAAGAAAAGTTTCAAAGTATTTGAGTACAATTATTTTAAAGGCGTGTGCATGTATTATATATCATTCATCATTACATGCTTCATATTTTTTGAGTCTTTAGGCTCACTACTTTTGCTTGGTGCATGTGAGGTTGATGTTAGTGCTGAGGGGCAGGATTTCTTGGGCTGACGGCACCTGAAAGTGCACTACCCTTCGATCGATGCTTCTTTTACTGCTGCATTAGTTATTTGTAATAATTAATCAAGCAACATTATGTTTTCCTATCTGAGTTAGTTTGCAGGATGTGTCTTTCCTGCGATTTGTTTTGTTGGCATGTTAAATACTTGGCTGTTAAACTTTTGGTATTCGCAAACTTTCAACTATTTTCATTTTAGTTTCTTGCTCGTTTCATCGTTTAGATTTTTGTCTCATTTAGTTCAATCTTTTGTGGTGTTTTTCAGACAGGTGGATCTTGAGTTTTTTAAATAGGTAATGCCCAAATTTTTGAAAATTCCGCATTATTTTAATATCTATTTAATATTAGAGATTAGTGTCGTTTTACAAGAACAACTCAATGCTCCATTATTCGAGTAGTTTGTTGGATTCATCCACCTCCGGGCTGTTACAAGCTTAACTCGGATGGTTGCTCGAAAGGAAGAGGTGAATCTAGCATTAATTTGTGGTATCATTAGAGATTATTGGGGTGACCCATTATTGCTTTTCGTGATTATATTGTCTTAGGGTCGAACACTAGAGCCGAATTGTATGCAATTCTGAAGGGATTGGAATTATGCAAACACTTTAATATATTTCCTCTTTGGCTTGAGGTTGATTCTATGGCTGCTCTAGCCATCATTGATGCAGATGCTACTAGCTGGAATCTTCATCATTCTTTGACGCAAATTCAAGGAATACTTCACCACTTTCAGGTTCGAAAATCTCATGTATACAGAGAGGCAAATGCGGCGGCAGATGAGTTGGCTAACATGAGATTAGCTCTTGGATCGAAAATTCTCCATCCAGCGGACATACAGGGGCGTCTCAAAGGAATTTGTAGATTGGACAGATCCGGGCTACCTTATATTAGAATTAGAGAGTGTTCTGTCAATTGAATTTTTGTAATTTTTCGAGTGGTTTTGTCCTTGTCTTCTCTCATGTATTGATTTTATTTCATCTAATAAATGGGTAGGGGTCCGCCTAACCCTGCCACAATCGATGGTTTTATTAAGAAATATATATATATATATATATATATATATATATATATATATATATATATATATATATAGTTGAAACCCCTATAGAAACTATTTTCTTTGATTTGACGTGAGGACACCAACTTTCTTTCCTATTTTACCCTCCAATTAATTTTTCACTATGTCACTAACTGCAAGAGAGAGAAATAGTTTTTTCTTCTATACCTGGTTGTGGTTTTTTTTTCTATTCATTCCACCAACTTTAATTCATTTTTTTAAAAAAATACATATCTAATTTTTTTTCCATTTGTAAGATCATTATGTATTAAATTATATATATTATTTTTTATATTAATTTTTATTTTGTTACACATGCATCTAGCGGATGCGTGTGCTCGACCCCTAGTCATAATAATAACAACAACGCCCACACTAAGAACATCTCCAACCCAACACTATGTTGGCGTTTTACGCCAACATAGTGTTGGGTTTCTTCTTCAACCTAGCGCTATATTCAGCGCTAGGTTGGTGTATTACAACACTGTTGAAACAGCATAAGATTTTTCTTTTTTTTTTTCTACTTTTCTTTTTTAATATAACATGGTTTGTTTTTTTTTTTTTTAATTTCTATACCTTTACAACTATAATTTATTTTTTGTAATTATTAATTATAGGATATTTTGATTTAAAATTTGAATAATCTGATTATATTTTTAATAAATGTATAATTGTTTTTAAAAAAAATGTTTATAGATAATCACATCACTTAATTATTCTTTTATAATACAATATTAATTAAAAAATATATAAATAATTGTCTTTATAAATATTTTGTTTAAATATTAAATAAATAATTAGTTTAAATATTAAAATAAATAAAATTAAATATTTTAGAATAATTCTTAAAATATATTTAGTTAAATTTTTTAATTCGTTAATATTTATAATGAATATTTATATATAAATTATTATTTATATGTTAATGATATTTAATTATTGTGTTAAAAATATTTGGTGGAATAAATTAGTTGTTGTGAATAAAATAATAGAGAATATTTCGAGAATATTCTTTTTAGTGTAGATTTTGGAGTGAATGGGTTGGAGATGATTTTTGTATTTGGTGTAGGAATTACATTATCTTAAAGTTAATGTTACACCAAGATAGCGTAAAGGGTTGGAGATGGCCTAAAAACGGAAGGCTTTGATTTGTCATACAAATTTCTCTGGGTTTTTTAACTGTTTACGGTACCATACCAAAATATTTTCATGAATAAAGCAAAATATGATATCATCTTTTTCTAATGTATCACGCTCTCTTGCAGGGCGTGATTTCAATTAAATCACGCCTCCCAAGAGAGCATGAATCTGACAAACAATATATATATATATATATATATATATATATATATATTTATTTATATATATATGTGTGTGTGTGTGCGCGCGCGCTTTTCAAAGTTCAAATCACACAAGTTGATTAAAAATTTCATAAAATCAAAGTCATGCCTTCTTTATTTTATATTTATTTTTAAATCTTAATATAAAATTTATTATTTTTTATTCTTAATATTATTTAATTATCATTACATTATACACATAGAACAAATCATGTAAAATAATATTAAAATTAAACATATTATTTTTAATATTTTATGAGATAGTAGTAAGAACATTATTACTATAATTATAGGGGTGACATATCGTATCGTACTGAAAAATATATACCATACCGTATGTTGTATCGAAAATTACGGTATATAAATTTTTTATACTGATATCGTACCGAACATTTTTTGATATATCAAAAATTTCTGTACATATAACTAGCATACCGATTATAGCAAAATTTTAAGGTGTACCGAGATTTCGGTACGGTATCGATATATATCATTTTATACCAAAAAAAAAACATATATGTTGAATCTTGACTTTTCGTGATAACAAAAATATATCATTGTTATAGTATGGCCGTCATTCATATGTAAAAACTGGAACAACGTCTACTGAAAGATGTCAACCGATCTAATCACATCAACCCACTGAAAGATATCAACTGACTTACAGATATCAGCCGACTCCATAATATCAGCTGATCCTCAGACTTCAGCCGATCTTAGATATATGTCATCAAAATAAACGTCAACCAAAATACAAGTCTCAAGGATATCTACCGAGTTCATAAAGACTAATGCTTAATAACGGATCCTTGACAAGACAATTTAAATGTGAAAGTACAAAACATTTAAGGAGCCGTCTGACAAATCTCGAAAGGCCATTAATAGCATTTATTATTTTGACATATTGAATGGACATTAAATAAGCTTCAAGGACAGATGTTTTGAAGATGAACAGACTTCACTCCACAAAAAGAGAAATATTGTCTACTCTATATCTTCCATGAAAAGACGCTTCTTACCATTGACAAAAGGAGACGTTGAAGATCGAGATATGAATACTCGAATCCATACGAGAGAGAATAGACGACAATAATACAATCAAAGCATCCGAGCACTCAAACTGTTTTTTAAAACACTCTACTGCTCTTTCAACCCTTCGCTCCAACAGAAGCACATCTGATCTTCTAAGAGATCTATTCAAGGGTTACTCAAATCCAAACTGTTGTTTGAAGAACACTTGCTACATTCCAAGGATTTGAGATTCTAAGCTTTTGAAAGCTTATCCAGTCATCATCATCTACCGAAGAAGTTTGATAAGAACTTAGTAATATTATCATTGTAAATCTAGGAGTTCCACTTTAGGCAGTAATAAGTCCTAACTTTGGATCGGGTGTATTACAAGACATTGTAATAGCCAAAGTATTCTAGTGTATCCTTCCCGTGAGGAAGAAGTGGTGACGTAGGAGATTGAGCTCTGAACATCCATAAACAATTCTGTGCACATTTACATTATTGCATCACATCACATTTTCACTATTATAACCTAACTTAGTGAGAGTCATTTTTCTCACTATTTTAGTAGCTCTTATTTATCTAGGAAGCTGAGAAAAATCGGTTAAGTGAACTAACATTTGCTTAACCTTATTGCATTAAAGCATAAAATTATTATTGTGTATATTCACCCCTCTATACACACTACCGATCTCCGACAATATATTTTTTTATAATTTATAAATTTATTGGTTAAAAATTATATATTTTTAAATTTTTATATATTTTAAAAAACGGCTTAAATTTGAAAAATTTATATTTGTGGCGCACACAAATAGTAATTGACAACAATAGTACCACAAATGTAAATTTGCCAACTTTAAACTATTGACTTTGAAATCTGTCTGATGTGACACAAAACCTAACTAATCAGAATCAACAATAACAGTATTATAATAACAACAACAACAACATTAATAATAATAATAATAATAATAATAATAATAATAATAATAATAAAAATAAAAATAAAAATAGAGACAACCATAAAAATAATAATTATAATAATACAATTACAACGATTAATTACCTAAAAATAACAACAAATTGAATAATAAGTAAAATATTTATAACAATCAATTATAATTATAATAATTACACTAAAAATAAAAAAAAATTAAACATATCTCGATTGAAAATTTGAAATTAATTTTCTCTGCATTAAAAATATCGGTAAAACGAGCATTGACATTATAGATTTAATTTAACATCCCAAAAATTTGTTCATAAATCAATTTGAAATTTAAACTAATTTTATATTTGTCAAAATTAATCAAAATAAAAAAAAATAAACTATTGATATCTATCAATAAAGTGATCTCCTTGGATAAGCTAACTAGCCGAGCTAATGAAACTCCTCAAACGGATGATGAGCTGCTGTTGACCTGAAACCACGAACAAGAGTGTTAAGGGGGGCCGGAAGGTGATCCTGCGTATCTCCTCCAACGCTCAAGTCAGATGCTAGAATAGCAAAATATAAATAGTTGTGTGTTCACTCGAGTGAAAATTGGAATCTAAATAATGAAAGTGAACTTGGTATTTATAGGAGAAGGCTCCGGATTTAGCGCTTACCTTCCTTATCAAGAACCCAAGAATCCCGGGATCACAATCCCGAATATCTAGGCTGAGATCTCGCCCGAATCTTGTCTGACAAAGAAAACATTAACATGCACATTTTATCCGAACTGAACTGGCATCATCAAGACACTATACTGTTGCTCTCTTTGGAGTCATGGAGAGTGGTGAGTGAGCTATTGCTGATTTTCCGAGCTCACTATAAACAATTGATCATAACATCTTAGCTAACTTACTGAGGTTGCTGAGCCAATCTGTTAAGCTAGCTTCCTGCTGACCCTGAGGCCGAGTTGAGCTCCCGATCTCCCGAGGCCGAGCTTCCGACCTGACCTGAGAAGTATGGCGAGGGGGCTTGGCCGAGCTCCCGAGGCCGAGCTCCCGATGATAAGTGTATTTTATGCACTTAATTTATATATGATTTGACTTGACATTTGTGATGTATCGAGTGGATTTTATGCATATTTGTTGTTGTTTTTGTGAGATGCAAGGATTGGAGGAAAAGTATCGAGAAGAAGTGGAAAGATGAAATACAGAGCAACAACTTCAGAAAATTACTGAGAATGTTTGATACATCAAACTCCAATCTTTACTGTCCATAATAAAGTTTGAGATGCTTTGAAGCTTCAGTCAAAATTTCAGCTTGATCCGATGGTTAGATTGTAAGATATAATTTTTTTAATATCGTCGCGCGCTGCAGAATTGCAAATCCGAGAGACATGCGCGCCCGCGCTTCTCTGTGCGTGAATTGTGCAGATTTTTGGGGTTTTTTAAAATACATGATTTGTCGGGCTTTATTTGGCGGGCTTCGAGGATATATAAAAAGGATTTTAAGGACACAATAGAAGAGGAGGAGCCGCACAAGAGAGCCGCAGAACAACACGCACACTTTGGAGATAATTGAGAGGAGAAGAAGTGGCACCCAAACAACAGAACCACACACAACTAAGTATTCATATAGGCTTGGGACACGGATTTGAGACGTGAGAGCGAAAGACAAGGGATAATTGAATCACAAGACAGAGGAAATTCATGTTGGGACGGAGAATCGTCTCTAATCTGTGATTTTTATTATCTACCTTGATTTATGATGAGATTTTTTAATATGCCTATGTGTTTATTTATTTCATTATAAAATTATTGGTTGTTTCTAGAGATTGATGGATCTTGATTGGAGTTTCATGTTTTGAATATTATTTTGCCTAATATTATTTGTTCTTAACAATTTATTTGTGTATTCCTGTTTTGATTGTCTTTCAATTACTTGATCACTAATTGAATTGTTATATTTATTTAAAATCTGGCACTCGGGAGAGGATATTTTGAATAGGATCATAGGAAAACACAACCTAGGATTTTTGTAAAGGTCGGGAGGCCTACAAGTTCCTTTGAGTCATTGAAACAAAACCATAGAACTTGATTAAATTATTTTGTTGTTTGATTTCTGATAAGGATATCGAAATTAACATTCGAATAATAACATTTACTCGGCACTCGGGAGAGGCAGTAAATAACAATTAAGGGTTCTTGGCCTATAAATTGGAATAGATGATATAATCAATTGATATGATTTGCATGAATGAAAATCGAGTGATATCTTGTATCTAGAACCCGTCTCAGATCGTGTACCCAAAGCCATCCTTCAAATTCTAGATTCTTTATTTTATTTTAGTTTATTGAAATTTAAAACTTTGATTTTCTAAACAAAGTTGAGATTATTTTAATTACAGGACTTGGTGTGAATATAAATTTTCAATCCTCGTGGTAACGATACTCTACTCATCATATATTAAAACATGACATCGTGCACTTGCAGCCACAAATATCGCAACACCCGACCTGACCTGAGAAGTATGGCGAGGGGGCTTGGCCGAGCTCCCGAGCTCCCGACCTGACCTGAGAAGTATGGCAAGGGGATTTGGCCGATCTCCTGACCTGACCTAAAAAGTATGGCGAGAGGGCTTGGCCGAGCTCCCGAGCTCTCGAGGCTGAGCTCCCTACCCGACCTGAGAAGTATGGCGAGGCCGAGCTCCCCGAGCCAATCTTGGTTGGATATCAAGAACCTTCGAGCTTAGGGTCATCAATGAGCTGAGCTAATTTCCTCCTCTGATTATCAACTATGAATTGAAATTTTTTCATGATCATAAAAAAAAAAACCACAACAAATTACAGATTTAATATGTATCTCATTAATTATTTATTCGTTTAATATAATACTAATAATCTCATTAATTAAAATATTTGTTCTATATAATATGAATTATGAAGATGAAGAAACATTAAGAATAATAATAATAAATTTGATGCTAATTCAAAAAATAAGAATTATAATTATTATAATAATGATAATTTTAGTAATACTTTTCTTACTACTATCTCGTAAAAAATTAAAAAGAGTATATTTAATTTTAATCTTATTTTGCATGATTTGTTCTATGTGTATAATGTAATTATGATAAAATATTAAGAATAAAAACAATAAATTGTATATTAAGAATTTAAAAAAATTAAAATAAAAATCAAAGTCACGCTTTCAGAGAAGGCGTGACTTTTATTTTATGAATTTAATAATCACCTTGTGTTATTTGAGGCATATATATATATATATATATATATATATATATTATTTGTCAGATTCATGCCCTCTTGGGAGGCGTGATTTAACTCAAATCACGCCCTATAAGAGGGCGTGGTACATTAGAAAAAAATGTTGGAGAACGGCGATCAGATCAATCAGGATTGATACCCGGTGCAGCGGAAGTTTAAAATTTTTATATGGAACGATTCCATAATGGGTATCAAAATTTTACGATTAAAGTGTGTGTGTAAAAATTAAATAACAATTATAAATTTTTACCTCCAATCTCGAATCGAGATTATGGACACCAACAGATTGCTCTGCTCTTGTTGTATCTCCCAGGAACTGATGGACGAACTGTTCTTCAATCAGGTCCACGAACAGATATTTAATCCCTGTGATAGATTGCACTAGAAAATCTATCAGAATTTTCTACGAAGAGAATTAACGAATTTGATCCGTTAAACCAAACTGTAATTCAAAATTCATAGACCGGATTTTTCCGAGCAGAGGGGAGGGGGGCGGCCACTATTTGAGAGAAAACTAGGGTTTTTCGAAAATTGTGACCTCTGTTGTGTAATTTCTGTACTGCAATAACTTATTTATAATGTAGGCCGCTAACAGCTTAGGGCCCATTAGTCATAAGTTCAAGTCTGTCAAGCAAAGCCCGCATGTTCAGAAATTAATATAAAATTCATCGTGACTCTGATTGATAAACCGATTTTACCAATGTTCACAGAAACCATTTCTGCACCTTTTAAAGTCAATATAAATTTTTCTGAATCCGAATTCAGTGATTTCCAAAAATGCCCATCCCTATGTCATTTTAGGAAATCTTACTCCTCTACTCTTAAATAAGAAGTCCCACTTCTTTGTTCATTAAATTTAACTCTTTAAATTTAACTATCTCAACGGAGATTAAAAATCCATTACCTTGTGTGACCCTCAATGGTTCAGGGATACAGCTAGCCGTGGGCTCACAACTCCTTGTGACTCGGAACAACAATTTCCGACTTGCCCATCGAATCATGGTAAGAGCTCCTAACAACATCGCCCCATGATTCCCTAGGTATCACTGATAGTGCCTGCAAGAACCAATAGATTTTGGTTAGCGTACAGTACGGTCCCTTCATCCATATATCCCGATCGAATCAATAACCATTGGTAAATCGAGAGTCGTTCGAGATTCGATAACTATGCAATACATCTTGAAGATCAAATAGTGACATCGCATGTGCTACTAAGAAACCATTTCTTAAAACACATCATATACTCTGGCCAGAGATTCGTCACTAATATCTCCTCAGATCGCATAGGATATCCACACTCGCAAGTATGTGGTGAATCCTTGACAACAAAGCATCGACTCCTATATGTGTCGTAACTGTACCCAATCCCGACACCTGATGACCCCAATAGAGTCGGTAAACGAGTCAAAGCACAGTACTAGCATATAGAGTCTCAATGATGTTTCAAGTAGTAAGGACTAATGGTGTACAACCAAAACCGCGGACTTTATCCACTCGATAAGTGATAACCACTTGGAAAGTTCGGATAGGGTAGTTCGATCATTCATCATATGAATATCCATTTGCATGCTTCGAACATCTCTATGTTCCCTACCAATGAAACGTGGTACTCTGCATCGCAAATGCTAGTCTCAAACTCGAGCGATCCTTATCCTTATTAACGGACGGCTCAATCGACTAGGAACAGTTTAGAATATACAGTGACTATAAGATGTGTTTCATGATAGACATCCCCATGTACTACCACATCTTACATACACTATAGTATATTCAAGGTCTTTATCAAAACAATAATAGTATATCACAATATAACAATATGAAGAAAGATAAAGTCATTGCCATTAATAAAAGTGTAAATTATATTAAACAAAAGATTGTTTATACAAAGAGTCATCAAAGCCCTTAGCCACAAGTTGGCTCACTGGGCACCCACTTTTCAATCTCCCACTTGCCCTAAAGCCAACTAGTCATACTACGTAGACCCATTGCTTCGCGATGTTTATCAAATAATGGTCCTGGCAAGGGCTTAGTTAGTGGATCAGCGATATTGTCTGCAGAGGCCACTCTTTCGATAGTGATGTCTCCTCTTTCCACAATCTCCCGGATGATGTGGTATTTCCTCAGTACGTGTTTGGATCTTTGATGAGACCTTGGTTCCTTTGCCTGAGCAACGGCACCCGTGTTGTCACAGTACACCGGGACTGGACCAACAACTTCAGGAATAACGCCCAACTCTTGGACGAAATTCCTCATCCAAACGGCCTCTTTAGCAGCAGCTGATGCTGCAATGTATTCTGCCTCAGTGGTGGAATCCGCTGTGGTGTCCTTCTTGGAACTCTTCCAAGAGACAGCACCGCCATTGAGCATGAACACAAATCCAGAGGTTGACTTCGAGTCATCCACGTCACTTTGGAAGCTAGAGTCGGTATAGCCTTCCAATTTTAGTTCTCTTCCTCCATATACCATGAACATATTCTTAGTCCTTCGTAAGTACTTAAGAATGTCCTTCACGGCTTTCCAATGCATTTGACCGGGATTAGCTTGATATCTGCTCGTGACACTCAGAGCAAATGCTACATCCGGTCTGGTAGATATCATCCCATACATGATACTACCTATGGCTGACGCATATGGTACATGTGTCATTTTCTCTATCTCTTCATCAGTCTTGGGACACATAGACCTGGATAGAGAAACTCCATGACACATAGGTAGATGTCCTCTCTTGGACCCATCCATTGAAAACCGTTTCAATATGGTGTCGATGTAGGTTGCTTGAGTGAGTCCTATCATTCTCTTAGATCTATCTCTATAGATCTGTATCCCTAGAATATAGGATGCCTCACCCAAATCCTTCATCGAGAATCTACCTGATAACCATATCTTTGTTGACTGCAACATCCCTACGTCATTCCCAATGAGTAGGATGTCATCAACATAAAGTACTAAGAATGTCACAGCATCCTTAACTACTTTCTTGTACACGCATGGTTCCTCCGGGTTCTTGATGAAACCAAAATCCTTTATTGTTTCATCAAATTTCTGGTTCCAACTTCTTGATGCTTGTTTTAGACCATAGATCGATCTCTGAAGCTTGCATACCTTATGCTCGCTTCCCATGGATGTGTATCCCTCAGGCTGCGTCATATAGATCTCTTCCTTAATGTTTCCATTAAGAAATGCAGTCTTCACATCCATTTGCCATATCTCATAGTCATACCAAGCAGCTATGGCAATAAGGATTCTTATGGACTTGAACATTGCAACTGGTGAAAAGGTTTCATCATAGTCAACTCCTTGTCTTTGAGTATAACCTTTCGCCACCAATCGTGCCTTGTAGGTCAATACCTTACCATCAGGCCCAAGCTTTCTCTTGTAGATCCATTTACACCCTATTGGAACAATTCCATCGGGAGGATCTACCAAAGACCAAACTTGGTTTGTATGCATCGAATCTATTTCCGACTGCATAGCTTCAAGCCATAAATTTGAATCCGCATCAGAAATTGCTTCTTTGAAGTTTCTTGGATCACATCCAACATCGGGTTCATCTTGATCCCCTTCAAGAAGAAGACCATATCGAATAGGAGGTCTAGAAGTCCTCTCGGATCTTCTAGGTATAGGCGTGTCTATCAATGGTTCCTGAGGTGTAGGATAGTTATTTTGTATTTCGGGTTCTTCTCGAATTTCTTCGAGTTCCATCATCTCCCCTTTCTTATCCAATAAGAACTCCTTCTCCAAGAAGGTGGCATTCCTTGAAACAAACACCTTTGTTTCAGCAGGATGATAGAAATAATATCCGATTGAATTCTTCGGATACCCTACAAAATAACATAAGGTGGATCGACTATCCAACTTATCTCCCACTATCTGCTTCACGTAAGCAGGACATCCCCAAATTCTCAAGTACGAATACTTAGGAGCTTTGCCATTCCATAACTCGTATGGAGTTTTGTCCACTGCTTTGGTGTGGACGTTGTTCAACAACAATACAGCCGTTTCAAGCGCGTAGCCCCAAAACGAAGGTGGAAGATCAGTGAAGCTCATCATGGATCGAACCATGTCCAACAAAGTTCGATTACGACGCTCCGATACACCATTCAGCTGTGGTGTCATAGGAGGAGTCCACTGAGAGAGAATCTCATTCTCTTTCAGATAGTCCAAAAACTCGGTACTCAAGTATTCTCCACCTCGATCCGATCGAAGTGCTTTAATACTTTTACCCAGCTTGTTTTCTACTTCAGCCTTGAATTCTTTGAACTTTTCAAATGCTTCAGACTTATATTTCATTAAATATAAATACCCATACCTAGAATAATCATCAGTAAAGGTAATGAAGTAGGTGTGGCCATATTGAGTACCAATTCTAAATGGACCACAAACGTCTGTATGGATCAAATCCAACAGATTTTGACTACGCTCAGGTTTCCCCTTAAAAGGAGATTTAGTCATTTTTCCTTTCAAGCAGGATTCACAAGTAGGTAGAGAGTTAATATCAGACATATCAAACATGTCCTCTCCCACTAGCTTGTTCATCCTCCTTGAGGAAATATGACCTAGACTAGCATGCCAAAGGTTTGCCGGGTTTTGACTATCGATTTTCCTTTTGTTTGTTGTTGCCGGTTTATCAACATAATTTATTGGAACGTCTTTTAGTTTTAAGTTATATAGATCGTTTTCAAGTTGTCCATTTCCAATCAAACATTCATTCTTGTAAATATTGCAAATCCCATTCACAAAATTGCAAGAATAACCATCTCTATCAAGCATAGAAACAGAAATAATGTTTTTAATCAAATCTGGAACAAATAAAACATCTCTCAAAAGTAACTTAAAACCGTTCTGCAAAATTAAATAAATATCTCCCACAGCTTTAGCTTCAACTCTGGAACCATTTCCGAGCCTCAGCTGGGTCTCACCCATTCTAAGCCTGCGACTTCTTGTCATCACCTGCAAATCATTGCATATGTGAGATCCACATCCGGTATCCAATACCCAAGAAGTAGTATTAAGTGAAACATTTATTTCAATATAGAACATACCCTTCGCAGTTCGCAACTGCTCTAGATATTCCTTGCAGTTACATTTCAATGACCGGGCTTCTTGCAGTAATGGCAAACATCCTTGGACTTTTCCATGTTTGAAGCCTTTGTCTTGTACTTCTTCTCCAGTTCGATTTTCTTGGGTGGGGCAGAACGTTTCTTACCCTTTGTACTTGGCCCCTTCTTAGCAGAAGAAGAGGAGCCCACCAAGAAAGCCGGTTTATCCTTCTTTAAAGTGGATTCATATGTCACAAGCATATTGACCATCTCTTCAAGGGAGGCCTCTATCTTGTTCATATTGAAATTCACCACAAATCCGTCAAACGAAGAAGGAAGAGATAGAAGTAGTAAGTCCACGTTGAGTTCATGCTCCAACACCAAATCAAGCGTTACCAACTTCTGTATGAGCCAAATCACTCGTACCCCATGATCACGGACCGAAGTCCCTTCACGCATGCGACACGTCATTAGCTCTTTTACGGTAGCGAACCTTTCAGCCCTCGATTGAGCCCCAAAAAGTTCCTTGAGTTGTACGTGAATGTCAGCAGCATTCACGGTGTCCTCAAATCGCCTCTGGAGTTCATCAGACATCGAGGCTTGCATATAGCATTTGGCCTTGATATCATGGTCCCACCATGTATCAAGTTTGGCCAACTCTTCTGGACTTACATCAGCTGGTGCTTTCTTCGGAGGAGATTTTTCTAACACGTAGAGCATCTTCTCCGAAGTCAAGATAATCTTCAACTTACGGAACCATTCCGTATAGTTTGCGCCAGTCAATTTATTTTGTTCAAGGATAGAGAATAGTGGATTACGCGAATTCATCTTTATGAAATACTGAAAAGAAACAGACAATAATCAGTGATTGTTTAATTAATTTACTAAGACATAAAATAGGCGAAATTTATTTTATGAATCTCACTCCCACTATTTTAACGATTTCACTACCCTCTAGTGAAAACGGGAAACTGTTTTCCTTAGTGAGAACATGGAGTCCAATTGACAAACTATGGTCCCGAATAATATCAGCCAACCATAATTTTCAAAAGGTAGAGCCCAATTGCTTCCAAAACAACCTTCACGTTTTTACCTCATGTCCAATAAGGGCCCAATAATATGACGCCGTTTATTGTGACATGTCAAGATGACCCATCAATATTAAGTTGTGATGGACGGTCGCCATGTGGATCTCCCAATAATATGAGCCGATCCCATGGGAGTTCCACCCAACTTACAACATGTGTCGATCCAATGTACAACTTTCCAACGAATGGGCCCCCCCAATAATATGAGCCGGACCGTATCCGCGGGTAGCATCTCATACATTGATCGTTGATAGAAGGTAGGAACATTTAAAAAATTTTAAATTTCCTTTATTTATCTTGATATCAATTTTAAATCATATTTAAAATGAGGGATTTTAATTTTGAAAATTTGTCTCATCATTTTAAAATTTTGTATGCTTGCCGGATTCACACAATTTAGTCTAAAACACGCATACAACAATAATATCATATATTATATAGGATGATCGATTCCATTTCTAATCGACCCGTGGTTGCCAATCACGAGTCTTAGTCCAATCCTAGGTAATATGCAGTATGCAATGCAATCCTATTACATTGAGCTTCCAATTTACATTTCTTCTGTCTTTATTGTCTGCTGGGCCCACCTCCATCTTCAAATCTTCATCTCCCACTAAGTCTAATGTATTTACAATAAATAACCATGACAAGTAGGGGATACATTTCAAGGGGTGGGAACGGGCCATAAACCAGGCCCACTTTTATTACATTTGACAATTCATATTGGGCCATAAACCAGACCCATTAATAAATCCAACAACAATAAAAACAAATGTAAATTCCTAACATACACCTACAAAATTGGTCATGGCAATCGATCATCCTTATTCAATAATATTTAATTCAAAATTAATTTATTGGATAACATGCAATGTCAATTTAAATTAAAAGGATAAAATCATATTCCATATATAAAATCTTATTTTACATACAAAATCATATTTTATCTTTTTATCAAATAAAATCATATTTTACATATAAAATCCAATTTTATACATAAAATCATATTTTACTCAATATTTCCATAAGATCATATCTTATCATCAATTGTACCAAAAATAATTAATTTCAAAATTCAATTTAACGGATAAAATATTTAAATTTTCCAAAAATTCAAATTTATCCAAAAATCAATTTTAAAAATTTCGGACTCGAACAATTCGATCCGATGCCTCGTGGACCAATCAAAAACAATTTTCGATCGGACCAAAAATAGAATTTTAACATATTAAAATTTTAATTTTAAAAATTAAAAATTAATTTTTCGCGGGCCGCCCGGGCTGCCCGCGCCCCAAAAGGGCTCGGGCCAGGCAGCGCCGTGCGCTGCCTGGGGGAGCGATCCAATCGCTGCCCGTGTTTTTGCCCGAAAAATTTTTAATTTAAAAATTTATTTTGTTTCAAAAACCGAGGCTTAAAAAATTTTGTACAATCGATTAATTTAATCGCTTGATCTGAGCAACCTGGCTCTGATACCACTGTTGGAGAACGGCGATCAGATCAATCAGGATTGATACCCGGTGCAGCGGAAGTTTAAAATTTTTATATGGAACGATTCCATAATGGGTATCAAAACTTTACGATTAAAGTGTGTGTGTAAAAATTAAATAACAATTATAAATTTTTACCTCCAATCTCGAATCGAGATTATGGACACCAACAGATTACTCTGCTCTTGTTGTATCTCCCAGGAACTGATGGACGAACTGTTCTTCAATCAGGTCCACGAACAGAGATTTAATCCCTCTGATAGATTGCACTAGAAAATCTATCAGAAGTTTCTACGAAGAGAATTAACGAATTTGATCCGTTAAACCAGACTATAATTCAAAATTCACAGACTGGATTTTTCCGAGCAGAGGGGAGGGGGCGGCCACTATTTGAGAGAAAACTAGGGTTTTTCGAAAATTGTGACCTCTGTTGTGTAATTTCTGTACTGCAATAACTTATTTATAATGTAGGCCGCTAACAGCTTAGGGCCCATTAGTCATAAGTTCAAGTCTGTCAAGCAAAGCCCGCATGTTCAAAAATTAATATAAAATTTATCGTGACTCTGATTGATAAACCGATTTTACCAATGTTCACAGAAACCATTTCTGCACCTTTTAAAGTCAAGATAAATTTTTCTGAATCCGAATTCAGTGATTTCCAAAAATGCCCATCCCTATGTCATTTTAGGAAATCTTACTCCTCTACTCTTAAATAAGAAGTCCCACTTCTTTGTTCATTAAATTTAACTCTTTAAATTTAACTATCTCAACGGGGATTTAAAATCCATTACTCTGTGTGACCCACAATGGTTCAGGGATACAGCTAGCCGTGGGCTCACAACTCCTTGTGACTCGAAACAACAATTTCCGACTTGCCCATCGAATCATGGTAAGAGCGCCTAGCAACATCGCCCCATGATTCCCTAGGTATCACTGATAGTGCCTGCAAGAACCAATAGATTTTGGTTAGCGTACAGTACGGTCCCTTCATCAATATATCCCGATCAAATCAACAACCATTGGTAAATCGAGAGTCGTTCGAGATTCGATAACTATGCAATACATCTTGAAGATCAAATAGTGACATCGCATGTGCTACTAAGAAACCATTTCTTAAAACACATCATGTACTCTGGCCAGAGATTCGTCACACTAATATCTCCTCAGATCGCATAGGATATCCACACTCGCAAGTATGTGGTGAATCCTTGACAACAAAGCATCGACTCCTATATGTGTCGTAACTGTACCCAATCCCGACACCTGATGACCCCAATAGAGTCGGTAAACGAGTCAAAGCACAGTACTAGCATATAGAGTCTCAATGATGTTTTAAGTAGTAAGGACTAATGGTGTACAACCAAAACCGCGGACTTTATCCACTCGATAAGTGATAACCACTTGGAAAGTCCGGATAGGGTAGTTTGATCATTCATCATATGAATATCCATTTTCATGGTTCAATATCTCTATGTTCCCTACCAATGAAACGTGGTACTCTGCATCGCAAATGCTAGTCTCAAACTCGAGCGATCCTTATCCTTATTAACGGACGGCTCAATCGACTAGGAACAGTTTAGAATATACAGTGACTATAAGATGTGTTTCATGATAGACATCCCCATGTACTACCACATCTTATATACACTATAGTATATTCAAGGTCTTTATCAAAACAACAATAGTATATCACAATATAACAATATGAAGAAAGATAAAGTCATTGCCATTAATAAAAGTGTAAATTATATTAAACAAAAGATTGTTTATACAAAGAGTCATCAAAGCCCTTAGCCACAAGTTGGCTCACCGGGCACCCACTCTTTCAAAAAATGATATTGTATTTTGCCTTATTCATGGAAATATTTTGGTACTGTACCGTAAACAGTTAAAAAACCCAAACTCAGGGCAATGTGGGGCCGAGAGACGTCTCGGTGTCCTTCCCAAACTCAGGGTAGAGAGGGGCCGATAGACATCTTGGTTTTGCTACATACTCAGGGCAATATGGGGTCGGGAGAAATCTCGGTGTCCTTGCCATTCAGGGCAATGTGGGGTCGAGAGAAATATCGGTGTCCTTGCCAGTCAGGGCAATGTGGGGTCGGGAGAAATCTTGGTGTCCTTGCCACTCAGGGGAATGTGGGGTCGGGAAAAATCTCGGTGTCTTTGTCATTCAGGGCAATGTGGGGTCGGAAGAAATCCTGGTATCCTCGCCAGCCTAGTACTATGGTTTATAGATTGCTAAATTGAAACATAAGTCACAATCGAGGATCTTAATTCACAGTTCAGTTTCAATTCAGTTCAGTTTCAGTTTGACTCAACTCAGTTCAAATTCAGTTTCAGTTATGCATGAGTTTTAGTTAAAGTTTCAAGTTTTCAGTTCAAGTTCAGTTTCAGTTATGCATGAGATCTTTTATATGTTAAGTGTATTCCCGTTTGAGTTGTTTGCTTAAAGAAAAGTTTCAAAGTATTTGAGTACAATTATTTTAAAGGCGTGTGCATGTATTATATATCATTCGTCATTACATGCTTTATATTTGTTGAGTGTTTAGGCTCACTACATTTGCTTGGTGCAGGTGAGGTTGATGTTATTGCTAAGGGGTAGGATTTCTTGGGCTGACGGCACCTGACAGTGCACTACCCTTCGATCGATGCTTCTTTTTTCGCCGCATTAGTTATTTGTTATAATGAATCAAGCAACATTATGTTTTCCTATCTGAGTTAGTTTGTAGGATGTGTCTTTCCTGCGATTTGTTTTGTTGGCATGTTATGTTGGAACAATGGAATCCGGATATCTCCACAATGGTATGATATTGTCCATTTTGGGTATAAACCCTCATGGTTTTGATTTTGGGAACCCACCCAAAAGGCCTCATACCAATGGAGATATCATTCCATATATTAATCCATGATCTTTCCATTAAATTTTCAATGTGGGACTTTGATTGATCATTCCTAACAATCCTCCCCTCAAACGAAGTCCCACCAGGCCTCCCCTCAATCCGTCCCTCCAATCGAGCCTACTCACCTTCAATGCGTTGTGGCACACGCCTTACATGAATTACCGGGAGCGTCCCTTGAAAGCTTTTTCATGGATCTTAATCGGGGCCCTCAAACTTCTTTTCCTTGAGTTTTCCGAGTCCACCCACATTGGTTCTATCAGACCATGACTCGTTCCCAGGGACGGCGCCATTTATTGGAACAATGGAATCCAGATATCTCAAAAATGGTATGATATTGTCCACTTTGGGTATAAACCCTCATGGTTTTGATTTTGGGAACCCACCCAAAAGACATCATACCAATGGAGATATCATTCCATATATCCATGATCTTTCCCTTAAATTTTCAATGTGAGACTTTGATTGACCATTCCTAACAATCTCCCCTCAAACGAAGTCCCCCCAGGCTTCCTCTCAATCTGTCCCTCCAATCGAGCCTACTCACCTTCAATGCGTTGTGGCACACGCCTTACATGAATTACCGGGAGCGTCCCTCGAGAGCTTTTTCACGGATCTTAATCGGGGCCATCAAACTTCTTTTCCTTGAGTTTTCCAAGGATTCCACCCACATTGGTTCTATCAGACCATGACTCGTTCCCACGGACGGTGCCATTTGTTGGAACAATGGAATCCGGATATCTCCATAATGGTATGATATTGTCCACTTTGGGTATAAACCCTCATGGTTTTGATTTTGAAAACCCACCCAAAAGGCCTCATACTAATGAAGATATTATTCAATATATTAATCCATGATCTTTCCCTTAAATTTTCAATGTGGGACTTTGATTGACCATTCCTAACATGTTAAATACTTGGTTGTTAAACTTTTGGTATTCGCAAACTTTGAACTATTTTCATTTTAGTTTCTTGCTCATTTCATCGTTTAGATTTTTGTCTCATTTAGTTCAATCTTTTGTGGTGTTGTTAAGACAGGTGGATCTTGAGTGTTTTAAATAGGTAATGCCCAAATTTTTGAAAATTCCGCATTATTTTAATATCTATTTAATATTAGAGGTTAGGGTCGTTTCACAAGAACTACTCAATGCTTCATTATTTGAGTAGTTTGTTGGATTCCTCCACCTTTGGGCTGTTACAAGCTTAACTCGGATTGTTGCTCGAAAGAAGGAGGTGAATCTAGCATTAATTGGTGGTATCATTAGAGATTATCGGGGTGACCCCATTATTGCTTTTTGTGATTATATTGGCTTAGGGTCGAACACTAGAGCCGAATTGCATGCAATTCTGAAGGGATTGGAATTATGCAAACACTTTAATATATGTAACGCCCGGAATTATTTAATTTTAATCCGAGAATAATTAATTTGGGAATATTTGGAGTTTTGATTTAAATTCTAATATTCTTAAATTGATTAGGATTGAATTTGAATGAATTGAGTAATTGAGGACTGAATTGCAATTTTTGAACTCTTGAGGGGCTAAAGTGCAAATTGTATTTAACTTATCAGAATTGAAGTTGTTACTCAGCATGTGCACGTGTCATTGGAAGCAATTTCATCAGATTCTTCAGCCAAGGAAAGAAGGAAAACCGAGAGCAAATGTCAAGAGAATTTCCAATTCATTTCTTTGTCTTCAAATCTTCATATCTTGGGCTACGATTATCCGATTTCGATTCCGAAAGATGTTTTGGAATCCTCTCGCCAAGACCTTCGATTTGATGTAAGTATCTTCTTTGTTCATCAAGGTTTGGGATTTCGAAAATGGCAGATATCAGATGTTGGTTTTGATTTGGTGTTGTTGAGCTTCTAGCTTTGTTAATCTTGAAGTTTGATTGAAGCTTGAGTTGTATATCTTGTTCTTATGCTTTCTTAGCTGTGATTCAATCTATACACCTGCTGATATGTTGGTTTAGAGGTTGAATAAGTGATATGAATGTTTGAAATGATTTAGAGATTTGCGGGAATCGCCGAGTTATACTGAAATGCTGTCGAATTCTTGAATTGAAGTGATTTGATATTGTTTTTGGCTTTGGAAGTTGCTGAACTATTAGATAATGGTTCCTTGTTTGTTATGCTATTGTCTCAGTGCATAAACAGGGCAACTCAACTCAAGAACGTCGACTTCGAAACCGATAGAAGATTGAACAAGGTTGGTAGAGTTTTCTTTGGAATTTTTGTTGAAGTTTGGGGTTGATCTTGAGCAGATTTTGAGTTATGCTGGGTGTGTGATCTTGTACAGATTTTGACAAGTTTGAAGACCTTCTAGACATCACATTTGAAAGGTAAAAGTGGACTACAATTTGATTGGGATTACAACTCGAGATGGTTTGTATCGAGTTCCCTCAATCCACATACTTGTTTGTTTAAGTGCTCTTATGTGCTTTCTTTTGATTACTTGAATAAGTTCTTGATATAATGAATGCCCTGATTATGTTACATGTTGCATTCATCTTGATGACTTATTCCTTTGAGTTTGAAATTAACGGACACGTTCGAATAGACGATTTGAGGGATTGTATATGTATGGCCTGGGTGGTTGTTTGAGCCTAGCGTCTGAGCTACATATATAATGGTTTCAAATTCTAGAGGAGCAAGATAGTAGCCCCACCTCGATAGGGTGTGTCGGTGGATTAGCTATGATATCTTCTTCTCGGGATCCCAATTGATGAATGATGAAAAGAACCTTGTTTTGAAAGCATGCATTGTATTTACTTCTATATCATGATGGTGATATTGATTATGCATGTTTAGTTGCTTTTACTGGGAAATCTATTTCTCACCGGAGTTATCCGGCTATTGTTTTGTTGTATGTGTCATTGCAATAGGAGGAAGTGGAACCGGGCAAAGGCGGACTTAAAGAACAAGGGATGAAATCGATATAGCGTGAGGATCCGAGTTAGGAGTTATGTGTGCTGTCATGAAGTTTAATGAGTCTTAATCATGATCATGTTTAAAGATACTTGTACAAGACTTGTATATGATCTAGTTAAGGTCTTGTTGTTGTATTTAGAGCTTGAGAAATGATGTAACTACTTGATTCCATCAGGATGTATCTTGATTTTGATATATGACAATGATCTTGCATGTTTATGATATTATGTTGATGTAGTAAAGCTTTGGATTGGTTTATTACTAGCATTGAAAGCATGTTGGAATGCATGGTAGTTGTTATGCTTGATTTCATCATGTCTAGACTTTGGTAGGAATTGATCTTGAACCAAATATGTGCATGATGGAGTATTTGACAGCAACAGGGAAATGTAATTTTTTTTCTGCAGCATTGGCTGGCGCACGGGCGAGCCCCTGCTCGCGCGCGCGCGAGCCAAGTCGCGACCTTCGAATTTGGAGGCCGGCGCGCGCGCGAGAAGACCTGCCGCGCGTGCGCCGTGTAATATGTTAGAAAAAAAAATTTTTTTTTTTATTCTTTTGTTTAGACTTTTATTATTGTCTAACATGGTTTAATAATGATTAATGAGATTAATGAGAGATTAGAACTCGGGTCATCACAACATGTGGTATCAGAGCAAGAAAATTCTGGACTTAGATAGACAATGAGTGGGGTAGATCGAGTTATCTGCTTTGCTTATTGATGATTTACGCTATGATTTAATTACGTGATTGAATTACATGTTTTAATTGATAGCATGATTTACTTTCAAGTAATGTATTACAGTATTGTATTTATTTTATTTGAAAGTATGAGTACTATAATTAACGACACATGTTTACTGGAATATCTGGAATGATTAGAGGCATGTGATTTGTTAATTATGATATGCTACCTGATTATCGGATTTGATTGGAAGCATGTCTTGATGTGTACTTCGATTCTTTATTTACACCTGAATCAGAACCGAGTCTTGATCAGAGGTAAGATGATCAGAGGAGGACTGAGATAATTTGATAATTTGGTATCCTAACCATTTTGATAATCAGATATGTCTCGACGACCAGGAAGACCTCCTCTTCGACCACAGGTTCCTATTCCTCTGCCAGAACAGACAGTTCATACTCCACCGACAGTTGTTACACCGATAGTGCCTCGAGCTACTGCAGTGCCGAGTAATGAACAGGGAAGTACGTCAAGAGATATGACTGATATGACAGCAACTCCTATGGAAACACTTCTGAAACGTTTCCAATCCTACAAGCCGCCTACTTTGAAAGGTACAGAAAATGCTGTTGAATGCGAGGGATGGCTTGATGATATGGAGATGCTATTTGATTCACTTGACTACGGGGATGAACGGAGAGTTAGATTGATTGGGCACCAGTTGCATGAAGTTGCGAAGAGCTGGTGGTTCACTACAAAAAGAGCTTTGGAGCGTAGAGGAACTGTACTGACTTGGAATGTCTTCAAAACTGAGTTCTACCAATGCTTCTTTCCTGTGTCTTACCGCAAGGATAAAGGGGCTGAGTTTGCAAATCTGAAACAGGGGAATTTGAATATCGAAGACTACGTTGCAAAATTCTCTACATTGCTACGTTTTGCTCCACATGTTGCTGAAAGTGACGAGGCTATGGCTGATCAGTTTATCAATGGCCTGAGTCCGGATGTTTTTACACTGGTGAATACAAGGCGACCGAATACCTTTGCTGATGCCTTGAACAGTGCCAAGGGAGCGGAAGCTGGTTTGATACAGCAGCGAGGAGCTTCGTATACCGCACAACCTCCAAGACAGTCACAACCTGCAGCTCCAACTCCGCAACAGCAACCTTTTCGATTTGAAGGTGGTAGTAGCAGTGGAAAGAAAGGGTTCTTGCAAGCAAGAGGAAAACAATTTAAGAAGTCTGGGAGCAGTTCTTCGAGTTCCAGTGGTACGAAGCAGAAGTCAGGAGTGTTCTGCAACAGTTGTGGTGGAAATCATCCAACCGATCAGTGCCGAGGTGTATCTGGGAGGTGCCATATATGCCAACAGACGGGTCATTTTGCAAGGGTGTGTCCTCAGAGAAATACTGGACAGGCAAGAGGTGCAGAGTCATCACGATCAGTGGCTCAACCTGGAAGACAGGCCTCTTCTGTTCATTCTTTCCAGCCAGCACATCCACAGCAGCAGACTCGACCAGGTGGAAGTCAGGCAGGCAATCAGCCTCAGAGACAGCAGGCTCATGTCTTTGCTTTGACTGAGGAGCAGGCACAGGGAGCACCTGATGATGTGATTGCAGGTAACTGTTCTATTTCTGGTTATTCTGCTTATGTGTTGTTTGATACCGGTGCATCCCATACGTTTCTATCTGCCAAATTTGTTGCATTGCATTCTTTGCCTGTTGAGTCATTACCAGTTGTAGTATCTGTTTCTTCTCCTTTGGGGAGGGGTCTTATCTCGATTCAGATAGTAAAGAATTGTGTACTACAGTATGAGGGTAATGAGATTGAGATCGATTGTTTTGTACTTGGTATGTCTGATTTTGATTGTATTATTGGGATTGATATGCTGAATAAGTACAGAGCTACCGTCGATTGCTTTCAGAAGGTAGTGAGATTCAGACCTGAGATGGCTGGAGAATGGAAGTTCTATGGTAAGGGTTCACGTGCTAAGATTCCTCTTATTTCTGTATTATCTATGACCCGACTTTTGCAGAAAGGAGCGGAGGGATTTCTTGTTTATGCAGTGGATTTTTTGAAACCTAGCCTGAACCTGGCTGACTTGCCAGTGGTTAGTGAATTTGCGGACGTCTTTCCGGATGAGATTCCAGGATTACCTCCGTATCGTGAGATTGACTTCAACACTGAACTGATGCCTGGAACTGCACCGATTTCGAAAGCACCACATCGAATGGCACCAGTGGAATTAAAAGAGTTGAAAGAACAGTTAGAAGATTTATTGGCCAAGGGATACATTCGACCCAGTGTTTCTCCTTGGGGTGCTCCAGTTCTGTTTGTCAGAAAGAAAGACGGTTCAATGAGATTGTGTATTGATTACCGGCAACTGAACAAGGCTACGGTAAAGAACAAATACCCTTTGCCTCGTATTGATGATTTGTTTGATCAGTTGCAGGGTTCTTCTGTGTATTCCAAGATCGATCTGAGATCTGGATACCATCAGCTGAGAGTTAGGGATTCTGATATTCCTAAGACTGCGTTCAGAACCAGGTATGGCCATTATGAGTTTATAGTTATGCCGTTTGGTTTGACGAATGCTCCAGCTGTATTCATGGCTTTGATGAATCGTGTGTTTCAGAAGTATCTCGATGATTTTGTGATTATCTTTATTGATGATATTCTGATCTATTCCAAGAATCTGATTGATCATGCTGAACATCTAAGAACAGTTTTGAAAACCTTACGAGCCGAGAAATTGTATGCTAAACTTTCGAAATGTGAGTTTTGGCTGAAACAGGTTGTCTTTCTTGGACATATTATATCTGGAAATGGTATTTCTGTGGATCCAAGTAAAGTCGAAGCAGTGATCAATTGGGTTAGACCGACATCTGTTCCTGAGATCCGGAGTTTTATGGGATTGGCTGGGTATTATCGTCGATTTATCAAAGATTTTTCCAGTATTGCGAAGCCAATTACTCAGTTAACTCAGAAAAATGCTCCTTTTATCTGGTCTGAAGCTTGTGAATCTAGTTTTCTTGAGTTGAAGACACGACTGACCAGTGCACCAATCTTGACGATTCCTTCAGGTACTGGTGGTTTCACTATTTACTGTGATGCATCTCATCGAGGATTAGGGTGTGTTTTGATGCAGCGAGGACATGTGATTGCTTATGCCTCAAGACAGTTGAAGCCTCACGAAACCAGATATCCGATTCATGATCTTGAATTGGCCGCCATTGTATTTGCTTTGAAGATTTGGCGACATTATCTGTACGGGGAGCAGTTTGAGATTTATTCTGATCACAAGAGTCTGAAGTATCTATTTTCACAGTCAGAATTGAATATGAGACAGCGGAGGTGGCTTGATTTGCTTAAAGACTTTGATTGTGAGATTAAGTACTATCCAGGGAAATCGAATGCGGCAGCAGATGCACTCAGTCGAACGGTATGTTCTTTGTCCTTATCGACAATTGGTGTATCGAATTTGATTGAAGACTGTTGTCTGTCTGGGTTAGTATTTGATACGAATTATCAACCTCTTTGACTCTATCAAATGCAAGCTGAACCAGCTTTATTGGTAAGAATTCGAGATGCTCAGAAACTTGATCAGAATATACAGAATTCGATTGAGAAAGTCAGATCAGGGCATGTATCTGAATACCGGGTTCGAGATGATCTTCTTTATGTTCACAATCGCCTTGTAGTGCCTGATATTTCTGATGTGCGACAACAACTACTGACAGAGGCGCATTGTAGTCGTTATAGTATTCATCCTGGAGGTAGGAAGATGTATAATGATCTGAAGACTCGATACTGGTGGAAGCCAATGAAGTCTGATATCACTGAGTTTGTGTCTCGATGTTTGAACTGCCAACAGGTGAAGGCTGAAAGGAAGAAACCGCCTGGTTTACTTAAGAGTTTATCCGTGCCAGAATGGAAATGGGATCATATTTCCATGGATTTCGTGACGAGATTACCTCGATCTTCTAGAGGTTATGATGCTATCTGGGTGATTATCGATAGATTGACGAAGTCTGCGTGTTTTATACCTTATCGTATGACGTACAGACATGATCAGATGGCAGAAATTTATGTCCGTGAAGTTGTCAGATTACATGGTGTGCCGAAGTCTATTGTATCAGATCGTGATCCTCGATTTACATCTCACTTCTGGCATAGCTTACAGAGTGCTTTGGGTACTCAGCTTCGTTTGAGCACAGCTTATCATCCACAAACAGACGGGCAGTCTGAGCGTACCATTCAGACATTGGAGGACATGTTGAGAGCTGTAGTGCTTGATTTTGGCACGAGTTGGCAAGATTCATTACCTCTTTGTGAATTCTCGTACAACAACAGCTATCAATCGAGTATTGGAATGGCTCCTTTTGAAGCTTTATACGGAAGAAAATGTCGATCTCCTTTGTACTGGGATGATATTTCAGAAGTACCTGACACTGGCCCTGATATGATACGTGATCTGACTGATCAAGTGAAGCTTATTCAGACAAGAATGAAGACAGCTCAAGATAGACAAGCGAAATATGCTAACATTCGACGTTGACCTTTGTCTTTTGATCAGGGGGATCGAGTATTCCTGAAGATTTCTCCTTTCAGAGGTACAGTCAGATTTGGCAAGCGAGGGAAGTTGTCTCCACGCTACATTGGTCCGTATGAAATTCTGGAGAAAATAGGCAATCTTGCCTATCGATTAGCTCTTCCTCCGGCGTTATCTGGAATACATGATGTCTTTCATGTATCAATGCTTTGAAAGTATCTTTCTGATGAATCTCATGTACTTCAATCTGATGAAGCTGAACTTGACGAGACTTTGAGTTATTTTGAAAAGCCGATTCAGATTCTTGATCGTAAAGAGAAGCAACTTCGTACGAAGAATATTCCGCTTGTGAAGGTTCAGTGGAGTCGTCATGGTATTACAGAAGCGACTTGGGAGACTGAATCAGATATGAGACAACGATTTCCAGAGTTATTTTCTTGATGTGAGTCTCCTTTAGTTTTCTGTTATCTGATATCTGTGATATGATTTGTTGATATTACTAAGATTTCGATGACGAAATCGAGTCTTAGTGGGGGAGAATTTTAACGCCCGAAATTATTTAATTTTAATCCGAGAATAATTAATTTGGGAATATTTGGAGTTTTGATTTAAATTCTAATATTCTTAAATTGATTAGGATTGAATTTGAATGAATTGAGTAATTGAGGACTGAATTGCAATTTTTGAACTCTTGAGGGGCTAAAGTGCAAATTGTATTTAACTTATCAGAATTGAAGTTGTTACTCAGCATGTGCACGTGTCATTGGAAGCAATTTCATCAGATTCTTCAGCCAAGGAAAGAAGGAAAACCGAGAGCAAATGTCAAGAGAATTTCCAATTCATTTCTTTGTCTTCAAATCTTCATATCTTGGGCTACGATTATCCGATTTCGATTCCGAAAGATGTTTTGGAATCCTCTCGCCAAGACCTTCGATTTGATGTAAGTATCTTCTTTGTTCATCAAGGTTTGGGATTTCGAAAATGGCAGATATCAGATGTTGGTTTTGATTTGGTGTTGTTGAGCTTCTAGCTTTGTTAATCTTGAAGTTTGATTGAAGCTTGAGTTGTATATCTTGTTCTTATGCTTTCTTAGCTGTGATTCAATCTATACACCTGCTGATATGTTGGTTTAGAGGTTGAATAAGTGATATGAATGTTTGAAATGATTTAGAGATTTGCGGGAATCGCCGAGTTATACCGAAATGCTGTCGAATTCTTGAATTGAAGTGATTTGATATTGTTTTTGGCTTTGGAAGTTGCTGAACTATTAGATAATGGTTCCTTGTTTGTTATGCTATTGTCTCAGTGCATAAACAGGGCAACTCAACTCAAGAACGTCGACTTCGAAACCGATAGAAGATTGAACAAGGTTGGTAGAGTTTTCTTTGGAATTCTTGTTGAAGTTTGGGGTTGATCTTGAGCAGATTTTGAGTTATGCTGGGTGTGTGATCTTGTACAGATTTTGACAAGTTTGAAGACCTTCTAGACATCACATTTGAAAGGTAAAAGTGGACTACAATTTGATTGGGATTACAACTCGAGATGGTTTGTATCGAGTTCCCTCAATCCACATACTTGTTTGTTTAAGTGCTCTTATGTGCTTTATTTTGATTACTTGAATAAGTTCTTGATATAATGAATGCCCTGATTATGTTACATGTTGCATTCATCTTGATGACTTATTCCTTTGAGTTTGAAATTAACGGACACGTTCGAATAGACGATTTGAGGGATTGTATATGTATGGCCTGGGTGGTTGTTTGAGCCTAGCGTCTGAGCTACATATATAATGGTTTCAAATTCTAGAGGAGCAAGATAGTAGCCCCACCTCGATAGGGTGTGTCGGTGGATTAGCTATGATATCTTCTTCTCGGGATCCCAATTGATGAATGATGAAAAGAACCTTGTTTTGAAAGCATGCATTGTATTTACTTCTATATCATGATGGTGATATTGATTATGCATGTTTAGTTGCTTTTACTGGGAAATCTATTTCTCACCGGAGTTATCCGGCTATTGTTTTGTTGTATGTGTCATTGCAATAGGAGGAAGTGGAACCGGGCAAAGGCGGACTTAAAGAACAAGGGATGAAATCGATATAGCGTGAGGATCCGAGTTAGGAGTTATGTGTGCTGTCATGAAGTTTAATGAGTCTTAATCATGATCATGTTTAAAGATACTTGTACAAGACTTGTAGATGATCTAGTTAAGGTCTTGTTGTTGTATTTAGAGCTTGAGAAATGATGTAACTACTTGATTCCATCAGGATGTATCTTGATTTTGATATATGACAATGATCTTGCATGTTTATGATATTATGTTGATGTAGTAAAGCTTTGGATTGGTTTATTACTAGCATTGAAAGCATGTTGGAATGCATGGTAGTTGTTATGCTTGATTTCATCATGTCTAGACTTTGGTAGGAATTGATCTTGAACCAAATATGTGCATGATGGAGTATTTGACAGCAACAGGGAAATGTAATTTTTTTTCTGCAGCATTGGCTGGCGCACGGGCGAGCCCCTGCTCGCGCGCGCGCGAGCCAAGTCGCGACCTTCGAATTTGGAGGCCGGAGCGCGCGCGAGAAGACCTGCCGCGCGTGCGCCGTGTAATATGTTAGAAAAAAAAAATTTTTTTTTATTCTTTTGTTTAGACTTTGATTATTGTCTAACATGGTTTAATAATGATTAATGAGATTAATGAGAGATTAGAACTCGGGTCATCACAACAGGTGGTATCAGAGCAAGAAAATTCTGGACTTAGATAGACAATGAGTGGGGTAGATCGAGTTATCTGCTTTGCTTATTGATGATTTACGCTATGATTTAATTACGTGATTGAATTACATGTTTTAATTGATAGCATGATTTACTTTCAAGTAATGTATTACAGTATTGTATTTATTTTATTTGAAAGTATGAGTACTATAATTAACGACACATGTTTACTGGAATATCTGGAATGATTAGAGGCATGTGATTTGTTAATTATGATATGCTACTTGATTATCGGATTTGATTGGAAGCATGTCTTGATGTGTACTTCGATTCTTTATTTACACCTGAATCAGAACCGAGTCTTGATCAGAGGTAAGATGATCAGAGGAGGACTGAGATAATTTGATAATTTGGTATCCTAACCATTTTGATAATCAGATATGTCTCGACGACCAGGAAGACCTCCTCTTCGACCACAGGTTCCTATTCCTCTGCCAGAACAGACAGTTCATACTCCACCGACAGTTGTTACACCGATAGTGCCTCGAGCTACTGCAGTGCCGAGTAATGAACAGGGAAGTACGTCAAGAGATATGACTGATATGACAGCAACTCCTATGGAAACACTTCTGAAACGTTTCCAATCCTACAAGCCGCCTACTTTGAAAGGTACAGAAAATGCTGTTGAATGCGAGGGATGGCTTGATGATATGGAGATGCTATTTGATTCACTTGACTACGGGGATGAACGGAGAGTTAGATTGATTGGGCACCAGTTGCATGAAGTTGCGAAGAGCTGGTGGTTCACTACAAAAAGAGCTTTGGAGCGTAGAGGAACTGTACTGACTTGGAATGTCTTCAAAACTGAGTTCTACCAACGTTTCTTTCCTGTGTCTTACCGCAAGGATAAAGGGGCTGAGTTTGCAAATCTGAAACAGGGGAATTTGAATATCGAAGACTACGTTGCAAAATTCTCTACATTGCTACGTTTTGCTCCACATGTTGCTGATAGTGACGAGGCTATGGCTGATCAGTTTATCAATGGCCTGAGTCCGGATGTTTTTACACTGGTGAATACAAGGCGACCGAATACCTTTGCTGATGCCTTGAACAGTGCCAAGGGAGCGGAAGCTGGTTTGATACAGCAGCGAGGAGCTTCGTATACCGCACAACCTCCAAGACAGTCACAACCTGCAGCTCCAACTCCGCAACAGCAACCTTTTCGATTTGAAGGTGGTAGTAGCAGTGGAAATAAAGGGTTCTTGCAAGCAAGAGGAAAACAGTTTAAGTCTGGGAGCAGTTCTTCGAGTTCCAGTGGTACGAAGCAGAAGTCAGGAGTGTTCTGCAACAGTTGTGGTGGAAATCATCCAACCGATCAGTGCCGAGGTGTATCTGGGAGGTGCCATATATGCCAACAGACGGGTCATTTTGCAAGGGTGTGTCCTCAGAGAAATACTGGACAGGCAAGAGGTGCAGAGTCATCACGATCAGTGGCTCAACCTGGAAGACAGGCCTCTTCTGTTCATTCTTTCCAGCCAGCACATCCACAGCAGCAGACTCGACCAGGTGGAAGTCAGGCAGGCAATCAGCCTCAGAGACAGCAGGCTCATGTCTTTGCTTTGACTGAGGAGCAGGCACAGGGAGCACCTGATGATGTGATTGCAGGTAACTGTTCTATTTCTGGTTATTCTGCTTATGTGTTGTTTGATACCGGTGCATCCCATACGTTTCTATCTGCCAAATTTGTTGCATTGCATTCTTTGCCTGTTGAGTCATTACCAGTTGTAGTATCTGTTTCTTCTCCTTTGGGGAGGGGTCTTATCTCGATTCAGATAGTAAAGAATTGTGTACTACAGTATGAGGGTAATGAGATTGAGATCGATTGTTTTGTACTTGGTATGTCTGATTTTGATTGTATTATTGGGATTGATATGCTGAATAAGTACAGAGCTACCGTCGATTGCTTTCAGAAGGTAGTGAGATTCAGAACTGAGATGGCTGGAGAATGGAAGTTCTATGGTAAGGGTTCACGTGCTAAGATTCCTCTTATTTCTGTATTATCTATGACCCGACTTTTGCAGAAAGGAGCGGAGGGATTTCTTGTTTATGCAGTGGATTTGTTGAAACCTAGCCTGAACCTGGCTGACTTGCCAGTGGTTAGTGAATTTGCGGACGTCTTTCCGGATGAGATTCCAGGATTACCTCCGTATCGTGAGATTGACTTCAACATTGAACTGATGCCTGGAACTGCACCGATTTCGAAAGCACCACATCGAATGGCACCAGTGGAATTAAAAGAGTTGAAAGAACAGTTAGAAGATTTATTGGCCAAGGGATACATTCGACCCAATGTTTCTCCTTGGGGTGCTCCAGTTCTATTTGTCAGAAAGAAAGACGGTTCAATGAGATTGTGTATTGATTACCGGCAACTGAACAAGGCTACGGTAAAGAACAAATACCCTTTGCCTCGTATTGATGATTTGTTTGATCAGTTGCAGGGTTCTTCTGTGTATTCCAAGATCGATCTGAGATCTGGATACCATCAGCTGAGAGTTAGGGATTCTGATATTCCTAAGACTGCGTTCAGAACCAGGTATGGCCATTATGAGTTTATAGTTATGCCGTTTGGTTTGACGAATGCTCCAGCTGTATTCATGGCTTTGATGAATCGTGTGTTTCAGAAGTATCTCGATGATTTTGTGATTATCTTTATTGATGATATTCTGATCTATTCCAAGAATCTGATTGATCATGCTGAACATCTAAGAACAGTTTTGAAAACCTTACGAGCCGGGAAATTGTATGCTAAACTTTCGAAATGTGAGTTTTGGCTGAAACAGGTTGTCTTTTTTGGACATATTATATCTGGAAATGGTATTTCTGTGGATCCAAGTAAAGTCGAAGCAGTGATCAATTGGGTTAGACCGACATCTGTTCCTGAGATCCGGAGTTTTATGGGATTGGCTAGGTATTATCGTCGATTTATCAAAGATTTTTCCAGTATTGCGAAGCCAATTACTCAGTTAACTCAGAAAAATGCTCCTTTTATCTGGTCTGAAGCTTGTGAATCTAGTTTTCTTGAGTTGAAGACACGACTGACCAGTGCACCAATCTTGACGATTCCTTCAGGTACTGGTGGTTTCACTGTTTACTGTGATGCATCTCATCGAGGATTAGGGTGTGTTTTGATGCAGCGAGGACATGTGATTGCTTATGCCTCAAGACAGTTGAAGCCTCACGAAACCAGATATCCGATTCATGATCTTGAATTGGCCGCCATTGTATTTGCTTTGAAGATTTGGCGACATTATCTGTACGGGGAGCAGTTTGAGATTTATTCTGATCACAAGAGTCTGAAGTATCTATTTTCACAGTCAGAATTGAATATGAGACAGCGGAGGTGGCTTGATTTGCTTAAAGACTTTGATTGTGAGATTAAGTACTATCCAGGGAAATTGAATGCGGCAGCAGATGCACTCAGTCGAAAGGTATGTTCTTTGTCCTTATCGACGATTGGTGTATCGAATTTGATTGAAGACTGTTGTCTGTCTGGGTTAGTATTTGATACGAATTATCAACCTCTTCGACTCTATCAAATGCAAGCTGAACCAGCTTTATTGGTAAGAATTCGAGATGCTCAGAAACTTGATCAGAATATACAGAATTCGATTGAGAAAGTCAGATCCGGGCATGTATCTGAATACCGGGTTCGAGATGATCTTCTTTATGTTCACAATCGCCTTGTAGTGCCTGATATTTCTGATGTGCGACAACAACTACTGACAGAGGCGCATTGTAGTCGTTATAGTATTCATCCTGGAGGTAGGAAGATGTATAATGATCTGAAGACTCGATACTGGTGGAAGCCAATGAAGTCTGATATCACTGAGTTTGTGTCTCGATGTTTGAACTGCCAACAGGTGAAGGCTGAAAGGAAGAAACCGCCTGGTTTACTTAAGAGTTTATCCGTGCCAGAATGGAAATGGGATCATATTTCCATGGATTTCGTGATGAGATTACCTCGATCTTCTAGAGGTTATGATGCTATCTGGGTGATTATCGATAGATTGACGAAGTCTGCGTGTTTTATACCTTATCGTATGACGTACAGACATGATCAGATGGCAGAAATTTATGTCCGTGAAGTTGTCAGATTACATGGTGTGCCGAAGTCTATTGTATCAGATCGTGATCCTCGATTTACATCTCACTTCTGGCATAGCTTACAGAGTGCTTTGGGTACTCAGCTTCGTTTGAGCACAGCTTATCATCCACAAACAGACGGGCAGTCTGAGCGTACCATTCAGACATTGGAGGACATGTTGAGAGCTGTAGTGCTTGATTTTGGCACGAGTTGGCAAGATTCATTACCTCTTTGTGAATTCTCGTACAACAACAGCTATCAATCGAGTATTGGAATGGCTCCTTTTGAAGCTTTATACGGAAGAAAATGTCGATCTCCTTTGTACTGGGATGATATTTCAGAAGTACCCGACACTGTCCCTGATATGATACGTGATCTGACTGATCAAGTGAAGCTTATTCAGACAAGAATGAAGACAGCTCAAGATAGACAAGCGAAATATGCTAACATTCGACGTCGACCTTTGTCTTTTGATCAGGGGGATCGAGTATTCCTGAAGATTTCTCCTTTCAGAGGTACAGTCAGATTTGGCAAGCGAGGGAAGTTGTCTCCACGCTACATTGGTCCGTATGAAATTCTGGAGAAAATAGGCAATCTTGCCTATCGATTAGCTCTTCCTCCGGCGTTATCTGGAATACATGATGTCTTTCATGTATCAATGCTTCGAAAGTATCTTTCTGATGAATCTCATGTACTTCAATCTGATGAAGCTGAACTTGACGAGACTTTGAGTTATTTTGAAAAGCCGATTCAGATTCTTGATCGTAAAGAGAAGCAACTTCGTACGAAGAATATTCCGCTTGTGAAGGTTCAGTGGAGTCGTCATGGTATTACAGAAGCGACTTGGGAGACTGAATCAGATATGAGACAACGATTTCCAGAGTTATTTTCTTGATGTGAGTCTCCTTTAGTTTTCTGTTATCTGATATCTGTGATATGATTTGTTGATATTACTAAGATTTCGAGGACGAAATCGAGTCTTAGTGGGGGAGAATTTTAACGCCCGAAATTATTTAATTTTAATCCGAGAATAATTAATTTGGGAATATTTGGAGTTTTGATTTAAATTCTAATATTCTTAAATTGATTAGGATTGAATTTGAATGAATTGAGTAATTGAGGACTGAATTGCAATTTTTGAACTCTTGAGGGGCTAAAGTGCAAATTGTATTTAACTTATCAGAATTGAAGTTGTTACTCAGCATGTGCACGTGTCATTGGAAGCAATTTCATCAGATTCTTCAGCCAAGGAAAGAAGGAAAACCGAGAGCAAATGTCAAGAGAATTTCCAATTCATTTCTTTGTCTTCAAATCTTCATATCTTGGGCTACGATTATCCGATTTCGATTCCGAAAGATGTTTTGGAATCCTCTCGCCAAGACCTTCGATTTGATGTAAGTATCTTCTTTGTTCATCAAGGTTTGGGATTTCGAAAATGGCAGATATCAGATGTTGGTTTTGATTTGGTGTTGTTGAGCTTCTAGCTTTGTTAATCTTGAAGTTTGATTGAAGCTTGAGTTGTATATCTTGTTCTTATGCTTTCTTAGCTGTGATTCAATCTATACACCTGCTGATATGTTGGTTTAGAGGTTGAATAAGTGATATGAATGTTTGAAATGATTTAGAGATTTGCGGGAATCGCCGAGTTATACCGAAATGCTGTCGAATTCTTGAATTGAAGTGATTTGATATTGTTTTTGGCTTTGGAAGTTGCTGAACTATTAGATAATGGTTCCTTGTTTGTTATGCTATTGTCTCAGTGCATAAACAGGGCAACTCAACTCAAGAACGTCGACTTCGAAACCGATAGAAGATTGAACAAGGTTGGTAGAGTTTTCTTTGGAATTCTTGTTGAAGTTTGGGGTTGATCTTGAGCAGATTTTGAGTTATGCTGGGTGTGTGATCTTGTACAGATTTTGACAAGTTTGAAGACCTTCTAGACATCACATTTGAAAGGTAAAAGTGGACTACAATTTGATTGGGATTACAACTCGAGATGGTTTGTATCGAGTTCCCTCAATTCACATACTTGTTTGTTTAAGTGCTCTTATGTGCTTTCTTTTGATTACTTGAATAAGTTCTTGATATAATGAATGCCCTGATTATGTTACATGTTGCATTCATCTTGATGACTTATTCCTTTGAGTTTGAAATGAACGGACACGTTCGAATAGACGATTTGAGGGATTGTATATGTATGGCCTGGGTGGTTGTTTGAGCCTAGCGTCTGAGCTACATATATAATGGTTTCAAATTCTAGAGGAGCAAGATAGTAGCCCCACCTCGATAGGGTGTGTCGGTGGATTAGCTATGATATCTTCTTCTCGGGATCCCAATTGATGAATGATGAAAAGAACCTTGTTTTGAAAGCATGCATTGTATTTACTTCTATATCATGATGGTGATATTGATTATGCATGTTTAGTTGCTTTTACTGGGAAATCTATTTCTCACCGGAGTTATCCGGCTATTGTTTTGTTGTATGTGTCATTGCAATAGGAGGAAGTGGAACCGGGCAAAGGCGGACTTAAAGAACAAGGGATGAAATCGATATAGCGTGAGGATCCGAGTTAGGAGTTATGTGTGCTGTCATGAAGTTTAATGAGTCTTAATCATGATCATGTTTAAAGATACTTGTACAAGACTTGTAGATGATCTAGTTAAGGTCTTGTTGTTGTAATTAGAGCTTGAGAAATGATGTAACTACTTGATTCCATCAGGATGTATCTTGATTTTGATATATGACAATGATCTTGCATGTTTATGATATTATGTTGATGTAGTAAAGCTTTGGATTGGTTTATTACTAGCATTGAAAGCATGTTGGAATGCATGGTAGTTGTTATGCTTGATTTCATCATGTCTAGACTTTGGTAGGAATTGATCTTGAACCAAATATGTGCATGATGGAGTATTTGACAGCAACAGGGAAATGTAATTTTTTTTCTGCAGCATTGGCTGGAGCACGGGCGAGCCCCTGCTCGCGCGCGCGCGAGCCAAGTCGCGACCTTCGAATTTGGAGGCCGGCGCGCGCGCGAGAAGACCTGCCGCGCGTGCGCCGTGTAATATGTTAGAAAAAAAAAATTTTATTCTTTTGTTTAGACTTTGATTATTGTCTAACATGATTTAATAATGATTAATGAGATTAATGAGAGATTAGAACTCGGGTCATCACAATATATTTCCTCTTTGGCTTGAGGTTGATTCTATGGCTGCTCTAGCCATCATTGATGCATATGCTACTAGCTGGAATCTTCATCATTCTTTGACGCAAATTCAAGGAATTCTTCACCACTTTCAGGTTCGAAAATCTCATGTATATAGAGAGGCAAATGCGGCGGCAGATGAGTTGGCTAACATGAGATTAACTCTTGGATCGAAGATTCTCCATCCAGCGAACATACAGTGGCGTCCCAAAGGAATTTGCAGATGGAATGATCCGGGCTACCTTATATTAGAATTAGAGAGTGTTCTGTCAATTGAATTTTTGTAATTTTTCGAGTGGTTTTGGCCTAGTCTTCTCTCATGTATTGATTTTATTTCATCTAATAAATGGGTAGGGGTCCGCTTAACCCCGCCACAATCGACGGTTTTATTAAAAAATATATCTATATATATATATATATAAATATAGATAACACAAGTTTTAACCAAAAAATAAAATAATAATAATAATAATAATAATAATAATAATAATCTCTACTATTTTATAATAGTTGAAACCCCTATAGAAACTATTTTCTTTGATTTGACGTGAGGACACCAAATTTCTTTCCTGTTTTACCCTCCAATAAATTTTTCACTATGTCATTAACTGCAGGAGAGAGAAATAGTTTTCTCATCTATACCTGGTTGTGTTTTTTTTTTTTTCTATTCATTCCACCATCAACTTTAATTCATTTTTTTAATAAATACATATCTAATTTTTTTTTTCATTTGTAAGATCATCATGTATTAAATTATATATATAATTTTTTATATCAATTTTTTTTGTTACACATGCATCTCGCGGATGCGTGTGCCCGACCGCTAGTCATAATAATGACAACAACGCCCACCCCACGTAAGGCTTTGATTTGTCATACAAATTTCTTTGGGTTTTTTAACTGTTTACGGTACAATACCAAAATTTTTTCGTGAATAAATCAAAATATGATATCATCTTTTTCTAATGTATCACGCTCTCTTGCAGGGCGTGATTTTAATTGAAATCACGCCCTGCAAGAGAGCGTGAATCTGGCAAAATATATATATATATATATATATATATATATATATATATATATATATATATATATACTTCAAAGTTCAAATCACACAAGGTGATTAAAAATTTCATAAAATCAAAGTCATGCCTTCTCTATTTTATATTTATTTTTAAATCTTAATATAAAATTTATTATTTTTTATTCTTAATATTATTTAATCATCATTACATTATACACATAGAACACATAATGTAAATTAATATTAAAATTAAACATATTATTTTTAATATTTTATGAGATAGTAGTAAGAACATTATTACTGTAATTATAGGGGTGACATATCGTATCGTACCGAAAAATATATACCGTAACGTATGTCGTATCGAAAATTATGGTATATAAATTTTTTATACTGATATCGTACCGAACATTTTTCGGTAAATCAAAAATTTTTGTACATATAACTAGCATACCGATTATATCGAAATTTGAAGGTGAACCGAGATTTTGGTACGGTATCGGTATATACCATTTTATACCGAAAAAAACCATATAAGTTGAATCCTGACTTTTCGTGATAACAAAACAATATATCATTTTTATAGTATGACCGTCATTCATATGTAAAAACAAGAACAACGTCTACCGGAAGATGTCAAACGATCTAATCACATCAACCGACTGGAAGATATCAACTGACTTACAGATATCAGCCGACTCCATAATATCAGCTGATCCTCAGACTTCAGTCAATCTTAGATATATTTCATCAGAATGAACGTCAACCGGAATACAAGTCTCAAGGATATCTACCTAGTTCATAAAGATAAATGCTTAGTAATGGATCCTTGACAAAACAATTTAAATGCGTAAGGACAAAGCATTTAAGGTGCCGTCTGACAAAGCTCGAAAGGCCATTAATAGCATTTATTATTCTGACATATTGAATGGACATTAAATAAGCTTCAAGGACAGATGTTTTGAAGATGAACAGACTTTACTCCACAAAAAGAGAAATATTGTCTACTCTATATCTTCCAAGAAAAGACGCTTCTTACCATTGACAAAAAGAGACGTTGAAGATCGAGATATGAAGAAATCGAATCCATACAAGAGAGAATATACGGAAATAATACTATCAAAGCATCTGAGCACTCAAACTGTTTTTCAAAACATTCTACTGCTCTTTCAACCACCCTTCGCTCCAACAGAACACATCTGATCTTCTAAGAGATCTATTCAAAGGTTACTCAAATCCAAACTATTGTTTGAAGAACACTTGCTACATTCCAAGGATTTGAGATTCTAAGCTTTTGAAAGCTTAGCCAGTCGTCATCATCTACCGAAGAAGTTTGATAAGAACTTAGTGATCTTATCATTGTAAATCTAGGAGTTCCACTTTAGGCAGTAATAAGTCTTAACTTGGATCGGGTGTATTACAAGACGTTGTAATAGCCAAAGTCTTCTAGTATATCCTTCCCGTGAGGAAGAAGGGGCTGAACATTCATAAACAATTATGTGCACATTTACATTACTGCATCACATCACATTTTCACTATTATCACCTAACTTAATAAGAGTCATTTTTCGCACTATTTTAGTAGCTCTTATTTATCTAGAAAGCTGCAAAAAATCGGTTAAGTGAACTATCATTTGCTTAAAATTATCGCATTAAAGCATAAAATTATTATTATGTGTATTCACCTCCCCCCCCCCCCTCTACACACACTACCGATCCCCAACAATATATTTTTTTATAATTTATAAATTTATTGGTTAAAATATTATATATTTTTAAATTTTTATATATTTTAAAAAATGGCTTAAAGTTGACAAATTTATATTTGTGGCGCACACAAATAGTAATTGACAACAATAGTACCACAAATGTAAATTTGCCAACTTTAAACTATTGACTCTGAAATCTGTCTGATGTGACACAAAACCTAACTAATTAGAATCAACAATAACAGTAGTATAATAACAACAACAACAATAATAATAATAATAATAATAATAATAATAATAATAATAATAACAATAAAAATAGAGACAAATATAAAAATAATAATAATAATAATAATAATAATAATAATAATACAATTACAACGATTAATTACCTAAAAATAACAACAAATTGAATAATAAGTAAAATAGTTATAACAATCAATTGAAATTATAATAATTACACTAAAAATAAAAAAATATTATACATATCTCGATTGAATATTTGAAATTAATTTTCTCTGCATTAAAAATATCGGTAAAACGAGCATTGACATTATAGATTTAATTTAACATCCCAAAAATTTATTCATAACTCAATTTGAAATTTAAACTAATTTTATATTTGCCAAAATTAATCAAAATAAAAAAAATAAACTATTGATATCTATCAATAAAGTGATCTCCTTGGATGAGCTAACTAGTCGAGCTAATGAAACTCCTCCAACGGATGATGAGCTACTGCTGACCTGAAACCACGAACAAGAGTGTTAAGGGGGGCCGAAAGGTGTTCCGGCGTATCGCTTCCGACGCTCAAGTCAGATGCTAGGATAGCGAAATATAGAGAGTGGTGGGTGCACTCGAGTGAAAATTGGAATCTAAATAATGAAAGTGAACCTGGTATTTATAGGAGAAGGCTCTGGATTTAGCGCTTACCTTTCTTATCAAGAATCCAAGAATCCCGAGATCACAATCCCGAATATCTAGGCTGAGATCTTGCCCGAATCTTGTCTGAAAAAGGAAACATTAACATGCACATTTTATCCGAATTGAACTGGCATCATCAAGACACTATACTGTTGCTCTCTATGGAGTCATGGAGAGTGGTGAGTGAGCTATTGCTGATTTCCCGAGTTTACCATAAACAATTGATCCTAACATCTTAGCTAACTTACTGAGGTTGCTGAGCCAATCTGTTAAGCTAGCTTCCTGCTGACCCTGAGGCCGAGTTGAGCTCCCGATATCCCGAGGCCGAGCTTCCGACCTAACCTAAGAAGTATGGCGAGGGGCTTGGCCAAGCTCCCGAGCTCCTTACCCGACCTGGGAAGTATGGCGAGGGGGCTTGGCCGAGCTCCCAACCTGACCTGAGAAGTATGACGAGGGGACTTGGCCGAGCTCCCGAGCTCCCGGGGCCGAGCTCCCGACCTGACCTGAGAAGTATGGCGAGAGGGCTTGGCCGAGCTCCCGAGCTCTCAAGGCCGAGCTCCCTACCCAACCTTGGAAGTATGGCGAGGGGACTTGGCCGAGCTCCCCGAGCCAATCCTGGTTGGATATCAAGAACCTTCAAGCTTAGGGTCATCAATGAGCTGAGCTAATTTCCTCCTCTGAGTATCAACTATGAATTGAAATTTTTCATGATCATAAAAAAAAACCACAAATTACAGATTTTGTAACACTACAAGAAAAAAGCATAAACACAACACTTAAAAGACAACGCTTTTTATAAAAAGCGTTGTTTTTTTTAATAGACAACGCTTTTAGTTAAAAGCATTGTGTTTTTTTTATTTATAAAAGACAACGTTTTTTTATAAAAGCGTTGTCTATAAGCATTTTTTATCTGTCAAATACAACGCTTTTGAAAAGCGTTGTCTATGAGCGTTTTTTTTTAAATTACAACAACGCTTTTTTGAAAAGCCTTGTCAATTTGCATCTTTTTTTTAATATATATTACAACCCTTTCCTGAGAAGCGTTGTTCGTCAGCCAAAGAAATATTTATCATATTCATTCACATCCTCTCATTCTTCCTCTCTCGCTAATTTTCTCTCTCTCAAAACCCTAGTTCTTTTTTCTCCTCTCTGTTCTCGGTCATCTGCGTCGTAGCATCACATCCCACCATTCTTCGTACCCGCGTTGCCGCTTAACCATCCGAGAGTTCATTACGATGGTATGTACGCTTTCAGTCTGTCTCTGAAGCTCAACCCTAAACAGGCCCACCTTCTTTAATTGAGCCAGATTCCCATATGCGCGACGAGAGTGCGGAGCCCAAGCACGAGGAAGAGTTTGCGATTGTTATGAACCCCGTAAACACTATTTTTGGTGAGTTTTGTTAATCATTTTTTTTTCTTCCTGATCGATCTATTTTTTGTGGCTCTGTTCGCGAATTTTTTGCTCTAGATTGGTTCTTATGTTTTTAGATCTCTGTTTCTGCTCGGTGTATGTGAATTCATGAGTTGGATGATTCTACGACTTCGTTTCTAGAGACATGAGTTTATTGTTTAGGCAATGAAATAAGGATGTAGGTGTAGGTTTAAGCTTCTTTTGGTTCATATGTTTTGATGGAAATAAATCCCTAGAATAGAATTACTTCTCGATTTAAATAGTTGTGGCAAATGATTTGTGTTGTCTATGTTCATCGAGTGAGTTAATTGGTAGATTTATCGAGGTCTTCGAATGCACATTATGTTATTAGTCTCTTATTATTACGGTTCTTAGTCTGGTTTCTTAGCCTTTTGAGTCGACAGGTTTATGGTGTATAAAGTGCTCAAGATTATGGATTTATGTGTGTTTACTGTTGTTATGAAGCGCCAAATGAAGCAGCCTCCTTTGATGTTCAATGGAGTTTGCAAGCTGTGGCTGTTCCTTCTGGTGGACTGGGGTTAAGTCTCAATGCTACTGTTGCCATGTGAGTTCTCAAATTTTCTTGATTTTTCTGTTTTTTCAAGAAATTAAAAAGCAATATTTTAATTTTCTTTCCGGATATTTGTTTTGAGTTTAAAGTTTTTTTACCAAAGATGAAAATTATAGATTATGAGAATGAGTTTCTGCTTTTGTTTACTATGATAGGAATTGTTCTTAGAAACCAAAGCAAATAACAGACAAAGACGCTTGAATTATGCTTGTTTGTAGAGTCAATTGACTATTTTTGGCAGGTTTTAAAGCACTTTTTGTATTATGCATTTGCCCTTTTCTTGTACAGATTTATTCATTGTCTGGATATGATGAAATGCTGGCAAATAGCATAGTGGAAAAGTTCTGCTATGAAGACATACTATTTACTTTCAAACTTTGTTTGTCTGCATATGTTGATAAGTTCATATGCTAGGTTAGGTCGCTGGTGAGGAGATTTTACCAGCCTCAGAGCTACAAGCTGTTTGTGAGTAGATGTGTAATGCCATTTGAATTTGTGACTACTTCTGTTTATAGTTATTTGGTTTTGTTTCTGCTGTTTTCAGTATTTGAAACTGACTCACCTTCTTAAAATATTTAGCACCAGCTCATTTTCTTTCTTTGCAAGTGTTCTTATTTCAGATTTCTGCTATTTATAAATTTAACATGGCTGGAAAGCCTGCAGTTGTTATGCGGGTCGTTGATAGTGTATGACTGACAATCTCAGGCCTACTCGTGCTGAGGCAACTGATGTTGCTAATGCTGATTTGGATGGTTAGTCTCTGGTTCTTGCCTCAATTAATACCACTTTCTTTCATTGGCATTTATGTTTTTGAGGTTTTGATGTTTTATTCAAGGGATATGTTGAACGGGTTTGTATTTTGTAGATCATTATTATGCATGTTTGTTCTAACCATTCTACTTTATTTGTCGATGTTTGAGCTTGTCTATTTTTGAACTGAACAAGGTCAACACGAAATGATCATATTTCATGATGTGATGCAATTCTTCTTGGTGCTGAAACCTTACGTGGACTATACCCTGTCGAAACAATTTCTGTTGTTGGCAAAATTTGTGCTGAGGTAAGACCTTATATGCGTGCTGCCACTGACATTTAAGTTACGTCCATTTTGTGGTTTTATATAAGTTGATATTTCATTAAGTCCCATCTCCCTCTTATTTTATTAATTTCTGGGTTGGGAATGTTTGTGCTTCAAGCTCTCAATTTCAAGAGTTTATAAAATACTTTTTCGTGCACACTACTTATTAACATTAATGTTCTGTATTCTCAACAACAACAAAAAAATGGTTCTGTTGGTAACTTTTAGTGCCTTACCAAACCGTTTAAGCACTAGCTAAATATATTATCCTTTTTCCACATTAATTCCCAGGCAAAGAAGGTATTCAATCGAGAGCCGAGACCAATACTTCAAGAGAACCATAAAATATGTTGGTGAACCCATGACTCACTTGGAATCCATCGCTTCCTCGGCGTTAAGAGTGAATGTTATAGAAGGATGAGAAGAAAAAAATATAGAGAATGAAAACTGATTAGATAAATTTTGTTGTTGAATTGCTAATTTAAGCATATGCCTAGGATTTAATGAATAAATTTCTGCATTTCATCTTTAGGTTCGAGCGGTGCTGAAAGTGAAGGAATCTGTTATCATATGCTTTACCTTGTCTGTAAGGGCAGCAAGGTTCAATATATATTCTGAATGAATCCACAATTAATATCCTGAAATGTTGTGAAACTACTGTTCGAATTTGACTTCACTCTATCTTGTTTATGCAGGTTGATAGCAAAGTATCGACCGACCATGCCTTTTTTATCAATTGTCATTCCTCGGCTCAAAGTCAAGACAAATCAACTGAAGTGGAGTTTTAGTGGTTCATTTTAGGTATGTCCTCAACTCGCTTGAAAATTATTGTTATTGGAATAAAGGTCGGCTGAAAATATTTACGCCAGTTCAGTGTTCTTGTAACTTTTCTGTAACATTATTTCAAATAGTTCTTATCCTTCTGTCTGAATCTCGTTCTTTATCCTGCCTATTCTCTTTCGTGACACAATTTTTTCTGGGATCTGAAAATCCACCCCTATGCCAGTTTAGTGTTGTTGTAATCTTTCTTGATGTGATGTTGTCTATTATATATAAAGTAGTAATATAATGTACTGCTAAATAAATTCTTGTAAGTTGTAGGCGATCCTTCTGTGCAAGAATTTGAAGGCGGACACTTGGTTTATGTGGCAGCTGGAATAGAACCGTATAGGGTTATCGAAACTTCAATCAAGTATGACTGCTAATTTCATGTTCGCTTGACCAATATCAATGCTAGTTTTTCTTTTAATTAATATTCGATGGAGATTTGAGAACTTGCAGTACATGTTGGCAGGCACATTATGTGGGGAAGCTGGAGAATGGCAAGGTATTTGACAGCAGCTACGATAGGGAAAAGCCTCTCACTTTTGGTGAAATGTAAAATTGTAGCTGGCGAACTACAATTCTTTCGAGGGTGTTCTGTACTGTAGGCCACACTTTGATCAGCTCTTCAAGAGAAATGGCAGCCTAGACAAAAGCTTTGAAGGTAAATCACGAACTTATACATATAGTCAGTTTCAATTTTTTGATTTGTATAGGAAGAACATTTTATATTCTTGTGCTTGTGTTAATCAAGAACGCCTAAGATTGCGAAACCGGAGAAGCCTAGCGAATTTGAGGTAATTTAGAAAGGCTTATAATTGATGTGCTTAGGATAATTTTCAGGTTAGATAGACGGACACTATAGACATAAACATTTGGAACCTGCTGTCTCGTGTGAATTCTTGGATTTGTTTCATTACAGCAATAAACAAGAGGCAAGATTTCATTTTCGATTTCTAAGTTTGTGTGTTGTATTCAATGTAATTCAAATACCTTGCGTCGATATAATTGTCACATAGACACCTTCCTTTCATTTCTATAAGAATCGTACTGTACCAAGAGAAACACTTACAACGCGAAAAAAGCATTGTCTATGACCTTTTTTCTTGTAGTGAGTTCATGTTCTTTTACTGATAAATATGTGTTTAAGTTTATTTTTTATTTTAATATATTCATATTTGTTTTATGTTTGTTTTTATTTTTAATAATTTACAGTATGGAGATACAAATTAAAGGAAAAAAGATTGTTGCGGCTTTTATGAAAGCTCGGGATGCCAACATGTGCTGAAGTGAGGAATCGAAGTTTTTCAAGATTAATGCATATTTTTTTCCTAGTGTTCATTAGTTTAGAATTCGATTATTTTTTATATTTGAATGATATATAATATTGAAAGATTGTATATTAAATTTTATTTTAGAAATTTTTGAATTTTGAGTGATTTATAATATTGAAAATTTGTGATTTAATTTTTTTTTTTGTTTTTTATTAAAAAAAAGACAATGATTTTTTATGTGTTGTCTTTACCAGAAACGACAACACTTTTTATGAAACGACAACGCTTTTTATGTATTGTCTTTACGAGAAACGAAAACGCTTTTTATGCGTTGTCTTTACCAAAAACGACAACGCTTTTTATGCATTGTCTTTTCCAGAAACGAAAACGCTTTTTATGCGTTGTGTTTGCTCAAAACGACAACGCTTTTTTTGCGTTGTCTTTGACCGCAGTCTTTTACAACACTGGCTATGACAACGCTTTTTCAGTGACAATAACAACGCGGAAAAAGCGTTGTCGTTTGCCTTTTTTCTTGTAGTGTATAATAACCCGTAACCTTAGGAAGTGATTAAGGGAATTAATCGTAATTAGAGAAGACCGGAGGATCCGAGGATGTTAGGACGATCTGAAGTGGAGTTCGGAGGCTCCGAACGTGTTCGGACGGTCTGTCGGCAGGTTCGAAGGATCCGAACAGGACTAGGGCTTACGTCATCATCTACGTCAGCAAGGTGACGTCATTGCTTACGTGTGGATGGGACTTCGGACGATCCGAAGTCAGGATCGAATGATCCGATCGTGTTCGAAGGCTCCGAACTAGGTTCGGACGGTCCGTACTCCGTCTATAAATAGGAGAGCCGAGATTCATTCTCACTTGAACCTTTCCTCTTTTCTCTCTCGATTCCTTGGCCTTCTAACTCATATCTAGGGAATTCTAGGCATCCTATGGGGAATTCGAAAGTGGAATAGCGATCCAGGCATCGTAGCAGAGTTGTGGCCTAGTTTTGAGGCAAGCGGCAGCAAAGGGCAGACGACGGACGCAAGTATAGCTTTGGCTTCCTAAAAATATTTAAGAGTATGGAATAGCTTAGTTAAGCTTTTAGAGCTTAAATAATGATGCATGGGTATTTGCATTGTACTAGCAGTAGTACGGACTGTTAGGCGTGGGATCTAGACCAGTGGTGCTAGGATTTGCCTACAGTGTTAGAGGTACATAAGTACTGACCGAGATAGCCGGCATGATATATATGCTTATATGTTGCATGAGTATGTGCTATGTGTTTTACAATGTTTTAAGGCTTTAGCACATGCATGTTTTTACGGTAGACTGCATCTGGTATGATGTGAGTCATTGACAGTTTCCATTGGTGAGGGATAACTCCTTATGGATTCGTGTCGGGGAGGGGAGACTCAACCCCTGGTTTTGCTGTCACTAAGAGCGGCCACAACGGTGGGTTTTGACGCTATACTTGATAGGAGAATATGCGAGTACCCCGCGGAATCACCCTCTTAGCCGGTACTGTATATTCATGGCGCCCTGAGTAGACTGTTTTAACCAATATTTTAAAGTCATTTGCTTGCTGCATATTAGTCTATGTATCATTGTTTTCGTATTGAGCGTTGTCGCTCACGCCCTTGTGTTGGTTTCTTTTTGGGATTCCTTGTGGCGGGGAATGTTTGAGGCTGGACGGTCCAGGTGATTCGCAGTAGGGTTGAGGTTGTTACCTGTTGCATCGAGGATTTAGTGGTAGGGTTTGTTACCCTAATACTTTCGATGTGGTTGTATAAGAGTATTTATACACTATATTGTCGTCGGTTGTATTCTCCCTATTGGATTTGTTGTATTTTAAATATTCCGCTCTTTATGCTTTAAGTATTTATTGCATGCGCTAATTAAACTCTGATTAGGTAGTGGATCCGAGTAAGGTCGCTACAGATTTAATATGTATCTCATTAATTATTTATTCGTTTAATATAATACTAATAATCTCATTAATTAAAATATTTTTTCTATATAATATGAATGATGAAGATGAAGAAACATTAAGAATAATAATAATAAATTTGATTCTAATTCAAAAACTAATTATTATAATAATGATAATTACATTAATAATTTTCTTACTACTATCTCGTAAAAAAATTAAAAATAGTATATTTAATTTTAATCTTATTTTACATTATTTGTTCTATGTGTATAATGTAATTATGATAAAATATTAAGAATAAAAAATAATAAATTGTATATTAAGAATTAAAAAAAATTAAAATAAAAATCAAAGTCACGCTTTCAGAGAAGGCGTGACTTTTATTTTATGAATTTTTTAATCACCTTGTGTTATTTGAAATATATATATATATTATTTTTCATATTCACGCCCTCTTCGGAGGCGTGATTTAACTCAAATCACGCCCTATAAGAGGGCGTGATACATTAGAAAAAGATGATATTGTATTTTTCCTTATTCACGGAAATATTTTGGTACTGTACCGTAAACAGTTAAAAACCCAAACTCAGGGCAATGTGGGGCCGGGAGATGTATCGGTGTCCTTTCCAAACTCAGGGTAGAGAGGGGCCGAGAGACATCTTGGTTTCGCTGCCAAACTCAGGGCAATGTGGGGTCGGGAGAAATCTCGGTGTCCTTGCCATTCAGGGCAATGTGGGTCGGAAGAAATCTCGGTGTCCTTGCCAGTCAAGGCAATGTGGGGTCGGGAGAAATCTTGGTGTCCTTGCCACTCAGGGAAATGTGGGGTCGGGATAAATCTCGGTGTCCTTGCCATTCAGGGAAATGTGGGGTCGGGAGAAATCCCGGTGTCCTTGTCATCCTAGTTGTGGGGCCTCGGGTTGCTAATCTCAAATCTTAAGGGTCAATTAATGAATAAGCATCATTCATATAATAAGGAAAGAATAAGGATCAAGAAATTTTATTTTTTTTAAAAAAAAAAAGGGTACGCGCGGGCGGTCAAAAACTGCCGCGCGGGCGCCCCTGTTTTTTTTTCAAAACAGTAGGCTGAGCACCAGGCTGCACGCGAGCGGTAGTTTTATGCCGCGCGGGTGCATCCTTGGCAGAAAGCCTGCTCTGTTATTTTGTCAGCAACTTTGATTCTTTCAATCAATTCCAATCCCTCAAATTCAAGTATAGAACATGTAGATTAACATATAACCAGATCTAAACATGTTCATAAGGAAATCGATACATCAACTAGAAGATTAAAGTCTAGCAAAAGTTACAATTTACATATGTTGTTCACTCACAACTCAACACCAACTACTTCAAGTTTTTCCAACATTCATGCTGGAACTTAACCACCTCGATTCAGCTAGAAACAACCCGAGTCCACATCTAATCTTCACTCATGAGCTACTATCATCGTCCTTGACTAGCTCCTGCCCCATCTGTTGTCATGCACACATATAAAACAAGACAACAACCGGATAAACTCCGGTGAGAAATCAATCTCAGTATAACCAACATATAGAAAGCGTTAAATAAAACATATCGACTCTATTTAAACTCGACTCAAAAAATAGAGTAAATTAACGCTTCGCATAAAAACTGATTCATATAACTTCGAGGCCATCAAGATTCATAAATGATCTTGACATGGATATCCATCTATCGTAGCCATTCTGAGCTAGAAAATAAGGTTAACCACAACCTTGGCATAGAATCAATTCAATATACTATCATATCGACTCAAACTTAAAGATCCACTACCTGAGATGGATCGACAACATCAAACATAAATCAAAACATATCAAGTATGTGGTTTTTGCGGGCCAACTCAAGAATAGTCGTTCTTTGAGTTTCAAAATCCCTACCTTGCGATGTCGTCATTATACCTTCGAATATCTCGATTCTGAATTATTCAATCTGAAATATAACAATCAAAATACTTATATCAAACTTCATTCAAGCTTATTATATCAGAAATGAATCAAAACCATCAATAGATCATCAACCAATCTCATTTCAAACCTCAACTTCTTCTTATTCAATTCAACTCGGCGTCTTGTATCATTAGCCTTCAAACTCAACTGAAACTGAAGAATAAAAATGCTATAACATTCATAACATCTAGATAAAGACTTCAGCTCAGGTAGAGGCTATCAAAACAGTCTAAAAACTCGATTCAATAGCGTAGCGATTGAAAATCGGTAATCGACGAAATATCTCGAAATCAAATCTAACTTCAACTCAAATGATACTTATATTCAATTCAATAACCAGCATCTAAATCTTCATACCAACCACTTAACATGTCAAATACAAGCTGAAATCATGCTTCAACATAAATAACATAAGCTCATCAATCCGGTTTCGATATATAATCGCGTATACATTGAAGAATAAGATCATAACATCAAAATCTGATCTTTGCCATCTACTGATTTCGAAATTCATCAAAAACATCATAATACTTACACGAGATCAAAGCCCTTGTCGCAAGGATTCCAAAACAATTTACGGAATCGAAATCGGATAAACGGAGCAAAAGTTACGGCAATTCGAAAATCAAGAATTCAAAGGAAATAGAAAAAGGCTTCGGCTTCTGCTCTCAAAAGTCCGAATAAAAGCTGAAGCAAACACGTTGACAAGCTGATAATCTGATTAAAAATCGGATATGTGTTGCATAATTGCAATTTAGTCCCTCAAGTCTTCATTAATTGCAATTCAGTTCTCAGCCTTCTTTTTAATTCAATTTCAATCCAAAATAATTTAAGAATATTAGAATTTAAATAGAAACTCTAAATATTTCCAAATTACATATACTCGGATTAAAATTAAATAAATTTGGATTAATTAAATAATCCCGACCTTTTGCATTTTAGCCCTTCAAACTTCGATATTTGCAAATCAGTCCCTGATCGGGTTGTATCTTCAAAATTAATCTTCTTTAATTCCCGAAACATGGAACTTAATCTTAAATTCCATAAATATTCAAATCGAATATTTATTCTTTTAATTTAAGAATTCTCGAAATTTAATTCTCAAAATCCGTAAATTCTCAAATTAAATATTTTCGGCTCGGAAATTAAATCTATCATTTCCATAACTTCTCAAATCAATATTAGCCCATAATATGGAATTTAATTCTCAAATCCCATAATTAATAATTTAATATTTTCGGGCCTTACAATTCTTCCCCTCTAAGAAATGATTTCGTCCTCGAAATCACATTCAATCGAACTATTCAATCTGATAGACTGAATGATTATTTGAAGTTATTCTCACTTCAATCATATAGCTTTGAACTTTGTATCTCATCTCTTCATCTCTTATCAGATTCTTTCTTCGAATCTGCTTCTATTCTCTTGTATTTGGTATATATTCAGTTGTACTTTAAGTCATTGCAAAGAATTCGTTCTGAGTTGTATCTTTCTTTAATCAAGGATTTGTCAACTAATCGACTTAACTCAAAATCTTTTCGATATCTATATCATCTAATTAAAGTACATAGGAAGAATCTTCTGATACTTCCTTCACTTATATACGTGGAACAAATCGGATCCATTGTATCAAGCTGAAAAGAATAAATCTTTTACTAAAATCATCAATTCTGTTTGACATCTCATTCAGTGAAGTTCAGTAATTGTGTCAACTTGTTTCTTTCTCTATATCATTCGATGTTCTGTATAGAACATATATCAAGTCTACACTGTCATTCAGTTCATTGCTTCAAAATCAGTATTCAACTTCATATTCTGAATTTGTAAAACAACTCTGCTCTTTCTCAATTCTGAATTGAATAATGTTTCAAGAATAACTCTTTCGCTTAACGAATCAGTTTCAGCTTTTAAAAGTTATATCTATCATTCAATTACTAATTTTGTTTCTTCTTCTCTGTTTTCATTTCGTACAGATTCATCTTCAAAATCTTTGTGTGTCTCAAATAAAATCTGATCTGATATCGACAAATCATGTCTGATCTGATGTCATATACTTCGGTAGTATCATTTCAACACAAAGAAATCGGATTTCTTTTTATCATATCATCATAGCATTATCTCAAAATTGACTCAATAGCTGTTACAGGAATTATAATCATCAAGTGGCAACACATCAAGTCAAGTAATACCGAATCAGGTATTAAAGTTCTGAGAATATTCTCAACATCTGGAAAATCAACTCAGATAATTCATCAATCGAAGAATGATATAATGCAATCACATATAACCAACTCTCAGAACATCAGTCAATCAATCGATGCCACATTCTATCGAATAAATCTAAAGTCTTAATCCTGACAATAAATTTTAATCATTCCTGTATTCTCATCATATCTCTATCTTCTTCACAGCTATCTAGTCATATCTGTATCACATCTTATACAGAGTATTCTAAAATTCAGATTAGTCTATTCGGACTATCTATTAATCAGAGTATAATATGCTGTATTAACAGATTTCAAAGTATTCAGAGCTGTTGATAATCGGTATCATGTCAAGTAAAGTTTATTCTTGAAATTCGATTCATCTTCTCTGACTATTTGATCATACAGACATATCATCGTATACAGTAATTTCAATCAATCTGTTCATAACTACCACCTGTTTACATCATACAAACTACTTCATCTTGGTAGTTTCACAAAATACTCTTTCAAATCATGAGCTCATAACACTTCTGGAGTTTCTAAACTGTCACTGAACTAATCTAGTCAATGATTTTCAACTTCATCAGAAACTCTCTATACGTTTAACTTCGAAAACGTACTACTTTTGTTACCTCTATTTGCTTTATCTTCTGATAAAACAATTATTGAATGAATCTTAAATTCATTGTTGTGCATTTTCTTCAAAATCTGATATTTCTTTTCGGAAATATCAAGCACAATCAGATAATCAATCATAATAGAATTCATTCATTCTGATCTGAGGCTTCAATTCATATCTCAATCTGGCATTCTTTACTGAATTCTCATCGATTCAGTTTACTTTCTGTCTTTCTTTATTTCATCTTCTGAACAGGTCTGGCTTACTTCCAATCGAAAATCATTCTGATTGGTGATATATTCGTCTGAATATTCAAACCAGAATACACAAAAATATGGAATCAATTCATCGAATGCCTATTTCATTCCTCATTTCTATCTCCAAATACCGACAATTCATATCATCTAACCCAAAAATCATGGATCATATTCAAATTCTTCTATCAGTTACGAGCCAACAATCTTAAAATACGCTGAAATATCATCAAAGGATCAATAATTCTCAAAATCAAAAGAAATAAATCAAGATTGAGAAAATCTCTCAATCAAGGTCATCCAAAAATCAAATCTTCTGGATAACAAACTCTGCAAAGTGAAAACAACTCACTTGCATCGCACAACTCAGAATGAGTGAATCAACACAGGCTCTATATGAAAGCAATGTGCCATGAGAGCCAATCAATATTCAATAATTCAATAATTATATCTCCAATCTGATGTAATCGATTCAGCATAATCAAAGAAAAGGCTCATCTGTAACTGATTTTCATATCATCATCTATCTTCTAAACCTCAAGATCAATATTCAGTTCATAATCTCATCAAGTCGGTAATTCATAAATTCATCAATTCGCTATTGAATTCCATTTCACAACTTAAACTAAAGTCAAAAATCTTACTGGAACATATCTGTAATCTCTGGAACATATCTGTAATCTCTATTCATTGGCATACCTATCAATGCTGATTTAGATCTTGAACATATCTAGTGCGTCGAATATACTGATTTCGGAATATTTCTGTAATCAAACATCATATATCAAACCGAAATCACAGAATCTTAATTCGAGATTCTATATCATATCATAATATTCATATGCACATTATGTTCTTGCTGATCTAAGTTTATCGTTTCTTATCATTAATTCTTCTGCTAATCTGTATGCGATTATTGCATCATCATCTATCATGCAACATTAACAGATATTTCAATATGAACAAAATCATGTTCAGTTTCAGTTCTTCAAAGCAATAGTTCCATTCTTCAGTTCAATACACAAAGTCTCTTTTCTGATACAGAGGTGATCATATAATACTCTTTCAGCTATCATGTATCTATTGCACCAATAATAAACATGTCAAAACAAAATAAATCTGTTACCTGAAATTTCATTCTCAGGTGCAATTTCATTCTGATCCTCTGTATACTTTTGGAATTTGTTCTTCATTCGAATCTTTTCTCTGAATCGGATTTGCTTCTAACCTATCCTAGCACCTCAGCTTGAAATGTCTTTACACTGCTTGTTCAAATATCCCCCTCTAAAATGAGTGTAGTAATCTCTAACATATTCTGCATTTAGACCCAAACACTTCTGTCTCGGTCCGCTAGAGTTAAAGAATTACTTTCATATCATTCACTTCATATCTGTTCTGGAATAAAAGTTGTAGATAAAGTTGTGATTATCTCACATACTCTTGCATGTCTATAATTTCATTCTCATAACTCATCATTCAGCTTCAATTCTCTTAGCCCTGCCTATGTCTTTCATAAAATGTTTCAGTCGTCAACATTTATTCAGACATAATCTTCGAATTCAAGCCATAATTAAACAACTCAATCTTGAGCTTCATTATTATCATCTACAATTCAGAGAATCATAGTAGGCTTGAAATCTAACAATGCATTCTTCAATATTCAAATTACTCTGCTTCTGATTGGTATATTCTTCTTTTTCTCATCATTTCTATCTGTTTTGGCAAAGAATTGTTAATTAAAACCCTATTCTGAGCACTTACCAATAATGAATATACCTCTGTTCTGTCAGAATTTCTTAATCAGAATCTATCAGCTGGTTGCTAGGTTTCGAAGTTGGTATACAGTCAATCTGATACGATATTCATCTGTATCTTTCAGGTATTTGAACAACTGGTCAAGTTCTTCAAGCCAACTTCTACCTGCAATATCAGCTATTCATTCGCTGATATTCTGTTCTGTTCAATTGGAAATACTTCGTTCAGCTGAGCCATACAGTTTTGTTCAGTCTGACCATACCATTCTATTTAGTCTAGGGTGCTTACATCACCCAAAGAACACTGTTCTCTTCGATTCTGGGTGCTTACATCACCCGGGGAAAATCTTCTAACAAAATCAGTAAGAAATTCAAAAATTTACAAATCAGTAAATCAGGCAGTTGAATTTTAAAGATAGATCACACTCACATGCAATTTATCAAATCATCGAATCATCAAATCGAGTAATGCATAATCATGCAATACTATAAATGCATGTGACTCAATCTACCCCGCTCAGCTTCTATCTCAGTCCAAGAAACTTACGCTCTGATACCACCTGTTGTGGGGCCTCGGGTTGCTAATCTCAAATCTTAAGGGGCAATTAATGAATAAGCATCATTCATATAATAAGGAAAGAATAAGGATCAAGAAAATTATTATTATTTTTTTAAAAAAAAGGGTGCGCGCGGGCGGTCAAAAACTTCCGCGCGGGTGCCCCTGTTTTTTTTTTCAAAACAGTAGGCTGAGCAACAGGCTGTGCGCGGGCGGTAGTTTTATGTCGCGCGGGCGCATCCTTGACAGAAAGCCTGCTCTGTTCTTTTGTCAGCAACTTTGATCCTTTCAATCAATTCCAATCCCTCAAATTCAAGTATAGAACATGTAGATTAACATATAACCAGATCTAAACATGTTCATAAGGAAATCGATACATCAACTAGAAGATTAAAGTCTAGCAAAAGTTACAATTTACATATGTTGTTCACTCACAACTCAACACCAACTACTTCAAGTTTTTCCAACATTCATGCTGGAACTTAACCACCTCGATTCAGCTAGAAACAACCCGAGTCCACATCTAATCTTCACTCATGAGCTACTATCGTCGTCCTTGACTAGCTCCTGCCCCATCTGTTGTCATGCACACATACAAAACAAGACAACAATCGGATAAACTCCGGTGAGAAATCAATCTCAGTATAACAAACATATATAAAGCGTTAAATAAAACATATCGACTCTATTTAAACTCGATTCAACAAATAGAGTAAATTAACGCTTCGCATAAGAACTGATTCATATAACTTCGAGGCCATCAAGATTCATAAATGATCTTGACATGGATATCCATCTATCGTAGCCATTCTGAGCTAGAAAATAAGGTTAACCGCAACCTTGGCATAGAATAAATTCAATATACTATCATATCGACTCAAACTTAAAGATCCAATACCTGAGATGGATCGAAAACATCAAACATAAATCAAAACATATCAAGTATGTGGTTTTTGCGGGCCAACTCAAGAATAGTCGTTCTTTGCATTTCAAAGTCCCTAACTTGCGATGTCGTCATTATACCTTCGAATATCTCGGTTCTGAATTCTTCAATCTGAAATATAACAATCAAAATACTCATATCAAACTTCATTCAAGCTTATTATATCAGAAACGAATCAAAACCATCAATAGATCGTCATCCAATCTCATTTCAAACCTCAACTTCTTCTTATTCAATTCAACTCGGCGTATTGTATCATTAGCCTTCAAACTCAACTGAAACTGAAGAATAAAAATGCTATAACATTCATAACATCTAGATAAAGACTTCAGCTCAGGTAGAGGCTATCAAAACAGTCTAAAAACTCGATTCAACAGTGTAGCGATTGAAAATCGGTAACCGACGAAATATCTCGAAATCAAATCTAACTTCAACTCAACTGATACTTATATTCAATTCAATAACCATCATCTAAATCTTCATACCAACCACTTAACATATCAAATACAAGCTGGAATCATGCTTCAACATAAATAACATAAGCTCATCAATCCGGTTTCGATATATAATTGCGTATACGTTGAAGAATAAGATCATAACATCAAAATCTGATCTCTGCCATCTACTGATTTCAAAATTCATCAAAAACATCATAATACTTACACGAGATCGAAGCCCTTGTCTCAAGGATTCCAAAACAATTTAAGGAATCGAAATCGGATAGCCGGAGCAAAAGTTACGGCAATTCGAAAATCAAGAATTCAAAGGAAATAGAAAAAGGCTTCGGCTTCTGCTCTCAAAAGTCTGAATAAAAGCTGAAGCAAACACGTTGACAAGCTGATAATCTGATTAAAAATTGGATATGTGTTGCATAATTGAAATTTAGTCCCTCAAGTCTTTATTAATTGCAATTCAGTCCTTAACCTTCTTTTTAATTCAATTTCAATCCAAAATAATTTAATAATATTAGAATTTAAATCGAAACTCTAAATATTCCCAAATTACATATACTCAGATTAAAATTAAATAAATTCGGATTAATTAAATAATCCCGACCTTTTGCATTTTAGCCCTTCAAACTTCGATATTTGCAAATCAGTCCCTGATCGGGTTGTATCTTTAAAATTAATCTTCTTTAATTCCAGTAACATGGAATTTAATCTTAAATTACATAAATATTAAAATCGAATATTTATTCTTTTAATTTAAGAATTCTCGAAATTTAATTCTCATAATCCGTAAATTCTCAAATTAAATATTTTCGGCTCGAAAATTAAATCTATCATTTTCATAACTTCTCAAATCAATATTAGCCCATAATATGGAATTTAATTCTCAAATCTCATAATTAATAATTTAATATTTTCGGGCCTTACACTATTACTATGGTTTATAGATTGGTCAATCGAAACATAAGTCACAATCGAGGATCTAAATTCACAGTTCAGTTTCAATTCAGTTCATTTTCAGTTTGACTCAACTCAATTCAAAGTCAGTTTCAGTTATGCATGAGTTTTAGTTAAAGTTTCAAGTTTTCAGTTCAAGTTCAGTTTCAGTTATGCATGCGATCTTTTATAAGTTAAGTTTATTCCCGTTTGAGTAGGGATGTAAACGAGCTGAGCCGAGCCGAGCCGAACAGTATCAGGCTCGGGCTCGGCTCATTTGGTATATGTGGAGGCTCGGGCTCGGCTCGAGCTCCAGCCGAGCTTTTGTAATAAAGCTCGGCTCGGCTCGTTTATTGAATTTGTAAGCTCGGGCTCGGCTCGGCTCATTTATCATATGAAATGAGCCTGGATCGAGTTTGGATCGTTAAAAGAGCTCTTTTTCAAGCTCGTTGGCTCGTTTAACTGGCTCGTTAAGCAAGCTCGTATTATGGCTCAAGTTTGGCTCGTTAAACGAGCTCGTTTTCAAGCTCGTTGGCTCGTTTAACTGGCTCGTTAAGCAAGCTCGTATTTTGGCTCGTTAAGTGGGCTTGGGCTCGGGCTCGAGCTTGTTTTCGAGCTCGTGAAGTTTAAATACAAAATATAAATCTCTATATAAACTAAAATTAATTTTTTTAAAAAAAATAAAAATGACAAACAGTTCGGTTCATTTACATCCCTACGTTTGACTTGTTTGTTTAAAGAAAAGCTTCAAAGTATTTGAGTACAATTATTTTAAAGGCGTGTGCATGTATTATATATCATTCGTCATTACATGCTTTATCTTTGTTGAGTCTTTAGGCTCACTATATTTGCTTGGTGTAGGTGAGGTTGATGTTGGTGCTGAGGGGCAGGATTTCTTGGGCTGACGGCACCTGACAGTGCACTACCCTTCGACCGATTCTTCTTTTTCTGCCGCATTAGTTATTTGTAATAATGAATCAAGAAATATTATGTTTTCCTATCTGAGTTAGTTTGAAGGATGTGTCTTTCCTGCGATTTGTTTTGTTGGCATGTTATGTTGGAACAATGGAATTCGGATATCTCCACAATGGTATGATATTGTCCACTTTGGATATAAACCCTCATGGTTTTTATTTTGGGAACCCACCCAAAAGGCCTCATATCAATGGAGATATCATTCCATATATTAATCCATGATCTTTCCCTTAAATTTTCAATATGGGACTTTGATTGACCATTAACGATCTTCCCCTCAAACGAAGTCCCACCAGACCTCCCCTCAATTCGTCCCTCCAATCGAGCCTACTCACCTTCAATGCATTGTGGCACACGCTTTACATGAATTACCGGGAGCGTCCCTCGAGATCTTTTTCACGGATCTTAATCGGGGCCCTCAAACTTCTTTTCCTTGAGTTTTCCGAGGATTCCACCCACATTGGTTCTATCAGACCATGACTCGTTCCCACGGACGACGCCATTTATTGGAACAATGGAATCCGGATATCTCAATAATGGTATGATATTGTCCACTTTGGGTATAAACCCTCATGGTTTTGATTTTGGGAACCCACCCAAAAGGCCTCATACCAATGGAGTTATCATTCCATATATTAATCCATGATCTTTCACTTAAATTTTCAATGTGGGACTTTGATTGACTATTCCTAACATGTTAAATACTTGGATGTTAAACTTTTGGTATTCGCAAACTTTGAACTATTTTCATTTTAGTTTCTTGCTCATTTCATCGTTTAGATTTTTGTCTTATTTAGTTCAATCTTTTGTGGTGTTGTTCAGACAGGTGGATCTTGAGTGTTTCAAATAGGTAATGCCCAAATTTTTGAAAATTTCGCATTATTTTAATATCTATTTAATATTAGAGGTTAGGATCGTTTCACAAGAACTACTCAATGCTCCATTATTCGAGTAGTTTGTTGGATTCCTCCACCTCCGGGCTGTTACAAGCTTAACTCGGATGGTTTCTCGAAAGGAGAAGGTGAATCTAGCATTAATTGGTGGTATCATTAGAGATTATCGGGGTGACCCCATTATTGCTTTTCGTGATTATATTGGCTTAGGGTCGAACACTAGAGCCGAATTGCATGCAATTCTGAAGGGATTGGAATTATGCAAACAATTTAATATATTTCCTCTTTGGCTTGAAGTTGATTCTATGGCTGCTCTAGCCATCATTGATGCAGATGCTACTAGCTGGAATCTTCGTCATTCTTTGACGCAAATTCAAGAAATTCTTCACCACTTTCATGTTCGAAAATCTCATGTATACAGAGAGGCAAAATGCGGCGGCAGATGAGTTGGCTAACGTGAGATTAACTCTTGGATCGAAGATTCTCCATCCAGCGGACATACAAGGGCGTCTCAAAGGAATTTGCAGATTGGACAGATCTGGGATACCTTATATTAGAATTAGAGAGTGTTTTGTCAATTGAATTTTTGTAATTTTTCGAGTGGTTTTGGCCTAGACTTCTCTCATGTATTGATTTTATTTCATCTAATAAATGGGTAGGGGTCCGTCTAACCCCGCCACAATCGACGATTTTATTAAAATATATATATATATATATATATATATATATATATATATATATATATATATATATAGATAACACAAGTTTTAACCAAAAAATAAAAAATAATAATAATAATCTCTACTATTTTATAATAGTTGAAACCCCTATAGAAACTATTTTTTTTGATTTGATGTGAGGACACTAACTTTCTTACCTGTTTTACCCTTCAATTAATTTTTCACTATGTCACTAACTGCAAGAGAGAGAAATAGGTTTCTCTTCTTACCTGGTTGTGGTTTTTTTTTTCCTATTCATTCCACGATCAAATGTAATTCATTTTTTTTAATAAATACATATCTATTTTTTTTTTTTACATTTGTAAGATCATCATGTATTAAATTATATATATAATTTTTTTATATCAATTTTTTTTGTTACACATGCATCTCGCGGATGTATGTGCCCGACTGCTAGTCATAATAATAACAACAACGCCCACCCTAAGAGCATCTCCAACCCAACACTATGTTGGCGTTTTACGCCAACATAGTGTTGGGTTTCTTCTCCAACCTAGCGCTATATTCAGCGCTAAATAGCGTAAGCTTTTTCCTTTTTTTTTTTTTTTACTTTTCTTTTTTAATATAATCTGATTTGTTCTTTTTTTTTTTGTTAATTTCTATACCTTTACAATTACAATTTATTTTTTGTAATTATTAATTATAGGATATTTTGATTTAAAATTTTAATAATCTGATTATATTATTAATAAATGCATAATTTTTTTTAAAAAATTGTTTATAGATAATCACATCACTTAATTATTCTTTTATAATACAATATTAATTAATAAATATATAAATAATTGTCTATATAAATATTTTGTTTAAATATTAAATAAATAATTAGTTTAAATATTAAAATAAATAAAATTAAATATTTTAAAATAATTCTTAAAATAGATTTAGTTAAATTTTTTAATTCGTTAATATTTATAATGAATATTTATATATAAATTATTATTTAGATGCTAATGATATTTAATTATTGTGTTAAAAATATTTAGTGGAATAAATTAGTTGTTGTGATAAAATAATAGAGAATATTCCGAGAATATTCTTTTTAGTGTAGATTTTGGAGTGAATGAGTTGAAGATGATTTTTGTATTTGGTGTAGGAATTACACTATCTTGAAGTTAGTGTTACACCAAGATAGCGTAAAGGGTTGGAGATGACCTAAAAACGGAAGGCTTTGATTTGTTATACAAATTTCTCTGGGTTTTTTTAACTGTTTACGATACAATACCAAAATATTTTCATGAATAAAGTAAAATATAATATCATCTTTTTCTAATGTATCACACTCTCTTGGAGGAAATCACGCCTCCCAAGAGAGCATGAATCTGACAAACTATATATATATATATATATATATATATATATATATATATATATATATATATGTGTGTGAGTGTGTGTGCGCGCTTCAAAGTTCAAATCACACAAGATGATTAAAAATTTCATAAATTCAAAGTCATGTCTTCTCTATTTTATATTTATTTTTATGTATTAATTTAAAATTTATTATTTTTTATTCTTAATATTATTTAATCATCATTACATTATTTACATAGAACAAATAATGTAAAATAAGATTAAAATTAAACATATTATTTTTAATTTTTTACGAGATAGGAGTAAGAACATCATGACTGTAATTATAAAGGTCATATACCGTATGGTACCGAAACCCTAGCTGCTGCCTTTGACCACCTATTACTGCCGCCGGAAACTCAGAATTTGGCTACGTATTTGAGAGCGAGTCTGTCTCACGAGTGCTCCGGCGATTCTTTCGTTTTTAGGCCTTGAGTTCAGGAACAAGCTCTATTCTAGTTCTAATTTTTCCGCCGCTATCCAAGCTTTTCCAGTCGTGGTTAAAGCTGCTGCTGCCGCCGACCACCACCACCGCGCAATCAACTCGTTTCCATTTCATCTCGATTTTAGCTTCGAGTTTGAACATCTCTGAGCTCGATTCCAGCCTCGTAGTTTGAAATATAGGCATCCTCGGCTCCGGAGTTGATTGGCTTGGAGGTATATTTCGGTTAACCTAGAATATATCTGAATTACAGCTATTTATGTGTTTAGATTCTGAAGTTATGGTCTGAAATAAACTTACAATATTGCGCTGGCTTTTATTTGGCTTTGGAATAACTTGATTTCATAAAGAAGTGAATGAGATATATGAATTTGACAGAAACTGGTTCAGAGATGGAATTCAGTGTAGTGTTGTGTTCATGATGTCTGTACATTTAAATTCTGGGGTTAATCGATTTGTAATCTCAATTTGGTATTCCAATGAAAGTTTTAGATGATCAAGTTAGCTTTCATTTGGCACTGGTCTTGCGTATTTTGAATTAGTATCGAATGAGTTATGCAATTTTTGGTACATATTATACAGTCTTTTAGATCTAGGACATGCGGGAATTTAATTGGTAAATTACAAATAGGTTTGGGGCCATTCACCAATGAATGAAGTTATTTGGTAAACCAGTGTGAAAATGAATTGTCGAGCTTTGTGTTAGCTTTTGATTTCCAACTGACGATATCCGATTTAAATCAAGATTGAATGAGTTATGATTTTTCTACGAAAACTGCTCAGTATGGAATCTTCATGCGAGTATTACGTTTATGTCTGAGATTCATCTATTTCTTAGACTATGTTAATGGATGAATTTAGAAATTTGTTCAACACATGAAATAATCCAAATTTAGTTAGCTTTCATGTGCAAAAGGAAGCGAGTCAATTGATTACAAATTTTGTGAGTTTTGGCCTTAAAACTGAACTTTGCTCAAGCTGAAACGTTGTGGACTCTAACCCTTGAATTGGATGAGCTATATTATGAGATAAATTGCATGTTGTAAACTTTGGTTGATATTTTGTATTAAAGTAAAAGTTGTGGAATATTTTCAGATTTGTTGGAGGATTGATCTAAGTTTGAGTATCAAGAGTTGGTATTACCAGTTTATCCAACGTTCATTGACTGAAAAGGTATGATACGACAACGTGAGGTAACTTTGTGATTGTCTCGAGTTTGTCTTCGTGGCTGCTCGAGCTACTAGACACGCACTTATGTGCTTGATTTTTATGTTGAAATATATATTATATGTTTACTTGAGATATTAATGATGATTGAGGCTTTGTGAATCTGATTGTTGATGTCATATATTTCAATATTGAGCATTGAGAATGACATTGCGTATTGAGCCTCTTTCTTTGAGATTTCTGTCTAATTGGCCTAAGATGGAGAACATATGGGGCTATAGGGGACCTGTGATATCACAGATTTGGTTATTGTGGGTCGTCATCCCCTATAGGTGCACCATAGTCCGGGAGAGCCATGTCACATGGGACCACCTCGAAAGGTTGGTGCCAGTGAGACCTGTGCTGGAGCTCGTTCCTCCCCAGAGATTGGGTACCCTATGCTTTACCAGAGATATAGAGATTGATCCAGATTTCTTTGATCACCGAGATTTTAAATAATGCATTGCATTGTATATTCACTGAAATATATGCTTTCTTTTATTGTCCTTCATATTGGGCTTTGTACACGCCGGTTTTTTGGCTGTTTTCTTCACATGGGATCAGGTTTACTAAAAAGGCAGTTCCAGGATAAGAAAAATGTTATAGTGGGATATTAAGATCCTAGGATTTTATTATATTGCTTTTATGTTGGTATGTTTTCATCTAGAAGCATGCTTAAGATTGAACTATCAGACGTGTTTTATTTTGTCAGGCTGTGACTGTAGGGATGCATTGTATGTGTGGAGCACGATATTTTATCGTATTGAGATTTTATGTTATTGTTTCGTTTCTACTAATGTAGTTTTCGGTGGCATGATTATATCATTCTTTTTATGTTCTTATTTTAGATGAAATGCTGTTGGTTTTTTTAAATAAAAACGGACATGAATGTAAAAGAATGCATACAAATTTAAATTTATCCGGTTTAGTTTCATTATAATTGTGATGTCAGTTCCGAACCCCACAACATTTGTACATCTTATGATTTTTTGTTTTTTGTTTTCTTTTTTGTTATAGACTTGATGGGAGACAATATTGAAGAGGTTGAAGTCACAAATTCAGAATCTGTGATTCCTGAAAATGTTGAGGTACTATCTACAAACTCTATTGTAGATCAATTGGAGAGTAGACTATTTGTTGGTCAAGTAGTCAATAGTGTTGAAGATGCGTATCTACTCTATTGTAATTATGCGCGCGCTAAAGGTTTTAGCCTTAAAAAAGGTGATCAACGGTACTTTCCTGGCACTAATGAACTCCAAGCTAAAGAGTTTGAATGTTCTTGTGAAGGTAGTAAAGATGAAAAACGTTCTAACAAAAAAGTATCTGTTTACTTGAAGCCAACAAGTAGAAGTAAATGTAAAGCAAACTCAGAGTAGCGAGGCAACAAGGGGGTGAATGGAAGGTTGGTAGGCTTGTCATGGAACATAATCATGAAATGGTTACGGTTGATCAAAGACATTTAATGAGATCGTCACGCAATATTTCTTATGCTAAAAAATCTACTTTGGAGGCTATGGTAAATGCTGGGATACCTGTGGCTAATGTTGTCTCTTATATGAAAAATGAAGTACAAGCAAATGCATATGATCACCTTGGTCGTACAGAAAATAATACGAAAATTGAGAATGAGGATGCCTCTGCGTTACTTCATCACTTTATAAATAAGTCAAATAAGGAGACACATTTTTATTGGAATGTTCAATTTGATAATGACAACAGGATCATGAACTTCTTCTTCAGGGATTCTAGATGTCAAGTTGATTATGAGTATTTCGGTGATATTCTGTCAGTCAACACAACTTATCAAACCAATCGGTACAATTTGATATGTGTTGCTTTTGTTGGAATTAATCAGCACATGCAAAATGTGATGTTTGGCTTGGCATTCATGTCTGACGAAACTGAGAGTTCGTTCGAATGGTTGTTCAAAACTTTTCTTCATTCTATGAATGAGAAACAACCTGAAACAATTTTTACAGACCAATGCCAAGCAATGATGAATGCAATTGATACAGTACTTCCTTATTCAAACCATCGGTTATGTCAATGGCACATCAATCAGAATGCTCCTTCACACTTACGAAGTTTGAATAGTGACTCTGATTTTAAAAGGTTGTGGAACAAATGCATGACTCATTGTGAAACTGAAGAAGAATTTGAAGCCACGTGGAGGATAATGATTGATGAATACAATCTCAGTGATCATAAATGGTTAAATAGTATGTATGCATTGAGATACAAATGGGCTACTGCGTTTTGCAATCACAAGTTCAGTGCAGGGCTTTCTAGAAATGAGATGACAAATGCAGATTTGAAGAGGTTAGGTAACAGTCTCATTTCATTGTATGATCTTGTGCTTAACTATGAAAAAATTCAAAAAAGTTGGCGTGAGAAAGAAAAGGCCGAGGATATGCGATGTCATCACATGAAAGCCCCGACAATGTTAAAAAATAATCCACTGTTGGATTCTGCTGCTGATGTTTATACACTCATTGTGTACAAGCTATTCGAATTAGAATTGATTAATTCTTTGAATGTGCGATTCATTCACATGCCTTCGGATTTCAGTGAATTTTCCCTTGAATTTAAAGTAAAATCTCATGAGGAGAACTCAAGGGTTAGACAAGTGATATTCAATAAGGAGAATTTTGAAGTAAAATGTAGTTGTAAAAAATTTGAGTCAATGGGAATATTGTGCAAGCATATTCTGATGATCTTCAATTTTATGAATGTGAATTTTATTCCGAAACCATACCTGAAGAAGCGGTGGATGAGAAATGCAAGAAATAAAGTTTTTGATGATTATTTTCCCGGTGGAAGTGGGATTGGAAGTGACTGTGAATCTGAGATGGATTTTGTCAACCAAATAATGAGATCAACATTTGCTCTTAGCATGCGATGTAAAGCTAATGTAATGGCAAGAAATAAGTTGACGGAAATTCTTGATGGTGCATGAGAACAAATAAATTATTTGGTTGAAAATCTCAAGTTGGATGATCCAAAGATTTGTGACAGCGGGGTTCACGGAAAAAAATAACTTGTTAGATGGCATACTCGTTTGTAATCCTCCTCAAGAGAAGTCAAGAGGAATTACAAATAAGTACATACAATGTCATTGGGATGATAAGAGTAAGTAAATTTGAAAGGAAAGGGAAAAGTTGACAGATCAAGTAAGTTGCTAATTGATTTGCTATTTATTGACAAGTTGTGCTTTTTTGTTTTTCACTGTTTCATTTTTTCTGATATAGATGCAAAAGACACCGAAAGAGAAGGACAAGGCTCAGACTTCTTAGTTCCCCAATATCCAAGAAGCAAATTGTGGACAACTGCAAAATCCTATGGTCCAACCACCGCATCATTTGGATATCAGTTTGATGTCAACCAATCATATAATTCGGTTATTGCAATTCTCTTATGTTAATGTATACCTATAAATGTGTAATATCTTATATTTACTTTTTCTATTTGAAATGCAGGAAATGATAGGAATTTCTGTTCAAGCTATCAGATTAAGTTATTCTCATATCAGTTCGAGAATACTCGATCATTACAAGTAAGAAATATTGTTAATGAAGATTAACTTGTTTAGAAATTGATCTTATTTGGTTTTTTATATTGTTAAGGAACTTGATGTGATGATGCATAACTGAAGGTAGCTCGATGTTTGAAGAAAGTTTATAGCTGTGGATTTGAAGAAATTTGGTGATTATTGAATAACATTATGGAAGGATGCTATTTAGTTAGCTTTGTTTTGGTAAACAATTTAGAAATTTGGTTATATAATTGTTTGGTGCATATATTTTGAAGAAAGTTATTTAGTTAGATTAATTTGGTGAAAATTTTGCAAATTTGGTGATATAATTATTTGGTGAATATTATGGAAGAAAATTGTTTAGCTAGATTTAATTGGTGAATAATTCAGCAATTGGGTGATTGATGAATATTATTGAAGAAAGTATTTAATTGGTGAATAATTCAGCAATTGGGTGATTGATGAATATTATTGAAGAAAGTATTTAGTTAGATTTATTTCGTGAAAAGTTTTGAAGTTGGTGATACGTTTGAGTTCAGCAATGGAAATTCAGAGCTACATTTAGAATTTAGATATTAGATATAATTGCTGAATTCCGCAATGGGATTTCAGTTTTGGTGATATAATTGGTTGGTGAATACAACTTAGAAAAGTTATTAAATTAGATTTATTTGGTGAAAGATTTTTTGAAGTTTGGTGATATAATCAGTATAACCGAACCAAAATTCTCCTACAGACCCCAAAACCGAGTCGAATTTCATGGTTCGTTTTCGGTGTAGCCTAATTTTTTTTATATATTATTAATAAGATAAATAAATAAATAATGATTTTAAAAATTAAAAAATGATTTTTTAAAAATAAGAAATAAAAAATTCGGTTTTGGATTCGGCTTGGTTAATCAAGCCAAAAAAACCAAAATGGATCGAAAATTCGAAATACTAAAAACTGAAAACCTTTTTGATTCAAATTGAATTTTTTTGTTTTGGTCCGGTGCGAATGCGATGGTGAATTTTACCGTGAATGCCCCTGATATAACTTGAATTCTGCAATTTTTTGGTTAAATTAGGATTTCATCAGTACCAATGTACCATCATGAATATCATAAACTATTTGAATTCAGCAGTGGAAATTTTCGTTAAAAATTTTTATAATCAACATAAAAGAGAGAGTAAATAACTACACGATTACGATCAACTAAAGTTTTTGAATAAATAATAAATCTCAAAAAGGAAAAAAAAAAAACAACGGCGGCGATGCAAATCAAAATATATAATCAAATAATCTAGGGTTTCATTTTCTAACTACAGTCAACTATCTCTTGTAACTATTATTTTATCTCATTCATTTTTTCCGCAACCCACAATAAATGGTTGTGTTTCTAAATCTAATAGTGCATATTTTAATTTAATTATTTTTTTCGCCATTAGCTTTGAAAATAACAATTGGACATAGGGATGTGCAACTATTAGTTAAACCCAAAAAATCGACCAAACTTGTGTTTTTTGAAAATTCAATTCGGCCAATTTGGTAATTTGATTTTGAATTTTTTTTTAAAAAAAAATTTGTTAAATATGTTTGGTTTCTGCTTTATTTTGATTGTTTGTGTTTTTCGGGTCACTAGGCCATCACCAAATTGGCGTAGTCGAAACCCAGTCTATGTCGCTCGAACATTTTAATGTTAGAAAATGAAAATACTTGAAGAATAGATTTTAGCTCACCATGAGAATATCATGTAATCGATGCTGGATACATTCAGTGTAAGCCCTAAACTCAAGAACTAGTAGAAAAGTCGCAAAAGACTTCGGTTATTAACTGAAATCGTAGGTAGATAATTACCAAAGTAGTGTCACGTGAACTAATAGGGTACTATTTTACTTCGCTTTATAACCAAAGTCTTAGCCCTGAAATTACCGAAGTCTTTGGTCGGTTCATGGAGCCAAAACCGGTTCAGGGTTGGACCGATGCCGAAGTAAAAACATATCTTTTACTTCAGCAATTTCATTAATTAACGAAGTAAAAAACTTTCTTTCACTTCGTCGATTAATGAAATTGCCGAAGTAAAAGATATGTTTATACTTCGGCAATGGCGCTAATCGACGAAGTAAAAGACATTTGTTTACTTCGTTGATTAGTGAAATTGCCGAAGTAAAAGATATGTTTATACTTCGGCAATGGCGCTAATCGACGAAGTAAAAGACATTTGTTTACTTCATTGATTAGTGAAATTACCGAAGTAATAGAAGACATATGACTGCAACATTTACATTGATTGATGAAGTAAATAGTCTATTTAATTTCATAGGTTATGTATTGTGGTGAAGTAATAACGCCACAATATAAATATATTTTTGAAACTTAAAATAGACAATAAATTATTCATAAATTATTCATACCAAAATGACGAACATCCATAAATCCACAAGTATATCCACCAAAATAACCCAAAAATATGTATGTATCTACAAGTATTTCCACAAAACTAAAATTCTATCCACATAGACAAAACAAAGTATTATCCTAACGCGCATGACACATTTAGGCACCTACATAGTAGGAGTAGGCGAATTCAATGCATTCACTTGTAACTTCATCAAATTTATCTTGGCTGTAATATTGGTTCTTGATGGATCCTGCAAACTGAAATGTAAAAATGGATAGCTCAATGCCAATATGAATCTCATCATCCTCACCAAACAAGTAAATGAGTACTGTTTTCTTGGTGAAATCATTTGAATGTAAAAACATCTATGATATATACTGCAGGATTGATACAAGCTATTTAGCAAACAAAGAATTGGACAAACAAATTTGCATAGCATGTTCCACAAAACACATAAAATTAACTCTATTATTATAATCAATACCCAAGTCAAACGCTTGAAACTAAGAATTGAAACAAGGATTTAAACAGCTCAAAAATTTCCACTTACATTTCCAACCCTTGCTATGCTGCAAAAATTTAACGAATTCCTTGCACTTGCAGAAATTTTAAAAAAAAAAAGTTAAGCATGCTAGTGTGTGAAAATGGCTACTATAGAAGAAAGAAATAAAACCCATTAAAACCAATCATTTACACAAATCTCCAAGCCACACAAATCTCACGGAGCTTGATCCATGAATCCATTTGTATAATATAATTTCAAAACAACTATAATACATATTTCAGAGGCCAAAACAGGAAGCGTTATATACAAAAGTAAATTAAAATATGAATTCAACAACAACAAAAAAAACAATTTCATAGTACCTCAACTTTTCCAACTCTGCAGCATACTTGTCCCTGAATAAAAAAATGCCGAAATGAACATTATACATTTTAAGTATGGGCATTCAGCTCATGGAGCCTGATCCATGAATCCATCCATAGAATTAAATTTCAAAACAAGTATAATAGATTTAAGAGGCAACAGACCAAACACATAAAGACCAATTACAAGTTCAAAGCAGGAACAAAATATAAATAGCAAATCCTAGGATGCACAAAATAATAATAATACTACTAAAACTAAAAAAGAATGAATGAATTAAAAAAAAAAAGCAGTAATCCAAACCTATCTTTCGTCTGATATCGTGCCATTCTGGTTGCAGCCCACCTGTTGAAAAATAAGATTATATACAAAAAACACTGAAGAACTTAACAAAAAAAATTGCATGCCTCCTCTTTGTAGTCCTGCAAATAAAAGGGGTAATGTTGATAAGTAAAGAGATCATCAAATAAAAATAACACAAAATATAAAGCAATACGTACAATGAAATAATCGCCGCAGTCACGGCGACGCCCCCGGAAAAAGAATCCCAGAACATTGAACCTTCTCTGAGAGTGGAATACTAGAAGGAAAGTAAAAACAAAAAACAAAAGAATGTTTGTAAATAAGATGGTACAGAACCATAACTTAATAGTAAATTCAAATCATTATGTTTGTAAATAACATGGTACCGAACAATAGCTTAATAGTAAATTCAAATCATTAGCATATGGCCCAAAGTTAGATCGCAAAACCAGGATAAGTTGGCGTCACTTTTTAAGAAGGAAAACAAGCCTTGAATACTTGCAAGTGTCCCTACCAACTTTTATATATGCATACATAATAAAGATTGTGATAATCTTTCATGCAGCCGCCAATATTACCTTCTTCCACTGAAAGATCATAAAGAAAAAAGATCACAATGAGATGAGAGTAAAATATTCTCGGCCAGCAGCAACATCACAATATTACCTTCTTCCTAGCGTATCACACATCTCTATCAATATACATTATTTTTTTTAGAAACAAATCAGTATATTATATAAACAAAATTCCTAGCGTACGATATAATACAATTTATACAAAGTGCAAATAAATATATAAATACAACTAACAAGATAATTAATAAAGATTCATCATCATATTACTACTAAAAAGTAACATACTAATTTAGAATACCAGTGAAAGCAAGTGAAAATAATAATTATGTCGAACACCGGTTGAAAGAACCAAACATAAATATAAAATTTATCAAATTACCTATGGATGAAAAGGCTTCGATCATGGGACAAAAGACTGATGATACTATTCAAATTAGAAGCACATAATAAAAATAGAAAAGAGAATGAAAAAAGCAACTTTTGAAAATGTAAATTAAAATATCTGCTGAATGAAAGAAATCAATTTCCTATTGTACCTCCACTTCTCCAACTTCAAAGCAAATATTTCCCTGAAGTAACCAATAAAGAAAACAATGCGGAAACAATCAGAGGATATATCCATAAAATATGGACATTCAGTTCACGGACCAATAAGAAAACAATGCGGAAACAAGCAGGACACGGAGCTTGATCCATGAATCCATGTGTATAATAAAATTTCAAAACAACTATAATACATTTCAGAGGCCAAAACATGAGTGTTATATACAAAAGTAAATTAAAATATGAATTCAACCAAAAAAAAAACAAAAAAAAAACAATTTCATATTGTACCTCAACTTCTCCCACTCTTCATCATACTTGTCCCTGAATTAAAAAAATGCCGAAATGATCAGGATACATCTTTAAGGCTCATGGAGCCTGATCCATGAATCCATGCATAGAATTAAATTTCAAAATAAGTATAATAGATTTAAGAGGCAACAAACCAAACACATAAAGACCAATTACAAGTTCAAAACAGGAACAAAATGTAAATAACAAATCCTAATCAGCACAAAATAATAATAATAATACTAAAACTAGAAAAGAATGAATGAATAAAAAAAAAGCAGTAATCCAAACCTATCTCTCGTTTGATATCGTGCCATTCTGAATAAATAGAATAAAAAATTTTACCTTCTCACCACACTGTCAATAGATGCTTTTGAAGTTTGAAAACTATCTATAGTTGAGAATAGAAAACTCTGAAAACGCGTCCCAGCGTGGACGAATACTTTAGCAGGACGGATTTGAGAATGCTTCTTAGCAGCAAGTATCGTATCTTTCTCCTCATGTTTGACCAGGTAATAGCTACCGATTCTCAATGCCTGCCAAGTCAACACTTATGTTTAGCAGAAAAAAATTAGCAATATCTTATCTTGGATTGTGAAAGTAAATATCACATACCTCAAAAACACAAAACCTCTCTGAACTGAATTCCAGCAAAACAGTGCGCTTCTGAGGTTGGCAGCAAGGAACAATCTTATCACATGAATCTGTGTATCCCAAAGTGCCCTTCGAAGATAATTCACACTACTATTAGAAATCAAACACGGCAATTCCAGTGGGAGATTCGAAATACAACTGGAATTTTCAGCGTAACAGCTGATATAAGAACCACAGGGATCTGTAAAATGGCCAAGTAATCCATTTCCAAGGTCATCTGACGTCTGACCTAAAATTTGAAGCGTCCATTAAAGATGGATCAAATTTACATCTCTTGTAAAGAAAAACTTCCTCAGATCTGAATTTTTCAAGAGAATCTCCCAGATGGTCCAAGAAAAGCCGAGTGGCATCTGATTCTATATTTTTCTCAGCAACAAGCAAATCCCAAGGCAGGAGTATGGCCTGAGCAAACATGGCTGATTTTTTCGCTTGACCAATTTGAAACTAAAGATGGAAACAAGTAACAATCAAAAGACAGACAAGAAAGGTATGAATGCTAGCCAATAAAAATTTACACTAGCGTGTATCTTTGGAATGAACCATATAACCATACCATTTGCTGAACGGAAAATTTGTGTGTCAACAAAAGCAAGTGAAACTTCCCACTTTCATGCTCCTGCAAGTTTCTCTTGTCATCGCATAGGAGAGACCATGGATCAAGATTTTAATCTTCACTACCTGGCTTCAAATAAAGATAAGGGGAAAATATCATCCTTCTAGTTAGCGAAGCATTACCAAAGATACTTCGGCAGGATAATGATTGTTCTGGGTGCAAATCCAACCGACCAGTTTTTCAGGTTTGCCTTCTATAATTATGGTAAAATCTTTTTCCTGAAATCATGAAGGTATGATTGACAGCAATAAATCAATAGTATAAAAGACTTGCCGTAAATCTACTAAAAATTGTACAAGGTGACATGGATGAAAAGAAAGCCCAACCTCTAAAATCCTACCAATTTACCACACTACTGAAAGCACTGGAACATCAAGTACGACATCCATGCCACCAGTTGCATCAACAAGTTGCAATATTCCATAAGACAAAGAAATCTGAAAAACAAAAAGGAGGCGTGTTATTTTAATTGTTCATAGCTTCAGCACAAAACCTTAAGTTCAGAAAATGCAAAAGGCACTATACATTACTTATATTTTCCGCAATCATGATAAATATAAGAATATCACATGCCAATTGCCACTTAAAGAGATAAGAGATTCAATCATTACGACCTTTAGAGTTCCAACTACAAGCACACCGACGTCTTCTGTTTGTATTACTTTTTTGATTGATTGTGCATAAAATCTTCCACAGCAAGATACAATCTTTTTCGAACAAATACTACCTGTTGTGAAAAATCCTCGCAAGCGTACGAGCGTCAAGTTTTAATAAAGTGATAAAATCAGATATCGATCCACATGGAGTAAAATGAAAATATTTAGTGCTTGTAATTAAAATAGTCTAAACTTTATCTAGAAAATCAATATTTGAGAAATTTGCAATGAATAAAAATAATCAGGATGTTTTTGATAGCACGCACACAACTTTCAAAAATAACCAATCAGAGAATAATGGTCTAGAGGTATAGATTTCACCTGGTTTCAACAACAATCAATCCTAATTAATTAATCTTCATTAATTTCAGTCAATTAATAGCCAAGAACACTTAAGTTTATTATTTCCCTCTCCCGAGCAACAAATAATGTTTATCAACTACAATTAAATTCCAATATCCCTATTAAGGATTTATCGCAGTGATCTATCACAAAACAATGTTCTTTTTAAAAGTTCTGTTAAAATTATACACTCTCCCGAGCTGTATAAATAATTAACAGCGTATTTTCCAATGGTCATATTCAAAATCCCCTCTCCCGAGCAATGATTTCAAATAAATATAACAAATCAATTATTGATCAGATAATTGAAAAGACAATCAATTCTAGAAAAAACAATTAATCTAGAAACAACACTCAATTCAATAAAATCAAGAATTCATGAAAGTGTCTACACCAGGTTCCATCCGACCTCTAGACTATAAAAAATTAGTTCATAATAAAATTCTGAATAAAACAATAATTCATAAATCCAAACATATTCAGAATAAAATAAAAGTAAGAAATCAAATCCGTCGTCGACGCCGTGTCCGGTCTATCGATCTCCGTCTTCGTTCTTCAATTAAAACTCAAAATTCCTCAGAAAATCACGATCAAAATATGTTCTCTGATATGTGTGTGTGATTGTGGCGGCTCCTCCTAAATTGGTCTGATAAGAAATCATTTTATATCGCATGAAAAAACCCACTCAAAAGCCCAATAAAATAATTGCCAGAAATAATAAAACTTTCCAAACAGCAACGGAGCGGGCGCGCTAGGAACGGCGCGGGCGTGCCTTAGTTTCGCTGAATCCACTTTCTCACGTCTTCAGAATCTTGTGCGTTAGCTCTTAAAGAGCGCTAAGTTTTAGCGCTGACTTTTTCAATCAAGGCTCAATTAAGAAAAGCCCATTCCTATTCCTTTTCTTCTTTTCTTCTCTTTTCTTCTCTGTACGTTTCTTTCCTTCTTTTCTTTTTCCTTTCTTTTATTTTCTTCACAAATTCTCATTTTTCATCATTTTTTCAAATAAATTCAATAATCTCCTGCAACCACAAAAACAACAAAACACCCACATAAATCTGCTCGAAACAAACAATTAACAAATAAAATCATATATAAATTAAGTGTATAAAATACACTTATCAAATACCCCCAAACTTAGACTTTTGCTAGTCTCTAGCAAAACTATTAAAACCAATAAATTCCAAAAACTCAAATCATCAAAAACCAACAAGAATAGCCAAGAAATATTATGGAACAATGACCTTAGCAATAATTTCAAAGAATTTTCATATCCAATCTCATCCAACCTACTAACACTCACTTGAAAGTTTCAATCATAACAAAATAACCTCATAAACTCACAATCTCCGCAACTCACGTTCAAAACACCCTTATCCAAATTCAATTCAAACATTCATAGATCATGAGGACTTTTCAAGGTAGAATATGATCAAATAAAGGATATATTTATCAAAAACACTCACAGTCAGGTAAATGCAACGAATAAGCATGTGTGCGTGTTTCGATCAAAATTCATAATCATTAAAAACATCAATCAATAGTCTATAGGCTAAATTCTCGCAACTCTTATCCACTAGTATATTGGGCAACTGAGACTCGGTCAATAGGACTTAATTAGCTTATAGTGTAAGGCCTGACTTATGACTACAAATAAAGGATAAGAATTCAAATAAGGAGTAATTTATTGCTTAAACTCAATTCTAATTTCGACTCCTTTTCTTTCACAACTTCACACTTATTTTTCAATTCACTTCATTGATTTTTTTTCAACTTTTCACACTTCTTTCACAAATTTTTTCAACCAAAATTTTTTTTCACTCTTTTCTACTACCTATTTTCATCTTTTTAATTCATCCACCACACCATTCCATTTTTCACAAATATTAACTAAGAGCATATAACATTTTAGCATTCAAATTACTCCCTTAAAGGTAAGAAATAGTGTTTAGGCTATTCAGGTAGTCAATGTAGGACTTGAAATAATGACGAATGAGGGTTTAATCACACGTTTACACGCATGCCATTCGATTTTCAATAAGCTCAAACAAGGTACTAGGGATAAAATAAATAATTAGGTAGCTTGAAAGGCTCAAACGAATTCAGAAAAATCGCCTAAATCATTCCTAATCACAGTTATGCCCGTATTTCGCCTCGAAGAGTGTTTGAACTAGTTCTAGACAAGTATCAATCCACAATTAAATCATAAAAATCTCAATCAGTGCAGAAAAGATTAATCATCAGCAGTAAACGATGATTTTTTTTTCAACAAATTCAAATTTCAGATCATGTACCTCAATGTACTAATAAACGTGTAGGCTCAAATGGGCAACTAGGGATAAATTAATTCAATGAAAATCAGGCTCAAAAATTTCAAACAATGCCTCAATCATATCTATGTTTGTATGTCTCAAAAATCAGATTCAAGTATTAATCACAGAGTATATAGGAAATTGTTCATACACTTGGTTCCATTTTTTCAAAAATATTTGTCAGATAGGTAGACAATCATGGATTTCAGTTATAGCACAAAAAATATTTTTCAGCCATGCATCCATTTTTTTCTCGACTTCTTTTCAACTCAATTCAACAAAACTCAACAACTCAAACAAAAATTTTATCTATGAAGCACACAGTAATCAACTAAACAACTTTCAACCTTATCATCAAAATCAAAAACTAATTCATCCCCCCAAACTTAATGTAATCATTGTCCCTAATGATTAAAAACAAGAAAATGAATAAGGGATACGGGACGCGTACCTTCGACACCGAGAATCAGTACTCGATGTTATCATCCTCCATGAGAAAAAATTCCAGCATGTAATAAACCATAAAATAAACCCTCAGGGAACATGAACATGCATATAACGTCATGGTGAGCTTCAGATGTGAATTTGCAAGGAAGAAGAGCCCTTGGAGACGCATGGATAGGTGCTGCAGCTCGGGAATTGATGGAAACGCTGCTGGGGCTTGATGACTGCGTGATTGCACTTGAGATGGAGCGCTGATGGGGAATTGGAGGGCATGGAGGAGTAGCAACTGGTGAAGCGCATGAGGTAGAAGATAGGGAAATGGTTTGCATAAGACGTGCAGCAGCTGGTAGGAGCTTTTGGCATGATGAAGCACAGATGATGTAGCAGCTGGGAGCATGCGCTGAAGGGGAGTTGGGACGCGTGATAGCGCTAGCTAGAGAAGGGCTTGGAGCGCGATAGCGCAGGATGGAGGGGGTGGTAGCGCGATAGTGCAAGGGAGAGGGAGATGGCAAGCGCGATAGCTCTTTGAGCTGGCGAGGATGAAGGTCTTGTTAGCGCAAGGTAGAGAGCAAGTGGCATGCGCCATAGCGCTGAAGCTGGCGCTGTTTAGTAGCGCGATTGCGCGTGTTGGAGCGCTGTTCGTGTATCAGTGCAAAGAATGGGAGGCGTGGGCGCTCAAATGGAGTGGCGCGGGCGCGCCTTTAAGTCTCAAAACAACTCCAATTTTGTCCAGGTAAGGCGCGGGCACTCCGATAAATGGGGCGGGCGCGCCGCTTGCTCGAATTGAGATTTCTGGAGCCTGCAAAATTTTGAAAATTAAGAAATATTAAGCTCAAAAATTTAAAATAAAAAATACTTAAAACAATTAAATAACAAAAATTAAATAACTGAAAATAAAAACAAATAAAATAAAAGAAAATAAAATGCTCGGGTTGCCTCTCGAGTAGCATTTGGTTTAAAGTCGTCAGCCCGACTTTCACCGGTGTTAGATCTTCCCTTTCTCTTTAACTCGCCAAATCAATTCCACGAACCGCCTTTTAAATTTTGCTTTCTTCTTCTTCGCGGTTTTCTTCGTCGATAAATTTGGTGCTTTACTCTTGGATTCAACCTCAATATCGGCTCTTGGACAGCTCTCCAACTTCACAACCGGCTCAATCAAACACAATTCTTCAATGGGTGGAGTGGGTGCTTTCGTGAATAAGTTGAAGACCACTCGTTCGTACTCCACACCCATTGATAATTCACCCTTCTTGACATCTATTTTGGCATCAGCAGTAGCCAAAAACGGGCGTCCAAAAATCGGCGGAGCACCATGATCCGCTTCAATATCCAAGATCACAAAATCCGCTGGGAAGATAAATTTATCCACCTTGACTAGAACATCTTCAACAATTCCTAGTGGATATGTAATGCTCCGATCCGCCAATTGCAATGAAATCTTAGTCGATTTCATGTCTCCCAACTCCAAGGCCCTGTAAATAGATAATGGCATTAAGTTAATATTGGACCCTAAATCACAAAGTGCATTATTAAAATGAGAACCACCAATAGAACAAGGAATAGTAAAACTCCCTGGATTCTTAAGCTTTTGTGGCATCTTCTTTTGAAGCACCGCACTGCACTCTTCATTCAAATTCACCACCTCGTTCTCTAGCAGTCTCCTTTTCTTGGACATCATCTCCTTGATGAATTTTTCATAATTTGGCATTTGCTCCAAAGCATCAGCAAAGGGGATGTTGATGTGAATTTTCTTGAAAATCTCCAAAAACTTGGAGAACTGCTCATCCAATGCTTTCTTCTTGAACCTCTGCGGGTAGGGAAGTGGAGGCTTGTACATCGGTTTTGGCTCAGGTTTAGACTCCTTCTCTTCGACTTTTTCCTCAGATTTCTCCTCTTCAACAGCAGGTTTTTGGACTCCAACTTCTTTTCCACTTCTCAACTCTATGGCATTGCACTGTTCCTTAGGATTCACCTCAGTATTTCTAGGGAACTGGCCGCGGTTGTTGTCTTTCAGTGCGTTTGCCAACTGCCCAATGCTAATCTCCATGGATTGCAATACCGCGCCCATGTTGGCCATGTGCGTCTCCAATCTGTCAAGGCGAGACTCAGTTCTGGCCATCCTCTTACCTAATTCCTGCACAAAAGTACTAACCACATCCTCCAAAGACGGCTTACCCTCATCCTTGTTTGTATTGAACCCCGAAGGATTCAACACATTTTTGTTGTTAGCATAAGAAAAATTTTCACGATTTCGCAAGCTGGGATGGTAAGTATTAGGGACAGGGTTACCTCTGTAAGCTCCATAACCTCGGTAGCCATTAGGAGTGATATAATTAACTTCCTATAGGGCGTGTGATCCTTCAACTCCAGTTGAATCTGCAACATTAATCTTATTCAAAGAAGCTACCTGTGTAGTCAGTGCAGATAATTGAGCGGTGATGGATGTGAGAGGATCCATTGCATACACTCCAGCTGGCTTCTTGACTCCCATACGCTCAGATGGCCATTGAAAACTATTAACCGTCATATGTTCCAGCATATCGTAGGCCTGTACGGGGTCCTTTGCAAAAATAGTTCCTCCAGAAGAAGAATCCACGTTCATCCTTGTAGGCGCATTCAGTCCGTTGTAAAACCACTCGATCTGTTCCCAATATGCAAAATTGTGGTTAGGACAACGTCTAAATAATTTTTTGTACCTTTCCCACGCCTCGTATAGCTGTTCAATGTCCAACTGCCAGAATGTGCTGATCTATATCTTCAGTTGGGTGGATTTGGCTGGTGGAAAATATTTTGCAAGAAATTTTTCTTTCATTCTCTCCCAAGTAGTGATGCTTCCTAGCGGCAGTGATTGCAACCAACTTCTGGCTTGATCCCTGAGAGAAAAAGGAAACAAGCGTAAGCGAATAATATCCTCAGACACACAATTAATTTTTACCGTATCAGTTATCTCCAAAAAGGTGCGTAGGTGTAGGTGAGGATCAGCAGTGGCGCTCCAATTAAATTGGTTCTGTTGAACCATGTTGATCAAAGCAGGTTTCAGCTCAAAATTGTTGGCGTTGATAGTTCCTCGAGCGATTCCAGAATAGTGAGCCTGGATCGTCGGCCTAAATTGATCTCTAATTGGCACCAGGGGAGCTTGTTGTGCTTCTTGTTCAGCCATTCTCTCAATTTCTTCTCTTCCAATTCTTCTTAAAGCACGTGCAGTGTGCTCGATCTCCGGATCAAAGAGTAGATAATTCGCACTTTGAGATCGCCGCATAGACTGCAATTAAAAATAAGAAGAAATTAATTAGTAACTTAAAATAAAATAAAATAAAAACTCTAAATTAAAATCTAGACTAATTGGTAACAAGACTAAAAAATAATCAAAATTTACTCCTCGGCAACGGCGCCAAAAACTTGTTGTGAAAAATTCTCGCAAGCGTACGAGTGTCAAGTTTTAATAAAGTGATAAAATCAGATATCGATCCCACAGGGAGTAAAATGAAAATATTTAGTTCTTATAATTAAAATAGTCTAAACTTTATCTAGGAAATCAATATTTGAGAAATTTGCAATAAATAAAAATAATCAGGATGTTTTTGATAGCACGCACACAATTTTCAGAAATAATCAATCAGAGAATAATGGTCTAGAGGTATAGATTTCACCTGGTTTCAACAACAGTCAATCCTAATTAATTAATCTTCATGAATTTCAGTCAATTAATAGCCAAGAACACTTAAGTTTATTATTTTCCTCTTCCGAGCAACAAATAATGTTTATCAACTACAATTAAATTCCAATATCCCTATTAAGAATTTATCGCAGTGATCTATAACAAAACAATGTTCTTTTTAAAAGTTCTGTTAAAATTATACACTTTCCCGAGCTGTATAAATAATTAACAGTATATTTTCCAATGGTCCTATTCAAAATCCCCTCTCCCGAGCAATGATTTCAAATAAATATAACAAATCAATTATTGATCAAATAATTGAAAAGACAATCAATTCTAGAAAAAACAATTAATCTAGAAACAAAACTCAATTCAATAAAATCAAGAATTCATGAAAATGTCTACACCAGGTTCCATCCGACCTCTAGACTATAAAAAATTAGTTCATAATAAAATTCTGAATAAAACAATAATTCATAAATCCAAACATATTCAGAATAAAATAAAAGTAAGAAATCAAATCCGTCGTCGACGTCGTGTCCGGTCTATCGATCTTCGTCTTCGTTCTTCAATTAAAACTCAAAATTCCTCAGAAAATCACGATCAAAGTATGTTCTCTGATATGTGTGTGTGATTGTGGCGGCTCCTCCTAAATTGGTCTGATAAGAAATCCTTTTATATTGCATGAAAAAGCCCACTCAAAAGCCCAATAAAATAATTATCCGAAATAATAAAACTTTCCAAATAGCAACGGCGCGGGCGCGCCTTAGTTTCGCTGAATCCACTTTCTCACGTCTTCATAATCTTGCGCGTTAGCTCTTAAAGGAGCGCTAAGTTTTAGCGCTGACTTCTTCAATCAAGGCTCAATTAAGAAAAGCCCATTCCTATTCCTTCTCTTCTTTTCTTCTCTTTTCTTCTCTGTACGTTTCTTTCCTTCTTTTCTTTTTTCCTTTCTTTTATTTTCTTCACAAATTCTCATTTTTCATCACTTTTTCAAATAAATTCAATAATCTCCTACAACCACAAAACAACAAAACACCCACATAAATCTGCTCGAAATAAACAATTAACAAATAAAATCATATATAAATTAAGTGTATAAAATACACTTATCACTACCCCAAGAATCAGCACTGTTATTCCAGTCACCGAGAATTTTCTTCCATGAGGCCTCACAATAACAGATTAAATGACCAAGAGGAAGCACCTGAATATCATAGTCAAGTCAAATATTCCTTGATAATTAAAGCCCCACCAGTTAATCAGTCAAGAACTTTTTAATAACTGCAACTGGAGACCAAGAATTTTAACATCAGAAACTAACCACTATCGACTTACCAATCTCAATTGGTTATGAACTTCATGGTCAACTGGACACAAACTAAGTTTGCAGAATTCTAGAAGGGCACCATGTTGTCAAAGAAAAAATAGCATGTGATGGTGACGGCAAACTAAATAAGGTATAATTTTGATAACACCAAAAGGAATTTTACCCGAACATGAAAAATAGATTGAGGCAAATGTGAAAGAGCATATTTCTGAGCCAGTCCTTCCTTCTGGAATCACCTTGTAATAGTTTTCATAGATTTATTTTTTGAGGGAAAGGGAAAAAGATTGAGAGGTAACTTGTCAAATTTGGAAAATGCGAGTAAAGATATTACATGTTTCGATCCCAAGATCTCCTTATCAGATAAAACCCCAGTAAACTTTTTTTTCTAAAACATGAGGCAGTGGCATAAATCTCTCTAAAACTCAAATTCAAGTAACCTACAACCATAAAACATCAAAATCGATCGGGAAACGGCTGAAAAAACGCAACTAATTCCGAAAACAAAAAAGAAAAATGGGAAATTTTCTTATGGAATGGGTATCGAGAGATAGATTGCGATGAGATCTTACCAAATATGTAGTCAACTTAACATTTCCGTCAAAGAGGTGGAGGTGGAAGGCTGGAGATTCAAATCGGCGGAGCTTGGGCTGAAGAAGAAAGCGGATCGCGATTTTTTTTTCTCCAAGGATAAATGTTAGAAAAGCGAAAGGGAAATTAAATCTAAGGTTACCGGTTGTTCTTTTTTACTTCAGCAATTATAATTATAAATTTTATTTTTTAACTTTTTACTTCGTCAAAATTAATATACCGAAGTAAAATGTTACCAAAAATGATTAGTGAAGCCCGTGTTTTTTGAATTCTGAAGTAAAAACTGCGTTTTTACTTCACTAATATTATTACCGAAGTTGATCGTTTCATTTTACTTCGTAAATAATAATTGCCGAAGTAATAGGTGGCGAAGTAAAAAGCCAAAATTCTACTAGTGAAGGCACAACAATGCTACGATTCTGGTAGCGTTTCGTCACTGCCTAGCTCTCGAATACGATGCCCGAAAACCCTAAAGACTAGCTATGAACGAGATAGAGAGACGGGAGGAATGAGTGAAGCTCTTGGCGCCCCTATTTATAGACCTCGATCGAAAAATTCGATCTCTCGTTCGGAGCTTCCGAACGCACTTCGGAACTTCCGATCGTCCTTCCGAACTCTCTCTATTGAACATGTGTCTCTGAGTGGACAATACACTGCTATCGACACAGTTTGCATCTACCGAACTCTAGTTTGGAGCTTTCGAACTCTCTCAAGTCTAATCATCCAATCAAAACCCATACCCAATTTGATTGACCAGAGATCGGAGCTTCCGATCTACAGTTCGATGCTTTCGATCTGCTCGGTACTTCCGATCACCAACACTAGCTTCCGAACTGCTCTTCGGAGCTTCCGAACTGCTCTTCGGAGCTTCCGAACTATCCCAACACTTGGAACCCTAGGAACCATTAGTGGTCATTGTGAATCCAATTTCCAACTCTTTAAACCCAAATGAGAACTATTTAATCATGTTTAGACAATAGATTAACTTAATTGGGAGTCGGGATACTACAAGTTAATTCTAGGAGTTTCATTTGTAGGCAGTCGGGTAAGTCCTAGCTGAATCGGGGTGTTTAATTCAAATTGCTTTTAATACTCAATGTCTTCCAGTGGATCCTTCTAGTGAGGATGAAAGGGTGACGTAGGAGCAGTTGAGTCTCCGAACATACAGAAACAATATATGTGTCACTTACATTCTAGTCGAGAACACTCACTCACTTACATAGTCACTATGGCAATTTGATATTAAATTTAATTTGTTAGTTGAAATCTTTTCGCACATACATATTTGTTGGTCAATTATCATCGACATACGAGAAAGACAAGAGTCCAGTTGCCAATCCAACTGAACTCAATTTAGTAAAAGCAATACCAGTCGACCCACCCCTAGTTTTCGATCCTATCAAGTGGTATCAAAGCGAGGTTCTTTCTCGTCTCTGAAATTTTTTTAAAATTGATGTTTTTTTGAGATCGCCAAGAACTTCTGGTACGACACTTTGGAAAAATGCACTGTCAAGACTATCGAGACATGTTCTACCGATAAGAATATTTGGCACCATTTGATCAAGCTAGGTGATGAGGATAAGAAAACTGAGGAGAACATGAGTCTATTGATTGAACCTACTGAAGAACCATGTTAATCAGATAGTTCTTATAAAAAACCCTACTGCTCAGATAGTTCATCAAGCTCCACTGATGAAGATGAAGATCAAGATTGCTGCTATATGGCTCATGATGATCAGTCTTCCACCAATGAACAAGTGTGCAACCAGAATTATACGAGTGAACATGTATTTAACTATATCTTATGAATTTACACGAGAAGAGTTAGTCAATGAACTAAATGAAATGAATGATGATTACCAAAGACTGTGCTTAGCATTTGAGAAAGTCAAAGCAAAACAAAACAAAGCAAAGCAAAATGATCTTCCAGACATGTCAACTAAATCTAATTGAGAACAACTAGTTGAGAAGATCAGTCTAGATACAGATATTGCCAAGCTCAATACTGAAAATGATAAGATACAATTTGAAAGTAAGCAATTAAAATCAGAAAATCTTAGGATGAACGAACTAATTCAAACTTGGAATAAGTCCTCAGTTTTGTTAAATGAGAGGCAGGAGGCACAAAATCCTGTTGGATACGATATTGGTCTCGACTTTATTAACAATGAATGCATTGCTAAGTCAAGTACTCACCCAAGACTAAGAAGATACAAGAGTAATTATATACACTTTGTAAAATCCAGTTTGTGATATGAAAATGGAGATCCTAACCCTAAAATTGAAAAAAACCAGTTGAAATTTTGAGTTGGGGGAGGAAATGTTGCACTGTATATGTGCTATAGTGTTCTAATGTGAAGCAAAACTAGAATCCTGGGCAGACCAGTCGAGCTAAATATAACTCGATGAATGACAAGCATAATCAGTACTACAACTCCAAGCCTGTTCAGAAAATATACAAACAACTTAATGATGTGGGAAAGGTGAAACAACACTCTGCAACGCATTCATATCATACACATCACCCCCAAACACATCACCCACACACACGGCACAAGACACAAACTTTGTGGAACACATTCGATGGTCGGCCAGTTAACTTGATCAAATTATGGGTTCCTAAAAGACTAATCTATCCTAGACCCACGTAGATATGGGTACTATATCATATTTTTTTTGTTCTTTCAGATGACAGGTACTGAAGAGATAAATAAGATCAGTTTTGGTACTAAGACAAAGGTGAAATAATGATAGCCAGAGACAGAGCAGAGACCGACTGAGCCTGAGATTGAAAAATTTTCAGTCGAAGTAGAATCTGATGCACTGATATTACAGAAGGGCGAGGAACTTTCACAATCTAAGGATGGAAAGGCAGGCCCCTCGAGAACTGAAGCAAAAGTAACAGATGAGGAGATACATGATAAGGAGTCGGATCATGATCTAGACTCTATGCTAGAAAACATTGAGGCTAGTCTCTCCGTTCTTACTGCAAATTTTTTAGCAGTACGGGGAGTCATTCCCTGATTAATGGATCACATCACTAGTCTCTGTGATTTTTTGATAGCTGAAGTTATGAAACTTCAAATCCAAGTCTCTCATCTTTTTAAGTCCATGGACTCTACTACTGTCTCTGTACCACAACTGCTACAATGCCAACAGGAGATTGGCCATAAAGTCGACGTCCTGTCTACTGATGTTCATTCACTGAGAAACACCATGGCTAATAATTTCATATATCTAACAGCTCAGATTGCACCAATATCCAATTTGGTGAAACATATTTCAATTGTATATATTTACCAAAAAATGATCAGTCGATAGGAGGCCATCCAGGCTCGCAAGGTAGATGCGGTTCAAGTTCGAGGAGATCTAGACAAACAAGTGTTAGATTCATCGAAAAAAACATGTATAGATCAATACAACAAATATAGTTTTTCATAGCACGACATCAACAACGCACGCATTTATGCGCGCTGTTAATATTTTGATATCTATAAAAATTCCAGCATGCAAAGCGTGCCCAAAAAGCACGCTGTTAAAATTTTATCAATAGCGTTCCATTTGTAAGCTGTGGATAGCAATAAATAAAATTATTTCCCTCTTTTCAGGCGTGAAATTCCCAAATATCTTCCCTCCTACAATTCCTTCGGCGCCCTTTCTATCTATCGTCTCCCTCAAATCCCCAAATCTCATTCAACAATTAGATTGCATCGGTGCGCTTTCTATCTCAATCTCCCTTCAATCGATTTAGTCTATGAAATTGGCGAGCCTCGTAAATGATTCGTTTAATTTGCAGATTTGTTCTCTTTTCCCTCCTTCCTCCTAGAGGTGCGTACCCATCTGTGATTGAAACTTTGTTTTTTTTTTTTCACCTGGGTAATTCATTGCTCTATTTTCACGATTAGAATGTTATTTTTAAAAGAATTATTATTCGCTGGCAATATGAACGAATCATTATTCTTAATTTGAACGGATCATTATTCTTAATTTCATTTTAGTATGATAATTTCATTTTTGAAATCATACATATATTGTTCTGATACGAAGTTTAGAGAAAAATCATAACAATGATTTATATATATTTGTATATAATAAAAAAATTCCACCTCCGCGCCACTCCTTTGGGTGCTTCCACTCTTTCGTAGGTATCTTTTTTCTCATTTTTCTGTTTTTGATGATGGGTTTAAACAATAGCTTCTTGCGTGATTTCAGTTTTGTTTGTTTTTCGAGCAGCAAATTGGATTTTTGTTGTACTTTTATGTTTACTACCCTGGAACTTTGTTTTCGAGGCCTTTCATATGGAGAGATCAGTGTATATATCTTGTCTTGAAAATCTTAATGAGAATCTTATATCTATTCTATCTATTTGCCTCCATTGATGCAATGCATCATAGTGAGTATATTTATTCATTATTGATAGTTGAAACTAATCCCCTAATATAATGGTAACTTTTACGATGATTTATTGGATGCAGGGGCTTGAGAATTCCTAATGATTTTACAACAGATCATGTGAGGGCATTATATTCGAAATGTTTCTTGGTGATAAATAAGTGATATTGACTATTTATGGGTATATGTCACTTATGCGAATACATGCAAGCTTTTTTCGTGAGTAAATGTAATGATTTAGTAAATTCACTCTAAAGTTTGTAGTCATGTGTTATTTCCTGATTTTTTTTCCTTAAGACGCATTATCTATTGATGCTTTGTGAATATAATATTAGTTGTTGATGCTTCATGACTTTGATTGCTCAATCTTCCTCAAGCTTACATATTCTATTTCAATTCTAAGCCAAATAATATTTGATATATGTTACATATCTGAAATTTTTGGTATTTTACTTCCGTAAAATGAGTTTTACTTCTTTTCTTGGCCTCAACTCTCCAAAACTCTTGATATCTTGGAAGTACTTGAACTTGTCACTCGATTTTTACTCGTAAGTGGGTTGTCAACTCAATGGGTCAAGAGCACATTTTATCTTTTGTTTTCTTCTGATAGAATAGCCTCCAACCATACAGATGAACATAGGGATTTTGTGGTTTTTCGTACAAGTATTGCTCTCGTTCAGTTTGAACCTTAGCTTGACAAAATATTGCATAAGCATAGAGTTAAAAATGCGATGCTCAGTCCTGCTTTGTAAATCTAAGGCTCTTGCTAATTTGATCTGGGCAGTCATCCCAGACCAGTTAATTTAGTTTGAACTTTGCTAGGTTGTTGCCAATTGATGATGGGCTTCATTGAGGCAAATTGATGGATTATACCAAGTACTGTGGGCTGTGAGAATTAATAACTAGGCAGAAAGAAAGCACGACCCTATACCAATAGTACTCTGGAAACCTTTCGTGTTTCACGGGGAGGGTGTCTACGGGGGAGGCTACCTTAGTCTAGAGGTTTTTTAACAGTCACATAAGTGTTTTGTTATTTGACGGTCGGATTCTCTTGTGGAGAGATAGTTTGATACCGGATGGTGCGATTAAATGTACGAAGTCAAAAACTGGTTGGATGAAGTGCAACATTGATGCATCGATTTTCCAAAATTCAAATAGGGTGGGCTATGGTTGTGTGTTCCGTAATTCTAATGGTTGATTTGTGAAGGGCATCTGCGGACAGCTTGTCTACCACTCTCAAGCGGTAATGGCCGAGGCTATGAGTTTTAGAGAAGTGCATAGCTGGATCAAGAAATATTTTCAGATTGTTCGTGTTGTCCTTGAGTCGAATGTGTTGGTAGTAATTCAAGCAATCAAAGGTCGCTTAATGGATAATACATATCTTAAGGATGTGATCACTGATTGCATCTCTAGTTTTAAAGAATTATCGAACGTGTCTTGTCTATTTATTTGGAGGTCAGCGAATTGTGTCCCCCAAATCTTGCTCGAGCTTCCGATTCCATGTCTGGCATCGAAGTGTGGGATAATAATCCTCGTGATTTCATGTGCTCTTTTGATGCGATCATGGATGGCTCGCATGCTGATCAAGTGACTAAGGATCCATTGGAGATACCACGAGGACCAGTTACGAGAGGCTGAGCTCAGAAGTTTAAGGAAGCACTTCAATCTTTGTTGTTGAAGACACAAGAGGGCGTTGGATTTCTTGATATTCAATTTGGAGGAAGTTATAATCTTATTGAGGTCAAAAAAGGTCAAGAAAGTGAAGAAATTGAAGACCCTGCTCGAAGCCAAGGCGTGCCCGCGCCATTATTTTGCGAAGAAGAAGCGCGCCCGCGCCTCATGATCGCGCGCCCGCGCTTACGGATGCCAAATTGACGATGTTTTGCGAGCTCTCGGCGCGCCCGCGCTACCTTATCGCGCACCCGTGCCATTGTCTGCGCAACTTCGGCGCACCCGCACCTCTCTCTAGCGCGCCCGCGCCATGCCCTTTTACATGCACCGAAGGTGTTTGTGTGTGTGTTCGGGATTTTTAATATTTTGGATTTACTTTGTTTATTTTAGGTCTTTTATTCCTACTAGAAAACTTTAGGAGATATCTTTGATATCTTTTTGATTTATTTTGCGTTATCTTTCAATATTTTGGGTTGTAATATAAATACTACAACATTCATTATTTTAATGATAGCTAAGATTTTCAAATTATTGATTATTCAATACAAAAATTCTCTTTAGAATTTTATCAAAACTTTTGCTTTACCCAAAATCAAACTTATCAAAGTTTCATAGCTTTGTGGCGTTTGTCAATCGATTTTCAATTGGGTTGTCAAAGATAGGTTCCTTTGAAGGTCTAATTAAATCTTTGATTGTTTTCTATCGTGAATTCTCTGTTGCTAGTTATAGGTTCAACTAGAGGTGGAGATTCCAAAATCTGTTACTTGTTTCAAAGTCGGGACAACATTATTGAATTCTTTTGTTATCGAATTGAGGTGCGATTCGTTGAAATCGTGTTGCCTTTCATACATAAGATTCATATCATTTGGTATCAAAGCTTAAGGTTTTGACTCAAGTAAGTCGTATCCTTCTTTAATCTATATTCTTTCTTCATTCTTCATTCTTCGTTCATCGTTCGTCGTTCTTCGTTCTTCATCTATTTCATCTCAAATTTCTGTGTCATTCTTTCAAAATTGTTATCCAAGTCTCGTGTCTTGTGCTACAAGTTATAAATTCAAAAAAAAAAAAAAAGAGATTTGAAATTGGTAAAAAAAAAAAAAAAGTAGAGACCGAAAAAGCTTTAAAAAAAAAATATAGAAGAAGCAAGATAACTTGTGGGCAATTTTCGTTCTTGTTCATCCTTGGGTGCAAGTTAAAATTCGAGCATCCATAAATTTCTTCTTCTTGTTTTTTTTTGTCGATCTTCGAGAGTCGATCCTCAAGCGTCTAAAAGTTGTGAACTTGAGAGTTTGATTCACTTTTACACAAAGCAAAAGCCTACATAAATTGAGTGGAAAGAAAAAGAGTGTTGGAGTGATTCGTTTGGAGTGATCTGTGAGAACTTGTGTGAGGAATTTTACTACTAACCTTTTTCTTGCAGGTACCATAAATCCTAATAAAGATGCTAGTGAAAGTGTGAACCAAGGAATTTCCAAGGTTCAAATGGATGTGGTGATGGGTCAATTTACTAGGGTGATGAGGTCGGAGTTGGAACCTCTTCATGAGCGGATGAGTAGATTGGAGGAGAGTAGTGATAGTGGAAAAAAAAATTAAAGATAGGAGGGGGAATAATTTTGAAGGAGATGAGGAGAGTTTTGATGAGAATTGGGATGGATAGAGAGGAGTACATGGGGGTAGACATAGGCGAGAAGCAGTACGAGGAAAACATACGGAGTGCAGTAAGGAGGATGGAAATATTAGTAGTATTAAGATGAAAATTCCAGCGTTTCATGGGAAGTCTGACCCGGAGGCGTATTTGGAATGGGAGAAGCGTGTGGAGTTTGTGTTTGATTGCCATCACTATTCTGACCTTAAGAAAGTGAGGTTGGCAGTGGTTGAGTTTGTAGACTATGCGTTAATTTGGTGGGATCAATTAGTGACCACTAGAAGGAGGTGTGGAGAGCCGCCTATTGAGACGTGGGAGGATATGAAGCGTGTCATGAAGAAGCGGTTTGTGCCTAACTATTATTATCGTGACATGTACAGGCGATTACAAACTCTGAAGCAAGGTCCAAGAAGCGTGGAGGATTACTACAAGGAGTTGGAAATCACGATGATCCGGGCCAACATTGAGGAGGATAATGAAGCTACAATGGCCAGATTTTTGTGCGGTTTGAATAGAGAAATCCAAGATCAAGTGGAGCTTCGCCACTGTTTTGATTTGGATGAGATGGTGCAGACAGCCATGAAGGTGGAGCAGCAGCTCAAGAGGAGAGGAGCTGGTCGACTTCCTACCGGTGGAGGATCGTCAACTCCTTGGCTTCCAAGCGTTGCAAAACGGGAGGACAACAAGTCGGTGTCCAAGCCAAAATTTGACACCAAATTGGAGGCACCAAAACAAGTGGGTAAAGGTACACCTGAAACTACTAATACTCGTTCTAGGGATATTAAATGTTTTAGATGTCAAGGACTTGGTCATATTGCCAGTCAGTGTCCTAATAAAAAAATTATGATTATGAATGCTGGTGGTGAGATTGAATCGGAGAGTGAGGATGAGAAATATGATAGTATGCCTGCGTTGGAGGATCCTGATGAAGAGGGATATGATGCGGTGGTTGGAGAATTGCTAGTGACCAGGAGAGTGTTGAATGTACAACAGAAAGAGGAGGAAGAAACTCAAAGGGAGAATTTATTCCATACTATATGCTTTGTGAATAACAAAGTATGTAGTGTTATTATTGATAGTGAGAGTTGCACTAATGTAGCAAGTTATGAGCTGGTGGAAAAGTTGAGTTTGCCTGTTATAAAGCATCCTAAACCTTATAAATTGCAGTGGTTTAATGATAGCTCGGAGGTGAGAGTGCATAAGCAGGTGGTAGTACCGTTTTCCATTGGTAAATATGTAGATGAAGTGTTGTATGATGTCGTGCCTATGCAAGCTTGTCATATTTTGTTGGATAGGCCGTGGCAATTTGATAGAAAGGTGATACATGACGGTTTTAAAAATCGTTATTCTTTTACCTTGAAAAAGGAGCCTATTGTATTGTTACCGATGACTCCAAAGCAAGTGTTGGAGGACCATTTAAAAAAGAAAAAGAAAGAAGAGGCCGAAAAAAAGAGTGAACAAAAAAGTGAGATGGCCTTAGAAAAAAATATTGAGAGAAAAAAATATGAAAAAACAATTGAGAGGAAATAGGCCGATAAAAAAATAATTATGGCCCAAAAAAATGAGTTGCGAGAGATTTTACATGTGCATACTCCACTTGTGTTGATTTTCTATAAGGATTTTCTCCTTAACACAAGTGATATAGCCGAAAATCTTCCGAGCACTGTTGTTTCTCTTTTGCAGGAATTTGAAGATTTATTTCCGGAGGATTTGCCTCAAGGCTTACCACCTTTGAGGGGGATTGAACATCAAATTGATTTTGTGCCCGGAAGTGCGTTGCCAAACCGTCCAGCGTATAGGAGCAACCCGGAGGAAACAAAAGAGATGCAAAGATAGGTAAGTGAACTTTTAGATAAAGGTTTTGTGCGTGAGTCCATGTCACCGTGTGCTGTGCCTGTTTTGTTAGTTCCTAAGAAAGACGGTTCATGGAGAATGTGTGTGGATTGTAGAGCCATTAATAGCATTACCATCAAGTATAGGCATCCTATTCCTAGACTAGATGATACGTTGGATGAGTTGCATGGTTCTAGCGTCTTTAGTAAAATTGATTTAAAAAGTGGTTACCATCAAATTAGGATGAGAGAAGGTGATGAGTGGAAAACTGCTTTTAAAACCAAATACGGCTTGTATGAGTGGTTGGTTATGCCCTTTGGACTAACTAATGCACCTATCACTTTTATGAGATTGATGAATCATGTATTGCGTGCTTATATTGGAAAATTTGTTGTGGTATATTTTGATGATATCTTGGTATATAGCAAAAATTTGGATGAGCATGTCGAACATTTGAGAATTGTGCTAATCACACTAAAAGCTGAACAATTGTATGCTAACTTGAAGAAGTGTGTGTTTTGTACAAAAGAACTTGTGTTTCTTGGTTTTGTTGTGAGTTCCCAAGGTGTCAGAGTTGATGAGGACAAGGTAAGTGCAATTCGAGATTGGCCAACGCCTACTTCTATTGGTCAAGTTCGAAGTTTTCATGGTCTTGCAAGTTTCTATAGGAGATTTGTGAAAGATTTCAGTACTTTGGCGGCACCTATGACTGTAGTGATCAAGAAGAACGTTCCATTCCATTGGGGCGAGGAGCAAGAGAAGTCTTTTAATATTGTCAAGCATAAATTAATTAATGCTCCTTTACTTGTATTACCTGATTTTACTAACACTTTTGAAATTGAATGTGATGCGTCAGGTGTAGGAATTGGAGGTGTCTTGATGCAAGGTGGGCGACCGATTGCTTACTTCAGTGAGAAGCTTAGTGGGGCATCCTTGAATTATCCTACCTACGACAAGGAGTTTTATGCGTTGGTAAGGGTACTTGAGACATGACAACACTATTTGAGGCCAAAGAAATTTGTGATTCATACGATCATGAATCATTGAAGCATCTCAAAGGACAACAAAATCTAAACAAGTGGCATGCTAAGTGGGTGGCGTTTGTGGAAACTTTTTCCTACGTTATCAAATACAAGCAAGGGAAGGAAAATGTGGTAGCGGATGCTCTATCACGAAGGTATGTACTTTTATCTACTCTAGATTCTAAATTCTTAGGATTTGAGTATGTGAAAGAGTTATATACTAGTGATCTTGATTTTGGTGAGATATATGCGTCATGTTTGCATGGTCCGAAAGATAAATTCTTCATGCATGATGGGTATTTGTTTAAGGAGGATAAGTTATGTATTCCTAAGTCGTCTATTCATGAATTACTTGTGAGGGAATCACATGGGGGTGGCTTAATGGGACATTTTGGAGTGACTAAAACTTATGAAACTTTGCATGAACATTTTTATTGGCCACATATGAAGCATGATGTTGAGAAAATTTGTGAAAGATGTGTGACTTGTAAGAAAGCAAAGTCTAGACAACATCCACATGGTTTGTATACTCCACTTCCCGTTCCTAGTGAACCGTGGGTAGATATCTCTATGGATTTTGTTTTAGGACTACCGAGGTCTAAGAAGGGGAGGGATTCAATTTTTGTTGTGGTTGATAGATTTTCTAAGATGACTCATTTTATTGCTTGTCATAAATCTGATGATGCTTCTCATGTTGCTGAATTGTTCTTTAATGAAATTGTTAGATTGCATGGCATGCCTAGGAGTAATGTGTCTGATAGAGATACTCGTTTCTTGAGCTACTTTTGGAAAACATTATGGTGCAAACTTGGTACTAAACTACTGTTTTCGACTACATGTCATCCTCAAACGAATGGTCAAACTGAAGTTGTTAATAGAACGTTAGGAACTTTGTTGCGTGCTATAATCAAAAAGAATTTGAAGAGTTGGGAATAATGTTTGCCATTTGTTGAGTTTGCATATAATCGTAGTGTGCATTCTACTACAAATTTTTCACCCTTTGAAATTGTGTATGGTTTTAATCCTTTAACCCCATTGGATTTGATGTCTTTGCCTATGAGTGAAAGGGTTAACATGGATGGTAAGAAAAAGGCGGAATTTGTGAGAAATTTGCATGAAAAAGTGAAGGCGAACATTGAGAAAAAGAATTTGCAGTATACAAAGCAAGAAAATAAGGGAAAGAAGAGAGTTGTGTTTGAACCAGGAGATTGGGTGTGGTTGTATTTGAGAAAAGAGCGGTTTCCTGAAAAACGGCGCTCAAAGCTTCTACCTAGAGGCGATGGACCATTTCAAGTATTGGAGCGCATCAACGACAACGCTTACAAATTAGATTTGCCAGGTGAGTATAATGTCAGTGCTACTTTTAATGTTTCTGATTTATCTCCGTTTGATGTAGGTGATGATCAAGATTTGAGGACAAATCCTTTTCAAGAAGGGAAGGATGATGCGATCATGGATGGCTCGCATGCTGATCAAGTGACTAAGGATCCGTTGGAGATACCACGAGGACCGGTTACGAGAGGCCGAGCTCAGAAGTTTAAGGAAGCACTTCAATCTTTGTTGTTGAAGACACAAGAGGGCGTTGGATTTTTTGATATTCAATTTGGAGGAAGTTATAATCTTATTGAGGTCAAAAGAGGTCAAGAAAGTGAAGAAATTGAAGACCCTGCTCGAAGCCAAGGCGCGCCCGCGCCCCAGACTCGCGCGCCCGCGCCATTATTTTGCGAAGAAGATGCGCGCCCGCGCTTACGGATGCCAAATTGACGATGTTTTGCGAGCTCTCGGCGTGCCCGCGCTACCTTATCGCGCGCCCGCGCCATTGTCTGCGCAACTTCGGCGCGCCCGCGCCATGCCCTTTTACATGCACTGAAGGTGTTTGTGTGCGTGTTCGGGATTTTTAATATTTTGGATTTACTTTGTTTATTTTAGGTCTTTTATTCCTACTAGAAAACTTTAGGAGATATCTTTGATATCTTTTTGATTTATTTTGCGTTATCTTTCAATATTTTGGGTTGTAATATAAATACTACAACATTCATTATTTTAATGATAACTAAGATTTTCAAATTATTGATTATTCAATACAAAAATTCTCTTTATAATTTTATCAAAGCTTTTGCTTTACCCAAAATCAAACTTATCAAAGTTTCATAGCTTTGTGGCGTTTGTCAATCGATTTTCAATTGGGTTGTCAAAGATAGGTTCCTTTGAAGGTCTAATTGAATCTTTGATTGTTTTCTATCGTGAATTCTCTGTTGCTAGTTATAGGTTCAACTAGAGGTGGAGATTCCAAAATCTGTTACTTGTTTCAAAGTCGGGACAACATTATTGAATTCTTTTGTTATCGAATTGAGATGTGATTCGTTGAAATCGTGTTGCCTTTCATACATAAGATTCATATCATCTTTGTTACAACATGATTTAATTATTTACTCCGATTAATAAAATTTCAATTTCTCAAAATAAAAAAGTCAAAACAGTCTTTTTCCAGTTTGCGTTTATCAATAACTTATCAAACACAAGTTTCCATTAACTCTTGCACATTATATATTACTTTTAATATCATAAAACTATCTCAAATTAACATTTTTTTTAGAACTCACTCCTGGCCTTGTCAGGATGCTTTGCCATCCCAATAGTGTCTTCAGCATCCGGGGATACAAGGTACTGGTATTATGATCTGAAGGGGAAATACTCAGTGAAACATGGCTATAAGGTGGAAACTGGATTTTATGACCCCCTAGATAATAGCTCAGAACTGCAGTCGAAATCGTGGTGGAAGTTTCTTTGGTCTTTTTCACTTTCGCCAAAAGTCCGAATATTTTGGTGGAGGGCACTGCATAACATTATCCCAACCAGGGGAAATCTAAATCACATCATGTCCCGAATGTTGGAAACTTCCAGGTTTGCAAATTTGACAGTGACTCCACGTGCCATGCTCTTTATTGGTGTCCGGTCATGAAGGCGTGTTGGAAAGAGATGGTTTTTAAACTTTTCCTTCAGCAGGTTTGAAACTTGGACATTTTGGATATGTTTCTATGGATGAAAGAGTCTTTGTGCAAGTGAAACTTTGAACTCTTTGCGATTCGATCTTGGGCATCTTGGCAAGAGAGAATGCAAATCATACATGCATTGGACCGACAGCCCTCTAGGATTTCTGCTGATTGGAGCAGCACCTTGCTACAGGACTTTCATGAAGCACGAGAATCATTGAAGATAGGCCAAACTCATATGATTGCCACCCCCACAGAAACACTGGTGCAGGCCGCCGAGAAACACACTAAGAATGGACGTCGATGTTGCGGTTAATGACATGACTGGAAAGTACTCAATCGGTGGAGTGGTGCGAGATCACGATGGATATATTGTGCTAGATTTTGGACAGAATATTGCCAACCCCTTCGGTCACCTATGCGGAACTCACAACGATTAAAGAGGGCTTGAAGCTGGCGCAGGAACGGAACCTGGTGATACATGAGTTACACACAGATTTTTTTTGGTGGTGCAATCAATCACTAACCCAGAAAAGGATTCAAGTTACATGGATGCCATTGCTTCTGAAATCAGCAATCTTTGCAACTGCCGACAACGAACATTAGTGATTCACAGTCGAGAAACGACGAATGTGGTTGCTCACAATCTTGCTTCTTTTGCTTCTTCTTTCCCCTCCCTCTTTGTTCAAGAGAATGTGATTTTTTTTTTTTTGATTGGTGATTCTTGTAACAGATGACATTTCTTATTTGCAATAAATTAAGTTTCGCTGTAAAAAAAAAAAAAGAAGAGTTTTTTAAAGTCTATTTAATATAGTTTTATAATTTCAGAAATAATTTAAAATCGTATCTTATCCTTCATTACACGTGTGTATCTTTAAAATATATTTCTCTATTATATGTGTGTGAGAAATTTGAACCCACAAATAAATAAATAATTTAATAAACCCCAACAACGACTTACCGTTTCCGCCAAGCCGAAGTTCGAACATTTGAAAAAAAGGGAAGTCCAAAGTAGAATACTATCCGTTACACTCTTTCTTTCTTCCTTCCTTTGTTTGTTTCCCCTCTTTTTTCTGCGACACTTTCCGTTTCTTCTTTATTTCAAAATTTTAAAATTTCAAAATTAAACTCCGATTCAGACAATTAATAAACCTTAATATTTCAAAATTAGACCCCCTCAAATTCCGAGAATCCCATTTGTTCTTTTCATCATCCCTAAGTTTTTGGTATATCCGTCTAATTTTGTCTTCACGTAGCAGAGTTCCAAGATTTTCCGAAGCACTGTCCTTGTAAAAAGCAAGAAAAAATAACAGAGTTGATTTATTTCGTCTGTTTGATCTTTTCTAAGTTGTTCATGAAATGGGTTCTTCAGGGAAGTGGATTAAAGCATTGATTGGTCTCAAGAAGCCCTCTGTAAATGACCCCGTAAGTTTTAAAAATGAAATAGATATACAGTTTTTTCAGCTAGATTATGTTATGTTGTGTTCTATACAGTTTGTGTTTTGATTCATGGGATCTAATTTTTAGAATAACTGGTGCTCGAATAATAAGTTGAAAAATGATTGCTGAGTTTTCCAGCCTATGGAAGACAATGAATATTTGACATTGTTTCACAAATTTGATTTGTATTTGTTTTCTGCACTGTTTACCACATAATCTTATATTCCTATTATTTCGCTTCCCTGCTCATATTTTTGCAGCAAAATTCGGTTCTAGGTGTGATTTGAAATCCTTTCCGATTGTTAGCTTGTGGATTTCTTATATATTGGAGTAGCAGACAAATGTAAAAATAAAAATAAATAAATGTTTTTGCATAAAAATATGAGCTTCTCCGCCAAATCCATTAACACGTCTCAGTTCTTGGATCGAAATCTTATATTTTGTTGCAGGAAAAAGAGAGTGGAAAGGGGAGGAAGTGGAGGCTATGGGGGAATGGATCTGTGGGGTTTGTTGATGCCAGAAAGGGAAGAAAAGGCTGCGGTGGAGCGAGAGAGGCTGAGGGATCAGAGTCTTCTTCCTCATTCGTTATAGATGGGGAAATGGCTGCGGCTGTGGCTGCTTTAGCCAAAGCATCACCCAAAGATTTCATGGTGGTCCGGCGAGAATGGGCTGCTGTTCGAATTCAGACCATTTTCCGAGCTTTTCTTGTAATGATCCCTATTTTACTTAAGTTAATGCTAACATAATCATATGTTCTATGTTTCTTTTTTGCTATTTTGTTTGTGCTTGGGTGTGAGAATGTTTGGTTGGGTTGTAGTGGGTTGGGATTACCCTACCTGAATATTTAGGTTTACGGTTGGGTCATTTCACACGAGTCGAACTCGAGCTCCTCTAAAGTAGTCGAGTGCTCTGGTTCATGCAAGTCACGCTCTAGTGTTCATCAAGCTACTCAAGATTGGTTCAATTGTAGCTTGATTGGAGTCAGACTGTCTAAATTGCCTCATCTTATGAAAGATAAGATGAAACTTATAAATCAAGGACAATAATAATTGAGATTCATTGTTAAGAAATGCGAGCGATATGAAGCTGTCACACAATTTCACTAAAGTTTTTTCTTTAAGATTTATTATTAAGAACTGCTGAAATAATGAAGCTGTTATGCAACTTCACGGAAGTATAATTTCTTGAATTGTGTTGAGAAATAAGCAAAATTCTGCTATTCTGCTAAATTTGTCCTCCCTTCTGGAATTGACATTTTTTGCTAATATACTCTTGAAACAAATGCTTAAAGGCAAGGCGTGCTTTACGGGCCTTGAAAGCATTGGTTAGACTACAAGCTATAGTTCGAGGACGACTGGTAAGAAAGCAAGCCGCCGTAACACTTAGGTGCATGCAGTCACTTGTTCGAGCTCAAGCTCGAGTTAGAGCTCATTGCACTCAATCATCTGCTCAGAATAAACTTAAGGCTGATCCTGTAAAACAAGCAGAGGTACGATATTTCACATCCTATATATCATTATACTTAAATTTATATGCAACTTTCATAATCTTAAAGTCGATGACTCATTGATTGCAGAATGGGTGGTGTGACAGCCGAGGCACAGCTGATGAGGTGAAGTCTAAGATACAGATGAAACAAGAAGGAGCCTTGAAACGGGAAAGGGCGATATCATACGCCTTTTCTCAACGGGTATTGGATACGATCGATAGTTACCAAATTTTAATTTTTTTCCTACTAATTTGTCAATTGGTTTGTCCTGATAAAAACAATGATTTCTTATATCTCAGCAATCAAGGAACAACATGTCATATTCGAGACCTAACAAGACAGCTACCCCAAGTAAAGTGGACAAGAATAGCTCGGGACAGAACTGGTTTGATCGTTGGGGGACAACTAAGCCATGGGATGCCAGGTCCATGGAAGAATTCTATACCGACTCTTCTGACATGACACCGACTTCTAGACGAAATGAAGGCTACTCGGTCACGTCTTTATCAAATTCATCCGACTATGATACCGTGAGGGTACGGCGTAACGTGACAACAAGAATATCATCAAAAATCCCAAGAAGTTGTCAAATTATGCGTTCCTCCTCTGATCCATGCTCTGAGTTTTCCTATGATGAGAGCACGACCTCAAATTCCTCAACTACCACGTCTGGGACGCCTGGCTCAAGTGATACAACTGTAGATCAAAATGGAACCAAGCCAAACTACATGAACATGACCAAGTCCATCAAGGCGAAGCTGAAACCGTGTTCTTATATGTCTCCGTCTCGATCTGTGCAGAGGCATTCGGTTGAAGGGTCACTGCATTGTAGGAAGCCGAGTCCACTTTCGAGGGGGACTGGGAGGAGGAGTGCTGATATTGATCTTTATTCAGTTGATCTATGCAAGGATCTTTACCCGCCAATACTTATTTGATGAGAAATTTAGTGGGACATATTCCATGGAGGGCGAGCAACTGGAATTGTATCCCTCCTCGACTAAATTTTCGGTTTTGTCATTGAAGAATAGCTACTTGATTTAGGTACTTTCGAATGTTTCCTTGATGAGTTCAACAGCTTGTTGCTCTTTTGATTCATAACAATTTCAATGTTGAAGTTCTTATGCACTGAACTTACTATTGTTAGGCATTTTAAAGTTTGTTTTGAGAGTGCACTTTGTGATTTTACTAATCAAGATGTATAAGAAATTACTGGATTTAATTTTTTGATGTATCTGGATGTACTATGTTGTTATAGATAATAGTTGTTGAATATTTCATGTGCTTAAGTTCTTTGCATTACACTTTACGTAATGAAATAGTTCAAATCTGATATCTATTATCAAGCTATTTTCTACATAAAAGCGGTGAATGGAACGGTAATGTTTTTCAATTGTCAAGGGACAACTTGGTCATTTGATTGTGTATAAAAAAATGAGAGGAAGGATTAGTTTTTGCAAAATTTGATTTTGGGGAAGGGATCTTACTGGGAAATTGTTGGAGTATAAATTTAAATTTTTGTGTTTAATAAATAATTAAAAAAATTAAAATACTGAACGAGTAACTCAAGTGGACAAAGATGGAAAACTCATCGGAGTTTCTCAACTGGATAGTTCAGTTCGTAGTGAAAAATCAGACTTAACCTTATTGGATATCTATACGACTGAATTAAGGCGACTGAATTTATCAGAAAAATATTCAACTGAACTTAGCAAAATATTTGAAGACTGAAGTTGACGGCTGAACTCAGTACCTTGACTGAACAACGACTGGATGTTTGTCTTTATCAGTCAAGGGTACTCAACTGAAGACTGGGCATCTGACAGTTATCAAGGAATATTCAAGAAAGTCAGTTACAGTCAACCAGACATTCCCTGAACTATCAGGGTCCGAATTATTTGAATTGCTACCATTTATGGAAAAAGACAAAAAAAACTCCAACAGACGCTGCAACAGTGGTAGTGTATAGGGTTGTACTATCTTCAGATTTGTCTACAAGACTTACAATTCAAGCAATGGAAAATTAATGTAAAGAACGAAAAAAATTGTAAGTATTTATGACCGTTGCATATTGCTGTCTATAATAGGCATGAAGAACATTTTGTGGACCGCTCTCTCGATCTCTCGAACATTCAAGCATTCTAAACTATATGTGATCAAGTCAGACGAGTTACCAAAATCTCAAAGTGTCATACAACTACTTAAACACACTATTTCAAGTTACTCATTCGATCATTAAGGATCTTTGTAGTAGCCCTATTTCTAATTAAGCAAATCAAGTTTCTAAATATGTTTAATTTGTCAAAACGTGGTTAAGGAATCTTCATTTGGGTTTAATGAATTGAAAATCGGATTCCGGCGAACAAAAATTGTAATGACCCTACCTGAATCACCTACTACTTAAGTATGCAAACAAGATAACTTAACCAAATCAAATATAGCGATTAAAAGCGGAACTAAAAACCAGGTTTACAAACTAAAATGACGGAATACAACCGATAAAAACCAAAGATAATAAAACTGTTATACAACCAAGTCGAAGATACTAAATCAAATCCTCTAAACTAATGAAAACTCACAGAAACAACTGTTCTAGCTCTCAACCATGCCTCGACCCACCAGCGTCATACAACCTGAGACATACCCCGTCGAATAGGGTGTCCAAAAACAAAACACTGAACACGAGCGACTACTCTCAATACGATAAGCACAAGTATACAAACCCAGTATGATGCATGCAAATGACTAGGTACTGGTTATCACAAGTCCTGCTCAGTCTAGGCGTCAATGAGTATGTAGTACCATCTGGAGTCAACTCTGCTGGGTACATCCACACTTATCCAGATCACCGTAGCATCAATCCGGCATATCCCGGTGTCAGACAATATAAACAAGAAACATAGGGATGAGCGACCCTACTACAAAGACTATCTCGAAGAAGACTCAACTCAACATGAATATGCACGTGCAACATAATATATCAAAGCAGTAAAACATGTATCATGACATATAAAATGCAAAATATAAGCATGCATACTCGTTGGCTATCTCATTCAGCACTTATGTACCTCACTAATACAGTCCTAGTAGCACAAGTCTAGTGTCCAAGCCTAAAAGCAGATATTTACCATATTACTAATACTGATCTAAAGCATTTACTAAGCTAGTAAATACCCTCTAATACTATTAGGGATCTAGGATTACACCTGCATCCTTAGTCAGCCCTTTGTTGTCGAAAGCCCTAACTCCTGGGCACAACTCTGTTGCGACTATGTAAACACCTCGATAACATCCGAGCCACGACTGGATGTCTAGAAACCTTCACAAACCACCATGAAGGAGAGGGAAAACAAGTGAATTGGAAAGTGAAATGTGAGCCTCACATGTCATATTTATAGGCAACGTTCGAAAGTTCCGATCCCTCGATCGGAAGCTCTGATCTTTGTATGCATGCCACGTTCCAAACTTTCTAGTTCGGAAGCTCCGATCTCTATGCATGTGTCTGCATGTACAAACGCTGGCAACACATCACTAGTGCGCATGGTCTAATATTTGGAAGCTCCGATCTCATGTTCAGAAGATCTGAACCCACCCTTTGCTTTCGACCTCAGTTGCAATGGTTTGGTGCTTCCGAACACACTGTGGAAGGTCCGATCTCTTCAGTGTTTTCGAAGTCTTGATTCCACATTTTTAATCCGATTAATCTCTTGGCTGATTTAGATAGTATCCTGTAATAGCCCGGTTTTATTTTATAAGATTAATTTGCTAATCATGTTTAGATTTAATAAAACATGGTTAAAGGAATTTAATATAATCTAACGGACCAAGGAATTAGATCCAGAATGCCCAAAAAATGCTTAATGGGTTCATTGGGCTCGGGGCAGTTCAGAGGATCTGAACAAGATCGGAGCCAACGATGGAGTTCGAAAGTTACGAGGCAGATCGGAGCGTCCGAACGTAGATCGAAGCATTCGAACTCAGTGCCATGCACGTGGCCATAAGGCTTGAACACGTAGCTGCATGCAAGGGATCAAAGCCTCCAAATTGGGATCGGAGCGTCCGATCTTACCCGATCGGAACATAGTACTCTTGCACGGATCAGAGCATCCGATCAATGCCTATAAATAGGGATCCGAGGGTTCTCATTTCTTGCTCATTTCTCACCTCTCTTTGGCCCATGTTAGCTCAATTTTAAGAGCTTTTGGGTACTCTTATTTTAAGAGTTGGAGTAGGTAGTACTTTTTATATTACAGATAGTGTCCGTAGTAGTGGACAGGAGTCGGAGCTCTGACGAGGTGTCCAGGGGTCATAGCAAGGGTGTTCCCAAGCTCTGGGGCATTCGACATCAGCGGGCTGACGACGAACAAATGTATAGCTTTGGCTCCTTATAGAAAATATAGAGTATGCTATAGTTTAATTAAGGATTTTACAGCATGTTAGGTGATGTTTGGCATGTTAGCTAATGCTTAGTTATTATGTATTTGTAATGCTGTATGGTAGGCTTGGAACCTAGATGGGAGTGTGAGACCTCGTTTCTAAACAACTAATATCAGACAACAAGCGATAAGTAATCAAGAACCCAATAAATATTATTATTTTTTTTAAAGGAGGCTCGCGCGCCCGCGCTGACATCAGCGCGCCCGCGCCTACGTCCCGCAAATCCCAGTGCGCCCGCGCCAAGGGAAGCGCGCCCGCGCTCATATCTCGCAAAGAGGCCGCGCGCCCGCTCCAAAGGAAGCGCGCCCGCGCCGTCCCCTCGCCCAGAAAAGTTAAGGCATTGTAATAAACTCAAACAAAACCTAAACACTTGCATTAAGAGTATTTGACATTCCAATAACAATACAAGAAAGGTTTAGGGAAGAGCAACATTCAATTCGATAGCACCTACATCGTTTCTTGCTTACAAAACATATACGAGAAGTTCGAATGACTAAACATGATCGTAAAACATAACTAGGTTGACATGCTGATTCGACTTCTAAACGAGTCTCACTTCTATCTCTTGCTCTGGACGCTAGCCAGGTCTATGCTGACTTGATCCTGCCCTTCCTGTTGCCAAGTACACATACAAAACAAAGCAACAGCCGGATAACCGGTGAGAATGATAATCCCAGTAAAAGCAACATATCAAGTAATGAATATACAACATACTGTCAAACCACATATTCAAGTCGAAGTTAATGATATGCATGTCTTTAAAACCAGGATATCAATTCTGATAAACAAGGAAGTATTGCTCTGCTTTTGGGATCCCGAGGATGAGATCACGTAACGACTCACCGACTCTCCCAATCGAGGTGGTTCCACGTATCCCACTCCTCTAGACTTTGAGCAACCATAATGAGTATGCTAGCACTAGGCGAAATACTACAACCTAGGCCACTCAATCATAGTTCCCAAACGTCTAACAAAAAGGGCGGTTCTGCCCGCTGAAATCAAAGTAGGCTCAAGATGAATGCATAACAGAAACATAAACATGAGCCACATAACAAAAACTCAATCAATCAACAAATACAAGTTCCACATGCTAGAACAAGTATCAATGCAATATGTGATTTAAAAAGGGGAAACTCGAGAACCAACAGTCCCGAGTATGCTATCCCGCTACGATGACTGCTTTTACCTTTCAATGCAGTAGTTCCAACTCTGGATAAGCTACAACAAAAGGTTTAATCAACAACTAAACAATCCACAACAAAGGCAACGGTTCAAGGTAATCTCTTTACCGTTCTTCGTCCAATTCTCGACGACCAAATGCTGCTAACATAGGGCTTGACAACTCCAAACGAATCTGTTCAGATACAATCAAAGATCAATTACCATGATCGACTTACAAGCCAAGTTCAACAACTTCAAAAACGGTTCAAATCTCCAAAACTCAAACCGACGGCATAACGGCTATAACTGAACAAACCGACAACGCAGACATCAGTTCAATAGCGATATAACCTCATAAAATTCTAAGACAACCAAAACAAAGCAAACCCATCAATCTCAAAATCCACATTTTCGAAAATGGCTTCCAAAATTCATAACAAATCCGAACGTCGCTCTAATTCAAAACCGACAGAAATAAACGATCAGAACTCTGTAGAGAACAACATACTCAAATCTCAAACGATTCTAACAACATCCAAAAACTAGAATGTATCCGATCGTAGAAAAACTTACGATAAAACGGAGCTCTCGCTGCAGTGATCGCTAAACTGCCTTCAGAAATAAATTCCAACGGCCGGATCGTGCTCGGACTGGAATCCCAAAGCTTGGAAAAGCTTGGAGGCGTGAGAATGGAGGGAGACGGCTTGGAGGGGATGAAGAAGACTTTGTCAACCAATTTCTAAGAGTAGATAATATATAAAATACACAATTTGCGTTTTAGTCCCTGAAAAATCCAATTTTTGCAAAAAGGACCCTGATCAAAATCGAGTCGGCTCGTGAACTCTGTAATCTCCGATTAACTCAAATAAACTCATTTAAGATAAAAATGGGGCGTTACAATTCTCCCCCACTAAGAAGAGATTTCGTCCTCGAAATCAACAAGAACCACAACTCAAGCTAGAATAAAGAACTAAAGACAGTAAGAAGAACTCACGTCAACTGAGTAACTCTGGAAAACGCTGTCTCATGTCAGATTCTGTCTCCCAAGTCGCTTCTGCCGTGACGGCTCCACTGCACTTTCACCAACGGAATCAACTTGGTTCTGAGTTGCTTCTCCTTCCGATCAAGGATCTGAATCGGTCGCTCAAAGTAGCTCAGGGTCTCGTCTAACTCGGCTTCGTCAGGCTGAAGGATATGAGAAATATCTGGTTGATACTTTCGCAGCATAGAGACTTGAAAAACGTCGTGAATACCAGATAAAGACGGAGGAAGTGCAAGTCTGTAGGCAAGATCGCCTATCTTCTCGAGAATCTCGTACGGCCCGATGAATCTCGGAGATAACTTCCCTCTTTTACCGAATCTGACAGTGCCTCTGAAAGGTGAAATCTTCAGAAAGACTCGGTCTCCCTGATCAAAGCTCAGAGGTCTACGCCTGACATTCGCTTACTTCGCCTGTCTATCTTGAGCTGACTTCATTCTGGTCTGAATGATCTTAACCTGCTCTGCCATATCTCTAAGCATCTCCGGTCCCAAATCTGGTGACTCGAATAAATCATCCCAAAACAACGGAGATCGACACTTCTTACCATACAAAGCCTCAAAAGGCGCCATACCGATACTCGCTTGGAAGCTGTTGTTGTAAGAAAACTCGACAAGAGGCAAAGAATCCTGCCAACTAGTGCCAAAGTCTAGCACTACCGCTCGCAGCATATCCTCTAACGTCTGGATAGTCCACTCTGACTGTCCATCGGTCTGAGGATGATAAGCTGTACTCAGGTGCAATCGAGTACCAAGTGCCCCCTGAAGACTGTGCCAGAAGTGAGAAGTGAATCTAGGATCTCTATCTAAAACGATCGACTTCGGCACACCATGCAGTCTCACAACATTGCTAACATACAACTCAGCCATCTGATCATGACGATACGTCATCCTGTACGGAATAAAACACGCAGACTTCGTCAATTGGTCGATCACTACCCAAATGGCATCGCATCCTCGAACGGATCGTGGTAGCTTCGTGACGAAATCCATGGAAAGGTGATCCCACTTCCATTCAGGAACAGATAAACTGTGCAACAGACCTCCTGGTCGCTTCCGTTCTGCTTTCACCTGTTGACAATTCAAACACCGAGATACAAACCTCGCTACGTCGCTCTTCATTCTCTTCCACCAGAACTGGTTCTTCAGATCGTTGTACATCTTACGACCTCCCGGATGAATACTGAACCGACTGCAATGAGCCTCTCGGAGAATACGCTGTCTCAACTCCGGAACATCAGGCACAACAAGACGGTTATTCACAAACAAGACTTCATCTCTAACCTGGAATTCAGACTGATGTCCAGATCTGACTTTCCCTACTGAAACCTGAATGCTCGGCTCAGACTTCTGTGCTTCTCTGATTGCAATAAACAACTCCGGTTTGGCTTGAATAGCAAACACTCTGATAGTCTCCCTATCTGTTTCAAACTCTAAACTAGAAGTGCAACAATCATCGATCAACTGAGAAGCACCAATAGTAGAAAGAGATAAAGAACAAAGCTTTCGGCTCAACGCATCTGCAACTGCATTCGACTTCCCCGGATAATACTTGATCTCACAGTCGAAATCTTTCAACAGATCTAACTACCTTCTCTGTCTCATATTCAGCTCTGCCTGAGAAAACAAGTACTTAAGACTCTTATGATCAGAAAAGATCTCGAAGGACTCACCATAAAGATATTGACGCCAGATCTTCAGAGCAAAGACGATCGCAGCTAGTTCAAGATCATGAACCGGATAACGAGTCTCGTGCGGTTTCAGCTGTCTCGATGCATACGCTACCACATGCTTATGCTGCATAAGAACACAACCCAAGCCTCGGTTAGAAGCATCACAATAGACTGTGAAACCTACAGTACCCTTCGGAATAGAAAGAATTGGAGCACTGGTCAGTCTCCTCTTCAGATCAACAAAGCTAGCCTCACAATCTACAGTCCAGACAAAAGGCACATTCTTCTGAGTTAGCTGAGTAATAGGCTTGGCAATAGACGAGAAACCCTCGATGAAACGACGGTAATAACCAGCTAAACCCATGAAGCTTCGGATCTCCGGCACTAAAGTAGGTCTAGGCCAATTCATAACCGCTTCAATCTTGCTAGGATCGACAGAAATCCCATCTTCAGAAATAATATGACCGAGAAAGACAACTCGATCTAACCAGAATTCACACTTAGACAGCTTGGCAAACAACTGCTCAGCTCGTAAAATCTGGAGTACGTTCCTCAAGTGCTCTGCATGGTCAGTACGGTTCTTCGAGTAGATAAGAATATCATCGATAAAGATAATGACGAACTCATCTAAAAAACGCTGAAAGATACGGTTCATCAAACCCATAAAAACCGCTGGAGCGTTAGTCAAACCGAACGGCATGACTATAAACTCAAAATGACCATACCTCGTTCTGAATGCGGTCTTAGGAATGTCTTCCTCTCGCACTCTCAACTGGTGATAACCTGACCTCATATCAATCTTAGAGTAGACAGAAGAACCCTGCAGTTGATCAAAAAGGTCATCTATTCGGGGTAAAGGATACCTGTTCTTAACTGTAGCCTGATTCAATTGGCGGTAGTCGATACAGAGCCGCATAGAACCATCCTTCTTCCGAACGAATAGAACAGGAGCACCCCAAGGCGACACACTAGGTCTGATGTATCCCTTGGCAATTAAATCCTCAAGCTGCTCCTTCAACTCTCTCAATTCAACAAGTGCCATACGATAAGGAGCTTTTGAAATAGGTTGAGTACCTGGCACTAAGTCAATGCTGAATTCAACCTCTCGAATGGGTGGCAATCCAGGAACATCTTCCGGAAACACATCAGCAAAATCTCTAACCACTGGTAAGTCAACCAAAGCTGGGCTAGATTTCAGTACATCAACCGCATAAACCAAAAATCCTTCTGCACCTCTCTGTAACAAACGAGTCATAGATAACACTGAAACCAAAGGAATTCTAGATCGAGAACCCTTACCAAAGAATTTCCACTCGTCTGCCATTTCAAGTCTGAACCTGACAACTTTCAGAAAACAATCAACTGTTGCCCTGTACTTGGTCAAAGCATCTATACCGACAATACAATCAAAATCTGACAACCCAAGCACAATACAGTCGAATTCTAACAAATTCCCCTCGAAACAAAGTTCACAGTTCCTGACTAGTCGGACAGAAACAATTCCTCCACCCAAAGGTGAAGTAACAGCTACTACTGTAGGCAACAATTCAGTTGGCAAAGCATGCAATAACACATATTTCTCAGAGATAAAGGAATGGGAAGCACCTGTATCTATCAAGACATGAGCAGAATGACCGAAAATCGAACAGTTACCTGCTATGACATCGTCAGGTGCTGCCTGAGCCTGATCCTCTGTCAATGCAAAGACTCGTGCTTGCTGTCTCGGAGGCTGATTTGCACTAGAGCTACCTCCCTGTCTGTTCTGCTGTTGCTGGGGTTGGAAAGAGTGCACTGCCGATGACTGCCTCTCCGGCTGAGCTGCAGGTCTAGACGAACTCCCACTCTGAGCTCTATCTCTATTACGTTGAGGGCACACTTTAGAGAAGTGTCCCGGTTGCTGACATGTGTTACAATTGCCGAAGACTCCCACACACTGATCCGGTGAGTGTCTTCCTCCACACTTGCTACAGTACAAGGATGATGACCCAAAACTCGGTCCTGAACCGAATTGCTTCGAACCACTGGAACTGGACGAACTGTTCCCCTGTCTCTTGAACTGTTTACCTCTTGCCTTGTACTGATCCTTTCTGTTTCCCCCACTGCTTCCACCTTCATACCTCTGCTGCTGGTTCTGATGTTGAGGTGGCTGATTCTGGTACTGAGATGGTTGGTTCTGATACTGCCTCTGCTGCTGAGGTGCCCCCTGATTACCTCTTTGCCTCCACAAGCCTGCTTCTGCTCCCTTTGCGTAATTCATGCCATCCGCAAAGTTGCTAGGCCTGTTGGTGTTAACCAACGTGAAGACATCGGGGTTCAACCCGTTGATGAACTGATCTGCCTTAGTTTCTTCATCTCCGGCAATTAGCGGTGCAAAACGCAACAGACTATCGAACTTAGCCACGTACTCTTCAATGTTCAGATTCCCTTGCCTCAGATTTGCAAACTCTGCTCCCTTATCCTTACGATACGAGATAGGGAAAAACCGCTTATAAAACTCAGATTTAAAAAGAGTCCAAGTAACCTCTGTACCTCTACTCTCAAATGCTTTCTTTGTCATGATCCACCAGCTCTTAGCACCACCACGCAGCTGATGAATTACTAACCTGATTCGGCGGTCATCTGTGTAGTCAATGGAATCAAACAACTGATCCATATCATTCAACCAACTCTCACAGTCAACTGGATTTTTTCTGAACCCATCAACAATGGCGGATTGAACGACTGAAACCTCTTCAGCAAGGTTTCCATAGGAGTCGCTGAAGCATCCAACTGATCAACCTCAGTGCTAGCTTGCTCAGTCGCAGGGATAACTGGTGGTGTGTTTCTGTTTATCACTCGACGAGGACCCATCTGATAATCAAAGGTTAGGACACGAGATATCTCAATCGCTACAATCAGTGCCCTTACAACCGCTTGGAATACCGGATACCAGTCGGTAACAGAAACAGTCATATCTCAAGTAGATCATGCTTTATAAATTAAATCACATAACCATGTAATTCAATAATTCTCAATAATAAATCATGCTCGCATGGAACTAAGTACACAGTTAAAATAATTCAAACACATGCGAGGATTCAATACACGCAGACTTGATCTACCCGCTCACTCTAGTTCGACCAAGAATCTTAAGGTCTCTGATACCACTTAATGTGAGACCTCGTTTCTAAACAACTAATATCAGACAACAAGCGATAAGTAATCAAGAACCCAATAAATAAATATATATTTTTTTTAAAGGAGGCTCGCGCGCCCGCGCTGACATCAGCGCGCCCATGCCAAGGGAAGCGCGCCCGCGCTCATATCTCGCAAAGAGGCCGCGCGCCCGCTCCAAAGGAAGCGCGCCCGCGCCGTCCCCTCGCCCAGAAAAGTTAAGACGCTGTAATAAACTCAAACAAAACCTAAACACTTGCATTAAGAGTATTTGACATTCCAATAACAGTACAAGAAAGGTTTAGGGAAGAGAAACATTCAATTCGATAGCACCTACATCGTTTCTTGCTTACAAAACATATACGAGAAGTTCGAATGACTAAACATGATCGTAAAACATAACTAGGTTGACATGCTGATTCGACTTCTAAATGAGTCTCACTTCTATCTCTTGCTCTGGACGCTAGCCAGGTCTATGCTAACTTGATCCTGCCCTTCCTGTTGCCAAGTACACATACAAAACAAAGCAACAGCCGGATAACCGGTGAGAATGATAATCCCAGTAAAAGCAACATATCAAGTAATGAATATACAACATACTGTCAAACCACATATTCAAGTCGAAGTTAATGATATGCATGTCTTTAAAACCAGGATATCAATTCTGATAAACAAGGAAGTATTGCTCTGCTTTTGGGATCCCGAGGATGAGATCACGTAACGACTCACCGACTCTCCCAATCGATGTGGTTCCACGTATCCCACTTCTCTAGACTTTGAGCAACCATAATGAGTATGCTAGCACTAGGCGAAATACTACAACCTAGGTCACTCAATCATAGTTCCCAAACGTCTAACAAAAAGGGCGGTTCTGCCCGCTGAAATCAAAGTAGGCTCAAGATGAATGCATAACAGAAACATAAACATGAGCCACATAACAAAAACTCAATCAATCAACAAATACAAGTTCCACATGCTAGAACAAGTATCAATGCAATATGTGATTTAAAAAGGGGAAACTCGAGAACCAACAGTCCCGAGTATGCTATCCCGCTACGATGACTGCTTTTACCTTTCAATGCAGTAGTTCCAACTCTGGATAAGCTACAACAAAAGGTTTAATCAACAACTAAACAATCCACAACAAAGGCAACGGTTCAAGGTAATCTCTTTACCGTTCTTCGTCCAATTCTCGACGACCAAATGCTGCTAACACAGGGCTTGACAACTCCAAACGAATCTGTTCAGATACAATCAAAGATCAATTATCATGATCGACTTACAAGCCAAGTTCAACAACTTCAAAAATGGTTCAAATCTCCAAAACTCAAACCGACGGCATAACGGCTATAACTGAACAAACCGACAATGCAGACATCAGTTCAATAGCGATATAACCTCATAAAATTCTAAGACAACCAAAACAAAGCAAACCCATCAATCTCAAAATCCACATTTTCGAAAATGGCTTCCAAAATTCATAACAAATCCGAACGTCGCTCTAATTCAAAACCGACAGAAATAAACGATCAGAACTCTGTAGAAAACAACATAATCGAATCTCAAACGATTCTAACAACATCCAAAAACTAGAATGTATCCGATCGTAGAAAAACTTACGATAAAACGGAGCTCTCGCTGCAGTGATCGCTAAACTGCCTTCAGAAATAAATTCCAACGGTCGGATCGTGCTCGGACTGGAATCCCAAAGCTTGGAAAAGCTTGGAGGCGTGAGAATGGAGGGAGATGGCTTGGAGGGGATGAAGAAGACTTTGTCAACCAATTTCTAAGAGTAGATAATATATAAAATCCACAATTTGCGTTTTAGTCCCTAAAAAATCCAATTTTTGCAAAAAGGACCCTGATCAAAATCGAGTCGGCTCGTGAACTCTGTAATCTCCGATTAACTCAAATAAACTCATTTAAGATAAAAATGGGGCGTTACAGGGAGCTTCTAAGATCTGCCTTAAGAAAGGTACGATAGTACTGCTTGAGATACTCTAACTAAGTATGCATGTATTATGTGTTGCATTGTTTATATGATTTATATGGCATGATATTATTTGCATATATTATGATACGTTATTATGATGCATGCATGATCATCTTGAGCTTGTATCCTTGTGATATCCTGTAGTAGGGTGTTTACCCTATCCTGTCAGTGGATGGTTGGACACATGGACTTGTGTCAGGTCACCACCAGTTGGGTATATAGGCCACCTCATGAAGCGACGACACAACGTGCTATACACCCAGGGCCCAAGTCTGTTCGTGATCAGATATTCTTGACCTTGTGTTTTGGTACCCGTACACTTGCATTCATGCACATATTATATACGTATACTCATACTCTCGTATTGAGCGTTTTATGCTCACATCCTCATATTGTTGTTTTTGGACACCCCATTCGACAAAACAGTTGCAGGTAGTTTTCCTAGAGGTCTGGTGTAATGCCTCGAAATTATTTCATTTTAATCCGAGAATATTTAATTTAAGAATATTAGAATTTAAAAATATTCTCGGATTAAAATTAAATAATTTTGGGGCTTTACATCTGGAGTTTAGGTGGTGACCAAGGCAGGATTGTGGGGTCTGCCAATAGATTTTACCATATTGGTATTAGTTATTTTAGTTTCTGCATTTTATCTCTGATTACGATTATTTAATGTTTAATGGCATGCCTAAGTTTCTGATTAGTAGGTGATCACGATGCGGGTCACTAAATTTATGATATCAGAGCATGCAAAAAGATTCTTTGGGACTTAGTAATGACGTTTGGGTTATCCTTATAGATTACAAGTCAGATTCAATGACGAAAGCAGTATCAGGAGTTGGAATAGCATGATACCTAAGCTTTTCTAAGATCGTCATTTCCAAGGTTGGCATCAGAGTTTCGTATTATGTGGATCCCAGCAGGATGTAGCTGGAAGAGAAGATTCAGTTTTCAGTGCCAGTCACTTCTCAGGATTGGTTGGAGCGCATGGTGTATAACTACCCATTAGGCTTTAACCAAAGAAAGACTCTCCATAAGTAGTTGGAGATATTGTCAAAAGATCCAGCCAAGAGAATGCCTCATGAAGCTTTGGGCATCTCTAGTAGGATAAATCTTTTAGATCTTGCGAGGAAGAAGGTCTGCTGACATGCCTGCATTGATGCTTTTGTGTGTAGCAGATAGGAAACTTCAAGTTCATGATTAGTAGACGGAATGAAAGAATTCCACAAGAGTTTAAATACTGCATTAAGTTTTTTTGTAAATAGTATTTCAGTTGTAAGCATTTGAATCAGATGTATTAATGATTCTAGACATTTTTATGTATCAGTTATCATTTTATTGTACATCTTCCGATGTAATTGGATGTAGTTGTTTATTACTTGGGATTGTAAAAAATATTGTTTAGAACCTAGGTTAGTGGTTCAAGTATTGTAATTGTAATCTTTGGAATTATCTTGATTATATTGAATAAAGAATCAGACATTTGTTTAAACATGTGTATACTTAGGATTAAATTATGCATGTTTTCAGTTGAATAGTTCTAGATGTATTTCCTAGAATATTCTATCGAGACACACTGTTTGCCAAGGATGATGTGTTTTCATCAGGAGCACGATGATGAATTATAGCAAGTGATGTGGATTGTGTGGATAAATGACTAGACGGAGAGGAAGAGCGACCCCATGTTTGTATTACTCCGGGAGCCTTTCGTGCTTCAGAGAGTGTCTGGAAGCTTTTCTTGCTTCAGATGGTTATTTAGGGGGAGGCTACCTCAGTCTGGTGTTTTGTAACAGCCGCAATAGGGGTATAGATATTCAATATTTGGATTCTCTTGTGAAGATTTAATTGACAACGAAATTTTGTATCCAATGAAATTAGTTATCGTCTGACTTCGTCAAAGATTGAGAATTTATGTTGACAAAACAGTCTTGAAAGTGATTTTCATTGACAAGTAATCATTCTGAGCAGATAGGTTTTTCGATTTGGATTTTAGGATTTAATTCCAGTTGTGAATCAGTATTCACTGGATTGATTTGTCAGATGTTTGCAGACTCGGGATTTTAATTGTGCTTCTTTTCAGATGAATTAATCATAGGAGTTTTCCTAAAACCAGTAATGGGACTTTGACCCGGATAGGGATGATGCTTTGTTGTAGTAACCCAGAACCCATTTTAAGATAATAATATGTTAAACATGATTAAAGGTTGGTAATTAATCAATTTCGGAGTGTTATTGGACTTCGGAAGAGAATTTGGGCTTTTTGACTTTGGGCCAGATCGAAAGCTCCGAACCCAGATCGGAAGCTCCAATCCCAGCCACTTCGGAAGCTCAGTGGAAGCACTGAGATCAGAAGCTCCAATCCTGGAACGGACGTTCCGATCTCCGGCTGCCAGCTTTACCCGATGACTCAGCCACGAGTTTTGACAAGTGTTGATCGGAGGCGAGATCGGAAGCTCCGATCATCGGATCGGACGTTCCGATCCCGGCGTGTCATGCATGCAAGGCGTGAGCTGAATCGGAAGCTCCGATCCCGAGATCGGTGGTTCCGATCCTGGCCGGGAATTTTGCCTATAAATAGGGCTTGTCTGATTTCATTTGAATTACGAATTCCCGAGTTTATTTCTTCAGTTATATAGTATGAGATATACACTTGAGGGCCCTATCGGTTATAATAGAGGTTCTGGAATAACCAAGGTGTGGTTATAGTCATCCGGGACTAGCGACTCCAAAGGGCTATCTACGGACGAAGGTATGGTCCGGGAATCTATTTAAGTTTTGGGAGTACTTATTAGCTTAGTTAAGTCTTATAGAACTAGTGTAGTGATATGGTGAACTTTTGAATATTGGCTTGGAACCTAGGATCCTACTATACTTGAACTATCCTAGAGGTACGTACACATTGACTGAGATTGCCAGCGAGTATACATGTTTATATGTTGCATTTATTTGGAATTATTATATGGCATGATATATGATTTACCGCTTTCTATATTTATATGTCATGTGCATATACACGTTGAGCCTATACCTTGTTATACCTGACTATAGAGCCGCTCAGATCTATACACGATAGTCTGTCACTGAGAGTACCGCGACGGCGGGGGCATTTATGTCTGTCTACTCTGGTGTACTAGAAGAGTGTGGTTGCACCCAGAGGTTGATCCGTGCGGTGGCAGCACTCATGTGGCGCCGGTACTGAGCATGACTTTTCAGATGACCCTTTACCAGTCATCATGTTGCATGCATCATATTTATACGTGTACTCATGTTTATGTACTGGGCATTAGTGCTCACGTCCTAGTTGTTCTCTTGAACACCCTATTCCATGGGGCAGGTCGCAGGATGGACGGAGCCGGTAGTTTGAGGCAGGACTATGGAGCCGGAGCTTTTGAGGAGTTAATTATACAGCAGGATTCGATATATCTGTATAATATTTACTTTTAAGTATTTCGATATGGTTGTATCACTACTGATGAATAAGCTTGACACTTTTATACCAAGCTGATATGTAATTTATGGTTAAGTTTCCGCACGTTTTTACTCTGTTAAGTATTTTGCTGTATTAAGTTTAATGCATGCTATTAGTTGCCAGTTAGTAGGTGATTCCATGCAGTGTCACTACATTTTTGGTACCAGAGCATGCATAGATTTTGGGATTAGTACTTGGGATTTAGTTTAGTCTTGCGTAATTCTTGCGCTTTTGGGATTTTAATGTGCAATTCTTTTCAGGATATGGCTGATGAGAGTCACGGTAGTGTTGGCCAGGGAGGTGGTCATCATCATCGTCATCACCGCCATCATAATGATCAACATCGTCATCATGAGGGTAGACGTCGCTACTCTATTAATAAATTCATGCAAGTAGGACCAAAACCCTTGGTGGGAGGCGAGAATCCTGAACAAGCTAGGAGCTGGATGTCTAAACTCGAGAGTACTTTCCGAGAATTCAAGTGCACTGAGGAGCAGAAACTGGAAGTTCTAGAATTCGTTCTAGAGGATCGAGCACGTTTTTGGTGGGATTCCAAAGTTGCTCAGGCACGTACTGAGAGAGGACAGGTGACTTGGGGAGATTTCTGTCAGCAGTTCCAGAAACTGTATTTTCCTCCAGCTGTTCGCCAAGCACGATCAATGGAGTTGCTTACTCTGAGGCAAGGATCAATTACTATTGATCAATATCAGCAACGATTTCTTGATATGCTACCTTTCAGTCCTCATATTAATGAGAGTGATGCATCGAAGTATGATCTTTTTCTACAAGGTCTGAACCAAGATATCTACTCACAGGTTGTTGTCTGTGATGACCCAGTATCTTATGAGACTTTGGTGAACCGTTGCTGTCTTGTGGAGACCAGTAACAGGCGAGCACAGTTGATGATGCCAGCACAGCCTAGTGGATCTTTTGAGCCTCGAGCTCAATCTGTTGTGCAATCTGGACCTACTTCTTCTTCTACTCCTACTACTTCATCTGGGTCTCGTGGTTCACGAGGTATGTTCCGTTTTGGGAAGAAGAAGAAGAAGGAGGAGGAGTTTTGTAGCCATTGTGGAGGAAAGCATCGTGCAGCTTCATGTCGGAGAGCTACTGGTGCTTGTTATATTTGCGGTCAGCAGGGACATCTGCGGAGAGATTGTCCTCAGCGCATGGGTTCTGCTAGTGGATCGGGATCACAGGTTGGATCTCAGGCGTCTACTTTTCCACGATAGCAGCCAGCACCACAGAGTTCTTCTGGTTACCGTCCCCAGACTCAAGGGCAGGTATTTTCTTTGTCTCAAGAACAAGCTACTGAGGGAAGCGATCGCATGTTGGCAGGTAACTTTTTGTTATGTGGTATTCCTGCACTTGTCTTAATTGATACTGGAGCATCGCATTCCTTTATTTCTAGTTGCTTTGTTAAGAGACATAGATTACCTTATGTATCATTAGATATAGATTTAGTTGTATCTACTCCGCTGGAGCAGGAGATAGTAACTAAGCGTCTAGTGATGGGTTGCCTTCTAGAGTTTGAGGGTAATACGTTATCGGCTAATTTGATGATATTAGCGATGGCAGATTTTGACTGTATTTTGGGAATAGATATGCTGACTTTGTATCATGCTACTGTGGATTTTTATCAGTGTCTGGTACAGTTTCATCCTGCTGAGGGTGATAGCTGGTACTTTTATGGTGAGGGTGCAAGACCTTCGATGCCACTTGTTTCGGCTCTGAAGGCATGTCATGTCTTAGAGTCAGGTGGGGAGGGCTACCTCATCTATGAAGTTGATATGTCCATGAGTAGTACGGGTATTGATCAGTTACCGGTAGTCAGTGAGTTTCCTGAAGTATTCCCTGATGAGATTCCTGGTTTTTCTCCGGTGCGAGAGGTTGAATTTGGTATTGATTTAGTACCAGGAACTACGCCTATATCCCGAGCGCCTTATCGTCTAGCACCTTCAGAGATGAGGGAATTGAAACAGTAGTTACAGGATCTGCTTGATAAGGGATATATTCGTCCGAGTGTTTCTCCGTGGAGAGCACCTGTTTTGTTCTTCAAGAAGAAAGATGGATCGATGCGATTGTGTATTGATTACAGGCAGTTGAATCGTGTCACCATCAAGAATAAGTATCCTTTGCCGTGGATTGATGATCTGTTCGATCAACTACAGGGTACTTCTGTTTACTCCAAGATAGATATGAGATCTGGATACCACCAGATGCGGGTACGAGACTCAGATATTTCTACGACTGCTTTCAGGACCAGATACGAGCATTATGAATTTTTGCTGATGCCATTCGGTTTGACGAATGCACCGGCAGTCTTTATGAATCTGATGAATCAGGTATTTCGAGAATATCTGGATAGATTTGTCATCGTCTTCATTGATGATATTCTTGTCTATTCTCATGACAAGAATGAGCATGCACAGCATTTGAGGATTGTTTTACAGACGTTACGAGATAAGCAGCTGTATGCGAAATTGAGCAAGTGTGAATTCTGGCTTGATCGGGTAGTGTTTCTCGGTCATGTGATTTCTAATGAAGGGATATCTGTTGATCCTAGTAAGATAGAGGCAGTGCTGAACTAGTCTTTTCCGACGACGGTTGCTGAGATTCGTAGTTTCTTGGGTCTAGCTGGATATTACCGTCGGTTCATCGAGAATTTTGCACAGTTGGCCAGGCCTTTGACACAGCTTACATGGAAAGATGTTGCCTTCATATGGTCCTCGGATTGTGAGGAGTCATTTCATGAGCTGCATGTACATCTTACTATTGCACCTGTGCTAGCTCTACCTTCTGGATCAGGAAGTTATGTTGTCTATACTGATGCCTCTGGTCAGGGGTTAGGATGTGTTCTGACACAGCATGGACATGTCATTGCCTATGCTTCTCGACAGTTGAAGACGCATGAGAGTAATTATCCAGTACATGATCTCTAGTTAGTCGCCATTGTATGTGCACTCAAGATCTGGAGGCATTATCTTTATGGCGAGAAATTTGAGATATTCACGGATCACAAGAGTTTGAAGTATTTATTCACTCAGGCGGAGTTGAATATGCAACAGAGACGCTGGATGGATCTTTTGAAGGATTATGATTGTGAAATCAAATATCATCTAGGTTCTGCTAATCTTACTGCTGATGCCTTGAGTCGGCAGGTGAGACTTTCTGCACTTCAGACTAGTGAAGTATCTCATATGATTCAAGAGTGTTGTTCATTGAGTTTTACGCTCAAGCACAAGAAAGGGAGGAATGAGATTCGTTTGTATACTATTCTATCTGAGCCAGCATTGTATTCTCGAATAAGAGATGTTCAGATATCTGATGTTAAGACTCAGCGTTTGCCATGTCTTGCCAATGGAGTTAATACATCTGGATTCCATTTTCAGGCAGATGGTTTATTGTGCCATCTAATCGAGTGGTTGTACCTAATGTTGCGGAGCTCAGGAACGATATTCTATCTCAAGCTCACAGGAGTCGATTATCAGTTCATCTTGGAAGCATGAAAATGTATAAGGACTTGCGAGCTAGATTCTGGTGGAAAGGGATGAAGAGGAGTGTGTATCAATTTGTTTCAAGATGTTTGGTTTGTCAACAGGTCAAGGCTGAACATCGACGACCAGATAGATTACTGCAGAATCTTGAGATTCCCGAATGGAAGTGGGAGCACGTAACTATGGATTTTGTTACCCACTTACCTATGACTTCACTTCAGTGTGATGCTATCTGGGTCGTTGTTGACCGTTTGACAAAATCAGCACACTTTATTCCTTATAACCGGGAGTATTCTAATGATTGCATGGCACGTTTATACATCCAGGAGATAGTGCGATTGCATGGGATTCCAGTGAGCATAGTCAGTGATAGAGACCCGCGATTTACCTCACGTTTCTGGGGTAGTTTTCAGGAGGCGTTGGGTACCACTCTGAGTTTGAGCACTGCATATCATCCGAAGACTGACGGAAAGTCAGAGCGGACGATTCGTACTTTGGAGGATATGCTACATTCTTCTGTCATGGATTTTGGCTTATCTTGGCAGGATCAGTTACCTTTGATCGAATTTGCCTACAATAACAGTTATCATCGTATTATTGATATGGCACCTTTCGAGGCATTGTACGGTCGACGGTGTCGTACTCCGTTATTCTGGGATGAAGTCGGGGAACGACAAGTCGAGGGTCCTGAATTGGTGCAGCAGATTGTAGACAAGGTAGATTTGATCAAGCATAGGATCAAAGTTGCTCAAGATAGACAAGCCAGTTATGCTAATATTCGTCGCAGGCCACTTCAGTTTGAGCCTGGTGAATATGTGTTTCTACGAGTATCACCTTTCAGGAAGGTGATGAGATTTGGCGTGAAAGGCAAGTTGTCTCCTCGTTTTATTGGACCTTTCCAGATACTGGAAAAGATCGGAGATGTTGCATATCGTTTGGCTTTACCGCCAAATATTTCCAGTATACATAATGTTTTTCATGTGTTGTTACTTCGACAGTATATAGCTGATGAATCTCATGTGATTCAGTCTACTGATATTCAGCTAGAGCCAGATCTGTCTTTTGTTGAACGACCAATCCGTATCTTAGACAAAAAGGAGAAAGTTCTTCGGAACAAGACTATACCACTTGTGATGGTACAGTGGCAGCGCCGAGGCGTTGAAGAAGCAACTTGGGAAACTGAGAGTCGTATGCAAGCAGAATATCCTGAGTTGTTTGCTTTGTATTTTTGATTACCATGTAGTTGTAATTACAGTTGTTGTAATAAAACGTGGTTTGATATTTCATATTATTATCTTGAATTGTCTTTAGATGTTATTTCGCGGACGAAATATCTAAAGGTGGGGAGAATGTAGTAACCCAGAACCCATTTTAAGATAATAATATGTTAAACATGATTAAAGGTTGGTAATTAATCAATTTCGGAGTGTTATTGGACTTCGGAAGAGAATTTGGGCTTTTTGACTTTTGGCCGGATCGGAAGCTCCAATCCCAGCCACTTCGGAAGCTCAGCGGAAGCACCGAGATCGGAAGCTCCGATCCTGGAATGGACGTTTCGATCTCCGGCTGCCAGCTTTACCCGATGACTCAGCCACGAGTTTTGACAAGTGTTGATCGGAGGCGAGATCGGAAGCTCCAATCGTCGGATCGGACGTTCCGATCCCGGCGTGTCATGCATGCAAGGCATGAGCTGTATCGGAAGCTCCGATCCCGAGATCAGTGGTTCCGATCCTGGCCGGGAATTTTTCCTATAAATAGGGCTTGTCTGATTTCATTTGAATTACGAATTCCCAATTTTCTTTCTTCAGTTATATAGTGTGAGATATACACTTGAGGGCCCTATCGGTTATAATAGAGGTTCTGGAATAACCAAGGTGTGGTTATAGTCATCCGGGACTAGCAACTTCAAAGGGCTATCTACGGACGAAGGTATGGTCTGGGAATCTATTTAAGTTTTGGGAGTACTTATTAGCTTAGTTAAGGCTTATAGAACTTGTGTAGTGATACGGTGAACTTTTGAATATAGACTTGGAACCTAGGATCCTACTATACTTGAACTAGCCTAGAGGTACGTACACATTGACTGAGATTGCCAGCGAGTATACATGTTTATATGTTGCATTTATTTGGCATTATTATATGGCATGATATATGATTTACCGCTTTCTATATTCATATGTCATGTGCATATACACGTTGAGCCTATACCTTGTTATACCTGACTATAGAGTCGCTCAGCTCTATACTCGACAGTCTGTCACTAAGAGTACCGCGACGGCGGGGGCATTTATGTCTGTCTACTCTGGTGTACTAGACGAGTGTGGTTGCACCCAGAGGTTGATCCGTGCGGTGGCAGCACTCATGTGGTGCCGGTACTGATCATGACTTTTCAGATGATCCTTTACCAGTCATCATGTTGCATGCATCATATTTATATGTGTACTCATGTTTATGTACTGGGCGTTAGCGCTCACGTCCTAGTTGTTCTCTTGGACACCCTATTCCATGGGGCAGGTCGCAGGATGGACGGAGCCGGTAGTTCGAGGAAGGACTAGGGAGCCGGAGCTTTTGAGGAGTTAATTATACAGCAGGATTCCATGGGGCAGGTCGCAGGATGGACGAAGCCTGTAGTTCGAGGCAGGACTAGGGAGCCAAAGCTTTTGAGGAGTTAATTATACAGCAGGATTCGATATAGCTGTATAATATTTACTTTTAAGTATTTCGATATGGTTGTATCACTACTGATGAATAAGCTTGACACTTTTATACTAAGCTGATATGTAATTTATGGTTATGTTTCCGCACGTTTTTACTCTGTTAAGTATTTTGCTGTATTAAGTTTAATGCATGCTATTAGTTGCCAGTTAGTAGGTGATTCCATGCAGGGTCACTACATTTGTAATGATAGATTTCATTAGAGACTAAAATGTGAGTTATATCAGGTACCGATGACTGTGCTAGAATATCCGAGATGGGAAGGGAAGCGCGACCTATGCCAGTGTTCTCTGGAAGGATTGCTTCAGATAGGCTATTGGGGGAGGCTACTTCATTCTTAATTGCGCGGTCTTAACAAATAATATAACCATGAGAAGGATGTTCAGCGATAGTTGGAATCCTTTGGATTTGGTTTGTGTACTGGATAGTGCCAAGGAATTTGAATTGATATTGTCTGATTCTGTCAGAAATAGCAATGTTAAGTTCAATGTGAACCTTGTAAATCCAAGTGTTAGGAATTAGCAGACTTATGGCAACGAGATCAGAGTTGTTGATCGAGCCATGTAAATTATCAATGATCACTAGATTATCATCTGACTTCGTCAGAGATATGGAATGAGATTTCCATGATAACAGAGATACTCCAAGTTAGAGGATGCTCATTTGAGTTGGGATTAGTTCAAGGATTGTTGAGTAATTTTATTGTCTATGGTTTGGACAAGAATAGTTTGGAGGTAAATCCAGATTGGTGCAGTCTTTGTGCCAGTGACTACTTTCGGAGATAAAGATGAGTGAACTCGTGGGAATTATGTTATCATAAGAATTTTGGGTTCCGGTAATTCTTGTTAAACAGAATCATCGAGATCATTGGTTGTTGATCAATTATGAGAGATTATGGGAAATTGAGAATTTGTGATTAATAGACTTAACTGATTGATCCTTTTGGACTAAGTATGAGCTATGATGGATCAAAGATTATGGATGTGATTGCTAATAGGGGTGAGCATTCGGTTAAAACCAAACCGACCGTACTGAATTAGCAAAAATCGAATAAACCGAAATTTTTTTCAAGAAAACCGAACCGACCGAATTTTTCAATAGGACCGAACAAACCGAACCAAATTAAATTAGATTATTTCGGTCGGTCAAGAAAATAACCGAGATTTTTGGAAAAAAATTAAAATATGCATACAATGTGCATCATCTTCCCCAATCCAATTAAAAAGTAAACTTAGTGGTGACACAAAATTCAACGATTATCAATTGCAAGCAGAAAGTTATCAATTGCAAGCCAAAAGCAACTGGAACCCGTTGAAATTAAAATTCCAGAATCAGAACAACAAATAAAATTAAAGCCTATGGATTCTCAGAAACCAAAAAAAAAACAATGAACCCCGATCTACGATTCAAATGTGAACTACCGAGTACCGACTAAGAAATGTATTATTTACCTAACTGCGTCCTTGTAGGAAACGTTTTTACAAAGATTAGTGATTTTTCATTGCTGATTATTCGAACATCTGAAATCATTCTTCGAAATTTGAATCGCGGCTGCAGTGAATTAGGGCAGAGCGCAGAAGAAGCAAAACTCTGGAGAATGAAAATAGATTTTGTTGATAGTTTGGGTTAAAAAAAACAGCCCATATATGATAAATTGGGCCGAGATGATATCATGTAAAATATGTAATATAGCCCATATATAACTTAAATACAATATATTATAACAATTTGGTTATTTCAGTTAAACCGAATTGTGCAAAATCAAAATTGTAACCGAACCTATTTAACCGATTTTTTATATTTTCAAAACCGAATTACCGAATTTCCGAATACTATCGGTTCGATTGGTTTTTTTGGTTTAACCGAATAGTTTCACACCCCTAATTGCTAAGTCTAATCAGTATCGATTGAAATATATTCAGAGTTTCTTAGTGATTAGGGGAATTTTCAGAAATAAGCTAGTTCAACTTTTGGGTTTCCTTCTGCTCAAGAAGAGTTGAAAAGAAGTTTTACTTCTAATTTATCCGTGGCAGATACAGATGTTGTAACCCAGTAATGGGGGAGGTGAATGTTATTTTGTAGAAAGAATGATTTGAATGGTTCATTGTTTGGTGATTAGAAACTGAACTGAACAGTTGTTAATCTTTGAGGAAAAACTTATAAAATGGGTATAGTACTCTGGTATCAGTCCTCAGGAATGTTTTTGTAGTATTTTCGGGATTTCATTGTCAGAAATTGATCTAGAAAGTGTTTGAATTTCAATGGGTACTAACAGGATAGCATCAAATATTTAGACATGGCAAAATGACAGCAGCTGAGATATAAAGTTACCAGGTCTAGCGCGATTGTTGTCACTGATTTTTCGGAATATCTATTAGATGCGTTAGGCCATTGATGTATCTGATTCGATGGTATCGAGTCAGGGGTTAGCTAGATTGTATTGATTTGAAAACTTCTCAAAGGAGAGATGAAACAGTTTTGTTCATCTAGTGGCACAAGTCAGAATTAAGCAAAAAATTATTATTATCCATGATAGGATAATTAATATTATTGATTTGAGCATTATCTCAAGTTATGAGATACATGTCAATATTCGACTCAGATTATAACTATCAAGAATTTTGTTAATCGAATTTTAAATCAATAGAATAAATATTGATATTTCCAAGAAGAGAACCTGAGGGGTTCTAAAATCAGGAATTGTGGAAAAAAACGTTGTCACATGTGTTATGAAAAAGTGTTGGTCATCAGTAGGAGAATCCTTTTGGTGTACAAAGACTTGTTTACTTAGTTTTGGTGGAAAGATATGAAACACTTTGGGTATCAGTGTGTTTCCTAGTATTGGGTATGTAAACAGATTTAGACTGAACATGGACAACCTGGAAGTTTGTATCATAGTTATCGATTCATGAGTGGAAATTAGAGTTATCATGATGGACTTTGTGACCCATTTGCTAGTATTCTCGAGGAACTATGATACTATCAGGGTTGTGATGTATCGACTCACCAAGTCAGCATGTTTTGTTTCATGTAATAGAGACTTCACTTTTGACAGTAATGATTGATTACACATTCAAAAAATTGCGAGTCTTCATGGCATACCAGTAAGAATTGTCAAGGAATGGGATTCCAGATGTATTTCCAGATTCTGGGGGAGTTTTCAACATGATAAGGGTACTACTCTTGGCTTGAGTGCTGCTTATCATCCGAAGACTGATGACTAGATGGAATGCACAATTCGTACTCTTGGATATACGTTACGAGTGTGATCTTTGAATTTTGGTCCAGCTTGACAAGATCAGTTGTCACTGATTGATTTTGCGTACAAAAACAGTTTTCACAGCAGTAATGGTATGACACCATTTGAGGCATTGTACAGACAATGCTGTTGTACTTCACTCTTCTGGGAGAAGTGGGGGAAACGAGTCAAACGGTAGGTTGAAGGACTAGAATTAATTCAACAAAAGGTTGATATAGTTGATTTACCAGGAAGATATCTCTAGAGTTTATTGGTCCAATTGGAATTTTGGAAAGTAAACAAGATATAGTACAGATTAACATTGCCGCTTTATGGGCCTAGTATCCATGATGTGTTCCATGTATCACTGTGGTAATGATTTATATTACTTGATTCTTTCATTTTGCAATCATCTAAGGTACATTGGATACAGTTTTGACATTTGCAATCACCTCCTGAAGCGACGGCACATCGTGCTATATACCAAGGGCCCAAGTCTGTTCTTGATCATATATTCTTGACCTTGTGTCTTGGTACCCGTACACTTGCATTCATGCACATATTATATACGTATACTGGTATTAGTTATTTTAGTTTCCGTAGTTTATCTTTGATTATGATTCTTTAGTGTTTAATTGCATGCCTAAGTTTCTGATTATTAGGTGATCACGGTGCGGGTCACTACATATCCCTTAATCATGTTTAACCATTAAGCTCATAAAATAGGGTACGAGATACTACATTCTCCCCAACTTAATAAATTTCGTCCACAAAATTAAACTTGAGGATACTAAAATCAAAGTGGTCAAAGGTATTTATTACAACTGAACATCTTACAAGTACAAGTGATGAAATAAAAAAGATGATACATCTCTCAAAAGAACTCAGGATTCTCCGAATGCATACGACTCTCTAGCTTCCAAGCCGCTTTCTCGGTGCCTCGACGCTGCCGTTGCACCATGATTAGGGTATGCTCTTGTTGCGAAGTACTTTCTCTTTCTTACCAATGATCCTTAGGGGTCTCTCCACTTATAACAAATCCTGATCTAACTGAACCTCTGTCAGACGCAACACATGAGACTCATCCACGATGTATTTTCTAAGTAAGGATACGTGGGACACATCATGGATGCTGGAAAGATAGGGAGACAAATATAAATGATAGTGAAACATCCTAAAACTCCTACTGAATTTTTATTTTTTTTTAACAAAACTCTCTGATAATAAAATAATGAATATAAATATACATATATATATCATACATAAAAATAATTTTACTTAATTTAAAATACATAAACACAATAAATACAATAAAAGTACACACATTCAATTAAATACTTAAAATTAATTAATAAATAATCATTTATAAATATTCCATAATAAAATTCCTAAATTCCATGCATATACTGAAAATCTATAATAATAAAACATATGCGGAAATAAACTTTCTAGTCTCAACATAAAATTCATCTTAGAGCAATGGTCACGGGTTCTAGCTGTCTGGATACTCATACGCCCTCGCTGCCAGTCGGGAATACATTATCCTTATTGACAATTTGCTCACCTGCACCATTTAAATCTAGTGAGCCTAGAGGCTCAGCACGTTCTATCCTTACATAACAAAATGAAACCACACACAAGCACACATCATATAAAATACGTGAATAATAATTATATGTGCATGATCTTAAAATTATATGCATATAAACATAAATAAATAATCATACTTCTAAATCATCATGCTATAACATAATTCATCATACTTTATAATTTTCGTTAAAATAACATATCATGATTTCTTAGTTCTCAACAGGTCGTATCCATGTCGGTGGCATCATACTGAGCGATTGATCAATCTATAAACCAACGTACGCGGCGGTGGGGTTTCCACCTCTGTGCTGCCAGTTCACCAGCCCTCTCAGCTGGATCCATAAGCTCATCATACTTATACATCATTAGGAAGGTCACCGGGCCCAAGTATCCCGACCTCTAACCACATCACTTTCCACCTTCACTTCAACTTCCATAAAAATAAATTTTTCTTAACATACATTTAAACTTATCATAAAAATTCTTACATGATGCATGAACTTAAAAAAATCTCATTTATTTCTTTATTTCATGAAAATTTGTCCGTAAATATATATTTAATTTATTTTCTTAAAAATCATACTTATATATCTAATAAAAATGCATGCATGAATTAAATATATATTTACGGACATTTATTTTTCCAAGAACTTGTTCGAGCTGCTGACCACTAAACTTAAACTCAAAAATTCTTAGACTGGACTAAAAATCCAAAAGCCCAACCTGGCCTAGCCCATTAAGCTTCATGGGCCCCCAAGCCCATGAAAAACTAATGGGCTCACTTAAAATATAATTTAAGTTCATTATCTAATTAACTTAAAATTAAATTAATAAATTTTACTATTTAACCATTAATTATAAACTAGACCGATAAAATTATTAAACCCGACTCAACTTAACCCAATAATTCTCATGGATCACACGGCCCATGACAAATTAGTGGGCTCACTTTCATAGTTATTAAAGACCATTAAATTAGTCTAATTAATTAATTTAATCAAGCTCAACTCTTTAATTTACTAACTTAAACTCTTAATTAATTAAAATAAAATATCCAAGCCTAATTAATAAAAATCTAGACCCGGACTAAAATTAATTTGTCCCATCAAGATGTGACCCGACCCGGACCCGGACCCGGACCCAAGACCCATGCCCGGCCCGCCTAAAAAAAACCCATAACCCAAAATTAAAGAAAAAGAACCCAATTTCCCAAACCCATCACACGTACAGACTCATCCCATGAATTCTTTACTCTTGGCCATGTAGCAGCAGGCTTTATGGCCTGCTGCCGGCCAGCTCCGGCCACCGACTGGCCGGAGCTCCACCGCCCAGAAGTAGCCCACGCCTGGGCGGTTCCAACGAGCCATGCCTCGCTTTGAACCGATACCTATACAGCCATAGCGAACCACGTTTCCGGGAATCCCGAAACTGCCGCGCAGCCTGTGCAGTCCACAATCCGTGGACTTTCTGACCAGCTCCGGCCACTACCGGCCGGAGCTCCAACACCTGGACCACCCCAGGGTCCAGACAAAACCTTAGGACTAGGCCTTACTCGATCCAAGACCCAGCATGAAGAGCCCGATCCCTTCTCCTCCAACCGATTTGCGCAGGTTGCTTCCTGGACACAGCCCACGTCCAGCCTTGTTCCAGCTTAATTCAAGACCCAACCACCCTCCTAAACTGACCCTAAGGAACCCTCCTAGACCCAAGAACCAATTGGCAGCAGACTCGATCAAGCCATGAACAGAAATATCATCAAACTTGAGTCATCTTACTCAAAACGTGAAACATGCATGAACAATAAAAAGTCTCCTTCGAAACTGAAAAACGCATGCATTAACAGATCAATCATGTAAAAATCAGTGTACTACGATTTAAACGGTGAGCAAGAAGGGATTCGAAACGTGCCTTGTTGAAGATTTGGACCAAAACAAAGAAATCAACGCGTATCGGGCTCGCCGGGACGAACGACTTGAAAATCCTTGCCGAAAAATCTCAAGAAAATTGTATGTGATGCGTTCTTGACGATGGAAAATTTTCTGAAGATTTATGGAGGCGGCTAAAAGAGTTTTGTTGTGAGATAGGGATAGAGTTTTAGGGAGAATAATTTAGGTTAAATCTTTAATATAATGATGCTTAGGATAATAACTAATTATTGTATTAATAAAATAAATTTAAAAACTCTTAATCATCATAAATAATCTGATTCATAACCTTAAATCCCGAAATATAAAATAATTGGATTTTTAAAGCTTGATAAAATTCATTAAAATGACTTATTTTGGGTAAAAACGGACAATTAAATATTTATATATATAAATACCATAATTTTCTTAAAATCTTACCTTAAAATAATATTTTAAGGCTCCTAAAAATTTCATAAAATATTTTGGGTGAAAACTAACATCTCGTCCATCCACGGTCCCGCCTACGCGATCATAAAATAAACTTTCTCAAATAAATTCATAAATAACATCATACCGATTTAAATGCCGAAACAATATTTAAAACATTCCAATAAATCACATAATTCACATAATAACATATAAAATTAATTTAACACATTTTCACATTATTTTAAAATTATTAAATCTCATAGTTATGCATGCGGATTTACGTAGCAAATTTCCGGACGTTACAATTCTCTCCCCCTTAAGTGGAATTTCGTCCTCGAAATTTGATTTAACTTAGTCGTCTAATAACACATGACTAAAATTTTTCAAAATTAATTTTCAAACTTAAATCCCAAAAACATAATTTAATTTATATATCTAAAATTCAACTTAAATCTCAAAAAAAAAATTCTAACGTGTCAAACTTAAATCTAAAATCATAACTTAATCTACAAATCTAAGTGTCAAACTTACGTCTCATAAATTATCAAACTTAATTTTCTAAACATATATCATTCTAGTCATCCTGGTGTGTAACGCGTCTCAGAAGCATACTCTAATTTCCATAAATTCTCTACGTAACTGCATTGCATAACTAAGTATTTTTAACTTTAATACTGTCATAACTTAAAATTCTCATTTTCATAAATCATTAAAACAAAAATCATGTGTCCCATGCATAAAACATAATTTAAAACATTTAAAACTTACAGACTGGCAGTGCGGCTTCTGAGCTCCGTGTAGCAGGCTAGTTACCCTCCAAGGACCATGGCTCTGATACCAAATGAAACATCCTAAAACTCCTACTGAATTTTTATTTTTTTTTTAACAAAACTCTCTGATAATAAAATAATGAATATAAATATATATATGCCCATACATATATATATCATACATAAAAATAATTTTACTTAATTTAAAATACATAAACACAATAAATACAATAAAAGTACACACATTCAATTAAATACTTAAAATTAATTACTAAATAATCATTTATAAATATTACATAATAAAATTCCTAAATTCCATGCATATACTGAAAATCTATAATAATAAAACATATGCGGAAATAAACGTTCTAGTCTCAACATAAAATTCATCTTAGAGCAATGGTCACGGGTTCTAGCTGCCTGGATACTCATACGCCCTCGCTGCCAGTCGGGAACACATTATCCTTATTGACAATTTTCTCACCTACACCATTTAAATCTAGTGAGCCTAGAGGCTCAGCACGTTCTATCCTTACATAACAAAATGAAACCACACACAAGCACACATCATATAAAATACGTGAATAATAATTATATGTGCATGATCTTAAAATTATATGCATATAAACATAAATAAATAATCATACTTCTAAATCATCATGCTATAACATAATTCATCATACTTTATAATTTTCATTAAAATAACATATCATGATTTCTTAGTTCTCAACAGATCGTATCCATGTCGGTGTCATCATACTGAGCGATTGATCAATCTATAAACCAACGTACGCGGCGGTGGGGTTTTCACCTCTGTGCTGCCAGTTCACCAGCCCTCTCAGCTGGATCCATAAGCTCATCATACTTATACATCATTAGGAAGGTCACCGGGCCCAAGTATCCCGGCCTCCAACCACATCACTTTCCACCTTCACTTCAACTTCCATAAAAATATATTTTTCTTAACATACATTTAAACTTATCATAAAAATTCTTACATGATGCATGAACCTAAAAAAATCTCATTTATTTCTTTATTTCATGAAAATTTGTCCGTAAATATATATTTAATTTATTTTCTTAAAAATCATACTTATATATCTAATAAAAATGCATGCATGAATTAAATATATATTTACGGACATTTATTTTTCCAAGGACTTGTTCGAGCTGCTGACCACTAGACTTAAACTCAAAAATTCTTAGACTGGACTAAAAATCCAAAAGCCCAACCTGACCTGGCCCATTAAGCTTCATGGGCCCCCAAGCCCATGAGAAACTAAGGGGCTCACTTAAAATATAATTTAAGTCCATTATCTAATTAACTTAAAATTAAATTAATAAATTTTACTATTTAACCATTAATTATAAACTAGACCGATAAAATTATTAAACCCGACTCAACTTGGCCCAATAGTTCTCATGGATCACACGGCCCATGACAAATTAGTGGGCTCACTTTCATAGTTATTAAAGACCATTAAATTAGTCTAATTAATTAATTTAATCAAGCCCAACTCTTTAATTTACTAACTTAAACTCTTAATTAATTAAAATAAAATATCCAAGCCTAATTAATAAAAATCTAGACCCGGACTAAAATTAATTTGTCCCATCAAGATGTGACCCGACCCGGACCCGAACCCAAGACCCATGCCCGGCCCGCCTAAAAAAAACCCATAACCCAAAATTAGAGAAAAAGAACCCAATTTCCCAAACCCATCACACGTACAGACTCCCCCCATGAATTCTTTACTCTTGGCCATGTAGTAGCAGGCTTAATGGCCTGCTGCCGGCCAGCTCCGGCCACCGACCGGCCGGAGCTCCACCGCCCAGACGTAGCCCACGCCTGGGCGGTTCCAACGAGCCATGCCTCGCTTTGAACCGATACCTATACAGCCATAGCGAACCACGTTTCCGGGAATCCCGAAACTGTCGTGCAGCCTGTGCACTCGCACTCCACAATCCGTGGACTTTCTGACCAGCTCCGGCCACTACCGGCCGGAGCTCCAACACCTGGACCACCCCAGGGTCCAGACACAACCTTAGGACTAGGCCTTACTCGATCCAAGACCCAGCATGAAGAGCCCAATCCCTTCTCCTCCAATCGATTTGCGCAGGTTGCTTCCTGGACACAGCCCACGTCCAGCCTTGTTCCAGCTTAATTCAAGACCCGATCACCCTCCTAAACTGACCCTAAGGAACCCTCCTCGACCCAAGAACCAATTGGCAGCAGACTCAATCAAGCCATGAACAGAAATATCATCAAACTTGAGTCATCTTACTCAAAAACGTGAAACATGCATGAACAATAAAAAGTCTCCTTCGAAACTGAAAAACGCATGCATTAACAGATCAATCATGTAAAAATCAGTGTACTACGATTTAAACGGTGAGCAAGAAGGGATTCGAAACGTGCCTTGTTGAAGATTTGGACCAAAACAAAGAAATCAACGCGTATCGGGCTCGCCGGGACGAACGACTTGAAAATCCTTGCCGAAAAATCTCAAGAAAATTGTCTGTGATGCGTTCTTGACGATGGAAAATTTTCTGAAGATTTATGGAGGCGGCTAAAAGAGTTTTGGCGTGAGATAAGGATAGAGTTTTAGGGAGAATAATTTAGGTTAAATCTTTAATATAATGATGCTTAGGATAATAACTAATTATTGTATTAATAAAATAAATTTAAAAACTCTTAATCATCATAAATAATCTGATTTATAACCTTAAATCCCGAAATATAAAATAATTGGATTTTTAAAGCTTGATAAAAGTCATTAAAATGACTTATTTTGGGTAAAAACGGACAATTAAATATTTATATATATAAATACCATAATTTTCTTAAAATCTTACCTTAAAATAATATTTTAAGGCTCTTAAAAATCTCATAAAATATTTTGGGTGAAAACTAAAATCTCGTCCGTCCACGGTCCCGCCTATGCGATCATAAAATAAACTTTCTCAAATAAATTCATAAATAACATCATACCGATTTAAATGCCGAAACAATATTTAAAACATTCCAATAAATCACATAATTCACATAATAACATATAAAATTAATTTAACACATTTTCACATTATTTTAAAATTATTAAATCTCCTAGTTATGCATGCGGATTTACGTAGCAAATTTCCGGACGTTACAGATAGGCTACATCCCCAACCTTCTCGAGAATATCAAACGACCCTATGAACCTCGCCGATAACTTACCCTTCAATCCGAACCTCATCACCTTTGGGAAGGGTGAAACTCTCAGAAAAACGTGTTCACCAAGCTGAAACTGTAGAGGTCTAAGCTGCGTGTTGGCATAATTGGCCTGCAAATCCTGAGAGGCTCTAACTCTCTGTCTTGGTGATATACTGGACTAACTCTGGTCCCTCAACTTAACGCTCGCCAACCTCGTCCCAAAATAACGGTGTGCGACATCGACGACCGTACAAAGCATCTAAAGGTTTCATGCCAATACTACGATGGTAGTTGTTATTATATGAAAACACAACTAAGGGGCAAATGATCCTGCCAGACTGGCTTGTGGAAGCTCTGAGCATGTCGTCAAGGGTGCGAATCGTTTGCTCCGATTGACCATCAACCTCCGGATGATAAGTTGTACTCAAACTCAGAGAAGTACCCAAGGAATACTGGAAACTATCCCAAAACCTAGAGGTAAACCTCGGATCTGTGTCACTGACAATACTCAACGGGATCCCATGCTGGCAGACAATCTTCTGAACTTAGAGTCACATCATCTGATCAAAAGTGAAGTCTCGATTTTATGAAAAAAAGTGTACAGTCTTAGATAACCGGTCTACAACTACTCAAATCGCGTCACAGTTTCTCGAAGACAACGACAAGTGGGTAACAAAGTCGATCATCATGTGCTCCCACTTTGACTCGGGAATCTCTAAGCTCTCAAGCAACCCTTGGGGTCTTCTAAACTCTGCCTTGACTTTCTGACAAACAAGGCATCACGACACAAACTGGTAAACGTCGCGCTTCAAAACTTTCCACCATAATCTCGTCCGTAGATCCTTGTACATCTTCATGATGCCTGGGTGAACAGAGAATCTACAATGATGAGCCTGAGAAAATGTAATGACCCGCTACGGAATCACCTACTAACAGAGACTTAAGCGTGCAATTAAAACTTAAACAACAATAATCATAGACAACTGCATAACTTAAATCAAAACTAACCCGACAGAATACAACCGGTAAATAACTGCAACCCGAAATAATATACAACCCAATCGAAAAACTCAAAGCACAAGAGATCAATCCTAACTAGCTCTGCTGGAACCAACTGAGCCCAAAACTCCCTGGTCTCCAACTACACAAGGGTCCCCGAACTTGAGAAACCTGCTACTATCCCATTGAATGGGGTGTCCAAGGAAAATACACAGATGTGAGTGATACAACGCTCAAAACAAAGGTACGAGTATACACATACTATGAATTCAAATGCAAATGAATGGGTGCCAAAAACCTATTATTGTAAGAATCACTACTCAGTCTGAAGGCGCCATGGTATGTAGCAAGGTGGGCCGTCGCATCAGGAGGTAGCTCGGATACCATAAACCATGGACATAACCGGACCCAAATCCATGGCATCCATCCACAAAATATCATGGGGCTGAGCGACCCCTCTACTGGTAATATCAAGGTATAAGATCAACGTGATAATGCATGTAGCAGTAATAACTGTGGCATAATCGATGCACATTAAACAATGCCATATAATCATGCAAACATAAACATGCATACTCAACCCGGATATCTAGGATAGTACAGACCTACCTCAAATACATCGACTCAAGGAACCTAGCCACTCGGTTACTCACGTCCAAGTCTATAAGTAGATAATCATCATATCACTTATCGCTTACTAAAAACCTTAACTAGACTAATAGTTACTCAAAAAAACTAATCAGAGTCTAGAAATATACCTACATCTGTCGTTATCCCTTTGATGGTGATGGCCTCAAAACATAGGCACAACTCCGCTACGATCCCGGTAGCATCTCGCTATCATCCGACCTCCAAAACGACGCCTAAAAATAGTAAGAACCCACTAGTAAAACAATGGAGAGAGAGTTCGAGGAGAGAAATGAGCAAGGAATAATGAGCTCTCGGCCCCTATTTATAGACCACGATTGAAACGTTCGATCTTCAGTTTGGACCTTCCGATCGCACTTTGGAACTTTCGATCATCCTTTCGAACTTCTTCCTCCGAACGCATGTCCTTTTATGGGACAACTCAGCTGTCGACAGAATTTGGACCTACCGAACTATGGGATCCGAGCTTCCAAACTCTAACTTGTCCAATCAAGTCAAGTCATCAATAAGAAAGCCCATATCTGCCTGTGGGGGAAACTTTTGGATCTTCCGAACTGCCCGGAGCTACCGAACTCAATTTTATATTTCGAAGGGATCGTAACCACCAAACTATTTCTAGCTCAAGTTCGGACCTTCCAAACTGCTTGAACACTTGGAACCCTTTGGACCATTTTCGAATTTCCTGAATTCAATTTTCTACTAAATAATCTCATCCGAGATTTTTTTAATCATTGTTTAACCATTCTAAATATTCTTATATATTTAATCGCTTATTTCCGGAATCGGGTTACTACAGACAAGATCTCGTCTCTCAACTTCGGGTAATATGCAAAGTAAAATTCAGATTTTCTATTAGTGTTTATTACATAATTTTTATTCTAACATCTCCTTTCAATGATTTAATAGGACACACATTGAGGAGCTTAAACAAACAGATCGTCGTTTCTAAAGTAATGAAACATTGTTACAAAAGTGACATATGGAAACATTTGCTCAATGGTTATCAAAACATAATCCTAGTAACTCTTCAGCCGAATTCAATGACTAGCACATGGTCTGAAAAAACATGTTACATCTTACATGGGTTATATTATAAATGGACATCGGTTCCACACAATTGATGTTGGAAGGTTGACACAAGAAAGTGGTGTTTCAATTGAAGCCGATACTGTTTTTCACTCTAGTGGTAATGATTATTCACATACAGTAGTAAGACGATACTATGGAGTTATACGAGATATTATTTTACTGGACTAATATTCTTTCAAAGTACCTGTTTTTAGGTTTTATTGGGCCAATCCTGGAACTGGTATAAAAATAGAGTATGGTTTTATATTTTTCAACTTACACCAAGGATTAAGAACCTTTGAATGAGATCCTTTCATTTTAGCATCACAAGCAAAGCAAGTATTCTAGTCTAGGGATAATGATAAATCGAATTGGTATGTGTTGCTAAAATCTCCGTCTCAGGGTACTCAAAGCAAGAATGTGTTGGACGAGGATTCATATACGTCATCAACACCTTTTGATGTATTCCAACTTGAGATTAACATTACTGAAACAGATCCATAGCCAATGAATGAGTGTGAGGGAATTGATGTGATTGAGACATGATTCGAATTTTTAGATGTAAAAATTATATTAATTTGGATTGATTCAAGTTATTTTTCTGCAATATATTTTTTTTTCTTGTTTTATTTTTCAGTGATGCATACTATCATATTATATGTTTGATCGGTTCATTACATAGCCTTTAACAAATGAGAAAAATGGGAAAAAAACGCAGCAAATCATCTGTAGATGAAATTCATGTGACATTTATTCTATTTTAAATCTTGGTTTATTTAAAAATAGTAAACTTGTACATTTCAATATCTTCTTTTGATTTTTTTATAGGAAAATATAGCTAACGGGTTCACTAAAAATGAACTATAATAATTCACCTATTTCATCACAAGATTTGCATGGTAAAGAACCAATTGATGATGGAAAAGATGATAAGAAAAAGGGAAGGGGTCCATCAAAGTTAAAAATTTTCAGTGCCGGCCAACACAAGTGCAAAGAGTTGGAGCGTAATGAGTTCGGACAAGCGATTAGAGATAATTCAGTGAAGTATGCACTTTTCTAGGTTGCATGGTAAAAGAATTTTTTCCTTACACATTAGATGGGAATTGTATAGAAGAAGAAGTGAAAGAAAAAAATGTTGAGCTGTCTTCAAGTAATATCTTTAGTCACTAAATTTTCAATACTATAAGAAAATGGAGACATATTTTTTGTGTTTTAATGTATAGATGCATTTTAAATTTGAGGATTTGAAAAAAAAATCAATATTTCAAACCAAATTGTGGTGCGATAGAAAGTCTAAAATGCAAATACTTCTACGAGAGGTTAATGCAGGTCGAGTGCCTTCAAGAGATCTGTCTTTTGAGGCCCGAATTTATGGACTAAAATCAGTGGACTTGTTTGTAAAGAAGATATTATCACCTACCTTTCACGTAAGCATTTATTTCTGGGATTCCTAGTGCTGCTAGAATATTTGAGTCCATAGCTAAAATAAATTTGAATGTTTAGTATTGTAGATGATAGTTCGCTTTTCATTGTTTTGTGTTGTAAATTATAATATACTGTATTGTTACTGATAGTCTACTGTTTACAATGACATTGAAAAAGTTGAAGTGTGAATGTATTGTCGTTGTTGTAGCTGATAAGTTGAAGTGTGGCTGTTTTGCGTGAAGTGTTACTTTTTTTTCTACTATAGTGAGACTATTTTGTGGCATTGAAAAAAACTTGAAGCGTGGTTGTTTTGGGTGGCTGTTTTGTGTGAAGTGTTACTGTTTTTTCTACTGTAGTGTGATTGTTTTGTGGAATTGAAAAACTTGAAGTGTGACTATATTGTGTGAACGGCTTTGTTTGGATTAACTGTTTTGTACTGCATAAAGTATACAGAAGAAAATTATCACAATTAGAATTCATCCAAGCTTCTTTTTTCCTTCTGCGTCATCATTTTTTAGTTTTTTATGGATTCAAAGACATGGTTTTGGTTGTTAATTTTGTAGTTCAGTGTAGTCTAAAGTTCTATTTTATGGAAATGACATACATATTTAGAATGCATACATGTTATTGAATAAATAATCTGTTTTGTTAGTAATGATTTAAAATTCATATAGATCATAGAATAATGTGACTTTTATATGTCACAGTGGTAAATAAATATCAGAATAAGCCTTTAGATAGTTTGCATTATCTAATTTAGAATTCTTACAAATTATTGAAGCTTGCAAACATTGGTAAAAGCTAGTAGTATAATTTTGAAATTCTGATTGAGCTGGTCAAACACAAAGTTGGATGATTATTTAAATTAAATATTTGTCTTCTTTTTTTAAAATAAATTTATTGTTCTAATGTTATTTTATACATTTATCAGTATGTTTGGAATAGGATTATAGACTTTAATAATGGGTACTTGGTGCTATGAAATTTTTAGATTTCAATTGCAAGTGTATTTGTTTGTAATATCTATAATAATGTATTCATGGTTTCTTTGTTAAAGCTCAGGAAAAGAGTGCTAAATTTAGAGTAATGAGGGTAAAGAAAAATCACATTCACACAATGAGCATGAGAGCTTATGCTCGTTTGGCTCACATTATGGTAAATATTATTTTTAATTTTTTTATTTAAATAATATTGATACATCTTTTTACTTTTGTTTATAACGATTATATATATATATATATTTAAGGAAAAACAACAGAGACAAAAATTACAAGATCTCAAGTATGAATTGACAATGTCACAAGAAAAAAAATGGAGAACCTAGTAGTCAAGTTGTTGGAGAGAAAATGATAATAAAATTACCTCTTTTTTGTATTTAGAAGGCCACAAGAAAAAAAGGACAAACTAAATTCTCATAAATTATATTTATTATTTGCATAAATAAATAGAAGAATACCCATCTGAATCTCAAAATACAACAAACATTGCTGAAGATGCAATTATCATTGTGTTCGGTAAGGAAGCTCGAGGTAGAGTACGAGGAATGAGATTTGGAGTTACACCTTCTTTGGTTGGAGCTTCTGTGCAACAAAATTAAACTGTTAAACAACTTCAAAGTATGGTGAATAACCTTCAACAAGAAATGCAAGAAATGAGACAAGTAATGAGCCAAAAAATGATGCAAGAAATGAGGTCCATATTTTTACAAAGTATGGGTCAACAAAATCATCAAGAACAAGTTAGTAATTAAAAAACATATATAGAAAATTTTTGGTATTTACAATTAAGTTCTTGGATTATCATGATGACATCATTTGAAATGATTTTTTTTTGTAAAATTAGGTTGTTAGTGGTGACATTGGTAGCAGTATTGGGATGGAGTTGATAGCGGTAGCGTTATCAACATTAGTGTCAAAAAGTTGTGGTTTTGATAATGTTAACAAACATCTAGATATCGATCAGGTAACTACAAACTATGTCTTTCTAAACCATAAAATTTTACAAAAATAAGCATGATAATTAGAATTAATTACTTTTTATTTTTATTTACAGTCAAATTTGAAAAATGTGAATCGTGGAGATGTCTGTGTTAATACTAAATGTAATCTTATCCATTAGTGTGTTGATGGATTAGTTATTGCAAAAAATCAAATTGCATCTAAAGATCCAAACGCGAAAGTGCATCACGTTGTTCTTGGTGGATATTATTGGAAAGTTTGGGTTGACAAGATTTTGGTGGAGAAGCTGGACTTAATTCGACCAAATGATGAAATGCATTTTCTCGATGATGCAATAGGAAGTACAATCGCATGGTTATCAAAATTTATAGACTTGTGCGATTGATTAAATTCTGTTGATTTGTGGGAAATGAAAGTACAATAATTGTTATGTGAGATATTTTGTGCAATATTTTTTGTATTTTGTTCTTTGGGTGTTGAGACAATATTTTGTACACAATTTTTTTGTGAAGATCTGATTTTGTTTTTGTTTTAATGGATGGAAAATTTCATTTAGTTCTTCATTTTAATTTTTGTGTTGTTTAATTTTTTTGGAATCATATTTTAAGGCTATCCACAATTAATATTGTGTGTCACCAATAGCTTTTTCACAGTTTCTAATAATGTTTATTTTTTTTCTTGTGTGCATGTGTGTGCTGCCAATAATATTTTTGTCGTGTGCATTGAGAGTCGTCAATTGTAGTCTCAATGGTATGCAATGCAGGCAGCCGATTGTTTTTCCACGGCATTCAAGGCGTGCTATAGATTGTAGTTTCAAAGGCGTGCAGTGCGGGATGCAGATTGTTTTTCCGCGACTTGCAGTGCAAGCTGCCAATTGTTTTTCCGTGGCGTTCAAGGCGTGTTGTCGATTGTATTTTCCGCAGCGCTCAAGGCGCGCTGTCGATTGTATTTTCTCCAGCATTTCTCGCGCACGTGCTATCAATGACCTTTGACATTCAACAGTCCATATCTTTGTAGCCTTTCATGAGCATTGTAGAAAGCCAATTTGTGTGTTGCGGATAATCATGATGCAATAATTTTTCGCTAGAATGCTGTCTGTCAAGTCAACATAGTCACATGCATTAATTTTCATTCATTTGGGGGATTGTTGGAAAAATGTGTTGTGTAGTACTCATTTAGAATCGATAAATAATTCGAACAAGTTGCGTAACGAATGAATTATATATGGCGAATAGAATTCGTAAGAAAACTTTTTATCTACTACCAAATAAGGTGAATGAGAAATTAATTTATATTAGTTCTAATTTTATCGGGTTGAATTACAAGGTAAAAAAAAGGAAGAAGTAATATCACACGGCAAAATATGAAATGGGCGAGTCATATATATATATGGATGAAATTGGGTTGCACCATTTTATGATGAAGTGTATCAATTCATTAAGGTTCCGCTTGGATAGAAGTATTTCAAATCCATGGATTTCAAATGCATTTTTTTTATTTAGAGAAGTAGCACCACAAACATCAAATCCACCTCTTTTATGTTTACTAGTAAGTGTGACGTGCGTTGCACGTGAGATATACCATGGTAACATTAATTTTTTTAGGCTAATGAAAATTAGATATTTATATAGACTTAATTTTTTTAAACAAAAGCTTCATTCTACTTGCAAGTGAGATACATAATGTTTGGAATATATATATTTTTTAAAACAAAAGCTTCATTCTACTTGCAAGTGAGATACATAATGTTTGGAATATAGATACTTATATAGATTTATTTGGGAAAGCAAAAGATTAATTCTCCATTGAGAAATTTCAATATTGAAAAGCATAATGTTCATTCTAAACTCTTGATATTAAAAAAATTATAAATTTTTCTCCTGTTTAATTTTCACTTTTGGGACCATTCCTTGTTTTGTTTCAAATTCTTCATCATTCAATTAAAATCATCAATCTTCTCATCATTTTCAATCTCTATGATATCTATTTTGGAGGAGGACTGACTTAGATTTTTTTTCGCGGTTTTTCCATTTTCTTCATGCTTTTTAATATATTTTTGGAAAAATAGTTTTTTTGTCCATTAACTTGTTTATTTTTTGGTTTTGGTTCATTAACTTTTAATATTTGGTTTTGGTACACTAACTTTTAGTTTAGGCTATTTTGGTCCAAATGTTGATGTGATACCGGAAAATGCTGACGTGACGTCGAGAAAATATAATGTGGTACCGGAAAATGCTGACTTGTCAAGCTGTCACGTCAGCAATTGGACCTAAATCACCGAAAATTTAAAGTTAGTGTACCAAAATCCAAAAATGGACAAATTAATGGACAAAAAAGTTTTTTATTAAATATTTTTTAAAGGAATGCTATCAGTTTGGTCTATTTTAATCTAATTTATTTACGATCTTTAACTCAATTGTTAGCCTTGTATATTTATATTTATCACATTAACCAATTTCTTCCATAGACACATATCAATCTCATTTATCATTACGTGTTAATTATTTTATCAAGCTTAATTTTGAATGCACTATCTAAATTAGTTAAGAACTTATGTTATTAAGAATAATACACTTGATCTAGTATTGCTGTTCAATATATTTTTCGAACAACCCAAATCGAATCGCATTGTACCTAAATTTGCAATTTATTTAAGAAAACCGCGATTAAAAAATAAATCTTAGACCGAATCGCATTATATCATGATGTGGTGCCAATTTTTTTATAAAACCACATCGACTGCACCCTTTATTTAATTATTATTTTATATCTTATGATTATTAAATATATAAATAAGAGATTGCTAATTTACTAATTATATATATTTTAAAAAAAGAATACATCAGTTTGGTCTATTTTAACCAATTTTTTTATGATCTGTAACTAAATTGTTGTACCTTATATATATATATATATATATATATATATATATATATATATATATATATATATATATAAATTTTCAGCTGCTCAACCATATTTTTCCACTTGGTCCGCGACCACTAAAATCCAGTAGTGGGTTTTAGTGATGCGAAAAAAAAAACCACTAAAACCCACTACCGGGTTTTAGTAGTCGCGGACCAAGTGGGGAAGCTGAAAATTTCTCTCTCTCTCTCTCTCTCTCTCTCTCTCTCTCTCTATATATATATATATATATATATATATATATATATATATATCATACACATTAAATATTTTTATAATGCTTAATTTTGAATGTACTATTTAAAATTAAGATCTCAAATACAAATTTGACACAATAATTCAAAGACGTACAAATCACAATGTGGATACAATTAATTAGTTAACACACAAAAAGTTAAATAAAACACAGGTTTACGTTATTTATTTAACACAATAAATAAAAATGATAAGAGGACATTCTTCCATAGACACACACATCAATCTCATCTATCACTACACCTTAATTATTTTTATAATGCTTAATTTTGAATGCACTATTTAAAATTGAGATCTCAAACACAAATTTGACACAATAATTTAAAGACAAAACACCTCATTACATGACACGGTGCCAAATTTTCTTATAAAACCCCATCGATCACACCTCTTATTTAATTATTATTTTATATTTTATAATTTTTAATTAGATTTACATCTATTTAGTATTTCATGCCATATTTATATTTATTAATTACTAAATATATAAATAAGATATTGCTAATTTACTAATTATATAATTTTTTAAAAAAAGTATTATCAGTTTGATCTATTTTAACTTAATTTATTTATGATCTTCATTAATCGTTAGCCATTATATTTTATATATCTATCATATTAAGAAATTTATTCCATAGACACACATATGAATTTCATGTTTCACTACCTGTTAATTATTTTTATCATGCTTAATTTTGAATGCATTATCTAAAATTAAGATCTCAAACACAAATTTGACACAATAATTTAAAGACATACAAATCACAAATTGATACAATGAATCAGTTAACACACAAAAAGATAAATAAAACACTGATTTAAATTATTTATTTCACACAATAAATGAAAAAGATAATAGGACAACACAAATATAACACAATTACATATGTATACACATAAAATGGACATTAATATAAGGACATAATTATAAGAGGACAACACAAATTTAACACAATTACAATATGAATATAAGGGTAAAATGAACATAATTACAACACATATTTAATTTATTTATTTAACACAATAAATGAAGAAGATATACAAACTCAACACAATTACAATATAAATATAAGGGCAAAATGGACATTACACAATTCAACTCATCATTTTTAATAGAATATAAGATATGGTAATTCATGGTAGTTAGGATGAATTTTAAATTTATCTAATAAAGTGGTGATTTAGAATCCTTTTTAATCCATCTAAGTAATGTGTAAATAATTAAGTTATAAATTCACTACAACAAATATGCTAATTAACAACACTAAAAAGACAACGGTTTTATACACAAACTGTTGTCTTTTGGCCTTTAACAATGGTTTTTACAAAAACCGTTGTCGTTGACCGTATTTTTAATAAAAACGACAACGGTTTTTAAAAATCCGTTGTCTTATATTGTTCAAAGACAACGGTTTTTAAAAACCGTTGTCAATGAGCGGGTTTTTTATGATCTACGAAAATGGTTTTAATTAACCGTTGTCTATGAGAGTTTTTTTGAAGGTCTAAGACAATCTGTTGTCGTTGTTATTTATTTATTTATTTATTTATTTATTTATTTTTAATATTTTAAAAAATATAATACTATTTTAAAAAATATAATACATATAATAACCCATAGTACTACACGCCTGCCTTAAGAAGAAACGAGAGAAACCCAATCCCTAGCCAAACCCTTCGCCCCCTTCAACCCAGCTCACCTCCGGCACCGATCGATCGCCGAAAAATGGTTGTCCGACCTCTTTGCATCTAGCCCAAGCCTTGGCAACGCCAATCGTGACTTCAATCGTGAGTTTAAAGCTTGGATCGGAGCTTCAGTGTCGCGACTTTCACTGTGTAAGTTTCGTTGCTTTCTTCTCTTGCTTCGGGCTCATGCTTCGTGGTATTTTTAGTAGATGTTGAGGGTCTAGATTTATTTTTGTTTGGGTTTTCGGTGAATGTCGAGAAAAGGGTGAAAAACGAGACTGTGTTTTGTGTTTTTTTTTTCGGGTTCTTTCATTAGCTCATCTGTTTGGGCTTAATTTTTTTTTGGGTTCCTTCTTGTTTGGGCACCTCCGAATGTCGAAATGTTCATAGCATAGACGAAGCACATAATATTTGTTCTTTACTCTCATTGAAAATAAGCCAAAAAACTCAGATAAAGAAGCGACACTGAGAATAAGATGTAGTTGTCGTTTATGATTCTCTAGGGTTTCCAAATATTTCCCCGAGGCAGTCACAATTTCAATCTACCGTGAGCATTTTCTGAATTTTGTGTGATGAAATGAAATAATTTTAATACGGATTTCTTGCATAACTGTTTTTGATTTGTTTTGTTAGCAGGAATTTACAGCGAATCGAGCTACCTCGTTGAGTATATCTACAATAAAGCTGAATCTTTATGTAAGTATGAATAATCAACTTTGGCATTATGCTTATCATGTTTTTTTTTATATTAGTTTAGCGATGGTGTTATCTTATTCCTCGTTTGTGCATCTGAAATTCGAGGATGGTTTTACTGCCTAAAATTATGGCTGTTTGTTTATTAGTTTAATCTGCATATGGATTTGCAATGTATTCGACAGAGGCTTTTGCATGGACCTTTTTTTTCCTTGCATAGTTGATTGGATACTGTACGAAATAAAGGTGGCTTATTGGTTTTTATTTTGGTATATTAAATTTAGAAAGTTTTTGCTGTCAAATTTAAACAATATTCTCTTTTATATATTAAATTTAGAATTTTTTGCTGTCAAATTTAAACAATATACTCTTTTATATCTAGATTTTGGCAAGTCTTGTTTGAATTCGTTTAATTTGATTTTTTTTTCCTTTTTGTTAAATATCTATGCTAGTGAGGATATATGTATGTGCATGGGCCTCTGTATGCCTTTCCTTGGTTAGAAAATCATGTTTTGTTGATGAATCCATGGCCAAAGGCTTGTAATTTTCCGATGACTTGAATCCTTTGTCTTTTTTCCCCATTCTTATTTATATGATATTTTTTTAATTCTGTTGTGTGACATTGGATGTGTTTTTGTGTTCATAAATGATTCTTTTGATTCCTGCCAAAGTCTAGAAACAATCCAGACTGCTTAATGGAGAACCTGTTTGGAAAAATTCCCTTTTCTTCTTTTGGTAGTACCCTGGAATTTATACGTGTTTAGGTTATGGTCATGGACATAGACATTTTTTGCTGTTTTTATTGATGACTATCGGGTTTCAACTGATCTGGTTTGACCCTATTTATTTTCCTTTATCTTGTTTGGATACCCTTTTTTTTTTAAACATAATATCGAGAATTGGTTTATTAGTTGGCACTGTTTAGGGGGTATCTTATGACATTGTCATTCCTTTATGGAGGAGACAGTTTGGTCTATAGCAAGTATTCTGTCTGTTGAATGGTGTACTAGTGGATTTTGTTACGAGAATGAAGTATTTTTTTTTAATGATGTGAGTTTTGTAAGAAAATAGATGTGTGGGAAAAACTAAATTTTAAAATGAGTTTATTGTGTGAACACTCCATTGATGTTTATTTTCCATTTGTTGTAAATGTTAGAGCTTAGAGGAAAACCCACTGAAGCTATACGAGGTGGAAGGTATTTATCAGTGCCTAGATTTTAATACTGTTGTGACTTCTTTGGCCTGAGCCTGATATCATTGCACATGGTTCAAGTGTCAAACAGGTTAGATTTTACGATGATGATGTTCGCTATTGGAAACATTGGCGTAATCGTTCTGCTGCTGCTGAAGCTCCATCAGCTGTCAATAATCTAACTTCAGCTTTCAATTCCCCTGCACCATCCACAAAAGGACGTGATTTTCTTGTCATATGCTGTGAGAACAAAGCTATTTTTCTATATTTGGTGACAATGCGTGGCCGTGATGTGCCAAAGCAAGATTTAGATAACAGATCTCTTCTATGGTATGTGTTGAATCTTTATGTTTCTAAGATATGTTCTGATTTTTACATTTGATGGTTTGCTAGCTGTCATTAACAAATCATTTATATTTCGAATGCAACAGTACTCAAGGTATCCATGAAAGAAAAAGGTGGAAATATTTGCATAAAATAGCGATTATTTCCAGCTGTGTTAGATAACTTCTTGAAAGAGTGGGTGCCCGGTTAGCCAACTTGTGGCTAAGGGCTTTTGTGACTCTATGTATAAACAATCTTTTGTTTAATATAATTTACACTTTTATAATGGCATTGACTTTATCTTTCTTCATAATGTTATATTATAATATACTATTGTTGTTTTGATAAAGACCTTGAATATACTATAGTGTATGTAAGATGTGGTAGCACATGGGGATGGCTATCATGAAACACATCTTATAGTCACTGTATATTCTAAACAGTTCCTAGTCAATTGAGCCGTCCGTAAATAAGGATAAGGATCGCTCGAGATTGAGACTAGCATTTGCGATGCCGAGTACCACGTTTCATTGGTATGGAACATAGAGATGTTCAAAGCATGCAAATTGATATTCATATGATGAATGATCGAACTACCCTATTCGGACTTTCCAAGTGGTTATCACTTATCGAGTGGATAAAGTCCGCGGTTTTGTTTGTACACCATTAGTCCTTATTACTTGAAACATCATTGAGACTCTATATGCTAGTACTGAACTTTGACTCATTTACCGTCTCTATTGGGGTCATCAGGTGTCGGGATTGGGTACAGTTATGACACATATAGAAGTCGATGCTTTGTTGCCAAGGATTCACCACATACTTGCGAGTGTGGATATCCTATGCGATCTGAGGAGATATTAGTGTGACGAATCTCTGGCCAGAGTACATGATGTGTTTTAGGTTACTTGGTGTTCCTAGTAACACATGCGATGTCACTAATAGATCTCCAAGATGTTATGCATAGTTATCGAATCTCGAACGACTCTCGATGCACCAATGGTTGTTGATTCGATCGGGATATTTGGTTGAAGGGACCGTACTGTACGCTAACCAAAATCTACTGGTTCTTGCAGGCACTATCAGTAATACCTAGGGAATCATGGGGCGATGTTGCTAGGCGCTCTTACCATGATTCGATGGGTAAGTCGGAAATTGTTGTTCCGAGTCACAAGAAGTTTTGAGCCCACGGCTAGCTGTATTCCTGAACCATTGAGGGTTACACAAGTAATGGATTACTAAAACCCCGTAGAGATAGTTAAATTTAAAGAGTTAAATTTAATGAAAGAGAAGTTGGACTTCTTAATTAAAAGGTAGTGGGATTTCCTAAAATGACATAGGGATGGGCATTTTTGGAAATCACTGAATTCGGATTCAGAAAATTATCTTGACTCTAAAAGATGTAGAAATGGTTTCTGTGCACATTGGTAAAATCAGTTTATCAATCGGAGTCACGATGAATTTTATATTAATTTCTAGAACAACGGGCTTGGCTTGTTGGGCTTAAGTTATGGATTGTGGGCTTTAAGGAGTTAGAGTCCTGATACAATTATAACTAGAAATTATCTATAAATAGAGGTGTTGGGTTCAAAAATTACACATATTGAATACTGCAATTTTCTAAATTCACTCTATATTATTCAAGAGGTTTTTCGAAAATTCCTCTGTCCCTTTTGGAGAAAATTCGACTTGTGATTTTTGTGAAAAATTACAATTCGAATTAACAGATCATATCTTTTTATTCTCTACGTAAAACTTCTGATTGATTTCTAGTGCAGTCAATCAGAGGGTTTCTGTTTTTCATTCGTGGACCTAATTCCGGAGTTAGATCGTGACTGTCATCGGTTCCCGGGATTTACAAGAAGAGCAGATTAAATTCTGTTGGAGTCCACAATCAAGCCTTTGCTTGACGAGGTAAAAATTTAACTGTGTTTTTATTTTTACTTGAACAAATTTAATCGTAAAAGTTTTGATACCCATATATGGAATCGTTCCATATAATAAAATAAAAATTTTAAACTTCCGCTGCACCGGGTATCAATTCTTAATTAATCTGAACACGTTTTCCAACAGTGGTATCAGAGCCAGGTTGCTCAGATCAAACGATTAAACTAATCGATTGTACAAAATTTTTAAACCTCGGTTTTTAAAACAAAACGAAAATTTTAAAATTAAATTTAACGGATTGGCAGTGAGTCCATCGCTGCCCAGGGCAGCGATCGTCGCTACCCAAGGGGCAGCGACGGGCTGCCCTGCCCGGGCCCCTCTTTAGGGCGCGGGCTGCGCGGGATTGTCCCGGGCAGCCCGGAAAAATTATTTTTAATTTTTAATTAAAATTTTAATTTTTTTTTTTGAAATTCTAGTTTTTGATCCGATCGAAAATTGTTTTTGATTGGTTCACGAGGCATCGGATCGAATTGTTCGAGTCCGAAAATTTTAAAATTGATTTTTGGATAAATTTGAATTTTTGAAAAATTTATAAATTTTATCCGTTAAATTAAATTTTATAAAATTAATTATTTTGGTACAATTGATGATAAGATATGATCTTATGGTTGGATAAGATAAAATATGATTTTATCTTTTAAACTATGATGTCTTTGCATGTTTATCCAATTATTTAATTATTGAATTAATTATTGGATAAAAGATGATCGATTGCCATGACCAATGTTTTAGGTGTATGTTAGGTAATTTACATTTGTCTTATTGTTGTTGGATTTTATTAATGGGCTTGGTTTATAGCCCAATATGATTGTCATATGTAATAAAAGTGGGCCTGGTTTATGGCCCGTTCTCACCCCTAAATTGTATCCCATATTTGTCATCGAAAATTTATTGTAAATTTATTAGACTTAGTGGGAGACAAAGATTTGAAGAAATGGTGGGCCCAGCAGACAATGAAGACCGAAGAAATGTAAATTGGAAGCTCAATGTAATAGGATTGCATTGCATACTTGCATATCACCTAGGATTGGACTTAGACTCGTGATTGGCAACCACGGGTCGATTAGTTAATGGGATCGATCATCCTTAAATAATATATGATATTATTGATGTATGCATGTTTAGACTAAATTGTATGAATCCCGCAAGCATACATAAATTGCATGATGAGACAAATTTTCAAAATTAAAAATCCCTCATTTTAAATATGATTTAAAATTGATATCAAGATTAATAAAAAGGGAATTTAAATATTGTTTAAATATTCTTACCTTCCATCAACGATCAATGTATGAGATGCTACCCGCGGATATGGTCCGGCTCATATTATTGGGGGGGCCCGTTCGTCGGAAAGTTGTACATTGGATCGACACATGTTGTAAGTTGGGTGGAACTCCCATGGGATTGGCTCATATTATTGGGGATCCACATGGAGACCGTCCATCACAACTTAATATTGATGGGTTATCTTGACATGTCACAATAAACGGCGTCATATTATTGGGCCCTTATTGGACATGAGGTAAAAACATGGGGGTTACTTTGGAAGTAATTGGGCTCTAACTTTTGAAAATTATGGTTGGCTGATATTATTCGGGATCATGATTTGTCAATTGGACTCCATGTTCTCACTAAGGAAAACAGTTTCCCGTTTTCACTAGAGGGTAGTGAAATCGTTAAAATAGTGGGAGTGTAATTCATAAAATTAAAATTCGCCATATTTTATGTCTTAGTAAATTAATTAAATAATCATTGATTATTGTCTGTTTCCTTTTCAGTATACTATTACAATGACTTCTCGTAATCCACTGTTTTCAATTCTCGAACAAAACAAATTGACTGGCGCAAACTATACGGAATGGTTCCGTAAGTTGAAAATTATTCTTACTTCGGAAAAAGCTTTCTACGTGTTAGAGAAGCCGCCTCCGAAGGAAGCCCCGGCTAATACAAGTCCGGAAGAGTTGGCCAAACTTGATTTATGGTGGGACCATGATATCAAGGCCAAATGCTACATGCAGGCTTCGATGTCTGATGAGCTTCAAAGGAGATTCGAGGATACCGTGAATGCTGGTGACATTCACAAGAACCTCAAGGAACTCTTTGGAGCTCAGTCAAGGTCGGAGAGATATGCCACCGTCAGAGAGCTCATGACGAGCCACATGCGAGATGGGACTTCGGTCCGTGAGCATGGGGTGCGCATGATTGGGCTCATTGAAAAGTTGGTAACACTCGACTTGACTTTGGAGCATGAACTTAGCGCGGACTTGTTGTTTCTATCACTTCCTTCATCGTTTGATGGTTTTGTGATGAACTTCAATATGAACAAGATAGAGGCCACCCTTGAAGAGATGATCAATATGCTTGTCACATATGAAGCCACACTAAAGAAGGATAAACCGGTACTCTTGGTTGGCTCCTCTTCTAACTCTAAGAAAGGACCAAGTGGAAAGGGTAAGAAACGTTCTGCCCCGCCCAAGAATATTGTACCAAATAAGAAGGGAAAGGCCAAGGCTTCAATTGGGATAAAAGATGAAAACGTTTGCCATTACTGCAAGAAACCCGGTCATTGGAAACGTAACTGCAAGGAATACCTCGAACAGTTGCGAACTGCAAAGGGTATGTTTTATATTGAAATAAATGTTTCGCTTAATACTTCTTCTTGGGTATTGGATACCGGATGTGGATCTCACATTTGCAATGATTTGCAGGTGATGACAAGAAGTCGTAAGCTAAGGATGGGTGAGACCCATCTAAGGCTCGGGAATGGTTCTAGAGTCGAAGCCAAAGCTATAGGAGACATTTATTTAGTTTTGCAGAACAATTTTAAGTTATTTTTGAGAGATGTTTTATATGTTCCGGATTTGGTCAAAAACATTATATCTATTTCTATGCTTGATAGAGATGGTTTTTCTTCCAATTTTGTGAATGAGATTTGCAATATTTACAAGAATGAATGTTTGATTGGAAATGGACAACTTGAAAACGATCTATATAGCTTAAAATTAAAAGACGTTCCAATTAATTATGTTGATAAACTGGTAACAACAATTAAAAGGAAAAACGATAGTCAAAACCCGGCAAACCTTTGGCATGCTAGGCTAGGTCATATTTCCTCAAGGAGGATGAACAAGCTAGTGGGAGAGGACATGTTTGATATGTCTGATATTAACTCTCTACCTACTTGTGAGTCCTGCCTAAAGGGAAAAATGACTAAATCTCCTTTCAAAGGGAAACCTGAGCGTAGTCAAAATCTATTGGATTTGATCCATACAGATGTTTGCGGTCCATTTAGGATTGGTACTAAATATGGCAACACCTACTTCATTACCTTTACCGATGATCATTCTAGGTATGGGTATTTATATTTACTAAAGTATAAGTCTGAAGCATTTGAAAGGTTCAAAGAATTCAAGGCTGAAATAGAAAACAAACTAGGTAAAAGTATTAAGGCACTTCGATCGGATCGAGGTGGAGAATACTTAAGTACTGAGTTTTTGGACTATCTAAAAGAGAATGAGATTCTCTCTCAGTGGACTCCTTCGATGACACCTCAGCTGAATGGTGTTTTGGAGCGTCGCAATCGAACTTTGTTGGACATGGTTCGATCTATGATGAGCTTCACTGAGCTTCCACCTTCGTTTTGGGGCTACGCGCTTGAAACGGCGGTATTGTTGTTAAACAATGTCCACACTAAAGCAGTAGATAAAACACCATACGAGTTATGGAATGGCAAAGCTCCTAAGTATTCGTACTTGAGGATTTGGGGATGTCCTGGTTATGTGAAGCAGACAGTGGGAGATAAGTTGGATAGTCGATCCACCTTATGTTATTTTGTAGGGTATCCGAAGAATTCAATCGGATATTATTTCTATCATCCTGCTGAAACAAAAGTGTTTGTTTCAAGGAATGCTACCTTCTTGGAGAAGGAGTTCTTATTGGATAAGAAAGGCAAGATGATGGAACTCAAAGAAATTCGAGAAGAACCCGAGATACAAAATAGCGATCCTACACCTCAAGAATCATCACAAGACACGCCTATTACTAGGAGATCCGAGAGGACTTCTAGGCCTCCTATTAGATATGGTCTTCTTCTTGAAGGGGATCAAAGTGAACCCGACATTGGATGTGATCCAAGAAACTTCAAGGAAGCAATTTTTGATGCGGATTCGAATTTATGGCTTGAAGCTATGCAATCGGAAATAGACTCGATGCATTCTAACCAAGTTTGGTCTTTAGTAGATCCTCCCGATGGAATTTTTCCAATTGGGTGCAAATGGATCTACAAGAGAAAGCTTGGGCCTGATGGAAAGGTATTGACCTACAAGGCACGATTGGTGGCAAAAGGTTATACTCAAAGACAAGGAGTTGACTATGATGAAACCTTTTCACCAGTCGCAATGTTCAAGTCCATAAGAATCCTTATTGCCATAGCAGCATGATATGACTATGAGATATGGCAAATGGATGTAAAGACTGCATTTCTTAATGGAAACATTAAGGAAGAGATCTAAATGATGCAGCCTGAGGGATACACATCCATGGGAAGCGAGCATAAGGTATGCAAGTTTCAGAGATCAATCTATGGTCTCAAACAAGCATCAAGTTGGAACCAGAAATTTGATGAAACGATAAAGGATTTTGGTTTTATCAAGAACCCAGAGGAACCATGCGTGTACAAAAAAGTAGTTAAGAATGCGGTAACAGTCTTAATACTTTATGTTGATGACATCCTACTCATGGGGAATGATGTAGGGATGTTGCAGTCAACAAAGATATGGTTATCAGGTAGATTCTCGATGAAGGATTTAGGTGAGGCATCCTATATTCTAGGAATTCAGATCTATAGAGATAGATCTAAAAGAATGATAGGACTCACTCAATCAACCTACATCGACACCATATTGAAAAGGTTTTCAATGGATGGGTCCAAGAGAGGACATCTACCTATGTGTTATGGAGTTTCTCTATCCAAGTCTATGTGTCCCAAGACTGACGAAGAGATAGAGAAGATGACACACGTGCCATATGCGTCAGCCATAGGTAGTATCATGTATGGGATGATATCTACCAGACCGGATGTGGCCTATGCTCTGAGCGTCACGAGCAGATACCAAGTCAATCCCGGTCAAATGCATTGGAAAGCCGTGAAGGATATTCTTAAGTACTTGCGAAGGACTAAGAATTTATTCATGGTTTATGGAGGGAGAGAATTGAAGTTGGAAGGCTATACCGACTCTAGCTTCCAATGTGACGTGGATGACTCGAAATCAACCTCTGGATTTGTATTCGTGCTCAATGGCGGTGCTGTCTCTTGGAAGAGTTCCAAGCAGGACACTACAGCGGATTCCACCACTGAGGCAGAATACATTGCAGCATCAGCTGCTGCTAAAGAGGCGGTTTGGATAAGGAAATTCATCCAAGAGTTGGGTGTACTTCCTGAATCTGTTGGTCCAGTCCCGGTGTACTGTGACAACACGGGTGCCGTTGCCCAGGCAAAGGAACCAAGGTCTCATTAGAAGTCCAAACACGTACTGAGGAAATACCATATCATCCGGGAGATCGTGGAAAGAGGAGACATCAGTGTCGAGAGAGTGGCCTCTACAGACAATATCGCTGATCCGCTTACTAAGCCCTTGTCAGGACCATTATTTGACAAACATCGCAAAGCAATGGGATTACGTAGTATGACTAGTTGGCTTTAGGGCAAGTGGGAGATTGAAAGAGTGGGTGCCCGGTTAGCCAACTTGTGGCTAAGGGCTTTTGTAACTCTATGTATAAACAATCTTTTGTTTAATATAATTTACACTTTTATAATGGCATTGACTTTATCTTTCTTCATAATGTTATATTATGATATACTATTGTTGTTTTGATAAAGACCTTGAATATACTATAGTGTATGTAAGATGTGGTAGCACATGGGGATGGCTATCATGAAACACATCTTATAGTCATTGTATATTCTAAACAGTTCCTAGTCAATTGAGCCGTCCGCAAATAAGGATAAGGATCGCTCGAGATTGAGACTAGCATTTGCGATGCCGAGTACCACGTTTCATTGGTATGGAACATAGAGATGTTCAAAGCATGCAAATGGATATTCATATGATGAATGATCGAACTACCATATTCGGACTTTCCAAGTGGTTATCACTTATCGAGTGGATAAAGTCCGCGGTTTTGGTTGTACACCATTAGTCCTTATTACTTGAAACATCATTGAGACTCTATATGCTAGTAATGTACTTTGACTCGTTTACCGACTCTATTGGGGTCATCAGGTGTCGGGATTGGGTACAGTTACGACACATATAGGAGTCGATGCTTTGTTGTCAAGGATTCACCACATACTTGCGAGTGTGGATATCCTATGCGATCTGAGGAGATATTAGTTTGACGAATCTCTGGTCAGAGTACATGATGTGTTTTAGGTTACTTGGTGTTCCTAGTAACACATGCGATGTCACTAATAGATCTCCAAGATGTTATGCATAGTTATCGAATCTCGAACGACTCTCGATGCACCAATGGTTGTTGATTCGATTGGGATATTTGGTTGAAGGGACCGTACTGTACGCTAACCAAAATCTACTGGTTCTTGCAGGCACTATCAGTAATACCTAGGGAATCATGGGGCGATGTTGCTAGGCGCTCTTACCATGATTCGATGGGTAAGTCGGAAATTGTTGTTCCGAGTCACAAGGAGTTGTGAGCCCACGGCTAGCTGTATTCCTGAACCATTGAGGGTTACACAAGTAATGGATTACTAAAACCCCATAGAGATAGTTAAATTTAAAGAGTTAAATTTAATGAAAGAGAAGTTGGACTTCATAATTAAAAGGGAGTGGGATTTCCTAAAGTGACATAGGGATGGGCATTTTTGGAAATCACTGAATTCGGATTCAGAAAATTATCTTGACTCTAAAAGATGCAGAAATGGTTTCTGTGCACAATGGTAAAATCAGTTTATCAATCGGAGTCACGATGAATTTTATATTAATTTCTAGAACAACGGGCTTGGCTTGTTGGGCTTAAGTTATGGATTGTGGGCTTTAAGGAGTTAGAGTCCTGATACAATTATAACTAGAAATTATCTATAAATAGAGGTGTTGGGTTCAAAAATTACACATATTGAATACTGCAATTTTCGAAATTCACTCTATATTATTCAAGAGGTTTTTCGAAAATTCCTCTGTCCCTTTTGGAGAAAATTCGACTTGTGATTTTTGTGAAAAATTACAATTCGAATTAACAGATCATATCTGTTTATTCTCTACGTAAAACTTCTGATTGATTTCTAGTGCAGTCAATCAGAGGGTTTCTATTTTTCATTCGTGGACCTAATTCCGGAGTTAGATCGTGACTGTCATCGGTTCCCGGGATTTACAAGAAGAGCAGATTAAATTCTGTTGGAGTCCACAATCAAGCCTTTGCTTGACGAGGTAAAAATTTAACTGTGTTTTTATTTTTACTTGAACAAATTTAATCGTAAAAGTTTTGATACCCATATATGGAATCGTTCCATATAATAAAATAAAAATTTTAAACTTCCGCTGCACCGGGTATCAATTCTTAATTGATCTGAACACATTTTCCAACACTTCTCTGTGTGTTTTCTTGGCCATAATGGTGCGTGTTCTAAATTGATACAGGATTATTTCCAGCTGTGTTAGATAACTTCACTGCCAATGTCTCTGTGGATGGGAACTGATCTGTGAATCTTGCCTGTGGTATACTGCTGGTAAGACAATCCTCTTCTTTATTTCTTATTTTTTATTTTTGAAATATGACCATCAAAAAGTGGTTCTTACTTGGTAAATTCATTTTGTTTGTCGAAAAATATAAATATTTAATTTTTATCATACTTCTTTAAAATTACCATGCTTATAGATTTCATTGCATAAATTTTTAAATGTCCAGAAATTATATTTTCAATCAAATAAATTATAGAAGCATGGTCGAAAAATATAAATATTTTCTACAGGAAAATTAAAAATACCATTGGACATTAAATATACCATTTCTGGACATTGAAAAACAATCATTTTCTTCATTTGTTATTGCTGATTATTGAAGTATAACCATCAAATTTGTTGCTTTCAGAGCTCATAGAATCATTTTTTTAATGTCCAGAAATGATATTTTCATAGAAATCTTTAAGCTGAATGTTCCTATTTTGTTCATTAAATTGACAAATAGCATTCCTCATCTCAAAATAACAATCTTCTCAACCAAATGAGAAGTAATGATAAATTTTTATGAGAATTAATGTTTTGTTACTGTTTTCTTTGCCATTGAATTCTTTTCACAATTTTTCATTATGTTTCTGGTTGAACATCAAATCATAAAATTTATTTTTCTGAGAAATTCGCTCCTTTTCACTCAAATATTGCAGCTTAGTAGAATCAGTTCTTTCCTTATTTTTCCAGAGCCCGTTGATTGGTGGATTAGATCAATATTTAAGGATTTTATTATAAAGATTAGAAAATTAGTGTTAACTGGTATATTTCTTCAACAAACTAGAATGATAAAACATTGATTAATTTTTTTTAAGTTTTGAAGGATTAGACTCAGTGCTGGTTGCTTATTTGTATGAGTAATGGACAAAGCTTGGATGTCAAAGAACAGATTATCACATGAATATGAGGCTGGGGTAGAATCTTTTCTGCAATTTGCAATGCAAAATGCCAACGATCCAAATAAAATACCTTGCCCCTGCACAAGATGTGGTAATCTACAGATGAAAGATGTTCGCACTATAAGGGCACATTTGTGTTGTAATGGCATGGATTTAACATATCATACATGGATTTGGCACGGGGAAAGATCTACGGTCAAGAACCCAATGAATGATAGTGATCAAGTAGGACCAGATGAACATAAATATTTTGCCGAGGAAACTATAGATATGGTACATGATGCATATGATAGCTATGCTGATAATCCAAGCCAATTTCATAAGATACTTGAAGATGCCGAGAAACCTTTATACTCTGGATGCACAAAATTTACAAAGTTAACAGCACTTGTGAAATTATTTAATTTGAAAGCAAAATATAGTTGGAGCGATAAAAGTTTCACTGACTTGCTTAGTTTGTTAGGAGAAATGCTTCCTGATCACAATGAATTGCCTTTATCCTACTATGATGCAAAGAAAAGCTTCAGTGCATTAGGAATGAATTATGTGAAAATACATGCTTGCCCTAATGATTGTATCTTGTACCGGAAAGAGTTTGAGGACTTGTCCAATTGTCCTATTTGCGGTATGTCTAGGTGGAAGTTGGGTAATAATTCTGTGGTGAATGAAGGTATTCCTGCAAAAGTTCTTTGGTACTTCCCACCTATTCCAAGATTTCAAAGATTATTTCGGAACAAAGAGGTGTCTAAAGAGTTAACTTGGCATGCTGATAAAAGAATTTGTGATGGATACTTGCGTCATCCAGCTTATTCGCCGGCTTGGAAAGTAGTGGATCACAAATGGCCGGATTTTGCATCAGAGTCAAGAAATCTTAGATTGGCCATATCAGCAGATGGGATCAATCCCCATAGTTTGATGAGTTCTGCATATAGTTGTTGGCCAGTTGTGATGATCACTTACAACCTTCCTCCATGTTTGTGTATGAAGAGAAAATTTATGATGCTGACTTTATTGATTTCTGGACCCAAAAAACCGGAAAATGATATTGACGTTTATTTAGCACATCTAGTTGATGACTTAAAATGCTTATGGGAGATAGGTGTTGATGTGTATGATGCATATCGGAAAGAATATTTCTCGCTCAGAGCTGTCTTACTATGGACAATCAATGATTTTCCTGCTTATGGGAACATGTCAGGTTGTGTTGTGAAAGGATATCAAGCATGCCCTATCTGTGGGGAAGAAACATATTCGACCAGGTTGAAGCATAGTAGAAAAATGTCATATACAGGACATCGAAGGTTTCTTCCTAGAAATCATCCTTATCGAAGGCAAAAAAAAAAGCTTTTAATGGGAAACAAGAGTTTAACCCTGCACCAAAACCATTAACTGGGCTTGAAGTGTTGGAAAGAGTTGATAAGATTAATTATCGTTCGGGAAAAATGAGTGGGAAGCTTCAGCGCAAGGAGTTGGAAACAAAATCATGTTGGAAAAGAAAATCTATATTCTTTGAACTAGAGTATTGGAAACATCTACATGTTCGACATGTGCTTGATGTGATGCACATTGAAAAAAATGTTTGTGAAAGTCTTATTGGTACGCTACTTAATGTTCCAGGAAAAACAAAGGATGGGGTAGCCGCTAGACTAGACCTTGTGGAGATGAATGTGAGGACTGATTTGGCACCAAAGATGGAGGAGAATAGAACTTTTTTGCCAGCAGCTTGTTATACACTAAGTAGGGCTGAGAAAAGAAAACTTTGCAATTCTTTGTTTGGAATGAAAGTCCCGACAGGTTACTCATCCAATGTTAAAAATCTGGTGTCAATGAAGGACTTGAAACTTGTTGGCCTCAAGTCACATAACTACCACACTTTGATGCAACAATTGTTTCCAATCGCCATCCGTGATGTCTTGCCTAAACATGTTAGAGATACTATCATCCGGTTGTGTGGGTTCTTCAATGTTTTATGCAATAAAGTGATAGATGTCTCAAAGTTGGATGGTCTGCAAAGAGAGATTGTTACCCTATTGTGTATGCTTGAAAAATATTTTCCACCATCGTTTTTCGATATAATGGTTCATTTAACTGTCCATCTTGTGCGGGAGGTAGAATTGTGTGGACCTGTTTGGTATAGGCAGATGTACCCATTTGAAAGATTCATGAAGATCTTGAAAGGCTATGTGCGAAATCGCAATCAGCCTGAAGGGTGTATAGCCGAATGTTACGTTGCTGAAGAGGCTGTGGAATTTTGCTCCGACTACATGTCTAATGTTCATACAATTGGGATCCCAACAAGGCATCGACAATTACAATTTACTAGGCCTTTATCTGGTGCCGTAGTGCACTCCACTAGCCTTGATGAGTTGCATCAAGCGCATCGCTATGTGTTGGAAAATGATGTTGACGTTGATCCATATATCGAGTAATTTCTCTAACTTATTAGTAATTTCTTTCAACTTTTTTGATCTATTGGTTAACATAAACACATTTATTTTTTTTATTAGGGAACACATGACATTTCTGAATGAAAAATTTCCCAATAAAGCTAAGTCCAAAAAGTGGTTACAAGATGAGCACAACCGCGCGTTTGCTAACTGGTTACGTGACCGTGTAAGTGTCATAAGAATTGAAATATAAGTTTTGAAGTTCGTGATAAAATTTATCACATTGTGAAATATAGGTTGGAAGTGTTGTTGGTCATTCCACCTGTCAAATATCAGAAAGATTGAAGTGGATAGCCTGTGGACCTAGCAATCAAGTGTTAAAATACTCTAGCTATCTGATTGATGGGGTAACTTATCATACAAAAGAGTGTGATGATACACGAGTTGTTCAAAACTCTGGAGTAAGCTTAATTGCAAAAACAATGCAAGTTGCCAGTGCAAAGGATAAACATCCAGTTGTGTCAGACATGATTTTTTTTGGAGTCATTCAAGAGATATGGGTACTCGATTACCACAAATATCAAGTTCCAATGTTTAAATGTAATTGGGTTGAGAATAATAACGACATTAAAGTTGATGATCTTGGTTTCACATTGGTGAACTTGAAAAGAGTTGGATTCAAATCTGACTCTTTTATCTTAGCCAGTCAAGCAAAGCAGGTGTTTTATATTGAAGATCCTCAAGATCCTACATGGCATGTTGTACTTATTACTCCTACCAAGGAGTACATTGAATTCATATCTAAGGATGTGTTGGAAAACTTTGTAATTCATTATCAATCTTTTACTAGAGGATTTCTACCAATGGAACCATTGGATGTTGATGAAAAAGATGAAAATGAACCACCATGCATTCGTGAAGATTGTGATGGAACTTGGGTTGACAATGCATAATGTAACCCACTGAAATCCTTTTTTTACTGTTTAGTATATAAATCTCGTTAATCTATTTTCTTTGTATTTTATCTTGAAATTTATAGTTCGTTTTCATTATCACTCTTTTTTTATTTGTAATACGTATGCCTAACAAGATGTCAACTTTTGCAGGAACTGTCATTGGGGAAACTTGAGGTCTGATTTGGCATTGAATAATCTTCTAATTTTTGGCACTATGGAAGCTCGTGAACAGTTTCGTAAGGGTTATCACAATGGTAAAGCTGCTGAAAACAATGAGGCAGAACCGGTGGAATCTACTGAGACCGAGATGACAAGAAGTTCTAGAGGACGTACACGTTTGGATAAGGTCGTTAGGCAAAGGGTGCAGGGAGTTAGAAAGGATGTAATGTTCAATAAAATTGGACAGCCAATAGGAGAGTTTGCGGCTGAAATGCAGAGTTATATAGGAGTTCTCGCTCGAGAAAAGATTAAGATCAGTTACAAGACTTGGAAGCAAGTTCCAAGTGATGTTAAAGAATTAATATGGGAATCAGTTAATGTAAGTAAGAATTATTTGACAGTTTAAATAAATTAAATGTTATGTATGGGTTGATATCTACTTTTCTTTACAGCTGACATACAATATTAGCCCAAGCTGGAAGAAGGGCTGTTTGCATTCAGTGAATAGTAAGTGGCGGCAATACAAGGCGCATCTGACTGAGAAGTTCATTTTCTTGAAGCTTGATAAACCAGAGGAGTTGAAAGAACCGCCAAGTGGCTACGGTATTCCACGGGATGATTGGAGTTCCTTTGTAATCACTCGCATGTCCGTTGACTTCATGGTAAGATCGATTATTAATTAGTTCTTAAAAACAATTTAACATGTCATTATTATATATACCGATACATTAACACATGTGGAGAATTATTTAACTAGAACTTAAGTGCTGAGCAAAAGAAGAGAAGAATGCAGAACATATACCCACATCGGCTTTCCCGTAAAGGTTATGCACAATTTGCTGATGAAATAGTAAGTATTTTTTTCATAGTCTATCTTCTATAACAATGGCAATCATTTGATAATTAGCTTTGAATAATTATTGCCCCCTACAAGAAGAAACGATAAAAATAATATTTTTTATCTTGTTCGAAGGCAAGTGAATTATGTGATGATGATGATGTCAATCGGGCTCTTATTTGGAAGAAAGGACGGGTGAATAAGGAGGGTGAAGTTGAAGGAGATGATCTGAAAATGAAAATAGAAAAGATTGTATGTAATAAGTACATGAATCCAATAGTATTTATTCAACTAAACTGATTTTTGGTAAAAAAATATTTCTTGTGCTTGACAAGATGAATATGTGCAAAAAAAAACGGGATGGTAAGTTGCACTTTGAAGGGTCAAAAAAGGATATCCTTTCAAATGTACTTGATTCAGAAGAGCATGCTGGACGTGTCAGGGGTGTTGGAGGTCATATAACTCCAACTGTCTACTTTAATGTTGGTACATTATGGAAGAGTCCTACTGGTGATGGCCACTTATTGATGCAGCATAAAAAGGAGTTGTCAGAGGTAAAACTATTGATTTCAGAACAATCTACTCGCCTTGCAGATCAAGATGAACGCATAAAAAAGTTGGAAGAAATGTTCAAAAATGGTGCATGTGCCTCTGAGATTGAAGAGAAAGGTAGTTGCTCCGTAAAGTTACATCTCAGGAATGAAGACAAAATCAAAACAGAAAAGAGTGCCCCATATTATGAAACTTTCATTGATGATGACATGCAAATTCTGAGCAAAGACGATTTCTTGCAGGTATTGCCTACACTACTGTTATTATGTAATTGAATGAATGTCACCCGGGAGTTGAATCAATTTATAACATGATGTAACTTTGCTTTATAGGGCAAGTTGGTTACGTTGACACTGGAATCTAATATTATAGTTGCATATGGTACAATTGTTCATGTCAATGGAGGTGGTAACTTACTTCATGGAGTTCCATTGCCTGTAAATTGAATGCGCATCGCCATTGATGAGGCTGTGGAGAAATCAGCACAGCTGCCATTCCCAATTCCAAATGAATGTGATACTATTGGTGATGCTGTAGGTTGTCACGTGGCTTGGCCTGTGCACTTGGTATTGATGCGGGATGAGGTAAATATGATATTATAGTTGGACTTAACTTGTCCAATAAAATTTAGTGAACTGTACCTAACATATACATCTACATTTGCAATTTTTAGAAGCATGGAAAGAAGAAAAATGTGAAGAAAACAAGTAGTTGTGTTTTGGCATCGCATGTACCGAAGTCCTTGAATATGTTGCATTTTTTCTGCAAGCATGCTCTTGATGAGGAAAATAATATATCAATCAATTTAGATCATGATTTGTTTTACTAAGAATACGAACTACTTGTGCACCTTGAAGACATCATTCCCTTTTATGAGTTGGAGCCAGTATCTGCCAATTGTATGGTTGTTTACATTTGGTAGGTGTTCAATTAATATGAACTTTTATACCTTAATTTTTTTAGTATATATGTTGTACATACTTTAATTAATTCAGCATAATAACATTTTTCTGTTGATAATGGCAGGCATCTTTACAGAAAGATGAAAAGTGATAACAAGGTTGAGAAATATAGGTTCATGAATCCACACACCATCCAATTCATTCCATTTGTGACCAACCTTGACAGAAATGGTAAAATTGAACACTTCAATGAAAGAGCGACTGTTTTGGCAGATAGGTTGAGTGGTTCATCGAGAAATCAACTAGTTTTGGAGCCAGTTAATGTTGGGTAAGCAAATGTTATAATATCATATGAAATTGATTTTTGGAAACTGTTTAGGGAAATGTATGCACTAATAATATATTGTTACGCATAGGTTTCATTGGATTCTCACTGTTATTGATCCTTACATAGAGATGGTTTATTTTTTGGATCCACTGAGTCATCGTAATCGTTATGAGGACTGGAAATATGTAGTGAATATGTGAGTACATATTTTTGTCTTTATCGAGGACTTAATTATGTAATTCAACATTGATGTGTTAATATTATGTATGAAGGAGCTTTAAATTGTTTAATTCAAACAAAGAAAGGAAAGGCAGAAAACAGGCAATATGGGAAACAGTAAAGGTATGTATACATGTCTACTTGTGATTCATCTACAAATATTATTTGTAGATGAGACATTCTGCTTTCTTCTACACAGGGTCCTCGGCAACCAGATGCAAAACAATGTGGTTATTATGTGATGAGATTTATGAAAGATATTATTGAAGGAAATGTTAACAGTGAAAAGCATTCACTGTCCGCTATAGTAAATCTTCTCAAATAATTGTCTTGTTATTTTTTTCCAAAGTCATTTACATTTATTTGGGTAATAATATAATTTATTTGTGGTTTGAAGTTCGTGAAAATAGAGTACTCAATGGAAGAAATTAATGAAGTTCGTTCCGAATGGGCGGAATGCATACAAGATTATATTCATTACTAGGTACGTATATTTATGGACGAACAACGGAAATTTTACAGATAAGGTACTCTACCTATGACTGTCACTGTGAATTAAGTATTCTTTTATGCTTATCAGATTTAAATCTCCAGCTGCATGTTTATGCCAAGACCTACAGGACCTGATGATTTTGTCGTTTGCATGTAGAATATTGGTGAGTCCACTTAGTTGCTATTTCTACTGGGCACTTAGTTGTTATTTGTCGTTTGTGCTCACATAATAAATATTGGTGAGTCCACTTAGTTGCTATTTCTACTGGCCAAGTCAAGGCTCCTTGTAGAATATTTTCCATTTGCATGTTGTGCATTATAGGTTTGTTGAATTATGAAGTGGTATAACAAGACGGTTGGCAGAGTATTCTTGTTTGTATGTACAAGTTTTTTGGTTTAATATTTAAGTGTTGTGTTTAATTTGGTTATATGCAAGATTAATTTGGTTCAAATCTTGCATTTTTAAACAAATTTTTGTTCAAATCTGGCCCTCTCAATGGAGGCCAGAGCTGTGGCTCTCTAACTGACAGCCCCCCCGTCTCCCTCTCTGAAATTGATGAATCCAAGGTCTTAAAAATTCTCTCATATTATTTTTATCTGTTTGTTCATTATAAAGTCATGGTTTGCATTTATTTAATCATCCCGTTGTAGTTTCTCTCTGTTTTCTGTGGGAGTTGAGATTCCTTTCCTTAAAAAGAAAAACAAAATTGTTTATTTTCTGGTATGGTCACAAAACACAAGTTTCTGATGCTTCTGAGACAAAGGGACAGCATATTTTAGCTTTCTCTTTAATCAAAAAACATACTCCGAATATGTGAAAAGAGCAACTCGTTCCAATATTTTCCTTATTATATACTCACCAAGAGTCCAAGACAGAAGAAGATTTTGCCATTTTGGGTCGCCTGTTTGGTAATTTGTGATCTCCTTGGATTTTTCGTTTCGTGTATTGTAAAAATATTGTTGAATTAACTGCAGATTAAAGGGTATTTCGGAAAAAAATTCTTCATTTGGAAAATATTTTTAGCTACCATGTTACACAACTTAATTTTTTACTGTCTATTTGATTATCATGATAAGAAAAATAAAGCGTGTATGTTCTTCTTAAATGGTTCTCCAAATGATGATGTCGGAATGAGGATATCATCGTATTTGGTTTGTGATATATAATTCCTTGTGCTTGATCGTAACCGAAAAATTTTCGTTAGATAATAGTTGAGATAGGTTAAACTCTGCTATGAACGGCTTAAGAGCCCAATCAAACCAGCTGATTGAAATTAGGGCACAAATCGTTTGCCCACATCCTTGTCCTACCCACTACCTCTTCTCCCTCTCTGTCGCTCTAAGGTTTGCAATTTCTTAATTCTCCGTGTTCCTTTTTTATTTTCCTTAAAGCCCTTTTTCTTATATAGCATCCTTAAATCTCCGTTTGTTGATTTTCGTTTTTGTTTTTTTACTTTAATGCTTTCAGACGAAAGTTTTAACCTCCTAATTAGATTTTATTGATATTAATTTCTTCGAAATGGGTTCACCCTGCTTAGTAAAGGTACTAACTTTGATTATTTGGAGGTGCCTACTTTAATCCATAATGTACAACGCAAAGTGTTGTACTGTTGCTGTGAAACTATCGCGAATTATTTTGAAGGGATGAATTTTCTCGAGTTATGTGGTTGAATTGTATTCTATCACGTTTTCGTAGATTGGGATGTAATTAGTTAATGTTAAAGGAGGAGGATTTTTGGGGATCTTATGTAATTTTTGTTTTCGACATTATTGATAATTTAAGAAATTGAGAAATTAGAAGCTTTACCCATACGGAGTCGCCTCAAATTGATGTTTTACCCGAGTCTGGATCTTTTGGAGCCAGAACGGGGTTGTGTTGCCAAGATGCTCAAATTCTTGTAGGGAACTCTAAGATATTTTATGTAGTGTTGACGTATGAAAATGTATGCAAATGAATTGAATATGACCACAATATGTAAAGTATTAAAATGTGCCTGTTATAGGACACTAATGTGCCTTAATTTCGTAATTGGCTTGTAACACTATTTGGTATTTGCTGTTACTTGTAGTTTTGGCTGTCGGGTGACTGGAAGTCATGTCGGGCATGGGCATGAAGCTGTGGAATGAACTAGCTGTTTTGGGAAATTGAGGAAGAAGCGCTTTGTTTCAAGATCGAACTCTTAACAATTGAGGAGAAGCTGTTTTTGAAAATCATGATCGAAAATACTTGTAAATTCGGTCAGATAAGTAGATCTATATTTTTTGTACAACTTTCATGACATGTTGGGTTCGAAATTACTAGCGCTACAATTTCTTCAAAAGTATTTAGATGCATGTCACAGCTTTTGAGACTTGAAGATATATATTATTTCACATATTTTATGCTTGTAGTAAATATTTTATTTTGTATGGGTATATACCACTAATTAAAATAGACAATGGTTTTTGAATTCATTGTGAATAATAACTGTTGTGAAAAGGAAATTTAAGACAATGGTTATAAATTGTTGTTAAAAATAATATACGACAATGGTTTTAAAACGTGGTTGAATAATAAGCAAACGACAACGGATATAAGCAGTTGCATATGTGTTGTCGTACACCTACATAAGACATCATTTTTAAAATGTGGTTATTTCTCAACATACGACAACGGATATAAAGTGTTGCAAATCTGTTGTCGTATGCCAACATAGACAACGGTTTATAACTGTCGTAAAAGACAACTTAAGACAACGGTTATAAACCGTGGTCAAAAAGTGTGTACGACAACAGATATTTAATGTTGCATATCCGTTGTCATATGTTGGAATCCACAACGTATATAAACCGTTGTCGTATGTTATACTTACGACAACACATAAAAGTACAACGGTTTTTCGACCCCTACGACAACGGATTATATCCGTTGTCGTTTTCGGTTTTTCTTGTAGTGATTTGAGATTTCTCTATGTTTATTGTTAACACAAAAATTATAATCGAAATTCATGGATTTCAAATACTTCAATCCAAGCGCAACCTAAGAGTTGTGTCTTTAAGGCTTTTCAACATCTATAAATAGGATCATCCTCATTTGCATTTCACACCATTTTCTTCTCCTTCTTTCTTTGTCTTGTATTTAATTCCACTGTGAAATATTTTAAGCATCTTACGCTTAAAATATGAATTACAAGAAATAAAATCTTGATTTGGATTTTCTAAGCTTATTACGCTTAAAATCGAACTTTAGAATTAATTAAAAAATTCGAGAGTTGTTTCGAATTTTTTAAGCAAAACGTTTAGATCCAAATTTTGCATTTGGATTTGGATTTTTAAGTTTAATGCTCAAAATTCAAATTAATAGCGGTCTAAACATTTCAAATTTCGTGTGACTTTAAAATAGTGCTACCATTTTAAATTTGATGGTCATTATATCTTGAAAAACGTATTATCAATAGTCATAAGCACCAGACGCGAGGCAATGATGTTTTAAGAAAAAAAAGTCAAAATCTTGTCTTGACTATGTTTCCATAACTAATTTTGTTCACCTGCCTATAAGACCATCTATCCCAAGAGAAATACTTTATCCAACAATTATATCAATATAAAAACAACAAGTTTTATAGGGATTAAATGACTCATGTATAGGTATGTAAATGAAACAAGCTGTTTGTGAGCTATTCAAAACTCGATTTGTTAAAAGCTCATTTGAGTTCATTTTTAATGTGAGACTCGTTAAGATAAACGAACCAAACCAAACTCAAGCTTTATAATATTTGACTCGCTAGCTTGTGAACATGTTTGTGAGTCAGCTTTTAGATGAAAAAATAATAGTTCTGATATTTAATTTATAGATTTTACGTACAATTTTATGCATGAAAAAATATATAAAATCGATTAAATTTATTTCTTAGAATAAAAATTACAAATTTTGATAAGAATATTGTATTTTTCTCTAAATATAAAATCGATAAAAGTTCGAATAAGCTCGTGAGTCATGAATATATTCTTTAAATAAATTTTGAGCTTGGCTCTATTATAAATGTGTCAAACTCAAATATTCAAGAGTTCGGCTCGGTTCGATTACATCCCTACTTGTGTATGCAATTTTAAAGGTTATTCAAAAAATATTTTTCTATATCAATTACACATTCTTTATCCTTTTTTTTTTGTTTATTAGTGATAAATATTTTACACAAAAACCTTATGAGACCATTCACGAGACAATTTGTGAGACAGATTTTTGCCCCGAACCATCACATAAAATTTTTTATTTTTTGTGTCAAATTATTACATACTTTTCATTACATGTATAAACTGAATTTTGTTAGACCAACCTTTGTATATGGAAATTTTTTCAATATTAAACAATGTCGATTATCCCATACAGACACTATCACAAAATTAAATTACCATCTCCCAACTACATACATATAATATATAAATATTATTTATATATATATATATAATAGTATCTCGTAGCACGCGATGCATATGTATGTGCATACATAATAAAATTTTCGTATTTTATAACTTTTGCGTAAAAGCTATATATTAAATTTTATTAGAATATAATATACAATTTTATTAAGATAATTTAAAACTTTGAAATATAGTAGAGAGATGTCGTCGAAAAATCGAGATAAGATTGGAAAAGACACGAAAATTACTAATAACTTCACACCAACAAAGTTAAAGTAAATGAAGAGTAATATTTACTCTAAAGAAACATTGATATCACATTGACATACCAAAATTAGTTAGTATGAAGTACTAAGGTTTAATAATATAGTATGTGTATATATTGTTAGTATATTTTCCGAATTCATATTTTCAAAAATTTTGTTGCCGATTACGAATAATGATCTTCGCTGCGAAAATATGGGGATCAACCTGCCACGTCAGGTCGTGGGAGATCGGGGGCAACGCCTCCGAAAGCTTTTCAAAAACCTTGTGTAAGTTCGCGAGTTGACGCCTTGGTTCATGAACGGATGCATTACAATTCAGAAAAGATACAACTGTTCAAAATCGTCTCTTAAATTCTATATATATGTCGCATCATTAGATTCAAAAATATGTTTTTTTCGGTTGTTTTCTCCATTGTATCCTGAGAGAGATTTTCTTATAATCCAGAAATATCTTTTAAAAGATAGCTTTATAAAAAATCTTTTATATTATTTTTGAAATTCTTCAACATATATTACAAATGATGGAGAGAGTCGGGGAAGACTTTCCCTAATAGTCAATACCATTCTTTCAAAACACATTAATATTGAATACATTTTCTAAGTATTATATTCTCGCTGTTTTTTTTTTAATTAACATATTTGTTACTGGTTCCCATTTGCCCAAAACAATATTTATTTAACACTTTTAAAGGACACACCGAACAAATGGTTTTGGTTAATTACATAAAAACAAAATTTGGGCCGAAGGTGATGAAACTCATGCAAAGTCACAAACGTACACATGCACTTTGTGATGACAAAACCTCTTTCCCCCACCGTTTTGACGTTGGAATGGCTTTTTCCATTAATTAACACCACACATGCACTTGTTGCTTTTTATTCAACAACCACCCAGGTATGTGTCTATATATATATATATATAAATATATGACTTTTCAGCTGCTCAACAATGTTTTTTCACCTCGTTTCCGACCATAGTTGTTTTTTTTTATTTTTCGCATCACTAAAACACGGTATCGAGTTTTAGTGGTCGGGAACGAGTTGGTCATCATTGGTTGAACAACTGAAAATTTATATATATATATATATATATATATATATATATATATAATTTTGATCCCCTGCACCCTAGAATCTATGAGCGACCGCTAAAATCCATGCCAGTAGGTTTCAGTGTTTTATTTTTTTTACAAATACTGGTGGGTTTTAGTGGTCGTTAACGAAAATCCTACACACTAGGTTGCGCGTGTTATCAAAATTATATATATAAAATAAAACGATTAAAACCACTAACGAGTTTTAGTTGTCGCTCACGAAAATCCTGCACACTAAAATACGTGGTATCAAACTATATATATATATATATATATATATATATGTGTGTGTGTTTGTGTGTGTGTATATATATGTATCTATATATGTACGGAATTGTAGTGGAGAATAAATCAAGCAGTAATTGTTGAAAAGCAAATAATAGCTCCTATAGGTAGGTAAAACGATCAAAACACAGTGTACGCTTTAAAAATATTTGAATCGCGTCCATCAGCTATTTCTTTTACTCTAGTTTGATGACATGCGAGGAAAATATTCTTGGTCATGCATGGCTAGAAAGTAGAAACTCATATGTTCAATCTCCATATAAATTTTATATATACCAGTATTTTGGTGCACGTTTTATAATCTTTTGTTATTTGAAAATTTTCTTTTGGAGAGTTTTTTTTATAATTAATTTGATTTATTTTAAAATTAAAAGTAATATCATATTTATAAAATTAAATTGACTAGGGACTAAATGCAATTCGATGTGGGGTCGTATTGCAATATAACAAAGGTCGTACAAACTTACCAAAAGTTGTTACTATAATACCCATATTGTTAATAATGAATAAAATATATTTTGGTACACGAACTATTGGTAAAATGTCATATTGGTACACGAACTATTGAAAATGACTTAATTGGTACATGATCCAATTAAAAGGTCAATTTTACCCTTCATAGGAATTAATATTATATTTATTAATTTTAAAAGAGTAAAATGTATTTTGGTACACGAACTATTGGTAAAATGTCATATTGATACACGGACTATTAAAAATAGCTTAATTGCTATATGATCTAATTAAAAGTTCAATTTTACTCTTAATAGGAATTAATATTATATTGATTAATTTTAAAATATCGTATTTATTTAAAAATTAATTATATATATAATGATAAACAATTGTTAAGTCAAATTATACAAAAAATATTATAATATATGATATGATAAAAATATATATCACCGAAGTCTGTTGATCTTGTGTTTAAATGATTGAAACAAGCATAATCACCATTTTAGTTTTTCAAAATTTAGTATAAAAATTTTATACATTAAAGATTAGATCATGAAAAAACAAATATCACAGAAAAAAATCTCACTTATTATCTCAATTTACGTAGTTCTAATAACCCAAATTTTTTTTACTCGATTTAATAATTTGTAATTTTATATTTTTTACTCGCATTTAAATTAAATATAAATAAATAAATATTTATTTAATTATATTTTATCGTTATTAAATATATTTTAGTCTTGCATATGATTTATTTATTGAGTTTGTGATTTTATTATTATATAATTTATATCAATTTTTTTAAATGGATAATTATTTACATAGATAGCAAAAACTATCATTTTATTTTATATTATTAATATTTTAATAATATAAATAATTTATTAATGAGTAAAATATAAATATATTATAAAAATATTAAGATACTTATTTTTTATTATTTTTAAATTAATATAAATTTTAATTTACAATAAATAAAAATTAATTTAAAAAATAAAATGTACACTTAGTTGAATTTATTATTAAAAATAATTGAACTTAAAATCAATTACTAAAGGATAAATTAAACTTTTTAGTTAAATCATGTACCAATTAAATCATTCTCTTATAGTTCGTGTACCAAATTGACATTTTACATATAGTTCGTGTATCAAAATGAATTTTACTCAATTAATTTTTAAATAAATATTATATTTTAAAATTAATAATAAATATAATATTAATTCCTATTAAGGATAAAATTGACCTTTTAATTGGATCATGTACCAATTAAGCCATTTTCAATAGTTCGTGTACCAATATGATATTTTATCAATAGTTCGTGTACCAAAATACATTTTACTCTGTTAATAATATAATAAGATAAGGGTGGACCATACACTACAAATTGATGTGGGGCCAAATTGCAATATGATGAATGTCATAGCAACCTACCAAAAATAATTACTATCATAATTACCATATTTTTAATAATATTTATATATATACACACACATGCACACACACATATTGAACGTCTGTTTTTTAACTTGAGCAGCGCAAGATGATAACATGTAGAATACATTAAATATCTCCACGATATTCACGTTAACATCATGTAATTATGCCTCATAGACGCCCATAATCTCTAAATTATACATATATGCTTGTGTAATTATGCCTCATAGACGCCCATAATCTCTAAATTATACATATATGCTTGTGTTGTGTCTAACATAATCAGTTTGACTCTTACAAAAAATTTTCACAATTGTAAGCAATGAAATTTGGTGTTTTTTAATCTCCTCGTACAAGTCGAACGAGTAGAAATGTAGCTGCAGCAAGTACATTATACAACCAAGTATTTCACTTGAAACTCTAGATGAGTACGTAGTTGACAAATTAAGTGGGACCCTTTAAATTTTTTTTTTTAAAAAAAGTTAATTATTTTTTTGTATCTCTCTCTCTCTCTCACAAATGACAATAGATATAACACGTGGTCACAAATTTTATTTGAAAAAAAAGGGTCGGCCCCACATGAGTCTGCATGGGTGACTCGTGGACTGCTCTACTCCAGGACCCTTGCTATATAAAAGGCTCCCTCTCCTCCGTCGAATCTTGCAATTTCAAGGTTGTTGAAACTCAAGCTCCATTCTTAATTACCACATTGGTATATATATACTTTCTAGTCTAGGGGTTTCCTAGCTACATTTTTTCTCATTTTTAGTCTCTTGTTTTTATTTGTTTTGCAGACATTAAAAAAAAAAAAAAAAAAAAAGAAGATGGCGAGTACGAATCATAAGTGCTGCGACAGACAGAATGTGAGGAAGGGGCTTTGGTCACCGGAAGAAGACGAGAAGCTTGTGAGCTTCATCAATAAGTATGGACATGGCTGCTGGAGTACCTTGCCCAAATATGCAGGTCTGTGGTATATATATATATACACAAATTAAATGCATGGGCTAGCTAGCTACTTTTGTATTGTACGTACGTGTTTTATAAGTGTTGTATTTTAATTTACGTATACCTGCAGGGCTGGAAAGATGCGGGAAGAGTTGCAGACTGAGATGGATAAATTACCTGAGGCCGGATCTCAAGAGAGGTACTTTCAATCCACAAGAAGCTGCTCTTGTCATTGAATGTCACAAGCTTGTGGGAAACAGGTATGTATAAAAAGAATTATATATTTTCTTTTTCAAATGATCAATATTATATATATTTGAAAGCTAGCTAGCTAAGGTTCCTCCAAATTTGACATTAATTCATTTTTGTTTGTTGAAGGTGGTCTCATATATCTCATTTTCTCCCCGGAAGGACAGACAATGAAATCAAGAACTTTTGGAACTCAGGCTTGAAGAAAAAAATCGTGGCCCATCAGAAACATGTACAATCTTTGAAGAAAGCTGCTGCTGCTGCTCAAAATCATAACATATACTATGTGAATCCGAATCCACAGATTATTATTAATCATCATATGAATCCCATAATCAGCTTACAAGCTCCTGTCACCTTTACCCAAAATATGTATGTCCCTGCAGCCCCAGTGGAAGTTCATGAAGCTGCTCCAGTTCCCTTCTCAGACAATTACATTAATGATCCTGAGATTTTTACTCAAGATCATAATGACAACTTAGTCCTTAATTATGAATATGACGACGACTTCGTATCTCAATTTGATGATCCATTCCTTAATGATGGTAACCCTATATTTAATCAAGATTCATCATCCGTTGTCATTTCTTTTCTTGTGGGACAACCTGAAAACCATGCCTGTGGAAACCCTGAGCATCATGATATTGGATTTGGTGTGCCCCTGATCTCATCATCTGCTGCTCAGGGACAGGCTCTGGATCAGCCGCCGTTAAGTACTGCTGAAAACCAATCTATATTGCATGTCTACGGAAGAAGCTGTCAAGTAGCCGCGGAGGTGCCTGCGCATCATATCAACTTCATTGAATCTCGTATGGCTTCATTTGTGGCATCAACTCCATCATCCACCAACTATCTCATGCCCGCTCCATCACCAAACATCGACGCTTTGCCTATGGATCACACTACTCCTTCAAGCAGCTCGTGGGATTTCTCAGCTGACTTCCAATAGGAATCCTTATTAATGTTTTAATTCATTGCTAGCTTTTCCCTTTTCGTCGAGTTCAATGTACTGTTAATTAAGGTTGTCGCTGTCAGTGGTGTGTCTCTGTGTGCACATTTGTACTTCTGCGTTTTCTTATCTACATATGCATGTTCTATGAATGAAATGTAATGTAATGTAATGGCTATCTTTCTTGTTTAGTATTTAGTTTTTGTTTTGGTTTTGGAGTAGAGCCTTCAATTCAAATGATTCGAAGTTGATTTTCAATCTCAGTCTTATATTTCTTGAAAGCTTCAATTGCTTCATCTTTGCTTTTCAATAAATATACGTAACAAAATTTGGTGCAATCATCAATGAATGTTATAAAGTTCTTATTTTCACCTCGTGTTTGTACCATTTTTAAATCACATACATCAGTATGTATTAATTCAAGTGGCGTAATACTTCTCGTGACATTATGAAATGGAGTTTTAACCATTTTCGCTTCAACACAAATCTCACACTTATGTTGTGGATTTCTTTTAAACATAGGTATTACATTTAAATTTGCAAGTCTTTGCAACATGTTAAAGTTAACATGTCCTAATCGTTCATGTCATATATCATAACTTTCAGTCAAGTAAACAGAACCAATAACTTTATTCTTCGCCTCAAGGCTGGAAACATTCATTACATTCAACTTAAAGAGACCACTATCTTGGTACCCTTTCCCAACAAATACACCAGATTTAGTTAACACAAATTTATCAGATTCAAATACAATTCTAAATCCAGTCTTGCTCAAGAGTGAACCAGAAACTAAGTTCTTCCGAATGTCTGGCACATGCAGCACATTCTTGAGCGTCACCTCTTTACCCGAGGTCATCTTCAACACCACATTTCCCACTCCCACAACTTTAGACGTTGCGGAGTTTCCCATGAACAACTTTCGATCCCCAACGGTGGCATAGGTGGAATACATATCTTTATCGGCATAAATGTGACTCGTAGAGCCGGTATCAATCCACCATCCTCTCGGATCATCCACCATGTTGGTCTCACAAATAACGGCACTTAAATCAATATCAGAAATTTCTAAAGGTACATACCTTTGTTCAACCAAGTTTGATTGATTTCGTTTCTGATTTGTGTTCTTTTTCTTTGGAATTCGGCAATCCCTTGTCATATGATTCGGTTTGCCACAGTTGTAGCAACTTCCTTGGAATTTCTTCGCTTTCCCCTTTTGCTTTCCATCATGGGGGCGCTTCCTCTTGTGACTCGTACTAGATTCCGCCAGATTTGCTTTGGCCTCGGTTTTCATCTTTTTATGTGACTTGGCCTCGGTATTTCTGTTGTCCTCCTCAATGCGAAGTCGCACTATAAGATCTTCAAGTTTCAACTCTTTACGTTTGTGCTTAAGGTAGTTTTTGAAGTCTTTTCACATAGGAGGCAACTTCTCAATGATAGACGCGACTTGGAATGGTTCATTGATTTCCATCCCTTCGACCAATAAGTCATGCAAGATGATTTGTATCTCTTGCACTTGACTCATTACGGTTTTTGAGTCTATCATCTTGAAGTCCAGAAATTTGCCAACCACGAACTTCTTTATACCTGCGTCTTCCGTTTTGTATTTCTTCTCCAAGAAATCCCAGAGTTCCTTGGCCGTCTTGACTGATGAATAAACACTATAGAGAGTGTCATAAAGGCCATTCAGAATATAGTTTCTGCACAGAAAATCGTTGTGGTTCCATGCATCAACAGCGGTCCTCCCTTGGGTGTCAGAATCGCAATCAACGACGATAGGGGGATCCTCCTTCAGAAATCTAGAAAGATTGAGCGTTGTCAGATAGAACAGCATCTTCTGCTGCCAACGTTTGAAGTCGGCACCATAAAACTTTGGCGGCTTTTCTCCATGTGCAGGGGTGGAAGCGAGCGGAGTGAATGAAACGGTAGACATCTTCAGAATCCGAGAAATACACAAATTTCGTCTTGCGATTGTTATAAAGGTGTACTTCGAATTCTGAAAACGTGTACAACAACAGCAGCAACGGCAACAACAACTAGTCGAGGCGAGAAAATCTCTCTATCCGCAAGACGAAATTGCCCGTTAACAGTGCTCAACGTTGGCGGCAATCGTCTCTAAGATACAACGACTAACGATCGTGATATAGCAGCACTATAAATATCACGAACTTCAGCAAACGAAAATAAGTTTCAACTTTTCTTTGAGAAAGTGAGGGAGAGATTTTTCAGAAATCAGAAATCTGATATATACGTTATCAGATGTTTCTATGTAACTTTTCTGTGTTATAACCAACGTATATATAGTCTTATACACGAAACAACACGTTTGAAGGCGTAAGGATGCAACCCATGACAGAAAAAGCCCAAAAAGAGTCGTGACTTTTCAGAACACAGAAGGTGTGCTCGGGCGGTAATTTTCTACCGCTCCAGCGCCAATCTTCTGTCTCGCAAACGAGGTGATGCGCGCGCACTCAATAAAATAATAAAATATTATTTTAAATAAATTTTATCCAAAAAAAATAATTTATCATAAGACCTCGCCGAGCCGGCCGGCCGCGCGTGTTTGTTGCATCGATTAGCGTCTTGCCCCTTTACAAAACATCCGGTGCCCTAAGGGCCCAATCCCATAAACCAAACATGGGTTATTTAAGGTGAACAACAAATTGGAGTTGTTCCAATGTGGGACAACCAATTTTCCATTTCCCTCCAATTTATTTCATCAAATTTTTGAATTTTTCAATACTTGAGACAAGTGTTTCAAGCCATTTGGGTCAATCATTACAAACCCTTTCAAGCCCATTTCTTCCAGCAATCATAATTCATTTAATATTTCCAACATCTTTGACGAAGAAAACCACGAAATTAGATTTTATTTTTCTATCAACATTTCTAAAAATGAACCAACTTTTATTCCCATTTTCATCCTACACTTCCTATGTTATATAAAGGGTTCTGGGACGTGCATAATTTTTTTTTTCTCTAAAATTTAAAACATATCGCTAATTTTTAATTTGTTATCTTAAAGAATGATCGATTAAATTAAATAATTAATTTCACAAAACGAAATGCTAATTAGTGTTTAAAAAAAAAATAACGTATATCCCAGGTATTCACGAAAATACACCTTTTATGATGGACGATTTAAATTATTTACGTACAAATCAAAATTTTTCTTAATTAATTATTCTTAAAATATTACTTTAAGATATCTCAAAGAACAAACTAATCTTAGTCACCTAAATTATAATTAAGATGGAAAAAAGAGAGAGATTTCAGATAAAAATAAAATAAAATAAAATACTGCAAATTATGTCGAGTATTGTAGTAACATTTCCCATTTACCATTATAATTTGATATCAATAAGGTTATTTAGATATGTGCGTGCGTGCATGCAAATAAGAATATATACCCCACCGAAATAAAAAGACGATTTACAACTAGATATGTCAAAGTGAGTTAGGTACGTCGGCTTGCTTTGCCCCGCCTCGCCATATAAAATAGGTGGGTTGGGTTGATAATTACGAACCCACCAAATGACGGACCGACCGGTCGCCTAATGGTGGGTTGTGGCGTGTTGCGAGTCGATCCGCTCCAACTCGCCAAATTACACGTAAGTTCGTCGGGTTGGCCCCTCCGATCCCACCACCTAAAATAGATGTGTTGGGTTGATGTTTTCTCAATCCGCCAAAAAGATTGACCGGCCCGCCATGCCCAATGGTGGCTTGTGACGGGTTGTGGACCGACCCACCCCTATCCCGTTTTGGCACCTCTATTTTCAACCGTGATTTTAATTTCAGTTGCTAAATAACTACGGAAAAATAAAAAATGGTAGTTAATGCACACATGTATGTGCAAAACTATGCAAACCCAATAATTATTCACACAAAAAATGCACAAATATTAGATGGATGCATGATCAGCACTATGCACAGTTTAGTTACTCGCAAATAACAGCGCATGAAACATGCATTAAGCCAAAGTTGAAAATGGACACAACAATTGAGGCTTCTCAGCCATTATCTGTTGCCTCTAACATATATGTACAGAAGAGATACACACAGAAACGCACAACTATAATTTAAGACACTGAGTCGTCCCTACAGTACATTTATGTACGAGGTTTTAAAAAAAAGACACATACACTCGAATTGATGCACGAAAACGTTACCACATTCCACCGACATGATAGGATTGTAATATATCGACGAAGATTCTGACCCAAAACTTGGTCATTCACCTGTTGCAGTAACTCTTAGTTTTCTGTATTTCTGTTCAAGGAAAGAAAAAAAAAATTGCAATCAGTTTATGAAAAAATGATGGATGCAAATCACTTGTAGCCATGCAAATCTTCAGTATATTTGCCAACCGTAGAGAATAAGGAATAGAAAAAATGTCGTGCAGAAAACAGGGAGCTGGGGATATAGTAGTATGATACTTCCAACAAACAAGTGGAAGTCCAAGAATGCTGATTGTAGTTGCATGTTGATAGGTTCTATATATCAATGGCACATCATCGAAATTATGGCACCAAAAATACAAGATACGAACAAACTTAAATAAGATGAAACAGTAACTGGGACTTGGCAGCTAAACGATAAGCGAGTGGATGAAGCAGTTGCAAACCAATAGTGAAAAGAAAAATTCAAATTTGATTGAGGTAACGGTTTGGAAACCTGCTTAGCCGTTGAAAAAACTTCAAGATTTCGTTTCCTGCAATCAATATCATTTTCTTAGATCTAGGAAGCGTGTACTAGCTATCGTTTATCCTGTTAAGTCATCTAACAATAAGGGAAGAACTTGAATACGTGATCTGGCTATGTAAAATGCTGATGCAAATCACAGTAATTAACTTCCCACAACTCGAGCTCTGCAAGAGAACACTGTTCAAATGACTAGTGCAGTAAATAGGGCAGTTAAAGTTAGAAAATAAGGAAGAACAGTAATAACATTATGTGTAGAAAAGGGAATAATCAGGGCAGCAATAGCATCATAGTTCCATTGAAAAAGTGAGAAATCTATGACTGGTAATTGAATTTGCATGTGTATTCTATCAACGGTTCAAAGCTCTTGATGATCTAGCGGAAAAACAAGAAACAGATAAACATGTACAAGATGCACAGTAGGTAGGAGACAGCTATATGACAAGTTAGTGGATGTCTGTGCATGCATCAATTGCTGCTTGTGCACATGCTAAATGTGTGCGTGTAAAGCAACTCTTAACGCATGATGGAACCGTTAAAACTGAAGGCTAAAAACAAACTCCAAAATCAAGCCAATAGTTCGGAAACCTGCTTGGTGGTTGGACAATCGTTTAGTTTAGGTGTCGTTTTCAGCCATCAACATTGTTTTCTTAGATAAAGGACAAGTGCGTTAGTTCTTATCAATCCTGTTCACTCGTATGATGACTAATGTAAAAATAATCCAGGATTCACTAGAACGTGTCAGCAATTGTTTTCTGAAATATCTCCGGATGTCACGGCAGAATTTGACCGACGTTTCAGGAACTGTAGCCATTAATACACTAAAAAATGGCAACATTAGTAATTTAAGATTTACTTACTCACTAACACAATCTAAATGCCATTCAAATTATATGGCTATGAAATTTGAATGTCAAGAAGTGCGAAACAAGTATACATATTTCCATGAATAGTAAATCTTTCACAGCACAGGAACAATCCGATTGCCAAATTAATGGTTACAGGTGCCTTAAATGACCCCACATCCTCAGTAAAGAAAAGTACAAATCCACGTCATGCCATCAATATGTACAATTGAAATTCTACTCTCTCCTGGATTACTCTCCTAAAGTGGATTGCCAACATGATATGCATGTCGCAGACCTCTTTCATATAGATATGGTAACACAAGCACATTAATGACATTGCACTTATCCAAAAACAAGTCAGTAAATAATAAGGATGTGATGTCATCAGTAAAAGTGAGTTGCAAAGTCAACAGCATAGAATACTAATCCAAGAGTGGAACTAAAAGGCTCATTTAGCAATGGTCGTAAGGATGTCTTTTTAACCAGCAACATTATTTTTTTAATAGAGGACACAAGGGACCAGTCCGTAATTGACCTTGTGATTTAAACTGTGTCATAGACTCATAATAATTCAAAAAAGAATCTACTTGTACCAATGAGCTGCCACGCCTCTAAACATCTCTTTATTTTCATCGTATCACTATCTAAATGTCAATCAAGCTATTTAAATAAGTATGTTTCTTAAATAGATACATAAATATCACAACACAAGACACACTAGCTTTAATATATTATCATGTCTTCTGAGTACGGTTTGTTGATTCCTCTCATTCCATTAAAACTCTTTTCCTGCTTTGAATCTTTTATATGTTCTAAGTCGAGGCAGGCTTATGGTGATTGTGTTATTCTACTCTTAGGATTATATTATCTCGTAGTGCTCTAGTTTTAACAATTGATTTACTTATAAAAACAGCTCAGGCACAACAATACTAAATGAGGGGCCCAAAACGTGCCATATAATGTAACGCCAAGTTGAAATGTAGTTGAATGCAAGATAAAGGCAAAACATAAATACTAAAGGATGTTATTTATAAAATATAGACAACTAAAAGTCAGGCGTCAATACCTATTAGATGTCATTCATCTTCGCCTTCATCGTATTCATCCTCTAATTCCTCTTCTTCTTGCTCTTCATCACCAGATTCTTCCACCTCTTCCAAGTTATCATCTTCAACAATGAAGCCTCCGAGCATCTCATCATCATCATCATCATCATCGTCCTCTTCCATGTCTTCATCATCCATATCAGCACTGATCTTTCTAGCCTTAATTTTACTCTTACTTTTGTTTTTACTTGGTTTATCAAAATCCTTGGACCTTGTCATATAATTAGGCTTTTGAATCATCCTTGGTCTGTTAATTAAATCTTTGTCATCTTCACTGTCCCCTGTCCAGTCCTCATCATCTTTCACTCTACCTTTCTTCCTTTTTCTTTTCCCACTCACCTTGGCCTTCTTTCCTTTATTTTCATCATCCTCCGTATCTTCGCCAGATTCCTCAAGAAACCAATTCCAATTCTCGATATCCCTAATCATTTTTTTCGGGTAAGAATCAAATTCATGTCCCATTACCACAAAACCAAATTCTGCATTCAATTTTTACGCCGTCAGCATGTATGCACTTAAAACAGTACCAACAAATTAACCAATTTGCCCCACAATCCATAAGTAGAAACATGGGGAAAAAAAATTAAAAATCCAGAAATCAGATTAAAAATCATTGAAACAAACGAAGGCATTCCACAATCCAGCACAGAAAACATGCGAAAAATGTACCACGGGACAGTTCAAACTGTAGCTGAAATAGACATTATCATCAACCATTATCAAAGACACCTCCGAATTAGCAAGACTGCACAGAAAAAGAAAACTTCCATACTAAATTCCAAAAGTTAACCAAAAGGTACTGAAACAAGATACAAGCTTTGCTATTTAAATCCACCAAATGATTTCCAATTCGAATTAAACATTCTTATATTTCAAACTTCATTGCCTCCATTAACATGCCATCGATAACAATCAATCTTCACAATGTAGCATCAGCATTTTTTCATTCTTTACCAATACAACCAGACCATCAAGGGAAATAAGGTTAAAATAAAATAAAATCAGACAAACATGTACTTTTGTACAATTATAACATTTATATGTTTTTAAAATGACATGGATCCTTGGTTCATAGCATCCAAAATACAATCTAGAAAAACAAGCAATGCGTTAACAATACCCTGGTGGCAAAAAATAAGCACAAGGAAAAGAAACCTTTGACATGATCAACTCCGGAAAAATCAATATCCTCAGTCTGCAAATCTTCAACCCCATTAAACTCAAAGCCACTCTCCAAATTTCTCTCCAGAACATTTTCCACCACACTTTCACCGACATTCTCAACATCCCTCAAAGTATACCAAACGGGATTTTTCGAAGTCACGCAGAACAAATCACCGCTCTCCATTTCACCCCTATTGAACCTTCGGAAAAGCTTGACCTCGCCATGTCTGCAGACATAAATGGGGTTCAATCCGATGACTTCGAACTGGAGGCGGTGTGGTTGATTTCGGCTGCGTGGGGGGTTGAAGAATGACACGTGGCGTCGAGAAACGGTTCGGTCCGAGAAATTGAAGCCGTCGGATCGTCCGAGATCACGGGTTTGACCCGGGTTTATCAGGATTTGGGTTCCTTGTCTACTAGTGATTTCCATTTGAAGGGAAGATTCGGCATTTCAGACTTCCAACTTTGCAAAGGGACGTTTATAGAAACTATATATATATATAAATATATATATATATATATATATATATATATATATATATATATAGTTTTGCTATCCTGCCCACCCACCGTGCCCACATAATGTGCCCACCATGAGGTGACACTCAACTATCGAACGCACAATTCATCACATCCAATAGTTGAGTGTCACCTCATGGTGGACACATTAGGTGGGTACAAGAAGTGGGCAGGATAGCAAAATTATATATATATATATATATATATTTGAGTTATTTGCACCAACCATCCCTGTGAAATATTGAAAATGCACACTTTTCCCCTGTGAAATTTTAAAAGGCATCTTTAACCCTAACCTTTTAAAAAATTAGCACACTCGCCCCTTCAGATGAGTGTTTGTTCCGCACGCGCCCCTCATGCGACTGCGCAAAGATTTTGATTTTTTTTTTTGCACCAAATACCCTGTGAAATATTAAAAATGCATATTTGGCCCCTGTGAAAATAATTTTTAAATTTATTCAACCCATAATACATAATTTTTATTAAAATCTAATTATAAAATATTTAGCAAACATTTTTCGTTTTATTAATTTATTTTTAATTTTAAATTTATTATGATTATATAATGTTTTCTAAAAAATATTATTATTTTATTTTTTATCATTATTTTATTAAACTTTCTTCTTATTTCCAACTTCTCCATTAAAAATACGTTCATGAACGAGATTTAAATACCTAAAAGTACCAAAATATTAAATCAAAATGATAAGTGAATGATAAGTACCAAACATTTTTGATTTTATTTATTTTAATTTTTAATTTTTAATTTTTAATTAATTTATTTTAAAATAAAATTATTACTTTATCTCGTTATCATTATTTTTTCAAATCATTTCGTTTTTTCAACTTTTTCATTAAATATGATTCATAAACAAAGATTTAAATATCTAAAAATACCAAAATATTAAACCAAATGATAAGTTCATGAATGTTACTTTTTCGATTTAGAATTATATTAGCATGTTATTTTTTTATTATTTATTACAAATTGTACAATGCATATTCTCGAAAAATTTAAATTTTGGTTCAATAATATATAGTTCTAAATCGAAAAAACAATATGTTTAACTTATCAGTTTAGTTCAATATTTTGGTACTTGAAATTATTTAAATGTTTGTTTATGAATGCATGTTTAATGAAAAAATTGGAAATACGAAATGAATTTAATAAAATAATGATAACATGATAAAGTAATAATATTTTTTAGAAAATAATTAATTAATGATAATACATTTAAAATAAAAAATAAAAAATAATAAAACAAAAAATGTTTTCTAATTATTTATAATTGTATTTTATTAAAAATTGTGTATTATGGGTTGAATAGATTTAAAAATTATTTTCACAGGGGTTAAATATGCATTTTTAATATTTCACAGGGGTATTTGGTGCAAAAAAAATATCAAAATCTTTACCCAGTCGCATGAGGGGCGCGTGCGCAACAAGAACTCATGTGAAGGGGCGAGTGTGCTGATTTTTTAAAAGGCTAGGGTTGAAGATGCCTATTAAAATTTCACAGGGGAGAAGTGTGGATTTTTAATATTTCACAGGGGTGGTTTGTGCAAATAACTCATATTTATTTATATATTCACTTCTTACTATAATAACACACTTCTTCTTTGAAAATGGTCAACGCTCATATTTCCCCAAGTTCCTACTTTTTATAATTACGTTCTATTTTTAAAACAAATTTAAGAAACTAGATTGCAAAACGGTTAATTGGGATAAATCCCTATTCACAAACACTAATTTGTGGTCAGTCCATAGATCAAACAAGTTTATTATGCACTCCCTAATGCATTGAAAATCTTTTTCTCAACTCCCTAGCTCACCTTTTACTCATTTTTCCATTTAATTTTTATTTTATTCCCATTAATTATTATTTAATGCCCTCCCCAATTCTTCATCCGAAGTGATCTAGGCCCAAACCGTATCGAAACCAGCTCTCCATCTCATGCGCGATGTAAATCCCTAACCACTGAGATCCACCTGCCAACGAAACCCATGGACGAATTTTTGGAAATTAAGCGACGAGGAGGGACGAAGAATTGGGAGCAAGCCACGAAGCCAGTGACCTCGGAGAAACAGTAACTTCTTTGATTTTTTATTCGATTTCTCGCCATTTTTATTTTATTTGTGCTAGTTTTTTTTGTTTATCTGTGTCACTTTATCTTTGAATTACGCTGCTTACTTCGAATTGAGTTGATTTGTCTTTGAATTGTGATCTTTTTCTTCAAATTTGTAAAGAATGAGGAGGTGAAAGATTAAAGAACGCGCCTATATCTTTACTTCCCCACCTTCTTCTATATTAGCTCTTCTCTGATATGAAGAAATCCCATTGGAAAAATTAAAAAACACCGAAAATTATGCCTCGCCGCTACTACATGCACTTTTGCCTATACTCTTTTACCTTTGTTTTTTCTTCCGTTTAGCTACTATTGTTTGCTCCATCAAGCACTACAAGAATTATTATTTTTTGCGACGCATAGAGTGGGTCGCTTCGCATCTCTTCGATTTGTTGCACCTATTTTTTTGAAATTTTTCTTCAACTAATTGGTAGCCGTCGTTCAATTTTTCCTTTGTTCGATTTTCGTCATGGTTTTGATTCAATATTTTGGTTGCTGCGGCTACTTTTTGTTCACTTTACATAGGTTTTTTTTCAGTGTTCCATTGATTTTTTACCATAGGATATACTTGATTTGCACTTAGTTTTAAATGTGTGCAATTTCATACTGCTTTATGATTACTTGTTTATCGTTATGTTTTTGTTCTTGTTTATTTTGATTTTATTTGTCAATTGGCTTTTCGTGATATTTGGTTTGGCTTAATTTTTTTAGTCTTGATTTTTTAAGGTAATTGTTGGTCAATATTATATTCTTGAATTTGATCCTTTGTTCTTTTTTTTTTTTTTTTGTCAAAAATAGTTTGAAAAAACTATTAGTCTTATTTATTTCTGCACGAGAAGGAATAAATTTAAGGGCAAATTGAGCGATCGATTATGGAAAACTATTTGTGGTATGATTCAATGTTACTAATTTCTTATTTTTCAAGCTTTGAAATTGAGCGATCGATTATAGAGAATTATTAGGTGATGCTAAACTTCTATAACATTTTATGTATCTCTAATTTTTTTCTTTCAAAGGTATATGTATTAAGATTAATGATTTTATTATTAGCTTATGTCAAGCTAACCTTTGTTTTAATGGGAAAAGAGAAGGAGAATTTGGTGTGTCGTTGGTTTGGTGTGCCATTAGTTTGGTGACCTTTGAATCCCATAAGAAATCACTAATTTGGTATTTTTTTCTATTTATATAAATTTTTTTTAGTGCTGAATCCATTCATGAAATATTGGGTTGGTTTTGAAATGAAAATTGACCCTAATATTTTGCTTTTTATTACTACTCAAAGTAGGATTTTCAAAGAGTTAAGTAGATTCTCTATCAGATCGAAATTGTGTTTATTTTGATAGTCAATTGATAGAAAGATAATTCAATTAAAATATAAATATGTGAGCTCAATCAAGATATGCATACAATTGATATTGTTTTTATTATCCTAATTTTGTTTTATGTTTATTATTTATGTTGGGTGTTTTTGTATAGAATATAAGTAATGTCAACAATTGGAGTCTAATTTATATAATATCAAAATAGGATATAAAATCCACTTATATTTTTTTGTTCTTTATGTTTTGTATATTTGATATTGAGTTCCTTTGTGTTATTGAGTTAAATGATATGTGTTGATTAACTTTAAAAGTTAATTTGTTCTATTTATATTGGTTATGGTGATACTGTTTTATATGTTCCAAATGCAGAAATGGTTAACAAAAAGAGTATGCGGATGAGAATCTTATAGGTGGAGGAGTAAGGATGCGAACCATGATGCTCTTTTATCAAGGACCTTGACCTTTTCAATTGCAACGTGGGATTCCCAAAGTGTAAGAATGAAAATTGTTTAGAAGGCTTTCCGAAGGTGCAAGCAAGGTATCTATTCCTAATTTTATTTATTATTTGCATAAATGTGCCAACATTCAAGAGATTATGAAAACTGATGCTCTTGAGTTTAAAATATACATTAAGGGCATGATTGGTATGAAGAATGAGATGAAAATGGAATGAGCATTCCCATCTCATTCCTCCTCATACCTATGTTTGGTATGAACATGGGAATGGTCATTCCCACTCTCCTTTTTTATTTTTGTAAGAAATTTTTTCTATATTTAGTTTATTCTTATCAATCTAACCTTATATAATAATAACAATAATATTTAATATTATTTATATATAAAACAACAAATTATTATATAATTATTTTACTATTATATATAAATAATTATTATTATGTATATATCATTATTATTAATATGATTTATTATATATTTATCTATCGATATTGTTATTTAATAAATATTAGTTTAAAAAATTAATATTTATTATTATTATTATTATTATTATTATTATTATTATATATTATATTATTTTATTATTTAACTAATACTAATAATTATTATTATTATTATATTTTGAATTTTTATTATTATAATAATTATTTTTTTATTATCTTAAAAATATTATTATATTAAAAAATATTTTAAAAAATATTCCGATTAATATATAAGATAAATGAAATAAAATAAAATAATTTTATAATATTATTAATTTAGTATTTAATAATAGTAATAATATTAATAATAATAATAACATATGAGTAGTTATTATTTTTTTCTTTTTGGTTAAAAATATTTGATTATTAAAACAATTTCATTCCATTTCATTCCATTTTTTTCAATATCAATCATTGGAATGGAATAAAAAGTATCATTCCATTCCCGTTGTCATTCCATTTTAAAGTTGATTCCATTCCTTCCTTATTCCATTTTAACGTATCAATCATGTCCTAAGACTTTAATGGATATCAAGATACACTAATAACCATAAAATAAGGAACATGAAGTTACCTTAAAGAGAAGGAGCCGATGAGAAACTATAAAATGTTTATAAATTTATGTCTTATTATTAGTTAGGAGGGTTTTGTTTGTGAGGCATTCTTCCCTTCACCCTCGATATATATATATATATATATATATATAAACAAAACCCTCCTAACTAATAATAAGACATAAATTTATAAACTTTATATATATATATATATAAAAGCAAGTTGACCATAGGTGTAAATTTAGGGGTGGTTTTTGGGTATACCGTACTAAAAATATTGGTATGAAAAAAATTCATACCGATAACGAAATTTTGAAATTTTGGTATGGAAAAAATCCATATTGATACCTTATAGATACCAAAAAAAAATTCGGTATACTGAAAAAATGTCTGTATATCGAAAAAATTTTGGTACGATATGACAAAAATTCGGTATTTTAGTCTGGTATGACAGCCCTAGGTGTAATCATGAGTAAGTGAAATTATTTCTACGTTGAGTAAAATTTGAGGAGATCTTTCCACCCTATCCGTCAACTTGTATATATATATATTTTAATACATTTGCCTATTTCTTAACATATAGGGCTACTATATATATATATATGTATTATATATATATATATATATTTTATCTCATATATATTATATATAGTATCTTGGGGCCTTACAACCGATTACTCCCTACCAAGAAGAAAAGAAAGTTTTAAATGCGTTTGAAACCACCAATCGAGAATATAAGTATTTTGATATGAAAATATGTATGTTGATGTGTAAGTTATGTATATTGCATTGATTCTATAAGTTTTTGTTAAGCATGATGTAGAACTGTGAAACGTGAATCGTTCTTCATTTTTATGGGAAAGATTTTGATGAAAAAATGTTTCAGAGATGTTTAAATCTCAGATTTTTGGTTTGAATATGGGTATTATTAGATGTATGTATTTTTAATGTAAAGCTTTTGAAGGTTTAGTGTTTTTGGTCGAATCCTTTCAAGTGTTGAAGATTTTTTATGTGAGAGGTCAAAGTTTCTATGAATGAATATTTGTGTAAAGATTATTTTCATGAGGTTTGATGGGAAAATTGTTAGAATCGGACTGTTTTTTGTGTGCGTTGTTGTATGCGAAGTTTTGAATCAAGTTATTTGATGTTGATCGTTTTTGGGCAAAACCTTTTCAAGTTTTAAAGTTTTCATGTGTTTGATCATAAGTTTCAATGAGTGATTGAGTAGCTTTGAAAAGGGATCGAAAAAGACCGAAAAGAGCGAAAGGAATTCGATAGTCGTACCCTGCGTCGTCTGGCGTGGGTGCGCTCATCCCCGAGCAGTGCTGGGGTGCCCGGGAAGGGCGCACCCGCACCTTGTGCCTTTGGTGCCCTTGCGCTCAAGCGGGATTTTTGTCCGCTCGAGCGCACAAGGTGCTGCCCAAATATTTTATATTTTGCATGTGAAGTCCAAAATTCAAGTTGTTGATATTTTAAGGTATTTTAAGTATTTTTAAGATGTTTTATGCAAAAAGTTTCAAGTTTTAATGTCAAGAACGAAAAGAACGACTCACGTTGATCAGTTTAGTTATGTGATGCATTATATGCTAGTATGTTCTCATGAAAGTTATGTTCATTATGAAAACATAAAATTTTAAGAATGTAAAGATGATGTACTCATTTTTATTTAGTTAGTACGCATGATTTTCAAGCATAAAAGTATTTTTACGAGCATGACATGTTGAGTTTCAAGGTATTTATAAGGTTCATGATGACATGATGATTTTAAGATATTTTTAAGTATGTCTCATGAAAGTTTAAGGGCAGAAGCCATAAGCTTGTTGTACAAGGACCGTGATGACGGAAACCTATGATGTGCTCTTATGATGGTTGCCACAATACACATATCTCATCCCTCTAAATGACAAGTTTTATTTTATGCTTATGTTATGTCATTGCATTAAGTTTTATGTTTCATATATTATTTATGTATGTATATGCTTGTTGAGTTTTTAGACTCATTATACTTGATTGGTGCAGTTGAATTTGAGATGTTATGAATTAAAAAGCTTGGTAGAATGACTGAAAGAGTCCAAGGGGCGAAGACATTGTATGACACGATTGATCGAAGCTCTAAAGTTTTAAAAACGAGAAGTGTTGCATATATTTACTGATATTTTGTTGTGCATTATTTTATGCGTAACCTCTTAAAAATCAGTTTTAGGAAAATTTATCTTTTAGTATTTTCAATGACGGTCTTTTAGATTTTAGTACTTTTAATTACAGTCTCATGACGACGAATTTTAATGATTTTAAAATTTTATCCTTTACGTTGTTAATTCTTTACGATAGTTTATGCTTGGTATTACGAATGATTTAACAAGTATTTTTCCGCATTAAGTTTATTTTATCGAAACTCACGTTTTGTTTACTCTCTTAAGATTTTAAATATCGGTTCCAGTTTTCCATGTAAGTAGTAGGTGTGGCGTGCCCGTATTAGTACCGGTCATTGTCTGTAAAATTGCATCCTTTGTTTCAAATATTTTATGCACATTAGAGTAATGTGAAAATTTAAGTGTCATTTATATATTTTGATTTCAAACATTATTTATCGAACTTGTATCGCGATGCATGCCCTGCACTTTTGAATTCGAAAAATTTTCCCTCACTTTTCCGCATCTTAGTTCATGTAAATGTTTAAAAATATGGGACGTCACAACTAGAATGGAATAAAGTATGAATGAAATCAACGTTGGAATGAAATAAGAATATGAATGGAATGATAAGTCTATTCCATTCTAATGATTGACACAAAAAAATAAACAAGAATGTAATGAAATAATTTTTTAATTATCAAATAATTTCTTAACTAAAATTAAAATGAAATTATTATTAATTATCAAATAAATTCTTAACAAAAATTCAAAATAATAACGATTAAAAAATGTTATTATTATTATTATTAAATAATTAAATTTATAGATATTAATACTATATTAATTATTATACCATTACTGTTATCATAAAACTAATATAACCATTAATCTTAATTTTATTATTATTAGTATTTTTTTAAAAAATAATTTTATTTCAATAAAATGTTATAATAATAATTATTTAACAATTATTTTATTTTATTATTTATTTTTGTATTATTTTTACATGATTATTAATTTTAATTATTAATATTATCATATTATTCAATTATCATTATTTTTTTATATTTATAAATGATAGTGATTTGTGTGATAAAATGATTATAATTTTATGTAGTTATTATTATTATTATTATTATTATTATTATTATTACTATTATTATTATTATTAATAAGATATAGATTTCAAATGGTGAAGCTAATAAGGAATTTTTTTTATAAATATGAAAGAAGTAGGAGTAGGAATGATCATTCACATCTAAAATAAATGGAATTACTATTTTCATGTTCATGAGAATAGTCATTCCATTGAAAATGGGCATTCCCATTCCGAAGACATACCAAACATTGATGTAAGGAATGAGATGAGAATGTCCATTCCATTCCATTCATATTTCATTTTCGCCTACCAAGCATGTCCTTAGTGTTTTATAACTTAAAATATATATTTAGACAAGATTTTAAAACGCTTTTAAAAAATATTTTTTAAAAGTATTTTACAAGTTTATTTTTAAAGAAAAATTGGAATACGTTTTTTGATATTTTTAAAATTGAAAGTAATGATGGAAAACAAAGCATATTACTTTTAAATTGTAAACACGGTTTTATGAATAGTTATCCAAATATAAATTTATTTTTAAAATAACTTTTAAAACATTTTCCATAAATTTTTTTTAAAAAAAAAACACTTTTGTAAAACAAATTTATAAGAACCTATTCAAATGAATCCTAATTATATAAGAAAATTTAACTATTTTCTGATCGAGGGAGCAGGCGATTGCCACCAAAGCTCCAACCAGCAAGTTTAAGTTTGTTTAGTATATATACGATGCTTCGATAAAGTAACAAGCTGCTGCAATCATTTGGTGTTATTGTGCAGAAAGATGAAGAGAGATCTCATGTTTCCCAATTGTATATATGTTCACCAAACTTTGATTCTCTGACTACAGGAAGTAGAAGATGAGACATGAATTTAAAACCGATGTTAGAAAGTTCTAGCGATAAACATCTTTCATCTTTTATTAATGGTTGATACAACACAAAAATTTCTCATATCAGCATGTTGTTTACAGTTACAGAAATTTTGAAGATTGTTCCAGAAGTCATTTGGAAGATTGCACAGAAGAATCCTTTTGATCTGGTTTCGGGCCTGATATGGCAGCAGTTGCTGCAGCAGTCACAGCAGCAGCAGCTGCTCCGATCTTCACGCCGCTTGCAGCTTTCATTGCACCTCCTATTTTAGCAAATGCAGCGATTCCTCCCACAAGTATAGCTCTAAGCGCAACTGTCGGTTTTACCGGCATAGTTTCCAATACTGCGGGCAGCAACGCCAATCTCTAATTAAGAGTTTGTGTACAAATTGGCAGGCGGCAATGGTCGCCGTTGATTAATTAAATTAAACTCCATAAAAACACATAACCCTCAATAATTAACCCATGACTTTCATGTTTCATAACTTATCTTGTAGATTCTACCAAAATCTATCATTCACACGTCCAAACTATGTAATTGTATAAAAGGTGCTAGAGGTGCATGACTATCATAAAGTTTAGGCAAAAAAGATGAGGCATTAACCTCAGCTCACGTGGGGATATAAAATTAATAATCTGAAATCCAAATAACCAAAGAAAATTTCATCAAACAACATCAAATACATACAATTAAAATAATTGAACAATAATGAAAATAAGTTCTCAGTCATTACTGAAAATTAATGTCTAGTGCTGATTGTATTCTATTTCACCTTCAATTCATCAACCTTAAGATTGAAACACGCTCAAGTGACGACTCAAGCCTCTAAAGCAAACGCATGCTTTATGGAAACAGCTTATTCTTCACTGAAGGTAGCTCCTAGGCTAATAACTAAGAGTGAAAAGAATGTTGCGTTCTCCTAAAATAGAAGTATCCACCCCCAACCTGCCAAATCCTTCCACTTGACACTAAGAAGGGTCTTATCTGAAGAAACCACTCTCCCCCATAAAACATGCAAACAGCTTATTTAATCCAGCCAGAATATACCATTCGCCATCACTCCAGTGGCAGTTAAATTCCTAGCTTCTATGAGACTGCATCGCATCTCCATCTTCCATTAGAAGGTAAAAAATATGCAAGTTAGGGGAAGAAAAAAAAAGAAGAAGATGTCTTGATGTACTCCTAAGAAGACAGGATGATATCCTTGACAACTAATCAGATGTCTACATAACGCAAATAATATTGTTCAATAATTAAAAAAAAATGCAGTTTTATCCACCAGATTTGTTCGGAGTATCACTTGTGCCTGTTAAATTGAAACTGAGAGATGCTAAAACAGATTGCAGCAGTGTCCATGTTGCAAAACCATCATTCTACCATGAATCAGTTAATATAACAAATTTTATCACTCAAATTCACGAAAATAATAACAAAATAACTCCGTAAAGCTTGAAAGAGAAAAATCGACATGAACTTGGTGGAAATCTGAAGCCACCTGCCAAGTCCAATTAGCTGTGATATCTACAATTTCGTCCGGAATTTCCCATTGACAAAATGATAGCTAGCAATATTGGCGATTTCTTAAACATTTTAAACGAACTAGCTCGATCGATATTCTTTTCCAGGAAAAAAAAACCCACATCACATTTTCAAGGAAAATGAAGTTGAAGGGTTAAAATATCGAGACCCAAATCAAGAAACAATGCATCTCGCTGTCTGTCTGTCTGTCAGTCACAAATAGTGATCGAACAAACCATTGCAAACATGAAATTTTACAATTAATTTGCACTTATTGCATAAAATAAGGATCATATGAAAATTCAATTCAGAAGCGTGCAGTGTACTACATTTTTTCAAAAAAAGGACACAAATTCGAAGCAATTACGCAACAATAAAATAAGAGGAGAATACAACCTCAGAATTCAAGCTTAAAATCCGTTATTCTCGTGTTCTTCTGAGGTTCGTGTGTTCTTCTTCAGGTTTCCCTCTGAAAAATGCAGGGAAAAAAAGTAACCAAATTTTGGGAAATTTAGGTGAAAAGACAGATCTTCACAAGTCGTCGGAAAATTATTTATTTAGTCCAAATGTTTGCCGTCATTCACGGTTCAGTCACAAATAAATTTAATGAGCCGATTTTGTATCAGTTTAGCACAGAAAAGGAGTTATTTGTCTATATATGTATGTAATAAAAAAATCCTCCGCCCTTAATCTAGATTTTGAGATTGAGTTATGTTTAACTACATTTTCTTCAACAGTCTACTTTCTTTAGGAGCGATTATGTCTTTGAAGAATAATTGATAATTGATTGAATGGGAGCTATAAATTCAGTTTTACATTTATAAACGTAACTCTCGATTGCATTCTACTTCATGACCCAATTACAAATGTAGACAAATCGAGTTATTCCAAAACAAATATATTATTAAATTTGTTCTAACTTTTTTATTATTAGAACCCGGGCATGAATTATGATATCTCGCGAATTAGAGTCGGCTGTAAGATTGAAAATCTAATAATAATAATAATAATAATAACAACAACAACAACAATAATAATAATAACAATAATAATAATAATAATAATAATAATAATAATAATATTTCTAGTCATTTGAATATTTTTTACTTTTTAGCAATATTTTTCAATAGTTCACAAAATATTCTTATATTTCTAAACCAAACTCGAACTCGAGCTCTAATTTGACGCAAATTCAAGTTAAAGTTTTTAAAATATATTGGAGCTTTAAAATTGAACTCAAAATCAAATATATAGTATTCGAACTTTAATTTTTTTTTAATATTCATGATCATGATTCGATTTGTTTACGCCTATAGAATCAATATTGTTGAGCCATCTTCACTTCGATAAACTAATATGTAATAATTAGTAAGGTGAAAATTACATTTGTGTTGCTGTAACATAAGTATTTTGTTTATTTTTGGTCAGTTCATTAATTTGTAATTTTTTCGATTTTAACAAATTTTTCCCTTAAAAAACATAATGAATGGCACAAGGAGATGATTATGTGAGCTAGACTAGAAAAAGATGATGTGGTGAAAAGCATTGAGGTGCACAAATAATTAATCTATTTAAATACCTTGTAATTAAAATAAAAATGGGTAAAAAAGAAGACAATGAGGTGCATAAATAATTTATTTATTTAAATATAGTGCTTCATTTTCTTGAGAATGTTGAAAGTTTCATTCACGTACACTCAAGAAATAAGGCCTTCATATTTTGCAAGAAATGTTGGAGCAATCGCTCATGCAGCCTTCAAGTTGATTTGAATCTGTCAAAACAATCACAAATTTTTCACAAAATTACACACAAATAGAAATCAACTGAGCATACATATTAATATTGATCTGGTTTCTTTAAGATAATCTCATGCATATATATTTATAAAAGAGATCGAGGAGATTAACATCTTAATTTAGTGAAAATTAATATTTTTAACAGAATAATACATTTTCCACATCATATCCGAGATCTATCTAACAAAATCGAGCCATGAAACCGTATTATGAAAGTTTTTGTACTTGGTGTAATAATAATAATAAAAGAATGAAAACTTTACCTTTCAGTTTTGAGCATTTGGTAAGTAAACAACCGATATTACAATACAATGAATCCGGTGAAAAACTTGGATTCTTGCAAGATGGACAACGATGACACTTAATTCGACAACTCACAAAACATTGAATAACAATCGGTATGTTATAACACTCTTTAGCACAAGGTTTATAGCAATCATCTTCAGGTGTTTTAATCGATATTGTGTTTATCGCTGATGTGAAGATCATATTTGTAATAAAGAACAACACTACTATTATATCAAGGACGAGTTGTGTGTATTTCCCTTTCATGTTTTTGAGTTTGGATTGATTTTTCCAATTCTTTTCTAATGCAAGGTTACATATATGTGTATATATATATATATGTATGCATATGTGATCATTAATTAACGCAATATTTGATGATAAATCTATTTTGCATTTGAATAATTACCATCTAGATTAGGATTATTTTGATTGAGATTAATTATAAATGGATTACACAATTAGTAATTTGTATACCTATTTTTTAATGTTGTTACTTAGCGGAAGTCAAATTAAATCGAAGCAGATTCTTTAGAGACAATATTAATTTTTTTTCTCAAAAACACGCAGATTGTTTGGGAATGATATTTTTTTATCTGAAATATATGATTAACTATTATGAAAACTAGTGGATCATGACACACACTAGCTGTGTTCCGAGGGAAAAAAAAAATAATGAAGTAAAATATTTTTTTAAATAAAGTTATTAATTTTTGAAATTGAAATGATAGAAGAGAGAAAATTAAAATATAAAGAAAATTTTTGTTACGATCGGGTAAAAAGTATTTTGAAACACTAATTATTAATAAATGCATAAATTGACACATTAATTATTATCAATGGCTTGATTGTACATGATCCAACTAGAAAATATATTTTACTCCTATCCCTAAATTTCTTTTAAGTTCAACCACTAGTATTATTAAATTCTATGATTAGGTACACAATCTTTATTTTTCTAAGATTATTTTTTTTTAACAAAAAGGTATATCTATTTTAAATTATATTATAATAAATAAGTATTAATAATTCACAATTTATTTTTTTCAAAATTTTGTATTGATCTATTATTAATTCAGAAAAGTTTTGAACATGAAATTTTTAAATCATTAAAAAAAAGGAAAATTTGTGATAAATCCCTAATAGCAAACATGTATACCTCCTCAGTCCCTGTTTCAGACATTCTTTGTTTCCAATTCCTGACAAAAACCTGCTCTTTGTTTCAAGTCCCTATTTTGGTCAATTTACCAAAATGCCACTTACTCTTAATTTTCAAATAAAGAAAAAACAAAAAATAGGGACGATCGGTAGTTTTCCTCCCTCACCCAACCGATTCTTCTCGCAGGAAAGTAGTGATCTTTGGCGACAAGATTTTCGGCTTAGAATATGGCACCAATGATGAGACGAAGCAGCCATTCAAAAGATAAGTCAGTTGAAGGAGCTCGTGGAGTGAGGAAGAAAAAGAAATCGGGGACGGTGAAGAAGTCGAAGAAATCGAAAATAGGTGAATCCTGTTTTCCATTTTTGAAATCGAACACGATATATGATTTGTCTCGAGTAACTGAGAACATTTATCGTTTAGAGGAGTAATTTTGGTCCTCATTGTATGAATCTTTAATATTTATGTGTTTCCATTATTTTTAGGGTTTTGTAGGTCAAATGTGTTGCTACCGTTCTTATTTTCATATATTTTTCGAAATATTCACATCATTATTCCTAAGTTTCGTATTTGTTTTTGACAGTTCCTCAGTTTAAATATTTTATCCCTAATTTGTAGGGTTTTGTTCATGAATTTGTTATTGAAGTATATCTTGGTGAAAATGGATCATTTTTGGTAAATGAATGTTATATTGTTATGAAATATGATGGTTTTGATTTTTTGAATATATATTCTATATTGTTATATTGTTGAAGATAATTAACAAATTTTTGTACATAAGTACCCAATTGTTCCCAAATTTGACGTTTTTGTTATTTTCCATGCAATATTCCATTCTGTTATTTTTATAATGAAAATATTTTGTAATGATTTTGAAATTTTAGAAATGGCTGATGAGGAGGAAATATGTGATGATGTTGAGTCGATGAAAAGTGGCAAGGTAATATTTACACGATGTTCTCATGCTTATTGTAAAAAAAATATGGAGGTGTTGAAGCTGGTTATAGGGAATGAACAACTGAGTAGAATAAAAGATACTCCAGTTGGTAAATGGATAAACAAGCCAAGAAACCTGTGAGTAATGACATAATAGACTATATTTTTAAAAGATTTGATAGCCCTTCATGCTCGTTCATTGTTGGTGGTGATATTTCCATAACTTTTACTTCAAGAGACTTCTCTATCGTGCTTGGTTTGCATCATAGAGGGCATCAAGTTGATTTGGACCTGAAGTTGGAATCAAGCTTCCTATCTCGGCACTTTGGAGGGAAAATTAGCAATACTCACAGGATTGTTATCAAAGAGAAGCTTGTTTCACTTGTGAGCAGTAATGTCCAAGATGACATTGATGATTTTGTTCGAATATTTATTTGTTCATAATTAATTCTGTAATATTCTCAACTGGTAATTACATTACTCCTGGTTTTATATTTCCTTATATTGATGAACTGAGCACATTTTTTGAGTTTGGTTGGGGAGACAAATTTGAATCGCACCCTCTAATCAATAAACAAAAGATCCAAAGTTTTGCCCAATCTTTGAAACAAGTAAAATTGATAGGATTTTGGATTTCCATCTTTAATCGACGGTACGACTAACAACAGAAATCACAACAATTGAAACCAAAGAAAACCTTCAGATAACTTGTATATGACAATCTTCAGTGAGAAACAATCGAAAAGCGCTTCCAAGTAATTAAACTGGAAAAAGTTTGATTTGAAAAGCCAAAGCAAAGCTTTGAATAAAATTCTGAGAGAATTTCAATAATTTGTGTTTAAACTGAATCTGAATTATTATTAATGAAATAAACAAAAAGTATTTATAGTTTACAATAAAAAATAAAAGATAATGCAAAATATTCCCAAAAGATATCAAAGATATCATCTAGAAAGTTTTCTAGTATAATTAAAACTCTCAAAAAATAGGAAAATAACATCAAAATATCAAAATCCCAAACACACACACAACATGCCAAAGTGTGTGTAAATTTACGAAAAAACTCGCTCGCTCGAGCGAGCATAACTCTCGCTCGAGCGAGAGGTACTCTGTCCCGAAAAATCAATTGAGCTCGCTCGAGCGGGCACAACTCTCGCTCGAGCGAGAAACGCTCTGTCCGAAACTTTCAATGCGCTCACTCGAGCGGCAATTGGTTGCGCTCGAGCGAGACCTCTTCTGCCTCACTTTGATTTTCTTCACTCCTTTTGACTCCCAACACGTCAAGGATGCATATGCAACTTCCAAATTTATCCTTAAGTGCTCCAACTCCATTTTGGTAATTTAACATCAACATTTGAAGTGCCTTATTGAATTTGTTAGCTCGGCTCCTCGTTATTGGCCCTTGTGGCAACTCCAAAGAATCTCGAACTCCACTTGCCACTCATTCCACATGCGAGCTATCCATGATCGCATCATCCTCCCCTTCTTGAAAGTGATTTGTCCTCAAATCTCATTCATCTCCTACATCAAACAAAGATAAGTCAGAAACATTAAATGTAGTACTCACATTATACTCACCTGGCAAATCTAGTTTGTAGGCATTGTCGTTGATTCTCTCTACGACTTGAAAAGGACCATCCCCTTGAGGTAACAAATTTTAACGCCTCTTCTCCGAAAAATGCTCTTTTCGCAGATGCAACCAAACCCAATCACCGGGTTCAAATACAACCTTCTTCCTTCCCTTGTTCTCTTGCTTGGTATACTGCAAATTCTTTTTCTCGGTATTCTCACGTACTTTTTCATGCAAGCTCCTCACAAATTCAGCTTTCTTCTTGCCATCCATATTAGCCCTTTCACTCATAGGTAACGACAGCAAATCCAACGGAGTCAATGAATTAAAACCATACACAATTTCAAAGGTGAATAATTCGTAGTAGAATGCACACTACGATTATAAGAAAATTCAATAAATGGCAAAAAATCTTCCCAATTTTTCAAACTCTTTTCAATGATAGAGCGCAACAATGTCCCTAAAGTTCTATTAACTACCTCAGTGTGTCCGTCAGTTTGTGGATGACAACTAGTAGAAAACAACAACTTAGTTCCAAGTTTACACCACAATGTTTTCCAAAAGTAACTCAAAAATCGAGTATCCCTATCAGAAACAATACTTCTAGGCATGCCATGCAATCTCACAATCTCATTAAAGAACAAATCTGCAACATGCGAAGCATCATCTGATTTATGACAAGCAATAAAATGTGCCATTTTTGAAAACCTATCAACCACAACATAAATAAAATTCCTCCCCTTCCTAGACCTAGGTAATCCAAGAACAAAATCCATGGAAATATCTACCCACGGTTCATTAGGTACTTGAAGTGGGGTATATAGCCCACGTGGTTGTGATTTAGACTTTGCTTTCTTACAAGTCACACACCGCTCACACATTCTCTCAATATCATGCTTCATATGCGGCCAATAAAAATATTCATGCAAAATTTGATATGTCTTAGCCACACCAAAATGCCCCATTAAACCACCACTATGCGACTCCCTAACAATTAACTCCCTAATTGAAGTCTTAGGAATGCGCAATTTATCCTCTTTAAACAAATAGCCATCATGCAAGTAAAATTTATCCTTTGGACCACGCATACATGACGCATAAATCTTATCAAATTCAACATCACTCACATACAACTCTTTCACATGCTCAAGCCCCAAAAATTTAGAATCTAAAGTAGTTAAGAGCACGTACCTTCTTGACAGTGCATCCGCCACTACATTCTCCTTACATTGCTTGTACTTGATTACATAAGAAAAAGTCTCCACGAACGCTACCCATTTGACATGTCTTTTATTCAACTTTTGCTGCCCCTTGAGATGCTTCAAGGACTCATGATCCGTGTGAATCACGAACTCTTTTGGTCTCAAGTAATGCTGCCATGTCTCAAGTACCCTCACCAATGCATAAAACTCCTTGTCATAGGTAGGATAATTCAAAGACGCTTCACTCAACTTCTCGCTGAAGTACGCTACTGGCCTTCCCCCTTGCGTCAAAATGCCTCCAATCCCTACATCTGATGCATCACATTCAATTTCAAACATATTAGTAAAATCAGGTAAAACAAGTAAAGGAGCATTAATCAACTTTTGCTTAATGATATTAAAAGACTTTTCTTGTTCCTCGCTCCAATGGAATGGAATGTTTTTATTGATGACCGCAGTCATAGGCGCCGTCAATGTGCTAAAATTCTTCACGAACCTCCTGTAAAAACTCGCAAGCCCATGAAAACTCCGAACTTGACCAATTGACGTAGACGTCGGCCAATCTCAAATGACACTTACCTTCTCTTCATCAACCCTCACACCTTGTGTACTCACAACAAAACCAAGAAACACGAGTTCGTTTGTACAAAACACACATTTGTTCAGGTTAGCATATAAATGTTCACCACGCAATGTGATTAAAACAACTCTTAAATGTTCAACATGATCATCCAAGTTTTTACTATATACTAGCATATCATCAAAATACACCACCACAAACTTTCCAATAAGTGCACGCAAAACATGATTCATGAGACGCATAAAAGTACTAGGTGCATTAGTCAAACCAAAAGGCATAACCATCCATTCATACAACCCATAATTGGTTTTAAATGCAGTTTTCCACTCATCTCCCTCTCTCATCCTAATTTTATGATAACCACTTTTTAGATCAATTTTGCTAAAAACACAAGAACCATGCAAATTCATCTAACATATCATCTAGTCTAGGAATAGGATGTCTATACTTGATGGTAATGTTATTTATAGCTCTACAATCAACACACATACGCCAAGATCCATCTTTTTTAGGTACTAACAACACATGTACAACACATGGTGACATCGACTCACACACAAAACCTTTATCTAAAAGTTCACTTACCTGTCGTTGCAACTCCTTAGTTTCCTCTGGATTGCTCCTATAAGCTGGACGATTCGGCAATGAACTCCCGGGTACCAAGCCGATTTGGTGTTCAATCCCCCTCAAAGGTGGTAATCCTTGAGGTAGCTCCTCCAGAAATAAATCATCAAACTCCTGCAAGAGAGAAACAACAATGCTTATAAGATCTCCGGCTATATCACTTGTGTTAAGGAGTATCTCCTTATAAATCATCAACACAAGTGAAATTTGTGAATTCATAACATCTCTCAACTCACTCTTTTGGGCTATATATATATTTTTTCAGCCTCTTTTCGCTCAATTTTTTTTTTCATCTTTTTTTTTTCATCATTCTTTTTTTTTTCTAAGGCCATCCACTTTTTTGTTCACTCCTTTTTTCGGCCCAATCTCTCTTTTTCTTTTTCATTTGATCCTCCAACACTTGCTTTGGAGTCATAGACAACAATACAGTGGACTCTTTTTTCATTGCAAACAAATATTTATTTTTAAAGCCATTATGAACCACTCTCCTATCAAACTTCCATTGTCTATCCAATAAAATATGACACGCTTGCATAGGGACCACATCACACAAAACCTCAGCAACATATTTTCCAATAGAAAATGACACCACAACTTGCCTATTAACTCTCACCTCCGCAGAGTCATTAAACCATTGCAACCTATATGGTTGAGGATGCTTAAAGAGAGGCAACCCCAATTTTTCCATAAGTTCGCAACTCGCTACATTGGTGCAACTACCCCCATCAATAATAAGACCACACACCTTCCCATTCACAAAACAACGAGTATGAAAAAGATTTTCCCTCTAACTCTCCTCTTCCTCTCTAGGTTGTGCATGTAACACTCTCCTACTCACCAACAACAGCCCCAAACCCATCCTCTTCATCAGGATCTACCAACGCAGGCATATCATCATAATTTTCCCCATCACTCTCAGACTCCACATCCCCACAAGAATTAATAATCATCAATTTTGTTACGCCTTAAACGCATACAAATCTCGTGTTATGAGATTAATGTTTTTAATGCATTAACAAATCTCATATTATTATGTTTTGATGATTACAAAACTCGGTTAATTGTTACTAACCATTTAAAGTGAGACTTTGCAGATTAGATCATATTAACAATCAAATTCTTGGAAGTTACTTTGAAGTTGTAAAAGAAATGGACAAGGACAAGCCAATATTATAAAGCAGAAACTTGCAAAATTCACCGGGCACTTTTCGGTCATCCAAATCAGATCTCCAATGAAAATCAAGATCAGGATGTTCTCAAGCTTCTCTCCAAATTTCATAGAAATCCAACGGCTGGATATGGAGATATGAGTTTTTTAACAAAGCTGCACAGTACTTACTTTTGCAAGGAATGAACTATGAAGACTCAACTTCAGAAAATAACTGGGAATGCTTCGGTTATTAAAATCCGATCTCCACCGATCACATGGATTTCTATGATGTTTTAAAGTTTGTATCCAAATTTCAAATCAATCCAACGGCTGGATATGGAGTTATGATTTTTGCAAATATGTTGAACAGTAGCTATTTCTTCAAGGAGCTAACTTCTGAAGTATCGGATTCAGAAGACTACTGGAATCGATGGAGGAATCCAAATCCAATCTCCACCAATCACGATCAATATCAGGATGTTACAAAGATTGTGTGTTAATTTCAGGCCAATCCAACGGATGGATTGTGAGATTCGAATTTTTGAAAAGTAATGCTCAGAACAAAAGCGAGAACGTGATTTTGCGACTTCCGAGATTTACTGGAAATGTTTGACTGTTAGAATCAAATCTTCACCGTTCAGATTGAAGATCCAGATGTTTTAAAGCTTCAGTTTAAATTTCAGATCAATCCAACGGTTAGATTAGAAGATATGATTTTTCCACAAAAGCTGCTCAGTGCTGGAAAAAGAAGGCAGCGGCGCCTACACTTTGTCTCTACTCCTTGGCTTCCCAATAAACGCTCCAAGCACACACATTCAAATTCAAATCTTTGCCAACTATAAATAGAGTCTTGCCAAGACCATTTAGAGACATCCCAACTCATCTCTTCTCTCCTTTGCAAGCAATTTCTCACTATCAAAGTGTTTGTGTGATATATTTGAGAGTGTTTGTAAAAAATAGTTTGTGAGTTGGTTGTACTATTGTTGTAAACACTTGAGTGTGAAGCCAAGTGTGTTGTGCTATCGTTGTAAGCACTTGAGTGTGAAGCCAAGTGTTGTGTTGAGGCTATCCTTGGAGCCCTTAAGGCCAAGAGTGTTGAGTTGTATCGGCGCGGTGATCGTGTCAAGTTGTAAGGCTATCCTTGGAGCCATCAAGGCCAAGACGTTCGAAGTGCTAGTGGATCCTTGGTTAATCGACTTAACCAAGAAGGGGAGACGTAGACGATTTATCGTCGAACTTCCATAAACATCTCTTATCCCTTTTACTGCTTTATTTACATTACGTATTTATTTACCGCACTTATTTATTTGATTGCTTAAGTCTTCCACTTGCGTACTTGCATAATCACTTTAAATTGCTAAAGTTGCCAATAGAACCTAAATCCCCCCCCATTAGGTTCTAACAAGTGGTATCAGAGCCATTTGAAACTACTTTTCAAATCCTTTTTATGGCAAACCTAGCGAGTGATTATGCTCAAGGGCAATCTACTAATCGTCCTCCTCTTTTTAATGGCATAAACTACGGGTATTGGAAAAATCGTATGTCCCTATATATCCAATCCGTAGACTATGACCTATGGAAAGTGACGGTGAAAGGTCCCTATACACCTATGAAAATAGTTGATGGGGTTGAAATTCCTAAGGGAATGGATGACTTTTCAAAAGAGGACATGAAATTAATTTCGCAAAATGCTAAAGCTATGAATATCCTGCATTGTTCCTTAGATATGAACGAGTACAACCGGATATCGATGTGCTCATCTGCTAAAGAGATATGGGACAAGCTAGAGATATGTCACGAAGGCACCAACCAAGTGAAAGAAACAAAGATCGACTTACTCCAACTCAAATACGAAACATTTGAGATGGAATCCAATGAAGATGTTGACACCATGTTCCGAAGGCTTACTCAAATCATCAATGAGTTAGCACAATTGGGAGAACAATATCCTACCAAGCAAGTTTGGAGGAGAGCTCTTCGTGCCCTACCAAAAGAATGGGATGCAAAGAGAACCGCCATCATCGAATCCAACAAAGGGGACACTGCCGCCTATGATCTTGATCAACTACATGGGACCCTAAAAACCCATGAGTTAGAAGTGTTCACAAGAAAAGAATCAAAGAAAGAAGATGTCAAGCACAAAGGGATAGCCTTGACTACACAAGTCGAAGAAGATGACGATGATGACATGGCTCTCTTCGCAAGAAAATTCAAGAAATTCATGCGAGGAAACAAATTCAAAAAGGACAAGAAACCTGAGAAAGAAGTGACCTGCTACAACTGTCAACAACAAGGTCACTACACCAATGAATGCCCACTCAAGAAGAAAGTGGACAAAGGAAAGAAGAAAGCCCTACTAGCTACCTGGAGTGATAGCGACGACGACGACGAGGAAGCAAACTTCTGCTTAATGGCTAAAAGTGATGACATCGTCTCTGACGACGATGACGAGGTACCTACTTACGATGAACTCTTACATGCTTATAAAGATATGTTTGATATGGTTAAGGTTCTTAGAAAAGAGAATAGAAATCTTAAAAAGAAATTAGAAACTAAGGAGCATGATAACCTTAGACTTAAGGATGACTTAGATCACTTAGAAAAATCTTTCGATAAATTCAATGTGAGTAGCAATAAATTGAACAACCTACTTAGCATGCAGAAATGTAGCTTTGATAAGGGAGGAATAGGCTATGGTAAAAAGTCTATAGACTTTGCTAGTCTAATAGCTAAAGCTAAAATGAGATCAACCCCTACTTGTTCTTATTGTTGCAAATCTGGTCATGTTAGACATAAATGCAGATCATTGAAATATCAATATGTTCAAAAGAGCTATATGAAATGGAGGCCTAAGAGTACTTAACAACTCATTAGTCGGCATTATGAGATCAAAATCTAAGGGAGTTCAATATAGACCGGCTTAAAAATGCCTTGACTTGCGGCTGGTCTCCCTGTTGAACGTTGCTCTGTCCAAGGAAATAGGTTTTTAAAGTGGCCATATGCCCTACCTACTACTGGGAGCACTCTTGGAAAGTGGCGATGATGTTGCTATGAGAGACTGAACTCTTAGAAGTCTATTTTGTATCTCTTTTTTCTAACATTGTGGACCCAAAAGAACTAAAGGGTACCAAAATCAATTATTTTCAGGGAAACAAGAAAAGTGCTCTCCCTAGCATATGGTATCTAGACAGTGGATGTTCTAGACATATGACGGGAAACAAGGATCTTCTTCAATCAATCAAACCAAAGGAGAAGGGGACTGTCACCTTTGGAGACAACAGCAAAGGAGTAATTGAAGGCATCGGCTCAATAGGTATATCTAATTCTTGTCTAATTGATGATGTACTCCTAGTGAAAGGACTTAAGCATAATCTACTAAGCATAAGTCAATTGTGCGATAGAGGTTATGAAGTCAAATTCACTCCCCAACACTGCACTGTATCATTTATTAGTGACAAATCCATAAATTTCAAAGGATATAGAAGTGAGAACGTTTACAAGGTCTCTTTAAATAATTTATCTTTATCAAATATAAAAAGCCTTGTATCCGTGAATGTTGATGACAACATTCTTTGGCATAGACGATTGGGTCATGTTGGTCCTAGTACCATCGAAAAACTTTTAAAACTTGACTTAGTCGTTGGTATGCCAAAACTTGATTTGAAACTTGATTCTGTTTGTGATGCGTGTCAATTTGGCAAACATACAAGGGAATCTTTTAAAAGCAAAAATTTTGTATCCACTTCTATGCCCCTTGAACTTCTCCACCTAGATCTATGTGGTCCCTCGAGGAACGCTAGTTTAGGAGGAAAGCTTTATGCGTTTGTCATTGTAGATGATTTTTCACGTTACACGTGGACATTGTTTTTAGCTCACAAAAATGATGCCTTTGAGTATTTTAAAACTTTTGCTAAACGAGTTGAGAATGAGAAAAATCTTTCAATAAAACAGATCCGTAGTGACCACGGAACTGAATTTCAAAATGAGAATTTTTCAAACTTTTGTATAGAAAAAGGCATCGGTCACAATTTTTCTTGTCCTAGGACTCCTCAACAAAACGGGGTCGTTGAGAGGAAAAATAGGACACTAGTAGAGATTGCAAGGACCATGTTATGTGAGCATTCTCTACCAAAATATTTTTGGGCTGAAGCAATGAACACTGCCTGTTACATCATCAATCGCGTATCAATAAGGCCAATTCTCAAGAAAACTCCATACGAGTTATGGAGGGAGAGAAAGCCTAACATTTCATTCTTTCGGGCTTTTGGTTCTAAGTGCTTCATTCACAACAATGGTAAGGACAACCTTGGCAAATTTGATGCCAAATCCGATAAAGGTATTTTTCTTGGGTATTCTACTACAAGTAAGGCTTATAGAGTATTCAATAAGCGCACCTTACTTGTTGAAGAATCAATGCATGTTATATTTGATGAATCTTTGTTAAATATTTCTCGCACTAACAATGATGATATAGAAATACTTGAAGAAGAGATGGTTTCCTCAAGCTTAAATGATATAGATGCTACAGTTGAGGAAACACCACTTCCTAAGGAATGGACACATCACAAAGATCATCCTAAAGATCTGATAATTGGAAGTCCATCAAAGGGAGTATCTACTCGCTCTTCTCTCAATAATATTTGTAATCATCTTGCTTTTGTTTCTCATGTTGAGCCAAAATGTGTTGATGATGCTTTACTTGATGATTCCTGGATTATTGCTATGCAAGATGAGTTAAATGAATTTAAACGCAATAATGTTTGGGATCTTGTTTCTAGGCCGCATGATAGACCTGTGATAGGTACTAAATGGGTGTTTAGAAATAAACTTGATGAGCATGGCATCATCACTAGAAACAAGGCTAGGCTCGTAGCTAAAGGATATAGTCAAGAAGAAGGCATTGATTATGATGAGACTTATGCTCCTGTTGCCCGTCTTGAATCCATTCGTATGTTACTTGCTTTTGCATGCTCTAGAAATTTTAAATTATTTCAGATGGATGTTAAAAGTGCTTTCTTGAATGGTGATTTGAAAGAAGAGGTCTATATTGAACAACCTGATGGCTTTGTTGATAATTTGTTATCTGATCACGTATATAGACTCAACAAAGCTTTGTATGGATTGAAACAAGCTCCTCGAGCTTGGTATGAAAAACTCTCTTCTTTCCTTATTACCAATGGCTTTACTAGAGGAATTGTTTATATTACTTTGTTTACCAAACATGACAAAGATGATTTATTAATTGTGCAAATTTATGTTGATGACATAATTTTTGGTTCTACTAATGAAACTCTTTGTCAAGAATTCTCTAAGTTGATGCAGGAACACTTCGAGATGAGTATGATGGGGGAACTTAACTATTTCCTCGGATTACAAATCAAACAGTGCAAGGATGGGTTCTTTGTGAACCAAAGCAAATACATCAAGGAGATTCTAAAGAAGTTTGGAATGGAGAACACAAAATCATCATCCACACCGATGAGCACAGCAATCAGACTCGACAAGGATGAAAATGGTAAAACTGTAGATCAATCTTCCTTTCGTAGTATGATTGGCTCCTTATTATATGCTACTGCTAGTAGACCGGAAATTATGTTTAGTGTTTGCTTGTGTGCACGATTTCAATCATGTCCAAAGGAATCACATTTGTTCGCCTTAAAACGCATTTTCAAATATCTTTCAAATACTCCAAATCTCGGCTTGTGGTATTCGAAAAATTCTTTCTTTGATTTAAAAGCTTATTGCGATGCCGACTTTGGTGGATATAAGGTGGACCGGAAAAGCACTAGTGGAACCTGTTTCTTTTTAGGAAACTGTTTGGTTTCTTGGTTTTCCAAAAAGCAAAACTGTGTTGCGTTATCAACGACCGAAGCCGAATATATGGCTTCCGGTAGTTGTTGTGCGCAAATTCTTTGGATGAAGCATCAATTGCTCGACTATGGCGTCTCTTTTTCAAAAATCCCTATTTTTTGTGACAACACTAGCGCCATATGTCTTACAAAGAATCCGATTCAACATTCGCGCACCAAACATATTGACATTCGTCATCATTTTATTCGTGACCACATCGAACGAAATGAAGTTGAACTTCAATATGTTGACACAACTAATCAAATTGCTGATATTTTTACAAAACCACTAGTTGAAAATAATTTTATTCGTTTGCGTGGTGAACTTGGCATGATTGAGTTGTAATCACTTGTTGACATATTCTAAAGATAATAACATATTAAGGGGGAGCTTAATATAAAATTCGAGCAACTTAATTTTGGATAATACAAATTAATTGTATTTATTCAATATTACACGCTCATATTTTGTTATTTATGTGAAATTTATGTGTTGCATTTTAGAAATCATATTTCAATTCTCATGTTTTTGCATACTTTTCCAGTCTTTTTGATTATCACAAAAGGGGGAGAATTAGTTTGGTTAAATACTTTAACTAAGGGGGAGAGTTAGTTTGCTTAAATGCATAGAGAATAAAAAAAATTGGTTATTTGATAAACAAACTCTTCTTAACTAATTGTTTAATTTAGGAGGAGTTTTATTCATGCAATTATATTGTGCAAATTTAAATTATTTATTTAATATTGTACATTTATTTCTCCTATTTAACCAAGTTTTGTGATCATCAAAAAGGGGGAGATTGTTACGCCTTAAACGCATACAAATCTCGTGTTATGAGATTAATGTTTTTAATGCATTAACAAATCTCATATTATTATGTTTTGATGATTACAAAACTCGGTTAATTGTTACTAACCATTTAAAGTGAGACTTTGCAGATTAGATCATATTAACAATCAAATTCTTGGAAGTTACTTTGAAGTTGTAAAAGAAATGGACAAGGACAAGCCAATATTATAAAGCAGAAACTTGCAAAATTCACCGGGCACTTTCCGGTCATCCAAATCAGATCTCCAACAATAAAATCAAGATCAGGATGTTCTCAAGCTTCTCTCCAAATTTCATAGCAATCCAACGGCTGGATATGGAGATATGAGTTTTTTAACAAAGCTGCACAGTACTTACTTCTGCAAGGAATGAACTATGAAGACTCAACTTCAGAAAATAACTGGGAATGCTTCGGTTATTAAAATCCGATCTCCACCGATCACATGGATTTCTATGATGTTTTAAAGTTTGTATCCAAATTTCAAATCAATCCAACGGCTGGATATGGAGTTATGATTTTTGCAAATATATTGAACAGTAGCTATTTCTTCAAGGAGCTAACTGCTGAAGTATCGGATTCAGAAGACTACTGGAATCGATGGAGGCATCCAAATCCAATCTCCACCAATCACGATCAATATCCGGATGTTACAAAGATTGTGTGTTAATTACAGGCCAATCCAACGGATGGATTGTGAGATTCGAATTTTTGAAAATTAATGCTCAGAACAAAAGCGAGAACGTGATTTTGCGACTTCCGAGATTTTCTGGAAATGTTTGACTCGTTAGAATCAAATCTCCACCGTTCAGATTGAATATCCAGATGTTTTAAAGCTTCAGTTTAAATTTCAGATCAATCCAACGGTTAGATTAGAAGATATGATTTTTCCACAAAAGCTGCTCAGTGCTGGAAAAAGAAGGCAGCGGCGCCTACACTTTGTCTCTACTCCTTGGCTTCCCAATAAACGCTCCAAGCACACAAATTCAAATTCAAATCTTTGCCAACTATAAATAGAGGCTTGCCAAGACCATTTAGAGACATCCCAACTCATCTCTTCTCTCCTTTGCAAGCAATTTCTCACTATCAAAGTGTTTGTGTGATATATTTGAGAGTGTTTGTAAAAAATAGTTTGTGAGTTGGTTGTACTATTGTTGTAAACACTTGAGTGTGAAGCCAAGTGTGTTGTGCTATCGTTGTAAGCACTTGAGTGTGAAGCCAAGTGTTGTGTTGAGGCTATCTTTGGAGCCCTTAAGGCCAAGAGTGTTGAGTTGTATCGGCGCGGTGATCGTGTCAAGTTGTAAGGCTATCCTTGGAGCCATCAAGGCCAAGACGTTCGAAGTGCTAGTGGATCCTTGGTTAATCGACTTAACCAAGAAGGGGAGACGTAGACGATTTATCGTCGAACTTCCATAAACATCTCTTATCCCTTTTACTGCTTTATTTACATTACGTATTTATTTACCGCACTTATTTATTTGATTGCTTAAGTCTTCCACTTGCGTACTTGCATAATCACTTTAAATTGCTAAAGTTGCCAATAGAACCTAAATCCCCCCCCATTAGGTTCTAACAAATTTCTTATTTGGACATTGACTAGAAATATGGCCAATACCTTGACACCTAAAAATTTAATATCTCTAGATCGAGTATTAGAAGTTTCAGATGTACCTTTAACCACTTTCTTTGATACCAAATGATATGAATCTTGATGTGTAAGATTAGCAAACACGATTAAAAATCTGAATCGCACCCTCTAATCAATAAACAAAAGATCCAAAGTTTTGCCCAATCTTTGAAACAAGTAAAATTGACAGGATTTTGGATTTCCACCTTTAATCGATGGTACGATTAACAACAGAAATCACGACAATTGAAACCAAAGAAAACCTTCAGATAACTTGTATCTGACAATCTTCAGTGAGAAACAATCGACAAACACTTCCAAGTAATTAAACTGGAAAAAGTTTGATTTGAAAAGCCAAAGCAAAGCTTTGAATAAAATTATAGAGAGAATTTCAATATTTTGTGTATAAACTGAATCTGAATTATTATTAATGAAATAAACAAAATTATTTATAGTTTACAATCAAAAATAAAATATAATGCAAAATATTCCCGAAAGATATCAAAGATATCATCTAGAAAATTTCCTAGTATAATTAAAGCTCTCAAAAAATAGGAAAGTAACATCAAAATATCAAAATTCTAAACACACACACAACACGCCGAAGTGTGTGTAAATTTCCGAAAAAAATCGCTCGCTCGAGCGAGCATAACTCTCACTCGAGCGAGAGGTACTCTGTCCCGAAAAATCAATTGATCTTGCTCAAGCGGGCACAACTCTCGCTCAAGCGAGAAACGCTCTGTTCGAAACTTTCAATGCGCTCGAGCGAGCATAACTCTCGCTCGAGCGAGAGGTACTCTGTCCCGAAAAATCAATTGATCTTGCTCAAGCGGGCACAACTCTCGCTCAAGCGAGAAACGCTCTGTTCGAAACTTTCAATGCGCTCGCTCGAGCGGCACTTGGTTGCGCTCGAGCGAGACCTCTTCTGCCTCACTTTGATTTTCTTCACTCATTTTGACTCCCAACACGTCAAGGATACATATGCAACTCCCAAATTGATCCTTATGTGCTCCAACTCCATCTTGGTAATTTAACATCAATATTTGAAGTGCCTTCTTGAATTTTTTAGCTCGGCTCCTCGTTATTGGCCCTTGAGGCAACTCCAAAGGATCTCGAACTTCACTTTCCAATCAATCCACATGTGAGCTATCCATGATTGCATCATAGATGCTGCATTTTGGTTTTTATATCGAGAATTAGATAATCAAGCAAGTAAACTTTATCTAGATGGTTGCACGATTGGATTGATGGTGAGTATATAGTTATATGAGTTATTTGTTGGATAACGCGGCGATCAGATCAATCAGAATTGATACCCGGTGCAGCGGAAGTTTAAAAATTTTATATGGAACGATTCCATAATGGGTATCAAAACTTAACGATTAAATTGTGTGTGTAAAAATTAAATAAAAATTATAAATTTTTACCTCCAATCTCGAATCGAGATTATGGACACCAACAGATTGCTCTGCTCTTGTTGTATATCCCTGGAACTGATGGACGAACTGTTCTTCAATCAGGTCCACGAACGGATAATTAATCCCTCTGATAGATTGCACTAGAAAATCTATCAGAAGTTTCTACGAAGAGAATTAACGAATTTGATCCGTTAAACCAGACTGTAATTCAAAATTCACAGGCTGGATTTTCCCGAGTAGAGAGGGAAGGGGGGCGGCCACTTTAGAGAGAAAATAACTAGGTTTTCGAAGATTGTGACCTGTTGTGTGTAATTTTTGTACTACAATAACTTATTTATAATGTAGGCCGCTAACAGCTTAGGACCCATTAGTCATAAGTTCAAGCCCGACAAGCAAAGCCCGCATGTTCAGAAATTAATATAAAATTCATCATGACTCCGATTGATAAACCGATTTCACCAATGTGCACAGAAACCATTTCTGCACCTTTTAAAGTCAAGATAAATTTTTCTGAATCCGAATTCAGTGATTTCCAAAAATGCCCATCCCTATGTCATTTTAGGAAATCTTACTCCTCTACTCTTAAATAAGAAGTCCAACTTCTTTGTTCATTAAATTTAACTCTTTAAATTTAACTATCTCAACGGGGATTAAAAATCCATTACTCTGTGTGACCCTCAATGGTTCAGGGATACAGCTAGCCGTGGGCTCACAACTCCTTGTGACTTGGAACAACAATTTCCGACTTGCCCATCGAATCATGGTAAGAGCGCCTAGCAACATCGCCCCATGATTCCCTAGGTATCACTGATAGTGCCTGCAAGAACCAATAGATTTTGGTTAGCGTACAGTACGGTCCCTTCATCCATATATCCCGATCGAATCAACAACCATTGGTAAATCGAGAGTCGTTCGAGATTCGATAACTATGCAATACATCTTGAAGATCAAATAGTAACATCGCATGTGTTACTAAGAAACCATTTCTTAAAACACATCATGTACTCTGGCCAGAGATTCGTCACACTAATATCTCCTCAGATCGCATAGGATATCCACACTCGCAAGTATGTGGTGAATCCTTGACAACAAAGCATCGACTCCTATATGTGTTGTAACTGTACCCAATCCCGACACCTGATGACCCCAATAGAGTCGGTAAACGAGTCAAAGCACAGTACTAGCATATAGAGTCTCAATGATGTTTCAAGTAGTAAGGACTAATGGTGTACAACCAAAACCGCGGACTTTATCCACTCGATAAGTGATAACCACTTGGAAAGTCCGGATAGGGTAGTTCGATCATTCATCGTATGAATATCCATTTGCATGCTTCGAACATCTCTATGTTCCTTACCAATGAAACGTGGTACTCTGCATCGCAAATGCTAGTCTCAAACTCGAGCGATCCTTATCCTTATTATCGGACGGATCAATCGACTAGGAACAGTTTAGAATACACAGTGACTATAAGATGTGTTTCATGATAGACATCTCCATGTTCTACCACATCTTACATACACTATAGTATATTCAAGGTCTTTATCAAAACAACAATAGTATATCACAATATAACAATATGAAGAAAGATAAAGTCATTGCCATTAATAAAAGTGCAAATTATATTAAACAAAAGATTGTTTATACAAAGAGTCATCAAAGCCCTTAGCCACAAGTTGGCTCACCGGGCACCTACTCTTTCAACCTCCCACTTGCCCTAAAGCCAACTAGTCATACTACGTAGACCCATTGCTTCGCGATGTTTGTCAAATAATGGTCCTGGCAAGGGCTTAGTAAGTGGATCAGCGATATTGTCTGCAGAGGCCACTCTTTCGACAGTGATGTCTCCTCTTTCCACAATCTCCCGGATGATGTGGTATTTCCTCAGTACGTGTTTGGATCTTTGATGAGACCTTGGTTTCTTTGCCTGAGCAACGGCACCCGTGTTGTCACAGTACACCGGGACTGGACCAACAACTTCAGGAATGACGCCCAACTCTTGGACGAAATTCCTCATCCAAACGGCCTCTTTAGCAGCAGTTGATGCTGCAATGTATTCTGCCTCAGTGGTGGAATCCGTTGTGGTGTCCTGCTTGGAACTCTTCCAAGAGACAGCACCGCCATTGAGCATGAACACAAATCCAGAGGTTGACTTCGAGTCATCCACGTCACTTTGGAAGCTAGAGTCGATATAGCCTTCCAATTTTAGTTCTCTTCCTCCATATACCATGAACATATTCTTAGTCCTTCGTAAGTACTTAAGAATGTCCTTTACGGCTTTCCAATGCATTTGACCGGGATTAGCTTGATATCTGCTCGTGACACTCAAAGCAAATGCTACATCCGGTCTGGTAGATATCATCCCATACATGTTACTACCTATGGATGACGCATATGGTATATGTGTCATTTTCTCTATCTCTTCATCCGTCTTGGGACACATAGACTTGGATAGAGAAACTCCATGACACATGGGTAGATGTCCTCTCTTGGACCCATCCATTGAAAACCGTTTCAATATGGTGTCGATGTAGGTTGATTGAGTGAGTCCTATCATTCTCTTAGATCTATCTCTATAGATCTGTATCCCTAGAATATAGGATGCCTCACCCAAATCCTTCATCGAGAATCTACCTGATAACCATATCTTTGTTGACTGCAACATCCCTACGTCATTCCCAATGAGTAGGATGTCATCAACATAAAGTACTAAGAATGTCACAGCATCCTTAACTACTTTCTTGTACACGCATGGTTCCTCCGGGTTCTTGATGAAACCAAAATCCTTTATTGTTTCATCAAATTTCTGGTTCCAACTTCTTGATGCTTGTTTTAGACCATAAATTGATCTCTGAAGCTTGCATACCTTATGCTCGCTTCCCATGGATGTGTACCCCTCAGGCTGCTTCATATAGATTTCTTCCTTAATGTCTCCATTAAGAAAAGCAGTCTTCACATCCATTTGCCATATCTCATAGTCATACCAAGCAGCTATGGCAATAAGGATTCTTATGGACTTGAACATTGCAACTGGTGAAAAGGTTTCATCATAGTCAACTCCTTGTCTTTGAGTATAACCTTTCGCCACCAATCGCGCCTTGTAGGTCAATACCTTACCATCAGGCTCAAGCTTTCTCTTGTAGATCCATTTACACCCTATTGGAACAATTCCATCGAGAGGATCTACTAAAGACCAAACTTGGTTTGTATGCATCGAATCTATTTCCGACTGCATAGCTTCAAGCCATAAATTTGAATCCGCATCAGAAATTGCTTCCTTGAAGTTTCTTGGATCACATCCAACATCGGGTTCATCTTGATCCCCTTCAAGAAGAAGACCATATCGAATAGGAGGTCTAGAAGTCCTCTCGGATCTTCTAGGTACAAGCGTGTCTATCAATGGTTCCTGAGGTGTAGGATCGTTATTTTGTATTTCGGGTTCTTCTCGAATTTCTTCGAGTTCCATCATCTCGCCTTTCTTATCCAATAAGAACTCCTTCTCCAAGAAGGTGACATTCCTTGAAACAAACACCTTTGTTTAAGCTGGATAAGAGAAATAATATCCGATTGAATTCTTCGGATACCCTACAAAATAACATAAGGTGGATCGACTATCCAACTTATCTCCCACTGTCTGCTTCACGTAAGCAGGACATCCCCAAATCCTCAAGTACGAATACTTAGGAGCTTTGCCATTCCATAACTCGTATGGTGTTTTGTCCACTGCTTTAGTGTGGACGTTGTTCAACAACAATACCGCCGTTTCAAGCGCATAGCCCAAAAACAAAGGTGGAAGCTCAGTGAAGCTCATCATGGATCGAACCATGTCCAACAAAGTTCGATTACGACGCTCCGATACACCATTCAGCTGAGGTGTCATAGGAAGAGTCCACTGAGAGAGAATCCCATTCTCTTTCAGATAGTCCAAAAACTCGGTACTTAAGTATTCTCCACCTCGATCCGATGGAAGAACTTTAATACTTTTACCTAGCTTGTTTTCTACTTCAGCCTTGAATTCTTTGAACTTTTCAAATGCTTCAGACTTATATTTCATTAAATATAAATACCCATACCTCGAATAATCATCAGTAAAGGTAATGAAGTAGGTGTGGCCATATTGAGTACCAACTCTAAATGGACCACAAACATCTGTATGGATCAAATCCAACAGATTTTGACTACGCTCAGGTTTCCCCTTAAAAGGAGATTTAGTCATTTTTCCTTTCAGGCAGGATTCATAAGTAGGTAGAGAGTTAATATCAGACATATCAAATATGCCCTCTCCCACTAGCTTGTTCATCCTCCTTGAGGAAATATGACCTAGCTTAGCATGCCAAAGGTTTGCCGGGTTTTGGCTATCGATTTTCCTTTTGTTTGTTGTTGCCGGTTTATCAACATAATTTATTGGAACGTCTTTTAGTTTTAAGTTATATAGATCATTTTCAAGTTGTCTATTTCCAATCAAACATTCATTCTTGTAAATATTGCAAATTCCATTCACAAAATTGCAAGAATAACCATCTCTATCAAGCATAGAAACAGAAATAATGTTTTTAATAAAATCCGGAACAAATAAAACATCTCTCAAAAGTAACTTAAAACCGTTCTGCAAAATTAAATAAATATCTCCCACAGCTTTAGCTTCAACTCTGGAACCATTTCCGAGCCTCAGCTGGGTCTCACCCATTCTAAGCCTGCGACTTCTTGTCATCACCTGCAATTCATTGCAAATGTGAGATCCACATCCGGTATCCAATACCCAAGAAGTAGTATTAAGTGAAACATTTATTTCAATATAGAACATACCCTTCGCAGTTCGCAACTGCTCTAGATATTCCTTGCAGTTACGCTTCCAATGACCGGGCTTCTTGCAGTAATGGCAAACATCCTTGGATTTTTCCATGTTTGAAGCCTTTGTCTTATACTTCTTCTCGGGTTCGATTTTCTTGGGTGGGGCAGAACGTTTCTTACCCTTTGTACTTGGCCTCTTCTTAGCAGAAGAAGAGGAGCCCACCAAGAAAGCCGGTTTATCCTTCTTTAAAGTGGAGTCATATGTCACAAGCATATTGACCATCTCTTCAAGGGAGGCCTCTATCTTGTTCATATTGAAATTCACCACAAATCCGTCAAACGAAGAAGGAAGAGATAGAAGTAGTAAGTCCACGTTGAGTTCATGCTCCAACACCAAATCAAGGGTTACTAACTTCTGTATGAGCCAAATCACTCGTACCCCATGATCACGGACCGAAGTCCCTTCACGCATGCGACACGTCATTAGCTCCTTTACAGTAGCGAACCTTTCAGCCCTCGATTGAGCCCCAAAAAGTTCCTTGAGTTGTACGTGAATGTCAGCAGCATTCACGGTGTCCTCAAATCGCCTCTGGAGTTCATCAGACATCGAGGCTTGCATATAGCATTTGGCCTTGATATCATGGTCCCACCATGTATCAAGTTTGGCTAACTCTTCCGGACTTATGTTAGCTGGTGCTTCCTTCGGAGGAGATTTTTCTAACACGTAGAGCATCTTCTCCGAAGTCAAGACAATCTTCAACTTACGGAACCATTCCGTATAGTTTGCACCAGTCAATTTATTTTGTTCGAGGATCGAGAAAAGTGGATTACGCGAATTCATCTTTATGAAATACTGAAAAAAAACAGACAAATATCAGTGATTGTTTAAGTAATTTACTAAGACATAAAATAGAGCGAAATTTATTTTATGAATCTCACTCCCACTATTTTAACGATTTCACTACCCTCTAGTGAAAACGGGAAACTGTTTTCCTTAGTGAGAACATGGAGTCCAATTGACAAACTATGGTCCCGAATAATATCAGCCAACCATAATTTTCAAAAGGTAGAGCTCAATTGCTTCCAAAGCAACCTCCACGTTTTTACCTCATGTCCAATAAGGGCCCAATAATATGACGCCGTTTATTGTGACATGTCAAGATGACCCATCAATATTAAGTTGTGATGGACGGTCGCCATGTGGATCCCCCAATAATATGAGCCGATCCCATGGGAGTTCCACCCAACTTACAACATGTGTCGATCCAATGTACAACTTTCCGACGAACGGGCCCCCCCAATAATATGAGCCGGACCGTATCCGCGGGTAGCAACTCATACATTGATCGTTGATGGAAGGTAGGAACATTTAAACAAATTTAAATTTCCTTTATTTATCTTGATATCAATTTTAAATCATATTTAAAATGAGGGATTTTAATTTTGAAAATTTGTCTCATCATTTTTAAAATTTTGTATGCTTGCCGGATTCACACAATTTTGTCTAAAACATGCATACAACAATAATATCACATATTATATAGGATGATCGATTCCATTTCTAATCGACCCGTGGTTGCCAATCACGAGTCTTAGTCCAATCCTAGGTAATATGCAGTATGCAATGCAATCCTATTACATTGTGCTTCCAATTTACATTTCTTCTGTCTTTATTGTCTGCTGGGCCCACCTCCGTCTTCAAATCTTCATCTCCCACTAAATCTAATGTATTTATAATAAATAATAATGACAAGTAGGGGATACATTTTTAAGGGGTGGGAACGGGCCATAAACCAAGCCCACTTTTATTACATATGACAATTCATATTGGGCCATAAACCAGGCCCATTAATAAATCCAACAACAATAAAAACAAATGTAAATTCCTAACATACACCTACAAAATTGGTCATGGCAATCGATCATCCTTATCCAATAACATTTAATTTAAAATTAATTTATTGGATAACATGCAATGACAATTTAAATTTAAAAGGATAAAATCATATTTCATATATAAAATCTTATTTTACATACAAAATCATATTTTATCTTTTTATCAAATAAAATCATATTTTATCTATAAAATCCAATTTTATACATAAAATTATATTTTACTCAATATATCCATAAGATCATATCCTATCATCAATTGTACCAAAAATAATTAATTTCAAAATTCAATTTAAAGGATAAAATATTTAAATTTTCAAAAAATTCAAATTTATCCAAAAATCAATTTTAAAATTTTTGGACTCGAACAATTCGATCCGACGCCTCGTGGACCAATCAAAAACAATTTTCGATCGGACCAAAAATAGAATTTTAACATATTAAAATTTTAATTTAAAATTTAAAAATAATTTTTCGGCCGGGCAGCTACGATCGCTGCCCTGGGCAGCGATCACGTCGCTGCCCATGGGCAGCGACTATCGCTGCCCCCCCGGGCAGCTATCCAATCGCTGCCCGGGTTTTGCCCGGAAAAAAAATTTTTATTTTTAAAATATTTATTTTGTTTCAAAAACCGAGGCTTAAAATTTTTTGTACAATCGATTAATTTAATCGCTTGATCTGAGCAACCTGGCTCTGATACCACTGTTGGATAACGCTGCGATCAGATCAATCAGAATTGATACCCGGTGCAGCGGAAGTTTAAAAATTTTATATGGAACGATTCCATAATGGGTATCAAAACTTAACGATTAAATTGTGTGTGTAAAAATTAAATAACAATTATAAATTTTTACCTCCAATCTCGAATCGAGATTATGGACACCAACAGATTGCTCTGCTCTTGTTGTATATCCCTGGAACTGATGGACGAACTGTTCTTCAATCAGGTCCACGAACGGATAATTAATCCCTCTGATAGATTGCACTAGAAAATCTATCAGAAGTTTCTACGAAGAGAATTAACGAATTTGATCCGTTAAACCAGACTGTAATTCAAAATTCACAGGCTGGATTTTCCCGAGTAGAGAGGGAAGGGGGGCGGCCACTTTAGAGAGAAAATAACTAGGTTTTCGAAGATTGTGACCTGTTGTGTGTAATTTTTGTACTACAATAACTTATTTATAATGTAGGCCGCTAACAGCTTAGGGCCCATTTGTCATAAGTTCAAGCCCGACAAGCAAAGCCCGCATGTTCAGAAATTAATATAAAATTCATCATGACTCCGATTGATAAACCGATTTCACCAATGTGCACAGAAACCATTTCTGCACCTTTTAAAGTCAAGATAAATTTTTCTGAATCCGAATTCAGTGATTTCCAAAAATGCCCATCCCTATGTCATTTTAGGAAATCTTACTCCTCTACTCTTAAATAAGAAGTCCAACTTCTTTGTTCATTAAATTTAACTCTTTAAATTTAACTATCTCAACGGGGATTAAAAATCTATTACTCTGTGTGACCCTCAATGGTTCAGGGATACAGCTAGCCGTGGGCTCACAACTCCTTGTGACTTGGAACAACAATTTCTGACTTGCCCATCGAATCATGGTAAGAGCGCCTAGCAACATCGCCCCATGATTCCCTAGGTATCACTGATAGTGCCTGCAAGAACCAATAGATTTTGGTTAGCGTACAGTACGGTCCCTTCATCCATATATCCCGATCGAATCAACAACCATTGGTAAATCGAGAGTCGTTCGAGATTCGATAACTATGCAATACATCTTGAAGATCAAATAGTGACATCGCATGTGTTACTAAGAAACCATTTCTTAAAACACATCATGTACTCTGGCCAGAGATTCGTCACACTAATATCTCCTCAGATCGCATAGGATATCCACACTCGCAAGTATGTGGTGAATCCTTGACAACAAAGCATCGACTCCTATATGTGTTGTAACTGTACCCAATCCCGACACCTGATGACCCCAATAGAGTCGGTAAATGAGTCAAAGCACAGTACTAGCATATAGAGTCTCAATGATATTTCAAGTAGTAAGGACTAATGGTGTACAACCAAAACCGCGGACTTTATCCACTCGATAAGTGATAACCACTTGGAAAGTCCGGATAGGGTAGTTCGATCATTCATCGTATGAATATCCATTTGCATGCTTCGAACATCTCTATGTTCCTTACCAATGAAACGTGGTACTCTGCATCGCAAATGCTAGTCTCAAACTCGAGCGATCCTTATCCTTATTATCGGACGGCTCAATCGACTAGGAACAGTTTAGAATACACAGTGACTATAAGATGTGTTTCATGATAGACATCTCCATGTTCTACCACATCTTACATACACTATAGTATATTCAAGGTCTTTATCAAAACAACAATAGTATATCACAATATAACAATATGAAGAAAGATAAAGTCATTGCCATTAATAAAAGTGTAAATTATATTAAACAAAAGATTGTTTATACAAAGAGTCATCAAAGCCCTTAGCCACAAGTTGGCTCACCGGGCACCTACTCTTTCATTATTGTGTTATTAATTTGTTGAATTTGTTTACTTATATGATTTTTGTCTTAGGCTTGGTTGTATGAGAGAGTGTTGTCATTAGCTGTACCACGTGGTGTTCATATCTTCCCCCGCCTATTTTATTTCGGAAAAAGCAAGATCCATTTGGATGCTGTGAAAGCTGAAGCGGTTTTCGATGCCATATCTTCAACCAGGGTATCTTCTATATTACGTATCCTATTTCTAATGCTGGAGCATTATATATTTTTATTTTCGGATCAGATTTTGTCGATATATCCCTTTCCAGAGGAGGAAATCTTGTTGGACAACAATGCAATTTGAGTAGCATCCTTTATTATTTCATGTTTTAGAAAAAAAAACATTCTTCATGAATTTCTTTATTGTTGTAGTTGTTGCTGCCGGTTTCGAAGGAACAAGGAAGTAGGAGAGATAATTGTGAACTCAAAAAAACTGTGAATAAACAAATGACTGATATTAAAATGTTGAAACGAATGTGTGCACAATTTAAACGTGAGAGAGTTAGTGCGAAGAGAAAGCTGGTTGATGCGAAAGAAAATCTGGTGTTGGAGAAAGAAGTTGCTCAAAATCTCAAAGGTAAGGATCTTGTAGTTGATAATGATCCGAGTGTTGATGACGTGCTGATGGAATCAATGAGACCGATGAGGAAGAGGAGTTGAGTCTGAGACATGACCTAGGTGGTAATTTATTTGATTTTGTTGATGTGCCTGTCAAGAATTGTGTTGATTACTCGTTGAAGGAAAAAAATACAGAAAGTGGTGTGTCTGGTGCCGATTTTGAGATTAAAAATGTTATAGGTGTTGATGAATTGGGAGATGAAAAAGGTGTTGTTGGTGCTGAGCCTGAGGGGAAAAAATGCAGAAAGTGGTCACATGGTAACGAAAAGTACCAAAGCCGATGGACATAATTCTTGTACTGAGGATCTGAATGAGATTGATCAATTGTTAGATAATATTGTAACAAAAATGGTTAAGGAAAATAATATTTCCGAGGTTGATATATCAACGACTGCATTAACCAATGTGTTTGAAAGAGATACTGGTGAATATACTTCTGATAAAAGTGGTGGGGTGGACGAGAGTGATGATAATTTTGAGAAGGTTGCGAAAAGCACTAATTTCCAATCTTCTATCATTGATAATGTCCGAACAAGGGGTGATTGGGTAAAGAAAAAAAGTTATCAATGTTTGTGACTCCAGCCAGTACCACACCAAAGAGGAAGGGCAGGAAAAAGGTTTGACTTTGATTGGAACCAACTTTCACCTTGGTTATTTGATTTTGAAGTCCTATATTTTACTTCGTTTTACTGATGTTGATCATGTTTGTGTATTCTGACGTAGGGAGGAAAAGTAATTGATGTTGAGAAGCTTGAACCAATAATGATTTGAGTAAGAAGTGGACTAGTAAATATCAAGGTAGAAAAAATTTCTGTGGACATGAAGAAGCCACTGCCAAAGAGAAAAAGTTGTTGAAGGATTATCTTTCGAGGGATTACATAGCGTATGAATTTCTCACTGAAAGCTCGCTGTGTTTTCTTATCACTTTTTTAGGATCATTTTTAATATAGAATTCATCAATTTTTGTAGTGTCGAGGTTTGACAAGATGAAATTGTCCATTTTTCTGGGTTTGTGTTCTGTGGTTTCTTGTTTGGTAAGCTTGTTATCCATGAAATTATCAATGTTCAAATGCGCATGATGGAAAAATATAGTGTGGATAACGGAAGTGAAATATTTTGCATGGACACTTTGATGCAGGTTAGTAGAAATGTAAAAGCTTGATCGGTGATTTAGTGTACATTTGAGTTAGGTTTTTTGTTTTTCATGTTATTTTATGTTGTTTAACGTAGAGTGAAGTGTTCAATCTCCTCGAAAGAATCGACAAAAAAATGAAGGTCTAGAACAATGAGTACGTCTCTTTCTTTGCGGGACTCTCTGCTGCCTCTAAGCATTGTTTGCATAAAATTAACGGAGATTTGTTCAAGAGATGCAAATACCTCATTTTCCCAATTAATAGCAAAGTGCATTGGTTTCAGCTAGTATTATACGCAAAAGAAGGGATATTCAAAATGTGGAATTCACTTCCTGATTCTTTCAGATTAGGGGCATGTAGAATTTTTGTGAGCCTTTGTTATATTATGTTATGTCATTTGTCTGAATGATTCTTTTAATATTGTTTTTCTATGAAGGCACGCTTTTTGATTGGTTGAGTTAAGCATCGTTCAAGGTTCATCATCCATGAAACTACTGTGTTGAGAGAACGTACGCATCATCAAAGTGAATCACTTGATTGTGGTGTTTTTGCATGTATGTGGGTAGAGTATCTAGCCCGTGACTCGGCTGAGATGTGGGAATATCAGAATACAGTGAAGATGCACACATACCGTGCTCGACTAGTTGCAAGTATTTTATCTCATGAAAGGGGATTGCTCAAAAACAACTTTGATTAACTGTATTTGTAAGCTTTTGTGATTGGTGGAAATACAATAGTACGTAAGTCTGTTTATTTTAATATGTATAACACCATTTGGGATGAAACAAGTTCGAGTAGCCTCATATTTTGTACAATTCAATTCAGGAAGAAATTATCGTAGATTAAAAATAATCTCTTTACTCATTGGAATAATCTCTTGATTTGCGTGATTCATGTACTTCAACTAAATTTGTAAGACGTACGCAGTGATAGAATACAATAGGGGTATATTTTTTCTCATTTACTACAAAAATTTGAGGACTATCATTTACTCTTATTTCACTCATATTTCAGAACATGTGAGTGCGAGATCAAGCACAACTAGTACGAAGGGATGAGATAAATATTATTCAATCGAAAACAATCTGTTCCGATTGTAGGACATACATTGTGGTTCATGAGGATCACACTCTCCTACTGAAAGTGGATTTTGATCAAAATGTCATGTATTAGGAAAAATATAAAAATTATGCAGAATAATCTATTTGATTTGCGGAACAAGAAGTCATGCCCATGTTAGCATGCACCAAGATCCTATAATACACTGCATCACACAAGTGGAGAGGAGTTTTCAATCCCTAGAGATTGGTAGAACCATCACCCAAGTGTTTGTCTAGTAATGTGTCTTGCCCCACTCTTGTCTAAGGTGTAGGAGAAAAACATTGATCATTACCCAATGAGAGTACCATTTGTGGATGCCCATTGTCACTCAATGTATAAAATAGGGGTATATTTTCCAAAACCCAAACTCGTAAATTGTTTAATATGATGCTTTATCATATTTGAGGACTATTATTTACTCTAATTCCACTCATATTTCAAAACATTTGAGTGCGAGATCGAGCACACCTAGTACGCAAGGATGAGATAAATATTATTCAATCGATAATAATGTGTTCCGTTTGTAGGACAGACATTGTGGGCCATGAGAATCACACTATCCTAGTGAAAGTGGCTTTGGATCAAAATGTCATGTATTAGGAACAATCTAAAAATTATGTAGAATAATCTATTTGATTTGCGGAACAAGAAGTCATGCCCATGTTAGTGACCGGCTAAATCGGTAGGATTAAAAATCAACTGGCACACCAGGTCAAATTATAGATAGTGAATAAAATTCGAATGTCGAACCCACAGGAACTGTATATATATATGATTACCAAAATATATTTATTTCTACTTAATCTAGACTAATGAATAAAGATGATTCAGATTTTAAAATAAAAATAAAAATTGCAAATAAAATTTAATTAACTAAAACACATCAAAAAACTTTGGATTAATTCAAATATGGGAAAAGTTCGATCAAGGACTCACGTAGGTACCAGACAATTCATGTAACAAGCAGTCGATCTAAGACATCAAACTTAATCTTAATTCACGAGAATTTTCTTAATTTGTTCGAAGGACTATTTCTAGAACAATCAAACCTATTCAAATATTGATGAACTAATCTTTCGTAATTCTAATCAAATTTGAATTCATGAATAACTGTGAAAATTCAGTTTACACCCAAACCGCATAATGAAACCGAATTCTATTTCTAGTCAGTTTTACACTATGTTGAATATCAAAGTGATCGAATTCGAAACCTCTTCTGTCGACTCGGTATCGATTAACACGCAAGCAAATAACTGGCCAAGAAATTTGCAAGACAAATATAAATTCGATAATCAATAAAATCAAATCAAGTCTAAAAATCTCAAATAAACAAACGATTTTTATACATAAATTGTCTGGCCCAATCACGTGGCCTTGATCGAAAAAGAAAACTACTCAATAAATAAATTCATGATCAAACAAGGTTTTTAATCATGAAAAGTAAAAATAAAATCAAAGAAAAGAATAAGAAAATCTCCCAAGAAGTAGCAGTAGCTGCCTCTGCGTTGTATTCTCTATGCTGCGATCCGGAACCCCTTCTCATGTCTGAATAAATCCCTTAAATACGAGTTTAAAAAGCCCATGAAAAATAGCCCGTAAAATAAGACTTTTCAATTTCCGAAATTCTGATTTTTTTCTGATTCCGGACGTCGCGCTCGAGCGAAAACAACCTCTCGCTCGAGCGAGAGATTCTCTGTTCCGAAGATTTAAATTCACGTATCGCTTGCTCGAGCGAGCACAAGCTCTCATGTTTTTGCCCAAAAAAATAACACAGCACAGATCCTTGCGCGATTGCTTCCTCTTTAGCGCGTTAGCGCCTTCTCATGCACCCTTCACCTTTTTCTAAGCGCGTTAGCACTCTTCCTAGCGCCAAACTCAAGTGCAATCGCACTACAACACTCACCATCAACGCAACTTTCAACCTGCTCCGAGCGACAAATTTTGAAAAATTCATAACTTGAGTTCTAGCCGTCGGATTGACCTGAAATTTGGACAGCAGCTTTAAAACACCTTGAACTGCATTTTGAACACTGGAGATCAGATTTGGATCTCTATAAAATTAAATATGATTTTTCTATCAAGGCTGCTCCGTAATTAACTCTTCAAAAATCCATTTTCCTACAAAATTAACCGGAAGAGTGAAATACACACACATGAACTAAAACACATAAAAATAATATGAATGCACATAAAATAGACATAAAAATATCACAAACTAATGCATACAAAATACACTTATCAGTTAGCATGCACCAAGATCCTATAATACACTACATCACACAAGTGGAGAGGAGTTTTCAATCCTAGAGATTGGTAGAACCATCACTCGAGTGTTTGTCTAGTAATGTGTCTTGCCCCACTCCTGTCTAAGGTGTAGGAGGAAAACATTGATCATTGTCCAATGAGAACACCATTTGTGGATTTCCATTGCCACCTAATGTATACAATATGGGTATATTTTCCAAAACTTAAACTCGTAACTTGTTTAATATGATGTTTTTACATATTTGAGGACTATTATTTACTCTAATTCCACTCATATTTCAGAAACATTTGAGTGCGAGATCGAGCACAACTAGTACACAGGAATGGGATAAATATTATTCAATCGAGAACAATGTTACCCCGTTTGTAGGACAGACATTGTGGGTCATTAGGATCACACTCTCCTAGTGAAAGTGGCTTTGGATCAAAATGGAGATGAATATTGCACCACAATGTCTGTGTGGTTTCGGAGAAACGATATTACGAAGAGCCGGACCACGTTCGACCCGCCCCGGAGAGTTGTATTACCTTTGTCCTCGTGAGCTGCAACATCAGAATCGATTTTTCTGGTACGATAATTATCACGGTGAATCTCTTCAGAAATCGTCTAAGTTGAAACCAACCACAAGTAAGCAAGGTAAAGAGAACTACGTGTATTCAATGCCTCAACAATCTGCATCATCCTCCATCCATGATTCAACGGAACAACTGAATTACAAGCATAATGAGAATTCATCCTCTGATGCGCTACACAACCAGTCTACTAGTGCACCAGTGCTCGACCATATCATAGGAATATGTTGTTATTTTGGTTAATTGCACATGTTTTGTTCATGTGCTAATATTACTTGTAGCTCTGTTTATTGTAATAATCAGACAATAAGTTCAAAATTTAAAAAGCTTTATTCCATATTATATACAAGTTGTTCAAAATACATATCAGTTAGTCCCCGACATATGAAAATTTAAAGCAACGGCTTATTTGATTAGTTAACTGGGAAGACATCTTTCACTGAAACATTATATGACAAATATCATTTATCAAATTATATCATTTATCAAATTAGAACATTACATATTTGTCCAATGTGTAGCATGATTGTTTACCACAAACAGAGTTGGTTTTAGAAGAACCTATAACACAATATACGTGACTACGCTACAACTATAACTCAAGTTAAAATGTCACAGCAGATGGTTCCACAAAAACCTCAAACCAAGCGCAATCCAGCAATGCTTCCACTCGAACGTGTATGCCTTTTCGATTGCAATTTCATGCTCGAACCCCCTTCCAGTAATCACTTTCTCCTGCATATTTGTAGAACAGTCAAGATTAATTTCTCAAGAAGTTCAGTTAAAAAGTTTTGCTAATAAATAAAAAATAATTGAAACACCATTTTTTTTGAAACACCATTTTGTTTTTGAAACAATAACTTATTTGCACCAAATACTCCTGTGAAATATTGAAATGCACAATTTTCTCTTGTGAAATTTTATTAGGCATCTTCAATCCTAACTTTTTATAAAATTAGCACACGCGCCGCTTCATATGAGTGATTATTGCGCACGCGCCCCTCATGCGACTGTGCAAATATTTTGAATTTTTTTGCACTAAATACCCTTATGAAATATTAAAAATATATGTTTGACCCCTTGAAAGTATAATTTTTAAATCTATTCAACCCATAATACAAAATTTTTATTAAGATCCAATTATAAAATATTTATCAAACATTTTTAATTTTATTAATTTTTATTTTTATTTTAAATTTATTATTCTTAATTAATTTGTTTCTAAAAAATATTATTACTTTATCTTGCTATCATTATTTATTAATTCACTTCATGTATCCAACTTTTCGATTAAATATGCATTCATAAAAAAATATTTAAATACCTAAAAGTACCAAAATATTGAACCTAAATGATAAGTTCACGTATATTACTTTTCGTGAAGATGCATTGCACAATTTGCAGTAAATAATAATACAAAATTTTTATTAAGATACAATTATAAAATATTTATAAATTTTTTTTTCATTTTTCTAATTTTTATTTTTATTCAAATTTATTATTCTTAATTAATTTGTTTCTAAAACAATATTATTACTTTATCTTGCTATCAATATTTTATTAAACTCTCTTTGTGTTTTCAACTTCTCTATTAAACATGCATTCATAAACAATAATTTAAATACCTAAAAGTACTAAAATGATAAGTTCATGCATATTACTTTTAGATTTAGTACTATATAGTTTTGAACCAAAATCAAAATTTTTCGAGATGATGCATTGCACAATTTGCAGTAAATAATAATACACAATTTTCATTAAGATCCAATTATAAAATACTTATCAAATTTTTTCCATTTTAATAATTTTATTTTATTTAAATTTATTATTCTTAGTTAATTTGTTTCTAAAAAATATTATTTACTTTATCTTCTATCACTATTTTATTAAACTCACTTCGTTTTTCAATTTTTCCATTAAACATACATTCATAACACAATGATTTAAATATCTAAAGTACCAAAATAATAAGTTCATGCATATTACTTTTCGATTTAGGACTATATAGTTTGAACCAAAATCTAAATTTTTCGAGAAGATGTATTGCATAATTTGCAGTAAATAATGATACACACTTTTTATTAAGATCCAATTATAAAATATTTATCAAAAAATTTCATTTTATTAATTTTTCATTTCATTTTAAATATCTTATTATTAATTAATTTTTTCGTTCAAAAAAAATTATTACTTTATTTTGTTATCATTATTTTATTAAACTCACTTTGTGTTTCTAACTTCTCTATTAAACATGCATTCATAAATAAAAATTTAAATACCTAAAAGTACCAAAATATTGAATGAAAATATGCATGAACTTATCATTTTGGTTAAATATTTTGGTATTTTTCGGTATTTAAATCATTATTTATGAATGCAAGTTTAATGGAGAAATTGAAAATATGAAATGAGTTTAATAAAATAACAAAGTGAGTAATAATATTTTTTCAAGAAACAAATTAATTAAGAAATAAATTTAAAATAAAAAATAATAAAATGAAAAATGTTTTGTAAATATTTTATAATTGGATCTTAATAAAAATTATGTATTATGGGTTGAATAGATTTAAAAATTATACTTTCAAGGGGTCAAACATGTATTTTTAATATTTCACAGTGGTATTTGGTGCAAAAAAAAATCAAAATATTTACCCAATCGCATGAGGGGCGCATGCGCAACAATCACTCATATGAAGGGACACGTGTGCTAATTTTATAAAATGTCAGGGTGAAAGATGCCTATTAAAATTTTACAAAAGAAAAGTATGAATTTTCAATATTTCACAGGGGTATTTGGTGCAAATAACTCGAAATTAAAGGGATTTACCGAGCAAAGAATTTATTTTGGTGATTAATGAGTTTTCATTAATAGCTCATATTGGATAAAGAAAAAAGAGATTATTCTATTCTACACTTGGAGTACTTCTTGATCCCCATGATGTGGTCAAATTACCACCATTGGATCATCAACACACATGTCAATTTAAATAAAAATATAAAGGTCTCACGTGATCCAATCATATTGAAATAGAGAAAGAAACACTCCCGGTGTAGCATAACTAACCCAAAAAAAAGGGAGCCCAACCGGTTTGGAAAAATACTTGCAGGGTTATGGAAAGTGGAGAAGTGGGATAATGGGATATAGAAGATCATCAAGTTAAAAGAAGTAGATTGGATCGAAGAGAGGGACCAACAATCAATCAACAACTCAAATTACTCTCCAATTTTCCGCAGATTTTTTTTTTCAGATCTCAAGCTTTCCATTTTCGTTTTAGATATTCATAATTTTCAGTACATATTTCAAGATTTATGTTCATAGTTCCTTCAGCTTTTCAGCAACTCATATTCGCGTCTTATTAGGGAATATTGTCCATATTTGATTTCCTAATGACAAAGTTAATTTCGGTTGCTAATATGAAACGTTTTAGCTCAAATTTAATGATTTTGTAGCTATATTTTCAATTTTCGATGCTCAACCGGGGATATTATTATATCCGACGTTTTAACAGGTGTTCCCAATTTCTTCATTTAGAAGTTATATTTTCAATTTTATTGTTTTTGACACAACACTTTCCTGGCATGCTCGCAACACACTCACATGTCAAATTCTGTGTGCAAGCATTATTTTTGGCACGCCCGATGGGATCATGTCGTCGAAAATCTAGAAAACACTGAAATAAGTGACGGTAAACTGCCTTCACAAGATGAAAATTTCGGAGACCCTGCTCCTCAGGGTGATGCTAATGATGGAATAGTTCAGCACATTGTGGAAAATATTGAAAAAAAAACAAATTAAACAATCGAAAGATGGAGGATCCGACAACATCCTGGAGATTCTGGTTGTTCCTCCTGAACACCTCGATTATGTGATCTCAATGAAATTAGAGGAGATGTATCTAATGGTGGCTAACACTATGAGACGTATGGAAGAAGCACACAGACTGATGATCACTGCCACCGGCTACATGAGAGGTGAGACAAGCCGGATTAAGTCTGCTGGAGGATCTGGGCCAAACATCATAGAGAAGACGCAGGAACATACTGTTAATTAAACCGAACAAGGAGGAAAGCCACAAGTCAAATAAAGGTGGAGGATCTAACGAAAATTCCCAAACTGATGATAATCGCCGCCCAGGAAATTCTGGATTTGTTCTTCAGGGTGAAATATATACTCCATCTTACAAAAGTTAAGAAGAACCATGGGAGAGAATTTTTCCAAATCATAAAGCAAGTGATAAGGTTCCTATAATCCAAAATTTAGCTGTTACAAAACCGGGAGCATGTCATGGAAAATATGTGGAACCATATGCTCGTTAGAATCTAATGACGAACACTCGGTGGCATCCAGTTATCATCACCCACTAGCAGTTTCACAGGAAGTAGATCAAGAAATGATAGCGAATTGGTGCAAGATCTGTATGGAACATGAATTAAACCAATGACAAGGCCTGAGTTTCACAAGCCTTATCTAAAGATCATCGACATCAATAATCCTTACCCAAATGGTTTCAAGATGAGGTTGTTTACTAATACCTTGGCAGGGACAACTTTAACTTGGTACGCCCAATCGGCAAGGAATTCACTTTACACATGGCAGGAACTGGAGAAAAATTTCCACACTCAGTTCTATCGAGATGAGCCTGAAACATTCATCGTTGACCTCTCCAAGTTGACCCAAATGTCAGGGAAAACCGCTTTTTTGTTCATAGAAAAATTTAATCAGATGAAGAGTTAATGCAATGTGTTCCTACAGAGCCTGAATTTGTTAAGTTGACATAAAGGGGTTTATACTTTGAGTTGAGGAACAAGTTACAGAACTGAGATCCATGATTTCTACGAAATGGATGTGAAAATGGCCGTTAGTAGAATTTGGTAAATTTGGCTCCTTCACTTGTCCGTTGTTGAAGCACAATGATGTAGACACAGTTAAATGTAGTTCTTTACTGTCTCAAAGTCAAAACCATGGTTTTTTTCACGTTTGACATGTCCAAGACAGAGGATGATATGAATCTTTAATAACATGAATAACAAACACGATTATTGTAAAATCGCACACTCAATTCAATAACACAAGAAGATTCTAGTTGTTGTTCTGATCTTGAAACAAATAAATTTGTGAAAATTCACCCTTAGTTTACGAGAAACTAGTAACAAAGATTCACGAAATAACAATTGAAGAAATCAAAAGACCTTCAAAGGAACTCGTCTTTGACAATCTAAGTGATAATCAATTGACAAATGCCACAAAGTAATGAAACTTTGATAATTTTGATTTTTGATGAACAAAGAAAAAATCTTCACAAAATTCTAGAGAGAATTTTGAAAGAAAATATCAAATCTGAACTATGAATAATAAATTGTGTTGTTCCCAAAGTTTAGAACTTTAAATAGTCAAAAAATGCAACATATCAGAAAATAACACGAAATTAAATTTCCTAATATTATAAAACTCTCCAATGTGAAAAATATTGAAAAATCCCAGTAAAAGATAATTTCCATAATCGCGACGTGCTCGAGCGGTAACTTTTGCATGCTGGAGCGCAAAAGTTTTTGTCCCGGAA